>NC_134543.1:31347923-36347923 GCF_050624435.1 Tenrec ecaudatus
GGGGGAGAGAGCGGCGGTGGGGGGGGAGAGAGCGGCGGTGGGGGGGAGAGAGCGGCGGTGGGGGGGAGAGAGCGGCGGTGGGGGGGAGAGAGCGGCGGTGGGGGGGAGAGAGCGGCGGTGGGGGGGAGAGAGCGGCGGTGGGGGGGAGAGAGCGGCGGTGGGGGGAGAGAGCGGCGGTGGGGGGGAGAGAGCGGCGGTGGGGGGAGAGAGCGGCGGTGGGGGGGAGAGAGCGGCGGTGGGGGGAGAGAGCGGCGGTGGGGGGGAGAGAGCGGCGGTGGGGGGGAGAGAGCGGCGGTGGGGGGAGAGAGCGGCGGTGGGGGGGAGAGAGCGGCGGTGGGGGGGAGAGAGCGGCGGTGGGGGGGAGAGAGCGGCGGTGGGGGGGAGAGAGCGGCGGTGGGGGGGAGAGAGCGGCGGTGGGGGGGAGAGCGGCGGTGGGGGGAGAGCGGCGGTGGGGGGGAGAGCGGCGGTGGGGGAGAGAGCGGCGGTGGGGGAGAGAGCGGCGGTGGGGGAGAGAGCGGCGGTGGGGGAGAGAGCGGCGGGGGGGGAGAGAGAGAGCGGCGGGGGGGGAGAGAGCGGCGGGGGGGGGGAGAGCGCGGCGGGGGGGGGGAGAGCGCGGCGGGGGGGGGGGAGAGCGCGGCGGGGGGGGGGAGAGCGCGGCGGGGGGGGGGGAGAGCGGCGGGGGGGGGGAGAGAGCGGCGGGGGGGGGGAGAGAGCGGCGGGGGGGGGAGAGCGGCGGGGGGGGGGAGAGAGCGGCGGGGGGGGGGAGAGCGGCGGGGGGGGGGAGAGAGCGGCGGGGGGGGGAGAGCGGCGGGGGGGGAGAGAGCGGCGGGGGGGGAGAGAGCGGCGGGGGGGGAGAGCAGCGGGGGGGGGGGAGAGAGAGCGGCGGGGGGGGGAGAGAGAGCGGCGGGGGGGGGGAGAGAGCGGCGGGGGGGGGGAGAGACAGCGGCGGGGGGGGGGGGGAGAGACAGCGGCGGGGGGGGGGGGGGGAGAGGCAGCGGCGGTGGGCGGAGAGGCAGCGGCGGTGGGCGGAGAGGCAGCGGCGGTGGGCGGAGAGGCAGCGGCGGTGGGCGGAGAGGCAGCGGCGGTGGGCGGAGAGGCAGCGGCGGTGGGCGGAGAGGCAGCGGCGGTGGGCGGAGAGACAGCGGCGGTGGGCGGAGAGACAGCGGCGGTGGGCGGAGAGACAGCGGCGGTGGGCGGAGAGAAAGGTCAGGGGAGGGGGAAAGAGCCAACCCCGCCCCAGGTGCTCACCTTGAGGAGGGCGGCAGGGCTGGCTGTGACAGCGCTCGGAGTCCGTGGGCCTGGGCAGTGGCAGGCTCTCACAGTGGCTGGGTGGCCCCAGGGCACAGCGGACCCGCCGCTCCCGAGTGCCCGAGCCGCAGCTCTTGGAGCACTGGGAAGGCGAGAAGACACATGCAGAGAGAGAAGCTCTGGAGGCTGGGCTGGGACTGCCCACCAGGAAGGCAAAAGGGGGCGCTGAGACCCACTTCCATCATGTCCGCCCCACACAGGCAGGCCGGACAGCAGGTGTGGGGGGGGTATGAGGGGCATGAGGGGCATGGGGCACACTCACTGGACTCCAAGGGCCAATCTGCCAGGCCTGGTAACCAAGGGGACAGTCATCGCGCACACAGCGTTCCGTGAGAGGCGGCTGGTCCGAGGGGCATGCTGTAGCCTGCAGCACAGACCCCTCGTCCCCCCGGCAGGTCACGGCCCGTCTCCGGACGCCAGAGCCGCAGCTGACTGAACACTGCAAGGACCCAATTATCAGTGGGAACTTTCCCTACCCACAGGAGTCACCCCCGAGGGACAGGTTAGGCACGGAGGGTGGGCAGCACCCTGCAGCCCTTATCTAGATCGCAGGCCCAGAGAGTCTGAGAGGGTCCCCTGAGGTCACCCAGCCTGAGCCATGACTCCTGAAGCCACCCCGAGTGCATGTCCACATGCCCTCCTGTGCCCCTTGAACGTGGGCGGGCGCTGGAAGCCGTGGAAACTGCTGGCCCCTCACCCTGCCACCCATGCCACAGGCTCAGCTTCACTCTACTGTCCTGGAGCCCAGGAGGAGCACCAGTACTGGACCAGGAGCCCAGGGACCTCCTCCTAGCCCTGCCCCAAACCTGGCTCCTGCTCTCTGCCCAGCCACATGCCAGCCTGGTCACCTCGGCCTCACCTCCCCCCAGGGCTCGGAATGCCAGGCTGTGCAGCGCCGGAGGTTGCAGGCCTGCGTGGCAGGGGGCTTCCCGGGCAGGCCTGCGCACTCAGCCTCGTTGATGGCCTCCTGGTCGCCTGTGCCACTGACGGAGACGCAGTAGACGGAGCGGGACTGGGTGCCGCCCCCACAGGAAGCTGAGCAGGGGGTCCATGGCCCCGTTTTCCAGCTGGTAAGGAGAATCCGGTGAGGGGGGCAGAGGCCATCCTGACCAGCAGTTCCCTCACACACAAGGCATGCATGAAGCCCAGCACCCCCACCCCTGCCCAGTCTGTCCCCTCAACACTCAGACCTGGGCAGGAAAGAGCCCTGCAGGGCAAGGACAAGGCCAGGTGCTCCTCCGCACCACCCGACACCTCCCCTCCCCCTCATCAGGCCCCCCACTCCCAGTCCAACAGCATGCCCTTTGGACAGCTGGGCCTGGCTATTGAGGTGGGCATCCCCTGGGGGTGTGCTCACCCTGCGGCCATGGCCTAGCCTGCAGCGGGCCCTACGGCCAGAGGAAAAGGCAGTCTCCCTGCACCATGCAAAGCCAGAGCCACCACCATTCCACGACTAGCTGCCACCAAGGCACGCAGGGGGCACTGCCCAGGCCTGCAGATTACCTGGTCCTGCACATACGCTGGGCCCCCAAGAGGTGCCACGCTCCCGGTCGGTGCACATAAGAGGTCCTTTGCGTGCCAACATAGGTAAGGCCGATGCCAACAAGATCCCGGGTCTGCCAGCTCAGACAGGCCCCCAGCACCTTTCCTGGCCTCTCCAGCCCCAGCCCTGGCCCTGGCATCCCAGGCACTAAGCACAAATACCCCTCCCAGAAAACACAGCCCCGAGACTAGGGATCAAGCCTGGGACAGGGGCTCAAGCCCTGAGCTTCCCCCACCACCCCGTGTAAGCGCATATCCTCCCACAGCCTCTCCGCTCCCCCACCCCACCCCAACCTTGGCTCTACACCTGAACAGCTCCAGGGCCCCAGGCCCTTCCCTTGCAGGTCCATGGCACCCCCCTCCATGGTGGGGCAGGGCTGGCAAGGGCCTCACCGCTTGGTCTGTGGGCAGGGTTGCAGGCTGCAAGTACGGCGGGTAGCCGGTCTGGGCTGGCGCTGGCACAGGTGGTCAGGGTAGACCTCGTTGTCGCTGGTGCAGACCACAAGTCGGGTCTGATGACCTGTGTGGGCCCGGCACAGCGGGCAGCCGGCCAGCCAGAGAGCATTCACCACCTCCGCCTGTGCCAGACACCCCTACACTGCCCCCAGTGACCCCTGGAGCAGGCACCTGAGCCCTCCAATCCACAGATGAAGAAATAATGCTGTGAGAGAAAGAGAGCCCTACTTGGACACCTGGCCCCCCACCCATCTTGCTCCCACAGGTGAGTTCTATCTCCCTGAGCCGGCACCCCACTGGGCCTTCTGGAGATCAAAGTCCAGGGGCCGTCCTCAGGACCCCACCCCCAAGGTGCCTGTGGGTAGCAATCCCCATTGACTTGTCCACCCCCACCACCACCCCCCACTGTGACTTGCCCTGTCCACCGAGTCTCTCACACAAACTGGACACACAGTAGAGTGGGCGGGCGGCCCTCACCTCCTCCACACTCGGCGCTGCAGTCGCCCCAGGAGCCGTGGCTCCAGCTGAAGCCGACCTCGGGGATGTCCAGGGGCAGGTAGTACTCATAGTGCACGCCCGGGTTGGCCTCCTGGCTGATGACCTGGACAGGGATCCTTGTTGAGGTCTGCAGCCAGCTGGGTGCCCCTCCCTCATCCCACAGCCCCTCCAATGCCAGGCTCAGACTCCCAGGAACCCCCCAGACCTTGGGGAGCACAGGCTCCCATGTCCCTGCAGCCCAGCTGACCTCAATGACCAGGGGCTCCGAGGTGGGGCCTCGGGCATGGAGGCGCTCGGGGGCCTGGTCGCCCTCAGCGCCACGCTCGTACTGCAGGATGGTGCTGGCTACAGGCAGGGCGCCGGCGGCCTCAATGGTCCAGTGCCCATTGAGGTAGTATTCACCACGGATGCTCTTCACCGCTGTGCGGGCGTGGGACAGGCCTCGTCAGTGGGACAGGCCTCGTCAGTGGGACAGGCCTCGTCAGTGGGACAGGCCTCGTCAGTGGGACAGGCCTCGTCAGTGGGACAGGCCTCGTCAGTGGGACAGGCCTCGTCAGTGGGACAGGCCTCGTCAGTGGGACAGGCCTCGTCAGTGGGACAGGCCTCGTCAGTGGGACAGGCCTCGTCAGTGGGACAGGCCTCGTCAGTGGGACAGGCCTCGTCAGTGGGACAGGCCTCGTCAGTGGGACAGGCCTCGTCAGTGGGACAGGCCTCGTCAGTGGGACAGGCCTCGTCAGTGGGACAGGCCTCGTCAGTGGGACAGGCCTCGTCAGTGGGACAGGCCTCGTCAGTGGGACAGGCCTCGTCAGTGGGACAGGCCTCGTCAGTGGGACAGGCCTCGTCAGTGGGACAGGCCTCGTCAGTGGGACAGGCCTCGTCAGTGGGACAGGCCTCGTCAGTGGGACAGGCCTCGTCAGTGGGACAGGCCTCGTCAGTGGGACAGGCCTCGTCAGTGGGACAGGCCTCGTCAGTGGGACAGGCCTCGTCAGTGGGACAGGCCTCGTCAGTGGGACAGGCCTCGTCAGTGGGACAGGCCTCGTCAGTGGGACAGGCCTCGTCAGTGGGACAGGCCTCGTCAGTGGGACAGGCCTCGTCAGTGGGACAGGCCTCGTCAGTGGGACAGGCCTCGTCAGTGGGACAGGCCTCGTCAGTGGGACAGGCCTCGTCAGTGGGACAGGCCTCGTCAGTGGGACAGGCCTCGTCAGTGGGACAGGCCTCGTCAGTGGGACAGGCCTCGTCAGTGGGACAGGCCTCGTCAGTGGGACAGGCCTCGTCAGTGGGACAGGCCTCGTCAGTGGGACAGGCCTCGTCAGTGGGACAGGCCTCGTCAGTGGGACAGGCAGGATGCACCAGGCCGCCGCAGCCCCGCACGGGCGCTCACCCAGGAAATTTCTGCTGGCAGCAGCCTCTTCAATGTGGATACTGGTGGCCCCCATGGGGATGATGAGGACTTGGTTGTAGCCTAAAGGAGACAGGAATGGGGTGCTCACCAAGCGCTCCTTCCCCCCACAGAGTGGGGCAGCGCAGACTGGGGTCAGGGCGAGGAGACGAACAGGAGGAGCGGCCGGGCCACTGGGAGAACAGCATGTCCAAGGCTGCAGAGACTGCAGACTGTGGGGGTGGGGGTGGGGGTGTGCAGGAGCATGGAGAGCAGCCCCTAGGTGGTATCAGTGAGCGGTTGAGTGGGCAGTGGAGCAGAGGCTCTTGGGAAAGAGACCCCCATGGCAGATCGGGCACCAGCCTCACATTCTGGGTGCTATGGAGGTGCTGGGGGGGCCTGTGAGTGGAGAAGAGAGGGCACCAGAGCTGTCAGCACCTCCCCCAATGCGACCCACCTCTGCGGAGGTCACTGGCCTCAAAGGTGCCTGTGACCGGGGAACAGGTCGTGCCGTCACCCCCACACCGCAGACACTTGTCCTCCTGCTTCTGTGAATCTAGCTTGTGGTCACAGCCGACAACCTGCCAGGCCAAGGTGAGGGCCAATGTTACATGCGGCCTTTGACACCGGGGAGGAACTCCCCGACCGACCCCGGCTCTGCAGCCAAGCCGCCCAGCCGACGTTCCCTGGGCAACGGGTTTCAGTTCCTGAGGGAATTCAAACAAGTAGATCTCATGCTCTCAGGATGGAGGGGCACCCCATGCTCAGCCTTACAAAGCCTGCCTCCCGCACCCAGGCTTTGTCTCCTCTGTTCCCAAGTGCAACCTGAGGGTGGCCCAGCATGACCCGCTGGAGCCTCCTCTCCGGGCCCCAAGCACATGACTGAAACTGCTGTCAACTTCGTCTGTCCAGGGCTGGGTGTGTGCCTCACCAACACGGGGGGGGGGGGGGGGAAGGAGGGGGGAAAGGATTGAGAGAGCAGGGGAGGCGCAAGAGACAAGACTCACCCGGCAGCTGCCGTCCACACAGACGTCCCGTGTGCCAGGCTCACAGGGGGTCCCATCCACCACGGCCTCCTTGTGCTGGTAGTAGAAGTTCTCCCCCTTGGGGATGCAGTTCAGTGCGCACCTGTGTGGCGCTGGAGCGGGCGAGGGGCGAGAGGCGAGAGGCGAGCTCCCAAAGTCTAATCACCACCCTCCCCAGGACCACAGCCTATCTTAGCAACAGCTGAGCGGGGACTGCCAGGCCGGCCGAGATCAGAGATCAGAGCGGCAGCTGGGAGAGAAACGCCTGGAAGCAGCCCTCAGTGACTCAGGCTCTCACCTGCTTTCCCGGAGAGGGAAGAGAATGTCCCGGTCCAAGAAAACCCCAAGCCAGGAGAGAGCTATCCCCTTGCAGAGGTCGGTCTACCTCAGCATTGGCATGGCCGCCCAAGTATGAACAAGAAGCCCTGCTGGTGCAGCGGGTTAAACGTTGGGCCAATGACCACGACGGTCAGGGGTTCAAACCTACCAGCCCCTTCTCAGAGGGAAAGCTAAGGCTGCCTGCGTCTGTCAAGACCGACAGCCTCAGAAACCTGAAGCCGATGTGCTACTCTGGCCTAGAGGGCCACTGTGGGTAGGAATGGACCCCGAGGCAGTGGGTTTTGGGGTGTACTCTGTAAGGAAATTGTCCATCCATGGAATACCGCATGGTGGTGATGCAGTTACAAAGAGGAAATGAAACCCGGACAGTTCTGTGGGGAAATGCTTTTCAGCACACAGTGCAAAGTGTTACTACATAGCAATTAACTCACTGCCATCATAGCGACCCTATTGATTGGACCAGGTAGAGCTGCCCCCCCTCCCCGCCCCCGTGGACTTCTGAGATGAACTCTAGAAGTAGAATGCCTAGTCTTTCTCCCAAGGAGCAGCTGGTGGTTTGAACTGTTGACCTTGCTGTTAGCAGCCCAATTGGCAATCACTGCACCACCAGGGCTCCCGGTGGACAGTAATTACGACTATGTAAACAGTGGCCCTGTGAAAACGGTGGGATTAGGGTCATTTGGGGTTTTTACTTTACATTTATCCATGTTGCATGCACATAGTTTTGAAACAGACAAAGTGTCAACAACATTCCGTTCCCCTCCACATGGGCTTTCCTCTCCCCTACTCCCCCTTCCAGTGCTGCCTCTGGTTCCTTTTCTTCTAAAAATCAGATGCACTTCGAGTTGTCAACAGATGCCAGGCTTGGGATCGAGGCACAGGGACTGTCGGGGGACCTGGTGTGGGACCATCCCAGGAGCACAGGACAGTCACTCATCAGCGACCCGGAGGCCCCGTGTGTGAGCGGTGGAGACTGATACTCGGAAGGATTATCCTGGCTTCTGGCCCTTACATATGCATTAGTGTTTTTCGCTTTTGAACGATAGTTTCCTAAGGAGGAATGACCTCTATCTCCTCAAAGTCAACATCAAAGGGCATCTGCTGAGGCCCCAGGCATTCAGAGTAAATTCGAGCTTGCTATATTATATATCCCCTTTCTTAAGCCCCCAAACCAAACTCACTGCCAGTGACTAGATGCCGACTTAGAGACAAAACTACCTGAGGTTCCAAGACTAACCGTTCACTGGAGTAGCAAGGCCCGTCTTTCTCCCTGGGAGCGGCTGGTGGATTTGAACTACAGACCTTGGGGATTGCTGCCCAACAGGAAACCACTGTGCCGCCAGGGCTCCCTGGCGCCCTCGTGGGGTAGAAGTGCTTCAGATAATAACCACTGGTGTTGAGTAGGCCGCTCGCCATGACCCTCGATAAACTGCGCTGGGCTGAGAGGCGGTGTATCTTTACAGAATCCGATTGTCTCATCCCGCTCCCAAAGCTCGGTTAGAAGATTCGAACCTCTGGACTTACTGGTTAGCAGCCAAGCACTTTAACCGCTGCGCTACTGGGCTCCTACACCTAAAATCAGAGTCTCAACAAAAACGGGCTCCGTGTGGTAACATGCCGGGCACAGCTGTTTGAAATATATGTACGGTGTAGGGAAACCAAACGGAGTGCAAAGGGTCCCACGTGACCATCACTGTGGTGCCATGGGCGTTGATATATAGTCCTTCATTCATTTGACAAACAAAACACGTAAATGCGATTCCAGAAAGAAGCGGCCCGAGCTGGCAGAGGCCGGAGCCTGCAGGCAGCAGGGGCACCGCGCTCACCCCCGTAGTAGGGCAGCCACTTGTAGCGCCGTCCCTGGAACTCTGTGCCATCGAACTCTGCACACTGTTCGGCCCGGAAGTCGCGGGCGCCCTCCGGGCAGCTCTGCGGGAGACGGCGGGGGTGGGGTGGGGGACTGCATGAGGTGGGATCCCCCTCCCTCCTTCTCAGCTGCTCCGGGGGAGGTGGGAGGACCCCCCTCAGCCATTTAAAGCTGTGCTGGGAGGCTGGGCCACACGCATGTCACCTCTGTGTTGCAGGTGCGGTGGGTCCGGACGGGGCCTACGCAGCTGGCGCCTCCATCTTGCCTGTAGGAACCGAGACGGGGAGGGAGGAGGAGAACAGCTTGCCACCTCCCGCTACAAAGCAGCCCCTCCCATCCACCCTGTGGGCCACCCTGACGGGGCGGGGCAGGGGGGGGGGTAGGGCATTCAAAAAAAATCTTTGTTGTTAGGTGGTTCCATCCTGTGGCATTCCTAGTCATGCCCAAAACCCACCGCAAGGAGCCGATGCCAACTCATAACGACCCTATGGGTCAGTTCTGCCCCTGTGGGTTCTCAGACTAACTGGTTACTGCAGTAGACAGCATAACGTACCACCACCACCCCCACCCCCTGCCCCCAGCCTTCTCTTGCAGAAAGGTTGGTGGTTTGACACGGCTGACCTCGGAGTTAGCAGCCCAGTGGTAACCATTCCCCCACCAGACTCCTTGGGGCCGGCGCATAGGCTTTCCTGGGAAGAAGTCCTGGAGGTACCATGGTTAAACGAAAGGCTGGTCGTTGGGGCCCGCTCTGCAGAGGAAAGACCCACCTGACCCCATACATCACAGCCCCTGCGGGGACTTTCTAATGTCGCAGTCAGCTGCTGGTCTTAACGAGAGCCTATTGTCAGCGGCTGGTTGGGCTCCCACCTGACCCTTCAACGGGCAGCCTAGCATGTTGCCATGTCTACACCAGTGCTCCTTTAAATCCTTCCAACCCCACTGCCCGCAATCCAATTCTGACTCCTAACAACCCAAGAGACAGACAGAACCAACAGCAGGATGTCCAAGGCTGTAAAGCTCGACCAGCGCAGCCAGCCTTAGCTGCCGGGGTTCGCGGCCCATCAAGGAGATTCTAACACACGGCAACCATGTTTGGAATAGGGTTTGTATGGAGTTTCTGAGACGACATCTCAGCAGTCCATTGCCAAACCCAGCGCCAACCTCCTCGCGTTTCTTTCTGGGTCGGGGACCCAAAGTTCAACTAACAGAGAATTTGCTTAACTCCAAACCGCTTCCAGAGAAGACTCAAATGCTGCCTGTCCTGAGAGAGAAGATGCTACACATACCCACCGCGTGAGGTTATTCTGCACCTGAGCCGGCCAGCGCTGTCTCTTCTCCTCCTTACAGGACCTCCTGAGCAACGTGTCACCACGCCTCCCGCCAGCTGGGCCCATCTATCACCCCTTTATCACCCACCTCCTCCCTAGTCGCTGGCAGGCAGGGCACACAGGTGCTCAACGAGCCCTCCCCCACCTGACAGGCTGAGGGTCAAGAACCCACGTGCAGGCGTTAAAAGTGTCAGCTGAAGAGGATCTATTCCGCCCCCAAGAACGTCCCACCCCTTCCCTGTTCCAGGCACCGCAGAGGGCGATGAGTGAAACCGAAACAAGGCGAATCGTGAAAACCCACGTGTTCGCACCGGGAAAGGGTCTTAGTTCAAAAGCTTCCAGAAGGAACCTGTTGCCTTGGTGGTGTCAGCCTGTGTGGCCAATGACACCTGATCTGACCCAGGGGTCAGCTCCTTGTGACCCATTTGAACTTCCCCTACCTGTGGGAGAAGCAGGGGCGCTCCCGGAAGCTGATGCCCCCTCCGCAGGTCCGGCTGCAGGGGCTCCACTCGCCCCAGGGGCCCCACACTGTGCTCTGCCGCCTGGGCCGCCTCTCCTTCTGGGCCTGGAGGAGAATTGGTCAGCATCACTGCTTCCACCCAGCCCCGGCTGGGGGCACCACGGCCCTCAACGTCATCCAAGGGTCACCAATCAGGCTTGTACCGCACAGGATCCTGGGACTCCCCACTCAGAGTCTGCCCTCCAGAACACATTCATTTCCAGACTATAGGCCTGTCCCCAAAGAGCTGAGGCACCTGGGGAAAGTCTAAAGTTCCAGGGGCCACCTGCAGCCAGAGGCAGTTAGAGGGCCCAAGCATTTGGAGACCAACATTGCTACAGGGGAGGGAGGCCACTTAGGGCACCCCCACTCCATCCCCCCCCCCCCAGAGAATGCCCGAGTCCCAGAGGAGAGCCGGGCCCTGTCTCTCAGGTTACATACAGGCTGCTGCGGGACTGAGTAAATCGCCTGCCTTGCTGCGAGCAGCCACCCCTGCACTAGCTCCTGTGCTCCTGCTGTCTGCCAGGCTCCGTGGACGAAAGATTAAGGCGGAGGCCAAGAATTTCTCCCCTGAAGAGACCTGACTGGTGCGGAGTCTGAGCATAAAGATGCGGCAAGCATGCTCCAGGCGAAAGCCCTTCCAGTATCAAAGGGCATGGAATATGAAAGGGGGCAGGAAGAACGGGCATTCACGGGTGGCCAGGGCTTCCTCCGTCTACACAGGGGAGTTGCCCGTGGGCAGCCCCACGCGTCACCAGGGCCGTCTGCTGTGGAGCAGCACACGGGAACGTTGCAGCACTTGCTTTGCCCTGTGGTGACCTCACTTCCGGAGTTTGTCACAGCTCTAGCCTGTTAAACGAGGCACCTGATCTAATTACTGGGCGGGGGCGAGGGTCATGGTCACTTCCTTCCAACCTGTGGCAATACATCTGACTACACAACATCAAACGCGTGTTGCCCAGGTCAGTGCGGCTGCGTCAGTAAGCTCTGATTTAAATCAAAGGCTTGAGCAGCTACCTCCGGGGAGGGTCCTTCAAAGATAGCCTGCCCCCTTTCCTTCTTGCGGCTGCATTACTTCCTGCCAGCTGGGCAGTGGGAGTGATGGCTGGAGTTGGAGCAGCCTTCTAGACCAGGCGGTAACTTGAAGACAACGAAGCAAATCCTCAAGTCTGGAAGGCAGGCATGGGAGACAGGATTTCTGTGGACTTCCCACCTAAGGGTGTTGCATAAGGGATCAATCAAGAAGTCCTGTGATTGATTCAGGGCTTTCTCACGAGATTAGGGTCTGAACTAAGTCCTTTCCATTTCCTGCCAGGAAGCTCTGACACCTTGCAGCTGGTACCAGCAGCACATTCTCTCTCCTTTCAGAACAAGCTGATGAATCCTGTTACCTGGATAGGAAGACGGAGGCCCTCACACAGAGCCAGGGGGAGGCAATGGCAGGTTGGAGTTACCTCCTGTCTCCGCTCTTAGTCAAAGGACGCCGGGAGGAGAAGAGCTAAGGACAGGCAGGCGTCAGGCTGGACTGCACACTTTACCAGGAGGCGAAGGTGTCACCAACAATCTCTTGGAAGAATCACTCCCCTTTTCCAGGGAAAGAACTCAAGTCCTAAAATGGAAAAGCAAGCTCTCCCTCCCACTGTCTGCCAGGAGCCACCTCTTGGGACTCGGGCGAGGAGGAGCGAGGCTTCCTCGCCCCCCCAGGTTGGGCAGGGCTTGTTTCCGACAGTGACGGCACGTGCCTGGTTGTTCTTGTATAAGCCCTGGATTGGAACAAACCACTCCAAACTCGCTGAGCCAGCACAAAGCACAGGAGGAAGGTGGCCAGTGCAAAGGTCTTAGTTTCCACTTTCTAGAATCATCTACTCCATCCCCTTCAAACTGGGGCCAAAGCTCCAAGCTGTGGGAAACCAGTGAACCGGAATATTGACAGTCTCTCACCAAAATTTAAACTGAAATGTACTTGGTCTGCTTTCTATTTTTGAAAAGAAATGGGGTGTGTGAGGGGTGAGGAGTGGCTCTCCTAAAGACAACCAACAATCAGGCTTGGATTCCAGGGTCCCGCACCCCAAATCTCATCACATATTTAGGGAACAGCCCTCAAGGGGTGGGGCCTCGTTACTAAATAGCCACTGACCAAGGTCTGCTGAGGTATCAGTCTCCACTCCTGGGGCACAGGGTGAGTCTCCCCACACCCACTCTTCCTCAGGTCTGCCCTGGGCTTACTGGTATGGTCCAGGCCACAAGGCACCCCCCTGTCCCTGAGCCGTTTTGTGGCCATGAGTGGAGGGGTGGGGAGGAGACCCAGCCTGCTCACGGGGCCTTACAAACATCTCGTTTCACGTGCCTGGCACTGTGACCCAAGCATCCTCTTGCTGGGGCCACCCAACAGGGGAGCTTGGCCTACCTGACCCTGATTGCTGCCCACTATACCACACTGTCCGGACAAGACAACATTCCATCGAGTTTCCCTGTAATTACCAGGACCATGAAGGGTACCCATTGTGTGCGAAAGACATAAGGAGCGGGTCCGTCCCAACCTCAGCTGGGCCTGTCCTCACCTGCCTCTTTCTGCTTTCAGTTTGCACATGAGAGAGAACAAAACACCCCATCCTACCCCTTGTCCTGCAGCCCCCACCTGGAGTAACTCGGGGCCTCCTTTCCAGCTTAAGCTGTTCCCAGTGGACTCACGCAATGTGCGTGGCTGGGTGCAGGGGTCCACGCAGTGGGACCTCCTAGGCCAATCTCCGGAAGCATCGCCCTGGCAAGGCTGCCAGTCAGGGGGCATGCCTTTGCTTTGTGATCTCGTTAATCACCCCTCCATTCTGTCCTGTCATCAGAAAGGTTTCCAAGAGGTGTTGTCCACCCAGCTGGGGCTCTTGCCCCACTGAGAACCAGTAACAGGAACCAAGAAACAGAAACGGAACCCGAAAGGTGGCTGACTGGGAACATGGGCCATACTACCTCCCCCCCCCCCCCCCCGGCAGGGCCCCAGGGGGGGGGGGCGGGACACAGGCGACCTCTCAACCCAAGCTTTGCCAGGCGCACGGAGAAGTCTCAAGGTGTTTGAAAAGAACAAAGGATCTCACAGGACCCAGGGGCTTTGCAGGCAGCGGTTGCAGGACAAACCCGTGGCCCTGTAACCTGCAGATTAAAGCGGCCTGAGACTGTGAATTGTAGGGCCGTGAGATCTCATCCCAGGATCTCCACACTCTCGAGGCGCAGTAGTCAGCAGCTGGGTAGTGAGAGGCGGGGTGTGTAGCTAGGAACCTGGGAAAGGGGGCACTCAGGGCACCTGGGAAGGCAGCCGGGTGGGGATGTGAGGAAGAGTCCTGTACCCGCCCAAGGATCTCTGGGGAAGGTACAGCAGCCCTGGTCACCTGGCCCTCCTTGGTCCTTCTCATCCTTGTCCTAGACTCCCATTTCCACTGGTGGCATTTCCACAGCAGCAAACTGTGTTGGTCCTTTCTCTGGTCCTTCCTCTCTCCCTCCTACCTGCCTCTCAGAAAGGTGGGCAGAACTGTGGGTCTCCCGTGGGAGAACACTCCCAGAGCATGGAGTTTGCCTTTGTGGCTTCTATTTTTTGCCAGTGCTCAGAGAAGCCCCCATTTCTGCAGACCCTCACCTTGCCAGAAGTTGGTCCTTAGTGACCTAGGGTTGTGGGCTATAGACTGGGACTTTCGACTGTCCCTTTGAGGCCCACAGCATCCTTTGTAGACCACCCAGAAGGATTTGATGTGAAAGCCCCCCTCAGTGACCTGGGCTTTACCACCTGCAGCAGATTTAAGGAACTGACATGCTCCCTTGTACTTCAGGCTGAAATGCCCTAGTTTGAGAAGCAGATGTCTGCTCTCCTGCAGTCGTCATTGGACTTTGGTTCAAATCTCTTGCTTTGAGAATGTCTAATGAATGGTGACCCGGGACTACCATATATTTGCTATTTTTATGCCCTCCTTGCTTATGATATGTATTAATGTTAGGCATGGCTCTGCCTTTGTGAATGAGTGTTATTAAAAGTTCTGCCCGATCACCGACCCCCACTGTTTTTGTAAATAGTGTCTAGTCACTTAAGGGTTTAATCCGTACACATCAACATGTATTGTGATCTGATGCCGGCTATACTTGTATTCACTTTTCTCAACTGTGTGTTAAATTCTATACCGTTGGCTAAATTAATGACACTGTCCATAGAATTACCTTAGGCCTCAGGGAGGGAGTGGGGAGATGGTTTATAATGGTCTCTATTATAAAATCAGGATGATGTTTCTAAAGTGAACCCAAGATATACATGAACCACAGATCTATGAATGGATTGGGGCTTGCATGTAATTCTAGCCCCAGTCTAAGTACAATTAATGCTCATGTGGCCCTGCCCAATGCTCGCACCCCTCCCTCCCTTCAGTAAACTGTGCTGAAGAAAGCAGACGGCGACGGCTGTCAGAATCTCACCCGGAGTCTGAAGGGCTTGTCTTCAAACAAGCAGCCATCTACGTGAGGTGTCAACTAATTCTACATGAAAGAAGCACACCAGCCTATGTGGTGTCAAGGATTGGAAATAATAAATTCTAAATCCTTTCTAAATAAAATCAAATTGTATTTGATCACCTGGTCAGATACAGAAGGCTATGAGTGACAATGGAATCCCAAATTCCTTTGCAGAGTCCCCACCTGGGGACACCCCTCTGACCAGACAGCACTGCAACATCGAAGATGGCAGATGGCACTGGGGTAAAATGCAACACCACCTTATCATTTGATCTCCCTGAGCCCATTTTAAAGCTGTTTCGCTTTTTAATATTTTCTGCTTTTTTGTGTGTGGTTTTTTTTTAATCCTTTGAGGGTTGGGTTTTTTTATGCTGTGCCCAGTCATTCATGTTGGGTTTCTGTTTGTTCATTTGCTTGCTTCCTGTTCACGTTTCGTGTGATTTTCTGTCTGTGAAATCCAGGAGAGAGAGCTCTACACAGACAGTAACTGAATTGATCATTGTCTGGGGGCATGGCCGGAGGACAGGGGCAAACGAGCTACCAACAAGTGTAAGAAGAAGATATTCTGACACTGATTGTGGTGGTGGTCTCACAAGGCTTACGAGGATGCATCGTATGATATGGGAATGTATGCCAATAACACTATTTTTTAAAAGAAGCTGGTCCTGCAATCCAGAAGGCCCATGTCCTCCACGCCCATCAGATGTCCAGGGAGCCCTCCCTTCCTTTGGGCCCCCGTTAAAGAATGGCTCTTCTGCTTACCAGTTGGCCACCTGCGTCCATTCCTTATATTTGCACTAATACAATAACCACTGGCCACAGGTGGCGATTTAAACTTGAATTAAAAGCAAACAAACTCAGTCCCTCAGTTGCATTGGCCACATTTGAAGTCCTCGATGGCCATAGGACCCTAGTGGCTATCGGGCTGGACAGCACATTCCATCAGTTCAGGAAGTTCTGTTGGGCAGTCTTCCTCTAGATCTGTGTCTCTCAACCTTCCTCATGCCGCAACCCTTTAATACAGTTCCCCGTGTGGTGGTGACCCCCCAACCATAACATTATTTTCGTTGCTACTTCATCACTGTCGTTTTGCTACTGTTATGAATCAGGCGACCCGGTGAAAGGGTCGTTCCACCCACCGGTTGAGAACCTCTGCTGTAGGCCCAAGCACAGTCTGGCTAAGGGGGCAGCCATATTTGGTCCCATGCAGGTGTGGGGTAGGCCAGCTAGCCTTGCACTCTGGCTGGTCCCAACATCCCCTGCACCCCACACTTGGAACACTCACTGGGAGGGTGGTTCTTACAGCACCCACATTCTGGAGGGGGAGGAGGTAGGGGTTGCCATCCCTGCAGTTCAGGCCACCTTGACCGGGGCGGAGGCGCACCTCCTCCTACCCCATCTTGCCCAACACTGCTCTTCTGCTGGCTCCAGACTGCCATGGGCAACACCTCTCCAGCCCCACACCTTCTCCAAGGGCGTTCTCCAGATTCCCAGCCTGCCCAACCACCAGGGACGGCCAGTTCCTCACTTCCTCCTGCAGGTCCCCAGGGGTGCATCACACTCACCGAGAGTCCGAGCAGCGGGGTCAGCAGCAGGGGAGCTAGCAGAAGCAGCTGCATCTCCACCTGAGGGAGAGGCTGGAGTTAGAACAGTGGACCTGGGGGTAGGGGGCAGAGCACCACCCATCCTGAGTGGGTGTGTGTGTGTGTCACTCCTTCCCCTCTACCCAAGGTGACCAAGAGACCAGCAGAGAGGTGCGAGGTAACGCCATGGTGCACAGTGGAGGGTGGCACATGTGGGCACCACACCAGCTGGGCATCTCGCACAGGGTATGGAAAAAAGGCAGTTCAGAAACAACTGGCAGAAGGACAATTCAAAATATGCCTTTGGTTGAAAACAGAGTTCAGATCAAAGTCATCAGATTCTCTGTGTCCCAAACTAGGGAAATGATTTCTTTCAAAATAGCCATTCTGTCAGCATTTACACCCTGCGCAGGGGAAGGGCCACTGTAGGCTCTGCCATCAGTGTGCTTGTAGGAAATGTGCAGTGCGCAGTGACTAGATGTGTCCTCCAGGGTTGGGTGCATTATGCAGTGTCTACATGCACATTGGTGTTCAGTGTCTGTCGTGTGTGCAAATCCAGTACTGTGCAATGTGCGTGCTCTTGAGTGTGTGCTTCTGCAGTCTGCACCTGGGAGGGGCGGGTGTCAGCTGATGTGGGTTCAGTGTGTATGAATGTGTACTCTGTGTGCATGCCGTCTTGTGGGAGAATGACTTAAACCAAGTGCACTGCTCAGTAACAAATTAGGTACACAAGCACGAACTTGTACATTTGAATGATAAAATCTGTCATTCTAATCGTGTTGTTCTTTGTGAATTTTTAAAAGCAGCACATGACTTCAGCTTACAAGAATAACACTGAGAAGGAAAGAAAAAAAAAACACAGCCTAAGTAAGCCAATTTCAGCAAAGTGCGTTATTTGGGAACAGACTCCTTAATTTGGCACGAAGGGTGAGTCATCTAGTCCTATAGCACAATCAAAGCAGAGCCTGCTGAGTGGGGCGGTGGAAGGCTGCTCCCCTTGCCAGGCCCCCAGAGGAGGATCCCGGAGCGGCAGGGAGCAGGCGCCAGCGCAGCAGCCCCAGCCCTTTAAGGCGGGCGAGCATGCCAAGGGAGACAGTGCAGGCAGGTGGGGACGCGAGGCTGGTTGAGCCCAGGTTGAGTATTACCACCCTCTGCTACCGTTGTCGCCGGCCCACGATGCCGTGTCTGCAATCCTGAGTCCCAACAGATGGAGACCTTCAATGTTTTCAACGCATGCGGTGGCCAGAAGAACCCCAACACTAAGTGCCTCTCTGACCCCACAGCCAGCCCTGGGTTTGGGCCGCCTTGCCTCCCCAAACAGGCCGGGCCGGGCCGCACAGGGCACGGCGAGGGGCTGGGGGGCTCCCGGGATTCTTCTGGGTCCCACCGGGTCTGAAGAGGGTGGGCGGGCCAGCTCTTGCCAGCGGGGGGCTTGCTGGGGACCCGCACCTGGGGGGAGGGGGTCCGCACTTCGAGCGCTGCAACCCCACCGCCCCCGGCGGGCATCTGCCCCGCCCCCCAAACACAAAACGAAGCCTTGGCCAGCGCACCCCGCCCCCGCCTGGAGAACGCGCCCCAGGATCCCCCACAGGTCCCAGGGGCCAGTTCCGGTTTTCCCGCGACAAGCGCAGGTGCGGCCGCGGTGGGGACGGTAAGGGGAGCGGCCCTTCCAGGAAGGGGTGCTGGTCTCCGGGGCCCCGCAGCAGGCGCGGTGATTCTTGCGCCCCCCACCCAGGAAGCCGGGCAGGGCGGCTGCCCGCTGGTCTCCGGCCCGACCCGGCGCCGTCCTACCTGGCTCGGAGCCGCTCGGTGGGCGCCTGCCTGCAGCGTGGAAGGCCCCGGGGCTGGACCTGCCCTCCCGCCGCCGTGTGGCTTCCGCCCCGCCCCTTCGCCCGCGCCCAGCCGGGCCGACACGTGCCGGGCGAGGAGGGCCTCGCGGTGACCGGCACGTCCAGCGCCTCCGCCCACGAGAGCCCGCGCCCAGCCCGGGCAGGTCCTGCACCCGGCGGGCCCTCTCAGCGCCCCTGCACGCCACACCCCTCTTTCCCCACCCTTGGGTCCTCTACTTCAGGCGCAGTTCCATGCTACCTCCCAGAGAGCTTTTTCCTTGCAAACTCCTACTCAAACTGCAAGACCCTGGTCAAACGGGACCGCTTCGGTGACCCCTTTCCGGCTGCGCCCAGGCACCGGTGGCTCTTCGCTGCCTTGTCCCCTCCGTCCCCGAGGCTTGTCGTTCTCAGATTCATCACCCCGCTCGCAGATTCAGCTGCGAAGTCCCTGCGGGCGGTTCCAAATCAAAACATCCGCAGGGGGCCCAGTGGGATGCTGGCGGCCGGCTCAGTGCGCCGCTGAAGTCCATTTCCGTCCCTGACTGGGCTTCCTCAGTGGACCTGGAACTTCCTCTGTCCCTGGGAAAACGGCCCTGGGCGGCACGCATGGGCGGGGTCTGGGGGTGGGGGTTGTGTCCCCCTCACCCCATCCTGGACCCGGCCTGACCTCCATTTGGTGGGAAGAGTCGGCAGTGGTGGGTTTCCGCGCCTTTCCACGCCCGCACCTCACCCCGGGCCACCCAAGACGCAGACAAACTGCACGCTCCATAAGGTAGCCGGTTCGTTTCCCACCTCCGACGGGAAGAGGGGAGCCAAAGCCATGCGGGCAGCGCTGGGGCGTTGCTGCGGATTCTGAGGCTCACGTGGAGCCTGGCTGGGGAAGGGGCGTGGAATGACCGCGAGTGTCTCAAACACAAACACTGCCATCGAGTTTACAGGGGCCCATGGCCATGGCCACCCTATCGGGCAGGGTAGAACTGAACCCTGTCTGTGCGCGTCCGAGTGGAGTAGAAAGCGCTGTCTTTTATGCCGGGGAACGGCTGCTGGTTTCTGCACCGCGGACTTCGCCAAGAGCTGCCCAAGGCGAAACCACTGCGCCACCAGGCCTCCTAGAACCTCTCCAGGGAAGGAAAATCCTTTCTGTTCGAAAGGCCCGCTCCCTGCCCCCACCGCGGGCTACTGGAGGTCAGGAATGGGCAGCTTTCCAGCGGCAGGAAGTGGAGAGTGAGCTTGGGAGCCAGGGAATCAGGGCAGGTGGGCTGCAGAGCTCCGGGGAGTTTACCCCGCCCCGCTTCCGTTCCACTTTTCTAGGCCTAGTTCTCAGACACCTAGACCCATTTCTTTTTTTAAAACAATGTTTGTGTTGTTTTTGAGAGTACACAGCGCAAGATACACCAATCCAATAGTTTCTGCAAGTGCCATTTAGTGACACTGATTACATTCCTTAGACTGTGCCACGATCCTCATACTCGTTTTGAGTTATTCCTCTCCCTTTGGGGAAAATCCATGGACCCCCCCAAGACCCCCGTCTAATCTTTCAAGTTGCTGCTGTAGATCATCGCCTCCACAGAGGCGATTCTGACTCCTGGAACCTTATAGTGTAGGGCAGAGTAGAACTGCCCGCTGTGGGTTTCCAAGACTGTAACTACTTTCACAGTCAAAAGCCTCATCTTGGTGCCCGGCTATCAAAAGAGATAGTGTCTGGGGTCTTAAAGGCTTGAAGGTGAACAAGCAGCCATCTAGCTCAGAAGCAACAAAGCCCACATGGAAGAAGCACACCAGCCTGTGCGATCACGAGGTGCCAAAGGGATCCATCATAAAAAAAAAATCTTACCATAGTGAATGAAGCGGGAAGTGCAGAGTGGAGACCCAAAGCCCATTTGTCGGCCACTGGAGATCCCTCACAGAGGGGTTTAGGGGAGGACACGAACCAGTCAAGGTGTGATGTAGCACCGATGAAAAATATAACTTTCCTCTAGTTCCTAAGTGCTTCCCCCACCCCAACTGTCATGACCTGAATTCTACCTTGCAAGCCTGGATAGAGCAGAGGTTGTACACTGGTGCAGATAGGAGCTGGAGGCACAGGGAATCCAGGGTGGATGATACCTTCAGGACCAGGGGTGTGAGGGGTGACACTGGGAGAGTAGAGGGTGAGTGGGTTGGAAAGGGGGAACCGATTACAAGGATCTACATGTGACCACCTCCCTGGGGGACGGACAACAGAGAAGGGGGTGAAGAGAGACGCCGGATAGGGCAAGATATGACAAAATAATAATCTATCAATTATCAAGGGCTCATGGGGGAGGGGGGAGCGAGGAGGGAGAGGGGGAAAATAAAGAGGACCTGATGCAAAGGGCTTAAGTGGAGAGCAAATGCTTTGAAAATGATTAGGGCAAAGAATGTACAGATGTGCTTTATACAATTGATGTATGTATATGTATGGATTGTGATAAGAGTTGTATGAGCCCCTAATAAAATGTTTAAAAAAGAAAGCCTCATCTTTCTGGTGGATTCCAAGTGCTGGCCTTGCGGT
Source organism: Tenrec ecaudatus (assembly GCF_050624435.1). Taxonomy (NCBI): domain Eukaryota; kingdom Metazoa; phylum Chordata; class Mammalia; order Afrosoricida; family Tenrecidae; genus Tenrec; species Tenrec ecaudatus. Next base: position 31,368,594 of record NC_134543.1, read on the forward strand.
TCAACAAGGGTGACCAGGCAGGTTTGGGCCTGGGTGTGATAGAAATAAAATTACCTCGATCTCCTGGAGCCTTCTAACCCCAGGTCATTACTGAAAATGATGTGGGCCATGTGGGAAGGGGACTTTCACTTAGTTTATTCTTTATAACTTTATTATAGGATGATTCACCTCCCAAACTCAAAACCACAGTCACTGCCACCAGTTGATTTGGACTCATTGTGGTTGTTAGGTGCCTCAAGTCAGTTGCAACTTACAGGCATCTGTGGACAATGGAACAAAACACGGCCTGGTCCTGCGCCAGCCTCACAATTGTTCTTATGTTGCAACACATTGTTGCTGCCGCTGGGTCAATGCAGCTCATTGAAGGCCTTTACCAAGCATGGTGTTCTTCTCCAGGGACTGGTCTCCTGACAACGTGTCCAAAGTACGTGAGATAAAGTCTCCTCGTCGTTGCCTCTAAGGAACATTCTGGCTGTACTTCTTCCAAGACAGATTTGTTTGTTCTTTTGGCGGTCCATGGTACTTTCAATATTCTTTGCCAGCACCGCAATTCCAATGCATCTATTCTTCTTTGGTCTCCCTTATTCAATGTCTGATTTTCACATGTGAAAGAGGCAATTGAACATACCATGACTTGGACCAGGCACATCCTCGCTTTTCAACACTTCCAAGAGGTCTTGTGCAGTACATTTACACAATGTAACGTGTCTTTTGGTCTCTTGACTGCTGTTTCCATGAGCAGTGATTGTAGATCCAAGCAGGACAAAATCCTTGACAACTTCAGTCTTTGATCTCTATTTATCATGATGTTACCTATTGGTCCCATTGTGAAGATTTGAGTCTTCCTTACGTTGAGTGGTAATCCATACTAAAGGCTACAATCCTTGAGCTTCATCAGCAAGTGCTTCAATTCTTCCTCACTTTCAGCAAGCAAGGTTGCGTCACCTGCAGATCACAGGTTGTTAATAAGCCTTCCTTCGATCCTGGTGCCACATTCTTCTTCATATAATCCAGCTTCTCTGGTTAATTGCTCAACAGAGAGATAGGGACCCGATAAGACAGGATAGAACTGCTCCTGCGGGTTTCTGAGACTCTAATTCTTCACAGGAGGAAAAAGCCTCATCTTTCTCCTGCGAAACAGCTGGTTTTCACTCAACCAACCATTTTTGAGTATTAGTGTGCCTCTTCTGTGCCAGAATTTGGGGACAGATCTGTCCAATGGTGATACATGTGTAATGACCACTCTCTGGCATCTACCAATGTCTGCGTGGTAAATGCTCCCTGCATGGTGGGTTTTCAAGCTACCAAGCTGATGTTACCAAACACAGAGATGGGAAAGATGCACAACCAGACCTCCTGAGCTGCCTGCCTGATGGTCCTTGAGGTATATATTGGTCCCTGTCTTCAGCGAGTTTATGTCCTAGCAGAGAGTTACATTTAATATAATCTAGACTACTGTGGGGGTGGGGGAGGAGGATGTTTCAATTTGCTAATACTTTATTTTGCCCATTTGTATCAGTATTTCTTTTTCAGAATAGTGTAAATTTGATCTAGAATAATCTAGACTAGTGAGACCCTAGTTTAAGAACATCTGACAAATGAACTGAGAGTTAGGTTTCCTGTCAGTTTGGCTGCACATGCACCTCTGGAAGGCGACCTCTCACTCAGGTCATAGCCTGATGACGGAGGTTCCCTTGGGGTGGGTGTCTGAAAAGAGATGCTGTGAAGATCCTGCCCCATTCTTCCTGTTGGCCTTGAACCTGCATCTAGTTCCTTGGAACTTGGGCCAGTGGTCCACCATATTGCCTGCTAATCCTGGGACTATTAGTGGCCTGATCCAACTTTATATCCACCAGCTGTGAACTTCCTTCTTTGTCCTCCGGCTTCCTAGCTTGTTTTTCAGCTTCCTGGTCTCCCAGTTCTGGTAGTCACACAAGTCAGGAAAAACTTCCAGTTTCACATCTGACACATGGACTTAAATCAAACTGAACACGAGCATTTCTTAAAATGGTGTGAGCCATTTTTCTTGATACAAACATCTCTCTTTACATTCACATGGAAGGAAGGCCGCTGGTTTTGTTTCTCTGAAGAGCCCAGCCTAACACAGGAATGGAAGGCCATAAAGCCTATTGTGCTAAAATTGTGGATTGAATTAACTGGTTTGTAATAACAACTTCAGGCTCTACCTTGAGATGTTCATGGAAACAGTCCAGTTGCAGCCGTAGGACACGGCCCGCCTTTTCCAGCCGCTCGCACTGCCACGAGCACCGTGTTGAGAGGGCAGCTTGTGGCTGCCTTCCATCTTCCTCCCCTTTACCCTGGTAACCAGGCCTCCAAAGTGTAAATCAAATCAAATGCTGGAGAGGCAGGACAACCAGGAACAAGATGTTTAAGTGTTAACCTTGAATCGTGATTCTTCTCTTTTTGTCTAGACCATTTTAAAAAGCCACTTACAAAAACATTTTTTCTTCTTCTGATATTGTATTTTGCCTTTCCTTTCACTCAAATTAATGTGTCTGTTTTCTTAATGTTTTTTTTTCCAGTCATCCCTCCTATTTCTGACAACCATCAAAGAAATTTGGGGTTTTTTTTTCTGTAGAACTATTTAACTTTTTTTTATAGTATGAAAGACCTGTGCACATGTGCACACACACACACAGATTCAAGTGTTTTATATGTATAGAAAAGTAAATATATACTGTAGTAAGAAAAGCATGTGACCACCTCCATATGTGGCTATATACCGAGAAACTTGACTTTAAATAAGAACCATCCTACCTATGTCGCTATGTACCAACAAACTCGACTGACAGACTTAGGAGCAAATAGTATAACCTGAATATGAAAATATTTTCACTGCAAAAGTTAGAGGACCTATGCCACAGTCCACTCAGAATCCAAGGGGGCAGGAGACAGCACACTTCACGTGTGAAGATTGCGACACTGACTCACTAAACTCTCCTGCCCTCTGACACGCAGAGCCATGTCCCATAATATGAGGGGGCTTCAAAGAGATCATGGCAAGGTGGCCTGAGAAGACAACGGGACCTTTCCACAAACTTCCTGAAACCATTCCAAGGTTAAGTGAGGGAAGGAGGGAGTTGGAACACTTGGTCCCTTAGCCTGGCACTGACAGCTTCTCGGCTCATATCAACCTTCCTTGTGTCCTCCCTCACCGCCATACCCAACCAGCATTGGAAACATGCACGGCTACCAGAGTCAGGAGCTCAGTGCCTGGAATGTCTGACAAGCGGCTGCCACTCACCCACCCGGCCTGTGGCGGGGGAGTCTCATCACTAAACCTGGACCCGAAGTGTAGCTCTCTCCGTATCCCAGGCATTAAGGCCATGCAGAGAGAAAGAACTGGAGCAGCACTAAGTGGCATGGTGTCTAATGCGTGCCACATAGTCAAGACGCCAGCGTGAAGTGTGAGAGATGGGAGTGGAGGTGGGTGGGAGTCAGGGGTGGGGGTGGGAGACAGCCGCCTGGAGAACCAGATTGGAGCCAGAACAGAAAGGAAGGGGAAAGGCAGGCTGTGGGTCCTGGAGTAGCTCAACAAATGCCTGGTGCCTGTGGGTGCACCCAGGGTGTGCAGTGCAGTCCTGCACTAGGCACAGCAGATGAAAACGTAGTACTGGTTCAATGGGGCAGGACAAGGCAAGGTCTCAGCAGAGCCTTATCACGAAGTCAAACTAGGAAGACAGATGGGCCCCTGGTTCTGAAAAATTAATCAATGAAAATGCTATAGAGCAAAAAAAAAGCGTGCTAGTCCGCCTGTATTTCCTGCAGTGCTTCTGACCCAAGACAAATCCATATACCTCTGAAGATGTTACACACATGCTCCTGGGAGGCATCTTGTTTGGATTCACCACCTGTTTATAAATAGGAGCTCTTTCACTCACAGTCTTAGTAAACAAGGACATTAGCTCATGTTTTCAGACTTAAACATGCATTGCCACACACACGTTGTTTACATCAGTCTGCATGGAAATCCCCTCCTGCAGACCCTCCTTCACCCACAGGCACCAAGCTTTCATTGAACAACTTGAGGACTGTATTCCCACAATCTTAACACACAGAACCCCAATCCACACACCTGTGGGAGTGGGAAACCCAATGCCATTCCCCAAGGCCTGGGTGCATACACTCCTGCCTCTGCCATAGGGGTTCCGGTGTGCACATTCTCCAGGGCCAGCTTTCCTTTCGTGTGGACGGCCGGCGCCTGCAGACCTGGCTGGACCTTGCTCTGAGAATGATGGAGGAAGTGTGTTCACGGCAGGTAGGGAGAGGCTGGGGGAATGGAGAAAGTTTGTGTGGGGGAATGGAGAGAGTGTGTGTGTGTGTGTGTGTGTGTGTGTGTGTGTGTGTGTGTGTGTGTGTGTGTCAGTCTACAGCTCCTCCCCAGCCTGAGGTTGAATCCTGGGGACACAGCTGGCCAGGAAGGGCTTGGAGCACAAGAGGAATGCGTTGGAGACCAGCAGGAGTGGCAGGGCGAGCCGAGGGAGGGGCTGCTGGAAACATGTGGGCTGGCAGAGTTCCTCTGATGAGCTGGGGCCCAGACTCGTCTCCAGCCCTTGGGGGCAGGGGGTCCCCCAGAGAAATGCTGAGACCTCACCCACCTCCCTACCCACCAGAAAACTGGGTGTCACCAGGAAGAGACAGGTAGAACCCTGTCACCCAGGGCCAGGTCACCCGTGTTGGCTGCACTACCTGTACCCACCACTCGCATGCATGGGCCCTGCTGCTTTTCAGCACGTGTGGTAGGATCACCCGTTTCCTCATGAGCCTCAGAAACCCACAAACACCAGCAGCCTGGTGCAGCTGACATACAAGGTCCTTGGAATTGGCTCTATGGCAACGTGTGCTACTTTTGGTTGACTTAAAACTGAATTCATGCAACAATGACCAAATGTTTAGAGTGCCTTGATGGATCTGAAGTATGTTTGCATAACCAGGAACTTGCCTTTTGAATCACTCACGAATGTATCTACAGTCCACGAAGGGGCTTGGAATCCTTACCCAGCAAGAAAGCAGGGGCGGACAGGGCCTCTCCCTACAACCGGGTCAGGCGGGCCGATTCCTGCATCTTCAAGGACATCACCACGCGCTCGTTTCCTTGTCAGATCCCCATGAAGGCTAGGGGCTCCCCCAACAGACATGATGGAATTAGCTTCTAAACCCACCGAACCAACCCAGATGCTACCTGAGCCCCAAGACACAGTGTGTAGGAGGGCCTAGCTCCCCCGGGCCTGGCCCCAAACCAAGTACCACTCACTCTCACTGCCATCAAGTCAATTAGGAGTCCTAGCACCCCTGGGGACTCAGGACTATTAAGCCCTCTGGGTTTCTGAGACTCTTTGTCTTTCTTCCACCCCTGACCTGCAGGGCACAGACAAGATCACCCAGGTGAAAGCAGACGCCCCCACCCCCCCCTCGGGGCGGCAGCCTGGTGGAGCTGACACACAAGGTCCTTTCCTTTGGGCAGCCCTCAAGTCCAAGGTCTGCCAAGGGCATGGCCCTCTCGATGGCGATGGGGGGGTGGGGTGGTGGACTAGAGGAAGACTCCTGACCTGGGAGGGGCAGGGGCAGCGGGTTAGGAGGCCCCAAAACAGGGCTTCGGGCAACTAAGTGGTGAAGCAAATTCCACTTCACAGCCTGAAGCAGCCACGGTCACTTTGGTCCACACGAGTTAAAGCCAGTCAGTCGTATCACTAAGCAATGGTGGTATTAACTGCAGGGCTAAGGTGAAGCCAATTAGTAAGTAGAAGAAAACTTATTTAGGAATAAATCCTTTTCTTAGTGTGGACAAGGTGTCTGAATCCCAAACCTCCCGTTTCCTGGTAGGGACTCCAGAGCCTCCTCAAGTGTTCATCATGGCGAAAGACACTGCAGGGAAGGGGACTTACTAGTCCTTATTCACTTAAATTCCCACAGGTGTCGGTCGTGTATTTCACTAGAAACTAAAGAACCTACTGCCATCAAGTTGCTTCCGGCTCACGGCAACCCTACAGGACAGGACAGAACTGGTGCTAGGGGTTTTCCAAGGCAGCCTTCATGGGAGTGGACTGGTTCATCTTTCTCTAGGCTCCCAGTATTGACCATGGAACTGAAGGGGCCAGTGTCACTGCCATCTTAAGATGTTTGAATACCCAGAGGCTTCAAAAATGCATGGAAAAAATGGAAGACAATGAAATCTTTACACGTTTTTGAAGCCCCACTCAGAGAGCTTAGTGTTTTTTGAGGTGTGTGTCTGTGTGTGGGAGGGGGGGTGTTACTGTAGTTCGGGTGTATGTTTACAGAGCAAATTAGTTTCCCATCCAATAATGTTAACCAATTTTCTTTTGTGACATTCATTCCAAACTTAGGGATTCTGACAAGCTTGGTTACCTAAGAAAAGCAAGCACAGCTAGAACTCTACCTGCAGGTTCATCTTGGGTGAAGGGTCGTTACAACCTTCTTCTTTGGTGTGAAAGAGCGATGTTAGCTAAGTTACCAATAGCCCATATTCATTGCTGCACTGTCAATTTTAAGGGAGAAAAGGCCTGGTGGCAATAGGTTCCTATAGATTTCAACATAGGCAAACCCATGGGGCAGCTCTCCTGCCTCTCTGCATCAAGATCACATTGATGGCATACAACCATCTCTTCTTCCAAGCGCCTGGCCTCCTCCCAACCCCACTAAGAGCACCGCACAGGGGGCCGTCAGAGAAGGGCCTCCGTCTGTCAAGCGCACGAATCTGTAGCTGTTGACAGGCCTTAGAGTACTGAGTTAGTCAGCCACCCTTTCATGGTTTCTACACGTCGCTTTCTGAAGGAGGGATGTGTAAGTACAGAAACAGATTCAGTGAGCCAGTCGGGTTTCCCTCTGGTGAGCGCAACCATTGATTCAAAAGCCAATGTCCTCGGGGCATCTCCCACACAGCTCCTCCTTTGAGATTGTCTCCTCGTGTCTGTCTTCTTGCCAACGCAAGAGATTTCCCTCTTCCCCAAACTCAGCTCAACACTTGGTTTAGTCTTCACACACACACCCGCCCTGTGTCCTACTGACCTAAGCCAACAGAGCACTTGCTTGTCATGTCACTGTTACTGTCAGGGGCGTCCACGCAGTGTGCCCTGGTGGGCGGGGCTACGAGATACTCTCCTTACAGGAAACCCAGCGTCCCTCCTGCTGCTCGCCCTGCTCAAGCGCTCTCCATTCTCTCCAGAGTACATGTCCGGGAGCCTGGAAATCAAACCTCTGGCTGAGGTGGCCGGCCCATAATGCTCTGCCTGTCAGACTCCTGACACTGCCTGCAAGATCTGGCACAGTCATGCCTCCGATGCCCAAGGGGGGGGCATCACCCCCTGCTTCTGGAGGCCCACAAGACCCTTCTGAAGTCAACGGCTAATTTTTGTGTTTTTTTTCCTCCCACAAACTTGCATCTAACCAATACTCTCTGACACTGGGTGAGTCTAGAAACAGGTCCCGTCAAGTTTGGAGGCAGAGTGGGAGGAGAGTCTATGCTCTACCCAGGTAATAAATATAGAGCTGCCTTCCCCCATCAGTGTGACCTACACCGGACTATCGTTTTTCTTAAGGTAATCCAGTGCCATGTGACACATCTGTATTTCAGACATTCCCTGCAGGACTGGAAGACCTTGTCCGGACAGTCTTACGTGAACGTGATCTAAAGTTTCTAGAGCAACTATTTCTCAGAAACTCAGTATTAAGGAGAGGCGTTTGGAGGCTTTTAGGAGATTTAACACGCAGGCCCTTCAGAGGCCTGGCCTGCTAACGCTCTGAGCAGTCGTCTCAGGGCAAGGTGGGACCGACGCGTCTGGGTTTCTAAACAGTCTCGACAATGTCTGAGTTCTCCCAGTGACACACACTGAGCACTCCCATGTAAAAACCAAGGGCACAGCCGGATTCATGCCGTCTTTATTAATATGACAAGTACAGCGAGATCTGCAACCATTTCTCAAAATGTTACTGAAGGGTCTGAAAGGTCTTTAAAAAAAGATGTATTCACAGTCTGAATTATGTACAGATTTCTGCAGAAACAAATGCCACACAGCAAATACATAGGTAGATAATTCCGCTGACTGAGGCCCGTTCCAGCACCTCCAGGACATCCCTGCAAGCACTGCCCGACACAGCTGCACTACAGGCTGCTGAGCTTCAGCGACGACTTCAAAAGAAAAAATGGCTTTCTGGGAAGTCTTTCCTGCTACATAGGCCAACCGGAAGTGCTGCCAGGGCTCAGTGGGGCCCATATCCAGCAAGAGGCACCCCTGGCTGAGGCCCCTGGGAATGGCTTAGACATTCAGGAGGGGGTTCATTTCAGCACCAGGCTGCTCTGTAATTCAGAGTTGAGGTTTCAAATGACCAACAGGCCATGCTGCCGCCTCAGCAGCCAGTGCTGACGTCCAGACGTCCCGAGACAACGGAGTGAAGAGAGTTCTTGACCACAGGTGGAGTTTTGCGAAGAATCAAGCCATCTTTATACCAACAGTTTCCTGATTCACCTTTCTCCTTGAGGGAACAGTGTCTACTGCCTACTGCAACTGCAGGGGCAGGGGCGGGCACAGGCTGTCCAAGGGGCAGGGGCGGGCACAGGCTGTCCAAGGGGCAGGGCTCTCCAACCAAGGACTCAGTATTTGAGGGGAAAAGGCGCTCTGTCAGAGAAGAGTAGGGCCGTGCTCTGAGCATGTTATCGGACTCTTTGTTGCCATGCCAAGAACATACCAGACACTGGACAAATCTCCCCCCGATGGGGCTGGAGCTCTGTTCCTCCCAGGATTAGATCAGGAATGGTCTGACCCTTGGATCCCTGCACTGCAGAGATTACAGCCCCCCTTTAGGTGTCTGCTCAAGAACCCTGCAGAACCGCATTTGGCAGCTTGCCTTTTGCTTCAGACTCTGCAAATTACGATCAAGATTACATTTACACATGGAGGCCAAGGAGTAGACATGCCTTTGTTTGGGCACCGATTATGGAAGGGGGCTTTGAAACTCAGGAAGACATTCAAAGAAAAAAAGGAGCCCAGGAGGTAAAAGTGAAGGTATCCTATCTTCACCTGTTCTGCTGCTTCCCTAGTGACATTAATAAAGTGCTCAGAAAGCTCCCCTCTCTCCAGGTTCTCCTGACTGGGAAATGCGGTACACTGAGAGTGGCAACCTGAAATCACCCCCGCCTAGTGAGGCTCAGAAAGGGGAAAAGAAGTGCTTCTTTTCTGGGGAAAAACAAAACAAAATGCCCCTACACCTCTTCCAAATATGGCATTTCCACGGCCAGTTTGCACCACACTCTATAAAAATACTGTTTATTCTGTACCCAGCCTAAGCCCAATGCTGGGCAGCTTTTCTTCTGTTTTGCTGTTCTGTTCAGCAGGGTGGCTCAGCCGGTCCTGCTCCAGCAGCCGTCTGGCCAGCTCCCAGGCAGCCCCTGCCCCTGCCTGGGAAGGGGGCCCAGCCATCCATCATGTGTGCACCAGCTGCTGTGTGCTGACGGCAAAGCCTTTTTCATGGTGGAGGCTAGCATTTCGATACTTCGGGAAACTAATGAACTGAGTTCTTAAAAGAAGGTCAAGTTAAAGCTGTGTGGCTGAGACCTCAGATTTGAAGATTGTGTGGTTTTAAATGAGGCAGAGACGTGGCTCGTTTCTAGATGCTGCAGAGTTGGTTCCGTAAGCCTACGAAATAGAGCCCAGTCGGGCACCAGCCTCACAACTGTCCTGATGGTTGAGCCCACTGTCGCAGCCACTGTGTCCATCCATCTCACCAAGGGTCTTCCTCTTTTGTGCTGCCCCTGAAAAGCTCCTTCTCCAGGCACTGGTCTCTCCTGGTAACATGACAGGATGAGTCAGCAATCTGTCTTCTCAGACTGGACCTCACTTCTGGCTTTCCCAGGACAGATTTGTCCGTTCTTCTGCTAAGACATTTGATAGTCTGCACCCAAACTGTCCTTCAGAAGCTGCCTCCTCATTGTTCAGCTTTTGTGCGCATGCAAGGCAACCGAGAACGCCAGTGGCTGGGTAGGCACCCCGAGGCCTCCGGCTCACCGGGTGGCTTCTGAGCCCTTGCGAGAGGTCTGCTGCGGACACAGGCCCAGTGCAGGAGTCGCGGGATTTCCTGAGTGCTGCTTCCATGAGCACTGCCTGCGATTCAAGTGAAAGGAAATCCTGGGCTTCAATCTTTTCTCCACCTGCTGTGATGTTGCTTACTGGTCAGGTTGTGAAGCTCTTTCATCTTGAGGCAAAATCTATGCTGAAGGCTCTAGTCTTTGATCGTCATCAAAAAGTACTTCGAGTCCTCTTCACTGAGTGACAGTTACTGTGTTCATTCGCCATGGGACGTACTGCATTTAGGTCTAAACACTCTCTCACCAACCCACACATCTTCCGAGAGGGGCCTTGTCATGAGAAACAGAACACTTTGGGGACCTTTGCCCAAATAAACCACTCTAGATCAGGACTCCCTCAAAGTTGTTTGGGATCTCAAACTGGGGTTCAGGTGGCTTTGCTGTGTACTCTGGAGGATGAAGCCCAGGCTGCCACATGTGAGAGAAGAGAGTTAGAGAAAGGAGACTAATTAAAAAAAAAAAAAAAGAAATTAGAAAACTTAGCACCCACCTCCCTAAACTGTTTTTTACATACTTATTTTTCCTAGACAGTTCCCAGCTGAATTTTTACTTCTACTTCATTCAGTACCGGTACACAAATGCCAAAGTTTTAAGAAAATGGCTCAGGACAGAAAAACAAATACTCTAAGTTCCAAGCAGAACCCCCAGCAGGGTCATTTCAGGGGCAGCAGGAAGAGCGGACAAGCCTGACCTTTCTTCAGCTGCCCTTTCTCACCGGTAGGTGCACTCTGACCGCCAGGGCTAAGAGGTCCCTGTGGTAAAAGCAGGCGTTTTTTCATCTCCGCAGGCAAGCAGTTGGCTGTTAAAGTGCTCTGTCCGACCTCACAGCACAGAGCCCAAGCAGGCTGCAACCTCAGCAGGAACCTCCATGCCTGGCTCCCACAGGATGCATGTGAGAGGCCATGGAGCCGGGCAACCACAAAGCACCCCCCTGTGAGGCTAAGGAGGCCTCTTCTTTCTTCTTTGGGCTACTGCTGCTCCTCCTGGCCCCACCTCGGAATGGCGCCTCCAGACTCTCCCTTTGTCCCGAGGTACACTGGTCAGCAACTTCGTAAACCACCTACGGTGAGCTATCAGTCTAACTCTGACCTACTGTCAGAGGCAATGACTACAGAAAAACAACAAAAAAGAAGAGTCAGGACAGAAGTTCTTCACTAACCATTTTACTCTTCTTTAATTCCACTGTCTTTGGGCACATCATCTCTCTGACTACTGGAGATGCCAACAGCCAGGCTGACTGCACGGGCTCAGCACACAGTCTGCATCACACAAAGAATAAAGCCCTGGAATGACCGAGTTACCTGCTACAACAAAGCTGTCTTCTTTGTCATGTAAGAGACATGCTTGGGGGTGAGGGGGAAGGGGCGGTAGGAAACAGTGGTGGTGTCTGGGGCAAATGAACGGACAAGTATGTCCAAAATGGAGCAACTTGGGGGGAAATCTAGAATTCACCTAAGAGTGATACTTCCAGAAGTTATTGAATGTGGAAGCTGGGTTGTGACTTTCAGGATAAATGGCAACTGTGGGTGGTTAATCCGTGCAGCTCAGCCTTGAGCGCTTCGGTGGTCAAAATCAACCTACACAGTTGAGGTGACGCAAGGGGAAGGGGTAAAAAACAAAACAAAACCTTATTCCAAAATGACAAGTATGTAGTCCACACGGAGAAGAAAAGCCTGAGCCTCTCCGCCTGTCCACTTTGCTCCAGAGCCTGCTCTCCCCCAGGACCTCCGGAAGAGGCTGGGGTTCATCCAATACAGGTTTATTGAGTTGATCTCAAGATGCAGCTTCAGGTAGTCTGTTAGGGTTACCCTACTTCATGTCACTTCCAGGTGGTCATCCTGAGAGTCCATAGTATTGGGGAAACCTACCTGTGACCAAGGGCAGACTGCTGGCGGAAGCACAGTAACACCGTGACCCGGCAACTTTCCTTGTGTCTGTCCCTCGAGCCTGGCAGTTTCTGCACCAAGGGACTCAGTCTACCCCGGTGAAGTATGTTCAAACCGTTTTCTGTAGACACATGCCGGTCAGTGCCCAACTCGGCAAGTGGTCAGAAAGACGTGGAAGGAAGATGCCGGAAGTCTGCCTGGGAATCTTGAGCTTGTTACACGTGGGCACAGGAAAAGTGCTCTTGTCCTCCTTCCAAGATCTTATTTCCGTCAACGGAGAAAACCCACAAGATTCCAATCGCCAATGTGCTAAATGTAAAACTGATGGAATGCTAACTGGTCCATAAAGGGCTGCACCAGGTAATCTGTGGCAAAGTAGAAAACGAGGCCGAAGGTGATGGAGATGGGAAGAGCCGGCAATGCTTTCTTGAAAATGGCGAGGAGTAATAACGTAAGGCACAAACCCTGCGGAGGAGGGAAGCAGAGACACACTGACACACGGTCATGCAGGTCACAGAGGCAAAGCCGCCCACCAGTCTCCTCTTGGTCTTATTCACAGAGCACTATCCTTCCTGTACGAGTTTTAGGACCCATGTTTTCATGAGGCCTGGAGCAAGAGCCATTAAAAACAAATGTAGCTTCCTGATAAAAGGGAAATGTTCTCTTTTTCCTTTGTGACACATTGTTGACATGTCACCCCTGAAAATAGGTAAAAATATTTTTTGACAAATGAAAGTTAAAAAGTACTTCCTCTTTGAGAAGATGGCCTCTGTGGGGGTAAGCCTGGATTACCCACAATCCCAGAGGAAGGGGTATTATTTTTGCTACATGGGGCTTCGCAAAGATCTGCTCAGGAAACGAGGAGCCCTCAGAGGGAGGCGGACAGAGAACCCGCGGCCCCTCCCAGCACCGCGCGGCTCTCACGCAGCTCCGCGCTGGCTACTGAGCCGGACTAGACTAGCACTATTTCTGTTGATCAGGAAGTCATTTTCATCGGAAAAGAAACAAGAATCAATAAAAAGTGTCAAACCTAGAAAACTAACCTCAAAAAGGCAAGAAAATAATGGAAAGTCTAACTCGTTACATATCATGATAAAGTACAAACGTAACCACAAAACAAACATGTGTACAAGGCTCTCCTTCCGTCCCACATCTACCTTGACTCACCCGCTGTATGCTAGCACTGTGTTACTGCCAAGCCCAGCAAGAGCTAACTCAGTAGTGACCAGCTTCAATCCGTTGAGAAGCCCTGGGGTCGTGCTGTGGCCACACCCACGGCCTCTGTGGGCTCGGGCAGGGCGCGTTAGTCTTTCTCAACTAGTACTTGCTGCCCACAGTAGCACTGGAAGCTCCAGGCTGTGTCGCTCCCCAACAACCCTCCTCGAGGCGCTGCTATCTCTGAAACCTCCTCTCTAGCAGAGCTGTCTTCACCCATTTCTAGGCTCTTCGACTTGCCACAAGGATCCTAACCAGAGGACTTCCAATTTCCTGGGGAACTTTTACACTTGATCTTAGCCAAAAGGCTAAGAAGCGATCCTGGGGAACTTTTACACTTGATCTTAGCCAAAAGGCTAAGAAGCGATCCTGGGGAACTTTTAAAACATACAAAGTGAAAACAGAAATTAGCTAAGAACATCTTGGGGTGGGGACTCGCGGTTTTAACGGGTTCCAGGAGATTGCAGTGTGTGCCCAGCATGGAGGGCAGAGATCCGACTTGTTGAGCCCTCCCTGGGTCCTCAGGACCGCTGAGTCACTGGGGCTAACACAGGCCTGCCTCCTGGGACAGAGTCCTCAGACCGCTGCCCAGCTGCCTTGTGCAGACTCACAATTAAAATGGCTACGAAGCAGGCGATGGTCGTGTTCCAGTCTCCGCTGGCCGTTGCTGAGGCCTTACCAACCAGGACGCTGTAGAAAATGAAATCTCCCAATCCGAGCTTGACGCCCCCTAGAGGAGAGATGGAATGAATGTATAAACCGTGTGTCACTGCTGTGACCTCACGCTTCCCAACACTGGCTGACTGGAGTCCCTAAAGGCGCGCACACAAAGCTAGGCTTTCTTCTCACAAAGCAAGTGAATGTCAGCGTCTGTGTGGCTGAGGCTGGGCCTGGGCGTCAACAGAAAATGCTGATTTTCTATGTCTGCTCGGGGAAGGGGGTGGGTGGGGTGTGAGAGATGTCAAAAACTTCAGGGAAAATTGAACTGACAGACAACTGAATTTTACTATTTTACTTTTTGAGGCACCCTTGCATAAAAGTGGTAATAGTCACGGTGAAGAGCCACCTACTGACTGCCAACCTGATCCCCAGCACTCCTGCTGTCAAGTCTCACAGGGTCCCCTAGGGGCCAGGCAGCATCTTCATTTTCTGAACACAGATAAAAGTGACAGGGCACAGTCTACCTCATAAGGTTCTCCCACTGGTAGCGTGCAATTTCACAACTGCAGCGCTGAGAGAGTTGTGTAAGATCACAGTCCCACCACCCCAAGGAGAGGAATATCTACTGTGACCCCCCCCCCCCCCACCAGCCTCAGGCAACCACTATTCTCTTGCTCTACAAATGCGCCGATCTGGGCATTTCATCCTAACGACGCTCTTTTCTGCCTTCTCTCACTCGTGAAACTCCAGAGCTGCACTTGATTCCACTGTGTTGCTGACTAGTTTTCCATTCCACTCGGCTCTTTCCGTGTGGTGTGGGGCTGTAAGAAGGCGCGCGGCCGTGAGCACTCCCGCACCGAGCTCATTCCCTGCGTGTAGACTCCTAGGAGCGGGCCTGCTGGGCTAAGCGGCTCACCAGCAAGGCCTAAGAACTCAGTTTCTTCCCAACCAACACTCGGTGAGACTTGTCTTTTTATTGTGAACATTCCGCTCCAGCAGGGCGGAAGCGGCTCCTCATTCTCCTACTGAGGTTGAAAACATTTTCAAGGACAGATAAACCCCTCAGGAACAGTAGTGGGAGTAGCAATATCATGAGAGTAGAGGGATGCCGGGGGAGGCAAGGGAGAAGTAAGGGGGAGCCAATCAAAAGGTTGGATATATAGCCTGTCTACCAAGGGAACGAATAACAAAAATGTGGCTGAAGGGAGACAACGGACAGTGTAAAACACAAAGTAACAATAATATATACTTGATCAAGGATTCAGAGGGTGGAAGGGTGTGGGAGGGAGAGAGACAAAAAGAAACTGATCAACAAAGGCTCCAGTAGAAAGAAAATGTTTGGAAATGTTGATGGCAACGTGAGTACAAGTGTGCTTAATATCACAGAATGATAGATCGTTCTAAGATTTTCAAAAGCCCCCCAATAAAATGATTAATAAAAAACAAACAAAATATTTTCACAGGCTTATTCGCTATTATGGGAGCCCAGGTGGTGTGGTTGATTCCATGTTGGGCTGCTGGCTCCCAGGTCAGCAGTTCAAAACCATCATCTGCTCTTTGGGAGAAAGACACCTGTCCTATTGGGTCCCTCAGAGTCAAACCTGACCCCATGGCAGTGAGGTTTGAGATGCACTGTTACAAGAGGGGGGTTTCAAAAAGTTCATGGGAAACCTGAATTAAAATGGAATTTCCCTATACACTTTTTAAAGCCTCCTCCCTTGTATTTCTTTTTGGCAAAATGTCTGTGCAGATCTTCTGCTCATTCTTAAACTGGGTGTCCATCTACGAGCGAGGTGCGAGAGCTGTGTGCACCTTTACTGAACTCACAAACACTCTCTGCCTGTGCGGCTTTCCCTTTCTAAACGGCGTCTCCATCTTGATCAAGTCCAACTAATCTGATCTTGCTATGAATCATGTCTTTAGAGCTATGTCTTAGACTCTGCCCAATCCAAAAGCATGAAAATGCCTCTTCTGTGCTTTCCTCTAGAAGTCCTTTTCCCTTTCCCAGTTCTGAAAACAAACAGACGGGAGTGACTGTAACGTTTACTAGTAAGAGGGGCACTGGGTGGTATACCATACACGAGGTTGGAAAAGACAACAATGATACAAAATATTTACTGTAAGATTTCTCTGAAGGGCTGCTAGCAGCATGTGCCTAATGTACATATAATAATAAAGCCCCATGATTAATATTTCCTAGTATCTTTTTGATAGATTATAACATTAAAAACAGATTAAAATTTATCATGCTTCCTTTCTACTACTAAAATCCCTTCCTCCACTTACAGAAACTAGCAAAACTGATCTTCTTCTCTGTCCCTTGAGGCTATAGACAAAGATTCTCTGAGTCAACTCTCCACTCTGGAAACAAGTGGCTTGTTTTCTGACTCTGATAAACACCGAGTCTACCAGGAGCCCACTTAGGACAAGCCTGTGATCAGCATGCCATCTGGTGGAAGTTCACTTTAATATCTGTTAGCAGATGAACTACCTTCACTGTGAATAAAAATGTTTTACATGTATCATTTAGAAAACTGTTAAGTGCTGATTCTTGGATGGATGTTTTGAAAGAGACTTTGGGCCTTCTACACCAAAATTGGGTATAAAAGAGACTTTTGGAGTAAGTATTCTTAAGTCTAGTTTAAGACCTTAAAGCAGTCAGAGATGGTCACAGGGGTGCTGCTAAGATAATGACGGAATGTCAATACTGATTAGGAAAATACTGATTTGAAGTTAGGAGGGCAAATGCTCCTTAACACAATGACAAAACTGCAGGTGAAGCAGACAGAGATGAGCACAGCGGGGCTACAAACTGGAAAAACCAGACTGCTGCAGCGCGCGGCAGTGCTCGTCCGTCTGTCTGTAGCTGCAGGCACCTCTGAGAGGAGAGGAATGGAGAGGAGACAACCTAGCGATAAGCGCAACTCTGTGCCACCCATAAACAATTTATGAAGCGATGCATGCATTATATGGCTTCCACAAAGCCTTCTCGCCTGAGGCTAGTTCCCATGTGTAATGTACGCATTATATGCACCTACGCTATTTACATGGACATGTCACATATGGAACAGTAGGGCAAGTGAAGCCTGACTGTAAGTCTAGGCATCACATCTAGCTTCCAAGAAGCATGGAAGTCACAGGCTGCAGCTGGCTGGGACATCTGGAACACGCAGCTAGGCACCACAATCACGAAGGTGCCGTGGGAAAGTTCAGGTCCAGCTGAGAGTCCAAGTGCGCTGTAAGAAGAGCTCTGCTCAAGCTGACGGGTGACTCAGGGTCAGAACACACAGCTACGATCAGCGATTTTGGGAGCTAAGGAATCGATGCGCTTGTTTCATTAAAAATGATTCAACTGTCTTTCTGTAATGCTTTCATCAGAAGTTGCATTTTTGTGGGGAAAAGGAGGATAAATTGGATGGAAAATGTGCTAATTTCTTACCCAATAAACCACACTTCTCAAATTAACTGAAGAGATGAAGACTCTTAAGAGGCCCTCAGGAAGCCTCAAGTGTTACCCTGTATCTACAAGGTGACAACAAAGCAGAGACCTCAAGGAAATACTGGTTTTTATTGCCCACATCCTAAACCCTTCTTCTGCTCTGAGAAGCTGCAGCGCTTGCAGACAAAGGGCACAGCCATCCTCAGAGGCTGACCTATGGAGCTCCAGAGAGCTCCACGCAACACGAAATGAGAGCTCTTACACAAATGTGCTGCAGCCATAGAGGCCAATAGAATAAAAACATCAAAATAGTAATAAACCAAATGAAAAAGGAAAACCCTCTTCTACTTAAAACAAGAGACTTACAAAGAGCCAATTACAAAACTGAGCAGAATTTAGCCCATTAAGCAATTTAACTCTGAGCAAAGCATCAATCAGTGCTTTATCCCACTCAAAGCTATGAATTACTTAGAAACAGCAACATTTTCAATTCATCTCATACTTGGGAGTCTTGACAATGTAAAGGTGGCAGGAGTGCACATACTTTCCTCCGGATCCTCAATGGACGGTTGTATGCTGCTAGGAATTTCCTGGACAGCAGCCCGGGATTCAGGAGTTGACCGATGCGGCCCCAGGTGACTATCCCTCTGAGCTTCCCACTCTTCACTGAAGCCTCCATCATCGTTCTCTGCAGCCGGATTCTGAGCCTCATTTTCTGTGCCTTCCAGAGAACATGGAGAAAACATCCTGGTATTTAGAACAACTTCTTAATACCTTTAAGGAAATTATAAGGAAGCAGTGCCCACCCTTCTATTTCAAAGTTAGCTGGTTCTTACAGGTTTCGATCCTTCTAGCAGGACATTACATTACTTCTAAGCTTAGTATGTCTTAGATTGGACTATAGGACTGTAGGTTGTACTAACCAATTAATGATGAGAAAAAGTCTACTGGGAACTCGGGAGAAATGTATCACTCTGTGAGATTAAAGCAGTGGTTCTCAACCTTCCTAATGCTGCAACCCTTTAACACAGCTCATGTTGAGGTGACCCCCTAACCATAAAATTATTTTTGTTACTACTTCATAACTGTTGTTTTGCTACTGTTATGAATCAGGCAACCCCTGTGAAAGGGTTGTTGAGCCCCTAAAGGGGTTGCGACCCACAGGTTGAGAACCGCTGGATTATTTAAAGGAAGAAACCAACAGCTCCTTCCGTTGCCTGAACACTGCTTCCTCTTGATCTGATGACTGGAGATACAGTTGTCACACTGCAAGCTAAGGACGGCAGACTAGGAAGATGGAAAGAACCCAGGCCTGTGAAATGCAGTTGCAAAGGTTTGTTCTTTGCAGCGGCGGGTCTCTTAATTGATGGCACTTACCACAGGTTTTGAGACTAAGTTTGAAAAGCAGATTCATGGTGGAGGGATGAGTAAGGGGAAAGCAAACTTTTGATGGGAGTCGACCTGGTTTATGATCCACTTGTATGTGTGGTGAAAGGTAGGCAGTTTGAACTCACCAACATGGCTGAGGAGAGCTGCTGCTTCCAGATTGAAGGACTATATCCTTCATATTTTCTGATCCTGACTTGTGGTAACTTGATTTCCGCAGCAACACCGCCCACCCCACCTCCCAACCCCCCAATCGTTGAGCATTGTCTGGGAGTTGTGTGTGGCCAGTGCCATGGATTGCTGACCTCGAAGTGAAGTAGCATGCGGTGGGAGGGACAGCAGGTGTCAGAATAGGGTGAAGGCAATCAGAGGAGGCCTGCTGACCTCTGCCTTGTGGCAATTGGCTCTGGGCTGGCGTGCAGCTGGATTCCCCTTGCCCCTGTGTACTCACAGGACAGATTTGGTGCCCAGGCCATTTCCACAACTAAAGCTCCATTTTCACACCATCATTACCTGGCCAATAGCACTTCCAACTCAACTATTCTGTTTCGGCTAGAATGTGCAATAATCAGAGCTTTTTGTTTTGCCATAATTTTTCATTGCCCAAATTTTCTTGTCTTACCGATGACTATTTACCCTCCTCTCGGACAGAGAGTTCGGAATTCAAGCGCATCATGTGACCTCTTAGAGCACTGGGCTGTTTTCCCATCTAGCTCGGATGCTTGGAAATGCACAGGATGAGGGGTTTAGGAGCACTGGGAGAGGGATGGCAACTCTCCTACTTGGATGTGCAGGGGACTCCCCTACTGAGCGGTGAAGAATGAACCATCCCATTCAAAATACCACCAGCAATCCGTGAAGGAACACTGCAGCGCAGACCGCTCCTGCTCCCTTCGGCTTCAGCTCTCCCGCTCTTCCCCGGCCGACTGCTCCAGTCACTGCCTCAGAGAAACCTCCTGCAAGGCGCTCCTGGATGAGGGACACGTCTAGTGAAAACTTCCATAGCCATTCCTACTTCTCCACAGCCTTGGTAGCAATGGGCTCAGCTGTTACTATCTATCGTCCCAAACTGGCTAGAAGCTCCGAGAAGAGGCTCTCTTGTTCAGTGCTATGTCCACAGCCCGGAAACCCAAATCCAGGTCCATTAGTTCTGATGCAGAGTACAACTGCCCACAGGGTTTCCAAGGCTGTAATCTTTACGGAAGCAGAAGCCACGTCTTTCTCCTGAAGGGTGAGCGTTGAGAAACAGCCGGCACATCACCACAGCACCACCAGGCCTGCGGTCACATCCTCAGGGCTCAGCCAGCACAGAGGTCTTCAACTAACATTTGTCCAATGAATGAAATCTTGATGTACCAAATATAGAGAGTCCTTCCAACATCGTATATAAAGTACCAGTAAAAGATAATGGAATTTTGCCATGTACCTTTCAACACTCCCTCATATACCATGGTCAACTAACCATTTAACTCCCTCCAGGTTAACAACCCATCCCAACTCCATTGTCATGGATGGTTTACCTAGACCAGTGGTGCTCAACCTTCCTAACGCTGCGACCCTTTCACACAGCTCCTCATGTGGTGGGAACCCCCTAAGCATAAGATTATTTTCATTGCTACTTCATCACTATAATTTTGCTACTGATATTAATCGGTGACCCATGTGAAAGGGTTCGTCAACCCCCAAAGAGGTCGCAACCCACAGGTTGAGAAGCGCTGACCTAAAGTGACCCTATATAGGGCTTCTTAGGTTATAAATCTTCATGGGAGCAGGTGGCCTCTCCTTTCTCCCTTGAACCAGTGGGGAATTTGAACCACTGACCTTGTGGTTAACAGCGCAATGCTTACCCAACAATGTCACGAGGGCTCCTAAGGTGAACCCTTTGTTGAACGCATTAATCACACCTTTGGCATTTTTTTCCAATTTACTTCCTGCTTCTTTTGATTATCTTGGGGCCCCAGCCATAGTCCGATTGAACTGCCTCTCTGCAATTTCTCAAATGCTAATTTGGCTCTATGAAAACTAGACTCTTCTTTCCTTGGCAAATAGCTACTCAATTATGGCTTACTGTTTTTTTGGGGTTTTTTTTGCGGCTTACTCTTTCTCTTCTTCCCCAATCCTTGCTCTGCTGTTCAGCTTCCTCATAAAGTTAGCCATTTCTCTTTCCCTCAATGTCTATTCTTTACTTTCTATATTATGCTACTGTCACATACTCTCTAAAAATAACTCCTAACTTATGTTCTCTTAAACATCTTCTGTACAGTCTATAAATATGCTACTCAAACTTCAGTTCTAAATCATTGTAATGCTCCAGGAAAAGCACATCGACTTAATGATCTCCTTAGCATAAATGAAATTTATGATTTTGATGATGATTTTGATGCCTATCGACCCAAGTGATGAAGTAGAAAAGGCTACAGAAGTCTCTATCTGTACCCCTCCCCCAAGAAGAATTTATTTCAAAAGACAGCATTGAATCTGCAGCTCCGGGAGAGGGACATATCTGATCAGAGCACACCAGAGCAGATGAAGGGGGAGGAGGAGAGAGTGGAGCACAGCCTGGCCCACCAGGCCTTGAGGATGATGACCCCAATTAGAGCAGTCAGTCCACAGAGAGAACCACATGGCCAGCCTCACTATGAGACATGACGCCCCTCACTGACTCATAGCTCTACAGAGGACAGCAGCAGAGACACAGTGTGGGAATTGCACCCGATCTTATCCCGACACACCGAGGCAAGGCACTGGGGCGTGCAGCAGAATGGCAAGGGAATGGAGCGGCAGTGTTGAAGGAGGACTTTGGGTCCAGGGCGTGGTGCCCCAGCAGGCTGGACTGGAGGGCAATCCTTGAGCTGACTAAAGGCTTTTCTTTCTTGCTGTGTTTTGTTTTGTTTTTGTCATTGTTTTTTTTGTTGTATATTGTTGCTTGGTTTTGCTCTGTCTTGTTTTTGCGCATGTTGTCTCTGTGAGATGGGCTGGATGAACAATCAGGAGGAGGAAATGGCGGAACCGATGGTGGCGGGGGACATGGGGGAGGAGGAAGTGGGGGAAGGGAAGTGGTGTTGATGGGCCCAGGGACAAGGGAACAACGGGTGATCCAAGTTGGTGGAGAGGAGGGTGTGGGATGCCTGGTGGGGCATGTGCAAGGGTAGTGTAGCAAAGAGGAATTGCTGAAACCCTTGTGGGGACGGAGCATGACAGTGGGACAGGAGGAAAGTCAAGGGAAATAGAGGAAAGAGCTGGGAGGCAAAGGGCATTTATAGAAGCCTAGATAAAGGCATGTGCATATGCAAATATATTTGTATATGAGGATGGGGAAGTAGATCTATGTGGATATATTTATAGGTTTGGTATTAAGTTAGCAGATGGACATTGGGCCTCCACTCAGGTGCTCCCTCAATGCAAGAATATTTTCTTCTATTAAATTGGCATTCTATGATGCTCACCTTCCTAACACAACTGCTAAAGACAAAGCAGGTGCATGGGCAAATGTGTTGAAGAGGGCTGATGGTGTCTGGCTTAAAAGATTGAGGGTGGGCAGGCAGCCATCTGGCTCGGAGGCAACAAAGTCCACATGGAAGAAGTGCACCAGCCTGTGTGATCACGAGGTGTTAAAGGGATCAGGTATCATCAGAACAAAAAAATCTTACCATAGTGAATGGGGGGTGGGGGGTATGCGAAACGGAGACCCAAAGCCATTTGTAGGCCACTGGAGATCCCCTTGCAGGGGGGTCTCGGGGAGGAGATGAGCCAGACAGGGTGTGATGTAGCAACAATGAAAAATACAACTTTCAAAATAAATAAATAAATAAATAAAAAGGAAAAAAAAGAAAAGAAAAATACAACTTTCCTCTGGTTCCTAAATGCCCCCCCCACCCCACTATCATGATCCCAATTCTGCCTTGCAAGCTTGGCTAAAACAGAGGATGGAAACTAGTACAGATAAGAACCAGAAACACAGGGAACCCAGGGTGGATGATCCCTTCAGGACCAGTGGTATGAGTGGCGATACTGGAAGGGTAGAGGGAGGGTAGGTTGGAAAGGGAGGCTCGATTACAATGATCACCATGTGACCTCCTCCCTGGGGGACGGAGAACAGACAAGTGGGTAAAGAGAGACATCGGACAGGGAAAGATATGACAAAATAATAATTCATAAATTATCAAGGGTTCATGAGGGAGTGGTAAGTGGGGAGGGAGGGGGAAAAATGAGGACCTGATGCCAGGGGCTTAAGTGGAGAGCAAATGTTTTGAGAATGATGAGGGCAATGAATGTACAAACGTGCTTTACACAATTGATGTATGTATGGATTGTGTTAAGAGTTGTATGAGCCCCTAATACAACAATTATAAATAAATAAATAAAAAGAGAAGTTTCTATCTGTAATCTTTAGGGGAGAATGTCAGGTCTTTCTGCTGGTAAGCCACTATGTAGGTCTGAATCGCCAACCTTTCAGTTTTAAACATTACTGCATCTCAAATAACATTGTATTTAAGTTACTCTCAGTCTGACAGGTTCATTGAGAGTTCTTTTGGTTTGTTTCAACATGAACTTTTTCAAGCTGGTTTTATGTAATTCATGACAACAATGTTTAAAATAGAGGCCTGGACTTTGTTGTTAGGTTTTGGGTATCCTAGGTACTCCTTATTATTTATGTGTATCTACTTGGTACTATGCTAGCTCTCAAAAGATCCTTCAAGGAGTCCATGGGGAAAAAAAACGAAAATCATTGCTCAACAGTCCACTTTTAGGTCGTTAAGATGGCAATGACCCTAAACAACCAAGAAATTGCCAAGCAAAAGTCACCTACTTTGTGCCTTATCATCTGAGTTTTTAGACACTCTCCTTTGGGCTTCTGGGTCTCCTTCTGCCATATTCACCAGCCACACCATTGTTGCTGTTGAGAAAGACAAAAAACCCAGGTAAGTACCAGAAGCATGGGCTAGCAACAATTAAGTAGCAAACAGGCCATCATTCCTTTACATAAATCACCAATCTTCCCAATAATGTGTTAAGAATCTTTAACAACCAGAGGTAAATTCACGTTAAAAGCCAAAAATGGTGCTCTTGGATACTGACAAGTAAGAAAAAAAACCCTGAAAGGGAATTTTAGTGTAACATTCAAACTTCAGCTCTCACAGCAGAACCGTCCATCATCACCCGCTCTTTCTGAAAAGTAACCAGAAGGGAACCCTGCTCACTCAGGCTAGCGAGGCTCCACGGGACCACAACATGGTTGACTCTCCTAAAACCCTGTGAACTCGCTTATCAAAATGAGGACAGAGCTGGGACTCACAGAAGCCTTAGTGAATGATTCGAATTCTAAAGATGTCCAGACTAAGTTTCCTTCACACGAGGTCTCACTCTGGGATTTTAAATGTGCTAAATTTTGTGATCTACACGGAGTAAGGAAGGGGGAAAGGTTAAAGCAAGGTACAGAAAGGCTCGAGATCACCAACTGGCCTGTTCCATGTCCCTCCTATGAGAATGCGTGTACAAAGGGGCTTCCGAACAGTCATGGGAAAATTCCATTCTATTTTAATGCCATTTTCCAGGAACTGTTTGAAGCCCTCTCATATGTATTGTCTCAAAATATACACACCTATCTTTCTTTGCCTCTCACATTTTAGTCAACAAACGTGAATGCTTTCAAATCGTACTACTGTCTCCTATACAAGTAGAAAAGAAAACGAATACAACCCATTTAGAGGGGAACGTCGTAACATCTAGCAAAAATACAAGTTTGTGTATTTACTCTTTGGCCCATTGTTCCCACTTAGAGCAGTTTATCCCTTAGCCACCCCAACAATAACACGAACGACTTACAAACATGTCTTCTGTAGAGAACTATGCTGTTGGGTGTGAGGTGTCACTAACTTGCTTCCAACCCACAGTGACTCCACACACAACAAAAAGGAAACACTGCCCAGGGCTGAGCCATCCTCTCAGTCGCTCCCTATGCTTGTAGGGCGGTCAGACCAAACCCAGTTCACTGCCATCCAGTCGATGCTGACTGACAGCAGTCACTTAAGGACAGGGTAGAGCTGCCCCTGTGAGTTTACGAGACTGTAACTCTTTATGGAGTAGAAAGCCCCATCTGTCTCTTGAGGAACGGTTCATGGTTTCGAACTGCAGATCTTGCAGCTAGCAGCCCAACTAAGCCACAGGAGCCAAATGTCAAGAGTAGCCCAAGTCCAATCTGATTATAGTAAGTAATTTTACAGCAGACACTTGGCATCTATGCATCTCTGGCTTTTTAGGACTATGAAGGTATGAAAGAGCCTTAGAGCATTCCTTGGAAAATAGGCAAGGGTAATAGAACACACTCCAATTGGTTTTTAAACCCTCCAGTATAAGTATATCCATGTTCCTAATACTCTTAGGCATCTTGAATCATTTTTAAAAGATATATATATATAGCCCCAAAGCAAACAAACCCACCCACTGCCATCGCGTTGGTGTTGACTCAGTACTCTATCGGACAGAGTAGACTGCTCCTTCTGGTTTCCGAGACCGCAAATCTTTACAAGAGCAGAGAGCCTCATCTTTCCCTTGGAACAGTTTGTGGGTGAGCAGCCCAACCTTGAGCCTAGCAGCCCAGTGCTAACAGCACACCAGGGCTCCTTTTTAATTTTATTTTATTACTTTAAAAAATCATTTTATTGGGGGCTCAAACAACTCATCAGAATTCATTCATCCATCCATTGTGTCAAGCACATTTGTTGTCATCATCATTCTCAAAACATTTTCTTTCTACTTGAGCCCTTGGTATCAGCTCCTCATTTGTCCCCTCCCTCCCTCCCCACTCCCCCTTTCCTCATGAGCCCTTGATAATTTATAAATTATTATTATTTTGTCATGTCTTACACTGTCCGACATCTCGCTTCACCCACTTTTCTGTTGTCCGTCCTCCAGGGAAGGGGTTATGTGTAGATCCTTGTAATCAATTCTCCCTTTGTACCCTATCTTCCCTCTATTGCCGGTATTGCCACTCTCACCACTGGTCCTGAGGGGTTTATCTGTCCTGGATTCCCTGTGTTTCCTATTCCTATCTGTACCAGTGCACATGCTCTGGTCTAGCTGGATTTGTTAAGGTAGAGTTGGGATCATGGTGGGGGGGGGAGCATTAAAGATCTAGAGGCAAGTTGTGTGTCTCATCAGTGCTACACTGCACCCAGGGCTCCTTCAATAGCTTATGAAAGAGAGAAACCTCCAAGAGGCTGAAAATCCTGTAACTGCCGCTTTAATGTTCTAGGGCCACCAGGTTCCACGACCTAACTAACAAGATCAAAGTCACTACAAGCCAGACAATTAGCAGGCTATTTAACTAAATCCAAATCCAAAGAGGAGAAAGAAAAGGGCAGATAAAATCTACATGTGCAAAAGTTATTGATTTCCATAGCTGTTATGGCATGAAGGTGGTAGGTATTTGTTTTGGGGTTTTTGGGGTTTTAATTTTTTATGCAAGCTTGGAACAATATAGCTACCAACCCTTTTGTTTCCATGTTTAACATTATAGGAATCAGGAACCAATAGGATTTTTCTGAGAAGGGCCAATATGGTAAACATCTCAGGCTTTATGGGTCACATCTGGTCTCTGTCCTGTATTTTTCCTCTTTAAAACGTTGGCTCACAGGCTGCACTAAAATAGGCCTTGGTCCCAATTTGGTTCCAGGCAATAATTTGCTAACTCCTGATATACAAATTATGAATAGGACACAATTAGTTGAATGAATTAGCTTAGATCAATAGGAAAACATATGGATTCTAAAACTAATGCATTTTAATATCCCACCATAGGTGATAAATCATTTTCATAAAATGATCAACCCCGTGTTTAGAGACAAGCACACCTTTGCCGATGAATGCGAGGGCAGAACGGCTGCGCTCAAAGAAGTAGAGTGCCCTAAGTGGGAGGGCCCACAACTCCATAAACCAACTTCACTGCTTAGCACTTTGTGCCTCTTAAGAAACTGAAGGTACCTGGCCTGAGATGGTGCTTACTTAGACAGTTGTCTTAACTCCCCTCTAAGTATAAGTGAGCTCTAAAACAGGGTAGGGTGTCTTAATCCATAGATTAGGTTGATGCTCAATATTTACTGAATGACTAAGAAGAGTATGAACCTGAAACAAAAAAGGCAGGACATACCCAAATTGAAGGAATAGCACACTCTTTCAATAAACCAGGGTAAGTTACCAGCAAAAATATACTATATAAACCTGAAAAACAAACAAACTATATATATACAGACAGAAGACACAAATGCTCAATAACTCTTGACTAACAAGATTTTAAGTGGATACTGGTCCCAATCTTAATACATTTTATTCCCTCTTTCCACCCATATTAAAAAGTCTTTTAAACAAACCAATGTCAAGTGAAAGACAACAGTTTGCAGGAAACCAAGAGATCTACAAGAGTTTCATTAACAATACTATACACTTCAGATGGAAAAATTAGTAGGACAGCAGACATAATTACATGTACTTGAGTTCCTACAAATTCTAAGGCTCTAAAGATTTTAATTTCTATAGATTCTAATTCAGCATCACTCTGAAGTACTTACAGGAGTAAATAAGAGCTGGAAAGAGAGTTTCATTTCTCTCCTGAGCTGTTTCGACCAGCATACGAAGTGGACCTTTTGGACACAACACAGCCACTAAATCTAGATAAAGAAAACAGAGAAGTCATCCAGTAAAACACAGTGGGCTACACATGTACACGGCAGTGGAGGGTGGAGGAGAAATTCACCAAGGAAAAAGGTTGGATGCCTTTTCTTGGACACAAAGAGGTGGAGTATGTAACAAGAGACAAGTAAGTTCCTGTGGGGGTGGGGTGGGGCGGGGTGGAGGTGGGGTGGAGCTGGGGTGGCTAAAACACAGCATCATTTCCGTTTACTACTTATTCTCCAGCGTGTTAGCTCTAAATTCTAGATCTAAGTCTCATCAGTGTGAAGCAAAGAGGCACACATCGGGAATGACAGACAGAACTATTCGACAGCAGTGGTCAAAATGAAACAAAAAGAAATGGGAACAAGCCATTTTCCAAATAAAATACCCGTATGAGCTGCAAAAAGAAACTTCACTGCAAGGAAGTTCATAACGTGCGATTGATGGACCATTTCAAATGACAAAGAACACAGTACAAGAGAAAAGCCCCCACCTTTGAAAACAATGTAATGTTTTGTTAAACTCTTTAAAAGGTATGTCTTCCAGAAACACTTGAAGTGAGAACAGTAAATTGTACGAAACTAGCCAACTAGTATCTCTTTTCATGAAACATTTTAGTATTTCTCTAATTCTCCTGTTAAACAAAAGTACTTCACAAATAGTCAGATTTTAGAACACATTATCTCCATTCTGCTTCCACTGATTTAGCTTCCCAACGGCCTCTGGGTAAATGTTGCCCAGCAGGTCACAAACACTTGGTAACAGAAGCAATTTCTCACAGCTAATATGGCTTATTTGGTAAGCCAATCTATGAATTGGCTAAAAGGTGACCCCCAGGAGTAGCTTCGGTCCCTACTTCAGTGGGAATCCTACGGGTAATATCTTGGGGATTCCTCTGGTCTCTATCAATCCAGTAAGTCAGGCTCTTTTTAAGGAATCTGAATTTCACTCGACATTTTTCTCCCATTCCATCTGGGGCATTCTATTGTGTCCCTGTTCAGCACAGTTAACAGTGGTAGCCAGGGACCACCTAGCTCTGGTCTCAGGCTCAAAAGGCCAGGGTTCATTCCTTTCTTCTCTCAAACTTTGACTTCTTTCATTTTCTTTTGCTCCAGATGAGTAGAGACCAATATTTGTATCTTAGATGGCTGCCTGAAACTCTTTTTAGAAAAATTAAAATAAATTGTTTTGAGAATTTTAGGACCTACCTTCATTAACAAAATATCTTGAGGTCTTATAAAATGGAGTTGAAAACCACTATTCTAATGATTGGATATAAAAATTGCTTATTTTAAAGGAACTCAAGGCTCTGTAAGGATAAACACTTGACTTATGGGTAGACGAAATAATAGGATTGATGGTAGAGGTAGTGCAGTTGAAAGAATACTGGATTTAGGGTTAAGATTCTCGATCAAATAGAAGCTTGTTTGTGCAAATCACTTACTTCTATAAGCTTGGATTTGGTAGCAATCAAGTAAGAATAACTGCTGTTTACTCCACAAGATTACATTTACAAAGTACCAGATCACAGCTAATGATAAAATAGCTCCAAAGGTTTACATGTATTATTGAATCCTCACAAAAACCGAGACTCAGAAGGTTGTAGTAACTTATTAGCAGACATGTAGCCAATATATGATAGAAGAATCTATCTCCAGAAATGGCATTTTTAATCACAGCTATACAAAATAGATGGATATTTTGCAATGTCTATCTTGTATAGCTGTGATTAAGATAGAATGAGTGTGTGAGTGAGAGAGAGGCATGAAAGTGAGTGTTAGCCTTGGATTTTACCATATACTGAAATCACAGCCAAGATGAGCCATGCCGTCCACTCAGGGAGGTACTTGATAAAGACCAGGGCCATGAGGGCGCTGATCATGATGAGATAGGCCTGCTGGAGTCGAAGTGGACCTTTCCAGTGTATGGCGATCATGCCCACAACACCAAAATTCCAGATCAGGAGGGCAACCGTAATGTAGTCCACGGCAACATTGTATGTTTTAAACACTTCCCTGGGAACATTACACGAAGATTTAAAAAATTAGTGCAAAATAATATTGACCAAAACAATACTTAGAACTATGGCTCCCAAACAGTACTTATAACTCATGTTCGATCTTATCATATCCAGTATTGACCATTCTCCATAAACAAGTGCTGTTGTCCATCTAACAAGCTAACTCACCCACAGCTCCAAGGGAGAGAGGCCTGGCAATTTGCTCCTATAAAAATGGCAACCAGAAAACCGGTTGGGGGAAGTTCTACTCTATCAATCACATGCGATCCAGGAGTGGAATCTACTTGGTGGCACTACCTCCCCCCCCCAACCAAACCCCCCACCACCACCAAACACCCCCCCACCAGCTTTTCTGTTTTAACAATGTTCATGGAGAACTTTCCCTCTCAGTTTATCAGAGATACTTCAATTGTTTAAATGAACTTGTTTTATTTTGAATACACATGTAGCTTGATTCTGTTCTTTTGTTAATACAAATAATGCACCAATGATTATCATTGTATGTTAATGAGTTATAAAAATATGCACTTATAATGTGAACGGATATGCCAAATTACTCTCTTTAAAGTTTTGTACCAAATGTGTGAGCATTTCCGACTATTTGCAATATTCTCAAACCATTGTTATAACCTGATGCATGGCTAAATTAGCATTTACCATACGAGGATTGAAATGAACTAGTTGAGTTCTTTCAATGTTATTGCTTATAAGCAAGGATTATAATATTAATTTCTCCAAGTATGAATTCTTATTTGGAAACAATCATAACTTCAGAATAATGAATCATGGGCCATACTTTAAGTGACCGCTGTATAGTAGAGTAGTTACTCTCTAAAAACAGATCGTATCGTTCACTACTTACCCCAAATAAATAAATGAGAAAAAGAATAGCAACAGTAGAGATGAAATAATTAGCCAGCCATGGATAACCTAGGGGGGAGGGAGAAAAAATGAGTATCAATATAATTAAGACTCCATAAACCTTAAAAAGTTATTTTTTTAACTTCAAAAATCGTGTTTGATTGTTATACTTTTAAAATCACAGAATCAAAAAAAGTGGCTTTAGCCTCAAGAGCACACCTATATGAAACTCTAGTGTTGAGTTATTCATAATACAAAACAGAAACCTCAAGAGGTTTCATGATCAGACTCTGTTACACTCCATGTGCCTGTTTTGATTACCCAGCCTCTTCTAAATCAGTGAGTGCTCATTTCTTTGAAAGAAAGGATTTCTTAAACTTTCTCACTACTTCTCTTAAAAACAGTTCAATATACATACGAGCTTAAAGTTACTTCACAAGAATAGCTGAATTGATCTTTATCTAATCAACTGGTCAAATATAATTTAACATGTAACTTTTATTACTAGTGAGATAGTACACACACATTTATTTTTCTGTCTATGGATATGTTTATTGGTCACCTGTATTTTCTACTGAACTTCTCAACGTAAACCTTTTGACCATTTTCCTAAGAGGATGTTTATAGTTTTCTTAATGATTTGTAAGTAGTCTTTAAATTATGAAATATTATCTCCTTGCCCGTAACAACGGCTGCAAACATCTTCCCTGTGGGTTGTCGCTGTGTGCCACTGAGGTGGTTCTGATCCACAATGACCACCCCTGCCCGGTCCTGGCCATCCTCCCAGTCACCGCTGTGCGTGAGTCTGGGCTTGCCGCCACCAGGCCCCAGACTCTCGTTGAAAGCCTTCCTCTTTGTCACTGCTCTTCTCCTTTCCCAGGGACCGGCCTTCCCTGACAAGGTGTCTAAAGTATGTAAGGTGACGTCTCCCAGTCTTTGCCTCTGGCCGTAGTTCTTCCAAGGTGGATGTTTGTCTTTTTGGCAGTCCATGGTACTTTCAATATTCTTTCCAGCACCGCAATTCAAACTCATTGATTCTTCTTTGGTCATCCTTGTTCAATGTCCAACTTTCCCATGCATATGAAGCAATTGAAAGCAGCATGACGTGGGTCAGGCGAACCCTTGCTTTTGAACACTCTACAGAGGTCTTGGGCAGCAGATTTACCCAATGCAACCTATTCAGATTGGTCATTTAGCATATGATTTTCTGAATTATTGCATGAATTCAAAGTCTCTTCTGATGTTAACCTCCCTGGCAGTCTAATTATGTCAGTAAATTTGTACCCAAATGGAAAAATTTCATAATCAGGGAAAATCTGTATTCTGAAATGACGGTGCCAAAAAATGGAGTTGCAATTTATTGGTGGTCCACTCCCTGAAGTATTATTAGGCCCAGACATTTCTAAATGTCATCTTTGGTCACTGGTTCCCACTTTATGCTTCTTGAAAACTTATGAAGCAGAGTAGCAGATTGTTGCTCTTTGTACCGGTTTGTCTCCCTAACAATTTTTTCAATGAGCTTATCGGTGAGAAATAATTGTAGGTACGCCAAAGGGTTGTTGTGGTCAACGTCTGCTTTCATACCAGGTGCTCCAGTAAACGGGAATCTTGGGGGAGCTGCCTGATCCGTACCACACACAATAGAGCACCAAGTCCGCACATCGCTGAGCTCAGGTGCGAATCCTCACTGTCGTCACTGATCTGATCAGTGTCAGTGTCGGATGATAAATTTCCCCGTGAACCGCTGTCTCTCAATTCTGCGAGTAATTCTAAGTCACTGTCACTGTCATTTATCTAGTCTAAAACTCCTTTTGTGCTAAAGTGACACTTTTTTGATGCCATGAACAAAAAATTTCCAGGCAAAAAATTTTTCCAAATGACAGTAAAAGAGCAGGCA
This sequence comes from Tenrec ecaudatus, assembly GCF_050624435.1. NCBI lineage: Eukaryota > Metazoa > Chordata > Mammalia > Afrosoricida > Tenrecidae > Tenrec > Tenrec ecaudatus. The sequence continues at coordinate 31,400,748 of NC_134543.1, forward strand.
GGGCACTGGAGACTGATCTAGGGACAAATCTGAGGTGATTTGCTTTGATACAATGTAATCCTCACAGGTTACACTGTATCCCTGTTTGTGTGTGCGGATGTCTCTTTTAGACGTGCAGTTTTGAATTTCCCGCCCTGTTCCACCCGCCCCCGCTGCAGAGACACTGCATGCAGAGAAGGGAACTTCTCTGGAAGGATCCACTCGCACATACCATTTATTATGTAGCTAGAAGTGTAAATTCTTGGCTACATGATTTCTGGCCTGGGTAGTTCGGCGTGTAGAGATGTTCGCTACAGGCCTTGAAGTGGCAGCCCTTTATTTCCAGAGACTTTAACATAGGAGCTTCACAAGGGGAGAAAGTCCTGCTTTCTATTTACAAACAGGAAGGATGTTATTTACTTAACCTCCCTGGCAGTAATCATGAGTGTGGTTCGGGGTAAATGTTAACTGTCAGAAGTGGTAACCCCGAGCCACACTCAGGATTACACTGCAGAGAAGTCCCTTAACTGCTCCCCGGTCCAGCGGTGTCCTCCGCTGTGATCGCAGAGCGATCTGACCGTCCTGTCCTTTCCTTTCGTTCCAGAGAAGTGCCCGCAACCTAGGCACCATGTAGCCAGCGCTCCCAGGGGCGCCTTCACCCTGAGACACCTTGCACCTCTTCAGCTCAAAGCCTTTAAGAAACCAGATGCTATATCTTTTAATAGTCTGGCACCATCTGCTTTCTTCACCACATTTGTTTATGCACTCATTTTGTCATGTGGGGGTGGGGTGGGATGAGCTTCACAAAATGCCAGTTTGTTAGAACAGAGTGTTCTTGTATTGAGGGAGGGCATGAGCTGAGGTCCAAGGTCCATCCACAACATCAGTGTATTGCCTTATAAATATATGTGCATAAGCCCCCAAAAGTGGTATGTCATAATTCACTATTTTTTCCCTTCTTAGGTCATTCAACTTCTTCTGTTTTGTGTAGACATTGTACAACCAGCCACCGACACAGCAAATCCTCAATGCCTCTTTCCAAACAGGTCCCAACAAGTTTCTGAACTTCTGACTCAAGAGCTCCTTTAATTTTCTATTAAGAGTCAAAATAAACAACTCGTTCTGTCAAGACTGGCTGTGCTTGCTAAGAACTGAACATTAAAACAAAACAAACCCCCTCAATCCATATGGACTCTGGCTAGAAGTGACTTTTCGCATAGCTGAAGCAGCACACAGCGACAGAAATACATCACGTTCAGTTCCAAGCAAGAGGGAGCAGCACACTCCACTCTGTCTCTCCCTCCCACGGACAGACCTGGAGTGAGGACACTGAGCGGTGAGGTCAGGGAAAGGCAGGGTGGCGGTCCCACCACACCTGCCGTGAGTTTACCACGTTTTTTTCTCTCCTTCCAACCCTGCCCTCAAAACAATACGAAGCCCAGAGTAAACATTAGTGAGACAATGAGAGCTCTAAACGCTCTCTAGAGCTGATGCTCACAGAGACAACAGAAAGCCCGTGGTTCCGCTTCCCCCTTGCTCTCCGTCCTTTGCCCACCAGGCAGGAGCTGTAAGTGGAGCCAGTAGACATGGCTGCTGTATTTCTCTCCATATCCTCCGGCCACTTGGTTCCTCCTGTTTCACTTCAGCATCTATAAAGCTGGGAACCAGCAGGGCCTACCTCAGAAAGCTCGTGTGACAGTTATATGAAACAAGGCCTATAAAGTGCTTCCAACAGTTCTTGGTGCAATGTAAATACTAAAAACATGTCAGCAATTACTATCAAAGTTCAGATTATCAACAAAGAAATGGGAAAGCGCTGATGCAAGGTGTATATACATTTAAAACATAGCTCTGAAGTAAAAAAAGAGATGGCACAGCAGGTGGGTCACGTAATGGCTTTGTTGAGAGAAGGGAGAAAGGCATTTTCTGAAGACCTACTATGTGTCAAGCACTGGAACCTTACATTATTTCATTTAACCCTCATAATAAAGTTATAATACACTTAGCTGTTGTCTGGGGCCTTAAAGGCTTGAAGGTAAACAAGCGGCCATCTAGCTGAGAAGCAACAAAGCCCACACGGAGGAGGCACACCAGCCTGTGTGATCACAAGGTGTCGAAGGGATCAGGTATCAGGCATCAAAGAACAAAAAAAAATCATACCATTGTGAATGAGTGGGAAGTGCGGAGGGGAGACCCAAAGCCCATCTGTAGGCAACTGGAAATCCCCTTACAGAAGAGTCACAGGGAGATGAGCCAGTCAGAGTGCAGTGTAGCAACAATTAAACCTATAACTTTCCTCTAGTTCTTAAATGCTTCCTCCCTCCCACTACCATGATCTCAATTCTACCTTACAAATCCCGATAGACCAGAGGATGTACACTGGTATAGATAGGAACTGAAAACACAGGGAATCCAGAACAGATGATCCCTTCAGGACCAGTGGTAAGAGTGGAGATACGTGAAGGGTGCAGTTAAGGTGGGGGTAGAAAGGGGTAACAGATTACAAGGATCTATATATAACCTCCTCCCTGGGGGACAGACAACAGAAAAGTGGGTGAAGGGAGACAGACAGTATAACATATGACAAAATAATAATAATTTATAAATTATCACGGGATCATGAGGGAGGGGGAACAGGGAGGAAGGGGGAAAATGAGGAGCTGATACCAAGGGCTCAAGTAGAAAGCAAAGTTTTGAGAATGATGATGGCAACAAATGTATAAATGTGCTTGACACGATGGATGTACGTATGGATTGTGATGAGTTGAACGAGCCCCAAATAAAATGATTTTTTAAAATAAATTAATCAAAAAAATAAACTTAGCTATTATTATCCCATTAATGTGCAAAGAGAAATGTCTTCACTAAGGTCACAGCTAGAAAGCATTCAATTCAGGAAGTAAATCTAGATCTTTCTGGCTCTAAAGTTTGTCCTCCACATGTCAGTCACTGGCTGACTGGGAAAACCCACACACGTTTACAATCAGGAAAAAGGAGCTCGGCCTGAGATCATGCTTTCTTTTATGGGAGCATAAGGAAATGAGATGGTTTCCCAAGGTCACTGGAAACAGGACTCAGTAGCAATCCCAAATCCAGAGTTCCATATGTCCAAGTACGCAAGCATTTAGGAGAGAATTCTAGATTACAGAAAGGACAGTAGAAGTCCACCCTCCACAAAACAGACTCTAAAAAGAACAGCGCAGAGTAGAATTTTCCCACTGTCTCGGCGTAGCACACTGTGGCAGTGAGCCGTGGTTGTGGAAGCGAGGGCACCGTGTGTCAGGGACCAGCAGGGTCATCCAGGTGCAACAGGTTTCAGAGGAACTTCCAGACAAAGAAGGAATATGCTGCCCACTGCTGAGGGATTAGCCACTGAAGACACGATGAGGAACAGGAAGACCATCAAAGAACTGACCCCTGGCTGCAACAATGGGTTCTAACATAACCATGAGGAGGACGGCACGGGGCTGAGTAGTGTTTCCTTGTGTGTTGTGTACGGTGTTTGGGTTGGAGCTAACTCAACATCACCCAGCAACAATGGTGTATAATTTAGGTAAGTCACAAATGGAGAAATGGGATTGGCAGGTAAAAACTTCTATGCAGACAAAATAGACACGAGTAGGGAAAAAGAAATAAGGCATACACACATTTAAATGAAGGCAGTGCAGGAGTTTAGGCCACTTGCACTGGGACTTCCTGAGTGTTAGTGACTAGCCTTTGGTCTTAATGTCCTCCACATGCTGATGAGTTAGTTTCCAGATGATCTAACTTAGATGAACGCCTCCACCCAATCAAAGGTTCAACAAACAGCAAGGCTAAACTCCATATGATTAGAGCCAACACTAAAAGGTATTCAATCTTTTTAATATCACCTAAATGTAAATTAAGACATTTTGTTTTGCCTATAAAAGTAAGCACAATACTGGTGAAGATGGGGGCCAGAGCAAAACAGAGCTTCTCATTCACTATTGGTGACAAGTACAAATTGAGACAGACTTTTTGGAAAAGGAATTCCACAGGCCAAGAGCAGAAAACACATCAATACTGTGCTCCAGAAATTCTATGTCTGGGCTTTTACCCTCAGAAATGATGTGAAAAAATTAAACGCTCTATGCATAAAGCCATTCCTTGTTTTCATAATAGTAAAACACTGGAAACTACTTCAGTGTTCAACATTAGTAGAGGTAGATTACAATGTGCCCATTGATTCCAATGTTATATAGCTGCTAGAAGTATTTGCTAAGAACTTAAAACATGGAAAACTGCTTCTGTCCAAATAAATGTTAACAAAGGACATGCAGTGATTAGACATTTTATTTTAACTGTTTTTAAAAACACCAAAATAATACAAGAAAATAGAACAACCAAAAAAGAAAATAGAACAGATCCTTGCATTTAGAAAGTTAACATATATAACTTCTATTCTTTGAGAATTACCTTAAAGGTCCATGCCTTATAATCACTTATAATTTTTTCTGGGTGGAAATAAATATGTGCCTTGTCGCTGAAAGACTGAGATTCAGGCATGAGTCACGTAAGCTAGAGAAAGACCTAAAGGAGAAGTTGGGTCTGTGTCTTCCTTAGACAACCTCTTCTGTCTCCATTCTCCAAGAAATGGCTGCTGCGGTTGAAGGAGAGATGGCACAGAGTCGATGGCTCACAGTTTAGGAATGGCCACATGGCCAGGCACCAATCATTTCAACACCAGCATCTGAGGGTGGATTTATTGTTCTGTATGCAAATATGAAAATCTGAATTTTTCTAGGTATATCACACTTTATGGGGACGGCTATTTCTGTTCTCTTTTTTTGACAGCTATTTCTTATGCGGGGAATAAGAGGAATCCTCTCTGGCATGTCATTAAGTCCATTCTAAGTCAAAATGTTAAAATCACATTAGATTGGAATAATAACAGTCTTGTTTTTCATTGATGCCTTTTGATAGTTTTCAAACCATCTCACAAAGGTGGGAAAACTAAATTTCAAGTTACCTCTCGACTATAAGACCTTTTTCTTAACTACAACAAATAGGTTACCTGTGATAGGAAAAGTCATAAAGTCACCAGGGTGAAATCAAAGCTCTGTGTGTCTGTCTCACTTTACACCAAAACCAAACACACTGCCACCTAATTGTTTCCAACTCATAGTAACCCAATATAGGGTTTCCAAGATTGTAAATCTCTCCAGGAGCAAATAACCTCATCTTTTCTCCTCATGAGCGAGTTTGGACAACCACCCTGGCAGTAAGCAGCCCAACGCCTATTCCACAGCGCCACCAGGACTCCATGCTCACCTTGTAGCACCGGTACTTGTACAGAACCACCAAGATGATAGTCATGACAACAATGACGCTGATCATGATGGCAGCATTCAGAATCGAGTGCAGGGCTCTTTGGCCCACGGTCTCCGTGTCTTCTGTGAATGGTGTATATATTCTACAACACACGAAAGACAAAAGTCCAGGTGAGTGTTAATATATCCCCTGCCCACACCAGAATTATGCCTTTTCTTGAACCAACCAGTACTTTGTAAGACACTTAAGAATTTATAACTACTGAAAAATAGCGATACTCAGTAAAAGGAAATAATATCCAAGAGACTGAGAAGTGGTCTCACATGTAAGCCAGACACTGGCTCCATCTAGTGGGTGGTCTTGTACTGAAATAACTAGACCTCATCAAATATTCTTTCTCCATAGCTCTCCAGGGAGTTGGGGAGGAGCCAGACTGCGCCCTATACACTAGCCAGGCTATTGGTGCTTGTCAGCGAAAGGTAACACGGCTCACAGTGACTGCCTTTCACGTGCAGGGTGACTGCACTGGAACTGACTAGTGGTAACGCCACGTCTTTTTCCCCCTCATGTCTCATTCATATAAAAACATTTCTACTCCAAGTGCCAACGTTCTCAGCTAAGACTTCACTTTCCCCCCACCGCCTTAAAAACAAAAATGGTTTTAGGTGAAGGTTTACACTACAAATTAGGTTCTAACTGAATAAATTATTTTAAATTGCTCCATGATGGTGGGTGTATTTTTCACAACATGCCTTCTTGTTTCCATTCTGTTTACTCTGTTTCCGTTTTCTCTAGCTTCCCTGTCCCTCCTTGCCATTTCATCTTTGCTTTTGGGTACATAGGATGCCTGGTGGCACAGTGGGTTAAGCAGGGGGTTGCTGACCAGAGGGCTGGAAGTTCAAATCCAGAAATGAGGCAGTAAGGTCTGGTACCGATGGCCAGCCTCAGACACCCGAGTGAGTTCCACAGTCCTCCAGGGTTGTGCGCTGGCGGTGGCTATTGGGTTTATGTTACACTGTCTGGTCTCAGAGTTGGCTGCTTAAGGGAGCACATTTCTCACAAGTGATATTGTGGATGTGACTAGCCAATCAATTATTTGGCTAACAAGTGATGTCTGGGAGTAGCTGCAGGTCCGGGTTCAGAGGGTACCAGCAATTCCTCTAGTTCATCAGTCCAGTAAGTCTAGTCCTTTATAGAATTTGAATTTTATTCTACAGTTTTCTCCTATAATCTCAGGGTATAGGAGCATCTATTCTGTCTTTGGTCAAACATGACAGTACTAGTAGCAAGGCACTATGTAGTTTCCTGTTCTCAAGTTAGAAGCGGCTGTGTTCCTGTGGATTAGTAGTCCTATGGACTAGTTTTTAATTTGTGTCTTTGGTTTTCTCCATTCTCTTTTACTCCAGGTGAGTAGAGGCCAACAGGTGTAGCTCAGATAGCTGCTCACAAACTTTTAGGACTCCAGATGCTACTCAACAAACTAGGATGTACACTGTGGTTGTTACATACCGTATATACTCAAGTATAAGCAGACCCAAATATCAGCCGAGGCACCTAATTTTACCACAAAAAATGCATTAAAAATGTGCTGAAAAACTCGGCTTATACACGAGTGTATATGGTACTCTGTTGTCAATTTGAGACATGAGACTGAAGTGGTGCAATTTAGCCTGTCAATCAGGTCGCAGCTTGATGACCCTATTTGGAGGCACTAAGGAGATAAATAGCTCACTGAAGCCAAACCACAGACTCACTCCCCGTAAGACATTCCTGTTGAGAAGACACATGGAGCTATGCTAGAGTCACGGAGCGGAAGAAGCCACATGGAGACCCCTGCCAGCACTGAGATGCTTCCAATGCCACTGGATCCACAAGACTTCCCCCACTCATTGGCCTTTGATCTTCCTGCACTCAGCATCATTGCATGTGTTGCATGAGTCTGAAGAGGAATTTATGACTGGTATCAGACATATATGCTAATATCGGATTTATGGACTTGATCTGGACTAAGCTGGGTTGTTTTCTCAATATTCAATGGCTCTTGTATATAAAACTCTCTCTTATACACGAGTCTTCTTGGATTTGTTTCTCTAGTCAACCCAGACTAACATATACATTAATTATCTTTGTTAATTATGTTATGTCAATTGACTGAGTTGTTCCAGGAGACAATGGTGCCAAGACAAATACTTCATTTTTGACTCCCTTATAATTAGGTAGGGTCATTAAACTAAGTACAGGGTAATGAAATATAAGATGATGTGTTGTAAGGAACTTCTAGTAAAGGAGTGAACCGCTGAGATGTATGTCCCTTGTCCACTCCTCAAAATCTTCCCTTCTGTTTGGAATAAAAGCCATACCTGACCCTGAAGTAACCTACAGGACAGAAGCCAAAGGAACCAGTCTGGACTACCTATCCCTGCACTTCTCTGTACAAGAGATAGAAAATATGTCTTTCATTTAAATCAGTTATTTAAATTTTCTGTACAGGGTCAAACAAATTTTTTTAATAAAAGGAAAAATAGTATTTTAAGTTTTGTGAGCCATACAATCTCTGTTGTAACTGTTCAACTGTTACTATACTGTGACAAGAGTCACAGGTGGGGTACATGGATGAGTATGACTATATGCCAATAAAGTTTTTTTTTACAAAAACAGGTGGTAGGCTGAATTTGGCCTGCTACGGCTTGTCTACCTCATTCTGTAATGCACACCCAGATCCAACCCTGGCCTAGAGAGAGTATTCCCTTTGGGTCCATGTCTCCAATCCAAGTCCTTTCCTCATTGCCTGGGCCGTTCTCGCCAAAGGGTAAAAACCTGGTTTTCAGAACACCACATAGGTTTTCAGACTTACCGATTTTGAACTCTAAAATTCACTTAAGACTCTTCATTGAGGCCCATGGTAGTTATAGACAGAATACACTGACATCTGATTCAGAGCCAGGAAAGCTACATAATAGCTCTCAAAGAGACCAGAGTGCCAACTAGTATTTATGATTTTTTTCCATTGAACAACTTTGATCCAGCATTGACGATATGCCTGGCCCTGACAGAACAGTAGAAGAAGGAAACTCACTGCCAATGAATAGATTCTGACTCACAGCAGCCCTAGAGCACAGAGGCAAACTGCTCCTTTGGGCTTCTGAGCATTTACATCTTTATGATCTTCTCCCTTGGAGCCGCTGCCGAATTCAAACTGCTGGCCTGGAAGGTGCAGCTCAGTGTGTACCCTACTATGCCACTGGGGCCCTTGTTTACTAAGAAAGCAGCAGGCATTCAATGAAGTCAGTAAATATGTGTCTGCAGATGGTGAGAAGTGAAAAAGAACCCATTGCTATGAGAAAGAGTACCAGATAATAATATCCACTGCTCTGACTAGGACCACAAAATGCCCTGAAGAGAATGGAAGAAAAACGTGGAACAAAATTCAAAATCATAAAAAAGATCAGACTTACTGGTCTATTGACAACTGGTAGATTTCTAAAATTGTGACCCTCAGACATCCTTCAAACCTGGAACTGAACCTGCCCCTGGGGACTACCTTCAGTCAAGCAATCACTGGTAAGGAACTGACTCCTTAGAATATCAACCATCTAACATTAAAAGGATCTCTCTTACACAAACCGAAAGCACAGATCGCAGGAAGGGCAGGAAAGGAGGAGAAATGGACACTGGGAACCGGGAGGAAGCAGGAAGAGAGAGGTTACAATGAGAGCTGCAACTAGTGTTACAAAACAAAAAACGTACAAACACTGAATGAAAAACTTAATTTGCTGTGTAAACTTTCACTGGAACGTGATTTTTTTTTTTTAAAGAAAGAACAGCAGGAAGGACTAATTCAGTTAGAAGGCTCGTGGACATTGTCTTTAAGGACCTAACATTCAAACCAAAATGGGGTTAAGAATAAATCCAGTAAGATTACAAAAAGGAAGAATAGTCTAGGCAGAACAATGGTCCTAATCCGGTCTATCTAGTGCGACCCTTGAGAAAAGCAACTGTGCAGCCTTCACGTGGCTCTCGTGCCAAGGCCGCCCGGGAGAAGAGGACACGCTGTGAAGGAAGAAGCAAACAAAGCACTCATACGTACAGTTGCCCATCGTTCCGGGTATAGAAGCTGACGGACTTGATGGTCGCCACGACCACCACCATGCACAGCGTCACTGGGACAAAGAGCATGATCACATGCTTGGCACCGTATTTCAACGTCAGCTCCTCATCTTCTTCTTCGTCTTGTTCCACCACCTGCCGCGTGTTACCCTGTGGCTGTCCATTGGACAATGGCTCGGGGTCGCCACGCCGCCACCTCTCATTGTGCTCATGGCGCTGCCGTTCGCGACTGTCGTTCTAAAAACACAAGACATTTCTTCCTTAAGTCAGATTCTCCAAAGAACCAGGTACTTCACCAGAATCACAAAATGTAGGAAATAGGCTTGGGGTTGACAAGAGGTCCACCACCTGCATTCTAAACACTGGAGCTAAGAAAGAACTAATGAATAAGAAGTATACAGACACCCATGACCTCCCTTTTACCTGGGTCGTGGTTGACCTTAGACCTGGATGCGATCTGTGTGGTCAGCAGTTCGAAACCACCAACAGCTCCTCAGGAGAAAGACTGGCCTTACACAGACTCACTGCGTCAGCACTAACTCAATGGCAATGAGTGGCTTCCCTCGTTTCCTCTTTCCCTTTCTTAACCTAATACGGAAGTACTGACTCCGACGGGCACACTGCCACTTTGTCCTTCCATTCACACAGTGCGTGTGTCCTGCTTGCGGTTTCATCCCCGTGAGCAAGAAACTGTCTTACGTTCATCATGAACAACACTGTATGCCCGCCATGATGGATAAGCATCGCTATTATTTCTGATAAATGCACGTGAATTTGTAATTCTCTCCCATAAAAGTTTTGTTTTTTAAAAAGTCCCTGCACAGAAAGCATGCCGTCAGCACTTCTGGCAGCCTATCCCCTGACCCCGCCCATGCTGGTCGTGCCCAGAACAGAGTAAGGAAGCAACAAATACAAAAGGGTATCCCTGTACCCCCCAAATTTACAGGTGTTTTTTCAAAGTATTTACATTTTTAACAAAACAATCTTATCACCTTCAAAGTATTCTCCACTACACTTATTACATTGACCAAATCTGTGATTCCATTCTTGGGAACACTGTTCCAACTCATCTGTTTGGACGGCTGACAGCACCTCCCTCATTTTGTTCTTCACCTCCTCTCCATCCTCCAATTACCACCCGTCCTTTCATGCCCTTCTTCATTTGTGGAAACACAAAAAAGTTGCAGGTAGAGACGTCAGGTGAGTAAGATGAGTGGGGAATGAGAGGCACACTCTTTTTGGCCAGAATCAGGGGAACTGAGATGGCTGTGTAAGCAGGTACATTGTCGTGGTGGCAAAACCAGTCTGTCTGCCACAAATCAGGCCTTTTTAGTCACACACTGTTATGCAATCTATTCAGAACCTCTAAATAGCAGTCTGACCTGGTGGAATGGACTCCAAATGCACTATCCCCCTCTCACATAAAAAACAAAAACTAACACAAAAAATAACAAATGAGCATCATCTTGTTACTTGATTTCACCTGATGAGCTTTCTTTCCTGATGAGGTAACGATGGTGTCTTCCACTGGCTTCACTGATGTTTGCGTTTGGATAGCACCATGTCTCCTCACCTGGGAAAAACTCTGGGTTGCTTCCGAGCTGTTCTCTCAAAGCACGGCAGGTTTCCACTTGCCGCTCTTTCTTGGTCGTCAGAACACGAGGCAAATTTCACACCCACACTTCTCATTCCCAATCTTCCATTAAAACTTGCTAAACCGATCTCTAAGATGGTCCAGATAACTTCCTCATCTCTTCAATGGCCTGTCTTCAGTCTGCACTCGAGAGCAAGTACACAAATTTCGTCAACATTTTCGTCTGTTCGGGAATTGACAGATGTCCAGAATGAGGTTTGTCATCGATCAACATTTCACCTTTTTTGAAATGAGAAAGCCGCTCAACACTTGTTTTTCCCATAGTGCTGTCCTTCTAAGCGGTGTTCACCATCATAACAGTTTCAGCAGCATTTTTCCTGAACAGGAAACAAAATTTCACAGCTGCACACTGTTATCTTAAATTGGCATCACAAAAAAAATGAGGTTTGAGCAAAAATACTTTCACGGAAAACTTGACGTGATCTGAGAATAGTCCCAGACGACACCACTGGATGCACTGACTCAGAGTGAGTTGCTCGAAGGCCACCTCGCTGGAAAATTGTACACAGGTCTACCCAGTGGAACTTCTCTGTGGGTCTTAATGGGTATCCCCTCGCACTTCATCAAATACTAAAGGAGGAAATGAGCACCTTTGTTGGGCTCTGCTTTCCGCAGACCCACAGTCCAGGCACTCATGTTCCTTTTATCTTTAGCCCAGCTTGAGCTTTGCCTCCCATTCAAAGTCAGCCTTTTTATTTTGGCATTGGCCTTCTGTGTTAGTGCAGGTGGACTAGAAAAACAAATTCAAAGACATGCACATGTGTATAAGAGAGTTTTATATCAAAGAGCAATTGTACATTAAGAAAACATCCCTAAGTCCGATATTAGCCCATATGTCCAGTATCAGTCTATATATTCCTCTTCAAACTCACACAACACATGCAATGGTGCTGAATGCAAGATCGTAGGCCAGTAAGTGGAAATTCTTGTGGGTCCAGTGGTGGTGGAAATTACAGTCCTCTCTGCTTGGACTGGCCCCTGAAGTCATGACTGAGTGTCTGCTCTCATGGAGGCATAGTCCATTACTCGTTGGGCTGCTAACTCCAGGGTCAGCAGTTCGAAACCACCACTTGTCCGCAAGAGAAAGATGGGGCTTTCTACTCCTGTGACCACTGACGGCCTCAGAGACTCACGAGGGCAGTTCTACACTGTCCTCTAGGACACTGGCTCTGTGAGTCTGAATGAACTTGATGAGAGCAGTCCTGGACCTGGAGGACTGACCAGACCATGGACGTCCTCCTCGTGGACTCCAACGAGCTGTCATGTCCTTCACCCCGACTTGATAGAGACCTTATTGCCCATGAAGTCAGGGTTAAGCAGAGATGCACAGAAGACATCTGCACCTGCTGTGGGAGCTTCCAGTCCGGACAGAGCACCCTCGCTTGGAGGGAGCCAGGTGCGCTTCCTGTACGAACAGGTTCCTGGACTCCCTCCTCCTGTATGACAACGATGGGTACCAGTCCCCCTGCTCCATCTGCTGCTCGGTGAGACACTGCTCATCTGTGAAAACCCTGACTGCACCCGCTGCTACCGTTTCAAGTGTGTGGATATGCTGGTCAGCCCTGGGACCTCGGAGAAAGTTCAGACCATGAGTAACGGGGTGGGCTCCTGGGCCTGCCCTTCCCAAGCACGGCGGCTGAACCGAAGGAGAAAATGGCGGGGTCACCTGAAGGCCTTTTACGACCAGGAGATGAAACAGGAGAGTCCTTTTGAAATGTATAAGACAGTGCCTCCGTGGAAGAAAGAGCCAGTCCGGGTGCTGTCCCTTTTGGAGGACACCCAGAAAGAGCTTGTGAGCCTGGGCATTTTGGAAGAAGGCTCAGACCACAGTTATCTGAAGTACCTGGGCGATGCCACCAACGTCTTGAGGCGGGAAGTGGAAGAGTGGGGTCCTTTCAACCTCGTGTATGGCTCGATGCCTCCTCTTGGATACGCCTTTGAGCAGCCTCCCGGTGGTACCTATTCCAGTTCCACCAGGTGCTGCAGTACGCACAGAGCCAGGCCCGCTGCGGGCTGCCCTTCTTCTGGATGTTCATGGACAACCTGGTGCTGACCGCAGATGAGCAGAAGGTGGCTGCTTGCTTCCTGGAGATGGAGCCTGTGACAATCCAGGTCTGCGGCCGAGTCACCCAGAACGCTGTGCGTGTGTGGAGCAACATCCCAGCCGCGAAGAGCAAGCACTCCGCACTGACTGCTGAGGAGGAGCTGTCCCTGCTGGTTCAGGACAGGCCCAGGCCCAAGCCGCCCCCCCCCACCCCCCACGCCGGCACCTGCCGCCCTGGTGAAGAGCTGCTTCCTCCCTCTGCGAGAATATTTTAAGTGTTCTTCAACTGTGCTCCCTCCCCCTCCATAAATTCTCTGAGAAAACACAAGAGCAAAGGCCGCGTTCTTCAGAGGGTCCCCCACCCGCTCTTTGGAGGATTACTTTATCTGCTGGAGTTGTGCTTTCTCAAGGTGGCTACAGCTCTGCCTTTCCTCTGGTGCCTGGACAAGCAGGGTCCCCACTCCCCTCACCCTCGTGGGTGTGTGCGGCGAGTACAAAGTTCCTGCCACTCTGAAGCACTGTTCTTTCCCCAAATGTTTCTGTTTAATAAATATACTAAGGGTGCATATTATTATCTCTAAGATCTATCTAGATAAGACAGTGTAACATATGACAAAATAATAATAATTTATGCATTATGAAGGGTTCATGAGGGAGGGGGAGTGGGGAGGAAGATGGAAAAATGAGCAGCCAATATTAAGGGCTCAAGTAGAAGGCAAATGTGTTGAGAATGATGATGACAACAAATGTACATATGTGCTTGAAACAATGGATGTATGTCGGGATTGTGATAAGAATTGTACAAGCCCCCAAAAAAATGATGTGAAAAAATCAGAGTTACAGTCTTGGTACTCACAGGGGGCCATTCTAGCATCCTCTAAGGCTGTAAGTTCTGTAAGTTCTCAACCTTCCTCATGCCGCAACGCTTTAATATAGTTCCTGTGGTGGTGACCCCAAACCATAAAATTACTTTTGTTACTTCATCACTGTCATTTTGCTACTGTTATGAATCGGGCGACCTCAGTGACAGGGTTGTCTGCCCTCCAAAGGGGTCACGACCCACAGGTTGAGAACCATGCTCGAGGGTCTCTACGAGTTGGCATCAACTCAATGGCAGTGAGGGACTGCTGAGGCACGGGACTGCCACACCCTGTTCATGGGATTGTAGTTATATACTGCCTTCAGAAAGCTGTTTAGTGGCCCCTTCCTAAGAGGCCCCCATGATTACCTACGTCCTTTCAGAAAACCTATCCACGATTGTCCCTTTGAGAGCAATCCCCCACAATAGTAGCCATTCACCTGAGCTGTGACTCCTCTGCTTTGAATCTAAGGGGCCCAGCAGATCCTCTGCTTTGAATTTAAGGGGCCCAGCAGATCCTCTGCTTTGAATCTAAGGGGCCCAGCAGATCCTCTGCTTTGAATCTAAGGGGCCCAGCAGATCCTCTGCTTTGAATCTAAGGGGCCCAGCAGATCCTCTGCTTTGAATCTAAGGGGCCCAGCAGATCCTCTGCTTTGAATCTAAGGGGCCCAGCAGATCCTCTGCTTTGAATCTAAGGGGCCCAGCAGATCCTCTTTGGAAGGCACTGTTTTGACTTTTTACGGCACTCTGAAGAAACAAAGACAAGTACATTACTGAAAGAACTTGTCTGCAGCCATGCACTAACAGCAGAAGCCTGTTCAAACAGGTGTTGTTTAGAATAAACCTGGGCGCGTATGAAATGGAACCCTGGTAGCAGCAGGACTTTGGGGATTTATCTTCATATTTCTATGTATTCAGTCAGCACGCTTGTAATTTTAACTCACAATGTATTCCATTGTGTCGACATATTTCCCAATCTATATAGTTTACTTAAATGAATGTCTATCTCTATTAAAAAGGATAACCTTATAGAAGGGTCACGGGGAGATGAGCCAGTCAGCATGCAGTATAGCACCGATGAAATGTACAACTTTCCTCTAGTTCTTACATGCTTTCTCCCCCCAACTATCATAATCCCAATACTACCTTACAAATCTGGCTAGACCAGACCATGTACACTGGTACAGATAAGATCTGGAAACACAGGGAATCCAGGACAGATAATATTGAGAAGCAATATTGAGAGTAGCCATACCAGGAGGGTAAGGGGAAGGAGGGGGGAGAAAGAGGGAACTGATCACAATAATCTACTTATAACTGCCTCCCAGGGGAACGGACAACAGAAAAGTGGGTGAAGGGTGACATCGGTCACTGTAAGATGTGAAAAATATACATATATAAATTGTAAAGAGTTCATGAGGGTGGGGCAAAAAGGGAACTTGACACCAAGGGCTTAAGTAGAAAGAAAACATTTTATTTTTTTGAAAGAAAACATTTTAAAATGATGATGGCAAAAAAAAGTACTTGACACAATGGATGGATATATGGATTATGATAAGAGTGTGGGAACCCCCAATAAAATGATCTAAAAAAAAGAAAAAGGATCAGTCCTTTAGGACTTTATGGCTGCTGTTTGGATTTCTACAATTAGAAATACAAGGCTAAGCACCTTGGAAGACCTGAAGTAGAAGCTTAACTAAAGAACTGGCAAGTTAAATGGAAAATTTGAAAACACTTACTAATTATAGGCAATAAGTTTCCTACAACCCAGAATTCCAGCTAGCACCTGCCCAAACTTTTCACGTTTAATGAGTACTTTTCAGGTTTAATGAGAGGTAGACTGGCATTTCCCTAACAGTGGACACACATGGTTAGAGATAATATCTAACTTTTATGTGGCTGCTGTATTGTGGGAAACAGAAAGATGTCTCCCGTTTTCTCCAAATATATGTTAGACTTTGGACACTGCTTGCAGCTAATGTTAATGATTGTCAAGTTACCTCCCTGAAGGCAGTCAGTTGCCAGACTACTCTCTGCTCCTACCACAAGTAGGGCCCACTCCCTGCTGTTAAGGATAGGCTACTTCTCCCTAATGGCTTCTAGTCATAGGTTTGGTCCCAGCAGGGTGGGTGTTTATGTCCTATTGATAATGGTTTCCAGAGTGAGCCAGAGAACAGGTCAAACCTGCTCAGTGGCATCCGCAGTTAGGCTGCCACAGGAATCTAGGGTCCGCCCATCTTGTCACATGTATAACTTTGACCCCTCCTCTTCTTACTACGAAGGTAGCCCAAGATGAGCCCCTCCCGTTACTGTATTACCTATAGCACAAACCTTTCCTGTGATGTCACTACCTGTAATTAGGGAGCTTGCATGTCCCCAGAGAATATAATAGCCTTGATTAGCAATAAATCTCTCTCTCCCCCCACATGGACCACCAAGTGAGGCTGAGGTGAGCATGCTACCATGAAATGTGTCTGACTCTTATTTCAATCTCTCTTCCATCTCTCATGCTCTCTGACTTTACTATAAACTTTACTTATTATCGTTGTACAATTGGGTCTACCGGACCTGTGATGATAGGGGCTGGTTTCCCTCACAGTTGTATTAGATTTAAATAAAGCATTTATTAATTTTTAAGATGTGTAAAATATTTTTAATCTTGACACTGAGGCAAAGGCAAATGTTCCTCTAGAGGTCTCTGAGATTTTCAGTTCTGTCTCCTTTACTTTTCTTTGACATACCAGGAAAACAGATTCATTACTATGACAGTACAATAAAACTGTCAAAGGCTAACTGGGTCTGTGGAAACAATTCCATTGAAATTTAGAGCAGTACTTCTATTTATTTTATTTTCTCCTACAGGTTCCAAGAACTTCGATGGCAGTTTATTTTTTAGTTTTGCTTTTTCTGATTATTTTCATCTTAAGAGATTCCTCACCTCTAAACAACGTGAACCATTATGCACTACAACGGTGCTCAACCTGTGGGTCGTGACCCCTTGGGAGGGGGGGGTCGAGTGACCCTTTCCTGATTCATCACAGTAGGAAAATGACAGTTATGAAGTAACAACGAAAATAATTTTATGGTTGGTGGGGTCACAACATGAGGAACTGTACTAAAGGGTCGCGGCATTAGGAGGTTGAGAACCACTGCTCTAGAACATGAAATTAGTTTTGTCAGTTTATAATTTGCTGACAGCTTAATACAAGTACTTAATGTTTTGTATTCAGAATAGAGAGCAGATAACATTTATTTATAAAGACTAGACACAATGCTGAAATCTAGCAGCTGATGACAGCAAGCTACAAAATTTGTTCTTTAGCAATTGCTTTATAAAGAGAATCATTGAGATCTGTCAATGGATTACCATATTAAGACTTCTTATTTTAGTTAACAAATGATTATTGTCTATTCTAAACCCGAGGTTGTTAATTTATTTCCTGGGGTACTGGAAATTTGGGTCCAATTAAACCCAATTAAATTTGGGTCCAATTAATAGCATTTTTCTTTTATTTCTTTACTCGAAGCGTGGGGAGGGCACTTCAAAACGTTCGTGGGAAATTCTTTTAGCTTTAAAAAAAAACCATTTTATTGGGGCTCATACAACTCTTTTTTTATTTTTGGGGTGTGAATAATTTTCAATAGGGTTGGTGGTGGTTTTTATAAACATGTGGCAAAATCACGCAATGCTGCCGGCACTGGACGCGATCGGGGCCACAAGTCCGCACACTCCTTTGCAACCGGTCCTGTACTGACCGAACCGCTCATCTCGCCTTTACTGTTTCCGATGACCCCGCGTGGTCTTCCAAATAAAGAAACACACCGTCTTTTCTCCGACAGGACTTTCGTTGCCCTATCACCACCGCAGGATGGACCTTCTTTCTGAGCTCGGGTTTGCCTTTCTTGACTGTGGCCATCACCATGTCACCCACTCCGGCAGCGGACGGTCTGTTCAGCCGGCCCTCGATCCCCTTCACAGAGATGACATATAGGTTTTTGGCTCGTGTTGTCAGCACAGTTGATCACCGCTCCGACCGGAAGACCGAGGGACATCCGGAACTTTGCACCGGAGGACCCACCACGTCTAACGCGGGTCCATCTAAGAACTGGGGGCCCGGACGAGGAGTCCTGGCTCCAACCTCTGCACCACACAGCTCCCTCCTCTAAGGTAGAAACCCCCACGGACGCCCGCTCTGAACTAAAACCGTCCAACTTTAGCCCCGAGACCTCAGCGCTCCGCACGTGCCAGCCCGGCGCGCTGCCGGGAATCAGGGCGGGATCCCGCCTCGCTCGCCCCCGCCCCAGGAGAGCGAAGGGCCCCAGCTGCCCAGCACTGCCGCCCCCCGCCTAGCCCGCCGCCACCCTGCGGCAGATGGCGGAGGATTCTCCACTCATACAACTTTTATCACAATCCATACATACATCAATTGTGTAAAGTACACTTATACTTCGTTGCCCTCATCATTCTCAAAATTCATTTTCCGCTTGGGTTCTTGGAATCAGCTCATTTTGCTTTTTCCCCTCCCCCTCCTTCGATGCTCCCCCCTCCCTCTTGAACCCTTAATAATTTATAAATTATTATTTTATCTTATCTTACACTGCCCGGCGTCTCCCTTCACCTACTTTTCTGCTGTCCAGCCCCCCAGAGAGGGGGTTATATGTAGATCCTTGTGATCAGTTCCTCCTTTCTATCTCCCCTTCCCTCCAGGTATCACCACTCACTGCTGGTCCTGAAGGGATCACCCACCCTAGATTCCCTGTTTCCAGTTCCCATCTGTACCGCTGTGCATCCTCTGGTCTAACCAGGTTTGCAAGGTTGAATTGGGACCATGATAGTTGGGGGGGGGGGGGCGGAGGGGGGGGAGGGAGGGAAGGAAGCGTTTTAAGAACTAGAAAAAGGTTATGAGTTTCATTGTTGCTACACTGAACCCTGAGCGACTCATCTTCTCCCCACTACCCCTCTGCAAGGGATGTCCAGCTGTCTACAGATGGGCATTGGGTCCCCATCACGTGCTCCCCTCATTCATGATTATATGAGTTTACTCCCTGCCCCATCCCCCGGCCTTTGGTGCTTGAAACCTGGTCCCCTCGGCCCTTCATGATCACACATGTTGGTGTGCTGCTTCCATGTGGGCTTTGTTGCTTCTGGGCTAGATGGCCGCTCTTTTACTTTCAAGCCTTTAAGATCTCTCAATAGCCGGGGACCATCAGTCTTTTTCACCACACTTACTTATGCACACATTCACCTTCGGCATTATGTGGAGAAGGTGATCACACAATGATGGTTTTTGTCCTTTGGTGTCTGCTGATTCCTTCAACACCTCGTGTTCACACAGGCTGGTATGCTTCTTCTCTTTGGGCTTTGTTGCTTCTGACCTAGATGGCCACTTGTTTGCCTTCAATCCTTTAAGACTCCAGACACTATATCTTTTGATAGCTGGACACCATCAGCTTTCTTCACCACATTTGCTTATACACATGTCTGTCATCGGCGATCATTTCGGGAAGGTGGGTTTCATGAAATGACCGTTTAGCTGAGCAAGGTGCTCTTGTATTTAGGGAATGTGTGCGAGGAGGCCCAATGTCCACCTGCTACCCTACTATTAAACTTATAAATATATGCACATAGGTCTATTTCCCCATAATCATAAATATATTTACATATGTACATGTCTGTATTTAGGCTTCTCTGTATGCCCTTTGCCTCCTACTCCTTTCCTCTATTTCCTTACGCTTTCCTCCCGTCCCACTACCATGTTCAGCCTTCATTCTGGTTTCAGTAATTCCTGTTACCTTGCCCTTGGTCACTCCCTACCAGTCTCCCATCCCCTCCCTCCACTGGTTTTGAACCACTCCTTGTTCCCTTGTCCCTGTGTTGGCCAACACCTCCTCCCTTCCCCAACCTCCCACACTCTCATGTCCATCCGGGACCATTGGTCCCGTTATTTTCTTCTCACATTGTCTGTCCAGCCTATCTTATCTAGGTGGACCTGCAGATATAGTAATACGTGCATAAAATTGGGGATGGCTTTGACAGCACCAAAGTGGCAATAAGAACATGACGACAACGGCAGCAACACCGACAAGCTAACAAACGAAAAAACCACTGACATACAAAATTTAAAAGAAGAGAAAAAAAGAAGGAAAAAAAGCCTGTTAGTAGTTCAAGGTCTGTTTGTTGACCTTTAGGAGTGTTTTCTGGACGAGTCTGATGGGGTGCCATGTCCTGGCCCCAGAGCCCATCCTTTATACTCCCTCGGAACCTCCTTGCTCTGCTTCCCCCGCACAGCTCCATTGCACGCCCCCAGTGTTTTGCCTCAGTGTGGTGGGGTTCCTTTAGCTTTTAATTCCAGATTCCCACAAATTTTCTGAAGCCTCTTATACAGGGGTCCTAAAAGCACGGACCCTGGACCAGAAGCATTAACACAGCCTGAATATGATTAGAAATGCAAATTATCTAGCCCTAACCCAGACCTACAGAACCAACTCTGTGTGGGGTAAAGCCAGATAATTTGTTTTATCAAGTGCCCCCACAGGATTCCGATGCACATCAAAGTGTCAAAACCACAGTGGAGCTGGGAAGCATTTTCACTATCCTCAGAGGTATCAGGTGACCAGTGAACTCTGATAGCAGCTCAGAAATATGAACAAAATACTATCTCCAAAAAATTGACTATTTAGGAGGGGTAAACAAAGAAAAAGAGTTAAAAATCTAGAAAAGTATAAAGACTAGTACCATATAACACCTCTAACTTCAATAGGAATTTAAATTTAAATGTTTGATAAGGATACATTTTCCAGATAATCAGAGCTTAAAAAATTCTGGTTTTTTTTTTTTCATGAAAATGTCCTTCATTACACTATAAACACCTCAGTCTTGCAAAATGAAAACTCACACACATAGCCACACTTCTCGCTTTTGTTTCATCTAATTGGCTATTCTGACTCTCCCGCCATTGTTGGTCAGTCATCAAGCTGGAATGCTGCTCCCTTCCCATGGGTATTCCCCAGGAAGCGTATTGTTTTTGCAGTCTTCTTTCACATTAAAAATTTTTATCTTTATTTTTAAAAATAGTTTTTCTCTTAAACGAGGAGCTATTTTAGTCATAGAGCATTTGTTTTCTTCTCTAGTTTTCTGGTATAGATGTAAGACAATAGTGGAATAGCTGAGCATCTACTTACTGAGAACAGTTTCAAGCATCAATTAGTTCAGTCTATTTTTATAGGCTATGCAAAGTCTTTTTTCATTTTCAGGGCTGCTAATCTCTGGAGCAGACTGCTTACATGGTGGGCTGCTAACTATAAGGTCAGTAGAATTTGATCTTAAATTATTTTTAACTGAGAAAACACCAATTAATTTTTTAAAATTTTCCTTATTGCATTTAAACTATCTACCACAAGCAAAATGACAATACAAAGCAGGAGAAAATATCTCAAAAGCACATAACGAAAAGAAAAAAGAAACAAACAAAACCCAGTCAATTCTGACTCAGGACAACCCTCCAGGGCAGAGGGAACTGCCCCACATGGTTTCCAAGCCTGGGCATCTTACATAAGCAGACTGCGACGCTTTCTTTATCCCTCGGAGGGGCTGGGAGTTTTGAACCACTGACATTTTGGTTAGCAGCCAAATTAAACAAACTTTCCGAAGCCCCACTGTACTGACACTATCCATATAAAATCTACCCAAGAATGAGAAATTCCAAATTCAGCATCATCCCTACAATCCAGAGAAAAGATGAAGGAAAATTGGCGTGATAGATTTCAATTTTATCTGCAATATTGTTATATATTTCGCCTCTCTTTCCAAATTAAATTTTTGTTGTATTTTTAATTGGGTGTACACAACAGAAACAGAAAAGGCTTACTGGGTTAAAAAAAAAGCCTTCAAAATGAAAAGGGTGCACAATGGATAAGTTGGGCACACAAGTACTTGTTTTAGTACCTGCTAGACGTTTCTGCACAGGCTTGCTGTGTACTTTACAGTTGGACGCTTGAGCAGTGTGGGCTTAAACCCCTCAGGTCCCACTGAGATTGAACTGTTTTTCCTACTGCTATTGGGGTGAAAGAGCCCTGTTAGCACTGTGGCTAATTCCCTGGCTGCTAAAGCTAAGGTCAGTGGCTCGAATACCCCAGTTGCTTGATCTGCTAGACAAAGATGTGGCAAATTAGTCCCATAAACCATGACCACAGCTGGGAAGCCTGTCTTGTAAGCTAGTCCCAAGTTGGCAGTGGGTTGGGGTTGGGGTTTCAGTGAGCTCAGGTGCTGAGTTTCCACTGACGCTGTGCTCTGTGCCCTCGAGATGAACGCTCCCTCAGAGGGGGTTAGTGTCACTAGGCATTTAAAGCAGATACTAAAGCTCACCCAAAAAGCAACAGGAAAATAAATCCAACGATAAGTGGACCCACAAAGTTCAAACCCATGTTGTTCAAAGGTCAGCTGAATTTCCGCTTCAGGCATTCTGAGTTTATCGGTGCGAAATGAATGCAGACTTGGTATTTTCCTTATCCAGAATATTCTTACGCATTACCTCCTTTTGGTAGTTTTTTTCTTTATCTCATGTCCCTGAGGTAAAACACAACTGGATGAACACAATTAAACGTAGGAGCACAAACCTTGAAACTCTGGTTTCCATGTGATCTTGGACAAGTATTTAAACAGTGAAGCAGGGGTCACACTCACCGATGCAAGCTGGAAAGTTTGAATGTGAATGTACACAGATCTTTACAGGTCACAAGAAATAAACACTAGATAAATTTTATTTCATGTCATACTCACAACGATAGCATCGAAACTAAACAAAGAGGCCAAACCTGATTTTCTGGGAAGCGCTGCTCTAACAGGTCTGGAAGGTTCCACTCAGCACACTAGCTAGCCCTAAGCCAGCACACATTAACTACCAACAAACCCTGCAGCAGTGCACTTCCTCTGCGGCACCCTTCACTGTCACTAATCATGAAAGTGTGACTAAAGCAGATAAATATCATACACACTACACAAAATCTGAAGGGCTTTTTAAAAACAACACTCCATTAACAATGTACAGTACTTCACACTACAGTGGAGACTACTGCTCAGCTGGGGATACAGCAGCTTACATGTTATTATGAATAAAATTATGTCCCTCAAAATATAGGTTGTAAATCCTAACCCCTATAATACTTGTGGGTAGAGCCACAGTGGCACAGTGGGTGAATCACTGGGTTGCCAACTACACAGTTGGCAGTTTGAACCCATTGACCACTCCTTGAGAGACAGACACATGTCTGCTGTCAAGTGGGACCATCTCAGAGACACTATGGAGCAGTGGTCCTCTATCCTAGAGGGTAAACTCAAATGCAATGGACAGATGGATACAGTCTCACTCAGGGACAGGGTCTTCTTTGCTAAGTTAATGAGACCATGTCAATGTTGGTTGTGTCTTAAGCCTCAGAGATCTAAAACAACTGGATTAAACACAGAGAAGCAAGCAGAGATGAGAGAAGGCAGATGCCACACCACGTGATGATCACCAAGGAAACTCGGAACAGGAGCTGAAACAAGACAAGGACCTTCTTCCAGAGCAATGAGAAAACCTCCCTCTGGAGCCAGCACCCTGAATACTAGCTTCTAGCCACCTAAACTGTGAGAAAATACATGCCATTGTTACTTGTGGTATTTCTGTGACAGCAGCTAAGGAGTCAACACTACATAAGTAATTTGCTAGCAATGCCAACAAGTGCTATGCACACTTAGAGCAGAGTAAAAGGCAGAGAGAGCAGAGTGGCTGGCGGGAAAGGAAGGAGAGCTTCTCTTTCATACAGGGAAGGTCTCACTGATACGGTGGCTCTAAATCTCAGACCTGAAGAAAGTCAAGGAAGGGGTCATCTGAGAGGAGAGAGAAAAAGAGGCCCAGAGGTTCCACTGAGGTAGCAATGAATGGGAGGATAAAAATGAGATCAGATCTGTTGGGCAGGGATCTGCACTTGTAAGAACTGATCCGGGAAGTCTCCCAGGCACCAATCCCCAGGCTTAGGGTAAGCAGAGCTCAGTGGAAGGGAGATGAACTGTGCGGGACAGCCGCGCCTGGGTAGTGCTCGCACAGCCTCCTCATGCATCAGGGTCCCAAGTGCTGTGTCACTGCAAAGACTGTTGGCTTCATCAGTGCAAGCCTTACACCCCAAGGGGATGACTGACACTGCTTTACTTTTTTATTTCTGTGGGGTTTTGTTTTCTTGTCTTTTGTGTTTCTGTTGGATTTTCCAGTTAATGAAGCACAGAAAGAGTAGATGCATAGAGATAATAATTGATGCAAGGGTTTACGGGGATGGAGGGGTGAGGGTCGGAGTTAGGGAGGGTGAGGGGATATGGGGATATGCAGTGGGGGGAGGGAGCACTAGAACAGATTGTGATTATACAACTCATTTTAAAAGCGATTTAAGCATGGAAGTATATGATATATGAATACTCTATCAAGAGAACCATGGGGAAAAGAAAAAACTTGACCAATGGTTACCATAGGTGAAGGGGAAAAGTTGTTGCATGGGGCATTGAGTTTATGTCAATGGTGGTAGAATTTGGAAAAGGATATCAATAGTGGCTGTACAGCATGAATAGTATAATGAATGACACTGAATTATTCAAGTAGAAGTTGTGGATTTGGAGAATATTCTGTTGTGTACATTTTGCCAAAAGTAGAAAAAAATTACATGAAAGACCATGACTATAATAAGGAAGAAAATTTTCTAGAATTGAATATGATGACAACTGTACAACTCTTCTTGATATGGCCAAATTATTGAATTGTGTGACATGTGGATAAAGTGCTAATGAAACTGTTAAAAAAATGAGATCAGAGATGGCAGGAGTGGGACTTGAAACTTCGTATTCTGATTGAGTTGGGGCATTTTAGAGGATTTGGAACAACTGATTGACATGAAACTTTTTACCTGCAGAATCCTTTGTTCAAAGAAGCCCACAGAAGTGCAATGACAATATTAGTTAACACTGTGGTTAGGCAGAGAATCGTCAAAAAAGAGGAAGACCTTCAATGACATAGCAGCTGCCACCAGGTTTAAGCACAGAAATGATTGTGGAGATGGTGGCAGGCAGTGTCGAGTTTTGTTGTACATACGGTCGCTATGAGTTGAAACCATAGCATTGAATGGGGCTACTCCAGGACCTGCCTGAGTCAGTTTCTGCTCCCATTGTTCTTCCACTAAAATAACAGTTAAAAATTAATACAAAGGCTCCAGCATTCAAACTTTCATAACCTGTGTCCAAAGACCTTCTCATAATCTAGATCCTACTTGTCAAAAACAAACAACAACAAAAAAAAACACATTATCAAGGAATGGTTCTGAGAGAGAGAGAGAGAGAGAGAGAGACAGAGAGAGAAAGAGAGAGAAAGAGAGAGAGAAAACTGAGATCCTAAGTCTCCAGAATGTTTGGGAACTCCCAGGCATCCATGGCTCTACTTCAAAGTTTCATTCCAGGAGCTAATCCTGGCTGTGGTCTTCCCACCGGCTGGGACTGCTTTAGGGACATGGACATTCTAGCCCACAAAGCATCCCATTGCTCTTTCTTTACTACAGAGTTACAATAAGCAAGACAGTGTTTCATGTAATAAGAAATTATTGTTGTTGGCAGGTTCTGTGGAATCAGTTCAAACAGTAATCCTATATACAACACAATAAAACACATAAAAGCTTATCAATCAATTGAATAGAACCGTGAGTCCAGATATAAACTCATATGCACATCAATTAAATATTGGCAAGGGTGCCTAGACAATGCAATGAAGAAAGAATAGTCTGTCTAACAAATGGTACTAGGACAGCTGAAGAGCCAGACGCAAAAGAATGTAGAACCCGACCTCATAAGACATACAAAAATAACCTAAAAAAATACTTAAGATCCACACTTTGAACAACAATAGCCCCTATTTTTATTAATTTAATAAATATTTTTAGTGGGGCTCATACAACTCTTATCACAATCCGTACATACATCAATTGAGTAAAGCACCCTTATACATTCGTTGCACTCGTCATCCTCAAAATTCACCTTCCACTTGGGTTCCTGGAATCAGCTCATTTTCCTTTTTTTCCCTCCCCCTCCCTCCCCACTCCCCCACAGCCCATGCTCTTTTAGACTCAAATTATGAGAAAATAAACTAAGTCTCAGTTTCAGACAGTTAATTAGGAGAAAATTCTTTTTACTAAAGCAGAACCTGTTCCTGGGAGCTTCCACCACTCTTCTCAGGCCTGGTCTCGGTTTCAGCAGAGGCAGTCTGACCGCTCTCCCCAGGGTAGCCTTCAAAATTTCTATTTAGCCTATGTTTCCCATTTGGGCTGTACTCCTAAAATGTCACCAATTTGCTAGGCATCTCCCAGGTCAAGATTTGACCTCTGTACGTCTGATAAGTGAATCCATTATCTCAGTCCATGATGACATACCTTTCCTGAGTCCCTCCCTTGAACTCTTAGGACTTCTACATGCAGCCTGGCATTTGTCACTGGGCAATCACTCTGTCAATAAACACTTACTGAGGCCTGCCAGGAACTGTGCTAAGTGCTCAAAATGAAAGTAAATACAGAGATATATATATGTTAGACAGGGATATAAAGTGAAAAGGGGAAGAAAGTACATAAGATGATCTTGCTCTAAAAACAAAACCAAGATAAATAAAATAATAAGCACTGGAGAACCATGAGGTACCATGTATCTGGAACTTGGAGAGGGCTTTCACAGAGGAGCTAGCTATCTGAGCCAGCAAACAGCTCTATCAATACTCATGTCTTAAGCAGCTTTGTTGCTCATATGCTTCAGTCTTTTGCCCTCACTTGCAGTTCAAAACTGCATATATCTGGTGATGCAGAGGGAGACTGCCCAGCCCCCTCAGCCTCTCTTGGAGGGAAAAGGGGTTAGCACCTACACCTGCAGGATGACAATCATAGTTTCAGAGGTTGGCACTGTACCTGGCTACGTACGGTATTGCTCAAGTGGTTGTCCTCAGACCTCTGTGCATTCTGGAAGTAAGACAAGGGTGCAGGTAACTCTGTCATTGGAGCAAAAGTATAGAAATACTTTTACCACAGAACACAAAGTCTCTTGGGGTTCTAGAAAGGGGAGAAAGAGAAAAACAAACCTTTGTGCATTATGATTATACTTTAATTCCAAAACACTTTAATATAAATTACATTCACCAAAAACAAACCTTTCTTTCATGTGTTCTCTCCCAAGCCAAGTTTTCTAAGGCTCTTGTAGGCTGCGGTCTCTTGAGAGTTTTCTCAGGTTAGGACTGAAACAGGATTTTCACCAGGTCACAACCTAGTAAATCTAGTCACATCAAGCAAATCCCTGTAAGAGCAATTTGTAAACCAGAAATGTATTAATTTCCCATGAACTTTGGACTGACAAATTTACTGTCAGCTAAGAGACCTCTCGTAATGTACAGGTCTACTTGGGAAAGCAATTAGTCCTTATCACAAAGATACTAAAAAGACTTCAGATTTAGAACAAAGGAAGCTGAATGTCCTCATCAAGATTTATTTTTCTATGTAGACCAAACAAATCTAATTATATATTTCCCTAAAATTAGTTATCGAGTGCTTTTGATTTTGCACAATTGTTGACTCCTTTTGTGCTTATCACAATGTCTCCAAGGTGGGAAAAACTAAAACCCCAAAGTCACTGCCATGAATCAATTTCTGATAGTGACCTTAGAGGAAGACCTGACTGGCGGGGGTTCGGAGGCTCTAAATCTTTCTGATTCTTCTAGAGCACCTGGTGTCTTCAAACTGCTGACTTCGAGGCTAACAGCCCAATGTGTGCCACCAGGGGTCCTCCCAAAGCAGAGAGAAAAGGTAATATACTCACTGCAGAAAAGCAGGAGTCCAGAGAAATGTGGAGACTTGCTTTTAATTCACACAACTGGCCAGGCAGAACAAGGCAGGGCAAGAGTGGCAGACTCCTGGCTCCCAGCCTCCAAACTCTCCTTTGCATCTTACCAAACCCTTACTTATGCACATCACTATCTACCCTCATTTCCACCAGCCAATTCTTTATCACTTCAAATTTCCTTTTCACAGTCTTTGAATATACAGTGAAAAAAATTTGTTTGCATACCTGAAGCAGTATTCTAATAAACAATACCTAAACATTACCATATGTGAGTTAGGTTTACTGTGCCAACCTGGCCAACAGGATGGCATGGGATTAATCAGGTTGCAGTTTGATAAAGAGATAAATGGGTCTTCCATGGCCGCCCCTCTCTCTTTTTCTCTCTGGTGCTCGGAGCGTGCTGCTGCTTTAGCTAGTTCTCTGCATCAACCCATGAACTACACTACCTGTGGGCTAAGCCAACCCCTGGACTGTTAGTTGCTCCTTCGAGACCTGCTTCCCCACGCTGCTGATACTCATACATCACTTGAGTTTGAGGCTGGTGGACCCTGTCACCTTGCATTGCTTGTGTTCGATATCCCATCAGGGTCTGCTTCCCTAAGCTCCACTGTTACTGACTGTTGGTGACCCACCTTGCTGTTTGCTGCCTGTGGGTAGACTCTGCTTACCTTGTCTGAGGGAGGACTCTCTTGAGTCTGCTTCCTTGACCTTGGATCTGGCAGCCCATGTGAACTGGAGGACAGTATATTAACTGTTCCACAGAAGTGAGTTGAACTGAACCCTCTGCATTCTTGTGTGGACTAATAAGCTGTTTTATTCCTTCTTGCTGTATACACCTGTCCATATATCATATATACTTGAGTATAAGCAACCTGAATATCAGCTGAAGCACCTAATTTTACCACCAAAACTGCATAAAATATGTGCTTATACACGAGTATATATGGTATATAATCATAAGTATTCTGGTTTTGTTTCTCAAAGAGAACCCTGCCTAACACACAATGCAAGAGCTCTGGTGGCATAGTGGGTTATGCATTGGGCTGCTTATCACAAGGTCAGCAGTTCAAATCCTCAGCAGTTCAAATCAACAGCCATTCCTCAGAAGAGGCTTTCTACTTCCATGAAAAGTTAAATCTTGGAAACCCACAGGGGCAGTTTGCCCCCATCTTATATGGTCATTATGAGTCAGAATCAACTCAATGGCAGTGCATTTGGTTTAAGAAACATTACTGTACACATAAATATTTATTCAGAAAAGCATTTTACCAATGTTCTTTTACATCTGCTCATTTATCTTTAGGAGCCTCTTCCCTCTAAATATTCCTTTGCTTGACTTTAATATATATGGCAGCATTTTCCTCTAGTTAAAGTATCAAATTCAAATGAACCCTTCATTGCTGATTTTTGGATCCTTGGCATCATGACGAATTTTTAACCTGGGAAGACTTTCCCTTCTGTTTTACATGTGCACCTTTATCCCGCTATTCTACAGTCCAGTCAAATTTAAATTTATACTAACTAAACACAAAATTAACTTGGTTAAAAAAATACAGTGGATCAGAATACAAATAAGAGGCGATTAACACCTTTAGTGGAGTGGGTTGTTCACTGCAAGAAAGGGGAGGCAAGCTTCCAGGACATTGGAAATGTTCTTTTTCTTGATGTGGCTTAGTTACGAGCCAGTTCAGTTTGTGAAAATTCAATGAGCTATATACCTATGATTTGTGCACGTTTCTGTCTTACATTATACGTCAATTAAAAAGCCAGATAGATTTTTGTGAGATAAAAACTTCTACACGCACTGAGGATTATTCATACCACCAGTCCTGTCTTTGAAAATGTGTAGTATTAAGACAATGTAGTTATCTTGCCCAAGGTGGGTTCCAAACACACACACACGATTTATTTTCTAAATGCTGGAAATATTCAGAAGGAGCTCTTGTTGCCTTGTTCAGTAAGCTCTGGACTGTTAATTGCAAGGTTACTGGTTCAAACCCACCAGCAGCTCCTCAGGAAAAGACGAGGCTATCTGTTCTCATAAAGATTTACAGCCTCGCCAGGGCCTTACGCATAGAGAGCAAATGTTTTGAGAATGATGAGGGTAACGAATGTAAAAATGTGTTTTATACAATTGATGTATGTATGGATTGTGATGAGTTGTATGAGCCCCCAATAAAATGATTAAAAATATATATTTATAGCCTCAGGAACCCTGTATTGGGCTGTTGTGAGTCAGAATCAATTCAATGGCAGTGGGTTTTAGGTTTGGTAAGTATTCAAATTCATTGCTCTGCCCCAAGCTTCAAGATCAAAGTTTTAACATTCATGCAGCAATTAGACAAAAACAAAAACCTACTATTGTGGAGTGGATTTCTTTTTTTTAATTTTTTATAATTTTAACAATTTATTAGGGGCTCATACAATTCTTATCACAGTTCATACATATACATACATCAATTGTATAAAGCACAGTCTTTGCCCTAATCATTTTTTTCTCTTTTCTTTTTTTACATTTTATTAGGGACTCATACAACTCTTATCACCATCCATACATATACATACATCAATTATATAAAGCACATCCATACATTCCCTGCCCCAATCATTCTCAAGGCATTTGCTCTCCACTTAAGCCCCTTGCATCAGGTCCTCTTTTTTTTTCCCCCTCCCTCCCCTTTCCCCCCTCCCTCATGTGCCCTTGGTAATTTATACATCGTTATTTTGTCATATCTTGCCCTATCCGGAGTCTCCCTTCCCCCCTTCTCTGCTGTCCCTCTCCCAGGGAAGAGGTCACATGTGGATCCTTGTAATCAGTTCCCCCTTTCCAACCCACTCACCCTCCACTCTCCCAGCATCGTCCCTCACACCCTTGGTCCTGAAGGTATCATCCACCCTGGATTCCCTGTACCTCCAGCCCTCATATGTATCAGTGTACAGCCTCTGTCCTATCCAGCCCTGCAAGGTAGAATTCGGATCATGGTAGTTGGGGGGAGGAAGCATCCAGGATCTGGGAGAAAGCTGTGTTCTTCATCGGTACTACCTCGCACCCTAATTAACCCATCTCCTCTCCTAAACGCCTCTATGAGGGGATCTCCATTGGCCGACACTTGGGCCTTGGGTCTCCACTCTGCACTTCCCCCTTCATTCAATATGGTATATATATACATATACACATATATACACATACATACACATACTTATATCGTTGGTTTTTTTTTTGCATGCCTTATACCTGGTCCCTTGGCACCTCGTTATCGCACTGGCCGGTGTGCTTGTTCCATGTGGGCTTTTTTGCTTCTGAGCTAGATGGCCGCTTGTTCACCTTCAAGCCTTTAAGACCCCAGACACTATCTCTTTTGATAGCTGGGCACCATCAGCTTTCTTCACCACATTTGCTTATGCACCCATTTGTCTTCAGCGATCCTGTCATGGAGGTGTGCAGTCAATGATATGATTTTTTGTTCTTTGATGCCTGGTAACTGATCCCTTTGGGACCACTAGATCACACAGGCTGGTGTGTTCTTCCATGTGGACTTTGTTGCTTCTGAGCTAGATGGCCGCTTGTTTATCTTCAAGCCTTTAAGACCCCAGTCACTATCTCTTTTGATAGCCGGGCACCATCAGCTTTCTTCACCACATTGACTTGTTCACCCACTTTGGCTCCAGCCGTTGTGTCGGGAGAGTGAGCATCATAGAGTTCCAATTTAATAAAAGAAGGTATTCATGCAGTGAGGGAGTGTTTGAGTAGAGGCCCAAGGTCCTTCCGCCACCTTAATACTTGACCTATAAATATAGACACATAGATCTATTTCCCCATCCTCCTATATATATTTGCATGTACATGTCTTTGTCTAGACCTCCATGAATGCCCTTTGACTCCTAGCTCTTTCCTCCATCTCCCTTGACTTTCCTCCTGCCCCACTACCATGCTTCATCGCCACCTGGGCTAGAGTATACCTCTTCTCTAAGCAACCTTACCCTTGATCATTTCCCACCAGGCCTGCCACTCCCCCTTCTCTACCATTTGGGGTCCCATGTTTTTTCCTTGTCCCTGGGTTTGTTAACACCACTTCCTTACCCCCCTTACCCCCCCACCCCAAGTCCCCCCGGAAGTGTCGGTCCCGTTGTTTTTCCTCCAGATAGTTCATCCAGCCTGTCCTATTCAGACAGACCTGTGGAGTCACTAACATGCACGAAAACAAGACAGAAGAAAACAAAGCAACAGTATACAACCAGACAACAAAACAACAAAAACAAATCACTGACAAAGAACAGAACAAAACAGTTCACAAGAGAAAAGCTTGTAGTTAGTTCAGGGATCGTTTGCTGGCCCTTAGGAGCGTTTTCCAGTCCAGTCTGTTGGGGCACCACACCCTGGCCCCAAAGTCCACTTTCAGCATTCCCTGGGGACCTTGCCACTCCATTCCCTTGCTGTTCCGCTGCACTCCCCCAGTGCTATGCCTCGGTGTGGTGGGATCAGGTCAGGTGCAATTCCCACACTGTGTCTCCGGTGCTGTCCCCTGTATCGCCCTTAGTCACTGAGGGGCATCATGTCTCATAGTAGGGCCAGCCATGTTGTTCTCTCTGTGGACTGGCTGCTCTACTCAGGAACATCATCATCACGGCCTGGTGGGCCAGGCTGTGCTCCACTCTCTCCTCCTGCCCCTTCATCTGCTCCCATGTGCTCTGATCAGATATGTCCATCTCCCGGAGCTGCAGAGTCAATGTCGTCCTTTGGAACAAATTCTTTTCGGGGGATGTGGAGTGGATTTCTAATCACAGCGATCCTATAGGGCAGATTAGAATTGCCCCATAGGGTTTCCAAGGCTGTAAATCTGTATGGAAGCAGACATCTTTCTCTTCTGGAGGAGCTAATAAATTCAAACCACTAACCTTTTGGTTAGAAGCCAAGTACCATCATCCGTGTGGTAGCTATATAATCTGTTGTCAATTTGAGAGGATTAAGAGTAAAGGGGTGGAATTTAGCCTGTCAATCAGGTCCAACCTTGATGACCTCATTTGGGGGCACTAACGACATAAATAACTTGCTGGAGGCAAGATGCAGGTTCACTCCCTAGGAGACATTGTATCTGACAAGGCACATGGAGCTACACAAATGCCTTGGGTTGGAGGAGCCTCCTGCCAGCACTGAGATGGTTACAACACCATTGGGTCCACAAGACTTCCTACCCACTGGCCTGTGATTTTCCTGCATTCAGCGTCATTGCAAGTGTTTCATGAGTCTGAAGAGGACTTTATAGATTGGTATTGGATATATGGGCTAATATTGAACTTACGAACTTGATCTGGGCTAAGCTAGGATGTTTTCTTAATGTACAATTACTCTTTATATATCTCTTTCTTATACAGGATTGTCTATGAATTCGTTTCTCTAGTCTACCCAGACTAATACAATCCATTAATCCAAATATGCTACAGAATGTCAAATAGACAACGTGGCAATCGGTTATCTCCACTGGCTCGCTGAAGATCACAGAATTTCAAGTATAGCATTATTACTTTTTTATGGAAAAACCCTTAGGAATGTTTCCTTAATAGTTTCTTATGATTCCACAGAAACAAGAATTTTCTGAACGAAAGAAGGAAAGGACAAAAAGGATCAATAGCAGGCATGCATACATAAACCAACGGGTATAATATTTACAGGGAGCGCGTAAGAAGAAAAATGATCATGCATTCACTAAAAGACAGTTTACTGTTCACTTGCAGGCAAAACTCAAAACACTGAGATTTCATGCACATATGTACACATAATGTTCACTTTATCATTTTGCAAATGAAAATGCATTAAGATATAGAGAGCCGATTTTTACTAACTAGGCAATCTACTGCTTAGAAGCAAATGATAACTTAAACATCACTAGCTGGTCTAAATACAATTAAAATCTGAAGTTTTAATGCCATTTTCCCCAACCTAACAGCCCTATGATTTAATTTGTTGATAAAGAATAACTATAAAGGGGATGATTGCGTCAAGTTGTTTTTTTAGTTTTATACTTAAAGGAGCTGTTCAACAACTCTAAGAAATACATGATCGCCACAATGGGGTTTCCCAGACAGCTCTTGTAAGAATGACCAGTTACACTGTGATCTTTCTGGCAGACTCCAGTGGATTTTCAAAGTACTCTTCACAACCATGACAGGTAGTCCTCAACTTAGGACAGGGATCCATTCTGATAACTCCTTAAGTAAAATGCCTAATTATTTTTTAACATTTTCATTACTACTTTTATCTTCAGTATCCTTTTAAATCATATTGAACATTCGCAAGTCAACATCTGAGAATTATAACACCAACAAATTACAATGCTACAACATCACATGTAGACCACATTACTAAAAGATTTAACAACAAAATAGTAATAATAAGACAGTCATAAGAGTGGTTCGTAATACCTCAAAATATATTATAATTCAGGGGCTACCTATCCCATTTGATTCTCAAAATAAATCCTATGAAAAAATAAACAAGACCAGGCTTACTGTTCGGACAGAGACTGGTGGAACCCCTTGAGACAAAGACCCATGTTCACCATTTAGGTCTGGAAATGAACTCAATCCCATGGCTCAAAGTTAAGCTAAAAAGAGACAGGTCTATAAGGGGAACGATAACATTAGGGAAGTACACCTTCAAATAATCAAGCATGTGAGATCAAAAGGGCAGCATTTATCCCAGGACAAAGTTCAGAAGGGTTAGGAAAGGAGTAAGAATAAAAACAGAATACACAGGGAGGAAATGGGATCGGGAATGAAAGGACATTGCAGGGATTGGAATCACTGAGATGAAACACAAATGTGTATGAAATGTTAGATGTCAAACTGATGATCTGCTCTGAAAACCTTCACCCAAGCCACAACAATATATATATTTAATTTTTAAAGGCATCCGTATTTACATGTGAGGAACTAAGGAACTTGTCTGCCAAGCAAGCCAAAAGTAGCAGTTCTAGGACCCAGGCCTGCTGCCCAAGCCAGTTCACCCACAGGATTCTCAGGCCTCCCATGATGCTTTAAAGATTACCAGTGCTGCTCCAGGACCCCCCTCCTGAAAAAACTGCCCTGTTTGCTCAGGAAGAAGCAGAGGCAGGCGACAGGGCGAGGTCTTCATTTAAGGCTTAGGGAATAAATAAATCAACATCGGAGCTCCCAAGAAAGGGGCAGGCAAAGCCTGATTTGGTTTGGGTCCAGTAACAGCTGAAGACAACTGGTGATGGCACTGAGATCAATGTGCCCGCTGTTCAGAGAGCCGTGGCCAAGAACACTAGTGAACAATGTAACATCCTTAACAGAACACTGAGAACAAGACCAGACCGCTGGGGCAGGAGGATCCTCCCCGTAACCTGGCTTACACACGGAGGGGGGCTGGAACTAGATTTCTATATTTTCTCTTTCTGGTCACCTGCTAGAATTTCTGGTCTCTACCAATCATTTCCTTTATCTTAAGACACTTGCTCAGGGAGGGGTAAGTGGAGAGGGAGGAGGAAAAATGAGGAGCTTGATACCAAGGGCTCAAGTAGAAGGCAAATGCTTTGAGAATGATGATGGCAACAAATGTACAAATGTGCTTGACACAATGGATGGATGTATGGATTGTGATAAGAGTTGTACGAGTCCCCAATAAAATGATTTAAAAAAAACACTTGCTCATCCATATAATAGGGGGAAATCCTTCTCTGATGGGCAACTACAATTTCCTTCTACACTCGTATGTACAAGAGACTGCTCATATATACAAAGAGATGAAAAAAAGCCCCAGGAGAACCAATCCGTCTCCCCAACCTTACGGCAAACCAGAAAAGTGTTGTGCCATCAACAAGTACCTCAGCAGCCATGTGCAGACTCTCAAAACACGCTTACTACAAATCCCGCTGATGGACGCATCATTGGAAAAGTGCATCTCTCTCACTACAGTTCAGGGTTGACAACAAAGCCCCACATCCTTGAGAGCGTAGTTATTCGTTAGGTACCATTTTCTCCCTTCACTCTGAGATAGTAGACACACACAAACAAAATGTGCCCTCTTCCAGAGACTGTACCATTCTCTTCTCCAGTGCCCAGAGCTTGTGGCTTGCTCTGGCATGTGGCCACTTGACTTAGTTTCTCTTTCACTTAGAAAACTGCTAAGCAAGAAGGAGGATTTCTTGTTTTGTTTGCTGCCCTGCATTTTAAAGCTAAGAAGTTGTCAAGTGCCAAAAAATTTGGAGATGTGTTATTTTTCCACAAAAGTTAATCAACCTTGGTGGTACTCTGACAGCTTCTCCCCCGACGGGTAGTGCACATTCTGATGATACGGATGGGCTGCTGACGCCTCAATTTAAGTTCAAAAGCTCACATCCAATAGTAAATGCAACCAAACTCTGAACATCCTGAGAAGAGTCCTCTAATTTTTAATAAACTAGGAGCAAATACTTCCCCAAATTCACAAAAGACTGTGAAAGTAGAAGACGCCAAAAAGAGCAACGATAATGAGGCATCTATTGGTGATTCTTCTCCCCTCTCCCTCCATCCCACGCCACCTCTGTGTACCATCTGTGTCAGATTAGACTAAATTATCATCCAGCAAACATTCACTCCCTCCCCCAGCATCCCTAAAGTAGGACTACATTCTTGTCTGATGACGTTGGGTTAAGCCCTGTCACTCACTCTGCCTTCAAGGTGGGTACTCTATTACCCCTCCCCCTTGGCAACAACTGCTTGACTTGCTTTGGTCAGTAGTGTCACAGCAAAGGTGGCACAACCAGAGACCTTAAGCAGGCTCATGCCAATGGCCTCCAGAATGGGACATGCACAGCAGAGCTGCTCTGGCTGCCCTGAAGACCTGCACCTTAAAGCAGAGCCTTGAATGAAACCAGATTCTCAGTTGCTGAAGTGTGGGAACTATATTGTCTGACTGTGGCAACTTGTTTAACTTGTTTTTAAATAATAATGGCCTTGTGAACTCCAAAGTCCCTGGCGGCATAGTAGGTTACATTGGGCTGCTAAAAGGTTGGTGGTTCAAACCTAACACCACTCCACAGACAAAACAAGAGGCTTTCTGTTTCTGTAAAGATTTACAGCCTTGGAAACCCAAAAGGGTTGTTCAACTATGTCCTACAGGGTCGCTATGGGTCAGAATTGACTTGATGGCAGTGAACTACGGGGATTCAGATGATACAAAGAAGATGACAATCATGGATCTACAAGTCAAGAATCCTTTATCTGAAACCCAGAGGACAAATACATTTCAGAATTTAGTATTGTTATTGTTGGACTTTACAAAGTTAATATGATACAAATACCACATCTTATAAAGTGCCATTTTTGCAGGTTCATAGGTAGAAGTCCAAAGTAAAACTGGTTAGTAAGTCTAGAAAGAACTATAGTTTTAAGTTACATAATAGATTAAAATAGGTTCTTTAAGATGTTACTGTCAAATGAATTGTGAAAGACTTTTGGTTTTCTGAGGTTTCTGAAATATGGGAGGGGGAATGTAATTCTCTATTATCAACATTTGTGTACTTATAAAGAACTTTCCCCCCCAAAATATTTAACTTCACTAACTTGATTAGGAAAGTATGATTACCAAGAGTCAAAGTCTCCAATCCACTTTAAAGATTTTAATGAAAAAATATTGGCATTCACAGCAATGCCTGAATTCTTTCCTTTGCCCTGAGTTACCCAAAACAAGAACCTGTACAAGGCACTGGGAAAAATCAAACATTTCTAACTCCTAGTCAACCATCACTTACTTTGTTGTTTCTACCTGGTAGAAAATGCTGGGTGACTAAAGAATCAGGGCTAACTTCTGTTTTCTTAAAACTCTCTTACTAAGGCAAGTATATTTTTATACTGTTTACATGTTGAAATGCAAATATTTTGGATATGCTGGGTTCAATGTATTCAAATTCATCTACTTCATTTTACCTTTTAAGAATGTTTATTAGAATATTTTAAATGACAGTTGTGAGTCACATTGTACTCTTATTGGTAACACTATCCTCAATCTTCAGTTCTTTCTGCTACATCAGGTCTAAGACTCAAAATCCCTCATCATCTTTTCCTTCCTGAAAGCTCTGCTCAGCTTCTGGGACACCAGGCTACCTGGGTTCTCCTCTGGATCCTCAATCTCCACACCTCTCTCCTTACCTTTCTCTTCAACCTCCCATTATAAGTATTCCTGCAGGTCCGGCTTTGTCAATCTTACTTCCCCTAGATAGCTCCCTCCCTCTACTATTCCAGCATCAACTGGCACACCTATTTAAGCGACTCTCATGTTTACAACTACAGTCCTGTCCACAGGCCTTCTGGAACCAAAAAAGTGGTACCGCTCTTGGTATATATATTTCCACAATTAACAACAAAAAAGTACCGTATATACTCGAGTATAAGCCAAACTGAATGTCAGCTGAGGCACCTAATTTTACCACAAAAACTGCATTAAAAATGTGCTGAAAAAACGTGGCTTATACACACGTATATGCATAATACTTAGAAATGACTTCATCTTCTTCTCTAGACTAGTTCCTTCCTAACGTTCTTATTTCTGGTCTCCCTTTTCTCCAAATTTAAAACTTCCTAGTCATTTTCCATTTAATTCAATGCTCCTAGGCAGCTTATCATGTCCTATTGACATTTCTCTTTCTTAGCCTCCACCACCCAAGACTGATCTCTCAAACCCTTACTCACTCTACCCCTATGCAAGCACAGCAACGACTGATAGTGTCACACTAAGAACACCTTCCGAATCTGCCTGATGTTTATCAGACTAAGGAGAGCCAGTCTTGGGGTTTTCCAAAGGGTCTTTCAGAATACATCCAAGAGAAGTCAAGTCTCCCGAATAGCATTGGAAGAGCAAGAACAGTGAGAACCTGGACCTGGAAGGAAGACGCCCACATTTTGCTAGGATGATTCTCTGAGGCTAACTCCAACCCTCCAGTTCTCCCAGGGAAGGGGACGGGGAAGCCACGCAGCAGTTAAGAACGAGCAAAGCAGTCCTGGTGGTGTAGTGGGTTCTGCCTTGGGCTGTCACTCACAAGAGTAGTGCCTAGCCTCCACCAGCCTTCCATGAGAGACAGACAATGCTCCCTGACAGTCTTGGAAACACCACGGAGCTGCCCTAGAATGTAGCTATGAATCAGAAATGACTAGATGGCAGTTGGGAGGTTCATTTGTTTCTTTTGTGGTTACAAACTTAAAATCAGACTACATTTCATAACCATCTGGGGAATGTAAACCTAGAACTGTAGGAATCATCTTCTCCAGGGCCAGAAGAATGGAACCTGAGCAAATGACAGACTGCACAGAGTAAACAGGGTTCCTTTGTCGCTTTGAAGGGCTTATTAATGATATATATATAAAGGGCTGATTGTGGTTGAACCCTGCAGATGGCAACTGAACCAGGTCTTTTGCAGGTGGCAGAAATTAACCAAAAGCACAGGTTCCCATTATGTTTCTTTTTCATCATACCGGTTAGTTAACGTTCACAATGGGGCGCTAGCCTCAGTTATGATCCAGAGCCCCAGAGCGTTCCTGTTTGTGGCACATCTTCTGATCATAATATCTTCTCCTGTCCCTGCATCTCCAAGAGGTGGGGAAACTTTGTCTCTTTGTAAGATAACTCAAAACCCAAGATTCCCTTAAACTGATTTGATGTCTACTTGCCTCAACATTTCAGAGAACCTTATGACCTTACAATGCGCTTCATTATAATCAGCTGAAAATTAGTTTTATCTCGCAGACTGAACCTCGAACACTTTCTTGATCTTGGTCCAACACCTTCAAAATTGTCTCTAATTGACCTTCCTGCAAGAGGTGCGGGCAATTTAAAAGCCATCTGAGAAGTACTGAAGACACAGCAAAGCACAGGGCAGACAACGGTTTCAGGACAGTTCTGACCAAGGCAAGAGCATCAGACCCTGCTTTCCTGCGGAACGTGAGCAATAAGGAAGTCAGCCCGAGAGCCACCCGCTTCCCCGAAACCAGGACGTACTTAGGGTTCGCGGCGCGGACTTTCACCAGTTGCTCAACCAGACCCAGCGCCTTCCTCTTTTCTCCTCCTCCTCCTCCTCCATTCCAGCCCAGTCAGTCAATCTCCGCCCAAAGCACCTGCGCCCTGAAGTGTCTTGGGGACTAGGATTTCCGGACCCCGGCTCTGAGCGCAGTCGCCCAGCAGCGAGCCTGCCTGCCCGCCGCGCCCGCACAGCGGCCGCCCCTCACCGTTTCCCACCCGGGGAACCCTCGGTCCAGGCCGGCCGCGCCCCGCCCCTCATCTTGGAGGGCTCGGTTCGGCGGCCGGGAGGCCAGGGCCGGCCGAGGCTGCTCGTTTCGGGAGCGCCTGCCTGCTTCCCCCGACTGCCCCTCGCGCACTTACACGTCGCCGCCCGCCGCTCGCAGCCGAGGCGCTCCCAATCCGCCGCGGTTTGATTTCCGATGTGAAATCGCGGCCCACTGAACTGCCTGGCCCAAGCCCCGCCCAGAAAGCATCGCGGTGCCGTCACTTCCGGCCCGGGCGTCGTTGACGGCGGCGCTCGGAGAAGGGGCGGGGCCGGAGACGGCGGGGCGGCGCTCGGAGAAGGGGCGGGGCCGGAGGCGGCGGGACGGAGTCGGTTCTTGCTAGTAGCCAGGGAGCGGCCTGGCACCGTGGTCCCAGCAAGTCGCCCCGCCAGGAGGACCACTTCCAGAGTGCCGCCGCCGGTCCAAGGTGGTCGGGGTCCCACATCACCTGGAGCTCAGAGCGGAAGTTCCTCTGTGCACCATACCGCCCCGCCCACAAACGATAGCGTCTTAAATGGAAGGCGTTTTTCATTTCTCTAGGGCAGTGGTTCTCCACCTTCCTAATGTCGCGACCCTTTCAGACAGTTCAGGTTGTGGTGACCCCCAACC
This sequence comes from Tenrec ecaudatus, assembly GCF_050624435.1. NCBI lineage: Eukaryota > Metazoa > Chordata > Mammalia > Afrosoricida > Tenrecidae > Tenrec > Tenrec ecaudatus. The sequence goes on from NC_134543.1 coordinate 31,441,453, forward strand.
ATAAAATTCTTTTCATTGCTACTTCAAAACTGGAATCTTGCTATTGTTACGAATCGTAATGTAAATACCTGATATGATTGAACACAGTGATTAATCACAAAAACAATATGTAACTTTATATTGTGAACTATTTCTAGTTAGAAATGAAATTTTATCTAGAAGCATGGTGTAGCATGGGAAACAGTCTTCACGCTTGGTACTCGTTTGTGGGCATGTCTGCATGTGGGTGGACCGCCTAGAGATGGTAGAGGAGTGGTGTCTCGGTTCCTAAAACGATCAGAATGTTTTCCGAAGATGTTAGGCGACCCCTGTGAAAGAGTCCTTCAACCCCCAAAGTGGTCGCGACCCACAGGTTGAGGACCGCTGCTATAGATAGAACATCTTCAACTTCCTTAATGCCAACCCTGGTGCGTCTCATAGAATTAGCCAGCTTTTTCTCCATACTCTCCGGGTTCCCAGGCCACCCCTCTGCCTGTTTCAGTCTTGTCAACCTATGAATTTCACTCTTTTGATTTTTCAGTCCCGGCAGACTCAGCCTTAGGATAAAGGAAGAGTCCCAGCAGCCTGCCAGATGTGTGGTGGAGCCAGGCCTGTGTCCTTAACCCCACATGCCCAGTGTGAGCAGAGCCACACTGAGTTGCAATCCATACTGCAGGCTACAGGCTGATACTCATCAGCCAGGACTTCAAGTCTTCACTTTGTTAGCAAGGTTGTGTCCTCTAACATCTCACAGGTGAATGAGCCCTCAACCGTGAAGCCATGTTGCTCCAGCATAGATTACACAATTGTCCAAGTATACAACACACACCTTCCCCGATTTTAAACTATACAGTAACCACTTGTCCTTGTCAAGTAACTGTTTTTGGTCTGTGCAGATTCTAAAGGAGCACCATTGTAAGTGTTGTAGAATTCATATTTTTCACAATGTTCTCAAATTTGTTATAATAGAAGTATCATATATACTTGTGTATAAGCAGTTTTTCAGCACAAAGAATGTGCTAAAAAACTGGGGTTTGGCTTACACATGGGTAAATGGTACCCCAGAGGTGTAACATCTCACGGGTAATAGCCGTTTCTCCGCTGTTAATTCAAATCCCACTGACACTGCAGGGCTTTGAATGTGTTTACTCACATCTAACCAATCAGAGCCGTCCTATGACATGGATGGCTCCAATTCGCAGAAGCACCCGTAGTGATTCACTTACGCCAGCAGCTGAACTGGTAAGGATGTCTGTGGCTGCACTCTATGCCGTGTTAATTCACATCCTGCATTTCCCACCCTAGGCTTATACTCGAGTCAATCAGTTTCTCTGGTTTCCCAGGTAATAAGTAGGTGCCTCGGCTTATACTCGGGTCGGCTTATGTTTGAGTATATAGGTACTTACTTTTCTGGCATTCTTTTTTGTCAAGCTCTATGTGCTATCAGCAATAGGATTACTTGTTCCACATCCTTTTTTGAATCTGGCCTGAACCTCTGGCAACTCCGTCACTGTATTGCTGTAACTGCTTTCAGAATTTTACTTGCATGTGGATTTTATTATTCAAGAATTACCACATTAGTTGCTGTGTTCACCTTCTTTGGAATAAGCAAAATATGGATCTCTCCAATTGGCCAGATGACAGCAAAGGAGATAGAATCCAAGTTGTTTTTGTTTTTTTTAAAAGCACACATTCTAGACTAAGTGAAGAGTATTGGAAATACCTGAGCAAGGCCCAAGAACCTGCAGGACACAGGTGGAACCGTAACCATTGGGGCTAGGAAGGTCTTCTGGAAAGGATGGAGTACATATTATTAAAGGAAGTGTAAGTTCAGAATGGATGTCTGTAGCTTGTGAACTAGAATTTGAAAAAACATGCTTAGTGACTTTTTAAGTGGAAATTATTTGCTAGTCAAGGGAGAAATATAATTTATTTACTTAATGAACATTTGTTCAGTAATCACTCTGTAGCACAGGAAGTTCAAGCAGCCATGTGTGAAGAGCTGAAATTCATTGAGTGGCCACTGAATTTAGGAGCAGAAACGGAAACACGATTAATAAAGTGACAGAAAACAGACAGGGAGTACAAATTTGCTGAATAATAAATGGGAAGAACGGATTTCAGTCACAAAGAAGTAATGCCAGAACCTATTAATTAGAAAACTAAAGGTAGTTTTTTACACCAATGATTCCAGGAGGTCCAATTCATTAACATTTCTACACGTAATAGCTTCTCATGCCACATTACACTAAAATTGCCAGCACTGTTCTTCAGAGAAGGCCCTCACTCACTCACTCACTGCCGTGGACTGTTTCAGTGACCCCTACAGGACAGAGCAGAAAGCCTAGCCCTTCTCGCAGAGAAGTTGGTGACTGAGTGGATACGGAGGAGTCTGATTTAGCTGTATCCTAGTCACCTGCAGTTTTTCTTCAAGTTTTGCTTGTGCCGGTTCCATTAAATGTAATCTCAAAAACATTGAGAGAAAAAAACTGGCTTCCATATCATTAACAAAATGAAACTTTCTTTATAGCAGTTCCACCTAATGTCACAAGTGGTCAAATCTTTTAACCAACTACCAGGAGACAAAAAAGGCTTTTATATGAAGTATGTGAACTCTCCAACATAAAAGTACTGATTTTTCTTATGAGAACAGGAAAACAGAGTTTACTGGTATTTTTCAATCCACACTACACAAGCTTCTCCTAAAACTGCTTTAATTCTGTGAAACTTTCTATTAGCACTTTTATTTGTCCATAGATGCCCATAGATGTCAAGCACCACTGTGGGCGAGGCAGTATGGGTTAGCAGCTCCAGTGAGTAAATAGAAGCGGTCTCAGAATAAGCCTTAGAAATAGTATTTTGTTATGAATGGGAATCAACCTAATATTGCATGAGAAAGTTATAATGTCCATCTCAATCAATCCTATTAAACTTGAGGAAAAATGACCTTTCTCCCTATAAAAAGATATATTTAAAATGAATTTTAAACTTGTGAAAAGTCTTTTTATATAACACTTCAAGAATTATACTGTCATGGTTTTCGTGTGAAAATGGTTTCTAAACATATGAACTCACAGGTTTATGCAAAATAAAAACCAAGTCCAGTGAGGGGGGGGGGATACTGGGAGTAGAGGGTGAGTGGGTTGGAAAGGGGGAACCAATTACTACGATCCACATTTGACCTCCTCCCTGGGAGACGGACAGCAGAGAAGGGGGTGAAGGGACACTCTGGATAGGGAAAGATATGACAAAATAATCTATAAATTATCAAGGGCTCATGAGGGAGGAGGGAGTGGGGAGGGGAAAAAAAGGGGACCAGATGCAAAGGGCTTAAGTGGAGAGCAAGTGCTTTGAAAATGATTAGGGCAAATGTACGGATGTGCTTTATACAATTGATGTATGTATATGTATGGATTGTGATAAGAGTTGTATGTGCCCCCCCTAATAAAATGTTAAAAAAAATAAGAAAACCAAGTCCAATAGCCCAAGGAATTTATCAGACATTTCCTATGTGTTGTGTACTCTTACATAAATTCTGAAAGCCAAGAAACTATGAGGAAAGATTTTTCACAGCACGTCTGGTGGAGAAACCTGACTCCATCTCCCTAGTCTTCACCCCATTAGTTGTGACCACACCTACTCTGCTACAGACGTGTCTATGCTTGAATTGGAGGTTCTGCCACAAACCAAACCCGATAGTGCCGTGGTCCTCAGCCTTCCTAATGCCGTGACAGTTCCTCATGTGGTAGTGAACCCCCACAGCCATAAAATTATTTTCATGGGTGCCCACCTCCCTGATACGATCAATGAAGACAAACATGTGCATAAGCAACTGTGGTGAAGAAAGCCAGTGGTGCCCAGCCATCGAAAGATATAGTGTCTGGGGTCTTAAAGGCTCGAAGATAAACAAGTGGCCATCTAGTTCAGAAGCAACAAAGACCACATGGAAGAAACACACCAGCCTGTGTGACCACGAACTGTCGAAGGGATCAGGTAGCAAGCATCAAGGAACAGAAAATCGTATCATTGAAAATGTGGGTGAGTGCAGAGTGGAGACTCAAAGCCCCATCAGTAGCCAACTGGACATCCCTTACCGAAGGGTTTTTGGGGAGATGAGCCAGTTGGGGTGCAGGGTAATAACAATGAAACATGTAACTTTCCTCTAGTTCTTAAATGCTTCCTCCCCGCTACTATCATGATCCCAATTCTACCTTACAAATCTGGCTAGACCGGAGAATGTACATAAGTACAGATAGCAACTGGAAACACAAGGAATCCAGAACAGATGACTCCTTCAGGACCAGTGGTGAGAGTGGTAATGCCTGGAGGGTGGAGAATGTGGGGTAAAAAGGGGGAACTGATTACAAGAATCTACTTATAGCCTCCTCCCTGGTGGAGGGACAGCAGAGAAGGCGGAGGAAAAACATTGGACAGTGTAATACGAGACTACATAATAATTAACGAATGATGAAGGATTCATGAGGTGGGGGAGAGGTGGAGAGGGAGGGGGAAAATGAGCAGCAGATATTAAGGGCTCAAGTAAAAGGCAAATGTTTTGAGAATGATGATGGCAACAAGTGTACGTACGTTATGTTCTGGACACAATGGATGTATGGATTGTGATAAGAATTGTACAAGCCCCCAATAAAACGATTACATAAATAAACCTGAAAAAAATTATTTTCATTGCTACTTCATTAACTATAATTTTGCTGTTATGAATCATGATACCCCTGTGAAAGGGCCATTTGACCCCCCCCAAAGGGGTCGCGACCCACAGGTTGAGAACAGCTGCTATAGTGGGTTATACAGCTTGAGCTATTATAACTACAAAGTCAACATTTTGAAACCACTACATAGAATGAGGTCACTGACAGGCTTGGAAACCCAAAGGGTCAGTGCAAACAGGGCCGCTATTCGTCGGAATCAACAATAGTAGGTGGTCTTAAGTATAGCTTTAAGAATGAAGAAACCAAACTAAGGGAAATGAATTCACCCACATGCTAATTATGGGTAAACAAACACAGCCTTAGAAGTAATGACTGGGCAGTATGTTAACAAAGAAAAATGTAGCAAACTGCTAAATAGAAGGGTTTGTACTGCTGTGAGAGTGGTAGTGGACTGGAAAAAAGGGGGTATGCTTTTATAAATATCAAGGGGAATCTTTCTGAAAATTTCTTCAGAAACCAGAATTTTATGTAATTTACATAAATTAAAATGGATATATTTCTGTAGCTGGATAGATCATCTATAAATAGCTTCTTAGACATTCAGCTACTTACTTAGAATCACTATCAAGCCCATCAAAAATTCAATTTTAAAAATTTTCAGTATGCACTACACAATTACAACATGATGCCATTTATTTAACAAGACTGAAAGAATGAGTCTTAGATCAAATATATACATTTTTAATATTTGAAATATTTACATAATGCAACCACCTCATATTCCAATGTTAAGGTCGGTGTTTTCAAATGTCCTCTGAAGTTGTAAAAACTCTAGTAACTTGAGCTCAGGGATACTCTCTAGCACAGCGCTCTGTCCTCCTTTAAAATGCATGCACTGCCAGGAGAAGCACTGGCACCTATCTGGGCTAGGAACTGTTTGAACTCCAGGCCCTTCTGCTCTCTGGTGAAGTTCCGAACTACAGTGTCTCCAAGAACATCATCAGTAAACTTTTAGACACTGATGAGAAGAAATAAAACTCTGTGTGTGTGTGTAAGCTTAAACACACACAGACACAGACATGATACAAACCTATTATAGAACGAAAGTTAGTAGTGGTTGATAACTGCCAAAAAGCCACCCCACCTCACCCCCTGAATTAACATGTAAACCTTGTGAATTGTGAAGTTGGATTTTTGTTAATCAAATTCCCTACTGTCTAATTTTGGATAATTCCATTGTTTTAGTTTTGGGATTTTTTTTTTAAGTCCCTTTCTTTTAAAAGGATTATTGGTTTGGGTTTTGGGGGTGGGTTTTTTTTTTGGGGGGGGGTATAAGTTTATGCTTTTGGAAAGAAGTTTTAAAAAGTTTTCCAAAGGGATACACCAAAATTAAGGATCAATTCCATGCAAAAGAACGCATCAAATAAAGCTCTGTAGAATCCAAGGATTTACCTCATTCATAAATAAAAGGGGAGCATCACTATGATTCATCTCCTTTCAAAGAGCATGTGTGAAGCAAGCATAAACTGGGAAGCCCCTTCCGTGCAGCAAGATGCTGCTGCTCACCACAACACAATACAATTCTGTGGGAGACGAATCACCTAATTTATCCCAGACAGTGGGTTGGCACAACTTTTCCTTTGTAACTCTACCCTTCAATTAAGACTGCTTAAGGGAGCCTTCAAAAGTCCAATTAGGTCTTTTTCACAAACATTCACACAAAAACACTTGAGATATTGTAAAAAGGGATTGTCCACCAATTTTTGCATTCTTTTAAAATTCCACAACTTCATGAAGATTTGCCATTTCTGATTAAAAGGGAGTAAGAGGTGTTACCGGTATTCTTTTGATTAAAATGTTGCTTCCTAAACAGTACAGTTCAATATTAAGTGCAATTTTGCAAAAGAATTGGGGAGTCATTTTAATATTTACAAGGAATAAATCAGCAGAACAAGATTATGTCAGATAGGCTGTGTACAGCAGCGGCAGCTTATAAAACATACCAGTAATTTGTACCTGGTGAGTATAAAGAGAACCAAAGTAAGATGCAGATGACTTTACAATCAAGGGAGTACATAGGGCAGCAACAAATTGGAGGACCAAAAAAAAAAAAATTCACATTTTCTACATTAAAAAAAATTATAGATCTCATAAATGTCTTTGAGGACAAAGAAAAACTCCATGTCCTTTGAATGATGGAAAAGAAATCTGAAATGGAACTCTAAATGCAAAAAAAGTTTTACTTCACAAGACCAATTTTTTTGGCTTCTGTTTCATATATCAATAATCTCCACATTTTTACTATAAAAACTTCTGCTTCTTCATCAAGTACCTAGGGGATGGAGAGAGAGAAGAGACAGAAAGACAATTGTTAACATCTCCACCATTTGGGCCCAGTATAAAATAGTTATAAGAATTTACTGACAAGAAAATGACTTAACTCTAATATGAGTAATGAAACTAATTTGCTGTATATACAACAAAAAAATACAAGAAATTACAAACTTTTTGAGTATTATAAGAAATGTATTGGCTATATAACTGCTGAAAAAATTTAGTAGAATTACATGACTTACTAAACATTAAACACTACAGTACTTTTCTGACCCACTTTATCTTTAATTTATAGTATAGAGTTGATATTTCAACATGTCTTTTAAAAGTTCTACAAAACAATTTTTAAAGAAAGCAATTGGCACTCTGGTAGTGTGGTGGTTACGAGTGGAGTTACAATATGCATGGTAGGCAGTCCAAACCACCAAGAGCTAGCTGCCCAGGAGGAAGGTTGGGCTTTCTATCCCATCAACAGTTACAGTCTCAGAAACCCACAGGAGGTTGGCTCAAAGTCAGCATTGATTCCATGGCACACAGTTTATTAATAGAAACAATATAGGCGCAAAATGCAACCAAAGTTCTTTAAACAGTACAAAATGAGGAAAGGCACATATACTTTGGAAAAGTGAACATTTAGAGTGTACTACTACTGAAAAAATTACCGTACACACTCCTGTATAAGCCGAGTTTTCCAGCACATTTTATGCAGTTTTTGTGGTAAACTTAGGTCCCTCAGCTAATATTCAGCTTATACTCCAGTATATACAGTAGTAAAAGTTTCACACTCCCCACCCATTTAAGAAACACCTATGGGGCCAAGAGCTTGTAACAGAGCTGGCAGACAACACTGGCTCAGCTGTTTTCTACTCACAAGAATCAAAAATGAGCCAGAGAAACCAAGCCCACAGAAGGGAATGCATAGTCTCACTAACTGTATTCTAAGAATCAGAATTTTTCAATAGATTCAGACATGAATAAGATTGACACATGAAATCGCCACTAAAAATGAAGGCAACTCAGCCAAGGATGAATGAAAGCTACACCATGGTTCACTCATGATCCCTCCTCTCTACTGCACAGCAGCTGGGGCTCTGACCACTTCAGGTTCTACTCTCAAGGGTGGGGCTTTTCCACACGTCCCTTTTTTAATTATTTCACAGACAACTAGACACCACAAATGTTTTATCGGAAATTCAAACAGTTTCATCTGGGTGGCTCAGCAGAAAAAAAGTATTAGCTGTAGCAAACATCAGGTAGTGACTTAACGATAAACATTTTGACTTGGGAGTTCCGTTTGGTTAGGAACCCCACTTTGTCCCTTCCCCTATCCTTGGCTGTATTTCAAAATGTAAGCTTCCATCATTGAATCATAACCCCTCATCCATAGTTGCTTTGAAAGAAATGCCTGGTGATCTCATTTCAAGAAATCAACCATTGAAGGGCCGATGCAGCCCCAGTTGAACTCTAACACATGGTGCTGTGTTGGGGCTAACTCAACAGCAAGTGGTTAGTGCAAATTAAATGTAAACGGTCAGGAAAGAGTCAGGGTGATTTATGTTTTTAACACAAGAGTAGGCAACTAAATATATATTTAAACTTATAAACACCAAGCAGGAAAAAGCAGATGAAAAAGAAAAATCTCTAGTGCTATGTAATGATATTCAATGATAACAACATTTAAATTTTAATTCATGACTATATAAAAAGACCAGCTGAAACCAACACATGTAGAAAATTAGAGTAAGATAATTTTTTTCTTTTTTTTTCTCACATGAATAAAATACTAGAAACGGCAATCTTCTAACTTACCATAGCAACATCATCTAAAATGCTCTGAGGTGAACTATGAGCCATAACCTGAAATAAACAAGCAATTATGATGATGAAATTATGAAAATAGCAATATAGAAAGAAATTTTAAGGGGCATACTCTCAAACTGGTATTGAAACTTCCTTTTAGGCTACTCAGAATCCAACTCTCTTAATGGAAATGGGATACCAAAATCTGACATTGGAATCACTAAAGTCTCCTCTCCCTCCTGCTTCAAAGCCAGAACTCAAGTGTTTTAAGTTTCAATGCTACAACAAGAATTACAAGTAGAAAAGGCAGGTTACATACGCTTTTAATAATTGAGAGAATACTAGGAAGAAAATATAATTCCCTTGAAATGCAATTAGTTATATATAAAAGTGGTATATTGCAGAAATATGGCACTTCTACAGTAACTGTCATGAGATTTTACTTTCAGGAGCTAATGGGAGGAGATAATACATTTTAGTAATTAATAACATTGGTTTTGGAAGCTTAATTCTGCAAACATACTTAGTCAACATCTATAAAATAGAGATTATATGATTACATTAGCAACTTATACTTCCCTAAGGTGGTCAGAAGGTTGAAAGGGTCCATATAAGATGCTTACCAAGCACCAAGCCTATCATGAAGCAGCAATCAATCCATATAGACAACTAAGCTATGTAGACTATTTGTTTCTCCCGAGTGATAGAGGTTGAGGAGATAATCACAGGTTCTCTCCACAAAGTCCTCCATCAACTCTCACATAGACTTCAAGGACAGGACTGTCTCAGGGTCCAAAGAAGAGCGCACAATTGGCAGCATCCGTTAGTTCTGTGGAGCCCTGGTGGTGTAGTTATTATGCGTTAGGCTATGACCCACAAGGTCTGCAGTTTGAAACCACCATGTGCTCTGAGGGAGATAGGGCTTTCTACTCCCACATGAAGCAGTTCAACCCTATGCTATAGGGTTTGCCATTGAGATGAGTGGATGGCAGTGAGTTTTGGGGTTTTAAGTTTTATTAATTCAGTGATCTTTGATCCCTGAAATGAGAGTGTGTGGTTCATTAAATCATTTAAGTTAGCCCATCACTAAACTAAATCATGGTCTTGATTTGAAAAGCAAGTGTGGGAATTTAAAATACTAACCTTAGAACAAACAAAATCAACTAATGTAGCTTCTTCTTCACCTATGTATTCTATGATTTTCTTATTAATCCATGGTCTAATTCGTCGTTCCATCAGTATCTGGAAAAGAAATTGTGATTAATTTTTCATTACTTTTCAGTTTCTCATTAGTTTTATCCAACTCTATATCCTGTCTTTCTTAAAACTAATTGAGGAATGTTTACTATTCAAAATTGATGCTAAAATACAAGTCACTACAACTACATATAAACAGTTGAGGCCTCCGAAGGAAGCTTAAACATGAAAAGATGGAAAAATAAGACATTGGGCAAAATCATGCCACTAGTATAAATTGTTTAATACATATTTTCTCTCTGTAATCCATATTAACCAAGAACCTTTCTTTCACCACAATGTCTGCCTGAGTTAAATGAAAAGACAGATACCAAGATACAATTTCTTGGTTCTAATGTTTTAATAGCTTGGCTTCACTGTAACGAAGGTATCACTAAGGATCTTCCAGTAATATAACTTGGCCATGGCATTTATTTGGTGTCAAGGTCCCAACAATGCTATTATCCCTTCCCTTACCAATGACAAAATAAATCAAATGAGCTTGTATTCAAATCCATTCCCAATAGCATGGCTACTCACAGAATCCACAATAGACCAATCGAGGGGATAGGCAAAGAGCTCGGGCTTGGCTGTAGGGATTTTCTCAATGAGGCTCTTGATGTGCTTGCGTTTTTCTTCTGTGTTTACAGTGCCTTTGGCAGCATTCTTATCATCTTCACCGTAATCCAAGGGAACTAGCTTTCTTTTTCGGGGCACGTCATCACTGTCTTCATCCTCAAATTTGTTAAAGACACTATCTACAGGGAGTTTCTTTCTCTTCACAGAATTAGGTTGACCAGGACTATTGGAAGCACCTACAGTAAAATCATCACATTAGCCCAATAAAATACTCTTCAAATATAAAATCTTACAACCCACCATCCCTCAAAAACAGCACAAAAAACAACTTTCACAAGTGTCAGAGAAAGATCCCAACTGGAAAAAGTAGCTCACTACTCACAAGTGCTAGAAAATTAACTTTCACTTCTTCTCAGAACTTGAGGCAGCTGCAGATATAGGATCACTAGTAGAACTATGAAAACAATCATGAGCTAGAAACGCATGAGTAGTTCTCTATCTACCTACCACATAATTACTTTCCCTTAGGTAAAACTTAGACCTTGGCAGGACGAAAAAAAGGGAAGAAAACGATAGCATACCCAGTTTAAGACTAAGTCCTATTTTTGGCCTATGTTCCTCTGGCTGCTGCTGGTCAGGTGAGTTTTCGTGAGGAATGATAATACCACAGGGAGACTCATCTCCAGGAGTGTTGGGGGTTGCATTGCCACTGGCCGAGGAAACAGACGGCGCAGAGCTGATGGGTCTCAGAGTCGGTTTGAGACAGGGCTTCTGTTCTGGCTCCTCTTCCTCTTCTACAGGCTCTTCTCGTTTTTCTTCTTTTTCTTGTTTTTCTTCCTCCTCCTCCTCGGATTCCGGCTCTTGCTTTATTTGTGGTTGCCTGCGTCTCTCAGCCTCTTGTTCCATCTATAACCACAAAATAATCTCATTAATTAGAAAGACCTCAGAAAAGCTAGTTTTCAAACTGTCTGAAATTTGTACTTATACATTTTATCAATAGATTAAAAACCTGTCCATTTTTAAAAGTAAAAGTAAAGTGTAAATCATGGCTTATATCAATGAAAAGCATATAACACTTTCTTGGGCCTCTACTCAAACACTCCCTCAATGCATGAATACCTTCTTTTATTAAATTGGAACTCTATGATGCTCACTCTCCCGACACAACGGCTGGAGCCAAAGTGGTGAACAAGTAAATGTGGTGAAGAAAGCTGATGGTGCCTGGCTATCAAAAGAGATAGTGACTGGGGTCTTAAAGGCTTGAAGATAAACAAGCGGCCATCTAGCTCAGAAGCAACAAAGTCCACATGGAAGAACACACCAGACTGTGTGATCCAGTGGTCCCAAAGGGATCAGTTACCAGGCATCAAAGAACAAAAAATCATATCATTGACTGCACACCTCCATGATAGGATCGCTGAAGACAAATGGGTGCATAAGCAAATGTGGTAAAGAAAGCTGATGGTGCCCGGCTATCAAAAGAGATAGTGTCTGGGGTCTTAAAGGCTTGAAGGTGAACAAGCGGCCATCTAGCTCAGAAGCAAAAAAGCCCACATGGAAGAAGCACACCGGCCAGTGCGATCACGAGGTGCCAAGGGACAAGGTATAAGACATCATGCAAAAAAAAAAAAACAACAACGATATAAGTGTGTGTATATATGTGTATATGTATATGTATATATATACCATATTAAATGAAGGGGGAAGTGCAGAGTGGAGACCCAAGGCCCAAGTGTCGGCCAATGGAGATCCCCTCATAGAGGCGTTCAGGAGAGGAGATGGGTTAATTAGGGTGCGAGGTAGTACCGATGAAGAACACAGCTTTCCCCCAGATCCTGGATGCTTCCTCCCCCCAACTACCATGATCCGAATTCTACCTTGCAGGCCTGGATAGGACAGAGGCTGTACACTGGTACATATGAGGGCTGGAGGTACAGGGAATCCAGGGTGGATGATACCTTCAGGACCAAGGGTGTGAGGGACGATGCTGGGAGAGTGGAGGGTGAGTGGGCTGGAAAGGGGGAACTGATTACAAGGATCCACATGTGACCTCTTCCCTGGGAGAGGGACAGCAGAGAAGGGGGGAAGGGAGACTCCGGATAGGGCAAGATATGACAAAATAACGAGGTATAAATTACCAAGGGCACATGAGGGAGGGGGTAAAGGGGAGGGAGGGGAAAAAAAAAAGAGGACCTGATGCAAGGGGCTTAAGTGGAGAGCAAATGCCTTGAGAATGATTGGGGCAGGGAATGTATGGATGTGCTTTATACAATTGATGTATGTATATGTATGGATGGTGATAAGAGTTGTATGGGTCCCTAATAAAATGTAAAAAAAGAAAAGAGGAGAAAAAAATGATTAGGGCAAAGACCGTACAGATGTGCTTTATACAACTGATGTATGTATATGTATGAACTGTGATAAGAATTGTATGAGCCCCTAATAAATTGTTAAAATTAAAAAAAAAAGAATTTGTATTATTCAATTCTGGACACATTTAAAACTAAGATCTTTTTTGTAATTATACTATCCTTAATTCCAAGAATACCTAACATCTTGTCTTTACATATAATTAAAAAGTGTTTAATTGCTAAAACGTGAATGAAACATTTTTTAAAACAAAAATATGAGGCGGCACAAGAAAGGACAGATGGAAACCACATAAAGTCCTAAGAGTCAGAAGAAAACTACTGGAAAGAGTTTTACAGCCAAGTTTTACGAAAAGACAACTCATTTAACTTTGTTGATTAGAGGAAGGAAAGCATTAAGATGTCTGTAAGATGTTTAGAATTAAAAAAAAGAGGACCTGATGCAAAGGGCTTAAGTGGAGAGCAAATGCTTTGAAAATGATTAGAGCAAAGAATGTACAGATGCGCTTTATACAATCGATGTATGTATAAGTATGGATTGTGATGAGTTGTATGAGCCCCTAATAAATGGTTAAAAAAAAGATGTTTAGAATTAAAAATCCTAAATCAATCAGTATTGCAAATAGGAGTGGGAAAATAATATAATCCAAAAATTATCATGAAAGATATAAGAATTAAGTATCTTCTTCAATTAGGTACGCTATCATTTGTTTAATATAAAGTGATGATCTTATAGAAACCAAAGTTATGGATCTGAGAATCTCTTACCCTTTGGAGCTCTGCATCTGGGTCTGGGTGTCCTTCTGCCAAAAGACGCTGCCTAATTTCCTCCAGTTCTTCCTTCTCTCTCTTCCTATCACGCTCATCTGCTTCCATTTCCTTTTCCCGATCACGCAATCTCTTCTGAAGAGCACTTCCCCTGCAAGAAAAAAACAGTAAGGATCATGTAATATCCACATCAACCTTTCTACATGCCCCTGGCAGGACTTTTTCCTAATGCTATACATGATATGCTAATTGACTGCAGACTCCTGTGTCTACAGAATGCCCAAGTCAATGTGTTCTCTACATGTTAGTCTATTAAGAAGGCAATATTTTACCATTTTTTCTTACCCTTGTTCTTCAGTCAGTCTAAGTGTACAAATGTAGCTTTAGGAGGGAAGAGAACAGTTGTCGTTTGGAAACCTTAAGCACTTAATTTGTCTTTCCTTAGATACTCTACTGAGAAAATAATTCAAGCAGAACTAGTACCATGAAGAATGGTTACGTCTCTTCAATTTAATTATTTTCCTAGTACAAAAATGAAGGTGGTGCAGAATTATCAGAAAGTATAGGCTACAAATACTTGTATATTTAGATAGCATTTTATTATGTTTCAGGTAATTGGAATTATGCACTTTCATTTTCTTATTCTCCTTCCTTCAGTAATTTATTTTTTCCCCTCTTTTGGAACTTTAACTTTTAAAATCAAACCATTGAGCACTTTCATTTTTATTACTTTTTTTTGGGGGGGGGGAAACACTCTATTTAAATTGCCAACTCGTCTTTTGAATATTTTGTACAAAATTAATTACATAGTATTGTGTATAAACGCAATTATATATCAAATACCTACACTACACATCTGTTTATCAGTTACAATAGAAATAAAGTAAAACCAAAGCACTGTTCAGACTTTGGGGCAGGCAAACAGGGACTAGAAGAACCATTCCAGGGCAGTGAAGTGCTAGAGTGGGCTGGAAAGTGTTAGGGGAGCAAAGTGTTGAGAGAAGTCCAGCTTTACAGCCTTCACTGCACATTAGTGGGTGTGGCCTGGTAAGTAGCCCTGTTTAAACCTTTTGCAGTAAAAATTTCTAGACAACCCTAGATAGCTATCAATATCATTGTTGGAAAAAATAATTATTGCACAATACTTTTTTTAATTTACTGTGATTTGTATGAAAGCTTTACACATTACATTAGTTTTCATTCAGTCATTCCTATATATTTTGATTAATGACATTGATTGCAATCCCGACTTTTTTTAAATGTTTTAAAATAAATCTGAATCAGATTTTTCCCAAAAAAGATGCTAAGAACTGCTGATCATTTTCCAGTAACTTTATTTCCTCCTGAAAATAGGATGTGCATATGCAACTACATAAGCTATTTTATCATCAGCTACAGTGATTTCAATTATCAGCTCGTAAACAAACCTAAGGCTCTGGGGTGACAAGGGATAAACACCTCAAAATATAAGTACTTTTATAAAGAGGTTTCTTACCGGTAATATTTGGGATCATCTCTATCATCATCATAATCTTCTAAGAATTCTTTTAATCGCTTAGCTTCTTTAGCCTTCGAAGAATAAAACAACAAAGGTATAATATTAACCGAAAAGTCTTAAAGACTGTCCTTTAATTCTCTTCCGGGGGAATAATTTTTCCTTACTCATTCAATCACACTAAGTAACAAAAAAGTACATTAGCACATCATATATTATTTTCTCTTTTACCCGAGTGACAGTAAGACTTATCTGTGAATGAAAACCACACTGTATACTACAATGAACAACCTCTGTCTGAAGTACAGCCATTATATCTAAAGAAAACTGAGAACACTAGGAAAGAAAGCTGAAAAAGCTATCCTACTTGATTTTACTGATTGGACAAAATTATTTCTAATTTTATTTCACAGGTCGAGGATGCTATATAATTTTATCTTGTAAGGTCCCAGAAAGACCCGCAGACATCGAGTCAATTCTGACTCATAGTGACCCTGGTAAGAGCAGAGTACAACTGTGACACAGGGCTTCTGAAGCTGTGACTCTGTGCCAAACACTTCACTCTTAAAATAGTTCATCAACCACATAAATGCAAATGCAAGAACTCATTTCTACATTTACGGTATAGTTCGATGAAAGAATAGCAGGGCGATGTAAGGATTAAAGTTCATATATGAATATATAATTCATAAGTGTTATATACACATTAATTTTTATTTATAAAACCAGTTCTCTCAGCACACTATTTGTTTCACTCAAATACTATGCAAATTACCGAATATTCAAAGCTCCCCAAAATTTCAACTATTTTGCGGATTCTGAATCAAAGGAAGCTTTATAAATTATTTGATATATTAGTCTATGGCAGTGTCATTTCGATTGCATTCAAATTAGAAAATTTTACATGTAGGAAAAGTTTGAAATGTTTGAAACATGTAATAATAGTTATCGATTAACTGGGAATAATAAGTTAGTTGGTTTTTATTCCTTTTATTTAACAGTAAGGAGGTGATGTGATTTTTATCTGAGAAAAATGTCATTAAAAAAAAAAATCACAATCTTACCATTTCTCTTCTTCTTTCTTCTTCTCTTTCAGCCTCTTTCTCATATTCTCGGGTTTTTTTCCGTTCTCTGATTTCCCAATTTTTAAGGCGCTAAAAAAAGAGAAAAAATTAGAGACGTTTTTAAATTATTGCTCAAAGAGAGCTAAAATGTTGACAGCCAAACTGCAAGAATAAAAACATTTCCTCCACTTACCTCTTGATAAGCAGCTTCTTTCTCTCGGAGTTTTCTTTCAAGCTTTCTCCGTTCATATGCATCTTCTTCATCCTCTTCCCGATCCCGTTTCTTGTCTTTTTCTCTCTCTCTCTCACGTTCCCTCTCCCGCTCTCGTTCTCTCTCTCGCTCTCTTTCCCGTTCCCGCTCTCGTTCTCTCTCTCGTTCTCGTTCCCTTTCACGATCTCTGCTCTTCTCTCTATGTAAACAAAACAAAACCTTCCTGTCAGCTTACTGTTTTCCTTACAAAAACAAAAATCACAGCAAAAAACAGTAAGATCTTGTAAGACATACTAAGCCTACAAGCCAGAATGAAGGCTTTAATTTCTACAAAATTTTAACAATCAGGTAAATGTATACTATTATTTCTACTCCAAGGTTCAGGAATGGTTTCTAAATGCTTACTGATAACTATGAAAACAAAAATAATGTCCCATCCTTAAAGAAAAATATAAATATTACATCATGTTGGAGATAATCTAAATGTCCTAAAAGACTAAAAATAATAAAATACCCAAGGAATAGAACAAAGTACAAACATAAATGATATACACAAGGAAACTAAGACATTAAAAGAGACCTCTATGAGGGAAGTTCCATTTTCATGGATTAGCAGGAATCAATGAAACTATCACTACCAACAGCAATCTGTAATTAAAATGTAATCCAGATGTAAATCTCAAAATTCTTTACAAAAAAGAACAATCCAATTGTCAACTTTATATGAAGTCTCAAATAGCCATACAACAGAGTAAGGATAGAGTAAGAGTGATCCAGTCATTCATTTGACAAGGGGTGAGGTGCACATCGCTTTCTGAAAGTGATGTCACTAAGACATGCACAAGAATATGGACATAGAGGGCCAGCGGGCGCCCGGCCTGGCAGAGCTTCCGAGGCGCCAGTGGGAGGAAGAGGCCGCGCGGGCCAAGCTTGTCCTCCTGGCTGGAGGCGGAGAGCCTGCCCACGGCAATCGGGGGCTCCAAGGACCCCGCCTGCTGGCTCCTTGGCTGTCCCAGGTTGCAAGTCAAGCCATGTAAAGCAGATTACAGAGAAAGAAAAGCTGTAGATAATATTTCTAGCTTATAAGGGCAGGGTATGAGAAAGAATAGATGATTAAACTCATTGCGAATTTTTTTTCAGGAGTGAAAAATTTGGTAGTTTATGAGTTGATCAAATTAAAGTTTGAATTCAGTGATTTGCTGTTAATTTTAGACATGGAATTTCGAAAGCAGTAAACTGGAAGTGGTAACAAAGTACCTGCCAACTTGAAAAAAAAAAAACAACAAAAATATGAGAAATCATTTGGTACATGAGTATGATGAAATGCATGCTACACAACAAATTATATCATATATAATAGAAATGAAGGTCTCAAATATTTCATTCACTGATAACCAAATTGTAGAACACATACTTAAGAAGGAATACTTGCATACATGTACATAGTGAAGACAGATATAACTTCACATAGATCAAATTCTAATGAACAAGTCTATCAAACGAGAAAGAAAGGCAAGGACGGAGAACTTCCCCTGCAACAACATGGTAGGTGGACTCAGCTAAAACCAGGTAGACAAACTGTTCACAGAGACATTAAATTTAGCTTGCAAAAGAAAGTAAATTAACATTGTCTAGGAGTGAGAAATGGAGAATAAATTTAGAGCCAGCAAGGAAGTAAACTGAAGTAGTCCAAGTAGTATATAGATTGAAATAAAGACCTAAGCGAATAAAAATGGTGGTAAAACATATTTATTTCCTAGTGTTAGGCCCTTCAATGGGTAATTGGAAAAATGCCCACCAATCCAGGAAGACCACCGGGTACATTTCTTTACCCAGAATATTCGGCATCCAGATGGAGTTTGTTTCCCATAAAGATCTCAGTTGTAACCTTAACCAGTGCTGCGTGGCTGTGTCACTGTGAGCAAGGATAAAGCAGCGCTCTCATCGCATACATAAACGTAAATGATTCTACAGAAAACTGTTGACCTGTGGCTCTATGAAAGCGATCGTAACACCTTACCTTGATCGACTCCGATCCTTATTTCGATCTGAGCTCCTCTCTCGGTCTCTTTCCCGATCTCTCTCTCGATCACGATCTCGCTCGCGCTCTTTGGTGCGGTCACGATCCCTATCACGGTCTCGTTCCCGCTCCCGTTCCTTCTCCTTTTCTCGTTCACGTTCTCTTTCCCTTTCTCGTTCCCGTTCTCGCCTTTCTCGTTCCCTTTCACGCTCCCTCTCTCTTTCTCTCCGTTCTTTCTCAATTTCCTGTCTTTCTTTCTCCTTTTTGCCTTTCTCTTCTTCCAGTTTCTAGAAACCAATAAAAGCACTTTTAGAGTTAACTCTGTAGTTCCCGTGTTCAAATCACTCCTGGTGCATTGCCCCCCAAGTACCAAACCACCAGAATCTAATACTAAATGGGGTTTCCACTTGAACAAATCCAAACTGAAACAATCACAAAACTAGATATATTTCTTGCACACCATATTCTGTACAGAGCAGGAATCTCCAATCTTGGATGCTGGGAGATTGTGTCAAGTGTGGCTGGACACTTATGACTACGCATTAACTAAAAGAATCACGGGCAATGTGGTGATCCTTAATTTCTTGAAATGCAATCACGCAAGAATTAACTAAAACTTAATCAAGTTATATTAATATCTGTAAATCAGTGGGACTGTAATAATAATACTCATTACATCCCAGGCTTCCCATTACCTGTAGGTTTACTACTTGAGAGACTGAGAAAGGACTTAAGGAAAAGTCATGTCACCATAATGCAACAAAATTATCTTTTTTCTTTTCCTGTTACCACCCTCCAAAAGGGAAATGAGCTGAATTCCGCCACAATATACTCTACGGAAACATGAACTCCTCCATTACAAGATGTATAGCTCACCAAATACAAAGTTTAAAATTCAGTCACTTCAAACAGAAAATGTACATAATATTTTCATTAACTTAATTTTACCCATAATACCTATAAAACAATGAAAATTACATCAACAATGATAAATCCATCCTCGGAAGCAACGATTATGCATTAACTTACAGATGCTGTGTTAGAACATGGATCGCCAACACGGGATTAACCTTGCCTACAAGCTATGTTTCTGGGAGGAAGAGCAAGTACATGGTTCACAAATAAACCAAATAACAAAGTCAGACGATGTTTGTACCTTGACAAGATTACCAGTGTACCACAAGGTTTCTACACAAACTCAGGGGGAAAAAACAAAACAAAAAAACCCAACAGGAAAAACAGAACACATTAATCCATTTGGTTCCATGTTTAGTGTCACTGAAATGAAATTTAACTGCAATAATAAAATGTCTTTTCTTGTTACGTAAAGCATTTAAAACAACTTTAAAAAGCAATCTTACCTGTTAAGATACTTTTGCTCCTGCTCATGGATCAGAGGACTGACAGAATTATCAAAGAAAAGCTGACAGAATTATCAAAAGAAAAGCTAATGCTTAAGAGATCAATATATTCAGTCACTCTACCAGTCTATAATATAAAAATAGAATGCAGGCAAAGCTAATACTGAATATGTTGAAATTACACAGAAAAGGAAAAAGAGAAAAAAGAACAGAAAGGCGAAAACTATAGGGGCTAAATCTCATTTTGGAAACTGTTCTAATGCAACATAAAAACTTACACTGTTAAATGAGGCTAGACTACATAAAACTTACCTCAGTGTCATACAGTTATAAAGAAATGTTTAATTTCTGAAATGATACTTACAGATTATTTTAGCTGTTCCAATAATAATTTGTGGGATTCCTGTTTTGTTTTATTTTTAACTCCTGCTTATTCACTGCACTACTTATTTCTTAAATATAATTTCACTTATGGTAATAATGATTTGTTTTAGGACTCTTACTCAAAAGTTTTGTTTGAAGCAAATGAAATAATGAACGAAACTAGTCAGTGCCAATTGCTTTCCTAAAGTGTTACAAATAGAGCACTTGAGTATTTATATATTTGAAGGGGGGGGAAAAAAGACCCTGAAGAAAAATGGAAAGGAATAGCTACTGAAAGACGTAAGAAAATTAAGAGGCAATGAAAAGGACAGATTAAAAACCATAGATCTTACCTCGTTCTCTCTTCAGACTCGTCCGTGCTGTAAATGGACGCCCCCTGCCACGCTGCTAACCCTGACAGTCTGTGGTTATTTAATAAACTCATACCAAAACATGCAAAGGTTCACTGAGCTCATTTTGTAATCATTAAAGTACCAAACATTCCCTTTAATCAGACCATCCCAATAGAAGTGTGCTGTTTTTTGTCCTTTCCGTTGTTTTTTTTTTTGGTTAAAGGATGTTTTTGAAATTCAAGACATTTCTCCCCCCACCCACCGCAAGTGAAAAGCAATCAAATGCCTGACAGCTTCTCAAATTATGAAGCAAAGATCTTTTTAAATTATTATTTTTAATCATGATTTCCTCATAATTTATCAATAACATGGCAGGGTTTAACAAATAACAAAAAGGGGGTAAATCACACACACAACTGTATACCATTTTCAAGCTTACACAGATCCTGATCTTCAATATTGAACCAATCAAAAGTATTTACCTAAGAGGACTTCCCACAGACTACCTTTCAATTCTCAAAATAAATTTTTTGAGGACAACATTGAATGACAGGAAAAGTACTGTGTATGTGAGCTAGAGCCAGGTGTCTGGATAATGCAGCATTCTCATAAAATTGTCAACGTGAGCATGATTGACTGAAAAGAAAAAGTCAACACATTTCACTGAGTCAAAGGCCAACCTCAGTCTACAAGAAACAGTAACATATTATTGCCTCTAATATCAAACGATATTATTTCATGCAGTATTTGCATTTCACCATCTGTAAGCATTACCTTCAATACCAGCGAACATTCACAGATGCACTGTCAATGAGAGAAGCTTTCATAGGCAAAACTCGTGAGTGGGATTTATTATGTACAAATACACCATTTCCAAGCCAGTTACCCCTTTGCATATTTTTCTGAGGGGGCATCCATAAATATAATAAAAAACAGAAGCGCATACTTACATCCTATTCCTTGTTACTTTCCAAGCTGAGAGTTTCATCTTGCATTAGTCACCATATGATCTCTATCATAATGGTGGGGGTCAATGAATAGATTAGCTTTAAGGGAATTTACAGTTCTTCCATGCATCTAAAATTTGGTAAGTCTGGTAACCACTGGCCTACTTTAAAAAAAATTTCCCCCTCAATTTAAATCTACACAAACATAAACCTTAAATTTTATCTCAGCTCTACAGATAAGGTTTTTGTAGGACTAAACTGCCACAGAAATATACTACTATAGTGTATGTCATTCTACTTGCCCCACTAAAATTCAGTTTAAACCTGGTCTTGAGGTTGATGTTTAAATCTAATCCCAAAAAGACTTTCATTCATATTAAAGTGAGATGACTGCAAAGCAATCATTAACTGAAAACAGTAAGCCCACTATGTCAAGGATCACTTTAATATGGTATTCGTTTTGTTTCTTGGTTTCTAGCTAATTACCAATTAGACCTATTATAAAACACATTTAAAATAACTCTATTGCAAAGTTGATTTTCTTTTTGACTGCTTGCTTTGGATTCTGTAAAAAGTCTAGTTCAGTATCAAGTGAAAAAAATAAGAATACTACCTTGTGTGTGTCTCTGAATTTGCTAATCTCTCGGGATATCAGGTCTCTTTTGTCTTCTTCCATTTCTATAGCATTTATATCCTCCTGAAAGACAAATAGGACGGGGGGAAGACTTAAAATCAGGCTCCAACCAGTTACTTCTTTGTAAAGGTTACCAAAGAAAGGGTAAATAAATAGACCTTTTACAGTAGAACACCTAACAATCTGAAGTCAGACACTGAAAGATTAAATAGGCAAGAATCACAACTATGACACTTAGAAGTAAGCCTCGTGAATGTTAACAGCTACAACAAACTAACCTTCGTGATGAGCGGATAGGGGATCAGTGGGGCCACTGGAAATCTGCGGAAAATCTGCGGAAAAATCCACGAAGATTATCTTTTAAAAAAGAGTTCACACTGCTCTACAAAATAATGCTTACATTTTAAGCAAAACAGTATTTCTCTGATATTTCTCAATAGCAACCAAAAAAAAATCCACTACTCCATAGCCCCTTCAATCATCCCAAATAGTGGAATAGGAAGTTCAAAAATGCATGAAAAGGAATCCTAATAGGGTCAAGGTTGATGGTTTAAACCTACCTGCCACTCTACAGGACAAGGACAAGGGCATTCAATCCCATAAAAGTTTACAGTCTCAGAAACCCTACACAGGGTTTCTATGAGTCAGAATCCTCTCAAAGGCAGTGGATTCATGCTTACTACACTTGAAGAAGCCCTGGTAATGTAATGCAGTGCTAATAGTTCTCAGTTGCCACCGAACAGTGAATGATTTGAATAATCCAACTGTTGTGCTGGAGATGCAAAGATCTATAGCCTTGAAAACCCTATGAGACAATTCAACTTTATCCTACAGGCTTGTGATGTTACAAATTGAATTGATGGCCCTGGGTTTTGAGTTGGTAGACAATAGCTAGTAAGAATGGTATTGCCAATTTGCCAACATTTTCAACTGCCCTTTACATGACTATACCTTTGAACAGATTAGCACTAACACCAAGAGATTCCAAAAGGAACCACAGTGACCCACTGGATTAAGTAATGGGCTATTTATCAGGAAGTGGGCAATTTTGACCCCACTCAGCCCCACTCAGAATGATGAGATAGTCTGTTTCCATAAGATTTACAACCTCAGAACTCTACAGAACAATTCTACCTTAGTCCTGGAAACCTTATGAGGCAGGTCTACTCTGGCCTAGGGGTCACTGTTAAGTCAGAACCAACTTACTTGCTATAGGCTTAACAGACTCCAAGTAACACTATTTCAAGAATGGAGATTCAATATGTGGGATTTTATAATCATTAAGAACAAAAAGTCATAGAAAGCAAATGTTTTGAGAATGGCAACAAATGTACAAATGTACTTGACACAATGGATGGATGTATGTATGGATTGTGATAAGAATTGTACGAGCCGCCAATAAATTAAAAAAATAAAAGAACAAAAAGTAACAGAAATGTAATTGGGCACAAAGAAAACTGAAGAGTGTCTAATAAGACAACAAACCCGAAGAATATCAATTTTGTCTCCCTAGAAAATCACTATAAATGGATATACACCGAAGACCAATAGGTGCATAAGCAAATCTGGTGAAGAAAGCTGATGGTGCCCCTCTATCAAAAGATAAAGCGTCTGGGGGGAGCGGGGAGGGAGGGGGGGGAAAGGACCTGATGCAGAGGGCTTAAGTGGAGAGCAAATGCTTTGAGAGTGATTAGGGCAAAGAATGTACAGATGTGCTTTATGCAATTGATGTATGTATATGTATGGATTGTCATAAGAGTTGTATGAGCCCCTGATAAAATGTTAAAAAAAAAAAAAGATAAAGTGTCTGGGGTCTTAAAGGCATAAAGGTAAACAAGCGGCATCTAGCTCAGAAGCAACAAAGCCCACATGGAAGAAGCACACCAGCAGGTGCGATTCATAAGGTGTCAAAGATATCAGGTAACAGGCATCATCAGAACAAAAAATCTTACCACAGTAAATGAGGCGGGGAGTGCTGAGCAGAGACCCTAGGCCCATTTGTCGGTCACTGGAGATTCCCTTGCAGAGGGGTCTCGGGGAGGAGATGAACCAGACAGGGTGTGATGTAGCAACGATGAAAAATAAACTTTCCTCTAGTTCCTAAATGATCCAAATTCTACCTTGCAAGTCTGGCTAGACCAGAGGATGTACACTAGTACAGATAAGAACTGGAAACACAGGGAATCCAGGTCAGATGATCCCTTCAGGACCAGTGGGGTGAGTGGTGATACTGGGAGTATAGAGGGAAAGTGGGTGGAAAAGGAGACCGATTAAAAGGATCTACATGTAACCTCCTCCCTAGGAGACGGACAACAGAAATGTGGGTGAAGGGAGACGTTGCACAGGGCAAGATATGACGAAATAATTTATAAATTATCAAGGGTTCATGAGGGAGGGGGAAGGGGAAGGGAGAGGAAAAAAAGAGGACGTGATGCCAGGGACTTAAGTGGAGAGCAAATGTTTTGAGAATGATGAGGGCAATGAATGTACAAATGTACTTTCCACAATGGATGTATGTATGGACTGTGATAAATTATATGAGCCCCTAATAAAACGATTAAAAATAAATGGATATAAAATTCTTCTAATATTTTAAAAAGAACACTTCCTGTGATTTTTTTACTAAGTTCATCTAACAAAATGAGTATAAAAAAACAAAATGTTTTTCAACCTGGACATCCTACTGTATACTCTTCTTTCTTAGTACTCTAGTTTAGTTGACTGTTCAACACTGTTATTGTACATGGACAAAACTGAGAACTGGTTTCTGGAGGAATGGTGGCTGAATAGTGAAGAATACGTGAAACTCCCCAATGCAGAGACTAGCTTGGAACAGAAACAGGTCCACAACTAGGGAGTTATAAGGCAAAACAGGGCAGTCACTTCATTTATCCCTCTGGAGTTGAAATGTAATCAAAGCACAAAAGTGACATCGTAAGAAATCAACTGCTTTGGCAAAAATCAGTAACACATACGTCCTCCTTCTTTTCCTTTTTTTTCTTCCTAGGGTGGGAGTCAGATTCTTGTGAGGGGGCATTCAGTTCACTGGAGTATTCACGTATTAAAACTTCAATTGCCCCTTTAATCATCTGATCTCTTCTCTTTGTTTCTTCATCTAAGGCTTCTTCATCATCAGTAGTGACGGTCTCTGGTCTGGCATTCTTAAGCAACAAGGCAATGTCAAGAGAGAAAAGGGGGGGGAGAGAATTTAGACATTTTAATGTAAAAGTTCACAAACAGAAAGTAAAAACAATATGTCCTCCAAAATATGCCCAGGTTCTATTATAGAGTTGGCTTTAATCTTTAACTTAAAAAGACTAAACTTCATTTGCTTTATTTTCTTAATACACTGGCACTTCATTTTCTTTCCCTCTTTTCCCCTGAGACCTGTATTTCTGGCTCCTAATCAACTAAAAAAATTAAATGGCAGGACTATCAGTTTTAGACTGTCTTAAGAGTTAAACATTAAGTTAATATTTATAAAATAACAACTGATCCTTACAAAAAGACATACACACAATTTTGTGTAAACTACAATAGTTACCATGTAAAACAAGCTACAATGGTTACTATGTAAAACAGTATTATACTGGGTATACAAAAAGCACCAGACAACTACATACAACAAAATGCAAGCATCAGATATGGTAGCACTGAAATCATAGCTTTCTCCCCACATCCACACAACCGTTAAAAAATCTACCAACTTAATTTTAAAAGCTGTGTTTCCAAAAAAATTTTTTTTGAATAAATAAAAGCTGTGTTTCTAAAATAAGAAAGCTAAACTCAGTGCCATGAAGTCAATTCTGACTCAGCAACCCTATGAAGACTGCCCCTGTGGGTCTGAGGCAGTAAATCTTTACAGGAAAAGAACGCATCTTTCTCCTGTGAAGCAGCTGCTGGGGAAGAATGGCTGGTCTCAAGTTTAACAGCCCAACATGTCAACGCCTACGTAGCCACTGCTCCTGTAATTGTAAATACTATACAAGTCTTCCTCCCCATGACCCAGGCATGTAATACTGCATTAAAATGTTTTTGTAATTAAGTCTACGTCGTGATGGCTGTCACAACTAAGTACTGAATGCTTGTAGGGCTTCGATGATTTTTAAAGATGTTCAGATTGTTAATTCTATGTCTTTGAAAAAGAAAGTAACAGCTTCAAATGTGCTACTTGTTTCTACCTTAATGTTAAACTCTCCAATTCATACAGGTGAAACAGTAAGCAGAGAACCACCTCAAAACTTTCAGTAATCCCCAGGTGTTATCAAGTAACGATGTAAAACATGGGAAGTGTACAGGAAATGTTTCGACAATAACGTAACTGATAAAAAACAGGTAAAAGTCACTCATCATTCTAAATTAAAACTACAAACAAGCCTGCCCCCAAAATAGATACTTCATGAAAATATATATCCAGAACATTCTCACAGATACAGAGAATCACACAATTTTGCACAAATACCTGCTTCTTGGTTAAAATAAATCCAGGGTGAATTTAACATCATGTTAATTCCTTAGCAATAACAATGAGCAGTGGTTTCATAACACTGCCACACCACTCTGTCCAAAGGAAATATATTAAACAAGTCTTTCTTGTTTTCTCTAGAAAGTTTTATTAAGCGCTGTGTATGAGATGGCGTAAGATTCAAAATAGATTACTTTGCCCTCAACTATGAAAAATGAGATAGGTTATAACACAGAAAACTTCAATTTAAGGCACTAGTTGTTACTGAACTAGTCAGTATAAAAGTTTCTTACTCTCAAATCTTTCCCCTCACTCTCTTTTATTCTTGAAAAGTAAGCAATTGGCTTTTATTTAATTAATCATTTCACTGGGGGCTCATACAACTCCATCCATCGTGTCAAGCACATTTGTAGATGTTATCATTCTGAAAACATTCTACGTGAGCCCTTGATATCAGCTCATTTTTCCCCTCCTTTTCCGACACTCCCTCCAAGAACCCTCATAATTTATAAAATATTATTTCGTCATGTCTTACACTATCCAATGTCTCCCTTCACCCACTTTTCTGTTGTTTGTCTCCGAGGGAAGGGGTTACATGTAGATCATTGTGATCAGTTCTCCCTTCTACCCCACTTTCCCTTTCCCCTCCGGGTAACACTACTCGCATTGAGTGGTTCATCTGTCCTGGATTTCCTGTGTTTCCAGTTCTTATCTGTACCAGTGCACATCCTCTGGTCTAGCTGGATTTGTAAGGTAGAATTAGGATCATGATAGTAAGGGGGAGGAAGCGTTAAAGGACTAGATCCAAGTTTTATGTTTCATCGTTACTACACTGCACCCTGACTGGCTCGTCTCCTCCCCGTGACCCTTCTGTAAGGGTCATCCACTCTTCTTGAGGCCAACTTTTTACTTGGCATTTGGTAATTTACCTAAGGATGGTAATTGTTAAAATTAATTGCTAAAAAAATAATAAACTACAACTATGGTAATGTGTTCCTTTCTTCTATCTATATATTTTGATCATTTTTAAAAACTGTCTCAAAAGCCTTTCAATGATACCTTGCTTTCCAAGATTAAATTAAATATCAACTGTACAGTAGGTTACATGGCATTTTTTCATCCTACTCAGCTGTTCAGTTCAGATTTAAGTTCTGTATCATGAAGGTATACTATTGCAGGCATTTTCCTTTCACCCTGAACTCCTTCCCATGAGTGCCCCAGTCTATTTGACTGATATTGGGGAAGGGAGCTATGGAATCCAGAGTCCTCTCTATATAATGACCATCGCTCAAACCAACATTGAAATATTGGTCAGTTTGCATAACTTAGAAAAAGTTATTTAGCATTAACTACACCGTTTTGCAAATAACTACATTTATAAAGAAATAGTGAAAAGTTTAAAAGAAAATCTTAAAAACCAAATTTCTCGAGTGTTTTTTTAAAAAGAAAATAACCAGGTATCACAAAAATTTAAGTTATTATTGGTTAGAGACCATTCCACAAACTGACATATTTTGCCTAAAGCTCTGCTTCTTTTTCTTCAGACATATACGCACTCCAGATTTCCAGATTCTTCTCCACTGTAGAAAGCAAGCACACAGCCAGTAATAGAAGACCAAAATGGGGACAGTTGACAGAGATCTACTAACAGCTAGGGTGTGGATGTTTTAACTAATTAAGTTTATTCTGACTCACAGCCATCCTAGCAGAAAAGAAAGAACTGGACTTGTGGATTTCCAAGGCTATAAATCTTTACCAGAACAGAAAGTTTAGCTTTGTTCTGTGACTTTGCAATTAAGGAGACAAGTGCCCAACATGTAACCCATGATGCCATCTGCACGCCTTTAGGATGACCACCCATCCTGTTTTTCCTCGGCTATTTTAAGTGCCAGAATACTTAACTCGTTTCAGATGAAGTAAAAGTTGAAAAATAGCGGTTAGGCACTCTTTGGCACAGATTTATACAATTAAAAAAAAAAAGCCAACTTGAAGTCAGGGTTTTTGCAGAAAATGTCCAGGTCAATGAATTAGTATCTAGGCACAGACATGATGATCCACCCAGAGCACTCTATCATCTATCAGAATAGAATGTACATGACTCCGCTTCCTGAGAAAAGGTGAGCTTGATAAAGCTGTCAATTTCACTCCTGAAGATACTTACCAGTCAACAATGTAAGATGTTTGTCCATAAGCAACTTCAAAAATTAGCAAGATTAAGACTAAAATTGGTATGGTTGTCTCAAGTGCAAGTTTTATTAAAGGTTAATAATAAAAGCCACCACCATGCCACCACTCAACCAGACTATTTGACAAGCACTTAATTCCTCTGTCAAGTCTAGGTGAGGAAAACTGACACAGTATTTAAAAAGAAAAAGTATGCTCTATTTATTTGATGAGAACTATACTTTCTGTGTTGAAATCAGAGATAATGTCTCACACATTCTATCATCCACCATCACTGCCTTCTAAATTTCTGCAACAAATTAACAATAAAGAACACATGCGCTGAACTTCACAGGAAAGCTTGAGCTTGAAAACCTATGTCAAATCTTCACTCTCCTTCACTCTAGATGGATATACAAAGCGAACAAGCTTCAAGACAAAATTATTCAACAAAATAAGCTCAAGAGAACATTCATCTTTATCTATCCACCTCTAAAGGGATGTTCCCGTCTTACTGAACCGTCCCCTAGGAGTTCTACACACTTTGATCAACAAACATCGAAAAGATGATGACATTGAGGCATTAAAATCATGTTCCATTAAATGCTCATTGAGGTGTACAAACAAGAAGTCTGAAAGGGCAACATCAGGGCAGTAGGAGGGATACAATAAGGTTTCCCAGTGAAGTTCTTTCAGAACACACATGATACTCTCAGAGAATAAGCAGATGCACTGTGGTAATGGAGAAATTCCCAGGGCTTTATGCTCAGCAACACAGTTGTCAATTTCTTTAAATTTCTTAAGAGGCCCCCTATGCATCTTGTGTTCTTCAAGAAAATTTATCTAGATCACCCCACTTTGACATCCTAAAATGGCATCATAACCTTTTGTATGAACTGAAACCCTAGTAGCAATACTGTTGTATATACCCTCATATGTCATTAAGGGAAAATAAATTTACAGCAGACGGAACTGCTCAACCTCTGCCATTTAACCCATATTGTTATCTCTTAGAAAATATACTCTATGATTGTCCTGTAATTTCACTCTGGGGATAAGGACAAGTATATCCAGAATTACAACACAGGTGGAAAAATATAAAACTGAAGTGTCTCTCAATTCCACTTTATCTGAAATAATGGTACTAAATTTGTTATTGGAGTCCTAATTCTATTTTTATTTCATGTTTTTATTTTTGCTGTTGAGATTTAATCCCATTGGTAAAAAAACAAATATATTATAACATGGTTTATCTTGTTCTTGGTGCCTATAAATTAAATGTAAAAATCGCACAACAGTACACAAGGGG
Organism: Tenrec ecaudatus; assembly: GCF_050624435.1. Lineage (NCBI taxonomy): Eukaryota > Metazoa > Chordata > Mammalia > Afrosoricida > Tenrecidae > Tenrec > Tenrec ecaudatus. Next base: position 31,471,573 of record NC_134543.1, read on the forward strand.
TACCCCACCAAAAATCTATGTATTTAAATTTTTCCATATCACGCTTATCACCTTCTATCTACTCTCCATTACATTTAATACATTGGTCAAATCTACAATTCCATTCTCGCAAACATTTTTCAAACTCATCTATTTGGATTGCTGACAGCAACCATGCCCGTTTTCTTCAAATCTTCTAAGTCAAAAGTCTCTGTCCTTCATTGACAGAAACTCATGGGGCGAGGTCAGGTGAGTCAGGCGCATGGGGCAAGAGAGGCATGCTGTTTTTTGCCAAAAAATGGCACACTGAGAAGGCTGCAGTAGCAGTGCATTGTCATCGGTTACAAGTCCTTTTTTGCTGCAGTTACGCGATCTTTTTATATCCTCTAAACAGAAAGCTTGATGAACAATCTGACCTGGTGGGACAAACTCCCAATGCACTACGTGTAGTCATTGTCGTCCCTTGGGGAAGGTTGACGGATATCCAGAACGAGGTTTTGTCATCAATCGATAGTTCACCTTTTTTGAAACAAGAAAACCACTCGTACATTTGAGTATCCCATAGCGCTGTCCTACAGCGGAATTTTCCCCAAGAAAACAAAATTTCACAGCCATATGCAGTTCTTAGCACAATGTTCTCTTAAGTCGGCCCTCTCTCTCTCTCACTCTCTCTCTCTCTCACACACACACAAGGTTTAAGTGAAACTGCTTTTACAAAAAAACTCAGTATGACCAGAGAGGACCTTCCTAGGCAACACCTCTGGGTGCACTAAGTCAGAGTGAGTTTCTGATACTCACCAACTGTGAAAAATATGTACTATGAAAGCCCCACCCAGGGGAGCTTCTTTTCAGGTTTTTTGGGATACTCCCTTCTACGTCCTGATTTATACAAATAAATATAAGGTGATTCATTTCAAGAGAATATATTATACTATTTGATGTAAATTAAACCACCTTGTAAACTGATAAACATAGTAAAACTGGGAACAGGAGGAAAAATAGAGGGAAAATTTGATGGTATTTAATTTATGCATTATTTAAGAATTCAATTATCACTATAAAGAAAATCTGAAAATCCTTCTGGAGGCTTTGCATTTTTTACTGATGTAACAGGTAATAAATTATGTAGTGAGGTGTAATTTATAGTACAGAGAAATTATTGTTGCCAATATTCAAGATCACAAGGAAGTAATAACCTTATATTCAATGAATGTTCACTGTACTTTGCTGCTATGGGTATAACGTCATGCTAAGTGCTACACATGGTACAAACTGAAGTGACTACCTGGTAGTCATAACAGGATGTCATAGGAAGATTTAAAATCGATACTAACAGTTAAAATCTGTTTCATATGGTAATATAGAAAATGTAATGAAGGCATGAAATAAGGGATATCTCGACTTTAATTCTAAAAACAAAATTTACATAAGGGACTTGAAGAGACAACAAGAACATGTCAGCAAAGACATGGAAAAGATGTGGGCAGCTAGGAACATAAAGTAGACTGGCACCAGTCTTAAACACGATCTTAAAGAACTGGGAATTTGCCCGAAATTGAAGTTGCATGAGTAGATGCTAACTTAAGTATACTTGTGCTTTAGAAATAGAAAAAGTATTCCAAACTCTGATGAGAGTAAATGACACCCATAGACATGTTAAGAGTAATAGTAAAAGGTCAAGGAAAAATAAAATTAAGTTATAAACTTGTTTACAAAACAGTACTTAGAATGCAGTGCAGTTCTTATAACATTAAATTTGTATGTAGAGAAACATGTACCCCAAAAATGCCAATGTCTATAATACTTACATACGTGAACAACTCTTAATATGACAACACTTAAATTGTGATGTAATTTATATGCCAGTAAAACTAGTTTTAGAAATTATTCCATGAAATTTTTAAGTTACTTATGGTAATGATATTATAAAAGCTATTATTTTGATGCTTGGATTTAATTTGTGAATTCTTAACAACATTTTTTGTAATAATAGAGGGAAAAGAAAGGTGTTTGTTTTGAAAATAAAATCCTGAAAGTATGAGCTAGAACGCAGACTGTTGTCCTTAGAATGTTTCTGTGAGAGAAGGTGATAATCTAAAGTGGCCGGTTGAGCTTTAGGTGGCAAATAAGGAATTAGGAAAGAAAGCAAGGGGCAATATAGTCAGGTTTTTGCATTTGTTAGGAAGGGGTACAACATACACATTACAACACAACATACAAAAATTTACTTCAACTTAACTTCACTTAATATAATCTAAATAAAGACATCCAACTGTGGAAAAATATTAAGATTCATTTTATTCATCTTAGAACCTCTGTATATCTAAAAGAGGGCAACTAATAAAAACTGTGTAGGTTGAAATATATTTTGTACTTACTTACAAAGCTGCCTTAATGAATTAGCTCTGTTTGGAATAGTCTGTACCAGTGTTTTCTCTGGCAAGTTAACCTTGTCCAGCCTCCCTTACTACCTTCATCCCAACCTGGAATAAGCAAACCAACAGTCACCCACGCACTGTGGGTAGATAGAAGACTTAAAGTAACTACAAACTAAAAATTACCCTCCTGCATTTAGCCACACACATGATTTATGATGACGATCTTTGAATCCCCATATTAGATTCATTTAAAAGAAATCATTTATACTGAAATAGCACAACTAGCCACAAGATATAGCATTAGGGAAACATACCCCATTAGAAGCTTTCTTCTTTGCTTTCCATTCATCAAGTTGTGCCTTTGTCTTTGCATCAACTTTAACAAGTAGCTTCTTCTCTCCAATCTGCAGGTCGTGCAATAACCTGAGTGCACGGAGGGTAGATTCAGGCTCCTTATACTCACAGAATCCAAAGGCTATCAATGGATGTAAAGAATTAGTGAAATATCAATACAATTATGAAAGATTAAAAAAATCATTAGAGATCAAAAACAACAAAGTTTATGCAAATGTTCCCCTTTCCTTCATTCCCTTTGGTAAGCATTTCAATAACCTTAGGGCCCTAAACAACCAAAGCTCTCATAATAGCAGTTTGGATATATATTTATGTCTTTACCTCCTGGAAACACATGGTAAAAATATTTAAAGAAGATGATCTAGTGCTTCAGAAGAAGTGGATGGGAGAGAGAAGACGGAAAACTTGGTATGAGTTCCTCAGAGTCAAAAATGGGTGATGCGAGGGGTCAATGGGATCAGGGACCAGGCATCTAGGACCCAAAATAAAATCATACCCAAGATGAAGAATGTGGGGGGGGGGGGGCTGAAGTAGAGACCCAATTATCTGTAGATAATTGGACATACCCTCACAGAGGGGTCATAGGGAAGAGATGAGCCAGTCAGGGTGCAGTATATAATTGATGAAACACACAACTTTCCTCTAGCTCTTTGGTGCTTCCTTCCCCCCACTATCATGACCTCAATTTTACCTACAAATCAGATTAGACCAGAACATGCACACTGCTACAGATAAGAGCCCACAACACAGGGAATCCACGATAGGTAAATAAATGCCTTGGGGCCAACAAGGAGAGGAGAGATACCAGAATTAGAGGAGGGTGGGGGAAGACAGGAGGAAATGTTCATAAGGATCAGAACCCCCTTCCAGGGGAATAAATAACAGAAAAGTGAGTGAAAGGCAACAGATGATAATGTAAGACATGGAAAAAACGATCTATAACGTATTAAGTGTTCATGAGGGAGGGGAGGCGGAAGGGAGGGGGAAGAAATGGGGAGGTGATATCAGGGACTCAAGTGGTTTGAAAATGATGATTGGCCACATATGTGCAAATGTGCTTGACACATTAGAGGAATGTATGGATTATGATAAGAGATGTAAGAGCCCCCAATAAATTTTAAAAACAACATTTTGAGTACATGAAAGTTCTTATTATTTTTTTAATTACATGAAACTGTAAGTAAGTTTTTAAAATGCATAACTGTGAGGTGAAATTAATTACTACGGTTCTTTTATCCAATTTTCTTTAACTCCCACCCAAAAAATGTTATGTGAAACACTAACAGGATTGGTCAGTTTTGCCATTCCCCTATGAAAGAGCCACCTCTAAGACAGGATGAGAGAATCTGGAATAAATAAGGAACAGCAACAGCAGTGTATGGGAGATTCCTGTCTGAAGTGGTGGTGGTAGAGGCCCAGCGACTACATCATGAGGGAGAGGTTGAAGACCCCAGAGATGAGATCATGAGGCTGTGAGGCTAGCTACCTGGCCCACAGAGGGAGCGAGAAAGGGTTATGTGACTGAGAAGTTGGGGGTAAGAGAGACTTGGCTGCTGGTTGGAGAGGTGCTGTACTGAATTGACTACACCCTTATTGTTTTCTAATCATTTGTTTTCCCAATATCCCCCCCATTAATTGTGAGTATTGTTATAGAAACAACAGTTTTGGTTTCATTTTTTAAGAATTATGGCAAGAGAAGCCGGTGGAATTGGGAGCTAATAATGGGTGCAAAAATGAAGAAAAAGTTATAGATTTGTTGTGGTGATGACTGCACAACTATTTAGACAATTTAAACCATTGAATTGTATGGTATGAGAATCATGCGTTAATAAAACAGCTTTTAAATATTTGAATATTGTCTGTGAGTTTGTGGGGACGTTGCAATGCCTTGTCAAAGCTAACCAAAATGTGTAGTGTGCCATGGGAGGCCCATTTAGTGTCAGAAGAGAGTGAAAGAAAGATGGAGAGTGGAGACATGTCTTGTACTGGACACTGGGTTGGTGGAGTTAAATTCTCCTCCTCCCTACCATAGCCAGAGGTCAGATGTGGCCTCCATGCTGTTTTCACAATGACCATCAAGCACATGAGATCAAAGGGCATCATTAGCCCAGGGATAAAGCCCAGGATGTAGGAAGGGTTAGGAAAGAAAGACAAATGGAAACAGAAAACCTAAGTAAAAAGAAAGCTTTTACACTCTATTACCATAAACATCACAAAATAAAGCATGTACAAAATATTGAAAAAACAATTTGCTCTATAAATTTTTAACCAAAGGGGAAAAAAAAAGTACAATTCAACAAGTGCTTCTACCAATAAATATTAGGACCGTTTGCTTTACACAATAGGTCACCCATTGCCTTTTACCGATACTTTTTCTAAATTTGATCATGTTGTCCCCCACTAAGACAAAACTTTTAAAAAAGTATTATTAAAAGAGAAACAGTCTAGAAAAATTTTCCCTTCTAACCACATTTATGTATTTTAAACTTCCTATTCTTAACTCTAAGCCACCATCTTCCCAACTGACTTTTAACTTTTCAGAACATTAAAATAGAAAGAATGCTAATCTAACAACTCCTGTGGTTGCGGATCAAAATAAACATGTAAAAACTGATTTATATGCACAGGTTAAAATAATTGCAACCAAAAGACGGGGGGAAATTTTTACCTACCTTGAAGTTTTCCAGAAGCACCCTGTACTCTCTTCCAGCTCAAAACAAGACCACATTTCTTAAGGAAAAAAAGAAACATCATAGCCACTTATCAATTAAGATAAAAGCACAAGTCTTTTATTTTGAACAAAAAAGGAAAATCCAACATAAACATGTACAAACCCACTAAAAAAGAAAAATCAACAGACACTAAAATCTATTAAATTACTAAATTTATTAAAATTCTCCCTATCCCGACAAGCCTATCATAAAAAATTATTTAACAAATTGTTTTACATATAAATTCTTAGCCCCCAATAAAATGATTTTTAAATAAGTAAATAAATAAGAATTCTTATTGGTCCTTATTTACATGGAAAATTATCTAACTTCCTATAAATTAGAAATTTTTTAGCTTGTACGTGCTACAAAAAAATAAAATGTTATGAATGGATTGTGCTTAGAGTTGTACGATCCCTCAATAAAATTACTTTAAAAAATAAATAAAATAAAAGGCAAGACCGAAGTACCTCATAATTTTAAAAAGTTGTCAATTAGATACATGATGACCCTAAGTCAGAACTGAGGGCAATGGGTTTGGTTTGGGAAATAATGGATATAAATCCGAATTATCAAGTCCACTGCCATCAAGTAGATTCTGACTAAGAACAAGAGAGGAATTTTGCTTAAGGTTTCTAAGTCAACACATTTTTTTTTGAAAGCTGACAACCTCTTCCCACCCCCAACAAAGCAACTGATAGGTTTGAACTGCCAACCCTGTGGTTGGTAGGCCAGCGTTTAAACCACTGTGCAACCATGGCCCCTTCTGTTGAGTATACTATTTAAAAACAAAAACACAAGCCCAGTGTTATGTAGAACAACTTCTGGGTCTTAGGATATATTTAAAGTATTCAGATTTTGTTTTTTTCAGACTTTTTAGAAACTGTGTTATCTCTAAATATTCTCAAAACACCATGGAGGGCAGAGCAGTAATGTACGAGAAAGACAGATAAAGCCACCAGGTCAAAAAGAGCTCAATAATTAATCTAAGTAATGGGTATGCTGCTGTTTGTTGCCACTGACTCAATTCTGACTCATAGCACACCCCAAGTGTTCAGAAAGGAAGTATTCCTTCCACAGGAATTTTAATGCTGTGACCTTTCAGATGCAGATCTCCAAGGAACCTCTGGGTGGGTTCAAACCACCAACCTTTCGACTAGTAGTCAAGCGCTTCACTGCTTATACTACTCACAGACTTGTAGATAAAGGACATAAGGATATGTATTCATTATATTCTTTCACCTTTTCTATAAGATTAAAGCTTTGTTTTCAAAAGAAAAAGTTTCACTAAAATAATTAATCAAGGCCCACTTTATGCATTTATTTAAGTGGAAAATAAACCAGTAACTTACAGCTAGGAGTTGTCTTATAAGCATGTCTGAGGCTTTCTCGGATATGTTGCCCACAAACACTGTAGTGGTAGGACCACAGTTTTCATCATTTTCTTTCGCCTTTAAGCCTGGATGATCCTTTCTTGCTCCCAAATGCTTTCCAACCATGGACACAGTGGGTACTAAAACCTAAAGCGAGAGATGCATTCAGATTGAATGACAGTTAAACTTCCTATCAGATTAATATGAAATTTTTATCAATTTTAAAATAATACAAGTGGGCTCCAAAAGTTCATGGAAACATTCCAATATCTTTTAATTCTATTCTTTCCATGACCTTTTTGAAAACCCTTCATAATTACAATACATTATCACTAAGCATCTACATATTTACCATCTAAAACTCTTAAAAGCACACAGCATTTTCCATTGATACAATCATGTCCACAACAGATTACACTACCAGATTGCCTTTAAAAACAACTTGATTATGTAAACAGTAAGTTTGACTAAAAATTGCAGCTAATTTTAAAATAACCACTTAAAATTATCCAACATCCAGTATTAAGAGTGCTCTCAATATCACTACAACTGCAAATTTCAATTATTCCTGCTAATGTTCTAGCGCAGATCCAATTTTATTTAGCCTACCACTGCACTACCCCACAAAAAAATAGCATCACCTTGGCAGTAACGTTTGTACTACAGCCTATCATCCAAGAAAAAGTAAATTATCTGTTTTTGCAGCCCACTCCCCCAGTCATTCCAGTGCTCCCTCCCCAAGAATACTATCTCCTACTTTGACACATTGCTCTTGAAAGGTAATCTTTCTAGTAGAATACTTTCAAAGCACACTTCGTGCACTTATAATTCTCCTTTTATCCCTTATGTTCTTGTCTTGTTTTCTCTGTATGTCGTTCAACTATTCAGAGAAAGTTACAGCCTTGTTCAACTCTATCTGACATTGATTTTCGCACACCAGGCACAGTAAAGACTGAAGGCACAGTAAAGACTGAATACACAGTGGTGAGTGCGGGGAGCTGCTCCAAAATATCCTGGGCTAGCCTGAAATACTAGAGGTATTGCCCAGGGGGTCCAGAATCACGTCATCTTTAAAGTTGGCCTCACAGTAGATCCCTATTTAATCATTTATTTGCCCAGTATTGGTTGTCATTCCTCTGTATATAAGTGACCCATCGCAGAAGCAGAGAAAGAAAACCCTCTGACCATCAAGGAAGAAGAGTCAAGCCTTTAAAAGAGCATTTTCTTTACATGAAGTGCTGGAAGGGACAAGGCACAAGATGTAGGAGAGAAATGGAAGCTATGCCACGACCAAAGATCAAGACAAGGAAAGCAAAACAAAGCAGACATTCAGTATGGATACTATGAAACTGAAGCAGAGCAGCATGCAGGGTTCCAGGTCTATGGGGTGCAGAAGCCAGAAGCTATGGACCAGAGAGAAACATGATTGCTGGCTGAAGGTGCACAGACCAATGATTGCACCCTTAATATTTTCACATTCTGACTTATGGAAACCCATCCATTTCCTTAACACACACCTATGATTATAAGTTCTATCAGTAAATTCTGCAATGCCATTGCAACAAAATATTGAACCAAAAAGAAGAGTGCTGTGGATGAATGCCTGGGTATAAGTGTGAATGGTGTGAAGAAGGTAAATAAAGATGGAGGATGGAGGTTGGAAGTGATATCTGACATCTGCCTAATAGTAACAGGCTTTTGGCTGGTTAAGGAGATTCTTTCTCCCCTGTATAGTCAAAGAAGTTCAGATGTAGACTCCATGTCATTTTCACACCTTCATGTAGTCTATTAGCATTATACTTTTCTTAACTAAGATGCTTTAAGTGTTCAATAGCTTTAATAAATTTCAACCAAGTATTAAAATTCCAAATTTAAGATTTAGTAATGAAAAAAAAAAGATTTAGTAATGAAGGAGTTCTGCCACGGAATGCCTTCAGTAAAGCTAGACAAAGCTTGAAGGTGTCATACAAGACAAAGAAAATAAATGTGAAGGGCTATCCCCAAAACAGCCATAATTTTATTTTTTCAAAGCTATGTACTTAAATTTTTTTACAAAACAATTTTATCACCTTTGAAAGTACTCTCCATTACACTTAATATATTGGTCAAATCTGCGACCCCAGTCTTGTAAACATTTTTCTAACTCATCTGTTTGGATGGCTCCCTCATTTTTTTTTTTCTTCACCTCTTCTACGTTGTCAAATCGTCGTCCTTTCATGTCCCTTTTCATTCGTGGAAACAAAGAGAAGTCTCGCGGGGCAAAGCCAGGTGAGTCATGTGCATGGGGTAAGAAAGGCAATGGTGGTTTTTGCAAAAAACTGGCACACTTGAGCTATCTGCAGGAGCAGCTATATTGTGGTGGTGGTGGCAAAACCAGTGCCTGATCTGCTACAAATCAGGTTTTTCTGAACTTCTAAATCAACAGTTCTCAACCTATGGGTCACAAACCTTAGAGGGGTCGGATGACCCTTTCACTGGGGTCACCTGATTCCTAACAGTAGAAAAATTAGTTATGAAATAGCAACAAAAATAATGTTATGGTTGGGGGGGTCACCACCACATGAGGAGCTGTATGAAAGGGCCACTGCTGCAGCACTGGAAAGGTTCAGAACCACTGTTCTAAGTAGAAAGCTTCATTTAACAGTCTGACCTGATAGCATTAACTTCAAATGCACTATAAGTCAACATTTTCATCCCTTCTGGAAGTTAATAGTTGTTCAGAACAAGGTTTGTCATCAATGAACATTTCACCTTTTTAAAAAACATAACACTTTTTTGCCCATAGCGCTATCCTTGTAAGTTGTGTTCAACATCACAACAGTTTCAGTGGCATTTTCCTGAACAGAAAACAAAATTTCACAGCTGCAGGCTGTTATTAAATCAGCCATCACAAAAAACAAGGTTCAAGGGAAACTGTTTTTATGAAAAAATTTCACTGTGACCAGAGGACCTTCCCAGGCGATGCCACTGGGTACACTAACTCAGAGTTGCTAGATGCTTACCTAGTGAGAAACATGCATACTATGAAAGCTTTTTTCCGGTTTGTTTTGGATACCCTCTAAGACAGGGGAAGGTGTTTAAAATGAAAGGGAGAAAGAGTACTCCATATCAATTTCACTCTTCAATATTGAAATTTTTGCTTGAGTCTTATAGATACATGTATGTATATATGTGAGTTTGAGTATTTGTTTACTGAGATAAGAAACAGGGAATAGCCAATGATTTTTTTAAAAGAGGAAAAGTAAAAGAAGGGAAAAGCAAAAAAGGGAATAATTCTATTATATGAATAGGGCAATTGAATATGCAATTTATTCAATTAAGTAGTATTACATAGATGAGTGTTGCCATTTTTTTCCTGTTACTATTTTAAACATTTAAATCATTCAACTAAGTCAACCAAGTTATTTGGCTTGAAAAGCACTAGCACAACCTTATCTCCTAATTCTTTTTTAAACTTATACTTACAGTTGGAGCAGGAGCCATAATGCTCATCGGTACAGGAATCATCGGAGTCCCTTTGGAAAAAGGGAAAGAAAAAAAAAATGAGTTTTAAAAATATTGTAACAGATAACCATATTCTATAACAGCTACAATTTATACAAATCTTTTCTACTTATGGTTAATAGGCATAGAAATATGTAACTAATAAAAATGGGATTATGCCTGTTTTTAAGAAATAATGTTTATCAAGTGAAAACTTACAAATTTATATGGAACAAAAAACTATTCTGAATGTAAGCTATCTCATACAAAGGATAAAATTCTGGACATTTGATCAATTCATATTCATGTGGTTCAGCAGGTCCTCAAAACCAGCACCTTGCATAAATACATATTAATTTATAGGTGTGTACAATGGTATTAATCATTGAAAGTATCAAGTGAGAAATTAACCTTCAAACCTAAGAATAATTTCACTATTTCTGGTTCAACAATACTGTACATTCTCAAGTACAAGTCAACCCGAATATCAGCCGAGGCACCTAAGTGTACTACAAAAACTGCATTACAAATGTGCTAAAAAACTTGGCTTATCCACCTTTATAGACAGTAATTAGAGATTTATATACTATTAATAGAGATTTAAAATACACATATATTTTAAATGCTTGTACATCTATCTGAAGTTATGAAATCATGCTTCAGTTCAAATTCAGCAACAAGTTATAATTATGTAGGACTAATAAGTTCTTAGCACTATGCCTTAATATATTTATAACAGATCCATGCTTTTCAAAGTATGACTTTTAGAAAATCTTGTCAATAAGTCTATAGAAAACTGTACAAAGTAGAAAAAGATTTCCTATTAAACTTGAATTCATTTCTTGATTCTGTCGTTTTGCATTAAACACTTTGGGTCAGGTTCTTTATCCTTAGCTTTTTCCTTCCATTTCCTTAATTCTAGTGAAGTAATTATTTCCTCAAAGTGTCTATGGGGTATTGACATAATTTATGTGAGCACTTTTAGGAAACTGAAATTCACATCTAAAATTTCCTTAACTTATAATATATATATATATATATATACACACTTCCCAATAAATTTCTATTAAATATTGGGAAAAAAGGCATGCTGAGATTTTTTTTCCTACGATGTAAATAAATCTGCTAAAGTGGACAAAGAACAAAGAGTGCCAAGTGTGTGCGGTACGTCACCATTTGTATTCTTGGCAAAAGGGGGAGCACAGCAAACCTGCTGGCTGTGCACAGCCCATCCCGAGAGCTACACATTAGAAACTGTTAAAAAAGGTTGTCTTTGGGAAGGACTATGGAATTGGAGGGTGTGCAGACTTTTCATCAATTTTATTTTTCAATATGCATTTTTTAAGGAAAACTTACAACAATTTTTCAAAGTTACTTTCCTTTTTTTTTTTAAACCATTTTATTAGGAGCTAATACAACTCATCACAATTCACACATACATCAATTGTGTAAAGAACATCTGTTCATTCATTGCCCTCATCATTCCCAAAACATTTGCTCTTCACTTAAGCCTCTGGCATCAGCTCATTTTTCCCCTCCCTCCCCGCTCCCTCCAAAGTTACTTTCTAACTTAATACAAGGGGAGTTTACAAAAGTTCATGGAGATAAAACAACAAAAATTTCCACAATTTTTTTAAAGATCCCACATACATACCATTGCCACCTACGTTATCTTATTCAGTACTCAATTGCATTATTAGAAAAGATGAGAAAATTACACATGAAGACAAGTATTACAATTTTGAACCCTAGTTTAGAATATTATTTCATTATCTGAGGTTGTACACAGAATGTAGATGGCAACTAACCTACCACTCTACAACTAGACTGCCATTTATCACAGGTATGGCATATTGTTACTCATGAACTCAAAATCAGAGTAACATTCCTTTCTGTGCACAAAGGCCCTTAGAGTTCCACCAACCAAATACAGTAACAAATACTGAATATATCTCATTTTACAATGTGCTGACCAATCATAACTAGCCGTAGAGAAATATGCCCCTTGCTTTCTATTTCCTTTCATCCCAAAGATTATGTTATTCAGGCACCCTTCATGTCTAGAATTGAACTCATACCTGTGATAATTCAACTTTTTTAGTCAAATCATGGGACATACCTATAAGGGAAACAGTAACACTAGGGAAGCTATATTATACCCCTTAGTACAACTAACCATGAGATCAAAAGGGCTGCATTTACCCAAAAACAACATTCAGAAGAGTTAGGGACAAAGGAGGAATGGGAATGTGAAACACAGGGAACAAGGGTTGTTACATATGGGAATGTGATGTTACATATGGGAATTTCAGTCACTGAGAGGAAAGAAAATGTGTATGACTGTGAAATGATAAACTGACCTGGAAAACAACAAAAAGGTCTTTTTATGTTTGTTTTTGCTTTTCTCAATTCAAGAAATAGAGATTTAAAATAAAACACCACCAATAAACTTACCTGGAGGTACAGGTGGAGGAAAACCAGGAAACTGTGGGGGTGGGATCCCTGGTGGAAGTGCTGGGAGTCCCATGGGAGGACGATTCAAATGAGGGGGGAAAGACATTCTTACTGCAGCGTTCTAAAAAAGAAACCATGACAAATCATTTTATTTGAAAACTTTACTATTCGTATGCCTGGCTTGTTGACCTTCATTTTTTAGAGTATCTGCAAAAATCTAAAGTTTTCTTACCCAAAGTTGTTGGCAAAGACCCTCTTTTCTCTGTCTGTCCATTGAGAATTTTTAAAACTTAGATCTTTTCTAAAATAAGTTCCCAAAATGTACACGATCTAAGTTCAGGATAGACTCCTACAATCATATGGGATACATATAAAGGAAGAAAAAATTTTTGAAGTTGTTAATATCCAAAAATTAAATGCCAAACATTAATGAATCTTTTCAAATCAAATTCAGACTCCAGGATGGTATCTAACATTTTTTAAGTGTTCTGATGCATTCCTTTTTCTAATACCTACCAACACACTGGAGACTAATTTAAAATGGCATAGTGTTCATTGATGTACCGTGGACAGCTCCTCAGAACAAATGTGTTTCTCCAGAACAAACTAAGGAAAAGGAAACTGAACCCCAGGCCACAAAGTAATGCTCAAACATAAAGAGCTACATAACTGATGGTAATGAAGAACCATTCATGAATCCCATTCAAGAATCAGATTGCTAGCATTTGATTTTTTTTAAAGTCAAGAATATTAATTTTAATTTGCTTAGCATTACTTAAGTGAAATGTAATTTTGTATTTTAAAGTATTTAAATCTTTTCTTTCCTCAAAATGTTATTTTTGTCAACAGATATCAGAATCTAAAACTACTGGGGAAAATAAAAAAACTATTAGAATGTTCTAGGAGGATCATCTATACCAACCAAAAGAAAAGTCAAATAGGTGATCCTAATGCAATTATTGATTTGATCAACAGAAGATAATTGACACTTGAAAATTCCTACCTATATTCCAAAACAGGAGCTCTTGGTGGTTGAGTGGTTATGAGTTAGGCTACAATCTGCATGGTGCCCAGTTCAAAACCACCAGCAGCTCCTCTGGAGAAAGCCTGGGCTTTCTACTGCAGTGAAGTTAGTCTCAGAAACTCACAGGGAATCGCTGTGAGGCAGCATTGACTCAAAGGCAGCGAGTATGCCATAACTAAAGAGTTCTAGAGATGTTTCTCTTCTTTTTTGCGTTTTATAACACTCTTTAGAAGAGATAAGGAAAAAAAATACAAGTTTTCCACTTACATGATTATAAAACTGTATTATCTACAGTTGATATAAGGAGCCCCAGGTGAGCCTGAAAATTGAGTGTTCAGTTGCTAACCAGAAACTCTGCAGTTTGAACCCAATAGCTGCTATGTGGGAAGAAGGATGTGGCAGGCTGCGTCCAAGTCAGAGCCCTGGAAACCCTGTAGGACAGTACTACTCTGTTCTACAGGTTTGTTACTGAGTCTGAGCAGGCTCAATAGCAACGGACAGGTACAGTTTGATGTAGTGACTCCATACTCTCTAGGTATCTTTCTGTTTACACGCAAATATGTTTGGGGACAATATAATCATATTGTATTATTACATGCAGTTCTTCCTCATCATTTACATGACTTTGCTTCATGTCATTTCAAAAAACTCTAGTGCATTCTTTGTAATGCTGTAAACTCTAACACAAGAATACATTATGTAAGCAACATAGATGGTTGCTTCCATTTATTAGTTCTTACAAATAATGTTGAGCTTCTTGGATATAACTGTACACAATCCTATAAACTTGTGCAAGAATTTCCATAATACACATTACCTTCAAATCATCCTCCAAAACATTTGTAGAAATTTATATCCCCTCTACCAGTCTATAGGTATGTCCTTTCAATCATATTCTTACCATGACCAAGTCAAATATGTTTCAAGTCTAACAATGTTATAGGTTAAAAGTATGTTTTAATGTGTATTTCCCTAAATTACTAGTAAATTATCTAGTTATATAGTTACCTATTAATTGTGGCTTAGAAAGTCCTTGAAAATCACTTCTGTCATTCCCCTAACTGTTCTTCTTCAGAGTGTTTCTTTGAGTTAATGTGTTCGGATAAATTCAATATTCTAAAAATCTAAATTTCAATTTCATTAAAAACAGCATAAGTAAAATATTCAAAAAACTTTACAGATAAAGAAGTTCCTAAAATAATTTCACATACATAGCAAATAAAATACTAGAAATAAAAAATTTAAAAATACAACTAAGATTGTGTGTTTTGTTCTAATCATTTAATATTTTGTCCAAAATATGAAAACAAATATTCTATATGAAAAGGGAAGGATTGTATCTGCCTTTTAAAGTAAACAAAGAGGGCTGCTGTCCTACTACTTACAGAAGCTCTTGTATTATCATTATAATACTCTATCTCAGCATTTTCTTAGATGGGCAGTTGGTTTTAATACCTGTTGAATAAATAATCAGTGAATGAATCAGCATACAATTAAACTGTGAGGACCTCATTAATCAAATTTATTAAGCTACTATATGCTAGTTAATTACTATGCTATCAATGACCCACAGTCTAACTTCTGTTATTTCAGAGTCATGAATTATCCCCCATTAGGATATTAAAAAATAATAACTCTGGTCTTGGTGTTTATACGGCATTTCAAGGTTTTTAAATACAAACAATCCCCTAGTTATGAACATATGAACCAAAGCCGTAGTCTCTGAAAATTTCAAAGCAAATACATGGCTCGTGATAACAAATGAGTGCTATTTGTAACACAAAACAAAACATTAGTAGTATCTACAAGTGTTTAATGTTCATATGGGTTGAAAGGTAAAAGACAAACATTTGCCTGTTACATATAAATCATACCTAACTATTCCCAGCTTATCCACAAAGTTGACTTAAAGTAAATTTAGGACTAGAATTAATTCATAATCTGGGGACTACTGGTATTTAATTTATTCAATAAAAGTCAACCAGATTATAAACATTTAGTTTTTGGCAATACGCCTACTTCTTTTGCTTCTAATTTTTCTATGCAAGGTTTCTTTCCTTTGGAGCTACTCAATATTAAGGCAAACCTCAAAGATGAAGGTAGAAATACTAGTTAATAGACTATTATTACATGAATAATCAAATAATGACTATTTACGTGGGAATTCAAAAATACCACATTTCTAGTGATCTTTAAAAATATGAGCTTAATTTAAATATCCTAAAATCAGAATTACCAGTAACTTAATTTCAAAATAAAGTTTTATATTTGGGAGCATATGTGAAAATCATTAATAAACTTTCAGAGCCATGAGTAAAGCTTATCAGTTAGATTACCTATAGATGATAATTAACACCATTTTACTATATAGAAATGAAAAACTGCTAAGTGCTTTTTGGAAAAATAAATCAAGGAAGAGAGCTAGGAAGTGGTTTCCTTTATATAATGGCCATAGAATTGCTGTGTTTGGCATATCTTCCCAACAATATTTTTTTTTAAATATGAAGCGAGTTGAACTTTCTCCATGGAAAAAGATACATCATGAAACAACTATGCTTAAGATAGAAAAGTTGAAAATTACTAAGAGGCTAAAATACAGTCTGAATATTAATTATAAAAAAGTCTTTCCTTACATTACATTCCTTCATGTCCGAATTAATTTCTGGGGAAAGATGAGAATTATTTAATTATGAGTCAGAATTTACTTACTATAACTTATTCCAAATTACACAAGAAATATTTTAAAGAGTTAGATGGGAAAATGTTTTTGCCCATGATAAAGTATATATTCTGCAAAGTGGCTTCAAAAGTTCATAGAAAAATTCTATTATCTTTTAATTCCACTTTTCCATAAACATTTTGAAGCTCTTTCATTTATTACCTGTAGGTTTTAAAACTATCCTCTTCAAAACTATTGAGTTACACCAAGAATATTTGTAAAAATGATTAAGCTATAATATTTTGTTTTGGGTTTTTTTGTTAATCATTTTTTGGGGGCTTGTACAATTCTTATCACAATCCATACATACATCCATTGTGTATCAAGCACATTTGTACATTTGTTGCCATCAGCTTTCTCAAAGCATTTGTTTTCTACTTGAGCCCTAATATCAGCTCATATTCCCCCTCCTTCCCCAAGTTGTTATAATATTTAATAAAATAGACAGCAGGTAAACACATAACTTTTTTTTTCACTGTGCAACCCGCTTCAGTGCCCACGAAAGCCAGGCAATGGTCCGGGGCTGCAGTATGCTTTGGCCTGGGGCACTGTGAGAGGCCCATGGGATCGGACCTGCCATATATCCAAACCCAGGCACAAACACATAACTTAAATAAATAAATACAGTAGTCAGACTTCACCCAGAGGGGGACATCTGAATAAAAAATAATGAATAATGCGGCCGTGTATCTAGAGAAGACCCTTGCAAGCAGAGGACAGTGCAAATACAAAGAACCTGAGGTTATCAGAGAGCATTTGAAAGAGAACCAACCAAGCACAAAGGGAGAGCAAGGACAAAGGTATGGTTAAAGGGAGTGAGGCAAAGGAGACAACTGCTGAGTATTCATTGGAGAGGCAGTTCTGAGAGAGTTTGATAGGCCACAGGTGAAGTTTTTGGGTTTCTTTCTGAAAGGTTTTGACTTGACTTGTATTTTAAACATTTTTAAAAGTATGTGAAGAAGAATTTGGAAGGGGGGTGGAAGTTAACATTTGAGGAATCTGATTGAAAGGTACCCCCGATGGACTAAAATTGGGGAGGAACAAGATTCTACAAAGCTACTAAACAATCCAGAGGAAAAAATGGTGGCCTAGTAATGAAAGTGGCAACAAGTAGTTGGATTGTGGTTATGGTCTAAACACAGACAACAGGATTTGCAAAGCAAATACTGATGTAATATAAAAAACATTTTTAAAATGTAAATTTATAAAGTTAAAGAATTTTCTACCTGCCAAGTATAAGTACCTATAATGGAAGCACTCCATATTACAAGTTTGTGGTCACACACGGGTGCATGCACTTGTCAAAACTCATCAAACTGAAAATGAGTGCATTTGATTACATATTCATTTTGTTGCAATAAATGTTTTAAAAATTATTTACACTCAGAACATATGGATGTTTGGTTTTCTTTTTAAATCACACTTTCCAACTATTTTTCCCTTCACACCTGAAAATGCCATAGAACACAAAAATACAGCAAGTTTCTGTGTATAAGGATTACTCCATTGCAGACCTGTCCAGCTAACTACGTCATTCCACGGGAGAAAAATTAGGTTTTCTACTCCCATTGAGTTAAGTTTTGAAACCCACAGGGGCAGTTCTACCCTGCCCTATAGGGTGGCTATGAGTCAATATCAACTCGATGGCAGTGAACTCAAGTTTTGATATGAAATTATAAAGTCTAATAACTAGACATTCATTATTAGATTAACATGTGCTGTTTCCTATTCTGCTTTTAGAGCCTGCTAGGCACACTGAAGCTAACCCCAGTCTAAACAAAGCAATTCCTTAAGTCGTATCCGAAACGGAATTTCCACAAAACTTCAGTTTCTCTCTGTAGCTATTCCAAGAAAAAGATAGACCTTGTCCAAAGAAGAATGTGTTTGATTAGCCCAAACAAGTGGCATGAAAATAACCCAGTGCTTTTAATCTCCTCGAAGGGAGATGGCTCCTTTTCTAGAAGAATTCATTTGCTGTTACCACTCTCGATGATGAAGCATTCCCCTATCACCTAAAGAGACAGATTAGTTGCTGTCCGGAGCTGGAGTGGAGACTGACTTACAAATGTTACCATGTAAGAATACTGTTAGGGTGATAAAACTGGATTAGGGTGATGGTCAAGCAACTCTACCATTTACTAAAATTCACTGCGCTAAATACAAGTTTATACCACGCTAAAGCTTGTGAAATTCAAGAAACACCTGCAGACTAGAAAAGGTTATGGTATTTTCCTGATTTTGATAATTATACTGTTATTAAGTAAGAAAATGTCCTTGATTTTAGGAAATAAACACCGCACATGGCAAGGCGGTAAAGGAATACCATGCCTGCTATCAGCAAACCATTTCAGAAGAAAAATAGGAGAAAACTCACAATGTTAGCATTTGGAAAATCTGATTAAAAGGTATTTATTTGAGAATTATTTCTATTGCTCTTGCAACTTTTTTTTGGAACTGTGCCAAAATTTTAAAAGTAATACAAATGTGTTAAAGGAGATGACAAAGTTTGGGGCTGGTTAGTGGCAATGTCTGAACACCCCCAACATGATGAACTTAAGTTTCACCAAGCCATGTGAGGATGACATGAAGGGCAAAGGTTTTATTTCATTACCTAAAATAATTACGACAGTAAGGTGGGGAAACGGGTACCCCCCCAAAAAACCCCACTGAAAACAATACAGGGCAGTGAGGCTGTCATGTTCTTCCTTTTATTTTCTGCCAGTTCCAAAGTTAAAGGGAAAAAATGAATAGAAAATCTACAAGAAGCTGTGAGAGAGAATCGAAGGAAATTCCCTTTTATGAAAGGCAGTGATAACATTTGAAGATCATTGAGATTTACAACATACAGAATGTGTTTACAAAATATTGAAGATCTTACTCCAAAAGCTACAATTTTTTGTGTATCATATGAAAGCTACAAATTAATGAGAAAAGTATAACTAATTTGTCTGTGGTGAAAAAGTAACTTAATCCAAAATTCTGAAACACATATGTCTGAAGTACTCACTCATATTTAAATAGATTAGAATTAGCATAAAAACATTTTTTAAATATTCAGATCAACAAGGTGGAATAAAAGATTATTAATCCTTTGCGCAATAGGTAAAGAAAAAGAATCTTCCTGGAAGTCTTTTGGTACCAACCCTCATTTCATCCCCTCCTACCCCTCAAAAAAGAAAACACTTTGGTGATCATAAAGAAATTCTCGGTAAGAAATAAATTTTGAGGAGGCAGTGCTGGAGGGGTAGGGAACACATTTTAGCAAATGTAACAATGAATCTCAAAACTAATGTTTGACTTAGTGGGAGTTAATGCTAAAAACCTGTAATGGACGATTAGAGGAATTGCCAGTGAGACAAACTGAGCTCCCAGACAAGAATCCAATGTAGATTTTATCTTTATCAAATGAACCTAAAGGAACAAGTCACAGTTGAAGTTGGAATGGAAGAGCTTTCCGTTGTTCCACATCCAGTTGCTGCTTTGGACATTCTTTGGCTGAGCCGACACTGCCATCAACTTTTGAGCAGGTGTCTGCTGAACACACCGTCTCATAGTCAACCCAGAATCAGAGGCCATGGACACAACTGATATTTTCTTTTTTCTTTTGCCTTTTCCATGACTAGATTCACTGCCTCGTCCTGATTTATAAGCAAAACCTGGGAAAACCTACAAGATTAAATGCTTGCTGGTTTATTTAGGATTACAGGAAACATTACTGGTAATTTGGGTGAAGAAAATCAATTTTGTACAGTTTATCTCAATCTAAATAAAATGTGAATTTTGTTTATAAAAAAATTCTTGGTAATGCTATGATGATGAATTAATAAAATACCCACATTTTAAAATTTAGTGTTACTGGTTACAAGAGCTGCCAACATCATTTCAAAATAACCTGGAGTAGATACATGAGTATTTTCATTTATGCAGAAATTATCCAATAGAACACATTAAGTGGTTGGGAGACTAGCTTTAAAATGAAACCCCATGGCTGTTTTCACAGTACCACAATTCCTTTCTCTTAATGTTAGTAAATAAGGATTAATTTTAACTTTAAAAGTCTATTAATACACAAGAACAAATATTAGTGTTAGTTAAGTTCTTATACTTCATTAAAAATTCTCTAAAACCAATATCGACCAATATAGATTAAGCACTTGCTATGTTACTTAGGTCTTGCACTAAGAACTTTAATATATTTTCCTCAATTACTTCCCAAACCCAATAAACCATAAAGCGGATACCATTATAATCATCCTTTTATATATAAAGAAAAAAAAAGTTTTAAAGAGATACTAATTAACTATCTACTTGAACCGGGAGGGGCTGGAACCTGAAGACCAAATGAATGGCTTTCTAAACCGCGGGAGGAGTTTGGAAATAAGGTTTTATAAATGAAAAAAGCCTGGAGACAATATAGTAATAATTTTGTACACTACTGCCAACACCTAATACACATTACGTCACATTATAGCAGTCCGGTGCAAGAGTAGACAGGAGTCCAATCAATCAGTCAATCAATCAATCTCTTCCCTCCTTTTGGTTGCTCCACTCTGCCCAGTATCAAAATGGCATTTCCATGGCAATAGATATCCTTATTACACAACTTCAAAATAATCTTCATCCTCCTAGATCTATTTTGAAAAACGCATTTAAAATGTAATATTGAAGGCCAAAAGAGAGAGAAAGGCAGAGAAGTAGCACATTCTAACGTGAAGCCTGGTCATTCCCCCAGAATGAATGGAGACTCCCAGTCTGCAGCATCCTCCGGGACAGGGGGTGGAAGATGAGCAATAGAACTCATACAGCCTTAGCCTAGAAAGCAGCAAAGGTGCCAAAGAAGGTGCATCTTGGCCCAATTCAAAGTGGACGAGGCCCACTCTGCTTAGAGGCGGGCCCTAAGAGGAGAGCGCGGGGGGAAGCGGCCCGTTGGGGGGCTGCAGCTCGCTAAACAAGGGCGAATGCAGGGCGGCTGGAAAGCAGAGCCTGGGGCGAGTGTGCAGGAGGCCCTGGGACTCCACCGCGGGGCTCTGCAGGCAGCAAGAAAGAGAGAGGCCGAGTGGAAAGGCTCCCCCGGGGGGCAAAACGCAGAGCCGGACAGCGGCCGAGGCGTCTCGGCCCGCGGCGGAACGTGGACGGGAAAGGGAAAGCGGGCGAGAAAGCAGAGAGCGCTCAGGCTGTAGGCCCGGCCTACGCGGGGGCTCCAGTGCCCGGGGCGAGGCCAGCGCCCACTGGTTTTCAAAGCCTGAAGCGAAGAAACCCAGGCCTCGTGCCCGTCCCCTCCCCCATCCCAACCCCCCCCCCCCCCGCTCACCCCACCTTACCCCGGCCTTTGCGCAGCCACCCCGGCTCTCCCTCCTCACCCAACGGAGGTAACCCGGTCGCCTGCTTTCCGCTCGCCTTCAGAAGCCTGAACTCACCCGCCGCTGAGGAAACGGTAGTATCTTCGCAGCCTTCCGGGCTCCAGATTACGAGCGACCTCCGCCGGTTCCAGGTTTCTGGGCGCCGCTCACCCGGGAGACTGGTTCTGAGCTGCCTCCTCTCATAGGCCGCAAACACAGCCGCGCAGCGCGGGCGGCTTATGGAGGTCTTCCTCTTACCCGGCGTGCACTGCGGCCAAGGGAGCGGATAGGGGGATCATAGAGAAGAGCGCAGCTAGATAGTCTTCGCCGTCGCCTTTGAGTCGCCACACACAGCCGAATGACCATAGAGAAGAAACGCATAGTAGGGGCTAGAAAGGCTCGAGCTATAAATGACGACCCACCCTGCCATTTCTTTATTGGAGCCGATTGAGTCTTGTGACTCCGCGACGCCATCTTTAGGTCAAGGTTCCGCCTGGACTCGGCGCGAGAGCTGTTAGGATGTTTCTTTTTCCGTGGTAGTTTTGTGTTTTGGGCGCTAGAAGCTTGATTAGTAGGTTGCTAAGGTTCATTGGAATAAAGACTGGACCGCTCCCCAGCACCTCATGAGAAATTTGAAATATTAATCTTTTCCTAGGAGAAAAAAGTCTAGACCTCAAGAAACAACTGACAAAAAGCCTTGGTGTTTTTTTTTTGTTTTTAATTCCTGTGCGTTGGTAGGTCATATTATCGTCCCAAGATACAGCTGGGAGATCTGTGAAATTTCTGGAAAGACTTAAAAAATATGTAACTTTGAATCCTGTGATGTCAACATGCGAAAAAAAATCTCATTTAAGATATTAATGAAAATGAATAATCACAAGAGATTAGATTATTTCGTCTATGGACTTTATCGTCAATATCTGTTGGCCTTTGCTTCCCAAACAAGGAACCTCGCACCGCAGTATCCCAAAGGTGGCAGTTCAAATCCAACAGCCAATCCTTGGGAACGAAATGTAACACTTACCTTAATGTAAATCTTTCTTAGCAACTTGGAAACCTTTTAAGCAGTTCTACTCTGACCCATAGGGTAACTATGAGTATGCATCTACTTGATGTCAAAAACAATTGGATTTTCCGGCTGCTTGTTGATTATGCTTACAATCTCTTCAATGTGAAGTGAGTTGTCTATGACTACCTGGTACTAAACCAACTGCTGGGAATATAATGGTGCTTCGTGTGTGTTACTGTCTTGGAGGAACTGTGGACAACATGGAAGGTGTAGATGATACCCCGACTATAACATGTATCAAATTATAAAGCATACCTACATGTTTCCAGTACCCTTTTCCACTTTATTTTATCTAACACATTTCGGTTTGGCGGTGATGTAGTTGGTTAACCTTAGGGCTGTGAACCACAAGATCAGTTCAGAAATCAGTGGCTTCTCGGCTGCTTCTTGGGATAAAGCGGAGGCTTCCTGCTCCTGAAGACAGTTAGTGTCTGGTTTGTTAGTTGGGTTGTTTTTTTGTCTTTTAAAACTACCAAAGGCATAAGCACCGAAATCCTCTCCAGTTATTCCCTACCCATTTGTATTGTTTAAAATATTGTATGTGTAATCAAGTGGTGGTAATAAAGTAAAACCTCAGAGAGAAATGGGCTCAGGCAACAATTTGCTAACTTCCCTAAAATAGACATTTGTTATTTATATTTACCCAGCAACCATTCTCCTCTTTTGTAATAGCATTCCAAATTTATTGAAAGAAACTTTTCCCTTCTACCATCCATGTAGTTTAGATAAGAAGAGCTAACCCTAACACACTACCTCATAGGATCCAGGGATAAATTTCAAGCCCAATCTGAGCCTTACAGTCTGTGCTTGCCTCCGCCATCCCTGCCCTATGAGAGCTCTAATTGAGTGAAGGTGAGGCTCCCCAATAGCCCACAACAGACGCACTGAACAGTCTGCGAGCCAAGTGGGCCCCACTAATTCACAGCCAGATATCAGGGCTCCCTGTTTGAGAACATAAGCCATAGATAGCTTTTAGCTGCCTGGTTACCACACCAAAAGGAGGAATAGCAGGACCAGTAGGAAAATAAAATTTTGAGGTTACAGGTTTCTAGTTGTTTTTCTTGGTGCCCTATGTAGAAGGATTGGAATCTTAGACCTGCTCCCACATCTACCCAGAAGTCCTGTCAAATTGTGATATATGTGTGTGTGTGCGTGCGTGTATATATACATATATATGTGTATAGTGTGTGTGTGTAAACATGGTGAATTATATTGTTTGATCTTAAAGTATTATACAGTCCGGACACTCTTAGGTCACATCTCACTTCTAAAATAACTCAATGGCATGGAGTCAATTCTGCTTCATAGCAACCTTATAGGACAGAGTAGAGCTGCCCCACGGATTTCCAAGACTGTAAATCTTTGGTATAAAATCTTTCTATGAAAAATTTAGTAAAAAACCTCATCTTTCTCCTGCAGTGTGGCTGATGGGTTCAAAGTGCTGACCTGGCAGTTAATATAGTTCCGTGAATAACCGACAATGCCACCAGGGGCCCTACGTCTCACGTCTCACTTAGTGTTGATAAATTGTTCTTTTTATATACACATCACTAGGTTTGATAAGGCCTTTGTATTTATATTTATGAGGAGTATTGTTCTAAGGCTTTATTTTCTTGTAATGCCTTTGTCTGATTGTAGTATCAGGGCAATGATGGTCTCATAAATTGGTAGAATTCACCAGTAAATCCATCTGGAACAAAATTCAATTCATAACATAGCATTATTAACATCATCTGTTTTATCATCAGAGAAACTTGTTAGTTTGGATCCTTCAAAAAATTGACCATTTCTTTCAAGTTGTGCAATTTATTAACATATGAGCATAGGTCAAAAAATATCATTATTAGGGTTCAAATTCATGCATACACAGCGTTATGCCCAACACAGGGTTATGCCCAACAAACTGTGATCAGTGAATGGCTGAAAACACATACTTTCAGAAAAAAATTTATTTTATTCTTGTTAGACTGCCATGGGGAAAAAATATTTTGAGGTAAGAGTGAATAACAATTTTTTATCAAAACTCCAGTAGACATCCACCCAAGTCACCAAAACTTCACAACACATTTAACGGAATACTATCCTGCATAAAAGAAGAGTTTTTTCGCTGGATCAAGCATTTTAAGGAATGTTGGGAAGACCTCAAAGATGAGCCCGGAGAAGAAAGCCCATTGACCTCCACAAATGAACCATGTGTGTTTCTACCAGTTGGATCACTTAAAATTATACAAAGATACACATTTATTTTAAAATAAAGATTATAAAATGAAGACAGGTCATCAAATTTACTAAGATATGATAAAAAATAAAGTAGTTTTAGAAATTAGATACTGTTTTCTACTTAATTCAGCATTTTTCTTGGAAGTAAAAACATTCAATATCATTACCATTGGGAAATAATGACTTAAAAATGCTTGTCTGGTAAAAAAGGTCTGCCTTGAGCAATATGCTCCTTTTTTTTTTTCACACGCATGGTTAGTGTTTTATTTTTTTAAGAATGGTTCTAAAACATCACACTAAGGTTAAAAGGTAAAGTTTAAAATAGACCACTTTATAAAGATAAGTTACAATATATGTAGTAATGGTGTACAAAATCTTGATCTCAGAGCATATGATACACCTCATTGGCAGGTGCACCCAGGTGTTCCAAACCAGCCAGTCATTTTTCTCTTGTCTGAATAGACTGCTCGCTGACTGCCTTCTGCTTCTGCTGCGTGATCTCAGAATCTCTGCTTCCTCTGAGAGGGAGTCAAGCTGTCTTCTTTTTCCCTTGCTCATCTCCTGGGTCGTCTTCATGTTTTTCTGGCAGGCAAGTTCTCTTTGATTTCCAAGGGTCGTGCCTACCATAGGGACGGAGCCTGGAAGGGAGAAGTAACGGTTCCCTCACACCACCCACCAATCTGGAAGTGTGATATGCTCTTTTCATAACTGCCCATATGGGATCAAGTCATCACAGAAACTCAAAAGATTACACAGGAATGAAGCTCTTTCCCATACACATATGAGTTGTGTTAGTCCAGGTAGACTAGGATACATATATGTATAAGAAAGAACTTTATATACAACATTGAGAAAACATCCCAACCCAATTCAGATCAAGTTTATAAGTCCGATATTAGCCCATATGTCTGATATCAATCTATAAAGTCCTCTTCAGACTCCTGAAACATGCAATGACACCAAATGCAGGAAGATCACAGGCCAGTGGGTGGGAAGTCTTGTGGATCCAGTGACATTGTAAGCATCTCAACTCTGACAGGGTTCTCCACATAGCTTCTCCAGCACCCGGGGCTGCATCAGGATAGGTCCATGTGGCTTCTCCTCAGGGATGTCTTGCTGGGAGTGAGCCTTGTCAGTAGAGTATCCAAGGGAGTGAGCAGAGAGAGTGTCTCCCACATCCAAGGAGGAAATACAGGAATTCCCAGAATCCTCAGGGGAAAGCCTCTTTGGCTATAACCCGAATGACAAATTGGACTCCACCCCGTCACTCTTAATTTTCTTGAGTCCCAGATTGACACCAGATTATGTAACTACCGCATAAGCGTCTCTGGATTAGTTTCTCTAGTCAACCCAGAATAGCACATACTTTCCAAATTCCATGATGTCCATACACAATTCATCATTTCTTGCCTGGTAAAGCACTTTCAAATTCTGACAAAACAGTTCCTAATTGCATTTTTCAATGAGTTCCATGAATAGTCTAAGGATTGTCTGTGCTATTGCTCAGCAACAATTTCCTAATATAGTAGGTATCAGGCTTCTGTAAAATCCAAATGTGTTAGGCCAGGTTGACCAGGGAAACAAATCCAGTGACACTCAGCTATGTGTATCAAGAAGTAATTATATATCAAGAAAACACCCCAGCCCAGTCCAAATCAAATCCATAAGTCTGATACTAGTCCATAATTTCCTCTTCAGACTCATGAAATCAAAAGCAATGATGCAGAATGCAGGAAGATCACAGGTTGGTGGGTGCAAACTCCGGTGGATCCAATGGCAGTAGAAATATCACAGGGCTCTGGCAGCAATCAGGGCCAGCCAGCAGGAAGGCAGAGTCAGAGAGAGGGAGAGTTCCCTGGACCCTCTTTAGGAGAAAGCCACACCGACAAGGAAGCAGGGCTATGACCTGATTGACCGGTTGAATACCGCCCATACACTTTCATATATCTTCAAGCTACCATGAAATTATGTAACTACTACACCAAGAAAACCACCTTCCCTGATGGCAACAAATGTACAAATGTGCTTGACACAATGGATGGATGGATGCACTGTGAGATTGTGATAAGATTTCTATGAGCTCCAATAAAATGATTTTGAAGAAAAAAAAAAAAGAAACCCACCTTCCTTTGCTTAAATTGTTTTAAATGCATGGATAATTCCGGTTCAGGTGTATTCTCCTTTCACCTGAAATGCTAGACATACTCTAGCCATGTCAAGAGGGAACGTACAGATACCAGAACGTACAGATACCGGGTGTCATACCTACCATGGATCCAGCCATTAATCTATGCACATGACCTGAAACTCACAGTTTTGTAGTAATTAACACGCTGTAATGTTCACACGCAGTCAATGAGATGGAGCTAGAGGGAAAGATTCCAACCATCATTACATCATTTCCTTTATACAAATAAAGCCAGCCTTCCTTTTGGAGAACAACACGTGATGTAGAAAACGCTCCTAAATCTTTATAATGTTGGTTTTGAGCTTATAATAAAATCTTCACTCAATCCAAAGAAACAACTGTTGTTTTGCCATCACATGCAGTAATACCTCCAGCCAATAAGATAAGGTGACCAGACATCCCGCTTTTGGCAGGACAGTCCCAATTTTTAACAATTTGTCCCGCGGTGTTTTAAAAAAGTCCCGATTTTTGGAAAGAATGCACGACAAGCTAGGGAACTACGGGAGAACGGGAAGGGAATATACAGTTTTCAGCTGCCATGTGGCTATTTCGCCAAGATATGAGTTTTATATTATTTTTGTTAATTTTATAATGTTAAACTTTAATAATAACAATTGTTGAGAACTGATTATTGAGAACTGCTTGTCAAAGTTCGCATTGTTGATCAGTTGATAGAATTCGACCACCATTGTTTGGACTTAATGAACAATGGCATTTTTTGGCATTGGCAACGACGAAAACATTTTTTAACTGTCTCTCAGACGATACTCATCCTGCTGCGGGCTAGTGCTAGTTAAAGAAGGGATGTCAACAAATCAGCTGTTCAGATAATTTAGGTAAGTTATTTATTTATTTATTTCATAAACATAAATTGTCTTGAATTTAGCAGACAGTACTCATATTATTTATATTTTATAGTGGTAGCAAAAAGTCTAGTGCCAGCCTTGAAAGTGACATGACTTACGTTACAGCAAATTCAGAGAAAAAATAATACAAGTTAGTATTGTTATTATTTAGAAAGAAATATAGGATTAAAATTAAAATATATTTTTAAATATAGTTACTTTATAACAATCAAATTAATTTAATTTATAAATTAACAATAAAATATGTTCATGTAATTATATACCTACTTGCTGTGTTTTTAAGCAATATGTATATAATAATTTAAAATATAATTTTAAATTATTTTTTAGATTTTTAACATAATGAGTAAGAAAGAGGATGCAAATTCAACGATGATCTAAGAAGTGAAATTCCTTTTATTAAAAAAACCAAAAGCGGTTACATGGTAAAATGTGAGAAATGTAATGGTGAATTTTCTATTTCGCAGGGCAGGAAGACTGATATTTCAAAGCACTTGGAAATACAGAAACATACAAAATATTTAAATACTGTTGCATCTTCCTTGAAAATACAGGAATTTTTTCAGAAAACAACTTATGGAGACTAAGAAAAGAAATTAGGACTAGCAGAAGGACTTATGACTTTTCATGCTATTAATCACAATCATTCCTTCAGATCTATGGACTGTACATCGCACCTTGTCAAAAAATTAATCAACAAAAATTTTGCCTGTGCTAGAACAAAATCCGAGACAATTGTGTGCAATGTGCTTTACCCATATGCATTTTTAGAATTTAGAAAAACTTAATTTTATATCCATATATTCTGACGCATCTAATCATAAGGATATAAAGTTATTTCCAACCATTATTAGATTTTTTGATTCGGAAACTGGAATAAAAATTAGAATTTTAGATTTCGTTTCTGTCCCCGGTGAAACTTCTGAAATAATTTTCAGTTCCATTATTAATATTTTGGAAAAAAAAAAAACAATTTAAAACAAAATAATTGTATATTGTGCACACAACACGAACACAAATTTTGGAGGAAAAGCGAGAAGAGGTACAAATAATATTTTTAATAAATTAAACAAAAATTTTAATAAAAACATTATTGGTGTTGGTTGTGCAGCGCACAAAATACATAACACCATTCAAACAGCTGCTGTTTGTTACCCATAGATGTGGAAAATATTGTTATTAAAATACATTCTTATTTCTATATATACACTGTGTGCGTTGAAATGCTTAAAGAATTTTGTGAAACTGTAGAAGGTGAATATCAGAAAATACTTGGACACAGTAAAACGCGCTAGTTAGCTCTTTTGCCAGCTGTCAAAATAATTTTTAAAATATACGATCCTTTGAAATCCTACTTTTCTATCACAGGATAAATGTCCTAGAATTTTAGAAGAGTTTTTTGAAAAAGAATCTTCAAAAATTTGGCTAGAGTTTGTACACAATTAAGCAACTCTTTTTCAAAATGCTATAAAACTTATTGAAGGTGACAAAATTTCGGTAATCAAAGTAGCAAATTAAGTTACTAATTTAAAATTTCAGTGTCAAGAGCGAATAGAAAATAATTTTCTTCCATTAACTATCCGTAATAGTATAAGCCAGCTAGAAGAACAAAGTGTAATAAATTGTGCGGCTATCATGAATCATGTTTAAAAGTTCTATAGTAACTGCATAGATTATTTAGAAGAGTGGATGGTACATTACAATGATATTGAACATTTTCATTGGGTTACATTAAAACAAGAACTTAATTGGAATGATGTGCAAAAATTATTTGATTATATTACTCCAAATATCCCATATAGTAATATTTCTGAAAATGATCTTTTTAATGAGGTATTATTATTAAATATATATTGATAAGGAAAAGGTTAAATGGGCATCATCAAAAATCACAATGGTTAGAAATATTTCATCATTTTGAAACAAACCATGTTCCATACAATAATGCACTAAAAATTGTGGAATACGTGCCGTCCTTACCAGAAACTAATGCTGCAACTGAACTTGTTTTTTCTACGGTAAATAAAGTGTGGCCATCAGAAAAATCACAATTAAGTGTTGAGACTTTGAAAGCCATTTTATGTGTGAAATATAATTTAACAAATTTTTGTGAAAATTTCATGACCTTTTAAACAACGACAGCAATCTACTAAAAAAAATCACTCAAATGAGCAATATGCCAAAGAATAAAATAATACTATACATAACTTTTAATGCGTTATATTTGTAAATTGTACTTATGTTGAAATAAAAAATACATTATATTACTATTTTTGTAATCTATGAAAATTTTTGTTGCTCCATATAGACCAAATGTTTATCAAGAACCAGCCCCCACCCCCCATCAATGGTGTCCCGCTTTACCAATGTTAAAATCTGGTCACCTTACACTAAGAGCACAACCAGGAGAAATCTCTGTGGACTGTGGGCCCTCCAGTGCCTCCACTTGTGGTATCTTGGGAGGGCAATCAGCTGATGCCAGGCCCATTGCCTTGGTTGCCATCAGGGCTAGAGGCCAGAAGCTTTGGGAGCTAAGATACAAACCACTCACCCAGGACATGGTTGGAGAGACTGGTGACAGGATGAGGATTTTTCATTTGAAGCAAACTTTTTTGCCTCAGCCAGCTTTTGACTTGATTAGTTCCAAAAGAGTTGCACAAAAATCAGCTACCTCAAAGAGCTGATCTTTCCTTCACTCATTTAAACAAGATTGACACTAATGTGGAGACAATTTTATAAAATAAATACAGTCCAGAGATCAGGCCTAATCAAGAGTGGTTTCCCATTGTGGGAGGGAAGCATGCTTGTCTCACAGAAGGCAAGTACAATTTCAGGGAAGGCAAGTAAGTTTCTATTGGTAGGAAGAGGAGGACAATCAGCCCCCAATCAGGGGAATAAAACATTTAACAATACTTATACCAAGGGAGACTATGCCTGGTACTATTGTTCCAATTGGATACTTTAGACCTAGTTGCCTTGGTGACCCAGGGCACATCCTATAGACTACTGAAACTTTAGAGCCTGTTTTTTCAAGGCATGCAACATCCTTCATAGGCCACGCCAGAAGAATTTGATGTGGAAACCTCACTAAGTGAACAGAGTCCTATTTCAAACTCACGTGCAGCCCTTAGACTTAAGGCTGAAATTACGTAGTGTGAGAAGAAGCAGATGGCGCTATACCAGGAGTATAAAACTGGTGATCCTTGAATTTTGGCTCTAATCTCTAATCTCCTGCCTTTACAGTGTCCAATGAATGGTGGTCCAGGACTACCACATACTTACTATTTTAATGCCCTCCTTGTTTATTAAGATATATATTAATTTGAAAAAAAGATATGCATTAATCTTGTAGGTCTGGGTTCTGCCACTGTCAATGAATATAATTGAAATATTGCTTATTGCCAACCCCCATTGTTTGTATAGTGTCCAGTCACTTAAGAGTTTAAGCTGCACAAGTCAATAATACATATATTGCTCTTCATAGCCAGCTTATTTTTGTATAATCTCCTTTTCTCAAGGGCTTTAAATTCTGTACCGTTGGCTAAATTAATGATAATATCAATAGAATTACTGAACGAGTGATCTAAAATCAATGGAGAGAGGGCGTAGGATCCCTGGTGGGTGGGGCTTAATCAAGAGCAATGTAACCATGAGGAATTACTGAAACCTGAATGAAGGCCAAACATGACACTGGGACAAGAGGAAAGTAAAAGGAAATGGAGGAAAGAACTAGGAGGGAAAGGACATGTATAGAGGTCTAAATAAAGACATGTACATATATAAATATGTTTATATATAATGGTAGAGAAATAGATCTATATACTTATAGTTATAAGTTAAGTATTAAGGTAGCAGACAGACATTGGACTCAAGTTCTCCCTCAATGCAAGAACTCTTTGTTCTAATAATCTGGCATTCTGTGATGCTCATCTTCCTGACACAATCACTAAAGACAAAATGGGTGCATAAGCAAATGTGGTGAAGAAAGCTGATGGTGCCCAGCTATCAAAAGATATAGCATCTGGGGTCTTAAAGGCTTGAAGATAAACAAGCAGCCATCTAGCTGAGAAGCAGCAAAGCCCACGTGGAAGAAGCACACCAGCCTGTGTGATCATGAGGTGTCAGTGGGATCAGGTAGCAGGTAGCAAAGACCTAGAACAAGAAATCTTATCAACCTGAATGAGCAGTGGGGGGTGCAGAATGGAGACCCAAAGCCCATCTGTAGACAATTGGACATCCCCTTTACAGAAGGATCACAAGGAAGAGATGAGCTAGGGTGCAGTATGAGCACCAATGAAACATACAACTTTCCTCTAGTTTTTTAATGCCTTCTCCCTCACACTATCATGACCTCAAGTCTACCTTACAAATTTGACTAGATCAGAGCATGTACACTGCTACAGAAAAGAGCTCACAACACAGGGAATCCAAGACAGATAAACCCCTCAGGACCAACAGTGAGAGTAGAAATACCAGGAGGGTAAGCGGAAGGTGGGGGCGGAAAGGGGGAACCAATCACAATGATCTACATATAACCACTTCCTAGGGGGATGGACAACAGAAAAGTGGGTGAAGGGAGACAGCTGGTGGTGTAAGACATGGGGTGGGTAATTTTTATATATTATCAAGGGTTCAGGAGGGAGAGAAGGAGGGGAGGGGGGAAATGAGCTGATTTTAAGGGCTCAAGTAGAAAATGTTTTGAAAATGATGATGGCAACATATGGACAAATGTGCTTGACATAATGGATGGGCGGATTGTGATAAGAGCATCCAATAAAATGATATTTTAATAAAATGATTTGAAAAATTTTTTAAATTACCGTATGCCCCAGGGAGATGCTTGAAAGTGTTCTCTAACATAAAACGACAGTGATCGCATGAAGAGATCACTGAAAACGTGGGCACTATAGCAAAGTGCAGTGAAGAAACTAGATGCTGCCTGGCTGTCAGAAAGCATCGTGTCTGGGGATTAAAAGCTTATCTTCAAACAAGCAGCCATCTAAGTGAGGCGTCCCTTAAGTCCACATGGAAGAAACATACTTGCCTGTGTGGTCCAAGGATTGTAAATAATATTACCCAATGTGATTATTAAGGTGGGAATGGTATCAGAGTTTAAACTGTGGATACCCGGTTTGCAGAAGGCTATAGATGACAGGGGAAGCCCAAAGTCCATGATCAGGGTCCACACATAGATTAGGCCTCCGGTGAATTCCCTCTGACCATAGTTGAGGGATGTAAATAGTCTTGTTATCAGACAGAGTGGATTGGAGACACAATTATAATAGGTAATAGATGACATATGAGGGGCTACCAAAAAGGAAAAAAGCTCTGCTTGCGTAGTAGGCATTTTTTCCCACTAGGTGAGCATCGAGCAACTCACTCTTGAGTTAGTGCACCCAGTGGCATTGCTTGGGAAGATTCTCTCTGGTCAGAGTGAATTTTTTTTAAAAAGCAGTTTCCCTCAAACCTCGTTTTTCATGATGGCTGCTTTAAGAGAACAGCATGCAGCTGTGAAACTTTATGTCCTGCACAGGAAAAATGCTGGAGAAACTGTTATGAAGTTTTGAACACAGGTTACAGGGACAATGTTATGGGTAAAATGCAATTGTACAAGTGGTTTTCTTGTTTCAAGAAAGGTGAAATGTTGATTGGTGACAAACATTCTGGATGTCTGTCAACTTCCTGACTGGACAGAAATGTCAACAATTCATGCACTTGTGCTCGAAGACCAATGACAGACCATTGAAAGGTTGACGAAGTTATCTGAGCTGTCTTGGAGCTCCGTTCAGCAAATTTTAATGGAAGATTTGGGAGTGAGAAGGGTTGCTGTGGAATTTATGCCTTGGGGTCTGACTGACCAG
Source organism: Tenrec ecaudatus (assembly GCF_050624435.1). Classification (NCBI taxonomy): domain Eukaryota; kingdom Metazoa; phylum Chordata; class Mammalia; order Afrosoricida; family Tenrecidae; genus Tenrec; species Tenrec ecaudatus. The sequence continues at coordinate 31,505,591 of NC_134543.1, forward strand.
GAAAAAGAATTTTGAGTTGAAACATGCCATGCTTTGAAAGAACAGCTCTGAGGCGACGCAGACCTTTTTCCAAGGTCATTACTGGTGACAAGACATGGTGCTATTCTTACAAGCCTGAAAGGAAACCTCAATCAAGCCAGTGGAAGATGCCATTGACACTTCACCCCCAAAAAGCTTGTCAAGTAAAAACAAAGATCAAGACGATGCTCATTTTGTTTTTGATGTGACGGGGATAGTGCATTTGGAGTTCATTCCACCAGGTCAGACAGTTAATCAAGCGATTTAAAGGTTCTGAGAAGATTGTGTAAGAGTGTGCCCCCAAAAAGGCCTAATTTGTGGCACATAGGGACTGGCTTTTCCACCACAACAATGCACTTGCTCCAACAGCCATCTCAGTACACCAGGTTTTGGCAAAAAAAACAACACAGCACTGCCTCTCTTGCCCCACACATCTTACTCGCCTGACCTCACTCTGTGCAACTTGTTTGCATTTCCACGAATGAAGAGGGACGTGGAATGACAGCGATTAGACATAGAAGAGGTGCGGGGGGGAAAAACAAGGGACGTGTTGTCAGTGATCCAAACAGATGAGTTTGAAAAATGTTTCCAAGAATATAATCAAAGATTTGACAAATATATTAGGTGTAATGGAGAGTACTTTGAAGGTGATAAGTTATTTTGTAAAAAATACATAGTTTGGGGGGATATCCCCTCATAGACAGGTATGTTATTTCTTTGCTCTACAACAGAAAAACCCAGAAAGCTCAGACAGTAATTTGAAGCCCTACATCACTGAGAAAATGGCTGCTGACTGTGCCTAACACACCCACAGTGAAAGCAGGCGGTTGAATCCACAAACAGATATCAGTATTTCCCTGACTCTCCCCTTGCCAAAGCAAATTGCTCCACCTGCAGCCCTGAACAAGCTCCCTGAGACATACCCCTAAGGCACCTACCAGCAGAATAACTCCTACCATATTGCAGAGCTTGAGAGAGAGAGAGAGATAGACAGAGAGAGAGAGAGAGAGAGAAGAGGATAATTAGGGAGAGGAGAGAAGAAATAGAAAAAGAGACTAACTCTTTGGTTCTGTATATACATTTCAGGTGAACAAGGCAGTATCTGGGTTACTATGCACAGTGGCTGGTTGTGCACCTCCTTTTGCATACAGAGTACAGTTGGGGCAGCCTGACAAAGGTGCAGGTCAGGCAGAAATTAGGCCTAACGTGAGAAACATGGTAAAACTAGCAAAAGGGGACTGAAACATCTGTGTCTCTACAGTCAGGCCCTCTAGACATCAGGGACTATGACCATTCATATGACTCCAGAATCCGCCTCTGTCAATGGTTTTGAACTCCTGGACAGGCCTAGGGCAAAAAGCTGCTGCTCCACTGTGTTTGTTTATTCCCCACCCCCTTCTTCCTTTGTATTGATAGACAGCCAGCTGCAACAGGGGAGACGCTGACCCTAATTCCCATACCTCCTAATGTCATAGAAGGCAATTGGGGAACAGGCTTCTGGTAGGCAAGAAACAGCACCCAGGTTTTTGTTGTTGTTTAGTTTTTCTTGTGATTCTCTCCCACTGATGTTTTAATAAACCACCAGTAGAGAGACACAAGATACAAAGGTGGCAGTCAGACATGTGGGAGATCAGCATCACTAACTCCCCACAACTGCTTGTTGACTGGAAAATACACCAGATTCCACTCTCATGTCCAGGTGAATATACTCCAATTGTGCACAATCTAGTGTCATGTTGATAAGTACACACTGGTGACTGCAAAAGAGAAAGCAGCTTTCGGTCCCAGGTATGTCACGCAGGTGTGTGGCTTTCTTGTTCATGTAGTTATTCTGCTTATTCTGTTCCAGGGGTTCTACACCTGTGGATCGCAACCCCTTTGGGGATCAAATGACCCTTTCACAGGGGTTGCCTAAGACCATCGGAAAACATAACTATTTCACAATATATATTACATATTGTTTTGTGATTAATCACTATGCTTTAATTATGTTCAATTTGTAACAATGAAAATATATCCTGCATATCAGATATCTACACAACAATTCGTAACAGTAGCAAAATGACAGTGATGAAGTAGCAATGAAAATAATTTTATGGTTGGGGGGGTCACCACCACATGAGGAACTGTATGAAAGGGTCATGGCATGAGGAAGGTTGAGAGCCACTGTTCTATTCTGGGTTTTTTTTAATGTGTTGCTACTATTGCCACTGTTTGCTTTTATGGTTTTTTGTTTGTTTGTTAATTATTCCTTTCTCACCCCACTTGACAGTCAACTGTTCCTACAGAACCCAGCCTCCCTCGCATTCCTAACAGTTGCATCAGGATGTTGGGGAAACAATTTCAGTCCACATGAAGAAGCAGGAAAGGCTAGCCTCTTCTTACTATGACTGAGATATTGAATTGTATGATATGCTAACTACATATCAATAAAACTATCTTTTTTAAGGCTAGCACAAACAAGTGACCAAAAGGCATTTCTGAGGAAGAACAGGCATTGAAACTACCTAGCAGAAGAATTCAGAAGAATGGTGTTCAGGTACTGGCCATCAATGGACAAAAATTAGAAGCCATAAAACAACAAAACACACACACACACAAAATAAAAACAACAAAACACAATTAGAAATCCAGAAGATTGATCCTAAAATAATAGAATTAGATAACATTTTAAAAAACAGACCAGTAGAATTAAAACAATGAAAGCTGAATTAGCGAACTTCAAGACAAATGTCTTGATTCCAATGTTCAAGAAGAATAATCAATACAAGAGGAAAAAATCTGAAGAAAGTCTAAGAATTATGTGGGGCACTATCAAGAGGCACAACATATAGCTCATTGGGATTCCAGAACCAGAAGGGAAAAAAACAGTCCGCAGAGAAAATAGTGCAAGGATTCCGGAAGAAAACTTCTTAACACCATAAAAAAGGAGAACATTTTTAAAAAATCATTAAAGGATAAATAAATTAGACTCCTTTAACAGAGAGAGAGAGAGAGAGAGAGAGAGAGAGAGAGAAATACTATTCAAGGAGCTGAAAGAATGCCAAGCAGAATAGATTCCCAAAAGAAAATCACCACAGCATATCATAATCTAACTTCTATTATCAAGAACAAGAAAATAATCTCGATGTCGGACAGGGCAAGATATGACAAAGTAATAATCTGTAAATTAACAAGGGTTCATGAAGGAGGAGGAGTGGGGAGGGAGGGGAAAATGAGGAGTTGATGCCAGGGGCTTAGTTGAAGAGCAAATGTTTTGAGAATGATGAGGGCAATGAAGGTACAAATGTGCTTTACACAACTGATGTGTGTATGGATTATGATAAGAGTTGTATGAGCCCTTAATAAAATGATTAAAAATAAAAGAATCTCGAGAGTAGCTTGAGGAAAAATGGGAACAAATAAGAATAAAGTCTGATATTTCAGCAGAAATTATGCAAGCAAGAAGACAATGGAATATCAATTGTTTTCATATATCATTCCATTGTCTTCTTCCTTGCACAGTTTATATATATGTGAAAGAAAAAATTGCCAATCTTACACTCAGCAAAATCAGCTTTCAAATATGAGGGAGAAATATGAATATTTCCAGACAAGGAAAAATTAAAAGAATTTCTAAACTTAAGACCAACTTTTCAAAAAATATTAAAGGTAGCTTTTTGGACACAGTATCAACAACAGCAGACAAATATCTGAGAAATTACATAAAAGATATCACCACCCACTGATATAGAAACTACATCCCTAAGTGGGATTATAACCACTAACTTATTAGAAGTTATAACACATTTTGGGGGACACAATTAGATCCATAAGGAGGATTCAAAAAGTTTATGAGAAAATTGAATTAAATGATAATGGATTTTTTTCCACAAACTTTTGAAACTGTTCTCTCCTCTTCATTTGCAACTTGAATGTAGTTATTTCGTCCATGATCGCCTGTAGTCTTAGGACAACTTGTCCTCAATACTAAAGCAATATACTCCAGAAGATTCTTTTCAGTATCACACTTACTAAGAAGTTTTTCTTCTTTGCTAGTACAGACACAAATGATTGAAAACCCTCTCTGAGTTTCTGGAATTGTTCTATCTACTTCTTTGTGTTGGTGGTGATTGTTTCTCTTGGGACCTCACGTAATTCCCTCATATCATACATTTGCATCAATACTTAGCCAGAGACTTGGATGGGACTGCTGTGCAAATCCCCTGAGTTTTCTATTTTTTTCACTGTATATTTTAGTCTCTGTGGCTTGTCTAAAGTCTGATTCTGTCTCTTTAAGTCAGTGAAACTGCTGGAATCAGTTAGACGTTCCCTCCCTGTCATGCATCTTGATTGTGTTAACCAGGCATACTAAGTCAGCTGATTTTCTAATACAAAATGGCCAGTACCACTCCATTGCAGCTCACTAATGCCTATGATATCAATATTAATGCATTCCATTTCATTTTTTATGACTTCCAGTTTTCCTAGATTAATACTTTACACATTCCAAATTCTAATCCTTAGCCGTTGTTTTCTAGCTGTTTCTTATTATTTCAAACAGTAAATGAAGACCTCTATGGTTCCACTCCCACAGACTCTCCCTGACTCTCATCACCATGGTCAACTCAACTCAGAGAAATCAGCTCCTTTTCAGGCAAGTTTTGAGTGACCTTGGACCTGAGGGGCCCAACTTCTGGCACTATTATCCTCTGACAATGTTCTGCTGCCGTTCATTAGGCCTTTAGCATCTGACATTATTTTGAAGGTATGCATAAGGTTTTCATCAGCTACTTCCTCCCAGATGGGAAGCTAAGTCCTTCTTCTTTATCTGTTCTTAGCCTGGAAACTCTGCTGAAAACTATTCACTCTGGGTGACCCTGCTGGCATTTGAAATACCAGTGACATCACTTCTAGCATCACAGCAAGACACAATCCATCACAGCAAGACACAATCCATCACAGCAAGACACAATCTATCACAGCAACACACAATCCATCACAGCAACACACAATCCATCACAGCAACACACGATCCATCACAGCAATACACGATCCATCACAGCAAGACACAATCCATCACAGCAAGACACAATCCATCACAGGAAGACACGATCCATCACAGCAAGGACTAAGGTGTGCCTGAACCAAATCATGGTATTCTCTATGGCATCAACTTTCAATATGAAAGTTATACATTGAATAAAGAAGACCAGAGAGCAGCGGTTCCCAACCTGTGGGTTGCAACCCCTTTGGGGGTCGAACAACCCTTTCACAGGGGTCAACTGATTCATAACAGTAGCAAAATGACAGTTATGAAGTAGCAAAGAAATAATGTTATGGTTGAGGGGTCAGCACAGCATGAGGAACTGTATTCAAGGGTCGCGACATTAGGAAGGTTGAGAACCACTGCCATGGAAGAATTGATGCATTTACATAGTGGCGCTGGAGAAGAACATGAAAGTACCATGGACTGCTCAAAGGACAAATCTGTATTGGAAGAAGTAGGCCAGAGTGCTCCTTTTAGGCAAGGATAGCAAAAATTTGTCTTACATACTTTGAAATATTACCAAGAGAGACCAGTCCCTGGTGAAGGACATCATGTTTGAGAAAGTGACAGGGCAACAAAAAAGACCAAGGCCCTGAGGACATGGATTGGCACAGTAACTGCATCAATGGGATTAGGCATTGGAACAGCTGTGAGCATGGTCCAGGACCATTTAGTGCTTCTTTCCGGAGCCAACTCGATGGCATTAACAACAACATGATACTTTATACTCCTGTCAATAAATTCATTTTCTTCTTAATTTATTTAAAGTGAATTTTACAACACAGCTCGATGTGATTGAACTATGGAATGTTATGATATCTATAAGAGCTCCCAATAAAATTATTAATTAAAATTATTTTTTTAATTGTAAAAACACAAAGAAAAAATAAAGTGAATTTGAGCCAGTCTCTATGGATAGTCAAGTAATATGAAGAAAAAGATAACCTTGGAGAAATTAAATTATTCTAGTTTTATGGGCAAGAATCATTACCAGCAGGAAGTTTTTGCTTGTTAACCTTGTGCCATTAATTTCAATTAATGCAAATTCTTCTTCCTTGTTCCAATTCTACACTCACTTTTTTCCCCCTAAGAATTCTCTTATAGGTTTGTTATCATGTGAATGAATGTGCTATGCTAATTTAAGCACTCTAGTCAGGTTGGCAACTCTAGTGGCACCTTAGTTAGCTATTGAGATGCTAAGTGCAAGGTTGATAGTTCAACCATCCGCATTTCCACTGGGAGGGGGGGGGAAACAAGGCTCTTGTGCTCTTAAAGATTTATAGTCTCTGCAACCCTGCATAGTTGGAATTGACTCAATGGCAGTGAGTTTGGAGTGATTTTAATCTGTGTAACAATAGCTTTTATTTTAAATCTATATTGCTTACAGAAACAAGAATTTGTATAACAGAATGCATTTATTTTGAGTAGATACAATTCTAGCTCAGCAGTGTCTCCTGAACTGTTATTAAGGTACTCTAATAGGGGTGATAGTTACATAATTGGATGTCAACTTAATATATCAAAGTGTACAGGTGGAGTGTAGCCTTTCAGTCAAGTTACAGCCTGATGGTGGCTCCTTGTGGTCATGGCCTTCTCGTAAAGAGGGCCTTGGGAACCTCCTCCTCTCTCTCTGCCTTCCTTCACCTTCCTGCTGGCTTACCTGATGGCAGCCAGAGCCCTGGAGATGCATCTGCCACCATTAGAGTCACAAGACTTTGCACCCACCAACCTGTGATATTCCTGCATTCTGCATGATTACTTGTGACTATGTGAGCCTGAACAGGGAATTATGGACTAGTATTGGACTTATGGACTTGAGTTGGACTGGGCTGGGATGTTTTCCTGATACACAATTACTTCTTGATTTAAAGCTCTTCCTTCTACTTACATGAGTGTCACTGGATTTATTTCTCTAGGCAACCTGGCCTACCACAAGGGCACAGTGAAAATGGTTCTATAGTTCATTGTTATGCTAATTTATCAGGAGATAATACCGAAACGTGGGGGTAGATTACAGAAGTAATCATCATACAGAAGCCTCTAGTCAGACCCTCAGGTCCCTATTTCTCAAACATAGCTGCACAGAGATAATTTTCCAACAGAACTCAATGCCTAAGGCAAAACACTTTGTTGCTGTATGAATTGTTGAATAAAGAGCTAATGATCTATTATGTAGACTTTCACCCAATTCACAATGAAAAATTAAAAAACAAAACCCACTATCTTCTAAATTGCTCACTAAGCTATTGTTTGGCCTTAAGGTAATTCCAGGGAACCAATGTCTCCGAGATTCAAAAGAACACTTAAGGGCAGAGAGATGGTCTCTGGCTCACCCCAATTCTGTGAATTCTGAAATGTGTATTCCAGGAGAATCTAAACAATTCTGTCATTTCTCTTTTGTCATACATTATTGGATTGACATGTTCAGTCTGTTAAGTTAAGCTTGATTAATGTCTGGTTTTCCCCTAGGACCACTTGAGGTTGATGATAAAATCACATTTTTGTACCTGGTCTCTGGGCTCTAGTAAGTTTACCAAGGAAATGCGTGTCATCCTTCAGCAGTACTTGGGAAACAGATTTTGCTTCAGACACATTGAATACCTGGATGAAGCTATCTGCATTTGGAAGGGTTAGCTTGGGAATATGTGTTTTAATAGTTACAAGTCAATTGTATGTATGTGTTTATGCTAAGGACTTCCTTTCAGGGGGAAGCTTAGGAAGGAAAAAAGTTTATTTTCTCCTTGTTTTGAATCTCCTGTTGTGGTTAAAATATTCTGAAGACCTTAAGAATTTAATGTGCTCAATAAATGAGGAAATGACTTTATTAAGTCCAAGTGCTTGGTTTACTTACCTTACAGAATCTGCCTTTATGAAACCTTTATTGGGATCAATCTAAATAAATTTATTATCAATTTATGTTCTCCTTTGTCACACCTGTGACACTTGTCCTGATGTGAGCTGCCATGTGGCACTTGTCCCTCTTATTGAAATCACCCTATGTGAGGTAGTACCGATGAAGAACACAGCTTTCCCAGATCCTGGATGCTGCCTCCCCCAACTACCATGATCCGAATTCTACCTTGCATGGCTGGATAGGGCAGAGGCTGTACACTGGTACATATGAGGGCTGGAGGTACAGGGAATCCAGGGTGGATGATACCTTCAGGACCAAGGGTGTGAGGGGCGATGCTGGGAGAGTGGAGGGTGAGTGGGTTGGAAAGGGGGAACTGATTACAGGGATCCACATGTGACCTCCTCCCTGGGAGAGCGACGGCAGAGAAGCGGGGGAAGGGAGACTCCGGATAGGGCAAGATATGACAAAATAACAATGTATAAATTACCAAGGGCACATGAGGGAGAGGGGAGGGGGGAGCGGGGAGGGAGGGGAAAAAAAAAAGAGGACCTGATGCAAAGGGCTTAAGTGAAGAGCAAATGCTTTGAGAATGATTGGGGCAGGGAATGTATGGATGTGCTTTATACAATTGATGTATGTGTATGTATGGATTGTGATAAGAGTTGTATGAGCCCCTAATAAAATGTTTAAAAATTAAAAAGTAAAAATAAGAAGAATGGTGCGATATAGCACCGATAAAGAAAAAAAAGAAAAAGAAATCACCCTAGTCTGGATCATACCTGAGCAGGTAAAGGGCCCAAGACCTAAGGAACCAGTTGCAAGGTTGGATTCCTCACAACACCATTACATCTGACTCCCTGGTGCAAAGTTTGGGTTTCCTCATTATTCCCACAAGAACCCAGGTGAGGGTACTTGCTCCTCCTCCTTGTTTCTAACCTGTTGACCCTACTATGCTCTAAGGATCTAATTTACTTACGACCACACCTCACAGAACTCACGGAAGGTACTGTACTCACGATTACTGTTTCATGACAGCAAAAAGGATGCAGGTGAAGAGATGCATAGATATTTCAAATAGTTGTAAACTCCAGGGTGTTAGCAATTGTTCCTTAGGAATTTACAGATTGAATTATATTCTCCCAAAAATGTATGTTGTAAATCTTAACCTCTATGTCTGTTATAATCCCACTTGGAAATAGGTTGTATTTATTATGTTAATGAGACAGGGACCATATAGGGTATATCTTGAGTCAATATCTCTTTTTAAAAAATGATTATGAATTAGGTAGAGGTTTATAATTCAGATAATCAATTTTGTATTCAGTCACTTAAAGTACTTTTTAAACCATCCAATAGCCTGCCCTGTGCCCCCACCCCCACAATCTTGACTTCTCTTCTCTCTAGAGCGTAATGCTATCTTCCCCTTCACCCATGTTAACACCTGTCTAACTTCCAGTCTACTGCTTCACCTTCTGGGGTAGGCTGCGCTGTCAAGAGAAACAAAATCAGTGACGCTCACGTTTGTATTTCTCAAATATCTTATATAGCTTTGCATCAAGAAATAATCCTAGATGAAGAATGGAACCCAGTTCAACTTAAGTCTAGGGGTACAATGTTAGCCAGAGCCCTCTTCAAACTCAAAGTTAGAGGGCAATGATGAAGAAAGGTAAAGTGGGATGCAGGTGGGGAAGAATAGCAGAAACCAGAGGGAAGGGCGACAGCGGTTGGTGTGAGATTTGAAAATAATAACTATCTGCTCTTCACCTTCGCTCTTGCGGCTTGCTGGGCAGGTTCAGTCCGCACCTTGTCGCCATGCCTCGCAAACTTGAAGAGATCAAGGATTTCCTGCACACAGTCCGGTGAAAGGACGCCAAGTCTGTCAAGATCAAGAAGAACAAGGACAACATGAAGTTCAAGGTGCGGTGCAGCAGGTACCTCTACACCGTGGTCATCACCGGCTGGGAGAAGGCCAAGAAGTTGAAGCAGTCTCTGGCCCTGGGTCTGGCAGTGAAGGAGCTGAAATGGACCCGGCTGGCTAATGCGAACTCCAATGAAAACTTTAAATTCTGGTAACTGGACACCCCCTTACAGAAGGGTCACGGGGAGAAGATGAGCCAGTCAGGGTGCAGTGTAGCAATGATGAAACATACAACTTTACTCTAGTTCCTGAATACTTTCTGCCCCCATCCCCCCATCATGATCCCAATTCTACTTTACAAATCTGGCTAGACCAGAGGATGTACACTGGTACAGATAGGAACTAGAAACACAGGGAATCCAGGACGGATGATCCCTTCAGGACCAGTGGTGAGAGTGACGATACCAGGAGCGTGGTGGGAGGTTGGGGTAGAAAGGGGGAGCTGATTACAAAGATCTACATATAACTTCCTCCCTGGGGGATGGACAACAGAAAAGTGGGTGAAGGGAGGAAGACAGTGTAAGACATGACAGAATACTAATTTATAAATTATCAAGGTTTCAAGAGGGAAAGGAGTGCGGGAAGGGAGGGGAAAAAACGAGGAGCTGATACCAAGAACTTAAGTGGAGAGCAAATGTTTTGAGAATGATGTACAAATGTGCTTGACACAATGGGTGGATGTATAGATTGCAATAAGTTGTATAAGCCCCCCAATAAATGATTTAATTTTTTAAACTTTAAAAATAATAATAACATCTATAATATATCAAAGGGCCATGAGGTTTGAATGGGGGAGGGGGGAAAAAGGAGGAGCTGATCCCAAGGGCTCAATGGAAAGTAAATGTCTAGAAAAGATCAATGGCAATATTTGTACAAATATGTCAGATACAATTGATATATGGCTTGTACCAAGAGTTGTAAGAGCCTCCAATAAAATGATCTTAAAAAAACAACAGTGGGACTCAGGACACTCACAGGCTGCTGGGTACCCTCCCAGTCATCTGCATCCAAGGTCAGTGGAAACATGACAGGTCATGGACAGCTCTCAGGGTTGGATGGCCCACATGGAGTCATCCCTGGAGGCAGAAACAGAGTCCCAGCAAACAGGAAGGAGAAGGGACCATGACAATAGTGAAATTGACATATCCCAGGGGGGTGATTGACCATGATGTGCTTCTTTGTTTATCTGGGTTTTTGCTTCCCTGCTTGTAGCTTGCTTTTTTTTAGAGGGGTGGGAGGATGTGTGTGTTTTGTTTGGTTGGTTGCTTCTTGGTTTATGGCTGCTGTTGATGCAGTTGATCTTATAGGGTTGTGAGCCAATGTAAACCTGAGATGTGCAAACCCATGGACAAGCAGATAGAGCCTGGGCGCCTAGTGCCTATTTAACTCTAGCCCCAATTCAAGAACAGTTTGTTCTGATAACATGGCCCAGCTCTGAAGATAAGGGTGCTACAGCAAAGCGTGGTGAAGAAAGCAGATGGTGCTGAGCTATCAAATGCAGTAGTGTCTGGGCTCTTAAAGGCTTGTATTCAAACAAGCAGCCATCTAAGCGAGGAGTCAACCAAGTCCACACGGAAGAAGCATGCCTGCTTGCGTGATCCAAAGATGACAATTTAAAAATCTGAATATGGTGAAAGGAAAAGTATCAGACCTAAAATTATGAACACCCCATCTGTAAAAAGCTATGGAGGACAGTGGGAGCCCACAACCCATCTGCACAGTATCTGGTCAGACTGAGCCACTGGCAGATCCCCTCTAGCCACAGGCAAGAGTCTCTGGACAGCCTTTACTCTCAGGCAGAGACCAATGTAATCTTGATTATGTTGGATCGAACTCAATACTTGGCCAGATGACCTCCTTAGAGACCCAACCTGAATTGGTTCAGGGTGCAAGTAGCTCCTACTTGTTCCATCACAGAAATTTCTTCCCTGCCTTTATGAATCCTGATGGGGGTCTTTTCTTTCTTACTTATTTTTTGTATTTTGGTCTTTATAATATCATTATTATTTTATCCTTCCCATATTTTGATTTCATTTTTCATTGTTTCTGTTTGTTTTCCCAGTTTGTGATGCACGGGAGGAATGGATGCAGAGTGATCATAACTGATACAAGGCTCGATAGGGGATTCAGGAGTGGGGGTTGGGTGACAGGGAGGGAGAAGGGGATTTCAGGAATAAAAAGGAAAGCATGAAGGAGAGGGAGCACGAGAAATGAGTGTGATTGCACAACTCATTTTTTAAAATCTTTTTATTGGGGCTCATAAGGCTCTTATCAGAGTCTGTACATACATCAATTGAGCAAAGCACCCTTATACATTCGTTGCACTCGTCATTCTCATAATTCACCTTCCACCTGGGTTCCTGGAATCAGCTCGGTTTCCCTTTTTTACCCCTGTCCCCCTCCCTCCCCGATCCCACCCCTGGTCCCTTGATAGTTTATAAATAATTATTTTATCTTTTTTTTTCCAATTCTTTTTTTTTTAATTTTAACAATTTATTGGGGCTCATACAATTCTTTTAAATAATTATTTTATCTTATCTTACACTCCCCGGCGTCTCCCCTCACCCGCCTCCCCATTGCCCATCTCCCAGAGAGGAGGTTACACATAGATCTCTGAGATCGGTTCTCCTGCACAACTCATTTTTAAAGGCGATTTCACCATGGGGGGAATATTCTAAAATTGAGATGGCAATGGCTGCACGATTCTCCTTTGTATGATTGAATGATTGAATTGTATGAGATGTACATTATGTGCCAATAAAACTTATAAAAACAAAATAAAATGAAGGACCCCTGGTGGCTCTGTGGGATAGGCCCTGGACTGATAAATGTAAGGTTGCCAGTTCAACTTAACCAGCTGCCTACAGGTGAGGCTGATTGCTCCCATGAAAAAACAAAATAAAATGAAATTCAAGATATTTTCATCTGTGAGCTTGGCTTAAATTCCTCCATTTATTTAAGCTGTCTTTTATATGTGACAATAAAACCTTGTACTTTCTCCTTAAATAAGAGCCTCATGTGCTGTTAATAATAGACACGTGGTGGTGGTGGTGGTGCTGTCAAGTCAGCTCTTACTCATGCCTGCCCTGTGTGTGTGCACAGAATGAAACTCTGCCTGGTCCCACACCATCTTCACAATCCTGACAGTCCAGCTCGTTGTTGCGGCAACCGTGTCCCTCTGTCTTGTTGAGGAACTCCTTCTTTTTCATGCCCCTTCTTCTTGTTCGATGCCCCTCTAGTTTCCCAAACATGATGTCTTTTTTTCCCAGGGACAGTCAGAATGTTCCTTAGAAGCAAGGATGGCAAGACTTTATACAATCTGCTTTGGACATGTTGTCTGTAGAGACCAGTCCCTGGAGAGGGACATCACGTTGGGGAAAGTAGAGGGGCAGCAAAATAGAGGAAGGCTCTCCAGGAGAAGGACTGACTAATATTGTTACTACGACAAATATGCTCAACTGTGGGAACGATTGTTAGGATTGTGCAGGGCTGGCTGTGGTTTGTTCTGCTGCACATAGGGTGTTAGTGAGTTCAAACCAACTCAATGCCACTTAACAACAACAAAAGCAAAAATAGATGTCCACCTGTAGGGGAGACATGAAACAGGATCTATATGTTATACCAAATACAAAAACAAACTAAAAACAGTTCAAAGATCTAAATGTTAAATCTAAAACTATCCAATTCCTGCAAGACAGAAAACACAGGAAGAAAATTATGTTTTGTAAAAATAGGACAACAAACATTACAATAAATGCTTGAATAGAAGAAGAAAAAATAGATAAGTAGGTTCTCAAAAATTAAAAACTTACTGAAAAGCTTTATTGAATTAGTAAATATCTAAATCCACACATAGTTTACAGTGGAAAAATGTGAAAAAAGTAATAAATAAACAAGATACAGTCTGGGGGAAAAGCCTTTGGAAACACTCCAATATAAGGCTAAAATATAAAATCTACATAAAATTACACAAGCCAACAACAAAAATACAACTCTTGGACACCATTTTGACTTTGTACTAATGCCCTGCCTACCCAGATGATGTATCCATGTCTTTGTCCCATTAAAGACTTCATAAATGTTTTCCTGAAATTGCAAAAAAAACCAAAAACCTCAATCACAAAGTAAGAAAAGGACAGGGAAAGAACTTTAACCAAAGAGGGCATTCAAGCAGCCAACAAATGTATGAAAAAATGTCCACATGATCATTATGCACTATTGCTGTTATTAGGAGGAAACGGACCCATAAGCCTGCCTTACCAGAAATATGCAGCCTGAATGTACATCTCCTGGTGATGACCATATTTGCTCTGCTGTTTCAACCCATTGCTTCCTATATCCCCAAAAAAGTTGAAGCCTGGAATTTTTTTAGATTTGTTTCTCCTATTAGAAGCAAAAGTAAATCCTCCCAGGGAGGGTTGGACCTTTATCACCTTTATCTTAGGCCTCAATGAATTTCAACTATAATTTTGCAAGATAAAAGTAGTTCACATTAAATAAGAAAAAAAAATCACTAAACACATAAAGAATGCAAATGAGCAAAGTCATTTACAAGAGAAACAGACACCTGGTCGATAATTTCAAGAGTAAAAATGTATTTATAATAAGGCTTGGGGCAGGGAATGTATGGATGTGCTTTATACAATTGATGTATGTATATGTATGGATTGTGGTAAGAGTTGTTTGAGTCCCTAATAAAATGTAAAAGAAGAAAAGAGAAAAAAATGATTAGGGCAAAGACTGTACAGATGTGCTTTATACAATTGATGTATGTATATGTATGAACTGTGAAAAGAATTGTATCAGCCCCAATAAATTGTTAAAATAAAAAAAATAATAATAAAAATAAAAAATAAGGCTTTTTCTTCCCCTCTCTGGTTTAAACTCCTGGCAGAAAAACAAGGCTTTCCACTTGCGTAAAGATTTGCAGTCTGCAAACCCACCAGGACAGTTCTCAATCCTGCAGCGTAGATAGGAGTCCTAACTGACTCAATGGCAGTGTGTTTGAATTTTGAGTTGAGTTCACTCCTTGGTAGTAACCCATTTTCCATCGTTGTACATTTGTTTTGTTCTTGTTGTTTTTAGATGCTATTGAGTTAGTTCTGATTTATACACAAAACCCTTCTGGTCCGGTGTCTCCTCACAATTGTTCTTGTGGTTGAGCCCATTGTTGCAGCCACTGCGTCCATCCAGCTTTTTTTTTTTTAATTTAATAAATCTTTTTATTGGGGCTCATACAACTCTTATCACAATCCATACATACATCAATTGAGTAAAGCACCCTTATACATTCGTTGCCCTCGTCATTCTCAAAATTCACCTTCCACTTGGGTTCCTGGAATCAGCTTTTTTCCTTTTTTCCCCTCCCCCTCCCTCCCCGCCCCCCCTCCCCCCTGAACCCTTAATAGTTTATAAATTATTAATTTATCTTATGTGTCCATCTATCTTGTGGAGGGCCTCCTTCCTCTTTCTCACTGGCTCTCGGCTCTACTAAGCACGATGTCCTTCTCCAGGGACTGGTCTCTCGTGATAACAGGTTCAAAGTACATTATATGAAGTCTTGCCATCCTTGCCTCTTAGGAGGATTCTGGCTGTCCTTCTAAGACAGTTGTGTTTGTTCTCTTGGCAGTCCTGGTACTTTTAATACTCTTCCTCAGCACCTTCATTTAAACGTATCTGTTCTTCGATCGTCCTTATCCAATGTCCAACTTCCACACATGCCTATTAGGTGATTGAAAATATCATGACTTGGATCAGGTGCACCATAATCCTTAAGGTGACATCCTTGCTTTACAAAACTGCTTTTTGGTGTGTGTTTTATTTGTATTGTTCTAGGAGTTACCATTTTACCTTTAAACACATATACACACAAAAAAACGTTTTTCATTATGCTGCTCAAAACACAGAACTTTAAGATGTGTATCACTGCCTTTAAAAACTAAAAATAAAGGGTAGGGGAAGGAGTGGAAAAAGAGGAGCTGATACCAAGGGCTCACTCAAGTAGAAAGAAAATGTTTCAGAAATGTTGATGGCAACATATGTACAAGTGGGCTTAATACAATTGTATGATGGATTGTTACAAGATTTGCAAGAGTGTGGATTGTATCAAGAGTTGTAAGAGCCCCCAATAAAATGATCTTTTAATAAAAAATTCAAAACAAAAAAGATTTGTAAGAGTCCTAAAGAAAATGATTAAGGGGGGGGATAAAAAAAAAGAAAATGATTAATAATAACAATAATGAAGCATTGAGTGGATTCTGATTTATAGTGACC
Organism: Tenrec ecaudatus; assembly: GCF_050624435.1. Taxonomy (NCBI): domain Eukaryota; kingdom Metazoa; phylum Chordata; class Mammalia; order Afrosoricida; family Tenrecidae; genus Tenrec; species Tenrec ecaudatus. The sequence goes on from NC_134543.1 coordinate 31,521,683, forward strand.
CTATACAGGGTTTTGGAGGCTATATTTATTAATCATCATCTTGTTTTCGGGTATATTAATATCCCTATTTTATAAGTGGGGGTAGGAAGCAAATTATAACGGCTAAAAAGAAATTTCAGTTGCAGGCCTAGGGAGAAAATCTCGGGAAATGTTACAGTGTAATAAACATTCCCTGCCATCAGTCCATTCAGACTCATAGTGACCCTGAAGGACACAGTAGGACCATCCCTGTGATTTTCCTGGGTTGTAAATATTTACAGGAGCAGTTTCATCTTCCTCCCCAGGATCAACTTGGCATTGATCAAACGTCTGACTAGCACCCCAATGTATAGTCACTCTGCCCAGGAGGTCTCTGTGTAGCTTGAGATCCAGGCTCAAGGTCTATTTCCCTAATCTTGGTAACATCCCTCCTTCCGTCTTTCTTTCCCCTCTCTATTGCAAAACACACTTTGAAGTTTTAAGGTACCTGTTATGGATTGAATTACGTCTTCCAAAATATGTGCCTTGGTTCTCAGTTCTGTGTAATTATACTCCATTGTAATGTAATTATTTTGCGTGCAGTTAATCCTAACCTCTATTAGCATAGGAATGAGGGCAGTTATGTTAATGAAGCAGGATGCAACCTACAGGGTTAGTATGTATTCTTTTTTTTTTTTCATCAGGGGATTCTGAATCACTCACTTTTGAGTAAAAGGGGTTAAAGAAGGAAACAGGGATAATTGGACCCAGGGTGCCTGTACTGAGAACCTCTTAGAAGTAGAAGACACTGAGAGAGAAAGACTCCCCCTAGAGTCCGCCTTTTGAATTCAGATTTGTAGCTTCCTAACCTGCAAAAACCTAAATTAAAAAACCAACAAACCTAAGTGTAAACTTGTTAAAACCATCCACCTGCGTTACTCCTTTTATAGCAACACCAGATTGCTAAGACAGTGCTTCCTTCTTACTATTCTGCAACAGTGGGAAGTACTGTCCTGTTCCTGGCACTCTCCCCACGCTTACAAACGTAATTCTCAGTAAATCACCTTCGCGTATGATCCAATTATTATTGTGTAGATTTGGTTTACTCTTGGTCTAGTTATGTCCTCTGCCTTGTAAAGGGAGAGAATAACTTCAAGTCAAAGCTTGTCAGCAATTTGCTCTGTAGCTTTGGTAAGCCCCTTTAGGTTTCTCACCTAGGTTAACAAGGATCAAGAGAGCATCCTAGAACATTAGAATCTGCAGAGATCTCAGAGAGCTCATACAGGGTAACTCCGCACTGCCCAAGTGGGGAAAAGTTACTCACCTTTTACACACACACGCACGCACAGAGAACCCCGGTGGTTGGACTGCTTGATATGATTGACCTCGTGAGTTGTATGATATGCGGATTATGTGCCAATAAAACTGTTGTAAAAAGTCAGAGAAGGAGAAAGAGTTAGACTGCTAACAGAAGGTGGGGCGGTTCAAACTCAGCAGCTACTCAGCGGCAGAAATCGATGCTACCTGCTTCCCTACAGAATTTTTTTTTTAAGCCAATGCTGAATTTTTCTTGCATGTGCATTTTAAATTCACTTATTTAAAGAGAGAAGTTTTATAGAAATATTAATTGGCTGTGAAAAGCAAATGGACGTAAAGGAAAAGCCTAAACGGAAAGAGATGGAAGGAGATGCTTGTTCTAGAAGAGAGTCTGGCTTAGAACATTGGCAACGAGGCTGGTGTTATGAAAGGCGTAGGAACCCAGGAACCAACTGCATGTGGATGGAGGGATAAGGCTAAGGGATCAATAGGAGTCCTGAGAAAGGGCAGTCCAGAGGGGACATGGCTTTGGTAGACATCCAGGTCACTGTTTCATAGACTGATGTGACGTAGGGTAGACAAGTCTAGACTTTTATGCCGTAGGTGGAACCCAAGATTGGCAGTTAGGAGAGCAGTCAAGACAGATTGGGGAGCCTTGTGAACTCTGGTGAGAGCTAAAGAATTTCAGTCGAGTTCAGCAGAGGACGTGTCCCAGGAAGGCGGTTAAAAGTGAAGTAGAAAAAAAAAGAGAAAAAAAAAAGTGAAGTAGAATGTAGTATGTAGACTTCAACTACAGGGCCATTTCTCTGACCATCCCGTCTCATTCTCCCTTGACTCCGAAAGAGTCACTGCCTCAGGTAAGTTCAAACAGCAGAACAGGCAGAAGAGAAAATGTACATAACACACAGTCCCTAGGCGGAAGACCAGATATTCTGGCATGAGCCAGATTAAGCCCAATGATTCATATGTCATCAAAAATAGATGCGGATAGCACCTGGGCTGAAAGGCATCCCTTCACTCACCCCCCTCGGCCCCACACGCCTTTAAGGCCCACAGAGGGGTGAAGGAAGAAAAACTATGGCAATGGGGGTCAGGGCACTAACTCACCAAGGGGCGGGTATTGTTCACATCTCCACAGGAAAGGGAGAGTTAGAGTAGACCTCGTTCCAGTGTGCCAATCCTTGAGGGTGAAGCCCTGCTTGGAGCAGCTCATTCCTAGAGGTGAATGCAGGGCTGGCCTCAGCTTGAGCCTTGATGTCCTCTCCCTAGATGACAGCCCTGCAAAGGACAGCCCTGAAGATACAGCTCCCAGACTTAGGCCTGTCTGACTTGCCCACATGGGGGCAAACCAAGAGGGGAGTGCAACAGACCAGTGATGGGAGCGAAGCCACCAAGTCCCGGAGGAACCCGGACTGTAGACTTCGGACTCAGAGGGCAACGCTTGGCACCCCGTCTGAACTGGTTGGGGGTTACTCACAAGGGGGCCACACTGAAAGACTAAAGGTGTAACGGGGTGTGTGTGTGCACTAGACTGCTCCATCCCTGACTGCAGGAATAGCAATGGGGACATTTTAGAAACGCGTCCCTTTCAGACACAAACGCTGAAGACTTACAGGGTTTATGTGTTGTTGGGTATGCTCAGTGTCAGAATACCTGTTAGACTTGTGATTATCTGTATGACCCTTTGTGTGTGTGTGTGTGTTTATTTATACGAGATAGGCAGGAGAGGTTCCTGGGGGCATTGCGGGGAGGAGGTGGGGTGGGGATAGGGCAAGGTTAGTGGTGAGCCAATAATGATGGGTACAGGGGAATGGTAAGTGTTCTAAAATTGATAGCAAGGAGGGTGGAAATTTCTGGTTGTGTTTGATCAATCAAATTGTATCAGAGAAGAATTAATGCGAGGTGACTGATGGGTAAACATGATAGTTGGGCAGGAGGGAAAAAAGGGGAAAAGAAGGAAAAATATGTATAAATGCAAATATATAAATGTGTGCATTTGTACATATATGTATATATGAGAAAATGCAATAAGGAAGCAGGTAGACTTTGGGCCTCTACTTAAATCTTACCTCAGTACAAGAGTTTTTTACTATAATGATTTTTATTTGTTTTACCTCATTAATCATGTTAGATTTGCATATGTTCATTTGTATATTTAAGAGTATTCGGTACATGAAAGCCAAGATAGATAACCCTTCTGAAACAGTAACAGGGGTAATGGTTTCCTGAGAGCACGGGAAGAAGCGGGGCAGAGGGGGAAATAGGGAGCGGAGAGCATTGATGGCTGTATATCCCCACTTGATGGGATTGAACAACAAAATTGTATGTGATGGATATATTGGATTGTTTAAGATATGGCAAAAAATAAAACAAACTATTATAGGGGGAAAAAGCGTTCCTGGGGAGTAAGGTGGGGGAGGTAGGGGATATAGGGGAGCTGATATAAAGGAATTCAGGAAAAAAATGTTTTGAAACTGATTGTGGTAGCAATTGTACAATACTGCTTGATGTGATTGAACTATGCAATGTTATGATATCTGTAAGAGTTCCCAATGTGAAAATGAAAAAAAAAAAGATTTATAGCCTGAGAAACCCTATATGGGGTCGCTCTGAGTCTGAATCAACACGGTGGCAGTAACATACACACATAAGCACACACGAGCATGAGCACACATATGAGAGGCTTCTTAAATTCTGTGGGAAAGTCTGGGCTTTTAAAGTCATTTTTTGGTCAGGAACACTTATTCTTAGATTATAAATCATAATAATTATTAATATTTTGCCATATCTTGCACCATCCAATGTATCCATTCACCTATAATTCTGTTATGCATTCCCCTTGAGTGGGATTATACAGTCATCTTTACTATTGGTTCCCCTCCCCTGCTTTACCCTCTCTTTCCATACCCGCCCTGCCCCCAGGGAACTGTTACTCCCTTTACTATTTCTGAATGGTTTATCTATCTTGGATTCAATGCATCCGATGATCTTCATTACACAAATGAATACATACAAATCTAACATGATTAATGAAGTAAACCAAATAAAACTCATTATAGTAAAGGAAGAAAACATTAAAGAACTAGAAGATAGTTATGTGGTTCATCAGTGCTAGACAGCACCCTGGATTTATCATCTTTTCCTTCTGAGAGCGACTGTTCGATTATTTTACAGGTGGGTCTTGGGTCTCTAGTATAGCTACATCCCTTCACATTGATTTGGTTGCTTGTTTTTGAACTTCTGATACCGCTTTCCTTTTTTTTTTTTTTTAAATCTGATACCTCTTTCCATTGACACCTCATGATCATACAGACTGATGTGATTCTTGTGGACTTTGTTGCTTCCCTGTTAGATGGCAGCTTGTTTAATTATAAGCCTTTAAGACCCCAGATGCTATATCTTTTAATAGCTGGGCCCCATTAACTTTCTTCACCATATTTACTTATGCACCCATTTGTCTTCAGTGATCGTGTCAGTAAGGTGAGTATCATACATTGCCACATTATTAGAACAAACTGTTCTTGTACTGAGGTAAGATTTAAGTAGAGGCCCAAAGTCTGTCTGCTTCCTTTGTGTGTGTATGTGTATGAATACACCTATATTTGTATATTTACATATATACATATCTATATTTATACCTATATAGATGATTATTACGTTCTAGTTCTTTCCTCCTTCCCCACTATTATGTTTACCTATCACTCACCTCTCAGTTATTCCTCTCAGATACATTTCAATTGATCAAACACAATCCGGAACGCTACACATTCCCTGTCAGTTTTATATCCTTTGCTATTTCCCTGTCCTGATGTTAGTGGCTTATCTCGTCCCCCCCACCCCCCCACTCCTTTCCCATTCCCCGCCCCAACCATGGGTCCCATTGTGGTCTCCTTGGGATTGCTTATCCTGTCTATTTTAGATAGATACCAAAAGACAAACAAAACAAAACAAAACAAATAAGTAAGAAAAAAAAGGTATCATGCAAATAGTTCTAAGTCTAATTGTTGTCCTGCCCCAGAGTAAATGAGCATGCCTCTGCTAAAGAGCTAGCAGGGTCTGTTATAATCCATTGGTCCAATGCCCTTTTCTTTCAGGCTTCCTTTTCCCAAGACCCGCTTATCTGACATCCCTGTACCCTTTTAGTCCTCAGCGCTCATGGCCAGTGGGTGAACTTCCACAAGACCACATTGCTCCTCTTGCAGTCAAGGATGAAGCGGTCTAGCGCCCCACCCTCCACCCCATCCGTTTTTAAAATTGCATTTTTCTCAAACTTTTTGAAGCCCCTTGTATATATGTGTATGTGTCTTAATTATGATTTGACTTTTTAACAAATGCAACAATCAATAATATTTTGGATTGAATGCAAAAGTGCTGTATATGATTTTCAGGGACTGAGATGAACTATATTATAAAATTTTCAGTGCAATAATGGTTGTACAACACAAAGAGTATCATCAATGGCACTGATAGAAGGTGTTGAATTACAGGATGTTTTTTTTTTAATTTTAACAATTTATTAGGGACTCATACAATTCTTATCACAGTTCATACATATACATACATCAATTGTATAAAGCACATCTGTACAGTCTTTGCCCTAATCATTTTTTTCTCCTCTTTTCTTTTTTTACATTTTATTAGGGACTCATACAACTCTTATCACAATCCATACATATACATACATCAATTGTATAAAGCACATCCATACATTCCCTGCCCCAAAATTACAGGATGTTTTGTTGTGTATATTTTTGCCACAAGTTTTAAAAAGTAAATTAATAACAATGAGTACAAGGAAGAAGATAACGTTCTAGACTTGGTTGTGGTGATAATTGTACAACTCTTCGTGATATGATTGAACTATTGAATTCTATGACATGTGGATGAAATGGCACTAAAACTGATCAAAATAAGTAAATAAATAAAATATTTAGTGGATGCATGGTCCTAGGATTTTTCATGACATAGCACACATTTTCTACAAAAAGAATGTTTCACTTAGTCTACAACAAAGAGCATGAATAAGTGAATTACATTGTTTCAATGTAAAATTCTGCTGATTTATCTCCAGGAAAAGTTGACTTTTGCCAATTTTACTTTAAATGATAACAGAACGACTGAAAGATGTCATGAAAGAAAAGTTCATGTAAAAAAGAAAAAAGAAAAGTTAATGTTTAGAAAATAAATATTACATCAAATTACTATATGTTTAGATCGATCTTTAATCTCTAACACATTACAATAAAAAATTTCTTTCTAGTCTTTGCTTTTAAAAATTCTCCAATGATTTCTTCACACTTAAGCTGCTAAACCATCTACTTCCATACATAATATGAAGAGTGAATCTTTCGGGAGTAATTGTTGTGCACCAAGGGTTTCTGAGTCTCTCTACGGATAAAAGTGAGGATTCTGTTGTACAGTTTGTGATCATTAAGACTAGGAACATGTATAAAGAAATTTCCATATCAAGAAATGCACATTACATTAAAAAATAAATGCACATTATGTTTTATTTTCTATTGTGGAATCAGAATTGTCATATCTCTATCTATCTAATCTATAAACAGTTCTGTGAGATTGAAGTTGTCATGCCTCTCCTCCATAGAGGTTTGTGGTTAAGTCATCAGGTTAGCCTGCACTAATATTTCTTGCATGTTTTTTGTGCATTCTTCACTAGGTGTGTCTACATTGTTCAAACAGAAAATCTATTTGAAAGAACTTCAAACACTTTTGTCCTTTTCATGCAAGACATATGTGTGTCGGTGATGGTGAAATATGTGGCTGTTTACATGAAATTGATCTCTGGAACTCAGTGACATTTACTTGTTTCTTTTTTCATTCCTTTGCCCCCCTTACTTTTACTGGGGGCTCTTAGAACTCTTATCATGATCCATACATTCATCCAATGTGTTAAGCACATTTGCACACATGCCACCATCATCATTTTCAAAACATTCTCTTCCCACTTTGAGCCCCTGATACTTGTTTCTTTCTAATGCTTCTGAAATGGTTACTCACTTGATATCAGCATTTGGCACTATTTGCTTTCTTGTGTATTCCAAGATGTTTAAATCTTCTTGTGAGTGACATAAACACCCTGTTAATGGCTAGTAAAGATCTGTGTCTGTCTTTACATTTACTTTTGAATCTTGGAGAGCTTGACTCCTCTGATAAAACTCTTGCAAAATATTATTCCACATGCCCAACATACATAAGTACATAATGTAGTGTTTGCATTTTCTTGACAATGGTTTCAACTTCTCTTTTCGTATCTGATCTTAAACAATATTTTCTTAAGCAATATTTCTAAGGCATCTATAATTGGGGTGTATGATTCCAGGATTGTATCTGTCATGATAGCATGTGGTTCGCAACCTGTATTTGACACATAGCTTACTACTCAATCATTGCCTAAATACAAATGTACTTTTAGAACTGCTCATCAGTGAATAGAGGTGACAAAAATTGAATCGAGCAGCTGAGCAGTACAAAATAGAGAAACGTGGTTCTTCAGAATGAATAATCTTTTGAGCTACATCTTGTAATATTAGGAGAATGTACAGCACACGGAATGAGTGGCATATCCATGACATTCTCAAAATTTCTGTGGCATGATTTTATAACATCCAGATATATTGGCAGCACTGTCATAAGAGTGGATTTTTCACTTGTTGATTTTGTTGTAGTTAGGTGCTATTGAGTTGGTTCTGACCCATAGCGCAACCCAACAAAACACTGCGTGGTCCTACACGGTCCTCACAATTGTTCCTATGCCTGAGCCCATTGATGCAGGCCACTGTATCAATCCATCTCATGGAGGATCTTCCTCTCGTTCACTGCCGTGTTAGTCTGGGGAAACTAGAGAAACAAATTCATAGACACTCATATGTGTATAAGAAAGAGCTTTATATAAAGAGTAATTGTATATTAAGAAAACATTCCAGCCCAGTCCAGATCAAGTCCATAAGTCTGGTATTAGCCCATATGTCCAATATCAGTCTGTAAATTCCTTTTCAGATTCACGCAACACATGCAATGATGCCAATTGCAGGAAGATCACAGACCTGTGGGTGGAAAGTCTTGTGACAATGGAAGCATCTTAGCTTGGCAGATGTCTCCACGTGGCTCCTCCAGCTCCAGGGCTCTTGCTCCATTGGCGTAGCTCCATGTTTCTTGTCAGCAGGAATACGAAGCAGAGAGTGTGTGTCTGACCTCCAGTGAGCTATTTATCTCCTTAGCCCCTCCAGATGAGGTCATCAAGCCGCGACCTGCTGGACAGGCAAGACGCCACGCCTTTATTCTTAATAGTCTCAAGTTGACACCAGATTAACTACCACAGCTGCCCCTATGCTTTACAAAGAAAATGTCCTTCTCCTGGGACCTGTCTTTCCTGACAGCATTTCCAAAGAAGGTAAGACGAAGTCTTTTTTTTTTAAATTTTTATTTTCTTTTGGTAAGACAAAGTCTTACCATCTTTGTCTTTAAGGAGCACTCTGTTCTTACTTTTAAAAATCATTTTATTGGGGGGCTCATATAGTTCTTATCACAATCTATCCATCCATCCATTGTGTCAAACACATTTGTACATTTGTTGCCATCGTCATTCTCAAAACATCTGCTTTCTACTTGAGCCCTTGATATCAGCTCATAAACCCTTGATAATTTATAAATTTTTTTTTTCATATCTTACTCTCTCTGACATCTCCCTTCACCCACTTTTCTGTTGTCCATCTCCCAGGGAGGAGGTTATATGTAGATCCTTGTAATAGGTTCCCCCTTTCTACCCCACCTTCACTCTACCCTCCAGGTATCGCCACTCTCACCACTGGTCCTGAAGGGTTCATCTGTCCTGGATTGCCTGTGTTTCCAGTTCCTATCTGTACCAGTGTACATCCTCTGGTCTAGCCAAATTTGTAAGGTGAAATTGGGATCGTGATAGTGGGGGGAGGAAGCATTTAAGAGCTAGAGGAAAGTTGTATGTTTCATCGTGTTCTTACTTCTTCCAGCATATATCAATCAGTTTGTTCTTTTGGCCGTGCATGGTACTTTCAAGATTCATCTCCAGCACCACAATTCAGATGCATAATTCTTCTATGGTCTTCCTTAGTCAATGTCCAACTTTCACATGCAATTGAGGCAATGGAGAATACCATGGTGAGGTAGTTAGTTTATTGTGCCAAGCTGACCGATAAACACGTGTGGGGTTAATTGAAGGGCGGAGGGATAAATGGCTCAGTGAGCCTTGCCTTTCTAGTTCTTGTGTCTCTTGCTTTCTGATGGTTGGAGCAGGGTGCAGCTGCCTTATCCAGTTCCTGCTTCAGCTGGCAAGGCTCACTTCCTGCAAGACATCCCTGAGGAGAAGCCACATGGACCTACCCCGATGCAGCCCTGAGTGCTGGAGCAGCCGTGTGGAGACCCCTGCCAGCGCTGAGATGCTTACATGTTCACTGAATCGACTTTCCTCCTGCAGTCGGCATCACTGCGTGTGTTCTGTGAGATGGAGGAGGACTTTGTGGATTGGTGTCGGACATATGGGTTAAGGTTGGGCTTGTGGGCTTGGGCTTGTGGGCTGGGTTGGGATGTTTTCTTGATGTGCATTTACCCTTTATATAAAACTCCCTCTTATACATGAGTTTCTGTGGATTTGTTTCTCTAATGTATGCAGACTAACACACATGGCTTGGGTCAGGCACACCTTAGTCCTCAATATGAATGAGAGGCATGGTCATTACATTCTAAAGATGAGGTTTTCTACTCCCATAAAGAGTTATTGTCTTGGAAACTCACAGGGGCTGCTTAATTCTGTCCTATAGGTTTGCCATGAATCACAATTGCCTGGAAGTCAGTGAATGATGACTTCAAATACCCTGACATATCGGCAACATTGTCACAAGATTGGTGTCTTCACTTAGAAAAGTTAATTTTCTAAACTTTACATAGTAAAGTATTTGATTTGGAATTTTTTCACTAGTATTATCCTTAAAGCTAGGAAATGAGATAAATCACTTAATAAGCTTTTCATATATTGGAGATGTATCTTTAAACAGTATTTATTTGGTTTTATGAGAAAGATCAAGGGTGGAATCCACAGACGAACTGAAATGCTGAGCTTATTTATTTTACTGAAAATAGTGGATGGAACATTACCACTTAAGTTAGTTAGGTCTATTAATTCTTCAGACTCTATTTCAAACATACACAATGAGTTGACTCTCCTGTATGACCGTATTTTGAGTTGTGACCTGCTAACAATGAGTCATTTTGCAACAAGTTCAAGTAAACGTCTCAGTTAATTTTTGTTTTGAAAGGAGCCAAAGACAATGTCGTCCTTGGAACGATAGTTCACATTCAGTGGTTGCTTTCATGACAGCAACAATACGTTTCCAAAATGTTTCTTTCTTCCTTTTTGGCACAGAAAACAAATTTATTTCGTGAATGCTGCTGGCAAGCATTACCCAAGATGGGAAAGGCGCTGTGACCGCGAGGAGGCTTTCCGTCCCCGCAAGAAAAGGCCCGGGCTCTGGCTGGTGGATGGACAGGGCTGTCCCCGGCTGTCCCGCATCGTCGGATGAGCGCTTCGTAGTGGACACACCACGGCTGGCCTCGTGCCCTGCCACCAGCATCTCTGATTCTCTCTCCGTCATCTTCGCGCCCAAGGTGACAGGGACATGCCGGATTTGAGCGCCCAGGACAGTGCCGTTCCCTTCCCAGGCAAACACCGAAGGCCTTGCACATCGTCCTCCCAGGTGTCCGGGTCCTTGTTCCTGGCCATAGTCCGCAGCTCCGGCAGGAAGTGCTCAAAATCCAGCACCTTCACATTCACCTCGTCACTCTTGGAGTTCCCCCCGCAGGACCTTGAGCGCCTCGGCATTGGTGAGGTTTTGGTCCAGGGCCCTCAGCCTGTCCCCGCACTGGCTGTACAAGACCTTGTCATCACCTGTTGGGTCAACAGCCGTCGGCCTCCTGAAACACTGAGGTCTGGTCCTCCGTGAAGTCACCCACCTCTGCAGTAATCCAAAATAGTTTGCTAATAATGATGTACTTCATTAATTTGTGTTTCCAGTTTATGAGCCAAGTCAAAATTCATGTTTTAGTTTAATTATGACAATTGAACTGTTTTCATGCTTATCAATCATATTTGAGTTGCACTAATTGTTGAATCCATCCATGGCAAATTGAGAATTAAATTATTTAGGCCAGAACAGTTTGAAAACAAAACAACACACTCACACAGAACAGACTGGTGGATAAATAATAGCAACTCTCCCTCATAAGTTCATCATTAGCTTTTCAACATAGAAGTGTATTGTGGCTACAGAACCTTGCTTGTTTAACATAGACATTTTCAATGTGAATTTTCAAATGGTCTACACTGCTGTTGACAACCGCTTGGTCCTTTTTCAACTCAACTCAATAATTGATATCAGTAGGAGAAAAATAATTTCACAAAGTAGGAGCTTTACTTGATTTAAGGGGTCTGTGGATATGACCATTTCAGATTCTCAAATGATTTTACTTTCTTTTAAAAACCATTTTCTTGGGGGCTCTTACAGCTCTTATCACAATCCATCCATCCATCCATCCATTGTGTCAAGCACATTTGTACATGTGTAATTTTACTCTCTAAGCCATCACAGCAAGAAATGGAAGCAGAATTTGAAATACATTCTGTTATAGCCACAGTACTTCATATTACTTCAGCACAATGATTCCCACCCATCAAACTCGAACATTCAATGGAAGAAGTCTCTTCTGATGCACTACATTGTAAAAGGGAAGTTAAGATTGGAATTGTCTTTAGGGGTTCACAAATCCTTCTTCTTTTTACCTTCTATAAGCTTTTGGTTTTGTGCTCCATTTAGTTGTTGCCATTTCATTGAACCTGGATAAAAACTATGGCAAATTTAAAATGTAGTCATACCATAGCACATAAGTGTGAATGTTGAAAATACATAGAACTTATAACATTTACATCCAAATTTGGATACTACTATAAAATTGTGTACTTGAAAGTTGTCAAGTTGAAACAATGGATTTGGAACATGTAACTTTGTTCGTTAGGTCTAAGCCCAAGAAAGTATACTTCCAAAGCAGTTGGACGTAATTAATCTGTTGTTAGTTGACAGGCACTTTGAGGGTCTCCACATCTGGAACTGGTATTGGAAAGCTTGCCCACTTACTTTCCGTCCTTCCATGCTGCATCTTCAGACTACTCTTGATACACAATGGGGTGAAAGTGATCCCAAAGAATAGGATCCAAATACAAGAGGACGCTCAATCTGAAGACACGTTTTAGCTTGTTTCGAGGAGGACAGGGCCAAATATGTCAGAAGGCTTATGAATATAGTATTGCTGGCACATTCTCATGTGGTCGACACTAGAGAACTGAATATGAGATTACACTTAATTAGCCCGAGGTGAAAAGGAAAATATAATCGTTACTGTATACAGAATGTATAGACTGTTTCCCTGTCTTGCACAGACTGCTACTTTTATCACTGTTTCCCACAGCACACTCTGCCTTTTAGCTGGGTTCACATTGCAATGGCTACACAGAACTCATAGACCATCCTCCCTATTAGGGGGCTTATTAGAGAACTTAACAGGCTACAATTCAGGTGAGAACCCTTCGGGACAGTTTCTTCTCTGCTGTGACTGCAGGCAGACCCCTCTCTGGCCTTGGCCTTTGCCCAGTTCTGGCAGTTATAATCTCAGCCTCTTTTAGGGCTGCCACGGAATGCCTAAAGGCCATGCTACCCCAAAGTTAGCCTAGCAGGTTGGCAACCAAAATGAATTCAGGTAAACCATACTCATAGTGTTACACCATACTCCACTCAGTATCTTTCCCACCTTCAGGAAACCACTCCTCTGGTGGGAGTAACAAAGGCTATGCCTAGGAGAGCCGCAGAGGTAACTCACAACCTTGCAAATGGACATTGTATTTCTTTGTGGACTTGCTCAATTCTCCCATTTGGAGATACGTACATAATTCTTGTAGTAACAGTAACACCATTTTTCGATGAGCAAGATTGTTTTGAGTCCATAATATTAATTTTCTAAAATTCATCTGAATGGAAATAGAAAATAAAATACATTTAAATAATTGTTATCTGAATATGCATTTATTTCCCAAAGAAATATTCAATTTCTTTGAATGAAGATATATAAATAATATGATAAAATATAAATGTAATGTTCTGATAATCATTCTTTGTTGCTTTCTTGGAAGAAACCTATTTTGTATGATAAATACATTTTGAACTATGTGTCCACATATACTAAGACAGATTTTTCCATTCTTTTTTTTTTTCCTTGAGGGAGGGAGGGAGGGAGGGAGGGTTTGTGGGTGTGTGTGTGTGGGGGGGTGTGTGTGGGTGTCGATTTTTCCATTCTTTTGGTAGTCCATGGTGTATTCGTTTTTTTGTTTTTGTAGTTAGTTCAAGGATTGTTTGTTGGCCTTTAGGAGTGTTTTCCAGTCCAGTCTGTTGGGGCACCACGCCCTGACCCCAAAGTCCACCTTCAGCATTCCCTGGGGACCTTGTCTCTCCATTCCTTTGCTGTTCCGCTGCACTCCCCCAGTGATTTGCCTTGGTGTGGTGGGATCAGGTCGGGCGCAGTAGCCAGACTGTGTCTCCTGTACTGTCCCTGGGTCAGTGAGGGACGTCATGTCTCATAGTGGGGCTGGCTATGTGGTTCTCTCTGTGGACTGACTGCTCTAATTAGGGTCATTGTCCTCAGGGCCATGGTGTATTCTATATTCTTTGCCAACACCATAATTCCACATTATTAGTTCTTTTTTTTTGCTTCCCCCCCGCCCCTATTAGTTCTTTAAAAAAATTTTTTTTGTTGTTAGTTCTTCTTCTAACTTCCTTTTCTTTTTTTTCAGTTTTGTTAGCACTTCTTCCACATATCATACAATTAAAAAATTCAGTCATATCAAGAAGTTATACAATTGTCACCATATTCAATTCTAGAACATTTTCTTCTTCCTTGTCATCATTGCTATTCATGTAATTATTATTTTTAAAATTGTGGCAAAAATATACACCACAGAACATTCTCCAATTCCACAATTTTTTCTTTTATAGACTTTTTATTTATTATTTTAAAAATCATTTTATTGGGGCTCATACAACTTTTATCACAATCCACACATACATCAATTGTGTAAACCACACTTGTACATTCGTTGCCTTCTTCATTCTCAAAACACTAGCTTTCTGCTTGGGCTCTGGGAGGAATCAGATCCTCATTTTTCTTTTTTGTTTTTCCCTCCTCCCTTGCCACTCCCTCCTCCCTCATGAACCCTTGATAATTTATAAATTATTATTTTGTTATATCTTACACTGCCCGACGTCTTCCTTCACCCACTTTTCTGTTATCTATCCCCCAGGGAGGAGGTTATATGTTGATCCTTGTAACCAATTCCACAATTTATATTTATATAGTTCAATGCCATTGATTATAACCTTCGTGTAGGACAGCCATTACTGATCTCCTTTTCCAATTTATTCTACCACCATTGACATAGTCTCATGCCCCACTTGGCAACAACTCTTTTCCCTTCACCTATGGTAACCATCAGTCAAGCCCCGCCCCTGTTGGCTTTCTTGATATAGTATTTGCATATTATGCACTTCCATCATTATCTTGATATAGCATTTGCATATCATACACTTCCATGTTTAAATTGCTTCTTCTACAGTCTTCCTGTTCTTTTCTTTCTTTCTTTTTCCAGTTTTTCTTTTCAATGTGCAGATTTTGCTTGTGTACAAGATTGAAAATGCTATGGCTTGAGTCAGGCACACAGTCTTCAGAGTGACATGCTTGCTTTTTAAATCCTTTCATGAGGTCTGTTGCAGCAGATTTCACCAGTGCAATATGTTGCTTGATTTCCTGAGGGCTGCTCCCATGACCATTGCTTGTGAACCAAATAAAATGAAACCTGTGACAACTTCAATCTTTTCTTTGTTTCTTGTGATATTGCTTATTGGCCCAGTTTTCTTGTCTCTCAGTGTGTCATACTGTGGTGGCCAGCATGTTGCTGTTGTGATACTGGAAGTTATAGCACTGGTATTTCAAATACCAGCAGGGTCACCTCCAGTGGAAAAAGTTTCTGGGGAGCTTCCAGACTAAGACAAACTAGGAACAAGAAAGAGGAGGTCCATTTCTGAAAAATTAGGCATCGAACACCTTATTTCTAACAGCAGAGCAACGTCTCCAACCTAGGCTACACATTATTACATCAACTCTAATTTAACGCCATTACTTGCCAGGGCATAATCCCAAACAGGGCGCTGAAACGTAAGAAAACTACCATCAATGCTAAAACTCCAAGTCCCGAAATGCGCGGGGGGCCTGTCGCCACCGCCTCTCTTTAAGGGCATCCTCTTTCTTCCTGGGAGTTGTAGTCCTTTGGGCTTCTCACTTCCGGGAAGCGGGAGAGGACGCCCCTACGTGGAACTACATCTCCCAGGAGATTGTGCAGGTCCATCTCCGCCCCCGCCGGCGTCGGGCTCCACCCCCAAGGCCCCCTGCTAAGGCTGCACTGCACGCCTTCCTGTGAGTCAGAGCTGGGAGAAGTTCACTCCGATCAGCTGATCCCAACTGACACTGGAGAGGAGGAAGCCCGGGAGGCAGTCAGGGAGGAGGGGGGCGGAGATGGAGATGAGGATGGATCCTGCGGGGCCCTAACACAGCGCCGCCCCACCGACGTCCCGCGGTCCCCCGATGCCTCCTCGCCCGCGCGGAGCAGCTCCTTGGTGGGGTCCCTGGGCCGCCGCCGGCGGGGAGGGGAGGGGAGGGAAGGGCCCGGCCCAGGGCTGGGCGAGCGAGCGAGGACCCGGGGCTCCCGCTGCCCCCGGGAGGAAGGGGGGGCGGGTGCGGCCTGGGTGGGGGTGGGGTGGTGTAAACAATGGATTCAGCTCCGGGCTCTGCCGCCGTGGGGTGGATTTTGGGGGGCCTTCTTTGTTCTTAGGCGCCGCTCCTGCCCCTTGGGTACTGGTGGTGGTGGTGAGGAGGAAGGAAGGGTGAGGAACCCCGGGCCCGTCCCGGAGAGGTGCCCGGAGGTGGGGAGGCCCAGTGGGCAGATTGTTTGCTTGGTCTGGGGTGGGGGTAGGGGGGTGCGGGGTGGGATGATATCCCTTGAAGATGGATTTTCTATTTTTCCTCAATTGTGACAAGTTTTGATTTTTGCTGTGTATTGGGAGCTGACAGGGCCCGTCTGAGTTTCGAGTTTCATGTGGGACCAAGGTCCCTCAGCCCTGGTCTTGGCCTTGCTTGTTTATCTAAAAGTAAGATTGATAGGTTGATTACTCTAAGGGGGAGGGAGGAGTGATCGTAATAAAGATGGCTTTCCACTTGGCTTGGGGGCAAGGCCAAGGGGAGTTGGGATTATAATTGTAGGAGAAGTGGCAAACGCCTCAGTGAACCCTTTTCTTTCTTTTTTTTTTTAAAGGTTATTTTGAAGTTAGTTCTTAAGTGACAAAGGGAACGCTCATTTGTTTTGACTCACTGTGGGCCTGGTTTTGTGGTGGCCAGAGTGAAGGAATTCTGCCTCCTGTTGCTCTTTTTTTCACCCCCAGCTAGATAAAAAACAAAAGGAAGTGCCAGGATTGCTTTTTATTGTTTTCAAATATTAAATGGTAACTATTGTTTCCAGGTTTCCAGCCTTTCTGTCAACATTCTCCTCAAGCTGAAACAGTCCTGACAAGGCTAAGCAGACCTACCTGGATCTTTATGATGGGACTAAAGTTTTTGGTGGCTTTTGACTTTGGCAGTTGATTAGCTTCTCCCTCCTTCTCTCCTTATGGTGGGGTGGAGTTGGAGGAGGTTGCCCCTTCAAGGACAATTTGCTCCGATGATTTAGGTCTTCAACTGAATGAACAGGGAATTTCAGTCTGGTAACTAGCCAGAGGGTCTCTAGGGAGCTTTGGGTTTAGAGGAGGTGGTGCTTTCCAAATGGAGGAGCCTGAGTCTAGAGTTTGAGAAGACATTTCAGTTCATTGCAAACTGTAAGTTCCAGAAGCAAGGATGAGATTCCTCAGGGGGGTTTGGTCTAATCATTCCCCCACCTCCCTTTTTAAAGGGCACTTCTGTTTTTAGGTGAGTGAAATTTTTTTCCTTCCTCTGTTGTAGATCTCCCCCGACACGCTGACTGGAGGTTGGATTCTACTGAAACACTCCTGACCACTCCCTTTCATTGGTTGGCTGAGGCCCAACCAATGAGTCCACCAATGTGCTCCAGGCAGACCTCTTTCCAATAGCCATAAAAGACACTTGTCAGGTTAAATTTGACCCTGTCTTAGTTTGCACTTTATGGAGGATGAAACCCTGAAGCCCAACCACCACCCTTGCTGCTGATTCAGGAACCTGGGAGGCAGGGAATTCACAACACCCAGAAGCTCTCTTGCTTTTGTTTAAGGTGGCTGGAACCCGGGAGCACTCTTCAGACTCACAGCCCTTGTCTGCACTGGGAGGGAAGAGCCTGCGCCGTCGGATGGTGGGTGTTCCCACTTCAGACAGAGTATGAGTGCCCAGACGTCCCCAGGGGAGAAGGGCCTGAACCCGGGACTCATGTGCCAGGAGAGTTACGCCTGCAGCGGGACAGACGAAGCCATCTTTGAGTGCGACGAGTGCTGCAGCCTGCAGTGCCTGCGCTGCGAGGAGGAACTCCACCGGCAGGAACGCCTGAGGAACCACGAGAGGATCAGGCTCAAACCTGGCCACAGCCCGTACTGCGACCCCTGCAAGGGCCCCAGCGGCCATTCCCCCTGTGGGAGGCAGAGGGCCGCCGTGAGGTGCCAGACCTGCAAGATCAACTTGTGCCTGGAGTGCCAGAAGCGGACTCACTCGGGGGGTACCAAAAGGAGACACCCGCTTACGGTGTACCATGTCCCGAAGGCGCCCGCGTCCCTGGAGGAAGAGGAGATGGACGTGGAGACCCAGAGGAAGAAGATGACCGAGAAGGTTGTGAGTTTCCTCCTAGTAGATGAGAATGAAGAAATTCAGGTAAGCCTCTGGGCGCAGTGGGATTCAGGAGGGAGTGGGGGCACATCTGTCGTGGGAAGGTGGCTCCCCCCCCCCAAAAAAAAAAGTCCAGGAGGAACTTGGGTTTTTCATGATTAAAAGGAGGCACGTCCGGAAGGCTAAACTGGCATGGTATCCAGAGGTAGTCACTGGCCTGCGGTGTGACTTGGGGCCGAATTACTTGACCTCTCTGAGCCCTGGTTTTCTCCTCTACCACGTGGGTGGTTGTGAGGATGGAATGGGACCGTGTTTGTGAAGCACAGAAGCAGCCACTTGGTGCTCCGGTTGCTGGGAAGAGCCGATGGCGCACCGTTCTCTGAGTAGGCACACCTGGCAAGTTGGGGCTGCAAGTCAGGGATGGGAGACTGTGCACGTGTAGGGAAGAAACACTGACAATGGGTCCCCCGGGGGTGAGAGGCAGTGAGGTCGGAGCCTGCTAATCTCCATGGGCGAGAGGCAGGTCTTTAAAAAGTGGCTTCTGATAAGGAGACTTTTCTCCAGATGGCCTCTTATTTTTTCACATAGAGGCTTCTGATCAGTACAAGTCAGCGCGGGCATCTGGGATTAGAGAATGACTAGGAAATATTTCATTTGCTTCTGAGTGAGCTGAGGAGGCGGTATTATGCCACCGACCGACCGTTAGGTACAAGTTGGGGAGGTGTTACGGCGGGAGGTGGGAGCGATTAGGCTGTGGGCGTGTGGGGGAAAGATGAGGCTGTCTATTCCTAGAAGGGTTCCTCTACAGTCTCTGAAACCCGCAGGAGCAGTTCTCCCCTGCCCTGTCCCTGTAGGGTTGCTATGAGTTGGAACCCAGTTGACGGCAGTGAACTTGGGTTTTTACATTTTGAGTGTGATGTCTAAGAGCAAGAGCTTTGGAGGGACAGCTACACGCATTCATATCTCGACTCTGACACACATTGACTCTTAAATCGGGGCACGTAGTGTCTGGTACAGGTTTGTCATTGGAGTATTTGTGGTCTATTAACTCAGTACTTTGGTTGTGGCCCTGTCGGCATACGAATTGGGTTAACTGCAAGGGCGGCAGTTTGAAACCAACACCTGGCTCCGTGGGCGAAAAACTGGACTTTCTACTCCCATGAGCAGTCGTAGTCTCAGATTCTCGTAGCGGCAGTTCCACCCTGTCCTTAGAACATCCGCGACAGGAGTCAGCATCACCCTGATCGAAGTGAGTGTTTTATTCTGTTTGTTATTTTTGGTTGTGAGGGCTTCGAACGCTCCAGATTGCCGAGTACCTAAGTTCCCTGTGGAAAAGCTCCCCAGTTGTCCACTACGTATTTTCCATCTCTACTCCTTTTCCTCCTGTGGCTAAATTGTGTGTGGGAATGAGTTACCTCGATTCCTTTTTACTTCCGTCGTCAGCTAAATACTTTGCAAACACAGACTTTTCTTTATTGTCTTGAGAGGAACTAAATAGAGTTATGGAAGAGTGACCCAGATCCCATCCGGCCTCCCTGGTCAGCATTATTGGCTTCGTTCTGGTGATGCTCTAATTGGTTGGCAGTGGACTGAACATTCTGGAAATGGAACACTGGAATCTGCATGGTTCTTGTTGGTGCTGCTGTCAGTTTCCCCAGTGCTCGCCTGTGGGCAGAGTTTGGGTAGCAGTTGCCTTTAGTAGAGGGAGGAGAACATCTGAGATGGTGTGTTGGCACCAAAAATAAGGGTTCTGGGGGATATGGGGGAGGCCGTCTTATTTCCCACTACGTTTTGTACCTTGTAGAAAATTCAGAAAATAGAAGAAAACGGTGAAAAAGACATACCTATGCCCTTCATCTTTTCCCCTTGAAGTGCGTAATATGTGTTGATTGTAAAGATTCCTCTTGCCTTTCTCCCTCTCATACGCGCTGGCCCAGGAAAGAGCAGCTCATTCGTTGTAAGCAGTGGATTTGGACATAGAATTCACTTTCTTTAGGTGATGATCTGCTCTCCTAGAGTCCGAAGTGGAAAAATACCTGGGAAATGTCTGGTTCCATTTTCTGATAGGTGAATGTCCAAAACCATTTGAAAGACGATCATCTGTTACAAAACTAGTTATAAACAGCTGATTATAAACTCCTGGAAAGCAAGTGTCATGACGGGTGCTTCTTATTAGTGTCCAGGGACGCTGTCAGCATTGACGTGATTGATGGGCATTGCCACATTTTAACTTCTAATGGGGAAAAAAAGGATACCATGTATCCAGTAAGAAAACAAAACAAAAAACAAACCCATCCGAAAATCCTATTAAATGGCATACAATGAAGAGTTTCCCGTCCACTTAGTCTCCTGTAACCGTTAGCTGTATGTCCTAGAATTTTTTTCTTGTGTGCTTGTGACTGCAAACACACATCCTTTGCACGTTAAATCCCACATGAAGCCTAGTGGGCTCGCTGTTGTGTACTTAGCTTTCTTTCACTAAGGGATGCCCTTGGTGGAATTTCCGGTAGCAACACACTGAGGTCAACATTATTTACAGACTGCCTCGTATTTCATAAGATTTCCTCCCCCATACTTTAGCCTGTTAATGGATGATATTTGAGTTAGTTTATAAGACTGGATGTGTTGATTAGCCTATGAATCTATTTAGAAGCAGACTGCTTTTGTCAACAGATGGGTTTATTTTAAATTTAGACAGATAGTACTGAGTGTTTGGACCTTCTTAAACTCTGAAGTACTTCGTAGGTCTTCCCCAAATCTTGGGTTCATACTAGCTAAAATATAAAGAACGCTTACTATGGTGCTAGGGATTGTTCTTAACATCGTGCATTTACAAGGAGGCTTCAAAAAGTTCATGGAAAAATGTGGTTCTCTTTTAATTCCATTTTCCCACAAAACTTTTGAAGAACCCTCATATTAGTTTACTATTGCTGCTGGAACAAATTACCACAGAATTTGTGGCTTAAAATACCACAGTTTTATTCTTGTACGTTTCTGGAGATCAGTCCTAAAATGGCTTGATAGGGCTGTACTCCTGGAGAATCTGGAAGACTCCATTTCCTTGCCTTCTATAGTCTCTAGTTGCATTCCTTGGCTTGTGGGCCCGGCTTCCATCTTCAAAGCCAACAGCAAGGCATTTCCTAGTAGCTCTCTTTGTCCGTTGTGTCCACTATCCCTCTACCCCATTGTCTTCTGTGTCTGTGGGCCTCCTGTGTGTATGTTGGGCCCACCTAGATAATTCAGCTTTCTTAATAGCATATCTGCAAAGTTCCCTCCCCCTGGAAGGTGACCTAGTAGTCTCAGGTTCTGGGGATTAGGATGTGGACAGCTTTGGGAGCCTACCATACTCCTTAAGTAGATGGTGTATTGTAGACGAGGATACTAAATCAGAGAAGTGAAGTAACATGCCAAGGACATACAGGAAGTGGTGGAGCAGGGATTTGAATACATATCTAGCTCCAAAGTCCTTGAGGTTAACTATTAACTCTTGCTGAACAAATTATTTCTCTAAACAAATCATTTAAACTCTCTAATTAAGTTGAAGGATGAGGCTTTCTCCTCCTGTAAAGATTCACAGTCTCAGGAACCCACAGGGGCAGTTCTACTCTGTCCCCTTAGGGTCACTGAGGAGTCAGCATCTATTTTGATGACAGTGTGTTTTTTGTTTTAAATGGTCAAGGGCACCAGTTCACTAATCCCCTGGCTGATCTGAGGGTCCACTGAAACATCAGCTGCCCACTTGACTGGTTCATGGTGATCCCTCATCTAAGTAGAACCGAGCCCCCATTGGGATTTTATGGCTGTGACTTTGGAGGTGCTCCTGTGTGAATTGGCGCCAGGGACTTTGAAATGAAACGTGGCTCTGTGAATCTAAGACGGGGTATTTGTTGACAGATTCCTTCTAGCAATAAAGACTCTCCAAGTCGGGCTAGCCAGCCCCTCTGGTTTTCTTTTCGTGTGTGTGTAGGCAGTTATGTGCTCTGGTCTTGTTCTATGTTATGCATAGGGACGACTTTAGCAGCTTGTACATTGGAGCTGTTTGAGGTTTCTTCTGAAGATTTGTGGCTTTTGGAAAACCCAGGAGAACAAAAACTTCCCCTTAAGGGTTCAGATTTTAATCATGTTCTTATTGTCATTTAAGGGTGTACTCAAGTGGTACCTCTGGGGAGAGACTGACTTTTGGTTGCAGAATCAGATCCATTATCTTTAGGGCCAGAAAGTCATCCTGTGGCTCTTCAGTGGCCACAGCTGGCACGTTAGCTCAAACTCAGAAAACTCAGTGCCGTCAGCTTCAAGTCCAACTCATACCTGTGTGGCACAGGGTTTCCGAGACCAACCTTAAAAAAAAATTATCTTCTTATTTTTTTGTGACTCTTTATAAGAGTAGAGAACCTCATCTTTCTTGCTAGCTAAAGACATTCATTAATTCATCACTTTTATTAAGCATATATTAGATGCCAGGCCCTTTCTGGGTATGAGGGTCATGGGGTTAATACAACGTGCAAAATTAAGAAAACTCCCCGCCTGCATAGAGCTTACCGTCAAAGGAGGAAAGCAGGCAGATTCCATACATAAGGGACACAAAGTTTCATCCTTTTTTTTTTTTTTTTTTGCCTTCATTCATACTCATTAAGGGAAACGTCGGACAGTATAAGAGTAAGACATGACAAAATAATAACATAAATTATCGCGGGTTCATGAGGTAGGGGAACAGGGAGGGAGGCGGAAAAATTAGGAGCTGATACAAAGGGCTTAAGTGGAGAGCAAATATTTTGAGAATGGGGAGGGCAACGAATGTACAGATGTGCTTGACACAATTGATGTATGTGTATGGATTGTGTTAAGAGTTGTATGAGTCCCTAATAAAACGATTAAAAAAAAGTTTTAAAAAGTTTGACGTCTAGTTCACCTATCATACAATGTAATAGTTCAGTCATATTAAGAAGAGTTGGGCAGTCACCGCCATAATCAGTTTCAGAACATTTTCTTCTCATAGCCACTGAGGGTAGCTCCCCATTTCCCGCAGCCTCCTCTGCCACGCCCTTACGTAATTCATCCAGTGACTCCCTCTCTAGATTTTCCAAGTCCCAGTATCGTTTCATCTCATTTTTCCACAAACCTTTTGAAGCCCCTTTTTACAGACACATTAAAAAGACAGGATGTGATGTTCCTGAATAACCAAGAGGGATTTGGTCAGGGAACATGTCCGAGAGGTAACATTTATACAGAATCTGGTGGGGATGGGTGGAGGGCAGAGGTGGGAGGGCCCACTTGAAGTATAGAAAGAATGTGGAGGTGCGGGGAGGGAGAGGCAGACGTGGTGGGGAGGGTGCCGATGTGACTGGAGTGAGTCTGGAGCAGGCAGTCTGGAAAAAGGTCAGTCTTAATTATCTAATGTTGCTGCAAC
Source organism: Tenrec ecaudatus (assembly GCF_050624435.1). Classification (NCBI taxonomy): domain Eukaryota; kingdom Metazoa; phylum Chordata; class Mammalia; order Afrosoricida; family Tenrecidae; genus Tenrec; species Tenrec ecaudatus. The sequence continues at coordinate 31,545,330 of NC_134543.1, forward strand.
CAAGGCACCACACAACAAAGAGCACTCCCTCACTGCTCTCCCTGGAGAACCAGATCAACCTTGTAAGACAATAGAACTGTTCGCTAGGGTTTCTGAGATAATATCGTAACAGGAGCAGACGACAGCTTCATCTTTCTCCCCTGAGTATATTTGAACTGATGACCTTGGGGTTAACAGCCTAACTCGTAGTCTGCTACACAACAAGGGTTCCTTATCCATAGGTGTAAAACCAAACCAAACTCACGGCTGTCGAGTGGATTCCGACTCAGAGCGACTGTAGGACCCGATAAAAACTGCCCTGAGAATTCCTGGGACTGGGACTCTTTATGGGTGTAGAAAGCCTAGGCAAAGATTAGGGGTTAGGCTTTATAACCTAGCATTTTTAGGGCACACAGTTTGGTCCATAACAAGGTCTGGGGAGAAGCAGGTGCCAGCTGGTGTGGGCCCTTGTCGGCCATAGAAACGTTTGGATTTTACTTTCATGAGAAACACCATGCCACTCTACGCTGGGTAGTCACGTGCTCAGATACAGGTTTTGAGAGCTGGCTCTGGGCTGGGTTATGAAGATTGGGGTGTGTTGCGGCTCTGCACAAGTGCTGGTTTGGTGTTGTCATTGAGACGTGAGATGGCGAGACACGGGTGAATGTGGGATAAAGTTGAGGTCAACCAGCGGAGAATTCTGATAGTTTGGCGGGAGGATGAGGGAATGCGAGGATTGAGCGGCGACTCCTCTGCTTAGTTCTCTGGGTTTTAGCATCCTAACTTGATAGAAGGCAAAAATCTTTAAGAACTCGATTCACATGGTACAGAATTAAATTAGTTTCCTGCTGTTACCTAATGCAGCGATTAGATTTTGCCTGGAGTGGCTCCCCAGGGGACATTTGGCCCTGTCCAAAGGCTGTATCACAACTGAGGGGGGGGGGGTCATGTTTTCTGACCAGTGGGTGCAGTGCACAGGGCAGCCCCCCTACAGCAGAGCTCCAAACTCTGAGTTGAGAAACTAATCTAGCAGGGGAAGGTTTGGCCTAGTAGGAGAGCTGAATTCAAAAAAGGGGGAAGATTAGGGGCAAAAATTTTAATGCATGTACTTTTCTCCCTGTTTTGGTTCTGTTTAGTCCTCAGAAAGAATCCAACTAATGAAATAATACTTTGTTTTGGTGTATCTGTAACCTCTCTAGTGAAAAGGCTGAGACTTTTCTGGGTTGTATGTGTTTGGTGTTTAACTTGTGAGGTAGGTGACAGTTTAGAGTGGTCATCGGTTTTACATTCAACAATCCATACACTTTTATTTCAGCCCATCCATTGCCATCCTTTTAATATACTATCACCTACCCAGCTTTCTTGCTGTTTCCTGTTTCCATCCATCCTTCTTTCCCAGCTATTTAAATTTGTCCTTGAGTAAATCCAGCCCTTTTGATCTTAAATGGTTGATTACTACAGGGGGGGCTCAGTTCCAGACCTGAAGAGTGCCTAAAGACTGTGGTCTTGGGGATCCCAACAGTCTATCAGACCAGTAAGCCTGCTGTTCTCTTATGATTATGAGTTTTGTTCCATGTATGCATTGATTTGCGTAGGCCTAAGTAGAACTATAGTAGGAAAGTTAAAGGGCTCACAGATGCGTTACTTAGACCCCTAATACCATGGTTCTCAACCTTATGTCGCGACCCTTTCAGACAGTTCCTCATGTTGTGGTGACCCACCACAACCATCACATTATTTTCGTTGCTACTTCATAACGGTCATTTTGCTATTGTTATGAATTGGGCGACCCCTGTGAAAGGGTCATTCAACCCCCAAGGGAGTCGCGACCCACAGGTTGAGAACCGCTGCATAATAAATGAATGCTCCACACCAGCGAGTCATCTTTGATCTCTTGAAACTCAAGGCAACACCCTTAGCAAATAACTCAAAGGTTAGAAGAATAAAATTTCCCACAATTAGAGTTCTTCGGAACAGAACCAAGTCCGTTGAACAGCAACCCTACCGAAGGTTTCTGGGACCGTCAATCTTTATGGGAGCAGACAGCCTTATCCTTTGCTTGAAGAGATGAGGGGCTGGTGGCTTTGAACTGCCAACCTTGTGGTTCTCCGCCCAGCGGTTAACCACAGTGAGAAGAGGATAGTAGTTTCCCACCTCTGTTGGCGTCTTCTGAGGGATTCAGACATTTCTTTAATCAAAATGTTTTCCAGTCAAGGGGAAAAGTTTGCCAAAAATTAAAATTTGCTCCCCCCTTCTTACTTGAAAATCATACAACCTCTTCCTAATTGCTCCAGTCTCCTGTTCTACAAACTCTATTCCTCTGCACCTTCGAAGAGAACAGAGGCAAACACACACTGACTGGAGATCTCACCTGTTTCCTGACTCCTGATTGGAATGCTAGAAGTGCCAACGAGCTGCTTGCTCTTCAGGCCCAAGGACTCCTGAACCGAAGTCCTCTCCTGCTGACTATGCAGGGTGATGAGGAAGTTCCATCTTGGTGCCCCAAGAATGGCCAGTAAGAGGTTTAGAGAAGGTGTCCACCTGGGACAGGCCTTTCTGGCTCCCAAAGCGACAGCCCTTTCTGAATTGGGAGCCCAAGAAGTGAGTCTTCTCCATCCTTCCCTCGGTGAAGGCAGCAGTGGACCTCACGGAGGCCGCTCCTTTAAGAAGAACCATCACGTTGCTTGGCGGTTTCCCTTGTTTACAGTCCCAGAATAGTGCCGCTCAAAATACTGGACTTTGCTTTTTTTTTTTTTAATTAGCTAAAAGAGACAGTATTCTAGTGGGATTTAGGATTGCAAATGAGTGGAGAATGTTTTCCTACTTTATGGGAAGTCTACCATCACCTGGCTGTGCTGCCCTGCCACATTTCTGTCCCACTTCTGACTTCAGTCTCCTCTGCTGTTGACCTCTTTGGCTCTGGCGGCTGCTGCCGGGTATGGGGTAGCTTCTTGGGGCATGGCCTGTTTCAGATGGGTGGGCAGAAACCCCTCGGGACTTAATTGTGGCCAGTAGGTCAGGAACAAGTTGGGATCTTTTGAGTGGTTGAACTTCCCCAGTTTTCTTTTCAGACGGCCCAACTGCTGCAGCCTAAGAACGCATGCTGGGCTGCGTGGGAACTTCTTAGGGGTCATATTAAAAAGAAAAACTCACCACCAGGCAGCACCGGAGCTCTGCTGAGGGGCTGTCTGCCAGAATCCCAAGTAATCATTGGCTGCGCTTGGGGCGCCTCCTTCCCCCACTGCTACCTTTGACCCCTGTGAAAGCCCCCTTTGTTTGGGAGTTGCTGGTAGAGGGAGCACTGTGTGTGGAACGGCTGGGAAACACAAGGTTGAGGATAACTCAGACAGAGGGTTGAGAGGGCCCCCGTTTTAGGTGCCTTCAGCTTCTCTCAGCCTCTTCTGAATTTTCTCAGACTTAGGCTCACCCCTGAATATCAGGCTTCAGGCATTTTATCTACAAGCCTGTCTCAAAGTTGACCCATATAAGCAAGCCGCTGGATCACTATGAATCAGCTTTTCAGGGAATCTAGCTCTGACTGTTTCAAGTTATCCCCTGTTTGTGCCGATCCTATTGTTTCCTAGTCCATCAGTTCCCTTGACATGACTAATTTTTTGGAATGGGACAAGCACTTGACTTTTTGTGCCAGGGTGAAGAGAACAGATGGGTTTCTTGTTCAACTGACCTTACATGTTCTTCCTGTGACTGCTGCTACTGGCCGGACCATCCTTGAATTCAGCCTGGAGACTTGAGTAGTGGCAAGGCATTCTGAGGGCTGAACTTTCTTGGAGAGTCTGGCCTGCTTGGGGCCCTGCTCCCACGCGAACAGTTCAGTCCGAGACTCCAGTAGCTAAATGTACTTAGTACCTTTGTTTGGTGGTCAGAATAGAGCAAGAGATCCTGAAAAGGAGCCGTGGAAACAAAGTGTAGAAAGTACTAGGAAATAAGAATTGGAAAGACTTATGAAAAAGAACATAGGGGGACAGACAACAGAAAAGGGGGTGAAGGGAGATGCCGGATAGGGCAAGATTTGACAAAATAATAATTTATAAATTATCAAGGGCTCATGAGGGAGGGGGGAGCAGGGAGGGAGGGGAAAAAAAAGAGGACCTGATGCAAAGGGCTTAAGTGGAGAGCAAATGCTTTGAAAATGATGAGGGCAAAGAATGTACAGATGTGCTTTATACAATTGATGTATGTATATGTATGGATTGTGATAAGAGTTGTATGAGCCCCTAATAAAATGTTTAAAAAAGAAAAGAACATAGGGAGTTTTGATGGCGGGAAAACTTTGCTTCTCCTGCTAATGACTCTTGGCCACCAAGTATGAGGCTCCGTTTGGTGGTTTAGCATGGTCCACGTGGTGCTCGCTGGGACTCTTGGGAAGAGAAGTATGTATGCCAGCTGGGTGTAAGCATCTGACCTGTGTCTTGACTTTTCTGAGGCTACTTCTGGTAGCTCCCCCCCCCCCCCCTTCCAGAGGTCCTTCTACTGGAGACTTGATTGCTGCCGTGTCCCAGGGAATTTGACTCCAGATGCTGACATACTGACAGTGACCCGACAGAGCTCCATTCCGGCACACAGTCACAGACACCCCGGGTTCAGGCGAAGAGGCAACATAATCCTGAGCATGTCTCTACTTTCCAGCCCCATCCCTTCTGCCCGGTGAATATGTTATCTCTTCGACCAAATTGTTTTCCATGATTGCTCACAAGTTTTTTTTTCCAAGGAGCTCAGTGTGGTGTACATACATCATTCAACAATAGTTAGAAACATCGGTTGACTTTCAATAAGGTACTCTACCAGTTTGGGTACCCTTTCTGTGAAAAATGTCTGAAAATAAAAACTCAGGTTAAGTGATGGTGTGGAGAGGGACGGCAGAGGCTGCGGTGCCAGTCTTCTAGTGCTGCTATAACATAAGCACTGCAGATGGATTTCTTTTTTATTATTATTTAATATTTTATAATAAATCTTTTTATTGGGGCTCATACAACTCTTATCACAGTCCATATATACATCAATTGAGTAAATTACCCTTATACATTCGTTGCCCTCGTCATTCTCAAAATTTGCCTTCCACTTGGGTTCCTGGAATCAGCTCGGTTTTGCAGATGGATTTCTTTAGTAAATAAAATTATTTTTCCAGAGTTTAGGCAGCTAGAAGGCCAAATTCAAAGCACTGACTTCAGTGGAACGCGTTTGTGCTTGGCTGATGCTGGGAAGCAGGTCTTCTTCTTTCTCCAGTGTCTGTTCCTGAGCTCCGTGGTGGTTTTTCTGTGGTGTGTATGACCCCAATCTGCTTGCTTCTTTGCCTGATCTTTTAGATCTCAAAAGTGACTGAAGACGCCCCAACACTGATATGGCCCCATTATCCTAACAAAGAAAACCCATTCCCCAAGGGGATTGCATCTATAGGTGTGTTGTAGTCATGTTGTGCTGTTCCGTCAGTGTTGGGCCATCGTGGCCCTGTGAGTGACAGCATGAACCACTGCGGTCCTGCACCGATCTCACAGCTGCCGCCATGTTTGAGCCCCGCGTTGCAGCCACTGAGTTAATCCGTCTCCTTGAGTGTTTTCTTCTTTTTCACTGGTCCTTCATTTTACCAAGCAAGATGACTTCTTTGGTCCCTCCTAATAACATGTCCAAAATACATCAGAGGAAGTGTGTTGTTGTTATGGACCCCTGATGGCATAGTGGTTACGTGTTGGGCTGCAGTCTGTACGGTCATCAGTTTGAAACTCCAGTGCTCCATGGAGAAAGGCAAGACGTTCAACTCCCATGAAGAGTTGCTGTCTGGGAAACCCACAGTGGCTGTTGTCCTTTGTCCTATAGGGTCACTATGAGTCAGCATCGATTCAATGACAGTGAAAGCTTGGATGGTTTAAGAGCTGTGGAGTTGGTTCTGACTCAGAGACCTTGTGTACAAGGCACTGCCTGGACCTGTGACATCCTTACATTTCCTTTGAGCCCATTGCTACAGCCACAGTGCCAGTCGTCTCATTGACAGATGAAGCATCAGGGTTAGGACTTCAAACATATATTTTGGGAGTAAGGGACACAGTTGGTGTTAGTTTGGGGAGCCTAGAGCAACAGATTCATGGACAACCTCATGTGTATAAGAACGAGCTTTATATAAAGAAAGCATCCCAGCCCGTCCAGATCAAGCCCATAAGTCCAATGTTAGCTCTCATGTCCAGTACCAATCTATAAAGTCCTCTTCAGACTCACGAAACACATGCAGTGACACCGAATATAGGAAGATCACAGGCCAGTGCGTGGGAAGTCTTGTGGATCCAGTGGCATTGTCATCACCTCAGTGGTGGCAGGGTCTCCACGTGCCTTCTCCAGTTCCTAGGGCATGGGGTCTATCAGCTTAGTGCCATGTGTCTTGTCAGTAGAATGTCTTTCAGGGAATGAGTCAAGACAGAGTCTCTCTGCTGCCCCCAAGGAGGAAAAACAGTAGTTCCCGGAATCCTCTGGGGAAAGCCATGCTTACACAGAGGCCTCAGTGGCTATACAGTGATTGACAAGCTAGACTCCACCGCTTCACTTGTAATCCTCTCAAATGGATGACAGATTATATAACTACCACACAGTTCAATCCACAACCCCTTCATTGCCAAGAATGTCCAGCTATTTTTTGAGTAGAGGCTATTTAAAAATCTCACGGTTCTGTCTAGGGGCCCTGATTAAGTACTGTGCTGCTCATTGAAAGGTTGGTGGTTCGGATCCATTAGCTCCTCTGCAAGAGAAAGATAGACAGTCTGCTTCTGTAAAAATCTCCCCCAAACCAGACTCCCTGCTGTTGAGTTGCTTCTACCTCATGCCTTGGAAACCTCGTGGAGTAGTTCTGCCCTGCCCTCTGGGGCCCTAGGAGTTGAATTGACTTGAGAGCAAAAAGTTTTGCATGGTTCTTTCTGCATATCCTTGGTCCTGGTGACCATGGGCTTAGTTGCTTATTGGTGGGTCACAGGGTATGCTGTTGCACCCCCACCCCACCCCCACATATCTCAGCTGGTTCTGTTATTTGATGTGGATTATCTGTCTGAAGAGACTCTGTTTTTCTCCCTGTCTCATTCTTTCATGAGTCAACACATTAAGCCTGCCACTGCAGGGGGAAGAAGGTTCTTTTAAGAACTAAATAAAAACTATTTTGGGGCTTCTTAGGTACTATTCAGGGTTTGTTTGTGGAGTTTTTCTTCCCTCTGTTAGCACAGAAACCCAACCTTTCAGTTTTAAAGTGTGACCCTTATTGACCACCCTAATTAAAAGAAGAATTTCTGTCCTCGTTGCCTCTAGCCCCCTCTCCTGATGTTTCTTTATACCACTGTTTTACTCAATTCCTTTGAGTTGCTTCTGACTCATAGCAACCGAATAGGACAGAGTAGAACTAACTTCCTTTGGGTTCTTTTTAAATTCTACTTCTTTTCTCTTCTCTCCTTTGGGTTCTTGAAACTAAATATTTATGGGAAGAAACAGCTTCATCTTCCTCTCACAGAGAGGCTAATAGGTTTGAACTGCTTGCTGACGTTGCAGTTAGCAGCCCAATGCTTATCAATCCACTGTGTTACCATGGTGAGAGAGCATACATTTAATATAATGCACACATTCTAAGCGTATGGTTCTATGAGTTTTGAAAAATGTCACTCAGGATTCCCTGTATGAACGGAAAGGTTGATGGCTGTCGCCTATCCAGAGGTGCCTCAGAAGAAAGGCCTGGCGATCTGCTTCTGAAAAGTCCGCCACTGAAAACCCCACGGAGCACAGTCCTCCCCTGAAACACATGGGGCTGTGAGGAGTCAGAATGGCTCCAAGGCAATTGGTTTGGGTTTTTTCTTCTGAAAGAGAAGAAAGAAAGGACATGGTTCCAGGTCATTGGAACCATGTAGCACTCTTGCACTGTTTTGTATGTTTGCTTTCATGCACCTTGATATTTGGCTTCTTTTACTCACCGTGTTTTGAGTTTCATCCATACTTTTGCATGTCGTCATAGTTCTTTTTTTTGTTTTTTAACAAAAGATGAATTTAAGCAATTAAACCCATTGCCATAGAGATAATTTTCCAACAAAGTTCCTGGTGGGCTTGAACCACTGACTTTTCAGTCAGCAGCCCACTGCCTCGTCCATAGCGCCACCAGGGAGGGCTCACAGTTACGGTAATTTCTTTTTATTTTCATTGGTATTCCATCATACATATAGCTTAGAATTTTCTTCATTTTATTGATAAACATTATACGTGCCACATATTTGAATTGTTTGGATACTATCTCTTTTCTTTTTTTGGAATATAACCTCCACCAAGGCAGTGATTCTTTTTTCTTTACTCCAAACTGTAGTACAATTCAGTAACAAAGTCAAACCATCTCAAATGTTTAATTCCATAGAATTCGGTACATTCACAGTGTTATGCAACTACCACCTCCGGTTACTCCAACATTTTCATCACCCCAGAAAAAATCCGTGACCCATAAAGTAGCCAGTTCTCAGAGGGCAGTGATTTTTGTGTCTCTTGTTCATCAGCATGTAAAACAGTGTGTGGCACATACTGCCATTGAGTGAGATTCTGCCTCAAAGTCGGTTTTGCCATTCTGCTAATATAAAAGTGTTTCAGTCCCGAGACCAGGAAGAACAAAGAGCCACCGGTGGAGTGTGTGAGAGATCCCTGCCTGATGTGGTGGAAGGGGAAAGCACCAGAGGCTGCAGCACCAAGACCATGAGACAGAGCAGAGGAGCTTTAAGGAACTATGAGACAGGAGACTGGGCTTCCCAGCCAATGCAGTGAATAAAGCTGGGTCCCTTTAGGCAGGAAGCTGGCTTGTAGAGTGAGGTGCTCTTTAGGCATTTGCCAGTGCTACAGGAGCTTGGTGACACTTGACTGAGCAGGGCAGGACCATGGTGGTTGGCTGAGAAGAGGCATTGTAGACAAAAGGGCTGTATCCTTAAATGTTTTCAGATTCTGACTTGTATTGACATGTTATCTTCTCCCAGTGAACTTCCATCAGCATGAATATTGTCTTTGAGTTCCGTGTGGCTATTGCAATGGATTGGCAAATGCAACAGAAAAGTAGAGTGCCAAGGTGTGGTGTTTATATAATCTGCTGTCAATTTGAGAGGATTAAGTGTGAAGGGGTAGAGTTTAGGCTGTCAATCAGTGACCTCATTTGGAAGCGCTAAGGAGAAAATAGCTAGCTGGAGGCAGGATGGAGTCTCACTCCCCGAGAGACATTGCAGCGGACAAGACACATGGAGCTAAGCTAGTGCCCTAAGGTGGAGGAGCCGTATGGAGAACCTGCCAGTGCTGAGGTGCTTACAACACAAATGGGTTCATAAGGCTTCCCACTCACTGGCCTGTGATCTTCCTGCATTGGACGCCATTGCATGTGTTTCATGAGTCTGAAGAAGCCATTATAGATTAGTAACATATGGACTAATATTGGACTTATGAACTTGATCTGTACTGGGCTGGGTTGTTTCCTCAGTATTCAATTGCTCTTGTATATAAATCTCTTTAAAAAATTTATTGGGGGCTTGTACAACTCACAATCCATCCATCCATCCATTGTATCATGCACTTATATACATTTGTTGCCATCATCATTCTCAAAACATTTTCTTTCTCCTTGAGCCCTTGGTATCAGCTCCACATATAAATCTCTTTCTTATGCACGTGAGTGTGTATAAATGTTGAGAAGCATAAATTTTGTTTCTCTAGTCTACGCAGACTAACACACATGGGAAGGACAGTTGGTCTCAGAATTGGCAAAGAAAGATAGAGGCATGTCTGACATACGCTGTCTGAGAATCAGCCTTGGTCTTGTGTAGAGTTCAGTTTTCCTCCCTACTGGAACTGGGGTTAGATATGGCTCCTTACGCCATTCTTCAAGCAGCTATTATGTTCCACTCACTGTGCTGTGTGTCTAACATGTTATTTAATCCTTACACGTCCTTCTACCGTGTTGTTGTTCTCAAATTGAGGCCTAGAGAAGTTAAGTAGCTTCTTCAAGGTTATTCTGTGGCCAGGGAATGGTAGAGCAGGTTGGTTGAGCTCTTCTTTAAAAATCATTTTATTAGGGGTTCATACAACTCTTATCACAATCCATACATATATCAATTGTGTAAAGCACATTTGTACATTCATTGCCCTCATCATTCTCAAAACATTTGCTCTCCACCTAAGCCCCTGGCATCAGGTCCTCATTTTTCCCCTCCCGCCCCGCTCTCCCCTTCCTTGTGAACCCTTGATAATTTATAAGTTATTATTTTGTCATATCTTGCCCTGCCCGACGTCTTCCTTCACCCACTTTTCTGTTGAACCCTTTCTATTTTTTTTTTTTTGAACCCTTTCTTAAGAGATCCTTGCCCCAGAAGGAATATAGTACTTTGGTATTTTGGCCTTTGTTTATTCATCTCTTTAACAATGTGTATTTGGTTCTCTTTAACAATATGCACTGTGCTGGAGATACAGCGGTGAGCAATGGAGGCCACACTTGCCATCAAGTTTATATATATATATATTTTTAGTTAGAACCAAGCTCTTTTCTGTCTAGCCCGGCACTTGGACTGCTAAGACCCAGAGTCTTTACCAGTGCTGTTTTCACAGCTGGCCAAGTCTGAGCATTGCCAGCCCACTTAAAGGGAGGGCACCACTCCCTTTTAATGCTCCCTGGTGGGGTCCCTCCAAGACACTATGGGTCTTGCCCATGACTCCTTGTTTCCATTCCTTTTCTTTGAATTCAGTCTTTTTATTCAGATGTAAATATGAGCTGCACTGGGTGTGGCCAAAGGAGGGGGCATTATCCTGGAACTGTGTCGAAAAAGAGAATTTGTTTTGTGTGTCATCCCTACATGGAACCATTCTCGTCTGCTGGGCTAGGAAGGGGACTGCAGGCCCGTCTCTGAGGCGAGGACAGGTCACAAGCAGCACTAGCACTTCGTAAAACGTGGGACAATTTCTGCCTCCTTAAGTAATGGAACACTTTGGGGACACTGGAGCGGAAGAAAGTGAACTTTGCTCTTACCAAATGTGCTCAATGAGGCCAAACCTCGTGATGCCCATTGGTTTTAAGAAAACATTTGATTGAGAAATGATTGTTTTTACACGAAATTCTATCAGCGCATACGTAGGTAAACACGAAACATGTTCCTCTTGAGTTGGAATGAACGGGAATTGTCTGAACTTGCTGGGTTGGGAAAATAGGTTTATAGAAACTTTCTGGCAGTATGGGTTTGCTGTTGGAATGGATCCGACTTTATCATTTGGACTTTAAAAAGAGACTGGCAAGTGATCTGTTTGACATGGTTTAAGTAAAATGTTGTCTGAAAATGACGGGCATGAAATGCTGTTCAATATAATAAAGGAAGCCATTGGATTTTTCCAGGAAGAATTTCCTCACCTGCTGCTTGCCTTTCTTCCTCCCCTCAAAGCAAGAACTTTTTATCCAAGTTCTCTGCTTAGGCCATCAGCATCAGGCCAGTGCTGTTCACTAGATGAACTTGATACTTGTTTGTTGATAAAATGAATCGTTGTATTTTTAAGCAAGGTCATGTAAGTTACTTTTTCTCTTTCTTTTCTTTTGGAGCCTCTACCATCCCTGCTTGTTATTTTTGTAAGTGCACTGTACCAGTATTTTCTACATATTGCTGAGTTTGATTTCTGTTGTTTTGTTTTCCTCCTGACCACGGGTTTCATGTTAAATCTTCATCCTGGCCCCCCAAGCTTGCTCGTCAGCAGCAGACCCTCACTCACCTGCCCTCCGGCTTCCAAAGCAGCCCCGCTCCTGGTGTGAATCCTCTCTCCTCTTTCTCCAAGGCAGGAAGCAATCAGTTTTCTGCCCTGGGTATAGCAGGGCATCTGGCCCCAGCTCAGGAGGTGTGTGAACCTAGGCTAGAGGCCCATCAGGCTGGTCATGCTGGTGCACCATACCGGCAACCACGTGCTCTACTGGCCATCTGGAGGGCCTGCTTCTGTGCCCAGGCAGTTTGAATCTCCTGCCCACTGGGGTGCTGCTGGGCAGAATGAGAGTCACTGGTGTGGGGGGCCACGTGGACCTTGTGTAGGTGACGGCACCAGCCTGTGCTTGAGCTGCGGCAGCCCTGTGCCCACCATCTGCCTGGCTGGGGTGTGATGTCCCTGGGCGCGGATCTAACCGCTAGGAACTCCGTCCGCCGCTCTCAAGCCCGGCCTGAACTGCCCCAGAGTGAACACTTAGTTTCAATCAGTGGCTTGTTTCTGAAGACCCGGGAGCTGCCCAGTGGATCCATGACGTCTTGACCTTTATTAATGCAAACATGATCAAAAGTTACATTTTTAGACTTCTGAATGAGAGAGTGCGGGAGACTGAGCTCCACTCTGGAGAAGCCATGAGACCTGTGCAGTGCTTGCACGCGGGTGCGGTGCCCAGACTTTCACAGCAGAGCTTCACTGCGGTTCTGTGCGGTCTGTGTGGGCGGGTGGTGCTTATGCGAACAGGTGAATTGAGGAGAAAAAAGAAAAGTGATCCAATTCAAGCTTCCCTTTGGGGTAATGGCCCCGGTTCTGATCCGAGCAGGAGTCCTGACTGGTTTCTCTGGGTCGGTCTGTCTTGTCATCTGAACTCAGCCAAGAAAGGAAATGGATGCAAAATAAGACTTCGCGTATAAGCGCCGCCGGCAGGAATGGCGTATAAGCGCCGCCGGCAGGAACGGCGTATAAGCGCCGCCGGCAGGAATGGCACTCTAGGGATAACTTCCGACTTAGAATCTCACCGGAGGGTAGAAAATGCACGGAAACCTGTGAGCGTTGGAGCCTGTGTAAGGCAGAGCCTGTCGCAGAAGGAAAAAGCAACTATTCTGCTCTAAATAGAAAGCGATAGAAAAGTGGTGACCGTCCCGTCAAAAGTGAAAAAGGGGCGAGACCCAGAAGAACCAGGCTTGGCCCAGGGCTGGGATTTTTTATCAGTATTCCATCATGATGAGGGCAAGCCAGGCTTCTTATCTCCTTTCCATTGCTTTCGCTGACTCCTCCTCAGCGTCAGGGAACATCTTTGTGAAAAGCATAGAAGTCGCCGTGGTGGGGTTGGTATGAGTCAGCACTGAATTGACGGCAGAGAGGGTTTCTTTTTTGGTTCACCAGTGCCTTCAGTGTACTGGATCTCGGTCATATGCTACCCCCTGAGATGGTGGAGCCAGTTGTTTCTGGTACAGTGTATTCTATCGTTTTTTGATGCTTCCTTGTCATTCAGTATTTTGCCCATAGATTCCTCCAGAATTGCGAGTCGAGGCTTGACTTTTTTTCTTCAGTTCTTTCAGTGTGAGAAACGCTGAGCTTGTCTGTCAGCCTGAGAGGCTCATGTTCTGGAACATATCACTGTGCAGTCCCCTGCTCTCCCTAAGGTTTCTATAGGCTTATAGGTATGGCAGAGCTGGGTGAGGTAGGGGTGTTAAGTTGTAAAGATTTCAAAGGTTATTTGTATACTATTATAAGGTTTTTTTATTAGGTGCGTTTTAAAAATTATCATTTTTTAAATTTTTATTTTTTAGGTGTGTTTATAAAGCCAATTTAATACATTGTTTTGATTAGGGAAGAAAGGCATTTTCATGAACAAGCAGAAGGATCTATCTGGTAGAATCAATTTAGATCTCACCACAGTGCCAATTCAGCACCATCTGAGCAACAAGCAGGTGCAGGCCCAGATACCACTGCTGATGACCTGGGTATTTTCCCAGTAGGCTGGGCTTTTTTTTTTTTTTTTTTAAATCATTTTATCAGGGGCATGTACAACTCATCACAATCTATACATACTTCAATTGTGTAAAGCACATTTGTACATTCATTGCCCTCATCATTCTCAAAACATTTGCTCTTCACTTAAGCCCCTGGCATCAGTTCCTCATTTTCCTCTCCTTCCCCACTACCCACTCCTTCATGAACCTTCCCAATTCATAAGTTATTATTATTTTGTCATATCTTACACTGTCCGACGTCTCCTTTACCCACTTTTCTGTTGTCCATCCCCCAGGGAGGAGGTTATATGTAGATCCTTGTAATTGGTTCCTCCTTTCTACCCCACCCTCCCTCCACCCTCCCAGTATTACCACTCCTACCACTGGTCCTGAAGGGATCATCCGCCCTGAATTCCCTGTGTTTCCAGTTCCTATCTGTACGAGTGTACATGCTCTGGTCTAGCCAGATTTGTAAGGTAGAATTGGGATCATGATAGTGGGTGGGGAGGAAGCATTTAGGAACTAGGAAAGTTGTATGTTTCATTGTTGGTCTCCACTCCGCACTCCCCCTCATTCACAATGATTTGATTTTTTATTCTTTGATACCTGATCTCTTTGACACCTCATGATCCCACAGGCTGGCATGTTTCATCCATGAGGGCTTTGATGCTTCTGAGGTAGATGGCCCCTTGTTTACCTTCAAGCCTTTAAGACCCCAGACACTATACTTTTTGATAGCTGGGCACCATCAGCTTTCTTCACCACATTTGCTTATGCACCCATTTGTCTTCAGCGATTATATCTGGGAGGTGAACACACAATAATGTTTTGTTTTTTTTTGTTCTTTGAAGCCTGATAAACGATCCCTTCGGCACCTTGTGATCACACAGGCTGGCGTGCTTCTTCCATGAGGGCTTTGTTGCTTCTCAGCTAGATGGCCACTTGTTTACCTTCAAACCTTTATGACCCCAGACACTATATTTTTTGATACCGGGCACCATCAGCTTTCTTCAACACATTTGCTTACACACACATTTGTCTTCAGTAAGTGTGTCGGGAAGGTGAGCATCATGGAATGCCAGTATTTTTGTTTTAAACATTTTATTAGGGGTCACAACTCTTATCACAATCCATACATATACATACATCAATTGTGTAAAGCACATCTGTACATTCTTTGCCCTCATCATTTTCAAAGCATTTGCTCTCCACGTAAGCCCTTTGCATCAGGTCCTCTTTTTTTTTTCCCCTCCCTCCCCGCTCCCCCCTCCCCCCTCCCTCATGTGCCCTTGGTAATTTATACATCGTTATTTTGTCATATCTTGCCCTTTCCGGCGTCTTCCTTCACACCCTTTTCTGTTGTCCGTCCCCCAGGGAGGAGGTCACATGTAGATCCTTGTAATCGGTTCCCCCTTTCCAACCCACTCACCCTCTACTCTGGAATGCCAGTTTAATAGCACAAAGTATTCTTGCATTGAGGGAGTACTTGAGTGGAGACCCAATGTCCATCTGCTACCTTACTACTAAACCTATAAATATATGCACATAGATCTATTTCCATATCCTCATATATAAATATTTACACATGTACATGCCTTTATTTAGACCTCTATATATGCCCTTTGTCCCCTAGCTCTTTCCTCTATTTCCTTTTGCCCCAGTATCATGTTAAGCCTTCATTTGGGTTTCAGTAATTCCTCTTGGTTACATTACCCTTGGTCACACCCTACCAGCCTCCTACATCCTCCTCTCCACCGATTTGGATCACTTGTTCTCTTGTCCCTGGGTTTGTTAATACCACTTCCTTTACCCCCTCCCCGCCCTCTCCCATGTCCCCCGAGCTGTCGGTCCCATTGTTTTCTCCTCCAGATTGTTCATCAGCCTATCTTATTTAGACAGACCTGCAGAGCTAATAACATGCACAAAAACAAGACAGCAAAATCAAGCAACCGTAGAAAACAAAACAACAATAAGCCAGTGACAAAAAACAAAACACAACAAGAAAGCAAAGCTTACAGTTAGTTCAAGGACTGTTCGTTGGCCTTTAGGAGTGTTTTCCGGACGAGTCTGATGGGGCACCAAGCCCTGGCCCCAAAGTCTATTTTTGGTATTCCCTGGGGACTTCGTTGCTCTGTTCAGCATGCCTGACAGCGTGTGCTGGGCAGTGTACACCGTTCTATGCCATGAAGTCAGTTCTGACTTAGAACGTTCCTAACGACAGGACAGAACTGCCTTCCCAGGGTTCCCGAGGCTTTGATCTCCATGTTAGCAGGCCACCAGGTCCTTTCTTCGGCAGAGCAGCTGCAGGGTCCAAACTGAAGACTTCTTGGTTAACAGCTGAGCATTTAACTATTGTACGAGCAGGCCTCCTTTCCCTTGTTCAGTTCTTTCAGTATTTTCCAAGTGGCAGAAGTGCCTTGGAAGACAGCCCTGGTGACAACTTCGGAACCCCCCTGCCTGGAGTTCTGCCTGCACACATGTGCTGGCTGCTGTGGGCTGGTCGTGGCTTGGAACTCTGAGGAGTCGCAGGGGGGACCAAAACAAACAAATTGGACCTCCTCCCCCCGGCCAGGTATGGATCTAACTTTCTTCTTTTTTCACAAAACCACCTTAGCACCTTCAAAGCGCTCTCCATTACATTTGATACATTTGTCAAATCTGTGAGTCCAGGCTTGGAAACCTTTTTCGAACTCATCTGTTTGGATGCTGACAGCACCTCCCTCGTTGTTTTCTTCACCTCGTCTACATCGTCAAGTCGCTGTCCTTTCATGTCCCTCTTCGTTCGAGGAAAGAAAAAGAAGTCTCATGAAGCGAGGTTAAGTCAGTCAGGTGGTTGGGACAAGGGAAGCATACTGGTTTTTGCCAAAAACTGGAGCATCGTGATGGCTGCCTGAGCAGGTGCGTTGTCGTGGTGGCAAAACCAGTCTGCATAGAACGCTTGACTAACAGTCTGACCTGGTGGAATGAGCTGCAAAAGCACTATCCCCCTCACACCAAAAAAACAAATCAACATCATCTTGATCTTTGATTTCACTTGGCAGGCAAGGTGACGGGTGTCTTCCACTGGCTTGATTGATGTGTGTTTTCAGGCTCATAAGAAGAGCGCCATGTCTTCTTACCCGTAATGACCTTGGGTGGGAAAAAGTCCGGCTGCTTTGGAGCTGGTCTTTCAAACATGGCATGCTCCGGACCCAAGGCATGAATTTCACAGCGACTCTCATACCCAAATCATCTGCTAAAGTTCACTGAACCAGCCTCCAACGTAGTCCAGAGAACGTCCCCATCTCTTCAGTGGTTAGTCATCGGTCTTCAAGCACACAAGTTCACAAATTTTGTTGACATTTTTGTCTGTTTAGGAAGTTGACGGACATTCAGAAGGAGGTTTATCATTAATCGACAATTCCTTTTTTGAAACGAGAAAACCACTCATACACTCGAGTTTTTCCCATTGCGCTGTCCTTGTAAGCTGTGTTCAATAATAGTTTCGATGGCATTTTTCCTGAGCAGGAAATAAAATTTCACAGCCACATGCTGTTCTCGTACGTGGGCCATCACAAAAACGAAGTTAGGGTGAAACTGCTTTTACAAAAACTTCACTGTGCCCAGAGAGAACCTTCCCAAGCGACGCCACTGTGTACTAACTCAGCGTGAGTTGCTCGATGCCCGGCGGTGGTGTGGTGTGGTGTGTGGGTGTGTGTACATACTATGAAAGCTCAGTGTCTTAAATAGTTAAGTAACGTTTCTAAGGTTATACCGTGGAATTTGGATATTTCTGAGCTGCCTGTGGTCCAAGGGATAGTCTGGCAAATTTGGGGAGGATGACGGCAACTGTGTAGGGAGAGATGGCTTTGGAGTTGCTTACACTTGTTTGAGGACCAAGGGCCATTTCAGACACATACAGCTGGATGGTGTCCAGTCGGAAATGCTCAGGTTTGGCTAGCTTATTTCCCTCCCGGCATGGAGCAGTGTGGGATCATTTATTACAGATAGGCAGAAAGAGTCAACTAGGCGCCTTGGTCCCTGCTGGGCCCCTTCTCCCACCAAAGGGACTCAAATCTTTTCTCTACCTTTCCTCCGCTGATTGAAAAGCAGCCTTGCCTTTAGCCCAAGGCTGTTCTCCCTCTTCTGGCCCAGGGGCAAGTGCCCACAGGGTTCAGGGTGCATCCAGTAGGATGATGAGTCGCAGGAAAATATGGAAGGAGAACGAGGCATGGTTTCAGCCTATCACCTTCTCATTCATCAGTTTCTGAGAAAATGGAATGGAAAGATAGCCCCATCCTATTTTAGCAGTTGGGCAGGTGAGGGAAAGATGGTCATTTCTACCTGGGAAGGCTGCAGTCCATGCAAGCCGAGCCACTGTCCACGGCTTGTCAGTGGAAGGGGCCGCCTAGGGTTCCTCCTGCTTGTGTTCTTCGTCCTGGACACAGATGTAGATGCCCGCCACATAAACATGCACATCGAACATACCCCAGGACAGCCAAAGTAATACCCCAAGATGTTGACAGCAAATGCTTTATTCCCAAGGCGTTGCTTGCTTACATAGACTGTGCACGTTGTCAAGGACCTCTGATAATGCAGTAGTTTAATCACTGGGCTGCTAACTGCAAAGTCGGTAGTTTGAATCCACCAGGTGCTCCATGGGAGAAAGCTGAGGGTGTCTTGGTAACCCTTTGGGGCAGGTCTCTGTCCTATACTCCCTGTCATTAAGTTGCGTCCAACTCAGAGCTGGGTGCCCAATAGGCCAGGGTAGGACTGCCCTGGTGGGCTTCCACGACTGTCGAACATCGAATCTACTCAATGGCAATGCACATTCTCTGGTTAATAAAGAAAAACACTCTAGCCCCAACCGATGACCCTTCCATTATTTCCAACTCATGGCAAGCCCGGTGTTACAGAGTAAACTACTCCCTAGGATTGTCTTGGCTTGAACTTTTACAGAAGCCGATCACCAGGCCTTTCTTAAGCGGTGATCCTGGGTGATTTGGAACCACCAATCTTTAGGTTAGTAGTTGAACTCAAACTGTTCTCACCACCTAGTTTATTGTTGTTGTTGCTAGTTACCATCCAACCCGCCCCCGACGTCTGGTAGCCCTATGTGGTACAAAGTAGAATTGCTCCATAGGATTTTCTTGGATGTCGTCTCCACAGAGGCAGATTGCCAGGCTTTTCTTCCGCAGAGCTGCTGAGACACCTGATAAATATGAGTCCTTCTGCACCTCAGTGCGCCCACATGCCCCTCTCAGGGGGCATTCCTAGATTTTCCAGGTAGCAGCTGCTTTATGGCTTAACAGATTGGTGACAGAGTCGCTGTCCTGGGGGGAGAAATGCCCTAGACCTTCTCGTCCTCACCCGGCCTGTTTAAGAAGGAAGGTGAGGGTCTCTTCGCGGCCTGCTAGGACCCGACTTGACTCCTTGCTGGTAGAGAGAGGGTTATGCGGCTTTTGTTTTGCTCTCCTGCTTGCCAACATAGCAACTTGGAACCAGGCTGGCTGAGTGACTCAGGCCCAAAATGAGCTGAACCATGTAAATTCTTGTTCCACCCACAATCACTCTGTAGGATCAGTTAGCTGCTCACCAACTTTGCCAAATGCTGCTGGGTGTGAGGCCCTGAAGCCATGTAGTGGCATGTATCAGCACTACATTCTTTTTTCATGGTGAATGGTAAGGTAGTCCATTGTATGACATATATCACATTTTGTTTATCAGACAATAGACATTTTCTCCCTCACATTTTGGGCTTTTACGAGAGAATGCTGCTGTAAATCGCTGAGTACATATTTTTGTATGGACATGTGTTTCCAGTTCTCTTGGATAGAAGATACCGAGGCGTAAACTGACTGGGTCTGTGGTAACTGTGTGTAACTTTCTGGAGACCTGCCACCTGGTTTTGCAGAGAGGCAGCTCCATTTTCCAGGCTTGCCCCGAGGTGTGTGACGGTTGGAATTGCCCATGTCATTTGCCTGTCTCTGGATTATAGCCTTCATAGTGGGTGCGATGTGGCATCTCATGGTGGTTTGGGTTGTCATTTCCCTGGTGACTAATGATATTGAGCATCTTCTCGTGCGTTCATTGGCTATTTTATATCTTCTCTGGGGAAATATTGTTTACATCGTCTGTCTATTTTAAGATTGGGTAGTTTGCCCTTATTGTTGAGTTGTACATATTCTGGATACTAGTCCCTTGTTGGAGAAGTGATTTACAAAAATCTCCCCCTATTCTGTGAGTTGTCCCGTCCCCTATCCCCCTTTCTTGATAGTGTTCTTTGGTGTCTCACAAACCCATGCACAGAAGTTTGACATTTTAATGATGTTCAGTTTATTCGTATTTTAAGTAGCTTTTGCATCGGTGTCCAATCTAAGAAACCGTTGTCTAGTCCGAGGGCATGAAGGGGTACTGTTGGCTGGTGCTGTCCAGTTGATGCAGACTTCGCCACCTCAGGTGACAGAGGGTTCGCTAGGCTGCCATTGAGAGGCTGGCATAGCTCTCCAGGTCCTGCCAAGCCTTCTGTAGGCTCCTGAGCGCTTCAACCCTTTTAGCCATCAGGTTGTCTTCAAGAAGATTAACCCCTGTGTGTTTTCCTTAAGGTTTCTGTAGTTGTAGCTCTTTCATGACTGCTAAGTTCTTCTACTGACAGAGGCCCCCGCTGCCCCTCTTACCGTTTGTTAGGGCAGAGAGTGTGTGGTGGGTTTGTTATCCTAAGGCTTCCGGCTTCCTTTCCTTGCCACCTTGATGAACCAATCAAGGACCGGGATCCAGGGACACATTGCTTCCTAGGTGCCTCTAGCTATTTTGAAGTTTCTATATCTGATTTCATTGTCTTTTTTTTTTTTTTGGTAAGGTAACGAATGAAGAGGACTTTATTAGGAAATTGGACTGCAAACCTGATCAGAATCTGAAGGTGGTTTCTATTTTTGGAAATACTGGTGATGGAAAGTCTCATACCCTCAACCACACTTTCTTTTATGGCCGTGAAGTCTTCAAAACCTCCCCTGCCCAGGAGTCCTGCACCGTGGGAGTGTGGGCAGCCTATGACCCGGTCCACAAAGTAGCAGTGATAGACACGGAAGGGCTCTTGGGCGCCACGGTGAATCTCAGCCAGAGAACACGGCTGCTACTTAAGGTCTTGGCCATCTCAGATCTGGTCATCTATCGAACTCATGCAGACCGGCTGCATAATGACCTCTTCAAGTTCCTTGGGGACGCCTCAGAAGCTTACCTGAAGCACTTCACCAAGGAGCTCAAGGCTACCACTGCCCGCTGTGGTCTGGATGTCCCCTTATCCACCCTGGGCCCTGCCGTCATCATTTTCCATGAGACTGTGCACACACAACTACTGGGTTCTGGTGAGTAGAGGGGCCACCCTGGCATAGACCGGCCTTTCTAGGAACACAAGATGACCACTGGGGACCAGCGCACTGCAATAGCAATTTGGTGGTGGTATTTCATGAAGGATGGAGAGATTGGCCAGGTGAAAATCTGCTTATCAAGTCAAAGCTGGGTGAGGATAGAGAATTGGCAGTTGGCCTTGACAACACAGGGGCCATTGGTTATCTGGATAAGAGCAGTTTTATTGGAGTGGTGGGGGGAAAGCCTGATTGAGTCACATCTAGAAAGAATAGTGTAGGAGAGCTAGGGACAATGGGTATATGCAGCCCTTTGCAGAGAACTCGGTCAGCAGCAGAAAATCAAGACAGAGGATGTGGAATTTGAAAGAATTTTCTTTTTGAAACATTTAAGATGGGAGATATTCTAGGTGTTTGTGTATAGGTGGCAGCGGCTCAGTAGAGGAGGGCAATTGCTGATGCAAGAGAGAGCAGGGCCAACCAGAGTGAAGCCCACGGGAGAGGGCTGGCCTGAGGACAGACAGTTCAGCCATCGGAACAGGAGGTGGTGGTGGGGACACAGGGGCCCAGTTACAGGTCATTAGTGAGCTGTGCTGGTGGTGGTGTGTGTGTGAGAAAGTTCTTGTCTTACGGTTTCTGTATTCTTAGAACAGTGGTTCTCAAACTTCCTAATGCTGCGACTCTTTCATACAGTTCCTCATGTGGTGCTGACCCCCCAACCATCAAATTATTTTCGTTGCTACTTCATCACTGTCATTTTGCTACTGTGATGAACCTGGCGACCCTGTGAAAGGGTCGTTTGACCCCCTAAGTGGTTGGGACCCACAGGTTGAGAACCGCTGGCTTAGCGGCTTAGGGAGTCTCACACCTGAGTGGGAGCTTGAGGGAGGAGAAATAACAGCAGTAATGGTGGGTGGGCGAGGATGGTAGTGTTGGCTCCTGAAACAGTTCCACTGTTTTCCTGCTCACTCAGCAACTGAGGCCTATTGAGCGGGTACAGCGTCATTTGCTGCCCACCCAGAACACTGCTGAGAAAACCAGTGCCCACCTCTAATAGCTGCAGGTGTTTCCTTCTGTCGCATGTAGGAAGAAATGGATGAACCTGTTAGCTGGGGAGTTGGCGGAAGTAAACTCGTTAGAAAAGGACTGGCGTTAGGAGAGGGGTGGTGAGAAAGGCTGTCTGTAGGATGCCTTCTATAATTCGATACATTGATGCCAAGTTTGATCTTTGATGAGGGGAAGATTTAGTTGCCAGTTCAGGTTTTTTAAATAACTGAAACCAAACCCATGGCTGGCTCCTGGTGACCCATGAAAAACTGCCCCATAGACTTGTAAGTCTTTGTGGAGCAGCTGGTGGGCTTGAACCACTGACCTTTCCGTTAGAAGCTGTGTGCTTTAACCACTGTGCTACCAGAGCTCCTCTTGCAATAGCAACACCCCCTCAGAATGATTTTTTTTACTTTGTGTATTGCACAATACTAGGTATTTTTAGAGATGCTAACTTAGTGTATATAATTATTTAGCCCTGTCAGTATCAGCCTGATTTTACAAATGAAACTGAACTTCACTTAAATTATATAGCCAAGGGAAATCTATTTAGTAAGTTGCAGAATTGGGATTCTTAACTGGAATTAAGCCATCTAACTGCTAAATCTTAAGCCTTTGTAGGATATCATTGCTGTTCCCTGGAACCAGGGAATTTCAGATTTTGTACAGGGTGGATGAGTGATGCCAGAATTATGGACAAGATGATTAGAGTTTCTCTGTCTCTGAATTTCTGCTCTTCCATGGGGTGGTCATTTCCTAGGTGGGGGTTAAAAGGCAAATTAATTTGCCCCATTTTTCAAATGAGCAGAACCAAGTCATGGGGAGCAGTGATCTTATATCCAGGGACAAGCTTCGAGGGGATGTCGGTTTGTGGGCAGCTTGAGGAGAAATCTCCGACTGGTGGGCCGAAGACCCCACACATTGCCTGCTACTTCCTTTAGAATGGTGGTTCTCAACCTGTGGGTCACGACCCCTTGGGGGGGGTAGTGTTGAACGACCTTTTCACAGGGGTTGCCTAATTCGTAACAGTAGCAAAATGACAGTTATGAAGGAGCAATGAAAATAATTTTATGGTTGGGGGGGTGTCACCACCACCTTAGGAACTGTATTAACGGGTCATGGCATTAGGAAGGTGGAGAACCACTTCTTTAGAAGCTGTCGCCATGGGAAGAGCTAGGAGGTGATGAGTTAAGTGAATAGCTATAGACTTTGATGATTGTACCTTTAAATTTAGGGCTAACGTCATACCTCCTGCGTGAATTGGAGTGATTGCCCTCCCCCTTTGGTTGGTAAAATATTAAAGATGAAAACAAAAAGATCTTTCAACTTTTTTGCCTGTAACATCTAATGGGCCCATTGATACTATCACTGTCTCCATTTCTGCACAAATGTGGTGAAACTGGACAAGTGAATCCCTTCTATTGTGGCTGTTGCCCCACAGCTTCATCAACCCGAGTCCAGAGCTTTCCAAGTAGCTGTTACTCTTAACTCTTATTAGTAGATGCCAGGCTAAAGATAGCCAGAGGATGGAATACTACACAGTTGTTAAAAATGATAAGGGATTTCCCAGAGTAGATCATGCATAGGAAGGATAGCTACAGTCTACTATTGAGTAATAAAAACAAATCACATGTATACAAAGGGACTTCAAAAAGTCCATGGAAAAATAGAGTTGAGAGGTAATGGAGTTTGCCCACAAACTTTTTGGAAGCCCTCTCTGATATTGGCAAGTATGCGTAAAAATGTCTGGAAGGATCACTGCTGGGCTGTAGTTAAAGTGGGAGGGAACAGCAGGCATGTCTGTCCTTCTATACTCGGGTATTTTTATGATGAACAGATTGGGTTATTTTAGGCTCTTAAATTGAAATACAGAATGGAAGCACACATATAGAAAAGTACATGTTGTATCAAAAGTGGATAGGAAAAAATCATTTTGATGGTTCCATAAAAAGGCAGAATTACTATATGCACTTCTAGGTTACATACACAAAAGAATTGAAAATATACTTTCAAACAAATGCTTGTGTAAACGTGTGCACAGCAGCATGCTGAACAGTAACCTCACGCTGGTCGCCACTCCCCCGTCCATTACCAGCTGTGAGACATCGGAGCGATGGGAGGTTGCTCAGCCACGAGGAGGAATGCAGCACTGCGCCATGGGACTCAGCCTCAGAAACATGCGCTGAGCCACAGAAGCCAGCCACTGGCCACAGAGAGTGCCAGTTATGTGGAGTGTCCGCAGTAGGTAGAGCCAGCCAGACAGAAGGCAGATTAGCAATTGCCGGAGGCTGCTGGAAGGCGAGGAAAATGGGGAGTCAGTGCTATCAAGAATGGGGATTCATTTTGGAGTGATGAAAGGTTTTGGGATTAGAGGTGAATGTACAGCATTGTAAATGTCATAGATGCCACTGAATTAATTATCAATTAATCAAAAAATGATTAGTTTTATGTTATGTGGATTTTACCACAATGAAATCGTCACGTTTAGTGAACTTTCCCTGTCAGTTTCAAATACACTGCACATGAGGGGGTTTCATGGAGCTCCTGGGGGGAATTCCGTTATCTTTCTGTTTTATTTTTCCACGAACTTTTTGAAGCCCCTATGTATAAGCTCTCCTCCATTCTGGCTTCCTTCGAGGGTAACCTGAATTCTAACAGCATTGATTTGTTCTGCCCGTGTGTGTGTGCGCGCGCGTGTGTGTGCATGCGCGCACGCGTGCCTTAGGTATGTTAACAATACATGTTATTTTAATTTATTTCTTGTATTATTTTTATAATGAAGGGTAACTTTAAAAAGTAATTGTTGGAACTGATTATAAGGATCTACATATAACCTCTCTGGGGGACGGACAACAGAAAAGTGAGTGAAGGGAGACATCGGATAGTATAAGACATGACAAAATAATAATTTATAAATTATCAAGGGTTCATGGGGGAGCGGGGAGGGAGGGGGAAAATGAGCTGATACCAAGGGCTTAAGTGGAGAGCAAATATTTTGAGAATGATGAGGGCAATGAATGTACAAATGTGCTTGACACAATGGATGGATGCATGGATTGGGATAAGAGTTGTATGAGCCCCTAATAAAATGATTAGACAAAAATTGTCACTACTCATGTGCCTCAATATCTTCTTACACAGATCACCCCTCAGAGGTGCCCGAGAAGCTCATCCAGGACCGGTTCCGGAAGCTGGGCCGCTTCCCGGAAGCCTTTAGTTCCATCCACTACAAGGGAACAAGGACTTACAACCCTCCCACAGACTTCTCTGGGCTCCGGTGGGCTTTGGAGCAGCAGCTCGAGAACAGCACCACCCGCTCTCCCCGGCACCCAGGGGTCATCTTCAAAGCCCTAAAGGTCAGTTGGCTTGCGCTCTGACTGCTTCCCAGTGAGGCACCAGCTGGTGGTGAGAGCGCGCTGTTCTCCAGCGTGTTTAGTTCTGGGGACGGAAACCTGGCGGGATGGACAGGTGTACCTGCTCCTGAGTGGAGTTTGCACCTGCCAGATGACCTCCGTCTTGCTAGCAGCTGGCATACTAAGGAGTCAGGAGTCGCCTTAGGAAGTGAAGGGGAAAAGTCAGGCTCTTCGGGACCAGGAAAGAGCCTTTATTCCTAGGTGATGGGACCCACTTGGGAGTTTACCCTATCATGTGGACAACCTTTGTGTTTCTCTTTACATCAACTCATTTTCTTTTTCTTTTTGTACTTAAGTTTCTTTAAGAAGGGAAACCCTTTGTTATCACTACCAATATGTTAGCACAACCTACCGGGTATCATAGGTAGAAAATCACCAAACCAGAAAGACACACGATAACATTGATAATTACCGATTGTTTGCTGTGTACCAAAACTGTGAGCGCTTGCATGGATTCGTTCATCTAATCCTTTTACCCACACCAGGAGTTAAGTTCTGTTTTTAAAAGTTCCATTGCTACTCTCGAGGAGCCTTGGTGGTGCTGTTGGTCAGCAGGGGCCTGCTAACTTGCAAGGTCATTGGTTCCAACCCACCAGCTGCTCCACAGGAGAAAGAGGAGGCTGTCTGCTCCCATAAGGAATTGACCCAGACGGAGTTTATTCTATGAGTTGGAATGGACTCTGGCAGTGGGTTTAGATTTGGGCTGATGATTTTCTTCCTTCTGTGCACGAGGAAACAGATGAAATAATTAAATCCACACACGCAGTAACTGTGAGCATGCCCCTAGGCCGTCTCATCGGGGGCGTTCAGTCTCAGAACTGGGAGTGCCCTGCTGCTGCTCATCAAACAACACTTTCTTATGGAAACTTCTGACAGGTTGGCCTGGTTTTTCTTCATTGTAAAGGAGGATTAGCAAGTGTTCAGGAGATGACACACTGTTACCCAGTTTTTAAGTTTTACTTTGTTGTTGGTGGAGAATGGACATTGCAAAATGTACACCAATTCAACAGGTCTTATATGTACATTTCAGGGATGCCGATTACGTTCTTGGAGTTGTCGCGACCATCCTTCCCCCCGGAGTCTGAAGTCAACCTCCTGTTTTGGCATATGTGCTGCCGAAGCAAGCCCTAAGCCCAGCCCCCTAAAGTTCCTGTCCAATCTTTGACGTTGCTGTTGTCACTTTGATCTCATTTAATAGTTCTTCAAAGAGCAGAGTACTCTTTCTGTCTGTATTTTAATAGCAAGCAGCTCTCACATTTCCATCATGTCATATAATTAGATATATAAGGAGACTTCAGGAAGTTCATGGAAAAATGGAAAGCAAAGCCAATGCAATTTTTCCATCAACTTTTTTCCTTTCACTGTAAACCTTGATTGGTCTTTTGGAAACAGGAACTTATTTGCCATGAAGGATGATCCTATCACACTTCTGCTGGGACCAGCGCATGGCTTCCTTTTTGCCGAGTCTGCCTTGGCCCTCTGCGATGCAGCCCGCTCTGCAGTTCCTGTCTGCCATGCTAAAGCCTGGCATCCCCAGCACCACGTAAACGTCCAGGCTGTGGATACCGATGCAGGGTCTTATGTGATCCTTAGATCAATGTGTTCCTGAATCCCAAAACCACAGTTTCCGGAAACAGAAGTTATTTTTTCGTAACTCCTGCTCCTGCAGCATCATTTCTCCTAATGCCAAAGGATCCGATTGGTGGTGTTGCTGGCCTGTGAGCTGCGCCCGTGGCTGCCCCGTCAGTGTGTCTCCACTCTCCCCTGCGCACATGTGGAGCAGAGCTCCTGCGTGGGGTTCTCTTTTTCACCTGGACTCTGTGCCAGGATGGAGAACTTTTTGAAGCCCCTCATATTAAGCACTTGGGGATTTTTTATGTCTTTTTTCTAATTTACTTATTTTTAGTATTTCAAGGGTTTAAGTTTCACATAATCTCATCTTGAATATATACATCTTTAATTTTTCTCAAATCCCCCCCCCCTTCTTTTTTCTTTCTTCTTTTTCAGTTTGCTTTGTACATTTCTGAGCTTCTGGGCCTCGGGGCAGAAGGGAGCAGGGCCCTTGGGGTGGTGCCCATGGCAGTGCTGAGGGAAGGGCGGGGTGGGGTTTGGGTGGGGGGTGAGTATTGAAGAGTAGAGATAAGATTGGAGCTAGGGAGGAAGATGCACAGCAGGGTGGGGCTAAAAATTGGGACTGTGAAAGATGAGTGAAGAGGGAAATCAGAGAAGGGTCTGGGCATAAAGTTAGGTAGGTCCCATTTACCCAGGAACAAAAATGTCAGGTTTGTGCTGGTGTGCTTGATAAACTTTTTTTTCTTTTTGCTTGATAAACCTTTCAAAGGCTACAGTGGTCCAAAATGTAACAGTGAATTTGAGTAAATTATCTATGGCAGTGCTTGTATGATCCCGCCCAACTTTTCTGTAAGCCTGAAATTGTATCACAGTGGAAAGTTCCCTACCCGACCCCGAATTAAAAAATATAAAAAGGTTGGGGATTTTCACAGTTGTTAGAAGCTTGGGTTCAGGAGTCGAGCCTCCGAGTGCTGGAACCCCAGTTCTCCCGCTTACAGCTGCTTGGTTGTCTGTCTGGTCATTCATTCCACGAGGACAGAGTGTCCCTCTGTGCCCAGGAGGTCTGAGAACAGTGTGCCGAACCCCTGAGAAAGTCTCTGCTGCTTCAAACCGCTCGCCTATAAACTAGACTCTCCCTCATGAGGTGAAGGTGGGAATCACATGAGAATGCACCGAAGCCCCAAATAGATGGCCTAGAGTGAAGGTCCAGTACATTTAAACTGTTGTGAATGAATATTAGGGAAAAAAGGCTGAAAAGCAGGATTGTATTGGGAATGCCTTAAGTACTATCCGTTTGATGATTTCTTAGTATGCCTTTATTTTTAATGGTCTTAAATTGCCATTTAGTGGGCATCCTCAAAGGAAGAGATTTGAACCAAAGTCCAGTGACTTCCAAATCCGAAAACCGTGCCTAGGTTGCAGTCGTGCTGCTCCTCATGCCATGGTGTTTCACTCTTTTGTTCAGTACCTTTAATCTGCTCTAAGTGTGTTGAAGGTAAAGCTCACTTTGCTTAGTGGGGTTTCCAACTCAGATCCTTCTGGTGTGAGTCTCATAACAACCTGACGTTGAAGTGCCTCAGGTGCATTGGTTTGTGTCCTTGTAACTGTTCCGAGGCAGTCAACGTGGGAGATCATCCTGAAGTAATGCGAATGTTCTCAAAAGAGGCAGAGCCGAGGTTCTGGTCTGTTGTTTGCTGCTGAGGCCTAGTGGCCCTGTAGAACAGAGTTGAGCTGCCTCATGGGTTTCCTAGGCTGTAATTTATATGGGAGCAGATCACAGATCTCGTATCCCATGGTGGGTTTGAATTGCTAACTGAATGCTTCAGACCATTATGCCATTGGGGTTCCTCTGTATCATAGTCTGTGAATCTTAGCATGTTGGATTGGAAGACCAATAGGCTATAGTTCGCTTAAACTCTTGGAAGCAAACCCAGCTGAATGTTTAAATAAGGCCTACAGGGAGGGACTCTGAGAGCAGTAAGCAGTAATTAGTGCTCAGGGCCTTTACCCCCAGGAATTTCCTAGTCTAGATCACCTACTCCCCACCAGTTTGTTAGGGATTTTGAGCCAAAATAGTTCCCCTGTATTTTTAAGAGGGCCTGTGCTTCAAGTCAGAGCCTTGTCAGCTGGAGGGCTCATGCTTCTTGGAACCAGTGTCCCTGGGGCGCCACCTGGACCCTGAAGTCGGGAGTGCTTGCTGAGATGTGGACCTGCTGCTTTTGTCTCGGACAAGGAACAATTGGTTCTGGCTCTCTCCAGTCCATGGTGGGAGTTTGGGAATTTACCCAAGTCCTTGAAAACACGATTTTTGTTTCATTTTAGTGCATTTCTATAAATTATATGCAACTAGTCTTTCCTTATTAAACCGATAGAAAGCTATCTTAAAAGTTGCATTGGCAAGTTAGCAAGCAGCATTTTATTGCTGTTAAAATGGTTCTCAAACTGAAGTCTTGGTCACAGCAGGGTCTGGTCCGGTGGCTATCTGTTCTTCTGTACTTCTTGTCCATGTCACTCCATGTTGTTACATTTACTTTGCTAAGCAATATAACCTTGAATCCTTTTTGGAACAAGAGTGTGCGAGTGGGTATAGACATAAATGATCGATGCTGAAATAACTTGTTTGACTTCCAGTCCTCTCTCCTTAGAAAAAAGCCTGGATACGCTTAGTCCTTTGTAGCACCTCACTGACTCCTTAAAAACACTGAGAACGGCTAGTGATGCCTTTTAATATGGTTCTTTGCCGCTTATTTTAGAAGGAGAATTGGGCTTGTGATATATGTCGAGCTATAGACCATAGGGTTTTTTTTTCCCCCAGAGAACATAGAAGTCTACCATTTCCCTGCATTTTAACTATCCTGTGGACACAGTTGTAAAATAACTGCATATTTTATAATTTGGATAATTTTTTAAGTAGGTTTTTATTTTATTATGTAATCATTTTACTGGGGGCTCAGACAGCTCTATCACAATCCATACATATATACATTGTGTCAAGCACATTTGTACATGTTACAATCATCATTTATTTATTTAATTTATTTATAACCATCATTTAAAAAATCATTTTATTGGGGGCTCATACAGCTCTTATCACAATTCGTACACACATCCATTGTGCCAAGCACATTTGTACCTGTGTTACCATCATCATTTTCTTTCTTTTTAAAAAATTATTTTATTGGGAGCTTATAGAACTGTTACCACAATCCATACAGACTGGATGATCATTTTTATATATCTAATAATTGCCCTTATTTTAATAGTTCCCCTTCCATTCTCCATGACTATGTTTTCCATGTATACAGGCAATCCCTAGATTACAAGCTAGTTCCATTCCTAAGTCTTGTAGTCTAATTTGCCCATTAAGTCAGAACAACTGATTGTTGATTGGTTACATGTTTGTCTCAGTGTACTATTCTGTGCATAAAAAATTAAAGCAGCACTTCCTGGTAAGCGGAAGCCTCTTTTACATAATACAGAAATGATAATCATCATAATAGAGCTTTGCACTTTGCAAAGCAGCCCGATTTGTTACTGCGTACCACTTATGTTCCTCAGAGTTTAAACATAATAGGCTTTGGTCGGGGGCCTGTATGAACGTCAGATGTTTGTGACCTGGGGATGGCTTACAGAAAGGCATTTGCCCATAGTCTGCCTATCTCAGCCTTTGTGGATTGTTCACTTTATTGCTAGCCACTGCTCTGATCTTCCCTCGCATACCAACCCTTGAAAGCACCAAACCCAAACTCACAGAACTTCCTGCCATCGAGCCACCTTCTGACTCACCTGGACCCTGCAGGACAGTACAACTGCCTGTGGGTTTCCAAGGCTAACAGTGTACGGGAGTGGAGCGTATCATCTTTCTCCGTCAGAAGGCACAAGGTGGTTAATTAATTTTCCCAATATAACTCACTTAAAAAATTGGTAGAGAATTTGAACCAGGTAGTCTGACCCCAAAGTCTGTATTCCTTCTTGGTAGTTACTCCATCTGTGAGAAGGTCCGAAGGTGAGAGCATTTTTAAAGTTTCCTGACACATACTACCTTTAGAAAGGGCAGTCCCAGGGCTGGTTCTTGTCTTGCCATTTAAATTGGGGATGGGGTGGGGATTAAAACAGCCATGTCTGCACGTGCAGTACAGATAGCTAAGTATGCTTTCAGTTGGTTCCTGCCCCCGCCCCCCCAAGAGATGGTCATGGTCAATAAGCTCTTCAGCAGCCTATGATCTCTAGATGGAGAAACCCTGACTTTCCCATTCCATCATGAGCAAGAAATGCATATTAAATATTTATAAAATTATTATGTTCTGTTGACGGAAGATGAAATCACTGATTACCTCCATTCTGAATCAGGAAATTCACTGTCAGCCCGTAATGGGACTTAGCTTATAGGTACAATAGAAAGAGCCACATTGTTGCTATGGCAACTAAAGGTCCGGAACATATGGTCTCCGGGCAACCTTCTTCTAGGTTTGTTTTAAGTACTTTTTCAAGCTTTCTCACAAGGGGCCTTCCCTGCCCTCTTCTTCCAGCTTTGGGACTGAAGAGGAGGAAAAGCAAACAGCAACAAAACCAGAAAAGCACCCTGTCATGACATAAGATTTTTGGACAAGGGATGAGGTGGTGGGTATGTACACTGGGAAAGAGAATGTGGTTATCTAGGAAGGAGACTAGTTCCTCCCTATCTATTCCCAATATTGAAGAGATATTAGTAGCAGATTTTTCAAAAATATCACTGTTATCATCCAATACTCTTGATTCTCTTAAGGCCCACTGACACACGACAGGTCTTGTTGACTCACGTCTAGCTGTCAGCTCTTGGGTGACTGGTGAGAAAGGTGAGGTCTCCTCCGAGTGAGCATTTGCGCATTTGAGGGCAGGCTTGACAGGCATCTGAAGGGACGTGGCTGGTTGGTCTTTTGGAATTCACCCCTTTCTGAGGTCATCAGCAGTCACTGTGGCATCAGTCAGCACAGGCCACTAGCTCATTTGGCTAGGGCAGCAACCAAGGGCAACTCTGGGGGCATGTGCGCCATGGGAAATCAGCCTGCAGAGGGCTTCATGCCAGGCTTTGACGTACTTAGCAATTTCTTTGAAGAAGTTTCAGAAAAGTGAACCAGGCCACTTGGGTTTGGAATAGAAAGAACCTTGCACCGCCTCTGTTTGGGGGCTACAATTCTATATTTATACAGCTGTTGAACTCATGCTGAATTTGACATTGTTTAGCTTTAAGAAAACCTGTATTCAGGTTATCTTTTAGGTACTTGGTTTAATGTTACAGTTTTTCCTTGTGACTCAAAATAGGGGCTTCTTTTGCTCTCTGTGTGTCTTCCGTGGTGGCTTCACATTCCTTACTTAGGTGTTTTTTTCATGTTTGTTTGTTTTTAACTGTTTCTAACGTTCTCTAGCATTGGATGACGAAGCAAAGCCAGAACAGATCCAGATTTGTAAAATGCAGGTGTACTTGAACGATAGCTGGAGTAGGAAAAATTAACGGGTGGACGGACACCCTGCTAGAAATTGAATTTCCTTTTTGGAAAACAAGGGCAGCTTGCATATTACATAGCAACCAAATCTGTTTATCAGCCGAGTCAGAAACAACTCTGCCCTGCTCCAGGGTGTGGGGCCAACCAAGCCGCTTTGACTAGCTGTCCATCTCCACAGCCTGCCAATAATGCAGTTCCTGCGGCAGACACCTGGGAGGGCGCAGTTCCTCTTTGCCGAGGGTCACGTTCTAGGGTTTTGGTAATTCCCCCCTATCTGGTTACCATGCTGGTCTACTCGGATCTTGAAAGTTGGGATCGGTGTGCTCCTGTGAACGGTCACAGTCTAGACACCCACAGGGGGAACTGCCGCTCCATCAGCCATGACTGACTTGGTTGTGAACCAGTGTGAAGCCTTGGGTCTTTTCCTTAACGTTATGACCTCCTCAGATAACATGAGTTTTTTTTTTTTAAATTGTACTCTACGATATATAACACATCATTTGCTGTTTTAGCAATTTCATGGCTTAAATTATATTCACAGTGTTATGGAACCACCACCTCACCATGATTTGCTTCCAAATACGTCCTGTCCTCCTGCACAGAAACTCTGTGCCCACGAAGCACTGCCTGCCTCTCCCCACCATGGTAACTATCCATCGGATCGCTGTTCTAGACACTTCTTCATGAGGCGCCCTGCGGGGCAGCATTAGCCACTTAGCTGGTAACCTAAAAGCTGGTTGTTCCAACGAGCCGCTCTGCTTCTGAAGGGTTTGCAGACTTGGAAACTCTCAGGGGTAGTTCTCTGTCTTTAGGGTCACTATCTGGAGTTGAGTTAGCTGTCGTGGGTTTGGTTTTGGGTTTTTTTTGGGGGGTAAATGAGATCATACAATATTGCCCTTTTGTGTTTGGCTCATATCACTTAGCATAAGGATGATTTCAAAGTTTAGCCATGTTGCAGCATATCGGAACGTCATATCTCTCTGGCGTAATTGTTTAGATAGGCCACATTTTGTTTCTCTGCTTCTCACGGGACGGACACTCGGGTGTTTCTACTTTCTGACTGTTGTGAAGAACGCTGCCGCGCAGGGACCTGCTGCTTTCGCGTCTTTGGAGGTCCACTAGCGATGGCATTGCTCCATTCCACGGGAATTCTATGTTGATCTGTTAGAGAACGCACTCAACTAACTGCCTTTCATAGTACCTTCTCCATCTTACATTCCCTCATGCATGAGGCAAGAGTTTGTTTCTCTGTGTCCTGGTAAACATAGTTCCTCGTTTTTGTTTGTATAACAGTCATCCTATCTACCCCATGAGTTCCGACTCAGCCATACGATGGGGCAGACCTGGAACGGCCCTGGAGGGCTTCTGAGACCGAATGTGTTTAGGGGAACAGATAGCCTCACCTTTCTTCTCTGGGGCGGTTGGTGAGTTTGAACCACCGATCTTGCCACTAGCAGCTCAACAGTGAGACCAGGATGCCACCAGGGCTCCCGGTGGCCATCCTAGTGAAGTTGAAATACCTAGGTATCTTCTGGCAGCTAAATTTTGACCCACAAATGCAAAAACCAATGGGGACCAGTGACCTGTAGTGGAAGGGATGGGGGTTCTTACCTTCCCGGCGTGCCTGGGATAGGAGTAAAGCTATCTGAAGGAGGCACTAGGCGAGTTCTCAGTGAAACAAAGTAAAAATGATGGTAATGGTGGTGCCTCATGGTCCCACACGCTCAGTCTGTGCCACAGGCTCGGCCTCGCTTTCCCCCTTGACCTCCACTCCGTGTCCTCGTAGTCCTACTACTTTCCTCTTTTAACCCATAAGGGAATAGACACACTGATCGCAAAGCTGCCAGCTTTGGATTGATGCACATTTTCCATTTCCTTTCCTACTTTATCCATATTTGTTTGCTGTGTAAAAAAATGTCCCCGTATCTTTCAGTAACCTGATGCTCTGTTTCCCTACTAGGTAGTTTCTGAGACTACGCACACCATCTGTTCTGGAAACACAACAAACCTTCATCAGCAGCCTGGCCAACGATGGAGTACTTAGTCCTGCGTTTCCATAGGTTTGCAGGATTGGGAGTGGGAGAAAGATGCGGCTTTCTCTCTCAAAGAGTTACAGCCTCAGGCACTCACAGAGGCGATTCTACCCTACCCTGTGGGGTTGCTGTCAGTGCTAATCGGCTTGAGGGCCGTAGGGTTGAGAAGGATCCCTGGCAGTTCAGTGAGTCTATGCATTGGGCTGCTAGCAGCAAGGCCAACAGTTTGAACTTTGGCAGGAGAAAGATGAGACTTTCTGCTCCAGGAAAGATTTACAGCCTTGGAAACCCAGGATTTCCAAGGTCACTCTGAGCTACAGTGTTGTTGTTTTTCTTGGGGGATGGGGGATGAAGTTGGAATAGGAAGGAGGCTGGTGGCACCGTGGATTAATCACTGGGCTGCTAGCTACAAGGTTGTTGGTTCAAACCACCAAGAGAAAGATGAGGTTCTCCATTTCCATAAAGATTCAATGCCTCAGCACGCCTAAGGAACAGTTATTATCTGACTGACCGGGTTGCTATGAGCTAGCATCCACAGACGGTGGGTGGGTAGGAATGAGATGAGACCTGGGGCAGAGCCAGGGTGAGGAGAAGAGGGTGGTGTGTTCTGGGGAACTTTATGCCAAGGGTTCTAGTTGAAAATCAGTTTCCCTTTGCTAGGATTTGAGGGAGAATACAAAGGTTGAAACCTCTTTTGCCACACTTACAGTCTAGGCCTGGAGGTAAAATACACAAAAGGCCCATGGCCCAGAGCTTTACGTCATTGCCTAATTACTTACACTCAGCTTAAGGTTTGAGAACAGCGGGATTTCAGAGAAGACCGAGTGTGTAGTGAAGGGTGGGCCAGGTGAGAAGTACCCAGGGAATGAGGAAGGCAGTATAAGCTAGTAAGGGATTCCATCTGTCCTGCTTACTATTTATCCTCATTAATAGTCATATCTGCTCACGCTTAGTCTCACTTTCAAAACTTAGTGTTTTCACAGTTACTTTTATAATTTTTAAAATTACAAGACATTTATGCATTATCATTATGAATGATTATTATTTGGGGCATAAAAAGTTATTGAGATAAAGTCTAATCATCCATGAAAAGACTAGTAAATACAATTACATCAAAATAAAGAAATTTGGTGTAACAAAAGCACTGTAAAGAAATTGGAAAAGCAATGAACAAATTTAAATATTTCCAGTAATATCAACAAGGGAATAACATTCAGAATAACAACAAAAATCAACGAGATAGTCCCCCACTTAATTAACAGTAAAAAAAAACTCATCCACAAAACATAACCAAAAACAATGAAAAAAAGGCAGACAGCCTGTGCGGTAATTCCTGAATATGGCTTTTCTAGCCCCGGTCTTTCTAACTCCCCCCAAAGGACTCGGGGGACTAGGTGTCTGCAAACAAAGCAAAAATCCAAGAAGCCCTCTCGGATGTGCTGGCACAGTGTGGATTTCACAGATAGATACAATAAACACTGGAGTGATTCACAGGAGAATGGGGAAAGGCAAGAGAGAAAGCCTTTACCCCAGCAGGACAGAGAGTTTTAGATGGGTGCTAAGACATTGGATGCATATAGTAGACCTTGATGGGGTTGATATACGAGTCCTAATGCAGCACTAAGGCTGTGTGGACCACTGGAAACGTCTGCTTGTTTTTGAAAGGTCTACTCTAAAGAGGAATTTCCTGATGGGAATTCCCACCTGGTACCATTTGAAGTGGAAGCTTAGCTAGTTAGTTGATCAAGATACGAGATGTAATGAGGGGTTTGGTTAGTTTGCCATTCTGATATGTGTAAAATGAATCAGAAGCAGGAAGGGGGATCTTACTCCGGACCCTGAGATCCCTTTGTGAATAACTGCCTTGAACCAGGAGACAAAGAGCTGTGACACCAGAGGAGAAATGGTGGTAGCAGAACCAAGAGCAGTGGGCTTCCCAGCTCACCGAGTGAGAAAGCTGAGTACCTATGGGCATGAGGCTCACTTGTGGAGTGGGTTGCCTCCAGGCATTTAATCAGGTTGCCGCCAGGCACTTAATTCTGAGTTTATCTTCTGCCATACAGCCCTGATGGGTTACGAGTTGGGATGCTGACTGCTCGCTCCTCAGTTCAACTCTAGCAGCTGCTCCAGGGGAGAAAGATGAGCTTTCTTAAAGATTCACAGCCTTGGCTGAGTCAGAACCAACTCGATGGCAGTGAATGTGATTTTGATTTGCGTCCTCTGTCATTTTCCTGTTAGGTTGGGGTTAGGTTAGAAATGGTGTGGGGGTAACGTATGACCACCTCTGACTTCACCAGGGGAGGCAAGTCAAACTCAACCCAAGGCCAATCCCACAGAGGTTTGCTGACCCACAGAGCCATGGCGGACTGCTTTCGAGATGAGGCTTATGGCAGAGTTGAGTGCCTTTTGGACATTTATCAGCAGCACATAAAAGATCTTTGTAACATTGTCTGAGCAGGGCAGACACGGAGCTGAGAGGCTGAGGGCCAGAGCGGCCTGTGGCTATTGCTGAGAAGAGGTGCTCTGTATCCTGAGCATTTCAGATTCTGTTGACTTCCCTAATAAACTCCATGATTGTGAGTTTGTTCTGTGTGTTCTGAGTGGTCATTGCAATGAATTATTGAACCCAGCTGAGAAGTCAGAGAGTGCCGTGCAAGTGTGATGGTGACAGAATTGGTAAATGAGGTTAGGATAGATGCATGTGTGACGTTGGCCTGGGGATTGGCCTTGGGTTGAGTTTGATTTGCCTCCCCTGGTGAAGTCAGAGGTGGTCATACGTTACCCCCACACCATTTCTAACCTAACCCCAACCTAACAGGAAAATGACAGAGGACGCAAATCAAAATCACATTCACTGCCATCGAGTTGGTTCTGACTCAGCCAAGGCTGTGAATCTTTAAGAAAGCTCATCTTTCTCCCCTGGAGCAGCTGCTAGAGTTGAACTGAGGAGCGAGCAGTCAGCATCCCAACTCGTAACCCATCAGGGCTGTATGGCAGAAGATAAACTCAGAATCAAACCTACTGCTGCTGAGTTGGTTCTGCCCTTACTGACCCCGTAGGGCCGACTAGAACAGCCCCTGAGGGCTTCTGAGAATGTAAAGCCGTAATACGGTTTCAAGCTGCTGACCTTGCGTTAGCGCGGCCTGCCACATTACCCATTACCCACTGTGCCACCAGGGCACCTTGGTCGGAAGTGTAGGGACCCATCCATGTTAGGCGTTACTGTTTGTCGGATCGTTTTTTAATTCGTCCGAGTCCGTCTTGTAATTTGATTCCTCTTCATTTGCATATGGTGGTGTATGTATGGGCTTGCACATTATCCTTCCAGAAGCTGAGCGAGGAGGGGACTGCTCACAGGTGCATTAGAGACGTCAGCTAGCCACAACGCCTTGCCACTGTTTTCTATCTTACACTTGCCAACATTGCTGTCACATGTCATTAAAATTTCACTGAAAAAAAGAAACTGTAATAAATAAGTTTTCATGAAGCAAAGTTCTCACAACATGACAACTTGAGTTTAAAATCTGATATATCCTTTCTAACTCTCATCTTGAGGTTTCTTTTGCCCTCTTAATACATATTGTCCTTTTAATTTTATTCCTTAGTTGTGTTTTGTTGTTGAGAATAAACATAGCAAAAACACGCCAGTTCAGCAGTTAGTACGCATTCAGTTTCGTGTGATATTTCTTACATCCTTGGAATTGTACAACCATCTTCATACTCCTGTCCCGGCTTTTCCCGCTAAGCGCACTGCCCCACACGGTCCCTGTCTAACTTTTCAGGTGTTGTTGTTCCTTTGTAGATAGTTCTTAAAACAGCATAATACTCATAGCAGCCTTTAACAAAAATTTTGCTCGTTAAGCTAACTATTGTTTGATTGTAAGATAACTCCATGGAGTATTTTTGGTTTTAAGTTTTAAAGGTTCTATCAGGGCAATAGTTTCTCCACCCTCTATGGACCCAAACAATTATAGTACATGAGAATTTGAAATTCTGTACTTCATTTCCCACTTCTGATGACAATTCTTGCGTGGGATCTTTGATCGCAGAGTTTAGTAATGGTAACCCTGTACCATCCTGTTCTGGTCGAATGGCAAGGGAGGTTGTTCTTGAAGGCAATTAGGAAAACATCCTCCATTCTTCTGTTTTTGACTTCCTTCCTTTGGTGTTCCAAACAGTGGCCAGGTAGTGTGTCTTAGACGGTGACTTGCAAGCTTTTAAGACCCCAGACACTGCAGCGAACCAGGTGGTAAAACGGAAGCACGAAATATTTCATTAAGCCAATTAACTGGGATGTTCCATGAAACCACGGCCTTAAACATCCAAACCCAGGAATCAAAGCCCGTGAGGTACAGAGAAGTAGCGTTGGCAGCTATTTATATCTCTCTACCACACAGCTTTGGCTAATTCAACCTTTTATAGGTGTGCGATATACTAACATCAAGTATAATAATTATGCAGCCCTTAATCAATGTCATTTTTCAATCACTTCATCCTCTTATTCCCCTCCCACACCGCTGGTAACAAATAATAAACTTCAGTGTCTGTACTTTTGCCTGTTCTTGTTTGTTTTTTATGTGAGGACTGCAGTAGTGTCCTTTCGTGGCTGGCTTATTCACGCAGCATAATGCCTGCAAGCCTAATAATGGATGCCAGCTGCACCTTGCTTCTGTGCCTTGCACGGGGACCTCATCTGTCTAAGGAGAATTCCAGTGTTTACGGAGCACATTTTGTTTAGCCACTGATCTGTTCGTGGGTTTTTAGTCTTTTCCACCTTTTGTCTATTGTGAATAGTGCTGCAATAAACATTGGTGTGTGACTCTCTTTTTGAGCCTCTCCTTTGAATACGATTGGGTATGTACTGAGGAGTGGATTTGCTGGGTCATCTGGTAGCTGTATTTTTAGGAACTGCATTGTAGTTTTCCACAACAGTTGTACCATTTGAATTCCCTCTAGCAGTTCATAAGTCTTCCAATTTCCCCATATCCTCACCAACATCTTTTTTTTTAACCTTAGCCATTTTAATGGGATTGAAATTGCATCTCATTGTGGTTTGACTTATGTATCGTTGATGGCGAATGATGCTGAGCATCTTTCCCATCCAGTTGTTGGCCCTTTGAATGCCCTCTTTGCTGAAATGTCTAGTCAAGTCTTTTACCTGTTTATGATTGAGTTATTTGGCTCTTTGTTATTGTCAATGTTTTAGATATAAGATTCTTGTAGGATATATGAGGGGGTACTAAAAAAAAAAGAACAACAGACCCCCCCCCAAGCTATGTATTTTTTAAAAAACAAAATAACCTTATACATTTGGTTATTTGTTACACTTAATACATTTGTTAAATCTGCAATTCCATTCTTGGAAACATTTTTCTTTTTTTTGGAAACATTTTTCAAACTCATCTGTTTGAATGGCTGACAGCACCTCCCTTGTTTATTTTTCTTCACCTCCTGTACAAATCGCTGTCCTTTTTATCTTATTATTAAATACTTTAATTGGGGGCTCTTACATCTCATCACAATCCATACATTCATCCATTGTGTCAAGCACATTTGTACATATGTTGCCATCTTCATTCTCAAAACATTTGCTTTCTACTTGAGCCCTTGCTATCAGCTCCTCATTTTTACCCCTCCCTACTCCATCTTCCCTCCATCATGAACCCTTGATAAATTATAGATTATTTTTATATCTTAACATTGTCCTCGGTCACCCTTCATCCACCTTTCTGTTGTTCATCCCCCTGAGAGAGGGTTATATGTTGAGCCTTGTGATCGATTCCCTTTCTCTCCCACATCTTCCCCTAATCCTCCTGGTATCTCTATTCTTATTGTTGGTCCTGAGGGGTTTATCTGTCCTGGATTCCCCGTGTTGTGAGCGCTTACCTGTAGCAGTGTACATGTTCTGGTCTAGTCGGATTTGTAAGGTAGAATTGAGGTCATGATAGTGGATGGGGGAGAAGCATTAAAGAACCAGAGGAAAGTTATGTTTCATCAGTGCTATACTGTACCCTGACTGACTCATCTCTTCCTTGTGACCCTTCTGTAAGGGGATGTCCAATTGCTTACAGATGAGCTTTGAGTCTCCACTCCACGCACTCACCCTCATTCACATTGGTATGATTTTGTTCTGGGTCTTAGATACCAGGTACCTGATCCCATCGATACCTCATGATCACACAGGCTGGTGTGCTTCTTCCATGAGGGCGTTGTTGCTTCTCAGCTAGATGGCTACTTGTTTATCTCCAAACCTTTAAGACCCCAGACGCTATATCTTTTGATAGCTGGGCACCATCAACTTTCTTCACCACATTTGCTTATGGACCCATTTTGTCTTTAGTGATCATGTTGGGAAGGTGAGCATCACAGAATGCTGGATTATTAGAACCAAGTGTTCTTGCATTGACAAGTGCTTGAGTCAAGGCCCAATGTCTACCTGCTGCCTTAATTCTTAACATATAAAATATAAGTACATAGATCTATTTCCCTATTGTTTTATATATATAAATATACTTACATAGGTATATCCCTGTATTTAGACCATATAAATGTCCTTTGCCTCCTAGTTCTTTCCTCTCTTTTACTTTTCTCTTGTCCCACTATCATGTTCAGCCTTCATTCGGGTTTAGTAATTCCTTGCTGTTACATTCTCCACGATTAAGCTCTACTGGGCATCCTACACCCTTCTCTCTATTAATTTTAGTTCCCTTGTTGTTCCCCTGTCCCTGGGTTGGTTGATATCCCCCTCCCCCCTTTCCTTTCTTCCACCTCCCTTCTACTGTGTCTTCCTGGAACTGGCGGTCCCATTGTTTTTGTCTCTGAATTGTGTATCCCACCTATCATATCTAGATAGACATGCAGAGATATTAATAAGTGCAAAAAAAAACAGATAAAGCCAAACAAAACCAACAAAAGCAAAATAACAAAAAGAAAGCCAGTGACAAAAAAGGAAAAGCCTATAAATAGTTGCAGGTCTGTTTTTTGACCT
This sequence comes from Tenrec ecaudatus, assembly GCF_050624435.1. NCBI lineage: Eukaryota > Metazoa > Chordata > Mammalia > Afrosoricida > Tenrecidae > Tenrec > Tenrec ecaudatus. The sequence goes on from NC_134543.1 coordinate 31,586,888, forward strand.
TTAGGAATGGTTTTTAGTCGAGTCTGATGAGTTGCCACAATCTGTCCCCGAAGTCTATTTTTAGTGTTCCCTGGGGATTGCATCACTTTGCTCCCCTTGCTGCTTTGTTGCATGCCCTTAGTGTTTTGCCCCAGTGTGATGGGGTCAGCTCGGGCAAACTCCTGCACTGTGTCTCCAGTGTTGTCCCCCATAGCCCTATGATCTAGTTAGGGACGTTGTGTCTCAGAGTGGGGCTCAGCCCTTTGGTCCTCTCTGCATTGTCTGCTCTGAGCAGGACGGCAGTGAGTGGGTTGGCTTTTCCTATATACCCTGATCCTATTGAGCAGTGTCCTTCCTGTTCTAATCCTCTTCAGGATTTTAATAAAAAAGTATTCAATTTTATTAAATATTCTTTCTCCATATAAAGATGACAGTGTGGTTCTTTTACTTTGTTGTGTTGATGTGGTGCATTATATTGATTGACTTTGTAATACTGAGCCATCCCTGCATTCCTTGGATAAATTGCACTTGGTCACGGTACCGTTGTCGTTAGGCGCTATCAAGTCAGTTCCAACTCATAGTGTCCCCTCTGTACAGCAAGGAGACACTGCTCGGGCCTGTGTCATCCTCACAAGTTTCTTTTGTTTGAACATATTGTTGCAGCTATTGTGTCAATCCATCTCGTAAAAGGTCTTTCACTTTTTTCCTGCCCTTCAACTTGAACTTGCATAGGAACAATTGATGGTCTGTTCCACTGTCCGCTCCTGACCCAGTTCTAGCTGTTGATGTTGAGCTTCTCCGTTGTCTCTTTCCACTAATGTAGTCTATTTGATTCTTGTGTGTTCAATGTGGAAAGGTCCACTGCATAGTTACTGTTTATGTTGTTCAAAAAGGTATTATGATGAAGAACTCATTGGTCTTGCAAAATCCTATCATACCAGTAAATATCTTTTACCAAAGCCATATTTCCAACTACTGTTCCTTCCCCTTTGTTTCCAATTTTTGCATTCCATTATCAATAATTATCAATACATCTTGATCGCATGTTTGATCAGTTTCAGACTGAAGATGGTAGAATTCAATTCTTTCAGTAGTTTTAGTGCTTAGTATATGAATCTGAATAATAGTGGTATTGATTAGATTTCCTTGTATGTGCATAGATACTATCCTATCATAGCATGATATGATACTTATCATACCATACGTATCATACTTCAAGATAGATGTTGAAATAAGTTTTTTTAATGTTCTTTTTGACAGTGTGATGCCGCTTCTCTTGAGTAAACCTTATGGTTGTCCGATTCAGAATGGCCAGTACCAGTGCATTCAGCCCGCTAATGCCTACGATATTGATCTTTATGCATTCCATTTCATTTTTGATGATTTCCAATTTTCCTAGATTCAAATTTAGTGCATTCTGTGTTCCACTTGTTAATTAATTGGTGTTTGTAGCTGTGTCTTCTCAGTTTGAGTCAAGCCCTATCAGCAAATGAAGGCCCTTAAGCTTTCCTCCTTGTAGGTCATTCTAATCAGCGCTCCGTTGAGACGGCAGCTCTTCCCCAGTCTTAATGGGAGAGCCTTTCTCCCTGAGGGCTCCGCTCGCGGCGCTCAACCCCGGCAGAGTGCTCCTGTTCTTGAGGTTTCTGGCAGTGTTCTGTTAATAAGGGTTTTTCAGTGGCTAATTCTTCAGAAGTGGACAGCCTATTCCTTCTTAAGCTCTTCCTGGTCTAGAAGCTCTGATGAGACCGTTCCCTCTGGGGGACCCTGCTGGTATTTGAAACACCAGTGACATAGCCGTCGGCATCACAGCCACGCACAAGCCACCACAGTAGGACAAACTGATCTACAAGTGGTGGTCACGGTGTATGCCTCTTTTTTTGGATCATTTTATTGAGGGCTCTTACAGTTCTCATTACAATCCATACACCAATTGTATCAGGCATATTTGTACATATGTTGCCATCATTCTTTTCTAGACAATTACTTCTTTTTTTACATGCATGGTTAGTGTTTTATTTTTTTTTGAAGAATGGTTCTAAAACATCACACGAAATCAGGTTGAAAGGTAAAGTTTAAAATAGACCGCTTTATAAGGATAAGTTATAATGTATGTAGTAGTAGTAGTGTACAGAATCTGGATCTCAGAGCATATGCTATACCTCGTTGGCAGGAGCACCCAGGTGTTCCAAATCAGCCGGTCATTTTTCTCTTGTCTGCATAGACTTCTCGCTGGCTGCCTTCTGCTTCTGCAGCGTGATCTCAGAATCTCTGCTTCCTCTGAGAGGGAGTCAAGCTGCCTTCTTTTTCCCTTGCTCATCTCCTGAGCAAGTTCTCTCTGATTTCCATGGGCCATGCCGACCACAGGGACAGAGCCTTGGAGAGAGCGACTCGGAGAAGCAACGGTTCCCTCGCACGCACGGCCGCCGTCACCACCAGCCGATCTGGAAGGCCGACAATTACTTTCTATTGAGCCCTTGCTCTCAGCTCCTCTCCCCATCCCCCATGTATGACTCTTTTAATATTCTGCTAGATACCCTGTCCTGTAGGGTTGCTGTGAGTCGGAATTGACTAATGGCAGTGAGTTGAGCTGAGATTTTGTTCACTCGTAATTTTGCATTTATATTCATAAGCACTATTGGCCTATAGTTTCATGGTATCTTTTCTGATTTGGGCATTAGGGTTTTGCGGACTTGTAGAATAAATCAGGGAACATTCCTTCCTTCTCTGTCTTTTGGAAGAGTTAAGGAGTATTGGTGTCAGTTCTTCGGTAAGTACTTGGTAAAATTCTCCAGTGAAGCCATTGGTCCAGGACTTTGATTTGTGTTGGGAGGTTTTTGATCACTGATTCAGTCGTTTCTCTTGTTATGGGTCTCTTGAGGCTTGCTTTTTCCTCTTTGAGGAGGTTGTGTGCTTTTAAGGAATTTGTTTCTTCTTGGTTATGCAGTTTGTTGTCATACAGATGTCCACAATATTGTACCACGATTCTCTTTTATCTCTATCAGGTTGGTTATAATCCCCCTTTTCCGTTTCTGCTGTCGCATTTGTGGGGAAACCCACACCCTGTGGACCCCACTTTGGGACTGTGTATGGTGCTCTGTGCCTGGGGTTTCCTCCCCGTCTCCGGAGGGAGGCACCGCTTCCATCTTGAGCTGGCCTTCAGTGGAAACCCAGGGCAGTTTTCCTCTTTGCAGAGGAGGGGCCAGCACTCAGCAGAAGCACTGCGGTGAAGCCTCTCTTTCTGGTTTCAGAGCCCCAGTAGCTGTGTGGATGGGGGAGGGGGGGGCAAGCTCCACTTAGGTGACCTACCCTCTGACTCCACGTAGGGACCCTCTCTCAGAGTTTGCATCCATACAGCAGCTGGCAGCTAGGTGCTGAGCGAGGATCGCCACATTCCAGACGGCCCCGAGGAGGCTTGCCTTGTTGCTCACTGAGCCTGCCCTGCAGTTTGTTGGCTGTGGGCTGGAGCTTCCACTCAAGAAGCCTGCTTCCTTGCTTATAGCAGCCTCAGTCAGCTGCCCTTGACCCCGAGTATAAGGGAACAGACAGACAGGTAGCTGTGTGTCCTTTTGGTTTCAGAGGCTGAGCGATGGGTGCGCAGGGTGGCAGGTAGGATGCTGACTGTGAAGCAACTCCACTGCAAGTGCCTTCGGTAGCCACTGCAACAGCCCGGCAACCAACAGTCCGCAGATGTCACATGCCCAGGGGAGCCTGCCAGGGACATAGCAGAGCCCCCCTGCTAGTATTGGCCGAGAGTGCAGCCTTCCTCTCAACTAATGCACAGCAGCCTCCATCAGCAGCCTCGGTGCCCACTGGAACTGGGGCAGATGAACCCTCACCACCCCCAAGGACGTTTGCCCTCCTGATTCCAGAGGCCAGAGCTCTGGGGCGCACAGGGAGGCCCAGAGAGAGGGTGCGCTCTCTGGGGGCAGACTCCACGTGAGGCCGCTTCTCTAGCAGTTCAAAGCGGGCCTGCAGGTGCCAATGTTTGGATGTAGAAAGAGTTGTCATGCTCCACAGAGATCCCTAGGGAGGTCTGCCTGACTGCTACCAGAGCCCTGGGTTGTTGGCTGTGGGTGTAGCCTCTGCTGAAGATGCCTACCTCAGGGTGCCAGCAACCCTCGGCCCTGATGAAAAGCAGAGGCCTGGGCTGCAGAAGGGACAGGGAAGCTGGTGAGGTGTTTCCTGTGTGAGTAGCTTCCACTGCACAGCCTGCTGTAGCAATCTGCATTAGGCTTGCAACCTTCCATCTCGGGGTGGAGGAGGTGCTGGTGCATGCCCAGGGGACCCTGGCGAGGTCTGCCCTGTTGCTTGTGGGGCAGCAGCTGGTGGCCTTGCTGCTTTGAGCAGGCAGGGGCTGGGGTGGTTAGGGAAGCAGGCCCTTTTGCTGTGCCCTTGCACTGGTTCACAGCAGTTGGGGGGTGGGGGCGTGGGCAGCCCTGGAGTTGTGGGAAGAAAGGCTTTTCCAACCTCATCAGCTCATGTTGCTTCTTGTCTCTCCGTCCTTTCCCACTGTTCTGCCCCTCAGCAGCCAGCTCAGCTTCCTTGCACTTGCAGGGGAGGCCAGCTCGAGGGCCTGCTGGTAGCAGCCCCGTCTTCCCGGACGCCTCCACGTTGTCCCAGTACTTGAGCTTTCTTTCCTCGTCCAAGCCGCAGGGTCTGGTGCCCCTGGCTAGGAGACTGAATAATGTTACTGATTTTTAATGCTTGGGAAACAGAATTTATTTAATTTATATCACTTTTTCCACTGCACATGACTAGAGTCTAGAGGGAAATAACCTTGAATAATACGTTCAGCATCAAGTAATGAATAAAAATAGAAGGTTAGAAATGGAAACTCCCTGTTCAGTTGGCTGCTCCAAGCGCTGTGTGCTTGTTCTTGGGCTCCGTGGTGGCCATTCTCTGGTTTTCAGCTCAGTATTGTTGACCAAAGGCTGCCAGACACTGTCCTGATTCTCCTTCGCGTTTTGGGGGGCGGCGTTGTCTCTACAGTGGGATGATGCCGTGCTCTTGTCCACTCCAAATGAGCACCTGTGGTTAGAACTGGGCGGCAAACCCAGGGACCCGCCCGGCTCATGGCTCAACGTTGTCCTTGGCCTCCAGGCAAGCCACCTTCTCGGGGCTCCGTTTCTTGGCCCCTGCTTCCCAAAGTTGACCTGGGCATGAATCAGTATCTGTGATGGTCTGGCATGAACACAGTGGGGTGTGCTTACGACGCCCAAGGTAACCAGAGGGACCACTTGCCTTCTTTGGTTCTCAGGCACTGGTCTGGTGCCCGCTGAGGTTTCCTGGGTGAGGATTGGCACGTGTCATCGCGGCCCCTCTTTCCGCTGCGCGCGCCCTGCCAGCAGCTAGTGAGGGGACCCTCCAGAGAAAATCAGCGGAAGGCGAGGGTCCAGGGCTGTCTGCTGAGTCTCCTTCCCCCTCTCCCCGCAGGCCTTGAGCGACCGCTTCAGCGGCGAGATCCCCGATGACCAGATGGCCCACAGCTCCTTCTTCCCAGATGAGTACTTCACCTGCTCCTCCGTGTGCCTCAGCTGTGGGTGAGTGAGGCCTGCCGCCCCTCCCTGGGCACGGGGCTTGTAGAGTGGTGGCTCCCCGACCCCGGCTCTGCATGTAGGTCACCCAGGCTCTGGCTGGATTACAGAGCTGATGGAAGGCTGGCAGGTGAGGGCCAGGACAGGGCGTGTCTCAGTTTTTCCTGGTGATGCTGAGGGTGAAGGGGCCCCAGTTGGGACACGCGGTCATGAGGAATTTCTCAGCATAGGCCAGCCTGGCTGAGATGCTCCCAGCTTCTGGTCTGGGTCCTTTTTATGGCAGAAATTTGGTAGAAATGGTTTCTTCTATAGGGGATTTCTCTCCCCACTTTTTTGGTTGTTGAGAGTAAACGCCTCAAAACACACAGCAGTGTCTCCGTGTCTGTAGTAACAGGTAGTCTTTGAGGTGCACAAACCCTGTGTGCCCTGCTTTTCTGAGATGTTCTCATTAGCATAAACCACTGCCCCCCAAAGTGCTTATGTAGTCTTTCGAGTTTCTCTTGGGTCCCGTGGGTCCCGTGAAGCTAGAGCTTCAGAGAGCGTCCTGCTGCTGCCGCAGGGTTGTTTCTAGAGGCCTGCCGCTGGGTCCCGCGTCTGACCACCTCAGGCTGCCCTGCAATACAGCCTCCAAAAATACCAGAATGGCTGACTTTTGTACCACGAAGGTGGGGGGGCTTCCCCAGAATCCCCACGTGGTGCGTGCCCAGGCCGACCACAGGAGAGGTGTGTGCCCTGTGCCATAGACGTTCCCGGGAAGTTGTCCAGAGCCCAAACACCTGTCCGGAGGGCCTGTGGTGGTCCCACAGGTGCTGCAGGTTCCGAAGCCGGATCAGACTCGCGTCCCTCGTTGAGCAGAGAGCCGGAGCCCTAGGGTTGAAGGCATGTGCACGGAGTCCGAGGACTAAACCAGAAGGAAATCAAAATGGAGCTTTGTTGAATCATAAATCAAATGGCTCATTCTGGTGTTTCTTTGTTTTAAGGGTAGTGGAAAAGGCAGACACTCGTTACTAGCCAAGTTGCCTGTTGCTCGGTTTTAAGAAGACTGCAGGGGTCACTTTGGGTTCAAGGTTTGATCTACAGGGGGCCTTTCAGTGCTTGCTCACAGGCCTCAGGCCTGTCCACTAATGTTTGGATGGCCGCCATGTGCAAAGCTATTTTTCCACTGTTGGGACAGCTGGAATAGAGCCTGTTAGAATTAACCAAAGAGTTTGCAAAATACCTGCAGCTTGGGCCCAACCTGAGTCTGAGTTATGGTTTGAGCATCAGTGTCTTTGAAAGATTCAGCAGCTATTTCTAACATGCAACCAGGGTTGAGAACACAGGTTAGTCCACATCTACATCCAGGTGGGATTGCGCTAAGACGCATCATCAGAATCTGCAGCTTCGGGTGGGGCTCCCTGACTGGCCATGCTGGTGCTGCAGGTCCGTGCACCACACTGGGTGCAGAGAGCCTAGAGCGGTGATTCTCTCGAAGGGCTTGCTAAAACAGATTCCTGGGCTCCGCTCCCGGAGTTTCTGATTCAGTAGGTCAACGGTAGGGCCTGAGACTCAGCCTTTCTAGTACATTTTCGGGTAATGCTGAGCTTGCTGTGCAATGGAGACCCGCTTGGAGGACCACCGCTCGCCTGAGCAGTGGCTGGCTATTGAATCCCAAACGCCAGCAAATAAAACCCAAACCAAAACCCTCTTCACCACGGCGTTGGTGGTCTCGGCTCCCTCCAGGACCACTGCCTGGGTGCTCCACTGAAGTAGGGAGCCATAGCCTTTCCCTGTTGAGTGGCCAGGATTAACCTTTGGTGTCGAGCCTGTTGACCACCTGGGTACCAACTGGCCTCCAGATGAGGTATCGAGCAGGGGGTTGGCTCTCAGATTGTACCCCCCACCCCCACCCCCAGACAGGAGAACCAGGGTCTTACTTGACGAGCTGAGCTTGGAAGGGGGAGATGCATGAGTCACCAGGATGACTTGCCTCGTTTGCTCAGCATCCCCTGGACCCAGCACTGGCGGGGGGCCCTGCAGACTCACTGCGCTTCCATTCTCCCCAGCCTCTCTTACTCCCAGTGCTGAGCTCTGGCCTCAAGTTGTCAGGACCGCGGAGCTCACGGTGCATTTGGAAGGTTTCCTAGTTCCACTCAACCCGGCCCTGAGTGCATGGCCAGATTTTGGGGGGTGATTTTTGTTGCGTTTTGGCAGCCTGTCCTGGCGAAACCTTCCACTTTATCCCCATGTGGATGTGTGCGTTCCATGAGAGCCAGTTCGGCTGCAGCTCCTGTCAGCGTGACTGGGGTCTCCGCCCACCCCCTTCCTGCAGAGGCTGCGTGCACCAGGTGATGTTTCCAAGAAGAGAGTTTTTCCTTCCTGTCCCTGTGCAGAGTGCTGGGGAGCTTGTCCAGGAGGCGTCCACGATGCGTTGGCGCTCCTTGTGCTCTGTGTCTGGGGCCCAGTCCACAGGCAGGTCTGCCGGGCCCGGGTCAGAGTCTCCTGCTTAGGTGGCACAGGGGCCTTTAGCCGCCTCATTGTTGGCTTTGGGGACTTCTTCAGGGCTGGGTGTAAGAACAGCATGAATCACGGGAAGGAAGGAGTGCCGCACGAAGCCAAGAGCCGCTGCAGCTATTCTCACCAGTACGACAACCGGGTCTTCACCTGCAAGGTGAGTGCCCGCTCGACTCCACCTGGGCCACTAGCTGCCTGCTGGCCAGGCTGTCCTTTAGGTGAGACTGGTTTGGAGCTGCAGTTTCCATCAAGCTCCCTAGCACTCTTCCTCATCTCTACCCAGATGGACTCCCATGTCTTCGTTGCTGCGGCCCCTTGTTATTTATTTATTTTTATAATTGAAAGATCCTTTTTTGAGAATGACGAGGGCAGTGAATATATAAGGGTGCTTTACTCAATTGATGTACGTATGGATTGTGATGAGTTGTATGAGCCCCAATAAAAAGATTGATTAAATTAAAAAAAAAGAAAGATCCTTTTATTGGGGACTCTTACAGCTCTTATAACAATCCATACATCAGCTGCATCTAGCACATTTGTACATATGTTGCCATCATTATTTTCTAAACATTTACTTTCTATTGAGCCCTTGGTATCAGTCCCTCTCCTTCCGTCCCCCCTCATGACCCCTTGATAAATTATAAATTACTGTTATTTTCATGTTTTACACCTACCACTGTCCCCCCTTTCCCCCCAGATCTGTTGTTCGTCCCCCTGGGGGGTGGGTGTGTGGGGTTATGTGTCGATCATTGTGATCGGTTCCCCTTTCCTCCCCTCCTCGCTCTGCCTTCCCCTTCTCCTCCTGGAGTGGCTACTCCCATTCCTGTTCCTGGATTCCATGTGCTCTGAGCTCTTATCTCTTAGCTGTACCTGTGCACGTGCTCTGGTCTAGCCCACATAGTGGGGGGTGAGGAGGCCTCAAGGAACCAGAGGAATATGGTGTGTTTCATCAGTGCTATGCTGCACTCTGGTTGACTCATCCCTTCCTGTGACCCTTCTGTGAGGGGATGTCCCATTGTCATATTTTAACTTACATAGATTTTTAAGCTTATTTACTTAAGCTTCTTTTCTCCTCATCCTGAGCTTTTCTGTAAGGATCACGTACAATGCTTATTCCTTTTTTCCCCCCAAATCATTTTATTGGGAGATCTTACAGATATTCTAGCAATTCATAATTCAATTAGATCAAGCATCAATGTACAATCACTGCCACCATCAGTTTCAAGACATTTTCTTTCTTCTTGAACTCTCTGATATCAGCCCCCTTTATCCCCCCTCCCCCTCCCAGTAACCCTTTATTATTAATATTGCCATATCTTACACCATCCAAAGTATCCAGTCACTTACAGTTCTGTCATTCGTTCCCCGCCTAGTCCTCTTTCTTAAGGATGGATTCCTTCCCCCTGTGACAGGTGTATAACCTAGAGCCCAGCCCACCCTCACCCTCACCGCTTGAACATGCAGGACACTGGCTTCTGTGGAGATGCAGGGATGGTGTGTGTGTGTTGGGGTGGGGTGGGGGGCACAGGTGGTGGTGTGCTGAGCGGGGTGTGCGGAGCCAGGGGGCCTGGTGTGCAGATTAGAAGCTGGCAGTGCTGTGTTTCAGGCCTGCTACGAGAGGGGCAAGGAAGTCAGCGTCGTGCCCAAGACATCTGCCTCCACCGACTCGCCCTGGATGGGGCTCGCAAAGTATGCCTGGTCTGGGTGAGTGTCACTGATTCCCCTGAGGCTTTGGGCGTGTTTGCCTCCCCAAGCGCTGGCTGGTGACAGTGTCTGTTTGCCTTTCCTGTAGGTATGTGATCGAGTGCCCTAACTGCGGCGTGGTGTATCGGAGCCGCCAGTACTGGTTCGGGAACCAAGACCCTGTGGACACGGTGGTGCGGACGGAGATCGTGCACGTGTGGCCTGGAGTACGAGGCTTTGCTCTCCCTTCCTTCCTCGCACGGGAATCCCGGCTTCAGGATGGCTTCCCTGCAGTGGCACAGGACACTTCTTTCCACCTTCTCGCCACTCACGGTCCCTAGTCACCTCTCTCAGATGCCATATAGATTAGATTAGATAGATAGATAGACAGACAGACAGATAGATAGATAGGTGCAGATATTTGTATGGATGCAGTTGCTACTTACATGCTTGCCTGTTCCACCTTCCACATTGATTCCACTTCTCATTTTTCTCCTTTTTCGCTAGTTTTCTGTCTGGTGCTATCTTCGGCTTCCTGTGCCTTTTTTGGGGCACTTATGTCGTCTTTGATTGATTTTTTTTTTTTTTTTTGCATTAACGAAGGAGCCTTTTATTTGGGGAAATGTTCTTCAAGTGTAGTCTGAGAAGCACGTTTATATATCTCCAGCTCTTTCCTACTTGCAATTTTTAATCAGACTTTTGATTCAAGGTGTCATATAGAAGCAAATCTGCTTATGAGGCAGGGTTTGGTGGCTTCAGTGTGAGCTTCAGACGTTATTTGTATTTGGAATCGTGCACAGACAAAGCCCACAGCGGCTCTCCTCCGGAAGAAAGGGGGAGCAGTTTAACGCTCACAAAGGGACGTGCTGCACCCCCAGCTGTTCCCTCTGGTGGTGATCGCTTTGGGTGGGTGCTTCCAATTCCACCATCCAGCCGAACGGAGTGCCTGCAGATCTTTGGGTCGCCAGAGCCTATAGGCACCCTGGAACGGAGGGTGCTTACTGTTTCTCACCCTCTTTTCAGTGTCCCCCAGGCCCCCCAGAACCTGGCAGCACAGCGTGAGCTCATTTCTGGAATCCACTCCTTGAGCAGGATGGTCCAGGGCCATCAGTGTCCCAAGGGTTTAGTGTGGCTTTGGACGAGTGTAGCTCTCTCACCACGTTGTGATCGGTGCTGGTTCTGTTTTGACCTATCTTCATTCATTTCCCCTCTCCGGTACCATCTCAGTGGTAAGAGAGCTTCCGTTCCTGGGAAACAGTCCCTCCCTAGTCTATGGGCAGACTGCGCTCCGCAGAGATTGTGGGGTGCCCGGAGTATAGGTGCCTCCCCTCCTGTCTGCTCGGGCACTCCTTCATCCTGTCCACTACATCAGGGAGCACTGTGTGCCCAAAGTGGAACAAATAGGTATTTTTCTCAGAGACTTCAGAGTCAGAAATACAAAGAGCGATTTATACTGAATCCTAGAATCTGATTCCTGGAGGAACAGAGAGGAAGACCTCCTAACTTCGCCCGGGGTAGGGGCTTTTGGGGGGGTGTCAGCTTTACATGGGCGGGTCCAGATCTAACATCAGATTTTACGGCCAGAGTAAGTCCCAGCCTGAACAACTGTGCACCCAAGCTTCCTGGCCACCTCTGAAGGGAGCCCGTCAGTGGTGACTGGCTGGGCCTGGAAGCCCGAGTGGGTCCTGAGTCTTCTTGGCAGGGGGACTGTGGTTCTGAGTGGGCTGGGTGCGTGCACAGCTCACCTGAGACCATTCGCCCCTTTCCTTTCCCTCCCTTCACTCAGCGTTTTCTTTCCAGACCGATGGCTTTTTGAAGGACAACAACAACGCTGCCCAGCGCCTGCTGGATGGAATGAACTTCATGGCCCAGTCGGTGTCCGAGCTCAGCCTTGGGCCCACCAAGGCCGTCACTTCCTGGCTGACGGACCAGATTGCCCCTGCCTACTGGAGGCCCAACTCCCAGATTCTGGTACGGGTGGTACCTGCGACGTTACTCACTCACCCTCCTCGTGCCGCGTTGCCCAGTGCTGCCCTGGTCCTCTGAGGGAGGGGCAGGACTCCCCCAGTACACAGCTTCTAGATGACGGGGAGGGTGGCCTGCATGAGGCAGCCCATTTCCTGTAGGCTGACCAGTGTCCCCGTGGGATGCTTCCATGGGTGCATTTGAGTTTCCTTTCCTGGGAGGGCTGATGGATGTGGGTCAGAAGCCCAGGAGCATGAGACCTCCAGGTGGCAAAGGCCCTTAGAGATCCCTGGGGCCCTTCCTTGACAAGCCCTGAGTCTCCACCAGCAGCCACAGCCAGGGAGCACCAGCTTCGGCCTGAACCCACTGCTCACCAGCCTTCTTCACTCTGGGTGGCTAACTCTTAGGACAGAGTTTCCCATCGAGCGGAGACCGAGTGTTAGCTAGTCTCTAGTCATCCCAGCACTAGACTCTCAGCCTCCAGCCCGTAACTCCTTTGGAGCAGTTCCTCCAGCTTCCCGGAGGCTCCTTTAAGAGGCTGTGAACAACAGCAACAAGAGTTCTTGTTGCTATTCTGGCCCAGTCCCTTCCGGGATCCTGGTGACTCAGCCAGTCAGGATTTGAGGGACCTTCCGGGAACTCAAGGAAAAAGTGACACCCAGGCTGTGCTTCAGATGGGGCGTTGCAGCTCTCTGGCGCTCTTGGGACCCACCTCTGTTAGGCTTGTGGGGGTCCTGCATTCCGGGGGGGTCCCACGAACTTCCCCCGAGAATGGCTGCCTTTCTCAGTCACACAGCATGAGCGGTAACCTGCCTGTTTTGTGTTGGGGCTGGGACAGAGCTGCAGCAAGTGTGCGACATCATTTAAAGAGAATGACACGAAGCATCACTGCCGGGCCTGCGGGGAGGGCTTCTGTGACAGCTGCTCATCCAAGACCCGGCCGGTGCCCGAGCGGGGCTGGGGGCCTGCGCCCGTGCGCGTGTGTGACGGCTGCTACGAAGCCGCGAGTGTCCACCTAGGTAACGTGGGGCCTGGGCGCTGCCAGGGTGGGCACGGAGGGACCTCTCGTTGGCACTGGAAGACCAGGAAGCACTAGGTGCCCCGCGGCCTCTCCCGTTCCGAACCACATCATTCTCCTGAGAGCGGTTGCTCTCCTGGTCTGGCCAGCCCTGCTCTCAGCGCTCTGTCAAGAGCCCTTTGGGTCTTCTCTCTCAGGGGGGTTGGACTTGTCTTGCACTCAGAGCTCCAGAAGCGCTTCCCAGGGAAAGAAACCCTCACGTGGCATCTTGGCATCTGCATTCTAAAAGGCAGCAATGTTTATCAGAGGTGCCCTGACCTGAGTCTTCTCCCCAAGGAGGTTCTAAGTTGAATTGTATAGGGAAGACCGAAGACGAATCGGTGCATTTGAATTGTGCGGGTGAAGAATATTCAAAGTGCCACGGACTGCCTAAAGAACAAACAGATCTGTCTTGGAAGAAGTACAGCCAGAATGCTCTTAGAGGCAAAGATGGCAAGACTTCGTCCCAACATAGTGAGGACATGTCCCGAGAGAGCCGTCCCTGGAAGGACGGCATGCTTGGTAAATCAGCAGGGCGGTGAAAAAGAGGAAGATCTTTGGGAAGATGGCCTGACATGGTGGCTGCTTCGACGGGTTCAGACATAAGGACCAATTGTGAGGTTGGCACAGGACTGGGCAGGCCTTCGTTCTGACATCCACAGGGTCACTCAGGGTGGAAACCAATTCGCTGCCACCTCACAACAGTTGTGAGGCTGCCGGTTGATGTCTTATCAGGTGCCCCCTAATTTCAGAGTCGGGGCCCATCCTCCACAGTCCTGGGGTCTTGTGCAGGCCAGCACCTCCCACCCTGGGAGGAGACTCAGGGGTGCCCTGCAGGATGCTCTGTGTGTCCCCTGGGACACGAGTAAGAGGTGACAGCTTTTCCTTTCTCGTTCGTGTTCAGATGTTGCTGAGGCACAGGTGGATGAGGAAGGCGGAACACTGATTGCCCGGAAGGTGGGCGAGGCCGTGCAGAGCACTCTGGGAGCTGTGGCAACAGCCATCGACATACCACTAGGTGGGTCTGGCAGTGTTGGCTCTGGGGTACCGTACCGGGTAGGTGGGAGAAGGGTTTTAGAATGCCCGGGGTTATCATTCATTCAGTCAGGGCCTTGCAGAACTGAACTGGGTTGGGCAGCCAAATAAGCATCGGCACCCACTTCTGCAGGAGCTCTTAGTGGGTCGGTTGGCATGTTTACCCCTTGTTCTTGGAGACCGTGCTCCCAGCTCTGACTGTGGAGGCGTCCCCATGGCCCTGTGAGGTGGAGCAGTGGGTTGTTGACAACAAGGTTGGTGGTTCCAGCCCACCAGTTGCTCCTCAGGAGGATGACGAGGCTGTCTGCTTGTTTGTGTGAAGGTTCAGTCTCAGCCACCTGGAGTTCTCTTGTCTTATAAAGGGTTGCAGTGAGTCGGCATTAGCTCAGTGACATTAGGCTTAGTGCATCATGTTTTCACACCTGTGGACGTCAGGGAAGGGACTGACAAGGGAATGATTTGGAGAGAGGGTTAAGATCCTCTCAGCGTGGCATTGCCTGGAATTACTACCTGATATTTGTGGCAGTGGACGCATCTCGAGGGTGCAATGAGCCTCACTTGTTCCTGGGTGCCTGGGCCAGGCTGGCTGGAAGGCTGGGCCCTGCAGAACACGCCCCCCCCTCCACCGCCTGTCCATATTATATTCTCAGAGCCTCGCCCACACCGTCTCTCTTTTGGCAGTTGGACTTGTTACATGGCAGCCAGGGCCCCAAGAGCTCATGTTCCAAGAGACTGGAAAGTAGGAGTGCTCAGTTTCTAAAGACCTGGGTCCGAAATTGGCACAAAGTTGCCTCCAGTCTTGTCTTCACGGTGCCCAGGTGGATTCAAGGGAGCGGTAGCTGTCACACCAGCCTAGCTGTTAGTGTTAAGGGTTGCTGCCTCTAGCTCTGGACAGTGAGTGGGTACTTGGCAACCAGGATGTGGGCAGGGGGAGTTTATGGAGGGCTTCTGGCAAGGTTGCCTTGACCTGGCCTACTTGGGCTCTTTTACAGTGGAGACAATAGACTCCTGGCTGGGTGGCATCAGGACCCAGCCAGCATCCTGCAGGCGGGATTTCTCGTAACCCTCGAGCGCTCTTGGAGTGGGTTTATTGAGCTTAGTAAGCCAAGGCTTTGGGAAGCTCCATCACATCTCTGTCCCGCAGCTGCTAATTGGCGCGTGCTCAGTAGAACTGGGATTTGCAGAAAGGTCTGTCTGCCTCTCAACTCCGGGTTCTGTTGGAGGGTTCTGAACGCTGTAGCCCTGTGGGGTCACCAGTGAGCTTAGCTGGTGAAGAAACAGCCATGTCTGGGCCCCTGCCCACCCTGACGGTGGGAGGTGGAGGCTGGGTATGTGTGTGGGTGGGTCTGAGAGCCAGTGAGGTCCCTGCCGAGGCCTCTTGCCAGGTGAGGCGCAGAGCATCGGGCTGGGGTGGGGGTGGAGGGGTGCATCCCACCCACCGCCGCTCCCTGGCTCTTGCAGGTCTGGTGAAGGACGCAGCCAGGCCGGCGTACTGGGTGCCCGACCACGAGATCCTGCACTGCCACAACTGCCGCAAGGAGTTCAGCATCAAGCTTTCCAAGCACCACTGCCGGGCCTGCGGACAGGGCTTCTGTGATGAGTGCTCACACGACCGGCGGGCCGTGCCCTCGCGTGGCTGGGACCATCCCGTCCGGGTCTGCTTTAACTGCAATAAAAAGCCCGGTGACCTTTAACCCCAGCTCCCTCTCCACGTCCTTCACAATTCCTTAGGTTCTCAGGGTTAGAAACAGAAAGGTTGTTGGGGTAGACCCTCCTGGTCACCTGTCGTGGTGAGTGTTCCTAACGCTCCCCAGCTGGGGGCCACACTCCCTCCTTGGGGTTGGGACAGATGAGGGAGCTGGGGGTCCCCCTCCCCGCATCCGGCCAGGAGGCCTAAGTCTCTCCTCCCCATCCCCCCTTCAGTTCAGGGGACCCAGCAGTTCAGAGCAAAGGGACACAAATCTCAATCCGTTGCATTTATTTAGTTAAAAATAGTAACTATCTCCATACCTGTATACACCTGCAAAAGGCACTGAGAGTGGATGCTGGCCGGGAAGACCTCCCGCCTCCCTCGGCCCGTGCCCAGCACTGGCTGGACTGGAAGAGTGGCCATGTCCAGCCGCTGCATTGCCAGTCACCTGCCTCTCCTTCTCCTGCCCTTTCCTTCTGTGACTCCCAGGGGAGTCGAAGCCGGAGCCAGTTTCAGTCAGAGCCCACCCAACCTAGTGTGCAGGTCACCACAGGGGTGGGGGGTCCTCAGCCCCCAGAAGTTGAAAATCAGTCAGCGCGATGCCCCCAGTCCCCGGGAGCCTGGGAGTGGCCCTGCCCAGGCAGCGGTTCCTGCTTGTGGCGATGTCTGTGTCTCCCACCGGGCTGGGCCCAAAGGCAGGCACTCTGCTTCTGTAACCCAGCAGCTGCCCCGCTCCTCTCCGGCCCCCCCCCCCATCTGCTTCCGAGGGTCGAACTAGCATTTTTATTGCTTAAAGTGTCTTAATTCTTTGTTCCCAGACCCACGGCCCCTCCTGGTATTACTGGAAGGGTGACCGTGAGAATCTTCCAGGGACACAGCACAGAGTGGACTGTTAGGGTTTTTGTTGTTTTTGTTTTAAAGTATATAAATAATTCAACAGATCATAAAAAGAAAAATTCTCTTCAGTCCTTGGCAAGAGAAGTGAAAATGAACTTTTGTATCTCGGCAAGAGATTGGCCATCCCCATCTTTCGTGACTGGAAAGAGACCGTTGTGTTGAAATCCTGCCATCCCGGGGGATTCGATCTTCAGTGGCCGAAAGAGCGAAGAGCGCACAGCAAGACCGTTCCTGGCAGAACGGGGTGGGCAGGTTGAGCGCCTGCTGGGGAGTTCCTGGGCGGTCGCTCTGGCGGGTGGGCGTCAGTGTGACGGAGCCTGGAGCCCGCGGGTTGGCCCTCTGACCTGCTCCCTTATGGCCTCCTGTGGCCCCGGCCCTGCCCTAGAATCGTGTATTCTTGAATTCACCATTATAAAGCAATCTCCCTGCGGACTGCCGGCTCTCTCTTCTCACCCCCAGCAATAAACCTGTTCTGACTGCCCTTCCTCCTCCTTGGTGGGAAGTGGCCATGCGGCGTTCAGACACATTTCCAGGGTGATGCTAACATACCTGCAAAGATCTTGGCACTTGGTATCAAGGACTTTTTTTTTTTGTGGGGGGAGGGGACGACCTAACCAAGTGTCACAAAATCGTTGTCCTGTGGGGCTGTTTTCATCGCCCAGTGACAAGGCCTTTCCCTACTTTTAGGTCAAGAGCGGCCCTGGTGGTGTGGTGAGCGTAGGGCTGTGATCGCAAGGTCAGCGGTTTGAAACTACCAACCCACTATGCAGAAGACAGACAGGCAGGACTTTCTACGCTAGGAGAGAGTTCATCTCAGAAACTCACGGGGGCAGTCTGACCCTCCGAGAGGGTTGCTGTGAGTTGACATCTACTCGGCGGCAAGGAGCTCGGTGTTTTGTTTGGTTCGGTCAAGAGTAGGCCCCAGACCAGTGTGGTGAGAGCGGAGGGTTCTACTAGTCCCCATGAGGCACTGGCGCTCCCCGCTTTCCATCACTGACCTGTTCCTCAGAGCCCCCCAGAGCAGGCGTGGGGCCGGGTGGGAGCAGCAGCTGAGTTAGCGGTGCCGTCCGTCAGCCGTCACAGTGGACCTCGGGCTCTCCCTGAGGTGGCCACCAAGTCGCAGTCTGTGATCAGAGGCCTTTCTCACAGGACAGACGAGGCACTGCTCCCAGTTTTTAATTTCTCAATTTAAACTACATACTGCTGATGACCTACTTTTTTACTCTCTCGAGCTCCACTTGTCACTAGTTTTGCTGATAAAAGTATTCACGTATCATGATCACACTGCTTTTAAGATGAGCTGTGTCTATATCACCACCATCAGTCCAGTGCTTCCTCCCCCACACCCCTCTTCATCTTCCTCCCATGCCCCTCACTGCCACCTCACTCGGGCTCGCTCTCACACGCCCTTTCACTCTTGCCTCTGAGGCGAGGGGCCGGGGAGGAAGCTTGGGGAGAAGAGGTGCATGGTGGTGGCCCGCATCTGACACGGGCATAGCTCTGGTGCAGCGTGTGGGTCTCCCTGGAGGCATCACATTCATTTGCTTCCTTTCTTGGGCTGCACACAGCTGCACCCCGCTGTACACCAAGCCCCCTACGGGTGGGGGGGGACCCAGGCTGCGCAGAGCACCTCACGCCACTCTGCCTACACACCCTGGCTGGAGCCATTTTCTCAGCCCAACTACTGGGTAAGTGACCATCACATCAGGAGGCAGATTAAGACTGGACTCCAGGAACTCTGGGTCTCCCCTTTCCACCAGGAGCAACCTCCCATCCGACGTGGAACAGCACCAGCTAGTGCCCTGTGCTTACACGGGAGTGTGCAAGCACGCCCCGAGGGCTTGCACACTGGCTTAAGGCTGGCTTGGTCAACCCCTCCAGTGGAGAGTGCCTGTCTCATTTCCCTGAGAGGCCAGCATGGAAGGTGACAGAGAACCTGGCGTCTCCTAAGCAAGGGGACCCAGTGGGACCCTCACCACACCCTAGGCTCAGCTCTGCTTGCCTGGCTTATTTGGGAACTGAGGGAACCGCTGGGTAGGTGCCTGGTGTGTGCCAGGGCTGTGTCAGCTGTGGGAGACAGAAACAGCGGTGGTTCAGCTTGCTGGGGGGCGGGGGGTAGCCCAGGGTTCCCTGGCTGGCTTGAGGAGGAGCCTCCTCCCTTCTCCTCCGGCAGGGGTTGTGGACTGCACGTCCAGCGGTACGTGTGAAACCACAGGACCTCCAGTGGTCCCATGCTAGACTGCTGGCTCTAAGGCTGGTGGGAGCCCAGCCCTGTGGATCCACGGGAGAAAGACCTGGCAGCCTGTGGACTGTGCAGCCACGTTTGTGCTCTCCATGTCAGAACTACCCACAAACTGGACTACAGTGTGTTTAAAACTGACAAGGACGTGTGACAACCAGCTACGAGTCTGCAGGGATGAATTGGAGGGGGTGGGGGAGGGGCTTGAGAGCTGTCCTGCTAGGTCAAGGAGCACAGCCACGGGGAGGGGGGCCAGAGGACTCTACCCCCCTCACCCCCACAAAACTGTCCCATTGCCTGAACCTGCCTAGCAGCCAAGGCCAAGGAGTCAACCCAATCACTGATGAGGGCCATTGGAGCTGGGCTCAGTGTGGCCCAAGATCCCAGGAGACTTCCTCCAACTGGTTTGCTGCTAGATGCAGCTCAAGCATCACATTCTCCTGAATCATGAACAAGAGCCACACACCACAGCATGGTTCTAGTTTATTGTTTGACAGAAAAAAGCAGGATCATTCAGCATTGCATGTGAATGTCTCAAAAATGGTTTCCCTTAGGTTACAAAAAAATCAATGCAATTTTCTTTCAGACGCAACAACTCACTGCCATTGAGTCAACTGACTCACAGCGACCCTACAAGACAGGGTGGCACTGCCCCTGTTGAGTTTCTGAGATAACTCAAGAGAGTAGAAAGTTCGCAAGGTCCACCTTTCTCCTTCAGAGCCGCTGGTGGTTTGGAATTGCTTGGGGATCACAGCCCAACACGTAACCACTGTGCCACCAGGGCTCCTAGGCCCTTGAATCTGAAGTTCCCAGAAAGCACTGTAATAAGAACAGATGTTTTGGAAAGTGCTTCACCAAAGGCCTGTTTGAAACCTGCTAGCAAGGCCAGGAGTTGGAATGTAGCAGCTACTGCTTGGGAGAAAGATGAGGCTTTCTGCCCCTGTAAAGAGAGCCTCAGAACCCACAGGGGCAGCTCTACTTTTTCCCGTGAGGTGGCTAGAAGTTGGAATTGGCACAACGGCAGCGAGCTGATTACTTAGAAAAGATTAATCTGTCTTCCAAGAATGCCCAACACAATACTAGGAGGAGAATCCCAGGGGGTTCTGCAACCCAGAGTGAACTGGTTCTGGAAGGCCAAGCTCACGGACTCCAAACTCCAGCCTGAACTCTGCAGAGTTCCTGTTCCACAGACACAGGCCAGGGCTGTCTTCCTGGGTCGAACCTCCAGCCTGAACTCTGCAGAGTTCCTGTTCCACAGACACAGGCCAGGGCTGTCTTCCCGGTGGAACCTCCAGCCTGAACTCTGCAGAGTTCCTGTTCCACAGACACAGGCCAGGGCTGTGTTCCCGGGTCGAACCTCCAGCCTGAACTCTGCAGAGTTCCTGTTCCACAGACACAGGCCAGGGCTGTCTTCCCGGTGGAACCTCCAGCCTGAACTCTGCAGAGTTCCTGTTCCACAGACACAGGCCAGGGCTGTCTTCCCGGAGGAACCTAATGAACGCGGTGCAGCCAGTCTCAGAGCTAGGCTTCTCAAAAGTAACTTTAGTGAAACAAGAGGCAAATAGCTACTCTCCTCCAAAGTCTTTTTGTTGGGAGTTGAAATAGGTACCTTTTATGAAAAGGACTTTGACTCTCTGAGCCCTTAATTACTGTAGCTAACTGAAGAACACAGCGCCTGCCTGCCTCCCTCCCTCCCTCCTACAGCTCGCTGTGTGGTCGGAGGTGCACACGGGGTGCCTGCTTCAAAGGCCTGGGCTAGAAACAAGTGGAACGGATGCTGGTCACCTTCCACAGCCAACCCCATGCAGTCTCTTGGATTCAGTTGTAGCAGAAACAGTAGAGGTCCTGTCGGACAGCCATCAGCAGCCCAGGCCCTCCCCGGGAGCCCCCAAGCCGAGAGGAGAAGGCCACGCTGGGGATGTCCTCCTTGGAGGTAGGGTAAGGGGAGGGGATGGTCCTGAGCAGCTGGGCGTCCCGGAGGCTCCAGATTCTCGTGTAGCAGTCCTGGCCCACTAAGCAAGCAAGAGAGAGGATGTGGCAGGTCAGCGACAGCGCACAGAAACACTTGTGGGTAATGCGTGGTTTCCCAGGATACCTAAGACCTGCCAATGGTTTTATGGGCACCAGACTAACAACCCCTGTGTAGAAGTGATTACTACTGATAAGCCATTCTTAAAATCATGAGTTGCCTGGTTCCCTACAGCAGGAGTCGGCAAACGAGACGGCTAATCCTGTCCCTCACAACTGAAAAATTAGTTGAGAGTCATGTATGTTTTACAAACAAATCACAGTGAGTAATATCCTTTAAACCTTCTTCCATTTTGAGTCCCATGTACTTACTTAAAGAGCCCCACATGGTTCAAGAGACGCCCTGCCCTGCAACCACAGCCAGTCACAGGGTTCATAAGGGGTAAGGCACACTGGCCAGGTGCGACACCTCAGCTGGTTCAGCAGTCGTCCTGGCCAACAAGGGTTCTGCATCTCTTGGTACCAAGGGCTCATCAGGAGAGCTCAGCTCACCTGGTTCAGATCATAGGGGTGGATTCCCAGAAGTCATGATAGCAAGTGTGGTTCAGTTCACGAGCCCAGTTAGTTTGCAGGGCATACCTCTCTGAGGACTGACACCTACACTTCTGGTGACGGTAGGCCAGGCACATGATGGGCAAGGGGGCTTCAAAACATTTGTGGGAAAATCCCGTTATCTTAATTCCACTTTTCCGGAATCATTTTGAAAGTCCTTGGCATGTGGCTGGAGCCCCCCAGAAGGTAAGAGAACAGACCTAGGGTATTGACGGATGTTCACCTTCGTGATTCTGACCCCGAGTGGCTCCCAGGCCACTGACAGCGAAGGAGGCAATAACAAGGGCGCCTGCAGGTGCGGGTCTGAGAGGGCTGCTGCAGCTGGCCGCCCTGCACTGGCCTCAAGCCTTAGCTCTTCTCTATGACCCAGCACTCAGACGTGCCACTCAAAGGCTTCATGGAGGTAAGTGCACCTGGTGGCGGAGTGGTAACTCATTTGGTTTCAATCTGCAAGGTCAGCAGTTTGAAAACATCAGCCACCCCCCTGGAAAAAGACGGGGCTTTCTACTCCTGCCAGAGTGATGGTCTGGGAAATGGCACAAGGGGCAATTCTACCCTGTCCTGTAGAGGCGCTATGAGTCAGCACTGACTCTATGGCAGTGTGTCTGGTTTGGCTGTGATGGGAGTATTGCAAAGCATAACCCTAACTCATGGTTCCCCTCAGTTAAAAACACTGGTCTTCTGGGATACCAGAAGAGGTAACCGTCTGGAAGCACATTCTGCCATCGACGTGAACTCCCTGCAAGAAGGCTGAGTGGCTGGCATGCTCCATTCCTGCTTACAGGCGTGGATCTGAGGAACCAGCAGTGCTTTATAATGCATTTACATTTCTTTCCTCAGCATCGTCTGGTGGAAATGGGAGTAGACAAAGAGGAAGCTCAAGGTTTTAGCCAAGACATCTGTGGGATAAGGGGCCGCAGTGAACGTTGACCTAGGAAACTGAAACCCCAAACCCAGGTCCCCTGCCTCCTAGGTCTTATTTCATCCAACAAGGGGCCTGTTTCTGCTGACGGGGGTGGGGGGGTGGGGGGGAGGGGGGAGGAGGGACGACGACACGAAGGGCTGACTGGTGGGTGTTTAAGCTTTGTTCCCTAGTGTCCAGTCCATTGTCCTCCTTGTACCCTGTCCCCAACTGTGCACACTCCCTTTTGCTCCGTCCTAATTTTTACGCAGCAAGTGTCTTTTCCTTGGGGGCACCTGCTATGTAAGGTGCCGGGGTCACTCGGGGCAGTGTTGGTTGGGATGGCATTTCCTCCCCAGTTACCTGCCATCAGCAGGCCTTCTTCCTCGTGCACGTGCAGGGGCAGCTGGGCATACTCGTTCACATGGCCTTCAAACTGCCTTAAACATTTGGTGGTCCTCAGGTCCCACAGCTTGATCTGGGGGAGACACACACCAGTGGTTAGGGAGGGCCCAGCTGGTGTGCAGAGAAGGCTAGCCAGGGAGGGCCAGCTGCTCCTCGGAAATCTCTTCAGGTTGGGAAGATCTCGCCCGCAAGCGCCTGGGCCCTGAAGCCCGCAACCCGCGAACCCTCTCTTCCTTTCTGCCAGAGCTCAGGTTGGTGGAAAGCATGGAAGCTTCCTCTGTCTCCAGATACCTCTCTGCCTGGTGTCTTGGTGCAAAGGTCCCATCTGAGTAGCCTCTTGTACCAGGCCGCAGTCCCGATTCCAGCACCCCCTGCCCCCCCGCCTACCTTGCCAGCCATATCTGATGCTATGAGGCACTGTTCTTGCTGGAGGATTTGCATGGAAGTCACTGCCGAGTCATGGGCCATGCTCAGGGTCTTCCAGCCCTTGCCCCGGCTTTGAGAACGCAGGTCAATGGCAAAGATCTCCCCGGAGCGGCAGCCATTAAACAGCAAGGGGGCCTGTGGAAGGAGGGACTGCTTGGTGCCTGGTTCTGACTACTGCTGTCCATGGACACATGCATGCGTCCTCACCTTCCCTAGCCTAGCGCTGCAGAGAGTGCAGGCGGAGATGGGCTTGTCAAGGTTTGGGTGTCGACAGTCGGAAGGGCAGATGAGTCCCCAGGATAGGATACTAGCCCCTTTGTCTCCCCAGGTCCTGGGAGCTGACCCGTTGGCAGCTTGGGCTGAATTCTCAAGCCTAACCAACCACGGGCACCTCGTGCCCTCCATGGCCCTTTGTGAGAGGCCGGTTGATGAAAAGGGAGGAGGGCTCCAGAGAGAGGAAAAGCGACAGACACTGGGACAAACTGCCAGCCGACTGACTCCTTCCTGCACAAAGACGGTCTCCATGTTTTGAAAGAAGGCTAACATTTTCTGCTTTGACGCATGGGCTTGTAAAAGTGGAACCCAACAGCTGTGAGTAAATAGTACGTGCCAGCACGGGGACCCAAGTTTGGGCATTCTGCCCCATTACGGGTTCAGCAGGCTAGTCCGGGGTGTAAGAATTGCTAAAAGTTCATTTACACAGGAAGGTGCTCCAAACCCAGCGTGGCCCCTGGCCTCATCAGACAAAGCTGCCCACTCATCTCTCCCGGCCCCTGGGCTCCCCTGTAAAGGGAAGGGCGGCAAGCTACCCTACAGCGGGCTCGTTTCTACTTAGCCTTCCCACTCCACAGCCAACCCACCAGGACAGCAAACTGCTGGGCCAGGACGTCACTGCAGGTCCTGAATAACTGCCGGTGTCCCGTCACCACGTTGGTCAGCAGGACCTGCCGAGACAGGCCTGAGGGAGACAGAGGTGAGCCAGCGAGGCCAGTGGTCCTCGCAGGCTGGGGGTGGGGGGTGCGGGACTGCAGGCTGGTGGGGCTTGAGGTCCTTGAGCACCTTCCTCTGGGGGCCCGGGGAGGTGGCCACGCTCGCTCACCTGTGCTGAAGCAGTTATTTGCTTGGACGTTCAGGGACCACGCACAGGACCAGGCACTGGGGATCCGGAAGCTGCAGAGCATGTCAGGCTGGTCTGCAGTTGCTAAAGTGCATAGAGAAGGTGCCTTGGGGCTGCGCTGATAGTCAGGAGCACCTCCCTCCAGGCCGCCAGGCTTGGGAAACCCCACAAGCCTCTGTGGAGAAGAGTCTACAACTTGGCTCCACTCTGGGTTTTGTGATGGTGCGAGATCAGCCCCGGGCGCCTGACTCAAAGTGGGCATCTAAGTGGGAACCCCAGGCACTTCCTGACTCACGTGAGAACATGACGGGCACTAACTGTGTCAGGGTGGTGTGGTGGTGAAAATAAAGGCTCTTTGAGTCCAGTTCTATCTACTAGTCACACCTCAGCAAATAAGTAAATATATAAACTTTTAAAAATGATGTACATAATACTTAAAAATCCTACAGTTTAATGGATGATCACAAAATATAGCTACATTAAGAAATAGAGTATTCCAGGACCCCTGCTCTTGGGCCCTCCCCATTACGAACCCTGCCCCAACCCAAAGGCTCTCTCTGCCTCCTAACACTGCAGCGCTGGGTTTTGGAAGGCACCTGCTGACCTTGACTCTGCCTTAGTTTCCTCCTTTGAAAAAAGGTAACCACAGTCTCTCTTGCCCCGAGTGGGTGGTAAGACAAACTGCAGGCACTGGCTAAGTGTGGCATGCCTCAATAACATGAAGTGATGGCGTCCACTCAGGGCAGAGAGGCGCAGGGCGGGGGTTCATGCAGGCTAACCGGAAGCCCGACTCCCTAGTCTGAATTCTCTAGAAGACTGCAGACCCCACATGCTGCTAGCAAGGAGAAGTCCTTTGGCCAGACAGAATGCAGGTGCCCTTGAGGTGTCTGGCCCTCAGTCTCATTTTCTGAACGCCCCCACAACAGGCAGTCCAGCCAATGTTTTGCTCACTCACGTTTTGATCTCAACACCCGGTAACTCTGCTCTGGCTGCTCAAAGGGCCCACTGGGGGTATCCCCCTTCTAGTGGGAATCCTGGGCTGGACTCCTAGGTCCTCGCCCAGACACCTCTACAGAAGTCCCCATGCAGCGAAGCCCAGCCTGGGCTCCGCCGGTCTGTAGTGCCCGCGTTCCTCTCCAGTCACCCACGACGCCCACGCGTGTAGGCTGCTGGCTGCCCTGGCTTGGAGGGTCTTGTACCTGGCTGGCTGTGGGAGAAGAGCGATGCCGGCAGCAGAGTGGCGCAGCCCGGAGTCTTGGCGATTCCCCGGCGGCACAGCCTGGGCAACATGTCAAGGGCAGTAAGACACAGCTGCTCCTCTGGGAGGGAGAAGGGAGGCTGGGCCTGGGTCTCTTCAGAGGACAACCCTGGCACCGTTGGGCGGACGCACAGCCACCAGCAGGCTTACCACATGCGCACACCCGGACCCTTGGCTTCGGAGGCTTTTTAAAAGGGAAAGCTGGTATCCAGCGTGGGAAAGCACCCCTACCCCGCCCCCCACCACCCAGTGCCCCTGATCCAACTCTCTGCTCTCTCACCCAGAGAAAACCACTACTCAGAAATGGGGTGTCCTCTAGGCCATGCAAAACACAGGACACATATTTCTCATCAACAATAGAAAGGACAGTGCCTGTTTGTCGCGCACGCGCACACGCACACACACACAGAGTGGCATCCACCTAATCGTCTAGACCAGTGGTGCTCCACCTTCCCAATGCTGCGACCCTTTCATACAGTTCATGTTGTGGTGACCCCCTAACCATAACATTTTTTTTCGTTGCTACTTCGTAACTGTCATTTTGCTACTGTTATGAATCGGGTAACCCCTGGGAAAGGGTTGTGCGACTCCCAAAGGGGTCATG
The DNA here is from genome assembly GCF_050624435.1 of Tenrec ecaudatus. Lineage (NCBI taxonomy): Eukaryota > Metazoa > Chordata > Mammalia > Afrosoricida > Tenrecidae > Tenrec > Tenrec ecaudatus. The sequence goes on from NC_134543.1 coordinate 31,612,751, forward strand.
ACACAGGTTGAGGACCACTGCGGTAGGGCATTGGCTCCCAAACTTATCTGGCCTGCCACCCCCTTTACAGGGTGGGGGAAGGGCTCCGTGCGCCCCCTGGTCACTCAAAACGTGTGCCCTACCACCCGTGATCCAGGATAAAGCAGCTGCCGCTATTGCCGGCAGTTGTCGCCCAATCGGGTCCGACCCACACACAGAAACACTGCCCGGGCCAGCGCCCTCATCACAGCTGTCCCTGGGCTGCAGCCCCTTCTTGAAGTCGGGGTGTCAATTGTCTCCTGAGGTTTGTCCTCACTTTCACTGCCCCTCTACTTTCCCCAGCATGCCATCCTTCCCGGACAGGGCTGGGCTCTTCTGACGAGCCCAAAGCGTGGACACTTGTTTTTGCCGCCCTCCGGGATTATCTGTCTCAGCCCAAGGTGGGTGGGCAGCGTTGTCCACTTTGGGAAGCTTCTCTAAAGGGGGTCTCTACCCTCATCTCACCATGGACACAGCTGCCTCGTTGCCTCTGTGGACGCCTTCCATCACAATTCATGCCTCCCTCGCCACTCCTGCTGTGGTCCTTCAAGTTCTCATCAAGGCTCGTGGGCTGTCCCGGCAGCCTCCTGCCAGGGGCCCTTCCCTTGCCAGGCCCCGGCAGCCCACATCTCGAGGCGCATCCCTGAGGAATTAACCCTGCCGAGTGCCCTTAGACTCCCTGCCTGTCCCTCCTCCCCGTGCTAGCCACCCTTCTTGGTACCGTGGTGTGGGACGGATGACCTGTTGGTCTGCTAGTCTCCACCCCTGCACAGGACCTGTACACGCTGAATAGATGTTGGCGAATTGACTGCACATAGACCTCCCTGGAAAATGCCAAAGCCTGACCAGCCATGGTGGAGAAATCAGATCTGTCACACTGCCTTGGGTGGTAAGCAGCATCCATGTGCAGCTCATGTCCTTTCTAAATCCACCTCTTCTGTCTCCATATTTGGAGGACGAGGGTCTGAGGAGAAAGTCCGTGCCCAGTGTACTGTTGGTTTCTGTGACCGAGACTCAGGTCATAACCTCACTGTGCTCATGGGGCCAACTCCCTGGCCCCAGTCCCTCCAGGCCCGGGCTAAGCCGGCAGGCAGGAAGAGCGAACAGGACGGACTCAGTATAACCTCCCACCGCTCTTGGGTGGGGTGGGGTGTGCAGAGTATCCCTTGCTCTGAAGAAGCCATTTCTGTAAAGGGCGACAATTCTGTGAATTTTTGCAGACCCCATCGGTGCACGGAGGTCGGAAGATGACGAAATGACCACCAGAGGGCAAGGTGACTCAGCTACACCAGAAGACTCATGGCCCAGTAGATGGGCTTTACCCTCTCCTGAAGAAAACATGAGAACACAACATACCATTTCACTCTCGGAGCATCCAAAAGGAGTGAGGATTCTCGCTTCTCTCCTCAGGTCAGACCATCCCAGTAACGGGTAGCCCCATTCCCACAGACACCTGGGCAACAAAAGCCACATGCGATTTTGAATTGACAGCATCCACAGAGTTTTGTGTGCGGCCTCTGTGCAATACAGACCAGGTCTCCAGCGATCCTCTGGAACCCAGCCCTGGGAAACGGCTTCAGCCCCGCTGTCAGTGGCTGTGGAGGCCCAGGGTGAATGCAGCATGCTCAGACTCTGCCCAGTGCTCACCTCCCGGTCACTCCTGGCCCACCACTGCGGTCCGGTCAAGCCGGCCCCAAGCAACAACTCCTGAAGGGGTCGGTATTTGCAGTGTGGACACCTGCTTCTGGACCCCATTCACTAAGGGAAAGGAGCCCGGGGCAGCACCGGGCTTCGATTTGATGTTGGGTCAAGCGGTATCTCTGAAGCGTAGGATGGACAGTTGTCCTCTGCAATTGTTCAGGGTCCCCACGGCTCTCGGGGGGGTGGGGAGGGAAAGCTCCGGCCATCCTGACCCTGCAGTGCAACTAGCAAGAGTCCTTGGCTGCTCTCTGTCAAAGGTGGCCCCATACCTCTGTCCAATCTCCTCTGGTCCCTGCCCTCAGACTTCTGTAGGAAGGTTCCCGCACCCCTCAGGGCCACTACTGCGACTCGCGGCTCTTCTGGTTCTGCCTTGGCAGGACCTGTGGCTCCTTCCCATGGTCATGCTCCTTTCTGCCTTAGGCCTTAGCTGACACACCCTCACTCCGGCCTGGTGACCCGAGATGGAGCCATAAGACACAGTGGTAAGGTGGGTGGGCTTAGGGGCAGAGTTCCTAGGTTCTGATCTTGGAACACAGTGCCTGCCCACAGACAGTAACGCCACTCCTAGGAAAACGGCCTCTGTGGGACCTGACTGCTATCCCGGGGTTGCTGCCCTTTCTGAGAGAGTGAGCCGTGTGTGCCCAGCGGTTCAGTCACATTCTGGCACTTAACCCGTGCCAGCTCCCACCGTGCCACACACCCCCCAATGCCCATGTCTGTATCACGATGTGCCCGCTCACCAGCTTTCTTCGCTCACCAAAGGATACAGAATGTGGGAATCCAGGTGGTTTAGTGAGGCCCAGCACACACAGTTCACCTGGGGAGGAAGGACACAGTTAAAACAAAGCTTTTTTTTTTTTAAGGTGATTTAACCATGGCAGGGGCGGGGGGGTGGGTGGGGGGGTGGGAAGGTGTAAAGCAGAGCAGGGCCAGGGGAAATGTTCTAAAATTGATTATGGTAATGATTTTACAATTCTTTTATTGAATTGTATGATATGTTGATAAAATTTAATTAAAAAGGTGCCAATAACAATGTAATTAAAAAAATCTTCTGGTGCCATAGTTGTGGATTGAATTGTGTGCCCCCAAAATATGTGTCAGCCTGGCTAGGCCAAGGTCTTGATAGGACTTAACCGTCCCCGGTTTTGTGGCCTGAGGTGATTCTCCCATGTAAATCCTCACCTCTGATCGTACTGAGGCAGGATTCGAGACAGCTGTGTTAATGAGGCAGAATTAGGCTGTACTTTGAGTCGATCTCTTGATATATAGAAGGGACTAAACAAGCAGAGATCAGAGCGACCCCCTATAGTCAAGAAATAAGAGGCAGAAGCAGGGTGTATCCTCTGGACTCAGGGTCCCTGGGCAGAGCAACTGAGAGACCTAGGGAAAAACTGGTAAGAATGACCTTCTCAGAGCCGAAAGCAAGAAAACCACCCCTGGTAGCTAGCACCCTGAATTTGGGCTTTCCGCCTCCTAGAACTGTTAGAGCACCTTTCTGTTCTTATAATAGCAGCACCAGAACACTGTGGCAGGTGTGAAACCCAAACCAAACTGGCTGCCATCGAGTGGCTTCTGACTTAGCCGACAGAGTAGAACTGCCGCCTCTGTGGGAGTCTGTCTCCCCACAGGAGCTCTTCTCACAAATGGACTGGGGGCTTCCCCGCCCTGCCACCCTAGTCCTGGAGGAACGAGAGAGCAAGTAACTCCCAGGCCTCCTCAGCATGGGGCCCAGAGTGAGATGCAACCCAGAGCGTGGGCTGGGGGTGGGGAGCTGAATTCTCTTACAATGAAAATTCTTCTGCATCTTCAGGAGAAGATGAGCGTATTGTTCTTCACCCCAAACCATCTTCAACCTGTAGCTCCTGTCCTGACTCAACAAAGCCAGGGGTGCAGTCATCACCCCATTGCAATTCACAGGGGCTCCCTGGGCGGTGAGCGCCTTATACAAGTATTTATGTAGACACCCCCCAGCCAGCTGCAGTGCCTGTCACAGTCTGGCTGGCTGAGGCATTCTTCTGGAGGTCAGAGAAAGACTCGAGTGTCCAGGCTGACCGCATCCCGGAACCTGGCACGGGGTCATTTGGACCAACCTGTGATCATTCTCGAGGGAAGGGTCCAGGGGCACTGCTCCAAGACAAGCAATTCCTGAAGCTCTTACTCTCCCATGATGGGTTTCCAGGAAATCGAAACCAATCTGGCCCCTGGGGAAGCGTGGAGGCCACACCTGGCCTTCTTCCCACAGCTTTCTCCTCTCCTCTGCGTTTGGGTCCCCACTTCTTGACCTGTAGTGTACGTGGACCCCACAGCAGAGTGGGCTGCCGGGCTGAAGAGGCAGGGGTGTGGGGGGGAGTGTACCTTGCGGTTGGTGAAGTACAGGTTTTCATACATCCTCACGGTGAGGGATGGGATTTGCAGACAGCTGAGATTGATGATGCTGTACTTGGAGCCGCCAGCCTTGATGTCAATGACTGTGAAGACTCGGTCTCTGTTGGTACTGGCCTGAAGGAGCAGAGGGGAGAGCAGGGGACCTTGCGGGCTGAGCCAGGCAGGCGGCCTAAGACCCTGCGAGCCAGTGCCCATCTCTCCTGTCCTGTGTGTTCCACACATGTTCCCCATGGGGCTTGTCGCTGAAGGATGGTGGAAGACAGCCCAACATACCCGCACCCCCCAGTCCACTCTAAACCAAGCCACTCCCTGCCTGGTCTAACAAGTTAGACAAGAACTGCAGTGAGGGGGCCTGACCCGGGAGTTGGCAGATTTCCGTGACCCAGAACCTGGTCGGGAAGAGTCCAGATGCCCATTCGGATGACTGAGGGGTGGTCACGTGCCCCCACCCCGGGTTCTGAGTCACGAGGAGAGGCCTAGCTCCTTTTGATTACAGGAGATCCTCCAGCCCTCTGCCAGCACTGACTGGGCCGCCTGGCTCATGGAGATGGCTGCTGGATCCCCACTTGCGAGAACACAGAGGCACAGGAAGACTTGCTCCCTGCACATGAAGCAATAAGGTGTGCTACCAGGGCGGGCCCAGGGCTGGACAAGGGGCTGCAAGCCCTGCTTCTTGGGCTGTGGCTCTGAGGGCGCCGTGGGGCTTCAGCTCATTCCTGCCTCCGTGGGCAAGGGAGCCTTCCCAGCTCAGTACCCCACACACTTGAGGAAAACATACTCGGAGATGGGCCTTGGCCAGTGGGTGGTGGGGCCAGGCCTCTAATATAAAGTGGTATCAAGTGGGGACCCCAACAGTGGTCACAGCACAGCCCGCTCTACCAGCTCACTTATCTGCCCCCAGGCCAGCAGCAGGGGCCTGTTAAAACTATAAAACTAAGACGGTGCCACCTGCTTTCATGGCATTTGGTGCCTGCCTACAAATCCTGGCTTGACAAAAGTGAACACAGACCAGACCCGCCAGGCCGTGTGGGCATGGCCACCGTGGCTCGTTGCAGCCACAGTCCCTCCCTCCTACTCACCAGGATGAGGTTGAACTGGTCGCTTGCCAAAGCAGAGGGGTCTGAGCTCTGAACGTGGACCTTCCCCTTCTGCATGCAGCTCACTCGCAGCTCATGGGCTAGACTGCAGGGGGAGACAGGAGACAGAGAGGCCAGGGGCATGGACCCCATGTCAGGAGATATCCATGGAGAAGATGCAGTGGTGGGAAAGGGTAGAATCAAAGGCCACCTCTCCTAGTTGGCTGTCTCCATACTCCCTTCCAGCAACAGAATGAAGACTATACCACTTAATCTGAGTTTGAGCTTTACCATATACGTCTTGGGAAAATGAAAACAAAGAAATCGGTGACTTGGTCACAGAACTGAAGAGATGGAACTAGAAGGGGTGGGGCTTTGCATCACCTGGGACCACTCTCGCTCGTGCGATGAATGAAGCGTGTGAGAGAAATCAGACACATGCTAAAGGACCCTGACTAATGAGAAAAGCCATGGGCTGCAGCTGCCCCCGATTGCCCCACCCCTCTTCCGGCTGACAGCTCCCTCGGCAGGTTTCTGGGTGAAGGACCAGCAGTGCATTTCCCTCTCGGGAGGGAGACCGAAGGGCACCGTGTCCTGAGCAGCATCCTCTGTGTGGCCTGAAGGGGCACTGCTCCTTCTCATCCACCTCACCCTCGGCTCTTCGCTGCCGCCAATATGTCAGGGGTGGGGGTGGGGGCGCAGAACACGGGCTGGCTGCTGTCAGACATGGGAGCCAAGCAGACCCAGCTAGCTGCACCTGGGGCCAGCCACCCCTCTCTTCTGAACCTGTTTCCTTTTCCAGAAATTGGTGGGAAATACCAACCGATCTCAACATGTTCGTCAGCGTAATGGCAGAGATGCCAAGGACTTCGCTATTAACATTTGGTGTACACACACACACACACACACACACGTCTATGTAAAGTCCCATTTGGGGAGGGGAAGGGCAGTCCCTCAGAATGGGGAGGGGAGGAGGTTACCCCCTCGTGGGAGCTGGAGGGCTGTCTACGAAACCCAGGTGGACTATGAGTAACAGAGTTAGCAGTGTGTGTGGTCGGCTTCCCATCTCCCTGGCCTCCTGCTGAAGTCTGCCTCCCTCACCCCACGAGGAAAGGCTTGCTCTCCGGTCAATTCAAGCAGCAGGAGCGAGTGGCAGCCCCTCATGTGTGAAGCACCCTCACGGGACAGACTTGGTCAATCCCGGTGGCCTCCTGACCCAAGGAACTAAGAAACAGCGGCAGGGGAGGAGGAGGAGGAACACACAGAGAGCTATCTTACCGGGAATAAGTGGGGTCCTTGAGGAAGCCCAGCTGTCGTTTACGTAGCAAGGACAACGCGTTACATCCCACTCTGGCTACTTTCTGATTGAAAAGCAGAAACAAACAAACTCAGTGAAGATCTACTTATATCATGGGATAAGGGAGAAGGTTTCCATTAGCTCTCTGGATGCAGTGAGGAAACTGGTGCTAGGCTGACAGAAATTACATGCATAAAAAAACCCTGGTCAACCCTGGTCTCACCCCTCCCGCCTGTCTGCTCTGCACTAGGAACCGCTCTCCTGCCACCTTGCCTCAGCTCCTAAAATGCACACCCGTGCCACCTTCGCCTCCACCTGGTCGGGAGCACCGCCTAGCTGCCGAGCCAACCACTGCCTGCACGGGTGCAGAGTCATCGACAGGTGAGCGCTTCAGCAGGTGGATGGCCCCACGCTGCCTGTTCTCACGGATCCCTTCTCGCAGCTACCAAGCCAGCCCCATGCAAGGGGCACTGACACAGCCGACATGTGCCCGGGGCCGGGGCTGCCAAAGTTGGCATGGCGGGCGCTGGAGCTGGGGTTGGGGCTGTGTTCGGGAGCCTCATCGTCAGTTGTGCCAGGAGCCCTTTTCTGAAGCAGCAGTTCCTCTATGCCAGCCACTCTGGGCGCTGCCCTCTTGGCGGCCACAGGGCTTGTCTGTCTGTTGGTGCCCTTCCTCATCCTCTTTGCCACGTGAAGGGGCCCTCTCCGCCCTCGCTCTCTGTGCCATGGCGTCTTGCCTGCCCTTTACACTCCTTTCCCTGTGCCTCCCCAGTTGGTTACCCAACACACTGGAAAAGAAGTGGCTCTGAGACGGTTCTTAGACAGTGTGGGTGTCTCCCCCGGCAGCCTGGGAAAAGTAATCGGCTCAGAGTATGACAGAGGTTAGACACATAAATACTGTCATTAATAAGAAACAAAATCAGATGATCTCTTGGACATGAAGTATATGAGAGTCAGGGAGTCTACTCCACACACCTTTGACAAAATTCCCTCACCCTGACCCCAGCCCCAGGCACCGTTTCTCCATGGGAGCTGGCCTGGGAAAGGGCTCTCGGGTCTCCATCATGTTTGTTCTCTTCCCTATGCTGATCCCAGCAGGCTTTCTGTTCACTGCCCTAGAGCCACACAATGCCCTCACACCTCAACCTGTCTCACAGACTGTCCGTGGGACGCTGAAGAGACCCAGGAGGCCCTCACATCCAAGCCGTACCTCTGGAAATTATACCTTACTGCTTCCCACGCTTCCCCCAGGAAAGGACAAAATGTTGGAGCTACAGATGAAGCTCAGGAAACCCCCACCGAAGTGGGTGGAGGGGACTCCTTGCTTGTTCCTATGGCCTCCACCAGGGTTCCACCAGGGAACATTCTGGCGGCTCTACCAGGAGCCACATGCCCTTGAGCGCACGGTGCCCTAAGTGCACCAGCGGCGGGACTGTTGGCAGGAGGGGAGGGGGCAGCACGGCCCCGGGAGCGTGGTCCCAACCTTCTGCTTGTCCTCTTCCATGAGCTGCTGCCTCCTCTTCTCCATCTCCTTTTGCTGGATGCTCTCCATCGTGAGCGGGTTGCAGTTGTTATGGCCCGGGAGCAAACGAAAGTAGCGCTTCTTGTCGGGGTCAAAGTAAAACCCAGGCAGCTCTTTGGTCAACAGAAATAAAAATTCACGTCAGGAGAAAAGTGTGAGGAAAACACCAGAAAGACCCTGAGTGAGGAGCCTGGCTGGCTGGCCCATAACCCACCCCCTTCCCACCAGCTGCCTGTCCTTTCTGAAGAGGAGGAAGGTTGGGGTCATCCATGACCATCCTGGATCACAGGACGCCTTGGTGGCATAAGGGGTCATGCACTGTGTTGCTAACCACAAGGTCGGTAGTTTGAAACCACCAGCCTCTCAGAGGAAGAGATGATGCATTCTACCCGTGAAGAGTAACAGATAAACAAGCGGCCATCGAACTGAGAAGCAACAAAGCCCACATGGAAGAAGCACACCTGCCTGTGTGATCATGGAGTGTCAATGGGATCAGGTATCAGACATCAAAGACCCAGAACAAAAAATCATATCATTGTGAATGGGGGGAGTGCAGAGTGGAGACCCAAAGTCCATCTGTAGACAAGTGGACATCCCTTACAGAAGGGTCTCAGGGAGGAGACGAGCCACTTGGGGTACAGTATAGCACCAATGAAACATACAATTTTCCTCTAGTTCTTTAATGCTTCCCCCAACCCCACTATCATGACCCCAATTCTACCCTACAAATCTGGCTAGACCAGCGCGTGTACACAGGTACAGATACAAGCTGGAAACACAGAGAATCCAGGACAGATAAACCCCTCAGGACCAATAATTTGAGTAGTGATACCAGGAGGGGAAAGGGAAAGGGAAGGTAGGGGGAGAAAGGGGGAACCAATCACAATGATCTACTTATAACCCCCTCCCTGGAGGGCGGACAACAGAAAAGTGGATGAAGGGAGACATTGGTCAGTGTAAGACATGAAAAAATAGTAATTCATAAATTATCAAGGGCTCATGAGGGAGGGGGAAAAAATGAAGGGTTGATACCAAGGGTTCAAGTAGAAAGAAAATGTTTTGAAAATGTTGATGGCCTAGCCAGACTTGCAAGGTAGAATTGGAATCATGATAGTGGGACAGGGGTGGGGGTGGGGGTGTGGGGAAGCATTTAGGAACTAGAGGAAAGTTGTATTTTTCATGGTTGCTACATAGCACCCTGACTGGCTCGTTTCCTCTCTGAGACCCTTCTGTAAGGCGATCTCCAGTGGCCTACAAATGGGCTTTGGGTCTCCACTGTGCACTCCCCCACTCATTCACTATAGTAAGATTTTTTGTTCTGATGATGCCTGATACCTGCTTCCTTCGACACCTTGTGAATCTCACTGGCTGTTGTGCTTCTTCCATGTGGGCTTTGTTGCTTCTGAGCTAGATGGCCATTTGTTTACCTTCAAGCCTTTAAGACCCCAGATGCTATATCTTTTGATAGCCGGGCACCATCAGCTTTCTTCACCACATTTGCTTATGCACCCGCTTTGTCTTCAGTGATTATATCATGGAGGTGAGCACACAATATGATTTTTTGTTCTTTGCAAGTCTGGCTAGACCAGAGGATGTACACTGGTACAGACAGGAACTGGAAACACAGGGAATCTAGAACAGAGGATCCCTTCAGGACCAGTAGTGAATGGCAATACTGGGAGGATAGAGGGAGAGTGGGTTGGAAAGGGGGAACCGATTATAAGGATCTATATGTGACCTCCTCCCTGGGGGATGGACAACAGAAAAGTGGGTGAAGGGAGATGTCGGACAGGGCAAGATATGACAAAATAATAATTTATAAATTATAAAGGGTTCAAGAGAGAGGGAGGAGTGGGGAGGGAGGGGAAAAATGAGGACCTGATGCCAGGGGCTTAAGTGGAGAGCAAATGTTTTGAGAATGATGAGGGCAATGAATGTACAAATGTGCTTTACACAATTGATATATGAATGGATTGTGATGAGTTGTATGAGCCCCTCCCTAATTAAAAAAAAGGAATATGTTGATGGAAACAAATGTATTAATGTTCTTGACATAATGGGTGGATGTATGGATTATGATTGGAGTTATAGGAGCCCCCAATAAAATGATTTAAAAAAAAGTGTTATAGTGAAGGGCTCCCACGGCTGCAGGTCTACCCTGCTCTACAGGGTCACTATGGGTTGGGATCGCCGCCATGGCAGTTGAGTTTGAGCTGCTTTTTGGAAATCCTGGGCTAAATCCAACCCTGGGGAAACACCCCCAGCCCTTTCCTTTAGCGTCTCAAGTTGCTCCTGCAAGGTCTTCCAAGCCACACATGAAGTGGATCCAGACAGAGGCAAAGCCATACCGAGATACCCCAACAAGTACTGCAGTGAGAGCAGACAGAGCCAGGTGACAAGGCGGGTGGTTCCAAGCAGCACGCGGCATTACCTGGCACAGAGGAATTTCCAGCTGTGTTGGAAGAGGTTGACGGGGACTCGTCATCCCTGGGGCCAGAATCCTGTGGGCTTTGTGGTATCCCCTCATTAAGCCTGTGGACACACACAGTCATGGTAAGTTTAGCAAGGGACTCGAGTTCCTAGTCATGCCCTTGGAAGGCTCCTCTCTTCATTGAGAGTTCACCTACTGTAAATATAGCGAAGTCAGGGAAGGGTCTGAACCTCGTGTTTTCTATTATGCTAGGAGAACATTGTGCTGTTTGGTGACAATGAGATCGTTCCAATTCACAGTGACCTTGTGTACAGCAGACTGAAACACTGCCCGGTCCTGCCCCAACCTCACGATCCCTGGGACGTTTTGATTCTACTGGTGCAGTCACTGGGTCAGTCCATCTTGCTGAGGGTCTTCTCTTTGTCGCTGACCCTCAACTTTCCCAACCATGATGTCCTTCTCCAGGGACTAGTCCCTCCTGATAACATGTCCTAAGGAGCATTCTGGCTGTGCATCCTCCAAGACGAAGCTGTTTGATCTCTTGGAAGTCCATGATATATTCAGTATTCTTCACCAACACCACAATTCAGACATCAAGTCTTCTTTGGCCTGCCTTATTCGTTGTCTACTTTTTGCATACATATGATGACGTAGTTGAAAATACCGTGGTTTAGGTCAAGAGCCTCTTAATTCTAAAAGTGACATCTTTGCTTTTTACATTTTAAAGACATCTTTTGCAACAGATTTGCCAAATAAAATATGTCATTTGGTTTTTTGCTTGTTGGTTTCACGAGTGTTGATTGTGGATCCAAGTAGAACAAAATCCTTGACAACTTAAAACACTTCTCCATGTATCAGGATACTGCTTACTGGTCCAGTTGAGAGGAGTTTTGTTTTACGTTGAAGTGTAACCCATCCCGAAGACCATAGTTTTTGATGATCTTCATCAGTAAGTGCGTCCAAGTCTTCTTCGCGTTCGGTAAGCAGGGCTGTGTCATGTGCACATAGCAAGTTGTTCACGAGTCTTTCTCCGATCCTGATGCCACATTCTCCTTACAGTCCAGGTGCTCGCATACTTGCTCAGCATACAGTTTGAAGAAATGTGGTGAAAGGTTGCAACCGTGACACATGCTTTTCTGGTTTTAAAGCGCAGTGTCCCCACATTCTATTCAAACAACTTCCTTTGGTTGTGCACAGGCTCTGCATGAGCACCACTAAATGTTCTGGAATTCCTGTTCTTCAACAATATTCCGCATAATTTGTTATGATCCACACAGATGAATGCCTTTGGATAATCCAAACAGGTACACATCTTTCTGGAATTCTCTGCTTTCCGTCAATGTTCATCTGATACCAGCAATCATCTCCCTAGTTCCACATCCTTTTTTGAATCCGGCTTAAATGCCTGGCAGTTCCCTGGCAAGGTACCACTGCGACCATCTTTAAACTACCTTCAACAACAAACACTTACATGCGATATTAATGATATTGCTTAACTTCTGCACTTCGCTGGATGCTCTTTCTTTGGAAGGGACACAAGTACGGATCTCTTCTAGTCAGTAGGTCGGATAGTCATCTTCCAAATTTATGACCAGAGAGGAATGAACGCTGCCTGTTGCATTGGTTCATTGAAGAGATCTCAATTGGTAATCCATCAATCCCTGGAATCTTGTTTTCACCAGTGCCCTCAGTGAAACTTCTTCCTTCAGCATCATCTCTACTGAATGTACAACACAGTAATTTCCTCTCATCGCCATACACGGCAGCCTTTTAATGAGATCTTTGGAATTTTCCAGGTGAAATGAGACCAGAAACTTTGTCAATGAGATTTTGCCAGCAAGGTTCACTTGCTAGCTAACAGCGGTCAAAAAACCAGAGAAATGTCATTCTTTGTTTGATTCAGCAGCACACAATAGTGTAATTACTTCGCTACTCTACCTTACAGATGGAGAAACTGGGGTTCAGGGAATGGAGGCAAAGAGCTCAGGAATACTGGGAGGGAGAGCTAAGGTTAAAACACTCGATTTGCCAAGTCAAGTGGCTTCTTTGGCAATTACAGAACGTACAGTATGGTGGTAAAGCCAAAGATCTGTCAGATGAACGCAAGCACACACGCCAACAGTAAGAGCAGGTGGAAGGAGCAAGAGCCCTTCTGCATCCTTCTAGAAACACTAATGTGGTGCACCACTGCAGGGGACATTTCCTCCCCGTGCTTCCTGATGCAGCTGCTCTGTGACCACCAGCAGGAGACCCGCGTCGTGTCATCATAGACGTCTGTGCTCCTAGTCCGAGGACTGCTCCTCCATTCTTTCCACGGGCTCTCTTCAGGCCGAGCTGGCCTCTTGCCGAGGGCTCGGATTTGGCTACACCGTGTAGTCTGGTGGGGAGGCCTGGACTGAAAGGCCACCCATGGTGCTCCTTACCAAAGAGACCAATGTTCGGCGCTGTTCTGATCTTTTTACAATGTGGAGCACGTGTGGAGACTGGCCTCCATTTCAACAGATTCTCTCTCTTGTCTGCACGTACTCAGACCAACTGTGCACGGAGGTCCTACTCATTGCCAGGCTAACTGCTGAGGGTTTCCGTGCATTATGGCTGACTTACACTGCTGCTGGTCTAACCTTGTTTTGTACTGAAAGAGGGATTCAGAGGGACGAAGCAGCTTGCCCAAATGCACAAAGGAAAGGCAGCATGGTAAAACTCCAGACTTCCAAATTGCACGGCCCGGATTCCTTCCACTACCTGCTTTTTGTTACTGTTTGGGCTCATCTGTTATAAGAGAAGCATCTTGTTCTTTGACAGCTGCCCTGACTCCACAACTAGCCATATGTCCATTTGAAAAGGAGGTCTGGGGTGAAGAGCTTTGAAACCAGTATGTGTCTGCTTCGGTGAGTGGGCAGCTTGTGAAGTAAGAGTTGTGCCAAGACTTCCACGGCTGAGGATCACACGAGCAGGCTTACACGAAAAAGAGATGTCTTCTCCCGTGTGAGTGTGTGCAGATAGGGTGGATCTTGTTTTCTGAGAATATGTTGTGTTTTCTTCATGCAAAAAAATAAGTGGGCGATGGGAAAAGCAAATGGCCCCACCACACCCAGGGACACATGATCAACAGCAAATTCTAGATCTTGAATTCCTCTGGGATGTGATTACAAAGGAGGATACTGGGGGTTCCCTTGGTAATAGATAAGGCTTTCTGTCTTAACCTGGGTGATGGGTACCCGTTTACTATGTTATTCTAAAACACTTTTAAATGTATGCTAGATAATATATTACATACACACGTCCTTTGGTTTGTTTGGTTTTTTTTTTCTTCAATAGTTCATCAGCTTTCATAGGTCTTGCATTTTCAGGGACATCTGATAATAGATCATTACATTCATCTTAAAGAAGTGAAGTTGTTTTCGTAAGGAAAATACTATTCTTTCTTCCAGAGAGGTTCACGCTGAGCCATCATTTGAAGCAGCCCACGCGTACTTTTGAAAGTAGATTAAAGTTGTATTACACAGAGAGACATGCACAGTGTGCTTATTTATTTTTTTAGCCTTTTCCAGGACTTGGGCTGAATGAATGAATGAATGGAGATTTCCAGGAAGCAAGTTGCTCTGGCTGAAACTACAGGGAAGAAAAAGTCCACCAAATGGAGCAACTTGGACCCTCTGGCTAGTGCTGTGTTCAGAAATAATGGTCAGTCTGAGAGGAAAGAACAATGTGACCATGTCTCCTCGCCACTGGTCAGCAGCGATGGCCCTACCTAGGAGCAGGTGGGGACGCCGTCTCCTCAGCCTACCTCAGCATCCAGAGCGGCACTTTGGCTAGAGCCCCCCAGTGATTTGTGTGCACTTTACTGTGTGAGGAGTAATACGCTGCACAACCCTAAGACGTCAGGGGCCCGAACTGGTGCCCAGTGAGTACTTGCCTCTCGCTGGGGCCGTGCTCCCTCCGCCCTGGGCTCTGCGGGTGGCTCCTCCGCCCACATCTTCTCCTGCTCCTCCAGCTGCCCTTATACATTGCTGCTCCTAAAAGAGAAAGCAAGCTCACACACGCACACGCTTGTGGGCATGCTTACGTATGCGTGTGGGCTTCTTCATGGCTCCTTCATGCTCACCGCTTGGCAAGAGTGTGGCCTCACCTGGGTTATCACCCAAGCTTCCAGACAAACCTTAACTGGTAAAGGGCTGTCCCCCAGGAAAGGAGATACTGGCAAAACCCATCACCGTTTCCGGAACCACCTCACAGTTGACGCCTCACCTGCTAACGGTTGATTCCGTGGGCACTGGGAACTGTCAGGCAACTAACTGTGAGCCAGACACGAACTCCCTTACGTGTGGTTCTTCCCTACCAATCACACCAGAAAACACATTTACTTGTTCTCAATGGACAAAATGTCATTTTCCCAATTAGTTGATGATAGCTGCATTTTCTTCACATAGTGTCAGGACTGACAAAAACAAAAATGGAAGAAAGCAGTTAAGCATCGAGTTGGACTTGTTAACCTGCTTTAGGAAGAAATAGGTAAGGAGCGACTAGCTCCTGAACGGAAGAGCCCTCCTGTGCTCTTTTGGAAACAAGGAATGAGATGGAAATATCCCTAAATGACACTGATAAAGAGGGAAACCCTAAGCGAGATGCATGGACTCACTGGCTGCAACCTCGGCCCTAACACAGCAGGGCCTGAGGTAGGGGGCGGGGTTGGGAAGTGACTTGTTCTCTTGCCGGCAAGGTTGGTCGCTGGGAGTGGGAACCCACCAGAAGGCACCTAACAGCCCAGGAGACCAAGCTTCCTAGACTTGGCGAGCACGAGGGACGGAGGGGGGGGAGGGGGAGAAGCTGCCTGCTTTGCCAATACACAATTCCAGAGTGGGGATGGTTCAAGGCAGGGCGCCACGCTTCCCACATTTGGATTACCTTTGGCAAGTGACAAACCTCAGTACGCCTGTTTGTGCAACTGACCCAGACACTACTGCCCGTGCTTCCGTAACGACTGGGAGGTGGGAACAGTCCCAGCACCTGGCAAGTCGGCAACACGCAGCGGGCTGTTATGCAGCCCTCACGGGCGGTGGGGGTGCTATCACAACCTAAACTTGAACACCCTCCCCCCACCCGGAGGTCGGTGGGGCCTCCAGCATAAGGCTTTGGGAAAACGCTGCTCCCTTGTGTGACCGACTGCAGGGCCACGCGCTGCACGCCCCAGAACGCCAGCGTAAGGCGAGCCGCAGCCCCGGGCCCCACCCCGCCCCTGTCAGGTCGGCGGCCACGTGCTTGGCCCCACCCGGTCTGTTTTCCAGGCCTTCCGCCTCCGCCCTCGACCCGCCCGAGCTCTGGAGGGCGCAGCCGCCGCCCCCGCCGACGCTGAAGTGCACCCCAGCCCGCAGCGACCTACCTGATTCGAGGGTCACTCAGGACACCCCTCCCGCCCAGCTCCGCGAGGATAAAAGTGAGGTGCGGAGGGGACGCGCAACCCCGGAGGCGTAGCGTCGGCCACTTGGGCGTGCCCGTTCTTGTATTCTAGCAGCCGATAGGGCCACGGCGGGAGCCGCTTCTTTCTCATTGGGCACAGTTTCTGTCGGTCAACCGTAATAGAGTCGTTTTCACAGGGGCGGGGCGTGGGAGTTCAGGAACGGCGAGTCGGCGGCGCGTCCCAGCCGTGCGGTCTGGGGGCGTGGCCGAGCCGTGCGGTCTGGGGGCGTGGCCTAACCGGGCGGTCTTGGGGCGTGGCCGAGCCCGAGCCCGAATCCGAATCCGAATCCGAGCCCGAACCCGAACCCGAACCCGAGCGGGAGGCTACGACGCGAGCCGACTGACGGAGAAAGAAGGATCTGCCCGGGGCTCCTCCTCTGACCGCCCCGGGCAAGTCCTCTCTCCTCCTGGGGCCCTTGCCTTCAAGACAGACTTGAGGACAGAGGAAGATTGTCTTGGAGGAAGAGCCGAGGAGGCTTTGAAGCGTGTAGCGCCGTCCTTGACGTCTGGGAGGACCCCTGGCGGTGTAAAGGGTGCCACGTAGGCTGCTGCTAGCTAACCCAACCATCAGCAGTTTGATCCTACCCCTTGCTCCGTGCGGGGAAATAGAGGCTTTTTGCTCCTATAAAGATTGACAGTCTCAGAAACCAAAAGGAGCACTCTCCTCTGCCGTAGAGGGTCACTCTGAGTCGGAATTGACTTTATGGCAGTGAGCTTGTTTGTGTGTGTGTGTGTTGTAATTTATATAGTTTTCCGAGGTCGCTGACTGACATGTAAATAGCACGCGGCGAACCAGGAGTTAGGAGGCTCTTGGTCTAATGCTTTTCCTTCTTGCCGTGTGGCCTACGGTCAGTCCCGTCCCTTCTCCGAGCTTCCGTTTCGTCTGTGGAAACAAGTGGATCTCACATTCTAAAGTTCTCACCAGTGCTTAATTCAGCAGTTTGTTCACACAGCAGGTATTGCCAGTGTGTTCTTGTGCTGGGCCTGTGCCCGGTGTCAGCCAGCAACCATCGAATCTTCTCCAAGAGGAACATGGCAGTCAGCAATGGGAACCTGGCAGTAAGTGGCAGTTTTGTAGCAGGAAAACAGTCTCCAGGTGCCAGTGGGGTCACCTCTACTCCGAGCCATCCTGTGTGCCAGAGCAGAGCTGTGAGCCATAGGACTGTCAGTGGCTGGTCTTTCAGAAGTAGATCGCCAGGCCATTGTGAGGAGAGCCGGAATCAAATAGGCCAGGCTTGACACCAATGGGCAGCTGGAAGAGACCCTCTAATCAGGTAGGTCTGTGAAGGCTGGGCTGCAGGTTGGGGCCCCTTGCAGGTCTCCTGCATCCCATGTCCCACTGCTGTCCAGGGGATTCCAACTCATAGCTACCCTATAGGACAGAGTAGAACTACCCTAGGGATGTCTGAAACTGGAAGTCTTCCCACAAGCCTATTGCACATCTTTCCCCTATGAAGCAGTTTGTAGTTTTGAACCATTGACTTTTACGTTAGTAACAGAGCGCTTTACCCTCCAGGGTGCCTCCTTGATGCATCAGCGTCCTGTTCCCCTAGCTCTCCCGCATCCATGTGGCTGCACCCATCAGACACTAGGGTGTGGGGTTTGTATAACTGTCCCTGTTTATGAAGGCTGTGGGGAGAAGACCAGCCCCCCACAACTAATCATGGGTTCGATAGACACAATTGTACAGTTAATATATATATTATAATAAAGTCATAGAGATAAAAGAGAGCTTGAAATAATGGAGTGAGACCGAGGGCAGGAGAGAGGGGGAGGGGAAGGAAGACAAGGGGAAAGCGAAAAGGGGTGAGAGGACTGGAGAGAAGAGGGAGCCAACGAGAGGCCAAAGAGGTTCTTTATTGCTAACCAAGGCTTATATACCTGGGGGGGGGGCATGCAAGACTAATTACAGGTAAAGACATACATCACAGGAAGGGGTTGCACTATAGGTTATACAGCAATGAGAGGGGGACAATCTAGAGATATACATGCAATAGCAAGAGGAGAGATTGGGGTATACATGTGATAAGAAGGGTGGATCCTAGATTCAGGATGGCAGCCTAATTTTGGATGTCACTGAACAGGTCTGACCTGTTCTCTGGATCTCCATAGAAACCATTATCAGTAGGGTGTAAACCCCACCTACAGGGACCAGGCTAATGGTCTCAAGCCTTTAGGGAGCAGTAGCCCAATTGTCCTTAACAGCAGGGAGGGGGGGGGCCCATCAGTGGTCTGGCAACTGACTGCCTTCAGGGAGACTGTCTAAGCATCTGACCTCCCACCATATGCTGGCAAAAAAGCCAGCTGGCATGTCTTTGGGGTGACAAAGCTGGGGAAAAGTCTCTTTATAGTCCCATAGAAGGTATTTCAAGAAATTCCATGAGGTAGTATTTCACCTCCCGGGGAGTTTATGAACCAGTCCGTGCACGGAGTGGCGTGGAGGTGGGGAGAGATGGTGAGGAGAATTGACAGCGTGTGTCGCATCAACATTAGGACAGCTTCATGGAAGGGAAGGCAGAGAGAGAACACGTAATCAAACCACATGACCGAAAGTCCGCTCTCAGAATAGTTCGGTGTTTGTGCCGAATGAAAGGAAGCAAATCCACTAAGCTGGTTGGGACTTGATAGAACAGAGTCTCAAACACCCAAGAACAGGGCTAGGCAGTGAGTGCAGTGGGAGCTTCTGGAAGTGCAGGAGTTGGTCAGGGACACCACAAGACCTGTCCTGTGGGAAAGTTGCCTGGGCACCGCTATACAGGTGATGAAAACCCCAAATGGAAGCCTGCTGCCACTGAGTCAATTCCAACTCTCAGGGAGGGAGCCGGTGTAAGGTTTCAAAGGTTAGCTAGGAGGCCATTGCTTGAGAGGGAGAGCCAGACCACTGCCGCTGCTGCTGGGATGGGAGGGAGGGGCTTTGAGAGAGCACATTCCAGAGGGAGGCTCTGCCAGTGCAAGGGCTCAAGTAGAAAGAAATTGTTTTGGAAATGTTGATGGCAACATATGTACAAGGATCCTTTATATATACCGTAGAATGATGGATTGTTATAAGATTTATAAGAACCCCCAATAAAATGATTAATTAAAAAAGAAAAGTAAAAAAAATGGGTTTTATAAAGCTATTGAAGTTTTTCTTACAAAGCAAACTTACCAGCTTCTAAGTCAGCGATTCTCAACCTGTGGGTCGTGACCCCTTTGGGCATGAACGACCCTTTCACAGGGATCGCCCCATTCATAACAGTAGCAAAATGACAGTTTTGAAGTAGCAATGAAAATATAGACGAGCAAGGCATAAGGAATATGCCACCAGGGCTCCTACTGGGCCTCAGGAGATATTTCATCAGGAGCTGGCTGGCTGTGCTGGGCACCTTCACTCTGCAAACCCCATGGGATTCCTCCGCACTTCCAGTGACACCCGCCCTGTGTGTTTTGCCCCCCCATCCGACCCGACCCCACCCACCCCCCTCGTAAAAAGAAATTGTTTTGGAAATGTTGATGGCAACGTATGTACAAGGGTGCTTTATACCGTTGGATGATGGATTGTTATAAGATTTGTAAGAGCCCCCCCCCCAATAAAATGATTAATTAAAAAAAAGAAAAGTAAAAAAAATGGATTTTTTTAAAGCTATTTAAGTTTTTTTTTTACAAAGCAAACTTATCACCTTCTAAGTCAGCGGTTCTGAACCTGTGGGTCATGACCCCTTTGGGGATCGAACAACCCTTTCACAGGGATCACCGAATTCATAACAGTAGCAAAATGACAGAAAACTCAAGTGTACGCGTGGCTCTTTCATTTCTAAAAAGGTAAAATGTTGATTGATGACAAACCTCATCCTAGATGTCCATCAACTTCCCAGAAGGATGAAAATGTCAAAGGGAAACATCCATCAAGCCAGTGGAAGATGCCATCATCACCTCGCCCAAAAAAACTCATCAAGTGAAATCGAAGATCAAGACGATGCCCTTTTTTTTCTTTAATAAATCATTTTATTGGGGCTCATACAACTCTTATCACAATCCATACATCCATCAATTAAGTAAAGCACGCTTATACATTCATTGCTCTCATCATTCTGAAAATTCGCCTTCCACTTGGAATCAGCTCATTTTCCTTTTTTCCTGGAATCAGCTCATTTTCCTTCCTCCTCCCGCCCCTCTTTTCTTTTTTTAATGTGAAGTGGATATTGCATTTGGAGAGAATGACCAGACCTTAACTCCAATCCCTGAGGGCATCATACGGGCATGAAGCAGCAAACGGGGTCGGCCCCAATCCCAGCTACATCAACCCCCTCCCCAAGAGATTGTACTACAGGGGACCGCACTGAAGATACAGCCTGGGGAGACTGGTGGGTCTGCCCAGACCACATGGGAGCAAGCTAA
This sequence comes from Tenrec ecaudatus, assembly GCF_050624435.1. NCBI lineage: Eukaryota > Metazoa > Chordata > Mammalia > Afrosoricida > Tenrecidae > Tenrec > Tenrec ecaudatus. The sequence continues at coordinate 31,633,015 of NC_134543.1, forward strand.
GAAGGAAAGAGAGAGAGAGAAAACCACAACCTGGCCCACCAAACCCCAAGGACGACACTCGTACTCAGAGCAGCCAAGGCACAGATTGGACCATAGGGCCGGCCCAACAGGAGACACTATGGCCTCTCATGGACCCACAGTGGTACAAAGGAGATACAGTCTGAGAATTGTGCCCAGTAAGACCACACACACTGGGAAAAACACGAAGGGAACAGATCAGCAAGGGGAGCAAAGCAACAAAGTTCCCAAGGAATTCCAAAAACAGACTTCAGACTCGGAGGGCAGGGCTTGGCACCTCCTCAGACTCCATTGGAAAACATACATAAGATCAGCAGACAGACTTGAAACTATTTGGAGGGCCCCCATTTCTTCTTCTCCTTTTCCTCCTCCTCCTCTTTCATGTTCATCTATATAAGACAGGCAAGTTAACAATCCTGAGGGGAAAACAATGGCTTGATGGTTGGTGGGGAGAGGGAGGGGAGGGGAAAGGAGGGGTAGCCAACAAACCCAGGGACAATGGAAAAAACGAGATATAAAATCAGTGGCGAAGAGGGTGTAGAATGCCTGATGGGGTTTAATCAAGTGCAATATAGCTGAGAGGAATTATTGAGAGCTGAATAACGGTTGAACATGATAGTAAGACAGGAGGAAAGTAAAAGGAAATAGAGGAAAGAACTGGAAGGCAAAAGACATAGAGGTATAAATATAGGTATGTATATGATTTTATATATAAGGAGTGTTATATTAATATATAACAGTAGGAATCTTTGGCCTATGCAAATATATTTATATATTAAGTATCAAGGTAGCAGACAGACATTGGGCCTCTCTTCAAGTCTCCCTCAATGCAAGAACACTTTGTTCTAATAACCTGGCATTCTGTGATGCTCACCTTCTGGACAAGATCACTGAAGACAAAATGGGTGCATAAGCAAATGGGGTGAAGAAAGCTGATGGTGCCCGACCATTAGAAGATAGGTGCCTGGGGCCTTAAAGGTTTGAAGTTAAACAAGCAGCCATGTAGCAGGGAAGCAACGAAGCCCACATGGAGAAGCACACCAGCTTGTGTGATCACGAGGTGTCCACAGGATCAGCTATCAGGCATCAAAGACCCAGAACAAACAATCATATCATGTGAACAAGGGGGGTCGGATTGGAGACCCAAAGCCCATCTGTAGACAATTCAAGGAAGGGACAAGCCAGCTAAGGTTTAGTCTAGCATCAATGAAACACAACACATTCCTCTAGTTCTTAAATGCTCCCCCCACCCCGCTGCCCCTCCCACCATCATGGCCCCAATTCTGCCTTATAAATCCAGCTAGACTGGAGCATGTGCACTGGTACAGATAAGAGTCTTGACACACAGAATCCAGAACAGACAAGCCACCAGAAACAATAATGGGAGTAGAGATACCATGAGGGTAGCGGGAAGGTGGGGGAAGAAAGGGGAGAAAAGGGGAACCTCTCACAATGACTAATGTCTAAGCCCCCCAGGGTGATGAACACCAGAAATGTGGGTGAAGGAAGATGGTGTAATATATGAAAATAATAATAATTTATGTAATTTTTCAAGGGTTCATGAGGTGGGAAGTGGGAGAGGGAAGGAAAACAGGGAGTTGATTCCAAGGGCTCAAGTAGAAAGAAAATATTTTGAAAATGATGATGCAATATATGTACAAGTATTCTTGATACAATTTATGTATGGATTGTTATAAGAGCTGTAAGAGCCCTCAATAAAATGATTTAGAAAAAGAAAATGAAGTTGGAATTGAGGCAGTAAAGTGAAGTCAAGGTTAGAGCACCTAATCAACTGACCAAAGTAAACATTGTCACATCCGCCAGTCATGTACCAAGGAGAGGTTGCAATAAGAACCCTTTTGTAGTATTCCTGCCAAAGACACTAATCCGGAATAAAAAACCCTGAGACCACATGGAGATCAACTCATTTGGAGGGACATTTGAAAAAATAACTGCACTAGAATCTTCAAAAGCTTCAAGGCCAATGAAAGACTAGGAAAGCCTGAGAAGCTTGTTCCACATTGAAGGGGGTGAAGACTTGTCAACTTAAATAAATCAACAAAGAAGTAACGAAACACAAAACATTTGGACAAACGCATCCTAACGTAATAGGTTTGAATCAATGGTGGGAGTAAAATTTAACAACTGGTTCGCTGCCCTAATGGCCGCTTTAAGTGTAGGCAAGAAAAAAAAAAGATATGTCGAAAGGTAGTTTATTATTTTATGTAGTCCAGGGTGCTCAATACATCAATCGCGATCTACTAGTCGGTCGCAAATGTAATGTGGGTAGAAGATCGCACAGTATTAAAAAAAATAGATGTAAGCCTATCATCAATCCCGTCACTTAATTGATATACAGCACAGCGCAGCCAATCAGATGCAATGTTAGGTGTCAAACGCATGCGCAAACAACTGCACTAAGTGCAGCAAAACTGACAAAGCTAAGTTATCGCCAATTTTCAGACCTTGGTTTTTTTCTCTTAGACGTAAGAAAGTGTATTAAAATGAGTGGGGGAGCTGGACCAAGTAGGAAGACAAAAACGTACCACTTTCATACGGAATGGGAGATTTTTGACTCTACAAGGCGACGCTCAGCTGAAGTCCAGAGCGCATGAACAGTTCTGAACTTCCTCGCAGAGGGAAAGGACCCAAACACGAGAAAATGTGCTCCCTCCTTGACTGCATGATCCGGCTCTATTATTCATGTGAGTCACCTTTTTCCCACATAAAGATCACTAAGTCCGAGTACCGTTCCACCAGGACTGTTGAGCATTTGGAAGTGTGCTTGAGGCTGGCTGTCAGCAGCCACTGTCCGGACTATGTGTCCCTGGCTCATTCCATTCAGTGCAAGTCATCAGAGTCAACTCAGGTCATGACGAAACATGTACATCGTTCATTGTGTTGTGTTGTGCAATATGGACTCATGTGGTTATGCAAGGTACAGAAACGTACGCTATACATATAAATAATTTTCCATGCATTTATGAATAAATAATGTAAATATATGTTTTGCATTTTTGTCGTTGGTAGATCATTTTGACTTTATCATTTTTTTACTTGATCATTTTATAAGTAGCTCACATGCTGAAGAAGTGTGAGCACCGCTGATGTAGTCAATACTTAAATAAGAACAAGAAAAGAGGTACATCAAACTAGATTGTGTTATTAGAATTTTAAAATACTAATGAAAAAATATTAAATAATACCTGACAAAACCCAATCAAACGGTTATTTAAGATACTTCCATATTTCTGCTTGCCTGGCGTCCTCACCTGGGATATTCTTCGTTTTTATCCGCGCATCGTCCGCTGCGTGAGTTATCCTTGGCCATCGTTTCACCGTGGGAGCAGGTGCCCCTTCCTCGTAGAGGCAGGCCCGTAGGACGAAAAGTCACTGTGTTTGCGACACTAGAAACAGGCCACTTCTCTGAACAGGTTATGTTCATCTTTGAAAATCCCCTTTCTGCTGCTGCTGGACTTACAGCAATTGTTCGGACAACCTTTTCAGCTCTCTGAACACTTTCAGGAACTGCATCTTTCACTCATATCTCATGGGAATTTGGGACGTAACGCAATGCTGAAATGAATAACAGCGTGTCACCCTCTGGCTGTGTGGCACGCTTCCTGTTTACGTTCTGTTTGTTTACTGAAATAACAAGTGCAAGGGAATAAAAATGTAGTATTTCATCCAAAGTGTCATGAGTTTTATGAAGTGAATAAATAAATGTTATGAGCATAGTTTCACCCAATTTTTTATCTCTTTGGCTGGAATGAACATGACCCCCCTGTCATGCAGAAGAATGTTAAAAAAGAGTAAGGAAAATCCATGTGTGATTTCTACACTGGGCGGTTGCTCAGCTGCCCGCCTTAAAGAGAATCCTTATTACAAGTGCCATGTTAGCAGTTGGTTCACAGAACTCAACAGAAAACTAGGAACGGGTTCTGCTGAACCGGTAAGAACCAGCTGAATCCCCTCACTGGTTTGAATCCAAATCTGTCAAGTTTTACCTGAATTGTCTGTGGACTAAGTGCTACTGTTCAAAAACCGATATTGGATAAAATGGAGTTGTTAGGGGCCCTCCAGTCAGTTGTGACTCGTAGCAACCCTGCCAACCCCAGAAGGAGACACTGCCCGGTCCGACACCATCCTCACCTTTTCCTATGTCTGAGCCCAGTGCTGCCACCGTGTCAGTCCATCTCATCGAAGGCCTTCCTCTTGCTCTCTGCCCCTCTCCTTTACCAGGCACAATGTCCTTGGCCAGGGGCTGGTCTCTCCTGACAACACGGCTACAGTACACGAGACAAAGTCTCACCACCCTTGCCTTTAACAAGCATTCTGGCTGTGTTTCTTCCAAGACAGACGTGTGTCTTCTTTCGGCAGACCACGGGACTTCCAGTGTTCTGTGCCAGCACCATCAGATCCCAATTAGATTCTTCTTCAGTCTTCCTTATTGGCCGTTCACTTTTCACAGGCATTTGAGGCAATGGAGAATACCATGGCTCGGGTCAAGTGCACCTTAGTTCTCAAAGTGGCATCCTAGCTTTTCAACAAAACTGAAGCACACAGCAGGAAACAAAACAAGAGAGACGCCCAACTAACCCTGCTATTTGCAAGAAACACAGCTACAGTGTAAGAATACAAAACATATGAGTCATAAAGAGAGGTGCGAAGTCCTGAGGCAGGCTACTGTGTGGCCATGAACCTTGAAAACATCTTGCTGAGTGAAGCAAATCAGTTGCCAAAGGACAAATATTGCATGATCTCACTTATATGAAACAAGCAAACATAGAAAAACCACAGGCTTGTGGGGTCCCAGGGGTGAGTGGAAGGAGGAAAGGGGGAGGGTTGTTTTGTTCTCTTTGTGTAGGGGCATTGAGTGCATGTTAATGGTGATAAAATGATGTGTGGGAAAATAGTGAGGATGATTGACAACGTAAACAATGTGATGAAGGTTACTGAGTTCCTCACACAAGAATCCCTGAGATGGCTTATGCTGTGTTAGGTGTATTTTCACCTCAATGAAAAAATTAATTTCATTGTGAGAGTCAAAGGAGAGTGGAAATATACCGTGTTAACAAGAAGAAGTGGTTGTTATGGCTTTCTTCATATTAGACATCGAATTTTAAATATTAATTCCTTTTTTATTAAGAGATCATTTTATTGGGGACTCTTATACCTCATAACAATCCATACATCAATTGTATCAAACTTATTTTTATATATGTTGCCATCATTATTTTCTAAACACTAAAAAATCATTTTAATGGGGGCTTGTACAACTCTTATCACAATCCATACATCCATCCATTGTGTGAAGCACATTTGTACATTTGTTGCCCTCATCATTCTCAAAACATATGCTTCTGCTTGAGCCCTTGGTATCAGCTCCTCATTTTTTCTTACCCTCCCTGAGCCCCCTCCCTCATGAACCCTTGATAATTGATAAATTATTATTATGTCATATCTTACACTGTCTGACATCTCCCTTTACCCACTTTTCTGTTGTCCATCCTCCAGGGAGAAGGTTATATGTAGATCCCTGTAATTGGTTTCCCCTTTCCAACCCACCCTCCCTCTACCCTCCCAGTATTGCCACTCATACCACTGGTCCTGAAGGGATCATCCGCCCTGGATTCCCTGTGTTTCCAGTTCCTATCTGTACCAGTGTACATCCTCTGGTCTAGCTAGATTTGTAAGGTAGAATTGGAATCATGATAGTGGGGGGAGGAAGCATTTAAGAACTAGAGGAGAGTTGTATCTTTCATTGTTGCTACACTGCACCCTGACTGGATCATCTGCTCCCTGTGACCTTTGGTAAGGGGATGTCCAGTTGCCTATAGGTGGGCTTTGGGTCTCCACTCTGCACTCCCTCTCATTCACAATGATATGATTTTTTGTTCTTTGATGCCTGATACCTGATCCTTTCGACATCTTGTGCTCACACAGGTAGGTGTGCTTCTTCCATGTGGGCTTTGTTGCTTCTCAGCTAGATGGACACTATTGAGTTGAGAGCAGAGGTTTAAGTAGCCAGCGAAGGGCTGGCACCATTATGTCACATGTAAAGTAAGGTACAGCTGAGGTAGCCAATAGTGGTACAGCTGAGGTAGCCAATAGTCGTGCATCTCCAAATAAGGAAGAAATGGCGGGCAACTGATCAAACAGGTAAGTATGCTAATGAAGCATTCCTGGTGCCAGGGGTGGGGGGAGATGCCATCAGTCATGTATTGACCATAGCAGCTGCTAGTGAAAGACCACCAATCCTAGCAAGGATCAAGGCAGCCACCCTCTGGCAGGAAAGGAACAAAGGGCAGTTAAACCTCAGGGCAATTTGTATGGCAGGAAACAGAGTTAATTCATGGCTTAAATCCAGGGTAGGGAGACACGCAGTTCCCTACACATCTGTGATCTTAATACTAAACCTATAAATATATGCACATAGATCTATTTCTCCATCATCATATATAAATATATTTACATATGTACATGCCTGTATTTAGACCTAAGTGCCCTTTGCCTCCTAGTTCTTTCCTCTATTTCCTTTTACTTTCCTCTTGTCCCACTATCATGCTCAGCCTTCATTTGGGTTTCAATAATTCCTCTTGGTTACATTGCCCTTGATCAAGCACTACCAGGTCTCTTACACCCTCCTCACCACTGATATTGGATCACTTGTTGTTCCCTTGTCCCTGGGTTTGTTAACACCATTTCCTTTCCCCCCCACCTCCCCCTCTCCCATGTCCTGTTGTTTTCTCCTCCAGATTGTTTATCTAGCCTATCTTATCTAGATAGACCTAGACATCAATTTTAAGGCAAAAAAACCCAACTGAAAATGAAATTGTTACTTCTTAAGGACTCCAGGATCAATCCACCAGGATAATACATTGGTGTGCACCAAATAATTATAGCTTAAAAGATAGAAAGCAAAAATTGACAGGACTACAAAGAGAGAGAAGCAAGCTGATTCAGAATAATGAGATATTTTTATCAAATGTCTCATTAATTGATAGGCCAAGTAGGAAAAAATCAGTACGACATGGAAGATTTTGAACAAACCACAATGAGTAAATGACCTAATGGGCATATGAATAGATAAAACTCTGCATCCAACAATTGCAAATTCTGGGTAAGGCTAAGTAGTATTTATAAAAACAAGTAGTATTTATAAAAACATCCAAGGCTAAAAAGCAATAATTTCAAATGACTGAAATTTGAGTGTGTTCTGTGATTATCATACTATTACACCAGAACTCAATGACAAAAAAAAAGACAACTAAAAAATAGTTGTATGCAAATTGTGTATGCAATTTCCATTAGTGCATGCAAATGGCATTAGTCAGCTTTCCTTAAGCAACACTAAAAGCAAACAACCTCAAACTCTCCCTGATAGAACTATTTTGTCGTTATGTTCATGTCTTCGCTGCTTCAGCTCTCCTCTGGGTGAGTGTCAGGTCTCTTTTCCATGTCTCATGATGCTGGAATGCAGGCAGAGCAGTCATCCCAATGTGGGACATGCCTTGTGCATCAGCAGACAAAGAGCTTGGCCAGCCCACCTGATCACACGTAAAGCTTCTGTCTTGATGCAAGAAGTCCCCATGGCCAAGTCTAAAATCAATGAGGTGGGCATATATCATCCTTTAACAGGCTAAGAAAGAGTGAGTAATTGAGCTGAAAGTACAATCTACTACCTAAATTAGGAAATAAATTTCTAAATAACTCATGGGCCACCGAAGACGTCATGGTGGAGACCTAGACAAAAGACAGAAAGAACTAATTAAAAAATACTTCCTTGAACAAATGTGAATAGAAATACCATATGACCTTGCCATGTATTTACTAGGTATGTGCCCCAGAGAAACAAAGAGCAAATTATGAACAGATATATGCACACCACGTTTATTGCAAGGCTGTCTACAATAGTCAAAAGATGGAAATGAGCCCAAAGTCTATCAGTGGAGAAGTGGACAAATAAACTCTGGTACATACATACAATGGAACACTATGCATCTCTAAAAGACAATAATGAAATGGTCAAGCACCTCACCCCTTGGATGAATTTGGGAGACTTATCCTGGGTGAAGTTAGTCAATCTCATAAAGATAGATAACCCACGACATCACTATTACAAAAGAAAAAAAAAAAGAAAAATGGGTTTTCACACCCAAAGAAGGAAACTGTGGAGGCAGACTGGGGATGGTTAGGAAGAAAGGAAGGTGGGGGACGGATAGGGCCACATACTATTAGTGCTCAGGATGAGCGGTGGCTGTGTGACCGTGTTCTCTAGGCTTTCCCCTGTGTGTGTTACACTCCCCAATGAAAAGTGGGGGGAATGAAAACTACAACATATTGGGATCCTCAGATGTGGCTAACACCATTCTTTGAGGAAATTTTATACTTAAATGTCTATCTTAAGAATGAAAAAAGTGGGGAGTGCAGAGTGGAGACCCAAAGCCCATCAGTAGGCAATTGGACACCCCCTTACGGAAGGGCCACGGGGAGATGAGCCAGTCAGGGTGCAGTTTCTACCTTACAAATCTGGCTAGACCAGAGGATGTACACTGGTACAGATAGGAACTGGAAACACAGGGAATCCAGGGCGGATGATCCCTTCAGGACCAGTGGTGAGAGTGGCAATACCAGGAGGGTGGAGGGAGGGTGAGCTCAAAAGGGGGTACTGATTACAAGGATCTACATATAACCTCCTCCCTGGGGGATGGACAGCAGAGAAGTGGGTGAAGGGAGACATCGGACAGTGTAAGATATGACAAAATAATAATTTATAAATTATCAAGGATTCCTGAGGGAGGGGGGAGTGGGGAAGGAGAGGAAAAATGAGGAGCTGATACCAGGGGCTTAAGTGGAGGGCAAATGTTTTGAGAATGATGAGGGCAATGAATGTACAGATGTGCTTTACACAGTTGATATATGTATGGATTGTGATAAGAGTTGTATGAGCCCCTAATAAAATGATTTTTAAAAAATGAAAAAAGAGGAGTTAAAATAAAAAGAATGAAAAAGGACTGAAAATTAGGGAGAAGAGCATTCACCCCAAAATGTGAGAGCAAGGACTGCTGGCACCATATGGTTGTCTTACCAGGAGTACCAGGTGTCCACGTGACAAGAGGAGGATTTCCTCTTACCTTTAAAATTGTATGTCATGTGCACAGAAGGTATCAAAGAAAAAGATAAATATAAAACCTTCAAACTCTTTGCCATTGGGTTTAATCAGTACTAATAGCCACCATCTAGGTCAGAATTGAACTACCCCTGTGAGAAAGAGAGCAGAAAGCCTCATCTTCCTCCTGAGGAGTGGTTAGTGGTTTTGAACTTTGGGTCTTGAACTTAGTAGTTCAAGGTATAACCCACTACGCCACCAGGGCTCCCAAGATAAACATAGGGGGCTGAAAATAGAAAAGAAGAGGAAGATAAAATGCATGTATGTTAGAAATGATACTCTAATAAAAGCTAAGGAGCCCTGGTGGCCCTGTTGGTTAGGCTTTAGACTGCTGACTACAAGATCAGAGGTTCGAACCTACCAGGTGACCTTGGGAGAAAGATGAGGCTGTCTGCTCTCGCAGAGGTTTACAGCCTCAGAAACTGTAGGTAGGTAGGGTCACTGTGCGTCAGAGTCGACTCGATGGCAATTGGTTCGATTCTAGATATAAAGAAAAGAACACAAACAGAAGCGCAAAGCTAATGAGTAGATGATGGAGCGTTTTAGGCAATGCAGGTGGTAGTCAACCATTAGCTTCTATAAAGTTAATCGTACAAATAAGAAAATAATAAGCATTGCCAGAAAAGTCCAATGGGTCCCAGAGAGGAAGAGAAAGTTCAAGTCAGTCTCTGTATGAAAAGAGGCCCAGACACCATCCTCTCTAGTCCATGAAGCCCAGGGGTCGTGAATCTCCAGGGAGAGCAAGTGGAATAAGGGGCTCCGGGCGCACAGTGGCGGCAGCGGGTGCACACGAGAGCTGATGCCCAGGAGTTCGAGAAGGAGAAGAATGTCTCAAAACGGACTGTGGCAGCAATCGTGCAATGCTGCTTGATGTGACTGAACTGTGAAATGATATGGCATCTGAATTAACTCCCAATAAAATGGTTTTGGAAGAAAGAAAAAAAGAAGCTCATTGGACGGGACCAATGAGAGTACCTGCTGAGACAGCCCAAGGCACTGACACAGGCAGGAAAGGTGTTTGGCTTAGGGAGCCATTGGTGGCCTGGAATCCAGACCCCATCACCTGTGTGCCAGTAGCATGGTGTGTATCCGTCGCCCAGACTCAGAGAAGTCCATTGAAATAATGATAAAATAAGGCTTCATATTCACTCATCTGGCCAAAAAAAAAAGTTATGCTACCTGTTGCTAGCAGGGATGTGGAGCCAAGTGCGCTCTCAGCCATCATTGGGACAATGACAGTGCTCCAGCCTTTCTGGAAAGCAATCTGGCTGCATCTATTCAAATGATAAATACCTATTTCCTTTGACCCAGAATTCTACTCCTAGGAATCGATTCCATAAAAGTAAAAATGTTAATTTCTAAAGACACGTGTTCAAGGTTGTTTATTGCAGTGCTGCTCATGGCTGCCAAGAACTGGAAACATGGAGAATGGCCGTTAATCAGGGAATGGCTGAAAAATTAAAATATATGGCTCCATAGACTATTACATGGCTGTTAAATGGAATGAATTATAGCCTTACCAGATGTCGGAGCGAGGCTTCCGTGAGATACCGGTGAGTGAGAAAACCAGGATTGCAAAATGAGTATAAAAGAATTCCATTCTTTTTTTTTTTTTTTTTTAAGAATTCCATTCTTGTAAAAAGAGAAAGAAGGAAGGCACGAAGAAGAGACAGAACAATAAAGAACCCCATATAGGTTGGTATAGATAAATATTAATCATATGTGTGAGCATGTGACAACAACAGGAAATGAGTGCAGACACACTTGAAGTTGGTAAGTGCAAGGAGGAGAGAAGAGGGAGAAAGTTGCCCCAGTAATGCAGCATGTGTGATACGGTCCTACCCATGTAGAGCCGTGGGGGTCCCTGTGCACAGGTGTGTATGGATACATACAGAGAGATATGTGGAAACGTGCTCTTCTCAGTGTTCCTGGTAAAAATGGTGAGATTTCAGGTGTCTTTTTTGATAAATAAATATTATTTCACTTTCTTAAAATATTATCATTCCCATTCTTTATAATAAATATATAAGATGCATTATTTTAAATATTTCCTTTTTATTGTGGTAAAGACATACATCAGAAAACACATGCCATTGCACCAATTGGATATGTATTAGGTTTATCTACTGAAAACCATCTCAAACTCCCTGCCATGGAGTTGATAACAACTCATGGTGGCTTTGTAGGACAGGGTAGAACCATCCCTGCGAGTTTCTGAGACTGACCTGTTATGCGAGTAGAAAGCCCTGTCTTTCTCCCTCAGAATGGCTAGAACTGCTGGTAGTTAGTAATCAGGTGCCCAATTCAAAACCACTAGAGCTCATAGATTCTTGTAAAACGCTGTGGCAGTTACATAATCTCCTGCATAATCGCCTGTCAACTTGCGAAGGGGTGGAGTCTAGCCTGTCAATCAGGTCTTGATGACCTCACTTGGAGGCGATATGGAGATAAATAGCTGACCGGAGGCCAGATACACACAGACACTCAGCTTATCTTCCTGCGGACAAGCCACCTGGAGACCCCTGATGGAACCAGAGCCCTGGAGCTGGAGGAGCCCCATGGAGACCCACGCCAGCACTGAAGTGCTTCCACCGCCACTGCATCCACAATACTTCTCACCCACTGGCCTTGATCTTTCTTCCTGCATTCAGTGTCATTGCATGCGCTGTATGCATCTGAAGAAGAATTTATAGACTGGAATCAGACATATGGGATACTATCGGACTTATGGACTTGATCTGAGCTGGGCTAGGATGTTTTCTTAATATACAATTACTCTGTTATAAAATTCTCTATTATACACATATGAGTATCTCTGGATTTGTTTCTCTAGTCTACCCAGACTAACACATATGCAGAAGGAAAAATGAAGCTATTGTCAGTTTTTGAGAATCCAATCACAACAGAAAACGAATAGACCAGAAGTGGAGAGAACATTCTCGAACTGATTGCGGTGATGAGCGCACAACTGGTTTTCATCTGTTGAAACCAACCACTGACTTGCATGGTACACAAGTCATGTGTCAATAAAATAGTTAACCACATGAAGCGGGCTCACATTGGAGGTGGCAGTCTGGCTCGGGAGCACACATCCTCATTTAGCTGGCTGGAGGTGGCTCAGCTAAGCAGAGCTGGAGAGCGATGCAGGAAGGGCGGCTGCAGCTCTGAAGTGCTACCCCCATGCAAATTATGGGGCAGTTGGGAAAGTCTCACAACCATTTGTTAGAGCTCTTTTGGTTGGTTTTCTCTGTGTCAGCTGAATTCTTTGATGCTTTCTGCAAACTTTAAAAAGAAATTTTAGTATGAGCTTGATAAGCTGGTTCTAAGATTCCCCAACCTCCTCTAAGGAGAAGGAGTCCTGGTGGTGCAGTGGCTAAACACTTGGCTGCCAACCCAAAGGTTGACAGTTCAACCCCACCTGCTGCTTCATAGGAGGAAGATGTGGCCATCTGCTTTACGCGAAGACCGCTGCCTTGAACACCCCAGGGGCGGTTTTCCTTTGTCCCGGGGAGGGTCGCTGTGAGCTGGATTCAGGGTGGCAGCAATGACTCACTGTGGCCCCAGGCTTTGAAAGCCTAAGGTTTTATCCATTTGCAGACCTGGAGGAGCAACAGAGAGTAGCATTGTGGGACATTCAAAACCCAGCATCGCCAATTTCAGATTCGAGAGTCAAGTTCATTGTTCTGCTTTGAACCGGACAGAAAAGACATATGGACTAGCGTTCGGAGGCTAGGAATCATGTCGACATAGATTTAAGTTTAAGCAAATAGTGAATATTGGTTTTCTTTTATTCCATTACTCCTGTACCGACTGAGAAAATAAGGGAAATCTGTCCTTTCTGTAAAATGAGGCTCCTGAGAGAATGCTCAGGTGTGTTACGAGGTGTAAATAGGTTCACACTGATAAGCCATTTTAGACGATTCTCTAGCAGCGAGCACAACAGAAACACTGCATAAATAAATATCATTATTTTCTCTTCGGACTCATCCATCTTGCACAGGAAGCACTTATTTTGTTTGTTTGTTTTGGAAATAGACTTGATGTGGCTTGAGATTCTAAGAGACTGTCTGAATTATGTTGCTTATAAATGTTCACTCAACACCATGAACTTGAATTAAGGGTACAATGTTTTATCAGATGGCAAAATTAAATTACTGATTACTTATAAAAACCAAACTCCTTACCATCAAGTAGAGAGAAACACGTTGAGACCCTACAGGATGGAGAAGAAGCCTCTGTGAGCTTCCGAGACGGTAACTCTCTACGGGAGTAGAAAGCCTGCCTCCTCTTTCTCCCTGGGACTGGCTGGTTTTAAACTGCCGACCTAGCAATTAGCAGCCAAAAATGCAATCTCTAAGCCAGCAGGGCTCCTGGTAACTTACAGTCACCTCCTAATATGATTTAGGAACTCAATAGGATGTTGAAAATACCTTTGATTTCTAGGGGGAAATATGCATATTATAATTCAATCTGTCATTATTGATACTCTGTATAGGTTACAAAATAATATCCTAAATTTACCACTGTTGAGTCCATTCTGCTTCGTAGTGACGCAATAGGGCAGAGCGGAATGGCCCCAGTGGGTTTCCAAGGCTGTCAATCATTATGAGGACAAAGCCTCATCTTTCTCCCACTGAGCGATTAATGGGTTTGAACTGCTGACTTTATGCTTAGCAGCCCAGGGGTTACCCTACTACCCTACCAGGGCTCCATCTGTTTGGGATAGGATACATAGAAAATATAGTTCTACAGGATATTTGAAGCCCTGGTGACAAGTGGTGGACTGCTAACCACAAGGTCAGTGGTTCAAACCCACCAACTGCTCAGTGGGAGAAAGGTTTGGCTATCTGCTCCTCTAAAGAACTAGAGTCTCTGAAACTTTATGTAGAGTCACAATGAGTCAGAATCACCTCGATGGCAGAGGGGCTGTGGTTCTATCCAGCTGCCTTCATCAAGGTCGGCTTCTAGTAATTAAGACAAACAGACAACCTTTATGATATCATGCGAGTAGAAGGAGTCAAAGGATCTACTCTTGGGTTTGTTTTAGCCCATCCTTTTGGGATGTCCTACCACCCATATGATCGATCCGTGGCTCCCAAATCACAGCGGTCAAAGAAACCCAACCTAGCAATTTTATTATTCTCGAGTCCATCCCAACACACTGCAGCTCTGCCAGGGGCTTGGCGCTGCCCTCGTGGGGCTGCCCAGGCTGTGATCTTCATGGAAGCAGACTGCTACGTCTTCTTCCTGCTGAGCAACTCGTGGGTTCAAACGGCCATCTTTCTGAGTTCAGAACCACTGGGCCACCCGGGTTCCTTGTTTTCAGAGCAGAGCCTTCAAATTCCACTACTAGTGGTGTAGTGATTAGGTTCGAAACCACCAGCAGCTCCATGGGAGAAAGCCTGGGCTTTCTACTCCCAGAAACCCACAGGGAGTCATTATGAGTCAGTAGTGAGTTTTGAGTTTTATATTTCCTGGTGGTATAGTGGTTACTCATTGGGGCTGCAAGCAATTCAAAACCACCAGCCACTCCGGGGAGAAAGACAGAGTTTCTACTCCAGTAGAGAGTTACAGTCTCAGAAACTCAGAAATGGTTCTACCCTGCCTGTAGATTCAATGAGCCTGCATAGACTTGAGGGCAGTGAGTTTGCGTTTGGCTTTATTTCCCTCACCTGGCTATTCTGACCCCCACACTGGGAGAACATTCGTTATTCTTGTGCTTTACATGGGAGTCTGCCAAAGAAATCCCCATAAGAATTCTCTTATTTCAGAGATGGCCATTGTTGCTGTTACATAATCTGGTGTCAATTTGAGAGGATTATGCGTGAAGGGGCAGAGTCTGGCCTGTCAATCAAGAGATAACCAATGAGGTCCCTGTGTGTCATGGCCTTCTCCTGAGAATTCTGGGAACTCCTGTGTTTTCCTCCTTGGAGGTGGGAGACACCTCTCTCTCTGCACACTTCCTGCGAGACCTTCCTGAGGAGAAGCCACATGGACCTACCTTGATGTAGCCCTGGAAACTGGAGAAGCCACGTGAAGACCCTGCCAGCGCTGAGATGCTGACACCGCCACTGGATCTAAATCCTTTCTGCCCACTGACCTGTGGTCATCCTGCATTTAGCATCATTGCATGTGTTTCGTGCATCTGAAGAGGACTTTATAGATTGGTATCAGACATATGGATTAATATGGGATTTATGGGCTTGGATTGGACTGGGTTGGGATGTGTTTCTAATGAACAATTACCCTTTATATAAAACTCTCTCTTATACACACGTGAGTGTCTAAGAATTTGTTTCTCTAGTCTACCCGGACTCACACAGTCCATAAGAATAGAAACTTATGCACACAATCACACACAAGGAGGGAGCTTCAAAGAGTTCCTTGGGGACCATTCGTCATCTTTTAATCCCAGTTTTCCAAGAACTTTCTGAAACTCATGGTCAGGAGCGATTGAGTCATAGTGACCCTGCCAACAAGAGAAGGAAGCGCTGTCTGGTCCCGCGCCAACCTCACGATTGTAGTAGTGTCTGAGCCCATTCTTTCAGCCACTGGCCAGTCCATCTTATCGAGGGCTTTCTTCTTTTGCACCGACCCTCTGCTTTGCCAAGCATGCTGCCCTTCCCCAGCAACTAGTTTCTCCTCGTAACGCGCCCCAAGTACACGAAGACCGAAAGAGACAGAGCGAAAAAGGAGATTTGAAGAGACTGCATCATTCAAGTCTAAAATCTGAAGGCCAGGTTGGAAATGGCAAGTCCATATCTCAGGAGTATGAAATCTGTCTGCCAGGAAGGCTGGAAAGTCTACCGTCTTGAGGCATGACCATTCTTTCTTGGGAATGAGCCAAGAGAAGAAAATAGTTTCCTGCCTCCAAGAAGGAAAATACAGGAGTTCCCAGAATTCACAGAAGGCCAGGCCCACACCGAAGTCTCATTGGTTATATCTTGATTGACAGGCCAGACTCTACCCCTTCACTGCTAATCCTCTCAAATTGACACCAGATTATGTAACTACCACAGGGATGCATCCTATTGGATCTGTTTCTCTTGAGGCCCCGACTCCCCAGTAGATCTGAGCACGCAGGGGCCAGTTTTAGTTTCACTTCCCATGGGCGTTGCCCACGGGCATTGCCACTCTCCTGGGCACAGCTCCCCTACCCAGAGAGTGCTTGCTGCCTACACTGTTGAGCCCACTGGTTCCAAGTTCTTTGGCAACAGCAGACACTGGGCCCACAGGAGTTGGAGGTGTGTCTGTGTGGTGAATTGTCTTCTTGCCCTCTCGATGAATAACAGATGGGGTGCCCGACAGTCTTGGCAGTGGGGCTGGGCATGGTTTTTCACCTGACTCAGTAGGGGCCATCAGTCAATCAAGAGTGCTTCAGTACTCCACCAGTCTAGGGGACCACGGGCCATTTTTTGCGGAGGTGCACCCTGCTGCATAACCCATTCCTCACTTTGCAAGCAGTCGCCCCAAAGCACAGAGAGGCAATGGTGCCTTGCTTGGTGCACAATCAGGTGGCTTCCAGGAAGCAATTTACTTCATTTCAACCAGGGACCAAACTGTGGTTCCTGCTCAGTGATATCTCCTAGAAAGTGTCCTACATTCTGAGTCGTGTCCCATTGCCGCATTGCTTTGACAGGTGGCATACTCTCTACATGCTTGGGGGTCACGACCCACAGGTTGAGAACCACTGTTTTAGATGGCATGCCTTTCAGTCACCCAACATCCCATGAATACCTGCAGATGTTGGAGAATTTCACCACAAAAGGACTCATTGACATCATAGGAATGCTGTCTCTCCACTTTTTTTTCCCTTTTCTTCCTGCCTTCTAGTTATACGTGTAAACAGATGCAGTGCAGGGCTTGGCAGTTCCTTCCAGGGGGAGGGTGCGGTGGGTGTGCAGGATTTCCCTCTTTTTTTTGCGGTTTTCAAAAGGTGTCTGCCCCACCGGATGACACTAGAGGGCGCTCAGTCGCCAGTAACCAATTTGAGCCCTGGACTGCGTGCTTTTCAAAACTTTGCTTTTATTCTTTTCATTAAAGAAGGGGTTGCACAACGCCCTTCTCAGTAAACCCTCCGCTGTGGATTAGATGTGAAAGCACCCTCTCTTAAAACCCTGGCTTTTGAAATGTCCTTGAGGCCAGTGAGTCCTAAGGCTTAGGATGTATTTGCTGGCCCCATCCGTCCACACCTAATCCACGCTGTCTGCTCATTCTGGCATTTACTGTTGTGGGTGAGTCGATGCCGACTCTAGCGTTTATTAACAGAGAGCTTTAAAAATAGGGTGAGATGTATTTTCCCAGATTTAGTTAGTTATGCTTTTATTTATTCTTTCAACTACTAATTATTAACCAGCTGTTAGGGTCACTACAGGGGAAATCTTTACTCCTGTAAAGGTGCGTAGCCCGGAAACCCACAGGAAGCGTCTCCTTTGTTCTTCAGGGTCCCTACGAGTCAGAATTGGCTCAATGGCAGTGAATCTAGATTTGTTTGTTTGCTGGGCCTTGACGTAATGAGCTAAGTGTCAGGCTGCTGACTGCAAGGTGGGTGCTGCAAGCCCAGTAGCTGCTCTACTAGAGAAAGCTGAGGTTGTCTGCTCCCGTGCAGATGCACAATCTTGGAAACCCAGGGCAGTTCTTCTCTGTCCTATAAGGTCACCATGAGTTGGACTTGACCTCACAGTCAGTGGGTTTGTTTGCTTGTTTTCTATTTGGTTAGGCCTTGGGCCAGGCTCTGGAGATTTAAAGGTGCCATACCTGGCCCCAGAGAATCTATTCTTGGGGGATCTCAAACCCCAAACCAAACTCATTGTGGTTGGGCACATTCCAACTCAGAGTGACCCTACAATGCAGAGCACAATGGCCCCATATAATTTCTAAGGCAGAAAACTCTCCCAGAAACAGACAGCCTCATCCTTCTCCCAGGGAGCTCAGGGTGGGTTCAAACTACCTGCCTGTTGGATAGCAACACAGTGCTTAACTTCTATGTTACCAGGGCTCCTTCTTGTGGGACAGGGAAGTAGAAAATGGAATGAGCCAATTATTTAAATACAGCTATGAGTAAAGCCTGGTGGCATAGCGGGTTACTACAAGGTCAGCAGTTCAAAAGCACCAGTTACTCCCAGGGAGAAAGATGAGACTTTCTATTACCACAAAGAGCCACAGTAGTGGAAACCCACAGAGGCAGTTCTATCCGGTCCTATAGGGCTGCTATGAGTTGGGACTGACTCAAAGGCAGTGAGTTTGAGACTTTTTTTAATGGATAAAATGATATCTCTGGTGGCAGCCGGGTGACCCTTTCTGATAAGCATTAGAATCTAACTGCAAGGTCAGGAGTTTGAACCCGCCAGCTCTGCCCCCATGGGAGAAATATGCATGAGGTTATCTGCTCTTTCATAGAGGTACAGCCTCAGAAACCCCACAAAGAGTCACTAGGATTTGGAATCAACTGTATGGCCGTGGGCTGGATCCAACTAGGAGCCGTGGCGGTACAGTGGTAAAGGTACTTCACCTCTAGGTTGGTGGTTCGAACCCAACAGTCAATTGTTAGGAAGGAGGTGTGGCAGTTCACATCTGAGATTCACTGATTTGGAAACTGTGGGGCAGTGAAAAACGATGAGCCAGGAGAGATTTTGCAACAAAGGGTTTGGGATCTACCTGCTCAGACCCTCAGAGGCCCAAGGGAGCAAGGGATGAACTTGAGAGCCATTTAACCTGCGCAGTTTACATTCAAACTGCTTAGGGGGTAAAATGAAAGTGTTCCACGTCCGCTGCATCCATGACCATTCTAGAAACAAAGGAGCCTGCAGAATCCCCGAGCTCCGGTGTCTAGAAGCCCTGGTTGTCAGCATCGTCCCAGTTCCAAGGATTACAATACAGTAAATTATAAGAACTTCTGTCTTTGAACGGGCAGAAAATACATTGTATCATCTTCTGGCTGGTGGGAACAGAGAACATCTGATGACTTTGAGACTCCAGATAGCAAAAGAAACGTCACTTCCTGCCTCAGGCTTAATAGCCCCATTTGGTTGGGTTTTTATTTCTCCTCTTTGGTGAAATTCATTGTTCCCATTTGTGTCCTCTTCACCCAGAGTTTCCCCCTGGTCTGTTTCTCTTGTTTCATCCCTCTGTAAGGAGAAGATAATCTGTTTCTTTGGGATCCCAGAATCCCTGCCCTTGAGCCTCCCATGCCAGAATTCTATCCTGCACGGGAGACATGGTTTGTAATCTGTCCCCATGGGCTTAGATGTATCGCATATTCATGGGGTCCTCTGTAGATGTCAGCAACTCACTTTTACCTTCTTCCTTTGGCCCATTGCGTAAAAGAAACTTGGAGTTGGGGTCCTTTTGCAGAGATGCAGGCCAGAGTTCATTGTCTGGGACTGCTGGAGGAGACACCTGCTAGCACTTGCCTGGCCTCTGGGCCCAGAGTGTGGGACAGAGTTTGCCAGCGTGTGGGACATTTTAGGCACTGTGGCTTCTGGCCACTCCTCGGACACCTATTTTTATATGGTGGTGTAAATATCTGCAGAACGACCACACGTAACATGCGCCCATGGGCTTGGCGTGGAGACTCCTTCTGGATGGTTCCTGGGTAGTGACAGAGGTCATGTCCATGGTGTGAGTGAGTGAAGCAGGTGCTCATCACACTTAAAGCCATACTCCCCCAGAAAGGCCTTGGGGGCCAGCCACTTTGGCAGGTGAAAAGTTGACCCAGGCAATGGCCAAAGGGATGGGCTTATTTCTTTATACCATGTAAGGAAATTGAGCTGCTGTCAGTCTTTGTTCAAAGAACCCTAGGAGAGCGGTGGTGCAGCACTTGTCTGGGAGCTGAGACAGGCCAGGAAGGTTGGCTGTTCAAACCCACCCGCCGCTCACTCTGTGGGACAAAGATGACAGGCCTGCTCTGTTCTGTAGGGTTGTTGTGGGTTGGAGGTGACTGGACAGCAGGGGTGGCTTTGTTTGCTTAATTTAAGGAATGGTCCCAAACCACACTCGCTGCCATAGAGTCAATGTCCACTCATGGCGACCCTATAGAACAAGGTAGAACTGGCCCCTGTGAGTTTCTGAGATGGTAACTCTCCCAAAGAGGAGCTAGTAGTTTCGAACTGCCATAGTTTGTCATCTGTCCCCACTGTGTAACTGCTACACCACGTGATCCAAACAGAGTTCCCACCCATCAGTCCTGGTGGAAGGTTCTTTTGTGCCCCCTGCTCTGTCCCTCCCCCTCTGCAGAAGGCCCCTGTCCCTGGCTTTGACTTAGATGCACCGAGCTGCCAGGATTCAGATATGGTGTCCTTGAGGCTGGGTGGAGGGAGGACTTGCAGAGTGCTGGCTTGGCAGGTAGAAGAGGGCCTAGGAGAGAGGAGGTCATTATCTGCAAACGATAAAAGCCAGCGGCTCTGGGAAGCCCCAGCTGGCCTCCAGGAGAAGGAGAAGGGGGCTGGGCTCCGTCCTGAGGGCGGACTGCAACAGCTCAGTGCGAGTTGAGGGGAGAAAGCACCCATGCAAAAAATGTCCCCTCTGCCAGCTTCCAGGACCCAGAGACTCTGCCACAGTTTGTGTGTTTACTCAGTTTGTGTGTTTACTCCGTTTGTGTGTTTACTCCGTTTGTGTGTTTACTCCGTGTCCCTGAGAAGATTCTGGGCTGTCTTAGAATCCCTTCTTAAGAACTCCTGTAAGCTGTTTCTGAGCATACCCACAGGGAAGGGTGAGATGAGCAGGAGAGGATTTAGAAGGGGCCCTCCTTTGATGGGGGTACGGGGGTGTCTACAGGGAGAAGAGGCACCAGAGGAGAATGTGCGCCAGAGGGTCCCTCTGAGGGAGACAGCCAGACGCTCCTTAGAAGTGAGGTGGTAAGACTTCCTCCACTGCCCTTGGGACATGTTATCAGAAGAGATCAGACTGACTAAAGTAAAGAATGATCGTAAGGAGGAAGACCTGCAGTGAGATGGATGGCCACTGGCTGTCACCAGGCCCTCTAACAGGGGAAGGATTAGGAGGATGACTCAGGGTTGGGCAATGTGTGGTTCTGTTGTAGATAAGGACCTGAACAACAACACCCGAGCAACAACATTCCTAACAACACCTCTAGCATCAACATCCCTAGCAACAACACCCCTAGTGACAACACCCCTAGCAACAACACCCCTACCAACAACTTCCCTAGCAACAACATTCCTAACAACACCTCTAGCATCAACATCCCTAGCAACAACACCCCTAGTGACAACACCCCTAGCAACAACACCCCTACCAACACCTCTAGCAACAACTTCCCTAAGGACAACCTCCCTAACAACATCCCTAGCAGCAGCAGCACACAGACAAGGCTTGGCCTTAATTTATTTCCTAAGTTCCTTCTCAGGAGCCAGGAAGCTGGACCCCAAAAGAGCCCTGTGGAGTAGTGGGCTACTCGCTGGGCTGTTTACCATAAGGTCAGCAGTTCAAAACCATCAGTTGCTCCTTGGGCGAGAGATGAGGCTTTCTAGGTCTCAGAATGTTCTATGTTGCCCGATAGGGTTGCTATGAGTCGGAATCGACTTAGTAGTGAGTTTGCTATCATCTGTAGGCAGTCAGTCCCCAAGCCCCGGCCAGAGGCTCCATTTCCTGAGCCATCGAAGACCCAGACTTCTAGTTTCACCCTGATGCCGCCACCTGGTCTACCACAGCCTCCAGGTCCTGTCTCCGCTGACCTGAACTTTCTGAGGAGAGGAGCCTCATCACTCATCCCCAGATTAACATCTGTCTGTTACCGGATGACCTCAGATGAAACTCTACATTTCTTAGGATTGGCATCTCCTCCTGCCCTTTCCTGCTTTTCCTTCCTAACCTACCCCCCTACAACTTCCTACCAAAGGGGTCCCCTGAAATCATGATGTCCTCTCTCATTTCCCCAGAGACTTTTGTGTGCACTGCCACCTCTGTGCGGTATCACTCTGATGGGGACCATTGAAGGGAGTCCTGGGGGCCTGAAGGATTAAGCACTTGGATGTGAGATGGAAGGGTTGAGTCCTACTAACTTGTAGTCTGCAGAAAGAAGAGGCTGTGGCCTTCGGGAAAGGTGGGCTGCCTGAGAGAGCTCCTGGGGGCAGCCGCACGCTGTCCTAGGGGGTCACTGTGAGCGGCAGTGGACTCTGGGGTAGGACGGTCGGGGTTTTGTTGTTGTTTATTTATGGACCATTTGGGACTCTGTTCAAACACTTCCTCTTCATGGAAGACAACCTTGACTTTTGGTCCTGTTAGTTTCCTCCCTCCAGCCTCACACTCTGCATTGTAATTGCTACTCCCGCTCCCCCTCCCCATCTCTGGAAGATGAGCCCTTTAAAGGTGGGCCTGGCTCCGGGTACCCCTGGACTCAGCAGGAAAAGTGACCGGGGACCCAGAACAGGGATTCTACAAGCCTTTGCCTGCAGTAGCTTTTTCTAGGGGTTGTTTGGGGTCTCGAAGGCCTTTCATCCCTGAGCTCATTTCTAAAATCCACCCCACTGGGTTGCCAAGTGAGAGCATCTTGGAGGAGCATTCAATAAGAAATACCAAACTCACGGCCTCCAGTCAACCCTGGCTCTGAATAACACAGAGCGATGGCGTGGAGGGGCCCGTGGGTTTCCGGGATGCTAACGCCCACCCTTTTCTCCCACAGAGCACCACACACCTTTGGGCTAGCAGCTCAGTACTTAACTGCTGTGCCACCAGGGGGCCCAGGAAGCTCCCCTTCCCCACTGTTAGGACCCTTCCTCCCGCTGACACCCCCCCCAACACACACACACACACACACACACACACACACACACACGCCTTCAGCTTCTACCTTGTTTCACACTGATTTGTAAAAGCCTGAGTGCAGGACACCTCAAGCACTCAGAGGGAGGAACCTCTCTGCTGGTGCTCCTCACAGTGGGTGCTCCAGCACCCAATATGCTTGGGGGGTGGGGGAGAGCTGGCCCCCAAATGATGAAAAGAAGGCAGGCTGGAGGGGTAGCTTTTCGCTTTTAAGTTGCATCAAGCAATGACTCTGCTCGTTGTGCTAGGACTGAACCTCCTTCTATCTTTGTTCTCTCTCCAGATGGGTGGAGATGGCTTTCGGAGGGTTGTTTCCATGTCTGGGTTATTTTTGTTTTGCCACCTGTGCCTAGACCAATGCCTCCCTCATCGAAAGCCTCCCATGGCGGAGTGAATGAACTGGGTTAATGGGAAACAGCGAGCACTGGTCTTGGCTACTTATTCTCCCCCAGAAATATGTGGTTTCCCAGTCTGGGCTCAGGGAGCTTCTCTCAGACCTGCAACTTGAGGCCTTTGCATTAATTCTGCTTTGTGTAGAGATCTTGTGAAGCACATGAGAACCCCTCCCTTCAAAACCCTAAAACCCAAACTAGAAGCCAAACTCAAAGCCATCCAGTTGATACTGACTCCCAGCCACCCTCTAGGATAGAACTGCCTGTGAGTTTCCGAGACTCTTCTTTTTAAAAATTTTTTTCTTATTTTATTATATTGTATTAAAAGATCATTTTATTGGGGGCTCTTACAGCTCTTATAGCAATCCATACATCAATTGTATCAAGTGTATTTGTACATATTTTGCCATCATTATTTTCTAGACATTTGAGACTAACTCTTTGCTGAAATAGAAAGTCTTGTCTTTTTCCCTAGGAGGAGGGGTTGATGGTTTCGAATTGCCCACCTTGTGGTTAACAGCTCAGTGCTCAGTGCTTAACCACTACACCACCAGGGTTCCTAGAAGTGAGAAAACCTGGGATGTGTATGTTTGTGCACCATCTGTGTTGCCATGAACTAGCCATAGCAGAGCCCGTGTGTCACCCCAATTGTCCCCATGCCTATAATTAAAAGACCCAAATCCTATTCATGGAGTAGACTGGGTTTTGCTTTTAAACACTTTTCAGATTGTCAGCTTTGCCTTCAGCCGTCAGAACCACTAAGGGCATCCCCTAGTGTCTACCCCGCCCGCCCAGCCCTCTAGCCCCCATCCACTCTCCAAGTCACAGGTTCCGATGGCCCTCCTTTCTGCAAAAGGACTCCTCTTCAGCTCAGAGTCTAGAATGGTCCAGTGCTGGTTCTGGATCTCAGAGCTAGACCTGCCATGGCCAGCCCACCGTTGTGAACCTCACTGATGGTTCTGTGGGAGAAGGGAGGGGCTAAGGGCGGTGGCCTTGGTCTTTTTCAAATAGCCACCCACCTTGACACTCCTCCAGCTCTTAGAGCCCACAGCCATTTCGTGGTCTACAGATGGCTTCTGCAGGCACCCTTTTCTTTCAAATGCACTCACAAGGGGTGTTTGTGAGGCCTCTCATTGGCCTATGCCGGAGTCGGCTGGAGGTGCCCTGCGGATGGATGAGCATCTCCTCATAGCTCTGATTGTGTGTCTGCAGAAATAGCCGTCAGCTTTTTTAGGAGTAGAAGAAGAGAAGGAATCTGGTGCTTCAGTTGCTTGGGCACAAGAGCTCCTTCAGATGGGTTCATTGTCCCTCCTTGGGGAGGGAGTTTTGCTAATAGATGTGAAGGTTGAATTTGAAAAGGGTGTAGAGGATGAAGGAAGGTGACCAGTTGGCTGAAAGGGTTAAGTGCTCCAGGACTAGTGGAATGGTTTGGTAGTGGGAAGTCACCCAGAAGTGCCATCTGCTTCTGAAAGGTCCCTGCCTTGAAAACCCAAAGGAACCGCTGTGCTCTGGACCCCTGGGGTCCCCATGATGGTAACATCTAATCACAGGTATGTGGGGGGGTGAGATTAATAGGATGGAGAAAAGGCCCGTGGCTCACTCCCTGGTCACATACACCATGTCGAGTGACTCTCTTCAGCAGCAGTACGGCACGAGCCAGGTGTGAAATGAAAAAATTTCTAGTCTCCACATTAAAAAAAACCAACAGGTGAAATTAGCTTTGATAATACTTTACTTAACCCAATATATTTAAGACAACGGTGATGTCAACACCAACACATGATCAACATGCAACCATGTGCTACCTCCTTCTGTGGGAAGTGTGTGTCGCTCAGTGTGCATTTCACATTACGGACGCGGCTGGCTGCTCTTGAAGTTGGTCCGCGGCTGGCTGCTCTTGAAGTTGGTCCGTACCCAACTCCTGGTGACTGCGTGCCCGAGTGGGCGGCACACTTCCCTGTCCTGCACCGTCTCCAGGACTGCTTCCAGCTCAGATCTGTGATTCATGGGATTTTCACTGACAAATGTTTGGAAGTGGATCGCGGGTCTTTCTTCCTAGTTGTCTTAGTCAGGAAGGGCCAGGAAAACCTGGTTGGCATCCTAGAAACATAACACACAGCAAGAGACAAGTGGTAGCTGTGGGTGAGGTACCTCGATTGGGAACAGAAAGCCCCCTGCCCCTATGGAAGGTGAGCATCCTGCCACTGACTCCCACCACTGCCCCGTTTCACGGTCAGTGCCCATCTTGGTTTGGACTAGCCCTACTTCCAGGGCTCAAGAGCTCCTGTGCTAGCGGTGTCCCACAATGCAGAGCAGAGCTCTAGACACCCCAGTGGGCTGTACCAAGCCTCTCTCCCAAGTAATCTGCCTAACCAAGTAAAGATGGAAGAGGTGGGAAAGAGTATATATACACTTTCATATATGACTATATAGAGAGCTTTCAGGAAGGCCATTTAAAAAGTGTTTTTATAATCTCATCAAGAAGAGGCTATTTTTAAGTTTAAGGAGTAGTATAATCCTTCACTGAAGAAATTCTTATTTTTTCTCATCTGAAGAGTTCATTTGCTCATTTTACTGAAATCTATGAGTTCCAAAAACCTGAATGTGTGCAGCACCATTGCCTTCTGTTGTGCTCTTTTATTCAGATGACTTACTTTCCCTATAGAGTCTTGGTGGCGTAGTGGTGAAGCATTTGGCTGCTAATTGCAAGGTCAGCAGTTCGAAGCCACCAGCCACTCCACTGGAGAAGAATGAGGCTTTCTACTCCCATTAAAAGTTCAACTCAGGGTAAGTTCAACTTAGTGACAGTGGTGGTGAGGGAGTGACCTGCCTTATGCTACAAGAAAAGAATTAAGTATCTCTATGAAGATACCGTAGTCGTCCCTGGAGAAGCACATCATGTTTGATAAAATAGCGGCAGTGAAAAAGAGGAAGACCTGGGACAAGATGGATTGACTCAGTGGCTGCTCTGATGGGGTCAAGCATAAGAGCAACGCTGAGGATGGCCCAGGACTGGGCAGTGCTTCATTCTGTTGTGCGTGGGGCCACAGAGTCAAAACCAAAGCGACAGCACCGAACAACAACGGCATAAGCGTAAGAGTTAATCTTTAAGGGGAGCTTGCTATGTGTCAGTTACCTGACATGCATTCACTCACTCCATCCTGGCAAGAACCATGTGAAGTCGATTCTATTATTATCACCATGGTTCCGACAAGGGGGCTGAGATTTAGAGCTGCTAAGTAAACTTGCCCAAGATAAGTGCTAAGTGGTGAGCCTAGACAAGCAATTCTAGAGCTTTCACCCCTTGCCCTCCACAGCACTATTTCCCCAAATGGATGTAAAATGGTCCATTCTCCAAAACTCTGCTCAGGGTTCTTTTCTCCTCTAAACATGTCCACTCTAAGGTTTCTTGCTTTTGTGAGTTCTGGTTAAAAATAAACATATATACACACACGTCTGTTTATGGGCTAAGATGGGTACATCTTAAGGCCTATTTGGAAATCAGAAGATGGAGCTTGCCTAACTGGGGACAAATCAGGGTCTGTAGTGGCACAGTGGGTTAAGTGTTGGCCTGCGGCTTAAAACCACCAGCCATTCTGAGGAAGACAGAAGAGGCTTTCAACTCTAGTAAAGGGTTACAGCCTCAGAAACCCACAGGGCTCCTTCTACCCTTTCCTCCTCAGACTCCCCTGGATGCCAGTGAAGGGAGATGAGATGAAAACCAAGGTGAAAGGTCACTGGGTGGCACAAATAGATAAGAACTTGGCTACTAGCAGAAGGGTTGGTTGTTTGAGGCCACCTAGATGTGCCTCCAAAGATAGGCCTGGAGGCCTGCTACAAAGGGCCATACCTTTGAAAACCCCGCGGAGCCATTCATGAAACATTTGGGCTGTCGAGAGTTGGAATCCATCTAGTCACTAATGCTAGTGGCAACTGGCAACAGTATAGATCCTAGGGATCTACTCAAAGAGACCCAGTCAGAAATCAAAGTTAACAACTCTTACATGTCTTAGAATCGATGAAAGATAAACTCTGCTTATTTGATTGTTATACCTGCATGGGCAGTTAAAAGCGACTTTCCATTGGGTTTCAAAAACAATGCTCTTCTACATAAAAATCCGACTGTTCTTAATTCCTCCTGATCCCTGGTCAAGTTCTGTGTTAAAATGTGCCCTAAGTAAAGGCAGATCTAGTCTGACATGTTCAAGTATCAGGTCCGTAGGATCTCTGCTGGCTTCTGCAGCTGGATCTCAACATAGTCAACTATATGTACAGCATGGTGCCAGTATATATTTGACTCTTCAAGTTGTTATTTACTTTTCCTATTCAATTATAAGCCTAGTTCAGGATGGGTGCCACACCTGCTTCCTTTATGCAGCTTTGGATATTAAAATATGCCATTGCCTTCCAATCTGCATCAAAGCAAAGGGGAAGTATGACTGATATTTCCAACTCAGTGTGAAAAGGGCCGCCAGTCTTCCAGCAGGATATGTAGTAGAGTGGGCTCTCCTGATGGATTCAATCAACCAGGATACAATGAAGCAGTCAAAGAAATCCCACAAAGGCTAATAGGGCTCATCAAATGCTATTTACATAGTATTTACATTGTATTAGGTGAAAGCAATGTAGAGATTATTTAAAGTACTGTGAGGCTATGCATAGGTTATAGGGGGTTTTGGTAACTGGGGACAGGGTAGGTAGGGCAGGGCTGAGCAGGGTAGGAGGTGATTGATAGGAGGAGGGTGGGAGTTGGGAGGTCGGAAGGCAGGTGGGTGGGTAGGGAAAGAGGAGTAGCAGTGGTAGAGTGGGTGGGGTGGGGGAGTGGATGGGACCGTAGGGCCCTGGAACCAACAACCCTGTCCATATAGTGGATTTGGGGGCAGATTGTTTCTGATTTTTAATGCCACCAAGGCCCATCCCAGGCCGAGTACCAGCGTTTGAACTCAGCCCTTGCCAAATTAATCAGGAAGAGATTTTTCAAACCTTGGGAAAAGGGGGCAATGCCTTCCAGCAAATGTCAACCAAAACGTTGAGCAAAAGAATCTGAGGAACTTCATGAAGCAGTCAGAAAGGCAGTTAAAACTTTACAAACGTACTGCCTCAGCCTTGCCCTGTGACCCTGATAGTCTGAGGAGTTCAACTGAACATTCTGGAAGATTCCTTGACCTCCCCCCACCCCTCCCCCTGTAATTCATTGCTTTGAAAGTAGCGCTGGGAAAGTCCAGCTTTCAAGAACTGGAGATTTGGCATCTCCTCGGGCCCTTTGTCGCCCCTCCTCCACAATGGTAGCTATTTGACCTGATTAAACAGCTTTGGGACCTTAGCCAGACTTCTGTGTGCTAACGAGGCCCCTGCCCTATTCCTGGTTTAGTACGATTCGGTCCACCTGGAGCTCCCAGGCTTGCCCAGCCTGAGTTTGACCGTCAGAAGTCTCCCTGTTTGGTCAGGGGCTCGCCCTGGCAGAGTTCACGCCAGGCAGAAACAGGCTCTCGGACGCCTCAGGTCACACCAGATTATTCATTGGCGAATTCTTTTCACCTCTCTAAGTAGTAAAAGGTGACGCCTGCAGTTCGAGTGCCACTCCTGGAAAGGGATTCTGGCAACACCCAGCCTAGGTTCTACCACTGGCCTTTACGTCATTCGCTTTGGGGGCAGCAGAAAGCGCTGCCCAAAAGATCTCTTGAGCTTCAGGGTGCCAGAAGTCAGAGTGCCAGGTCCTCCCGGGCTCGCCAGCCCGCTGGAATGTGCTCGTTTCCGAAGTTTCTGGTGTAAGGGGAGAACTTAAAGGGCGGTAGTGGGAACCGTGCAGAGGGACCAGCGCGCTTTACCTTTACGTAAGGAGGACCAGGCTGCAAGAGAGGGAGAGCTGGCATTGAAATATTCCAGGGGAGGAGAGCTGCTGTCCTGGAGTCGCCAGCAACGGGGGCTGCAATTCCAAGAAGCCCGGAGAAGGTGGCCGAGAGGGGAAACAACAACAACAAACTCCTCTGGTGTAAAAACCGCAGGGCCCAGAGTATTAACAAACGGCTGGACGCGAGTAGTAATTGGAAGAAAAGGCAGCCTTCCAACTTTCGCACGGAACAAGTGTACTCGCGCTTTGGGGGAATTAAATACAGCATTAGCAAAGCCACAAACGAATGAATGGGCTCAGAGGTTTGTTGGCGGTATTTACATACTTCTGCGCAGGAGGATAAACTCTCTGCCGTTATTTAGCAAAGTAGGGTCTTAAAACAAAACTCGATTACTCTCCGTGCGTCCCCACTTTCTCCAATCAGAAAAGGAGCTGCTCGCGCGGTACTGCCCCTTTAAGACCTGCTCGCTCTCGGGCTCTACAAAAGGGAGTGACCTCTGGGCTTTGACAGCTCCCCTAATAACTACCACCGCACAGGCCCCGCCCCCTGGCGACCAGCCGCGCCGATTGGCCAGCGGGCCGGTATCCCGTGCTCTGATTGGCCCACCGCTTCCCCTGAGCGAACCTTTAGAACTCTGAGACAGACAATATTCTGTTACATTGTAGCAAAATGGCGACTGTCATTCACAACCCCCTGAAAGCGTAAGTAAGACTAAAAAATGTACATATTCCGCGTGGTTTCAATATGAAAAAAAAGGCGCCTTCTGGGTGCGGAGCGCTGCCAATGCCCTGCGCTTGCAGGCGTCTCCAGCCGCGGCGGGGATTCTCTCTTTTCTTTCAGCTCTTACTTCTTCATCTTCTTTTTTTCTCTCTCCCCCCACCCCCCAACGCGCAGAAATGTCAGGAGATGCAATTAACAAGAAGAAAATTGTTACATTTGTGTTTTGCTTAATTGGTGGACTGAGCGAAAGCGGAGCGATAGCCGGGGAAGCCTAGCGCCAGCGCGCTCGACAGCTAGGGGGATTTGGGCAGCTCGGGGGCCGCAGGTACCCCCGGTCCCCGGCCTCGGGGGCCGGCGAGCGCGTCGCTGGGGGCTGCGAGCGGGGGGCGTGCGCCCGGCAGTGGCCGCCTCGTTGCACTAGGCTGCGCCCGCGCCTCCGGAACCGGCGGTCGCTGCCTCGGGGCTCCGTCCGCCCGGGCCAGCGGACCGCGGCGGCTCCGGAGTTTGCCCCGCGCTCTCCGCCTCCGGCTCGCTCGCGGGAGTTTGTGCAAATCTTCCGGAGTTGGGACGGTCGCCGGGGAAGCTGCGGGTCCCCAGAGCTCGGGGGCCCAGGTGGCTGCCTGGGGCTTTCCTGCGGGGGCAACCCCCGAGCAAGACGGCGCACCGGGAGGTCGCGAGCTTGCGTGCGTGTGTTTGTGGACGAGCTGGCCGTAGTACATTAATGACCCAGGTTAACTTGCGGCTGATTCGGAGGCCGGGAAGCTGCAGGTCTGATTGAATGGTGTCCTCGCCGTCTCTGGGTGAAAAGGCGAGGCAGGCGGAGCGGCGGCTGGGGCTCCCAGCCCCGGCGGGCAGCGTCTGCTCCCGGCCAGCGCGAGGGCAGGTGCCTTTGGCCGCCGCTGGGAGACTTTGAGCAGCAGCCCAGATCCCGACTCCCGGAGGGGGCGGGCTGGGCCAGGGCTCGCGGGGCCGGTCTCGAGGTTCCACCGCCAATTCCTGCCCGTCTTCCTTCCTCCCCCCTTTTCATCGTGGCTTCCTTCCTTCCTTCCAGTCGGGGGAACTGTTAAGCCGCCAAGTCCGCTGCCGATCGCCGAGCCGGGGGTGGCCTCGGAAACTAGCGTCGCTCGGAAAGGGTGCTGTTGGCGCTGCTGCGGGCACCAGAGGGCTCCCTCCCGGCTCGTGGCGCGACGTGGACTCGGGGTCCGGACGCGTTGGACCAGGACTTCCCGCTGGGCTGGGAGCCGCCAGCTAGGGGGAGGGGATGTGCAGATGGGGGCGCTTCGGGGTGAATTCTCCCGCGTGCGTGGCGGAGGGCGACCTGGCGCTTTCCACTCTGCGCGCACCCACGTCCGCCGCTCGGCTCCCCGCCCCCCTCGGGGCTCCGCTGGTAGTTAAAAAAAAAACTAGCTTCGCAGTTGGGGGACCGTCGCGGGGCGGGCTCCTAAGGCGAAGGCGGGCGCGGGGAGACTCAGCTCCCACCAGCGGGAAGGAAGAGGAGGGGGGACGGCGGTGTTGGGGGGCGGAAGGTCCCAGGTCTCGGAGTTGTAAATATAGCTAATTAGCGCGGCAGTGAAGAGGACCTTGGAAGCTGAGGCTAAGCCGTGAGGTTTCTCCACGCCCGGATTCCCAGGGAAACACGGCTCCGATCGCGACCGCGGCTCACCCCCGAAAGAGAAGGGCTATGGCAGAATAAATGGGCGTAACTTCGCCTCCTCCACGCTCCCCGTCGCCCGCGCAGCCACACACCGCCGATGCCGGGAGTTCATCCCGAATCCACAGCCGACTTCCAGGTTCCCCTTTCCAGCCGAAAACACCGAGCGGGGCGGATGCCACCTGGTAAACTCAAGTTCGAGCAATCGATTTCACATGTGCGCTGGGTGTGTTTCCTCGCGGAAAAGCGGCGCCCTGGTTGCTGGACGCGCGGCCACAGCATCTCCGCGGGTTCCAGACGTCTCCCTGCTGACTCGGTTTTATTTTGCCTTGTTGGCCACCGGAGGGGGTGTGTGTCTGGGGAGGGCGCCTGGGCCAGGGTAAGGTTAGGGGGGGTGGGAGGGACAGAAGCGGGAAGAGGGTGGCCGAATTCGGGCTGGTCAGTGGGGTGAGTTCTGAATTATTGTACCTTGTAGCCTTAGAAACAGTTGCAGTGTGATGTACGGGTAACGCTGTAGCTCGCCGCTCCGCACTCTCTCCCAAACACTCCCAAGCACACACTCCCCAAACGCTCCCCTGCGTGCTTGCTTTCTCTGGGTGGGCGTTGAGTGGTCCTTTATAATTAGCCGCTCCATTTTGCTAGCGAGGAGGTGTAAACAATGCCGGCACTAGCGGAGCCTCCAGTGCCCTGGACGCTTTTTAAACTCCCCTCGCAGGGGCGCACGCGCGCGGTCATTAGGAACCTGACCCCATCTGCCTTCATTAAAAAAAAAAGCCAATTCAAATAAAACTTGTTTAATAAAACATCTTCTAGAGATCATTTGTTTTTTTTAAAGTTGCTGATCAGGAAACAAAACACGTGAATAAATTATGCATGGGATAAATTAGAACAAAGCGGAGGGCCGCTTCCAAAGGAGGGAAAGGTTTGTGATGCTGGGTGGCGGTATCCTCACGTGTCCCTATTGACGGTGCCACGGAGCTGAAGGACATTAGGATTTCCTCTGTGTGCCTTCAGAGTCTATCGCCCCCACCCCTAAAAAATCAAACAAACCGACAAACCCAAAACCAACAACAGCCCCACTGTCGCCCCCTACAGAACCCAGTTACACAAAGGTTTCCCGTGGGACTGGGGGATAAAGTGATGGCAGGGCTCTGTGCTGGGACGAAGCTAGCTCAGGTTTCCTGTGACACCTCTGCAGGGCTCTGCTTACCTTGAGTGGGGCCCATTTGTTCTGCTTTGTCCGCGGGGGACATTCAATAATTCAATGGCCGGACTAACTGGATGGCGCGCTCTTTGGGTCGCACCGCTTTGGAGTCTTCCTCAGGGCCCCACGCTCCTGCTCCCGAAGCAGCCACATCTCTGTCTTAGCAGTGGGGCTTTCTTCCTGCCTGCCTTTGATCTTCTCTCAGCTCCCTTTCCCATGCCCGCCTTGTACTCTCCTTTCACCCCCTTCTACTCTGAAGATGACAGCCTAGCTTCTCCCTCTGTGGTCGCCTTTAACATCTTATTACTGTCCGACTGGGTGTTAGAGGCAGAAACTGGAGCTGCCTGGACTGATGAGATCACAAAGAGGACTCGGCAGGTGGCCCCACAACCGAGCAGTCACATCTGGACAAATAGGATTTAAAAGCGTTGATGGGGCGGGCGTGTATGATGTGTAAAGGTGTATTACACATGATTTAATTTAGCAGCTACATTGTCTGACCCCCACCCCACCCGCTTATGTCCGGAAAGGCACCCTGATTTCCTACACTCACGAGAAGGGTCAGCGGAGTGAAGCAGGTAACCAATCCAAATTTGATCTAGCAGGTCTGTAAATCAACCATACGATGCTCACTGCCTTCTGTCTACCTAGGAGTCTGAATGTTTTTCATGTGACTTCCGATCTTAGTATTGTACTTCAGAGAAACCACCTTCCCCCAAACCTGCCACCCGCCACACTTTAAGCAACTTACTCTTTGATTAAGTTATCAAAACCCTGGTTTGTATGCACTTAACTGGGAATGTCTGCCACCTTCTGCCTGACTTGATTATGCACATGTGTATCTATTATTATAACTGCCTGCTTAGAAAAAGAGTAACTTATTATTATTTAATTATTCTGTAAACCAATAGGGATTTGCCTACAATAACTATTTACTCATAAAGAAAAACACCCATAAACCAATTCGTCATGCTTATAGCTGTGAACATATAGCTGCATAATGGTATTTGAACTTTCTTTCCTAAAGAGTTACTCTTGCTTTGAGGCAGTGCATTTATATAGCTTGTTTCAAGGTTAAGGACTGGTTGGAGCGAAGGAAATGCCCTTACCGTATATACTCATGTATAAGCCGAGTTTTTCAGCACATTTTAAATGCAGTTTTTGTGGTAACATTAGGTGCCTTGGCTCATATTTGGGTTGGTTTATACTCGAGTATTTATGGTACTTAGTGAAGCTCTCGGGCACCCGAGGTCAGATGCGTAATAGATGGATCTCAAATCTTCATCTTTTTACACAGTCTGCTCTGGATGCAGTGCATTCTACTCTAAAGTGAGTCTGCACGGGAAAGCTGTTTCCTTGTTCCCTCTTAGCCTGGCTCCACGCTGGTGGTGGCACTCCATTGGGACATCAGTGAGAAAGGGGCAGTATTCCGCATTCGAGTGTCTGTTCAGCTCTTTCTGTTGGGCCTAGGAACTTGGGGCACGTGGGTGGGTACCGAGTCGGGGACACTGGAGTTGGGGCTGTGTGAACGTGTGGCTTTTCACAGACATGTTTTGGGGACCCTCATGAGAAAGAACCCTCAGACATAGAGGCCACCAGATACCCAGGGTCTACTTTCTCTATCTGTTTCTGGTTTTCGGGGGAGGAAAAAAAATCCTATATTCTCCAAACTTCATTAGTACAAATTATTCCTCAGTGGTAAGGATGTCTGGTTTTGAATAGCTATTCGTAAAGGATATTAATTGGACCAGAACCCAAGTGGAGGCATTATCATAGAATAAACTTCCAGCTTGCAGTCCCACCAGGGAGACATCGTGAAATCTCCACTCGGGTGGGAGCTCCCCAGCCCCCTGGGCTGAACTTAGAGGCAGTTTAACTTGAGACTAAAACAAGCTGTGGTAGCACCGTGGGTTCAGCATTAGGCTCCCAACCTGAAGGTCAGTGATTCAAGCCCCCCGCCACTCCATGGGGAAGAGATGAGGCTGTTTCTGGAAAGAGTCACAGTCTTGGAAATGCGCTGGGGGCAGTTCTCCTGCCCTCTAAGGTGGGTTGTGGGTGGGGACGGACTCCCTAGCCCAGTAGGCTGCCCTTTTTTCACCAGAGACTTTGCTTCCTCTGACGTTTTGGGCTCATGCAGGCCATTGGCATTGGGCCACATCTGAGAAAGACCATCATGTCTAAGTGGCTTCTGAGCCATGTGCTCCGATCAGCACAAAACCGAAACTGCAGCGGTCAGCCTCCTCTGTCTCATGCATGCATGGGCCAAGAAGGGAGCCTGAGTTTGGCTGTGCCCGTCTTCAGGGCCCAGCCATACTGATTGTAACAGAGGTGGGGCTGGTTCCGAAAAGGCACCGGGATCCAGGTCTGCTTATTATCCCAAGTCTACAAAGTAACACCTGTGGTTTTTGAATGTTTTGAAAGTCTCTGGAAAACAGAAATGTAGCCAACCATCTCAAGCTTCCGGCCCCCAATACAATAAACAAACAAATGAAGTAAAGCTCACAACTGCTGGAATATGTTTTTCCCAGCCATGGTTTTATAGCAGGGGGCCCATGTAAGCAGGGCCCGAGCTGTAAATATATATTGACTTTGAAATGTGTAGCTATTTAAACAGGCAAGATAAAGAGTGGCCTGGAGGGATGGGGTTGGGGAAGAGCCACTCAGGTGTGACCTATAACTTGGAAAAAATGATGGTTTGACAGCAAGAGAGACTGATGTGGTCCATAGAGAGTCTCCAAACTTGTCTTTGATTGTGAGAGTGGTCTTGGGGGGAGAGGAGGTGCTGTGGTGGTTTTGTCATTTGTTTTTCTTATTGGTCGGTTACTAGTGTTTCACAGTCTGTCAAACCATATGGATGAATGGAGCTCCTGTCGTAAAACTGTCACCCAGTGAAGGTTTTTGAAGCCCGTGATTTGCATCAGTTTTAAAAGCAGTGGTTCCAAGGTGTCTGCTGGAGGTGGTGTGGGAAAAGAGGACCAGGCTGGGTTGAGAATTTCTAGGTTGTGTGTTTATGAATAGTAGGGGTGGGGAGGGGGCAGCACACAGGACTGGGCCGTACTATGGGAGAAGGACGGCAAGAGAAGAAAGAGAAGTCTTGAGGAGGCTAAGATTTAGGGGTTATGCTTGGAAGCAGGGAATGGTGAGGGGATTAGGCTCAAAGCTCCTAATAATGGGGTTCAAATAGCCCCCATTGGGCCCTCCACCACCCAGCCTCCGGCCCTGGGGCTGGGGAACAATGATGACACATGTCTAATCCCTCCTTTGCACCCTCTCCTGCCTCTCTCAATGCTGGGGCTGTGGTCTTTTCAGGTTGCTGTGAAAGAGGTGGCCTTTGTGGTTACACACCTGTGTACTGATTGCAATTAGAAGCTTGGCCAGAAAAGTTTTTTCCCATCCCCAAACTTACAGCAGCCATCAGCAGTCAAGCCTTCCCTTCCCCTTTTCACATTAATTTCTTACCAGTGATTGGTCTTTTGGCAGTTTTGGTGGCTTCAGAATAGCAGAAGATGAAAGTGCTGGACCAAGAGCCTTGAGCTTTTGAGTTCTGGTCCCAGCTCTACCCCCAATGAGTTACATGAATCTACCCCAAATGAGTTACGTGAATCTACCACC
This sequence comes from Tenrec ecaudatus, assembly GCF_050624435.1. Taxonomy (NCBI): domain Eukaryota; kingdom Metazoa; phylum Chordata; class Mammalia; order Afrosoricida; family Tenrecidae; genus Tenrec; species Tenrec ecaudatus. Next base: position 31,669,418 of record NC_134543.1, read on the forward strand.
AATGAGTTAACGTGAATCTACCACCAACGAGTTACGGGCTGTTGGCGTGCATACCCTCTTGGAGGTGCAGAGACCTTGTCTCTGGGCCGAAAGGGATGCCCTGGGATAGTCAACATTTCCCTCGAGTCAATACCTCCCTGCCCTCAGAGTTCCAATTCTTCCTGTTTTGGGCTGCTAACGGCAAGGCCAGCAGTTTGAAACCACCAGCCGTTCCATGGGAGAAAGATGAGACTTTTTACTCCAGTCAAGAGTTACAGTCTTGGAAATTCATGGGGGCAGTTTTCTGCTGTCCTAGGAGTTGCTATGAGTTGACATCGACTTGATGGCAGTGAGTTTTTCTTGTCTGCCGTTTAGCCTTGTGGAGCATTCTTAGGACTGGGAACCATTGCTGTAGTACTTTTCGTCTTTGCTCCAGTCTTGGGGTCCTGCCTGGTGCTTCCACTTGGGGTTCTAACCCAGTTGGACTTCTTATCCCTTCTCGAGGCCCAAGGCTGAGGCCCAGGCAGTGGGGCTTGAACCTGGGCTTTTTCTGCCTCTCCCCCTGGAGAACATTCTTGCCTGGGAGAGGAAAGGAGCAGGAAGGCAAATTGACCCACACTGCTGTTTATAAACAGCCAGTTCAACTTGTTGGTTGTGAATAGGGCTGGAATTACCAAGAACACCTGGCTTTTTCTTCCTCTTCTTTCTGAAGTGTGTGCAGGGAGCTGCATTACGAAGTCAAGGATCCATTCCCTCTCCCTTTGGATTTCATATACACACAATTGCCCTCCACCACCACGGCACCCTCCCATCCCAAGTGACTTGGAATTGATGTGTTGGTTTCTCTGCCATGTGTGCAGTTAGCTGCAGACCCTTGACTGCTCAGTGCATGGAAGTAGCTGGATTTGCCCTGACTTTTTGCTGTGTTTCTTCAGGTTGCCCTGGGCACCGCTGAGCAAATGGAGGGGCCTCAGACACTGGCGGGGACTGGCTCGCTACTGGGTGGGTTTTAGCAGGGTCTGGATTGGGAACCACGGCCCTCCCCTTCCGTGATCTAACTCTGGAAAATCCCGGGTCCCTCCAGGGGCATGAATATCAGGCTTCTCTTCGGTTAGACATTCCCTTGGTTATTTCTTACAAGTCTCAGGGAAGAAGAGCGATTTGCACGGACCCATCAGAAGGGCTGCAGTGTGTAAATTCGGAGTCTGGAGCCACGTGAGAGAAACAAACAAAAGGGTCAGTCTTGCCTTTAGCAGAGAACGCTGTCTATTAGCGCTTAATTCCATTTCCCCACGAACTTCCTGAAGCCCCTCAAAGGGTGGCTATGAGTCGGACCGATGGAGGGCAGGTGACAACAATGGAGCCTGATGCCAGAGGGCCGCCAACGGCAAGGCCAGCAACTCGAACCAACCAGCTGCTCTTCCAGAAAAAGATGTAGTAATTGGCTTCCATGAGGACTCACAAGGCACTGTGGGCATTGACTTGATGGCAGTGAGCGTGACAGAATTTCTCCATAGGAAAGGCAGCCCCAGAGAACAGCTGATTGCCAACACTCGTGAATATCCGTTTGCTGTTGAGTCGATTCTGAGGGTGACACACGTGCATCGAACGTAGAACTGTGATTCGCAGGGTTTTCCTCGATTGGAGTTCAGAAGTAGATCACCAGGTCTCGCTTCTTGAGTGCCCGAGTGGACTCGAATTTCTGACCTTACAGTTTGCACCAACCAGCAGCTCCTTTGATACTAAGAGCATAGACTTTAGCCTCATCTAGGTAGAGCAGTGGTTCTCAACCTTCCTAATGCTGCGACCCTTTCTTTAATACGGTTCCTCATGTGTGGTGACCCCCAACCATAACATTATTTTTGTTGCTACTTCATCACTGTCATTTTGCTATTGTTATGAATCGGGCAACCCCTGTGAAAGGGTCATTTGACCCCCAAAGGGGTCGCGACCCACAGGTTGAGAAACACTGCGGTAGAGGTATCACTGTGTTTTGGGCCAAATACATACGGGAACTTGGAAACCAAGAAACTAATTTCTTCTGATTCCAGAGAAAAAATTGTGTCCCCAGTTGATGTATGTGTGGATTGTGATGAGTTGTATGAGCCCCTAATAAAATGATTTTTTTAATTAAAAAAAAATACAGACTTCTTTTAAAAGAAAAAAAATTGTGTCCCTACCCATCGAGGGCTCCATTAGGGTGAGGGGAGTCCAGGTTTGGGATTGCGGGGCTCAAGGAGTGGTACTAGCAGGCGACAGAGGAGGGGTGAGTAACAGGAATAGCAGGGATGGCAGAACAAGCAAACCCACTGCCATTGGGCCAATTCTGGCCCATAGTTACCCATATGGAATTCCTGAGGCTGTAAATGTTTCCAGGGGCAGGTTCCTCTTGCTCCCTCCAGAGCAGTGGTTCTCAACCTGTGGGTCATGACCCCTTTGCGGGTCAAACGACCCTTTCACGGGGGTTGCCTGATTCATAACGGTAGCAAAATGACAATTATAAAGTAGCAATGAAAATAATTTATGGTCAGGGGATCACCACCACATGAGAAATTGTATTAAAGGGTCACAGCATTAGGAAGGTTGAGAACCACTGATCCAGAGGAACTGGTGGATTTGAACTGCTGATCTCATGGTTAACAGGACATTGCTGAGCCAACAGCTCCACCAGGGCTCTCAGGGTGGCAGGGCAGCTTGAAAGTCTGCAGTCCGGAGTCAGACTTGTCTCTTCATACCATGAGAAGACCTTTCTACATCTCCCCTTTCCGTGCAGCCCTGCTTCTCCCACCAAGGGTGACTATGAAATGATGGATGTGAAAGCATTTCAGAAGGCGTGAAGTAGAAATGTGAGGTGTTACTAGGAGATGTACAAAGTTTCGCCGTAGCTGAAGGGTAATGTCAGGGAGAGTTGAGGATCCTAAATCTATTAAACATCGTTTGTTTTTTATTTTTTAAAAAACCATCGTTTTTTTTGTGTGTGTGTGTGGGCATTATAGCTAGAGTAAATGAAATGATTCTGGCATTACACATCCTGTCTAATCCCGGTTTCTCAGGCAAGGCAGAGCCTGTCTCCTCCAGCCATGTGGAAATAGCCCTGGGGACCCCAGCGGGAGTTTCCCATTGTCTGGGCTTCAAATAGGTGAGAATGGGAGCGAAGGGAAGGCTTCCATCTCATTTTTATCAGCCCCAGCCCTGGTCTACACACAACCCAGAGGAAAAGGCCAAGGTGTCCTGTCCTGGGCACATGCACTCCAGGCCTTTCCCAAGTCTCTGCTGCCTTCACCTAGCTCACTCCCAGGGAGAGGCTCAGATCTGCAGGGGAAGCAGGAAGGTGTGCTGTGCACCCTGGAAAGTGAGCAAGAGTGGATTCTTCAGAGAAAAAGTCCACCCTGGCTCGATTCACGCTTCACGGTGGGGCCAGATCTCAGGATGATAGGGTTGTCTTGGTTTCAAGCCTGGGAAATGCTTCCGATTCAGGCTCGCTGCAAATGCACAGCACCCCTCTCATTTATAAAGCCAAATTAAGTTAAAGCGCCATCCCTATGCCAATTATCCCGAGCCAACAATTATTTATATATATTTTAATTTGCTGCTCATTGAGCTCACTGAGTGGTTTCATCTTCTTTTGTGCGTCTGTGTGTGTTGACCTGACGCACGCTGACTGCCAGCTTGCCCCATGGAGCAAAGCAGCTTGGGTACCATCCCCTGCGGGCAGCAAGGTGCTTTCACTGCCTCCTGGAGGTCTATGTCTCCTCTCACACCCCTGTTCTCCATCGGAGCAAAGTTAAGTGCTTCTAAACCAGGAAGATGCTGGCCTGTGGGCCTCTCCTCGGGAAGCCACTGTCAGGCCAGGGCAGAGCAGCGGTGTGGTGGCAGGGAGGGGGGAGGGCAGGGTGGATGGGGCAGTGGGAGTGAAGAGAATATATTCTCTCCTGCTAATTATTTTCCCTGAGGACTTCGCCAAAGCAGAACCATCAATTCTCGTGGGAGCGCTCTATGGTGGTTCTGCCTGTGATGCATGCTAAGTGGAAACAAGCAAGAAAAATTAACAGGCGGCTGCTTCTGTCCACCTAATTAAAATGCATATCCAAATGCATAATTCCTTATGTTTCCCTGTGCACACACTCCCCTCCCAAGCCCAGTGCTATGGAGGAGAAAAACACACTCCCCCAACCCCACCCCCCCGCAATAATTTCTTCTGACTGTCCTTCCATCAAGGAAGAACTGGAGTGGGCGGGGGGAAGAACTGTAGGCGGGGGGGGGGGGCGGGGGTGGTGGTGGTGGTGGTGGTGGGGCTTCGACTAGAGAAAGGCAATCCTTTGCAGCGCTTGGGAAGATCCCTGAGTTTAGACTTAGATTGGGCCTGGAAAGTCTTAACTGTGTTTTGCTGAATAGGAAAACACAACAAAACAAAGAAACTTTATTGAACTACGGAAGGGAGAGAGGAAGGAAGGAAGGAAGGAAGGGAGGAAGGAAGGAAGGAAGGAAGGAAGGAAGGAAGGAAGGAAGGAAGGAAAAAAAAAGTTCCCACTCGAGTTCCGGCTGTCATTTCTGCCGACCTTTCCAGTTTTGTGTGAAGAGCCTGGTCTGACTCAGCCTTGTGAACATCATGGAAGGTCTGTTTGCTCCCTGCCTCCCTCTCTGGGCCCTTGGCCTTGCCTTTGCACTGCCTCCCCAACCCCCAAACAGAACCAAACCCAGGCTGTTGGAGGCAGAATTTGGGAGACAGGTCTCACCTTTGCCGATCAGGTAGACAGGAAAATGGAACAAAACAAAGCCTCTGCCTTTGGGGACCACCTCAGGGCGGTTGACATCCCAGTGGCAAGCCAGGCTTGAATCAACAGCACCTCTTCTGCTTATCTTTCCCCTTCTTTGTTTATCCAGCCACTTATCTGAGCTCCCCCCTCCCCCAACAACTTTACCCCTTGGTCATAAAACATTTAACAGAGCATGAAACTTCAGTCACATTCACTTTATGCTGTCATCTGGGTGGCAGACCCCCTCCCCCTGCACAGCCCCTGCCCCACCCCCCTTCCCGAACCCCCTGAACTGCCCTCTACAGCAGCCCCAGCTGTTGATTTATCAGGGCCGCCTGGCTCAGCAGTGCATGGAGATTGCTTTTAATTAACTCTCTTCATTTTACCCAATCTTCAGGGAGCACCAGCCCTTTCATGATTTTAATATTTTATCTGGATTTATATCCGCCTTATTTGTTGTTGTTTGACTTCCGCATTTGCGCTTCCTGAAACGCTTCCAGACTGGTAGATTTTTGTGTCACCCCCCACCCCCCTTCTCCCCTAAGAGGTTTCAGGAGCAGGGATGATGGGTCCCCAAGAAGACCTGTTTCCCCAAAGGTCCCGCTCTGCGCAGGAAGAAGGCAGGGCGGTGTGGGCCAGCGGGATGGCCTGGGATCAGCACCTTGGTCTGAGGAAACCCGTCTCACCTGACTCTTACCAGAAAGAATTCCTGGGCCTTTTGTTGCGCAGCAGATGGGGATTTTGGGAAGTGAGCCCGCTGCCGTTTTGTACTTGGTGCCTCGGTAAGGAAATGAGTTGCACTGGCAAACAAAACAACACAAGACCCAAACCAACCAACCAACCCCCAAGTCAAACCTAGTTGCTCGTAAGGTGCTCGGCGACTCAGGTGTGTGAAGCTGGGCCCTCCCTGGGTTTCCAGTGGTTGGTTTCTCAGCAGGAGGTTGCCAGGCCTTTCTTCCGAGGGGCCTCTGGTGGAGTCACACCTCCAGCCTTTGGGTGAGCAGCTGGGCATGTGAACTGTTGGCATGACCCACGACTTCAAACTGCCCTCAGAAGTTGGTTAAAAATGGTTTTCCTGCGTTCGGTTAAGGAGAGGCTCTGGAGGTGTAGTTTTCTATGCACTGGGCTGCTAACCATAAGGTCAGCGGTTCGAAACCACTAGCTGCTCATAGTGAGAAAGATGGGACTTTCCCCTCTGATAGAGAGGGACTAGGAAGCCAATGGGGGAGGGGGGCGGTGGAGGGGACCATTCTAATCTGTCCTATAAAGGTGGGTATGAGTCAGTATCTCAACCCATGGCAATGGTGAGTAGTTTACACCATTCCCACTTGCAACGTGACCTGGTTCAGTGGAGCTTTTGGAGTGGCGAGAGCAGAGGTTCCCAAGGTTATTTGGCCTACCGCTCCTTTTTCAGAAAAACAAACAAAAACAAACAAAAAACATGGCTCTGTGCGCCCCAGCAATGATGAACTTTTGTTGTGTATCTCATCACCCGGGACAAAGTGGCAGGTGTCTGCTTTGGCAGGGGCCGGGATCACTCCAGCGCCCCGGCTCGGGGAAGCTTCGTGCTAGAGGGGGTGGTGTTGGGGCAGGGCAGGACATAGGACCAGCCACCCTTTCACTCCACTGCATGTGCCTTTGTATGTGGCTAGGGTCCCGGTAGAAGCTGCTCAGCAGAGGACCAACGTGTAGGTGCGATCTAGAAAAAAACAAACCCAGAAGAGGCACCCCTTGACTTCACTTGATGCTGTCTTCTTCCACCTCCGTGTCCTAATACCCACGCCTCCGCCCCCATGGGGGGAAGACACCAACCCCAACTGACCTGGGATGACGGGGTCTCTGTCTTCCCCCAGCAGCCCTGAGTCGTCTGATGGCTGATGTGGGGGGGTGGGTATGGGTTTACAGGACCAACGTAATGTGCCCATTTGGCCGCTCAGGCTGGTGATGTTTATGTAAGGTTTAACCATTGCCAGGCAACTGCCAACTAGAGTTTGAGCTTGGTCTGGAGATTACATTCAATTGCCCCGGGTGACTCGCATCCACATGTAGGGACTTTGATTTGCCATCCTGGCTCTGGGAACAGGCGGCTGGGAAGTGAGTGACGTGCTGGTAAAGCCTAGCCGGGTCCCTGGTACACAGTCAGCACACGACAACGGTTTGCTTGGGTGATGAAAATAGTGATCCCTTCCCATCTCTTTGCGCAGGAAACTCCTTTCCTCTCTAGCTCTACAAGTTCCGAAAGCCGAGAGTATATCACGTACCACGCTCTGCACTGTGGCAATGAGCTCACCGAGACGGAGGGTGACTGTGAAGACAGTACAGAGATAGGCAGTGTTTCCTTCTGTGGTCTATTGGGTCCCTGTGCACTAGTACCACCTCCAGGGCCCCTAACGACCACCAGAGCTTCCCAGCGGACACAGACAGAGAGCAGCATGGGGACCGCACAGAAGCCCAGGGGTCAGCCATTTCACCAAGTGCTGCCGCCGCCGCACTCTTCTGTGGGAATCTCAGACCCTTTCGAGAATCAGGTGAATGTTGTGGATCTTCTCCCGGTAAAACATGCATACAGGTGTGAACATCTGCCTGGTTTGATAGGCTTCACAGACTCAGAGACTCATCAGCGGATGCCCCGAGAGGTCCATAGGCCCTGAGTCAGAACCTTGGAATGAGAGATGCAGGTGAATTTGTTATCCCAGAAAGAAGCTCCTCACTCTGTCTCCCTGTGCTGACCAAACTGTTCTATGTTACTCCAGGTGGACAGTGTGCTGATTACACACACACACACACACACACACACACACACACACACACACTTATATGCCAGCCCCTGACCACAGAAGGACTCAGTAGAGATAGACATACTCACCTTTCAACAATCCAAGTATCTTCTTGCTCCCAATCAAGCCCGCCCAGAGCCTGGGGTAAAACTGGCCACATCAGCCCCCAGCCTTACCCTTCTTTATCCACCACTAAGATACTTGACTGTAGTTGAATGTAAGGCTCTTGAAGACAGGGACAGTGGTCACTTGTGCCTTACTATTTCTAGGATCTAGTATAACAGGCCTGGCAGTTCAAATTCCTTAGCCGCACTATGGGAGATAGAGGAAGCTGGCTGCTTCCATAAAGATTTACAGCCTCAGAAGCCTTACCTAGAGCCATTGAGAGTTCAAATTCACGTGAAGGTAGTAGGTTTTGCTTTGTTTTTGGTTTAGCCTAGTAGCATTTGGGAAATATGTGTTGACAATCTATTAGTCAAATTTATGCACCAAACACCAAAGCTAGTGATGAAGAAGTTGAAGAATTCCACCAGTGTCTTCAGTCTGAAATTGATCAAACATATGATCAAGATGCATTGATAATTATTGGCGATTAGAATGCAAAAGTTGGAAATAGAGAGGAAGGAACAAGAGTTGGAAAATACGTTCTTGGTGACAGAAATGAAGCTGGAGATCCTGTGATAGAATTTTAAAAGTCCAACGACTTGTTTGTAGCAAATATCTTTTTTCAGCAACACAAACAGTGACTGTACATATGGACTTGTCCAGGTGGAACACAAATCAAGTTGACTACCTTTGTGGGAACAGACAATGGAGATGCTTAATATCAGCAGGAAAAGGCAGGCCAATAGCCAGATGATTTTAGAACAGAACATCAATTGCTCACATGTAAGTTCAGGTTGAAGAAAATGAAAACCAGTCCATAAGAGCCAAAATATGACCGTTAGTATATATTCCACTTGAATTTCCAGAAAATCTCAAGAATAGATTTAATGCATTAAGCTGCACTGAAAGAAGACCTGCTAAAAAAAAAGAGGACCTGATGCAAGGGGCTTAAGTGGAGAGCAAATGCTTTGAGAATGATTGGGGCAGGGAATGTATGGATGTGCTTTATACAATTGATGTATGTATATGTATGGATGGTGATAAGAGTTGTATGAGTCCCTAATAAAATGTAAAAAAAGAAAAGAGGAGAAAAAATGATTAGGGCAAAGACTGTACAGATGTGCTTTATACAATTGATGTATGTATATGTATGAACTGTGATAAGAATTGTATGAGCCCCAATAAATTGTTAAAAAAAAAAAGACCTGCTAGACAGGCTATGGGAGGACATCAAGACCATCATTCATAAAGCAAAAGTCATTAAAAAAATAATACAGGAAAGAAAAATGACAGTTGATGCCAGAAGACTCTGAAACTTGCTCTTAATCATAGAGTAGCCAAAGCTAATGGAAGCAAGGATTGAGTCACAGAGCTAAACAGAATTTCAAAGGGCAGGTCGAGGAGACAAAGCCAAATACTATAATGAAATGTGCAAGGACTTAGAAAACCTAAAAGGGAAGAACACGCTCAGCATATCTTACATGGAAAGAATTGAAGACTCAAGCCTCGAGTTGTAATCTTGAGAGATTCTACAGGCAAAGGATTGAATGATGCAGGAAGCATCACAAGAAGATGGAAGGAATACACAGAGTCACTGCACCAAACAGAACTATTTGACATTCAACCATTTCCAGAAATAGTGTTGTATGAGCAAGAACCAATGGTACTGAAGGAAGAAGTCCAAGCTGCCGAAAGCATTAGCCAAAAACTAGGCTCCAGGAAGTGATGGAATACCACTTGAATGTTTCAACCAGCTGATGAATCACTGGAAGCACTTGCTATGCCCGGAAATGTGGAAGACAGCTACTTGGCCAACTGACTGCAAGAAAGCCATATTTGTACTCATTTCATGAAAGGTGACCTAACAGAATGCTTAAATTATATAACAGTGTCATTGACATCACATGCAAGTAAAATTTTGCTGAAGATCATCCAAAAATGGTTGCAGCAGTATATTGACAGAGATCTGCCGGATGTTCAGCTATTTCAGAAGAGGATGTGGAACAAGGGATAGCATTGCTGATGCCAGCAGGGAATACTAGGAAGATGTTTACTTGTGTTTCATCGAATAAGCTCCTCAGAGGCAAGGGTGGCGAGACTTCGTCTCACGTGCTTTGGACGTGTTGTCAGGAGAGACCAGTCCCTAGAGAAGGACATCATGCTTGGTCCAGGAGACGGGCAGCCAGAGAGAGGCAGACCCTTGACAGGATGGACTGACACTGTGGCTGCAGCCATGGACTCAAACATTGGAACGATTGTGAGGGTGCTACAGTGGGCCTGGGTGGGGTTTGGCTCTGCTGTCCACAGGGTCACTACGCATCAGAACTGACTCAACAGAAACAACATAGGGCCTGAAGCCAGCAGGCAGCCACTCGGCTCCTTTACTTCTAGCCCTTTGGAGTCACTGTGCTTCTTAGTCTCTCTTGGTAGCATTTGCAAGAGGCAGTAGAATCCTTCCCAAAGATTCTTCTGCTTCATGAGTCAGACTTGGTCTTGCTGGTATGCAGTGTGGTGATGAATGGCAGGAACATTCCTCATCGTTCCTAGATTCTGAACCACTTCATCCTGCCCCGGTAGGTTTTTGAGGCTGTAAATCTTTTTTTTTTGCGGCTGTAAATCTTTATGGGAGCGGAAAGCCTGGTGAGTTCAATCTGCTAATCTTACGATTTGCAGCCTAAAGGGCTTGATTTCCCCACTTTGATCTTGGAAAGGAAAGAAAAAATGTTTTTGTTGTTACATTGCTTTCTTTCAAGAATTTAGTAGCCTAAAGTGTGGGATTGAGCCCTGGTGGCATAGTGGCTATGCATTTAGCTGCTAGATGCAAGGTTAGCAGTTCTAAACCACTAAGGCTCTTCTGGAGACCGACAAGACTTTCTACTCTTGTAGAGTTACAGTCTCATGAAGTATATGCAAATACAACTTTTTTTTTTATTTCAGTCTCAGAATCCCACAGGGACAGTTCTACCCTGTCTTATAGAGTCACTGTGAGTCACACTAGATTCAATGGCAGTGATTGAGTTTTGAGGGTGTGGAATAAACCACAAACAAACACGCTCACTGCCATCCACTGGGAACAGGGAAGAACGTCCCCGGTGCGTTTCTAAACGCCTGAGCATTTGTGGGAACAGAGAACCCCATCTTTCGCCTTCAGGATGGCAGGTGAGTTGAACTGCTGACTGTGCAGTTAACAGCCTAACAATTAGGTGTAACCCCTTACACCACCAAGGCTCTTGGGTTGGGAATGGCCATCAGTCAATCAACCACATTTTTATTGAGTGCCTACTCTATGCTACGGTGCCTTCCATGTGTTCAGAGTCCCTGGGTGGCTACGCACTAAAATGTAGGATCCCAAACTTATTTGGTCTACCACCCCTTTTTCAGGAAAATAAAAAATTTCAGTGTGCCGCCCCATGCAATTAGAGTTTTTGTGTTATGGGTCATAACTGATAAGAAAGTGCTGTTATCTGCTGTCGTGGCCCCTCTGGATCTTACCAGTGCCTGCCAGGGGATGGTATTGTTTGGGAAACGCTGCTCTAAAGATGGAAGGTCCCAGGCCACTCAGGTGGAGCCCTGTTGGCATAGTGATTGCATGTTGGGCTTCAATCCACCTGGCAGGCAGTTCAAAATCACCAGAAGTTCTGCAGGTGAAAGGCTGGGTCCCATAGAGAGTTCTAGTACAGTCTCGGACATCCACAGGGGGTCGCTATGAGTCAACACTGACTCGATGACAGTGGGTTTGAGTCCACTCAGGCAGCTTGCACAGAAGCCTTGCAATCTACTGACACATCCATTCGCGGAAAGCTGGGCGGCACTGCTCTGCTCTGAGAACACGGGCTTGCCACGAGCTGGGATGGACTCAACTCCAGTTCTTTACAAACAGAAAAAGCTGGTTAGCAGCATATGGTATTCCCTTTAGCTTTATTTACGCCTGGGGGCTTTTCTGGAGAAGGCACAGGTCCGACAGCGAAACCCCTGACAGTTGAAACTTCACAGAACTGCCTTGTCTTTCTGAGTCTGGACTGCGTTCTTCTTCTATGGAGCTCGGTACAGTCTTAGCACATACGAACGAGTACATCTCTGCCGCTCGCTGTTAGTGGCAACGATGTGAATTGCCCGTCTCAGACAGGGTCCCACCTAACACAGGGTCTGGTTTCCGCCGGTTTTACCGTATCATTGTTTAACCCCAAGCTGAGAGCCTCTGGAGGTGACCCTCGCCCAGTGCCCGTGGAAGGCCTGTTATGTCTTTTCCCAGCTTCCATATCTAGATACATAATATCACTTCCTGTGACTCAACCTGGAACAATGTAGATAATTTCACTTGACGGTGAAACAAAAATGCTGCCCTTGGGATCTTGCAAAGAGCATCGGACCCCATTGTGCTAGGCGTCTTCAGTGGTCCAGCCAGAGCAAATGCTTTATGTGCCCCAGCCCAGGCTGCAGGGAGAACTCTACAGAAACATGGGTCCACTAGAAAAGCGGGGGGCCCTGCCTAAGCGCTGCCCTTCAGGTCAGGCTCCTCCTGCTCATTTCCTTTCTGGGCAACCATCCCATCATAAACAGGTAGTTAAACAGCTTCTAGCTTCATTTGATCTAATTACACATGTCTCTGGGGGGGATGGGAAATGGGTTCGGATCATTCTGTTTTAGGTCAGCACTGCATAGCGTGGCACAGGTAGATGAATGTTGATCTACAGACTTCTAGGGGATTCAGAAAGTTCCCAGAATTCCCCGGGGTAAGGCACACCAAGGGGCTTTGTTTGCCATTCTAGGGGCAAGTGACCCTAGTGGGCTTACCTGGGAAGGGAATGGAGCCTGGGGGTGGGGTCGTGGTGGTGGTGGTGGTGGTGGTGGTGTGTGTGTGTGTGTGTAGTTTAGAAATTTTCTGAGACCTAGCTAGCTCTTGCTATCCCCAGAGCAATAGGACCCTTGCTTTATTACTTGCTTTATTTACTTTTAAACTTTTTTTATTGTGAATACGGTGGAAGTTTACAGAGCAGATCATAGTTTTACTTCTGTGTTGGTCTGGGTATACTAGAGAAACAAATCCACAGAAATGCATATGTATATGAAAGTTTTATATAAAGGGTAAGTGTACAGTAAGAAAGCATCCCAACCCAGTGCTGTCCAAGCCCATAAGTCCAACATTAGCCCATATGTCCCACACTGACCTACAAAGTCCTCCTCAATCTCACAAAACACATGCAATGACACTGACTGCAGGAGGAAAGCCAAATCAGTGAGCGTGCAAACATCTCAGCACTGGCAGGGGTCTCCACGCAGCTACTCCAGCACCCAGGGCTGCATCCGGGTAGTTCCATGTGGCTTCTCCTCAGGGATGTCTCACAGGAAGTGAGCCTTGCCAGCTGAAACAGGGAACTGGCTAAGCCAGCTGCTCCTTCATTAGAGAGCAAGAGATCTGAGAACCAGAAAGGCAAGGCCCACCAAGCCATTTATCTCTCTGCCCTTCAATTTATCATCCAGGTTGGCACAATAAACCTGAACTATCTCAACTTCCAACAATACACACACACACACACTGGTTCAACACATTCATTGCAATACCTCAATGGACCTTCCCTTAGCCTGTGTCGGCCCTGGGTCTGTTTCCATGGCTCCTTCTTTCTCAGCTGTTTGAACTATGTCCTTGGGTAAATGCTGCCTTTTGGATCTTCAGTGCTTGATTATTTGTTGTAACACAGATGCAAGTTCGGTTGCATACCTGAAGGGCCAGGGCCAGGGCCATGGTCTTGGGAGTCCACCAGTCTCCAACATTTTTGTCACACGCTACCCAACTGGGTGCCACCTACTTTTTCTGGTCTTGGCATTGTGGAGACTGAGACCACCACATGAGGAACCATATGACAGGGTCGCTACATGAGGAAGGTGGAGCACCACTTCTCCAAGTGGGGAGACCCCCATAGCTGTATCTCAGATGAGTTTCTCAGACCCCAGTTGCTACTCAGTAGAGTAGAAGGTAGAACATGGTGAACTGTCATGCCCATGATCTTGGTGTCCCTCAAGACTATATTTCCTGCAGACCGGCGACTTGTTGATTTTTTTTTTATGATCTGTCAAACTTAGGGCCTAATAGTATTGATTGATTGGTCCCTTTCCCGGTCATCATTTGTTGTCATCCTGTACCAGCTGGACTGTGTTCGGCTTCCTCAGAAATACAGCCCCCAAAACTCCAATCATGAGACCCTTTTTTAAGGTTGCCTGTGGGAGTTGCTATTAACTACCCTTGATCTTCCCCTGGCCGGCTCATCAACTTCCTGCCTTCCTCCGGTGTCCAACCTTAGTGACCCCATATTCCAGAGTAGAACTGCACTCCATGGAGATTTCAACAGCAGTAATCTTTCAGAGGTGGATAGCCAGGCCTTTCTTCTGCAGGGCTTCAGTTAGTAGCTGAGTGTTCTCATTTGGTAGCCCTGGTGCTTAAGCCTCCCCAGGGCCTTCTGAGCCCTGGACAGGCAGAAGAAGAATCAACTCAATTCTTCATATCCAGGTTTCTTTCTGGCTCTTGTGTCCCGCACCCTGTCCCCCTTCATGTCTTTCACCTGGTGTGCACCTTAATCACTAAGCACTGAGGGCCACCCTAGGGAGGGAGTACAGGCAGGCTTCAGCATCTGAGAAGACAGCTTCCAGAAGGTGCGCCATGGAGTAATGCACTGAATGAGGGGTCTGGCCCCTGAGGGTTCTGTGAAGTCAGGAGCAAGAGAGGCAGCCCTGTGACCTTGAGCACTCTCCCACTGCCTCAGTTTCCTCATTTGTAAGGTGGGAATCATAACATTTTCTCTATATAGGGTTGCTGAGAGAGTTACCACAAAACCAAACCAAAAAAACAAACTCAGTGCCATCGAGTCAGTGTCGACTCCTAGTGAACCATGCAGGACAGGGCAGAGTTGTCCTGTGGGATTCTGAAACCGCAGTCTTTAAGGAGTGGGGGACCCTGTCCTCTTGCTGAGGAGTGCCTGGGGGTTCAGACGGCCTACCTTGAGGACCACAGCCCCGCTCACGGCTACCCGAGCTCCTGCCCAGAGACTTAGTGAGCCCACCTGTGGGAAGAGCTTGCACAAGCCCTCTGATTGGGATGGAGGAGGCAGGTGAGGTCTGTGAGGCTGAAAAGTGGGTGGGAGGCACCTTACACATGCAAGCAAGGGAACCAAGGAGTTGAGCAACGCCTTAGGGAGTCTCCTTCCTCTCTTGGGTGAGGTAAGACGGAAGGAGTGAAGGGCACTTGTGGGCGGGTGGGTCTGTGAATAGAGTGGAGTGCAGACACGGGTGGTTAAGACTGGTGTGGGCAGAGCCTCAATTTGGCTGACCAGCTGAGGGGAAGTAAAGGAATGTCTCTGGAGGCCAAGAGAGAGATTCTGAGGGGCCCTGGGAGGAGGTGTCATCTGTGACCTTCATTAAGGAGAATTGCCCCCTCCATAAGGGGTTTACTGAACCCTGGTCCTTAGTTCATTTGGCTGTGTGTCTTGGGCCTTTCCAGAGCGTCTCCTGGAAGGGCTGGGTGAGGGGGCGTGCATCCTGGGGCCTGAGCTTCCTCACAGACACAGGGGAGCCCTGGCCAGGTATGTGGGCAGGTTTTTGAAGCAGGGCAGGATTGTGGGAAATCTAAATATCTCTCTCCCTTCTATGCTTTAAGGCAGTGGTCTCAACCTTCCTCATGCCACGACCCTTTCATACAGTTCCTCATGTTGTGACGACCCCCAACCATCAAGTTATTATCGTTGCTACTTCATAACTGTAATCTTGCTACGGTTATGAATCATAATGTAAATATCTGATATCTAGGATGTATTTTCATTGTTACAAATTGAACATAATTAAAGCATAGTGATTAATCACAAAAACAATATATAATTATATATTGTGAAGTATTTATTTCTAATTAGAATAAATGAACTATTGTCTTGAAGCATGGTGTAGCATGGGTACAGTCTTAATATAACAACAGTAAACTCATTGCTACATTTTGTGACAGTATGCATAAAAAGCCAACGTCAGTGTGAAGGTTGAGAGCTTTTTTCCCACCAGATCAGCTATCTGCATGTGGGCGACCCGCCTGGACATGGATAAGAGAGGCGTCTTGGTTCCTAAGACTATCAGGAAGATGTTTTCTGATGGTCTTAGGTGGCCCCTGTGAAAGGGTCATTAGCCTCCAAAGCGGTCGGGACCCACAGGTTGAGAACCGCTGTGTTAAGGTGTCATCCCATTGCTTTAGAAACAATATCTCCACCACTCAGAGATGATAGAATTAAAACACACAGATCCAACTCCGGGAGGAAAACCTAAATGCTGAACCGTGAAGCTCCACCAGAACCTGAGGCCGGCACTGTGCCTCGTGCTTCATGCATGGCTTCAGTGGTGGAGAGTTAGGCTGCCGATCTCCAAGGGGTACATTTTCTGCTGGGGCACACAGGTGGCACCCCTCCATCGTCCCACCCAAATGTCCACCTATACACAGCCCGCTCCCTCCTGAAGGAAGGCCCAAGGAGCTGGTCCCCTGGGTGCCCTGGGCATGGTGCCTAGCCCACGCAGGTCCTCCGGCCTGGCTCTCTGTGTCAGCCCACAGGCTTCATCTAAAAGGGGCGGTTGCTGTGAAACCCGGAGCTTCAGTGCAGGCTCTGGAACCAGAGAGCCCTGAGTTCAAACCCAAGCCCCACCCTGCTCTTTGCCTAGTTTCCCTACCTGTACAGCAGGGAGAAGAGCAGGGTCTGCTTTCTGGAGTTGATGGGAAGGAGGCCACATGTGTAAAGTACTCAGAAGTCTTGGTACATGTCGATGCTTGTGGTGGCTCTCTTCCCATCTGAAATGTGGGGAGACCCCAAGCTGTTTTTCACTCCCCTCACACAGACATCTTAAGCGAATTAAGATAGGGAGGGCAAACTGATCTTTGTGAACGTGCTAATAATCTAAGGCCACCTTGTTCTTTATCATGGTTGTTAGCATTAAAATATAATATCATTTTACCCTTACAACACATGTGCTAGAAGAGGCACTGAGAAGGCGTGGTCAGTGGGGCACTTTTGCCGGAAGCCCAGATGATTGCAGGCTGCTTAATTGGCGTGGATCCTGTGCCACTCTGAGAAAGAGCAGGGATTCCACAGAAGCCTCCATTTCACTGACGGGGGCCAGAGCGCCCAGAGGTGAGCGGATGCCCTAGAAACTGCTATCCAAGACTACCTCCTCAGGGAGAAGAGGATGCCCCTGCCTGGCTGAGTTCTGCTCTGCCCACAGCCAGGACAGGCAAAGGCCAATGTCTGACCCCCACCCCCCAGACAGCGTGGTGTCAGACCCCAAGGGGTGAGGGGTGGTCAGTGCACTGGTCTCCCAAGTTGACGCCATGACCCTTTCTCAGGGCGGGTGCTCAGGTCCCCTGGGCACCTTGAGCTTTCCGGCTATCCTGTGCTGGCTGGCACGTGTGCACGAGTTCCCAGTACATGCTTCTGGGTAGGCAGGGATCTGGGCTTGACAAGCTGGCATTCCAAACTCCAGATCTTCCAAACACCAGACCCCGATGTTATTTTTAACTGTCCAAAGTTTTTTCCACGTGGTGTAATTGATGGGCCTCAATAGCCTCTTTGGCAACCTGAAGTCCAGCTTGTTTTGCATCCCTCCAATGGGCATCTGATAAGCAAGCAGCAAAACAGCCAGCCCCGCCCCCTCTCGTCCCTGGGGGAGAGGAGGCCAGTCCCAAGATAACCTGAGCCCCTGGCTGGCCCGCTCCTGCAGCTCCAGATAGGAGGGAGGACAACATTGCTGCCTGTGACCTTCCCTCCCCTCCCTCTCTCAAGGCCTGACAGCAAGGGGCAAAGCCATGGTTCCAGGGCCCACACAGGAAGGGCGTGGGAGGCCTGGGCACTCTTTCTCTTCTGGCCTTTGTTGGTCCCTCCCCAAAAGGCAAGCCACATTCCCACGAGCCTCTGGGGGCAGTCCCGGAGAGAGATGGAGCTTGTGGTGCCCAGGGACCACCATGTTTGTGTCAACTGAGGAGGCTCTCAGGAGAAAGGGGGCCATCCCCACCTGCCTGCCATTCGAGGCCTGAATGGCTCTGGCTGTGCCGCGCTGCTGCTGCTTCCCTAACGCTTCTCCCCAGGCCGCAGCGTGCTCGGCTCCTCGCTGCTGTTCGGTGACATGCACACGGTACCGCCCACTGTGGGCCTTGGTCTGTAATGGTGGGAAGGGCCCTACTGGCACAGTGTGTTAAAGCACTCAGCCTTTCCCAAAGATCTGTGGTTTGAACCCACTGGCTGCTTCATGGGAGAAGGCAAGGGCAGGCGCTTCCATAAAGGTGGACAGCCTTGGACAGACCCGGTGGGCAGTTCTGCCCTGTCCTAGTGGCTGAAGAGGAGCCATTGGGTTACGGTGACAACACTGGAGCTTATGGTCTAGCTTGGGCGACGACATTAATCACATAATCACTCCTGTTAGAGTTAAAGTGGGACTTGTAATAGTCAATACAGTGGGAAGTCCATAATGTTACGGGAGGTCCACAGCAGGGGAACGTGGCCTGCTCTAGTGGCTGAGGGAAAGAAGCTGTGTCTCGTCCCAGGCAGGGGCATGTGCGAAGGTCCCGTGCAAGACCCGAGGAAGGCTCTTGCTCCTGGAGCATGGGACTGGCCCAGACAGGGCTCGTGGGATGTCCCGGGAGGCCAGGAAGGACCGGGATACGCACAGGGTTTGGGTGGATATTTTCCAGATTTTGTTCTGTGTTTGGAGCAGGGACTAGCTGGAATAGTGGAAGGGTTTATGTGCAGTGAGTAGGGTCCGTTCAAAAGGGATTCAATTCCCTCCACCTTCTAGAATGGGGGCTTTAACCAGGAGGTCTGGGCAGGGCAGGGGGAGAATTCAGAGCGGCTTCTACTGGGCAGAAACAATAGAAATCAAAATGAGCTCTGAGCATATGCCCGAAGGACAAGGGAATCAGCTGGAGCAGGCTTTGGCCATGTGTTGGGAAGTCTTGGCACTTTCAGGGCGGCGGGCTAGCTCTGTTGCCCTCCCTCTGCAGTCCCTGCTGCTCATGCCAGCTGTTGCCCCGTGTCTCTGGCTTGAGGGGTGCCTGGGTGATGGATGGAAAGGCCGATTCCTGAGCCTCACCTGGACCCACATAGCTCTTGGGTAAGGCCAGGCAATCCAGTCCCCCTAAAGTCTGGGGCCCCAGCCCTGCACATACACCCAGGACTGCCATGAGGCTTTCGCGTGGGGGAAGCTGTGAGGATGTCATGGCTTTGGAGACACCAGTGGCCTTCTTTAGGCTGGACAACGATCTGGCTGAGGAGTCAGGGGCGCAGGGAACCTTGCTAGCCATGATGACACAGTTGTGAAGTGATGGAATTGGTGGCCAAAGGTGGGGGGACTCACCGCTGGATGTCTCACTCAATCCTTCCTACCGCTTTTCTCGCAGGCAAGGCTAAGAAGTCTTGGATTCTTACAGCTCCTGTAGGCCATTCCTTTTCTCTTTTTAAAGATCAAATGCCTTTTGGGGAACTCACAAGATCTACCTTGAAAGTGGGTATCCAGGATATGAAAGGGTAGGATCAGTTTTCTTGTATTTCTCACTTCTTATGGGAGATGACAAACCTATACAAAAGCCTGTGTTAAGAACAGCTTGCAGAGTTTACTGGGAGGGGGCTTCTTTCTATTTACTCTGATTTGGCCCTGTGATGTTTTCATTATCTGTGTAGAATGAAATACTCCATGGGAGAAGGGGTGGGAAACCAGATAAGCTTTGGAAGCATTACCCTTCCTACCAGCCTGTGGCCTGAGGCAGAGTGGCGCTTTTGACTCATCTGCCCCTCAACAATTGGGCTCACAGGAAGAGCTGGCACTTGGGCTTATAGGAGATACCTTAGAGATCTGGCAAGGTCTGGTATGGGGATCAGGCCCCACACGGGAAATGAGAGGCAGAGCTGGACCTGGGATCCAGGTCCTCCTGAGGGCAGTCTGGGCTTCGTTACACGCTGCAGAAGGCCTCTGGGCATTTTTGGCTCATGTGTTTCCCAGGATGAATCAGCAGTGGACGGGATTCCAGTGAATCCTGTGGTGGAAGTAGTTGGCTACCACTTCAGCCTTTGCTTCCTCCTTGAGAAAAAGACCCTTGGCTTAGCCTGGAGACCTCACCGTATGCCTCGCACAGATGGCACCAGTCAGAGTAGTGCTGCTGGCGACAAGGTGAGCCACAGGTTCCTTCTGTCTCCGCTCTCCCTGCCCTTGCAGAGGCTCAAAGGTGGTGTTGGGCAACACAAGGATTCAGACAATGAGACACCATAGCTCTTCCGGGAAGGAGCAGGTAAATGTCACTGGAGTGTTTAGGGTGTCAGTGGTGGTCTTGAGGGCTAGACAGAAGGTTGAGCAACTGATGGAGAGGGGAACTCACTTTCCACACCGCACAAGGAATTCATGTGCTCCTCTTCAACGGAAGGCAGCGGACATTGGTGGGACACTGTTAAGTTCCCGCCTAGTGCACCTCACCACTCACTCGTCTGTTGGTAAAGGCTTGCTTGTTGTTGTGCCATTTGAACTCTTTTCTGCAGAGCTTTGAGACGAAGCTGAACTAATAGGAGAAAGAAGCTTGGAGATCTACTTCCAAAATGAAAACCTGATGGATGACAATGGTCCTGGGGATGGCACAGGGCTGGCCATGATTCTGTTCTATTGGGCATGAGATCACTATGAGCCACTGGCCAAGTGGATGCAGCCAACAAGAGCAAAGTGGGAGGCATGTACTTTATACTCACTCACTCACTCACTCACTCACTGACTGCCATTGAGCCGATTCTAACTCCTAGTGACCCTAAGGACAGAGTAGAACTGCCCCACGTGGGGTTCCAAGAAGATAACTCTCTACAGGAGTAAGAAGTTTCCTCGTTCTCCCTCAGTGGGCTGGGGGTTTTGAACTGCTGACCTTGCAGTTAGCAGTCCAATGCGTAACCACTGTAGGGTACGCCGTTTTTGTTCTCAAGAAACTCCCATCTTGTTGGGAAAGACATCTGTTGAATAGGATGTAAACTGAAGATTATACATTACAAACGAAAAGCAAGTTCATTGGCATTGAGTCTATTCTTTTTAAAAAAATTCATTTTATTAGGGGCTCATACAACTCTTATCACAATCCCTCCATCCATCCATTGTATAAAGCACATCTGTACATTCGTTATCCTCATCATTCTCAAAGCATTTGCTCTCCACATAAGCCGCTGGCATCAGCTCATTTTCCCCCTTCCTCCCCGCTCCCCCTCCCTCATGAACCCTTGATAATTTATAAATTTTTATTTTGTCATATCTTTCCCTATCTGACATCTTCACCCACTTTTCTGTTGTCCATCCCTCAGGGAGGGGTCACATGTAGATCCCTGTAATCGGTTCCCCCTCTCTACCCCACTCTCCTGGTATTGCCACTCTCACCATTGGTCCTGAAGGGATCATCCGCCCTGGATTCCCAGCATTGAGTCCATTCTAATAGTGATCCTGCAGGTTGACTTTAAGAATAAAGCCTAGAGAAATCACAGAGGACGTAACAACCATATGAATGCCCAGGTCTCCAATGTCTTCTGTGTAGGTGACTGTGCTGGATGTTGCCTTTTTAAAGGAATAATCATATTCTTTCCAACTACCATCTCGCCAACACCTGTCCGTTGCTGTGTGCTTCACTCACATTACCCCATTCAATTTTCCTAACAACTCTAGGAAGTATGTAGTTGTTAGGGATTATTTTGTGTCCCTTCCGCTACCACACCCCTGCATACACATGCACGGATACGCAGACGTGTGTCATCTTGTTTGAAAGTAAGGCTTTTGTTAGGGTAATGACAGCCAGTGTAGGATGGACACTAAACTTCTTCTTTTTGGGGACGTTTTATTGTGGTTTGGGTGAAAGCTTAACAAATCAGCTTCTCATTCAACCAGTCATACACATCTTGTTCAGGAGATCGGTGGCAGTCTCCTGAGTGTCACAGCACTTCCTCCTTGGGTTCCCTGTTTCCATGAACCTCTCTGTCCTTCCCACCCTGCCTTCTGAACTTTTTTGTTATGAGGCAAATGCTGCTGCCCTTTTGGTCTTGGTTGATGCTTTGAGAGCCACGTTTCTCATGAGTTTTATTGTTCACTTGTTAGGCCTATCTAATATTTGGCTGAAATATTAGATATGATCTCGGGTGGGGGCTTTAATTCTGGTTCAATTTAATTAAGGTCCACAATCTTGTGGGTTCCACCAGTCTCAGTCAGACCAGCAAGTCTGGTCTTTTTGTGATTTTGAATTTTGCTCCACACCGTTCTCCCTTGCTGTCCAGGACCTCTATTGTGATCCCAATCGGAGAGGTTGGCAGTGGTGACTGGACTCTCTTTTTCTGGTCGCAGACTAGTGGCGGCTGCGGCTCCCTATTAGTCCTTTGGAGGAATTGTTTCCTGGGGTGGGTCTTTGACTGTCTCTGCACGCTTGTTCTGGATGGGAAGAGATCATTAGTTGTATCTTACTTCGTTGGCCTCTCGCATCCCCCACCTTTCAGTCTCCAGTTGCTACTCACCAAAACAGGATGTGCAACATTGTCTGTGCGAAGGACCATCTGCCAGCTGACATGATGTCTCCTGAGACTATGACCCTAAGCCCTCTAAGGCAGTGAGTCAGTCCTTCCAGGTGTTCCGTCCCGAAATTTGCATAGCTTTGTCCTCTGTGTTAGGTGAGTTTCAGGTTCTGGCCTTCCCCAAAGAAAGATGTGCTTGAGCCGCACAGAATGGATTTGCTGAGGGCCTCCTAGGAGGCAGGAAAGAGCCTTACCAGCCAGCTTGGCTGGTTCTGGCTTTACTCGCCCCTTGCGGGCGTGAAACCAAGGCTTTCAGCTTTAGCGCACAAAAGATTGTCTGGGAATTTCTGTAGTGGCGGGGAAACTTCCTCCAATGGCCAAGGAACTTCCATGGGGATAGCAAGGCTTTCTGGGAAATGTAGTCCCAGGACAGGTCACGGACTCTGCACATGCTCTGTCCAAATGTGCCCGCCCTCTCCCATGCTCTTGTATCACAGCTGCATGCTCTACTATATACCAAGCAGCAGATGTAGACCTTGTCACTTCCGAGTAATACATAGACTGGAAAAGACACTGAGACACCTGGGCAAGACAGGTGCCGTATGAAGATTCCTTGTAAACAAAGGAACACCGAGGATGGCCAGCAGGGAGAGATGCACAGAAGGAATTTACATGGTTGGGACCCTGCTTTGGACTTTTAGCCCCCACCCCCCTACCCCACCCCCGCCCGAGAGCCACGAGAAAATGCGTTTCGGTTCATTAAAGCCGCCGACTTGAGATGTTTTGTTTCCGCAGCAAAAGGCAACTACGACAGTAGCACTGCCTGTTTAGTGAAAATGAAAAAGAGCCGAAGCTGTTTTCCCAGGATCCCATGGCTAGCAGGAGGGGGAGCTCAGGCTTGGACTAGAGTCTCCCCTTGCAAAGGAGCTTGGTTCCAAAGAGGAGCTGGGGGAACACCCTCCCCACTTGGTAGTTGGGAGGGCGAAGGCGGTGCAGGTGATAAGTCACCTTTGAAACGCGTGGTGCTGATCTCAGGGTTGCTGGGGAGTGAAGGGCTGGCAGGATGGATCAGTGATTAATTTAGAGGATGATTCCAAGAGGGTAGCTAAGGCGACTGAAATGACTGGGGTCTGGGGGCAGGGTGGGTGTGGGAATGAAAACCCTCACAGTCCATCAAACTTAATTAAAATCAAATAAACACTCCCGGGGAAGCCACCTCATACCAAGTAGGGGTAGCATCACAGATCTCTGCTAGGGCGTCAGTCTGGCGGGGAAGACCTCAGTTCCTCAAATGCAGTATTTGTGACATTTGCATATGCCCCAGGTCTACTGGCTGCCATTCGCATTTATGGTTTCAGCCTCCAGCTAGGTCCTCGGGACAGGTTCTCAGCCCTTTTCCTTTCTTCTCCACAGCAAACCTGCAAACCATCTCCTGTCCCAGACTCCCAGGCATGGTTGTACCTCCCCCAGGAAGTGAGACCTGTCACTTGACTCCTGCCTCATTGGGGCAGGGCCTTCTCTGCCCACCTCCTCTAAGATCGGCCCTGCATCACTTTCCAGCCTCCTGTTTTATCTCTTCATTGTGCACAAAGTTGTACACACTATGGTGTTAGTTCACTTCAAGCTGGACTCGGGCTCCTGGTGCCTCCATTCACAAAGGGATGAAGTGCTGCCTGGGCCTGGGCCTTCCCCGCGGTCACACTGGCGATCCTCAGGCTTTTCATTGGCTGGGTTTGGGAAATCTGTCTTGGTTTGGAAGCTCCCCTAAACCCGTTCAGCATCATAGCAATATGCATGCCACGGCGTGAGGGGCATTGGCTGAGAATCTAGCCTGGGTCTCTAGCCTAGAAGGAGAGAAGTCTACCAGTGGAACTGCAGCGTGTCTTTGTTTGTGGCTTATTTTGTGGTCCGTGTCCCTCTTGAAATGAAAGTTCTATGGGAACAGACCGTGACTGTCTTGCATGTACCTCTCACAGAGGCAGGTCCTCTGGTGAATGAATCAGTTGGCGAATGAACCTCCTTGGTTTCAGCCTTCACCCATGAGTCAACCTCTCTCCGCCTCCTGTCTTTCCCAGCCCACCTGGCTAGCACCCTCAAATGTCATCCTAAATGATTTGAGTCCCCCCTTCTAATGCTGCTGATTCTCCTCAGGGCTCGTTTGCTGTCATCTTTGTCTCTTCCCTTCCCGTCATGCAGTCCCCAAGTCCTGTTGATTTAACCTCTGCAATGTCTCTGGACTCTGTCCCCTCCTGTGTCCACCTCTCGTTCAGGCTCACAGGGACACTGCCAGGAGTTTCCTAGCTACCTGACTAACCTGTAGTCTCTCCCCATGTCCCTCCCCACAGAGAGAGTTTGGCAAGAGTCTTTTTGTTTAATACCTTCAGTGGTTCCTGTTAATTGTAGAATCCCTCCCTTGTTCCCTAAGTTATTTACCCAGTGCCAACCATGGGCAGCACTGTGTTGGGGGAGAGGGCTTAGAGCACCATCTTTACTCTACTGAGATTTCCATCTTCTTTGTCAGGTTAGACACACACACACACACACAAACACACACACCATCATTCAAATGCGGCAAGTGTTTTTGAATTCATTCAAAAAATATTGATTGAGCTTCTGTGGTCCAAGAACAGCGGGTGCTGGCTGGCACTACAACAAAGTCCGTGCTTTAACGGAGCCCACCCTGTAGTGCAGGTAGCTGACCAACAGAGGGCAAATGCACGAGGATTTGTGTTTGGGGGAAAAATAGAGCGAGGTGAGGTAGGGGTGTATGTCCCCTTGTAGGAGGTGCTTGGGAGGACTTCTCGAGAAGGCGATGGTGAGCAGAGCATCTGAAGGTTGAGATAGGAGGGGCACTTTGGATGAGTGAGGATAAGCATTCTAAACACAGGGAATAGCCAACATTTTTTGCCAAGGTCTTGGCAGGGGGGAGGGGGGAAGGCAGAGGGGGGAAATTCATTTTGCCAGGAGGATGCCCCAAGCGCTAACCCAGTGTTCACCTGCCACCTCTCCTGGACTTTGCACATGAACAGGGCTGGACCCTGGACTCCCCATCTCCTGGCTTGCCTGCTGCAGATCTGCTTGGCCAGGCCTTCCTCCCTGCCTGCTGAGTTCCTCCAGTTCAACTCCCTTTTCAAGGCCTGAGTGTTCTCCAAGTGTAACCAGCCCAGGGCCCGGCCCCCGCCCCCCTGTACCCCAGTTCTCAGATTCCTTGTTCACGCCAGCAGGGCGCCAGCCAGGGGAGCCCTGCCTTTGCTGTTCCCTCCCTCCCACCTGCTGCAGCAGGAGCCACTGTTCAGCTCTGGGCACTTTTTTGCTGAGTCAGGCACACCAGGCACACAGTAGGTGGTTCAAGAACATGGGTGTCTTTTTTTTTTTAATTTTTTTAAAATTTTATTTTAACAATTTATTGGGGCTGATACAATTCTTTTCACAGTTCATACATATACATACATCAATTGTATAAAGCACATCTGTACAGTCTTTGCCCTAATCATTTTTTTCTCTTTTCTTCTTTTACATTTTATTAGGGACTCAAACACCTCTTACCACAATCCATACATATACATACATCAATTGTATAAAGCACATCCATACATTCCCTGCCCCAATCATTCTCAAAGCATTTGCTCTCGAACATGGGTGTCTTAAGCAAATCCATCAGAAACCAACTCGGTTCTTCCCAGAGTGCCCTGTAGACATGGGTGCACATGCACATGCTCTCATCCTACAGCATTGGCTTAAAAAAAATCAGTAGTTTCCAATAAAAGCATCAGGGTCATGAAATTAATTTGTCATTCTGCTGCCAGCTTTGCTCTGCTGACTCATGGCCTGAAACAGATTAAACATGTGGTTCCCATCTATGTCAGAATTCTCCTTTCCTTTCTCAGTGATCTTTTCCCCTCAGGCCTGGGGGTGGTACCAGCCTCTGGGGCTGCGGTCACCGGGACCTCCTCCCGTGTCCGCTGCATCTACTGAGCAGGTGATTGAGAGAGGAGACGCAGGAGAGTTTTATCTTTAATGTAATTTGCTTTGCTATGAAGAGAATCGTGTGTCTTTTAGGGAATTTTGCGACTAGCTGCCCACCCCACCCATTCACATGATGGGGAGATAAGAATATTTCCAAATGTCCTGGGACTAATTTATGAATTTAAAAAGCATCTAGTAACCAGCCTAGCATGGTTTTGGGCACTGAACATAAAGCCATGAACAAAATGGGCCAAATCTCTACCTATGTGGGCCTTCTGTTCCAGTGGGGGCTGACACAGTAGCCTAGGGAGCATGTTAGGGGGTGATAAGCCTCTGGAGGAGCTAAGCCAGGGATGCGGGGCCCGGAGTGTTGGTAAGAGGAAGGAAGTGTATGAAAATCAGATGGCCAAGGATGAACTGACTGAAGAGGGGCTGGTGATGGTCAGACTGAAGAGTGAGAGCACCTAGCAGGGGAAGAGAATTCAAGGCAGAGGGAGGGAAGAGCAAAGGGCCTGAGGTAGCAGCCTGGCAGGGTTTTGAAGTTCAACAAGGACACTGGAGCAGAGTGCGGGAGATGGGAAACATCAGAGCTCCGGCTTACCTTTGGGGCAGAGGCCCACTGGACGGTTCTGACAGCCTCACCCTGACTGCTAAGCCAAAGGCATAGAGCAGTGGGCAGAGCAGGGAGGCCAGGCAGGTCCGGAGGCGGTGGCTCCCAGGATGGCAGAACTAGTCAAGGTGGTAAGAAGTGACGGGATTCTGGCTGCGTGTTGAAGGCTGTGTTGATAGGTTTGCCAAGGAGCTGGAAGTGGGGTGTAAGAATGAGAGAGGCATCATGGGTGACTTCAAGGCTGTTGGCCTGTGTGAGCGGAAGGATGGAATTGCTGAGATGTGAGAACGGTGGGGACTGCAGTTATGTGCGGGCTCAGCTTTGCAGGTGGTGTGCTAAGGCTGAGATGCTGACCAGACATGCAGGTAGAGCTGCTTGCACTTAGAGCCAGGGAAGAGATAAAGGGCACTATCCAGTGGGTCTCATCTGGACCTGGGTGCAAACCGGAGGTTTCACAGGCAGAGAGATCTTCATCTATGACTGTCCCTACCATGAAACTTTGGAATTGTATTTTTATTTTTAAAAGCCTTTCTGGCTCCAAGTCAAGAAATCTTTATTGGTACCAACTCTGGGGCAGGCACGGTAATGTGGGAGATGCCAGGGATTCGGCCCAGGAGGAGGGCTGAGATAGAGCTAGTGGTCTTTGGAGGAAAGTGTATACAACACACCTTGTTAAGATTAGAGGTAAAACCACAATCGACAGTAGAATAGATGCTAGATCTTTCCCCCTCCACTTTACTTCATTTTATTGTCAAAAGTACATAGACAATTGCCCATTTTCAATTGCCCATTTTCAACTGACATTAATTACATCAACCACATTATACAATCATCACTACTCCCCACCTCCAAAAGTCTCCCCTCACCCCACAGAGACGCTCAGTCCCCCTTGAGCTACAACTCCCCGCTTCTTGACACCACTGGCAGCTAACTATCTCTTCTAGTTGTTTCTAGAAGTGAGGTCAGATAAGAATCCCTGTGGACACGTGAAGGAAACTTGAGAAATGATCTAGCAAGTGAGTTTGAAACCGCGTGCGGTTTTACAAAATAGAGGTTTGATTCTTTTACCAAACAAGGTGAGTTGGAAAGTCCTCGTGCATCCAATGCACAGGCCTTGCTTCTATTAGTGATCCATCAAATCATGCTAAACGTTGGCCCATGAGCAAGCATTCACCCGGGTTATGTGGTCCACGTCATCCGAGTCATTCCAGGCAGGGAGTTTTGTTTGGCAAAACAGCTCTAATAGTGAACACGAGTGTAAACTTAACCTGGTTGACCCTCAAATGCGGGCAAGGAACGCTTGCTAAGGTGGCTGCCAGAGTTTGTAAAGAGCTTTGAATCTGTGTTCCTTGAAATGGGGAGCTGTCCGGGGGCAGGGTGGGGTGGGGGGTGGAGAGTTTCTATCTCTAGGCATCAGATCGTGTCCTTCGGGCACTGTGAGAGAAGGTCCCTGGTGATTGAGGGATGTTTGAGGGAATCTACCTGGGATTCTAAAGGTGGAAGGACTGGGAAGGTGGCAGCCAGAGTCTCTTGGTCTCTGCACAGAAAGCAGCCAGTGACTTTGTCTTATTCTCCACCGGATCCCCCACCCCTGAAATAAGGACAAAGTCAGTGGCCAGCAGGTATTTGTTGGCATGCCCTCCTTGGCCCCTGCCATCTCCTGAGGCAAGCTGTTCTATTTTAGAACAAACAGTGGCTGCCTGGGAATGGCGGTGTGTGGGTGTACTGCTCAGGCCAGTGCCTTCTGTCCCCTGGGCAGTAAGGTCATTTAGGAAGGGCTGCACACTAGAATGTACCAGTAGACGAGAGGTTCTGTGGTCCTAGAAGGCATGGAGGGAGGGAGAAGCAAGCCACAGAGAACAAATCTAGCTAAACAGTGACAGTGAGAAGAATAGGCCAGGTTGACTGGAGAGAAATTCAGTGACACTCATATGTCTAAGAGAAAACTTCTTTTAAGGAGTTCTTATATCAACAGAGTCGCCCCGCCCAGTCCAACTCAGATCCTTAAGTCTAATCCTAGTCCATGAGTCCCTCTTCAGACTCACACAGCCATGTGCAATGATGCAGAATGCAGGAAGATCACAAGCCGGGGGCTGCAGAGTCATGTGGAACCAAGGCTGGTGGAAACCTAGCAGAGCCCCAGCAGCGTTCAGAGTGGCCCCCAAGCAGCAAGGTGCAGGCAGAGAGAGGGGGAGGTTCCCTGCGCTTTCCTTTTGAGAAGGCCACACCTACAGCAT
Source organism: Tenrec ecaudatus (assembly GCF_050624435.1). Taxonomy (NCBI): domain Eukaryota; kingdom Metazoa; phylum Chordata; class Mammalia; order Afrosoricida; family Tenrecidae; genus Tenrec; species Tenrec ecaudatus. Next base: position 31,698,374 of record NC_134543.1, read on the forward strand.
CGGGCAATGACCTGGTTGACAGGTTGGATATCACCCCCCCCCACTTTCATACATCTTCAAGCTGACATGAAACTATGTAATTACCACAAAGAGTAAGCCAGAGTGGCAGTAAGACAGGTAGAAAGGCTGCCAGGTGGGGCATTGCTGTTTTCTGTGGGTGTGAGTGGGGCTTTGCTTTGTTTTTGAGAAATACTGTTTGCCTCTTGACTTTGAAAGGGATTTCTTCTGAGTATTATGGAATTTTTCATATATAAAAAATATAATAAATCCTCATATGCCCACCTCCCCAGCTACAACAAGAGCCTACCTTGACCCTCTCACACTCAGGATTGCTTTGAAATAAATCCCAGATATTCCTTTATTTGTAAATTCACATCTGCATGAGGTAAAGATTCTTTTAAAGCACATACTCATAACCTCATCTAACTTTGTAATAATTTCCTAATATAAAACCCCCAGTTTGTGTTGAAGGATATGTGTATGTATGTCAGGAAGTATTGCTACAAAATCAGAGAAACCTTTATTAAACAAAAACATCAAACTGAAGCGATTGCTTCTGGACAGATCCTCTACCTAAGTCTGTAAACTTCTGCAAGTGGTTTCCATCTTTCTGTCTCACCTTTCCCTAAAGAGTCCTGTGGTCTTTAGTTTACAGCATGTCAAATAGCGGTCTGGACATCTTCGAGGGGCTCAAGTCATGTTCCTTCTCAATTTTCTTTGAGTTTTGGGTTCAAAACAAGGTCTAAAGGGGCAAGATGAGGTCTGTTGGGTGGATGCCTTTCCTACCTTTGAAGGAGCAGGTATGTTGTGATGGGGAAAAAATTCCTTAACACTGTGTTCCTGACCTAATGCTCACCAGCAGTTTCCATAAGCCCCCATGATTATCTGATGTCCTTCGAGAAAATCTATCAAGATGACCCCCTTGGGATTCCGATTCCCCGCAAATGGTCAACGTGACCTGAGTTGATCTCTCTGCCTTGGATTTAACTGGCCTAGCAGATCCCCCTAAAGAGACAAAGACAAGTGTCTAACTGAGAGAACTGTCTGTCTGCAGCTGTCCCCTGGGCCCATAGACAAGTGCAGACATGTTGTGTATGGACTAACCTGTGCATGGATGAACTGGAACCCGTGTAATAGTGCTTTTTTACTTACTCTTAGGTGCGCTCAAATGCACGCATGCACACACACACAAGTAAGTAGAAAACGATGTGAATATGTATTATAAGACCCTGCGAACTGAACCCACCCAGAGCCAACTTGGCAGAAAGGCCTGGTGATTTGCTTCTGAAAAATAAGCCATGAAAATCCCATGGAAAAGTTCTAATTTGTAACACATGGGCTTTGAGTTGGATCAATTAAAAGACAAGCCTTCTATTTTTCAAAAGACATACTGTATTAACGTTATTTTTTAAATGACTAAGTTGTTTTTATAAAAATAATGCATATTTGCCATTAAAGGTTCAAATAACTCACACAAAAAGTGCAAAGATGAGCATGTGGACATCATTCAGACCCTGCTCCAGGCAAGTGTTTGCTGCAAGAACAAGCTGTCGTCGTCGGTAAGTTGGTTCTGAGCCACAGTGACCCTGTGTACACCAGAAGGAAACACCGCTTCATCCCGTGGCGTCTGCGCAGTTCTTGTTGGAGCCTGTAGCAGCCGCTGTGTCAACCCAGCTGGTTGAAGGCCTTCTTCATTTTCTCTGCCCCTCTACAAGCATGATGTCCTTCTCCAGAACAAACAGTAGAGGACTATAAAATCTGCTTTTTACATTAAAAAGGAATCACTTAGTATGTAAGAGCTTACTGCTCACCTGTGGCTTCTTTTGCTTGTGTCCGACAGAGGTAGACTACAGAGGCTGCTGAATGATGTCAATGGTCTGTGTTCACTGACTAACCTAAAGTTTAAATTCACCCAGAGGTGCTGCGGAAGAAAGGCATGTACACATTGTAGCCAAGCCAATTCCATGGAGCACAGTTCTACCGTGTACATGGACCATGTACACTCCCTGAGGGCAGGTCCATGCCTTAGTTATGCATATGCGGGGAGTCCTTAGCTTTCCTTCATAATAGTGTCTGACCCTCACCTAGAGAATATTGGGGTTGAATTGAAGGTGGCCTTCAAGAAGTCACTCAGTTGTCTATGGACTCAGAGGCCCACTGGGTTGAACCCACCTGCCTGAGATCCCTCAGTCAGGAAGGGAAGATCTGGGATGGAGCCAGTTCTCCCAAATAATTTTATGTAGTATCTTCTTTCTTTAAAAATAGAAAAGTTTTCACAGCAGTTTCTAGCCTAGTTGTTTAGCACTATACTGCTTACACTCCTCCCGCAGCACAGACATTCCCACCGATGGTGTTCTAGTTACTTCATTTCCACTCACCTGGCTTCCTGGGCCCCTTACCCTCTCGCCCTTGTGCTAGAGTGATGGATGGCCATTTGGTCTTTATCCGGGTCTATTGTGGCTGTGATCCTTGTAGCTGTGATCCGTATGGCTGGTAGTTAAGTAGTAACCAGGTAGAGGTCCGGAGTCTTGCAGAAACCTGAGGATTCAGCCTAGCTAATAGAGCTCTCGAGTGCAGAAGTCTGGAGCCAGACCCTCCTGGCCTGGAATCTGACTGTGTCATTTTCGATGACAAAGGTGTGTGCCTTTCTGACCTGAACATACCTACCTCCGAGGGCTGTTGGGAAGAACAGTGGAGAGAATGCATAAAAATCCACTGCCCCTTCCTGTCACACGCACACACCTTGTTGTTTGCTGATGTTGACTCAATTATGACCGCTAGTTGACACTCCATCTGAGAATGTACAGCTGCCCCTTAGGGCACTTGGCTGCAGGCTTGATGGTGGCAGATTGCCAAGGATTCCTCCCGAGGAGCCACTGGGAGAGTCTGAACCAGCCACCTTCCTTCGGGGCACCGGGCCTCCCTTCTCAGCATGTACTAGCTGCCAAAAGGTGCCCTGGTGGCATTGGGGGCTACCTGTTAGATCCCGAAGGGAGGTATTCTGTCCCCTTCAAGAGCAGCCCACTGGGGCAGTTCTATTCTGCCCTGCGGGGTTTCTAGGAGTTGGAATGGGCGCAAGGGCAGTGAGTTTGGTTTGGTTTGGGAAGCTGCTGCCGCCATGCGTAATAGCAGTGCAGCTTGTTGCTAATGCAGCGGTTCTCAACCTGTGGCTCTCGACCCCTTTGGGGTGGGGGGTGTCAAATGACCCTTTCACAGGGGTTGCCTAACAGTAGCAAAATGACAGTGATGAGGTAGCAACGAAATTAACTTTATGGTTCGGGGGGCGGGGGATCACCACAACATGAGGAACTGTATTAAAGGTTCCTGGCATTAGGAAGGTTGAGAACCACTGGCCTAATGAGTTTCCTTCTAGTCTGTTGGAGTTCAGAGACATGTCGACGGAAGTGCAAGAAAGTTCCAATCCCACCTTCTCAACCTCAGGTTCCTAGCCTTCTTCCTGCCTCTGGGAAGAGATGATTTTACGAGCATTGCGTCAGCTTCTGGCTGTTTACGGCCGGGCAGTGGTCAAGGTCCGTGTGTCTTCCCTCTATACATAGCTCGGCGGCACTGCCTTAACCAGCTTGGCAAATACTTTTCTTCTATGCTCTTCAAATACAAGCCTTGGGCAACGGGCCGGGCCCAAGATGTCTGGGCCTCCCGGTCGCCCCATGAGCCTGCTGACTCAGCGGCTGGGCCAGGGCCCTCCTCCAGGCCCTGGGTCTATCAGGTCACTGATGCAATCTGCTGGAAGCAAATTAACTTTTGCGGGGGTGGGGGTGGGGTGGAAGGGGTGCGAGCTAACAAATCACTCCAGCTGTTGGCGTCTGTCCCGGGATAGCTGGCACTTCCCCATGCCCATTTCGAACCTCTCCTGCAGGACGCCCACTTTCTCTGACACGCCTCCCCCCAACGGGGAGAGGGGGAAGCAGAAAAGCTGCCCTGGAGCGCCCCGCCCCCCAGCAGTGCGTGGCCTGCCCACGGGAAAAGGCCATTTGTGCGGCCGCCGCGCCCTCCTATGTGGCCTGAGACGGGATCCATGTATTATTCACACTTTGGGGTTTGGGCTGGCTGAACCATTTGCTTCAAGTCAGCAATTGGGGTTGGGGGTGGGGAACCGGAAACAGCCATGCTCTTCAGGGGGGGGGGCGCAAGTCTCCTCTTCTCCTGGCAAATGTCGTCTTTACACCGGGCCTTCCTCCTCGCATGCGGCGGAACCCACGCCTCACACGCCATCCACCACGCATCACGCACCACGCAGGCCTGCGTAGCCCCGCTGCATGCTGGGAGCGCAGGGTCCTGGGCAGGGCTTGGGGGCGGGTTTCGCAAAGCAGGCTGGGAATCGGGAACCGGCTTGTTTCCGGAAGTGCCGGCCTGCCCGTGCGAGCGGATTCCCCTCCTTATTAACGCCTCTTAGACCCCCGAGTAAAGTGGGGTGTTCTGGAAGAGAGAAAGGTCGGATCAGGGTGGTTGGTGAAGGACTTCTTGGCCATCGAGAAGCCCCAGGAGAAGATCCCGGCGGTACGGAGGAAGTCAGGGGAGGGGGTGAGGTAGAAGGCAGCGTCCACCGGCCTTCCGCATTCTGTGGATGATGGAAGTTTGAAGGAGTGTGTGCCTGAAGCCATCCCATGAACTCAGCTCTGGGAAGGCACAACGCCCAGACTAGGCCCTGGTCCAAACAGAATAAAACAAACCAGTGGCCACACCATGGTAGGATTGGGAGCCGTAGGTTTCCAATGGCTGTGATCTTTTGGAAGTAGACGACCAGTCCTTTTTTCCAGGTCTTTTTCCAGAGGCACCCATGGGTAGATTGAAATCGCCAACCATTTGGCTAGTAGTCCAACAATGAACTGTGTCACCCAAAGACTTCCCAAGCCGCAGGAAAACCCACAACAAACCAGTGGATTCCAACTCTTGGGGTCCTTCGTAGAACTTTCAAGGTTGTAACCTTTCAGTAGCTGACCACTAGGCCTTTATTCCAAGGTGCTTCTGGTAGATTTGAACTGCCAACCTTTCGGTTAATAGCTGAGTGCTTAACCACAGACCATAGTCAAACTCGCTCCCACTGAGTCAATGCTGAACCCTGTAGGACATCATAGAACTGCTCCTGTGGGTTTCTGGAACTGTAATTCTTTATGGGAGTAGAAAGCCCCATTGTTTTCCCTCAGACCGTAGTAGACATTAAACACACTCCTTTCAGTTCACCTAGTTTTCAGTCTCGATTCAAGAACTTAAGTTTTTGGATACACTCACTGTCCAAAATCAGACTGAAAGCTGAGACTCTGTTAATCACTTATGCCTGAAGCCAGTCAATTCCCCTGAAGTTTGAGGTCTCAGCCGTCAGCACACACCCAGATGTTTAGCCCTGGTGCAGTCCCATCTCAAGGCCTACAGACCAGGGTTATACATACTTGCTTGGGGCCATGTTGTACATTCTCTATTGGCTCAGAATGCTTTGACGCCCCACCTGCCTCTTTGTCCATTATGACTCTGAGGTTGTTTATGTTAAAAGGCCCCCTTTTTATGTGATATTAAACTTTCATGGATGCAGCCTGCGTTCCAGGGAAACAGCACCAGGCTTCCGGCAAGGAACCCCCAAAGTGTCTTATCTTTCATTATGTGGCTGAGCCTTCTAGACACCATCAAGGAAAGTCCTCACACGCCAGTGCTGTTTTTACAATCATCTGTACTGTGGGGCGTTTTACCACTCTGTGCTGGTGGTGCTTACAAGTTGGGCTATGGCCTGCAAGGCCAGCAGTTCGGAACCACAAGCCTGCTCTGAGGAAGAAAGATGGGACTTTCTCCTCCCGTAAAGGGTTACAGTCTCAGAAACTCACAGGGGCAGTAATACCCTGTCCTATTGGGTCACTATGAGTCAGCATTGATTCCATGACAGTGAGTCTGGTATCGCTGTTGTTTTTTCTGTAAAATGGTGCTGATACCAATAGCCTGTTACGGAACCGGGGTCAAGAGGAAATGGCAGATAGGAGATCTCTTTGAAAAGGCAGCAAAAGGTGGACTCTGTCTCTAGTTTCCTTTGCTGATATTGATTTTTTTTCCTTTTGTCATGGCAAATAAAGCATTTGAGATAGCATTTCATTCATCTCATAGATAAAAAGCTAGAGAGGTCAGTGTACATTATCCTTATTTAATAAATAGGCAAGATCATCTCCGGGTGAGTTGGAAATGGAACTGGCAGAAGCTGGGCCCTGGGCCCCCCAGTTTGATCTCCCACCCCTCTGCCTGTTACTTTTTCATATTCCATATCAAAGTCTCAGTCCTTCTTTCAAGTTCTGTGTCATCTGGGCTCTGATCGTCCTGGGACCACACAATTCTTATGAATATTAAAGGTGAGGATTTTCTTAGCCTACTTTCCTCCGTCTCTAAATCAGCCTGGGAAAGGGGAAGGACATCTGTGCCCCAAAAGGAACACGTTCCGGGTTGTTGCCAATTCGGGCTCCCTCTGGCGCCTGTACAGATGCTGACGAGTGAGGTGTGAACAGTAACTGCTTCGCTGTGTAGCCTCGGTGCCTGTTGGAGGGTCTGCATTGCAGGGCCAGGCAGAAATCCCCATTTTGACCCTGTGGCCTAGCTCTGCCAAATACCAGGAATTCAAGAGGCCTGACTGTATATTTCCCTTCATCCCACATTCCAAGCCCCTGATTTGCTGATGGCAGCTCTGTCCAGGAGAGAAACAAAAACAAAACAGGTGTAAGTGAAAATTGTGTAAATGGCTTTTCCTTTCGGGCGACATCACTTTAATAATGTTGTTAACCTCATTCTAATTGCTATGCAACTGGTAGGGGCCCTCTGAGGTTAGGTCTATATTTCTCAAGCTAACAAGGGAAATATTCTCTAAAGCACAGGCATGATCTGAGACAGTGTTTCCCGAGTGCGTGACACCTCCCCCTGGGGGGCACACTGGAATGATGGGGGAGGGGCCAGCAGAAACAGATGCCTACACTTTAGCCTGTATTATGGGCTGTAGTACAAAAGTTTTCATTGCTGGGGGTATGTGTGTGGCAGGAGTGGTAGGGGGGAGGGGGTGCGAGAGGGGTGTGGGGTAGAGCTGTCGAGTAATCTTTTTTCTGACTAGGAGGAGTTAGATCAAATAAATTTGGGAACCTATGATCTAAGAGGTTGATGCCACTTGCAAAGTCCGTTCTTTAAGCAGAGAAACAGGTCATTTCAATGACTGAGAGGATTGCGGGCAGCAGGCGCGTTTTGTAGGTTTGCACATTTTGGCCATTGTGAGGACCCAGGGACCCAGAGCTGACTTAGTGATGGCTTTTTTGTCATGTTCCTCAGGGCTGTCCTTCGCAGACAAGTCAAGAAGCCTGAGTTGTTATCCAAGGTTTGGAGTTGAGTATCTGACTGTCCCACCTAAAGCGGCGTCAGTCTTCTCTGTTCACTGGGTCTGTAGTCAGTGTTGTTTCTTAGCTTTGTGTACTCCATCCAAGAGCTGGTATTAGTGCAGTGAAAGTTTGCAGGTGGTGGTGTTTTTGGTTTTTAGACTTTAAAATTTCATTTTTGGTGATATATACCTATTTGCCACTTCAAAAAAATGTTTTACATGTACGATTCAGTGATATTACTCCCATCCAGCAATGTTGTTTAACCATTGCTGTTATCCCTTTCCAAACATTCTCGTCACCCATAAAAAAAGCTCCGTGTTCCTTAAGCACCGAGGCTCCTTTTGCACCGCCCTCCTGCCTGCCTTTGGTAACCACTAAGATACTAAGGTCCCTATACAATGTCTAGTCTAGATATTTCATGGGAGTGGGCTCATACTGCATTTGTCCATTTGTGACTGACTGATTTCACTTTGCATAATATTTTCAAGGGTCATCCTTGGTTTAAATTTTTTTTAATTTGGGGGGGCTTGGGTGGGTGGAAATAGGGAAGAGCATAGAAAACAGCAAGAATTTCCAAAACCCACTGACTTAACTTTGCACAAGCCTGGGGACAAAATGTCAAACAGGAGGGGGGTGGGAAGAGGAGAGAAATTATGTTATAGTAGCTTATTTTATGATGTTAAGAGATTTATGAAGTAGCAAACACCAATTGTGAAAAAAGCTCAGTAAAAATGACCTTCTGGGGAAGTTCTGCCCTGCACTATAGGGTTCAGCAAGAAGGACCTTATGGGAGCAGTTCTGCCCTGCACTATAGGGTTCAGTAAGAAGAACTTTACGGGGCAGTTCTGCCTTGCACTATAGGGTTCAGTAAGAAGGACCTTATGGGAGCAGTTCTGCCCTGCACTATAGGGTTCAGTAAGAAGGACTTTACGGGGCAGTTCTGCCTTGCACTATAGGGTTCAGCAAGAAGGACCTTATGGGAGCAGTTCTGCCCTGCACTATAGGGTTTCTACAAGTCATCATGGACATGATGGCAGTAGAACTGATGCCCCAGGGCACCACCCAGGCATGGTTGATAATGTTCTCTAACATAAAATGACAGTGATGTCTCTAACGTGAACCAGAGAAATATAAAAGTCATAAATGCATGAGTGGATTTTGGGCCTGCACTTAATTCTAGCCCCAATCTAAGAACAATTAGTTTTATGACATGGCCCTGCTTCATGAGGAGATTACTGATGATATGTGCGGTATGAATTGGGGTATATAAATATTATGTTAAAGTCATCGATAGCATGAGAGGTAAAGATATTGCAATAATGGAGTCAGACACATTTCATGGTAGCATGCTCACCTCAGCCCTGCTTGAAGGTCCACATGGAGAGAGGGGGAAGGGAAGGAGGAAAAGGGGGAAGGGAGAGAAAAGGGGGAGCTGAGAGAGAGAGAGAGAGAGAGAGAGAGCTCTATTGCTAACCCAGGCCTATATTACCTTTTGGGGTGGGCAAGCCCACTAATTACAGGTAAAGATATACTTCACAGGAAGGGGTTGCACTATAGGTTATACAGTAATAAAAGGGGGTGGTCTAGGGCCATACGCAATAGGAAGAGGAGGGATTGGGGGGTATGCATGTGATAAGATGGGCGGATCCTAGATTCAGGGTGGCAGCTTGAAGTTTAGATGTCCTGGGTTTGATTTGTTTTCTGGATCTCCATAAGAAACATTAACAGTAGGGTGTGAACTCTACCTATGGGAACTAATTCAGTGACTGCAGGCCTGTCCATTGTCCTTAACAGGAGGGAGTGGAGTCCTCTGCAGTCTGGCAACTGATCCGCCCTCAGGGAAGATGCCTGCAAGGTCTGGCCTCCCCCCACAGATACCGGTACTATAGCAAAATGTGGTGAGGCAACTAGATGTTGCCCATTTATCACAAGAAATAGCATCTGGGGTCTTAAAGGCTTGTTTCCAAACAAGCAGCCATCTCAGTGAGGCCATCCACATGGAAAAGCACACCAGCCTGTGTGATCCAAGGATTGTAAATAATAGAATCCAAATCTAAAGGAGGGAATGACATCAGAGCTTAAGTTTTGAACGCCTGGTCTGCAGAAGGTTATGGATGACTGTGGAAGCACAAAATCATCTGCAGGGTCCACGCATGGATTTAGTCTCCGGAGAATCCCTCTGACCAGAGTTGAGGGAGTGACTAGTCTGTTATCGGAGGAATCATTGTAAAGTTGATTATGGCAAATGTAGATAGGTCAAAATGTAGTATCTTACCATTTGTTCTCCCTTTAGAAACATTTTAAAGCTCTTTTTTCAGTAAAAAAAAAGGGGGGGGGGCTGAGGAGTACATGTAGATTAACCCCCTTGGGAATCAGTCCCCTCTGACCGTGCACCAGGGCTGTGAATAGCCTTGTGAGCATGAAGACTGCATGGGAAGTGGATTCCTGCAGATGCAGTTAGGTTAACATGTAGCACCCTATCACTTGTCTCCCTTATGATGCATTCAAATTTGTTCTTATTTTTAATATTTTCTACTTTCTCTGCAATTGAGGTTTTTATCTGTTTTATATTGTTGCTACTGTTAGTTTTTGTGTTTGTTTTTAATGTTTTTCAGTATATGAAATCCAAGAGAGGCAAATGTACATAGACAGTAACTGGATTAATGGTTTCTTGAGAGTACAGCAGGAGAGGTTGAGGGGAATGAGGTGCTGATAGCGAGTACAGGAATGAAGACAATGTTCTAAAACGGATTCTGGTGGTGATTGTGTAACTCTTCTCGATGTCGTTGAACTATTGAATTGTATGATATGTGACTTATGTACCAATGAAACTCTTGGAGAGGGAAAAAGGAAAACAAAACCTTCCCCATCGGTCCATTCCGCTCCCCACATAGCTCTGCTGACACTGGCTAGGTCCCTACAAGCACCCACGTGCATCTGCAAGGCTACGTCCGAAGAGCCGCTGATGGCAGAGTCCGTTCCTTTATTTCTTGGACTGGTCTCTGGTAAATTGAGAGACATTCCATCCAGACCCCTTGGGAGTGATTACAAATAGTACATAGTAGGTTGCAAAGAAAGTTCCTCTAACTGCAGGAAACTTACAGGCTAAAAATCCAATATAAAGATCCGCCGTCAGGCAATGAGGGCCATCGAGTAAAGGTGAGAATGTGGAGCCTTTCCCACATTTGGCCACAGCCATCCACTTTCTCCAGGAAATGCAGAAAAAGGCAGAAGCTGGACCAGGCAGGAATAGCCCGTACTGACCCACACCAATCCCAACACCCTCCCACCTGCACAGCATTTTCAGGAACGGGGTGGGGAGAGGCATCCAAGCGGGCTCAGTGTGGCAAACTGCCCTTCCATGAACGAGGTTACTATGCTAAAGAAGTGTTTGAGTGCCACCTCCAGCCATATCACTTCTTCGTGTTTAGTGACGGATTCTGGAGTTATATGTTGGGCTGCTAACTGTAAGGTCAACCATTCGAAGCTACCAGCCATTCCAAGGGAGAAAAACAAAGCTTTCTACTCCCACAAAGAGTTATCTCGGGAAAACCCACAGGGGCAGTTCTGCCCTGTCTTATAGGGGTCACTATAGGTCAGAATTGACTTAATGGCAGTGAGCTTGGTGATTTATTTCTTTGAGAGTTTTGGGTCAGGGTTAACAATCTGGGAAACCCACAGGGACAGTTCTACTCTGTCCTTATAGGGTCACTATAGGTCAGAATCGACTCATAGGAGGGAGCTTCTTTGTTTTGTTTTAAATTTTGTGTTGGGACAACCACTTTGTACTGCATAGGCTTGGTAAGGGGATCCATTCTAACTAAATAAACTTCCCAGGTACGCTCTTTTTTCATGGGCTATGGAAGTGTCAAGTAACAAAAAGCATCAAACGTTACTGAAATCTTAGCACACTCAGGACAAACTAAAGTTGACTCGAAAAGGCCATGAAATATATCTACTATAATTGAATCATTTCTTTTCAAATGGTTTTCCCAGGCTTCTTCAGCAACCACCTATCTGGCCTTCCATGAGCATCTTTTAATTGGATGTACAGTTTTTTCCTAATTCTATTTAAATCCTCACGCAGTCCATCTAATAGGAGAGCTAGTAGTTCCTGAGAGTCTTGCTGTTGATATCCAGAACTGAGGTGCAAAACGTCCTACCTGTGTCTTAAATGGGTAAAGAGGAGCTAATACCAAGGGCCCAGATAGAATGTAAATGTTTAGAAAATGATGATGGTAACAAATGTACAAATATGCTTGATACAATTGATAAGAGCTGTAAGAGCCCCCAATAAAATGATTAAAAAATAAAAATAAATGTGTTGTTAGTACAAAAGGGTTGCACACTTGACTGCTAGCAGAAAGGCAGGCACTTGTTACCCAGTGGCCTTGTGGGGGAAAGGCCTGGTGATCTGCTTTCATAAAAGGCCAAGGCCAAGGAGGAGTTCTGCCATATGGGATGCTAAGGGACAGAGCCGACACCAAGGCACCAATGAGAAGTTTCACCATAGGTGCACACGGAGCTGGGTACAGTACTCTTTGCTTTGCGGCCTCATTTGGGATGAAGCCGTGGGCAGCCTGGAGGCTTCCTACCATCTCCTCCTTTGCCTGGTTTCTGTGGGTTCATTCCCCTTGCTACCAGACTCTGGAGGACCAGATCTGGGGTGCGGAAGCCCAGGGCTGTGTTTTATCCACTCACTGCTCCATCCCCTGCCACCTCCCCCCAACCTGCAGCACCTCTTTGCTTCCAGATCTCTGAAAGGGATAATGTTCTTCTTAAAAGGGTCTTTTGAGGATTAATTGATGTTCATTTTCTGCTTTGAAGAGCGAATCCTATCAACACACCCTGCTGTCCTCAAAGCTCACCCTGGTTCCAGCTGACACCCGGCTTCGTGAATCTGGGCTCAGAGTGAGCTGGGCTCTCATTGGCTGCTGCTCTGGGCATATCCTGTGACTGGTTTTTACCCCCTGTGCAAGAGTGATTACCCAACTGGGAGGAGCTTGTCTTCAAATGGACATTTTCTAAGTTGTCCACTCTTCACTTAAAAAAAAGTATTTGCCTCAAAATGACCTGCCCAGGGAAGTTAGTTTGTGGCCATCTGTGACTTTTTTCTTCTCCTTTGGAAATTGTTCTTTTATCCCCTTTTAAAGCTTTCTTTAAGTACAAGAGGGAGAGTAGTTATAACCTGCCACCTCTCAAAGAAGTGTCTTTACCAAGCCATTTATATGTTAATTGTGTGTGGTTTGGGAGGACAAGGATGTTACCTGCCTTCATGATAAAGGCTTTCATCTCAATGAATTCTTTGTTAGAGTTGTTTAGTCAAAAGAAATGGAAGCCACAACCTACTTATTGGAAGGATCCTGATAATGGAGGGTGTGTTCAGAACCTGAGGGGCTAAGGAGAAGAATATGGAACAAGGGGAGAGGGTTGGTTTAAGGACAGACTAAAGTGGGAATGCAATGGATCTGCTGGATCCTCTTCCAAGTCTTAAGGGACAACTCAGGAGCCCCTGTCCTGATTTATGTATTGAGCTGCTAATCACAAGGTCAGCAGTTTGAATCCACCAGTTACTCCAAAAGAGAAAGATGAAGCTATCTATTTCTATACAGATTTACAGTCTGAGAAACCCACCGGGGTAGTTCTACTCTGTCCTATAGGGTCACAATGAGTTGGAATTGACTTGATGGCAGCACATTTGAGTTTTTTTTCTTTTTTTACATTTTATTAGGGACGCATACAACTCATCACAATCCATACATATACATACATCAATTGTATAAAGCACATCCATACTTTCCCTGCCCCAATCCTTCTCAAAGCATTTGCTCTCCACTTAAGCCCTTTGCATCAGGTCCTCTGAGTTTTGTTTTTTGAAAGGACAATTCTCCGTTTACTTTGTGTTGGAATTGACTCTGACAGTGAGAGCTTGAGAATGTGGCACTGACTAATGGGGCATTTGAAGAACCGCCTTCATTTCCTGGGGGTCTTATTAGCCCCTAGCTCTTGAGCTTTAAGTCTCTCAAGCATTTTGTGGCTCGTTTGTCCGCACCAGCCTGATTAATAGATACCTTTGTTCTTTTTTAACTTCAGTCCTGACTTCTGGACAGGGGAAAGATCCAGCGACCCTGAGCCTTCATTTCACCCAGGAAACCATTAGCAGCCCTGCCGCCTTTAGGTAGGGCAGTAGGGTATACAGTTTCTGGTTCACTGGCGGGGGCAGCTAACTGTTGCCGTCTCTCTTGCCTGGGAAGTTAATGACACTGTGTACAGCACCCTCTGTGGGGAGTAACCCAATAGAAACAGATTAACCCAATAGAACTAGAACCTCAGCCAGTTCAGGGTGTATAAACTGAACCACAGATCTGAGCTGAGTTAATCTTGGGGTGAGGTGAGAACCAAGTTATCACGGCAACAGTAAAAGTGGTGTTTATGATGTGCATGTTGAAAAGTAAAGTGCTCTGTTAGGCTGGGTTGACTAGAGAAACAAATCCAGTGACATTCATATATGGGTAAGAAAGAGCTTTTTATCAAGAAAACATCCCAGCTCAGTCCATAAGTCTGTTACTAGCCCCTAAGTCCCTCTTCAGGCTCAAATAGCCACATGCAATGATGCAGAATGCAGGAAGATCACTGGCTAGCGAGTGCAAAGTCTTGTGGATCTAATGACAGTGGGCACATTTCCAGGGCTTCCCTGGGAGCAGGAAGATGAAGGCAGAGAGCAGGGAGGTTCCCAGGACCCTCCTTATGAGAAGGTAACACCCACTAGGAGTCAGCATCAGGCTAAACTCCACCCTTTACTTTTATGTAGCTTCAAGTTGACGTGAAATTATGTAAATACCACAAGTGGCTCTCGGGAAGCCTATGAATGACAACAGTGGTTGGACAATAGTGGTTGGAGTGAGAGAAAGCCAAGGTGTGTGTGTGTGTGTGTGTGTGTCCTTCAAAAAGTTTGTGGAAAATTCTTACGATCTTTTCAAGACCATTTTCTACCCATTTTTTGAGGCACCCAGATATTGAAAACTCTTTGATGCTTCAGACAGCACCTAGACCCTCTGAGGGGAGCATATTAAATATGACCTTCTAATGATGTAGTGGTTACACATCGAAAGGGCTGTTAACCTTACAGTCAGCAGTTTGAAACCACTAGCTACTCGGGAGTGGGGAGGAGGGGAGAGAACAGGGGGAGACTTTCTATTCCTGTGAAGTATTAGAAACTCGGAAGCCCACAGGGGCAGTTCTACCCCATCCATGGGGGCTGCTGTGAGTCGGAACGGACTCAGGGGCAGTGAGTGAGAATGAAAGCCAGCCATGGATTTGCTGATGAAGCCAACTGGGAGAGAAGGCAGAATGAGTTCTCTTCTTCCTCTCTCTCGCTGGCTCGCAAGCAGAATGGAGGCATGGAAGGACACGGTGCAAACTCAGGTGCTCAGAGGCACCAGGCAGACCATAAAGAAGCATGAATGGTTGGCCAAGGAAGTAGAAGAGATTCTGGTGGGGCTGTGGTAACAGAAACTCCACGTCCAACCAGCAGCATGCCCAAACCCACCTCTAGCCAGTTGCCACACGGCAAGGGGGACCACGTGTTGCCAGGACTCCAGATGTTCCCAGGGAGGCTGCAAGTCGGCATTGGTTACCTGAACGCTAACTGCTTACAACCACTTGCCACTGATTCCAACTCGTGGCACCTCCGTGTGTGGAACTGCGCTCCCCACGGTTTCCGCTGGCTGATGTTTTGGCAGTAGAACTCTGAGGTGTCCCTGATGGACTTCAACCTCCAGCCTTTTGTTTACCTGCCCATGTAGCTGCTGTTGACACCACCCTGGGGCTTTAACAGCTTTCAAGGCAACCTATTCCAACATACCGAGCGGCCATGTTTGGCTCTTTGGCCCCAGGTTCATCACTCTGGCGTGAGACCTGCTTCTTCGAGACTTGGCCACTGTGCACTGCCCAGTCTGGTTCCTGAGGGAGAACGCAGCTGTTGTAACCTGAAGGGTGACCAGTGAGGAGAGGTGACAGGAACGATGGAATGTGAAGCTCAGGACATGCCATGATCAGCAACCAGGGCCGGTCTGATTCCCTGAGCTGTTGGGAGGATCGCTGCAAGGCCTGGCAGGAATTGTGCAAGGAGGCAGGCCTGGCGGCAAATCCAGGGAAGGCAGCTGAGGGGAAGTGGCACAGGCTGTGGGCGGCAGAGGTGTGGGCAGGCAGGGCACGGAGGTCAGGGTGGCAGCAGGACAGAGCCAGATGGGGCTGCGGTGGCTCCTGTGTGAAGGCTGTCGGCCCTCTGCCCCCTCGCCCCCAGGGGCATACGGGTGTGACCCCATGCACAGAGGAACAGCAGCACGGTCACAGCCAGAAGCATGGCGTGCCCAGCTTAGGAAGCTAAGCGTGGAGATAGCAGCGATCCTATGGCACAATTCTTGCCTTCTGTGTGTGGGAGAGCCAGCTTAATGACCAGCCAGCAGGCTCATGGACAGCCATGGGGGTTTGTATAGTCCTGGGATACTAACCAGGCTTCAGTGGCATTTTCAGACAAAGATAAATGGCAAGGAAAAACCAGGTGATGTGAAAGTCAGCCATCGAGAAACCCCTCTGGTTCACCATAGTCCCATCGCCACTGCTGGCGGGGATGGCTCTGGACCGAGCACGGTTTTGTTCTGTTGTCTGTGAGGTTCCCATGAGTCCAGGGCCATTGGACAGCAGGTGACAGGAACTAAGAGTTGGTCCAACTTGCAAAACATTTAACCACAGTCTGGGGAATTTAAGCCTGTCACACAGGGAGGGGGCAGAGTAGTATAGCACTTAGGATGAGTGCGAATTAGCTTGGGTTCAGCATCTCAGATCTGCTTCTCACCTCTGTTGTTTAGAGAAGTCCTGGCGGCCTAGTGGTTCTGCATTGGGCTGTAATCCCAAAGGTCTGAAGCTCTAATCATTAGCTGCCCTTTGGGAGAAAGCCGGGCCGTAAATAGTTACAGTCTCGCAAACTCACAGGGGCAATTCGACCCTGCTCTGTACCGTCACTATGAGTTGGAACCAAAGTTGATGGAAGTCATGTGGCGGTGGCAGTTTTATCGAACTAGGGTTTATTCATTTGAGGATAATAATAGGTACTACTTTGTAGTGTTGTTAGGGGGCTTAATTGAAAATGAACGAGGTGGTGCATGTGAAGTGCTTAGTAAAGTATCTAGCAGCTCCAAGTGTGCCAACTGAGATCCCTATGTTAGTAGAGGCAAGCAGTCAGTTCAGCTGACACGCCGCTAAGCATAAAATCCACTGTCACAGCAGTGTCCACTCCAGATGCAGGAGAGGTTTGCAAATGCTTCCCCATAGGTGCACTCTCTGGCCTGCGCTGCGCTCCTGTTTGAACCCAAGGGAATGGGGTCACAGGCAGAGCTTGGGCAAATCAATCTGTTTGGCCTTAGTACCACCTGGTCTACGTGGTGTTTTCCTTCATCTGACATCTTTCCTGAACAGCCACGGTGTTCCAAGAGGGAGTGCTGAGCAGAATGATGTAGTGGTTCTGTATTGGGCTGCTAACCGCAAGGTCAGTAGTTTGAAACCACCAGCTGGTCCGTGGGAGAAAGATGAGGCTCTCTACTCCTCTGAAGAGTTGCAGACTCGGAAACCCACAGGGGCAGGTCTGCCCTGTGCTACCGTGCTACCATGAGTCAGAATCGACTGGCTGCCAGTGCGAGACAGTAGCATAGGAAGACAAGGGTTGGGTCTGAAGGCACCCACACATAGGCTAGCCTGCTATTCCTACGAGATCCCCAAATTGAGTGGTTCAATCAGACAGAGGATTTCTCTCTGGTACCACTTGGAGGGCAAGCAGAGCAGTCTGGCAAGGTAATTCCATGGAGGTTACTCATGGACCCTGGTGGCCTTTTCCCTTTTCAATTCTGTATCTCTAAGCCTGTGTTTCAGGATGGAGAAAGTGAGAGATGGGGTCCAAGGCAAGCAACCTGGCCTGAAGGAGCTTTATGCTCACATCCCATTGGCTGAAACTTAGTCACATGGCCATCTTTAGGTATAAGTGGAGCTGGGAAATGTAGTCTGGAGCAGATAGTCATGTGTTTAGGTAAGACTCAAGGGTGAAGGTTATTATAATTAGGAAGAGAAGGGCGAATGAAGACTGAGGGGCAGCTAGTGTTTATTCTCCAAGGAGAGAGCGAGCTATTGCCATCACATCTCTTCGAACTCACAGTGGCTCCGTGGGACAGAGTGGCATGCTGGCAGGGCCTGGATCTTTACAGGTCTTTTCTCCTTTAGCATAGAGGGTGGAATGAAACCACAAATGTTTGGTTCACAGCTGAGTGCTTAACCATTGCACCACCACGTTTTCCTCCCATTTAATCCAGGGCCTCCTATCTTGACCCCCTCTCCGTGTGGCCAGCAGTGGTACCTGGCAACCACGTGGGTGCTGTCAAGTCAATTTAAACTCCTAGTGACTCTGGGTGACCGCGAAGAACAGCACCAATGCCCTTTCTAGGCTGTCATTGTAATGGGACCAGCTTGCCAGATTGTCTTCTTCTGTGGAGGTGGTGGGTCGAATGAAGTCTTGGGTCTGGGAAAGAACCTGATACCTGTTCCTGTTCTGGCCCGAAAAGCAAGAGGAGAAAGAACAGCCACCCTTGCCGGGTAGCGTCATGCACTGGTAGGCGGTGGGTGTCCTCTTACAGGGAGCCCGGTCTCCTATGATATGCGGAGGGTGTCATATTTCCCATCAGGTGGAAAGAGGACCTTCCTCCCTGTCGAACAAGAACCGCCACATTCCTTGGCAACACACAACTGATGGATTTTAGCAGAAAAATGAGCAGACACCAAAGAGATGTTCTTCCTGCTCGGACTCTTCCTCTGGATCTCTAGGGCTTGAAGACCTTGTCGGTGTTGGAGCCAGGCTTCCCATTGTTCAGGGAGGTCACACTGGGGGCGGTGTCACAACCGCCCCCAGGGCTGACTCTCTGCAAGAACCTAACAACGGACTCCCAGGAAGAGGCTTTTGGGTTTGGGAGAAGTGAGCAACTGCGAGAGAGCCTTGTGTTTAAAATCCCAACAGTGTCAGCAGAGGGGCGCAAGTGTAGGATAGACAGGCCTGGGTAGGAGCTGGCTCCTGGTATATAAGCAGCTGGTGGTGTTCCTGCCTCCCACCTCCTGCACTTGACCTTAAGGTGGACACAGATCCCCTGTACCTGGCTAGCCTGGATCTGCTCTTGAGATGGCCTGGGGTTTTCACTTAGATTTTCTCTAGCTCTGTGAACCTTTTCTTTCTTCTATCACCTTCTTGGTACCTTAAGTACCAACTAGCCTTCACTTTGTATTTTACTGGCTTTCCGGAGGGCTTTTCAAGGGCGCTGCTGGTGGGTGCTAATTAAATTTTTGAAGACAAGTCCTGAGGAACTCTGGAGGCACACTGATTAAGCGATTGGCTGTAGCCTGAAAGGTTAGCAGTTCTAACCCATAAGCCTCTCCTAGGGATTAAAGATTAGACAGTCTACTCCTGAAAAGACTACAGCCTAGGGAACCTTGTGGGACGTTCTCTCATTTTGAGTCACTGTGAGTCGGAATTAATAGCATGTGCCCACACCATAGACAGATCCTGTCATTCTTTTGATTCTCATTGGTTTACATTGCATTTGCATGTGTGTGTGTCGGGGTGGTGGTAGTATGTGTGGCATGAAAGGTGATTTTTTTAAAAGTATGAGCATGTAAAATGTATCATAAATGTAAACCTGCTTTGTATTTCTTCTTTAATAATCTGGGAACCTGGGTCTCTCCCTCACTTTTGGAAATGTCCTATATTCAATGTTACTAAACCCTTGAATATTGCTTCTTGCACAAAAGGGCAATCCAGGCAAAAGAAGCATTTAAAAAATCATTTTATTGGGGGCTCATAACAACTCTTACCACAGTCCACCTATCCATCCATCCATCCACCCACCCATCCATCCATCCATCCATCCATTGTATCAAGCACATTTTTAGATTTGTTGCCATCATCATTCTCAAAATATTTTCTTTCTACTTGAGTCCTTGGTATCAGTTCCTCACTTTTTCCCCTCCCTCCTTGCCCCTTCCCTCATGAACCCTTGATAATTTATAAATTATTATTATGTTATATCTTACACTGTCTGACATCTCCTTCCACTTTTCTGTTGTCTGTCACCCAGGGAGTGGGTTATATGTAGATAATTATGATCGGTTTCCAAAATAAACATTTTTATAGGTCACTTACCCTCCCCATTCAAAATTATAGGAATTTTAATGAGTCTCTTGACCCAGGGGTGCATGAGTCACCAAGAAATATTATTCTTATAGTTTTATTGTTTAGAAAAGTATCTGAGAATACAGTGTGTGCTTTTTTAGTCATCAAAAACTTAATATTGTGGATTACGTTTGGTTCCTTCCTCCCTCCACCCCCCACACCCAGGCCAAACCTCAAAAGTTAAGCTCACTGACAATGAGTCCATTCTGATTGATAGTGACTGAGTAGAACCGCTCCTAGGGGTTTTGCAACTAACTCTTGACAGGGATGGAAAGCCTTATCTTTCTCCTGTGGAGAGGGTGGTGGCATTTCGAAATGCCAACTTTGTAGTTAGCAGCTCAATGTATGACCTATGACACCCTCAGGGCTACTGGTTCTTCCCCAAAGTGTGTGTCAACCTGGCTGGGCCCTGGTGCCCTGTGGTTTGGCCATGATGGAATGATGTGATCCTCCCCCAAAGCTGTAATCTTTACCGAAGCAGATCGCCACATTGTCTCCTCTAGAGTGACTGATGGGTTCTCCCCATCAGCCTGCCAGTTAGCAACAAAGAACTTCAACCACTGCACCATGCCTGCACCTCCCTGCCCTGGTACATGTTGCAGTCAGATGCTGTTAAGTCCGTTCTCAATCATGGAGACCCCAAGTGTAATAGATACATAGTAGGTGCTTAATAAACACTTATTCCGAGGACTAAAGTTGGGATTGTATCCGTCCCTGCCCTGGAATTGAGAATGAGATGAGTTAATCTATGTGGACACTTAAAGCATATGCCTGGTTTATGTAAACCCTCCATAAGCGTTAGCTGTTACTCTGTCTTTTTCCTGAATTCAATGGAAGCGCACATTTACCTGCAGCAAGTACCAAGAGTAGTAGTTAACCTCTTTCCGTCTCTGGTTTCTACTTTGTCACTGCTGGTCAGATCTTTTCTCCAGTTTATTGCTGTGAAAACAGATTTGGTTTCCAAATATAAGTATATGCTGTTCTCCCTCATTCCAACCATATAGTATTTTTTGTAAGAGAGAAAGAAGAACTCCAGATGTTTGGAAGCAAATCCCAGTTGAGCTGTATCGGGCATGCGCTGCCTTAATTACCCAGGGAGGAGGCTGCACATCTAGATTTTGGAAACTGCTCTTTACTAAAGAAAGTGCCAGTGTCTCCATTCTCCCTCTGATTGATCTCTTTTCACAAAATTCTCATTTCTTCCCCCTCCCCCATTGCCCCCCTTCCTAGTGTGCATCGAGTTGGTCTTGGCAGGTCCACGAGAGCTCCCTGGACAGATAGATACCAGATAAAAGTCTGCTTCCAAGCGGGACATGCTATGAACACAGGAAAGTACACATATGTACAGCTCAATTGTTTTTACAAACTGATCACACTTAGACCACCAGCATCCAGATTAAGAAACATGACAGAAGACTGGCTGTGTGACGACCGTACCCCCTACCCAGCCTCATACGGTGGAATCTTCTAGTATGCCCATAGTTGTGTCTAGACTCCAACTTGGTCTTGTGAGGCTCATCTGCAGCGCAGGCTGTAGTTGTGGATGGTCCATTCTCATTGCTCTCTCGAGTGCTTATGGGAGCATCCCTTCATCTATTTGCCCACAGGACCATGCAGTGTTTCCTTCCGTTGTGCACAGGGCAGCGATGGGACGGAGCCGACTCAATGGCACTTAATAACAAATTTGTCCATGCTGCTGCTGGGAGGCAGCAGTCGTGTCTGATTGAGGACGTCTGTGAATTCGTGATGCTGTGAACACAGGAGACCTTTAGAACCACATATCTAGTGGCAGAATTTCTGGGTCATAGGGTGGGAATATGTTCAGCAAATGCTGCCAAACACGTTTCCAAGGGTGCCAATCGTCTGCTGGGTTTTGATGAAGAAAACGATTCTTTATTCAAATCTGATTTGGGCCTGGAAGCAGGAAAACACCACACTAGTCCTATTGATTTTTCCACTCATTACTGTTCTTGCTGTGGGCAGCTGACAATAGTAACAACAACATTACTTTTGTCTCTTGTTGGCTCATGGTGACCAGGTCAATTCACAAATTGTTGTCACTGCTTGTTTCTTGAAATGCTCTTGGAAGACTTCAGAACGCCTGCTTGAAACTCAACAGTTGAAGATTTCCCCCCTACTTTTGCTTTGAAGGGGGGTGGGCGAAAGCAATTCCTTCTCACATCTTTTGTAAATGAAATTTAGGCTTAGGGTACTTTGGAGGGCAAAGCAAACACAAGTGAGCTTACAGATACTCCAAAATTTGGTCAGTCGATTGCTCTTCTAGCAACTTCAATTGCAGTTGTCTCTCGCTGGGATCTGGCACAGCCGGGCAAGAAGAGAGACAAGAGGCTCTCCACCTAGTTCCTGCCTCTTGGTTGTAAACAATTAGAGTGGAAGGTGCTTCAGCAATGCAGAAAGAGGAGGCTTCCGTTCAGCCCCAGACACCTTACAAATAGGGATGTCTGCGTCTCCTGGGCCTTTCAGTGAATCAGTTAGTTTGAGCTTGCCCTCCCTTCCCTGACCCTCAAGCAGGATGTTAGAAACATCAGTCCATAGAATCAGAGCAAAACTATTACTTCGCACACGGCTCCTGTATACAAATCACTTTCAAACGTGGTCTCACATCCAGCCGCCTTGGGGGCAGTTGCTGCTTTATACTGCAGAGGGGAAAATAACTTGCAGAGTTCACTTGCCTTAGTATGACTCCGGGAGAACTGGCGGTCAGGAGCCAGATCCAGGCCAGGAGATGGACTCTAGGAGCAGAAAGGTCCCCGTTATCAGGGGAGTTTTAAGGGTGACGTGACTAACTGGGGCATATCATGGTATTCTTTTGATGGGTGATTTGCACATGGTGTAAGTCCTGGTGCTTGTCTGGGAGGACATAGCCACCAGAAAGTAATTGCTTTTTTTTTTTGGCAGTGGCCGAGAATTGAATCATGGGAGAATGGTCCAGCAGTGGTGACACCTTCATACCATGGATTATTACAGAGCCAAATAATGTGGCAAAGTACTGTGGAATAATAATAATAATAAAGCTGTCAAGTATGTGACAACAAAGTAAAGTTGCTGTTAGGTACCGTCAAGGTGGATTCTACCCACAGCGACCTTATGCAGAACAGACTGAGACACTGCCTGGTCCCGCAGCTTCTTTACAGTCGTTTCCTGTGCCTGAACCTCCTGATGCAGCCACTGTGCCAGTCCATCTCGTTAGGGCCTTCTTTGTTTTCGCTGTCCCTCTATGTCCCAAGTCTGATGTCCTTCTCCAGGGACTGCTCTCTCCTGACAACATGTCCATACTCTGAAAGATGAAGTCTTTCCATCCTTGCCTCTAAGGAGCACGCTGGTCTTTTATCAGTCCATGGTACTTTCAGTTTTCTTTGCCAGCCCCAAAGTTCAAGTGCATCCATTCTTCTTAGGCTTTCCTTATTCAGTGCTCAACTTTCACATGCATATGAGGTGATTGAAAAGACCATGGTTCTGGTCAGGCGCACCTGAGTCCTGAAAGTAACATCCTTGCTTTTCAGTACTCTAAAGAGGTCTTTGTGCAGCAGATTTACCCACCGCAACCTGTCTTTTCATCTCTCCTTCCATGAGCATTGATGGTGAATCCACACAGAATTCCTTTTTTGCTTAATAAACCACAAACACTTAGCTTACTATCTGTGTGTGTAAATAAAATCTTATGAATTTGAATATAAACATACAAAGACCCAAAATATTAATTAAAATGGACACCCTGGGGAAAGCAGGAATGGGGAAGGAGAGCTGATGTTGGAGGAAGGGGGAGGGGGAAATAGCCGGAGGGATACAGTCCTATTTGAATACGTTGTACCAAGATATGTATTACTACCCAAAAATATTCCTACCAGGGCTCCAGTTCATGCACAGATGGATTTATTCTAAACAAAATGTGTGTAAACACATCTCTGCGATGGATGGCTATAGTAAAGTTGTCTCCGTAATACACTTGTCTTAGTCTTGTTAGGATACCTTAAAAAAAAAGCATACTTTCTGTGCTATGGTAAAAAATTATTTTGAGGTCAGAGTTAATATTAGACTTTAAAGAACACTCAAGTGAACTTCTTCCCAAATCATTGAAGCTTCATAGCAAGTTTACATAAGTACTGTCTGCATAAAACAGTTTGTAGATTGATTAGGTGTTTTCAGGAAGGTCAAATGAAAATAATAATTTGTAATTTATCAAGGGGTCATGAGGGTGGAAGTGGGGGCAAGGAAGGAAAAAAGAGCAGCTGATACCAAGGGCTCAAATATAAATTAAATGTTTAGAAAAGTATGCTGGCAACATATGTACAAAAATGCTTGATTCAATTGGTGTCTGCAATGTTATAAAAGCTGTAAGGGCCCCCAATAAAATGATTTAAAAACAAACAAACAAAAAGTCAAAGATGAGCCAAGGGAAAAATAACATCAAACCCCCCCCCCCAAGAAAAAAAACTATTAACCTAGATGAATGAAGAAACTGTGACTGAAGTCCAGAAACTGGTGGTAAAAGACCACAGAACAACCACTGAGGGAAT
The DNA here is from genome assembly GCF_050624435.1 of Tenrec ecaudatus. Lineage (NCBI taxonomy): Eukaryota > Metazoa > Chordata > Mammalia > Afrosoricida > Tenrecidae > Tenrec > Tenrec ecaudatus. The sequence continues at coordinate 31,722,529 of NC_134543.1, forward strand.
CTCAACGTGGTTTGGCATTTTCAATTTTAAGTGAACATCATGGTCTTGGCCAAGTTTTCGGCTCAATGGGAACCAGCTCATGATTTGTGTACCTCAAAAAAGTGTGAGGTAGCTCAAAGATTTGATCTTTCTGTCAATCTTTTAAGGAAGATTGAAGATGATTTCATGGAACAAATCATAACTGGGAATGAATCTCGGATTTACCAACGATCCAGGAAACAAGGTCTAATCAAGACAATGGTTTCCAAGGGGATCTCTTGGGCTTCAAGGCACGAGAGATCAGCTCAGAACATTATCATGAATGATTTTTGGAATTCCAAAGAGGACGCTCCTTAGATTTTCCCAATGAACATAGGATGATCGGGGGTGGGGGTGGGGCTGGGGCTGGGGCTTATTATGGAGAACGTTTAAGAAAACTGATAAGCACATTGGTGAGAAGAAGGCTAGGAAAGGCACTGAGGATTTTTTTTCCCCATCGTGACAGTGTACCTGCTCATCCTCTGGGGATAGCAATGGCTGTCCTATGAGAATTTCATTGGGAAGTCTTACCTCATCCATTCAACAACCTTGATCTTGCCCCTTCAGACCTCTTTTTGTGCCCCACACTCAGAGAACATTGAATATAAGGTGCCCAAGCTGCTGTGTTGAGGTAGTGTAAGTTGAAGAGCGCATAATTCTGCAGGGAAGGGTTAGAGAGGTGGGAACACCACTTTCAGAAGTGTAGAGACCTGTGGAGGTTATGTCCAGATGTAATAGCCTCACCTTTGAAATGTTTTTGTTTTATAACAGTTTCTATGATTTTATAGTAATACTTTTTGGCTTGTACAGATACATGTTTCACATATAACCTAAAATATACTTGCAGTGGAGTCAGTTCTGACTCCTGGCAGCTCCAGATGTTGCATATGCATGCAGAAGTATATGAACAATACACATGTAAGTAAAAAAAAATCAAAGGATTTTTATTGTGCCAACCTGGCTGATAAACACATGGGTTAACTGAAGGGCAGAGGGATAAATGGCTCAGTGAGCCTTGCCTTTCTAAGTTCTAGTGATGGTCGGACCAGGGCGGAGCTACTTTAGCCAGTTCCCTGCTTCAGCTGGCAAGACTCACGTCTTGCAAGACATCCCCAAGGAGAAGCCGCATGGACCTACCCCGATGCATCCCTGGGTGCTGGAGCAGCTGCATGGAGACCCCTGCCTATGCTGAGATGCTTATATGTTCACTGATTCGGCTTTCTTCCTGCAGTCGCTGTCATAATCTGTGTTTTGTGAGATGGAGGAGGACTTTGTGGATCGGTGTCGGACATATGGGATATTGTGGGCTTGGGCAACACTGGGTTGGGATGTTTTCTTGATGTGCACTTAACCTTTATAGCACTCTCTCTTATACATGAGTTTCGTGAATTCGTTTCTCAAAAGTATCCAGACTCACACAGAAGAGGTGCAATAAGAACAAAGCTCTGAACTCGCTGTGGATCAGTTAGCTTGTCACGGGCAAGAGGTCTACAACATTTCCCCTCTAGGTCAGTTATGGTGTCTGGATCAGTATTGAAGGATGTTGGACAGAGGTGTATTAGGGCAAAGCGGGTGAGTGACTGAACATGATCACATCATAACTTTTGACAAAATGGGAATTGCAGATAGCTACCAGACCTACCGAGTTCTGGCATTTTCATAATTTCATAAAAGATATTTTCCGTTCCCTTTTGATGGACAGTTCTACACAGGGTCACTGTGAGTCTGCGTTGATTCAAAGAGGAGGAGTTTGGTTTTGATGGATGAGGGAAAGAGAGGGCGATGAACCCAAGACCGGATAGTGAGGAAGTGATGCTGAAATTCAAACCCAGCTTTGTTACATCCTAGCGTCTCTGTGCTTAAGATCCACTTCCTTGCCCAGAAAGGAGCTCTGGTGCCCCTGTTGGGAAGTGCTTGGTTGCTAAGGGCCGGTGGTTCGAATCCACCAACTACAGGAAACAGATGTGGCCACGTCTCTTCTGTGAAGATTGCAGCCTTGGAACCCTAGAGGGTCGCTATGAGTGGGAATAAACTCAGGTCAGCATTTTTTTCCCCCTTTTCGGGTCTGATACCAGCTGTGAGTGACCCCACCCTACCACTCCCAGGGCACGAGCAGGGCCATGCTGCTGCTGCTTGTACAAACAACATGGGTTTCGGTGCAAGTTTATGTGGCAAACCACATGCCCATCCGACAGTTTCTACACAAATCATGCAGTGATATTTATTACATTTTCACAATGTGTCAACCACATCACTCATTTGGCTCTGGTTCCAATGGGCACGCTTTGACCCAAACAGGTTTCCAGCAGGTTCCCCTCTCACATCGGTGGGTCCGAGTGGGTAGGCTTGGTGGATCAGCACCTTGTGTTTCTTGTGGGCCCTTGCTGGCCCCCTTCCTGTGGCTGGAAGGGAAAGCTTCTGACCCGCGTGAGGGAAACACACCCTGCTCAGGTCTCCGTTCCCAGGGGAGCCTGCGAAAGTAGGCCATCGACTTGGCCACACTCGGGACAGGTGAAAGGGAGACAGACTGGTTAAAAAGAGGACACTTCTACCAAGCCTGACACCTGGTCCCTGAGCGGTATCAGCAGTCACGTGGTGAGTCAGTTCTGGGGCTTCTGTGGGGATCTCTTTCCCACTGCTCCTTGCCCCCATGCTTGCCCTCCCCTGCCCACGAAATACAAACAAAAGAACTCACAGTAGCGGCTTGTTTGTGGCCTGGTAATGTGACTTCTACACAAACTGCTGTGCACCTGTGCCATTGCCAGGGGCCCCCCTCCCCCCAGTGAGTACTTAAGATTCAAATCTGAGTCCTGCAGATCATTGTCACCTGGGATGCCCCCTACTCTTTCCTCGCTCACCACAGGGGACTGGATTCCCCACCCCATCCCCCAGCCACCTGCCACGGCAAGGATTTATATGAGGTGTCAATTCTTTTCTTTGTAAGCACACAGAGACTTGTTATCTGGGTTCTGTATTGACCAGATAAAGCCAGTTCTGTGTGCTAGGTTTTTGGAAGAGTTGAGCTGAAAAATCGCACTCTCCCTGAGGCCCACAGTCACCGCCATTTTGATTTCAGAAGTCTGGACCTTTCCTGCAGGCAGTTGAGGCCTGGCCGAGGTAGTGCTGGCCTGGTGGGTAAAGTCTCACTGGCCCGCTGCGCTTCACTGGCCACAGGCTGGCCCTCAGGCAGGCCGGAGGCTGCTTGCAGCAGGTGGGTTGTCTGAAACCAGGCCAGCTGAGAGGCATCTCCCTTCACTGTCCCATGGAAGCGCTATGGATCCCTGCAAGGGGGACGGAGCCAGGAAGGAGAATCGTGTTCCCTCCCTTTCCAGGTGTTTGCATTGTGGTGTTGGGGAGGAAAATTGAAAGTACCCCGGACTGCCAAAAGAGCAAACGAATTTGTTTGGGGAAGTACGGTCAGAATGCTGCTTAAGCTTAAAGGCAAGGTTGGCAAGGGTTCTCTGTGTACTTGTGAGAGACATGAGACTCATGGGCATGTTCTCAGGAAGGCTTGGTCCCTGGAAAAGTGGAGGGGTAGCAAATCCTCGATGGGTTGACACAGTGGCTGCAGCAATGGGCTCAAACATAACAATTGTGAGGATGGCCCGGGGTTGCTATGAGTCCGAACCGACCCAACAACAACAAGAACAACAATGATGGGGTAAACACTAGCCTGTGTGGATGTCAGAGTGGTGAGTGGAGATCTTGATTTTTAGTTCCTTGAGGTCAGGGACTAGGTCTTTGGTAAACAGTACTTGGCATCGTGTCTCGTGCCTAGTGGGGACATAAAGAAATACTTTTCCTGGACATGGAGAGGCCCCCTTGGGTCAGCGGTTCTCAACCTGTGGGTCATTCGACCCCCTTTCACAGGGGTCGCCCGATTCATAACAGTTGCAAAATGGCAGTGATGAAGTAGCAATGAAAATAATTGTATGGTTGGGTCATCACCACCACATGAGGAACTGTATGAAAGGGTCACGGCATTAGGAAGGTTGCGAACCACTGCATGAGGTCCATGGCTGCCCGATATGGAAAATAAACATGGAGATGTTTATCTTTCTTCTTTTGTATTTCTCTGTGCAGGGTAAAATTGAGACTTATAGTCCTTGTCCCCCAATCCTTATTCATTTCTGTTTATTTTCCTTAAAAAATAATTGCCTTCTCAACACGGAAGTAAAACTGAGAGCACCTTCCCACACACGTCTCGGTGGCTTGTATTTCTAGGTAGTATTGGTGAAGTCTTTGCTCTGTTTGGTTCTGCTGAAATATAAGAATAGAATGATCCGCTTGGGTGAGAGCTTTTTCTAGGATCTAACCCTTTCCTGAGGAGCTCTGCTGGCGTAATGGTTACAAGTTGGGCCCCGATCCACAAGGTCAGCAGTTTGAAACGACCAGCTGCTGGCTTCTTGTGAGAAAGACAGGGCTTTCTACTCCGGCAAGCAGTTACAGTCTTAGAAACTCACAGGTACAGTTCTACCCTGTCCCGCAGGATCACTGCAAGTCGACCTGGACTAGGGGCAGTGAATTTTGCTTGAGCCCTTTCCAGTTCTCTTGGACACTGTAGAGACTCCCAAGGTCCCTGGACAATGTTGACTACCCGGATGGAGATAAGACAAGGGCCAGAGCTCCCAAGGGGCTCTCAGGCATGATGTTCCCAGGAGCATGTTCTGTAGGGGGGGAGGGGTGGAATCCATCAGATAGAATGATACAAGGAGTGACATCACAGTAGGCATGGCAACCAGAGAGATCATAATCTCCCTGTGAGGTTGGTCAGAAGCCCCAGGGAAGGCCCTGTTTCCATTGTACTCTCCTTTTCCCTTTGTGACTGCAAGGGGAGGGCCAGACATGGGGGAGAGGTTGGTGATCCGATGGCTAGAGCAAGCCAGAGGCCTTCTCTTTGGCTCCAGGCCTGCCTCCCCGCTCCCTGGGATGGTGGGTTGCCATCACTCTGCCGCTCCGTCCTCTCCCCTGGAGTGGAGCGACATCAGATTGTTGTCAGGAAGTTCTGCAGTCACCCGGAGCCTCTCCGTGTCCTCGCTGTGTCCTCTGCTCTGCCCTCCCACACTCGGTGGATGGCATGGAGCTGGGCGTAGGCGCTGTAAGCTGTACTAATTTCAAAGTCACCTCTCCAAAGGGGAAGCAAATGGCCCACACGTGCAAAGGATGATGCTCGATGGTGGGTGTTGACCCAGCGGGGCAGCGTGGAGGTTTGTCGCAGCCAGGTCGCGCTTGTCGGTGTTGAAGAGCTGAATAAGGGGCATGCATGAGCCATGAGTTTGGATTTCAGGGACTTCGGGGCACCCTAAGGGTCCCTGCTGGTGTAATGGTTACACTCATCAAAAGGTCCATGGTTTGAAGCCACCCGACTGCTCTGAAGGAGAGAGACGTGGTCATCTGCACCTCTACAGACGGCCCTCACCCATGGCCAGCACATCAACTCCAACTCCCTACACAGGGTTTTCAAGGATGGAATCTTGAGGAAAACAGACTGGGACATCTTTTCCCCACAGAGCTGTTAAAGGGAGCAAACCGCTGAGCTATCTCATTAGGGCTCCCTCCTACACAGGTTCAAAACAACCAAAGGAACTCAAAGGTCACTCAAAGTGACCTTGGAGGACAGGGTAGAATGGCCTCTGGGTTTCTGAGACTGTTATCGGAGTGCAAAGCCTCGGATCGGCTGGGGGTGGCGAACTGATGCCTGTGGATGGCAGCCCAGCACCTAACCACTACACCACTGGGGCTCTTGCCCCGTCCAGATCACCACAAGAAAACCCTGGGGAGCAGTTCTATGCGGTCACATGGTGTGGCTACCGGTTGGAATTGACAACACCTAACAAGAGCAATAGGGCCCCCAGGACCCAGAATTCATTTAGACTTTCCTGTCAATGCAGTATAGTTGCTCAGATCCCTCTTGTCTCTCCGAAGGTCAGCTCCTCACTGCCTGTTTGTCTCCCTGCCATCTTGACAACCTGAGAGGTTGGTGGGGTGGGTAGGGGCAACCTGCCCAGAGACTGAGTGGCTAGCATGAGGCTGATGTCCATCTCCTCAGCCAACCTCCTCCATACCTGCAGGATCCATCATCACATATAGGGTGGTGATTTCCAAAAGCATATCTCTAGGCCCCGAATTCTCTCTGAAGCCTCATGTGCACATGTCCAACTGGAGCTTCAGTGGGTTCAAAAACAAAGGTTACCACACGCTGCTCCCTCCCTTGGATTCCCTCTGAAAGACCGCAGCACCATTTCCCTGGTCCAGCAAAGCTGAAAGTCCTCCTGGGCGCCTTTACCCCTGGCCTGGCCACACTCAGCTCTAGTTGTTCTCTGCAGTAGCTTTCTTTAATTGGTCTCCGGTCCTTTACCTCCACTCCCACCACTTTAGCTTGGGACTTTGTCGTGCTGTCTAGACTGCCCTCCATTTGAGTGACCCCCAGCCATCCCTACTCTGCTAGGATGATCCAATTGTGCCACTTCTGCCTTCAAACCCTTCAGGAGCTTCTTGTTGCCTGAAGAAGAAATTCCTGCATCTCTCATTCCCTCCTCCCTTTTCCCCTGTGTCCCTTAGCCAGAGGAGTTCTTTGAGGCTCCTGGAGGAGTGGGCTATACCTACCTTCAAGGCTATAAGACTTGAATGCTATGATGTTGTAATGGTTTTTATATTTATAACTAAACATGGATTTTTTTTCATGGTTAGTTTATGGACTTAACATGTTCAAAATTAGGAGAACTCTGGTGGTTCAGTTGGGTAGGCAAGGATTGGACTGCTAAACGCAGGTCAGCAGTTCAAGCTCACTGGTCCCTTTGCAGTAGAAAGTTGAGGCTACCTGCTCCAGCAAAGCTTCACAGGCTCAGAAACCCTGTAAAGGGTCACTCTGAGTCAGAATCAACTCGATGGCAGTGGGTAGGTTCATGTCCAAAATGAAATACAACTGTGAATAGAGAACGTGGTGATTGTTGTTTGGATGTGGATCTCGTTTCAACAACTTATTTATGGGAAAGGATTCTAGGACAGAATAGAGGTGAAACTGCAGTTCACTTAATGATGAGCCACCTGTATCACAAAAGTAGGGGCTTCTTTGAAAAAAAAATGCTGACATTGACCCCGCCCAGCTTGCTGTGGCCTTTCCTTAGTCTCTGAGCCCCGACTGCAGGAAACACAGTGTGACACCCACATGTGTATTTGGGTGGATTGGTCGTATCAAATACATAACATCGGATTGCACCTTTGCCCTGGCTGTGAGCCACCAGGAAGGCAAGCATCACGTCCATGTCTGGAGTCTCACACTTGTGCCATCTGCGGCGTCTTACCTCAGGAGGTTAGTTCCTAGTCAGAGGAACTGAACAAAACTGTAAAAATGAGTCCTGGCCATTTCCAAATATTAAAAAATTATAATTTGATATAGATGATATTTAGGGCTCTTTTTCCTCCCTCCAATATTTACTTTGACCAATTCCAAACCTTCACCCTTTTGGTTAAACTTAACCGTTGACCGGCACTTGGGCGCATTTATTTACTTCTTTCCCACCCACACCTGTGCATGCACAGTGTGTGGGTGCGCGTGCATGCACACACAAATACACCCCACAGACACATCTTCCTCAAGTGATCTTTTATTTTCTCTTGTGTTTTGGTCATGGGGTACCGTGTGATGGGGCAGAGAATGAAGTGGCTAGAACCTCCTATGGAAATCATTCATTTGCTTGCAGTTTCCAAATGGGTGGAGAAGCCATGGAACTAATCAGCGGCCCCTTCTGAGGACACGTTCCTTCTCTTCTCTGGGGCTGCTCCGACCTGAGCATGTGTCGTCTCGGCCATGCAGGGAGATGTGGTTTCTCACACGCCTTCCTTTCCTTCATCGTTTCGGAGTCTCAGGCCAGGCTTAGTGCCCGCAGTGCCTGCCCCGATTTGAGCCCTCTTGAGTGAGATCCTGAGCGAGTTCCTTCCCCCTCTGAGCCTCAGTCTCCCCACATGGGACACGAGGGCCTGAACCGCCTGCTCTCTGAGGCCCCTCCTGGCTCTCACATACTGTGACCCTGTGATGACCAGAAAAGTGCTAGTTTTGGGGGAATTTGTCAGAGGTGACTTCAAGGACTTGGGAGATGAACCCCAGAAATTTCTTGTGCCTGGGCTTCGGTCAGGACTGCTTCTGGTTTCTAGCCAGAAGTGCTTGCCCCTCTGGTGAGAGCTGCTGAAGCTCTGCCTGCTGAGGTGGGTGGGAGGTGGGCTCGCGGGCAGGGGCAGGGGTAGAACCTGCAGCCCCATCCTGCTGAGCAAACGGCACAGACCCCCCTTGCCTCCGCCCTTCCATTGAGGCTGCCTGCCTGCTGAGTCCTTGCTGCCTTGTGCCTCCCACTCCCTCCTTTTGTGCCCACATCTGCTCTCCTCTGGGTCGCATAGCTAAGGACAGAAGCATCTTAAAAGCGTGGATGAAGTGGGCCCCTTTCTGTCTTTCTTATCTTAGTTTCTCTTTAACAGTTCCACTGGCATACAATTCACATATCATGAATTTCAATAGTCAGATCACATTCTTAAGGATTGTGTGACCATCACTACAATCGATTCCAGGACATTTCTTCTTCCTTGTACTCGTTGCTGTTAGCTCCCCATTTCCCGGCAAACACCCCCCGCCCCCCCCCCCCGTCATGGCCCTTTGGATCTATTGATCCAGTTGTCTCTGTAGGTTTACCAAATCTGGGTTTCATATACAGACAATCATACACAATCAAGACAGAATACAAACAGACGGGGAATGGGCCTCTCTAAGGACTGGACCTACACAGTCTGCAGTGTCCTAGCTGAAGGTGAAGGTTATGCCCAAACCCAGGCAGCGACTGTGGCTTTCAAACGGCTCACTAGAGGGCTCCTCTGTGTCTGTTCAGGGGCCCCAAGGGAGAGGGTTGTTTGGTTAAAGATGGGAGGCTTTCCATATGGCAGGGTGGGCGAAAGGAAGTGGGCCCAGTAGGGTGCTTGAGGGCGCATTTAAACTCATCGAGTTAATGCTGACTCATACGGATCTTAAAGGACAGGGTAGAAGCGCCCTGTGGGTTTCTGAGACTGTCACTGTTTATGGGAGAAGAAAGCCCTGTCTTTCTTTCATCCTGTCTTTTAGTTCAGGGCTGACTCAGAGCAATTCTGTAGGACAGGATAGACCCAGCTCTGCGAGTTTCCGAGACTATCACTGTTTATGGGAGTAAAAAGCACCAACTTTCTCCCAAAGAGCAGCTGGTGGTTTTGAAGTGCTGACCTTGCAGAGTGAAGCTCAACCCATAACTATTACACCACCTGTCTCCTCTGAGGGCTCAGATACTAACCCCGCATCAAGTCATTGCTGACGCACAGTGACCCCTGTGGGTTTCTGAGACTGTAACTGTTTAGGGGAGTAGAAAGCCCTGTCTTTCTCCCAGAGCTCAGGTAGCCAGCCAATCAAATGTGCCTGAAGGCCTACCCCCTGAGGTGTAAATCCCTTTACCCAGAAAGTCCTCGGAGTTACTATCATTATCCAGGGCCCCTGCCTGTGCTATGTGTCATAAAGCAATTATTAATATTGTTAGTAGTGATTACCCCGACATCAGTAGCCAGCCATGCTGCTCTGTGCGTTCCCACTGTTCCATGTACTCATCCCACACCTTTGGTGATGTAGGGGTGGTCGTCCTCATTCTATGGGCGAGGAGGGACCTCGAGCACTCACTTGGCACTGAGCAAGTGTGATTTCATATCCCACACTCTACCTCTGGGGAGAAAAGTGGCGTCTTCCACGCTCATAAGGATTCATAGTCTGAAAACCCATAGGGGCAATTCTACTCTAATAGGGTCGCTATGAGGATGGACAGTCAGGTGTTTTGTTTTTTAAGTTACTTCTATGCCTCCTGTTCCCAAAGACTGGTTATGGACTGATGCTAGCCTGAGATAAGCTTCCCATTGGCCTCATAGATCAGGACAAGGTAAGCTCAACTAATACAGCTTACTTGATTTAATTAAGCACTTCTCAATTTTGCCCCCAGGGGATGCTTGGGAAATGTCTGGAGATACTGAGTTTGCAGTTGTCACCACTGGCTCCATGCGCCTGGCATCTAATGGATATTAGCTAGTGATGTTGCTGGATACTCTACAATGATCAGGACAGATACCCACCTCCCTCCAGTAGGGAAGAATGATTGGACCCAGAGAGTCAAAAGTATTGGCTCTTTGGTTGAGAAAGTGATTTAATTTGAGGGATTATTCTTAATCTTAAAATGATAGTCATCTGACTTTTAGCATCTATCTTTAATGTCATTTCTCTTAAGAAACTGGTAGTAGATGGCAGTGGGTTTTAGTAGGCAAAAAAAATTGGCAAGGCTGTGCTTCTCCGTTAGTTAAAAATTTTCTAGACTGTAAAATCCAAACATCTAGGAATTACTCAATCTAGGTGTTGCAAACAGTTCATGTGCTCGGCTGCTAAGCAACAGATGGATGGGTAGTGTCCACTCCAAGGCGCCTTGGAAGAAAGGCCTGGTGACAAGCCATTGAAAAAACCCTTGGGAGCACAGTTCCACTTCGACACACATGGAATTACCGTGAGTCTGAAGCGACTCGATAACAACTGATTATTTTATCAGGAATTATTAAAAACAACAACAACAACCCTATTAGAAATTAAAGATGAACTACTGGAGGGTCTTGTGATGCAGGTTAGGGAATATCTATCAGGTTCTTAAGAACTCCTGGTGTTTTATTTCATAGCAAACATCGAACACTTACGTGCCCAGAACTGCATTAGGCCCTATGGGAAGTTGAGAGGCATTTTCCCCAGGTGGTCTTGCAATTTCAATAAGATAAAAGGGGAACGTGTGTACCACAAGTAGATGAACAACGACTGCATTCGTTCAGTGGTTGATGCTGACACATTGCAAACACAAGGGTTTCTACTGAAAAGTTTAGGTTCTTGGCTTGGGCCTCCTAACAAGGCTCTCAATACCCAGGCCTCCTGCTTCCTTCTTGGTTTCTTATCTTGGACGAGGGCCCTTTGTCCAAATGAGAAGACCCTCTTGGATAGCTCCTGTTTGCTCCTGCCTCTGGTGGGGCACCCAGTCTCGCTGATTCTTTCTGGAAATGCCTCCATCCAGTGTCTTCCTGCTCCAGGGTATTTCTCTACCTGGCAGTCAGAATTGTCTTTCTAGAATATAAATCTGGTCCACTCCATCTGCTTAAATCCCTCGGTGGTTTCCTCATTGTGAATAGGATCAAATCTAAGCTGCTTGGCAAAACATCTTTGGCTTTATAGCCTGGGCCCTGTCCAGTCTCCCCCTCCCATTTAATTTCTCATTCTTTGCTCTCCTCCACTCCTCCGTCAATCTGAACATACCAGATAGCTCACTGTTTACTGACCCACCTCCTGAGAATCCCCCTTTTCTCTTCTTTTTCCTTGGCAAAACCCCTAGTGATCTTTTAAGATTGGGCTCAGTCATCTCCTGTAGAAGTCACCCTTTTCCCGGGGACAGTTCATTCCCCCCCTGTCTTCCCCACTGGACTGTGAGCTTGTTGAAGGCAGGGCTTGCTGTTTCACCTTGCTCCCTTATGTCAACCCCCATGCCCAGTGTCCTGTAGGAGCTTCAGTAGCATTGCCTGCATTTTAAAAAAAAGAAAAAATGGAAACCTGAGGAAAATTTAAAGCGGAAATGATAGTGTTCATCCTTTGTTACCATCCACCATTATTTATGGCATCAACATGAGTTAATATTTATTGAATCATCCAAGGCTCTCCACATACAAAATAAGGAAGGCATTCATCAGTGTTCTCAAAGGTAGAGATGGTTAACCTTTGAACCATGGACAGAAAACCTTAGCGTTTCCCCTACGATATCCCCAGTGTGTGTGACTGAACACGCACAGCATTACACACAACATTTCTACAGTAAAGGGGATGACTGATGGGTATTGGGAGTTGTTATATCAACTAGAAACGCCCAGATGGCCAGAATTTTGGACAGTTCAGCACAATAATGACGTGTTGGTGCAGGAAGACAATGTGGCCTGAATTGGGACTCTGGCCGCTAGTGATAACACATTATTTTCTTCCCCGGAGCCAGGGCTGAATGTGGAGAGAGCGCAGGGCAGGAGGGAGGGACTTGGCTTTCTTTTTCCTGTGCGCCCCTGTTTCTTTCTCTCCTTTCTGATTCCTCCATGTTATGACTGTTGTCTGCCCCGGTCACCCAAAGAGGAAGAAAACCCGAAGAAATGGGAACAGTGGATTGGATTTGTGTGGCACTGTGTGAATCTCATTGTGAAAACTTATCAGTTGCTATGAATAGATCTCTTTTCCCAGCAAGCCTCCTCGACTGTGATTCCACTGGCGGCAGGTCATTCCTCGACGCACTGTGTTATTATGGGGGCAAGTGCTCTGCTCAGAGTAGCCAGTGAGTTCTTAAGCCCATTCTCGAATCTATTTGTCTGTCCACTACGCCTCTTACACTTCAGATTTTCTGAAAGAGAGGATTCTTCTTCCTTTTACTCAGATGTGACAGAGAGAGATTTCCTGGACTCCCTCTAGGGCCATCCCTGGCTGTCACCCAACCCCCATCCCACCCCACTTACCACCTGAGGACCCATGGAGGTTGCCTGTGGCTTGAATGATGGGGAGGGAGATGGCGGGGTGCAGAGCGGAAGCCAAAAGGCTTAATCAATTGGTTAAACTTCATTATAAAGGCTGGTCTTATTGTTTACAGTCCATTAAAACCCATTATCATCTTCCCAAGCTGGGCAGACAGAAGTAGACGGCTTTGATGCTTGTCTTTTCGGGGCAGTGAGTTGATGTGAACGGGGAGAGTTGTTGTGCCACCTGAAGATGGACTCACGTCACTGAACTGTCCGTGAGAAACTGTTTCAAAGCACAGACTCCAAAAAAAACTCCTGGCAATTGTACAGGGGGTGCGGCTTCTGTCACATAGCCTGCACCTGGCCAGAGATAAGGAGCATTTATTCTTTGTCTGGATTTCACAATTTCTTCTTGGTTTATACCTTGACATACAATTCAAGTTTCTCTTCAAATGTCCCTGATCTTCGACAATTTGGGCATTGGATGGCAGGGGAGGTTCGGATTAGAATCCTGTAATTTGGGAGTTGGGAAGAGGCTTCCCCCTCTCTGTCCCACCCCCTCCCATTTTCCTCCCTGCAGAGCAGCTTCTGGACCTACCAGATCCTCCAGGCATTTGTGCTATTGATCTGGCTTCTCTCAGGACCCTCCCACCCCCACTGACCATCTTCTCCCCTGGCCGGAAGCCTTCCTAGAGCTCTTCCCTCACACAGAATTGCTGCTGCTGTCGAATTGCCGGAGCCTCGGTGCCAGCCACTGGTGACGTGCCCCCCTCTACGAGAGAATGCAATGGTGCCTGGTCCTGCGCCATCTTCAGGCTTGTTGGTATGCTGGGGCTCATCCCGATGCCCCTGAGTATTTTGAATGCTCCCGACTCACAGAATCTGTTCGGCTTCCTAGTCGCCCTGATAGGACAGGATAGAACTTCCCCGTGGGTTTTTCTGGACCTGTATCTCGTTCCCAGAGCCGGAAGCCTCCTCGTGCTCCCATGGAACAGCTGGCTGTTGCCAACTGCGGAGCTTGCGGTGAGCAGCCCCGTGCATCAGCCTGTAAACCAGCCACCAGTGCTCCTGGCTCACATTAGGGTGAACATTAGTCTCTTGTGATCCATAGCGTTTTCACTGACTAATGGTTCAAAACAGATCTCTAGAGCCTTGTGTTCCCCCAAGTGATCAGCTTCCTGGTTGAGTGTGTCCAGAGCATGGTGCTCGTAGATGAATGGGTTATCCCACCTCAGTCATTTTCTGTGAGAGCTGGGTCTAGGGCTCTCCTTGGTGGGTTGGGGAAAGCCCTCCGAGGGCCCACCGTCATCTTACCCAGTTTGTCTTCCCTGGGGATCTTCATGAGGGACTGGCTTCTCACCTGGCCAGGTGCAGGCTATGTGACAGAAGCCGCACCCCCTGTACAATTGCCAGGAGTTTTTTTTGGAGTCTGTGCTTTGAAACAGTTTCTCACGGACAGTTCAGTGACGTGAGTCCATCTTCAGGTGGCACAACAACTCTCCCCGTTCACATCAACTCACTGCCCCGAAAATTCCAATGCCACTGTCCGACTTCCGCCCGGTGATCCTGGGATCTGTTATGTCCTAGAGGAAGGTCTCAGCGAGGCTGCACTTGCTTTTTAGCTGATGGATTAAATAATTTAACATGTGCTGAGGGAGAGAGACAGACAGACAGAAAGAGCTTGGCAGGTGTTAGACACTCACCTGAGGGACAAAGAAAGGGATGCATGGGTGTGGCCGTAAGGAATGTCAGCCCGGACCAGGTCACTCCTCAGGGTCCTGTGTGTTCAAGTCATGAAGTTCTTTGGGAGTGTCTGATCTGTGCAGGGTGGGGATCAAAGGGCTCGGTCCTTGACATTGAGCAGTTGACACTGAGCGGGAGTGAGGGCAAGTAGAAGGCAAGGCCAGACACCAATTGTGTGGAGCAGGTTCAGACCCATAGCCACTCTGTGTGCTAGAGTAGAAGGGTACGCCAAGGACTGGTTCTGGGGGACATGGATTGCCAGTCCTTTCTTCTGTGGCACCGCTGGGTAGACTTGAACCTCCAGCCATTGTGTGAGCAGTGTGTGTTAGCTGTCTGTACCACCCGGGGACTCCATCCGATCAGGCAGGGGAGCGTATGTGGACGCACAGATACACGCATCTTACTACATGAGTGTAAAGGGTGGTAGATGACTTCGGAGTGAGGGGATCAGGAGAGCTTCATGGAGCTGTCTTCTTAAAGGCTATTAGTGAATGAGGGAGAGACAGAGAAAGGTGATTCCGGCTGTTGAACAGTCGTGTCAAAGGGACTGAGGCATGACAATGTCCTTAGCTCGTCGCAGAGCACAGCTGACAGCCCCCATCCAAAGCCACTTCTCATTTCCAGCCAGAGTGGCTCCAAATCCATCTCAGGAATTTTTTCCAGGCGTCTGTCCCTGGGGCCGGGCTCGGAGAAAAGCAGACATTCCTTTGCTGCAGACCATGCTGGTGCTGGTGCTGTGAGGGTTCTGCTGGAGTTGGGTGGTACACAGGACAAACAAGGATGCTTAATTCACAACAAAAGTTTATTTACCAAGAAAAATAAAGGCTCAGCTGGTGTTGGGTAAAGTGGATTAGCTCCCAGTTCTAGCTGCTTCAGCTTCCCTAGATTCTTTCTTATCCCACCTGACACTTCCTCATTGTTAGGATGCCTGCAACAAAGGACCCCCCCACCCCCACCCAACCCCCTTGCTCCAGGCCGTTTCTCCTCCTAGACTAGGCCTTCCTCCCCTCTCTGCTCTTCCAGATGCTTCCACAGACACTGGAAGGAAGGACACCTGGGTTTGTTTTTGTGGCTTTTATTGCCCCCCACCCCCCCAGCATATCCCCTGCTGGACTGGGCCTGGCTGGAGATAAGACTTTCTCTTCCACATGCATGCATGCTGGGGGGGTGATGGTCCCCAAGGCAAGGGGAGAATGGAGCTTCCTACTCCCGAGTCTCATAACAAACACACGTCCAGGGTCAGGGTGATTTTCAGACATGAAAAAACTCCAGCAAAAACCCACTGCTGTTTTCATGTTCTCAAGGTAACTGCTTAAGCTACCTTCCAGGGAATGGGAGGAAGCCAAGAAAGAGAATTCTTAATCTTGAGGAGCGGGACTGAGTGCAGACATGGCTTGGAAATGGAAGATTCCCCTGGCTCCTCTCTGGAGCAGTGCAGTAGCCCATATATAACTGGGCGAGCTTCCCTCTCCGCACCGCTTATCTCCGCCGCACATTCACAGACTCCCAGCCTGGAGTCTCTCTGGATGTTGGCCAGGGGAGGGGGGGAGTGCATAAGGGCTGAGATATGGGATGGGGCGAGTCTGCCGTGTCCTTGCATGTCTCCACGAAGGTCTCCCTTCTCCCCCTCTTTCCTTCCTTCTAGCCTCTGCTCTGAAATCGGGAGCTAATCTTTCTGGTCCCACCTCCCTCATCTTTGCCAGGAAGAAGGCCCCCGATTCTGTCTGCCGGTGACTGTGCCGGTGAAACCCCGAGATTGGGAGGGAGGTTGAGGCAAACAAAGTCAGACCGGATGACACTGGACTAGATGCCAGGGTCTTGTGAGTTTCAAAACCTTTCTTATAAAATTCCTCCAGCTCATGTGGCTTTTGGGATCCAGCAGTTGTTGTTATTTTTTAAAGTCCTGGGCTGCTTTTTGCCTCAGCAGAAATAGGGATGAGACAAAAGGAAGGCTTTGTAGAAAGGAGACTCCTGCCTGGCCGGGAGCAAGGGTTGTCGGGAAACCAAGGGAAATGGATGGCGTCTAGGGTTGAGGTGCGGGGGAGGCAGGGCCGGCTGGTGGGAGGCAGTGGGTGCAGGATCCTCTCTGAGGGCTCTGGCTCTGGTTTTGTCTCTATTGTGGGCACACACTGCTGGGCAGTCCTGACGATCCCTGAGTGCTTGTAGAACTCCAGCCCAGCTGTGTAATGTTGAGCTTCCCCTTTGAAGATGGCTTGGGTACTGACAGAATGGATAGTTTCAATTCCATGGACAGAAGCTGAGTCACTAGCTAGAGTTACCAGGGGTTCTCTGGTACATTCTTTTCTTTCACTGCCTTTGACTCAACACCATGGGATTCTGGGTAATTGCTCCGTTCCCTCTAGGCGAGTGGTGCAGAAAGAACTGATGCCTTGCCACTGGAATAAAGTCAAGATACCTTTTATGCCTTGTATTGTCTTAAAATTTCAAATTGTGTGTGTGTGTGGGTGTTTATGTGTGTGAGTTAGTTAATATGACAAGACAGTGCTAATGTTTCTAGGATGGTTACATTGTAGTTACTGTTTGATTTTATGTGAATCGTTCTCATCCCCTGCCTTTTGAGAAAGAGAACTGGACATGGTATGGATTTCAATGCTATGAAGAATGAGCCAGAAATTAGAAAAATATTTATTTCAATTTCATAATAAAACATTCTTTTAAATTGTTGCTAACATTAATATTAATGTTGATGAATATTGAAAAAAATATTTTTTAAATGATAACAATTGGGCCTCTACTCAAGTACTCCCTCAATGCAAGAACACTTTGTTCTATTAAACTGGGATTCCATGATGCCCACCTTCCAACACAATCGCTAAAGACAAAGCATGTACATAAGCAAATGTGATGAAGAAAGCTGATGGTGCCTGGCTATCAAAAGATATAGCATCTTGGGTCTTAAAGGATTGAAGATAAACAAGTGGCCATCTAGCTGAGAAGCAACAAAGCCCACATGGAAGAAGCACACCAGCCTGTGTGATCATAAGGTGTCGATGGGATCAGGTATCAAAGAACAAAAAATCATATCATTGTGAGTGAGGGGGAATGGAGATTGGGGACCCATCTATAGGCAACTGGACATCCCCTTACAGAAGGTTTGCAGGGAGGAGATGAGCCAGTTAGCAACAATGAAAGATACAACTTTCCTCTGGTCCTTAAATGCTTTCTTCCCCACCACCCGGTATCATGCTCCCAATTCTACCGTACAAATCCGACTAGACCAGAGGATGCACACTGGTACAGATAGGAACTGGAAACACAGGGAATCCAGGACAGATGAGCCCCTCAGGACCAGTGGTGAGAGTGGCAATACTGGGAGGGTGGAGCACAGGTGAGGCAGAAAGGGGAACCAATCACAAGGATCTACCTATAACCTCCTCCAAGGGGGACAGACAACAGATAAATGGCTGAAGGGAGACGTTGGACAGTGTAAGACATGACAAAATAACAATTTATAAGTTATCAAGGGTTTCTGAGAGAGGGGAAAAATGATGAGCTGATACCAAGGGCTCAAGTAGAAAGCAAATGTTTTGAGAATGATGATGGCAACAAATGTACAAATGTTCTTGACACAATGGACGGATGTATGGATTGTGATGAGTTTTACGAGCCTCCAATAAAAATTTTAAAATGATAACATTAAGACTAATCCAGGAGAGAAAATCAGCCCAAATCTTCCTTCCACTGTTTCCCCCTCCTTGGACCCTCTATTCCGACTACTGTTACTAATTTTGTTTCCCCCTGTGTCTCTCTGGGGTATTGTATAAACAGACTTGTAGGCCTATTTCTCATATTTTTCTCCCTTCAGACAATTGCATTTCAGACACCCTGTTTGAAATACACTTAAAAAATTAAACTTTACATCTCAAAGAATTATTCCATATCAGTACCTCTGTCCTGAGAGGGTAAGTGTGAAATATTCCTACTGGGGTTACAGTTCATGCTTGTATGGATTTACCCCAATCAAAGTGTGTTTAACATGCCTGCAGTCAGTAGGTGGCTGTAGACAAGTTCTTTCTCTTAGCAATACCCATGACTTAAGTCTTAAGGACTGTCCTAGGAGTGAGGTTTGTTGGGAAACCTTACCCCATCCACCCTACAGCCCTGATCTGGACTTTAAGATTTTTTTTGTGTTTCTTTCCCAAATTCAAAGAACATCACAGAGAAATCGGAGTTGAACCCCTCGAGGATGCCAGCATGGTCATTTTTAGGAGGGACACATTGGAGAGGTCAGTCACAGAGAGAGCAGCATCACCTTTAGAAGTGTATGGACCTCGGTGGAAGATTTGCTGAGAAACAATAACTTGACATTCAGATATTTTTGCTTAATGAAAGTATCTGTGGTTCTGTACCAAGACATTGTGACTTAACCTTGTATTTGGGGTTCTCCCAA
This sequence comes from Tenrec ecaudatus, assembly GCF_050624435.1. NCBI lineage: Eukaryota > Metazoa > Chordata > Mammalia > Afrosoricida > Tenrecidae > Tenrec > Tenrec ecaudatus. The sequence continues at coordinate 31,741,268 of NC_134543.1, forward strand.
GATCTTTCTTGCATTGGGAGCAATACTTTTTTGGTTACCCTGGGAATTTGAGCAGATGCCCAGTGTAGGCATCCCTGGATTATGAACAAGATCTGCCCCTGTGCAGTTAAGAATTTTGTAAATCAGACTGGATGGCTCTAACCCACCTGTGGCTTCACGGGTGAAAGACGAGGCAGTCTGTTTCCATAAAGCCTTAGAGCTTTGTTGATGAACCTGTAGAGACAACAGTGAGGAAAAGGGTCCTTGGGCTCGGGGCGGGTGTGTGTGTATACTACCATGGGAGAAGTGGAGTGGGGGTGGGGCGCCAAGGGGGCAATGATAGCAAGGAGTTCAAGAAGGAACAGAATGTTTTAAAACGGATGTGGTACAATTGTACAATACTGCTTGATGTGATTGAACTATGCTGGTATGATGCCTGCATTAGAATGGTTTAGGAAAGAAGAAAACGATGGGCAGCTTTGGAAATCCTGTGGGGGCATTTATGCCCAGCCCTTACACGGTTGCTAGGGGTCGAACCACAGGACAGCAGAGTTTGGTTGGGTTTTTTGGTGGGTGGGGAAGGTATTGCGGATACTCCCCATTGGCTGCTTTACATCTGGGTTAGGGGACTTGCCTGAGTTCAGTTTGCTAAGACCACAAGGCACTGGGGTGGTGGGGAAGTGCCCCAAATAGCTTCTGAGCTCGGGGGGGGGGGGTATCTCCATCCCCTGTGTGTGAGGGTGGCCAGCCTGCTCTCACCCTCAGTCTTATCTGTCAACAGGGGGTGATCCTATCTGCACTTCCCACAATTCGGAAGGCCAGAGAAAATATCCTAGAGAAAGAGTGCTGAGAAACCCAATGGCAACAACAAAACAGCAACAGAAAACTTACTGTCACCCAGGCAATTCCCACTCACAGGACTCTATGGTACAGGGTGGAACGAACTGCCTCTGCGGGTTTCCAGACAGTAACTCTTCATGGGAGGAGAAAGTCGCATCTTCCTCCAAAGGAGCGGCTGGTGCTTTTGAATTGCTGCTCTTGGGGTCAGCAGCCCAAGGCCTAACCCAGCACACTACTAGGTCTCCTTGAGAAAGATGCAAATATCACCTCATAGGAGGGCCATGATTTCACCAAAGTGGGGCTGGGAATAGGTTGGCCCTAGGTGGAGAAGGTGGGGAGACTCAGGGTCATGCCTGGCCCCACAGAAGGAGCTGCTGTGAGGTGTAAGAGGGGTCCCGCTTTGAACGTCATTTTCTTCACAGACTGTGCCTGGGGTGAGATGCTTAATCTTTCTGACTCCTTCTTTCTGTATCTGTGAAATGACCCACCCACTGCCATCCAGTTGCACCTGACTCTCAACAACACTATAGGACAGAGCAGGACTGCCCCTTGGGATTTCTGAGACTTTAAAAATGTTTATGGGAGCAGACAGCCTCCTCTTTCTCTGATGAAACTGGTGAGTTTGAACTTAGGACCGTGTGGTGAGCAGTTCAATGAGTAATCTCACCTGGAAAATACTGAGCTACTTTCAAATTCTCCACACCTGACCCTGGGCCTTTGTACATGCTGTTCCCTCTGGTCAAACTCCTGTTCCTTTCTAAACCACCCCAAGCCTCTTAAGCCTCCCCTGACTCATCCCCACTGACTTAGGTACTCCTTGGACTCTGCCCCATTGTCCCAGGTACATGTGTTCCCACTACAGCAACGGTTCTCAACCTGTGGGTCAAGACCCCTTTGAGGGTCTTACCTAAGACCATCAGAAAACACAGATAGTTCACAATATATAACTACATACTGTTTTGTGATTAATCACTATGCTTTCATTATGTTCAATTTGTAGCAATGAGAAGATATCCTGCATATCAGATATTTACATGATGATTCATAACAGCAAAATTACAGTTAGGAAATAGCAATGAAAATAATTTGATGGTTGGGGGATCACTACAACATGAGGAACTGAATGAAAGGGTTGTGGTATTAGGAAAGTTGAGGACCACCGTGGTCTTTAATAAATGCCGCCACCACAATCAAGATGTGGCAATCCCTCGAATCCCCAAGATGTGGAATTTTTATGTCACCCACAAGTTCCCTTATGCCCCTCTGTTGTCAGTTTCCTCCCCAGCCCCCTTGGCGACCACTGGTCTGCTTTCTGTCCCTGTAATTTTACCTTTTCCAGAATAGCATAGAAATGAAATCTTTCAGTATGTAACCTTTTGTATGTTTTTCCTGTAGCCTAATAGGGTCACGATGAGTTGGAATCGACTTGATCGCAGTGAGTTTGGTTTTGATTTTGGGTGTAATAGGCAGAATGATAGCCTCTAAAATACATCCATGTCTGAATCCCCCAAACCTGTGAATCTCTGACCTTTCATGACAAAAGGACTTTGGGATTAAGTTAGAGGACCTCAGCTAGCTTGGTGAGCCCAAGGTAATCACAGGAGTCCTTTAAGGAGACAGGAAGACTAGAGTCAGGGCAAGATAGGTGACAATGGGGTTAAAAATCAGAGACACACACTGGAGGATGCCACACCGCTGACACGAGCCAAGGACTGAAGGCGTCTCTAGGAATGGGAAAAGATAGGCAGTCGGTTTTCCTTTCGAGCTTCCAGAAGGAAGCAGTCCTGTCACTTGACTTCAACCCACTGAGTAGTTATCAAATTCCATTATAATAGAAATACAAGTGATTGGCTTTAACAAACAGAGATTATTTTTCTGAATTTTGGAGGCTAGCAGTCTGAATTCAGGGTTCTGCCTTTTGGGAAAGCCTTTCTCTGTTGGCTCTGGAAGAGGGCCTTTGCCTCACCAGCTTGTTTCTTGCTTCCTGGATATCTCCATGTGGCTTGGCAGCGATCTTCTCACGGGTCTAGGGGGTTGTCAGGACAGGTACCCTGGGTCCAATGGATGTGCTCTGCTCCTGGCTTTTGTCTCTTGGTGGTACTGAGGTTTCTCTTTCTCTTTCCTTCCATCTCTCGTAAGATAAAAGGTGATGCAGGCCATGCCACAGGGAAATTTCCCTTATATTAGATCAGGGCTGTGGCTGTAGTAAAGGTTTATAGCTGTCCCCCACCCCAATCTTTTTAAAACTGATTTGCTGAAACCATCAGAGCACACAATGGAATAATAACATCATGACACAACTGCTAAACTACATCATTACTTGACTGCCAACCTCTGTAAGTCATGGCCCAGTGAAGTCGACACTTATTTTGGGTAGGGCTTGGGAGGGCATAGTTCAATCCATAACGCTCACTGCGAATCACTTTGGACTCACGCTGTTCAGAACTATAAGATAATAAATTTGTGTTGTTTTGAACCCTAACCTTGTTGTCATGTGTTACTGTAGCTGTCGGAAGCCAGTACACCCTACTGAAGATTCATCCATTGTTGCATGGTTAGCTGGATATTATTAAATGGATGACTCATTTACCAATTGACGAATGTTTTATTTCCAAGTTTTGATCCTTGTGCATAAAGCTGCTGTGAGCATTCATGAAGGACATGTTTACATTGATCTTATGTCAAGGCCTAGAAGTGAGATTGCTGAGTCATGATGCTGCTTCTGTTAGGTGCCACCCAGTCGGTTCCAGCTCATAGTCACCCTACCTACAACAGAACAAAACATTTCTTGGTTTTGTGCTGTCTTCACAATTGTTTTTATGTGTGAACCCATTGATACAGTTGCTGTGTCAATCCATCTGATTGCAGGTCTTCCTCTTTTTTTGCTGCCCCACCACTTTACCAAGCATGATATCCTTTTCCAGGGACTGGCCCCGCCTGACAACATGTCCAAAGTCTGTGAGACAAAGCCTCTCCATCTTTGCTTGTAAGGAGCAGTCTGGGTATACTCCTTCCGAGACAGAGTCAGTCGTTGGTTCCTTTGGCAGTTCTTGGTACTTTCAGGATCCTTCATCAGCATCATAATTCAAACACATAGATCCTTCTTTGGTCTTCCGTATTCATTGTCCAACTCTCATATACATATGAGGCAATTGAAAATGCTGTGGCTTGGGTCAGGCACACCTTAGTCTTCAAAGGAACCTCCTTGCTTTTCAACACTTTAAAGGGGTCCTGTACAGCAGGACCTGATTCGGTGACTCATTTGGTCTCTTGACGACGGCTGCCATGAGCATTGACTGTGGATCCAAGCAAGATGAAACCCTTGACAACTTCAATCTTCTCTCCATGTGTCATGATGTCACCTATTGGTCCGTGGTGAGAATTTGGGGATTCTTTACATTGAGTTGTAATCCATCCCGAAGACTTGAACCCTTGATCTTTGTTACCAAGTGCTTCCGGTCCTCCTCACTTTAAGCAAGCAAGGCCGCGTCCTCTCAGATTGTAAGTAATGGTATGTACTTGGTTTTATATGCGATCACTGAAAGGTTTAGAAAGTTGCTGTTGTGCCCTCGAGTCAACTGTGACCCATTGTGACCCTACGTGCACTGGAACAGCGCACTGCATGGTCGTGCACCACGCTCAAATCAGGGCTACGTTTGAGCCCATTGTTTGCAACCATGGTCAACTGTGTCCTTCTCCAGTGGTTGGTCCTTTCTGGTGGCACGCCCTAACTAAGGAGCCAAAGTGCCACCATCTTGGCTTCTCAGGAGGATTCTGGCTGCCCTTCCTCCAAGAAAGGAGTGCCACTCAGCATTCCCACCAGCCTTGTATAAGAATTGTAGTTCTGCTGTATTCTTGCCAGTGCTTAGCTAGTTGGTTTTCCTTTTTTCCAATTTCAGCCATTATAATAGGTGTTGATGGTATCTCTTTGTGATTTAAATTTGCACTCCCCCCCCCATGACTAATCATGTTGAATGTCTTGTCATGTGCTTATTGGCCATCTGTAAGCTTATCAGGAGCCCTGGTAGTGTGGGCTGCTAACCTTGCCTGCTAGCCACACGGTGAGCAGTTTGAAACCACCAGTGTTGCAGGTTCTCCCCTGCCCTATCCTATGAGTCACAATCTACTCAATGGCAGCGAGTTTGGTTTGGGGTTTGGCAGTTGTGCTTTGATGAAATGTCTGTTCGGTTCCTGTGCTCATTGAACAAAAAAATCAGGTCATTTCTCTGGTGGCATTGTAAGAATTTTTTATACATTCTGGTGACATGTTCTTTACTCAGGGCGTGGCTAGTGGGTTTTTATTTTATCAGTGCCTTTCAAAAGCAGAAGCTTTACATTTTTGGATGAAGCTTTAAACATTTTTCCTTTTATGGGTCATACCTTTTGTTTCCCAACTAGAAATCTGCTGAGCCCAAGACTCACAAATATTTTCTTCTGTGTTGCCTTCCAGAACTTTCTCATTTGGGCTCTTACATTTTGCTCTGGGATCCATTGTGAGTTAATTTTTGTATGTGACGTAAGGTAAGGTCTAACTAAGGCTGTGATGGTTTCGATATGAGAGTCTTTCTCATCTCTTGAAATGAGTGACAGTATCCTGGGCCCTGCAGGACCTGCCATGCTAAGATCCAGCCCCTGCTCCATAATTGCTTGTGTCACACACATGCAAGCACTCGCTGCAAGCGTGAGAGAGGTGGGATTTGATGAGCTTTTGCAAGAGAAGTCCTGATGAGCTGCTGTTGGGATTGGAGAGAGAGGCATCATGGGAAACTGTTAAAAAGGGTGCCTGAAGGAGGCAGTACTAAAGGAGGACTTTGTGGGCCGCAGCCTTGTACAACTCCAACGAGAGTGTGTTGGACGGTGCCTACCTGGAGCTGTGGAACATAGTGGCCCAGAGAAAGAGAGAGAGAGAGAGAGAGAGAGAGAGAATACCAGCTCGCATGCTCGGGGAGATGGAGCTGGAAGGAGAATGAGGATCTGGGTCATTCTTAGTTGTTGTTGAGTCAGCTCTCGACCTTCACTGTCTGCCTCAGGGTGGTGGCCAGTGGGTAATTCGAGTGCCTTCCACCCGGGGCTCATCTGTCAGTACTGCTTTGGACAATATTCTGTCATCAGAAGGACCCTCATGGACTAATTTTTGGAAGGAAGGGACACCAGGTCTTCTAGTTTGTCTTAGCCTGGTGAGTCCACTCAAACCTCTCCATCCCAGCCTCATCACAAGCTGACGGGTGGGTGGGTTCTGGTCTCCCAAACTCACACCTATTGCTTTTGAGCCAATTCTGACTCTGAGCTACAAGTAGAACTGCCCCCCTCCAAGGGTTCCCAAGGCTGAATCATTCAGAAACACACTGCCGTGTCTTTCTCCTGCACAGCAGCCAGTGGGTTTGAACTGCTGACCTTTTGGTTAGCAGCCCATCATGGAACCATTGCAGCACCAGGGCCTTTGGTTCTGAGTCCCAAGGGGGCCTGCTTGTCTTCATTATTAAATTCCTCTTGATCACCACCTCTTCCTGAAGAGGAAGGTGGGGAAGGAGAGGGGTGGGCCCTCCTGGGGAACTCCTGCTTACATGAATGCTTCTAGGCAGCAGCAGCTTCATTCCTTCCATTTGCACCCATTCAGAACATGAGCATCACAATGGAGAAATGCCTCACCTAAGGTCAGCTGCCCCGCCCATGAGCGGCAGAGCTTGCTGTCCCTGTGGCATTCATTGCCAGCCATTGCTGAGAAGAAAACACAACCACTGTGTTTCTCAGGGAGGTGGGCAGGTATGGAGTGAATGCCCAGGGCGTGGGCAGGACTCGATATCTGCCGGCTGGTGAGTCTGTTCTGATTTAGCAAAAATACTTCTTGGCCCAGGCCCGGGTTTGCCTGCCTGGCCACGTGGTCAGGCTTCATAAGCTTCCAAAGATCCTTGGGCTCGAGGGGCTTTAAAAGCTGCACGCTCTCAGCAGTTTCTATCAGTTGGGATTTCTCTCTCTTCCAGAGAGAATCCTGTTTGGGTTTTACTGGCTTATCCGTTCTCAGAGTGGCCCCAGTTCCCTTACCTGGGTGGCACTGCCCTGTCACTCATGCTCCTGCCTGTCACCAGATAGTTTCCCTGGGGAACAATTCATCAGCAGCCCGAGTTTGGGTCCCCAACCCTTCCCTACAGTCATGCTCTCCCCACCCTCTGGTTTCTCCAAGAAGTGCAGAGAGCCTTTCAGGGACAAAAGATCTTGCTGGGATCCTAGATTTGGAGAGTGCCTCCCGCCAACCTAGTCTTGTCCTTTTAAGCCTTTTGAAAGGGGCCCCTGAAAACCCAGGGCATCGCAGAGGAGCTGGTCCTGTGAGGAGAGCGACCATATCTGGGAAATCAGAAGGCCTGAAAGTCCCCCTTGTCCTCAGTCCTCTTCCTGCTTCATCAACTGCCCAGGCCCCTGAAAGAGCCCTGAGCCCCAGACCCCTCTCAGGGTGGCTTGCCTGCTGGCCATTCGGCTTCTTGTCTCTTATTTGCTCATCATGGGCCCTGTCTGCCAAGCTGGAGGCAAACAGAGGCTGGGCCGGCCCTGCCTGCCCAGCTGCCCAGGCAGCACTGCATGCTGCCCTGCGTCAGCAGAAAGAGTATCCCTGCTGTTGGCATTCTCGAGCGCCCTCTCCCCCACAGCTCAGCCTGCAAGGTCCCTGGTCAGGCCCTGCCAAGCCCTGCCCACCGAGCTGAGCGAGCGTCCACTCGGCTGGCCAGCCCTGCTCCAGGAATCCTGAAATGCTGCCTCGCGATGACTTCATGGGAAGAGTTCCGGGTTGGTCCTGCTTGCCTCCACCTCCTTCACAGACTTGCCAAGGATGACGCCTGTAAACCCCTCCCAGCGCCCAAAACACCAGCCCTGCCTCCCCTGGAGGGCCAGAAAATGCTTAGCACATTAGCAGGCTTAGGTCGCAGTCATTCCGGAGGCTGGGGAGGCACATAGATTTCATTCTGGTCTTCTTTCCAGCTCCTCACTATTTTGACAACACGGAGCAGCTCCGTCACCAGGAAGCCGCCTTGCCGCTGGGACAGACGTGGCAGGGGCCCTGGGCCTGGGCTGGGGGTGGACAGCCTGCAGGGTAGTGGGAGCAACTAGAGAAGGCCCTCGAGAGGCGAGGCACCCGCCCCCTTCTGCCAGGGCTGCATTTGTCTGTAGTGGACCGACCTGGCCGGTGCCCTCTTTGCCTCTGGGGCTGACTCCGACGCATCTTGGATGCAGCTCTTTGCCAGTGGCTTCATGGTGCGCAGGTTCTGCTTAGGTGAGAGCTTCCAGATTTCCAGAGGCAGCAAGATAGAGTAAAGCAGCTCTTCCTTCTCTGGTTAGGTGTTGGGCATGCTGGAGCAAGTCCCCTCAACACACACAACCCCCCCCCCCAACAACAACAAAAACTCACTGCCATCAATGACAACTCATGAGAGCCCTATACGGTAGCGTGGCACTACTTCTGTGGGCTCCCCAGTGGCCGGTGGTTTCTAATGCTTGTCTTGTGGTCTGCAGCTCAACGCATCAACCACTATGCCATCAGGGGAGTCTTCTAAAATTCAGGGTTCTTATCTGCATAAGGGGATAGCATGACCTGCCTGTCTCACCCCAACCCCAACCCATTGTCATCCAGTCAGTTCTGACTCCTGGTGGCCCTGTACGTCCCAGAGTAGACCTGCTGTGTAGGCTTTTCTTGGCTGTAATCTTTATCGATTCATAGAGCCAGGCCTTTCTTCGGAGGCACCATTGGGTGGGTTTGAACCAACACCATTTATACTAATAGTTCAGGACTAAGCATTCATGCCACCCAAGGATCTGGAGCAACTCAGGAGAGACAGCTGTGTGAAAGTGTATTGTAAGCCACACACTGACAAACATTTGTGTACCCGCTAGCTCCTGCAGGGGATCGCCTGTGACTTGTCTCTGCTGATCAGCTGTGTTCGATTAGAAAAATTTCAAAGAGGTTTCTGATTTTTCTCCCTGCATGTCAGTGTAGTAAAGAAAAGGCAGGTTCTAATTTTTGTGGTATGATGGGCAGAGGGCTTTGGAGCCTGGGGTCCCATCCCCAGGATGGAGAAGGCCAAGGTGGGTTGCTGGGAAGGACCCATTTTCTATTCCCATTCTTAGAATTGGTGGTCTTGCCCTTCCAGAGTCAGTTTTAGGTTTGCTCCTTGCTGAGTAGCCCTGGAAAGTAGAGTAACTGGACTTTTGACCCCCAGTATAACACCCTTTTTTCTCGCTCTTCACTACCCCCTTGTTTTCCATCCCTCACCTTTCCCGTTTAACTCCAAACGCTCATGAGTGTACAGCTTCCAGTCGAGGACACCTCCTCGTATGAATCCACATGCACAGTAGAGGCTCAGAGAGGGAAAGGCACCTGCCTGAGATTGTACAGCGAGTACCCCCCCATCATGGCTTCTGGAGTGGATGTCCTCACAAGCCCCAAACACCTCTGACAGCGTCCCTGGCAGGAGGAGCTCTTCAGACCCCTCCCTCCCTGGATCTGGATGGAAGTAGCCAGCTGTTGTTTATTGTTTGTTTGTTTTCCTTCCCAGAATAGGCAGCCTCCCCGAAAATGCTGGCTTGGATTTCCAGACTGACAATCTTAAACACTACCTCATCCTAAAAGTAAATGGTAAACTATTTTCACACACTATTAAAATTTTAATTTGGAAACCGCCTGTCCTTGGAATGCAAAATCTGCCAGGCATTTTACATCCTGTGCACTGAGCTAGTTATTAGCACCTTCTCGCCAGTCCCACTTATGGAAGGAAAAGCAGCCAAGACGGGTGAGTTTGATACCCTGGTGACTTGTTCTATGTGAGTTCAGATGTTTTCTGCTCCCTGTCTTCCCTGCCCAGCCCTGCCTCCCTCACAAGGCAGAACATTCTGATACTGCAGTCAGGGTGGAAAGATTCATTTAATGTTACTGCAGGGAGCCTCAAGGAGCCCTGGTGGCATCGCAGTCAAGCATTTTCCTGTTAACCAAAAAGTTGGTGGTTCAAACCCATGAGCTGCTCCAGTGGAAAGAGGCGGCCACCTGCTTCCTTTCAGATGTACAGCACTGGAAACCCGCTGGCGCAGCTCTGCTCTCTCCTGTAGGTTCTCTATAGGGCGGCAGAGTCAGCATCCATTTGGCACAATGTCTTTGGTTTTAGCCTTTGGTAAAGTGAGTGTAAATCACATAGTCCCAAATAAAGTTCACTCCATTGCTGCTATCCGCTAACCCTGACCTTTCTTCCATGTCTGATCTCCCCTTTGCAGACCTGACCCTCCCCTTTTCTGATTCCTCACACCATCTCTGCCCTTCACCCTGTCCTTACTGCCACTGATTCCATGACCCCATCTCTGAGCTGAGCCCAGGGGGAAGAAGGCCAGTGTTTCCTGGATCGCCTGGTGCTTTTTCAAAATGAGAAAGCTTGAGTTCTTTGTGCCCTAGGTGTTGTTAAAACGTTTGTATTAAAACTGTGATCCTGTGGGTGTCGTGTGCTGTTGAGTCAATGCTGGACACATGGCGATCCCATGTAACCGAGTGGAGCTACAGCTGTAGAGTGGCCTTGGCTGGTTAATCTTCACCGGAGTAGGTCACCATATCTTTTTTCCCCTGAAAAATGGGCAAGGTGGGCTCAGACTGCCAAGCTTTTGATTCACAGTCAAAATGCTTCATCATGGCACCCCCAGGGCTGCTTTCTGTAAAAAACCAACCACATATAAAAGTTATGTTGCAGTGTGATAAAGAAACCAGATGATGCCTGGCTATCAGAAAAAGTAGCACCCGGGGTCTTAGAGGCTTGTCTTCAAACAAGCAGTCATGTAAGGGAAGCATCAACTGAGTCCACACGGAAGAAGCGCATCAGCCCGTGTGACCAAAGGATTGTAAATAATACAAGTAAAATCAGAAGTAAGGATTGGTATCAAAGCTTAAACTTTGAACACCCATTTGCAGAAGGCTATGGATGACATTTGGAAGGTCCCACGTGGATTAATCCTCCAGCGAATCCCCTCTGACCCTAGTCCAGGACACGAAGAACCTTGCGATCAGAGAACCCAGTGAAACCGGTGATGGGTGATACAGTTCGGTTAAAATGTAACACTTTGTCATTTGATCTTTCTTTTGACCCATTTTAAGGTTGTTCCCATTTTTACTATGTTCTGCTTTCTTTTCGATTCAGGTTTTTCTATATTGTCTTTTGTGACTGTGTTTTGTAGGTGAATCTATAGAGATGGCCATTGGCTGAATGATTACCTAGGGGCATGGCAAGGGAGATTAGGGGGGAAATGGGGCATGAATATAACAATGGGTCTGAGATGCAAATTCCCTGAAATGGGTTATGGTGATGACGGCACAGGTCTCTGCACTGTGCTCGAACCATTGAATTGTATGAGATGGCAGTCATCTGCCAATAATTATTAAATAAATAAACACTTGCAAACAAGTTGTGCGGGCATCCATATCACATACACTTCCTCGTGGGCCCTTTCTACGACGGGTGAGACTTGTACTGAACCTCTGCCACATAACCAGGCACAGGCCAGGCACTTTTTCACTCGGCTCATCTCTCAATTCTCACAGTGCTCCTGAAAGGCAGCAGTTTTAATCCCTTACCCCCCTTTTTTCTTTTATAAGGAGTTTGCTTAGGATAGGAGGTGAGTAAACAAGGCAATCACAGAATTACCAAACGACACCAGTGTCCTAAACTGGTCACAAGTGTTTGCTTACTTCTCATCACTGCATGGCTACATTGTGGATCTGCTTTGAGATGGCTACATTGTGGATCTGTGTTGGGATGGGGCTTCTGAAATGCCCAAGGTCAGAGAGAACTTACCTCCTTGGCTCTTTAATTTGGCAGGCCCTCCCTCAGGCCATGCTAGAAATAAACCAGGGAGCAGCTCTCAGAAGGGCCAGCCTGTCCTGAGGGAGTGGGGGGAGGAGGCGGGTAGAGGGTTCCAGGGACAGGAAAGAATTAGTCTTGAAGTTAGTCATTCCCTGATTTTGCTGCTCCTCAGCAAATATTTAAACCCTGGGCAGCATGGGAGCTAAAAAAGATAGGCTAGATTATTCCTTCCAGGAACTCACAATTTAGTATTTTATTATTGTTGAAAACACACGAAGCAGAAGACACACCGTTAAACAATTCTCCACGTACAATCCAGGGACATTGATTGCCTTCTTCCAGTTGCCCGACCATCCTCACCCTCTTCTAACTGTCCCTCCCCATAACACGGGCTCACTGTGCCTCAAACTTCTATCTAACCTTTCGAGTTGCTCTTGTCAATTCGATCCCAGAAAGAGTCTTCAAAAGAACACAGTGCTCTTGGTAGACGTGCTTTACTATTTGAAAAAATATAATTATACTTCTTTTTCCGGGAGCCCATTATTCAGAGGAGACAAAATCAACCTGTGATAAGTTAGGCAAGGAAAGTGTGGGACAAGAGCACGTGGGACAGGGCGGGAGGATGCCAGAACAGGACACAGGAAGCCATCTCAAATTTCAGAAGTCACACTTCCGGAGTAAAAATAATTGTTGTAGTGTAAAGTGTGCAGTGGGAGGGCAGAGAAGAAGAGGAAGGCCCTCCATGAGACGGACCGACACAGTGGCTGCAACCATGGGCTCGGGCACAGGAATAACTGTGAGGGTGGCCCGGGACCGGGCAGTGTTTCCTTCTGTCGTATCACAGGGTTGTCATGGGTCAGAGCCGACTCACTGGCACCTAACAACAACATAGTGAGGCCTAAAATAATTGTTACAGAGTAAGACCTGCAGAAGCCAGGACCCGTGTAAGGCAGAAATCTGTCAGAGACGGAAATGAACTACACGAAAGTGTTAAGGCTGCATACACCTTTACAGAGGCGGAAACCTGTGAGAGCTGGAAAAACAGGCAACTCCGGCTTCTACAGGTTTCACTGTAAAATGTTTCTCTACAGTTTGCAGGACCACCTTTGTGACTGCACGAGAAAGCAGGTATGCAAGTTTGATTCCTTTCTTTTTTTTTGAAAAACATTTTATTAGGGGCTCATACAACTCTTATCACAATCCGTACATATACATACATCAATTGTATAAAGCATATCAGTACATTCTTTGCCCTAATCATTTTCAAAGCATTTGCTCTCCACTTAAGCCCTTTGCATCAGGTCCTCTTTTTTTCTCCCCTCCCTCCCCACTTCTCCCTCCCTCATGAACCCTTGATAATTTATAGATTATTATTTTGTCATATTTTGCCCTATCTGGCGTGTCCCTTCACCTCCTTCTCTGTTGTCCGTCCCCCAGGGAGGAGGTCACATGTAGATCCTTGTAATAGGTTCCTCCTTTCCAAACCACTCACCCTCTACTCTCCCAGTATCGCCCCTCACCCCCTGGTTCTGAAGGTATCATCGACCCTGGATTCCCTGTGCCTCCAGCTCCTATATGCACCAGTGTACATCCTCTGTTGTATCCAGACTTGCAAGGTAGAATTTGGATCATAGTAGTTGTGGGGGGAGGAAGCATCCAGGATCTGGGGGAAAGCTGTATTCTTCATCGGTACTACATCACACCCTGACTGACCCATCTCCTCCCCTAGACCCCTCTGTGAGGGGGTCTCCAGTGGCCAACAAATGGGCTTTGGGTCTCCACTCTGCATTTCCCCCTTCATTCACTAGTTTGATTCCTTTCAATAAAGCCTTTTGTTGACTTCAGGTGAGACTTGAAGCCATGGTAGTAGATAGGGTCCCTCAGGGGTTGCTGAGAAGAGTGGTCAGAAATTAGTCCTAGTCCTTGCTTTGCCCCCCTCCCCTAGTGCCCGGCTCAAGGGACTTTCTCCACTACTTGGAGAAGGACATCATGCTTTGTAACGCTAGGGTTGACATAAAAGTGCAAGGCCCTCAAACAGGCCACAGCGAGGGGCCTAAGTAGGCCTAGCTGTTTGCGAGGGTGATGCAGGACTAGGCATTCGTTTGTCCTGCGAGCCACAGAGCCAGAGCCAACGCAACCGCAGGACCGCATATGAGTGCGTCCAACCAAGGCTGTGGACTTTCAAAGGTTAATCCTCTTGGGTATGGGGCCCAAGAAGTGCCCAGGAGGAGGGGAAAGCGACTTCTTGAGAAAAGACAGGTAAAAGGTGACAGGAGGCCAGATATCTGAGGCATTTACAGGGAAAGGAGATAGGAGATACCCTGATTGGAATCCCAGAAGAGTCTGTGGGACCTGAGTTAAAGGTGGGGGGAGGGGGGTGGTTCTTTAGAGAGGAGGGAACTTTTCCTTAGAAACTGGGGACTTGTGTGAATAAGGCAGTTGTACCACACCCCACTTGTTGTGCCCAGGACAGTGAATTGCATACTTGTGTAAGTAAAATACTTTTTGTGTTACAGCTCATGTAAACAGTAGCAGTTATCAAGTTGATTCTGATCATGATGACCCATAGGGTCTTTATGACTGATTTATTATTATTACATATTATGAAAAGAACCAGACCACTGATCCCATCTTCTTACCCCCCTCTTGAGGGACTTGACCCTCTAACCTTTGGGTTGGCAGCTGAGCACATTAACCATTTGCACCACACAGGGATTTATTGTTCATCTAGAGCAGCGGTTCTCCACCTTCCTCATGCCGTGACCCTTTCTTACAGTTCCTCATGTGGTGGTGAACCCCAACCATAAAATTATTTTTGTTGCTACTTCATCACTGTCATTTTTTTAAATCAATAAATCTTTTTATTGGGGCTCATACAGCTCTTATCACAATCCGTACATACATCAATTGAGCAAAGCACCCTTATACATTCGTTGCACTCGTCATTCTCATAATTCACCTTCCACTTGGCTTCCTGGAATCAGCTCGGTTTCCCTTTTTCCTCCCTCCCCCTCCCTCCCCGCTCCCCCCTTCCCCCTGGTCCCTTGATAGTTTATAAATAATTATTATATCTTATCTTACACTCCCTCACCCACCTCCCCATTGCCCATCTCCCAGAGAGGAGGTTACACATAGATCTCCAAGATCGGTTCTCCCTTTCTACACCCCCTTCCATCCTGGTGTCGCCACTCCTACCGTGGGTGTTGAGGGGTTCATCCATCCTAGATTCCCTGTGTTTCCAGATCCCTACTGCACCGCTGTGCATCCTCTGGTACAACCAGGTCCGCAAGGTAGAATTGGGGTCATGGTAATTGGGAGGGAGGAAGCGTTCAAGAACTAGAGGAAGATTTTGAGTTTCATTGTTGCTACACTGAACCCTGAGTGATTCATCTCCTCCCCACTACCCCTCTGGAAGGGATGTCCAGCTGTCTACAGATGGGCATTGGGTCCCCATCACGTACTCCCCCTCATTCACGGTGATGTGATTCTCACCACCACCCCGCCTTTGTTGTTTGAGACCTGGTCTCCTCGGCCCTTCACGATCACCTATGTTGGTGTGTTGCTTCCGTGTGGGCTTTGTTGCTTCTGGGCTAGATGGCCGCTTGTTTGCTTTCAAGCCTTTAAGTCCCCAGACACTATATCTCTCAGTAGCCGGGCACCATCAGCCTTCTTCACCACACTTGCTTATGAACACCTTCGTCTTCAGCGATTATGTGAGGAAGGTGATCACACAATGATTGTTTTTGTTCTTTGGTGTCTGCTATATGGTCCATTCAACACCTTGTATTCACTTAGGCCATGTGCTTCTTCTCTGTGGGCTTTGTTGCTTCTGAGCTAGATGGCCGCTTGTTTGCCTTCAAGCCTTTAAGACCCCAGACACTATATCTTTTTGATATCGGGGCACCATCAGCTTTCTTCACCACATTTGCTTACACACACGTCTGTCTTCAGCAATCATGTCGGGAAGGTGGGTATCCTGCAATGACTGTTTAGCAGGGCGAGGTGCTATTGTATTGGGGGATTATGCATGAGGAGGCCCAATGTCCATCTGCTACCCAACTACTGAACCTATAAATATATGCACATAAGTCTATTGCCCCCATAATCATAAATATATTTACATATGTACATGTCTGTATTTAGGCTTCTCTGTATGCACTTTGCCTCCTACTCCTTTCATCTGTTTCCTTTCACTTTCCTCACGTCCCACTACCATGTTCAACCTTCATTCTGGTTTCAGTAATTCCTCTGTTACCTTGCTCTTGGTCACTCCCTACCAGTCCTCCCCTCCCCTCCCTCCTCTGGTTTTGAACCACTCACTGTTCCCTCATCACTGTCATTTTGCTACTGTTATGAATTGGGCGACCCCCGTGAAAGGGTCGTTCGACTCCCAAAGGGGTCGCGACCCACATGTTGAGAACCATTGATATAGATGAAAAAATCATTTTATTGGGGGCTCTTACAACTCTTATTATAATCCATATACAATAGATGTTCTTTTTATCTGTCTATATATCATCTATCTCACTACCATTCGGTTGATTCTGGCTCCTGGTTCCCCTGGTAGAACTGCCCCAATGGATTTCTGAGACTATAACCCTTGATGTGAGTAAAAAGCCTCATCTTTCTGCCTAGGAGCAGTTGAGGGTTTCAAACTACCGACCTTGGGATTAGAAGAATGCCGAAGCCCACTACACCACCAGGGCAGCACCTTTTTATTGACAATCATGATGTTGTTGGTAGGCTGCTCTAGCTGAAGCAGCAGATTTTTCTCCTTCCTTGGGGATGGCATCAAGGCTGGCTCCATGAGAAGCTCAGCTTCCCAGGAATTTAGAAGCGGGGCACCATCCAGGCCCCGTGAAGGTTCTTTCACTGTGCATATGAAGAAGCTTAGGCTCACAACGACTTCTTTGCTGTTTCCCTCAGTTGCCAGCCTGAATAGGCTAGGCTCCTAACAGAAGGTCAGAAGGTTGGCAGTTCAATCCACAAGCTGTGGTGGGGGAGAAGGATGTGACAAACCACTTCCAATAAGAAAGATAATGTGTAGAGAGTGTGGCCCTGGAAACCTCAGGGGCCAGCTCTACTCTGTCACTGCAGTGCTATCAGCGCAGTCCATGGCAATGGGCTTGGTTTCGTCAGCTGGCCCCCACAGACATGGGACACATATGTGGCAAACTGAGCAAGGAAAAAGGCGGTTTTGGGTGGAGAGATGAGAATTCCGACATTCTGATTTCTTGTCACCACCTTTTCCATGACAGCACCCTCGGGTCTGCTTATTTTATACCAAAGTCTCTACAAAGTAGTTTTAGCTGAGGACCCAAAAGGAGCTCTTGATTAATGGAACAAATTGACTGAGTAGAATGGGATCCAGGCACCTTTGAAGAGGCCTTCCCCTTTCCCATCCCCCCTGTGCAAGACCCAGCCTGGGTATTTTCTCACTTCCCCTCCCCCATTTTCTCCACTTCCTGCCTCAGTATTGAAAAACAAAACAAAAACAAAAGAAACCAACTACACAACCTCCTGACCCCTCCCCCAATACTCATCAATTCCAATGAAAGGAGGCCTTGTGCTTAAATAATCATGTGAAAAGGAAAAAGGGAGGGGGGACTCACCCTCATATAAATGAGAAAGGGTACTGGCTTGGACAACTTTTCAGTCTTTATTTAAATGAGAGATTTTGTGCCTTGTTGCTGTTTTTGTTGTTGTTTGCTTCTTGCCGGATGGGATCCAATATTCCAACATTCACGTAATGCCTTGCCTTTGCTATCGCTCGTCCTAGGATAATTATAGGTTGGCATAATGCACCTATTGTTCTATTCCACAGAGCAGTACTGTCTCCGCGTGATGGGATGGGGCCGGGCAGGGGTGCAGTGTGCATCTGGAAGTGGGAATCTTTGTTTGTGCTCCTGTGAGTGTGTGGGTGTCTGGGACAGTGATGCTGCATCTTCAATCGTTTGCCTGCCTGCCTTCACTGGACCCCTTTCTCCACTTCTTCTCCACTTCCCTCTTTGTTTGCCCCCATTTTCCTCCTCCGGTGTCCAGCTTTGGCATCTCTGCACATTTCCGTTCCAGGGCTATCACCCAGCGCTTGGGCAGTCAATGACTTCAACGGATGCTGAGCTAGGGTGCTGGAGAAGGTGTTTGAAATTCTTCAGTGAAGCTGTTTGCCTGGGAATGACAAAAGTTTGATTATTGTAAGGCGTGGTGTTTTTCTTTTGCATACCTATTGTTTGGTGGTCTCTCAGCTTCCTGGGTAATTATTTTCTCTTCTTTCCTGTTGTTAAGGAAGCTTTCTTCCATGATTCTTGGGGTACTTTTCCCCCTGTGGGGTTTATTCGCTGCTTGTTCTGGACTCCTGATGAAGCCTACGTTGTTCCTCTTGATAGTGTCCCTTGGACTTCTTAGGCTTCTTCAGACTGCTTTGATCTTTTTGTCGATTGTTCCTCAGGGAGGTTTGTCTTCCAGCTCATCAGTTTACCTTTCCCTCTCTTTAACTCTGTTACTCAAAGGACGGTGTACTTCTCTTATCTTAATACTCATCTTCGGGGTTTCTGCTGGATGCTGCCCTTGTAAGATTTCTAGTTGTTCTATTCTTTCTCTTGTTCGTTCATACTCTTTCTCTGATCGTTGAAAGGACACAAATAGCATTCTTCTGAATTTCCCCCCCTGGTGATCCCAGAACTTTGTCTTCTTCAGAAAATTTCTTTGGGCCTGGGTGTTGTTCACTTGTTTGTTTTTCCATGTGGACCATGATTGTCTACTGGTCGTGTGAAAGCCTTAGGCTCCTGTGAGGGCAAGCACTGGGCTCTGATGAGTGGTGCTGGAAACGAATAATAGAAACCACGACACAGAGAGCAGAAAGGAGAATGAAGAGGAGAGAGGGGGGAAAGAGGAGATGACTGAAAGATAGGAAGAGAGAAAGAAAAAACTTGTAAGAAGAAAGAAAAAAGTGACAGTTTAGGAAAACAACAACAAAAAAGGAAGGCTGTCATTTGAAAACAGAAAAAGGAGCCAGAAATAAGGAAAGGGAGGGAGAGACGGGGAGGAAGCGAGATGGACCACAAAGAAAAGGGGAGGAGGCTCTGTTTGGGGAGATTCTTCCCTTGACCTAGGAGTGCAGAGCAAATGGGTCTGACTGGGCTACCGAGTCTTGTGAGTCCTGAATTGGGCACCAGGCATGGCTGGCATATTGAAATACGTGGACCTGGGGTCAAGCACTGAGCTTCAGCAGGTCTGGCTGGGTTCCTGGGTTGTCCATGTTATATTGCCCACATTGCAAGTGGAGCAGAGTGGCAGCATTGGGTTGGGCTCAAGTTTACATTTTCGTAGCCAGTCCCGGGAAGATAATGAGTCTAAGACATTGTGTCAGATTAGAAAGCTGTTCAGGAGGAAGGCTGTAAGTGGTTTAATAAGTGAACTGAGATGTTCTGTCCCAAGGACTGGGTTCACGCAGAGGACAGTGGGGCTATGACACTGCCTTCCACACTGAGTAGATGAGATTTTCTATAGGACTTTTGTTTTGGTGAGGGAGTGGGACTTGGGGCCGGAGCTGAAGAAGCAAGGCAAGGGGGCCATAGCACTCTGTGGACTCTTCTTATATCGAGTACCCACCGGACCTCCATTCCAAATAGGGTGCTTTTTGCACAAAGACACACACACATACATATCATCTTTAATTTATTTAAATTGCTTATGGTCGCCATATGGAGTCCTGGTGGTGTAGTGTTTACTCACTGGGCTGCCATCTGCATGGTTGGCAGTTCAAAACCTCTAGCAGCTCTGCAGAAGAAAGACGAGGCATTCTTCTACTTCCATAAACAGTTGCAGGATTGAAAGGCCGCAGGGGCCCCTACGAGTGTCCTCACGGACTCAATGACAGTGAGGATGATCTCCGTATCCAATAGGAGTAAAACAATAGAATGACTTTTAAAAATTATTCTATTGTGCTTCAGGTGAAAGGTTACATAGCAAATTGGTCAATAGTTCACACACACATTGTTCCATGACTTTGGTTGAAATCCATGCAGTGTGTCAGCACTCTGCCCAGTTCCTCCCAGGGCATCCTGTTTCTTTTTGTTTGCTTTCCCTGCCCCTTCCCACCATCTCATGTTTGGCTTGGGGCAAGCATTACCCTTTTGATCTTAATTAGTTAATTCTTCCAGTGCGCACTTTCTTCCTGGGTGTCGTTATTTGATGTGCCCGTTGCTTATTTGGCTGCACAGTGAGCTTTGGGAGCGACTTCAAGTTCAAGTTAGGAGGTGGGTTAAGGGTCATAGCCGCAGGTTCCTCCAGTCTCTTCCAGACCAGTTATAAATCTAGCTTTCAAGGATTTATTTATAATTTGAGTTTTGTTCCACATTTTGAACCCATTCTAATTGGTACTGTCTTTAGTGGTCCAGGTCAGAGTGGTCCGAAGTGGTAACCAGGTGCTTCGAGTGGATGCCACCCCATAGCAACCCTCTGTGGGTTTTTATGAGGCCTTGTGCATCTATATGGGAGCAGACAGCCTCCTCCTCTCTCCCTTCGCTTCTCCGTCCAGCTCTTACCAACAGTGCTGCCCGGGCTCCTGGCATTGACCTTCAGTGTCCTCTGTTGCCCAGTACCCCTCTTTGCCTGCCTTTGCTTTGCTCACATTGTGCTGACTTCCTTCAGACTGACGCTTGACATCCCTTCGTGATTCGCTCTCCCTCGCTCTCCCTTCCCCAATAACCATTAAGAGATGTTTCTTTCTGCCTGTAAACAAACCTCGTTATGACTTTTTATAATAGTGGTTTCATATGCTATTTGTCCTTTTGTGATTGACAAATCTTACTCAGCCTGGTATCCTCCAGATTCATCCATGTGGTGAGTTGTTTCAGAGTCATATTATTCTTGATTGTTGGGCAGTAATCCGTGGTAGGTGGGTCAGTGAAAAAGTATTGCTACTGGAGTCCCACTGCATCTTCTTCATCCCCTTGTGTATTTGGTTAGTGGTTTATCAATTTGATTGATTCTTCCAAAGAACCAACTTCTGACCTTATTGATTCTTTTTACTTTTCTGCTTTATTTATGTTGTCTGAATCTTTATTATTTTCCTTTTTTCTCTCCTTCTAGTGATTGTGGGCTTTTGCTGCTCTTTTTCTATTTGGTGGAGTGTAAGGTTAAGATACTGATTTTAATCTTTTCTCGATAATGTAGTTATTGCTATGCATTTACCTCTGAGAACGGCTTTTGCTGTGTGCCCAAAGTTTTAAATATATTATGTTTTTATTGATTTTAAGGGATTGCCAGGAAGTACGTTTTTTAAAAAATCTTTTTATTGGCGGGTCACACAACTCGTATCATAATCCATATATACATCAATTGTACGTTTGTTGTACATTCATTACCCTCCTCATTCTCAAAACATCTGCTCTCCATGTAAGCCCCTGGCATCATCTCCTCATCTTCTCCCTCCCTCCCTGCACGCCCTCCCTCATAAACCCTTGATAATTTATAAATTATTATTTTGTCATATCTTACACTGTCCGACGTCTCCCTTCACCAACCTTTCTGTTGTCCTTCCCCTAGGGAGGAGGTTATATGCAGATCCTTGTCATCGGTTTCCCCTCTTTCCCCTCCCCTCCCAGTATCATCTCCCTCACCACTGGTCCTAAAGGGATCATCCATCCTCATTCCCTGTGATTACAGTTCCTATCTGTACCAGTGTACATCCTGTGGTCTAGGGCTGTGTTTCTTCTAACATATTCTTTGAGTTTTTCCTTGTCTGGGAAATACCTTCTTCGTATATCTTGATCGATAATTTGGCTGTGTAGAGTATTCTCAGGTTTGCGCTATTTTCCTTCAATTTTTGGAATATGTTACTCTAGTCTCTCTTCTTCTTCATAGTTTCTGCTAATAGGTCTGAGCATATTCTTATTTGGGAACGGAGTTAGTTTATTGTGTTTTTTACAGGAGTGGAAAGCCTCATCTTTTTCTCATGGTGTGGCTAAGCAGGTTTGAACCAACAACCTCTTAATTAGCAGTCTGAGTTACTCACTATGGCACCAGGGCTCCAACCTTTCATCTTTATTGTTCATTGGGTGTTCAGTTTCTATGTATTAGACTGACTTTCCTCATTCTTACTGGTATTGATTCTTAATTTTATAGTGTTGTCACCGGAGAAGACCCTTTTTATTATATTGTTGTTTTGGAACTTGTGAAGGCTTGCTTGGTGGCCTAAAATATGGTCTATTCTCCAGGATGATTCCTGTGCACTTGAAAAGACTGTGTTCTGTGTTGTTGTTGGATGGTATATTCTGTAAATGTCTGTGAGGTGACATTGGTTGAGTGTGGCATTTAGATCTTCTGTCTTTGTTGAATTTCTTTCTAATTCTGTCCTTTGAAAGTGGTGTGCTCAGCAGCCCCTATGTGATCATGAGGTGTCGATGGGATCGGTATCAGGCATCAAAGATCTAGAACCAAAAATCATATCAATGTGAACGAGGGGGAGGGCAGAGTGGAGGCTCAAATCACATCTCTAGACAATTGGATCCCCTCTGCCAGAAGGGCCACAAAGAAGAGATGAGCCAGTCGGGGTGCAGTATAGTACTGATGAAACATACAATTTTCCTCTAGTTCTTTAATGCTTCCTCCCCCTCCACCCACGTCCCTCCCCCCTACACTATCATGACCGCAATTCTGCCTTACAAATCCGGCTAGATCAGAGCATGCACACAGGCACAGATAAGAGCTGGAAACAGGGACTCCAAGACAAATCAGGACCAATACCAGGAGGGGAGGGGGAGGTGGGGTAGAAAGGGGAAACCGATCAGAAGGATCTACATATAGCTCCTGCCCAGGGGGATGGACAACAGAAAAATGGGCGAAGGGAGACATTGGTCAGTGTAAGACATTAAAAAAATATTTTAAAATAAGTTATCAAGGGTTCATGAAGGAGGAAGAGTGGGGGAGGGGAGAAATGAGCTGATACTAAGAGCTCAAGTAGAAAGAAAATGTTTTGAAAACGATGGCAACATATGTACAAATGTGCTTGACAGGATGGACGCATGGATGGTGAGAGAGCTGTATAAGCCACCAATAAAATGATTTTTAAAATGATTAAAAAAAACCAAATCTATATTCTTAAAAAAAAAACTACACTAAAAAATTGTGAATGAGCCCCCAATAAAATGACTTAAAAACAAAACAGAACAGTACATTAAAGTACAATATAGAGTTTGCGACAAAAAAAGTGGTGTGCTGAAGTCTCCTACTATTATTGTGGGGCCACCTATATTTCTTTTCAACTGTAAGAAACAGGGACAACTCAAGATATCCTTCTTCCATCAGAATGACTTTGCGGGGGCCTTCTGCACCCAGCCCTGTGGGTCGATCAGCGCACCGCAGCCATCTTGGTTCCTGCCGGCTCTTGCAGATGTTCTTGCTACAGCTATGCTTGTGGTGCCTGCCCTGTTACAATCTGTCTCCATCTCCCCCTCCCCTTCTCCCACTCCCTTTTAGTGTCTTTGTTTCATTCTAGAGGAATGTCACAACCTCTTCTAGGGCCTCACTTACATAACTTGCACAGCCCCACCCTATCTGCATGGAAGGAGTCTGGCCAGCTTGCCCCACAGAGGCAAGGATGGAGAGACTGCATTTTCATACTTGGACCTGTTGTCAGGAAGGCCAGTCCCCAGAGAAGGACGTCATGTTGGGCAAAGTGAAGGTAAAGCAAAAGCGAGGAAGGTCCTCAAGGAGATGGATGGACACAGTGAGTGACCGCAACCATGGGCTCAAGCGTAGGAACAGTTGTGAGGAGCATGCAGCACCGGGCAGTGTTTTGTTCTGTGGTACATGGGGTCCCTATGGGTCTTGATGGCACTACTGACTCGATGGCACCTAGCAACAACAAGAACAACACCTAATCATTGTGTGGGAGTCGCAAAGACCCACTGCTGGTGCGTCAATTCTGACTCATGCAGACCCTGTGGAACAGAGCAGGATTGTCTCATAGGGCACCCAGGGGTGTAAATCTCCACAGAAGCAGATTGCTTTATCGAGCTCCCATGCAGAGGCTAGTGAGTTCCAGCCCCTGAACTTCTAGTTTACAGTCCAGCACCCCCAAGACTCCTTTAATGGTCATATGAAGCAATTTACTGTACCACAGGGGCAGAGCTGCTTGTTGTTAGAATCCAGAGCTGGTTACCAGGACCTAAGACATCCCAGTCTGTGGAAAGAAAAGAAACCATTTTAGGCTGGGGTTTTCTCTTGACAGAATCAGATCCCTTTGAGTGGGCTTGTGTCCTGGGCTGGGTGATGTTGGGCAACTTGTTTCACCAATATGACCTCAGGATCCTCATCTACTAAACAAGAGCTTTGGACAAGGTGTTCCCAGGATCCTATCCAGACCGAGAGTTGATGATTCTGTTTTAAAAGTCTGAGACAAGTGACCAATGACTGGCATGAATTATTGTGCTGGTGGTTTTATGGGACTTGCTAAACTTGGCAGGTCAAGAGAATACTGGTCCACGGTGTCAGATATTATAAGCTATCACAATATGAGTTATCACAAGGGCTAGTTAATCAGAAATCTATTACTTCCCTTGTGAGGAGAGAAGAGTCTCCCTATGACTCACTTTACAACTCAGCTTCTAGTGAAGGCCCCTGGGGGGCTAGGGTCCAAGGGATTGGTCCTCTACAACTGAAGGGGTAGGGCATGGATCGATCCTGGTGCACAAGGGCAAGGCCACGGGGGCCTGCAATAGGGCTCGGCCACAGTCCATCTTCTTCCCTCCACCACTTGAGTCTGAGTGAGATTCTGAAAGACACTTCCATGAAGATAATCAATTATAAGGTCGGAGAGTGGGCATTCGAGAGTGGGATGGAGGGAAGAAAGGTTTACTCTAGAAGTGCTGCATAGAAAATGGAATTTACTGCTATGTAACCCCACAAGGAAGTTCTGATTACTCTCATTTTATAGAAGAGGGAACTGAAACGCAACCCGTTTGGCGAATGATTCAAGCTTAAGTTTGTGTAGCTAGGGAGATGGCGTGGCCAAGATGTGAACCAAGGTTATGTTAGCTCCCAAATCTGTACTCTGGCCGGTATATGACAGTGCTCCAGACTGGCCGTTCCTTTGGAAAGACGTGGAAGCTGCCAGAAAATGGGCCCGAGCTAAGGTGAGTAGTAGACTCGCCAGATTCAGCAATAAAAACATCGGCCTCCAGGTAAATTTGAATTCCAGATGTTGTTAGTAAGTGCTGTGGAGTTGGTTCTGACTCATATCAACCTAACACTCAACAGGACAAAACACTACCTGGTCTTGTGCCATCCTGTCAGTCTTCGTGTTGTTTGAACCCCTTGTAGTCATGGCGTCAGTCCATCTCAGCATGGGGCTTCCTGTATGTCAGTGACCCTCCACTTCACGAAGCATGACGTCCTTTCCCAGGGACTAACCTCTCCTGATAACACGCCCATAGTGTGCGAGAACAGTCTTCCCATCCTCTCGCCTAAGGAACATTTTAGTTGCACTTCCTCCAAGACAGATCTGTATGTTCTTCTGGCAGTCTACGGTATTTTCAGTAGTCTTCGCCAGCACCACAATTCACGTGTATTGATTCTTCATCAGTCTTTCTTATTTAATGTCCAGCTTTCACATGAGTGTGAGGTAATGGCAAGTACCATAGCTTGGACCCGGCACAGAGTGACATCATCATTGACACTTTCAAGAAATCTTGTGCCACAGGGTTCAGACTAACAAACAATTTGTGTGTGTGTGTGCGCGCGCGTGCGTGTGTGCCAGAGAGGAGGTCCCACGTACTGCAAACGTCATATAAAGAAATAAGTGTTCCTTATCAGAAAGTCCAGTTGGATTGGGTGTCCTGTGTTTTATCTGGCAACGCTGTAGGGTGGGGGCAGGGAGAGAGGTGGCCAGTAGGGAAGGGGTCCTCTGCCCCCAGAACGGTGAGGATGCCAGGCTGGGGTCATAGTTGTGTGGAGATCCTGAGGAATGGCATGATCGTGTTCGCGGTGACCAAGGCCTCCAACTGAGACAGGCTGGAAGAGGAGGGATCTCTGATCTCTGCCATTTGGGGTCTGTGGAGAGCTCACCAGGGGGGAGCTGGGCTTACATGAGCCCTGAGAAAGAATGGTCTTTAGTCTTGCTTCTCACCGAGTTGTATCTGAAAATACATCCTATAAGATAAACAAATGCATCCCCTTTGTATATATTTCAGAAAGAATCCAAATTCTTTCCTCCCGGTAAGTTCAAATAAACACACAGGGCTGAGAAAATCCCTGCACTTCGGAACACTCAAAGTGTGTGCCAGGTTAGGGGCCCCCTGAGCAAGGGCGTGCTTAGCTGTGTGTGCTGACACGAGGGGCTAGGGGCTCGGGATCGTTCCTGGGACTCCCCAAAGCCTTTAAGACCACATACATGTGTATTTTGGGTTGTTGAAAACACACACAGAACACACACCAGTGCAACAATTTCTCTATGTACAATTCAGTGACATTGATTACATTCTTCAAGTTGTACACCCACTCTTACCCAAATTGTTCCTCCCGCATTAACATAAACGTACTGTTCTTGAGTTTTTGTTGTAATCTTTTGAATTGAGTTGATCTCACAGAGGGGTGTGTGTGTGTGTGTGTGTGTGTGTATTTAAGACCTTGGAGCTCAATGTAGGCTTTCCTTGCTAATGAAGCTAAATTATTATCTGACTTAAAGAAGCCTTCAGGGGATATTGATAGTTTAAGGTTTAAAGATTAGCTAAGGACTCTCGGTTCAGGGGGTCATCCAGCTTCAGTGGATCCAGAAAGTCCGATTCCATGAGAATTTTGTATTCTCTGCGTTTCCACTTTTTGATCAGGATTCTTTTACAGTATCGCTGATCAAAACATTCCGTAATGGTAGCCAGGAATCATCTGGTTCTTTTTTCAACACAAAGGAGGCGGTCGTTCAAGGGCCTGGAGCCGACTTTGAACACGTGGCTCTCGGAAGCATTGGTGTCAACACTGGGAAGGACCTTGGAGATGAGGGACTCTGCCAGAGGATGCTAAGAAGAATGTCAGTCACTGAAGCTCAGGAAGCTTAGTGACGGGCTCCAAGGCCCCAAAGCATCCGGGCCTGACTGTCAGGCTATCAGCACTATCCTGTGATTGTTCTGTGATCTTGTGGCTTTTCTCAAATGTAAGCCTGGTGAGGTTCGAGACTATGTGCGCTGTCTGTCTTATAGAGTCTCGGGTATGTGTACGTGTGTGTGTGTCAGTCCCATAAACCCAGTTGCTTTCCGTTAGGGAAAGTGAAGGAGCATCAGCTAGCTGGTACTTCCTGCGCGGACATTTGCCATTGCTCTTTGCGTACGCAGCACAAATTCACCCCCAAGGCTCACCCGTGGTTGTTTCCTCGGGTATGAAGGTGGACGCCTGGCAGGGGTAATATCATCCATGGCAGGATTAAAATGAGTAGCCACCATGTCTGAGGAGATGTTGCCTCAGAGTGGAACTGTATTCCAGGGAGTTTTCAAGGGCTGTGATGTTTCAGAGACAGATGGCCATTTCTGTGATCTTTTGAGGTGCTTCTTGGTAGATTTGAACCAACAACCTTTTAGGTAGTAGCTGAGTGCTTAACTATTTCCATACTAGTTCTTCTTCTCTCTTAGCAACTACCCTTCTCTTTTGGCCAGGGGTCTTTTGTCTGTGTAGCACTGGTTCAGCCCACTGTCATATTCCCGTGATGGGAGGGACAGAGACGTGATATCCTCACACCTTATGAGGGGTACCCCACACACAAACAAACAAACAACCGGAATTGAACTGGGCAGAGTGGAGTTTTCATAATATGCATTTTTTTCTACTAGGCGAGCATCCGGCAACTTGCTCTGAGTTACAGTGCACCCAGTGGCATCATCTGGGAAGGAGCTCTGGTCACAGTGAAGTTTTCCGTAAAGCAGTTTCACTTGAACCTCCTTTTTTTTGGTGATGGCCGATTTAAGAGAACAGTGTGCATCTGGGAAATTTTGTTCTCCACTTGGGAAAAGTGCTATAGAAACTGTTGTGATGTTGAACTTACCTTACAAGGACAGCACAATGGGAAAAACGCAAGTGTATGAGTGGGTTTCTCTTTTCACTAAAGGTGAAATGTCAATTGATGACATCCATCAACCTCCCGAACAGACAAGAATGTCGACCTGTAATTTGGAGTTTGTTCCACCAGGTCAGACTGTGAATCAAGCTTTCTATTTAGAGGTTCTGAAAAGATTGCGTAACAGCGTGCAACAAAAAAGGCCTGATTTGTGGCAGATGGGGGATGGCACACATTTGTGGCAGAGGGCTCACGTGGCCATCACAGTGTGTCAGTCTCTGGCAAAAACCAGCATGCCCCTCTTGCCCCACGTACCTTACTCACCTGACCTCGCTCCATGTGATTTCCTTTTGTTTCCACAAATGAAGAGGGACATGAAAAGACAGTAATTTGACTATAAGAGGTGAAGAAAAAAATGACGGAGGTGCTGTCAGCCATCCAAACAGATGAGTTTGACAAATGTTTGCAAGAATGGAATCATAGATTTGACCAATGTTAAGTGTAATGGGGAGTACTTTGAAGGTGATAAGGCTGGTTCATAAGAAAATTTAAATACATAGCTTTGAAAAAAAAATCCATTTTGGGCGAGTTCCTCCTCGTATGCTCTGTGCCTTAAATTCAGGGAGGCATAGGCAGACATGGACAGGCCTTGTCTATATGCCACTCAGCATGGGTGCTGCTTTCCTTGTTTGTCCTACTTGGGTGCCCACATCCTAAGCAAAGAGACAGCTGTACCTACCTGGCTGTGTTGTCACTCCTGGGCAATACCTGAAAGCATCCTTTAAAAAAAAGTATATTTGTAAAAAGTATTTATTTTTAACAGTTTTACCGAAATATAATTCACATATCATATTTTTCAATAGTTCAGTCCCATTCAGAAGTTTGTGACAGTAGGGAGAGCGTGATGTGAATGGAGTCACTGCTATGTAGTTTCCTAGGTGGTGACCTCAACTGTGAGTATCTGTAATCACAAGGGATAGAGCATAGTTTCTGGTGTGGCTCACCAAGGATTTCCCTAAGGTTACATAAGGTGATGGCTTCAGCCAGGTGGCTTGTGGGACAGGCCTAGTCTTTATTGACTCGGAGCCTGCTCTTTGTGGCTGACATCTTTGAAGTTTTTCAGTTCTTTGGGCCACTTTACGTCCCTTATAGGTCACTCTAGACTCTTGATATTTCAGGGTAGATCTGCCTATAATTACTCCAGGCCTGGACACCAGAGCCAGGGCCTGTATCCTCTGTAAGCTTGTCCATTTCTGTGGCTGCTGCTTGGATCTGAGTAGATGCTGGGACCTGAGGAAAGCTACTTCCAAGGGCCAACTTTCCCTCTGATGAGGCTGCCTGTGAGTGCCAGGAATAAGTTCTCTTTGCTCTGCTCTTGGTGGTCAGGGTCTTTGGAGGGAAAACAGCTAAAGGATGAGCACTACCAGGAGGTCATCCCCCATTATCTCAAAGACTAAGATCACAAGTAAGAAAGAGCAAAGTCTATTATCTTTGTCATATTAGACTCAAGTTAAATATAAAAGCCAAAATAAAACAAAATCCACCCATCCATCCATCCATCCATCTATCCATCCAGTATGTGATAGTAAACTCAAGTGCCTAAATCGAGCATGCAAATGAAGTAAATGAACCAAAAAAAGAAAGAAATAAAAAGAAAATGGGCAAAGAAAGCTGATGGTGCCCGACTATCAAAAGATATAGCATCTTGGGTTTTAAAGGCTTGAAGGTAAACAAGCGCCCATCTAGCTCAGAAGCAACAAAGCCCACTAGCTGGTGCGATCATGAGGTGTCGAAGGGATCAGGTATCAGGCATCATCAGGACAAAAAAATCTTACCATAGTGAATGAGGGGGCGAGTGCAGAGTTGAGACCCAAAGTCCATTTGTAGGCCACTGGACATCCCTTATAGAAGGGTCTCGGGGAGGAGATGAGCCAGTCAGGGTGCGATGTAGCAACAATAAAATATACAACTTTCCTCTTGTTTCTAAATGCTTGCCCCTCCTCCTCCCCACTATCATGATCCCAATTCTACATTGCAAGTGTGGCTAGACCAAAGGATGTACACTGATACAGATAGGAACTGGCAACACAGGGTATCCAGGACGGATGATCCCTTTGGGGCCAGTGATGTGAGTGGCGATATTGGGAGACTAGAGGTAGAGTGGGCTGGAAAGGGGGAACTGATTACAAGGATCTGCATGTGACCTCCTCCCTGGGGGATGGACAACAGAAAAGTGGGTGAAGGGAGACATCGGACAGTGTGAAATATAACAGAATAATAATTTATAAATTATCGAGGGTTCATGTGGGGGGGCGAAGAGGGGAGGGAGAGGAAAAATGAGGACCTGATGCCAGGGGCTTAAGTGGAGAGCAAATGTTTTGAGAATGATGAGGGCAATGAATGGACAAGTGTGCTTTACACAATTGATGTATGTATGGATTGTGATGAGTTGTATGAGTCCCTAATTTAAAAAAAAGGACAATAGGTCTTGATATTCTCTTAGCCAGTCACAGTAGTCTGTCTCTATGTCATTATTTCAAAAATATATACGTTTGAGCAGCCTCAAGGTTCTTGGACATCTAGATCCCATGGGTTTGTCCACAGCCTGTGTATAGTCTACTAGTAAATCCAACGTGGGTGTCCATCAATTACAGTGTTTTAGATGGCAAATGACAAGAAATTCCCCATAATGGTTAGCACATAAGGGCGTGATTAGGATCATCTATGGCTCTTGGGTGCATCTACTTCATTATCAATGCGTCCTGGGGCCTTCAAGGCCATCTTGACTCCGACATTTAACTCGGCTTTCCTCTGTCTTCGCCTCAGTTGAAGACAGGTCTGTCTCATGGGTGCACATTCTTGTCAGTGCTTCTATCAACGAGAAAGCCTCACCAGACCCATGGATTTTCCAGAATTGAATCTGATCTGCCTGCCTGAGATCCCATGCACACTTAAACCCATTGACACATCCCAGGAGGAGGTGGTAGTCTTCTTGGCCAGGGACAGGGTCACCAGCTATGTCAGATGTTGGTGGGTTGGCTTTGCTCAATGCTCATGGAATGACTATGGGAGCCGATGGTCCTTCAGAGAAAAACTGAGATGTTACTAGTGGGAGGAGTGGACAGGCAGGCAGCCAGACAGGCAGTCAACCCATGCCCACTGCAGGGAGGATGGCTTGATGAGAAGAATGGCTCTTGGAATGGCACTGTGAAGCAAGACCCAGAGCACTGAGCCGAGCCAGAGCTGCTATGCCTTTCAGCTCCATTCCTGTAAGCACCGCCCTCTGACATCCTCTGCCCACCTCCACTTATTCTTGGCATGGGAAGAGTCCAGTGCCTCGTGGGCTCAGGCTACGTTGCATTGCCACCTGTATGCATATACCCCAAATGCCAGGTATCTTCTTCAACTGTGACTTTCAAAGGTTGCCATCTTGGGGAGAGGGCAGTAACTCAGGAGGATCCCGAAGTGGAGGAAGAGTTGGAACGAGGACAGTTTTCCTTTGGCACTGCTGACCTGGGCAGAGAACTTGGCTCTCCTGATCCCATGGCCTGGGCTCTGGAAGAGCCGTACTTGGAACTTGGAACCTCTGACTTCCCAGCCTGGGCAGAAGCTGCTGGAAAGAGAGAGGCTCTAGGCCATACCCCCAGCAGCTGATCAAGCTTAGTGGGGCCTCAGAGTTCTCCCCTGAGACTTTGGTCCCAGAGAGAAAATCGTGCAGGTGGCAGGTCTGACTGTAGTCATGCGTAAACCTCGTTGTGAGAGACACTAGCTCTCTTTGGATTGAGCTACAAGGTCCCTCTTCTTACTCTCCATCGAGGATAATTTTACCTATTTTCTTCCCTTGGGTTTTAGAATCTATGCCTGTCAGACAACAGAATGGTGACAAGAAAATCGGAATGGCTTTCCGAAGAAGATAGAGTAATGGACACACTGCTGTGAAAATAATGCTCTACTTAGAGAGGAAGCCGGATTATTGGTGGCAGAAAGCAGTGTCACTGACTTAAGGCTAGCGTCACCAGTTAGCACAAGAGCTTTCCCATCCTATCTCCCTTGCTATTCTACACAGTGAGATTGACCACCACCAACCAAAACTCAACTGCTGTCGGTTGATTCTCACTCATAGGACAAAACAGAACTGCCCCTGTGGGCTGTAAGTGTTTTTTTTTTCCCATTTCTCCATTTATCATGATATTGTTTATTTGTCCAATTGGGAGGACTTTTCTACATATTTGTTTTCTTCAGATGGAAGGCTGTAGTCTTCTATCTTCATCAGTATGTGTTTTAAGTCTTCTTGACTTGCAGCAAGTAAGGTTGTGTTATCTGTACATCCCAGGTTGTTAATGAGCCTTCTTCCAATCCTAATGTCACATTCTTCTTTTTAAAAAAAATCATTTTATTGGGGGCTCTTACAGCTTATAACATTTCATACATCAATTGCTTCAAGCATATTTGTACATACATTTCCATCATCTTTTTTTCTTACATTTTATTTGGGGCTCATACAACTCTTACCACAATCCATACATATACATACATCAATTGTATAAAGCACATCTGTACATTCTTTGCCCTATTCATTTTCAAAGCATTTGCTCTCCACTTAAGCCCTTTGCATCAGGTCCTCTTTTTCCCCCCTCCCTCCCCGCTCCCCCCTCCCTCATGAGCCCTTGATAATTTATAGATTGTTATTTTGTCGTATCTTGCCCTATCCGGAGTCTCCCTTCTCCCACCTTCTCTGCCGTCCATCTCCCAGGGAGGAGGTCACTTGTGGATCCTTGTAATCAGTTCCCTCTTTCCAACCCACTCACCCTCCACTCTCCCAGCATCGCCCCTCACACCCCTGGTCCTGAAGGTTTCGTCCATCCTGGATTCCCTGTGCCTCCAGCCCCCATATGCACCAGTGTACAACCTCTGCCCTATCCAGTCCTGCAAGGTAGAATTCAGGTCATGGTAGTTGGGGGGAGGAAGCATCCAGGATCTGGGGGAAAGCTGTGTTCTTCATCGGTACTACATTGCACCCTGACTGACCCATCTCCTCTCCTAAACCCCTCTGTGAGGGGCACATTCTTCTTTATATAGTCCAGCATCCCAGGCTATTTGCTCAGAATACAGACGGAATGAATATGATGAAAGGATTCAACTCTGACAAACACTGGTCCTCATTTTAAACCACACAGTGTTCCTTTGTTCTGTTTGCCTTTTGGTCTAAGTACAGTTTCTGCATGAGCACTGGTCAGTGTTCTGGAATTCCCACTCTTTTCTCTTTTTTTATATAATTTTATTAGGGGCTCATACAACTCTTAACACAATCCATACATATATCCATTGTGTAAAGCACATTTGTACGTTCGTTGCCCTCATCATTCATTCTCAAAACATTTGCTCTCCACGTAAGCCCCTTGCATCAGCTCCTCATTTCCCCACCTCCCTCCCTACTCCCCCCTCCCTCACGAACCCTTGATAGGGTTGTAAGTCTTCATGGGAACGATAACCTCATCTTTCTGTCACTGAGCAGCTGACTTTGCACTACCAACTTTGAGGTTGGTGTCTCAACTTGTAATCCACCATGCCAACAGGTCTCCTTCGGGAAAGAATTTTCTTATAATTTCTCTTTCACAAATGAGGACATGATAATTAACCAATTGACCAAGGTCTTGTAATTATTGGTAGAGTTGCGTCTAGGACTGAGATCTAAACAGTGAATCCAGTTTGTTAATCATGATTGTAAGTTTTCGTGAACTTACAATTCCATTTTTTTCCCCCTGTTGGCTGAACTAGTTGGCTTACAACGTATAGAACCCTCTACTTAGCCAAGCATGAAGTCCATTTCCAGAGACTGGTCTCTCCTGACTACATCTCCAAAGCACCCCCTAGGAGGGGCTCTCTTTTCGCTAGGCAGCTGGTAATCCAATCTGAAAACATTTCTTAGACCAAAGTATCTCAGTAAAATTATGTGATCTTATATAGCCTTTCCAGCATAAATAAATCATTCATTGATTCCCAGTCTCACTGATTCATTGACTCAATAATTTGCTCCTGAAACATTTACTGTGTTGTTTACATGCCAGACCTTGTATTGCATATGAGGGAGAAACATGAGGCTCTCCACTCCCCTCGAGAGTTACAGCCTTGGAAGCTCACAGGGGCCGTTTTATCCGGTTCTCCGGGGTCCCTCTGAGTCGGCATCGACTCGGTGGCAGTGGGTTTTTGTTTTGTTTTAATATTGGTTATAGAGGATACAGTAATGAAAGAGACTCTAGTTCTGTCTGTATCAGTTAGCTTCTCTTCTTGACAAACTAAGTTTTGTGCTTACTGGATTGTGTGGATTAGCAAATTGATCTGAGCCTCAGCTGGGTGGTTTGTCTGGGCTTGGCTAGGCTCATTCATGTGTCCGGGGCCTGCTGCTTGGGCAGGTTGTGGGCTGGCTGCTCTAGAAGAGCCTCAGTTGTGACAACTTGTCTTTGCTCCCCCTCCAGTGACATCGTGTCACTTCTGCCGTCCTCTGCTGGCCAAAGCAAGTCAACATGCGCGGTCCAGATTCAATGGGCAAGACACCATCTCTTGATAGACAGAGTATCACATCACATTACATCAGGTATAGAGCCAAGAAGGCAAGTTACTGGGGACATTTTTGCTGTCTCTCACGTATCCTATAAGGAGCGTATGGTCTACCAATCTGCAGAAAGGTACTTTGTCTCACTCGCCCAACCATGTGCGAGACAGTCCCATTTCTCACGTGTTGCTTCTCTTGTCACTTCACCCCACTGAGAAGACCTGTCTTCTTTCTTTGCTTGTTTTCTCTTAACGCCGCCTGTCTTTTGTGTTCCACCCCCCCCCCCCCCCAAAACTTTCTGGGATGATTCTGGACTCAAAAGAAAACCTTTGGCTTAGGGTATTTGGGAGAGGGGTTAGCGATGCAAGCACCCATCCTCAGGAGGCCGGCTTTCAAGGGGAACGGGAATCATAGGGCCGACCCCACAGACTTGTTATCAGGATTCAAAGAAAGACTATCCAAAGAACGCTTAGCATTGTGCCTGAAATAGTAAGTGCTCAATAAATCCAACGTGCTTAGAGTTTTATGTGATTTAACACAGAACACAGTCTTCAAAGGCGAACGCTGCTGCCTTCTTTTGCAGATGCGAAAGGAAATGCGCGGCTCAGTCAGTATGGGCTTTCCTGCAAGTCACGCGGCTACTGAAACTTAACCTTATCCAGTGACTTCCGTGATGGATTCTTGTATTGTAAGATAATGTCCTCGCTCCTCTGGTCCCTGCCTCTGTTTGTCCAGTTACAAAATGGGAAGGTGAAAAGATTCCGGATGGGAATGGTAGCCTGATTGGAGCACAATCAGATCTCACACAATGGTTTTCTAAGAGAGACACGTGTCGGGGATTGGTGTGGCTGAGACTGTCCCACAATTACCTTCTTTCTGCAGAAAGGAGTCCCCGAGCCCTGCTGCTGGGCCAGGTCCTGACCAGGAAAGCCTGGTGATGGGTGAGAGGCTGAGATCTTTGGAGTCCATCAGGCCTCAGCCTTCAAAGGTTTGTCTGCTTCAGGCTAAGTGGCTCCTCTGATTTTGGTGGTAGTTGATGAGGTAAGAAGTCCTTGTGAAGCTGGTTTATTTAGTGACTGGGCCTGATAGAACCAAAGTAGCAAGGTAACAGGACCAGCTGATGTGTCTGAAGCATTTCCCAGTCCAGGCATGGAGTGCAGAGTTGCTTGTGCGTTTTCCTTCTTTATTCCTGATGATACAAGAGCCTTACAGAATTGGTAGCTTCTCCTTGGGGAATTGGATGTTCTGGGGGAGCCAAGAATTGAACCACGAGCTACGTGCTTCACAACCAGCAGTACTCCTAAGCACTAGACACAGAACACATGAATGGACCTTTGGTCATAAGGTAGGTCTTTGCCTTAGTCTCCCAAGCTTAGAGAACAAACGTCACTTCTCCATGTCTTCACCAGTGCTCTAACCGTCCCCAGCACACTTTGGAGTGGATGAAACCTTTGGTAGAGAGATCAGTGTGTGAGCCCTGCCCCCATCAGGAACCACTCCCACCCCCGCCCCCAGAGATGTCTATGTGCTCATCTCTGGCACCTGGAAATACTTTACCTTATATGGTCAAAGACATTTTGCAGATAGGGGAAACTCAAGGACCTTGAGATGGGAGTGTATCTTGGCTTTTCTGGGTGGCTCATGTGGTCACATGGCCTTTTTACAAGGGAGGGGGGATGGGGATGGGGAGGGCAGGAGTTGTCATGACAGTAGTGGGGAGACTCGCTTTGAAGGCAGAGGAAAACCCACTAGCTAAAGAATGCCGACGTGCTGGTAAACAAGGAAATGGAATGTCCTCCGGAGCTTCCTGGAGGGAACGCAGCTCTGTGGAAACCTTGGTCTTAGCCCTCTCGGACTTACTTCCGACTTCTGGAACTGTAAGATAATACAGTTGCCCTGTTTTCAGCCATTCTCTGGGTGGTGCTTTGTTACAGTAGCATGGGGACCAACACACCATCTTTTACACGTGTCCTGTGGAATATTCCAGAGTACCAACCAACCAACCAACCAACCAACCAACCAACCAAAGGCAATGGCCAATTGAGTGGATGCCAACTCACAATGATCCCATGGGATAGAGTAGACCTGTCCCTGTGACTTTCCAAGACTGTAATTGTTTCTGGGATTAGAAAGTCCCGCCTTTCTCCCATGGCAACCCCATATGCCTCCTTTTTTGAGACTCTAAACTGCAAACCAAACCCTATAGGGTAGATTGAGTAGATTTGCCTCATACACGGGGTTCCCCCAACTTCCTGCTGCATCTTTCTCCTGATTTTGTGGCCCACTGTCCTTTCAAGGCCATAGATGCCCTTGCCCACCCTGGAGAGGACACATGCTGTGACTTAGCTTCCTCTGGCAAGGCTTTGCCCTGAATCACCTGCCTACTCATGGCTGGACGTCTGATCGACACTATTGGCCAGACAGCTGACTGGTGGCGTGAGATGAGATTGAGAGACATTGGCATGTAGTTATTTTTTAGTACAATCTTGTAACTGTCCAGCTATAGGAATAGAGGGGCTGGTGCCTGGCACTTAACTCATGACCTGCCCTTTTCTGCGTGTGGTGCAAAAAGTGGAAGGAGGGCCCCTGAGCAAACAGCACGGAGCAGGCCGCATCGGACCTCCTCTGGGTTCCCTGTCTTCCCGAGGCGAGAATCAGCCATAGTGCCACCTTCCCGTGTCGCTGTTCTCCCACTGCACACTCTGCTTCTAGGCTGGGGGCAGTCATTTCATGCCATGACCACACAGGACTCAGCCAATACTCATGATGAAAGGGGTTATTAGGGAAGTGAACAGGCTACCCTGAGTCAGGGTGAGTACACAGTAAGGATACAGTCATTGTTCACAGCAGTACTTCTCCTCAGCCCATGGCCAAATCGCTCTTCAGTCCTCTCAGCCATGTGGTCTCTTGTCCTCTGCCTCCATGGGTCAGGAAGCCAGCCCGCCGCTCTACCTCCCAGTCTCCTGGTTGTCGCATGGCTCCTCTCTTCTATCTCAATCTCCTTGCTTTGGCCTTTGGTCATAGCTTGGCTGCTTTGCATGGACTCAGGGTCATCTTGCCTCAGCCTGGGGTGCCTTTGGCCTCCACCACTTCAGACAGATCTTGAGCCTGCTCCACTGGTGCCTCTGCTTCTGATGGTCCCGGGGGCTTTCTCTGTCTTTCCAGTGTGGTTCTGGTCAACACAGGAATGGTTTCGATGGAGGTGTGATTTTTATCTTTCAACAGACCAGACCCACAGGGAAACAAAGGACGGTGACTTGGTTCACACCCTCTACTCAAGTGGAGACTCAATCCCACCAGAATCCCATCCATTAGCACAGTGAACACCACCCTTCACAGTAGGCTGATGACCACAGGCGTAGAGGTCAGAATTTGGCATGTACCACAGAAGTGACTCCGGCTAGAAGGACCATCTCAGAGAGCCACCCCTGTAGGGTGTTTGGTGCTACAGTGTTGATTCCGACTCAGAGGGACCTCTGGTGACAAAGCAGAACTGCCACATGGTCCTTTCTAGGCTGCAGTCTCTATGGGAGCCGAATGAATGTTACGTCTTTCTTCCGTGAAGCCTCGTGAGCGGGTTCAAATGGCTAACCTTTCAATGTGGTAACCAAATGCTTACATAGTGTTCTACCAGTAGTATTGTACCAACCCTAATGGTGGAGCAGGTCATGCTTTCGGCTGCTCACCACAAGGCCAGTGGTTCGGAACCACCAGCTGCTTAGTGGATGAAGGCGAGGCCTTTTCTACTCCTATAAAGAATTACGGTTTCAGAAACTGTCCTCTAGGGTCACTGGGAGTAGGAATTGACTTGATGGCAGAGAGAGAGAGAGAGAGAGAGAGAGAGAGAGAGAGAGAGAGAGAGAGAATTTTCTGATCACAGTGAGACTAGCTCAATTTTTATCATCATTGGTTCTGTGCATTGGGCCCTGTCACCCACCCCCATTTTACAGATGAGGAAAGGAAAGATCAGAGAGGTCAACATGTCAGCAGTCAACAAACAAAGAGCCAGGACTCAAACCATTATGCTAATGCAAGAGCCCCAGCATTTGCCCCAAATGCCAGGCTGCCTCCAGCATGGCATGGTATAGCATGGAGTCATTCACACATCGCCATTCACTCACTGGCACGGGTATGTGTTGGCCTGTGAACAGCAAGGTCACCAGTTCAAAACCACCAGTTGCTCTGCAGGAGAAAGTTGAGGCTTTCTGCTTCCTGACAGAATTATCGTCTTGGAGACCCATGGGGCAGTTCTACTCTGTCTTATGGAGTCACTATGAGTAGCGTGGAGTAGGCATCACTTACGCCTTTCCTGGTTAAATGAATGAGTGACAGTCACCAGGCTATCGCAGCTTGATGAGCTTCCTATCCAGAGGCAGCTCTACGGATTGGGTGGATCTGCGAGGTTGGTTGCCAGCGACTCAGCTGGAGCACGTGGAATTTACTCCTGCAGGTGCAAGGACAATGATGGAGCTGGCACTCTCACTTCACCTCCCACATCTGGACACATGGGCAGGCCCAATTACATTTCTGTAGCATTTCACAGCATCCTCTCTCCAATGGAGCTGCAGGCGCCAAGTGTGCGGTGGGGAGGGAGCTTTCTCAATGTCTCCCTTTCTCCAGGGGCTTCCTACACCGCCTTCCTACCCGTGGCGCAGCTGGTGATCCAGCGTGGATGCTGGATGCGGGCTTGTTTTTCATCTCTCCTCCCAGTGCACGGGAGGGCGGGGAGAATGAGGATGGAGATAAAACCGAATGTGAAGCTGCTGGAAAGTCCATATGGCCTTTGCATGCATAGAAATTACCAGCGTCCTTAACATCCCGGCAGTTTGCGTGAAAGCTTTCTCCTTTGGGCGTTCTTTTGTGCTTGCTTTTGAGAGAGCAGTGAGAACTGACCCCTGATGGGCATCCTGCCATAGAATGAATGGAAGGCAGTGAACTCAGGGGTCTTCCTCCCAATTGCCTCCTCCTATCCCAAGAATATTATGGTGGTTGCTACAGATTGAATTGTGGCCCACCAGCTCCCCAAATATGTGCTGGCATCCTGAGCTTTATGCCTACGAATGGAACCCTCTTTGGGACTCCCTTTCTTGGTTATGTTAATGAGGCTATCCATATTGGGTGCCTCTAACCTAATTAATTGCTTCTGAGATGCAAGGGACAGTATTAACAGAGAGGGAACTCTGGTGGCGCTGTTTGCTAAACTTTGGGCTGCTAACCAGAAGGTTGGAGGGTCAAACCCATCAGCCGCTTTGCAGGAGAATGACGAGGCTGTATGCTGTTTTAAAGATAAGCCTTTTTCCCCTCTTTTTTTTTTTTGCGTTGGGCTTTCTTTACATTGGGCACAGGTGGCTTGGGGTTGGAGGCTTCCTGAGGGGTATTTTGTACATGGAATTCTGCTGTGTTGGTGAGTGACTTGATAGCTGCACTGCAATTTTGACAATACCACGTTTTATTCAGCACATCAAATTCATTTTTAATTATTTTTTCTTCAGCCTTGGAAACCCTATAGGTTGCTTTGAGGCTGATCCCTCCATGGCCATTTTTTTTTTCTCTCTCATCAGAAAGGGACAGAGATGTCAAGGTGCAACCGTCTGTGTCCATTAAGACTATGGCCTTGGAAACTAAGTGGGGCAGTTTGGTGCTGCCCGATCGGGTTGCTATGAGTCGGAATAAACTCCATAGCAGTGGATTGGGTTTGGGTTCATAGACACAGACGAGAAAGCACAAATGGGGGGAAACAGGCCCATGAGGATCGCCAAGGGAGTAGGTCCACCAGGATAGCAGGTGCCAAAGAGACAAGGGTCTTGCCCCGGGGCCGCCAGAGAGAGCCTTCCTGTACCGCTTGGCCCTGAGTTTAGACCTCTCACCTCCTGATTATGAGAAAACAAATTTCTGTTCTTCTAAGTCACTCCCTTGTGTGGTTTCTGTGACAGCAACACTGAAGAACGGAGACGGTGTTTTCTTCACGTGGTCACTCTGTGTGTTTGGGGCGATCAAATGCTTCAAGCACAAAAGTGGTGCCATAGAGCTGACTCAGAGTAGACCCGTGCTCTGTAGGGCTGTCAGTGGGTTGAGGGCACTCGCCTTCGAGGAGCGCAGAGGTTTTGAGATGAAACTCTGTTTCCCATTTTCCCCCCTAAAAGACACTTTGTGTTCTGGATGTTTCCCCAAATGTTACAACCCATGGTGGGAGCCAGTGCAGCTTTTGGGGAGATCTGCAGGGATGGTGCAGGGGTATGTGTGGGGCTCTCGCAATTTGAGCCCACCCCATGCAGTGTCTCTGGATGTGGCTCCAGTTATCAGGCCTTGTCACACATCAGACAGGTCACGCTGGCCCTGGGGCTTGGTGGGTGGAGGAGGAATGGTCTGCAGGAGCTGCTCTTCGCTTCTGGGAGCTCGTTTTGTTCACCCGAGGGAAGGCGAGCAGCCCCGCAGTCACATGGACAGAGGTCAGCAGGGTGTGCCCAGCTGGCCTCTCCACAGCTGAAGCCAGCCAGGACTGCTGAGTGCACTATTTTGGGCTGTGTGGTGGCAGAGTCGTGTGCGTGTACGCAGATATGTTCACCCCCACGCTCTGACACTGAGTAGTGTTTTTGGCTCCAAACACTAGAAATGTGTACCCTCCTCTCCACTGGGTCATTGTTGTCAGAAAAGAAAAACCACCTCTGGTTCGTGAATTATGTTAATGGAGATTATAAATTGCCTGCAGGGAAGGACTGGGGGACAGCAGTGTTCAGCAGCAGGAAGCCTTCCGTCCCAGTGTCCCTCCGCCCTCTCCCTCGCCTTGGCAGAGGAGTGGAGGGGCCTGTGTCTGGGCATGTGGTGCAGAAATGTTGTGTGTGCCTAAGGAAGGAGCCCAGTGACCCCATGGCTTGATGGAAGAGTGCAGGGCTGTGTCCCAACCCCTGGTTGGTCAGTGTCCACTGCAGCAAAGCAATGGGTACTATCCTCTAGGGGCCACTGTCTAGATAGCCAGGACCCCTGTTTACTTTCTTCTCTTCCCAGCTGCTTCCGCCCGCTCCTGGCCATGGCTGCCAGGCATCGCTGAACTCCATCTATGGGTTTCCTGCAAAAGGCCTGACCTGGCCATGAGCCTGGGGTGACAATGAAAGGCTGCGGACTCGGATGGGCTCCTTGGGCGTTAAGAATGGCTTGCACTTGAGGATTGACTGAAAGGTTGCTGGTTTGAACTCAGTGAGTGGTGTCACAGAAGAAGGGTGTAGAGCTGTTTCTGTCCCTACGATTGCCAAGAGGACCCTATTGGAGCAGTTCTTCTCTGTAACACCTGGGCCTGCCATGAATCGGAATCGGCTTGATGGCATGGGTTTCTGTTTGTATTGATCTATGATCTATGATCTAATCTCAGCTCTCCTTTTAGTAGCTCTGTGGCTTTGGTCCAATTCATTAATGGGGTTGAACTTCATTTTAGGATTAGAGTCCCCACACCAAAAAAATCCAAACTCATTGTTTTCGAGTCAATTCCTACTCATAGTGACCCTATAGGACAGGGGAGAACTGTCCCTGTCAGTGTCCAGGACTCTTTACAGGAGTAGGACGCCACACCTTTCTCCTTTGGTGGGGCTAGTGGTTTAGAACCGTTGACCATGTGGTTGGCAGCCCAACGAATGCCACCAGAGTGCCTCCCCAATCAAACTCACCAACATCAAGTCAGTGCCGACTCAGTGGCCCTATAGGGTAGGACAGAAGTGCCCTGTGAGGTTCTGAGAATCTTTTATGGGAATAGAAAGCCCTGTTTCTCTCCCATTGTGCAGTGGGTTGTTATGAACTCCTGATCCAGCCCCACGCAAACCATTGTGCCACCAGGGCTCCTTAGGATTAGGGCAAATACATGCCAATGGTGGCCACACGCTGCCCTTGCCACACTGTGGAGGTGGCCATATGCCTCTGAGTAGATTCTTACCCATAGAGACCCTATGGGCCTTGGGGTCCAGGGCTATGATGTTAGCTTTGAGTTAGCATCCACCGTTGATCTCATCAGAGGGGGCCCCAGCAGTGAACTGGGTACGGTCATGTTTGCTGTGGGCCACAGTTGGCTGTGGCCCCCCGCAGGGCACCCCTCCCCCAGCACTGCCTCAGTGGATAGTCAAGGGGCTGGCGAAGAGGAGAGGTGGCCCGGGCACACTTTCAAGGCATCCAGCGAACATTTATTTATAGGTCTTGGAGGGAGATGTCACCCCGGGCAGTACAGAAGGGCCTGGCAGAGTAGCCCTATCAACAGTGGGTAGGGTAGGGTAGGGACGGAGTCCACGACAGTGGTGCGTGTGGTGGTGAGGTCTGAGAAGGACAGAAGCCAGGTGGCGTTTGCTTGGAGGAGAGTCCGGGTGGCAGCAGAAAGACAGAGGGCAAACGGAGTAGACAAGAGAGCGTTAAGCAGAAAAATGAAAGGACTGTTTCCGATAGCGTGGGCAGCGTCGGGCATGGCGGTGGCGCAGCCAGGTCCAGAGCAAGGCCACTAGGATCACAGGCCATCCCTACATGTCGAGGGCTGTCCAAC
This sequence comes from Tenrec ecaudatus, assembly GCF_050624435.1. Classification (NCBI taxonomy): domain Eukaryota; kingdom Metazoa; phylum Chordata; class Mammalia; order Afrosoricida; family Tenrecidae; genus Tenrec; species Tenrec ecaudatus. The sequence continues at coordinate 31,784,020 of NC_134543.1, forward strand.
AGGTGTGACCTTCACCAGTGCAGCCAATCCACAGTGACCCGGCTAGGGGGAGGGCTGGCCGAGGCAACCAGGTTCTCGCGCCCCATCCTTCCGTCCGTCCGTGCCCACTGCCCGCTGGCCCCGCCCACAGGAAGCGGGGGGGCGGCGCCAGCCTCGGGGGGCGGCGCCAGCCTCAGCAGCCGGGCTGGAGCTGGGAGTGGAGCGCAGAATGGTGGAGAAGGAATCTGGAGCAGCCCCTCAGAGAGACCTCGGGGCCAGAGGCAAGATGCCAAGGTGAGAGCCTCCCCCGGGGCAATCGGAGGAGCACCTGTCGGCGAGGCAGGGAGTGGCGAGAGTTGGGGTACCGAGGGGGGCCCTGGGCGGCACGCGTTAGCAGGCCCGTGGGGTTTGAATTACACACTCCGCTTCCCCGTGGCCGGGGGCCCAGCCCGATGCTCCCGCTAGGCCTCAGTTTCCGCATCTGTATAATGGCCAGTCGATCGCATCACCGACTTGTAGGTTTCCGACCCTTGGCCACCGAAGCAGTGTCGACTCCTAGGGACACGGGAAATCCGTACAGGGTGCGGCCGGCCTCCGGTGGGTTTGAACTTCCGGTGTCGTGGCTAGCTACCTGAGTAAGCGAGTGAAAGGAAGTGCCCAGGTACCTTCCATCGTAAGATGTCTGGATCCAACGCGGCCGGGCTCCATTGAGCTGGTGACAGGAACGTTTCCAATGGAGCGGCCACCGAGCGTTGGGTAAGGCCTCGTGGTGTGCGCAGGTGGGCGACCAGGCGACTCACTACTGTTTGTGACGGCCCGCTAGGTATCAGGTACCCGGGAGTGGGCACTGGCGATCCAGGGCTGCCCAAGCCCTTCCCGGGGGCTGGTTTCCCAGTGGGGGCAGGCACGCAGGCAGTGAACGTGGGAGATGATTTCAGACGGCCGTGAAGCGCGCGAGAGCCTGTGCCTCGGTGATGGGTGAATGAACAGAGAAGGAGCCCCTGGAAGGCCCGACCGGAGTGACCGTGAGCCCGAAGGAGACCCAGCTATTTAGGAAAAGAAGCGCCGCAGCCGGGAGAGTGAGCAGGTTGTGTCTGGGACCGGGGATGGGTGTGTGGGGGGGAGGGAGGGGGGGGCAGATAGCCCATTATGGCGTCTCCCTCCAGGGTGGGTAAACGGGGACTGGGGATTCGAAATAACCCAGCCAACCAGCAAGCCTTGACTGGGGGTACCATGGCCTGCAGTGGTCCAGAGCAGCAGTTCTCAACCTGGGGGTCGTGACCCCTTGGGGTGGTGGTGGTGGAGTCGAACGACCTTTTCCCAGGGGTCGCCCGGTTCCTAACAGTAGCAAAACGACCGATGAAGTAGCAACGAAAATAATATTATGGTTCGGAGGTCGCCACCATATGAGGAACTGTATGCCAGGGTGGCGGCATTAGGAAGGTTGAGGACCACTAGAGCTTCCCTGGAAACCGTGAGCTTTGTCCTCCTGGATTGGTTGGGGACACGCGATGAAAGAGGTCCCAACCACCCAGCAGTTCGAAACCTCCAGCCACTCAGGGGAAAGATGACGCTGTCTCCTTCCGCAAAGATTTACACCGCTGGGAGACCCGCAGGGCAGGCAGGGGCAGTTCCCTTTTGTCCTGTTGCTAGGAGTCGCGCTCAACTTCCCCGGCTGCGAGTCTGCGCCAGCCACCGAAGGCAGCACGTGATGCTGATGGCGGCAGGGATAGGACCAGGCGCAGCGGAGGCCGCATCCTCCGAAGGCTGGCGTGGGCTGGGAAGGCTTTGAGGAAAGATGAGAAGACCGGAACCCAAAATGGATGCTGGCCACGTGCGGTGGCACTAGTCAAGTGAGACAGAATCACTAAATTAGCCTTCACATGTCGCTACTTCTGGCCCAGCCTCCGCGTGGGATGAAGTCTCACTCTCCCATCTCTAACAATCGGAGGCCACCCACCCATCCACCCCTCCCCGCCTTTCTCCGCTCCTGTTCAAGGTCGCTATGACTTGGAATAGACTGGGTAGCACGTGTTGTTTTTTTATTATAATTATTTTTTATGGAACCTTCGGTGGCCTAAATGGTTAAGTATTCTACCACTAGCCTAAAAGCGGGCTATTCAAACTCACCCAGAGGTATTTTGGAAGCCAGGTTGCCACTATGGGCCAGAAATGACTGATGGCCACAGGTTCAGTTTTTTTTTTTAGTTGAATCTCCAGTTTATAGAAGTTGTTAGGATTCTGCATCCTGCACCACCCACCCCCACCCCCTTACCTCCCCTGCGCAGCAGGGAGGGGCTTTTAGATCAGAGTCACGTAAGGCTAGAAGAGGGAAGGAGGTAGTGGGGGTGGGGGTGAAAGACAGTGTTCATGGAATTAACCAGAACCCTGTGTGCCTGGCAACTGGCAGATTTTTCTGGTAAGATAAGTGGAACTCTCTGCAAGGTGATTATTAGAGAGCATAAATTCCCCAGATAACCTGTCCCTGGAAGAGATATTGATGGCTCTAGGGCATGTGCTGGAGGCCACTTCCCTCCACTGATATTGACTCCTGTCGCCAGCCCAGCCTATGCTGTTGCTTGAATCAGCCACCCTTTTCTCCCCTACTCCCCCACAGGCTACAGCTTCAGCTCAAGTAGGCCTTCTGGGCCCTTCCTCTTGCTTGCCTGTTGGTTCTCTTAGTGGCAGAGACCCTAGACACAGCTCTGCCTTCATGATTTCCTGAAGCTCCGCAGAATTGATGGTAGAGGTGCATCCCTGGTGGGGAGAAATTTCCTAAGAGAAAAAGGAGGCTTTGAGTTTTGCTTGGGGCCTGTACCCCGGAAAAGTGTGTGTTGTGTCTGTTGCTGACACTGTGACTGCCCGGGGCTGGAGAGAATGGGAATCAGGCATTAGATCAGGGCAACTAGCATCACCTTTGGCGTGTCTTTGGTACAGTGTAGTGTGGTTATATGTTAAGCTGCTTAGCTGCAAGGTCCCCAGTTCAAGTTGAGGCTTTCTTCTCTTGTAAAGAGTTACACACCTGGAGCTATCCTGTCTGTAAAGGGTCACTGAGTGAGAATTGACTCAATAGCAGTGAGGTTTCTCTCCTCCCCCTCCCAACCCCCTTGCTTCAGTGCCCATGGGGGTTCCCGGGAATCTACACTTTTAAAAAAATCATTTTATTGTGGGCTTATACAGTTCATCACAATCCACCTATCCATCCATCCATTGTCTCCATCCATCCATTGTCTCCATCCATCCATCCATCCATCCATCCATTGTCTCCACCCATCCACCCATCCATCCATCCATTCATTGTCTCCACCCATCCATCCATCCATTGTCTCGAGCACATTTGTACATTTGTTGTCGTCATCATCATCGTTTTCTTTTTCTCTTTTAAATCATTTTATTGGCGCTTATACAACTCATCACAATCCATACATCAGTTGTGTAAAGCACATTTGTGCATTTGTTACCCTCATTCTCAAAACATTTGCTCTCTACTTAAGCCCTTTGGCATCAGCTCCTCATTTTCCCCGTCCCTCCACACGCCCCATGAACCCTTGAAAAATTATTATTTTGTCATGTCTTACACTGTCTGATGTCTCCCTTTACCCACTTTTCTGTTGTCTGCTCCCCCAGGGAGGAGGTTATATGTAGATCCTTGTAATCATCACCTTTTCCATCCTACCCTCCCTCCACCCTCCCAGTATCGCCACTTTCACCACTGGTCCTGAAGGGGTCATCTGCCCTGGATTCCCTGCGTTTCCGGTTCTATCTGTACCAGTGAACATCCTCTGGTCTAGCCAGATTTGTAAGGTAGAATTGGGATCATGATAGTGAGAGGGAGGAAGCATTTAGGAACTAGAGGAAAGTTGTATATTTCATCGTTGCTACATTGCACCCTGACTGGCTCGTCTCCTCCCTGAGACCCTTCTGTAAGAGGATGTCCAGTGGCCTACAGATGGGCTTTGGGTCCTCACTCCACACTCCGGAGTGCACACTTTGGCTTCTCGTCCACAAATACTTTTTCAACAAATACAAGCCGGACAGAGGGCTTGTGCGACTGGTTGAAGCACAGCCTTTGGAGGCCGCCTCACGTTTGTTTGTCATGAGCCATTCGGTTGGGGCCCAAACTGGGCACCCACCCTTCACGCAGTACCCAACTGAATGGACCTGTCTTCCTTATGATGAGCTCACCTACTGTTACTGGCGGGGGTGGGGGGTGGGGTGGGGGGGGGAGGGTCCTCAGCAGGGTGTGTGTGGGGGGGAGGTGAGAGGGGCAGAGTGTGCTCTCACCTCATGCTGGCCTCAAGCAGCTTATCATTAGTGACCTTCTCACTTATCAGCTCCACAAAGAGGCACCTTGTGAGGAGTTAGCAACAATTATACCGGGGCCTCCCTGTGGATGGGCACAATTCCACACAAACTGGGTTCTATTTGCCTGCGTGCTCTGCCGGAGATAATGCAGAGGAATGTCAACGTTTTCAACCTCTACACATTGCTGGTTGTGTGGGTGTGTGTGTTCATGGTGCTGGTGGTGTGGTGTTCTTTTTGATTTTTAAAAATTGTAGTAAGCAGACACGGAGCAGAACATTTGCCCGTGGATCATTCTCAGTACAGGCCAGTGAAAGTCACTTAAGTTTGTCAAGCCTTTAGGTTTCATTTCCAACCATTTTCTCTACCCTTATCAAGCCTGGTGGTTCTCTAGCCTAGGTGGGATCCTGGGATTCCCACATCAGCACATCAAGAGCCAAACCCTCCTCCCCAGTTCTTCAGGGGGATATTAACTGAGAGCTGGGAGCCTTTGGGTGCCTGAGGCTTAGCCCCAGAAGCAAGACAAGGAGGTAGAGTTGTGGGAAGAATTCTCTTTGACTCGTTGTTCTGGAGGATTTTCTTTGGAGGGAAGGGTCTGAGGAGCACTTGGGCGCCATCGTCTTTGACAGAGAGCCCCCCAGGGCGAGGGCTGTGCAACCTCTGCAGTTGCCTTGGATGCAACAGGAGGAAAGAGTCTGTGCAGCTGTAAGAGGCATTGCTTGACCCATTGGCCAACAACATTTCCTAGATAATGAAAGGGCTTTCAATTGAGGGGGTTGAGGGGATTAATTTTTAATGATGAGTTTTGCTAGCTGTCCCTAATAATAATTATTCAATAGATGAGCCAGTGCTTGTTTTCCTTATTATTCACAATGTTTATGGGTTTGTATGAAGTTGTACCAAGCTGGGATAATTGGAAAAGTATCTACTTAAGCAGTGGGGACTCTTAGGTCTTGTATTTTCTTCAGTTCAGAAGATGGAATCTTTCTGTTATTCAAGGACTAGGCTGACCCCCCCAGAGCTGGCAAACATCTCTGGGAAAAATCCGGAGAGTAAATACTTAGGCCTTTGCAGGCTGCGTGCTCTCTGTTGGAACTACTCGATTCTGCCATTGTAGTCTGAACTTAGCTGCTGTAAATGAATGGACATGGCTGCCTCCCCATAAAGTTTTATTTACAACAACAAATGGTCAACTAGATTTGGCCCGCGGGTTGTGGTTTGCAGACCTCTGTTCTTCACACTGGAGACATTCTTCAACTAAGAGTTCTGCCCCAGTGTGACTGGTGTCTGGTCGTCTCTGCACTAAGACAAGGGTTATACACGAGGTTTCTTCACTCTGAGTCTGTAGTTTATGACATCCTGGCATTTTCCAGCCTTCCCTAGATATTCAGAACCACGTGGTCGCAGCTCAGGTATGCGATGCCGTGAGGCTGGAAGCTATGCTGCCAGTGTTCCAAATACCTCCAAATACCAGCAGGGCGCCCCTGGGAGCGAAGCTGTAGCAAGTGATCTACTTCTAAACTTTAACCCATGAGAACTTTACGGGTCACACACAAGCATTTGTTTTGGATAGGTCATTCAAAAGGATCGATGGGGGAGAGGACAGCCTGTTTGGTGTGTGCGATAGAGGGTCCCGTCGTGAGGGCACAGGAGACCACTGGCGATCAACGTTAGATTTGGCGCGTGGCTGGAGTCCTTCATTCCTGACCTGTGTGATAAATGGCTCTTGAGATGGGAAGACGGGGAAAGAGACTGTCGAGGGGGGCAGGGCTAGAGAAGGTCGGAAGGAAAGAAAAAGGAAAAGAGCTGCACAGACAGAAGGAAAAAGTCAGGGTAGCACTCAGTCAACCCCCAAAGTGTTTAGTGTGGGAAGAATGACAAGGTGGATTGACCTTCCTCAAGTAGAAAGGAGGTTTTGTTATCCATTGTCATTATGCTGGGATGAAGATGTCACAGGGTAGATGTAGGAGCTTTTGGGGTACACTCCAGGAACCCTGATGAGGTAGTGGTTTAAGCATTGGGCTGCCCAAGGTTGACAGTTCAAACCCATTAGTCACTCTAAAGGAGAAAGATGGGGCTCTGCTCTCAAAGATGGACAGTCTCCAGAGCTAGAGCATTCCCCCCTGCCGGGTGAAGTCACTCGAATTGATTTGATGGCAGTGGGTGGGCAGGAAGCAGCCGGATTTTGTGATTTTTGTCCTCTTAGTTTCCTAGGATATTACCTTTTCTGCTAAAGAGCTTAATTTCAGGGACGCCACCAGCTTCCTGGTTCACCGGACTTTGTCGATCTTCGTGAAGAGGTTTACAAGCATGTGTCTCAAAAAGGCGGCAGGTCCAAGGCAGTCCTCGTAGGGGGCTCCCACGAGAAATGGGGGTTGTTCCCAGTCGAGCAAGACTCAGCATGTCTTTGTTTGCTTGATGTCCCTCAGAAGGAGCCCGGAGGTCATTTGATGGGCAGCGTGTTTGCTTCTGCAGGCTGATTTTAACCAACCCTGACAGGAGGGCAGAGGCCCCAAAGCAAGGTCAGGGCCACAAATCCCATCCCAGCGGGTGCATGATGGGGAGACAGAGCCCTCTGGGTGACCTTCAAATTCCCATTGATTTTCTGTCAAACAGTGCTTCCCCACCACCCTCCTGCTCCTGCCCCTGGTCTTGCATATAGGCTCAGGAAGAAGACTTGGACTGGAAAGAATGCACTGAGGAGGTTGACTCAGAGACCCCGTAGGGAAACGGATGAGCATGTTGGAGCCGCCACCTGGTAGTTGTGTGTCGATAGGGACACTGTTTGGCCTGTAATATTTTTTTATGATTGGTGGTGGTGTGAAGGATTTTGTTTATACATTTGACTTTGTGCCCAAATGTGTGTGTGTGTGTGTGTGTTGGCATTACATGTTGATGAGGATGATCTGACTCTGACTTGGCTGGAGAGTTGGCTGTGTTGGGTGGGGAGAATCAGATGGGAGGGGGAGATCGTGGGCTTCCCATACCCTGTATGGGTCGCTCCACCAGCATTCATTTACCTTGAGAGGCTTGTCTCCCACATGGTCCAAACCATTGATCACATGTAGGTCTTCTCTTTCAAGGGTAAAAAGGGGGTGTGTTACTCATATAGTAATTGGTGATACGTGTCACCCAGTCCCCAAGTGCCAAATCCTTTGCTAGGTGCAGTGGTAGACACAAAAGACAAGGACCCTGCTCTGGTTGAGAACACAGAGGAAACACAATCAGAACACAGAGGAAAATACGATTTCAGTATTTTAGGTAGCAAGGTTGGTAGGTGCTGTTGAGTTAGCTGTGACTCACGGTGACCTCATGCATAACAGAATGACACCTTGCCCGGTTCACCGCCGTCTTTATGATCGATGGTACGCTGAGTGCATTGTGTCAGCCTGGCTCATTGAGCATGTTCCTCGTTGGCGCCAACCCTCCACTTTTTCCCACATGATATCCTGTTCTAGTACTTGGTCCTGCCTGGTGATGTGTCCCAAGTAAGCAAGTGGCTGATTAGAATGAGTCCTTTCTAGAACTGAAGGGTGACTAAGGGCCATAGTCCTTGGGTGCCACCAGTCCCCACCTGACCAGTAAGATTATGATTTTGAGATTTGTTCCTCCTCCCGCTCTATCCAAGACCGTTGAATGAGGGCCTTTTCAGAGCTGTTTCAGAGCTTTTCAGGGGCAGGGGTGGGGAGGGTAGCTGGGCACCATCTAGTTCTTTTGGTCTCAGGGCCACGGAGGCTACTGTTTGTGTGGTTCGTTGGCACACTGGACTCACTGAGCATGATTCTCTTTTAAAGAACGACTTATGGGATCAAACTAACACACACAGTTAGAGGCAGTCCATTTATGTTAATGGGTGAGGAACAGTTTGCCAAAGGAAGACCAGAACGGTTGTGCAATTTGAAGAATGTAACCAGTGTCATTGAATTGTACATGTAGAAATTGTTCACTCGGTGAATATTCTGCTGTATATATTCTCAACAAGGAAACCCCCAGACCAAACTCTACTGCCATCAAATTGATACTGACTCACCGTGACCTTACAGGACAAGGTAGAACTGCCCCCAGTGAGTGGCCAAGACGGAAAGGCCCTTCTTTCTCTCGTGGAGTGGTTGGTGGTTTCGAACTGCCGACCTTGTGGATCGAAGCCCAACATGTAACCACTATGTCCCCAGGGCTCCCTTCTCAAAAATAGCAAGAATAATTTATTTTCATTGGGGAAATGAGAGAGAAAAGGAGAGGCTGGTGGTGGGAGTGGGGGTAGCTTCTCTAGCTCAGGTTGGTCCATGAAGAGAAGTCAGGCATGACAAAGCCTGCGGAAGTGGATGCCGGGTGGAGGGAACGATAAACACAAAGCTCCTGGGAGAGGGGATCTTGGTCCACCAGCGGGCGAGAGCGAAGTGCAGCCCCGTGAGCAAAGGGAGTAAGGACAAGACGAAGCAGGAGACGTAGGCCTCGCCCGAGCTCTGGGAGCCTGTCGCCATGGAAAGGGGTTTGAATTGTACTGAGTGCTAGCAGAGGCCCTTGGAAGGGGGAGAAGAATGCTGCGGCCTGGTTTTCGATTTGCAAAGATCACTTGGGCGAGAGACTGAGCTGGAGGAGAAAGAGAGCCTTTTGTGGCAGACTTAAATGCCAGGCCAGCGTTCCCTGGATTGGAGGAGGGCAGTACCTTGTCCGAGGCGCTGTTTGCCCGGGAATTGTCGCTAATCACTGGTCTGTTCCATTGGTGATGAGACCCAGGGGACCCTCTCCTGGTCAGTGGCATTTTAGAATGTGAACCCAGGGAAATGAGGAGTCATCACGAGGCTGTTGTGATGGGTGTGTGCTTTCTCTCCAGGTCGGATTCCCTGATTCACCTTGGAGAGACATCCCCACCGCTCCCCTGCCTCCCTCTGGCAAGTTGGCTGCATTTTACACATCCCTTAGGCTCCATAGGAGAGGGGATTATGTCCTGGAAAGGCAGACCTTGGGTATCAGAGAAGCTAAGTCTTTTTTCTGCCCAGGACATCCCTTCTCCTCTCCCCACTGTCCCCTACCCCACCCCCTTATTACTTACTCCTAGGAGTCACACTGCTTTTCTTTTGCCTCCAGCTTCACGTCCTTGGCAGCCCCTTGACTTCAACCCTGAGTTGTAGATGTCATCAGTGGCAGCTCTGAAATCATGGTCAGGTTCAACATAAATCCCCTTGTGCTTAGGCAGCTTTGCATAATCAGTCCCTGAAAAGTTGTCACCAGAGGAGGGGCTAGAAAAGGGATTTATTGGGACTTGTGGTCCTGAGCAGCAGGCTGAGTGGCATTTGGGTCATGATGGGAGTTTTACGGTTCAAATTCTGTGCTGTCTTGACTTCTATAAAATGATACCCTTGTCTCCACTGGACCCTTTCTGTGACGCTATGAAGCCAGTGTTAGCTCCAGAGCGACCATTCAAGGCCGAGATGTTCTTAATACAGACATTTGAGTGAACCACGGCTCACTGATGCTCTGTTAGGGGAACAGACCTTCCTGGGAATACTCGGTGCTTCCAGGTTAACCAACCTCTGCTGTCCTTAGTGCTTCCGGCTCCTGGCAACCCTGTGCACAGCAGAAGAAAAACCTGCCCGCCCCACACCAGCCTCACCATGGCTACCGGTTTGTTTGAGCCCATCCTGGCAGCCTCTGTCCATGCCAGTCCATCTTTAGACAATCTTCTTCTTTTTCGATGACTGACTACCAAGCATGATGTGCAAAGTATGTGAGATGAAACCTGTCCATTCTGGCTGGTAAGGAGCGTCATTCAGCTCTACTTCCCCCAAGACAGATTTGTTTGTTTCCTGGCAGTCCATCGTAGTCTTTTGAACATTCTTCGCCAACCGCATAATTCAACGCCATCCACTTTTCACATGCATGTAACGTGATTAAAAAACGTGGGCAGCATATTTCCCCAATGCAGTACATTGTTGGGTTATTCGACTGCTGCTTCCAAGAGCATTGCTTGTGGGCCCAAGGGGTGGGGGAAATTTTCATCTGTGGGAGATGACTTTCCATGCCATTTCCTTAAACATTCAGATGCAAACCATGGGAAGTTAGCATGTTGGTGATGTGTGTGCGTGCGCGTGCTTGTGCAATTCTGGGCAGTTGAGTGAGGCAGCGGGAAACCCAAGTGGCAGCCACCGAGAGGAAGGAGGGTCAGCAGTGTTGCCCAGGCTAGGCATCTCTGTGCATGTGGACAGATAGAAGTGATGGACCCGTTTTATTTTTTAAATCATTTTATTGGGGGCTTGTACAATATCACAATCCATACATCCATCCATTGTGTCAAGCACATTTGTACATTGGTTGCTATCATCATTCTCAAAACATTTTCTTTCTACTTGAGCCTTTGGTATCAGCTCCTCATTTTTCCCCTTTCCCCCCAACCCCTCCTTCACGAACCCTTGATAATTTATAAATTATTATTATTTTGTCATGTCTTACACTGTCCGATGTCTCCCTTCACTCACTTTTTTGTTGTTTGTCCCCCAGGAAGGGAGATATATATAGATCCTTGAGATCAGTTTCCCCTTTCTATCCCTCTTTCTCCTTACCCTTCTAGTATGGATACTCTTATTATTGGTCCTGAGAGGTTTATCTGTCCTGGATTCTTTGTGTTTCCCGCTCTTATCTGCACCTGTGTGCACGCTCTGGTCTAGCCAGATCTGTAAGGCAGAATTGGGATCGTGATGGTGGGGGGAGGAAGCATTTAAGAACTAGAGGAAAGTTGTATCTTTCATTGTTGCTACACTGCACCAATTGGCTCGTTGCCTCGCTGCGACCCTTCTGTAAGGGTCCAGTTGCCTCCAAATGGGCTTTGGGTCTCCACTCTGTACTCACCCTCACTCACAATGATATGTTTTTTTTTTTGGTCTTTGATGCCTGCTACCTGATCCCATCAACACCTTGTGATCGCGCAGGCTGGTGTGCGTCTTCCATGTGGGCTTTGTTGCTTCTCAGCTAGATGGGCTCCCCGCCTTCTTTTTTTTTTTTTTTACAGCAAAAGAGGAGTCGTGAACATGGTGGTGAGAGGAGAAAGGACTCTGAGAAATGCCAGAGCTCAGTGCCAGGTGGTTGAAGGAAAGGGAGGGTCGGGGACGCCTTGCCAGGGAGATCGGAGAACAGTGTTCGCTCAGCCTCTCTGGCCTCACCCACTCCCTTTGGGGAGGAAGCAGGCTTCTGGTGGGAGACATGAGACTTGCTTTTGGACCTGTTTGAGGTATGACAGGACGCCTGCCCTTGGGGCAGAACACAGAGCCAGCAGGTGTCTGGGTTGAAACTTCACTGCAGATGTGGAATCTGAGAATGAGTGGCTGAAGCCTCTGGAGGTTGGTTGGCTGTGTCAGGAGGAGGAGAAGTGGAGCATGGTGGGTGGGGGCGTGCTGGATGGGGGTGGAGAGGGTGGTTTGCAGAGTCACATTCAGAGCCTGCTCTTGGGTTATCTGCCCAGAGTTGGGCCTGACTGAACTAGGCAGTTTCCAGGATCATTTGCGGCCCAGACCATTGTGTTCTGTGGGGTTTGCATGGACTGGTTTTCAGAAATGGAACGTCAGGCCTTTCTTCCAAGGGTCTCTTAGTCTGGAAGCTTGCAGCATCATAGCCAAACGCAACCCCCACTGACAGGCGCCCTGACCAGACTTCAAAATCAGACCTCCTGCGTGCAAGACAAGAATTCTGCTGCGGAAGTACCACTGGCTGCTTTTGGAGGCCCTGGGTGGGGGTGCTCTGGTGGTGGAGTGGTTATGTGTTGGGCTGCTAACCACAAGGTCAGTTGTTCAAAACCACCAGCTGCTCCTCAGGAGAAGGATGAGGCGTTTCTGCTCCCATGAAGATTTAAAGCCTTGGGAACCCCATGGGGCCGCTCTGCTCTGTCCTCTTGGGTCACAATGAGTGGGATTGACTTGTTGGCAGTGAGTTTGGAGAAATCTCCTGTTTTCACCCTCAAAAATCCTCCGTGACTCACCTTCCGGGATGTAGCTCCCTGAGGATGTTTCTTCCCAGAGCTAAGTCGGTTCCTCACCTGGTGGGGTCCCTACCCCCACCCCTGCGCAGTTCCCAGAGCACCCAGACTGCAGTGGCCTCTGCTTGGCTGCCCTGGGAGCTCAGCAATTTGCCCCCCTCTTGCCTTTCCCCTTCTGATAGCAGCCTTGAGTCGCCTGAAGTCAGTTGTTGATAAGGACATCATTCTCCTGCGCCTTGTGCCAGCAGCTTGGAGGCCCAAGACATCTATCATCCCCTGGGTCACCCAGCCCCCTCGCGTTGGTGGCGACAGGTGATGGCTGAGGCCGGGCTACTCCTGACCCAGCCTGGGGCGCATGGGCCACCACGCCACAGAATGAGTCACTGCTGCCAGCCTTTCCCTGTCCCCTCTGCCCTCTGCAACCGAAATGCAAATGTCACCCCTGGGATACTGTCACTGCAGGATTTCTGTTCTTTTTTCTTTTTTGGGTAGAAATGCCACATCTCTTTTGTTGGAATTCCTTTCCTTGGTTAGGGAGACCCTGCCATCAGTTTTTCTTCTGGAGAGAGCAGCCAGCTCCGCACAGATTTTGGCTAATTAGCTTTTGGAGAAGCACCACGTGGATTTGTGGAGGAGATTGAAAGCGCTCTTCTCCTCTCGGGCCTGGGGAAGACGTCAGAGTTTGTGTTTCTGGGTCTGCCAGCGCCCGGCTTATTTAAAGCGACTTCCCCGCAGACGAAGGCAGAGGGGTGTTAGGTTGCACAGTTTTGTCCTCAGCTTCCTTCTTTAATACATTTGTTCCCGGCTCTAGAAGTGCTCAGTTTACTGAAAGAGAGGCATCATTCACATAAAGATTGCACTGAAAAATACACATTTCTCCCATCGTGCCTGTGACTAAGGACATGGCGTGTTACAAAAGTGGACAATGTTTTAAGAGGAAATTGATTTCTGCCAGATGGGCCCTTTGTTTGACTTTCTCGATTCTTTCGGTGCCGGGCCTAGGCGCTGGCCCACCCCTTTTCATGTTCAGCGGGTTCCCATGTCGTCTTCTCATCCTATTGTATCTGGAAGGGTCCCACTTGAGAGCCCACTGTGGGCGCCTCTCCCTGGAATGTGCGTTGAAAATGGAAACCCCATTCCCCCTAGTGGGTGACTTGTAGTGTGTATTTGCGACCACCCTAACTCCCCTGCTGTCTCCGGCTGCCTTTATGAGTTCTTGCAGTGGTATATCTGGGACCGGAACCGTTAACACCCTCTCTCGCAGCCCCCTCGGTCTGTTAGAATATGGTGGGAAACCAGATTGCTGCTTCCCAGAGCAGACATCGCTCTGTCGGGAGCTGGAGGCCCAGGTCAGGCTGTGCCATCTTGTGTGGGCTGAGCTGACTGAGAAGGGTCTCTTTGGCCACCCTGGGCTGCACTGTCTGTCTAGGAGGCCCATCTTCAGGTGCCATATTGGACAAACTCTTACGTGATCCCGGGGTTAATCTTGGGAAGTAGACTACCAGGGCTTGCTGCTTAGTCTGCCTTGGTCCGGAAGTTCTGCGGAAACCTCCCGTCCCTGGGTGACTGTGCTGGTGTCATAGCACCCAAGCTCCACCATACGGCGACAAACTGACAGACGAGTGGCTGAACGCCGCCTCGGTGGCTGTTAGTTAAACTGGCTGTGTGGGAAATGGTTCTTTATTTTTATTCAACCTTGGGATCCTTCTTACCAACTCTGATCACATTAGCTTATCTGCGTTTAATTTTGTAGCATTTTAATCAGTGCGTACCCCTTGGCTCCCCATTCCCTTTCAGCTGTGTGACCATTACTGGCTGCCCCAGGTGCTGGAATGGTTATGTTCTCCTAGAGTAAGACATTTGCTCTAAACGCGGGAGAATCCGAACCATTGACATTTTCATAGTCTAGAAAAGTCCAATGAAAACGTTGCCTTCTTAATTGTTCTATTTTGGTTATAAAAAAGTATTATTTTTAACTTAGAGATGCCCCATCTCACTCGTTGGCTTCATGAAATCTACATTCTGAATGAGCTGCTTTGTTCCCCCTTGTCTCCTCGTCCCTTCTCCCTGTGAGCGCCTCTCTCACTCTCCGCCAGTAGGCTCAAGTGAACCTGGCAGAGGTTATGTTAATGCCAACACATTCAGTACATTGCTATCTACTTGAACGACGCACTAGCTGCCAACGTGTGCCTGTCTTTCATTAATTTACATATTTGAGCTCTTTTGATTGTTTTCATGCTTTACATTTGATGTAAATGTTATCATTTTGGTCTTTGCAAAAGATACTCTCTTCACATTTTAAGTGTTACCACATGTCCAAGGACACCAATGGGCAGCTTGGTCTGCAAGTTCTCCTGGAACCTGTTCTAGAAAGAATCACACCACTGAGCATGAGGTGCATTGGCTAGGAACTGAACCTGCGTCCCTTACCTGGAAGGCGAGAATTCTGCCAGAGCCACCAATCCCCTCAGTCCAGATTTTATAGGATAAAGTAAATGTATTGAGTGTTGGTGAAGCACCAGGCAGTCAGGGTGACACAAGGAAGAATATGGCCTGGTCTGTGTCCTGGAAGAGGTGTAGCAGGGGGCCGAGTGACCTGCACAACTAGCTGTCAGGGGAATGTAACAAGGAAGGCCAACTCTTGGAAGTATAGTCTAGATCAGGGGTCCTCAAACCATGGCCTGCGGGCCACATGTGGCCCACTGAGGATGTTTATCTGGCCCACCGGGTGTTTTGCCCCCGCCACCTTTTCACTTCAAAATAAGATTTGTGCAGTGTGCATAGAAATTTGTTCATAGTTGTTTTTTTTTTAACTTTAGTCCGGCCCTCCAACGGTCCGTGGGACAGTGAACTGGCCCTGTTTTAAAAAGTTTGAGGACCCCTGGTCTAGATGATGGGCTTCAAGTCAGACCCATGCTCAAAGCCTGATCCACCCCCCTTAATGGTTTCATGCTATATATGTTACTGACTTTGTGGAACCCTAATTTACTCGTCTATAACAAAGTTACTTGACAGGCTTGCCATGAAGAGGACATGAGCCAACATCTGGCACAATGTCCAATGGAAGCAATGCAAATTGCCTATGATACTTAATTTTCTAGTAGACACATTAGGAACTGTGGTGGCGTGGTGGTTATACATTGGGCGGGTAACAGCAGGGTCAGCAGTTTGAAACACCAGCCAGCTCCTCAGGAGAAAGACGAGGCTTTCTGCTTTCATAAAGAAGCGCAGTCTTGGAAACTCACAAGGGAAGTTCTCCACCGTCTTTTCAGAATGATGTGGACTCTGGGTCAGGATTGCTTGATCTCTCTGTAGATTGTTTAGGGTAGTATTGATACTTGTACTATGTTAAATCTTCCCATCCATAGGTATAATAAATTTTTCCATTTATGCAGGACTCGATTTCTTGTAGCAGTTTATTTATTTATTTATTATTTTATGTCGTTTTCTTTGGACAGACCTTTTGTTTCTTTGGTTATATTTAATCCTAATTCCCACTTTCGGGTGGATTTTGTAAGTGGTTTTGTTTTCCCGGCTCCTTTTCACAGCTTTCGTTGTCGGCATAAATGAATCCAGCTGGTTTTTGTATGTTGGTCTCGTGTTAGTTCCAACAGTTGTCTTGTGGAGTCTTTGGGCATTTCTGTGTATAGGACGATATCATATTCGATTGTTTTCCTATTTGGATGTCTGTAATTTCTTTCTTCTCTTACAGCTCTAGCTAAAACAGCCAACACAGCATTGAGTCGGAGTGGTGAGGGAGCGACTCCTTATCTGATGCCTGGTTACAGAGAGAATGCTTTCAGTCTCTCCTCATGGAGAGTAATGTTGGCTATTTGGCTTTTGATTATGTTGAGGAATTTCTCTTCTATTTTGCAGTGTGTGTTTTATCAGGAATGGGTATTAAATTTTTTCAAATGCTCTTTTCTGTATGAATCAGTATGATTGGATTGTTCTTTTCCTTTGCTTTATTTATGTGATGAATGGCATTGTTTTTCTCTTTTAAAAAATCATTTTATTGGGGCTCATACATTTATCACAATCCATACATGCATCCATTGTGTCAAGCACATTGGTACATTTGTTGCCATCATCATTCTCAAAACATTTGCCTTCTACTTGAGCCCTTAATATCATTTTCCCCTTCCCTCCCCCCTTATGAGCCCTTCATAATTCATAAATTATTATGATTTTGTCATATCTTACACTGTCTGACATCTCCCCTTTCCCCATTCTCTGTTGTCCATCCCCCAGGGAGGAGGTTATATGTAGATTCTTATCGGTTCCAATTGTTTTTCTTAATGTTGAACCATCCTTGCATACTTTGTAGGAATTGAATTTAGGATTATGTTTTTTGATAAATGGCTGTCTTCTCTTGGCCAGGATTTTATTGAGAATTTTTACGTCGATGCTCATGAGAGACGTGGGTTTATCATTTCATTTTCAGTGATGCCACGATTACGCTTGCTTCATAAAATGAACTTGGAAGTTTTCATCCTTTGCTATACTCTGGAATTGTTTGAGTAGAATTGGTGTTTGCTCTTTTCTGAACATTTGGCAGAATTCGCCAGTATGGCTCTCTGGACCTGGTTTTGTTGTTATTGTTGGGGATTTTTACATGACTTGATCCATTTCTTCTCTTACTATGTGTTTGTACTGAAATCAACGTTGGTTTAGGGAGGTGTTTCTAGGAATTAGTCCATTTCTTCAAGGTTTTCCACTTCATAACATTTATCAGGTTGGTTCTGTGGTAATTCACTAATTTTTAAAAATTTACTTGTGTCATTTGTATATTCCCTCCTTTTCTTTATTAGATTTCCCTGTGTTTGTTTTTTTTTGTGTGTGGCTGCGGTTGATCTTTGTTAAATGGGTTTCCAAATCCCCTGGTGGTTTGAGATAGAAAGTCGGACCCGGTGGAGACCTGCCTTTGAGTTGCATTCTGCCCCTTGGCAACGCTCTGATGCCCATTGCCTTGGGCTCCCCTCTGCCAGTCCTCTTGGACAGGTGGGTAGGTGGCATCAATGACCTCTGTCTCCATTGCCCTCACTCCCTCTCTTTCCGCAGGCTTGGGGATCAGTTCTACAAGGAAGCCATCGAGCACTGCCGCAGCTACAACTCTCGGCTCTGTGCAGAGCGCAGTGTGCGCCTCCCCTTCCTGGACTCGCAGACAGGGGTGGCCCAGAACAACTGCTACATCTGGATGGAGAAGAGGCATCGAGGGCCAGGTGAGCCATGCCACCCGTGGGACCTGAGTGTGTGTGGGCTTCTAGTCTGCATGGAGAAGGACCAGGGCTTGTCCAGGATCCGTATAACTGGGGTAGAACTTGGGGTGGGGGGTGCGGCTATTGCAGTAGGGCATTGAAATAAGAGAGGGCTTTAAACGTCCATGGAAATGGGGCCACAATGCCACCCAGCCCTTCCTGTCCACCCTTTCCTCATGTCCATCTCCAAACCTCTCTCTATCTTCTGGTCAAGAAAAGGTATCTGCAGAGCGCTGCCCTGTGGAGCGTAACGGCTCAGCGCCCTGTGGCAAAGCTGAGCCACCTGCACCTGCCAGTGACCATACTGTTGCCATGCCCGCCACCTGAGGTCACTCTGGAGACCAGGCGCTCCTCCCTGTCCGCTCTGGGCTTGCTGGGTGCTGTGGGCCGGGTCTGCATTCCTGCCCCAACCTGCAGTGGAACCTAATAAAAAAGCACCTGACGTGGAAAAAAAATCATGGGAAAATGGGGGTAGGAGGAAAAGGGATTTCCCACACACACACTTTAAAAATGTCTAAGTTCTTTTATAGTGTTTGGAAGGCATGCTAACTGCATCAAAGGTAATGTAGGGCGGGGGGGGGGGGACTCACACTTTCTCAGCATGCGAGCTCCTTATAAAACGATCAATTCAAAATGATCTACCAACCACAAAAATACAAAACACATAATTATTTTTATTTATTATATTTATTCACAAATGCATTAAGAGTTCTTTATATGGACAGTGTATGTGTATGTCCCTTGCATAACCGCATGAATCCATATTGCACAACACAACACAATGCAATTAACTATGTACATGTTTCGTCATGACCTGAGTTGACTCTGATGACTTGCACTGAATGGAATGAGCCAGGGATGCACAGTCCGGACAGTAGCTGCTGACAGCCAGCCTCAAGCACACTTCCAAATGATCATCAGTCCTGGTGGAACGGTACTTGGACTTAATGATCTTTATGTGGGAAAAAGCTGACTCATACAAATAAGTAGAGCTGAATCATGCAGTCAAGGAGGGAGCACATTTTCTCGTGTTTGGGTCCTTTCCCTCTGCGAGGAAGTTCAGAACTGTTCATGCGCTCTGGACTTCAGCTGAAGGTCGGCTTGTAGAGTCAAAATCTCCCATTCCGTATGAAAGTGATACGTTTTTTTCTTCTTACTTGGTCCAGCTCCCCCACTCATTTTAATGCCCTTTCTTATGTTTAAGAGAAAAAAAAAACCCAAGGTCTAAAAGTTGGTGATAACTAAGCTTGTCAGGTTTGCTGCCCTTAGCGCAGTTGTTTGCGCATGCGTTTGACACCTCAGGGTGCATCTGATTGGCTGCGCTGTATATCAATTAAGTGATGGGATTGATGATAGGCTTACGTCTGTTTTTTTAATGCCATGCGATCTACCCACACTACATTTACGATTGACTAGTAGATCATGATCGACGTATTGAGCACCCCTGATGTCGGGCATTGACCCATGCCGCTGGGGAAGGGGTGAAAGAGTAGAACTGGGCTAACCCTGAGACGAGGAGGCCTGCGTTAGAGGGTCGCCTCCCTTATCTCATATTCACTACCTTAGGGCCTTATGTAAATGGGGACAAAACTAGTACTTATTTATAGGGTTTTGGTGGGCTTAAAGGAAGGTATTCATAGAGAGCTCCTAGCATGTTAGCTCATGTTAGTCCTTCAAAGATGTTGACTGTTGTCAATGATGTTCCTGTGATGATTGCTCCTGTTACTAGGACAGTGATCTTCTAGACCCCTGAGGACAGAAAGACGTCCAGCCGGTGGCAGTTACAGTAACAACTCCAGGCATGCAACTCTAGCTCCAGATGGTAGCATTTCAAAAATCTCTTCATTCTGAAAAATATTAAACTGAATGTAGTACATGCTTGTTATGCTAAACCCTTGGATCTACTTCAAAACATTTTAATGTAATAGGCTTTCAGGAGGTTGGGGCTATGGACATAAAGGGATAAGTACAAAAGAGCATTGTTTTAAAATCCTAGAAACTTTTTTGTGAGAAAAAATGTGACCCTGCCTTTCCTTGACTCGGCCCCCATCTAGGTCTGTACACAACTAAAGGCGATGTTTCCACCTCTCACCTTCCCCGAAGAATTCTGTCCTCTTTTTGAGTACAGTTTTGCCCCTCAGGGTCTCAAATTGTGTTTCTTTTAAATGTCCTTTGAGATTTAAGAACAAAAAGTGTGAAGGGCCAGATCAGTGGATAGGGTAAGGTTTCCCAGTGAAATCTGTGTAGACTAGTCCTTACCACTTATGATGGTAACACATTCCTTATTGCTACTTTTCCTGACCTTTTTCTTTCTAATGCATTATTCAGTTTTCTTACAACATTTTCCTAATAAGCCCTTGTGATCATCCTGTGCCCTTTGGGAACATCTATCAAGAGCTCCCCTTTGGAATCCGCCCAAACAGTCTCCATAACCTTCTCAGCTGACCTCTCAGCCTTGAATCTAACTGGCCGCACAGATCCCTTGGAAGCCCATGGTTTTGACTGTGCCTTTTTTGTGAAGACCTCCCCTAAGACGATGGAGCCAAGGGTATGACTGGGAGAGCGTGTCTCCAGTCATCCATTGATTGCAGAGACATGCTGTGTGGAATAAGCCTGCGAGGATGCGACCCGAAGAAGCCCTGGCTCCGTAATGGGTTACTCATTGGGCTGCTAACTGCAAGATCAGCAGTTTGAACCCAATGGTCACCTCTTGGGAGAAAGATGAGGCGTCTGTCCCCGAAACCCATGAGACAATTTTACTCTGTGCTCTAAGGTTGCTGTGGTGTGCAATTGACGTGACAGCAGTGGTTTAACAAACAAACAAACAAGCAAACAAACAAGCAAATTGTGACCCGGAGCCCTAGTAGCACTGCTTTGGACGTCCCTTCCTATGTGCAGTTGGAGACGGTCTGAGTGGATGTTATATGTGTGATGTATGGCTGTCGCTCTAAGCCAACATATTATCTCATTTGTAAATATTTCATAATGAAAAAATCCTCCCCCCAAACCCATAACCACTATCAAGGCTTAAAATGTTAAGATAAGACTTGAATATCAGCTATTTGGTCAACATTTATTTCCCCACGGTTTAAGTCACTATCTAAACATGCTTCCTCCATCTCTATTGGTTGCCAATGCCTCTAAGGTGGTATCAAGTGCTCAGGTTCGTTCTCCCCCTTTTACAAAGTCATTTTATTGGGGGCTCATCCAACTCTGATCACAATCCATACGTACATCCATTGTGTCAAACACATTTGTACATTTATTGCCCTCATCATCCTCAAAACATTTGCTTTCTACTTGAGCCCTTGCTATCAGCTACTCATTTTCCCCTCCCTCCCCCTGCTTCCTCATGAACCCTCAATAATTTATAAATTATTATCATGTCTTACATGTCTTGCACTGTCTGATGTCTCCCTTTACCCACTTTCTGTTGTCTGTCCTCCAGGGAAGGGGTTATATGTAGATCCTTGTGATCGGTTCCCCCTTTATACTCCACCTTTGCTCCACCTTCCAAGTTCTCCCACTTCTTAACCTTTGTGTTACCTGTTGAAGGTTTCCGGGGTCTGGATTTGCTGAGTGCCACCCCTGTGAATTGGTGGGTGGCCTGGAGACCTTGGGTAAGAACTTTTCCTACCTGGTGGTGTGGGCGTTCACACCGGGAGGCTTTCTACTGATGATAATTGCCTTCATCTTCCCTTAAGGGTTGAAAAGGGTGTATTCACTTCTGTCATTACTCACTCATCTATTAGCTGTGCATTGCCTCTGTGTGTAATCTCTCCCCCACTGAAAATTTCATTTTTGGGAGGTGCAGTTCACATAGGAAAGGCAGGATCAATGATAAACTGGTCAACAGTTTTCAGAATGATGCATTGGTCTCTATGTTCTCCCAAAATGATTAATGCTGCCTTCTTTCTTTTTTTTAATTTAAGTACTATGATGAACTCCTATATTTAGACATATTTGACGTACCTTAATCCAGTGCAGTAATTATTCGGAGCAATGCTTGTGTAGTTCCATCTTGGGCCAGTGGGGGTTTTGGACAGTACTGGTTATGTTCTCCTGCTTAGAACAATGTATTTTCTTTGACATTGTTTTTGTAAATTCATACAGCAGAACATACACTTGGCTTATTGTGGGTGTTAGGGCCTCAAGGTTATTTCACTGAGCTGGAGCACTGAGGGCCCAGGGTCCCACTGAGTTCCTCGGGCCGAGTGCGATGGTGTCTGGAGAGGGTGTACTTGTGATGACAGGCAGGTGACAGCTGGAGAGGCGGGGCACGGTGATGACTGCATGGAAAGGGGAGGGTCCAGGTAATAACGCTTGCTCCAGAGGTGAGGCCTAATTTAGTCCCCTCCGTCACCAACACGCAAATAGTGGGCTGCAGCTGTGAAGGAAACGTGCCGCCCTCTGGTTTGGCCTGCACCCACCCAGGTGGTGCCCAGTGCTGTCCTAACCACGGGAGACGTTACAGGCTGGTGCCCATTAACTACCCACAGGCTGGTGCCCACTAACTACCGCCGAGCCTCTGCACTGACTCACTCTAAGACATTGACCATTCTTTAGTTAAGACGAGCCATTGCGCTGGCTCCTCCTCCCATTCAAAAAAAAAAAAAAGAACACACCCCGATTTCACAGTCTCTTTGTGTACAGTGCCAGCGACTTCAGTTACATTCTTCAGGTTGTGTGGTCATGCTCACCCTCCTGCTGAGCTGTTCTGCCCCCATCAGCATAGTCCTGGTGATTTGAAACACCCCAGCAGTTTTTGACAGGTCTCTTGCAATCTACCAGGGACCAGAGATGTTCCAGGCTCCCCTCGAAGACTTGCTGCCCTTGACCTGGGACCAGCTAGTTCTCCAGGATTCCTGGTTCCTTTCTGTAGGGAATGCCATCCAGAGCCCTAGATGGTGGTGCCCGTGGCCCTGGACTGGCTGGTGTTTCTTAGTCTTTTCAGTGGGCAGAACTTAGAGGTACAGTTTCTAAGTATTTTAGTAAAGAGAAAAGAACATTATGAAATAAACTGATATTTCCCATTCACATTTACTTTTACTTCACTGTAGTTACCTCAGTTATTTCCTTTCTCCCACACTAAAATATCTCTGCGTCTGATGACATTTGATACATAATTACCTATTTACTTTATTCCACAATGCACACATGACAGTATTAGATAACAAAATTATTCAATCCAGTTTACACACACACACACACACACACACACACACACACACACACACACACACTGTTCAATTCTATTTGCCTTTAGGTACATCCCACCAAGATTCTAGAGTGAAATGACTGTACTTTAAGGTCTCTTGGAATGGGTGCTCTGTCTGGCTTTTACTGACTTAATACACAGGTGGACTTACATAGTTTAATTTTCTCTAGATTGCTTTTTTGTTCTTTGAATTTTGGATCGTATTTCCGTTTTACTGTTCATTTTGAAATGCTAATAAACTCATAAGAAATTTCTAAGATAGTAGAGGTCTCATGCATCCTTTATCCAAAGAATCGAATGCAATTAGTACAATAACCAGATCAGAAAATTGACATGAGTTTTCTAGATGTGTGTAGTTGTATCTTGGAAGAATACAGCTAGAATGCTCCTTGGAGGCAAGGAGGGCGAGACTCCCCAGTGTACTCTGGACATGTTGTCAGGAGAGACTAGTCCCTCGGGAAGGACATCATGCTTAGTGAAAGAGACAAGCAGCAAAAGAAAGGACGGCCCTGGAGATGGACTGGCATCGTGGCTGCAGCTCGAGCTCGGCTCAAGCACAGGAACAATCGTAAGGCCGGTGCAGGCCCGGGCAGTGTTTCGTTCTGTTGTGCTTGGGGTTGCTGTGGGTTGACTCAGTGGGTAGGCGTCATAGTACCTACCACCCACATGCCATTTGGTCACCCTTGTAGACACGAAACCACCATCACAAACAAGATGCAGAACTGTGAGCCTTGTCTACCCCTTATAGTTAACATCAACCCCCTTTCTACACCTTTTATGCCCCTTTATCTTCCCCCATGGATAATACTGTTCCTGTAAATATTTTCTCTACACACATTTACAGTGTTATAATTTTTGCTTCAATGATCAAATAGTTTACAACACTCAAGCACAAAATATATTTTTTTAGTTTTTTGCTGTTTTCATTGCTCTTCTTTCCTGAGACTCCACCTTCCCTTATTTTATCATTCGCTTGGTTTACTTTATGTAAGAACTCTGATAGTGGAGGTCTGCAGGTGACAGCCTCTCTTTGCTTTCCTTTACTTGAGAATATCCTTATCCTAATTTTCCTTTAGCTGAGAATATCCTGATTTCTCCCTCACCCCCGAGTAACATTTTCCTTGGATATAGGATTTGGGGTTGGCGGTCCTTTCAGCACGCCACAGTTTCTGGTGAGGAACCTGCTGCCATTAGCATATGATCCTTTCTTAAGTCAGGGCTCGTGATAGGCTGGGCTGTCTAGAGAACAGGCCAGTTGTACTCATCTGTACACAAGAGAAACACATGACATCAAGAAGTTGCCCAGCCCAGTTCTGCTCAAGTCTATAGTCCAGTGCTAGGCAGGCCCTCTTCAGAGTGCTATGAATTTGTTTCTCTAGTCCACCCGGAGTAACCGAGTCTGACACCATCTTCAACAGACATCATGGGAGTAGGCAGTCTGTGTTCCAATTCTTGAGAAAAGCATGAATTCTTTCAGTGTGAACTTGACACTAACGGAAGGCTTTTTTGGTGTACACCCCTTCTCTGATTGAGGATCTTCTTCAAGTTCTTGTCTGAGAATTCTTTCTTATTTTTTTTCAAATTGGGACCAAGGTTAGATTTTGTGGATTGATTTTTCTGTCTGTGGAGATGCTTGTGTGGCTTTTCTGTGGTAGGTTGCTGTGTGAGTTTTGAATGTTAAACTACCACTGTATCCCAAGGATAGACCTCCCTTTGCCAGGACGCATCGACCTTCTGTGTTGTCGGAGTCCGTTTGACTCTCTCCATCTACATTTATGATGGTGTTCTTGAAAATGTGCATCTTTGTACTGCTGCCTTCCTATGATGAGTTGGGAAGTATTCCCTCCTGTCCAATTTTATGAAATAATTTATGTAAAATTGGCACTGTTTGTTTTTTTCTAGACATGTTTTGAGTAATTCACCAGAGAAGCCCTTCCAGCCTGGAGGTTTCTTAGTTGCAAGGTTTTTAACTAAAATTTAATTTCTTGAATAGATAAGGGACATCCCGCTCATTTCATTTCTTTTCGAATGAGCTTTGGTAGCTATGTTTTACAGAGACTTTGTGCATTTCAAAGTGAGTGGTATAAGCTTGTTGACAGTATTGCCCAGTTGTCCTTCTAGTAACTATAGAATCTGTAGCTTCATTTCTTCTATTGATAATTTGTATCTTTTCCTCCTTTTTCCCCTGATCTTCTTGGCTAGAGGCTTACCAATTTCATTGGTCTTCTCTAAGAAATAGCTTCTAGCTTAATTACTGTTCTCATTTTTAACTTATTTTGTATTTCTTAGTTTTATGCTCTGACCATTCTTTTTCACCTTCTACTCACATTGGATTTAATTTACTTTTCTTTTTATTAAGAGGGTGTCTTAAAAACGTTCCTGGAAAAATTCTGTTATCTTCCAATTCAATTTTTCCACGAACTCTTTGAAGCCCTTGTTTGTATTTTTAAGATAGAAATTGAGGTCACTTCTTTAAGACCTTTATTTTCTAATATAGATTTCCTTCTACCATGCTTCAGGATGCCTGCAGGCACAGGGGGGTAAGCCGTGGATTATTAAACTGCAGGGTAGGAACTTCAAGCCTAGGAGCTATTCCTTGAGAGAAAGATGAGGCTTTCTGCCCCTATAAAGATACACAGTTTCAGAAACTGGTTCTACAGGGTTTCTATGAGTCAGATCAGGTGGGTGGTTAGTTTAGCCATGTTGGCATAGTAGGTTATGTGTTGGGCTACTGCCCATGAGCCAGCAGTTCGAAACCACCAGCTACTCTACAGGACTAAGTTGAGGCTGTCTGTTTCTGTCAAGATGTGTAGCCTTGGAAACCAGGACTGCTATGAATCAAATTGACTTGTTGGCGGTGAGCTAGCCATGCTGTGGATTTTTAATGTTGTGTTTTAATTTACATTCAGTTCAAAATACTTTCTAATTTCTCTGTTGATTTCATCTTATACCTGTAGGCCATATAGAATTACGTTACTTTGCTTTAAACCACTTGGGAGATTTCCCAGAGACATTGTTGTTAATGATTTCTAATTTAATTCCATTGTGATCAGAGAATATTTTGTTGACTTGAATTTTTCCCCAATGGCTGTATCTTTTCCCAGCTTTTTACTTTTCACCTTTTATAACTTCATCCTTTTCCCATGTACAAACCTCCTTTTATTGGGAGCTAATACCTACAGATTCATATCGTTCCATAGTTCAGTCATATCAAGCAGTATTGTATAATTGCTACCACAATCAGTTTCAAAACATTCTCTTCCTTCTTGAACTCCTTGACATTAACTCCTCCTGACCCCCTCCCTCTCACCCTGTACCCCCATACCCCCATCCTGAGTTGTATGTACTGTCAAGCTCTGGGCCACGCAAGGGGAGTGAGTTCTAGTCAGGGCTCTATGTTGGCGCCACCTTCCCAGGGTCCTGGTCTCTATTGTGTGCGTGTAAGTAGCCTGCAGTGCCTTGCTTTTCTAAAGTCATCTGATAACTTGCTGTCCATTAATCGGACTGTGAAGACCATTGACGGTTAATGTGATTATTGTTACAAATAAAATAAGCAATAACTAAACCAACCAATCAACATCCCACTGCCAATGAGTTTCAGAGATTGTAAATCTTGACAGGGGCTCATCTTGAGGCACTGTATCAGACAACGTTCCTGCTCTTCATAAGGCTTTTAGCAGCAATCAGAAGCGGATTGCCTCTTCCTTCTTCCTAGTCTTGTTCTGGAAGCTTTGCCGAAACCTGTCCACCATAGGCCACCTTACTGAAATGCCAGTGCGTGAAATGCGTTTTTCCAACATCACCGCAATGCATGAGCCGCCTCAGTATGACACGCTGACAGACTCTGTGTCTTCCTCTGTGCTCTGGGCTGTATTTGCAGCACATGTCAAATCTAGACATCAGTTTACTATTTATACCTTTGTCTACTTTTAGATAAAGACTTTTTTATAATTGCACTTTATTGTATTTGTTTAATTAATGAAAAATACTATTTTATTTTAGTGGTATAGTTTATGGAAGAATTCAGTGAAATGTTAGGCATAAACTTTTTGCAGCCCCCTCACATCTTAGGCATTTACTCAGGCACTAAACAATTTCTAATTCTTTATCCCTTCATGTAAATCCAGATCTACCTCTGGTATCATTTTCTTTTTGCGTAGTAGTCTTAGAGCAGGGTGACCCTATTAGGGAAGCCCTGCACTGCTAACCATGAGGTACCCAGTTCAAACTCCCTCGTGGCTTTTTGGGAGAAAGGTCAGGCTCTCTGCTCCTATAGCCATTCCCAGCCTGGGGAACCTTGTACAGGGTCCATAGGCGTCAGAATGCACTCTCCTGGTTAGGAATTCATTTAGCTTTTGTGTGTGTGAAAACATGCCTTTGGAAGATATTAAGCTAACCAGTTCTATTTTTCTTTCAGAACTCCAATTATACTGCTCCACTGTGTTCTTGGTTTTGCTGAGAAATTTGTTGTCATTCCCAGCTTTGTTCCTCTGTGCAGCATGTCTCTTTGTTCTTGCTGTTTTTAATGCTCTCATGACAGGTTTTGAGCAGCTTGATTATGTGTCCTGTATAATTCTCATCCTGTGTGTGCGTGTGTGTGTGGGGGGGGTGTTGAGTTTTGTGGAGCTTTTCAAATGTCTTATCCTTTCCCTTTCTCCTTTGGGAACCCCGATTGCATATCTATTAGGCTGTTTGCTATTGTCCCACAGCTCGCTGATACTCAGTTCTTTAAAAAATTTTTCCTGTGTGGATTTCAGTTTGGATAGTTCCTCTAGCTAGCTTTTCAAGTCCACTCATCTTTTCTTTAGCACTGTGTCATCTGCTGTTGCTTCCAGTCAGGATGTTTTCCATTCCTTCAAGTTTGATTTCGATTTGAAAATAGATAAGAAATATAGTATTTATTTATACTCTGGGATTGAAAAGACTAACTTGGATTAGCATCCAGGGTACTAATTCTAATATCAGTGACCGTTCTGCATTGGTTTACATCGATGAACTTTGCTCAGAGTATAGATTATATTATAGATTATTTTCTAACTGTAAATGCCTTGTAGTTTTGAATTAAATGACAACATTATTACTTTTGCTTTTCTGGGTGCTGTACATCATTTTTGTCCTTACTAAAATGAGCTTCATTTTTGAGCTTCATTCTGGGACACAGCTATCTTTGGAGAGAATCGTTCCTTTCTGGTCTTCCTTAAGATGTGTTAGGTGGAGCTAGAGGAGTGGTAGGCTAGGCTTGAGACAAGGCCCTTCTGTATACTCTGCCGATTCCACCAGGAACAATAAGGTTTGCCAGGCTGACTGAAGGCAGAGCATTCCCAGACTAGTGTGAACGCCAGGCATTACTGCCTTTAATCCTTGGATTGTTCACTCAGAAGTGTGTCCTGATCAGTACTCAGCTGAATACCAGAGGAGGCCCTCTGTAATCTCCGCAGCGTTCTCTCTCTGAAACAATATGCTGGCATGCAGTTTCTCTGCACCCTGACCTCTCCAGTCTCAGTCTCTCTTTCTCTCTCCCAGACCCAGGAAGCGCACTTCGAGCCCCCTGGGCCTTCTCCTGGGCTGCTCTCTGGAAACTGTCTCAAGGGAGCTGCTGGGGCAATCATTCTTTGTTCCCAGGATCTTAGGGATCATTGTTCTTCATTGTCATGTCCCGATGTCATCAACACTTACATCTCATACATTTTTATGTCGCTGTTGTGATTTCTCACTGCCACCGAGTCGATTTGGACTCCAAGCGATCCTACAGGACAAGTAGAATGGACATGGCCCTATGTGTTTGCCGAGATGGTAACTCTTTTCCAGGGTAGAAAGCCTCATCTTTGTCCTACAGAGCCACTAATGGTTTTGAACTGCTGACCTTGTGGTTAGCAGGCCAACTCATTTACCCAGTATACCACCAAGGCTCCTTGTCGTTTGCTAGAGACTCCAAATCCAACCTCTACATCGCTGCACCGTTTTGCACTCCCCTCAGCGGTGCCTGAGCATGGTAGGCAGACTGCTTCCCGGCGGGGCGAAGCGTGGAATTAGTGCAGCCGAAGAGGAGTTGGCCCATTTGTCAGGAGTCTTGTCGAGGGTGCCTCAGGTAAAGGTTAGACACAATAATCTGTTAAGTCTCTTCCCTACATGACAGTCCTATTATTCTTACAAAAAAAATTCTTCTGAGGAATTTAGAAAGCATGTCTTAGCGGTATTTCTCCTCCTGCCCACTTGGGATAGTCCTTATCACACTGTTTTTAGCTTCCCAGGTGGAGATGTGCCAGGAGCGGGAAAATGAATCCCATCCGAAGTGCTTTGGTGAGGGGGGTGAGTGTAGATGGGCTAGAACAGCGGTTCTCAACCTTCTCCATGCTACAGTTCTTCATGTGGTGGCGACCCCACAACCATAAAGTTATTTTCGTTGCTACTTCATAACTCTCATTTTGCTACTGTTAAGAATTGGCCGACCCCTGTGAAAGGTCCTTCGGTCCCCAAAGGCAGGGGTCCTCAAACTTTTTAAACAGAGGCCAGTTCACTGTCCCTCAAACCCGTTGGAGGGCTGGAATATAGTTAAAAAAAAAAACTATGAACAAATTCGTATGCACACTGCACATAGCTTATTTTGAAGTAAAAAAACAAATGGGGCAAAAACACCCGGCGGGCCGCATGTAGTTTGAGGACCCCTGCCCAAAGGGGTCGAGACCCACAGGTTGAGGCTAGAGGCTCTGCTGATGGATTTGGCATGGCGAGCTGCTTCCTCCTCTGGGCAGGACCCTGGGTTTCTAGTGAGTGCGATTTGGATGGCTTGGTGGGGAGTTAGGTGGGATTGGGCCTCCCAGCTTATTCTTTCCCCAATGAGCTGTATGGCCTTGAGCTGGTTACTTAGTCACTGTGTCAGCCTTTCCATCCTGATTCTCTGAAAGTCTCATAGGGCTGTTGGCACGAGGAGATGAGATACCAGTGAGTGTAAGGTGCTAGTCCAGTATTGTCAGCCCGGTACAGAGCCGCTCCAATGTAGAGTCAGCCCGGTAGTTGTTCACTATTGTTTATGTATCAGCTTTCTATTGAGATGGAACCAGTGAGGGGCTTGGGAATCCCTGAAGCAGAGCAGGCAGACCGTATTCTGGGCTTTTGGTCCCTTTTGGCAGTGTACCTGGACCGAAACTTAAAGAGAGATGGGCTGGGGGAGAGAGAGGGGGAGGGAAAGAGAGAGTGGAGTGGTGGGTTAATGTTAGGGGTAGGGTGGGAAGAGAGAAAGGCGCGCGCGCGGTCGGTCGGTCAAAGGATTGGGAGGGAAGCAGGCAGAGAGCCGTGATGAATGCTGTGGAGTGGGGTGGGGTGCCAAGTGCCCAGGACGCCAGTCTTTTGGGGAAGCTAAAGCCCAAGCGGCCTAGGATGGCTTCATAGCAGTTAGGGATGCTCTCGTGTGCCAAAAGGGAGAGAGGAGAGCAGAGACCAGGGAAATGGCTTGGTAAAGTGCCTTGAAATGCATCTTGCCTGCTCTTCAAGCCTTCCCTCGCGTGTATGAGCTATGCCTCCAGCTCTCGGTAGAGTTGATTTCGACCACCACACTTTGAGCGAAGACCTGCTGTGCGCTGGGCCTTGAAAATAGGACCAGACGGAAGACTGGATCTCATACCAAGTTCCTGATGTGTGGGGGGCTTAGTAAACCATAACCCCTTGGCGGTTCCTTGGAGAGTCTGGTCTGGTAGGATTGGGCCATGGCCTTAGCAACCATCCTTTTCAGTACGCACTGCTGTGATGCCCAGTCGTGGTAAAGACTTCCCTGACCCATGCCATATGTGAGCTGGTAGGTAAGGGCCCTAATGGTGACACATGGTCGGAGTGAAGACAGGCTGGAGCCCTTTAAATGACAGTGATGGCTTGGAGCCCTGTGCAGCACGAGGTGGGCAGCGGCAGACGATGAAGGAGGCAGCGTGCAGGGTCTCAATGGGAAGGCTTTGCACTGGTCACTGTAGTCTGAGCAGGGTCGTCCCTGTCTCTCTACTCCACCTCCCATTCCTTTCTCCTGCCTTGGTTTCTTTCCTGGCTCTCTGGGAGACTCCCGTGAATAAATGGGGTGCAGGCTTGGCATGCAGCTGATGCTTGGTCAGTGTTGGGACAGAGGAGAGGCAAATTTGCATATGCTCCAGGAAGGTCTATTTAGATTCAAAACAAGAATAGAGATGAAGCTCTTTTTCACAACAAGAGTTGGCCAACAGCGGAGCTATTATGTGCCTTGTGAAGTAGTGAGTTTTCTGTCTCTGGGAGGAATCAAACGGTGACTTCCCACCCAGTCTCTGATGTTGCAGGGGGAACGCTTCTCTGGGTGGGGGATGAACGAGGGAGCCACTCCGGTTCATTTGTTCCCCATTTTAAACCTGGCTCCTTCCTATCTCTTATCACCCTTCCCTCTCTTTTCTATTCATTTCATCTTAGTATTCTGCATTGTTCACCTTGTGTCTGCCAGGGAGGCTCACAACACCCAGGATACAACGACAGGTCTTGGGTGGTGCACAGAACAAGCTTGTAATAGGGGTCGGAGTGGTTAGGAGTTGGTCTGTGAATTCAAGGTCAGTTGTTTGAAAACACCAGCCGCTCCTCGGGAGAACGACTGGGTTTTCTACTTCTGTAAAGAGAAGGGGTCTCAGAAACTCACGGGGGCAGTTGTACCTGTCAGCGTGGACCTGATGGCGGTGAGTGGTTCTTCTTTTGACCAGAGAGGCATTACGCACATGATGCTGAAATTTCCTGTGCAGCCAGTGTGTGAAGGGTGTGTGTGTGTGTGTGTGTGTGTGTGTGTGTGAGAGAGAGAGAGATAATTGTAGCTCAAAGTCACAAGCAGCACTTTGCTTATTGGGCTCTGTGAATGGGGCGGGGAGCACAGCTATGGCCTTGGTTGCCCGGGAGGACTCATCCCCCCTCTTGTCTGCGTCCTCGCCTCTCCTATCCAAATTCTTCCTTAGCCCCAGGTTCACCGCTCAAGGTTAATTTCCCCTGCTGCAGCTGTGACACCATCCTCCTCCTCTGCCTCCTCCTCCCCCGCCTCCCTCTGCCACACACACCGGGCTTTGAGTTATGTGCCTCCTGTTCTAATGAGATAAACAACACAATTCTCACGAGGCCTGCTCTTCCCTCTGTAAGTGGGACTCTGGGGCTGGCTGTGCGGGCCCTGAAAAGGCACCCAGGTGCCTGTGTGCCTGGAGAGGAGGGCACGGCAGGGGGCAGGGCACCTTGAGAGGGGCTCTTGGGGCCAGATGCTTGTTGGCATAAGGTGGAGTCAGAGCAGACACCAGAGAGAGGCGCAGTTCCATCCTTGTGGTGAAATGACCAGATTGCGTGGCTGGAGAGTCTGGGGCGCTGGGCGGCCGGGCCAGGATTGCCCAGCGAGCATGGGAGACTGCACACCAGATAATAACTGAAACGGGTTCAAGGCATGGTGGTTATAAAGTGCTTCCTCTGGACTGTATTAATTTAGGTGCCAGCCCCTCCACAGCAGACTTTGTTAGCATGGCTTGTAACTTAGAGGTGGGAAACAGGTCTAGGAAGATGCAGTGGTGTTGCTAAGGTGACATTCAGTGGTGGCACTGGGACTCATGGGCGCTGCCTCTGACCAGGAGCTTCCTCAGTCCACTGTGGAGTGTGAAGAATGAGACAGCAACAGTCCCCATGTCTAGACATCTAGCCCCCTGAAGCCTCTCCCCAGACAGTTCACCTCCAACTGGAGGCGGTGTGCTCAAGGCCGTCTCCGTGCCATGGAGCAGTGATATGAGGCGGGCGGAGTCTCTGGGAGGGTGGTGGTCTGAACAAGTGCTGGCAGGCTCTCCTTCCTGCCCCTCGCGCCTTCAGAGGGGGCCGATTGGATGTGTCCCTCCTTACTCACTGCTTTGGGTCAGCATAGAACTACCAGAAAGCAGCTTAGGGGTCAAGACAGGACCCTGAGTCACCAAGACGGTCGTGATGGGCCAGAGGGAGGGCCCCTTGTGGACGGTGTGGCTCTGAGCCAATGAGTCATTTCTGTGTCCAATTCTCCCCTGGTTGAATTCATTTGATAAGTGTTTCTTGATGTGCCAGGCACCAGGTTACATGCTGGGACGCTGGAGATAGACGCAGTTCTTTCTGCCTTGGAGCTTCTAAAACCAGGGGAGTGGGTAGCCAGGAAGCAGAAAATGAACAGCCCCTGTGGGAGGGGAAGTATATGGAACCCTGTGGGATTCCCGAGGGAAGGACGTTAAGTCAGTGTCGCCCCTCAGAGAAGGCATCAAACAGTACTTGGCTGGTGGGTCTCCATCCAGTGGCTCTTAGGTTCTTTCACAAATGGACTGGTTCTCCCACCTCCTCTCCCTCCTGATTGGGCAGGCTTGGCACAGTCTGGGCGTTGGTCATTTTCAGCAGCCTTTGGCCAGTTGGCCCAAGATATGCTTTTGGTTTGCACACAGGGGAAGACCCACTAACCCAAACTAAGTTTGATTGGCCAGTGGTGGGACCAGTTCTGGGAGTTGCAAGCCACCCTTGTTTTGGCCATCTCTGGGGTCCTGGGGACACCAGTCTCCAAGACTGCCCGAACATCTGGAAGGAACCCGAGTCTGTGCATCCACTGAGGAATGACAGGCCCAGGGGTGGCGTGGATCCGAAGGAACCAGAGCAGAAACCGTGGGTTAAGCCCCGTAAAGCTTTCCTTCGAAGAACGGTCAGAACTGGACCTTCTTTAGGAGAGAAAGCAATATCTATTTTATTTGCCTCACTCAGGTTTTTTTTTTAAATAGCCACAGGACTGGCCCTCACAGCTCAAGCAGCTCAGAGTGTAGAAGCCCATGACGTAATCCACAAAATCAAGCACTCGGATGACTCTTAGAACCAACAAGTCCATTAACTCTTGAGAACCCCAGTGACTGTCACAATACCGGAGGGGTGAGCAGAGCCCGTGGTCTCCATCCCATTCGATGGTTTCTAAGAATCTAAGGGAGGAGTACCTGAATGCCGTACTTCTTAATAGTCTCTCACCCTCCGGGACAGTGGTTCTCAACTTTCCTAGTGCCGTGACCCTTTCATACAGTTCCTCATGTTGTGGTGACCCCTCCCCACCATAACATTATTTTCGTTGCTACTTCATCAGTCATTTTGCTACTGTGATGAATCGGGCGACCCCTGTGAAAGGGCCGTTTGACACCCAAAGGGGTTGCGACCCACAGGTTGAGAACCACTCCTGTAGGAGCAACTGTGATTTAAGAAAACAGCAAGATAAAGACTTTTCATACCAAAAAGAAACTGTCCAGTGGGAGAGACCAGGTGGCGGAGTGACGTGGACTAGACCGTTGACATGTGTTATCTTGTGAATCAGAAGCTGGCAGTTCAAAGATGGGGAAGAGAAATCACGGAGTGGATGGAGCGTAAACTACTTGGGGTGGAGAGAGGCGGGGGGGGGGGGAATTAATTTGCAGTTTAAACTGTTGAATACAAAGTTGAGGACCTGAAATGTAACCCCCATAATTTCCAATAAGAACTGTTATTTTTTAAAAGATACTTAGTACATAGGGAGACCAGGACATTTTGGGTTCTTCAGTGTTGGGGTGGGTGCCCCTGGTGTGGCCCCGAGCCCAGTGAATGGGTAGGGGTGACTGATACAAATGACTGGATATTACAGCAACCAAACGAAGCTTTCTCTGTGAATGGCACAAAATGAAGCCACTTTCCGTCTTTGGAAGGTCCCCAAACAGCAGGTTGCAGTGGGGTCCCGATACTTTCTAAACTCCATGGTCCTCTAGGCAGTGGCACTCATGTCAGCTGCCCGTTGTCACATCTACCTACAGAGGACAGAGTTGTCGCGTGAAAGCCCAACCGGAGCACACACTATTTGTTCATCACACACTGCTCCTACGAATATTTAGTTTAGTTCTGGGGGTTTTGATAGGAGCAAGCATTCAACACCCCTGCCCTCCAGACTTTTCATTCTGGCTGGGCGTGGTGCATTGGCCTGGTCGGTTATGTTGGGGTACAGAAAACAGTCTTTTTAGACCGCTAATCATCTTGCTTCAGCACCTTCCTCTTCCCCCTGGCATCTCGATTGTCCACCCTCTTCTTTGGGAATCAACCCTGGTCCCATGAGGAGCCCACGTACCTCCAAGGACTCTAGCCGCCACTCTGCTACAGTGTCCCTAGAGCAGCGGTTCTCACTTTGTGGGTCGTGACCCCTTTGGGGGATCGAGCAACCCTATCCCAGGGGTCGCCTGATTCTTCACAGTAGCAAAATGACAGTGATGAAGTAGCAGTGAAAATAATATGATAGTTGGGGGTCACCACCACATGAGGAACTGTGAAGAAGTCGCAGCATGAGGAAGGTGGAGAACCACTGCCTTAGTGTGATATCTGATTAGCACAAAGTCTCCTCATGGGGGTGCTTGGCATGAGAAATGATGTTGGTGTGCAACTTTGGGATCAAAAGTCAGACGCCAAAGGTGACTTTCCTGGGAAGCAGGTGGGTGGAGTGTGCAGCCGTGCGAGCCCTGCAGGCACATGGAGCCTGGCTCCCGGAGCCCACTTCAGCATGCTGTCCGCAGCCCTGTAAGTGGAGAATCAATTCCTTGATGCATTTTCTTGAAACATTTCTCAGTTTAGGACGTCCTTAGGGCAGGCATAGGGAGATGATTTTGGACCTAGATAGAGGGCCAGTTGCTGGAGCCCCATTGCCCTGGGAGATATGGTAGAGATGTGAACTCTGAAAGGCTCCTCTTCTGGTTTGATGGCCCCTAACATTTCCGCCAAGCCAGGAGAGCAGATCAGGTTTGGTAAAGACAGATGGTTCTTTTGGGCAGGGACCTGCTGGGACAGCATGGTGGAGCAGACAGAAGGGTCCTGGGGTCCGCTGACCTCCATTCATCAACCAGTTATGTGACCTTGACAAGGCCACCTCCCTAGGTGGCAGTCCCTTCCTGTGAGTGACAGAGCGGGACAGGGTAGTTTCCAAGGGCCCTTCCAGCCTGGAGCCTTTAACTTTCACACTGTTTCTGTCTGCAGGCCTTGCCCCCGGCCAGCTGTACACGTACCCCGCTCGCTGCTGGCGCAAGAAGAGACGATTGCACCCGCCTGAGGACCCAAAGCTGCGCCTGCTGGAAGTAAAACCTGGTCAGTGGTGGGGAGCTTGGCTGGGCCTGTGGTGGGAGCGGCGGGGAGGACGGAGCTGGGTCCTGGCTCCTTTGCCTTGTAGCTGATTTTACCGGGAGTCTGCGCTCACAGCGGCGTGTGTCCATGTGTCCAGCCGAACGGCCCTTTAGCCGAGTACCTCTTGCCTTTGAGGACCATAGCCAGCAGCAGCAGGTGGGAACCGGCCCAGGTTGAATGCCTTTCCTCATCAGAGCCTGAGGCTCAGCTGCATCATGGTATACAGTAAGGAAACCACATCCACAGTCCAGTGTCCCGACGGAGAAGGAAGTGGACTGTGGACCCTCTCTCAGCCTTAGCCTGAGTGCACTTCTTCCTGGAGACTCGTACCTGGGAAAGGGCCACTTCATTAAAAATGGACTCCGAAGAGGCTGAGCTCAAACTTGCCCGCCCTCTAGGTGATGGTGGTTGTGTAATGCTCCTGCAGAAAGATTGTTGGCTTAGCCGACACTAATTTGTGATTATGCTGCGGCGACGTGGCCCGATCCAGGGCCCAGTGAGTGCCCAGGTCCCTGGCTTTAAGGGAACCTCTTTGGGAGGGAGGTCCTGGGTGCTAAGATGTGCCTCGGGCTGGTAGGAGAAGCACTCTCACGCGGCACTGATGCAGAGTTGACGTGGCCTGTCCCACGGCCACCAAGGGCATGCTGGCTGGGCCCCACTTCGTCCTTTCTAGACTGTGCAGGCGGATGTCACTCTGCAGACGCTCTTGACCAGTCGTCCAGGCTCATCTCACTTGGTTCATGTCAGCCCGGAATTTGCTTGTGACATTCTGTTGGTTAGCTCGCGGGTGTCGGTACGCAGCTAGGATCCACTGTGTACAGATTCGAAAACACGGCAGGCTGAGGAATAACGTGGGCCCAGAGCCACAAAGAAGTGTGGTCCAGTGAAAATAGAATGCAAGCCACGGGTGCTATTACATTTTGTTTATTTGTTTCTGGTAGCCACCTTGGAAAAGGGAACAAGAAACAGGTGACATGAATTTTAATGTATTCTGCTTCTGCTGATAGATCAGCAATCACTGGGCTTCTGTTTAGGAGATGTCTTTGAATTTCACACCTTCAGCACATCTAAATTTGGACCAGCCACATTGCAAGTGCTCGATGACCATGTGTGGCTGGTCGTCCCAGAACTGGTCAGCATTCTAGAAATGCACTTCCAGTGTGGCCCTGACCAGCCGCTGGGCACTACGGGGGAACTTGTTAGGGTAAAACCAGGGGGTCCAGCGTGGTGGTGAGGGTTCTGTGTCTCCTGCCCCCTCTCCTTGGGCAGGCAAGCCGGCCCCCAGCAGCCCCCGACTCTCAGGAAAGCACCCTCAGTGGAGTGGCTGGCCGTCGCTCTCTGTGGCAGAGAAGTCCCAGGAAACAGGATTGTCTGGCTAGGTTTTTGTTAATCCACCAATCCGCACCACCCTGGGGATGGGCCACTGACGGTTTTGTAAAATCATCAACCAACCCAGTGTCTGTGCTATAGTTAACACCAGGTTTCCAACACACGTCCCTTCCTCAGGTTCTTCCTCCCCCTCTCCTCCCCTCCCCCAGCCCTGGTAGGTGGAGAAGGAAGGGGAGGGCAAAGCCCGTTTCATAGGTGGGAGAAGGCAGGCTGTGCAGGGAGCCAAGGCGCATTTATTGTGCTGCTCACATATCTGAGAACCAACAGTCCCATTGTTGGCGAGGCTCGGGCTCAGGCTCAGGCCCAGGCCGAAGCTGCCTTTCCTGTGCCTGGTGCTTCTGTCCGCAGAGATTTACTCGGGGCACCCTGGCCTGCCAGTGTTCATGTGCTGCCTGTGGCTGAGCAGCGGGCCACTGACGTTGGATCTGCTCCAGCCCTGGGCCTGAGTGCCTTGTGAAGTTCGGGAAAAAGAGGCCACTCCCGCTGACAGTTTGCTGTGGGCACATCCACTGCCACTGCATATCTGTGTTCATGTGAAAGGCAGGGCTCCTATGGGTTTCTGGGATTTTAAGGTTTTGTGGGAGTAGAAAGCACAGAGCGGCTAGTGGTTTTCAATCTGCTGACCTTGTGGTCAGCAGCCCAACGTGTTACCACTTAGCTACCAGGACGCCTCAGACCTACCACTGAACGGACTTAGAACAAAACAATAACAACAAAACCCAAACAAAAAGCTGTTTGTCATTTCCTGGGCCTGTTTCTGAGTCTGTCCCGATGAAGTGAGGCTTGGCTCTGAATGGACAAGCTGCACCGGCAGGTGGTGAATCAGAATGGCCGAGGGAGTGCCTGAGAGCCAGTGATAAGGAGCCTGGGCCTCAGAGCAGCCAGGGCCCGTCGAGAGGACACAAAGCAGCAGGGCCCAAGAAATGTAACTGTCTCTGCCCAGATGTGACACAGGCGTTTAAAGCAGGACCTTTCATACCAGCCTGTATTGTAGGAGAGGCTCTATCCTCAGCAAGGCCACGTGGCACTTTTTGGCCAAAGTAGAAGGCACTTCTTCTGTGGGGACGCCAACAGAATGACCTCCCTTCTGGTGGATTAGTAGGGTAGAAGCTGGATCTCAATCCTGCTAGGTCCCCTTGGCAGGAGATCCCATGCAGGACACAATGTACCCACCTTTCAGTGGTTGTGTCTTTATCTTCTCTAAAATGCACAATTCCCACCTGAGAAGGCATCCTACTTTTGGAGCGGGGTTGGGGGTCTTGTCCTCCCCATTTCTGACAGGGCCACTTGTGGCACAATGGTAACACACACATTGGGTGGCTAACTGCAAGGTCAGCAGTTTGAAACCTCCAGCTGTTCTGCAGGAGAAAGACTGGGCTTCCACAGTGTGTTAGGGGTTTCTAGAGAAACAAAACCAGGATACTTACAATTTTATAGATAGATAGATAGATAGATAGATAGATAGGTTTATACCACAAGAAGGAATATAACAGCTGATTAGTCCACGCAGCAGTACAGAGGGTTCAGTTCAACTCAACAGTTAATACACTGGAAATCCTTCAGATCACGTGGGCTGCTGGGTCCAAGGTCAAGGAAGCAGATAGCAGAGTCCTCTCTCAGGCAAGGCAAGCAGCAGGGTGGGTCACCAATAGTCAGTAGCTCTGGAGCTTAGTGAAGTGAAGCCGACCCAGGATGGGAAATTGAACTCAAGCAATGCCACAGGCTCCACCAGCCTGAAACTCAAGTGATGTATGTGGCAGGTCTCGAAGGAGGGAGCCTCAAGCTCTGGTGACAAGATCCAGAGGTTGGCCTGGGGTGCCGGTACTGCAGCTCACAGGTTGAGATAGAGAACTAGCTAAAGCAGCAGCACGCTCCAGCATCTTCTGATCAAGAGAGATGGGGGCAGGTGGGGGGGGGGCGGTAGGGGGATGGGGGGTCTTTCAGAGCAATTTATCTCTTAGCCCTCCAATCAAACTGTGACCTGATTGATCCCACTTGTTCCTATTGGTCAGGTTGGCACCATAAACCTAACTTTCACATGTAGAGTTAGTCTTAAAGACCCACAGGTTCCATTCAACTCGCCCCTCTAGCGTTGCTGTGAGTCAGAATCGATTTGCAACCCATAACCACTAAATCAGGAATAAGAGCTTTAAAAAATATTGGCGAAGTCTATCATGTATTTGAATCCACCAGCTGCTCTTCAGGAGAAAGATGTGATGGTCTGCTTACAGGAGGGTTTCTAGCCTTACACACCCTGAGGGACGGTTCTACTCCTCCCTGTAGGTTCTGCTGAGTCAAAACCACTGGACAGCTCAGTGCTGTGGTTTCATTTCTATTCCATTAGTAGGTTTTAGTCGAACTTTTTGCATGGAACTCAAGGTTGTTAGCATTTCCTGGGGGTGACCAGAGTCCCTGGAAGGAGCCCTGGTGGCATAGTTGCTACACACTTGTTGCTAGCCACAAGTGGTTCAAACCAAGCAGCTGCTCCATAGGAGAAAAATGAGGTTATGCTCTAAGTCATGAAGGCAACATACCACCATGAAGCAGGGAACCAATGGAGACATCTGCAGGGTGGCCCCAAACCCAACTACTTGGACACCTCCCCCTTCCCTCCCAGAAGAATGCACTACAGTGGTGAGCAGTGAAGCGACAGCTAAGGGAGCGGGGCAGGTCTGACCAGAGCACACAGGAGCAAACGAAGAGGTAAGGAGAGAGAGTGGAACACATCCTGGCCCACCAAACCCGGAGGATGATATTCATGCTCAGAGCAGCCAATGCACAGAGCGGACCATAGGGCCAGCCCCACTACAAGACATGACATCCCTCATTGACCCATATCTCTAGGAGGGACAACACTGGAGGCACAGTGTGGGAATTATGCCTGATCTGACCCTGTCACACCAGGGCGAAACACTAAGGGCGTGCTACAGAGCAGCAAGGGGAACAAAGCAATGAAATCCCTGGGAATACCAATAATAGGCTTTGGGGCCAGGGTGTGGCACCCCAGCAGACTCTACCAGAAACCGCTCCTAAAGAGCAGCAAACAGACCTGGAACTATTTATAGGTGTTTCTTATTTTTGGGTCCTTAGTTTTGTTGTTGTTGTTTTCTTTTGTTTTGTTTGCTCTGTCTTGTTTTTGTGCTTATTATTGTCTCTGCATGCCTATCTAGATAAGATAGGCAGGGTAAACAATCCAAGGGAGAAACAATGGGACTAATGGTTAGGGGGGCATGGGCGGGGGAGAAGACATGCAGAAGGGGAGGCAGGGAACAGGATGTGGGTTTTAACAAACCCAGGGACAAGAGAACAACAAGTGATTTCAAAATCAATGAGGAGGGTGTGGGAGGCCTGGTAGGACTTGATCCAGGGCAATGCAACCGAGAGGAATTACTGAAACCCGAATGAAGGCTGAACAAGACAGTGGGACAAGAGGAGAGTAAAAGGAAATAGAGGAAAGAAATAGGAGGCACAGGTTATTTATAGAGGTCTAAATACAGGCATGTACATACATAAATGTATTTATATATAATGATAGGGAAATCGATCTATGTACATATATTTATATATTAATTATCAAGGTAGCAGACAGACATTAGACCTCTACTCAAGTACTCCTTCAACGCAAGAACACTTTGTTATAATAACCTGGCATTCTGTGATGCTCACCTTCCAGACATGATCGCTGAAGATATGGGTGCATAGCAAATATGGTGAGGAAAGCTGATAGTGTCCAGCTATCAAAAGATATACCGTCTGGGGTCTTTAAAGCTTGAAGGTAAACAAGCGGCCATCTAGCCGAGAAGCAACAAAGCCCACATGGAAGAAGCACACCAGCTTGTGTGATCACGAGGTGTTAATGGGATCAGGTATCACGCATCAAAGTCCCAGAACAGAAAATCATATCAATGTGAATGAGGGGGAGTGTGGAGTGGAGACCCAAAACCCATCTGTAGACAATTGAACATCCCTTTACAGAAGGGTCACAAGGAAGATACTAGCCAGTAAGGATGCAGTATGGCACTGATGAAACATACAACTTTGATCTAGTTCTTTAATGCTTCTTCCCCACCACTCTCATTATCTCAGTTCTACCATACAAATCTGGCTAGACAGATAGGAACTGGAAACACGGAATCCAGGACAGATAACCACCTCAGGACCAATAATGAGAGTAGCGATACCAGGAGGGGAAGGGGAAGGTGGTGGGATGAAGGATGAACCGATCACAATGATTTACATATACCCCCCCCGGGGGGGATGGACAACAGAAAAGTGGGCGAAGGGAGCCATCTGTTAGTGTAAGACATGAAAAAAAAAATCATTTATAAATCACCAGGGGTTCGTGAGGGAGGAAGGGGGGGAAATGAGCTGATACCGAGAGCTCTAAGTAGGAAGAAAATGATATGGCAAGAAATGTACAAATGTGCTTGACACATGGATGGACATAGGGATTTTGATAAGAGCTGTGTAAGCCCCCAATAAAATGATTTAAAAAAAGAGATGTAGTCTCAGAAACTCAAAGGAGTTGTGTCTAGCCTGTCTCTGCATGGGAATCGACTTGATGGCAATGGGTTTGAGTTGCGTGAGTCTCTGGAGAACTTGTTGCCAATCCCTGGTATGTGGGCTGAGGGGGTCAAACTGCCCAGGGCTCGAGTCTCCCAGAATAAGAAAGCAGAAGTGGATAAGAAGTGGATGGGGCCCTTCCAGTACAGGAGAATTGGGTCTAAGCTTTGGAAGGTCAATGCATAGTATTCACCAGACATTTAGAAAGCATGAGCCCTTTGACCCGTGAGTTCTATTTCTAGAAATCTCTCGTAAGGATACATAAACTCACAGTATGGAAGAATGTGCGTTGTGAACAGCAACCACAAATAAAGAATGGAGATGACCAGAAGGTCCATCAATGGGAATTAATTAAATATATGACGAGAGACAAACACTCAAAACAAACCAACTAAACCATTTGTTGTCATTGATGCCTACTCTTAGAGAGCCTGCCGTTCCAAAGTAGAATTGTACTCCACGGCGCTCGCTTTCAATGACTGCTTCGTACAGAAGTATGTCGTCAGACCTTTCTTCCATGGTGTCACTGGGCAGATTTGAACGGCCCACCTTTCAGCTAGTAATCAAGCTCAACACTGTTTGTTGTTACATCCAGGGATGTAAACATGTGCGCGTGTGCGTGCAGACACACACACGCACACACACACAGCACAGCCATAAAAAGTGATTGTTTTTTTTACTTGAAAAGAATTGAGTAGAAAAGAAAATGGTCTAAGATCCATCACTGAGTGTGACGAGAGGGTACCCAGTGAGTGGAAAACAAATTGTACATCATATATAGTCTCCTTTCAGCAAACCTTACTGTAAACCGATCATTGATTTGCCTATCCTTGGCTGAATCATTTTCAATTTGTGAAAATTAGAAGACAGAGTTTATATTGGAAGAGCAACTTTCCAACCAATCAACTGATTCCTTGTTCACTCCTTGACTCAGTGCCTTGAGGTGCCTCCTCTCTCCTCTCCCTCCCAGCCTCCTGGTGTGAGCTCCCTGCCCTGCCCCCATAGGCTTTAGAAATGTAATTAAGACTAAGACTCTGGATTCCACCAACACCAGTATTGCCCTACAGTGAAGGGCCTGATCTCTTGGGAGGAGGCCCTCTGATTTTTGTGCACCTGGGGGAATACTGACCTCGCATGGAATTGTCTCGAGGCCACTCATACGTGGGGCTTCCTTCCATGCAAGACCCTCCCGAGCAGTGAGCAAACGCTACATGTAGTTTCTCATGCCGGCAGTCAGGCTGCCCCTTGTATGGCTTCTTTGTGTGCCACTTCAAGTCCAGCCATTGCCACATGAACTACTATTGTCGCTATCAAGTGTTGCTGTAAACAAAAACCACCGCCCATGGGTGCCTTTAAAGAACATGGGTGCCTTTAAAGAGCAAGAATGAAAAATTTTTTAATAAAATAAAGAACAAGAATTGATGGCTCAGTATCCAGTTCTGACCCGGAGCCACCCTATTGGACAGGGTAGAACTGTCCCTGTGGGTTTCCAAGACTGTAACTCTTTATAGGAGTAGAAAGTCTCAGCTTTGTCCTTCAGAGCCGTTGGTGGTTTTGAACTGTCCACCATGCGGAACCACTATGCCATGAGGTGGAGGCCAGGAGTGCAAATGCAGGTCTTGGGCGGGCGAGGCTCTCTCTCTGTGGGAAGAACCTCCTCTTGGTTCCTTGGCTGCTTCTAGGTTAGGCACATGGTCATCTGGGATCTTCCCCTGTGGTGGTTGCCCCAGCGGCTCCCATGAGAAGGAAAAGGTGCAGAACCCACCTGACTGCTCTAAGTAACATAAGAAAAGAAAACTTGGCTTTCCCAGCCTGGGGCCTGTTTATAGGTTCAGTGATTAGCACTTCATTATAACTTTGGAGGGGCACTCACTTCTTTAACCTTTGGGATAGAACCTGACCCCATCTTTGCCTTCTACCCAGAAGGTAGAGCAGAGCTAAGAACCCCAGAGGAGACCAGGTTAGGGCCAGGGGAGGGTGAGGGACCTTGGAGAAAGTCTGGAGGAGCCCCCCCGAGAGGGTGGATCTTATTGGGAATGATCAGACATTGTGGGAAAAGGAGGCAGGTCTCTCCCCCCACCCCATGTCCTCTGTACCTCGCTCAAGTAGACATCTCGCCCCACTGTGAAAATGTAATCCTTCCTGAATTTAAATATGCAGGCAGGATGGGAATTTGAAAGTCTTCTCTTGGACTTAGGTGTTTCTCATGCTTAACATCACCCCTCCTATCAGTCTTGAATAAAGAACACCCACCCCAACCCCTACCTCCTCTCCTGGGCATCTGAAGGCCAGCACACCCAACACCATTGCTCTCCGCCAACAACGGAATACTCTGCAGCTCTCTCGTGGCCACAGAGGCGAAGGCAAGGTATCTCACCACCCAGGCATCACAATTCATATGGCGGAGTAGGGCCACCGCTGGCCCATGTCCCCATGGTGGAGCTCTTTTCTTAAGGGAGCACCTGGCCGGCAGGAGAGAAAGGTGGACAGTGACTGTCCCGCAGAAGGCACCGAAGCATGCCATCTGATGAAAAGAGCCCTTTCCACGCCGCTTTCATTCTTCTTTTAAATCAGTGGTTCTCGACCTTCCTGAGGCTGCGCCGACCTTTTAATACAGTTCTTCATGTGGTGGTGACCCCCAGCCATAACATTATTTTTGTTGCTGCTTCATAACTAATTTTGCTACTGTTATGAATGGTAGTGTAAATAAGCTGATATGCGGGATCTATTTTCATTGTTATAAATTGAACATAAAGCATAGTGATTCAACACAAAAACATCATGTAATGATATATTGTGAAATATGTATTTCTAATGACAAATAAGTGAAATGTTGTCTTGGAGCATGGTGT
Source organism: Tenrec ecaudatus (assembly GCF_050624435.1). NCBI lineage: Eukaryota > Metazoa > Chordata > Mammalia > Afrosoricida > Tenrecidae > Tenrec > Tenrec ecaudatus. The sequence goes on from NC_134543.1 coordinate 31,828,687, forward strand.
AGAATGGGTAGCAGTCTTCACACCGGGTATTCGTAGGTGGGTGTATCTGCGCATGTTTGCAGACCGCCTGGAGCCTATTGATAGAGGAGAGGTGTCTCAGTTCTTTTTATTTTTTAATAGTTTTATTCGGGGCTCATACAACTCTTATCACAATCAATACATACATCAATTGTGTAAAGCACATTTGTACATTCATTGCCCTCATCATTCTCAAAACATCCATTCGCCACTTAAGCCCCTGGCATCAGCTCCTCATTTTCCCCTTCCCTCCCCATAACCCCTCCCTCATGAGCCCTTGATAATTTGTTAAATTATTATTTTGTCATATCTTGCCCTGTCCGACATCTCCCTTCACCCCCTTTCCTGTTGTCCATCCCCCAGAGAGGAGGTTATCTATAGATCCTTGTAATGGTGTCTCGGTTCTTAAGACCATTGCAAATATGTGTTTTCCAATGGTCTTCGGTGACCTCTGTGAAAGGGTCATTCGACCCCAAAGGGGTCGAGACCCACAGGTTGAGAACCGCTGCTTTAAACGAAGGAAAGGAAAACGCTAGGGACCCACCTTGACTTACGACTCCCGGATGAAAGACTGTTGACTTTGGTCCCTTGCGCATCTTTTGACCCCGGGCCTTTTGCTGTCCTCCGGGTCTAGGGCAAATATTCTCTTTATGTAGAGACTGGGAAACCATGGCACAGCGTCCGGGAGTTAATTTCCCAGGGGCCTGGGGCGGGAAGAGCCACGGGGAGACCCTCAGGGTCACTCTGCTGGCACTGGCAGCGCATGTTGTCCACTTTCATCCTGGTGGTGTCCGACTCTAAAGACGTCCTTTCACCGCCTGTGGCCCTGCTGCTCCCGGAACGTACCCAGGCCAGGTCAGTCGCTTGCCCCCGAACACTGGGCTAAGTTAGACTCTCAGCACCTTTGTCAAATGCCAAGGGTGGTGGCCAGGGAGGCAACCAAAAATGAGCTTCTGGTTCTTTGTCTAGGTTTTTTTCTTTTTAATTTTCGGTGGTCACCTGGTGACTAGGGATGAATGACCAGCATCTTGACTCCCCCAACAGGCGGGCAGGTACCTTCATGGCAATAGCAGTCTCCGAGGCCCCAGGAGCAAGTCACAGGGACCCTCTCAGGGGCGGCGCCCCAGGGAGGGACCCTGGCCCACAGGCAGGGATGGAGACTGCTTCTGCCGCCTGGGTGCTGTCCCTGCCGCTCCCAACTGCCAGAACTCTACAGATGGGCACGGGCTGTGGCCAACTTCCCTAGCTTTTGAAAATCCTGCATCTTAATCAGTTCCCTCCTGCTCTTGTACATGGCCCACATTTTAATAGTCTCCAGGCTTCGCCCACCATTTGCTTTCGGGGGTTCGGGGTGATTTCTCTCCTCTTGGAGACAGTCGCCCTGACTCCTCAGACACCCTCCCGTCCAGGAACAACTTAAGGAAGGCTGACGTGCCAAGCATGTAGCCCGAGATTGATGAGCCTGTCAGCAGCTCCCTCTGCCCCCTGGCCCTCCCCCCCAGTCGTGGGCGCCTCAGATGGATGAGCCAGGCAGGGGGCGGCGAAAGAGAGGACCCCGGGAGCCCCCAGCCAGGTGTGAGCCAATGGACAACATGACCTTCTCTCGGCCTGCTGAGGAGTCTGGCTGTGTCCTTCTGAGGGGGAAGGACGCTCTACTCCCACCCCATCTGTCAGTGCTTATCTGCTCTGTGCCGGGGGGGTTGGCTGAGCTTGGTACGGCTCGGAGAATGGATGCCTTCAAGTGCATCAGGGGGAAATGACCAGTCATTTATCTCCTTCCTGCAGCATCGGAGCCTGCAGCCATCCATCCTGCAGGCCTGCAGGTCTGAGTCGGAGAGCTGGAGAGAGGTGACCACGTGTGCCCACCTGAGGTCTGCTCCCTTTGCCCTCCTGGAGCCAGCTGGCAGAGGAGCTGGGCATCTGTGGGTTGCAGAGGTTCTTTGGCGGGGGCTGTGTGGTGGGACCCAGACAAGCCACAGTTAGAGACGAGGTTATCAGAGGGAGGAGCTTCCCTGCCTCATCACTGCCTCTTCCCTTGTTCATGCCCCGCGGAGGGAAACAAACGCAAGTTTCTTCACCTGTGTCTGCCTGGTGGATGCAGTTCTTGTAGATATGTGCCGAGCAGAACTGTTCCCTAGGTTTTCAGGGACGTGACCTTTCTGAAGCAGATCACCAGGCACGTTGCCCGAGGCACCTCTGGGTAGACTTGAACGTCCAACCTTCTGGCCACAAGCTGGGTGCTTCACAAAGAGAAGAAGGAAGGATTGTGCCCATGTTGGCTGTGTTGCATGCAGACTTCTTTCCCTTCATCCTCATTTCTCTGAGAGAGACAGGGCTGGGCTTCCAGCCTGCTCTGGGGTGTGGGGTTGGGGGTGGACCCAGACCCAGACCCAGTTGCATCTTATTACTCTTTGCTCTTAGATCAAAAGGATCTTCCCTGCAAGGGAAAATGTGCTGGTCAGGCCTGGTTTAAGGGCAGCTCGATTGACCCCCTGGCCCTGGTGTTGGACACACTACCTTCCCTCTCCAGCCTCCCTCCTCACCTGGAGGATGCAGATCAGAGCCACTGCTCTGCCCCTGCTCGGGCCTTTTCTGAGAGCTGTGTGGGCGGCTGCTTGGAGGACTTGCAAAGTGTGAGGAGGCACCCTGGGTGTCTCTGTTAGTACAGTTCCTGTCCCCGCACCAATGCTGGGCTTGTTGTCAGCAGTGCGCTTCCCAGCTGGGAAATGGTGCTATGTGGACTGGGGAGAGGATGCCTTCTCCTTTGGAACCTTTTAAACACCCTAGTCTTAGATGCTGAGCAGAGAAGACCTGGTTTCTGGCTGTGGACTCAACCTGCACAAGCTCCCCTTGCTCCCAGAAGCCTGGCTCTGTGACCCAGGGCATAGGGGTGGAAGGGAGCTCCCCTGCTCCCAGCTTTTCCTGACCCCGCTTGCCCTTGGTGTGCCAAGGCTGACTCCTCTGGCTGGCCCCTTCTTCCTGCCCTTGGCTGGGCTGGCTCACTTTCTTCTGGGTGAAACGTTCCTCCGTGGCCTGGGCCTGACTTGCTCTACGCTGTTACCCCCTTAGCACTGGGCTTCTGGCTGTACATCTGACTTCCATCCTGGCTTCCTGGGTGTGAAGGTGTCAGGGACAGCTTCCCTACCTGTCTTTCTTGCCCCCAGGATAGAACAGATGATGAGACATAAGCCCCACACGAGGACAAGACTGGCTGTGTGCCACGCAGATTCTCTCCTGAACCCCGGTTTTGTTTTGTTTTTTTGCAATGACCTCCTTAGGAGTCTCTGCCTTTATCCCCCCAGCCACCCCACCCCCTTATTTTTCACAGTGATCCAGTTAAACATATAGGCACCCTCTTTTTGCTTATAATCTTACAACTACTCCCCATTAGGAGCCTAAGGTCTTTGTGGTGGCCTGTGAGGCCTTTGAGCTTTCTGTAACTCCCTGGACCAGCCTCCTGTTACCCCCGGTTCACATGGGGGCCCGGGCACTGTGGCTGTTTGACTTGGAGCGGTTTTTGCTGAGTGTCAGCCTGATCCCCTCCTGCAGCCTTGCACTTTGCTGAGCACACTTCCCATCTCCTTTGATAGCTTTCTCCCAAGTCCTGAGCTCCACTTGTTATATCATGGGTTACTTCTCTATTTGATTTATTGTTTCACCACTACTTTGTGCTTACACTGTGTCCCTAGCCGCTAGGATGCCCGATACAAAGTACCCATCATTGTGGAGCTGCTTCTAACTCATGGCAGACCCCATGGTATCAGAGTTGAACTGCACTCCACAGGGTTGTTAAGGGCTGGCTCCACCTCCCCTCTAAGTACACTGCCAGGCCTTTCTTCCGAGGCTCTTTTGGGTGGACCTGAATTTGTAATCTTTTCATCAGCAGCCGAGTGTGAACCTTTGGCCACCATCCAGGAGCTGCCACGTAGAACACTCACACACACCGCCATCAAGTTCATTCCCACTCGTAGCCACCCTAGGAGACAGTAGCACTGCCCCTGTGGGTTTCTGAGGCTGTACATCTTTACAGGAGTAGAAAGCCTCATCTTTCTTTTTGAGTGGCTGTTGGTGTGGAACTGCCGTTCTTGTGGCTCGCAGCCCAATGCGCCACCTACCAGGTTCCCTGGCCACAGAGGAGGCCTTCTGTAGTTGCTGCAGGAGTTAGTGTAGCAGTGCACCTGTGGTTGTGACCCTGCCAGGATGTCTTTCCCAGCCTGCAGGAGTAATGGCCACCACGGTGCTGTGGCCATCAGACAGGATCTCAGACGCAGTCTTCCCCGCACCCCGCCCTGCCTCTTCCCTCTCCTCTGTGGGCCCAAACTAGGGGTGGGGAAAGCTGTGGCTCTGCTCCTCCTGGTGGTCCGAGTGTCAGAAGCCCAGGAGCCTTTGCAAATGTACCGGGTGAAGGGAAGCTTTTGGGGGCACAAAGGGAGGTGACATCCTCCAGCAGTTCCTTGTGCCAGGTTGCTTACATCCATTACCTTATGCGCCCATTCCAACCCAGGGAAGTGGGTAGGATGTCAAGGGCAAATGTTTGCTGGGGGGTGGGCGTGGGGAGCATGCAGCTAGAAGGTCGTCGGGCTGAGGTTTCATCCCTGAGCACTCTGTGCTTCCAGTTTTCCAGGTTCCTTTGAAGATTTCACTGTTTCTTTCTGTCGTCTATCCTGCCCATCCTTCCCAAGTGGCAACTCCTTGGCTTGCTGGCCAGTTAGGGGCAGGACGAAGCTCAGAGTAGGAGGATGCTTATTTATGGTCCACATCCTTGGATCTTGGAAGGATTGAAGCAGGGTGGTGGGATGGAGCATCAGCCCCCCTGTGGTGTAACTATCCTGGGATTCTAAAAGAAGCAGGAACAAGGGCCTGAAGGGTGCAGCCTGGGAGATGGATTCTCAGGGAGAGCTCCTCTATTTAGAGCTTCATGAGTCATGAAACAGGGAGTTAGACACCACCAAGACAAGGGTGTCCTGGAGGAAGGAGCAGGCAGGTTCTTGGGGCATCTCAGGAAGTGAGGCTTTTACCCCCTGTTGGCGTTATCCAGTGCTGTTAGGACAGACACCACAGTGAATGGCTGTAACTAACAGGGATTGGTTTGGACTGTTCTAGAAATCCAAATTCAGGGTTCTGACAGTAGGGCAAGCCTTTCTTTCTCTCTTTGTGCTCTGGAAGGTGGTCTTTGCCAAAGCCTTTCCGCATCTGCTCCTGGGTGATTGTCCTGTGTCTTGGAGTCAGATCTTTTCCTGTGTCTAGGAGGTTCTCAGCAAAGGGACTCTGGGTCCAGAGGAGCGCTTTGTTACCAGCTCTTCTATCGTGGCGGTCTGTATTCCTTCCTTCTCTGCTCCTGTATCTTGCCTTTATCTCTTATAAAAGGTGATGCAGGCCATAACTCAGGGGGATTCCCCTTGCAGTGCACACAGGAAATTACATTTTTGCATCAACTCAACAGTTTTCTGAACCCCTAAAGTTAGACAGTTATAAACTCTGCGGGTTTCCTTTCTTCTTAAACTCTTTCTCCTTCAGTTTTCCCCTGGTCTGCTTCATTTCCTTGTTGAAACCCACTCACTGTTCCGTGGAAGAAAGGATCCGGGCTGTGACCTGAAGATGGGTGCATTCCCACCGGAATCCTCTTCCCGCTGATTGGGTGATTGCCAGAGGTTGCCTCCTGGAGGTGATTCCTTCATCACACAAGTGCAAAATTACATAATCACATCATCAACAAACCACTGATCATCATGGCCCAGCCAAGTTGACTCAGAGTTTGTGGGTGGGGGAGGGGAGGCGGGGGCACCATCAATTCATAACACCACCTCCACACCCTTCCCTGTTGGTAAGAGATAGCAATAGTCTCCCTTTTCCTGGTCTTAAAAGGCTCAGCTGATGAGCTGATGGGGAGTCAATGAAATACTGATGCTTTTCGGTTTGGGTTCCACTTCTTTCTTTATAAACCAGTCTCCCTATCTTTTTAAACTGTGATTTGGGTGAAAGTCTACAGAGCAAATTGGTTTTCCATTCAACAGTTCACGCACATTGATAGTAGTTCCCACAGTGTAAAGGCGCCCTGCCCACTTCCTCCCCAGGCTGATTGTTCCCGTTCATTCTTGTAGTTCCTCCCTGCTGTCCTGAGCTGTATCCCTGGGCAAGTGCCGCCCTTTGCTACCTCTCTGCTGTTATTGGGCTCAAAGTTGAGCCATGGGGTGCGTTCGATTCCAGACCCGAAGGTGACTAGGGTTCCCTCTGCCTCTGTCCTTCGTGTTTTGTTCTACCTTTTTCTCCCACTCTATCCAGGACCTTGTGTTGTGATCCCTTTCAAAGTGGTCAGCAGTGGACGTACTGATTCTTACGCTCCTCAATCCTTGCTGTAAGTTGATGCATACAATCTAAGGAAATATGATGAGTTTCACTCCTGAAAAGACTTTGCCCGGAGAAGACAAATCTGCACATTTATGTTCCTTAAGAGAAACGAGAAGTAGGTAAAAAAAACAAAGCAAAAACCCTCTGAATCCGCTTGATCCAGCGGGAGGGTTGTCTGCCATTGTCTCTGGGCTCTCCCCTCCCCTGTGCATCGCAGCTCCATCTCCAGACCCCTGCCTCGAGCGCGCTCGTGATGGATGGATGGATGGATGCGCCTTGTCGGGGTGTTTCGCCACGCGTTCCCTTGGGGCAGCCTGTCTGTTGGCAGAGCACCGGCTCCCGAAAGATGGCTTCTCTTGCAAACTCGACAGCTAACAGACAGCTCTTCTCTTTGTATAGTTCCCCAAAGAAAAACTGTCTTAATCTGGGGAATTTTTTTTTGGTGGGATATTTTATTATAATCTGGTAGGACTTCCAGGTACCCAGCCTACCGCCCTGCACCATACATGAAGGAGAAGGAGTCCGGGCCGGTGCCATCAAAGGCGTTTGCATTTTGAAATGACCTAGGATTTAATGACTCACTGTGCTCCCAGGCCGGGCTTTCCGACTCATCTCGCCACATCCTGTTAATGAGCTTCGTGGCTCCAGCAAGCCCGTGGAACTGTGGAAGCTTGTCTTTCCTTCGAGGCACTGGGTGGCGGGTGTGGGGCATCTGTGTCCAAGACTGTGCCTGGGCTTTCCATGTGGGGACAGTGCCTTGTCTTAGAAGCCACTGTACTGGCAATTTTTTTTGGCTTTGCTTTCTATTTATTTTTAAAAAGACTTTATGGGCTTCCATCCTTGTTTGTTTAAGAGGCCTTTTTTTTTCTTCTTATTTGGAAACCGATTTGCTTCGGTCTGCACAGAAGCTGTCTCTGGTGTGATGGATCGTGCTGGAAGTCACCCAAGGAGTATCTCTGTTCCCAATTAGAAGTGGAGGCAGCGCTGCTTACGGGGGCCTAGGGAGGCGGCTGGCTTGGGTGACAGCTGCTACCGATCTGGAGAGAGTAACGATCCTTGGGTTTATATCTGTGTGTATCAAATCAGGCTAATTTAAAGATGAATTATGTGTGTGTGTGTGTGTGTGTGATGGATTTTTTTTAAGTTAAATGTTTGATGGCTTCTGTCGGGTTACATGGTCCCCTAGTTTGTGTGAGGTTCAAAATGTGTGTATTTAAAGAATGACTAAACCCTCTATCCAGATAAGAAGGATCAGAAAACAAATGGAATCAATGAAATCCCTCGGGGTTCAGTAAGAAGCAGGTCCAGGATGAACAGTGGGTAAGGATGTGGATGTGTTACCTTCCTCCCCCACTCAGCCTTTTATAGTCAGGAGCTAGAAAATGTACCCTCTGCTGGTTCATTGAGAGGGGTTACCTTTTCACTGTGACCTTGAGAGCCTTACCCAGAGTGCTTTGCAACTAGAGTTTGCTAGTGGTCAACCCAGCATGCTGTCTGTTCATGGAATGGCCCTCGGCAGGGTATGAAGTAGGTTGCCTTTAAGAAGCACATTTAGCGTTCATATTTTAGGAAGTGAGGTCGTATGGGATGTTACTGTTGCTATGACCAGGGGTCTTCAAAGCATTCACGTCAAGGTATTTGGGAAGCCTCGAGTAGAAGTAAACGGCCCCTACAGGAACCAGGAGACAGGTGTGGCTACTGAGCCCAGGAGATACGGCGAGCCCGAGTTGAGATATCCTGTACAATCCACACCAGATTTTGGAGAATGCAAAGGAACGAACACAAAACATCATAGTTTACATTGCATTTTAGATTTTAATTGAACACGTGTTAAAGAAAGATTTGAGTTACGTGGAGTTAATCACATAGCGTTATTAACTGCCCCTGTCTCTTGTTCTTTTTTTAAATGTGGCTACAGGAAGGCTTAAAATGACATTATCAGACTTCCGTTTTCTTTTGATTGGATGGTGCTGTTGTAACATTAAAATCAGAATTACTCAAACGTTGATAATGATGCGTCTACTATTTATGTAGTATTCACAGTATCAACGGGAGCCCTGGTGGAATAGTGGCTGGTACCCAAAATATCAGCAGTTCAAAACCACCACCTGCTCCTTGGGGAAGAGATGGGGTTTTAAACTCCTGGGGAAAGTTATGCTCTTGGACACCCACGGGACAATTCTACATGGTCCTATGGGATAGATAAGGGTGCAAGAATCAGAAGTGACTATAGATGGTAGTGGGTTTTTAAATTCCTAGGATTTCTACCTTGAAAGCATTCCATTTCATTTTTGACAATTTCCATGTTTCCTAGATTCACACTTTGTATTGTTCACGTTCACCTTCGGAAGCCTGTCAGCTGCAGTATCCTCATCCGAGTAAGGGAGTCACTGTACTGCCCTCCTGAGTGATTGTGGGAGTGAAGCGAGCTAGCGTCATAAGAGCCCCTGCCTTCGGTTTGCTTGGAGTGCAGTGTTCTGCGTGTGGGCTCAGCGCGGGCTCAGCCGGCCCGCTGTTAGGGTAGGAGCGGTGTCCTGACGAGCTCGTTTGGCTGAGCTCTCGCCCTGCGCTGCTCGAAACCAGCTGTGCAGCTTTGGGTGACGTTACTTAACTTCTCTGAGCCTCGAGTGACTCATTCATAAAATGAGACGCTTCAATTAGATGTTCTGTCGGGCCCCTTTCAGCTCTCAAATGCGGTGCGATTCTAGAAACGGGATTTATGACGTGTTGAGAAGCGATACTTAAATAGGAACTTCAACACTCTGTCTGATGATGGTAAGTATGAGGGATGGTGGCCAGCTGTTCTCTTCGGAGGACAGGGTAGGAGGAGGCAGCAAGCGCTAGTTGCGTTAGATGAGACATGTGGCAGACTGCTCAGATTGGCGAGAAAGAACAACGTGTCATCCGGGCGGGCTGTGGCACGGTGAACCAGAACTCATTAAAGCAGACCATTGACAGTTTATGACACGCACCTTAAATGCCACCCTGTCACCCAGACCTCCCCTGGCCCTTGAGCTAAGTGGGCCCACTCTATTATTATTTGACTTTTTACCCGTGTTTTCCTTCGTAAAGCTTATAACAATTTGTAATTATGTGTGCACATATATATATACGTATATTCAATTACAAATATGTGTGTATGTGTATATATATATATTTACACACATAATTACAGATTGTCATTAATTAGTGTTATGAAGGAAAACTGTGTGTATTTTTTTTCAGTCTCTAGGCAGGGGCCAGTTTTCTTGGGTTCACCACCTGTGGACGTAGAGGCAGAAGCCCATAAGTAGTTGTTGGTGAGAGGAATGTGTTTTGCACGTGGTAAGGCTTCTCCGCGAGTGGGATCCTCCACTCTCCAGGCTCCCTTTGTTTATGAATAAGAATTCCAAACACCTTGTTCCTCAGGGAACTTGAGATAGTTTCTCCTTCCCTTTTCCTTTGGCTGGAGGCTGGCCACCCATGGTTGATGCCCACCTGCTTCTTTTTCGAGGACTGGATCCGGTTTGGTGGGAGGAGCCAGAAGGTGTGGGGCCCTTCTAGTTGGGTTGCAGTAAGTAAAACCCAGCAGAGCCAGAAGGACACGGGGCTGGCTCTTTTCCATTAGCTCCTCCAGACCCATCTTCCTCCTGTTTTCTGCTGTTTCACCCCCAGGAAGCTGACCTCAGTGGGCTGTATCACTGAGGTGCCTGGCTTCCATCTGAGGTTGACCAAGGCAGGTATCAGCCGGAAGGCACAACATGGGAGCCAGGAGAGAGGGGCTAGGAGATGCCTTTAGCCCTGGTCTGGGGCTCTGTTAGGGGCTGTTGCCAGATTCTTGGCAACGGCTTCCCGCTTGTTCCTTCCGGAGCTGCAGTGGTGACAGCTCCCCACCATCACTTCTGGGGCATGGGGACGGCTGCAGATCCCCTGAATCCTGCCCACCCCCCTCTATAAATGGTCCCCACCCTAAAGTCACCTCCATTCTGTGTACAAGTGGGCCACTTCCTTCCTCCTGCTTGCCGCGCCCCGCGGCATGCTCGTCCTGAGCGCAGCTGTAGGGGCCATGCGTTTCACTGCCAGTGTAAGGGAGGTAGGAGGCACCGCAGAAGCTGGAGAAGTATTTTGTGGTAAGTCACTCTATGAAGCCCTCCCATAACAAGGCTTGCAGCCTCAGAAACCCTTGGAACATTCAGTGTGCCCTTGAGGCTCACTGTGGCTCAGCATCAACTCGGCACCACACAACAACAACAATACCCGAGCTGCCGTTTTTCCTGCTTATGTTTTATTGGCACGAGGTATGTGAAGCACACCATTCCGACCACTTTTTACATGCGCAAGTCGGCGACAACATCTTCATTCACCGTGATGGACAAAAACCACTCTGTTTCCAAAATTGTCATCACTTAAAATCCTTTATAGCATTGCCTAAGCCATACTCTCTTCATCTGTCTCCCTCCTCCCACCCCAGGGAACCACACATAAACTTCTGTCTCTCTGAATTTGCTTTTTCTTGACGTTTCATCTGGAAATGTGGTGATAGAGTATTTGTCCTCGTCATGTTTGCCTGCCTACTCAGCTCGATGATTTCCCTGTGTTAGGACTTTGTGTGTCTTGATGGCTGACTAATATTCCATTGTGTAGATGTACCATATTGTGTCTATCTGTTCATATATTGATGGGCACTTGGGTTTTCCAACTTTTGACCATACTGAATATAGTCTAAGGTTTCTGTTTTTAGTTAGAAGGCAAAAAAAACCCAACAAAACAAACCCAAACCAAAAAACAACCCCCCCCTCAAAAAAAACCCAACAACCCATAAAACCACAAAAGCAAATCAACAAACACTAGCCTCCTTTTGGTTGGGCGTTCATGGGGAACATTTTGAAGAAGGGGTTCAGCTTCTCTCTGGCCTCTTCCTGGTCAGTGCTGACTCTGCTCAGCTGGTAATGGTCACTCAGGCCCCCGGCGGCGTATTAAACTCCGGCTATCTTCTGCACGAGAGCAGACACTGCAGCTTTCACTCTGCCAACGTGGGCTTTGCTGGGCCTTTGCGCACACTCCTTCCCGTCCTTTGGTTTAGAGGCCTCCTCTGCTTGCCCACTGGGTTGCTTAGAAAAGCCACTCGGCGGTGGACATGGCTTTTCATGGAGCTCCAGCGGAGCAAAGAAATGACGTTGTGAGACCAGAATTGAGATACTTTATTGCGTCCGTTCAACTCCTAGGGACCCCCAGGGAACCACAGAGGAAACGCTGCCCACACCCCGTGCCGTCTTCCCCATCTGTGCAGCCACTGTGATGGTCCGGCTTATGGAAGGTCTTCCTCTTTCTCGCTGCCCTGCATCTTTTCCACCTGCTCTCGGGACTGATCTCTCCTGGGATAATGGAGGCCACCACGTCAATGACACATTATGTCAACCATTGCTAACCTCACTTCCTAGACACAGAAATGGGCTCTGGGTTCCTGACGTACCTCAGCCAGTGTCGCTGGGCCCAGACAGAGGCAGAGCAGATCTGAGATTGGGCTCTCTGACCCCAAGGTCTGCTCTGCCTCTGTTGTCTCCAAGGCTGCGGCCCTGGCTGCATTCTTTGGCCTTATGAACTGGGAACAGAAAGCCCCAACTCCAGTGTCCCTCTGCCGTCAGCCACCTTGACTCCTTCCTCGGGCCCTGGTCCTGCCTGCTTTTCGGAGGGTCTCTCCTTTCCCTCCTACCTCCACAGCCTGACCGGGCCTTTCTGTGCTTGTTTTCAGAAGTGGAGCTGCCCCTGAAGAAGGATGGGTTCACCTCAGAAAGCACTACTTTGGAAGCCTTGCTCCGTGGCGAGGGGGTGGAGAAGAAGGTGGAGGCCAAAGAGGAGGAAAACATCCAGGAAATCCAGGTATTGCTGGCCCGCCAGGGAGCACCCTGCAGCACGGCCACTGTGTTTCCAGAGTGCCAGCACGGGCTCTGGACCTGCCTCTCAACCTGCCTTATGGCCCTGCTCCCCTCTAACACATCCCCCGGAAGAGTTCATCTTTCCCTGAAGTCAGTTCCCATTCCTGATTTCCCTGTGTCTTCCAAAGGTGTGTCTTGAGCCAGCCGCCTGTGTGCAGAACCCGTTGGATCCTGAGAAGACTATGGTACACTCAGCAGACCCGTCCAAGGCTCGGGGAATGTCCAGTTCTCTGTCCAGGCTCGGAGCCTTGGCCAGTCCCCTCGTCTCCTCATACCTCATCCTTGGCTCCAGTGCCACAGACTTCAGCCATGTCACCTCCCCACCTGTTCATCCTTCCATCTAGCTTAGGAGTCACCTTCCAGGCAGGGAGGGCTGCTCCTGTCTCTGCTTGTGACACCTGTTGACCACACGAATGGAGTCCCCTCACTACCCATGTGCTTCTACTGGTCTGGTTTGTCCTCTCTCTCTCTCTCGTCACGATTGCCTAATGGGCACTGTATTAACACTAATCCGAGTTTTATACAACACTGCATGGACCTTTACTCTCCAACCCTTCTATCAGTCCGGAAACCACTCAGCCCTCTCACGGCCCTCTCTGCTTCTGGGCTCGAGAACCTGTTGCAATGGCCACCCGTAGCTTTCGGACTTTGAATTTTGGTTAAGTGGCTTATTAAGGAAGCAACAGGGCAGGGTATACCTTAGACACAGGAAGCCTGCAGACAAAGTCAACCTCCTTCAGTGCAGGACAGGTGTCAGCAAGCTTCACACTGCAGAGCTCTGTAGGATAGGGCCCTGAGGACGACTCTGTTGGACCCGCTGCCTGTCACCACTGAGCACCTTTCAGTCTGTCCGTTGACAGTGTCAGAGCCTGGGCTCATGTAACAGCACAGCTCTTTTGGGAAGTTCCTTGCCTGTCCAGTCTCCTCTCTTCCTGCTGCTGCTCTTCCTGCTTCTTCCCATCTCAAAAAAAATCTCTGTGGGGTTGGATGCTTAAGTATAAAAGCATCTTGTCACTTTTAAGGCATGGCTCCTCCCACCAGAGCCATGAGTTGACCAATCGCCTCTCAGAAGGCCGCAAACACTTCATTTGTATTGCTGGCTACAAATCACCTCAGTTACAGAGTGACAAACGGGGAAGGGGAGGGGGACAAAAACATGGAGGGTTTCACATGGGGGGAAAAAATTGCTTCACGGGAAGAAAAAAAACAAAAAAACCTCTCTCAATTCCTTCCCCCTCTGATTGAAATCTTGGTCCAAGTGGCTCAAACAGGAGGAAAAGTGGCTCAAACAGGAGGAAAAGTGGCTCAAACAGGAGGAAAAGGAGGAAGTGGTCGTGGAGTCTTTAGTGACCTACAAATTCATTTGAAACATTAAAGAAACTCAAACAACAAAAAGAAATCACCTCATTTACAGTCTGTTGGCCAATCCCTGCAAGATAACATACCATTCAGTAGGCAGCTGTGGCAGAAGGGGGGGAGCATCCTTGGTTTACAGCTGCTGGGGACGCCCATCAACCGGGCGAACGTACCAGACCTCCCGTGATAAATGAGGGCGACTGTAACTCTTCCCGACTGGGGGAATCTTTCCCAAAGAACCAAGGGAAAAGCCCAAGCAAAGGGATGAATTTTATCACAACTATTGACTAATACTCATATAATTAATTATTTAAGGAGTTAATATAATAAACCTCAGGAAACAGTATTTATTTTGGAAACTATAGTAAAACAGGTGAAGTTTTACAGGGCAGCATGTATCCGTTTTCCAATCAACAATTCATGCACATTTTGTTTTATGTCGTTGACGGCCATCCTACCAGGTAGTGTCACCTCTTCCACTTCCTCCCTGCACTTCCTGTTTCTATTTCTGCTGACTCTGGAATTTCGTCATTGAGTAAATGGCTGCCCTTTGGGTCTCAAATGGTTGGTTATTATCAGGTGTGGGTACTTCCCTGGAATTCCTGTTCCCTTTATAGATCAGTCTGTTGCTTAGCTGAAAATTAAGCCGTGGGGCTGAGCTCAGGTCCAGACTGAGAGGTGATGAAGGACCATATATAATCTTAGGGGTTCGGCCAGTCTTGGTCTGACCGTAGAGCCTGGTCGTGCTTAGGATTTTGAGTTTTGTTTCCTTTTTTCTCTGGTTCAGCTCAGGACCTTCTAAATGTGACCCCTTTTAGAGCACGAAGTGGTGGTAGGCAGGCACCATCTAGTTCTTCTGATCTTGGGGTAATGGTGTGGTCTGTTAGTCCAGTGGACTAATTTAAAAATTAATATTGGCTCGAATAATATGTGTACTTAATAAGACCCTGTTAATTTTAATACACTTCTTTCTCTCCCCCCCCAACCCCCACTTTTTTTCATAAGCACCACCCTGCCGGGAGTTCCGTGAAGTCAGAGAGTAGGCTGCCATGTTGCCCTTGGTGGTGCCTCACACAGAGTCAAGTATCAGTAAGGAGGTGGAATAAATTGAGAGGCTGGCTTCCTGTGCCATTCATCTCCAATGTCAAGCTTACTTGCCAAGTGTTGGCCATTTAGTCGCCATAACAGGGCTTATAAGGGTTCTTGCTTCTCCCTTCTTGAGCTACAGTCTTAGCGGAGATCTTCATTAAGTGACCCTGGAGGCATCTTGGACGTCCCTTCCCCTGTCTTACACCTAGTAAAAGATGTGCCAGGAATCCTGTGGACCCAGCCTATCAAATAAAACCAGAACACCCCTCCTCCTCCCCCTCTGTCCCGCTACTCCCCCGGCCAGGGCGCTCTGGTCTCTCCTCAGTGTTGGAGCCACCTTCGAGCCGGCGTCCCTGCTCATGCCTGGGAGGGAGCCTTGTGAAGTAAGGCCCTGTCATCCCGGAGGGTCAGAGGGATAGGTCCTCTTCCCCTCCTTGACTCAGTGCCTCTCGTGTTCCCGGGCTCAGTCTGCTCTCGACATACCAGCAGCTTTTCACTGCTTCCACGAACCCTTGTCCCAGGCCAGCAGTGTGGGCTCACTAGCCGCTTCGTTGCGAAAGATGAGCCTTTCTGCTCCCATCAAGACTGAGACTCGGAGGCCTCCGGGGCCCTTCTGCCCTGTCCTCGAGGGCACCAACTGGATGGCGGTGTTGGGTTTTGGAAGGGCCTCTGGCGGTGCTCCTGTCTTCGCGCCTTGCTCCGGCTGTTGACTCTGCTCGGCTCATCCTGTGCCCGGGTGCTTGGCTCCCTTGCCTTCTTCAAGCTTTTCCTCCTCTGTGAGGCCCCCCTGACCCCTTCATTGGCTGTCACACCAGCTTCCTTACCACCTTCCAGTGCTCCTGAGTCCGCAACTTTGTCTTTGTTTGTCCCCCATCACTCTGCTCGCCATCTACCAGGCTTTATAATGTAATTGTCATACTACTTTTGTTTTCTTCCCTGAGCATGCAAGCTCTTCACGGGTAAGAGTCTGTGTCTTTTGAACCCTGGTATGTCTGACACACATAGTCCATCAGTTGCCATCAAGTTGATTGTCTCTCATGGCGACCCATTGTCCCAGAGGAGAACTGTACGCCACGGGCTTCTTCCAAGGCACCTCTGGGCGGACTCCACCCTCCAGCCTTCCTGTTAGCGGGAAGTGTGTGAACTGTGTGCCCCACCCAGGGATAGTACAGCAGGTGCACAATCGAGAATTGGCGAATGCATGCATGCGTGAATGTGCCCATTCTTATAAGTAGCCCCACGCGTAGCCCTTCCTTCCTCATCTGTCCACTCCCCGGCTCAAAGTCTGTGCAACCTTCGGTTTCCTCATAAATGTATTAAAAATGCGTGCCCTTGGCACTCACTGGTCTTAACCTTGTTTCCCGCTGATTCCACCCTCCCTGACGCCCTCGGCTCTTTACCCAACTGCACTGACCCACAGCTGTCTTCCCTCGTGCTCTTCTCGGCTTGGCCTTTTCTTGTGCGTGTGAGCGCACGTTTGTCCCATCCCTCGGTGCAGCCCCGGCACCGCCTTTCTTGCTCTCCTCCCGGGTAGAGGGAGACCCTCTCACCCCTGCCACTCCGGCACGTTCCACCTTGTAAGTGTTCCCCCTCTGGGTTTGGACATCAGGCCACTGACGTCAAGACCTGTGGCCTCTGTTTTACCTACTCAGCTATCTGTCAATTGTGCTCAATTAGTAGCGTTTTAATGTATCAGCAAATGGTTCTGAAGCAGTGAACAACAGTTTGGCTGCTCAAGTGATGGGCAGCTCTTCCCTCTCCGTGCTGGTGGGGGGTTGAGTTCTCAAGAAGCATCGGGCCAATTGAGGCAGCTCTCTTCATCGGTGAGCATTTTCCCCAAGGTAACCCTACAGTCCACTGTGCTTAGAACGCGTGGCCACCCTCTCCCCTAGGAAAGGGCCCAAGGAGTGTCTGTGTTCTATTGGCTCTACTTCGCAAAATAAAGTGTACATGGAGTAAACGGACTGTATTTGTTTATTCCTGCCTTCCTTCAACCAGCATTAAAGTTTTTGGGGGTGGGGATGGGGTACAAAAGTATACACAGCCAAAAGGAGCCCTGGTGGCATAGTGGTGTTATGCATTGGGCTGCTGACTGCAAGGGCAGCCGTTCGAAACCACCAGCCAGCTCCATGGGAGAAAGACAAAGCGTTCTTCTCCTCTGTGTGGTTACAATCTTGGGAATTCTCAGGGGCAGGGTGAGTCCTAGGGCTACCAAAGAGTCGATGGTTTGGTTTTATACACAGCCAGGGAGAGACCAGTGTAATCGTGTGTGTACAATGCAGTGACATTGGTTCTAGTCTTCAGGCTGTACTACCATTCTTCAAGGTTCCTGCCCCCCCCCCAGTTATCTTAAAACTTAAAATGATCTTAAACATCACGGCCCTAAGCTTCCTTGCTAACACTCAGAGTCCGTTTGGTGTGTCAGTTCGATCTCAGATAGTTAATTCTTTCTAAGGACACAACACTCCAAGCAGCTGTACTTTAAAAATTAAGGTAAGCTGGGTTGTTTTGTTCAGCGAGCCCTATGGGGGCACAGTGCTAACGTGCAAACACTCTTTGGGAGAACAGACCTGGTAACCTGCTCCTGTAAAGATTACAGCCAGGAAACCATGGGGTAGTCAGATGGGGCCACTGCCAGTGAGTTGAAAATTGACTGTACCTAATTACAAGAACAACATTTTTATTTTTGTTTCAAGAAATTTTTAGGGGATAGTTTTTGTTACCAACAGTTTTATTGGCATAAAAATCACATATCAGCCAAAGTGCGATGTAGCAACGATGAAAAATAAAACTTTCTTCTATTTCCTAAATGCTTCCTCTCCCTCTGCCCCACTAGCATGGTCCCAATTCTACCTTGTAAGTCTGGCTAGACCAGAGGATGTACACTGGTACAGATAGGAACTGGAAACACAGGGAATCCAGGGCGGATAATCCCTTCAGGACCAGTGGCATGAGTGGCGAGGGTAGAGAGAGAGGGTTGGAAAGAAGGAACTGATTACAACGATCTACTTGTGACCTCCTCCCTGGGAGACGGACAATGGAAAAGTGGTTGAAGGGAGATGTCGGACAGGGCAAGATATGACAAAAAATAATTTATAAATTATCAAGGGCTCATGAGGGAAGGGGGAGCAGGGAGGGAGGGGAAAATAGGACCTGGTGCTAAGTAGGGGCATAAGTGGAGAGCAAATGTTTTGAGAATGATGAGGGAAATGAATGTACAAATGTGCTTTACACAATGGATATATGTATAGATTGTGGCAAGAGTTGTATGAACCCCTAATAAAATGATTTAAAAAATAAGTCACATATCATAAAATTCCAGTCACACCAAGAAGAGTTGTACAGTCATCACCACAATTGGTTGTAGAACATTTTCTTCCTTCGTGTCCTCCGCCTTACTGGTTTCCCATTCCACCTCCCCTCCCCTCCCCTCCCCCGCCCTCCCCTCTCCTCCCTTCCCCTCCCCTGCCATACCCCTCAGCAACCAGTAATCCAGTTACTGCAGATATATATATAATTTATCCGGAATTTCCTATATAGAACAGCATTAGGAAACAGACGAAAATTAACAGAACAACAAAGTAAAACAGATGGACACCTCAATTGCAGAGAAAGCAGATAATATTAAAAACTAGAACCAATTGAAATGGATGATAAGGAAGATCGAATGATAGGGTACAAAACTTCAACCTGACTCCATTGGCCACAGTCCGTTTTCCAAAGCATTCGGCATGTTAGTAAGCCTATTCATAGCCTTCGCCCATGGTCAAAGGGCTTAATGGGGGCTTAATTCACTTGTATCCCCCCCTTTTTTTCAAAACCGAAACAGCTCTAAGGTAGGCTTAAAGGGAGCCCATATGATATAAGACATTACATTGACTTAACTATGTCTGCCATAATCACTTTACCATGCTCTTTGTCTGAGAAGAGGGCTATTCACATTCCTCAGCTGTGCTGAGAGGATTCACCAGAGACTTAGAATCCATTGGGGGACCCTGCAAATGGGTCTTGGGCTTCCACTGTCATCCAGAGCCTTCTGCAAACCAGAGATTTACAATTTAAACTCTGATGGCATTTTCTCCCTTAGATTTGGATTATATTACTTACAATCCTTGGATCACTCAGACTGGTGTACTTCCATGTTTACATAGTCGATGCCTCACTCAGATGGCCGCTTGTTTGAAAACAAGCCTTCAAGACCCCAGGTGCTATTCTGTCTGACAGCCAGGCTCCATCTGATTTCCTCACCACACTTTGCTGTAGCACCCATACAGTGAGGTGATCTCTTCATAAGGTCACCCGTCAAGGAAGGACATGTCAGAAGGACTGATCGTTCATAGAGTGCCTAGAATAGGCCAAAGTCCATTCACGCATCTCTGGTTTTATATTTCTTTGGTTCGTCTTGGAGCGATCCTTGTCATTTGATGCTGGAGAACATTATCAGTCACACACGCACCTCCCCCATCATGTCGTTGCTGATTCATAGCAGTCCTATAGGGCAGGGTAGAACTGCCCCTGAATGTCTCGGCCTGGAAATGGTCATAGGAGTAGAAAGCCTTACTCTTCCCCTGTGTAGCTGGCCTGCGGTTCCTAATTGCTGACCTTGAAGTAAGTAGCCCGATATGTACCTTCTATTCATTGATAGTATCATTAATGTAGCCCATGGTGGAGGTAGTTTTGACTTAATGTTTAACATTTAAAAATTATCTCAGGACATTCGATTTGGGGGCTCAGTGACTCCAGAAAGTCAAGATTTCACTGAGAATATGAAGATCTGTCCTATATATTTTCCTCTTTTGGTAAGAATTATTTTGTAGAACCGTACTCAGTCTTCTGAAATGCCCTGCTCTGAGTACATACTGATGAGGAAACAGACTAAGACCCGGCCCCTCCCCTTGTAGACTTATATGAGGGTGTACCCCCCCAAACCCCCAAATACCAGAATTGCTCAGCTTTCGTAGTACAAATTTCCCTCTCCGGCTAGGCGAGCATTGAACAATTCATTTTGCACCTAGTGGCATTGCCTGGGAAGGTTCTCTCTGGTCACAGTGAGTTGTTTTTGGTTTTTTTTTTGGTAAAAGTAGTTTCTCAAAAAAAAAAAAAAGTAGTTTCTCTAGAACCTCATTTTTTTGTGATGGCCAATCTAAGAAAACAGCGTGCGGCTGTGAAATTCTGTTTCCTGCTTGGGAAAGATGCCGCAGAAACTGTTGCGATGTTGAACACAGCTTACAAAGACAACACTATGGGAAAAACTCAAGTGTACGAGTGGTTTTCTCGTTTCAAGAAGGTGACATGTCGATTGATGACAAACCTTGTTCTGAATGTGTGTCAACTTCCCAAACAGGAAAATGCCAATTTGTAGTGCATTTGAAGTTTGTTCCACCAGGTCAGACTGTTAATCAAGTTTTTATTTAGAGGTTATGAAAAGATTGCCTAACAATGTGCACTCTAAAAGGCCTGATTTGTGGCTTATCCGGGACTGGCCTTTCCACCACGAGAATGCACCAGCCCACACGGCCATCTCAGTGTTCCAGACTTGGGCAAAACACAGCGTGCCTCTCTGGCCCCACACACTTGACCCACCTGACCTTGCTTCCTGCAAGTTCTTTTTTGTTTCTGAGGATGCAGAGGGACATGAAAGGACAGCGATTTGACCACTTAGATGAGGTGGAGAAGAAAAACAAAACAGGGAGGTGCTGCTGACAGCCATACAAACATGCGTTTGGGAAATGTTTCCAAGAATGGGATTGCAGATCCGACAAATGTGCTAAATGTCATGGAGAATACTTTGAAGGTGATAAGGTGGTTTTGTGAAAGTATTTAAACACAACGCTGCTGGTGGGTGGGGATTCTGGCTTTTGGGGGGTACCCCCTCGTATTCCTGTGTGGCATCTAGACAGAGAACAAGTAAACAGACAAAACAATCGCTAATCACGTTTAACCCTTGAAAAAAACCAACAAGATTTCTTTTGTATAAGACAAAGGACAGATTTTTGGTATAGTCCTAAGGATGATAAAGTGGCAGAGGGAGGCTTAGGGGAGAAGCTAATAAAGGGGAACCCCGGAGGGAAACTTTCCAGACAGAGGACAGTGTGTTTGTTGGGTTGGGAGGACCAGAGCCTGGCACCCCGGGGAGAAGAGCCTCGGATGGAGTTGGAGAGGTGGCCAGGGACCAGACTAGGCAAGACTCCCAGGTGATGGCACCTACATACTTGTGGTTCCGCAAGAACTGAATTGGCCGCCACTGGAGGATGTCAATGAGGGCAGAGGACATGTTTTAGAAAGACCCTTCTGACAGTTACATGGAGGGGCAAAGAGTGGAAGGAAGGACATAACTTATGAAATTTTTATCATCTTCCATGCCAGAGACAACGGTGTTTGAAAAAAGGAATTCCAGTACCCTTAGCACAGTCACGAACCTTGTTAACATCACCAAAGAATCTGTTGGGGAAGGTTGTTTGCAAGGAGCTAACGTCCTCCTGGGGTCCTTGCTTAGCTTGAGCACACACCTTTCCCTTCACATTGGAGAGACTCTTCCTTCCTGGGCCCCCAGCTTTGTTCATTGGGAACTCCTGGCTCCCCACTGGCTCGGGTCCAGAAGCTACTGCATTGTGGGAAATACAGGCCCATGGGGAGGAGCCACTGTCATGACTGAGACCAGAAGCCCAGACTCGAGGGTGGTTCTAAGACACAGGGAAGCAGCTGAACCGAGGGCGGCGTAGAGTTTCTGGGGAGATCTCAGCTGACTACTGGCCTCGGACACCACGTGTCCTTTCTGGACTCACTGAGCTGCCTTCCCTGGTCTTTCAGCTTCCAACTGGAACCCACATTCAGGGTCAATCGAGAGTAGGGTCAGAGTTGATTCGAGAGATGCCCGAGGCAATGATGGTACAGATCAAGGTCCTTGAAACTTAGAAGATGACATGGCTTTGAGACCCCGATGGTTGGCAAGCTGACGATACCAAGAGCAGCAACATTCATAAGCACCACCTCATAGTTAACTCAGTGAAGCCCCCCGCCCCAAGTCGCCATCCAGCTGACTTGAGGTGAACCCGTGTGTCTCAGTGCAGGACTGTGCTCCCTAGGGCTTGCAGTGGCTGATTTACTTGGAATTTGACCCACAGCCGTTCTTTGGCACTGCCCCTGAGTGGACTTGAACGTTTAGTTCGCAGCCAAGCATGTGTGTACTGTCTGTACCACACAGGCACTTCGCATCCTTCCATCCTGTCTTTCACTGAATGTCTCCCAGTGTGTGGCCTGTCATTGCCTTGCTTGGCTTTCTCTACCCGTCCATCCCACCTGCAGTTCAGAAAGCCAGTAAGTTCAGTTTTGACCAGAGAGGCCTGCAGGCTGGCTCGGTCAGTTTCCTACCTCTGTGCTGGAGGCTGTATCCAGCCAGACAGGGCTGATTTTCTTTCAAAAGTCTGCCTGACGGGTTGGTCTGCTCCCGTCCCAAGTAAACGTAGTAGAGAAGCCAGAGAAGGCGTTGTTGGTCCTGCTGAGTCTGATAAAAGGAATTTGGAACTTAGCGTTTTCCTGACCCCTGTGATTGGGTGGGACAGAACACCTGGCAAGAAGGCTGTAGAAATCACTGAGTAGCAGCCCCTCTGGGGCTTTGTGCTTTGAGGTCAGGCCAAAGGTGCTGGACCAGCGATGAGGAAACCAGATGTGCAGTGCTGGCTGCCTAAGCTGCTTGCCAGGTTGTGTGATTTTCACACCATCGTCTCCGGGTGGGTGGATACAATCCTGGTGACTGGTGCCTGCCTCCTTTCCTGGACCCACGATGCCATCTCTCCCTGCACCCCTGAGTTCTGGTCACACTGGCCTCTCTCTGCTCCCTGGACAGCCATGCTCCTCTCCCTGCCTGGGTGTTTGCTCGTGGTGGTCTTTCCCTCCCTCCCTCCCTCCTCCATCATCCCATTCACAAGGCTGTGCTGCCTCCTCTTTCAGAGTTCAACCTGCTTGGGTCGTTTCCTCAGCTCTGCCTTACCTGGTGGTTCTTCCCACTGCCACCGAGTTGGTTCCGACACTTGGGGACCCTATGGGACAGGCTAGAACCCCCTTGGGGTTCTGAGACGAACTCTTGATGGGTAGCAGCCTCATTCATAGCCCCTTCGGCCACGGGACTCCCTGGAGACTGTTTGTGCTTATGGGGGTAGAAAGCAGCCCAGACATGTGCCTTCTAGCACGACATTTCTGTAACCCCTCAAACTCCTCCGTCGTGGTGTCTTTTGCTTTTCTCCTTTAAATGTCACCTCTTTTGTCACTGCCGGGGATCCATACAGGAAAACAGCCACCACTGAGCCCTTCCCAGATGTGCATCGCACGCCATTGTGACAATCGTTCTTGGCGTTGTGGAACCACCTCATCTTCTCTGAGCGATTTCTGCCCCCGTTAGGATAGACTCGCTGCTTGCTAAGCTGTCTACGTCATCTTTTTGAGGTGCTCTTGTCAGAGCCCATGTAAACAGCTCTAAAGGAGGATAGCACTCAGAAAGCACACCCAATTCACAGTCATGCCCTCTTCCTGTCTCTGCTGCAGTTAGTCTAGCACACGACTTTGGTGAAGTCACCTTTTCACAGGTGTGCGGCTTAGTTACAGCAACGACAATCATGACCGTCTACCGACCCTTCATCGGTGCAATTTCCCCGTCACCATGAGCTTGCTTTCTGCCGCGCCCTTCCATCCCCGTCACTTCTGAACTCCTGCATCTGCGAACCCACACCGAGCCCACTACCGCTGAGGCATCTGCATCTCGTGTGGACCCCGCGGGGCCGAGTAGAACAGCTGCCTTCTCTTTCTCCCTGGGAGTGTCTGGTGGGTTTGAGCTGCCCACCTTGCGGTTAGCGGCCCAACCTGGAAAAGACACAGTGCCACACCTGCCTGTTCATGTCTTTTCACATCAGTGAGGTCAGTCCATGTTTATCTTTGTGTAATTGACTCGCCGCACTCAATACGCCGTCTTCCGCTCCGTCCGTCCGTCTGGTAGCAGGCATCAGGACTTCATTTCTCCTGCTGGCTGAGTAGTTGTCCGTTCTGTGTGTGGAGGACTGCATTTATCCAACTGTCTCTGGATGGGCATTTAGGTTGGTTCTGCCATTTGGCTATTGTGGGCGGGGCTGCAGTGAACTCAAGTGTTCAGGTTTGTCCTTGAGTCCCTGCTGTTGAGTCTTTGGGGTTTGTGCCTGGGTGTAGAATTGCTGGGTCCTATGGTAGTTCTATTTCAGCCCTTTGAAGAACCGTCATATGGTTTGCCACAAGGGCTCTGCCACGTTACTTTCTCAACGGCAAGGAAGAAGTCTTCCCATTTCCCCACATGCCTCTCATCTGGCTTTTCTTTTAAACACATCTTCGCCATCCTAGTTTGAGCAGTGGGATACCTCATTGTGGCTGGTGCTTGCCCCTCTCTGCCAGCACAGCACCCTCTTCACTTAGTGAAGGAACAACAACAACAAGAACAACAACAACAACCCAAAGGGGGCAAACCGACCTCTCTCACTTGATTCGCCCGTGATCATCTCCTTTGCCCTTCATTTTACAATCCTCCTTTGTGTTTTCTTGCCATTTCAGAGGGTTTTGGAAAATGATGAGAATGCAGAAGAAGGAAATGAAGAAGAGGATTTAGAAGAGGATGTCCCCAAGCGAAAGAACAGGACCAGAGGACGGGTAAGTTGGGAAACTGGCAGGGAGGAAACCGACGAGGGTGGTGGAGCCCAGGCAGACGATGGATCCTTATGTTCCAAGTGCCCCACACTAGCTTGAGATCGTATCCATGACATTCTCTGAAGAGCACTCAGAGAGGAGCACCCCGGAAAGCATGTGGGGAGAAGGGTATAGTGCTGTCGAGGGGCAGGGGCAGAGGGCCTCCCTGAACCCACAGTGCAGGTCAGGAAAAAGTGAAGAAGGTGGCAGGGTTTGGGTGGAGACGGAGAAGGTGGGGTTTGTTCTAAGCATTAAACCAGTTGCTATGGAGTTGATTTTGACTCATGGTGACCCCGTGTGTGTCAGAGTACTGCTGTGCTTCATAGAATCGTCAGCGGTTCATTTGTAAATCACGGGGCCTTCCTTCTGAAGTGGGTCTGGGTGGTCTCGAACCTCCAACCATTTGGAAAGCAGGGAAGCATGCTCCCTATTTGCACCACCCAGGGGCTCTTTGTACCCATTGTCGTCGTCGTCAGGTGCCATCAAGTATGGCTTCAACTCATCTCGACCTCATGTACGACAGAAGGAAACACCACCTGGCCCTCAGCTCGCCTCAGCACGGTTCTTGACACGTGAGCCCATTGTTGCAGCCACCGTGCTAATCCATCTGGTCGAGGGCCGCCCTCTTTCTCACCTCCCCCCTTCTTTATCAAGCATGATGTCCTTCTCCAGGGACGGGTCTCTTGAGAACATGTCCAAAGTACATGAGACAAAGTCTTGCCATCCTTGCCTCTAAGGAGCATCATGACCCTACTTGTAAGACAGAGTTGTTTGCTCTTTTGGTAGTCGTAATAATTTTGGTTTTCTTCCGCGCTCCCTAATTCTAATGCATCCGTCCTTCTTCAGTCTTCCTTCCATGTCCAGCTGTCACATGTATGTGGGGCCATTCGAAATGCCATGGCTTGGGTCATGTTCACCTTAGCCCTCAAAGTAACAGCCTTGTCTTTCAACACTTTAAAGAGGTCCCGTGCAGTAGATTTACCCCTGGCAACGCGTGGCTTGATTTCTTCACTGCTCTTCCCACTGTCATTGATTGTGGACCCAAGAAAGATGAAATGCTTGACAGCGTCAATCTTTTCTCCATTACTGGGTCATAAAAGAGGCGAATAGTTTCCTGCTTGGTTGTCCTGGGGGCTGCCCCACAGGGAGTGACAGAATTCCTGAGCTGAGCTGGGCAGAGTAGGCACAGGCTGGCATAGCATGGGGCGGAACCACCGAGTTTCCAAGCATTTTTAGAGTCATGCATGGTCCTGGAAGAGGCAGCAAGGGGAAGGTTACGAACTCGGGAGACCACTGAGGGGAAATAATTGATGGAGAAGAAATGAAGACCAGAGATGGTCTCTGGAGGAAGGGAACCAGTCTGGGGTGCTTTGGGGCACTGGTCCCCCAGAGCCCCTGTGTTCATTTTCTGTGGCCACCTGTAGGGGTCTGCATGGACATTTGACCACATCCTGATGGAGAGAGACAAGAGGGAAGCTGCTGCAGTCCTCGTAGTAACTAGTCCCCTGTTGCCTGAGGGGTGGGTCTTTCAGCCTCTAGCCAAGACCCTTACTCCCCCGTGGCTCCCAGGTGAATCTTCCAGCCAGTGATAATTTTGGTAAGCCTTTCTACTCCTGTGGTCCTCAGCCTCAGTGGAATAGTCGCTGAAGGCCGGCTTCTGTAACAAATGACCATAAACTGAATGGCTTACAACAACACATGTATTCTCTCTTGGTTCTGGAAGTAGTTGTTTTTGTCAGGTTCTGACGAACTGGTTCTGGCTCATAGCAACCCTGTGTATAACAGAATGAACTATTACCTGGTTCTTCATCATCCTCATCTTCGTAGGCTATTTGGGACCATTGTCAATTCATCTCCTTGAGGGCCTTCCTCTCTTCCACGGAACCCCCCCTGTGCCAAGCACGATGTCCACTCCAGGGCCTGTTTCTCTGGACAACGTGCCCAAACCAAGTGAGACAATGTCTCGTCCTCCTTGCTTCTAAGGATTCCTTCCAGTCACTTCGTATGCACATGAGAGCCAGACAATGAAGAATAGGACCACAGGGGAATGGGTGCCTTTGCATGATGGTGTCGGTGACAAGTATCGAACGCACCATGGACTGCCAGCAGAGTGAATAAAGCTCTCGTGTGGAAGAAGGATCGCAGCCTGTTCCTTCAAAGTGAGGATGGCTAGACTGAATCTCCTGGTCTTTGGCCATGCCGTCAGGAGGGTCAAGTCCCCGGAAAAGGCTTGGCGAGGTTGAGGGAAAAAGAGAAAACCCTCAATGCTATGGGTAGACACAATGGCTACAACAGTGGTGCAAACACAATCATGAGTGTGAGGGGGGCACCTAATAATAACATCACCCGAAGAATGAACCCATCTGTCTGTGGCAAGTCCAGCCAGAGAGCTCTTTAGAAGTGGAGGTCCAGTGGCCAGGGCTCCCCGAGTCAAGGCATCAGCTGCGCTGCTTCCTGCTGGACAATTGGAGGGAGAATGTGTCCCACGTCCCACTCCTACTTCTGGGAAGGACCGGCAGGGTTTGGAGTGCCTCAGTTTGTAGGCGGCTCGATTGGAGTGCTCTCACGCCAGTCTGCCTCTCTCTTCCTGGGGTGCTCTCCCCATGTCTCTGTTTCTGTGTCTCTTATAAGGACATCAGACACTCGAGTAGAGTCCACGCCGAGGACCTCATGGGAACTCAGCTATGTCTGCAAAGCTTCCTATTTCCATATTTCCTTTATATCTTGAAAACTGATAGTTAGCTTACAGATTTATTTAGATTCATGATTGTGCGTGTGCAAACATCACGGGTGTGTGTCTGCGTGTGTGTGGTGGTAAGTGAGGATCTTGCCCAGATGGATGGGGTCAGAAGGCCGATATTGTCCAGTTGTTCTGCTTTAACTGTCTTAGCATTGACCAGTGGGTTTGGCTGTGGGAGCCCTGACTCTCCCCTCGTACAGATCCCCATCAACTCCTCACCCAGTTGGTGTTCGCAGACATTGATGAACTTGCCTAGACCCATTTCTTCCTTAGGGGTTACAAAACAGTGAATTTCCCATTCTGTCGTTAAAGGAGACCATGGAGCTTGGAGTTCAGGGACTGCACGCCTCCCGTTGTGCTTCTGTTGTTTCTCTCAACCCAAAGCCAGCTTCCTAGAGCAGATCCTAGGAAATGGTCCACTTTACATCTTCTCCCCCCAACCTCCATCAAGGTGATTGGGCTCACCGCCAGTGCATGCTAATGAGGGAGCTCTTTGTAAGAGCACCAGCCATCCTTATGGGAGCGAGCGCTGACTCTACACCAGGCAACGCTACACCAGGCAATGCCATAGGGCTTCCTACAACAATAGCCCCCGCAGAGAGCACGGAGACCTTGTCCTGGGTGCTTTACCCTGCCAGCTCTGCTTGTCCACTCTCCATCACGACGGCCCCGGCTCCCTGTGGCCCGGGAGCACTGGGAATGGAACTGGGCCAACTTGAGGTGTAAAATGCACACCAGCATTTAAAGGCTTAGCATGAAGAGATAAACAAAAGAGTGTGAAATATCTCATTAAAAAGGTTTCCATGTCCATTACACACTGAAATGCTATTTTCAGATCAGGTGGGTTAAATAAAATGCTTTATGAAAATTAATGCCCACTTAAAAAAATCTTTATTTTAAAAAAACGTGATGAGAAACTTAAAATGGCCCACGTGACCCACAGTATATGTCTGTAGGTCAAGGTGACTCATTTTGCTCCCCTCCCTTGGCCCCAAGGAGGTGAAGGAAATTGCTCAAGGACTGCTCCCCGGAGGCGAAGGCCGCCTTCCCGAGGGAGGACGAAGCGAGCTTTGAACGTAGGTCTGTGCTCTTTGGGCTGCCCACCTTACTGCCTGTCCCAGTGCCTCGCATGGAGCCAATGACCAGCGTGTTCACAAAAGGATGGAAGGATGGAAAGTGAACTAAAATCCCCATTTCAGCTTTCCAGGAGTTGAGAAAAGGCTTGACCACGAGCAGAAGGATGGGTGAGCCTGAGCCGAGGCCAGCTCCAGCCTTCCCGATGTTGCCAGGGCAGCGGCAGGGCTTTATGGTTTGCAGCGGTCTTGTGGAGCGTGGGAGGGCCTGGAAGGGGGCGGTGAGTCTGCCTGTGCTGGAGGGAGCGTGAAACGGTTACGTCCACTCACAGCTAAGCTGCCTTGGGTTGTTAGCGGCTGGAGACTCGACAGGGCTGCAACTCCGCCCTGTCCTGTGCCATCCGGACGAGCCGTTGCAGTCCTGACCCTCGTGATCTGTAGGATTTCCACGGACTTACTTTCCCAGGTAGATCAGCAACTCTCTTCTTAGTCTGGGTTAGCACAGAAGCGCTCTCTGATCCACACAAGCCGCCACTGACAGACAGGTGGTGGCTGCACATGAGGGGCGTTGGCCAGGGGTCAAACCCAAGACTGTCCCCTGGAAGGAGAGGGATCTACCACTGACCCCACCCCGACTGGCCCCACAAGCTGTTTCTTGCTCGCTCATTTAAGTGGGCTGTGCAAGCTGCTGCTGCCAGTCCCTGGAGGGCAATTTCTCCTCGTTCTGTTGTAAGGATTGAGATGCAGTGGGAGGTCATCCCCCGCAAAGTGAAAGTCCCAGGACTACAGCATCAGCCTCACCTAGGAGCTTGGTAGACACTCAGGAGGCTAGGCCCCGCTCTAGACGGACTGGCAGGGCAGGACGCCCTCGGGGATTGGGGTGCGCCGTGAAGTTGGATGATCCCCGCCCCAGGGTTGAAGGAGCCCCGGCGGCCCTGTGTTATCTGCTAGGAACAGAACTGTTGGCAACTCCCACCCGTAGCCGCTCTGTGGGAGAACCATGTGGCCGTCTGCTTCCATAACCATTCATAGCCTTGGGGACCCTTTGTCCTCATAAGCTTGTGATGAGCGGGAATCAAGGACAGTGGAGCTGGTTTGGGGAAGGTCGATGGTTAAGAGAACAGCCCCTGCCTCTGAACTTCACATTGTGTAACCTCTGTGACTGTGACCCATCGGCACAAGTACTCGTTGCTTCAGTTTCCTCATCGCTAAGTGGGACTAATAATCCACAGGCAGTACTGAGTGCTGCTTATTACTATTGTTTTTAGGAGGCTGCTGTAAAGAGACTGACTCTTGGAGGCTTAACAGTGGGTATCCCGTGAAGGGGTAAGGAGAATTTAAACCCAACACTGAATGATTGTGTCAACAGTCATTTTAATTCGATATGAAGGCTCATTAAAATGATGTCTGCGTCATCCACGGGAGTCTTTTTCCCCCCACGTGAGTCTTATCAATGGCTCAATCAATCATCAAGCAATCAGTATGATATATTCCAGTGCTCTTCCAACTTTAATGTGCACATAAATCAGCTGGGAATCTTGTTAAGGTGCAAATTTGGATGCCACTGGCATGGAGCCGGGAGTCCTGGCTGCCCATGGTTAAATTCTGGGCTACTCACTGAGAAGTGGCTGGTTCAGACCCACCAGCTGCACGGTGGGAGGAAAGCTGTGACTGTTTTCATTAAGGTGACAGCCTTGGAAACCCACGGGGGAGTTCTGTTCGGGCCTGGAGGGTAGCTGTGTGTCCTCGGCACCAATCCCGAGGCAGCAGGGTAGGTCTGGCGAGTGGGGACTGAGATCCTGCCTCGGGAGCAAGCTCCAGGGCGGAGCCCATGCTGCTGCTCTAAAGACCACACTCAAATCACAAGCACAGAGAGGAGTGAGGCTCAGCCGGTTTCATGTCTGGAACTCTCTATCGAGAGCTGCCAGTGTTTGTTTTCATGGACGATAACCACTGGTATTTGTCATATTAGAAATTAGAGCAAAATCTTAAAACCTCGAGTGTACACAAGCCTAGAAAGTGATAACGTCATTGGAATGAAACTGAGGTCGCACGAGCTTACTGTGACAAGGGGAAGATTGCTAAGGAGGCTCCAGCATGGCTCAGGTGTGGACGGGCAGAGGAGAGACTGGTCCATGGCAGAGATCAATCAAAACAAAGGCCTGGGTGTAGATGTGACTGTGGGTGAAGCAAACAGGATTGGTCCTAGGTTTCCATTGGAGGTTTGTGTGAGTTTTAGGTGGTGATAAGTGAATGTGTGAATGAATGAACGACCACTGGGTCCCTGTCCTTCATCCCATTTGTCTCATTGGTCTGAGAGTCATGCAGGAGGGATTGTCACACAGTGTCGAGTTAGACTGCCAGTTAGTGAGATCTTTGAACAGTTCGAGGATCAGTTGATGAGTTCACGGATCAGAGAGTGGAATAAAAAAGCTTCACATGGCCTTTGACCGAAGAAACAACAGGAATTGGATCTAGAGAATAAAGGAGAAGAACCAATGATGATTGACTCTCTGACTGCTTGATTGATTGATTCACTTATTCAGCAGATGTTTATTAAGTGCTGCTTTGTGGTCTGGCCCTGTGCCAGGGGCTGAATACATTGGTGGCCCAAACAGACACAATCTCTCATGGAGGCTCCCCGATGGTGTGGATTTACATGCTTGGCTGCTGCACGCAAGGTGTTTCCGAACAAAGTCTTGGTACTGTGCTTACAGAAAGTCAGCCAACCAAACTGTGATGAAATTCTCTCTCTCTCTCTCTCTCTCTCTCTTTCTCTCTCTCTCTCTCTCTCTCTCTCTCTCTCTCTCTCTCTCTCTCTCTCACACACACACACACACACACACACACACACACAGTGAATAGGGTCAACTGGACACAGTAGTGATTGGTTTCTGGGTTTCTGCCCTGTGTCGGGAAGACATAAAATAAACAGGTCATCTACTCTAGCCCTGCGCCTCATAATGTTTGACCACGGTCCCACCAGGTTGGAAAAGATTCAGGAATCTTGATTGGAGAACAGGCCATAACTAGGGATGTAACGGCATGTAGCAAACACGTACACGTATAACCTATAATACACACGCCTCAGCAAATCACCATAACTGCCTGCGTTGCTGGCTTATGCACGTACCTTCTGTACTTTCATCATTTTAATGCGAACTCTGCCTACTTAGAAATAAAAAGTTTCCCGCCTAACAGGCTAAGCTTTACGTAGGCACCAGCATCCAGACGCAAATAGCGTGCATCCCCGGAGTGTTGTCGTGTTCTCTCTATTTAATATTCTTCGAAAAATAACACTGGCCAGTGAGGGCTCCCAGCGCATCCGGACCCGTGCCGGTGGCTGCAGCGGCAGCAGGCGAAGGAGAGGCGTCGAGTTCAAAATGCACCGAAAGGTTCTCCAGGGGTGCAGAGACGGGAAGATCCGTGGCTGCAACGTCCAGCCACAGAGCATCTCGTAGACGTTAAGCGGGGCTGGCCGTCCCACGTGCACCGTCGTGCCAGGCCATTTCAGGATGAACATACACAGAGCAGGCTGGGGGAGGGGGCACATTTTCAGCAGCTGAGCGCAGGGAGCCGCTCTCGGGAAGGTGACAGTTGAATAAGCTGAATAGGATTCTGAGTTTCCAAGCCTGAGGCACCCCAGGAGACTCAAATAATCCCGTGGCCAGTCCCCTCAACTGTTCTATAGCCATAGCCTCTGTGTGGCAGCTGAGGAAACTGAGGCTCAGCATTGCGGCATCCCACAGAGCCCTGACTCCTGGTCCCCGCGGTATTTTTAGTCTCTCAGACAGAGCCCCTTCCCAGGCTGCCGTTGCCTCTGTCCTTCTGACTGACTTGCTTTCCCCTGCTCCGAGGCGGTGGTGACAGGGCTGCGGCTGCACTGACAAGACAACATGTCACGTCCCTGGCTGCTCCGCCGCGGGGGAAGGGGGCGGGCGGCGGAGGGTGACCACCTAGGCACCACCACGTGGGCAGGCCCGTCGGCGCCTCCCAGCCCCCTGGTCAGGTCACGTATGAGTAATGAGGGCGAAAGGATGAGGGCACTGCCTGTCTGGGTGTGCAGGGGTGGGTGGTGAGAGGCAGGGAGAGACAGTGGGAGGGAGGGAGGACGGGAGGTGGGATTGTGTCATTTGGGTTGGAGAGAAGCCGAGGTGGTAGCTTTGGCAGGCGGTGTTGACTGGGGTGTGGGTGTTTTGTGAGCCTGTGTGAGCAGTGTAGGCCTCGCGTGCTGGTCTTCTCACTTGGGATTTCCCAGTGTGACTGCGTCTGTGTGAACGAGCTCTATTTGAGTGTGCGTGTGTGTAAGAGTGTTTTGTGTGTCAGTACTCCAGACTAGGGTCGAGGCCTTTCCACTGTGAAGTCTCTAGTAAGTGTGCGTGTGCGTGAATGAACATGCTTGTGAGAGTATGTAATGAGTGCAGATGTAAGCACTGGGACACGCCCCCCCCGCCCCCATGTCCCCTCCACTCCAGGCTGCCGTGGTGTTTTATTTCTGGCCTGCTTCCCCAATGTCCCCAAAGACCCCAGCAGGCCCTTTTCTCTTGGTTGGGACTTACTGCTGCTCATTACCCAAGAATGGCCTGAAGGAGGCTGGGGCGCTACCCATGTGACCAGCGTGGGACTTAGGAAGGTTTAAAAATAAGTCTTGCCGAGTTCTAGGAGCCGCCAGATCCCTCCCTGGCTGGTCTCATCCCCCGGCTCCCCTCCCAGGTTCTGCTCTCTGCATGTGCCTGTAGGGTGGTGGCACCAGGGGTCCAGGCTCCCGGGAAAGAAGTGTCAAGGTCTCTGTCCCTGTCTGGAGCCCAGCACAGACCACCGCTGCAGCCTGCCCCCGAGAGTAGACGAGGGTGAGGCTGGGCCCTCTTCTTGAGGGGAACTTGTGTCTTAGTCCTGAATGCCAGGCTTGGCGGGCCCCCTGGGACACTGGTGTGAGATGCGGGCACGGGAGCCCAGGACTGTGGCTGCAGTGACCTCTCTTGTCCCGTCAGGACCTGCCCCAAACAAGCCCCTTAGTTGATGAACTGCGGAGAGTAGAGCGGACTCTGTCACTCTCTGTCCATGAAGTTGGTGCCTCGGGAGTTGGAGGAGGAGATGACAGCGTTTCTTGTGTTGTTGTTTGTTCAGATACCTGATGGCAACACGGCCCAGTCCTTAGCCATCCCCACAATTGTTCCTGATCTCGAGCCCATTGTGGTTGTCGTCCTCTCACTGACTCTGCTCAGCAAACATGATGGCCTCTTTGAGGGACCAGTGCGCTCCTTAAGACACGCCCCAAGTATGTGACCTAGAGTCTTGCCATTCTCCCTCCTCAGGAGCATCTTCTTGGAGTCAGTGATACAGTCAATACTCTTAGCCGGTAGCATAACTTCAGAGCATCATTTCTCCTCCAAGCTTCTGTATGCACTGTCCAGCTTTCGATGTGTGTGAGGCCATTGGAAAGACCCTGGCTTGGGTCAGGCACACCTGGCTCCTCAGAGTGGCCTCTGCTCTTTGGCCCTGTTAAACGGTCTTCTCTGCAGCAGGCTTGTCTAATGCACAGATGAATAAGGGAGCCGGAAGCAGAATGGATGCCTTTGAATCATGGTGCTGATGTAGAATAGGGAATACGCCATGGGTGGGCTGTCGACAGAAACCTGTTTTAGAAAGCTCTCTGGAAGCTAGGATGTGATGGGATTTCCTCTCGTGTAGTTTGGACGCGTTATCATGAGGGACTGGTCTCTGGAGTAGGACGCCCTCCTGGGTCTAGTAGAGTCAGTGACAAGACAAGGGGATCCTGGCGGCAACCAGTGGGTGCAGCAATGGGTGCAAACCCAGCAGTGATCTGTGAGGATGACGCAGGGCCATTTGGTTGTTCTACGCCGGGTGGGTATGAGCCAGGAGAGCCTCTCTGGTACCTGACGGAACACCGCTTGTGCAGTTGTTAGAGGGCTACTGAGCTAACCCAGCTGAGAAGCTAAGTGATGGGGAGCAAGTTGGGAATCTCTCCAGGCCTCAGTTTCCTTATCTGTAAAATAGGGTTAAGTTTGGTATTCCTGTTGTCACGGACATCCATGGAGGTGATCAGGGCTCCCTGTGACAAGTGTTCAGTAACAAGCACCCCGATGTCCCCCATTGTCTCCCTAGGCTCGTGGCTCTGCGGGTAGTAGGAGGAGGCATGACGCCGCCTCTCAGGAAGATCACGACAAACCTTACGTCTGTGACAGTAAGTACTGACCTGTCCCACCTTCCTTCCTCTGCCGGCCCCCATCCTGCTCTGCACGGCCTCAGCTGTCTAGGCAGCTCACTTCTGGCCAGGTCCCCCCTATACCCACCCTTGCCTGTCAGACTCTCCCCTGCCATCACCACCCCTCTGGCTGCTGTTCCTGGCCCCAGGTGTATCTGCAGGAGGGAGGGAGGGAACAAGCCAGGAGGAGTAGCTAGCCTCTCTGGCCTTTGAGGCCTGGCGCCCGCCTGTCTCCAGCAGTGCCCTTTCCTTCTCCCTCTCTCACTCCCAGCACATCCCCTATGACTGCCTGGCTCCTGGTTTAGGATGAGCAAGTGGAGCGGGATGGAGGAGGGGCTTCAGGAGAGGTTGGGGGAACCTCCAGAAGGTATCAGCTTTAGGAAAGATGGCCGCCAGCCTCTCGAGAGCCTCTCTCCCTCGCCTGCCAGAGCACCAGGTGGTGGGTCCCTAGTCCTTGCCTAGTTGTCTTCCCACTGTGGCTTCAGAGTGCACCGATGGGGTGGGGGTGGGAAGAGACCTTGTCATCCCAGTGACCCCCACACCTTGTGCAGTCGGGGAAGACGGGGTTGGGGGGGCACAGGGAAGTGCTGGGGAAGTTGGGGGCAGTGTGTTTTACCTCCCCCAGTGCTGGCCTCTCTCAACTTCAAAAACTTGTACTGTGCCTGGTGGGGTGACTCTTCCCGGAGGACATTTTGCTTGAAGAGCTCAAACTGCCTGACCCCATTTGGCTGCTTAACCCCCCCCACCCCCCCCACCTCCGTGCAGATGGCATTGCCGAGACTGCTGGCAGGTAACACCTCCACCCCAGAGGGGTTCCATTCTATAATGATCAGGGAGCAGGGCACCGAGGCTGATGGCTCCAAGCAATGCCAAGAGTGACCTCTTCTTGCTGGGTCTTGGGGTGCATTTGGTCCTGGTGTGCAAACGCCCACGCACACTAGTCCTTTGGAGAACCTGCTTCTGGAGCTGGGGGCTGGGGAGCGTCCTCAGACAGAGAAGGCAGCCGACCCAGCTCCAGATGGGAAAGCCAACAGCTGCCCTGGGGCTGGGGCATTGCCACTCCTTGCCTCGCTCACCTCGTTGGTGTTCATGATGTGCCCCTACATCAGCAGTTCTCAACCTGTGGGTCAAAAGACCCTTTCACAGGGGTCGCCCCATTCATCACAGTAGCAAAATGACAGTGATGCAGTAACGAAAATCATTTTATTGTTGGGGGTCACCACCACATTAGGATGTGAATGAGAAAGGGTCACGCATTAGGAAGGTTGAGAACCACTGCCCCAGAGTGGAAGCCCGCCATAGGAGCGGGATCCTCCTTGCTCGCTCGCTCTCCCTGCACTTTCCACTGGATTCCCAGCCAGCAATCATCCCATCTGTTCCCATGCACCAGTGTGCCTTTTTCTCATGCTCTGGCCTGCCTCCCTTCCTCTCCCACCCTTTGTCTCCTGCTCCTCATGTCTTCTCTACTCTGAGCCCCCCTGGGTGGTATGCCTCTGGGCCGGTTAGTTCCCCTACCTTCTGGGCAGAGTGCTGAAATCACACCCTCCCCCAAGCTCTTGTGGCTTTGTTTAGGGGCTCTTCATGCCATTTGGCCCCCAGCTCGCTTCCTCCTGGTGTTTACCCTGCTCTGCGGGGCAGGACTCCCCGTAGACCTGATTTGGGCTTTCTGGAAGTCTCCTCTGCTGCCTTCCTGGCCCTGCCTGCACACAGTGCTGTCTCCCCTTCCTCCCTGCGCGAGGAGAGGTCCATCGCAGGCTGCCCTTCTCTGGCTGGCTCTCGGAGGAAATTGTGTGGCAGCTCCGTGATTAATAGACTTTATTTTTATCTGGTGGCCTTCAGACATGTGATCCTTTGGGATAGAAATGACCTTTAGAGAGGTCATAAGGCCCCCTCATCCCCTCCCCATCCTCCCCAGCCCCCCACTGGGCCAGGAATGCTTTTAATAATCTCTAATGCATCCTAAGTAGAGAGGTGTCTGGTCGCCTCCTTGAATGTCCCCAGGGATGGTGTTCCCATCAGCTGCCCTTTCTTTCATGATCCTCCTGTGCTTTGAATGATTGTTTGCCCTTCCTATGAGCAAGCCGCCCATTTTCTCTCCTCCAGGCCCTCCTGGCCTTTGCTTTGCCGGCCTCAGACAAATGGGCACAGCCGAATTTTGTGTGTTCACGGGTCCTCTTGGCTTTCCCTGAAATTCTCGGTTGCCCTCAGGCTACCGGCCATCCTCCCTGTGACTCCCAGCTCTGAGTTTTCTTCCTGCTCCTCCTGGAAGCACAGCGCTCCCATCGGAAGGAGGGCGCATCAAGGCCAGGGGCTCTTTGCTGGTTGATTTCACATACCAGCACTTGGTGTACCCCTGCCCACAGGGACTGGAATTACTTGGCCCCACCCCACGGCACTGGGCAGCCTCTCCGCCACCAGCCATGCAGGCTGATGCCCATTCTACGCAAGCGTTTGACTGTTCCTGCTTCCATCATCCACTCTGCGTTTGGCCCTATCGAGTCCCCATGCAGAGCTGCCATAACGCATGACTCCACTATGACAGGATTGAATGAAGACCAATTTCAAGACATGGGCCCATTCTCCATGTTCGACAATCCCCGCATGTCTGTACCCTCTGTGGTTAGATTGACTTAATTCCCACCCTGTCGTTCAAGTTACTCATGAAGATCTTAGGCCCCCTTGGAACTCACTCAGTGCCTCTTCCTGGTTTATACGGAGCGAGCGGGAATAGCCCTCTTTCAGATGGGATTGGATTTCACCCCTGCTGGTGTTTCTTTCTGAGTGGAGTTGTCCTCATGCCCCTTTCAGGGTGGGTGGTTGACATATCATTATCTTGGTCGCTAGACTTCAGTGATGGATAGTTTGTCTGTTGTCTTTCACTCAGCCATTGAATTGATTCCCTCCTAGAGGAATCGTACATCATGGGAAGGCAATTTACATTTTGCTCAATCCCAGGTAGGTATGGATGAACACTTTCCTTTTCAAGCAAGTAACCCAGATGTCTCTTAATTAGCCTGAGAGTTGACTGAACTTCAGAATTAAAGTTCTCCCTTGAACCTTCGGCGCCTTTGCCGCAGGAAAAGTGTCCACTAGGCACAAACAAAAGCTACGGAAGACGACTTGGTGGGAAAGGCCATCAACATGTATCAAAAGTGTGGGCCTTGGACCACCTGCCTAGAAATTAGCCAGCTGTTTCTTGAGGAACGCAGATTCCTGGACCTCACCCCGGGCCTCCTGCATGATTAGAAGCCCTGGCGGCTGGCCCGACTGGCATATATTTTCTCTGCGCTTCTCTGGGGATTCTTAGGAACTTTGACTCTGAGTATTCTCCTTGAGAACGCCCAGCCTACTCCATTCCCACTGGGAGGCTTGTGGCCTCGGGCTGCTCAGCCCGTCTGATTCCCCGCCCTGTGCATCTGGAAGGCCCGGGGTCTCTAGGAGTTCCCCAGGCAGAGTGCCACTGACTTGCACCATTCTTTTAGCTGGTCTCTGTAATCTCCCCCGTTCTTTCAACATGCAGCCAGACAGCTTCAAGTCCGAGCGGTCCGTTGGCTCCATTTTATAGACGGGAAAGGGGTCCTTCCTGGGCTGGAACAACATGCCGAGAGGCTGCCTCTTCCCTTCCACACTGCTCCCTGGTTTGAGTTTTCTGTTAGCATCACTGAGGCAGGTTTTTGAATAAATGAGAGATGTGCTCCCCCCAGTTGAATGAGAGGTCTCCCCAACACACACACACACACACACACACACAATTTCCTTTTTCCAAGAGCCTCATGGAGAAGACAGCGGTAACAAGTTGCTTTTCAGGGACGACATTTTGTCCTTGCGTGCCTGCTTTTTGGGAAGGGGTCCAGCCAGCATCTGAGGGCGATGTTGGTGCAGTGGCAGGACCCTCGCCTTCCTTGCAGGAGACCCAGGCCCCATTCCCAGAGGATGGGACTGCTATGGTGCTGAGCGTGTTTCAGCAAAGCTTCCAGACTTAGACGGGCTATCACTTAGAATGATTGACTGTATTACGTCAGACCATGAAAACCTCAGGAGGCACAGTGAGCTGGTCCCTCTGGTCCCACTGTGCCTGGACGGAGTCACCGTGGCTTAGAGACAGCTGGATGGCAGCCATGAACAGCAATTCTTTCTCTGCACACAATGGAAGGGATTTCATTTTGTTCGCACTCCCCCCCCCCCCCCCGCCCCCAGCTAACAGATTGTGAAGATTACAGGGGGAAAACCAAAGACAGTAGAGCATGTCTGTGAGTTAAATGGATTCGAAGACAAGGGCAGCCATTTCTTGCTTCTTGGTGGCGACAGACTGGACAGAGAGAGGCTTCAAGTTCAAAGCAGGGAGTGACCATCCGTTTTCTCATTTGCCCAGGGGGATCTTCTCTTGAGTCTCTGGGCCTCTCCTGTCAGAGTCCCTCCCCTGCCCTATGGGATCTTTCTCCCCGAGCAGCAGCTTCACAGGGAGCCTCTGTTCCCAGAGGCAGAGAGGAGAGGATGGTGGGATAGCACAGAAGTGGTGCCAGAGGCCCAGAGGAGCAGGGGGATGGTGGGTCAGTGCAGGGAGGTGGTACTGCTTGGACCCCAGCCCATCCCAGGAAGCCTCTTTGACCTCGGCCTCCTTCACATTGCTCCGGTTCTGCCATACCTGAGGACAGCAGGGAGAATCCGATGACTAGTGCAGTCTTATTTTAAAAAAAAAAATCGAGGGCATTAAGGCCCCACATTGTGTAAGGATCTTGTGTTTTCAGCTTCGAGCTGCAGTCGAAAAGCCAATAATGTGGCCTTCAGGCTCACTGCCCTTGTCGCTGAAGGGAAGCCAGGCTCATCACTCAGTTGTCTTCCCTATTATCTTGCAAGTCCTTGGATGGGGGCGGAGTGGAGAGGGGGTGGAAAAGGCACGGTGTCCCAGAAACTTGATTTGTGGAGCAGGGCTGGAGGCATGTGATTGATCCCTGGAGATGGAGTGTGTTTGTGACTTCGAAGCTGGGTCTGTTTAAATATTCAAATGTCAGGGCACAGGTTGCAGTGTGTCCCAGCAGGGGCTGGCCAGAGGCGGGGCTAAGCAGAGATTCACATTTTTTTCTTGGATACTCTTGTTGAGTCAATTCCCTGTATGCCCCAGGAGAACTGCCCCCATTGGATTTCCTAAGCTGTCATCTATATGGAGCAGATTGCCAGGGTCCACCACCCCCCACCCCCACCCCTTACCCCCACCCTGCACCCACCGTACTTGGCTAACTGGATTTGAATCATGAGCCTTAACAGTTCATAGTTGAGCGCTTCCTCGATGTACCATCAGGACTTTTGGTTGATACCTGAGTGCCCTGCTGTTGCCTCATCCTTTTCTTGTTACCTGTACATTAAAGTGATGGTGGTGGTGTTAGGTGGCTGGAGTTGGCCCTGACTCAGAGTGACCCCATGTATCATCACACTACCCAGTCCTGTGCCAACCACCAGTCATGGTTGTTTGAGCCCTTTGTTGTAACCTCTGTGTCTCAGCCTATTTTGCTGAGGGTCTTGCTCTTTTTCATTGACATGCTTGGTTCCATCAGCCTACACATTGAATAATTATGGTGAAAGGAGACAAGGCTGACGTACACCTTTCCTGATGTCTGTATCCAGGACTAGGGCCTCTTCGATGTGTCTTAAATACACGAGACAAAGTCTTAACCATTCTAGCTTCTGTGGAGCCTTCTGGGGCTCCTTCTTCCAGACAGATTTGTTTTGCTCCTCTGGTAGTTTCGATGTTCTTTGGCCAACACTGTTAATTCAAATGCGTCCGCTCTACTTCAGTCTTAATCCGTTGTCCGACTCACCCTTGCATGGGAAAAGGTACATCCCATGGCTCGGGCCAGGCGCATCTCAGTCCTCCACGCGATGACTTTGCTCGTTGATACTTCAGAGAGGGCTTTTTGCAGCAGATTTGTCAATGCCGTGCACCATTTAATGTCTTGGCTGCAGTGCCCATGAAAGTTGATTGTGGATCGAGTACAATAAAATCCTTGACATAAATCTTCCTTCAGCTGTGAAGATTTTTGTTTCTTGTCATGCGCTCTCCTGCATTGTGTGTCCCCCCAGGCCTGGTACACGCCCATCACCAGTAATTAGCAGTGCACCCTGATGGCATGCGTGATCCACTTCAGATTGGAGAATCTGGTAGAATTCTTTAATATGTTCATCACTGGCTTTAGTGGCTGGTGCATAAATTTGAGTAATAGTCACAGTAACTGGTCTTTCTTTTAGATCAGTGGTTCTCAACCTTCCTAATGCTGCGACCCTTTAATACAGTTCCTCATGTTGTAGTGACCCCCCCCAACCATGGAATCATTTTCTTTTTTTTTTCATGGAATCATTTTCATTGCTACTTCATCACTGTTATTTGCTACTGTCATGAATCAGGCAGCCCTGTGAAAGGGTCACTTGACCCCAACGGTTGCGAACCACTGTTTTAGACATTCAGCTCTTAGCCCATCACAGACAGCACTGAACTTCAAGATGGTGACGTGGTCTCTCTGACAGTGCCTGCAGTGAGCGCCTCGAGGCAGAGCCGTGTACCGTAAGCTTTTCTGATTCAAAGTGGTCAGTACTGGTTTGTGGCAGCTCACCCACACCATAAGCGATTGGTCTTTATGCTCTTTATTTTTTTGATAATCTTCCGTTTTCCTGGAATCCTACTTCTGACATTTAGTGCCTTGATTATTAATGGAGTGGTTTTTTTCCCTCACATTCAACCTTGTGTCGCAGCTCAAGCACAGGGGATGTCTGGCAAATTGTTGCTTGTTGTCTGGAGAAGGGGATGGGCAACACATGGGCAGGACAGACGGGAGAACATGTTGGCCACAGCAGAGTCTCTGGAGAGGGAGACAGGGGCATGACGGTGGACGGGGCTTACCGGGGTCACAGGTTAGTAACGGTGCCTCTCGGCAGTCCCAGAGACAAGTGTAGGGAGGTTCGTCTGTGCGGTGAGAGATGTTCAGGGTAGAGAGTCTATAGCCTCGTGGCTCAGACAGGAGAGAAGTGAAGTCAGGAGTGGCAATATTGCAAATAAAATGACGAGGCAGCAGGATAGGAGCTGTGAGCGAAACCCCACAGGACCTGGCCGGCGCCATGCAGGATGGTGGGTCTGGGAGAGAGGGACAGCCTGGAGTGTGGGAATGGAGGCCGCAGGGGAGGGTTTTCTGGACTGTTCTAAAGAGGAAGGGGAATTGGAAGGAGTGATGCAACGATGCCATAGTGGAAATGGTGGGACATCCTGGCAGATGTGTCTAGTCGAGATTCATGGACATTTGTGCCCCCAAAGGACTTGAGGAACATAACTGATTTGGGAGATAGGTGGGGGTCCTGTTTCAGGTAAGCAGTAGGGGTCACACCAGCCTGGCTGGGACTTAGAAGGAAAGCCCGATCTGCAGCTGACATAGCACGTAGGCCCAGAGTGGGAGGTGTGGGGACCCCGAGAGTAACACTGTTTGGTAAGCTTCCTTTGGTTTGGGGGGTGTCTGCAACGGCTGCGGCTGTTCAGTGCCCTTGAGCCCATTCTGACTCATCATAGCTTTACGTGTAACAGAATGAGCACCGCCTCGCCCTGCTCCATCCTTCCAATGACTACGTTTGAACCCTTGTTGCAGCCACTGTGCCAGTTGACCTCCTCGAGGCTGCTCCCCCCCACCCCCCACTTTCGCATCAAGATGGCCTTTCCCAGAGAGGGGCTCCTCCTGGCAGCTTGCTGTTCAGAGGACGCAATGCAGCGGCTCTCCGTCTTCCCTGCTAGGGATGCTTCTGCGGGTTCTTCGTCTCAGACAGGTCCCCGCCATAGTCAGTATGTTTGCGCCAACACCACAGCTCAGAGACACACTTCCAAATGCATACGAGGAGATGGAGAACGCCACGCCCTAGTAACCCTTAGAAGAGGGTCTTTTGCAGCCTATCCCCCTCCTGTATGCCGTTTGACTTCTGGGCTGCTGCTTGCATTGTGTTGCTTGGGAATCCCGGGAAAGAAAACCCTTGACAACTCCAGTCTTTCCTTTCCTGGGTCCGTGGTGAAGGTCTTTGATCTTTATCAGGAGGCACGTCAAGTCCTCTTTGCTTTCAGTGAGCACAGTTGTGTCGTCTGCTGATCACAGGCATGTTCTCTGTCCCCAAGGCTGCATCCTTCTTCATATTGTTCAGCCTCTCCAGTGACCTGTTCGGCGTGCGGATCGAATGAGTATGGTGGACAGATACACGTCTTTCCTGGTTGTCGCCCACTCAGCATCCCCTCGTGTTGTTTGAACAGGTGCCCTTTGGTCTACATCGGGGTTCTGCACGTGCACAGTCAAGCCAAACTCTCACAGGAGCAATTCATGGCTTGTCCTGGTGGATGACACTGAGCTTCTCCATCATCCTTGTCAGCAGATGTCATCAATTGGCTTCCCTGTGCATTCCATCTGGTGGGGGCCACATGTAGAGTTGCCATTTATATTGTTGACAAGAGCTATTTCCAATGAGTAAGTCGTGGGTCTTACAAACTTTTATCACGTGGTGTTTTTCCTCGTTTCTATTAACAAGACCACATTTTCCAACTATTGTTCCTTTTTCTCTGTCTCTAACTCTTGCATTCCATCACTGATAATTGTCAATGCATGGTGATTGCGGACTTGATCACTTTCAGCCTACAGCAGTTGGTAGCAGTCTTACTCTGTCTCCACGTCTTGGGTAAGAGTGAAGGTGCGTGCATTTGGCTCGTTGTCGTAGGAACTGGTCTTAAGAGTAGGTGCATGGCTGTTATCCCATCATTCTCACTCCCATTCAAGTGATGCTGTCTCGTGGGGCCTTATAAGACCAGGTAAAATAGCCCCTGCGTGTTTCCAAGACGTGACTCTGTGGGAGTAGAAAGCCACGTGTTTCTCACTGGAAGTGTTGTATTTTGAGATAGATATTGAGATTTCGTTTACTCTGCAGTGGATCTCAAATAGAAATATTTTGAAAGGAAAGGCTTGGTGTTCATCGGTGTGCTTCCTGGTGGCATAGGGGTTCCTTATGTTGAGCTGTGATCTGCAAGGGCCGTAGTTCGACACCACCAGCCGCTCCTCGGAAGACAGTGTGGGAGACTCGCAGCGGCAGTTCCATCCCGCCCTTCAGGGTTGCTCTGAGGGACTCAGTACTGACTCGATGGCCCGGCTTGTGTTTGGTCTGGTCTGGTCATTCCTAACATGAGCACCACACCCTCCTTGGACGAAGTCAGAGCACTCACAGG
Source organism: Tenrec ecaudatus (assembly GCF_050624435.1). Lineage (NCBI taxonomy): Eukaryota > Metazoa > Chordata > Mammalia > Afrosoricida > Tenrecidae > Tenrec > Tenrec ecaudatus. The sequence continues at coordinate 31,872,386 of NC_134543.1, forward strand.
TCAATGGTACGTTCAGGTCCCCTTTCCTAATAGCTAGGTCAGGGCCAGGCCCCGGGGGAATGTGGCTTTAGGAGCCCCCACCTCTTTCTCCTAGCCCCTACTGTTTCTGTCCTGGAGAATTCACTTTGAAATAAGCATCCAGGGTGGCCTGGAAGGTGCAGTGAAGTACAGGAAGGCAGATGCAGCTCTGGCTTGTGTGGCGGGGACAAGCGAGTACCCAACTCCCTGCATATCCTGTAGCTGGGAGTCTAACTCTGGCCCCCCTCCCTTTATTTTCAGTTATAGTAGAAGGAATCATATCTTTAGGAGGTATACAGGTCTTGGAAGAGTTGAGAAGTGTGAGAATGGGGGAGGACAAGAGATTGTCTGATCTGACCCCCATAATTTACCGGTGAGGAGTTCAGGGCCTAGAAAGGTGTGGGATTGGTCCAAGAGTCTATTGTTGGTTCCTTTCAGAGCCAAGGCCAACCTCTCATCAATTCCGTGCTGCTGGCCTCCTGGTGAGAGGAGAGGGAGAGGGGATGCCTTGGGTGTGGGAGGCCCTGAACTTGCCCGAATGGAGCTTGTTTCTTTAATAGAGGAAGATCTAGAGCAGTGGTTCTCAACCTGTGGGTCACGTCCCTTTGGAGTCAAATGATCCTTTCACAGGGCTCGCTCAATTCATAACAGTGGCAAAATGATAATTATGAAGTAGCAACAAAAATAATTTTATGGTTGGGGGGGTCACCATAACAGAAGCTGTATTAAAGGGTCGTGGCATTAGGAAGGTAGAGAACCACTGGTTTAGAGGATGCTGGACTTGGGGCCTGAATTTTAGGACTTTGGGTTTTGTAACCACACTGGGCTTTTAGAATTGTTGAGTTTAGCAACCCCACCCAAGTACTCTGGCCCAAGCCATGGCCTTCTGAGCATCCTCCTGGGCTTCTCTATAACTCCGCCGACTTGGTATCCGAGAGTCACTGCTGCGCATGTCTCTCGTGAGCTTCTCTGCACTTGGGGGGAGAGCCCCAGGTGGGTGCAGGTCATCCTTCATCCCTCCAGTGGGTCAGCAGAGAGTGGATGGAAGCCTGAGAGGAAGGTGTGCAGAGCCCTAAACTTCCATTGGAGGCACTCTGGGAGTGTGAGAAGGAGTCCTGGTGGCATAGTGGGGTATGTGTTGGACTGCTAACTACAAGATCAGCCGTTCAAAACCAATAGCCTCTCTGCAGGAGAAAGATGAGGCTTTCTATTCCCAAGAAGAGTCACAGTCTCAGTTCTACTCTCTCCTTCAGGGTCACTGTGATTCAGAATTGATTGGATGGCAGTGAGTTTGGTTTTGGTTTCGGGAGGGTGTGAGCCTCCTGTCAAAATGGGCTCCTTTGGCACCTGTGTGGGTGGAGGAAGGCAGAGGACTCCACTGTGTGTGGAGTGAGTGGCGGATGATTCGGTGAAGGGAACGGTCATGAAGGTGCAGCTCAGGTAAAGGTATCCACAGGGAGGGCCAATGGGAAGCCCTCCCCGTCTTGAGCCCCACAAATCGGGGGCTTCAGAATCAGTGGGGGTCAGATCTCTGGAGGACTTGGGGTTGTCCATTGGGGCTGTACCCAGAGAGGGCATAAATGCTGCACCAGGATGAGATGGGGAGTGGGGCAAAACACAGAGCCCCCAACTCCACCCATTGTGGACTTAATTCCAGCTCATAGCAACCCCAGGTAGAACGGCCCCACGAGACTTTTTTTATCACCCTTATGGACACCGATGGCTTCCCTGGGAGGGTCCGAATCACCCACGTTGGTGAGCAGCCCAGACCCACAGACCTAAAGCAAGAGGGACAGGTGAAAACTGCCTTCTCTCTCTTTTCCTTCTTACCAGGCCCTCTCCAGACAGTGCCTCCTGCTGGTCAAATCTGACCAGAAGCAAGGGCAAGCGCACAGCTGAGACCAAGTGTCGTTCCAGCATCTTGCTTCAGTATCAAAGCGACCCCAGTTCAAGTCCTGCCTCTGCCATTAAGGGAGTTACTTAACCCCTAAAACTCACTTTCTTCCCCTGCAACCTGGGGATCACCATCATTTCCTCCAGGGTGGTGTTGAGATTGGCCTTCAGCGCAGGCATGGGCAGGTGACAGGCCCTGGGAGGCAGTGAGGCAGTTGGGCAGTATCCTCCCTCCGGGTTGCCTGTCAGTGCCCCGGGGCAGAGCTGGGAATGAGTTGCGGCCCCAGCGACTCCGGAGACCCAGGCTTTTTCTCGTGGACGCTCATCCCGTAATTGCTTTCCGTCTCTCGGAAACCACTGGCTCAGATACCCACTGCGTGCTCCAAGTTGGGCTGATGAAAATGTGCCAGAGTCATTAAGTTATCAGTGGGGAAGGCGGCCGCCTCTCCCCGGCAGGAAGGCTTCTGCTGTCTGTGGCAGCCAGCTTTGTTCCTCTCCCCTCACCCTCTCTTCTGCCTCAGGACAAGAAAGGGGGTGGGGGTGGGCAGGGCTAGGGTGGGGGTGGGGGGTTGCTGCCTGTATTCTGGGGCAACCCAGAAGGACTCGGCCCTCCAGATGGGGATTGTGCTTGGGGAGCCGAGCACTAGGCCGGGAAGGGAGCAAAACTATTTCAGACAGATGGATGCACCCCGGGGGAGTGGGGGGGGGGGAGAGAGAGGAAGGGAGAGCTGGACCTTCCTCATTGTCACAGCCGATCCTCTCCAAGAGCACCGTGCTAGAAACACAAAGCCCAGGTGCGTGACTTGCCAAGGTGAGCCAGGAACTGAGGCTGCAGGGGGCCCGGCTGCTCCCTGGGCGAAGGCTTTAGATTTAGAGGTATATGACACAAAGGCATGCATGTGTCCGCCTGCCCATCTGGTGGGAAGAAGGTGGAGGGAGAGCTGGGGGCCCAGTCCTCTCGGAATCCTCTCGAAGTCTTGGGGCTCCGTCTGATTCGGCCCCACGGGTGATCCCGGAGTGAGATGACTGACATGACAAACAGCAGATGGTTCCGAGACTTGTGTTCTCAGAACGCCATTTTATCCCTACCCTCTCTGCGCTGCTCCCACCTCCCCAGACTCCAAAAGAGAAAGGACTAGATGACTTCTTCCTGTGGGTGTTTTATGGCCGCCCACTGCCTCCCAGTGAGGGTCCTAGCAGCTGGTGGTCCTGAGGTGCCAGGGCCACTGTGTTACAGGCGCCTTCTCAGGGGAGGGTCCCAGCCACGAGGTCGGTGGCTGCCATTGTGGTTGGTGGTCAGAGCTGGCTTTGACGCACAGCCGCCTTGTGTGTAGCAGAACACGATGCTGCCCAGTCCTGGGCCAGCCTCATGATCGCTGATATGCCCGAGCCCGTGGTGTTGGTGTCTTGTCAGCCTGTCGAGTGCAGAGTTTTCTCCTCATGTGCGCCGAACACACGATGTCCTTCCCAGCCACTGGCCTCTCCTGACTACCTGGCCAAATAAGTGAGCAAAGCCTCCCCACCCTCCATTCTAAGGAGGATTCTGGTTGCTTTTCTTCTAGGACTGAGTTGTCCCCTCTGTCCCCTCTCCTGGCAACACCAGGGACACTGGAATTCCTCGCAGCACCCGGTCCAGAAGCTTCCGTTCTCCATGTCTTCTTTTGGGTGCTCATACGTCATTGTTTTCATTGGCTGGCTTTTCCGCCCATATGCTGCTATTTATCATTGCAGGCAGGAGGAGCTCTGGTGGTTGTGTTGGGCTGCTAACTACAAGGTCAGCAGTTTGAAACCACCAGCTGCTCCATGGGAGAAATTTGAAGCTTTTTACTTCCATAAGGAGGTACAAGCTCAGAAACTCAACGGGCATTTCTATCTCGCCCTGTAGGGTTGCCATGAGTCAGGATTGATTCGATGGCAGTGAGTTTGGTTTCCAGACAGGAAGCTGAGGCACAGAGAGGCATAGCTTCTCACACAAAGGTTAGCAAGTCCGAGCAGAATTGGGGTGGCTCCGCCCCAATCTCCTCTGCCATCACACATGTTGAGGGCAGGAACAGGGGAGTCGGGGGCACTGAAATCCTGAGGGCCAACCCCAGGCTTCCCGGGCTATCTGAAAAGGGGCTCCCTGCCTCTGGCTCAGGGTTAATTGTGGCCACACTCACACTATTGGGGCAGCAGCTTGGAGTAGCTTAGCCCAAGATCTCCACTTGGACACGAGTAAGTTTCCAGATCATCAGTGTAATTTTGGGGCCCAGTGAAAAAGGAACAATTTGGGCCCCTTGTTCAAAATATGAATTTCAGGCTGGTGATGGAGGTGCATTAAACCATGCGTAGGCCCTTCTGCACGCAGGGCTCCTTGCAACTGCTCAGGTCACACGCCCGAGGAGCCAGCTCTGCACGTCTCATAATAAGCGTTTGGAGTGACAGGACGGTATGATGAAATGCAGAAGTGTGCTGGCCTTTCCTTCCCCTCTCAGCTAGAAAAAGCAGAATTTCCAAGGCATTGCTTTCTATCTAAACCTAGCAGTCAGAGCCGGATGCAATTTAAGGCGAATAAATAAATCTTGGCAATCTTTGGCTATATGTCCTGTCCCTTTGACGAAGTCATTGGAAGGACGGGGACAGGGGTCAGATGCTTCCTTTTGGGGTCAGGCATTCTGCTCCATTTGCTCCATCCATGCCTTTCAAATTCCTCGCTCCATCCTCTTTCCCTTCAGCCCGTGAAGGCACTAAAGAACCTCCTGTGTTAACCACCAAGCAGTACTGTGGCCGCCGGCCCCCTGGCCTGCTCGGTTCTGCCACCTAACCTGCTCAGCCAGTGTGGAAGGAGTCATCAGCCCCTCCCCCATGCCCTCATTCCCAGAAGAGTCCCAACCCTCCACCATCTAGTTTTGTCTTCCATGATGTCACTCATTCTCATCTCAAATTAGGGTGACCTCCTAATTGCCAGATCTGGCGGTCTCTTCCCATTCCCCATCCTTGTGGGCCTCTCCTCGGTACCTGGCATCATCCTGGCTTGGAGTGTGCCCCCGAGCCTGCTCATCCGGAAGACTGGCACGAGGCTGCTGGGAGGAAATTTACATGATGCCCTCAGAGCTCCCCAGGGCTGTACAGATACACCCAGTAGCTATGACTAGCCTCGTCACGGTCACTGCCACGATCATTGCGATACCATCTTGACTCCCCAACTCTTGGCTTCTGTAGCTCGCTTCTGACTGGGTCTTTATCAGTGAATTAAAAAAAAAAAGTTTCTCTTTTAACATCAGTTACTTAAGAGATTAGTGTCTGAGTTCTGTCCTAAGTCCATGCCTCTCTTTGCTGCCCCCACAGTCTTTGTCACCTCTTCTCTCCATACCTATGGCTTCCCATGCCCCCCACTTCTCTGTATCCGTGCCTTCCAGTGGCTCCTTCCTAGGCCATGATTTCCCAGGTGTTTGAAGCCATTCCTGGACTGAGCTCACTGCCTACCTTTATTCTACCAGGTTTCTCTCCTACAACTTTCTTCCCAGTTGCCTCTGTCAGATCCTGAGCATTTTCAGTCTTCCTTTCTTGGATACCCACCAGTCCGGCCCGTGTGGGTCGCCAAGGATGTGATAGTGTGCCAAACGCAGGGCCTGAGCGCCTGCCGCCAGGGGAGAGGTGGGGTGAGTCCTGGGAAGGTCTGCTGGCTCAATGGGTGGGGCCAATGGTACAAGTGCTTGGCCACTAATTAACCCGGTTAGTGGTTCAGGTCCACCTGGAGGTGCCGGGAAAGAAAGGTCTGGAGACCTTCCCACAGAAGCAGCCTCCGAAACCCGATAGAACACGCGTCTACTCTGACACACGCGGGGTCACCATGCTGCGTTAGAGTGGACTTCTGATGACTGATCGTTTTGATGAGACATTTCCTTGAGGAAGCACATTTGAACCCAGGTGTGAAGGTTGATTAAGCATTTGTTGCATCAACGTTTCCAAGACATTTTCTTTCTACTTGAGCCCTTGGGCTCAGCTCCTCTCCCCACCACCACCCCACCTCCGCTCCAACATATGTATGTGTGCACTCAATACAATTGAATGATGAGGGATTGTTAAAAGATTAGTAAGAGCCCCCCCCCACCATAAAATGATTACTGAAACATAATAAAGAAGTGTTGGTTAAGCAGAAAACGGAGGAGGACGTGCCTGGGGAGGTCACATCCCCGGCAGAGGGGAGCGCTTGTACAAAGGCTCTGTGAGAGAGGACCACTGTGTAAGAGATGAAAAGAAGGCTCGTGGGCAGGAGGGCTGAGACCGAGGCCGAGGAGACTGAGAGGCTGGCACGGGCCACAGCTTCGAGGCCAGGGCCCCCGGTTCGTCTTTCTAGTCTGCGCCTTGCTGTTTCTACCCTCTCCCCCTCAGCAGTTTGTCTGGTCAACTCCGGTCCTTCCTCCCCATCCTTAGGTCGTCATTGTTTCACATGCAGAAAATTAGAACAGCATCTTGCCAGTTTCAAATTCATCTTCCACACCACGATCTTAATTAGTATTTCTAAAATGCTCAGGAATCTAATTAAGTTGGCCCTTTGAATAAAATCCCACTTTGACTTTCTACTGCCAGGGTAGCATCCTGCCTCGTCTCTCTTGGAAGGCCCCCTCTTCCTGCTCAGTACCTCCTTCCCACTGGCTTCGTTGAATGGCCCCTCCCCACCACCCAACAATATGCTGGGTAGGCCCGGTGCACTTTGGGATTTTTTTATGGGAGGGGGCAGTTGTAATTGAAGGAATCTGGACCCATGGTGACCCTCTATGTGTCAGAGTAAAACCTGCTGTGAGAGGTATTCAGGGACTGATTTTTCAGAAGGAGATTATCAGACCTTTCTTGCGAGGCACCTCTGGGTGGACTCAAACCTGCAACCTTTGGTTAACAGCTGAAGACATGACTCTTGGTACCACTCAGAGTCGCCTGGGTCTTGACTATACCTTGAATGCCCTTCCCTTCTCTACTTGGTAAATCACAGCCTGTCTCGCAAGTCCCTCCCCTGGGAAGACTCTGGCTTCTCCCCCTCCCTCCCTGGCCTTTGTGGCCCTCCTCCGCCTGGCTCACACTCATGCGGGCACTTCCTCTGCTAGACTCAACTTCTGGAGGGAGGGGACTGCGTGTATTCATGTCTGCCCTTCTGGGTCCCCAAGGCTGGGTACATTTCAGGTATTTCGTAAATGTTTTCATGAGCTGAAGCCCTGGTGATAAAGGAATGGCAAAGTACAAGTCCACAGTGGAGCCCCCCCCCCCCCGGGTTCAAAAAGGGACCATGGTAACGCAGACAGGCTTCTAGCACCCTCCCCTGCCACCTGGTTCCGTTCAGTAGGTGTGGGTGAAGCTAAGGAACCTTACTAACACGATCCCAGATGATAGTGGTGGTGGTCATCTGTGGACTATTTTTTGGATTCTGCCTTGGGTTGGACTGTGACCCGCAAGGTCCGATGTTCAAAACCACTAGCTGCTCTGCTGGAGAAAGACTGGGCTTTCTACTCCCATAAACAGTTATAGTCTCCTTCTGCCCTGTTTTACTGAGTTTGTTTGTTTTTGGTTTGGCAAAGGGATTGGTTTTAATAATTACTTTCTCTGAGTATGGGGGAAGGCTATAGCGCCTGCTTTTTAAATTTAGGTTTTTTAGGTTTTAAGAACTGTTAAAATGAGACGACTGTGGGTGGAGGATCCTGTTCTATAGGATTGCCTCCTCCATCAGCCATTCAACAAGTGTGTGTTGAGGGTATGATGCATGTATAGCACCAGATGTTGATGATGTCAACGTGAAATAGACAGTGAGCAAGATTCTTAGAGGAAGTCAGTTTTCTGATGCAGAGTGAATTCCCCATCACCTGCGTTGTCCCAGATAGGCCTCTCGCTAAAGTATAAGCAAACCAGTTGCCTCCAAGTCCATTTCAACTCCAGGCAACACCGTGTGTGTCCGAGTGGAGCTGTGCTTGACAGGGCTTCCAGTGGTTGGGTGTTTGGAAATAAATTACACCAGGCCTCTCTTCTCAGGTGTCCCTAGGCAGAATCCGAGCATTAGCCATTTGACTCATCTGGGAGTGTCTCTGGAGTACTAGTAGGAGTGGCATAAAGTATTATATTGTTAACCCAAATGTCCCTAAAAATCCTGAAACTCTGTGATAAAGGACGACAGTGGCAATTGGCGTAGCAAAAAGGCACAGTTGAAATGTCGTGGAGATGACAGCAGGGAGACCTGCGGGGCAGCTCATGCCCCCTCTTGTACATGTGGATGTTATTGCCATGATTTTGAATATTTCTCATCAGCAAAATGCCTGCTGATTAACTGGATTTTTATCCACGAACCCCATAATTTTCCATTTTCGACCTCAGATCATTTAAAAGGTTAAGGAGGAAAAGCCACGGGCAGGCCCAGAGGGCCCCTCAGGGGATGCTTTAGGTCCCACTTCTGAGTCAAGTGGAATGGAGATGTATAGCACCGATTTGTTGGTATGCAATATTTACCGCCAGGAACAAGTCGGGAAATAACAGCCTATTTCCGGGCTCACGTGCATAGTCTCTAGGCCAGCATCTTTACTGTGACTCTCATTTTGCTTACATGACGGATGTCCGTCTAATTGCCAGTTTCCATAGTATGTGGCGGTGAAGAGCCAAGCTGTCCCGTGGAGGACTGAGGGGCACCCGACCCAAGCCGTGGCCTTGCCATCGCCTCACGTGCATGGGAAAGCCAGGCAACGAGGAAGGAAGCCAGGGGAGAGCGGATGGCGTGTCCATGACGTGGGCTGCCCGGAGAGCAACCCGTCTTCTTGGGAACAGTGCCGCCTGAATGTGAGCTCGGAGGGAGCCTGGCTTCCTCACACACTGGGGCCTGTTGTCGGGAGGGACTGGTCTCTAGAGAAGGACCTCACGCTTGGTAAGGTGGAGGGGCAGGCAACAAGGTGATGGCCACGGAGGCTACAGCAGGGACGCGGACAGAGGAAAGATGGCAAGGATGGCGCCAGGCCGGGCCTTGTTTCATGCAGCTGAGGGCACCTAACGGCACCATCACAGTACGAAGTTGCGGCCAAAGTCTGACTTTCTGGAAGGCCCACCTCTTAAGACACGAGCGACCAAACTGAAGAGGCCTCCTCGCTGTTTATTGAGCACAAACAGTTAGCACTTGATCACTAACCTGAAAGTTAGTGGCTTGAACCTACCCAGAGATGCCGGGGAAAGACCTATGTATCCATTTGCTTCGGTCATGGTCCAGCGAAGGAAACTCTTTGGAACGGTTCTGGTCCCAACACGGGGGCTCTCTCCGAGTCCGAGGGGAGGGCAATGGCCTGGGCTCTGGATTTTACCTGGTGCCGGGCACCCAGTGCAGTGCTTTACAAATCTCATTTAGCATCCTTGCGGTCATGCTTCTGGGTCAACCATTCCATCCTCGTTTTCTCCTGAGGGAAAAAGGCAGAGAGAAGAAGTGTCCTGGCCTGTGCCACAGAGCACAGCGCCTCCTCTTCATTTCCAAGGTCAGCATCCCCGTGAGACCGAACCGGGAATGAACTCCGTCTCCAGATCCACTTGACGTGGGAATCTACCTGCAGGATGCATCAGTAGCGCGCAGACAGCGCGTGGACCAAGTGGAGTGAGTACATTGTAGACGCGCGGAAAGGGCTCCGCAACGGGAAATGTTAGCAGCGGAACGCACACCACCACATCGACAAAGGAGAGAGCTGTTGGTACCTTTTCCCTATGGTGGGACATCTACCACAGGAAGGTGAAGAAGACTAATCTTTCACCACGTCCGTTCTATGGCGTCGTGAAACACCAAATCCAACGTCATCGCAATCGGAGTGCTTGCGTTTGCCCTTTGGAAAGAGGGTTCCGGTGCGACGTGCAAGTAAATTAGGGAGATAAACCAGTTGTTATAAATATGGGAAAGGAGACCTGACATCATCTCTTGTACCAATGATTATATACCAATAACTATCGACCCAAAAGAATCGAGTAAGAACCCTGACCAGAAGAAAGAGAGCTGAGGAAGATGAGTGGACCACAGCCTGTCTCCCCACTGCCAGCGGCACGTGCCAGTCTGTGCTCTCTCTATCTCGGGGAGCGTTTGAAGCCCCCCTCCCCCCTTGTCAGTGCAAGTGGAGGGCGACTTTCTCAGTGCTGGTCGTCTTCAGCAGAGCAGCTGTGGTTAGACGGTTGACATGGCATTTTGATTGGGAAGAGCCTCGAGGCGTCGGTTACCAGCGAAACTTACCCTGTAGGGGGCTGAGATTCTGCGCCCGGTGGGTGGGTGGAGGTTGGAAGTGGTGGTTGAGCTTACCCATGTACCCAGACGTGGAGCAGCCCAGCCACTGAACTGCCACCTCTTCGTTTGCTTCTTGACTCTCCACGAAGGCGGAGTTGCCTGCCTTTGTTCAAGCTGTCTGTCTAAGGAGTAGTGCTTGGGGCGGGTGTTTCCCCACCCATTTTCAGAGAGTCGGGCTACCAGGCCCACCTGGGGCACCGAAGGGCCAGGCTTCTGGGTTGTTACAGCCACTGGGATGCCTTGGCTTGGTGACAAGAGGCAGTCAAGAAGTATTGTTCCGAGGGCTCCGTTCAGACAAGCACAGCTCATTCCCAGTGGATACTTAGCGCCTCCTTCTTGGGCCGGACTGGTCAAACGGGTCACTAACTGCCCCGCCTCGCCCCCAGTGCGATGACTGGAGCGCCCTTCGGTGAGACATAGGATGTTTGTGCTGTCGATGGCTGGGGCCGTCTGCCACCCCCGGGCTAGAGAGATGGAAACACTACCTCAAGAGTGTATTGACCGAGAGGGGGGCTATTTTGAGAACTGTCATCTTTTGACATTTTTGTTTCATAAAGGCGCCTAGGATTTTAGGGCAATGCTTTTTGACACCCTCAGTACATCAGAAACACTCTCCCAGTGAAGCTTTTCTGCAGTCGGCCACTGGGCGGGGCGGGGGCGGGGCCCTAGCAGCAGCGCAGGGAATCTGGAGCGCAGGTTTCTCACCCTTCACTCTGCCCTTCACCCGCTGTGTGGTCCCGGGCAAAGCTCTCCGCCTTCCTGGGCCTCATTTGTCCCACCTGTGCCATGGGGTGTGGCCGGTTGGGTGGCTCCCAGTACCTTGGATCATCGTCACCACCCTCCCTGTAACTTGTCACAGCTCCCCGATAGAGGAAACACGATGGCGAATCCCATTTCACCCCTGCCTGTCCCGGCTCCCTCTTTCAGCGTTCGGACTCCATCCCGTTAGGTGTATCTCCCGACCTGGGCCTGGGTTGTTAGGGGGTGTTGGCGCTGTGGGTGGGGGAAGTGAAGATCGGGTCAGGGCTGTTGGGGTCAGTGTCTGGGAGAAAGGCAGTCCTGGCCGCCGAGGATGCTCACCCGGGGATCTTTCTCGCTCTCTCTCCTGTCTCCCTCCAGTCTGCGGCAAGCGCTACAAGAACCGGCCAGGCCTCAGCTATCACTACGCCCACACTCACCTGGCCAGTGAGGAAGGGGACGAAGCCCAAGAGCAGGAGACCCGGTCCCCGCCTAACCACAGAAATGAGAATCACAGACGTGAGTTCCTAGTCATTTTGTTTCTGTTGGGACGGCGAGGAGGGGGGCTGGGCTGGGGAGCATTTTTTCACCTCTGGCATCTCTGGAGCCAACTGGTGATGGACCTCCAGGCCCTGTGGTGAGTCAGCTTTTCCAGTTCAGCCAGTTAGTGGCCCCTGCGCCCAGCTGGGCAGAGGGCTTACACCCAGCTTGGCTCTCAGAAGAAGGAAGGTGAGTTAAGGCAGAAGAGCAAGGTCCTTGGGTGGCCATGGTCAAAGTCAGATACACACGCTTTCCCATCAGTTCCAGAAGACCCGTGCACAGCTGCTAACCTATGCTGGGCGTGGCCTTCACTCACCACCATGGAGTTGACTCTGCCCGTCGTGACCCTATAGGGCAGGGTCAAGCTGCCGCCGTGGGTCTCTGGGACCATAACTCTTACAAGAGGATAAAGCCCATGCTGTTGGTCTGATGGAGAGTGGCTGGTGGCTTTGAACTGCTGACTTTTTAGTTAGCAGCCCAACGCAGGACCACCGGGCACGGTCTTAGGGTGTGTCTGTCATTTCCACAAACACTCCAAGCTTTAAGAGAATGTCCTTCACCCGCCCCCGCCGGGTTGCTCTCAGGGCCACACTTTGGGTGCGGGAGTCCTATGCCTCAGCATGGTGGCTGAGTCTTGGCGGGCTCACTCTCGCACTAGCTTGTAGATGTGAGCTGGATGCCTTTGCCCATTTGAGATGTTGGCACGGAAGAGCTAAGAGGACCCTCCCTTCCCCGCCTTTCAGCCATGAGCTAGAGAGTCTTCAAGACCCCGCTCTCCGCTTTCCCCTTTCTTACGGCCTTCCGGTGGGACTGGATGATGTAGCCTTATAGAGCTCCCTTCAAGATGTGGGTCATTCGAAGATCATTTATGTCTGTGCCATGTGTTTTTTTATTTTGTTCACACGATTTGGGAGTAGGTGCTCTTAACGTGACGAAATCAACCCAATTAAGTGTCCAGCCTCTAGGGATTTCAGGCTGGCACAGTTGAGTCAACCAGCTCAGTCAACTGGGCTGCCTTGGCCAAATATGTGTAAACCTGGACTGACTTGTGGCCAAGACCTCCTTCAATTGGTGTGTATCTTTACCAACCCCCACTCCACATTCCCCTGGTCATGTTGCTTTTGTTGTTGGTGCCACCAGGTCGGTTCCGACTTGAGCCACCCGATGTTCGACAGAACAAAATACCTCCCCATCCTGTGCCGTCCTCACAGGCCCCCTTTAATGTCGCCTCCCGTACAAGGCTGGAGTCTGGTGCTCTGACCTACTCTGCTCATCTGAACAGACTCCCCAGGCCAGGCAGGAGGCACCCAACAGAGCTTTGTCGGCTCCCCCCTCCACCAGTGTCCTTGCCACCTGGCAGTTCCTGGCGTCTCCTGCAGAGGCTTCCCTGAGCTCCTCAGTGCTCGCCTTCCAGGACTAACCTTTCCTGAAGCTCTTGGCCTGTGCCCTCTCCTGTCTCCCTCCACCTGGCTCCTCTGCCTGGAGAGTGCAGGCAGGAGAGTGTGACCACCGAGCAGGGTGCTCTGGGGATCGTTTTTTTGTGGCGCTCATTGCTTCTATAAAGCAGTCTGCCGGGTCGACTGTGATGCGGGACAGAAGGAGCAGAACTGCCCCGTGGGGCGTTCTTGGGTTATAGACACCCGCCACCAGGCTTCTCTAGCGTGCGCTGCCAGGCGGGTGGGAGCCACCAGCCTGTGGTTAGCAGCAGGTCGCAGGTCGCTGGCTCCACCCACGACCTTCAGACCAATGAAGCACACTGACTGCCTTGGATTGCTTTCCACTCGTGACCCTGGCAGGAGGGACACTGGCATGTTCCCACGTTACGAGAGCAGGAAGTTTTCTCTTCTCCCAAGGACCAATGGGGTCCAGCTGCTGGCATGGTGGGCAGTGGCCCAGCTGGGAACCCACTGCGTTCCAGGGCTCCTAGTGGGGCATTGTTTCCAGTTTGTTCCAGGAGGTACTGGACGCATGCTGCAGGGTCTGCGAGGCTTCTCTGGTCTGCGCCTCACTTCCCCCAGTTCTCCTTGAACCTCCTGTGTGTGTGTGTGTGTGTGTGTGTGTGTGTGTGTGTGTGTCGTGGCAGCCTGGGAGGCAGCAGTTTGGAAGGAGGCAGCCTCCGCCCTAGCTACTGCCATGATTTCCTCTCGGATGACCGCCGACAGGGAGGACGCTGGCTGAGTTAGAGGTGGAGCTGCCGCCCCAAAACCTCTCCCTGGTGCTGTTCCCATCCCTGGGAGTCAATGATGAGCCTGCTCTCTCACCGCCCCCCTCATCTCCCCTCCGAAGCCTGCTGAAGAGAAATGGGCTTCTTCAGCTGGCTGCCCAAGGGGCTTCAACCTGGTAGATGCAGGCCCTTCGCACACAGAGAAGGCCCCAGAGCACCTGCAAACATCTTTTTCATTACAGCTCCCTGAGAAGTGTCTGACTGACTCCCATTTTGCTAGCAGGGTGGGGGTGCAGCGGAAAGGTCCTTAGTGTCTCCTGGAGTACTTGTGTCTGCACCCCTCCTCCCCTGTTTCTCTGGGCGAATCTGAGGTGCTGCCCCATCCAGGTCCTCTCATCACCGACTTGTGTTCGCTGTCCTTCCCACATCCCCCGGCGAGCAGCCCCTGGCCTCTGGAGCACTAATTGCCAGCATCATGCATACGCAGCCAATAGCTGCTCCCACTATCTGGGCGGTGGGAGTTCCCATCCATTCTGCCCCTAAATGCCACTGAGCCGCTGTGCTGAATTGAACGCATCCTAAGGCCTCAGCTTGGAGAGCAGTCCTCTGCGGGGCTCTCCTGGTGGCAGAGAGGAGCAGGCTAATCTGCGGTGACCCCAGGAGAAAGCCGGGGCTGGAGTGAAGGAGGATGCTGACTGCCCATCAGCAGAGCTGCAGGGTGACCCGAGCTGCTTGTGAGCGGGGCCTCACACACAAACAGCCCTGCAGCCCTGGCCAGGCCCTGGGCAGCGGGGTCCGCACCGCCAGCAGCTGTGGAGACCTTTTGACTTTGGTCCTCCTGCTGTCTCTGGTCCGTCCCCCCAACTGTGTCTCCATCACAGCCCGTGGCGCATCCCTGCACCTGCTGCTGCTGAAAGGGCACTTGGAGGAGAGCCAGCACTAGCCCCCACCCCGGCCCACTCGGTCCCTGTGCTGCCAGCTCAGCTGGACTGCCATGCTGCCTGCCTCCTGTCTCCTCCCTCCCTGCTGACACCCTCCTGCCTTTGTTTCTCTCCCCTTCTCCTGATTATAGGTTTCTCATCTCTTCTTGAGGTTTGTCCCTCAACCTCTGCTCTCAATGCAGGCAGGCCAGGGATGCTAGAAGCTCCCTTTCTGCCCCCTGGGAGACAGTGCTTTGGGAGGAGCTCTCCCCCAACCCAAGTTATTGCCCTTCCCCTCTCTGTTAGGGTGGTTCTTTTTCCTCCCTCTCATAGCTCCCACCACCATCTTTTTAATAAAAATTTTAATTTATTTATTTTAAACATTTTATTAGGGACTCATAACTCTTATCACAATCCATACATACATCAATTGTGTAAAGCACATCTGTACATTCTTTGCCTTCATCGTTTTCAAAGCATTTGCTCTCCACTTAAGCCCTTTGCATCAGGTCCTCATTTTTTCACCTCCTTCCCTGCTCCCCCCTCCTTCATGAGCCCTTGATAATTTATAAATTATTATTTTGTCATATCTTTCCCTGTCCGACGTCTCCCTTCACCTCCCTTTCTGTTGTCTGACCCCCAGGGAGGAGGTCACATGTAGATCCTTGTAATCAGTTCCCTCTTTTCAACCCACTGACTCTCTACTCTCCCAGTATCGCCCCTCCCACCCTGATCCTGAAGGTATCATCTGCCCTAGATTCCCTGTGCCTCCAGCTCCTATCTGCACCAGTGTACAACCTCTGCTTTATCCAGACTTGCAAGGTAGAATTCGGATCAAGATAGTTGGGGGGCAGGAAGCATTTAGGAACTGGAGGAGAGCTGTATTCTTCATCGGTGCTGCATCGCATCCTGACTGACTCATCTCCTCCCCTAGACCCCTCTGCGAGGGGATCTCCAGTGGCCGACAAATGGGCCTTGGGTCTCCACTCTGCACGTCATTCTTCATTCACGATGGTAAGATTTTTTTCCTGGTGATGCCTTATGCCTGATCCTTCGACACTTCGTGATCGCACAGGCTGGTGTGCTTCTTCCATGTGGGCTTTGTTGTTTCTGAGCTAGATGGCCACTTATTTACCTTCAAGCCTTTAAGACCCCAGACACTCTCTCTTTTGATAGCTGGGCACCATCAGCTTTCTTTGCCACATTTGCTTATGCACCTGTTTGTCCTCAGTGATCGTATCATGGAGGTGTTCACCCAATGATATGCTCAACCAAGCCTTGTGTCTTTCTTTAGGGACTGGTCCCTCCTGGTAACATGTCTAAAAAGGAAAGACAAAATCACCTCCCTTGCTTCCGAGGAGCATGCTGCTGTCCTGGTTCACTCCTCTGGCAGTTCATGGTACTTTAAGTGTTCTTCACCAGCACCGTCAGGCGCGGTCTTCCTCATTCACGGTCCACCTTTTGCCTGCCCGTGAGGCGATGGGAAGTCCTATGGTGCGGATATGCTGCCTCTTAATCTTCAAAGTGACATCTTTTTAATATTTTCAAGCAGTGGTTCTCAGCCTTCCTAATGTCATGACCCTTTAATACAGTTCCTCATGTTGTGGTGACCCCCCCAACCATAAAATTATTTTTGTTGCTACTTCATCACTGTCATTTTGCTACTATTACGAATCGGGCGACCCCTGTGAAAGGGTCCTTTGACCCCAAAAGCGGTCGATACCCACAGGTTGAGAACCACTGCTGTTTAAAGGATCTCTCGAAACAGATTGGACCAATGTAGCACATCACTTGATTTTCTGACAGTTGTTTCTATTGTCACTGAATATGCATGTGAATAAAATGAAATCCTTGACAACTCCATCATATCCTCCATTGATCATTGTGTTGCTGATTGGCCCTTTTTGGAACATTTTCATTTTGTTTGCATTTAGCTGCAGTCCCCACTGAAGGCTGAGTGAGATCTTTGATCTTCGTTAGTAAGCGCTTCAAGTTCTCTTCACTCTCAGCAAGCAAGGGGGTGTCATCTGCATATTGCAGGCTGTTTGTTAATCAGCATCTCAGCAGTCTCAGACCGCTTTTGTCCAAACTATGGCCTCTTGATCTGTGCATAGGTTCCATCTGGGAACAGTTAGGGGTTCTGGAATTTCCATTCTTTGCATGGTTATCCATCATTTGTTATGACCCACGCTGACAAGTGCCTTTGCATGGTTATTGAAACACGGGTAAACATCTTTCTGGTTTTCTCTGCTTTCAGCCAGATCCATCTGATAGCAACCAGGATACCCCAGCTCATTTTCCTCCATTGAATCTGGCTCGAATGTCTGGCTGTCTTAGCTTTTTAGTGCTGCTCCAAGGGAAATGCCACTGAGGAGCGACTTGAATAAACAAATGCATTTGTCTCCTAGTTTGGGAAGCCGGAAGGTATCACTCCCGGGGGAGAGGCCTTCTCCCTGCGGGCTCTGGGAGGAAGGCCTCTTTCCTTGGCTACCTAGTGAACTTCACATGCCGCAGTGCCGCCTTCTCTCCCATCTCTGCGTTCTGCCTGGTGTTTAATCTCTTTTCTATCCAAAAGACGCCCTCCACACTAACCTTGCTTCATCCACACAACAAAGGCAACCCCCTGCCAAATGGGATTATGACTCCAAGCCTCAACTCACGGCCATCGGAGTCCAGTCCAGCTCATGTCGACTGTTCGTGACAACGCAGCACTGCCCCCGTGGGTTTCCAAGACTAAGTCTTCACAGCAGGAGAAAGCCTTGTCTTCTGCAGAGTGGCTGGCGATTCTGAACCACTGCCTTGACCGTCAGCCGCCCAGCATGGAACCACTCTGCCAGCAGGGCTCCTAACCACAGGCATAGAGGTTACAATTGACAACACATACTTTGGGTGTGGATAGAGGTCAAAGGCCTCTATCAGAGATCAAGCGCACAGTGTACTTCTGTACCTTTAGGATTGGTGCTTTATGGGTGATATCAGCATCCCCTGTGAACTGGTTGGAAATGCAAATTCTTGGATTTCGTCCCAGACCTCATGAATCAGAATCTGGTGGCAGGGTCCAGCAGCCTGTGCTTTGAGAAGTCCTCCAGGGGATTCTGGTGCTTACAGGGCTGGGTTCCTCAATAAGCAAAGTAAGCACTGGCTTACTTAGTCTTATGCACTAATCTAATCGCTAATGAACATTTCCATTAGGTTAAAAAGGACAAGTAGATCCCTGCTTACCAGCCCCTCCACCCGTCAGGGACTGTACATTTGAAACGAGCCTTTGACCCAGTAGGAAGGTGCTGGGGAGTCTGGGTGAGACAGACGCCAGCTATACTTAGAAGCAAAATCTTTCATGTGTGGGGAAGATGTGCACTGGTTCATCTCAGCTAAGTGTGGAAGCACATGTCAGCCTGTGTGGGCCTTACTTATTGAACAGTCTGCCACTGGGTGCATGCGGAAGCTTGAGAGCCACTGGGACGGAGTGGGGATGGGGGCGGGCTGGTGGAAGTGATGCTCAGATCACCCCTTGAAGAACCCAAACAACCAACCTCACGGCCGTCCAGTCAACTTTGACTTATGGAGACCTTATCGGACAGAGTCGAACCATCTCTCTTTGTTTCAGAAACTTGAAATCTTTACGGGAGCAGACAGCCTTATCTGCTTCCCCCTGGTGTGTGTTTGAATCCCTGACTTTGTGGTTTGCACGGTCAATTCAGAGCTCACTCCACCGCCCCTAGGGCTGCTTAGACCTTGAAGAAGGAAAGAGGGGAGGGGGGAGGGGATTTCCAGAAGGGAGAGCGCTCTGCAGATAGAGAGAACCATAGGTAAGAAGGCAGGGAAGTATGAAGTAGCCTGGACCATCCAGCCACTGGTTGTCGTTGGGCCTGGCTGTTGTATGGGGCTCAGGGGCTGTGGAGGAGGGGTGGCTGGGAACGTGTCCTCTGCCAGGCTGTGTAATCTTGGTCCTGTAGGGACTGGGGAGCCCTAGCAGCAGATGCTAGAAAGCAAGGACAAATGACCTATTAAGAAATCAGCTTGGAGTATTTCTCATTGGTAAGTGGCACGTGCTTTTAATATTATAAATTGACTTTTTTTATTATTATAAATGAATTTAATATGCTCTGTCGCACGTCATTGGAGCCCCTAAGTGGGCCGTGCCATCTAAACTGTGTCTTTACGTTTTACTCAAGCCTGTTTCCCAGGCCCATGGTCTTGATCTAGGACTGATCTGGATCCTTGGACGTCTTTTGCTGAAGGGTGGCATCCCTGGCACTGAGTAGGCGCTGAAAGAAGAGACCCCGCCCTCAGTGCCCCTTTGGAGGCCTGTACTCTGCAGAACTGAACGAGAACTGAGTTGATTAAGGGTCATGCCTGCTGATTAGATCATCTGAAAATTAGTCTGATAATGTGCAAATTATGTAAAAGAAGCACATGATGATGCCACACTGACGAAGAACGCTCCAACACGTTAGTCTTCTGACAGCTCTGTCCTCTAGCAGCCAGCCCAGCTGTAAAAGCCAGTGGAAGTCCCCTTTGACAACTCTGGATCACTCTGGCAGGCGCCTGGAACGCCACTGAGTCCACACCGAAACCCAAGCCCACTGCCCTCCAGGCCGCTCCTGTCCATAAGGACCCTGTCCAGGTTTTCTGAGACGGCACATCTTTTTGGGAGCAGATAGCCGCACTTGAATCACTGACTTTGCAGTTAGTAGCCCAACGCTGAAGACACAGCACCACCAGGGCTCCGTCAAGCACTTACCCAACTTTGTTGCAGAGATTCCAGACTTTGTTACACTGGAGAGAAGGGAAGCTTCAGGTACAGGGCGCTGTCTATAGGAGAAGGGTGGGAATGTCCGGCCCTTGGGCTGTACAAAGCCTGAGGATTCATCGATACCAGCGAACATCACATGCCTCACCAGAGAGAAGCAGTTCAGGCCATCTCCTAAGGAGATGACCAGTGTGGCCCAAAAATGATGTCATAATATCCAAATGGCTCTTGGCCAATAAAAAAAGGTTCCCACCGCTGGTCCAGAAAGTTAGCTGCTGCTGGCTTCCGGAAGGGCAAATTGAAAACCATCAACAGCTCTTCTTAGGTGAATTCTTATTTAACGAAACATTTACAAGCTATACAAGCAAAGAGTCACCCAAGGGACTGTTCTGGCCCTTGGAAGTGAGACCAGAGGTTTCCAAACGTGCTGGATCATTGGAATCACCTGAGGATCTAGTGCAACTACAGATCCCTGGGCCCCAACCTACTGAGTCAGAATCTCTAGGGCAGTGGTTCTCCACCTTCCTCATGCCACGACCCTTTCAGACTGTTCCTCTTGTGGTGCTGACCCCCCAACCATCAAGTTATTTTTGTTGCTACTTCATCACTGTCATTTTGCTACTATTATGAGTTGGGTGACCCCTGTGAAAGGGTCGTTCAATCCCCCAAAGGGGTCACAACCCACAGGTTGAGAACCTCTGCTCTAGGGGGAGGCACCAGGGGTCTCTAGTTGCACTGACTCCAGGTGATTCCAGTGATCCGATTAGTTTCGCTACCTGGGATATAACCCAAACTCCCTATATTGAGTGGATGCTGACTCATAATGACCCTATAGAACCCTATAGGACCACAGTCCAGCAGTGCTCCCAACCCGGAATGTAGACAAAACAACAGCAGCACCAGTAACCAGGTGATATGCGCTCACTGTGACTTGTCACACCCCCAGGTGTGTCAGAGTAGAACTGGGCTCCATTAGGGCTACTAGTAGCTGACTGGAGGTAGATCGCCAGGCCTCTCTTCCAAGGTCCTCTGGGGGAGACTCAGTCTTCTAACCTTTCAGTGAGCAGCTGAGTGCGTTCACTGCCTCACCCAGGGACTCTCCAGAATGGACAGCGGTAGTTAACTTTCCAGCCACATGGGTCCTCCACACCCTTGACCTAGTGGCTAAGAAAATGGCTTTGCGTGTGTGAAGCATGACCTCTCTCCAGGCTGTGTACATGTGGGCTGCTACCCTCTCCCGGTCCTTAGAACAAGTGGATCATAACCACACTAGCCCCCGGGGCTGTCTTGGGGCTTCATTGTGGCCACGTGTTTGGAACCAGGCTGTACTTCCACCCCATCTCTGCCCGTGTGGACCACCAGAGCAGTTCTAGGACCACAGAGGGTTCGTGGGTGTCAGGGCCTCTGTGGGGATGTTTTAGGAGTTTTCCATACCATGAAGCTTCCTGTCTCCTTGCCATCTGTCGTAGCCACTGAGGCTGACCTAGCCCTGCCACATCCATCACTAAATCTGGATAGGGGACCCAGATTCT
This sequence comes from Tenrec ecaudatus, assembly GCF_050624435.1. Taxonomy (NCBI): domain Eukaryota; kingdom Metazoa; phylum Chordata; class Mammalia; order Afrosoricida; family Tenrecidae; genus Tenrec; species Tenrec ecaudatus. The sequence goes on from NC_134543.1 coordinate 31,893,207, forward strand.
TCTAGGCTGGGAAAACACGGGTCTTTATTAAGTACTGATGGTGTGAGTGGCCAGTTGTGGGGCTAAGTGTAACTAGCCTGTCAGAAAGGCCTAGCACGCGTCCTCAGCTCTCAGAGTGCCTTTGCTTTAATTGGGGAGATCAGGTGGATGCATGAAGCCCAGTTAGAGAGTGCTGGGGGTGTGATGTTCCTTTATTTACCACCCCATCTCCCCGGCGTCGCTATCCGCATCCCTCAGGACTTTCTGGGAGCCTCTTGTATGTCTCGCTCATCCTTGGCCTCGTTACCTAGGAGGTTCAGGATTGGACAGTCCATGTATGATTCCAGTCATGCTGGCTAACATGCCTTGACTGTGTCAGACATTGTACTAAGCATGCAGCGTATCTCACACACTGAGTGTGAACTCAGAGCCGTGTGTCACTTGTTGGAAAAGCTTATTTATTTTGTCCTTTGAGTCCCCCCCCCCCCGCCTTTCCAGAAGTAAAAGGCAGAACAGGGCACACATTATCTCCTGTAATGTTTACAGCAAGCCCATGAGGCGTGTGCTACTACTTTTGTTTTACAAATAAAGAAAGGGAGGTTGAGTAAATGGCCTCAAATCATGCAGTCAGCATGATGGGGAACTGAAACGTGAAGGTGTTTGAGTTGGACAGCATTCGGTTATGCCAGGACATTAGAACCCCCAGATAATGACTCCAGCTCCAAGTTGGGGGTCTTTGTCATGATCCTGCTGATGTCCCCAACTTTGCCAAAGGCATCATGTTGCACAATGGCTTTTTGACAGAAATGCTTGTAGTAACAGGGAGCCCAGGTGGCGGAGTGGTTATGAGTGGAGCTGCTAACCACAAGGTCAGCAGTTTGAAACCACCAGCTCCTCAGAGAGAGAGAGAGAGAGATGAGGCGTTCTGCTCTAGTCTTGGAAACCCTCATTGTCAGTTCTGCCCTGTCTCATAGTGTTGCTGTGGGTCAGAAATGACTCGATGGCAGTGAGTTTGTTGCTTTTGTTTTGTGTGGTAGTCTTCCAAGAGGGTAATAGTGGCCCAGTGGTAAAATTCTTGTCTCATGTGACACTCAGGTTCAGTTCCTGAGGTTCACAGCCTGCTCACAGCTTCCACCTGTCAGTGATGGCTTGTGTGTTGTGGTGATGCTGAACAGATTCCAGTGGAGCTTCCAGACTAAGACAGACTAGGAGGAAAGGCCTGGTGATTTCCTTCAGCAATGAAGACCCTGTGGATCGCGGCACGGCGCAGGACTGAGCACTGTTTTGTGCCATTGCGCATGGTGTTGGGGTTGAATTGTGTCCCCCAAAGGATGTGTTCTGAGCCCACACCCCGAGTCCGTTTGGTTTGGGGGTTTTCTGTTGTGTTCATGAGGAACCATCAGCGTAGGGTGCAGGCTCAGGAGCGAGCAGGTCAAGACTGCCGCCATGGGGCACCGAGAAGCTAGACGGGGTTTTCCTTCAGCGCAGACCTTTCTTAGAACTGGTGCCATGAACAAGGACTTCGAGTCTCCTAAACTGTGAGACCATAACTTTTCTTTTTTTTTATCTTTTCTTCATTTATTTTGATTTTATCTACTAGTCCAATGGTGAGGATTTTGTACTTTTTTTGCCTTTAAAAAATGTTGGGGGCTCTTAGAGCTCTTATCACAACCCATACATCTATCCATTGTGTCAAACACCTGTGTACATATGTTGTCATCATCTGTTTGAAAACATTTTATTTCTACTTGAGCCCTGGCATCAGCTCCCCATTCCCCCCTCCCTCCCCCGTGTCCCCTGGATAATTTATAAATTATTCTTTTTTCCCCATGTCTTACACCGACCACTGTCTCATTTCACCCGCTTTTCTGCTGTCCGACCCGTGGGAGGGAACCACAATTTCTGTTCAGGAAAGCCAGCCGCTTGTGGTCTTTCTGTTAAGGGCACAGTTGAGAACCTCGGGCTTCCATGAGTTGGGGCTGCCTGCATGGCTGCTTACAGCTTTGTCACTAGCTGCTTCTGGTGATGGATGGACATGGGCCCCAGTATAACCCTGATGGAGACTTGAACTTGTAAGTGATCTTCATCATAGGCTGCCTGTACCTGTGGCTGCCTCAGGATGGGCTGCTGCTGGCAGTGCTTTGTTCCAGAGTCCTCCTTGGCTAATTTTTGGAAATAGCGCTGTAGGCCTTTCTTTGTAACCCACCTTAGTCTGAAAGCCCCACTGAAACCTGCTCACCGTCATAGCAGCCTACAAGCCTCCACTGACCGGTGGGTGTTGGCTGTGCATGAGGGGCGCTGACTAGGAATCAAACTTGGTTCTCCTGCGTGGGAGGCAAGAATTGTACCGCTGAGCCACGGAGGTCCGCTAGTGATGAAGACTGGTTAATTCATAGCACTCAGTATTAGTGTTGTTCGGAATTAGGCAGGGGCTTCCCTTTCAGAGAGTCAATTTTGTATTCAATAATTTAAGCTATTTATCAACATCCCTATTAGCTTGACCCTTTGCTTTCCCTGCTCCCTCTTCAGGATCAGTGTTCTCCCCTCGCCCCCAGGTGAAGGCCTGTCAGCCTTTAGCCTGTTGCTTCCTCCTCCCTCCCTTGCCCTCTGCTCTCCTGGTAACCTCATAAGCCGGTTTCCTTCGGAATGAAAGCCTTTGTACTTTTTCTTCCTCTGCACACCGTGGTCTCGTGCAATGTTTGCCCTTCTGCGATCAACTCATTTCACTCGGCCTCACGTACTCCGGGTGCCTCGTGGTTCCGTGACTCTTTTAGGTGCATGGTATGTATTCTGCTGTGTGGACGGAGCAGAGTGTCTTTTTCCACGCGTCCACTGGTGGGCACGGAGGCTGCGTTCGAGTTTGAGCTCTTTTGTTTCGCGGGGGTGCAGTCTCAGGTTAACTGACTGGGGTTCAGTTGCTGTCTTCTTTCACGGCTCTGTCCGTGTCTCCATGGCTCCCAGCCCCTCTTCCTGGCTTCCCTTTGAGGGGGGCCCTCTTCCCTGGACTGTGCCGCCCCTCGATTCTGTGATCTTTGGGCTCTTCAGCACACCTCAGTCATGAAGCCTGCGGCGCATCCATTTTTCCTTTCCAGAATTCAGCTTTTTAGTCTGATGGATACAGAAAAGGTGTTGGCTCATTTGTGGGCACCTTTGGTTGTGGAGGTGGTGGCGGGGAGGGGTGGGAGAGGAACAAGCAGGGCCAACAAGAAGGGGTTCGCTGCCTCCTAATCATCACATTAATATCCAGACAACCCCAGCTCCAGTGTACCAAGATGTCCCACAATTCTTTAAGGGAAATTACATTCCCTTCTTTAAAGGGAATTACACTCAGAGCTATGTTGACATAATTAGCCTAAAAAAATAATAACCCTTTCCCCTCAGGTGACTCATTTGGTGGGCATAACAAGCTCATCCGGGGCCAGGGCTGACCCACATGACCTTCCACTGGAAAATTGAAGTACCCCAATATGCCTTCCCTAATCAGCACTGAGAAAAGTAATGGCAGTCCCAGGCTCCTCGCCTCAGGTGGACACCCGGAGGACATCACTGGTTGGACAGGGGACAATCTAGCCCGGAACTGGTGACATGATAGATGCACCCTTGGCACCCAGCTACCTTTTGGCAAACTACAAATGGTAACCCTAGCCAAATGCACTCATCACGATGGAGCCGTCAGTGCGAACAGATCCGTGTTCACCAAAAGACCGGGCCTGTGTTCTCACCACAGCACCCCACCACTTGTCTGTCGGTGCGTCACACTGTGGTGGCTCGTGTGTTGCTGTGATGCTGGAAGCGATGCCACTGGTGTTTAAAATGCCAGCAGTCACCCAGTGTGAACGAGTTTCCGCAGCGCTTCCAGACTGAGTGCAGACCACAAAGAAGGACTCAGCTCCCCTTTTTGGAGGAAGAAGCTGCCGAAACCCTATGGCCGAGAGCCCAAACAAAGCATGAGGACGGCGCAGGACCGTGTCGTGTTTCATTATGGTATGCAGAGGGTCGCTGTGGGCCGGAGCCCTCTCGATGGCACCCAGCGCCGCCGCCGCCGCCACCACCACCACCACCACCACCACCACCACCACCACCACCAGAAGACGGACTCAAGGGGAGGGCATGGGACTTTGGGGATCCAACTCAGCCTAGCAGTTGGTGGTTTGGATGGCACAGTTTTTAGGAGTTGGGTGAGAAGGCTCTCCTCCTCTAAGGGCGGAGCGCTTTCTCTTTAGCCATCAGTTGCCACTGGGTGGCTTCTGACTCCAGAGGGTGCTGCACAGATTCACAGTCTCACGAGCTCCCGGGAACAGTTCTGTTCTGCCCTGTGGGGTCACTGCGAGGCGGAATGAACTGGATGACAGTGGTGTTTTGGTTTACTGTGGGGCGTTTGGGGAGAGACTAAAGTGGAGGCTTCTGAGACTTTGTGGCCAAGTGAACCTGGTGGTTCTTAATTCATTCCATGCTGGTTTACCAAAAAATAACTAAGGGCGAGGATTCCGGCAGGAGGGCAGGCCCACTTCAGCTTCATCCCCATTAATGGGCTCCCTGCTACTCCTGGTCCCCGACTCTTTATACTGCTGATAAGAACGGAGTGATGCTTGCCGTGCCTTTAACTGGCCACCACGCTCCTTGGGTGACTTGGCCAGCATTCAATTCCTGTGTTGCTGCTGTTGTTTTAACTTCCCTTTGCTGGACAGATTTATTTATTTCTTCTCTCCCAGAAAGCCTCCGTGCAGGCTTGTCTATTCTTTCATTAAGTATTTATTGTCAGCTCCCCGTCAATCATGCGGCCAGGGGCCTGGGCTGCGGAGATGAAAGGCCTGGCTCCTGCCCTCAGGGAGCTCCTGGCTAATAGGGAAAGAGACTCACACACAAATACAGAGCCAGCGATGAAAGTCGGGGCTCCTTTGGGTGTGGGTACTTCCCTTTTCTGTGTCTTCTTTCACCTTATTGTAATCTTTGCACAATCCGCCTAAGCGGGACCAGGAGACAAAGCCCCTCCATAGGAGCCTACACTGGAAGCTCCTCCTCTAAGCAAGTCTGTAACTGTTTAACCATCTCGGCGTCTAGCTTCCTCGGGACACGTGCAGCAGGCCCATCTCATTCCGCCTGCTTCGTGTCAGGCACTTGACGATACATCAGTCCCTTCGGTACACTCATAGAGTACTGTCAGCCCTCGGCCTTCTCTTTACTCTGGATGACTAATCTCAGTGTCTGGGGACAGTCCTCCCCCCCACCCACCCCCACTGCCATGATAACCTCCCTCCCCCATGAATCCTTATCACATAGTAGCCTCATCCCTGGTGCCTGCAGTGTGGTAAAGCGGCAGTGCAGGAAGGACAAGTTCTCTGCCATCAAGGACTTGACTCCAGTGGCCTGGTGTCGCTGTGGCGAGTGGCCGCTGGTGTCCACATCCCCGCCAGCACCCCGGGGGCTCCCTGGCCTGCCCACATTCAGGGAGGAAGACTTCATTTGTCTAACTCCTGGGCCTCTGGGCAGAGCCTGAGTCACTCTTAAGTGGCTTCCAAAGAACCAACCGGAATGGAATGCCTCTGTTTTTGCTCCGAGGATCCCGGGGCTTTATTTTCCCATCAGTGCTCAGGAAGCAGGGAAGAAAGGTGTCAGACCTTGGGGATAATTTATGTGCCTAAACACGTCAAGAGCAGGGCGCAAGAGAGCATGAGAATTAAGGCCATTTATCCAGGCTGATGCTCGCTGTGCCCTCTGGGCCACCCTATCTCATGGTCTTTCTCGCGCCACTTTTAACCCTCTCCTCTCTGTGCTCCGCCAGGCCCACCATCTAGCTCTTGCCTGCTGTCTCCCTCCTTGGCCTCTCCCACGGCCATCGCGCATGCTTGGTGGAAGGTAGCAGAATGTGGTGGTGGCCTCTAGCTGAGGCCCCGGATGATGATTCTGAAGGGAAGGCACAGGGCACTGACCGGCCAGAGTCCAGCATCCACAGCGTCCTCCGTACGCCAGCATGTCCTCTGCGGCTGGCCTTTCCACAGCCCCGCTTCCCCTCTCCCCTGCCTTCACTCGGCCCTCTGAAGATGCTCTCGGCACAGCCAAGTGGCACCAGGCGAGGCTGCTTTTACACTCGAGAGATGAAGTAATAACAGGTGGCAAGACTGGAGGCTGCTGGAGCCCAGGATTCCGGTTGCCATGGAAACGTGTCAGACCTGTGGAGGGACGGGAACTGTCAGCCGTGGAGGGTGGTGGGGGCGCCAATGAGAGGGGCGAACAGAGGCACAGCTCCTGGAGGTCTCTGCCCACTGCCTCCAGACCCCAGCTGAGCCAGCCCCTGAAAAACAGCTGCCGAAGCAGGCCGTGGCTGAGGGGTTGGGCCCGAGGGGCAGGCTCCGGCACATGCATGTTTGTGCTCAGGGTTCTGGAAGCTTCAGCTCCCGAAGCACAGCCCTGCTTCTGTGTGTGCGGGCAAGGAGGGGCCCGCACATCAGGCCTGGCTCCCGGATCCCTAGGACACTTGGGATGCAGCTCCGGTCTCAGCAGAAACCAGAAGAGAAGGTGTTGCAGGCGTGCCCGTGTGTGTGTGACAGAGACAGAGGGGGGCCGCTCGTGTGTGTGTGTGTGTGTGTGTGTGTGTGTGACAGAGACAGACGGGGTGCTCTGACTGTGCCTGCCTCTCATGCTTTTCCTGACTGGCACATCCACAGCACAGACCAGACAAAGGAGGAGTGACGGCCCTGTTGGGGTAGTAGCTTTTTGGAACATCTAGCCTACTTTACCACAGACACTTGTTATTGACTGCTGCCCAGCCAGACTCTCGACAGCCTTGTGCACCAGAGAAGCCGACACTGTCCAGGACTGCCCCGTTTCCAGGGTCGGCTGAGACCACTGTGATCTGTTGGAATTACACTGACTGATTTGGGGATGTGGACCACCCGGCCTTTGTCCCTCTCTGCTGTCTTGATGAGAGCTCCCGGAAGCCAGTTCAGCATCGTGGCAGTACACAGAAGGGGGGTGGCTGCACCTTGGCCAGGAATCAAACCCTTTCTCCAGGGAAGATGAGCAGCCTACCACGGAACCAGCACTGTCTCTGATGTAGCATAAAAATCCTGTAACATGAGGCCTAGTAGTGATATGCAATGGGCTGCTAACCACAAAGTCAGCAGTTCGAAACCACCTGCTTCTCCTCGGGAGAGAAACAAGGCTTTCCACTCCCATTAAGTGTTACGGTCTCCGAAACCCACAGGGGGCAGTTCTCCCCTGTCCTGTAGGGTCACCAGAAATCGGCATCGACTTGATGGCAGTGAGTTTTTGGGTTCCTTGGGAGCGGTGGAGAGACTCTCACTGGGTGTGAGTTACCTGAATTCTCACGCCCACCTTCTCCTGGGTCTTATTCTCCCCTCCCCCATGCGTTTCTTCATGAACTTGGTCCCTGGTTTCGTCCTCCCTCCCTCCCTCCCTCTCCCTTGGAGTTCTCATCTCCCTAAGGTAAATTCCTGAACTCTCAACGCTCACTTTGTTTCCCCAGTAGTTTACTTATGTCTCTTATATGATCTCAGTCCACAAACATTAATCAACCGGAAACCAAATCCATCACTTAGGACTCTGCCACCAAGAGAGCAGGCGGGACTTTGTCCTCCCTGTCACCTTCTTCTACAAACCGGGACTCAATTTCTCATACGGAGAAGCTGGATCTCGACTTAAATCTCACGTGCAAGGTCTGGGCAGGCTTCCTACAAAACGATCTCCTCTATGGCACCAGGAAATTGTTCATGGCAGGGTCAGGCCCTAGGCCGATATAGCCATGGTGTAAGCTTCTCTTACAGACAACAAGCCCTCAACAGCATCTAGGATTCTTGGGAGAAGCATTCTCACAGTATGTGACGATGGGTCACCAGGATGGCTTACTGTGGTAAGGATGTGAACTCTAGCTTCACAGAAAATGTCTGCTCTTAGCAGCCAGTTCCACTAATTGTTATTTCATGTTGGGCTTGCTGAATAAAATAGTGAGTGAACAAAGTTGATTTCAAGAGATTTATGAAGTATTTTATATGCAGAGCATCACCAGGAAGGACTTACCCTTAGGACTTCTTAGGAAGCCCAGAAGTGATTAGAGTTACATGGTCTCTGGGGACCCCCAGCTTCTCCACGTCACACCTGGGGCCTTGAGCCAGCACCTGGATCTCATTGAACGTCAGTATGTCATTTGACAAACTAATGCCAACTTCAGCCTTGCTGTCTGTATGAAACTTACTGAAGTGTTATCAGATGGCTTCCCGCAGAAGGGCTTGCCACATGTCTGTAGTGTAAGTAGTGTCTGGTTCTTAACAAAAAGCAGTTGAACAAGAGGAAGCATGGAGGGGTGTGTGTGTGAGAGAGAGAGAGAGAGAGAGAGGGGGGCCTGGTGTCTTCCTCTTAGAAGACAATGGACTGATTACATTGCCCTGTAAGTTCACGTATAGAATGATGTCTCATCTACGACATTATTCTTCTAGCCACCTTGAGCTCCCCGCCACCCAATCCCGAGAGCCGGACATCACATGAGGCCAAGTGACTGGCCAGCCCAGTTTGCTGAGGACTAGAAAATGGACAGTCAGGGTGGTCGGAACCGTGGATGGCTTTGCCACTGAGAACCCAAAGCAGTGCTTTCCCAGTGCAGGGGCATCACGGCGGCACCTTATTTACATTGCCGCTGCCTTATCTAAGCCATTAACTCCACTAATCGTTAACCAGCCTCTGGGTGGATAGCGCATCAGTATTTCAGCAGTGCATTAGCTGCGCCCTCCACCTGCAGGAGTGAATAATTGAGTCGGGGAAAGCGAGGGCAGCGTCCATTGAAAGCGGAGCGGCTCCAATCCACCAGCAATCCCATGAGCGAAAAGTCTTGGCCATTTTCCTACAATGCTGAGAATCCTGCCTTAGCCTACTTGACATTTCTTTCTGGGGAACACAAATCCATAACAAGGGATATTGTGTGTTAGAGGGAATCTTTGTTTGATTTTGAATCAGCTTTTCTGAATGGAGAGGAAGTCAGATAGATGGAGTGTCTGTGAGCGATAGGTGAGAGATGATGAGACTGGCCTTCCTGAGAATCTAGGGGGTTATGTCTCTGAGGTTGTTTGCTTACCTTTCCTGCAGGAGCTGTCTTCATTGTGGTTTGCCTTTCCCCATTTGATATCCAATTCAAGTCAGTCATACAACTCAATTCTGATTTACCTTTTCCTCCATCTCTTTCTATTACTGAGGTGGAGAATATATTTGCTACACTGCACACTAGAGACTGAAGACCAGTTGGGTAATAACAACGGCATCATACACTGGTCTGCTAGTCTGGATACTTTAGAGAAACAATCCACCGAAACTCATATATAAGAGAGAGTTTTATGTAAAGGGTAAGTGCACATCAAGAAAAACATCCCAACCCAGTGCTGTCCAAGCCCACAAGTCCAACATTAACCCATATGTCTAACACCAATCCACAAAGTCCTCCTCCATCTCACAAAACACACGATAATGCTGACTGCAAGAGGAAAGCCGAATCCGTGAGCGTGTAAGCATCTCAGCACTGGCAGGGTCCCCACATGGCTGCTCCAGCACACAGGGCTGCATCGGGGTAGGTCCATGTGGCTTCTCCTCAGAGATGTCTTGCAGGAAGTGAGCCTTGCCAGCTGAAGCAGGGAACTGGCTAAGGCAGCTTCTCCTTGGCCCAACCATCACAAAGCAAGAGACCCGAGAACTCAAAAGAGGAGGCTTACTGAGCCCATTTATCTCTGCTCTTCAATTAACCCCACATGTGTTTATTGGCCAGGTTGGCACAATAAACTAACTACCTCAACTGGGAAATGGAAACATCATTAAAAGTGTCAGAAAGTAAAGAAAAGAGCAAAATGCACCCCAGAAGAGACTCTGAAACAACCTTGATTGTAGAGTAGCTGAAGCCATAGGAAGAAAGCGTAAGCAGAAGATGTCAATCGCGAACTCCAAAAGACAAAGTGTTACAATGAAATATCAGCATCCTGGCTTTAGAAAACCCAAAGGGATTTCTTCTGACTTGGCAGTTCTCAATCAAAAAGAACTGAGGAGTAAACATGGAAGACTTCTGTGCATATGTTGAATGACGTAAGATGCATCAATAGAAGAGGGAAGGATTATACAGTCACTGCGCAAATGGGTGGTCTGTATTTGACCATTTCAGGAGGCCGCGTGTGAGCAAGAATAGATCATATCGAAGGAAGACGCCCAGGCTGCACTGAAAGCACAGGTGACAATGAAGCTACAGAAATTGATGGAGCACCAATTGAGATGTTCCAAGAGATGGGACACTGGAACTAGTCACTTGCCCATCCTGAGAAATCAGGATGACGGTGACCTGGCCAGCCCTCCTGATAGAGATCCATATTGGTGTCCCATCTCAAAGCAAGAGGACCCAATAGAGTATAGAAAGTATCAAATAACATCATGAATAACACACGCAAGTTAGAGTGTGTTGAAGATCATTTTAAAAGTGGCTACAGCAGTATACGAATAGAGAACTTGCAGAATTTGGCTAGGATGGATGTGTTTCAGGATTGTGCCCTGTCCCCATACTTCGTATGCATGCCGGACTCTATGAAGAAGGTGGCATCAGGTTTGGAGGAAGGCTTATTAAGAACCTTTGGTTTGCAGATGCCACAATCTTATTTGTGGTCAAAGAACAAAGATAAAGGCCTTAGCATGGATACAACTCAGTATAAAGGGGAAAAAAATCCTCACAACTAGACCAGTAGACAACATCGTGATAATCAGAGGAAAGATTGAAGTTGTCAGTCTTTCACTTCAGGTGGGTCCACAATTGGCCGTTGTGGTGACAGCAGTCAGACAGTCAAATGATGGTTCTGTCGACCAAGTCTGCTTCACACTAGTGAGCAGATGTATCACTTTGAGGACCAAGGCACTCCTGACAGCAGCGTGCTATTTTGTTATTATGCCATGATATTGCCATTCATCCCAGGGGCATGAAAACTGGACAATGAGTAACATGAATAGGAAAGACTGGGGAATAATCGATACATTTGAATTGTGGCGTTGGAAAAGAATATTGGAAGTACTATTGAATGCCAAAAGAACAAATATGTACAGCCAGAATGCTCCTTAATAATTTGGACATGTTAACAGGAGGGACCAGTCCCCTGGAGAAATGTATTATGCTTGGTAAAGTGGAGGGTCCTTGGAAAGATGACATGTAACAACTCAACCTCTTTTAATCTTTTTTTACTGCTTGGCAGATCTCCATGTTTGTGTCACAGACATGCTTGGGTTTTCATAGGAAAATTATACAAATAGTTAAGTTGGCAATTGAAGGAAAAGAAATGAATTTACAACTTCTGGGATCAACCAAGAGAAGTCTTATAGGCAAACTAAACTGTTTGCTGATGATATGATGCACAAAAGGATGTCTGACCTCCTGTAACCTCACCAGGGCACATCCAGACCAATGACAGCAGCTGCCCCAGACCGATTCCTCTGAGGCTGAGGTCAGGCATGCCTCCAACCTCCACCCTTTTTGACCATTCTGACACCATCCATCTTTCTCCTGTACTCCCTACTTCTCCACCAGGTTTGATAATATATTGCATTGATCACACAAAACTCATAGACAATACTTATTATTATGGAGTTTACCAGGGATGGTAACAGGGCTACAATTCATCATCAGAACACCTAGTCTATAGTTCTTTGGTCAGGACAGCCTCCCCTCAGCCGTGCCCGGAGATAGACTTCCTTTAGTCCTCTCGGTTTCTGCCATATTTGGACAAAGGTGACCAAGCTGTTTTTTCCCTGCCGATAACTATTCAGGAAGCCCTCCACTTCACCTCTAAGCCTCAGTCCAAAGGCACTCAGCTCTAACTCCGTGGGCTGGCAAATCGAGCTTCCCAGATAATGCCTGAGAGGCACCCATGTCTGCCAGCAACCCTCCTGTCTGAAGACTTCAGCGTTCTTGCTCTGCGGTCCAGAAGCCCACCGCCCCTGCACGTCTCCTGCTGGCCTCTCTGTTCTGCTGTCTCCGATACTATTATCTGCTGCCATCTCTCCCATCCCTCCCTTCTCTAGTCTCAGAGCTCTCTGTCTTCTAGAATGAGGCGGGTGAGTGCAAGGATTTCAGTGCTAGAAGGGCATGCTCCACTCCTTGTTCTTCTTCTTGATGGTTGTGCAAACCCCCTCTCTGCTTGACTCACTTTAAAGTGCAGGGTGGGGTGGGGGAGGGGAGAGGCAAAACTGACCAACCCCTGTATTGGGGTACCTCATACCACAAGTGTGTGCCATAATCCTTATTTACATGATTGGCAAGCTACCCAGTCCCTTTAGGGGACCAGGGACCACAACCACCTCCCATTTCCATCATCCTACCAAGTCATTTGGCAGGAATCACAGAGCTGATAGCTAAAGGGGCCATATTAAATAATTCACCACACTGCACTTGGTTCTTGGAATTTATTTGAGAAGCCATTCTGTGTGTCATGGGCGTGTCTGAAATGTAGTGAGTGATGGAGACACCCACGCTCAGTAGACCACCGGGCGTGGCTACCTCCCCCATCTCTTCCCACCGAGCAAACGTTCTCTCTTCTTGCAGAGAATTGTCTGCTTCCCTGAAGATGAAAATCAATGACTTTGAAACTGATTAGACAATCCAAACAGAAACTGATAAATGGATTAACCCCCGTAATGTAATTCAGCAAGCTTTTGTCTTCCGCCTTCCCCAGGTAAGTTTTTCTATTCCTGGAGGCGAAGCGGAGGCCGGAGGGAATCGTATTAGAGTGGGTGAATCCGTTTATCACTTACTGTCTGGATGGTCTTTCTGCTCACATATCTGCTTCTTTTTTTTTACAGATTTGTACCCTACGGGACCCCAATTAATGTTAGTCCATGCATAATGAAAGATATCAGACATTTGGGTATGGCGAAGAGGTAGATGCCCAGGTGGTTAAGGCTAATGCCACAAACGGATAAACTTTTCTTCTGAGGCACACACAGAGTATTAATGATTCCTTTGGGGTGTTTCACAAAGAAATGTTCACAATAGGAACGGGGGGGGGACCCCTGAATAATGGAGGTGTTTCTCTCCATGCTCAGAATCTGTTCACAGCTTGAGACTAGCCCGTGGCAGGAGGATTTCTATTTCTTGAGGACAGATGCTGTTTACACATCTTTTTTTTTAAGGTTATGTCTCAAGAATGTTCTTTGTTTTTAATTAAAGAGAAAAGACTTTCAGTAAGGAGTGGGGGTGGGGGTAGTACGTTCCAATTACTTGGGAATTTTTAAGACTGAAGATGGCTTAGTTAAGTCATTATTCAACCCACCTGTGACACAGGACCATCTGGTAAACGGGGACCCTAGTTCTCATTCTAGGCACTTGGGGTCTGCAGACGAATGTGTCTGGGGTGCTTTCTATGACCAACGGGTCGGGATTTTGTGGGGAGGTGAAGCTGCATAACAGCAGACACTGTGATTCCACCAAGATGCTCATCAGAGTCCTCAAGAGCATCTTCACTTTCCCTCATGGAACTGACCATCTCTCAGTGCTTCTTTGTTTTCCTCTGCAGGGACAGGAGGAATATCTCCTAAGCAAGAGCATCTTTCCCAAGGTCCAGGTCCAGGTACTGACTCTCCTCTCTCCCTTTAGTCACTCCGCTAACGTTTACGGTCGCCATGTCGGGTTGTTCGTTCAGAGTGAGCGACGTTCCATTTGCCTTCTGGATGGATCTCCTCATCCAGGGAGTTAGTTCATCAGGAGAGCAGGGACGTTGCGGGGGGAGTATTGACACATTATACTAAGTTCTGGATGACTTGTAAAAGCATTAGAACTGTTGACCCCAGAGGGTCAAAAAGAACAACTCGCCCCATTTAACACCTTGTAACAAAACCTTCGGTTCTAAACTTCTCATTCTTCCTGAAGCAGATGCCACCACTGTGGGAGGAGAGGTTGAGGCGGCTGAAACCCACCTCAGCCTAAGATTGGAATTTTTCTCTTAATATTTCCACAGCCCAGAAAGGACCGGATGGGACAGTCATTCCCAATAACTACTGTGATTTCTGCTTGGGGGGCTCAAATATGAACAAGAAGAGTGGGAGGCCCGAGGAGCTGGTGTCCTGTGCAGACTGTGGACGCTCTGGTGAGTGTGGCCCTTGCGTGCATCATGTGCCCGTAGACCAGGAACTGTCCAGCTTGCATCCTTCTGCCACCTTGGGGAGGGCTAAAGGGCAAGGCGGAGGTGTGGTGGGCATGATGATTGTGAGGGGAGAGAGGGAAGGGGCATTTAGGGCATTTTGATCTTTTTCTTCTTTGGGTCTGAAGCATCTGACATGACGTCCAAGGGCAAGGGGAAAATTTTGATTTGCTATGGGCCTTCCCACGCGGCGGACATCCCTTTTGTGGGTACTATCGCAAACAGCAGTGAGGTAGCGTGGAAGCGCTTGAGACGCAGGCAACCTGCTTTCTTGTGTCGGGTGGTGTGAATGCAAACAACTGTGTTTGTTCTGTGGGAGTGCCTGGGGGCCAACGGGAGGAGTATGGGAACATGGATCTTGGAAGAACAGCCTGACCCCGGTTCCTGTATAGTTTCATAAACAACACCTCCATTGACCACTCATCCCATGTCCTCATCTGAAAAAGACAAAAGACACCCTGGTAGAGCCAGGATAAATTCGCAGGGTGACTCCGGAGTTCACGTGACCCACGGTCTTTCTCACCATTTAAGCTATCTGAGGATGCAAGAGAATAGAAGGTGGGGGTGGGAGCTGGAGAAGATTTGGTCACGTGCCTTCCTTCTTAAACCGTGTTCAGGTCTTCCGATTCTGTAAAACTTGTTTCGCTTTTCACTTCCAATCAAGCCATTGGGTTTTGGCTGATCATGGTTGGTTGGTTCTACCTACCTTTCCAATTCTTTTATGACATAACTAGGCCAAAGTGCCAGGCAGGAGGATGAGAGGAATCCAGACTTGTCTCTGTCCTTATCAACTACTGGCTTGGGGGTGAAATGCAGCTCTGTGGGGTGCTCGGTGCCAGCAGTGAGGGTCACTGCCCGGTCTGCCTTTCTACCCCTCTCGATGACTTTCAGTCTGCTGGAGAAGGACTGAGAGGGCTGTCCTTTAGCGTTTCCCTGGCGTTAGCCTTGGAGCTGATCGTGGTAGGGTTACTGAGGACTCAGACTGACTTGGTCAGAAAATCCGTCATTAGAAAAAGACTCTGGTTTCTGTTGCTTACAACCCTTGACGTTTAACTCCTGACTGGGTGGCTGGTTTGTACCTTGCTGTCAGTTCACTTACTTCCATACACAGCTCATACGCTGAACTTCTCCCTCTGCCGGGGCTAGCTTCGGAAGCAGGGGCCTCTGTGTTAGTGGACTCTGGTCATTAAATAGAAAATGAAACAAATGAGATACTGTCTGTAAAAAGCCAGCAACCAGGCAGAATCTCTGCCGCTGGAAGCAAGGTTACTTGTCAAAAAAGCGTCTCAGTAGGATATTAGACCGCTCGCTCTAGGATTAGGGTGGGCTAGAGAGGGAGGCTTCAGAAGTCTCCTGGAAAATGGCTATATTTACTCCCCGCCCTTTCGTGTAGAAACCAGAATCCGCCAGTTTGATCCGTGGGGGACCAGACGCTGGCAGTTAATTTTGTCTGTCCAGCGCCCGTCTCTCCGCACCCTTCACTCAGCTTTCTCTTCCCAGGTCCTGTCTGCGGTGAGATTCAGGGCTGTTGTAGAGCAATCTAGGTGTTCTCATCCCGTTCGCTGAGGATTGAAGAATTTGGGTAGAGCATCTAGTCAGGGCCTAGCTCCGATGTTCCTGAAATAGCTGATATCTTGGGGAGAAGCAGGTGGCGTTAGCCCCTGGGATTTGTTTGTGAAGGCAGGTGGGCAAATACTTCAGTAGGGCCTCCCGGGGGTCCTGGCAGGGGAGCGCCGAGGGCCCGCCACGCCCTTCCCATCTGCCCCAGCACTTCTGTTTGCTGGCAGCGAAGGCAGGTCTCCAAACTGGCACACTACACAGCATGTTGCTACCTTATTTGGGGGCCCATTTAGAATGTGAACAAGTTAAAGCTGGATTTTGTGGATTTCAGGATACTGTATTTTATTACCTTTTTTTTTAACTCCAGCTTTCACCTCTATAATACCTTGAGTTAGATTTGACAACTCTTTGAATTAAGTAGCTAAACAGTCAAGACCTGAGCATGTGTAGTGGCCAATGCTTGTGTGTGTGTGTGTGTGTGCACACCTATGTATATGTGTGTGTGTGTGTGTCAATCACCGAAACTCCTCCCAGTGGTTAAAAAAATGGAGAGAGACTTACTCCTTATCGCTTATCAGACTTTGCAACTTCTTTGGGCTTTGAGTGCAAATGAACTAGAAGGCGTAAAGGCGGGATTGAAAGAACATTGAACTGAGGGGGATTAGAAGCTGACTGTATGCTGAACCGCTTTGAATGGGTTACCTGACAGTAAAACCTTTTCCAAGCGGACTGTCAAAGTGAGAGACAAGCATTGTTCAAGAAAACACCAGTGCAAACACTCCAGAAATACCAAGCGGGCTGCAGAACTACCGTGCACATCACGGTCTGGGGCGGGGCGGGGCAGATGTGCGTGCGTCTGTGTGCCTAGGGCGGGGTCGGAGGACCTTGGCTGACCTGTCAGTGTCACACGCTGTGCACATAGGCATCGCGGCTGAAAATGGGGCCTTTTGGGGGGTAGGGGTGGGGGGCTGTCTTCCCTAGGAATGTTTGCTTTGTCCCGTAATCCCAAATCCCTGTCACCAGGTTGTGACACACCTGGCTGGTCGTTTTTGGTGTGGACTGGTTTTCTATTTTGCTATTAAGAATGAACATTGTGATAGTGTAATGTGCATATTGATAATGATGTCTGTTGCTTAACCCATGTGCTGATATATTCATCATACATGTCAGCTCATTTGGGAGGAGAAGGCAGGAAGGAGAAGGAGGCCGCGGCCGCAGCACGCACCACGGAGGACTTATTCGGTTCCACGTCCGAAAGTGACACCTCAACTTTCCACGGCTTTGATGAGGACGATTTGGAAGAGCCTCGCTCCTGCCGGGGACGCCGCAGTGGCAGGGGCTCGCCCACAGCAGATGCAAAGGGCAGTTGCTAAACCCACGAATCAGACTCTGGGCTGCCCGCCACCACCTCCGACCGTGGTCATTGTTCTGGTTCTGATAGATCTATTTTTTTTTAATGAAAAAACTTTAGGTTATTCCCTTGTCCTCGCTGCTTCCTCATCCTCTCTGCGCCCCTACCTCCCTCTCTCTGCCCCGCCCTTTCGGGTACATCCACCAGAAGCACAGACTACTGAGACAAAATGAAACACAATGCAGAATGCGAGGCCTTCCTAGAGACACAGAGTCACCAAGTCCCGAGTGTTTCCTATAGAAATGAGAAGTCAGGCAGATGGTCTCTGGCAGGGCGGCAGGGCTGGGGACCTTTCTGGACACGAGCAGAGTTGTCCTCAGTTTTCCTATTTATTGACAAATCGAAGAGGGGAAGAAAATTGGATTTAGATACCAAGACCCAGTAACATAAAAGTGTTATTTATACGTTCTAGCTAGATTAGAAAGATTTTTTTTTTTTAGGGAGAGAGAGAGAAAGGAAGTGAAAGACAGTCCTATGCTATCTAGAAACAAGCCACTGGGTGGGGAGGATTGTCTCAGGATGATGTCCACAGGGGGAGAGAGATGAGTGCCCTCTCAGTCCCCCATTGGAGTTGGTGACTCCCCACAGCAGACCCCCTCCCCATTTTCCTCCTGACCTCTCCATCTTGCTCCCTGCTTTTGACAATGTCAGCCGCTTCAGAGACGTCTGGGGCGCCAGCGCCCAGGCCCCTGACCAGCAGCCACCTCCTCAGCTCCTCCTCTGTCAGCACAGCGGCTCCTTTGTGGCGGCTGGTTTTATTCTTCCTTTCCTCCTGGTGAAGAGCAAGCTCCAAAATGCAGGACTGGACTAGAAGCAGAATGTCATGGACTGGGCAGTGACAAAACGCCCTGAGGCCACGCTTATGGAAGACAGAAAGATACCTCACAGTATATTCCCCCTGCCCTCACCCTGTTTAAAACCATATATAAATACCTGTTGGATGATCAAGTCTCCTGTATTTCTTCTGCTGTGTTTATAGTGCCCTCCAGGCACTTTGTTTTATGTCTCCAATAGCACCTCCTGAAACCAACCAAAGCAACACTTGCTCAAGGCCCTTGGGGTGACGGAGAAGACCAGCCATCTCTTTGGCAGCCCCACGAAGCAGCTGCTGCCGTGGTCTATCCCAAAGGTATGTCTTGGCTGACCTGCCTTACAAGCTGGGAAGAACTCTCAGGGTGTTGGGGTTTGCTTTCGTTTTTAATCGTTTCCTTTTTCTTTCTCTAACCCCTTCTTGGCTGCACCCCCACCCCAGATTGTCTTTTGTGTCTCTGGGTCCTGGGTTCCTTAGTGCGAGAGTGGCTTCTGGGAGGTCTTGTGTCTGCCCTCTGCTGCCTGTGTGCATGCATACCTGGGCACAGAGGTGGGGCCTGCGGCTCGCTGGAACAAGGGAGGGGTGCCGCGTGGACAGCTCTGAATTGCACTGCAGGAGAAAACGGCTGGGGAAGTGCTTGGCTAACTCAGTCTCCTGCAGCTAACCCTACAAGTGGATTCCAGGGAACTGAGGCTGGAGGTGCCTGCTGGATTCAGGGAGCCATGGGGCGATGTGGCCACAGGGGACTGCATGTCTAGGGTGGCACACCATGCTATGGGCCCTGAGTTCACTACTAAGGGAACCAGACCCAAGACGTGTGGCCTAAAACCCCACGTTGTACTGTTCCTGCGTGCCCATCCGTGTGAATAGCCCAGTGCGGTCAGCTCAGGTCAGCTCTGCTCGGGAGATGCGATCTCCCCTACTATTCTCCAACTCCTTCCTCTGTCTGTCCCCGAAACGCTGACTGAGTACTGCATTCAGAGCTTTACGCCTCTGAAGACGAGCGGGGAGTTTGTTTCCGTGTCCACGTCCACTTGCTCCGCCAATCTGCGCCAGCATTTGAACCGTGCCTGGACGCGTGCGGCTCTTGAACTTCTCAGTGGCAACGTGCTTTCGAATTTGAGGTTGTCGGCTTAGTCTTTCATTTTTACACCCACATACTTAAAACCAATTCGAAAAGGCTACTTCATTTCAGTGCCTAGGCTGAGGCTCTGAGAGGGAAGGGCGAGTGGCAGGTGTTTCAAAGCAACTCTGGCCTCCAGGGAGATATTCATCTGTGGACGGCTGTTGTTTGCCCGGCTGTGCTTTGGCCTCATAGGACTCGACTTTCTGTTTCTCTTGTTGGGGGTGACGGGAGTCTCCATCCTTTGCCATTGGTATAGCAGTGAAAGCAGTGAAGCCAGTCAGCATTGCCTGAGCATCTTGCCTAGCCTTACAGCGTGTCTGGTTGCATGCCTTTTAATTCTTCTTCTTTTTTAACACATAGGGGGGATTGAGAAAATGACCCAGTTCAACTATTTCACGTTTCAGTTGAAAAAAAAATTAACCCAGAGAGGTTAACGTTGAGAAATTGGAAGACGCACCACTCTGGAGGCAAATGAAATGTCTGAAGGCACAGGAAGTAAAGCTCTTGGGAGGAGACAAGATGGGAGGAAGCTGGCGGGTTTGGGCTTCCAGGCTCTCTTCCCTAGGTACCCCCTTCCTCTAGGTAGCAATGGCCAATATTTATGTGGCAGACACTGTCCATCTCACTTTGTCCTCCTGACCACCCTGTGAGATAGGTGCTGGCTTTGATCCCCAGTTTACAGATGCAGAAACCGAGGCTTGGTGCTACATATAGTTGAGATTCACCCTGTGTACCCATGGCCCCACAGCTATCAAGGAATCATTCCGTGTGTGTGTGTGTGTGTGTGTGCGCGCGCCCTTCTGCCTTTTGTGGTAAAGCAAACCTTTGTACCTTATATATCTATATTTAGATACATGAGGCGGACCCAAAAAACTCAGACTGTTTTACCCCCAAAAGTTATGTATTTATATATTTTTAAGAAGCCACCATATTACCTACAAAGTACTCTTCCATTACACGTAATACCTTTGTCAATTCTGCAATTAACTTTCTTGGAAATATTTTTCATACTCAGCTGTTTGGATGGCTGAAAGCATCCCCCCACCTTTTTTTTTTCTCTTCACCTCTTCTATGTCTCAAATCACTGTCCTTTCATGTCCCTGTTCACTCATGGAAACAAAAAGAAGTTGCCCAGAGCGAGGTCAGGTGAGTGAGGTGTGTGAGGTAAGAGAGACATGCTGGTTTTTGCCCCAACCTGGCGCACTTAGATGGCTGGGCGAGCAGGTACATTGTCTGTTCTGGTGGCAAAATCGGGCCTTTTTACTGCACACTGTTACAGTCTTTTCAGAACCTCTAAATAAAATCTTGATTAACAGCCTGACTTGGTGGAACCAACTCTAAATGCACTATCCCCCTCACATCAAAAAAACAAATGAGCATTGTCTTTATCTTTGATTTCACTTCACGAGCTTTATTTGAGCAAGGTAACAATGGCATCTTCCACTGGCTTGATTGATGTTTGCTTTCAGGGTTGCAAGAATAGCATTACGTCTTGTCACCAGTAATGATCTTGGGGGAAAAAAGTCTGGGCTATCTCGGAGCTGTTCTTTCAAAGCACGGCATGTTTCCACTTGAAACTTTTTCCTGGTCAGTCAGAACCAGAGGCGCAAATTTTACAGAAACCCTTCTCATTCCCAAATCTTCCCTTTTCATTCTCTGGACTGAGCGCCAAGATAACGTCCCCATCCCTTCCGTGGTCCGTCATCTGTCTTCAAGCACAAGGGCATGGATTTTGTTGACATTTTTGTCCATTTGGAAGTTGACGGTGTCCAAAACGAGGTTTGTCATCCATTGACATTTCACGTCTATGGAAATGAGGAAGCCATTCGTACACTTGAGTTTTCCCATCGCGCTGCCCTTGTACTCTGTGCTCACCATCACAACAGTTTCTGCGGCATTTTTCCCCAGCAGGAAACAAAATTTCACAGCCGCACGCTGTTCTCTTCAATCTGCCATCACAGAAAACGAGGTTCCAGTGAAACTGCTTTCACAAAAAATTTCACAGAGAGAACCTTCCCGGTGACGCCTCTGGGTGCACTAACTCAGAGCGAGTTGGTCAACACTCGAGTAGCGGGAAAAGTCCAGAGGAGTTTTTTTTTCTTTCTATTTTTTAGGTCCCCTCCTCATATACTATACTTTGTAGGTAAAATATACCTTGTGTGCCCTCTGTATTTTGAGAAAGGTATCTTTTGATCTCATAATTATACATGTACACACATATATGTACACATATATATCAATTCAAGAAAGAAGTATTTGTAATGTGAATGTAGGTTTAAAGGTAACCTTAATAAAAATAATTTAAATCATGGAAAGGTAGATAATTAAGATTCTGAAAAAGAGAATTCCTCGTTGAAGTGTATGTAAAATATTACAGAGAACTCATAATAACCGTGTCTAGACGTGTCCTCCTAGACATTAGGGATAAAGACCCTAATATTGTGTGACCTTGGGGATCGTGGGTGCTGTGTAGGCAGCCAACACACCTCTCTTAATTGCTGAAGTTATTAAATAATTATCATTACTCAATTTAAAAAAAAGTTGTTTATTGTGTTTGTGCTGGGAGTTTGCACAGCAAGCTTTCCCATTTGATAATGTCCACTCAGACTCTTCAACGATATTAGTTACACTTATCACAACGTGTCAACGTGTTCTTTAATTGTGTCTGTTTGTGCCCTTCCCGGTACCAAGTTTCTCTGCTCCCTAACCTTCTTATTGTTTCCTCTGAGTACTTGTTGCTCTTTGGGTCTCAAACTAGTTGTTTTTAAGAAGAGCACTGGTCTGCCGTTAATATCCCTCGTTTTGTGTCTCACTCTGCTCTTTGCTTAAAGGTCATCTCAGTGGATAGACTCAGTTTTAAGTTTTAAGAGTATCTCTGTTCTCTCATTACCTTTTCCAGTTTGTCTGTTGTTTTAAAAAAAATAACAAATAGAACTTGATGTCCGTTCTGTATTTGCCTCCCATTCCATCGGGGAACCAACCGTTGTGAGTCTGATCAGAACGGTCAGTGTGGATACCTGGGCACCGTCGAGTTCTTCTGGTTCTGGCTCGCATGGACGTCATTCTTTGAGCTTTTGATTACCTTCTTTTTTGTTCTTGGAGAATAGAGATCAGACTTATCTTAGATAGCTGCCCATAAGCTGTTAAGACCCCAGACAAGACTCATTTCACTCGGATGCCCTGCATGACTTTGGTGAACTATGTTACGCCAGTTGGCTGAGTTTTACCAGGAGACTCTGGCCCTATGCCTTCTGCCTGAGGTCACTGCTAAAATGTCCAAAGGAAAGGAAAGTCGGCACACCAAGGAAAAAGTGGTCAGAGCAGTTCTTTTTGTTCTCGGTTCAATAAACTACTACTCGAAATACTTCGGCCATGTCCCCTACTTTCCAGAATCTCATCCCAAAGTTAAAAACCCTCCCCGGCATAAGATAAGATATAATAATTATTTATAAACTATCAAGGGATCAGGGGGAAGTGGGGAACGGAGAGGGAGGGGGAGGGGGAAAAGAAGGGAAACCGAGCTGATTCCAGGAACCCAAGTGGAAGGTGAATTATGAGAATGACGAGTGCAACGAATGTATAAGGGTGCTTTGCTCAATTGATGTATGTACAGATTGTGATAAGAGCCCCAATAAAAAGATTTATTAATTAAAAAACAAAACAAAAACCCAAGAGCTCTCTGCTCTCTGCTGACTTACAGCGGTGACCCCACAGGACAGGCTAGAACGGGCCCTTGTGAGTTCCCGAGACTGAAGCTCTTTATGGGAGTCGAAAGCCCCATCTTTCTCCGGAGGAGCAGCTCGTGGTTCTACACTGCTGACTTTTCAGTTGGGGCCCTCACCACTACCCTACCAGGGGCCCTACCCCAAAGACAGGGCGACCAAAATACTAGACTTTCTGAGTTTGCCACAAATATTTGGGGAGGGAGGGGGGATGGGGAAGCGCACGGCTGATGTGGAGGTGAGAAATGCTCCCCACTATTTGTTTCCTACAAAGAATTCTCTCATTCTTTACTTCTGTTACTGAGATTAGATAGAAGCAGCTTCTATAGTCACTGTAACACTGGGAGTGAAAAATATGCACTTAATTGTTTAAAGGCCCTTTAAAGTCAGTAATACAATTTGCTTCTGGTATTTTAGAAAGAAGGATTTAATAAAAAAGTAGGTGTTCACATCACTAGTATTCCTTTAAGTCATCCTGCTTACTTTGCATCCCTCTATGCACCTAATGGGCTGCAGCCTGATACTGCCTTTATATGGCACTTGAGGGAGCACAAGAGTATTACTCTGGGAGAGAACTAAAGGCTGTTTGGAGGTTCTCACTTCACGGTGGAATAAAATTAATTAATTTTATCCCAATATGCCGCCTGTTACATCTGATGAATATGATCTTGAACATGCACTTAAGGTTCGGGCAGACTCGTGTCTTAGAAATTTGTCCACAGGGGATTTTTGAAAGGGAAGTTATTTATGTGGTGTCTTTTCTGAGTGAGGCATTTTTCAACGGGCGAGCAGAAGCTCAGACTGGAAATTCAAAATGTGTTGCCAGGCCTCTCTGCCTTAGTTCCTCTAGCTCTGTAACGTAGAAATCATCCCTCCTTGACTGATGAAGAAGCTGAGGTTCCATTAGCTTAGGCGCATGGTCTGAAGGTACAGGTCAGTAGGTGGTGTCTGGATTTTACCCTACTCTCCTTAGTGGTACATATTTCACACTGCGATCACACTTGGGAGGTTTATGGAGCAAAATCTGTCAAGGATGCTGAGCTCTTTCCTTCAGTGCCTCATTGGATTAGAGGAGGTATTTGATGCCGTGGAATCAAACAAAAACCCAAACCTTTGATCACATTAGAACTGTGTTGAGAAGTAGCAGCTAGCAGCAAGAGTGTTCGAAATCCTAATGAATTTTCCCGAAGAACAAGGCCGAGATTCCGGAACAGCCCTTGTGGTGATGGGAGGCGTGGCAGCAGGTGACCGTGGCAGAGTGAGCTTGCAGGCCCTCCCCGCCTGGTCTCAGGCCCAAGTACCGAGCACGAAAACCTTGAGTTACACGACACTGTTTTGTTCAATCAGAGCGATAATCTTATTCCTCAGAATAACAGTGCAGGAAAAACATACTTTGCTTGATTGCTTTCCCGAACAGTTGACAAACATGGGGGATCCCTATCAGAACAGATTCATCAGCTGAGAAGCATCAGCAATTAGGTGCTGAAAGTATCTAAACACTGACCCTCAGCCAACGACTCAGACATTTTGAAGGTTTTTCATTTTGAAATAATTTCAAATTTACAAAAATAATGCAGAGTTTCCTCATATCCTCCATCGAGTGTCCCCTCCTAACGACAGTGTGAGCTTCACGACCAGGAATGGACAGTGGTGCAAAGCCACACTCTGCGGTCCGGATTCAGGCTTTGCCCATTGTCTCACTGGTGTCGGTTTTTAGGGTCACATGTTACAGTCAGTTGTCCTGTCTCCATCGTTTCTCTTGCTTTGTCTTTGTACCTGAACGCCTAGGGAGCCCTGGTTAGTTAGGCCATGAAGGGGCATGCGCTGCAGACCGTGTCATGTTTTCTCATGACATAAGTCTGACTGTGCCTTTTTGGGTGAGAACACTGCCCTTCTCAGTGCCTCTGACCAGGGGCCACATCATTGATTTGTGCCACTTCTGATGACTCAGACTTTGGTGGGCCTCCTTTCAGTTTGTTCTGTGCCCCTACCTTGCCAGTGAAGTTTCAGGATAGACTTCTCAGAGGCCTGGGGTGAGATTATTCTTACTCGGTGATTGGGGCAGAGCAGCACAAGTATGTATACGAGGAATATTCCCTTCACCATCCTCCAAAACAAGGAAGAAAGGTTTTCAAGGCTGTGTATTTAATTTAATTTTTATTTTAGAAAGCCTTAGCACCTTCCAAGTACTCTCTGTTACACTTAAACCTTTACCAAATCTGCGGTTCCACTTTTGGAAACATATTTCAAACTCATCGGTTTGCATGTCTGACAGCAGCTCCCTCATTTTTTACTTCACCTCTTCCAAGTCGTCAAATCACTGTCCTTTCATGTCCCTTGTCATTCTTGGAAACAAAAAGAAGCCACATGTAGTGAGGTCAGGTGAGTAAGGTGTGTGGGACAAGAGAGGCTGTTTTTTACCCAAAAGCTGGTGCACTGAGATGGCTGGTGCATTGTCGTGGTGGCAAAAACAGTCCCCCATCTGCCACACATCAGGGCTTTTTGGTCACACAGTTACACAGTCTTTTAGAACCTCTAAGTAGAAAGCTTAATTAACTGTTTGACCTGGTGGAACCAACTCCAAATGCACTATCCCCCTTACATCAAAACAAATGAGCATCGTCTTGATTTTTTATTTCACTTGAGCTTTTTGGGGTAAGGTGATGATGGCATCTTCCACTGCCTTCATTGACGTCTCCTTTCAGGGTCAGAAGCAAACATTACTGTCTCGTCACAGTAATGACTTTGGGGGATGTCTGAGTGCATCAGAGCTGTACTTTCAGAATGCAGCATGTTTCCAGTCAACGCTCTTCTTCCTGGTCAGCCAGAACCTCGGGCACACGTCTTGCTGCGACCCTTCTTATTCCCAAATCTTCTGTTAAAATGTGTTGACCCACGCTCCAAGAGAGGCCAGATAACTTCCCCATCTCTTCAGTGGTTCATCATCTGTCTTCGAGCACAAGTGCACGAATCTTGTTGACATTTTCATCTTTTCGAGAAGTTGAAGGACATCCAGAACATGATTTATCATCAATTGACATTTCACCTTTTCTTGAAATGAGAAAACCACTCGTACAGTTGAGTTTTCCCCATACACTGCCCCTGTAAGCTGTGTTCAACAATACATCAGTTTCTTTGGCATTTTTTCCAAACAGGAAACAAAATTTCATAGCTGCATCCCGTTCTCTTAAATTGGCCGTCACAAAAACAAACGAGGTTTGAGCTAAACTCTTATGAGATAATCCATTGTGACCAGAGAGTATCTTCCCAGGTGACGCCACTGGGTGCACCAACTCAGAGTGAGTTGCTCAGGTTGGTCGATGCTCAAGTAGTGAGAATAATGCATATACTATAAAAGCTCCGCCAAGCGCAGCTTTTTAACCTGTTTTTTTTTGGGGGGGGTTGGTGGTGCTAACTGAAGACCTGTGAAGGATAGGGTGAAATGAAACATAATGCCAATGGATTTATTGCCTAAGCTATTTATTGACCAATTGATTTATCTGGCCTCTAGCTGGGCAGACTAGGCAAGATTGAGCTGGGCAGAGTCAAGTGGTATTGCGGGGGCACGAGGGTGTGACGGGATTAGTTTTGCTGTGAACCTCAGTGATGAGGGCAGTTTGTTTTTGGAGGAAGCTGTCTAGGAAAGCGCTTTAGAGCGGAGCTGGAGCTGAACAACCACAGCCCAAAGCAAGACGGCTCGAGAAAGCCAGTGAGGTGACCTGAAAGACATGCTTCCCTGTGGTTTGGATGTGGTTCTCACACCTAGTTTGATCGCTGGTCGTTTTCTTAGCAGAGATGTTTCCTGAGGGCGGAGTTTGTGCCTTTCATGTCCTTTGCACAGTGCCTGACACCGACCTGCCACAATGAGTTTTCTGTTGAAATGAACTGAGAGTGGAGCAATAGACCCGAATGGAAGGAGTTGGTGCCTCCATACGTGTTCAGTGAGCGTTGGTTACAGAAAGGCTGGGGAGGTCATAACTGGCCACAGCATCTCTCCATCAAGTCAGAAGCAGGTAGATGCAATCTGGAGGCTGTGAAGTGGTGGTACTGATGGAGCCAGGAGGGAGAGAGTCAGCACGAGAGGACAGGGGTAAGGGGTCAAGTTGAAGTCAACCTAGAAGGATAGAACTGAAACTTCCATGGAGTGGACTGTGAGCAAAAGATGGTATTCACCTGAGCCATGTTTGGTCGCCTGCCAGAGGATTTGAAAGAGCTTACGACTTAAGCGAAGCAAAAACAGGAAGATTGGGGTGGGTAAGTCAGTGGTGGAAATTTGAGGAAACCTAAAGGGTATTGGGCCACGGTTGTGACATCTGACCCATCTGACGGTCCAGGCTCACTGATGAGTGGGACAGAGAGACTCCTGGCAGGGGGTGAGAGGCCGTCAGTGGGTGGTCAGGAGAAAGGCCCCACTAGCTGTATCACTCCGGTGAAGATACTGTAGCCAGGGGGCTACAGCGCAGAAGAGGTGAGCGGCAGGGAGGAGGAGGGAAGCTTGAGAAGGGGCACCAGCGAGGCCGATCAGACACAAGGCAGTGGGACGGCACGTCGAGGCAGGAAAGCAGCCGATGGGAGAGAGAACGTGGGAATGAAGCCCTTTCAAGGCTGCTGCAGAAAACAGTAGGCTGGTAGAGTGGGAAACACATGTAATCCAAACCTGTGTGTGTACCTAACCCGAGAGCAGCCACGAGGCAGCAGAGAGTGAGAATCCTTGGGTGGGCAAACGGTTGACACACTTGGCTGCTAACAGAAAGGTTGGAGGGTTGAGTCAACCCAGAGGCACCTCGGAAGACAGGCCTGGCGACCTGCTTCTGAAACAAACCAGCCACGGACAGGGGCTGCCGTGAGTCTAGGGGGTTGCCAACTCATCTGTAACTGGTTTAAGTAGAAAGAGACGTGGTGGATGAGGAGGGGAATTTCAGCCTGGAAGAGGCAGAGCTTGGCTTGATTTTGAACTTGATTTCTTTTTGGCTGTTTTGCCACGTGGGTCTCTCCTCCGTTTTCTCCCTGGCGCAGTGGGCTAGGCATTGGCAGCTAATCACAAGGTCAGCAGTCCAAACCCATCAACCAGTCTCTGGAGAAAGATGAGTCTGTGTACTTCCATAAAGATGTATGATCTGGGACTCAGTAGACGGTCAATATAAGTTGGAACAGACTTGATGGCACTGGGTTGTTTGTTTCTGTTTTTGGCTCCTGGGCACACAGCTTAATTGTCAAGCAGGGCTTTGGGTTGGTGGCACCCATCTCTGGCCTCACGAGCTGCTTCTCAAGTGAGATGTCATCTATTTGATTTTATTGCTCACTGCTTTGTACCAGCTGCTCCATTCCAAAGACCAAAAGAACTTAATAGATTTCGTTTTAGCTAAAAGCAAAATCCTTTTTCTGGACACCCATGCAGGCATAAAGGACCCCCTCTGGTATGAGCTGCCACCAGGTCTCAAGGTGGACACTAGGTACCACTGGACTAGATCTCTGCACTTGATTCTCCCTCTGATGCGTTCTGGGACCGCAGGGATGGGGGAGAGCGAGTGTGCGCCTGCTCTTTTGTCGTTATGCCAAATTAGCATCAGTTGGGGATTTCTATGACCGATTGATCCTACATCTTAGAACTGCTTGTTTCAACCTGGCTGATTGGAAAAAAGAGTCCTCATACAGGTCCTTCTTAGGATCGTGTGGAGGAGCCCTGGTGGTTCAGCTGTTAAGCACTGCTAACCAAAAGGTTGCCGGTTCAAACCCACCCAGCAACTCCACTAAGGACCCAGTGAAGCCCATGGGCCAATTCTACTCTGTACGTGGGGTTACTATGAGTTGTAATCGACTTGATGGCATCGGGGGGGCAGGGGGGGACCAATAAAAATCCAGGGTGCTTTTACAGTAAAAAGGTTGCTTGGTTAGTTTCCAAGTGGAAGAGAAGGAAAAATACGCAGAAAAGATTTTGCCTGCTACACCACCTACCAGTTGAAAATCCCAGCCGTGCCGTCTGTTTCTTCCGACTCGCCCTGCTCCTGGCTGATGTGCTACTGGCGTTCCGGGCGGTTGTAGGAGACACTAGCCAGGTGCTCACTGCACACAGCCTCCTTAGCTTGGCAGTTAGTTGATGGTGTCTCCCCTGCCCGCCCCTGCCCCATTTTCAAATAATATTGTTTCCACCGCCCCCATATTGGACATCTTTTTATTTATTTTTGTTTGTTTGTTTTTAGGTAGTTGTGCCGTGCTGTTGTTTTTTGTTTTATCTTTCGTTGCCTTTCCCTCTGCAGTCAACTCTATGACCTGGGACTCCGGCATCCTCCAAGCAAGCCATTTCCCAAGAAGGTGAAAACAAGCCAAGACAATTTGCACCGCACTGCCACCACCGCCACCAACCGCCTCATCCTCCTCTTCCTCTTCCCTTGATTGCTGGGCCCCTCCCGTGCCTGTGTGTCATTCCGCCCCGGAGCCTGGATTGTGCAAAGCCCACCAGCACACGCAGCGCAGCCCAGCCCAGAAGCCCCGGGACGGCCCACGTCTGCTCAGTGAGAAGCCCGCCGTCTGTGCTTCGGCCGCGCTTCACTCAGTCGCTCTTCAGGGTCTCGAGGACGGCAGGCACCCGGTCACGCTGGAATTGCCCTCCCGTAGAAATAACCGAACACAAGCGGACGGACAAACAGAGGCAACGAGTTAACCATTTATTTCAATACTTGAAGGAAACCATTTAGTTTATAGTAGTACCTTCTACTCCACATGATAGAGGAATTTTGTGAAGACACGGCCCCCCTCCCCCCCACCACAAAAAAGGGACTTCCTGGCAAATAAAGACTGAATATTCACTCTGAGGAAGAACATCCCGCATTTTAAATAAGAAAGTAAAAACCAACTCTACTCTCTCAGGCTTTTAAAAAAGCCACGAATGTATGTGCTTTAGGTATTTAAAATTCTTTTTCATTTTTTCCCCTCTGTTCAGTGGGATGTGGTGAAGAGGGATCAGGCATTTGTTTTTCTCCCCCTTCTTTGAAACTCTATTGGAAGTGTTGGTAATGATTATATATTACAGCCTGACTGAAATAAAGTAGCTAAAAAGGATATCCCCTATCTCCCTTCCCCAACACTCCCCCCTCCACCTCGGGCAAGCCTCACTTAGCTGAATGCCACCGCCAAGAAGCAGCCTGCCTCCGGGTTATAATGTCTGATAGGCCACGGGCAGACAGGAATTTCATCTAGTGATTGACTAAATCTCTACAAGTTGAATGGACTTGAACACAGATGGGCTTGTTTAAAATAATACAGTGACAGGGGGAAAACAAAGAAGGATTAAAAGGGGAAATAAGTTAATGGCACCTGGGGCCGCTGTTCCCCTAGACCTAGAGGACACTTGCGAAGGGAGGAGTGGCCTTTGGCCTAGCTGGCTTGGGGTGTCTGCAGTCCCATCTGCCCCCAAGGACTAGGAAGACAGACCTGAATGATGACAAACTCGCATTTGTTTCCCAGTAGGCATCCAAGCAGGAAGGCGAGAGTTCTCTCGCGTGTCCTTCTATGGTCAGGTTGGTGGTGGTAACACGGCCTTCAACAGGCGATTCAGCATGGCGTCCTTGGCTTTCCAAAGGAGCGGGGCTGAGTGGTTTGCTTCTGGGTTCGACCACTGGTCTCCCTCCAGAGTGCATCTTTTCCCAGCCCCTGCCTTGCTCTCTCCTCACTCGTCAGCAGAGCCCTCATAATAAACGGATGCTCTGCATGCTGGCTATTGGTGTTAGAAATGGGCCTGAATCACAGTGTTACTGAAGAGGTTCCAAGCACGAGACGCTCTCTCTTGACTTTGGAAGGGGAATTTGGGCAGGCGCTGCCTGCCCGCTGACCCTTCCCAGTCTCTCCTTCAAGGACAAGCCTGTGGGAGGAGGTTTCCAGGAGTACCTTTGTGTCGTTGTGCGCCCCTCTTGTGTGGCATTTTCTAATGGAAAATGTCCCTTGTCAAACCGCTAATCATTATAATAATCCTCTCTCCAACCAAGTCCCACAAATTACAACATGTGTAGCATTGTGATAAAGCTTTGCATAATGTAGGGTTTGTATCAAGTGTGTGTAAGTTTCTGTTAAATAAAAACCTGTTTCCAATGCTTCTACAGCATCTCTGTAAATGTTGCTTTTCCAGCCTCCTCCTACATGAGTTAGCTTTTCACACCGCCATGCGGGACTCCCGGAGGACTGTGCCCGCTTGCATGCCTGATTGGTTGACCCGGATTCTGTCATTGACAAGTGTGGTCTAGAGCAGCAGCTGCCACTGGTTTGGCTGGCCGAGGTGGCCTGGGAAGGGAAATACCAGGGTTGATGCTAGCAGCTGCATGCTGGGCCCAACGTCGCCATCACCCATCCACTCCACTCCCCTCCTCTCCATGGCTAGCATGCGTCTATCGAGAACCGTCATGTGTATAGCCCTTCCTATGGCTGTTTCAGTATTGCCTTCAGAGCAGTGCCAAGAATAGCAGTTTTGTACAAAAATTCACAATTAAGTGTGCACTTGGGAGAAAGGCGCAATGCCCATGTCTCCATTGCCTGGAAGCTTCTGGTGATGCCGCCTCAAGCCCCCAGCAGGTGTGGCTGAGCTGGGCTCCTATGCTTTCTCCTCTGTTCATGAAGGTGGGCACCTTTCCCTTAGGCCGCCCGGGGTCACCCTTTCAGGCCAAGTCTTGCCTCCAGAGCATGGCCAGCCACACGGGGGCCAGGGGAACACGAACGGTGGCCGAGGGCAGCCGTGGCATGGGAATCGTGCTGCTAGTGTGCGTTCTCTTTCAGACCAAACTTCATGACTTCAGGACCTCGAGACGTTTCCCTAGCAATGAAAAAGGAATTTTACTTACTGATGACCCTCTACCCATTTCCTACAGTTACCAAACTTTGAGGCGCTAGACCCAATTCAGAGGTCATCTAGGGAGTTCCAAAACTTCTGAGGAGGAAGGTGATTGCACCTGACATCTTCCCATATGTTTCCCAGGAGTGGGCACCCTGGTTCTGGTGGGCCAACACACTTCAAGTGTGTCTTAGCCTCGTGGCCGAGGCTTTCTGGGTAGGTACCATCCATGGACTTCTCAGAGGGGTGAGCTATGGGCGTGGAGCAGCTCTAGTGTCGATGTAATAACTAAGGCTAGAGAAGACCCAAGGAAATCGGATGGCTATGCTGGCAGGCCGTGCGGGAGCGGGCTGCCTTTTTCAAGGGTCGGGTAGTTTGTTGGCAAAGCAGGTGTGTCCTTAAGAGATGGTCACTGACCTAGAGCGTGGGAAAAGGTGTCCACATGAATCCATGGATGGGGCACGGGGAGAGAGACCCCCACACCCCTTATTTTTCGTACCCATGTAGACACAGTTGATATAAAGTGCTTCTGGAGGTGGTGATGTCTGCAAAGCAGGCATCTTTTAAGAGTGAAGGGAGCCAGGTGGGAGAAACAGAATCGTACCAGGGAGGTGGGACCCAGCTCTGGCCGCTTCACCTCAGGCTGGAAATGTAGTGAAGGGTGGGAAAGCTTGTCTTCCTAATGGGGCAAGCCCCTACTCCGCCCAAGGGATGTTGTCTCAGGAATGTGGGCTAGAGTTCCCAAGTGTTTTTAAGAAGCCAAAAATATTAAAAACCAAAACCTCATAAAATCTTTGCATTCAAAAGTATTGGCAATAAGTGAAAAAAGCAAACACTGAAGATCAACACGATGGGGACCAAGCCAACCATGACTGTGCACCAGACACAGTTGAATGGTCTGGGGGCAACTCTCCCCCCCCCCCAAGGAGTGCCAGTCTGGGTAAGGCTGACGTGGAGGTTGGGATGCCTTAATACGGAAACCTTCAGAACGGCGGTGCCTTGGCTTTGTCTGTGAGCATCCAGAAGTCTGCGGATTTGGGATTGTGAGGAGAGCAAGGCCCTGGGTGGCGCTAGGCACGTGTCATGGTTGGAGATGCTATCCCCGTGGGAAGACTGTCATGCTCTTCTTGTCGATGAAAGGTCACCCCAGCGAGAAGTGGTACGATGTAGAATTTGTTTCACTTTGTTTATTAGCATCGAGCAACCGAACCATCTATTAGATCGCATCCCATTCCCCTTCTTCCCTTTCATATAAGCCCCGAATCACTTCATTTGAGTCGCGTCGAATCGGAGTGTTTAGTATTCCCAAAGCAGCAATTCCAGATTGCCTTTGCTTTGGAGGAAGTGCCTGTGGCTCCAGGATTTTAGTTCACTTTATCGTTTTAAGTATTTTAGATCTTGTATGCATCTTACCTCACAGCATGCTTTGTAAGAAAGGACGCAAAGACTCTAAACTCGGGTCAGAGGTTTTGTTTGTTTTGTGTCTTTGTGTATGGGTGTTGTTACTCTGAATACACGATTCGTTTTCCATGTGATTTAAAACAGGGCCTGGCAAACGTTTCCTGTGAAAGCCCAGACAGTGTATATTTTCGGCTTTGTAGGCCATATGGTCTCTATCATAACTGACTTCTGGGGTGGTAGCGCAAGAATAATCCGGACAATACATAAATGGGCATGGCTGCGTTACAATAAAACTTTATTTACAAAAGCTGGCCGCTGTCAGGATGTGGCCCACTGATCTCTGATGCAGAAGCACAGAGTACTTACTGTTAAGATTGCAGGAGGGGAACTGAAGGTGCATTCATAAGGACGAGGAGAGGACTTTCATGTCACTAGCTCTAGGGTCAGGACCCTTTCATGATTAGTAATGTAAGCTACAAGAGGCCTAAGATGAAAATGTTTCTGAACCCCAAACAAAAGAAGTCTACCAGAATATTCCAGAGAGTTGTCTACTAGAGTTTTCCAATTGGGTTGCTCGGTGTCATTGCTTAACCAAGAGTATCTTTGAATGATCCAGCCCTGATAGTGACTTTCTGAAGACACGATGACGGATATCATTAATCTCTAGCGATTTAGCTAAGAGAAAGGGGTCACTTTTGAAAGAGTTAGCTGTTCATGCAGACATCTCTGATGGGCTCAGTAGACAAGATGGAGCCTCACCTGTATGAGGGACACGACACCTCAGGAGGGGTGGCATTGATGCCGTTACGGAAACGCTCTCTCTCTCTCTCTGATTTCTGTAGGCCCTGAACGGCCAGGACTCCCTGAAAGTGTACATTGTGGAGTGCGGGGAAGTCAGCTTCTTGTGGTTCTAACTTCCCCCACTTTTTCTCTCATCTCCCAAAAGATTCATAGAAAATTATTTTCCTCCCCAAACAGTAGGGATCATTCCTGATACCACATCTCCTTCTGAATCAAAAGCCATTCTAGATTTAAACAGAACTAAACAAAGCGTCCTAGAACATGAGCTGATCCTGAGATTAGACCAGGAGATAGTCACAAGAGATGGCACTATCCACACCGAGGAGTTGATTTTTTTTTTCTATTAGAGGATGTTTGTGAAGTGATTTGAAAGGATCAGTAACTTCTCAGACTCAAGGGTACCTTCTAGTGCGGCCTGTTGGTCAGTTCCTTGAGAGACCTACATACTTCCTTACAGTAGTGGGGATTGGCATGCGTGGTCCTTTTGCCCCAAGCTCCCCCTTACGATCACATCTAAGGTCTCCCACAGGTCTAGGCAAAGACTAGAAGAAGGATTCTTTAGACCAAAAGTTGTAAGATCCTTTCCATGTTACATCAACATGGTATAAGGAGCACGGATCTCTTGGCTACCTGACCTTAGACACAGACGGGAATCTCATGGGAAGAAACATCATCAATGGTTTACCACCAACCTGATTGGTCCGGTTACGTAGACAACCATTGGTAATCATCTGGTGAAGCACAATCATGGCAAAAGTAGACCTGCAGATCCTAGTGGACCATTAGTTGACAGGTGACCATGCTACTTGCTTTTAAGTCAGCAGGGGACCAAGATGTGTTACATGTGAAATAATGTGCAAGAGTCGGGAAGTCACGCTCCAGCCATCTTCAACCTTTGAATGATGATATCTTAGGATTAGGGTGTTGCTGAGAATTATTGGACATACCATGGATGGCCAGAAGAACAGATAGTCTGTCTTGAAAGTACAGCCAGAGTGCTCTTGAGAAGGGAGGATGGCAAGATTTTTGTCTCGTGGCTTTTGGAGTCTGGTCCATGGAGAAGGACATCGTATCTGGTAAAATAGAGGGTCAGTGGACAAGAGGAAGACTCCCCCCGCCCCCAAAAGCCCTACAGTGGCTACAAGAGTGGAACTCAAGCAGACCAGTGCTTGCGATCGGAGCTCAGGACCAGGAAGCATTGCATTCTGTTGGGGCGAGGGTTGCTCTGGGTTGGAAACCAACTCAGCGGCACCTCCCACCACCAATATTCACTATCTGACACTAGTCTGATGGGATGAGCTGGGGAAGACGTGGGGTGGGCATGGGGAGCACAGGAGAGATCCATCAGCAATGTGTAAAAGGCTGAACAGAAAGCTCTTTCGGGAAAAGATGTGTTGTGTTTGTGCCACTGAGTCTGTGCTGACTCAGAGACCCTGGGTACAGGAAAAGATTTGGTAGTTTTTAATGTGAGGAAGAGAAAGCCTGGGGGGGGGTCACTTAGCTTTCATGAGTGTACTGTCAGAGAACAGCCGCTGTGGATCACCAGAGGGGACACACAGAAGCGCCATGGGCCCAGAACACTTCGGCGAACAGCTCTTTGGACTCATAATAATGGACGCCACCTACAGCCCATTATTTCTGTGTTAGCTTTAAATAACTAGCAAGAATTATCTTTCTGTACTTGGTGCACGACAGGACTTTTCTGTGGCCCAGAAATATAAAGTAGGACGGGAATGGCTGAATTATGGTTGAGCAAGGATGATAATTTGTAATCCTAAACTTCAAGACTGCATGGTTAAAATAGGTTCCCTTTCCCCTCAATAGAATCCATACTTGAAAACTCGTGTGTTTCGACCACCTGTTACCTCTCTTTGGTTGCTTTATCTTACCCGTCAGTGCATCAAAAGCTGAAGTGTTGCGGTGTTGCCCACGAGATGGTGTGCAGGAGAAAACTGAGGCTGTCTGCTCTCATCGAGATTCACGGCCTCGGAACCCCAGTGAGTTAGGCTGGACGGCAGTGGGCTCTATGTTGCTGACACACAGCTGGCTTTCACAGACACTCCAGAGAAGCAAGAGGACCCAAAACA
This sequence comes from Tenrec ecaudatus, assembly GCF_050624435.1. Classification (NCBI taxonomy): domain Eukaryota; kingdom Metazoa; phylum Chordata; class Mammalia; order Afrosoricida; family Tenrecidae; genus Tenrec; species Tenrec ecaudatus. The sequence continues at coordinate 31,929,085 of NC_134543.1, forward strand.
GACAGCTGGGGGTGTGTTCTGTGCTCGTTGCCAATCTAGGCTTTCTAGAGAGGCTTTGTTGGTGAAAGTCACAGGACCCATTTCAGCTCGCGGTTACTATTCCTATTTTACAGCAATGGAAACCGAAGCGGTAGTCCAGCTAAGGACTTTTGGTTTTCCGATCAAGAGTGTTCTAGCTCCGCATGCTGTACAAGCTCTCTGGGGAGGAGAGACAGGTGGTTGACGTCTTCCAGATACGGCCGTTTGTGATGGCCACCTTGGTACAGATGGGTCCATCAAGGGAGTGAACAGCGCAGGTTGAGGCAGTGGGAGCCATCTTGGTGGACAGACGTGTAGCATGGGCGGACAGGGGGGAGGCAGGCCAGCTGAAGGGCAACAACAGCCTGAGGCCATGCTCCGAGGGGTGTGTGGGCGTGACAGACCCGGAGTCAAAGCAGAGATGAGCCTGAAAGGGTGTTGGGAAGCCTCTGGGCTGGGATATAGTCAGGCCGATGTCATCAGCATCCAGGTTGAGTTGGATGAGGTGATGGTGATGGAAAGCAGAGGAACCAGGTAGACAGTAGACACTGGAGGACCAGCAGGAGTTCTTGAGGGCAGCTGAACGGAACGTGCCAAGGATGTGGGCTCATTAACTCTTCCCGATCCTGGGGGGCTGTAGGCTTCCCAGGCCTGGCAGCAGACCCCAGGATCTCTTGTCTTCTGTGTGACGTTTGTCCCCCTGATGAAATATTCATCCTGTTGAGTATGTGACCCAGAGGTTAACCTGCTTTCATCGCCATTTTTCATCCGGCGGGAGAAAGAGGGGACTTCCTACTCCATGGAGAGTTACAGACTTGGACACTCACAGAGGCAAGTCTGTCCTTTAAGGTTGCCGTGAGTCCCCAGTCGACTTCAGGGTGGTGTGCTCAACCCATTATTACTCAGAAACCGAGAAACTGTGACGGCACTCCCTGCTCCTTGGTGGTGCATTTGAGGCTCAGAGAAGGAATTATTCTGAGAGGCTGGTTAGATCCAGAGAGGGTTTTGCCTGAAAGGACAATTGAAATTTGGCATCCAAGTCAGCAATTGTCCTCTGAGTCAACTTGAAGAGAGGGCCCCCGACTATGGTGCCCGGACAAAGGAAAGGAGACCAGCTTCCAATTCTGGCCAGTCTCGTCGTCTTCTTGCCTTTGGGAATTGATGCACTGGGCACCTGGATGATTAGCATCTCGGAGGAATGAAGAACTTCTGGAATTGCCACCCCTGGACCTTCGTTTTCATTTGTGCCACCTCGTTTATTCTCTCCTCACTTGTCTTGCTCGATGGACTTCCGTCCTGGCTTCATAAGTCCATGTGTAAGAGATCTATAAGACTTATGATCCCAATGACCATGACCATCTTCTCCACCGCGCCCAGGATGGCGAGGGCCGCTTCACATGCTAACCACTAGCCACCACCCTCTCCCAGCACTCTCCCCAGCAACCGTGCCGGAAGCATTTAGACCATGCGGCAGACGCACAGACCGCAATTCAGCAGAGTTCAAGGACGTGGCCAAGGCTGCAGAGAAGTGGTAAGGAGGCTGCGACTCAGCTCCAGGTCTTCTTTCTGTTGTTTGCCTTTGCATATTTCCCATTGTATGCTAGTTGCCTTGAATATTCAGGGACCGTTGGATTGACTAGGAGTGGCAGAGCACTGGGCTGGAGGAGGGTCTCTGGTAACTAGAATGGAAACCTGCCCTAGAAGACAATCGACTGCCCCTCTGCAGGGAGGCAGCATGAATGTGGGCTGCAGGATCCACCTCTGCCCTCCCCAGGTATACGCCCTCTGGGGCTTGGACAGCATGGTCTCAGCAAACCCTGGCAAAAATCCCTCTCTGCTTCACATGGCAACATCTGTGGAGGTGAGATGCCGCCGGGTGTTCTAAGACTGCGTGTGAACTGTATGTCCAGTACAGGGGGCCGTCCCGCTTGTCTATTTCCGACCACCTATGTCACCTACGTAAGGCTTAAAATCCCCCATGTGTGCTGCAAAAAAATAATCCAGGCTTTACCTCTGATGGACAAGAGGGAGGGAGAAAGGGAGAGAGAGCATGAGCGAGCGAGCTCTTCTGAGACAACACCTTGCCCTCCTGCTCCCTCTCCCTTTATTCTAGGAAACCCTCTGCTGCCGGCCCCCTGCCCCCCTGCCCGCCAGCCCTCCTGATCTCTCTGCTGCACTAATCACAGCTCATTTCTGCTGCATGCCTCATTTGGGGCAAGGGTGCTCCCGGGCTCCCCAAATGGAGGGAGGGTCATTAAGGATGGTGGGCCAAATGAGTCAGCCTATGCCCTCCCCTGCCCCACTCCTCTACGCTGCCCTCCTCTCCCTCCACCCTTTCATGGCCTGCCCCATGGGCTTCTCCTGTGGACAGAGTGATGCCGGCTCTGTCTTCTAACCGACAGGGGAACTTGGCTCACTGAGCACCAACTCTGCCTTGTCCCAGCTTTCCGACTGTCGTCTGCAACAGCCCTGTGTAGGAGGCCTTGACCCCATTGCAGCTAAGAGAACTGGAACTGAGAATGGTTACATAATTAGCCCAGGGTCGGGCAAATGCGCTTGCTGCTTTGACTTTCGGAGTTTCTCCCAGGTGGCATAGTTGGGTACACACTGAGCTGGCCACAGAGAAGTCAGTGGTTCGAACCCACTGGTTTCTCTGCAGAGGAAAGATGTAGCTTTCTGCCCCTCTACAGGGTTACAGCCTCAGAAACATGCAGGGGCAGCCCTGCTCCGCCCTGTGTGGCCTCTTTGAGTCAGAATCTACTGGACGGCAGTGGGTTGACTTGATTTCCAGGAGGCTGGAAACCACTCAAAGGCCAGTCAGCAGAAAGGCCTGGCGATCTGCAGAGCACAGTGCTCATTTGCAGCCAGTGAGGGGCTCCTGATCGGAATCGATGTTTTTTCCAAACAGAATCAACGGGGCTTTGATTTATTTGACTTCAAAGCCTGTGTTCTTTCCCTCGCCCTGGAAAGGGTGACCTTTCTTGCTCTCATTCCCTACTCTCCATTAAGCCAAGGGCTGGGGGCTTCTGTGCAGATCCATTCCCCTTTGTCCGATTTCTCTTGGCAAACTTTCATCTCTCTGTGGTGACCAGGGGCCTGCTGGCTTCGGGGAGGACCCATCTGGTGGTCAGACCTGTTGTTCACTGGTTGGTCAGCACTGTGGGGCAGGAGCCATTTGCTAATGAAGCCCTGCTTCCCTGCCAGGGTGAGCTTGGTGGCTGTAAAAAGGGTGAGCATGCCAGTGTGAGGCGGCTCTGCCCGCCCCAGGTCAGCCAGCTGGGGCTTGTAGAAAGGAGCGGTGGGGGTGCAGAGCTTAAGGGGTTGGCTGTTTCCTGAAAGTCGGTGGCACCAGTCAAGAAAGGCCCCGTGAGACCAAGGTCCGGCACTCCGCTCCTGTAGAGTTAGGGCATTGGGAACTCTCTGGAGGCAGCTCTTTGCTGTCCTGCAGGTTCTCCAGGAGTCAGAATCCCCTGGAAGCAATGGGTAAGGGGCGGGCGAGTCCACCAGGTTGGGGCTAAGAGCTCCACCCTCCTTCTCCAGGCGGGCACTTTCCGGGGGTTGCTTTGCCTCTCCTGTCTTAGGAGAGATGACATTTAAAACCCAAATCCAAAAGCCAGCCAGCCCCAAACCACCTTCTGTTCTAAGCCCCTGCCTTCTTGCCTTCTTGCCAGTGACCCAAACCAGAGTCGTAGTGCTTCCCAAGGCCCCCTCTCTGCGGAAGCCTTTGAGAACAGCCTGGCACTTCTCCCTGGGGCTGAGCAGGTGCAGTGGCCTGAGGAGGGCCGGGCATCCGGGTGGCTAGCGGAGCAGCCCAGCAGCCCGGGAGCAGGAGTGCTCAGATCCCAGATCCCTGCTGGTGTCACCCTTCTCCCCAACCCCTGGGCGGGTATCTACTCGCTTAGGGACGGGCCCTCTCTGCTCCAGGGAGCCAATGGACGCCTCTGCCCTATATGTCAGTCAAGGCCAGACCAGGTGCCACTGGCGACTCCCCTGGCCCCTGGAGAGCCCGTGTGGCAGAGCAGACCTATGTTCCAGAGGGTTTTCAGGGCTGATTGTTCAGACCTGATCTCCAGGCCTTTCTACTGAGGGGACCGCTGAGGACACTCAAACTTCCAACCTTTCTGTTAGCAGCAGAGTGCGTCTGTGCATGCGTGTGTGCATGCGAACCCTTGGTTACCCCCTGGGTCTCCCGTTGCCTAAGAAACTCTGTGAGGGCCTTGGCCTGGTTTGGCCTGGAGTCGTTCTGGCTAGCCTCTTAATCCAGAGTCCTAGCTTAGCGGTGCGGCGGGCAGAGCAGGGCCGGTCCTCATCAGCTCCAAGCTTCCCTGTGCTTTTGTCCAGGCATCCTTGGAGAGTGGATGGGGCAGGATGATCGTGGAGAGGAGGACCAGACTTCAAGCAGGGAGGCAGGTCTGTCTACCTACTTCCCTGACTTGGGGGCCGCTGCATGGTCAGCAAGCCCTTCTGAGGGGCTCATGAGCCCCCGGGCCAACGTGTGTCCGGAAGGGGTCTTACTTCACAGCCGGATTCCAGGGCCCCAGCGCTGTGTGGTGACTGGCGTAGGTGTTGGAATATGGTGTGGGTTTGTATCCTGCCTCTGCCACCCTGTTGCCGGGTTGTGTCGTTTATGCTTTTCTGGGCTTCAGCTTCTTGTGTGCCTACAATGGTGGCAGTACACCCGGAGCTACAGGCAGGTTCAAGAGTTAAGCCCAGGAGTGGACTCAGAGTGCCTGTCACCTAGGAGTCACGCAGTGAATACATTGTTGTTTGGTGCCCATGACGTGAGTGCCCATCTCAGAATTGGTCAGAGATTTGGGCTGCCGCATCCTTTGTGGGTTTCTTCAGCTGGAATTCTGGTCTCCGGATGGAATCAGCACGGCCCTACACCTCCTCTCCTGCCCTTTCCCATTCCGCTGGCTCCCCTCTCTGTCTCCCATCTTATTTTTTCTCTCCCCACTCTCCCCCTTCCTGGACTAATCCTCCCACCCCCGTATTGCTTCTCTCTGCTCTCCCGATGCTGGGACCCTAGGCGACCTGAGATGACCTTGTCCCTTTACTTATTCATGGGATCAAGTGCATCCTGACAATTCTGAAAGCCTGCTCTGAGCACTTCCTCCTGCCCCCAGGAGCACTGTCCCTCTCATCAGGCACCCCCACCCTCAGGCGCACAGGGTCCCACCACCTCCTTAGGTGGGAATTTTCCATCCTGATGCTTCCTCCTTTTGAACTTTTCTGAGTTTATAATTTTGGGGCTCCCTGGCCGTGGGAGGAACAGGGACAGCTCATTCCGGGGACTGGTAGGAGGAGGGAGTAAAGCGGGGGAGGTTACAGTGACAGGGAGCTGGCAGGTGCAGTGAGGAGGAGCTGAGGTGGCTTCTTCCTGGCGGCTTATCTAGTGACATCAGGAGAGAGGTAGAAGGGTAGAGGTAGAGGTCCGCGAGACTGGACGTGATGGGAAGATGGGCAAGGTGGGGGAGAGAGGTCTGACCAGGGCGCTGTGTGTTCGTCTTTTCAACAGAGACCAGTCAGCAGACTGGAGTCTTGCTTTGTTTCCTGTGGGCACAGGGGCACAGTGGGTGGCGAGCGGAGTAGCAGGGTGCAGGAAGCAAGCAGGGAGCAGATCCATGGCCAGGCGATTAATGGGTGGTGGTGGAATCTAGGGGGGTTGATGAGAAAGAAGGGACAGACACGAGAGGGTGGGGTGTGGTGAGAAGCAGAGAGCCCAAGGACCGGAGCCTCTGAGGGAGAGGGGAGACCTCTGCTCTGGATAAGTGAGGGCCGAGTGACCCCTGCGGCTTGTCTTAGTCCTGCATTCGTTCATCCACCCGTTTACTTAGTTCTGAACACAGAGACAGCACAACGGACGCCCTCAACAATTCCTCCACGTACAATTCGGTGATTACTTTCTTCACGTGGTACCTCCCATTTCACTAACATTGCCCAGTCATCCCACCACCTTCAACACCCACGCCCTCACCGGCCCCTAAGCAGAAATTCTCTCCCGCCCTTCCCACGAATGTTCTTTGGTCTCTAGATACCTGCTTACTGCGTCTAAGTTGGGCTGTGCCGTATCTGCCCTTAGACGACGGCTTTCCCTCCAGGACACTGGAGCTCCAGCCACGTGGTGGCACGCGTGGGGGCTTCGGTTGTCTATGGCTGCGGAGTAGGAGCTGTCTGCACGTGGTTTCGCCCCAGGTGTGTTCCTCTTAAGAAAGTTGAAGAGGCACTCAGAACTGGGGCCTTTTAATCCACTCATCATTTGATGAATGTGATTTAAGTGGGCTGCGGAAATATGCAAGGACTTTCTCGGACATGGTGGAAGCGATATCTGAAATCCCCCCCACCCCAGATCAGTCGATGTATTCCCAACACTGGGATGGGCATTTGCGCTGATTCCTACCCGTACCCCGGAAGTCTTCTCAGCGCGCATCCAGAGGACTTGGTCCTGTGAGGAGGGCGGAGGGTGCCTGCCTCCAGCTGCAGAGGGGAAGCAGGGCCTGCTTCTGCGCGGGCCCACAGGTCTCTGCAAACAGCAGTGCTCTCAGGAAGACAGTGCGTGTCTGGATCCTGGCCAGTGCAAATTGCTGTCCCTTGCACCCAACAATCACGGACTATCTGGAGCACTTAAGAGTCTGTTGACCAGAGGCTCTGAGTGCCAGCCAGCGATACACAACTTCCCGGAATGCAAATCGAGGTTTGGGCTGCCCAAGGCCCCAAAGCAGAGAGGCCAAACCTTACCCTTTGTGTTTCGATCCTTGTTTTTAATAGCGTTTTCCAGTGTAACAGAGCCGTAAGGATGCCCTGTCTTCTCGATCCTTCCATCAGAACACCGAGTTGGGGGAGGAGGGCCATTCGAGAACCCTTTTCTGAGGAAGGCAGATGTAGGATCAGCATGGCTGGTGGACACCCCCGCCCTCCACCCAGTCCCACCCTCTGACAGGTGGAGTCCCGGGGTGCTGCCAGTGGTTCAAACACTTGGCTGCCAACCTAAAGGTGGGGCATTTGGGTTCACTCGGCCCCCTCGGGAGAAAGGTCTGGTGATCTACCTCTGGAAAGCCAACCGCTGGAAACTGGAGCACCGTTATGTGCCGACCCGCCTGGAGTCACATGGCCGCTGTGCTCTTTCGTTGGCGAGCAGCAGAAGGCTGCACAGTCCGCGGGCTGGACTTGAAGGGTGAGGCCACAAATAGAAGGGGCGTTTCATTGCTGTTGTCTGTATGTGAATTGATGATGTCCGCGCTCGGTGAGGGTTTTGTGGGTGGGGAAGTGGGAAGTCTGATTAGAGACAATGAAGACTGAGAGGGTGGATTTAGGGCCATGCATCCCACAAGTTATAACGTGGTTGCCAACCACTGGCACCCTTATTTCCTCAGTTTTATCTCCAGGTGCATTATATGCGCAGGTGCCTTATTTATCTTTGTGTGATTTTCGTGGGTAGATTGTTAGTGAAAAATATGGTATACCGATCACCTGGGGCTCTTGTTAAAATGCAGATTTTGATTGAATAGGGCTGGGGTGGGCATTTCTAAGAATCTCCAGGTGAGGCCCAGGGTTGGTCTGCAGGAAACCTGTTGGATAGTAACTGGGAGTTGAGTTGGACCCCTGGTAGTGCTGTCAGGTAAACCTTAGACTGCCAACCTCAAGGTTCTGGTTCAAGCCCACCAGCTGTGCTGTTGGAGAAAGATGAGGCTGTCTCATCCTGTAAAACATTACAGCCTGGCAAGCCCTATACAAAGGGACCCTGGTGATGTAAGAGGTTACACATTGAGCTGCTAACTGCAAGGTCAGCAGTTTGAAACCCCCAACCTCTCCTCAGGAGAAAGATGAGGCTTTCTACTCCTGTAAAGAGTTACACTCTCAGAAATCCACAGGAGCGGCTCTCGTCTGTCCTGTAGGGTGGCTTTGAGTTGGAATCAACTTGATGGCAGTGTGTTTTTTGAGAAACCGTATCCAGGGTCACCATGATTTAGAATCAACTCGATGGCAGTGGGTTTGGGGAGTGGAGAGAGCCCAGTGAGACCTCCAGGTGCAGAAGTGTGAAGTCTTGTTTTTGAGGGTCGGGGGAGGGGTATGGCGAATGCTTTTTGGTGTGACTGCCACATGGGGTGTAGTGGTGGTTGGGGACAGAGGTGGCAAAAGAAGATGAATCTACAAAAGGCAGCTGACCAGATGGCAGGGAGCTGGTGATGCCAAGGAGTTTAGGGTATGCTGTGGACCAGGAGACCCAGGGGTTGCTTAGGAAGGGGTGTGTTGAAACTTTGTAGCCGATGAAGTGGAAAAATATGAACCACCATGAAAGGAAAGCAAGATCCCATTTAAGAAAAAAATCAGATTATTTTCTGTGAAAAGAGAAGTCTGAGGAGGTTGCAAAATGTTTGTAAACAAATGCAATGGAAAGAGAATTTTCAGCACCCTTTGGAAGCCCCACCCTTCCCTTGTATCTGACTGTCAGCCTGCACGACAACAAGGTTACCACTTGGTTTGGGGTCTCAGTTTGCACTGTGGCTGGATTGCAGTTCAAACGCTTAATTCTTACCAAGAAAAAGACAAAAAACCAAACTGGCTGATTTTGTTTGAAGTAGATCACTAGAGGGTTCCTCTTAGGCACCCTGGTGAGGCTCAACCCTCCAGCCTGTTGGTTAGAACTATTTGCGCCACCCGGGACCTGGCTGCCCAAATTTGGTTGGAGTCACTGGGAGAGCTAGTGAAACTACAGATTCCTGGGTCCCTGCCCTCCCCTGAGCGATTCTGACACGGTAAGTTGTAAGTATAGCCCAAGGATCTGTAGTTTCACCAGATCCCCAGGGGACTCCAGTGATCAGCCGTCTTTGAAAAGCTAGGACCCAGGGACTGCCTTCATGCTCGCACAGGGCGCTAAACCTCTGACGCTTAATAGTATCTGGTTCCGGGGTCAGCGACAAAGACACAACGAGATGGGTGAGCACGCTGGCTGCAGCACGTGGGCCCAGGCCTGGAAATGAAGGCGAGGGGGTGCAGGACCGCTGCTGTTTCCTTCTAGGTACACAGGGTGGCTGGAGTCACACCGGCTCCAAGGCCCCTAACCACAGCCCAGAGAGAGGTTTCTTCTTTCTTTCTTTGTTTATTTTCAGTTAGTTTAAAAAAAATAATTTTATTGGGGGCTCGTACAACTCTTAGCACAATCCATACATCCATCCATTGTGTCAAGCACATTGGTACATATGTTGCTATCACCATTCTCAAAACATTTGCTTTCTACTTGAGCCCTTGATATCAGCTCATTTCCCCCTCCCTGCTCCCCTCTCCCTCATGAACCCTTGATAATTTATAAATTATGAGTTTGTCATATTTTGCCCTGTTCGATGTCTCCCTTCACCCACTTGTCCATCCCCCAGGGAGGAGGTTATATGTAGATCCTTTTAATCAGTTCCCCCTTTCCACCCACCATCCTGGTATCACCACTCTCAGCACTGGTCCTGAAGGGATCATCTGCCCTGGATTCCCTGTGTTTCCAGTTCCTATCTGTACCAGTGTACATCCTCTGGTCTAGCCAGACTTGCAAGGTAGAATTGGGATCATGATAGTGGGGGTGGGTGGGGGTGGGGGTGGAGGACGCGTCGAGGAACTCGAGGAAAGTTGTATGTTGCATCGTTGCTACATTGCACCCTATTCTTGCTTGTAAATTCATAGACTGGCAATGGCCGCTTAGAGAGCTATGCTGAGGAGAATCTGAGCTCTCATCCATGCATCCTGGAAGAGTGTTAAATTGATTAGTGATGTCTGTCATGTGTCTGGGTAGAATGGTGGCTTGCATGTTACGTATTAGGCTATCCTTGTAGGGGATTAAGCTCTCTGGTGATACATTCTTAATTTTCTCATACGTATTCCTTTGGTGAGCCAGAACCTTTTCAGCCATATCCAGTGCCCACATTCCCCTGGTTCTGAAATGGAGTTGACAACTGTTTGTCCTGAAGGGCTTTGTGACTCTCTCGACATTTGCAGATTCTTGTCTACGTTTACAAGGTGCCAGGAAAGGCCCTCCTTCCAGATACTTGCCTGTCCAGTTGGCTCTGCTATTGATGGGCATTTTTGTTCGGAAGAAACGGAATAGACTGCGTGTCTCAGGCCATCGTTTCACTCGAATCCAAAGACAGATGCTGGTAACCGGAGTCATTGATTTCCTTTCTCTTATTCCATGCCAAACGCTATCATTTCTCCAGAGGAAGAACATAAAACCCATGTAAAACCAACTCCTTTCACTTAAGTAAACAGCAAGATCAATTCTCGCTGATGAATTTCTTGGGCAAACGTTTGCTTGATTGCAAGGAAATAGCTGGATTAATTTTAGCTGCAAATTTGGCCTGTGGAAAATGACCTCTCCGTTGGCCTGAGTGACCAAAGGGGGCAGGGTGAGCGTAGACCTGGCAGTGCCTCGGTGCTGGGGGTTTGAAGCCAACGCTGATCTCATGCGGGGCCAGATGGGGCTGGGTTTTGAGAAGATCTCTCCTTTGAGCAGTGTCAGCTCGGCATGGTTTGTATTTCTTCTCGAGAAGGGTGTGGAAGGACGTCATTGCCTTCAGATCCTGGAGACATCCTTGTGAGAGTCTTCCGGGACAGCTGGTTGTCACCAACATCATCCTCATTGTCCATTCTCCTGCCATTGCCATTTGGAAATTAAGTGAGTCACCCAGGGCTGCTGAGGGGTGAGAGTGCAGGGGGTGGGGTGGGATAAGGAGCAGTGAGCAAGTCTTCGGTGGGCTGGGGTAGGGTCTGGAGGGCTTGAGTATGGAACCATCTGGTGACTGTCAGCAAGGCCCTGGTGCCTCGAGCTCTCCTGAGGAAGGGAGTAAGGAGCCCGCCTGCCTTGCCTATGCTACCGTGTCATGGATGTGGCTGGGGCCGATGTCAAGGCGGCTCTGTGCTCTTCTCGGGCTTCCAAGCAAGGGCTGGGGCTGCAGTCCACACAGGGTGGCCCTGGGGGGCACACAGACAGCCAGTTCTGTGTGGGAATAATAAGCCCGGCAAGACGGACGCCAGTCTCTGACCTCTCAGAGCTGTGAAGAATGAGGCTGTGTGTGTGTGTGTGTGTGTGTGTGTGTGTGTGTGTGTGTAGGGTATCGGTTGGGATTCCCAGGCATCAAAGCCCACTAACCCTCCCTGAAGCCCCAAGGGCCCCTTTGGGGGGCGGGTCTGGCCGCTCCCAAGGAGTTCTCCCCAGGTTTTCCAGTGAGAACTTGCCAGACGGTGAGGATTTGCTGTCCTCCCTCCTACCTGAGGGCCGGTGTTAGAGGTGTGAGCCACAGAGACCCACAGGGATCTTCGGGAACAGCGCGTCTACCATGGGTGGTACAGGGGACACTGAGGCACTGAACAAACTTCCCGTGATGAAAGGGAAGATCCACTGTCCTTGACAGTCGATGGTAAGAAGCTGCACTGAAATTGGGCTGCTGCCTCTCGGTCGGCCCTCCCAGAGCGGCAGACAGTGAAAGGCAGCAGGGTGAAGCAGAGTCTAGGAGTGGAGAGGGGAGGCCTGGTGCTAGCCTGGCTGTATGCCTCGCTGCCTGAGCTTCAGTTTCTTCACTGGGAAATTCGGAATATTCAAACCTATCTTGCCAATGTCACAGGATTATTGGGACAGTGGGGCGGGAGGGTAATCAAATGAAATTAATGAATATCAAGATATTTACTCTAAAATCTAAGCAATTATTATAGGCCATCCAAGTATTGTCTTCTGTCAACCAAAATACTGTGGCTTGTAGATGGTTAGTCGGCTCATACCAGTTTGGCCATACTTCTGGGAGACCTTTGACCTTCTAAGATTGGGGTCAAGGAACCTGAATGGGAAGTTGTTTTGGAGGTGAGAGGTTGGCTCACACAGGTGGAAGGGAGGTGGAGCAGCGTGAGAGCGAGACGGGAATAGAGGCCAAAGCCAAGGGCAGAGATGGTGCCCTCTGATGGCCAGGGTTTCCGTGAGGCCACCTGGGCAAACAACCGGTCTGGCCCCAGTACTCTTGGGGTGAACACCCTCCTGTTGTGTCAGATGGAGAGGGCTCACACCTTGGTTTCTCTTCTTCTCTTTCCGTCATCTCAGTTCCCACGCTTCTGGAGGTTAAAGAAGATTCATTTAAGAAATAACACTACTGCCCCGAGGATAGAAAATCACATAGACTCCCACACCCCGCTTCTGCCCTTTGTTGTCCAGCTGGGCCTTGCCAAGCCTGGGAATCTCGATCTGCATAAGCAGATGTCCTGTCACGTGTTCTGGTTTTCCAGAACCACCTAACCAGACTCCCAACTCTTTCCCCTTTGCCCTTGCACTAGTTATCCACCGCTGTGTAACAAAGCACCCCCAAACGCAGCAGCTCGAGACACCAACCATCTCTGTCCTCACCCAGTCCCTGAGGAATCTGGGCATGGGGTCGCTGGGGGGTTTGGGCTCTGGGGCTCTCATGCAGCTGTAGTCAGACACTGGCTGGAGCCCCAGTTGTGTCCAGACTGAAAGAGTCTCTTCCATCCCCCCGTGTCATCCTGGTGGACTCGGGGAGGGAAGCCCCCATTGTTTGCTGACTGTTGGGCAAAGGTCACCCTCATTCCCCTGCCATGGGGGCCTTTCCAGAGAGCCCCACTCCCCCTTTCTATTTTCTTTGTTGTAAGTTAACCACGAAGCCCAGCCTACCCTGGAGCCGCCAGGAAGAAGTGGCACCTTCGGAAGGAGCTGCAAAGAGATTGTGGGCTTCACCAAACAAAAACACAACACTACCATGGACACCAGAGTTGCTGCCTGGTAGCGGCTTCCACCCCCCCCCCCCCCTGCAGATTCACGCAGTCCCTGGGACTACTACCCCTGGTGTGGGCCCTGATCTCCCTTCTGGCTCCCCTCCCCCCTCCTGAGGAGATTGCATGGTGACTGCTTGACCGCGAATCCCAGTGGGCCAGTGATGAAATGCTTAGCTGCCTGCGAATGAGAAATCTGTTGTTGGAAAGTACCACGTGGCTCCGCAGGAGGCGGACCTGCCGATGCCCCACACGTAGGACATCCTAGGAAATCCTCGGAGGCGGCGCTGTTTGGGCGTACACGGGGCGGCCGTGAATCTAACATCAAGTCCATGGCCTGGCAGCAACCACCACACATCCTCCTGTGTTCCCCAGCAAGCCTGTCTCGGGCCTGCTCCAGCTTCATGGGTGGGGTGTGGACACTATAATGGAGGAGCTTCACGGGATGTTCACAAGGACGGAAATGGCTTCCAGGGAGATGTGCTGCGTCCCCAGGAGGAAGGTCAGAAATGGCTGTTGGCCGTGGAACCTACAGCCCAGATCACCACTGCTCCCCACGAGTCGGGCTCAGAAATAGGCAGCACTCCCCAGACAGGTCGACCTGGCTCTTCCAAGCTTGAGACCTGCGGACAAAGACTGATGAGCAGGTGCCGTGGTGGTCTGAGATGATGTGGACATCAACTCCTTGCCAGATGGAGATCACCTGGTCACCCAGCGAGCTCAGAGGACCCAGTGCTGCTGGACCTGGCTGCCATTCGCATCACAGGCACCTCCTTCCAGCAAGCCTCTGACCGGCTCCCTGGAGGGAGGGAGCCACGCCCTGCTCTTTCTCGGACTCTGAATGGCTCTGCCCAGGCTCTCCACCTCCTTTCTGACCACACTCTCACCACCTCTCACAATGGGTGCTCTCTCTTGATGCCCAGGGATGCCTCCCCTGCCCTGACCCCACCCCTGAGCCCAATGAGGTTTTTTTTGTTTGTTTGCCTGTGGTCTCTCCTTGAGTATTTTTCGAAGCTCTCCCTGGTTTTCTCGTCCTCTCACTGCTTTGGGGACACCTGCACGAAAGCCACGTGGCCAGACGATCCTTCTCCCCAAGTGGACCGCCCACATCTCCGCTATCATTTGCCCCGCAGCCCAACCGAGGAAGCTGGGGGTGACTTTTGACTCCTCTTCCTTCCTCACACTCATAGCCAAGGGGACGCAAAGTCCTGTTGATCAGTTCTCCCTCTCAGCTGTCACTGCTTTCTCCGTTTACCCCATGGGCACTGGGCCTGCCCTGGGCTGATGCCTCCATCAGGGTAGGAGGTTGGGCCTGCGTTCTTTGTCTGCATTGTGGGTGCCTGGCACATCAGAACGCTCAATAATCACTGGGTGAGCAAATGGAGACCGCAGCACCTCCCTCTGTACATCCCCAGGCCTCCCATCATCTCGACTTCTTTGCCACCAGAATCATCTCTTTCAAACGTGGCCATGAGCAAATCGGATTCCTGCTTAAAAACCTCCGAGGACTCCTCGCTGTTTAGAGTCAAGTTCAGATCCTTACACTCCAACAGGAGGTCGCTCATAACTCCCCCACCCCAGCAGCAGCGTCTGCTACCCCCTGCTCTCCTCAAGCCACTCTGCTCTGAGCGGTACGACATGCACCTCGTGTCCCCTCTCCCTGGAAGGCTCAGGCCTAGTAGTTCCTCCTGAAACGTTGTCATTTCCAGAGAATGCAGAGGCCCTCTCCTCCCAGTACCTTTCCCCGACCTCTGTCCCAACATTTTTTATTGTTACCCCATCTGTAAGTACTTTGTTCAAATCTCTGCTAAGACACTTAACCCATTGTATTACAGCCATTCTTTCTAAAGTGACTCTTTCCTTACTGGCCGTGTAACAAGTGACTCTAAAAGTTAGCAGCTTAAACGAACAAGCATTTATGGTCTCCCAGTGTTTTTAGGTCAGGAGTCCAGGCGTGGTTTAGAAGGGCGCAGCTGGCTCCGAGACACTCGAGAGATGGTAGTAATGTTAGCGCCCATGGCTGTGGCTTCACCAGAAGGCTTGCCTGGGAGACGATGGAATTTCAAGCTCACGTACGTGGTTGTTGGTAAGATTCGTTTTCCTTAGGCAGTTGGACGGAGGCCTCCTTTCATTCTATGTCCTACGGACATCCCCACAGCACATCTTACAAAAGAGCAGCCAGCTCCTTCCCTCAAGAGCAAGCGAATGATAAAACACAAAGGGAGCACTCAAGAAGAGATCGGTCTTTTCATAACCTAACGCTTGGAAGTGGTGTCCCATCAGTTCTGCCGTATTCCCGGTCCAACAGAAGGGAAGCGACCAACAGAAGGATGTGAACATCAGGAGATGGAAGGTCAACGGAGCTATCGTAACCATTGTCTATCACAACCCACTAAACTTGAACTCCTTAGGGCGGATCCAAGTCTGATTTAGCTTTAAAGCCTCACCATTTAGTAGAGCGTCCCCAAGTAAGAGCTGCTCAATGAATTTGGTCCAGTGAAATGGAATTATTCTTCTATAAGAAGCTGATCAAATAAAGTAGATTGCAAAGTCAGAAGAATCCTCAAACTTAGACTAAAAAAAATACAAAAAGGAAAGAAAAGATTAAAACTAAAACAAAATTTCTGAATGACCTAGGGCATGCTGTGAGGTCATTTTCACCGAAGCATTTTAGGGCTGAAAAATGATGGAAAACCAAGAAAGCGTCTTTCTTCCACACACCCCCTCCTCTCCCCTTTGACTTAGCACAGTTGTATGTGATATTATAGAGGGGGTGGGACAGGGGTGGAAGTAACGCCCCAGACAAACCAGGAGCACTTAGACTGCTCATGAATCCACCTCCCAATTCCCAAAAGTCTAGCAGGTGGAGGATCACAGACGATCGGGAAGGGACTCATCACCACTGTTTTCCATCATGTGCCGATCAATTACATCCGAAGACCTTTCAAGAACCCTGGCATGACAGAGTCTGTGGTTGGAGAATCAGTTTCTTCTTGAGGTCCATATTGCTAAAGAAAACCCAGAGCCTAGCCAGGGTCCATGTTGGGAGGGTCCTGATGTCCAGAGAGGTCTGAAATGCATAGCTCTTATCAAGGGTCTGCCTCTGACATTGAAGTTGGGCACAGGACCCTGATGTAGACTGGCCTCTATACACTGCTGCGAAGCAAGCATCCTTTATCAGATGGCTGCCCACAGCTAAGAGTTTAGAAGGAGACTCATATTGATTTCCCTTGTCTCCCCTTTCCTGCCTGGCAGTGTCTTCCCACTGTCGCATAGACCAACTCAATCCAGATCTAGTATTCCTCAAGGGTGCACCCCACTGAAGGTCTCTGTGTGCCTGCAGATTCATGACAAGCCATCTGCGCAGTCCCAGCTTACCACACGGGGGTGGGAGGTGTGGTTGATGAGAAATGCTTTAGGCTCATAAGGAGATTTTCTTTCTTTTTGCTCTCTATCATGGTCATGTTATGAGGTTAATATTAGGCTTGGACTGGGCTGGTTTACATGGGAAAGATGACATAAATTTTAGCAGTACTTCCTGGCTATTTTCATTGTCTTTGCCCCCCCGAGTCTCAGCTGGCAAACTTCTGAAGACCTGTTTCTCCCAGCAGCCAGATGGACAATTTGGTATCAAGAGTATCTCTGGACATTGTCTTTATGGGGACAGAAAAACACATCTTCATGGGTGTCCGATTCCAATTCTGTAATCCACTGGATAACGGTGTGCAGCCAGATGGAACAATTTGTCCCAAGGACTCAGAGGCTGTAATGAGTCTCCAGTTGCAGTAGTTGCTGTGTGAGGGCTGAGAGACCCTCTTCTCCCTGCTACATCCTCGTGCCTAGCAGAGGGCCTGCCACCTTATTTATTCAGCAAATCCTGTTGAAGGAATGCACAGATGAATTAATCATCCTTGGTCCTCAGCTGCAGTGACTAATTAGGAGCTCTGGGGCCATTACTTGGCCGTCAATATCTTTCTAGCGCTGTGCTATCGCCCCACCCTGAGCCAGGCAGGTTATGTTATGTAAATCCGGGTCAAGGCTGCCCTGCTTCCACTGTCCCACTGCATGGTGCCCATGGGTGTGTAGACAGGTATCGGTCCATTTCCAGGGGGACTCTACCTTGTGCCACACCTGACCATGAAAACTTAGACAATGTCTAGGGCCATTGGGGAATGGCACCAAGAACCCTTAGCCATCTATTCATTAAAAGTGCTCTTGTGCTTACGCTGGAATGTGCTTTGTATGATTATAATATCAGCGCAGGAATCCCTGCGGTGTGCGCGTGCACGCATGCCCCGTGGTGTCTGGGGGCCACCGAGTTTGACAGCCCTTAGGGGAGGATGAGGGGAGCAGAACCCTAAGAGGAGCTGAACTTGCTGCACAGGAAGGTGTGTTGCCCCAGCAAAAGGCAGCCCGCTCCTCCCATCATGCATTTTTAATCTGTTTTTCTGATCTTTGTCATCCCCACCCTCTTCCTCCACGTTGTCCTCTCTGAAGTACATTCCAAGCGATGGAAGAAAGGGAGCCCAGGTACCTCTGGAGGGCCACTGTGGTCATCGATTGACAGAGAGGTTGAAAAGTAACACTGGGGCAGGTAAATGGGGAGGCTGCCTGTGACTGCACAGGGTTCACAAAGCAGGGCTCGAGCAAGAATCCATGCCAAGAAGCAGTGCCTGGTTAAGGTACTTATGGTAATGTGTTTGTAAATGAGGCTGGATTCTTGATGGCTCAGAACCAGTTCTGTTCCCGATGACGTGCAGCGACTCAGAGCCCGTCCCTCTATCTGGCCAGCTAGGTGGGATGGAAAGACCTGGGGAGGAGAGGATGGATGAGAATGAATGAATCTCATTGAATGAGATGGTTCCCCTCTTCTCCTTCAATTACTCTTTAGTATGGATAATTTGGATTTGATTGTAATCCAATCATACAACAACATATAGCAATTATGTAACAATGAGAACATCTTCCACATTGTTGCAGTATGTAAATATTAGACATTTAGTGTTTCTATGAATCTAGAGAACTGTTAGGCATTGGAACCACCTTGGTTTCTAATGAGCATCTCTGGATGGTTTGCTCCTGGTACCATTTCAGAGGGAATGGATGCTGTGAATTTAGTATCATTTGGTCCACCCAAGCATCAGACAGGGATACAATTGAAGTCTTGCACTAACTTGCCTAAGAACCATGCACATTTAAGCTCTCCCTTTCTAAGAAATTAGTTTTTAAGAAATCAACATTGATAAATAAGGTAATAAGATATAATTGGATGTTCATAATTCCACAATGAATAAATAATAGACTGTGTATCTCTCTGCAGTTATTTGTATCTGTTTTATTTCTGTTTCTCAGCACTTACCTAGCAATAGAAAAAATTTTTTTTCTTTCCTGGAGCTCTAATTTAATCAGGGATGTGGCTTAGTCTAGTCCAAATTAAATATTGGGGATAATGAAATAAAGAACTCTTTTAATAAGGCTCATAATAGAAGAGACGCATGTCATAGCCGTTTGTATATTTCTGGTTGCCCAGAGTCTCTTCGAAATGGACTGCGTTTCTTTCCCTGGATTGAACCCGCAGAAGGCGGATAGTGACTTGGGCTGGCTTCTATGCCACAGCCATCCGTGGAGCTTGCCGGGCAAGGTTTACTCAGATTTCTTCTTCCCTACAAGGTTGGGGAGAGCCAGGCGTGGGGTCATTGTGTGTGAGCCCGTGTGGAGGTGGGCAGCTGTGACTGCCCGGGTCTCTCTGTGTATGCGTCCCACCCCACGCACTTCCATGTGCCATCCCTTGGTCTTTACCAGCATCTCTGTATGGGTGGCCTTCCCTCGGGGCATGAGATGTGTCCTTCAAGTGGTAACTCAAGCCGTCGCTGCTTCCAGTCTCCTGCCTTCTCTTGTCACGGAGCTCAGTACACTGGGTCTACCCGCCCCGAAGACCTTCTTCTCTCCCCTTGATTGGGGTTCCTTTTGTTCCCATTGACTGAAAGAACCTCCTGAAGGCACACCGATGGCCTGAGAATGCTGTCCGGCCTCTGGGACCCAGTGCTCCTGGGTCGTGCTTTCTGTTGGAAACTCTAGGGCAATGCTGGAAGGGTGACACAGTGGTCAAGTGCTTAGCTGCGCACCACAAGGTTGGCGGTTGAAACCCATCAGCTCCTCCATGGGAGCAAAGACCTGGGTTGCTCTGAGTCAGAACAGGCTCCGTGGCACACAGCACCACCGTGGTTGGTTGAGGACTGCTCCTTCGTGCCAAGTTCAAGGCCGGGCTATCGATCTGTGTGGCAGGAGATGTACTGAGCTCTCTTGAGGGAACACACGCAGAGGCACACTCAGGAAGGACTTGGTTGTGTATGATCCGGCTGCGATGAATCATGCGCACGGCACCGCTTTCTAAATTCACTTTGATGATTGGAATCTAATAAATGCCCTGTTGAATCATCTCACCCACGGGGCTCTGGGGAGGGTTAGCGCATCTTCTCAACATGGCTGTTTAAATGGCAATGCAAGTATTCCTTCCTTAAGAAAACCGGAGATAGCGGAAAACAACAACACACACATATGCACACAACCCCGACACTTTCAAGGGAAGTACATTGGGGGTGATTTTTAGCTTTAAAAGGCGATGAAGGTCAGCATCTGTACGTGGTGAGTGACGCTGAGTGAATTAGAGCACTGTGCTTCTTTTGCTCCCACCCCTGACCTGGAAAGACTCTATCTATTATCTACTCAATTCCAAGGGTGTTAGGATGTCGTTATGGGACCTCGAAATGGACTTCCACCACTTCCCTTAGAACCTTTTCCATTTGCCTAACGATGTACTTCTAGTCATTGTTCGTGGTAGATAAGAAGTCTTATTCTTGCCATTTTATCTGGGAAATGATTGTTCCTGTCCTTGGAGACCAGCATCCGATGTGCTTGTCCCTGCTGTGGTGGAACAGAGGGGACAGTTTTGCTCTGGGCACAGGGTTTTGCACCTGCTGATGGCTACTGGGCTTTTTGTGCTGAAAAGTTGTCATCTTATTTCCATGCCCTGTGGGGTCTCTGTGAGTCAGAATCTATCTGGTGGCTGTTTGATTTTTCGGAGTATTTTCCTCCTGTACCAGGATGTTGTCTTGGGTTCTGAGATGGAACTCAGCGGCCAGAGTGGAGACTCTTCTTAGTCCTGCATTTTACCAAAGGCTGGACGCTGCGAGAGCTGCTGTGTCTGACTGCCTGAGACTCGGCCCGGCCCTGTGCTGCTGGCCTCATCGTGGTTCTTGGGTTCGCGCCCTGTTGCAGCCACTGCGTCGATCCGTTTTGTTGAGGGTCTTCCTCCTGGTCACTGCCCCTTAACTTTCCCAAGCAGCATGTCTTCTCCAGGGACCGGTCTCTCCTGAGAAGGTGGCCGAAGTACAGGAAACAAAGTCTCCCCATCCTTGCCTCTCAGGAGCACCTGGCTGCACTTCTCCAGACGCAGATCTGTCTGTTCTTCCAGCGGTCATGACACTCTCACTATTCTTTGGCAGCATGATAATTCAAAAAATACTACATCGAAAAAAAATACTACATCTTTTTTTTGTTTTTATTGTTTTTGGTCTTCCTTATTCAGTGTCCAACTTTCATATGCATATGAGGCGATCGAAAAATACCATGTACCTCAGTCCTCAAAGGAACATCCTTGCTGGGATCTGAGTTCCTTGTGAGAGCCAAGTTCAACCTTGTGAGAGTTTAGGAGCCTTCATTCTGGCTTGAAGGTTTTTAGGGGAGGCTACGACTTTCCAAGATGAGAACACAGGGACAACCCCGCTGGCGCTTTGGGGGGAGATTGCTTGCCCAGGAGTTTGCAAGGCACTCTTGCTGACACTCATTTAGCAAGAGCTTTACGAGAACTTGGACTCCAAGTGGGTTTTCAATAACTATTTGTGGAGTGCTGATGAAAGCATGGACTATCCTCCTCATCCCTATCCTCATCCCGATCCCTATCCTCATCCCGATCCCTATCCTTATCCCGATCCCGAGAGGCAGCTCCAGAGACCCTGCTGGCTGCGGAGTTTCCTGTCACTCTCTGAAGTGTGCTGACCTTCCTCTCTAGGAAAAACGACGCTACCGAAGCCTGTTACGATTAGTAGGGTGACCTTTTTTTTTAATAAAGATCATTTTTGGGGGGTTCTTACAACTCTTATAACAATCCATACATCAATGTACCAAGCATATTTGTGCATATGTTGCCATCGTTACTTTCTAAACATTTGCTTCTATTTGAGCCCTTGGTGTCAGCTCCTCATTTTCCCCCTCCCTTTCCTCCTCCCCCCTCATGACCCCTTGATAAATTTCAAATTATTATTATTTTCATATCTAACACCAACCCCTGTCCCCCTCCCCCCCATGGTTTCTCCCCACCCCCTCCTACCCTTCTGGTATCACTTCTCCCATTTCTATTCCTGAGGGGTTTATCTGACCTCAATTCCGTGTGTCCTGAGCTCTGATCTATATCTGGGTACATGCTCCAGTTTAGCCCGCACTGAAAAGCAGGATTGGGGTCCTGATAGTGGGAGGTGAGGAAGCCTCAAGGAACCAGAGAGATAGTGTGAGTTTCATCGGTGCTGTACTGCACCCTGGTTGACTCATCCCTTCTTGTGACCCTTCTGTGAGGGATGCCTCATTGTCTACATATGGGTTTGGGGTCTCTGCTCTGATTCCCTTGTTATCAACAATATGTTTGTTTGTTGTCTTCTGATACCTGTTACTTAATCCAGGCGACACCTCGTGATCAAACAGGCTGGTGTGCTTCTTCCATGTAGGCTTTGTTGCTTCTGAGCCAGATGGCCACTTGTTTAACTTCAAGCCTTTAAGACCCCAGGCGCTCCCTTCCCATACCGCCCCCACCCCCCAAGTCCAGCAGGGCGGCGTTTGCTCTCATCTGCCAACCCCCGCTTCCTCAGGTTCTGTACCGATCAATGACAAACTCGGGAGCCTGTGGCAGTCGAGACACCGATCATCTTATCCTTCCTGGTATCTCTTCTTTGGGTCGCTTGACCCCACACTTACCCAATCCCCCCTCACTTCACTGGCCACTCTGTTCCTTTTACTAGTTCTTTCTTTTGACACATAACTGGTTGAGTTCCTCAAAGCTCATGTCTGATGCTCTTCATGCCATCCCATGACTTGTCTGGTCCTTGGTCACTAGTGTTTAACGCATCAAGTCTGTTCTTCAGATGGCCCTCGATTCAGATGAAACATACTCAGGGTTGTATTATGGTTCTCATGGGCTTGTTTCGGTTTTCTTAACCTGAACTGCCTATGAGCAATTGATGATCTGTTCCACACTTGGCCCTGGCCTTGTCTTGACTATGTTATCGAGCTTCTCCATCATCTCTTTCCACAGATGTAACTGATGTAGTCTATCTGGAGAGAGCTACTTAGCTGCCATTTACATGATGTTCAATGAATACGTCACTGGTCTTGAAAAGTCCTGTCATGCCCGTTCCTGCTGCTTTTCTGTCCCCAAGCCCATATTGTCCAACTACTGATCCTGCTTCTTTGTTTCTAACCTTCACATTCCAATCACCAATAATTATCAGTGTCCCTTTAAGAAATGTTTTCCTGTGAACTGGGTGCAGGTTTACAGAGCAGATCATCAGTTTTACATCCAACAATTCATATATATGTTATTTCATCTCACTCATTGTAATCTCCTCGATGAACATCACTTATCCTACTTCCTCCTCGTGTTTCCTGTAGCAAATCAGTGCCTCCCGATGGCATGTTTGATCAACTTCAGACTGAAGAACGTGGTAGAAATGTTTATTGTCCTCATCTTCGGCTTTCGTGGTTGGTGTGTACATTTGAATGATCGTCATATTAGCTGGTCTTCCTTAGGTGGATGTGCATGATCCTATCACAGACAGCACTGGCCGTCAAGGTAGGTCTTGAAATGCTCTTTTTGATTCGGTGCCATTCCTCTTGAATTGGTCATATAATAAACCATATGATTGTCATTTCAAAGTGGCCAGTACCAGTCCAGTCAGCTCACGAATGCCCAGTATATCCATCCTTACATGTTTCATTTCATTTTTATTCTTCCAGGTTTCCTAATTACCTGCTTCGTACATGCCCACATTTCAGTTACTACGGGATGTTTGCAGCCATTTCTTTGCCTTTTGAATCCTGCTCATAGGCGAGTGAAGGTCCTGAAAGCGCTGTCCCAGCCACCTCATTCAGGGCACCTCTACTTAGACGAGGCAGCTCTTCCCCAGTCATAGTTTAGCTGATTTCCAACCCGAGGATCTCATCTTCCAAGAATAGGTCAAACAAGGTCCCACTGCTATTTTTAAGGTTTTTTAGTGTCTAATTCCTCAGAAATGGGCCACCTCTTCCTTCTTCCTAGCCTGTCTCAGTCTGGAAGCTCTGCTGAGACCTGCCCACCGTGGGTGACCCTGCTGGTATTTGACATGGCAGTGGTCTCACTTGCAGTGCCACAGAGACAACATGCAGACCACCACAGGAGGACACACGGAGAGGGGAGTGGTGACTTCTCATGGTTTCAGATGCCATCTACTTATTCAAGTCTTTACACTGACATCGCGAGCCCAGGTTTCTCTTTTGAGCCCTATTCAACTCCCCCTTGACCTCCCTGTCAGGACTATTATGAAGGATCCCACAGGTTCAAACAGGCTTGGTTCTTCTTCCATTCGGCCTCTCCTTTCCTTGGTCCCCACACCCTTCCTCAGCTGAGTGAGCGTTACTGCACTCCACCAGCTTCTCTGGTGAAAAACCGGGGACGATGTCCCATTGGCCCTCTTTCCCAGACTCTCAACATCTAAATAATCGTCCGGTTCTGTTGATTAGATCTTGGACATTTACTGTCACCACCCCGATCTCTTTCCTCGTTGCTGCATCAGCTTCTAACAAATTTCCTGTCTCATATCTCGGCGGTCCTCACTTCCCCCAATCGATTATTTCCTTAAACAGCAGATCTTAAAAAAAAAAAGATTTACAATTTTGGTGTGCTTTTTAATTGAATTTTTGAAACTTTTCATTTTGCAATATTCATAAAGAGGCACCAAATTCAGAGGGCGAGGAAACAAGGTGGAACAGAAAGAGGAAGCGTGAGATGCCGTGGAGTAAGCGATGGTCCGCCGCTGAGGGGACTGCAGTGGTGAATCAGGATGGCTGTAGGTGATTGAATGTAAAACTGTGATCAACCCTATAAACCTTCTAAAAAGTTGGGGTTTAAAAGTACAAGATATATCGAATTTATACCCTTCACCCACTCCTTTACTGATAACACCACACAGAACTATGGTATCTGACCCAAACTGGACAGTTGGCATGGATGCAATTCACAGGATTCATCCAGATCTGCCAAGTCTTATATGCACACCTGTGGAGACGTACACTTGTGTAGCGTGCGTGCGATGCCGTCTCGCCCGTGGCATCACCATCCCCACAATCCAGATTCAGACCTGCTCTTTCTTAGGAGAGGATCCTCCTCTACAAATACTCTGATTCCTGCAGGTGTGACTGAGGTCACACGTCCTGAAACAAGGGGGCTGGGAGTCTGTGCGATCCCGCTCGAGCCTCCTCTCCGACATCGCCTCTGCTCACTGGCCTCGACCTTCCTGTCAGTGTGCCAAATGCCGTCAGTCCCCAGAGTGTCCCCTTCCACCCAGCTACCTCCTCCTTCACGTCCTGAGGCAGCAGCTTAAAGAAAGACTGCGTTCTCGGGACAATTTTCTTGACACCGCAGACTAGGACAGGCCTTCCTGTTTGTTTTTAATTGCCAACGATGCTTTTCGTTAGTGACACCTATCACCTAATTCTAAGTGGATGGTTACGTGTGCCACTTGTTCATTGATGCTCTCTTGCCAGACAAGAAGGACCTGTGTGTCTGCCACATCGCCATACCTTTTTCTGTCTGGGGCGCCAACCAGCGCAAGGTCTAGGCCTTGTACGTGAACAGGAGAAGACTTGTTAATAAACCATTATTATGAGCTGGTTAGGATGATGCCATTAGGCAAAGTCAACGTGACCTGATTACACATGTGTCCCATTGTCTTGACTTCTTACTTCCCTGCCAACCATTCGAATCTCAAACGCCATTTCCACTCCCATTTCCATCCCAGCATTCCCGGCTTTCTGTAAGAGTTTGGGAAAAGAAGCAACTCTGGTCAGGACCCTTCTTGGGTCTTTGAAGGGTGCCGGCCGGCTAGTCATCCCGGCTTCTAACGCTGAGCATCTTTCTCTCCAGGGCCACTGCCTGGGCCTCACCCAGAGGGCTCTTTCGTTCAAGAGCTGTGGCAGTCTGAAATGGCACCTGAAAAGGCCTTGGCCAGCCTTGTCCTCAATAGATCAGCCCTGTCCTCAATATTTCTGCCCTGCTATCTGCGACCTACCCAACCATCCAACAAGTCATTTCCGCCGCCGTGCCCACCGCAGAGAGGACATAAGGGATTTTGTAATGTAGAGCCCCAAATCTGAAGGGTGGTCTGAGTTGAAAATACTTCACTCAGATGACTATGATGTAGCCCACTCTCTGAAGATTGGAAATGGTGGCAAGGAGGGGCCCCCTTTTGGGATAAGGCTTTGCCAAGGACACAGGATCGCATGGGATTGGAACTTGCCTATGGAGGATGCTGGGTGGGTGGCACTAACCCCAGTTCATAGCCCCAAACTAGAGTGGTCTAGTGGTTACACACTGGGCTGCTAACCACCAGGTTAGTGGTTTGAAACCACCAGCTGCTCTGCAGAAGAAAGATGGCCCTTTCTACTCCTGTCAAATGCTCCAGTCTCGGAAACGTACCGGGGCAGTTCGACCCTGTCCTGTAGGGTCACCGGAAGTCGGAATTGACTCGATAGCAGTGAGTGAGTGACTATAGTATCCCTCGTTGGAAGCACGTAAGTCTTCCCATAAACGAGGCGACACAACGTGCTGTATGGGGGCATGGCAGGGTTGGGAGCTTGTGCAGAGCTTTGTGACAGTCAGTGACGGACTGTGCTGGGAACTCGGGGCAGATTCCTGGCCGACTCACAGCTCTGAGACGTCTGGGAGCGTGATCCCAGGTGCCGTTCCTGCCTTTCGGCAGCCCACAGCTGCCTCTCACTGTCGGGCGCTCCCTCTGCGGTGAGCTGTGGCCGCGGAGAGGAGATAGCCACGCTCGCTGGTCCCTTAGGACTATGGGCTCAAAGGTTGCGGCACGCTGCCACGCCATTTGTCTGGCTGTTGGCATGACTGACTGAAATGCTAACGGCGTGGAGGAAAGAGTTCAAAGCAGTGAGTGCTCTTTTGAGGAGACCCCTGGCCATTGTGTGCCTTGAAAGTCTACTTTGTGTCCCTCTTGGCCTGGACACGCCTTCTGTCGGCCCTGGCACTGTTCAGAGCGTGAATGTTTGCTCGCTCCGTGGCACGGGCACAGATATGCTAGATGGCACTGCCTCATGTTGCCTTCAGACACTGTCCCAGGAAGCCTCGCACGACCCATCTGACCTTCTTCCCTACGTCCCAAGGCCATGTGGAAACTTTTTGGACGAGAAGATCCGGCTCCGAATAGTTGTTACATCCTGGAGGTGATGCTGGTATATCTCACAGGGCCGCCCTAGGCTGTGCTCGCTGCAATGTACTTCCTGGTTCCCTCCGATCGCCACCTTTTGCCCTCATCAGCTGGAGTGCCCTATGGGGGCACTGCCGATGGGGGCCAGGGGGCTTGCATGGCATCTACCCTCAACGAAAGCGTCCGTGTCCATTTTCTTCCCTTAGACCTTGACCTGATGCGATGGAGGAGGAAGTGGTGCTGAGGTCCCGACTTGATCTCCTATCAGACTCTAACTCCCTCAGAGATGTGTTTTTGGTCCGTGGTGCTGAAGGGTGACAGGTCAGCCCCTCTGGCCCTAATGCTGCTCTTGGCTTCCTGTTTCTGACTTCCTCCAGGTCACCCAACCTGCCTGCAGTTCACCCTGAACATGACGGAGGCCGTCAAGACCTACAAGTGGCAGTGCATTGAGTGCAAATCCTGCATCCTCTGTGGGACCTCGGAGAATGATGTAAGTCTGGGCGTCCCTGGTGGGAGGGAGGCGTCTAGGAGGGAGACTTTGTAGAGTGGAGAGGAAGGCAGGCCTCTCACCGCTCACTGCCCTCCTGGAGACGTGTCAGGCAGGACCCTCTCCTTGTTCTCTGGCCCAGGATCCTTGGGGTCCTCGTAGTCTGAGGACCTGAGGTGCTCTTTGCCCGTGGGAGAGAGACACAGGAGGTGTTGGCTAGAGGCTGGTTCGCTGGCCACTTGCCTTTTACCTTGAAACTCAGCAGCTCCCTGGCCTTGAGCCCTTGGGCTCAATGATTGACAGTGGTCACCGGATGTAGAGTTGGGACGTGCTGGCTGTGTAAACAGGATTCCAGAGTGCGCGATCTCGTCGGTCCAAATGCCACATGCAATACCTTTAGAATCAACAAAAACGCTTTTGTTACGGACAATTTCACGCATGTAGCAAGAGACTCCCGAAGCGGATACACCCCACCGTCGGCTTGAACGCCGACCAACACATGTCCCAGCTCGTTTCCCCTAGTGAGGTGCCAGCCATATTTCCCATGTAGCTCAAAAGAAGGGCTTCGTCTTCAGTTTTTCCACATAAACACTGCTCAGAAATAAGGCCCTTATTTTGCCGCTAGCTGACGTTCTCTTAACGAAGTAGGTCTCCACCTTCCTCAGGCCGCCACCCTTTCAGACAGCTCCTCAGGTGGTGGTGACCCCCCAGCCATCAAATTATCTTCGTTGCTACTTCATCACTGTCATTTTGCTACTGTGATGAATCCGGTGACCCAAAGGGGTCACGACCCACAGGCTGAGAACCACCGTCTTAAAGTTTCTTTTAATACATAGATTTTTCCCTTCACTTCTCGTCTTCTCCCTCCCTCACCCTTTCTTCCTCTCCCTGCCCCCCCTTCCCCATCCTCTTTATTTCCGGCCTTGCATTTGGGGTTGAAGACATCCCAGCATGCGTTCACTGGAGTGTCCGGGACTGCATTTTACTGGCCGCAGCACTAAGGTGGCGGTTGACATTTTCCTTGTCTCTTTTATTTCTTTTCAAATAAATAAAAGAAACCGGATCATGTTCATGGGAAAGTACAGCAATTTTTTGGGTGGAGAACAGGGATGAAAAGGTAATAGAATGTTTCCATGAATTTTAAAAACACTCATATACGTAAAATATATATGCGATCTATACATAATTCATGTGATACACTGTCTGTGATGTCTAACACTAGGAGTGACAGTGCACCAGCCTCACTGTTGTTGTTCGGTGGGAGCCCAGGGTTGCAGCCGTCGTGTGCATCCATCTCAGCGAGGAGCGGTCTCTTTTGGCGCACCCTCTACTTTACAAGCAGGATGTCCTTCTCCAGGGACGGGTCTCTCTTGATGATTACGTGTCCACAGTGGGACAATGAGGCCTCACCATTCTCACTCTCAAGAGCATTCTGGCTGTACTCCTTCCAGGTCAAATTCATTTATTCTTCTGGCAGTTCGTCGTGCTTTTAATATTTTACCAACACCCCAATCAAATGCACCAATTCTGTGACCTCTATTCATTGCCTACCTTATATCAAAGGTACATAGATGCCGTATATATAAATATATATGCACAAACATGCCTGGCGTCCTTTTCCAAGCGTGAGATCCTTCTCTGGGGATTGGTCTCTCCTGATAACCTGTCCAAAGTCCATGAGATGAAGTCCTGCCACCCTAACCTCAAAGTTACATTCTGGCCGGACTTCATCCAAGACAGATTTGCTTGTTCTTTTGGCAGTCCATGGTACTGCCAGTATTCTTCGCCAGCACCCTAACTCAAAGGCACCAATTTTCTGTCGGTCTTACTTAGTCAACGTCCAGCTTCCACATGCATATGAGGTGATGGAAAATATCATAGCTTGGGTCAGGCACACCTTCGTCCTCCAAGTAACATCCTTGCTTTTCCATACTTTAAAGAGGTCTGTGCAGCAGATTGACCCGATGCGATGCGTCCTTTGACCCCTCGACCGCTGCTTCCATGGCCACCGACTGTAGATCCCAGTAAGAGGAAATTCTTGACAGCTTCAACCTTTTCTCCACTTCCCACGTTGTCTATTGGTCCGGTTGTATGGATTCTGGTTTTCTTTACACTGAGCTGTGATCCATCCCGAAGGCTGCCATCCTTGATCCTCATTGGCTAGTGCTTCAAGTCTTCCTCACTGTCAGCAAGCAAGGTTGAGTCATCTGCGTGTTGTGGAAGGTTGTTAATGAGCCTTCCTCCAGTCCCGAGGCCGTATCCTTCTTCAGCATCCCAGATGATCTGCTCAGCATCACTTCTATTTAAATCCACACATTGCGATCCTGACCGTCGGGATGCCATGTTTGCTCCCTCCAGGTATAGTTGTTGCTCATTTCACAAGTAGGGCGTGTGAGGTATGGAGGAGTTTGACTAAGGCCCTCAAACATTTAAAGTACAGCCTATACATGAAATCATCATCACGGGCAATAAAAAATTCGTGAAATTCTCCTTCAATCTGTGGGGATTATTATTTATTAGCTCTGGAGTTCAGGCAGAGCCAGGGACCCCTTGACATAGTGGTCCACGAGGGCTTCTCAGAGGAGGAACAGAGCCGCAAAGAGGGGATAGTGGTGCTTGCAGCCTCTGAGTTGATTCTGTCACGGTGACTCACTGTGTGTAGGCTAGAGAGCTGTCCCAAGGGTTGTCAGTGGCTGTGACCTTGAGAAAGCAGATTGCCAGGCCTCTCATGTGAAGGGTCCCTGGGGGGAGTTCCAATCACCATCCTTGGGCTAGCAGTTGCCCATCGGGCTGTTTGTACCACCCAGGGCCTCCAAAATGGGGGGTGGGGCTTTGTCTGCCTGGAGAGATCGAGGGGGCTGCCCGAGGTATAAGAGAAGCACAAGGCATGCTCAGTGTTCCCACGGGGCCTGGAGTGGGGTGAGCAGGGAACTTGATTGAGGGCTATGTATCTGGGAGAGCAGGTGGGGGGCCAGACTTTTGCCCTAAATAATTCAATCTCTCTTCTCTGGCTCTGTTCCATCAGGACCAGCTACTCTTCTGCGATGACTGTGACCGTGGCTACCACATGTACTGCCTAAATCCCCCGGTGGCGGAGCCCCCAGAAGGTAATGCCACTGAGGTCCCCAATAGCAACAGCCGCAGCTCCTCCTCCTACCCTTACTGAGCCCTCACTATGGTGCAGGCCTCGAGCGAGGGGCTTTGCATGTCTTGTCACCTGTAATCACCACAGCCCTGTGAGGTGGGTACGACCACTACCATTCTAGAGCTGAGGAATCTGAAGTGTGGTTCGATCAGCTGCGTTTTCAACTTGAGGGCCAAGGAGCTGTTTCGAAGACATGCGACCAAGTGGGAGGGAAGCTGTAAGCTTCCAGGCGAGCTGGTTGAGGCCAGGTAACGAGCTAGGGGAAGACGCCTGACCAGGAATGTGGGTCTTCACCATAAGCGGCCAATTCGCCGGGGGCACCTACTCTCTTAGCTGAGCCGCACTTCCTTTCTGGTGACAACGGACCCACCCATGTTTCCATGCCGGGTCTTGGTGTCTCTGTTGTGAAAGTCAAAAGAAAGTAAGTCATGGCCCCCGGGATGGGGTTTAGGGATCGGAAGAGGGGCTGCTCCTGACCCCATCTTATTTCTTGTAGGAAGCTGGAGCTGCCACTTATGCTGGGAACTGCTCAAAGAAAAAGCCTCAGCCTTTGGCTGCCAGGCCTAGGACCCAGCGCCTCTGAGTGTGACTTGGCCACCGGAGAGGCTGACCCAGAGCTCAGTTCACACCAGATCGAGCCCCTACTCCCATGTACGCAGACTGACCAGCTGTAAGGAAAGTGTTAGTCACAGAGGGACACGGAGGCTTGAAATCAGGAAACCTCCCCCACACAGGTTTCGGCACCTCAGCCAGCTCCTCCTTATGTGTTCCGGAAGGACCATGCATTGAGAACAGGACAATTCCGGCCCTCACCCTGTGCAGTCCCCTCACTGCCTCCACCCTCCCACCCCCCAACACCGGCTCCCATGGTCAGGGAAGCCATTTTGTGACCTCTGATCCGTCACTGGTGTGTAGTTTGGTGTTTTCCTATTTATTGTGTTCTAAGAAGCCTTCACGTAGCCTGTCCATCTCCAGCGAGTGGCCGCGCCCCCACCCCCCACCCCGTAACCCTTCCAGAGGAGCACGTGGCTGTGGGGAAGTTGGTGCTGGTTACAAACCTCCCCTGGAAACTTTTGGACTTCGGACTTGGAGGTGCTCTTGAAGATGGAGCCCTGGAATCTCCCTTCGTGTCTCTTGACCTCTGTGAAGCAGGAAAAGTTGCCGTCTGGGACGCCCAGCTAACAGCCAGCAGCGTCGTGACCGCTTGCGTTAGGTCACCTGATGAGGCGGGAAGCAGAGACCCCCAAGGGATGGTAGGGCACAGGGTGTGGGTGATGGCGGGGTCCTCCTGCAGCCAGTCGGTTTAGGCGTCCTTCAGGGGAGGCTGTGTCAGTCTTTGACCTTGAGGTAGGATAAGCTGTAGCTAAGAACCGAGTCAGCAGATTCAGTGTTGCCTCCCAGCGGACCTGGGCCTTGAGGTCTGGTTCGCCTTTTCCTGGTGGGACCGCAGACCCAGGAGACTGAGTTACAGCCGCCCGGTCAAGTGTCTGGCTGTGGAATACCAACATGGTGGTTCTGAAAAGCCTGTCAGTATTGGGACTCTCAGATTCTCTCCCCCCTTTGCCATTGTCCATGGAGACCCGGCTCCGGAGAGTTCAGGATGGTTACCCAGACGGATAATCAGGCTGCTGTATTTATGACGAGGAGGGCCCTGACCAAGAATACCCTGCTCTGTGTCCAAGCTCCCCCCAGTACATGCTGGACTCTTGTTTTCCAAAAACGCCCCGAGTTAGTATATGTGGGGAGACCCCGATTCCGAGAACCCCGTGTGTTGGAAGATAGCCGAGGGCTGGCTTGGAGTGGGCTGTCTGAATGGCAGCCGCGCAGGAGCTGCACAGTTCTAGAAGGATCACCTGGTCCCGGCAAGGGGACCCTCCCGCACGCTCGGCTCCATCTCGGCACTCCGCCTGCCTGCAAGGAAGGCCCAGGCTATTTTTAGTCACTGGGCTGCTGAAGAAGCCCCCAGGGACAGGCTGGCCGGGCCGCTTCGGCAGGGTTTGCTCCCGGGCTTGGCAGGAGCGGGTCTCCGGGGGCTGCTGGTTCTTGGCCGGTGGAGCCCGACAGGCTGGCACGGTGCTGCGTGGCAGCTGTCTCCGCACGCCTTTGCAGAGTGACCGGGGGCAGGGGCTGCAGGTCCCCCTCCCGCGGGGCCTGTGGCCTCAGCACGAGCGAGGAGCAACGCAATGATCTCATCGACAGGCGCCTGTCCAGATGCCCTTTTCTCTTCTGCACAAAGTAGTCCCTTCTCCCCGCTGGCCGGTGAACCCGTTTTGAGTTCTGGAGGCCCAGACAGGGTCCAGGAAGTTGCCCTGTGGGCACATCAGCTGCCTTTTATTTTTTTTGGACTGGGGTGGGATCCCAGCAGGACAAACAGACTTCCCTCCTGACCACTCTGGGCTGCTATCCTCCCATGTGGGGTAGGTAGCCCAAGCAGAGGGTCCCCAAAGTCTTATGCTTGGTTTTTAAGGTCTTTTTCATTGAATTTTTTGGGGAAACATTGACCAAGATATTCCCAAATACCACAGTGGTAGAAAGTGTCAGAAGGCAAGCCTGAGCCCCCAAATTGTGGCTCCCCTGCTGGCGCAGCTCAAGAGTCTGTGCAAGCCTGTCCCCACCTCAGTGCAGACGATGGGGGGGGGGAGTCTGTTCAGTTTGAAGCCACATCTCTGCACGCAGAAGCTGTGAGGATGGGAATGAGCTTCCCAAGCCAAGGGAGGAAGAAGTCAGGGGCCGGGGTCAGGGGTCAGGGGGAGCGGTGTCTGGTCAGGGCTCCAGAATGGACACTGGGAAGGCTCTAGGTGCCTTTAGTACTCCCAGAAGAACGGTCCTATCCTCTCCCTCCTTGGGGTCCTTAGTTTTCCCATCTGGAAAGTGGGGATCGCAGAGCCAGCCCTCGGGAAGACCTCCTTCATCCCATTCCTCACATCCTGGGTTGGAACCAGAAAGGCATCGGATACCTTCAGATTGCTCTCTGAGCCTCAGAGAAGGAGCCAGGATCACAAGGTACACTTGGATGATAAAGGTTTTAGTTTTACCTTTGCCTTTGCACAGCAGTGTGACCTTGAACGGTTCACGTCACCTCCCCAAACCTCGGTTTGTTCACCTATGAAATGGAGCTAATACTCCCCCCTGCCTGTTTCACAGCACACTGGAGGTCTGCAAGGACTTGTTTTCCAGGCTGCCAGTGGTCGCGTCGAGGACACAGTGGTGTCCTGGGGTGAGGAGGGAAGGGTCACTTTGGGGTGGGGGCTTCAGGCTGCGGCTTTTGGAGAGATTCTCATCTGTGATATTTCAGGGGCGGGGAATCGAAGACTCGGTTTAAAGTCCAGTGCTGCTACTTTTTGGCTGGTTGATCTTGGAGCCCGGCGTTCACCTCGCCAGCCTTACTGTCCTCACCTAGGAAATGGGAGGTAGGGGTGGGGGTTGCACAGGGCTATTGGAGGGGATGCTGATAAGGCCCAGCAAACATGCTGAAGGCCCCGTCCATGGCAGTCTGGCCATTTGGATAGAGGCCACCGAGTGGAGAGGCCCATTGCTGTCGTCCCAGTGCAAACTCCCGAACCCATCAGGTGCTGTGGCCCCTTTCCCTCCAATGTTAAGGAAGGGGGTGTCCATAAGAGTGGGGGTGCAGTTAGTCGCAAGACTGGAAGGTGGACCACTCTGTTTCCTGTAGGTAGGCTTAAGGGGCCTATAGTAAATCCAGGGAGCTTCTGGCTAGGAGAAACAGTGAACATTCTTGGCTGCTAAATGGAAGGTTAGGGGTTTGAATCTACTCTGAAGTACCTTTTAAGAAAGTCCTGACAATCTACAGTTAGGATAAAACCAGCCATTGAGCCGGCCCTGGCACACAATTCCACCCCAATACTCTCGGGGGTCAGGGCGAGTCAGAATCACTTCACCAGCCCCGGGACCTCAACAGGCGGCTGTGTGCGGACAGAGAGATAAAGCGCTCCCTCTCAGGGCCCCACTGACTCATAGCCCGCAGGCCCCAAGGCTTGCTGCTCCTGCTATGGCCCCAGGGCCAGGTAGGCAGCCTCAGCGTTCAGGCTCAGGCTTCTGCCTTGGCAGCACGGCAGAGCCTGCATGTGGGTGGGTGGAGGTAGGGGGCAGGGAGGCTGGTTCCGTCAGAGCTGGATGATAACAGGTTTTCGGGTGGCAGGAGGGTTTGGGTTTTACACTGATGGCTTCATGATACCCTGGCGAGTCACACGCCCGGTGCATTTTGTTCCGCGAGCTTTGAGCACAGCATGGTGCTTTTCAGCCCTCCCCTGACAAAGCTCTGATGTTTTAAGGAGGAAAATGAGATGACTGTTAACACGTTTCTTCGGAGGTGCAAGTTTGGGAGACCGGTGCCCTTCCTTGAGTGAAGAAAGGTCACGGACAGCACCAGCCCCCGCCCCCCTCTGTGTGTGCAGGGAGAATGGATCCCTCAGCTGTCCAGGGCAGGGCCCTGATGGCCACCGTCCAGGGCGTTAATCCACTCTCTGCCTAGAGTGGAAGGGCTGGGCAGCTGCCACCTCCTTCCCCTCTGGGACTCTCCCCAGTGCCCACTCCCATCTTGCTCTGTTGGCTTGGAGGTGCCATGACGTCCCAGACCGACTCCCTTTAGCTGCACTGTGGTGTCGTCTCCTCTCATTGGCCCCAGGAGTCCTGGGTGGCACTGGGGCAGTTAGGCACTGGGCAGCCTGGCTGCAAGGTTGGTGGTTCAAACCCACTAGCCATGCTGAAGGCCAGAGATGAGGCTGGCTGGGGTGGGAACTGACTTGACGGCAGTGGGTTTGGCTTCATAAGCAGCCCACATCCCTTGAAAGGGCGGAGGGTTGGGCCAAAAACCTTTGTGTGGAGCAAAGCCGAAGGAGGAGAAGGGGGGAGGCTGGGGGCCGGCCGAGAGGAGCCAGCCCCTTAAGAGCAGGGAGTCTGTGACAGAGAGGAGGGAGACAGGTCAATGTGAGATTCCCAGTGTGGGAGAGTCCCCTGTCTGGCATGAAAATGAGAGCGAGGAGAGTGGAAATAAGTTATCATAACCTGCTTGGACAGTGGGATGATTTGGCACAGGAAAAGCAGAGGATAAATACTCGCCCAGTTGGGGATACCAGGCTAGGCTCACTTCCTTGAGGCCCCGGGGTCCCTTGTTGGCTGGTGGCCTTCTGAGGGCAAAGCTGGCAGAGGGGCAACAATGCTTTCACCTAGCCCAAGAGGTGCAGGATGTCCCCTGCAGGGTCCTTGCGTCTCTCCACACCCATGGGAAAGGTGTTCCTCCCCACTTTCTGACCTAGCTGTTGAGGTGCCTCCTGGTCCAGACTGGTGGCGGCGAGGGGAGGTGGTAGCCAAGAATGCACTCCATCGGGCCTGTGGGCTGGAGGGCTGGCCGCCATCAGCCTGGGGCTACGGAGGACTTGCAGGGACTATTGTCAGGGAGGGCAGACTGGACAGCCTTCTTGTTCTCCAAGCCCAAGATACCAACAGCTGGGAAATGAGGTGGTGGTGGTGGTGGTGGGGCTTGCCAATCTCACTCCCCACAGCCCAGTACAGTAAAGTTTTCTTCCCCCCGACCCCACGACCCCACTCATGGCTCAGTGTGTTGCTCTTTCTGGAATCTTAGCCCCACCCTCAAAGATGCCTTTGGTTTTCAAATGAGCCTAATCTTGAAATGACATGGCGAAGGGGGAGGCGACCTCTCCGCTCACAACCCAGCCGCCCTGCTGGTCAGAGGTGGTCTTTGTGATTGGAGTGGCCTGAGCAGCCTTTCCCCAGGGACCAGGGGCAGGTTTAAGAGCCTTAGCTAGAGGCTACGCCCACCAGCCCCAAGGATTCAACAGCTACCAGAGGGGTTGATCCTGAGCCGTTTGGAGAAGTGAGAAAGATGTTCCCCTCCTAACCTGAAGGTCGGCAGTCCATCCCTGACCCCACAAGCACCACCATGGAAGACAGGTCTGGCAGTCTGCTTCTGCTAAGACTACAGACAGGAAACCCCCTGGGCACAGTTCTACCCAGCGGCACTTGGGGTTTCCGTCAGGTGGACATGACTGGGGTTCAGTTTGGGGTTTGGGGCAGCTAGAACAAAGGAGAGTCTGAGAACTGGGAAGCCAGCGATCTTGGGTCTGTGTGAGGAGACAGCAGAGGGGATTGGGCTGTTGGGTGCTCTGGATGGGGGACATGGAAAACAGATACCATCCCCCACCCCTCACCCCCACAGGCCAGTGGGAGCTTTTCTTTGAACTCATCGGCAGGCGCTTCCAGGAAGGCTCAGCTGCCCGTGTGGCACCCTCTCCCCACGTCCAGCCCCGCTGCTGGGAAGAAAAATACAACAGAGCACGTCCAGGAACTTCTGAGGGGGAGGGGCCCCCACCTTACCAATGCCTCATCGAGCTAGTTTCCCAGAAGCAGAGCGGGGACAAGGTTTGGAAAAGAGAGTGTTTTTAGAAAGGCCCCTCTCCGGGTTCTGGGTGAGCCCTGGCTGTGGCTTCAGTGAAAGGCCCGAGGGTACCCCTCAGGGCCCGTGAGGCTGTGGGGGGTTGGAACCGGGGTCAGAGGGCACAGGGGATGCCTCTTTGGTTTCAGCGTCCTTGTTCCCAGACTCCCTCCCTTTTCTTCAAGCACCAGCCTCAGGTTGTGGGGTAAGTGACCTTGAAGGAGGACAGCCCGGGGATCCCCCTCTTTGGGCCCCTCCACGGAATGGCAGCCCTGGTACTGATAGCGACGGGGCCCAATGTGGGTCAGGAGAAGGCAGGAACTGAGACTGGCAGGCAGCCAGAACCCGCTTCAGCAGAGAGAAAGATTAATAGACCTCCAGTCTAGGGCAGCCGGTGACACAGCCATTGAGGACCAACCCAGTCTGACCAGTAAACATCTCTGCGGTGGGGAAGGAGGACAGCAGGCAGCCCCATAGGAGAGGGGCAGGCTGTGCGAACCCCTGGGGCCAATGTATTCCCCAGCTGCACCGCCTCGCAGATCATCCAGGTTACACGCATTGCATCTCCTTTCCCTCCCTCTCTGCAACTCTGCATTATTAATATTGATGAGATTGGGCGTGCGCACGTGTTGTGTGTGTATGTGTGTTTGGTTAGTTGCTCATCAGCTCAAAACTGTTCTTCCTGAGACTCCCAGACCTCTGCCCGGACAGCACTGGGAACAAGCCCCCTGTTGCTTCTCCAGCTTCTAACTGTGCCCTGAGGGGCTGTACTGAACTTGCTTCCAAGCGAAGTGCTTGGCACTGGGGCAGGCCCGTGTGTAGGGGCGGCTCAGAGCTGGCCTCATGCAGCCATCAGCTTTGCTGGGAAGGAGGCCCGTGGAAGGCCCTTCGGGGTCCTCGGGCAGTGAATGCATGGCTCTTGGCAAGTGGAATCGTGGAGAGGAGCAGGGCCCCAGAGCTGAACGTGCTAGAGGGCTCAGTGTGTCTTCTGCTCCATATCCACCCATCCCCTTGTTTGGGGAACCAAGTTTTCAACCTGCGTGGAGTGAGCCTTGGTTCCCTCTACCTTTTGTGAGAGAGAAACCATCTGACTAAAATCCTCCCCAGGCTGTGGCTGTCGGGTGGGGCCCGCCAAGTCCACAGGCTCACCAAGTCCCATGAGGGCCCCGGGGGTGGGAGCAGAAGGTTCTGCTGGCCGTGGGGGCCGGAGCCCAGAGAGCATCTCCTCACCCATTTCATTCAAACGTCTTCACAGATGGAGAAGTTCTGTCTACTTAGACCCCTTTCCGGCAGGTGCTGTCCCACTGGACCAAGTAGGAAATCAAGGGCTGCCCATATCCCAGGGCGGTTAGTGACAGGGCCAATATGTGTCCTCGAACAGGTCTCTGCCCCTGCCCAAACGGCTTCAAGCCCAGGGCAGTTTCAGTACCGTGCTTCGGTAATGTCCCTTCGATCACCAAAAAAAAAAGTACAACACCTTTGCCAGGAAGGCACAATCAGTTGGTTTTCGCCTCCTAGTTTCTTAGGGACCCTGGTGCCCCATGGCTCAGGCCCACCCAGAAAATGCACCCGAGAAAGACCCCTGTGGAGCTCCCAGCCTGGTAGCCCTCCCTGGGGAGGCTCTCCTCTCTCACATGGTGTCACCCCACAACCATCCCACCGTGCTTCTCCTTCTGGGGAGACTTGTGCTGGTGGCTTGGGTGAGGGCAGAGGAGCCCCGGGTTCCCCTGGGTGGGCTGTGGCAGGAGACCCCTGGAGTAGAAAGGTTGAGTGGTCCCTTAGGTAGAAGGAGCTACACCCCTGCCGTGTGAAGAGGCTCGTTCTTCTGTCCCTGAAGGCCAGAGGAGCGCTTTCGTGGAACCAGAACGTGCAAGGAGTTTCAGAAGGGGGTGCTTCAAGCCCTGACCCAATTGTGGAAACGACCCCGATGTCTCATAGTTTGGGGATTTCTGACCCTGTTTTGCCTTGTGTCTGCAGGCCAGAAGGTGACCTTTCGAAATCGTCCGATTGCCTCTTGTTGCCCCCCACTTCCCCGTACAGGTCTAGACCCGCAGGTATGATGTAGACCTGCAGTCACGTCTTAACAAGAGACGGAGGCCATTTGAACACACTTTTTCCATGCTTCCAAAATGTTTGCTTGTCTCTTTTTCCCTCCCTGCCACCCCCCGCTTAAAAAAAACCCAAACTTCTTTTGAAATTCTTAGTCATAAAGGAAGGGCCAGGCTTGCTGGCCCTAGGGTTAGAAATGCCTGCTAATGAGGGGATTTCTGTTCATGCTCCTGATGAAATGGCACACTGTCTCGTGCGGACTGGCCAGCCTGGAGTTTTTGCCATCGGCTGTGTGTGAGTCCTCCGGACAGCGCCCAGGACTGAGGGGCTCTGGATTTGGGAGATGGCGTGGAATGGCCTGGAGAAGTGGCCTGCTCTGAGGTTTTAAATTTTTTTTTCTAAGAAGCAGCCATGGCAACAGAAAACAACAGTGTTGCCCCCCGCCCCCCCTCCATCCCCATTCTGCCACGCGCTCTCCTCTTTTCTGAGGTGTGACGTGACGCGGCCCCAGCCTGTAGGTGTAGGTACCACTTTGGCTCTCGGTCTCCTGGGGATGCTCCCCTCTGCCCGGCCTCCTACTCAGTCTCCTGTGCGTCCAGTTCCCACTCGGTTGTGCCTTCTCCGGTGATGATGTGTCTTCCTGAAGGGCTGCCCCCAGATCTCTGTTCAGTATGCGAGGCGAGGCCGTGGGTGCCACAGCTCCTACTGGTTCTGTGACTTTGCAGCGAGCTGGCATGCATGCTGTTAGTCTCCAGGAGACTGGACGGAGTGGACATTGCCCACATCTGGATTTGAACTTGCTGCGGCTGGACCTGCCCCCCAGTCAGAGGCAGCTGGGCTAACCAGAAGGATTGACCATAAATGAGGACTTCCCAGCCTGTCTCCTTGTCCCACCTCCTGTCCTGATCAGGTGCAGGGAGGGGAGCTGGGTCTAGACTAGCAGCCAAGAAGACGAAGACCCGTGTGGGCAGCCAGCAGCCTAGACCCCAGGGATCCTGGGACACACCAGCCCGCTGCGGAACCTCACACGCTCCCAGACTGAGCCACAAGCCCTCAACCCTTCCCTGCCCTGGTTTTAGTATCTTGTTCTGTGGTTGCTTAGCAGCATTGACTACCTATGTAGCGAATCTGTCTGCCATCTTAGAGAATGTGTAACAAATAAAAGGCTTTTAAAATCTTGGAAGGTTCATTTCCCCCTTCTGGTCTGAAAACATCAGCTGCGAACCCATACAGATGAATCACACATACGGCAGTCGGAGGCTACGGGGCTGTGGTGTACCGTGCGATTCTGTGCGTGCAGGTATGGGTGTGTGTACATGGGTGTTCTTCAGGCCACAGCGAGGTGTTGCTGCTTCCATGTGTCCAGGACAGACCGGCAGCACTGATTCCAGGTCTCATGTGCTCCTTGGTGACAGAGTTTGGATCCCATCCCACACAAGCACCCAGGGAGCATGTCCTCACAGCTTTCCCGAGGCCAGCAGGCAGCCTGCTTCCAGGCCCCACCAGGAGAAGTCAGGGCGTTCTGAAGAGAACCTGATGGGATTTCTCGGGGAGAAGAGGCAGAGGACTCAAAGATGACTCACCCCCGAGGTGGGCGGAAGGTGGGGGCGGGAGAGACCTCAGGTTCAGGGCCACCTCCAAAGCCAGCTGAGTCACCGGTCTTCCCTCTCAGGTCAGACACTGCCTCCCATAAAAGGCTGAGAGGTGGCTGCTCTGGACAAGGAGTAAGAGGGATGGCAGAAGACCCCTGTGCCCTGGAACAGCCCCCCTCCCCACCCCAGAGTCTGCTTAGCAACCACCTTAAAGCAACAGCCTTCAGTGTCTGACTCTTGATCTACCTGGGAATCACCTTGCCGGGACTGCAAGTGAAGAGCCAAGTCTTACAGGAATAAATTGAAGGTAAGTACAGCAATAAAGTCTCTGCGCTGTGCTTGGCATTGGGGATACAACCGAGAAAAAGACAACATCCCACCTCTCATGGAGCAGGGGCTTCTGGTCTTAGCCCATGTGTCTTTCGTGGGCATCTCTGCATTTGAGGAAGCCCAGGCAGACCTGGCCATGGGAGGAAACCATGTCACTGCGCCCCCACCCCACCTCCCCAGCTGAGTAAGTGCTTCACTGTTCTCAGTAAGCTGCTGTTATGCCTTCAGCCTTTGCTTCCTTAGGCCTCAGATGGCCGGTGGTTGCGAGTTAGGAGCCACGGATTGTTGCTGCAGACACGAGCCACTGAGCAGGTGTGGAGTCATCTCTGCAGGGCGCGCTGCCTCCATCCAGGGGCTGGAGGAGAAGGGCCCGGCCTTCCCCGGAAGCCACGGGAGAGGAGGACTTACAAGCAGTGCTGCCCCAGCAGTGGTGGAGCTGAAGGTCCCCCACAGGCCTTCGTCTGCATGAGGGCATGTGTGCCTGTGCTCT
The DNA here is from genome assembly GCF_050624435.1 of Tenrec ecaudatus. NCBI lineage: Eukaryota > Metazoa > Chordata > Mammalia > Afrosoricida > Tenrecidae > Tenrec > Tenrec ecaudatus. Next base: position 31,969,890 of record NC_134543.1, read on the forward strand.
GCCAAGGCAAACCCCCGGTGGAGGGCCCCGGAGAATCCAGCGTAACAGGCTAGTCTCATTCCATCAAATGCCGAGAGGGCTTCTGGAGGAAGCGATCGAAGGAGCATGGTCCGCTGGGCCTGGGGACATTAACTAGCATGCGTCAGAACCGGACCTTGGTCTGGGGACTTGGAGGAAGGGGAAAGCCAGACACCCAAATAATGCACCAGCAAACACTCAGAAGAGTGGGGTTTCCTTACCCATCCCTTGGGGAGGGAGGGGAGAAGGCATTGATGGTCCATGGGGAGAAGCTGCCGCCCACCACCCTGTTGAAAACAGCTTAAGGGATTTGGGCTGTGACAGATATAAAGGTGGCTCCAAAGGGACCGGAAGCGCTAACTCTTTGCATTAGCTAACCGGGTGATGTGGCCTTTCACAAACCGGGCTAGGAGTACCCTCCCCTATCAAGCCAGCTCCAGGGACTCAGGCCAGTTTGGGTAAGGAGCCAACAAGATCAAGGTGCATATAACCGTCCTCCTCCTGAAGCTCACGTAGAGGCCAACGCCTGCCCCCTGGAAGGGCACCGGGTGACACCAGCTACAAGGCCAGAGATTTAAGACCATCCCAGGATGGTTTCCAAATAGATTCTGCTGAGCACAAGGATTCTGGGAATAGTGACCCAGAGAGGCCCTGGGGTGGGACCAACAGAGGCCATTGAGTCAGGAGTCCTGAGGCCCGACTCTGAATTTCAACCTTTTGCCAGCACAGCTCAGCTTGTGCTTCATTGATTGGTGGTGGTATTATTATTTTAAAAAAAAAAAGTTTGAAATCACCTTTGAGGGTGATGTAGGGAAGGACGCAGGCGTCGACCCTCAAGCTGCAGAAGGCCGCCCTGGTAGGAACAAGTGGACATCGGCTACTCCCAGCTTCCTAACTCCACGTGGGGGTCTCCCTTGGGTGTCACCTTAGCATGGCAGAGGCTTGCTGGCTCTCTGACCAAGGGGTTTCTTTCTCTCTGCTCCCCTCCTCGGGGGGGTTCCTGCAGCCTGTAGCACTTATCCCCCCACCTATTCCCCATCTACCATGGCCCCCTGCGGTCCCCACCTTTGCCGTGAGCCTCAGCCTCAGCCTCAGCCTCTTTTCAACGGTCCTCTCTTTCGTAGGGCCAGAACAGCAGCTCGTCCCCAAGGTGGGTGGGTTGAGAATGTTCCGGCTAAACTTTAGGTAATTAGCATGGTTAATGCTCGTTCTGTGATATTACAGCTGTGAGCCTCATTAAGGTGCTCTCCCAGGGACACGGAGAGATTCAGGTGTCAGGGCTGTTCTCCACACAAGCCCCGCTGCCATCTCCAAGCCACTGTTTGGAAGCCAGCCTGGTCCTGGCCCTCCTCCCTCTCCGACTCCCTGTCTGCTGGCATCTGGGTAGGTGCTGCCTCCCTCAGCGGGGACTCACTCCTTCCCTGCCCCGTGCCCCCCTTTGCCATTCTCTCTCCCTTCCCCTCTGAGAAACGTGCCCACAACAGAGCAGGCAATGGCTGCCACTGGGCCCCAGTCCATTCCAGCTCAGAAAGAAAGGCAGTGCCTGGTCCAGGCAGGAAGCCAGAGCCTGCCCTTCAAGGTCCCAGCGCTATCCACCCAGGGCGGTTCCGTCCCCCACTCCCACCCCCCTCAGGAAAAGCACAAACCCCACCCATCCCCACCCCACCTCCACCTCCTGACTGGATTTCCAGGGACCGACTGGCATCTGCTCTGGTGGCCCCTCCTCAGCAAGAAACCCGAGTCCCGCTGGCTTTAATTTCTGGGATTCCTGGTTCCTGGGAGGGGAGGCAGGGGACTGACTATTTGCCAAACAGAGAAATATGAACTGCTCTTCAACCCCCTTGAAGCCTTGCAGAAAGATAATGCCAGGCTCTCTGGGGACCAAACACAGGCTCAACCCCAAACAGAGAGGGAAAACACAATTCCAGGGGGCTCTCTGGGGACTGGGGCAGCTGAGGAGGATCGGACATTCCACCTCCTTCCGACCTTGGGGCTCCCTGAATGAATCCACAAAGATTTTCAGGGCAGCCCCCGTCCTTTTTTTTTTTTTTTTAACGCGAGTGCAACTTGACCGCTTACGTGCGACACGCTGCGAAGATACAACGAGCTGGGTGTCCAGCACCTCCGGGTGGAAGCGATGGTCCGATTGAAGAAAGTAGCAGCCACCTGTGTAAGACCTACTTCAGGAGGGAAGGGCGGAGGTGTGGTTGCGAAGGTGTGGGTCTTGGTCCTGCAGAAGCGCTGCAGGGAGCCCACGGGGGCAGAATCCTGAAGGATGACCATGGCCCTAACTTGTACAGCAGCGGTTTGGAGCCCAGGGATGGACCGTCCGGCTAGAGAGCGTCACGGGAGCACACGCTTGCATGTTTGTAATGGCCACCTTTCTGGAAGAGTCCATGGGGGGTGCCGAAGCACTGAAGCACTTGGCAGTGAGCCAAAGGGCCGGTGACCCGCTTCTGCACGAGCAGCCGCTGGAAACCCAGGGACGCAGCTCGGTGCTGACCTGCACGGGGTGCTGGGAGTCCAGCAATTCTCTAAGGACTGGTTTGTTGGTTTGTTCTGGCTCCCAGCTCCTCCCAGCCCCACCCCACCCCCAGTAGATTGACAGACCTTTTATCCTGAGGTCCCTCTGGGTGGTTTTAGACAACCAACCTTTCAGATAGCCACCGTTGGCACCCCTGGGGGTTCCATCCACACTGTGAGCAGAGGCCCAAGGGAGCAGGCCAGGCTGGCCTGGGACGCGGGTCTAAGGGCACTGGCACCAGGGCTGTCCCCCAGGGTGGGCACAGTCTCCCAAGGTGCCTTAGTGACCATCACCACTTCACAGAAGCCCCTGCCAGAGCCAAGGGCTGGTGTTGGGGGCTCTCAGAGCTTCCTTTCGGGGCGCCAGGAGCCTGGGATCTTGCAGTCCCCACTCCTGCCGTTTTGGTTGATGCTCAGGGCTTAGATTCTGTCAAGGTCACCTTTCCTGCCGCCTCCCCCACTCTCTCTCCATCTCCAGGACGACGGCCCCTTAAACCTGCCACTGCCCTTTGGGTGTCTTCTTTCAGCCCTCATTTCCCATGATGCCCTGTCCCAAAGGAACGAGAAGCCCTCCAACCTCCTCTGCCGTCTTCTGTCACCGTGTTTGGGAATCGCGCCTCCTGTCTCTTGCACACACACTCCCTCCCTGGACAAGCCTTTGGGAGGCTGCCCTTTGTCCTCCCTGCTTTCAGAGCCTCTTCTGACTGGCTCAGAGCAGCCCTGCTTCCACAGAGCCCCCGCCGGCCTGTGTGTCAAACCAGTAGACGCCAACTCAGGGGTAAGACTAGAACTGCGCTCCACGGGGGTTTCAATGACTGTGTTTGTTTTTGTTTTCCTTTTGGGGAATTAGATCTCCAGGCCTTTCTTCTGGGGGAGCCTCTGGTCAACTTGAACTTCCAGTTGGGTCAGATGGATGCTCTGCAGTTCAGAGAGCTCTCTCCCTGGACCAGCCACCCCCCCCCCCCCCCGCTGCTCCATCTGGCTGAGCTCGCTGCAGGCACAGACTGCAGCTTGCTGATGATTGACCCCCCCACCCCTGCTGCGGGGTACACATGCCACGACAGAATGGGAGGCTGAACACTCACATGATGGTGGGAGCGAATGAGGGAGTCGATGTATAAATCCGAGGGAATGAAATGGGGTGGGGGTGGAGCAGGCCTTGGCTCAGAGTAGCAGATCTTCCCCCTGGGTCCCGGCTACTGGGTTGGGTGGTCAAGCCTTGTCCATCTCTTGGTCCTGGGTTAGCAGAGGCCACTGAAACCCCAGATCTGTCCAACCCAACTGCATGCTGAAACCATCCTTTTTAATTGGGCCATGCCGGCTTCCACTTAAAGGACATCTACTATGCACTTAAGGAATTAATAAATTATGGAAATGATCTCCAGGCTTCTCAGGAACCAAAAGGTCAGCGTCCACCTTCAAGGCCCTGTAGAGGAACCTGGAGAAGCACAGGCCAAAGTCCTTGCCGAGGGACACCGAAAGGTCCAGGGTTTTGAATGGACCCTGAAGGACGAGGCAAGAACCGACCTGTCTTCCCCCAAGTAGTCTAACTTAGGAGGGGAAAGGACGTCGCTTTTTAAATGATCCTCAGAGCTCTGGTTGTGTCATGAAATCACAGCTCCTGGTCATGTCATTCTGAATACACGCCGCCAGCCTGTCTGCTTTTAATTTTGTCTCGGGGCCAAACTGCTTACCCCGGGGACTGTATTTCCACTGAAATCGCAGGAGCCTGTCAGGAAATTCCTCTCCGTGACTCAAAGCACAGCCTGATAGCATTCTGGGGACCCACTGGATGCCTGGAAGGAGGCATACTCCGAAATCCCCATGAGAGCTCTTAGGTGGAGACTAGCTTTGGACATGTGACCTAACCTCTATGCGCCTCAGTTTCCTTGTCTGTAAAATGGGACTATGTTAGTCTGGGTTGACTAGAGAAGCAAATCCAGAGGTACTCATATGTGTGTAGGAGGGAGCTATATTAAGAAAACATCCCAGCCCGGATCAAGTCCATAAGTCCGATATTAGCCCATATGTCCGAGACCAAGCTATAAATTCCTCTTCAGACGCCTGCAGCACATGCAATGATGTCGAATGCAGGAAGATCACAGGCAAGTGGGTGGGAAGTCTAGTGGATTCAGTGGTGGCGGAAGCATCTCCAGGGCTCTGGCTGCCATCAGTGTGGTTCCACGTGTCTTGTCATCATGAATGTGTAGCAGAGAAACTGTGTGCCTTGCCTCCAGGGAGGAAGACCGGAGTTCCCAGAATGCGCAGGAGAAGGCCATGCCCACACAGAAGCACCATTGGCTATGACCTGATTGACAGGCTAGACTCCATCCCTTCGCTTAAGTTGACAGGAGATGATGTAACTGCCCCAGGGACCATGATTCAGACTTTGTAGGGTTGTTTCGAGAGATGGACCCATCCATGTGTACAGAAAACCTGGCATGTGATAGTAGCTCATTCTCCCCCGCCCGCCCCCACCCCCACCGTTAAATGACAACCATGGTGCCAAGGGTTTGATACCAAAGTAAAAGGTAAGTAAGATCCCATCCTTAAGATTTCCGCTCTCCCACACTGGTGGTGGAACGGGGGAGTGGAAAGTAGGTAGACCTGGGAATCAGAGACGTGGCACTGATTCTTACAGCAGCTGGTTGGGGCTTGAGTTTTCTCGTTCCGTAATGAAATACTCATGTCTCCTGTGTTTGCAGGAAGATTCTAAGAGACAGCTTCGCTCAGGCTCTGGCCCCCACAGCTCACACGTGAAGGAATCTATGAAGAGCAGTATCGGCTCCTATTGGGAAGCTCAGCCACAGGGATTTAGGAGGGGCCTTAAGAGCATTCAGATGACGTGCCACAGAGTTCAGGGTAGAGAGGGCTCCCAAACCAGGGTGCAAGCTAGTGAGCCCTAGGGGAGCATTTGAGCTTGCTTGGAAAAGTCAGAGAGAGGAATCTAGGAACAGTAAGGGTGGAGGCAAGACGACCTGGCTAGCTGAACAGACTGGCCAGTGTGGAGGAGAGTTTTAGGAAGTGAGGTCAGAGCTGTGGACTGGGTGTGAACTGGAGCGCATTGGGGAGGGCACCCACCATCGGCAGCTTCTGCTGGCTGCCTTGGAGAGCCAGAGACAGTTCCTGGGCAGGGGCGTGTTGAGAAAAATGGTGCTGCCTCTGAGACTCAGCCCCTTCCATCGCCAGCTTGCTACCAACCTGCTGATGGCAAAGGCAGGGTGCCCAGGGTGCTGGGATGCAGAGGGAGTACAGCTGCGTGGGCTGAGGAAGTGGCAGAGGCTGCAGACCCTGTGCAGGCTCTCTAGTCTGTCTACCAAGGGATCATCTCCCTCTTCCTTTCCCCCCTTTTCCTTTTCTCCCTCTTTCCAGGAGTTGCAATAAGCTTGGGGAGGGCTTGGCCAACCGTCTGGGGTGGGGAGGGAACGGAGGTCATGAAGCTGGAGTGGGCAGTACAGGGGGCCACTTAGCTTGGCCCCATCTTTCTGTGACTCCTTTGGGATCTCTGCCCAGGCCACGGGGAGGATACAGTTAGTATGGTGTGAAGAAACTGGGTCCGTATCCTAGACTCAAAATGGGACGGGGTGGGGTGGGGCGAGGGCTGGTGGTGGACGAGGAGGACCCTTTCTCAAGTTCATGGGTAGGCCTCAGGAGTTTCTGAAACTGTGTGTGTGTGTGTGTGTGTGTGTGTGTGTGTGTGTGTTTGTGTCTGGTTTTCATCAGATTCTCAACAGGATCTATGACATCCTAAAAGTATAAACACCATGTTGTCAGGGTAACTCTGTCCATTCCCCGATGATGCTTAGAGATGGAGAACTACTCACGGCTGGGTCCCACAACTAGGTAATCTCCACCCAGGGCACACTTGGGAACAAACAACAACAAAAAGATGTCTGTCAGGAGAACGAGGGCTCTGGGATCTTACCCAGGAGTGGAAACAGAGAGGAGAGAGGGGAGGGGAGGAGGGGAAGAAAGGAAAGCCCAGAATTGCCCAGGGATTAACCATCTGTGTGTTTTGAGGGGCCAGTCTCCCACCAGGATACCTGATCCCCTTCTCCAGGTATTGTTCGTATACTTTCCCAGGGATGGACTGGGCCGGGCTGGGCTAAGGTGGGTAGGACAGAGGGAGACTGGGGAGGAGGGTGGGTGGGGGCGAGACTGAAGGCAGGAAAAAGCTGAGTCGGGGTGGGGGACAGGGGGAAGGGGTGGGGAGGCACAGAACAGAGAGAGAGTGAGGCCAAGAGCACACAGGTGGGTCTAGAGGCAGAGAACAGTGGGAGTGACAGTCGAACCCTTCTCCCTTGACCTCGGAGGGAGCTCACCAGGCTCTGGCCTTCTTCCCAAGGCCTTGGCAGACAGGCAGGCAGATGTGACAGGAGGCTGAGCTCCTCTGCTAGGAGTGATCTGATTCCAGTTTCAGGAAAATGACAAGGAGGGCCGAGACGGGGCTGGTTGTCTGATCTTGCCTCTTGACTTGAGCCCCACCATCTCTTTTTTCTTCTTTCTCCTTCTGTGTCTATCACTGGCTTTGAAATCTCAGACAGATAGAGCCGGAAGGGATTTTGGGGACCAGTGGACCCGGCGGTGTTTCAAAATGGATTCTGCTGGCCTTCAGGGACTCCATGGAATGAGCAGATGCTGGGCGGTGCTGACCTTCCCCCAGCCCCCCCTCCGGCCTGGTTTCTTTCATCGTGGGAGTGGTTAGCAAGCAGAAAATCATTCCGTCCGTTTGTGATGGATGTTAGGTGCCGTCGAATCCATTCCAATCCACAGACACCCTAGGCACAACAGAGCGAAACACTCCCCGGTCCTGTGCCATCCTCGCAGTGTTCTTATCTTTGAACCCACGGTGGCAGCCACGGGGTCCATCCATCTCATTGAGGGCCTGCCTCATTTCTGGCTCACCCTCCACTTTACCAAACATGATGTCCTTCTCCAGAGACTGGTTTCTCCTGACAACAGATCCAAAGAACACGAGACCAAGTCTCGCCATCCTCGCTTCTGAGGAGCGCTCTGGCTGGACTTCTTCCGAGACAGATTTACTTATGACTTCAGTCGTCCATGGCATTTTCAATATTCACACTGTCACTCAAATGCATTGATGCTTCTTTGATCTTCCTTATTCGAGGTCCAACTTTCACATGCATGTGAGACGGTTGAAAATACCATAGTTGGGTCAGGCGCACCTCAGTTCTCAAAGTAACATCCTTGCTTTTCAACACTTTTAAGAGGTCTCGGGCAGCAGATGGACCCAACCCAATAGGTCGTTTGATCTCTCCACTGTTGCTCCCATGAGCTTTGATCTTGGATTCAAGCAAGATGAAATCCTTGACAATGTCCATCTTTTCTCCATTTATCCCGACAGTGTTATTGGACCCGCTGGGAGGGTTTGGGTCTGCTTTACATTGAGTTGTCATCATCCGGCTGCAATACTTGACCTTCATAAGCAAGTACACTTCAAGTCTTTCTCATGTGCAGCAACCAAGTGGTGCATCACAAGTTACTCATTAGCCTGCTTCCAATCCTGATGCCACATTCTTCTTCATAAAATCCAGCTTTATTCATTATTTCCTCAGCACACAATTCAATAAGGACGGCGAAAGGATGCAACCCTGACACACACCTTTCTTGATTTTGAGTATGCACGATTCCCTTGTTCTGTTTGCACAACCGCCTCTTGGTTTTTGTACAAGTTCTGCAGGAGCACCATGAAGCATTCTGGAAGTCCCATTCTCCTCAAAAAGCAGAGTTGGTTATGATCCCCCCAGTCAAATATCTTGGCATAGTAAATCAAATACATATAGAGATCTCTCGATATTCTCTGCTTTCAGCCATGATCCATCTGACGTCAGCAATGAGATCCCTTGTTCCACATCCTCTTCTGAATCTGACCTGAACCTCTGGCTCCTTCCTGTCACTGTACTGCTGCAACTGTTGTGGGATGCTCTTCAATAAAAGTTTACTTACATGTGATAGCGGTGGCATTGTTCTATAATGTGAGCATTTTGTTGAGCCACTTTTCTTTGGAATAGGTATCAAGAAGGATCTCTTCTTATCAGTTGGCCAAGTAGCTGTCTCCCAAATGTCCTGGCATAGATGAACGAGTGCTCCCAATGCTTCATCAGCTTGTCGAAGCATTTCCATTAGTATTCTGTCCATTTCCGAAGCCTTGTTTTTGGTTAATGCTTTCAGTGCAGTTTGAACTTCTTCAGTCCCAATGGTCCTTGCTCATATACTATCTCCTGATATGGTAGAATGTTGACTAATTCTTTTTTTTGGTACAGTGACTGTGTATTCTTTCCATCTTCTTTTGATACTTCCTGCATCATTCAATCTTTTGCCCATGGAATCTTTCAATATTGCAACTTGAGGCTTCAGTTTTTTTCTCGAGCGCTCCCAGTTTACTATATGTCGAGGATATGTTCTTCCCTTTGGGGTTTTCTAACTCCAGGCCTTTGCACATTTCATCATGTTATTTCACCTTGCCGTCTTGAGCTGCCCTTTGAATTTTTCTGTTTAGCTCTTTAACTTAATCATTTCTTCCATTGGCCTTAGCTACTCTATGATTAAGAGCAAGTTTCTGAGTCTCTTCTGACATCCACTTTGATCTTTTCTTTCTTTCCTGTCTTTTCAGTGACCTTTTATTGGTTCATGATTGCTGTTCTCCATGTCCTCATTAGTTTTCCATGCGTCACATCTGTCCTTGAGATGCTCTCAAATTCAGGATATTATGTAGGTAGTATTTTGTCTCTCATGGATTTATTTTGATTTTCTCCAGCATCAGCCTGAACTTCCACATGAGCAATTGATAGTCCGTTCCACAGTCAGCCCCCTGGCCTTGTTTTACTGCTGATATTGGGTTCTCCATCATGTCTTCCCACAGATGTAGTCCACTTGATCTCTGTGTCTTCCATCTGGACAAGTCCTTGCGTGTAGTTGCCATTTGTGTTGTTGAAAAAGGTATTTGTTGTGAACAGTCCTTGCTCTTACAAAATTCTATCATTGCTATTTCCAGCTTAGTCTCTATCACCAAGACCATATTTGTTGACCACAGTTTTTTCCTGTTTGTTTCCAACTTTTGAATTCCATTCCTCTTTAATTACCAATATATCTTCATCACATGTTTGATCAATTTCAGACTGAAGTCATTGTTTTTTGTGGTTGGTGCATAAATTTGAATAATAATTGTATTGATTGGATTTCCTTGAATTCGGATCGGGATCGCTATAATCATATCACGGACAACAATGAACGGAATGCAAGTCCTCTTGACTCTGTCATTCTCAGCTCAGTAAACCACATGAGTGTCCAATGCAAAATGGCTAAGACCAGACCATTTCAGCTCACTAATGCCCGTGACATTGATCTTTATGTCTTCTGTTTTCTTTTTGAGGACGTCAGTTTTCCTAGATTCATACTTCAGGCAGTCCAAGCTCCCACTATCAGTAGCTTTTTGCAGCTATTTGTTCTATTTTGAGTTGTGCCTCATCAGCAAAGGAAGGTCCCAAAGGCCTTCCTCCCACAGGCTTCACTCCATCCACCCCATCCGGGCACCTTTTGAGCGCCCTCTGACTCGAAGGGCTCATCTTCTGGCATGATGTCTGACAATGTTCGGGGTCTGTCCATTAGACCTTCACTCTCTGACAATGATTCAATGCTGTGCATGAGGTTTTCCGTGGCTAATTCCTCTGACGTGCACATGCGATGCTGTCTTAGTAGTCTATTTCAGTCTGGAAGCTTTGCTGAAACATGTTCACTCTGGGGGATCGGGCTCATATTTGACACACCAGTGACAGCTTCCAGCATCACAGCAACAAACAAGCCACCCCAGTAGGACAGACTGACAAAAAAGCGGTGGCTTCCACAGTTTAGGAGGCTAGAAGTCTGAATCAGAACAGCAGTTCCAGGGAAAGGCTTTCTCGCCGTACATTCTGGAAGAAGGTCCTAGCTTCCTGCCAACATCTATGGTCCCCCAGTGTTCCTGGGAGATCTTGAGATCAATATTCCCCTGGATCTAAGAGGTTCTCAGTGCAGAGACACCCCCCCCAAAAAAAACCCCAAAACCCCAAAGGATGTAATCTAATTTCAACTCTTCTTTCTTGGTCCCTTGATCTCTTTTTCAGGTTCCTTGATCTGTGCTTGCTTTTAAAATTTCTTTCGTATCTCAGAAGAGATTGACTCTCGATATCATCTCATCCTGCATCATTAGCATAACTTCCTGTAATCCTGCCTCATTAACACCGGGAAGGTGAGGGTTTGCAACTCGTAGGATAATCATATCAGAGTATAAAATGGCGGATAAATGATAGAATGCTGGGAATCACAGCTTAGTCAAGCTGACACATATGTCTGGGGAACACAGTTCAACTTAGAACATTTCACCCTTTGGTCCCTCAAAGTTTATGTCCTGACCATATGTAAAACACATTCACCTCATCATACCTGCCCCCTCCCGCCCCTCGCCAATCTTAAATCAACTGCAAGTCCCAAATCTCCCGGGACAAAAACTGTTCTTCATCTGTGAATCTCTGAATCTAGAACATAAGTTCTCCATTTCCAAAGCACAGTGGTAGAATAGACTCAAAGTGGACACTCCCATCGCGAATGAGAGAAATCAGAGGGAAAGGTGTGATAGACAGCAGGCCTCCAGCAAGTCCCAAGCCCAGTCGAATCGCTTCCAGCAGCTCTCAAGGCTTGAGACGAATCTACTCTCTGAGGCCTTTTAGGCAGCGCCCTGGGGGTCGAGCGTGTTCCCTAGATTCTCAGTGGAAGCCCCGGGCTCTGGGCTCCCACTCTACCTTTCAGGCCCATTGGGAAGGCCACTCCCTCCCTCCGTCTTAAGCGGTCCCCTTCTCCTAGTCTCAGTAGCAACCTCGCCTCTTCGGTCCTAGCAGGCCCCATTCCTCTGTGCTTTGGGCAAAGCAGCCCGGCCTCCTGGGCCTTCAGAAGTGGATCCTGTCCCCGTCCCTTGGCACTGTCTTGTGAAGGCAGCCCCTCCGCTTCAGCCCAGAGGTGATGAAGAGCTGACTGAAACCCGGCAGGCTGTGGACTCAGTCACCCTTTGAGACCTAGCAAGACACGGTTCTAGAACACCCTCCCTGTGTTCCCTGTCTCTTCATTTTCTGCTTTCCGTGTCTTTGATTTGGAAAAGCCCCTTGGTTCCTCGGCCCCTTGGTCCCTTGGCCCCTACAGCTTCTTGGCCTGGCCCAGCCTCTGCCCTGCTCTGGCAAGTGCTACAAAGCTCTTTTGTGTCGTTGGTAGGGGCCACCAAGTCAGTTCCAGCCCATCGTGACTCGACGCACGACAGAAGGAAACACTGTCCGTCCTCCCCATTACTCCTCTGCGTGAATCCATTCTTGCAGCCACTGTGTCAATCCGTTGCATTGAGGGTCTCCTCTTTGTTGACCCCCCGCTGCTTTCCCAAGCATGATGTCCTTCTCCAGGGACTGGTATCTCCTGACAACTCGTCTAAAGTATGTCAGATGGAGTCTTGCCATGCCGGCCTCGTAGGGGGACCCGGTCTTACTTCTTCCAAGACAGATCGGTGTGGCCTTTTAGCAGTCCCTGGCACTTTCAATATTCTTCTCCAGCACCATAATTCAAATGCATTGATTCTTTGGTCTTCTTTATTTTAATGTCCAACTTTCAACCTGTGATTGAAAGTACCATAATTTGGGTCAGGTGCACGTCAGGCCTCAAAATGACATCCTTGCTTTTCAAGACTCTGAAAGGTCTTGTGCAGCAGACTCACCTAATTCAACTCATCTCATCCTTTGATATCTTCTGCTTCCGTGAACATTGGCTGTGGATCCAGACAAGAGAAAAATCTTTGACAACTTCAACCTTTTCTCCCTTTATCATGATGTTACCTACTGGTCCGGTTGTGAGGATTTGGGTCTTCTTGACATTGAGTGGAAATCCATATTGAGGGCTGCAATCCTTGATCGCCATCAGTAAGTGCTTCAAGGCCTCTATCTCTACTGATAAATACCCAGATGCACCCCAGTCTGCTAATAAGCCCCATCCCACAGGCATTCAGCTCTCTTTCTGTCTCTGTCAGTAAACCTAGCTCCATCAGGAAGTCTCCCATCTGAAGGCATTCAGCTCTCCTCTGTAAGTTTCTACATGGTCTCAAGCTGCTCCACTGTTATTTATTAGTGGTCCAGCTAAGATTTTGTTAGATAAATAGTTACATGACTAAACCTAGAACTTTTTAGATTGGAAAACAGGCTGAGCCTTGCTCAGGGTGACAACTAGGTCTGAGTTCGTGGTTCCTAACTCCCAGAGCAGTTGTCTGGTCTCCTCCTTCTTCGCTGCGCAGCTCCTTCCAAGGGGAAAGGAGAAATGAAGGTCTTCCAGAACAGGAGGGTTGGCCTGTGTGGCTTGTGAAACCAGGGAGAGGGAAACGCGAGGGAGCAAGAGATGGCGGCTCTCCCGTAAGTTCACCGGGAGACACTTCTTCCCCCGCCCCCCAGCCAGGATCCTGGATCCCCAGAGAGAGAATCCCTCTAGGTTTGGGTTCTTCGCTCAGTCAGCTCAGAGCAGAGCGCTGAGATGGCTTGTCCTTGCCAGCTTGGTGGGAAACTATGGCAACCTGTCCTGCTTCTTTCTTCCCAGGCTGAGTAAACAGATAAAAATGGGGCCCCAGCTGCTGAGCAGGGTGCTCCAAGCAGAGCTGGATCTGACCAGCTGTGGAAGGCCTCTTTTGCATATATGCAAATGAACGCAGTGGTGCCTCTCCTCTCAGCACCATCTAGGCAGACCCAGGTGCTGCTGGAAGAGTCCCCAGATCCTGCATCTAAATGAGTCCCTTCAACGATCTCCCAATATAAAATTTATTTTTAACTCTTTCCAAGGACCTGGGACTGTTCCTAATTCTCTACCTGCTTACCATCATATAGGCCTTTCAAACCCTAGGTCCTGGAGGGAACAGAACAGACTCGGAGACCGCCCAGGGTGGGGAACAGAGCTTAGCCTGGAGCCAGATGCTGGTCTTTGCTTTGTCACTGGCCTCACAACATGGTCTCTCCTGGCGAAAAAGAGAGATTGAAGGTTCTTTCTAGCACCGACCAACTGCACATGTTTGTGATCTCCTGGGTATTGGAGTCCTTTGTTTGCAAGTAACAGACTGCAACTCGGGAGACTTGAGGAGACATGCGTGGTAATGGGCTCAGGAGGAGTGAGGAAGGAGGACGTGGAGCCCACCGATCACTTCACCTCTCAGCTTCTTCTGGCCAACTGCTTCAGTTTTCTCTCTCTGGAGATGCCTTCTTCTGGTCACCTGGTGAAAGGTGCGTATCTCACAACACTCAGGTCAAATGTTTCTCAGGGGCCAACTCCAATTTCTCAAAGTCCTGAGAGGGAGCATTGATTGGTTTATTTTGGGTGGGGTGATCATCCCTGGTCCAATCAGCTATGGTCAGAAGGCCCAAGAACATAGAGGAGAAACATGGCCACCTGAGGTTCACAAGTCTGGTTCCTGGAGAGAGTTTCCAGGTGCTGGACGGACACCAAGGAGTTCATTGGATCCCACTAAGTTTGAGGGACTGGATTATAGTGAACTTCTGATTTCACCATGAGGCTAAGTTAGAAAGTGTCATGCTAGGATGGTTGGGGAGACCCCAAAGATGAGTCCAGAAAGAGAGGACCATGAGCCTCGACGCATGAAGAGACGATGGCTCAAGTCCAGAAACGGGAGGAAGAAGACTCTAGAAGGACCGTCAATGTGATGACTACTCGAGGGGGACCTTCCATGTTGCGCATTTTCAATTTTACCAGTGTAAGTACAGCACTGCTACAAAATCATTGGAAATGCTATTTAAAAATCAAATTATGAAGTTATTGTTTCCCCGCATAGCATCTGCCTAGGTCTGTATCCTTCCAGAGGCAATCTTTGCCCGCTCTCCTGTGTCCCTAGAGAATCCGGTGCTCTTTGATTTGTACCCTTCATAACGGCCACTGAGGGACGTGCTCCTCGGAAATGCTCTTTGAGTTTGGGTGGCAAACGCAGTCTGGAGGGAAAGGTCATTGCCATGTGGTGGGTCAGGTGAAGTCTCCCAATGGAATTTTCTTACAGTAGGTTCTATAGGGCCCCTATGAGTCAGCATCAACTCAATGTCACGGAGGTTTATGTTTTGTTTTGTTTTTTATATATAGGAGTAGTATTGGTAGATTCTTTCACCATTTTTTCTTGGCTATCAATCACCAGGATTTTCTTTTATGGCACCACAGGATGCACCCAACTCCCCCTCCCCCCAAACTTTTAGATTGCTAATTGAGTGCAAACTGTTTGCCCCACTCAGGGGCCCGGCCTTCCATACAGATAAGCCATTTAAGCAAGACAGAACAGATGGAGTCTAGGCTTTCAGGATTTGCCATGCTATGATGGGTGGGGGGTTGGGGGTGTGGGGCTGGGAGAGTGATGGAGAGGAGTCAATGCAGGTATAATTTATCATTACTCTGCTTCTCCCAACACCTTGCTAAATACCAGCATAACCTTTAAAGGAGGCAGAGGCCATCAATTAAGTAAACAGATCCTTTGATGGAGAATAGAAGGGTAAACACGCCATCTAATAGTTTACCAATGGTTAAGCACCTTATTCACTTGGTGGGCTGTTCTCTATTTCCACTGAAGAATAAGAGGGAAATTCATCACGATGGTCTGAGGCCCTTCCGTGGAAAATGCTGAACACCAAAACGAGTCGCAGAAAAAGGTTTGTCATCTTCCTGGGGATCAGTTTTAACAAAAATTTAACCGGTCATCGCCTACAAGTCTGTCTGAAATGATTTAGGCAATGCATTTGGAGATGCAGGGACATGGGTTGAGTGACCTTTGGATGGTTCATCCTGCCTTTTAATTCCAGGTTGCAGTTGGGACACAAAGATGGTGATTTATGCCCGCAATCAACACCCATGATTAAACCATATATACAGGTTGTTTCCTACAGATAGGAAAGTACACTCCACAGTAGCTCCAGCGACCTAAGGCGGCGCCTGACATATTCAGCAAAACTGGGCCAGGGATTAATATTCTGAGGTCGGTGTGGCCATTTTGCGCACAGAGGGGCTAGTCTTTCATAAGGGCTCACCACTCTACCATATCTTAGTCCGTCCATAATGGACCGGCAGGGAGAGATGGTGATTCAGAAATAAAATGCACTTAGAGCCCCACCATGAATCATGTGCGGGAGACACAGCAAGCGCTGCAAAGACTATGAAAACATGGCTGTTCGGGCAACTCAGGCACCGTTTCTAGACCACTTTTCAGTGTGACCACCAACCGCTGGGCCTGGGCGCTGGAAGGCCTTCAGGATCAAGGGCTGAACGGGAGCCTGTGTGAGCAGAAGCCGAGCTGAAGAAGACGGCCTCCGACGTGCCTACGGAGCCGTGGCCATTCTGTGATGGGCCCTTTGCCCGAGCAGGGGTCTGACCTTCCTCCCAGCATGACTCTGGTGACATTTTCAAATTCGCACCATGGACCAGAGAAGGAGAGGTCCGCCGAAGATGCAATTCATTCTGCAGAATTGAGGTCTCAGCCGTGGACTGTGAACTAGGCAAGCGGCTCCGGAGAGGGAGAGGAAGTGGTTTCTGTCAGTGTGGCCTGTGAAAGACGGCTTTTGGGTGACCAGCAAGAGGTGTTAATCCCCACTCTGCCCACGCCCAGCACTCAGGAGTGTGGTTAACCTAATGACAGGGGCCTCGGAACCCAAAGAAGGAGAGAATTGGTGCTCTCTGGGTCAACTACAAAACAGACCTTGTTAAAGATCTTTCTAGAAGGCTGGGAGAAGCAATCGGCTCACTGAAGAAAGTTGTAGGAGTTTGCCCAAGGGTGGTAGGGTTTGTTCCTGGATCTTTGTTTCTTTTGTGTTCAATAACTAAGGAGAAATGTATTTGTTTCCTGGCACGTCTGTTTGAGTCACTCCAGGACTCCCCAAGAGAGCGGAAGTCCTGCCGGCCAGGAAGCAGAAGGCCGGCCTTGAGGGCAGGAGGCCCCGGCTTTGAATCTTTGCTTCACCCTGTTCACACTGTTGGGTAGACTTTCCCAACTTTGGGATCCTTTGGGAAGCCGAGGTCAACATATTTACCTCATAGGCAGCTCGGAGCACGACAAGAAATAAAATATGTGCGTGCGCCTGCCACGTGGGTGCTTAATAAATACTCACACACGTTTGGGCTGTAGGGAGGCAGGAACTCCTGTCCTGGGAGTTGGGAAATCGCAGATCCGGATATCTCTACCACTAACCCTCCTGTGCAGTCCATCAACCCCTTTCTGGTGGACCCCGGCCCCTCAGTTTCTGGTGGAGCCCCATGCCACTGATGATAAGCCTAACTGGGGTGCTTATTAAATTCCAGCTTCCCAGTCACCTCTCTGGGAGTTGTTGGTTGAGGAGAGGCGGGATGGAGCTCAGAGGTCTGTTTCTTCTTCCCAAACCCTAAGCCGTGTTTGGGAAAGCCTAGGTTAGACTGTTGTCTTCTAACTTGTCAGATCACCAAGCTCAGAGCATGGATAGAAAGCGAGAGAATTCAGGACTTCAGAAATGAGGCCTTGTTGTTGTTATCAGATGCCTTCCAGTAAATTCTAACTCATGACGATCCTCTGTACAACAGAACATGGCACTACCCGGCCTGGTGCCAGCCTTACAATTGCTGTGTCTGAGCTCTCTGTTGCAGCCAGTGTCAATCCATCTTGCTGAGGGCCCCCTCTTTCGCACTGCCCCTCTCCTGTACCGAGCACGATGACTTTGCCAGCAACAGGTCTCTACTGACATCATGTCCAAAGGAGCATTCTGGCTGTACTTCTTCCAAGACAGATCTACGTTCAACATTCTTCCCCAGCACCGCCATGTAAGTCTTCCTCAGTCAACGTCCAACTTTCACATGTATAAGAGGAAATTGAAAATGCCATGGCTTGAGTCAGGCACACCTTAGTCTGACCCTCTCTAGGCCTCTTGCTCCGTCTCCTTCGTTTCTCCCACCTCTACACAAAGCAGGCTCTACAGGGTTAACATGGGACATACCACAGACTCCAGGACTTGTCCATCTCTATGGCTCAGCATCTGTCTGATGAGTCCCAGTGCCACAACAGCTGTTAAATACTTAAAATGGCATCCCCGATGCCCCCCAGTAAAGGACTGATCAAGTCTGAGACTGTTAAACTTTGTCAAGGGAGGCAGAGCCAAGAGCTTCTTGTGAATTTCTTCTCTCTCCCACCCACCCCCTACTTTGACTTGGTCTTACTTAGTAGATAGGTCTTTTTCCCAGAGGGAAACGTGGGGCGGGGGTGGGGGCTACCTTATGCCTTCTCAGAAAGTTTATGTGGGATTCTTGATGGCAAGAAGCAAGCTCTTGGCTCACTTAAAACACAGTAGAAGATTGTATATTGGCAGCATTCTTTCTGCCAGATGTCAAACCTCTGTGGGTCCCAAGACCATCCACTACTCTCTGTACTGCTCTGCCCAAGTCCTGGAGAGAGAGAGAGAGAGAGAGAGAGAGAGAGAGAGGCCTTCAATGAGATGGACGAACACAGTGGCTGCAATGATGGGCTCAGGCCCAGGAACAATTGTGTGGATGGCGCAGGACCAGGCAGTGTTTTCGTCTGTTGTGCACACGGTTGCTATGGGCCGAAGCCCACTCGACAGCACCTGCCAATAATAAGACATACTCTGGACATTTGAAGCTTGGTCCCAGTGCTGCAGAAATGGATTTGTTTTTTCCTTCCATGGTGGGAGTGATGAATAAGACCATCTCCAGGATGGATGATCCCTTCAGGACCAGCGGTGAAAGTGGCAATACTGGGAGGGTGGCAGGAGGGTGGAGTAGAAAGGGGGAGCCGATTCCAGGGATCTACATATAACCTCCTCCCTGGGGGAGGGACAACAGAAAAGTGGGTGAAGGGAGATGTCAGACAGTGTGAGACATGACAAAACAATAATAATTTAGAAATTATCAAGGGTTCATAAGGGAGAGGAGCGGGGAGGGAGGGGAAAATGAGGAGCTGATACCAAGGGCGCAAGTAGAAAGCAAATGTTTTGAGAATGATGATGACAACAAATGTACAAATGTGCTTGACACAATGGATGGATGGATGGATTGTGGTAAGAGTTGTACGAGCCCCTAATAAAATGATTAACAAAAAAGTGAGAGTTTAATATAAAGGGTAATTGTACATTAAGAAAGCATCTGAACCCAGTCCAGTCCAAGCCCATAAGTCCGATATTAGCCCATATGTCTGATACCAATCTATAAAGTCCTCTTCAGACTCATGAAACACATGTAATGATGCCAAATGCAGGGTGGGAAGTCCTGTGGATCCAGTGGTGGTGTAAGCATCTCAGCACTGGCAGGGGTCTCCATGTGACTTCTCCAGCTTTCAGAGCTGCGTCAGGGCAGGTCCATGTGGCTTCTCCTCAGGGATGTCTCACGGGGAGTCTGCCTTGTCAGTAGAGTCTCCATGGCAGTGGCTAGAGAGAGAGAAGCGTCTCCTACCTCCAAGAAAGAAAGCACAGGAGCTCCCAGAATTCCCAGGAGAAGGCCATGCCCACACAGAGGCCTCCTTGGCTACACTCTGATTGACAGGCTAGACTCCACCCCCACTCTCTGAACCCTCAAATTGACAAACTTTTATATAACTACCACAGTGTACTTAAAGGGCATCTCTTTTGAGATAAATGAGATTAAACAAGAAGGGAGGTGGGAAGAGAGCTGCCACAGGAAGATGGCGCCAGAGCAGACGCTCAAAGACAAGGACCTACAGAGAAAGCCTTCTCCACCTAGAGCCCTGCATGTGGACCTCCAGCATCCTGAGCGAGGGCGCATGTTCCAGTCCCTGTTTGCGCTCTCTTCTGTTGTCACAGCCCTGGGTCACTAACACGCCGCCCCCCCCCCCCTTCAGCTCCAGCAGCCGCCCGCCCGCCCTTCAGGTGCATTTCCTCGAAATGTTGTACTTTCTTCTGGCACCCACCTCTAGAATGTCATGTCTCTTGTATCATAGTGCTTCGGACAAAAGTTTCAACTTAGCATCCTGTCATATTAGCTTAGACGCGAGGCAGTTGCAGGCGGAGATGACATCTCTATTGTCATCAGACACGGCGGCAGCTGACGGATGTGCGCGTGCTTGAAATGCAAACCTCTGTATCTCTGTCCATCAAAACATTGGAAATCCGTTTTTGTTGAGTTATGCAGCACATGCAGCAACATGAATTAATTTCAAGACTTTGTGGTCGATATAAGAAACAAAACATTTGCCATTTTGACCACTTTATCAGTGCAATTCAATGACTAATTACACTCACCGCGTGGGGCAAGCATAACCACTCTCTGTTTATGATTTTTCCATTACCCAAACCCAAACTAACGCAGTACCCCTTAAGTCCCCCATTTTTTTCCACCCACCGATCTCTAGGAGCCATTAGTAAACTATTGTCTCTCTGCGTGTGTCTGTTCTAGATATTTCATGTAAATGAAATCACATGTTTGTCTTTTTCTGTCCGATTTATGTCACTCAGCACAATGTCTTCCAGGCTGGCCCATGTTGTAGCGCGTACCAGGACTTCATGCCTCTTTATTGCTGTCCAGGGCTCATCTTCAGAGCCCTGGTGGTGTAGCTAGTGGTTACTCATTGGGCTGCTAATCACAAGGTCAGGAGTTCGAAACTTCCAGTCACTCTGGACTACACTCTTGGAAACCCACAGGAGCAGTTCTACCCTGGCCTTTAGGGTCGCCATGAAGCAGAATGGACGCGGCGGCAGTGAGCTTGGTTTTCTCGAGATCCGTGGTGGGAGTCCTGGTGGCACAGCAGGTTAAGCATGGGGCTGCTACCGGAAAGCTCGGCCGTTTGAATCCTGAAGGAGATGCGGCATCTGTTTATGTAAAGCTCACAGAAGCGACAACCACAAGCTCCCCGGTGTCGTCGAGCCCAGTCTGACTCATCGTGACCCTACAGGACAGAGAACTGCTTCTTTGGCCTCGGGAGACGCCGACTCTCCTCTCTTTGATCACCTCGTCTGTCTGGCCCCGAGCACATGGTGCTTTTGAACCACCAACCATGCAGCGAGCAGCCCCACGAGCAAGCCCACTGTGCCCCGTGCTGCACGGGGACTCTCAGGACAGCTCTACTCTGTCTGTGGGGTCACCAGGCGTCAGAGCGACGGAGCAGCCGTGAGTTTGGGTTTGAGGCGGTGCCCAGCTTTGTGTCAGGA
Organism: Tenrec ecaudatus; assembly: GCF_050624435.1. NCBI lineage: Eukaryota > Metazoa > Chordata > Mammalia > Afrosoricida > Tenrecidae > Tenrec > Tenrec ecaudatus. Next base: position 31,990,628 of record NC_134543.1, read on the forward strand.
AAGAAGGCCCTGCGTTTCTCCTCGTTGACGATCTCTGGGAAAGCAGACTCTGCGCCCCTCGGCGCAGCCTTGTCCGACGGCGGACAGATGAAAGGCCTGGGCAGCGAACACACTGGTGATCGCTCAACTTCCTTGGAGAGGCACTTTCAGTGAGAGCTCTGGGTGCTCCTGCTCTTTCTTAGTGCTTCTCCTCTGCCCAAAGGGAGGGCCGATTACGTCCAGCTCCCCAGGAATCCCCAGTGTGGTTGAGTGCTACAGAATCCCAGGCGTTTGTTGCTATGCAACACTGGCAGTGGGGCTGGGGATATAAGGAAGTGACCTTGTCACTGGCCTAGGAGCCCTGGCAGCATAGTGGATACACATTGGGCTGCTGACTGCAAGGTCAGCAGTTCAAAGCCACCAGCTCCAAGTCCACTCAGACCTTCCTGAAGAAAGGCCTGCCTACTTGTGAAAGCTGGTTGACGCTACGCACTCGGGCCGCCAGGAGCCATTCTTGACTGGACATTGTGTAGGTTTCTTCCCTGCTGGGACTGGTGGGACTGGGGTTTGGGGGGACTGCCTTTCTTGGGCCGCTGTTGGTTTCAGGTAGGCAGGATGGAGCAGTGGAGAGGGAGGAGGAACAGAACGGGAGAGGGGAGGTTGCGTTCTAGGAGTTCATGGGGCCAGTCTCTTCCGAAGGCTGGGTGGAGTCCTTTGCTGTCTCTGTGGACACGTGTCCCACTTGTTTTCATACGTGGGCGTTTGCTGTCTTCTGCAAACGGCTCTGCCACGCAACCAGGCCAGAGTCCGTCCCCAGCCTCCACTCCTCACACCCCACTGAGTCTTTGGTTCAGCTCGCTGGGCGGAGCAACCGGGCTCAATTAGAAGCAGTCCCCAGCAAACATCGTTTGCACTTAGTCTGCTAATGCCATGCGTGTTCATTGAGGGCCTTCAAGGTGCCCAGCGCCACCAGCACCATTACCTAATCATTTTGGTCTGAAGTTAACAGAGAGCAAGTTTAGCTCTCCAGCCAAACCTGGTGGAAGACTTATTTATAATAAAAAATATATTAGAAAAAAAGATGAAAAAATATCCCTAATCCCATCAAGACAATTATTGCTATTTTCTTAAGTCTCTCTCCTTTCATGCTCACTGAAAAACCCAACCCACCGCCATCGAGTGGATGACCACTCACAGCGACCCGATAGGACAGGGTAGAGCTGCCCCGGGGGTTCCTGAGACTGCCACTGTCCCCGGGAGTAGAAAGTCCAGTCTTTCTCCTGAGGAGCAGCTGGTGGTTTCGAACTGCTGAACATCTGGATCACAGCCCAACGTGCAACCACGACACTACCGGGGCTCCTTCCTTTCATGCGTCTTGTGAAAAATGGTGATCCTTTTAAGAGTCTATTTTGTTTTCCCTCACTACATTTCTAGTGCTACGTGAAACTCGTTCCTCAACATCATTTTCATTCTTTAAGTAATAGCCTTTTCTGTTTATAAAAATTAATGTGTACTTCTTACGGGAGATTGAGAAAATTAGAGATGTTTAGAAGTTCAACGGCATCATATGACTTCCACCCTGCGATGGCTGCGGCATTTCTCTCAAGTCTTTGTTTCTAGGATTATACGTGGATATGTTTTACAAAATGGGCACTCACATGTCTTGCCCGGCTCTTTGAAACATTTTCATTCCAGTGAGGCAGTTCTCATGCACGCACCTGGTCCGAGGAAAATGCCCGAGCCAGAAGGGCTGGGGATGGAAAGTGGTGCTACTGTGCGGTCACCACAGTGCGGTCACCACAGTCCGCCCCTCAGAGGGTCGTCTTTAGTCCTTCTGGTCTTTAGTCATTCTGGTGGGTATGCCAGTCAGTCTCCATGACAAGAAGACACGTGTCTGCCACGAGTTCCTGCTTTACCAGTGTTAGGCCAGGATTAAATTATACATGGATCCATAAGCAATGCTCATGGAAACAGTAGTTAAGAAATCAAACAACGTCTTGCATTGGGCAAATCTGCTTCACGAGACCTCTTTAAAGGGTTGAAGAGCGAGGCTGTCACTTTGAGGACTCAGGTGCTCCTGACGGGCGTGGTGTGTATTACAACCATTTCACATGCATGTGAAAGTTGGACATTAAGTCAGAAAAATCGATGCATTTGAATTATGATGTTGGTAAAGAATACTGAAAATACAAAATTCTAAATTTAGAACCAAATTCTTTTTAGGCAAAAAATACACCAGTTTGTGTTGGAGGAAGTATACTCAGAACGTTCTTTAGACATGTGGATGGAAAGACGTTGTCTTAAGTACCATGGACATTGTGTTTAGTTGGGTTCTCTAGAGAAACACAGCCAGTCACACTTGTATGTGTTGTATGAGAAAGAGATTTATATCAAGACACAGCTCACAATTCTAGAGGTAGGTAAGTCCAGTTCAATTCATAGCAGGCTTTTTCCCAGCTCATAGAAGCTAATGATGAAGCAGAGCTGGGGCCGGGTGAGGCCACAAAGATTAGTGGATGCAGAGACAACTATTATTAGGTGCCATCGTGTTTGTTCCAGCCCATAATGATCCCATCCACAGCAGGAGAACACACTGTCTAGTCCCGCACCATCCTCATCATCATTCCTATGTATGAGCCCAATGTTGCAGCCACAGTGTCAATCCATCTTGGTGTGGGCCTTTCTTTCTTCCACTGCCCCTCTACTGTACCAAGCATCATGTCCTTCTCCAGGGACTGACCACGCCTGACAACATGTCCAAAGTATATAAGACGAAGTCTTGGCATCCTTTCTGTGGCAGTTACATAATCTGTTGTCAACTTGAGACTATTAAGAGTGAAGAGGTGGAATTTATCCTATCAATCAGGTCGTAGCCTGATGACCTTATTTGGAGGCGCTAAGGAGATAAATAGCTTGCTGGAGGTGGGACACAGATATACTCCCTGTGAGACATTCCTGATGACAAGACACATGGAGCTATGCTAAAGCCCTGAAACTGAAGGAGCCACGTGGAGACCCCTGACAGCACGGAGATGCTTCCACCGCCACTGGATCCACAAGGCTTTCCACCCACAGGCCTGTGATCTTCCTGCATTCAGCATCATTGCATGCGTTGAGTGGGTCCGAAGAAGAATTTATAGATTGGTATCGGACATAAGGGTGAATATCGAACTTATGGACTTGATCTGGACTGGGATATTTTCTTAATGTACAATAATTACTCTTCGATATAGAGTTTTCTCTTACACAAATATGAGTGTCTATGAATTTGTTTCTCTGGTCAACCCAGGCTAACACACTTGCCTCTAAGGAACACTCTAGCTGTACTTCTTCCAAGACAGATTGGTTTGTCCTTTTGGCAGCCCCTGGTACTTGCATGTTCTTCACCAGCACCACAGTACAAATGCATTGACTCTTTTTTGATCTTCCTTATTCAATGTCCGACTTTCACATGCATATGAGGCCATTGAAAAGACCATTAGTACGTGACCTTAGTCCTCAAAGTAACATCCTTGCTTTTAAATACTCTAAAGAGGTCTAATACAAATCCAAAATTGGCTGAATGAATCTACTGCCGGTTGTCCACTGCCTGCTCCTGGGATCAGCAGTTGATGCAACAGGAGATCAAGGAACCAGACACAAGATCCAACTCTGGCAGAAGTCGAAAGGCCAAGGAGAATTTGATGCTACTTGGTCTCTTTTTCTTATACAAAAAGCTTTACAAATTAAGGAAGTGTCCTCAGGCTGCACTTCAATTGATAGGTTGGGTTCTGCCCCTCCCCTTAACACCCAGGAGTGTCTAGTTGACATAGTCCCTAGCCATCTTAGGAGAGACCTATCCAAGGAAAAGGACATCAGGTGGAGTCGAAGGTCAGTGAAAAATGAGATCTTCAACAAAATGAGTTGACACAGTGGGTTCAGACATAACAACAAGGTTATGTGAGGTGGTCCAGGACTGGACATTGTTTCATTCTGTTGTCCACATCATTGCCATAAGTCAGAACTGACTTGACAGCACCTCACAATTCCAGAAGGACAAACAAATCTGTCTTGGAAGAAGTACAACTAGAGTTCTCCTTAGAGGCAACGGTGGCCAGACTTCATCTTAAGTGCTTTGGAAACATTGTCAGGAGAGACCAGTCCCTGGAGAAGGACATCACACTTGGTAGAGAAAGGGGCGGGGAAAAGAAGGAGGCCGTCAGCAAGACGGATTGACGCAGCAGCTGCAACAATGGGCTCTCGGGCACAGGAACAATTGGGAAGGTGACACAAGACTATGGGTCTGAACCAATTTGATGGCATCTAATGACAACAACAATAACATGAGGGGGAGTCCACTCGATGGTCGTGGGTTTGGTTTAGGGTTTCGCATGCCCCAACCTAGCTCTGGTTGCTAACCACAGGTCAGCAGTTTGAAACCCCCAGCCAGCTGCTTGGGAGATAAAAGAGGCTTTCTATTCCTATAAAGAGTTACAGTCTTGGAAACCCACAGGGGCAGGTCTACCCTGTCCTATAGAGTCGCTATGAGTTGGCATTGACCCAATGGCAGTGAGTTTGACTGGTTTTTGATACCATAGCACTCAGCTGATACTTTCATTGGGTTACAGAATTCTAGACTTTGGGTAATTTACTCTCAGGGCACTGACATTATCGCTCACAGTGCTTATGAGAAATTTTAATTCAATAATATGCCAGGTATAAGTAATTTTGCCATTGTAGGCTCTTATAGGTCTTTTAATTTTATAGACTCCAGTCCCTCAGTTCTTGGAAATCCTCTTTATTAGTTCTTTGATAATTTCTTCTCTACCTTTTCCTGTTCTCCCTGGAATTCCTAATATTTAGATGTGCATTTCTGGATTGAGTTTCAGTTTCCTGATCTTTTCTATTTTGATTAGCTTCTAGGAGAGCTCCTGGAATTGGTTCTAATGAGTGCCTATTCTAAGTATGTTTTCAGTTAAATTTTCACATTAAATAGGAATAGTTAGGTGATTCATAACATCCATTAGACAAATGTTTGCCTTAGTCTATAGCGCATATTGAACTTTTCTATGCACAAAAACACATTAAAGAAGCACATCCAGAGACACTAAAACATCTTTAATATCACAATACAGTAATAATAATGTTTTAGTGAAAGTTTCAAAATAGCACCCACTTTTAATTAAGAACCACTGTATGTACCTCAGCATTTTAATATAATAGGCTTTATGGGAGTTGGTTCTTAACTACAAATTGTTCATATGTTGGCTAGTTCATAACCTGGGGGTTGCCTGTATGTGTATATGTATTTTTTATTTTAAGAATGAAATATGATATTTTGCTTGGGGACAAAGGGGTGTAGCTACTTTCCATGCTATACATTGCAGGAATATGAGAGTAAACTCTGTGTGTGTGTGTATGTGTGTATGTGTATCCTACCTGACTCTTGCTCCTGGTCACACGTAGTTAGCACTTGACCAGAGCATCCAGTGAGCATGCTCTAGGCAGAGGGATCCATCAGCCTGCTGGGTGAGGTACCCTGTCCATCAGATTTCCCCTTTGCTCATATCTTGTGAAATTGGACCCTATCCTTGACCCTTTTTCTTTATTGTCGCTTAATGGGGCCTTAGAGAATGGGGAGAGAAGGCGTACAGTTCATGGCCCTTCATCTTTTAATTGAAGTCTCTATGTACATTTAAAAACATGCATAAAAACAATACAGAGGTATAATTAAATAAGATAAAACACACTTCTTCAAAGAGTCCAGCTCACTGAGCTTCAGCAAATGCGGGTCCACATGTCACCAGCTCACGGACAAGATAGAGGACATTTCCATCCCTCCAGAATGTTCCCTGCTCTCCTTCCTCACCCAACCCCAGGAAGCCACTGCCTTAGCCTGCTTTGGATTTTATATGCATGCAGCATATTTAGTGAGTCTCCTCTCATGTCTGGTTTCTTTTTCTCAGACTACTATCTTCAGATTCTCCCAGGCTGTTCTATGTAGCGAAACTTTGTCCCTTTCTATTACTGAATAATCTCCCAGCATGTGTCACTCTGTCTATACATCTGTGTGTGAACACTTGGGTTGTTGCCAGTTTTAAGCTCCGATGAACGGAGCTGTGAGGAACATTCCTACTCAGGTATTTTCGGTGGATGTGTTTTTTTATTTCGCTCAGGTGAATACCACTGAGTGAGCCTGTCAGGCCACATGGTAAAGGCATGTTCAACTCTCCAAGGCTGTTGAGCTGTATCGCACATCACCCCCACCCTGCCTCCCCCAGCACTCTATGAGCGGTCTTGACGCTCGAAAGCTCTGCCCATACTAGGTAGCATCATCAGTTTTGCTCATGGTAGTCATCCTGGTGGGCGGGTGCTGGTAGCCCTGGGTGGTTTCACCTGCATTCGCGATAACTCATGAGGTTGAGCACCATTTCCTGTGCTGGTGGCCATTTCCCTGTCTTCTTTGGCGAGGTGTCTGCTGGAACCCTTTGCCCCCTTTTCTTTGGGTTTCTTATGCCCTTCTTCTTGAGTTGTAAGGTGGTTGTGATACTGGGGTGTCTGATACATTGTCAGAATCCCGGGATACAGGTTTGAGACCCACTGGCCCCCATTTAAAATTGTACTCTCAGCAATTTAAAAAATGTAATTACTTTGAAAACATATCTTTTTCTGCTTTATAGATGTATCATATTGCTTGTTTCTGTCCTTCCCTACTTGTTGAACGCTGTGTGTGTGTGAGAGGTTGCTATGGTAAGAATCCAGTGCGCATTCTCCCACAGGAATCTTTGGTACTTAGGTTAGAGTCCCAGCAGCACTGTGAGCCCAAGAGGACAGGCCACTGTAAGGGCTTTGGATCCCTCCCTCCAAATGGCTTCTGAAAAGCGCCCTCCACAGCAGGTGCAAACCCGGTCTTCGGCCACCAGGGCCAGGCCTGGATGTCCTTTTAGCAAAAGTAATGGTTACTAACTTAATGGGCAGAAATGGTTTTAAGCCACTTTTGAAAAAAAAAAAAACCCAAAGATCAGGGCAGGTGAGCATCTTTCCCAGTGCTTAGTAGTCACTGGCCCTTGGTCTCCTAGACCAGCCTGGGAAGCTGTGCTTTGTCCCTGAGTTGTTTAATCCATGTCTTTTGTTCTCCAGTGGCCTTTGAAGCCTGCTTCCTAGCTCTGTCTTTCCATTGAAGCTCAGGGGCCTGGATGCACGCTGGCTGGAGGGAGCCAGCCGAACTGGCATTCAACCAGAGCTAGTGGGCACTGGCTTGCTGGGGTTGCCCTGGGTGCACAGGGCCCCCTGCACCCAGTTTTCTTCCGGCCAACTGAGTCTATGGATGGGTAAAGATTGACTACAGTAAAATGTGGAAGCTACTGTTTCTTTCTGTTGAGAGTAGGGGGCACCTGGAAGGAGAGTCCAAAGCAGGAGGACCAGGAAGCCTGCCCTCTGAGAGTTAAATTGTAACTCTTGCCTAATGGGGCACAACAGAGAATGCAAGGTCACCAGACAGGGTCAAAGTGGCTCCCAGACGAGCAAGTCATGGTAGGAGCCTTAACAAAAGAATTGCCCAACCGGAAGAAAGGGAAGTGGGAGGGTGCTCAGTAATCAAAATGAAATGCCCCCAGGCCCAGGGTTAAAAAAAAAAAAAGCCAGTGGGGAAACTGCCCTTGTTGAATTTCACTGGCTTTTTCCTCTAACCGGAAGGGCTCACCCCTGCAAAAGACAAACAAAGAAAGCCAGAGCTGACCTCAGACTCCAGATGAGCAGCGTGTGCAGAAGACAACCCTGCTCCACGGGGGTTTCAGGCTGTGACCTTTGGGAGTGCAGACTGCCAGGCCATCCTTCCGAGGTGCCTGTGAGTTGGTTTTAGGATACAAAGGAGACCCTAAATCTCAACTGTCATTTGAGGAGAATGTTTATTCAGTAGTGTACAGGAAAAGACAAGACAAAGACACCTCAACCAGCTGAGGGAAACTATCCGCATGAGGTCACAATGGCACATCTACGGGTTGACAGAGAATCAGAAGATTAAGCCGGACACGGGAGGGAAAAGGCAACTGTTGCAGAAACATGATTGGCAGCAGATCAATACATCACAGTGATAGTGCGACGAGAGGAATGGGACCGTCATTGGGATGGTACATCATGCCAGACAGAAGAATTAGCAGATTGGTTCTTGGCCTTCTGATCAAGACAGTCAGGGCATGACTGCTAACTAGGTCACCCCAGAACCCCAATCTCCATCAAGAACATACCTAGGCAAGCTCCTATAGAAGACTGCTCCTTCCCGAGCTAGTCAGCTGAGCGGAAGTGATTCACTTTCCAGTGCACTCCACCTGAGGGCAAGACTGTTCACACTCTAGTTGATGGTCAGAAAGTATTCGATGGATGCTCAATTCAGTGGGATTCAGCAAGTGGATTTCAGACATGAAGGAGCATAGGCAAAGTGGAGACCCAAAGCCCACCTGTGAGACGAGTGGACAGTCCCTCACAGAAAGGCCACATGGAAGGGGTGATATATCCAGGGTGCAGTAGAGCACTGATGAAACACTTAACTATCCTCTAGTTATTGAAAACTTCCTCCTCCCACAATTATGGCCTCAGTTTTACCTCACTAATCTTGCTAGACCTACGTATGTACATTGGTACAATCAAGGTCTTTGTGATAGGGAGGTTTATTGTGCCAACCTGGCCAATGAACACATGTGGGATTAATTGAAGGGTGGAGATATAAATGGCTCAGCGAGCCTTGTCTTGCTGTTCTCTTGCTCTTTGATGATTGGACCAATGTGCAGCTGCCTTAGCTGGTTCTCTGCCTCAACTTACAAGCTACACTACCTATGGGACACCCAACCCATGGACTGTGTCACTGTAGTTTGAGTTTCCTTCCAGACCTGCTTCGCCACGCTACTGGTGAATATGTTGCTTGAGCTGGGGACTGTTGGACCCTGTCATCTGGCTGACTGTTGGTGACCTGCCTTGCTGTTTGTTGCCTGTGGCTGGATTCCCTGAATTGCTTTACAGAGGAATCAGCTGTCTGCTTCCTTGACTTGCACCCGGCAGCCCTCACCACTTGAAGGACTGCCAGTGTATTAGCTGTCTCACAGAAGTGAGTTTCACTGAGACATTTGTACTGTTCTGTAGACTAATTCGTTGTTTATTTCTTATGTTGTATCTATCTATCTATCTATCTATCTATCTATCTATCTATCTATCTATCTATCTATCTATCTCTATATCTATATCTGTGGAGGGTGAGTGGGTTGGAAAGGGGGAACTGATTACAAGGATCCACATGTGACCTCCTCCCTGGGAGATGGAAGGCAGAGAAGGGGGGGGTGAGGGAGGCTCCGGATAGGACAAGATATGACAAAAAAAGAGGACCTGATGCAAAGTTGTTTATTTCTTATGTTGTATCTATCTATCTATCTATCTATCTATCTATCTATCTATCTATCTATCTCTATCTATATATAAAATCATAAGTGTCCTGGTTTTGTTTCTCTAGAGAATCCTGTCTAACATAGTCTTTCAGTATGAAACCCAAACTAGATAAACCCTTCAGAAACAATAATGGGAGTAATGATTCCCTGAGGGCACGGGAAGAGAGTGGGAGAGGAAAGGGGGGACTGATAGCAATAATGACTGTATAACCCACTCGAGGGGACTGAACAGCAGAATTTTAGGTGAATGGATATATTGGAAGGTATAATATATGGCATAAACTTAAAATAGTAATAATATTTTATATTAGGGCTCAGGGGGATGGTAGGATGGGGGAGGGAGAGGATAAAGGGGCCTGAGATCAAGGAGTTCAAGAAGAAAGAAAATGTATTGAAAATGATGATGGCAGCAATTGTACAACTATGCTTGATCGAATGGACCAATGCATTGTAATGCTATATGTAAGAGCTGCTAATAAGATGGTTTTGGTTTTTTTTTAATGGATTGGGGCTTTCGCTTTTATCCCTAGACTTCTGCAAGCCTAGTGCTCAGCATGTAAGCTCTAATACAGTGGGTTCAAGCTGCCGACCTTTTGATGAATGGCTGAGCAGTTAGCTGTTTGTGCCACTCAGGGGCTTTACAGCCTGGAACGTTGTTAGATTGCTGTGAGGTGCCGGGGGGCTGGTTTGACTCATGGCGACCCCGTGTACAACAGAAGAAACCCTGCGCCATCCTCACAATTGTTGCTGTGCGTGAGCCCTTTGTTGCAGCCACCGTGTCCATCAATCTTGTGGAGGGCCTTTCACTGCCCCTCAACTTTACCAAGCGAGATAACATGTTCAACGTGTGGAAGACAAAGTCTCCCCATACTCACGTCTAAGGAGCATTCTGGCCGTACTTCTTCCAAGGCAGACTAGTTTGTTCCTCTGACCTTCCACGGTATTTTCAATGTTCTCTTCCAGCACCACAATTCAAATCCGTCTATTCTCCTGCGGTCTTCCTGGTTCCGCGTCCAACTTTCACATGCATAGACCATTGAAAATGCCATGGCTTGGGTCGGGCGCACCTTAGTCCTCAAAGTAACACCCTTGATCTTAAGAAGTCTCAATACAGCACATTGTTTGACCTCGTGACTGCTGCTTTTGTGAACATTGACTGTGGATCCAAGCAAGACACAATCCGTGACAGCAGCCATCTCTTCTTCATTTATCATGACCTCACCTAATGGTCCAGATGTGAGAATTCTACTTTTCTTTACGTAAAGTCATAATATATATCGAAGGCAGCAACACTTGTTCTTCATCAGCAGATCTTTCAAGTCCCTCTAACTTTCAGCAGCAAGTCTGTGCTATCTCTATGTCGCAGGTTGTTAGTAAGCTTTCTTTCGATCCTGATGTCATGTTCTTCCTCACTAATCCCTTGAAGATCTGTGAAGATCGGCTCAGCACACAGATTGAATGAGTATGGTGAGAGGAGACAGCCCTCCTGGGCAGCTTTCCTGAGTCTAAACCACGCAGTTTCCCTGGTTCTGTTTGCACAGCACAGCTGCCTCTTGATCCATGTGCAGGTTCCACATGAGCGCAAGCATTCCGGAGTTCCCATTCTTCTCCAGGCTGTCCATAGTTTGCTATGATCTACACAGTTGAATGCCTTGGCATGGTCAACAGAACACAAGTAAACAAACATCTTTCTGGTATTCTCTGCTTCGAGCAGGATCCATCTGACGTCAGTAGGGATAGCCCTGGCTTGCGTCCTCTTTGGAAGCTGGCCTGAGCCTTGGCAGCTCCCTGTCAGTGCACTGCTGCAGCTATTGCTGAATGACCTTCAGCAGCATTTTACTTACAGGTGATGTCAATGGTATGATTCTATAATTTGCACATTCTGTTACACACTCTATAGGACAATGCTTCCTCTTTGCTTGCTGAGTGGCTGGTGGGTTTGAACTGCTGACCTCGTGGTTAGCATCCCAGTGCTCGCCACTAAGCTGCTAGGGCTCCCCATGGCAAATAATTTCAGCCCAAGTGAGCTTTGTATATATTCATAAATAAGTACTGCATGTGCAGATGGGGGTCTCTAGGGTTATCTCTCATGAACCGATGAAGCGTCGTCCCTCTCAATCTGGGACTTCTCAGGACGGGCCTCATATGTGCCCACAAATGAGAAGATCCTTTACAATATTCATGGGGGCCCCCGATGAAGCCTCTACATGAGTTCACAAATAAGCCTGTCTCGAGTATTCCTGGAAACTCCCAGGGGGATGCCTCATAGACCCCCCAATACGATGTGGACAGATGCCTCTCATCTGCACCCCAGTATGTTCCCTGACACAATATCCCCAAGCGTCCCCAGGGAACATCACCCAGATGCTCATAAACAAGCCCCCTGAAACATTTCTGAGCACGCAGGGAGCACTGCACCTGAGCTCACAAACAAGGCCGCCTCTCTGTGTGTGCCCACAGCTCCTGCCCCAGACTCTGGGGCCGGTTGATGGACACTGCCCTCTCCTGAAGGGTGATGGTGTCGCCTTCCAGTGAAGCCTTCGAAGCCTTCAAGATGCCCTGGCTACAGGCTCTTTGGGAGCAAAGTCGAGTAGAGTCTTATGTTTCTCCTCTGGGAGGGGTAGACACCCAGGGCTGGCTGTTCCTCTGTGCTTTGCATGGGTTTAGCAAATCGTGCTGTTTTAATCGAGGGTTCTCGTGCTCTTTGGGGGATTCAGCTAAGGGGCACGGTGGGCTGGGCCACGAGATGAATCTAAGGGATAGAATCCTCTTTCTGAGGATGGAGGCTTTGCTCAAAGCTGGTTAAGTCAACACTGGCTGCTCGCAACCCTTTCCCAGGAGACTCTGCAATGTCCTTGTGAATGGGTACATTGTTCTGTTGCTGGTTTATGAATAGAGGGATTTTACTATGAGGGATGGGGTCAATTTTACAGAAGAGTCAGGAAACAGGCCAGGAAAAACACACAATCACTCTCGGAGCTGGGACCCACTGCTGCCTATGGCTAAGGCAAGGCACAGGCAGGAGCACCTGTGGTACCACTGTCCCCAAGAACCAGACACCGCGGCTTCCAGTCTGATCTCCCTGCACAGGGCTGCACGACACCTTGCACGGGTCACGGTCGAGTTCTAATCCTCTCATAGGTGTGTCTGCTTGAAGGGAAGTAGGTCACACGGAGTCTGGAAATGGAGGCACCTTGCAGTTCTCCGTCTTTGTAATGCAGACCAGAGTCTAGAATGGGTGCTAGTGGAGTCACAGCGGGCTGCTCATGGACAAATCCCATCAGCTTATTAGGCACACACAGATATGGCGGAAGCTGAATTTATGTTAAAATGAAGCACAGGAATAAAGGGCAATTATTGCTGAACACGATCCAAATGCACTCTGGGAGCCGTTGCCTTGGCATAAGGATTCAATCTATCCGATTCTTGAGGCAATTATAACCCTATGGCGGATGAACTCATTAGAATGTCTTGTTTGCGTATTAAATATTCAGATAATGTTACTAACTCCTCTTCCTCTCATTTGTTGACTAATTGATTTATTCATCAAATATTTACCGAGCCTCTATTATGTGCCAGGCACCCTGGTCGTATTTAGGGATAGAAAAAGGGACCATCCTAAAGGATCTCTTTGTCTAGTAGGGAAGATGGGTAGGGCATTAGGCCATTATCAAGCTGTGAACGCTGGGGGAGAGAGAAGATGAAGATGGCTGGGGGCAGGATGGGGATGGATGGTGTTGGGCGGATCGTTTCAGGAGAGAATTCTGCATTGAGACCTAAAGGTTGGAGAGGATGGAGATCAGAAAGGCCTTCCTGGCCAAGGAACTGCATGTCCAAAGTCTCAGCACATCTGGGGCATACTACATTGGGTAAAAAAAGCTAAAGCCTAGATTCTAATTCTGGGACTGGGATGAGGACAGGGAGTCAGGTCATGAAAGCCCTGGAATTCTCTCATTTGAAATTCAGATTTTACCCTGATGGAAATTCAGATTTTGTCCTGAAGATAGATGCTTAAGTTCTTTAAAAATAAGAGTAAGGTTCAGATTGTGACTTAGAAAGATTATGCTTAGGAGGGTGGAGGGAAGGTGAGGGAGAAAGGGGGAACAGATTATAAGGATCTACATATAACCTCCTCCCTGGGGGACGGACAGTAGAGAAGTGGGTGAAGGGAGACATCGGATGATGTAAGATATGAAAAAAAAATAATACTTTATAAATTATTAAGGGTTCATGGGGGAGGGAGGAGTGGGGATGGAGGGGAAAATGAGGAGCTGATACCAAGGGCTCAAGTAGAAAGCAAATGTTTCGAGAATGATGATGGCAACATATGTACAAATGTGCTTGACACAATGGATGGATGTATGGATTGTGATAACAGTTGTATGAGCCCCCAATTAAATGATTTAACAAAAAGAAGAAGAACTATACCACCATGCATCTGTCAGTGTGTTGTACTGTGGTGGCCTGTGTGTTGCTGTGCTGCTGGAAGCTATATCACTGGTATTTCAAATGCCAGCAGAGTCACCCAAAGTGAACAGGTCTTATCTTAGAAGTAAAGCTGTAGTGCTCCTTAGAAGCAAGGATGACCAGACTTGTCTTATATATGAGGGGTTAAGCCCCCAAAACAGAAAAAAAGCTCTACTGGGCAGAGCATGCATTCTTGTATGCATCCTTCCCACTAAGTGAGCATCAAGCAACTCACTCTGAGTTAGTGCATCCAGTGACATTGCCTGGGAAGGTTCTCTTTGGTCACAGTTGATTTTTTCGTAAAAGCAATTAAAAAAAAAAAAAAAGCAGTTTTGCTCAAACCTCATTTTTTGTGAGGGCCAGTTTAAGAAAACAGCATGTAGCTGTAAGATTTTGTTTTCTGCTTGGGAAAATGTCACAGGAGCTGTTATGACATTGAACACGGCTTGCAGGGGCAGCACTATGGGAAAACTCAAGTGTACGATTGGTTTCCTCATTTCAACAAAGATGAAATGTCAGTTGACGACAAACCTCATTCTGTACATCCATCAACTTCTTGAATGGATGAAAATGTCGACTCATCGTGCATTTGGAGTTCGTTCTAGCAGATCAGCCCGTTCATCAAGCTTTCACAGGTTCTGAAAAGAATTCATAGCAGTGTGTGACAAAAAATGGCCTGATTTATGGCAGACGGGGGCCTATTTTGCCACCATGACAAGGCACCTGCTCGCACAGCCATCTCAGTGCACAAGCTGTGGGACAAAATCAGAATACCTTTCTTGCTCCATGCACCTTACTCAGCTGACCTCATTTCATGTGACTTCTTTTTGTTTCCATGAATGAAGAGGGACATGAAAGGACAGCGATTAGATAATGTAGAAGAGGTGAAGAAAAAAAAAAAAAGAGGGAGATGCTGTCAGACGTCCAAACAGATGTGTTTGAAAACTGTTTCCAAGAATGGAATCACAAATTTGACAAATATATTAAGTCTCATGGAGAGTACTGTGTACACTCGTGTATAAGCTGAGTTTTCCAACACTTTTTTAAATGCAGTTTTTGTGGTAAAATTAGGTGCCTCTGCTGATATTTGGGTCAGCTTATACTCAAGTATATATGGTACTTTGAAGGTGATGTTTATTTTGTAAAAAGAAAAGTAAACACATATCTTTGAAAATAAAAGGAAAGAAAGATTATGCTGATAGTCATTGTTAAGTATAGAATAGAAATAGAGAGGATCAGCAAGAGGCTAAAGACTTAGTCTACTTGTAAATGTGGTGAAGAAAGCTGATGGTGCCCGGCTATCAAAAGAGATAGTGTCTGGGGTCTTAAAGGCTTGAAGATAAACAAGCGGCCATCTAGCTCAGAAGCAACAAAGTCCACATGGAAGAACACACCAGCCTGTGTGATCAAGTGGTCCCAAAGGGATCAGTTATCAGGCATCAAAGAACAAAAAAATCATATAATTGGCTGCACACCATGACACGATCGCCGAAGACAAACGGGTGCATAAGCAAATGTGGAGAAGAAAGCTGATGGTGCCCGGCTATCAAAAGAGATAGTGTCTGGGGTCTTAAAGGCTTGAAGGTGAACAAGCGGCCATCTAGCTCAGAAGCAATAAAGCCCACATGGAAGAAGCACACCAGCCGGTGTGATCACGAGGTGCCAAAGGGACCAGGTATAAGGCATCATGCAAAAAAAAAAAAAAAAGAATATATATACACCATAGTGAATGAAGGTGGGAGTGCAGTGTGGAGACCCGGGGCCCAAATGTCGACCACTGGAGATCCCCTCATAGAGGGGTTTAGGAGAGGAGATGGGTCAGTCAGGGTGCGAGGTAGTACCGATGAAGAACACAACTTTCCCCCAGATCCTGGATGCTTCCTCTCCCCAACTACCATGATCCGAATTCTACCTTGCAGGACTGGATAGGGCAGAGGTTGTACACTGGTACATATGGGAGCTGGAGGCACAGGGAACCCAGGGTGGATGATACCTCCAGGACCAGGGGTGTGAGGGGCGATGCTGGGAGAGTGGAGGGTGAGTGGGTTGGAAAGGGGGAACTGATTACAAGGATCCACATGTAACCTCCTCCCAGGGAGATGGATGGCAGAGAAGGGGGGGAAGGAAGACTTCGGATAGGGCAAGATATGACAAAATAACAATCTGTGGATTATCAAGGGCTCATGAGGGAGTGGGGAGTGGGGAGGGAGGGAAAAAAAAAGAGAGGACCTGATGCGGAGGGCTTAAGTGGAGAGCAAATGCTTTGAGAGTGATCAGGGCAAAGAATGTATGGATGTGCTTTATACAATTGATGTATGTATATCTGTGGATTGTGATAAGAGTTGTATGAGCCCCTAATAAAATGTAAAAAAAGAAAAGAGAAAATGATTAGGGCAAAGAATGTACAGATGTGCTTTATACAATTGATGTATGTGTATGTATGGATTGTGATAAGAGTTGTATGAGCCCCTAATAAAATGTTTTAAAAAAAAAGACCTAGTCAAGGTGGGAAATTTTGATAGCTGAACCAGTGAGTGACACGGTAGAAGATGAGAACAGGATGGACGGGGGAGATGTGGAGAAGGGTGGGTCTCTCAATGCATGGGAACAAGGGGATGAGGCAAAGAGAGCAGAAATTTAGGATGACATTCATGTGCCACCCAGCTCACCATTCAGGATCGAAAGAGCTTCCTTCAGCCCTTGGGGGGATTTCTCTTGTTTGAAGACTGCTGTCTTATCCATGGTCAGACCCTCTTCTTGGACAGCCCACATCCAATAACTGGTCAACATGAGATTATAAAAGCTACATCCCAGGCCCCTTGCTGGAACTGAAGACAGCTCTGAAAGGCTGTTCTAACCTCCCATCTCCTGAGAAGTTGACTGGGGCTTTGGTTGAAATTCCATTGCACCCAACCTCCTCTTTCCAATCCTCCCGTTTCCTCTTCTACACCTAGGGACCCCAAGAGTATTCCCTAATAAATCTTCCTATGTCAGTCTCTGTATCAGAACTTGTTTCTTGAGATTGTCAGACCTGCAATGGATGGTATCCCTCTTCTTGGCTCATGAGGAGTATGAATAGTGAGTGGGGTCATTCACCAAGATGTGGAACATGGGCAGAGAAATTGATTTGGCATGGAAGAGAAAGCGATAATAAGCTGAACTTCGGAACAATTGAGCTTGAACTTCCAGAGACTTGCAGCCTGTTGGGAATAAATTTCAAGAGAAAAGTGTAGAGGCCAGGTGTACATGTGGGGTCATTAGTGTTCTGGAACTAGTTGAAGTCTTAGATTGGCCCTTTCTCAACAGAAAAACCAACCAATCCAAACCAAATCCACCGACTTACAGTGACTATGAAGACAGGCTAGAATTTCCTATCTAAGGTAGGAAATACCATGGTCCTGGTCGGTTCATCTTGACCTTCAGGCCTGGCTCTTCCCTGCATGCTGGACTCCCACCCATGGTGCTCTCCTGACCGCCAGCCCTGCACATCTCGACTGACTTCATTCAGCCCCGGCCTCCAGACACACTTCAGCTTTCCTCTTGTTTGCCAACTTCATTTTTAGCTTTGCTTCAACTTCCCAAGACCTGACTTTTCTCTCTGTCTTCACGATCCAGTGCCAAGCCATGTCCCAATGTGTGCTTATCTTATCATTTTGAGCATTCCAAAGGTAAGTGTTGCCAGGCTAGACGCGGTCGGTTTGCGCCTTTCCACAATTCTTTCAGCTGCAGACAGCTACATTCACAAGCGATGTCCAGGCCAGTCCTGGACCCCTGAACAGTTGGCTAGCATTTTACTCTCTGTGGGATCACCCGTTGTCTGGACGATGCTCCTCGGTCTGCCTTTAACCAACCTGTCTTTGCTTAGACATTTGCACTAGCTCTTCTCTCATCTTTCCATGCTTGGCTGCCTCCTCCTTGTCATCAGATGGTCACCTCTTCAGAGAAAACTCCCTTGAGCATCTGATCTTAAGTAGCTACCCAGTGCCCCTCTTCCACCTTCGTTTTCTTCTCTTTTAAATTCTTTTACTGGAGCTCTTACATTCTTTTCACAATCCATATATTCATCCAGTGTGTCAAGCACATTTGCACATATGCCGCCATTTTCAAAGCATTCTCTTCCCACTTGAGCCCCTGATATTAGCTACCCATTTCTTCTCCCTCCCTCCCTGTCCACCTTCCCTCACGAACCCTTGATAAGTTATAGATTATCATTTCCATATCTTACATAGTCCTCTGTCACCTCTCACCTACTTTCCCTTATTTGTACCCCTGGGAGGGGGTTCTAGATTGATCCTTGTGATCGATTCCCTCTTTCTCCCCCACCATCCCCTAATGCTACTGGTATCTCTACTCTCCTTGTTGACCCTGAGGGGTTTATCTATCCTGGAATTCCTGTGTTGCGGGCTTTTATCTGCAGCAGTGTGCAAGCTCTTGTCTACTCCAATTTGTAAGGTAGAACTGAGGTCATGATAGTGGGGTGAAGGAAGCACCAAAGAACTAGAGGAAAGTTGTGTGTTTCATCGGTGCTATACTGCACCCTGACTGGCTCATCTCTTCCCTGTGACCCCTCTGTGAGGGGATGTCCAATTATCTACAGATGGGCATTGGGTCTCCACTCCATGACCCCCACCCCATTCACTTTTGGTATGGTTTTGTTCTGCTACCTGATCCTATCGACACCTCATGATCACACAGGCTGGTGTGCTTCCTCCATGTGGGCTTTCTTGCTACTGAGCTAGATGGCCTCTTGTTTATCTTTCAAGCCTTTAAGACTCCAGATGCTATATCTTTTGATGGCCAGGCACCATCAGCTTTCTTCACCACGTTTGCTTAAGTATCCGCTTTGTCTTCAGCAATTGTGTTGGGAAGGTGAGCTTCACAGAATGCCAAAATTGTTAGAACAAAGTGTTCTTGTGTTAAGGGAGTACTTGAGTCGAGGCCCAATGTCCATCTGCAACCTTTATTCTTAACATATAGATATGAGTACATAGTTCTATTCCGCTCTCATTATATATGTATTTACACAGGTACATGCCTGTATTTAGATCTCTATGAATGTCCTTTGCCTCCTGGTTCTTTCCTCTATTTCTTTTTACTTTCCTCTTGTCCTACCATCATGTTCGACCTTCATTAGGGTTTAGTACTTCCTCGCTGCTACATTGCCCTTGATTAAGCCCCAGTAGGCATCCTAAGACCTTCTTTCCACTGATTATAGTTCACTTGTTGTTCCCTTGTCCCTGAGTTGGTTCCCCCCACCTTCCTTTCTCCTACCTCCTCTTCTCCCGTATCCCCCTGGAACTATTGGTCCCATTCTTTTAATCTCTGAATCATTTATCCTGCCTATCTTATCTAGATAGATCATTTGCTTTTCTTATTACAATCTGATTGTTTTCAATACCCGTGTCTCTGTCTTCCACTATTTGAATGTACATCTCTGCAAAAGAGAGTGTGTGTGGGAATTAAGTACCATGCTGTCTCCAGCACCCAGAACAGTGCCTGGCAATATGATAGGTGTGCCATAAAACTGAGAAGACTTACTGAGTGAATCTGCCTTTGGCTGCTATCCCAACCCCTCTGTCCCTGCTTTCTGCATCTGCTAAAGCAGTGGTTCTCCACCTTTCTCATGCCGCGACCCTTTCATACAGTTCCTTAGGTTGTGGTGACCCCCCACCCATAAAATTATTTTTGTTGCTACTTCATAACTGTCAGTTTGCTAGTGTGATGCATCAGGTGACCCCTGTGAAAGGGCTGTTCCACCCCCAAAGGGATCGTGACCCACAGGGTGAAAACCGGTGCTCTAAAGGAAAGCCTGCTTGAAACGTGAGTGCTGATGTTATGGAAATAGCAACTCATCGGCCACCAGTTCATTTCACCACTTGGATGATGATTCTTTCTCATTTTGTTTTCTCCTGCACCACTGCCTTGATTGGTGGTGATTAGCAGAGAGTGGTCCATTTATGTGAAACACCTGCTTCCCACCTGTTTCTCCCCCTTCTCCCCCATGAGCAGTCAGCTCTAGCCCCGTGCAGGAAGCTGGTGGGTGTCCTTCAGGGCTGAGTGGCTCCGAGAGGTTTTTTCCAGGAGCCCAATCCAAACTGCACCATCTGGGTGGCCACCTGCCTATCATTCTCCCAGCTTTGTATGGAATGCATCTGCCTGCGCGTGAAAGAGTCCTGGAGAGATTTGTGGGCATCAAGGAGGACTGGCAGAAAAACGGGCCCAAGAAGCAGAGCTGAGCAGAGGGAAGCCGTTTCTCCTCGGTGAGCTAGGTTGTGATTTGATTGGTCTCCTTTCATGTCAGTGAACTCAGCACACACCAGTTCCCAAGACTGTGGGCTTTGCCTCACTCTGGTCAGCCCATTCTGGGGTGTCACAGTTTATTTTACCCCAACTCAGGGTTGGAAAGCACGACTTGGCACTAAAAGGGTCCTCCACTGGAGAACTACCCAGCTGAAGGCTCTGATCATGGCCCTCTGCCGATGGCTGCCCAGTCAATTCCAACTCACGGGGGGCCCGCATGGGTCCGAGGAGACCTGTGCTCCAGGGTCTTTGTTAGCTGACATTTTGAAAGCAGATCATGAAGTCATTCTTCTAGGGAAGGCTGGGTGGATTTGAACCACTAACATTTTGGTTAGCACAACCCAGGGACCCTGCTATGCTCCGACTCATGCGTTCCAGCCAAGTCATTCATTCAACACCTGCTCAGGCTAAAAACCAAAAACCCGAACTCACTGCCATCAAGGCAATTATGATACGTGACAGCTCTATAGTAGAACAGAGGAGAACTGCCTTCCAGGCTTCCTAAGACTGGAACCCTTTACACAGGCAAACCGCCACCCCCAGAGCATGGGAGTTCAGACCACCGGCTTTTCTGGTTATCACATGAGCACTTAACGTGAGGCTGCCTTAGATTACCTTAACAAAAGAAAACAAAACCCCAAACAACAACAACATTAACCCACTGTCAGCAACTGAGAGGACAGAGTAGAATTGCTCCTTGGTGTCTAAATCCGAAGCAGATAGCCTCAGCTTTCTCCCATGAAGCAACTATTGAGTTTGACCCTCTGACCTTCTGATTAGCAGCTCAATTTATAGCCTACTACAACACTAGGATTCCTTTAGTCAGGCTGTAATCTGTGCTAATTACGGAATATTTTCCTTTAGGTCCGTGATAAAACTCAGAGTAGCGATGATTGGATGGCTCTCAGCAGAGTACACCCATCAAAGCGAGAGCGGGCCTTGGGTAAACTTGGGGCCGGAACTCAATTAGGAAGCTCCATTTGAAGACACGTCTGATGTATTTGCATGTGTGAGTCTGTCATGTTGTTTCCCAATTCCATTCCTCCCAAGTTGAGGGCCCATTGGGTCATCAGGTGACTTATAACTGTCTCTACTATTTGTTCCCCTTGGTACTTTTGAAGTGCCCATGAAATGCCATGCATAGTAATAGACATAACCCTAAACTCCAAACTCACTGCCTTCGAATTGATTCTGAGTTCTACAGGACAGAGTAGACCCTCCCTGTGTGAGTTTCCGAAACCATAACTCTCCCCTGGTGTAGAAGGCCTTATCCTTCTCCCTGAGAGCAGCGAGCAGGCTCCAACTGATGACCCCAGGTTAGCAGCCCAACGAATCACCACTAGGCCTCCAGAGCTCCTAGGGGCTGCAAAGTTGACTCTCACAGCATCCTTGCCCCGAAAGACTCCACAGACAGGCGGGGGAGATAGATCATACACTGCTACAAGCTCATACAGGGACCCTTATCCCAAACTGAGGAGCCCCGGCGTAGCGGGAGGATCAGCACTGGACTGCGAACCGCAAGGTCAGTAGTTCAAACCTACTAGTCTCTTCAAGGGAGAAAGAAGAGGCCATCTACTCCTCTAAACATTTACAGTCTCTGAAACGCCCCCGGCAGATGTTCTACAGCAGTGGTTCTCAACCTGTGGGTAGCGACCCCTTTGGGGAGCGTTCAACAACCCTTTCACAGGGGTCGCCCGATTCATGACAGCGATGAAGTAGCAACAAAAATGATTTTGTGGTTGGGGGGTGGGGGTCACCACCACACGAAGAACTGTATGAAAGGGTCACGGCATTAGGAAGGTTGAGAACCGCTGCTCTAGAGGGTCTCAATGCGTCAGCATCAACTGGATGGCAGTGGGCTGGGCTCCTGGGTTTATCCCAAACTTAAGGGCAAGCCACTCCTGGAGACAGGTGAGTGCTAACAAGCCCAGGAGGCCTGGGAATTGGTGAGGAGGGAGGAGACGGTGGGCCAGAGCTCCAGGAGTAGCTCGCGGCAGGTGCACAAAGGCTAGTGGTAAGAGAAAAGTTGCATGGTGGGTAGGGCCGCAGTCTGGCATGCTGGGGATGCCAGTTGTCTGACTGGCATTGGATGCCATCCTGAGGGCAAAAGAGGCAGGGCAGGACTTGAGCAGAGGCACTTCATGGTCAGAGCGAGGCTTCAGGCGGATGATCTGGCTGGTGCATGAGTAGGGGGCGGGAAGCAGGAAGGACTGCGTGCAGAGTGGCCAGGGCCGTACACAACTCCAGTGGCAGTGGCGAGGAGAGTGACTGGGCTGCAGAGATATTGGGGAGTGAACTGATATCTCTGTGAGGGCTGTGGGAAAGTGGGGTGAGGGAAAGGATGAGCCCCAAGCTTGTGGAAATGAAGGAGTGTGTGTGTGTGTGTGTGTGTGTGTGTGCGTGCGCGCGCGCCATGAACCAAGACACGTGCACAAAACCAACAACAGAGCCCAGGGGAAGCAGCGAGAGCACTCTTCCCTCTGTCTGTGGGACATCTGGGTCTTCCCCTGACCAGGAGGACAGGAGGCTCCACCTACTGGGGACACTGAGGACCCCTCTCCTTCCCAGAGGTTCCCCGAGAAGCAGGACTTTTGTTTAATCAGCTTGGAAAGGCTGACGGGGACAGGACAGCCTTGGGCACCAGGTGATGGTCACCTGCCTGTAAACTACAGAGGAGGGTTCCCAAGCCAACAGGCTCTCTAGGGACCCTGGATGCTGTCCTGGGATATGAGAAGGGGCTCTTAGCTTGTCCTTGCTCGCTCACGCAGGTGGAGCCGCAGAAGGCAGGGCGTCACCTGGCAGAGCTCCCTCCCTTTGGCGACCCAGGGGAGCTATCCTTCTGACCATGTCTGACCGTGGCCTTCCTCCGTCATGTAGGGAGTTGGAGGAAAGCGCATATGCACAGATCATACCAACCGGGCTCTGCTTTTGCTGAAAAGCAATTTCAAAGCCACTTCATTCTCTACCTGCATTTGGCTAATAGCCTGATTACAGCCACACTAATAACCTTCAAACACTCTCAGGAGCGGCCTTGTCTCTGAAAGGTGCTGCCCCCGTCCCCCGCACCCCCTCCCTGGCAGGCCTGCCTCCCTGCCTCCATGCCCTGTTTCATGCTTGCTTCTCGGGGGCTGCAGTGACAGCAGCTGCTCGTCCCTCGCAGGGCCCGCGTAGCTTGGAGGAGAGGCAGATGGCTGTGGGCTGATTCCTGAAGTGTACTTCTGGGGACCATCAGGCCCGGCTCCCAGGCTGACATAGCCCACACAGGGCTGCGGGTCAGAGCGGGAGCAATGCTCCATGAATATGGATGCCGGGGCCTGCAGCTGATTGCCTCGCTCCTGAGGGGGCAAAGCTCTCGCCTGGGGTGGGCATGTCATTTTTGCTGAGATGTGGGGTCAGGAGGAAGGGTTTGTCCTCCGAGTCATAAGGCGGGGTGTTTTAAGATTGAGGATGCTGGTCACTCAGAGGAAGGAGCGACTGCCTGGAGACGCAGCGTGGGCTTCGAGAATGATGCAGCGTGCTCTCTGCTACACGTTTCTTCGGCTCAATTCTTGCTTCTTGATCGGAGAGCACCCAGTTCAAGACTGGGTGGGTACAGGGTTGCTGGGGATTCCTACTTCTTAGGTGGAAGGACAAACATCCAGGTGTCTTCCAAGTCTAAGGGACTAGGTGTCCTGAAGGGAGACATGGTGATACCAGGAACCCACTAGTTACTCTGGGGGGGACACGACCTGGCGGTCTGCTCCCATGAAGTTTACAGCCTGGGGAACCCTGAAGTTCCACTCTGTCCTTCAGGGCAGCTATGAGCTGGAATCAACTTGATAGCACCCCACCGCAGGTGTCCTGGTCAGTGCCTTGGGATGGATTCTGTCCCTTCTTGCTTGCCCTTTGTCTCCTTTACATAGTAATCCAAATCCTACCCAACCTCACCTCCACGTCTCACCTTCTCCATCCCTTCCCGGTTGGTGGCTTCAGTAGAGACCACCTTTGACTGTCCGAAGAGCCCAATGTCTGCTCTTCACCATCCTGCTGTTGCACCTGGTTCTCATCTACCCAGGGAGGTGGCGAAGACCTTGTTCTCAGGGGCCATGCCGTTCTTGTGCATCACTGGTAACCTCTGGCCTGTAGTGCGGAGCCACCAACCTTCTTAGGGACCAGTCTTCAGGATATTCATGGGGCTGGTCATCGGTACTGGCTATTATTACCCTAGCACGGTGGGAAAGCCTCTTTCCACGAGATAACCAAAGATTATATAGTCACCCCTTCAGGACACCCAGGCATCCGAGCTGGGCATCTCCTCCCTGCCCGGACCCCTTAGAGCAGGGGTCCTCAAACTTCTTAAACAGGGGGCCAGTTCACTGTCCCTCCGACCCTGTTGGAGGGCCGGACTATAGTTGTTTTTTTAAAAAAAATTATGAATAAATTCATCTGCATACTGCACATATCTTATTTTGAAGTAAAAAACCAAACGGGGCAAAACCACCTGGTGGGCTGGATAAATGTCTTCGGTGGGCCGTATGTGGCCCACGGGCCATAGTTTGAGGACACCTGCCTTAGAGGATCTGTGGGAAGAGAGATACCTTCAGAGGCATGTGCTAGAACATCGATTGGAGTAACGGCCAGGAGAATGTGCTTCACTCTGGCCTAATTCGGATGGTTTTCTGATAAAAATGGCCCATAGAGCACAAAGCAGTGATGACTGGGGGCAATGATCTCCCATTCAGAGGCCCTGGTGGGACTGACAGTGATCTCTGGGCCTGTATGGCTTCTTCTCTGGCTTCTTGTGCAGCAGTCCCCCTCCTGGTGGTTCTGGAGGACTGAGATAGGGTTTATTGTGCCAACCTAGCCAATAAACACATGTGGGATTAATTGAAGGGCGGAGAGATAAATGGCTCCGTGAGCTTCACCTTTCTAGTTCTCAGGTCTCTTGCTTTCTGATGGTTAGGCCAGGGTGCAGCTGCCTTAGCTGGTTCCCTGCTTCAGCTGGCAAGGCTCACTTCCTGCAAGACATCCCTCCCTGAGGAGAAGCCGCATGGACCTACCCTGATGCAGCCCTGGGTGCTGGAGCAGCTGTGTAGAGACTCCTGCTAGTGCTGAGGTTCACTGATTTGGTTTTCTCCTGCAGTAGGCGTTATTGCATGTGTTTTGTGAGATGGAGGAGGACTTTGTAGATCGATGTCAGACGGATGGGCTAATGTTGGACTTACGGGCTTGGACAGCACGGGGTTAGGATGCTTTCTTATTGTACACCTACCCTTTATGTAAAACCCTCTCTTATATATGCGAGTTTCTGTGGATTTGTTTCCCCAGTTGACCCAGACTAACACAAGGACTTAGGCTTGTTCTTCTCGGGTCTATTGTGGAGGCCACACTCCCATCGTCCCTTCACTCTAGGATCAGCCACTGGCCAAGAACCCAGCCAATTAGCCTTGGGGCATGACAGATGGACAGTTTATGAGCCAGAGCGAGAGCGAGGGTGAGAGTAAGAGCCAGAGCATGCCTAGCTGGAGGTGAGACAGGAGAGTGGGCAGAAGCCAGTTGATGATTTTCCTTTAAGAGTCCAGACTTTATCTCATCTTGGCCTCATTCTCCACACTAGATCCATTGTTTGTCTCCCAAAGGCCATGGATGATTGAGCCCAAGCTTTCTCCTTTTCCCAAAGGATCTCTTCAGATTGCTTTCATCCACCTGACAAATGCCTTCTTCTCTAGGAAGCATCCACTCAAATATCACCTGTGTCTTGTAGTTTCCCCTGACTCTGGCTTTCTAGAATCCCCAAATGTTTAATTGTTCATTTTATGTTCTCCTATGGGTGAGATGTGCTACTGCCTGCTTCCTGTGACCTCTTTGAGGATCTGGAACATGCCCCAATCATTTTTGCATCCCAGTCTCAAGTCCAGTACCCACACCCGGCGGCGGGAGTTCAGTAGGCGTTTATGAGACGGGACTAAGTAATTCCTGATGGCATCAGGGAGCCACGGAGATGCTTGAATCAGAAAACAGTTCTGTTAGATAGTGCTAGAGGATTTAGGGTAGAGACAGAGATGCTTCTGCCAAAAGTCAAGGTCAAGAGCTGGACTTCCGCTAAGGCAAAGGCAGGAGGAATGAATGGAACAAAAGCAGAACCGGCACGATTGAAGTTAGCTGGATGAAGTCTTGCCATCCTTGCCTTTAAGGAGGCTGAAGGAGACAAAGGTTTAAAGGTTAGCCCCAAGGTTCTTACAGTAGGTCCACGGGCATCATTAATGGCGGTTGGCATACGGTGTCATAAGTATGTCTCAGAAGAAGGCAACAGTTATTTCAAGCCAGAGCAAAATTCACATAGACTTTCCCTGGTCAAATTAGTGAAGTCAAGATCTCTCAAATCAGGGCAACGAAGTGCTAATGGTCAGAT
This sequence comes from Tenrec ecaudatus, assembly GCF_050624435.1. Lineage (NCBI taxonomy): Eukaryota > Metazoa > Chordata > Mammalia > Afrosoricida > Tenrecidae > Tenrec > Tenrec ecaudatus. Next base: position 32,017,178 of record NC_134543.1, read on the forward strand.
CAGGGATATTGCCGGTTTTTGTTCTAGGCAGGAGAGAAAAGTGGATAAGGTCTAAGCCAGACCCCCAAGTTTAAGGGAAACAAAAATAAAGCTGAAACCAAAACATGAGCCATGGCCATCAAGTAGGTCCCAACTTGTAGTGACACTATAGGACAGAGGAGAATGTTTCTTGTGGTTTTCTGAGCCTGTGACTCTTCCTGGGAGCAGGAAGCCTCAGCTCATCATTAGCAGCCAACACCAGCGACGCCACCAGAGCTGCTCGGGTCATGGCTCAGACAGGAGACCAGTGTGAAGCATTTCTCTCTGGTGTGATTTTGATGACCTCCATGGGCAACCGAATCCTGCTTTCTTCAAATTCTATCTCTGCGGGTGCTTTTCAGGGTGGGCTAAAATGGGGCCAATGCAAGGGCTGGGAAGGGTAGGGAGGAAAGAGGTCCGTGTGACAAGCCAATGAGTGATGTGCAAGGGTTGTTCCCTGGCCCGAATTAAATGTAGACATCTGTTACTGAGAGTGTTTTTCCAGATGTCTGGCATTTGGACAAGGCCAACCACCCTTTGGAGTCTCCGGATGGTGCAAATGTTCAGCTCTCACCCATGAAGTGCAGGGCTGGCAGGGTTAACACACCCAGAGTCCCCTTGGAAGGAAGACCAGGTGATCTGTTTTTGAAGCGTCCACTGGACAGCAACTGTCATGTTTGTTTGCTTTTTGGACCATCCTTTGTTGTCGTTGTTAGATGCCATCGAACCCTCTGCACAGTAGAACAAAACACTGCACAGTCCTCTGCCATCCTCACCATTGCTCCTATGCCCGAGGGCATGGATGCAGCCACTGTGTCCATCCATCTCCTTGAGGGCCGTCCTCTTTGTCGCCGTCCTTCCACTTCATCAAACATGACGTTCTTTTCCAGGGACTGGTCTCTCCTGACAATATGTCCAAAGTCTGCAAAAAGGAGTCCTGCCATCCTGGCCTCAAAGGAACCCTGTGGCCTTCCTTCAAATACAGATCCGTCTGTCCTTTTAGCAGGCCATGGGACTTCCGCTATTCTTCTCCAGCACCACAATGCACATGCATCGATTCTTCTGCGGTCGTCCTTATTCAAAGTCCAACTTTCACAAGCATGTGATGCAGTGGAGAATAGCATGGCTTGCAGTCAGACACCCCTTAGTCCTCAAAGTACCATCCTTGCTCTTCAATGCTCTAAAGAGGTCTTGTGTAGCAGATTTACATAATGCAAAACGTCTTTCAAGATGGCAACTGGAGATCTGACTTTGTTCTTAGCTCTTTCAGTTTCAGACATGCTGCGCCTGTTCTTTCCTTTTGGATTTTTAATTCTGGGTCCTTGCACATTTCAGTATGATGCTGGGCTTTCTCTTTTGGAGCTGCCCTTTGACATTTCTACTCGGCGCCTTGACTTCCTCCTTGCGTGCATGTGCTTTAGGACCCTACGATGAAGAGCGAGGCTCGGAGCCTCGTCTGGCGTCCACTTGTGCTTTCCTTCCTTTCCTGTCTTCTTCGTGCTCGTTTGCTTTCTTCATGAGTGATGGTCCTCATGTCCTCCCACAGCTCCTCAGATCTTCGGTCATCGGTGTTCAACGTCAAATCTGCTCTTGAGAGGGTCTCGAGATTCAGGTGGGATAGACTCAAGGTCGGATTTGGGCTCCTGTGGACTGGTTTTCATTTTCTTCCGCTTTATCTTGAACTTACATAAGAGCAATTGATGGTTTGTTCCATAGTCAGATCCTGGTCTGGCCACAGCTGCTGATATTGAGCGTCTCCATCATGTCTTCCCACAAATCTAGTCCATTTGGATTCTGTGCCTTCCATCTGGGAAGTCCTGTTGTGTTGTTGAAAAAAGGCATTTGCTATGAATCAGCCATTGGTTTTACAAAATTCTATCATGTGAGCTCCGGCTTCATTTCTGTCACTGAGTTCATATCGTCCAATTACTGTTCCTTCCTCTTTGTTTCTAACTTTTGCTTTCCAATTGCCAATAACTGTCAATGCATCTTTGATCAATTTCTTACCGGAGTCGTTGGTAGAATCCTTCGGTTTCTTCATCACTTGCTTTTGTAGTTGGTGCATACATTTAAATAATAGTTCACTGACTGGATTTCCTTGAAGGTGGCTAGATCTGCTCTGATCATAGATTGCACTGTATTTCATGGTGGATTTAGCAAGATCCTTTCTGACAACGAATGCCGGGCCATTCCTCCTTATTGCATCAGTCCCACCAGAACCAGTCATATGATTTTCCGATTCCAAATGGCCAGTACCAGTCCAGTGCAGCTCACTAACACCTGAGGCATCAATCTTCATGAGTGCCAGTTCACTTTTGACCACGCTCAATTTTCCGAAATCCACACATTCCTAGTTACAATCCTTAGAAGATTTTTGCAAGTGTTCTCTCGACCTTGAGGGGTGCCCCATCAGCAAATGAAGAACCCGAAGGCTGCACCCCCACAGGCTGTACCCGACTCACGTCACCATGGTCGACACCCCCCCAAGAAATCAGCTCCTCTTCAGTCACGTTTCGAGGTTCCTTGAGCCTGAGAGGCCCATCCTCCAGTAGTATCTCTGACAATGTTCTGCTGCCTTTGTTTAGATTTTCAGTATCTGAAAATGCTTGGAAGGCACACATGAGGTTTCCAGTGCCGTCCTCCTCTGAAATGGGGAGCCGAGTTCTTCTTTGTTGTCTGCTCTTGGTCTGGAAGCTCTGTTGCAACCTGTCGCGTCGGGTGACCCTGATGGCATTTGAAAGACCAGCGCCATGGCTTCCAGCGGCACAGCAGCACCCAAGTCATCACGTACAACAAGCTGACAGACAAGGGGTAGACCATCCTTAGCAGGTCACATATATTTTTAAATCATTTTATTAGGGGCTCATACAACTCCTATCACAATCCATACACACATCAATTGTGTAAAGCACATTTGTACATTCGTTGCCCTCATCATTCTCAAAACATTTGCTTTCCACCCAAGCCTCTGGCATCAGGTCCTTATTTTTCCCCCTCCCTCCTCCCTCCCCCCTCCCCCCTCCCTCATGAACCCTTGATAATTTATAAATTATTATTTTGTCATATCTTGCTCTGTCCCACGTCTCCCTTCACCCACTTTCCTGTTGTATGTCCCCCAGGGAGGAGGTCACATGTAGATTCTTGAAATAGGTTTCCCCTTTCCAACCTACTCTCCCTATGTCCTCCCAGTATTGCCACTCACACCACTGGTCCTGAGGGGATCATCCGCCCAGGCTTCCCTGTGTTTCCAGTTCCCATCTGTACCAGTGTACATCCTCTGCTCTAGTCAGACTTGCAAGGTAGGATTCGGATCATGACAGTGGGAGGGAACATGAAGCATTTAGGAACTAGAGGAAGGTTGTATTTTTCATCATTGCTACACTGTACCCTGATTGTCTCATCTCCTCCCCAAAACCCTTCTGTAAGGAGATGTCCAGTGGCCTACAAAAGGGCTTTGGGTCTCCACTCTGCACTCCCCGGCTCATTCACTATGGTAAGATTTTTTGTTCTGATGATGCCTGATATCTGATCTCTTCAACACCTCATGATCGCACAAGGTGGAGTGCTTCTTCCATGTGGGCTTTGTTGCTTCTGAGCTAGATGGCCACTTGTTTACCTTCAAGCCTTTAAGACCCCAGATGCTATCTTTTTTGATAGCCGGGCACCATCAGCTTTCTTCACCACATTTAGTTGTTCACCCACTTTGTCTTCAGCAGTTGTGTTGGGAAGGTAAGTATCATAGAATGCCAATTTAATAGAACAAAGTGTTCTTGCATTGCGGGAGTACTTGAGTGGAGGTCCAATGTCTCTCTGCTACCTTAATACTAACCTTATAAATATATGCACATAGATCTATTTCCCCATCCTCATGTATAAGTATGTTTGCATATGTACATGTCTTTATCTAGACCTCTATAAATGCCCTCTGCCTCCCAGCTTGTTCCCCTATTTCCTTTGACTTCCCTCCTGTCCCACTATCCTTGATCATGCCCAACCAGGCCTCCCACACCCTCCTCACCACCAATTTGGATCTCTTGTTGTTCCCTTGTCCCTGGGTTTATTAACACCACTACCTTTCCCTCTACCTCCCTGTCACCCAGGACTATCGGTCCCGTTGTTTTCTCCTCTAATTGTTCATCCAGCCTATCTTATTTAGACAGACTTGCAGAGATAATAACTTGCACAAAACCAAGACAGAGCACAACCAAGCAACAATATACAACAAAATGACAACAAACCAACGACGAAAACAAAACAAAACACAACAAGAAAGAAAAGCTTGTGGTTAGTTCAAGGATTGTTTGTTGACCTTTAGGAGTGTTTTCCAGTCCAGTCTGTTGGGGCACCATGCTCTGGCCCCAAAATACACCTTCAGCATTCCCTGGGGACCTCACCGCTCCTTTCCCTTGCTGTTCTGTAGCACCCCCTTAATGTTTTGCCTCGGTGTGGTGGAATCCGATTGGGTGCAATTCCCTCACTGTCTCTGGTGTTGTTGCCTGTAGGGCTATGGGTCAGTGAGGGATGTCATGTCTCATAGTGGGGCCGGTCATGTGGTCCTCTCTGTCAACTGGCTGTTCTAATTGGGAACTTCGACCGCCTGGCCTGGTGGGCCATGCTGTGCTTCACTCTCTCCTCCCCCCCCTTCATCTGCTCCCGTGTGCTCTGATCAGATATGTCCCTCTTCCGGAGCTATAGATTCAGTGCCGTCCTTTGAAATAAATTCTCCTGAGGGGAGGAGCAGATGTCCCCTTAGTGGTTGAGGTTGGGGTCGGTCCCCCAGACCTCTCCACTGGTTCCCTACTCCATGCTGGCATGTTGCATTCACATCTTGGAGCATCGGGGTGAAGTCTGGCCCCTCTTTCCCTGTGGAGACACAAACAATACCCTCCCCTTGGGTGGGTTAGTGCCCTGTGCCCCCACTACCCTTTTCTTTTTTTTAATTCTTTTTTTCTTTCCCCACCTCCTTTTTAGTTGTCTACCATGTGTATCCCTGTATTTGGTCTGGTCTCTGTCATATTACCTGGTCCTCACCCCAGGCATATTTGTATACCATAGCTTTTTCCCTATGCCCCATTTGCCTTTTTTTTTAAAGCTTACCTCAGCAGCCTTTCAAGTCTTTCTATATTTAAGTCAATGCTATTTTGAAGGCTGTTTTCTCTTTTTTGCCCTCTGGTTGAGGTTGTTCTATGTGGTGGTCTTTTATTTATGCTTGGTGAGTGTTGTTCTTCTGCCCATACTGGGTTGGCAAGGATCTTTTGTAGGGCTGGGTTTCTTCTAACGCATTCTTTGAGTTTTTCCTTGTCTGGGAATACTCTTACTTCTCCATCTATTTTGATCAATAATTTGGCTGGGTAGAGTATTCTTGGGTTTGCACTGTTTTCCTTCAATTTTTTGAATATGTTACTCCACTCTCTCCTCTTCTTCATAGTTTCTGAGGATATTCTTATTTGGGAACCTTTATATGCGATTGCTTGTTTTTCCCTAGCTGCTCTCATGATTTTCTCCTTTTCCTCAAAGTTGGATAATTTTACTATTATGTGCCTTTGTGACTTCTTGGGATCTAGTCTAGCTGGTGTTCTTTCAGCCTCTTGAATAGTTGCCTGGTTTTCATTCACTAAGCTGGGGAGGCTTTCCTTCAAGAATTCTCTCACTATTGTTGCAGATGACTTCTTTGTTGTGTCTTCCTCCGGTAAGCCAATAATTCTAATGTAGTTCCGCTTCATAGCATCAGACATAGCTCTTTTCTTCAGCTTCTCTGATGATCTTATTAGATTTTTGTTTGCGTTTGTTAAAGTCTGCTTGGCTGTCCTCCAAGTCACTGATGTGGTTCTCTGATTCCTCCAGTCGCTTCTCAAGGTCCGTGAGTCTGCTACTGGTTTTTGTTATCTCCTCCTAAGCTCCTGTATTTCTCTTCGATTTATGGCTTTTACCTCTTCTACTACTTCATCCTTTTTCTGTATTGTTTCCCTCTTATCCTCTAAGACTCCAAGTAGCATTCTGAAAATTTCTTTCTCTGGCAGCTCAATGTCTGCTTCCTCTATGCATGTCATTATGTTCAGGACATCTTCTGCCCTTGCCTTTTGCTTCTCCCGTTTTTTTTGTTGTTGTTGTTGTTGTTGAGGTCATTGGGGCTGATGGTAGTTTGCGTTGCATTGTTTTAGATGAGCCAGGTGCCATTTTCCAGGGAGTCGAAGAGCACTGGCTCTCTCTGGGAGACTTGGAGGAGTGCTTCTTCAAACTGCCTATAGCTTATTTCACTATGGAATTAACCTACCACTTTCTCCTCCTGTGGCTTCCCTCTCAGGGGAGTGACCCAGAAGGGTTTCCTGCTTTGGTGTTGTGGAGGTTGGGCAGAGGTTCCTGCAGCAGCTTGGAGCATTGAGGAGTGTTGGCCGAGCTGCCTTATGCCTTATGCAAGGGTTTAGTCCCTGCTCTGAGGCGGCAGTGGCAAGCTGTGGCTATGTTGAGAAAAGGCCCCTGCGCAGCCCTCCAAGGCTGAGGGGGGTCGGGGACAGAGAGGAGCTGCAAGGGTGTAGCCCCTGCCCCAAGGTGGGTGGTGGCAAACTGTGGCTGTGTTGAGACCAAGCTGCCCTACAGGCTCCAAATTGTCCCAGCTCCAGCAGAGATAGTGGCGGGGCCAAGGTCAAGTCCCAGCCGGCCTCCACTGAGGTAAGCCAAAGCCCACAGCCCCTCAAAACCCCATGAGTCTGTGCCTACTTATCTTTATGATGCTCCTCCTGTGTTCCAGCAGTGTTGAATTTCCCTTTAAGCAACTCTCCTGGGTTGAATTCTGCAGAGTCCCTCTGGTATGTGTTACTACGTCGCCATCTTGCTGGAAGTCCTCAGCAGATCATATTTTAAGCATTCAATTTATTTGCTCAGAAAATAATCTTTTTATTTATTTATTTAAAATGTATTTATTTATTTTTAAGAAAAATGTAGGCTGAGAACAAAGCGACTAGAATAATATTTTCTACCCAGTCATTTTTCTCAAGCCTGTTTTAATGTCCCAAAATTTAATTAACAGAACAGGGAAGCTGCCCTGAATGGAACCCAACACCTTAGAATCAGAAAATAATCTTCTAGGCGCCAATATAGAATTCTAAAGCAGTCTAAAGATCAAACAATGCATTGTATTTGAGAAATCTGCCGCAGAACTTCTTCAAACTCTTGAAAAGCAAGGCTGTTACTTTGAGGACTGAGGCGTGCCTGTCCTAAGCCATGGTGTTTTTAATTGCCTCAGACGCAGGTGAAAGTCGGCCGCCGGATCCGGAAGACCGAGGAATAGGTGTATTTAAATTATGGTGCTGCCAAAGGATATTGAAAGTGCCAGGGGCTGTCCAAAGAACAAGCAAACCTGTCTTGGAAGAAGTACAGCCAGAATGTTCCTGAGACTTCTTCTCGAATGTGCTCTTGACATTATCAGGAGAGACCAGTCCCTGGAAAAGGAACTGCTTGGACAAGGGGAGGGCAGCCATAAAGAGGGAGGCCCATACAAGATGGATTGACACAGTGGCTGCAACAACGGGACAAGTGTGAGGGACAAGTGTGAGGCTGGTGCAGAGGGACATGTGTGAGGCTGGTGCAGGACTGGGCAGTGTCCTTTCTGTGGTACATGAGCCACAATGAGTCAGAACGGACTCGACAACAGTAGAATTCTGGGCAAGAAGAAAAAATATTCTTGATACATTGGTGTTACCCGCGAGTTAGAGACAGCTTAAGATTTGGTGATTACTCTCAATGGCACGTCTCCCTGCTATCCCTCTCATTGGACACTTCAGATCTGTGTGAGGACATCTTTTATAGGCCACAAATTTTAGTAAACATATTTAGTAAACACAGCCTTGGGTGCCTGGTGCCCCTCTTCTAGCAGCTTCAGTAACTTACACAGGAGCAATGGCTCCAGAAATAAAAGGAGGTTCTCTTTCCAGAGGCCAAAAACTGTCCCCCACACAGCTCATGTGTTCCCTCCCACAGGAAGGCATGAGGCATCTCCGAGCTTTGAGCCCTCCAATTGGAGCCTGGTTTTGGAGCTTGATGGAAATGAGTATTGCTGCTGTAATTTGCTTGATTTTCTGTTCTCTGAAAATGATTTGTTCTTCTCAAGGTATAGTGAGCAGCTGGTTTGAAGCACTGAGGGGCTGGGAGCAGCCAGCTGGCCTAGCGTGCTGAGAACCCCTGATTGACCGCCAGGAAAAGACAGCCAGATTCTAGCTCACCAAGCCCGCCTGCATGGGGGCGTTTGGGGGCATCAGATAGAAGCAGCCCCTTCTGCAGCAAGTCCCCAAGGACATCACAGTGTCAGACAACTTAGCAATAACCCCTGCTCATCTGGCAACGTGTTTGCAAAGTTGGACTTTGCAAATGGCTGACATGAGCAGGCAGAAGCGTTTATGCTTCAAGGTGCAGACGGCAGTCTTTGAAGTCCCTGACCAGGCTGGGTCGGTCCACTGCCAGTAGTGCATTAAAGGACCCGCATTATGTTGGAGGCCTGGCCCTTTTACTCCAAATTATTGTCATCGTTGATTTTCTTTCTATTACAGTTTGCACGGGGGTGTCTGTCAATGGAGCCTTTTGTGGGGAGGACGAGAGAATCTTGTTTTCTTGTCAGGAATGTGCCCAGCCGTACATGGCTGTACGGAGACATTTTAAGGACGGCTAATCTGGTTTTAAAGGACCTGGAGGGAATGGCCTAAATAGAAAAACTGGGAGGACATAATGCATGTGGCTTCTGGGGCCAGGCAAACAAAAGGTGACAGGGCAGGGACACGTGAAGGAGAAGCATCCCGCTGCCAGGCTCATGGAGACTGAAATTCGGTTGGAGGCATTTCACCTTGAGCCCTACCGAGGGGTCTAATTACTGAAAAATCAAAGGGTTGTCATCTTCAGACTGCTTCAGCGAGGAGGCAGTTCTGCAGGATGACTGCGGAAGCCCGAGGGATGGGGAGCCTTCAGCAGTCTTCCGAGACGTTCCCAGAGAGCTGCTGCGGCAAGGCCTGCTGGGAGGCAGATGAAAGGGAGGGCAGGGAGCTGATGACAAGCCTGCTCGAGGCTCCACTGTACAGAGCACCACACACAGCCCCAGCTTCCAAGTGGAACTGGCTTTTATTTCCAGAAGTGATGTAGATGGTGGAGAAGAGTGTGTCAGGATGATGATTGGAACAAAGCTGGAAGCAGGCATGGCCCTGGCCTTGCTTTCTGGCCAATGATCAGTGGACTCTGTCCAGGAGCCGCTGCCTCTTCTGAAAGAACACTGGTTGGTCATTTTGGTCTCTTCCCACCCTCAATACCTTCACCTTTGGATCTCTAGGCCACGTCTCCTCATTCTTCTGGGAAGAAGACTCTTGTCTTCAACTCTCAGGCTCTTTCTCAGCGCAGTTCCTCAACTTTTGTCATTCTGTGTTACACTTAACATTCACTGGTATGACCTACACAAGCCCTTTGACTGCCTGCATTCTTGGCTCCTCCATTCCAGCCTACCATTCATCTCCAGGTCAGTTACCCCCATGGACACTTCAGGAGACAGCATATGATAAGGAACTGATCGCCCTCGAGGAAAAAGTCCCAGTTGTGCTGGAGGCTTTGGTGAGTTTAAGAAAGGGCTCCAGGAATCAACGGAATAGCAATTGAGATGTTTCAACAAACAAAGGCAATTTTGGAAGGTCCCCCTGTTTGTCAAGATATTTGGAAGACAGCTACCTGACCAGCCAGGCGAAAGAGACCATATTTGTGCCCATTCCAAAGAAGAGCGATCCCACAGAATGTGGGAATTATTGAAAAATTCAAAAACAGTTGCCGTGGGACATCGACAGGGAACCGCTCGAAATTCAAGCCAGTCAGAAGACACTAGCATGTTCTGTGGCTGGGTTTTAATTACTATGCAGAGATAGTTGACTGTGTGCCTCTCATAACATGATGGCCAGCATCGCAAAGGTGGAGATTTCCAGAACAATTCCTTGTGCTCCTGTGGAACCTGCACATAGATCCTCAGCAGTTCTGGAAACAGAACAAGGGCGTGCCACACGGTTTAAACTCCGGAGAGGTGGGTGTCAGGTGACAGCCATTCACTGCACAGACTCAAATCTGTGTGGTGAACAAATGACTCAAGCACCTGGGCTATCGGAAGAAGAACGTGCCATCAGGATTGGGGAACGGCTCACTAGGAAGCTGTGACTCAGATGCCCCAACTCTGCTGCCGAAAGGCACATATTGACTTGAAGCACATACTGATGAAGATCAAAGACTACAGCTCGGGATGGATTATACCTCCGTGGAAAAACTGCAAAACAGTGTGAAGAAAATGCCTTACAACGGGGCCAATAAGAACATCTTAACAAGTGAGAAAAATATTGGAGTTGCTAAGTATTTCATTTTATTTCCACCCATAATCAATGCACATGGAAGCAGCAGTCAGGAACGCGGACAACATACTACATTGGGCAAATCTGCTATAAAAGATGCCTTTAAAGTGCTTGAAAGCAAAGATATCACTTTCAGGACTAAGGTGTGTCTGACCCAAGCCAGGGTATTTTCAATGCCTTGTGTCCATTCAAAAGGTGGACAATGAGTACGAAAGACCAAAGAAGAATCAATGCCTCTGAGTGAAGAATTGATAGGCAATACCATGGACTGCCAGAAGAGCAAACACATCTATTGTGGAAGAAGTACAGCCAGAATGCTCGTTAGAAGGGAATTTGGCAAGGCCGCGTCTCATATATTTGGGTAATGTGTTCAGGAGGGATTAATTCCCGGAGAAAAGACATCATGCTTATTAAAATTGAGGAAGACCCCGCATGAAGCGGATGGACAATGCTATGATAATGGGCTCAAAACACGGCTACAGTTGTCAGGATGGAGGAGGACTGGGCAGGATTTCATGCTTGTGAACACAGGGGTCACTAGGAGTTGAAATCAACTCAGTTATAGCTAACGTCAGCAACCACAGGCATAACCTGGACGCCTCACCACCACTCTAGCCCTTGGAGAACAAACGCCGGATCCCTTTTATGACCTCCACCGTCTGTCATTTCACCCCCTCGCTGCCTTAGTCCTAGGAAATCGGCTTCGAACCCAACAACTCTATCCTCATCCTCTTTTGACCCTGTTTCGAGTCTACTAGGCCCACACAGTTCCTCCACCCGGGCTTGAATCCTCTGGAAACTTCGCACTGCTTCTCCATTTACAGCCCCATATTCGCTGCCACCAAAGCGGTTTGCATTCTACTGCAGTACCTGGTGAATCTGTCTCCTCCCTCCATCTTTACTGTTAGACATTACTCTGTTATAACCCTTTCGGGAGGGGGCCCTGGTGGCAGAGTGATTACACGTTGGCTGCTGACCACAAGGTCAGCCATTTGCACCTACTAGCTGCTCAGCCTATAAAGGATCACACTCTCAGAAACCCAGAGGGGCTGTTCTACTCTGTCCTACGGGGTCTTCATGAGTCAGAATGGACTTAAAGGCAGCGAGTGAAGCCTTAGTGTCGTTTTGGTCTCTGGTTTTACCCGCTAGCTTTCACTTCCTTCCAGTCGCCCCTACTCTGCGTTCCAGTTACAGGGGCCACCCGATGCTCACTAAACAAACAGGTCATGAACAAGGTGTGGCTGGGTATTTGGCTTCCTCTAACTTCAGTGGTGGTGGGGGGTGGGGGAGAGCATCACCATCATCTGAAGCTGATTCTTATGAACTGGGTTTCAAAACTACATCCTGTCTCCACCTTTTTTTTTCTTTTTAATCAATTCTGACACTAGCCATCCCTCCCCAGAACTCTCTACTTCTCTTTTGGCTTCAACAAGCCATTTCAATGGCCACGCAGACTCACACACAATATTCAAGGTGATGACATTTATTATGAAATAGCAGGTGACAGTTAGGATAGGTAGGAGCAACTCAGGATAGACCCTTTTTGATCAGGACAGTTTCTCAGTCTCTTGCCCCTTTGCCCCTGAGACCCTTGGATCAGCTCAGACTTTCTCTGCTTGGGCAAGTATTACACAGCTCTTTCGTTCTGCTGATACATGCCAAGAGGTGCTCATTCTGCTTTGGTGTTCAGCTCTCTCGTTTCACGAGTCCACAAGTCTAGCTCAGCCAACAAATGCCAGGGGGACATCCCACTATACCAGCAAGACTTCTGCCTAAAAATACCCAGCTTTGTCTCACTCTGTGGCTTGTGGGTTGGTGAACTTAGCTCTTCCAGTAATCCTCCAACCCAAAGGTGGGTCAGGGAGCCCTCCACCACATCATGTCTGCTGGTTTGGTGTCCTGGTTATGCTGCCACCAGTTCTTGGTGTACTCACTACCTTGAACTGTCTACAGTATTATATAGCTCTCAGGCTCTTGGGTCTAGGAGGTTCTCTGCACAGGGACCCTAAGTCCAATGGATGTGCTGTATTTCCAGTTGTCTTTCTTGGTCATAGAGAAGCTCCCTCCACCGAGTGATCTCTTTTAATCCCAGTGGGATGACAAAACTAACCAACGCCCTCCTTAGGATTCCACATGCCTTATCTGCCAGGCTCCATCCCCACTCCTTCCACCTTGTTTGAATCATTAGCAAATTGCCCAATTCCCTTGGTGGGCCACCAGCCCCTGATTGGTATCATCCCACTCAATCATGTGGTGAAAGTGACAAGACCGTGGGGAGAAAGGCCATACCAAGGCAATCAACCCATTGACTGGCATCAGGTCACCTTCTTCCTTCGTCCCTTCTAAGCAGAATCAGTTGCCCACTGGTCTATGCAATTTACTATCCCCTCTGATGCCCATGCTTCCTCGCTTTGTGTCACTACTGGTGGATTACACATCTCTGTCTTCTACAAAGTATGGTTTGCGAGGACAAAAGCCACTTTTACTCAACTCTGCAAGAGTAGCGATGCCTGCCCCCTAGTCAGTCTTAATCCACACGTGTGCATTAAGCCCTCCTGGGGCTTATGTTCCTTCACACCTGCCCCCGGGAGTAGTCACCCCATCTTGCCTCATTGACAAAGGTGTACTTTTGCCTTCTGCCACTTCCACCTTCCTCCTGGCAGCGCCAGTTACGGAGTGGCTGATTCGATTCTGCCACAAGGAGAGGCTGGGTCGTGATCGGATGGGAGCCGTAGCAGGGACTGGGGACTGACATGGAACACGGAGGGAACTGGCAGAAGTTCTGTGGGCTCGCCAGCTGGCATCCAGTGCGAGCTCCAAAGGGAACGTTAGGGGGCTGGTTGCTTTCCTTTTGTTGTTTGTTTGCTTCTACCCAAAGCTCAAAACCCTGAGCACGGTCACGAGGCTTAGTACTGAAGGCTGAGGGGGAGGAGTGAGCAGTGTCAAGGTCACCTCTGCTTGGTGCCTGTCCAGGGAGAGTTGGTACGGATGCTGTTTGTGTGTGTGCACATGTGTGTGGATGTTGCAAGCCCCTGGGCATGTCAAGACAGCTTATCACATGACTTCACACCAGCGCCCGAGGAAGACTCACTCAACCCATTTGTCATTTGTCTTTCCCGGCGATCCCTTTGTTTCTGTGTGGCTCGGCCAGTTGTGTGCAGGCTCAGCCGGTTCACCTTGGCTAAGTCTTGCTTGAACAGAAGCATTCAATTCAATAGATCAGCTCATCGTCATGTATGTGCTTGTGTATGAATACAGATGTGTAGCTGTCCACTCGCACACGCAACTACCATGACCCCTACATGAGGGCCTTTTTAGGATTGATTACTGCAAGACTCTCCTTTGTGAAGGTGTCCAGAAGAGAGCTGAGGTAGGCGTGAGAGTTGATTTATGGGGCATCTGTGTGCAGCCAGGCCTTGCCTCTGTTTACACAGGGAGAGGATGAAGGGGGCATGTCTGATTGGCAAATAAGTGGACAGGAGGCACATGTCTTTTCTAAACTTTAAGTGTAGAGTCCTACAGGGTCCAGATTCTTAGAAAACACAGGGACCACCTACTCCGCAGGCTGTGCATCAGAACCACCCGGACATTGATGTGACGTGCTGTTGAGTCAGCTCTGACTCCTAGGGACCCAAGGTACAAAGGAAAGAAACTCTGCTGGGTCCTGGATTGTCCTCACAGTCATTGCTATCTGTAAACCCATTGCTGCAGTCACAGGGGCCCTGACACTCTACCAAGCATGATGTCCTTCTTCAGGACTGGTCCCTTCTCGTAATGTGTCCCAAGCATGAGGGACAAAGCCTCACTAGGCTTCTTTGGAAGGCCCCTTCAACCAATTAAAGGGGCCAATCAGTCAAGTGCCCAAACCTCCTGATAGAGAACCGCTGGGCGCAAGGCCTGGGACTCTTTACTTGTAACGTTTGCTCCAGGCTGCCACGAACTGCTTTAGGTCACATGGTGAATAGACGCAGATCCCAGACTAGAACCAGAGTCTTCCGGCTTTTCGTCCAGGGCATTTTTCACGGGCAAGCTGAGGTTAAAGTTTTGGGAATCAAGGCTCAGATTGGGTCCAGGAGATCTCTTATCCTGCAGATCACTAATCCATCTAATTAAATTAGTTCCCTACAAGGGGGACTCAAGGGCTTGAATTCCCAGAGTGGGCAGAGACAGCTGAAGGAGGCCACTCTCTCCGGCTGACCTGGCACCTGCAGGCCCTATCTCTGGCACTTGGCAGGGTTTCAGAGTCCTCTGTGGCTCTCTTCACACACTCTCTCTAGGGGCCAGCGCTGTCCTCTTGGCAACATGGAAAACCAGGCTTGGAGTTCTTCCTGATCTGGAGTCACCTACTCCCATTTCCTTCTTTCCTTCCCTGCTCCTTCCCGCCCGCCCCCCCACTTTCCTCATGAGCAGTTTTAAGAAAACGATTCACTTACCACGCAGCACACCAATTTAACGTGTGCCAGTCCGTGTGCACCACAACCAACAGGACACATTGTTGAATACTTTTACCATCCCTATAGGAAATCTCCCACTCCTGAGTGGGAGCGCTCATTTTTTACCTTCAAACTTTCATTAATTTATTTTCAGTCTCTGTGGATTTTTCTATTCTAGCTGTTCCATACAGATGGAATCATATAATAACGTGGATTTTCCCTGATGGACGTTAATAACGATTTCAAGGTTCATCCATGGTCCAGCATGCATCAAGACTCCATTCTTTTTCATTGCCGAATAGTATTCCACCACACTGGTAACCACAGTTTGTACAGCTATTCATCCCTTGATGGACATCTGGTTGTGTCCTCTTCTTGGTTATTTTAAACCATGTTGCTATGAACATTAGTGCCCAATATTTTTTTGCACGACCATTTCATTTCTCTTGGGTGTACGCCTAGGGCTAGAATTTCTGGGTCACATGGTAACACTATGCGGTTGAAGAACTGCCAGATTGTTGTTCAAAGTGACTTCAATATTTTGCATTCCTTCTAGCGGTGGAATGGAACCAACTTCGCCACATCCTCGCAGACCCTTGCCATGATCTGCCCTTTCCATGATGGTCACCCCAGAGGGCTGGGCGGGGTGCTTCATTGCAGTTTTCATTTTCAGGTTCCTAACGGTTCGTGAGGTCCAGCAGCTTTTCACGTGCTGTCCACTAGGTGGATATCTTCTTTGGAGAAATGCTTGCAGATACCCATTGCCCACTTCCTTGGATTATTTGTCTTTTGGGCTTCAAGAGCGCTGCATCTACCCTGGGAGCCCAGGTGGCGTAGGGACTACACATTGGGCTGCTCATACTAAGGTCAGCCGTTTGAGGCCACCAGCCCCTCCGCAGGAGAAAGACGGGGCTTTCCACTCGAGCATAGCCTCGGCCTCTCAGAAACGCACAGGGCCAGAATGGTTTCGTTTGGGGTCAGTCAGACGATGGGTAAATATTTCCTCTCATTCTGGGAGGTGGCTCTTCACTTTCCCGATGGCATCCTTGGCAGTAGAGATGCGTTGAATTTTGATGAAGTTAAATTTATCTACTTGTTTTTGTTTTGTTGTTGTGCTTTTGGTGTCAAATATAAGAAAACATTGCCCAATCTAAGGTCATGAAGATTTATCCCCCTTGATTTTCTTCTGAGAGTTATTTTAGTATTCGCTCTTCCATTTATTTCATTTGGCTAGTTTTTGTATGTTAGCAACAACAACAACAAAAGTTGGTATACTTTCAACTCATTTGTCAACATCAACTTAATTCGGTTGTCCCAGCCTCATTTATCAGGACCTTTCCCACAGCCAATAATTTTGGTGCCCTTTTTGGATATCAGTTGACTGTGAATGTGAGCTGTGTTTATTTCTGGATTTTAAATTCTGTTTCATTGATCTAAGCATTAATCCTTATGCCGGTACCATGCAGTTTTGATTACTGTAGCTTTGTAGTAAGTTTAAAAATAGGAATGCCTTCACTTTCGATGTCCATCTTGCAGCACACCCAGCAAAGGTGGGAGTGTCGCACACGTGGAAGGGCCTGATTAGATGGGTCTAGAACATGTAAGGAAGGCAGTGAAGGTGTTTTGGAAAGCGCATAGGATTGGCAGGCGCTAACTGGCCTTCAACGCTTGCCCTGATATAGCTTTATGGGACCTGGCGCAAGGCACTTGATCTTTCTGGGCCTCTCTTTTGCCTTTTGATGGAGGAAGGCGCTGGGCTCTAATTGATTGCTAAAAGACCGTTAATAAGAATATTCTGGAAATACGGGAGTCTCAGTTTGCATAGGCAAAACCCAGCACAGGATTCTCCCCCCTTTTTTTTTACAGCAAAGCAGTATGTAACTTTCACCCACTTAGATTGGGTGTGGAACAGGAAAAGTAGAAGATGGTTCTGCATTAGTTTGTCATTCCAGGATGCTATCAAGGACTACCAAGATCATGTCTAAAGGACCAAGGGATCAATCAAAGAAGCTCCCACTGGCTGAAGATGGGACAGACACCCTGGCCCATCAGTAAGGATAATACATGTGATGGGTTAAAATATATCAAGTGTGTTTTCATTCATGCATTGATAAAAACAAAAACCCCAATTAGTATATTGTGGTGCTAGAGAAGAATATTGGAAGTACCACAGACGACTGCAAGGACAAACAATCTGTCTTAGAAGAAGTAAGGCCAGAGTGCTCCTTTGAGGCAAGGATGGCCAGACTTTGTCCTGTATGCTTTGGACGTGTGGTCAGGAGGGAGCAGTCCCTGGAGAAGGATATCATGTTTGGTCAAGTGGAAGGGTGGTGAAAAGAGAGGCCCTTTGGGAGAAGGATTGACCCAGTGACTTCATCAATAGGCTCAGGCACAGGTACGATGGTGAAGGTGACGCAGGCTCTTGCAGTGCTTTGTTCTGCTGTGCATGGGGTCTCTCTGGGTAGAAGCCGCCTCTGAGGTATCTGGCAACAATGAGAAAGTTGATTCGGAGCCAGAGCACCCTGGAGGACAGAGTAGAACAACTCCCTGGGGTTTCTGAGGCTGTGAATCTGTTGGCAGTAGGACGCAGCCTTAGTTTTCTTCCAAGGAGCAGCTATGATTTTGGGTTGTAGACCTTGCCCAGTGTGTACCCCACGATGCCCCCAGGGCTCCTTAAACTACTTTAGGATTTGTGAACTTTCAGGTCTCTAGTGGGGAGACGTCACAGGTCATCTCCTCTAGACTGCCTGGTTTCCACGGCTACCCCGGTCTGTGCTGAGTCCCTCCAACCTGGAGTCTGTTCCGGCTCCTTGCTTCTGCTTCCCTTTGATCGTTTCCTTATTTCATCAACTCGGTGATGGCGATGGGAGCGCCAGACTTTTTACAAAGGGTCTACATGCCTCGAGGTGCAGCTCGCTGGCTGAATAAATGATGCCTGCTCGGTACGCCCCGTTCTTTCCCTCTGTTTCAAAGAGAGTCATCTCTGTTAGATGAATGAATGAGGTATTCTCTTAAATGTGCAGGTTCTTTGATCAGCTGTTTTCTCAAATGGGGGCGTCCCCATGTCGAGGGGGTAACCAAGAGGCCTTCTTACTGGAGAGTTTGTGACCAACAGAACTGAGGGACCAGGTGCTAGTCCAGACCCAGACTCTAATCCCGATGTCCCCACACTCTCTGATCTTCCTTGGAATTCAGAGTCTTTGTGTACAAAAACAAGGTGCTGAGGGAATGTACTGCGGAGAACCTGTGGCAGTGGGTATCATGCTAAGTGAGCGAGGTCAGACTCAGAAGGCAACACGTGTTTCATGTGTTTCTCTTTCTGTGACTTTCTGGAAACCACAAGATGACAGATCAGAAAATAGATGAGTAGGTTGGCAGTTCAAAACTCCCAGCAGCTCCGCAGGAGAAAGACTGGGTTTTCTCCTTCCCTAGACAGTGACAGTCTCAGAACCCACGGAGAGGACGGTGATGGCAGTGAGTCTGTTGTTCGCTTATTCTTGTTCAGAAAGGAGGATATGCCTTAAGGTCACACAGCTAGTAAGTTGGGGGTGGGTGGGGGTTGTTTCACACGTAACCCACCCGCGCAAAGGCCCAGTGTTTCCCCACCCTCCATCACTGCTTTGAGTCACAGGACAGGCTAAGGGTGTGTGGCTCAGCCTCTGGAGTTGGCCTGGGCTCTGCTTTGTCAGCTGAAATAAGCCAGAGCTAGTCAGGTCGCTCCAAGGCCACACTTTGGGAGCAGCAGGAATGTTCCAGAGAGTGTGATTCCAGATGGAATTCCCACCCAGCTGCACCCCCATCCCCAGGCCCCTGTAAAACAAGACAGCCTCAGCCCTTCTTTGGTCAGGGCGGCCTGCCTCTGGGGTGGGTGTTTGGGGTCTGGAGCAGACCCCATAGCGCCTCTACAGGTGCTGAAGGAGGGGTGCAGGGGAAGGAGCCCCACTTCAGCACAGGAAGTTCATCAAGGACTCCTTCCGCTCAGGAAGGTTGATGGAGGGATTCCTGGAGGCGGGATGCTTCTCCAAACCACGAGATTCGGAGGCAGCCACACCTCAGGAAAATGTCTAGGACCAGAGACACCTTCCCGAGATCTTGATGCTTTGGGGGACCTGAGAACAATTAGAAGCTGGCACCGAGTGAAGGGAAGGCTTTAGTATGCCCCCAACCCTTTGTCGTGGTGTTGTTTCCAGGCCTTAACGACCCTATAGGAGACCTGCCCCACAGGGTTTCCACAGCTGTACTCTTTGCAGGAGTCCTGCACTTGTTATTTCTTATTATTTATGATAGAAAGGAAACTAGCGGAATCGCGTTATTTATTACAACTTGCTTGTATTCGAAAGGAAACTGGCTTAGAAAGGAAACTAACTGAGCAATGATATTTACCACTTAATTTGTTTATCGCTAACTTGTTTCCTTGAGGGGGGAAACTGGTCAAATCATGATGTCTATAGTGACATCAATAAATAATATAAAAGTAGCCCCCAAAGGCCACAGACCTCAGATCTCCTGTGACGCAGACCCTCACATGGAGAGAGTCTGCCTGGGGTGAGTACACCTATGATGTAGCGGGCATGCGTGCAGTGGATATGGATGATAGCTAGGTTGATAGAACTCTATGTTTGATCTTTGAAGTATATTCATAGACATGAGTTTATGCTCAGATTGTTGAACTGAACCTTGCTTGGATTCCTGTTCGAATAAAGCGTGTTAAGCGCTCTTGAATGTATGATTGAGTGTTGCCTTGTGTGCTCACGACAGTTGTGAAAGTGGTTGGTTCAAATCCCCCCCTCCTCCTTGGGAGAAAGAGGAGGCAGTCTGCATCCATAAAGATTTATAGCCTTGGAAACCCTGCGGGGCGGGTCTCTGCCAGGAGATCAAATCAACTCAGTGGCAACGGGTTTGGTTTTGGAAGGTCTTGCAGAAGCAGATGGCCTCTCCCCCAGGCAGTACAGCTAGCAGTTTCGAACCCACAGCCTTTTGGCTAGCAGCCAAATGCTTGACCGCCAGGCCGCCAGGGCTCTTTGTCCCCGAAGGTCAGGAATCCCCAAAGGAGAAGCAGGGCATACACAGCCACTCTGCGTGGGCTCCAATGCCCACCTCCGCGGCCGACCTGGAGAGAGAACTCTGCTCTTGGTGGTCAGATGCAACATCGCGATAAACAAAGACCCCGGACGTCTGCTCCTGTGATGATGGCCGAGCCGGGCGGGAGGCACCCCAGGCCTGTGGGAAGGATGGCAGCCTGGAGTCTGTGGTTGCCTTCTGCTCTGGCAGCTTGCTCTGCAGGGGCCGCACGGTTTTGGCTTTGGCATTACAGTGAAAGGAGATCTTTGGTCGCTCAGGAAACCAAGAGGACTCCCATGGGAGCCCTGTCTGCCCGCCACCACTTGTACCCTGGGGACTTTACTCGAGAGAGGTTGCCTGCGGTCATCAGGTCCTGGATTTTGTTCCGAGAGACCGCCCTTGTTAAGCAGGCACTGGCAGTCAGGGGCACAGCGTCCCCTTCCCAGCCCACTGGAGATCAGCTGCCTGCCAGGTGAGGCAAGGCTAGGCGAGGCAAGCAGAGCTGAGAACCTTGCAGGGAACTGAGTGGCTTTCCGGAGGAAGGGTAGTTTGTCTCTCTCTGCAGGAACATCCTCAAACCCCACCCCCGGCCCCTCCCAACCAAGGAGACACGAAGAATTAGTGGAATTGTCGTGGGTTCAGTCATTTATTTCCAGCCCGTTGGGGGTTGAGAATTCCAGAAAAAGAAACTAGTGAGGACGACATGCACGATGCGGAGGACATTCTGGCGTGTCCGTGGTCATGAGATGGAGTGGGCACAGAACACGGAACAGGGGTCTTCAGGGGTGTGGCAGGGGCTCCCCTCCCAGGACAGCCAGCCACGTGGGGCTCCGAGTCCTCCTCTGAGGCCCAAGCCAAGTCACTTAGCCCCTGCTCCCTTAAAAAGTCCCAGACCCCTTATTGCTACATTTGCTGCCTTGCTACTTTATGCCCCCTGGGTAAGCCCAAGGGAAGCCATAGTGCTGGGTGGTACTAATGAGCCGGCGCTGGGCGTCTGCCGTTGCCGTGGTTACACGAGCACAGGCCTCTGTTCAGAGCATCCCCCGGCGGGTTATTAGTGATTGATTCATTTGGCCACTATTGGACTGTGCTGCCTCGCGGTGCTTACTACATTCTCAACTGGTCCGGCCCCTTGGAAAGCTGGCAGCGCATTCCGCCTCCTCCTTCCCCCCCCTCCCCTTACTAGCCCTTTGCTTCTCAGTTCCCGGATTGAGAACCTGGAACCCATCTCACCAGCAAATTCTGCAGGAATCACACAACTCTAAAATTTAACTTTACACAATCCGGGAAGACTTCCTGGTGGAGGTGTTCCAAAGCCATGCCTTTGGACAGGTGGGGTGCATTTTAGGAAGAACATCAACCTCCACAAACCAGCAAGAGGTGCGTGTGGGGGCTGGGGGGCACAGAACACAGACCAGGGGTCCTCAGGTGGCAGAGTCCTGGGTCAGTGTCCTGGTGGTGAGGTAGTTGGAACACACCAGGAATCCTGCGAGCAGGAAAGCCCCCCAGAACAAGTTGCCCTGCATTTAGCTCGTGCATGCAGCAATGCTGATTCTGGAGAGGTCAGGCCCAAGGGCTAGCCACTCGGCTGGGGTGAACCCAGGGCAAAGGCCCAGCCAACTTCACGAGCCCTGATTTGATTTTGGGGTGCAGAGACATCTTCCCATGAGAACAAAGCTGGGCCTCACTTTCTGGAAGGGTACCAATCCTCTCCCCAGCCCAATCCTCATCGCTGCTGCTTGGGTCAGGCCATTTGGCTAACTGGCAACCTCTTCTCTTCCCAAGTAGGGAGAGCCTATTTCAGTCAGATGCCCGGGCCTGGTCCCTGGTATGTCTGACCTGGTGGGTGGGTGCTCACATGCTAAGGCTGCCTTGAGGCTTTGGCCTTGGAGCTGCCCAAATGGCATTTGCCCTTTGAGCCTGCAGGGTGAGGAGTCATAGGTGCAGAGACAATTCCCATCCTGGGGAGCTAAAGGTCATCTAGGAGGCAGGGCAGCAGATCTGGCTTTGCTGCAGAACTGCCCTCGGACATTGAATGGGAACTAATTTGAATGGAGCAAGGCCACCCCAGCCCACTCTGGCTTGGCTTGTGTCTTCTGGGGAATCCAGGGTGGTGCTCCCAGGGCTGAGCAGGCAGCGATGAGGGGGTTATTGCTCTGAGTTTGAATCCATCTGCAACCTTTTGACTGGCATTGGAAAGGAAGGCGTGTTTCTTGTACCTGTTGGGCATGCCAGTCCCTGGCATAGCCCCAGAGGGGTTTCTGCCTGCCCACCAGCTGGCTCCGGCTGGACCTTCGGGAATTCAGCAGCCAAGAGTCAGGGGGTCCCAGAAGTCATGGTGTGTGTGGTGGGGGTGGGGGAGAGCTGGCCTGACTTAGAATGCCCCTCCTGCCCCCTGCAGCAGAGACAGCAGGCCACTTGCCTACTTGGGGTACAGGACTGCCTCCTGCTTGGGGCCCCCATTGTTCACATGGCCTGTGCCTTGGTGTCAGCACAGCCTGGGGGCTGGTTGGCAGTGCAAGCCATCTTTGGGAAATGTTGGGGACAGGCAAGCTGGACCTCTAATGTTGAAGGGATGAAAGAGGGTGGCCCAAGGACAGGAGGACTCAGAGACCCCATAACATAGGCTAGAGTTTCATCTGACTATTCACTCACTAAGTAGGTACTGGGTGTTTCGGACGCACTAAGGGCATGTGTGAAAGGCTGGGTCTCCCCTGCCACCTTGGCCAATACTCTGAGGCCTCTCATCTTCCATCACCTCCACCATGACTTACAGAGAGAGACAGGTGCTGGGGGAGCACCTGGGATGTGGTTATACTGAACCCACCACAGTGGAGGAAAAACAACCATGAAACAGCTGTGAGAGGGAAGCCTGGTGCCCTGGGGGCGGGGCAGGTGGGGTCAGATGTGTACAGGACTGGGGGCCTGGATGGATCCCAGGGGAGCACCAACGAGGCCCGGCTGTGACCAGCTTTTGTGCCTTCAGTTGTCAGCTGGCCAATTTGCCTACAGGAGTCAAGAAATACCAATGATCACTTTTTTGTTGTTGTTGTTTCTAGGTTTTCTGTTTATACACTCCCAGGGGAGACTGGTCACCTATGTCCAAAACTCCACGAAAGGACAGTCCAAGCAGGTGGGGGAGGGAGGGTCTGAATTCAAAAACATGTTCGTGAATACAGCTCGGTCCAAGGGCATCTTGGGGGGTCCGTGAAGCACAATAACAATATTGACAATAATAGCTACTGTTGAGCTAATCACCTACTAAGTGTCAGGCGGGGCTTGGAATTGGCCCATTCGGACCCCACCTACTGAGAATCTGCATCTCTACCCACCCTAGCTAGACGGACTCAGAATCACGTTTTTCAAGATCCCCAGGTGATGCCTCTCACAGGTGCTGGGTTACCTCACAGCCAAGGTGGTGAATGGTCCTTTTAACACACGCAAAGGGGATACAAATGAATCCTTTGCCAGTATTGCCTCCTCCCCCCCACACCCCCCGCAATAACTGGCATTGTTTACTAGGTTGTCCTTGTCCAGGTGGACATGTTTGCTCAGGTCTTCAGATCAAGTCTAGGTCCTGGCCTAGTCCCGCCCTCCCCGCCCCCCACTAGCATGCTCCGCCCCAGCTCCGGGCACAGCTGAGACCTGACCACCAGGCAAAGGCTGGCCCATGCTCATCAGGAAGCCACTCAGCTGCCTCCTGGACTCGGAGCCCTCCCACCTTCTGCTGCGCCTGCTGGAGGGGAGAATCTCAATGGCCCCCGAGTTCACGGCCACGTTTATTGTGAGTAAAACATGAAGGGGACAAACCAAGGAGGGGGGGGTTGGGGGGGCGGGGGCAAACTCAGAATCAAGGACAAAGTCCTGATTTTAAAGACCGTGGTTATCAGGTCCTCCAAGGCTGTGAAGCAACACGCTCTTGTGTCTTCCTCTGGTGCTGGCCATGGGCAGGGCCCGAGGGCAGCTGCTGCGCCAGTGGGTAGAGACTGCCCCCCCCCGCCCCCATCATTGAGAACGCTGGCCTCCGAGGAAGTTGGAAGGACTTGAGCTGTGCCCATCAAGAAGGTGGCTTCAGTATTGAAGATGTGACCAGGGCATTTTCTGTGGAAGTGGTGGCTGGTGCAGGTCTGCTATGCCAGGTGGCCAGAGAGGTTTGTGGGAGACAGAAAGATGGCTGGGGCCCCCTGCCGGGGGTGCTGGGGGTGGTGGTGGCCAGAGATGGGGTGGGAGGTGGTGCATAATACTGGATGTGCTCAGGGCCAGTTTGTGGCTTCTGTGTGTGCCAGAAGGTGTGCCCCCCCTCCGCCCCCACAGCATGGGGAGTGAGACAGAAAGACCATGATAGCAACCAGAAGCCCACAGGGTACTCTCCCCGGGATGAGGCAGGAGCCAGGGCCTCACTGAACACGGAGTGTCCAAGCACAACTCTACAAGGAAGAGAGTGCTGTAAACAGGAGCCTCTAGGAGCCGACCCCAGGCTCCGCTGTCCCAATCTTTCCAGCTGTGTCCCTGGCATCTCTGTGTATCCACAGACTGGCCCCATCTTTGCCCTTCAGCTCCCTCATTCCTTCTCTTTCACGGTGAGCAGCTCGCCCCGCAAGGACACTCTCTCGGCGGATGTGGAGCGCCGCCGCCTGCTGCCCAAGGTGTCCTCGGGCTCCGGCCCCGTGGGTGGTACTGTCAGGAAGACTGCATCAGGCCCGTGAGACGCTTGCCCGCCAGCGACTTTCCCTGCAGGACGACAGGCGACAGAGAGGCACGCACAGGCACACACACGTACGCACGCACACACACACACACACGCATGGACAGAGACAGAGAGCCAGGCAGGTGAATTAATGGTCGTGAAAACCCCCAGGCCAGCTGACTTAGCTAACAGATCCCACTGCCGCCTTGACCTTTCATATCTAAGTACCAAACCCATTTCCCTTCAGTGGGTTCCAACTCAGAGTCCCTATGGGGTCGAGCAGAATTGCCCCCACCCATAGGGTTTCCAAGGCTGCATCTTCCCAGAAGCAGACGACATATGGATTGTTCTCCATGGGGAGACTGGTGACTTTGACCTGCTGGTCTCTCGACTAGCAGTTGAGTCATTTTGCCACCATTGTGCCGTTGACCCAATTCCAACTGTAAGACAGGGTTTAACTGTCCCATAGGGTTCCCAAGGCTGTAAATCTTTCCAGAAACAGACGGGCTCATTTTTCTCCTGCAGAGAAGCTGGTGGGTTTGAACTACTTACCTTCTGGTTAACAACTGAGCGCTTACCAAGTCTGTCATCCAGGCTCCTTATAGCTAGGTACAAGACAGTTGGCAGAAATCTAAACTCCAAGACAGATAGAGTATGTTGCCGGACGCTTCAGGAGTGGGGCCTTCCTAACCTAGACCAGGCATTTTGATCCTCTGTGCCATGTATCTTGGCGCTTCAGCTTGCCCCTGAACTTGATTTTAGGCAAGTGGGGGTGTACTGGGCTTGGGGAGGGTGGGCTGACCCAAGGCTTTGGGGCATTAGAAGCAAATGAATGAATTAGCCTTAAAAAAATCCCAAGACCTATGAATCCAGTTTGAAATGGAATATAGAATTTGCCTTAGGAGAACCACACAGCCTTCGGGCCCTTTTGACGGCAGTTCTTCAGACCGGGTACCAGTGCAGGGCCTGGGACGGGGCACTCGTCCCGTCTATATCTCTATATCCTTAGCTTCTCACCTGCGGAACCCAGAGACCAAGTTAGAGGACCTGACCCCCTGCCAGGAGGAGGACACCCATTTTAACTCTAGCATGTGCCACGGTTCTTGAAAGTGAACGCTAAGCCAACTGGGCCAGGAGGTGAGGCCCAGTGCACGAGACAGAGCGGTCCTGGGAGAGTCCAGCTGTCCACTTGCTTAGGGGGAGGGAATGAGGGGCTCCTGATCTGGGGAGGGGGTTGGGGCTCCCCAGATGGAGGGATGAGGGGAAGGAGTGGGGCACACCCATTCTGCTCACTCTCTGTAGAAATCCATATCATTGGACTAGGGTCTCAAATGTGGCTGGCCCCAAGTAGATTGATTACGGTGTCTGAGAAAACACTCAAAACCCTTCGTGGTATTGACAGTGGGCCAGCGACACCGTTGCCATCTGCAAAGGGCAGCCCATGATTGCTCATCAGCACGGACCGCGGCTGGGGTGGTGTGAGATTTGCAAGGGCTGGCAATTCCTCGCGTTCATTTCTAAGTGAGGCGTGAGCACGCGTCTTGTTGACTGGGCTCGGCTGCGTGCAAGCGGGATGTAATTAAAATCAATTGATCAGGTTTGTGAAGCCTGGGAGGGCACTCGATAAGCCTGCTGATGGATGAATTGAAGGATCATGGGGATATCTCACAAACAAACAACGTGGGCTGTGAGTTCAGTGCCTACTGGACTATCGAGGGGTGGGGTGGAGCAAGCCGGCTGGGAGAATTCTGTTGAAAACATGATGATGCTGGTCGAGAAATGAGTATCCCCTCAGGTGCTAGCCACAAGCCTGTGTCTCTCTTCCTCTGTTTAGCCCCACCACTTTATCTTAACTCTGTTTTCACTTGTCAGAGACCGTGCCCTGCTTCTCTCCACCGTAAAACAGAGGAGCCCTGTCACGCAGTGGTTAAGTGCTGGGTTGTTGGCCGAAAGGTCAGGGATTCGAACCCACCAGCTGCTCCTCAGGAGGCCGCTGTGGCAGTGTGTTTTTGAAAAGATGGAAGCCTTAGATGGGCAGTTCTCCCCTGTTGCTATGGATAAGAATCAACATAATAGTGTGTGTGATTAATCTGAAAAGCCCCCAAACCACGAGCCCACAAAATCTCCCATCAACAACCTTATCTGAATTTTCAAACACACTAAACTTAGCCTGCAGCAGGAGGCACTGATACCAGGCTAAAGATTTTAAAATCAGATTTCCCCCCTTCTTCCTTTTTTTAATCCTAGAGGGTTACGATGTCAGTCTCAGAAAGTCACTCAAGGCGGATGGCCGCCCCTCTGTCCAGTTTGGGTCAGCAATGACTCAGCCGGCATAGGCTGCCCTTCAAGGAGCCCCCCCTCCAGAGGCACCTCACCTTTGTTACTGGGGTGAGGGCAGGGGCGGATGGATCTAGGGATGTCTGGTGCCCTGGTGCCACCAGGAACATGGGGTGCGGGGCGCCAGTGAGCACTCTATGTGCTGTCACCCTCTCCCTGGCAGCTCTGAGAGATCACGCGGTCATCTGAAATGGATTGCCAGAGGCGCTGTTGTCCATAGGTACGCCTCTGTGAGCGTGGCATTTGTCATCTAGTTGATTCACCTGGGAATATGTGCCATCTCCGTGCAGACCCAAGGGCCTTAGCGGGGGGGGGGGGGGCGGGGGGAGAGGAGGTGTTTGTGGGGGCCTGCTCTGGGGAACTATGGGGCTCAAATATACATCTAGGAGCTTCCTGCTTCCAGAGCTCTTACAAGCCTCCCCCCACCTGCTTTTACCAGGTTCTGGAGGGAATCTTGCTTCCCTCTGGGGTGTTGATTACCGTGGTAACCACACACCAAATACCAGCGCCGCCTCCTTCCTCTCCTCGCTTTTCCACCGGGGCTG
Organism: Tenrec ecaudatus; assembly: GCF_050624435.1. Lineage (NCBI taxonomy): Eukaryota > Metazoa > Chordata > Mammalia > Afrosoricida > Tenrecidae > Tenrec > Tenrec ecaudatus. The sequence goes on from NC_134543.1 coordinate 32,044,620, forward strand.
CGAATTACACATCGTGTACCCAAATATATAAGCTCTGGGCTGGCTATCCATGGCGTTTGGGGCTCTGATTTAGCTGGCAGATGTGAGCGACAGAAATCACTGGAGCTTCTGAAGGAGTCTGTGGCTGATGTCAAGCGCGGAAGTCTTGAGATCAACCTGAGTCCAAGTTAACCAGGAGGCCTAAACTTGAACTCCAGCTTCCGCCTCATTAGTGAGGTCATGTGGGCTAGGGGAGGGGTCTGCGGCTCCAGGGGGATTGGAAGCTCTATTTTTGGAGCATAGTGTCTATTTCTTAAAGGTGAATATGGCTCCCCTCCCCTGCCCTCTACGCCCCAGACTCTCATCCCGGCTCAGTTCTACAGAACAGGCTAGGCTTGGAGATGCTAATTCATCTCTTCCTGGTGCTCAGTCTCACAGCCCAGACTGGGGTGGCCTGTGGCCACCTCGCACTGACCATACTTCTGGTTCCCTTCCCCCAAAGGTTACCATTCCCGAGACTTAGGGTGGGTGTGTAGGTGGGGGTGGGGGGGTTGGGCTGCGGCAGCAAATCAGCCTGGAGAGCAGCCTAGGGGCGAGTCACCGGGATACTTCCCAAGCTCTCAGTCATCCAGGTGGTGTGCCTTGGCATTTTTGCCCTCCTCACCTGGCTCCTGCACTCACACATTTACTAAATGCCAGGTCTGCTGCTCACAATGGGAGGTCAGGAGAGTTGGAGTCTGCTCGAGGAAACAGCTCAGCCAGCTGCAATCTGCCCAGGACCCAGTGACCTCCCAGTGGGCTCGGGCAGGCTCGGGCTGGAAGGCGGTTAATCACCCAGGATACAGGCATGGAGAGCTGCCTGCCCAGGGCTTGGGGGGAAAGAAATCCAACCATCATATTGCTCAGCGGCTGCCTTCCTGCAGAATGGCTGCGTTTTCAGGGCTCCAGTGAAATCTGACAGCAGAGGCTATCTGTGTTGGGAGATGAGCCCGCCCCAAAGTCTGTGCCGCAGGGAGCTCCCTGGAGGTACCTGCTCTGCCCAGTGAGCTCCGCTGCCTTTTGGCACCCCCTCTGACTTGACTCTTTCCTTCCTCCTCTGCACTGAGAGAAACCCTGTGGGATGGGAGTGGTAGTCTGCCTCTGCTTGGTGCCTGCCAAGTTACAGAGCAGGTGGTTTGTTTGTGTTTTTGGCTGGGCTGGGAATATGTGATGTTCCCGAGTACTGGTCAGTTGGGAACAGATCACGATGCCAGGAAACCAGGGCCAGCTCAGCCCGGGCCTTGGCGGAGCTGAGTCAAGCAGCTGAGGGGGCTGAAACGCCACGAACAGGAAGCCTTTGTCCAAGAGAAGACATACACACTGATTAGGAACTGCGCTCCGGAAGGTGTATTCCAGAGACACCGCTGAAGCTCTGCACCCCCACCCCCACCCGGTGCCTATCACCTTCCAGACATTCGACAAAGTGGAATCCAATAGCATCTGGGAGCCTTCAATTTCATGGACCACGGGGCGGGGAGGGTGGGGTGCTGGGTTCACAAATACCCCCACATTCAATCCCCCCCCTCCGCCTGTGCAGCCAGTGCGGCCAGCTTGATGGCTAGAAGCCTGGAGGAAGATGGCCACGGCCGCGTTCTTTGTCTCTAAAAGGGGAATGGCACAAAAGGAACGGCTCCCCTTTGTGCTGCGTTTTTAGAAAAACCAACATGCTGCGTGGCATGCTGTCGCTCGGTGCATCTCACTCCCAGATCTTGATCAACAAAGCATGCACGATCCGGGACCCAGAGCTCCCGCTGCTCACTTACCTGCACAGTCTGCATGGGGAGCAGGGCTGTGGCTCAGAGGGTAGCCCTGCGGGTGAGGGGGTGGGTAGCGGGGGGTGCTGCTGTCAGGTGGCCTATGGGGGATCCAGAGCCAACTACTCGGGGCTCAGCTGGGGCCCTTTGCACCACTTAGGGAGTAAAGATGCCGAAACTGTGGATGGGATTCTCTTCCTGACCCCTCCCCACTCCATGACTTCACACCAAAGCCACAGCTCTCAAGTTCAATGGGCAGTCCCTACTTGGTGCAAACAAGGAAGGGCGTACCAGCTCTAGATCCTTCAGCTGCCCCTTGGACAAAAGGGCTAGTGGTCTACTTCTGAAGACATGGCCACTGGAAACAGGTCTATTTTGATACACATGTCACGAGTCGCAGCTGGCTGGCTAGCAGCTGATGTTGCCTCTCGAGTAGGGGGAATTGACTGGCATGGGGGCATAGGTGACGTGGGTGAATACATGTGTCGGATTTACTCAGCCGTGCATTTAAGCTCTCTGCCCTTGATTGTAGGTGGGTCTAGCTCCAAGAAAAGAATAAAGACGCTGTAACTGACCGACTCCTTGGAATTTCCTGCTGCTCACTTTCTCAGTTCCCAAGGCTGTCTTTGCTGCCCCGCCCCTAGTCCAGTCTAGGGGTCCCCCAGGTTCCTCCGCTAGGGGAGCTGGAACTTTCTGGATAACGAATGCAGAAGACTCGTCCAAGCTCCCATTGACCCAGTTGGAGGTGGGACACGCTCACTCCCTGTGAGACATCGCTGAAGTGAAGTCACATGGACCACCCTGATGTATCCAGAGCCCTAGGAGCTGGAGAAGCCACGTGGAGACCCCTGCCAGCGCTGAGATGCTTACAACACCACTGGATCCACAAGACTTCCCACCCACTGGCCTGTGATCTTCCTGCATTTAGCATCATTGCATGTGTTTGCTGAGTCTGAAGAGAACTGTATAGATTGGTATCAGACATATGGGATAATATCGGACTGATAGACTTGATCTTGTTTGGGCTGGGATGTTTTCTCAATATTCAATTGCTCTTATGTATAAAGCTCTTTCTCATACACATATGAGTGTTCATGAATTTCCCTAGTCTACCCTAACACAGGGGACTTCCCTGGAGGCCCCTGTACATTTTGTCCACTCGCCTTCCTCGGTGATCTTTGACAGGGAAGGGGGGTCAAGTGCCATTTCCTTGGGATCCTTCAGGGGACCAGGGAAGTTCTGACAGGGAAAGGCAGAAACCGCTCTCTCTATCCGAGACTCGTTTCAAGAACCTTCGACTCTCCTGCTCTCATTACTACTCAACGTGGTGCCACAAAACAAGGGAAGCAAAATGCAGAGACCAGTTCCTGGGACCAGCCAAGGAATACGATGCCTAGTGACCGTATAGGACTGGGTAGAACTGCCCCTGCGGTTCCTGTGGCTCCTTATGAGAGTAGAGAACGTCATCTTTCTCTTGCGAAGCATCTGGTGGTTTAGAACCTCGGACCTTGCAGTTCACAGCCCAGAGCTGAGCCACTATGCCATGAGGGCTCACTGCTAATCCACAGCAGGGCGTCTCTGGGTGGTGCAAAGAGTTGACATGCTCGCAGCTAACTGCAAGTGGGAGGTTCAGTACCACCCACAGGTACCTGGCAAGAAAGGCCTGGAGGAGCTGCTTAGGATTGCTCGGCCATTGACAGCCCCGTGGAGCACAACTCTGCTCAGACACACGTGGGGTCGCCGCGAGTCTGAACTGACTTGATGGCATTTGGTTGAATCCGCAGTGTCACTGTGGATTGAATTAGGCCAAAGGACAAAGATGTCCTTTCTGGATTTTTCACCCTCCAGGAATTATAGGTGTATTTGTAGGGAGGGCGTGGGGTGGGGTGGAGGGGCAAGCCCTGGGGGCATGAGTCCATTCTGGGGTCTGCATTACACCTGGGTCCTGTCTAAACCTTCTGATCTCTCCTAAACCTTCTGATCTCTCCCAGGAGCTAAAGGGCCTTTAAAAAAATCTGGCTTTAAAATGTTCCCTTTATTCCATTATGAAATAAGAAGAGAGACCACAAACATAAACCACCACCACTCAACTAAGAAAATCAAGGGTGAAAATCTAATTAGTAACCAAGAATTGGCTGGCCAAAGGATTAATTGGCATCTGTTCATGTTGAACTAAGTCTGGTTAAGAAAACAAACAAACAAACAAACAAACAAACAAGCCATCTGATCACAATGACCGTTCCTTTGGAGCTGCCAGAGCCACCGAGGGCAGGGCTATAAAAGCAAACCGGGTTTCGCTGGGAATGGTGGGGACGTGGCATCTAACTGGGCAGCACATTTTGGGGAGCAGTGCCTACAAAGGGTCCCAGGCGCCTTGGAAGGCACCTTGCTCTCATCTGCTTGTCTTTTTCCACTTTACAAAGGTCAGTTGCCAGCACCTCCCTTAGGATTCTTTGGAAAAGGAGCTTCGCAAGGAAGGAGCTGTCCCCCTGGCTTCCCAAGGCCTTCCCCTTTTTGGGGTGGGGGTGGGGGTGTTTCTTATTCCTGCCCAAGGGGGATGGCATCGATATGCCATGGGCTTTTCCTTTTTGAAGTCACCCAAGCTTTGATGGTGGCAGGGTGAGGGTGGTCTCATGACCAGCGACACAGTGGAGAGGCATGGGCCACTGAGCAGCATGGCACTGGGCAAGTGATGCATGATGCTGGCACTCGGCTCACATGGCCACTAAGTCCCACAGCCTCCTTCCTAGGGAGGGAGGGAGTCTTTTAACCCGCCACTTAACAGATGCGGAAATGGGCTCAAATGGAGCGGAAGCAACTTGCCTGAGAACATACAGCTTGCCATTGGTGAGCTCATCGGCTCCCACATCTACTTTGTTGGTGGGCACACCTTCAGAGGGGGGACAGGTGGAGATGCTTAGGGACTAGGCCTGGGGTTGGGTTGCTTCCCTGGGGCAGTCAAGAATGAGTTTCTCAACCTGATGGAGAGAAAGGCGCTAGCTCCTAGACCTCTTCACGTCACCTCAGGCCAGTTCTCTGAGGTGTTTCTCCGTATCATACCTGGGGCTCAGGAGAGAGGGCGGCAGGCCCAGCACAATGAGTCCCTGAGAGCTGCGCTGCGCTGAGCTTGGTGGCAGGCTCCTGCTGCTTTGACCCGGGGCGGCTGGTGGATGGGGCAGGGAAGCCACCCTGTTGGAGGTGTGGGTGCCCCTCGGGATGTCACGTGGCACCCCTTCCAGGGAGGTGAGATGGTCACCTTCCTCAGGTGCTGCCAGACTTCAGTTAGAGCAGCGGTTCTCAACCTGTGGGTCGCAACCCCTTTGGGAGTTGAACGACCCTTTCACAGGGGTCGCCCAATTCATAACAGTAGCAAAATGACAGTGATGAAGTAGGAATGAAAATAATTTTGTGGTTGGGGGGTGGGTCACCACCACATGAGGAACTATATGAAAGGGTCATGGCATTAGGAAGGTGGAGAACCACTGAGTTAGAGCCTATTTCAGATCATTCTAGGCCAAGTGCTTAATTCTGGGTATCCAAGCCAGACTGGGGAACGGGATGGGGGCTCTCTGGGGGGTGGTTCTGGAACCTCTGAGTCCCACCCTCCATCATGCTCAGCATCCCAGGGGGTCTCTGCTGTCGGTTTTGGTGGGTGGTGGGAGACCTGTCACTGGACCAGGGAGCAGCTGTGCCCTATGTCGGTGGCAGAGGGCCCAGACACTGACTTCCCCACCCTTTCCACCTGGTGCTGCTCTTTCCTCCCACACCTGCCCCTCCCTGCCCTTCATGTCCTCTCATCAGCCCTGCTTCCTGCACTCCATCCTCTGGCCACTCCTGCTGGACTCAGAGTAGAGGTGGGGTATGTTACTCGGCTGCACCCTTGAAACACGCACAACTCTTCACTATGGATCAGTAAGTAAGCACAAGAAAGCCCGTGCTTAGCATGATTACTGGGGACTTGTGAATTTGAAAAGAGGCTTTGATTTTGGAGGAAGGTGTGTGTGGGGTGTGTGTGTGTGTGTGTGTGTGTGTGTGTCAGGAGCAGAGACAGATGCCTACCTGACTCAGTAGTAGAATCGTTGATGTGGTGAGATAAAGAAAACAAACAAAGAAACCCGTGAAATTAATTGCCCACTACAGATTAGTAAGCAAGCACAAGTCAGCCTGTGCTTGCCTTGCTTATTGGGCCATCTGATGCTGAGTAGAATGGAAAGGGTAAATTCTGCTCGTAAGGTCCCTCGGGAGCATGCGTGCCTGTGGCCTGAGCAATGCCCACTTCTTCCTCTTCCTCCTTTGGCATCTAAGCTTTGGTTCACTCCAAATTAGGCAAAGGCCAAAAGACTCAAGGAAACCACGGAACCTGGCTGTGTTGCTAAGGGCAACGACTCCATGCCACTCTTTTCCAACTAGGAAGTTCAAGTGGTACTTGACTGTGATGCCAGGGGGAGAGCAGCTGAAGTTTAAGGACGGGCTATCAGGGGCCGAGGATGTGCTCACCCCCAGCGTGGACACTGGCGGGAGTCTTTGGTTGCTTGCTAAGGCAGAGCCTATGAAGCTCAGGGAGTCAACTTGCTGGACCCTGCAAAGCATCATGCTTCAGGAGCTACCATGTCCTCTTCATGCCCAGATCTGTCCAGACACACACGCAGGAGGGGCTGGGCAGGCTTCCCGCTCTTTCCTCTCTCTCCGCAGCCCTGCATTCCTAACCTAAGCAAGCGGGCAACAGGCCGGGCAGCAGTGCCCAGTGGCCCTGGAGAGAGACGTAGGTCATAAGCAGAGAACCTTCTTGCTTTCTCATGTTGCTGGGGGAAGCTGGTCCCTGTGGGGCAGAGGATGGGCGGTTCCCTAGCCACCTCCACCCCTGGTGGCCTGGGCCAAGGTCAAGTTGGGAAGGGGTCTGGAAGCTGTCGCAGGAGGCTGAAGAAGACCTGTGTCTTTATGGGATGTACAAGCCTCTCTGTAGGGAGGGGATGCAGCCATCCTGTCCTGTCCTGTTCTGCTGGAGTCCGGGGTCCGGGAGGAGCAAGGCACAGGATGGATGGCTAAGAACATCATTTGGACATCGCCTCTGGGACAAGGGGCTCGTTGAAGCATCCCTAGGGGACCCCGTGGCTCTTGCTCCTGAAGAAGGGAACACTGTGGTGGGAAGAGCAGAAGACTCAGAGGCCTGGGTACCACGGACTTCTGAGGAGTTGGGGGATTGAGGCTGGGACCAGTGGGCAGGCGGGAGGCCACGGACCAATGGATTTGGGGGCCACCTTCAGTGCAGAAGGATCCCAAAGAAGGTTAGAGGTTGTGCGGTCGGCGGATCACTCACCCACTGCTGGAAGGAAGCCACCTCGGGGGTGAAATGCAGCGGCCAGTCTGACTCTGCGCCAGCAGCACTAGGCAATTGTGTTTTGGGGAAGTGAAGTGAAGAATAACTTATCCAGCGGAAACCATGAAGACCTGCGGCTGGAGAGGAGCCCCCTGCCCACACAAGCGCACGGGTGCAGCTGGCATGCGCTCCAAGCACAGGGCACGTGCAGGATGGCTGCGTACGGTCACCTGACAGCCACACGCTGCATGCGGAGGCGCTGGTCAGGCAGGCAGCACGCGGATCTGCGCACACGTGGACATGGCGCGGGGGAACTGACATAAGCATCTCATGCAAGCTGCGCAGAAGCCATGCGGATGGGTTGTGAAGGTTTGCAGCAGGCTCCTAAGATGCCACTCTTTGACATTGTCAACGGGAAGCATTCACCTTAAAATACAGACATCAGAACGAGATGCTCCCCGCCCCCCCACCCAACCTCCCCAGAAAAAAGCCACTCCTGTCCCTGGGCCGGAGAGTGCACCCCAGGGGGCTGGTTCACTGGGGGGATTTCCAAGCATCCTCTGACACTTGCTTCTGCCTAACAAGTGGTTAAAAAACTAGAAGCAGCAGGCCCCGGAGACGCTGACTCAGTCAGGGGGGTTCCAGGGGAGAGACGGCTGAGAAGCTAGTGCTTCTGGGCGCGAGGCTGTGTGGCGGCTGCTCTCTGGATGATTGGATTCAGTACTCTTATTGGAGGGAGGACCAATCCTGATCTGGGTCTGGAAGCAGGAGGCCTCTCGGGGTTCGTGCACATGAGTCAGAGAGAAGATGCCAGTCCTGAAGGTGGCTGCAATGTTTTCCTAAGGGCGCTCCCTGCTTCCCAGCACCACCTGGGCTGGCCAAAGCCAGGAAGCACCCAGGAGCTCTGAGAAATGGATCCCGGAGCAGAAGCTGGCCAGCTGTTGCACACAGTCTCTCCAGGCTCCAGAGAGCAGAGAAAGGGTTTCTCTGAGTCTATTTTAAAAACAAGTCGCTAAGAATAGCTACCCTCTATGGAGTGGCCACCACGAGCTGGCCACTGTCACCAACAAACAGACGTGCGTCAGGCACATTGCCAGACATGAGACCCACTCACCTGCCAAAACGATGGTCATGATACCTACCTGGGCGGCTAGTGTCGGGAAAGACATAAGGGAGGAGAGAGACAGGGTCTGCCCCCCGGGGTGAACATAGCCTCACAGAGTACAAGGAGCAAGTCTTAGGGCTACCGGGCTGGAAAGGGGCACTGGTGGTGACATGGTTAAGTGCTTGGCTGCGACTGGAGGTTGGTGGGCGGACCCCTGGCAGAGACGCCTGGTGCTCGGCTCCCCTGGAGATTACACCTAGCAATCCCTAGGGGGCCGTTCTGCTCTGCCACCTTGCGTTCCCCAGAGCTGAAACTGACATGGTCTCACCTTATAACAAGGACACACCCATTCAGTGCCCCCCTGGGTGACATTGGCTGGGAACCAACAGGCTGACAGTTTGAGTCCCCCCCCCCCCCCCCACACACACAATGGCCTCGGGAGAGAGGCCTGCGGCTCGACTTTCCCATGACCACAGCCCCTGAAACGCGTACGGATTGCAGGTCAACTGCCTCACACAGCACTGCCGCGAGTAGGGATGGAGCCCCTGGGACGCGTGCTGGGGAGCACATCCACTGGGGAGCACATCCACTGCCGACCCTATAGAAGCATCTCATTTTCCCGAATCCTCTTTATCTGTTATCTTTCTTATACAGGTGGAAACTGAAGCTTGGGAGCTGCCCCGGCCACGCAGCTAGTCGGTGGCACAGCTGGGGGAGAAGGCACAGCCAGCCTAGGCCTGGACCTGCAGGACCTAGCCCACAGGCCACCGCCAGGGGCTCTCAAGAAGGGGTGATGATTGCTCTGATGAGCTCACCCGCTCCTCACGTCTGGCCTGTGCGGTATAACTGAACAAACAAACAAAACCCTAAACTCACTGCCACTGAGCGAATTCCTACTCCTGCCAACTTAGAGGACAGGGTGGAAATGTCCCTGTGGGTTTCTGGGCTGCTACCTCCTTAACAGTAGAAGGCCTCCTCTTTCTCTCCCAGAGTGGCTGGGGTTTTGAACTGCTGACCTTGCAGCTAGCAGCCCAACGTGTCACCTACGGCATCACCAGACCTCCATGCCCTGTACAGGAGGCACCGTTCTATCCATTGGGTAATATAACAGCTAGTCCAGTGTCTTACATCCCACGGCGAATTACGAATTCCTTCGGCAGCTGCTTATTTCTGACTTGGTCCGGCCCTCTCCATTTTGTGGCCACCGAAGAGATGCTGTTCTCTGGGGGCCAAGCGAACAAGGTTTCCACAGTGGATGAGAATGCAGGCGGGGGAAATGTTGCTGCCAGGTTTTCAGTAGCCTTGAACTCTGGGTGGCTCGCAGGGCTCAGTCACTCCCCAGCTTCTTATGCTTCGGTGACACCACAGTGAGGTAACTGGCTACCGACACAGGAAGTGCCACCTGGATGACTTGTAACAGTCAGCCAGGAGGGGCCACTCAGAGTTTTCTCAAAAATACCACCCTCTTGCTATCCAAGAGGAGCCCTGATACCACAGTGGTGCAGCAGTGGACTGTTAACCACAAAGTCAATGGTTCAAAACCACCAGCCACTTCTCAGGAGAAAGATGAGGCTTTCTACGCCTGTAATGAGTTACAGTGTCAGAAACCCACAGGGGGCAGTTCAATCCTGTCCAACAGGGTTGAGCTGAGCCAGCATCGACTAGATGGCAGAGAGTTTGATTTGGAGTTTGCCATCCAAGGTATAATGATAGGCCTCTCTCTATTTGGCTGGAGCAATGGGGGAAGGAGGAGAGTCAAGAACAGGAGGGGGGAATGGGATGAGTGACTAATCACCTCCATGAACAGCTGCCTCCTTGGTCAGGAGACTGAAGAACTGGATGGTGACCAGCTACTGACCGTTTTGATCAAGGCTTCTATAGATAAATCCCGATCCAAAGGGTAAAGAAGCCAAACAGAATTCCACGTTCTCATGGCCCATAGATGTTCTGGAGCCATGGGTCAGGAGGAACCCCCTAAAACTATAGCCTTGAGAGAATCTTTAAACTTTAAACCAAGAGTATTCCCTGAAGTCTTCTTTAAGCCATACAATGGAAACCAATCCAAACTCTCTGCCACCAGGTCGTTTCTGACACATAGTAATCCTACAGCACAGGTAGAACTGCCCCTGTGAGTTTCTGAGATTGTCACTCTTTGGGGGGAGTAAAAAGCCTTTTCTTTTTCCTAGGGAGAAGCTGGTGGTTTGGAACTGCTGACCTTGGGGTTAGCAGCCCAATGCGTAACCGCCAGGCCTCCACGCTTAGCTTCATTCGTACAGAATGTCTGCCTAGGGCTCGGTGCTAGAACCACACATGGGATCAAAGTGACAACAGCGAATCGAAAGGCTGGATGGGAGACCTCGAGGGCAGTTGTGTGTATGTGGATGGGAGAGGGACCATTTGAGAAAGGTAATCAATGTGCTTGACTGGCACATGTGGAAGCTATTGAATTGGTATATGCTCTACTGAGCACGAAAATAAAGGAATCATTAAAAAACAAAACCTCATGCTGGAGTAAGACCCATGAACTGCACCCAAAACCTAACAGAAGCCGTGGTCCTCCATTCGATCCTGACTCAGAGTGACCTTCAGGACAGAGATGAACTGCCACCTAAGGGTCCCCACGCTGTGACCTTTATAGTAGCAGACAGCTGCGTCTTCCTCCTGTGGAGCAGCTGGTGGGTTTCAACCACTGACCTTTTGGTTAGTAGCCAAGTGCTTTATCCATGGTGTCACTAGGGCTCCTGGCTCCTGGTCAGACTGTGAGAGCACATTTCCAGGGGTGGTGCTGAAGTGAAGGGGTTCTTGACACCAGAATGTGAGTGAAGATGCTGTAGGGCATCTGGGGACTCTCATCTCCTTACTCCACACACGCTCCTTCTCAGTGATTCTGCTCATGACGTCCCCAAAGCCAGACTGCAGGCTAGAAAACCAGAGGGTCTGAAAGGCTGTCATGATCCCAGAAACCTCTGTCCAGTCTGTGGGGGTGGACCCAGATCGCTTCCACAGGCTGCTGGTTGGCTTCTTTGCGTAGCTAGCATTATGGATCCGGAGAAACTTCCAGCATCTTTCGGGTCAACATTTCCCTGCTACCCAAGATGCCAAGTCCAAGATTGAGATGAATTTTGTCTTGGATGATCATCTCCATTTTTCAGCCTCATCTGGCCTGATGTAAAGGGCGTGCTCCCTGTCCTTGTTAGAGAGTGAGCCTTTTCCCACCAGGCCTGGAGGCGTAGATGCACCCCACTCCGAGTGCAAATTAGAAAGCCTGGGAGCACGGTATAGTCAAATGGCTCTCCATCTCTGTGAAACCTACCAGTGCAGCCTGTACCCCCATCTCCCCCTCTGCCCCACCTCCTAGCCAGCCTACGAGAGTGTTTGCCAGAGAGGTAGGTGAGAAACCGGCCTAATCAACCCTTGACTGGGCTTTCTTTAGCTTTAAAAAATGTCTTATTAAAACTTTGCTGACTTTACAGGGATTGCCATGATTGATGAGAGGCCGAAGAGAAATTGAAAGCAAAAGATGAGGTGAGGGGGTTGGGGGTAGAGAATTATGCAATCCCATGATGAGTTGAAAAGAAGCCTGAGAGAAGACAGACTGTAGTTTGCCATTGAGCTGGTTCTTAGACAGCTGGACAGAACGCGACAGGAAAGCCCTTCCCTGCGCCCGAGTTGGGTTGAAGATAGTTCCCAAGGCAGCGCTCAGGAGGAGGGGAGCTCCCCTGGGAGACAGCTTCTTGGTAGCCAGTGGCCTCCTGGACAAGGCTGAGATATTTGAGGTCCAAACTCGTCCACCTGGATCTGCAAATGGCATGAGGTCAAAGCAAAGGGCTTCCTCATCTTTGCTGCTTTCACCCGATTTCCTTTCTGGAGGGGTTTGAGGCCCTTTCCTCGAGCCCAGGGGGGCTCCATGCATGGGACCTCCCCCCACAGTATGCTGTCCAGCTGTTCTCAGTAACCCAGTCTCCTTGCACCCAAGGTCGTTGACCTTGTAGACACCAGGGAGGAAAGCCCTGTTGCCCAGGGCGCAGCAGTAGCAGCAGCAGCAGCAGCAAGCTTTACAAAAAGTGAAACCAGCACGGATGAGGCATGGCAGGCAGTCGGTCCCCTTGTCGCCCTTCCCTGGCTCGTCCTGTGTCATCATCTGGCCTTTTGACCCCTCAAGGCGCAGTGGAATCTAGATCTTTGGGATTCTTCTCCTCCACTGACAGCACACGCCCACCCCTTGACCCAAACTCCTTTTCCCTGGCTGATTTTAAAGCTGCAGAAGGAATGACGGTTGTAGCCGTTTGACACGTACGTACATACATACATATGCCGCTTCGGATCCCAGTTGGGAGAGATTGCGGAATGGAAGGCAGGCACAACCCGATCTACTACACCAAACAGCCTTGGCCACTGAGCTTCCGAAGGCCTTCACCGCTCTTCCAAGGGGCATATTCCATTGTGGGGGGCTACATTCCAGGACCCACCTACCCATTTACTCTAGCTTTTGCCCTCTGGGGGATCCAGGGTGTGACCCTCCACAGTTAAATCTCTGGGTGGCTTTGAACTTTGTGGGGGATGTTGTCTTCATTGCTGGTGCTGGCTGTCCAGTCGATTCTGACTCCTCTATTGAGACCTGTGGCCCCTGAGTCGATGACGCCAACTCCTGCTGCCCCGGAGGGCTTCTGAGGCTGTGAATCTTTACAGAAGCGGACTGCCTCAACTTTCTCCCCTGGGCTTGAATCACCGAAAGGTTACTAGTCACGTGCCTAACCAATGAGCCACTGGGGCGCCCATCTCTGTCCTAGATTTCTGCTGTTCCAAGCCTGGAGGGCTTCTCTCTCTTCTCCCTGCTTTGGTGGTGTGGCTGCTCCCAGGGTAGGCCTGAGTCGGGTTTCTTGCCTGACCTGTTTGTCTTGCCTGTTGCTGGTGGTCACGGAGGCAACCATTAACCCATGGCCGCCCCAGGCACACACGCTGGCCAGGTCATGGGCCACCGGCAGGATCAGACGGCTGCGGTTGGAAGAGTCTGCTTTTGGAACCGATCTTTTTGGAAGCAGATTGCCAGGCCTTTCCTCCTCATTGGTCTTGGTCTGGAAGCCCCAAGGCAATGTCTTTAGCTGCATAGCAGCCGCACACCTCCGCTGATATCCGGTGGTGGCTAACCTGTGAGGTGCCCTGACTGGGAGGCGAGGATTCTACCTCCTAAGCACCACGTGCTCACAGGTCCTGCTGTGGTTGCCCTGTGTTACTGAGTCGATTTGGACGCCTCGTGACTTACAGGACAGAGAAGAACCGGCCCATCTGGTTGCAGACCGCCCTGCGGTTTCTCCTCCACCACCCTTGCAGTTAGCCATGCCCACCACTGGTGCAACAGAGGGGGCTTCGTTGTGCTGCCCTGGCTTCACCTGCGCCCTCTGTGTTCTCTCCGGACAGAAGGGAGCCTGCGGCAGTTCTGGCGTGGCCACGTGGCCATTTGGGGGCTAGGCGCCAACTGTCTGGGTGCGCGAGCACAGGCTTAAACACCCCATAGCCCCAGAAATCACTCTAAAAGGGCGGGCTCCGCTCTTCTGCGTGTGGGTGGGGAGGAGGTCTGGGCTCCCGCAAAGCGCTGCAGGTCACCTTCCGGAATAGATTCTTGTTCAAGCATCCGGTTCAGTGTGCCCCAGCGTCCCTCGCTGGGAGAGTGGCGGGAGACACGGCCTGGGTCAGAATCCGTGCCTTCAAAACACACAGCTGTGGCTGCCTGAGTCTCACACCGCAGCTCCCCCCCACCCCCCCGGGGTCTGGGCGGCAGCAGAGGGGCTGCGTGGGGCCGCAGCTGCCCACAGCCTGTGTCCAAGGCGGAACCACGGAACCACTTTAAGCGGGCACCCAGGGGGAGGGCTGCTTTGGGCAGACAGGTTGAAGTGGGACCTGCAGCAAGAGGATAGAATGCAGTTTGGGGGCCTGGGTGCGGGGGTTGGGGGCTCCTCCTGGCAAGAGGAGAAATGGGAGGTAGGACCAAGTGTCTCAACATTGACAACCTCTGATCTTTTCCAATAAATATGATTTTCTCCTTCCCCTAGAATTTCAAAAAGACTGCCCCGCCTGCCACAGGGAACCTCACGGTCATGTCTGTAACCCGTTAGCATAAAAAAACAAACCGAACCGAACCGAACCACCTCATTGCCATGGAGTCAAGGTGAGGATGCCTAGCGATACTACAGGACAGGGCAGAATGTCCCCGGAGGGCTTCCAAGATGAAATCTTTACGGGAATAAAAAGCCTCATCTTTCTCCCCTGGAGCAGCTGGTGGTTTCGAACTGCAACAGATATGTGCTGGCTCTACTCACCCTCCCAGGGACCTAGAAAGTGATGCTGAGGTTCCAGATGCTCGTGGTTCATTCCCTCCGCTGCCCAGGGGCTGCTAGCTCTGCCCACCCCCCACCAATGGATGGAGCTGGCAGGCAGCCTGAAGACCCTCTGCCCAACTGGTCTAACGTCCTGCCCCCCTCTTGGCACGGCGTTCTCTCTGAAGGGCGAGGATTGCTTACCTTGCTTACCCTGTTCTGTGGGAACCCCTGGCTCCCTCGGGTCTCAGGGCATGAGTGAGGCCAAGGGGGCTTGGAGGGCTCTGAGGCTGTGGTTCCCTGTGGCCTTGTTAAGTCTTTGTTCCTGTGAGCTACCACCCATGGCAGCCCCATGTAGGACTGAGCCGAACTGCCCCTGGGGTTTCTTGGCTGTCATCTTGGCAATGCCGATTGCCAGGCCTAACTTCTGTGGCACTGCGGGCGAGTTTGAACCACTAACCTTTAAGTTAGCCCCACCTGCTGCCAGCCAGTTGTTTCTGATCCAGAGTGAGTGTATATGGGGTTTCTGAGCTGCAAATCTGTATGGGAGCGGATAGCCTTGGAGCAGGAGTGGATTTGACCCACTGAATTTACTACTTCCCCTTCCCCTCCCCCTCACTACCACCACCAAATACTACTAGTGACATTTTCTAGGCTGGCTCTCAGGACTCTGACAGGTGAGAAGCTGACCCAGAGTTCTAGGACTCATTGGTCCCCAAGGGGGCCAGGGCCTGTTGGCCATGAGAGCTGATCCTGTGTAAAGATGTGTAGCAGAATGGCCTTTGCTGGAGGTCCAGAAAACAGGTTTCTTTCATCCTGGGGGACTTTGCTGAGTCTAGCTATTCTAGGCTCTTCCCTTTGGGGGAAATGACTGCTCCCCATAAAGAGCCAAGGAAGAGGGAAGTGACCTTCCCCAAAGGCGAGGCTAATGCTGGGTGGGCTGGTGAGGGCGGTGACTGTCTACGGCCTTGCGGGTAGCCTTAGTCTTCCTCTTGCAGTTCAGCATCTGGGCCCTGGCTGGGGGCTTCTCCCTGCAGCACTGCCTGGAAGGGGGGCGGCTTCCCAGCTCTCATTAGCGTTTCCTTGGCTTTTGGCCTGGGAGGAAGGAAAGGGAGGGAGGGAGGAGGGTGACAGCTGGCTCAGAGAGCTCCCTGGTCTCCATCTGACTTCCAGGCCGCATTCCTTGGCAGGCAGGGCAGGAAAAGCCTGCTGCAGGGATGCCACCGGCCCCAAGCCCCACTCTCTTGGCTTCCGGCCCTTTGCGGCTTCAATTCCGAGGAGCACCTTGACAAAGCTAAAGGGAGAGGGTCTCCTGGGAGATGGATGGATGCCTCACCCCTTCTTCTCCGAGGCCTCCAGGGCTTGTGTCGGCCCAGGACCCCATTTCCCAGCTTTGTAGCCCATGGCAGCCTCTGGCGAATCTCTCCAGAGAGCAATGAGACTTCAACTGAGTTGCTGAGCAAGGCACCCCAGGAGGCCGATACCAGCATCCATCTGGACAGCTGTTTCTCCTGACTTGGGGGCACCATCACTGTGCCCCGAGTCCTCTATGGAACTAAACGGAAAGGGGCAGGCGCCTTTCTCCAGCTGGAGCTTCACCCAGAGGGCAGTGTCGCCATCCCTAAAGGGATTGTGCTCCTGGGAATGGCTTGGCTCTACTTTGCATCCCCTAGGCCAGTCCCTCCTCCCAGGCACCTGCAGTCAGCCCTGGTGGGGCCCTCAGCCCTTGTGGAAGCTGCAGGAAAGAGCAGAGGACCTCGTAGCACAGTGGGTTTGCCCTGAAGCTGCTCCCCTACAAGTTGATGTTCCCCCGGAGAAAAGGCCTGGGGATCTGCTTCCATTAAGATTACAGCCAAATGGGCAGGACTACATGGAGATGCTCGTGGATACCACCAGGTTTGGCAGAGGGATAGTCCTACCTGCATATGTGCCTGGGCTGCAAATAGATCCGTGTGTATGGTGAAGCAGGTGGAGCTGGTAAGGTGGACCTAACCAGACACCTGGGGGCAGTGAGTCATTCGGCCTAGGGGAATTGAAACCCTGGTGTCAGGGGCTATCGAGGTCATTTGGCATGACATAGTCCATAGGGACAATATTCTACTTTGATGAGCAGTAGCTGGGGTCTTGTGGGGTTGCACAGGGCCACCTGAGAGCCACCTTCTGGAGCAATGAAGAGTGGAGATGGCCAAAGGCTCAGGAGACAACCGGTCAGAAGGACGGATGGCTGTCAGGAGGCTGTGAACCACAGCCTCCACTGCCCGGGGCCTAGGGGACTGACCGCGCCAGCTACCCAGTGCTCTGCCCAGCGTCATGGTGGAGGGTCCTGCACAGAGTGGGGGAAAAGATGTAGGACAAGGCTCGGAGGCACAGAGAAGGCCAGGCTCAGTGGTCTGGTGGGGTCTCGTGGAACCCCTGAGACGATGGCCCTTGGACACCCTTCAGGCCTGGGGCTAAACCACCTTTGGGGAATACCTTTGGGGCAAGCAGTGGAAAAGCCTATAGAGTGAATGGGGACACTTGTGCTTCCTGGAGCCGGTGGCCATGCAGGACCAAGGGGCAGGATTTATTTGCCCAAGCATGGAGCTGGGAGGACTGGAAGGGGCAGGCGGGAGGGACAGGTGCAGGTGGGTATAGGGCCCAGGGAGGTGGCGGGAGGGGATATGCTGAATTGAGGGATGGCAGCTAGTGTCACGAGACAGGATGTGTGTAGACTATTGAGCGAGGACTGGCTTGCTCTGTGGGTTTTCACCCAGCCCACCCAGGACAAAGGAGAAAGAAATTCTAAAAGCCAATCAGGACAACCGGTGAAACCGATGGCTGGAAGACGCCGGAACTAATCTCAACTGGAGGAGACAGGGGGCAGGAGGACACAACCCAGAAACATCCAAAGGACCCGTTCTACCCACTCACACTCAGATGCTTGAGAGCTGGCCACTAACACCCACCCACCCAAGAGAGCAGCCCCCGTCTCCACCAGATCCCTATTGTCACCTGTCAACCACAAAGCTAGAAGGACAGCAGACACAGCAACGCTGGTCTGGCTGCGCAGCAGGAAGTGGTCTTAAGCTACAGCAGCGTCTCCCCTCCCTGAGTCAGGTCACGGCTGGGCTCCCCCACCCCCACCCACAAAGCCGCTGAAGAGGAGACAGCAAGTGCCGGGGAAGTCAGTTCATGAGGACTGGTGCCAAGCTTGCGATTTTATAGCCTCCGAGAAGGCAGCTGAGGGAGAACACAGCCTCCTGTCCCAGCAGGATGAGGGAGAAAACAGACTAGGTCCTGTTGAGAGGCTGCTATGTCTCACAGCTCCTTCTAACCCTTCCACACCAGGGCTGTCATGTGCAGCCGTGTACGCAGTTCACTGCACAAGAGCACTGGGTGGAGGGGCAAGCAGAGGCTGAAACCCAGCCTGCACTTGGCTTGAGGGTGTCCGGTTTCCTGTTTGGTAAAAGGTGCCTTCAGGGCTCCTTGGGAGCCCCTGGGGTGGTGTCAGTAAATGGTTCCTGTGCTTGGCTGCGAACCAGAAGGTTGGAACAACGTTCCAGTCTATCCACAGGCATCTTCTGACATGAACAACCTGGTGACCAACTTCTGCAAAATCAGCTTGTGACAGTCCTGTGGGTCACAGTGCTGCTCGGACAAGTGGCGGGGGGCATGTGTCAGAGTCGATGAGGGTAAGTGGGGAGGGGGGGATGAGCTGGGGGAGATCCTGCCACAGACTCTCAGCCAGGTGTGGGTCTGTCCCTGGGCCTTCTCTATGAACTAAGTGGGGCTTCACACAGGCTCTGGGGCTTCCATTCGGCTGACAGCCTCTCCACACGTCTGCTTTGCATGTTCAGGTTTGAAGGATGGAGAATGAAACTGCGGGGCTGGAAACCCCCACTGGATGGCGAAGCTCACACCGCACTGCTTCTGTGGAGCACAAGAGCCCCCTCCTGCATCTAAACCAGCCCGGCCCCAGCAGCTCTTGGGAACCCGGTGACATCGTCCCTAGGAGCTCGTGCCAAGAGAGGCACTGTGGCCTTCAACGGGCAGTCTCCCCAGTTCAGGATACCCCGGGATACTTGGGAAGAAAAGCTTGTTTTCTCCAAATTGTACCAAAGAAAGAAAGGTCACCAGGCTGTTTGGGGACGTTGTGAATTCAAATTTACCCTTGACAAGGCTCTGGGACTGAGCTAACCAATCACCTGGTTGAGCAATTCTCAGGACCAATTAGTCCTAAGTGGCAGCAGACCTCACATCCTTGGTTCATGTACTACTTAGCCCAAGCTTTCATTTGCCCACTAGCAGTTCCATGACACAGGTGATCTGCCTACAAACTTTTCCCAACCACGTGGGGATGCTATCAGCAAGCCCTTCTCTCCGTTTTATAGTTTGCTGTACGAAACCTTCAAGTCGAACGGTCTTTTAGAAAAATCAAGCACCTAATGTACATCATACCCAGAGAATGACTAGAGTTGTAACGCACATTGGTTGCTTGGGTTAATTCCGTTGTACTAGAACGCTGAGCTCTCCAGCCCAAATCCTTGGGTCTCAGTCTTGAGTGATCTGAGAATTGTCACTGTTCTATAGCCCTGGGCCATGTCCCCAAATTTAGCCACATGTTGTGGGGATGTAGTGTTACCTATCAACACAAGGAGGATGAATCTGATTTCACCACTAGAGCCAGAAAACCCCATAGGTATCCCTCATTAGAGCCTCCTGGGTAGTGATTATGCACTGGGTTGCAAGCCATATAGTTGGCAGTTCAAAACCACCAGCAGCTCCAAGGGAGAAAGACTGGGCTTTCTACTCCCATAAACAGTTACAGGCTCAGAAATCCACAGGGTGGGTGGTCACTATGAGTCAGCATTGACTTGATGGCAGTGAGTTTGGTCTTTGGTTTGATTCAGAAAAGAACAACAAGCAATTTGGCAATGTGTGTGTGTGTATTTTTATCATATACCCAAACCTACTGCCAGAGTCAATTCCGACTCATAACAACCCTATAGAATAGAGCAGAGCTGCTCCTTCGGGTTTTTAAGTCTATCAATCTTGACAGGCGCAGGCAGCCTCATCTTTCTCCTGCAGAGTGGCTGGTGAGTTTGAACCATCAGCCTCGCGGTTAGCAGCCCAATGTTAACTCACAGCACCACGAGGGATCACGTAGACAAAAAGCATCTCCGGAGGTTGGGAAACGTTTCTCCTTCGGCCTGCCCTGAAACACCTCTGCAAGTGTCCCTGGTGAGCACGTCAGACTTTTCGAAGAGGCCTGGTACTTCCTTGTTCCGAATGCTTTGCTAACAGAGCCTGGGACCCACTGATCCTACACAACTTCTGGGATGAAGGGGCATCCAAGGATGGCCCTCACAGGGCTCACTGAGGTCATTTGGCTTCCCCTGAAAAGCAGCCTGAAACGGTTTGGACGTCTTGGCTGAGTACCTGATTTCTCCCTCAAACTGCCGGTCCACTTGGGCAGCCTGAAGAGCCTCCATGAGGATATGCGGGCTCTATCTCCTTCTAAGTGGCACCCAAGTGCAAGGGGCCTACATGGTGCACTCTGGGCTTATCCACAACATGCCTACAAAAGCTTCACTCCCAACAACTAGGCCTGAAAAGGGATGCGGAGGGTGGGGGCCCCTACCACTCTCTATTGCAGGTGGTCCCACAGGCCTTGTCTCTGATGGTCTGAGGCACCCTCCCCGTCGGCGGAGCCACCTGGCCACGGCACACTTGTCACGAAGAGGCAGGGAACCAGCAGGCCTCGCATGCTGTATGTTCCAATTTCTCCTGAGCAAAGGCCACGGAGGAGGGAGGCCTGAGCCAAGAAGGTATGAGCACCTGCATTTCATTGCCACCTACTGCTGCTGTTGGGGGGTTACATCAAGCACACTGCAGCGAAGGTGAGAGGCAGTTGAAAGGAATCTAGTTAGGACAGCTCAGTGGCTGGGTTGCTCTCAATCTAGCCTTACCTAGGTCAGGTAAGGCTACTCATTACACTCATCAGGTGTTCAAGGACCTTCCTCTTCAATGGGGGGAGGGGTGTTGGTGATGGAAGGGAAATGCCACCAGTTCCAGGCGTGAGATCCCCGCTCCCCAGCTGCCATGTTGGTTCCTTTGGGGTTGAGGCTAATGCTTCTGAGGGGTCAGTGGATGAGCGATAGGAAGTACTGCCTGTGCACCAAGCCAGCCTTGCGCTCGAATCTTGGACAGAACAGCCGGTCGGTGTAGCCCAAGGTTTAGCATCTCCACCAGTGTGCCACCTGGAAGACCTGGTCCTCTGGTGCTCTCGTCTTGTCTGGGGCGTTTCTCACTACTGGGGTGGTGGTCTCCACCGCTAAGTCAGGTTACATGCAGGCAAGGTGCCTTCTGACAGGGGCAGGCTGCCTGTAGCCCCTTTGCACGCCATCTACCAGAGTCAACACCTGAAGTACTTGCAAGCACCTGGCCCTGGTGGTGTCCTCACCCCCTCCCTCCACCTCCCTGCACCCCTGCCCCTGCCACACTATGAGAAGGAGGCTGGCTGTAGGGGATTTAGGCACTCATGCAGGGGCTGCCAACACAATACGCCAGGGTCCATGCAGCCTGGAGGTTTGCTGCACTCAGCGAAGCCGCGCACCCCAAGACACCAGCTGCCACCCCCACCAGCGTGACTGCCAGAGCTCACAGGGGGAAATTTGGATTTTGGTCTTAGTTTGTTTGAGATGAGCTATGGTTCGGAGCCAATCGAGTTAATGGAAGAGTCACAGGACCTCCTCCCTGGGCTACCGCAGAAGATGTGCAGGCCCCGCCACCCCGTCGCAGGGGGTCTCTCCTCCCAGGCGCCCCAGAAGATCAAAGGCTTCCCAGGCCTGCGGCTGGGAGGCCGGGCGTGCACCTTCTGCAGGGGGACCGAGGTCTCCTGCACCTCCATCCCTAGGGAGAAGCTGCAGACACTCGCAAAAGGAGGAAAGGGGTGTCGAAGGTTGGGGGTGGGGGCGGGGAAGCACCAGACTCCCGCCCACCCCAAAGGAAACAGGAACAGAAAAGAACCAGAAGCAAAAACGAAAACCAAAAGAAACGTCGAGGGAATAAAACCAACTGAACTTACCACACTGCGAGTGAACTTTTCTAGGGAAGTTCTACGACCTTGCTCACTTTCTGGCTTTAGGGGGTGGGGACAGGGTGGGAGGGAGGGGAGGGAGACAAACAAAAAAAAATGGTAGGGAGAAAAATACAGGGGGGGGGAGAAACAAAACAAAACAAACAAAAAATAGTCTTCAGCTTTAGATGTGGTTTCCAAACAGCAGCAACAGCCGCAGCTAAAGAATTAAAAGAAAAGCAAAACGGGGCGGAAAACGGAGAGAGAGAAGCAGCCAGTGCTGAGTGCGAGCGTCAGTGGAGGAGTCGGAAGAGAGAATGCCTCGTGGGATGGAGAGGGGGCAAGGTGGTTTGCTTCTCCCGGGACTCTGCCTCTCCCTCAGGGGTTGAGGAAGGCTCCCCCATGGCTGCCAACAGGGCCACAGCTAAGGTTTGCTCTCTGTATCCAATAGCCGGCCTTGCTCAGGTGTAGGGGGCTGCAGGTGACTCAAGGTGAACTTGCAGGTGACACAGAACAGACTAGGCCTGAGGGCTGGTGCAGAGTTGGGGGTATCCTGCTGGGATTTCAGGTAGGGCCTTGAGGGAAGTGAAGTCAGACACGGATCTGTGAGGTCTGAGAAAGGTCTTATATTCTTTCTGAGATTTTCCTGCCCAGAAGCAGCCAGAAATGTTGCCGAATTCTTTCTGAGATCTTTATGCCCTCATTCGGTGCCCACGTCCTTCTCAATGGCCAAGGATCTTCTGTGACCCCAAAGAACAATCTGGATGTAAAAGACTCCCCCTGTACCAAGGCAGGTGAGAACTTCCCAAGGCTTACTCACAAGGGACTGTAGGATGCTCAGGTGACTAGCCAAGCCCCCCCCCCAAGGGACTCTCAGTCAAGATGACCGGGACAGGGTCAAAAGGAGGCAGAGCCCTAGCTCCTCTCTACAAAAGGAGGAGAGGAAATGGGGTGTGCTGAAACCTGCCCCCAAGCTTCCTACTTGCAAGGATTTCGGGTAAATAGGAACTATAAACCAAACACCTGCTGGTTTGCACTAGAGCCCTGTTCCTGGGTCCCGAACCTGGGTGGGACTGGGAAATCCACAGAGTACTCACACCCACAGGAAAACATACACACACACAGGCACATGTACACACACACACACATACACCAACCCAGCAGCCAATCATGGAAAGGAAGGCCCTGGAGAAGCAGCCAGGTGCGTGTGGGTCTGCAGGATTTGCTGAGAGTGGAGGGGGCAGGCACAAGGCAGCCATCTGTCTGTGCGGATGAAGTCCTGGGCGTCCTTGGCAGCACTGGCCCTGTCCGCCCAGCCGGCTGCCGGAGACAGATTCGGGGATGCGAGAGGAAAGCACAACCCGCACGGCACGCCACCACAGAGCTGGGCAGTTTTTCTCCTTGCACGAGGGAGCTGAAGGACACACGCTAGGCCCCGGGGGCCAGGCCAAGCCCCCACGTGAGGCTGGCAGTGGACAGACCAGGCAGCAACCCACTTGGCGCAAATCAGGAGCTAGCAGGCATTCTGTGCCTCTCCTTCTGGCCCCCTGGTGACCGAGCTGCTGCTGCTGCTGACAGAGGGCAGCAGTTGGCCTCACTCTCCCGGGGTTCTCATTCTTGGCACAGTTTCCTTCGAGCTATGAGCTATGTTGCGACCCATCCTCACTCCCTCTTCGTCAGCCCCGGAGTCGTTCTCAAAGCCCAGCTCATCTGCCCTTGAGAACCTGCTTCTTTAGGACCTTTTTTCTGTGCTGGGATGAAAACAAGGGGGTGAATTAGGAGCAGACAGTCAGTAGGCTTGCTCTCCAGACCAGCCAGGGGCCTCTCTTAGCAGAAAAATGATGCCAGTTCGCACCACCTGCCTGCTATGCCCTGGACGTTTACACCCCGTGGTCAGCCCATCAGAAAGAAGATAACGCTAGGCCTACCTGGAATTGCCGAGACACAAATCGGGTCCACACCTAGAGACTCTCAGGGAGGCACAGAAGGAGAAAATACACACGTCACTGTCTTTGGAACAGGGTAGCTCCCTCTCCTGAAAGGACAAGGGCTTCCTGCCGCCAGGACAGCCCTTCACCCACAGGCTGGGAGGAAGAGCGAAGGAACTGTCCAACGCTTCCCAGGAAGGGAATGGGCGCCTTCCTCATTACTCACTGGCTCTCTCCAAAGGTTGCCTCCGCCACACAGAACTCGCCAGCACTGATCCCTTTGCCCCACTCCCTTGCTGTGGAGTGGTTTCTTCCCATCCATGCTCAAAGCCCCAGGGATTGAGTGGCCTGCGGCTGTCCCTGTTCTAGATGAGCAGACAGGCCCATGTGTCCCCCTCCGACTGTGCTCAGTTCAGGTCTCTGGAGTCCACTGGCAACCCGGGACACTTAGGAGATCTGGGATGGAGACACCTCAGGCCCGTGTAAGCGTTCTTAAAAAAGAGGGGGCGGGGGCACCGGAGTTGTTGGTCAGGAGTCATTCCCCTCTCTCAGAGACCCTGCACCAACAGCCTTCAGCAAGCGAGCTGGTAGGAGGCCAGATGTCACGCTCTTCCCACCACATTCGCTCCTACACTGGAGGTAGAGAGCTGGACTTCGGACAGCCCGAGCATCCCCAAGGAGAGCCCTTCCTCTCTTCCTGATGATGAAGGCTCTTCTCAGGACTACCTGAGGGCCAGAGAGCCAGACAGACATGCTCTTCTAGACCCTGCAGCGACATGGTACCAACCAGCTGAGCAGACAGGAGCCGGGCACACGAGGTCGACAGTACACAGAGAGGAGGGCTCATCGCCGAGAGGGGCAGCCCAGACAGACAGTGTGCTGATAGACAACCACACGTTTCAGAGCTGGGGGAGGGTCACTGGGAAGAAAGAAGGAGGGGCTGCGTGGCTCGTAAGTGGCACAGCACCGAGTAGTGGAATGGGTGTCACGAGAGCCACGCTTGGCCACACACGGGCCTCAGACCCAGGTGGGACGGAGCAGAGGCTGGAAAGCTTACTGGAATCCCCAGTCCTCTCTCTTGCCTTCCTTCTCCCAGACCTCCCTCCCCTTCCCACCTTGCCCTTCCCTCCTCCCAGAATTCCGGCTGAGTTCATCCCTGCCCAATCACTCCTTTCCACCTGCATGGTGGGGGTGGGGGTAGGTGGGTCACTGGACCCAAGCGGAGGAGAAAGAAGGTGCTGGGATCCAGTGGCTTCTTGGTTACCAAGGTAAGGCCTCTCAACTGGCAGAGGAAGGAGGCTGTCAAACGGGAAATCATCCCAAAGGTGGCTCAGGAATGCCTCAAAACTTGTCAGACTTTCTGTCCAGTGAGGAGGCTGCCTCAGACCATGCCTTGCAATCATCCCTGGGTGGTCAGGGGGAGAAAGTCTATAGGGCGGGGGCCTCTGAACGGAAGGGCTCTGGGGCTCTCAAGGGATGTTCTGGGTGTCATTGCTGAACCTCTGAGGCCTTAGTATAAGACCATCCCCGCCATCCCCTGCCCTGTCCGTAGATAGAGACACTGGGGGCGTGGAGATTGGACCTTAGGGGGCTGGGGAGGAAATCATCCTAGTTGTTTTCAGTTGGAGTAGGAAAGGATGCAGACGGGAAAGAAGAGAGAAGAGAATAAATTAAACCCCAGGAAGGACATCCCCATTGGGCACCAGCAGCAAGCATCAGGCAAGAGTCCACAGTGCGAGAGAGGCAAGCCGGCCCTCCCCAAAGATACCTTCTTCTTGGCCAGCAGCAAGTCCTGGTAGGCGTTGGACCGGAGGAAGCGGGCATAGCTGTCACTCTTCATTAGTTTGTAGATATGCTCCTGGGGAAGGAAGTGGGTGGGAGACACAGCCAGGCCTGTCAATCAACATCGAAGGACATTACAACCCAACCAACCAATGGTGTTTGAGCAGCGGTTCTCAACCCGTGGGTCGCGACCCCTTTGGGGGTTGAACGACCCTTTCACAGGGGTCGCCCGATGCATCACAGTAGCAAAATGACAGCGATGAAGTAGCAATGAAAATAATGTTATGGTTGGGGGGTCACCACCACACGAGGAACTGTATTAAAGGGTCGCGGCATGAGGCAGGTGGAGAACCACCGTGTTAGGGAGAACAAGAGACTCAGGCATGTGAGCACGTGCCTGGACAACATGCACTCCATCTGGTCAGAAATGTCAGACAAAAGGTATTTTCTCTCTTAGAATAGAAGATCCTTGATGATCCCATCCTAAAGGCCCTAGTGTTAGTTTGGGGTGCAGTTTATCCTAATTATTAAAACCACATGACCAAGATGTAATGGACTACCAATATAGTAAACAAGTGAAAAGAACTTGTCTTGAAAGGTCCCATGGTCCACGGTTCCACTGATATAACATTCTTGAAATGGGAAATTATAGGAACAGAGGACACAGGCCAGAGATAGAGGAGAGGGAAGAGGGAAATGAGTATGGTTATAAAAGGCACCAGGAAGGATCCTTGAGGTGATGGAGCGGGGGTGTATCTCAATACATCCTACACCTGTGAAAAATTTGCATAGGACCAAGCACCTACGTGTGTGCTGAAAATCAAAGATGTTGCTTTGGGGACTAAGGCGCACCTGACCCAAGCCGTGGTTTTCAATGGGCTCACGTGCATGTGAAACGGAAGCTGGACACCGAGTAAAGGAAGACCGAGGCAGAGCTGATGCGTTTGAAAGGCGGTGTTGGAGATTACTGAAAGCACCCTGCACTGCTGAAGGACAGACCAGTCTGCGCCGGAAGGAGGGTGGCCAGAGTGCTCCTCTGGATCCGCAGACTTCCCACCCACTAGTCTCTGATCGTCCTGCATTCTGCATCATTGCACGAGTCTGGAGAGGAATTTATAGACTGGTATGGGACATATGGGCTAATATCAGACTTATGGTTCTGGGATTTTTTCTTAATATACAATTACTCTTTGATATAAAACTCTCTCTTACACTCATATGAATGTCTATGAATTTGTTTCTCTAGCCAACTGAGAATAATCTTTACACCTCTGTTTGACTCTATTGTGACTTCCAAATAAAAACATTCTTTGAGAACAAAACAAACCCAGAGATTTTGATGTTTGGCGTCAGTCTGTGCATGAGGGTCATCATTTCTTCTGGGAGGGGTACCCTTGGCAACCAGTTCCCGGGGCACATGGGCACATATTCCAGGCCCGAGGCTTCTATCCAGGAGGGGCAGATGCTGTGGCATTGTGCCAGCCCTGCTTCTGGGTTCCTGGAGGCATTTGCCTTCTGGCCTTGGCAGTAAATCTCACTCTTGACTTCCAGCTAATTCCTATGGGCTCGTGGTCTGTTTCTGATAGAGCCCTCTGCATCGTGAAAAAGACACACACACACACACACACACACACACACACACACACACACACACACACACACACACAACCAAATCCATCGCCTTTGAATTGATTCTAACTCACAGTGACCCCAGAAGATGGGCCCTGAAGGAACTGCCCCAAGGCTGTAAATATTTATAGAAGCAGACCGCCACCATCTTTCTCCCATGGAGAAGCAGGTATATCGAACCACCGACTTTTGGGTTAGCAGCTGAGTGCTTTAACCATTGTACCACCTCTATCCCCATCAAAGGCAGAACAAAGTTTCATGCATTAAAGAGAGGCCTTGGTGGCTGCAATGGGATCCAGTTCAGCCGCATCTGAAATCTTGGCTGTCCCAAAGGAGGATCTGCTAGGAGGGCAGGTTGGCCTTCCCTGTAACACACAGGTTCTCAAACTTATGTGGTCTTCAGCTTCCTTTCAATAAGAATAATAAAGAGACTCAGCGCCCCCTTAGCAATGACACCTGTTTGTGTTCTAGCCCATAGCACCAGAAAACCAAACTCCCTGCCCTTGAGTCGATGCCAACTCACAGCAACCCTCCAGGACAGGGTAGAACCGCTCTTGTGGGTTTCTGAAGCTGTACATCTTTGTGGGGTAGAAAGCCTCATCGTTTTCCCTCAGAGAAGCTGGTGGTTATGAACTGCTAACTCTGTGGCTTGCAGCTGAAATCATAACCCACGTTACCACCATGCCCCCTATCCAGGATAAAGTGTAGGTATCTGCTTTTGTAGCCTCCCCGGGGTCATACCAGGGCCCCTAGGGGGTTGTGTCACCCACTTTGGGAAATGCTGCTATAAAGGGTGAGGTGATGGTTAGAGGCTGGACTGGAAGAAGCAGCAGCACGCTCATTCTGCAAACCATCAAGCCACACATGACATCTGAACTCAGGGGGATGCAGAGCTGGCCGCCAGGGAGAGAATGCTCAGCTGAGAGGCAGGGCTGGCCACGAAAGGTCCACCTCGTCCTTGGGCATGCTTCCCCAGGAGGACTTAGAAGTAGCAGGCAGAGGTTGCCTGCCATGGGAGGCCAGAGTTTAGAGCCACTGGGCTGGATTGCTCTTATGGCCTAGAGGAAGCTGGCATAATGACAAGGCTCTGTTCCTCCCAAACCAAACCAGAAAGGATGAAGCATGTTGGCCCAATGTGGATCCTCCTCCAGCCTGCTTCAGCTGGACCCCCAGCAGACCTGTTTAGGGATCAGCTTCAGTCTTCCTGAGATGGCCCCGTAGGTACAAAAACAAGTGAACGTCCCACTCATGGGAAAGGGCCCACTGAATGGAATCAAGAGAAATCAAACAGTGGCTTGGGTCTGCAATGGTTGGATAGTTCAGCGGTTTTGCGATGTAATGGAGGGAGTGTGAGTATGTCGGAGTGCTGATGGGAAAACTCGGGACAGCAGTATATCCACTCTGGTTTAAGTTCCTTGGGAGTGGGAGCAGGGTCTTTTCTCATTTATAGATGGACAGCCTCTAGAACGGGACAACGTAAGTTGACTATACTGGTGACAGCAGCTATGGAGGGACAGTACTACATGACTGTCCTGAAAGAGGGGCAAGGAAATTCCTCCTTCCTCACCCAGGCCTTTGGGCCTTGGAAACGAACTTCCAGGCCAACACCTCCTTGGTTCCATTAGGTATGCTCTTTGACTGAACCGTTGAGCAAGTTTGCAGCCTCTACACTTGCACTTAGCTTATGGTTTGACTTTGACTGAGTTCCGGCTCTCCACAAGGCAGCGGGGTGGGGACTAGTCTCAGCTCTCAGCACATCCATGCTGTGAACCCTGTGGCTTTGTCTCGTGACAGCCTTAGAGCCCAAGCTGAGGCCACCACGGATCTCTGCTCTCACGTGTCGTCTCTTTAGATGGTTCTAACGTTTAGCTCTTAGGTACAAATGGGAATCCAGAGTCACAATGATGCACTATCTCCTTCTGGTCTCAGGCAGCACTTCTGTCTGTCCGACAGGGCCATGTGGCTCCTGAGTCCCCTGGAGATGGCTCTCACTGATTCCTGGACCTTTTCCAAACTCCAAGCTGAAACAAAGGGTCCCCGCCTTTCTTCTCCACTTCCTAGAGCAGCGGTTCTCAACCTGGGGGTCTTGACCCCTTTGGTGGGGGGTGTCTAGCAACCCTTTCACAGGGGTCACTCGATTCATAACAGTAGCAAAATGACAGTGATGAAGTTGCAATGAACATAATGTTATGGTTGGGGCTCACCACCACATGAGGAGCTGTGTGAAAGGGTCGCGGCCTGAGGAAGGTTGAGAACCACTGTCCTGGAGGAATCTAAGTCTCCAGCTAGAGGTGACAACGTACTATGTTGCTGTTCTAAGCTGGGCAAGGGAACTCCTCTGAGCCCAGTCTGTTGGACGCTGGGAATGAATCTCACTGCTGATACAGCCAACGCCTGCCTGTAGACTCAGCACAGGCAGGAAAAGCCCAGCCCGCCGCTGGGAAGACCTTGGCTGCTGCAAAAGGAGCAGGAGAAAGTGTCTGCTGACAGTCACTCGTGGCGAGAGTCAGCAACTGTGTGTCGAGCCAGATGAGGTGCCAGGCCCTGAGTTTACAGCCTGGACAAACCCGAGCAAGCCCCGGCTGTCTAGCCTTCTGATTCTGTTCGGCTAGACGGACACAATGATGTACGTGGTTAACTTGAGCTGAGGGCTCTAAGGAAAAGAAGCTCAAGTACAGGGTGTTGTGAAGGGGTGCCATGGCAATCACCTAATCTTCCAGGCTAGGGAATGGTGGTCTATGAAGGAAATGGTGTTCACAAAGGTCAGAAGATCTGAGTAGGCAGCGAGAAATGCGTTTCTCAGAAGCCCAGTGTGGTCAACTCTAGCAAGCACCATCCAGGGACAGAGACTGACGAGTAGGGGACCGTGGTGGGCCACGCTCCAGGGGGTGTTGACGAGGGTTAGAGGACTATTTGGGTCCCTGTGTGCCCATGCAAATCACACACCTTTAAGGAGCCCTGGTGGCCCAGTGGTTAGGAGGGGCGTCACTAACTGCAAGGTCTGCAGTTTGAAAGTCCCAGGCTCTGCGCAGGAGAAAGACGAGGCTTTCTACGACTCGGAAACGTTCGTCTCAGAAGCCCGCAGCACCGGGGCGTCCTACCCTCAACTCGGCGGCAGCGACACACATCACGCGAGCAGGATCCGCGATGTTTCAAGGCCTCCAGTAGTCTGGAAATAGTCACTTGGATCATTTGTACACTCATATACTTTGTGTGTCAGCCACAGGCAAGAAGTCATGGATAGAGTTTGGAAATAACTTTTAACTGGAACATAAACAACTAAAGCTGTATCCTTGGCCCGGCCCGTTTACACCCAAGCACAGGCTGGTCCCACCACAGGCAGGCTCCCTGTGGCACTGGGCTGCTGGACGGCGAGGTGGGCATGCACTGCCCCCGCTTCAGGGACCCCTGAGTGCCCAAGTCAGACACATCTCACACGAGGGAGAGACACACAGCCGCTGAATGCCTACAGAGTCTGTCGGCGGAAGATTCCAGGGGCTTGAGCTGGTGAGTGGCGGATGGAAGGTGCATCAGTGTATTGGTCTACGCCGTCTGAGTGGCAGACACACACACCTCCTGGGCCGGGGCCTGTCAGCCTGGAGGGGGCTGTTTTGGGGGCAGCAAAGAGGGGTTCTCTCTACATTGGAGAAGATGGTTTTCGGCTGCTCATGAACTCAATGGTTGGCTGCCGGGAACCAAACCTCCCTGTCAAGAGTGGTCAAGACAATGACGGAACATTCAAGCCATTGAGCAGGGGACTCAGAACTGAAAGCCATGCAAAAAACATCAACACGTGAACCAGATCAGTTCAACACTTCAACCCCGGGCACGGGGGTTGTGTGGTCTGCAACGAGTGAGGTGAGCCTGTGATTGGTGTATAAAGATGGCAGCCTTGGCTTCCGGTGTCACATGGCTGGCCCCGAAGCAAGAACCAAGCCAGCGATGCCCCCTGGGCATGCTCCATTGGGTTTCCAAGACTGTCAATCTTTAGGACAGCCTCTTCGTTCTCCCATTGAGGGGCTGGTGGGTTTGAACCTGAGACCTTGTGGTTAGTAGTACAAGGCTTACCTGTCCAAATATCTACTGGCAAGTGGGCTGTACATGGTTGTCTTACCCTGCCCACTGGCTGGCTGGTATTTGACCATCCTTCTGACAAACGCAAACCCCTCTCCTGTGGTCATTTGTTGCTGCCAAAGTGATTCTGATCCATGGTCATCCCGTGGGTGGGAGGAGTCAAAAGTGCTCCATGGGGTTTTCACACCTGCGACCTGTCAGAAGCTGACATCAGGCTGCCATGCCCAGGTGTCTGAGCACTGAAACCATTCACTGTGTCACCCAGGGATCCATACCGTAGGCCCCCAGATGGCAGATTTCCTCTAGCCATGGAAGCAGGGTTCACCCCAACTTCCTTCTCCTTCCCTGACAGCATGATGGAGGCTTCAGTGGGCCCACTTTGGAAAGCAAGCTCTGCCCTCCATGCCAGCGCTGTGCAGGAAGCGTAAAGACGGCCAGTGCAGGGTGGGTGAAGGGAGCGCCGAGGGCTTTCTGGGAGGGAGAATTAAGAGAGGATGCAGGGTCACTGCTTGCCGCTGCCTCATGGTTATGCTTTAGCCTGCTAACCATAAGGTCAGTAGTTCGAAACCGGTAGCCGCTGCGCAGGAGAAGGAGGCTTTCTACTCCCTCCTGAGGGATGAGGGGTGCTGTGGGGTGGTCCTTGTTCTGGAGAGGGCCAGTCTGAAGGGGAAAGGCATGTCCAGAATCTGGGGTGGGGGTCAGGGGTCCCAAAGCATAGTGGGAAGAAAGATCCCCCCGCCCTCTTTTCTGACAGGCGATGGCTGAGTTGACTATGAACATGTAGAACCGCCTGAATTCATGTCCGCCTTCCTGAGAGATGGAGAGATGGAGACGCAGGGCCCTCAATCACCCCGGATATCTTTGCCACTCTTCTCAGCAGTGGAAGGGAGCCACATCCCTGCAGGGGCTGACTGATACAGGACAGGGATGTTCACCCAATGAGACCCCCCCCCCCTCTGAGGCCCTGGCCCTGCAGAGGCGGCCTGCTGCTGGCCTGGGAGGCTGAGGTAGGGGGCGGGGGCACACACGACTGGCACCCATCAGGGCGGAGACATGCCTCGGGGAGCTGGAGGGAGCTAGCAGGGCAGCCATCTCAAACCCACACTTGCTCTAAATCAGTGTTTTGATGCTGCGAGAGCATCCTCCCTCGGAAATCTCCTTTCATGTTGTTGTTGCAGACAACACACAGTGACCCTCACACGCACTGCGGGGGGAGGGGACCAGAAAATGCCTGGGCCATCGGCTGCCAGAGCCACTGAACTGCTGTGGAAGAAGCATGTCCCCTGTCCTCCCCTTGGCAGCAAGCTCCGAAAACAGCCCCGGCCTCGCTTTCCGGCTTCAGAGCATCCTCTTGGAGAGGGAAGCACTGAGCTGGAGCCAGGCACAGCTGCCAGGCCCGGGATGGTGATTGACAGGGTCCCTGCCTTGTCATTTTGTAGGCGTAAGTGTCTCATTTCTGTCCGCCGTCCCCAGCTTCCTGGAGAACAGCTGGACATGGGGACTGGAGGCTGGGTGCCATGGAACCCTGGGAAGCAGAGACTGCAGGGCAGAGAACAGCTGGGCTGGCTGAATCGTTGGTGCGGCTTGCTCTAAATCAGCGCATCGGCCGAAACCCCATTTTGCAGGGGAGAGTAACATGCCCCATACCCACTACCATTGAGTCGATGCCGACCCACAGAGACTCTACTGGGCAGAGCAGAACTGCCCGGTGGGTTTCAGAGACAGACACACTCCCCCAGACCAGACTCGCTATGGTCAAGCTGATTTTGATTTATCGCGACCTCCAGCGCAGAGCAGAACAGCAGAGCAAGGCTTCACAGAAGCAGGCTGCCCCGTCTTTCTCCCTGGGGGCCGCTGGTGGGACCCAGCCGCTGACTTCTGGGTTAGCAGCCTCGCTCTTGCACCCTGGCACCAATCGAAACTCTCGAAAGTCGAGGCAGCCGGCCCAAGGTCAGGTCAGACCCCGGGTTTGAAGCCAGAGCTGGGCTCGGGCTCTGTCCACTGTGGAAGGCCGCTTTCTGTTGAGCTTTGGTTGCGATTCCAAGAGGAGTTCAGGCCGCTGGAGCTCAGGCGAAGGCTCCAGGAGACACCCCCCCCCCCCCCAGTTCATAGTCAGCAGGAAGGCTGGGAGCTTTCCCATTGCTCACATCGCCACTTCTCACCATTTGTCCTGTGTTCTGGGCGCCTGCTTTGGGGAGCCATTCACTTGCACCGCTGTCAGCCGGGACCAGGACCAAGTCGCTGGAGGTGGCGTCGGCTCCCACGTCTTACCCAACAGACAGGCCAGCTAGCGCTCACCTTCCATATGTAAAAGAAGCTGTAGGTGCATGCCCTTTTAGAACCAGCGTCTCCATCTGGAAAAGCTCCGAGGGCTCTGATGGAAACTCTTGGAAAGTCATAGGCAGCAAATCTCTACTGAAGACCATCACCCCAAAGATCCCACATTCTTACCTTTAAAAAAAACCCCGAAAAACCACACTCCGTGTCATTGGCGTGAAGCTGACTTGCAGGACCCGAGAGGACAGGGTTGAACTGCCCCGGGGGGTTCTCAGACTCTGACTCCTAACGGGAGTAGAAACCCTCCTTCTCCTGTGCAGCAGCTAGCAGTATCGAACTACTGACCTTTCAAACTACTGACCTTATGGTTAGCAGGCCAAGGCATAACCACTAGGCAGCCACCAATGTTTACCTTTTAAGGGTCTTACAAAGACGGGGAGACCCATGAAAGGATTCACACAGAAAGAACTCATTTAAGGCACAGAACTAGCTGAGAAGGAAAACCCACCTATTTTTCCATGAAAACGAAGCATCTGAGAGGGGTGAGGTCACGGCCTGTCCTCTCTTGGGGACAAGGGAAATAAGGCTGTCCCTTCAAGACTGGGCTGTCATGGGTTTCACTGTCTCCTCAACCAGGCGTCCTCAGGCTTGAGGAGTGGGCAGCTAGAAACTTTCCATTTAGATCCTGAGGCAGGAATGAGGGGCCACTCTGTGGGGGTAAGGATGGGAAATGGATCACAGCCTAGCATCCACATGAAAAACAGACATGACAGCCATGGGCAGACCACAGCAAGAGGGACACCCACTTATGGGAGGTTGTAGCGCCCCACTCTTCAAGGAGGTAGCTTTGGATGATCCTCTTAGGGCCATGCGTGTTTTAAACGAGAAGCCCGATTTCGATTCCGTATCTTATGTGGGGGGATGAGGAACGCACAATGTCATCAGAGGGTATAAGAATAATCATTTGTCTTTACCACACCATTCATCTGCAAATACATGCTTAATATCCACTCTCCAGGAGGGCAGAGTGTTTTGATGATGTTCAATCCCTGCTCTTAGGGAAAGCGTAGCTCCGCAGAAAGACTTGCCAGATGGCCCTGGCGGCCTAGTGGATTACATGTTATAGAAGGTCAGCAGTTTGAAACCACCGTCCTCTTTGCAGGAGAAAGGCGAGGCTTTCTGCTCCAGTGTGATGGAGACCGACAGCCCTGAAACCCACAGGGGCAGTTTGCTCTGTCCTAGAGGGCTTGCAATGGGTTGGAATTGACTTGATGGCGGTGTGTTTGGAATTGCCAGGGAAACTGAGGAAAAGATTTTCTTTTCCTCTTCAATGTCCCGGGGCTTGGTACAAAACAAATACCCGGTCAGAGCGTACACAGATATGTACAGAGACCATCTGGAAGGTAAATGTCTGATGTCTTCTCTCCAGGAATTACTAGTCTGCCTGGCAATAAATGGAAGCAGATTATAAACAACTGATTTGTTCTTCTCGAAATGCATCCCTCCCTCTGCCGTTCATCCCCCTAAAATAAAACCACCCACAGAATAAAGTGAGTAACTCCTGGCGCAGGCAGTCGGTGGCATTCTATCTTAAAATATGTCCGGAATGGGAGTCTGCCAGGAAATGCCCTCCACTTGAGAATTCATGCCAGGAAATGGGTGCAGTCTTGTGACACTGGCAAACAATGCCACCATCTCTACTCTTGGAACAAAGGTGAACAATCTTCCTTAGGAGACGTCCACCGACGAAGACTCTGGGGCAAACACAAACTCGGACTTGACTGGACGCTGGCTTTTAACCAGGCAAGTGTTAGAAGCACCACGTGTCTGCCTTACCAAGCAGCATTTGAACATCGAAGTTTAGGTCTCAACATCAGAAACGTACGGCAAGCGGCTTCTCCTTTTTGTCTAGGTGGGCATAGCACTGATGGTGTATTTCTCAGTTCTTTCGTTGTCCTGGCCTCCTACTGGCCTTGAAGTTGCTCTTTGATCATTCATTACATCGATGATGGCCAAGCAGAACTTCCATGACTTAGACGGAGGGCTGCTTAAAGACAGGGGACCCTTCTCAGCACCTCTTTGGTCTCAGGGCCCAGCATGCCTGGCATTTACAGGGTACTCCGTGTTGTGCTGAACTGGGATGTTGTAGAAAGTTAACTTAACCAGTATTTATGGAGTACCACACGCTCTTCAAGGATTCTTGCGAGATGCTTCAAAGTTGAAGAAAAGCAAACAATCCCCAGACTCATTGCCCCACAGTTGATCCTGACTCACAGTGCCTCCGTGGGGCAGTTTCCAAGGCTGCGCGTTCTTAGACAGCAACAAGCCTCGTCTTTCTCCTGTGGAGCAGCTGGTGGGTTCGGATGGCTGCTCTTGGGGTTTTGCAGCCCCATGTTTAACCCACTGCATCACCGGGCCTCCTTCAAAGTCAAGGGATAAGTTCGCCATTGTTTTTCATGATGGACTTTGCTTTAAGAGTGGTATAATTCTGAAGCGAGCTTTCCTGGAAATAAAACACCCAAACAACTCAACTGTGTGCCAAGCAGTGTGTTAGTGTTGTGGAGACCTGGGCAGGATAAAAAAGTTCGGAGTCATGCTCCAACGAAGGACGTTTCAAATACAGAGACGCAGGCAGGCTCAGCCACTCGGGGACAGAGCAAAGTGGGGAGTCTCCACAGGCGCGGTGGGTCAGGAAAGCAAGGGGGCTTGGACAGCGTGAGGAAGTCGAGGTAGGTACCTGCAGAACCAAAGCCAAAGGGCAGGTTTGGTTTCCTCAATTCATCTGTCAATCCATTGATGGGTAGTTTTCCAATCCAATCCCATCTCAAGGAAATGTTTCCTTTGGCCCATTTTGCTTTGTTTCTAAAGAATGCAGGCTCCTTCTCTGTCCCCCTGAGCACAGAACTTCAAAGGGTGTCCCAACATGAACAGGAGAGCGCATGTTTCTGAAACAGATGAATGAACCATGGGACAGCCTAGGGACACAGCCTTGGAACATCTCCGCATATGCTGACGCTTCTTAAATTGATGCCAAACAGCCACCGAGGCGCCTGATTGAGGCTGCTCCCTTCTCGAGCCCACAGAGGCTCAAGAAAGAGCCAAAATGCCCCCAGAGAAACCCCTCGGCTCCCTTTGCTTCCTGTAATTTAATTTTCTCACCCGAGAGCCACAGCAAAGCTTTAGGACCAACTCTTGAAGTTCAATCTCTCTTCCCCCCTCCAGCCGCTCTGCCCACCACCACCAGACTCGCCCGTTACTAACTCTGACAACGTGAAGTTGTTTCCCCGCTCAAAGCCTTTGATGCCTTCCCCTTGTCTTCTGGTGTTCCCAGAAAGACACCCAAGACCTCTGAATTCGGTTCCGCCCTGTGTGACCCGCACTGCCAACCTGAGAACCTCTTCCAAGAACAAAAGCCTTTTTGGGAGAACTCTGCGTTTCACTTTAAATGGACCCCGGCTACAAAAGGACATCGTGTGTGGAAGAGTAAAGAGGAGGGGCAATGAACATGTGGGAGGAGATGAATGGGCATAATCGTCACAGAGGACCCGAGCCTACCCATGATTCTGAAGAAGGCATGTTGCTGTCCGGTGCTACTGAGTGGGTTTCCACCAGTGCGAGCCAGTGCACACAGAACAAAACACTGCCCGGTCCTGCGCCATCCTCACCACTATTGGTCCTATGCGTGAACCCATGGTTGCAGCCGGTGTCAATTCAGCTCTTTGAGGGCACATGAAGATGGCATAGGACTGGGGACTATTTCCTTCGGGTTACATACGATCACCATGAGTTGGCGCCAACTCCATGACAACCAACAATAACAATAGCAACAGACACTCAAGAAGATTCCAGGATATTAGCCCATCTGATTGCTCTGAGATCCTCAGTGGGGGAGACAGAAGAAGCATCACCTCCCCGCCCCCCATTGCACAGATGAGGAAACCAAGGCCCTTGCCTAAAACCACATAGCCACTAGGGTGACAAGCCTACGCCCATTCTAGGGGGCTTCATGGTTGAGAATAGCGAATTGTCTCTCCAGCAGCAAACACCATGTCTTAAACAAAACAACAACAGAAACCATGATCCACACTGTTCTGTCCCACCCCTTCCCTACAAAGCTAGACCCGTGAACCTGGGACAATACAGCAAAGAGCTGAGGGCTACGGTCACAGCCCACAGATTTTTATGGAAGGCTGGGTCTTGGCCCAAACTTTCCAAAGAAGCCAGGGGGCCAGTCAAGCACAATGGCAATGCTGGGCCTAGGCTGAGAGGGTGTCCTGTGAAATAGTTCCACAGGAAACAAACATGGGCAATTCATTTAGCCAAAAACAATGCACATCATCTAAATAAATAAATAAACCTGTCAGAGGCTGCCTGAACCCCACGGCCGGTCCCCACTTCAAATGGGCCCGTAAATCTGGCGGAACCTTTACTTAGACTACTGGGGACTAACACTCATACACACGATCATCCGCTATGGCATTTCAACCATTGTTATGCCCCCTGGAAACTGTAGTGCTGGGCTCTGTGAGCCAACTAGAACTTCCAGGCCCAAGGGGGTCCAACAGACTTAGATGTCACCATTCTCACTTAGCGGATGGGCGAACCGAGGAGAGAGAAGCGGACACACTGCTCTGGGCAGAGGCAGGATCAGGGCCCAGACTTCTGACCTCTGGCTCTGGGCCCCTCTCGGAGTCCGAGAGGCTCAGTATGAACACCCAGCCCTCAGCACGAATGGCTAGGACAGGGATCTGCAGACCACAGCTCTTTCATATGTACATGTGGCCCTGAAGTGAAATTGGAAAACAATTTAAAAGGTAGTATTCAGAAACTGGTGATTTCATCTGTTTGTGAAAACATTCTTTATGGCTCCTGAATACTTACAAAGAATTGTGGTGGGGGGATTGGCTCTTCCATCTCTAAAGTTTGCCAATCTGTGACCCAAGGTGATGTGCTTGCAGTCACAGACTGCTGGCCAACAAGTTGGGAGACCTGAGTGCAAGTCTTAATGGGCCACAGGCTGCTAGGGGACCTCCCTGTGGACGCCCACCTCCTTTCAGCATGTGTTCCTCTGGTAGGAACTTCTGAACTGGCCCCTTTCGGCTGGCGCGGGCTGGCAGTATGGGCCCACAGTGGTAAGGCAGTGCGGGTAGCCAGCTTTTCCAAGTCTGCTCTATGAGGCTCAATCCCGATGCCAGACACATTTATACCCTCCACCCTCTTTACTGTATCTTTCAGGATTTCTTGAAGCTTCGATCATTTCTATGCTATATTGTTTAGTTCAAGGATTTACAAACTACGTCTTGTGGTCTAAATTCAGCCATGACCCCCTGCCCCCAGTTTCTACATTCTATCAACGAAAGAGGGAACTCTGATGGTACAGGGGTCAAACTGCTCACTGAAAGCTCGGCAGTTCAAAGCCATCTGCCCCCGGAGGAAGACGTAGCAGTCTGCTTCCATCAAGAGTGCAGCCAGGGGGCCTTCTTGGGTAGTTTGACTGCTCTGTGGCGTTGCCATGAGTCAGAAGTGACTTGACGTCAGTGGGTATTGACTTGACGCCAGCTGAGAGGAATGTTTACATTTTTTTAATGGTCGGAAAAGCAAAAACAGAAAGAGGAATGTTGTTGGTAGGTGCCGTCCAGTCAGTTCCAGCTAGGAGTGACCCTATGGCCTTATGGAGATGTTGTCAGGAGAGACCAGTCCTTGTCCAGGGACATCATGGTCAAATGGAAGGGCAACCGTAAAGAGGAGGGCCTTCGATGAGGTGGATTGGACAGTGGCTGCAACAATGGGGTCAAACATAGGAACAACGGCGAGGATGGCTCAGGACTGGGCAGTGCTTCATTCTGTGCCGCACAGGGTCGCTATGGGTCAGAACCAGCTTGATGGCACTTAACGTCATGCACAACAGAACAAAACACCCCCTGCTCTTGCACTGCCCTCACAGTAGTTGCTGTGCTTGAGCCTGTGGGGGCAGCCACTGCGTCCATCCAAACAATACAACAAACGAAGACTATTCTACGGAAATGATATTCAATTCAAATTTGTGTCCACAAATAAAGTTTTATGGGAACACAGCCACGCTCACTCATTGACACTGTTCACACTGTGACTTTGTAGCAGCCAGTGTTCCGAGGCAGCATTGAGTAGCTGTGATAGGGAGTGTGTAATTACAGAGCCTAAGATACTTACGACTTGTCACAGGAAGAGTTTGCCGTCCGGGTTTAGCATGACAACCAGTTAGTTGAGTATGTAAAAGTACATACAAATTGAGGAAGAAAATCAACCACATAGGACTTATTTCTAGGTCCAAAGATTATAGCAATTTTATTTTTTTTCACCACCTAAATCTAGCATGCACGTTTGTGGCAGTTACATAATCTCCTGTCAACTTGAACAAAGGGGTGGGGTCTCGCCTGTCAATCGGGTCATAGCCAATGGTGCCTCTGTGTGGGTATGGCCTTCTCTGAGGATTCTGGGAACGCCTATCTTCCTCCCTGGAGGCGGGACGCACACTCTCTGCTTCACCTTCCTGTTGACAAACCACATTGAGCCACACTGATGGCAGCCAGAGCCCTGGAGATACTGGATCCATAAGACTTTCCACCTATTGGCCTGTGATCTTCCTGTATTCAGCATCATTGCATATGTTGTGTGAGTCTGAAGAGGAATTTATAGACTGGTATGGGACATATGGGTTAATATCATTGGACTTATGGACTTGATCTGGACCTGGCTGGGATGTTTTCTTAATATACAATTACTCTTTGATATAAAACTCTCTTCCACACATAGGAGTGTCCCTGGATTTGTTTCTCTTGTCCACCCAGACTAACACACACATATAAAAAAGAAAACCGACCTTAAGAAAATTGCAAGTATTTACTGTCTTACTGAGTTAGTTGTTCATATACTACATTTCGCCAAATTCCTACTTCACCCAAATGCATAAGAACCATTGTACTTTTGTGCCACCGATGAAAAAATGATGACTCTGGAATTTTAGATAGATTGCCGAAAGGCATACTACTCATACGACGCACTTTATATATTTATGGTGGGAACACAGTTAAATTTTAAAAAGGTGTGTGTGTGGAGGGGTGGAAGAGACTGAAAACAGGAATTGATTTAGGAATATCAGCCTTAGTAGATAGTGAGGAGTTTGGGATGTTGAAGACATCCTCATACCTGGACTCTCTCACACGGTGTCTGTGGACATGAGAGCAGCAGTCCCTGCTTATCCGAGTTTCGCTCTCTGTGGTTTAGTTGCCCACAGTCAATCACGATCTGAAAATATTAATGGGACTTCCAGAAATGAACAATTGCTCAATGTCAAAGTGGGCGGCATTCTTAGGAACGTGACGGAACTTCACATCGTCACTCTGTTGTATTCACCCTCTGCCGTGAGTCACCTAGGAGCTGCCTTGGCTAGCAGGCCAACTGGTGTAGCCTTGAAGTACTTGTGTTCTAGAAGCCCTTATTTAACTTACTGCTGAGAAGAGCCTCAGTCTCAATGTGTTTATTGACAACTAGAATGTCAACCGTATTTATTGACTAGGCCTCCCAACGTGTAACACTACACGACCAGACCTCCCAAACTTATCCTGGCACACAACCACAGCATATTTCCCAGCTCTGTCCACTGATGTCTAGAAACAAGGACCAACCAGGAACAATGAACACCCTAAGTGTTCAGACTTTCTTTTCTAAAAGCCATTTCCCACCAAGAGGAACCGGGGATCTTTGGAGAAATGGCCAATTCAGGGTCTTGGTTAGGGCCTGGACCATCTCGGCTTCCTTGTTATGTGTGTGACATCCAAGACACTAGGGCCATGGCCAAAGGAATCAGCATCAAGACAGACACTCACTGGCCAGACATGTTGCCATTCAGCATAAATAAAAATGACAATCAAAATGGATCGATACACATTGGTTACATTTAAATCCATGAGTTCACAAAGGTGCTAAACAAAGGGGGGAAAAGCCTAACTGCTCACCATTGGCTGGTGCTAGGCAAATAAATCCAACACTTGTCTGTCAGTGTGCTGTTCTGTGGTGGTTTGCATGTGGCTGTGAAGCTGAAGCGATGCCCCGGGTATTTCAAATGCCAGCAGGCTCACCCACGTGAACCGACTTCAGCCGAGCTTCTGGACCAGGAATAGACTATAAAGAAGGTAGGCTGTCCACTTCCGAGGAATTGCCACCGACACTCGTAAGGCTAGCAGTGAAACACTGTCCGACTGAGACCCTCGTGAACAGAAACAGAACACTGTCAGAGGCGGGGCCCGAAGGTGAGCGGCTCATGGCAGAGGGCCCTCAAACTAGGCTGGGGAAGCGCTGCCTTCTCAGAGTGGAGCCAACCAGAAGGATGCAGACAGACGGAGGACAACTTGTGGGAAGGGAGACTTCAAGACCCTCATTTGCAGACGGAGTACAGCACAAAATAAGAAGAAACAGCTGCTCACAGCAATTCCAAATCAAACTCCGAATGTACAAAGTACAAATCTAGGAAAAGTGGAAGATGTAAAAACCATGGCATTCATACAGAACAATATTCTAGATGTTAGTAGGCCAGAATGGACGAGGATTGGGCCTTTTGGATCAGAAAGTCACCTGGTCTACTATGCCAAGAGTGACAGATTCAAGAGGAATGAAGTCACTTTCATGGTCAAAAAGGACATTTCAAGATTTATCTTGAAGTACAATGCAGTCTGGGATAGGATAATACCGATCCACCTGCAGCGATTGCAGTCAACACAACGGTTATCCAAACTTATGCACCAACCACTAAAGCTTGTGATTCAGAATGGAAGAAGTCTACCAACACCTTCATCTGAAATTGATCAAACATGCAATCAAGATGCACTGATAAGGAGGTTAAAAAAAAGACATGGGTAGCGGGGGCACAGGGCACTAACCCACCCAAGGGGAGGGTGTTGTTTATATCTCCACAGGGAAAGAGGGACCAGACTTTGACCTGGTGCTGCAAGACATGAATGCAACATACCGGCATGAAGCAGGGAACCAACAGGGAGGTCTGAGAGGCCAGCCTCAATCCCAACTATGTGGGCAACCCCCTCCCCCCAGAAGAACTCACTTCAAAGGACAGCACTGAAGCTGCAGCTCAGGGAGAGAGACATGTCTGATCAGAGCACATGGGAGCAAATGAAGGGGGAGGGAGAGAGAGTAGAGCACATCCTGGCCCACCAAGTCCTGAGGACGATATTCCCGCTCACAGCAGCCAATGCCGAGAGGACGATTGGGCTGGCCCCATTATGAGACACGATCTCCCTCCCTAACCCATAGCACTATGGGGGACAACACTGGAGACACAGTGTGGGAATTGTGCCTGATCTGACCCCACCTCACTAAAGGCGTGCGACAGAACAGCAAGGAGAGCAGAGCAATGAAGTCCCCCGGGGATACCAAAAATAGACTTTTGGGCCAGGGTCCCACATTATCAAGGAAGGAAAGAAGAGTCGGGGAGGGAGGGGGTAAAACGAGGAGCTGATATCAAGGGCTCAAGTAGAAAGAAAATGTTTTGAGAATGATGAGGGCAATGAATGAACAAAAGTGCTTGACACAATGGATGTATGTATGCATTCTGATAAGAGTTGTATGAGCCCCCAATACAATGATTTAAAAAAATTATTGGTGATTGGAATGCAAAAGTTTGAACCAGGAAAAAAAAAGCAGTTGGAAAATATAATCTTGGTGATGGAACTGAGGGTGGAGATCGGATGATAGGATTTTGCAAGACAAACGACATCATGGAAAACACCTTTTCCCAAGCACATGAATGACCACTATGCATGTGGACTTCTCCCGATGGAATGCACGGAAATCAAATCGACTTCATGTGTGGGAAGAGA
The DNA here is from genome assembly GCF_050624435.1 of Tenrec ecaudatus. Taxonomy (NCBI): domain Eukaryota; kingdom Metazoa; phylum Chordata; class Mammalia; order Afrosoricida; family Tenrecidae; genus Tenrec; species Tenrec ecaudatus. The sequence continues at coordinate 32,087,744 of NC_134543.1, forward strand.
CTGTGGAGACATTTCATATCTGCAGCTGAAACCAGGCCAAGGGCTGACTGTGGAACAGACAGACCATCAATCGCTCCTATGTAAGTTCAGGTTGAAGCTGAAGAAAATTAAAACCAGTCCACAGAGCCAAAATACGGCCTTCAATATATCCCACCTGGATTACGAGAACCTCTCAAGAACAGACTTGACACATTGAATACCAGGGACAGAAGACCTGGCGAGCTGTGGGAGGACATCAAGAACGTCGCTTCTGAAGCCAGCAAAGGCCATTCAAGACAGGAAAGTGAGGAAAGATGGACGTGGATGTCGGCAGAGACTTGGAAACTTGCTTGTAATCGTAGGAAGATGGACAACAGACAAAAATGTTGAAGCAAAAGTACTGAACAGAAATTTTCAAAGGGCAGATCGAGAAGACAAAGTCAAATATTATAATGAACTGTGCGCTGCCCTGGAGTTAGAAAGCCAGAAGGAAGACCATGCTCAGCATTTCTTAAACGCTTAAACTGAAGAACTCCAGAAAAACTCAAACCTTGAGTTGCAGTATTGAAAGGGTCTATGGGGAAGATACTGAATGATGCAGCAAGCATCCCGAGAAGAAGAAAAGAATGTGCAGTCACGGTACCAAAAAGTCAACATTCAATCATTTCAAAAGGTAGCAGATAAGCAAGAACCAATGATACTGAAGGAAGAAACCGGAGTTGCACTGGAAGGCATTAGCCAGAAATAAGGCTCCTGGCAGGGGCATAATACCAACTGAAATGCTTCAACAAGCTGGAGAAGCCTTGGCAAGGACATTTGGAAGAAAGCTACGCGGCCACCTGACCAGAAGAGATTTGTACCCACTGCAAAGAAAGGTGACCCCAAAGAATGCTCGACTTATAGAACAACATCATTGATCTCACAAGCAAGTAAAATTTCACTGAAGATCATCCGGTACATGGACAGCTGCCAGAGGTTCAGGCTGGTCCCAGAGAGGACATGGAACAAGGGATATTATTGATGATATCAGGTAGATCTTGGCTGAAATCAGATAATAGAAAAATGTTTGCTTGTGCTTTATTGGCTGTGCAAAGGCATTCAACTGCGTGGATCATAGCGAGCATCGAGAAGAATGGGCATTCCAGAGCACGTCATTGCGCTCCTGTGGAACTTGTATATGGATCAAGAGGACTTGTTCAAACAAGCAAATCAACAACATCCACCACAACAAAAGGCATACTACACGGTTTAAAATCGGCTATGTGTCAGGGTTGTATCCTCTCGCCATCCTTATCTAATCTGTACGCTAAGCAAATAATCACAGAGGCTGGATGATAGGAATCAGAATTCGGAATCAGGAGTGGAGGAAGGCTTATTACCAACGTGTGATATGCAGACGATGCCCCTTGTTTGCTGGAAGTGAGGAGATCTTGCAGCACTGGCTGGTGAACATCGGGGATCACAGCCCTAAGTATGGGTGACCACGCAACGTAAAGAAGACCCCAATCCTCGCAACTGGGTCAATGGGTAACATCATGATAACAGGAGAAAAGGTTGAAGTTGTCAAGGATTTGGTCTTGTTTGGATCAATGCGCATGGAAGCAGCGGTCAGAGGCCAAACGTGTTCCAAAGCAACGATGCTACTTTCAGGACCCAGCCATGCTCTTTCCAATCTCCTCTTCCTATTGTCAGTGGATGCCATGAGTTGGTTCTGACCCAGATACCACATGCACAACAGAACTGAGCCCGGCATGCTCCTGCGACATCCTCACCATTGATTGAGCTCATCGTGGTCAATTCATCTCATTGAAGGACTTCCTCTTTTTCTCCGCCCCCCCAACTTTACCAAGTATGGGAGCCTTCTTCAGGGACTGGTCTTTCTTGACAACATGGCCAAAGTGTGTAAAAGCCATCCTTGCCTCTAGGGAACACTTTGGCTGTCCTTCTGCCAAGACGGATTTATTTGCCCTTTGAGCAGGCTCTTGTCCTTTCAGAAGGAGTCCTGGTGGCATAGTCCTTACAAGTTTGGCTGTGACCTGCAAGGTCAACAGTTTGAAACCACCGCCTCTGCTCAGGAGAAAGCCTGAGCTTTCTGCTAATGTAAACAGCTATGGTTGGGAGAGGCACGTGGGGAGTTGAACTTGGACCTACAGGGTTGCTATGAGTCAGCATTGACCTGACGGCAATGAGTGTGGTACTTTCAGTCTTCTTCTCCAGCACCACAATTCAAATGCGTCAGTTCTGCTTCTGTCTTCCTTAGTCAATGTTCAACTTCCGCGTGCATGGGAGGCCATTGAATAAGGACGAGGGAGGATGAAGGCATTTGCATGGTGGTGAGGAAGAGCAAGACTGAAGGTGCCATGGACGGCCCAAAGAACAAGCACACCTCTCCTGGAGGAAGTGGAACCAGTCTGCGCCTCAGAGGCAAGGGGAGCATGACTCTGTGTCGTGTCCTGTTGTCAGGGGAGACCAGACCCTGGAGGAGGGCATCGTGCTCAGTACAGTCGAGGGGCAGCGAAGAAGAGGCACAGGGTGGATGGACACGGTGGCTGCCTCAATGGGCTCACACATAAGGCCAATTGCGTGGACGGCCCAGTACTGGGCGGTGTTTCCTTCTTTATGACACAGGGCCGCTCTGAGTCAGAACTGAGCGGACGGCACCCACCAACAGCAACAAGAACAGCAGGCAACGGAGCCAAGCAAGGGAACGGGTCGACCATTCATTCTTCCTTTCCCATGTGAACGGCGCGGCTAGGTGATCAGAGTAGATGAGGGACGCTTCTCCCGATGGAAGCATGCCAGCTGCCAAACGAAGAAGGGGTGGCAGAATTAGGACACGTCACCATTCTGTCACCCCTGATGAAATAACAGGAGCCCTGCTGTTGTCCTGGCCGAGCACCCGGCTGCTACGTGAAAGGTCGGCAGTTTGAACCCACCACCAATCTGGAGGACAAAGATATCGCTGTAAAACTTATAACGTGGGCAAAGTTGGGGCTCAATTCTACTCTGTCCTATAAGGTCGCGAAGAGTCAGAATTGACCAAACAGCACACGGTTTGTTTTTGGATTGGTCATTAACAGTGTGTCTAGGCGACAAATATAGTAAAGTCACACACACACACACACACACACAACAACCAGACGTTATGTGGTTTCTAACAGGCACAGACAATGTAACCTAGGAAGTGATCTTGCCCACTCAAATCAAACCTCATTAACTATCTAGATCAAGCTTCCAACGTGTAGGGGATGGAGATGACAGAAGGACATGTTCCGCAGGAGCACAGGGATGCACTCAGAAAATGCCTGGCTACGAGAACCTCGGAAGGACGTAGAATCTGATTTCTTTATAAAATAGGCTCTAAGGGGGAGGGGGCACGATGGAAAGGGAACTTGTAAATTAAAGGACATTGAATGGACTCTAATTAAAGACAAACAGACAACAAGTGGGCGAGTCAGGGGAGACATTTACAAGGCTGCCATACATTTGAATATTTGCCTTATTCTCTAATGATATTGGGAGATGACTGCTAATTGGCTAAGGTGTGATCATGAGATTGTGAGGTCATCAAAAGGGGGTCACTGTGGTTTTGAAACACATGCGCAGATGAAATGGTGTTATACTTCGGACTTGCCTTACAGTGATCTAGTGGCGGGTTAGAAAGTAGGTAGAGACATTGATAAAACAAGGCCAGTGGTGGGTTGGTGGTTGTTGAGGTTGGAAGAGGGTAGATAAGCGCTTGCTGTTTGGTTCTCTCTACTCTTCCATACCCTTAAAAGTTTCCAGAGTAAGCGACTAAAATAAATCCACTTTGATGTCATTCTCAAAGCGATCACCTTGCCCTGGCTGCACCCTGGTTCTGACCAGTATCCCTTTTCTTCTCTTTCGGGGAAAATGGGGACTTGGACTGGGTGCTTCTCATCATCCACCGAGGGACCCACCTGGAATACTTGATCGCCCTCCCCACTGGGCTAGGCCAATATGGCGCCAGGGAGCAGAGACACATACAGAGATATCTCAGGGCGAAAGAAGAGCTTCCTCATGACAGAGATCTCTTGTTTGGATGCTGTAATGGGCGAGGGCCTCAAGATGGCAGAGGGCCAGGGCACACCTTCACAAAACCACAGGTGCCGGCAAAGGCGTTTGATGAGGTTGGGGACGATGAGGACTGTCCCAGTGTGGGGAGGCCCTTCCTGGCTGCAGTCTGAGCACATGGCAAGGCAGACCGAGAGGCCAAGGGCCACTGGCCGTGTCCTGCGCCATCATTTGCATCAGCACAGCTCCCTGGAGCGTCTTAAATCGGATGGTAAGAGGTGTGGGGAGGCGCCATTCCTCAGCTCTTCCCCTGGGAGAAGCGAGAAGCAGGGTTGGGGAGACCACAGAGAAAGCTCAGGCCCTGTTGTGGGGTGTGGGGTGGTGGGAGGAAATGAAAAATTGAGGAGCAGGAAGTTAAAAACTGATCGGATGCTCATCTTTTAGGGTGACTTCTGGGCTTTCTGCTTCTTTGTCCTTTCCAGCATTGGGTCCCAACTGTCCCTGACAGGGTTAGGAGTGTCCCCGTGGGTGCCCATCGCCCCCTGCGCTCACCCCCTTGGGGCATTAGGTTGTGTGTTTCCTCCCGTAGGCCCAAAACCCTGGAGGGCAGGGCCTTCGGTCTGTTGGTTGTACTAGCTCATAACACAGTGAAGTTCAGGCCCCGAGAGGCGCTCAACTAATAGGAACAGTGTGGCTGCCAGGCTCTGGGAGCCGGGTGGCCTGGTGTTCCAAGTGCAGGCTTGTCTGAGTCATGGACCTGCCGGCTCATTATACCCACTTAATGGGTTCTGGATCTCAGATTCCACAACTGACTTATGACAAGACTTGGGTTCCCTAAAACACTGGGACTTCCCTGGAAAGAACAAAGCCAATAACTGCCAATGCCTCTCTTTCTGAAGGGTTGTGACAGCACCAACCCAGGACGACAGCTCTAGAATTTCATGGCACACTGACGGAATACATTTCCACCGATGGTCTAATGTTCCGCAATGCCCTAGACCTACCTTGAGGGATCAGATGGTGGAGGGGAACGAATGACCACGTGGTGGCAGAAGCATTGAAGAAATACACAAACCTGTGCGTCTTCAAATGTATATCTGCCTCCGTCTTTGACGTTCTGGCTGGTTATCTCGTAGCTGTGAGAGTCCAGGTTGATTGCACTCTGGGCCCCTGGGGCCAGGAATTCCTGCCAGATTTCTTCCACCCTCTTGGCCACATCCTGGAGGGGCTGTTTCTTGAGATCTTGCACAGCCAACCAGAACCTGAAGTCAAAGCACAAACACAAGTGGGTACTGGGAGCTCCCCTTCTGCATCCAGTGGGGGTTGATTCCCAGCACTGGCATCCCACATGCCACTCATTTTGCCGTCACCGGGCCCCCAACCTGCCCAGAGACACAGAGACCCCCGGGGCTTGCTGTAAACGCATGGGATGTGGTCCCCCACAGGCCCTGCCCTCCCTCGATACCAAGAACTTTCAACTTCAGCGCCACTGCCATGGGGGGAGGGGGTGCTGAGAACTCCTTTGTTGTGGAGGCAGCCTTGTACCCTGCGGTGGGGGGGTGAGGTGGGAGGTCGGGGGAGCAGCACCCCTGTCCTCCACTCACGAGATGCCAGAAGTATCTTTCCCATGAAACAGCTACAATGGTCTCCGTCACAGTCAAGCTCCCCCCGGGGAGGGCAAAACCAGGTTGGTGAGAAGCCCCTCTCTTATTGCCCAAGATGGCTTTCTTTGTTAAACTGGGGTGGGGGATCCGTTCCCAAATGAAGGAGAGATCAAAGGAGCCAACGGAATCCTGCTATGGATTCTCTGGGCTGCAGCAAACCAGCACTCCTGTGACTGATGGAGGCTGGAGGGTTCCCACAGTGCTTGGCGGGGAGCGGGGGGCCTTCAGGGGGGGGCACTAGGCAAACAGTAGGTGCTCAGTACATGGCCACAGCGTTGAAGATGGGCTCTCCGGGACTGTGCTGAAGGGGCATCCCGATCCGTGGAGAGTTCTCTGCTGAATGCTTCTGCCCCTCACTCCCACATCTGCCCCTGGGTGGTGCAGAGGGCTAAAGCAAGTGGCTGCCAACCCCGAAGTGGGTGGTATGAGCCCACCCAGAGGGGTTGCCAAAGACAAGCCTGGCAGTCTACTGTAAAATCAGCCACGGAGCACAGTCCTGCTCTGAAACACGCGGCGGTGAGTCAGATCAACTCCATGGTAACTGCCGGGTGAACCTTCTGTGTCAGCACCAAGGCAGCTGTGGGCCGAGCTGGGGTGCTCGGTTTCCCCTTCCTGCTGAGAGCAGCAGCAAGCAGAGCTCCAGCTGGGGCAACAGCACCCCAGGACCTGAGTGTGGCTCCCAAGCCCATCCTGGGAGGAGTGTGTGTGTGTCTCAGCAGGGGCCCAGGTGTGGGCAGAACATCCTTTGCCCTGTGCGAGGGGGGCAGGCCAGTCCGCAGTCACGTGGGTGAGCATAGCCCCTGGGTGGTGAGGTCTCAGGGCCTTGAGAATCAAGGGTGCCTGGGGGGCGGGGGCAGAGGGGTGGGGGGAGACAAACACAGCTCAACAATGCCGTGGGGGAAAGGGCTTTCAGCCTGTCATGGAATTTCACCGAAAGTGAGATGTGCTTGTTTTGTTCAAAGGTTAAGCATGTTTTCCTGTGACTGTTCCCCAGAGAGGTCGCTGGAGCCGAGTGCACAGCCCAAAGGTGCCGCTCAGTGGCCTCCTGCGGTATTGCAGCTCCTGTTCACCAGGGTACCAGACAGGTGTGTGAGATGTGCACATCCCGAATGCTGGCTTCCGACTCTGCTTCACTTGATTTGCCAGTTAGGATTCCAATCACCTCCTTCAGTAAAGCCCCCAGGGTCCCCACACTGGTCCCAAAGGAGAGTATGAGAGGCAGGGCGGGAGACATAATGCCATCACTGACGAGCCATCCTCCTCCCGGCTATCCCAATCGCTCGGGACTGCAGCCTCTGTTTCCTCATCTGTAGAATGGTCACCGAGTGGCTGAAACCATTTGTGGCAAAATTCTGAAAAACTTCCCATCCAGTCAAGTCCGAAACCTTTTCTGGGCCGCTGGGGACATGTGGCAGGTGGAGTCAGCATGGCAGCTGCAGTCCCTCGAGCTTCACATCTTTCTCCTCACATGTCCTGGGCGGCAGCCTCTGGGGCCCTTGTGACCATGCTTCCACCCACTGTCACCCGCCCTTCCATGGCCTTCTTTCCTCCGTCCTCGGTGCTCCGACCTGCAGTGGGGCTGCTCAGCCAGCAGAGGGCGGCAAGGAGGAGGGTGCCTGTTGGCTGTCGGAAGTCTGTGGCCAGCGTTGGAGAGGAGGGTCTCTCTGGGTTCCCGGGTGTCCCTGTTGCACCTATAATGGTGTACATTGAACAGAGGAGGTGGCTGGACTCCTAAGAATGAAAACGGTTGTTGGCGAGGAGAGCACCGGCAGGCTTCCTTTGCCCGGAGGACTGTGCTCCCTGGATCGGTGAACTGCAGTACCCAACTTTAAAGAAAGGGGCAGAGCGAGCTTTCTAGGGCAGCTCACCAAAGACCCTGTCAATGCTCCACCACGCAGCCCTCCCTCTGCCCAGGGACTTGCCTCTGGGCTGGGAAGGAGCATCTCCAGGCCAGGGATCTTCCCAAGCCCACCCAGCCCAGTCAATTCAGTCTCCTAGCGACCCTTCATAGGATTACTGAGGCTGTAATTCTCCACAGGAGTAGAAAGCCTCATCTTTGTCTTTCGGAGATGCTAGTGGGTTTGAACCACTAATCAATCTTCTGGTTAGCAGCCGTCGTAACCCATGACGCCGTCAAAACTCCTCCCAATGTCACTGGGCCCCTGCGCTTTTTCACACAGGTGGTCAGCATCCAGCTGTCACCAGGAACATCACCCTCTGTGATTTCCTGTCCCTTCTCCCCAGTCTGTTCTGAAGAGGAAGATCCTGGGGACCTCCAGGACCCGGCATAATTATCGGGGTGCTGCAGTAACACTCACCATTCAGCTGGGTCTCAATAGAGCCCAGATCTGACCAACACGGGCATTTTGGCATAACATTTAATATATGCTTACATAAAAATGAAAAGGTTCCCTTGGTTGAATAAAACCAAGGATTAAAAAAAAAAAAGACAATGAAACAAAAAACCAAACAAGCTGATAGGCATGCTGGGGAGAAGAGGACAAGGTGGATGAGGAGGAGGGGGACCGGGAGGGCTGACACTGTGAGATGGCAGCTTTCGCTCCCTGCACACACACACACACACACACACACACACACACACACACACACACACACACACTCCCCCGGTCTGCCTGCCTGCCTCTGGATGACCTGCCCGATCCCTCTCCAGTGACAGCAAAACAGCTGTGACAAGAGCATCCTGACATCCCGTGTGTTTACCACCCCCAGCTTCAAAGGCCCTTTGTTTGCATTTGAAATTCAGGACAGGTTTGGGCTTGTGTTTACCATCTGTGCACCCTGCAGACCCGAGCTGGGTCCGGGAGCCCACGAGGCCGGGCTACACTGCCCCCCGGAAGCCCAGGCGCTCTGCCCGCACATTGTCTGCAGGGTGGGGGGCCGTGCAGGGCCTGCTCTTATCAATAGCCTGCAGGTGCGCTCCTTCTGGAGGGTGCCCGCGGCCGCGGCAAACCCACCCATCCTGCACTAAGCCCCGTGTCTTGTAGCACGAGGGCGGGCGGACTGGCAGACACAGGCCTGGCTGGCCTCCTGGAGACCGCCTCCCCCAGTGACTGCCAATTGTCGGAGCCATGTGCACTGGCCTGGGATCCTGTTCAGTGGCCCAAGGCTAGCCATGAGGTTGGTGGTTTGAGTCCACCCAGCAGGCACAGCCTTGAAGCCCTTTGGGAACCGTTTCTACACTGCACACAAGGGTCAGCATGCATGGCATGGACTTCTTGCCGATGAAAAACAACAACAACAACAACAGCTGCTCAGAGGAGTCTTTGGGCAGCGCAGATAATCAATGCGCTTGCCTGGCAGCTTACTCCCCCCAACATCAGTCCCCCCAGACCAAAGACACAGTTCTACTCAGATCCCCATGGGACTCACCATGAGTCAGACTCGGCCTTAACTGCTTAGAACTGCAAAGGGGAAACTGGCCTTCGGGGCGAGGCAGGCTGGACTCAGGAGCTTCCCACCCCTACCCCGGTGGAAAGGGGTACAGGATTGGACAGGGCTTGTGAGTTCTACAGGGGCTTCCTCAGGTGGCCTATACAGATAGGAGTTGGGGGTTTCTCCTCCAGGCTGGCGGGGGCGGGGGGTGGGGGATCATGTCGGCTGCTGTCCATTCAGCCAGGAATGGCTGGGCAGCCTTGCTGTTCTGGTGGGTGTATCTTGGCAGAAGCCAGACTCGAGATTGGTTAGGACCTTTGGTTTGTTCACCAAGAAAAGCAAACTCCAGGCCAAAGGGAGTGTTTCTGGGCCCTCTGCTGGCCAGTCAGCCTCAGGAGCAGTGGATTCGACGCCAGGGGGCCTCTCGTGTTGGGCTTAAGTCCTCTGAGAGCTGTACTCTGGACCACGACCTCTTTGGAAACCCAGCCTCGGCCCCTGGGCAGTTGGATCAGCCACGCGCAGGCCGTGCCGGGCCGGGCTGGTGCCGCTGCTCAGATTCATCCCGAGTTTGCTCAGGGGCTAATCTTCCGGGCACGGGCCTTAGACTTCTTGGGACTTGGGGCAACTGTGGAGCTGGGAGCTCTCCCGGCAAATGTGGCAACTCCCCTGCGCAATCTTTTAATTGCTTCTCCCTTCAGCTGACACTGTGCGGAACCAGGATAATCAATCTGCAGGTTAGAAGAACCTTCCCGCTTTCTCTGGAGACGTTAGAGCTCATAAAAAATGTACGGGACGCTCTTCGCTGCAGGTTTTGAGTCGTTAACTCATGCCCTACCATGCAGCAGAGGGTGGCAAGCTGGGGAGCACCCAGATGTGTCCAGGGGAGGGGGGCAAACGTGGCCAGGGAGCAGGAAGGGCGGCCGGGTAACAGAACTCATCGCCAGTCTCTGGGCTTAGCCGGCTGGAGGCTCCGGCCTTGTGGCAGCTGCCCCTTTGGGCCCACCCAGTCCGAGGGAAGCCCTGGGCTGGGCTGGGGTGAGGCAGAAAGGGAGAAAGGAGGTAGTCCCAGCCTTGAGGACAGACGACCACCTCCTGTTGACCCTGGTCCCTGGGGACCATCCCCTTCCCGTCGGCTCCCTGGTTCACTCAGAAGAAATATCCAAGGCGATTTCAAATGACATCATGTCATTCCAGAAAGCGTCCCTCACAGAATTCTGGCTGGCGCCTGGCTCCTGCCAGTGCAGAGACAGCACACTCGGCTCATCTGTGCAATCTGCCAAGATGACTTGTTGTTGGTCTGTCTGGCTATCTACCTTTCTCCCCTCCTTCCAGGCTCCAAGGTCAGTTGTCTGGGCTCTCCTTCTCTCAGGGCCCCGCCCTGAGGGGTGGCCCTAAACCGGCCCTGCAGTCGTGTGTGCCTGTGGCCGGCCTCTGCCTGGCTGCCCTGTTCTTGGGCCTTTCTGAGACTGTCACTCCTTATGGGAGTAGAAAGCCCCATTTTTCTCCCGAGGGGCGGCTGGTGGTTTGGAACTGCCGGCCTTCTGGACCGCAGCCCAATGTGTAACCACCACACCACCAGGGCGCTCCTTCCTGGTGACTGGAGGAGTCCTGAAGTTGTGGGGTTTAAAGCTGCACTTTCCCCTATATATCCAATTATAGCGATGATCATAAAAATGGAATTTGGGCCTCCCGAGAGGATTTCGGCAGCTTTGGGGTGATACTTCTTCTCCGCAGCTGTGCCGCCGCCGCCGTGATCCTCTTTCCTGCCATGGAGCACAGGGGCCCTCGTTAAGTCTGGATTTATGCATGCATGCTGTGGGTGCAGATTAGCACAAATGCTCACCCCCCCCTTCTCCTCGCCCCTGCCCCCAGCTTCCTTTAACCCCAGAGTGAGAGCAGCCCTCTCCGAATGGGGGAACAGCGAGCTGCAGGGCCAAGAGAGCCAATGGCAGCAAGGAGGCCTGGACACCTGCGGGGACACCATCCTGTGTGCTCTCTGGGGCTCAAGCCCTGGCAGAAATATGGCTCCAGACACACCCAGGCCTTTCCAGGATGGAGGCTCCAGTCTGGGGAAACAAAGCGGCGGGGTAGCCGGATGCTCCTGCTCTGGGCCCCTCCTTATGCCGTGACCTGGGGCTGTTCTTCCAGCTCTCTGCACTGCTGCAGGTCGTGAGGGGCCTTCGGCCGCTCGGGGCTCAGGCACAGGCAGAGAAAGAAGCTTCCCTGTTTGAGGGTTCAGGGAGTTGTGGATGAGAAGGGCAGAGAGGCAGGACTCCTGGCACGGCTCACTGGGAGGGTAGCAGGGGTGGGACCCAGGCTGAGCTGGCAGCAGAGGGGCTGGTCCGAGGGAACTTTGCTCCCTGAGCAGCAGCCACCTCCACAACAGTCCAGGAGGCTGGCTGGAGCACCGCCGCAGTGAACAGCAGCGTCAGAGCCCAGGCTTCTGTATTGCAGGACAGCTCTGGGCTGGGTTCAGGATAACGCATGACACAAAGAAAGAAGTCTCTGCCATCACCCGGAACCAGAGCGCCAAGCCCGTCCAATCTCTATCTGGCCCATGGAGGCCTAGGTAGTCATCCATGCGTGTACAGTTCACCCAGACACCATGGCCTGGGTGTGCCCCACTGCCAAGTCATGGCCCGCACATTCTTCGCATGTGGGTCGCTCTCCTATTTTTATCTCCTGCTATCTTCAACATCCAGCTGAGGATCTGCCTGCCCTGGCAGACACGGCTCCTTCCCTTATTCAGGCAGGTCTTCTTTCCCGGGCTGTATTCCCATTGACATTCACGGAATGATTTCACTGCTCTTGTGTTTTTCTCTTCAAGGACCTTCGAAGATCTTGGCAGACAAACACAATTCACTTTGATTTCTTGCACACCCCCCCACCCCCCAGCAGACCCTCGGGAGGAGGGACACAGCCCTGTTGTTGTGGGCTGCCATGGGGTTCGCCCCATCCACGGTGTCCCACAAACAATGGGAAGAACTGCTGCAGCCGCCCCACGATGGGTTGTAGGGGGCACGGTTGTCATTCAAAGGGCGGCGACTGGCTGATTTTCACAGGTGGACAGGTCAGGCCTCTCTTATCAGCCCATCTCAGTCTGGAAGCTCAGGTCCCACTGGCTGTGCACCAATGACCCCTGGGTTGTCTGCACGCAGTTTTACCACTGAGGCACCAACGTCCCTGCTGATGCAGCGTAGGGATGTGATCAATGTCATGTGCATGATGACTAAGCCAGTGAGGGCCTTGGACTTCCAAGTGTCTTCTGAACACTGCTCTCGGGAGAGACCAATCTCTGGAAAAGGATGTCGCGTTTGGCAAAGACAAGGGTCAGTACAAGAGAGGAAGACCCTCAGAGAGATGGACTGGCACAGTGGCGGCCGCAACGGGCTCAGACAGAGCCAAGGGGTGATGATGGGGCAGGACCAGGTGGTGTTCCCTTGGGTTATAATAGCTTCACTCTGAGTCAGAACCAACCCTAGGGCACCTAAGAACCACAGAGAACACCCTTCCTGAGAAAGCGTCACTGGAAGATGAGTGTTAGCCTAGTTCTATAAAAGGGAAGCCGATGCTGAAAAGAAAAGGGAAAGATTGAGTTGTCCATCTTTCCAAGGAGGAAAGCACTGGTTTGCGAAGATCATTACGGGTCTTTGGGAAATCACATTTCCCATAGATGCTCGGATGCTTCATTGAATACAACGAAAAGTTAAACAGGCACATTGTTGGGACCTTGTAAGACACCCGTTTTCCCTGCTCCTCCCTTTCATATTTTGAAGGTGTGATGTTTTCATCTACTAAACAGGAATTATTAATCCATTGATACAGTTCCCCTAAACAGTAACGATGAATCCATGAAGACATCAAACACAGTTGGATCTCCTGGACACCGAGGAGCAGCAGAAGCAAAGTGTGGCTGGCTGGAGCACCGGCCCAGTGAACGGCGGCATCAGAGCCCAGGCTTCTGCATTGCAGGACAGCTCTGGGCTGGGTTCAGGATAACGGTGACACAAAGAAAGAAGCCCACGCATAGCCCCCCCCCCCCCCGCCCAGGGGAAGTGTGTTGTCGTAGCTTGGGCAGTTAGGGCTCTGGCTATTGCATGATATTTACTTTGACCTTTGAAATTCTGAAACGAACCCGCTGACCCTTCTTCCGTGTCTTGCCTGCCACGTGTCCGAGACGCCGACTGGGATTGATCGGAGGAGAGCGTCTCCGAGCTGCCCATCTCCACTGAGCCCCCAGGTTCTGTGGTTTGAGGGCACGAAGGATGCCACCATTCTTGCAGTCACGTTTCTAGAGCCAAGAGTTGGGCCTCTTGACGGCATCTGTACTTTAAGAACTGAACACTGCTGGTGCTGGCAGGTGCGAATGTGGGGGCGAACCGGCAGCACGGTTTAGTTTATTCTTCTCCATTTCCACCGGAGGCAGATGAACTGGGCTTTGAATCTGAACCAGAGTCACGCTTTCATTGAGAGGAACGCAGAAAGAGAGACTTATGATGCCGCGCGCGCGCGCGCGCGCACACACACACACACACACACACACACACAGATCACACCTTTGAGATATTTACCTGAGGTTTTCTGAACTGAATTCGGACTCCAGGAACCGGAGGAATTGGTCTCGTCCCACCTGGTCCTTCAACATCTCATCAAACGAGAAGCCCCACCTCTTGACTCTCTGCTGGCTTGGCTCTTTGCTTTGAAGAGGGGGAAACAAGAAGGTTTTTAAATGACCAGTGATGGGCAAAGACCTGCGCCATAGTCTCTACAACACAAATGCGTTGACAACCATGCACCAGAGGGAGATGCCCCATAGACAAGCGACAGAGTCGATTAAATCTGCATAGACTTTTCCTCCACCACCTGTAACCCAGGGTGGAAAGTCTCTTTAACGCGGGGTCAGGGGTGACTAGAAAGCCTATCAAGTGGTGACTGTCTTGACCCATCAGCTAAGGTCCCAGTCCTTGATGCCAATATTTCTTGACTTTTTTGTCTAACCCAAGATGCCTCATGAACCTAACCTTTTATTAAAAGTGTTACTCTTCTTCCTCCTTCAACCCCCTCCCCACCCATTCTCCTGGAGAGAATCCTATTGAAAGTCACCCCCCAACACACACACACACACACACACACAAACACATACACGCACACATACACACACATACACACACATATACAGACATACACACACACACATACACACACGCACACACATACACACATACACGCACACACACGCACACACACGCACACACACACACACACACACAGCATCAAATCCACGCTAACTCACAGCAACCCTGCAGGCCAGAGCAGAAGGACCACACAGGGCTTCCGAGGCCGCAACTCTCCATGGAAGCACACGGTCCCAGTGTTCTCCTGGAGAGAGGCTGATGGCTTCGAACCACTGGGTTTTCAGTTAGCAGAAAAACGCTTAACCCACTGTGCCATCAAGTGACCCCCAAATCAAGTGTTTCCACTATCAAGCGACCCTAAACTGATCCGAAATGTCTTTGCTCATCCAGGAGAGTGCATCGTTTGCTTAAGGTGGAATGCTGCATCCGGTATGGATCTGATAACCCCCTGCCAGCACTTAACCATAGTCCACGCATTGCTTCCATTGCTTGACCTCTGCCCACTCACCAGAGTCCTCACGACTTCTTTGTGGCAAATGTACTAGTAGAGTCCCCATGGTCCAGAGAGGGTGAAGTACTTTGCATAAGGACGCACGGATTAATGCGGATTCCCAGGGGATTGATAGTCTCACGGTTCCTACTTTCTCTGATGCTGCCTCTATTCTGCCACCTTGGATCATTGTACACCCTGAAAATCCCTCCTTCCCGAGAAGTGTCTGGGAGAACCTGGCCTGGAATGTGGGCATATTGGAAAGAGGGTTCCTATTGTACTATCCAGCAGCACAGAACCTAAAAATCACGCACTTGACATTGCAGCCCTTGAGGGGTTCTTGGTCACTGTGGTAGTTACATAATTTCAGGTCAACTTGAAGATATGTAGACGTGCAAGGGTGGAGTTTGGCCTGTCAATCAGGTCACAGAGTGATGGGAACTTCCTCTGGGCGTGGCCTTCTCCTGGGAAACTCCCCATCTCTCTCTGCCTTCACCTTCCTGCTGGTGGACCCTGGTTGCTGCCAGAGCCCTGGACACACATCCACCACCATTGGATCCACAGGACTTTGCATCCACCAGCCTGTGATATTCCTGCATTCTGCATCATTGTAGGTGGCTGCGCGAGTCTGAGGAGGGACTCATGGACTAGTTTTGGACCTATGGACTTGAGTTGGACTGGGCTGGGATGTTTTCCTGATATGCAACCACTTCTTGATACAAAGCTCTTTCTTACACATGTATGAGCATCTCTGGATTTGTTTCTCTAGTCAACCTGGCCTACCACAGTCATCTTAGTGCTAGGGGTTTCCCTGGCCCCACACAGCCAGAACCCTAGGGTCTGAGACCTCTCTTCTCCTCCTTGGCTGTTCACGACCTGGATCTCTTCCTTCTCAGGAACCATGAATTCTTCTCAGTTTCTCCAGGGACTGAATACAACCTGCTCAGCCCTGCTCCCTGGGTCTTTCCTACCCCCCCCCTCCTTTTTTATTTTTGCACCAGGCGGCTTCTTCATGTCCTTTGCAAATCAAAAAAGGATTCCAGTGTCAGGTAAGACCAAACCCAAACTCACTGCCACGGAGTCAATACTGGCTCATAGTGGCCCTATAGGACAGGATAGCGCTGTCCCTGTGGGTTCCCGAGACTAACTGCTTATGAGAGCAGAAAATCCCATGTTTCTCCAGAGGAGCTGTTGCTGTTTTTTTTTAATAAATCATTTTATTGGGGACTCGTACAACTCTTATCACAATCCATCCAACCATTGTGTCAGGCACATCTGTACATATGTTGCCATCATCATTTTCAAAGCATTTTCTTTCTACTTGAGCCCTTGGTATCAGTTCCTCATTTTTCCCTTCCCTCCTGAACTCTTGATAATTATAAATCTCTATTATTTTTTCATGTCTTTACCCCTTTGTCTATTGTCCATCCCCCTGGGAGGGAGTTTTAGGTTGGTCTTTGTGATCAGTTCCCACCTTTACTCTCCATCTTCCCCTTACCCTCCTGGAATGGTTACTCTCAATATTGGTCCAGAGGAGTTTATCTGTCCTGGATTCCCTGTGTTTCCAGCTCTTATCTGTACCCTTCTACATGCTCCTGTCTGGCCAGATTTGTAAGATATAATTAGGGTCATGATAACAGGGAGTGGGGAAGCATTAAAGAACCAGAGGAAAGTTGTATGTTTCATCAGTGCTACACTGCACCCTGACTGGCCCGTCTTCTCCCCAGGACCCTTCTGTAAGGGGATGTCCAATTATCTACAGGTCGGCTTTGGGCTTTCACTCCACACTTCCCCTTCAATCACATGATGATGTTTTGCTCTGGGTCTTTGATAACCTGATACCTCATCCCATCAACACCTCATGATCACACAGGCTGGTGTGCTCCTTCCATGTGGGCTTTGTTACTTCTCAGCTAGATAGCCATTCGTTTATCTTCAAGCCTTTAAGACTCCAGATGCTATATCTTTTGATGCTGCTGGTGGTTTTGAAATGCCAATCTTTTGCAGCTCATAGCCCACCTTGCAGCCAATAAGTCACCAGGGCTGCCCAGGTAGTAAGACAGCCCATTCTATTTACCCCGTGACATTTCTAACTCCAGAGCGCTTCTCGCTTAGAACCTAGCACATCCTAATACACACGTGTTATGTGAAACAGAAGCTGAACAAAGACGTAGCCTTTTGATGATATTATTGGTGGTCTTCAGACTTTGCGTTCATGGGCCAGCACACTTCTGGGCTTAATGTGATGTTAGCATTGGTTCTAGACTCTGCTTCGCCAATGGACTTCCTGACACCACTGCCAGGGCCAGGGGGGGATAGAAATGTTCCTCAGAGAGAAGAAAAAGGGGACATAACTCGATCCTGCTTGCAGATGCGCAGAATGCCATCTAAGGTCAGCCACTGTCCTAATTTCCTAGGGCTCTTGTAACACATCGTCCCAAACTGTGATTTATTCCCTTTGGGTTCAAGAGGCCAGAAGTCTGAAATCAAGGTGCTGAAATCAAGGGGTGGCTCCTGCCCGTGGGATTCTGTAAGAATCTGTCCGGTGCCTCTCTCCTGGGTTCGTTAGGTTCTGGATAAACCTTGGCTCCTTGCTTTGTAGCTCCACCCCCATTAGAATCTCTGCCTCTGGCATCACATGTCTTTTCTTCTGCATTCCTCCATGTCTTCACACCAGAGACCAGTCACTGGAGGTAAGGTCCACCCTAGTCCAGTAAGACCTCAATTTAACTGCTCGTGTCTGCAAAGACCCTCTCTCTTAATAAGGCCAGAGTCTGAGGTTCCCGGTGGACATACATTTTGGGTGTACACCATTCAGATTGCAGCGTGGGTCTTCTTGCTGTTAGGAGGCGTCAAGCTGGTTCTGACGCACAGTGACGTCATGCACAACAGGATGACATGTTGCCCCGGCCTCTGCCATTCTCATAACTGGTATGTTCGGGGCCATCATTGCAGGGGCTGTGTCCATCCATCTTGCCCAGAGTCTTATTTTTCGCCGTTCCCTGCCAAGCAGGATGCCCTTTTCCAGCAACCCATCGCTCCTGATAACCTGTCTAAAGTATGTGAGGTGACGTCTTTCCATCCCTGCTTCCAAACATTCTGGCTATTTCTCCCAAGACGTGTTTGTTTGTTCTTATGGAAGCCCATGCTTGCTTACATGCTTCCTCTCTCGCCCTGAAATTCAAATGCCGAGAGACTCCTGCAGGCTCCCTTCTTCACTGTCCAGTTTCCCCACGTGTAGGAGACAATTCACAACACCAGGGCTCGGCTCAGGTGCACCTTAGTCCTCCAAGCGACATCCTCGCTCCTCAGCACTTTAAAGAGTTCTTATGCGGCACGTTTGCCCAATACATGGGCTGATTTCTCGACTGCTGTTCCTATGAGCATTGATTGCGGAACCTAGCGAAAGGAAGTCCTTGACAACCTCCGTCCATCCTTTCTCTGTTTATCATGCTATTGTCTGCTGATTCACTGGTGGGGATTTGGGTTTTCTTTACGAGTTACAAGCCTCTCTGAAGCCTGCAGTCTCTTATTAACACCAGCAAGTGCTTCAGGCCTTCTCTGCTTTCAACAAGCGGGTCGTGTCATTGGCATATCCCAGGTTGTTAATAAGCCTTCCTTCAGTCCTGATGCTGCAGTTCTTCTTTCTATAGTTCACCTTCTTAGATTGTTTGCTCAGCATACAGACTGAATAAGTATGGTGAAATGATACACCCCCTGCCCCCCTGCCTACATACATCTGCCCCGCTTTTAAACCACACACTGTTCCCTTGTTCTCTGAACAACTGCCTCTGGTCTGTGTACAGATTCCGCTTGTGTGCAATGAAGTGCTCAGGCCTTCTCGTGCTTCTCAAAGTTATCAGTAGTTCGTTATGATCCACACAGTCGAAGGCCTTTGGGTCATCAGTGAAACACAAAATAAACATCGATCTGATATCTTCTGCTTTCAGTCAAGGTCCACCTGAGGTCGATGTTCTGCATCCCATGGCCTCCTCTGAACCCAGCTGGAGTTGCTGGCGGCTCCTTGTCCACGTACTGGGGCAACTGCTCTTGAGTTACCGTTATCGATGTTTAACTTGTATGTGGCATGAAGGATATTGTTTGATAATCTCTGCTTTCAGTTGGGTTGCTTTTCTTTGGAATGGGCACAGACAGGGATCTCTTCCAGTTTGTTGGCAAATTGTCTTCCAAAGTTCTTGGCATAGATTGCTGAGTGCTTTCAGGGTTTCATCAGCTTGTTTGGCTTTCCGTCAATTCCTGAAGGCTTGTTGTTTTTTTTGCTAATGTTTTCAGTGCAGCTTGGACTTCTTCCTTCAACACCAGTGGTTCTTGATCATCTGCTACTTCTTGAAACAGATGAGTGCCTACCAAGTCTTTTGGGATACAGCAACACTTCCATCTTCTTACATCATTCATTATTTTGTCCATAGTGTCCCGCAATATTACAACTCAAGACTTGAATTTTTCTTTAATTTCTTTCAGCTTGGATTTACTGTGTTCTTCCCGCCCCCCATCCCCCAAGATTTTTAACTTCAGGTCTTTGCATATTTCATTAAAATACTCTGTCTTCTTGAGATGTTTTGTGGAATGGTTTGTTCAGTTCTAATACATGATAATTTCTTACACCTGATTTACTGTATATATTCAAGTATTAGCTGAACCAAATATAAGCTGAGGCACCTAATTTTATCACAAAAACCGCATTAAAAATGTGCTGTAAAACTCAGCGTATACACGAGTATATATGGTAGCTACTCTACATTCAGCAGTAAGTTTTAGAGTCTCATTTTAAATCCACTTTGGTCTTTTCTTTCTTTTTAATGACCTTTTACTGTTCACGTATGATATTCTCGATTCTATTCCACATTTCATCAGGCCATTCGCATCCAATGTGTCAAATCTGTTCTTGAAATGTTCTCTAAATTCAAGTGGGATATACTTCAATGGAATCTTAGCCCTTGTGACTTGTTTGAACATTCTTCAACTTCAACCTGAACTTACATGTGGGCTTGATTATCTGTTCCACAGTCAGCCCCTGGTCTTGTTGTGAGGGATGATATTGCGTTTCTGCATCATCTGTCCACACAGATGTAGTCAATTTGATTCCTGTGTATTCCATCTGGTGATGTCCATATGTACCCTTGTCATTTATGTTGTTCAGAAAAGGTGCTTTCAATGAAGAAGTCGTTGATCTTACAAAAGTCTACCATGTGAACTCCAGCTTTGTTTGATCACCAAGGCCATATTTCTATGTACTGCGTCACAGAGGGTTATGTGTTGGCCTGCTAACGACAACATGAGCATTTCAAAACTACCAGACACTCCCAGGGAGAAAGATGAGGCTTTCTACTCCGGTAAAGGCTCATGGGCTCAGAAGCCCAAAGGAGCAGCTCTATTCTGTCCTAAGGTGTTGTTATGGGTTGGCAGTGAGTCTTAAAAAGAAAAATTCCTCCTCTTTGTTTCCAACTTGCACATTCCAATTGTCAATAATTATCAACGCATCTTGAACGCATGTTTGGTTAATTTCAGACTGAAGAAGTTGGACGTTGGTGGAATTCTTCCATTTATTCACCATTAGCTTGAGGGTTGGTAAAGACATGTGAATAATAGTTGCACTAGCTAGACTTCCTTGTAGGTGTATAAATATTATCCCATCACGGATAGCATCGCACTTTACAACAGATCTAGGGTGCTCTTTTTGATGATGAATGGAATGCAATTCCTCTTGATTTTGCCATTTCTGACAGGATCTATTATCGGATTGATTGTCTCAATCAAAATGGCCAATACCAATCCGTTTCAGCTCTCTAATGCCTGAGATATTGATATTTATGCATTCCACTTCATTTTTGATGACTTCCAATTTTCCTAAATTCCTATTTTTTACATTGGGCATTCTGATTATGAATACTGTATATACTCATGTATAAGCCAAGTTTTTCAGCACAAAAAATGTGCTGAAAAACTGGGGTTTGGTTTATACACGGGTCAGTGGTACCCCAGCGAGGTGTAACATCTTGCGGTGATTGCCGTTTCTCCACTGTTCACTCAAAGCCCCGCTGACACTGCAGGGCTTTAACTGTTTGTTTACTCACATCTAACCAATCAGAGCCGTCCTATGACATGGATGGCTCCAATTCTCAGAAGCACCTGTAGTGATTCACTTATCTGGCAGCTGAACTGGTAAGGATGTGTCTGTGGCTGCGCTCCGTCTCTCCCCTCTGGTCTCTGTGTTAATTCACACCCTGCATTTCCCCCCTAGGCTTATACTCGAGTCAATCAGTTTTTCGGGTTTCCCAGGTAATACCTAGGTGCCTCGGCTTATACTTGGGTCGGCTTACATTCGAGTATGTACAGTAGGTGTTTTGGGCTATTCTTTCTCATTCTGAGTCTTATAGTCTCAGCAAATGGAGACCCCGAGAGCTTTCTCTGTACCCACTGTCAGGATCTACTCCAGTAGGCTCTACTGGGGGTGCAGTCCTTTCCTAGTTATATTTTGAATGCCTTCTAACAAAAGCAGCTCATCTTCCAGCATCAAATCAATATTCCGCTGCCACTCATAAAGTTTTCAGTGGTTAATCCCTCAGGCGAGGGCAATTTACTCCTTCTTCCCAGTCTGTTCTTAGTCTGGAAGTTCTGCTGAAATCCTGCCCACAGGAAAGACGCTGCTGGTATTTGGAAAACTAGTAGCCTATATTTCTGTGTCATAGCGACACAGAGATCCTCCAGTTTGTGGGCTCCTGCCCTGGTGGCGTTATCAGGTTAGCGTAGAACTGCTAACCGCGGGGGCGGGGGGGGGGGAGCTCTGTTCAAAGCCTCCAAGTGTTCTGAGGGAGACAAAGGAAGCTTTCTGGGAAGATTAATGATCTTCTTCCTTTAAAAGATTTACAGCTTCAGAAACCCTGTCCAGGATCAATATGATTCAGAACCAACTTCATGGCCATAGTTGTTGGGTGTGTGTGTGGGGGGTGGGGGAGTTTGGGAGAAGCAGTGAGAACCACCAGTACATGGTGCCCCAGTGCAGACAGCTAAGCTGAGGGGTGGGTGCCGCTGATCTGTGGCTCCCTGGCACAAGTAGGTGAATGAAGGGTCAGGTGCCACCAATCCGTGAGCCTCAGCTCAAGTGACAGGTGCAGTGGTCAGTGCTGTGGGATGTGATCACATGAGGGGCAAATAGATAGAAGATGGTGGGGTACACTGCAGATCCCTTAGCCTCTGGACCGTGGGGTGCAATGGGTGAGGTGAGTGAATTCAACTTGGCAGGACAGGAAGCTCTCTTACACAGCTCTGGAGAGCCACTTCTACTCAGCTCCCCCGTGATGAGGGCTTTCATGGGGAATGCTGGCTGCTTGTCTCCGGTGGCTGTACTGCGCTGCTTTCATTGGCAGGATGTGATTCTCAGTGTCCACGCTTACCGGTCAATTTCTCCTTCCATGTGGCATGATTTTTCAGCCTTGACTTTGACACTAAGGATTCCAAAGCCATGTCACTTGTTTCTTAGGTCTTTGTTATAAAGATGGACATCGTAAGGTGATGGATATGTCACTATCTTAAATCAAGACCGAACTCACAGCCATCAAGTCGATTCTGACTCACAGCGACCCTGTAGGGCCAGGTAGACCAGCCCCTGTGAGTTTCAGAGTCTGTAACTCATTATGGAAGTAAAAAGCCTCATCTTTCACCCAAGGAACATCTGGTGGTTTTGAACTGCTCACCTTGTGATTAGCAACCCAACATGTAACTGCTGCACCACCAGGGCTCCTTGCTACCATCTGGGACAACCTTATTGGTTCTTTTAATCTTGATAGATTAAACAAGTTTCAAAAGGCTGGTATAAAGGATTTCTATTTAACATGACTCTGAGGGTGAATGGAATTTGGAGGATGTGAAAGAGGAGCATCTACTTTATTATTTTTGGGTATACTTCACTTTTATTCATAGGAATTAACATGATCGTGCATGAAAACATTTACCAGTGAGAGTGGCTCGAATGAAACTGAAGGTAACACAAGCCAGCAGGTAGCACAATGAAGAGAACCGAAGTCAGGGCAGAGGGAATGCGTGTGCGCTCAGTGCCCCCGGGGAAACAGCCTGCTAGGAAACCGGGCAGAGAGCACAAAGCAGGCAAGTCACAAAAGAAAAATGAACAATAATCCCATGACAGCTTCCCAAGCACATCGACAAAGAAATAAAAAGCAGCATGAAGGTCCTTTTAAACCTATCAGGTTTGCAAAGATGAAAAGGATTGGCTGTCTATCCAGCGATCACGATGTCCCCATAAGGACCCATGAAGAGACTGAAGAAGCAACAACATGGGGAGATGAAGCCAGGGAGGAGGAGGAGCCATTCCAAAGGTGACTTCTTCCTTAGCAATAAAAAACCAAACCAAACCGGACTAGAGCCGAACTGAACCAGTTCTCATCGAGTCGATGTTTCCAGCAGCTGGGGCCTTTGGAAGTCCATTGGCAGACCTTTCTTCCAGGGTACCGCCGGGCGGGCCTAAATGTCTCACCTTTCCATCACAAGCTTACCCACCCAGCCACTCCTCCAGCAAGAGTTCACATTCAGAGAATCTCTCGATTACATGTGCTTAAAAACGCCCTTCCCATCCTCAAACCCCAAGACGTTGTTTCCTTACCTCGCCTCTATGTCCCATAAGGTGATGTCATCGCTGACCCAGGGATTGGAAGGCTCAGCTGGTGTTATCAGGGGGTCATATTCCACGTATTGCTCCGTGTACGCAATCAAGCTGCGGCAGGGGAACAGAGCACAGGCTGGTACCGATTTCCTACAGAAAGAACCTCATACGCGTTCACAGAAACATCACAGACGCCCCCATGTCGTAAGCAATAACTGCACTCCCACTGGGACGAATGCAACTTTTGTTAGTGCTCGTTGGCGCTGCAGCAGGCAGAGGGGGCGCACCTGCTCTGTACAGCACCCCCATGCCCCGTCTCCCCCCGCCGGCCCCCCGGCAGCTCTTCAGCTGAGTCTTGGCGCAGCTTGATTTCTCAGGGATGGGTAACCATAACCACCAGACAGCGAGTTGCCAGCCATCCTGTTGCTCTGACTGCGGGCGGTACAGTGGCACTCTGCGTCAGACTGGGACGGTGCTGCCAAGGGATTCCGATGGTCCATTTTGGGGGGGCAGATGGCCAGGCCTTTCTTCCAAGGCGTTTCTGGATGGACTTGAATCCTTCACCTTGTGGCTAGCAGCCGAATGCTTGACCATGCGCAGCACAGGAGGTCCAGCTAGGGGAGGTGGCATGGGGAGGGGCTAGCAGGGACTTGAGGGAAGAAGTGGTCACGTGGAGATGATCAGCTTCACCCATCACCTTCAAGAAGACACTGGGGACACTTGTGTTGCCCACAACACAGATGCTGTAGCTGGGGCCGTCGAGTCGGTTCTGACTCATAACTGCCGTATGTGCACTTGAACTTAACACCACCTGCTCCTGCATCAGTGGTGCTTACGTTTGAGCCCATTGTTCCCATACTGTGTCCACCCATCTGGTCAAGGTCTTTCCTCTCATTTGCTGCCCCTCCACTTTACCAAGCATGGCGGCCCTCTCCAGGGAGTGGGCTCTCCTGACAAGTTCATGTGCGTGAGATGAAGTCTTGCTATCCTGGTTGTACTTCTCCCAAGACAGAGTTGTCGGCCCTTTCGGTGGGCCACAGAACATTCAGTACACAATGCCAAAGGGCAAAACCAAAACCAACCAACCCAAAAGAAAAAAGGTCAAAAACCAAACCCTGCGTATAAATGGGTCCATGGAATGCAAACGTGCTGTACAAGGGTTGACGGAATACTTCTTTGTAGTTAAGCACCTTAAATTGATTAACGACTTTTTTCTCTCCCATTGATCATCTCCTTGTCTTTGACCATCTTCTGAACTTTCTGCCGGTCCATTCTTTGGAATCCGAATGATGGTACTCTTGTTTCCAGAGTTCTCTCTCGTGCTTTGGTCGTCCCTCCTTGTTTGACGAGGGAAGTGCATGTCTTCTCCCATCTGAAGGCTTTCAGGCTGTCTCCTTTGAGCTCGTTCAAGACTAAATTGTTTTCTGCTTTGACTTTGTTGTTGAAATCATGGAAGCTCTTTAGAATGAAATGAAAGAAACTGAGGCAATGTGGACTTTGATGTACAGTTACTGGGACATATACATCCTCAGGGCCCTCTGGTCCTGCGATTGGTGGAATAAGGCCCAGTTCTTTTCTTTTTTTCCCTTTTGAATCATTTTATTGGGGCTCACACAACTCTTATCACACTCCATCCATTGTGTCAAGCATATTTGTACATGTGTTGCCACCATCACTCTCAAAACATTTGCTTTCTACTTGAGCCCTTGGTATCAGCTTCTCATTTTCCCCTCCCTCCTGGGCCCCCCTCCCTTATGAACTCTTGATAATTTATAAATTATTATTATTATTTTGTCATGTCTTAAACTGTCTGACATCTACCTTCACCCACTTTTCTGTTGTCCGTCCCCAACATAGGGAGTTATATGTAGATCCTTGTGATCAGCTACCCCTTTCTACCCCACATTCCACTTACCCTCCTGGTATTGCTACTCTCATTATTGGTCCTGAGGGATTCATCTGTCCTGGATTCCCTGTGTTTCCAGTTCTTATCTGTACCAGTGCAGAATTTGTAAGGGAGAATTGGGATCATGATAGTTGAGGGGAGGAAGCATTGAAGAACTAGAGGAAATTTGTAGGTTTCATCAGTGCTATACTGCACCCTGACTGGCTCATTTCCTATCGTCAACCCTTCTATAAGGGGATGTCCAGTTGCCTACAGATGGGCTTTGGGTCTCTACTCTGCACTCCCCTTCATTCGCAATGATATGATTTTTTGTTCTTTGATGCCTGATAAGGGCCCAGTTCTTTAACGCCACACAGCCATACAACCCCCCACCAGAAGGCAGCACACATTAAATGTGGGATAGCTTCTTCCCACTAAACCTCAGCGGTGGAAAATGTAGGTGGACTCTATGTCTCATGTGTCAAGAAAAAATGAAGTTTCTTCTGTTTCTTTAATTCCCCTTGATCCCACCATATTCCACTTTCTTTCCTGATTGGGGCATAATCTTGCATTTGGGAGCCTTCCTTGGGTGACTGGAAAATCTTTGGGCATCCTTTTGTGTTGAAGAGTGAGGTACTGGGAGCCACTCGGGAGCTCAGTGTGTGTGTGGATGGTCTGGTCCTCCTGATGATGTGCTCCATCAGTGACCTTCCCCTGGAACCTCTGCTGATGGCTCCAGAGTCTTCTGAGAACATCTCTCTCTAGTTGTTTTTTTTTAATATTTTAAATACGACTTAGTAACCTTTTTTCCCCTTGTAAGAGCCACATGGAAATATTTTAGGCTATGGGGTCTCGCTAATGTCAGCGACACCTATTGGGCACTGCCACCATAATCAAAAGCTGCTGTAGACAAGATGTAAATGAATAAACGTGACTGTGTTCCAATAACATCAAAAACAGCGCGCAGAGTGGAGGGAGTCCATGGGTGGTTGTTTTACACGTGGACTTACATGCCTGGCTCCCAGGACAGGGTGAGGGGACCAAGGGATGGACCTCGGTGGATGGACTCCCATGAATTCTCTGGTGCGCTGCTGGGTCTTTCTGAGATCACCTGGGCCTGCGCGTGTGGCTTCTGTGGGTCAGTCTCTTTGCTGGGGTGGAGGTAGTCTCCTAGCTGAAGAGGTGGGCAGTGGTCTAGGGATCGGAAGGTGCCAGAGAGCAGTCTGTACCCATTCCTTTCATGCCAGCCACATGCACGGATTACTCTTGGTTTCCATGGTCCCTGTGCTTTCAGGAGCCCGATCTAGATACTCCGGAAGCACACTGGCTCCCTCCCCACTCCCAGCATGGAGGCTGCCATGTTCTTCACTCTGCTGTAAGCTACAACTCGCCATCTGCTTTCTTTTAAAAATTAAATGCTATTATTATTAGTTCTCCATGCATTTGGACATGTAATAAAGAGAGGCCAGTCTTGGAGAAGCACACCCCACTTGGTAAGTAGCGGGTTAGTGAACAAGAGGAAGACCCTCACGGAGACGGATTGACACAGCAGGTGCAAAGGCGGGCTCACACACAGCAGGGATTGTGAGGACGGCCCAGGTGTGGGCACGCTCATCCTGCGGTCCCCGGGGTCGCCTTGAGTTGGCAGTTACTCAATGGTGCCTCATAGTAAGGATGGGCCGACAATAAGGGTGTATCCAGTCATCAGGATTGGGTAGACATGACTCTTGGCCACAGAAAGACTTCAGCGAGAGGGTGCTCTGTTCAAGAGGAAGATAATGTATCGTTTGGGTCTCTTGAGGTTGTCAGAGAAAGGGCAGGATGGGGGTGCTGGGCCAGTTCCCTGGAGTCCCTGGGTGATATAAACAGTTAATGTGCTCAGCTGCAAACTCCACAGTGGCAAGTTGAAGTCCACCTAGCGTCATCTAAGAAGAAAGACACCAGAGACCCTATGCGCGTAGTTCTACTTTATGAAGGGATGCCATGCATCTAAGCCAACTCGACAGCAGTTGGTTACTGGCTTTTTCATTTTCCATGAGTCATAACCACAAGGTCAGGGGTTCAAAGCCACCAGGCACTCCTTGGGAGAAAGACCAGGCTTTCTACTCTTGTGAAGGGTCACTGTCTCAGAAACACTCAGGGATAGGTCTACCCTGTTTAATAGGGTCACCCTGAGTCTCAATTGTCGACATGGCTTAAAGAAGATGATGTCTTTTCCATACTACACCGTCTTCACCCCTAAAATGTTTGTATACAGTAGCTTTTTTCCCTATGCCACTTTAAGAGACCAGACCAAAACCAGGGATGTACATGGTAGACAATGGTGGAGGAGGTGGGGAAAGGAAAACAAAAGGATGAATACAAGGAAGAAAAGGGTAGTGGGGTCATGGGGCATTAATCCACCCAATGGGAGGGTATTGTTTATATCTCCACAGGGAAAGTGGGACCAGACTTCAACCCAGTGTCACAAGGTGTGAATGCAATATCCCGGCGTGGAGGAGGGAACCAGTGGAGAGGTCTGGGAGGCTGGCCCCAGCACCATAAATTAAGTGGATTCCTGCCCTTCCCCGAAAAGAATGTGTTCCAAAGGACGACATTGACTCTGCAGCTCCGGGAGATGGACATATCTGATCAGAGCACACGGGAGCAGATGAAGGGGCAGGAAGAGAGAGTGGAGCACAGCCTGGCCCACCAGGCCGTGATGATGATGTTCCTGAGTAGAGCAGCCAGTCCACAGAGAGAACAACATGGCTGGCCCTACTATGAGACATGATGCCCCTCAGTGACTAAGGGCGATACAGGGGACAGCACCGGAGACACAGTGTGGGAATTGCACCTGACCTGATCCCACCACACTGAGGCAAATCACTGGAGGAGTGCAGCGGAACAGCAAGGGAATGGAGTGGCAAGGTCCCCAGGGAATGCTGAAAGTGGACTTTGGGGCCAGGGCGTGGTGCCCCAACAGACTGGACTGGAAAACGCTCCTAAGGGCCAGCAAACGATCCCTGAACTAACTACAAGCTTTTCTCTTGTGAAAAAAAAAAAAAAAGAAGAAGACGATGTCTTTTCATCCTCCGGTTCTGGAGGTCGGTCTGCGCTGGCTCTCACTGAATTGGCTACAATTCAGGTTTCAGCGGAATTGCCCGGCATTCCCTCTGGAGGCTCTAGGGAAGGATCCGTTTCCTTCCCTCAGTCGGCACCTGGGGCTTCTTGCACCCCATTGCCACATGTAGGAAAAGTCTGACCGGGGAGCTGGGGCAGGAGAATGTGGTGGTGCCCATCCTGCACGGAGGGTGGGGTGGCCCGGATGGAGTCCCAAGTGTAAGTACACATGTGGAATTTGGTTTACAAAGCTGGTGGGGAGAAGATGACGTGGTCCTGGCATCGCTGGGCTCCAGGGAAAAGGAGCTTGCAGCCACGGGAGACTACTGATTGAGAGAAAACAAGGAATGGGGTTGGAAGTCGTAGGGGAGCAATGGTTAAACACTCCCAAGCCCAAACCCACAGCCATTGAGTCCCTAGCCGCCCTGCAGGGCAGTGTGGAGCTGCCTCGGGGAGTCCAAGGCGGCAAATCTTTATGGAAGCAGATGCTGTCGAGGCGATGCTGATGCATGGGGGTCCTACGGGACAGGGTAGAACTGCCCCTGTGGGTTTCCATGACTGTCACATTTTATGGGAGTGGAAGGCCCCGCCTTTCTCCCAAGGGGCGGTTTCGAACTGCTGACCTTCCGGTTAGCAGCCCAGTGTGTATCCCTACACCGCCCATCCTGATTGTTGAGTTAGCAGCGCCGACTGCTTTCATCATTGTGCCCGCAGGGCTCCACTTAAACACCCTCTCTCTAGCGACTCTGTGAGAGGAAGATCCCACAATTCACCCGTCAAGACAGGGCAGCCGAGAAACCCCTCCGGGGCAGTTTGGCTCTGTCTCATGGGGCCACCAGGAGGTGAAAACCAACTCCCAGCAGGGACATTCTTCCTACTTGAGAAATACCAAGAGAACATGTGCCACGGGCACCTGAAACAGAAGGTTCTACGATGGAGAGCAGGCGGGGCTGTGGGCCCCGTCTCTATGGTACAAGCAAGTCTCTGAAGGGCCACACACAAAGGGAATGATGGCGGCAGGCAGGAGGCTGGTGATGCCATTCTGACTGAAAGGGAAGGAAATGCCAGGCAGTGTGTGTGCCAAAAGGACAGGCGCACGCTTGGTCGGCACGGTCAGGAATCTGCTGTCTTAACCTCCTCACTGCAGGTTACCCGAGACCATGCCAGGGCCTGCCACAAAGTTTGTGGGGGAAATTCCATTATCTTTGAATTCCGTTTGCCCGCACACATTTGACAGCTGCCCAGGCAATTTTGATGACAGAAGGAACATGGAGGGAGATTTCATTCCAAAGTCATGGCACCCTGCCTCCCAGGCCAGCTGTGACGGTCCTGGTCCTGGTCCTTGTCCTTGGCCCCGCAGGACAGGGCCTAGATCCTGATCTGGAGACAATGGACCTGGTGACGATGTTACCTCTGGTGTCCCCCACCTCACCCCTCACCCCCTCCTCTAAGATAGGCTTGGAG
Source organism: Tenrec ecaudatus (assembly GCF_050624435.1). Taxonomy (NCBI): domain Eukaryota; kingdom Metazoa; phylum Chordata; class Mammalia; order Afrosoricida; family Tenrecidae; genus Tenrec; species Tenrec ecaudatus. The sequence continues at coordinate 32,117,529 of NC_134543.1, forward strand.
ACAGGAGAAGCTGTGACGCCGCTGCGTTCAGACTCACAGAAAAGCAAAGTTCGAAAGACTCGCTTAGGTCCCTTTTTTCCCCTCGCCCGAAGCTACCTTTAGACATGAAATGCACTGAATTTTATCACCCTGGCAGGTTTGTCATAGATCCTAAGGGCTTCCAGCTCCTTGCTGTCTTATGTCATTTCATTAATTACATTTCATGATCTCTGTGGGTCAGGGGGCAGCGGAGGAGCCAGCATCCAATCTCCGGGAGCAGCCGCAATCTCAGGGATGGGCAAGCGAGACGATGCTCTAAGGGAAAATCAATTCGGCAGTCAGCTGTGACACCCAAATGCCTCCTAATGCCGCGGGAAGGACACACAAAGTCTAGAAGCGGGTAGGAGATAAACAAGTGATCTCCCCACGCGCCCACAGAGCGGGTCGATGCCTGCGGGGACGGCGGCGCAGCTCAGCACTGCTAAAGATGGGAGGATCCTCAAGGGAAATAGAGCAAAACAGAGGCTTTCCAGACAATTTGGAAACAAGAGGTGTATAGAGTCTTGTTTTCTTAAGGTCTGTTTGTCCAGTTCTAGAAGGCCTGCGTTGGGGCGGGGGAGGGGGGCGGGGTGGGGGACAAAGAACTCCTTCGAGAGAATTCTTTCCAAGTAGAATAAGACATTAGCTTCAATGCTCTTAGGCAGAATAACTGGGAATCCGTAACCATAGGGCCTCTGAGCAGAGTCTCCAGATAAAGCAAACATCATGCCCCAAGGCCCTTTGTCTCATGCTCAAAAGAACGTCCTTCATGGACAAGACTCTGTGTTTGCTCAAAGCCAATGAACTTGGTTGTTTCATTCCCCAGTACAGTAGCTCAATTTCAAACATAGAGTCTGTTTCCTCAGCACGCAAATCTGGGCAGGAATGGTGGGATGGTGCCATCAACTATTGAACTTGGCTGCTAACTACAAGGTCGGAGGTTTGAGTCTACCCAGAGGTACCTCAGAAGAAAGGCCTGGTGATATACTTCTGAAAAATTGACCATTGTAGACCCTATGGAAACTGTTATGCTCTGATAAATCCGAGGTCACCATGGAGTTGGAGTCAACTTGATGGCAACTGGAGAAACCGGGCTGGCCTCGTTCCTGGGTTTGGCCTTAACTTTGCAGCAGAAGTGACGAGAGTGGCCGTTCCAGGCCTCCAGAGGTGTTGTTAAATGCCCTATTCTTGCCCAGGGACTCCTGTTATCCCCTGGCGAACAAGTGCAGACCAGCCTGCTGGAAGGTACGAGAGTATGCAAAAGGGATCCCAGTGGGGCTAGTTGAGGCCAACCTCCGGCTGATGTAGCCAAACCCTAAACCGAGCCTATTACTGTTGAGTCGATTCCAACTCATGGTGCCCCTCCTCTGTATTCTTGAGTCGGACTGCTCCATGGGGTTCTTGGTGGTCATCTTTCTGGAAACAGGTCACCAGGTCTCTCAGACATGGGCATCTGGGTGGCTTTGAACTGTTAACCATGAGATTAGCAGCTGAATGCAAATCATATGGGCTACTCAAGCAACATCTAAAGCCAAACATGTGAGAGAGTCCAGCCAAAATCTACAGAGCTGTCTACCCAACCCACAGTTGCTCATAGACACATGGAAGGGCTGATGGAGCCTGTGGGCACAGAAGAAAAGGTGAGTAATCGTCAGAGTCTTTTGTTTCATAGCATATAATGTGCCTAGCATACAATTCGATATTTCAATCAAGTCAAGAAGAGCTGTGTTATCTTTATCACAGTGAATTTTAGAACATTTTCTTCTTCCTTGTAGTTATTGTTATTAGCTCCTCATTTCTCCCCAAGGTCCTCTGCCATGTCCCTAGGTAATTACTAATCCATTTATTGCCTCTATAGATTTACCCATTCTGGATTTCATATACCGAAAACACACAAAACCAAAATCAAGAAACATAAGAAACCCCCTAACAATGACAACATAAAATGGAGGAAACCTTAATCACAAAGAAAGCAACAAAACATTAGAAACAGAAACACATTTTAAATGGGCAAAAGGGAGATCAGATGATAGGTGGTTACACTGTAACCCAACTACATCTGTTGTAATTGACTTAACAAGTTCTCTGTCTGAGAGTGAGGCTAGTCACACCCCTGGGTCATGGTCAGAGGGTATTCACTGGAGGCTTAATCCACATGGATTTGGGCTTCCACTGTCATCCATAGCCTGCTGCAAACTGGGTGCTCAGAATTGAAGATCTGACACGGCACCCTCTCTGGATTGGATTTTATTATTTATAATCCCTGGATCATGCAGGCTGGTATGCTTCTTCCATGTGGGACTTAGTTGACACCTCACATAGATGGCTCCTTGTTTTAAGACAAGTCTTTAAGACCTCAGTGCTGTTCTTTCTGATAGCCGTGCACCATCTGATGTCTTCACCACGTTTTTCACCCATATCATCAGTGATCTCTCCATGAGATCGAGTACTGAGTAGGGCCATGTCATTAGAAAGACTTGTTCTTGCATTAGAGCTACAATTAAATGTGAGCTCAAAGTCCATTCGCTTATTTAGTGTATGCCATTTTTAGCCACTTAGTATTTGTTATGCAGCACTAGCTAACTGATACAGCTGGGCTACTGTACTGTAGAAATGGTGGTGGTTACTTGTGCACAACCAGTAGGTTGTAAAGTGGTACAACTACTGTGGAAATCAGCATGATACTTCCTTTAAAAGTTGGAAATAGAAATACCACATGGCCCAGCCATCCTTCTTCTTGGTGTAAGAGCCACAACAAGGATAGATACATGCATGACCCGTATTCACTGCAGCACTCCTCACAACACAAAAAGATGGAGACGGCCTAAATGCCCATCACTGGAAGAATGGATAAACACACAGACGCACAATGGAACACCACACAACATTAAAGACTAGCTATCCGTCTGTGAAACATCTCCTAACACGGATGAACCTGTAGGACATTCTGCTGAGTGAACACAGTCAATCACAAAAGGACCACTATTGTATGGGCTCATTGAACCTGAGACTAGTGTAAATGGCAAGCCAAGATTTCCACACTAAAAGAAACATTTCTCCTTTACAGTTCCCAGAAGTAAAAGGGGAAGCAAGGGCACATTACTGACTAAAGGGTAGACAAGGGTGACCTTGGGTGAGTGGGAAGGGGATAAACAATCAGAGGAAGGTCAATAAAGAATGATGGAGGCAGCGGAAGGCACAGCGAGGAGTGGAAGAGTTAAAGGCAACAGAAGTAAATACTATTCCAGATACAACCCTGTGGTTGTAGGCATCAAGGAGGCCAGCAGTTACATGTTAGGCTGCTAACAGCAAGGTCAGTAGTTCGAAACCACCATCTGCTTCATGGGAGAAAGACGAGGCTTTCTAGTCCCATAAAGAATTACAGTCTCAGAAACCCCCGAGGGCAGTTCTATCCTGTTTTCTAGGGTCGCTATGAGTTGGATTTGACTCGATGGTTGTGAGTTTGGCTTTTGGTTTATGAGTCGATGCATAGAAAGATGTGCACATGGGGTTAACAGTGGATATTTGAACATGAGTATTTATCTTTGTTGCAAAACATCCATGAAGGTAGTGGAGTGTACAGGGCACAAAGTTATGAAACGTCACCAAACACCTTGAGGGAATAAGCTGCTGGGTGAGGGCTCAGGACAATGGTTAGGGGCACCAAGATCCACTGGAATAACAGCCCACCAAGACAATGCTCTGCACTCTACTCCGGTGAGTAGTGACCGGGGTCTGAAAAGCTCATGAGAGGCCATCTGAGGTACAACTACTGGTCTTTCCCTACTGAGAGCAAAGAGGATCGAAGCAAGTCCGAGATGAACAGAGACACCTGGTCCAGTGGACTAAGGGGCTATATGAACTCCGGCTCCCATGACATCAAGACCAGAAGAACTAGAGGGGAGCTGGCTGCCACTACCAACTGTTCCGCAAGGGGTCCCATTAGAAAGTCCTAGACAGAGTGGGAGAAAATGTGGAACAAAAATCACAATCATTTAAAAAAAATAACTGGGCTTCCTGGTCAGACGGAGACTGGTGACACCCCTGAGACGATGGCCGGTCGTCACCCTTCAGGTCTGGAAAGGAACTTATTCCCAAGGCTCAATTGTCAGCCAAGCAGCAGATAGTCTTATAAAGGGAACAACAACACAGGAGTATGTGCACACCTTAAAGTAACCAACCACTGGAGATACAAACAAACAGCATTGATCCGGTGACAACGTTCAGCAGGGTTAGGAAAGAAGAAGCAATGGGAACGGGAAACACAGGATAAAGTAGGTTAAGTGGTGTTTCGTTATGGGGATTGTAATTCACGGCATGAAATAACATGGGTCTGAATTGTTGGATGGAAAACTAATCTGCTCTGTCAACTTTCACCCAGTTCACCACACACACACACACACACACACACACACACACACACACACACACACACACAAGCAAGAGAGAAATGGGTTTGATTAGAGAAGAGAACAAAGGGCTAATAGAGACAAGGAAACTCCCACTAAAAAGAGAAGAAGTGGGACCTCTCCAGGGAAGGGGAGCAATGTGCGGGAAGCTCCCGACAGGCAGAGTTTAAATGCCCAGTGTAAGGCTCCTGACCTTGAACGCTCCAGGAAAATGGACTGAAATGCAATGCTCCTTCTTTGAGCAGGCGAGCCCACAGACCTCTGTGAGGGCCATTTTCATTTAAACTCGGTGGCAAGTGTTCCTCCTCTGGAAAATTCATTGCTGGGTGCGGGGACCACATTTCCTGCAGCCAAAATTAGGTAATGCTTTCCGACAGGTTTTCCTTGGTACTGCTTCCAGGCATCAAAGGCAGCCTAGGAGAGACGGTCAGGGTGCCGGCAGGCTGGCATCTCAGGGACCTCGATGCAGTTGTAGGGCCCACGGGGCAGGACGTTTGAAACTGGGAGGATCAGAGAAAATCTCTGCAGAGGCGTCAACCTCTTCACGCTCGGCCTCCCTCCCGCCCTAGAGCACCCGGTTAGTGGTGCCACGTGAGGGGGAGGAGGAGAGACTTGGAGTGGGACTGCAGAGTCAGCCTGCAGGGCCCACCATGTGGGAGGCTGGGAACAGGAGAGGGGGTGGGTGGGAAGAATTGCATTGGCACATCACTGCCACTCAGAGGGCCCACCTCACTCCCTAGCCCGCCCAGCTCATTCTGTCCCAGGCCCTGGGTCTCTGGTTCTTTCCAAAGCACCAAGAACCACTCCTACCTTCCTTGTATGCATACGAAGCACCAAGGACTGGACCTAGCAATGGGTTCCCTGCACTAACCTTGTCCGTTAAGTCCTACCACGATCTCTTTTTAAAGAGGTGGACATGGAGGCAAGAGAAGTCTTCAGGCCACAGGTAGAAAGTGGCTGCTGCAGGATGGATTCGAACCTGGGTGGTTGGCTCCAGATTTAACCCTGAACTGTTTGGTTTAATACCCTTAGTTTGAAACATTTTCTTATTTCTTCTCCTGATTGGTCTACCCACACCCTTTGTCTACTTGCACCTGACTCCAGCCAGTTCACGAAGGACCTTCCCAGTCGCCAGCTGTCCCCTGCCTGCCCCCCAAACCAGTTCTCCGTGGACTATGTGGAACATGATGGTCACCTTTTCTTGAGGGGCACCTGGAGCAGGCTCTGGAAACCAGACCTGTGCAGGGTGCGTCCACCTGAGAGAATCGAGCTGGGCAGGAGCCCAGTGGGCAGCCACCAGGGCCACCTCCCTGCCCAGCCCTGCAGAGCCCACAGACAGCTCGAGCTTCTGGCTTTACCTCCCGCTCACCCCTGTCTCACAGCCCTTGCATCTCTATCTGGGAGCTTCCCGTGGTTCTCATGGAAAACCTTTGTGCTGAGTTGGAAAGCGGCCTGTGGGAATAAGCCCCAGCTTTTGCTTTCCGAGGACTCTAGAGAGTTTGGCTTGGGAGTTGGGGCTAGCCCATTGGGATCATTTTGAAACCTAATTAGAGGGTACCAGGTGGGGGACCCTCCCTGAGAGCTCATAAACAAACAAACAACAGGTCCTGTCAGGCTCCCTTCCCCCACCCGGGCTCCCTCCCTTCCTCGGCCTCAGCGAGCAGGCACCTGTTCCCCCCCCCCCTCTCTCTCTTGGCCTGACTCTTGTGGGCTCTTCTCCCACATCGCAGATGTAAGACCCACTGCTTTGACTGTCTTACAAACCTATGTCCCTTCTGATCTGAGCTCTCAGGTCCGCCTGAATCGTGAGTGGTGGTGTCACTGAATCCTCAGGGACCAGATGAGCCCACCTGCAGGTTATGTATTCAAGGTGGAACTGACCCAGTTCTCCAGGAGCCAGCAGGGTTGGGGACGCTTCCTATATCGCAAGCTCCTCCCGGAGGTTCAAGTGCAGACCCACTGGGTCCATGCAGCTAGACCCAGGAAAGAGGCCCCCTGTGCACGCTCCCCTGTGATTGCCACTCACAGTGACCTTACAGAGGGTTCCAGGACTGTATGTCTGTACAGCAGCGGCCAAGCCACCTTTCTCTTGCAGAGCAGCTGGTGGGGGTGTTTGAACCCAACACCTACCCGATGACCCTAAAACCCTCTTCGGAGGCCCAGTGTTAGTAGTGGAAGCCAGCACAAGCATTATTGATAGCCCCTCTCCCAGGGAAAGAAACCCACCGGGCACAGACAGAACCAGCTCAGCAGCAACACAGCCTTTTGTGGTTGCCTGAGAGTGAGTGAGTGGTTCTCCCTTGGAGAGATCCCCTGAGTAACAGGTAGAACTGAGATCCTGAGGTCCTCGTGGCTCATTCCTCAGAAGCAGATCACTGGGTCCCCCCTGCCCCCTCCTCCCTGAGGTCCCTCTGGGTTGTAAACCCTTTCAGTTAACAGCCAGGTGTGTGAACCATGTGTATCAGCCAAGGAGTCTGAGGCAGCCTCAGGGGGTCTAAGGTATTGTTCAGAGTCGACTCCCCTAACTGACTGCCAAAAGAACAGACCGATCTGTCTTGCATGGAGGATTCCAGCCAGAATGCTCCATAGAAGCAAGGATGGCAAGACTCGGTCTCTCACCTCCATGGGCATGCTATCAGGAGAGGAGAAGGACATCATGCCCCTGGAGGAAATCATGGTTGGTAAAGTAGAAGGGCCGTGAAAAAGAGGAAGGCCCTCCTCCACTCAGTACCCCCTCAATGCAAGAATACTTTGTTCTAGTAGATTGGCATTCTATGATGCTCACCTTCCCGACACAATCGCTGGAGACAAAGCAGGTGCATAAGCAAATGTGGTGAAGAAAGCTGATGGTGCCTGTCTATCAAAAGATATAGTCTGGGGTCTTAAAGGCTTGAAGGTAAACAAGCGGCCATCTAGCTGAGAAGCAAGAAAGCCCACATGGAAGAAGCACAACAGCCTGTGTGATCATGAGGTGTTGAAGGGATCAGTTATCAGGCATTAAAGAACAAAAAATCATATCATTGCGTGCTCACCTCCCTGATATGACCGCTGAAGACAAATGGGTGCATAAGCAAATGTGGCGAAGAAAGCTGATGGTGCCCAGCTATCAAAAGATATAGCGTCTGGGGTCTTAAAGGCTTGAAGGTGAACAAGCGGTCATCTAGCTCAGAAGCAACAAAGCCCACATGGAAGAAGCACACCAGCCTGTGCGATCATGAGTTGTAGAAGGGATCAGGTATCAGGCATCATCAGAACACAAAATCATATCATTGTGAATGAGGAGAGGAGTGTGGAGTGGAGACCCAAAGCCCACTTGTAGGCCACTGGACATCCCCTTACAGAAGGGTCTTGGAGAGGAGACAAGCCAGTCAGGGTGAAGTGTAGCAATGATGAAACATACAACTTTCCTCTAGTTCCTACATGCTCCCCTCCTCCCACTATTATGATCCCAATTCTACCTTACAAATCTAGCTAGACCAGAGGATGTACACTGGTACAGATAGGAACTGGAAACACAGGGAATCCAGGGTGGATGATCCCTTCAGGACCAGTGGTATGAGAGGTGATACTGGGAGGGTGGAGGGAGGGTGGGTTGGAAAGGGGGAACCGATTACAAGGATCTACATATAACCTCCTTCCTGGGGGATGGACAACAGAAAAGTGGGTGAAGGGAGACATCAGATAGTCCAATATATGACAAAATAATAATTTGCAAATTATCAAGGGTTCATGGGGGTGGGGAGCGGGAGGGAGGGGAAAATTGAGGAGCTGATGCCAGGGGCTTGGGTGGAGAGCAGATGCTTTGAGAATGATGAGGGCAATGAATGTACAAATGTGCTTTTCACAATTGATGTATGGATGGATTGTGATAAGAGTTGTATGAGCCCCTAATAAAATGATTAAAAATAAAGATTTATAAAAAAAATTACATTGTCCAAAAAAAACAAACAAACACACACACAAAAGAAAAAGAGGAAGGCCCTTGATGAGCTGGACTGACCCAGTGGCTGCAACAACGGCTCAAACATGAGGACAATGGTGTGGGTGATGGTGCTTCGTTCTGCTGTACCAAGGGTGGGTCGCTATGAGTCTGAACAACAACAACACGATCCTATCTTAAGCCAACGGGGATCTGGGGTACTTCTGCAGCCCACTAGGAGCAAACACTCTAACGTACATCAGCTGACTTCTACAGTGTTGGCTGCTGTCCAGCCATCAGCATCTGTCCAAAGCACTTGCATGAAGAAAAATCTGAATATCACAGATTCTCAGCAGGAGGTGATTCCCCCACCTCCCCCAGGGGCCACTTGACCAGGTCCGGAGACACTTTTGGTTGCCACTGGAGCCCCTGAGGACTGGTGAACATCCTACCATCCCCAGGAGAGCTCCTACCACACAGACTTATCCAGACCAAATGTCAACAGTGCCAGCATTGAGCAATCTTGGACTTGATGCTGCCAACACCAGGAGCCCCAGTCGAGGGCGCCTGCCAGGCTCCCGCAGGCAGGACGTGCATTGAAGCTTTGGGGTTGGAGTTTCCTAGCCTCAATCTGTGGTCACTGATCTAGAGAGAAGCTGTAGATGAACCCAGGGGCCAGAGGAGACAGGCTGAGAGGTGGCCCACCCTGCCGGTCACCCCTCTCCCCTGCGAGACCTGCAGGGCTAAAGAACTTGAACGCTGGCATCCAAGAAACACGAAGACTTAAGCCTTTGATTCCTTCAATGGCCGTATACGGGTGAGCTCAGGCTCAGGTCTGAGCTGCCTGATGACTTTTATTCCATAAAGACCCCCCCCAGGTGGTCTCCTCTCTTTACCCACCAGTTCAAAACCAGCAACAGTGTCTTCAGCTGATAAAATGGAGTCGCGTGCCCCCACCCACCCCGCCCCTGACATCTTCCCACTAGTTCACCGAGCGAAACATTGTAGTGCAAATACATCTTTGCAGTTGACTTGATGCAGCTCAGTGGTTGACGGTGTGTGGAGGTAAAACACCTCCGGATGCTCCAACCTGCCGGCTGCCACTGGGTCTGGGGCCAGGCCCTGGAAGGCTACACATAATTTCTCTCTCCCTGTAAAGTGAATCTGGGTGTTTTATAGCTGAAAGGGGAACAATGCCACTTGAATTCTTCAAGGGGCTGGAGGCAGAAGAGCATCATGTAGCTTTTAAGCACTCTCCCTTGATTGACAAGGTCGCATGGCCATCCCCTGAAACACGTTAGTTGGAAGACAGGTCTTGACACAACCCGGGGCATGTCTATTATCTTAGCTCTACGCTCATGCCTGTGGTATTTTTCGCATCGACTGTGGTTGGGGCTCTTGGAATGGCACACACTGTTAAGCACAGCCTGTAGCATTTCAGGGATATTACAGAGAGGAGACATACCTTTCAGCCACTTTGGACATTTTTAAACAATGTCTGTCGATCTGCGCATTCAAAAATGTTATCTGGGGAAAGAAAACACACTCATTAGGGTGAAAATAGGATTCTTTCCATGATCCACCCACCCCTTTCTCACCCCCTTAGAAGCCAGAACCCCATATATCTACTAAGGCTCAAATACCTCCCTAAGAAGGTTTCTCCAACCACACCCAGAAGTTCACTTCTATTGCCTGGCCTTTAACTGCGTACTCCCTTGGACTGCGTTTTATATATTTGGAGTCTTACAGAGCTCCAAGTGATTTCAAACTTAAAAGTGGCCTCTATTCGACAGAACTTAGCAACAGCATGGGCAGGCCTGTGTCCCATACACACCCGTTTTGACTAATCCCTAGTCTCTTTCTCCATTGTACCTTTCACAGTACATCACACATACGTGGCCTTGGTGCATGTGACAGGAAGCACCCGACAGCTATTTAGCGTATGTCTGTTTCTTCTTCCTAACCCAACAGTAGATGTGTCGGGGGCAAGCATCTGAAGGCCTACCCTTTGGGTTCCCAGAAGCCAGCAAAGCATCACAGGGGATATTGTTATGAGCTGCCATTGGCCATGACCCAGGGTAACCCCAGGCACAGTGGAAAGGTATGCCGCATGGTCCTACCTCAGCTCCAACCATCAATAGCTGATGACACCATTGTGATCCTCAGGGTGTTTGTTTGTTTGTTTGCTTGCTTTCCAGATTTTTTGAAGTAGATCCCTAGGCCTATCCTCTTGGTCTGCCTTAGTCTCAAGGCCCCGACTCAGGGCGACCCCGCAGAACAGGGTACAACTGCCCCTGGGGGTGTCTGAGCCTGTCACTCTTTACAGGAGTAGAAAGCCTCATCTTTCTTCCAAAGAGTGGTTGGTGGTTTCGAACTGCTGACCTTGTGGTTGGCAGCCCAAGGTGTAACCACTAGGCCACCAGGGCAAAGTGTAATGTAAAGGCCCTGAGACAGCCTCCAGAGAGGCAAGGAAACTCGTCATCCTACGTGGACCTGGACTGATCAGCTGACTCCTCATCAGGAAAGAAAACAGCACAGCACCAGAGCGTTCTCTAGTGGCCACTGGGAGCGGGCATGTCTTTATCCTTCCATGAGCCCTGCAAATCACGGCTTGCACCAAGTCAGAGGTCCTGGCCTGGCTCACTCTGGGACCACATGGTGATTTTTAAGAGTCCTGTGATCTGAGACCTTCCCTCCTCCTGGCTTCCATGGCTGTCCACTGGACACCTGACTTTCATCCTCATCCACAGAGCAGGGACAGCTCCACTAAGTGCTGGGGGCGTGGGGGTGGGGGGCTTGGTCAAGAGTGTTTCCCCCCAGCTTCCATGGACACACAGTGTGCAAACCTGGGCTCCGCTCTCACTGGCTACTCCACCTCCACCCCCAGCCCCACCTCCTACCCACCCCAGCTCACCCGAGAGGGTGGTAGTTGGTACACTGACCTGTTTCCGGATGTCCTCCTTTGTCGTTTTCCTGACAGGCTGGGTGGGTACATGCACGGGGCTTTGCGACTGGGACTCATCTGTCACGCCGTACACGGACTGGAGGAGAAGCCAGAGCAGAGAATGATAGATACATCCTTGGACAGGAGGGTGCCTCAGAAGCCAGCTAGTTCATTCGTGCTTCAAACCCCTCCCGGCCCCCCTAGACAAGAGGTGCTGGCCTCTGCCTGACTTCTCCAGCGGTGGGGGACTCTGCTTCCGGAGGCAGCTCATCCCTTGCCTGGGTGCCCACTGGTAGAATATCTTTCCTTTCATGGAGCTGACAACTGTGTCCTAGCGAGTCAGAGTTGCCCAGGAGTGGTCCATAGACCATCAGCCAAGAATCTGGAGACACTTCTAAAGATGCAGATGGATCAGGCCACTCTACCCCCGGCCATCTGCATCCATATTTGGGGGAGTGAGCCTTCATCAAATGCCCCAGGTGACCCTGAGGCACCAGAGAGCTCAAGAACCACGGGTGAAGCTGATGCCCGTCAGATCCTCTCCAGGAGGGTGAGAGGTTGCCCAACTCGAAGACCAGTGGGTGCGTGCAGAGTGTGGAATTGGTACAAGTTCTGCGGGATCTATTTGCAACAATGAAATAAAACAAAATTATTATTATTTTAAAAGATCCACTTTAGGCTTTCTGTTGGTCCCCAGATAACGCGTCCTACTGCTTATCCCACTGAGATGGCTGGGTCTCGATATTTGCCTTTCCAGTAGAACATTCTCCTGGCCTCCCTTTCTCTGTCTGCCCAGAGCTGTGGCTATTTCTCGAGCAGTATTTTGTGAGAGAACCCCACTAAAGGTACTCTCTGCTTTTGGCGGGTGTGGTGTTGGGAAGGCTGAATCAGGGTGTGCAAAGCATGGATGGAATCTGTAAAATCGAGAGGTTGCAGATAGGATGGATGCGGGCTTGGTGAGATTCTGGAATAGAACTGTCCTTGGTGCTACTTGCTACCAAGTCCACTCCAAGTCAGGGGGCCCCACGTGTCCTGGGTAGGACTGTGCTCTCCAGGCTGTGAGCCTGCCGAAACGAACGGCCATGTCTGCCTTTTGAGGGACCGCTGGGGGGTCCAAACCTCCAACCTTGTCGCCAGCACTTAATCGCTATTAAAGATTAAGTGAGGACATTTTAAGACCGATATTATAAAATCCCACCACTTGCCTGTCAGTGTGTCCTACAGGAAAGAGAACAAATGATATATACAGCATTGAAGAAATCACTGCAGAAGAACTCTTTAAGTGCTGAAAAGCAAAGAGGTTACTTTGAGGACTAAGGTGCACCAGGGTATTTTCAATGGCCTCGCGTGCCTGTGAAAGTTGGACACTGTGCCAGGAAGACGGAAGAAGCATGGATGCGTTTGAATGATGGAGACTATGAACAGGACCATGCACTGCCCAAACAGCAAACGAGCCAGTCATGGGAGAAGTATGGCCAGAAGGCTCCCAGGAGGGAGACTTTGTCTCACGTACTTTGGCCATGCTGTCAGGAGAGGCCAGTCCCTGGGGAAGGCTATGATGCTTGGTGAGGCAGAGGGGCAGCAACATGAGAAGGCCCTTGATGAGTCGGATGGGCGCAGTGGCTGTCTCCATGGGCTCAAATAAAATAACAATTGTGAGGATGGTGCCGGACCGGGCAGTGTTTTGTTCTGCTGCTACGTAGGGTCCCTATGAGTTGGCACCGACTCGATGCCACCTAACAGCAATAACAGCATTATAAAATGATACGATGTCTACGCACCCCAGGGAAGAGCCATGCTTGAAAACACAAGAGGTTTATACATGAGAGGAAGAATTGGAGTGTAAGACAGTTAAAGTTTATTGTGCCAACCTGGCCCAGAAACACATGTGGGATTTATTGAAGGGCAGAGAGAAAAATGGCTTGGTGAGCCTCACCTTTCTAGTTCTTGGGTCTCTTGCTCTCTGATGGTCGGACCAGGGTGTAGCTGCCTTAGCTAGTTCTTTGCCTCAGCTGGCAATGCTCACTTCCTGTGAGACATCCCTGAGAAGAAGCCACATGGACCTAGCCCGATGCAGCCCTGGGTGCTGGAGCAGCTGTGTGGAGACCTCTGCCAGCACTGAGATGCTTAGACGCTCACTGATTTGGCTTTCCTCCTGCAGTCGGCATCATTGCATGTGTTTTGTGGAGGAGGAGGACTTTGTAGATCAATGTAGGACATATGGGCTAATGTCAGACTTATGGGCTTGGGCAGCACTGGGTTGGGATGCTTTCTTAATGTACACTTACCCTTTATATGAAACTCTCTCTTATACATAGGCGTTTCTGTGGATTTGTTTCTCTAGTCTACCCAGACTAACACAGAGAAAAGGCAGAGAGAGAGAGAGAGAGAGACACCGATAGAGTGAGAATGAGAGAGGTCCACAGTGGACCACTGCAGGACACAGGGATGTTTTGGGATCCCATCTGGAGGACAGCTGTGTCCCCCAGGTCATGGGTGGCATGGAGAGGGTGGTGCATCCTTGGGCATACCATGACCACTGCCCTGCCCAGTCAACTGGGACACAAGTGACCCTGGGTCACTCACAATTGGGAAAGACGATGGTTTGGATGATCCGTCATTGTCAGCTGCCACTGGGGTCATCTCCCAGCTCAAGGCAACCCAAATACAATAGGACCTGACCCTCATGATCTGAAGTGGGCAATGGCTGATCTCCAGAAGCAGATCCCCAGGCCTTACTTCCTAGTCTTAGTGTGGCAGCACCAGGGCAGTCTGCTCAGCACCATGGCAACATACACGCCTCCATTGAGAGGGATGTTGGCTATCCGCTGGGTCTCTCACCATGAAGGAAGGCATTCTAGTGTGGTGCTCCACTGTCCCCTGATGGCCCAGCCAAGCAAAGTCCTGTGGGCACACCCCCTTCTTTGTCCTTTAGTTTCTTTGGCTCCTGATGCCTTCCCAGAGTCAACTACTACGCAGGGGCTTCACACAGTTCGTGGGAATATGCTGTTACCCTTCCCTTCCATTTTCCCATGAGCCTTTTGAAGAGCACCCTTGTATTTGGCCCCCAGACCACAGAATACCCAAAGGCCCCAAAGAGGCCCCCCACTGCCCCTCCTGGGTGCCCCTTGTCGTCTGTACCCACCCCACTCCCCACCCACGGCAGCTGTGCCCTTGCCATCCTCCCTGACCGTGGGCTCCAGGAGGGTGTGCCACTGGGCCCAGCAGCCAGCAGGGCGCCGGCACCATCATCCATGGTATCTGAAGAAGGAGTGGGCGGTCCCCGTGGTGAAGTGTGCCCGAACCACCCACAGCGCACCAGTGGGTGAGCAGGGGCGTGCTCGTCACCCGAGCGAAGGTCTCATGCAGCAAACCGAAGCGAACCTTTTTAACCTTTTGTGGATTCTTCAGGCGCCGGCACTTTCTGATATCCATTTCGGTTGTGTTCACACAGCCTGGCTGAGGGAAAAATCAAACCAAAACAAACCCATCAGCTCAATGGCCAAGTGAAAATTACCCTCCCACCTTGGCCCAAATCGCCTCTGTCCCATCACTGGCGAGCCCTGCTTTCCTCGGGGCCACATGCACTTCCTTTTGGCAAGATACTTCATCCCCAGGGTGCCCTTCTTCTCCACAGAGCTCTCAGATAAACTGGAAAAGCATGGTGAGGATACAGGGAGGGCATGATGTACAGCTCGTGGCCCCACACTTCGTATTCAAGGAGACAAGATCAGTGCAGCCACCGCCGCCTTGCTTAGTTCACCCAGGTAACTGCCTACAAAGACCCTGCTCCCAAGAGAGGCGCTGTCAGGTCATTGGTTGGACTCAGCTCTTAGCCACCAGGGGCAGTTGAGTCCGTTCCAACTCATAGTGACCCCACGATGCCCTAGTCGTGCTCTGCTCCACTCGGGGAGAGAGGATGACAAGGCTTTCTCCCGAGGCACCACGGGGTGAACTCGAACCAGCAACCTTTTGGTGACTAGAGGGTCAGTTAACCAACTGTACCACCCAAACCAACACCAACCCAACTCATTGCCCCAGAGTTGATGTCCCACCCACGGCGACTCTGTAGGACAAAATAGAACTGCCCCTGCAGGTATGCAAGGATTAAATATTTACAGGAACAGAGAGCCTCATCTCTCTCCAAAAGAGCAGCTGGTGGATTCGAACTAAGAGCCATGTAGTTAGAAGCCCAACTCGTAGCCCACTACACCACCAGGGCTGCCTATTATACCACCTACGGACCCCCTACTCAGCTTTTAGGAAGGCTGAAGTACTTTATTCATTTTAGTTCCATCTCAACCAGGAAAACATTATGATTCATTTTCCTAACCTAAAATTAGGAATTGTTTGAAAGAGACTCAAGTAAACTACAGCATCTAAGGCAGTGGATGTTGAAAAGAGGAGCTGATTGATCCCAAGGGCTCAAGTGGAAGGAAGATGTTCTGAAAATGATGATGCAACATACGGACAAGTGTGCTTGATGCAACTGGTTGATGGATTGTTATAAGATCTCTATGAGCACCCCCGCCATAAAATGATTAATCATTAAAAAATGTTTATTTTGGGAATGGGAATTCCTGGGGCATGAAGGCTCCTGATGGAATTCCCATGAACGCTCCTCATTTCCAACCCTGTGTTGTCACGGATGGATTGTTTTAAAAGGTAGAATGTCATGTGTTCCAGAGAAATCTCCTGAGCGGGATGGGCCCACGGCATTGCCAAGTGGGCTTCACAGGAAAGGGCAGGACATTCTTGAAGAAGGAGACACCCGGGGGGGAAGAGCATTTCCTTCAAGAGGAGGAAACAGGCGATCCAGCGCCCAGGCAGGGCTTTCTCACCACGGGCCGATGGACATCCCAAAAGGCTCGCTCCTGACTGTCCAGGATCTTCCTTTCGGTCTTGTCCTTCTTCCGATCAATCCTGAAAGGGGAAGGAAAGGAAACCAGTGGCTCTTGCATTCTGTATTTCTCCTGGGCCGTACCCCAACCCGCTCCCCTGCCACCCCCCTTTCTTCCCCACCACCCACTTTAGGAGCTCAGTGGACCCAGGCCAACAGAGGCCCTGCCTCGGCACCCAGCTCGCTGTCGCCTGTGTGAATTGTTTCTGATTCCTGGTGGCCCTGCGGGTCCCAGAGGCTTTCTTCATCACCCTCTTTATGGAAGCACACGACCAGGCCTTTCATCTGCAGCACGATGGGTGGGTTTGAACGGCCAACCTTTCCAATAGTAGCCCAGAGCAAAACCACGGTGCCCCCCGGGGCCTCCTGTCTGGAAAACGTGGGCTGCCGACGTCCTCCAGGAGACGCCTCCGAGCCCCTCTTTGCTTTAGGCTCAACCACTTCACCACATAGGTGCTGGCTCTGTGGGCTTGCAACTATCCGTTTGAGCTAGTTTATTGTGCCAACCTGGCCAGTAAACAGTGTGAGGGTAATTGAAGGGCGGAGGGATAAATGGCTCAGTGAGCCTCGCCTTTCAAGTTCTTGGGTCTCTTGCTTTCTGACGGTCGGACCAAGGCGCAATTGTCTTAGCAAGTTCTCTGCTCCAGCTAGCAAGGCTCACTTCCTGCAAGACATCTCTGAGGAGAAGTCACATGGACCTACCCCGATGCAGCCCTGGATGCTGGAGCAGCCGTGTGGAGACCCCTGCCAGCGCCGAGATGCTTATACATTCACTGACTCAGCTTTCCTCCTGCAGTTGGTATCATAGTGTGTGTTTTGTGAGATGGAGGAGGACTTTGTAAATTGGTGTTGGACATGTGGGTTAATGGGTTAATGGACTTGTGGGCTTGGGCAGCACTGGGTTGGGATATTTTCTTGATGTGCACTTACCCTTTATAGAAAACTCTCTCTTATACATGAGTGTCTGTGGTTCTGTTTCTCTAAAGCACCCAGACTAACACACTGTTTGAATGATTACAGTTTAGACTATGACAAGCCAGGCCATCCGAGGAGTCCGGGCATGGAGATGGCAGGGAGGAACAGAG
Source organism: Tenrec ecaudatus (assembly GCF_050624435.1). Classification (NCBI taxonomy): domain Eukaryota; kingdom Metazoa; phylum Chordata; class Mammalia; order Afrosoricida; family Tenrecidae; genus Tenrec; species Tenrec ecaudatus. The sequence goes on from NC_134543.1 coordinate 32,134,804, forward strand.
CCGGGGGCTTGCCCACGTCCCCCTCTCTGAGGTCAGCAGGAATGTCCCCCTAGTGCAGGCTGAAACTGTGTTCAGAAAAGAACTGAAGCCACCTGCAGTCTCAAAAGCAGGGTGATGGCCCTGGTGTGGGACAAGATCCAGGCTGGGGGAGGGGACACGTGTTGCCAGAGAGATCTTGCAGGAGACAAAGGCTTGATCAGCAGCATGGGCAAGAGGCTTTCAAGACAATGTGCGTTACTCCATGTGGTCCCTCTAAGCATCACTCGGATTCATCACCTCGTGACTTCTGGTGTTCGGCTCTCTTGGGAGCACTTTCGGGTACTGAGCTGAAATAAACGCATCTTCACCTTGTGACTTTGGTGGGTGTAACAATTAACATGTACTCTGATGGTCCCACAACTATAATGTAATCACAGCATTCATCCAAAGAGTTCATGGAGAAAGGTGGCCGTGAACAAAGCCCCACCTTCTCCCCTTTTGGTAACCTGCTGCTGTTTGACTTGTGAAGTCTGAACCGATGCCCTTCTCCCCAGGGACTCCTGGGTCCACAGGGACCATTCAGCCTCAAGTAAGTGCCAGGCTTCTCCTGTCACAACTCAGCACTCAGTCCCTGGTGCCCACCTCCCTCGGGGGGCTGCTGGGAACACCCAGCTAGTCAGTAGGTGGCTGGCATCGTGGGCAGGGGAAAGACTCAACTCTCAATGGGGCTCACTGCCCTCAAGTTGATGCCTATTCAGAGCGACCCCATAGGACAGAGTAGAACTGGCCCTGTGGGTTTCTGAGATTACAACTCTTCAGGGGAGTAGAAAGCTTCGTCATTCTCCCTTGGTGCGGCTGGTGGTTTCAAACTGCTGACCTTGAAGTTAGCAGCCCGGTTCGTAAATCAATAGGCCACCAGAGCTCCTGACAGGGGAGAGACAGAGGCATGCAAAGAAATGCAACAGTGATTGGCAATATGCAGGCCACTGGAGCAAATGGCCTTGTGGGTCATTTCACCTGGGTTCCTCATCTACAACCTGGGACCAAACTCTTGCCCTGGGCTGCGCTACCTCCCACAGAGGATGAGCCACATCCTCCGGAGGCCTGGGCCGTGGGAGCAGGAGTCTGTGCACATGCAAGTGGTGTCCTAGGGAAGAGGGACTTGATGCTTTCAGCTTCCACTGCCTGGCTCACTCCGAGACCCTCGGCCGGCAGGACGAGGGAGATTGCCCAAGCAGTCTCGTTTCCAGATTGCAGAGCAGCTGGTGGACACCCACGCTGCTGGGGCGAGGGGGCTTTATTCCCTATGCCCCAATCTGCCTGCGTGTCTTTCCTCAGAGCTCATGCCTGCAAGAAGCAGCAGCTTCTCCCAAATGCCCCAGGAGGGAAAAAGACAATATGGGAAGAAGGAAAAGCGACCTTATCGGTGGATCTGAAAGACTCAGTAGAGGCTGCCTGGGTTAGTCTTTTCCGGCCCCTGTCTGAACCAGCCTGCCCTTGGGTTGCCTGTTCTCTTCCTGCAGTGATCTCTTAGCCCTGATGGGTGGGGGATAAGAGGGGCGCAGACTGTAAATACCTATCTCTGTCCATGATGGACAAATTCAATTCAAGGGGAAGAGCCATGGCCACAAATCCAAAGTCATGGCCTTTGGCATCATGAGCTGATATTTCTCAATTCATCTGCCAGGCTTCCAAACAAGCTGATTTTTTGGACTGGTTCCAGACCCCTGCCCTGGGGAGAAAAGGGCTATGGGATGACCTCCTTCAAATTCCTCCAAGGTCATCTATGAAGAATGAGCCCCTGACTACCAGCAAGGGCTTTCAGCCTCTGTGTGCAGAAGGACAGAGCTGAAACTCTTTATGGAAACAGTGCAGCTTGACCCGGACTCTGGTGTCCGAGAGGACCCACCCCCCCGACCCCTCTGCCCGCCGAAGTCCACCCTTGTGAAATGTTGAGGGGCAAGAGTTACAAAGACAAAATATCCATCCTGGTCTTCATTTCCTCTCCGTAGTTCTTAAGAGTGACAAACGCAGGCAGGCCGAGTGGGGAAGGGACGCCTCCCTTGGACTACCTCACTCAGCACACCATCTCCGAATCCCAGAGTCTTATTGGTTCCCCTCCCCCACTCTGACAAGTTCACCTACTTCACTTGCGCTTCGGCTTGCATAAAGATGAATTCCCATTTCCTTGCAAAGGCCCGCTGGAGTCTGGCTAAGTTTTCCTAATGAGAAACGAGACAAGGAGAAGGTATTAATTATTGTATGTAAGCACGTGATGCCGATGCCTACTACAAGGCAGCCATATATTTTTGTTACGCCCAACAACACAGAAGCGGCCCACTCTGAACCTACAGGATGCCAACCTACTTCAACTTCGCCCCCTATCCGACTGTACAGAGGTGAACTGTGAATATTGAAGCACACGCTGATCAGACTGCCAGTCTCTAGCGCACCCACCCCATTCCTGTCTTCGGGTCTCGTTTACAAACCCACGACTCCCACAGCACTTCTGGTAAGGACCCCTGACAAACAAGGGGGTGGCTCGTGATGATCTGATGCAGGTTTGGGGGAGGGGACTGTTGTCTCTGTGGGCATCTCAGAAAGCAAAACCAGCCAGGGAGGGATTTCTCAGGACTCAGCTCCCCGGAACCTTGGAAGGTCTCAAGAAGGAGAAGCTACCAGACCTGTCTTTAGCACCTTCTGAAAGTCCGGATTCGTAAGAGGACAAGCGGGCCAGTCAGTGTTGGTGGTGTGTACGGAAGGAAGCCCTTACACTGGGGAGAAGCGGTCCAGCGTTGCCTTTGGAGGAGAAGACAGGAGTATTTTATCCCAGCCTGTGATGTAGCTTGGGGAAGTGGCGGAAGGTGGGGTGGGGGGTACTTTGACAGGCTCCCTAAGGATTCCCCAAATTCTGATGGAGGGCAAAGCCAGAGCCCACAGCCTGCCTGCGGTGCCTTTTCTCAGAGCTCATGCGAGCACCTAATTGATCACCCTCAGTAGTGAATTATTAATATAAAAAGAGCACCAGACATGGACTCACAATTAGTACAAGGCTGGGTGGACAAGAACCTCTGAAAAACGGTCCCTTTGAATCCTTCACTCTTCTTAGAAGCCGAACTGCCCATGCCCGAGTCCATGGCGGAATAGCCATATAAATGAGGATACGCTCAGACCATGGTTAACAAGACAATGTAGGCTATGATGAAGATGATGGACATGGAAAGAGCCCTAAGATGCCTATAGTATCACCGCTGTTCGGTGCCATCAAGCTGGTTCCGAACGATGGCAGCGCGACCTGCAACAGAAGGGACCATGGCTTGAGCTCATGTCTCCAGCCTCAGGGGCAGTCCGTTTTGTCGTGGCATTTCCCCTTGTACGGCAGCCCCTCTTTTACCAGGCGTGGTGTGCTTCTCCGGGGACTCCTTCCTCCTGATAACGCATTCAAAGTCCACGAGACAAAGTCTCGCCATCTTCATAGCTAAGGGACGGTCTGGCTCTCCGCTCCTTCCGAGAGATTTGCTCATTCTCCTGGCAGCCTGTGGTGGAGTCAGCGGTCTAAGCCAGCACCACACGTCAAAGGTATCTGTTCCTCTTTGGTCTTCCCTATGCATCAGCCGGCTTTCAAATGCACATGAGACAATTAAAAATACCACGGCTTGGATCAGGCCTCAAAGTGACATCTTTGATTTCAACATTTTAAACAGATGGTTGGCAGCAGCTTCGCTGAAATGCAGTAAATTGTTTGATTTCTTTGTTTCTTTACTGTTTGATTTCTTGACTGCTACTTCCATCGGTGCTGAATGTGGAGCCAACTAAAATGAAATCCCTGACAACTCCATTCTTTTGTTCCCATTGATCACGATGCCTTAGAGTCTCTGACTTGGAAAAGCAGCAACTTATACCTAACATTTAGGACCTGATTCCATTTCTTTGAAAAGAACAAACATGTATGTGCAGAGGCGAGCACAGGGATTCCCTCATTGGAGGGCGGGGGGAGAGGGAGCTGTGGGCTCTTTGTTTTCCTTTCTTTGCGGTTTGAATTTTTGTTTTTTATAAGAGAAAAATTAAGAACAAATTTTTAATGGAGTAAATCCTTGTATTTTGAGAACAACACGCTCTGCAGTTTCTAAGCACGCTCTGTAGAATTTTAGCATGCTCTCTATCAATTTCAGAGCAGAGCATTATTTGGCTAGAGGAGAGAAAGACCAAATAAAATCCACCAGGGGTTGGGACCGTCTTGTCTGAGTGGGGTCTGGTCTAAAACAGGAAACACCGGATGGAGGGGCCTCATGCTTTTGCTGTCTGTCTTTCCCGGTGGCAGTGAGGGGGAAACGAGGTAGTCCCTTTTGGTATGAGGTGCAAAAGGAATAGCAAAGTCTTTAGAGAATGGTTGCTTTGGGAACATGAGGACAAACGGGGCAGGGATGCTCAGAACCACAGAACCACCATTCCAGGGTTGGCTTGGGAAGATCATGGTATTCTACTGTGTGTGTGTAAGGACGCTCATAGATATACATGGATGATTCGCCAGGTGCTGGGGGGTCTGGATGAATTCTGCATCCCCCTCTGGGATGGCCCCTAGTCACCGGGTGACTCAGTGACTCAGTGATGCCTGTGGGATCAGGAAGGTGAGGGCCCACACATTGGTCCTGCTCTCAGGTGTAAAGAGCCACTTGTAATGATAGGTTTGGGCACAGATACCCAGGTGTGGCACAGGTCTGGTAAAGCGAGGGTTCATGCTTGTTTTGGAATGCGACGGAGCACAAACTGGAGGGGTATTTGGTAGGTGAGTGGATCTGAAGGCGCTGTTCATCCAAGAGCGTCCAAGGATCACTTGGGGGACTGACCCCAGCCATGGTCTTTTCACTGTCTCATTTGCCGATGAAAGGTGGATAACGATACTGCACTGAAGCCTTCGCTCTGTGCTGGTGGCTGAGCATACTGCTGGGGACTGTCCGAGGCAGGAACGCATCCGGGTCAGGAGACGCACAACCAGCATGCTCCTCAGACGGGTGGATGGCGAGGCTTTCTTTTGGATATGCCAACAAGAAAGGCCTATTGGTTGAAAGGACAACATTTGGGAAAATACCAGGCATATGAAATGAGAGAACTCCTTAATGAGATGAATTGATGGCTGCAATAAGTAGACCAAAGATCATGAAGACCAGGTAACACTTCGTTCTGTTCTATGTAAAGTCGCGATGCGTCTGAGTCAACCCATTTAGGACTAAACTCAGTGCTTACAAGTCCATGCCAACTCATAGGAACCCTCTTGGATAGAGACCTGCTCCACAGGGACCCTGGTGGGATAGTGCTTATTTGTTGGGCTGTGCACTGGGAGGTCAGCTGTTCAAACCCACGGGTCTGTCTGAGGGACAACGACAGGGCTTTCTACTCCAGTCAAGAGTTACAGTCTGCCTCTTAGTTTTCAAAGGCTGTGGTCTTGATGGAAGCCAACTGCCAGACCCATCTCCCAAGGAGCGGCTGATGGGTTCGCTCTGCAGGCTTCTCCGCAGGCTGCAAGGCACTGAACCACAGTGCTGCCAAGCCTCCTCTGACAGCAGCGGCCCAACAACAGATCCAAGGGAGGAGTCTCCACTATCTTGATCGTTGGCCTCCCCCCTCAGCTGCCAGCCTTCCTGCCATCTCAGGGCACAGCCGCACTGCCCCTGGAGGTGTGTGAGGAGCAGGCAAAGGAAGACAGATGTAAATTTACTTGATTTCCTTGATTCCCTGTGACCCAGGGAAATTAAGTCTAAAAGTTTAAAACATCTAAAAAAAAATCTCTCTGTGAGTTTGAAAGTTCTCTGGTTACTGGATCTGTTTGATGAGAAAGAATACGAGTGTGGGCTTCTAGCTTTTGCAAGACATTGCCTTCTCTGAGGCTAAGGAAGCCAGGACAGGGGGGTGCCTCACATGACACAGAGTTTACCTTCTGGGTTAAACCCTCTCCTTACTTTATGGATAGCATTGTGTTCTCCCACATGCATTCTGAACTCCTAATCCCTATGCCTGTGGCACCAATCATGTTTGGCAAGAGGATTTCCTGTGTTAATTAGATCAGGACTGAGAAAAATGGGTTCTAAAACTAACCACTTCTGAGTTATAAACAGAGATGCAAAGACACACACAAACGGGAGCAGAAGCAATGAGAGAATCATCTACAAGTTAGGAGAGGCCATGGGACCAAGCGACACCCAGGGCCACTGAGAAGGAAAGCATTGACATGAATGAGACCATGTCGCGGCTGAGTTGATTCGGACTTTTCACCTCCAGGAGTGTGAGAAATAAATTCCTGCCTTTAAAGCTGGCCACGTGTGATACTTCTGCTAATAGCCAGCACTAGAGAAGGAAGACATATTGTGGAATTATAAAGAGACTTTCCCCCAGCTTTGTATCCCCCAAAGGCATGCCAAACAGTAGAGGTTCTTTGCCAGCACATGGTGGTGGGAGGTCAGATGCTTAGAGACAGCCTCCCTAAAGGCAGTCATTTGCCAGACAACTGTCTGGGCCCACCACAGGTAGGGCCTGCTCCCTGCTGTTAAGGACAATGGGCTACTTCTCTCTGCAGGCTTGCAACCATTAGTCTGGTCCCTGTAGGTGGGGTTTACACCCTACTGAGATCCAGAGAACACGTCAAACCTGCTCAGTGACATCCAAAGTTAGGCTGCCATCCTGAATCTAGGATCCACCCATCTTGTCACATGTATACCCCAATCCCTTCTCTTCCTATTGCGTGCTTATCCTTAGATTGTCCCCCTCATTGCTGTATAACCTATAGTGAAACCCCTTCCTGTGACATATGTCTTTACCTGTAATTAGGGGGCTTGCATGCCCCCCTAAAGGTATGTAAGCTTAGGTTAGCAATAAAGATCCCCCTTGGCCTCTGGCCAGCTTCCCTTTCCTCTTCCCTGTCTTTGCTCCCCTGTTCCCTTTCCCCTTATCCTCCTTCCCCTCCCCCTCTCTCCACATGGACCACCAAGTGAGGCTGAGGTGAGCAATCTACTATGAAATGTGTCTGACTCCATTATTTCAACCTCTCCTCTATCTCTCATGCTCTCTTTGACTTTACTGTAATCTTTACATATATTAACCATACAATTGCGTCTATCGAACCAAGATTAGTTGTGGGGTCTTGCCTTTCCCCCACTACATATCAGAGTCCTTCTCTGCTGCCCAGGGCAGGTGAGTGGGCACAAAGATGCAGATTTCACTGTAAGTTTTATGATGACCACCCAGTAAATCTGACTCCCTGGGGGAAGGGTATACAGCTCGATGCATTGCAACATGGGTATTGACTTATAGCACCATCTCCACAATCGGGATACGGAGAAGTCATTGCTCCCTGCAAACTCCTTTATTTCATCTTTTTATAGTCATACCCTCTCCCCACTCACAATCACCGGTGACCACTGGCCTGTTTTCCATCATGATAACGCCCAAACTGAACTCACTGCCATTGAGTCAACGCTGATTCAGAAACTCTATAGGAGGGAGAAATGTCTCTGTGGGTTTCCGAGACCCTGACTTGTTTTTTAAACTAAAACAACCTTCAAATGAGTCAAAGAGGAGATCAAATGATATTGCATCTAATCTAACTATAGCTGCCCTTATCAAGTTTACAATGCTCCCTGTTGATTAACAAGGCTAATTACATCCCTCGACTGTCATCAGAGGAGATTCCCTTGAGGCTTAATCCATGTGTGAACCCTGTACATGAATTTCGGGCCTCCACTGTCATCCATAGCCTTCCACAAGATCCAAGTGTTCACAATTTAAGCTCTAATATCATCCCTCACTTAGATGGCATTATTTATAACCTTGGAGCATACCGGCGTGTGTGCTTCTTCCATGTGGATTTCGTTGACACCCTGCTTAGATAGCTGATTGTTTGAATACACGTCCTTAGGAATCAGACACTATTCTCTTGATAGCCAGGCACCATCTAGTTTCTTTGCTACACTTTTCTATAGCACCCATATCTTCAATGATCTCTTCATGAAAGTGAGCATCAAGCAGCGCCATTTCACAGGAACTAATTGTCCTTAACTTGGGGCTAGAATTAAGTGTGAGCCCCAAATCCACTCATGTATCTTTAGTTTATATATTTCTCTGGCTCACCTTAGAAACATCGTTGTCATTTTAGATTAAGAACATTATCACTTCCCAACACAATCGCTGAAGACAAAACGGGTGAATAAGCAAATGTGGCGAAGAAAGCTGATGGTGTCCAGCTATCAAAGATATAGCATCTGGGGTCTTAAAGGCTTGAAGGTGAACAAGTGGCCATCTAGCTGAGAAGCAACAAAGCCCACATGGAAGAAGCACATCAGCCTATGAGATCACAAGGTGTCGAAGATATCAAGTATCAGGCATCATCAGAACAAAAAAAAATCACATCATTGTGAATGAGGCGGGGAGTGCGGAGTGGAGACCTCAATCCCACTTGTAGGCCACTGGACACCCCTTTCAGAAGGATCTCGGGGAGGAGACGAGCCAGTCAGGGTGCGTTGTAGCAAGGATGAAACATACAACTTTCCTCTAGTTCCTAAATGCTCCCCCCCTCCACTATCATGATCCCAATTCTACTTCACAAATATGGCTAGACCAGAGGATGTACACTGGTAAAGACAGGAATTAGAAACACAGGGAATTCAGGGTGGATGATCCCTTCAGGACCATTGGTGAGAGTGGTGATACTGGGAGGGTAGAGGGAGGGTGGGGTGGAAAGGGGGAACCTATTACAAGGATCTACATATAACCTCTTCCCTGGGGGACAGACAGTAGAAGGGTGGGTGAGGAGAGACATTGGACAGGGCAAGATATGACAAAATAATAATTTATAAATTATGAAGGGTTCATGAGGGAGGGGGAGCAGGGAGGAAGGGGGAAAAATGAGGAGCTGATGCCAGGGGCTTAAGTGGCGAGCAAATGTTTTGAGACTGATGAGGGCAATGAATGTACAAATGTGCTTTACACAATTGATGTATGTATGGATTGTGATAAGAGTTGTATGATCCCTAATAAAATGATTAAAAAAAAAGAACATTATCAATCATCCTCCATCCTGCATAAGGCAATTCTATTGATAGTGTCATTTATTTAACCACTGGTGTAAACTGTAAAATACAGTTGAGAAAAAGAATTCATACAAGTATAGGCCAACTATGAACCAGAATACATGAATTATTGGCTTACACAGATCATAAACTCTTAAGTGACTGGACACCAGTTATACAAACAATGTGGGTTGGTGATAAGACAAAACTTCAACAAGTATTCATTGGCAATGGGCAGAACCATGCCTATACAATTAATTCATTTTAACAAATTAAGAAGGGTATTAAAATAGTAAGTATATAATAATCCTGGCTCAACATTTGTTAGGCACCATTAAAGCAAGAGAGCCGAAGCACAGTCCAACAGGTACAGGTGAGTTTGAGGTAAAGCCCAGTGCACGTAGTGGGGTTTCCACATCGAGCCCTTAGAGGGTGGTCTATGAAGGCTGTTGGGTACCTCAAAAGTACAGAGTATAAAGTTCTAGTAGTGAGACTGTAACTCGTTACAGGAGTAGAAAGCCTCATCTTTCTCCCACAGAGTGTCTGGTGGCCAGCAGCCCAGCCCGTAACAACTGTGCTACAAAGGCTCCTTCCATCATGAAGGTTTTGTCTTTTCAAGAATGGCACGTAAATTATACAATGTTATACAGTGTTATAACAGAATTATATGGTGATAAGCTGTGGAGACTGGCTTCTTTCATGTTGTATAATGTCTCTAAGATTTAACCAAGCTGTTGCATGTATTCATGGTCAGCGGCTTTACACTGCTGGATAGTAATCTACTGCATAGCTTCCCCAGGGCTTAACTAGTCTCTTGTTGAAAGGCATTTGTGTTGTTTCCACCTTTTGGCATATCAAGTTTCTATGAACATTTTTGTATAGATCCTCCCCCTCCTGCCCCCGGGAACCTAAGTTCTGATATCTCTAGAGTAGTGGTCCCCCAAAGTGGGCAATACTCCCCCAGGGGTGGAGTGCTGGAGTGATTCAGGAGAGCTGGGAAAGCAGACACCCACATTTATCCTGGATGATGGGCTATAGTACAAAAGGTTTTAATCGCCGGGGGTGGGGGGGACACTAAGTAATTTTTTTTTAAAGGGGCTGTAGGCCAAATAAGTTTGGGAACCTCTGCTCTGGAACATGTAACCAGGAGTCAGGGTTCTGGGTTAATGGCAAGCATATGTTTCTGGTTATGAGAAGCGGCCACATCATTTTTCAGAATTCCCCATTGTTACTTGCTGGCAATGAACTGGGGAAGGAAGACCACACGAGTGTCCTACTGCCTCGTTAGCACGTAGCATTACTAGTACGTTTTATTTTAGCCGTTCTAATAGGCATGTGCAAGATTTCATCATGGATCTATCCTTTGTTTCCCATTGGCTAATGGTGTTGAATATCTTTTCATGCTTTTTTGCTATCCTCCTGTCCTCTTTGGGGAAGTGTTCAGTTTAGAATTGAGTTGTTGGTTTTCTTATTGTTGAATTTGAGAACTCTCTATAAAAAGATGCTACGTTATTGTGCTGCAAAGAGAAGCTTAGAACAAAGGAAGAGATGCAGAAAAGACATCCCTTCTGTGGTCTGAAAGATCTTGTAGGGAAAGGAAAAATGTAAGTTTAAACAGAGCTACAGAGAGGTTTTCACCCACCCCGGATATCCGGCCGGGAAATCAATCATACTTACTGCTTCATAATCTGCCAGTTCCAGTCTTGCTTTATTTTGCATTGTCCTCTTACAGAGATAGATGGCTGAGGGAAGAAGAGAAATGACAAAGGATACAAAACAGGAGTTTAGCAAAATCATTAATCCACCCATCTATCCTTTTACCACCCACTGTCCACCATCCATTTATCCATCCATCCATCCATCCATCCATCCATCTATCCATCCATCCACCTATCCATCCATCCATCCATCCATCCATCCATCCATCCATCCATCCATCCATCTATCCATCCATCCATCCATCCATCCATCTACATATCCTACCTTCCTTCCATCCATCTACTCATCCATCCATCCATCCATCCATCCATCCATCCATCCATCCATCCCTTCCTCTGGACCCAGCCCTCTGCTGTGATGTGGAAGCCTTGACATTTGACCCCTAGGAATCCTTTTAGAGATCTGGATCAGATGAAGAACCCAGCTTCCAATTTTGACATCCCCACTCTTACCCCTTGTCCTGCTTCACCCCAAACATCCTTCACTCAGAGTGAGCTTTCACAAACTAGGCTACTTATCCTGCCTAAATGTCATGCATTCCATCCTCAGTGACCTCAGAAGAAAGATCCGGCGCCTCAGAGTGGCAGATATGGTTATTTATGACCCTCTCTCTGCTTGTTGCATCAAGTGCCACTCTTGTGCACGTCTCCTTCCTGAGATGCCTGCCTTCTGCTTTCTCCTACCCCTTCCTATGTCAACCCATTACTATCTCCCAAGACGCACTGTGGTGTTCCAGATACAACTATGTGTACTTCAACTATGGAACGAATTCCACTGCTAACTCATTGGGTGACGTGAGTTTAATAGACTCACACCGTCTCTAGGCTGAGGGATCCTTCAGAACAGAGGCTCTGTCCTGCTCAGTATTGTCCCCCTGGCTGACCACAGGTGGAGTGAATGACCCTCGGAAAGGGGTGGTGGTGCACTTTAGGTCTCTCAGCCAGGCTCAAGAACGGTGCTTGGCCCTCAGTTGCCAGGGCATTCTTCCTCACACATGGTCTTCATCATCCTGTTTCCTTATGTCTTCTCCTTCACTCATTAAAAAAATGAATGAATGCCTCCTACATGCCAGGTTGTCTTAGGTGCTGGGAAATGACCACACTAGTAGCTACCGCTTATGCAGAGATCATTGAATTGTGGGCACCGTTCTAAGGATTTTCCATATGTTCACCCATGGAATCCTCGTAAAACCCACAGAAGGTTTCTTCTAGCCTCATTTTACAGATGAGGACATTTGTTTCCACAGCTCACACCTGTTGTTGGGAATCCCCAAAGGCTCCCCAGAATAGCTGCATCCATTCTCCACGCCCCGTCTTCCCCTCCCAGCCTTCGCAGTCATTGCTCATCAAGACAAACCTCAGCATTCTCAGAGCAGACTCCTTTCTCAGCACACCCCTCTTCCCTCCACTAAGCCCGCACCCCCACCTCCGGAAATCTGGAGAACCAGATGGCGACTTTGCCACCTCTGTGACAAAGCAAATGGTACAGAGTGGGTGGTCAGCAAATGTTCACCACATCCATGAAGTTTCCAGGTCTTTATCAATCCAAACTGGACCGATCCTGAATTCTTAGATTCTGTTTTACATCCTGCCTGGTGAGGTGACCGCTCCCTGACAAGCTTCTGTGCTGTATCTACCAGCAGCTGCCTGTCTCGCACGAACTGTCTCCCAGGTCTTTGGTTTGTCCTAGTCTGGGGTCCCTGGTGCCCGGGGATCCTCAGAGAGGGGAGACCGCATCTTCTATTCCTCGGGCAGGCACAAGGAGCAGGATGTGAGACCTTTGCTGGGGCCCGATGACGTCAACCATCACCGCCGCCGTGGGAGCAATAGCAACTGCCACCACAGAGTCGCGGTACTCTCAGCCGCCGCCGCCAGCAGGCGTAATCCTAACACCAGCCACCACTACAGGAGTAATCCCAACCACCCTGACACGGTACTCATGTCAGCGATCGCCACAGTGGTATCAATGCTATCAGCTCCCACCACCGGAGGAATCATAATCAATCACCACCACAGCGGAAATAACAGCTGTTACCACAGGAGTAATAACAGTATCAGTCATCACCACTGGAGCAACAATGGTATTAACAATCACCCCAGTAATAGTACCATCCACTCACTCCAAAGTAGTAACCAACCATATCAGTCACCACCACAGCAGTAATCTGGGAATCGTACTTACTATCAGCTATCACCGCAGTAGAAACTATACCACTACCACCACGGTTGCTTTCTAGTTAAGTCTGACTCACGGCCACGCCACTTACGTCAGAGAAGAAGTGCTCGAGTAAGTTTTCCACGACTGTGGCGGTGCCAACGCAGACCACCCCTGTTTCCCAGGGACCTCCGGTGGGGTTGAACTGCTAACCTTTTGGTCAGAAGCCAGTCCTTAATCACTGGCACCATTCAGGGACACTTGGGTAGCAATACTGTCAATGACTACACATCGGTACTACCTGCTACCACCATTGTTTTGAACGGAGTTCTTACTGTGTGACCACTCACCTCACGTGCATGATCGCATTTAGCCCTCCCTCATCCACGCTGTATGAGAAACAGTAGACCAGTGAATATTCTGATTTGACATGAGGTCGCTGAGGGGCAGAGACTTTGAGGAACTTGCCAGGAGCACAGCCACTGGGGTGGCGCTCTGCCCAATCCCCTCTTGTTGTGTTCAGTTGCATTGCGGGTTTTCATAGGAAGCATTCTGAAAGTAGATTGCCAGGTCTTTCTTCCTAGTCTTAGGCTGAAAGCTCGTCTGAGACCTCAGCAGGACAGCAACGGGCAAGCCTCCTCGGCCAGATGCTTGGTGGCTGAACTTGAGGTGTCCTGGCTGGGGATCAAATTCAGGGTGGGGGTGGGCTCCAGCATGGAAGGAGGTGAGCTTTCCAACCTCTCAAGCAACAGTTGAAGCAAACGGTGCTTCCGCCAGGGTTGGGAGCTGAAACTTCGTCCATGAGAGTAACCGCCTTGCTGTAACATTCTGTTACTTTCGAATCCCAGCACAGAGCACTCACGGGAGACAAGGGGGTGAGTTGGTGAGACCATCACATTGGTAAATTGATTAACGTATATACTCAAGTATAAGTCAACCCGAATATCAGCTAAGGCACCTAATTTTACCACAAAAGTGGCATAAAAAAGTGCTGAAAAACTCGGCTTATACTTGAATATATAAGGTAACTGCTCCTAACCCTGTCATTTTGTGCATAGAGTACAGTGTGCCGTGGAAAATAACTATCCTTAGATTTTCATCATAACTGAACTGTTCAGGTTGCTCAGAGGGAAAGAACGCTCCTAATTCTAATAAAATAAACTTTTATTTTGTTTTAAAACTAAATCAAAGCCTCACTGCCATCAAGCAGATGCGAAGTCACCGTGACCCTGTAGAGTGGTCCCTGTGGGTTTCCTAGATATGGGAATGGAAAGCCTCGGCTTTCTGCTCTGGAGCTGCTGGTGGTTTTGAACTGCTGACCTTGTGGTTAGCAGCCCAGTGTGTAGGCCACCAGGACTCTGTAGTTTCTACCATCCTTGCCCCTGCATTCCGTCTTAGCAAATCCCGACAAATGAGTCATTCCGCCTTCTGCACCTCGATCGCTTTCTCTGATTTGCCACAATCCGTGGCCCAGGACTTTCAAACGCCGTTTGCTTGGACGGCAGCCCGACAGAAGCTGCTCTCTCCGTTCCCCGCTCAGGAGGCACAACTACGATGACCAATGAAGACCACGTATGAAGCGTGTGCAATGCCACACACTCGCACTTGGTATCAGAAAGGGCCGCGCTTCACGGGCTTATAGCCAAATAAAAATTGTCATCTGACTTCCATCCAGCTCTTTGGCCCAGCTGTCCTCCTGCCCTCCCCCTGCCTGGAAAAATATTGGTTTCCACATTCACAAGGGCACACGCCTGCTGCGAGGAGCAGAGGTGTAATCATTCAAATTCCGGGCTGGGCTTTCGTGGGCTGGACTTCAGCCCCAGCAGCACTTGTTTGATGAGCGGCCGATCGCATTCGGAGCCGGAAGTCGAGCCGGGTCCACTCATTAAGCTTGCTGGGGCACTCGGAAGGTTGGGGGGTGGTGCTTGCCCTGCCTGCTGCATGAGGCTGTCCTCAGACTTGGAAATGAAGGACCACAACAAAGCACCAGGTAGCCTCACTAGGCAAAACAGGAGCCCTAGGTGGTTTTGAACTGCCCATCTTGTGGCTAGCAGCCCAATTTGTAGCCACTATGACATCAGGGTCTGGGAGCTACAGTTTTGGAAACTCACAAGGACAGTTCTACCCTGCCCTGAAGGGTCCCTCTGAGGAGACTAAATGGCAGTGAGTTGGAGAGGTGCCCTGGAAGCAGAGTGGCTAAAGTGCCCGGCTGCTTACTGCAAGGTTGTCCGTTCGAACCCGTCAGCCGCTCTGAGGGAGAAAGCTATGACAGTTGGCTTCAATACAGATTTCCAGTCTTGGAGCTGTCTCGGGCAGTACTGCTCTGCCCAGCAGGATCTCTGTGAGTCTGAATTGGCTTGACGACGCTTGGAAACCATCGGGCTTTGCCTTGCTCACAGCCCACCCTCTGCGCTGCTCACAGATGTTGGGTTTCCCTTTATGTGTGGGTTCTGTGCGACCTCGTGGGCCTTTATAAAGCACCCCCTGCCCCAGCTGTACACCCCCCCCCAACCCCTCCCGCCACACCCGCATTCCTGTCCCAGCCCAGCCTGTGATGAGCCCATGGAGAGACTGACTGTAGATCTCCCTGATAGCCAGGCCCAAGGAGAGCTATTGACTGGATTGGGGCAGCAGCCAAGGCTGTGGCAAAGACGCTGGACAAAGAGGCTGTGACTCTCCTGTGACCTCTAAGGACACCCCATGGGGCCGTGAAAGGAGAATGAGTCACTGGAATTCTGAGTTCAGGTCCGACCACCTCAGGAAGGCTGCTTGAAGGTCGGCTCTGGGTTGGCACAGGTTGTGCTCCAGGCCCCACGGATGAATGGACACAGAGGACCACACTGCCCCACGACAAGTCCGACACAATATGGTTTAAGTGTGAGGGTATGGGCTCTCTGCCTCCGGTTCTTTGTCTGAAATATCAAAAACCCAAGCTCTGTGTAGTAACTAAACAGAGTGCCTTGGAGAGATGAGCTCACACGATCCAAGGCATAAATCTGACCTGGACAGTTAAAACTTTGCCAGTTGATGCCCGCCTCTGATGCACGCTGGACCTGATCTGGTTTTCAACACTTTCTATATTTTTGTTTGTTCATCTTAGGGTGTATCTCAGAGGGGGTAAGTCATTGGGGTCACCCTCCTGAAGTGGTGTTATATGCTTTTCTGTGTCTCGGTACATGACACCCAGGATTGATGGACCTAGAGGGGCAGCAGGAGGACAAGGGTTGCAGGGGGAAGGGGGTGTTCAGCGGTGGTTGAGGGTGGGGGAGGATAAAAGGGAGATGATATCAAGAAGTCCAGAAAGAAAAATAATGTCTGTAAATGGATTGAGGTAGCAATTGTACAATTCTGCTTGCCGTGATTGAACTATGGAATGATATGACATATGGATTAATTCCCAATTCATAATACATTTTTAAAAAGGCCTCAAACTCACTGCCACCGAGTTGATTCCAACTCAGAGCGACCCTGTAGGATAGGTACAAACTGTCCCTGTGGGTTTCTGAGACTGTCACTGTTTACAGGAGTAGAAAGCCTCATCTTTCTCCCAAGGAGCGACTGGTGATTTTGAACTGCTGAGCTGTGGATGATAGCAGCCAGAGGCATAACCTCGATGCCACCAGGGCTCCTCTGAATTGGAATTAACTCGATAAATTGAAGTTTTTTTTGTTTGTCTTTAGATGGTTGGTACAAAGGAAAATCCGAGACTAAGTACCAAGAATGGAATCAACACCTGCTGGCCAGAGGCAACACCCAGCTCACCCAGCTTCACCTACTCCCCTTGGCTCATCTCCCAGGTGCAGACTGACTTCTGCCCTCCCCTCTCTGGTCCATCTCCCTTTCCTCTCAACTTCCAGACATGACACACGTCCGGGAGTTCTTAGCAAGGCCACGAGCACAGAAAGCCAGGGGAGATGGTTTGCCCTGTACCAGCCCACCCTGAAATCCAGTGCCAAGGAGAAGCAACCGACAGCCCCTATCTCCCAGTGCTGGGGGGGCCAGCCCTCCAAGACCCCGCAGAAGAAACACTTCAGCCCCCGTGAGGGGACACATCCTGCCCTTTTCCAGTGCCCCTCCAAGGGTGCCGTCTCTCTGTGTTGCTCTCTTCCCTCTGTGTGGCAGCGAGGTCGGGACAGGTTACACTGAGCAAGGGCTGAGCAGGGTGAGGGAAAGCTGCCCGCCCTCACCCCCCACCCCACCGCACTGTGAACAGCGATCGCTCCTGGGAGGGATGTAAGTGTGGGCCGTGCCCTCGGCTCTCACCATAGTCAGTGTTCTCAGGTTCCCAGCAGTTCGAAGGCCAGAAGTAGGGAGCCTGCAAAAGAGAACAAGGACAAGGTGAGCACTCCCAGGCCCCCACAGCCCGCTCTCCTGCCACCGGGCAGGTGCAGCCTTCTCTGCACCCCTTCTTGCATAGGCCAAACCTCCCTTGGTCTGTAAGGCCGCTGAGGCCAGCCAGTATTTCTCTCGAGGTACTGGGAAATGAGATCCAAGGTCAGCCAAAGAAACACAAAACTAGGAAAACAAGTTGGCAGGGCAAAGATCTCTTACCCGAAGCCATAACAGTCTAGCTATGGAAGCCAGACGGCTTCAGTTTCCTGAGCACCCTAGTCCCCAGCAACATCCCCCTTCAACCCAGTCTGGAGAACTGTATGCCAAAGCTTTGGGGTTAGAGGCCCAGAGATAACCTCTTCTCGTCTCCAGCTCCCTCCAGACCAGGACCCCGCGCAGGGCCTGCACCAGAGAGGGAGGGGTCATTAGACCAGGAACAGAGATGGGATTTTGCTCTCGGGTTTATTGAAGTTCGGATCAAGTGAAGACAACCTTTTTGATTTACTAAGTACCTCACTCATTCTCTAATTACCTCCGTTTTTCCGACCTGTCAAATGGGTCCGAATCACCTTCAGATGTTTGTTCGTGAGGATAAATGAGAACACTGAGATGGGAAGTCTGAAAGCATTGCCACCAGCGTTCCAAATCATTTGCGCATGGCTTCATTCCAAACAAAACACATGCAAAATGCCCGGGACTCGTTGATGGCTCCAGACAAGTTCTCTCGGTAATACACCTGTCTTCATTTCCTTCCGGCATCTCCAAAAGGGGTGGTGGGGCCTTTTTGCTACGGAAAGTCTTGAAGTCGGGGTTCATGACGGATGTTGAATACAACTCAAAGTGGTCCTCTTTCCAGATCATCGAAGTTTGGGTTATGGGAATGCTACCTCGCCAACACAGGGTTTTGTTTTGTTTGTTTGCTTTCAGATGAGTCACAGGTTACAAGGAAGGACAGGGGGATCTCAGGTCCAGGCAGGGAGGTCAGCTCAGAAGGTTCTAGGGATTATTACATGGGATAACAAAGGGGTAATCATGACAGACCTTCTCAAAGCACACGGGACGATCGTGGGCTCATTAAGACGGTGTTTTTAGAAAAATGGAAAACTGCATCGGTAAGAAAAAGAGCAGGACATGTGTGCTGAGAATTTTTTTTTTAACCATCAGGCCATGCATTCTCAAGAATGGCAAGGGCTGTTTGGGGATTTGGTTGGGAACTCTTATCCCATCCACCTGATGGCCAACATCTACCTTCTTCAGCCGTCTTCTCATTCCCCAAACTCAAAGAGCCTTGGAAGGAACACGATTCACGTCCTTTAAGGATGGCCAGGCTGCCCCTTTGAGGAGGTGCCAATCAGAGAGTAGAATTCTTTGAAGGGAAGGGTCAGAGAGATGGAAGGGGGGCCTTTGGAAGCGTACAGCCCTCAATGGAGAAGATGGTGAGGGACAACAGGTCCACCTCAGGGTACGTTTGTTTCATGAAGGTGTCCAGGATGCAGCCCTACTTTTGGCCGGACCCTCGTTTGTGTACTTAATCAATAGTAGTTCTCCCTGATGGCTGGAGCCCTCTCCCCTTCCCTTTTACTGTGATCTCAAGGGGGCAACAGACAGTCCAGGCAAGCATTGATGTACTTGGCTTTCCCAGCGGTCAGGAGGGATCAGGGTGTTTTTATTTTGAAGGCAATTCTAATCTAAGATCAGATGGATGATGGAGAGAAGAAAGATCCCGTCGGAACAGACCTACCTGGAAACGGTAGAAGGTGCCATCATCCTTCATGGAGAGAACATGGTCCGAGATCGGAAAGACGTAGCCCTGGGCGGCAATAAGGCTCCCCACGTGTATCGCTTCAGCTGCAGGGACAGGGTGCACAAGAAGTGTTTAGGCAGCTCTTGGAATCCAGAGTCACTTAACTGACGTGCAAACCGGGAGAGCAGAAAGGGAGGCAGCAGGCGACTGGCATCGCCTCAGACAACGGTGTCTGCAATTGCACCGGAGGGCAGTCCGTCAAGGTTTGGGAAGGGCTATCAAGTGTCTGGGGCCCCTCTGGAGCTCAGCTCTGGGCTGCTAATGTTTCTGAAACTCCTCCAGGACATTCTAGAGAGAGTCTAGCTTCACGGCTAAGGGATGGGCTGCGGTGTAAAGAAATGCGTCTTTAACGGAGTGAGCCATTTCATGCGCAGCTATGTCTGTCCTGCGGTAAATGGTCAGTGAGGGCTGGAAGTCCCGAGTCATGCATTAGTACGGGGATGTCAGTTCAGTGCTGGGGCTTGTAGCCAAGCCACCAGCCGCTCTGACGGCAGAAGATGAGGCTTTCTGCTCCCGTGAAGATCCACAGCCCCAGGGGCCCCGTAGAGGTCCGCTGTGAGCTGGGACTGACTTGATGACAGTGGGTTTGGTTCGGGGTCTCTGGGATGATGACGGCAGCCTCACCTACCAGAACCATTCTGGATTCATGTTGCAACCCCCAAGATTCCATTCCTACCAGTGAGGAGGACTCATGGACACAGAGTAAAACCTCATTGACTCAGAAAACTGTCCGTGTGGCAGTCAGCATGGGGGGTGAGGGACAGTCGCCTAGAGAGGTCAAGGTGAAGGAAATCTATTTTTTGCTACTATCAACCTGTTGTGTTGTCCCGTTGTCAGGTCCAACGTGTGCAACAGAATTGAACACTGCCCAGTCCTGCCCCGCCCTCCCAACCGCTAGACCCGAGTACATGGTCCCAACCACCTGTATCCATCGGGTAGCCTTAGGAATTTTTCATTTCACCAGCTCCGAATTTGGTTTTAAGTGACCTGGTTAGGTTTCATTTGCAAGCTCTTCCAGGGGCTAAGTAGAACCCGTGTGTTCCACTTTGTAAGAACCATCTACTGGGTATGCATGGACCGCTGAGTGCAGGGCCAGCCCCACAAAGAAACCACCTGCTGCTCCACAAGAGGAAGAGGAAGCTGGCTGTCAGGACTCAGAGTCCGGGACCCCCAGGGATAGCTCTACTCTGTCCTATAGGGAGGCTCTCAGTTGGCATCGACTCAAGGCCGTGAACTTCTCTTGTTTTTGCATTTGCCCTTGGAAGAAACATATGCTTGAAACAGAGCGAATGGGCTTTTATTTTACTTTTTCAGTGAACACCCTCATGAAATGGAAGGAGACTGTGGCTGCCACGAGGGGCTGTGACAGACAGACACCTGTGAGGATGGCGCAGGACCAGGTGAGGCTGTGTTCTGCCCTCCGGGGGGTTGGGATGAGCGGAGTGGACTTGGTGGCACCTCACAGCTTGGGTCAAGTCTGTACAATTCAAGAATCCGGGTTTCAGCAAGACTGAGAAACCTCAGTACGAAGGCAACTCCTTCGCCAGGGACCCAAGTTACGCGGCCCACTGCTTGGAGCTGATTCCCGGCCATAGTGCCCTTACAGGGCCGAGGAGAATGCTTGGTCGGGTTTCTCAGACTGTGAACCTACACAGAGCCAACTGTCACTTGTTTCTCCTGTGGAGCACCTGGTGGGTGTGAACGGACTTTTCCGTTCACAGTGAGCACTTTAATCACTGCGCCACCAGGACGTCTTTCCCGAGGGAAGGAAGAGTGAAAGTGAATCAGAAGGTGGCTTGCATACTCTCTACTTGGGGGACAATACTTCCCACCTCATTTGCTTAGAAACATGGCAGATAGGAAGGAGGTGAGATGGGTGTGGACATGCCTGGCTTCCCAGGGCCTTGGCTTGCCTCCTCTCTGCCATTCTGTCCCCAGTTGGTGAGCTGTTCTTAACGCCGCCTCCTTTAAAACTACACACAAGCCCAGAAAATGCCAGCGATCCATGTCTTATTGGCCAGGCCCCAGCATGGTGAGAACTCTCAGGGCATCAGTACGCCATAGACTCGTGGTTCTCCACTGTCCTCGTGCGGCGACCCTTTCAGACAGTTCCTCACGTGCTGGTGAACCCCTAACCAAAACATTATTTTCATTCCTACTTCATCACTGTCACTTTGCTACTGTTGTGAATCGTAATGTAAATATCTGATACGCAGGATGTTACAAATTGAACATAAAGCATAGTGATTCCTCACAGAGCCTAAGTAATTATATCTTGTGAAATATTTCTTTCTAATTACAAATCAATGAAATGTTGTCTCGAAGCATGGTGTAGCATGGGCAACAGTCTTCACCCAGGTACTCATATGTGGGCGTATCTGCATGTGGGCGGACCCGCCTGGAGACGGATAGAGGAGCGGTGTCTCGGTCCCTGATACCATACAAAGTAGGTGTTTTCTGATGGTCTTGGGTGACCTCTGTGAAAGGGTCGTTTGACCTCCAAAAGAGTCATGACCCACAGGTTGAGAACCTCTGCCATAGACAGACGTTCACCATTCAAGCCATCCAGGATACCTTCTCCTGGCAGGGACCCGGCTTCTGGAAATGTGTCCTTACACATTTAGTCTAACCACTAGCCAGTTGAGGGGGGGTCTCAGAAAAACGCTAGCCACTATAATGAAGTGTTGTTCTGTTAGTTGCTGTCTAGTTGATTCTGACACATGAACTGTGGGTTCAGAACAGAACTTCTCCACTGGGTCTCAGGGAGGATCTTCAAGCCTATTTTCCAAGGTGCCTGTGAGTGGGTTCCGACAGCCAGCCTTTGGGCTAGTACTTGAGTGCTCAACCATTGGCCACCTGGGGGAGTTCTCATAGGAATAAGCACCTTCCAGAAACCCAAGGTTTATTTCAGAATGGCAGAGAAGCCAGTGCTCTTGGAAGAGGAGACCACCATCAGGAACGGTGGTGGTGCTCATGAGAAAACCTATGAACTTGGTAGACCAGTTCAACTTGGGCCCATCAGAAGATCAAACTGTGTTAAAACCAACGAACCAACCAACCAACCAACCAACCAACCAACCAACCAACCAACCAACCAACCAACGAACCAACCAACCAACCAACCAACCAACCAACCAACCAACCAACCAACGAACCAACCAACCAACCAACCAACCAACGAACCAAAAGACTCATAGGGGAGATGATTTGGGTTCCATCCATTAAAAGCACCAACACTTATAGTTTCCCCCTGAGAATTAAGAATTTTCAATAACCACAAGTGTCTGATAATCAAGGTGGTCACTAAAACGCATGTCTGCTAATGACCGGCTCCCCTTTTCTGGTACTCAGATGTCGTGCAACTGCATTTAATTGAATGGAATGTACACGACATCGGCTCACAGTCAATAGTAGATTAGGAACCTTGGGCTAAAATGCGTGAAAGCTCAGGACCTGGCACATCTAGGAGGGTGGGGGCCAAGGTGCAGATAGGTATTGCTCTCAGTGGCTAACTGTAAGGTGGGAAGTTGGAATCCACCCAGAGGTGCCTTGGGAAAAAAGGCCTGGGGGATCGACCTCTGAAATTGGAGCCCCAGCAAACCCGACGGAGTCCAATTCGACTGGGACACACGTCCCACCCACGCTAACTGCCCTGCCATGGAGTCGATTGTGACACATAACAACCCCAGAGAGGGTACTTCAGAGGCTTTAAATTGTGACGGGAGTAGACAGCCCCATCTTTCTCCCGAGGAGCCCCTGGTGGGTTGAAACCAGGAGCCTTGTGGTTAGCAGTTCAATGCTTATGGGACAGGGCCTCCAGGGCTTTCTTTCTGGCACCATGGGGCCACCATACATTGGAGTCCACTTCCAATGGGCTTATGCAAATGGTATTGTTTGAGACTTAAGAGCAGTCCATGAATGTCAGGTTCAAGGACATGGACACCCGAGACTGATACACTGGCCCCAGGTGGGAATCATTGAGGAAAGCCAAACACGTTCTAAAAGCATAGCAGTTTGGGGACCAATTAATTTAATTTTGTGGAAATCAGCCTAGATCACCTCAATGCTCCCCCAAAATACATGAGCACATTCATGACTCTCTAGAACAATGACCTTCGGGCATCAAGAACACTCAGCTATGGAAGATAAGGGGCACAGAAAATAATTTCAGAGAAGTATTAACTAACAAGAAATGGCTAAGAAGCTTTGCTTATCTCGAATTTTTATTTTTCTAGAACCCAGCTCCCTGTACCCCACCCCCATTTCCTAATTATGTTATGAAAATAAAAATCACTACTTTCTGGTGGGAGGACAGATTTGGAAAATGTTTTATGGGCCAGGGTGACGTTGCTACTTTTCTGGTAAGGTTTTCCTAATTGAAATGCACAATTAAAGGAGGGGAACACAATCATCCCATGCCTTCTTGCAGGCGCGGAAAACAGAAGGACTCTTAGCAAATAATTAAACATCCTAATTGTGGATCAGGCAATCTAATTTTAATAGCTGGTTCTAGGAAGCTGTTCGGTGACAGTGCTACAACTTATCTTTAATTGCTGTGGCTAAGGAGAATTCATCTCATTTCACACATTATTGTACAGGGCTCTTTGGCATTCTAAAGAGTTGCTCATTTCCTCAAAGGGTGATTTAAATTTTAAGTTAGCTATTCAGCGGAGAAAATCAATTAATTTGATTCATAAGTAGAGTGAGTCCACATCTTGGAATTCACACTCACAAAACTGGCTTTAGGGGCATACGAGAAACCAATTCAGGACTTGGTTCTGGGCTAGCTATCAAGGCCATGGACGATCAAGGCAGAGCTAGGGTCAAGTACCTGGATCCTCGATGGAAAGGTTCTTCATCAGCCACTGCACGATGTCAGTACCTGCAACGACAAAGCAATTCCAACTGAAGACGTCATGGGTGCTTAACCTGTGGTAGAAGAAACACGTCTGTTTAAGAGACTCTCAATTCCAATTAGTGCACCCCTGGAGGGCTGGGTAATGTGGACATTTTTCAGCCCTAACCAACCTTTTCCATCCTTCGGTATTCTTCCAGAATCACAATCCCGTTTCTTTAGAAAACCCATCCACTGCTGATAACTCAGGATGATCTTGAATCCACAATTCTGTTTTGGGGGTTGGATGCCATCAAGTTAATTCTTGCTCAGAGGAACCCCAGGCAACCGAGCAGAACTGCCTTACGGCATTTGCTGGCCTGTAATTTTTACAGGAGACCGAGGTCCTTCTCTGGTGGACACACTGGGCGCACCATGGTGCCTCCTGAGGATTCTAGGCTTCAATAATGTCCCCAAGTCAGGTTGAGGGAATTTTTGTCCTGTGTGGCTTCCAGACCATTCTCAGGAAAGAGGACTTTTGAGCTCTTTATTCTTACTGGCAAAGGCTGATCAGCATCGGCGAGCACAGAGCCTCCTGAGCAGATCTACAGTTCTCCTGGCCTGGGCTCATCTGAGATGCAAGCACCCGGTATCTGCGGCAGAAACTTCGTGTCTATGAAAACCTCGTTCCTCTGCTCCTTGGACGATGGCTGGATCACATTTCCAGACACCCAAGTGTCTGAGTGTAAACTGAACTTTGCCGCTGGAAGTGGCTGTAAGGGATAAATACTTCTGGACCATACAACTCTCACACGAGCTTCCATATCTCCACACCTCTTCATTGTCCATGTGCTGGATGAATGGAGAGCATTCCAAACACCTCCACAGCAAAGCCACAAAATGGAAGGAGCCTGGGCCCTTGAACAACTGTGGGAAAATGATGCCCACTTTTAGCTTTGATTTAGTTGAAAAGTAGGCTTTTTTTGCTGTGTTACACTCCTACAATTTGGGAATGTATCTGTTAAAGCATCTAGAATTGTCTTAATGAACATAATATTAAGAGTCAGGAGGACTTATTAAGCTTATTTACTCTAATCTCAGCCAATAAAAGTGTTCTTCCCCCCCCCCCCCTCCTGTTTGTGAGCTTTTATTGAGGAGGGGGTGGGGGGAAGAAGGGGACCTGGAGCGGCCCAGGCAGAAGCAGGGCAGCGGGGAGGCCTGGATCCAGGGGCAGGGAGCGCTCCACCAGCACGTGCAGTGATACCTGCTCGGTAACTTAGGTCCTGCCGTCTCATCAGCAGCTCCAGGACTTCCAGCGGCACGGTCTTGTGACCTGTGTGAGCAGCAAAGACCTCCAGGTCATTGTAGAGATGCTGGAAGTACTTGTCCAGGTACTTGTCCACCATCTCAAGAGCCACCTTCTCCAAGGGCATCTTAGCAAAGAAGCTGAAGAGTTTCCCATAGTGGCTAAGCCCAGCCTTATAGGGATCTGGACAGGGCCTGGGGCCAGCAGGAAGGAAGGCAGGCTGGCTCAACACAGTGGCTGGCAGGGCTGGCTTAACACAGTGATGAAGTTGCCTGGCCTGGAGAGACTCAGGGCACCTGGGGGTCAACTGGGGACTTCCTGCCCTGACAGAAGAATCTGCATGCCAGGAAGATCCTTCAGGGGTTCTGGAGGCTTCCATCTGCTCAGATGCCTCAGTCACAGCAGCCCCCTGTGCACCTGATCCTGTTATGTTATTAGGTGCCTGTGGTTGTTATATAATCTGGTGGCCACTTGAGGGTACTAAGAGTGAAGGGGTGGAGTCTGGCTTGTCAATCAGGTCACAGCCTGACGATGCCTCCTTGTGGGCATGGCCTTCTCACGAGGATTCTGGGAACATCCTCTCTCTCTCTTTCTCTGCTTTCATTTTCCTGTTGACAAGTCACACGGAGACTTGATGAGCCCTGTGAGAGACTCTCCCTCTACTTTACCTTCCGGTTGAAGAACCACACTCGGAGAGCTACTGGATCCACATGGAGACCCGCTCCAGACCTGAGATGCTCCCACTGGCATTGGATCCCCAAGACTTTGCACCCACTGGTCTGTGATCTTCCTTCATTTTGCATCACTGCATGTGCTATGTGAGTCTGAAGAGAAATTTATGGACTTGTATCAGACTTAGGAGCTAATATTGGACTTGTGGACTTGATCTGGAGTGGGCTGGGATGTTTTCTTAATATACAACTGCTCTTTGATATAAAGCTCTTTCCTATACATATAAGAGCGCCCCTGGATTTTTCTCTTGTCAACCCATCCTAACAAAGTGTCCCTGGGTCAGTTCTGACCCTTAATGATCCTCTGTACAACAGAATTAAACCCTGCCCCATCCCAGACGATTCTCACAATCGCTGCTGTCGTGAGTCCATTGTTGTGGTCATGGTGTCAATCCACCTCACTGGGCTCTTCATCTTTTTGTTGACCCTCGATTTTGTCAAGCATAACGTCCTTTTTCAGGGATTGGTTCCTCTTGCTAACACACCCAATGCATATGAGATAAATTCTGTTTCTAAGGAGCATTCTGTTTGTACTTCTTCCAAGACAGACTTACTGTATATACTCGAGTATAAGTCGACCTGAATATTGGCTGAGGTGCTTAATTTTTGTGCACAAAGACTGCATTAAAAATGTGCTGAAAAACTCAGCTTATACACGAGTATATACGGTATTTCTTCTTCTGGCAGTGCCCAGTATGTTCAATATTCTTGGACAACACTATAATTCAAAGGCATCAATTTTTCTAAGGCCTTCCTTATTCATTGCCCATCGTTTGCATGCAAATGAGACGACTGAAAATCGCATGGCTTGAATCAGGTATGCCTTAATCCTCAAAGTGATACCTTTGATTTTTAACACTTTAAAGAGGTCTCTTGCAGCAAGGGTTGTCGTTTGATTTCTTGCCTGCTGTTTCCATGGGCATTGACTGTGGATCCAACTAAAACGAAATCTTTGACAATTTCGAAATTTGCTCCATTCATTATGATGTTGCTGACTGGTCCTGCTGTGAGGATGTTTGTTTTCTTTCTGGTGAGCTATCAGCTACAACAAAGGCTGTAGTCTTTTCAACCATCAGTAAGTGCTTCAAGTCCTCTTCGCACCGACTAAGCAAAACTGTTTCATCTGTTGAGTCTAGGTTGTTAATGAGTCTTCCTCCAATCCCGATGCCACATCACTCTTTATACAGTTCAGTTTTTAGATGACTTATCCAGAATATAGACTGAATAAGTATGGTCAAAGGATACAACCTTGATGCACGTCTTTTATGGTTTTAAATAATGTAGTCTCCCACTGTTATATTCAAATGACTGCCTCTTGGTCTGGGTACAGGTTCCAGACAAGCACAATGAAGTGCTCTGGAATTCCCATTCTTGCAATGTTATCCAGAATTCACTATGCTGCACAGCCAAATTCATAGCCAATGAGACACGGGCAAACGTGTTAATGGCACTCTCTACCTTCAGCCAAGATCCGTCTGCGGCCAGCGATGATAGCTCTCATTCCACATGTCTTCCTAACCCCCCCGCTGGTCTGTCAATACTGGGATGGCTTGTGTGCTATTTGTGATGCTGGAAGCTGAGCCCCTGGCATTTCAAATACCAGCACGGTCGCCCACGCGAATAGGTTTCTGTGGAACTTCCAGACTAAGGCAGACTAGAAAGAAGGGTCTGGAGATCAACTTCTGAAAAACAAACCAAAACAACCCCCCCCCCCCAACCAAACAACACGAAGGAAAACGAAACGGCCACTAAAAACCTCCTGGATGCCAGTGGGAAGTTGTCTGACACAGTGCCGTTCGACCAGTCCTACAGGTTGGCAGGCGCTCAAAACACGACTGGACAAACACTGCCTCGTCCACGTGGAGTTGTCCTTCATGATGGGGTGGGAATACAGCTTTCAGGACCTGCCTTGGCTAACATGACGCTACTCAAAATGAGAAGAAACGGTTGTGAACATCCCTTAGTAATGAACGATACAAAGTATGAGCTACAATCCTATTGACCAGGGAATCACAAATCACCCTCGCCAGCCTGTTCCAGGGAAATCATTCTTGATGTCTCTGGGTAGAAATTTGGCTCCCTCTGGCTTCCTCTCTGTTATGGGTTGAATCAGATTCCATGAAAAGATAAGCTGAGGCCCTAACTCTTGGTACTTGCTTGGGAAAAGGTTCTTTGAAGATACGATCAATTAATAAGAGGTTGCGCTGGAATCGGGTAAGGCCTCATCCAATGTGAGTCTGTTCTTAGAAAAAGAGACGGGACACAGAGGGAGGGTGGCCTCGTGAAGATGGAGGCAGAGGTCACTGTGATGTCAAAAATGCCCAGGCTGGCCATGAATCCTCTTCAAAGACCTGAGAGGATCCTCCCTGG
The DNA here is from genome assembly GCF_050624435.1 of Tenrec ecaudatus. Classification (NCBI taxonomy): domain Eukaryota; kingdom Metazoa; phylum Chordata; class Mammalia; order Afrosoricida; family Tenrecidae; genus Tenrec; species Tenrec ecaudatus. The sequence continues at coordinate 32,163,092 of NC_134543.1, forward strand.
AGTCTACAGCAGCAATTCTCAACTGTGGGCCCCGACCCCTTTGGGGGTCCAATAACCCTTCCACAGGGGTCACCTGATTCATTACAGTAGCAAAATTATAGTTATGAAGTAGCAAGGAAAATAATTTTGTGGTTGGGGTCACCACCACATGAGGAACTGTATGAAAGGGTCATGGCATCAGGAAGGTTGAGAACCACTGGTTTACAGAGAGACTGCATCCCAGAAACCAGGTTGATTCCAGACTTCTGGTCTTTAGAACTGCGGGAAAACATGCTTCTGTTGTTTTAAGCTACTCAGTGTGTGGTGCCCTGTGATGGCGTCTCTAGGAAGCTAGTTTACATCTCTCTAGCCCCAGTTTGCCTTCTGATGACAGAAAAACAAAGCCAGTCCTCTTCTTTTTGAGAACTAATTAAATAGTCCTTTCAATGTACTGCCAGTCCCCCTGCAGATCCCCCCTCCAGGAACACGTGGCTGGACCGCTCAGCTACTCCCTGGCAGGACATGGTTGGAGTCTTGCCATCTTGGTCACAATATTTTGCTTATTTCTCTTTGGTTGGCCCCACTTTGCCAATGTGGCACCAAGAATAAGGTGACCAGACGTCCCGATTTTTAACGATTTTTCCCATGTCCCGCGGCGTTTTAAAAAAGTCCCGATGTTTGGAAAGCATGCACGACAAGCTAGGGTATACGGTTTTCGGCGGCCATGTGGCTATCTCGCCAGGATGTGAGTTTTATCAGTGGTGTCCCGCTGGTGTCCCGCTTTACCAATGTTAACATCTGGTCACCTTAACCAAGAACGGAGTTCCATCTTCTAAGGAAAGTATAATCCACATGGGAGTAGAAGAGTTGAGTTTTCTGGAAGGTTCTAAACCTCTCTTTAACCTAATTTTAACCAAGACAGACCTTTGAAAGTAGCTTTGCCATCTCAGGGCACTGGATGGGAAAGAGCCCAGGAAAAAGTCAGTGTTCCCGGATTCCCCAATCCCATCTTGGGTCTGAGGCCCCGGGGCTAGCGAGAAGACCTGCTAACAGTTTGCCTGGGCTGGATCCCTGAGCACTCATGCCCAGCTGAGGGATGAGAGATTTAGCAGAGGGGTTTAGTGAGTATTGTCTTTCTTGGCCCCCAGAAATCTGACTGGTAGCTGGATGCAGAAGCCGCACAGACTTGAGTGTGTAGACCGTTGCTTCCTGTCTAGCTCTCTGCACAAACTCCTCGGCCCCATCCTACGCTCCCTCGAGGCTCAGCCTCCAAGGACACAAACCTGCAAGGCCCTTGCATTTCTATTCCCCAAGCTGGACTTTGGTGCCTTTCCTTGCTCGGGCTCCTGGATGGAGCTATGAACTAAATGCTGAACCCCAAACACTTCTATTCACACATACTCTTTGAGAGAAAGAAAATGAGTGTTCATTTCCTGTAAACTAGTACAAGTTCAACATTTGTCCTAGGAAACGAAGAACAAAGCCAAAACCAAGCAAGAAACTATAATCCCAATTGGGGGGCTGGTGGTGTGGAGAGGGGTGGGCAGGGGAGCGGATGGGACACAGGCCTTAACCTGTTTTTGCCTCAAAAGAAAAATAGTTCTTTTTTGTAGGTTGCCTAGGAACTGCGAGGTTGCCAGCCTCCTCGACAGCACTCCCCCAGGCAGGCGGATTATCTTTCTGCTGAGCTTGCTGAACCGTTATTTATCACCTGCCAAGATTGATTATTCACCCTGGGACAATGACAGCCCTTCCTTTCCCCTGTTAATTACTGTCATCATTAATATCCATGTCACTAATTAGTATTCATTCACATTGAAACTCCTTCCTTGCTATCATATCCGCTGCCCCGCTCCACCCCGACCCCAGCCTTCAGCCCATTGTCTGGCTCCCTGCCCCCTTTGGCTTGATGCCCTCCCTGTCTGGCCTCATTGTTCACCCGCCGTCGGCCAGGCCCCAGTGTGCACGCATACGCAGCACTTTTTTCCCCCTTTCATTAGGGAAAGTCCCCCCGCACCTCCTTTCTTCTTTTCCCTGCCCTGACATTCCCTCTACTCCTCTGGGCACCAGTGTGACTGTCCCCGGCGGGCCTGCACACCATCCAGACTGGCGCCATCCCTGATGTGCTGTGGGCCCTCTTTGGTGGACTCCAGCAAGCCCACGATCCCTAGTACTTGCTAGACATTTGCATTCTCTGGGTGGTGGTGGGCCACTTCAAGTGTCCTTGGACTGATTCAGGAGTTCCTGGGTGGTACAAGTGGGCAGATACCCTTGGCTGCTCACTGAAAAGTCGGAGGTTGGCATCTCCCCAGAGACATTTCTGAGGAAAGGCTGGGTGAGCATTCACTTCTGGAAAGGTAACCCTCGGGAGCCCCTGGCACACACAGCTTGGCCGTTGTGGGAATTGACTCCGAGGTCATTGGATTTTGGTTTGAGTTGGACCAATTCAAAAGAGGCCGGCCTCCAGGCCTGTGGCATTAGCACGGAAAGTGTCACTCGTGGTTTAGCCTCAGGAATAAGAAAGGGAAATCTGTCACCCCGTGATGTCCTTGAAAAGATCGACCACGATTACCCCGTAGAATCAGGGGGACACAGTTTGAGTCACTCCTGCAAGAACGCGTTTTCACTCTTCCAATTTCTCCTTCTTTTCTCCCTCCTTCCCCGGCTCCCAGTCTTCCCTTCCGAGTCCCAGAGGCACTAAAAGCAGATTGTGTTCTGTGCTCCCTAAAGTGAATGGTTCCCTTTGTTAGATCTTAGTCCTTTGTTCAGCCGTCCTGGACTCCAGGCCGACACACAGCAGTCGGGTCGTGCAAGGACAGACAGCACTTAGCCCCAAGGCCTTGGAACATTGGTAGAAAGCTTCCTTTTCCAGGTCACTTCTTCCCCGAGACATTCCAGAAACATCCCTGAAATGCACTAGAAGGCACCCAGAGCACCTTCACCCTGTACGCCTACGGGAGGGGACTTCCAAACGTCCCTGGAAAATGGACGGAAAAGGTAATGGAATAGAGATCCGCGGCGTTGCCTTGCAATCAATGACACGACACCAAATGCGTGTGGGTTGTTGAATGGAAGCCTGGTGGGCTCTGTCACTCTTCCCCAAAGCACAGCAGAGCATTCCAGAAAGACAATGGGGTTGTCCATGACCTTTCGAAACCCGTTCATCTTAAGAAAGACCAGGAAATCCACCTCCTGAAAATCAACCAGTGACAACCCGGTGGATCACAACAGGCTGCTGTCTGTTCTGCATCTGACACGTGACCAGGAGGGCTCAATTGCTGGAGGAGGACGTCGTGTGTGGTGACGTAGAAGGACAGAAAGGGCCAGGGGACCCTTTGAATGGTGGACTGGAACAATAGCCACCGTGAGGGACCTGGACCATCAGGAGATGACCCAGGGCTCGGCGACATTGTCTGCTGCGCTTCAGGGCACCCTCCCCACTCCAAGTCCCAGTTGGCTCAGTGACACGTATCTCTCTGGGGAGCACCTATGTTCCATATACTTCAAGTAGGTATTCCAGGATGCCTCAAGGAGTTCGTGGAAAAAATTCCCTTATCTTTCGATTCCATTTTCCCACAAACTTTTAGGAGGCCGCTCATCGAGAATTAGATTGATCGGAGGGCTGATGGGCAACAACTCCAAAGTTCCCGGGGAGGGGTCTGAACAGGTAAGTCATGGCCCATGCAGACAATAAGGGCTGTCTGCACACCTAGTCTGTGAAGGGAGAAGGCATGTTGAGAAGAGCGCACGTGTTAAAGGCCAGAAAAGCAATCTGCTCATTGCAGTTGATAGATGTACACAGATGTGGAGGAGGTATATTTAAATGGTTAATTTCAGGTTATTTCAGGGAAAGGGGAAAATCAAATGATAAGAAATATATATTTGTTCTACTTTGATGCTATTTGAAGGTCATGTAATCTTGACACATTATTGTATATGAAAAAAAGCCCTTTGGGTTTTAAAGAGAAGAGAGAGGGAGGGTTGGCTTCTGAGACCACAGGACAGAGGATGTGGAGGACTAAGGAGGACCAGGGATGGCTCAACCTGAGCTTTGCCAGGCGGGCACCCCTTCCCACCACCTCCTGCCTCATACAGGCCCCGCTTTGCAGGAGAGCAGAGGGGGCAAGAAGGGAGGAACTCAACGCTGTCTTTTTCCTAAGGAGTAAAGATGAAGAAGCTTGACCATGGGCCTCATGTGTTGGTTGCTTGCTGTGACCGTCTGCTGCCCCTGCGGTCTATATCAGACCTGTCTACCCATTGTTCTGGACCAAGGGGGGCAACTTGCACGCCCCTCACGTCCCTTTATTTACTTACTTGGGTAGAATGGAATCTGCGAGTCTCCTTTCTAGTGACCTTCCATGTTGCCTTCACTCAGATGCAAAGCAACCGGATTTCAGTAAATTGGTAAGATCTAATGTTTGAGGTGGTTCTGTTTCTGGCTGGGCCAGCCCCGTCTTCCACCAATGTTCTGCCTTGTTTTCTGGGCTTTGTCTTTAAGGCTTCCAAGCTCTTCTAACAATGAAGCATCTGACAGGGTTACATGGGAAACTCCCCCCTCCCCTAAGAGGCTCTGCTATGGAAGACTCCCCATCCTTCCCAATGCGCGACATTCATCTGAGTCCAAATAAGATTATGAAAGTTGGTAAAAGACTGGTTCCAGCCACCTGCAAATTCCATGGTACCTGCAATGTGGCAGATTGAGGTCCCAGGACTGAGGAGGGAGGTTTGCATCTCTCCAGTCTTCACCATTTGGAAAGATTTCTGAGTAAAATCAATCCAAGCCCACCAAAAGAGAAGGTGGTTAATACCCGGAGTGAACTCGGGAAACACGTCAATCAAGCTTATGACTCAGTGTACCAGAAAAAATATCATCCACCTGCAAAGGTCTCTACCACCCCTGAGTGGAGAGAGCAGCTGCCTGCCTCACTCACCACATAAGTCCCACTACAGCCAGTGCTTACCAAGGGGCGTCCCAACCCTCCAGTGCCCAAAAAGGTCCAAGGCCATAGAAGTAGTATCTTGTTGGAGCCAAATTTTATTTCTCCCACACCATCCTGCCTCTCCTGTCTCTGAGTAAGTTTCTGGAGTAACATTTGTGCCCCCCCTTTTCTTCCTGAAGCACAGACATTCATTCGGTGTTAATAATAAGCTCTAGCACAATTAGCTATTGAACTAATAATTTATTGAGCACTTTCTATAACCCAGACCCTTGCGATGGTCCTATTATAATAATCCTATGGCATGACTAGCTTATTACAGGATCTCTTTTGCAGATAAAAGGAAGGACATTCTAAGTAAAACAACCCTTAGCATATGGGACCTTTCTTTCACTCCTCAGGAGCCTGGGGAGTGCTGAGTGCTGAACTAGATCGCCACCCTAAAGGTTAACAGTTCAAATCCACCAGCTATCCTTCGGGAGAAAGATGAGGCAGTTTCTGTCCATCAAGATTTGCCCTCTCAGAGGCTTAGGGAGCAGTCCTACCCGGTCCCATAGGGCAAAGGAGAGGCATGGGCACGGGCGGTGGGCACAGAGGAGAGCTTGCAGTTAGGTAGAGAAAAATAGAGCTGGGAGAAAGAGCAAGGTGAACAGTTCAGTGGGGCTTTTGGGGATCCTTGCCTCCGTGAAGCTTCCAGCGAAGCAAATCTTATGAGCAGTTCTGCTCCGTTACACACAGGGATGCAATCAGCTGGAGTAGATGTGATGGGAACAGGTTTGGTTTTATTCTTCTTTCATGGGGGGCAGAGAGGAGAGTGTTGAATCCCACCTGACACCGCCCACACTTGTCCAAGGAAAAGTGTGACCAAGGTAATAGAGGAATGCTTGCTACCTTGTTATCTGCTGCAATGTCACCCAGAAATACCACGCGTGAGCAGATTGCACAAACAGCCATTTGGCCCCTCACAGCTGAGGGGGAGGGAGGCCACACGAAGAGCACAGACTAGAGGGGACGGTCCTTTGAACATTTGTTCCTTAGAGGTCTCCCTGGTGTCTCGGCACCCTGCTTCCCCTGGGCCTCGAGGGCTCCCAGCACAGGGACTATGGATGCAGGTGCCTCTGATCTCTGCTCACTTGTTCAGCCCCTCTTACATTTTCACATCGGTGGTTTAGTGGTGAGTGTAGCTGCTGTCCTCAAGAGACTGGCTTAAGATACAACCTAATCCTGGAGATAATGTCCTGCCTCGTTAACATGAGAGAGGCTAGGATGCACAGGAGGTTGGCCAATGAAATCCGATAGCAAAATGGAGGCGAGCTATAGATTGCTAAGACTCATGGCCTAGCCATGTTGACAGACACTGTGAGGGGATCCCAATCCAATCTATAACGCTGGCTTGCTAAGCGTTTAAGAGGCAAGAAGGTGCAATGCGTACAAACCAATACTTCAGGGTCCATCAATGCGTTGTACGTCCCCTACAAAATGTGTGCCCCAGGGCATATCCTTTACTCATCAAAATCTCCAACCAAACTCACTGCCAGCCAATCGATGGCAGAACTGCTGCGCTGGGTTTCTGAGACTGTAACTCTTTACAGGAGTAGAAAGCCCAGCCTGTCTCCTGCAGAGTAGCTGGTGGTTTTGAACTGAGGACCTTCCAGGGCTCCTCTCGAACTACCACGCATCCTACCGTTCACGTCCTCATGTGTCCACTGGGGGAAATGCCTGGTGGCGGGGTTAAAGCAGATCACACACATACAGCCCTTTGTCTCATGCTTTTGCTGAAATGGCCCGCTCATTGCCAGGCCAGCTGCATGCTCAGGGCTGTCAATCCCTCATGCGAGAATGAGAGCAGTCTCAGCAGAACGTGCGGCGCAGCCCTGAGCTCCAGTGACATGCTGTCCGGGAAACGAGCCCGCATCTGGCACGTGGCATTCCGAACAGACTCACTGCTCATAGAGCCTGTGTTTCAGGGAACAACCTTATCTTAGGACTGAGTCTCCACCCTCGGCATCTGCCTGGCCGGGATAGACAGCCACCACCAAGAGTCCTTGAATTATTCATCTGTTTGGAACGTTAGGCCTTAGACCTTTCAAAACATCTTTCGATGCTCTCGGGGGGGGGGGGGGGTGTCTTCTGATGAACAGTTTTGTTGGGGCACAAAGCAAGAATGACAGGAGGGGAAACTGCAAAAATTGGAAGGCCTTGTTCAGGAAAGGGACCCTGGCCTGGAAGCTTCTCTGGCCCTACTCCTCTGGCTGTTTATTTCCTAGGAAGTCAGGGCAGAAAACAAAGCAGGTGCCCTCCCCTCCACCCCCACCCCCCACCTGGTGAGTCCACCACATGTAACAAATCAAACATCCCCTCTGGCTCCACATGCTCTGCTCCCCCACGTCTCTGCGTTCTCCCCTGCTCTCGCCTTCTTCCTCCTAGACGGTCTTTCCATTCCCAGAATGCACCGTGTTCTACCCCCATGGCAGGGCTTTTTCAAAGGTTTCTCTGTCCATGCCACCTCTAGGCTAGCCAACTCCTGCTGGGCCAACTCCTGCTGGTCCTCTGGCCCCAGTGCCTTTGGGTGGGTGGGTCGGGGGGTGGGGGGGGGAGCTTCCCTGTTCTCTCTCCCTCTCAGAAACCAAATCAAAACCCAAACTCACGGCCACCGAGATGATTCCAATTCCCAGCCACCCGACAAGGCAGAGTGGAAGTGACCGTGAGGATTTCTGAGGCTGTAACACTTGACCGATTAGAAAGCCTCGTCTCTCTCCCGGTGAGCGGCTGGCGGTGCTGACCAGGAAGGGCAGGGAGTCCACCTGGCTTGGCTTTGAACAGGCTGGAGGAGCTGAATCCAGACACACAGAATGGGAGCTGGGGACTCCCCACCAGGGGACTCCCGGAGTCCAGCCCTAACCGGGACCTGCCAGGCCACCTTCCCCAGGGGTCTTCTCCCAGGCCAGGCTCGTGGGGAGCTGACCTCCATGGTGTGTGGCAACCGCGCCCCTCAGCGTCCCACCGTGCACCTGCAGGCCAGCCAGTCAGCCCCGGGAAACCGCTATGGGTGCTCTCCCTCCCAGTGCCCGCCCCTTCCTCTCTCCCTGCAATGTAAAGCTTCCCTGCACAGTATGAAAAATAATAGGGGGCAGGAGACCAGACGAGGTTATTACCAACTCATAAATCAACCGGCAGGCTGAGCGTGGCGGCATGGTCCCTGCGAGGGGCTCCCCGGGTCTGTTATCTCACCCGAGCCCCCCTTCCCCCCCCCCCCATTGATTCATAACCCCAACGCTTCCCTGCGTCCCAATCCTGAGTCTCAGATCTAATTGTCAGCAGCCAGGGACATGATTTGCAAGAGGATGTGGGCAGCTAGCAGCAGGCGCAGGGGCGGAGCAGAGATGAGTTTTGTCAATCGGAGGGACCCTGGGCCAGCATCAGCCCTGCCATCAGCTGATTACAGGCAAGGCAAGACGTGGTCACCTCCATCGGGTCCAGGCACACTGCTCGGGGCGTGGCTGCTGTTCCCGGGGGATGGTTGTCACGGATGGCCGCTTCCCACACCACCCAAAGGCAGCAGTGGAAAGCCAGGGAACCCACTGCCCCACCCACCTGTCGGAGGACTGTGTTTTGGGGGCTGCAAGGCTTCTGGGACTTTAGGGCCTTCCAGTGTCCCCTAAGGTTGCCGAGAGGCACATGTGGCTATGTGTAACCGCCAGCCAATTCTGACTCACACAGTCCTGCCTTGAAGGGTGTCCACCGCCTTTTCCTCCACCACACAGAGGCTGGCGGTGTTCAAACCAGAGACCTTGACGTTAGCAGCATGCTCTATGACCACTGCACCTCAACCCCCAAAAGCCCCAAAGCAACTCACTGCCACCGAGTCCAAACGGACTCACGTGGTTTCTGAGACTGCAACTCTCCGGGAGTAGAAAGCCTCCTCTCTCTCCCGTGGAGCTGCTCGCTGGAGCTTCTGAGCTGCCGGGCTTGCAGTTGGCAGCCCAACATGTCCCCCTCCCCCACCAGGCCACCGGAGATTCCGCATTCAAATCCGCCCCGCAGTGCAGTGGGGCAAAGGTCCGGCAAACCTGCTTCTGTCGCTTGTTGCTGTGCTGTGTGATGGAGCAGCAGGACCCACAGGGTGACAAGTCTCGACAGAAGCAGGTCACCAGGCCTGTCCTCGTCTCCCACAGAGTGGCTGGTAGGCTCAAACCACCAACCTTTGGGGCAGCAGCCAGGCGCGTCACCACTGTGCCCCCCGGTCCCCTTCTCTGTAGAGATGACAGCCAAGAAAACCCCATGGAGCAGATCTTCTCTGTGACATGCAGGCCACCATGGGTTGTCACCGAATGGTCACCTCACAAGCAAACTGACTCAGGCTGGTGGCTCGGGAGCATTTACAATTTAATGTCAATCTCTGGGGACACGGCGTGGTGGAGGAAGTAAGGACGGCGGCTGCAGTCGCTGGCTCACCAGCAGGTCAGCCCCACGACACTCTTACCAAATGGGCCTGGTAGCACTTCCTTGAAAGTCTGAAAGGGCACTGGGGTCGTGCCACCGCTTTGGCATGGGCAAGGGCGTGTGCATCAGGAGATGTGAGCAAACTGGGTTTCAAGCAGCTTTTGGGACACACAGGTGTGCAAGCACAGGTTTTCCTGGCTGCCGATCGACTCCCAGCTCCAGCTCCCCGGAGCCTGCCTCCGGATCTCCATCACAAACGGGTTCAGCTCGAGTGAAAGAAGTTGGTCTTTGTAACCAGTCAGGTCCTGGGTTCAAAGGGTGGCTCTGCCCCTTGCTAGAACATCATGTTGGCTGTACTGCTCAACTGCTCTGAATCCGGGCCTACTCATCTGCAAAGTGGAGCCAATCACAGACTGCCTCCCAAGGTTCTGTGGAGAGTGTATAGGAGGAAATGTAATTAAAGACACCCAGGTACCAGTCCCTGGTACCTTCCAGCATCACCGACTGAGCCGGCAGCACAGTGAAAGGCACCCAGAGGAGCCCTGCTAGCACTGGGTTGCGATCCCCAAGGCCAACAGTTCCAAGCCACCAACCCCTCCGCTGGAGAAAGATGGGGCTTTCTACTCCCGTAAAGAGCTACAGGCTCTGAAGCCCACGGGGCAGTCCTATCCTGTCTGATGAGGTCACTGTGAGTCAGTATCAACCCGATGGCAGTGAGTTGGATTTTGCTTTAGTTCAGGGCCCATGGAGCCCTGGCGGTGGGTGGTTCCACGTTGTGCTGCTAACTTGAAGGTCATCAGTTCGAAACCACCAGCCACTCCTCGGGAGAAAGGGGCTTTCTATGGTCACAAAGAGTCTCAGTCTCAGAACCTCCCAGGGGCAGCATTGTATAGGGTCACGGTGAGTCAGCATCAACTCAGGGGCAGTGGGTCCAGTCCCTGGTACCCATCCATCATGGGTTCCTCTCTTTACCTTGCCATCCGCAGCCCACCCACAGCCCTTCCACTTGCCCAAACTGGACTCCGGCTCGGAGCTGTTCTCCACTCCGAGAACCGGAGCCAGATGTACACCTGCACTTCCCTTCTCTTTCCCTCCGTGGTCTACCAGCCTGCAAGCCCCCGGACAGTCCAGAGATTGTTCTGGCTCGGTGTCTTCAGGTTCCTCCTGCTCATGCAGACGGATGAGCCTGTTCTTCTCTAGAGCTCCAGGGTCAACCCCAGGGCAGGACCCCTTCCCAGTTCTCCAGGGAAACATTAGAGAAGCTGCTAGGTCCCTCCAGCTTCCCCCCAGCCGCACCATTTCTCCGGCAGGAGTGTCCGGGAGGCAGATGGTCTCTAAGACCTTGTTGTGCCTTGCCCTGTCTAAGTCTCAGCTTTCTTGTTTATGGGACATAACAGAGGCCCGATCTGACACATGGCCGAGAGGACAGCACCTGAAAAGGATACAGCCCTCTGACCCTCAGCACACAGAATATGACCAATAAATGCCCGGCTATTATTACTACTATTGCTGTGATTACTGGCTGGAGCTTTTAGCCAGTACCTGCAGTGGTGAGTAAGGCAAGACTGGCCTTAAATCGAGTGTCCCAAGGGCTCTGATTGGAGCTTTGATAGCCTAGTGGGTTAAGTCTTGGGCTGCTAGCTGCAAGGGCAGCAATTCAAACCCACAAGCTGCTCCACAGGTGAAAGATGAGGCTGTTGCTCCTACAAAGCCTTAGAAACCCTACCGAGCACTTCTGCTCTGCCCGGTGGAGGCACTCTGAGTTAGAATGGACTCAATGGGAGGGCTTAAGGAGCCACAGAAGGTCCGTTGGTGCCCTCGCCCGCCACTCCACAGGTTGGTGGTTCAAACTCATCCAGCGATAGTCCTAGTAACCTGATTCCATCAAGCTGACAGCCAAGAAAAGAGGCCACAGGGAACCCAGAAGATTCAACCAGATGGCAAGGAGCTCAGGTTTGGGGGTTTTCTTTGTTCTTTTATGGGCCCCAGAGGGGGGAACATTGGATTCCAGGTGACCTCATGTCTGGCAGGGGTTCCCACAGACGAAGGCATGCAGGACAGAGAGCCGTAGGGCAAGGACCACGGAGCCTTCTCGGGATGAGCGCATGCTTCCCGGTGTCAGGGCTCGGCCCTTCCCGCCTCCTCCTCTCCACGGAGCCTTCCCGGGGGAGGGAGGATGCTGGGAGGGCGGGGAGGCTCCAGAGCCCACAAGCCTTCCTTGGCCCCTCTTCACTGGCTTAGTCCCTCCTTTCAACCTGTCACCTTCCTGATGGATAGGACCCACCTCCTCCCACCCCTCTGTGGCATGGCTCTTATTAACTCTTCCCTGTCCTACCCCGGCAGCAGGCACTGTGCATCCCTACCCATGACACCTGCTATGCACCCCCCTCCCAAACACACACACACACACGCAGCACACGCCCAACTGACACATGCACACACTCAACACACAGCCCCTTATCCACACCTGCAGAGGCAGCACCTACATGCACACACATACACACACACACACACTCACACAGCCATGCACAGAGAGGAGCACACCATGCTCCGTTCACACAGACCCACACAGTTACGCACACCCGCCCCCACAGGGGCAGCACATGTCCAACTCACACATGCACCCACTCACTCCCGCACATACCCTCCCGCACACAGAGGCCGCACCCACATACTCACACCACACTCCCAGCTGTCACAGACACCCGATTCTGCCTGTACATTGTCCCTCATCCCCAACAGCCTGAAAATGACCAAAGAAGTGGAAACGTTAAGAACAAAGTTGGAAGAAAGAAGTATTTTGATCCCTTTGAAACCCAAGCGATCCGTTTAATAAGTGCAGGTCCCATCTCATGACCACTGGCCCACCAGCTGCTCTGGGTCCATTTGCTGAAAATAGCCGTGGCCACCTGAGCGCTGCAGCTGGAGGGAAAGAATGGGCCCAGAGGCCCCAATCGGACCCCGGGAAGCAGCCTGCCGACTCCTTGCTCTGCAGAGCTTCTGGGTGGTCATAGAACGTCTTGTGGATGTGACCGCTGTGTGCATGAGGGCCTGGAAGGGAGGGATGGCTCCCCTCCTCACCCCACCCCGCCCCTCAGGAAGAGCACCCTCTAGACAAATGTGTGATTTCGAACTGCTGACCTTGTACTTAGCAGCGCAAGTTAGGGCTCTTCTGAGGCCCTGTTGTGGGATGTCTGCTGTGGCAGTGCTCAGACGGTCGGAGACCTCTCTTTCCTTCCACCCTCCGAACCCCACCCAGGGGCGGACCCCATCCGGGCCCAGAGGGTGTGTGCTTCGAGCCCACAGAGGCAGCTGACAAGAGGGGAGGACGACGGGAGGGCACCCAGCATAGCCATGGATGGGAACTCGTTCTCCAATGGGCGTTTCCATAAGCGAGGCTCAGGCAGGCTTTACCACGGAGTGCACTTGACTGAGGTCCATAATGCGGACACTGTCCCAGAGTGGCGCACGGGGACTGGAGGTGGTAGTCTACCAGGGTGCCTCTGAAGAAAGTCCTGGTTACCGACTTCTGTGAGACCAGCGACGGAAAGCCCAGTGGCGCATGCTCAGCTCAGATGCACACTTTCCCTCAGCCCAGAGATGGGCTGCCAAGCACAGCAGCCTGCATGTACTTCAAGGTCACAGTGGGGCCTGCCCAGACACTCCCATGGCCCAGCTGAGGAGACTGAGGCAAGGCCAAGCGTGAAGGTCTGTGACTTACGTCTTCATGCAAAAGAGCACATCTTATCTGTGCCCTCCATGCCTCAATGGCCCTGCCCCCCCTGGGGCTTACGTTCAGAGAGAGAACTCAGACACAGCAACCAGGAAACCGGACCAAGACACCGTACAAAACCTAGAACATAGCAGAGCAACCCCGAGGACAGACCGACGCGATGCGACGGGGGGTGGCTGGGGGGCTCCTGGGGTTGGGCGGTGAGCATGATGCCGTTTCACGGTCTAGTCGTGTAGAAGTACACGCAGGATACTCCTTAGGAGCAAAGACAGCTAGGCATTCTCTCATAAACCTTGGCCATGCTATCAGGAGATCTCAGTTCCCTGGGAAAGGGCACTGTGCTTGGGGAAACGGAAGCCAGGGACAGGAAGACTGCAGACACAGTGGCTACAACAATGGGCTCAAACCTAACAACAGCTGCGGGAGGGCACCGGACCCACCAGGCAGCTTTTCCTTCGCTGGTGCACAGTGTCACCGTGAGTCGGCCCGAACAACACCACTGAGCTAGGTCTTTGGATGAAGAGGCAGGGCAAGTGCTAAGACCCTGGAGGGGAAGCACCCTGTTCTGTCCAGAGACAGGAAGGAAGGCTCCTCGAACTGGACACGGTGACCTGGATCAGGCCGAGGTGAGACCAGAAAGGGAGGCGAGGCCACACTCCCCATGGTGCTTCCAGGAAAAACCACTTGGTGTTCCACCAACTCCAATTCAGGACGCAAATCCATGTGTGTCAGAGCCTCACTGAGCTCTGCGGGGTTTTCTGAGACTGATGCCTTCAGAAGCAGGTTCGAACTCTGACTTTTTGGTTAGCAGCTGCAAAAGGGAACCCCCCACCACCTGCTGGGGTTCATTGTCAGAGCAGCAGGCTGCCGGGGGGACTTTAAGGAAGGAAGGAAGGAAGGAGTCTGCTATGCATTTTGAGCAGATCATTTTGCCTGCGAGGTGGGAAATAGATTGTGGGAGTAGAAGGTGTGTGGGGGGGGTGCTGCTTGGGCATTTCTTAGTGGCCTGGGGCAGGGAGGTGTGGGCTGGCAGCAGCAGGGGGATTAGGAGACGGAAATGGGACCGGGACATGCAGGGTTTTCGGCTCCACTCCCTGGATGGTAAAAGCAGGCCTAGTGGCACAGTGCTCAGCCAAGGTGGGAGGCTGGCGCCCATCAGCTGTGTTCTGTTGGAGGAAGATGGCAGTCTACTTCAATCCAGATTTAGTGCCTTGGAAACCCTAGGGGGCAGGTCTACTCGATCCTGTAGGGTCACTGGAAGAGTTGGAATCTTCTCCATGGCAGTGCGTTTGGTGTGGGCATCTGGATGGATGGATGGAGCCCCTCCTGAGATGGGGCAGAGCTGGGGAGGAGGATCGCTTGGGAGACTGAGAAGAACTGTTGGCTGGTTAGATTTTCTGGGGAGGGCAGGTGGGAAATAAGGTCGGGAAGCCACTGGAACAGAAAAATGGGTCCTAGGAAGAGAGGTCGGATGCAGTCAACAATGCAGCAAAAGAAGGGAAGTCAAGTCCTGGGCTTGTGCAGTGGTGTGGGATACAAGAGAATTTTCCCCAGGTTGTCTCCCCCAACTACATGTCAAACCTAGGACGGTGCTTGTATCACATAGTAAATGACTGTACACTTGGAGGTCAACGCTAGCTGCTTAGAGGTCATACTCCCTGAGGGTTGTCAGTCACCGAGGGCAATCAGACTGTACAGTCTGTCCCACCCTAAGGAGGGCCCACTCCCTTCTGATAAGGATAGTGGATTGCCTCCCTGCGGGAGAGCCCAGAGACAAGGTTGAGCCCACTCAAGGATGACCAAGGTTAGGCTGCCATCTTGACACTACGGTCCATCCATCTTGTCACGTGTCCCCCTAATCCCTCCCCTTCCTATTACATGCACATCCCTCACTCATCCCCTTCCTGTGACATGTATGCCCATTGAACAACCCCTTCCTGTGACATATGTGGTTACCTGTAATCAGGGGGGCTTGCACACACCTAAGTATATATAAGCCTTGGTCAGAAATAAAGAGGGACTCTCCGCTCTCCTCCTCCCACTCTCTGCGCGGGCCTGGCTGCTGAGATCACGGCCATCCCGAGGTGAGCAAGCTACCATAAAACAAGTCGGACTCCTTTATTTAACTCACTTTCCTCTATTTCCTATCTTCCATGACTTTCCTATGATCTTTATAGATTATAATCGTACAATTGCACCTACAGATCCCCCACGGTTTGTCAGAGGCTGGCTACTCTAACACAGTGGGGCTGGTGGGGAAACCAGGCCTCTCCGGTCTCCATCTGGGTGCCTGCCCTCTCCTAAGGTGCTGAGAACAGCTCCAACAAGGGACCCTCATCCAGACCCGTCCCCCCTCCCCCCTCCCCCCCCCCCCCCCCCCCGGCAACCTTGCTTGTTGTCATTACCACTCTCTTCCTGCCCGTGCCCCGATTCAGAGAAGTCTGCACTCAACAGCCTTCCAGCTTCTGATGGCTCAGCCTGAGGACCAAGCCCGACAGACAGCTAAGTAGTTCTGCATTCTCCTCTGGTTTATAACAAGTTTAAATGTGTTTCTTGGCTCTTCTGTCATTGCACTACAGCAGACTCCCTGAAAGCATGGTAGGTGACTCTCGAGCCGGCCTGCCTCCCAGCCCTGCTGTGTGACCTCCCTGCTTGGGCACAGTACTCCGTCTAGGCATGTGTGACATTGCCCGCTCAATCACTCGGTTTGGGATGAGTCTGGGCCCCAGACTCCACCTGCGTTACAAGATTGTGGCAAGAAAAGCCCATTGTTCCCACAGATCTGCTCCAAGCTGACAGAAACTAGCTTTCGTGCAGAGAATGTGCTGCACATATTCCCGCGTGGGGATGCTCAGGACAAAGTAGAAGACAACCTGATTATAAAATCCATCCAGAGTCTGTTCTTTTTTCTAATTCCATTCCCTCATCAAAAATGGAGGGAGGGGGAGGGAGGGAGGGAGAGAGAGAGAGAGAGAGAGAGTGAGAGAGAGAGAGGAGGGTGCCTGTCTGGAAACCTCATGCGGTGTCACTATGAGTCAGAATCGCTTGTTGGCGGTGGGCTTGGTTCTGGATTCCCTCATCATCACCCCTGCCACACGCACTAGCATCTTCCAAAATAGACTCCATTGGAGCCACGGATAATTAACGAAACTGCTGAAAATGAAGCAAAAGCCTCGAACAGCATCTAAGTAGTGACTAGGAAGAGAGCTCCCCCGACCCCGCTGGTGACAGGCAGCCGCTGACATCGCTATAGCGTTGAGCGCAGGATCCCGGCAGTCAGAGAACACCAAGCATAAGCTTGCATTCCGTAACCTTCATTCGTGTATGACTTGCTCGGGTGGGGCAGGGCACTGCCTCCTGAGGTCCGCATCCCCAACTCTTCGCAGAGGGCACAGGACACCCGTGACACACGCCTGACAAATGCACTCAAGAATGCCGGGCAAACGCAACGATGAGTGTTCAGGCATAGAGCGAATCACTGTACTGCTTTCCCTACAAGAATGTGCCCTAATGGTCTTGATGATGGGTCTCCAAGAGAGTTAGTGAGGAGCTGGGCTGCTCACTACAAGGTCAGCAGTTTGAAACCACCAGCTGCTCCACAGGACACAGGTGAGGTTTGCGACTCCATTAAAATTTAGTCTGTGACCAGAAAACATGCCTACAGGTCAACAAACAGACCTGGAACTATTTATAAGCTTTTCTTTATTGTTTTTGGTTTTATTTTGTTGTTTTCTTTTGCTCTGCCTTGTTTTTGTACTTTTTATTGTTTCTTCATGTCTATCAAGATAAGATAGGTGGGATAAACAATCCAGAGGAGAAAACAACGGGACCAATGGTTCCGGGGGGACAGGGGAGAGGGGAGGCAGGGAAAAGGAAGTGGTGTTAACAAACCCAGGGATAAGGGAACAACAAGTGATCTAAAATCGGTGGTAAGGAAGGCATAGGATACCTGGTGGGGCTTGATGAGGCAATGTAACTGAGAGGAATTACTGAAACCTCACTGAAGGCCAAACATGTTAATGGGACAAGAGGAAAGTAAAAGGAAACAGAGGAAAGAGCTAGGAGGCAAAGGGCATTTATAGAGGTCTAAATACAGGCATGTACATATGTAAGTATATTTATATATAACCATAGGGAAATAGATCTATGTACATATATTTTTGTGTTGAATATCAAGGTAACAGATGGACAAGTACTTGCTCAATGCAAGAACACTTTGTTCTAACAACCTGGCATTCTGTTATGCTCACCATCTCGACATGATCACTGAAGACAAAGTGGGTGCATAATCAAGTGTGGTGAAGAAAGCTCATGGTGCCCGGCTATCAAAAGATATACCATTTGGGGTCTTAAAGGCTTGAAGACAAACAAGCGGCCATCTAGCTGAGAAGCAACAAAGTCCACATGGAAGAAACACACCAGCCTGTGTGATAATGAGGTATTGATGGGATCAGGTATCAGGCATCAAAGACCCAGAACAAAAAGTTACATCAATGTGAATGAGGGGAGTACGGGGAGAGTGAAGAACCAAAGCCCATCTGTAGACAATTGGACATCCCTTTACAGAAGGATCACAAGGAAGAGGCGAGCCAGTCAGGGTGCAGTGTAGCACCAATGAAACATATAACATTTTTTTTAGTTCTTTAATGATTTCCCCACCCCCTACTATCATGATCCCAATTCTGCCTTAAAAATCTGGCTAGGTCAGAGGATGTACACTGGTACAGACAGGAACTGGAAACAGGGAATCCAGGACAGATAAACCCCTCAGGACCCAAAATGAGAGTACTGATACCAGGAGGGGAAGGTGGGGGAAAAAGGGGAACCAATCATAATGATCTACATATAACCCCCTCCCTGGAGGATGGATAACAGAAAAGTGGGTGAAGGGAGACATTGATCAGCGTAAGACATGAAAAAAACAATAACAATTTATAAATTATCAAGGGCTCATGAGAGAAGGAGGGTAGGGGAGGGACAGGGAAAATGAGCTGATACCCAGGGCTCAAGTAGGAAGAAAATGTTTTGAAAATGATGATGGCAACAAATGTACAAGTGTGCTAATGTGCTCGACACAATGCATGTATGTATGTATTGTGATAAGAGCTGTATGAGCCTCCAATAGAATGATTTTTAAAAACAGATTTAGAGTCTGGGGAAATCAAAGCACAAACAGGAAGCAAATAACAACAACCAAAAAAAAAAAAAAAGAACAACAATGTGTAGAAAGAATAGAGAAAAACTTGACTCAAAAAGAAAGCAGAAAATATTAAGAACTGAAATTTTAGAATGGGTCAAAAGGGAGATCAAATCATAAAGTATTCTATTTTAACCTAACAATGCTCTGTGTCTGACAGCAAGGACATTCACACCGCTGGACTGTGGTCAGAGGGCACTCACTGGAAGTGTCATCCATGTGGGGACTCTGCAAATGGAGTTTGGATTTCACCTGCCACCCAGAGCCTTCTACAAACCAGGTGTTTACAATTTAAGCTCCGCTACCATTCCCTCCTCCGGACTGGGATTTTATTATTTACTCTCCTTGGATCACTCTCTTTCATCTAGCTTATCTGTTTCATCTAGTCCATGTTGTTGTCTTTCTGTTTGTTTCTTTGCTTCCTATGTGCGTCTTGAATGATGTTCTGTGTTTGAAATCTTTATATGAAATCCAGGCTACAGTAAAGCTATAGAGACAGTAACTGAATTAACATTTCCCTAGGGGCCCGGCAGGGAAGTCTGAGGGGAAATGAGGAGTTAAAAACAAGGAGGATGCAAAGAAAATGTTCTGAAATTGAGTGTGATGATGTTTGCACAACTCATCTTAGTATGACTGAGTGAATAAATTGTACAAAATGTGAGGTACATGCCAATAAAATGATTGATAAAAATGGACCGTCTCAGAAATACCCAGGGGCAGTCCTACCCTGTCCCATAGGGTTGCTCCGCGTCAGCCCCGATTCCACGGCAGGGAGCTTCCCTTTGGTTTTTGAGTCCCGGTTAAGCTCACAGCCTTGTTTTAGGCTCGCCAGGACGAGAACCTGATCTGCCAGCCTCTTCCTGCCCAACCCTGTCCTCTGGGTGGTAGTGGAATCAAAGTTTAGAAAGACCTTTAAAAGCCCAGGTGAGTAGTGAGGTTATTGGGTTGAGCCCACGGGCAGAACAGCAGGCTGATCCATACGTCACACAAACAAGGTTCATCTTTCAACATCAGTCCCTCACAATGTTTCCGCAGCCATGCCGGGGCTCTGTGTTGTTGCTGTTGTCCCTGTTTTTTTGGGGGGTGGGGATTAGGGATGCGATTGAGCGACCCAGATGCACCGTCTACGCGTCTGGAGAGCATTCTGTGTGCTTCGGAGGGACTGGCATTCGGTTCTAGAGAAACGAAACCTAAAGCACACGCACAGCAGGCGCACTTGGGTGGTGCACATGGTTAAGGGCTCACTGGAAGGTTGGTGGTTCGTGGCCAGTCAGAGGTGCCTCACAAGTAAGGGCTGGCAACCTGCTTCTGCAAACCCCCCTGGGGTGTTGTGCCTCTGCTCTGCACACGTGGGGGCTTCACGGTCTCCTGGGGAGGGGCTGGGCAGCAGTTCACAACAACAAACAAGAGAGGAGCTTAGTTTGTGCGAGACAACTGGAGACGGAGCACGAGAAAACCAGACTCGCGACACAATTCAAAACCCCGCAAACCAACGCAGAGTGCGAAGAACTGCCAAGACTCTTCAGAAAGCCTCATCTCCTCCCATGGAGCTGTGGGGGAGTTTGAACTGCTGACCTTTCTGTGAACAGCCCAGGCAACTGGAAAATGCCCATCAATGTGGCCTGGAGTGGATTCGGGTGGAAACGGCTCTGTCCAGGAGAGCAAGGGCTCCCTGTCCTAAGGTGCCTGGCTCCTTTGTCAGGCGTGGACGGAGCAGGACTTGCTGCCAATGCCTGCAACACAGCTCCTGGCCTGGCTGCTCTCAGAGCTGGCCAAGTGAGTCCCCTACAGGGGGGCAGGAGGTGCCCTGGAGGCATTGGGGGCTGGAGGTGGCGCTGTCAATTGCCATGTCATTGGTTCAAACCTGCCAGCCTCTGTGCAGGGGAAAGAGGAGGCTGTCTGCTCCCATAAAGACGTACAGCCCCAGAAACCCTGCCCAAGGTCACGGTGAGTCAGAGTCCACTCAGTGGCAGTGGGGTTGGTCTTTGACGTGGGGTGGGGTGGGATCTTTGCGGCCCCCAACACACATTAGGCCCTAGTCAGAGAAAGAGGTTCAGATGCAGAGCCGACCAAATGAATGGCAGACAGCTCCCGCTCCTCCCTCTCCCTCGCCTCTGTCATCCTCCTCCCTCCAGTTGGCCATTTACACTTAAGGTCGAGAAGCACTGCCCTTGACTATAAAAAGAAACAATGGGTGGGGGTGAGGCGTGGGAACTGGGTGCTCCTTGAAACTGCAGATTAATGGGCCCCACCCTCAGTCATCATGGTGGCCCTGAAATTTGCGTTTCCCATGAGCACCCAGCGGCTCAGGTGCAGGTGGTCTGTGGTCCATGCTGCAGGTGTCAGTGGCGACACCTGAAAGAAACCCTCGGTGTCCTGGTGTCCCACCCCTTAGGGACGCTCCCTCGCGTCCTTCCTGTACATGTCCCTAGCCGCACTGCAAGGCGTTCTGGGCAGGGCAGAGGGTGCGTGCACTCAGCTCCCAGCACAAAGTCTGGGGGGCACCTTGGACCAATGGCGTGCCAATCTGCTTCTGGGAGAGTCAGCCGCTGCAGACCTTCGGAAGGACAGCCACCGGCCTTTTTTAGCAACGTTTGCTGTGCTCCTTGCAGCAGGTGCCCAAGAGGGTGCGGGCTGTCACCAAAGGATCCAGATCCCTTCCCTCCAATCAGATGGAAGAGAACAAACAGCGGGGGAGGCGAAGGCTCCACAGGAGCCTGAATTAAGCAGGGCTCAAACCAAGAGAAGCGTTTTCTTCCTTAAATACAAACAGCCTTCTCTGCACCCTGCAGCCTAAATGTTGCCAAAGCGTCGAGACCTCCAGGAAAGACCTCCTTTCTCACGGGCCTCTGGGGGAGACAGGTGGAAAGGCGCGATGGGGTGGGTGCTGGGCAAGCCAACAGCCAGGAGGCGAGTGAGCAGGGTCATTTGAGGTCACCAGGGCACCTTTCTCGAGTAGACGCACTGGGGTTCCCTGAGGAGACAGAGCAGGAGTGAGCCTAGCATCTCTGCTGGGACCCATCTGAGGGCACTGAGCAAGCCTCTGCACAGGAAACCAAGATGGGAGTTTCTCTCCCCCCTCCCTGCCTGCGTGTCACAGAACAAAACCTTGCCAGCCTCCCAGTCATCTGGTACAGTGACCTTGTCGCCACAGCCACCTCCAATAGAGGGACACCTTTGTCAGCCGTTGGCATTTTTCCCCCTTGGCGTTCCCATCGTGGACGTGGATGAATGTTGCTGTCAGGTGTCGTGGACTTGGTTCTGACTCAGAGCGAGCCTTGGGTCTGTGGGAGACCCTGGGGGCGGCCGCGGTGTCCGTTCATCTTAGGGAGGGACTTCTTTTGGGGGCTGCCTTCTCCTTTCCCAAGCAAGGCGTCTTTCTCCAGGGACTGGTCTTTCCTGATCACGTGTCCCTGCTTCTCGGGGGGCCTAAGAGTGTGCTTCTTCCCGGAGAGATGCGCCGTTTCCTTCCACAGGCTACGGTCCTTCCCATCTCCCTCACTGCCACTGCCACTCAGAGCCGTCCATCTGCCTCCAGGCTGTCTGAGAAACTGCCTGCGTTGTGCATGCGGAGGAGGTGAGGCGGGGTGGGGGGTGGGGGGTGTCAGGTGTTTCTGAGTCCTTTGAGGGACAGCCTAGCTCTAGGGCACCTCAAAGAGGCCTTGTGGGGCACATTTGCTCAATGCCGTGTGTCATTTGATATCTTGACTGCTGCTTCCATGAGCATCGGCTAATAGGAGACAATGAAGCATTACAGGTATGCTTTGTTCATCTGAATTTTGTGCTATATCCTTTTTTGTCACGTACCCTTCAGGTGCCCTTAGAGGTCATGTTTTTAAGACACTTTATGTTTAAATGTACTGACCTTTTCCTTATGGATTCTGACTTTTATGTTGTGCTTACAACATGATCCAGACTTCTCAATGGACATGCCTCCTAAAAATCTAGTTAAATGAATCTATTTCTTCACTCAACAATATTATTAAATGCCTCCCACAAGCCAGACACTGTCCTAAGCACTAGGAAAGCTTTGACCCGAACTGGGGCTGAAAGAGACCTCACAGGCTCCACTCTGTTAGAAGACTCGCCCGGGACGGACTCTGGCCCTGAGAGCAGGATTGCCACGATGCCACAGGACCCCGGGATCCTGGACCTCCAGATCTATCTCGACGAATCACATTTGTGGGAACACGTGATTCTGCAACCTGTCCAGGCACGAGAAGGCCTGAAATGGCACCACAGAGAGCATTTGTTCCACGTCCCCCGAAGAGGACCGACCATCGACGGTGTGATGTTTCACATTATTAGTGGGTTAAATGCAGACATTCTCTCCCCCCTGGGACTCTTTTGGCGATTCCTCTGTCTCACAGGAAGAACCACAGGCTGGCAGTCCAAATCCACTCGCCACTCGGCAGGTGTGTGTGTGTGTGTGTGTGTGTGTGTGTGTTTAGTATGACATCTCATCACAGAGAACTAGGGAGCAGCCATTCGCTTTCGGGAGAAGCAGGTCAGGTGGGGCCCTCCTGCATGGGGATGAGGGTCAGGCGGGGTAAACGCTGGTGAAGAAGAAACGGCTAGGGAGATGGGGCTCGTTTCTGGACCGTTTGCGAGTTTGTCAAGAGCCAGCCCTGATCTGACCTTTCCAAACTCAGATCGCTCGTCATTTGCACAATACTCCCGACCCCCTTCAGGACCTCCCACAGGACCCGACCAGCCCACCCATGCCAGGTCCTTCGGGCCCTCATGCTCTTTTTCTTTTTAAAAATCGTTTTATTGGGGGCTCATACTGTTCTTATCACAATCCGTTCATCCATCCATTGTGTCAAGCACTTTTGTATATTTGTTGCCATCATCATTTTCCAAAACATTTTCTTTCTACTTGAGTCCTTGGTATGAGCTCCTCATTATTTTTTTTCTCTCTCTCCCCCACCCTGCCTCATGAACCCTTGATAATTTATAAATTATTATTTTTTTCATGTCTTACACTGTCCGATGTCTCCCTTCACCCACTTTTCTGTTGTCCATCCTCCAGGGAGGGGGTTATATGTAGATCATTGTGATCGGTTCCCCCTTTCTCCCCCACCTTCCCCTTACCCTTCTGGTATCACTACTCTCATTATTGGTCCTGAGGGGTTAATCTGTGCTGGATTCCCTGTGTTTCCAGCTCTTATCTGTACCCATGTACATGTTCTGGTCCAGCTGGATTTGTAAGATAGAATTCGGATCATGATAGTGGGGGTTGGGGGGGGGAAGCATTAAAGAACTAGAGGAAAGTTTTATGTTTCATCGGCGCTATACTGCATCCTGACTGGCTCATCTCCTCCTTGAGACCCTTCTGTAAGGGGATGTCCAATTGTTTACAGATAGGCTTTGAGTCGCCACTCCACCCTCCCCCTCATTCACATTGGTCTTTGATGCCTGATACCTGATCCCATTGATACCTCATGATCACACAGGCTGTTGTGCTTCTTCCATGTGGACTTTGTTGCTTCTCAGCTAGATGACTGCTTGTTTATCTTTAAACCCCCAAGACCCTAGATGCTATATCTTTTGATAGCTGGGCACCATCAGCTTTCTTCACCACATTTGCTTATATACCCATTTCATCTTCAGTGATCATGTTAGGAAGGTGAGCATCATGGAATGCCAGGTTATTAGAACAAAGTGTTCTTGCATTGGCCCCTCGTGTTCTTAATAAGTGAGTCCACTTGCTTTTGGCCTTATGTGTTGGGCTGGGAGCTGCAAGGTCAGCAGTTGGAAACCACCAGTTGCTCCATGGAGATGAGACATTCCATTCTTGTAAACCTTCCGAGTCTCGGAAGTCCTCAGGGACAGCTCTACCCTGTCCTCTAAGGTCACTAGGGTGGCAGTGGACTCAATGGCAGTGCGCTTGGTTCGGTTTGGTATACATATTTGTCTCATCCCAGAAGTGTGCTGGGCAGTACAGAGACCTTCAGGGGAGAGGCGCTGGGGTCACCGGGCAGACACCAGCCCCTCAGGGGGTGCACTGTCCATAGAGAATTTTAAAAAATAGCAAATGCATTCTTTGTTGTTGACAATATACACAGCAGAACACACCGGGCGCTCATGCATAATCTGTGCATATTTTATGACGTTCTTCAGGTGGGGCAGACCTCCTCAGCCTCCCGTCCACAGGGGGTCAACCAGCAGTGCACATCTGGGCGGGGGTCTGTCACCCCTCTCCTTCCCCCGTTCCCTTTGGTGCTCCAGCAGGGGTGCTGAGAAGGCAGCCTGTCCTCCCGGGGGCTCTAGCCCAGAGCTTGGCCCTCCCCACCCCAGCCCCTCAGAGGGCCAGGCAGAGGTGATTTCTGAGTGAGGCCACCCAGGGGCAGATTCCTGCATTTCAAGGTGTTCAACAGAGACTCACACCTGTGCATGCACAGTGACGCGAAGGAAACAGCAAGGCCAAGGTCCCCACAGGAGACAGCTGAAACAACCCTCAAGACGGGCAGTACTCCTAGCACCTGCTACACGTCAGCCCAGGCGGAGTCGCAGGTTACGATGACTGTAACCTGGTGCACTGAGCACACAAGGTCAGCAGTTTGAAACCACCAGCTGCTCCTCAGGAGCAGGAGGAGGCTTTCGACTCCCCTAAAGAGTGACCGTCTGAGAAAGCCACAGGGGCAGTTCTCTCTTGCCCTTGCTGCTCGCAGTGGGGATCGATCGACTCAGTGGCGAGGAGCTTGGCTGTCAGTTTTGGTTCATACCAGTCCAAGAGGCGTCCTCGCCCTCCATGGACCAGTAAGCAGTTACCTTGGTGTCAGCTCTGAATCTGAGCAACGCCACGTGGCTCAGAGGAGCACTGGGGCTCCACAGGGGTTTCACCAGCTGTATTGTGGGGAAGTCAATTGTCAGGCTTTTCTTCCAAGGCACCTCTGGTTGGATTTGAACGTCCGGCCTTTGGGCTGGCAGTGGAGCATGTGAATCATGTGCACCCCAAAGGGAGGCCTCTGCGGGAGCAGCATCCCACCCACTCAGCTCACAGGCAGAGGGAAGCCAGTGGCCCTTTCTCTGCAGGTGTCTGGGACAGCTAGTGGTGAGAAGGCAGCCAACAATGGCATCAAAGTGACAGGGATCCTGAGTCACGGGACACCCTTTGACTTCTCCGTCCTGAGAGCAAGCCCTTTTAACACAGCCTTTGATTTAACTTAAAGCGCCAAGTACCACCTTTTCCAGAATTTTCTCTCCCAGGTAGATCTTACCCTGCCCCGCCATGCCTCATCTCTGCAGGGATCTAAGGCCATTCTGTTCTCTCTCAGGCCCATCCCCACCACTCACCCGCCTGCTCTGGCAGGGTCCGTTACTCGATTTCACAGGCGGGAAGAAAGAAAAGAGCCTCTCCATGTTCTGAGTCAATCAAATCTGTACTCATCTTTTGGGGTGGGGGCAGAATTAGCCAGTGGGGTGGAAGCTGAAGTTATTTGGGGGGTGATAAGGGCTTCTGGCGGGCATGCCTTTTCTTGCATCTCCAAGGGCGCAATACACACAAACACCACACGGGGGTGCTGTTACTCTTGAAAGCCACATGCTTCCGCAGGCACCTCTCAGAAAAATGTCCAGGATCCAAGATTATGACGCAGGCAGTCCCCAGGTTACAGACGAATGAAATTGATGCCCGTGGCTTAGGTACACCGGAAGAGGTGCACACGGATTTTATTGAGCTTGACTTCAGTGCAAGAAGAAGCTGGAAACCCTTCCAATGGTTTCAAAGCCGCACACATAGCAAGTGAAGGTGACTGTTGACCACAGCTTTGTTGCTGGCAGAGGTCAGCTCCCTGGGGGTGTGGGGCCTGGGGTTATGCATTGGGCTGCTCTGGTGGCATGGGGTAGGGGAGTATGCGTTGGGCTGCTAACCTCGAGGTTCAAAGTCATCAACTGTTCTCTGGGAGAAAGATGAGGCTTTCTAGTCCTGCAAAGATTTACAGTCTTGAAAACCCACAGGGGAAGTTCCACCTTGTCCTATGGGGCCACCAGCAGGCAGAATCAACTTGATGGCAGTGTGTTTCATTTAGAGTTTGGTTCAGTTGGTTCGGCATGACGGCAGATTTGCATTATATGAAGGGCGAGGGTTGTCTGCAGGTAGGATGCTGATGTTTGTAACCCTGAACTGAGTATACAAGGTCAGCAGTTCAAAACCGCCAGCCACACTAGACAGAATTTCCTATAAACATCTACTGTCTCGGGAACTCACAGGGGCAGTTCGACCCCGTGCTATGGGGTGGTTATGGGCCGGCATGGACTTGATGGCAGTGAGCTTGTTTTTCACATGAAAAATCATCGGTTTCTTCATGCGGCTTAATTTCTTAGCTCTGGCGGTAGAGGGATTGGAAGCCTGTTTGATGTCATTTAAGAGAATGTTCCAGAGGCACGAATGCCGGCCAGGGGAAACCTTTGGTTATAGCTGAAGTGACTCTGAAGGCTTATGGGGGAGTTTAAAAGAGCTCTTGGCCTCTCCAGGCACACAGATTAAATCCCCATGCTAATTGTGCAGCTCCAGAGATAAAAGGGAAGAAGTGGGTGTGCAGGAAAGGACTGTTGAGAGATTTTCACAGGCCAGTCGGAGGGGGAGTGGGGTTTGCTGGAGCAAGCAGGACCCATGAATTATGCAGCCATGGTGGCTTGTTAGGAAGGAAGGAAGGAAGGAAGGAAGGAAGGAAGGAAGGAAGGAAGGAAGGAAGGAAGGGAGGGAGGGTGATGAAGCCAACAGACCCACAATGCTGAGACTGTAGCTTCAGCCTTGTTTCCTCAAAGTGCCTGTGTCACACTTGGGCTCCCAAGCCCTTAGCTCTGTGCAGGGGCCTGACCAGGCCTGGACCCCGAGTTAGCAATGCGCTCTGAGGCCCTTTTAAGGAGGAGAGGTTATACGGCCAGTGTGAGACCCTGGGACCCTTGCCTTGGCGTCAGGTGAGGAGCGCAATGAGAAACCTTAGGCCTGAGACTTGGCTCTGCCTCCACTGAGTGCCCTGCGCAGGTGGTCTGTGCCAGTCTTTCTGAGCTGCCCTGCGGCCATCCTGCCGGGGTCCTGCTCCACCTTCTCCCCCAGCGGCCACCCCTCTGCCTCACGTGGTCAAAGGGGACAGAAAGGGCTAAGTGGTCAGCTGAAGGGACGTGGTTTGAATCCACCCCATCAGTGCTTTGCAGGAAAGGACTGGCGGCTGAAAGGTGACAAAGCCACTGCCCTCACGGTGCCTTTGGCTCCTAGCGACCCTCTGCAGGCTTTCTGAGGCTGGAAATCTCCACGGGAGCAGATAGCCCCGACTTTCTCCCCAGGGGCAGCTGGTGGGCTTGATCCATGCACCGATCGATTGGTCAGCATCCCCGCACTTATCCAACAACCACTGGAAACGCGAAGGGGCCCCGTGCCACTCTTACAGACATGGGGGCATCATGGGTCAGAATGGATAGGACCCGGTGGTTGGCCAAAGCCTCCACTTCCTCTCTCTGCTCTTGCTTACCTTCCTTCTACCTGGTGGGTAATGGGCTGCTCATTGCGGGCCAGCGGGTCAAAGGGACCGGCTGAAAGAAGGGGCTGACCGCTTCCCTCAAAGATTGATGGTCCCGGAAACCCAGAGGGGACCGTGCTACTCTGTCCTACGGGAACGGACCTAGCGCAGCAGGTTTGGTCTTGCTTTGGTCCCTCAGCCTGGAACAGCCTGCCTCCCCTCCATCCCATTTCCCAGTTTACTTTGAGTTGCATGGCAAAGGCCTCCTCCTCTTCTTCCTCCTCCTCCTCCTCCTTGACGCCCTCCTGCTACTGTCGGTGGGCCGCACCTCCGGCCTGAGAACTGTATAAACAGCACTCTCTAAGCCTGTCTCTCTTTCTCTCTCTCTCTCTCTCTCTCTCTCTCTCTCTCTCTCTCTCTCTCTCTCTCTCTCTCTCTCTTTCTATCAGGCTGGAATGGTTCCCAGTGAGGTTTGCACCCACCAGATCTCTAGAGACACAAAAGGCTTCATGTATCCCCTGGGTCCCGCCACACAGCCAGCATGGGCCCAGGGGTGGCTGACTGTATCACACCCCCCTACCCGCCCATGCACACACAGTGTCCCCTGTGCCGAGGCTCTGATTCCAGCCCACACTGGTGCCGCCCTGACAGGTAGGCCGGCTGAACTTGCAAAGCCCCACATGGACTCTGGTGCCGACTGTTGGGTCCAGAGTCTGGCTCTGCTCTCTGGGCCTGGTTTGCCTCCCCTGGAAAAGAGAAAAGACCGCAGGACACAGCCGGCTCTTGGAACGAAATGCCAGTGCGGAAGAGTGGTGCGCTGACTAAAGACCAGGCACTAACCCTCTGGGCTGCCAACCACCAGGCCACCAGTTCAAACCCACCGCTACTCCTCTGCTGGAGAAAGGCCAGTCTTTAAAGTGACAGTCTCAGGCTCCCACAGGGGGCAGTTCCGCCCTGTCCTGGAGGGTCTGAATCAACTCCATGGGAGTGGGTTGGAGTTTTTTGCAAAACAATGCAAAACCCAGGGCTTCTGCTCAAATGACTGTCTTTCTTTCACGAAAAAGAAACATGCTGCGGGTGTGTAGACTTCCATCCGCTCACAGATGTTGCAGAGGGGGAGGCAATCCAGCCCAAGACAGCCCGCCCCTGGGTGGACTTCGGAGTGACCACCCCCCTACTGCCAGACACCCCGAGTGCCCTGAAAACACATGACCTCACTCTCCCGGCAGCCGGCCACCGGCCACTTGCTGGACTGCACAGTGAGATATGCTGTGTCCTGGCTGGCCGGCCCGGCGCCGGCCCAGCTTCTTATCTGCAGTGTTTGGATTGCCGTGCACTTGACTTGTGTTGACAAGCATCCTTTCGGCAGAGTGGGGCTTTTATCTGCAAGGATTCAAGGACAGAAGGGGCAAGAGCGAGTCCAGGCCTCAGACCATCTGTGTACCCACCTCGACTGCACAGTCCCTCTCGGGCCGAGCGCTGCCTGACAGGGGCCCCCATGCCTGGGGCTGCTTGGCCTGCATTCCACCAACACTGATGTCCTGTCTCTCTGATGCTGTATTTATGATTATTATTTTTTCACATCGTTTTATTGGAGACTCATACAGCTCTTATCACAATCCATCCATCCATCGTGTCAAGCACGTTTATACATTTGCTGCCATCATCATTCTCAGAACATTTTCTTTCTACTTGAGCCCTTGGTATCAGTTCCTCATTTCCCCCCTCCCTTTTCCACGCTCCCTCCCTCATGAACCCTGGATAATTTATAAATTATTATTTTTTCATGTCTTACACTGATCAATGTCTCTTTTCACCTACTTTTCTGTTGTCCGTCCCCCAGGGTCATTGTGATCTGTTCCCCCTTTGTACCCCACATTCCCCTTGCCCTCCTCATATTGCTACTTTCTTTATTGGTCCTGAGGATTTATCTGTCCTGGATTCCCTGTGTTTCCAGTTCTTATCTGTATCAGTGTACATCCTCTGGTCTAGCTGGATTTGTAAGACAGAATTGGGGTCATGATAGTGGGGGGAGGGGGAGCATTAAAGAACTAGAGGAAAGTTGTATATTTCCTTTGTGCTATACTGCACCCTGACTGGTTCATCTCTTCCTTGAGACCCTTATGTAAGGGATGTCCAATTGTCTATAGAGAGACTTTGAGTCTCCACTCCACCATCCCTCTCATTCACATTGGTCTTTGATGCCTGATACCTGATCCCATTGACACCTCCTGATCACACAGGCTGGTGTTCTTTTTCCATGTGGACTTTGTTGCTTCTCAGCTAGATGGCTATTTGTTTACCTTCAAGTCTTTAAGACCTCAGACGCTATATCTTTTGATATCTGGGCACCATCAGCTTTCTTCACCACATTTGCTTATGCACCCGCTTTGTCTTCAGCCATCATGTTGGGAAGGTGAGCATCATGGAAAGCCAAGTTAATAGAACAGAGCATTCTTGCATTGAGGGAGTACTTGAGTAGAGGCCCGATGTCCATCTGCTACCTTAGTATTTAACCTATAAATATATGCACACAGATCGATTTCCCCATCATATATAAATATATTTACATATATACATGCCTGTTTTTAGACCTCAAAATTCAAACTCTCTGCCACCAGATCGATGCTGACTCATAGCCACCCTACAGGACAGGGTTGAACTGCCCCTGTGGGCTTCTGAAACTATAACTGTTTACAGGAGTAGGAAGCCCATCTTTCTCCTGAGGAGCCACTGGTGGCTTTGAACTGCTCACCTTGTAGGTTGCAGCCCAACATGCAACCTCTACGCCACAAGGGCTCCTTCTATCTCCTCCCAAGTCCACTCCCTGGGACAGAAGCTAGGGTGAAGTTAGACACCACTACTGAGGGACCATGCCTGTCCCCATGGACTTCTCCACACTACCTGGATCTGGGGAGCTGCCAGTTCCTGAGTCCCAGTGGCACTGTTCAAACCTCACAGCTGCACCTCAGCAGGAAAATGAGGCTTTCTGCTCCCATAATAATCTACAGCCTTGGAACCCCTACATAGGGTCGCCGTGAGATGACAATGACTCAACGGCAGGTGTGATAGGTAGGTTTGTTGTGGCAGCATGGGCAATGAACACATGTGCACTTAGTTGAAGGGTGGAGAGATAAATGGCTTGGCAAGCCTCGCTTTTCTCTTTCTTGCTGTTTGATCATCGGACCAGTGTGCGGCTGCCTTGCTGGTCTGTGCCTCCATTTGAAAGCTACACTACCTGTGGGACACCCAACCCGTGGACTATGTCGCTGGAACTGAGGTTCCTTAAAGACCTGCTTCACCATGCTACTGGAAGGTACCTCTCTTGAGTTGGGGACTGTCAGACCCTGTCATCTGACTGAGTATTGGTGACCTATCTGCCTTGCTGTTTGCTGCCTGTGACTGGATAGCCTGAATTGCTCTACAGAGGACTGACTACCCAGGGGGCCTCAAGACTTGAAGGACTGCCAGTGTACTAGCTGTCTCACAGAAGTGAGTTGCACTGAACCATCTATAGTGATTTATAGACTAATTAACTGTTTATTTCTTATGCTATGCATTTATCTATAAAATTATTAGTGTCCTGATTTTGTTTCTCTAGAGAATCCTGTCTAACACAGCAGTGGGAATTGTGGTCCAGGCTGGGGCTGAGTGAGGGGCAGGAGGTGAAGCGAGGAGTGGTTGTTAGCTCCCCTCACTCCCACTTTCCCTCCAGTCTCCAGAGAGCCCTCGTGGCGTAGGGATGTGTTGGGCTGCTAATTACAAGGTCAGCACTTCAAAACCACTCTCTGCTCCTCAGGAGGAAGACTGGGCTTTCCACTCCTGCAAAGAGTTACAGTCTTGAAAACTCAACAAGGGCAGTTTTACCCTGTCATCTAAGGTCGCTATGAGTTGGCATCAACTCGATGGCAGTGAGTTTGGGGTCCGCTGGCCAGGGACCCTCATTTTTTTTTTGCTATGATGTATCATAGCAACCGCAACTAACAATTCCCGACACCTACTTAGCACAGGTTATGTAGCAGACTTATTCTAAGTACTCTCCAATGATGAACTCAGGTAAGCCTTGTCACAGTTCTGCCAGACGGGTCCTATTCTTTCATTTATGTTTATCCCCGAGGACACTGAGGCACAGACTTGTAATGTATCGAAGGTCATCTGGTCATGGACTGGCAGCACTGGGATTTGAACCCGCAGCAGCTGCCCACGGAGTGCATATTCTCCCCCGAGCTCTCCAGCTTCCCCAGGCAGAGTAACTGCTCTTGGCTGCATTGTTAACATGGCTCCACATGGAGTCTACCAGAGGGTCTTATCAGCCACACCCAGGCCCCCTACTGTTTGAAGCAATAAACCAAGTCCAGGGTCTTCAGTCTGCCCTTCTGCCCCTTCCCAATCCAATGTCAAACTGGCTCTCTCGGCTAGGTGGCCACCCTGACCCTCAGTTGAGCGCGCTTACCACTGGTCAGTGGCCGCCCCCCTTCCATCACCAAGGGCTGCAACCTCCCGGCCAGTGGACCCTTCCGCAGACTGGACAATGACGTCATCAATATCTCAATAAGCCTTGCCAGTTCTTTCAAAGCTGGTTCTTACTGCAAAATCTGCTGCCTGGCACTATGCTCAGACCCCCCCAAGACCCCAATTGTCCCTCTGTGCAGGTGTCAAGGTCAGGGGGAAGTGCCCGTTAACCCCTGAGGTTCCTTGCCCTCCGCGCAGCAGGGGAAGCAGTCGCAGGGCACAATAGTGGTAGCGGCGGCGGCCGCAGTCGATGTCACTGGTGTTGGCCTTGAGTCCGGGCTACTCGCCGAGACCCACTTGCAACAGAAGCGGACGTGGGCCAGTCCTGCACCATCGTGGCAATCAGTGGCAGACTTGAGACTTCCTGCGTCACCACTGGATCCTGGGGGCATCCTCTGACCCACGAGGCTCATGTTCCAGCCCTAACAGACGCTGTCGGTTCTGATCGATGGGGCTTTCACTGGCTGCCTTGCAGAAGTCCAGCCAAGCGCTGCTGAACCCTGCCCATCGTGGTGCCCCTGTTGGTGTCTGAAGTGCTGGTGTTCTGGCTTAGGGCATCACAGCCACCCACCTGCTCCCACAGGGTAACCAAACCACGGTGGTGGGATGAGGGGTAGCTGGTGGTAGATGTCAGGGAGTGCTTCTGACTCACAGAGACGCCATGTCACGGAGGGTTTTGTTGACTGGAAGTTTTCTAGAAGCAGTTGATCAGGCCTTTCCTCCATGTAGCTTCTGGGTGAGTTCTAATCACCAGCCATTTGGGGAGCAGGGGGGCATTTTACGGCGGCACCAGCCGGCTCCTCACAGCAGTGCTGTAGTATCATGTCACTAGTAATACTGGTGACGGTGCTGGCATCTGACACTGACTGAGCACTTGCTATGTGCCAGGGACTGTTTTCCACCATGAGCTCGTTCAATCTTCCCACAAGCAGCCTGAGGGCTAGGATACTGTTATTAGACCCATTTTAGAGTCGGCGGAAAGAGGACTGAGAAATTAAGGAAACAGGCCCCACGCCATATAGGTCGTCATTTTGAGGCAGGATTTAAACTCGGGCCGTTTGGTTTCAAAGCTTACATTCATTAATCGTGCCCTAAAGCTGCCCTGGGGGGATTAAATCTAGGTGTGTGTGTGTGTTTTCCTGGGTATAGGATCATTTCCCTTCTGGAAACTGGCAACCTGCAGCTCGTGCCTCAGTGCCTAAGGCCAGGTGTCTACTGCTAATTCCTTAGGGAAACATTAGGGTCCACCAAATGCCCCCCACTCTAAATGGAATGAGTGATGCGTACACTTTGGGGGCCCATTCTTTGTAGTTTGAGTTTAACTTAACTAAAAACACTGGGAGGCATGAAAGGGATCAAGATTAAAGGGAGTCAGCCAATCAACTTATATATTTGACCCCCGATACATTTAGGCTTACTACACAGTATCAGCTTATTTGCAAAGGATTCTGTTAGGGACAGGTGACAAGAAGAAAAGGGGCCGGTATTAATGCTTGGTGTGGGGTCCTGGGCCCACACGGGAGGGGGCATGCTCACTGAGGCTTCGTCAGGCTGAGCAGAGCTGGGGGAACGCTTGTAAAGCGAGGTTTCTCCGGCTGCTCCAGTTGGTGTTTACAGGATTCCGATGTTCCTATTGCAGGTTCAAAGCCAGGAGCCAGCTCTGTCCACTGTGAGTCTTAGACGAGCAGGAGCGATGGCCGCCCAAAGGCACACACACCTGCAGAGACTGATCAGACTCAGAAACATGACTTTTCATGATGACGTTGCTTTGCTGACGTGAAGTTGTTCCTTGGGGTGTAGTGACGGTGCTTTTGCTTGTGGGAAGGACGCTTTTGCCTTTTGGGGGAACAAAAGGGTGGAATGGTACGGATTGAACTAGGTGGTGGTTATTGTTCGGCGCCATGGAGTCGGTTCTGACCCATAGCGGCCCTCTGCTCGCCAGAAGGAAACACTGCCCGGCCCTGGTCCCGTCAGCCTCACACTGGATTGGGCCTCTGCTCGCGCCCTTTGCTGCAGCCACTGGGTCGCGTCATCTCATTGAAGGCCTTCCTCTTTGTCACTGCCCTTCCGCTCTACCCAGCATGAGGTCCTTCTCCGGGACTGCTCTCCAAAGCACGTGAGACACAGTCTCGCTGGCCCTGCTTCTCAGGAGCACTCTGACTGCGCTTCTCCCAGACGGCTGGGGTGTGCTCTGGCAGGCCACAGGACCGTCAGTGTTCTTCTCCAGCACCATAATTCAAATGCAGTGAATCTCCTTCGGTCTTCCTTCTGCAACAGGCAACTTTTACATGCGACATGAGGCTGCTGAAAACGCCATGGCTCAGGTCAGACGCATCTCAGTCCTCCAAATAACCTTCTTACTTTTTAACACTCTAAAAAGGTCTTTTCTAAAAAAAATGTTAGTTGGGAGTTAATACATAGATCCTATCATGCCATAATTCAATCACAACAAGCAGAATTGTTCTAAAGAGGTCTTGTGTAGCAGATTTACCCAGTGTTTGATCTCTTGACTGCTGCTTTCTTGAGAATTGATTATGGATCCAAGCAAGGCAAAATCCTAGACAACTTCAATCATGTCTGTTTATCAGGATGTTACGGGCTGGTGCACTTATGAGGGCCATCCACACTGAAGGCTACAATCTTTGATCTTCATCAGCAAGGGCTTCAAGTCCTCCTCACTGTCAGCGAGCAAGGTTGTGTCATCTGCATCTCGAAGGCTGTTAATAAGTCTTCCTCCCTTTCTAATACCATGTCATTCTCCCTAGAATCCAGCTTCTGTGATGCTGTGCTCAGATTAAATGAATATGGGGAGAAGATATGACTCTCACACACACACCTTTCTTGATCTTAAACCTTGACCTTAAACCTTGTTCTGTCTTCCCAACTGCCTCTACTCCATGTACAAGTTCTGCAGAAGCACAATAAAGTATTGTAGAATTCCCATTCTTCTCCAAGGCTATCCGTAGTCTGGTATGATCCACACAGTTGAATATCTTTGCACAGCCAGTAAAACACAAACAAACATCTTTGTGTAACTGTCGGTCTATCTATATCTATTATCCACAGCTATCTATACAGCTGTCTAGTTATCTAGCTATATCTCTCTATGTGGTCTGCAGGAGAAAGATGACTTTCTATATCTGTAAGCATTTCCAGTTTCAGAAACCCACTGGGCAGTTAGTTACACTGTGTCTTACGAGGTCGCTCTGAGTCGGCATCAATGGGATGGCAGTGAGTTACATAGGTTGCAGTTATAGATGGTGAGTGGGGCCCGTGCACACTGGAGCCGAATGTTGCCGGGTCTTACACCATCCCCATCGCTGGTTGGTGATGGGACCACTGAGATCCACAGGGCTTTCAGTGGCTAATTTTCCAAAGCAGGATATTCCAAATTTCCAGGTCTTTCTTCCTAGTTCATCTTAGTCTGGAAACTCTGCTGAAACTTGTTCAGCACCACAGAAGGACACACTCCTTCATGGACAAATAGATGGTGGCTGTGTATGAGATGCCCTGGCTGGGTTGAAAGCCAAGTCCCTGCATGAGGGTGAGGAGAGTTGGGTAGGTAGGTAGAAGGATCAATAAATAAATAGAGATCAATATATACACATAGATGTAGAAATATTCAAGGGTAAATAAAAAATGTATCCCTACAAAACCACAGAAACGTTTATTAAGTAAAAGAACCAAAATGGGAAGCTATTGTTTCATGAGTTCATGGTACTGCATGCAGATCTCTAAACAGAGTGCCCTAACCTGACCACTGCGATCAAAATTGGAGGCTCTTTTGGGCGCAACCAAGGCCATGTCTACTGCCCATCCTCCATCCTTCCTCTGGCCCCCAGATGCTGGAGGCTGAATTCCCTGTAGCCAACCAACACCTTTGTACGGGGTCGGTTTGTGAGTCTTGGCCTGAAACACTTAGATGAACACAGCTGTAGTCATCATTTTGCTGAAAGGAAGGAGAAGAAATCTAAACCCCCAGAAAAACATGAGATTGGAAGCTGTCACGGTGACTGGTGCTTTTTCTACTTTGTAATAAATCTGGGAGCCACTGACAGAAATGAGCATCCCCCCCGCCCCTCTCGCAGTTCATAATCCCCCATCACCACCTGACAAGCTCCAGGGCCTCAGCTCCCGGTCACCCACGCCCACACACAACGCCCCTCTGCTTCAATTTTCACGGCAGTACACACTCAGATATACAACTTGGCTTATTTGATGCTTTGCTAAACAAATAACATTTTTCCTCTTGCCTCTCTCAAAGTCAAGAAGTCTCTCCTGAAGGTCGTGGGATGACCTTTTCCAAACAGCCTCTTTAATCCCCCCTCCCAGTTTCTGTTCATGGAAACAGTGCAATCTGGACTCCGAGCCACCTCGAAAAGAGAGACATTTTGTCTAGAGAAAATAGCTGCCCCGGGAAACTGAGGCAACAGTCCCAGTTTTCTAAGTGGGTTCACGGGCATTACCCGGATTGGAAGTGACAGCTAGTACATTTCAGGCAATGGAAAATGAAGTCCCATCGCCAGAGGAAGGCCCGGTTGGTGATCCCAGCAGCCAAGGGATGCAGACCAACAATCAAACAAGCAAACAACACCCCCCCAAACTCTGCCAGCCAGTCGATTCTGACTCATAGCAACCCTACAAGACAGAGTGGCACTGCCCCTGTGGGTCACTGAACTGTTAAGTCCCGGCCAGGACATGAGCCTCATCTCTCTCCCCAGAACCACTGATGGGTTTGAACCAGGGCCTTGTGGTTAGCAGGCCAGGAGACTTCATTCGAATGCTGAGACTCATGCTTCCTCGGTACTGGGCAACTCCAATAAGCTGTGTGACATCACTAGGGGGTTGTGGCTGTCACGGCGTCCAAGGGGTGGTGACACAGCTGATCCCAGTTCTGAAAGCTCATTTCCTAAACTTTGCACGGCTCTGTTGGAATCCTTTCAGCCTTTTAAGCAGCTGGACACACGGACACGCTACTCGTTGGCTATGAGGCGCCCCCTGCGTGTGGACATGTCACGCACCACAGCACAGACATGGCAGTCCACACCAACGTCACCGTCGCTGCCCTGTCTGGGCCGCTGGGGGGCGGCTGTGTCCAGCAACCTCACCGAGGGCTTTTCTCGTTTCTGTTTGGTCCAACAGGACGCTCGTTTCTAGAACCTGCCCTTTCCCCAGGTAAATGAGTGCGATGTCCATTCAGGCTCACATCTGAGGTGCATTGCGCATGCATTCCTTCTTGAAATAATGTAAGGGGTCATTAGAATTATTCTTTAAGGACCTGTTCACTACCTTGCCTCAGCAATGTTTCTGGAAAGAAAGGGGAGCGATGTTGTGCTGAGCCCCTCTTCCTCTCGTCTCTAGGTCTCCTTCCCCCCACATCTTGAAGGGTGGGCTCACAAACAAGTAGACTTGGACTATCTGGCAAGCACCTGGCAGGGAGAAGCCCCAGTCCCTCTGACAGGTGTCATCTAGCCCTCTGCTTGCCTGCTGACTGCAGTGACCCAGCCTTACAAGGCTGTTGTGGCAATTACATAACCTCCTGTCAACCTGCAAAGGAGTGGGGTTTAGCCTGTCAGGCTAAACTTTTTTAGCCAGTCAGGCCGCAGCTTGCTGACTTCACGTGGACAAAGAGAAACAGCTCGCTGGAGGCAGGACACACACTCTCTCTATGAGACATTTCGGTTGACAACCATATGGAGCTAGGCTGATGGCAACCTGAGCCTTGGACTTGATGGAGCCACGTGGAGACCCACGCCAGCGCTGAGATGCTTCCACCACCACCGGATCCACGTGACTTTCCACACACTGGCCTGTGATCTTCCTGCATTCGGTGTCATTGCATGCGCTGCATGAGTCTGAAGAGGAATTTATAGATTGGTATCAGACATATGGGCTAATATTGGCCTTATGGACTTGATCTGGACTGGGGTGGGATGTTTTCTCAATATTCAATTGCTGTTTTATATAAAGCTCTTTCTTCTTTTTTTTTTACCCAATGCAATGGGTTATGTGATTTTTAAAAAATCATTTTATTGGGGGCTATTACAGCTCTCATCACAATCTACACATCCATCCAGTGTGTCAAGCACATTTGTACATATTTTGTCATCATCATTTTCGAAACACCCTCTTTCTAGTTGAGCCCTTGGTATCAGCTCACCCTCCCACCCCCAGCCATGAACCCTTGATAATTTATCATTTTCCCCATGTCTTACACTAACCGCTGTCTCCTTTCATCCACTTTTATGTTGTCCATCCCCCTGGAAGGGGGTCATACATAGCTCATTGTGATTGGTTCCCCCTTTCTCCCTCACCTTCCCCTTCCCTCCTGGTGTCGCTACTCTTATTATTGGTCCTGAGGGGGTTCATCTGTCCTGGATTCCCTGTGTTTCCAGCTCTTATCCATACCAGTGTACACACTCTGGTCTAGCTGGATTTGTAAAGTAGAATTGGGGTCATGATAGTGGGGGGTGGGGGGAAGCATTAAAGAACTAGAGGAAAGTTGTGTGTTTGATCAGTGCTATACTGCACCCTGACTGGCTTGTCTCTTCCTTGTGACCCTTCTGTAAGGGGATGTCCAAATGTCTACAGATGGGCTTTGGGTCTCCATTCCACGCCCCCCTCCCATTCAAATTGATATGACTTTTTTGTTCTGGGTCTTTGATGCCTGATACCTGAACCCATGGACACCTCGTGATCACACAGGCTGGTGTGCTTCTTCCATGTGGGCTTTGTTGTTTCTCAGCTAGATGGCCACTTATTTATCTTTAAGCCTTTAAGACCCCAAACCAGTGATTCTCAACCTTCCTAATGTCACAACCCTTTAATACAGTTCTTCAGTGGTGGTGACCCCCAAACCATAAAATTATTTTCATTACTACCTCATACCTGTCATTATGCTACTGTTCTGAATTATAATGTAAATATCTGATATGCAGGATGTGTTTTCACTGTTACAAATTGAACATAATTAAAGCATAGTGATTCTTCACAAAATACTATGCAATTCTATATTGTGAAATATTTCTTTCTAATGACAAATCAATGAACTTTTGTCTGGAAGCATGGTGTAGCCTGGGTAAGTCTTCACGGCGGGTGCTCATATCTGGTGCATCTACTTGTAGGTGGACCCACCTAGAGACGGATAGAGGAAGGCGAGCCCTGTGAAAGGGTCATTTGACCTCCAAAGGGGTCACGGCCCACAGGTTGAGAACCACTGCTCCAGATGCTATATCTTTTGATAGCCGGGCACTATTGGCTTTCTTCACCACATTTGCTTAAGCACACATTTTATCTTCTGCTATCTTTGTCGAGAGATGGCAATGCTCTTTCTGATACACACACGTGTCTATCTATGAATTTGTTTCTCTAGTTGACCCAGACTAACACAGCTGCAGATGGATTCTATGTCGAAGCACCTCTGATTGCCCAAAGATGCTTTCAGTCCCACGCACCTACCAACCAGTTTCCCTAGTACAGCACCTGCTGCATGTCCAGCCCTCCAAGCTGCTTCCTTCTCCGGGGTCTGCATTTCCTCGAACCATCCTTCATCTTGACACCGCTTGCAGACTCACCCCCCTGCCGGAGACTGGACATGTGTCCCCGTTCTCTTTGACACACGCACGCACAGTACAGGGATGCCCTGATACACACGGGGGTGATGGCCACACCCTTAATTGTTGTTGTTGGTGGCTCCTCTAGTTGTCGTGATGCACAGAATGATACGCGGTCCCACCCTGTGCCAGCCTCACAATCGCTGCCATGTTTGAGCTTGTTGATGTTGCAGCCACCATGGTACCCCATCCCTTAGACGCTATAAGGGGCCACCGGGGAAACTGAGGTGTAAGCTGTCCTGCTGCTCTGTAGGCTTGCACTCTGGACCATCTTCAGTGTCTGACAGACAAACGAGCTCTCTAAACCATCAAAGTCCCTTACAGAACCTTTCGTTTGATCTGGCCCATCGGCTGAGATCTTTACTTTGGCCTGTGTGTCAGGCTTGCCCTGTGGGGCTACTCAGGGAGAATGTGGAGGCACACAGGGTGGCTGGCAGTGTCTGCATCCCTGGGGATAGCATCATGGCCGAGTGCAGGGGCTGCGGGGGGACGGGGGGGCTCTCAGGGATGACGAGCCATTCACAGGAGCTAGGATCTAAAGTTCAGGGGCAATGCCAGTCCAGAAGTTCAGAATGTTCTGGTGATGGCCCCACCCAGAGCAGATCAGGCACATTTCATCACACACCGTCCGGGAAGCATCTGGCAGCCGTTCCCCATCCATTCCTAATTTCTCCCTCCCCCCTGGCATCCTACGCCAAGGACATTTACAGAAGTGGATCAGATACCCACATAATCGGTCTTCATTTCCAGCTCTGAATCAGTCAAAACTTGGATATGCTGCCTGTCACCATGCAAGCCTTCCAGAACAGTGTGACCGGTGTGGGTCAAGGAGGAGCATGCCTATGCACGCACCCTCCTTTGTATCATGGCTTAGCTAATTTACAAGTCAAACCTCCCAGGACAGTCACCATTTCTCCAGCACATTCCCAACTAGAAATGGAGACGGTCTACAAATGCCTCCTGAAGTTAGGACACATAAGATAGTTAACATTGATCTTCATTTCAGTAACTTTGTTATAGATTCAACAATACGCCATTTTTACCTTTTCTGCAAATGGAACATTACATCCCTCCCCACCCCGCCAGCCCTCTCGGGGAACATCCCTATAGGCCTGAGTGAGCTGGTTTAAAGTACTTCACTGTTGGTCTGCCGTTTTGATTGAGCGTGATCTGCTTTGCCTTCTATCCAGTTGGTTTGTCCATTTCCAGTTAGATGATGCTCTCGGATGGGAAACGTACACGTGAATTTGTTACTGTGCTCATCTGCTTTCTTCACACTTGTCACTGAACCAGCCAACTTTCTAAGGCCGTAAGCGCCTGGACCTCTGGCCCTCTCAGTCCTTTTGGCTGGATATTTTCCCTGTGCCCCTCTGGAACGCCACCTTTCTCCACCCCACCCTGTGGCCAAGAGGCTACCCTCGAGGGAAGAGAAGACTGATGAGTTCCTCTGTGAGTCTGGGCAGATGAGAGAAACAAATCCATAGAAACTCATGTGTCTAAGAGAGAGTTGTAGATAAAGGGAAATTGTACTTTAAGAAAACATCCCAACCCAGTCCAGTTCAAGTCCATAAGTCCAATAGTAACCCATATGTCTGATACCAATCTATAAAGTCCTCCTCAGACCCACGAAAGACATGCTATGATGCTGAATGCAGGAGGGTCACAGGCCAGTGGGTGGGAAGTCTAAGAGATCCAGTGGCATTGTAAGCATCTGAGTGCTAGCAGGGGTCTCCACATGGCTTCTCTAGGTCCAGGGTTCTGGCTACCTCAGGGTAGGTTCCATGTGGCTTTTTCTCAGGGATGCTTGCAGGGAATGAACAGAGAGAGTGTGTGTCTTCTACCTCCAAAGAAGAAATTCCAGATTTCCCAGAATTCTCAGGAGAAAGTCTTGTCCACGCAGAGGCCTTATTGGCTATGAGCCAATTGACAGACTAGACCCCACCCCTTTACTTCTAATCCTCTCAAGTCCCACATTGACACCAGATTATGTAACTACCGCAGTTCCCTTGCCCGCTGGTTTCTGGCTGGGTTTAGCCAATGGGAGGCAGCATCAGACAGCAGTGGGAGAGTGCAGAGAAAGAGGGGTCCAGGCAATACCCCTGGCTCACAGTATCTGATGCCACAGGTTGGCTGGGGTCCATCACTGAAAGCCCCTCTTCCCATCACTGGTCCCTTCCCAAATCATCCCTTTCTCCAGATTCCAGCTCCCACCATCTCTTGTTCTCTGTACACTACCCACACCTTTTAAAATAGTTTTTCCCCCTATAAAAAATCCTCAAGTATCTTCAGTGAGCCATCTGTTTCCTCAGAGACCTTGACGGACCCATCCTTCTTGTCACTCCAAATATAACCATTGTAAAGTTGTGATTGTTGACCTCAGTATATTTCCAACTAGATTCCAACATTTCTCATGTCCAACCAGTGGTTCTCAACCTGTGGGTCGCAACCCCTTTGGGGGTCGAATGACCCTTTCACAGGGGTAACCTAATTCATAACAGTTGCAAAATGACAGTGATGAAGTAGCAATGAAAATGATTTTATGGTTGGAGGTCACCACCACATGAGGAGCTGTCTGAAAGGGTTGTGGCCTTAGGAAAGTTGAGAACCCTGTGTTAGACGAATAGTATTCTTTCAGCAGCGAACACTTGGGTTTTCTTTATCTTGCAGTTCAAAAAAAAGTGCCCTTTAAAAATCTGAGCTTCCCAGAAAGTGTCCTATGTAGTGGCTATGGTTTATTTAGATCCACTTTCCTTTGTTCTCATGAAAGCCATTGGGGATTTTCTAACACATTGCTGTAGAATCACAAGGCAGGGAGGGAGCTGAAGGGTCACCCCATCTTCACTCCTCCTGTTCTACACCAGCTCCCCATGGGCAACAGATCCCAAATAGAAAGTCATTTGGGAATGTCGCACTTTATTTCCAGAAACAAAGGAGTGTGACACCCTCACAGAGGATATCGGGTACTGTAACAATGGGGCGTGGGGCCAGACCGCCTACAGGGCCAGCTCAGTGCTTTCATGTTGATCATAAGTAAAACGGATTGGAATACTTAATTTTTAAAGTTTAAAAAAAACACAGGCATTGGTTATGATCCCATTTTTATACAGTCCGTCTAGTTAACTGACCAAACGATCCCTGATGCTCTCTGGCTAAGGCCTGGGTTGGTGATTTACAGGCTCCAGAACCTTATCTAGGAATCGATTTAATGGCAATGACTTTGGTTGTTTGCATCTAATCAGCCAAGCAAGGCTTTCTCTCCCCTTCTCCTCTGCCCCTTCACACATGAGCGCGTGCACACACACACACACACACACACACACACACACACTTTGAAAGACTCTAAAATGATGTTCCCTCCGTGTTCAGCACGATTTGGGGGAGGGGAGGGTTGATGAAAAGATGAGTTTATGTTTTTCTTTGTACTTTTCTACTATTCCCGAATTTCTAAAAATGGGGATCGGTGCCTTCATCGCAGGAAAGCTGCAATGTTTCCTAACATTGTTCCAAGAAAGCAAGACGGTCCTTCCAAGCAGATGCCGCTCTAGCGTGTTAGTGCCCCAGGCTGAAAACGTCCAGTGATTGGATTTTGTTTCTTTAAAAAGAAAACAACAACAACAACAACAGAAAACGGCAGTGATACTTTTGAGGATGGATTGCGGGCTAAATGCTGCCTTCTTCCTACCAGGAGGCTTCCTTAATCCAGTCGTCCCTCCCCTCCCCGCACTGCCTTTCTTGAAAGCTGCTGCCACAGAGCCCCTGGCACAGGCTACTTTGCATGGATCATGTGACCTTCTGCTAGTTAAGACGGCTCGATTTTTAGAAGAACTAATTATTGGCGATTAGGGCTCTGCTGTAGTTGATGATGTAATCCTTCCAGAACGCATTTCACTGGACAATGCATTCTTGTTGTGGGCTGACGATTCCTTACCACCTCGCAGCGCCCCCACGTGGCAGAGTTTAACTGCCGCAGGGCAGCTTCTGGGCTGTGACCTTTCTGGGGTCAGATGTCAGCTCTTTGATGCAGGTGGCTGCTGGGCACGTTCTGCAAATGCGTGCCCAGACGTAAGTAGTGTCCTCTGTCTTTCTCCCACCAGGGACAAAGAGAACCTGACTGCCAGGGACGCTCAGGGGCCCATACCCTGGTCGGTCTGCTTCACTGGCCTGCCAGAGGGACCAAGCGTGAGCTCACTCCTTGATTTTACAGGATAATTGGAATTCTCAAAACCATCCATTCCCTCCCAAGGACACAGTAGTGGGGGATGCGATGGTAAATGGTATTGGCTCCCGCTGTCCACCGGGGGTGGGCAGAGTGCCCGCCCAGTGGGTAGGGGCTTGCTAAGAGTTGGGCTGCCTGAATTCTAGTTGCCTGCAAGCC
The DNA here is from genome assembly GCF_050624435.1 of Tenrec ecaudatus. Classification (NCBI taxonomy): domain Eukaryota; kingdom Metazoa; phylum Chordata; class Mammalia; order Afrosoricida; family Tenrecidae; genus Tenrec; species Tenrec ecaudatus. Next base: position 32,207,345 of record NC_134543.1, read on the forward strand.
TGGCCCAGCTGAAAACAAGAGCACAGCCCCCACGCCTGGTCTTCAACCCTGGGCGCACTCCGGAATCGCCTAGGGAACTTCACCAATTAGCGATGCTCTGGTCCCTCCCGGAGAAAACCCCCGAGGAGTCTCTTCCCACTTTACAGATGGCTGCCCGGCTCTCCGGGGGATTCTCCCACACAGTTAGGGTTAACCACTGAGCTCCTTGACCACCAACCTGCCCTTCTTCTCCGACTCCGTCTTACATCCTAGACTGTCTCACCACAGGCTCAGTCCTGGCTCCCAGGCACGCTAAGGAAGTGGTGGCCACAAGCTTTTGGGCGTGGAAAAGAAAAAAAACACAGCAGCAACACCAACACCACCTCTATCCAAGCTGACACGAGGCTCTGGGCTTCTCTCCATGTGACTCAGAGCTCCGAGTTGTCTTCAGAAGCCTGTTGCTGTGGATTGCATCGGCACGCAGAAGAGTCTCTTTTCCCTCCACTTGCTCTCATTGGCATGGTCAAGGTTTGCGGGGCTGCTATTGTGCGGACTTGCAATGTTATTAGCTGAGGCTTCTCAATGGTTCTTTTTGGCAGCTCCTTTGAGAATCCCCAAAATTTCCCCGGGGTCATTGGTGTGCAGAGCAGAATGTGTACACGCCCTGACCCAACCTAACAGATGAACTTGACCCAGGAGAATAGGCACATATAAGGCGGTCCACACCGTGAACTCTCCACACTGAAGCTGCAGCCAGGAGGCCTGAGGTGGTTTTGCAAAGTGCACACTTGGCCGGGCTGACCCTCCTTTCCCAGACTTCTCCCTTGTGTTTCTGGTTAGAGCAGGCACCCAGCTACTGCCATGGGAGATGTGGAGGGCAGATGTGACGCAGTGGTCATTTTGTGGCTCGCTTCCTGGGGCTGGGCTGCAGCCACATGCACCACTGCTTCACCTTCCCCTGCGTTTTCCTTCAGCTTCCATGGCTCCTGGGCTAGGGGTGAGCTTACCTCCACGAGGAAAGGCACCAGAATATCCTGCAATGTCAATGCCACCCAGGTCTGAGGACTGTCCCCTACTTTACGTCTCTCTTCCCTTCTAGACCTCCCTGCCCTGCCCTATGGCTTTGAGGCTCCGAAATCAGGTGATCAGATGTGAAGCCCATGGCCCCACAGAGACGGCTTAATTGGCAACCTCAATTACACAAGACCATCACCCTGTAACAAACATCAGTCAATCCTCATTATCCATGGAGTTCATAGTCGCCGCTAAAAATGCTCCCGGGGCTTGAGCAGACATTGGGAGACATGTGTATTATACAGAGTGGTGGAAATTTCCACCTGAGGTCCAACATCCCTGGGGACTTTATAGACGATAACTACCATAAATAATGAGAACAGACTGTGTGTGTGTGTGTGTGTGTGTGTGTGTGTGTATAAGGACTCAAAACCAAAAACCAAACTCACTGCCATGGAGTCAATGCTGATGCATAATAACTCTGCCCTGGGGGTTTCAGAACTGTATACAGCAGTTGAAAGCACACTGGTGCGTTTGAACTGCCAACCTCATGGATCGAAGCCCCAGGCACAACCACTACATCACCAGGGCTCCTTGTATACATACTAGGAACTTTCCAAAAGCTCCTGGAAAAATTGAATCGAAACATATTGGAAACTTTGCACCAACTGTTTGCACCCTTGGAGACTCCAATAAATGCTTAGAAATGACTAATTCATGTACAATTCATGGTTGTTGTTTTTTCTTGTGACTTAGACAGGCTTCCCTTTCAAGGCCATTTCGTGTTAGTAATTTTAAAGTCACAATAGCTGATATTTGTAATGAGCAATGATAATTAACTTATTTTCCCCCCTCAAAGTTTTCAAAAAAAATTTTTTTAAGAGGAGTCGACACTGGAAGTGTTACATTCCCTTAGGAATAAATCAGAGAGTGTCTGTGGAAGGGAAAACAATTAGCACATTTATGAATTGTGGTTAACTTGACACCTTTCTTTCCAAAGGCAATTTATAGAAGAAAGGCTTGCTGCTGCTTTCGGCTGAGTTATCCATGCACTTGGATTTGCCCAGATCTTTTCAAACTTTGCTGTCCTGGCTTTTAGCCAAAGTCTACGGTTGACACTGATGGTTTGTGCTCAGTCACTAACCTAAAGATTGGTGGCTGGAACCCACTCAGAGGAGTCTGGTGATCTACTTTGGTCAAAACTACAGCCAAGAAAGCCCTCTGTAGCCTTTCTCTCTGTAACACAGGAGCCACCAGATAGCCACTCGACAGCAACACCGTCCTAAGCCCCAGGACAGTGGTTCTCCACCTTCCTCATGCCGTGACCCTTTAATATAGTTCCTCATGTGTGGTGACCCCCCCAAGCATAACATTATTTTCATTGCCACTTCATAATTGTAATTTTGCTACAGTTATGAATCATAATGTAAATATCTGATATGGAGGATATATTTTCATTGTTACAAATTGAACATAATTAAAGCATCGTGATTCATCACAAAACAATATGTAATTATATATTGTGAAATATTTATTTCTAATTACAAATAAATGAAATTTGTCTTGAAGCATAGTAACAGTCTTCATGGTGGGTAGTCATATGTGGGGGAACATCTGCATATGGGTGGACCGCCTGGAGACAGATAGAGGAGCCGTGTCTTGGTTTCTACGACCATCGGAAATATGCATTTTCCAATGGTTTTAGGCGACCCACAGGTTGAGAACCGCTGACCTAGACCAACCCTGGAGTGTGAAGTCTGGCTTGAAACTTCTGGAAAATCAGTGCTTACCTGTGGCCCCCACAGAGAGTAGACGGCGACCGATGATGGTCAGGAAACCTGGCAAGGCTCCTGACTCCACCAGTGACTAGCTGGGACCTGGGGGAGTTCACTCATTAACCTTCTCTGGTCCCATTAGCGGCATCACCCTGCAGCTCTGGTCTACGATGCTCCTCAGGCTGAACTTTCCCAGCAGCCATGCCGGGCCAATGACTTTTACTAGACAAGTGCAAGGATGCTGGGCAGATGGTGTCATAGCTGGATTGATGAAGCCATTACTGAACTTTTTTCTTCTCCAACAGGCACCAACGCACATAACATCGGAGTGTCATAACTTTCTTTTTCTGCACACGGATACCCTACAGTTTTCGGTTCCTTGGGGCCATTCTGATCCAGGTGTCAAATAACTAGTTTAGAGCAGTCTTCCTGCTCCTCAGTAAACTTTCTTATCACGTGCACACTTGGGACTGTTGGAGGTACTGCCCGAATGGCTGCGGAAGACGTCCCCTTCCACCCAGCCAGATGGCTTCGCCCAGCTCTGCGCTCGTCGGTAGCCATGCATTTTAAGGACTGGGCTGTTGTTGGCAGGGACTTGCTTCTGGCTGTGCACGCCATCTGTGGCCGGGACTTGCGCCGTATGTGACTGTTGATTCGCATGTGCACGCCTCTCTTTGGATCTGAACTTTGAATTCTGCTTTGACGTTCATCGTTTCATTTTAGGATGGGTCACGGCACCAGAAGGACTTATGAACATTCATTTGATACACGCTCATTTTAGGAATGGGACTGAGCCGTCTCTTCACCCGGGAGAGACCTCCACTGCAGGAATTTGCCCCAAACGCTCAGACTTCATGATCAGCTGTGCCAGCCATTTGTTGGTGGATTTCCCCTCTCACCCCGAGGTTTGTATAACAGCTTGTGTCGAAATGACTAACCGGCCATGGTTCTTATGGGTCTAAACAGCGATGCCACTCAGAGGTTACTACTCATGGGGATTCCTTCCCACGGATTCCCTTTCCGTGCGTCAGTCTTGGGTGTTAGAGGGGTTAGCGTTGCCCCAGTGTTGCTGGGGAGTGCTTGACTACACTGGATACATTCATTCCGAGGCGTCTCCTCTCCCTGCCCCCTCCCCATCACTCACTGGGGAAAGCAGCCAGGGAAGGGACGATGCGGCAGCATGGGCAAACCAAGTCGGGTCTTGGCTTTGGCGTCTCAGAAGCTCCACGCAAATCAGTCTGTGTGAGAAAGGCAAGCATGAGCAGGAGGCGGTGAGGAAGATGAAGGGCCGGGGACCCTGAGCTCACCATTGGTCGAAAAGAGATCGGAGCAATGGAGCAGAGGCCATTGGTATACCTCCATCTCTCAAGGGAATTGCTGGGTGGAGTAGATGGCTAAGTGGGTGGTTCAAAGCCACCCAGAGGTGCTTTGAAATTAAGACCTGGCCACCTACGTGCAAAAGGTCAGCCACTGAAAGACCCTGAGACAGCAGCGCTACGCTGAGACACACAGGGTCTCCGTGAGTCGGACTGAGTCGATGGCGATGAGGTACCGGCTATGAAAACTCATCTGCTCAGGGAAACACAGCGAGCCAGGAGAGTCCCATGCTCCGTATTCCCAGCATGACGTAAGAGAAGACATGACGGATTGGGTCTAACAGGTGAGGCTGAAACTCCCCATTGGAATGTCTCACTAAGAGAATGGTCGATCCTCGCAGTTGAGGTGCTTCCACAAGAAGCATCCACGCTGGTGGTTAGGTGCCATCGAGTCAGTCTGACCCTCCACAGTGACTCTGCGTCCAGCAGAAGCAAACAACGCCGGCGCCACCCTCACCACCATAGCGATGGTTCGAGCCCATGGCGGCAGCTTCTCTGTCAATGCATCGTGTTGAGGGTCTTCTTCTGTTGCTCCTGACAACAAAGCCAAAGCATGTGAGCGAGGGTCTTAGCATCCTTGTCTCTCGGGAGCACGGGGCTGTACTCTTCTGAGATGCATCTGTTTGTTCTCTTGGCAGCCTGTGACATATTCCAGATTCTTCACCAACACCACAATTCAAAGGCATCAGTTCTTCTGGCTTCCTGATTCCTTCCCAGTTTTTGCATGACTATGAGACCATTGATAATACCCACGAAGCCTTTGAAGGTTAGCAGGGATGGAAGAGCAGGAGGGGGAAGGGGAAGCGATAGGCTAAATGGCAGGCGGATGTTAAATTGGGAGCAGGGGAAGATAAGATCTAACAAGAGGCTACTAGTTGTGGGACAGAAACAAAGAGGGAATCTGGGCAAATCATTGGAAGTGTGATAAGTTGTAGAATGTAAAAAATTATGTAAACTCTGACCTCATCAACAATAAAAAGTCATATATATGACATATATATGTACTTGTGATAGGTAGATTTATGGAACATGTGGGATTGATTATAGGACAGGTATATTATAGGAACATGTGGAATTGATAAGGTCACAGTTTGATTGGAGGGCAAAGAGATAAATGGCTCGGCAAGCCCCGCCTCTGTTTCTCATGCTCTCTGATGATCAGATCATTGTGCAGCTGCTAGTTCTCTGCCTCGACTTGTGAGCTACACTACCTGTGGGACTGCCGACCCATGGATCATGTCTCTAGAGCTTGAGGTTCCTCTGAGCCCTGCTTCACCACGCTGCTGGTGTATACATTGCTTGAGCTTGGGACTGTTGGATCTGGTCGTCTTGCTGACTGTTGGTGACCTGCTCTGCTTTTTGCTGCCTGTGGCAGGACTGCTTGCATTGCCCAGGGGAAGACTCAGCTGTCTGCTTCCTTGACCTTGGATCCAGCGACCCTCATGAGTTGAAGGACTTCCGGTATATTAACTGTTCCATGGAAGTGAGTTGAACTGAACCTCTGTATTAGCTGTTATATTTCTTCATGCTGTATATATCTATCCATGTACATGTATATGTATATGTATGTATACACACCCACAAACATAATCATGAGTGTCCTGGTTTTGCTTCTCAAGTCTAGAGAACCCTTATCTAATATAATACTTAGAGAAAATAGCTGTGAAAGAGGCACTGTTGTTAACATCCCTAAATTCACAGGTGAGGAAACAGACACAGAAGGGTCAAGTGGCACATGACTAGCAAATGGTAGACTTCAGACTTGAGCTTCTGTGTCCAAACTGAAGAGGGTCTTAAGGTCAGGACAAAGAGGATGCAGCCATGGCACATGGGGACTGGAGGTTAAGTAGGAATGAAGTTGGGTAAGAGACTGCATCATGGTGAACTCATTCTCCACCACAGGCCACATACCCATCCTGTTCCTACAACCTTAGGTGCAGCTGAGGACTGGGGGGGTTCATCATAGAAATAAAGTCTTGATATAGAACACTGAAGTCAGACTTGTTGCACCCATGTGAATGAGAACAGGGTTAGTTAGGTGTTCATGTGGAAGGGGATGGATACAAGTGACAGGTGATAAGTCATGAGGACCGATAAGGAGTTTTGTCAGATAATTTCATCAGCACATATTTGGATGGATAGATTATCCCTGGTGGAAAGGGAATGTGAATTTCTCTTCCTACACACGCTTTCAACGTAAAAGGCACATGTCTTGGTACAAAATCTAAGCAGGATCAAGAGAGGAAGTCGGCAAATAAAGTGCATCAGAAGCTGTTCTCATCTCTAACCCTAACCCTACGCCCAAATGTTTCTACTCACTGGGACATAGTCATACCCACAGTTGGGGAAGGGAGAGTGTAAAGCAAGGTCTATATATATATATTTAAATATGTAATGCTTCACAAATTTGCATGTCATCCTTGTGCATGGGCCATGCTAATCTTCTCTGTATCGTTCCAATTTTAGTGTATGTGCTGCCGAAGCGAGCACAAAGCAATGTTTTTATATATATGTTTTTCTCTCAATATTTTTAATTTATAAAAGTATACACAGACACATAAGCACAAACAGAGAGAGTTCTGGCAGATCCGTGGGTTAGATGTAAATGGTTAACACGCTTGGTTCCTAAATGAAAGGTGTGAGGCTCAAGTCTGAAAGTACATAGGAAGAAAGGACTGGCTATCTCCTTCCTTCTGATGACAGTTATTGAAAGACTTCTTGGTGCACGAGACTACCCTGACACACATGGGGTCTCGTGAGTTGGAATGGCCTCAGCAGCACTGCGGTTTATGTTGTACTATGAAGGTGCCCTGGCAGGCTAGCGGGCTAAGCATTGGGCAGCTAGGGAAGCATTGGACTGCTAATGGAGAAGTTGGTGGCTTCAACTCTGCAGCCGTTCCACTGAAGAAAAAGGAGGCATTCTGCAAAGATTCCTAGTCCCGGTAATTCTACAGAGTGCTTCCACCACCTCTGTCTCATAGGGTCGCTCGGAGTTGGAATCAGCTTGACCGAGCAATGGGCTTTGCTTGGTTTTACTAAGGAATACGATGTGTTATATTTCCTGATTTATTTTTATGTAAAAAGAAACTAGAAATTACATGACTATACTTCAATTTAAAAGCATCTCTAGATTTAGTAATAATTTCAGGTCTGAGCTAAAATTTGTAGTTGTTATTGGGTGCTTTCAAATCGATTCTGATTCATACATGAGAGGAGAATGGTCCCGTCGGGTTTTCAGGGCTATGATATCTGGGGTGGGGTGGTGGAGGAAGGGGGCAGCTCGCCAGATCGTTCTCTCGTGTAATTCTTGGGTGGATTTCAACTGCTGACCTTTGAGTTGGCAGCCAAACCCGTCATTGTTGCACCACTAGGCTCCTTAGCATTGCTATGTATCAGTCGTATGCTTTGTAATTTTTCACTCTTCAAAAATTTAAATATAAAAAAGTAAACTCATATGGTTCCATGAAACAATTCTCTTTTTCACCTTTATAATCCCTGAGTTCCCACTGTTTATTTCAGCATCTTGCTTAATAGTATCATGGAGGTTGGAACTGTAACCAAAGCAAGTGCCAATAATTCCAAACTACTACGAACTTACTTGCCTGCTGCTCTGAATCCATTTCCATGTAGACTATGATGTGACTCAAGGATAAGTAATGGAAATGTGCTCACTTCCTGTTCAGGTGGCCTGGTTCCACTGTGATTGGTCACAGGCTGTTCACCACAAGGTTGGTAGTTCAAACCCACTAGCCACTCTGTGAGGGAAAGATGTGGCAGTCTGCTTCTGTAAAAACCGACAATCTTGGAAACAAATCCCATGGGCCGGTTCAGTTCTGTTCTATAGGGTCCCTAGGAGTTGACTTGAGGGCAGTGGGGATTTGAAGCTGCTTATCTGTTATTATAACTCAATGTAGAACTCTTTGTCCAACACTTTTACTTGGGTGGGGAAAGTGTTTTAATGCCGACGTTGTTTAGAATTACTTGTATAATGATAAGACGAGGCCTGACACTTCTATGGCATCATGACTGTTTTTAATTTCACTGCACAGAATGCATCCTCGCCTTTCCTGAATGCCTGCGGTGGGCGTAGACTGTGCCCACCACCCTGCTCTGGGCTCGTCCCTGTAGGGGAAATGACCTGGGGGAGAGGGGAACGTACTGACAGAACGAGTACTGAAGGGAGAGACTGGAGTTCTTTTTCTTTTTCCTCATCATCTGGCTTACAGTGGGGCCTGTGACCCACCAGGGACTCCAGCTACAAGCAGGATGTGGTAGTCACCTCATCTGGTGTCAGTTTAAGGATGAAGAGTGTAACGGTGGAGTCTGGGCTGTCAATCTGGAGATGGCCAATGAGACTTCTGTGCAGGCGTGGCCTTCTGAGAATTCTGGGAAATCTGGTACTTCCTCCTTGGAGGCAGAAGACACCTCTCTCTCTGCTACTCTCTGGGAGCCATTGCAGAAAACAAGCCACATAGATAAAATCAGACCTCGGACCCGGAGAAGCCACAGATAGACCCCTGCCAGCGCTGAGATGCTTACAATGCCACTGGACCCAAAGACTTTCTACCCACTGGCCTGTGATCTTCTGCATTCAGTGTCATTACATGTGTTTCGTGAGTCTGAAGAGGACTTTATAGATTGATATTGGAAACATGGGCAAATATCGGACTTATGGACTTGATCTGGACTGGGCTGGGATGTTTTCTCAATGTTCAATTGCTCTTGTATATAAATCTCTTTCCTATACACCTATGAGTGTCCATAGATTTGTTTCTCTAGTCTACCCAGACTCACACACAGGACGGGTGCTGCTCATAAGCTAACTGGATGATAACTGACTGGTGCGGTGGTGGGAAGCCTGGGAGATTCTGCTGCGGTCTGGGCACAGAAGCCCAGCGGTACGAGTGAGATTGATGCGTAATACCCAAACCAGACAGCGGAGCTGAAAATACATAAGCTTGCCCGGCTTTCCATGGTTTCCTGTCTCCTCAAAGCCGCAAGTGAGACTTATAAGGTAGGGTATCATTCAAAAGGACACCAATGTTAAATGCATCCTCCCAAAGTGAATGGGTTCATTTAGCTCCACTTTATGATGTCTTTTATATTCCTTTAAAATGCCTGTTAAATTCCTTTAAAATGCCTCTCAACTTCACACTCTTTCACACACATTTACACATACACACACTTTTTAACTGGTTCTCGTGAAGGAGCCTGGGGATAGGGAGGGAGGTGGGGCGGTAGGTAGTGCTTGGCTGCTAACCCTACCGCTACTCCACAGCAGAAATCTGTGCACCTCCTTCTGTAAAGCCCACTGCCTTGGAGAGCCGAGGAGACAGCTCGAGTCTGTCCTGGAGCAGTGGTTCTTCACCTTCCTCAGGCCGCCACCCTTTCAGAGAGTTCCTCATGTGGGGGTGACCCCCAACCATCAAATTATTTTCGTTGTTACTTCATCACTGTCATTTTGCTACTGTTATGAATCGAGCGACCCCTGTGAAAGGGTGATTTGATCCCCCCCAAAGGGGTCACGACCCACGGGTTGAGAACCACTGTCCTAGAGGGTCACTACGGGTCAGAATAGACTCTAAAGTGATAGGAATTACAGCATAGTATGGTATAAATATAGTATAGGCAGATGTGCACTCCTGAAAAAATGTTCCTTGTGAAATACATCATCAATCTGCATAACATGTAAAATATAGATACATTTGAAAAATGATAAGACAACCACCACCCAGGTCCCCACCCTTTAGGACAAGGAGCAAACCCTCCCCAGCATCTGTGAGCCCACCTGCCCGCCTCTACCCGGCGGCATCTCTTGCTCTACCCTCCCGGGAAGAGCTAGCCTCATTTGAGCTGGTATTTCCTTTACAGTTTACCAATATCTAAGAAGCTCCTAAACAAACAAACAAAACCCAACCCCCAAACCCTGCCACTCACTTTGACCTGATTCTATCCATGAGTGGGATCATATATCCCATAGCTTGCCTCCATGCACGTTTCTGAATTGCCTCCATTGAGTTCACAGTGGTCCCTAGTTCCACTGTACAGACAGAACATGCTTTATCTATCCATTCTGCAGCCCAGGGTCGTCCCAACACGGCTCTGGAGTTTTGCTAGCATGAACAAGGCTGCGGTGACAAGTGCCTTGGCGCACCGAGGCCACGATTTCTCTAGTCTACAATCGAGCCCTCGGAGTGCCCTTGCCATGGCATAAAGTATGCATGCTTTCAACCTGAACAGGCATTTCCAGTGTGGTCTGCCAATGGACAGCCCCCGCTAGCAACAGACTAGAGCTCCGCTTGCTCCACAGACTGCTGCCTACTCGGCACCGTCAGGAACGTCTTAATGTTTCCACGTGGCTGAGCTGAAGTGGGATCTCACTGTGGTTTTAATTTGATGATTAATAACATGGAACAACTTTTCCATGCTTATCTACCATTCCGATTTCCCCTTCTATGACATGCCTGCTCACGTGTCACCCATGATTCTTGGGGCCCATTTCTTTCTTTCTTCATCTTTAGGAGTCTCATAGATTCATGATACTAGTGTTTGGCTGCCCTTGTGTTGCTATGACCCTCCTCTCAGGGTGTAGTTTGAAAGCATTTTTCTATATAATTTCCTTTGATGAGCACAAGTTAATGTTATTAATATTGTTGAAGTTATAAACATTTTCTTTGTCATGGCTTTGTTTACATCTTTGTTTAGGAATTCCTTCCAGACCCTGTAGTTGAAAACATTTTCTTACATATGGTTCGAAACCTACTTTTAAAATTTTGCCTTTTGAATTTAAGATTTTAATGATTTCAGAATCCGTTTTTGTGTGTTGAGAAGAATCCCATCTCCTGTCACATGATTAACTAATTATCAAGAATTGTTTACCACATGAGTGTTCTTTGTATGTAAAGAGATCACGGTAATAGCACATCAGACAGATAATGTGCATAGTGCACATGGGAAATGTATGCATTTGGGGATTGCCTGGTCTGCACAAAACTGTACAATGCACTTTTTGTAAACATACGGTATTTAGCAGTCGGTCCACCCCTTTCCACACCAACCTGCAGGACCAGGTTTCTCTATAGCTGATCAGTTTCTGGGCGCTCTCTCATCTGCCCTTTTTCTTGGTGCCTATTCCAATTCTACAAGGACCCCTGGTAGCATTGTGGGTTATGCATTGGGATGCTAACCAAAAGGAGAGTGGTTCAAACCCACCACCTGCTCCACAGGAGAAGGACGAGGCTGTCTGCTCCCATAAAGGTGTACCGTCTCAGAACCATTGTCTAGGGTTGCTATGAGCCACAGTTCATGTGAACGGTGGTGCCAGAGAAGAACACTGAAAGTACCATGGACTGCTCCAAGGACAAGCCAATCTATCTTGGACAAAGCACAGCCAGAGTACTCCTTAGAGGTAAGGATGGCAAGACCTCTTCTTACATACGTTGGACATGTTGCCAGGAGAGACCAGTCCCTGCAGAAGGCCATCATGCTTGATAAAGTGCAGCGGGAGGTGGGGCAGCTAAAAAGAGAGAGGCTCTCAACAAAACAGATCGACAAAACAGTGGACTCAGGGGCAGAGACGGTTCTGAGGGCGCGGTGCAGGACCATGCAGTGTGCCGTTCCGTTGTGCAGAGGGTTGCTATGGGTCGGAACTGACTTGTTGGCACCCAACAACAACAATAACAACAACAATGTGAGTTGCAATCAACTCGATGAAGTGGGTTTTGATTTCAATAATACGCTCTTTTAAGATTATACCTTTGTAATAAATGGTGGCATTAGGTAGGGTCTTTTGCTGGTGACTCTGACTTCCGTGACCCCATGGGAAATGGGGTTGGACCCCTGTGACGCATAAGGGTTTCAGTATCTGATGGTCTGAAGTTTGTCACCCCATCTTTCCTCTCCTAATCTGTCTCCATCTGGAAGCTTTGCTGAAACCTGCTGCGTATCATAGCAGGGACCGTCTCCACTGACATTTTATAATATTCATTCGAAGTGAAGGGAGTCACCATACGTTTTTTAGTTAAAATGATAGGTTGATGCTGCAGTGTCTCCTCATGTGCACAAAACCACGCCCCCCCCCCCCCCCCGTGGTGCTGGAAGGACCCAAGGGGCTGTAAACGTCTACCAGCCTTTATCCTGAATCACGGGCGATCGCACAAAAGCTTTTCATTGCCAGCGGGACACCGAGTCATTGTTGGGTTTTTTCCTGACGAGGGGTGGTAGGCCAAATCCGCACGGGAGCCTGTGCTACTGGCTTGCTTTGACTCTTTCAAAGCTTCTCCTCCATCCGACAGTACATCCCTTTCAGCCCTTCCACATCTTTCGAAGATCCGCTGGTTTATTTAGAAGCCATCATGTTAATTATATAACATTGCCGAGAACCCCATGTTCTGACCTCCAGAAATGGTATTTTCATGTGGTTCGACTCAATGATTATTTATACGAGCTGTAACGGGATAATAACAGCATCTGCTCGCTCTGTGTTGGACTCTTCAGCGGTGGCTTTGTGCTGATGCTCAGTCTCGCGGGACGGTGTCCTTTGGCTTCTGAAAGTGAGCTTTTTGGGTTTTTTCTCCTTATAATGTTTGAGGCCTTTCGATACGTTCCTTCAGAGAAATGCACTTGCTTTTGCCGGGACCTGGTGACAGTCGTGACATGTAAACTCTTTTATTTCTCCTTCACATACACCATTTCCTTCCGTTTCCCGGGGGGTTCATCCTCCTGTGTGCCTCTCAGGGTGGGGTGGCGGGTGGGGCGCAGGGCGGGGTGTCAGTGGTGGGGAGGGCAGCGTTCCCTTCTTCTTCTCCTCAGGCCGCATATCACACGTTTGGCTGCCTGCTGGGGTCGGCTGTTCCAGACACCCTCTTAGCCTCGAGAAGCCGACACCTATCTTAGTTTGCACGCATGCTGCGGCACCTGCCGTGGCACACGTTCCCCAGGGTCCACGTTTTGGAAACCTCAGTAGCGCAGTGTTTATGGGTTACGGTGCTAACCGCAAGGTCAACCGTTTGAAACCACCAGTTACTCCATTCGAGAAAGAAGGAACTTTCTACTCCCACAGAGTTAGCGTCTCTGAAGACCATGGGGGCAGTTCTCTCCTGTCCCATCAGCTTCATGGCAGTGAGTTTGGTTTATTTTTGGGTCAGGAAGAACACGGGAATGTTTGAGGCAACAGACCGTCAGCAAGCATTAGTTCCAATGGATCCATCCCTGCTGCTGTCACCAGCAGTCCCCCGGGAAACAATATTCTCGGGCAGTTTACTTGAGGAGGGTATACAGCGTAACTCCAGAAGACCCGGAGTCAGTGCAATTTTTCTTGATTCCAGAAAATAATGTCTTAAACCCAAGAATAACTAGGCTAAGGATTAGATGACATGTTTTTATATGAAATCACCTTAAATTTCCTCTGCCCACCACTAATAATAGAATTGGGTTTTATTTCTGCGCAACGTGCCTGGTTGGAGTGAACGTATTTAAGGGAAACAAAACCCTTCCCGGATGACAAACAATGACAAGTTTTAACACTGGCTTCTAAAACCGGGTGTGGACACGTCAGGCAGACTTATTTTGTCAGGCCAGTGATAATGTGTTACGCTTCCATACATTAAAACCCCGTTGTCTTCGGCAGAACAAACCCCCAAACAACATCACGGCCTCCAGTTGATTCTGATTTATTACTGACCCTGAACAGGATCGCAGACACAGTAAATCTTCAGGGGAGCAGACAGCCTCATCTTCCCCTGGCGGGTTGGCTAGTAGATTTGAACCACTGGCTTTGAGGTTAGCGATCCAAATGTTCACCTGACAACACTACCAAGGAATACGCAGACCAAATCAATTGGGCACGAACCTAAGCTGAACATGACCGGCTTCCATGTGCCCCGTCTTTGCAGACACATCCTGGCCTGGGGGGCCTTGGGGGGGAGGGAGTGGGGATTAAGCACTGAACTGCTGCTGACTGACAGGCTGGTGGCTCAAACCCACCAATCACTGCATGGGAGAAAGACGTGGCAGTCTGCTTCCCTAAAGTTTTCCGTGTGGAAACCCCATGGGGACAGGTGTACTCTGTCCTATGGGGTTGCTACGAGATGGAATCGAGTCAAGGGCGAGGGGGCGTTTCAGTTTTCCAGCCGGGAGTGGCACACGCAGCCTGCTCGTGGCTGACATTCAGCTCTGTCACAGCGGATCCAGGGGACGCGAGCACCATTGCTGGGACCGCCCTCGTCCTGCCTTTAGTTTCTACTGTAGTGCTTTTCCTTTCTCTACAAACGATGCAAGGATCCCGGGGTTTCCATTGGACCTTCACTTCAAAGCGCAGTTTTCATAGAGTTGTTTCAGAAGGCACCTTACCGTGAGGGGCTGGTTGGTGTGTTTTCACTTCTAATAAATGAGCTGTCTTTTCTTCTTGTATTCCACTTAGCATTTCTTCTCAGCCGAGGGGGAAGAGAAACCAAGACACAGTGTGGAAAAGAGGAATTAATGTGACATTTAGAGTAAGCTTTTAATGACACAAAGGCCGTGAATATCAGTCATGCCTTTTGCTTTCACAATTAGAACTCGACAGAATTTCAAGATGTCACTAAGTGAATCTTAGAAGAAGAAAGTTTTTTTTAATTAAATAAAAGCATAATTCAGAGAAAACGGGCTGCCGTGCAGTTATCTTTGCTGGGCAATCACAGCATGATCAATATTTAATTAAGCATGGTCTCTCTCACAGCCGGCCCCTCAGGAGATGACACCCTTATTTCAATCAATACTGGGTAAACTATAAAGGCTCGGGAAATACATTAAACCACTGAATTGTTGGCGAGCCAATTTTAACCCAGCAACCACCTGTGTGTGCGTGTCAGACGAGGCCTGTGCTCCGCGCTGTTGTCGGTGGCTGATTGGTCAGAAGCCCAACTCTTCTGTGTGCTTTTTTCCCCTTAGGAGACTCGGGGTGAACTGGAACCACCAACCTCTCTATCAGCGGCTGGGTGTGTTCCCAGCGTGCACCGCCCTGGGACTTCAAAACCCAGGGAGGAACCAGTTTAGGAGGACAGTAAGAACCAGGGCGACCTGCTTTATTGACTCAGCCACTATTTATTGAATGCCAAGTTGGTACCTCCCAGTTCAGTTACAGACCTTATTCATCAAACTGATTTCAAATTTTAAAAAACAGACACATGCAAAGTGAACACTGGCAAAAGCCAAATGTGCTTGTTTTTTATTTGGAAGCAAGACACACGCAGAAGAGTTGCTCTCAGTGAAAACAGGGGCTTCAAAAAGTTCATGGAGCAATGGTATTAAAAGAAGATGGCATTTTTTCCACCAACCTTTTGAAGCTTCCTCCTATGTCTAGCTTAAGTTTATTTAAATACGCCTGCTATAATCACACCAGTGAGAGCAAGCAAACAAACAAACAAAATCCCATATCCTAGTAGTCTGCTGTATGCAATGTCCTAATTACATCACACTCCTTGACACTTAAAGATAAAAATAACACTGAATTTTAAGGGAGTCATTTCCATACATATCACTTTTATCATCTAAATCAGTATTCCTCAAAACCCCTATTTACTGCCATCAAAACAGTTACTGGTTTTTGACTTCTATAGGAATGCAATCATATTACTCGGGGGTATATAAAAAATATTGCTCCTTTGGGCTCCAGTTCAGACAGGCAGGGTCATTCTAAACAATATATGTTTCCACATGTCTCTGTGATCAGGGATGGCTGCAGACAAGTTCTTTCAGTCATACACAGGTCTGACTTTTAAATGAAAAATCCAACCCGCACAGTGGCTGCGGCGGGGAGGTTCGGGGTTAGTTCAAGTCAAGCAGGAAGGCAAGCTAAGCAGGCCACAGAGACTGGGGTGTGGGGGGGAAGTCCCAAATGGGGTAATCTTGATAGGTCTTCTCAAAAGACACATGACAGTCATAGGGCTTATTAGGTAAATGTTTTCTGATCACCACACTGTCCCTGCTCATTCTTTGAAGGTAACAAGCACTAGTGTATAAGAAGTTTGTTGGAAAACCATACCCCCTTCACAATACTGCCTTTTTGTCTCCAAAATTCAAAGAACATTTAAAAGGAACAAGATTTGAGTCCCTGCAAAAACAAACAAACACAAACGAACCAAACACGGCCATCAAGACAGTTCTGAGTCACAGAGACCCTCCATGGCAGTGTAGATCTGCTTGTGCGTTTCCGAGGCTGTAACTCTTGGTGGGAGTAGAAAGTCTTGTATCTCTCCTGTGCAGAGGTTGGTGGTTTTTAACTACTAACCTTGAAGTGAGCAGCCCAATACATAACCACTACACTGTCAGGGCTCCTGTCAAGGATGCCCAAACTGCCCTTGAAGTAGTGTGAAACTAAGAGTTGAGAATTTTTCAGAAAAGGATTAGGGAGATAGAAACATTGCCTCCAGAAGTTCGTTATTTTTATTTCATAAAGGTTTCCATGGTTTTTTATTAATACTTTTTGACTTGCTCTGATATAGTTTCACTGGCTGTGCTTGATAAAGCAATCTTCAAAGTAGACGCATAGAGCATTGGTTTAAACCTGAGTTCCTATGGTGAACACCACCTGCTATCCATTTCCTTCTAGGCATTGTTTTGTGTGTATTCCACAAAGTATGCTATGTTGGCTTTCCCTCATCACTCATTAAAAATGTTTTTAAATGATTATTATGATTTATTTATTGGGTTGTGAATGAGTTAGAAGTGTATTGACCCATGAGCTACTTAGGAGTCATTTAGAATTATTAAGAAGTTTAATTTCTTATAGTTTGGTGATTTTTCTAATTTGTTGTTGTTGTTGATTTCTAATTTAACCTCATTCTGGTGAGAGATCATGCTTTAATGACTTCATACCTTGAGATACCAGAAGGGTGGGGGATGGTGGGAAAAGGAGGGGAAGAAGGGGAACCCATCTCAGTGATTGACACATAACCACACCCCCACCTCCAAGGGGAAGAACAATAGAAACGATGGGGAATGGGAGACAGTGGTTGGTGTGAGATATGAAAATAATAATAATTTATAATCTATCAAGGGATCACAAGGGTTGTGGGGGAGGGAAGAAAGAGGAGCTGATACCCACACCTCAATAGAAAGTAAATGTCTAGAAAAGAATGATGGCAACATACGTACAAAATATACCTGATATGATTGATGTATGGATTGTAATAAGAATTGTAAAAGCCCTCAATAAAATGATCTCTTAGTAAAAAAAAAAAAAAGAGAGACATTTTCTTTCTACTGGAACCCCTGGCATTAAATACATAAATAACAATCAGGAGCTGATGCTAGGGGTTCAAGTAGAAATAAAATGTTTTGGGAAAAAAATTATGAATGAAAACATATGTACAGATGTGTTTGACACAATGGATATATGTATGGATTGTAATAAGAGCTGTAAGAGCCCCCAATAAAAATAAAAACTAGCTAACTAAATAAATAAACAAAGCAGAGAGTAAAAAAAATAAAAAGAGACTGTCAAGCACCTTTCAGTTAGGCTAGATAGTTCTGAGGTCTGTTTTCAAGCATTTGTCTAGTTGAATCTACATCTGCTTTATCACTGTAACTGAGGTCCGGTGCTTCTGGAGTAGCTGCTGAATATTTTCCAGCGAGGTTTCTCCTTTCTGGCGGGTCAGAACTCAAGGCTCTCCACCATCTCTTTAGCGCTGCGACTCGTTCACCTTCGAGCTCCTTGGGCCCCACAGGAGTCTATCACTCAGCTCATTCTTCCAGGCGAAACTCTGGCCAACTGCCTGGGAGTGACGCAGCTGCAAGGCCCCGTTTGACCTGCACAGGCGGAGAGTCTCAGGCTCTGGCCGCGTCTGCGCAGTACAGAGCTCCTGATCCAACTGGCTGACACTTGGCGGGGCTGCATCACCATGTGACATGCTCCTGCCCAATCCTATTTCCAAGGTTTCTATCAGATTGGCATCACGGTGGGAAGGCATCCCTGGTTATTTCTGCTCCTCTCAGGCACGCACCCCAATCTACCTCTTGCACACTGGACCCTGTCCGGATGCTGTTTGCACAAAGGGCCTAAATGACATGGCAGCCAGGTGCTTCTTTGCCTCACAGGTAGAGTTTTACCCCACGCCTCTGTCGACCCCAATTCAGCAACACACTGAAGGAAGCCCTGGAGTTCTTCCCCATGCAGCTTGTTCTTCCCTGTGACTTTGGTCTGCAAATTCCCAGTGCTTCTTGTCCCCAAACACTGATCCCTGTCGTTTCAGTTCAGTGAGAAGCTGTACCATGCTTGGGTTCCCTCCTCCATCTTCTCCTCACACCAATGCCAAGTGCCTCCGGCAGCTAGCCGGGTCATTTTAGGGCTGACCTCCATTGCTTTCATAGCTCACAATCTCGCCCGATATCTGAAAAAAAGTTGCTTGACCTATTTTTGAAAAGTCTTCTGGTTGCTTACTCAGAGAAACCAAGCCCCCACCAGCGACTCCAACATGCTGCCCATAAGTGAGTTTCATTTATCCTTTCAACTGTGGATGGGCACTTTTTTGTACTTCAATACAAAAAATCTTATCATTGTGAATGAGGGTGAGTGCAGAGTAGAGACCCAAAGCCCATCTGTAAGCAACTGGACATCCCCTTACAGAAGGGTCGTGGGGAGGAGACAAGCCAGTCAGGGTGCAGGGTAGCAATGATGAAACATACAACTTTCCTCTAGTTTCTAAATGCTTCTCCCTCCGACCCCCAACTATCATGATGCCAATTCTACCCTACAAATCTGGCTAGACCAGAAGATGTACACTGATACAGATAGGAACTGGAAACACAGGGAATCTAGGGTGGATGATCCCTTCAGGACCTGTGGTGAGAGTGGTGATACTGGGAGGGTGAAGGGAGGGTGGAGTGGAAAGGGGGAACTAATTACAAGGATCTACATATAACCTCCTCCCTGGGGCATGGACAATGGAAGAGTGGGTGAGGGGAGACGCTGGACAGTGTAAGATATGACAAAATAATAATTTCTAAATTATCAAGGAATCATGAGGGAGTGGGGAGGGGGTGTAAGGGCGGAAAAGGAGGAGTTGGTATCAGGGGCTCAAGTAGAAAGGAAACGTTTTGAGAATGATGATGGCATCAAATGCACAAGTGTGTTTGACACAATGAATGGATGTATGGATTGTGATAAGATTTGCACGAGCCCCCAATAAAATGACTAAAAAAAAGAACTCAGGATATTTTCCTCTCACTTACATCTACATAGGATTGCCTCTTCAGGTAGATACGTGGGAGTGGAATTATTGGGAAGCAGGAAATGCATATCCCCAGCTCTAGGTGAAAACGTCAAACGGTTTTCCAAAGTGGCGGTATCAACTTCTATGACCCCAGCACAGACGCGAAGGAGTGAAACGACTTGGTCTGGCTCTTCTATCTCTAGTCTTTGAAATGCCCACCCAGTGAGTGCGTTGGGAGCATGCAAATAAGGTACATGAAAGTGTGATTGGGATGGGTCAGTTGTGCCCTTGACTGGGCAGAAAGTGAGCTATTTCAGAAGCAGGATTAGAGGATTCTATGACCAGCAAGGAAGAACCAGCAGTGAAATATGTGTGAGACTCTGCAGTGGGGAAGTGGAGGAAAAACAGTGCCAAGAGACATGAGACCGAGGAGAGAAGTAACACCATGCCCCTGAAAGTGCCATGGCGTGCGTGGGCCAGGTGCACATCCGTACTCAGAGTGACCATTTGTTGTTGCTATTAGGTGCCATCCAAATCGTCTGACCTTAGGCACCACAGAGGTGACGGTTCAGATAGCCTTGTTTGTACAGTGCCTACTACTCGCTCTTGTTCATATTTCTACTGTGTCATTGGGTTCTGTTCTTCTTGATCTATACGAATCCGCTATATATGTATATTCTGATGCCCACTCTCTGTGTTACAACCTTGGCTGATGCCTTCTTTCATTCTTTTGACTTCCTTTCTCATACTCTTAGGGTGACTTTTGATGAACGATGGTACTTAATTTTAATGCAGACCAATAAATCAATAATTTATCTTTCTACCACAAAGATACATTCATAACTTTCACAAGTTTCGGTTTCTTGGTACGTCTTCTTCAGAACTGTTTTGTACGTGGAACTTGAATGTCTTTGTCAATATAAGGAGAGAGATACCTTTTCCACACACATTGTCCGAGTGCTATTTATTTAACGGCTGATTTTATAGGGAATAATTTCTATTGATCTATATTGAAGATCATCTTCACTTTCTCCTGTCATCTCTATTCAGTTGCTAAGTTCAGCTAATGAATTTTTAATTCTGGCATTTGATTTTAGAGTTTTCCTTTACGGAAAGTAATCTATATTACCTTGCTTATATATTTCCTTTTTGTTGATTCATTATAAACATTGAATTTTTCTTCATTAAGAGGAATTATTACTGCATTAACAGTCCCCCCGTGAGTGCTGAAGGTGGACTTTGGGGCCAGGGCGTGTTGCCCCAACAGACTGGACTGGAAAATACTCTTAAAGGCCAACAAACGATCTTTGAACTAACTACAAGCTTTTCTTTCTTGTTGTGCTTATTTTGTTTTTTGTTATTAGTTTGTTGTTGTTGCTTTGTTGTATACTGTTGCTTGGCTTTGCTCTGTCTTGTTTTTGTGCATGTTATCATCTCCGCAGGTCTGTCTAAATAAGATAGGCTGGATGAACAATCTGGAGCAGAAAACAATGGGACCGACAGTTCTGGGGGGACTTGGGAGAGGGGAAGGTGGGGGGAAAGGAAGTGGTGTTAACAAACCCAGAGACAAGGGAACAACAAGTGATCCAAATCAGTGGTGAGGTGGGTGTAGGAGGCCTGATAGGGCGTGATCAAAGGTAATGTAACCAAGAGGAATTACTGAAACCCCAATGAAGACTGAGCATGATAGTGGGACAAGAGGAAAGTCAAAGGAAATAGAAGAAAGAGCTAGGAGACAAAGGGAATTTATAGAGGTCTAAATAAAGGCATGTACATATGCAAATATATTTATATTTGAGGATGGGGAAATAGATCTATGTGCATATATTTATAGGTTTAGTACTAAGGTAGCAGAAGGACATTGGTCCTCCACCCAAGTCCTCCCTCAGTGCAACACTTTCTTCTATTAAATTGGCATTCCACGATGCTCACCTTCCCGACACAACTGCTGGAGACAAAGTGGGTGAATAAGTAAATGTGGTGAAGAAAGCTGATGGCTCCCAGCTATCAAAAGATTTAGCATCTGGGGTCTTAAATGCTTGAAGGTAAACAAGCGGCCATCTAGCTCAGAAGCAACAAAGCCCACATGGAAAAAGCACACAAGCCTATGTGACCCTGAGGTGCCGAAGGGATCAGTTATCAGGCATCAAAGAACAAAAAATCATATCATTGTGTGCTCACCTCTATGATTGATTGCTGAAGACAAATGGGTGCATAAGCAAATGTGGCGAAGAAAACCGATGATGCCCGGCTATCACAAGGTATACATCTGGGGTCTTAAAGGCTTGAAGGTAAACAAGCGGCATCTAGCTCAGAAGCAACAAAGCCCACATGGAAGAAGCACACCAGCCGTGTGATCACGGGTGTCAAGGAGATCAGGTATTAGGCATCATCAGAACAAAAAATCTTACCATAGTGAATGAGGGCGAAGTGTGGAGTGGAGACCCAAAGCCCATTTGTAGGCCACTGGAGATCCCCTTACAGAAGGGTCTCGGGGAGGAGATGAGCCAGTCAGGGTGCAACGGAGAAATGATGAAATATACATCTTTCCTCTAGTTCCTAAATAATTCCTCCTCAACCACTATCATGATCCTAATTCTACCTTACAATTCTGGCTAGACCAGAGGATGTACACTGGTACAGATAGCAACTGGAAACACAGGGAATCCAGGACAGATGATCCCTTCAGGACCAGTGATGTGAGTGGTGATACTGGGAGGGTAGAGGGAGAGTGGGTTGGAAATGGGGAACCAATTACAAGGATCTACATGTGACCTCCTCCCTGGGGGACTGACAACAGAAAAATAGGTGAGTGGAGACATTGGACAGGGCAAGATATGACAAAATAATAATTTGTAAATTACCAAGGGCTCATGAGGGAGGGGGAGCAGGGAGGGAGGAGAAAAATGAGGAGCTGATGACAGGGGCTTAGGTGGAGAGCAAATGTTTTGAGAATGATGAGGGTAATGAATGTACAAATGTGCTTTATACAACTGATGTATGTATGGATTGTGATGAGAGTTATATGAGTCCCTAATAAAACGATCCCCCCCCCGTGAAGCACTCAAGAATCCAACATATGTAATTTGATACAACACCAACAGTGACCCCAAATGAGCAGTTGGCCACAGACATAGGTGGATTGGTACAGAAGTCTGTGGTACAAGTGTAGGTACAAGAAGTAGGTACAAGTATAAACCTCAGGGTACATACATTCATGGAAGGAAACATTACAGATATTCTCAGACCTATCCAAATGCCTCATGAAACCAGTTTTCTCAACTTGAAGGCTTAGAACCTTTGTCTTATGTGATGAGTCAGTTAATTGGCTAATATAGTCCTCCAAATTCATGTTCTCCATCCAGTGAAGTGAGTAGTGTGTGGGTTCTTAGGAGCTTGTGAGTGACCATCTACGATACAACTATCAATCTCTACTTGTCTGAATCAAGAGAGTACAAATTATGTACCAAAACCGCAGAGAAGAAACAACCACACAAGGATGATAGACAATAGGAGTCACGATAACAACTACCAGGGACCTGAAAAACTAGATGGTACCTAGCTCCCATCACTGACAGCCCTGACAGGGTTCATGATAAGTTATTCTGGTTAGAATGGGGAGGGAGAATGGCGGACTAAACTCAAATTCATGAAAATGGCCAGATTAACTGGACCACTATGAACTATCCTAGACTTCCCAAGACTACCAACCCAAGATGCTCTCCAAAGCTTGATCCTAAACTATCCCCGGGGACCAACTTTTAGTTGATAAGGGCAACTACAGTCCTTTTGGGCAAGGATAGTGACACACACAATTAAGGACATTCCCTGTTAGATGGGTGCTCTGTTAAAAATGAAACAATATGAGTTCAAAAGGAAGACATTTAATCCACAGGAACGATGATAAAGGGGCCAGGAAACTAGAGTGCCAGTGTTCTAGAACCGCCAGAGCACAGTGATAATTTTGACACAGTGAAAAATGTGACTAATGTCATTGAACTATTTGTGCAACATTTTCCAACGGGAATCTAACGTGCTGTATAAACTTGCCAAAATCACAATAAAATGTTACTTGAAACAGACAAATTCTTGCATGATACTTCCAATATGGGATCCATCATGCGGTCAGTCTTGGCTGGTGCACTTTTCTTTTGAGACAAGTTTCATAATCTGGGTTCTTTGCATGTTACATCATCCTATACTGTATCTTGGATTTCATGAATGGTAGGTTGCACGGCATCTGGGTTCTCATATTTTCTCCAGAGAGTATTGTTTCTTCTGTTTTATCAGACGGCGAGGGTAATTTTTTGATTGGTCTCAATGTGCAAACTCCCAGTCCAGATCTTTTGTCGGTAGCTGAGTGGCTTTGAACCTGTTCTGTAAATAGTTAAAGGTCAGTGTGGTCGGTTTTATGTCAACTTGGGTAGGCCCAGATTCTTCCGTTAAATGATCTACCAGCAATCCTAACAGTGACCAACTAATGTGGTGGGATCTTCTGTGAAGCAGTCAAGTAATTAATCTGGTCACAGCCTTGAGACAGTGGAGGGAGATTTCATTTAGGGGGTGGCCTGTTCTTAGCATAGACTGACATTATGTGGAAGCTAGATCACATCTACTCCTGGTCTACTCTTGGATCTGCATCCTGCATCTGGCTGGTTGACCTCCTGTGAGATTGTCTGCTGGCCCCCGGAGCCATCAGCAGACGGATGACCTTGGGTTCATTCAGCCAATCTCAGATTCATTCAGCTCTGCATCCACCAGCCTTCAGTCTTTCTGCTTCCTGTCTGTCAGCCCTTGAAGTTACAAGGGTCAGGAGAAACCTCCTGCTTATATCTAACCCACGGACGTGAACTAGATTGGACTTACCCATTGTGGTAGCTACATCATCTGGTGTCAATTTGACACTTGAGAGGATTAAGAGTGAAGGGGTGGAGTATAGTCTGTCAATCGGGTCATAGCCAATGAGGCCTCTGTGTGGGCATGGCCTCCTGAGGATTCTGGGAACTCCTGTATTTCCTCTTTGGAGGCAGGAGATACACACACTCTCTCTACTCACTTCCTGAGAGACTCTCTACTGACAAGACACATCAAGCTATGCTGATGACAGTGAGAGCCCTGGACTTGGAGAAGCCACATGGAGACTCCTACCAGCGCTGAGATGCTTACAATGCCACTGGATCTATGAGGTTTCCCACCCACTGGTCTGTGATTGTCCTGCATTTGGCATCGTTGCATATGTTTCGTGAGTCTGAAGAGGACTTTACAGATTGCTATTGGACATATGGGTTAATATCAGATATATGAACTTGATCTGGACTGCGCTGGGATATTTTCTCAATATTCAATTGCTTTTGTATATAAAGCTCTTTCCTATACACGAGTATCTATGAATTTGTTTCTCTTGTCTACCTGGACTAATACACCCATCTCTACCACTGTGTATAATTTTTTTATATAAATCTTTCTTCATACATACACAACTCTTTCTACACACACACACACACACACACACACACACGTCACTGGTTTCACTTCCCTAGGGAACTCAACCTAACACAATCTGTTAGAGATTTGAGTGTAGAGAATCTGAGAATCCCCTCTGTTTCAATTTCTTTCATTTGCCCCAGTCTATTTAGTGGCCATGTTTTCCTCAGCTTCAGTTTTCTGGTTCCACCAGCCTGGAAGATTCTATTTTGTCCCCACGAGTGCCTCTTCTGCCTCATGCATACCTTGTCAACTATACTTAGTCTCAGACTAAAAGCAACAGCAGTGAAATCTGCTTTGTACACCCCTCCCCCTGCCTCCCCTCCTTTGAGCAAGTAACACAAATCAGAGAGTGCCTGTGTCCATCTACTCTTCCGTGCTCTCGGGCCATGGCTTCTGCTATGCGGTCCTGCTAGTCTCATTGTTTTCTAAGGGAGGGTTGCTTGGCAGCGTCTTACTCTGTCATTATCGAGAATGGAAATCCACCTTAATTTTCTACAGGTTTTTTGCTATGTATGGAACTTTATATCGAGAGTTGTTTTCCCAGTATCTTGTTTCACAGCTTCCATTGTTGCTCAAGAATAATCTGCTTTGATCAGTTTATTTGCTGTCCCTTTGAAGTTAAAATCTGTCTTTATTTCCTTTTCTGCCTTTACAATTTTCTTTGATTTCTTGCACGTTTCTGATGATCTGCTTCTGTGTAACTAAAAAAAAAAAATCCACAACTTTCTGCTGGAGGATTGTTTGGTTTCCTGAATTTGTGGCTTAATGTCTACATTAGCTTTTGAAAAATCCCAAATTGATTTGTCTTCACTCTGCTCTATTCTCTTTTCTCCTTCTTGGACCCCGTTAAATCCTTGTTTCATCTTCTCTCTGTGTCTTGTATGGTTTTCCAGTTTCTTCTCTCTTTTGTTGACTCTGTGTTCTGGATTTTCCCCCCCTGAGCTCTCTTCCAGGTAAACAATCCTCTTTTCAGATGGTTTCATCTCCATGTACTGAGTTCAGAATTGTGGTTATTTGGAGGTGTGGTTTTAGAATTTGTTTCCCCCCACAATCTAGAAGGATGTTTTATTTTGGTGTGTCTGTGTGTTTTTTTTCTAATTAACTGCTGCAAATTTCCTTTTCATTCTCTGTAGATTAGGATATAGACGACTTAGAACATAACAGCTCATTAACAGTTTTTACAAAAGAAAGAAAAAAAGATGTTCCCGCCCCTTTTCTCTAAGAAGAGTAAGCAGTCCATGATGCAGGATCCACATTCATTTTGATTTCAAAGCTTTGGGGACCATTCACAGAGTGTGAAGAATATAATTTCAAAAATTTCCACAGCTTATTGTGTGTGATGGAGTTCAATAATGAAGCCGCATTAATCATAAAGTGTAGCTTTTGCCCTCTTGCCAAATTTTTGAATCAGCCTTGGGAAGTAAAAATTAAGGGAGGGAGGTGACAAAGAATGAATGAATTTGTTTCCTTTTTAAAAAAAACAACAACACTGAATTCAGCCTTATTCCAAAAAAGAATTAAAAGTAACATATCAAGGCACACAGAAAAATGAAATAAATAAAAAGACAGGTAACATGAATGAGGGGAAAGAAAATACACACAGTACAGTGGAAGCCAGGAATGAGGTTGGTCTAAAAAATCTCACTGTGAAATCGTACACTCATGTTTCCAATGGGCCACACATTTTGGCTTTAAAGTTTCTGGAAGAAGAAAATGTGATCAATTATGTAATTTTTCTGTGTCGGTAGAATAACACTTTTCAGGAGACCCACATGTTTCTGACACAGATGCCAGAAGGCCATCTTGCCTCATTGATGGACAGCAAATCACAGCCCTGAGCAAACTCTTTTCTTTCAGAACCCTGGAGAGCAGCTCTGTGACATCATCTTGAAGGGGAAGCCAGTGAAGGGAAGACAGTATGGTGCGTTCTTGCCATAGAGCACTCTGATGCTCTGGTTAGTCAAGGGGTGGATTCTAGTCGGAGCATCTAGAAGACTCTAGAAAACACAGACTTCAGATGAACCTTTACGTACATCCTGTGAAGGATCACGGAGCTTCCGAACCAGGATAGATCAGGGATCGTTTACCCAAGCCTACGAATTAACATAGGGAAAATGAGGCCTAGACAGACTGGTGACCAACTCAAGGTCATAAGGTTACCAGATCAAGGCAGTTACTGTCACAAGGCAGTGCTTTAGCCCCAGATTCTTTCTTCCACACTGTGCTTCCAGGAAGCCATTAGGAAGATCCTTTTAAATGTTTATGTCAACCTAAAGCCATTAAAACAAATATTTGGAAGATAAAAAGAAATGGAGTTGAATATACACACAAAAAATTGTTGAGATAAGTGCATCAAAAACTAATGCCTAGGAGAAGGACAAGGAACCCTGATGGCACATGGGTGAGTCATGTGTTGCACTGCCAACCACAAGGTTAGCAGTTCGAAACCACCAGCCGCTTCTTGGGAGAAAGATGAGAGTGTCTGTTCCTATACAGATTTACAGCCTCAGCAAACCAAAGGAGCAAGTCTACTCTGTTCTATAGGGTCACAAGAATCATAACCAACTCAGTGGCAGTGAGTGAATATACCTAGGCTGTTTTCTGAAAATTATTTGTGCAATTTAATTTCATGAGGAAGAACCAGTTGAGCCTAATTTTCATCAAATTGCAGGGCAGAATTGGAGCTAATGGATTTAAGGCCGTTAAGTTTCAGTTCATTATAAGAGTTTCTATTGGTTAGCGACATCCAAGGATGGAATGCGAGTTGATAACATCAGGAGTTAGGGAAGCCGAGGCCACAGAGCAGGAATGGAGTGGTTATAGTGACTCCAACGAGCAAGAGAGATTCACGAGCCCGGGCCCACAGGGAGGTCCTGGAATCTTTAGGTTTAATATGCTACACAAGTGATTTCCATTTGGGAGATTACACCAGAGAGTCTGGGGAACGGTTCCAATAGGGCGTCTGTCGTGTTGAGCGTGAAGGAATGGAAACAGCATGGCAATGGTAGAGAGGAATCCTGGGAATCCTGCTCCTAATCTTGGTTCTGTCCCCAACAAGGCTGTGCGAGTTGCGGGTAGATAACATCACATCTCTGGGACCATTTTCCTGTCTCCAAGAATGGGTCAGAAGAGATATGTCTAATAGCTATTCCAGGCTGGGAATTAGTGCTTCGGAGGGAGGCCTGGAAGAAATTAATCTCTGGCATTCCTGGAAAATCCCTGATGACCTTCAGGTGGGAGTATTATCCTGGCATGACCGTGTGTGGCAGCTGGGGAAGGCTGCCGCTTTGGGAAGTTGGCAGACATTACGCCCAGACTATATCTATCGTGTGCAGGGCAGGCTGGGAGTGATGGGGCTGCCAGGCCAGACACCGGGAACTTGGAACCTCACCATTTTGGCCTTAGCTACTGTCTTGGTTGCCTACTGTTCAACCATGCGGGTCTGAATAGGCTGTTCTGCTGTCCTCAAATGGGACTGGTAAGGTGGTCAGGAGGTGTCCTTTCTGTGCCTGTCTGGCTCAGAAGCATCAAGTTTCTGCAAAGTGAGATGTTTGCTTGTTAGGCGCCATTTTTATTTATGTCACACAAGAAGCATCTCTCCGAAATCACTTTGGATTTTGTTCTAATTTTGGCTTCCTCTTTCTTTCCTCTATTATTTTCTTCTGTCTCATTTCCCAACTACATTTCTTGACAGTATTTACTTGACAGCCCTTAGCCTTGGTAGCTCTTCATCTGTCACTTTTGAGGGAGAGGTACAAATTGTAGTCCCCAATCATGCCACTGAAGTCATTGATGGCACCGCTCTTCTGAATAAAGGATTCAGAACACCAGTCCTGAGTCCCAGCTGCCACCTGGGCAGCACCAGCACAATGCCATTTCAACATAATCCAGTTCACCAAGACTAAGAACGATCTTGTTTCTTCTCTCCCATCAACATCTCTTCCTCAAGTCCCTATTCTGGGCAAAGGCATCCTCTGACAATTAATATCCAAGGCAGAAATTAGAATGTGCTTTAATTTCACTTCTCTGCCCTGAGTAAGGAGCCAGGCAGTAGGGCACACGTAGGTGCGGAGAGTGTGCTGTTCCGCAAGACAAGAGTCAGAGGCACGGTGCCGGTTACACTAGCCTCATTACGATGGTCAACTCCACTTTGAAAATCTTGACCTTTCATTTCACCGATAGTCAAAGGGTCTCAATACTGAAGAGAAACAGTTACTTCTATCACTTGCTGGTAGAGAAGCTTCCATGGTGGCCATAAGATCTCCTAAAATAATGGAAAGGTTATTTGCAGGTTTCTGATGGGGAACCATTTCACTAATTGCTGGGTTGTCTGATGGGGCCACTGTGTGTGTTGGGCAAGTCTGGAAAGTGGGTCGATTCCATTTAGGTGTAGACATGCCTCCCCGGGCATAGTGACCAGATGAATATTCATGGAGGTCCAGCTTTGATTTGGGACCCCGGGTCTCAGTGACCTGGATTTTCTTTGGCTGTAGTCTCCAGTTGGGTACTAGCCGACTAGCCACTTAAGGAGGGGGAAGAGGAATAATGACTTCCTGAAATGTTATTCCAGGGTTCTCTTTTACAAGTGCTGGTGAAGTGCTGATTACACTTGTGGTTTTATCCAACAAGAGTACAACTGATTTTGTTATTTCAGTCTAGGGCTGCCGAGTACCCATTGTGCTGTGTTGATTGACATTGCTGAATGGACTTCCTGTGTGCTCATTGATGACTGTCTCAGGGGTCACAGGAGTTGCTGGCTGAGTGTCCCATGTTTAATCTCTTAAATAGGTTGAGCCAGGGAACTAACTGGTCTTAGGAACCAACTTAACTTCAACATGAGCTGTGCCGGCAGAACATGGGGCCTACTATAGCTGAATGATAGTGAACAAGAAATGGATCCAGGCAGTTGGTTAGCCGTATATGAGCTGGTTGGCAAAATGCACCCTAATTAGCTAGAACCAGCTGCCAATCCTACTAGTTTCTGGGCCGTTTGAGGATTCTATCAGAGAGAATTGTTTCTCGGCCTTTCCCACTGATGAGAAACGGTTAGGTTATCCCAGGGCCGTTAATTAATTTACTTTTCAAATTCGCAAATGTTGTTGCTATGATCTCCCACTATTTCTATGCTGGGAGACAGTTCTTCAGGAGTCAGTCCCATCCCTGAACATCTTGTACGCAGAATACTGACAGCCCTTTACAGTCGATTTTTTTTTCTTCCGAGGGCAATTGTGTAGCATATAACTTTGAAAGAGAGAAATAATGTCCCCTGGAGCAAAGGGCAGGTTTAATTGTGACCCCTGATGAAAGAGTCAGGCACCCTAGGCTCGGATTCCTCTCCAGTAGGGCAGCCCACTGCACACGTAGGCCCTACCTAGTCATCTGTGCATCACCCTGCAGAATTGGAGTTCAGGGAACTGGTGCTAAAAGTACTGATTCTCTGGCTAGTGCAGTGACTGTGAGCCACAAGCCCAGGATCCTGTCTCCTAGTATGGGAACAGTTCTGACTTGGCAGAGAGTTCTTTACCCCGTGTACTTTGACATTAAATCTTAAAAAAAACATTCTTTTACTCTAATTTTTGTGGTACATCAGAAGAGAAAAAATTAGATGAATGACCCCAAGCCATCCTGTTAACCGTGAATCTGTCAACTCTATGCTACACAGCCAGTTAGCAAGTCCTATTAATTTTGTCTTCTACTGTTTTCCTCAAATATCTTGCTACTCTCCATTCACAGAGGGTCCTCGAGGGAGATGCCCTGCTGCTTATTTACTATGTAGCCTCGGGGAAGTGATTGAAACGTTGAGTATGCAATTTGCTTGATTATAACATGGAGATAATAACAGCGTGTGTCCTACAGGGCTTGTGTGAGTGTCCAAGGAGGCGTGGCTGTGTATGTGCACTGTGGTGGCGGTGAATTTGATCCTTCTTACATCCTGCTTAGCTTCTGCCTCTCGAGAGTATCAAACTAGTCTCAGACTCGCTACTCTTAATGCTCTGATGTTTCAGTCGCCCTCTTGGCCAGGTTATCTTTCAAAAACAACATGTGATGTTCCCCCTGCTGAAAAACCTCTGATGACAGCCCCTTCCTCAGGGGATAAAGTCTCCAAAGTAGAATCCCTTCATACGCTGTTGGTTGGGCTATGTTTCATGTTCTTCCATGTGCCCCCTATGGTGGTTCTGCCCATGCGCTCCTCTCCCCAAACACACAGACACACCAGTCAGTGTGTCTTCAACTCCAACCGCAGGAGCAGACTCTGTTTTGCTGACATCTGGCCGGCTTTGCAGGCATCCAAGTCTATGAAACTTCTGTTCTCCTCACATGGAGGTCTTTCTGCACGTTTCTGACTCACGGATAAGGCCCACGTGCACAAAACTCTTTGTGGTAGCACATCCTAATACTGCCTTCCAGTGAATCGCGCCTTCCCGCCAATATGACATTGCCATTTCTCTCCCAAGGGATAGGATGGGGTTCATTTTGGCACCCTGGTCGGTGGGAGCTGGCTTTGTGATTTGCTCTGCACGACAGAGTGTGATGGGCTTGACGCTGTCTGAGTTCTGGAGCCTAGACCTCGATAGGCTTTACAACTTCTAGCTCTTTCTCTGCTGAAACTGTGCCCAACTCTGAGAAGGCCAAGGTCACCTGAAAGAGGCTGAGAGGCTACATGAAGGAGAATGGAGGCCCAGCTAACACGAGCAGCCCTGCCGAATGCATGGGTGATGCCATGTCTGACCCTCCAGTCCCAATGGCGGCGGTGTGAGAGAGTTAGCGCTTATTGTGCCAACATGGCCAATGAACACAGGTGGGATTAATGGAAGGGCGGAGAGATACATGGCTTGGGCGAGCCTCATCTCTCTTACTCTCTGATCATTGGACCAGTGTGCGGGTGCCTTGCTTGTTCTGTGCCTCCATCTGCAAGCTACACTACCTGTGGGACAGCTACCCCGTGGACTGTGTTGCTGTAATTTGAGGTTCCTTCAAGACCTGCTTTGCCACACCATTGGAATTTACATCTCTTGAGCTGGGGACTGTCAGACCCTGTCATCTGACTGACTGTTGGTGACCTGCCTTGCTGTTTGCTGCCTGTGACCAGAGAGCCTGAATTGCTCTACAGAGGACTCCCCAGCGGCCCTCATGACTTGAAGGACTGCCAGTGTCTCACAACTGTCTCATGGGAGTGAGTTGCACTGTGCCATTTGTACTGCCTTATAATTTAATTAACTGTTTATTTCTTATATTATATACCTATCTTCTGTGTATATATATATATATATATATATATATATATATATATATATATATATATATATATATAATTATTTGTGTTCTGGTTTTGTTTCTCTAACACATGGTGGTTCACAGGTAATAATACTGGCCTTTCATGTGGGAGACCTGGGTTCATTTCGGATCACTGAATCTTAAACACAGTGACCTGCATGTTGCTATGAGCAGAAATGGTTTCAGTGGCATTTATAAACTAAGCAGAATAGGAAGAAAGACCGGGTGATGTACTTTTAAAAATCAGCCAATGAAAGCCCTATGGAACACAGCCATCTGATTCGGTTGTGCATGAGGGCCCCACCAGTCGGGGGCTGAGTTGATGGCCTCCAACTGAGCAATCCAATGCCAAGAGTTTCATGAATGGTTCCAGGTGAGGCTCTCGTAAGAACTGCTTAGACTGCCAGTCCATGGGATCACGGACATGAGAAACAAGAAATCATCTACACGATTATGCTTTGGGTCATTCATTACGCAGCCAGAGACAAGCCATACATCTCCTAAGAGCGATGCTTGGGACCCGCACACACCGAGTCCATCATTCTATCTTCTAAGTGCAAAAAGTATTTTTGTAGAGGGAGGGTGGGGTGGAAAAGGGGAACTGATTACAAGAATCTACATACCACCTCCTCCCTGGGGGATGGACAACAGAAAAGTGGGTGAAGGGAGACATCGGACAGTGCAAGATATGACAAAATAATAATAATTTATAAATTACCAAGGGTTCATGAGGGAGGGAAGAGTGGGAGGAAGGGGAAAAAAAGAGGAGCTGATACCAAGGGCTCAAGTAAAAAGCAAACGTTTTGAGAATGATGATGACAACAAATGTACAAATGTGCTTGACACGATGGATGGATGGATGGATTGTGATAAGAGTTGTACGAGTCCCCAATAAAATGATTAAATAAAAGAAGAAAAACGAGTCCCCAATAAAATGATTAAATAAAAGAAGAAAAAAGAGCTGCACATTTTGATAGTTTTGTTTAATAAGATTTCTATAATTTTGTTACAAAAAAAGTATTTTATTATAATACATCCGGATTTAATGATTTGTCTGCGTGTTTCTCCTTTCCTCATGAGATGAACCGTCTGTGAAGGGCCTTGATGGGATTTGGTCCATCGGGCTACCTCCCTGACCACTCCTCTAGTGGCAGGCATAGAACGCCTGCCGGGCTCTACGGTATCCCATGCTACCATTTCCTGCAAGCCTCCCTGTCAGCGGGCGGGCGTGGTGCAGCAACAGTAGCATCCTCTGTGTCTCTGACAGCCTGCACGCCTAGCAGGTCATCTCTTCACCTTCTTGGTCTTCCCTGATGGTCCCGCGTCCCTGCCTTCCTCGGGGTGGGGTGGGGGTGGGGGGTGTTCTCTCTCTCACGCCCTACACTCATCTGTGCGAAAAGGTGCCCTCTTTTCTCCTTAGGACCTTCCATAGGTTTCCAAACTGCTGAGGCCTACCGCCCCTTTTTCCAGCAAAACACAACTCAGCGCACAGAAAAGCGCACCAACAATGAAAACTCTTTGTACCATCGTTTATCGCCCAGAATAAAGTGCAAACATCTGCTTCTGAACCCCTCCCCCTGGATCCTTCGAGCTCCCCCAGGGGTGGGATCACCCGCTTTGGGAAACGTTGTTCTAGCCTGTCTTATTTTCCTCCTGCTTCTCCAAAAGCATTCATCTTTGGTGCTCATGACATCAGGCTAAACCACCTCCTTTGTGTGTTCAAGGCTTGTATATATATTGATCCCCGGCCTCTGTCTCTCACGCCGTGAAGGGCAACCACTCTCTAATGTTCCCCTCGGTGGCTGTTGTTAGGTTTCATCCAGCTGGCTCCAACTCGTAGCCACCTTCTGGACAAGAGAACAAGACATTGCATCCTGTGCCATTCTCCCAACGGTTGTGTGTTTGAGCCCCCTGTTGCAGCCACTGTGTCCATCCAGGACCTCAATATCTCTATTACTCAGCCTTCCAGTCCCATGCTCTCCCCGCCCTCTGCTCTCTTTTCTTCTCATAATCTTGCCTTCCATTCTGTCTCAGCTACTTTCCCCATGGCCATACCATCGGCCTTGTTACCATCTAACTGAAACCTCCCCATAGTCTCACGTTGTTAGATTCCGTGACCATCTTCTATAGTTCTAGATGCTTCACCTTAGCCTCCTACTTCAAAAACCCTATGCCACTGGGATAATTTATTGCCAATACCACTTTCCACTGCCGCTTCCCATCTTATCTCAAGATGGTCCTTAATGCTATGTAGCAATCAAGACTCTATTTCTCTAGTTCAGTCCAACTTTTCACTCACCTCTAGATGACTATTTCTAGAGCTTCTAATCCCTCCTCAAACCTTTCGTCCTTTCATACCTGCCACAGACATCGAGTGTGGACACAAACCACCAGGGAATGACTTGAGCAAACAGACATGGATTGTCTCCCAGTTCAGGCAGCTAGAAGTTTCAATCCAGGGCATCAGCTCCAGGAGAAGGCTCTCTCTCTCTACAGTGGCTCTTGGGGTAGGTCCTTTTCTCCTCTCAACACCGTGGACTAAGCCTTCCTTGGAGAGCTCTAAATACCTCGGCATCTATCTTACTCTGGGTCGAAGAAGTGCTCGGTGCATGGGTTCCAGATCCAACGTTGAGACACTGGTCTCAACTTTTCTTTCTTGGTGGCAGTCTGGTTCCGGGTTTTCAATGTATCTTTGTAAGATAAAACTCCCCTGACGTCAGGTCAGGGCTGTGACATGAGTAAGGGTGTTGCATTCCTAACCCCCTTACAATGGATTGGTGGATCACATCATGGCATGACTACCCTCTTACACAATTTCCGGATTACGTCATCACACTACCAGCAGCCCACTGAGAAGCACCGTCCAGCCAAGGCGACACGCATCTTTAATCAACCCAACCCATGGCTTCCCATATTACCAAGAAAGCGGAAACAACTCGAGGAGAACTTCCGTCAGCTCCCAGTGGACCTCCTCACCCACTTTTACCTCTATATCCCCTCTGTCCTTCCCTCCCTAAGGATGAGTTGTGCATGGGTGCCCTCTCGACGGGTGCCCTAGATGCCATCTACTTCATGTGCTCCCGAGGCTCCCTCCCCGAATCGCCCCTTCCGCTGGCATCCTTTTCACCCTTGACCCAGCCGTTCTCATCATCCGGCGAACAGACGTGCATGTTCATGTTACTGAGAACAAAACCGACTTGACTCCTCTGCACTTCCTTCTTTTTACCCGGAAACTTCATCAAAGAGTACTTATTTCCACCATCTCAGCGCTCCTTCCAGTCAGAGCTAAGCCCAGTCCAAGAGGGCTTCCCAACCTTTCACACAGTGCGTTCGGGGTCACGGCCGGCCAATCCCCACTCTGCCCTCGACTCTCTTGTTCACCAGCTGCATTTGACTTAGTCCATGACTCAATTCTCCCTAGAAACCGTTTCTGGAAAACACGCCTCCTAAGAAAAGAGCTTCTCCTCATTTCCTTCTCTTCTCCATCTCGTCCCCCTGAAAATTTCCCCCCAATTTCTCCTTCTCTCCCTGACGCCTATTGATAGGAGAATCCCAGGTTTTCCAGTTTTGACTCTGTTCTCCATCTACACTCACCCCCTTGGTGAGCTCATCAGTTTCATGGCTTTCAGTACCATCTGCATCCTGATGACATATGATCTTAGATCAGCCTTTTTTAAAAAAAAGATGCATGGTAGGATCATCCTTCATGACCAGCACAGAGTAACTTCTTCCATGTCAGGATCAGGACCCAACTTTATTTATGAATCACACCAAATGCATTTTCTTTAATATTTATAAATTCTTAGATCCTTCCCGCGTCATCATAAGACCGCACAATTCTCCAGCAGCCAATTCCAGGCATCACCCAAACCTTATACAGAGAATGTCTACCTGTGACGACACTGGGGATCTTGGAGAGGAAGCTCTTGACGGTTCTGATGGGCACACCTCCTGTCTTGTCATCTTGCATCTTTGTGATGATGTCTTCAATCTGAAAGAGAGCCAAGAATAAAAAGCATTATAACCTTCAATAAAGTAAGCAGCCCAAATGGGTGAACATAAATGCCAGTAATAAATATCAGGGAACATCTCCCAAACAAAACAAAACAGACCAGCCCATTGCCTTCAAGTTAATTGTGGATCGCAGTGGCCCTGCCTACGGTTTCTGAGACTACAAATCTTTCTGGCAGAAGACAGCCTTGTCTGTCTCCAGTGGAATGGCAGGTGGTTTCAAACTGCTGACCTTGCTCAGTCCATTAAAGTCATATCAGCATCTGCAGTGAATTGAGTGCTGGTGTGAGGAGATCAGAGTGTTACATAAAAAGGCGTGTGGCGAGATGTACCAGTTCCATAAAGTAAGGAGGGGAGCCACAGTAGGATTCTTGATGGGATCCACCATGTAATTCAAGATGTACATAAAGAAACTCCCCTTTTATCCATATTGGGTTTATATAGAGGTTGAACCAAATAAAATTTTCGTACTCAATCTGAAAAATGGCAATGGAAACTGGAGAATGGGTCTCAGTGGCTCTAACCCAGGGCTCCTCAAACTTTTAAAACAGGGGACCAGTTTACTGTCCCTCAGACCCGTTGGAGGGCCAGACTATAGTTTTAAAAAACAAAACTATGAACAAATTCCTATGCACACTGCACATATATTATTTTGAAGTAAAAACCCAAATAGGTCAAAAACACCTGGTGGGCCGGATAAATGTCCTCGGTGGGCCGCATGTGGCCCACGGGCCGTAGTTTGAGGCTGCCTGCTCTAAGGGGTGGGATGAGGACAGACACCAAAGGCCAGGCGTGAAGGGGAGAATGGACAGCTCTTGTTGCTTTAAGATTGCACTGTGAGGGGAAAGATAATGCTGCACAGTGGGCTGAAGCATGGGCTTGGGGCAACTCTGTCTCTGCCATCCGGTCAGTGCTGACTCATAGCGACCCTACAGGACAGGGCAGAACTGCCTCTGTGGGCTTCCGAGTATGTGACTCTTTATGGGAAGTGAAAGCCCCATCTTTCTGCTCGGCTGGGATTATTTGCACATATTGAAAACAAAACAGCAAGAGCAGTAATGGACTAAGGAAGATACAGGGGCTTAGATCGGGGAAGCGATTTGTGAGTATTTGTGAATCAGGTAAAATTTCTTGGGCAGGGATTTTCAGAGGAGGACACAGACGCCTCCTAAAGGGCACAGGCCTTTGGGGGACTGGAGTTGGCGAAGAGGAGAAGGGGGCATTCAGTATTATCACACCTTGTGTTTCCCTGAGCAAGAGAAATAGCTTTGAAGCCCCGGGATGAATTCTGAATGCTTCCTTGATAGAATCAGATGGTTTTAAAGCTGGGAATTTAAAGCCGTGGCTCTGACCGATTAGCATCCTCCTCTGAGGTGAAGTGATTTTCTCAAAGACATGTGTGACTCACAATGTTATGTAACAAATAACGCGTTAGAGGCCAATCTAGAAGACCTGGCTTGCTGGAAGCCAAGCGGACTTGACGCATGAACTGATGAAGATTAAAGACTGCAGCCTTCAGAATGGATTCAGCCTCAACATAAAGAAAACAGATATATACACAACAGCAGGTTAAATGGAGAAAAGATGGAAGATGTCAAGGATGTCACAGTTGCTTGGAGTCATAACCAAGGCCCGTGGAAGGAGCAGTCAAGAAACACACAGCCTGGGCTCCAGAATGGGAAAATCTGAAACAAACAAACAAACAAACAAACAACAACCCTTCAAAGCAAAGGCGCAGCTCTGAGGACTCAGGTCAAAGCATTCTCACTCGCCTCCTATGCATATGAAATCTGGGTGACGAGTCTGAACGGCTGAAGACGAAGTGATGCATTTGAATGATGGTGTTTGTTGGCGAAGAGAATTGAAATTACCCTGGGCAGTCAAGGATTGCACCTAACAACAAATGTACTAACAGCTCAAAGAGCAAACACGTTTGTTATGGAAAAAAGTATAAGCAGCTGCTTCTTGGAAGTGAGGAGGATGCCGGGGAATGTGGCTGAGGCCAGAGACCAGAGAGCATTCTGAAACACCTGGCTCATCAGGTCTGCTCCGTGATCGCCAGGAAGCTGCACATCCTTCTTGTACACTCGTGACTCTCGGGCTAGACTTCACTCACGGGACAGGACTCCCCCACAAAGAGAGGGAGCTCTGCTTCTCCGTGGCAGGAGGCGAGAAAACAAACAGCCATGAGAAGCATCAATGATGACCGTGGGCTCCTAACTCTGAGCTCGTCTGCCTCCCAGGCAGGGTCTCAGCAAACCAGCCGAGCAGAGCAGATTTGGATATTTCTGAGTTGTGTGGAGGATGAGAAAGCATCTTAAGCTCCTCATCCTTCGGGCAGCAGAGGAGTGTCTCAGGCTAGTGAAGACCTCAGAGGACCGCATCCTGATAGATGACAATGTAAGAATGATTTCAATTCACACTCAATGTTTCGAGTCTCAGCTACCGCTCCGCCTTGGGCCTTAGAAACTCAATCTAGAGAAGCTGGAGTAGTCCTTATTCATAGCCGAGTGGAGCTATTCCCAGGAAAATGTCATTTACAAAATAATATATATGTTGGTATTTTCAGTCACCTCATATGCATGTGAAAATTGGATATTGAATAAGGAAGATCGAAGAATCATTGCATTGGGATTATGGTGCTGGAGAAGAACATGGGAAGTTCAAGGGAATGCCAAGAGAATAAATAAATCGGTCTGAGAAGAAGCAGAGTCAGAATGCTCCTCAGAAGCTGGGAGACTTTGTCTCACACATTTTGGACGTGTTATCAGGAGACTCCAGTCTTGGAGAAGGACATCATGCTTGGTAAGGCAGAAGGACAGAGGAAGTGAGGAAGACCTAGACAAGATGGATTGACGCAGTGGCTGCAACAATGGGATCAGGCATGGTAATAGCTGTCAGGATAGTACAGGACTGGGCAGTGTTTCATACTGTTGCTAAGAGTTGGTACTGACTTGACAGCCCCTAACAAAAACATATACTTTTGAACTGTGTGTTATTGGCGCTTTCTACTCCCATAAAGAGTTATAGTTTTGGAAACTGATGAGGGCAGTTCTACCCTGTCCTACAGGGTCATTGTTAGTCAGCACTGACTCAATGGCAGTGACTTTGGTTTGGGTTTGGTTATCTGAAACCAGAGTACAGTTCCCTGGAAGCTGTTTATGGAATGATGTGGTAGTTACATAATCTTCTGTCAATTTGAGAGTGTTAGAGTGAAGGGGTGGAGTTTAGCCTGATAACCAGGTCATCGCTTGATGACCTCATTTGGAGGTGCTAAGGAGATAAATAGCTCCCTGGATGGGAGGGACACTCCCATGGTCACTCCCTTGGAGACTCTCTACTGACAAGCTGACTCCCTGTGGGGCATTTCCGTTGACAAGACATATGGAGCTAAGCTAGAGGTCTGGAGCTGGAGAAGCCATGTGTAGACCCTTGCCAGCGCTGAGATGCTTATATCGCCACTGGACCCACACGACCTTCTACCCACTGACCTGTGATCTTCCTGCATTCAGCGTCATAGCATGTGTTTTGTCAGTCTGAAGAGGAATGCATAGATTGGTATCAGACATAAGGGCTATTTATGGACTCGATCTGAACTGGGCTGGAATGTTTTCTTAATATTCAATTGCTCTTGTATATAAACCTCTTTCTTATACACTTCTGCGCGTCTCTATGAATTTGTTATCTAGTCTACCCGAACTCACCCAAATGACTCTAGCAGACAATGACTGAATGTTTGAGGGAAGCAATCAGTTGAATGCTTGTGTAGCTATTGTATCGACCATTGCCTCTGCCAAGAGCTACATGTGCAGGGCTGACTGCGCAGGGAAAATCTTCATGATTCTTTGCTAAGGAGGAAGACCTGTCCTCTTCTATTGGCCCACAATGTACATCACGAAATATCACCGATCACGGTTGGAGCTAAGTGACCAAGGGGATTGCGCACCAGCAACAAGGCGCAGCCTCACAGGTATGGTAGAATGCACTCTTGGTCACCGTGCCGGACTCCCTGTTGTGTTGGTATGCATCTAGACCCCACCAGGGCTTCACGGTGAGCCCAGAGCCTGCCCCTTGGTCTTCTGTTGACGCGTGGTTTGCCTAGCTCACGGAATGCACGCAGAGGTCCACAGTGTCTGCAGACGACTCACACGTTGGCTGAGAACGAAAGGAAAGGATAATGGAAGTACTCTACAAACTTCCCGAAGCGCCCTTGGGTCGGCAAGAGCATGCTTTGAGTAGTTTGTTACTTTCCTAAAGGTCATGAGAGACAACTGGAGCAGCTGGGGCCCACTGCCGGAGTGTACCTTAAACCAGCCTGTTGTAGCCTATTGTACAGCTGACTAACGCACCAGGGCTGCCACCAGTCATCAAAATGTTAGCAAGACGCATGAACGCCACCACAAATACCTGAGAGTACTGATCAATGCCAGCTAAGATCCAATGCCAGAAAGACCAATCAATCTTCCAGCTAAGATCAATGGGGCAGCATTTGTCCAAGGTCAAAGCCGCGGGTTCGGAAAGGAGGAGGAAGAGCAGGGGGAAGTATTCGGAGGAAGGGGGTTAAGTGATTGTCCACAGAGGGGGTCGCAATGGGTGGGTTGAAGCAAAATGTGTACAAATTGCTGAATGTAAACCTGGGATCTGCTCTCGACACCCTCACCTAATTCACAATAAAATGTGGTGTGTTTTTTTTTAAGTAACTGATGCCTCTTCTTCTTAGAGTTAGGTATATGAAAATCTAGTTCTTTTTTTAAGAATGCAGAAAGTGCACTCCATCTACCAAGTACTTAAAACCTCCCAGAGACTTAAGGGGAAGGTGGGGTAGAAAGGGGAACCAATCACAATGACCTACACAAAACCTCCTCCCTGAGGGACAGACAACAGAAAAGTGGGTGAAAGGAGACATCGGTCAGTGTAAAACATGGAAAAATAATAATAATTTATAAATTATCAAGGGTTCAGGAGGGAGGGACTCAGGGAGGGAGGGGAAACAATGAAAAGCTGATACCAAGGACTCAAGTAGAAAGAAAATGTTTTGAAAATGATGATGGCAACATATGTACTAATGTGCTTGACACAATGGATGGATGGATGGATTGTGATCAGAGCTGTATTAGCCCCCAATAAAATGATTTTTTAAAACTCCTAGAGACTAGACTATTCCAGAGTCTGGCCTGTTCCCATTCCACGGTGCTAGACAGATTGGTTCCAGTGGAATGTCATTCTCGATCCTTGTCGCTGCAGCATCAGCCAATGAGATCCTCTCCAACGTGCCTCATCATGACTCCA
This sequence comes from Tenrec ecaudatus, assembly GCF_050624435.1. NCBI lineage: Eukaryota > Metazoa > Chordata > Mammalia > Afrosoricida > Tenrecidae > Tenrec > Tenrec ecaudatus. The sequence goes on from NC_134543.1 coordinate 32,248,742, forward strand.
GACTCAGCAAAACTCAAAAGTGAGTGTCCGGCATCTAATACAATCAACGAAACTCATTGTAGGAACATCGCTGTTGTATGCTTGATCCTGCGAGAGGTCTTTTAATAAATTGTCTAGTTGATTCCTCAGCCCCAAAGGTTATATAAATAAAGACGTTGAAATTGCTCAGTGGGGTTGAGTGATGTATCCACAGTCACACGGCTGGAAGTAAGTAGCCCGGTCAGGTTGTTAGCCGAAGTTTCCTGTCTCCACAGCCCAAGCTCTGTTTCTAGAATTAAGTTTATCTTCTCTTTCTTGGGCTCTCAGAGAACTTAGCTGCAACCCCATCTCAGAGCTGTGTGGCTGGTAGGCCCAGCAATGTTGGGCTGGGGGAGTCAGATCCTGGAAGGTACGTTGCGGAAGCAGGGCCCCAGGGAGAGGGTCAAGGCCTGGTTGATCCGCAGCCATCTTTCTTCTTCTCGTGTCAGATGCCACGCTTGGCAGAGCCTGGGGCTGGTCCCTTCCCGCACACAGCGGTTTGAACCATGGCTGCACGTGGCGCCCAAAGAAATCGTTTGGTTTCCAGGGCTGCCTGATGAACTCCAATCTTTTCTAACTTTTCCATCTTTAATACGTCGGGCTTATTTCTCCCTTGTAAGACAGAGAGTATAACTTATTCTGCTTTTGAACATATGCACTTAGTTGCAAGGCTCTGGAGGGGTTCAGAAGCAGCTTGGGTGGTGCGGTGTTATAGGTTAGGCTGGGAGCCGCCAGGTCAGCTGTTAGAAATCACCAGAAAAAGAGGAGACTTTCTACTTCTGTAAAGAGCTATGGTCTTAGATACCCACAAGGCCAGTTCTAACCCATCCTACAGGGGCTTCATGAGTTGGAATCCCCTTGAGGGCAGCGGGTGAGGACTGTGCAGGAGATACAAGCTTGATTCCCAGTTTTTGCACCTCATGTAAAGCTACCACCCATCTGTCCGACAGGGCTTGTGTATTGCTCTGAATGCTAAGGCAGACTTAGAAGAACATCCTGGTCAGCCAAGGAAAACTCTGGGGCTCACAGAGGTCTGATCTGCACCAATTGTGAGCATGGCCCAGGCCCAGGTAGCATCTCATTCTGTTGCCATAGAATGTCCACGAGCCAGGGGCAGACTTGGCAACAGCTAGCAACAGAAGTTAACTGCGAGTAAGGAACAGGCCCACTCACCTTCCTCCTCCGACTCAAGCTCTTTTGCAGGCAGGGATTACACTTGGGATTTTCGCTTTCATTTTTTTTTAAGCCAGCCTTTGGTGAGTACTTAGCGCCAGGCTAGGCTTGATCTAAGAACTTTACTAACTCAGATCATTCCCACAGCAGGTAGATGCATACATTCCCATCTTACAGCCCAGGCTTAGAAACCAGTCTCCGGAGGAGGGCATCCGGTTTGGTAAAGTAGAGGAGCAGCGAAAAAGAGGAAGAGGGATTGACAAGAGGGACTGACACGGTGGCTACAATAACGGCTTCAGCACAGGAACGATTGTGAGGATGGCGCAGGACCATCCAGGACTTCACTCTGTTGTGCACCAGGGTCACTAGGGGTCAGGATGAACTTGATGGGACCTAACAGCAGCAACATAGTATAGACAAGGAAGTAGCGCTATATCTCTGTATCCTTAACCTGCCATTGTCAACATATTTTTCAGACACAAGGCATTTAATATTGTTGCAGTTTCTCCGCCTCCTCTTCTACCCCCTAGTGCCATCCTAAGGGGGTCGAAGAGGAGGCAGAGAAACTGAAACAGAATCAGATTACCAACTGTCAGAGGGTTTATTTCTGCCCACTGGCTGCGGAGGTCTTGCAGTTAAGGGTTCTCTCTCTGTGTCCCAAGGACTTGGCTGGGTATATCATCTGCTGGTGCAGCTCAGATTCAGGGTCAGGGATATAATCTTTCCACCTTCCCATCCCTGACATATATATATATATATATATATATATATCGTTATGACTGTTCAGTTCCATCTAACTTGTAACCCCTTTTGTTCCTGAGCAAGAACAAAATCAACTCCCTTGCGTCCTTCAATGTGAAATTCTGTGTCCCTGAGGAAAATGATTGGACCCAAGTTCCACTGTGTCAGTCATGAGCAGGTGGCCCTTGTCTGACAGGCAAGCCATGCAAAGAAACCAGATGGCCACCTTGGCTTGTTCTGCCCGAATGAGTCACGGCACCCGGGATGCCCTTCTCTAAGGAGCTAAAAACTCAGCCAAGACACTCAGGTAAACATTCTCTAAGACAGGAGGAACCTGGAAACGGGGACATCAAAGGGTCTGTTTTCTTCTCCATGAGAAATATTCAGAGACGGAGACATGATTGACTGAAAGAGCCAAGGGGTTGTGAGAGCAGCCTGAGAATAAGCTATCCTCTTACAAACTGGGTCTACGGCGAGGAAAACAGGGGTCCGAGGCCCAACCGGCCAGCCAACCTTAGCTGCACTGACTTGCTGTGTTGACCTGGAAGAAGTTGCTTAACTTCTCTGCTCTTCACTCGCCTTATCTCTACAACGAACAATGAGCCTGGTTGATAAGACCCTGTTAGTTCTCAAACACCAGTGGCTTCTCTGATTGGTTGAATGCAAAACCGTTATGAGAGGAAAGAGCTAGACAGGGCATTGGACTTCTGGACTTCTAGTCCCCATGTTGTGCATCTCTCCAGATGGGCTCATGATCAACAGGCTCCTTGACTTGGAGGTACACGATGGGGGAAGGGTATTGGGAGGCTCCGTTGTTCCTAAAAAATGATTTTGGACAGAGCCCTCAAAATCAGAAGTCCGTCAGAGACAGGCTCTGAAGTGCTCCCAACACTGTTGACGCTGGACTAACCTTCCCTCGCCGCTGTCCGAATCTGGATTATCCTAATGGTGCTCCACTCCGAAATAACCCGAGGCCCCTGGTCATTTTCTCTGTGCGCATTCATTATCCGATGCACTAATTTATTTAGCTCCTAACTGTTGTGATTTGTTTTTGTTCTTAAATCCAGCGCAACATGGGCAGGGAAGGCGGGGTGGCCCTCAGGCTGATGGTCCTGTCTGCATTTCATCTTGACTTTGCAATCAGTTGCTGATTCCCAGCTACTAATGACTGTCACTTTGGCTCCTGCATGTCATTAAAGATTCCTCCTGGTTGAGGGTCTGAGAAGGAGTGAAAAAGGACTCCTCGGACCAGCTGAGCAGCCTGGAGGCAGAAGGAATCAGAGCTGGCAAATGAAAATCATCTTTCTTATTCCAAAGCGCCCACACTTCATTGAGCAGGCTCTGCCCTGTGCGTGCTCCACAAGTTTAGGCCATTTCTCCTTTTGATGTTTAAAAACAAAGTGTACCGTTGCTCTCCATTTTCTTGAGGCCTGCAGAGTAGGAGGCATTGCTCAGGGTTTGCACAGTTACTGCAAAGGGCCAAAGGCAGACTCGGTTGCCCTTTTTCATGGATTCATACATTTCAAAAGGATCCAAGGACTCAGGTACTCATTTAAGGATAGGGTGGTGACAGTGGAGCTAAGCATGGCCTCCAAAGGGTCTAGAAGGGGAAACTTCAAGGAAGATCACTTCAGACAGGCAGGATCAAGACTTTTTCCCACTGTCACTAGTTGGATTCGTTCCCCCAGGGCTGTCGCATCCAAACAAAGTGCCACAAAGTAGGTCCCTTGGAAGAATGGGAATGTATTGCCTCACAGATCTGGAGATGAGGGGTCTTAAATCAGAGCGTCAGTCATCATGATTCCCGTAAGGGCTCTCAGGAAGAATCTGTTCTATGCCTCTCTGTAACTTTGGTGATCACTGGTATAGCACCCTAAATCTCTGCCTCAATGATTGTCTTTTCTGTGAGGCTGTATACGACGGGGTACCTCTCCCCAAAGTGGAATTGCTCTGGGAAGAGCTGAGCTTTCGTAGTACGCATTTTCCCAGCAAGGCGAGCATTAAGCAGTTCTCTCTGGGTTAGTGCACCCAGTGGCATCTCCTAGGAGGGTCTGGTCACAGTGAATTGTTTCATAAAAGCAATTTCACTTGAACCTCATTTTTTGTGATGGCTGATTTACGAGAACAGCATGCGGCTGTGAAAACTTATTTCCTGCTTCAGAAGAATGCCACAGAAACTGTTGTGATGTTGAACACAGCTTACAAGGACAGCGCTATGGGAAAGACTCAAGTGTACAAGTGGTTTGCTCCTTTCAAAAAGGGTGAAATGTTGATTGATGACAAAACTCATTCTGGACGTCCATCAACTTCCTGAACAGATAAAAATGTTGACTCATGGTGCATTTGGAGTTTGTTCTACCAGGTCAGACTGTTAATCAAGCTGTCTATTTAGTGGTTCTGACAAGATTGCGTAAAAAGAAAGCCTGATTTGTGGCAGACAGAGAACTAATTTTGCCACCCTGACAATGCACTTGCTCATGCAGCCATCTCAGTGTGCCAGTTTTGGGAAAAACCTAGCATGCCTCTCTTGCCCCATACATCTTACTCACCTGACCTCACTCCATGTGACTTCCTTTTGTTTCCACAAATGAAGAGGAACATGAAAGGACAGCGATTTGATGACATAGAAGGGATAAAAAAAAAACACGAGGGAGGTGCTGTCAGCCACCCAGACACATGAGTTTGAAAAATGTTTCCAAGAATGGAATTGCAGATTTGACAAATGTCTTACGTGTAATAGAGAGTACTTTGAAGGTGATAAGGTTGTTTTGTTTAAAAGTTTAAATACACAGCTTTGAAAAAAAATCCATTCTTGCGTTGGGTACCCCCTCGTCTGTGTCTCTTCTTTTCATATGAGGCCATCATCATATTGGATGAGAACCTATCCTACACTTAACCAATGACACCTTCAAAGGCCCTGTTTCCATACAAGACCACACTTACAGGCTGGCATGCAAAACCCCCACCTAGTCCACGAAAAAAACATCTAAGGAGCAGTTCTAGTCTGTAGCACATGGGCTTGCCATGAATTGATTGGACAGCAAGAAAAAAAAATCACATCTACAGGTACCAGGGGTTAAGAGCGCCAGAGATCACTTTAGGGGACATAATAAATACCATTGTCACCAGGATTCTTAACTATATAATCGGTATTTTAAGATGATTTATTTCAAAGACAATGACATTTTCCCACAAGTGTTCTGAAGCCCCTTTCATCTCATTGTTTGGTTGAACGTAACAAAAGCTAATTCCTAAATGCAAACTTCAAAATCCAAGCTCAGTGCCATCAAAAGTCAATGCTGACTCATAGCACCCCTCTTGTGGGTTCCCAAGACTATATCTGTTTGTGGGACCAGAAAGGCCAGCTTTTCTCCCTCAGAGCTGCTGGTGGTTTTGAACTGCCAACCATGCAGATGGCAGCCCAACCCGGAACCACACCACCACCAGGGCGCCTGTCAATTCCTAGACACAGGGGGTTGTTAGTCTCACTTAAGAAGTCCGCGGGAAGCAGCTGCAGTGGCTCCACTCTGTGAGAGCCACCACCTTGGCTTTTCCTTCATGCGGTCCCATAACGGGCACAATCCCAGACATGGCTTCGGTGTGAAAGATGGGAAAGGGTAAGTGTCGGCACTGCTGTATCTGTTGCTTTGATCGGGAAAGGCATATTCTTTCCCAGAAGATCCCCAATAGACCCCTGCTCGTTTCATGGGCCGGAACAGCGCCGTATGGCTACATTTAGCAGCAAAGGAAGTTGGGAAGAGAGCATCTAGCTTTTCAGCAGCCACATCACGTGAAAACATAAAAAGAGACAAATGTAAATGGGCTGGGTAACCAAGTAACAGTGTCTTCCACAAAAAAAGTCTGTCTTGAAGAGCGTCCCCAAAGGGTGTGCTCTCTGGCAGTCTAGGAGCTCGGGTGACATAGGGGGCCACCCATTGGTCAGGGAACAGCAAGGTTGGCAGTTTGAACCTAATAGTTGGCTCCATGAGAGAAGGAAGCCCGCAGGAACAGTTCCGCTCTGACCTGCAGGACCTCTGTGAGTCAGACTTGCCCCAGGGCAGTGAGTTTGATCTTATGCCGTAGCTTATGCGGCGCTCTTAAAGGGAACACATGATTATTTAACTCCCTACCTTACACCTGCCCATGGCTTCTCAATGCTTGCTCTGGTATAAGGTCCTCATTTTCCCTAAGGGACCCTGGTGGCACTGTGTTTAAGCAAACACCACTGACCATGAGGTGGGTAGTTCAAAGCTACCAGCCACAGTGAGAGAGGAAACAGCTGGTGGTCTGTCCCTGTGAAGATTACAGCCAAGGCAACTCTACAGACCAGTTTTATTCTGTGCCATGGAGTTAGCGTGAGTCCAGACCACCTTCAGGGCTTACAACATCTTTCCGCTACATCAATTATTACTGCAGCTGCGTCTTCGATTACACTGTTTCTCTCTCAGCTAGATCCTCAAAGTAGGTGCTCTTTAAATACTTCTGGAATAAACAAAAAATCAAATGCATGCACCAGTAAATTAACGAATCAATGATATAATCGATCAAACAATGCTATGTTTTAAGAACATCAGTCCAACACTGAGTGGTATAGCATTGTATTTTTGAAATCATTCTGCTTTAGAGATGAATTCCACACCAGAAGAAGCAAGATTCCATGAACCCCACAACAGTGTTGAGGGAAGGGTTCCCCAGTCACCCAGCTACCAGTTGAGCTAGGAGCCAGCTCTCCAGCACACGGAGCCTGAAATGATTTGTGGGACGCAGGAGGCTTGTTTGGTTTGCCCTCTGAAGGCGGGTTTGTGTGGCTGTAATGTGGCTGTGTACAGCGTTCCCTCGCAGGCTCACTGCCATCAAGTGGATTTCGACTCCCGGGACCCTGCAGGACAGAGCAGAACTGCCCCTGCGGATTTCTGAGATTGTGAATCTCTACAGGAGCAGAAGCCTCCTCTTTCTCCCAACGGTGTTTCATATCGTACTTTCATGGAACCCATTTGTTCCTATTTCACTGACTAGAACACAGGCAAGAATGATGTTCAAGGTCAGCGACCAAACGGCTTGTAATGTGGCTCTCCCAGGAGCTTGGCTGAGAGCTCCTTTGGAAGGTACCTTTTTGGTGGGGGAGGGGCGAGTGGTATAAGAATCTAGTGTTTGCATTGAGAAGTGAGTGGACTGGTCGGGTCAAGGAATAAAGAGGGCAGAAAGCCAGCCACAGTGCAAATACGGACAGTGGACACTGGCCTGCGAATGTCATGGGACCTAAAATCCCTTTATTGTAATCTCCTCAAATTTGAATGTGCCATCTGCTTCCTGCAGGGAACCCTCTCCTTTGAAGATAAACATACGGATCCTCTGGAGGGTGAATTGTCTGAGGACAAATGACACTGTTGAATAAATGTGATTAATGACATCAAATTCAGGCAGGTTTACTTTAGAGCGGGTCCCTTAGATCACTCCACCAGCTGCCTGCCTGCGACAGTCCCTGAGAAGGGTTTATTTCACCTTATTTCAATTAGATGAGTGGAAAACGACATAGAAGACGGGGCCCCATCATAAGGCTAAACAGGTATGCATATGTAATGTGTTAGGCCAAAAAAACGACCCCTAAGGATGCCCATGCTCCCGTCCTCAGGACCAGTGAAGATGGAAGTTGGTATACAAAAGGGACTTGGTAGATGTGATTAAGGTTACGGGTGCTGAGGTGTGTGGTTATCTATGATGATCCAGGTTGGCTTGATGAGTCCCATGATTGCTGAAATACAGAGGGCTATCCCAGGTTGTTGTCTGAGAGTGGCAATGGAAAGAGGGGTGGCATAATGGAACTCTGGTCCTGGTTTTGAAGGTGAAGAAGGGAAAGAAAGCCAGAACTGTAAGGACATGCAGGTGCGCTGTTTCAAGTCACTAATTTGAGGTGACCTCTTAGAACAGTCTTGGAAAAGTTACACACGCAGTGAGTCTAAACACGACATGTTTGGCAAGTCAGTGTCCTGAACTGCTCCCCCCAAAGATGGATAGTTTCTCCAGAGGATGGGTAGATTGCGTCTCTCATGGCTGCTTTCTGTTCTTCATGATCAAACTCATGGTGGTCAGAAACTATGGCAGCTGGCTGGGGAAGATATCTGACCATCACTAAAGGGAGCTCTCCCCTGGCATTTCAAATGCTTTTACTTTTACAAAATCTACTCCATTCTGTGTTGCCCCCCTCATCCACTATGATAAGATTTTTTTGTTCTGATGATTCCTGATACCTGATCCCTTCAACATGTTGTGATCGCAAAGGCTAGTGTGCTGCTTCCATGTGGGCTTTGTTGCTTCTGAGCTAGATGGCCGCTTGTTTACCTTCAAGCCTTTAAGACCCCAGACGCTATCTCTTTTGATAGCCAGGCACCATCAGCTTTCTTCACCACATTTACTTATTTACCCTCTTTGTCTTCAGCGATTATGTCGGGAAGGTGAGCATCATAGAATGTCAATTTAATGGAAGAAAGTATTCTTGCATTGAGGGAGTACTTGAGTGGAGGCCCAATGTTCTGCTACCTTAATACTAAACCTATAAATATATGCACATAGATCTAATTCCCCATCCTCATACATAAATATATTTGCATATGTACATGTCTTTTCCTAGACCTCTATAAATGCCCTTTGCCTCCCAGCTCTTTCCTCTATTTCCTTTGAATTTCCTCCTGTCCCACTAGCATGCTCAGTCCCCACCAGGGTTTCAGCAATTCCTCTTCGTTACATTACCCTTGACCACGCCCTACCAGACCTGCCACGCCCTCCTCACCACTGATTGGGGTCACTTGTTGTTCCCTTGTGCCTGGGTTTGTTAACAGCACCACCTTTCCCTCCACCTCCCTCTCTCCCATGTTCCCCCGGAACTGTTTTTCCGTTTTAAAGATGTGAGACAAGAGGTAGCTTAAAGTGCTCCCCTGCTCTGCTCTAATCATATCTTGGGTTGGAGTCAGAATGGACTTGAGGGCAAGTGAGCTGCCTTTGAGAAAAGCCAGTCTTCTTAGGTCGGGGATGTGGGGTCTTCTTCCGCACGATTGCGAGCCTGTTTCAAATCCACCTTTACTTGCGTCTCCACCATCTCGGTGTTCCCTGTAACTCCTTAGATCACAAGCACAAGGATGAGAAGTCGGGTCAGAGGTGGGAGGGGAGCTTTGTGACTTGCCTGCTCTGTGCTCTTCACCTGGGAGGCCTGCCTGCCTCACGGGGCTACACCCTGCCTGCCTCACGGGGCTACACCCAGCCTGCCTCACGGGGCTACACCCAGCCTGCCTCACGGGGCTACACCCTGCCTGCCTCACGGGGCTACACCCAGCCTGCCTCACGGGGCTACACCCAGCCTGCCTCACGGGGCTACACCCTGCCTGCCTCACGGGGCTACACCCTGCCTGCCTCACGGTGCTACACCAAGGTTCAAAGGAGACATATCAATAAGCTCTTTTAAAAACTAGAAAGGCCTCTCCTCGGCTGAACTCCCAGAGCCCATTGGCCCCGCCAAGAAGTGAGGCTTGACCAAAGTCCCAGGGGTGGGGTCCTGGCACAGTTAGGGGTTTCTCTAGCCCTGAGTCTTGTGGGGAATCACGGCATCATTAGAAGTAGGAACAAGCGCACTCACATTGTTCTGCTGCCCCCCACCCCCTGCCTCCTCCTTTGGGGTGTCAATTATAGACGGGCTTGAGGGGTTCTCCTTGAGCATTCAAGGGTGGCAGGGGTTGGAGGTCAGGTAGGATGAAGCAAGGACTAATGGCACTGCCTGACTTTGAGAAGGGCACACGTGCGCAGAGAGAGAATTCATGAGAATTCACGGGAAGTCTGACCGATCAAATGCCTTGGCGGGCATGTCGGTCATTTCAGGATGCAGCAGTGTGATGGGAAGAAACCTGGCGGGCACGTGAGTGTGTTAACCTGCAGCACTGGGGACGAACCCACGTTTACATGGTGGCAGGGACCAGAGCCCTAGGGACATGCGGTGGCCAGGGCCACGGCGTGGTGGGGCGAGGCCTCTCTTGCCTGCACGAACACAGGCATTGGGGACTCCCCTGGGCCCTCCGAGCCCCTGCTGAAGAGAAGACAGTGCAGGGAGAAGCGTGCTTTCTGAATGGGGAAGCATCTCTGAGGTCATTCTTGCAGGGCAGTCGAGAGAGATGAGGGCCGCGGAGCTGCCTGGAACTCAGGGCCTCAGCAAAACCAGGTGTGGCGACTGGTCTCTGTGGGCCTGGGAAGCACTGCTACCCTCCTTCATGCAGACCAATGAGCCCGCCCCCCCCCGCCCCTGACCTCCCCAAGCTGGCTGTCCTGCGTGAAGCCTCCTCAAGGCCTGATTCCACCCACAACTGCCTGTTCCTAGGAGAAAAGGCCTTGAGAGGAGGTATCAGCAGGATGCCTCTGTGGGACTCCCCTTCAAGCTGTTGTATATTTTTGCATCCCCTCCCCTCCCACCACCCGCCACCTCTTGTCACTGGGAGCAGAGCATGTCAGGTCACTGTGCATTCTTCAAGCATCTCCCAGTCCCCCCGGGGGCAGGAATCCGGTCTCCGCCCTGCATGGCATGGTGCCCCCACAAACCAGAAAGCAGTCCGTCTCTCTAGGATGGGATTACGATGGACGAGGACGGTCCTCAGTCACTGTCCCTCCCACCACACGGAGGAGTCTTCGTTGCGCTACAGAGTCCACGGTGTCCCTAACAAGCTGCTCCATTCTCTTCTGCAAAATGGCAGCGTTTCCCTGACTCTGAGGGTCCTCGCCACGTCTTGTCACCTCTACAACTCCCTCCTGCAAGCAGACAGCCTGCAGGGTCTCCTCCTCCGGGGGCGCAGGGAGGCAGGAATCCTTGAGGAGCTTCTCCCACTCTGCTCCTGCCTCTTGGCACAGCGTCCACCTGCTCCTCAGCAGGAGAGCGGAGAGACGCATTTGAAAGGCAAGCATGGTTTGGCCGCCAGCTTGGAACCTGGTGCTGGCAGAAAGGGCGGACCCTCTGCTCAAGGGGAGGCTCTGGTTTGCAGCACCGTGCAGGGAGGAAGTGTGACGTTCTGGGTGAAGACACCTCATTTTACTGTGCTCCACAGACGATCGTCATTGCTCAGACATTGAAGGCATGCGGCAGCCCTGCCCCTTGGGGCAAGCCTCTCTGGCACATTTTGATACTTCTCTCAACAGGTAAAACTTTTTCATAGCACTGTCATGCATTTAGAAGCCTTGGTGGTGTAGTGGGTTATTCCCTTGGCTGTTAACTGAAAAGTCAGCAGTTCGAAACCACCAGCTGCTCTTCGGGAGAAAAAGGAAGCTTTCTACTCCCATAAAGAGTTACAGTATCAGAAACCCAGTAGAACACTTCTGCCCTATCCTGTAGGGTTGCTATGGTGGGAATCAAGTCGATGGCAGTGAGTTTGTTTATTTATTCATTCATTTTTTTAGTGCACACTTCACAGACTCTCAAGGGTAAACCCAGCTCTTCTATGCACCAAGAAACCAAAAACCTCACGTAACTCACTTTACTGTGATATTCCATTTGGTACAGTGGTCTGAAACCAGACCCACAATATTGAAGACGTCTGTTTGTGTTTTCATCTCCGGCTTCCTTGATCATATGTCTCTTTTGCTCTCTCTTCCTTCCTCCTTCTCCCTTTCTCTCTTTCTATCTCTCTTCCTCCTCCTCCTTTCTCTCATTGGTTCCAAATTCTGGTAGAAAGTAGGGGCATTGTTAAATGGAATCTCTAAAGCTCCAACCATCCTGCTAAGCTCCAGGGTTGGGTAACCTGCCATGTGGATTGAGACGTTGCCTGCTCTCACGGTTGGCCTCGCTTTCAGAACTCCATGGAACTCGTCTGTAGTTGGCGAGTCACCTGGAGCCTGGAGGAACTTCGTTCAAGTTGTTCTCAAGGAGACCTGCTTCTGGTTACAGCTCATCATGGCTGTCAGACAGCTGCCTTAGCCAAGTGGAAGCTCAGGGTTGCAAACTGCACCTCCAAAGTAACTCGGGTCAAGCCACGTCTAGCCAGGTGCGAGCCAAGAGTCCCTCTGGTTAAATAATTCACAGCTGCCTCTGGGTGTGTAAACAGTTCTGTCTGATGTGGCCTGACAGGTGATTACATGCATCATTTAACTCTTTGCACTGCCAAGGAATGCAACTGAGATTGGATAATCGGAATAATTTCACATTTGTAAACAGTGTTTTGTTGTGAACCCCTCTAAGGAACAGAACCTCACAGGCCTGAACTGTAAAGGGAGCCTCCATCTGCCTGGCTCCAGAGAAGCTCAGCAGGAGGTGGTGGGTAGAATGAGGAATCTGACACACTCTCCCCTCCTGTCCCTTGTCCCAGGTACCTGACGCCAATGGGAAGGACATTTGAGCTCTGCTCCAAGAAAGTGCTCAGGAAAGGAGGGACAAAGAGGGAGTGGCAGAGAGAGAAAGAATGGGAACAAAAGTCAAGGGCCCCTGGAGTGTCCATCGGGAAGGGAGCAAGAAGCCCAAGGTAAGGCAGGGCTTCCCCTGACCACTATCACTGATGCCTATCTCATTCTATTCAATGCCTGAAAATGAAAACGTAGCTGGGCATCCACATATCGCCTAGCAGAGGGCACGGACCAACCCCTTAAGGCTATACAGTCTGTTGCCCTTGCGCTCACTCTCTGATTTCAAATGTGACCTTGGTGCCGATTCACTTCTCTCACACACTGGAAAACGAGCACTCCCACTCGACGAGAGCATGGCGCCATTGTTGACGCCAAGGGAAACCCTAAAACTGGTGGTGATTCAACACAGCGGGCCAGTGCCCTCACCATTGGGAAATGTACCAGGTAGGCCCACACCTACTTCGAGAATGTTCCGGAGCTCAGTCTGTGGCCAAGTTGCCCCCCTTCCCTCTTTTTCTCTCTCTCTTGGATTGTCAGAATCATCGCAGAGTCCCCAAAGCCTTGAGCCTGTGCTTCTGCAGACTTAACTCCACGTGGGTTCAGCCCCCAGCCCTTGCTGGTCCCCGTTGGCAGCCCCATCTGCATCGTCAATGACTGGTTAACTGGTGATGCGGGGACAGAGGAGGATGCCCTCCAAGGTACCTTGTGGGCCTCTGGACTTTGGAAAGAGCACCAATGGACAGAAATGGACATCTTGTCAGGGGACGTAGGGACACAGCGAAACTTTATAGATATGTCACTTCGGGGGATGTTGAAGTTGAGCTGGGCTGGCAGTCATCAGCCCCACCTGGCCAGGAGTTTTTCGGTCTCATGCAGGGCCCTGCTGTGAGCGGGTTTGGAATTCAGTCAGTCAAGCATGCAATAGTCCGTGGAGATGTGGGCCCTGCGGATCTGAAATGAAATATCCTGTCACTAACACGGATGGAAAAATCCCACTTAGCTGAGGCGTAGGGAAAGTTCATGCCCTTACCCATGAACTAAACTCAGAGGGAAATGAAGCAGAAGCCTTGAGGCCCTTTTCAGCCTGCCAACGACCTCCCTTGGTCTGAGGTTGGTATTTGGCCTCTCTTCTGAGTTGACCTGAAGACGTGTGTTGAAATTCTAATTTCCAGTGCCCCCGGTGTAATCATTTAGAAATAGGGTCTTTGTAGATATGATCAAGTCAACTGAAGTCAATAGGGTGGACTCAAATAGGACTGGTGTCCATATAGAGGGGGGCCTTAGAAAATTCATGGAAAAATGGAAAGATAATGGGATTTGTGCCCCCCCCTGCACCCCATGGACTTTTGTAAGCCCCGTTGTGGGGCAAGAGAAGAGGCCTAGACACAAAGTGGGAGAAAAGATGACCGAGCAAAGAAGAAAGCAGACCGTGGAGTTAGGCTACCAGAAGCCAAGGAGGGCCAGGGCTCAGCACAAGCAGGAAAACCAAAGAATGAGTCTCCCCTAGGGCTTTCCGAGAGCACGGCTCTGTCAACACGGCGGATTCAGACTTTAGACTCCGGCACTATGCGAGAACTAAGGCCCGAACTAGTTATCTTTGAAATTATGTGGGCTGTGGCCAGCCATACAGGTGTGGGACTTTGCTCTGGCGGCCTTAGGAACCAAGAGAGCATCAAGTGTCCATTCTGACTGACCTGAGGTACAACCGAGCCAGACACCGGCCCTGCACCGTCCTCCCGGTTGATACTATGTTGGAAACCACTGTCGCAGCCACTGTATCAATCCATCTCACTGAAGGCCTTCCTCTTTCTCACCGGCCTTCTACTTTCGGCTTTTCCTCTCAGTTGGAATCCCGTCCCATCTGCAAAGGAAGGTCCTAGAAGCTTTACTGTATCCTCGTCATCAAGGGCCCTTCTACCTGAGGAGACAGCTCCTCTTCATCCTATTTGAAATGCCTTCCACCCCGAGGGCCACACCTTCCGGCATGATAGCTGGCAATCTGCTGAGATGCATCAGGCTTAGTCCTGCCCAGTCCTTCTTCCTAGTCTACCCTCAGTCTAGAAAATTCGCGGACACTCGCTCACCTTTGGGGGCCCTGCAGATGTTTGAAAGACCGATGACATAACCTCCAGTGTCACAGGATGATAAACTGGCAGGCGAAGGGCAGAAGACAGCCTTCGAGGGCTCTCCAGCTCCCCAGTTCATGCAGGTACTGGGTGTTGCTTTGTCCCTACGGGCTTCTCCAGTACTTCTCTGACACGGCGGCTGAAGGGTGCAGTTAGGTACACCCAGATTACAGGGATGCCCAAGGCGGAGGAGGAGGGCTTAGCAAATCTCCCCTGCAGCGTGGTGCTCCTTCGATGGTGTCACACTAACACCCACACATGCTGAAAGCCAAACCACGGCTGTGGAGTTGATGCAGTTGACCCTAGTTGTGCCGAGCGCTGGTTAATCCCTGGATGCGAGTCTTTGACTAAGAAGCCCTCATTTTCCGTGGGGAAAGCAGTGCGTCTGACTGGTGCAGACAGAGCTCCGCCTTAAGAGAGTCAGGTGTGGAATCTTCCACGCACTGCAAGGAAAATGTAGAGCCTCGCCCAGCACCAGCTTCACGTAGACTGTGAAGCCGTGGTGGTGACAGGCCGCTCACTGGAAGGCAAGGCGCGCAGAGGATGGCGTCTGCTAAGCAGGTGCCTGGTCACTGCCCAGCATGGGGTGGGCTTCTCCTCCCTGACTGGAACCCAATTCCCTCCTGCTCGTTTGCTTGTAGAAGAAGGATTCTAAGAGCTGACAGTCTAGGCCTAGCGTGCCTGCCTAAGACAGCCCTCCCAGGACGGACATTGTTTTAGCTTCCTGCTCCACCAACCTCAATGTGGTGGCTTTCTCTGCCGCCTCGCCAGATGGCTGTGGCTGGTCCAGAAAAGGGGACGCTCCTTCCCACAGAGGAAGAAGAGGAATCCAGGAGGAAGGACAAACACTTGCCCACAAAGGGTGGTTTGTGTGTTTGTCGGAGGGACGCTTTCCCTAGACAATCCTGTCTACAGATCACACTAGCTAGGACAGAACCGCGTTACATGGTTAAACCAAGTCTCGGCCCGAGGAAGGCTGGGAATTTGAGGTTTTCAATTCAAGGAAAGGAGAAGACAAGGTCGAAGAGGGTGGTCACCCCGGTTAAGGAGGCCAGTCTGCTGGGTCTGTCACCCTGCTTGTGGTGGGGGTGGGGGAAGGTACACTGAAAAGTAAGTGGTAGAAGAACCCGACTATCCCCCACCAACCCCCCCCAGCTGTGTGACCGTGGGCTAGTGATGGGGGCTAAGAGGCCCTGGGTCATTCACCTGGGAAAGCAGAGCTGAGAACGCTGCAGGGCTTGGTGAGAGTTTTAATGATCGAATGTTTATCAAAATCGCCCACCCTGGTGGCTGGGACATAAATAGTGCTCTTAAACAATAACTTTCCAATCTGTCAAAACCGTTAGTTGATTTAGGAGTATCAGGCGCCTTTGCAAAAACAAAAGATTCCCCAGAAAAGCATAAGGGGGTGTATTGTGTCAACACTGAATTACACTTCGCTCCAGGGCAGCTATTATGCAGTTCACCTACCAAGTCCATGATTCAGTCAATGTTTCGACTTCTGACTGACACGCAGCAGGTGCAGGGCTTCCGACGTTCTGCCAGGCTCAGAGAAAAGCACACCGGAAGTCCTCACGCAACATCCATTCCGGGGCTCCAGGGAAGAAGCCGGCGCAAGTCTTATCCCAGCTATCTCCAGCAGAAGCATGTTGACACTCACAGATTCGGTCATTTCATCTTTTCTACCCTGGAATGAATTTCCCAGCATCTGTGGTAACTGCGTGTGGAGGAGAGATTCCAGGGTGACTTCGATTTCCAATCTCTCAAGCAGAAACGTCCATCTTTGGGACGCTGGCCCTGCCTGAGGCAAGCGGGTTGAATCCATGCCTGAGGACAGTGCCATAGGATCTTCCTATGTAAACAGTTCCCACTGATAAACAAGCCGGCAGTGATGGGAGGAGCAGCAGGGTGGGGGCAGGGTCAGATGAAGGGGAGATGCACAGAGTCCAGAGTCCCGCGGGCTGCTCATCATTTCTGTGCGTGCTTCCGAAGGCACGATGGCTAGTTCGAGGAACAACCATATGTGTACAGGACTTGGGTTTTTCACACAGGGTGTGCATTCTGGGAAAACCTTCTCAACTCTCAGCTTCACAGACTTGGAGGAGGTTGTCACTGAGGAGCCTTCAGGCAAAGCAGAGGGACTGCATCCCCTGTGTTGTTTTTTACATGTCCCTCGTGTGCAGTGACTTCTGCATGCTTGTCTCTGTGGGAAGTCACCACGCTGCATGGGGCTGAGAGCACTTCAGAAAGAGGAGCCCTCTGGAAAAACCACTCAGCTTGGAAATCCACGTTCGTGCTCTGTCCCTGCCACAAGCTGTCTGAGACCACCGAAGGGTCCCTATGTCAGGCATGGCTGCGCATGTCATTTAAAAGGCATTGCTCCATCATTGACTCTCACCACCAGGCTAAAAGCTAAGACGTCACTAAGCTAACAGTCACCTTGTCAGGTTCTCGTTGTCAGTCAGGGACTGGCACGTCAAACAGTGTGGCTAATGTAGCATCAGCTGAAGTCTGAAGAGCAAGGGACGTCTGAGAAAGCCTCACTGTGCCCAGAAGTGGAATCAAGTGGTGGATACGGCCCCTTCCCACAACCCTCTGTCTCGTGACCGGGATAGGATTTTAGAACCGAATCTTGTGACCTTGTAGAGAAGACCAAGGGGATGGATGCCATCACCACCACCACCACCACCACAACAACCACACTGTGGGTAGGAACTTAAGACCAGGATGCACATAAAACCAAGAACGAACCCTGTGTCCAAGCTTCAGGTGAGCAGTGAAGAGCAGACCAGTTACGCCTGGTGTGCACATGCGGTGGCTGTGTGCTCTCATGTCAATTCCGACACATAGCGGCCCTGTGTGATAGACTAGCAATGCCCCACAGGTTCTCCTAGGCTGAAATATTTATAGGAGCAGGTTGCCAGGTCTCTTCTCCTCAGGCAACGGGTGGGTGGGTTTGAACCACCGGCCTTCAGGTTAGCGGCCATATGCTGAACCATCGCACCACCAGGGGTCCTTAGAGTCCACATTCAGACCCCCAAACCAACCCACTGCCACAGAGTCTATGCCGACTCAGAGGGTTTCCCAGACTCAACCTCAACAGGAGCAGACAGCCTCCTCCTGCTCCGGAGGAGTGGCTGGTGGAGTTTGAAGCACCAACCTTGTAGTTAACAGCCCACTGCCTAACCCACAGCACCCACAGCGTTCCATAGCCCCGTAGAAACGGCAGTGAAGTCACCCTCACTCAGTATGGATAAAGTCAACTAGGTGGCCCCAGGCTGCCCCAGGGACCAGTGAGTTTTTCTGGGCATCTCATGTTAATGCAATCGCTTTGCTTTCCTCCCCCCCTCCCCTGCCACCTCCCCGCCCCTGCTTCCTTTTTTTTTCTTTCCCTGTGACTAGAAATCCTAGGGCTGGCGTTTTCTACCCAAGTCTTGTCCAATTGCAGCCCGAGGAACATGAGGACATCGATCTTGACCCTGCACTCCGTCGAGTTAGTGAGAGGAACTCCTTTCGCAACGCCCCACGGCTTCCCTGAAGGTCAGCGCTCCCCCCCCCCCCCCCAGCACAAGAGGTGACCCCGTGCCAGCAGGCGGGAAAGCAAAGCTCTGTGGCGTCTGGACATGAACGGTGCAGGTGCGTCTCCAAAGCTGGAAGCAAGCCCCGCGGCGGGTCTTTCTCGGGGGCAAGTGGGAGCCCTTTGAAGATGCAGTGTCTCCCAGGGATGCTCAGTCCTCATTATTAGAAACCAAGGACCAGTGGAAAGAGACTAACTGCGCGAACAATGTGGGGGACATCGCCAAAGTGCCAGGAAGCGTCGCCCCCGTCCCCGCCCCCGCTCCGCTGGAAGGCATTTATGATCTAGTCATTGGGGGGGGGGGCGGTAAATGACGGTCTCATTATCTCCCTGCCCTTTTCAAAAGTGTTTCCTTGACCTTCAGCGGCAGGCTGATCCCACTGCGATGGGAGCACAGGACCCATTCACCATCTTCCCATCAACTCCTCCCGCCAAATCTCATTAGCATTTCGTCCTGACGTTCATTCTTGCAGGTGAATTATTTAAATAATGTAAGCGTCTGAGGGCGTGTGATAAAAATCACATCGCCACGTATAATGGAGGTGATAACAGGCCTTTGATGATTTGAAATACTCTGGACCTGTGGCCCACGAGGCCCTGGTGCTGGCAGCTGTTTTTATTAAAATAGCTTCTCCTGGAGCAAAGAGCTGTTCTTTTTGTGATCCAGCCCTGAGCCAGGCTGGAAGGCAGGAGGTGTAGCACCCTTTAGGGGGTGAGTGCTGAACGACAGTCTTCCCTGGAGCCTCACGCCTTTCCTGAACCGAGGGATGGCGGGAATCCCTCTCCTACTTTCCAGGATAACTCTGAGCTCCAGGGGGCTAAGTGGTGGGTTCCTAGCAGGATCCTGTGTCCTCATTCCAGTAAGTTTTCCCTTCTGGGGAATGGAAGTAGGTGTCTGCTTCTGTTTCGCCGGCACCACCTGGTACCACCAAATCCGGAACACTCAAAGAGAAACCCGGACCATCATGGCTGCAGCTGGCGTGGGTCCCTGGGAAGGGTGCAGGTGGGTCACATTCCATAAAGCCACAGCCTCTCTAAGGCTCCGGGGAGGGGAGGCCGTCTTTGGACCTAGTTCCATACGTGTGTGAATCAATGTGTAAATTATACATACAGTTGGGGACTCTAGACGCCTCTGCAGAATCTACAAGTGACAGATTTGCCTTCAGAAAGGGCGCTCCATGCAAATTACCCACCGCCCTGTCTCCTGTCAAAACGTCGTGCCACGAGCAGGGGGAATGGGAGAGAATTCGTTCTTTTTCCGATAATGGTCGTTCCCAGGCACTAAGGTAACAAGACACATGAGCCATGTTCTTCCCAACTGAGTAGAAAGCACAGCAAACCACTCTAAGGAATGGGCAGTTGCCCTTTGGGGAGGGCAGGTGACAGCCTGGGAATCAGGGCACTCCAGCCACCCCAGGCTCAGCATTTGACTCCTGGGGGTGGGGTGGGGTGGGGACACTCTTAAAAGGAACGGTTTAGCCTTTTGCTTCCTAGAGAACAGAGAATAAGAACCCAGCCCTGCCTGACACTGGCAGCTGCTCCTGCTGCTGAAGGCCATCTCTGGTGCCAGGTGTCCCCTCTGGCAGCCAGGAAGAGGACGAGGCCCTGGCCGCCTCGGATCAGCAGTCTCGGACCCCCTGTCAGACCCTGCACCTGTCTCTGCTCAGCGGTGCACAAGGGCTCTGGGAACACTGGGGCGGAGAAGGTGCAGAAGGGTCATCAATAATGGATCGCCAAAATGCCATGAAGGGCTGGCAGAGAGGAAATGATGGGGAAGCAGACACAGGGAGAGACGCTGCCCCCTCACAGGGCTGATGCAAGAAGCTGTGTTCTCGGGAGCGTCCGTTCCACCAGTGTTGGGGGTGACGGGAGGGGGGCAGAGAAGAACAATCGCAGTGCTTTACAATTAAGGCTGCAAGAAACTAAAGGCCACAATGCCCGGAATATGTCTCCAATCACAAAGACTCTCTGAGTTCAGTTCTCCTAGCCCTGGTAGCATAGTGGTTACACATTGGACTGTTAACTGCAAGGTAGGCAGTTTGAAACCACCAGCCGCTCAGATAAAGCTTTCTACTCCGGCAAAGAATTACAGCCTCGGGAACCCACAGGGGCAGTTCTTCCCTGTCCTGTAGGGTCACTATGAGTTGACACCGACTCGATGACAGTGAGTTTGGTCTGGTTTAGAACATATTGGTCCCATCCCAGGAATGACCACAAGGGAGCCTGACGCCGTCAGCTTCCTCCATCACAGGCGATGACTAGAGATGAGAGGGACCAGCGGTCTGCTGCCAGCCCCGCGAGTCTTCCTAAGTATGAAAGATCCCACTTCTTCCGCAGAGCCTGTAGCATAGCACAAGACCTTGAAGAGATAAGCTGCTGCTTTCCACGCGTGTGCTCTTTCAGATGCATGAATTAATAATAAAACCTTATTTGTCAAGTGCAGTAGCAACCTAAAGGTCACAACATCATAGGCAGCCTGGGATAAGGGCACTCTTCGTAAACCAAGTACAACTATAAAAGCTACCCACATCAATCATTTTGAAAAATGAGAACAGATGACAGAGGGCAGAGAGGCTCCGTGGTGCAAATGGTTAGTGCGCTCGGGCATTAACTTGGAGGTACAAGTCTCCCCAGAGGTGCCTCGGAAGAAAGGCCTGGTGGCCCATCACCTCCAACTCGGTCATGGAAAGACCAATGGGGCACAGTTCTACTCCGAGGCCCAGGGGCTGATTTACACACCGATTCATCTGGTAACGGGTGGGACACACACTTACAATGAGTCAGATATGTGCTCACTTAGCCAGCCAGGGTGCTAAGTTTTAGGGCCCACATCGTGGTCCCAGCCTGGGTGCATTTTCCTTAGAGACCAGGTTACAAGCTCCCACAGGCCCATCCTTTCACCCATCCTCACGCCAGTGTGGAGGAGGTCGGAGGGGCGGGGCCAGCATGCTGGTGGCAGGGTCCCCTCAAAGAGCTCCAGGTCTGCACTAAGTGCCTTGGCCCGGGAAGCGTGTGTGGTGTGTGGTGTGGTGTGAGGGAGTGGGGAGTGAATATTCACTTACAGCTTCAGACTACCATAGGAATTAAAAATCCAGGGGACCTTCTATAGCAGAGAAAACCAATTGCACATGACAAAGAAGGCAAACCCCGTGGGGAGGTTACTCGCTCCATCATCCCTGTTGAGAGACGCTTAACAGAGAAAAACAATTCGGAGGTGAAACCTCAGGGGTACGAAATGACTTAATGATTTATAGCCTGCCATCTAGATTTAGGGAGCTGAACAAGGTCCAGAGGTTCCCAGCTCACTGGCTGTCAGTGGCTTTTTCCTGTGTCGTTCTTACTGTAACGAAGCAAAGGTAAATGCGGTGCCGGGTGTTGGCTAGTGCTGTGAAGCAGTTTGTGTGTGTGTGTGTGTGTGTGTGTATGTGTATGTGTGCGTGTGCATACGTGCATCTCATCAGGTGACTGTTGCAGGCTGCCACAGATCCATAAGGTTGCCGTAGGTTGACTTTCAGGAGACCGCCAGGCCTTTCTTTCTACTTCATACTCGGGCGGAAGCTCTGCTGAAACCCGCTCAGCATCGTAGTGATACGCCAACCTCCACCAACGGAGGGGTGGTGGCTGAGTATGAGGAGAACTGGTCAGGATTTGAACCCACGTCTCCTGAGGGAAGGCAAAATTCCACTGAACCACCAATACCCTCCTGGGTGGACTATGATTTGGGAGGGTTTAACACAGTGGCATGGATTTAAAAGTGTAATAAACCCTGAGATCTATAACTGGGAATGCTAGTGTGCAGTGGGTAAGTCCTTGACTGCTAATGAAAAGGAGGGCGGGTCAAATCCACCACGTGCTCTTCGGTAGAAAGATCTGGCATCTGCTTGGGTTAAAGTTGTCAGCCTTGGCAACGTTAGGCGGCAGCTCTGCTCTGTCCTGCAGGGTTACTGTGCGCCAGATCTGACTGGACAACAGTGGTTATTTTGGAGGCTGTGGAGTGGGGGTAAAGGAAACAGCAAAATAAAGGCTCGTGGCGAGAAGGACTAGCGGGTAGTGGGTTGCCCAAAGGACCAGGTTCGGGCTCTGGGTTCTTTTCCTAGCAACTGACTTTTGATGGTGTTTTCAATGTACACCACTGGTCTAGTGGTTTAAAGAGTAGACTTTGTAGCCATTCAGTCTGGGTTTGAGTTTTGCCTCTGCCACTTTACTGGATGAGTGACCTTGGTCAACTTACGTCACCTCTCTCTCTCTGCTTATGTATCTATTAAATGTCTCTAATAACAATACTTGCTATTTCTTGCATACAATTAAATGGTGGCAGTCATTGCTGTGATTGACTAAAACGCTGTGTGGTAGCAAGGACAGGTTTGATCTGCTTCCCCTTTAGAGATGAAAACACCTTGTTCAGGTGCCGTCAAGTTGGTTCCGACTCATAGCGAGCTTATGTACAATAGAAGAAAACGCTGCCCAGCCCTGGTGCATCCTGGGAATGGTCGTGACTGTACCTATTGTGGCAAACACGGTCCATCCATTTCATTGACGGTCTCCCCTTTTTTGTTGTCTCTCTACTTTACCAAGCCTGGTGTCCTTTTACAGGGGCTGCTGTCTCTTTGGTAGCATGCCCGGTGTGCGGGAGACCGAGTCTTGCCGTCTCTGTTTAGAAGGAGCATTCTGGCTGTACTTCTTCCATGACGGCATGCCTTCTGGTAGCCCATAAGGCTGTCAATATTCTTCACCCACGCCACAACTCAAACGCACCCATTATCAACTTTTCTTTAGTCTTCCTTACTTGTTTTCCAAGTCGTACATGTATGTGAGGTGACTGGAAATATCACGACTTGGGTCAAGAACACCGTAGTTCTCAAAGTGACATCATTGCTCTTAGAAGCTTCAAAGAGCTCTCCTGCAACAACGTTGCCCAATGCAATCCATCTTCTGCTGTCCTGACTGCTGCTTACTGAAGCCTTGATTGGGGATCCAAGCAAAGTGAAATCCTTGACAACATCAATCTTTTTTCCACTTATCATGATATTGTCTATTGGTCCAGTGGTTAGGAATTTGGTTTTCTTTATATTGAATTGTAACCCATAACTTTGTTATGTCAGAAGGCAAAAACCACATCTCCATCCAAGCCCCAGATGTGGGCGAGGCAACATCTTTGTAACTCTCCTGCTCCTTTTCAGCATAAGCATGCTTGTAAGACGAGTGCGGAGCCACCTGGTGACAAACCAGATCCTAGTTCCTACCCAAAGAAAACTGCCCAGCCTCAGGTAGCAATCCAGACCTGTGTTGAGCAACTTGGAAGAAGATCACTCTTTTGCTCTGGATCCTGCATCTGACTTTCCTCAAGCCAGCAGCCTATCACCTGGCCTGATTCACTATCTTCTGCAGCCTTGTGAGTCAACACCAGCTCAGTGTAAATAAGACTCTTCCAGGCAGACATCTGAATTTCATATTTTGGAGTTGTCAGCCTCCACAACTATGCGAATCATGCATTACTTGCTTGGTTTGTAAGTGCAGTGAGATTTTGCAGTACATTGTGGAGCCCTGGGAAATGAGCGATAAAACCGAGAGAAGTGGCGGTTGATATTAGGGATAATGGAGGGGCAGATCACGTGAGGGCAGGAGCCCTGGTGATCTAGTGGGCTCCACATTGAACTACTAACCACAAGGTCAGTGGTTCAAACCCATCAGGCACTTTCATAAAGATTGAAAGTCTCTGATACACAAAGGGATCATTCTGCTCTGTCCCATGAGGTCACTATGAACCATAATTGATTTGATGGCAGCGTGAGGGTCTATAGCAAAGGTTCTCAACCTTTCTAATGCCACGACCTTTAATACGGTTCCTCATGTTGTGGTAACCCCCCCAACCAAAACATTATTTTCATTGCTACTTCACAATTACACTTCATAACCATAATTTTACTTCATAACTATAATTTTGCTAGTTATGAATAAGGCAACCCCTGTGAAAGGGTCATTTGACCCCAAAGGGGTCACGACCCACAGGTTGAGAACCACTGGTCTATAACATTTTGCAAAAGTTGGACATCTGGGACATCTTTAATTTTTACTTCATTGGGACCCAGTCTTGTACCAATCCTTTTTAAGACACTGTATCTTATATTTTGCACGGGAAATAGCCCTTGTTAGTGAGGATGCAGAGAAACCACAAGCCTCATAGACTTGTGTGGGAATGAAATGTGTTTCAGTCACTTCAGAAAACAGGGGCAACTACTCGAAAGTTCAGCATGGAGTTAACCAGGGAGCTTGGTGGCACATGGGTTAAACAGTTGGCTGCTATCCACTAGGCTGGCAGTTCAAACCCACCAGCAATTCCACTTTAATGTTCATAGCAGCATTATTCCTAAAAACTAAACAGTGGGACCCAAGTTTCCATCAGCAGATGGCTAGGTAAATAAAATGTGGCACGTACACACAATGGACTGTTACTCCACAATAGAAACCCTACTCTATAGACGAACCATAAATACATTGTGCTAAGTTTGGCCCCAAATCCATGTATCGAGTGATTCCAGTTACCTGGACTATCCAGAACAGGCACATCTGCAGGGGCAGGGAGTTGATTAGGACTCAGGTGGGAGATCAGGGGGATAAGAAGTAACATGGGGTTTCCTGTCTGGGGGTGATCAAACTGTTCTAACAATGATTGTGATGATGGTCTTGGGGAGGAGAAGAGCCAGTCAGGGTACGATGTAGCAATGATGAAAAATACAACTTTCCTCTAGTTCCTAAATGCTTCCTCCCCATCCCCTACCCCACCACTGTTATGATCCGAATCCTACCTTGCAAGTCTGACTAGACCAGAGGATGTACACTGGTACAGATAGGAACTGGAAACACAGGGAATCCAGGGAGGATGATCCCTTCAGGACCAGTGGTGTGAGTGGCGATACTGGGAGGGCAAAGGGAGAGTGGGTTGGAAAGGGAAAGCTGATTTCAAGGATCTACATGTGACCTTCTCCCTGGGGGACGGACAACAGAAAAGTGGGTGAAGGGAGACGTGGGACAGAGCAAGATATGACAAAATAATAATTTATAAATTATCAAGGGTTCATGAGGGAGAGGGGAGTGGGGAGGGAGGGGAAAATGAGGACCTGATGCCAGGGGCTTGGGTGGAGAGTAAATGTTTTGAGAATGATGAGGGCAACGAGCGTACAAATGTGCTTTACACAATGGATGTATGTATGGATTGTGATAAGAGTTGTATGAGCCCCTAATAAAATTATTTTTAAAAACTCTATGAATCTCTAAAAACCACTAAATTATATAATTAATGGGCGAGTTAACACATACAGCATAAAAAAAGCATTGCATAAACAGAAAATAATGGAAAAAAAGTACGGCAATAAATTTGATATATGACATGAGCTAAATCCTCCAAATAGATATGTTATCCAAATGACCCAAGAAGAGTGATGAAAATATATGGAAATGAGTAGTGAAGCTGGTTGCATAACAAAATGAATATAAGTAAAGTCTCAAGGGGCTGCAGAAGGAGCCCCAACGGCACCGTGGTTAAGAAGTAGGCTGCAAAGTGAAAGGTCTGCAGTTCAAACCCACCCGTTGCTCCATGGGAGAACGATGTGGCGTCTGCTTCCCTAAAGGGTTCAGCCCTGGACCCCCTCTGGGCAGTCCGTCTTTGTCCTGTCCTGTCTCTAGGAGTCAGAATGGAGTCAGTGGCATTAACAATCAATGAAAGAAATGGAGTTCTCATGCAGGGCCTTGCCAGCCCAGTCCCTCCATCTGGACTAAGTAGCTAACTTGTCTAGAGGTTAGTGAACGCAGCCTGTGGGCCCAGTCTGCTCCACCACCTGTTTCTGCAAATCACAGCCACCATTGGGACACAGCCAGGTCATTCGTTTCCTAGTGTCTATGGCTGCTCATGGAGCCCGAGTCCTGGTGGCATCGTGGATTACAAATTGGGCTGCTAACCGCAAGTTCAGCACTTCAATACTACCAGCTGCTTTGCAGAAAATGGGGTTTTCTGCTCTTGTAAAGATTCACAGTCTCAGATACCCCCAGGGGCAATTCTACAGCATCCTATGGGGTTGCTATGAGTCAAAATTGACTTGATGGCGGTAAGTTTTGTTACCGCCGGTGTGCTCATGAAACCAAAGATTCTTTACTATCTGGTCCTTCACAGAAAGATAACATGCCTTAGCTAGGATTTGATGCTTATGTGAAGCCCATCTTGGAACACGGTGAGATGAACCTGCTATGTGTACAGAATACACATCCCACTTATTGGAATGAGCAGATACTTTGGGCCACCAGTCCGCAATTACTTAGAAAAAATGCAAGGCTGGGGTCCGATAGGAAGTCCCCATCCCAACCCCCACACCCTCCCCACTGAAGAGTTGAGTAGTGTGTTCTGTGGCAGGGTATCAGGACTACTGCTCTTACAAGTTCTGTTTCTAGTTCAGAGGGACAGAGAGAAGGGGAGAGAATAAACCCAAGCCTACCAGAGGAACCTTTCAAGAGCGCTGTGACCTCAGCTGTTGCCGACCTGTTTCCCACACCGCTTTCATTAAGAGGAGCCCTGCTGGGATAGGCAACTCACAGAGACTGTAACTGGATTCATAGTGTCTTCAGATTTGGGACCCAGAACCTGGTGGAGCTGTGGTTACTCACTGGGCTGCTAACCCCAAGGTCAGTAGTATAAAATGACCTGTCGCTCCGAAGGGGCAAGAAGGGGCTTCCTACTCCCTTAAAGATTTACAGCCTCAGACACTCACAGGGGGCAGCTCGACCCTGTCCGATAGGGTCCTTATGGGTCGGCATTGACTCAGGGACAGTGGATTTAGTTTTGTACGTGTGTGTGATTTAAGGTTATAGCAGGAAATGCGGAGCTAATAATAATAAGTTCAAGAAAGAAGAAAATGTTCTAAAGTTATGGTGATGGTTACACCATCCTTTTTACTACATTTAAACCAATGAATTGCATTACATATAAATTATATGTCTGTAAAAGTGTTAAAAATGAGGAGGAGGAGGAGAAACCCTGGTGGGTGTAATGGGCTATCCACAGAGCTAATTGGAAGATGAGCAGATCAAACTGAGCTCTTGCCCCACCGGAGAAAGGTAAGGCTGGCAGTCCTTGTAAAGATCCACAGTTTTGGAAGTCCACAGGGTAGTTCTACCCGGCCTATTGGGGCATTAAGATCACAATCAATTCGATGGCAGTGGATTTGGTTTGGGAGTCCTCATTGGCCCTCCTTAATATGCAGAGGGAATTTTGGATATTTAGGGGTGAGGATACAATTCTCTTGAACTGGTTGTACGATGATAGCTTAGAACAACCCAATAGGGATGAGAGGAAGGTTCTGATGAGAATGAGGGGGCTTCAAAAGTCCGTGATCTTTTAAGTCTACTCTTCCACAAACGTTTTAAATCCCCCAGGACCAAGTGAGAAAACATCTCTTTGATGTCAGGGGATGCAGGCTTTTATTTGGACTTGTTTTTGTTCTTTGAGCGGTAAAAGAAGCTAACAAGCCAAGAGTGATTTTATTTTATTTGCAAGTCAGTAAAAAAAAAAAAAAAAGGAATGAGGTTGGTGACAGATGTGGAATAACCCCAAACCAGTTATCACCAGGGAAAAATCAACATGTCCCAGGGAGAGAGAGAGCTGTCAGCAAAGGGATGTGTTCAGAAATTGCTGGAATGTTCTCCCAGTCAGCCTGTGCCCAGGCCCTTGGGTCATTTCTGAAAGGACAACTCAGTTTCTCTCCCAGGTCAGGAAGAGATGGCCAGGCTTTCAACTGCCTGTAGAGAAATCTATTAAGTTCGCTGCAAAGATAAACTGAGGCCAGGCCAGAGAGAAGGGAAGGAGTTTAGTCTGTGCTTCCCAGGCGAGATTTACTTACGGACTCCCTGCTGGAGCCCCAGGGAGAGGAGAGAAGGGAAAGGTGGACAGCTTATCTGTGTTGGAGATTTTTAAGATGGTCAGGAGGGAGGGTAAGCAATAAAGGGAGTGGGTAGAAACCGCAGGTGGGCAGACCAGGAGGAAGAGGAACAGCTCCAGGGGCCGTAATCGCCTACATCCATAAAAATTCCGAGGTAGGGTGGTGCCTTGATCGTCTGTCCTGCCTGGTGCCCAGGCAGATGGATCCTAGATCTGGGGGCTTTTGAAGTTAGGCATCTTGGTTGGATAGGGGCCGGCAGGCTTTTGCTAATGTCCTCCTGACACAAGCAAGTCCTTCCAGATGAACATTATCCTTTCCAGCAGAGTGGCATGGTTCGAATTGTTCTCTCTCATGAAGTTTTCAACCAATAACATCCTGCTTTAGTCAAGAAAGGTGCCCTGGTGGTGTAGTGGGGTGTAGTGGGGTCCACGTTGGTCAGCAGTTCAAAGACACCAGCCGTTCCTCAGGAGTTGGGGTGGGGTAGGTTTGGGAGGCGGGGAAGATGAAGAGTCTCAGTTTCTGAAACCCACAGGATCAGTTCTACCCTGTGCCAGAGGGTCGCTATGAGTTGGAATCGACTCAATGAAAGTGAGCTTGGTTTTTTCAAGTCAAGCCAGCCCAAGGAATTCCGAAACAGGAACTTGCAAGAGGCACGTTAAGGACAACAGAAGACTGTAGTTTGGGGGGACGGCCTGTAGAGGGCACTGTTAAAACAGCCTGGTGGGCAAAGTATAAATGAACTAAATGCACACGGGAGGGAAAAGAAAGGTTTGTTTTACTAGCAGGACCAGCTCCGCATTCCCACACCGGCCGGGGAGGATCAATGGAAGTACTGATATGTAGGCTAGTCCTGCCAATTTTCCTTTCAAGTTCCACGTGCCATGGTTCAGCCTTCAGTTCACCCATCAGTTCTGGCTCTCAAGTTCTCCCCCTTTCTCGGCAGTGGGAGATGGGACTGTCCCTTCTCTGTGTGGCCAGGGAGAGTGAAGTTCCATGGCAGCAGCTGTGCCAGGAGAGGGAAGAGCAGACCAGAGCCGGCTGTTGGTGACAATCTGCAGAGGTGTCAAATCTGTGCTTATGGCTCCAATATAAATCCACTAACAAAGGATTGGAAGGGCTTAGGAACCCAAAAGACCAGGTAAAGCGGACTCCACCTCTCTGGGTGTGCCATGTCTCCACCCCCAGCCTGGGCTCCTCTGGAATGTGCTACAGGACTGAAGACTTGCAAACACACTGGGGGTGCATAGCAAAGCAGCCCGGGGGCCTAGTGGGCTAGACAAGGAGCAGCACTTGGCCGCTTATCCAAAGGTTAGAGGATTGTGTTCATCCAGGACCAACCCCGAAGAAAAGCCTCTTGATCTTCTTCCCCACCCAAATCAGCCATTGAAAACTCTATGGAGCTCCGCCCACATACCGTATATACTTGAGGATAAGCCGACCCGAATATCAGCCGAGGCACCTAATTTTACCACAAAAAGCTGCATCAAAAATGTGCTGGAAAACTCGGCTTGTACACGAGTATATATGGTAAAACCAAACTCACGGTCATTGAGTCAGTACAGACTCATAGTGACCCCACGGGACAGGGTAGAACTACCTCTGTGAGTTTCTTGAGACACTAACTCTTGACTGGGAGTAGAAAGTCCCATCTTTCTACCACGGAGCAGCTAGCTGGTGGTTTCAAACTGCTGATGCTCTGGGTAGCAGCCCAGTGTGTAACCGCTACACTGCCAGGGCTTCCTTGTGGAGCCACAGCCAGGTCTGATCTGACACGCGTGTGTTCACCCTTCATGGGAATCAAGTTGATGGTGACTTAAAAAAAAAAAAGGGCAGGAAAGGTAGCTACCCTTTCTTTCAGTAACCTTCCTTTTTTCCTCAATGTGTTTAGTGGCACACAATTTACATATCACATATACCACTGAGTATTTCAATCATATCACGGGGATTGGTACCATCAGCACCACATGTATCTTATAGCATCCCCTCTCCCATGGTTAAATTGCCTTTAAAGTGAGTGTGCAGTCACAATCAGTCCTAGCGCCCCCGCCCCCTCCTGCCTTCATTATCTACCCCTGAAAGCCCCTTTCCCTCCCTATCGCCCCCCCACCCCTGCATTCCCTATAACATTTGCATTAGTTATGATCCTTATACATCTCCTCCTCCTGCGCTTCACCTCTGGGAAACCCAACAGAAGACCATGAAAAACAAACCATACTAAGGTGGTAAGAATAAGATCGGAAGAGTAGAGAGATAAAAATACAAGTAATGGGTGAGAGGGAGGGAAAAAAACCAAAAACTCACCAACATTCAAGAAGCCAAGGGAGAAATTTCTGTCATGGCCAGAACAAACTCAGGTCGGGTCTCTGGTGAGGCCAACTGGCAAAGTGCGGAGTTCAATGCAGCACCATCATGATTGCAATGATCTCTGCCTGACAGTAAGGCTGTTTGGGATTCCTGCCTTCGGCTGGAGCGGATCTGTCAGCAGCTCCGTCTGATGGATACTCTGCAGGCCGGTTTTGGTCTCTCACTGCCCTCCAGAGCCTGCTACCCATGGCGGGTTCCTAATCTTAGCTCCGATGATTTTTTCATCACCATATTCGAGTTTGGTACGGGACATATTTGGATCACACAGCGGGTGTGCTTCTCTGTGTGGACTTGTCCTTGGTACTTTGCCTTGCATTCTCAGACACCCAGAACCCCAAATGAGCAAAGAAGGCACTGCCGGCACCCCAACTGGGACTCAGAGTGACCCTACATAATTACGACCAGCCTGCGCTCTGCCTGGCCTTTGCGGCTGCTGCTGCTTGTTAAAAATCCTGCCACGAAGATCAGACGGGTGTGCTGTGAGGAAACCATGTTTAGAGCAGGATTCTCGCCAGTCTTGCCCCCCACATCTTGAGAAAAGTTCGCCTACTCCACTCCTAGGAATCTCTTTCTAGCTCATCAGAAAGCTCGGCTGGCTGCTCTCAGTTCAACCACCAAGCTTTCCACGCCCGCTTTGTTCAAAGAACTCGATTAGGGATTGTGAGGTTAGAGACGTGAATAGGAGACCGAGAAAGCCCTGGAAAATCTGAAATTCAATGGGAGATAAAAGACACACTGACCAAACAGAACAAAAATGTGGGCCTCGTTGCTGGTGTAAGAGGAGGGCTACAGAAGCATTAGAAAAAGAATAATTAGCTCTTACCAGGGAGTGCAGGGCGTAGATTCGCAATGAGCCTTGGAGAATGAACGGGGTTGCCCTTGGGTGGGGTAGGAGTAAGAAAACAGAGCCAAGGCTCCAGTGAGGGCCCCCAAAGGGCCAGTGGGGGTCTGCTGTGGCTCTGGGGCTAAGCTCATGGAGGAATGTGGGGGAGAGCGTGACACAGGAGGTCACCAAAGAAACTAAGTGCCGGTCTCACGGACTTGGGTTCTTCTGGGATGTACCACCGGCACCTGCTATTTGAACTCACAAGTGAAATAGTGTCTGAGGGGCTACAGAGAGTTCCTGGGAAAATTCTACTATCTTTCATTCCGCTTTCCCCATGAAGGCTCTTTCTATGTACAACAATTCAGAGTAGGTCCCTGGACAGCACAAGTCGTTTACAATTGCTGTTAACCTCAGGTTAGTGGTTCAAACTCACCTCGTGGCATCATGGAAGAAAGGCCTACTGGATGCTTCCATAAAGATCATACTCACTACTAACACTCTGCCATTGAATCAATACCGACTCCCAGCGATCCCAGAGGACAGGGTAGAACTAGGCCCTGTGGGTTTCCCAGACTGTCACTCTTTACGGGAGTAGAAAGCCCTGTCTTTTTCCTGGGGAGAAGCTGGTGGCTTTGAACTACTCACCTTGCAGGTCACAGTCCAACTCATACCTATTACAACCAAGAAAAAGCCCCTGGAGAGCACCATCAGGGTCCACATCCTAGAAGAGAGGAACTAGATGGTGCCCTGCTACCACATCAGCTGCTGGGGGGACCGGGCGGGGGGTGGGATGGCGAGGAATGACATTAGAAAGACGGTCCTAGAACAAAGTTCAGAACCATGGAAGAGAGACTGGTGGAAGCCCCAAGACTGTGGCCCTTCCTCTCTTTTCAGATCTGAAACAGAGCTCGCCCTGGTGTCAGGGTAAGCAACCATTTAGGACCAAAAGGGAGCACTGAGCCAAGGACAATGGAATCGGGAGAAGTGAGCCTCTAATGAGGGGGCAGTGCAGGGACTGCACTGCATGAGTGGAACAGAAACGTGTATGGCTTGTTCAGGCTAAGACTGGTGACCTGCTCTGGGAACCTTCACCTAATTCACAATAAAAAAAAATTAGGAAAAAATTCTTAGGGAACAGTTGTCCTCTGGAACACATGCGGTCTCCATGGGCT
Organism: Tenrec ecaudatus; assembly: GCF_050624435.1. NCBI lineage: Eukaryota > Metazoa > Chordata > Mammalia > Afrosoricida > Tenrecidae > Tenrec > Tenrec ecaudatus. The sequence continues at coordinate 32,281,030 of NC_134543.1, forward strand.
GGCATCCTCTGGACAGCAACAGGTGTGTTTCCAGGGTTAGCAATGGCAGATGCTTTCACTCAATAATATCCAGAATGAAGAGTGACGTTGGAGGGGGCAGGCAGCAGAGAGAGCAGAGCCTGGAGAGTGGACAGGGGTCACCTGAAGTGGACAGGGCTGAAGCCGGTGGGTCATTCACTTCACAAGCTCTACATTCATCTCAGTGGAGATTGTGACTCCGCAGTTTCTTCAAAGTGAGACTCTTCTGCCTTGGAAAGAAACTAGCTTCAAACGTTCCCTCCTTCACAGCTGCAAACAATTCAACCTGGTCATGGAGGTTTCTGGGGGCTGGAGGGGTTGCTTCTAATTGCTAAGACGGGTGCAAAGGGAACGTTTCCTTTCAGAGTCTCCAGTGAGGTCCACGTTCTCATTTAGCACATTTCCCTCCACTGCCTGCGCACTGGCTCTGCTGTTCCTGCAGCAGCCGAAGCAACACTGGCTTATCCACAACAACGAGGATTCTTCACATTCAGCCCAGAGGTATCGACTGCAGGGAGGGGACGCTATCAGCCCATGGACTGTCTGAAGTCTGACACAGGGTAAAGGGGTTGACACATCACGGATCAGCTTGGAGGGTCTTCCTGAATGCCTTGACCAGTGGTTAGAGAGGGTCAAAGACGGGGTTTTCTACTCCCATGAAGAGTTACACCCTCGGACACTCATGGCAGAACCCTCGGTGGCAGTGTGCTGGCTTTTGACTCTGTAGTTATAAAGGAACGATGTCCACAGTTGGTGCAAACAGTTAAGACCAGGTGCTAACCTGTAGGATGAAGGTTCCAACCCACCCAGAGGCGCCTCAGAAGAAAGGCCTGGTTTGAAAAAGAAAATCCACCACTGAAAACCGGGCAAGTTCCACTCAGACACAAGGGAGTCTGCCTCTGGAGTCAGAATCCGCTCCACAGCAGGCTCAGAGCTGGGTGGGGCAGAGGGTTTGCAGAAGCAAACTCTTACCTGCTGGGCAGGGGAAGGCAAAATCAGAACTCTCTGGAAAGCTGTGGCCAAGTAGTGGGGTGGTGGTGGTGGTGGTGGGTGTTGTGGGTGTGGTGTGGTGTGTGTGTGTGTGTGTGTGTGTGTGTAAGAATGAGTAGGTACCCAAATTAGAATTTTCTGGAAAGCTTTGGCCAAGTAAAGGTGGGGGGGGGGGTTGTGTGTGTGTGTGTGTGTGTGTGTGTGTGTTGTAAGAATGAGCAGGAACCCAAAGGAGAAGTCGGCTCTCTGCAGTATATTGCGTGTAACGCTTGAACTCTGCAATCACGCCAATATTAGAGTTTCTGCTGCTGCAGAATTCTTCACACAGAGCCCTCCCTCCTATTTTCTCATTTCATCTCATGCGAGATGGATCTTCCAAGGATTTCCCTCTTTCCTTTTTGCTTATTTCTGATTTTCCACACTGAAAGGATCTTTCAGTCTTCTTGAATGAGAGGTTCAGTTGGGCTCGATGATGGAGGACAAGCACGATTTTACCTATCGATTTTCATTCTTTTTTCATTGTTTTAATTCAATCTGAGGAGTGACAGGAGAGATGACAGACCTGACAAGGAGAAGCCAATAACTTTCAGCAAATCCATTAATTAGGGTCATGTTTTCACTGCTTGTCATCAACTGAACATCTGCTGAAGTTGGTTTTCTTAGTATAGAAAGCCATCGCCATATGGCTCTATGAGATAATGTACTCTACTTACAGCTGATACATGCTGGAGGACTGCAAGCATTTCTCTGTTGTCAGAGGGAGGACTGGCTGTAGAAGGAGGGCTGGGTGTAGAAGGAGGACTGGCTGTAGAAGGAGGACTGGGTGTAGAAGGAGGACTGGGTGTAGAAGGAGGACTGGCTGTAGAAGGAGGACTGGCTGTAGAAGGAGGACTGGCTGTAGAAGGAGGACTGGCTATAGGAGGAGGACTGGCTGTAGAAGGAGGACTGGCTGTAGGAGGAGGACTGGCTGTAGAAGGAGGACTGGCTGTAGGAGGAGGACTGGCTGTAGAAAGAGGACTGGCTGTAGGAGGAGGACTGGCTGTAGGAGGAGGACTGGCTGTAGGAGGAGGACTGGCTGTAGGAGGAGGACTGGCTGTAGGAGGAGGACTGGCTGTAGGAGGAGGACTGGCTGTAGGAGGAGGACTGGCTGTAGGAGGAGGGCTGGCTGTAGGAGGAGGGCTGGCTGTAGAAGGAGGACTGGCTATAGAAGGAGGGCTGGCTGTAGAAGGAGGGCTGGCTGTAGAAGGAGGACTGGCTGTAGAAGGAGGACTGGCTGTAGAAGGAGGGGTGGGTATGGTGCCTGCATGGAGTCTCCCCTCTGACTGTGGTTACAGAGTGACGTTGGGCAAGTAACCTTGACTTCAGCATTTGTAAAAAGGTAAATACCAACTATGTGTCAGGACGAAAGCGAAGCCATGGTTCCTGTGTCAGTGGGCTCAGCGATTAAACAGTGGTGTCCTGAGGAGCTCTGGCTCTGGGGCCACTTAGCTGAGTTTCCCAGGAAGTCTCCTGGTATCTGTACACTGGGTTTTCGACAATTAGCGATTCTTGCCGCTCACAGGTTCTCGACACCAGAGCCAAGAAAGGAGCAGGGCCAGGAGGGAGGGCAGAAGGGGAGACCACAACAAGCATACCCAGAGCGAACATGAGCAAGGAAAGTGTGAGGGTAAGCTAAAGACCGAGCGATGGGGGTGGTCCCTGGCCTCAGCCGCGGCTTGGTAGGTTCCACAGATGAAAAGCAGCATGCAGACAGCCATGGGTGTGCAAAGGGGAGTGTGTTCGGCTGCTGAAGCTGGCGGTGTGGGTGTAGCCTACCCACAGATGCCTGGTAGAAAGAGCTGCGTGTCAGCTTCTGAAAAGGCAGTCAGTGAAGACCCTGAAAGTCCTGTTCTGCCCTGACCCGCATGGGGTCCCCAGGAGGAAGAGTTGACTCAAGGGTTAAAAAGAAATAACCTCAAACTCACTTCCATTGAGTCCATTCCAACGCTAGTGACCCCACAGGACAGCGTCAAACTGCCCCTGAGGGTTTCTTTATGGGAGTAGAAAGCCTGGTCTTTTTCCACAGAACAGCTGTTAGTTTCAAACTGCTGACCTTGTGGTCAGCAGCTCAAAGTGTAACTACTATGTCACCAGAGTTCCTAACTGGTTTGCAGGAAGCACGAAGGAGGGGGATCCTCATGGGAATAAATGATTTCCCGAACCTCTGGTAAAGAGTTAACATGGCATTTTTAGTAGGGAGGGTGGGAGGACATCAGAAAGCTCTGGGCAACACTTGTTAGTTTCTGGGCTATGATGCATTCTCATTTCAGAACACAGGTTCAGGCCCTTTGCCATCTTCTTAGCATTGCAATTTCCCATAGATATTAGCAAAGCCCTAGTGGCACAAGAGTTGAGCACTCAACTTCTAGCCAAATGGTTGACAGTTCAAACCCATCCAGCACTCTGCAGCAGAAAGGCCCGGAGACCTTCTCCAGGAAATGATAGTGCCAAACACCTGAGGGGGCAGTTCTACTCTGACCTATCGGGTTTCTTTGAGTTGGGAATGAATCACAACAAAACAGGTCAACCAGAACAACAAACCACTGCCATCGAGTCGGTGCCGACTCAGAGAGCCCCTGTAGGACAGGGTAGAACGGCCCCTGTGGGTTTCTGAGATGCACTCTTCATGGGAGTAGAAAGCCCTGGCTTTTCCCCAAGGAGCAGTTGGTGGTTCTGAACTGCTGACGGTCAGCAGTGCAACGTGTAACCACTCCACCAGTTGTGGCAGTGACACAATCTCCTGTCAACTTGCAAAGTGGTGGAGTCTAGCCTGTCAATCAGGTCACAGCTTGATGGCCTCCTTTGGAGGCATGACAGAGATAAATAGCTTACTGGAGGCCAGAGACACACTCCTCTCTCTGCTTCATCTTCCTGCTGACAAGACATATGGAGCTATGTTGATGGCGGCCAGGGCCCTGCAGCTGGAGGAGCCACGTGGGGGCCCACTCCAGTGCTGAGATGCTTCCACTGCCACTGGATCCACAAGACTTTCCACCCGCTGGCCTGTGATCTTCCTGCACTTGGCATTATTGGATGGCTGTGTGAATCTGAAGAGGAATTTATAAACTGGTATCAAGACATGTGGGCTAATATTGGACTTATGGACTTGATATGGACTGGTCTAGGATGTTTTCTCAATACATAACATTTCTCTGTTATATGAAAGCTCTTTCTCACACATAGATACGTATCGTTCTTTCTATAACGTCCTCTGGAGACTGATTTAGTGAATGCTGAACCATTCGTTTGAAGGGAAATAAAGGTTTCCGTTTCTGCAACCCTCTGCTCACAAGGCTTCTGTGAGCCAACATATCCATGATCTTGTCTCCTGTGTGTTTCTGTCTTTAAAACAACAAAAAGCACTGCTGAAAACCTTCTGCATACCCTGGAAACATCATCAGAGACTGAGGCCCTCATGGACTCACGTAGAATATTGATGGAGACAGGGCCAGAGGATTGGGTCCCTTGGGCAGGAGGCACTTGAAACGCGACTGAAGCGGAGATGCTTTCTCCAAGCAGAGTCAACATGACCGACGATGGTGACATGAGTCAGGTAGCGCCTGGGGGATGGAGCTTCGGGATCGTCATTTGCTGATGGGCACGGCTCAAGGTAAGGAGCAGGGGCTGCGAAACGTCTGCTGATGATCTTGACATGTGTGAAGTTTGAATCTAGGAAAATTGGAAGTGGTCAAAAAGGAAATGGAATTCATAAAGATCAATATCCCGGGTATTAGTGAGCTGAAATGGACTGGTATTGACCATTTTTTATCAGAAAGTCATGTGGTTTACTATGCCGGGAATCACACAGTGCAGAGGAATGGCATGACATTTATTGCTAAACGGGGCACTGCAAACGCAAATGTGAAGTACAGTGCTGTCTGTGGTAGGATTATATCTAATGACCGACAAGGAAATCCAATCAATATAATTAAAACAATCTTTTTTGGGGGGGCTCTTAGAGCTCATAGCAGTGGTTTGCAACCTTCCTAATGCCGCGACCCTTTAATACAGTTCCTCATGTGGTGGTGACCCATAAAATTATTTTCATTGCTACCTCTTAATTGTAATTTTGCTACTGTTATGAATCAGGCGACCCCTGTGAAAGGGTCGCTTGACCCCCCCAAAAGGGGTGTAACCCATGCTGTCTTATAGCATTTCAGCAATTGTGTCAAGCATATTTGTACTTATGTTGCCATCACCATTTCCTAAACATTTCCTTTCTATTTGAGCCCTTGGTATCATCTCCTCTTTTTTCCCCTCCCTCCCCCTCTCCCACCCTTGTAACCTCTTGATAAATAATAAATTATTATTGTTTTCATATCATATACCAACCGCTGTCTCCCTTCACCCACATTTCTGTTGCTCATCCCCCCCCCCTGGTGGAGGCGGGGATTATATGTCCATCACTGCAATCAGTTCCCCCTTTTTCCCCTCTTCACCCAACCTTCCCCCTACCCTCTGGGTATCGCTATTCCCATTACTGTTCCTGGGGGGTTTATCTGACCTGGATTTTGTGTGTTGTGAGCTCTTATCTGTACTAATGTACATGCTCTGATTTAGCTAGAACTGAAAGGCAGGACTGGGGTCATGATAGTAGGAGGTGAGGAAGCCTCAAGGAACTGGAGGAATATTGTGTGTTTCATTGGTGCTTTACTGCCCCCTGGTTGACTCACTCCTTCCTTGTGACCTTTCTGTGAGGGGATGTACTTTTGTCGACAAATGGGTTTGGGGTCTCTGCTCCAACTCCCCTGTCCTCAACAGTTTTAAAAAATGCTTTAAAAATATTTTGTTTAATGTTTTAAAAAATGTTTTTAATGTTCTGGTGCCCATTACCTGATTCCGTGGACACCTCATGATCTCACAGGCTGGTTTGTGCCTTTTATGTGGGCTTTGTTGTTTCCCTGCTAGATGACCCCTTGTTTAACTTTAAGCCTTTAAGACCCCACATGTTATATCTTTTGTTAGCCAGACAACATCAGTTTTCTTTGCCACATTTGTTTATGCACCCAATTTTGTCTTCAGCGATCATGTCGGGAAGGTGAGCATCACAGAATTCCAGCTTGTTAGAACAAAGTGTTCTTGCATTGAGGGGGAGCACTGTCCCAAGTCTGTCCACTTCCTCAATGTACTGCCATATAAATATATGTACATAGGCCAATCCCTCTATTTTTATGAGTTCATATATTTACATGCGTGCACACATATGTATACACCAGTGTTTATACCTGTATCCATAGTTTTGCTTCCGAGATCTTTCCGCTGTTTCCTTTTACCTTCCTCCTGCCCCACTATCATGCTTGTCTTTCTTCTGCCTGCTACTAATTCCTCTCAGCTAGATTGCTGTGTCTCCAACATCATGGGAATCTCCATGTCCTCCTCTGTTACTTGCTTTTAATTCCCTAGTTGTTCCCTTGTCTATTTTTTGCTTGCGGTTTCCCCTCCCCCCCACCTTCTCCCCACAGGTCCCTCTGGAACTGGAACCATAGGTTCATTGCCTTCTCCTGGGGCTTGCTTCCCATGCCTATCTTATAATGTCACAAGACTGGATGAGGTGTGGGAAGACATCAAGAACATCAGTCACGAAGAAAGTGGAAGGTCATTCAAAAGACAGAAAAGAAAGAAAATATCAAGGTTGAGACTCTTAAACTTGCTTTTAACCATAGAACATCTAAAGCAAATGGGGACAAAGGATGAAGTCAAAGAGTTGAATACAAAATTGCAAAAGGCGCTCCAGCAAACAAAGTAAAGTATTATAATGAAATGTGCAAAGACCTAGAAACAGAAAACCAAAAGCAGAGATCACACTCAGCCTTTAGTTGCAATATTGTGAGCTTTTATGGGCAAAATATTGAATGATGCAGGAAGCATCCAAAGTAGATAGAAAGAATCCGCAGAGTCGGGGTAGCATGTGAAAAAGAACCGATGGTCCTGAAGGAAGATGTTCAAGCTGCACTGAAAGCACTGGCCAAGAACAAGGCTCCAGGCATTGTTGGAACACCAGTGGAAACGTTTCAGCAAGCTGCTGAAGTGCTGGAAGCAGTCGCTCGTCTATGCTAGGAAATTCAGAAGACAGCTACTTGGCCAATTGACTGGAAGAGATCCATATTTGTACTAACGTGACACAACTGAAATGTTCAAGCAATATTAATGATAACACATGGCCATTAAATTTTTCTCAAGATCATCCAATAATGGTTGCAGCAGTACATTGACAGGGAGCTGCCAGAGGTGCAGGGCAGATTCAGAAGAGGATGGGGAACCAGAGATACCAATGCTGATGTCAGGTCTTAGCTGATAGCAGAGAATGCCAGAAAGATTCTTACTTGTGTGCAATTGACTACAGCAAGGTACTTGACTGTGTGGAACATAACAAACCATGGATAGCCTTGGGAATAATGGAAATTCCAGAGCACTTCATGGTGGAACTTGTACATGGAGCAAGTGGCAGTTGTGCGACCAGAGCAAGGGAAATCCTGCAAAGCTTAAAATCATGAAAGGTGTCTGCCAGGCTTGGATCCTTTCACCACACGTATTCAATATGTACACTGATCAAATCATTCAAGTAACTAGAGAAGCTGGACTATATGAAGAAGAATGTGGCCTCAGGATTGGAGGAAGGCGGATTAACAACCTGTGATCTGCAGATGACACACCTTGGCTGCTGAAAGTGCGGAGGACTTGAAGCACTTGCTGATGAAGATCAAGGACTACAGCCTCAGTGTGTCGCTCAATGTAAAGGAGACCAAATTCCTTACAACTGAGCCAATAGGTGACATCATGATAAATGGAGAAAAGGTTGAAGGTGTCAAGGATTTTGTCTTACTTGGATCCACAATCAATGCTCATGGAAGCAGCAGTGGAGAGATCAAAAGACGTGTTGCTTTAGGTAAATCTGCTGCACAAGACCTCTTCAGAGTATTGAAGAGCAAGGGTGTTACTTTGAGGCCTGAGGTGCGCCTGAACCAAGTCATGGTCTTTTCAATTGTCTTGTACGCATGTGAAAACTGGACATGGAATAAAGAAGACCAAAGATGAATTGATGCATGTGAATTGTGGTGCTGGAGAAGAAAAATAAAAGGACAAACCATCTGTCTTAGAAGAAGTACCGTCAGAGTGCTCCTTCGAGGCAAGGGTGGCGAGACTTTGTGTTACATACTTTGGACATGCTGTTAGGAGAGACCAGTCCCGGGAAAAGGACATGATGATAGGCAGGGTAGAGGGGAAGTGAAAAAAGAGGAAGGCCGTCATCACAATGGGTTGCCACCATGGCTGCAACAATAGGCTTACGCATCGGAACAACTGTGAGGATGGCACAGGACGAAGCAGTGTTTCATTCTCTTATCTATATGGTTGCTATGGGTGGGAGCCGATTCTATGGTACCTAACAACAACATGGAATGGAATGGAATATAAGGGAATTAAAAAATATTTGTGGAGAAATTATTCTAATTCCATTTTGTTTTAATGTCCCTTCTTGTTAACCGTTTCTTAGCATTGAACTCATGGCCAATAGCCCTCTAACTCAGGTCTGTATCTGTGACATGTCCTTTCTCTGTCAGGCATAGCCTATAACACAGCCTTCTTCGGCTCACCAACACTAGGCAGCACCCCGCAGCTCTGTGCTTGGGGCCATTTCAAACAGCCCCGTCACGAATCAAAAGCACAAAACATATGCAGGCACTTAGCTCCTAGTGGGAAATGAAGGCAGTCTCCTGATAAAATGTTGGTCATCACATCATGCAAAATATCGTTGGCAAGTGCCATGTGCCTTGACTGCCGTGCACCTGCTAAGTCACACATACTTCCAGGCAGCAGGCATACGAAAGCCTCCCTCTGCAGCAGTCTGCAGAGAATGGGCCAAGGTCAGTAAAGTGAAGCTGCGAAGCCTGTCCTTGGCAGCCCTTTGATGGCCTTGTCTCAGTTTTCTCCCAATTACCCTCCAACTTGAGGCTGGGAGTCAACATCCCATCTCCTTCCCCTTTCAATCAAAACTGAACTCTTTCCGGACGAGCGGTGCCATCGTCTTGACCGGCCGATGCCATCGCCAAATGGCACTCCGGGATCCTCAGGACAGACTGCTCACACATGCACAACAACTCCATTCGGTGTCTGGATGCCAGTGTCATCTGTCGCCCCCTCCCTGAGCTCCACGTCTATCAGCGTTCGCCAAGGTCAAGGACGTGGCATCATGGTCTACATCTTTCTACAACACCTTCTCCTAGCTTCCCCAAACGGATGCATCTCCGTAAATCTGCCGTCGTTCACAGTTGCAGGTCTGCCTGCAGTCGCCCAATGCTATCATCTGAGCAACTGCAAAGGTGCCATTTCCCGGGTGTTCTTTAGACAGGCTCTGGGGGATAGAGGTTACCACGAGAGTGCCTGCTTCAGCCTTTAGAAGCCACAGTGTGAAACGAAGGTCTTCATAGGGAGGAATGTTTCTCAGCTGCTGGTAAGCATTTTTCATCACATATTTTATTACTCAAAGCCTTAATAGGACCCACGCACTGTTCAACAACTTATCGATGCCGGCAGCTCCGAGTCAGTTTTTCTCTTGTATCTACCACTTGCTGCCATTGCTGTCTATACTCACGCTGTGTTAGCTGTTGACCTAATTTAATGCCTAGCTGGAAGCTTCCCTCTCAGTTGTGATTAAAGGAAAAGGGGAGAGAGGAAGAGATGAGCCAGTTACTTGAGTACGTATAGTTCTTTGATTAAAGGGGAAAGGTAGTCAAGGTTGTCTAATGACCTGCTTCCCTTATTTCGTTTCAGGCCCAGCTTCCTTACCCAGAATGAAAGCTTTGGAACCCCAAGTCACTCCTCTGAAGCCATGCTGGGATGCTCCCTTTCAAAGACGTGCCCTCAAACACCACCAAGCTGATTTTCCTCTGTAGAGGCAGTCCTTTCAGTTCCAATCCATCTAATGCACTGACACTATTCTTTTAACCCAATTTCCAATTTAGAGGGGTGGGGACGATCATCAGGGGCTGGAAAGGCCGGGTCTGGGTCTTGGAGAGATCTTCCAGGGATGCAGACAGGGAACTGGTGCTGGGACGATGGTACGGTATTTCCAATAGTCAGATCTTTCTGTTTTCTGCACATTCCCTCCTGGAGAACTAGAAGCAGCGGGAGTGTGAGCACTTGAATCCACTCCTCATTTCACAGAGGAGGGACTGGAGACTCAGCGATGTTCAATGGAAGGCCCACGGTCTCTCAGCAGTTGGTTTATAGAAGAGAAACGAGGCTCTACGTCTCTCTATTACCTGGCACTCCCATACAATCTGCCTCCCATTCTTTCTTCCCTGAATGAGAAACCGCAATGCTTTGGGTGTGGGAGGGAAGAGCTCACTTTTGACAAAGACCAGGCCACATTTTTTTCTCCCCGGCATCCAGGCTGGGTCGGCCCAGTGGTATTCAGAGCTGCCACCACCTTGGTTTCAGCTGAGGGAGACCGCCATCACACTCGCATCCTACAGACTGGAAAGATCCTACGTTTGCGTGGCCTCGCGTGATGGGGGCACTGGCGATGATTTGTCCCCATAGTGGGGGGCGGGGGTGGAAACAAATTCAGAGCTGCAATGACTAAATGCAAATCCATGCCACGGGACGAGGGGACACCAAAATGCTGCACTCTTAGGTGGAAATCACCCCCCCCCTTCCCTCGGATGCTTTTTGATGTGGTATATGCGTGAACTTGACCTAGCCTACAGCTGGTGGGGAAAAAATGGGTGAAAGGGAGTGGAGGCGAGATACAAAGGATTCTACTGCAATAACACAAGCTCTTCTTCCTGTGACCTCGTACCCGCCGCCGACGCTACGCCTCTAGGGCCGCCACCAGCCTGAACGAAGACACGAGTCGTCAACCCATGGCTCAGTTCTCTTTTCCAGCCCATCAGCCAACTGGACCCTTGGCATCTAGTGGGCAGTTAGGATGTGTCTGTGGAACTGAACTACATGCCCAAGAGCAAGCGTCAAACCTTTTTGAAAATCTCACAGAACCCGTATATGACAGATAGAGAGAGAGAGAGAGAGAGAGAGAGAGGCATCTTCCCTCAATGTGGGTCCCTTAGAGAGTGACTGGCGGCAGACTTAGAGCTGAGGGAAGGTCACGCCCTTTAATGTCTGGTCAAGCTTGTTCGGGTTACAGACAGACCATCTTCCCCAACTGCTCAGCAACAAATGAAGATGTATTTTCAGACCCAGCTCCCAGGCAGGGTTGGCTGTCCAAACTATTGCCGCCGCAGTAGAACAGCTTGTCACGGCCGCCCAATTTATTCTCTTTCTCTGAAAGCCTGGCACCAGGTCTGCCACGGAAACTGCTTTTGTTTCAGACTCAACTCATGCCACCGACCCAGCCCAACTGCGCAGTCACTGCGCGCGTGTGGTTGCATGTTAATTGCGGTGGTGTCCTCAGGTGACATCTGAAAGGCTGGCTGGCCGCTTGACCACGAGCAACACATCCTGGTCTTCGCCAGTTAGTTGTCCCTTCTCCCGCCTGTTCCCAGTGGCACTCCCTGGGAGTATGCTGTTTCGTTCCCTCGCTCTCTTGCTTTTCTGCTGTCCCTCGGAGGATCCCACTTGTCCCGGCTGTCACCCAGGGTCTCACTCTCTTCCAAGGACCAACACTGGGCATGTGCTTCATTGGAGAGGATGGCCGAGGGCCAACCGAGCAGTGTGGGAGCCGAGTTCCCCTAGACCAGAGCACAATCAAGGCCCCGAGGAGCATGCACCTCAAGGGAACCTGAGGGAAGCCGCCCTCAGTCCCTACTAGCACCCCATCCAGGGGGCCCCAAATGTTATCTTCAGCAGTGCCTCACAGCCCCTCTGTTGCCATCTCTTGTAATTCGAGTTCTTAGGGGGCTTTTTTCTTCTTCCTCCAAAATGTAAGCTTTCTGAATGCAGGGCACCCGAAACCAAAAGTCCGACTCCCTGCCATTGAGTCGAACGCAACTCGGAGCAAGCCCGTAGGACAGGGGAGGAGAGGCCCTGTGAGTTTCTGAGACCGCAACTCCGTATGGGAGTAGAAAGCCCTGGCTTGCTCCCTGGGAGGGCCTGGTGGCTTGGAACTACTGACCTTGTGGTGAGCAGCCCAACTTGCCACCACTGTGCCACCAGGCGCAGACCCTATTCTGTTCCCAGCTCCCCAAGGGACCATTTACACAGCAGGGTGTGTGCTCTGTCATACGTGAAAAACTATCCTGTGCATCATTGTGTGTGTGTGTGTGTGTGTGTGTGTGTGTGTGTGTGTGTAAGAGAGAGAGAGGTGTGAGGGGAGCTACTCTTTAATAAGACTTTCTCCAGCAAATTAAGGAAGCCCTGCTCTGGAGGAAGAAAATATTCTGCCGTATTATATAATACTCTCTATAAAATCATATATTAAAATAAAGTACATGTTTCAAAAGGTCATAAAAGGAAATCAGCCACATCTCATAGACAGAGGAGAACAGTCATATGAAACCAGATCTGTCCTGCGTTTTCTGATTGTGAAAGTCACGGGCAGGGTCACCATCACGGGCGGTCCTCAGGCTTAAAGCATTCTGCAGCGTCTTGACTGCCCAACGCTCTTCGAGGCTGTGGTGCCTTTCCCATAGAGGCTAACCTGCCCAGTTTCCCCCGCAGCGCCATCGAGCCCGCTCGGACCCAGACGAACCCCATAGGACAGGGTCGAATGGCTCCTGAGTTTCCCGGACTGTAACTCTTTATGGGAAGTAAGATGCACGCAAAGAAGCTTCCCAGAGTGATTAAACCAAGTTGGTCCCAGCCTTAATCATGAATCCTAACACTCATGAATCCTTTCATCTAAAGATTTCTGTTGGACTCAGGCAGGTGACCCGGAGAGACCAGTTCCTAGCAAAGGAGATCAGGCTCGGTCAGGGACAGGCGTAGCGACCACGGGGAAGAGCCGCAACAACATGGAGCCGCCCTGCGGCTGCAACAATGGCTCAACCCTAACAATAACTGGGAGGCAGGCCCAGGACTGTGTGGTGTTTCTAGCTGCTGTCCATGGGGACGCTATGAGCCAGAACCAACCCCACTGCCCTGACACCGACAACTGGACTGGGACCCTTACAGCAAGTCAGAATGAGACCATGTCTGCGTCTCCACCTGCTTCCACGACCTCTCCGTCAGCTGCGATGTTGATCCCTGGGTACAGTCACTAAACAGGAGGGAGATGGCAGACAACCCCCCAGAGCCCTGGGTGTACAGGAAGGGTGTGGCCTCTGAGGTCGGCAATGGGAACTGCGCATTTTTTGATGGCGGTAAACACAACTGATGAAACATTTGCCATCCCGGCGTTCTTCCTGTGTGAAACCCAGCGACATTCATCCTGTTTACCATATCGTTTGGCCGTCACCTCAGCAACGGGAACTGTTCTCTCAGAAGGATGTTCGGCAACAACCTTAAATCGGCTTGGAAAGGAGAGGGCTCAGGTATCGGTGCCATTTGGCCTTCAGTTTGGGCCACTAAAAGCTGAGGAGATGCAACTGAAGACAGGACATCCTGTGTAGGACTGTCAAGCCCAGGTGGCACTGTGGCAACCCCCTGGGACAGAGTAAAAGTGCTCTAGACGGCTTCCAAAGCTACCACTTTTTTCTTACGTGGAGAGACTGGTGAGCTTGAACTACTGACCCTTTGATTAGCAGCTAAGTGCTTCATCACTGTGCAACCACAGTCTGTGAAAGGATACAAGGGGGCTTCAAAAAGTTCATGGGGAAACGTCATTGTGTTTTAATCCCCCCCTCATCCCCCGCCCCTCTCATGGCTGTTTTAAAACCTCCTCACACACTAAAGTAAAGGAGACCTTAGTTTGGGTCTCCAGGAAAATGAAGTCTTCTATATACATTCAGTACAGAGTCCTGGGGTTGTAGTGGTTACCAGTTGGGCTGATAACTGCAAGGTCAGAAGTTCAAAACCACCAGCTTCTCCAAGGGAGAAAGATGAGGCTTTCTGCTCCTAGTAGGAAATATCGTCTCAGAAACCCACAGGGGCAGTTCTACCCTGTCTCATAGGGTCGCTATGAGTCAGAATCAACTTGATGGCAGTGAGCTTTTATATATATATATATATATATATATATATATATATATATATATATATTCAGGAGAAGGCAACCCAAACTATGCACCAGGGCACTTTATTTGTTAACTCAGTGGACTGTCTGATGTGCAAAGAATAGTGAGGATTGCCTACAAATGCTCCTATTTTATAGACAGAAAATTGGAGACCAAAATGATGATGCTCACTGCCCAAGCACATGCATCTGAGAAGGCCTTTTGCCGGGCCACAGAAACGAGTTTGTAACATGAAGCCCACCTTTGCAATCAGCTTACAAATCGGAGGCCAGCCTCCTTTCCCGTGCTTCCATCCTTCATCAGTTTTCTGAAATGAACAGCCTTCTATGACTGTAATCATAAAACAATGAGCCAGCAGCAAGGGAGGAGGAGGCCTGGAAAGAGCAGAGGAGGCGTGAATTTCAAGGTCAAAGATGGAGTCATTGATGCACGTGCTGACTCCAGTTTACTGAGCATCTACTAGGTACCAGGTACGGTGACGGGTCCTGGGGACGTCATGCCATCGAACACAGAAGGAATGCCCTCGTGGGGATTCTAGTCCAACAGAAGCAGATGGACAATAAACAAATACTTCTACAAGTGACGTCGACAGAGAAAAAGACAGAACGCGGAATGGTGGACGTGGGAAAGGGCATGGGCTTTTAAATGGCGTGATCTGGCAGGGCTCACTGCAGAAGCATCCTTTCAGCAAAGCTAGGAAGTTGGTGATCAGAGGAACCCATGCAGTGGTCGTGTTCCCGGCAGAGGGAACAGAAATGGAGGGGCACTAACCATTGCACAGCCAGGAAGGAGGTCCGTGTGGCTGAAGCAGAGGGCGCGAGTGGAGGAAGTCTTGGGTGAGCCCACACAGAGAAAGTAGGTTTGGAGGCAGAAATGTTGCCCAATAAGGATCTTCTCTTCTTTGGAAAATGAATAGGATTTTCCAGTGAATGAGAAACCACTCAAGGGTCTGGGCAGAGGTGTGCCATGATCTAGCTTATCTGCCGGCTGTGGAGAAAGTCAATTTTAGAAGATGCAGCAGCAACCCAGAGACAACTGGCCGGGATTCCACTGGTGGGAGTGGCAGAGCGGGCAGATTCTGAATGTATATGGAAACGTGAAGCCAGCAGTTTCTGAATCTATTTGGAAAGGGAACCCGTGTATCATTAGATTAGAAGTTGGATACAAGAGCAATTGCGGGAGACAGAGGACGATACCAAGGTTTTCTCATGGGTGTTGGCAAGGCCTCCCCGACATGGACTGAAATGGAGAAGGAGGCAGTAATAGCTTGACTGGGGCGCTGGGAAGATCAGAACTTCTTAGCAGCTGTGTGAACCACTAGAGCAGGTCGCTTAACCACTCAGAACCCCAAATGCCCTCTATGGATTCAGTGTCTATTCACTTTCGGTCCACCCAGCGGCGCCTCGGAAGAAGAGCCTGGTGCTCTACTTCTGATAAACCTGCTATCGAAAACCCCGTGGAGTACAGCGCTCTGAGGCACAGGGTTCTGCGTGCATCCGAGTATCGTCGATTGGCATTCCATTTGGAATGGTTACAGAATAAGAAGGCGCATCTCCTGGTATCAAACAGGTGGAAACAGAGCCTGCCACAGCTGTTCTCCTGTGCCCTCCTCCCCACCACCCTTCCTCGCCTGAGATCGCTCCCCCTCTGAGCCGAGGGTAAGTGACTCACCACTGCAAAGTCTCCCCGAAGTCACGAGTAACTCACAATAACTAATGAATGAAATCCTATTTTGGGTGGCAGTGACTGAAAACTCATACCCCGTGGCCAAGTCAGTGCTGAGTGCACCAGTACAGGCTTTTCTGGAGGGTTTGCAGTGCAGAGTGGGAGGAAGGGGGTTGGTGCAATCCCAGTATGCTATTCCATTCCCTCAAGTAGAAACACCACCACTGGGGGAAAAGTGTCATTTCATATCAAACTGTGGGGGAAGGTTATTCAGAATTGCTATAGAATTGAAAAGAAACCAAAAAAGCAGTGAGAAGACAGAAAGGAGAGAACAGACGGGAACCCTGTTCCATGCCTTGGGGGTAAACGCATGCACATTCAAATACCAGTGTGTGCCGATTCCCGTGTGAACAAGAGAGGGGTCCCCAGGGACCCCTGGTGTTCCATGCAGAAAGGCAGGCTCCCCTGCAACAGAAATACATTGCCTCTCCAGTGTTCCTGATCCAAGAATTACAGTCTACGAGACAAGCTTCAATGGCAGCACATTTCAATCAGCAAAGAAAGAGAGATTTTAAAACCATTTGTAGAATAATTGAGGGTGGGGAGAAATTACCGCTCTGGAAAAGTAAGGCCAACCCTACTGATGAATTTGATAAGGCACAGTATTGTGTGTACCAGGGTGTGTGGGTGTGTGAACATAGAGCTCACTGCCAGCGCCTCGCTTCTAACGCATAGTGACTGTATACGGTGGAGTGGAACTGCCCCTGTGGGTTTATGAGACGGCTCACTCTTTCAGGGAGCACAGAATCTAATCTTGTTTTTTCCTGTGTGGTTGTTGGTGGTTTCCATCTACTGACCTTATAGTTAGCAGCGCAACACATGAACACTACACCGCTACCAGGGCCCCAGCTGTGCAGGTATAGAAGTAATTAAAAGATCATGGAAATTTCCCATTTTTTGAAGCCTCCTTTGTACCTATGTGCTGCTGAATCAACCGTGGCTCTGGGCACTATGCTAATGGCAGAAATAATCATATTCTCTGCTCCAGGGTGGAAATTAATTAGATACAGGGACAAATCATTCTCCCTCCCCCCCCTGGCTTATATTAAGAATCACTAATATACAGTGAGGCTGAGCAGTGGAAGAAGGGCAATCAATTGTTAGGAATATCCTAAACAGAATCTTTCATTTTCCTCCTAGTCGGAGGAATTATTTTCGGTGGGTGTTACTGACTGATTTGTTACTATCAAGTTAGAAAGATAAAATGTGGTTTTATTTATCTAATGCTCAGAATATTTACTGTCTCCCCTCCACTCCCCCCACTCTGTCACCTCAGAATCCAATCGCAAATGGTGTGCCCCCCTGGCTATAAGGCTGAGCCTAGAATCCAGTTCTGGAAAATGCTTCTGGCCTTCAGCAGGGTCAACCAAAAAGGTCTTTTTATTGATTTTTTCTGGCAAAGGCAGTCCGATAGTCCATGGTTGGGGATTTTGCCAAAACCACAAGCTGACCTCAGAGATACTGTAAATATCACCGGAAAGGGAGCCACGTGAATTTTTTTGATTTTCCAGTGCATGTAAAAGACATGCTTCCACGCTCGTGCAGCCTAATGTGCGTGCAACGGCACGATGGGAAGCTATGAACTGCCTGTGAGAATGACCAAAGAGTGACATAAAGACACGGACGAAAACCTTCCACTCATCACCACTGCAGATCTGCCAAGAGCAAGAGAACCAGATACGCCTGGACTCAGCGCTGCCCTGGGCAGAGGACCACAATCAGAGATACTATGTAAATGCACGAGCGCTACTGCCTTCCAATAAAACTTTATTTCTGAACCCGCTGTTACTGCTCAGTGCCCTCAAGTAGTTCCACTCCTCGGGACCCGCTCACCACAGAGCAAACACTGCGCAGACCCGCGCCATCCTCACAATCGCTGCGAGGGCTGAGCCCCTTGGTGCGACCACTGTGCCCGTCCATTTCCTGGAGGCGCTTCCTTTCTTCCTGTCTAGGCCTTTGAACTGCAGACCATTGCCAGGTGTCATGAAATCTCTCCTTAGGGTTCTTTCCCAACCACGTATTAGGACTAAACAAAAACAGGAGGCAGCCTGGGTTTGGCGGTTGGCTCCAGATGAGATGAGCCTTCACTTGTCTCCCTGGCGCAACCTTGAAGAGTTGAGCCTTGGGTCAGTGCCTCATTTTCCCAACCTGATACACTTTGTGCTATGGATGGCCCCCCAAGAAGGATGGGGCCCTGACTCCTGCGACCCCTTATAAATATGACCTGATTTGGAAATGAAGGGTCCTGGTGGCGTCGTGGTCACACAGTGTGTTGCCAAGCTCAAGGTCAGCAGCTTGAAAGCACCCACCATGGGAGGCAGGAGGGGCTTCGAGCCCCGTGAGGAGGTGAGTCTCACAGAGCGTCTTGCCAACTCACAGCTGCAGTTCTCCTGTCAGTAGGGTCGCTAGAAGTCAGTGTCAACTCTGTGACAGTGCATTGTTTGTTTTTTAAACAACTTGGCATGAGGCATTTTCTTTTGTTATGTTAATTGGGCCATACCAGAGTTGGGAGGGTATTGAATCTGATAGCTTTTGATTAGTGCCTTATCAAAGAGAAGGGTTGAGGGGAAGAGACGAGCCAGTCAGGGTGCAGTGTAGCAAGGATGAAACATACAATTTTCCTCTAGTTCCTAAATGCTTCCACTTCCCGCCTTCCCCCACTGTCATGACCCCAATTCTACCTTACAAATCAGGCTAGACCAGAGGACATACACTGGTACAGATAGGAACTGGAAACACAGGGAATCCAGGACAGATAAGCCCCTCAGAACCAGTGTTGAGAGTGCCGATACCGGGAGAGTAAGCGGAAGGTAGGGTAGAAAGGGGGAACCAATCACAAGGATCTATATATAACCCCCTCATGGGGGATGGACAAGAGGAAAGTGGGTGAAGGGAGACGTCGGAGAGTGTAAGACATGACAAAATAATAATAATTTATAAATTATCAAGGGTTCATGAGGGGGGCAAGGAGGGAGGGGAATAAATGAGGAGCTGATACCAAGGGCTCAAGTAGAAAGAAAATGTTTTGAGAATGATGAAGGCAACAAAAGTATAAATGTGCCTGATACAATGGATGGATGGATGGATGGATGGATGGATGGATGGATGGATGGATGGATTGTGATGGATGGATTGTGATGAGTTCTACGAGCCCCCAATAAAATGAGTTATAAAAAGGGGGGAAAAAAGAGAGAGAGAAGAATCAATAGAGCCTCACAAGGGAGGTGGGAAGGGAGACAGATGACAGGCAAGGGCTCATCTCCAAGGAAAGAAATGCCTAAGATTGGTGGCCCAAACCAAACCAAACCAAACTCACTGCCATCCACTCGATTCCATTGTGTCAATCCGTTACCCTGATGGTCATCCTCTTTTTCATTCATAGGAATTTGAACTGCGGATCATTGTCAGGTGCATATTCCAACCCACAGCGACCCTACAGCACAGGATGAACCCGCCCTTGAGTTTCCACGGCTGTGACTCTGAGAGTAGAAAGTCGGGTTGTAGTTTCAAAGTGTGCTTCCACCACAAGGCTCCTAAAACGCAGCCGCCAGAAACGAGGAGAGAGATCAGCGAAGAAAACAACATGCTAAGACCTAGATGTGGGCTTTCAGCCTCCAAAAGTGTGAAAGAGTAAATTCCTGCTTTTGAAAGCGCCGCACCCCCCACCACCTTGTGTTGCTTTGTCCAGGCAGCCCTAGCAATCCAAACTGGCTCTAACCAGTAAGGTGGGTTGTCTACGGCAGCTGGAGGAAGGGCAGAGGAGCAGCTGGAGGAGGGTGGTGTGTATTGTGGACAGGATGGGGGAACCGAGAAGGGGAAGAGTTGAATAAAGACTCTGAACAAGGCAAGCTACTGTTGTGAACCAGGATGTCAAGGTCCTGTTGGCAATTCAGGTTGTGATGGTGGTGGCTGTGGGAAGGAGGGATGTAGGGATGGTACATCTGTCGATCCCATCCCTAGCGGCACGAACGTAAATGCCCTATCATTTACTAAGCAGGCACAGCCTGCCTGCGTTCAGAGAGGGCTCCCTCCTCATCCTCTAGAAAACCAGAAAATGCTCCCCCTGGACTATCAAGCCTGTGGTGACAGCAGGCAGCAGGATTCTCTGAGAGGGGAGACCCAGGATGGGTGGAATTGGACCAGGGACGCAGCTCTCTCACAGAGGTGGTCGGTCTGCCAATTCTCTGATCTCTCACTCTTAACTATCCCGTTTCTGTACAAAATTGGAGTGGAAAACAACCCTGAAAGCTTAAGAAACTCTGGAGTGTTTTTCAGATTAGGACCTCTCAAATGCACTGATTGAACCCTAATGTCCTCCTCAGACCTGCTAAGTACAAGGTTGGCAGTTCAAACCCAGCAGCTGCTCTGGGGGTGAAATCGAACACCATCGACTGCAATAAAGAGTTAAAGCCTCAAAACCCCCAAGGACAGTTCTGTCCTACCCTGTAGGATCACTATGAGTTGGAATTAACTCGATGACGCTGACATTATTTTATTCTATGCCAGAGAGCAGGGGTTGACTCCAGACAAGGCAACTCGTGTATAGCCACTGTCTGCCTGTCATGAGAGACTTACACCTGCTATGAGGCTGACCGGGTGTCACCAGAGCTTTGAGACTAGACTGGTAAGAAAGGTCGAGTGATCAGCTCCCGAAATTCAGCCAGTGGGAAAGCTGATGGATCACAATGGTCGATCCTCATACTCGATCACGGGGATCGTGCAGGACCAGGCAGCATTTCTCTCCCCTGTGTGTGGGGTTGCCATAAGTCAATCCCATTGGCAGCCCACAAGGACCATGTCCTCATACAGAGTATTTGAGAGTAAATTGCCACAGCTATGGCTAATTGCAGTCACACACACACACACACACACACACACACACAGCAGCTCATATATGGTCAAATGAATTTACCAGAAACTCCTTGCAAACATCGCCGTGGCCCCCACCCCCACCCCGCCCCAAGAACCCCTTCTGAGCAGGCATCCGATTCATCCAAGACAGTTGCCAAGCACCGGCATGTAGCATTGAGACGTTCTTGAAATTCTGATCTGGTGAAATACATGAAAGACTGTGCTGACAGGTGGCATAATGGAGACATCGGGATGGTAAGTGACTGATCCGAGCTGGCAGGAACATGAGCAAAATTGGAATGGATTCTGCCCTCCCAGTCTCCCTGGGGCACACCCAGCCTGCAAACCGGAAGCACAACCTGGCCCAGCAGGCTCCTCGTGGTGAACACATTTGGGCTGTTTTCACAGCTTTCACGCCCGGTGAGAGTGTTCTATAATTTCTGTTCTCCAAGACAAAAAAGATTTGGAGAGACTTTTGTGAAAACTCTCGGAGGGAAGCTGGAAAGAGAGCTATGAACAAGTTTCACTTTGACCTAATTTCACTCGGTTTTTGTTGAGAATGCTTTCTTCTCCCTTGGATGGTCAGTTATCCTTTACTGGAAAACATAAATAAGCCTGCTCATTCAGGTCTGGTGCCAGTCTAACTCGGTCGCCCACTAGTAACCTCTCAAAGTCAAGACATTGGCACCAAGTCTGCTCTTCTTTACATTGATCTAGAGCAGGGGTGCTCCACCCTGCCGTGCCCCTTTCAGACAGTTCTTCATGGGGTGGGCACCCCCAACCATAAAATTATTTTCGTTGCTACTTCATCACTGTCATTTTGCTACCATGATGAATCGGGTGACCCCTGTGAAAGGGTCATCTGACCCCCCAAAGGGGTCACGACCCACAGGTTGAGAACCACTGATCTAGAGGTCAACAAAAAAGGAAGCCCATCAGAGATGGACCGACACAGTGGCTGCAGCAAGGGGCTCAAGCAATTGTAAGGCTGGGGCGGGACTCGGCAGTGTGTCTCTTTGTCGTGCCTGAGGCCTCCGTCGGTCAGGATCACCTGGGCGGCACCTCGCGACATTGAGAGCACAGCAGCAGCGACGTCCACGCAGGTCCATTTCTAGATTTTAAACACAGACAAACGCTGTGTTCCCTGCTCGAAGTTAAACTGTGCCTGAACCCTGATATGTTACGTCGATGGGTCAGAGGTGTCCCCGAGCACCGACTGTGCACAGAAATACGAGTCCTCGATCCCTTGCTTACTGTTTGGAAATCAGGAGAACCCTGAAAACAAATCACTTTCATCTCTCCTTGGTGATGACACTTGGGAGGCGACTGTTTAGAAAACAAAGAAAATCAAAGAAAATCAAACCATCACCACCATCTCAATTCTGACTCGTGGGGAGACCATGTATAGATTCTTTTGAAATAAAACAAGGAATGTGAATATTCATGTTTCACAGCAAAAAAAATATTAATGAGCTTGATTTCCAGGGGTGATCTCAGGTCTTGTTAGGAGTCGGTACACACATATGCATGTACACACACACCCCCTTTTATCGAGTCGATTCGGGCTCCGAAGGACCTTATTGAAAGTTTCTGAGACTGTAAATCTCTATGGGAGCAGACAGCCTCATCTTTCTCCAGAGGAGAAGTTGGTGGGTTTGGACTTTGTAGTCAGCAAGCCAATGCCTCACCCCAACACCACCAGGGCTCCTTAGAGGGTATACTCAATGTGAACCTTAAAAAATGGAAACTGATTTCTCAAATATATCCGACCCCAAGGGGCTTACACAGGAGGAGAACCAGCACCTAGGAGAAGAGCTGCATTAGATGCGGCGAGGAAGGTAGGAGGGAGAGAGGGAGATTAGGGGGCCGTGCAGACTCGAAGGCTGGCATGTGGACAGCTTGCAGGCACCAAAGCCTGAGCCAAAGCTCCAGACAGTGACGAGGCAGTGACATCTGAAGGGTCTGCCGAGAGACACCTGCAGAGCTCCCCATGCTGCCAGCTGACTTTCAGAAGGACTCTAAAGCAGAATCTTTGGGAGGAGGTTGTGGATGACCTAACAATTACAGGAGCGATAGAGCACAAATCTTTTCTTTTTCCCCTTTATCGGCATATGATTCACATGTCATATGATTAATAGCTCAATCGTATTGAGAAGAGGTGTGCGCTCATTATCATAATCAATTTCAGAACATCTTGTTCTGAACATTCCTATTCCTTGTTGTGAGCTCCCTATTTCCCCTCCACCTTCCCTGCCACGCCCTGAGTAATGATTAACCCAATTACTGTCTCCATAGCGTTGCCTATCCTGGAATTCATATACAGGAAATCATACAAAATAAAAACAGCCCAACAGCAGCGACTAAACAAAAGAGTGAAAACCCTCAATGGAAAAGAAAGTAGAAACGATTAAGTACTGAACCAACTTTCAAATGAGTCAAGAGGGAGAGTGCGTGAAGGTGTTGATTTTTAACCCAACTACTTCTGCCACAATCAAGTTTACACTGTTCTCCGTCTGACAGCAAGGCTCTTCACAGGGACATGGTCAGGGGGGTTCACTAGAGCCTTCATTCAGAGGGGGGCCCTGCCAATGGATTTAGGTTTCCACTCCCATCCAGAGCCTGCTGCGAACCTGGTATTAACAATTTAACTTCTGGTACTGTTCCCTCCACCAGATTTGGACTTCATTATTTACAATCCTTGCCTCACACAGAGTTTTCTTAGGTCGGAGACCTAGAGGAAGAAGACGAGAGGCATTTCATACCCTTTAGGCCAGCCCAGTCCTCTCCCTCCTCGTGGGGCAGCTACCCCATAACCACAGGGAGAGCCCTGAGTTCAGGTTAATAACAGGTATCCGCATCCTGTGCAGCAGGGGTCAGGGTTAACTTCGGGGGTCTCTCTCTTCTACAAGTTGCAAACAGTAGGGAACGGGCCAGCTGGGCACTCTTCTGGGTCACTGTCACCACTCTAGGCAGCAGACTCCCCTGGGGAGGAAGACAACAGACTGAGGGAGAGAGGCAGGACCCAGCTGTGTCAGAAACACTTTATCCTTGGCCATTTTCTATGTGAGCCCCCCAAAACCAAAACCCAACAACAGTCCAGTTTTACTTACGCTAGTTAATCACTTGTAATTGAGAAGAACTTCATGGATAATTTGTCCTAGAAGTCCTCTACATTTAGACACTAGACACCACAATTTTCAGAAATATGAACTTTAAGAACATAGTTTTAAATATAATGTCTTCCTCCCTCCCTAGGAGAATTTCCCAGGACACCACCTCGCTCATCTTTCCCAGCTAAGGATCGCTTCCTGTGGCTGCGCATCCTCTGTGACGCCTCTCCCCCAAAAGAAAGGCCATGAGAAGTGCTGTATATGCGTCCTAAGCATGTCATACACACAATGTCACATGCCGAGTGACTCGAAACTACAGAAACTACACATTTTCCTAGGGGTTGGGAGACCGTAAGTCCAAAATGACGGTGTTGCTAAGGACCATGAGCCCTCGGAAGTACCTAGGGGAGAATCCGCTCCGTGTTTTCTTCTCAACTTGTGGTCTCAGGGGCCATTCCTTGGCTTGTAGATGCATGAAGTCAAGCTTCACCTTTATCATCACATGACTTTCTCCTTCAGTGTCTCTTCTCTTCATAAAAACGCACTAGTCCCCCAATCCCAACCACGTGGACAGCCGCCCCTCCCCACCAGAAGAATTTATTTCAGAGGACAGCACTGAAGCTTCAGCTCAGGGAAAGGGCCGTGAGCACACACAGGCACACAGGAGTAAATGAAGGGGGAGGAAGAGAGAGTGGAGCACATCCTAGCCCACCAATCCTAGAGGACAATAATCCCCGCTCAGAACAGCCAATGTACAGGGTAGACCATATATATGGCTGGTCCCACTATGAGACACGATGTCCCTTGCTGACCCATGGCCCTATGGGGGACAACACTGGAGACTCAGTGTTAGTACTGGCCCGGTCTGACCCCGAGACACTGAGGCAAAACAATAAAGGTGTGCAGCAGAGCAACGGGGGGAGCAGGGCAGGGAGCTCTTGATGGAGTGCAAAGGATAGACTCTGGGGCCAGAGCGTGGCACCCATCGGACTTGACTGGAGGATACTTCTAGAGGTCAACAAACAGACCTTGAACTATTTACAGGTTTTTCTTTTCTTTTAATTTTTTATCTATTTATTTTTGTCATTAGTTTTTTTTTTTCTTGGTGTCATCGTTTTGTTATCTTTTGTCACATTGTTTTGCTCTGTGTTGTTTGTTGGTGTATATTATACGCTCTGCAGGTCTTTCTAGATAAGACAGGCTGGATAAACAGTCTGGAGGGGAAAACAATGGGACCGACAGTTCGGGGGGACATTGGAAAGGGGAGTGGGGAGAAGGTGGTGTTGACAAACACAGGGACAAGGGAACAACAAGTAATCCAAAACCAGTGGCAAGGAGGCTGTGAGAGGCCTGGTAGGGATTGATCAAGGGTAATATAACCGAGAGAAATTACTGAAACCCAAAATGAAGGCTGAGCATGACAGTGGGACAAGAGGAAAGTAAAAGGAAATAAAGGAAAGAACTAGGAGGCAAAGGGCATTTATAGAGGTCTAAATATAGGTATGTACATATGTAAACATATTTATATATGATGGTGGGGAAATAGATCTATGTGCATATATTTATAGGTTTAGTATTAAGGTAGCAGATGGACATTGGGTCTCCACTCAAAAATTTCCTCAATACAAGAACACTTTGTTCTATTAAATTGGTATTCCATGATGCTCACTTTCCTAACACAATCACTGAAGACAAAGCAGATACATAAGCAAATGTAGTGAAGAAAGCTGATGGTGCTCGGCTATCAAAAGACATAGCATCTGGGGTCTTAAAGACTTGAAGATAAACAAGTGGCCATCTAGCTCAGAAGCAACAAAGCCCACATGGAAGAAGCACAGCAGCCTATGCGATCACGAGGTGTTGAAGAGATCAGGTATCAGGCATCAAAGAACAAAAAATCATATCATTGTAAATGAGGGGGAGTGCAGATAGGGGACCCAAAACCCATCTATAGGCAACTGGACATACTCTTATAGAAGGGTCACAGGAAGGAGATGAGCCAGTCAGGGTGCAGTATAGCACCGATGAAACATACAACTTTCCTCTAGTTTTTAAGCCCCCCACCCTCCACTATCATGATTCCAATTCTACCTTAAAAATCTAGCTAGACCAGAGGATGCACACTGGTACAGATAGGAACCAGAAACACAGGGAATCCAGGGAGGATGATCCCTTCAGGACCAGTGGTGACAGTGGCAATACCAGAGGGTGGAGGGAAGGTGGGGTAGAAAGGGGGAACCAATGATAAGGATCTAGAGATAACCTCCCTAGGGGGACGGACAACAGGGAAGTGGGTGAAGGGAGACACTGGACAGTGTAAGATGATAAAATAATAATAATTTATAAATTATCAGGGGTTCATGAGGAAGGGGGGAGTGGAGAGGGAGGGGGAAAATGAGGAGCTGATACCAAGGGCTTAAGTAGAAAACAAGTGTTTTGAGAATGATATGGGTAACAAATGTACAAATGTGCTTGACATACAATGGATGTATGTATAGATTGTGATGAGCGGTATGAGTCCCCAATAAACTGATTTAATGCATGGCTGAGGGATGGGGGGGAGTGGCCACAACACAGAGTGCCTGGGAGAGAGGAGTACAGAGGAACAAAGGGAGAAACCTGGTTTGAACAGTTAAAATGTTGTCAGTTGATCCCCTCTCTGATGTATGCTGGGCCTGATCTGGTTTTCAACATTTTCTGTAATTTTGTTTGTTCCTATTAGGGTTTATCTCAGGAGTGTATGCCATTGGGGTCACCCTCTTGAAGTTGTGCTGTACGTCTTTCTGTCTTTCGGTACACGAACCCCAGGATTGAGGAACCTACAGGGACTGCAAATAGAATAAGGGTTTCAGGTGCGTGTGTGAGGTGCACAGTGGTTGAGAATGATGATGCAACAAATGTACAAATGTGCTTGACACAATGGATGTATGTATGGATTGTGATAAGCGTTGTACGAGCCCCCAATAAAATGATTTTTAAAAATCTGTAGTGTTTTGATTTCAAAATACTAACAATCTAATAGTCTACATTTTTTGGAGTTGTATAGTATATCAACATTTTTGCATATATTGTTCAGTCCTAAGAAGGCTGTTCAGTTAATCCTCTCAAGGATATCCTCAGAAATAGTCTTATAAACCTTACTGATGAGTCCACCATAATTTGGTTGTACGTCACTATAATGCAAGCAGTAAGACAGTAGGGAATGGTGGGGACTGCAGCAAATATTGAAATCACACTCCATTAAAAAACAAACAATCAGCTAAATGCCAACTAACTTTGACATGCAGTTCAAATTTTATTTGATCATAAACTTATTAAAAGAAAAATATGAAAAGTCCTCTAGGTGTGAAATCCACTGATTTAAAAAATATTAGACCAACAGTTTTAAAAGCTTTTTATTCTGATTTAGGTGAACGTTTACAAATTAGTTTCCCATTGAACAATCCATACACATTTTATTCTGCGCAATATCGGTAAATGCAATCCACACAACCTCTTCCCACTAATTCCCTGTTTCCCATCATGTAGCCTGCCTTCCTGAGTTCTTGCTTTCTGAGTTTTATATCTGGGCAAAGGCTACACTTTTGGTTTCATTGCTTCATTGTCCTCAGGAGTACACCCCTCCTTGGGGTTACTGTTCACCCAGTGGGCTGCAGAGTTTGGCTGAAAGCTGATCTAGCGATGGGTTCCGATCCAGTCATGAAGAGTGGGTAAGCATCACGGTGATATGGGTTCTATCCGCTGTTCCAGACCATCAAGGCTGGGCTTTTTACATGAGTTTTACTTGTGCTGCACATTCCTCTCTGATTTTATCCAGAAACTTCCATTGTGATCCCAATCAGCGTGGTCAGGGGTGGTAGATGGGCACCCTTCCGTTCTTCTGGTATCAGAGTGGTAGAGGTTGAAATGTGAGCCCCTTTGGGCTAATTGCTTCCACAAATCTTTGATTTTCCTTACTCTTCTTTGATCCAGATAGGAAGAGACCAATTGTTGCATGTTAGATGGCTCTTCAGTGACCACTCACAAAAGTAGAATGTGTAACGTTGTCTTTGTGGACTATCTTATATGTCCCTTGATCTTGATGTCCACCCCCAGACTATGATCCTCAGCCCACAGCTGAGTCATTCTCTCCCTAAAAAGTCTTCCTAATGTTCTCCCTGCGTTCTCGAGGTGACGTGACATTGTCCTTGTGCGTCCCACCCAGTGATGAGGTAGGAATATGCAAATAAGGTGCAGAGGACTCCAATTTGTGGATTGGTCTGTTTCACCATTCCTCTGAATATAAGTGAACCATCTCAGAAGCAGGAAGGGAGAGAAAGAAGAGCCACCGGTGGAGCATGTGTGAAATCTCTGCCTTCCGTGGCAGAGGCACTTGCAGGGAGACCACGAGACAGAACGGAGGAGCAGGGCTGAGGTCAAAGGGCTTCCTGGCCCACACACCATGGCAGAGGTCAGGGGACCCCGGGGGACTGAGAGGCTGAGGGTGGCTGCAGAGACATTGCTGTCAACAAAAGACATATTCGTAAAGTTTCCTGAGTTGTGGTAACTTTTTAACTTCCCCGATGAACCCCCTTGCTCTTGAGAATGGTCTCCGAGTTCTGTGTTGCCCTTACTGTGAATTCAAATACAGCAGAAACGTAGCGTGAGGTGGGCGGAACGGTTGGTGTCAGAGCAGGGTAAAGAAATATGGAGGGTGGAGGCATGTCTGGCCTCTGCCTTGTGGCAGTAGGCCTCGGACTAGTGTGGAATTGGATTCATCTTCTCCCTATTGAAGCTGGAGGAGGTCAGATATGCCCGACCCCAACCCCATCCCACTCAGGCCATTTCCTCAGTGTTTTGCAACATACATAGATCATAGGCAGAACATCTAAAGGCCCATGTAGAAATATCCCCCTGCCAAACCTTTCCATTTGCCTTCTCGCACCTGTCCAGCTTGCCCGTCTCTCTGCATCTGCTCCTGAGTTATTGTTAATAGCACTGTTGTGGATTGGTGTATGGAACAGCATTTGCATTTGATGCTTTTAACTCTGTGCTCCTTCCAATGTTTTACTTTGCCTTGGTCACTTTGGGCCTTTTTCTTGTCTATTTTTGGTCATCATATACATATATCTTGCACGTCCTATAAAGCAGGGTAAAATAGAAATCCAAAAAGGCATTCCAGGTAGGTGTGCCACTGCAAAGCTGTCTCTGAGGTGAGAGAACGCAGAGAAGGCCTTTGGATTTTTCTGTAATTAGCCCCTCGGAGAGTCCCCCAAAATGAACCTGCTGTGTACAAAGCCCCGCTCTTTGCTTAGAATTGAATTAAAGTGTCGCTCCCGTGCATTTGGATTAAACCATAACTGTGTAAGAGCACAGGAAGTTCCAACGTCTTAAGGAATTAGTTGTTAAAATTCAGTAGCATTCTTATTCCGAGTTTCTTTTCTCGTAAACAACACGAGAACAGGGATTTTGAAACTTATTTAAAGAAAATTTGTTTTCAAACACTTCCTCGTGGAACGCCAGTGCTCTGTAGCTGGGTGACTGTCAGGAGGGGATTTGTGGGCTGACTACCTTTTATTAACCAGAGTGTTCTAAAGAGAGTGTGCTAGTTGGGTTTTGCGTCGCCGTGGCTGGGCCAGGATTCTCAGTGGTTTGACAGTTGAGGCCTAGAAATCCCTGTGCTGTGACCTAACATACAGGAATCAACTCCATGATGCAGTCTGTCGTGAGCAGCGAAGCAACTGTAGAAATGACTAGGATGGAGGGCAATGCTCTTGCTTCGATCCGATTGATGCAATTGAAATGAAGTTTCCTCTGGGGGGTGGCCTACTTCCTTTATAAAAATGGACACTGTGGAAAAGCTTGTTTGCTTTGTATGAGGGCTGCGTCCTGCACCTGGCTCATTGACCTCCAGTCCTTTGCACGTGAGCCCATGCCCTGCCATATTGCCCGTCGATTCCTGGAGTAATCAGTCAGCCACAAGACGGGCCTGTTGACCTCGGATCCATTGGCTTTTGCGGTCTGTGGTGTTCCTGCCAATCCTGGGTTCGTCAGCCCCCGTGTCTATGCCACAGTGGAAACTTCAAGCTTAACACCGGACTCATGGACTGGAGACTGGACTGGACTTGCTGCTTCCACAAATGTGTGAGCTGTTTTCTTGATATACATTTCAATTTTACATATATTTAATTTCAATTTTTACATGTGTACAATCACTGCGTTTGCTTCTCTACACACAGTTTTCCCTCTTCCCTTTTCCTTTTGGATGGCCAAGGCCCAGTGTGCCTTAGCCACTGCCTTCTCATTGCACCTACTTAATGTCATTTACACATTTAGGGGAAATTACTAAAATCATTTAGAGGAATCCTAGGGGTCCACAGAATATGAGTCAAAAAATACCTGTCTTCGAGACGGTTGTTAGCCTACAAAAGTTGGGGGATGACCTACGAAGGAGTACATCACCAAATAGAAATATGTCTAATTATTAAATATTTAATAAATAAATATTAGTACCTATAATTTAATGATACAATATTTAATAACTAAATACGAGTGCCTAATATTTAAATATTACTAAATATAAATATCACCATATTTTACTAAATACAAACATTACTACTATAAATATTATAAGATAAAAACAAAAAATAAATGAAAACCTACTGCCATCAAGTCAATTACAACTCATACGAACCCGGGTCACTAGGTTACCAGGGTTACTGAGGCCGTCTACCTTCCTGGGAGCAGAGGGCCTCACCTTGCTCCCACGGAATGGCTGGTGGGTTTGAACTGTTGACCTGGGGTTTAGCAGCCCGATGTTTACGTGACACTATTACCAGCACACAGTATAGTACACAGTATAGGCCTAACTAATTCTGGTTTCCACAGCAACTTCTAACCCAACTGGCAAAGCTCCCCCTGCAGCAGAAAGCTTCTTTACAGGAAAAGATACCCTTTTTGCTGGTGTCAACCCACCTCGGCGGATGGTGAGGGGTGGACGTTTATGCTTCCTGATATTGCTACAGGCCTAGCGCCAACCTTGCCACCGTAACTTGACAGCCGTCAGTAATTACTAGCTACATTCACAAAACATTCTTCAACTGAACACAGCACAGCCTACTGCTGATTACCAGAAAATGTCAGTTATTATTTAAATCTTAGAATAGTTAGTGTGCACCATAAGAAGTTGTATGTTTCCAAAGTCAGAAACTAACCAGGAATGGAAAGGGACACAACAAAGGGGAACCATTTGGCTGACACAAGAGCCACAAACGCAGACTTTCCCTGCAGGTCATAGAGTTCGCTCCCTTCCCTGTGAAATAAGGGCGGCAAAGTTAGAGTGTAGAGTGTTGGGAAATGTAAAATAGGAATGAAAGCTTTCTAGTCACGTGAAAATGCTACTCTCTACACGGTGTGCATGATAACCACCCATTTTGAACATGGAAAGACAGGCAATTTTAGTAATAGTAAATATACTTCTAAGCTCTTGATAAAAAGCGATAACTGAAACAAAGAATCTAAGTGCCACATGTTAGACTGCCTGGTATTACCACACATTCCAGCCAATCGTTAGGAACCAGGGGGAACAAATTTGGAATCTCTGCCTAAACAACCCTTATCTAGCCTGTTGGTCTTCGCTGCCCTTGGGCCAGTGTGGACCCTGTGCCGAGTGGAATGAAATGTTGCCTGGTCTTCACCATGCCCAGCAGTGGGTACATCAGATCACCGTGAGCCATGGATCTAATTCTCAATGGCTAATGCTCAGTGGTTGATTGCCAGACCTTGCTTCCTAGACTCTCTCATTCTAGAAGCTCCGCCGAAACCTGCTCAGCATCACAACACCACCACGTCTTCACTGACAGACAAGGCGATCGAGAGCAGGCGTGGGCACCACATGTCAGGGTCACGGTGCAGGCAGCCCAGCTCCTCCGGAGCTAGGTCAAAGGGCCCACACACGCTCTTGTGGTCCCTGGACAATAAAGGCGGTCGGCCTTTTGTTTCGGAGAAACACCGGGATTTGTAGTTTGAGACAGGGGGAGATTGCTACTTCTCTCTGTGAATTGTTCTTTCTGAGCATAAAAAAGGGGGGGAGGTAAGAAGTCCCTTTTTGAGGTCATGAAATACTGGACATGTTAAACAGGATTTGCGTTCAAACTCTGTTTCCAGTCTATCCCTAGCTCTGGATACAGACGAGGTGCATAAATAAACCAGTCCACACATGTAAAAAACGATCATCCTGTGGTTTGCTATCTGCAAACATATTTCACTCTCAGTAGTTCTCACTTCTCACCGTGTCTTCCTTGCCGCCATCAAGTCAATCGTGACTCACAGGGACCCTAGAGGACAGGGTAGAACTGGGAGTTTCCAAGGCTGTCAGGTTTGGGGCTTTTTTGGTAAGTTTTTCTGGGCATAGAAAGTCCCATCATTCTTCTGAGCGGGGCATATGATTTCAAACTGCTGACCTTGTGGCTAGCAGCCCAACTCTTAACCTATTCTGCCACAATGCTTCTTCCATCAAGACTTAAAAAACTGGGATGACCTAACAAAGAAAACAAAAGGTGCCTGTTCCCTCCCACCCCCATCAGCTCTAATGTGATCTCCTGACCTTGGGGTTTTGGCTTTGATTGTTAAAAGCTAGGGGATGATTCCAATGTTCATCCAGAATCAAACCCACTGGGATGTATCAGTGACGATTATTCTCTAAGACTGCACAAATGAGACAGCGCAATTTTGATAACCAGAATATTTCCCCTTACTCCCCAGATCCTAGGGCTTTCTTTTACCATCAGAGCCACATCAGACAAACAGGGCAGTTTCTCGTCGGAGGATTCTGTCAATGTCTTCGTGTCATAGCTGCGCACACATTGTTGTCACATGATTTACATGCTCTGCAAAGAGTCACCCCAGGAAAATGCTGCCTGCCTGTAAGCGGAAGGTCCAGGGATCCTAGGAGAAGGAACTTCCTCATGGAGTAGTTGTGGGAGAAGGGGAGGGTCGTGAAACTGGAGCAGTCATTAGGCCAGCGGTTCTCAACCTGTGAGTCGTGACCCTCTGGGGGGTTGAACGACCCTTTGGGGGGGTTGAACGACCCTTTCACAGGGGTCGCTTGATTCATGATAGTAGCAAAATGACAGTGATGAAGTAGCGACAAAAATAATTTTGTGGTTGGGGGTCACCACAACATGAGGAACTGTATTAAAGGGTCACGGCATTAGGAGGGTTGAGAACCACTGGTGTAGAGTGTGTTTTCTGTCACTCCCCTGGCCAGCACTCCCAAGAACTTTCCTAGGGGGGCCCTTGATGGAAACTGGGGCCTAGGGCCCCATAGTTATGAGTCATGCCCCAACCAAGATGGTTGGTAGGTCCCAGAACCAATCATGTAGCCGTTTCTAATCTGCCATAATGTCCTGCTGTTGGGAGAGAAAAAAGGGCCTCAAATTCAAATATAATTCATAGACATCCATTTATTCAGGACAGAGACCAGACAAAGGCAAAGATAAAGCATCTGCTTGGGGGACACCATCCGCACAAGGCCAACATGGTGTTCACAGACTCCCAGTCCTTTCACTATTTAAATAGGACGTGGCACGCTAAGGAAACTGTCACAACATCATCGTTGGTGGCAGATGAGTTCATCATGGTTGTGGCTGGGGTTGCAGAATGGGAAAGGGACAATGGTTGGCACAGATATGTTAGTCTAACACAGAAAGGAGGTGGAGGCACCCTGTCCCCCGCGCCCCCCATGCCTCCCCAGCACAAAGAAAGGTACAATGCAGTTAAGACACATTTCGTTATAAATGGGAGAGACTGAGATCCTGAAAGAGAGCAGGTGGACCAGACAAGATGTTCACACTACCTCCACAACGGTTGAATCGACCTTGGGCTTTTAAAGCCTTCGCCACCAGGATACAGCATGAACTCTGGGGTGCAGGGGCACATAGATCTGGAAAGAGAAGCCACATGAAAGAAAGCCTACCAGTAGCAGAGGGCCTGCTGGAAAGCCAGTCAGCAGTGGAATAAAAGGCTTGCTCTTCTTCCTACAGGGCCCTGTGGGCACCCGGCCACGTTCCCACTGACCTGGGTCCACTTGGCCTTGTATGCACCGGCCGGTGGGCTCCCACTTTGCACCCCACCTCTCCGCACTGTCGGTCTGCAACTACGTGAGTCTAAAGGGGTTCCGGCTAGCTTCGGCCTCGTGGACTTGAGTTGGGATGCTTTGGATTGGGATGTCATCTTGATATAAAATTACTTCTTGATATAAAGTTCTTCCTCATACGTATATTAATGTCATGGTTTTTTCCCCTCTAGACAACTCAGACTAATACATATATTATACAAAATGAACAAACCCTTTGTGAACATAAATAGCAAATTTTAATGAAAAATAGCATATTTTCCCAAGTGAAAAAATTCGTGAGAATATTGGGCTGATTAACCTTCTTTGCAAAGCTCTGCTTTGGCATAATGGGCCATCGCTGGATTTTCCTGTCTGCTTCATGCTCAGTCCGTTACTTCTCACACATCACGCGGCATCTGAAAAACTCCACTTCCCATCCACTTGTGAGAGAATGCAAGTTAGAGAGGCAATTCATGTCTAGAAAATGTTATGAAAATGGTTTTAATTCACAGAAACCTTGAAAGGGTCTCCAGGATTCCCAGGGATTCCCGAGTCTTACTGTGTGAACTGCTGGTCCAAGAATGAGGATCTAGATTAAGGCACTGTGATGACACGATAGGCTAGGTGCTGGGCTGCTAGCCAGAGTCAACAGTTCAAAACAGCGAACTGCTCCTCAGGAGAATGATAAGGCTTTCGGCTCTTTAAAGATTGACAGTCTCTGAGGTGGGGCTCCAGGGCAACGAGTCTGCGTTTTCGGGTTCGTTAATACAGAGTCCTGGTGGAGGAGTGGGTTACACATGGAGATGCCAACCACGAAGTCAGCAGTTTGAAACCACAAGTCACTCTGTGGGATAAGCGGAGGCTTCCTCCTCGGTAAAGATGTCAGGCTTAGAAACACAAAGGGGCAGTTCTCTGTCAAAGAGTTCTTCTGAGTCAGAGTTGCCTCGATGGCAGTGGGTTTGCTTTGGGCATTGTTTTGTTAGCATCGTTGAAAACCTGTTCATACCTCTTCACTACACGTACTTCCCAGTACGGAAAATTATCTACTGTTGGTTTAAAGCCAGAAATCAGCTGCTGGCATTGATTTTCCTTCTCTCTCCTCACTTGCTTTTTCGTTGGATGTCTGAAACAAGCTTTGTTTCCCGGATCGAAGTTTCAGGAAAACCTGATAAAAAACCACCATATAAAATTAGGAGCACAAGTACAATAAAATAAACGTGAGGAGTGTACAATAATTTCTAGGTTTAGAGAAAATCTTTTGGTAAGGCATCAGTTGGTTACCATGGCCAGTCTTTTAATTCATCAGGCATCTCCAGGAGGCTTGTGAGGGCACAGCAAGGAAGTATGGGGCAAAAGCCAGGCTTTCAGAGAACTTACATTCTGTTTTGGGAAAATGGAAAGAAATATGCACGTGGCTTCAAAGAGCTCGTGGAAAACTGGAATTAAAGAATAATGGAATTTTTAAACAGATTTTTCTGAAGTCTCTTCCTATAAACTGGCATACAATGACATGCATGTTTTGTGGGAAACTCAAACTGTTAGAGGACTTCAGAGAAGACATCGAGGAGCTGGAATATTTAGGACCAAGGTTCATGGAAGGAGCGAGGGGTTGGGGAAAGGACAAGGGCCTTCCCAATATAGCTAACACCCAGAATAGATCATGTAAGAGCCCCCTTCTGTATACAACCTTATTTTTAGTAGTGAAGTCAAAATAAGGTAATAAAGGTCAGGAACAAGGAAAAAATTAAAACATGAAGCTTTACACAAATAATCAGGCTAGTAAAAATTATGGTATATTAAAAGACAAAAAAGATGGATTAATCATTCTAATTACATTAGGGTTTTTTTTTAATATAAAGTCTTCCATAGAAGTAAACTCCCAAAGGATCAGAGAAAGGTTTGCATCCAGAGCTGTCACGCTACGTTTTATTTGAGGGTACAAAAGAGGCCCGAATCTCACATATAATTTAAGAGGATATTTTTTAAGTCTTAAATGAGGTACAGACATCACACAGGCACAGACCCTTCATCTGGATGAGGGAGGCCGTTAGCACGAGGTCGTAATGGCATTCACGGATTCATAGTCAGGATGTTGGTTAAGAAGGCACAGAGCAGAGGAAAGACATCACAAAGTCAGGGTTGGTGATAGATCAATGTATGACAATTGCAAAGGGACTACAGGATTGGGACTGGGACCAGGACTGGGACATGCACATTTTTTCTTAGACAGAAGAGCAAACAAGATGGGACCAAGTGTCTTCCAACCAAGGCTGTCAGAGCACAGCGGAGGGGGCCAGACTCAAAACTCTGTGACCCCGAGTACTGTCCATCAAGCCATAGCCAGACAGTGCCCTAAAGGAGACTACCCTCGCTGGGCTGGTTGGTGAGGGGCGGAGGTAATCCACTTTCCAATGCATGCTGCCTGGGGCAAGATTTTCTATATTCTTGGTTAATGATCAGGAGGAATTCGATTAATTTCTTTGGGGGAATCTGCAGAGAGATTTTGGGCTTGCAGTGTCATCCATAACTTTTTGCAAATGGGGTGCTGAGAATGTATGCGCTAATATAATTTTTCCACCCTTATCAACGGTTATCATTTTCATTTTGCATCTACTTTTCAAACACAAAATATGTACTGTCTCTCAGAGACTTAGGCTTAGGGACACGATATGACCTGCAAGCAAACTCAAACAACTCCAACCTCCTGGATGTACACCAGGGCCCAGCTGAGTCCACGGGCACAGGAGCCGTGAATGTCACAGGAATTTCTTTATTTAGCTTTCAAGTAGCATGCATCCTTCAAGGAGAAGCCACCAATCTACTAGGGCGACGGCCACCAAGCCTCCACAATCATTTCAGCAATTGCTTAGAACTTAGCTCGGCAAGGAGTACTGCTCCACTGCTGTCATTTCGAATTTCTGGAGCACACTGACAATAACACGCAGATGGACTTTCAATTGGTTTTATGATTGTTTTAAAATGTCCCACAGATAAAGCATCCCTTATTGTCTGTACAAGCTAAGCAATAGGTCGAATCACAGACAGGTGGATGATCCCATCCCTGGGAAAAGGGTTTTCCTGATGAAAGAGAAAGTGAATGCCTTGCTCAGAGAGACATAGGTAAGGTTGACACGTGGAGTAACTGCCAATAGTTTGGAATTGAAAAGATCTTGAACAAAAAAATCGAGATCAAGCCAGCCAGCCAGCATGGGGGCAAGGGTGGGGTGGGCATCCTCAGGGGGGTCTGACTGAGGCACTTGCCTGCTTGGGTTCTAGCTCCTCAGGGTTCCCAGGGAACAAATGGGACCTTTGGGATCTCAGGATGGCTACATCTGATCAGACGTTCCTAGGGTAGACTGTGAGGAGTTTTCCAACCGGCTAAATATAACCGCTGTTTCTGTGTTCTATATATAATCACAGTCACTGATTCAGGCCAACAAAAATATTGAGGCATAAAATTCAAAGGAAAGCACTAACAAGCCTTGGGAGGGCAGCAGCTCTAGTCTCTGAGCTCCAGGCTCTTAGTTCTCTAACCCGGTGAATTGCAGCCCCTTTATAGCTTTCTTACAGCTCCAGGGACTTCCACATCCTTTGTTCCAGACTCAATAGCTGGATCAGGGACACCAGAAAGCCAGGGTCACGAAGGTAAAGAATGGAGGTACTATTCGGTGAAAAGGCAGGGAATAATTAGATGTCCTCTTAGCCCTATGTGGATGGAAACAAGGCCATTCATGGCAAACAATGCATTTAGCATTTATCTGAAATCTGAGCAAAGGGGAAGGAGTTGGTTGGACTGGAAATAGCCTGCACCCAAGAGATTGATGCCTTTTTGACTTGCAGACGGTTCTAGGAGGAGTTGGAAGGCAATGAATCTGTGGCAACTGTGCCCAGGAGTCACAGGGCCATCCTCAATGAGCCTTTGTTCTGAGGCGCATAACCCATTTTCTCACTAATCATGCCATTCCCTGAAGTACCTCACACTGTGCTATCCACAGACTGCAAGGGGACTTGCAAACTCAGGGTGGCTGGAAAGGGCAGGACTCTAGGAGCCGAGACCTGATGGAATAATAGCTGCAGAGCAAAACTATATTTTAGTAAGGGTCAGCTCACGGATGAATTAATCTATTTTTCCTTTCCTAACATTTCTGACCAACTCAAATGGTGTAACTCAGAAACTTTAAGCATATCCCCTGACTGCCACTTTGAACACTTGAACTCAGGTAATGAGGTGAGAGGAGGAGGTTAGAAATTGTTTCAAACCCACAACTACCAGCCCTAAACTACACGATGTCCATTTCTGCCTAAGGAGTGAACGCTAATCAAATACATTCATATCCGTGATAAAAATGATCTTTTGTTTTCCCTTCTAACCCTTCACTCTTCCCCACTGATCATTTACCTGCTCAGAATGCCAATAAAACAAAACATGTTAGGTAGCAGAACAGGGACCAGAGTGTCTGCAGGTGTGCCCTAATTTCAGGCTCTGCACCGGGTGGGCGGTGCTACACCTGGATGGGCTGAAAGTAGGCCAGGTGGGTTTAATTCAGCCAATGGGACCAATGGGATCACCCAGTACCATTGACCACTTCCCAGCGGAAGGCCCCCAAAGGGTAGACCCTGGAGGCCACTGCCCTCTTTGTCCAGTCTCTCTCTCTCTCTCTGTCTCGCTTCATGCACACATGGACATGCAGTGCTATGAGGCTGCTGTGTTCAGCTACTATCACGCCTGAAACTTCTATCCTTTATAAAAACCCACTGGGATCACAAACCAGGCTTCAGCGTGAATTTCTTTCTCATATGTCACCAAGAACCACGGCCTTTCCCACCTGAGAAATCCACCAAACACTGTTATACCTAAGCCTCCTCACAACACATGCTGGAAAGTGTATCTAGTCTCACTGAGAAAAATTATTTGTGATGTAACAACAAAAAATAAATTACAATAAAGAGCAAAGTGAAGATTGACTGGAAACAGGTCATTATTTGAGATTCTGGCATACTTCATTCATCAGCTTTCTGAATTCAAACCAGGTAACAAGTTAATATTATGAGTAGTTTGTCTTTAAAATAATCAAAGCTAAAGGAAATTGGAACATAAGGTTTATGCCGAGCAATTTCTCTATACGCATATAAAGAGATCCTTCTTCTTCTGTTGCTGTGGAGTTTTTTTACTGTGATGGGTGAGAGTGTACAGAGCAAATTAGTTTTCCATTCAACAATTGATACATATTTTGTTCGGTGACATTGACTGTTGTCTCCTCGTAGGCCCAAGTACTTTATTTAATGCGATTAGTCCAAGGTACTTTACTGAATGCAGCCTCTATGGAAATTGCTCATTACATTGCTGAGGCCAAATGTGGAGGTCACATGGAAGGTCAGCTAATTTGGGGCGTCTTCCCTTGTTTGCTGAGTGTTGGCGATCACAACTGACACGCTGAGGCTGGCATCAAACTTAGAGAATGCTGTGTTCCGTTTGTTAGCTTATGGCCAACAATTATTCCCAAGGTTAGCCCGAAGCCCTAGTTAATGTAAAAGATCAGTGTGTGACTCCCCCAGGGTGGGGATTCCAAAGTAAGAAACATATATTCTTTATGCGTTCTGCTTTCAAAGGGGATGCGACCAGGATCGCCCGTTTTGCAGTCACCGTTGGTTAAACCTTCTAAAAATGTCTGTGTTTCCCCCTCTAACTTGGAGGTAGTGAGTTGATCCCACTGCACCAGGGCAGGGACCCTTATTAGCAGTAACGCCCTTAATTGATCAGCACCCTCCTCACTGTCTCCGTGGTCTCCCCATTTCCACTTGCCTATATTTCCTGCCTTTCTTTGCTTTCCAAGCTCTCTCTTTGGGGAAATACTTCACTTTTGAGTTCTTGTGATTGAGTGGTCTGAGAAGTATGTTCCTTCCTGCATTATTGATCATGCGATGAGTCTTTTGTTTGCCTGGCAGTCGATCCCCAGAGCCGGGCTCAGTTCCAAGGATATCCAAGGACCACAGTCTCCAGGGTCCGCTGCTTCTATAGACCTGCCAGCTGGCTCTTTTTAATGGTTCTGAATTGTGTTCGAACTTCTTGCCCCCCCCCCTCTGTCCAGGACTTTCTATTGTGATCAGAGGCATCTGCAGTGATGCGTGCACCATCTAGCTCTTCTGGTCTCAGTGTAGTGGAGACCATTCTGATTGTAATTAGATCAACAAAAACAAATAGTTCACCAGAGGCTGGCGACATCAAGGCTTATAACGTAACATGAAGAGGAGAGAGAACGGAAGATCAGCTCTCGGCCAATCATTTGTGTTGCTGTCGTTCATTTGTTTATTGACTGATGGTAACATGACTGAACCCACCCTCCCCCTTGACTGAGGTCAGCCGATAGCATATATTCATAGTTTTGCCATTCTTGGGAAAGACTTTTGCTTCTTCTTCGGATTATTATTAGGTTTTGTGGGCACAAAGAAAGGCTTCAGCTCTAATATGTATGTTATTAATTTTCCCTTTTATACTTATTAGATGTAATAAGGGATGTAGCTGCAGTGAACCCAGACCCTTCCAACACGTCTCACATATTGCTGTGGGACTCACAGGAGACTGGACGTTCATACAATTTCCTAGAAAGCAATTGTTTAATATGTATCAAGAGTTTTAGAAATATGTGTGCCTTTGGAGGTGAACTTTTATTTCTAGGCATTTTACATAATTAGAAATACTCTCACATATGTACTTAAAGAGCTGCTCAATACGTTACAATTAGAATAAAAACAACAAATAACTCAAGCACGCAATACTAAAGACTGGCTAAATAACATGTCATGAGGCAAAGGCAAGCCATGGAATTGTTACCTCGATTATTTTGACAGATATATTTGAAAAGGTGTCTACAGGAGGCACAACAAAATGTTGTTGTTGTTTTTTTAATTTAACTGGCAGAATTCTGAGTACATTGTTTTTCTTTTTAAAAGAAGGCGGGGGGTGGGGAGAGACCAATTTATCCTTAATGTGTACTGTCTATTGACCCCAAATGATAGAGTTGCAGCTCACAATGCTGCCTAAACGGAAATCTTTATGGGAGCGGATCGGCCCTGGTGGGTTCAAACCACCAGTCTTTTGATGAGCAGCCAGGTGCTTAATCCTTGCCCCACCGAGGTTCCTAAAGGACCCCAAAAATGTAAAATCAATAAACCCAAATGGACCCTAACCACCACGGGCCCAGTGAGGGACAGAGTGCAAGCTTTTCAACATTAAATCTCAGCACCTATTCGCTCCCCCTTGCACGGTGTGGAAAATCCCTGTGAACATGTACACACCTTATTTATACAAACGAAAACAGTGCCAACTCGCGAGCCCACAAGCTTGAGTTTCCACGAGACACAAAGTCCTCGTCTTTGCCTTTTCCTTCTTCCCAGTCTGTTGCATGCCCCGAGTTACTGGGGAACACCCCCTCTAAGCCACCAAGATGACATTTGAGTAAGAAAAGGAGGTGCAACGAAAAGTTCCACTCTCAAACTCGTCACACACCCTCTAAATGTATAAAGTGCCAGGAACAAAACCCCCAAACTCTTAGTAAATTGATAAGGGAGTTTAAATATTTATTTTTTCTATTTTTAATATGCAACTTAAAAATATTTCCCCCAGGGACTATCACTATAACTTTATATCCACATAATTAATAAGAAGCATAGAGCCAGCAACTAATGATGAGGAGATAGAGTTAATTAGTAGCACTGGTTACCAGGGAGTGACACTTTAATAGTGCCAGGAGTCACTGGAAAGCACTCACCGGATGCACTTTCTCTGCCGTTTGCCCGGAGTCCCAGCGCGTTCCCTGCAAAGGAAAGGTGCTGTGGATAGCTGGGAACCATGATCAGTGCTGCGCTGAAATATTACACTTGCGTTTTAAAATCCCCCAGGAGCGGACTACAGGACATCCTTCCCCTGGTTCCCCGGCAGTTGATTTCCTGGTTTGCCCTCGTGAGGATTGAAGATGAGGGAGGTCAGGATGGGAGGTGGAGCTTCAAGGGCAGCCAGCATGCAGGCAGGACATCATGTGAACACAAAAGACATTGCCAGCTTGAAAACCCTTCCAGAACAGAGGGGACTGGGTGAGGTGACGGGAGCAGACAGAGCAGAGGGAAAGAAACGTGTTCCTAAACTCTTGTATCTCCCCATGGGACCTGTGTTTTCCCATGAAATACTTCAGCATCCCTACCCAAACCAAAAATTCGACCCATTCCCATTGGCTTGGAGTTGACTCTGACTCACAGCTACCCCACATGACAGAGTAGAGCTGCCTCACAGATGCGCTGAGGGTCTGGTGGGTTACGTATTGGGCTGCTAATCACAAGGTCTACGGTTCAAACGTGGCAACTGCTCCATGGGAGAAAGAGGAGGCTTTCTGCTCCCATAAAGACCCGCAGCCTCAGAAACCCACAGAGGCAGTCCAGCCCTGTTCTGTAGGATCACGATGCGCTGTAATCAACAGAAGTGGGTTGGCTTTTTTGGGTTTCAAACCTCTTTACAGAAGCAGATTGCCCTATTTGTCTCTCATGGACCAGCCGGCAGCTTCCAACTTCAGACCTCTCGATTAGGAGCGCAGGCCTTAGCCGCTGCGCATCCAGGGCCTCGATGGTCACAGACCACCTCTGGGGGCAGCGTCGGACCTCTTCTAAGTCCCCAAAGGGGAACTAGACTCTAACTCAACTGCAGCCCAAGGCGGGTTCCCAGTGAGCCCCCTCTGACAACCCTTCGATCAGATTTGGAGCCTCTTCTTCCTGAGGGATCAGCCCACACTGCTCCTTACCGAAAGCTTGGCAGTGTAAGTCCCCCCAAGAAGCATCGGCAAAGAAAGGCCTGGTGATTTACTTCCAAGACATCAGCCCTTGGAAACCCCATGGAGCACAGTTCTACTGGGATACAGGAGGGGTTGCTGAGAATTAGCTAATTTGAGACAACGGCTTTTTAATTTTAAGCAGGACTCCATCGACACTGGTGTTGAGTATTTGCAGGACCTCAGCTGGAATTCACAGCCCTAGAGGGGGCTTCTGCAAATGCTTCAAAGAGCCGAGCCTGAATGTGCACCAGATTTCATTCATTAGCATGAAAGACACTAGAAGTGAATGGGGCTAGAGATGTGTGGGTCTGTCTTGAGAAGGG
The DNA here is from genome assembly GCF_050624435.1 of Tenrec ecaudatus. Taxonomy (NCBI): domain Eukaryota; kingdom Metazoa; phylum Chordata; class Mammalia; order Afrosoricida; family Tenrecidae; genus Tenrec; species Tenrec ecaudatus. Next base: position 32,324,071 of record NC_134543.1, read on the forward strand.
GGGGGGGTAGCCTAACTGAACTATCGCAGAAGGCTTCCGTCCAGGAGCTCATTATGTCCTCTGTCCACTAAAGACATGGAGAATTCCCTCCTGAATCAGAAGTGACCTGATGCTTTTGTTGGCCTGATTGACTTTGGCCACTTCTTAGCAGCCCCTTCACAGACACACACATACACACACTCGACCCCCTTACTTACAGTCAAGGTTTTAGCAGGGACAAACCAAGGTGACTTAGAGGAGGAAGAGGTTCATACAGTTCAAGGACCAAGAACTTGCAATTTCATTTATTTTTATTTTAATAAATCATTTTATTAGGGACTCTTACAGCTCTTATAACAATCCATACATCAATTGTATCAAGCACATCTGTACTTATGTTGCCATCGTCATTTCCAAAACATTTTCTTTCTATTTGAGCTCTTGGTATCAGCTCCTCTTTTCCCCCCTCTCCCCCACCTTCTCATCCTTGTGAACCCTTGATAATTTATAAATTATTTTTATAATTTATAAATTATAAAAAATTATAAATTATATTTTACACTGCTCACATTTCTGTTGTTCATCCCCCTCGGAGGTGGGGGGTGTTGTAAGTTGATCATTGTGATCAGTTCCCCCCTCTTCTCCCTTCTCCCCCCCCTCCATCTCCCTACCCTCATGGTATCACTACTCCCATTATTGGCCCTGAAGGGTTTATCTGTCCTGGATTCTGAGTATCTAGAGCTCTTATCTGTACCCGTGTACATGCTCTGGTCTAGCTGGATTTGTAAAAGAGAGTGGGGTCATGATAGTTGGGGGGCGGGGCGGAGAGGAAGCATTAAAAACTAGAGGGATGTTGTGTGTTTTTTCGGTGGTAGGTTATTGTTAAACTGTTGAGCTTACCATTTTAATAGCCATCAGTTTTCTGGTGCGCTGAGAGTGCCAACCAGAAACTACTGACGGTCATAGCAGTGGTGCAGAGCAAATGCTTGAAGGAAAGGCAGGCGTGAAGCAGAAAGACCTTCAGGGAGGTGGTGTGATCGTGAAAAGACCACTGGATCAGTGTCAGGCACCCAGGTTGGAAGTCAGCTCTGACAATTCAGTAGCAAGCACCGTAGGGTATCGTAAGGCCTCTATTTTGTGGGACTGTCTTTGCCTCTTTACTGGGTAGTTCCAACTCTCCCAAGAGACCAAGTGGGTGCAGAAGGTATCTGGATGACTGAAAAACTCATTCTGTCATGGCGATTTGTAAAGCAGGATGGGCCATGCCCATAGTCCCCGTTTCCAAAGGACCTTAAAAAGGATGTCTACCAACTTATCTAGGAAAGAACTGCTAGTGGCTTAGGAGTGTCCTTGGAAACCAGAAGTGATTATGATTTCCTATTGTCTGAAAGAGTGTCCTAAATGAGCCCTAGGTTAGAGAGCATTATGTAATAGCTGCGACAAGGGGCTCAAACATAGGAAAGCTCATGAGGCTGGAGCTGGATTAGACCGCATTTCACTCTGATACATAGAGCTGCCGTCGGTGTGAGTGAACTCAACCCAATGACCATGACCATGACCGAATAGGAGAGGGGTAGACCTCTTACTCAGGAGCTTAGCAGAAGATTCTGTTTATTTGAGTAAGGCCAATACTTACCGAGTGCCTACTAGATGTAGACCCTGCACTAGCTAGCTATTGCCAAGCTATCGAAAAGTAAGCAGAAAGCATATGCCTGCAGAAAGCCATGTATAAGAATGTTCCTTGTAGCTTTACTCACAATAGTGCAAGTGATCCTGAACCTGCACATGGATAAATAAATGTGGCATGTTCATACAGTGAAATACCACTCAGCACTGAAAAGGCATACATACACACATAGAGCATTAATCGCAAAAGTATGCCGCATTGAAAGAAGGCTTAATAACATAGTATACGCTACGTGTCATGGTGACTAGTTGTTGTTGAGTTGGCTCTGACTCTTGGAAATCTTATAGATAAGCGCATGGGCCCACTCCACATCGAACCGGCTATTTTAATCCATGTTGAAACATCAGAGCATGGTTTCCCTTTGTGGGTGAGAGCAGGGTGGGAATGGACTTGGAAGGGGCCCAGGAATCATCCCTCTGGTGTGATGGCACTATCTGCAAGGAGTCCTGGAGGTACACTGGTTAAGGGCTAAGCTGAAAACTGGAAGGTTAACCAGTTGAACCTCTGTCAAGGCCCTGGAGGAGAAAAACTTGGGGAACTGCAGTTCTGCGCAGAACTGTCCCTATGGGACAGTTCCACTTGGCCACCTGTGGGGGCTGTGCCGAGTCAGAGTCAACTCCACCCAACATCAACAATGTCTGTACCCCGGATAAGGATGGGCATTACACAGGCGTATACCTTTGTCCAAATTCATCCACTAGAGAACGGAACAGTAAAGTAAGGAAAGAACCAGAAACACAAATGGCCTCTTCTTAATGCTACGCAATGCTGGTGTGTTTAGGAGTAAAGCGTACTCAGGTCTGCAGTTTCCTTTCAAATGCATCCACAGTAAGATGGGGAAGGATGGAGAGATAGGCAGCAAATGAGCAAAGGCAGCCACATATCAATGGTCAAGTGTAGGCGGTGTGGGCATGGTGTTCATTGCACAAACCCCTTTAAATTGTGTTGGCTTAAAAAACTTTCGTAATACAATGTTGGGGAGAAAGTAAGCAGACGCAGCCCCTGGCCACTCTCCCCACCCTTCCATTTTGCCAGGCATTTTTAAGGTATTAAGCTGATGAAAGTGTGTGATAAACACAGTTACTGTAAGAACACATTTTTCAGCTCATCAGGAAAATTGCATTGTCTACAAAATCTTGCTTGCTTTCCTTAATTATTGAAGAGGGTATAAAACTCTTCCATTGGATTTGGAACCGGATATTACTTTTAATGGCCCATAAGATGATTTAGAGGAACTTTCCAATACAATATGTATAGGATAATTTCTAGAGTGCGTGTATTTATGCCATACTGGAGACCCGCATTAGGATTTTACATTTCGCAAAACATGCAAAATGTATTCCTATGTTTATGGATCAGTAATTAACAGCTAGAAAATTTCCAGGTGCATTTGAGCAATCTACAGTACATATTTGGGCTTAGGCTACCAAAAGGCCATTTCAGAGCCAATTTGCTCTCTCTTAAGTATGAGTGCCTGAAGTGCAGGTGGTTGCTACCAGGTCAATGGTTGTTTCACGGGGTGGCCATGTCCATGGAAATATATGGAATACAAATGAGAAAGGAAGTAGAAATTCTACATGATTCACCCGGCTCCATATTTTATCTATAAAGCGGTTAAAAATGGGACACCCTCTTTGCTTCTTCAACATTAAAGTTGGTTTCCATCACACCAGAGAAAGGCCTTCGACATTCTGTGTCACTGTATGAGTCTTGCCCACTGTAGTGCCCTCTAGTCCAGGCTGCTCTCTAAGAAACAACAGTTATCATGGAGTTGATTTCAACTGGAGACTCTTCTGCAGGCCAGAGTCGAACTCTGCTCCTCTGGCTTTCCAGGACTGGTGTTCAGAAGTACATCACCAGGCCTTTTTCCTGAGGCTCTGATGGGTGGATTTGAACCATTAACCTTTGGGTTAGTAGAAGAGCATGTAAACTATATACAACACCCAGGGACTCCTCTGTAAGAGGAGGTAGGAGCATACATATTTCTAGAATGTGCCTTGAGTCTCCACCTGATTGTCATTTTTGCTCAAATCTTCCCATATTCCCCTCCCATCCAACACAGGACCAACGTGTGTTTGAGGTGCTTTTGTTGCTGTTACTAGGTGCCACCAAGTCGCAACACACAGCGACCCCATCCATGCATAACAGAATGAAACAGTGCCGACCTCACAAATAAGTGCTACATTTGAGCCTATTGCTGCAGTCACTGTGTCAAGGCATCACTCGGAAGGTCTCTTTTCACTGACCTCCTTTAGCAAGCACGAGCTGCTTCTCCAGAGACTGGTCTCTCCGGACAACATTCCCAATGTACTTGAAATGAAGTCTCACTACCTCCTGCTAGTTAGAGTCACATGCACTTCTGACTGAGTACCTGCTTAATCATTCATCCCTCCAAGTCGCACTTATTCTACCTTCCCACTCCTATCTGTAACACGGGGCTTTACAGGTGCGGAGACTGTGGTAATGGATAAACCAAACATCCTGCTTTTAGTAGAGCTTACATGCTAATGGGAAAAGTAGGAAACAAACAAACAATTAAATGAACTATTTTTGTCATATGATACTCATATTACAAACTTGCTCAGATTAGTCTCTCAAGGCTACCGTAACAAAGTACCACAACTGAATAGCTTATAGACACAGAGTTTTCTTGTCCCATAGTTCTGGAGATGAAGAGTTTGGAATTAGGGTGTTGGTAGTGTTGATTCCTCCCGAGGGCGCCCATGCTTCTTATCTGGCGTGTTGTGGCTGCCGGGAGTCTCTGCCATCCCTTGGCTGGCAGGGGCCTCACTAATGTCCGTGTCCAAATCAACCCTGCTCAGGTATGACTCAGGTACTCATAGTTAGATTTCATGTCAACTTGGATAGGTCAAGACTCTCAGTGGTTTCACAGCTAAGGCCTAGTAATCCCCTGTGATGCTACATAGCACAACATAACCAAGTCACAGTCTGGATGCAATTGGAAGAGAGTTTCCTTAGGGGAGTTTCCTAATTCCTATATAAGTAAACTTTGTGGAAAAGTTGTTTCTCGCTGGGTCGGGATCCTGCATCTGGTTTACCGGCTCCCAGTTCTTAAGCCTTGATCCGATAGCCTGCGATATTGCCTGCCGACCCTGGCATCCTTCCAACAGCCTGCCCTCTGATGTGCCAATGTTGGATACATTGGACTCTGAAACCACAAGCCTAACCTACTGAGCTTGGATCCATCACCTCTGGAGCCTGTGATGTTCCTGCCAATTCCTGGAATCGAGAGCTCCCGAAAACTATGTGAGTCGGTAGAAGATTCCAGCTTAACACCGAACCCATGGACTTTCCTGGTTCTACAGCTGTGTGAGCCATTTTATTGATATATATTTCATATACACACAATTATTCATATTATTCATACTCACATATATTCTATATATGATATATAATGTCCATTACATGTATATATTTATATAGAATTATATTTATATATAAGTATACAGGCCTATATACATTATATATATACATGTCTGTATATATCATTGGTTTTTCTTCTCTAGTGAACCTAGTCTAACACACAACCTATTTCCAAATAAGGTCACACTCACAGGCATAGGTGGTTTGATTTCAGCGTCTTTTGGGAGGACACAGATGGTAACGGTAGCTGGACAGAAAGCAAAGCCATGTAATCTAGCTTACTTATTGCGAGTGCCTTCTCTCAGGTGGAATATGAGGCCAACAGCACCAAGTATCCCCACTGTCCTAGCCCTTCTCCAAAAGTGTAGAGAACAGACAATCTGGATTCCCTGTAACGTCCACAGTCATAGAACAAGAGCAATGGACCGAAGCAGTGATGTGCAAATCAACGGAACAAAGAAAATTTGCTCTCTTACTGAGACTAAACTTTATTGAAGGCCCAATATTTAAATATCCAAAGAAAGAGGAACGAAAGAGTGTGTCAGCACCGTTGGTTGGGTCCATGCTGGCGGTACTGCAAGCGGAGAGTGGGGGAGGCTGGGCCCAGCAGCGCGTCTTCCCACAGTGGGAACAAGTGTGGCACCCAGCCACAGCAAGCGGGCCAGCGCTGGAGCCAAACCTTTCAGAGGCCTGTGACTCAGCCATTAAGCTCCCCACCTCCCTCAGCCCACACAGCTTCCTGCTCAGGAGCAACTTTCTCATCTGATGCCCTCATCTCAATCTGCCTTCAGAAAGAACGCACTCATCAGCGATCATATGTATCTGGCTCACAGGACTGTTTTCATTCTAGCTGCAAGACCACCAGCTGACACGCCTGTGTTTGTGCATCAGTCCCTTATGAGTCAGGCCAGTGTGTGTCAGTCTCCTGGGCATCCATTCCCTTCTTGTTACATAAGCCAGAGCTTTGGGCCTACACAGCTGAGTCACAGATCTCAGAGAGTGGTTTATCCCGGTGAGGTGGAGGCACTCTGTGGGGCTCGTCAGGGGCCAGCATATCCTCAAACTGCGCCAGGGAATGGCCGGGAAAGTTACAGGCCGTGCTTGCTAAGTGTCCGTCAGAACCTGGAGCACAGTGGTTGCTGTGAGCTGACACTTCTCCAGGTGACCTTCTGCACAGCAGAGGAGACCGCTGCCTGCCGTCCCCTTCTTCCCGGTCCTGGGCATGTTAGAGGCTGTTAGCGGCAGCTGCTGGGGATGTTGAGTGGCTGTCCATTTAGAGTCCTGTCTCCCAGCACCACATAGGACAATAGTCTGCTGTGACATTTCACTGGTGCATTTTTGGAAGCCCATCATCATCAGCTCTTTCCTCCTCGTCTGTCTTTGTCTGGAAGTTCTGCTGAAATCTGACTACATGACTGACATCTGGCATTTAAGAGAGCAGTGGTATATGATGATATTTAATAGAGAAGTAGTATATGATATTTAAGATAGTAGTAAATGTTATTTAACCGAGCAGAAGCATGTGCTATTTAATAGAGCGGTGGTATATATTTCAGATAGTAGTAAATGTTATTTAATCGCGCAGAAGCATATGCTATTTAATAGAACAGTGGTATATGATATTTCATAGAGCAGTGACAAAGCAACACAACAATCACTGCAGTATGACAAACTGGCAGGGTGGGGGCTGAGCACAGTAGGCGCTCAATAAAACACACAAACTCAATAAAACACACAAACCATACAGCACTGCAGATAACTCGAAACCTTTCTGGGCAGTGAACATTGTTCTCAAGCCTACCACCTGCATGCCTCTCCATCCCCCCAACCAGCTCTGGGTGCAGCCACCAGCCCTGAAGTAATGCTGCTGTAAGAGTCTCCCTGGGCCAGAGACTCAGCTCTTCACATCACCACCCCAAAAGCCAGGGACCCTGCTCCCCTCCAATCAGCATTATCCTACATCTTAGACAGGGTCTTTGGCTTCAGGTCTGTCTTACACAAGCTGGCGACAGGCACCTGGGAAGTCACAGAAGCAGGCCCAGTTCTGCCCCTCTGCTCACAGTGAACTCTAATAGATAACCCGCTCTCCAAACACTTACTGAACAAAACCCAGTTATCAGAAAGTGCCATTCTGAATGCTGAGTGAATGGAATCCGACCCAAAGCCTCTGATGTGAACTGATAAGCAAGAGGCACTTTACAGAGGAAGCCGGAGCAGTTGTGGGTCTCAATTCATGCTGAATACAATTTCCACAATTATAAACAGCTCTTAAAGTCTTGCAAATTGTGTACTCCACAAAGAACCTACCAGTCTGTGGCTAGCCTGTTTTGAGTCCTGAGGCAGTGTTTGGGGGTCAGAGACTCAGAGGTGTTCAAGGTGAAGGGCAAAATAAAGGTCACCTAGTTCAACCCCTAAGCAATAGCCGAGCTTCCCTCTTGCACACTTCTTCCATTGAGCTGTACACTTGATTGCTACCCTAAACCCCAAAGCAAACCCAGTGTTGTCCAACCAGTTCTGACTCACAGGGACCTTATGCAGGGTTTCTGAGACTGCCTTGCCATTCCTCCTGAGCGCAGCCAGTAGGTTTGAACACTTAACCCACTTTGCCACTATGGTTCTTTGGACCCTTTGGGTTTCTGAGGCTGTCAGTCTTTACAGGAGCAGGCAATCTCATCTTTCTCCCGAACTGCTGACCTTGCCAATCTCAAGGTCACCAACGGCACCACCAGGGCTCCTTGATAGAAAGCTCGCTTCTCTACAACCAGGAAGGCAGAGCTGCTAACGCTGGAAAGAGCACTTGGAGAATGCCGAAGGTGGATAAAACTTTAATTAAAAACCTCACTGCCATTGAGTCGATCCTGCTCATTGTGACCCTGTAGCGTAGAGAAGACTTGGTCCTGTGGGTTTTTGAGACTGTAACTTTCTACAAGAGTAGAAAGCCTCATCTTTCTCCTGCGGAGTGGCTGGTAGTTCTGAACTGCTGCCCTTGCGGTTTGCAGCCCAACACATCATTAAAACGAGGTGTGGTCAAGTCAATTCAGATTCCAGGAGGCCCTCCGCGTGTCACACCACATACAACTGTGCTCCACAGAGTGTTCAATGGGTGAGTTTTCAGGCCTTTCTTGCAAGAGGCCTCTGGGTGAATTCAGCCTTTCAGTTAGCAGCTGGGGCATGTTGACTGTTTGTACGTTGGCCTCCTTGAAATGTGGGAGTGTGAAGGACGTGGTTGCTATGCAGAAGGACCTCCCCTGACCCGGACCCTCTCTGCCAGGTCCACCTGGGCTGGGTTTAAGCCTTCAGGCTGCCCCAGACTACAGTTTATTTAAGAGTTAAACATCCTCAGAGCCACCTCACCATCCACTCATCACCCCAAGTCCCTGGGCAGCATGCTCTACAGTGCCTGGTCACTCCCCATGGAGCGACAAGTGCCCACCTCAGCCGATGCCTGCTCACACTCAATTCACGGACACCAAGGAGTGGCGTGCAGGCTGCACACGCTAGCCCCCTTGTCTTCCCGGACCTCTGTGATGGACGACTTTTCTATGTAACTTGGCTCAGCTAAGCTACCTAGTTGTACGGTCACCGCGGTTCCAGCTGCAGCAGCTGCTGCAGTGCGAGGCGTATCTAGATACGATTACCGCTCACCAGCAGCTGGAAGTGAACACCGTCCATTTTGTGGATGGTCCTCTCCTAATCCGCTCAGGACTTTAGAAAAAGAACAAAAATGATTGTCGCCGGAGATTGCCTGCGCCCTTCGAGAGTTGCAGTCTTGAGAAGCCTGAAGGAACGGCTCTGTCTGTCCGGTGGGGTCTTTGGGAGCCAGAATCGACTGGATGGCCACAAGGTAAGGAATCGTTATCTAAATGAATAAATAAATAAGCCTAAGACCCCACACTGACCTCATTCCCTTTCTCCCACCGAACCTACTCTTTGCCTTTAGAGACACTTTCAATTCCTTGATGGTTAAATGAAACCACAACAATGATAATCATCTAAAATTAATGCGATACTTAGTTCAGTGGCCACCATAAGCATTTTTCATGCATTATTGATTTTAAACTATGTGGTTGATTATTGTACTGTTCCCAGCTTCTCCTTGGGGAACGGACTGCTCAGTCCAGCTGCAACCCTGCAGGACACCATGCAATTATTCTCGGAGCCTCACTCACTGCCACTGAGCCCGTGCCGACGCAGTGACCCAGGAGGACGGGGCACAACTGCCCCCATGCGTTTCCAAACTGTAACTGAAAACGGAGTAGAAAGCCCCGCCTCTCTCCTGAGGAGTGTGGCTGGTGGTTTTGAACTGCGAACTTTCGGATCACCACCCAATGCAGAACTACTAGTCCACCGGAGTCCTTTTCTTTGTTAACGACAGCTTTGCTATCCTTTCCTTTGTACCCTCTTGTTCCTCCACCCAGAAAATCCCTCTCCTAGTCTATCAGTGTGGTCGTCAGTTCTCTCTGGCTCTAAATGCTTACTATGCACCTCTGCTGAAGGAAGAGGAAAACAAGTAATCGGCCATCAGGTAGATTTGTTCATTGGATCTATCATATTATTTAGGTCCTCTGTCTCGCTTAGCAGTTCTTTCTGCTGTCTTCGCTCAACCACATCACCCGTTCTTTGAACTCTCCCCTCACTCTAATTTCTCCACTCCCGCCTTAGCCTTGGTTAGCGGGCAACTCTGTTTTCTATCTCACAAAGACAATGAAGGCCAAATCCGAACTATTTTTACATTCCAACCACATGCAGCAGCATCTCTCTACTTGTAGCTCTTCTTTGTATTTTTGTCTCAACATTGACTGGGACTCCCAGAAGGGACAGTCATAGACACCAGATGGCAGCCCCTCTTTCCTGCGTGTCACAGCTGATTGGGCAGAGAAGATCACTGGTCCAAGCAGAATTCAAATGGACATCAGATGTGAACCAGCCAGCTTTAGCTTTTCCCTTGGGAGAATTGTTCTTCCATTTCCATTTGGTTCTGTCAATACTGTCACCATGGATACTCCAATCTCAAGTCCATCAGTGATAAGCAGCTCAGGTGGAGTCATTTGTAGCTGACTCCATCCTCTCAGTCAAGTGATTTACCAGGCAACAGGCCAGCGGAGCTCATCCAAAGTCACGGTTTTGAATTGATGGTCGAGGGACGAGTCTTATTCTTCATGTACCACTTTTTGCTACAAAGGTGATTCCAGATTTTCCAATGGAAGTGATTAAAAATCCGCATGGAAGCATGCTGATGGCTTTTTCTCGAAATCTCCCGTAGCTCATAGACTTTTAGAAGAAAACTGTTGAAAGAGCTTATTATACAAGTTTTGCAAAATGCCTACCAGGGGTGAATTCAGTAAAGAGTATGCAGGATGTCTCTGTGTTATTTCCGACAAAGGCATGTGCAATGATCTCACACAGAAAGGGCAATATCAACAAGGAGCAATTAGAAATGAAACCACAAGCCAAGTCTGTTGCCACTGAGCTCAATCCAATTCATTGCGACCCTAAAGGAGAGTAGAATTGGCCCTTTCGGTTCCTAAGGTTGTAATCTTTATGGCGACAGACTGCCACATCTTCACATTTTTCTCCCAAGGAGCAGCTGATGGGTTCAAACCACTGACCTTTCAGCTAGCAACTCAGTGCTTAACCACTGCACCACCAGGGCTCCCGATTATAAAGGAAGGTAAGTGTGAAAGGCAGGAACATGCTTTATTTTCCCATCTTAAATTCATGGTAGCAACAACTACCAAGTTAACCAAGCCGGGATCCTTTAAGACTTCTCATTTCACTCTCTTATTCTACTTTTTGGTTCATTCCCTAACCTTGGGAATTCCCTAGTGTATTTCTCAGAGCAGTCTGGAGTCTAGCCCATGTGCCCTACCTCCGCTCAAGCTCATCTTCCACCACTCAGATGGTTTCAACAGCTCCTCATTGTTCTCCCACCTCCAGCCTCACATCACCAATCTAGCTCCATGAACTACTGCCAGCCCTTTCTTTCTAAAATACAATTCTTTTCTTAAAAGTCATTTTATTGGGGGGCTCTTACAGCTCTTATAACAATCCATACATCAACTGCCTCAAGCACATTTGTACTTATGTTGCCATCGTCATTTTCAAAACATTTTCTTTATACTTGAGCCCTTGGTATCAGCTTCTCATTTTCCCCTCCTTCCCACACCCTCCCAACCTCATAATCCCTTGATAAATTATTATTATTTTTATATCCTATAAGGTCTTCTGTCTCCCTTCACCCATGTTTCTGCTATTAATCTCTTCTCCCCCTACCTTCCCCCTACCCTCATGGCATTACTACTCCCAGTATTGTTCCCAAGGGGTTTATCTGTCCTGGATTCCAGGTGTCATGAGCTTTTATGTGCACCAGTGTACACACTCTGGTCTGTAAGGTAGAACTGGGGTCATGATAGTGTGGGGGAGGAAGCATTAAAGAACTAGAGGAATGATGTGTGTTTTGTCAGTGTTATACTGCACCCTGGCTGGCTTGTCCCTTCTTTGTGACCCTTTTGTGAGGGGATGCCCAATTGTCTACAAACACTCTAACCCTCCCTCCCCCCATTCACAACGATATGATTGTTTGTTTTGGATCCTCTGATGCCTGATACCTGATCCTGTTGACACCTCATGATCACACAGGCTGGCGTGCTTCATCCATGTGGGCTTTGTTGCTTCCCTGCTAGATGGCTGCTTGTTTAACTTCAAGCCTTTAAGATCCCAGATGTTGTATCTTATAGAAACTGGGCACTATCATCTTTCTTCACCACATTTGCTTATGCACCCATTTTGTCTTCAGCGATTGTGTTGGGAAGGTAAGCATCACAGACCCCAGGTTATTAGAACAAAGTGTTCTTGCATCGAGGAAGGACTTGAGTAGAGACTCAATGTCTGTCTGCTACCTTGATACTTAACATATAAATATAGGTCAACAGACCTATATCCCTATCATTATATATCAATACATTTACATTTATACAAGTCTATATTTATACCTCTCTAAAGGTCTTTTGTCTCCTAGTTCTTTCCTCTATTTCCTTTCACTTTCCTCTTGTCCCACTATCATGTTTGACCTTCATTTGGCTCTCAGTATAAAATACAGTTCTTATGTCATTCCTCTGATTAAAGTTCTCCAATGGTTTCCCAGGGACAGAAAAAAAGAGGAATATTTACATCTTTTTTTCCATTGACATTAAATAATATGGAAACCTATCTTTGTATTGCTATAGCTGTTCTTACAGCTACTTGATGTATCCTTTCCTGGAAGTTCTGGGAAAATCCTACGCATCCATCCAATTTCGATGCCAATGTCCCCGTTACTATTAGCTTCTCCCTGGGACTCTTACACAAAATTAGGTGCCTTTTCTATTCCTGTCCTATGTGTCTTTCTGGTTACAGAAACACAGATTTCCTTTCCTCCTGCACAGGTGGTCCGGTGTAGTTTGTTGAATGACCAGAGTTGGGCATGAATTGCAAAAGATCACGATTACTCAAAACACCAAGCCGCTTGCTCACTCTTTGCTCCTGGATAACTTTGCATCAAGCAGATTTTCCTTAGCATGGAAATCCCGAAGGTTATTTTGAAGGCAAAGTGAGCAAAAAGATTCACTAGATGGGAAGTTTTCTTTACACTGGTTTTGCTAACCCCATCCATTCCAAGATTAAGGCACACACAGTAATTTCATAATTTAAACATCTTTATAAACTTTGGCAACTTTCAAACTTCCATTTGAAAGAAATGCTAGATATCTAGTGGGAAGACAGGGATGGGCGTGGGGCAAATATTTGGTTGGTCTGTTCGTTGGGTGTCCTCTACAACACAGCTTCTCAAACGGAAAGCACACTGTGAGTAACCTGGAGGTGTCGTTACAATGCAGATGCTGATCCAGGAGGTATGAGACAGGACCTGGCGTCCAGGTGACGCTGACACCCACCGTCTGTGAGCCACATGGTGCTTCACAGGGCTCTTCACTTTGACCTGTTGCCTTGGAGTGGATTCCAACTTTCAGTGACTGCACGGGGGTCGGTGTCAAACAGTGAGGCTCTATCAGGTTTCCAATGGTTGATTTATGGAATGCCAGTCTTTCTTCCCAGGTACCGCTGGATGGACTTGAACCTCGACCCTTTCACTTAGCAGTCCAGTGTGGGAATAATCTGTACCACCCAGGAACTCCCTACAGAGCTGAGACTAGAGGAGATGAGAGTAGAAACTGTAAACCCTCCAAACAAGACACCTGGCTACAGCGAATGGAAAGATCACCCTTTTCACTCAGAGATCCATGAAGATGCCCTCCATTGCCCGATCACCATTTTGCTAGTGAGAACACAGAAGACATAATATCTTTGGCTGGATATACTTTGATATGACATTCAAACTCTAAAATTTACTTTCTGATGAAATATGCCAAGCAAGGGTATACCAATTAAAATGCTCAGTCTTAACAAAAAAAAAAAAAGCATACTGTGTTTGAAGGCCAAATTATAACTTTAGGAACTGCTAAATGCCCAATTAAAAATGATTTCCATGGCATTTTCTTTTCTCCACTTTGAAATTTCAGAGACTAAAGCTGATTACCTTCAGGGGGTAAGGGGCTGGTTATAGATTTTCATTTGTGTTCATTCTTAGTGTTCCAGAACAAAGTGAGAGCTACATCTCAATACCTCTTCTCTGAGGAATTTGTTTTTAAGTTACAAACAACAACTATTCAACAACAAGACACACACACACACACACACACACACAACAATGGCCTGGACAAAGCGCTTCTTTATTTTGAACCTTCAAGATTAGCTGTAACAGCAGAAAGACTCCTAAATGTCAGTGGCCACAATCACAGGATATTAGGAAAAGTCACTTGATGGAATAAGCTTAGGCTTATTGTCCATGAGGAGGCATTGAGCTAAATAAATTATGGTACATAAATACTGCAGAAAGCAAGCAGACCATGAGCATAACAAAAGAGATACATTTGTAGTATCAAGATATATATATTTAAGGTATAAAGTTAAAAAATAAGATTTGATTCTTCGTGTGAGGGACTGTCTAGTCAGTTCTGACTCAGAGCAACACAACTGTATGCACAACAGAATGAGTCCACTTAGTAGGACCCTAGGTTTGTTTAAAATGTACAGATGCATACTAAAGTATTGACCGTAAGTGTTCTTAATAATACACACACACATATACTTGTATATCAATATAAGTGGATTATGTTGTTAGTTGTGGTCAAGTGGATTCTGATTCAAGGTGATTCCATGTATGCAAAGTAGAACTGCTCCTTCGGGTTTTCAAATCTTTGGCCTTCTAAGGTGGCACTGAGTGGGCAAACCAGACCAGACCAGGCAGAACATGCCCTGCTTCCACATGGGCAAGACTAAATTTGAGGTAACAAAACGAATTCCTATGAGAACACCTTTCCTCATATGGTCACATATACATATCGATAGAGACTAAGCCTGGTCTTGAGTAGAATGTCATCCATAGGAAGCAATCCTGCCCAGTCATGGTATTTCCATCACTTCATATGCACGTAAGAGTTGGACGTTGAATAAGGGAGATCAAAGAAGAATCAATGCCCTTGAATGATGGTGCTGGAGAAGAAGATTGACAGTACCATGGGCTGCCAAAAGAACAAACAAAAGTATCTGTAGGCAACTGGACATCCCCTTACCGAAGGGTCTCGGGGAAGAGATGAGCCAGCCAGGGTGCAATATAGCAATGATGAAACATACAACTTTCCTCCAGTTCTTTTAAGGTTCCTACCCCTCACTATCATGACCCCAATTCTACTTTACAAATCCAGGTAGACACGAGCATGTGCACTGGTACAGATAAGAGCTGGAAACACAAGGAATCCAGGACAGACAAACCCCTCAGGACTAATAATGAGAGTAGCGATACCAGAAGGGAAAGGGGAAAGTAGGGTAGAAAGGGGGAACCAATCACAATGATCTACATATAACCCCCTCCCTGGGGGACGGACAACAGAAAAGTGGGTGAAGGGTGAGGGCGGACAGTGTAAGACGTGAAAAAAACAATAATAATTTATAAATTATCAAGGTTTCGTGAGGGAGGAGAGCCAGGGAGGGAGGGGGAAATGAGGAGCTGGTACCAAGGGTTCGAGTAGAAAGAAAATGTTTTGAGAATGATGATGGCAACAAATGTACAAATGGGCTTGACATTTGTACATTTGATGGATGTATGGATGGTGATAAGAGCTGAACAAGCCCCCAATAAAATGATTT
This sequence comes from Tenrec ecaudatus, assembly GCF_050624435.1. Lineage (NCBI taxonomy): Eukaryota > Metazoa > Chordata > Mammalia > Afrosoricida > Tenrecidae > Tenrec > Tenrec ecaudatus. Next base: position 32,339,363 of record NC_134543.1, read on the forward strand.
AAAAAAACCCCAAACAAACAAAACAGTCTTGGAAGAGGTACGCACAGAATACTTCTTAGAAACGAGGATGGGGAGACTTCATCTTATTATTGGGACAGACCAGTCCCTAAAGAAGGACATGACGTGTGGCCCTGTAAAGCGGTGGAGAACAAAGAGGGTTCTCAGCAAGATGGATTGACACAGTGGCTGCAACAATGGGCTCAAATCTAAGACCCACTGTGAGGGCGGCCCAGGGCTAGGCAAGGTCACTCTATGATTTGGGAATGACTTGGCTGCATCTTACAAGGATCCTACTAACCTCTTTGTCTTTCTTTTACTTCATCTGTCACCAGACCATAATAGTAAACAGGAGGAAATCTGGGACCTGCCAGCGGGATACGGAAACATCTAAGACTCTTGGAAGGAAGCAATTCTGATAGACTTGAAAGTTGGGGTCAAAGCACTGAGGGATGCTGAATTCCTCCAGCATTCTTTCCCACAAAACATATTCTTCTCCCACTGGCCCTAGCGGTGGCAGCTGGAGTCATCTGAGTGTACGGAAGAGCAGCTGAGTGACCTAGACATCAGTCAGAGGTGCTTAATCTGGGGTCTTGGATCTGGTTTGGGGAGGAAGAGAATTTGTAAGTCCCCATCCATTAAATGTAACACCATGGGTCTGTATGCATCTGTACTGTGGAAATCAAAGATTCTCAAAAATAAATCTTCAGATTCTCAAAAGTAATGTGCCCTTGGAAAAGAATTATTAATTATGGATGTAACTTAAAATGTTTTTCCAGCACATCCATCTATCTTGTTTTTAGGTTTCAAATCCTTTCCAATTCATAGGAACCCTAGCTATAACAGAAAGAAACCCTGCCCAGCCCTGGGCCATCCTCACAATTGTTCTGTGTGAGTCCATTGTTGCTGCCGCGGTGTCAATCCACCTTGTCTCGGGTCTTGCTCTTTGTCTCTGCCCCGCTGCTTCAGCAAGCATGATAGCCTTTCCTTGGGACGGGTCTCTGCTGGCAACAGTATCCAAATAAGCGAGATGAAGTCTTGCCATCTTTGCCTCTAAGGAAGCTTCTGGCTTCCCAAACAGACTTGTTTGTTCTTTAGGAAGTCCACGGTACTTTGAATAGTCTTCTCCCGCACCATAATTTAAACACACCAATGCTTCTTTGGTCTTCTTTATTCAATGTCCAACTTTCATATGCATACGACATGACAGGAAGTACCATGACTTGAGTCAGGTGTATCTTAATCCTCAAAATGAAACCCTTGCTCTTTCACACTTTAAAGAGGTCTCCTGCAGCCGATTTACCCAAAGCGATGTGTTGTTTGATCTCTTTACTGCTACTTTCGTGTGTCTTAGCTGTACCATAAAAAGCAGGAAAATGGATCCATGAAACCAACTAAAGCTCTCACAATGACTTAGCAAGATTACATGGAGGGTCAAAAAGAAACATCAAAAGTGCTAAGGTATGAAAAACATCCAATTACTTATTGTTGTTGTTGTTAGGTGCCATTGAGTCCATTCTAACCCAGAGTGACCCTTTTGTTCAACAGAAAGAAATACTGTCTGGTCCTGGTCCTGTGACATCCTCACGACTGTTAGGTTTGAGTCCATTGTTGTAGCCACCGTGTCCGTCCATCCCAGTGACATCGTTCTTTTTCACTGACCTCTATTTTACCAGCATAATGTGCTTTTCCAGGTACTGGTCTCTTTCGATAACATGTGTAAAGAGTGTGGCACAATGTCTTGCCATCATCACCTCTAAGGAGCAATCTAGCTCGACTGCTTCTAAGACAGATTTGGTCAGTCTTTTGTAAGAACAATGAAGGTTCTCTAACACTTAATTACAAAATGCTTACATATGTGCTGCATCTAATTTGTTTTTGTCTTTTCTCATGGGAGGCTTTTGTGGTGGTTCTAAAATTTTGGTGAGCCTAAGAATGACTGGTCTGCTTAGTTGATATGCAGGTTCCTGGCCCTGTGCTGCAGACTTGTGGAATGGGGTCCAAAGACTTCCATTTGTTTTACAAGTGTGCAGTGAAGAATGAATATAGCCTAATGAGAGAGCTGGTGATGTAGTGGGTTAAGTGTTGGGCTGCTAACCACAAGGTCAGAGGCTCACACCTACTAACCACTCTGCAGCTGTCTTCTCCTGTAAAGATTGACAGTCTTTCCAAGCCTATATGGAGTCAAGTATGAGTCAGCATCAACTTGATGGCAATGGGTTGATTTGGGGGGATTTAATAAGGGGCTTGGCTTTTTCCCTGGGCTACTTGGAGGTGATCTTTAGGCCCTTGACGTATCTTCCCTAGAAAGAGTATCTCTGTTGCCTGGGAGATTTGGCCACCAAAACAGTCTGACGCTGTGATTTATGCTCTGGGCTTTGTGGCATGCCAGATCACTTTCAGCATCCCAAGGGAGGGGAGACTAAAGAGATCCGCCGGAGCTTCTGAGACATCTGGAAACTAAATGTCAACCACACAGAGTTGGTGACGGAGCCCTGTACAAACAGCTCCAGACAGCAGAGGTTTAGGTGGGCTGCCCTGGTTGAGCAGCTCCGTGCCTTCTGGGACCCGGTGCAGCAGGGAGGAAGAGCTGTTCTGCGAGGCTTCACACAGAGCATGACCCCTCCAGGTCCGGCCCAAGCATCTCTTCCTTTGTCCTGTTCTAATTTGCATCTTCCCTCTGTAATACAGCTGTAATCATGGGAAAGCGCGTGCAGCGAGTTGTATGGCTCATTCGGGCGAACTGTGGAACCTCAGGTTGGCGGTGGGCACCCTCAATCTTGTAGCTGGTGTCTGAAGTGAGGGCAAGTTTGTGGGGTCTGTCACGTCAGACTGTACCGTCTGTCCTACTGAATCACAGCGGGTCTCCCTCTCAGTCGAAGGCAGGAGGCTTCCGCACCACTCTTGGAGGAAAAATAAACTAATGGAACCTCTGTGTGTGTGTGTGTGTGTGTGTGTGTGTGTGTGTGTGTGTGCTGGTTGAGACTCTAATTCTTCCCCTCTTGCACTATTTCTTGACTCTGGACAGGGAGTCATCCAGGCTAGCAAGTGGCCTTTCCCTAGGAGCAGTCTTGGTGATGTCATCTGCCTCCGCTGTTCCAGTCAGGCATCTGTAATACATGAATGGGGCAGTCCCTTGGGCTTTGAAATGGGTCCCACGCATCGGACCTGCAAGCAATCCACCCGTGGGCTATGAGCAAAGGTGCCAGCCACCACACTAAGGCTAAGCTGAACCCAAACAGATTTCTTCCCAATATTACATCGGACAGGGACTAATGGCCGAGAAGACGAAAACTTGAATTCCATTGAGTGGAGGTGATCATCGGAGGTGTGGTGGATTTGCTAATTGAGCTTCATTGCTACTTCCCCGTTGGGTTTGGAACCTAAGTAAGAGACTCTCTTTCCAAGAGTGACTTCCTGGAAAGACAAAGCGAAAGTCGAAAGACAAGGTCTCCTTGCGGCTGCATCATCGGCTACCTTCCGCTGGAACGGCTCAGACGATCGCTGCAGAGGGTCGCGTTGCCGGGTGGATCTGCTGATCATTTGTTTCCCAAGCTTGTTGTGAAGACTAATGAGAAAATTGCATCAACAAATATGAACTCTTGAAGGGGAAAATCTTTATACAGAATTCTAAGTTTTAATTAGCATGCCGTTTAGCCTCCTTCATTTGGAGTCCGCAGACTGAACATTTATGATAATTTGTTTCAAAATCACCGTAGACTTGGACTTGGTGATAGAAAGGCTTCACATAAAGTCATGAGAAATAAAATGACTTGGGAAATACTAAGGAAAAACAACCTCCGTTTTGGAATGAACACCAAACAACACAACGCTCCAGTGCTTAAAGGTAATTCAGTTGGGGTGGTTGTTTCATAGTAGTTCCTATCGTGAACACAGTTATCACATAGTGCTGTTCTATCTTCTGGTCTATAAGTTCTCTTCACCTTATTGATTAATATTGACAAACCCTCTATGAAGCAGATGTATATCTTGCGATATACATACAATATACATACAATAGCCAAAGAGCTATTCCTTGGATTGTTTGGGGTGTTTTTTTTTGTTTGTTTTTTTAGGGACACTTTAAGGCCTAAGAGTTTGAGTTAGTCTGGGTAGACTAGAGAAACAAATCCATAGAAACTCATATGTATATAATAAAGAGGTTTATAAGCAAGAGGAATTGACCCGGTGCTCCAAGATGGGAATGCAACATACCAGCATGAAGCAGGGAACCAGTAGAGATGTCTGAGGGGACAGTCCCGATCCCAATTATGTGGACAGCACCCCCTCCCCCCAGAAGAATTCACTTCAGAGGACAGCACTGAAGCTACAGCTCAGGGAGAGGTACATGTATGACCAGAGCACACAAGAGCAAATGAAGGGGGAGGAAGAGAGAGTGGAGCACATCCTGGCCCACCAAGCCTTGAGGGTGATGTTCCTGCTTAGAGCAGCCAATGCCCAGAGAAGACCGTATGGCCGGCCCTACTCTGAGACACGACGTCCTTCACTGACCTGTAGCGCTAAGGGGAACCACACTGGAGGCACAGTGCGGGAATTGCACCTGATCTGATCCCACCACACGGAGGTGAAACACTAAGGGTGTGCAACAGGACAGCAAGGGGAGCAGAGCAACAAAAGAAGGCCTTCAAGGAGATGCTTGGACACAGGGGCTGCAACAGAGGGCCCAACCAGAAACCATATTGAGGACGGCTCAGGGCCGGGCAGTGCTTCACGCTGTTGTGCACTGGTCCGCTGTAGTCAGAACCAACTCCACGGCCCCTGACAACAGCAGCAGAAACAACATATCAGCAACATCTTGTCACTCTTTCCATGCATCAGTCTTTTCTCTCAAGGTCAGGGTTAGTGATGGACTCGTTGCAACATCTGGGGCCAGAGGGTGAGTGGAAGAAATGAGAGAATCATAGATTGGGTGATGGGAAATTGGCATGGTCTTAAAAAATACCAAGGAAGGTTTTCATGGGGTCTTCAGGCGGGTGTGTGCTCTGCAGGACAGGTAGGTAGCTTCTACTGACAAGGAAGAGCTAGTGACATGTGCCAGCTTGGGGATGCGAGTCCTCAAAAGCCTCCCAAATGTCTCTGTTCCAATTCTACGTGTCCTTTTCCCTTCATGTAAGAAACCTGGTGAGTTCGGGAAGTCAGCCTCCACGGTTATTCAACAAGCCCCGGGATGAGAGCAGATGTTTGGTGTTCACTTTGTCAGCCCCGAGACACTAAGAAATAAAATGCTCCGTCGGACCAGTCACAAAAATGATCTCCTGCTCCTTTCATTCTGTCTTGATTATGGAGATTTTCCTAATTTCCTTTAGCTTTCTGGCGCATGGAGATTTCTCTAACAGATTATAGGGAAGCTGTCCCTTGACTTCACCAAAGCCTTGCCTTCACTGGGCTCTTCAATTTGGCTATCCATATTCAATGTTTAGGAAAACATTTTACGTGCATGCCTTCAAATCCAAGTAGATCAAATATGTAATCCCATTTTCTTAAGAGTCTGTTATGGGTAAAAATGTCCAACACTCATGTTCTAAGTTGCCCCCTCCCCTCCTGAAAAAAATCTCTTTTAACCAGTCTACAAAGAAAGGGATTAATAAAGGCACTAGATGGGTCGCAGATATAGTTTTAAGTGATAGCATTTAGTAAAGTGAAGAAGAAAAATGAGTGTGCATGTAAAATTGCCAGTATGAACATAATTTGTTTCAAGCTTTTCGGCAAGTGATAGGGTAATACCAGTCAAATAAAAATGATCACACCCTTTCGACCTATACCACTTCTGCAAATTTATCCCCTCAAAATAAAAGCAGTGTTTGTCAGAGCAGAAAAATAAATAAACAAACATACACAACAGGAGACTTTCTGCATGCCCATTGACAGGAACGTTGGTGAGCATGTTGATAAATCCTCATACTATGGAAAATTATAGCAACTCATAAGTCACTGACTTTCTGCAAACCGCAACCTCTCAACTGTTAGTTTTTCATCTTTTAAATGGGAACTGTTTCTCTATCTCATTGCTCTGTGAAGCAGCATGTCATGGCAGTGTTCTTGTATTCTCATCTGCTTCCTTTCTTATCCCCTTTCTGATCAGGGGCTGTGATTACACGCTCTTCCAGATATTACTGACATAACTAAATGGTGACACTAACAATTGGTGTTTTTCCCCCTCACTAATATTTGTATGTCTCGGGGGTAAAAATAAAATAATAGCATCCACCTGTTAGCACGGCATATCAAAAGTCTTTCACAGGGTTAGCTCCCGTGATCTGACTCCGGTGGCTAATCTCTAAATATAAGAGTTTACAAGGGAGTATCCACCCCCCAAAAAAACAAAACACAACTGTGTTCATTTGGTTTTTTTGATGTGAGGGGGATAGTGCATTTGGAGGTCATTTCATCACCCAAGACTGTTAATCAAGCTTTCTATTTAGAGGTTCTGAAAAGATTGCATAACAGTATGTGACAAAAAAGGCCTGATTTGGGGCAGACAGGTAACTGGTTTTGTTACAATGCACCTGCTCACGCAGCCATCTCACTGTGCCAGTTTTGGGCAAAACCCATCAGGCCTCTCTTGTCCCATGCACCTGACTCACCTGACCTTACTCCGTGGAACTTCTTTTTGTTTCTGCAAATACAGAGGGACATGAAAGGACAGTGATTTCATGACATAGAAGAGGGGAAGTAAAAAAATTTGGGAGGTGCTGTCAGCCATCCAAACAGATGCATTTGAAGAGTGTTTCCAAGAATGGAATAGCAGATTTCATAAATGTATTACATGTAATGGAGAGTACTTTGAAGGTGATAAGGTTGTTTTGTAAAAAATAAAATTTAAATACATAGCTTTGAAAAAATTTCTGGGTTTCTTTTTTTTGGGGGGTACCCCCATGTATATTATAGTCAGGCTGTGACCTTTAGGTTTTATATGAACTTGACTGGGCCAGAATTCTGAGTGTTTGGCAGCTGCCCCTCAGGAGAAAGATGAGGAGAAAGATGCTCCTATGAGATTGACAGCTTCAGAAACTCACAGGAACAGTTCTACTCCGTTCTGTGGGGTCACTATGAGTTGGAATCGACTTTGTGGCAGTGAGTTTAGTTTTTGTTTTAATCTCCCATGATGTGATCTATCACAATGGCACCACCTACGTACTGGAATCTGCTACAAACAGCCAATCAATTGTGGAAAGATCAGAGTGGGGTGCAACCCCTCTGCCCAGATCCCAACCCTGATGCCATCAATTAAAAGACCATTTCCAAAAGCTTGCTTCTTGTTAGGTCTGGATCCTGCATCTGGAACACTGAGTTCCAGTTCTTTGGACTTGAGCCAATGGACTGTCAGATTGCCTGCCAATCCTGGGAGTCATCACCAGCCTGCCATCTGACCTGCCAACCTTGAAGGCGTGTCCCTTGGAAACCTTCAGCCTATCAGCTTCCTGCCAATTTTAGGTTCATTGGTCCCCATAGTTAAGTGATTCAGGAGAAGCCTGCAGCGTAAGATCTCACCCACAGCTTGGAACCTGCCTGGACTTGGAGTTGCCTGTTTCTACAACTGTGTAAGGTTTTTGGTTTTTTTTCCGGGCCAAGTGTAAGGGCCTCATTCTAACTTACCCACATGTGCTCCACCACTAAAATCTGCTCAAGCTCAAAAAGACAGTGGCTCCATTGTTGATGACAAGTCAGCCAACACCTCGCCCAGAATTGGCACCACCACTGACTACCTCTTCAGCAGACTACAATAATTAGCCATCTTCAGGGTGAAGCTAGGCCATCAAGAAAGGCCACGTCCAATATCACTCCCTCCCTCACTGTCACTGAGTTGATGCCGGCTCATAGTGGCCCGATAGGGTAGAGTAAAACTGTCGCTGTGAGTTTCTGAGACGAACTCTTTACAGAAATTAAAAGCCCCATCTTTCTCCAGAGTGACTGGTAGTTTTGAACTGCTGGCCTTGCAGTTAGCAGCCCAATGTGTAGACATTACACCACCAGGGCTCCTCCATGTTCAACATCCTCAGTATCAAATAACAGCGAGGGCAGGAAGGAAACTTTCCCTTTATGTCCAAGCCACTGCTACTGACAAGCAAACCTGGAACTGCTTGCCATCCCTGGACTAATTTAGGCCATGACAGCTTCCAATGTTCTACGGCTTCAGTAATAATCTACAAGTCCGCCTTCACATGCTCTCTCCAGGGGTTGTTAATGAGAATTTGGTGAGTAGCCTATCCCATGAGACTGGGTGGCTACCTGGTGTGTGTCGGAGGTCATCTGGCCAGGCAGGTAAACAACATAGTAGAGTGCAATTCTAGATGGGAAACCGAGGAGTATGGGACATCCCACGCATGCCCTGTGGCTTCTGGCCACCTCTCTTGACGCATCTCAGAAGCCTCTCCGGGCAATACCCAAGAGGTATTCATATGGAGGAGTGCTTAAAAAGTTCATGGGCAAATTTCACAATTTTAAAATTCCATTTCTGCACAAACGATTTGATGCCCTTGTGTTTAAAGTCTAGACTGAGCCATTGGCCCGCGTTATGCCTTCCAATGGGGACTATAGAAGGATGGTGTTCCTAATTGGTGAAACTTCCCCCAAATGTGCGCTCATGCCCTCCAGGGAAATATAAACTTACCAGCACGCTTGACAGTTCACAAAGAAATTCCTAGAATGAACCCATGAGATTATAAAGTGAACCAGAGGGAGGCTGACTTTTCTAACTTTGGTCTCTTTTCCTCCACTTCATCCCACCTTGCTAATTTACAGAGGCAATGGAATCCCAAGGACAGCCCCAGGAGCATGGCTTTTTGGTGGCTTCTCTCTCTCTCTCTCTCTCTCTCTCTCTCTCTCTCTCTCTGGATGTGATGCAGCCAGTGGGGCTCTTGCTCCTCTCTTCGTGGACAAGCTACTAACTAATGTCCTTGGGAGTGACTAACGCCATAGGGCAAGAGCCTGCAAAAGGGGCTAGGCTGTGGGTTTGTGTGCAACCAACAAACAGTTGCAATGGGCAGAATCATTCCTCAGGGGAGATGTACTAATTTGAGACTTGTTGTGTATCTTCTGAAATTAAGGACAGAGTCAAATATATACTGAGGGGGAAATGCTGCTTCAACATAAAGGGGAAAGATGTTGCTGAGAGCAAGAGCACAAAGCATAATAACAAAATCCCTGATGCTTCCCTGGAGAATCTCCGAAAGTTAACAGGTCTGCCATTTTTGTGTGTGTGAGAAAAACAAACAAACCAGGAAATGATATTCAGCTACTCATAGCATCTCCTCACAGCTCCCACGGACAAGAACACTAAGCTCATGGCCCCACATAAATCATAGCCCGCCAGGCTTCCTGTTACCCTCCTTTCTGATGAAATTGTGAGTGGCTAATACCAGCAATCAGCAAGGTCAACTTGGCTGAAGTGAGTCATTGATTAAGCTAAGTTATTAATATAAATATAAGACTTGACAGCTAATCATGAGTATTTAGCATAATTCACATGGTCGTGACCCCAAAGCTCTGCCTCTGGTTCATGCTTTAGGAGTTTAGGTGGCAAGTTCCCATAATGGACTCACAGAGTGATGTGTAATTGAGGGCCAGGAGGGTACTGTTCTTTGTTGGCATACTGTGTTTCGCAAGTCTACCCTTGCTCAGGCACGCCTAGGTCTGTGGCTCTGGATGCCCTCCCCCGGGAATGTATTGGTTACGCGCTCATTTCTTTGGTGGCAGTTTTCAATATTTGGAAGTCCAACCTGAGACAACACCTAGCTGCCCGACCACACCACTTCTCTTAGGGCACGGCACCCACAATGACTTCCTGACTGTGTCTACCTTCTATTTTTGCCTCCAACAACCTCATAGCCAACACCTTTATGTACCAGGGTTTGATGGAACCGTTAACATAATTCGGAATTCCTTAAAGCAAATGGTAACAGCTTTTTTCTTCTCTTCAATGTCCAAACCCAGCTAAGTGTAGGGGCTAAAGATCTGTTCCGGGTGAATCCACTCTGAGATGATGCTTGGGTTTGGGTCATGGTGGATCTCAGGGAACTGCATTATGGGATCCCCTGGGTGGCACAACCAATTAATGATTAAACTGCTAACTGACAGGTTGGAAGTTCTGACCCACTCAGGGATGCCTTAGAAGCAAGTCCTGGGAATCTGCTTCTGAAAGGTTGTAACCTCAAAAAACTCTACGGCATGTCATTCTCTGAAACTCTTGGGGTCTCGATGAGCCAGATGGCAGCTGATTGGATGACGGTATTACGGATCCTGAGTGGTCCAAAGGTTAACCCACTTGGCTGATAACTGAAAGACTGGAGGTCTGAGTCCACCGAGTAGAAATCCTGGCGATCTACTCCCAAAGACTAGCCTCTACAAACCCCACGGAGCACAGTTCTAATCGGACACACACGGGTTGGCAAGAGCTGGAGTCAGTACATCAGCAACCCATACAGAAAAGAATGACATGTTCTCTCCTGACTATTCAGACTGTTCCTTCCAGCACAGTCAGTCTTTCCCATCAGCTTTCAAACATGCTCAAGCATCTCCCATTAAAAAATAATAATCTTTCCCCCCAAGCCATTATATTCTTATATTCTTGTAGCCACTGCCCCAGTACGCATCAAGTGGCTAATGTGAAGTAGGTATTCCTACCCACATCTTCATTTTCCTACCTTCCGATCCCCCTCCGACCTGCTGTCTTGACTTTCTAGTCCCATAATTTCCCTGAAGCAAAGCTTACTAAGGTCACCAGTGGTCTCCAAGTCTCCAAGCCCCAAATAGGTTTTTCAGTCCTATTTATTCTTGATGTTCTATCAGCACTTGACGTTGATCATGCCTTCCTTTTTGAAAACTTTTCTTGGCTTCTGTGACACTTCAATATTCAGCCCCTTCCCCCCTACCCCCCAATGTTATCCTTCTCCCCCTTGGAAACTTTCAAGATATATCTTCTAGATAGCTTTTCTGAATAACTCCAGGTGTGAGCCAAGAGTAGTGCCAATGTCCTTTTCTGTTCATAAAAATGAGAGGGATTCATAAAGTTTGTGGAAAATTCTCATTAATTTTTGAAACCCCTTTGTATCTGTATGTGATTGTGTGTATACACACACACACACACACACACCCTCAGAGGACTCAGTTTCTTTGGTATAGTTGACATTTTCTAAGACATCTGGGCTCTACCACATTTATCAACAAAGAATGAAAAATAGAGGGTTTCGTTTCTGAGAGAGGACGAAAAACGGGACACTGGTCATTCCTGGTTTTCTTTGATATTAAGACTCTTTAGTGGTGAGACATACACAGGGAGGTTTCGTAGTTGTCACTTGGTAGGTAAGAAGGTTTCCCTTTATAAGATGATGGAAACAAGCCAAAACACCAGTAGGGGAGAGGGCAGTCTATTTAGGAAGTGCTCAAAGATGGGGTATCTTTTCAAGAGAACACAGGATGGAGAAATAAACAGAAGGCCGAGTTGCCGATTCTCAAACGCCGCCTTCCTAGTAAGGTTGGTCTCATTTTCTAGGTTATAAGATGTATCAATAGGTATCTTTTTCATTCTTTCAGAAACTCGCACTGAAAGCGAGTTTAAACAGTTGGACACCTATTTGGCAAAGACCTGAAATGACAAAGTTCTTCTGATTCATCAGAATTAAGATGACATGAAACAAGACCGTATACTTTCTTCCAAATGACATTGAAATCCTTTTGCACAGACTGGCTGCTGAGATATACTTCCGATATAAACGCATGGCCTGCCCTAATTAGACACAAGCTGGTGTTAAACTTCAGGCAGATCTGAGGATGGACGGATGCTGTGTGGCGTATGTGAGAAAGGCCCAGGGAGAGAACGCACGAGAAAGTCCAGCCAACCTGAACGCAGTGAAGTGGAGAGGCACCGGAGGAAGCGTGAGCAGACTCCCTGCTCTCTGTCAACAGCACGCTTCTTCTTAAACAGAACGTGTGCACTTTTTTTCTCTGCCTTTCTTTTCCTTGTCGGATGCCTAAAGGCAATTCATATTTTGTGCTTATTACATTAATAGCCAAAATCATTCACTTAAAAGTAAAACAATTGACCTATCATCAGAATGCAGGGCAGAGAAAGAACAATTAGGCAACCCAATTAAACGGCCTAATGTATTGTACACATTACCTAGCTCATAATAGATACTCGATCGTGCTAATTCCTTCCCTCTATTCGGTCTTGGGCCTGGATAAGCCAGCAGCACAAACCAAGCTCTGTCAGACACTCCAGGCAATCTTGGAAGCATTTGACTTCTTCAGTAGACAGTTACCACCCAAGGAAAGTTAAGTACCGGGTTGGGTGCTAGAGATACAAAAGAGGAATATGACCCAACCTTAAAGTGTGATGGGGAGGTGAGACCAGGATGTGGCTCTAGGGACCCTGGGTCACAGGCAACAGGGACTTGGTCCACAACATTCTACTTTTTCAGCTTCCGAGTTCAATAATTCGTTGCAATGGCCACCCAGAATTCGCAGGCGATATTCATGATTAACAGGTTTATTAAAGATGTTAGTAACCGGCTGCAGAGCAGGTGAGAAATGCACAGGATACAGGTGATCAGGCAGGGAACATTACAACATTTTTTTTCGGGCTGCTAATAAATGCCCAAAGGCCATGCTCCTTTGCTATAAGCCTCAACCCCCAGACATACAGCTCAAGCTTCCTGAGGGTGAACCTAGCTCCCCTAACTGAAGGCCCAAAGGCTCCCTACCCCACCGGCCAGTGTCCTGCCCCAAAGCACTCTGTGAGGAAGTCTACAGCTCTGGGTCCTGCTCGTGACTCCTCTGATGTTACAGCTGTCTTCTGGGTCAAGGAGGTTCACTGTGTAGGGATCTTAGGGTTCAGAGGACATACTCCACTTCTGGGTCTTGCTGGAGGTGACCCCCCATATCCCCCTGACTCCTGCTTCCAAGAGAGCTGCTTTCATACCCAGCAGGAGGGCAATCCCAATGAATCCGTTAATAGGCATTCACAACTGGAACTTAGGGTGTCTCTCCCCACCGTCTTACCCAGACGCACGCAGGAACCGGTCATGTGGTGGCCCTTGCCGAGATCCACATTAAGAGCTCACTGGCCCTGCAGAATTGATCGGCCCAAAGAACCGAGGAAGTTAACAGAGTTGGGCAGGCATCGCTGTAGGGAAGGATCCACACAGTGTGATGTCATTGCTTTGTTCCTCTCTGTTTACTACTGAGTTAGCTCCATCCTCAGAGGGCTCTCACCTGTACTCTCTGATCTACAGCAGCAATAACGTGGCCTATGTTTTGTTCAAGTCTAGAAGAAGAAGGGAGGGCATCTCATTCTTCAAAGTTAAAAGCCTTCATAGGGACTCTCAGCTCAAACTGGGCCATGTGCGCCTTCCTGAGCCAATGACTACAGGAACATTGGATTAACGGATGACTCTCGTTCCATCCAAATCTACCTTTGGGAGCAGAAGGTGGAATTAATCTGAATCTCACCACCAGGACTGAGATTAAAAGCTGAACCTCTGAAGGGATCTCAAACATGCAACTTTTTGGTTGGCAGTCAATCAGGAGCCCCATTTGCATCAACCTGGGCCAGTGAGGCAGCAGGTCCCGAGAGATGCCAGGCATCAGGCACTTCTAAGCCCCAGAGCTGCTCATTTTCTCCCTCCAAGAATAGTCTGAAGTTGGTACCCTTGTTATCCGACAATATATGACGAGCCCGAGGCACTGAGAACCAAATAACCAAAGACCCTGACACACAACGGAAGCCTTTTAGCCGCCTGACGTAAGCAGAAGACGCAACCTTGCCTGCTGAAAGCGAGGCTCACTTAGAGCACTTGCTGAGGAAGATCAAGGATTGCAGCCTTCCTCATGGATCGCAACTCAAGGTAAAGAAAATGAAAATTCTCACACCTGGACCTATAGGAAGCGTCACGACGACAAAAGGGAAAAAAGATCGACATTGTCCAAGAAGTCTTGCTTGGCTCCCCAATCAATGCTCACGGAAGCAGTAGTCGAGAGATGAAAAGGTATATTGAATTACGTGAATGTGCTGCACCTGACCGCTTCAGAGCATCGGAAAGCAGGGTGTTGATTTGAGGTCTAAGGTGAGCCTGACTTAAGCCAAACGTATCAACACCCATGAAGCTGGCATAGGTCTCAGCACTGTTTCATTCTGTTACACCTGAGGTCACCAGGAATGGGAGTGGACTTCCTGGCAGCTTAGGACATTGAAATGGCTAAGCCCAGGGGCCAGGGGAGTCTGAGAAACCATTGGACCAGGAACGGAGTGATTGAAACGGAAACCTGATGAGTTAGAGTAAGCCAAGGTAGGGTGTCAGGTTGACAGAGGAGGAAGGAAGAGTTGTGACTAAAGATGTGCTGGAAGATAAACATGAGCCGGAGTGTGAAGGGCTGTGATCCACACAGGGAAGGGAGAATTTCATTTTGAGTGTCATGGGCAGCCATGAGAGATTTTATCTGAGACATTGACACTGCTTAGGGAGGACCTTGTGGATACAGGAATGGGTACGACTGAAAACAAAAATCTACACACCAAGGTCCTACATTTAGAATCTCCTGACACAGGAATGTATATGTTCTATAACTCTTGATGGAATAACACATTCATCCTATATTCCAAAGAGAAAGAAATGTTACAAAACAACCCATAGAAAACACAAAGATAACACATGGAGAGAACCAGTGTGGAGGAGCCATGGTAACTGCTAACTGGGTGCAAGGATTGGTCATTGTTTATCTTTCGCCCTTTGTTTAAAAATAAACACATGCTGATTTTATAAGACATTAAAATGTATTTTTACTGTATATTTCATGAAAGTTATGAAAGGAATGTATGCTAATTATTACAATATGCAAATCATATGCAAATAGACACAATAAAGGAAGAAGGGACTCCTGCTACCCACTAGCAAATTCTATTTCTTTCCCAAGAGGAATTGTTACCACTATTAATAGTTTGGTGTCTATCCTTCCAAATAAATCTACATAGGTATATATTATTATTATCTCTATATATTTCAAATGGGATCTCCCTGGGGGGTACAAAATGATTAAGCTCTGGGCTACTAATTAGAAGACGTGGTTTAAATCCATCCAGAGGCACTTGGTATCTCTGATAGACATGAGCTCACCATAAACTGGAATTTACTCCGTGGCAGCTTGCTTTAGTTAAGTACAGATAAGGTTCTATACTGAAATAGTTCCTTAGGGTTACTGTTTCAAACAAATTAGCACAAGCCTGGTGACATAAAACAACACAAGTATTTTTATAATTCTGGAGGCCAAACAAAATAACCAAAACTCACTGCCATCAAGTCAGTGCTGACTCATAGTGACCCACTGTGGGCTTTCTGAGATTGTAACTGTTGACCAGCATGGAAAGCCCAGTCTTTCCCCCATGGACCTTCTGGTGGTTTTGAACTGCTGACCATGGGGACCACAGCCCAAAGCATAACCACTACACCAGCAGGGCTCCTCAATGTAAGGCTGGAGGCCAGAAGTCTGAAATCAAGGTGTTCTTTCTGAGGGCCTTAAGGGAGAAACCACCCCAGGCTCGCTATTAGCTTCTGGCGGTTGCCTGCAGTCCTTGGTGGTCCTGGCTTTTCAATATTTAACAACTTCAATCTGTGCCTCTGTCTTCACCTGGCCTCCCTCTGCGTGTCTGACTGTCTTCACACAGCGTTTTTATATTGGATTTTAGACCCACCCTCACTCAGTATCACCCTATCTTAATTATGTTCATCTGCAAAGACCCTAATTCCAAATAAAGCCACATTCTAAGATTCCAAACTTAAAACCAAACGCACTGCCATTGAGTCGACCCTGTAACACAGGGCAGCACTGCTCCTGTAAGTCCCCAAGACTGCAACTCTTTCAGGGAGTAGAAAGCTCCGTCTTTCTTCCACAGAGCAGCTGGTGGTTTCAAACTGCTGACCTTTTGGTTAGCAGCCCAACACAGACACACGACATCACCAGGTTCCAGAGGGCCATCAATTTGGGAGGGATACTATTCAACCCAGCACATTCTATACGCTTATATATGTTGGGGGGAGAGAGAGGCTTTCCTACACACGGGATCATACTGCAGTATACTCGGGGCCTTGTCTCTTGTTAGCGCACCCACAGATGTGCCCAGTATTCTTTTGCACTATAGAGACACTTCCTGCTCTACTGTTGACGAGGGAATCATGGTGGCACCGTGGATTGGGCACCGGATTGCTAACCACCATGCCCGCAGTCCAAGCCCCAGCCATGCCCCAGGAGGCAGAGGAGGTCCCCCTCCCCTAAAGACTTAGGCTCAGAAACCCCACATCACGTTGCTAAGCGCTGCGATCAACTCGATAGCAGGGGATTTACTATCGGTGACCACTTTCTTCTCAGACACAATGCTGCATGGAGATGCCGGGTAGAGAGATTCGCTCAGATAGATTCAGAGGTGATTTAAGTTTCGTTTTCTAGAAGTAGAACTGCTGGACCAAAGGGTATGTGCATTTTCAATGCAGACGTTGCCAGACTGCCTCCCCAGAGCCCCTTCCAATTTACACTCTTAGCAGCCAACTGTCGGTGGCTGTTTTCACATATTCTAATCAACTCTAGAAATTATCAGTCAAGTTTTGCTGTTGGGTTTTTTTTTAATCAGTCGGGAAAAAGTGTTTCATTCCACAGAATATACTTTGGGAAACACTGTTCCACAGTTATTTTTGTTTTCTGAGCATTAGCCAAGACATGATTTTTATTTCAACTGCTTTTAATTTCTCCAAAAGACTCATCTCTGGGAACCCTGGTACAGAATATTAATCCAAATCTTTGATGTGAAAGTCCAGTCATCTGAATGTTCAGCAGATTAATGAAGGAGCTAACCTGATAGTCTCCTACGAGTCTACTGAAGAAGAAATGGAATCATGAGGCTGGGATGTCTGCTTGCTCAATGTGCATACCCTCCATCATGGGCTCTAGAAGAATAGACGGCTTCTTTCTCTCCGAGGAACCCTGGTAGTGTAGTGGTTATGCATTGGGCTACGATCCACATGGTCAAAAGTTCGAAACCAGCAGCAGCAGATCCAAGAGAGAAAGACTAGGCTTGGCTCCCATAACAGTTCCCGTTTCAGAAACCCACAGGGGCTTGCTATGAGTCAACACTGCCTCAATGGCAGTGAGTTTCGGTTTGGTCTCTCTCTCTGCACAGGATAGCTCATCAGTAAAGGAGAAGATGTGCTGAGAAGATGGTTGGGGTGCAGGAAGGAGAACCATCTGAAATGGAAACGAGGAAAGCATCTCATGGTGGATGTCAGTGATTGAGGGAGGAGATGGTACCGTAGAACTATGAGCTAAACATGGTCCAATGCAGACGTCTTCCTTGGGGGAAGAAGTCCTGCAGGCAGACGATCCTAGAAGGAGACTCAGAGATCGCACTCTGGAGTTCTCAAGAGGCCGGGCAGCAAACATCGTCTGCGGTGCCGGTGGCCAAGCTCCCCAGCTCAGGCTCCTCCGTCTATGGGGCACGAGCCAGAGTCTGTTGGCAACCCCTTGGCTCTGAGCATGGTTCTATCAGAGAGGTAATGTCCCTATTAGCAAACAAGGAAACTGAGGCTTCGTTCACCTACGGGCACACAGCTTCTGTGGTCGGTGTCACTCCCCCTTGAGGATGAGCCGGATTTAGTGACTGGCTTCTAAGGACTAGAACACAATGCAGTGATAATGTGTCACCCCTAAGAGTCCCTTATAAAAGCACCACGGTCCCCGTCTGGGGACTCTCTCTAGATTCCTCTCACCGGAAGAAGTCCGCTGCTGTCTTGAGAGCAGCACCTCAGAGCGACCTGTGTGACAAGAAAGTGTCATCTCCGGCCAGCAGCCAGCGAGGCAGCCATGGGAGCGAGACTGGAAATGGGTCCCCTACCTGTCCCTCCCACAGAGCCTTAAGGTGACTCTCAGCCAACGCCTGGGGGGTCCAGCCTTTCAAGAGATCCCTGTGTGAGGGATTCTCACCTAAGACACCTCTGGATTCCTGACCCACAGACAAAGCACAGGGGAGCTGAAGCCACTAAATTTGGGGTGATTTATTCTAAAGTCAAGGATAACTCTCACAGCTATTAACTAGCAGAGCTGGTATTTAACTCCAACTTGGTCTGTCTCCAGAGCCTGGGGTCTTAATCATTTGCTCATTTATTCCCTCACTTAAATATGTGTTTAGCGATTATGTAGTACAATGCAGACACCATGCCAGGGCGAGTGACGGTGGTGATGTCCTGCCATATGACACACTCTAAACAAATAAACACCAATGGGGGGCCGCCTGTGGAATGAGCTTTGCTAGGAGAAGAATAAACTAGTGAGGAGGAACCTGGCTTTGCTATTCAGTTGCTGGCTCCCTCAGGACGCAGTTTCTCTGTGAAAGAGCGGCAGCTAACCCAGTGTTCTGATGCGCAGCCGTGAGAGCGTGATTCGGAACGAGTCCAGTTGGTTAAGAAAACTCGAGCATCTTAAATTATTTGATTACTCCCACCAACACAGTTTCTTTTCTTTTTTTAAAACAAAGCACATTCACCAGTGAACATCTTTCAGGAACATTCGCTTAATGATACTCTATTAATTATATTATATAAATTATAGGATGTTGTTATAATATTATATTAATTTATATTACATAATTAATTATGAGATACTATGTAACAAAATAAATGATCAACAATAATATCATAGTTAATTATGTGGTTAATTATACAACCAATGAATATATTATCATATTCTAATTATATTATATAAATTATATAATATTCCCTTAATTATAATGATATATCATGCCACCGCCCCCTCCCACCCGACACCGCCTGACCTTTGGTGATTGTCCTAGGAAAGCTAAGTAGGAAGCTGTCTCCAGTCTTGTCAAGTGTCCCAACCAGAAGTGGACTCTTCTGGTCTCTATGGTCATCTTAGGTGGTCCCATAAGCAAGCCTACCATGCTGACAGCCTCTTGATAACATTTGGGGGTTTGAGGTTTTTGAGGGAAGGAAGACATCGCCTCTGATCTTGCAGCAAGCTCAGGATAAGGTGTACTGAATCCTAGGATCAGTGAGACGATTACTCCAGGGAAAGCCTCTCCCCGCCCTCCTTCATCCCATCCTTGTCCCCTTCAACCCATAGGAGTTGGTCCCCATGGTAAGTGGAGACAAGGCTTCCCATTGAGCGAACAGCAGTGAAAAAGCTTCAGGTAGGAATCCCTTGTACGAAGAAGTGAACAATTCATCTAACTGGGCATGGAAGTAAGCTATCACAGGCTTTGCTGAGGAGTCAAGGGCATCAAGTCCCTACCATAGTGTGGCCGATGATTTTATGTCAGCCAGGCGCTCCAGGCTAGGGTAGATCTGTGGTTTTCTCACGAGGAGGACCTGGGAACTCCCCCTTTCTGCCACTCTGCCTTCCTGCTGGCTGGGGCTCTGGGAGCCATCCCGACAGCTGCCAGGGCCCTGCCATATTTCCATGGACCTCGGATCCACAGGACGCTGCCCCCACCAGCCTGGGATCCGCTACACTCTGCATCACTGCAGGGGACCGCAAGAGTCTGAAGAGGGACTTGTGGACGTGAGTGGGACTGGGCTGGGACGCTTTCTTGCTATATAATTCTTTCTTTATGTAAAGCGGCCATTCGGGTTTGTTTCTTTCATCTGACAAACAACTGGCGAGGGGTGAGGTAGTGAAGGGGGTAGACTCAGAAAGAGACCGCCTAAAGGTGCACACAGAAGGTTGAATTCAAGCCTAGCCTCAGGGCAGCTCTGCAGGTAGGTGTCCACGAATGCAGCAGTCTCTAGCCAGTCTCCAGCGCTCTACCTATTTTAAGAACTATGCATCAGTATCGAGACCAGACTAGCTTCCCTCCTGCATGAACTCAAACATCGCACACAGTGCAGCCACAAGCTAGCATTTCCTAATCACCTACACAGGAAAGATGAGAAAATCACTTCAGGGAATCAGAAAAATGCCCCGCGTGCATGCCCCGCGTGCAGTGCAGAATGACGACCTTCAGGCTGTGGACGGCCGGGCTCTGCCAGATACTAAGCAGTGCAGGCTGTGAGGCCAAAGCCTCTCTGCCCAGCTCCTGGGCCACAGAGAAGATGTGACCAGATGGGTGTGCCTGCATACCAGTACATATTTATAAGAAGAGACCAAGGACAGGGCCTGACCCGTGAGCCATCGTTTGCCGTCTCCTGGCTTGATAACCACCTTCAAGTTAGCACCAACTCCCGGTGACCCAGGCCATCGTTGGTGATCAGTTGTAGATTGGATGGCTGTGATCCACAGACAGGGTCTGCATCGGTTGGTTTTTGCCCTTAGATCGCCAGGCCTTTTTTTTTAAACTTTACAACTTTTTATGATTTAAAACTTTACAGAGTAAATTGGTTTTCCATTCAACAATTCATACATTGATTGTATTCCCCAAGAGATACCAGCCTTCTTCCCACTTCCACCCTCCTTATGTTTTTATACTATGCTTCCTTCTTGCCTGTTCCTTCTTGCTTTTAAGAGTTTTGATCCATAAGCAAATGTTGTCCATTTGGCTTTGCAAGGATGATTATTCTAGGGAGTGTATGTTATTCTCAGATGTTATCCTTCCCCTCCAAGTCAGTATGTTGCTTGGCTGAAAGCTGAAGCAGAGGAGTGAGCACAGGTCCCGGAGTGAAGAGTCACTAAAGGCCATAATCTGCGGATTCCAAGTCTCCATCAGGCCAGTCAGCCTGAACTATTTTATGATTTTGTGTTTTGTTCCACTTTCATCTCCCACTCGACTTAGGACCATTTTGTGATCCATCTAGTTCTTCTGGTCTCAGGGTTGTGAAAGATGAGCTTCACTGTGGTCAATTCATCCTCTGGAGTAATTGTTCCCATACATCTTCTATATTCTTTATTCTTATTTTATGGTACTTCTGTGCTGTCTCTGGCGGGTGGGGGTGGGTAGCAAAGAGTGTGCAGGTGGTGCACGCAAAACTGTCATCTGTGTGAATACTCTACTAGTTGGTGCATCTCTGATCCAGAAACACCAGGTTCAGCTCTTTGAAAGAGAAGAACAATGAGATACGCATGCACCCTGTGGCTGTCTGGAAGGCCCTCTCTCCAAAATGGTGAGCCATGTCAGTAGAGAGACAGCAATGCAGAACATGGGTCCCGACACGCTAAGTCACAATTGTCTGTTCCCATGCTTGGGCCAGGCCAAAGTCTACCACCTCACCTCTTCCTTTGTCTTGAAAGCTTTGTTACACTAACTCCAATGAAAGGTTTTCTTGTGAATTTTCTCATGTTTAACAAGACCTGACTTCCACATATAAGATTTCCCACAAATAATTCATGGAAAGGGCTTCTTTCCTTGGTGAAATCTCTGATGTACCTACTAAGGCATCACATTCACCACATGAAAGGTTTTTTGCCGGTTTGAATTCATAGATAAGTTTTGAGATGTGCTTTTTGAATGAAGCCTTTGCCACATTCACTACATACATGGGATTTCTCTCTCTCCAGGGTAAGTTTGCTGATGAACAATGGGCTTATTCTTCCTGAGAAAGTTTTTCCACATCCACCACATACATGGGTTTTGGCTCCTGTGTGAATTCATAGATAAGTTTTAAGATCTCCTTTCTGAATGAAGCTTTTGCCACATTCACCACATACATGCGGTTTCTCTCCCGTATGAATTAGCTGATGAACACTGAGAGCAGCCTTCCTGAGAAAGGCTTTTCCACATTCACCACATACATGCGGTTTCTCTCCAGTATGAGTTCACTGATGATCAGTGAGAGCATTCTTCAGATAAAGCCTTTTCCACATTCACCACATACATGGGGTTTCTCTCCTGTGTGAAATGCCTGATGTCCTAGAAGGCATTTCTGCTAACTGAAAGCTTTACCACACTCACGACATACACAGGGTTTTTCTCCTGTATGAGTTCGTAGATGCATTTTGAGATGGTTTTTCTGAATGAAGCCCTTGCCGCATTCACCAGAGACATGGGGTTTCTCCCTAGTACGAGTTCGCTGATGAACAGTGAGAAGACGCTTCCTGGTGAGGCCGTTCCCACATTGATCGCACACACAGAGAGTCTGTGCTGCATGAGTTTTCTGATGTTTCTTGAGGTATGATTTACTGGGATAACATTTGCCACAATCTAAGCATTTATATAGCTTTTGTAGTTCGTGAGCTTTTTGTTAATGTTCATTAAGTTTGAACATTTTATTGAATTTTTGCCACAATATCTGCATCTGTAGGTCTTATCTAGTGTATCAATGAGCTGGTGCTCACAGAGCAAAGACTCTTCAATGAAGGCCGTAGCACGTTTATCACCTGGGTGTGGTTTCTCAATTTCATACGATTCCTGATGCTGAATCCACTGGGACTTCATGAGCCTAGATTGTTCACACTCAGGGAATCGCATTTCACTGTAAACTTGCTCCTGTTCAACATGGAGAAAAGTTTTCTCCTCTCCATTGAGCACAACTGACTTCTGTTCTTTGTTGCTCCTGTTCTGATCTAATTCCAGAATGATTAAATCTGATTTCACAATTTCTTCATGTAAGCCAAACATCTCATAGTTTTCCTTGAGAGGAAAATTAGTTTTGTGCTGAGAAACCATCCTTTCCAGTGTGTTACATTTATAGCACCGTCCCTTTCTGTCCATATATCTTCCATGTTGCAAGTATTGGAGCAGACGATCACCCTCTTTCTGGAGTTCGATGGAAACCAGGTTGCGATAGTTCTCTGACATCACATCCTGATACAGGGTCTTCTGAGCAGGGTCCAGGAGCTGCCATTCCTCCCGGGTGAACTTTACAGCCACATCGTTGAATGTCAGTGATTCCTGAGCCTTGGTCATTTTCTTTGGTCCTTATAACACTGTCGGCAACTAGGATGCTCTATTATTGTTCA
Source organism: Tenrec ecaudatus (assembly GCF_050624435.1). Classification (NCBI taxonomy): domain Eukaryota; kingdom Metazoa; phylum Chordata; class Mammalia; order Afrosoricida; family Tenrecidae; genus Tenrec; species Tenrec ecaudatus. The sequence goes on from NC_134543.1 coordinate 32,362,268, forward strand.
TATGGATCAGCTCTAATGATGTTCACAAATTTCAATCTCTCATGGGACATCCCAGAAATAATAATACCCAAACCAGGCACTTCTTCCTCTTTCTTCTGTGCTGCTGTTGACACCGATTTGCAGACGGAGGACTGCCTGGCAAGCACACTCCAGTCCTGGCTCCATCCACAGAGAGTCTGTCAGGTCCATCACAGAGTACTCCCCAGGGTATCACAGTTGTCCTTAAGGCTCTTCAATTCGAGGAAATGCTTGGCAGGTTTACTCTTCTGACTGCATGTATGTCTGTCAAGATGCTGTCCGAAAGGAGATCTGTACCTTGAGTCATTTATGGTCAAGATAGGTCCAGAATCTTTACACAAAGCCAGTCAAGACAAGACTCATGACAATGGCCCCCGTTTTGTCCTCGGGATGCTGACTTCCATCAAGGATACACCCAGTGAATTCTATCATTCGGAGCGATGAGCAAAGACCTTGGACGCTGACCATCAGGACAGCCTGGGCCCTTGTACACTGGCGCTCTCCTGGGGTCAGACTCCAGGAAACACAGATCCCTCCTGCTTCCCCTCAAGCTCCTCTGGCCAGCACTGCCCTCAGGGAGCCCAGGATTGCTCACCCTGTTTGGAGTCAGGTGAATAGATTTGGTTCAAAAACCAGTCAGAAGTTGAAATCCTTCCTTATGATACTTCAATGTGCAAGACAGTAGTAACAGATTTCTAGCTCCCTAGACTGGCTCATATTTCTCTGTGGCAAATCTTTGATCCAGAATTACTTCAGCATGATCGAGAAATCAATATAATTTATCCTCCAGGTGCCTTGCCTACTGGAACAGCCATCCTGGGGCTTCCAGTGAATTGCCCAATATAATCTGATGCTTGTGCCTCGTGGGACGCTCAGGCTGCAACTCCTCAGTCAGAGCCGCCAGGCCTTTCTTCCTAGCTTGTCTTTATCTGAAAGTCCCACTGAAACCTGTTCACCATCATCACAACAGGCAAGGCTCCACTATCAGATGGGTGGGGGCTGCAGATGGGGTGCACTGATGAGGAACTGAACCTGGGTTTACAGCATTAAAAACTTCTAATTCATTGCCATTGGGTCTATTCTAAATCAGAGTGACCCTATAGGAGAGAGTATAGTATGGAGATAGAGCTCCTGTGGGTTTCCATATGTGTTGACAGAGGTAGAAAGCCTCATCTTTCTCCCACCGAGCAGCAGGTGGTTTTGAACTGCTGACCTTGTAGTGTGAAGGCCAACTCATAAGCTACTATGCTACCAAGGCTCCCGGTTTCCAGCAGGGAGGACAAGAATTCTAACCACTGAACCACCACTGTACCCTGACCTGTGCCTTACATCATCTGAAAAAGGAGAGACTCAGCTTTTATCCTCACCAGGACTTGGTACCTTGTAACATGTTACAAGGTTCTAAAAAATTAGGATAGAACACCACAGAAAGTGGAGTCAGAAACACCTAGTATATTCTAGAAATGTATGTGGGGACAGTCATGTCCTGAAGGAGGAACATATCAGGTCTGTCACACCAACTTCTAAGTACCACATATGCTCGCGTATAAGTCGAGTTTTTCCAGCACATTTTTAATGCAGTTTTGGTGTTAAAGTTAGGCGCCTCAGCTGATATTTAGGTTGGCCTGTACTTGAGTATATATGGTACCTCACAGCATAGTAGAGCTTGTGCTACTTACTGTTGTTTCTCATGCCATTAGGTTCTTAAATGCAAGCCTGATAGGAAGTCCCTGTATACAACCTACCTTGAATAATGCATGTGTGCCTTATAAAGGAAAGATAAAGTCTCTTGGATCTTCAGTGGTTTAAATATACATACAACTAACCAGGTGGCAAAGAGCTTGTGCATTAGCTTTTGCATAATTCTGCAACCAAAAACACATACAAAAATTAAATACAACACCAGTAATTAATGACTGCATTAATATAACTCAGTGGGTGATGGAGATTTGCTGGAAATTAAATCACTACTTATGATATCAAAATAGCATTCACTGCCATAGCCCAACACTACTGAAAAAGTCCATTGCACCACCATCTGACACATACCTAGTGCACACAGGCCATTTACCAATTAAGTCCTGCTGTTCACGCCCTCTTCTGCTGGACCTTCTGTTCCTGCCCTGACCAGGAGTCCCACCTATTTGTCCCTGCCTCAGAGAGACGTTTTTAATGAAGTCTGAGATGGGGGTCTGGCATGGGCATTTGAATGAGACAGTCTGGGTTAAAATGTGGGGACCCGAGGGAGGGCTCTTTCTGAGCATCTCTCCCAATTAAACCACCTTCCCTTGGTCCCCCCATGGCTCCAACAGAGGTCAGGATGCCCTTTGAGGAGTCCAGCGATTTAGATTTAGGTCTCTGGGGAGGCCCAGGCTTCAAAGGCCTTTATCCAAGGCTGCTTCCACTTTCTTCCTGACACTTAGCATCCAACTGCTAGCACAGCCTAGGGGAAACTCACTGTGTCCCATGAAGAATGGGCTCTTTTCAGGCAGACAAGAAGCCCGGAGCTGAGACGCAAACTGCATCATTCTAAGGTGGAAAATACAACTTTGATGTGTACTTGAGAAATGCCTGAGAAATAATCCCAAGTATTTGAAGTGTCAAGTTACCATGGCATTTCTGGAAGGCACTGCTACTGAGCATCATCATGCTGAAGGGCACATCCTTTTCCCCTGCTCTCCCCCACCCCACCCCCTTTTCTCCCCACCAAGCAAGGGCACTGGGAGATCTGACGTCAAGGTCACCCCTGCAGATTGGTTTCTGGGAGTAGCAGAGGGGACATCATGCTCTGGAATTGATTCTGGGTCTGTCTCCCCTTCATGCGTCACAGCTGCTTTGGGGGTGATTCCATGCCCCCCCCACCCCATCCCACCCCACCCCACAGGGAGCTGGCAATAGCATTAATCAGCCACCGCCTAATTACTAGCTAACTAATTAGCAAGGAGGGAAGCTCCCAGGTCCCTGCTGTGCCTTAATAATTAATCCATAAACTGGTTAATCTGGTGGCAGTCTCTAGCAATAATCCAACGTGAGTTCTCCCCTCCCAGCCTGTAAAGCAGATACCCGAGAGCTGTCTCCTCTAAATACCAAGCCCGCCACCCCATCACTTGCCAAGAGGCTGCCAAGTCTACCTTCTGGGTGGCTTTGTCTCTGTCCCCGCAGGGCATTCTTGCTGCTTCCCCCTTTTGTTTGGACCCTCCTATCTCCTGTCTCAGTTGCTGAAGCAGGTTACTTGCAAGGTCTCCCTGCCTATCACCTCCACCCCCTTCAACCCATCCTCCTTTCAAATTCCCCAAATAACAATGCGATGTTTCATGGGCTACGTCCTGTCACTCACCTGCTTAAAATCCACAGTGTAGTGGTTAGGCATTGGGCTGCCAACCTGAAGGCCAGCAGTTTGCAACCCCCAGCTGTTCCAAAGGAGAAAGAGCAGGCTTTCTAGTCCCCTACGTTAGTCTCAGAAACCCACAGGGCAGTCCTACCTTGGCATCCGACAACTTTGTAAATTTTAACTGTGACCTTGGCCTCTAGCCGAAGGCCCAGATTTGAAGACCCAACTGCCTACTTGGTATCTCCACTCTGAGATCTCAACCTCAACGCTTCAACCATTCTTGTGTATCCCAACCTACCATCTAACTAGCATCCGGGGGTGGTGTAAATGGTTAATGCGCTTCACTCCTAACCAGGAAGTTCTAGGTTTGAACTCAACCAGAGGTCACAAAAAGGGACAGAAATCTACTCAAAAAACCAGAGAGCCGTTGAGAACCATACTCTCACGTACACGGAGCCACCAGGAGTTGGGATTTGGCTTGATGGACGCTGTGTTTCTTAACCTCCAAACTCCTCCTCCCCTCCTTCAGTGTACTTATTAAACATTTTATCACGTAACATCGCTGTCTATCTATGTCAAAAACCTAGTTAACTTCTTAATGAAAGATCTTTCGTGGATCACTTTGCGGTGTGGCCTTTCTCACAAGGGTTTTGTAACTCCTACTCAATGGGTGGGTGGGGCTATGCAAATTGGTCTATGGAACCGCAACAAGTGGATTGGTTAGTTTACTATTAGGTTTAAAATGGCCATCCCAGAAGGGCGGGTCGGAGTGAGGGACATCACTACAGCTAGAAAGAAGAGAGGAGAGAAGGGTAGGTCCTTTAGATTTGGGGCCGCTGCACTGGACTCAGGAGACAGAGCTGTAACACTGGAGACTGGCTGGAGATGGTGCAGTGCAACTAGATGGTGACAGTGGGGTGCCACCCCATGAAACAAAAGAGCTGAGCACTTCAGGCAGAAGCTTCTGGGGAAGGGGGGGAGGGAAGGGTGCCTTTGGGCACTTGCTGATGGAGCTAGAGAGTTGAGCACCTTTGGGTTCTTAGGAGAGGCCAACCTGTGGGTTCAGCTGAGAAGTTGTCCTACCCAAAGAATTGTAGTCTAAGTCTTGATCCTGAATTGTAACCTGTTACTTCCCCAGTGAACCCCATAATCGTGAATGTGGTTTGGGAGTCATTTGTAGCCAGGGCAATGGATGAGTGGCTCCAGCAGAGAAGTGCAGAGCACTGCTGGAGGGAGGGCTGGTGTCAGGGTTGGTGAAAGGGTTGGACGGAGGAGGTATGTCTGCCTTCTGCTTCACAACCTTGGACTGTTGCTCTTGATCTTCACTCTTTCACCAAGTTAGAGGAGGTCAGATGTCCCCCCACACACCATTCTTCTACCCCTTCCTTAAACATAGCAACGGCTCCCTTCCAAAGCCCTTGCCCTGCTCTATGTTGTCCTTTCACCCTTCGAGCAGGTATTGTAATTTACTTATTGTTTAATGGTTTTGCTCATCTCTTCCTCTTCTTGCCCTGCTGGGAGGTAAGCTCCATAGGGTATTTGTTGATGGAGCTATACGACCGTGTTAGTCAGGTAGACTAGAGAAGCATATCCATAGACACTCATATGTGTGTAAGAGAGTTTCATATAAAGGGTAATTGTACATTAAGAAAGCATGCCAACCCAGTCCAGTCCAAGCCCATAAGTCTGATATTAGCCCCTATGTCTGATACCAATCTACAAGGTCCTCTTCAGAGTCATGAAACACATGCAATGACACCGAATGCAGGATGATCACAGGCCAGTGGGTAGAAAGTCTTTGGATTCAGTGGCGTTATCAGCATCTCAGCACTGGCAGGGGTCTCTATGTGGTTTCTCTGGCTTCAGAGGTTTGGTTGCATCAGGTAGGTCCATGTGGCTTCTCCGGTTCAGGGCACCAGCATAGTTCCATGTGTCTTCTCAGCTGCAATGTCTTCCAGGGAGTGAGCCGAGTCTCTCCCACCCCCAAGGAGGAAAAACCAGATTTCCCAGAATTCTCAGGAGAAAGCCATGCCCACACAGAGACCTCATTGGCTACAATCTGATTGACAGACTAGACTCCACGCCTTCATTCTTAATCCTCTCAAGTCCCAAACTGACAACATATTATGTAACTAGACTCTAGTAGCCAAGGCTGGTCCTTAAGAGGTATTCAATATGTATTTGTAGCACGAACGAATGAGTCATGCTTGACTCATTGCCTGCGTTCAGAGCCTACCTCTGGGGCTCAGCAATGACAGTGATGAGCTCCCCTTCCGCAAACACAGATGAATCAGATCGCTCTTCATCTCCTCCATTGCCAACACCACAGTCAAAGTCATCTGTATTTTTCACCTGAATTATTCCAAGAGCCCAGCATCTGATTTCCCCGCCTCAGCTTTGCACCACGAGAAGCCATTCTCCAGCCCATACAGAAGTCAGCCTACTCTCTTGAAAGCCTAAATTAAATCATGGCCCTCCGCTGCTCAGACTTTCCCACCCCAAAGCCTAACAAAATGTAGTCTTCAGGAAGACCCTACTGCTTTGGCCTCTGCCGGATCCTGGACCTCACTTCCCGCCACTCTCCCCGCAGCTCATGTTTTCCAGCCACAGTGTCCTCCTTGCTGATGGCTGACAAACCAGCTGCACCCTGGACCTGGAGCTTTTTGCAGCAGTATATCCCACAGACGAGCCCTGGTGACACAGTGGTTCAGGACAGTCTGCTAACCAAAAGTTGGAAGTTCAAACCCACCAGCCGCTCCTCGGGAGAAAGATGTGGCAGCCTGCGCGCATCAAGACGACAACCCGATGGGGCAGCTCTGAGCTGTCCTCTGAGGTCACTAAGAGCCGGAACTGCTCGCACGGCAACAGCTGGGTTCTTGCGTTTCTGTCCTGCTCCTTGGAGGGCTCACGTTATCCCCATCATGGAGCTCCTCTCGTTCATCCTCCAGGACCTCTGGTCCAAGGCCATCTCTTCCAGGGAGCCTTCCTTGACTGCCTCGTCTGGAATACTGCCACCTTCCATCACTGTCAAGCATGATCCCCACTGCCCCTCATTTACTTTTCTCCATAGAACTTATTGCGAGAAACCAAATGGATTAGATCTCTTGTTCATAGACGAATCCCAGAAACTCAGCGAAAGCAACTCTCTTCGATGTGTTCCCCTGGCAGCCCCAGGGTCTAGAAGTGAATACCAGGGAGCTTGGCAAAGCTCATGAAAATGTATTGTTATCACTGAAATGGCATCTTTCCATGGGCTTTTTGGAGCCCCCTATGCATGGCAAACGAAGAAAGAGACACATACCCAAGGCTGTCCTCACTGGGCCCTCTGAAGCCCGCACCACCCACAGGGAAAAGGATGTGGCTCTGCCTTCGAGGGCTGCAGGCAGGCCTGCAAAGAGGAGCAAAGGTCTCCGTGTTTTCAGGCATCATCAGAACACAAAAATCATACCATTGTGAATGGGGGTGGGGTGCAGAATGGAGACCGAAAGCCTATTTGTAGGTCACTGGACATTCCTTCACAGAAAGATCTTGGAGAGGAGATGAGCCAGTCAGGGTGCATTGTAGCAACGATGAAACATACAATTTTCCTCTAGTTCCTAAATGCTTCTTCCCCCCCCCCTCCCCACTATCATGATCCCAATTCTACCTTACAAATCTGGCTAGACCAGCAGATGTACATTGGTACAGATAGGAACTGGAAACACAGGGAATCCAGGGCAGATGATTGCTTCAGGACCAGTGGTGTGAGTGGCGATACTGGGAGGGTGGAGGAAGAGTGGGTTGGAAAGGGGGAACCGATTACAAGGATCTACATATAACCTCCTCACTGGGGGACGGACAACAGAAAAGTGTGTGAAGGGAGATGTTCAACAGGGTATGATATGACAAAATAATAATTTATAAATTATCAAGGGTTCATAAGGGACGGAGGAGTGGGGAGGGAGGGGAAAAATGAGGAGCTGATGCCAGGGGCTTAGGTGGAGAGCAAATGTTTTGAGAATGATAAGGGTAATGAATGTACAGATGTGCTTTATACAATTGATGTATGTATGGATTGTGATAAGAGTTGTATGAGCCCCCAATAAAACAATATAAAAAAAGCTGAAACTGAACAACCAAACTCACTGCCATGGAGCTGCTACCCGACAGGACAGAGTAGACACGTCGCTGAGGATTTCTGAGATGGTCGCTCTTGTAGCTAGCACCGCACAGAGTAGACACGATGACACTCCATGGCTCCCCTCCTCTAAGGTTCCCAAGACTGTCAGTCTTTCAGGAGGCTGACTACCCCAACCATCTTTCTGCAGGGGAGTAGCTGGGGGGTTCAAGCCAACAACCTATGCGTTGGCAGCCTGTACCCCAGGGTTCTTTACTAAGAGCCAGTTCCAGCGAATTTCCTCGTAGGGAAGGAAACGGAATAAACCCGCGAAAGCGTGGGAGGGGCAAGGTATTCCATCAGGAGAGACCTTTTGTCACTTGTGGAGCTTGGAACAATCTCTAAACTTAAACCGACTGCCACGGTGCCAATTCTGACGCATATCGACTCTACGGGACAGAGTAGCGCTGCCCCTGTGGGTTTCCGAGCCGAGAACTGTCCAGAGGCAGAAAGCCTCCCCTCTCTTCTGCTCTCTAAGCTTAGGGTATTTTAAAAGAGGAAGGGAGAAGAAGGCTAGAAATCAGCAAAGCTTTGATGCTCTGAAAAGTTTCCAGATCCCCTCTGTCTTTTTTTTCTGGAGGCTTCCAGGGAACCCCCTTCTGTACCTTCTCCCTGGGAGGACATTAGGAGGTGAGAAAGGACGGGGCATGGAGTCATAAAGCCCTGGTACAGGGCCTGCTGAGTTACAGACTCACTGCCCAAGTCACTGAACTGTTCAGAGGCTCATTTCCCCATCTGTGAGCACAGAGAGCAGGTGAGATGGCCATACACAGAGATGCCAACAGAACCCAGCCTCTCTGTACGAGTGGCCGTGAAGATGGGAGCAACCTGCCAACAGCAGACTTTGCGCGGATGTGAGGTGGAGCCGTTACCCCCACTCCCGCCAGGAGAACAGCTATCTGAAGGGTCCAGCTCTGACACCATGCAGTTACATGCGCTGTAAAGCAAACACCTATGAATGATTCATACCTTCACCTTTGTGCACTGAGAAAAGCAAACACAGGTCTGCGCTCATGGAACCTGCAGTCAACTGGAGGAGGCAGGCATTCAGGAAAACAGGATGATGGTACATGTGAATTTGTCAATTGGCCAACCCTCTGCAGGGGCCTCACTTCTAGGAGGGCACTGAGTCGAGGCACTTGAGTCAGCCTGGAAACCCAGGAAGTGCTCCCCTAGGAGAAGTCCCTTGTGGAAGTTCTGTAGGGTGGAAAAGGGAGAACCTGGGGAAGTACGGCCATTCCACAAAGGAAAGTGACCCCAAAGGGCACTGTGGATAGAAGACAGAGGTATGAGCAGGCTGGAGGGGACGCAGGGGCCTGCTCACGCCACAATGGCCTCTCAGACACCCCCAGAGGACAGGTCACAATCCTATTATTTCTAACTACAGATGACCAATGCCTGTGGGTTATTATCTAACCATTCCACTAAAAAATATTTATTGCATTGTTGTTTACCTTGATGACTGAGTTTTTTTGGACACCCCCTTAAATTTATAGCCTAAACCTGTGAGCCCTATTGATCCTGGTACCCTTGGGAGGCCATAAAGGATTTTAAGCGAGTTTACACCTTTGAAAAGTAGTTTCAATGGTTCGATGAAATAATCTTGATGAGTCCACTTTTCAAATGCCTTCTCTACGCCCAGAGCTACATGACGCGATTCCACAGGGCAGGTTGCCGTGTGATAATCAGCGCTATGAGAAATGGAAGGCGCCCTGGTGGTGTCGTAGCTAACACTGGGCTGATAACTGCAAGGTCAGCAGTTTGCAACCACCAGCCACACCAGGGTAGAAAGATGGGGCTTTCTACTCCCATAACGAGTCACAGTCTCAGAAACTCACAGAGGCCATTCTACCCTGTTCTCACAGGGTCACTATGAGTCGGCATCAACTCCACGGACGTGAGTTTGTTTGGTTTGGTTTATGAGAAAATGGACAACGACCACGTCGTTACACAACTTCCAAATTACACTATGACATAGTTTTCGAATTACATCATTCTATAATTGCCAGGCTACTGAGAATCCTGGGCCAGCAAAAGTGCCACAAACCTTAATGCTAACAGGGAACAATATTGTCGACAGCAATTTGGAGTTGCTGCTGCCAGGAGAACTCCTGATGTGCAAACTGGTTGGGAGGTGACTGTCATAAAATGCAAAACGTTGGCTGATGAGATTGCTGAGAAGTGTACACTAGCGGGGAAATACGACAATGAGCTCAGCTTTCCATGGGAAATAAACAAACAAAAATTATAAACCCACGGGGAATAAACACAGTTAGTGACCTGAAAGAAGTTATGTTTACCTGAGATTCAGAAGTGACTTGACACATTTACTACATGGTGCAGCCTACCAGGGGGTACACCCCCAAACCGGAATTGCACTGGGCAGAGCAGCACTTTCGTAGGATGCATTTTTCCTGCGAGGCGAGCATCAAGGAACTCACTCGGAGTTAGTGCACCCGGGCACCTCCTGCAAAGATTCTCTCTGGTCACAGTGAAAATTTTCATTCAAAGTCGTTTCACTCGAACCTCTTTTTTTTTTTTTTTTTTGTGATGGCCAATTTAAGAGAACAGCGTGTGGCGGTGACATTTTGCTTCCTGTTCCGGAAAAATGCCGCAGAAACTGTTGCGATGTTGAACTCAGCGTACAAGGAGAGCACTATGGGAAAGGTGCAAGGGTACAGGTGGTTTTCGCATTTCAAAAGTGGTGAAGTGCTGGCTGTGTTCTGGACATCTGTCAACTTCCTGGATAACAATGTGGACTCACAGGGCATTTACAGTTCATTCTACCAGGTCAGACTGTTATAATCAAACTTTCTATTTAGAAGTTCTGAACAAATAGGGTAACAGTGTACAGCAAAAAAGACCTGGTTTGTGGCAGATGGGGGTCTGGTTTTGCCACCACAATGCCCCAGCTCATGAAGCCTTCTCAGTGCACCAGTTTTTGGCAAAACCCAGCATGCCTCTCTTGCCCCACACACCTTACTCACCTAACCTAGCTCCATTCAACTTCCTTTTGTTTCTGTGAATGAAGAGGGGCATGAAAGGACAGTGATTTGATGACATAGAAGAGGTGAGGGGAAAAAATCAAGGGAGGTTCTGTCAGTCATCCAAACAGATGAGTTTGAAAAATGTTTTCAAGAATGGAATTGTAAAAGGCTTGAAGGTAAACAAATAGTCATCTAGCTCAGAAGCAACAAAGCCCACATGGAAGATACACACCAGCCTGTGCGATCATAAAGTGTCAAGGAGATGAGGTATCAGGCATCAAAGAACTAAAAATCATATCATTGTGAATGAGGGGGAGTGTGGAGTGGAGACCCAAAGCCCATCTATAGGTAACTGGATATCCCCTTACAGGGGGTCACAGGGAGGAGATGAGCCAGTCAGAGTGCAGTGTAGCAATGATGAAACATACAACTTTCCTTTAGTTCCTAAATGCTTCCTCCTCTCCCACTATCATGATCCCAATTCTACCTTGCAAATCTGGCTAGACCAGCAGATGTACACTGGTACAGCTAGGGACTGGAAACACAGGGAATCCAGGACGATGATCCCTTCAGGACCAGTGGTGAGAGTGGCGATACTGGGAGGGTGGAATAGAGAGGGGGAACTGATTATAAGAATCTACGTATAACCTCCTCCCTGGGGGACGGAAAACAGAAAAGTGGGTGAAGGGAGACATCGGACAGAGTAAGATATGACAAAATAATCATTAATAAATTACCAAAGGTTCATGAGGGAGGGGGGAATGGAAGAGTGGGGGGATGAGGAACTGATGCCAGGGGCTTACGTGGAGAGCAAATGTTTTGAGAATGATGAGTGTAACAAATGTACAAATGTGCTTTATACAATTGATGTATGTATTGATTGTGATAAGAGTTGTATGAGCCCCAATAAAATGATTTTTTTAAAAGAATGGAGTGGTAGATTTGACTAATGTACTGAGCGTAATGAAGAGTACTTTGAATCTATTAAGGCTGTTTTATAAAAATATTTAAATATTGCTTTATACAATTGATGTCTGTATATGTATGGATTGTGATAAGAGTTGTATGAGCCCCTAATAAAATGTTTTTAAAAATATTTAAATACATAGCTTTGAAAAAAAATCAATTTTGGGGGAGTACCCCCTTGTATATTTCTAATGCCTAGATTTACAGAGGACCCAAAAGGACTGAGAGAGGGGTTGAATGGCTAGAAAAGAGGTGCAAACAGACTTTTCTGCATGTCTGTGTAATCCCCGCCCACCACATGTATAAAACTGGCATCACATTATCACTGAAGCGGCATCTTTCCAGTTCTTAAGCCTGACCCTACAGCCCCTCAGCTTTTCTCCATATACTTGCAGTGGTCTCTGAGTTTCTCCCACGTATGTGCACAAACACCTCTCAACCCAGGAAGGCCCAAAGGAGTCCCAGGCCCCATACTGTAGGGAAAGGTCTGGGGACAGCACCGGAGTGACACTGCATGATCTGAGCAGCTGCTGTTGGGAAGGGACCCCAGGAATCTATTCCTCTCCTACAGAAATTTCCAGAAAATCCTGCAAGAGGACGTAATGCCAGCCCAACCCAAAATTCTCTACCCACTTCTCTCTCTCTCTCTCTCTCTCTCTCTCTCTCTCTCTCTCTCTCTCTCTCTCTCTCACTCTCTCTCACACACACACACACACACACACACACACACGCATTTTAAGGTCTAGTCTCTCCTTAACTTTCCATTTGATTTTATCAACCCAAGTCATGCAAAAGCAGCCCTTTGCCATGCAGAAATAACATACTGAACATGGAAACTGTCGGCTGAGCATAATGAAGTAGAGCATTTTGTTTGCCAGAGCAGCCAGCGAGTTCCTTGTGCTTCGGTTCTTACAGAAAGAGGCTCATCCAGGAACCCCGAGGCTGTCAGGCCCAAGCCATGCAGGAGTTTTGGATGAGAAGACTGGAGTGGGAAATGCTGGGTGAACCCCCAGAAGAGAAGGGATGCTGACTGATTTCAAAAGGGGCGAAAGAAGGCACTTGGTGGTACTGAACCTAGCTCTCCTGCTGGAGCACAAGTACTACACCTGAACTAAAGGGAGTAGTAAGAAATGTGGGCGTGCCCTTTTATGAATGAGATCCTTTGTCACATGGAGGGATTGCACATGTAGGTCCTCCTTCTATCCAAGTTACCAAAATATGGCCGGGGCTAAGGAGAGCCCTGAACCTTGTCCATGTGTCACGTACACTCCGTTATTGGTGTTGTGAGGTGCCATCAAGTCAGATGTGACCCACAGTCACCTTATGTGCAACAGAACGAAAACCTGCCCGGTCCTGCACCATCCTCACAAGTGTGCCTATGCCCGAACACATGGCTGCAGGCTTGGTGTCAATTCATCTCCTTGAGGGCCCCCTCTTTTCACTGCCCCTCTACCAAACATGATGACCTTTTTCAGGCTCTGGTCTCTCCTGGCCACATGTCCATAGTGTGTAAGTTGAAGTCTCCCCTTCTTTGCCTCTAAGAAGCACTCTGGCTGTTCTTCCAAAACAGATTGGTTATATGGCAATACATCAAGTAAGTGGGTGGATTTTGAGTCTCTGTTCAAGCCCTCCCTCCATGCAAGAACGCTTTGTTCTAATAACCTGGCATACTGTGATGCTCACCCTCCCGACACAATCGACAAGATCACTGAAGACAAAGCAGGTGCATAAGCAAATATGGTGAAGCAAGCTGATGGTGCCTGGCTATCAAAAGATACAGCATCTGGGGTCTTAATGGCTTAAAGATAAACAAGCGGCCATCTAACTGAGAAGCAACAAGCCCACATGGAAGAAGCACACCAACCTGTGTGATCATGAGGTATCAAGAGAATCTGGTTACAGGCACCAGAAGACCCCAAACACACACACAAACAAACAAACAAACAACAAATGGTTGTAAATGAGCGGGACAGGAGAAGAGACTCAAATCCCATCTGTAGACAATAGGACATTACCTCACAGAAGGGTCAACCAGGGCGCAGTACAGCACCGATGAAACACATAATATTCTCTGGTTCTTTTGAGGCTTCCACCCTCCCACCCCACTATCATGACCCCAGCCCTGCCTTTCAGTTCTGGCTAAACCAGAGCACACACACTGGTACAGATAAGAGCTCACAACACATGGGATCCAGGTCAGACAAACCCCTCAAGAACAGGATTGAGAGTAGCGATACTAGGTGAGTAGGGAGAAGATGGGGGAGGGGGGCAGAAGGGGGAACCAATTGTAATGATCGACACATAAGCCACCCCCACCCCAGGAGGATGAACAACAGAAATGTGGGTGAAGGGAGACAATGGTCGGTGTAAGACATGAAAACAATAATAATTTATAAGTTATCAAGGGGTCACAAAGGCAGAAGATGGGGAGGAAGGGGGAAAAAAGAGGAGATGATACCAAGGACTCAAATAGAAAATAAATGTTTAGAAAATGATGATGGAACATATGTACAAATATGTTTGAAACAACTGATGTATGAAATGTTATAAGAGCTATAAGAGCCCCTAATAAAATGATTTTTTTAAAAAAAGACAGATCGGTTTACCCTTTTAGCAGTTCATGGTACTCTCAATATTCTTCTCCTGCACCTCAGTTCAAGTGCACCCGTTCTTCTTCAGTCTTCTTGATTCCATGTTCAACTTTCACCTGCACACGAGGCAACTGAAAACACCATGATTTGGATCAGATGCACCTAAGTCCTCAAAGTGATATTCTTGCTTTTCAATACTTTAAGAGGTCTCATCTGGCAGATTTACCTAGTATGATAAGTCTTTTGATCTCTTGATGGCTGCTTCCACGAGCATTGATTGTGGATTCCAAGCAAGACAGAATTCTTGACAACTTTAACGTTTATCACGATATCACCTATTGGTCCAGTTGTTAACATTTTGGTCTCTTTTACGTTGGGTTGTAATCCATACCGAAGACTGTAGTCCTCAATCTTCATCAACAAGTACTAAAGTCTTCCTCACTTTCAGCAAGCAAGGTTATGCCATCTGCATACCTCAGGTTGTTAATTTGCCTTTCTCATACATTAACATACACAAATTACCCCTTATTAAATACACACATAATAAATTAGAAAGGGAGTGGTCTATGTTAATCAATCTTGTCCTAAATTAGCAAAGGCGAACCTGGCAAGTTCTAACATATCACAAGAAGAACAGATGTACAAAAGAATTATTTTTGGTCTGAGTTTTGTAAAAAGAAGCTAGATAACTGTTGTTATGAAGAGTGAAAATTAAGAGGTCATCCATCAGACTACACGGGTTCAAGGCAGAACATCCCTGTGTTGTCTCTGGGTCAGTGGCCCACCCACCACTGAGAAACTACCTGGAGCCAGTATTCTCTGCGTAGTGCTAGGCAGGCCCAGCACTAACTTATGATGGCAGTCCCAAAGTGCAGCCCCTTCTATAAGCCCACGGCCGGAACCTTTTACACACGCAATCTTATTGCCGGCTGGTCTTCTTCGGTGGCATTTATCAAAGTTGGTAATTAAATATTCATTTGCATGCGTGTTTAAGATATCATCCCCCTCTGCACTGCAACTCCCATGAGGCCTGGGGAGCCTTGTTTGGCTACCTTTGCTAGATGCTAGGACTCACCAGTACAGGGTCTGACACATTCCAGAACTTTATGGAAAGAATGAAGGAATGATGAATGAATCGCCCATCTTAGTGCTCAGGCATATACTTTTGGGAAGTGTGCCTAGACAGTTCCATATAGTTCTCTCTCTTAGACCAGAGGTTGACAAACTTTAGCCCTGTTGGCCAAATCCATTGCCAAGTCTTTTATCTGTTTTTCCAGATAAGGTTTTCTTGGAACAATGTCATACTCCCTCATGCATGTCTTATCTATGGCTGCTTCGGGCTACAATGGTAGAGTTCAGTAGTGGAAGCAGAGATCGTATGGCCCCCAAAGTATAAAATGCTATTACTTAGTCTTGCACAGAAAAATTTGCTGACCTCCTTAGACAAAACTGGTGTGGGGGCCACATCTGACCTCCTTTCCTTCCCAAGGCCGACTGCCCCAAGGCAGAGGTCAGACATGCTTCCACCCATCATCCTTTGTAACCCCATTCTGACACCGGCCGTTCCTCCCAGGGCACGCGATTTCACCTGCAATCGACTTTAATGTTGGGTTTGATCATTCATTGCAATAGCCCCATAGAGCTCACAAACGGTACTCATGATTGTGAGGTTTATTCAGGAAGTGAACAGGTTATAATTCAGGTGGGAAATGCATAGGATGCAGTCGTTCAGTCAGAACCATTTCTTCTCTGCTGTGCCTTGCTCTAACCCTCAATCAGTTGGCCTGGCCTCTGTCCTGCTGGGGGCTTCCACGGGGCATTCCACTCCAATGTAAGCCTCAACCAGTAGGCACATGGTTCCAGCTCTGTGGGTCAGCAAACCCAGCTCCCCCAGTTAAGTTCCCAGATGCACCCCACTCCACAGGCCAGTCTCCTGTTTCAAACACTCAGCTTTACTTTTCCTGTGGGCAGGGAAGGCCACTGCTTTATCACGTGCTCTGGCTCCTGGTTTTGCTGCTGCTGCTGCTGCTGCGGATGCTCCGCTACTCCTCTGGTGTCCCGGATGTCAAGAATCAAGGCGGGCAACAACTCTTCTCTTTGGCTGGTAGTGAGATCCCCTTTCTGCTTCGGAGACGAGTCATTGTACAGCCAGCAGGATAGCGATCACAATGAATGCTGTTAACAATCACTGACAGCCCATCATAGAATCCAGTCAGTGTCTGCCCCACAGGGAAAATGAAAGTCCTTTGGTGGGAGGAACCAGGCGAGAAGAGCCTGAGTAAATACCTCACTGCATTGCACACCCACCATAGTTGTTTTTCGGTGCCCTGGAGTCAGACCTGATGTACGAAAGAACGGACCACTGCTCAGTCCTGGGCCATCCCCTCAATCCTCCCTCTGCTTGAAGCCACAGTTGCGGGCACCGTGTCCGTCACGTCAAGGGGCTTCCTCTTTCGCTCAGACTTGTCCTCTCCGGAGCATGATGCTCTGCTCCTGGAACTGGCTTCTCTGCTGCACGTCGAAAGTACACGAGATCGTCTCAATCTGCTCACTTCTAAAGAGGATCCTGGCTGCCCTCCTCCCAAGGCTGATATGTCCCTTCTCTTGGCAGTCCATGCCATGTGGCAGGTACGCCACATTCTTTACCAACACCCACATCTTAAGCCATCAATTCCTCTTTGGTCTTCCTGATGCTTTAGAAAGTAACTGAAAATACCATGGCTTGGGTTACTAGACCATTATTCTCACTAACAGTAGCAGCTACTTTGCCTCCGTACTCCCTCAGCACCTTGTTCTACTGAATAATGACCCAAGCCCTCGGGCTTGGAACATACAGTTTTCCAGGAGAGTGGAAAGATCGCATAATAAATGTCTTGGCTCAGTAAGAATCTTCTCTCTAGTGCCAAGTCCCTTTTTATAATGAATCATAGAATTTTAAGGCTTGTCAGGGTTGCTGGAGTTGAAATTAGCTCACACCTGAAAAAGGATTGCTCTCAAGTTATCCCAGGAAGAAAGTTTTCAATGCTTTCCATCAATAACACCAGAGATGTGAAGGCCGTGTCATAACACGGAGTGATGTGCATGATAGAATGGTAAGTGACAAAAAAAGATGCCAAATTGTATGCACTTTAATGCAATTTTGTGAAATGCAAATGCAGAGAGACAAAGACTGATAAGTAATACTCAAAATGAAGACAGCTGTTGAAATTAAATAGTAGGCTTATTTGTACTTTTTCCTCTCTTCAAGTTTTAACTTTGGGTGAGCACGATGCGGGCGACAACGACAGCTGCTGCTGGTGCTTTCTGAGCACTGTGCTGTACACCTGCTCCTTACCGGTGATGTTTCACCTCTTCCTCACAACCAGCCGAGAGGGGGGTACACTTAATTGACAAATGGGGGATCTCTACCTAAATAAAGGGAAGGAAATGGGGAAGAATGGGAAGGGGAGAGGTGAGCAGAACACAGGAAGGGAAAGAACAAGCTGCTAGAACCTTCTCTCAGGGAATATTCAAGTTCATTCTGACTCGGGTGGAACTGCGGGGTGAACCTCCCATGGCTCAGCACCAGACCATTATTGGGAGGCATCTCTGAGCAGACTACAACTTCGGACCCTTCAGTCTGTAGTCTGGCACTCCATTGTTGGTACCCACCAGGGGCTCCTTCGGGAACATCAGTGGGACGTCATACTAGAATGTGCTTCCTGATGTTGAGCTTAGAGCTGGCTGAACTCCAAGTCCCTTCCTTACCGCTGTGTCCGCTGTCAAGACAAAAATAGGCTGAGCTCTGTAGATAGGTAGACACTCAAGTCACACGGCCAACTTTGAAAGAATCCAACTTAAGGAACCAAGCCATATTTTCACGGCAGAGCTACATTTTCTAATCAACCAGCTAGCATCAATAGGCCACCTTCTCGCTAGGGCCTTTCCTGGTAGAAGAGTCAGCTAACAGTCATGCCCTAGAGGCCAAAGGGCCATCATGACACCTACAAAGATTTGCATTGTCACTTTCCTCAGCAGTATGGTTTTCTGTCTCGGTCAATATATATTCAACAGGTTTCCGCAATGCAATGTTCAGTTACTGAGGCTCCTGCTTCTTCATGTCAAGTTCATGGTTTTGTTTTGGTCTCTGTTTTAAATCAATATGAGGGGCATTCATTTCCCCCCCCCTCCAAAAAAAAAGTGGAATTGATAGAGCAGAGCATTTTCCTGGACTTTTTGCAGCTCCCTTCTATTTCCAGAAGCCAGGATGCTCACTTAGGCACACAGCATAAGACATAATATAAAACTTGACGTTTTCTGAGCTCTTTGGGGCTTTGGATGCCTGTCCTTTACATTCTCTCCTTGTGGAGGCATTTGTTCTGGTTATAAATTTGAGTGTCCAGCCCACCCTCCTTCCTGTAGAACCTGACCCAGCCACCTGAATGCCTGTGCTCATGCCACTGGCCCTTCTGCTCAGTCCCCTGGCGGGCTCGGAGGAGTTCCGTTGCCCCAGAGACAAGCTTTCTTCCCATGCACTTATACAACAAGATCCCACCACTGCTTCCACGGGCTCATTTAAGCTGGGCCACATGTCCTCAGCATCTATTTAAATCGCACTTATTGCCATAGTAGCCAGGCACTTGGATAGACCTGCTATTTTTGCAAGAAAATAGAAAAAACGACATACAACGCGGCCCGTGCCCAGGCCTGTCAGCCATCATCTTCTTCGGCCGGCAGAGCTAGAGGGTTAGAATCAGGTCAAGTTGCCACCAATACCAGACGTCAGTCATCCGGAATGGTTTTGTTATCACAGACGGAAATAGGTCACCTCGCCAGACTCAAAGCTGGCCAATAAGATGTAAGTTCTTGTGAAGTCAGAGGTCAAGGGAGTAGGTATTTAGCAGAAACACGCCCACCCACACCCACACCCAGGGAGGCAGCCCCTAAGTCCTGGAGCAGAGAAGTCAAAACCAAACTCACAGCCTTCCAATTGATGCTGACTCCTGGCAACCCTGCTGTGGGGTTCTGAGACTGTCACTGTTTAAAGTGCACAAACTCTGTCTTTCTCCCGAGTGTGTTTCACAATGTGTCACCACTGCACCACCAGGGGCCCTTCCAAATCCTTGGGCTAGAGAGGCATGGTTGGGAGACATTATGGGGCTGGTTCTAGACCACTGAATGTTACCATAAAGCAACTTATGTACTTTTTAATTGGTTTCACGTTAGGTAAAGAGGATGGGCGGCACTACAGAGGAGGACCCTGGACAGAGTGGATTGACATGGGGGTGTTACCAGGGGCTCCAACGTCACCACCGTGAGGCTGGGCAGGACCAGACAGGATTTGGTTCTGTGGCGCATGGGTTCAGCACTAACTTGGTGGCAGCAACAGCATCTCAAAGTTATGCGGTGGCAGTGAACTCAGCATTGGGCCGATCATGGAAGGGTCAGTCTGGACTCACTGGCTGTCCTTCAGGAGAAGGATCAAGCCTACATAAAGAATTGTAGGCTCAAAAACACTAGGGAGCAGTGCGCCTCTGTCCCCTAGAGTCATCATGAGTCAGAGGAGCACAGAGAGCATGGTGCCTAGTCGACGAAGGGTCGGCAGGATTGTGTCAACATGTGAGGTGTGAGGATCACACACCTGTGTCACAGAGACACAGAGCGAGCACATGCAGTGAGAAAAACTGGTGCAGACACAGATGCTGACCGCAGATGGTCTGGGGAGCGCAATAACGCAGGTGTGCCCGTGTCTACCTCCCTCCCACAACCAGGGCGATTTTCCAGCACATAAGAGGCTTGGTGACTTTCTCCACGGTGCTCTTGCAAGCTCTGTTGGCATTTCATCTGCATCATAGTCCACTGAAATACACTAGGGAGAACACAAGCCAGGACAGCGGATGAGTTTTGTCTCTAGGGTGGGGTGGTGGTGGTGGTGTGTTCTTGGGCTTTGTCTCAACCATGGGGCGTGTTCGGAGCAGGTGGGGACATCCACTCTATTCCTGAAAGCGCAGTGGCAGTGTTTGTGACAGGTGTTTCCAGGAACAAGCCCTGGCACCCAAAGCAGTGGGCTCCTGTCACCAAAACCCTCCTTGAGTGCCAGCTGCCTCTGCGTGGGCAAGGCCGTTCCTTACCCTCCGTCTCTCTGGTGGAGCAATCGATGGAGCAAGCAGCCTTGCTCTGAGGACCATGACAGGATGTTTGCAAAGGGCGCACAACTGATAACCGTGTTATTTTTCTGGATGATTCCCATAATTTCTTCCAGGAAAAGCATTGATCTCAACTTCATAAATCAGTCCAAATCATTCACACGACATACTAGTTAGCCACACGCTAACTAGTCAAAATAATTCACACGACATACTAGTTAGCCACACCCTTCATTTGTAGTTCGGTTATTCTGCTATCAGAATCTTTCATTTGTAGTTCGGTTATTCTGCTATCAGAATACAGGTTGCGGCACATTTGTTACGGAAACTACTTAGAGCAGGGGTTCTCCACCTTCCTCAGGCCGTGACCCTTTCAGACAGTCCCTCATGTGGTGCTGACCCCCCAACCATAAAATTATTTTCGTTGCTACTTCATCACTGTCATTTTGCTACTGTTATGAATTGGGCAACCCCTGTGAAGGGGTTGTTTGACCCCCGAAGGGGCTGCGCCCCACAAGTTGAGAACCGCTGACTTGGATGTAACCTTCATGCTCATAGAGTTTTCACTGGGGGTGTTCCCACAGAATGGGACATGCAGGAGAGGAAGCACACCATTCACAGCTAGCACCGTGCCTAGCAATGTGCTTCGCAGAAGTGAACATGTGCGTATAATATGTACGTTTTTTTCTTGCCAGAAAGGAGAGAAAAAACACCTATCTTCTTGTGCTCAGGCAAATAATATACTTAGCCTAATGACACAGAAACGCAAACTTGATATTCTTGCATAAACGCAAGACCCAAGACTGACTAGATCACAAAATGTGTGCAAATCTTTCCCTTTTGCAAACAAAGCATTTCCAGGCTGAAATTCTGGGACAGACATAGAAATGGTCACCTGTCGTGGTTACCCCAGAGCCCTGGTGGTATAGTGGTTAAGAGTCAGGCTGCAGAAGGCAAGGTCAGTGGTTCGAAACCACCAGCCATTCTGAGAGAGAAAGAGGAGGCTTTCTACTCCTGTCAAGTCCCAGGGGGCAGTTCTACCTGGTCCTATAGGGTGGCGGCGATGAGTCAGCATTGACTGGACAGAGGTGTGTGCTTACATAACGGGCACAGCACGCCTCCAAGGAAAAGCCTAAACAAACCTGTGGATTCGGTAACCAGCAACAATAGATGAAACTTAATGGGGTTCCTGAAGTGGGGTTGTTGAGTTGACTTCTTTCTGTCTGGGTGTGTTTGGATGTAAACCAGTTTGTTATATAGACAGGTAAGTACTGATGAAAGTCTTTGTTAGCTTCACAGATTTTCTCTGTAAATTGTCCTTCATTTATTCAGTAAACATGCTGGTGTGAACCTACTATGTGCCGAGCACTTTACAAGATATCAGCATGAATGAGGTCCAACTCCTACTGTAAATGAAAAAGACTCTTGGGAATTTAGGAGACTCATTGGGAAATGTCCTGAGAGAACACATGGGACTCAGGTAACGGAGAAGTGGCTCATCACTCCAGGCCAGGGACCACTCCAGGAAGGGGAAACACCACCTGGCCAGTGTCTTAAAGGAATGTAGGATTTGACTAGGAAGTGCCAAGTTCTAGAGGCAACGCATTCAGATTTAATTGGACAATCCCTACCTTAGGTTCTCAGGTTACAGAAATGACAGAAAGTACTAATTGACAGGACACATGGTTAATAATTGGCTTGTAGTGGACAGTCCCCCACATGGCATATTATTAGGGTTCTAAACATCGTGTGCACGATTCACCCAGACTTGAGCCAGGACAGGAAAACACTATGTCCTCCAAGATGAAGCGTCCTCACTGCCAACACGTGCTTCCTGCCCTCCTCAAAGCAGACACAGTCACATACAGTTCACTCGGGCCCGAAGAAGAAGGGAAAAGCAGGCCTCACATCTCAGACATGAGCACGTTGGCTTTGACATTTCTTTTATTTACTTCTTTGTTTTGAAATGTCTGTGCCGTAGCTCATTCCCACTTGCTCCCCACCACCCTCCCTGCTCCCAGACAGCAAGTATTGCTCATGTCCTTTAAGCTACGCTGCTCACCCCAACCCAGCACTGGAGATGGATGTGCTATTTACGAACCAACTCAGAACTCGGTGATCTGCTTTAGCATGGAAGACTAATGACTGTTCTCAGTGAGCGAGGATAAAACCACTGCAGAATCAGACAGTGATAGAAATGCACCTACAATGACAGCTATCCTACTATGATCATTTATAGACCTAGAGTGCAGTAGGCCAGACCCAGAGTCTATTCAACAGAGGCAACAATGGGTCTTGGATCTACAGGCAGGAGAGATATGTGATGTGGCTCTCAAACACAGACGAGAGGTATGTGGGGACAAGCAGCAACGTGAGCCAGGTTTGAGCGTTACAATGCAATGACCTCAGCCAGGCTCTCTTCCAACAGTGAACGTTGAACCAGCCACGGAATACCTGATACCTGGCAGTCCACTTAGCTTGGCCTCATGTTAAGGTGACATACAACAAGGTCATCATATCAGAGCAAATTAGAGAAGGACTGTGTGAACCTGTAATTAATAAATAGCATATCTGAAGGCCAGGAAGGATATATATATATATTTTAAATCACAACAACATAAGCCTTGACAAAACTCTACCCTTCCCTGGGTGGGCTTTGTCAAATGCTAAGGGGGATTTGCCCTGTGGTTGAAGAAGATATTGGCTTTGGTGAGCAATGAGAAGCAGACTGGCATTATATGATTTCTTCACTCACAGATGACCTGAGCCAGAGATGATATTAGGAGAAAGAAAGGGAAAAAGACAACAAACACGAACTGTACTTCCAAAGTGCTTCAAAGCACATTTTGCAATGCTCTCTGAGATGGGCTAAATCTTGCTCCTTCCAGCCTTTCATCAAAAGCAGTCATTGACATGTTCCCTGAGATGAATGCTCCCTCCTACACACTAGAAATCGCTGCCGACCGAGTCTAAAACCATGCACGCACACTTCCCTGATTGCTCCCTCGCTTCTTTGAAAACATCATCCAGATTGTAATTTGCTCTCATCTGGACCAAGTTTCCACTTGACTTTAGATATGGATGGGGGTTCCGGCTGCCACCTTCCCAGCATCCTCTGCTCACTGTCTCCCCTCGGTGAATTAAACTAAAATGTTAAAATGTGGCGGGCTGCACAGCCCCCTCTCTCTGGCACAGACACTGCATCTTAAAAACTCATCTTGTAGTTAATGCAAAACATCAAATGCAGATTCTGAACTAAAAAAACCCAAAAAAACTCCTCAGGCCTGATTTCATGAAGGAAAGGGCCATTTTCAATCCTGAATCGCTGAAAAACTCCAAACTAAACTATGGTGTGAAACAGGAGCTCAGAACCCACTAATTTTCTTTGTCTCCCTTCTGCGGCAAGTCAGCCAATTAGCAATCTGTGAGCAAATACACATCCATCACTGACAACCATTATCACTGCGGCTGTGGCATCGTGCATGCGTGGTGAAGAGAAACAGCTTGCGTGGTACGACTGTTCTATCCAGTCTTTGTAGCTCTCACCCACTGACTGGAAGGAGGCATGCAAAGAGGATGTAGAGAACTCTTCCTAACTTGAGGCCTGGTCGGTCTGGCCACCCCAGCTGGGTGTAAAAGTGAACTTTCTCAGAAGCAGGATCAGAGGAAGACATGGCCATTGAGGAAGAAGAGCCACCAGTGAAGCATGTGCAGGACTCCTGGATAAAGTGGTGCAGGCAGCGGAGGCACCAGAATCCACAGCACTGACACCTTGAGACAGAGTAGAGGAGCCACATGGAGTCTGTGATAAAGACCAGTGGGCTTCTCTTGTACCAGGGCATGCGTAAGGCTGGTGTCTCAGAGAGGAGGCTGGCTTGCAGAATGGAGCGTCCTTTGGACATCTATCGTGGCTGAAGCAGGAGCGAAGGGATCACGTGGCTCAAAGGATGAGGACCAGAGAGAGACAGGCCAGCCAGCATGGCTGAGTAGAGGTGATGCTGCAGACAAAATAACGATGTCCTCAACATTTTGTGAGCCTCTTAGGTTATTAGAAACCCCATCATCATAAATATTGCCTGGGAGTTCCATGTAGCCATTCCAATAAATTGTCAAACGCGGCAGAGAAGTAGAGTGCCATCGAAGGGATGACTGGTAGCAGAATAGGGCATTTGGGGCATGTCTGACCTTTGTCTCAAGGGAATCCTCCTTGAGCAGATGTGGAGTTGAGTTCTCGCTTCCCCTTTGTGAGGCCAAAGGAGGTCAGACATATCCCCTGCATCATTTTCTCAGTAGAATAGGGACAGACTGTTGGTAGCTTCAACTGGTAAATTAATTGTGAGGTGGTCTTCCCTTATAACCTGTATCAGGTATGGAGACAGTACTGAAATCCTGGCTAGGAACAAACAAACACACCTCCTAACACTCATACTGTTAATAGGACTACCAAAGACCTCGCTTACTATTTAAGTTAATAGAGAACGTGCCTTTTTTGTTTTTGACTTCTTCATTGTGAATAAGGTGAAAGTTAAAGACGGATTATAGTTTCATACTCAGTTTGGACACATGCTGATTCCACTCATGCGCCGCAATCCCCTGCATGCATCATTGTTGATCCTGCTTCCTCCCCGATACCCCCGTTTCCATTTCTCCTCCTTCCTAACCCTCAGAAGTTTGCCCCTGGGAAAATGCTGTGCTTTTCATCGCAAACGAGGGGGTGAGTTCAGTTCCAGACCTGGGACATCGTCTGGGGGGGTGGGGGTCCCAACAGGTTCTACTGGACCAGTAAGTCTATCTCTTTTACAATTTTGAACCCTGAGAACCTGATTAACTTCAAGAAAACTCCCATCAGCCAAATCTGCCTGGAGAGCTCTTCACTCCACACAATGCACACCGCCAGACAGCACTTTATGCTGAGAATAAGCCTCATCTTCTTAAGCTACATTCTATGGCAGGCATAGATTCCCCAAATCCCTACACCCGAAGGCTCAAATCCCAGCAATTCGATTCAGCTTTCTATGTGTCAAAGGCAGACACATTTAAGTAACAAGCAATTTGCTCTGTGGCTGCTCTCTGAGTGATAGCAACAACAAAAAAAAAAGGACAGAAAAAGAAAGAGTGTCCTCGCCAAGCCTTATGGTCACAAAGGGTCTGGCTTTGAATACTGTCTGCACACCAGTTATGGTGCCTGGATCCAAACACCAGGCAATGGAGCCTTACTTATCCCGCTGCTGTAAGCACCGCCAACAAAGAAAGTTATCTCATCTGCTTCTCACCTAGTCCCTCAGGCCAAGGAGAAACCCATTCCCACACTGAAACCAAGAAACCCAACGACAGCTTCTAAGACATGGATGCTTCTTAAATTCTGACAAAGCCGAGCACATTAATAAAAGCACACTGAAGGGAGGCATTACAAGGTCACGTCCACATCCCCTGATCAGACTTCTCCAGGATGATCAGAATCCCTGAGTACAAAGGGAGATGTTTATAAGCCATAAGGTGATATCAGCTCTTTTAAATACCAGATCCCCGGGTGAATTTTCAGTTTTTGAAGTCAAGGATGAACCTAAACACATACCTGTGCAGAATAGCATTGGGGGTGTTTCCGAGGGGGAACCCCCCACAATAGTCAACAGAGGCCCTCCTGACCAGAGCCTGAGATCTTCTTCAGGGGAAATAAGCAAGGCCAAGATCAAAGTTGCCTTCATCCGAGTGGAGTGAGCCACTCACCACCAACACTGGCTCTACTCAATTAAACACTGATTGGCGTGCCTTATACGCAATTCTCACCACTGGCCAGTTTGTCACATGGCGGGAGCTCACCAGTTGCTGTGCTGCTGGAAACAATGTCACGAGCATCTCCAATACCAGCGCAGTTGCCCAGCAGAGCTTCCAAACTACGGCATGCCTGGAATAAAGGCTTGGCGATCTCCTTGGGAAATTTTTTCGATGAAGACCTTATGGAATCACAACAGAAGGCAGTCCCATATAGTGCTGGAAGATGGGCCCTATGGGAAGATACTAATTCCGGCACAGGACTCGAGCATGCCCTGATGATTGTAAAGCTGGCACAGGACTGGGCAACGCTTTGTCCTGTTGTTCACAGAGTTGCCACAAGCCAGAGCCAATTTGGTGCCAATTAGCCACCCATTCCATTCAGAGAACACTCGCAGCAGGAGAAGTGCCTTTGCTTAGTGCAGCTCCAGATGTGGGATGGTTAAAATGTCACTGACGTGGGGATCCAGCTGTTGCAGCGAACACGGTGCCTCAGGAATCTGAGTGGAGGCTTCATCCACGGACATCTCAACACATCACGTTTTATTGACCACACAAGTCAGGGGGAAGAAAGGAAAGTGGCTATGACTCACCCACCAGTAAAAGCCCACACGTTCTTAATCACCATTCATTTCCCACTGCTAATCCCAGAAGACGCAGCGGTTATCAGTAGAGGTGAGTTACAGGTGAGAAAGCCCAGACAGCAGCTGGCTCATCAGCATGACACGGGTTAGAGTTGGTGCGGCATTTGTCATGCTCCTTACATAACACGGTTCTCAGATGTGAGTGGGCAAACAAGTCTCTTGGCAAGCTTGTTAAAAACATCAATGGTTGGGCCTCAGCTCCAGAAGTTTTTATTCTGTATGAGATGAGGCCAGGCATGTGTATTTCTAGTTCATTCTCAGCTATGCCTGTCCCATTGGCTAGGGACAATGTGTTAAGAACCACCCATCTATGAGATGACTCAATGCACACATCCTCCTTAAACAATCTCTCCTCTGGCTGGTCAGTCTGACTCACAGAAACCCTATGTGCAGGGTAGAGCCCCCTTGTAGGTTTCCAAGGCTGTAATCTTTATGGAAGCAAACCGCTCTATCATTCTCCGGTACGTAGTTGGTGGGTTTGAACTGCTTAATTTTTGGTTGGCAACTGACCACGAAGCCATTTCCAAAAGTAGACCCCCTCCAAGTAAGGGGCTAACAGGGGGCAGGGGACGCTACCAGTGAAAAGAGGACCCACTGCTGTCCAGCAATCATGACTCCATGTGTTTCGGAGGAGGACGGACTACACACGGTTTTCAATAGGGAGTCAGTTTTCAAGCTGTCTCCTTTCTGGTTTGACTCCTTGCTGAAAATTTACCTTTCTCCCCCTGATCTATGAAACTGCCATCTTCAGTTGATTCAGCTCCCCAGGTGGATCTGTGTGTAGATGAAGCCTAGGCTTATTTCCCAGCCTCCAACTTCTGGGTGGGCAGCAGCGTGTGTTAACCTTCTGGGGGGAAGACCCCAAGGTCAGCCCAATTGAGACCGGCAGGAGTCAACGCAAATATCTTTATAACAGCTAAACTTGAACAAACAATAAACATAGGCTGTACAGTTAGTTTTAGAGGTTCCAACGAGAAAGAACAAACTGGAATTCATGGGGGTCTAGAACTGACGGCTGAAAGGAGGAGCAGGTCCAGAGCGTATTGGGCTCTCTTGGAATAAACTTATTCCCAGGACCCGGTGTCTGAAGGAAACAGGAACAAACAAGCATGTGTGATATGGCTTTAATGACATGAAGCTCTAGAGTAGGCCAAATCCACCAACAGTGATCCAAGTCAAGGGCATCAGAGAGGTGCTGATTGGAAAGAGGTAGAAGGGATCCTTTGGAGGCGGTCAACTGTTCTGTGCTCTGCCCTAAGTACAGGTTATATGAGCATGCGTGCAGAAGTTTGCTGAGCCATATAGATCAGATTAGTGCCTTTCTTACAGCCACCTTTTTTTGGTTTAAAACAGCCTTTCTTATGGACACAGATCATAAGATTTTCATTACATCACTGTTGAGAGTCTTAAGTCTGCCCTCTCCCAGCCTCCTTCCTCACTTCCTTTCTGCCTGAACGCCCAGAAGGCTTCAGGTTTGCTCGGGAATCTTCCTGGCAGCAAAGAAAGAAGCCTGTTATATGGGGAAAGCTTGCCAATGGGAAAGAACACAGAATCTCCGGGTCACAGCCCTGCCCTCTGGCTCTGCGTGCTGACTGATAGCCTGACCCCTTTGGGTGGCATCTGCTTCCATCCTGATTCCTCCAGGTCCTTCCGTGAGCAAACTTGGGAAACAGAAGGTCATGCTTCCCTTCTTGTAGAGGCCCCGAAGTGCATGGAAAGGCCCGCCCGCTGTCTTCTCTCCCCAGTGAAAGAAGGGAGGGAGAAGGGATGGTGCGACACATTCCTGTGTTCCTTATACGTGGCTCCCCAAAGGCATGCTTCCCACCGGATAGCTGGAAAACAACGGATGTATCTGAATGTCATGGGACACAAACAAATTGAGCCTCATTCACACTGGTATGGATTGGAAGAATCGGCACAGAAACTTGGGGCTCCCTGTGGAACCTGCCATTTGGAAAGGACTACCTTGTTTTCCACTGAGCACTCCAACCACAGAAATCCATGGGCTTCCAATTAGGAGCCAACGAGGAGCCTGCTGGTAACCCAAGGGCACAAAAATGGCCTCTTTTAGTGATACTTCCTATCCGTGAGCTACAGACACATGCACCCAACCCAGGAGCTGAGAATGCAGACAGGGCTCCTCATCGAGGCTTGTGGGGGCCAGCATGGTCTCTCTCTAGGTAAGTCTCAACTGCTAGTCCTCTATGAAGCCTTCCCAGAGCGTTCCTAACAAGTGTCTCTCTCTCGCTCTCTCTCCCCCCCCCCCACCCCCTCTCTCTCACCTTGCCCCTGCTCTAGCATCTCCCTCGATGCTTACGGAAACCCATAACAGGTACTGCACTGGCCTTGGGAAGCCATCGACACGGTGGCTCAGCTGCTCCTCTGGACGAACCTCTGATCCTGGCTCCCCGGTAGCTCTCATGTGACCTTTGCACGTTTCCTGTTTCAGGAGCCCTCGTGGTGCTGAGCTGCTGCTCCAAGGGCAGTGGAGCAAATCCACCCAGGGAGAAGGAGGAGGCAGTTGGCTTCATGTCTATTTCATTTCTGCAATTCCCTCTCCCTGGAGCACCCAACCTCATGTCTCCAACATGGCACCCACTCAGGGACGTTCTAGGGAATGAAGGAATGGAGCGAGGTATTAAAGATACAACCAGGACACTTTGCCTCTAGCGTAAAGAGTGGATGACAGGCACAGCGAGCCTGAAACATGAGCAGGTCTGGCTGAAAATGCTGAAAGCCATACTGGGTTCAGAGAGCTGTACGTTTTCTTCCTTTACTTCCTCTTCCTGTGCTTGAGATATTTAACCAGAGGGTGAGACTTCCAAGCGCACGAAGGGTTAAAATGGTCTTGGGAGGATATGGAGAATGACTTCAGGGAGGAAGCATCCTGGTCACCGCAGAGATGTTGCCAGGAAGACATTTAATAATTGCAATCATAAAAACAGTTCTGCTCGGCGAACAGTCATTCCATGAGACATAGCACAACCTCTCTAACACACTTGGACAGCTCCCAGGCAGGGTAATCAATCCTTAGCAGGCTCCTCAGAAACTAGCCCTGCGCAGGACCCCAAGGATCAGGGCGCTGACCCCTTTTCTTTCTGAACAATAATTGGATACCTGTGAATTTGACACCCAAGAGTAAAATGCTTGGCAGACCCACTGGGCATGGGGCAGTGGGAGGATTCAGCTAGTTTGCCCTGGTTTGGAAGAACTGATGCTTGATTTTTTTGTTGTGTTAAGTGAATTGGTTGTCAACCTGGCACTGGTAATCAGGGTTCTCTTTAAGGTGGGGGCCTGGGCATGCTTTACTTATACTCTTTACTCTTTTCATTTAAATCATTTTATTTGGGGCTCGTCCAATTCTTATATAATCCATCCATCCATCCATTGTGTCAAGCACATTTGTATATTTGTTGTCATCATCATTCTCAAAACATTTGCTTTCTGCTTGAGCCCTTGGTATTAGCTCCTCATTTTTCCCCCTCTCTCCCCTACCCCTCCCTCATGAACCCTTGATCGTTTATAAATTATTATTTTGTCAGATCTTACCACTGTCCAATGTCTCCCTTCACCCACTTTTCTGTTGCCCGTCCCCCAGGGCTCATTACTCTTTTTTAACATCACCTGTGCAACAGTGTATTCTACACACCTATAGTCATGTTCATTCTGTCCACAGGTATAAAAAATTAGATAATACAATGCTTGTAATATTCTTCATTCATTTCATAAAAGTCTTTATACTTTTGAGGCAATACTCCAGTTTTAGTCCCCTGTATTTACTACTTCAGTAAGCCAACATATCATGTGAAAACTGCCAAACAACCAGAGGGTGGCACGTTGTCATTGGTTCATTCCAGCTTTGTGTGATGCCCCCAATTCCCATGAGATCTGATGAGTGAATGAGGCAGTTCCTGAAAGTGTTCAAAGAGCTAAAAATATTGTCCGAACAACTGCTGTGAGTTCAGCAGAAGTGGAAAGGGATTTTTCAAAGATGAACATAGTATGTCCAGAGAAGAGAAGTCACGTGTTTCCAATATATGGAAACAATGACTGTTGTCTAATTGGCCTTCCTCTAGCGCAGTGGTTCTCAACCTTCCTACTGCCATGACCCTTTCATACAGTTCCTCATGTTGTGGTGACGCCCTCCAGTCATAACATTATTTTCGTTGCTACTTCGTAACTGTCATTTTGACACAATAAACTACCTTTCAGTATATCGCTATTTTTAAACTTAAAGTGGCCATTAGAGTAGCGAACCAGGTGATTAATTATTTGAATCCCACCACTGAATGGGGGCAGCCAGATTCCAAATTGGCCACTTCCTGTCATGACTTTTCAACTCAACAGGTAGGCCATCGTGAGTCAGGGATCATCCGAAGTTATATCTAGGTGGCAATATCTTTGAGAAGCTGTAGAGGTTCTTGGCCTGCGGGTGCAGTGAAGCCCAGGATATGTCTCATTAAATAGTCCAGACTCCTTTATAAGGCCCATGTTAGACATAACACTAGATGCTGAAATGTAGATAGGTGCTTCCAGGAGCCCCAAGAGTTTAATTATGTGGGGGGTGTCAAGTAATTCTGAGACACACCAGCTTCACAAAGTACCCCTGCAAACACCCCAAATGTCCCTGCCTTTTGGGAGGCTCCAAGCAGTTCCCCAAACCAGAGGAGAGCACGGCACTGTTGGCACTAGGCTGTAGGGATGGCCTATGGTTCTGCGCAGACTTGCCTCATAAAGCAGGCCTGCAAACCACCTGGGGCTGAGGCACCTCCAGGGAGAGGCCATCACACTGACTCCTCGTGCGCACTCGGGGCAGGAAAGGGGCCCAAGAGCATCCCCTATCACTCAGTGTCAGAGGAACTGCACCCAGAAGGCTCTGCAGAAGCAAGGATGGTGAGATTCTGATTTGCTTCCTTTGGGCATGTCAGTAGGAAAGAGCAGTCAGTAGAAAAGGGCATCATGTTTGGTAGATCAGAGAGGAAGCAAACCTGGGAGGACCTTGCAATGGGATCGTTCAACACTGTAGCCACAACTAGGGGTGCAAACAGACCAAGGGTCATGAAAATGACCCCAAACCAGACAACGCTTCATGGTGCCAAATGAAAGGTCACCAGGCGTCAGAGCCAATGCCACTTACCACCCCCACCGTGAGAATGCTCTAGGCGTTGCCTGCGATGCTGTGGTGCTGGAAATGGAGGAGGGTGCTTTTCTCTTGCAGGAGGCCTGAGAAGGCTCTCCCACCCCTACAAGGGTGGGACATTCTGGTTGCTGAGAGTCAATGATCCAGAGGGTTAAAAAATGGTGAGGGTGAGGGGATACATGAACAGCTTTCGAACAGAAATAACTCTTATCTCCTTTTGGAAGACACAGTCACAACAACAACAAAAGCTGTGTCTCGTGATCTCTCACGTTGAGGGGAGACAGCTCAAAGCCCAGCTCAACAGGTGCTGTGGAGATGCACACGCTGGCACAAGGCTGACAGCAGGGCAGAAAGTGTGCTGTGCAGGAGCACTCCTTCCCACTCACACGTCGCCAAGGGAGCATCCTTGGCAAGTCGGAGCATGCAGAGTGCATCCTGATGCAATAGCGGTGGGACTCTGCAGAGAGCAGAGATGGGCCATGGTCTGGGCTCTCTCACCCCAAGGGACAGGTGGGGGATGTTGAGGTTACTATTCCATGCCTCCTCTGCCTTGAGTGGTGGGGCCAGACTCGAGTCTCCCAACCTTGGCACTGTTGACATTCGAAGCCTAACAACGGTTGTGGCAGCCCTCCTGGCCATGGCAGGGCACTTAGCAACCCCTTTGGCCTCTCCTCCTAGCCTCTAGGTGCCAGCCTCACCCTCAAATGGTCTCCAGATATCACCCACTGTCCCCAGGGGGTATGTGCCGGGGAAGCTCGGCTGAGAGCCTAGGAAAGCCTGGGATCAGGTGAGAGGATTGGGCAGAGAGCTTAGGGAAGCTTTTATGTTCTTCCGCAGGACTTACCGCCACAGATGCTGCATTTGCTAGCTCACCTCCTCCTGCCCCCAGATGGCCCTCTGGGTTGGTCCCCGCTGTAATCCCTGGGTCTGACTCACTGTGGACACTGAGGGAATAACCTTGAGCACTGAAAGGGTCCCAAAGACGTCAAGCCAAAGAGCTAACTTTTCACATCTTTAAAATGCTGCTGTTTAAGGAGCCACAGAGACCATGACTGATGGTAGTCGCAAAGGATGAGAAAGAGCACTTGTGGAGTGATCCCTCTAAATGCTCTGGAATCCCTCGGCGCTTTGTTTATTAATCTGTAGACTATAGGTAATGGGATCATTTTCACAGGCTATACCCAGCATTCTTTTTAGTGGAGAAGAATACAATAGTCTGGGGCAGGCGTCCTCAAACTATGCCCCCCGGGCCACATGCAGCCCACTGAGGACATTTATTCAGCCCGCCGGGTGTTTTTGCCCCATTTATTTTTTTACTTCAAAATAAGATATGTGCAGTGTGCATAGGAATTTGTTCATAGTTTTTTTAAACTATAGTCCGGCCCTCCAACGGGTCTGAAGGACAGTGAACTGGCCCCCTGGTTAAAAAGTTTGAGCACCCCTGGTCCAGGGTCTCCAAGAGTGTTTTTTTTCTCTAGAAACTTCTGAACATATGAATATATGTGTATATATAAATGTATACATATATAATATACATATCATACACATACAAAATATAATATGAGGGTATGTCAGAAAGTCCTGTTACTGGGATTCCAGGTCATACATGTACATGTTTCCAAACAAAACCTGTTTAAACCTGTCTTCTGTGATCAGTGGATGACTGTAGACAAGTTCTCTCAAAATAGATTTGCCTTACTTTCCTTAGGGACACACACACACACACATACACACACACACACACACACACACACGAGAGGATCTGCAAGGAAGGTTCAATTCAAGGCATAAAGGTCACCTCCGAGGGTTATGGAGACTCCTTTGGGATTCCAATGGGGTTATCTTTATACTTTTCCCCCCAAAGGACACGGGATGCTTATGGGGCTTATTAGGAAGAGGGTTTAAGAAAACTGAACATTGCATTGGTAAGAAAAAGACCAGCAGATTTTCACTGATGAATTTTTTCCCCCAACAAGACAGTGTGCCTTCTCATTCTTTGAAAGTAGGAAGGGTTGTTCTTTGAGAAATTCATTGGGAAACCTTGTTCCATCCAACCTACAGCCCCGGACTTGCCCTTCAGACATCTTTGTGTTCCCTAGCCTCCTAGAACTCTTCCAGAGACCGCATCTGAGTCCTCCAGGGTGCCCAGCCTGCTATCTGGATGTGGTCCAGACAGAAGACGGCCGAACGTTTCAGGGAAGGCTTAGAGAGATGGAGACACCAGATTCAGAAGCCAATAGAGTGGCATGGAGGCTATGCTGAGAAACAACCGCCTTTCATTTTGATAATTTAGTATACTAAAGCTGGCTATGATTGTGCTGCAATACTTTATGACTGAGCGTCCAATACAAAAGCACTTACACGCATATAACTCTGTGTGTGCGTGTGTGTAATTTTTCTCAATGGCATAAAATTAGACTAACAACCGGAACCTAATTATTATTGTCCCCCAAATGGTATGTAAATGCCACTCACTAAGCCTCCAGGGTGCTGCGAGGATAAGATGGCATTTGCACAAAGCGCTGGCTTCCTCCCTGGAAGGCAGGGTGGCTTCCACAGAACAACCATGACGTCATCTCCAAAGGCCTGCTGAGTGAGGTTCCATGGGAATCAGCGCGGCTCTTGAGTTTCTGCAGACTAGCGGAGCCCACCAGGAAGGGAATGGAACTGATTTCCTTGGAAGTCCCACCCTGCCCAGAGCCATTTTCAGATCCCTGAGCAATCGGAATCTTTGTGAAATGTCCAAATTTAAGCCAGTAAGCCAGATCCCAGCACCGCAGCATGTTAACACTTCGGGGAATCAAATTCACGAGCCCAGCAGCCAAGCAGTTGGGAGCCAGAGAGACAGGGTTAGAGAGAGCCCTGAGAAACCATGGCAGGCGATAGGACTGGTTTGTGCCTCCGTTTCCTTCCTGGAAAAAATGGCACCGTAATAGTACCTATCTGTAAAGATTAAATAAGAAAATATATTGGCGGCCCTAGATGGTTCAGAATTCAATATGAACGGTCGGAATAACAGAATGGACATTCTTGTGGTATCAGTTAGGGTGATAGTGGAGGCACCTTGGGCTGCCAACTGGGAGGCTTGCAGTTTGAAACCACCTACCACTCCCCGGGAGAAAGCTGAGGCTTTCTACTCCTGGAAAGAGGTCCAGTCTTGGGAACCTGAGGGGCGGTTCTACCTGCCCTACAGACTTGCCAGGAGTCGGAACTGACTCAGTGACAGGGAGGGGGTTTGGGGTTCTCTTTCACCAGGAGCTCAGGTGACCCTGGATTAAAGTGCTTAGATACTACCTGAAAGGTCTATGGTTTGAACCCACCAGCTGATCCATGGGAGAGTGATATGGCAGTCATATTCTGAAAGGTCTACAGCTCTGGGAACCCACATGGCTGGTCTACTCTGTCATGATTAGGCACAGTCAACCGGATGCCAGTGGATTTGGTTTGGTTTTGGTTTCTCCTCTGTCCCTAAACGGAAGAAGGATCTGGTCAAAAGGCGTTCTCAGGCCATGAGGTGGCACCGTAGCAAGTAGGCACACGCCACCTTCTCCAAACCTAACCTGCATGCCAGATTGCCACTACTGGACTTTAAGTGAGAAGTGAAGGAAAATTTAAATTTGGAACCTAACCTTTTCCACGTCTTGATACACCCCTGAGTTGGGAAGCATCGGTCTATCGCTGATGTCGATCAATGGCAAAAAAATTCAAAGAATCTATTCCCTTACGCTTCCACTGGGCTGGTGGGTCTAGTCTAGTAAGTTCCTCTGTTCTCCGTGAATACTTTCAGGACAGTGGGAATTGCCATACCTCTCCGCAATGACCAACTGGGGCTTCAGGGTGGGGAAGGGAAGCTGAAGGGACCGTGTGCATACTTGCGTGTGCCTGAGGGTACATCTCTGCACACACAAATCCCTTCCGTTTCTCTTCTCTCTCCAGCATGAGGGAGCATGTTTGTTGGATTGTGTATGCGTGCTACACTGGACATGCAAACACGAACGATGAGGCTGAGTTATTTTTACTGTCACTCAGCAGAGAACGAGATATACCCTTTGAATCCGAAAAGGTATTCTAGGCCCATGTTATCACCTGAGAGAATCCACTCAGAAAGATGAATGTGTGTGTATGCATGCGCACATGGATCTAATTAAGAGGAAATGATGAGGCTTAGGCACACGATACTTTAATAATTGAGTTTGTGCATAATGTAAACCAATAAGCAAGGCTACGTAGGTTTACTAATTTAAAATGTCTAAATACAGGCAATTCTGATGAAGATTTTTAAGACTTAGCTCTGCCAACTGAACGCACAACTATTGCTGGAGACAGAACCCATGTGCCGCCACCCCCCCCCCCAAATCTATTTATCTTCTTAATACCTCAGCACTGGATCTACAGTGGGGGGAGGGGCAGGAGTTAGTAAATCTCCCTTTTCAACACCTTGGAGACTTATCTTTAAAGGCTTTCTGTACCTATAGGTACAATAGATTATTCCTTGATTAGACTGTTCTTGGTACTAGGGTTGAATAAAAGAAGTTACCATATAAAAATTGCATTCTCTATGCTAACAAAAGATATATTCCATCATTGTAACTCATATACTTAAGTCACAGACCCCGATGTTGACCCAGAGAAATTAAAGACACTTAAATGACAATGAGATAACGGCGCCGGGAGAGACGAAAACGCACCCACTCCTCTTCGTGCCTTCCTTAAAGTGAATGTCCAGAGGGATGGGGCGAAGGAGTGCCTTCACCCATCACCCAGTTCTCACTCCCTCGTCTTGTTGCTCCTGGGACCTGGAGGAGCCACCCGAGAAGAAACAGATGGACAGACGGACAACAGAGAAACGGACAGCATGCATGTGGCACTGCAGTGGCGTGAATTTCCTTCACCTGACCCTTCGAGCTGGAGTCCTTGTGTGACCTACCAGAGGATGGGGTGAGCTAAAAGCCATACGACCATCCCGTCGATTCGGACTCAAAGGACAGTACAATTGTCCCTTTGGGTTTCCGAGACTAATTTTTTTCCGGGAGCAGCCAGACTCCTCTCTCTCCCAGGGAGCTACTGGCAGGCTTAAACTGGCTGACTGCGGGTAACAGCTCAACTTCTCATCCTGTTACCAAGTATAATAACAAACTAACGAACTCCGGGACATCTAAAACATGCATCTTTCCTACTTATCAATGAAAACGAAGTTTATGAGCAGTCAAGAAGGACAATCCTCCTCATAAGCCATGGTTTTGGATGACAGTCTAAAGCCACCATCTACATAATTTATCATACATGCTTCAAGCTCTCATGACAACACACCATAAATATGAATATCTCAAACATATCATAAGGGTCTGTCTAAAATGCCCTTCCCTACCTATTGAATAAGTACGTTTTCTTACCAGAAGGTATTTGTATTGTAAATTCAGTAGGGTTTACGTTAAGCCCTAACACATGTAGCAAACTGTCCACTCCTCTGAATCTCTAAAAAGGAATTATGATCCTTATGTCACTTTCCTCCAATAAGAACCAGATCGAAGGAAGAGCCACAATGCTCATAAAAAGAACTGCTTAGTGATTAAATTCCGTCTTCTCCAAAGAATAACAGCTTCTCAAAAGGCAACTGTGCACACAAAGCAATTTCAGTTTCTGTGTCTGCTTCACAAGGCATGATTCAAATTGTTCAGTGATGAACGTGGTCCTCCTCCACTCACTCATTTTTTAAAAAAAACATTTTCCTGAGGGCTCGTATAAGACTCAGCACAATCCATCCATCCATCCAGTGTGTCAAGCACATTTGTACATTTTTTGCCATCACCATTCTCAACACACTTGCTTTCTACTTGACGCTCTATCCTTTTATCATAGACTCTACCCACTGACACGATCATACTGTGCCGTGTACAGGGTATGTCAACAACAACAACAACAACAACAACAAAACATGGGTCCAACATCATAGCAACCTTGATTAAAAAACAATATCAAACTGTGAAGCTGTTTCTCAGCATATCCTCCATCTAAGTCTATACATTTTGGAAGGTGGTGTTTCCAACTAAGCAACCTTGGCCCCAAAGGATTCCGCAGGCTTTCATTGACACCACATCAAAGGAGCGACTTGGTCTTCTGGAGTGGCTCACTTCTATTTGTTTTCAAATGATCTTTGAAGTTGAGAGATAATAAAACGAAGTGTGAATGGGCCAAGACCAGGGCCTCAGGGTGGATGGGGAAGGTTTCCCAGTGAAATTCTCATAGGCAGCCCTGGCTACCTTCAAGGAGAGAGCGGGTGCATTACTGTGATGGAAGCAAGAAAGTCCTCTGAACAATTCTCTTCACCTTTGTCTCACCACAACTCTCTTCACCTTTGTCTCACCACAACTCTCTTCACCTTTGTCTCACCACAACTCTCTTCACCTTTGTCTCACCAGTGCAGGTTCCAATGTTCTTAAAACATCCTTCAAAGCTGTGATTGTCCTATGTCCTTCATGAAAATCTATCAAGATGACCCTTCTGGAGCCCCCCACAGACTGTCCCCACAGCATCTGAGCTGACCGCTCTGCCTTGAATTCAGCTGGCCTAGCAGAGTCCCTTGGGAGCCTCCATTTGATGAGTTGTTTTTTTTTAAGGCATCAAAAATGTGTTACTGAGAGAACTTGTCTGCCGAGACATGTTTAATACCTTATGTTTGGAACAAGCCCATGCACACACAAATGGAAATCCTATTGGCAAAACCTTTTTCCTTATTCTCATATATTGATTCAGAAGTAGTTGTAGTGGTGACAGTCAGGGTGGAAAAGCTACTTTTGGGCTCAGGTAAAAGCACATGTGAGCAAACAAGAGAGGGGTCTGGAGGGCATGCAGCAAGGAGAGAGGGGAGAGCAAATTCATGAACATCGCTCTCAAGCCACAGCATCATGACGAAGCCTCCAGCTCTGGACCACATGCACGGGGCCTCATGTTCTAATTTCAAAACAAGTCAGTGCAGAACATGAGCTACTCTGGCCAACTCCAGGGAGTGCCTGAATGCTGGACAAAACTGGACCTCCGCAGTTGATTGTCTGTCACAGGACCCCAACTTGAGATGCCACGAGGGTCCAAACTCCACAAAAGCTTTGGGATTGGGACAAAAACCATGTGTTGACTAGAGAAACAAAGCTAGGGACACTTGTGTGTGTCAGAGAGAGCTTTATATCAACGAGCAGTTGTATATAGAGAAAACATCCCAGCCAGGTCCAGAGCAAG
The DNA here is from genome assembly GCF_050624435.1 of Tenrec ecaudatus. Classification (NCBI taxonomy): domain Eukaryota; kingdom Metazoa; phylum Chordata; class Mammalia; order Afrosoricida; family Tenrecidae; genus Tenrec; species Tenrec ecaudatus. The sequence continues at coordinate 32,401,231 of NC_134543.1, forward strand.
TCCATAAGTCCAATATTAGCCCGTATGTCTGACACTAGTCCACAAACTCCTCTTCCGACTCACGCAGCACATGCAATGATGCCGCATGCAGACCACAGGGAGGTGGGTGGGAGAGTCTTGTGGCTCCAGTGACTGTGGAAGCATCTCAGTGCTGTAATCTCAACAGGAAGGTGAAGCAGAGAGTGTGGCCCTCCTCTAGGGAGAAAGGAAATTCCCAGGATCCTCATGAGAGAGCCACACCCACAAGAAGGCATCCTCAGATTGTGAACTGATTGACCAGCTAGACTCCAGCCCTCGACCTATTTATCAAGGCGACATGAAATTATGCAATTATCACATCATGATTTCATTTAGACAAGTCTTTCTAATTGTGTTGAGTTATAGTCTCAGAGACCCACGGGGACAGTTCAACCTTGTCCTATAAGGTCCCTATGAGTTGGAATCAACTCAATAGCAGTGAGTTTGGCTTAAGTTTACTTAGAACAAGCAAATAAATGCACAGGGATTAAGAATTCAATGAGTTACCAAAGGCTTCAAAGGCAAGGAAAGGAGGGAATCGTTGCATGGGGGGAAGGGTCATTGGGCAATGGGCACTAGTGGAGGCTGGCCAATATGATTGATGTGACTGGTTTTATTGCCTCCTACATGTGGCAGAAAGTTAAATTGGCAAATTTTTGTGTTCTCTATACTTTTGAAAAAAAATTTTTTAAGCTTTGGATTAAAGACACTGCTAAAGAAAATGACAAAGCGAAAGAGCTGAGCAAAACATTTCAGAGGGGCCCTCCAGCAAACAAAGTACAGTATGAAACGTGCCATCACCCAGAGCCAGAAAACCAAAATGGAAGAACGTGTTCCACATATCGGAAACAGGAAAAAATTGAAGCCGCAAGTTGCAAGATTGAAAGACTCGATGGGCAACTAACTATTGAACAAATCAGGCAGCATCAAGATAATATGAAAAGAATACAGTCATTGTGCCCTAAACAATCCGTCAATATCCAACCATTTTAAGTGGCAGCATGCGGCCAAGAACCAGCGGTCCTGAAGGAAGAAGTCCAAGCTGCACCAAAGGCACGAGCCCAAAACAAGGCTCCAGGAATCGATGGAACACCAATTAAACTGTTTCAAGGAGCGGATGAAGCCCTGGAAGCACTCGCTCTTCTACGTCAGAACATTGGTGAGACGGCTACGTGGCCACGTGACTGGCAGAGACCCCTCTTTGCACTCGTCCCAAAGAAAAGCGACCCAACAGAATGTGCAAACTGCAGGACAGCATCAGTACTATCACCTGCGAGTGACATTTTGCTGCAGATCATTGAGCCACGGGGAAGGCAGTATGTTATCACTGAGCAAATCACCCGAGAAGCTGGAGCAGCAGCATCAGGGCTGGAGGAAGGCTTATCAACCAACTGCCTGCGACATGCAGAGGACCCCACCTGGCTTGCCGAAAGGGCGGAGGATGGGAAGTATGTGCTGCTGAAGATGACGGATTGTAGCCTCCGGAGGAATTACAACTCAATGTTAAGACCACATCCTCACAACTGAACCAATAGGTAACAAAATGATAACTGGAGAAAAGGTTGAAGCTGTCAAGGATTTTGTCTTGCTTGGATCCACAACCGATGCTCATGGAAGCAGCCGCCAAGAGATCAAAAGACGTGTTGCCCTGGGTAAATCTGCTGCACAAGACCCCTGCCCCCCCTCAAGATGTGGGAGGTGCGCTGCACCCACTGCAAGCCATAGGGGCCTGGAGCCGCCTGGATGGCTGAGGGAAGGATGCCTGGGGCATGGTGGGGTAGGATGTAGGCAGGGACAGGGGGTGGGGTGGTAGGTAGCTGTGGTGGCAGCAGTGGCAGTGAGGAAAGGACCCATGGGGCAGAAGTAGAAGACCTTGGACGGAGATTCTGCAGGAGTTGAAGCTGTAAAACAGGGAGGAGAGCTGCAGACGCTAAGGGACCCAAGGAGAGCCCCCCCGCCCCGGTCCTCCAGCCCCAGGACCAGGAGGATGAGGATGAGGAAAGCCCCTCAGGCCCCTGAGGGATCTGAGGCATAGAAGACCCTGACCACCCCCCGTAGGCCGGCCCCTCTCACCCGAGTGGCTGCCTTCCAGGGCTCAAGCAGGAACAGTAGAGGTAGCTGGGACCACAGGATTGGAGGGGGAAGGATAGGGTGGGGGGGGAAGCACCTTCCCCACCCCCAGAGGTGGTCACTCCACCTCAATCTACCCCCCTGCCAGTATGCCCCCCAATTCCCCGCAGGTCCTACCACCCACCCCTGCAGACACTCCCTGGATGGAGGGGGCCAACCCATGGTGGTGGAGGTTCCTCATAGTCTGAGCCCCAATTACACAACTGCTATCCTAGGCAGCCCCAACAATGTCCCGCACAGGGGGCCCTAGGTCCCATTACCCCTGTCCCCCCACCCCCTCTACACTAGACCTGGTGGATGAGACAGCAGCGCTCAGCTCAGCCTGGACTTCAAGGGGAGTTGGGTGGCTATATGAGTCCTGGGTCCTGGGCAGAGGGTCTGGCCATGCCTGTGCTGGAAGGAGAGAGGGAACCTGAGACACTGCTTTCCCAGAAGCCCTTGGGCAGGGAGACAGAGAAGGTGGCAGCAGGTGATAGGTAAGGAGTGGGGAATGAGGACAGAGGCCATGGCAGGGCAAGTACGTGGAGTTGCCCATTGCAAACCAAAGTGGAGGAGGAGACTGGGAAGCTCCTCAGGGCACCCCTTGAGGATAAGGAGGTGTCCCACCAACGCCGCTATGGTGGGGGTGGGGGCGGGGGGTACTGCATAGCCAGTGTTTGACTTTCTTTTCAAGCTAGGGGCTGGGGAAGAGAATCTAGACTACAGGGAAGCAGATTCTTCTCCCTGCCCCGTTTCCAGGCAGGTGTGGTGGGATCATAAATCACCTACCTTTCAGGCCTCCTACTAGATTTGGGAGGAACTGCCTGCTTTTGCTGGAGTCCCTTAATAAAGGATAGCGTCCAGGGAGGGAAAATAAAGAAAATGTTGAAAAGCAAGGATGCTACTCGGAGGATGAAGGATGGGGAGACCTCTTGCCATGTCCTTTGGACATGTTATCAGAAGCGACCAGTTCCTGGAGATGCACATCTGTTTGGTCAAATAGAAAGGCAGCAAAACAGAGGAAAAGCCTCCAGGAGCTGGGCTGGCACAGTGGCTACACAAGGGGCTCAAACCGAAGAACCATCGTGGGGCTGGTGCAGGGCAGGGGGTGCTCCCTCTGTGCGCACAGGGCTGCTGCGAGTCAGAACAGACGCCTTGGCACCGACACCACCACCAACTGGAGGAGAGCAAATGATGCCACTGGGTATGTTCCACTAAGAAATCAAACCTGGCTGTTCAGGTTATACCCTTGTTTCTTTCGTTGGTTTTTGTTCACTGCCATAGCCCCAGCATCTAGAAAAGCACACGGCATACAGTAGGAGTGCATACAGACTTTAACATAAATGTGTCTATGTACTTTGGACTCTTCAGATCAAGGAGGAAAGGCCTGGCCATCTAATCGCTAGAATCTAGCCAATAACAACCCCGTGGACCCTAACCGTCCAATCCACAATCGTGCAGGAACAGGCATCATTCATTCCATTGTGCTGGGGGTCCCCATTGGTCCAGACAAATGTATTGACAGTTGACGATGCCATATAAAAAGCTACCTATCGCACGGGCCATTATTAGCCCCAATTAGAGATGGTAGATTCTAGAACAGAGAATACTGGCTGTACCTTTTCTTTCTGTCTAATAAATATTATATATGAAAAGCTCGGGAAAGGCTAGTTAGTATTAGCTGTTAGTAGGAAGGCTGGTGTGCAGTCAGTATGTACTAGTACAGTTCCATCAATTACCAAATTATGCAAATATTTCTGTAATGGTTATAAACACTCACTGCTCTGAGCTCACCCAGGTCTCCTGCTACCGACATTCAAGCCCCTTGGTGGGAATCCCTGCCAGAAATCCCCACCATTCGGCAACTGGGAGGCTGCCACCTGGCACACTCAGGTGCTCCCAAGCACACATTCTGCAAGAGCCAGTCATCCGTCAAAGTCCCCACTTTCCAGACTTCCCATTATTCTCCCATCCCTGGCTTTGTAATAATATTAGTGATTGTTTTTGTGTATTGTGGCCCATGTCCCCTGGTGATAATCTGTTAGTTCACATGCAATCAACAGATGGCCCTTACTTCATGTTGGCTGTTAATTAAATTTCTAGAAGAAAGATTCTGCTTTGCCACTTATGTGCCTTAAAGTTTTATTCATATTAATGGTGGATTGGATTAGGAAAAACAGAGCCTTCTAGAAGACCAGAAGTTTTCAGCTGGTGTACAGAAAGGTTTTCCTTGGCAGATAACGTCCCTGTAGAAAACTCTAAAGAACAACAACAAAAACATTGTCATTGAGCAATGGTGACTCCTGGCGCCCACGTGTTACAGAGTAGAATTGCTTCCAAGGGTTTCTTTAGGGACACAGGTGAAACACATCTTTAGTCTATGGCACTCACTACTGTGCTGGTACAAACTGCAAACCTTTAGGTTAATAGTTGAGCACAGGTGTTTTCATCGGCAGTCGACTAGTTGTCTTCATACCCTTGAGGAGTAACCTCCCTCAACCTCCCCTCTCTTCAGTGTAGGTGGGACCTGTCACTTGCTTCAAACCAATAGAACAGGGTAAACATCACTTCCACGGTCACATGGCAGAGGACAATAACCTCTATCTTCTGAGTGCTCTTCTTGCCAGTTTTGATGGACCAAGTTGCCATCTTGGGGAGGCCACTTGGCAAGGAGGACACTGAAGGTGATCTCTGGCCACCAGGCGGCCAGAAACTAAGGCTCTCAGACCACCATCCTCAAAGGCACCGAAACCTCCCAACAACAGCAGAAATGAGCTTGACCGTGGCTCCTACTCCCACCCTGGGCAACACCTTGATTTTTTTCCTGGTGAGAAATTGAAGTAGAAGTCCAGGAGAAAGTGTCCCCTGACCCTTGACCCACTGATACTGGTGATGATAAGCATGTATGGTCTGAAGCTACTGTGTGTCTGTGGTCATTTTTTAAATACAGCAATGGATTACAGAATTAGCAAAAAATATGGTTTGGCTTAAAATGAACAAATAGGTACCGTATATACTCAAGTATAAGCCGACCTGAATATCAGCCGAGGCACCTAACTTTACCACAAACACTGAAACACTCGGCTTCTACACAAGTACATATGCACACATCTATAGACAAACATTCATGTACGTGTAGAAAAGTTTTAGACAAATAAGAAACTCCGGACAGGTGCAGCTGCTAGAGAAAGAGGTTCCGGTTCGGGGGGCGAGGAGAAAGATTGTACTCTTCTTGCACAGACGTGCCCATGTTTTACTCTTAGCTGAAATGCACGATAGCTTGGAGACGGTTTTGTCCAAATAATGCGATCTGGCTAGGAAATATTTTGGGTTTTAGAACTGCAACCTTGTCTTTCAAGCTAAGGTGAAACTATTAAGTCAATAAAACACGTATCCTTTCATTCTGAAGTTCCGACCTGGAAGAAGCAACCCTTGTGCTGTGGCACGATAGTTCACAGGTGAGTGGGGAAAGACGGTGCTTTACTCAAGACTCGGTATGAGTTGGGGACCCAGGTGCTGTGGGTCATGTCTTGCTTTTTCAAAGGATGCTTTTAATCATCATGCTATTCTTCAGAAATTCTCCCCTAAGAACAGCACCAGAAATGAGAGGCTCACAGTGTCATATTTAGACCAAGACATCTGTCACCGGCCCCATCAGGCTGGTGTCAGGTTGGGTTCTCCAGAGAAGCAAAACCAGTGACGCTTGTATGTGTGTGTCTATAGAAAGAGATCTGTGTCCAGAAATGGCTTACATAATTTCAGCAGTAGGTAATGGACCCATTTAGTTTGAGCCAGAGGCTTCTCCTGACTCACTGCAGGAGCTGCCAACAGGGAACAGGATGACAGAGCAGAAGGGTTACAGGCCGGTGGATGTGGAGGTACATGAATCCGAGGTCAGTCGAAGGGATCAGAGGTCTGGCAGTCTACCATTGGCTCCTAAGATCCGCGGGCAACGTAACAGGATGTGGATGACCCAGACACTGGGTCCAGAGCCGACAGATACGGAAGGGGACGAGCACTGAACTTTGTTGTGGGTCTCTTATCCAAAAGGCCACATCCCCAAGGAGGTGTCATTAGGCTGAAGACCAAGGAAGGTCTAGCTGACATAGATCTAAGCATCACAGGTCAAAGAAGAGAGAGGGGGGCAAGTATACCTTTTCACAGAGGCTAGGATAGCTAATAAAGAAGCATAGTCCCTTTAAGAAAACACCTGGTGTTTAAAAATGGACTTATTCATTGAAATGAGCACATGGATTGGTAAGAAATTAAAATAGGTTGGATTACTGAGACTAAATTGGCACCCCACACTTACAACTCACAAAGGAAAAGCCTCGTTGCCATCCAGGCAATGCCAACTCATAGGAACCCTATAGGATGGGGGGAAACTAGCTCCTTTGAGTGTCTGAAACTGCAACTCTTTACAGGAGTAAAAAGCCCCTCTTTCTCCTGAGGAACGACTGGTGGTTTCAAACTGCCAACCTCTCAGATCGCAACCTGACAGCGCAACCACTACGCTACCATTGGAAATAGCGCCTGGTAAAAGCATACGAACAATGAATTTAAGAATGAATGAAAGAATGAGGATCAAGTGAGTCCAACTACCAATTGTGTCTCAACATTCTTTGTTGACAAGAATGGTCAACACTGCCCTCCACCAGCTGTGTTATACTGAACAGGGCAGACACAATAGGGCCACAGAAAAGGGATTCTCCCTCGTATATCATTTTCCAACTGTGGGATGAACCCTCCCCTTGGATCCTTTTTGACCTCACACCTGATGAAAGTCTCCCTCTGCATCCTTTCTCAAGAGTTCCCAAACTTCCTCCCATTTTTGATGGACGGCTACCCTTCACTAGCATGTTTGACTAACTCATGTCATCTTAACACCAGATCCTCCCCAGCCTGACTGGGAAGCTCCCGAGGATAGAGGCAAGCTAAGAAACTACTCTTCTGCCATATACATTTGCTAGCTCCTACAGGCCCGCTGGGCTCAAGATTGGGCACCAGCTGCAAGATCAATGGGGATGCAAGTCCACTAGCCACTCGGCACCAGAAACGGATGCAGGAAACAAATCTAAGAGGTCGGAGGAAAATGGAAGCAACCGATAAGAGGGATCTAGCAAACCATCCACACACACCAACTGGGTTTGGCAGGGAGTCTGCTTGTGCCTCTTTGTTTAATGAGGATACGAAGAGTGGTTTGAAGGAACCGGCACCAGAAAGACACCTACGGAGACACTGAACTTAGCCCTTGCGGATTAACTCGGAGCTCTTTTAGGATCTATTCCCCGCAGGGAGCTTTGGTAAAGTCAATTAACGCAAGAAGTTTATTAAGGAGATTTTCCAGAATAAGTGACACGTCTTCATCAGTCGCACAATAAACACAGCAAATACTGCATGAAAGGTTTCACCTTGTCAAATAACAACAGGCCGACGTAGAGTAGGCCTGTTTAGGATCCCAGGGCTCTAGAGGATGCGTCTCCACGAAGGACAGTTCTGAGCGAAACATCACCAGGAAAAGCTAGTCGTGGGTGCTTGGTTGCCTGGTTTCCTCAAACGCACGCATGACACTGCCCAACACAGTTGATCTTTTCAGCAGTATTTTCAGAAAATATCGAGCTGGCATTTGTAAACACATGGCTTGCGTGGAAAGATGCCCACACACAAAGAAAGCAAGCTGTGGAAACCCAAGCGGCACGCCTAGCCAAAAAACACCACTAAAACCACCGCAATACAAGAGGCCGCGGAGCAAACCCAGCAAGGCTTTTTGGAATCACGAGCCAAAGGGCATCCCTGCTGGTAGCTGATGTGGTGAGAACACAGGGCTCGTTATGGGTGAGGCCAGATAAAAGAAAGACTGACCTTGCACATGATCTTTCTTTAAGACTAAGCTGCTGCTGAACTGCCTTTGTTCCTCCTCCAAAGACTCGCTCCCCCGCACGCACATCCACCTGTTGAGTAGCCGGTCCTCCAGAAAGTTTCCTTTGTAGCTTCATCTGGGCTCACGGTGCTCCTGAGACAAGTCCAATCACCACGGCCACATAATCGGTTCTTCTGATTTGTGTGAGACAGACGCTAATTCATCGTCTAGACTTAGTAAACAAATCAAAGGAATAGCCATGGCTTCTTTGCCCTTGTGTTTTTAGCCTGATTCCTGACTCCTTGTTGGCACTCAAAAAAGATTCGTTGAGTTACCATGGAAATAAGCATCCCTTGGACCAAAAAGGTGGACCTAGAATAAACTAACTCCCACCGCCCTGGGGCCCCAACAGCCCAGGTGGTAGCTGAAGCTATGTTCTCTTGAGCCCCGGCCATCGAGTTGAGGTTTGCAAATTCCACTCCTCGTCGATGAGTAGATATTCAGTGTCCCTCAGTCATATAGCACTGTGCCAGATGAGGACGAAATAATGATCAGCATTCTCTTTGTTGAAATTCTAGAATATAAAATATGGCTATCCATTCATGTAAGTTGCTACTGGTTCCCAATGTCCCTCCAACTGCTTAAGAGTCAGCATCATCTTCCTGAAGCCAGAGTTCTGAACCGGTTTCTGAACTGGGTCAGTTCTGGCCGACACAGCAAAATTAGGAGAGAACAGATTGGAATGGGTAAAATGTAGATTACCTGGGACAATAATGGAACCAGGAAAAATTACAGGTCAAAGACCTGGGACAGGAGACTCAGAAGAGACAAAGTGAGCCCTTTCAGGAATCTGAGGCGAGAGACTGGATTATTGTGACACATTCAAAGTGGCCACAGTGGCCACCATCTTTGAGCGGCCACTCCTGTTTCCCCCAAGTCTAGACACTTGCTGAGAAGAGTGTGTTCCAGCCTCACTCTCTTAGAGAGATGACATGGATAGCAGGATGGTCACCTGTATTTCACCAATTCAGGTCCAGTCTGGTTTTGCTTCACTGGTCAGGATGGAGCCAGGGAGATAAGGTTCAGGGCCCTGCTTGAAACAGACAAGCAGAAGTAAAAAAAAAAAAAAAATAGGAAGGATGGAGGCAGGAAAGGAGGATTGATTAACCCATAAAGCCAATTTTGACTGATAGCAACTCTGTAAAACAGAGCAGAACTGCCCCTGTGAAGCTTCTGAGACTAAATCTTTACCAATGTAGAAAGCCTCATCTTTCTTCTGTTGAGCGGCTGGTGGGTTTGAACTGCCGACCTTAGAGTTAACAGCCCAGTGTGGAGCCCACTACTCCACTGGGGCACCTTTAATTGGTTAAGTCATTAAGGTCTCAATTTTGACAACAGAACGTTGGTTTGAGTCACATAGCAGGTCCACTCTACACCTTTTTAAGTGGGGCTAGCAGATAAATTTTTCAATTTTTCACCATCTATCAAATGGAAAAGAATCACTGTACCAAAAGGGTGTGTCAAGGATCTGATGAGAGGGATCCTCTGACACAGAACCCCAACAATTACATAATCCGGGCTCTTTGCTCTCCCTCCTCCCACTTTTTCTGCACCCTACCCAGTGACAATGGCCAGGTGGGGCGCAGTGGTCATCTAGACGACAGGTGAGATGCGTGTTAACTTGGAAGAAGGGGAAGACAGCAACAAAAGAGGGGTTTCAGACTGAGTTGTCTAAAGAAACAAAACCACCGAAACGCATAGATGTATAAGAAAGAACTTCATAGCAAGGAAGGTCCAGCCCAGTCCAACTTAAGTGCATGGGTCAGTGCTAGCTGCAGTTCCTCACCCCCATATCCAGCAGCGGCTGTGGGAGGATGCAAGCAAGAGAGCTGGGAAGCCGGAAGGCCAGTGGGTACAGTCTTGTGGATGCAAGGTCCCCAGGAACCTGGCCAAGTACCAACAGCTCCCAGGGACAGCAGGTGACATGGGCCCCTCCTGGAGCTAAATGCAGAATCCAGGCAAGCAAGAAGGAGAAGGGGCAGCAGAGAGAGGGTCTCTACAGTGTCTCTCATGAAAGGTCACATCCCTAGGAGGTGTCCTCACACTGTGACCTCGTTGGTGGTTGGGCACACCCCTGTCTTGCCATATGGAACAAGTTGACACGAAACCCAAGCATCACATTGGTAAAAATTACGGCAGCAGGATCAGACACTTTCAAGAGTTAAAGGTAATGGAGGCAAGTGCTGTTATATGCACAATCCTGCAGTAGAGGTGATCTATGAGCAGATGCTTAGATAGATATGTGGGTGTGGGAGGTAGAATGGGAATATAGCTATGGATAAATATGGGGTTGACAGAGGATATTTGTATACGTGTACTGATATTTGCTGCAAAAATATCCATGAATGGGGAGGTGCAGACAAGAGGAAAAGATGAAAACCTCTTAGACATTACCAAACATCTTGAGGGAATACCGGCCCTGGGAGGTCACAACCACAGTCTCAGGGGACAACATGGTCTGTTGGCATAACATAGTTCACAAAGACAATGGTTCACATTGTACTTGGGTAAGGACTGGGGTCTTCAAAGCTCATAAGCAGGCCTCTGAGGTCCAACCATAGATCGTTCCCCCTCAAGAGGAAAAGAAGAATGATCAACATTTCAGGATATACGGAAAGTCCATTGTCTGTGGACTGTGTACGCATCAGTCTCCACCCCCACGAGACCAGGAGAACTACACGGTGCTTAGCAACCAACCCAGCTCCTCTGAGACGGATCACATTGGAAGAGACCAGACTTACTGGGCAGAAAGAGACAGGTAGGTCCCCTGAGACTATAACCTTTCGTCCCCTTCCGATCTGGAAAAGAACTCACCCATTTGGTAGACTAATCGACCATTTCAGATCAAAAGGGCAACATTTGCCGAAGGACACCCTCAGAGGGCTGGAAGAGGAGGCGGGCACAGGGAAGCAGAGGAAGCTAAGGTCGGGAGGGGGTGCCACAGAGGAGCCGACGAACAACGCGTGTGAGCTGTTTGTGGAAGGCTGATGATCTGCCTGAAACCCTTCCCCTCATGCACAAGAGAACGGTTTCCAAAATCTTACAGTGCCTGGTAGCTTTTTTGGAAGGTTGTAGGGAGGCGATGCACCCGTAAACCCAGCCGCCCCCGGGGCAAATTCCCCAGTAAGCGTGGTAAGCCCAGATTTACTTGTGCTTTCTTACTAATCTGGAGTGAATAGTTTGACCGAGGTTTCACTCGGGCGTCTGAGCTGGTTCATTCTGGTTCAGCCCCCCACTGCTAAGCTCCACCTCAAGATGCAGACTCAGTACAACTGGGGTGGAAATGCAGATGATCAGCAGGGGATTGGACCACAGTGAGCCATTTCGAAGCTCTGATGTGGTAAAAACAAACATGTAAAAAAGTTCCCTACAGATGAGCAGGTAAACGTTTGTTTACCTTGCTTGCTGGCTACCCAGTCCCTGTCAGAGATTATAAATTTAAAACCCACCTTTGATTCGGTGGGAAGGTGCTGTCCTATTGAGGGTAAGACCTAGAAGTAGGGTCTTGGAAGTGGTGAGAACGAGTGTGAAATTGCTTACTAGAAATTTTTGAAGGGAAACAAATAAATCGGGGTCTGCGTTGCTTATTGGGTTATCTGACACCTCCGTTGCCTACTCATTGTAGACCCCATCCACAGTGACCGCATGGGGGTCCGAGGAGAACAGAGCTCCATCAGATTTTCAATGGGTGAGTTTTCAGAAGCAGATGGCCAGGCCTTTCTTCCGAGGCGCCCCTAGGTGGATGCAAACTGCTACTGTTTGGGCGAGCTCTTGTGGAGCACTTGTATTATCCATGGACTTCCTAGTTTTCACACAGGCAAGCTGGGTTTGACTTCCAGTGTGGAACAAATAGCAAAGCTCAGTAATATCAGACGTCACTGTCCTTCAGTTTCCACTCCTCCCCCGAGACACCAAGGAGCCCAGGCCTCTCATCCTCGCTCCCACTCACTGGAGTCCACAGCATCCCTCCTGCTTCATTTTGCGGTGTCACTCAGTTTCCTCTCTGTTCCAAAGCTTCCTTCCAGACAACATGGCCGGGGAGAGAGGGGCGCAGGGTCCACATCTCCAGCCTCCAGCAAGCATATCAAGCGATCGCCCTAAGAGTTGTAATAGATCTATGCCCTTCCTTCCAAGGGGGCGTGACGAGAAATCACTTCTTTCTTTTCTCTCCTGCCTACACGTGACTCTTTTTACCCTTTCCTGCCTCACTAATTACGCATGCTATGCTAGTTAACGTAAATTAACTCGGCCAAGTGCCTACCTGTGCAAATTAGGGGCTATATCATCGTCACAGTTTTGATCCTTGCAATTTTTATCATGAATTCACGTGACTCACATTACATAGCAAAATTCTGCTTTGCCATTAATCTTGCCCTTGAGTATATGCTAGACACACCGTGGAACAGATGAGAGGCAGAACAAAAGCGATGAAGTGATTTGAAGTCAAATGTCCCAATAGAATTCCTCACTTCCCATGGGCTTCCCACAGAACTTCAGAACAAGAGGGAAACAGAGAAAACAGGTGCAGCCTCACCTTCCATCTTTCTCTTCTATTATCCAGCTCTCCCCCACCTACCATCTCTAGTTGGTAAATATGGCCAACCCATTTAATCCAATCAAGGCTGACCATAAACACTGTTCTATGTGAAGGGTCTCATTGCTCCATCCTCCGATAGCGTCACTGATGGCTTAGAAGAGAGGGACCCAGGACAAGGGACATAGAGATACTTTGAAATACAAGACTATTTCAACCACCGCTCTTGCCACCATACCTAACTTGAACCTGTGTGGAAGATCTCGTGTGTCTCCCCAAAAACTGGCTCTGAGGTCAGGCACAGAATCAGGACCAGGTACCGTGAGAGATACAAAATGCACTTCCCAAAGATTGTCTTGATGGTACAACACTTCTTCTAAGCATCCCCACCATCTCCTCTTTGTTGATCGTTCTCATTCTCCGGTCCTTGAATTCCCCAAGTGCCGCCAAGAAGGTCAAGCTAACCCGCTGATAGAAGCAGTCTTTCTCCACTTGACATCACTTCTGGGGAATCCTGCCACTTGCAATCAAGCAACAGGAAAACAGACCAAGTCACCCTCCTCTCCGATGGCACTGGAGGGCCTTTTATTTCTTGGCTTCAGGTGTTCCAGGTGAACTCGATGCGGGAGGCAAAAGGAAAGAGCTGGCGATGGTGTCTGTGTCCAAGTCTTCTCTGCCAACATCTCTGCCTGAGCTCAGTGCGCTCCCCATGGAACACAGGCATTCCCAAGGGTCCAAGGAGGAGGCTTAGGAGGTAGTTAAGCTTTCCCCCAAATTGAACGTGTATCACTTGTTGACACCTGCTATGTTTCGTGCACAACTGAGCTCTAGGCTACAAAGTGAAGCAGGTCAAAGTGTTTGCCCATAAATTGGCCCATCATCTCATGGGCAAAAAAAAAAAGATGCAGACAGAATGACAGTGTAATCTGATACAAACACATTTATACAGCTCCTCAAGTTGAATGAAAAAGTTTTCAAGTCGATACGATCCTACAGAAATCTGCAAAGCGCCCAGTTGGAAAGGCAGCGTCATGCTAATGACGTCTTGCGTCCTTGCTCCGAGAACAGTATTTCTACCCCATGCTTCTTGGCCTCGATGCTTGAGGATGTGCTGACCCTGCTGAAGAACACACTTTGGGGAACAGGGAGACCCCTTTGATCAACTCGGAGTCCTTTAGTGGAGCACGAGCAGTCTTAGGAAAAAGAAGAAGAAAGCATCACGAGCTGCACGTTGAGGACTAAGCACTGGGCAAACATCAGAAACACCACAGAGGGAAGATCGCCTGGCAGAGTTGGCAGCCTGGGAGGATGCCGAGGCCACAACCAAAAGCCCACAAATCCGAGCCAGGAAAGGAGCACTTTTAAAGACTGTCCTTAGCGTCACAGAGCCCAAAGGGCTCAAAGTCCAGCCACCTGGGCAGCGTCATGGCCAGCAACACACTGCCCTTCAGCAAACACGGTCATCTTTCAGGACCCTTTATACATCGTTGGCTTCTTTCATACTTCTCAGGTTGCCTCACTTCTCGAAGCCCATGCCCTGGCTCTGCCCCGTCGCAGCACTGCCTACAGAGGCCTGGCCTCTGACTGCCCCTCACGGGGAAGAGTTTGTACAGTTTGGACTTGCATTTCGTTCTCTGTCGAGGTCTTCAGTGGTGAGATATGATCATGGATCGCTCTCTGTCTTAGGCGTGCCAGTCTCTTTCTTCATGAAGTGGGAGGACGTCCATCTACTCCACAGATGGTTGTCAGGAAAAAGAAGAAAGCAGCTAGCCATGGGCTTTGTAAATTATAAAATACTATGGATGAGGATGATAAAAAGCCAATTTTTACTAAGAGTTGACAACAGAATGCGCTATCTTAAGCACTTTGTATACAATGACTCATGTATAGTCCCAACAATCATTGGAGGCAGGTTCTTTCTGTTATGGGGTCCTAGTCACATTTTCAAGACAAATAAAGAATCAGAGGAATTAGATAACTTGCCTAAGGTCACACTGGGCTGAGAGCTCGCGCTGGAATGCTCATCCAAGCAGACTGGCTCCACCCTCTTGCTATTGCGTATGCCGCTCTGTCAGGCCTTCAAAATAGGCTGGATTGTGTTGTGTCCCACAATCCGAGTTTGCGGTCTCACTATCCTACAGTTGTTCTAGGACATAATGTGTGTGTTAGTCTGGGTACATGAAAGAAACAAATCCACAGGAACTCATGTGTATAAGAGAGAGTTTTATACAAAGGGTAAGTGCACATCAAGAAAACATCCCAAACCAGTGCTGCCCAAGCCTACAATCCAGCATTAGCCCATTTGTTTGACACCAATCCATAAAGTCCTCCTCCATTTCACAAAACACACACAATGACGCTGACTGCAGGAGGAAAGCCAAGTCAGTGAATGTGTAAACAATGGAAGGGGTCTCCACATGGCTGCTCCAGCCCCCAGCATCAGGATAGGTCCATGTGGCTTCTCAGAGATGTCTTGCAGGAAATGAGCCTTGCCAGCTGAAGCAGGAAGCTGGCTAAGGCAGCTGTACCCTGATCCGACCATCAGAAAGCAAGAGACCCAAGAACTCGAAAGGCGAGACTGACTGAGCCATTGATTTCTCTGCCCTTCAATTAACCTCACATGTGTTTATCGGCCAGGTTGGCCCAATAAACTTTAACTATATCAATTTGTTAGATGAATTCACTGGCAAACATCCTTCCTCTTCTTACAAAAATCAACTGCATGTCTCTGGAAATTATCTTACAACGCTGATTTGTCTCATACACGATTCTAGCGGTGGGATGCCGGTACTGGTCCACAGAGTTTGGAGCAGGTATTGAGTAGAGGAGAGACTTGTCGGGTCTTGAAACACTTGTCAGTCACCGAAGTGTAAGGTCCTGCAACGAGAAAGCCTCCGAGGAGACAGGTCAAAGGAAATGAGGGCTTCAGGGCACCAGGCCTGAGAGAGAGAGCAGAAGAGTGGAAAAGAACTGGTGATCCCCTATCTTCACATTGACTTAAATAATTTCATTTACTCTTCACAACAACCCAGTGGTTAAGTGTTATTATCCCCCACCTACACGACTGCCAAATGTATTTTCCTAAAATACCTCGTTCAGCGTGTTGCCCGCCTGCCTGAACACCTCCACAAGGCGCCCCACTGTCTAGAGGAAAAAGCTCAAATTCCTCTTTAAGAGGTCCTGAAAATATCCCGTGATATAAGGCCAAGAACAAGTCACACCTGATCAGAGCAGAACACATCCACACCTCTACATGGTAGGACACCTAGGATCTCCGCTCTCAGAAGGAGGAGGAAGCTCTAGATACCAAACCATATCGCCAGTCCTGCCATTGACGGCCAACCGGCAAGGAGCAAGGTCTTCTACACCAGGGACTTCCCTAGGCGTAAAGCGGGTCACAAGCTGTGCCTAGGAATCCAGAGATGCCCAGACCTCTGGAATAGCAAAGCAGAGCTAGCTCCCTATCCCTAGAGGCCACCTCTCTGGCCTTGTCATGATGAATCATTCGCTTCTAATTGCTGCCAGTCCACTTGGAGGTGAACACTGAATGTGCTACTTAGTTAAATTGCTCTTTCCTGCCAAGACATCGTGTTTGAGTGATATTTTCCTCTAAGGAATCCAGAGAGTTCTTCAGAGACATTACCTAATTCAACACTTCCTATAGAAGAACTGCAGGGTGTTGTCATCGCAGTGTTAGAAGTTCAAATTACTCACTCTAGAATACCTTCAACTTCCCTGTCGGCCTTCATGCCAACCCTGGTGCGTCTCATAGAATCAGCCAGCTTTTTTCTCCATAATGTCCCTGGTTCCCAGGCCACCCCTCTCTCTGCCTGTTTCAGTCTTGTCAGCCTATGAACTCCACTCTTTTGCCTTTTCAGACCCTGCAGACTCAGCCTTAGGTCTGAGGATAAAGGAGGAGCCAGGGCAGCCTACCAGATGTGTGGTGGAGCCAGGCCTGTGTCCCCGACCCCACATGCCCAGTGTGAGCAGATCCAGGAGGCTGAACCCTTTCCCTTTCACCCCAGCTTGTGGTCACTGTCCACACCCCCACATCCGTGGTCCTTTGCTGAACTTCCTTACTTGACCTCTTTTCCTGCTAACACTGCAGACCTCATCTAATTTGCTGGAGCTGTCAATCAGCCCAGTCCTTGTCATCAATCGAACCCTCAGCAACCACATCCTGTCCCTGTACACTCACCCACGAGAGTACATCTCCCCAAAGCTCCTACCGTGACCAACGGAGACCTCGAGGGTGAAACTATTATTAACACATTGCACAATTCTGTTTCTAAACGCCCTTGACCATGGCGTTTGGACCACCCTTCTTGGTGTCTTTGTTCCCTGGTGCTGTTGTAGTGAAAGGAAAGGATGTCTGCCTGGCAGGTTTAAAGACCAGAACCGGCCTCACTCGCAGTTCAGGAGGCAGAGAGTACAAATCCGACTGTTGGGCAGGCCGACTCCTTCCTGGCGAGTAGTCCCAAGCATTCCTTGGTGCCTCAGCCATCCTCACGTGGCATCTGTCCCCCATGGACTTGTATCTGTGCCTGGTCTGCTTTTTGGGCAATTATAAAGGGATTAGACTTAGATCCCACCTTCCTTGGGTATAACCACGCTACCCTAACAAAGGACACCAGCCAGTCTTGCACCCACGCTGTTAAGATCCCACGTGTATTTGGGGAGCAGGGAGAACACCAGTTCATCCACAACACTGGTAAATACTTCCTCTGGTCGGCAGCTTGCAGGCCTGCTTGCTCATTGGCATTATCCAGAGATCGTGTGAAAATCCAGAGGCCTGGGTGGTACTCCCAGGGGCTCCAGCACCAGGATTTGACAGGTTCCCCAGGTGATTCTATTGTGCCTTCAAGTTTCAGACCAACTTCTCTCGTCCCCTTTCCCCATTAAACCTTATTTACTCAATGGCATAGGGCTGATGCCCCAGCATGGCCCAGAAGTGCGCCTTCATCGAGAAGACCAACCCTGGAAAGTTATGCTGAAGCTAAAGGGGTCCCTCACTGCCTCTGACTCGATGGTTCAACCAGCTGGCATGAGAACGTAAAATTGCCAATTGTCCAGCATTTACCACTGGGTTGTTGAAGATGGGTCAGCCCTTCATGTGACATGGTATGTAGCGGTAAATCATAATTGGTAATCAGGAAATGCCTCACAATGTAAGATGTCCAAACCAGTAATAATTAAGATCAGAGCAGGGTAAACCTTGCTCATGACTGTGGGTTTCATGATGCTCTGGGGGGTGGATGCTCCGGAAATGACACAACTGCATGGAGTAACCACATATCATCCAACTCATCTGCAACAGGGGCAGTTAGTCTAAGAGGGGACTGTCTGGGCGGGAGATTGAATTAGCTGACCTCTAAGGCCCTCTCAGTTGTGCCAAGTCTGGGATTCAAGGTGACAAGCCCTCAGGGCTGTGGAGCATGCTGGAAAGGAAATGGCCTCTTGTTTTGCCTCACCCACTGTTCTGCAGAAACAGAATACCCTGCTATTCAAACAATGTCCCCAGCTGGGTTTGACATTGCTGCCACACCTGAGCTCACCTGAATGAAGACAGTCATCCCCGTTCCCGAAAGCTGGGGCTGTGCCTCAAAGCGACAGATGGGATAACGTCAGGGAGAGGGGCCTTCGCATTTCCCAGAAAGCCAGTACTGGAGCCTGCTGTGTGAACATGTAGAAACAACACGCTTCTCTGGGACAACAGACAGGCTTCCGTCACCCCCTGAATCATCTGTGTACTTGTTATTAGCTGCCACGGAGCCGGCCCCCAAATCATGCCAACCCCATGTGCAGTGGAAGGAAATGGTCTCTGGAGCCGCATCACCCCCGCGATAGGTTGTGGACTGGGCTGTGGTGGACATTGGGTTTTGGTTGGTTTTGCCGAAGCAGATTGCCAGGCCTTTCTTCCACATCCACCTGACACTGGATGCTCCATTGATACCTGTTCGGTGGCACGCATGCGTTTCCAGCTGGCAGAAGGCTGGCGGTTGTGCAAGTGGTGCCCTGACCAGGACACAGACTTGGATCTCCTGCAGGGAAGGTGGGTAGTCCACCCTGAACTACCAGTGTCTCATGCCATCTTCATATGGAGCCGTGTTCCCAAAGTGGGCAATACCCCCCAGGGTGCTGGAGTGGGGAGACAGCCAAAGCAGCTCTGTGCACTTTATCCTGGGTTCTGGGCTAGAGTAACGATGGTCATTACCACAGGAGTGTTGAGTCATTTTTTCCCCCTGAAAATAGGTAGTAGGCCAAACGAGTTTGGGAACCTATGATATAGAGGGCCAAATTCCCTCAGCGCTTTCATTCCCACCCATGACCCAATGCTGTGTGGTCTCTCTATGACTTACAGAGCACAGCAGAGGGCCATTCTTCCTAAACTGGTGACTGGAACCATGTTCATGGTCTTGTAATCTATCAGGGTTCCCTTGTTAGAACCTACACCTTGGGACTTCCAGTGGGTCAGGGTCAAGGGCTCTTCCCACTTGTCTATTACCAAGACAGCGAGAGACAAACAAATAAACAAAAACCAGGTAGGCAGACGGAGTTCCACCTATCTATTTGAGAAAGGGGGGATGTGGAAATTGGAATTAGCCAGGCTAACCACAAATTAATTCCAAATTTCTTTCATGTTAGTAGGCTGGAGGCTGAAGTCACAGCCAAAATCGGACGTCTGGTCCCATACAATATGGCTAGCAGCATGCACATGCATGACACCCATCCTCCCCAAATGTCTTGTTAAGCACAAGAGGGATAGACTGGGAAAAAGAGAATTGTGCTGCCCCCCACGTGGTGTTCCATTTGTCCAAGAGATGAACCCCACCCCCACCCCCTTCATGAAAAGGAGGCAAACTGCCTTCACCTCCCACCAGTCTTTCACACTCAGCTTCAGGCCCTAGGTTCCGTACCGTTGCCTGACACTCTGCTTCCAATGCTATGGTCACCGATTTGCAATCTAGAAGGATGAGCAGTCATGTAATCCAACTCTCCCCCTTCCCCCCGCCCTCCCCGCAGAGATTTCCACACTGTGCTCCATCCCTGTAGGCTGAGTCAGTGGACCATTGGGCTTCAAGGAGGTCCAGGGTTTCTCAACACAGAGCATCTCCGGGGGTGGGGGGTAACTGTTGACCAGCCAGGACTGTTCCACTCATCGGAGAACACTAGGAAGCCCGAGCCTGCCCATCGTAGAAGACCTAGGAGCAGCAGGCTCTTCAGAGGGAGCAGATGGAGACTTTGGCTCGCTTCCATTGGATGCATGGTCAAGAAAGACCACTTGGCAGAAGAATGCCGCGGTTGGGAGAGTGAAAATGGGGAACCCATGACGAAATGGGTTGGCACAATGGTCAGAACAATGGACTCAAAAGACCGGACGACTCGGCGACATTCCCTCTGCTGTACAGAAGCCCCCGCCCGGTCGGCGCTGCCTCAACAGTACCATGAAACGCGGGCAGCGCGCCGAGTCAGAGTAACTTCAGGTCCCACCGCTTCCCACAGGCCGGGAGCAGGCTGGCAACAAGACCCCCACTAGAGAGTGCCCGAAGGCCGTCTTTCGTTTTTTAGGAAAAAAATCATTTTATTGGGGGCTCTTGCAACCCTTATAGCAACGTATACATCAATTGTATCAATCACATTTGTACATATGTTGCCATCATCATTTTCAAAGCATTTTCTTCCTACCTGAGCCCTTGGTATCAGCTCCTCTTTTTCCCTCCCCCCGCTCCTATCCTCATGAACCTTTGATAAATTAAAAATTATTATTAGTTTCATATCTTAGATCATCTGCTGTCTCCCTTCACCCATGCTTCTGCTGTTGGTCTCCCTCAGAGGTGGGGCTTATACATCGATCATTGCGATTGGTTCCCTCTTTCTCCCACCTCCCCCCGACCCTCATGGTATTGCTACACCCATTACTGTTCCTGAGAGGTTTTTCTGTCCTGGATTCTGTGTGTCAAGGACTCTTATCTGTACCAATGTACATACTCCAGTCTAGCTGGATTTTTAAGGTAGGATTATGGTCATGATAGTTGGGGCGGGGGAAGCATTTAAGAACCACAGGCATGTGTGTGTGTTTTATCAGTGCCATACTGTATCCTGGCTAGCTTGTCCCCTCCTTGTGACCCTTCTGTGAAGGGATGTCCAATTGTCTAGATGGGCGTTGGGTCTCTACTCTAACCCTCCTTGTTCACATCAATATAATTGTTTGTTTTGGATTTTCTGATGCCTGATACCTGATCCTGTCAACACCTAGTGATCACATAGGCTGGTGTGCTTCCTCCATGTGGGCTTTGTCATTTTCCTGCTAGACAGCTGCTTGTTTAACTTCAAGACTTTGAGACCCCAGATGTTACATCCTCCAATAGCCGGGGTCCATCAGCTTTCTTCACCACATTTGCTTATGCACCCATTTTGTCCTCAGAGATCATGTCAGGAAGGTGGGCATCACAGATTGCTAAGCTATTAGAACAAAGTGTTCTTGCATTGCGGGGGTGGGGAGGCTTGAGTAGAGGCCCAATGTCCCTTTGCTACCTTAATACTTAACATTAAATATATGTGCATAGAGCTACATCTCAATAAAATTTTAGCTATTAATATATTTACATATATACCTGCCTATATTTATACCTCAATCAATGTCTCTTGCCTCCTAGTTCTTTCCTCTATTTCCCTTTACTTTCCTTGTGTCCCACTCTCATGCTTGACCTTCATTCGGTTCTCAGTAATTCCTCTCGGCTCAAAAGGCCATCTTTATCTCACATGTTTTAGATGCACATGGTTTCTGCTAAAACTTCCTTTGAATGAGTATTGTCAAGTTTACAAACAACTATATGTAATTTGTTGACCCCCCAGGAAGACAAGCCCCATTACAGAGGGGATCCAGGTGGTCCAACACATCCAGAACCAGGAACCTCCGGTTTCTCCTCAAAACACGGTCGGCGCTATCCTTGCTCCAAGGACAAGGAAGAAACTACTCTCTGAGGCCAGACAATGTCATCCCTGGACCATTCGTTAGAAGGCTCCATTCTCTTGGCCTTGAAATGTATCTTCCTATCAATTCCGCCTGCTGCACCTGAGTTCACCTTATAAAGGCCCCAACCGGTAAGATTGTAACCTCTTGAACATACAAAGGGGCTTCAACAAGTTTCATGGAAAAAAATCTGTGATCTTTTCATTGCATTTTTTCATAAACTTTCTGAAGCCCCTTCATAGCTGGCCTTCAAATACCTGTGGAACGTCCGCTTATCCTTTGCCAACTTAGCAAGCAGCCAGATCCAACCATTCTGACACAGTTTTAGGCCTTTAGGATCACTTAACATGACTAGATCACTTTACATGTCCCCTGTGATTGCCACAAACCCCCATCGGGGACTGCATACCAAGCCCATGTGACGGGAGAGGCTAGATAACCAGACAAAATGGTAAAGGGCACATGCCATATTTACTTATTTTCAAGTTTATGTTCCTTCATTATAAACCTTTCACTACACACCTGCTTTCAGAGGTTTTGTTTTAAAATTTGGGGGTTTATTTTGAAAACAGAAATATGCGGGTCCCAAAGTAGACTTAATGAAGCAGAATGGGATGGTGCTGATAAAGCAGACCCCAAGGTCAAGATTTAAGGATGATGCCAATGTCTAGCACAGTTGCCTGTTAATGGGAGGTGGTGGCTCACAGTCATCCAGAGGGAAAAACCAGCTACTGAGAATCTTATGGAAAATCAGGCCTAGAAAGCCCTGCTTTTACATACACGTGGTCACCATGATTCAGAATGAGCTAAGCAGAAGTGGTTACTATGAGGCAGACCGAGGAAGAGCTGATGCACTTGAACTGTGGAGCTGGTGAAGAATACTGGAAGTACCATGGATTGCTGGAAGAACCAACAATTTTGTCTTGAGGAAGAATGCACCTTAGAGACAAGGATGGCAAGACTGCATCTCATGTATTTTGGACAGGAAGGATGTCATGTCTGATCAAGTAGAGAGGCAGCAAAGCAGAGAAGCCCTTGGCAAAATGGATGGACAGAGTCGCTGCAACAATGCGCCCAAATCTAAGCCTGGGTGTGAGGAGCACCTCACAACAACAACATACTAGTTTCTTTTAGAAGATAACAACTACACACATGTAACAACAAAGCCATCTATAGTTAAGCGATACACATATAAATGTGTAATATATTCTTAAATTATATACTTGTTTAAACTAGATAGCTGGATAGATGGATAGATAGGTAGATGGATGGATGGATGGATGGATGGATGGATGGATGGATGGATGGATGGATGGGTAGGTAGGTAGATAAATAGATAGATAGATAGATAGATAGATAGATAGATAGATAGATAGATAGATAGATAGATAGATAGATAGATAGTTTGAAACGACTACCAGCTGCTCCATAGGAGAAGGACAAGACTTTCTACTCCCATAAAGAATGATATTCTTGGAAACCCACAGGGACAGTCTACTTTGTCCTGCAGCCACTATGAATTAGACTTGACTTGATGGCCTTGAGTTTCTTTATAGTTTAAGGGTATACCTATAGATACAGATATGCATGCTTATGTGTGTATGTAAATTTGCACTTGCAATGTACATTTATTTATATCTCTATATCCATATCCATATCTATATCTATCTACATATATCAGCATCCTGCAGCCTCCTCTTTCTTCTCTTGAGCAACTAGAGTTTTGAACTACTGACTTTGAGGCTAGCAGCCCAAAGCAAAATCATTATGCCATCAGAACTTCTTATGTATATACATATATATACACATGTGTGCGTGCGTGTGTGTGTGTGTGTGTGTGTGCTTTCTACCGAGGAGAGTATTCCAAGTGCTTCAGGTCTCACTAGTATACTCTGGAATATCTCCACTGGCTCCTTGATTCCACATTGAGGTGTCTGTCTGTCAATGGACCCAATATCTCGTGCTGTCCCTTGCGGGAGGATGGAGAAAACCCCAAGCAAGGAGTTGGCTACCGCCTCACTTGCCCGTGTGGGATTCAGCATGGCCACTCACGGCTGAGTTTGTCCCTCTGGCTTCTGTCCCCCCTACTAGTCTTCATGGAGTGTATCGATCGAAGGCAATTAAAATTACACAGTGCCCTGATTTCAATCCTCTTGTAACCATGCTGAATATTTTCCACTTTAAAAAATTAAGTTTTAATTAAGTTTTTTCATCAAAACACCAGTCCTGCTGATAGTGTCAGGGAGGTCTGAGAAAGTAATTACGTGCACAATCTGTTTTTGACACCCTTCATTCTCCACTGGGACATTTCTACTGTCTCTTCCCTTCATTAAAAATCCCCCGTTGCCATAGGAAGGCTTGCGCTCACCTCTATTTACCATAAACGAGACAAAGGACCGGGTTCTCTTCTGGGTGCCCAGCAACACCCAGTGCATTGAATAGACATTGTTAGGCATTCAGGCTTCACGCGCGGCTTCGTGTTGCCATTCTCCTTTGCTCAGACCATCAATTGGTGCAGATAAGGTATCAACCTAGAACTCTATGAAAGCATTTTGTCAGAGTTCAGCCTTTGCTCTTCTCATCTCCTGTCCCAGCCCAATAGAAGAGAAATACCCAGATTCAGATTTCCTTAAGACAAAGGTGGTAAAGTTGATCACTATCAAGAGACGCCAATGGGTTCTCTCTGGCATCGGACCAAACAAGACCCACGTTCCCTCTGCTTGTCTTTAACTCCGTGCACTGGATTCCCACGCTGCCACGACAGATCGCTACACGCGGAGCGACTGGAAGCCACAGAGAGTATTTTTTTCTCATCATCTGGAGTCCAGAAGTCTGGAATCAGGCGTCGGCAGGGCCGTAGTTCCGCTGAAGGATCCTGAGGGAGAATCTTTACTGGCTTCTTCCACCATCTTAGCTTCTCTATTTGTACATTTACCCTTTCAATTCTTTTTGGCACGGTGACTGTGATTCCTTCCATCCTTTTGCTTTTATTTTAAAAATTGCGAATTAATAAAAGTTTACCAAGAAAATCAGTTTTCCACTCAACAATTGGTTCCCATTTTGTTTATTTTTTATGGTATTTCCTTTTTTTAAATCATTTTATTAGGGGCTCATACAACTCTTATCACAATCCATACATACGTCAATTGTGTAAAGTACATTTATACATTCATTGCCCTCATCATTCTCAAAACATTTGCTCTCCACCTAAGCCCCTGGCATCAGCTCCTCACTTTTCCCCTCCCTCCACACTCCCCACTCCTTCATGAACCCTTGTTAATTTATAAATTATTATTTTGTCATATCTTTCCCTGTCTGACCTCTCCCTTCACCCACTTTTCTGTTGTATGTCCCCTAGGGAGGAGGTCACATGTAGATCCTTGTAATCGGTTCCCCCTTTCCAACCCACCCTCCCTCTACCCTCCCGGTATCGCCACTCACACCACTGGTCCTGAAGGGATCATCTTCCCTGAAGTCCCTGTGTTTCTAGTTCCTATCTGTACTAGTGTACATCCTCTGGTCTAGCCAGACTTGTAAGGTAGCATTGGGATCATGATAGTGGGAGGGAGGAAGCATTTAGGAACTAGAGGAAAGTTGTATGTTCCATCGTTGCTACACTGCACCCTGACTGGCTCATCTCTTCCCAGTGACCTGTCTGGAAGGGGGTGTCCAGTGGCCTCCAGATGGGCTTTGGGCCACCACTCCGCACTTCCCACCTCATTCACTATGATATGACTTTTTGTTCTGATGGAGCCTGATACCTGATCCCTCGACACTTCATGATTGCACAGACTGGTGTGCTTTCCGTTTGTTTTATGTCATTGACCGCAGATCCCCCGCAGGGAACAAGCCTTCTCCCTCTTCCTCGGTTGTTTCCTCAGTCCAGTCCTCCCTTTCTTAACCCTTCTGAGCTTTGTTCTTGGGTAAATGCTGCTTTTCTGAACTCAAAGAGGTGATGATCCTAAGGTATGTGTACCTCCCCAGGGTTATTGCTTCCCTCACAGGCCTAGTGTAGGCTGAAATTGAGCCACACTGTTGAGTTCTTGTCTAGCCTACGGCCATGGAGACTCTACCAGTCTCCATCGGACCAGAAAGTCTGATTCTTTTTATCGTTTCATATTTTTCTGCCACTCGATCCAGATCTTCTAATAAAATCCCGCCCAGAGCACTTGCTGGTGGGAGGTGAGCACAGTTCTCCTAGACTCATGGTGATGAGCCTGGTGTTCACACAGACCATTAGTCCAGTAGGGCAAATACTTCCTGTGTCTTCCATTTTCTCCACTGTTCATGCCTCCAGACAAGAAGAGACCGATAGCGTCCCCTTAGATCCTGTGCCTCTGCCTTGAAAGATAAATAGCCTTCTTCCCACGTCTTTTTCCTTTCCCCTTCTTATCAGGAATCAGCCGTTGGATTTAGGCCTCCCTCTAAATCCAGGATTACTTCGATTTGAGATCCTTAACTAATTCCATAGATAAATAACCTATTCCTAAATGAAGCCATCTTCTGAGGCTCCTCATGGACATACAAGTTGGGGCGGGGGACTATCCAAAACATTGTATCCCTCCTGCTGCAGTTCTTTTGCAATAACGCAATCGTGAAATGGGGGGAATTTAATGCTTGTCCAAGAGTTACCAAAAAAGACTATGATTCCGACAGTGAAGCCACCAAGGGGTGGAGGAGAAATCTGATTAACAGAGCCACCCAGGGCAGAGTTTTAAAAGATGTTTTCATATAAGTTAGGTGAAGATTTACAGAGCAGACCATCAGTTTCCTATTCAGTCATTTAACACACTTTGTTTCATTTCATCCATTGCAGCCCCTCAGTGCCCAGTGCTTACCTCACTCCCTCCCTGGGTTCCCTGATGCCATTCCTCGTCTTTCCTAACCCTCTGAACTTTCCTTGGGAAAATGCTGCCCATTAGATCCTTTATTTTTCCTTCCCTTCAACAGTTTTCTTTAATCGTTTTATTAGGGGCTCATACAACTCTTATCACAATCCATGCATACATCAATTGTGTAAAGCACATCTGTACATTCATTGCCCTCATGATTCTCAAAGCATTTGCTCTCCACCTAAGCCCTTGGCATCAGGTTCTTATTATTTTGTCGTATCTTGCCCTGTCCGACGTCTCCCTTTACCCCCTTTTCTGTTGTCCATCCCCCAGGGAGGAGGTCACATGGAGATCCTTGTAATCGGTTCCCTCTTTCCAACCCACCCTCCCTTTGCCCGCCCAGTTTTGTTGGTGTGTCATTCACAAGCATCGCTGAGTCACATCTGGAAGAGCTGGGCAACCATCACAACTGGCTGAGGAACATCTGTTTCGTTCTTGGGCTCTGCGTTATCTGTCCCCCATTTTTCGACTCACCTTTTCAACAGTCATAAGGAAAACATAAAGCACGACAGAAGAGGCCTGGATGTGTCTGTAATTTAATTTTAGACACACAGGACCCCAACTTGGTAGATGAGTACCAGGAAACTGGCATGAGTCATTGGGCATTGAGTAGAATTACTCCTGAGGACCTGTGCCTGTCCCAGATCCCTGCTTGCCATCTTTATTGAGGAAAGCTGATTTTGTACTTGGCTGGCAGCAGTCTGGCAACTTGCTTCGGAATTCAAAGCACTGGATTTCAGGGCCTTCAGGCTCCTCTATAATTTGCTCCCAGACTTTCTTTTGACCTACATTTCCACCTCTTACGGCTTTTCACACACCCTCCAATGCAGTCCACAGGGATCATTCAATGTCTATTCAATATAATTTCTCCCTTCCTGCTTTAATCTGCTCCCTCCTGCTGACACCACGCCCTCTCTCATCTCCCAGCCTACTACTTCATGTGATAGTTTCAGAATATGTCCTCAACAATTCTCCCATCCAATGGTGGACTTTAATTCCTTGACCCTTGAATACGCCCCCCTCCTCCCCAGTGACACCGTCAGTGAGACAGATGGGTGTCGTGGCTACAGTGGGCTCAAACACAACCGTGACTGTGAGGAGGGTGCAGGTCCTGGCAGGGTTTTCTTCTGTTGCAGGCAGGATGGCTATGAATGGGCAGTCGACTTGATGGCGCCTCAGGACAACAGGGGCCCCCTTCTAATGAAAAGAATGCAGACCAGTGGCTGATACTGAGTCATTGCCAAGGCCAACTCATGAAGGGGATGCCGCTTGGGCCTGGATCCAGCTCAACTTGGGACCCAGGCACCCCGTTCGGAGGAAACCAGCAGCCTTATGGAAAAGCAACATGTTGGTGTCCTGGATACATGACTGGCTAAGACCCAGCCTATAGTCAGCATGAAGTATCATGTATGAGTGAAGCGGCCTTTTGTTGGTCTCGCCCTCTTGCGTAGCAGTGCTAGTTTCCACCATGTCCTGTCAAAATGGTGGATTCCCGAGCCAAATAGGTATTGTCATTGTAAGCCACTAGGGCTACATTACAGAACCTACTCTACCAGCACCCTTTTTGATCTTTCCAAACCCCATTCTTCTGTAAAATACTGGCCTCTCTTATTTGATTGTGATGTGTTACATAGTGTTTAAGAAAGAAAGAACTAGACGGAAGGGTTGGGGCACCTTTCCCTCAAACAAATTCAGCAGCGCCCCCTTTTTTTCAATAGCATGCGCTCACTTCGTGTCGCTGTGTGACATGGTGGTACCTCTCACAATACTTCAAAGTTTCCCATAACGCGGTTGCAGTGAATAAGCCTCCGGTGGCTTATAAACATAACTTTATGTGCACCGAGAAACCAAAAAGTTCATGTGACTTGCTTTATTACAATATTTGCCTTGTTGCAGCCGTCTCTGTCACGCGCTAAACACACAGTGTCTGCGGTATCGGAGCGGCGTGCTGTCCGCCGATGTACAACCATTTTGCGTCACAAAGGGTCAAATCCATAATCGAGTCACACTGAAACCATGACCCCAGTAACAGGCGAGACAGCACGTTCAGTCTAATAACACCTTAAGAAATCCACACCATCTTTTAAAAATGCTGGTTCTCTCAGCACCCCCGAAAGACTCTGGACAAAACGCTACGTGTTCCTTGGCGACCCCCTGAGACACCGGGAGATGCATGAAGCTGGAGAGGAAATGAGATTGCCAACGGCAGCTGTTGAGCTGGGGGACGATGTTTAGGGGATTCCTGATCTTATTTCTTCTACTTTGAAGTCTTCAGATCTATTGCCTCATTTAAACAGTGAGGGCGACCCAAGGAGCAAGGCTGCCACCGCGACGCTCGGCAGCAGCTCTCTTACTATAAAGACCTGGGGTTTGCTGCTGGTTACGCCTTCTTTTATTAGTGGCGATTTTCATTTTTATCATTTTACTCTTTAGAAATGTTTAGGCTTACAGAAAAAGTGGGCACGTGCGTACAACCTCTCCCTGCCCATACACAGTTGCCCCCTGTGATTAGGGTCTTATACGCGTGTTCTTGTGGTAGGTGGGCCTGTTTGCCCACGCCGCCGCTGAGGGGATCCAAACCACTAACATTAGGCAAGCAGCCCAAGTGCAAACCAAGTGTGCTAACCCAGGGCTTTCATTAACTAGTGCTGATGCACTGCTCTCAACTGGAGTGGCTCGCTGGAGAGTTGGTTCCAACTCGTAGGGCCCTTACCAGGCAGAGTAGACTGTAGAGGGTTTCTCAGGCTACAAATCTCTCTGGAAGGAGGTGCCCATCTTTCTCCTGCAGAGCAGCTGGTGGGTTCAAACGGCCTACACTTCAGTGAGCCGCTGGGCACATAATCACCGTGTCACCAGGGGCTCCTCTACCGTCTGCATGGTGGCTTTCTCTTTGTGCTGTACAATTCCATGAATTCTGGTAAATGCATGATGCCAGGTAGCTCCTGTTCATTTTTCAAAGTGCCTGAGAGATTGAGGTTTGTTGCATCATGTTGAGGCTCAGTGACAGTTCAGACCGAGCACATCCAAAGTATAACTCAGTTTCCCCTCAAACTCTGGTATGTTCCCCATTTTTATCCCCGTGAAGGCTATGACCAGCCATCCTTCAGGGATGCTGAACATCATGAGACCAGCCTGCTACCCCCGCCCCACACAACATAATCAATGAGTTCAGCGTTCTGTTGCTCCTGCCTCTGCCACTTTGCTGGAATTCCTTCACTTCTTTCGTGCTCCACAATGTCCCTCGGAGTTACCGTCATTTGGCACTTGGGTGTAACAACATCCTAACTGATTTTGTCACCGTTCGACTCTAAGGGCACTCCAGTGAGTTTTCCAAGACACCAATCTGCTCCCTCTACCTACCCATTTAAATCCTTTAGGGATTTCCCACTGTTCTTAGGCTAAAACCCTAAAGCCTTAGTGTGGTTATGAGGTGTGGCCCCCACCTCCAACTGCAGGCTTATTCCTTGCCCTGTGGCTTACAAGCTGGGCTGCTAACAACAAGGCTGGTGGTTCAAAACCACCAGCTGCTCCATGGGAGAAAGATGGGGCTGTCTATTCCTATAAAGAGTTATCTTCTTAGAAACTTGCAGGGGGCGTTCTACCGTGTCCTATAGGGTTGCTGTAGAGTTGGCATTGAATTGATGGCAGTGGGTTTGGTTTGCGGGGGGAGGAGGGGAGGTGTGTTTCTAGGTCCCAGCACCTTGACCCTTGTACACTGTCTGTACCCCTCTAAGAATCCTGGCAGGAGGTGATGTTTCTCCCTGTAGAACGTTTACTCTCATGCCACCCCTCCCCATGGACTCCCTCCTCATCCTCCATCTTCTCTTAAATGGCATTCTTCAGGGAAGCCCGTTGCCCCCAGAGAGATGGAACTCCTTGGTTACACCTCTCATTGCATGCCAGTAAATACTTGTGTTATTTTTGATTCATGGTCCTCTCTTCCACTAGACTCCACTCCAGGAAGGAAGGGACAGTGTTGTCTTTTATTCTCTATTCGATCCCCAGTCATTAGCCACGTAGCGTGGCCACAATAAATATTACATGAATGAATGAGCCATTTCTCTTCTATTTTCAGAGCTACCTAGCTCAACACCTTGCTCCTAATAGATTTTCAATAAATTATAAATGAAGAATGCTATTTCAAATCCTTCCGAAGGGATTTTGCCGCATGAGAGACTTAAAAGAGAAAATGTAGAACCTCGTGGCCGAAAAGCCACACCACCTTGCAGCTCCTGACCCGCGAGTTTGCGAAAGAGACGGGTCTACGGGGCCGATGCGGAAGGTGGGGTGGCAATGTGGCAAGAGAATTAAGAACAGACTTAAGCTAGTACAATTAGCAGGTCTCAAAAAAACTTAGCATGATAACATTAACGTTCCGATGACCCCTAAGACCGGAAAGCATAAGTTTGCAAACTTCTCCTGAAGGGCCAAGTGGCTTCCATTTTTACCAGTGATGACTCTCAGACTTTGTTAAGTGGGCACTAGTTGGGCACATTAAATAAAGAAAAATAGAAAGTGGCCTCATGAATGCAAATAACTTAGACCAAATGTATTTCTACTTTTCTAGGCTAATGGTTTTCTAAATGAAATCCACCAGGAAGCACGGTGGCTCTCTAAGCATAAACTGGCCTTTGCTCAGACAATCTGGCCACGGCGCATCTGTAGCTCTAGACTCAGAAGTAATTTTTCTAGTTTTACTAATGTCTCTGGGATGATTTTGCAATTCTCCAAGGAGGAGTCCAATAGTTTCTTTGGTTTCTTTGATCTTCTTGAGGGTTGGCTGTCCAAAACAGCACGGACTCATCTGCTATTGACAGGTTCAAATGCTCTGGTGGTAATGAAAAATGATTGCCATTAAACACAAAGTGCACTAATCAACCAACTTTCCTACAAGGGGCATGGCTCACACTCACTAGAAGCTCCACAGGCAGAAAGATGGGACTATCCGTTCCAGCAAAGATTTATAGCCTCAGGACCCCGTATGAGGTATGTGGCGTACGAATGGACTTGATGGTAGTGGATTTGGTTTGGGGATTGAATTTCCTATGCAGAACATTGTGAAGTATGGGGATTCTAGAATAATCAATTGTGCTCGTAGAGAACCTGTGCAGAGATCAAGGGGCAGTGGTTGGATTTGACCAGAGAAAGGGGACACTGCATGTTCTAGGATCAGAAGAGGTGTGCTTCTGTCTTGCATTTTTTCACCATACTCATTCAATCTGTATGCTGAGCGAATGTTCCAAGGAGCTGGCCCATATAAAAATATGGCATCAGGATCGCAGGAAGACTCTTAGCAGCGTGCAGTAGGCCGAAGATACAGCTTTGCTCGCTGAATGTGAAGAGGACCTGAAACATTTACTGATGAACGTCAAAGACATCAGCCTCCAGCAGAGACCACACGTCAACATAAAGAAAGTGAACATCCTCACAACTGGCCCCTAAGCAACATCACAGTCAACAGAGACAAGATTGATGTCGAGGATTTCCCTTCAGTTGGATCCACAACAAGATCCACGGAAACAGCAGTTAGGAAACCAAACAATGTATTGCATTAGGCAGTTTAGCTGCCAAAGGCCTCTCAGACATGTTAAAAAACCAAGGTGTCATCTTGAGGACACCTCAGTGTGCCCGCTCCCATATTTTTGATTGCCTCATATGCATTGGAAGCTGGAAAATGAATAAGGAAGACTTGAGAAGAACGGATGTATTTGAATGACGGTGTTGGCAAAGAATATTTATTGACTAGATCACGGACTTCCAGAAGAATTGGGAAAAAAAAACAAAAAACATCTTGGAAGAAGGACAGACAGAATGCTCCTTAGCAGCCCGGGCATGTTACCAGGAGAGAGTACATCCTGAAGGCCACCACGCTGCGTAAAGCAGAGGGTGTGCATAAGGGCTGAAGAACCTTTCATGAAATCGACTGGCACCATCGTTGCCGCCATGGGCTCAAATATACTGATCGTGAAGGTGGTGCAGGGCCGGTCACGGTCCTTCCGTTGTCCAGGGGGCGCTGTAGGAGGAACCGTCTCAACAGCACCTAACCCCAAGAACCCTCTTACATTTGGGGGTGAGATACAGTGTGAGCAAGTCAGGATGTAACCTAAACACAGCAAAAGTAAAATGCTAGAACCCATTAGAATATTGGATGGGAAAGTTGATCAATATGAGACATTGGGCCCTAAAGACCTGGTCTGACAGGAGAAAAATCCGTGAGAGGCCAAATAGCTCAGTAACCACATTCCTGTTTACCAAAGGATTCACTGCTTTACCTTGGCAGTTATTGCTCTCCCAAATCCATGAATCATGTGGGCAAAGGGGGTTCTTTTAGCATTGATGGCCCACCGTGTTCAGAGGTTTCATTTCCAGCTTGATTAGCAAAGGCCAGCCAGCTCCTGGGTGAAAGGCTAAGACAGGAATTGCTGGTATTTAATCAACAACCAATCAGATCAAAGGAAAATGTGGTCCTAGGTGCACTGGGTCCATCCCAACTCACAGCAAAGTTGTGTGCTATAGGTTAGAACAAGGGTCCTCAAACTACGGCCCGCAGGCCACAGGCGGCCCTCCCAGGACATTTATCTGGCTCACCGGGTGTTTTTGCCCCGTTTTGTTTTTTTACTTCAAAATAAGATATGTGCAGTGTGCATAGGAATTTGTTCAGGTTTTTTTTTTTTAAAAACAACTATAGTCCGGCCCTCCAACAGACTGAGGGACAGTGAACTGGCCCCCTGTTTAAGAAGTTTGAGGATTCCTGTGTTAGAATGATTCCATGTGTTTCATTGGCTATAATCCACCCCCCCCTTCTTTAAACTGTTTTTATTGTGACATGTGAGACAGCAGATGATGGGGTTTACATGAAACAATCCCCACGGTTCCTGTTTCCAGTCCTCCTTTCCTGACCCTTCTGAGCTTTGTCTTTGGGTCAGTGCTCCTCCTGTTAAAATTCCCAAACAGCTGTGAGGATCAGGCATGTGTCCCTCACTTGAGTTCTTGTTCCTTTTCTAGCCATTTCTATCGTCTGGCTCTGCGCTGAGTCACGGAGGGGGCTTGAGTTCCAGACCTGAAGGGGGATGAAGGGTTCCTTCGATCTCTATGGGACAAGTAAACCGGGTCTCTTGAATGATTTTGAGTTTTTAAAATAATATTTCTATCGACAGAGCTTACTCATTCCAATCTTAATGGGAGCAGATCAGCAGGTCTGTTCCTTCCTGCAGCTGTGGAGCGGGTTTGAAGCAGCCTTGGGCCCGTGGGTGAGTGCAAACCTTACAAGGCCACTGTGTTCTTTATGAGCCTTCCTCCCCACAGACCCACAAGTGGTCTTTCGGGGCTCTTTTATGGTGGATCCTGCAAGAAAAGCCCATAGACTGAAGAATCGTGAAGAACGCCACTCGAAAACACACAACAACTTGTGGCACCTTCGTCACAGACACCAATAAAAACTTTGCAAATCTCAGCAAGGAGGAAAGAGGGTGCCTGGGAATCCACTGATTCTACCCACGGGAGACTGCACGTGGCTCCTTCATGAGAGCCGCAGTCTGAAGACCCCTCAATCGAAGGGCCTGTCGTCTGGCACACATCTAACCCTGCACCACCGCTGTGGTGTGGATTCTAAGTCATAGCAGCCATCTAGGACAGGGAGTCCGAGGCTGCACATCTTGACCAAAGCGACTGCCACATCTTCCCACAGAGCAGCTGGTGGGTTCAAACAGCCCACCTTCTGGTTAGCAGCTGAGCATTTAACCCAGGACCAGCAGGACTCCTCTGCTGGACACACAAGCCCCTTAGACTCTCTGCCCTGTCGCTTGCTCCCAAGTGCCGTTACTACCAAAGAAAACCCCACCTTTGTTTTAAGAAAGAAGACCAATGGGAATACCCACGAATATGAAATGCTGTAGATTCATACTTGAGGGGATGAGACACAGATCATATTACGAAATGATTACCGCCAGGGCTAGTCTACAAAGAATCATGGCCCAAGGCCCTAATCAACCATCAGCAATCTGCTGCTGGCTCTGCTGGAAGAAAGGGGCCTCCTCCTGAGCCAGGTGGGATGCCATTGGCCCGATTCCCTCTGATTCACCGCAGAGGAAACCG
Organism: Tenrec ecaudatus; assembly: GCF_050624435.1. Lineage (NCBI taxonomy): Eukaryota > Metazoa > Chordata > Mammalia > Afrosoricida > Tenrecidae > Tenrec > Tenrec ecaudatus. The sequence goes on from NC_134543.1 coordinate 32,435,772, forward strand.
AAGCAAGTGACCTTGGAGATGCTTAGGACTTCCTCTAAGTCACTTTTGTACAAGTCTAGTGAAATGATGACGCAGGGAAGGGGATTGCTTCAGCATACTTATTTAATCACTGAAAAGTTGTCATTTATAATTCAAAAGTACTTAGACTGCTTGGGAAACCTTATTAAAAAGGATGTCATTTTTTTGCCACTTTATGACCACAGGAAAGAGAAACCTCTTAAATATGGTTTAAGAATACATTGTTACAAAAATAGAAGCTAGTGCCCACTAATTACAGTGCTAGCCAACCAGTATTTATAAAATCATCATCCTCACCGTACGAAGAGAACATGTAATTTAGACTATAGCTCGTCCAATTAACAGGTCTTTTAAAACGCAGCACCGTCACAATCACTATCTGAAGATAACTAAATATACCTATTCTACTCTCAGAAAGTCCTAGCTAAGTGGATCCTCAAACTAGGGAAGTCGGGGGCAGGGACCAAGACCAGAGCGCTGGAGAAGACAGCTTCAATGTGGATTTCATGGGTGCCCCGTGGTTAACAAGAGTTTTTCAAGGAGCCAGAGGGGACTCGATACTTTGTGGGATTATTTTAAAAGTAATGTGGGAACCGGGTAGGCTGGAAATGTCATTGTTGGTGTTAGGTGTCACTGAATCAGTTCTGAGCCATCGCAACCTTGTGGACAAGAGAAAGACACCCTGCCAGGTCCTATGCCATCCTCACGGTTGTTCCTATGCCGGAGCCACTGTGACAACCACGCTGCCAATCCATCTCCGTGAGGGCTTTCCTCTTCCACTGTCCCTCTGCTTTTCTAAACATGACGTCCTTCTCCAGGGGCTGGTCTCTCCTGATAACATGTCCAATGTAAGAACGCGTGCTGTCTTTGACCCTCTAAGGTGCACTCTGGCCGTACTTCTTCCAAGACGAATTGGTTTGTCCTCTTAGCAGTCTGCGGTGCTTTCAGTATTTTCCTCCAACACACCGTTCAAACACTGCCTTTCTTCTTTGGTCGTCTTGATTCGGTGTCCAATTCCACATGAGAGGAGGCAACTGAAAGTACCAGGGCTTGGATCAGGCACATCGTAGTCCTCAAAGTAACACCTTTGCGTTCCAATACTCTGAAGAGTTCTTCTGTAGCAGATTGGCCTAATGTGATGCATCTGTGGGCCCAAGGAAGACAAAATCCCTGACAACATCAATCTTTTTTCCATTGAGCGTGATGTTGCCTATTTGTCTAGTACGGATTTTGGACTTTTTGACATTGGGTTGTAATCCATCCAGAACATGTCAATCCTTGATCTTCATCAGAAGAGTCCTTAAAGACCCAATAAGAACATGGAGTGTTGGCGAGGAGCTTTTAGCTGAGTGTTATTTACAACTTTACTGGCCCTAGAGATTCCGAGTGAAAGCGCTGACCAGGACGAGATCCTCAGATTATAAACTAGCCTCAAAGAGCCCTGATGGCATAGTGGTTACGTGTTGGGATGTTAACCACATGGTTAGCACTCCGAAGCCACCACCTGTTCTGTGGAAGAAACGGTAGGATTTCTACTCTTATAACAAGTTACAGTCTCAGAAAACCCACAGGAGGAAAGGGCAACTGTAAGAGATTAAAATATTGCCCGTGTAGAGTCTCTGTGAAGTGGGGATTAATGGCAAGAGCATGGGCTCCTGGAACATCCCTCTTAATTGTCCTAACAACACACTTAGGCTTCCGTTCTACCGCCTAGTCCACTGTGTGGTGTCTGGGGTCTCACAATCTTGTGAGTGGCCATCCAAGGCCTAATGATTGGTCTTGATCCGCTTTCACAACAGAGGAAGGAGAATATGGAATGGAAGGGGTATTCTAAGGCCAGAAGGGGCCGCTAGCCTGTGGCCGGCAGTTCGAACCAGCGGCCCCGTGAAAGACAGAGGTAACTCTTTCCCTGGAAAGAGCCACAGCTACGGGACGGCACTGGGTTTGGTCGATGGTTTGGGTGGAAGACATAGCTAATGAGACAATGCTTTCTTTACCTGCCAATGGCTGCGAGGCAGATGGCTAACTTACGAAGCATTTTGATCAAAGATTCTATATAAGAATTCTGATAAAAGGGGGGAAATACAGAACAGAATTCCAAACTTTCATAGATGACAGGCTTCTTGAATCCATGAAATGTAAATGATCCCTGAAACTGCTGCCCTGACCTTTAAACCTTAAACCAAAAAATATCCCCTGACATCTTCTTAAAACCAAACAATAGTTTAACTTAACTAATAAAGGATGTTCTGCATTATAAGAACTGTCCATATATGGGTTCAAATTGTTAAGAGCAAGTTGAAATGCTAGATGGGACCTCAGGGAACAGTGAATTTACATTACTAGGGGAAGAACCATTCAGAAAGACAGTGAAAGTGGTACCTGTGATAGCTCAGTTTTGTGTCATCTCGGCAGTAGCTGTAAGAAGATGTGGGTGAAATGTAATCTTTCATTCATATCACAGCCTGATGACATCTCCTTTGGACTGTGGCCTAATTGATATTCATAAAGTTGGAATCTTCGAAGAGGTTTTCTCGTGGATGTGGAACCTTCATCTGCCATAGCCCACTCTGGTTCATGGGGCCACCATGCTGCCTGCCATGCTGCCTGCCGATCTGGGGAGCTATCAGCAGTCTGCAATCGCATCTGATCTCCCAATTCGACTCTGCTTTCCCCAGCCTCTTATTGTTGGGCTTCCTGGCCCCACACAGCTACTCCAATCAGGAAAAGCTTCCACTTAATGTCTGGAACACAGACTAGAGCCAAGCCAGACTTAACCGCCACTGTGTAAGTCACTATACTTGATATAAACTTCTCTCTAGATACATGTATACGTGTCACTGGTTTTGCTTTTCTGGAGAATCCAGCCTAACATAGTTACATAACTTGAGGCATGTCATCAATGCCACTAGATCAGTGGTTCTCAACCTTCCTAATACCATGATCCTTTAATATAGTTCCTCATGTGGTGGTGATCCCATATATGGGTGTATCTGCTTGTGGGCAGACCCACCTGGAGACAGAGGAGCAGTGTCTTGGTTCATAGACCATTGGAAATATGGTCTTAGACGACCCTGTGAAAGGGTCATTTGACACCCCCCCCAAAGGGTCGTGACCCCCAGGTTGAGAACCGCTGCACTAGATGGTACACGTAGAAACTGTTGAACTGGTGTAGTTTTGCTGTGTATATTCTCAACAACAGCAAAGTAAACAAAACTACACATACAGGTGTGTATGTGTGTGTTGTTGTTCTTCTTGTTGTTAGGTGCCATTGAGTCGGTTCCATCCCATAGAGAACTTATGCACAACAGAATGAAAACTGCCCGGTCCTGCTCCATCCTCGCAATGGTTCCTAGTCTTGAGGCCATTGTGGCAGCCATGGTGTGACTCCATCTCCTTGCGGACCTTCCTCTCCGTTGCTGTCCCTCTGCTTTACCAAACACGATGTCCTTGTCCAGGGAAACAGTAACAGAGCCATAGTTCCCTTTCCTCCTGTGCAAGACTTTACCAAGATCTTGAACCAACCAGATGGTTTGCTTCTCCAAAAGGTGCTCCCAGCTAGGGGTACCTGTGCAGCTTTCTTCATCTGTACAACCGGCACGCCCACTCTGGGCGAAGCAGCCCAGCATGGGGAAGCTAATTGTCACGGGGAGTGATTGCACAGGCCAGTGACATCAGGAAATGTCAGGACCTTTTAAACTTTGAATTGGCCAGACAATTTACAATCTTTACTCTGGAATGACTTGGTGACCTTTAAAACGCTAAGTGGTTTCCTTAAAAAAATCTCATAGGATTGATATAACTGAAAGTCAACGAGGTAAGTTATGACCAGTTTCTATGTGATTTTTGAGTTATTTTAATATATGAGTTTATGTAAAAAAATACCAAGTGGTGGGGAAAAAACCTGCCAGAGAAAAGTATTCTTATCATGAGTGTTCAAGGTTTTAGTATTTCTGGTTCCAATACCTTATCCTATTTTCAATTTACTAGATGTTTTTCTCCTTGTTGCTGAATGAACAGTCAGCAGACACAAAGGAACCAACCAACCATCAGTGCTCTGCTTTAACTCTGCTATCATGGTTAGGTACTGCTTTCATGAACAATATTCACTGTGACCAGAGGGAAGCTTTGCAGCGCCCTGACTCAGAGCGAGTTTCTTGATGCTTTTACCTAGTGGGAAAATGCCTACTCTGAAAGTTCCTCTCTGCCCAGCACAGTGCCGGTGTTTTGGGGTATAATCAATCATGAACTTACAGAATCAATCATGAACTTAAACAGGTCTCAGCAACATTTCACTTGTTCCTTTGGGCATGGGGTCACATGAGTTGATGGGCTACCACAATGGCAGCAAACCCCAATCCGGTCTCGGCAGGCCCCTCATCAGTGGCGGTGAACTGCTCTACCCAAGTGGCTTTCCTTTGTTGAAAAGTATGTGCGGCAGAGGGAGGTAACACTGAGGCAAGGTTGGGATGCTGAGGGATGGGGCTGCCTTGCTTGTTCTGTGCCTCAATTTGCAAGCTACACTACCTGTGGGAGATCTAACTCATGGACTGTGTCGCTGTAATTTGGGTTCCTTCAAGACCTGCTTTGCCACATCATTAGAACTTACATCTCTTGAGCTCAGGACTAACTGTTGGTGACTTGACTGCTGGTGACCTGGCTGACTGTTGGTGACCTGCCTTGCTGTTTGCTGCCTGTGCCTGGATAGCCTGAATCTCTCTACAGAGGACTACCTGGTGGCCCTTAAGACTTGAAGGGCTGCCAGTGTCTCGCAACTGTCTCACAGGAGTGAATGGCACTGAGCCATTTGTACTGCTTTACAATTTCATTAGCTGTTTATTTCTTTTGTTATCTATGTATCTATAAATATATATGAAATTATTAGCATTCTGATTTTGTTTCTCTAGAGAACCCTGTCTAATCCATGGGGGAATTAGACATCATCCCAAGCAGAGTCTAATTTTCAGGAGAAGTTTGTGTTGATCACTACACCTCTGACAACTCCAAGTGAGGTCGCTCAGATATGAAGAAGGCATAAGAGCTTTCCTATCAGGGCAGTGAGAACTGTCAGGCAGATGGTGCCACAAATCTCCCTGCAGACTATCTCCATCACAAACGCACCACTGCCCATTTGACACACTCAGGAAGAACAAGAAAATCGAGATGCAAAATGTCCTATAGGTTTCCTTAACTCTCCTTCTTTCTTTCTCCTTTTTCCCCTCCCCCTCTTCTGCTTTTTCTTCTGTTTAAGTTTCAGCTGTAGGCTTAAGCCTAGACACTTAAGACATCCTACTATTCAGGAAAATAGATTTGTTATTTTAATAACACTCCTAAAATGGCACCATATAACCATCTGTTATCAACCCTGAAATCCTGCATTCTCCACTCCTCCCTGAATATCAATACCACTAGAGCCGCCCACCAGTCCACCCACCCCCCCAAAAAAAGTCGGGGGGAAGGGAAGGAAAGAGAAGTTTGGTAGGAGAAAAATGAGTATTAGGCTGAGCTGTGTGCAGATATAAAAGGAATTTGCTGCTGACAAATATCGTCTTGGTAACTCTTCCTTACCTCTTTTCTTTTTTTTTAATTGTTGTATTAGGGACTCATACAACTCTTATCACAATCCATACATACATCAATTGTGTAAAGCACATTTATAAATTCATTGCCCTCATCATTCTCAAAACATTTGCTCTCCACCTAAGCCCCTGGCATCAGCTCCTCATTTTCCCTTCCTCCATGCTTCCCTCTCCCTCATAAACCTGTGATAATTTATAAATTATTATTTTATCATATCTTGCCCTGTCTGATGTCTCCCTTCACCAACTTTTCTGTTGTCTGTCCCCCAGGGAGGAGGTTATATATGGATCCTTGCAATCAGTTTCCCCTTCCCACCCCACCCTCCCTCCACCCTTCTGGTATTGCTACTCTCACCACTGGTCCTGAAGGGATCATCTGTCCTGGATTCCCTGTGTTTCCAGTTCCTATCTGTACCAGTGTACATCCTCTGGTCTAGCCAGATTTTTAAGGTAGAATTGGGATTATGATAGTGGGGGAGGAGGAAGCATTTAGGAACTGGAGGAAAGTTGTATGTTTCATCGTTGCTACATCGCACCCTGACTGGCCCGTCTCCTCCCCGAGATCCTTCTGTAAGGGGATGTCCAGTGGCCTACAAATGGGCTTTGGGTCTCCACTCCGCATACCCACCCCTCATTCACAATGACATGACTTTTTGTTCTGATGATGCCTAATACCTGATCCCTTTGACACCTCGTGATCACACAGGCTGGTGTGCTTCTTCCATGTGGGCTTTGTTGCTTCTCAGCTAGATGGCTGCTTGTTTACCTTCAAGCCTTTAAGACCCCAGACGCTATCTCTTTTGATAGCCGGGCACCATCAGCTTTCCTCACCACATTGCTTATGCACCCATTTGTTTTCAGCGATCATATCATGTAGGTGAGCACACAATGATATGATTTTTTGTTTTTGATGCCTGATAACTGATCCCATTGGCACCTCATTATCACACTGACTGATGTGCTTCTTCCATGTGGGCTTTGTTGCTTCTCAGCTAGATGGCTGCTTGTTTACCTTCAAGCCTTTAAGACCCCAGATGCTGTATCTTTTGATAGTCGGGCACCATCAGCTTTCTTCACCACTTTTGCTTATTCACCCGCTTTGTCTTCAGCAGTTGTGTCAGGAAGATGAGCATCTTAGAATGTCAGTTTAATAGAAGAAAGTATTTTTGCATTGAGGGAGTACTTGAGTGAAGGCCCAATGTCCTTCGGCTACCTTAATATAAACCTATAAATATATGCACAGAGATCTATTTCCCCATCCTCCTATATAAATATATTTGCACATGTACATGTCTTTATTTAGATCTATGTAAATGACCTTCTTACCTCGTTTCTTATGCTATATTCAGCTTTTTAAAAATATGAGGCCAAGTTATCCCATTAAACACAAAGCACAGGCCAGAATACAGAGTAGGCCACGTGAGGCCTGTTGTAGTTTGAATAGTGTCCCCTCCGAAAATTATATTTAGAAATCCTGACCCCACCCACACCCCCTGTTTAGAAATGGAGTCCTGTTTAGAAATAGAGTCTCCTTGGTTTTGTCCGTTAGATCATACCTGAGTAAACCAAACCCACCAAACTCACTGCCATCAAGTCAATTTTGACTCACAGTGACCCTCCGAGACAGAGGCAAGATAGCCTCTTGGGTTTTGGAGAGTTTTTAAATGTTTGTGGGGAGAGACAGCCTCATCTTTCTCCAGAGGAGTGGAGAATGAAGTCAAATTGCTGACCTTGTGGTTCGAAACCTAACAGGTAGCCCACCACACCACTGGGGTTCCTTATCCCGAAGTAAGGCGCATCCTACATCTAATCACTTCTTGAGTCAGAAAAAAGAGCAGACACTGTGTCCTGGGTGGTCTAGTCCTGAGGGAATGCTTGACTCAGACTTCAAAAGGATGGCCTGTCAACAGGGTCTTAAAGGTTTCCTGGGATTGTATCTATCTGTCTATCTATCTATCTATCTATCTATCTATCTATCTATCTATCTATCTCTATCTAATAAGCATACTTCAATTTCCCATGGGATCCAACCCAATGGTGAGTCCACAGTGAGCATTCAAACACAAGTCTATCCAGCTGGTTTGCTTTCCTTAAATATTTAATAAGAAAGTTGGGGTAAGAACTGGAATAATAAGGAAAGGGATGCTTTCAACCTCGACACAAGAAATACTCTCCTCTATTTAATTCACCCAAACAGCCCCTTAAATTATTCAGTCTATCCTAATTAACTCTCTGGAGAATTATCTTCAAGGCACAGTTAGTTGGTTATTGCCTGAGGCTAAACTCCAAACTAGCTCTAGGTTATGGGAGGGATGCGAACAGCTCTTTGCGCTTGCAGATTCCTTTTACCCGGTAACCTTGGGAGAAAGAGAGGGGATCAGATGATCTCAGACAGATAGATGACTCCTGAGCCCCAAGAGGTATATGCGATCTCACACTGTGTGGGAGTCGTCCTGACAGCTCAGAAATGATCAGAAAATGTCCTTTACCCAGTGAAACACCAGATAAGGGCGCATTTAGGATTTTCAAATACCCAAACGGAGAACAGGGTTCCTCCCAGGGTAAAGTGATGGTTTTCTTGAAGAAGCTTGTGTGTACTGAGCAAACCTCAAAAGACAAGTTGAGTTCAGCGAGAGTTCCCGGGAGAAAGCTCCAAGCCAGGCCTGGGGAGATAATGACAGCGAAAAGTCAAAGCCAAAGACTGAAATAGCTTCTTAGCAAGATTGATTGGGGGCTGGGGGGATATATGTGAAGGTAGCTAGAATTAGACGCATGGATTGACTTTCAAGATGAGCCGAGGTTGGGTGTGCTCAAGGTACGATGGCCCCTACCCTTATCCATAGGGATCCAACTTCCAAGCACAACTCCGAAGATTGGACAGGAAATGGAAGAGCAGAGAGTTGATGTGAATGGAGGAGGAACGATGCAGAGACCTGGGGCAGGGTGGGGGTGAGAATCCCTGCACCCCTTGAGGAACATAACCTTGTCCTTGACCAGTACAGGTAGACATAGTTGAACTGGGGAGTGTTCTGCTGGGTATATCCTCAACAACCAGAATGACTACTAAATAAGAAGATGCTGGAACTGTGAAGCCAGGAATCCGGTCCAGTAGCAGACTCTGGTCTGTGAACACAAACTAGAAGGTCTGAATTGGGCTCCTGGGCAGGGAGTGGACAATGATGGAATCAACCAATATTATTTGCTCCAGGCAGAACCCTGCTTTGGGGACCAGGACAGTAGCTTCTGTTTGTCTCCACAGCCCCGCCCCTACACACATCCATGCAACTAGAAACCCAGTGATCTTTCTGACACGTGCACATCAGGCAGGGGTATGTCACCTTCCCGATGCCGCCACCCTTTCAGACAGTTCCTCATGTGGTGGTGACCCCCCAGCCATAATACTGTTTTCACTGCTACTTCATCACTGTCATTTTGCTACTGTTACGAATTGAGCAGCCCTGGTAAAAGGGTCATTCAACCCCCGAAGGGGTGGTGACCCCCAGGTTGAGAACCGCTGATGTAAGTAGTAGCATTAACTTTCTAGGACCCCGGGCCATGGGAATGCACAGAGAGGTTCATTTTCCAAATGTAAGAAAACAGACATTAGTAGAACTTTCATCTCCCAGCCTCCCAGCTTGATTCTTGCAAAGGACCAGTGGGTAGATGGCCATTTCTTTGTCATTCCCACCTCCTGATAAAAATGGGCTCTCACTTCCCTCTCTCTGAATCTGAGCCAGCTCCCAGGACGGCTCGACCAAAGAAGGGCAAGGGTGTGATGCTGTGATAGCACAAGACTTAAGCAGTAAGGAGTAGTGGCAGCTGCCAGTTAGGCACTTTAGGAAACTCTGAGCCATGGCATTCCAAGACCAACTCTCCCGTTGGAAAGCGGGCAAGAGGGGAGGCCCTGACCACAGAAGAGTAGAGCAAAAGCACCAAGTCCAAGCCAGTCAACTTCCACCACCGTGATAGAAGCTGGCGGTTGTTCTAAGCCACTAGGTTTCGAGGTACTGTGTCCAGTAGTCCCAGATCCCAGCATAATCGGTATAACCTGGGGTAGGTGTGGGGTACAGTGTGACGGAGACATCTGTAGCAGCAGTATCCTAAATCACTTCACTCTGGTGACTCGCCCATTGTTTCTTCGTCCATTCAACGCATCCCGATTGCTTGCTTTCTTGGACCTACACTCTCATGTCAAGGACAAAGATGAAAGAAACATCTTATTCTCAAAGAGTCCTAGCCTAATCCTCTCACTCATCTTTCCTTCGTCAAGAAGGCTGTCCACATTCATCTTCCAATGGCATTTCCTTCTGGAGATTCCCCCCACCTCCTGGGGGTAAACAAGAGTCAACCACAGCTTGCTTCTGGTCTCTGCATCTCACTTTCTTCAACTTTCTCCAAGGAAAGCTCCAAAGAGGGGAATGAGAATTCCAAATGATTGTTAGGAATATAACATTGATGGGGGTGGGGAGGGGGTAGACTTTCTACCTTTTAGGAGGGATTCATGAAGTGGGTGATATTTTTTACTATCAGTTTAAAAAGCGTTAGCTTAGCGCTTACAGAAACACTGCAAATTATATCAAAAGTGACAGCAACAAATGACCAGAGTGAGGGGAATGTCTGTCTTTCTGCTCCTCCAACCCTGGCAGGGCTGACATTAGCACACGAGTGACATGCCCAGGCCCTCTGTGGCCAGAGGAGAGGCAGGCCCTCCCAATAACTGACTGCCTACCGCCCATCAGTAAGCTGCAAGCGTCCCGGACTGTGTGGTACTTCTGTTCATAATCGAATGTTTATTTAATTAAGCTTCTTCATCAGGGACTCTCAGTGCATAAGGGTATTTAGTGTTTGTACAACTTTCAACGATTGGGCCTGGCAACAAAAGAATCAACATAATCATCTGCTCTCACTTCAGCAGGTTCAACAAACACAATGGGCTCAGTGAGCATCGCTTAGTAAAAGCGAATATTTATAACCAACATTGAGTAATCGCCGAGGTAGAGAGCAGCAATGAAAACGTGGACACAATATAAAAATTTGCAGCTTCTATTGATGAACATCAGCCAGTAATAAATGTAAGTGTGATTAGATGCCATGCCTAAAGTGCCCTTATAAAAGCAAGACACTCTGAGCTGTACTGTCATCCTTTATAACACTTGTTTTAGGCCGGGTGACTCTCAGTTTTAATCTTACATTTTTCTTCATAAATATTCTGTGATAAGACATACCCATAAGCAATCTGGTAATGGCATAAAGGTATTTTTTCAGAAGGGCTGCTTGCTTTTTTTGTAACAGGCAAAAATTTGGAATAGGCAATTCTTTTTGTAACAGGTAAAAAACAAACAAACCCCCAAAAGACTCAGATGTTTTATAATGGGGCAAGTGATTAAACAAACTGGGATGCATCTTTATCACAAGATATTACTCAGCAAGGAAAGGCAATGAGCTATTGATAGACACACTTCGATAAATCTGGAGGGAATTTGACGAGGGGAGCAAAATGCCTATCCATGGACCCAGAATTCCAGACCTAGAGATAGGGGTGTAACTCATGGAAGTGAAGGTAGGCGTGCACAGAGAAACACCTGTGCACTAGGGCCCACTGCAGCACTTTTCACAATCACCCAAAGGTGAAAGCCACCCAAATGCCCATCCATAGATGAAGGCATAAACAAAAGGCAGCATATACATGCAATGACAATGACGTCCTGAAGCATGCCACAATAGAGATGAACCTTGGCAACATGTTGAACCCAATGAATCCGCCACAGCAGGGCGAAGATGTGTGCCGTGGACTCTCTCACTGACAATTATCTAGAAACCAAAGGTCATTCCTGGTTGTCAGGGGTGGGAGGGAGATAGAAAGGTGGAGAGGGTGGGTTTTCTTTTGGGGGGTGTAGGTGGGCATTAAATCTATGTTAGCTCTGGTGGAATGATTTGGGGCTGCACACCATGGAGAATGTGATCAGGGTCATGGAACTGGACAGGGAGAGGTCGAGGTGGCACATGCTTGTTTTGCTATGTGTCCTTTCACCATAAGAAGCCGATCTCAGCCAATGGGTGTGGTGGTGGGTGGGGAGCCATCAGGGCCACTTCTAATACGACAGCCAAACTCAGGCCCATACAGAAAACACGCTTCCCCCCCATCGTCTGATAGCCAGAGCACCTGTCTCAGAATCCATGACAAAGCAATCCTTTCCATGAATTTTAAAAAGTGGGATTTGTGAGTACTTGGCAAGGTGAGACAAGAAGACCCAAAGTGACAGTTTCAAAGAGGGCATGTCTTTATGCAGAAAAAGTAAACAGAAGGAAAAATAAACATAGATTTTTTAAAGATCAATGATGCAAAAAATGGCGGGGAGGCTTAAAGCATTATTGTGGAAATTAGGCACATCAATTAATTGATTACTAGGGCCATCTTCTCAAACTTATCAAGGGTCTTCATGGGGATGACTCACAACTAGTAGTATTTGGGGCAGGATTTTGCTTCTGAATCTGCATTCTGATCGTGTAGAAGAAGGGTCATCCTTTCAGTAGGCAAAGTATGAAGTTGCCTGTAATATTTGCAACTATGGACAATTAGACTGAAACCTTGGTTAAGCTTTTTCCAGCAACATGGAATCAAAGACAGAAACCTATCAATGGATGTGTGACATGCAAAGAACCTGGGTCCTTTAAAATATAAATATATATGTTTCAAATAGATTTCTGATTCAGCTCATTATGGAATACATCCTAAACTTGAAAATGCAAAATTATTGGTTGGTATGAAGGAAGCCAGAGCACTTGAGTTTCTTCTCTTGGTGAAATAATAAAATACAAGTGAAAGGAATCATTGTTAAAGAAAATGAAGAAGAAGCCGATCCCAAATGATTACACGCTAAGAGATTCCCTTTTACAGCATTATACCATGACGAGATCAAAGGAATGGAAAGCAAATGAGCTGCATGCAAAGACGGGGTGCTGCTCTCCCAGCCAATATCAAGGAGTCCTGTGTAATGGGATCTTTCTGTACTTGACAGCGTCAGTGGCCATACTGTGGCTGTAATACTGCACTGTAGCTTTGCAAGATGTACCGACAGAAAGACATTGGGTGCTGGGTACCACGGGATCGCTTTACTATGTCTCACAACTGCACACGGATCTCTACTTATATCTCAAAATGTCTAATTAAATATACAGTCCTGATGGGGTCCTTTGCTAGAAGTTTGCCGAATCTTTGTGTGAATACAATTTTTTCGTTACCTTACGATCTTTAAACCATGAAAGTTTAAAAATCGTTTTGTTCTCCAAAGGAAAGAAAGCCTGCCAAAGAATTATTGTTTGCTTTGAAACCACAGATTAAGAGCACATTAAATATTAAATTGTATCCAGGCTATATGTATATGGTATAAGCCTCATAATTAAAAATAACGAAAACAAAAGCTGAAGATTGAGTGTAGGAAACAAAACGCTCTTTTAAATACCCATTTCAAACTAAAGGCTATCTTTTCACCCCTTTGCTCAGGCTGACTCACTAGATCAGATGATTTGACATCTGAAGTAATGTGTTCCTCCCTACCCCACCCCCACCCCCTCATCTTTCCTCATCACTTTAATTTCAAGACCCCTTCTTAAGATCTCTACCTTGAGTTCAGAGCCCATGAGCTCAGAGTCCATACCCAAGCCCCAAGTTAACAGCTGCTTCCCCTCAGGCTGACCTCACGGGAGTCGGGGTAGAGGTGGCCTCTGCAGGAGTGTTCGTGGCTGGCTTCTCCAGAAGTAGATTGCCAGGCTTTTCTTTCCAGGTGCCTCTGGGTAGACTTGAACCTCCAACCTTGCAGTAGCACTCAGAACACCAGTCCTTTAAACAGCAAGCAAGTCAACCATCGCAGGATCTTCCTAACTGACTCGGCTGTATCCCACCAGCCTGCGCCAACTGTCCTCCTGGTGAAAGCTGCCTTACAGAATGGACCAGAGATGGGCAGCCCCTATAGAGAAGGGACGTGTCTTCTGTTTTCTTAGTCAAGGAAGAGGCCATAAAGGGGCCCAGGAAGGTGGACAAAGATGCTGTGGTTGAGGACTTCTGTGGAGGTGATTCCCAAATGCACAGCAACCTCGTGTGATGGGGCTGGCCTGTCCATTGGATTTGCTTGGCTATAATACATACAGATCTCCACGGGTGGGTTCAACTCCATTAACTTCTGGGTGCTCAAGCATTGCACTACCAGGGCGACTTTAAAAAAGTGCTAGTGATAACCAGGGACTGGATGGCAGGACCCTAAGTCCAAACCAAGCTTCTCCCTTTGATCAAAGGCACTGAGCGAGCACAGGAACCCTGGAGATGGTGTAAGACCACTAGGACTGCGTACAACACGCACCTGAGCCTGGAGCCCACCCAGGGTCCTGCCGAGCTGCAGTCTGGCAGGGTTTTCTTCCACACCTGGCAGAGATGCCCAAAGGGCTCGCCTACCCACCTGCCCAGAGTTCTCTGCTGCTAGGTCAGTCAGCTCCACCAGGAATACATTCCTGATAAACCTGCCTCCCATCTTGACTCGCTGCAAACACATGTAACACGTGAGGAGTGGGAGGACTCCTGATGGGAAAAGCTAGAGGAAGGCTCCCATCCCTATCTTCCCAGAATAACTGTCAATGCTATCTACCAGCAAACCTTGCTGTGGAGCTGATTCGACTCAAGGAGACCCCATGTGTCAGATGCGTACTGTGCGCCATAAGCCTTTCGATGGCTAACTTTTCAGAAGTGGATTCCCAAGTCTTTCTTCAGCGTGCCTCTGAACAGACTCACAGCCACTGAACTTTCTGTTCGCAGTTTAGTGCTCACTATGTACACACCACCCCCCCCCCCGGAGTCCCCTTATGAGAAAGCGAGGCCTGCTTGTTTACGGGAGCCCCTGGGTGGTACACATGGTTAAGGCACTCAGCTGTTCATCAACTCGATTGGAGGTTGGGGTTGCCCCTGAGGTGATGCCTGGCCCCAAAATGCAGCTGCTGAAAGCCCTTATGGAGCATAGGGCCCTTGCAATCTGAAACCCAAACCTGAGACAGACAGGGGCTGCTTGGCATTTTCCCTGCATGGCTGAGGAAACATGGGGGGCATCGTCAGGCCCCTGCCAACGGCCAGGGGTGACTCTGCTCTGGAAAAGCCCAGGGACTGGAGAAGGGGTAAGATCTCCTTTAATGCTTTTCCTGAAGTCCACCACGACCATGACCTCTCCTCAGCCAGGATGAATGAGTCTCCCTCACGTGTCCACAAGGGCTCCCCTCTTGGGCTCGCTGGAAAGAAAAGTTGGAGCGCTTTCGACTTCTGTCTTGAGCTCTGGGGTCTAAAGTGAGGGGACAGACCTTATCGTGGTGGAGGAGTGACAGAGGGCCTTTAAAAATGATGGTCACTTAAAAATCTTGGGAAAACATCAACTGACCTCGCCTCCATTATAAGAGGCAGCGGCCTCCTTGTCCCTTTTGCTGCCCCCTCCCCAACTCATTTCTCGCATCGTTTCATCTCAGCCGGAAAATGAGCTCATTCAATAGGGAGAGCTATTAAGCAAAGAGAAGCAATTCAATGATCGAAAAACAATACCAAAGAAAATCAATTTACTCAGCCCCCTAAATGCATCTGATGGCCTGCTACAGCATGCGCGAACTCAGAGTGAGATAAACAACACGCTTAGTGGCCCTACGGACCTGCTGCAAACTTCCCTCTCCCTCGGAGCGGCCGTGAGTTCTAACCACTGGCCTTTTGACTGGCAGCCTGCTGCTTAACTCGCTGCATCATCTGGCTTCCTTGAGCGAAATAAAGGCAGCCTCAAAAGGACGAGCACTATATGAGATCATTCCTATCCCATGAGCCTCAGTAAAGAGCTGCTATCGAGGGCTGGATGGAGAGGGGAAGGGAATCAAACCCACTGCTCAAGAGCTGATTCTGACTCACAGGGACCTTAGAGAGGCTTTCCGAAGCTGGAAAGCTTCACACAAGTAGCATAGTGCTAAGCCACGGGGCCACCAGGGCTCCTTAGGGAGAGAGAAAGTGGGGCTTTTTGTTCAGACTACACTCCATACGCACTGTCATGCAGTTGACTCTGATAGTCAGGGACCCTGTCAATCTTCTCCCATGGGTTTCCAAGACTGTAACTCTTTGTGGGAGTAGAAAGTCTCATTTTTCTCCCAAGGAGAAGCTGGTGGTTTTGAGCTACAAACCTTGTGGCTAGTAGCCTAATGGGGAAAAGCTTGGGAGAATAGTTGCTTAATTTGAAGAACGCAATTACTGTCACATAAGTGTGCAGGTAGAAACTGATGAAATGGTGAATGTTGTATTGTATGCCCATCAATACGATAATATTTTTTTTCTAGGAAAATGGTCTTTGCATGTCTGTAGCTAAAATCATAGCCAGTGACAGCAAATGTTTTTCTAAGTCTATTTTAAAGAATTCAAGCTTTTTCACCAACGCTAGGTTGCTTATGAGCTGTTAATAGATGAAATTATATGTCTAGGACATGCTCAACTGTTTTGAAGCATCCTATGATGATTTCTCTATGCATCCTATGGTAGAATCTGATTGCAAGGCTCCTAATTTACATAGAGATTTTCATATAATACATCTTTACCCAGAAGCACAGCTTCTTTTGTTGCCATGAGTTTCTGTGTGTTGTGCTCATTATATATATGAGAAAAAAAACCACAACACTTTCATTAAGCCTACCCTTGCCTGGAGTGGCTTGCTACAAAGTATACAAAGCATGTTAAATTGATGAGATTCTGGGAGTTTTTGACAGAAAATGAAAAATGCAGCTGCACACATGGTGACATTGCTTATAAATAAAACTGAAAACTCACATGGAAACCACAATACGAGAGAGCAAAGGAAACTGTCTCAGCAAAGACATTTAATGCTATTGTTATTATTGTTCTCTGACAGGACAAAGCCCGGAGCTTCATCGTTCTGATGCAGAACACTGCAATCAATTTGCCAAGTTTTAATAAGTATTTCAGTCAACAGTGTCAGGTGAAATCTTAAGTAAGTGCTACACACCAGGACTTTGTGTCTTCTGCTATTGATTGATATTCTGCGGTTCGTTTGGTCATTACCCAAAGGAATCAAGCTCCGGACAGTTTAGGACAAACGTAGTCTTTGGGAAATCCAGGAACAGGAACATCTATTAGGGAGGCAAATGCAGGGCACTTTCATTTGCATATGTTTTTTCCTGTGAAGCCTTGGAATGTTTGACAACATTAGGGGAAATATTTATTTCTCAGCAAAGAGAAACCAACCTTGCATTCACAATGTGCTTATGGAAAGTTTTAGGCAGGTCAAAAATTTTACAGTCAATTGCCCACAATTCAAAATTGGTATAGTTTTGCATTAACTTGGTGGGCCAGGATTCTTCGTGGTCTGACAGCTAAAACCTCCTCCAGAACCTGGCCCAGCACAATGCAATCAAAGCCAATGAGCTAAAGTCCTTCATGGAATAAGCTTGGGGTCGAAGGAAGCACTCACTCAGGTCACAGCCCTGGAACAATGGAAAGGGTGTGGCCTCATTACAATATAAGAACACTGGATAAAACTGGTTTTGCTCTTTGCGGCTTCTGGATTCTGTACCTGGCTAATTGACCTTGGTTCTTTGGACTTGAGTCAGTCAATGGCCTGCCACATTGCCTGCCAATCCTGGGAGTTGTCAGAGGCCTGCCACCTGATCTGCCAACCTTGTATTCATTCAACTCTGTAGTCACAGCCTGACTTGCTGACCTCGGATTCATCTGTCTCTGCAGCCCCAAGTCTGTGGTCTTCCTGTTGATCTTGGTTCATCAGCCATCATAACTACATCAGTCAGGAGAAGCCTGACTTACCATCTCTGACCCATGAACTTGGAACTTGCCTGGACTTGGATTCACCTGCCTTCCCAATAAGTTTGAGTTGTGTTCTTGATAAAAAGTATTCTCTCTATAAAATATGTATACATCACTGGTTTTGCTTCTGTAGAGAACCCAGTGTAAGATAGGTATGGTCTTTCATTAAATTTTCCGCATCTCAAAATTAAAGGTAACTCACAAATTTCCAATTCTTAGTTTGATCTGTTGCTACACCAGCTTTCCAAAGTGCATGATCACGTGTCCTGCACGGTTATCTTCTATTTGATTTCCCCATTTCACCATAAGGAAATGAAGGCAGAGATCATTTGAGAAGTTAAAGACTCATATAAAAACAAAAATAGCTCCCAATCCACACTCAGTCAGTTAGTCTGGAGACGTTTCAAGAATTATCTCCTAAACGTCTACTTCTTTCCTGCGGTTCCAACTGCAGGAACCTATTGTTCTCATAAAACAGCTCTAAGCCTTGCCCAAGTTCTTTCTGCTACCAGAGAATAATGGCCTCCTTCATCTGCCAAAGTCTCATCCTTTTCCTTTAGACCAGCTTGAAATCCACCTCCTTCTAGAAACCTTCTCATGTCTGTTGTGGGTTTCTGTTTTTTCATGTTCGTGGAGCAGATGTGGCATTTACATTTGATGTCAGAGCTGCATGTCTTGTACCTATACCCTCAGTTCTCCAGGAGAAGACTCAGAGTTAATCCCTCGCAGCCCTGAAAAGCAATCCCATTGTTCTAAAGAGTTCTTTTGCATCGACCATGTATCTTTAATCATAGATCCTCCAACTTTTATGCATCCTGGACGTCTTACAGAAGAACAGAAAACACCCATCCAGAAAACAAGAGAATGGAGCAATGTCTTTTGTCAGATTCCAGTGAAATCTATGCCAAGTAATATAATTTGGAGGAGTGACTTCACAAAATCATTCTGGATAATAGTTTCTTTTCCCAGATAGATAACTCTATAAGCACTAAGACCACTCCTCTTTTTAAAAAGCATTTATATTCAAATGTAACTAAAACTATAACATTAACCATCGCTGTCTCGTGATCTTTATTACAGAGTCCCGTGTTGTGCTGCTCAGTTGCAAACATTGTCTATTGGAGGGACATGGGTTCAGGGCTGCTGTCTCTACACTGACTTTAGAAAGATTTTGTTTGTTTGTTTTTTCATCCATTTTTCTTTCCCCGGTTAGTTCTTCCTCCTTGCCTTCTCTTCCACTCTGGGTAGTTCCTTGCTAATATATGGATTTCACTGAAGTTGTGTTTCTCAACTGCCCCTGACAGAAATAAGCTCCATGAAGGCAAAGTCTGGTGAATCTTTGAGCCCAGGGTCTGACACTGTGTGACATATGTATGTATATATGTGGGGAGGGAGGGAGGGATGGACATGAAAGCTGACATAGCCTGAACTGAAGTCTCACCTTCCATACAGGAGATCTGGATTTCATTCCAAGCCTATAGACTTCATTCTCAGCCATCACTCATCTATTAGTGGAGGTTTCCGTGTCAACATGCTGCTGAACAGGTTTCCAGTGGAGTTTTCAGACTGAGATGGGTTAGAAAGAAATGTCTGCAGATCTACTTCTGAAAAGCAGCTCATGTGCCCCTGTGGGTACAACATCTCCCATGTCTGGACATGGCACAGGACTGGTAACATTTCATTCCTCTGTCCCTGGGGTCACCGTGCCTTGGGATCCAGCTTGTTGGCAGCCAACAGCAACCAGCTCCCCTCCTGCCACTTTCTTATGTTTTATTCCTTCTTGAATTTTGTTTTAAAGCAACAACTCCCCAACGTCTAATCCCCCAAGTCCCTGGGAACCATTCATCTACTTCATCTCTAGGCATTTGCTTATTGTAGGTATTTCGTGTATGTGGAGTCTTTCGATGTTAGACAGGAAGATATTTTCAAGGCCTGGGTCTACTGTCCTGTTCACAGGCTGCCAGGTGCCACGTCTCTCTGCTCCTAGAGCCAGGCTCTTCCTTCTACCGCTTCTCGGCTCCTACTCAGTCAGCCAGCTGTATTCGAATGGTGTGAAAAACAAAGTGAACAAATGTTCTGGGAAGAACAAAAGTAAAGGGCATGGATGTTCACACCAGCGAAATTAAAATATCAATGGCACAGAAGTGGTAAAGAGCCAAATCTCAAGAAAACAGAAAGTCGTGGGGTTGGGAGTAGATGGAGGGAAATATCCATAGAGTAAAAGCGTTTTGACCAAAGAGACCTTAATATTATAGGCAGTGATCAGGTAGAAGGCTCTTATATTTCACCCAAACTTAATATTTACGGGATCCTTCCCACTGCAGCCTCTGGACGAAGTTGAAAGTCACTAGAGGCTACAAGGGGTTTGCTGGAAGAAGGGGGCTGTGGGCAGAGTCCACCACTTGCAGCAAGGCTACTAGTCTGCTCACACAATGATGAGAAAATAGAAGCAGCCACTGATGAACGTGCCATAGGTTCAAGCCCCATTTTGATCACTGCCGCAGTTCTGGGACTCCAGTCTTCTACTGCTCAGCTCTAATAGAGGGACACTATTCCGTGCACGTGGGCATCACAGACCTCTGTGGTCAGGGGGTGGGGGAAACTGGACACTGCAGAACCAGAACAACTCGAGAGGAGAGGGAGAGCAAAGGCCTTTGCCAGGCCCCCCACCACACAGCAAGAGACTGGGCCCTTCCCCGGCTCACGTCTCCTTCCTCCCAACATAACCCCAAGCCTATGGGTGTCCCTCAGCTGACTACCTACCACCCATCAATAAGCTGCAAGATTCACAGACTGTCTCTGTGTTGGTACTTGTGTTCATAATCGAATGTTTATTTAATTAAGCTTCTTCATCAGGGACTCAGTGCATAAGGGTATTTAGTGTTTGTAAAACATCCAACGATTGGGTCTGGCAACAAAAGAATCAACACAATCATCTGCTCTCACTTCATCAAACGGCTGGGCAGTGTTGTGCATGAGTCACCGATTCAATGACAATAAATGGTACTTGTTGGAAACTGGTCTTTATTATCTGCCTTTTTTCCTGAAAGAGTGGTTCTCAACAGGGGGTGATCTTGGTTTCCAACAGACATTTGGTAACGTCTGAAGACCTTTGTAATTGTCTCAATTACGGAGGGGCAATTATGACATCAATTGGAGATCAACCGAGGCACTGCATTAGGTCAACCTGCTGTACAAGACCTCTTCACAATGCTGAAAAGCCAGGAGGTGACTTTGAAGATGAAGGTACACTTGCCCCAATCCATGACATTTTCAATTGCCTCCTATGCGTGTGAAAGGTAGACACTGAACGAGGAAGACCTAAGAGCAGTTGATGCATCTGAACCATGGCGCTATCAGAGAATATTCAAAGAACCATGGATGCCAAGAGAACAAGCACATCTGTCTTGGAAGAAGTACAGCAAAATGCTCCTTGGAGGTAAGAATGGGAAAGACTTCGTCTTACATGCTCTGGACATGTTAACAGAAGACACCAGTCCCTGGAGAAGGACATCATGCTTGGTCATGCGGGCAGAAGAAGGGGCAGCAAAACAGAGGAAGGCCCCCAACACTATGGCCTGACACAATGGATGCAACAAGGGGCTCAGACATAAGAACAAGGGGGAGAGTGGAGCAGGGCAGGTGGTGTTTTTCCTCTTGTGCATGGGGTCCCTGTGAGTTGGAATTGGCTTGATGGCACCTAACTACAATGACAAAAATACTTGAGCTCTGGTAGCACAGTGGAGTATGTGTTTGGCTGCTAACTTCAGGGTCAGCAGTTTGAAACCACTAGCTGCCCTGTGGGAGAATGATGAGATGTCTTAGCCCCGTAAAGATGTATAGTCTTGAACCCACTGTTCAAGACTATAGGCAGGTACTCCGACCTACATGAGTTGGAATTAAGTCCCTGACTGTGAGGCTTAGTTGTTAATAGGAAAAGGTCAGCAATGTTGTGTTGACCTTTATGCCCAGGACAGTCCCCCACAACAAAGAATTATCCACCACAAATGTCCACCGTACGGGGCCTCGGGACCAACACCGATCTATTAACTGATCAATCAACATTTGGTAACTGGCTAAACCACTGTTATTCCAGAGTCTCATCAATGCATCAATGAAGGCTGTCTGGTGCCATCATTAGTCTACCATATCATATCAATATCAACCAAGCAATCAATACATATCGATATCAAAGATCATATCATGTCAATAACTGTATATGATTTATAGCATATATGCATGTTTAATCTTCATATTCATGTATGTTATGTATCTCTATATGTCATACAATTAAAAACTAGCTATGGAACTCTGGACTCATAATCCCATGTTATATGTTGTTAGGGTGTACATAGGGTGCTATAAGTAGAACCAGTCCGTTGGCACCTAACAACATATAACATAGGGTAATGAGTCCAGGTTATTAAATATATACCGTATTGCTAATTTTTCTTAATGAAGCCTTTCGATGCTCTTACAAATTCAGGAGTTAAGAGGATTTCTTTCAGGTAAACAGAAGCTCAACAGGGAAGACTGAGTTGATGTCTGCATTGAAGAATCCAAGTGCCCCAAGTGGAAAAACTAAGTAAAGGCTTGTCTATGATCATTTAAAAGAATCTAGCTTTTCTTATACAATTGTGAGGGAGCAGCATTCCAGATAGTTCCAGATCGTTCCAGTCTGGATGGGCTGCATGAGACAGTTGTGCTTAGTGAAATGAAGTGAGCTAGGTTTATGCCAAGCCAACCTTGCTAAGATGTAATTATGGCCTATTTTCCAGACTTCTTCCTGCTGTTTAGTTCTGTTACGAGGGACCACAGGGGCACTTTGTGTGAGATTCAGAGGTACAGCAGCCACGGTAGTCACTTTACATCAGAAGATTGGCAAGAGCGGCAGGGATGGAGGGCATGCCAAGGTGCTGCGGCAGCTCTTGCAAGTCCAGGTTGTCTGCTGGCTCATCAGGTCATTAGGGACAGCAGACAACTCCTCCAGACCCTGGCAGCATCCTTGTGCAGCTTCTCGGACTTCCGACAGGTCCTGCGTGGCTCCACAATGAAGGGTGACCTGCTTCTCCCATAGGTCACCCCCATCCTCGAAGCCGGAGGCTTGAAGCCAGATTAGACAATGTGGGTCCTGGCTACTTGCGTTGAGTTCCGGTGCTGTCTTTATTTCCCATCATGCACATCTTCCCTTCCCTGAGACTCCAGCATCAGACACAGACTGCTGGACTGCTTAACCAGGCACCACAACGGTGCTAGTCAAAGCTGAGTAACCCCTGGCTGTTCTGCTTCTCTGACGCATTCCTGACGAAGACTGAGGTTGATGACACAGGGGCCTGCCCCTGTTCTGAGAAAGGTCCTCCCATGCTCTGGGAGAGGGAGGGCCCACCTACACAACATTGCCATACAACTATGGCCCATTAGGAGAAAAATCGCTGTTCACATGTAGATGGACTCATCTTTGACCCTAGGTAAATAGAAAAGGACGTGTCAAATCGATAAAGTGATCGTGCTTTTACAGGGTGAATGTTCGTGCGTCTTCCTGTCTGTGAAAGGTCATTGAAACTGATGTGACTTGCCAGCCTGGCTGCAGGGTTTTCCATACCCCCCCGGGGGGGTTTCTTTGATCATAATCACTTGTCCCAAAAGGCAATCACCCCCCCCACTCAGACCCTCAGTGAAGAGCCCTTGGAACACTTGGCATGGCTTGCAATATTTAATGACTGTCACCCAAGTAATTAAACTTATGGGGCAAAAATAGGCTTACGTAAGATGAGGAGGTTCTGTCTGTCCTAGCCCTCCATATTAATCACTTTTGTGATCGTATCTCTATGCAGTTAGATACTTTGCATCTGCATTTGCCAACTCTCCAAGCAGTCCATTTCAAAGACTATTCCACTCCGCTCTCTTTAAGTAGAAGAAGGCTGGAATGTCTGTGCTATGACAGATAGCTCATGATTTGGCCCCCTCTCCATTTCACTTGAACTACCTTTCAGAGAAGGCAGAATTAAAGGGACCTTAGCAGAATCTGACAGTTTCTGAAGACAATGACCAGTATGGGGTCAGAAGCGGCAAACCGCTGTCTTAAGAGTGGCTATCAGCTGGTAAAGGCTTGGAGCCAAAAGCCACAGATGACCCTAGAGCAGCAGCCAATGAGCAGGTCACTGAGGAGAAAATGAATCTGTAGTCCAATCCAATTTAATGGCATGCAACAGAAGGGGGGGTGGGGTGGGGGTAAGGCACAGAATAAAGTTAAGAGCAGGCTGGAAGCCAACAAGGTGAGCAGACAGGTGCCCGCTTCTCCTTGGCACGGCTCTCTCTCTTGTACATACATACATTGACCCTACCTGAATTGGGATGGCAGGTGAGTACACAGACACAGTGCCTGACAGTAGCTCGTGCACATCATTCCTTAGGACTGGATCTCTGTGGATACACATTCCCTGGCCTTTGCAACTGCCATCTACTAAGGATCCACTGGGTCTAGGTAGCTTGAAGGACTTTATCAACTTTCAAGTGTAGACTACACTGTGATATCATAGCTGTGATGGAATTGGTGCCAGTTCTTCATTCTTTGCTGCATCCATTACCCTGCCATAGCCTCATTCTGGGGACAGTGTACTTCACCCCTTCACTTTGAGCTTGGCCATGTGGCTTACTTTGGAAATGACAGTATACCAGTTCTAAGCCTAAGACTCAAAGAAGATGCTAAGCACATACTCTGGCTGGCCAGCTGTTTTGAAGGAGGAGAATCCTATGAAGCAGAGCCATCTCAGTGAGACATGGACCTAAAACAAGAAGAGCGACCCCGCTGGTGCAGCCTTCAGCACAGCCACCCAGCAGAGCCCAGTCAAAGCTCGGCAATGCACATATGTCAGAGCAATAGCAATCTACTAACTGGGGAGTTACACAGCTATGGCAAACTTAGGGAGCGCCAGGATTCTTTCACAACATAAAACCTCATGCTCTGCCAAAC
This sequence comes from Tenrec ecaudatus, assembly GCF_050624435.1. Classification (NCBI taxonomy): domain Eukaryota; kingdom Metazoa; phylum Chordata; class Mammalia; order Afrosoricida; family Tenrecidae; genus Tenrec; species Tenrec ecaudatus. The sequence continues at coordinate 32,460,181 of NC_134543.1, forward strand.
TGAACGTATTGCTGTTGAGTAGAATCTGGCTCAATGCAACTTCCAGAGCCGTGGAAACCCATCAGACGAAAGAATAGGGTCCTGAGTTCAAATGTAGTCGATCTCATTTAACTACATGAAGGCTGAAGTCCTTCTTATAGGAGGAATCAAACTGGGTAGTGTGCTTCTGAGGGAGATCAAATTAGACTAATCAGCCATCTGAGAAAAGAGGGGCAACATTTTCTCAACAGCAAGGTTTCTCAGAGTTAGGACAGCAGGAGGACTGGACACAGCAAACAGAGGGAGGAAGCAGGATGGTTGAATTCAATGACATGAAACATGAGCTTGAAGGTTGACTGGAAAATGGATCTATTCTACAAACCTTCACCCAATTCACAATAAGCATTTTTTTAAGTTGGAATACGAGGAGGTATTCCCCCCCAACAAACAAACAATGGTAAAACGCTGTGCTAGGTAGATCTTTCATAGTACACATTTTTCCTGCTAGGTGAGCATCACACAACTTGCTCTGAGTTAGCGCACCCAGTGGTGTTGCCTGGGAAGGGTCTCTCTGTTCACAGTGAACTTTTTTGTAACAGCAATTTTGCTCAAACCTCGTTTTTTTGTGATGGCCAATTTAAGAGAACAGCATGCAGCTGTGGAATTTTATGTCCTGCTTGGGGAATTCTTGTGATGTTGAACACAACTTACAAGGACAGAGCTATGGGAAAAACTCAAGTGTACAAGTGGTGTTCTCGTTTCAAAAAGGCAAGTGTCAATTGATGTCAAACCTCATTCTAGATAACCATCAACTTCCCAAACAGATGAAAATGTCAACAAAATTCACTCATTTGTACTCAAAGACCAACAATGGACCAATGAAGAGATGGTGAAGTTATCTGGATTATCTTGGAGCTCAGTTCATGGAATTTTAACTAAAGATTTTGGAATGAGCAGGGTCGCTGCAAAATTTGTCCCTCGGGTTCTGACTGACCAACAAAAAGAGCATCGAATGGAAACATGCCGTGGTTTGAAGGAACAGCTCTGAAGTGACCCAGACTTTTTTCCAAGGTCATTACTGGTATTGAGACATGGTGATATTCTTACCACCTCAAAAGCAAACATCAATCAAACCAGTGTATGACGCCATCATCACCTCGCCACCTAAAAGATCATCAAGTGAAATCAAAGATCAAGACCATGCTCATTTGTTGTTGTTTTTTATGTGAGGGATGATAGTGCATTTGGAGTTCGTTCCAACAGGTCAGGCTGCGGTTCTGAAAAGATTTCCTAACAGTGTGCAACAAAAAGGCCCGACTGATTTGTGGCAGACGGGGGGGGGGGGGGGGGGGGGAGGGCTGGCTTCATCACCACGACAATGCACTTGCTTAGGAAGCCATCTCAGTGTGCCAGATTTTTTGCAAAAACACCCCAGTATGCCTCTCTTGCCTCACACCTTACTCACCTGACCTTGCTCCGTGCCACTTCTTTTTTGTTTCCATGGATTAAGAAGGATATGAAAGGACAGCAATTTGATGATAAAAAAAGAAGGGAAAGAAAAAAAAACAAGGGAGGTGCTGTCAGCCATCCAAGTAGATGAGTTTGAAAAATGTTTCCAAGAATAGAATCGCAGATTTGACAAATGTCTTACGTGTAATGGAGAGTACTTTGAAGGTGATGATGTTGTTTTGTAAAAAAAAAAAAAAATTAACTACATAGCTTTGAACAAAAAAAATTTGAGTTTTGGGGGGTACCCCCTCATGTGTGTAAGACTATAGGGCACACCAATATAACTCTCATCTTGCCAAAAAGGAAAACAAACAAAAACACAAGTGCTTCGGGTCAGTTCTGACTCACTGCCACCTGAGACATGCTGAATGGAATTGTGACCTGTTCACCAGAGGGCTTTCAGTGGATGGCTTTTTGGAAGTAGATCCCCACATCTTACTTTTAAGGAGCCTGTAGAGCAGTGGTTCTCAACCTTCCTAATGCCACCACCCTTTCATACAGTTCCTCATGTTGTGGTGACCCCCCAACCATAAAATTATTTTTGTTACTACTTCATCACCGTGATTTTGCTACTGTTATGAATTGTAATACACATATCTGATATGCAGGATGTATTTTCATTGTTACAAATTTAAATAAGTAAAGCATAGTGATTAATCACAAAAACAGTATGTAATTATAACTCATAAAGTGTCGTTTTACCTCCAACACTGCTGCTTTCAACACAGTAGCTGCTTTAAACACAGCAGCTGCTTTCTACAGAGTAGCTGCTCTCTACACATGTGTGCCTGGTCCGCATAAGCACATTATGGTGCCGACCCTGTCACATACACCTGTATTTTCATGGGATGTATGTGATGGGGTTGGCACAATGATGGCATCATGATGGGCACTCGTATGTGGGCATATCTGCATTTGGGTGGACCCATCTGAAGACGGATAGAGGAGTGGTGTCTCAGTATGTCTTTTCACCCACAAAGGATTGTTATGTGTCAACATCGATGCAGTGGCAGCAACTTTAGATGGACTTAAACCACCGAGTTTTCCGTCCGTAGTTGAGCGTGTTAACCCTTTGCAGCACCATGGCTCTCTAACCCTTCACCTGGGTGAGGGGCCTGAGGGGCAGTAAGGCGCATTTGTCAGAGCGGCGTGTGTGCGTGTGCTTGTGTCTGTCTGCATGTGTATATCTGTGTGTCTGCATGTGTGTCTATGTGTATTGTGTGTGCATCTGTGTGTTGTGTGTGCTGTGTGTTGTGTGTATCTGTGTGTGTGCATCTATGCATGTGTCTGTGCATTGTGTGTGCATGTGTGTTTCTCAGGGCTTGATAAAGGATCTAGCTGGTAGTTCTAAGTGCTTCCTTCCACTTCCCCCAACGCCCAGCACTGCCATCGAGTAGATTCTGACCCATCCTGAGACTATCAGAGTAGGACCGCCTCGGTGGTTTCTGAGGCTGCACGTCTTTGTAGGAGCAGGAGACCGCATTGCTCTCCCTCGGAGTCACTGATGGGCTCAAACTGCTGGCCCTGTGACAAAGGGACCATCAAGGAACTCACTCTGCCATCAGGGCTCCCTCCCTAACTCCCCACTAGCTCAAATGAGAAATGGTACAGCACAGTCGAGAGTCTCTCCTACAATTCCAAGCAGGCAAATAATGAGCGTATTCAACCTCTGCCGCTTCTCTTAAGCCTGCGGACATAGGGCTCGTGTGCGCGCACGCACGTGCTCGCGCTTGGTTTGGTTGTATGTCCAACTCACAGCCCTTGAGGCAACGCTGTCTCAGTGGCTCTAGAGGGCGGCTGCCTCTGTGAGTTTCTGAGACAGTAACTGTCACCAGGAGCAGATCTGCAGACCTTTCAGGTCACAGCCCAGCGTGGGACCCCTATGCCACCAGGGCTCCTGCTTGCGGTCCAAAGTAAGCACAAATAGTGTGCAGCATTTGGACTGGGTAAAGAAGAAAGCACAGGCAGCGGGTCCCCATCCGGAGGGCTCAGATGTCACCGGCCCCGTGAGCCGCTCACCAAAGTTGAAGAGCCTTGGACTGTGGCATGAGATCAGCCTAGGTGAGGGCAGATGCGACTTACTAGCGGTGTGGTCAGCTGACAAATCATGTAACCGCGGGGAGCCTCAGTTTCCTCATTCGAAAGCGATGACCATACTACCTATGCATAGGGCCTTTGGGAGGATGAACTGAAACAATATCTCTGAAATGATCAGTGCAATTTCTAAGGGCCCAATAAACAATTACTATTGCAATTTCATTGGATGATCAACTATTTCATGCCCATTATTCTGTCCTAAAAAGGCCATAAGTATTTCTATAACATCAAAGGCTTTCTAATTAAGAGCCTGGGCTTTGGAACCTGATGAGTGAGATTTGGAACCCGTCACATCACTGTCACTCAGCGCCTTGTGACCTTGAGCCTAGTGTATAAACTGGACTGAAACCATGTCTCCGTCTGTGAAGAGCTGGTCATCCAAGAGGGGCATGCATCAGAACAGATTATTCTAACACCAACCAATGAGTACCAGGAGAAAAATGCAGACATAAGTGCCACGGGTACCAAGAGATGGGTGCCCCTCACCATGCCAAGGTGTGTGTTTGGGGGCTGCTGCAGGGAGTCGTCCCCCCACCACTTCAGTCCCCACCCCTCAGCTGCAGCGAGAAACAAATCCTTTCCACTAATCTACTTAGTAAATGGCACCATCTGCCTAGCGTGACAAGTGTCATCCGGATAAACCCAGCACGGGTTACAGCTGCATTTCTCTAAGACCCAGGGCCCTTCCAGTGGGTTCTGGTCTCTCGGGGGGTGGTTTACAGAAGAGACGGCAGCACTGGAGCCAGGGAGGAGAGTGAAACTGAGAATTTGGCAGCAGACAGCGTGCTCTCTGGCTCTTTTCACATTTTCAGCTCAGCAACATCTGGGCCTGTATTAACTACCTGGTCTCCAGCGGAGGCTGCCGGGCCCTCCATTTTAACAGGCCAGTGGTTATTTAGGCTAATGGTCTGCATGGCCCTCGGTGGCTTCCTTCTTGGTCTCCCCCCATCCACCCAAAGGGTTACTGTGAAGCTTCCTTGAGCCATATGCTCTTCTGCCCTCTGTCTCCCTGTGACCGCCGGCTGCCACATGCCCACAGAGGGGTCTTCCTATGTCCTTCTGTCTGTGGCTGCAGCAGCCTCCATCAGGAAAGGCATTTGAGCGAAACCCCGGTGGGAGCAGTGAACGTGTACCATGGTAGTGAGGATGGTTTTGAAGGATGGAGTGGTTCAGTGGTAGAATTCGCACCTCCCATGAGGGAGACATGAGGAAGCCTGGAGGCATAGTCGTTCCTCAAGGGGCTGTGATCCAGAAGGTCAGCAGTTCAAAACCACCAGTTGTTCTTGGGGAGAAAGACTGGGATTTTCTACTCCTATAAAGAGTTACAGTCTCAGAAACTCACAGGGCAGGGCTACCCTGTCCGGTAGAGTTGCTGTGCATCTCTGGGGGAGAAAGACGGGGCTTTCTACTCCTGTGAAGAGTTAGTCTCGGCAATTCTACCCATCTATAGAGTTACTGTGAGTCAGCATGAACTCAATGGCAAGGGGTTTTGAGATTTTATGCGGGAGACATGGGCCGGATTCCTGGTTAAGACACTCCATCAAAGCCACAGCCATCTGTCAGTGGAGACCTGTATGTTCCTACCATCCGGCTCAACTGGTTTTGGTGGAGCTGAGACAGAGGATGAAGAAAGGGTAGACAAACTACTTCTGAAAAAACAGTCCATGAAAGCCCAGAGCATCACAATAGTCTGACCTGTTGTGTATGAAGGTGTCATGAATTGGAAGCTGATTCAATGTCCGCTATTGTAGTCGCCTAATCTGGTGTCAATTTAAGGATTAAGAGTGTATGGGTGGAGTCTAGGCTGTCAATCTAGAGATAGCCAATGAGACTTCTGTGTGGGCATGGCCTTCTCCTGAGAATTCTGGGAAATCTGGCACTTTCTCCTTGGGCAGAAAACATCTATCTCTGCTACTCCCTGGGAGACATTGCAGAAGACAAGCCACATGGATGCAACCAGACCTCTGAAGCTGGAGAAGCCGCAGAGAGCCCCCTGCCAGCACTGAGATGCTTACAACGCCACTGGACCCAAAGACTTTCTACTCACTGGCTTGTGATCGTCCTGCATTTGACTTCATTGCATGTGTTTTATGAGTCTGAAGTGGACTTTATAGACTGGTATCAGACATATGGGCTAATGTCAGACTTATGGCCTGGATCTGGACAGGGCTGGGATGTTTTCTCAATGTTCAATTGCTCTTGTCTATCAATCTCTTTCTTATACACATATGGATTTGTTTCTCTAGTCTACCTAAACTAACACAGCCTCTAGCAACAAGTACCTGAAATGCTATAAGGTGCTCTAAGAGGAACGGCGTCCTTGGGTGGCACCAACACCTAAGCACTCACTCTTTCACCGAATCCAAAAGTTGGCGTTTTGAATGCACCCAGAGGCCGGATGGAAGAACCAGCCATTGGAAACCCATTGGAGAGCAGTTCTGTCCAACCAGATGGCGTGCCTGGAGGCAGTACGGCAGCTGGCTTTCACCTGTACAGATGGCTTTGTGGGCCAACCTGAATCTTAAACTGGTAAAGGTGAACGGATCACATTATCAGTCCTATCTTCTGATTTAAGATGCTATTCAATTTGTTGTTTGTACATGGAAGACTAGACAGAAATGCTGCGAATCCCATAGAGGGGTCCTAGCTGAGGGCTAGTTGCCACGTCATTTCTATATAGAAGGGCCATTCACCAGTTAAATTTATTCCTGATCCCATTAAAGCAGCAGGAACATCCCTCCACTCCCGAGATGGGATCTGTCAGCACTTTAATGCCTTATTTTCCATGTAGAGAGTTGGATGTGACTTACTTTAGCTAAATAGAATCGATTTCTTTTTACAGTAACTGTGGCAAAGAAAATGCGGTTCAGTGAAACTGAATGGGGGCAAGGAGAGGCAGGAAGGAAGAGAAGCGCTGCATACCATGCTACATCTAGGCCCTCCTCTCAGCGAGCATCTCAAACCAGGTGGGAAGGCAAAGCACGTGAGTTAAGATTCGAGAGAACCACCACTGGATGCTAGGGGACAGAAAACTAACCTAATAAAAACCCCAGGTTTTCCCTGGTGGCATGTTGTATGACTGCTGAAAGGTTAGAAGTTTGAAACCACCAGACTTTTCATACGAGAAAGACGAGGATTTCTACTCCCATAAAGATATTACAGTCTCGGAAACCCAGGGGGCACGACTCCCCTGTCCTAGGTGGTTACTATGAGCCAGAGTTGACTCGATGGTGGTGAGTTTGAGCTAGAGGCGTTGATTTTGATGTCAATACACTTGAGAAGGATGAGAGCATGGATATTAGAAATGACAAGATCCTTGAAAGGCTTCCAGGTGATGCAAAGAGGTGAGCACTCAACTACTAGCCCAAAGGTTGGTGGTTCAAACCCACTCAGAGATGCCGCACAAGACAGGCCTCGAAATCTGCTCGCCAAACCTCACAGCCTTGGAAACCGGAAGGAGCAGTCCTACTCTGTGCACATGGGGCTGCCGTGAGGACATATGGGATCTGCACAATTAACAACCATGAACTCACAAAATGATGAAGGACTGACTTATTTTCTTCATTATCCAAAGGCAGGCAATGCCACGACCTGCCCTCTGCCTCACATGGCTGCTGGGATAGTGACTTGGGGGAATGGATATATAGAAGTTAATAAACACATTTCTTTCTCTAAACATGTCTGTTTTTAAGGTATTCCCTAATATCAACATCATCCCTCAATATCAAAGCAACAGGCTGTAAGGACATCAAGTAGAGATTCTGCATAGAAAATGCTACAAGAATGTACATTTTGGCACAAAGAAAGGCGCTAAATGAGATTAATACTTTGATTCTCAGTGAGTTAAGTGCCTAATAGGAAGTGAAACAAAAAGAGAAAAGGCAAAAAAAAAAAAAAGGGGATGATTTCATCCCTTCTAAAAGGTCCATTAAACAAGGTCTCCTAAGACATCCAATCAGTTCGTGGAAAATAAGTACTTACTCACCTATCTCTTCTCGTGTGTGCACGTGTGTTAGGAAGTGCACGTGTGCGCGCGTGCACACGCAGCGAAGAGAAGGCAGTGGGAGGCAGACTGTGATGGCCACCGTTATGAGAAGTAGTCTATTATTTGCTGTCCAGCACATGTTAAACATAAATGAAGTATCTATTTCCATAGATTACTAGCCTGGTAACTTGGGGTAATGGACTCATTTGTAGTGAGCCTCCTGGTATGTAAACTAGGGATGCTGCTAATACTTTTCCAGGTGCTGAGGATTAAATTAAACCATGTTAGCGATGCAGCCAGTGATGCCTGGACCCAGCAAGTCGCTGGGTGAATGTCAATGACTACGTGAGCTTGAACAAAGAACGCGTCCAGGATGTTCGCACGACTTCCCCAAAAGGAGGGAATCACAACCGTCTCCGAAGGTCAGCAGGCCCTGCCATCTGGGAACGGGGTCAAGATGGCTTGGTGGTGAACGTGCCCATTTTCTTGATCGACTGTTTTGATCGAAGGGATCTTGGACCAAGAGTCAAGAAAACGCAGGCTTGAGGCCTAATTCCCAAAGCCCGTCATTGGTATGACACAGTCATTTCCCCTCACTTGACTTTGCCACATCTCAGGCTCTCTGTGTGTCATCTCGGTAGATAGCACCGCTGTGAGCTAGGCCGGACATCAAGAGTCAGCATATTTCACTCACTGCCATTGAGTCAATGGTAATTCATAGCGATGTTCGGTGGGTTTCCAAGACTGTAACTGTTAACGGGAATAGAAAGCCCACTCTTTCTCCCACCTCTGCTTGTGGTTTTGAACTGCTGACCATGCAGATCACAGGTCAAAGTGTAACCACTACACCACCGGGGCTCTTTCATATCTGCAAGCAGCAAGGGGGAACTAAGGATTGCTAGCAGTCACCAGGAAGTAGAAGAGGGACCCACAGGAAGAGTTGACAAGGCACAACCAAGACCTCGATTTGGGCTTTTAATCTCCAGAACCGTAAGAAGATAAATCTCTGTTATTGAAAGATACACAGTGGTGGTGTTTTTGTTACAGCATCACACAGTTACTAAGATGATGATGAGATTTACAAACAAACAAAAAGTTTCCTTCTGAACATAAAGAAAAGCAGTCCATTATCTCAAAATCTAGTTAAACCAAAGATGAGTATTCCATCTGCCTTTCATGCTTGAAATCTCTCCAGGGGTAGCCATGTGGCAGATGAGGATAGGCTTCTACATATAAAATTATCCCAGCTAATAAATGAAAATAAACTGGTGGGATTAGAATATCACACTTCCTAACAGATCAAGGTAATAAGCATCTCTGGCTGCTAACATTAAATTTAAAAACCAACAGTGGAAATTAAACATCGTGTGCCTCCTGATGAAAAATTTAAATGCCATCTGTAATCTTGCCCGGAGCATCACATGTAGGTCTGCAGAAGGCTCTCTATCCAGCTGCCACGAGGCAGGAACAACCAGGAACAGGTTGGTCTGCGTTTGAACATACAGTCAGTGAAGCCTACACGCTGAGAAATGCTAGCAGGTGAAAGAAGTCTCGATTCCACAACAAACCCTGCTGTAATCATCCAGTGCTGCTCTACTGGAAGTACCACATGCAGATCCCTTTCAGAAACCAGAATTTATGTTCTCACGGCTCAGGACACTAAAGGTTCAAATGCAGGGTACAGGCTCTAGGGGAAATTCCTTGTCTCCTTTCAACATCGGAGGACCCACCATACCTTGGCATACATGTGCCTTGGCATCAATCATCCCAAGGGTCTAGAAGGTTCTAATCCCAGGGCTGCTAGTTCACAGGACAGGTTCTGCCCCCAGCTCTTCTTGCTTTGAGGTAGTCAGAGCCCTGCTTTCCGCTCGCTTCTCTCTCCATCTCTTGTAAGATAAAAGATGTGACTCAGGTAAGCACGAGACTTGAGAACGGCTGGTGGGGCTTGAGGTATATGCTCTTGTTAGGCTATGACTCAAGATACGGTCCATCCTACTGCTGCCTCAGTGACAAGACAGACGCTAGAATCGACGACGTACATCACAAGGGGGAGGATAATTGTATTGGATCACAAAATGGAAGAGAACCACCCAATACTGTGATTTATGGGTTAACCAAGTTCACACCTATTTGGAAGGAACAGACTGTATGAAAAATAATGGAACGGTGGGGGAACCCGGAGATAAAAGATATAACATTAATGTCAATGGGGAGGAAAGCAAACCGTCGAAGTCAAGTCAATGGCACCTAACAACAACAGTCTCAAGAGTGTTCAACTATGTGATACAATCAGCAAGAAACAAGTAAGTTTTTACAGTAAAAGTTAAAATAGTGGCTACTTGGGATGGAAGGAGCACTTGACCGTCTCTTAAGGTGACTGGAAAAATTCTATTTCTAGGCCTGAGTAGTAAATAGAAAAGGGTCTACCTCATAATAGTTCATAAAGCCAGGGGTTCTCAAACACAAGCCTACGTGGGAATCTCAGGGAGGACCTCTGAAAGCAGTAGGGCCGTCTGTATCATTTCCGAAGATTTCCATTGGCACTCCTGTATTTGAATTTCTAGCAAGTTTCAGGCAATGCTGATGATCCTGATCTGGGGGACCTAATTTTGAGAATCTTGACCCAAATCTCTACTTGTTTTGAGGGATCTTTTAAAATCTGTGTTTTAGACAGCTAGAACTTACCAGAACCATGAGAGGATTGCCTTGCCATTCATCGATCATACCTCGGGTCTCTTGTTTGCTGGTATGCTACACAGCTGGCTCCTATGGCTTCTGGGGGCCCCACTGTGAACCCTGGATCTTTTTCACTCAGTCCTTACTTCAGTGTTCCCCGCATCCAAAACAGAGCTGGAAAGAGGGTGGTGGCCAGGTTGAGAACATCTTCTAACTGATTTATTGTTCTCACCTCCTCTTTGTAGGAAATGTAATGTGCATAATGTTGACACCTGGGTATCTCTCTACAATTGTGCATTTTCTTTTTACAATACAATTCAATTCATTTTATTACATCTTCTGACAGGACTTCTCTCCAGAACATTCAGACAGGAATAATTAGATAAATCCTGGTCACACAAATTATTGACTAAATATGTATGCATGGTTGTCATAGTTTTAAAATGCATCTGAAAATTTAAAAAATTTTAAAGCCAAAGTATATCCAAAAGTCAAGAGCAAAATCTAAAAATGTGGTGTGTGGAGTTTCTGTGAATGTGGTGGCATCGTTTTAAGAGGAGAGTGATAATGGTCACGGATAAAGAATGCCATGCATGCCACTGACTTGTTGACTATGTGGGTGTTTTATTATCATAACCATCAGACTTCACAGGTTGGTGTAAGGTCAAATATCAGAGAACGGGCCTTAGCCTTTGAAGTTTTAGTTATAACAAGTCTCTTGAAATCTAAAAGAGAAATTTAATAGTTTAAGAAAATCACACCTTAGGAAGGCAAATAGCAGAGGGCACTCACAAGGCTGACCTAGCTAATAGAGTCCCACAAATGTTGTCATGTCATCCGTGTCACTGAAGTATCCCAATAAACACGGCTCTTGTCCTTGGGGATATTAAAATTGAAAGACGAAGCTACACTACATTTTTACTCAGACCAGGCAAAAATATCAGTGGCAATGTAAGAAAAATAAAAACGAAGATTTGCTTGGTAAATAGAGTGGAAACGGATCGATTCGAGACAGAAGTGCACCTCTCCTGTCCCACGGGTAGAGGGATCACATTGAACCATCCAGAGAGATCTTCATGCAATTCTCACATCTACCTCCATTGCTGGCTCCTCATACCTGACGCTCAATACATGCAGCTTCATGTTCAGGGACAGCACTTGATGCCTATTGAACCAAGGTTCGCCATGGTTGTCACATCAATTCCAACTCATGACACCTACAGAGGACAGGGAGAACTGCCCCCTCGGGCTTCCAGCGCAGTCATCATGCTCCTCCCGAGGTGCTCCTGGTGGCTCCGAACTGCCAACCTTCCACGTGTTGACCGCTGTGTCACCAGGGCTCCCGACAGGGTCCAGCAGATATGCAAATAACTGCCTTTCATGCTTATTCTTAGACTGCCATTCACCTGAACATGTGCGTATTCTAGGGACTTTAAATGCTTGTGACTTTTGTTTAAGTGATGGTGTTAAAATAAATAAATAAAAGAACCCTTGAACTCAGAACGTCACCCTGGGACCAACAACATGGACATCACCCAAGAGCGGGTTTGAATGGCAGACTCCTAGATCGCTCCCTGCGGTTGTTAGGCACCAACCCATCTATTTCCAACTCATGGTGACTCCGTGTGGCAGAGTGGAGTTTCCTTCTAGGGGATTTTTTTGGCTATCATTTTCACACAGCAGATCACCGAGTCTTCTCCCACAGAGCTACCGGCGGGGTGGGATGGCGGCGGGGGGGCGGGTCTGAACCATCAACCGTCAACCCATCTGAACCTCCAGGCCTGCTTCAGCCTTCATCCACTGCATCAGAGTCTGCACATTCACAGCGCCGCAGATGATTCATGTGCACATTAAAATTTGAAAGGCACTGAATTAGACAGTCATCTTCTAACCCAGTACTGCCAAGTGCCTTCAATACTTGTATTTTCATTTATCATCCAGTTGGTGCCACATTAATTACTGCAGGATGGAGAGCAATCAACAGAGATGGAGTTGATATTGAATGATGCTTTCGGGCCAAATGACAGTCAAAGAGCGCCATACACAGCGGACAGCAGGGTCCCACGGATTGTGGTCGCCTGAGCAGAGGGCAGTGTGGAAGGACTAAGGCATCAACTAGTTTTGAGTCAACATGCAGTAAAAATAAATCATCTGTTATGTTCCTATTATTGTGTTTAATTCCTGATGCTTCCCCGGTCTCTAGATTTTTAATCTTTTCTGGGCGTTTTGTTCTTAATTTTCAAACAAATTCATAAGAGCAATAAATGAGGATAATTCATTTGTACACAGCTTTAGGTCTGTACATAATTCATCTGCTGTGAGTTGCTGTCAAGCAGTGCATTGTGCCCACCTCCCTACCCCTAAGCTACAACTCCTAGTGTGGTGTGGCTGTCCTCCATGTTGTGATCTCTTATACAGCTAGTCTCTGTATGTTGAGGCAGGACCCATGGTGGGTTAGTGGTTACCCACTGGACTGCCAATCCCGAGGTCTGAAGTTTGAAGCCATTAGCCGCCGTGTGCAGGAAAGACAGGGCTTTCTACTCCTGTAAAGAGTTACAGTCTTAGAAACCCACAGGGGATATTCTACCCTGCCCTCCAGGGTCACCATGAGCCGGCTTCGACTCAGTGCCAGCGGGTTGGGTTTGGGTTTCATCTGTAGAGGCCAGAGCAGCATGACAGGTATCAGAGCCTTTCCTTGAGTCACACCATCCCTCGAGCCACACCTTCTACCTTACAACGCACACAAGGAGAGAAATGAGCAGGGGTGGGAGGAGCCGAACTACTACTAAGAAAGAACTGGAAGCCAGAGTGTGTTCTGTGGATCCAGAGTCCTGGACTGAGAACCTGCCAGAACCAGAGGAAGACTGATGCCAAGACACGTGGAGTTCTCCAAGGACTGTCGGGCCCACCGCGGTTAAAAGGAGACAAGCCCCCCCCCCCACCCTCCCCGGAGTGACGGGAGAGAGAAACGCCTTTCCCTGGAGCGAGTGCATTTGAACTTCTAACCTCCTAACCTGGGAGATAATATATTTTGTGTGGTATTTCTTTCATAGAGGCACTAGCTAGATGAGACAGTTGCCATCACATTAACTTTGACTCATGGTGTCCCCACCGTGCAGAGTCGAACTGCTTCCTAAGGTTCTCAGGCACTATTTCCTCTGTGTTGTTGCTGAGAATATGCGCAGCAACATGCACATCAACCAGACCGTTCCTACACGTACCAGTGAGTTGCAGTCATGACGAATTACGCAGCTGTTCCTATGTTCCTTTGCGCGTGGTCCCTTCTCCATTTACATAAACGCACTAACTCCTAGACGCCTATCTAATTGTTGAAGTTGCTGCTGTCAAGTTGCACCCATGGAGCTAGAGCAGTGGTTCTCAACCTGTGGGTCTCGAACCCTTGGAGCGTCAAATGACCCTTTCACAGGGGTCGCCTAAGACCACCAGAAAACACATTATGATTTACATGATGATTCATAACAGTAGCAAAATGACAGTGATGAACTGGCAATGAAAATAACTTTATGGTTGTGGGGTCACTACCACATGAAGAATGGTATGAAAGGGTTGTGGCATTAGGAAGGTTGAGAACCACTGAGCGAGAGGGTTCAAGAGCATAATGCTCAAAACAGATATTCTTTTTTAGTTAAGTGAATGTTAGCTTTTAAGATGACTTCAGGAGATCTTTACAGTTTAAGGTCTCAGGATGACCTTGGCAATCGTTTCCAAGGTTCATCCAGTCTTCATGACTCCAGAAAGTCTGGCATCCAGGAGGATTTAAAATTCTGTTCTGCATTTTCCCCCTTTTGATAAGGAATCTTGAGTCAAAATGTTCATTAAAGCCAACCAGACACCCAGACACCTTCCAGTTCTTCTGCTCTGGTGGCAAGGGGGTCACACATTCCATTTCCTTTTTCTATTCTTGACTCTCCTTACTCTTGCTCCAGAAGAAGAGAGACCAGTTGTTACATCAAGGATGGCCACTTACAAGCTTTTGACAGCAAGTGCTGTACAATAAACTAGAAGGTAGAACAGAACTATGAAGCATATTATAAGGCAAATTAACTAAGAGTCTTGTGAAACCACCACTGTAATCCTCCAACCCAAGGAACAAAATCCCATGAGATGTCTGATTGCATGTTTGCAGCCTCAGCAGCTTCATTTTTTTTTTTTGTGGTGGTTGTTAAAAATATATCTGTCAAACAAGTTTTTTTTTCTTTCTGTCCACCTTGTATAGGCATTGATTTAATACAGACTGCATAAGGTCATTGATTTTTTAAAAGCCAAATCACAATTTAGATCATCAATAGAAATACATTCCATTCTCTCTTCGATTTCCCGATCCTTTGTCTAATTTTTATTATCTCATCACCTAGTTGTTTGTGATTACATTTTATTTTTCCCCAACAGCTTTATTGGCACATAATTTACATATGATATTTTTCAATTGTTTAATCATTCAATCATATCAAGGAGATGCCGCCAATTCAATTTTTGATGGCTGTACCCTTATCGGCAACAATTACATTTATTGGCTGTACTCTTAATCAGTGCAAATGTTTCTATTACCATAAACCCTAACTCAGTCTTCCATAAGCAATAAGTCCCATTTCCCCCTTGCCTCCATCTCTGGTTGCTATTAATAAACTTTGGTGACTATACATTTGACGATTATGGTCTTTTTAAATAAATTAGGCTATAAAATATTTGTACTTTTGTGGATGGCTTATTTCCAATGAGTTTCCAAGGCTGTGACTGCTCAGAGACAAACGCCCAGACTTATCTTTTGAGATGCCCCTGGCTGAGTTCAAACCACCAACTTTTGGGGGGAGGAGTCCAGTGCTGAACCCTTGCTCCGTTCTGGGATTTCTCATAACATTATTCTACGTTATAAAGGGACACCTAAATGCATGAGCCCGTTTCTCCCAGCACAGGGAATGTCACTCAGATGTGGTTAGCATCACAATGGAAAAGAGCCTAGGGTGTGCAGTCATTAAACAAATACCTAAAACCAAACTCATTGCCATCAAGTTGATGCTGACTCATAGCGACCCTGTAGGACAGGGTAGATCTGTCCCTGTGGGTTTCCAAGACTGGACTCTCTGACAGGAGTAGAAGACCTCATCTTTCCCCTGCCACCGCACTGGTCCAAACTCAAGCTCAATGTCATTCACAAGGGTGAGGACATTATCTTTTTGAGCTAAACTATATTTAAAGGTGACTTCAAGGAATATTTTTTATTCAGTGCCTGAGGAGTATCTCAGGGCAATAGCCTTGAGGACTCATCCGACCTCAATCGGTAAAGTGTATCCGGATTCATTAGGAATTTAAAGTCCTGTGGAACATGTATAATTTTAAATATGTTATTACATTGTAAAATCATAACCCCTGACTTTTTTGTTTATTCCTTTGAAGAAAACATTTGCATGATCAGCTTACTCTTTATACTCTTAACATTTTTATTGCCAGATCTTCACATACCATACAATTCAACTGCTGAGACATAATAAAGAGTTGTGTGATCATCATCACATCCATTTTAGAACATTTTCTTCACGCTTCCACTCATCATGATTAGCTCCCCCATGCCCCCCACGGAATGCTCAAGCTGCAGGATGATGTCACGCATATCACACACTAGTAAAATGTTGCTTGAGATCAGCCAAAGATGGTGGCAGCAGTGCAGTGACAACCCCTCCCAAAAGAGATCTATCACAGACAGCCAGGATGAATGTCTTTTCAAACATGGCTTCGTTTGGGAATGCAATCTTTGGAGATGTCATCAGTTTAATTCAAAGGAGGTCATCCTGAAGGAAGGAGCGTCTTATTCCCATCGGAATGGCACCCTTCTAAAGAAGAGCCCCGGAATGGTCTCAAAACCAAACAATAGTTCAGCGTACCCGGGAAAGGATGCCAGGCCCCCTCATGATGCAGTGGTGCATATGGGGCTGCAATCTGCAAGGACAGCAGTTCAAAACTACCAGTGGTTCTGCAGGAGAAGGTGGGGCTTTCTACTCCCATAAAGAGTTATAATCTCTGAAACCCACAGGAGCGGTTCTACTCTGTCCTAGAGGGTGGCTGTGGGTCGGCATCGACTTGGTAGTTTGGTTTTGAATCGGAGTCAAGAATGCTTGCCTTGGTCGCTAAGCTTCTAAGATCTATCGTGTGGCTGCCAACAAGGGGCTCACGTGTGACAATGATTCTGAAGATGGCACAGGATTGAGTTTCTTAGTGTACACAGATAGGGTCATGATGGGTTGGAGTCAACTCGACAGCCCTAACAACAACACAGGGGACCAAGCCAGCAACAGCCGTGTAGATGAGCTAGGACATTTAGAGAGCCGTGAGTGTACAACAGAGAACGAACAGAGAGGAAAAGGAGAGTGAGAATGCTTGCGTAACTGCAACATAAACAATGACACCAAATTATACACGTGCGAATTGTTGCGATAGTGTATGTTTTGCTGCGTATATCTTAACAACGGCAAAAATAAAATATTTAACAGGGAGAGAGACTCACAAAGAAAAAGAGACAGAGAGATTGAGCAAGGATGCTTCAAGCTAAGGAAGGCTCCCAATCGCAGAAATTGGCAGCAAGCATGATACAGATTCTTCACCAAATCCTCAGAAGAACATGGCAGATAGCCTGGTCTTGAGCTTCCTGAGACAATAACCGTGTGTTCTCATAAGTCACTGAGTGTGCAGTATCTTATCACAGCAGACCCAGGAAGCTGCTATGGTCTGTAACGTCATTGTTGACTAGCTGCCTAATAGTGTGGCAAGGGAGTGGTTGTCATTTAGTTACGCTCTTGCACGCGTGTTGTTATGATCTTTAGGTGCTGTGTCATCCTCACAATTGTTCTTAGCCTTGAGCCGGTTGCTGCTCACACCCTGCCTCGTCTTCAGGCACTCTCTCCAGCAGTGTGCTGCTGCTGTTCAAGAGGATTTCTGTAGCGGGCACGTTCTGCTGGGGTCTGTCCGGTTCCCAGTGGCTAATGGCTGTGAAGTCGAACGCCTGCTCCTGCCCTGTAGTCTGTTCTTGGTCGGGAAGCTCTGCCGAAACCTGTTCCCTTTGGGGGCCCCTGCTGGTACTTAAGATACTGGTGACATGACAGCCACACACAAGCTGCCACAGCAAGACAAACTGACAGACAAGTGGTAGGATATACCGAGCATTTCCAAGGAAGTCTTTAAATGCCTATGGACTTTTCCATGTTCTGAAGTATTTATTAGCTAAACCCCCAGCAGTTGCATTACTGGATTGAAAAGAATGGGCATTTTGATAGCTATGGATATACACACATATATCCAATATGTATACACTAGAAATCTGGCATCTAAAAGAACAGAGTTTCTTGCATATAAGTATGGATGTCATTTTACTCAGAACTTTTCCCAATGACTTTCAGCTGTGTACCTGTCACTCACTCCACTCACGTCTTTGCTGAGCTGCCTGCATAAAACCTGTGCTGTGTGAACAGGTCGTCCGTGGCCACTAAGGACGTCTCCAACTCAAAAAAACCCGCAAAGGCTGTCCCTGGTGGGTATGTGTACACTGGGGATCCCTTTCATTTTTATTCAATGGAAACGTTTCATTATGCTTATTTAGAATAATAATGTTTGGGTGAATTTTACCAAGCAATTTGATTTTCCATTCCAAAATCTATATACATGGACAACTGGTTGGTGTTCCGTTTCCTTCCCCTTTCCTAGAAACTCCTCCATGGATAGGACACCAAATATGCTTAGAATGCAATTAGCTCCATCTTTTTTAAGTGAAACCTCTCTGAGTCACAGTTGCTGTTAGGTACAGGATGGTACCATGAGTTGGGGGACAACTTGATGGCAGCCAACAACAACAATAACAGTAACAACAGTGGGGTACAAGAAGAGCGAGAAAGGGAGGGTGGAGGGTAAGAAAAGAAGGGGGGAATGTCGGGAGGGATGGATCTGGAGGAGGAGCCATGGAAAAAGCACCCCAGGACTGCAGGGAGAAGCATTTAGAAACTTCACCCAAATTGATGATTCCAGAGGGTAGATTCAAAGCCATGGTTAGTATTAAAAACACAACTAAATCTCTCAGGGCACAAGTATTTCACAACCAATTATCAACGAAAAAGAAAAGGTTGCATTTTGTCAACTTTAATTATATTGGATATTTGAAATGTCAAGACCTCCCCCCTGAGTTTAACATCCTACATCCCTGAGTTTAACCCAGAAATAGAGGCAGCCCTCAGTTACCTACTGTGTTAGGCTGGGTTCTCTGGAGAAGCAAACCCCACAACTGCTGAATGTACATATGCATAAAAAGAATTCGATCAAGAGTAATGGCTCACAGTCACTTCGACCTGGCTCAAGTCTATGGATGAGATATAAGCCACCGGTTTCTCTTTATTCTTGTCTCTTCAGGGGCAAGCATACAGGAAGTGGGAAGATGAAGCAGAAGACCAAAGACTAGTAGATGCTGAGCTGAATAAATCAGAAATTGACTGAATGAATCCAAGGTCACCAGTCGGCTGATGTTTTCTGGGATCCGCAGGCAATAGAACAGGAGGTCAACAAACCAGATGCAGGATCCAGATCCTACAGCAGAAGGGAGCTAGCTCCCACACACTGGCAATCTGTGCCGAGAGGGGGCCGCATCCTGAAGGAATCTTCCTCCATCACACCAAGAATTCGAACAAATGAACTGCTTGACGGCTTCCCAGAAGATCCCATCATGGAGGTGACCATACTCGGTTAGATCATCTCACAGGAGAATCTTAGCCCACTCAAGTTGATATAAAGTGAAATGATCATACTTTATTGATATATTCTCCTACGTAGGTCATAGTTCATATTGTGGATTCACATCAGGAACAACACTCTCGATAATGATATGTTTAAATCTGAGAGTTCATTTCAATGGCCCACCCCACCCAATTCTGAAAATGATATCATCTTGGAACTCCCTCCATCTGTGCCTTGATCTTGTCTGTCTGTCTCTTCCAGCACTGTCACTTGCCTCTACTGTCACCCACTAAACAGCAGAAATTCTGCAGGCAGCCTGTTTTTCCAAACATTACAAAGTCTGAGCTAATACCTTGTGCATGTGCTTCTACTGGTGGAACTTAGATCTAATCCTTCGTCCTAGATACAAGAGAGCCTGGGAAATTGAATTCTGATTTCTATGTCAGAGAAGGAGAATTCATAGGATCGGATTTTCACCAAACAAAGAGGTCATTCAAAAGACGGTCCCATTTATGACAAATGTCCACTCAAAGGTCTGACCAGATCTACTTGGATCCCACTTGTCACAACTTTCCACTCCATCCCTCAAATTATGTTCTTAAGCTAGAAAGGCTGAGTGCAGACCTGTCATTTCTCTTGCACGGCTGCTCCCGGCATTTCCCTGCCCACAGCCTGGCTCCCTTCCAAGTGCGCTCGCTCCCTGCCAACAGAAGAATCTCCGTGCAATCTCTGGAAGATGCTGTCAGCACACCCACCGCCATTCCACACGCACAAAAATAAATAAATAAATAAGAAAGAAACCCAAACCTCAAGGACTCCTGCTTCTTCCTCCATCTCCGGGGTCCCAGGATTGCTCCGCGATCCCCATGAATGGGAATTGTGGTAGCTAAGGTTTGGTGTCAACTTGATTGTGCCAGATTTTCAGTGGTTTGGTGTCGAAATCCCTCACGATGAGATCTAATATAGTATCATCACCTCCGTGATGAAATGCATTGTGAACGGCCAATCAATTGAAAGAATGTTTCCCCGGGAGTGTGGTCTGCTTCCAATAGAAGTGAACACTGTGAAAAAGCTTGCTTGCTTTTGCTGTGTCTGCTCCTGCATCTGGTTCATCACTTGACCCCTGATTCTTTGACTTGTACCAGTTGCCTACTGTATTGCTTGCTGATCTTGGGAGGTGTCAGCAGCCTGGCATCTTACCTGGTGTCCTTGGATTCATTGTTCTCTTATCATGGATTCACTAGCTTTTGTAGCCAGAAGGCTGTCATCTGCCTAACTTGGGTTCATCAGCTCCTGCATCTATTCAAATCAAAAGCCTCCAGCCTGACATCTATCTGACTCATGGCCCTGGAAGTTACTTGCCTCTCACTATGTGAACCATTTCCTTCATATCAACCTTTCTCTCTCCCTCCCTCTATGTACACACACACACACACACACACGAGCTTCATTCTTTTTGTTTCTCTAGAGAACCTAGCCTAAGACAACAAGGTTCTAGCATAGGTTGAACTCAATACCATAGACATGAATAGTCTATGTCAGTTACATTTATAATGATTCTCTTTCCTGAACCTAGAATAATTTTCCTGCTTAGCACCTGCCTTTTTTCATATTGCTGCTCTGACAGAGTCCTTCCTTGCTGCACACCCAGATGGATACGATTTCCTGACCACACATGGCATTATTCTCCTGGCTAAATTGTACAAGTTCCTTAAAAACTCAGATAAATTCTTTTAACCTTTTAAACATCAACATTCCCTGATGACCTCCATGTCATCCTTCCTTCAGTGTCCTCTGTCCCTATGTGCACACTGACCATCACACTCAACTGCATCCATTTGTTGGCATGACCCCAACACACCAGCTTTCAAGACCACCCAGGATTCATCATTGTTCTCCTCTGACTCAGCACAGTTCATGGCACACGGGAAGCACCAGAGGCTGTGCTGGGCTGCCGGAGACAACTCTGGCGGTCAGAGCTTACCCAGCAACTAAATCCATAGCGAAAAGACCTGGTGACCCGCTCCTATAAAAGGTACAGCCAAGAAAGCCCTCTGGGGAAGCTCCATTCCATCACATGGAGTCACAATGAGTTCAAATCAACTTGACAGTCCCCGACAACAACAACACAGGAAGATCATTTTGGCTAAAACATCAAAGAAAACCCGCATCCGTCCCAGCTCCTGACCGCTAAGACGTGAAACCAGGTTGGGGCTAGGTCGTCAGACAACCCAATTCCTTTGATACTCAATCATATAACAAGAGTAAATCTGATTAAATTAACAGGCACCCTTGGTTCATAAACATCTTTTTTCCCTACACAGTGCTTTTGTGATTTTAGAAAATTCTGATTCTTAGAGAAAAGGTCCTAGTAACATCAGGGAAACTCAGTGAGCATGGAGCTCCAGAGACACAGATTTCCCCACAGCTTACAGATAATTATGATGTTGCTCCCAAAGACAGAAAGAGTGGGAGGCTTCAGATAAACACACTTCCCCCCAGGGCCCTGCCGGGTGTTTGGTCCAGGGATGGCTGGGGAGAGCCCAGCTGGTAGTCTTAAGGAGCACTGAGTGAGTCTCACCTCCAAGGTTCTGTCTTACTCTCCTTCTGGGCCCCACTACACACACTTGTTCTCTGGCTTTGTTTAGCGGGTGTTGCAAATGGTTCAGTGCTCAACTCCCAGCCATAAGGTCACCGTGCTCTGCTGTTCCCATGGAGTTGCCATGAGTCAGAACCAACTCAACAGGAGCTGATTTGTTGTTTGTTTTGTTGTTGTTTGTCTAGAATTTCCTTCCTCCTCCCACGAACTTCCTCACATGGGGAACTCAACACAGACTCTCTCCATTATTAAAGCAAAGCTCTTTGCACGCTGCCCCAACAACAGCTCTTCTTGGCATTGACCTTAGACCCATAGGCCTTTCCGTGAATGCTCGCTTATGTCCCATCAATCCACACACCCATCCATCCATCCATCCATCCATCCATCCACCCACCCACCCACCCAACTATCTATCCATCCATCCATCCATCCATCCATCCACTCATCCATCCATCCATCCACTGTTAACTTTTTAATGATGTAATTAGACATTGTGCTAAGGACTGGAAACAAAGGACTGACTGAAACAAAATTTCTTCCCTCAGAGAGCTTACGTGCTTCTAACGGATATGTGCAGAGCAAACCACATCTGACCTCATGTATGACTCAAGTTCAGCTGCTCTTCTGGAAAATGAGAATAATAAAAGCGCCTGTCTCGCAGGGCTGTTGTAAGATTAATGAGTTCATATATGTTTAGAACAGTATCTGGCACATAGTTAGTGCTCAATTAAAAAAGAGCTATGACGTTCATTGTTGAATCAAACAAGTTATAGAAACAAACAAACAAACAAACAAACAGAAAAACTGTTTCTAAGGGTACAGAAGATCCAGGCATTTCTCAAAATATTACAGTAAGAAATAATTACATCTATAAGCTATTCAGCTATCGAGTCTGTATCTGGCAGGCACGTGTACAGTAAGGGTCACCAAGCAGGACAAAAGCACATCTAACAGTGTTTCTTCAAACAATTCATCCAGAAACTAGGCCGGTGACACAAATGAAAGATGAGGGTGCAGGTTTGGGTTTTATGTGATGGCTGGAAGTAGGGAAAGGAAGGCTCATTTTCAGCCTGAAGGAAATCATCACTTCTCAGTTTTAAGCAATTACTGCTAATTGGGAATGGAGGTCCAATTTTTCCAACTCTTCAAATTGAGGAAAAATTGGAATTTGTGGTCTCATACACAAGCTCCATATTTTTTAAATGGTGGTAACACTCTCACTGGCTTCTAAAATTCCTATGCAGGACAATCAAAAATATATCTGTGGGACAAATTGGCCCTGAACTCCAATTGCTTGTACAATTTAAGTTGGAGAAAACCGATACATCCAAACATGCCCCCGCCACACCACCAAAAGAACTAATTTCCACTACATGATGCTGTGAAGGAGTGGAATATGTTCGCCCATGCTCCGTCACACACACTTCCCAGGCCAGCCCTCCAGGAGAATTCCAGCGAGGGCCCAGCTTACATCAAAACTAGCCCCCACCCCCAATCAGGGGACAGAAAAAAGAATTAAGGCAGGAGCTTTCCACTTCAGTGACAAGGCCAAAAAGATGCAAGTGAAGTGTTGAAAAATACAAAACACAACACAACCCTCCAAACTCCTAGCCATCGTGTCAATTCTGACGCACAGCAACCCTGGAGGGCAAACAGAATTGCCCCTGCGGTTTCTGAGGCTGTAAATCAGGGACAGGGGATGACTGGGCCGAAGGCCATGTTTTTGTGAAGTGACCTCGAGTTAGTTCCAACTGGCAGGGACTCTGCTGTACAACTGAAGGAAGCACCGCCCTGCGCCAGCTGCACAATTGTCCTCACGTTTGCGCCCATTACTGAGGCCACTAGGCCCATTACTGATGACCTTGTCGAAGGTCATCTTCTTTGTCACCGTCCGTCTACATACCCAGCAAGAGGTCCTTTTCCAGGGACTGAGCCCTCCTAATAACAGGTCCAATGCACATGAGACAAAGTCCTACCAACCGTCTAAGGAGCCTCCTGGCTACCCTCCTTCCAAGGCAGATCTGTTTGTTCTCTTAGCGGTCCATGGCACGTAAAAGGTCCACAGAATCATCAACACTTGACGTCACACACCTCCCCAAAGAGAAGCAGTCCCAGCTGTCACATTAGGGATGAGTCAACTAAATGGGTGACCACGTTGAAGAGGCTATTTTTTGAGAGCATCATTTTCTATGGCCCATGAAAAATGTGATTATGAATGCCCTCGTGGTCCCCCCGTCTTATGTCACTCTTTGCAGTGCGTAGAATGCCTGATCTTTCTCTGTGGAGCAGCGGATGGTTTCAAACTGCTGACCTTGTGATTAGCAGTTCAACACACAACCCACTCTGCCACCAGGGCTCCCTTTAGTGAACAACAGCAAACATCAAATTGCGCAGAGTGGCTGAAATCTGTGGCGCCAGCTGAGGCAACAGTGGAATCGGGGACAGAGCGACTGGCTCTGAGGTTCAGAGGGCAGAATGCAAGGCAGTGGTCCTGAACTGGACCACAGAGAGACGCCTTGGAATAAGATGGAGCCTACCCTCTAGGTAACAGAGGTCCCAAACCCAGCTGCCTTAGCGTGTTACAACATTCCTCAAACCCGTGGCTTTAGAAAAGCTTCCGTGGTCCGATTTGTTGGATTTCATATGTGCTTGTCTTTGGTGTGGGTCAAAGAAGCCACCGCACACAGTCGCCACCAACGGTGAAAGCAATTACGCAGCTGTTGGTGTTGTGGAGTGTTCTCTGCTCATTCACAACGGAGAGAGGCACGTACAAAACTAGGAAGTGCACATCAAAGCTTAGGGTGAGTTTTGATTCCACTTAGTGTTGGTGGGTGGTTTGCTTATGATTTATCATGAGCCGACATTAAAAGGATTCATTTTCCCATTTGAAGAGAGAAATTGATCGTTGGAAGTTTTGTTTTTATTGTTTTGGGAGTTTTGTTGTTGTTTGTAATGTAACATCTACTTTAATTTTCTGCTTGGGAACCAAAAACTGGAAGGTAGAAAGCTAAGGATTTCAACTCACAAACACTACTGTGCTTCAAAATGACACCAAAGGTCTACCCAGTGGTTTGTCGCCCTTGGGTTGTAGGGCGCTGGCCCAACATTCCGAGCCCAGCCCCACTGCTTGCACCTCCTTGCCCTCTGCTTCTCCTTCTGATTGATCTCAGTGGGCCCGTCCCATCCCGAAATGAAAGAAGTAAGGACCTTGTGATAGCTTGCCTCTCAAGATGGTCACCAAGGAACGATGCCTCATGGTGTCCCTCCACGACCTTGAGTTATTTCCCCTTCTAGTCCGGGTGCCCTGGACAACCAGCAGAGCGTAGATGCTGCCTCGCTTGCAAGGTTAAGTTCAAAGAGCCTTTGCAGAATGTCCCTGGAGCTACTGGGAGCCTCTGCTTCAGCTGAGTTCCATCATACTGTGAGAACCCAACTGGCATCCAGGGAGAAGCTGAAGCCACCTGGAAAGGCCGAGTGGGTGAGCCCCAGGTGAGGGTAACTGTCAGCCATGCCATGAGTCATCCTGCATTGCTAGTTCAGTCAGGTCCTCCGATGACCGCAGTCCCAACAGTAGCATTTGACACGAGAGCCTTACCGATCCCTCCCCAAACCAGTTCAGTGCAGTTGATCCACAGAACTGTGGTCAGTACACAGCAGGAGGCAACCAGAAGAGGAAGCCAAAGGAATGACCATAAAAACCGGTTGCCATTGAGTGACACCAACACACGGTGACCTCACAGGTGTCAGAGTGGAACTGTGCTCCACTGGGTGTTCCATGGGCGGTGTTCCTAACGTAGATCACCAGACCGTTTCCCCAGGGTGCCTTTGGGGGAACTGAACCTCCAACCTTGAGATTATCAGCCAATGGAGTTAGCTGCTTGTACCACCCAGGGACTCCAAAGGATGACAAAGAAAGTCCAAACTTAAAGGCATTTTCCTCTAGAAAGTGAGGTTTTGATTTGTTGCCCAACTGAGTGTGTGTGTGTGTGTGTGTTTAATTGAGTCTCTGTTAATGATTTCTGGCCCTCATCCCTAGTAATCACCTAGAGATAATAGAGGCAAAAAGCATGTATCTCTGGGAATATACTCACAGATGCATTAACAAGCTCCATTTCAAAAGGCCTTTCATTTTTCTTAATTATTTTCAAAGTTCAGTGTTTAGCTGAGGAAACAAAACACAGACACAGGAATTTCTGAAGCAAAGCAGGATCCGCTCACCTTCACTGGCATCCGTCATACAATAAGAACGACCACCAAATCTCGCACGTCAATCTGGGCAATGCACCCATTGCTTATCTTGCCATTTTCCCTAAGGAATTGGGATCACATAAAAAATGTAAGGATTTTCCATTTTCTGGTGACGGCATTCAAGTTTCAAAATAATACTTGCCAGGAAACTTCTCTCCTGTGCTGTATATGAGAGGCTGATCAGCGGAAGTTATAACCCTAAAAAGCTGACTGTCAGCAAGTCGATTTTGACTCATGGTGACCATTCAGTAGCCATTGCCTCTGTGTCCTTGTATGACTTTGCTCAATGAAAACATATGAGTGGGTCAACTAAATACCCGGCCATCTAAGCTCTCCCTGGAAGTAGCACAGGCATGGGACACTGTTATAACCAGTGACACTTCAACAGCCAGTTGGCCGAGTGGCTTTGCTGACACTTAAGCTAGTCTCATAGAGGAAGAGGGGTGTGCCAGCAATCCCGTCCGACCTCCTTTCTAGGAGATAGGCTGAGGTGCAGGGCCCCGGCAGCCACATTACAAACATGAGGGTGAAGATGGGCATGAACGGGACTGCAGTAGGAAGACCAGAGCAGAACCAGTAAGAGAACGTAGGTCCTTGATGGCATGGCCAAGCAGCTGAGCCACGCCTAGCCACTGCCTCCTTCCAGATTTCCATGCCAGAAGAATCCTGTCTGGTAAAACCATCATCGAGTCAGAGTTCTCTGACCAGCCGTCAAATGTATTTCTAAATCATAAACAAATAAGCCCGCCGGCTTTCAGAGCATGGATTCTATCCCAACACAGCCCCGTATAGAGCCACTGAGACCATAAGTCTTCACAGGGGCAGAGGGACTCGCTTTCTCCTCTGGAGTGACAGTTGAGCTTGAACTTCCTATCTCAAGATCAACAGTCCAAACACCTAAGCCCCGGCTCCAGCTACAGTATTTGGTAAAACCTAATGGGACGGTGTGAGGCTGTGCTAAATTACAGGTGATTCGATGAGATATTTTTCTCTTTAGACTGTAGACCCCAGTTCCACATGATTGGGGTACGTTTTTATCCGCTTTGACCCCTTCTTTAACAGGATGATGTATTCACCTTGACATTGTCGTTTGACTGGCCTCTTGCTAAGGGAGACCAGACTCCTGAGACTGCCAGCCCCAAAGCCATCGGATGGGAGGACATTAAGCTCCCAAAGGCACAACGCTGGAGAAATGTATCTGGGATTTGTGGGTGGATTTCCCCCCTCACTTGTTGTGTAATAGCAATAATATTCTTGCCTTTGGAAGATACTAACAGAAACAACTGTTGGGGTGATCAAACATCTCAGCTTTGCTTTAGCATGTAATCACCCACCCAAACCCATTTATTGTCTCTCCTACTCCTCCGTGGTTATCAGAATCCCATAATTAGGGCACAATGAAAGCAAACAGTGTCACAGAAAATGAGATGACTTTAAAAGGAGAGTGGCTGAGGCAAGACAAATGCTCCTAAAGATAGCAATACGGCCAAGTAGACTTGCTAAGGCATTCTGTGTGTGTATGCTAGTGGCGACTAAAAGGAAGACTTGTCATTTACGTGGACAATTTAGGGACAAATGGACCCTAGATGGGCAATAGTTAAAAGAAATCAAGCAAGCGTGCTAGGAGAGTAAGACCCAGATACCAATGTTCCACACTGCTGAAGAAGGAAGACTGTAAAGTTTCCTCTCTGAAAAGCAAACACCAGAGTAACCAGCAGCTTGCTTACACCTTGCCCTCTTGACAAGACTACGCTGCCACAAATGTGGTGGAGAGAGCGGATGTGCCGACTATCAAAAGATACAGCATCCGGTAAGCGCCCCCAATAAAATGACTTATAAGAAACAAAGAAAGAAAAAGATAAGTTACAGCGTCTGGGGTCTTAAAGGCTTGAAGTTAAACAAGCAGCCATCTAGCAGGGAAGCAACAAACCCCACATGAAAAAAGCACACCACCCTGTGTGATCATGAGGTGTCAATGGGATCAGGTATTAGGTATCAAACAATTATATCGATGCAAACGAGGGGGGTCAGAGCGGAGATCCAAAGCCCATCTGTAGAAAATTGGACATCCCCTCAAAGAAAGGTCACAAGGAAGGGACAGGAAGAAGCCAGCCGGGGTACAGTATAGCACTGACAAAACCCACAACATTCCTCTAGTTCCTGAATGCTTGCTCTCCCCCCCCCCTATTATAACCCACTTCTACCTTACAAATCTGGCTAGACCAGAGTACATACATTGGTACAGATAAGAGCTTTTAACACACGGGATTCAGGACAGATAACCCCCTTAGGAACAGTAGAGGGATTAGCAATACCATGAGGGTAGGGGCTGGGGAGTCTAGCCTTTCAATCAGGTCATGGCCAATGAGATCTCTGTATGGGCATGACCTTCTGCTGAGGATTCTGGGAATTCCTCTCTTCTTCCCTGGAGGTGGGACATACACACTCTCTCTTTCTGCTTTGTCTCCCTGTGAGACATTCCTGTTAACAAGCCACATGGAGCTAGGCTGATAGAGGCAGAACCCTAGAGCTGGAGGAACCCTGTGGAGACCCACGTCAGCGCTGAGGTGCTTCCACCACCACAAGACTTTATACCCACTGTCCTGTGACCTTGCATTTGGCGTCACTGCATGTGCTGCGTGGCTCTGAAGAGGAACTTACAGACTGGTATCGGGCATGTGGGCTAATATCGGACTGAAGGACTTCATCTGGACTGGGCTGGGATGTTTTCTTAATATGCATTACTCTTTAATACAAAGCTCTTTCTTATGCACATATGATTCTCTATGAATTTGTTTCTCTAGTCCACCCAGACTAACACAACTATCTTTCTAGTAGTCTCTGCTTTCAGTCAGGATCCATTTGACATCAGCAATGATCTTCCTTGTTCGACGTCCTCTGCTGATTCCAGCCTGAAGCTCTGACAGCTCCTTGCAAAGAACTGATGCAGCCATTACTGGACGTTCTCCAACCAAATTGTACTGGCTTGCAATATCATTAATCCCGTTCCACAATTTGAGCATTCTTTCACCTCTCTTAGGAATAGGTACAAATATGGCTTTCTTGCAGTCAGGTGACCAGTAGCCGTCTTCCATATTTCCGGGCAGAGATGAGCGAGCACTTCCAGTGCTTCCTCAGCTTGTTGAAACATTCACCTGGTACTCCATCAAGTGCTGGAGCCTTGTTTTGGGCTAATGTTCCCAGTGCAGTTTGGACTTCTTCCTTCAGCATCACTAGTTCTTGCTCATACGGTACCTCCTGAATGGTGAACTGATGGCTAGTTCTTTGGGGCATCGTGACTCCCTCAGGGGTAATTCTCCTCCGTCCCATAGGGTTACTATGAGCCAGAATCAACTCAGTGGCAGTGAGGTGGGGTTTTTGTGATTGTTGTTGTTGTTTGTTGGTTTGTTTTTTCATCGTTGCTTATTGAATGCATATGTAAATGGCTTTGTCAAAGACAAACTTTAAAGACTGAAAAATTCCCCCCCCGGGGGGAGCACTTGGGACTCCCGCACAGGGGAGGCGTGATGCGTGTGTGCTGCAGCCCAGGTGGAGCAACAACAACACAACCTCGGTGCTCCTTCCCAAGAGTGAGCTCCTCAACGGAAGCCAGCTCAGACCACAAAAGAAACCCTCCAGATCAAGACGTGTCACACGGCGACCCAGCCCACCACAGAGCAATGCATATAGGCGAACAGTCGGGCCGTCTCAAGGTATGCAAAGCACCCCTACGTACAGTTGTGCAAAGTTTGCTGGGGATGAAACTGCCTATTTCAGATGCTGTTGTGTTTCAGGAGGGAGCGGGCATGGGACCTGGAGAAGTATGCCTGGGGCTTCCATCCCTCTGGAATGTTCTGATGCTGGCCCTGAATGCTAGAGGCACGGGCACTCTTGTAATGGGTATCCAGAAGTTTCTGTATGCCTGGGTATTTCATCATCAAAAGCAAGAAAAGTCTGGCAATCTGTCCTGGTCAAAGGGGTCAAATGAGACAGGAAGACTTAACGCAACACGGTGACCTCGATGAGATGCGATCTTGGACCAGAAAGAGACCCTTTGGCTAAAAGGAAGGCAATCGCAGTCAACTACGGGCATGGATCAGTGTGGGGTCATCCATTTTCACCAGTGGACTGCATTTCTACAACTCACCCTAACTCGCTGCCATTGAAGGAAACACTTCAAGCCATAGAGGCCCAATGGGTCCTATTAGAACTGTCCCTTTCTGTTTCCAAACTTTAAATCTTCATGGAAGCAGACAGCCTCATCTTTCTTCCCTGAAGTGGCTGGTGGATTTGAACCACTGACCTTAGAGCTCAAAGCATCACTGACTAAGCCGCCAGCGCTCCTTCTCTCTCCAAAGCTGCTCTCATATAAGAAGCTACTTTTAAAAACGGTAAACAACACAGAAACATGCCACTGCCCCTCTTCCCCACCCCACCCAAAACTGAAGTGAAAACAAACTACTAACGTTAAGACAGCTGTTTCTGGAGGAAACTAAGCTAATACAGTCCAAACGAGTTGGTTCTCAATAATTTTTCTTCTTTTAGAAAAGAATTTAGGGGATAATAAGTTAATATCCCACCCTCCCTCTGGTCTGATTTCTCTCAGATATCAAGTTATCTTGGGTTTCTCTGCCGTCGGAGTTGGATGGAAGTCAAATAAGATTGCATTCCCATGAAAGGAGTATATGTGAGAACAGGGGCCTCGAGCGAAGTGTTCATTCCCTGGCTTGGCCTCCTTCCACGCCCCAACTTCACCTCCCGTCATGGCTTCCTGACTTGCTTGCTTCGGCCAAGTTCATAGTCAAATGCAGCCAAACTATTCACATTCTCCCTAAAGTAACAGAGAGCGGGAAGTGTCCTCGGCAGAGACTGTTGTATTGTGGCGAGTCCAGAGCACAGTGGAAAGGGATTGTGTTCTCCAAGCTGCCCTCTGACGCGATGACAGCCACACTGACTCGGAGCAAAGCCCTGCGGGGTTGAGGAATCTGCCCGTCCCCTCTCTCCAGGGGCCCTGCTTGTACTGTTCGTCGTGCCACATTCCACAGGACCCTACAGTTGGAGGGTGCCACCAGCCCCAGCTATTCTCAGAAGCCCAGGATTGGTGGTACCAGACATCGCTGGTAGGACTGGAAATGGTTTGTTGGTTCCTCAAAAAGTTAGGGATACAGTGATGATCCCGCAATTCTACTCTGGGAATTACAAATAAACAAGCAGAAACCTCACTGTTGTGGAGTTGATGCCAACTTACAGCGACCCGACAGGACAGGGTAAAACAGCCCCTGTGGGTTTCTGAGACTGTCACTCTTTATAAGAACAGAAAGCCCCACGGTTCTCTCAAGGAGCGGCTGGTGGCTTCAAACTGCTGACCTTGCCGTTTGCAGCCCCGTGAGTAACTCATGGTGCTATCAGAGGCATGTTCACCTGCTTCACCAGAGCCATATTCCTACGGGGCCAGCAACGTGAGCTGCAGGCAGGGACGCAGACAGACACTCGCTGTACCAAAGTCCACAGCGGGGCCCCAATAGGAGAGCACAGCTGACGAGTCAGTTAACGGTGAACCAGCGTCGGGATGGAATCCTACTCGGCCAGAAAAAGGGACAGCGTTCCAATGCATGGGTGGCCCGGATGAACCCTGATGAGGATCAGTAAAATAAGCAAGCCACCAAAGGACAAATGTTGCACGCTGTCATTCGTAGAAGGATCTAGAATCAACAAACGCAGAGAGATAGGAAGTCGGATGGAGGCTACCAGGGGCTGGGATGCGGAGGGCAATGGGGAATTACTACTCAGGGGCTACAGAGTTTCTTTGGAGGGGTGGGGGCGAGAATACTTTGAAAGCAAATAATGGTGATCGTTGCCCAAGAAGGTGAATGTGAAAGCACTCAGATGCCAAATTCTGTGTGGCCTGCATGTTGTCCTTAGTGCTTTCAAACCAGTTCCAATGCAGAGCGACCCTCTGACCAGCAGAAGGAAACACTGCCCGGTCCTACCCCATCCTCCCAGTATTTCGTGGACCCGAGCCCACTGTGGTAGCCACCGAGTGCGCCCATCTCCTGGAGGGCCTTCCTCTTTCTCTGGGCACTCTCCTTACTTTTGATCTTCTCCAGCACCGCCATTCAAAGACCTCCTTCTTCTTTGGTCTTCCTTATTCAATGTCCAACTCTCACCTGTTGTGTGTATTTTACCATAATTTTTTTTAAAGAATAAAGAGCCTCAGGGTGTCTAATTGCCTTCCCTGGCTGAAGAAGGGGGCATGGGACCTTTGCTGAGACACTGAGACCTTGGGGAGAGATTCTCCTAAAACAGCAGGGAGTGTGTCCCAGGAGAGACAGCTGTACAACAGGGCAGAATGACCCCAGGGCTTTGGGGGAACAGCCGATGAAGTGGGGCAGACCGACTGGGAGATGGGCTGGAAAGGGTAGATCTGGGAGGAAATAAACAACCAATGGGATGTTCCCTCTGCGGCAGGAGGCTGGAATCATGCCCGGTGTGCAGCGAGAGGCTCCTGCTCTATTATGGTATTTCATGAACCCTACGCCACTCATTCTCCCTGCAAACGCTCCGTCCGAGGGGCACGTCTCTCTAGTGGACATCACGCAACGTGGTGAGCTCCTCATCTAAGTCAAGACCTGGGGGGTGGGGGGAGCCAGGTGCCTGCCTGGTTGGTGCAAATGGTTAAGGCACTCAGCTACCAAGCGTTTGGAGGTTCGAGTCCCCCAAGAGGTGCCTCAGAATAAAGACCTGGCAATCTACTTCTGAAACATCAACCTCTGAACACCCTAGGAAGCCCCGTTGTACCTGGACACACATGGGGTCGCCATGAGTTGAAATCGGCTCCGTGGCAAGTTGCCTCCAAGGGTCGGTGGTTCTGTTCTTTTAAAGGAGAACTGTCTATAAGGACATGGTGTCTTTTGTCTGACAAGGACCTCCAGGAAACTATGGAGACACGTGAATGGAGCTACAAAGATTCTGGGTTTCTGTTCAGCCACTTTTAGAAAAGATTTTAAAGACTTTTTCTTGTCAATAAAATGTGCTGTCTTTACCGGGCATCTTACCAGGTGCCTTATAAACGTGACAGTGAGTCATGAAGCTTGCTCCGGTCAGCTTGCACAGGGAGCAGGAGGCAATGGATGAAGGGAGAAGGAATTGCTGTCCACAGAAATCAGGAAGCTCTGACCTCAAGCTGAACTGTGTGCTGGTGACAAACAGAAAATTCCACCACTGGCCAGGCTAGGAGGCAGGGAAAGACAAGAATCTTCTTCCTCATACTCCTCTGTGTCATGACATCCCCCTCGGGGGAACCAACAATCATTAGCATACGGAAAAAAAGAACGGATTTTTATCTCTCTGTGTCTAGCAAACATTATTTTTCCAGAGTAAATTTTCACCAGAAAAATGGGGCTAGGGAAGCCGTTTTAACATTCAACCATGATTCCCCAGCTAAGAAAATAAAAATTGGATAGGGCACATAACCTTCATATCAATAACAAGAAAAGCAGAGTAGAGTCATTAACCCAGTTTTGTTTCTCAGCAAACGAATACACAATGCATAGGAATACGCTCAGATCATCTGACATGGCCCTCATTCTTTTGGCACCATTGATTGAAACGCACACTCCTGGGTGACAGGCGATGATTAAGTGCTGTCCTGGGGGGGGGCAGGGGGGGGGCTCTGCTTTTCTATGCCTTGCCATGGCGACTGCAGGGGAAAAAATGGGAACTCTTCCACAGCGCTGCTTGGAAGCTCATTGGAAGCGATCTAATTGGGTTACGTGTGTGACAGGCCATGTGTACCAGTGCGTTTCCATCTCTGGTCCTGCGTCCGTGTCCTGATGGCGCTCTGTATGCCAGGTACTGTTCTCACAGAAACCAATCCTAATTGGAGCCACAAGGAGCACACACAGACCTGCATCATTTCAGAGAGTGTGAAGGACGATGACGAGATGCAAAGGTAGAATGAGTGAGGGAGTCCCTGAACGGTGCCAATAATGAACACATTTGGAAGCTTAACCAAAAGACGGAGGGCTCGAGTCCTCCCTAGGGACTGCAGAAGAAAGACTTGGTGGTCTCATTCCCCCAAATCAGCCACTGGCAGTCCCGCGGAGCCCGGTTCTGCTTGGACACACACAGGGTCAGAGTCGACTCACAGGCAACTGAACCACAGGAGAGTGTCTCTAGAAGTGGGATTGGGCCTGAGGCTGCTTTAGATAAGGTGCCCACAGAAGACCCTTGGGTGAACCATGAGCGATCATCTTGGCAAAGGTTTAGAGCAGAAGCATTTCCGATGGAAGGCAGAGATTTGGAGCAGCGAACATTCCAGGCAGCAAGGGGGGCCTCGGCAGAGGGGATGACCTTGGACGAAACCTGGGAGAGGGGGTGCAGAGGCAGGGACAGAAAGGACAGGTGATCGGGACCTAGGGAAGAGAGGGCGAGGGACATAGACGAGGTGGCACTCCAGGTAGGCACAGATGGCTAGCCGCTTCATGCAAGAGGGAAAGCATCGCTGTTAGTCTTAGAGCCAGGGGGACTTGTTGAAGCGTTTTGAAACAGGAGATGGTGGTGTCTACTTGAAGCCTTCAAAAGGGACCTGGCCGAGGACAGAAGAGCACTGGACGGTGGGGTGCACAAACGTAGCCAGGAAGCCTGGCCGCAGCGGTTGCGGTTGTCTGGGAGGGAAATGATGGTGGCTCGATGTCACGCATCCAAATGGGACCGTTCCCTGGCCCTCTTCATAGGACATCATTTCCAGTGAAGCCCTGCTCCTTCAGGTTTCCCAAGGCGAGCAAAAGCCTTCATGGCCACGCAGTAGTAATTCACGGTGGGTGGCCAGCTGACCTAACCTCTCAGCCAGTAATTAGAGGAAGCAAGACAGCCTGCCAAACCAACGAGCTGGTCACTCAGACAGACACAGATGTGATCCTAGGAAATACGAGGACATCACCACCGAGGGCTTCAGCTTTGACTCACGAGTGACCCACATGCATTTCCTATGAGCAAAGTGCCCCCCAAAGACCCCCGATGTGCAAGCCATGCCATCAATCAACACCCTGCCTTCAAAGAGCAGTTCTCTTAAATTAACGAGGAGAAGAGATGGCTCAGCAAGACAGTGACCCGCTCTTCACTCAGCCCAAAGCACAGACTCCTCTCCAAGCAAATCCCTTCCCCTGCGACTGCCCAGCCCACCCAGCCCAGCAGTTCTGAGCTTTCCCTGACCGGTATCTCTGCCATTAGCGTCTCAGAGCCTGCTGACTTTCTGGGGGATCACAGGCATAGATCTAAAGCAGAACAAGGAGAGACAGAACATCTAAGCCCTACATGCAGCACGGATGAGCTCATCCGTGTGATTTGTTTCAGAGGATCTTGAGTGATCAGAATTGATTGCTCATCAGCGTGAGTCATCATCGCTATCAGTCGGTACGTGAGTCTTTAAAAGTTCACAGTTAGAGTAACATGAGGGGAGCCCTGGTGGCGTAGTGCTTGGAAGGGCGGGCTGCTAACTGCAAGTCGGCAGGTTGAAACCACCAGTGACACGAAAGCTTTCTACTCCTGTCGAGACTGGCAGTCTCAGATACCCACAGAGCTGCTCCACTCTGTCCTCCCGAGTCTCTGAGTCAGAATCGATGTGGGGGCAGAGAATTTGGTTTTTATACTATGAATGACTTACAGACAATAACTTAATCAAAAATTAGAACCTTCACCATATTAACCTTTTGCCCTTCCCTATCCCAGTTGTAATCATGATTTCCTCCCTAAAAAACAAAATATAATGTTTTGTTGAAATTTGCATTCCTTTGCATTTCGTGAAAAGGGCATCATACTTTGTCTTTTGGGGAAACTTTTCTTGTTTTGCTTTTACCTAAATGGCTATTACTATGAAAATTTGTGTATATTGTTTTATGTATCTACATTTAATTGACATTTCACAACTTTATAATATTCTACTGCATTCCATATTTTTAACGCATTTTATTATGTCTCATGATGGAGGCAAAAACACAACAATATATCCTAAGTCTTCCTAAGTCAACATTGTTTAATTATAAACTTAAGAACACAAGCAATGAATGCTACTGAGCAAAATCGTGAGGCTTAGGTATTTAGAGGCAGCAGTGGCAGCTCCGTGGTAGAATTCTTACCTTTCACACAGGAGACCTGGGTTCAGTTCCCAGCCGGGCACCTCAAGTACAGCCATCACTCATCTGTCAGGGCAGGCATGCTAAGAGAGATACTAAGAGAGACCAGGAAGAAAGGCCTGGTAGCTCTACAATATTTCTTTTGCACGTAATGCAGGTAACTGACATGCTCACGTATAGTATGCATTGTATGGTTAGAAAAATAGTGCATGAGAGGTCTGCTCATTTGGGCAAAATTTGATAGCGCATGCATTATTTGCATGGAAATGTAGTCCTTTTGAAAAAATCAGCCAGTGAAAACTCTCTGTGAAACTTGGGCCAATCTTGTTGAGATGGGAGTCATCATGAGGCAGGGGTCAGCTCAACAGCAGCGAACATCCATCAAAGCAGTCGTGCCAGGTGGGACTGACCTCCGTCAGCAGTGTTAGAACTAGCAAGGCAGGGGCAGCTTAGTGGGAGTCTTTGCAAAGACAGAATAATCTTTTATGTATTTTATTGCCTTTTTTTTTTTAAAGAAAACGATTATACCTGTAAGGGAAAAGAGCAGAAACTAACATTACAGCCTTGGCATTATAAGAGAGTAGAGGAGGAAAAAAGATAAAGATGGGGGAGTCCAGAGAAGGCAAACCTTCCCCAGGTATCATGAGATGAGGCAAAGCCAACGCTCTAGGGGTTCATGTGGCCGTATGTTCTAGAAGGGTGCCATTTTAACCCTTCGGATGCTTAGTCCCTTCCTATTAAGCATATTCCCCTTTTTTACACCCCCAGAAAGAATCTATATTTGCTGTAGAAAGGATAGCACAACTACACCCTTGAGCAGGAAACCATCTCAGATCTGGACCCCAACATTTGGTGTTCTTAGACTAAGATCAAACCACGTAGAGTCAGAGATCCTTCTGTTGGAAGCCCTGATCTGCCAGTAAATAGCGATAGCAGGTGGCTGAGTTACATAACATCTCTGGGCAATAAACCCCCACCTAAAAAGAAACTGAATAATACTATCCTAATATGAGTCAATGTCCCTGAGTGACACAAATAGTGAGTTGCTCAGTTGCTAATGGAAAGGTTGGTGATTCAAATCCACCCAGAGGCTCCTTGGAAGAAAGGTCTGGTTGTCTACTTGTGAAAAACCAACCCTTAGAACGCCCGTGGAGCGCAGTCCTGTTCTGACACAGGCAGGGTCACCACGCGATGGTATCTGGCTTCATGGGACATAAAATAAAATAAATGGTTGGCCTTCAGAAGGCCCTTGATAGATTTTCATTCCTCTCTCCTTTGTTTTCTCGATTCCCTCTCTTCATGCTTCATGGAGAAAAGATTGAAGTTCTCAAGTATTTTGTCTTCCTTGAATCCACAATCAATGCTCACGAAAGCCATAACTAAGCAATTAAATGACACACTGCATTAGGCACGTCTGATGTACATCTCTTTAAAGTGTTGAAGAGCAAGGACTAAGGTACTCCTTATTTGAGCCGTGGTATTTCCTTACCTGAGCCATGGTATTTTCAATTGCCACCTACGCACAGATGTCACATTTACAATTGCCATATGCACGTGAAAGTTGGACATGGAACAAGAAAGATGGATGAAGACTGGATGCATTTGAATTATGGTGTGGGAGAAGGCTATTGAGAATCCCATGGGCCGCCAGGTGGGTTGACACTGTGCCCGCAACAACGTGCTCAAACTTAACACTGGTGAGGATGGCCCGGGCCCGGGCAGGGCTTTGTTCTGGGTACATCGGGCCTCTGTGAGTCGGGACTGACTGGATTAGGCACCTCGTGTCAACTAGCAAGATGCATTCCTGTTACAAAGGCAATTATGCTCCATCGTGCCACATCTCTGAGCCTCCACTGTGTTGCTCAAAGTGGCAGGCTCCTTTCAGAGTGGACTTTCCCTTCAGAAAATGAGGGGTGGCCAAGGAATCGGGGGTTAAATAGCATGCACCAGAGGATAGTCTCTCCTTCCACTGGGCCACACCGTTCAAATAGCTCACAACTACTGCATTCTGTGAAAACAACTCAGCTTCAGGGCAACGAGGAGCCAAAAACTGTACCCTGAGCTGCTGAAAAGGAACCTTGGTCTCTTAGTTTTTTTTAAATATATGTGCACATTTGAGCAGGGCAATCAGATATGTGCATAAATATGCAGGTTTGGGAGCCTTCCCCTGTGCATTCTGCAGTTGATTGCTAAACGCAAAGGAGCATGAGCAATGCGAACTAGCGGTGACCGCCTTGGGCAGAATCGGCTCTGTTGGAGGGAGAAGGAGGTCTGTTTGTTAATCTGAGGTGAGCGGACTGTGGACCATTGAGCTCTTGGGAGCCCACCTTCCTCGCTCTGTCTCTGACAGCCTAGGAGGCAAGAGCAGAGGAGTCCACCTCTCAACGTGGGTGGCTGAGCCACAACCCACCCAGGCCTCTTGACCGCCTAACCTCACTCCCCGCCATCGAGGCATTTCTGACTCACCATGACCCTACCGGGTTGAGGCAAACCATCCCTGTGGGATTCTGAGGTGGTGGCTCGCGATGAGAGGAGAAAGCCTGGTCTGTCTTCTCATGGGACGGATGGTGGTTTCACACTGCTGACCTGGGGCTTAGCAGCCCAACCTGCAGGGTTACACTTTGAACTGCGAACCTCAAGGTGTACACTTCTAATCCACCAGCTGCTCCGGGGGCGGTCAACATGGAGTGCTCGTGATTTGGGATAAACTCCATGACCACTAAGAATGACAAGTTTAAAGGTACAAGAACCACCACCCTCTCTGTGAAGCTTGAATGACATCACTGTGGTCATCTACCTTTCAAACTGCCAGGTCCCAAGTCCAAGATGATCCTGTCTACTTCAGGGAATTCTCTGCCAAGGGGCACTGAATCCAGCTCCGAGTCAAGAAACACGGCTCCCTCTCTTTCTCACTGTAAGCATCTACTTACATTTATTAAAATGCTCTTTAGGAGAAAGTTCAGCAAACAGGAAAGCCCTGAGTGGGAGGGAGAAGAACCTGAAATTCAGTGTGCGGGGTCATGCTTAGCCGCCGTCTCTAACCCACAAAGCTGGACTGGGCTCAGAGCCCCAGCGTCCTCGGGGGGCTCATGGTTGGAGTGGGCACCGTACCGCCCCATGCCATATCCACCACACCCACATCTTCCTTCCTCAGTCCTCAGCAGGAAAGAACTCCATCTTCCAGGCTCCAAAGGACACAATCCAAATTAGTCTATCAGAGTTTCTCAACGTCAGCACACTGACACGTGGAGCTGGGTAACCCGTTGCTATGGCGGTGGGTAGAGGGCTGCCCCGAGCACTGTAGTGTATTCGGCAGCATCCTTGGCTTCTGCCCATTTGATGCCCATAGCACCCCACAAGTGGTGACAGTCAAATGTGTCCTTCGACATGGCCCGGTGTCCCCTGGGGCAAAATGGTCTTTGAAAATCATGGAACGACTCTTCTTTCTTACCACCAATTGGTTAAAGCAAAAGGACCTTGAGGGGAAAAGGGACCCTGACGTGGGACATAGAACACAAAAGGCAAATGTCCTTCTCAGTCTTGAGGACGCGGTTATCTCTGGAGGTGACATTTAGAACTGCTGCACCCTCGAAGTGACCGCATGAGGAACTGGCCTGGGGCAAAATAAGCATCCCTTGTTATATGAGAGAGACACATTTTTTTCATCTTTATTCCAATTTTCAGTAATCACTATCAACAATAGTTACTGCCTCTTGGTGGCAGAGGCACAGATAATTTTCTCTAAACGTACCTTTATTGTCTTTTGAAAAACTAATGAACATGTATTATGCTTATAATAATTTAAAAAACCCACCAACCTATTCTATTTGGGGGAGAAAAGGAAAAAGACAGGCTAGCTCATGGAAAGGACAAAATATAAATGAGTTAGCTTTGTACCTTCGTCTTCCAGCTGTTCAATCTCAGATAATACACATCTATTTATCTTATACTCAGACATCTGTCGACTATAAAATCGGTGAGTACAAGACTATTGGAGCTAATGAAATTGGCTCTTTACAATGGGAGCAATGTAATTAAACAGAATTCCACAAATGCCCTGATTACTAAGATACCACTAGTCCTGCTTCACTTTGAAACGCTGTGGGGAGGAAGGCTGTCTTAATGATAATGATATCTAATTGGAGAGACCAGACTGAGATAAATTATGGGAGCCAATTGTCCTTTCACCCACAATAAAAAGGTAAGTTAATTAAAGCACATTAAGGCGGGGGAGGTCAAGGTGTTCCCCCAGAAAATCCAGAGCAAAAATCATTTGCATCACAATAAGGTCCTTCAAGCTACTAAAATATTTCTTTTAAAAGGCAATTTATTTAAAAGTCTGTTTGCACAGCAGGAAGGCCAGAAACCAAATCGAAGCACAGCCAGTGGAAGAGGAGTCAGAAATGGGACGGGACGTTCCCGATGATCAAATAATCTAGCAGGGAAACAGAATTTGATTTGCAAATGCAGCCTCTGTGGCTGATGGTTTTGCTATCCACTTGAGAAAGAAAGAAAAATGTTTAAAACCCAAGAACAAGGACGCGTCTGAGGTCTCTTGTCGGTGATCTAGCACAGAGTCCAATGAGGAAAGGGTGAAAGGGTTGGCTAGGAGTGGGGTGGGGGGTGGAGGGACTGGGGATAACATTCAGAAGGGAAAGGACCTAACCAGGTTCACGGTATCGAAAGACCACCTAGAAATAAACATGTCCTTGGATATTTCAAATATCTTCCACAGGAATAGTATGTGTCCAACTCTTTGAAAATATCTCATTTCTAGCTTAAGGAAAGCCCAGCTTCGACTATAACTTTCATCGCTGTGACAAGATCGATCAAGCACTTTCTCCGGCCTACCTACAAGTCGTCACTCATTTCTCTGCAAGCAAATTGATTTACTTTCTGCAGTCTTTTCAAAGCAAAACATGTTCAGTGACCCCAACTGATACTTCCTAAATGTAGACAGCAGTTGGGACATATGTTTAAAAAAGCTTTGGCACAAGAAAACTAAACCCAGCTAAGGAACACTGAAGTTAGGTTGGCTGGTTCTATGCAAAACTTGGCTTGATTTCCATTATTCTTTGCCCACAACACGCTTCGAGACAGAACATCTGACGATAACAATGCTTTAAGAAACTTTGGTCTGTTAAAGTAGGTAACATTTCTGGTACACGTATGTTGTCTTCCAGGCACGATGCGAAGCATTTGACATACGCTGCACTCATTTAGGCCTTTCAGCAACACACTGAGGTGTCGATACCATTGCTGTCGTCATCCCCATTTTACAGATGAGGAAACGGAGCCACTTGGTCAAGGAGAAACTTGCCAAAGGTCCCACAGCTCATGAGTGGCAGGTTAAGACTGGATCCCGGTCGGTCTGATAAGAGCTCCCCTATGGTTAATGACCATCGGGTAATTTTCAACTTTGACTGCATGGTCGAATCACTTAGGGTGATGCCAGAACTCTTGATACCCCAGTCTGCTTCCAGACCAGGTGTTTCAGTCTCTCACTGGGTGCCTCCCAGGCAACAATTTTTCTAAACCACCTCAGGGAATTGCGATATGCAATCAAAGTTGAGAGCCCCAGCACTATACACAACTAGTTTTAACTCAAATGTCATGCTACTTAATTATCATATTTTGGCATAATAATTAACATCAATTTGAAACTATCTTAATCTGTAAAATATTAAATTGCCGATTGAGACTAGGACTAGTGATCACCCAGGACTCTGAAAGAATAAGTAAACCACCGCTTTCTCAGAATAGAATCTCTGCCTCCCCTAAAATGCCATCTGCCTCCTAAGTTAAAAGACCTCATTCCAAGACCTACATCTATATCCGAAATAAAGCCCCTGGGTGGACCATATACTTAACATGATCTCTGCTCACCCAAAGGTTGGTGGCTCAGGTCTCTGTAGAGGTATCTTGGAAGAAAGGCCTGGCAATCTACCTCTAAAGAATCAATCATCGTAAACCCTACAAAGCACAGTTCCCTGAAAAACACAATGTCACCAAGAGTCCACGTCCACGTCCACGTCATGGCAAGTCTTTCAGATGAAAGGAATAGAAGGGCCATTGAGAATATGCTTTTGGGACCACAGCGG
The DNA here is from genome assembly GCF_050624435.1 of Tenrec ecaudatus. Classification (NCBI taxonomy): domain Eukaryota; kingdom Metazoa; phylum Chordata; class Mammalia; order Afrosoricida; family Tenrecidae; genus Tenrec; species Tenrec ecaudatus. The sequence continues at coordinate 32,502,238 of NC_134543.1, forward strand.
GAGTGCTTGACTTCTCCCATCTGCAATTTACATCTCTGAAGGGTCATTAACTAGAGCATCAGCCCCAACAATTGCTGAGAGGTTTACAGAACATGAAGGGTGTCATGTAGTCAGCACAGTGCCTGACACATAACTAGTGCAAAAAACGTCAGCTGATTTCATTGGTACGAATATGCAAAGAATCTACAAAAGTGTCACACCTAACAGTTTCAGGAATAGGAATTTGACTATAGTGTTAGAGAACATTAATTCTCTAATTTCCTTTAGTAAGAGCAATTTAAAAGCAATTTACTTGACCCATACACAGAGGTTTCTACTAAACACAAAATATCAGGCCTCTCAAAAGCATTTAATTTGATGTATGCAATTCATGGTCATGGAAACATTATAACTACCCACTGTTTTCAACTGTGGCAACATCAAGACTGAAATAGACAGGTAGATAGAAACACACATAATGCATATATATATACATATGCAAATGGACATAAAATGTATATATGTGTATGATATGCACATATATGTGTACATATATGCATCATATACATATATTGCCTTGGCTAACCTCTATTCTAGGTCTGCTATAGAATTACATACATGCTTAGGTGACAGGACAAAAATATAGGAAAGCATGTGTATAAAGATAATCGACTTTTAAGGAACATGTTGTAAACTAAAGTAAGACATGGCTGAGTCACACTCACCTAGTCGGCAAGAATTAAGAAATCTGATAATAAAAGAAATGGAAAAAACACGAAGCAACAAGACCTCTTTTAAACCATTAACTGGAGCAATTTGGTACAAACACTAGGGAAACCATCTATAATTACCCAGGAAAGCTGAACATGTGTTTATCCAATGTATCAACAACTCTATCCCTAGGCGTGTATGTGTGTGTGTGTGTGTATATATATGTGTGTGTATATATATATATATATATATATATATATATATATATATATATATATATTCTACCCCCAAACACATGTATAAGGATGCTCTCAAAAGTGTTCATCATCATCATAAAAATTGGAAATAATCCACAAGTCCATCAGCAGTGGAATATGAATAGTTAAACAAATGGTGAGATCTTCTAGTACCGGCATATGGTAGATGCGAATAAACCAAAAGATGGAGAGATGTTGACAAGAACACAGTCGCTTCTGATAGTGTTTGAAACCATACAAACCCTGTGGTGGATCAAGATACAGACAGAGCCGGTGACGCTGAAGCGGCACAAAGGAGAGGGGCAGCTAGCAATACTACAGAAGTCAAGCATGCGGCTGTTAGGGTTCAAATTCATACGCGCCCAGGTTAATTCCAAACAAAACATGCTTAAACATGTCTCTGCAATCAGCTAATGCCTGCAGACAGTTCTTTCAGAAATATTCTTGCCGTAGTCTCTCATAGGGCACCTGAAAAAAAACAAACCAAACCAGCTCCAAACAAAACAGTGGCTGTCAAAGGGATTTGCTGAACTAGTTAAATGCAAGGTAGAGAAATCCACTCAGAAGGTAATGGCCACTGTTTCTGGGATCCCCAAAGGGTGACCTTGATCAATTTCCTCAGAGGACACAGCAGCATCATGGAGGCTTAGTAGGAAGAAGCTTTCGGAAAAATTAAAAATTGCATTGGTGAGGAAAGTAATTCCAAGAAATGTTTTTCCATCAGGACAAGCCAGCTTCACTGGGATATCTCAGCCCCACCCCCACCTCACCCTACAGCCTGGACCTTGCTCCTTTTGCCTTCTTCCCATTCCTCCCAGGCTGCTAAAAGGATGGACTGACTTGTCTTGGGAGAAGTACAGACCATGTCCTTCTTAGAGACCAAAGTAGGGAGACTTCACCTCACCGACACATACATAGGACATGTGGTCAGAAGAGACCTGTCCCTGGAGCTGGACATCGTGCATGGTAAAGGGGAGCGGCAGAGAGAGGCAGGCCCCCAGGGGGATGAATGGACACAGTGGTCGCAACCACAGGATCAGGCAGAGGAACAAGGGTGAGGATGACTAGCAGGACTGGGCAGCAGTAGCAGGGGTCGCCATGGGTGCAGACCACCTTGTTAGCGCCTGGGGACAACACAACAGACCTAAAGGGCACGTCAGAGGAAGACCATTAAGTCCTGCGAGGTGTCAACAGAGTCCTGAATTCCTTGGAGAAGAATTCAAGAGCTGCAAGCCCCGCCTAGAAGCGCAAAGAAGTAGATGGAGTGTATGTTAGGAGCAACAGCTTCCCATTTTGATACTTTTGCTGAATAAACCTTTCTCTGATTATCAAACTAAAAGAATATATGAGAAAGAGAAAGGAAACACCGAGTACATAGAAAACACACCGAAAAAAAAATCCAAATGGATCCAGCGTGACAGTAGATGCAAAATAAATGTTCTACAGCCAAACCTTTAGACTGATTTAAAATAATAATGAGTAGAGGTAGAGGGATATCCATTGCAATCGGGTTGACTTCAATTCAGAGCGACTCGGTTTCGGGTTTCTGAGGCTAAACCTTTATAAGAACAGATAGTCTCATCTTGCTCCCTTAGAGTGGTTGGTAGGTTTTGAACCACTGACCTTGTGGTTAGTTCCCAAATGCCACAACTCTACCAGGGCTGTGATGAAATAAGCTGTTTGTATTAAGGGTCATCTTAAAGCTAGTTTAAGAAAATGCAGATTCCAGTTCTGCAGGTTTGGGTGGGCCTGCGCATCTGAATATGTAACACACTGTCAGGGGAGAACATGTTTCAATCCCAGAGCCATACGGTGAGGAGCGACATGGTAAAGTGGACTTCATCTCTTAAATTCCTCACAGTGTGATTTAAAAACTAGACTAAGCAACAGAGTAAATTTAACCAACAGAAAAGCAAGAGCAGGTCTACATATTACTGCAAGTCTAAATTTGTAAAGCTTTTGTGGGAGGGGGGGTACTTTAAAAATATACTTTTACAAGTTTGACATCGAGGCTCCATGGGAGACTTAGCCTTACCTAAACTGAAGTTATTTATAGTCTTCATTTGCCACCCTTGGTGTGGATATGCAGACATTTCCTTGCAGAAATATGCATGTTTGATTAAAATCCAAATATATTATCTTCCTAAAAGCCCTCGAATCTTGAATTCCAACATATCCTTGTTCTAGATAAGGGGCTGCGGCCCCTTGGTGCTTGGCTTTCCTTTCAGTCTTTGCCTAATCAGATCTTTTGTGGTCTTTTTTCCAAGCATTTGTCTCTAAAGTGTTAGAACACTGGGCGCAGAGGGGAAAAATATATGATTATTCAGTAGCATAATAATTTTTCAGCCTGGAAAACTGTGTTCTCAGGAAATTAAGTATTTATGTTAATTCCCAAACCATTATTCACCGGGGCCCTGACAAGAAGGCTGGGCAACGTTCTTGGGAACATTCCATTTGCTTTTCATCCCACTGGTCCACGAACTTTTGGAAGTCCCCTCGTATTTCTGTCACTGGAGGATAAAATAGCACTGGCCCTATTTGGGCTCTTAGGTGGACTGTCACAGAGCAATCTCTCTGGAAGGCGCTCTGGAAAGGGAAAGATGCTAAATCATCTTCAGATACAACCGTCTTAGTAACTGAGCGCTGCTGTAACAGGAAGACCTTACATGGGCGGCCTGAACAAGCAGGAACTTCTCACAGCGAGGTGTCCTGAGGGGAAGCCTTCCCCTGCCTGTGGCTCTGCAGGAAGCTCCTCTCTCTTCAACTTCGAGTCCTTGGCTCCTTGCTGATCTTCAGGTGATGTGGCATCTATCTTCCCCCACCGCTGCTGGCTTGCTTTCTTGATGATCAGATTTTTCACAAATTATGAGCACACCCCCACAAGGCACACAAGCATATCATGCTATCGAATCCGCCTGGTGTGCTTAAGAAACTAATGAGCAAGGAGCTATTCGGTTTTCAAAAGCCGTGCACCGTGCATTGTGTGTACAACTGTGGTCACCTCTTCTATCTCTTGTATGTCTCATGAGATTAATTTAAGAAGCACCCTACATGAACCATGCTCCACTAACATAACAGCGAAAACCCATTTCCCAAGTGGGGTTATAACCACAGGCCTAAGGATCAGAACTTATGAGACATTAGTTGGGGGAGGGGGAGGGCACAATTCAGTCCACAAAGCCTGCTCAAACAACTTTTGATAAGCCTAAATCAAATATGGCGATATTTACAGAAGAAGCCCCTCAGTGGTGCAGATGTTTAAACGCTCCACTTTGGTACAAAGTTAGCAACTCCCACGCACTCAGAAGTGCCCAGGAAGACAAGCCTGGCGCTCCGCTTCTGCACCCCTGGGGTTGCCATGAGCCAGGATGGACTCAAAGGCACTAATGACAACAACCGTACAATGTGATTCCCAGCAAAGCGCCACTGTTATTTGACATCTACAGGTTGCTGGGCTTGAAATAGTAACCCACAGAGCTTTATAGAGATGTGAAAGGATTTCTGTACCATCTTTGGCCCCCTGCAATGCTTGTCCAAACTGTTATCTACCTTTGATTCTCCAAGCCTGGAAACTGGGGAGACAGCAAAGACAAAATCCCCAGTGACCTGGTCCCTCCCCGCTGTCAAACCACACACCTTTGACGATCAAAGGCAGCGATAAAGTGGTCCCGTGAGGCAATGCTGCCTCACTTCCTTTTGAGATTCCAGAATGTTTTATGAAGGCTTTTAATTTATTTTATTTTTTAATCATTTTATTAGGGGCTCATACAACTCTTATCACAATCCATACATACATCAATTGTGTAAAGCACCCTTGTACATTCACTGCCCTCATCATTCTCAAGACATTTGCTCTCCACCTAAGCCCCTGGCATCAGCTCCTCAGTTTTTCCCCTCCCTTCCCGCTTTGCCCTCCCTCATGAACCCTTGATAATTTATAAATTATTATTTTTCCATATCTTACCCTGTCCGACTTCTCCCTTTACCCACTTTTCTGTTGTCTGCCCCCCAGGGAGGAGGTCACATGTAGATCCTTGTAATCGGTTCCCCCTTTCCAACCCACCTTCCCCCTACGTTCCCAGTATTGCCACTCACACCACTGGTGCTGAAGGGATCATCTGCCCTGAATTCCCTGTGTTTCCAGTTCCTATCTGTACCATGTACATCCTCTGGTCTAGCCAGAATTACAAGGGAGAATTCAGATCATGATAGTGGGGCGGGGGGGAGGGGAGCATTTAGGAACTAGAGGAAAGTTGTATTTTTCACCGTTGCTACATCGCACCCTGTCTGGCCTATCTCCTCCCTGGACCCCTCTGCAAGGGGATCTCCAGTGGCCTACAAATGGGCTTTGGGTCTGCACTCCCCCACTAATTCACTATGGTAAGATTTTTTTGTTCTGATGATTCCTTATACCTGATCCCTTCAACACCTCATGATCGCACAGGCTGGTGTGATTCTTCCATGTGGACTTTGTTGCTTCTGGGCTAGATGGCCGCTTGTTTACCTTCAAGCCTTTAAGACCCTAGACACTATCTCTTTTGATAGCTGGGCACTATCAGCTTTCTTCACCACATTTGCTTATGCACCCGCTTTGTCTTCAGCGGTTGTATTGGGAAGGTGAGCATCATAGAATGCCAATTTAATAGAAGAAAGTATTCTTTCCTTGAGGGAGTACTTTAGTGGAGGCCCAATGTCCTTTATGAAGGCTTTTTAAAACCTCGCCTGCACAGAAAGATTTACTCCCAAATGTTGGCTGTGAACACTGACCTCAGCCCATTCAGGAGACAGATAGTTAACATATAAGTCAACAGACAAAGGCAAGATTCAATAATGAGGGACCCTTCCAAAAATCAAGTATGGAGGTTAATTTCATGCGTCAACCTGACTACGCTATCGTATCGTGACCAGTGGATTGGTCAGTAGTCCTCGTCTTCATGGTGTATTACAGTGGTTGCATGCGATGAAGCCAGTGGACTTTAAATAAAGCAGATCAGCCTTTAAAACCAAACTAAGATAAACTCACTGCCATCCAGTCTATTCCAACTCACATCGATCCTGTGGGACAGAGCAGAATGGCCCCACTTGGGTTCCTAGATCTTTCCATCATTTCCGGAGCAGACAGCTTTCTTTCTCCTGAGGAGCAGCTGCTGGGTTTGAATCGCTGACCTTGAAGTTAGCAGTTCAATGCCTAGCACACCATGCCACCAAGACTTCACCACAATGACCGTGGGCATCCTTAAACCAGGTGAAGTCTAAAAGAGACCTTACTAGTGAGCTGGAAACAGAAGGAATTCCCGAGAATATGGCCCTTACTCATCCTTCAGGTCTGGAATTGAATTCACACACACCCACCCTCACCCCCACCCCATAGCTCAATTTTCAATGAAACAATAGACAGGTCTCTAGGAGGAACAAGGAACCTGGTGAGGTACACACACCTTAGAATCAACCATTTCAGATCAAAGGCAGCATTTCCTCAAGGACCAAGTTCACACAGGTTAGGAAAGGCGGGGGAAGGGAGCTACGTGAGGATAAAATGAGGAGAGTGCGATGGAACAAAATGTGTACGAATTGTGGAATTTAAGTTGATGGTCTACTCTGTAACCCTTCGCCCAATTCACAGTAAAAAGTTAAAATTAAAGAAATTAGTTGAAAGCCTGACAGCAAAAAGGGAGTTTCCGTAGGGTGTATTCTGACTTCAGACTATAAATAGACATATTGCAAGAACTCCTCCACTCTTCTCTCTTCCTGTCACTTGACCTACACATTTTGAGATACAAGGTTACAGGAATCTCGAGCCTGTGGCCTGACATACAAATTTTGAATTTATCTGCCCCTCAAGTGTAAATCTCTTAAAATCAATCTTTCTTGCTCTCTGCTGTCTCCTCGCTTTCTTTCTATCTTATCGAGCTACCTGACTACTATCTATCTACCTACATTTCTATGTATATCATCTGTATCTGTGTCAATATAATCAGTATCTATACCTATATTGAGTCTCTGGGATGCACAATGGGTGAGCACCCAGCTACTACTCGGATGGTTCAAACTCATCCAGAGGCATCTCAGAAGGCAGGCCTGTCCATCTACTCTCAAAAGGTCACAGCCTGGACAATTCTATGGAGCTACATTCTGCACACACAGGATTGCCATTAACCAGAATCAACTTAACAACAACTACCTCTGGTGGCACAGTCGGACAAGCATCGGACTGCTAACAGAAACGTCGGAGGTTCAAACTCACCAGCTGCTCCACTGGAGATAGATGAGGCTGTCTGCATCTGTAAAAACTAATAGTCTTAGACCCTCCATATAGAATCAGTATGAGTCAGAACTGACTCGATGGCAGTAGGTTTGGAGTTATTTTTCGGGGTGGGGAGTGTTGGTATATTTCATTATACACATACCCAAGGATGCTTCAAAAACTTGGTGGAGAAATGGAAGTAAAAGATAATGGAATTTCCCCACAAAAATACAGATCCCTGTTTCCAAAGGAGCAGAGGTTGTTCATGACCTGATGACTTTCGAAAAATCTGGTTCTATTTCTCTACAGATCCTGACCAAGACACCAAGTGCTGAACTGCCAAGTGGACTCAACAGTCACATTACGATTTCAGAGGTCAGGTATTGAGGTAGTTAATTTATTGTGCCAGTCTGGCCAATAAACACGTGTGGGATTAATTGTAGGTCGGAGAGATAAATGGCTCAGCGAGCCTCACCTTTCTTGTCTCTCGCTCTTTGATCATCGGACCAGTCTGCGGTTGCCTTGCTTGTTCTGTGCCACAATTTGCAAGCTGCACTGCCTGTGGGACACCTAACCCGTGGACTGTGTCGCTGTAATTTGAGGTTCCTTCAAGACCTGCTTCGCCACACCATTGGAATTTACATCGCTTGAGCTGGAGACTGACTGTTGGTGACTTGACTGTTGGTGACCTGGCTGACTGTTGGTGACCTGCCTTGCTCTTTGCTGCCTGTGCCGGGATAGCCTGAATCTCTCTACAGAGGACTACCTGGCAGCCCTCAAGATTTGAAGGACTGCCAGTGTCTCACAACTCTCTCACGGGAGTGAGTTGCACCGAGCCATAAAGATATGCTCTACATCCTACCTTGCCAAGTAGTATCTGAGATACTAACCACTTGCAAGTAGTCATTGAAAATCCCACTATTCATCTGTACTCATTTGGAGTAAAGGTAAAGAAGGAAATCAGATTCAAGGAAGAATCTACTTGGCAGGATTAATAGTCCACACGAACCCCAGCCTCATCTCTCCCAAGGCCAGAAAAACAAGATGGCGCCCAGCTACCCTCGTGGTTCTTCTACCAGAGGCACAAAAGAATGGGGGAGGGGGGATATTAAAATGCAAACTCATAAAACAACAAAGGCCTGGCGTCCTGAACTGGGGGAAACTAGAAGGACCCGCAAGACTATTGTCCTGAGATGCTTGTTATTCTGAAATGAAAACACTCCTGGAAATAATCTTTCAGCCAAATAACAGATTTGCTCATGAAAAACAACAGTACCTCCGATAAATACTGTGTTCCTTTAAAGGAATCATATAGATGAGACCACAGGGTCATCGTTTCCACTGAAATAAAGATGAGATAGGAAGGGGGATAGTGCAGCTAGATTAATGGAAACAGAACAACTGGAACAGAAATGATGAGGCTGCTGACATGTTATGAGAAAGGTAGCCAATGCTATAGAACAATACAAGAAATTGTTAAATGGGAATTTTATTTGCTGTGTAAACATTAATCAAAAACACAAGGAAGCTACTAATGCGGGGGAGGGGTTGTAACCTTAACACCCCTCCCCCTGCCATGCTTGTGCTGCAGTGAATTCCTTACTGTCTAGCTATCTTCTTCATAATTCCCACCTACTGACTGGCGGGGACTATGTAAATGTCAGGTATTTTTGACCCACCAAGAGGGCTGGAAAGCTTGCCAATGATGCAAATAAGGGGTCTGGTACCCTTGTGGGGTGGGAGCATATAAATAAAGCATATGTAACCTTAGCAAGGCGGATTGATCAGCTCCGCCATCCAACTAGGAAAATGAGCCATGGCAGAAGCAGAAAAGGAGATCTTACTATGGTCAAGACAGAAGTACCAGGAGTAGGGCACAATCTCAAGATGCTGCGCCGAGAAAAGGGGCAGATAAATGGCAGCCGCTGAACCAGGGGACCAGCCGTCAGTGCCTTTGGGCAGGAAGCTTCCTGTCGGAGTTGACAACCTCTGGGAGAAGTTAAAATGCTTTGTAACCCTTGCTAGAGCAGGGTAGAGTTTAAGGGGTTGCCTGGCTGAGAGGTTGAGGATGTGAGAGGGGGTGCCTGTGGGCATGGCTCAGCAGAGAGTGCCCTAATCTAAGAACTGTACCCTGAGCATTTCTGATCCTGACCTGCAATTGTAGTACAGACTGTGAGTCCAGGGAATGCAGCAGAGAAATAAGAGAGAGAAAGCTCCAGGAGGTTTGGTTGGTATCAGAGTTGGCACAAAGGAGGTAGGGAAGTGGACGCATGATCTCTGCTCGTAGAAATCAGCCTCGGGCTGATGCTGAGAGTGACGCTCCTCCTGCCCATTTGTGAAATAGGAAGTGGTTAGACACCATCCCCACATCATTTTACACTCTCTCTCTCAAAAATAAATAGATAGATAAATGAGCAGGGCCGTTGGAAATAAAATAAAGCCAACGTGACATGCTGAGATGACATTTTCATAGTGCACCAGCTGGATATTTTATGAAAGTGGCAATTATCATATTTCAGTTTGAATTCAGAGGCCTCTGCTTCTAGACAACATATGCTAATCCCTGGTAACATTGCCCCTCAAAGCACAATGTTGTGAAAGTGCTTACAGGAGATTTTCAATCAATATTATCTGAATCTAACTATTAGAATAATTCCGAACAGCACTTCCCAACGTACTGTAAAACATAATGGCATGATTTCTCTGGAATATTTTATATATATATACTCTCACACTTCACCATTGCCATATCAAGATAAGGACTCTTGTTTGTATTTCCAAGGCCATTTCTTCTTTTTTTTCCATTGATGTTTCTCAAGATAAATACAGATGACAAATCTACCACAAGGGAAATTCCTTTGTATGCTATTTTTTAACAACCAAATAGATGACAGCTACTCAATGAGCTCTCCTTTGTGATGCACCAAAGCATCTTTTGTTGTGCCAACCAACATTTCATTTACATTTTATCTCCCAACATACGTAAATCTTAGTGCCTCTACTGAAATGAGAGTCCTGCGATTACGCCCTGGTCGAACAATGGATGATGCGTGAGGCTGCCAACCACAAGGTCAACAGTTCAAAACCAAGAGTCTCTCCTCGGGAGAAAGACAGAAGGAGTTCTACTCCCATAAAGAGTTACAGTCCTGCAAACCCACAGGGAAGTTCTACTCTGTGCTCTAGGGGTGATATGAGTCGGAATTGACTCAATGCCAGTGGGTTTTGTTATCTGCGGTAAGCCCCCAGCAAAGGCGTGAAATCCCGTGGAATCTAATGATCATCAAATATTCATCCAGCTCGGCTTTCTCACTTGTTTCCTTTGATGGATGACTGTTGGCTATCATCCTTTCAGAGACAATTGGCTGATTTCAGTGACTTGTCCGAGAATTTCAGTGTGACTGTCCCAGATCAAAATAAACTAAAGTCATACTTTAAAAGTACACTCTACTCCGGATAGGGCAAGATATGACAAAATAACAATCTGTGGATTATCAAGGGAGGGGATGTGGGGAGGGAGGGGGGGGAAAGAGAGTACCTGATGCAGAGGGCCTAAGTAGAGAGCAAATGCTTTGAGAGTGATTAGGGCAAAGAATGTACGGATGTGCTTTATACAATTGATGTATGTATATGTGTGGATTGTGATAAGAGTTGTATGAGCCCCTAATAAAATGTAAAAAAAGAAAAGAAAATGATGAGGGCAAAGAATGTACAGATGTGCTTTACACAATTGATGTATGTAATGTATGTATATGAATGGATTGTGATAAGAGTTGTATGAGCCCCTAATAAAACGTTAAAAAAAATTTTTTTTAAGTACACTCCACCCCACCATGCAGCAAAAGTAAATACTTTTAAAATGAATCTTTTGAGATTACGCTTCCAACAACTTTTTATTTCAAAAGTATTCCCACCTTGTTCCTTTTGGCGCAGCTCCACTAGTTCCACCTCAGTCCTGGCTCCACCCACCACCCCAGTATCTTTCAATTCCACTTTTACAGCTTCAAAGAGCTCCCTCCCACTGACTTGACCACTTCTTCATTGTCCATCCCCCGCCTCACATCTTGACTTTTTCTCACCCAACATGGCCCTTGAGCACACAATAATCACATTGGTCACAAACCCATTTGCCCATCTCCTCTACCTTCTTATTTATTTGGAAAAACTACGACCAAAGTTCTTTCCCTTCTACAGAACAAGTGACCACACCTAGAGACAAATGGACAACTCTGAGGGGCATTTCTTTAAAGATACAACACTGATCTCAAGAGTTTTCCACTCTACTCAGCGACCCCACTAGCTTTCCCGGCCAATTTAGACTCTTACTGCTAGAAAATCATTTTGCATTCCTATTCTTTCCTCCCACTCCACTGAGCTGGGTTCTTGTTTCAGAAACAGGAGCAAGCAGAAGACAACCACAGCATTTCTCAAAATTGTCTTCCCATCTACACAAATCCGTAATAAGCAATGTCTTAGCACTAGCTAACATGGCCCACCTCGCAACTGATGCCTGATCCCATCTCTTCTTGTGCATGCAGGGAGATCCCTCCACAATCTTTCCAACGCCTCCAGTCATGTGCACTGTCCGATCCTCAGCTTGCTAAACAATGACCGCCCCTTTGTTCAGGTTCTTCCCCTAGTCAGGATTCAGTCCACTTCTCTTTCCTTTCCTGTGAAATGCCCTCAATGCCAGCCCTGCCATCCAGGCGTGTTTGACTTGCTCTCTTGCATCTTGTTGGAGAAGGTCTGCCTAGTCTGCCGCTGCTCAGGCTTTTGACCCGCCAAGCCACGGGCCCTGCTATTGTGAACCACGACTCAACGCGGCTTCACTTAGCGCTCGCTTCTTGTTTCTTCTGTCCTGGAACTCCCAGCGTGAAGCGTTGGCACACTGCCTTCGTTTTCTTGCCCTCGTACCCTCAGTGGCGATTCCTTCCCCTCAGTCTCCTTCACTGCTTTCCCACCAGCTCACGACCTCTACATGTTGGGCTCACAGGCCAGCGGGTTCACCTTCGACCATCTACTGGCTCCCACGGATGGACGCATCGAAGGCCAGGGAAAAACAGCCCCAACCCCTAATGGCAAAAGCTCAACAGAAAGAAAGGAAAGGAGGGAGGGAGTGAAGAAGGAAGGAATGTATTGTTCAAAAATAAAGAGCGGTATGAGATGCCCACAGCGACTAACAGCATCCGTCGCCAATGCGGAAAACATATTTGATACAAAATTAGCAGTGCACAAAGCACTGCTGATAAGTCCTTGATAACACTTCTAATTTTGTAGGCACTTAACGTTAAGGATTGTCTTGGCTATAATCCAAATTTAGTTATGTCCAACTATTTAGATAAAAACAAGCTCTTACATGATTTCAACTCTGGCCAAAGATGATCCAGAAACCAAAGAAATAGGCTAAGACTAATGAATAGGCCCAAAGTGCTGCTGTGTATAGAGATTTGTAGATGATAAGCTCTGTATTCTTCATGAGAAACTGATGAGATACACGTGGAGGAAATAAACCTACACCATTCTAATCTTTTATCAGGCAGCTTACACAAAAGCAGCTAGGTCATGTTTTTTTTAAAAAACATGGGAGATGAATGTTAATGAAAAAGGAAAAACATAAACATAAGTAATTATGTAAATGAAGAGTAAACAAATGAATAAATAGATGTTTGTGGGGAAATTATTTGTATACGTACGAAATAATCATGTTCTTTTACATAATGTCTTGATTCATACAGCGGAGAAACTGAATCACCAAAGTCCACCGAGCCTGTGGTTTGATGACTGCTTCCCCTTCGTAGGGAACAAATGCTTTTGTTTTAGGACTTCTCCCGAAGAACAGCAGGTGGTTTCAAACTGCTGACCTTGCAGACAGCAGCTAAATGTATTAACCACTACGCCACCAGGGCTCCTGGACACCACACGCAGACTGTGAACCACAATGGGGATCCGCCAGTTGGCGCTGCGTTTCCCGCAGGTCCCACATGAACGCTAGGTCACAGTGGAAAAACGAGATGAGGTTTTCATGGCAAAATCTGGAGACACACATCTTCATGATGCTTTCCCAAGCTGCCATCTGCTCACAAGTGGAATGGAAACTTCAAGGAATCTTGTGTTTCGTGCGGACATACCAGCTGTATTACAGATGATTGCAGATGTAGTACAATATGAGCATAATGAAAATGCATAGGCCCAAATACCAGATTTCTTGGTAACATCCGTAATTTGGGTGAGGAGGAAACATGTACGGATTTTTTAATAAATCTCAATGTGTACAAATATATGTCTAGCTCCTGAACATGAGTTTAGAAATAAGTCTTAAGACTTGACAGAAGCCAGTGTCAACGTAAGCCATTGCTTTGGGGTCACATAAGACCAGAAAATGTTACGCATTTGAATTTTTGCAAGCTCAGACTTAAAAATTCTCGCTGTGCACCCTGGTCAGAGAAATAATCCACATCAAGATCACGCATATTGAGCCAATGGCAGGGAAACACACATGTAGAGCCTGATCGTTGTTGAACCTTGGCAATGGATCTACCACAGAAAGTGACTTATACAGAAGCACGGTGCAAAACTTTAACCCTACAGGAAGCCAAATACATGAAGGCCACTGTGACCCGCCAACATTTACCCCAACAACCCTGAACTAGATAGACAGGGGGCCCTCAACTGCCCAGTGGACCCCCATTCCCTAATGTAGGACAACACTTCCCTTTTCTCAGGTAACCACTCCTCCCCATTTCTACCGTGAAGCTGACCATCCTCGTACTGCACGTTCTGTACGAGGCTCATCGATCCAGAGGCAAGCATGCACCAGAATGAGGCTAGAGCCTTCCCAGGAGTGTGTAGTTGGGAGCTGGGGTGAACTTTATACTTCCTTTCCAGGAGTAAAGCTGAGAAGGGCAAGGCAATCCCCCTCCCCCTCCCCCCCCTCCCCCCCGCCGCAGTCATGACTGCCATCAGTAGGGGGGTCAGGCATGGAAGGGCACCATCATACTGAGAGGGAGAGAGGCCGGGCGTTCTAGGTGTTGAGAAGTCCTACAAGCCCAGCTATAGCCCTGCTCTGTCCTTTGCTACATAAACCAGTAAGCTCCCAATTTTCTGGCTAGAGCTGATGTTCTCTCTCTAGCCGCCCAGACTGTCCCAAATAACCCAAACCCAAAGTCGATGAACCATATACTTGTAAGCCCGAAAGAAAGCATCTGTTCTTGGTTACAAACCTTTGAGGTGAGGCACATCTGCACAGGTGGCCCCGGACTGCATTCATGCAAAATGCAGTGGGTTTGGACAGGAGATGAAAGGCTGTCTTGGGGAAGGGAGAGAGTCATCCCTAGGTGAAAAAGTCAGGTTTGACTAGAGTAGATAACAGGTTTACCCACCCTGACAGGCTTCGTGGAAGCCCCCGGAAATATAACTAGGACGAGAACAGCACACAGGTGTGCTCTAAGGATAGCTTGTAACCCTGTGGGTGATGCTGAGCTTCCCTAAGCTTCAGGCTTCCTCTCCTGTAATGGAGACTAGTGTCATTATCACAGGGCTCTCCGAAAGCGGGTCTTCTTTAAGGGTGCGCCTAGTATGGTCAGCATCATAATCACCTGACATGCTTGTTATAATGCAGATTCCCGGGCCCTTCCCCAGACCTTCCGGATGGAGGCCTGCACTGCAGGCAGGCAGGAAGAGAGTGAGGGAAGGGAGGAGTGAGGAATGGAGAGAGAAGAGGGAAGAGGGAAAGGAAGCAGCTAAGGTGATTGTTATGGGTACTAGAGTTTGAGACCCGTAGTGATAGGGTTAAATGTGTCCGCAATTAGTATAGCCAAGCACAACTGCAATCGCCTACGACAAACTCTCAGAAAGGTCACTGCCATCAACTTGATGCCAAGTCATGGCAACCCTTTAGGACAGGGTAGAACTGCCCCTGTGAGTTTCCGAGATCATCAATCTTTACAAGACTAGAAAGATGTCTCCCAAGGAGTGGTTGGTAGCTTCTAACTGCTGACCTTGGGGCGATCAGCTCAACATGTGACCCCTGTGCCTCCAGGGCAACTCGACTAAAGAACTTTTAGTGAATGTTTCCTACCACTTCTACCAACAAGCACATCCATCGCATAAACACAGAGACTGCCGAACCTGACATTAGTGCCAAGGTGTTTTCCCCCAAATAATGTGACGTTATACTTTGAAATGAGTGTGTGTGTGGGGGGGGGGGATTGTCACAGTTTTTACCATTAAAATCAGGAATTCTCAACCTTGACTGAGCAGTAAAGTCATCTGGAGAGGTTTTAAAACTCCCTATGTTCAAGGTCATCTCCTTGACCCCTCCATGTCTCTACAGGTGAAGGTTCGGCCATCAGCACTTTTTAAAGTGTCCCCAAGAGATCGCATCATGCAGCCAGAGTTTTCAGAGACTCTGCGGGAAGAATGTCAACAGCACACAATGAGATCCCGGACAGAAAGGTTCAGGTGTCCTGGAAATTGTGCAGGCATGCCAATATCATGGTCTCCTCGAGGAGGCTAGATTTTAGTTGCTACCTATTTTACTGAATGGTAAACTTAGCGAACAGAGTAAAAGTCTATCAGTAGATGTGTGTTTGCTGGTGTTAGATGCCATCGAGTCAGTTCTGACCCATACCAACGCTATGCACAATAGAACAAAACACCGCCCTTCCCATTGCTCCTGTGCCTGAGCCCATTGGTGTAGCCACTGTGCCAATCCATCTTCTTGAGAGCCTTCCTGCTTTCCCTGCTCCTCCACTTGACCGAGAACAATGTCTTTCTCCGGGAACTGGTCTCTCCTGACATCATGGCCCTGTCCAAAGTATGTAGATGAAGTCTTGCCATCCTTGCCTCCAAGGAGCACTCTGGCTGTACTTCTTCCCAGACAGATCGGTTTGTCCTTCTAGCAGTCCATGGTAACTTTCAATATGCTTCTCCATGATTCAAATGCACCCATTCTTCTGCGGTCATCCTTATTCAATGTCCCACTTTCACAGGCCCGTGAGACAATGGAAAGAACCATGGCTTGGGTCAGGTGTGCCTTAGATTTGTACCCATAAACCTGGAAGATGGGTCAACATAGATGGAAGGATATCATGGCTGGTAAAGCAGAGGGTCAACGAAGGCTCTCAGGGAGGATGACAGCATGGCTGTGACAATGACCTCCAGTGTAGGAACAATTGGGAGGATGGCTCAGGAGCAGGCAGTGTCTTTGTTTGCTGTCCAGAGGGTCCTTGTGAGTCGAAATCAATTCGATGGCACCTAGCAACAACAAAAAAATGATATATATAATGCTCAGTTCTATGTGCAGCCAATGTATTTACAGGTCCTTGTTTTAAAAATAAAGAAAGCCATGTGCAGAGAGTTGCCCGTGGTGTGTCACAAGCGAGCCTCTGCGATGATCCTAATTCTGTGCTCTTGGAGTTCCAAAGGAGAGAAGGAAAGAGAACTTTACAAGTGAGCACAACAGAACCAACCCGAATGAGAAGAAAATCCAGGGGCATGTCGGTGATGTCTGTCAAAGTCAAGGACTTAAGAAGCTAGCACCATTTCATCTTCCAGGCTCCGTCACGCACACATCCCATTGTAGCAGCAAGCACCCCAAATCTTCAGGCCAAGGGTACGGCCCTGTCATCGGAGAGCCCAGTGGTCACTGCATCTCACCAGTCAAACGTGTTTCTGGTGTGCCCAGTGCAGAGTGACTGGAGAGAAAGTAAGAAAATAAATCTCGCAAATAACAGCCAAAGCAATACACAAAAATCATGCAAGCAAACAACGTCTCGTCTAACACGTCTTTGGGTTTTTTGAGCTTGTGGTTGTCAGGCAGTTTAGAGTAGGCCCCACCTCACGGCGACCCTACCAGACAGCAGAAACCTGCCTGGTCCTGCGCCATCCTCACAACTATCAGTGTCGCAGCCACGGCGGCACCCCTCTTTCCGCGTCTCTCCCACCTTCCTGGCTTCTAAGGAGCATTCCGTGTGTACTTCCTCTCTGGCAGATTTGCTTGTTCTTTTGGTAATCCGTGGCACTTTCAATATTCTCCTCCGACGCGGTAAGTCAAATGCATCAATTCTTCCTTATCCATTCCAGTTTTTTGGAGGGTATGACGCTTCATACTCGCCTAAGAAATGGCTTGAATTTCAGCTCCCACACAGTGAGAAGCATCAGGCACGGTGACTGTTTCTAAGATCTGTACTGTAGGCTGGTGAGGAAGGGGTCATGTATGTCATGATACCTTCACCCCCACAAGGTAATTGATAGCAGCTGGAGGAATGTTTTATTTTTGCCCTCCCACCTTCGCCTGTGAGCTGAAGCGCAGCTGAGTCATGTGGCCTTATCTCCATTTCCTCCTTTCGGGCCGAGTGACAGGCTTAGTTCTTTTCCATTAGAAACTTTTGAAAATATGTTTTGACTTTCAAGGGGCATTTGAATACATCAAGGGAAGGTCAGTGAATCTGACAGGCAGCTGTCGGATGCAGGGCAGATTTGTTTAGCATTTGAATCAGCAGGTATTTTTAAGATCAATTTCAAAGAGGAATTTGGAAGAGAATATTTCTCCTACACAACAAGGCTCTTATTAATTTGAAGACAGTGTTTCAGTGTCACCAAAAATAAATTCTTAACTCCTACTTTACATGGCATAAAATGAAAACAGAAAAATAGGCGTTCCAGCAAAAATAGAATGACCCTTAACTTGGGTTCTTAAAAATTTGGGATACTGGTAAACTTTCTGACATCCCTTAATGCGCTTGGCTGCTAGCCAGAAAGGTTGGAAGTTCAAGTCCATCCAGAGAAACCTTGAAAGAAAGGCCTGGTGATAGACTACAGAAAAACCACTCACTAAAATCCCAAGGGTGCATAGTTCTACCCTGGCGCAAACAGGATCATCATGAATTGGAGATAACTTGACAGTAAGTGACTTTGGTTTATAAAGCTCCTGTGGAAGGTTCTGAAAGGTCGATTCCTAACTTTCACCCCAGGCCTACTGAATCAGAAACTGGGAACAGCATCAGGCCACGACGTTCATCACAAGCAGTGCAGACTGTTCTGATGTGGGGGGTCTCTGAATCACACTTTGCAGAAACCGCTGCCCTGAAAATTATAGAGGAAGTCCGAAAGACCCTATGCTTTGTCCTGGACACCAGACCCAAGCCAAAGCACTTGCCCTAAAGTTGATTCTGCCTCCTGGCAATGCCATGTGGGTCAAAATAGAACTGTGTTCCTTTGGGTTTTTAAAGGTAATTTTTTCAGGAAGTAAGACCAGCAGGTCTGGGTTGGTTTTGCTGTTGTTTGTTTTTTCTAAGATTTGAACCCCCAATCTTTCCATTCCTAGTCAAACACTTAGCCATTCGCACCACCCAGGGGCCATCCTGGCCATTTCACCCACGCAAAGGCCTCTGGGGGTCCAAAATTCCATCCACTCAATGTTAGCAATAAATTGTTCAAGACACCCCCATGGCCTTAGGGATTAATGCACTCACCACAATGTCTTGGGATTTCTTATCTGTAAAACCTGAGCACGATTTTTAAGGGATTAAACAAAGACAAACTGGAACTCGTTTTAATCGCTAATAGTTGCTACTTACCTTAGCTGTAGTGATGTATGAAGTCAGATAAAGTAATGCCATTAAAACCCCCAGTGAGAAAAATTCCTCGTGCTGGAAATCCATTTGTGCAAGACTGTAATAGACTCGGAGACATAGGCTCTGCCCTGCCTCCAGTCCCGGTGCTCTAGTACATCCCAGACACCGTCAGCTATCAAGTGCATCCACAGCGAGCTTTCACATCACGGCAGCAAGGCATTGGGGAGCAGTCGCTCACTAAGTTAATTGGTTTGTATTGATTCCAGGATCCATTCAAATGAGTACATTGCAGAAAGGAATGCGCGAGGAGGTTAAGGAACTGCCAAAGTTGTGTTCAATCTCTGTCCATTAACCAACTCCAGTAGCGTTTTCAGGCAAACAGCACACGTGCATGTTCTTTGTTAACTACTAAAAGCATCCTAAAATACTGTCCGTACATTGTAATAAGCTCACAAAGTGATTTGATGAGAAGGCATATAGACTAAAAAACTTGAAAAACATTCTTGAGGCTTAGATGTAAGTTTCTCTTCCAATTCTCTAAAGCTCTAAGGACCTCAGCATCCCCTGCCTGCCTCCCCCCACCCCCCATTGCCCACCCGCCTGACATTTGCCCAGGTGCCTAGCCACCCTTCTCTTGCTCTCAAGCTTCACTTCCATTGGAGGAAGCAAGGGATCCCACTATACTTTCTATACCAACTAGACTTTATAGAAGTGGGAAGGGTTTGAGGAATGGGTGGAGAAGAATGGAGGACAACAGAACCCATCTGGGGGCTGTCAGTCTGCTATACTAGGTGGGCAAAATCAGCAGTCTTACTTCTCAGTGATTTAGTGATAACAGACTGTATAGATCACATACTAAAAATCATGACAGTACTTTCTGATCTTATCTTTATCACAAAGTTTTCCATTTTATGGAGTTTCATCAGAGGAAAAATGTCACAGATTTAAAATGTTTCCTTCCTTCAACCAGGTAGTGTCTGAAACCTATGATCAGGACAAACTACATGTACGAACACACACACACACACACACACACCCTAAGAGCCCCGTTTTCAGATTTCCTTTTCTTGCAAAAACCATATGCTCTTTTTGTGTGTATTAAGCCGTTCAACCATTATTGAGATTCTCCACATTGAAGGTAAGATGCGTGACATCACACATCAATGCAATAAAAAGGAAAGGCCATGGCGACAGCACCAACAGCACTGCTGATAATGATCCACGCTACAGTCCTTCAAGAAACTCTAAGAATGAAAAAGCAGCATTGAAATTTTGTAATGTGAACACTATTAGGAGATAAAAGTTAATAATTGGCTTGCCTTCGCCCGATATTCCTCTATGAACGATAGGCGGTTTCTCTTGATTCCTTATCATGAGCGCGAAAGGTTTCGCGTCACACTCTCTTCCATCTCCTTTCTGTGCTTCATAGATACTCTTCTGTTAGTTGCCCTAATTACGTAGATATAGTCTTTAAATCTTTATTGATCAAATGTAAAGAGCGTCACTCAGCTTCCTAGGATGACGTATGAGAAGATGCACTCCCTTGGTCTCCACTCCACACTTCCAGCTCTTTCTAGTTCTGAAGTTTTACCACGATATCCTTATTTTTCTGATGTCAAACTTTGGAGCATCTCTCTTTTGTTCAGTCAACATAATTTAACTTCCATGCTTTGTATATGGCAATTCTGAAAACTGAAAATAAATAGGATATTTCCGGCTCTATAATTATGATTGTTATTCAGGATAGTCATGGGTAGTGAGATGAGGACACTTGGAAAGGCATAACAAGTAGATCAGTCAGAAAGGAGTATAGTAATACAATAATATTAAAAATCATCTTTGTCACTACATCAGTTCCAAACGTCAAGGTCAAATTTGTCCCCTTGTCATTGTTTAGCTACCGTCAAGTGAGCCCCGGGTTCGTGGTGACTCCATGCACAACAGATTGGACCACTGTGATCCAATGGATTTTCACTGGCTGATTGTTGAGATGGCGATCACCATGCCTTTCTTCCTAGTCTTCCTTATTCTGGAAGCACCACCGAAACCTGCTCAGCATCATAGTATGAGGTGTGTTGCTTAGGGATTGAACTCAGGTCTGCTGCATAGAAACAAAAATTCTAGTGATCTCATTCTTTTACTCAAAATTCTGTCCCATTTCCATTCTTTTTTTTATTTGAATTGAGGGCTTTTTTGGGGTGCAATTTTTGGGGCTTTTTTACAAGAATTTCTGACTTTCTTTTTTCTTGTCGACAGAAGAACCACTTCTTTATTGCACTGTCAAGATTGTCCGGCTGGCCGGCTTTGGACAGGTCTTGCAGTAAACTTCAGGCGAGAGATGCGGCTATGTACCCGCTAAAGACTTACAGCCTCACAAACCCACGCGGGCAGTGTTAGCCGTCCTTCAGGGTCGCTGTGAGTCAGAATCAACTTCATGGCAGTGATTTTTTGAGACCATTAAACTGGATTTTTATTTTTTGTAATGGCTCTTATTGGTGTTGGTTGGCTTGTTTTGTTTTTTAGTTTCACTGTTTTCTTCAGGGGAGGTAGACGGGTTGTTGGTTTTTTTGTTTGCTTGCTTGTTTGTTTCTATGTTTCCTTTGGAAACTCTACCTAGGAAAGGATATTATGCACGGTAAGGAAAGGGGCAGCGAAAAGAGGAAGACCCTGGACAAGGAGGATTGACAGAGTGGCTGCAACATGGGTTCGACCCTAACCACAGTTGTGCGAAGACTGGCACGGGAGCGGGCGGTGTTTCACTCGGCGGTACACAGGGCCGCCACGGGGCAGCGCTGACTTGATGGCGCCCAACAAGAACAACTAGCGTGCTCGTTACACTTGCTAGGCCTTTCCTGTCCGAAGAGGATGAATGGTCAACTGAACATTTCCAGCGTTTCAGGAACAGAAAACGAGGACCTCAGAAGCAAAGCCCTGTTATTTTGTAACTGAACGCGAAGGGTCCCTGAGAGCATAAGCGATGACAACTATTCTGTTTGGACTCTTTGGGTGATTTGTCCCACATATTGTTTGTCCTGGCTCGCAGTTCCTGGCTCGCCTCCTCCCTCACTTTCCACTCGTGTGATCTTAGGGCATTCGTACGTGGCTCTGTTTTTACGAAAGGAAAGCACTAAGCACAGAGGTAGTAGGTCTCCTAAGGGCCTTACACTGTTCAGCTGAGCTGTTCCCAGTACTTGACCTACAACTTGAAGTCTCTCCTTCATTTGAGCCTACTGCCCACACGAAGGGCAGAGAACGTCCAGAGCCTGTGCTGCAGCCAGCTCCCCCAGGTTCCCAAATGTCCTCACTCTGCCATTTCCATTCTTACACTCGTTCTGCTACTCGAGTGGCTCTGTTTTTCAAGCTTTTCAAAAGGTTTCTTGGGAAAACAACGCCAGTCATCCCCAAGTATAACACTATTCATGTTGTGGGGTTCAAGGTGATGGTTTAATCACACATTGCATTTCCACCGGCTTCTAATAACTTCGTAAATGTATTGTCCGTTCATGATACTATTTCAGGCCTATACCCTGGTAGCAAAATGGCTAAATACCAAAAGGTTGGCAGTTCAAACCTATCCAGCCACCCCACAGGAGAAAACACATGAAGATCTGTTCTTGAAGAGATTAAAGCATAGGAAACCAGATGGGACAATTCTCCTCTGTTACATGGGTTACTATGAGTCAGAATGAATTTAACAGTACCGACCAACACCAATGAATTGCAATCACCAATACATTAAAATTATTTGAATAAAATCAACAAGGCTAGAGTTGTAAATCTTTGTCTATCTTAAAATTAGAACTACAAATACATACTGGGGGGCACTGTTTATTCCTGACTTTCTACAATGTCCATAATTTCTCATCTTTATGAATTAATGCTGGACAAAATTTTATAAGCCCTCATCATAATAAAAGTAATACTAGTTGCTCCAGATTGAATGGAAAGAGCAATCATGACTCCTTTATCCATCTGCCACACTGTGGGGCTTGCATGGTGGTTTGATGCTAGAACCCATGCCATTGGTACGTCCAGTCTCAGAAGGGTTGTCCATAGTAGATGGGCTTCAACCAGGCTTTCTCACTGAGACAGGCTAAAAGGAAAAAGGAGTCAGTCCACTTGTGAAGTATTAGCTACGGAAAACCCTACACATGTGATATGGTACGAGAAGATGAGTCCCACAGAGTAGAAGGCACCCAAAGTATGGCTAGTGTGGAGACACAATTGTCCTTCATAAGGAGGATGGAGCCGAGGTTTCAGCACCTTCGTTTGTTGCTGTGGTACAACCTAAAAGGAGGAGAAATGGGTGAAAACGCCCATGAATGATACAATGTGGGATGTATGACACATGAATCCAGGAAAATTGGAAATCATTAAAAATGAACTAGAATGCACATCTTGATATCCAAGGCATTTGTGAACTGAAATGGACTGCTATTCGTCTTTGGATCTGACAGCCCATGTAGTTTACTATGCCAGGCGTGACAAACTCAAGAGGAACGATCGCACATGCATCATCATGAAGAATATTCCAAGGTCTAGCTTGACGTGATAGGGTAAGATCTATATGCTTACAAGACAGCCTAGGTTAATACAACTATTATTCAAAATCACTAAAGCTAGTGATGAAGAAATTGAAGACTTTTGTCAACTTCTTTGGTCTGAAATTGTTCAAACAGGCAATCAAAATGCACTGATACTTACTGGTAATTAGGAATTAAGGGGAAGAGGATCCACAGTTGGAAAATATGGCATGGTTTGGTAACAGAAACTAAGCCAGAGATCACATGGTAGACTCTTCAAGACCACTGATTTCTTCATTGCAAATACCTTTTGTTCAACAACATCGAGAGCACTATACACATGGACCTCCCCAGGTGAAATACAATTACCTCCGTGGGAAAAGACCATGGAGAAACTCAACAGCATCGGTCAAAATACGGCCGGGTGGGGAGGGGGGGGATGATTCACATTCAGCTGCTCCTATGCCAGCTCCGTTGAGAACTAGAGTCTGTCTGGCCCAAGTCACGGCATTTTCAATCCCTTCCTCTACCTGGGAAAGCTGGAGAATGAATACAGAAGACTGGAGAAGAATGGATGCATTTGAATTATGGTATTGGCACAGGATATTGAAAGTACCATGGACGGCCATAAAAAACAAACAAGGTGTGTTGGAAGAAATACAACCAGAATGCTTTTCTCAGCGAGGACGGTTAGAATTCATTCAGACACTTTTGCTCTGTTCAGGAAAGACCATGATGACCTGGACAAGGACATCATGCTTGGTCAAGTAGAAAGCCGGCCCCAAAGAAGAAGCCCCTCTTCGTGCGGCTACAACAGTGCCCTCCGCCAGGACAGCAGCTGTGAGGCTGGCACAGGACCAGGCAGTGTTCTTTTCTGTTGTCTATGCGGCAGCATGTACTCCACGGCACGTGACAACACGGACAACACACCACTTGCATAAAATGTACAGAATGACTGGGATCGGACATTATATCCGGAGGGTGGGTTGATAGAGAGGCTTTTGGTGTTTTTTTTTGTCCTTCATAAAATTTTTGCTGGGGTCACGAGTTAATGGTGAAATGAAACTATGCCGATTTAGTCTCTTATTTTAGCGACAGAGAACATGAAGTCACATCGCTCTTTCTTCCGCTAAAGAAAAATTATTCTGCAAAAATAAGAAAAAGTGTCTCTGGAATGGAGGGCAGTCTCCGGCGAGAGCAGGTCATGCTGGTGTTTCTGGAAGCCTGCGAGGACCACTGAGCAGGGCGCTGAGTGTGTGGAACCATCCAAGCACCCGAGGGGAGCCTGGCGGGCCCTCAACCTCCATTCTGATTCAGAAGGAGGCTCCGCCTGCATAGCACCCTCCCTTCCTACTGCAGCGCCAGGGTTCCCTTTTTCTGTTGAACTGCAGGGGCGGCAAGACAAGAGAGCAATCGGTGCCCAGGAAACTGGAAAAGGTAAGGAAGTACTTTCCACCAGAGGGCACCAGACAGAGGGAGCTTATTCCCTCACCTTTGGCAGAGTCTCTCTACCTGGAGGAGTGAGATCAGGGCCTCATGGATTCCGATGAGCCCAGTGCAGACTAAGAAAAACAAAACAAAACAAACGCATGGTTTGGAAGTTGGACAGAATGTCAGGGTGGAAGCACCGTTTGGTGACTCCGTGAAAGTGAAATCACTCCAAGACGGGTAAGAACGGAGCCCACCAGCCATCCATCAGGGCCTCACACCCTGGTGGCTTGCATGTTGCTGTCATCCTAGAAGGTTTGCCACCAGACTTTCCAATCCCAGCAGAGTCTACCCATGGTGAATGCATTTCCAGACGAAGGCAGATGCGGAAGAAAGACCTGGCAATGCCTGATGGAGCACAATGAAATGGTGCTGGGGCTCTGAAAGAAAAGTCCCCTCAAAACGAATACACAGAGGCTGCGACAAAGAAAGGAGTGCTCACCCACAACTGTGCAGATGGCAGAGGACAGGCAACCTTTTGTTTTGCTAGCAGCAACTTCTGACAACGATGATCTAATTGCCACGTACAACACAGCACAGGGCACTTCCTGTTCTAAAGCTTGACTCAAAGGAACCATCTGACTCAACAGCTCTCAGGTTCGGTTCTCTCTGCCCAGGGCAGTGGAGCTCCACCTTCCTCATGCCACCACCCTTCAATGCAATTCCCCAACCATAACATTGTTTTGGTTGCTACTTCATCACTGTCATTTTGCTACTGTTATGGATGAGGCGACCCCTGTAAAAGGGTTGTTCCACCTCCCAATGGGGTCTCGACCCACAGGTTGAGAACTACTGGCCTAGGTGAAATCCTGGGCTGGTTGAACATAGGATAGTGATCTCTGAGCCACATGGAAGCTGCACTCAAGAAAGGCACGATGTATACAGGAGGCAGTGCCTGCATCTGAAGTCTGCAAACTCAATCGCCGGTGCCAAGGCAAAGCAGAACATCACTTGTGGAATGGGCCAGTTAATCACTGTTGCTGCCATCTGCAGGAGGCATTCTCTCAAGTGACTGTTGGTCACACTCTCCTAAGAAAGGAATCCTTCTCTTCCCTGGTGCCTTCATTCATCACTTGCCCGTCCTTTGTCGCATTTCCTCTGCCATCACTTGACTGGCTACCTAAACCGATCCAAGTGTCCACAGTATGGAGTGAATGGATGTCAGCTGCCGAAAAGGGTCCGGTCACCTGCTCTACTTATGAACTGCTTGACCTTCGGTGTCTTCATGTATTAAAGGGGAATAACACTTCCCAAACTACGCGTAGGTTTTGAAAAATGATGCGCCTACAACCCTTCGCACAAGGCTAAGCACATGGCCAGCACCAAGGAAATAACCATTTCTGTGGGGCCATTACTTTCTAGCAACAATGACATTGAACCACAGCTTTCGGTGGCTGAACAATCTAAAGCATCAAGGTGGAAATTCTATATCCCAGAGTTTTCTGGAACAGAATATGACCCAGGGCAGGTGCTGTTCCTAACGTACATTATGCTATAATTCCGGGCCTATTTAAATGACTGCTAGAGCTGATGTTTTGAATCGAAAACCTCTCCTATATAAAAAAACAGACTTACTTTTTATCTGAACATGGCTCTAGCCATCAGATCTCCTAACAGAATCATAAGGCCATAAGGTGAGGCAAATCGAAGTCTTATTATGTAGAATCTGCTTTAATATTTGTCAATATAGGAAGGCTATGCATTGTTCAATGCAACTGAAAATGAGTTTGACTTCAATAAAAATCAATTAGCTGCCGTGTTCAAACTCAAAGTGTCTTATCCTATATGACATCTGTTCTAGAATTCCCCTTCAGTCAGCTAACAATTTCTCAAGTATTGATCATACCTGAAAACTACAGTGATTGGTTATATTTGTAAAGCCAGCATAACTCCTTTAGGGAGGATGAGGAAGAGAAGAGACACCGTTTACACACACACACACACAAGCACATGCTTACAGAGGCGCATTACTAACACATCCCCTAGGATCACAGGCACCAGCGATGAAAAGGGCAGTGTTGCTTTCGTTCTTAAGAACAGCAAAGCCTGTGGAACACAACTCAACTCCGGTGTCAGTCTCTTGCTTCCATCTTGGTTTCTCCTCCTCTGATCTTTTATGATTCCAGCTGATATGAGCAATGCTAGAATTTCTTCCCATTAAAATGTAGAAGAGGATGAGGCCAAGAAACAATAGACAAAGCGGTTTCACTGGCCCTCAGAAAGAGAAACATAAGGCTACCATGTAACCCAGCGAGTCCACTCCTAGATATATACCCCAAAGCATTGAGAGCAGGGATTCCACTGGATGCTTGCATGCCAGTGTTCATTGCAGCAATAGCCAAAAAGTAAATTTAAAAAGAACCAAAAAACCCCCAACAACAAAGAAATATCCATCCACAGATGAATAGATAAACCACAAACAAAACCAAACTCGCTGCCATCAAGTCAATATTGACTCATGCCAACTATAGGTCAGGGTAGAACTGCTTCTGTGAGTTTGGAAGACTATAACATCTTCCCCACATGTTCACAGCCACGTTATTTCTTAGAGACAACCCAAATGTCCGTCAACAGGTGAAGAGATCAACGGACTGTGGTCTAGTGACACTGGGGATATTCCTCAGCCAGTAAAGGGGGTGAATTACTCGCCACCATGTCTTAGTCCTCTCTCTGGTGCCAATAGAACAGAAAGAGCACACGGGGATGACTTTGCCCAACAGATGTATTCGCCCACGGTTCAGAAGGCCAGTCATCGGAATTCAGAGATCCAGATCTCAGGGGAGACGTAAGCTGTAAGGTACTGTCTGAGACTATAACTTTTTTTTTTTTAACAATTTATTGGGGCTGATACAATTCTTTACACAGTTCATACATATACATACATCAATTGTATAAAGCACATCTGTACAGTCTTTGCCCTAATCATTTTTTTCTCTTTTCTTCTTTTACATTTTATTAGGGACTCCAACAACTCTTACCACAATCCATACATATACGTACATCAATTGTATAAAGCACATCCATACATTCCCTGCCCCAATCATTCTCAAGGCATTTGCTCTCCACTTAAGCCCCTTGCCCGGCTATCAAAAGAGATAGTGTCTGGGGTCTTAAAGGCTTGAAGGTGAACAAGCGGCCATCTCGCTCAGAAACAAATAAGCCCACATGGAAGAAGCACACCGGCCAGTGCGATCACGAGGTGCCCAAGGGACCAGATATAAGGCATCATGCAAAAAAAAAAAGATATAAGTGTGTGTATGTATGTGTATATATGTGTATATGTATATATGTATGTGTATATATATATTATATTAAATGAAGGGGGAAGTGCAGAGTGGAGACCCAAGGCCCAAGTGTCGGCCAATGGAGATCCCCTCATAGAGGGGCTTAGGAGAGGAGATGGGTTAATTAGGGTGTGAGGTAGTATCGATGAAGAACACAGCTTTCCCCCAGATCCTGGATGCTTCCTCCCCCCAACTACCATGATCCGAATTCTACCTTGCAGAGCTGGATAGGACAGAGGCTGTACACTGGTACATATGAGGGTTGGAGGTACAGGGAATCCAGGGTGGATGATACCTTCAGGACCAAGGGTGTGAGGGACGATGCTGGGAGAGTGGAGGGTGAGTGGGTTGGAAAGGGGGAACTGATTACAAGGAGCCACATGTGACCTCTTCCCTGGGAGAGGGACAGCAGAGAAGGGGGGAAGGGAGACCCCGAATAGGGCAAGATATGACAAAATAACGAGGTATAAATTACCAAGGGCATATGAGGGAGGGGGGAAAGGGGAGGGAGGGGGGGAAAAAAAGAGGACCTGATGATGAGACTATAACTTTTTATGGGAGTAGAAATCCCCATCTTTCTCCCACGGAGCAGCAGCTGGTTTCAAACTATGGGTCAGCCTAACTCGTAACCTATCCAGGGCTCCTGGGTATGTGAAAAGTAAAATAGACATACAATGGAATCTTTTTAGTCACAAAGGAAAAATAAAGCTCTATGGTCTTCTACAACTTGCATGGATCTTGAAAACCTAAAGCTAAGTGAAATCAGTGAGACACAACTAGAATCATGACCGTCACAGAGATTTTTATTTATAGAACCAAAACCACTGCCATAGAGTTGCTTCAGACACACAGTCACACTAGGGCTTCTGAGATTACTAATCTGCATGGGAGCAGACAGCCGTATCTTTCTCCAGTGGAGCAGCTAATAGATTTGAACCACCAACCATGCAGCTAGTAGCTCAACACCTAACCCACAGTGCCACCAGGGCTCCTTTATAACACTTAAAATAGGTAAATGTACAAAATGTCCAGATATGAAAAATGCAGAGCAACGTTAGGTTAATAGCGGTTGCCAAGAACTGGAGGGAACGAAGATGGGATGGGAGTTAGTGCTTAATGAGAACTGAGTTTCTGTTTGAAGCGACGAACCAATTTTGGAACTAGACAGTGGTAATGGTTGCACAAAGAACCCTGGTGTTGCCAGGGGTTAAGCATTGGGCCGCTAACCGAAATGTGGGCAATCCGAACCCACCAGCTGCTCTGTGGGTTAAGATGGGTTTGGAAATAGTGACGTTGTAGGAGGTCTTAGTTCTCTCCTTTGGGTCTCATTTGAAAAGGCAGCTGCACCACCTTGTGAACATAATTAATGTTATTTAATTGCACTCTTAAAAGGGGCTAAAGGACAAGCTTTATGTTACACATATTTGACTTTGATAATTGTTTTGAATCTCCAAGAAAATACTGTTCAAAAGCATACACCTGTCTGAACCAAAGCAAACACGGCTTCCAGGCAGAATCATATGAAGTCATCTAGAGGAAGCCATCGGATGGCAGGAGAAATGTGCACAAAACCATAAACGATGAGAAAGAGACATAGGGTCTGATTTAGAAGTAAAGGCACGCTAGACGGATAGGAAGAATCCTAACTGCTATACGAGAGACGCCTCTTGAAAATGAACAATATGGCCCCTTGGTTGGCATCCAGGAGCGTGAAAGAACAGAACATCAGTGTGTGTATGTGTGTGTGTGTGTGTGTGTGTGTGAATTTTTCAACGCTTATTGCGAATTAGGTGATAGTTTACAGAGATCATCCATTTTCCCCACAACAAATTCATATTTTGTTTCAACCCCAAATTGCAATCCCTTCAAAGTAGCATCACCTCTGCTACTTCCCCCCTGTGCTTCCTGCTTCCATCCTTCCATCTTTGAACTTGGTCCTTTGGAAAATGATGCCCTTTGGTTCTTAAATGGAAAAAGGCCACAGTATCAGATGATGTCACACATTCTGTTGAATAGCAGCAATTGACAAAAGGGAAGAAAAAAATCCTTAAACCATTCATATTAATATCATTCTTTAGTCTAGGAATTCTACTTCTATTACTGTGTTGAAATGAAAAAGCACGTTTTAAGGGTATATGAAAATTTGCCTACAATTATGCTCATTATCCATACTTATAATGAACTTCCAAATAAAAAACACATAAAAACTAAATAACCAACAATAGGAATATGGTTAAATAAGATATGGTACATTCAGGTACTAGAGCAATAGGTAGTTATTTTAAAATAACTGAAAGCTTAGCATGGGGGGAGTTCATTGTATAAATCCAAATGACTAATGATCAAGCAGAACTGTGTAGAATGCACATTTAAAGTATAAAATTTTCTGTATATTATACAGATAAATACAAAGTTTAAGGTAAGTAAATACCTTAAAATGTAATTATGGTCATCATTCAGGTTGAAAGAATAACAAGTAATGTTATATATACACATAATATATGTGGATTCTATAGGAATTTATTAGGTTTATAAATAGAAATACATTAAAATATAAAATAAGATTTCCTTACTAGTAAAACTTTTGAGAGTAGGCAGAGGATCAACAATAAAGTCTTTCAGAGTTTATACTTTTGAAAGAATACTATAATAATCTTCACTTGCAGGCCATTTTACTTGTTTAATAAGTTGCATTATTTAACAAACTAATACCTTATAAGGTTCTTTATCTTTCCTTTATAACGTTCTGCCATGAGGGATAGAAACACAGAGGTGACTAACTCCTCCCTTCACACTCATGGCCTCTCAGCTGCCTGCACGGATAGGTATAAAACTTGGTCTTCTTAGGAAAACATGGGAAATTTCTCTGATAAATACACGCATAGATATTGGCATCGTGTTTCCATACGTTTTAAAATTTCTATGCTCAATAACAATAGTCCAAATTTATAAGTTGTGGTAGTTACATAATCTGTTTCAATTTGAGGCTTAAGAGTGAATGGGTGGACTTTAGCCTGTCAATCAGGTCACAGCTTGACGAGCTTATTTGGAGACCCTAAGAAGATAAATAGTTTGTGGGAGGTGGGACACAGACTCCCTCCCTGTGAGACATGCTTGCTGACAAGACACATGGGGCTAAGCTAGAGCCCTGGAGCTGAAGGAGCTATGTGGAGGCCCCTGCCAGCACTGAGATGCTTCTACTGCCACCAGATCCACAAGACTTTCCACCCACTGGTCTGTGATCTTCCTGCATTCGACGGCATTCAATGTGTTTTGTGAGTCTGAAGAGAATTTATAGACTGGTATTGGACATATAGGCTTGATCTGGACTGGGCTGGGATGTTTTCTCAATATTCGATTGCTCTTGAACATAAAGCTCCTTATTATACACATGAGGATCTATGAAATTGTTTCTCTAGTCTACCCAGACTAACACATAAGTAAGCCAGGGAAAACAGGTATCGAAAATGTGTCAAAGTTCTATATTTAAGGCATGACGGGCTTATTCTAATAACAGGGAAACAAAACCTATATCACACCATGACCTCCCACAGTGATACTCTGGCAAGGACCTAAAAAATGATCACAAAATAAGCAACCTACCTTAAAATGTATTAAAAAGAGTCCAAATGGTAATCAGAGATCAGTTTAATTAAAACATTGAAAACTGT
This sequence comes from Tenrec ecaudatus, assembly GCF_050624435.1. Classification (NCBI taxonomy): domain Eukaryota; kingdom Metazoa; phylum Chordata; class Mammalia; order Afrosoricida; family Tenrecidae; genus Tenrec; species Tenrec ecaudatus. Next base: position 32,533,968 of record NC_134543.1, read on the forward strand.
TGAAATATTATTTATTTTACCTTTCCATGTAGCAAGGAAAAATAACGAATGGTGTCCATAACAAATGGTTTAGTCACTGCCGATTAACACGCTCACTGCTATCATTCTTTGGAAAGCAATCTGGCAATATAGAGGGAAAGAAACCTTAATAACGACTTACCATCTTACTTCCCTCAGCGAGTCTTTTCCCCTTTCCCAAGTATTCATTCCTTCATCCAGAGCATATGTCTCATCTATTATGTTCAAGTTAGAGAATCCAGTACTAATCAGCTGTAGTAAACTGTGAAACTTAACAGTGTGCAGACACAAGCCGAAGCACTGCAAAGGCCATTAAACAACAAACTGTTGTATCGTTATACTGAGGAGCCACAGGTGGATCCCAGCTCATAGCAACCCCGAGAACAACAGAATGAGACACTGCCTGGTTGTGTACCATCCTCTTGAAGGGGTTAGGTTTGAGCTCTTTGTTGTGGGCCGTGTGTCAACCCATCTCATTCACTGAACCTCTACTTGAACAAGTAAGAAATTCTTCTCAGGAGAGTGGTCCTTCTTGATCACATGTCCAACCTAAGGGATGCCTCTCACTTCTATGGTGAATTCGGGTTGGGTTTGTCCAAGGTAGATTGGCTTGTTCTGTGGACAGCCGCCAACACTGTATTCAAAAGCACCGATTCTTCCGCAGTCTTCCTTACTCGGTGTCCGGCTTGCTCGTGCATGGGAGGGACAGAAAATACCACGGCTTCCCCGTCGTCTGCAAAGTGATATATTTGCTTCTGCACACTTTCCAGAGGCCTTGTGCTGCAGATTTGCCAGCGCAATATACCATTTGGCCTTTTTTGACAGCCGATTCTATAGGTATTGATTGTGGAGCCAAGTACAATGCAGTCCTTGACGACTTCAATCTTTACTCGGTTTATTGGTCAGTTTTGAGGAATCGTTTGCCTTTATGTTGAGAGATAATCCATACTGAAGGCGGGCGTCTTTGATCTCCATTACTAAGTGCTTCCAATCCTCCCTGCTTTCAGCACACAAGACTGTGTCCTCTGCATCTGCCAGGCTGTAATGAGCCTTCCTCCAACGCGAGTGCTGCATTCAACTGCATCTAGTCCAGTTGCTCAAGATTATTTGTTCAGGAGACACATCGACTTGTCTGATTTTAAACTACGCATCATCCCTTATTCTGTTCTATGTTCAGATTCCACAAGAGCACAATTAAGTGTCTGGAATTCCCATTTTTCACAATGTGATTTATAATTTGTAATGATCCACATGGTCAAAAGCCTTTGCATAATCCATAACACACATAACAAAACCTCCTGAAAATGACACAGTAGAGTCTGACTTCAAAAGGATTCGGTTTGCATGGCAGTAAGGGGTGAGGCAGTCAGTGAACACACCAAAATGCCCTTGTTAGCATTGATTTCAAAAAGATTGTAATTAAAAGCAAAATAGAAGTGCCAGCCCTGTAAACTATGGTATGGATGTTAATTGGAATTATCCCAATCATTTAAAAGAGGGCATTGGAGAGGTGAGTGTAGAAGAACAAAGTCACAAATCTGACCTGAACAGTAAAAACTCTGATACATGCTGGACCTGATGTGGTCGCCACAACATTTTCTGTGTGTTTGTTCATTCATCTTAGGGTGTATCTCACAGGTATTATGTCACCGGAGGTCAGCCTCTTGAAGTTGTATTATATGTTTTCCTTTTGTCACTATACGAAACCCAGAATTGATGAACCTCTAAGGACAGCATGTTGAATAAGGTTTTCAGTGGAAGGGGGTGGTAAAAGGGAGATGGTGTCAAGGAGTCCAGGAAGAAAAAAAGAATATATGGAAAGTGATTGTGGTAGCAATTGTACAATTCTGCTTGATGTGATTGAACTATGGGAACGATATGATATATGTATTAACTCCCAATTAATAATAAATTTAAGAGTGATAATAATAATATGCAAAACACAAAAAGTCTTCGATTGCAATCTGGGGCAGTTGTCAAGCTTGATCCTAAATTGTCTACTTCTGTTCCTTTGGTACACATAGTAGGGCTGCATTTGTCTGCCCTTTGAGAAATTAGCATGGCCACACGACTTGTTTTGCCCAAAGGCATGTGGATACCGGATGTGCTGCTTCTAGCGGAAGACTTTAAAAAGCCATTGCAAGAGCTACTTACCTCATTGTCTCATTCTGCTTTGGTGACTGAATGCGTGTACTAAGATGACACTTCCATCCAGTGTCAGCATGGGTCCCTGAATTCAAAAAAGCACCATTTCTCTGTGGATCTGCCTTAGCCATGGAACATGAGCAAAAAGAGAACCTTTGTTTGAAATCAGTAAGATCAAGCTGTTGCCACAGCATAATCTAATCATCCAGGCTGATATATTGTCTCTGTTCCACTGGGAAACTACTGATGACATTTGTTTTACATGGCATTAAACTTTTTTACATTCGTTAATTTAAAAATACACACTAGAAAATCATACATGCTCTTTGAATAAAATGTTGCTTTATAAGCATCTTAGTTCTTTAAAAAAAAACATCTAAATGAACACACAGCCAAATATTAATAATGGTTGTCTTTTGATGGGTATGGGAGAGTTCCCCCCTGATTACTTTTTTAATATGCACACATTAATAGACTACCTCTTACAGGTAACATAACATTTTTTAAAGAGCACAGAAGTCACAATAAGGGGTATTAGAAGTAAACACTACTACTTAATTACAATTGTTTGTTTCTCTTTGCATGAATATGGTCCCTTGAAATACGGGGGCTCCTTGGCTAACACTATAGCATACCCTATATACATTTATGCCTTCCCACCAATTTACAGTCTAACATTGTGTGTTTTCTATTCTGTATTAACTGATCTCAAACCCTAGTAAGTTTTGGGTGTAAAGTTCTTGTTTCCGTTCTTTTCTAGATGCCTCGTTCAATAGCTAACTACAAACAAACGCAATTAAATCTTGCTTTTTAAAAAAGAACACCATTGACCTGTTTTACTCAGAATAAGATAAGTCACCAGTCAGGGGGAAAAATGGCTCTACTTTTGGCTGTAAAACCTATTCCTTGATCTCTACCATAATCCTCCCATCCTTTTTACCACTAAGATAACAATTTTGCAAACACAGATACTTCCAACTAAATTATAGTGGCTTGAACACAGTGATCCACTTATCTTACATAATGATACACAATTCAAATCCTATTGAAAGCAATGCTAGCCCATAACTTTCTCAAAGAGAAAAAGAAATGCAGCACAATTATGAAATGCTTTCTAAATGATCACAGAATGGGATAATTTTGTTTATTTTTAATTACAAGGAATTCTAACTGTGAAAACATATAATATAAACCCTTATAGTAACCAATTATCTCTGAAATGACCATGACTGCCATCAAACTACCCTAATTTCCCTTTGGCTAATATCTGCACGATGTCTTTCCTTATTCTCCTACTTCAAACTTTTGTCTCAGTATCTTTTACATATATCATCCACAAGTTGTTTGAAGCCACCTGACAGTCTGTCTTTTAAGTAGGACATTGAAGTCCATTTACATGCAATGCCATCGGTAATCTGGCTTGGGTTTAGATCTACCACGAGTGTAGTACTATTTGTCTTAATGTTCAAATTTCCCTTTGCTATAACCATTTACTCTCTGTTCTAGATGCCTAGTTCAATGTCAAATGGCAAGTCAGTCCCAGAACCCATACCAACTACAAATAAATCCAATTAAATTTTGCCTTTTTAAAAAAGCACACAATTACAAAATTCATCATGAACTTATCAAAAATGAATCTTGATATTTCTACCGGTTCCAAAATGACTACAAGCAAGACCTTAAAATCCTTGACTGTGAAATAGTTTGTAGAATGATGAACGATCAATAAACAAATGAAGAATTAAAGAAAAGAACGGCTGAATCTTTTGCTTGGAGCTCGGAAGCTCAAATTCCATCATAAGTTTAAATAGGACATGATGCATTTCCCCTCAGTTCTTCATTCGGTGAGCTGGTTCTCAACACAGAAGAAGTGCGGCAGTATCACCCACTTTGGTCTAAGGCAGTGGTCTGAACCTGTGGATAGCGACCCCTTTTCACAGAGGTCGCCTAAGATCATCGGAAAACACATATTTCTGATGGTCTTAGGAACCTAGACACCGCTCCTCTATCTGTCTCCGGGCAGGTCCGCCCACATGATGATACACCCACCTACGAGTACCCAGCGTAAGGCTTATTACCCATGCTACACGACAAAATTTCATTGATTTTTCATTAGAAATAAACATTTCACAATATACAATTACATATTGTTTTGTGACGAATCACTATGCTTTAATGATGTTCAATTTGTAACAATGAAAATACATCCTGCCTATCAGATATTTACATAACAATTCATAACAGTAGCAAAATGACGGTGATGAAGTAGCAACGAAAATAATGTGATGGTTGGGGGTCAGCACCACATGAGGAACTGTCGGAAAGGGTGGCGGCATGAGGATGGGTGAGACCCACCGGTCTAATGCGCCCCAATGCAGAGATGCTCTCACATGGCCAGCTGACAAGATGGGAACATGTCAAATTTTACGAATTATACAATTGTTGCTGCTGCACTGGACACTATGCTGTGGGCCTCCATGACAGAGACCCAGTTGGTGGCCACTGCACAGGGGCTAATGAAAAACTGGTTCTTACTACAGCTAATGAGAGCCCTGGTTATGCATTGGGCTGATAACCACAAGCTCAGTGGTTCAAACCACCAACCACGCCAAGGAGAAAAATAAGGCTTTCTACTCCTGTGTGTCTCAGAACCCCAGAGGGGCAGTTCTCCCCATCCTATAGGTCACTGTCAGTCCGAACGGACTCAATGGCAGTGTGAGTGGAGCGAACAGTTACTCGTGTTTACAAGTCCAGTATGAAAGAAAGTAGCATGTCCACAGCATGCACAATATCTTGATGATTCTGATGAAAAGAACTTCTTAAACTGGAACCATGGCTAACGATCAATAAAAGAGTTAGCATTATCTTATAGGCGGTCGATTGCATCATGGGTATTCTTTGTTTGTGACTCCAACTTTTATACTCTATTTTAATTACAAAGTGAAAGATAAGCAAGGAATTTGCAGAATTCAAGAAGACTGCTTCGTTTTTGATTCACTAGACAACCCAAAGCATTAAAGAAAAGAGAGAGCCAACAACATTGATTTTACCATTATGTCTTCTGAGAAGTTGACCAGCGCCACCGTGACAAGGAGGCACTATGCCGTGTGTAGCTACTCCACCTACCTATCCTAAGTCCACCAAGGCTTCCTTACTCACCCCTGGAGTACCGGCACGGCCTCAAAACTCCCCCTCGGGCCAACCCTCCTGATCGTTGAGTCAATTAAGGTCTTCCACAATGGGGATATGTTATCGGAGTTAAATGAATTTTCCCAAAGGAAGCACTAGTTGACACATGCACTGTGTTGATCTATTTATTCCATTAACCCTGTACAATTCATTGGGACCTACCAACTATCAGAAACTCTGAACATGGGAGACCCAGGACTGGGAGATTTTGAGCAGGAAGCTAGGACCTGGCTTTAGCCCTTTGGGGCCAGTGGACTTTATGGTCCTAAGTTTCCAATGCAAAGTTCCATCTACTCTGCTACTGTTGTCCAAGTCTTATAAAAAAATAGAGTTCCAGATCTTCATATGAGAACACACACACACACCCTCCCGCACACATTTGTACATACTCAGAGACGTGAGGCCACACATGCACTCACCCTTTCCTTCCCTCTCCACGTCTCCAGCCCTTACCAACTGGAATCTCTAGTACATTAGGTTTATCGACACAAAATATCCTCCAGGTGAGTGTTTATTCCTTTGGAACTGTCTGAAAACGCCCCCACGGCCAAGTCTACCTGCTCACACTGTAGTGAAGTATACTCCCTCTATGAGACCCGGCTTCAAATTACCTGAATTTTGCCATATCACTATCTTCCCTGGATCTCATTAATGCGGACACATCAACTGCACCCCATAAAATGCGACGACAACACAGCACAGCCTGCGGGCAGACAGCCCGGGGTTTGACCCCTCCATGTCACTCAGGAAAAGCTGCCTCAGCTCCTGAACCGCCTTCCTCATTTATACCCAGCTTGAGGGACCATGCCAAGAATTCCAATGTGTGAACCACAGGCGCAGAGCACGTCGTGGTCAGGAAGCAGCTTAAAATATGCAGGGCTGCCCAATAGTTCAACCCACCAGCTGCAAGGGCTGAGGCATGAAGCCACGGATGACTTCGGTGAAGAATTTCAGAGAAAATATGGAACCATTGGGGCATATGCCCTCTCGCTGTCTAAAGGACAGCCAGGAACAACCCAAACCCACGTGAGAGTAGAGGTCTCCAATAGAACTGACTTCAAATACCAGGGTTTAGCCATCAATGAAAAGTATTCTGAAAGACGCTCGTAGGCCTCCTGTAAACTTGACTCTGGTAACCAACGTCAGTGCTGGGTTCTGTTTGCACACCCAACAAGGTGGTTTTCGGCTGCCATTCAGTCCACCCTCAACTCATGGTGACTTCATCCACAGCAGGATGACACTGTTGTGATTACCAGCATTTCTAATGTCTGGTTTTCCAGAAGTAGATTGTCAGGCATTCTTTCCTGGTCGGTCTTCCTCTGGAAGCTCCAAAGTAAACTATTCAGAATCAAAGTATCACATAATCGACTGAGAGATGGGCAGTGGCTGGGTGTGAGGAGCGTGTGTGTCATGGATTGTGATAGGTGGGTTTACTGTGCCAACCTGGCCAACAAACACATGTGGGATTAATTGAAGGGCAGAGAGATCAATGGCTCAGCAAGCTTCGCCTTTCTGGTCTCTTGCTCTTTGGTGATCAGACCAGTGTACAACTGCCTTAGCTGGTTCTCTGCCTCAACTTGCAAGCTACACTACCTGTGGGACACCCAACCCGTGGACTGTGTTGCTTCTAGTTTCTTCAAGACCTGCTTCGCCATGCAACTAGAGTATACATCACTTGAGCTGGGGACTGCCAGACCCTGTCATCTGGCTGACTGTTGGTGACCTGCCCTGCTGTTTGCTGCCTGTGAGCGGATTGCCTGAATTGCTCTACAGAGGTCTCAGCTGTCTGCTTCCTTGACTTGCACCCAGCAGCCCTCAAGACTTGAAGGGCTGCCAGTGTGCTAGTTGTCTTGCAGAAGTGAGTTGCACTGCTCTATAGACTAATTAGCTGTTTATTTCTTATGCTGTACCTATCTATATAAGTATATATAAAATCATAAGTGTCCTGTTGTTGTTGTTTTTCTCTAGAGAGAAACTAGAAACCTGAACAGTAGAAACCAGAGAACCCTGTCTAACAAGAGGGCTCAAACCTGGGCCAACCACCTGAAAGGTGAGAGTTCTGTCACTGAATCGTCCTCCCCCAGTCCACATTCAACATGAAAATATGTGTTTCCAAAAGCCACGCCCACCATTGAGGGATCTGAGTAAGACCAAAGGATTGTCTTTCCGTTTTCTACCACTGAAGAGTGAAAATATCAATTTCGCTTAAGGAGCCCTCCTTGCATAGTGGTTACAGGTGGGCTGTGAATGAGCAGTTAGAAACCACCAGTGGCCACAAGGCAGGACTTTCAATGCCAATACGGAGTTACAGACTCAGAAACTCACAGGGGCAACTCTTCCCTGTCCAGTCCTCACTGCCATCGAATGCTGATCCACAGTGACTCCTGTTGGTTTCTGAGAATGTAACTGTTGATGGGAGTAGAAAGCCCAGTCCTTCCACCGAAGAGCTGTTGGTGATTTTGAAGTACCGACCACACAGATTGCAAGCCAATGCACAACCGCTCCCCCACCAGGGCTCCATTGCAAGTTGTAGTTACTGTTGTGGTTTTCCTAGTCTTCAGAAGACACCACCTGGTGGTCACTACCAGAAATGACAGTGCAAGACTACAAAGCCCATTCATTCAACCCATATGTATTGAACCCTTCCTATGTGCCCGACACCTTGCCAACTACCAGAGGGAGAACAAAGGGAAAGTGCAAAGGTGGCTCTCAACGGGTTCCTTGTTGGGAGAACTTTTGAGTGTTGGAGTTTCATCTGTACCTCTTTCTCTTCAGCAAAAACAATGATAATGACGACCCACAGACTTGTTCTAATTTGGGTCGAAACTTTTTCTCTCCAATCGCGCAGAAAAATTCCCTAGCTTACCTAGCAATAATTATTTGCAAAACAAAAGACTACTGTCATGCCTGACGACACAAAGGCCTCTCCCAATAATTCCTCGGGCCTCTGTCATTCATCACCAGATCGCGTCTCACTCTGCTTCTTAATGAAAACGTCTGCGCAAGCCTCCCCTGAGGAAGGCGTGGATCAGTGAGGTGAGGGTGCCCATTTTCATGTGGGGGGAGCTTTAGTTTCTTCCCCTTGACTCACCCTGGTCCTGACTGTGCTGACTTTCATTCCGTGCTCCCCGTATTCCCCTCTCCTCCCTCCCAGCAGCAGATGCAGTGGAGGACAGGCAGCTTAAGGAACCAGAGAAATTTTCTAGCCCCACTTTCCTGTCTGCCCCCCCCCCTTTTCCTCCCCAACTCATAGACACAAAGCAAACATTTGGAGAACTCTTATTTCAGAATTTCCTGTGGCGGATTCTGATGAACATCTAGTTCTAATCCCTTGAGGATGGGTTTGATTTAGAGAAATAGCTGGTTTTTAAATGGAGAGTCCCTACCGATGACTCAGATGGTGGCTGAACTGAGTTCATGCCATCAAAAGTCTAAAAATGAGTCGTAGCTATTAAAGAAGGAAATTGACTTTCTTAGGTAGCTGGAAGGCAATTTATAAAATGGAGCTCCACCAAATGTGTTTAGAGCCCTGGGAAGTTTTAGTGATTTTAGATATATATAATTCTGCTGTATATATATATATTCTGCTTCACAAGACCTCTTTAAGGTGTTGAAAAGCAAGGAGGTTACTTTGAGGACTAAGGTGAACCTGACGCAAGTCATGGTGCCTTCAAATGCTTATGCAAGTAAAAGTTGGACGTTGAATGAGGAAGACCAAAGAACAATGGATGCACTTGAATGATGGAGCCGGCAAGGAATCTTGAATGTACTATGGACTTTCAAAAGGACAAACACATTTGTCTTGGAAGAAATATAGCCAGGCTACTCTTTAGACGTAAGGAAGACGACTTGGTCTCATGTACTTGGGACATGTTGTCAGGACAGACCAGTCCCTGGAGAAGGACGTCATGCTTGGTAAATTAGAGGTACAGCCAAAAAGAGGAAAACACTGAGCAAGACAGATCGCTACAGTGGTTTCAACAATGGCCTCAAACATGAGAACAATTGTGGGGATGGCACAGGGCCAGGCAGTTGGAACCAGATCAATGGCTAACAACAACATATATATTGCATAAGATATATATCTACAGATACAGATGCATATATATATATATATATATATATATACCAAGACCATTACCTAGAAAAATACATTCATTTGAATGCCCAATTTTTCTGTTTTAAAAGTCATGCATGGGCATTTATAGAGGTCAAAATACAGGCATGCACATATATAAATATATTTATATATAACTATAGGGAAATTGATATATGCACATATATTTATATGTTAAGTATCAAGGTAGCAGATGAACATTGGGCCTCTACTCAAGTACTCCCTCAATGAAAGAATATTTTGTTCTAATAACCTGGCATTCCATAATGTTCACCTTCCCAAGCCGATTACTGAAGACAAAATGGGTGCATAGCAAATGTAGTGAAGATAGCTGATGGTGCCTGGCTATCAAAAGATATAACATCTGGGGGGTTAAAGGCTTGAAGACAAACAAGCAGCCATCTAGCTGAGAAGCAACAAAGTCCACATGGAAGAAGCCCACCAGCCTGTGTGCTCATGAGGTGTCGATGGGTTCAGGTATCAAAGACCCAGAACAAAAAATCATATCAATGGGAATGAGGGGGGGGGTGCAGAGTGGAGACCCAAAGAGCGTGTGCGAGGGTGTGGCAAGAAGAAATCTGAGTTTGTGCCTTCACTTCCTTGGGGGCTTCGAGCTTCTCAAAGACCAGGGGCTTTCCCTGGCCAGCTTCTCCACATTCTGTCACTTTGCACCCGGGTTGTGTCTCCTTCAAAGTACATCAATCACAGAGTCCACACTCACAGATACCTTCTTCCTGAATTCACCTCTAGCTTAAGGTGACCAGACGTCCTGATTTTTCACAATTTGTCCTTCTTCCCGCAGCATTTTTTAAAAGTCCCGATTTTTGGAAAGCATGCACGACGAGCTAGGGTATGTGGTTTTCGGCTGCCATGTGGCTATTTCGACAGGATAGGCATTTTATCAATGGTGTCCCACTTTACCAATGTTAACATCTGGTCACCTTACTCTAGCTCCTTCTCATTCTCTCTCTCTCTCTCTCTCTCTCTCTCTCTCTCTCTCTCTCTCTCTCTCTCTTTCTCTCTCTCTCTCACACACACACACACACGCTCGCAGAAAGAAGTGACATGTTCCCAACTGAGCTTGAATGAGGCTGATTCAGTATGCACCAACTCAGTGTTTACAGGACTTTATAAAACCTAACTCCTCTGAAAAATGAGTCTGACAAGGAGACCGACTGTATATTTGTTGGCTGATGTGCTTTGTCATCTGCCTGCCTCTCCAATAAAACCCATGCTCCCGCGAGGGGCAGCCTTTGTGAGGGATGCTCTGCCCTACCAGTGCCCCATACAGTGCCTGCCCCAGTAGCTCAATCCATTCGTGCTGTTGCAGTGCAAATTCACTGCAAAGTGCCTGGCACATAGAACACGTACATCAAACTTTAACCATTCTTGCTAAATATCTATACATATAAAGGGAAAGGCAGACGGGAGGTGCTAAGCTATGTAAAACAGTCGCACTTGCTCACTGGGAAGAGGAAGAAGGAGGAACAGAGCCACCAAAGCTGTCCAGAATTTTAAAACCTGAGGTCTCTTTTAGGGCAGAGAAGGGGCTGGTGGTGCAGTGGACTGCTACGTGTTAAGGTCGGCAGTTCAAATCCACCAGCTGCTCCACGAACATGAGGAGGAGGCTGTCAGGTCTCAGAGACCGTATGGGACAGGTCCCCTCTGTCCTGCAGGTTGCCTCTAAATCAGAATCAACTCCGTGAGTGTGGGGCTGGGTTTGGGGGCCGGGAGAGTGTGACCTGTCCCCCCCTCTCCCCCTGGGGGTGGGGGCCCACCTCATCATGTAGTCATAGGATTTACCAGGTGCAAAAACTGACAAGTGAGACAAAACAGGTCTCTCGCGAGACAGGTTGGCAGTTATTAAAGGTGAAGAACGGTTGCTTCGGGTAACAGGATCCCACTAGGAAAAGGCAGGCCCTGAGGTGGCGTGGATTTCTAGCTGCGAGCAAGCTGACCCACCATGGCCTCTTGGCCCAGTCCTGCCTTCTCTCTCGTCAGAGCACTCCGAAATCGAGGCTCTGGCAGAGGCGGCTCCAGCTCACTTAGCGGAGAGACCAGACATCAAGCTAATTAACGGACACCAAAGTGACTGCTCTAGATACCCTAAGACTGCAACATCAGCTCCTCCGGCAAATCTGCCTACTGTGCTTCCAGAACATTCTCGAGGAAGGGACGTCACTAGCGCAATTTCATAGTGACACTGGTCTACGCAGCTGGTAACCACGCAGAAGCTCGGCCGCTGCTCCACCCCCTCCCCAATAGCTGACAACGCGTGCCTGAGTACCTCCTCCCAGGTAGTATGCAGTGCTCCAGGATGCTCGCTCTCACAAGCACTGAGCCAAAGTCCCCGGGCTGTCTTCCAGCCCAAATGAGGATGCTGCTAAATTAAATTGTGAACGAGGGCAAACTGCGGCGAAGCACCCCTGAGTCCATTCTTGGCCATTAGCTGAGATGAAAATGTCATCCATTTACATCATTCTAAATCATAAACTATAATGACCGCTGACTCCATCCTTGAAGAAGGCCCGTCTTAATCTCAAAGCATGAATGAATAAACCAAGAGGGCATAGGAAACTCTACCTCTGTGGCCTTCCAGCAACCACATGCGTTGCAACACGTCCTGAAAGTCCGTCGTAGCAGACCTGGGAATAAGACTGAGTGATCTAAAATCTTACCAACAAAAAAAAAACAATGGGAGCCTACAGAATGCCCTCAAGTTCCTTCTTGCTCAGAGGGAAATTGCTAGTGGTGGCCCTCCCACTGAGTCGCCTCCTACAAAGAGCGAAGAACTGCCCCTGTGGGGTTCCAAGATGAACTCTTCCCGGGAGTAGAAAGCCTCATCTTTCCCCCATCGAGTCACTAGTGATTTTGAACTGCTGACCTAAGGGGCTACCCACTACCACTCCAGGGCTCCACGGCAAACCCCTAAGCAATTGCCTTTTAGGTTTTGGGGAACACGATTTTAAATCCATAGCCAATTGCAAATCCTCTGTTATGATTCTCTGCGAGGCTTACCAGATGAGACTGAAGTATAGATATACTGGGGGTGGTAGATGGGAAATGATGCTTATATTGGCCGCCTTAGGAAAGGGTACACTCCCAACCCCTGTGTGCCTGCTATTTAGGCCACTTCTGAAGAGGGAGCATCCGCAACACTGCCGAAGACAACCAACCAGATCAAGACCAGTTGCCAACTTCTCCGTTCAAAGAGCATTGTAGGGGCCTGGGAGAATGATGTAAGCCAATATCAGCGGGATTTAGGATTTATACCTCGCTTTTGATTAGTTTCCCTCAAAATGTGCTTATTATGATTAATTGGTTTTCTGTCTTATTTTATTGGAATGCTGAAATTCAGAAGGTAGCCTCTCATTCCAGCCAGAGGGTGAGCCAAACACAGGCACTGCAGATGCAAGCCCCTGGAAGCATAGGGTAAAATGCTCTTTACAAACATAGCTGAACCTGCAGTCAAGAAGGGAAATTATCAGGTGGCAGAAACTAAGCAGCAACTCAAAACCACAAGTCAACACAAGCATCAATTTTGTAGCTGCCCTTGGGAGGGAGGAGGGCAGGAGTAGGGGCAAGTATTGATCCACAGGAAATAAAGGCTTACATTTCAACGTGCACAAGGGGACTTGTAGGAAGTGCCCAGAGCAGGCAGCTGCCGCCCCGAGCAACGTGCAACCCCAATGAAAAGAAACGAGTGTGACTGTCTTCTACCTCCTACCCAAACTAGGACAACCATCTCCCACCGGCTCCGCGTGCTTCTGTGTCTGTCGCATCCTAGGTGAGGGAAGCAAAAGCTGCGCTCTAAGACTTTGAGACCTCTTCCTCCGGAGCATTTGGTACAAATTCGGACCATCTGAATCATCCAGAAAGAAGCATAACCATCAGCTTGTCCACAGCAAAAGCACCACATCGGAGGCCTCGCGCTCCCCAATCGGGAAGTCCACGATACAGTCACTGGCCAAAGGGCTACAGAGGCAGGCACAGGCAAGAATGAAACAGAACTGAGAATAGAAGCAAATCCATCCCCTTGTGGACAGCTGATGTTTTAAAAGAGGACTGAAATTCATTAAAGGGTGCTGGCAGAACCGGATACGCAATTGCAAAAAAAATGAAGCAGACCCCATATTTCTCCCCAAGTACAAAAACTAACTCAAGATGGATCAAACACTTAAACCTAAAACTGTATAGATTACCACAGAGAAAAATAGGGGTAAATTAGAGACCGCAGACAGGGCATAAATATACTAGCAAACATACGCACAAGCACAGACAGAAGAAGACAAACTGGGTGAATGGACCTCCAACAATTAAACATTTATGCACGTCAAAAAACTTCACTAAATGGTAAAAATGGAAACTACAGATGGGGACAAGATTTTGGAAATGACATACCAGACAAGAAACGAATATCTAATCACTGGAAAACTTCCACAACTGAACAACAAAAAGACAAATAATCCAATTTTTAAATGGGCGGAGACTATGGATCATCAAATGTCATCAAAGAAGACATGTAGGTGGGCAATAAACATATAAAGAAATGCTCACAATCATTAGCCATTAGAGATGCAAATCAAAACAACAATGAAACATCATCTCACCCCAGCAATAATAACAGCCAAATTCAAAACTACAGAAAACAAAAGCCTGCTGGTTAGAGTGTTGAGGGTCTGCAACCCTCAGGGATTATTAGTGAAAATGTAAAATGGTGCGACCACCGTGGAAAACAAAACGGTGCTTCCTTTAAAACTTGCAAATAGAAACTCCATGTGATCGGCAATCTCCCTTCTAGGTCTAGATCCTAGAGAAACAAAAGCTGTGACACTGACAGATGAATGCACGTGTGCCCATATTGCAGCTTTCCTCACACTAACCAAGAAGATGCCCATCAGCAGATGAACAAACTACGATGCGGATATTTCAGATCACTACGCGTCAGAGTTGACTTGATGGCAGTGAGTCTGAGGGGTTTCGATACATAGTAGGGCTGTATGCAAAGTTAAAGAATAGACACAGATCTGTGAGACTCCTCATGACGCGAGAGAACAGTCTGCTGAGTAAACAAACAACTAGAAAAGGGCAAATATTTGCCTAGACCACTACTGTACAAAGTCAAGAAAAGATTGCCTATTTATGCCATAGATTAGGGCTCTTAGGTTTGCCCCTGCAAAGGCACTCGCCTGTGGATCATAACAAAGGATGGTAGTCTTGAGGAGGATAGGAATTCCCAACACTGCCTTGTGCTCATGCAGAACCTGCAATGAGTGGGCCAAGAGGCAAGTGTGGAAATAGAACAAGGGGATGCTGCATGGTTTCAGATCGGGAAAGGTGTGTATCAGGGTTGTATCCTCTCACTATACTAGCTCGATCGATATGCTGAGCAAATCATCATAGAAGCTGAAGAAGAGGTTTGGAAGGATTGGAAGAAGGCTTATTAACAACCTGCAAGAAGCAGATGATACAACCTTGTTTGCTGAAAGTGAGAGGACTTGAAGCCCTTGCTGATGAAGATCGAGGGCTGTAGCTTCCAGTATGGATCATGACTCAGTGCAAAGAAGACCAACATCCTCACAACTGGGCCAACAGGTGACGTCATGACATGACAAATGAAGAAAAGGCGGAAGTTGCCAGGGATTTCATCTGCCTGGGATCCACAATAACTGCTCCTGGAAGCAGCAGTCAAGAGATCAAAAGACGTATTGCATTAGGTCAATCTGCTGCACACGACCTCTATAAAGTATTGGAGAGCAAAGATGTGACTTTGAAACATAAATGCTCCTGATTCAAGTCATGGCGTTCTCCACTGCAGTGTGTCCCTGTGCGAGCGGGACACTGACTAAGGAAGACCACAGAGGAACAGATGCACTTGGATCGTGGTGCCGGAGAAGAATATTGATGTACCATGGATGGCTAAAAGAACAACAGATCTGTTTTTGAAGAATGAAGGCCAGGGTGCTCCCGGGAGGCAAGGATGGCAAGAGTTCGTCTTACATACTGTGGACATGCTGCCAGGAGAGGGCAGTGCTGGAGACGGACACCATGAAGGAAAGCCCTTCCCGAGATGGCCCGACCCAGTGGCTGCATGGAATTCAGTGGCTCAGGCGTGGGAACAGCGTGAGGATGGCGCAGGCCTGTGCAGCGTTTCAGTGCAGAGGGTCGCCCGCCACAGGTCGCAGCCCCTCGGTGGCTCCGAGCAACAATAACACAGGTAAGGGGGGGGAGAGAGGAACCTACTGCTTTGCACCCACCATCGCTCTAATTGTCTGGGATCACCACCCTGGAGTAAGCCTCTCCGGAGTCTTCTTCTCTATCTACTTTGTGGGTGCCAGGGTCCCTGGAGGCCTCCCCACCTTCCCCTGCTTTCCCTCCTTAGGTCCTGGCTGTGTTCTGCTCAGGCGCTTCCCTCTGACTGTGTCTACTACCCACTTCCTCCCGTTCTTTCTTGGAGATGCTGTCAAGTCTCTCCTCACGGGGCTCGTTAATAGTTTTCTCTCAAGATGGCCGCCCTGAGCTGGCCTGGCTAGCGGAGTTCCTCTGCTCTCTGGTCCTCCCCGTGCACAGCGTTTGTTCAATTCTCCCTTCCAGTGGGTGTCTGCTGCAATGACTTCTCCTTCCTTTGTGTAGCCGGAGTTCCGGGGTCGTCACCTGTATTGATGTGGTTTCAGTTGGGAGGCGGGTGGTCGCGGGGGGAAGATCTTTGGCTCTGCTCTTGGCTGCCCCTCTAACACAAGAAAAATAAATTAAAGATGGGGGGTTCTGCTTTTATTAAAGATGATAATATAGCTGCCTTGTATAGGAAATACAAGTTTATCTATAGACAAACCCTAAGAATTCAAGAGTTCAGCAAGATATAACAAAAAACCAATAGCGTTCCTTTCTATCCACCAGGAGCAACAGGAAAACATAATAATAAAAAGACACCGTTAACAGTTGCAGAAAGAATTGTGGGCTACCTAGAAATAAATTAAAAACTAAATGTAGAAAAGTAATGCAAAAATTATAAAATTCTATTGAAGCACATAAGCAAAGAAGTAAGTATGTAAATGTGCTATGTTTGTGGGTGGGAAGACTCACTACCCTGAGATGCCCTCATTATTCACCTGTAAAAAGTCTCTTAACTCCAACAAAAGCCCCATGGTGACTTCACAATCCTGCAATGTATCTGAAAGTGCACAGCACCTAGAACAGCCAAATAATTATGAGGACGGGGGGGGGGGGGATAAAAGGCGGAGCTTGCATTACTCAAAATTATGAACCCACAGTAATTAAACCAGGGTAGAGTTGTTTCCTGGTAGATAAACACAATTGACAAAGAACAGAAAACCTCAAAAAAAAAAAAAACAGGCCCACCTACAGGTGAGAATGCGCTGTAGAACAGCAGAAGAAAAAATCCAATACGTGGAACTGGAACAACTGGAGATCCATATTCAAAAAGACAAAGTTCATTGTTATGTCACGGTACACAGATATCAATGCAAGGGAGCTGAAGAACATTCAACTTCAAAACCTTTCGATGAATGCCTGGGAATTAGGTGTTGACACTGAGGTAGATTAAGATTATATTTAACAAGAAACAGTGCATGATATAGAGAGGAAACTGACCACAGAGTAAAAGTAGAGCTACATTAAAACGTAGCACTTTTGTTCATTAAATGGCATCATAAAAGAGTCAAAACATACGCCTAAGAGTTGGAGAAGGTATTTGCAGCCCATAAAAGTTACAAATAATTCATCTAAAATATAAGTGATTCTTATAAATTATTATAGAAAAATGGCAAAGTCTATGGATGGGCAATTCATAAAAATTGCATATAATAATGTCCATGAAGAGATGGTCAATCGCACTTGAAGGCAGAGAAATGCAAATGAAAGCCATAATGGGATACAGTGCCCCCCATCAGGTGGCACAAATGCAGCCTCTGGTAGCCAAGTGGGCATGACTGCTGAGGCAGCGCGGCCGTGACTGCTTTGGCAAACAACTTGACAATAGCCACTAAATTGGAGAGAGGCATACGCGTTCGCCGTTGCCATGTGCCGTCTAGTCAATTGGAACTTGTGACGAGCCGGAGTACAATTGTCCCAGAGGACTTCCACATCTGTAATCTGTATGGAAGCAGACGGTCACATCTTTCTCGCTCTCCCACAGAGCAAATGGTGTGTCAATCACTGATCTTTCAATTAATAGTTAAGCACCCAACCCCAGTGCCAACGGGGTTCCTGAGGTCTACTCTGAAACCTGGTCATTTCTCCTCCAGGGACTTGCTCTACACCATCCATAGTGCGTTGATAGGCTTTATGCCAACTCGAGTGGACCAGGATTCTCTCATGATACGATCTACCCCAGTATGGCCAGCCTATGATAGGATCTTCTGTGAAGCAGCCAAGCAGTTCCTCTGGTCATAGTCCGGGAGCGGTTGCCTTCCGGGTCTGCACTTCACTTGGTATAGATGGGCAGTGGGTTGTTACTGTGTGTCAGGGGCCAACCCAACGGCAGCCCACAACAACAGTGGTGGGGAGCAGTAAAACTCATCACTGGGGATAAACTGTAGGACCGGTGGTGAGTTCAAAACAAGGTGGAGAGGTGGAGCGGCACCCAGCGCAATGCAACAGCCATGCTCCTTGAAGACATTCCTCCCCCCAAGGCGAGGGTGCCAAATGGGCTGGGGAAGTACAGCAACTTTGGCAGAAGTGTGACTCAGGCAAGGGTGGGTGGGAGATGGGAAGGTTTTTGAAATATTCAATGATTTTCTTTCAAAAAGAAAATTTTGGAGGGGGGAGAAAGATAAGAGAGAGCTCATGAGCTCAAACACACCCAGCTAAATGTTCATGTCTGGATAATGTGCATGTTGGGACTTTGTGTCCTACCCATAGTGTCCCATCGTATCCTGAATGCTTGAAATAATTCATTCTTAAAAAGAAATCCTGTCCAGAACAAATAGGCAAGTCTTGTGACATAATTGAAAGCTCTTTCAAACCATATGATGCCTTGGACAAAACCAATATGTTGGGCCTTCCTTTCCCCCTCAGCTGCTGCACTTGGCCGCAATGATTCTTGTCTCTCCCCCCGCCCCTTTTCAAAAAATCAAAGTCTGGAACAAAGTGTATTTGTCAGACTCAGAAAACTAGATCCACAAGGATGGGCCACGGGCTCAGAGGCGACTTCAAAAGGAGGATCCCAGAGACGTTTGGGGCCAGAGCATCAATGGAAGCATCGAAGGATTAGGTCATGATGGAAGAGAGCAAAATCCACTTATATGCTTAGTTCTGATTTCTTTCCTTTTTTAATTCAGGAAGCACAACCAAAGGCACTGGGCTCGTGCCTGTCCATGTTCTCCAGTCTCAGGGTGAGCGCCCTGCACTGACATGGCCCTCGGAGCGAGCGTCAGTGCCAGAGTAGAAATGAGACCACGGCTTGACAACGGGAATGTCATTTCGCACAAGGCTCCCACGGTAGTTGTAAATTATCACAGATCCTTTCGTCCACCAAAAGGGATTTACCCAAGAATTTTGCCCAGAAAATGGCAAACTTGTTAATCAAACACCAAACCCCAGGGGTGGACAGAAATGGAACACTATTTTCACAGTACGATCCGGTCCAGCAGCTGCAAGGAGGGGAGAGCAGTCATGTGGGAGCAGCCAAAGAATTAAAGACCCTGCCCTGCATAGAGCAAGGGATTCGCGATGAGCGACAGTCTCCTGCATTATTTCTGAATCTGCTCGCCCTCCAGTCCTATAATAATCAGGAGAAAAGCCTGCGGGTCCCAGTCCACTTTGCAGACAAGAATTCCATTGTCAATTGTCAGTCCATCTTACAAAGCCTACATTATGTTTGTAACACACATTGCCATACGCTCAGCAAAGCATAGACATGTTTGCTCAGAAGTATTTATTTATTTATTCCACAAATACTTATTGAGTGTCTACTATAGCCAGGGGCTGCTGCTGGTAAAAATGCTACACAAACTGCCACATCCCTTTCCGAGTGAAATTGGTGGTAAATTAACTACATCACTCTCCAAATAAGTGACAAATTCCTTATAAGAAGACTTTTGAAGTCTCTTCATTTGTCAATGGATAAATCTGCCTACAAAAAGGTTCTTTTTCATCCCAGATATTTGGTCTTGTATCATTTTTATCATGCTCCTGTGTTCCTGCCTAAGTCATAGCACTGTGCCTGAGGTATAAGCTTGCAGATAACCATTCCATGTACAACAATGGGTTCCTATTTGCCCAGAGATGCAGAAGCAGGTGAGTCAAGGAAATAATTGCTCCCAAGAACACAAGCTTCCTTGGTCAGGAGACCAGCAGAACAGGATGGCACCTGGCTACTTTTATTGTGTAGTCTGTTCAGGGATTCAAGAGAAAAATCCTGATCCATAGGGGTGGAAAATCATAACAGAAATCTAAATTCTTATGGAAGCTAGGCTTTCTAAAGCCATGGAGCCTGGATGAATCTCTAAAACGGTTGCCCTGAAAAAAATCCATCTTTAAACTTTCATTCAAAAATATTCCCTGAAGTCTTCTTTAAAGCAAACAATAAATTAGCTTATTTAGAAAAGAATGTCTGCCTTGGACGCCATGCTCTTCGGAGGAAGGCTCCCTATGGAATCAAACTGGCGGTAGCCACTTGAAAGATCAGAGAGAAAGCTTAGGAGGCAGCGAGCTCATGGTAACGAAAACCATTCAGAAAGGAAGCTGAGAACAGCTGCCCAACTTGATGCCGAGCATGACTGTCAGTGCCTGGTCCGTGGAGAGTGTTGGATTGGTGTATGGTTTGCTCCGTAGACTTTCGACAACAGTAAAAGGGGGATTGCCAGCCATTAATACGTGATTCTTCTTTCTGAAGACTATGACCGGGTTTTATTTTACAAAAGCTACTTTAGTTTTACTTTGCTTTACTCCAAAAGGGAAATACATAAAGACATAAGCTAAAACTTATGGTTGCTTATTCTATGTGAAATACTATTAAGAATTTCCCATCGAGTAACTTAATCATTTGTTTAAACCTCCTAACAATTCTTTGTTGTGACATTATTTTCACTCCCATTTTACAGATGAGGAAAAATGAGGCACAGAGACAATCATAATCCTCCCAAAGTCAAATAGCCAGTAACCAGTTGACCTATAATTCAGAGAGACAAACAAATAAAAAAGCATACATACACACACAGGTGTGTGTGTGTGTGTGTAATATATATATGGCATGTTATTAGGATCTGTAGTATGGAATTATTTAGAACAGCCAGAAAGAGCCAAAAATTTTAACAGCATCCACTATTACGAGACCAGAAGAACTAGATAGTGCCAGGGTGCCATGACCGGCATCTCGAATCAGGGTCACAAGAGAATGTCCTGGACAAAGAGGTATGTGTGTTTGGGGTGGGGGTGGAGGGGTGTATGGCAGTAAACCACAATTCAAAATCCTACAGAAGGCCAGACTTCCTGGTCAGCCAGAGAATGGTGGAAGTCTCAACAATGTGACCCTTAGATACCCTTCAAGCCTGGAACTGCTCCACCTCTGAGGATCAACTTAGAGCTAAACAACAGATGGACTGTGTTCACTCAGAAGTGAACAGTAACATGGGCGAGGAGTGCACGCCTGGTACAATCAACCCTATGAGGCCAACTGGGCAGCATGGGCCCAAACACAAAGCTCAAAGGCAAGAAGGAGTGGGAAGAGTCGCTGTGATGTTGAGGGGATGCCAGTCAATTTCACAAAGCAAAATGTATACACCATAATTGAATGGAACACTAACATGCTCTGTAAACTTTCACCCAAACTACAATAAGCAAAAAAACAGAGAGGCTCGGTAGAGATATATTAACATATGATAAGGTCCTGAAATACTCAATAATTAATTTGTCAGCTGGAAGTTCTTATTTCAGTGGAATGAACAGCTCTCACCACCGAGGCATGGGAGCAAGAGAAAGTAAAGGCAAGGGACTTAGGAGCAAGTGAACAACAGAGGAGCAGCAAGGTCACCTACTAATCCATACACCCCCATGGACTTCACCCAAAAAGGAAGATGGCGGGACCTGATAACTAGCACAGGGATTGGATCTTTCAGACAAAAGGAAGATAAGGGAGAGGCAGCTTTATCATACCAAGTGGGGATTTGCGTGTCTCCTACAAAGGAACCAGATGGGTTACATAAGTCTTCAAAGGCAGGAGGATGAGCAGTTCATTCAACAAATACAGAACTGCTATGCTGCAGCCACTCAGGTAAAATCTGGAGAGGAAATGACAGGTTCCTGATATGAATCATTAGTCATCTATTTCTGTTGCACAAACCAGCTCTAAATGTAACAGCTTCAGATAACAGTCATGAGCCCAGGTTCTGCGGATTGGGAATCTGGGAGCAGTTAGGTGGTTCCGTTCAGGTTCTCTGGGCCAGAGGCTCCCAGAATGATCCCCACATTTGAGGATGATTCAGTAGGAGGTCTCACAGCATTCGGTGTATATTACTCATGTCCACGATGTATTAGAGCAAACGAATATGAAGTGAATCATCAAAGGGAAAAGGCCCATGGCGTAAACTCTCTAGGAAACCAGGTGCAAGCCTTCGAGAGCCCCCCAACACATGAAGTCAAACAGCACGTAGCACATGCTTCACTCTGCCAGCGCCGAATTATTAGAATAGGTGTCCAAGTCTGTCTAAAAAGGATGCTCAGAAGACAGTTCCCAAAGCTTATGTTGGAGCTTGGTCATAAGCACCTACTGCCTAGCATGTGCCAAAATTCCAGAATCCTGGGAGACCAGAGTGTATTTGGTGTAAGTGAGACTGTTCTCACAAATAGTCTGGGCACAAAGAGTTATCAACCAGGGGATAAGTAGTAGGAACCTTCTGAAACCCAAATCCACAAATGCAGCCAAGAGCCAGTCTTGAAAACAGCGTTCCTGGCGAGCAGTCTCAGGCCGGCTATGTTACCGCTTTTGTGCATAGCTGCTCCTGAGATTGCAATGTTAAGATGGGGTGCGGCAGCTGATGCCCTCACTGGAGCTGGAGGGTACACTGCCAATTAAACTCACTCAGCGATTGGCTAGGGTTCTCCGTGCATTGTTGGCTGTTGACTGGAAGTTGCTCATCCCGTTGTTCCGGTATCAGGCTGCCTGAGAGTCCTCAAAACATAGTAGTTGGCATTCCCCGGAAGGAGGGAGCCCCTGAAAGAGTAACTAACTAAAGCTCCGATCTTTAGTAAAGTTATGTCTGAAGTGATGTCCCTTTACTTCTGCCATAGGACTAGCCATCTCTGTGAATGCCAGAAGACAGAGGCCGCTTGGGGCCATCTTGGAGACTGGCTAACAAAGCTGACCCCAATTCCCAATGACTCACATCTGTCCTACATGCACAAGACACTAAACCTTCCCAAAGTTCTCAGAGGCCTAATCTCATCACAACATCAGTTCAGAGTCTAAACGTAAACCATCTAAATCTGGTTAGGTCCCACCCACAGGGAAGGTATTGTTTATGTCTCCACAGGAAAGGGAGAGAGGGACCAGATCTCATGCCAGTGCGCCAAGCCTTAAGGGCAACATGCTGGAATGGAGCATCAAACTAACAGAGAGGTTTGCGGGGCCAACCCCAATCCCAGCTACATTGACCCCCTTCCCCAGAAGAATGCACTACAGAGGACAACATTGAAGACAGCCCAGGGAGAGAAATGGGTCTGCCTAGACCACACGGGAGCAAACTGAGAGGGAAGGAGAAATGGGTAGGGGTGGGGGGAGAGAACCACATCCGGGCCCATCAAGCCTCCAGGATGACATTGCTACTCAGAGCCGTCAATGCATAGAGAGGACCATAGAACCAGCCCCACCACGAGATACTATGTCCCCTCACTGACCCACAGCACTACAGGGGACAGAAATGGAGTCAAAGAGCAGGAATGGTGCTCTGTCTGACAGCTCACACACCAGCGCAAAGCACGAAGAGAGCACCAAAGAGCATGAAGGGGAGCAAAGCGACAAAGTCCCTGAGGAGTCCCCCCAGCTGACTTCTGTTCCGGGGAGCAGGGCTTGGCACCTCATCAGACCCGATCAGAAAACATTCATAAGGGTCATCACAGACCTGGAACTATTTATAGGCTTTTAAAATTTTTTTATTTTATGACTATCTATTTAAGATAGGCAGGATTACTGACAAGCCTGACGAGAAAACAGCGGGACCAGCAGTTCTGGAGGGGACGTGGGAGAGGAGAGTATGTGGGGGAAAGGGAGGGGAAAGCCAACAAACCCAGGGACAAAGGAACAACAAGAGATCTAAAATCAATGGCAAGGAGGGAAGTAAAATGGTTGTGGGGTCTGATCAATTGCAGTCTAGCTGAAAGGAATTACTGAGAGCAGAATGAAGGTCGAACATGATTATGGGACAAGAGGAAAGTAAAAGGAAATCAAGGAAAGAACTAGGAGACAAACGCCATTTATAGAGGTATAAATATAGGCGTGTATATATGTAAATATATTAATATATAATGATAGGGATATAGGTCTATATGCATATATTTAAATTTTAAGTATTAAGGTAGCAGATGGACATTGGGCCTCTATGCAAGTCCTCCCTCAATGCAAGAACAGTTGATTCTAATAACCTGGCATTCTGTGATGCTCACCTTCCCTGACACAATCGCTGAAGACAAAATGGGTGCATAAGCAAATGTGATGAAGAAAGCTAATGGTGCCCGGCTATCACAAAATATAGCATCTGGGCTCTTAAAGACTTGAAGATAAACAAGCAGCCATCTAGTAGGGAAGCAAAAAAGTCCACATGGAAGAAGCACACCAGGCTGTTTGATCACAGGCGTCAATGGGATCAAGTATCAGGTATCAGAAGACCCAAAACAATCATTTCGATGTGAACTAAGGGGGTTGGAATGAAGACCCAAAGCCCATCTGTAGACAATTGGACATCCCCTCACAGAAGGGTCACAAGGAAGGGACAAACCACCTAGGGTGAAGTCTAGCATCAATGAAACACATAACATTCCTCTAGTTCTTTAATGCTTCCTTCCCCCACGCCCCACTCCCAGTATCATGACCCCAGTTCTACCTTACAAATCTGGATAGACCAGAGCATGTTCACTGGTACAGATAATAGCCCTTGACACCTGGAATCCAGGATAAATCCCCCAGGAACAGTAATGGAGTAGTGATATCATGAGGGCAAGGGGAAGGTGCAGGGAGAAGGGTGAGAAAGGGGAACAGATCACAATGATTGATGTATAACCCACCCCCAGGGGGACAAATAACAGAAATGTGGGTGAAGGGAAACAGTGGGCCATGTAAGATATGAAAATAATAATCATTTCTAATTTATCAAGGGCTCATGAGGGTGGGAGGGGTGGGGAAGGAAGGGAAAAAAAGTAGAGATGATACCAAGGGCTCAAGTAGAAAGAAAATGTTTTGAAAAGGATGATGGCAACATATGTACATATGTGCTTGATACAACTGATGTATGGATTGTTATAAGATCTGTAAGAGCCCCCAGTAAAATGATCTATAAAAAAAATCTGGTTAGGTGCAGATGGGGGCCTCAGTTGTTATTCCTGATGTACAACTCTCGGGTGGGGTTCTTCTTGAGCTATAGCCATGTACAAGTACAGACACCAAAATCTGTGCCCACGCAAACAAGGAATATGGTGGGAGAGCAGAAGGTGGTCATTCAACACCTTCATTCTCACAAAGAGAGAAATGGGGGCACAGAGGGATCACTGGACTCCAACCCTGGAACAACAACAAAATCCAGCGAAGCAAATATGTGAAGATTCTTACTGAAATCTTGAGGTGAGGTCTAGAGATAACACTTTGGGGCTCTTGGCTCCGCCCGCTGTGGTCTGAGTCCCGCCCTCTAAGGCATCTTTCCCTTTGCACGAAAGGTAATCTATATTTCCAGGTACGTGGTTTCATTGTCCCTGTCGACGTGTGGTGTGATCCAGCCGTTGTGTACTCCTTCCTTGCCCTTTTCAGCTCCAGTGAATTGTGATTAGTTCAGAGTACTGGCATTCAAGTAAAATATTCTTCAAGTGAAACATCTGTGGGTCTTGTGTGAATCATTTCTTCCAAAGCCGTCCGTTCCCCAGCGTGGACTTCTGCTGAGATTGCTGAGGTGTGACACCCTTAATCTTCCCCAAAGCCCTATTGTTGATTAGGAGGATCAGTGAGGCACACCATTCGCTTTGTGTGTGTTTTGCGTTTTGTTTTCAATTAATCAAAAGATGTATTTTCTTTTTAAAAAGACAATAAAATTAAGAGGTCTCTCTACTGAACAAGGAATGAAAGAAAAGATAATTTATAAATATCAGAGAAATATTCCTTCAGGTGCTATAGTGATTATAAAAAATATTATTATTTTATGACATCATGAACAATTGATGGCTGGACAAATTCTTTGGAAGAACTAAATTGCCACAACTAACTCATAAAAAATACAAAATCTAAATATCATGTTTGTTATCCTATGTGCATATAGTTTTTTTAAATCATTTTATTGGGGGCTCTTACTGCTCTTATCACAATCCATCCATCCATTGTGTCAAGCACATTTATACAAATGCTACCATCATCATTTTCGAAGCACTTTCTTTCTACTTGAGCCCTTAATATCAGCTCATTTTCCCCCTCCCCTCCCTCTCTCATGAACCCTTGATAATCTTTGTAAATTTTCCCCATGTCTTACACTGACCACTGTATCCCTTCATGCACTTTTCTGTAATCCACCCCGCTAGGAAGGGGTTATATGTGGATTGTTGTGAATGGTTTCCCCTTTTCTGCCCCCACCTTCCCCACCTCTTGGTATCTCTATTCTCATTTTTCGTCCTGAGGAGTTTATCTTTCCTGGATTCCCTGTGTTGCGAACTCTTATCTGTAGCAGTGTGCCAGATTTGTAAAGCAAAATTGGGGTCATGATAGTTGTGGGGGGAGCAGGGAACATTAAAGAACTTGAAGAAAGTTAGTTTTTTTAGGAAGCCTTTTTTGCCTTACTCGAAGAGCCCCAGTGGCGTAGTGGTTACATGTTGGTCTACTAACCCACAAGATCAGCAGTTCAAAACCAGCAGCCACCCAGCAGAAGAAAGACGAGCCTTTCTACTCCCTTAAAGAATTACAGCCTCGGAAACTCACGGGGGCAGCTCCATCCTGCCTTACAGCGTCACCACAAGACAGAGTTGACTCAATGGCGGTGAGTTTGGTTTGTGTTTTTGCCTTACTGGACCGTTTTCTGAGACGCTCTCTTCAATGTTGAAGATCATCATGAAAGATTTACAGTCACATCCTTGGTGTCATGTTGGACGTTGTTTTGCTGGGCATGCCCTGAATTGTCTCGTTGCTCAGTTGCCGTCTCTTAAGGTTAGCATGGTTTGCCATTTGAAAAGGCTGAGAATCTTCAAAATCAGTGAATCCTGGCTCTTCTCTGGTGTCACAGTCCTGCCTCTGCCTCAGCGTCTCCCTCCTCTGACATCTGACTGTCAGCATCATCAACACTCTGCTTAGAAGCATCCTTAGCTACATCATCCAGTGCCTTCGGGAGGTTTACGGTGCTGCAGTGGTGCTGTGGTCCGCCACTAGCTGCCCTTTGCCAGTGCCGATGCGCCCTTTCTCATGTTCCTGTCCGTCTCCGTTGGAAGTCCCCCTCAATGTCTAAACTTCTTGAACAGCATGTTCAAGAACTTTAAGCTTTTATTCAAGATGCCGCTAAATTACTTGCTGAAGTTTCATTAGCACTCCAGCCGCATGTCCTACAATTCAATAATTCAAGCAGCTCTAAATTTGTACTGCTTGTCCACTACCCACTTCTCAGTTTCAGAGCCACTCTAGCATCTCTCCACGACTGACACCAATGTCTTCATTGACGGCTGCATCCTAAATGATCTCATAGTACTTATGGTAAACAACAAGTCGTTAGTATCTTGCAAAGTTACCGAGAGTCAAGAATCAGGAACCACTTAGACTGATGATGTGGGCTGAGGGTACCTCATGAAGGCCCAGTCAAGCTAATGGCAGAACTGCCCTGTGGATTTCTTAGACTCTGACTCTTTATAGGAGAAAAATGCTTCACCCATCAACCAAAGAGTAAGCTGGGGGTTTCAAACTGTTGACCTTGAGCAGTTAGCAGCCCAATATGTAACCAAGGTGTCGGCAAGGCCATGCTCCGGAAAGGATTTTTCCTTGGCTCTTAGTTTCTGGTGGTGGTCAGTAATCTTTGGAATTTCTTGAATTATTAGGGCTTCAATCCAATCTATTTCTCCATGACCACACAGCTGTCTCCCTTTGTCTGTTTGTATCTTCTTCGGGCGGCCCCTCTTTTTAGAAGAACGTTGTGGAGTGTAGGCCCTCCCGTAACCTAGTCTGACCGCATCTTAACTGGATTGCACCTGCAAAGATGCTACTTCCAAATGAGGTTACATTTCCAAATGACAGATTGACTTTCAGTCGGGCTCTGGGGGTGGGGACATCATTCCACCCAGGAAAGGGCCAGAAAAAAACATGCAGAACAATTCAGCTCAATTGACCCTGGAAGAGTCGGAAACTGGCATCACAGAGGAGGACTCTGTGGATTTCGGCTGGGGTGGATGAAGGCGCTTGGGGGACACATGGAAGAGGAAGTATCTCCCAGCATCAGAAGGGTTCCCGTGTGTCTCTCTTTTCGCCTATCCAGCCTGCCTGGTGAAATCCAAAGCCGCAAAGCTCTTTCTCAGAGCCACTATGGAATGATTTAATACAATATCAATATTTTTGCCTCCATTACCACTTACTAGATGGATCAGAAGTGTAATAGTAGATGATGGATTCTCTGCTTAGAAGTGCCTCATCAAAAGGCCAAACTTCCACTAAGAACAAAGAGGGGTGCACCGAGTGAACATTCCAAATGTGAGAGTCTGACAAATGCCCTAAGTTTGGCAAAGCATAGAGCAATCACGCTAAAACAGTGACTGCTTAAAGCAGAAGAGAAGAGGAAGAAATGCTACCAAAGAGCCTTTGACATGAAATAGATGCAAAGCCAGTTCTAAGAAAGGTGGGGAAAGTAGGTCAGGCAAGAACACTGACATCATAAGAACTACTTTTTTATTTTCCACTATTAGGTGGATACAATCTCATTATAATAAACTCGTAAACCAGAAAGAAGCATAAAAGAGAAAGTAAAAATTGCCCATCGTGCTACCAGGAATGATGACAGACTGCGTAGACGAATAGGTGCAGTTCTATACGAGGGGACTTCAAAAAGTCTGTGTAAACATTCTACTGCTTCTCATTCCATTTCCCATAAACTTGTCTGAAGTCCCCTCATACGTGGAATTTTCAAAAGGCATAATTTTTCCAAATGGTTTCATGTTTTTATGAGCATAAAATTAGCACGTAAAACTAAATATCTATATACCTACAGATGTGTGTCTGAGTGTGTGTGTATAAATGTTACGTCTAAATATCATGGAGAGACACAGCATAGAAAGTAAAGTTCACCTGTAGCTTTCTTTGTTGTTTTTTTCACTTAGAGAAAACAGTTTGGTGATAACAGCTGGTATTTTTCTGGCAGCCATTTTTCATTGCAAATGTTTTTATCGCAAAAAGAGGCTCGTGCTGTTTTGTTAACTGCGTCTCTGGTGCTGCTGCCAGGTACGCATAGGACTTCTCACTGCCAAGTCCAGAGTTCAGCCCCACCAGGCTCTCCAAAGGAGGAAAACAAGGCTCTCTGCTCTGGTCGAGGCTTACAGCCTCAGAGGCCCTATGCAGAGTGCTGAGTCAGAATCGACCCAGTGACCATGGGGGCTTCCATTCTTTGTTCGTTTTCGATCATTTCATTGGGATACAAGTAACATATTATACAACGCAATGGTTCTGTCATAGGAAGGGGGTTCACGCATCACAATCCTTTGGAACATTTTCTTTTTTTTTGGGCCCCTTATTGCTGACTTTTTAATGACTCTTTGCCACTGTTATGGACAAGACTCGGAAATGTTACCTGGCTGCATACATATTTATGCATTTTCCTATTTATCTCCTCAGGCTAAACGCTTAAGATTAGATCTGCCACATGCAAACATATTCACTTCCTTTGAATTTCAATGCATATTTCCACAAACAATATACCAATGTATTCTCACACCAGAAGTACAAAAGCTACCTGCAGTGCTTTCAAAATTACGGAATACAGTCCATTCTTTTTTTGATCATGGCTGATATGATAAGCAAATGTAGTTTTGATTTTCATTTCTTTGGTTACAAATAAGAATGAACGTATTTCTAATCAGTTAGCATGCCCCCCTCTACGGCCCCCTTGTTATGTATGTCTGTTTCATTTGGGGGTAGTTGGGTTTTTGGTTGTTACTATTTGGGCCCATTTTTTATGGAGGTCTGCCAACCCCTGGGGGTGTCTCTCTCCCTAAGGGTGTTCCCTTTGCTCAGGCACTAGCAGAAGTGTTAGGCTCAGGGCCCACCTTCCTCTGCTATGCTTCACACAACACACGGGCTCGCATTCATAGGCAAGGGGATTAGGACTTGCACCCGTTTTGAAGGGCTTCACTTCAATCTCTAACAATTTGTAACGGCCCCCATCTCCTCAAATGGACCCTCCATGCTTCTTTTGAAAGCCCAGGAGCGAAGTAGTCCTATCCTCAGAACATAAGTACGAACCTGCCGAGTTAGTGCCCAGTGGAAGCGAGTTCACATTTGCCGGACTCCAAGAGCCATCATTTCCATCCATGGCAAATGCTATAAACGCCCCTGTCAGGGCTGACAGCAGTGGCACCCTATCTGAAGCACCTGAGGAGCACCTAACATTCCCGGTTCCCACTCTTTACCCATCCCAATGACCTAAGCCAAGCACCCAGCTTTTTGAGGAGCCTCAATCCAGTGGGCAGTAACGTGTGCGTAGCCTTGACAGAGGCTTCCGTCCCCAAGTTACTGAGAGTGGTGCTGGCTGACAGCCCTCAGCTGCCAGACCTAGAGAACCCTTGGTGAAAGAGTTGACAAGCCCAAGCTCACATCTCTTTTGGGGCCATACGAACCTCCTTTCTACAACCTGGGAAATCTTAGTCAGACCTCCCGATGTGGTAGAACAAGTCCTGATGACTGCATACGAGCCCCCATCCAGTCTGTCTCCTTCTCATCCGCCTCAACTATCAACTCGGAGGCGTTCTTCAGAGACTGCGTCCTCCGCCAATCTGACAAGTACGCATTTCCTCTAAAGGAATAAACGAATGGCCTAACACATACATGAAGGTAGTGATCAAAGCATAGTCAGTGCATTGAAATAACAGGATGACCAACTGCGGCACTTACATAATCTGGTGTTAACTTGCGAAGGGCTGCAGTCTAGCCTGTCAATCAGATCACAGCTTGATGACCCCATTTGGAGGTAACACAGAGATTAATAGCTCATTGGAGGCCAGATACACACAGACTCTGCTTGTCTTCCTGCCGACAAGTCACCTGGAGACCCCTGGTAGAACCAGAGCCCTGGAGCTGGAGGAGCCCCATGGAGACCCACGCCAGCGCTGAGATGCTTCCACCACCACTGCATCCACCAGTCTTTCCACCCACTGGCCTGTGATCTTCCTGCATTTGGCATCAATGCATGTGTTGCATGAGTCTGAAGAGGAAATTATAGATTGGTATAGGACATGTAGGCTAATATCGGACTTGTGGACTTGATCTGGACCTGACTGGGATGTTTTCTTAATATACAATTACTCTTTGATATAAAGCTCTTTCTCATATACATACGAATGCCTACGATCTTTTTTTCTCTAGTCAAACCAGGCTGACACACCAACCATGGAGTAAAATGGTAGGCTCAGATCTACCTATCCCCCCATAAAACAATGACAGGATTCTGACGCCTTCATTGAGGGCTTCTCTCATGCTCATTGACTCATTGCCCAAAATGCAGAAACAAATGCTTATTGATTTGTACTCTACGTATCCTCAGTCAGCAGTAATTCAGGATTTGGATGCTGAACGGTACAGGAAAAAGGAAAAGCAGTTTCTTGGACCAGCTCCCAGAGTTAAGCATATTTAAAGACTACTAAAGGTTCCGATAGTGGCAACGTCACTAAATTCAATTTTGCAATAAGTACAAGTGTTCACTTGAACTGAAGCACAACTCACACGTACAAAAGGGGGGAAAGACCCCACCACGAAGTTAGCTAATAAACATGTTCCCCAAAGAGGGAAAAGCAAATCATAATAAAAAGCAAGCATATGCCAAAGGCAGTAGTGTCCAGAGGATAATACTCATGTATGCAAACATCTATCTCCCCAGAAACACACACTTCACCTCCACTCTGCCAGGCTTTATAAAATACTGCCCATTTACAGTCTCCCTATCACCATCATCATGCGCCATTCCCAAGGAGCCCAGGCGGCGGAGCCATTGCTAGAAAGTTTGGAAGCTTCCTGCCTCAGTGTACACCTGCCCTTCACAGTGATCCCCATTCAATAAAGGCCAAACCTCCAATAAGAATATCTGTCAGTTAAAACCTGTGGTTTCTGCTTCTGGCCTTCCACAGTCAATGCACTACCAGAAACCAGCCTGACTTAAACAGTGACATGCTTAAGGATGAAAGGAAGTACTCATGTCAAACCGATCACTCAAAGCCTAGCGGGGGAAATAATAAATTTGGAGCTGTGAAAACCTGAGTCCTTATCTGACACTCACGAGCTGGATGAGCCTGGGCTAGTGAATGAACTAGTCTTTGTTTGTTTGTTTATTATTTATTTTTTATCATTTCATTGGGGGCTCGTACAATGCTTATTACAATCCATCCATCCATCCATGTGTCAAGCACATTTGCACATTTGTAACCATCATCATTCTCAAAACATCTGCCTTCCACTTGAGCCTGTCGCATCAGCTCTTCATATTTTCCTCCTCCCTCCTCTATCCTCCCTCCCTCATGAACCCTTGATAATTTACAAGTCATTATTATTTTGTCATACCTTATACTGTTCAACGTCTCCCTTCACCCACTTTTCTGTTGAACGACTTCCAGGGAGGAGGTTATATGCAGATCCTTGTAATCGGTTCCCCCTTTCTACCCCACCTTCCCTCCACCCTCCCAGTATCACCACTCTCACCACTGGACCTGAAGGGTTCATCTGTCCTGGATTCCCTGTGTTTCCAGTTCCCATCTGTACCAACGTACACCCTCTGGTCCTGCTGGATTTGTAAGGTAGAATTAGGATCATGATAGTTGGGGGGAGGAAGAATTTAAGAACTAGAGGAAAGTTGCATGTTTCATTGATGCTACACTACCCCCTGACCGGTTCATCTCCTCTTTGTGACCCTTCCATAAGGGGATGTCCAATTGCCCACATATAGCCTTTGTGTCCCCACTCTGCACTCACTCTCATTCACAATGATGTGGTTTTTATTCCTTGATGCCTGATACCTGATCCCTTCAACACCTCATGATCACGCAGGCTGCTGGGCTTTGTTGCTTCTGAGCTAGATGGCCACTTGTTTACCCTCAAGCCTTTAAGACCCCAGGTGCCATATCTTTTGATAGCTAGGCACCATCAGCTTTCTTCACCACATTTGCTTATGCCACCATTTGTCCTCAGCGATCCCATCAGGAGGGAGAGCACACAATGATATGTTTTCCTTCTTTCATGCCTGAAACCTGATCCCGTAGATACCTCATGATCACACGGGCTGGTGTGCTTCTTCCATGTGGGCTTGGTTGCTTCTCAACTAGATGGCCACTTTTTTATCTTCAAGCCTTTAAGACCCCAGACACTAAATCTTTTGATAGCCGGGCACCATCAGCTTGAATGAACTATTCTTAATCTCAATTCATTTATCTGCAATATGGGTGTGTTAGTCTGGGTAGACTAGAGAAACTAATGCATAGACAAACTCATATGTGTATAAGAAAGAGCTTTATATAAACAAGCAATTAAATAATTGAGAAAATGTCCCAGCCTAATCCAGATCAAGTCCGTAAATCCAATACCAATCTATAAAGTCCTCTTCAGACTCACAAAATACATGAAATGATGCCAAATGCAAGTAGATCACAAGCCAGTGGGTAGAAAGTCTTGTGGATCCAGTGGCAGTAGAAGCATCTCAGAGCTGACAGGGATCTCTACATGGCTCCTTCAGCTCCAGGGTTCTAGTGTAGCTCCATGTGTCTTGTCAGCAAGCATGTCTCACAGGGAGTGAGTGTGTGTCCCACCTCCAGCAAGTTATCTCCTTAGCGCCTCCAGATGAGGTCAAGCTATGACCTGACTGACAAGCTAAACTCCACTCCTTCACTCAGATTCTCCCCCCCCCACCTTTGTTGATCACACATGTTGCTCTGCTGCTTTCATGTGGGCTTTGATGCCTCTGGGCTAGATGGCCGCTTGTTTACTATCAAGCCTTTAAGTTCCCAGACACTATAACTCTCAATAGCCGGGCACCATCAGCCTTCTTCACCACACTTACTTATGTACACATTCGTCTTCAGCGTTTATGTGAGGAAGGTGATCACACAATGATGGATTTTGTTCTTTGGTGTCTGCTACCAGGTCCATTCAACACCTTGTATTCACTTAGGCTGTGTGCTTCTTCTCTGTGGGCTTTGTTGATTCCGAGCTAGATGGCCTTGTTTGACTTCAAGCCTTTAAGACCCAGAGGCTATATCTTTTTGATAGCCAGGCATCATCAGCTTTCTTCACCACATTTGCTTATACACACGTCTGTCTTCAGTGATCATGTCGTGAAGGTGTGCAGAGGGGTAGTGGGGAGGAGATGAGTCACTCAGGGTTCAGTGTAGCAACAATGAAACTCAAAACCTTCCTCTAGTTCTTGAACGCTTTCTCCCCCCCAATTATCATGATCCCAATTCTACCTTGTGGATCTGGTTAGACCAGAGGATGCACACCGGTGCAGTAGGGATCTGGAAACACAGGGAATCTAGGACGGATGAACCCCTAAGGACTAGCGGTGAGAGTGGCGACACTGGGAGGGAAGGGGATGTAGAAAGGGAGAACCAATCTCAGGGATCTACATGTAACTTCCTCTCTGGGGGATGGGCAACAGGAAGGTGGGCGAGGGGAGACGCCGGGCAGTGTAAGGTCAGATAAAATAATAACTTATAAATTATTAAGGGTTCATGGGAGGGGAGGGAAAAAAGGAAAACAAGCTGATTCCAGGAACCCAGGTGGAAGGCAAATTTTGAGAATAATGAGGGCAATGAATGTATAAGGGTGCTTTACTCAATTGATGTATGGATTGTGATCAAAGTTGTATGAGCCCCAATAAAATGATTTATTAAAAACACTTCAGAAACAAAGGTTCTGTACAAATACCACTTTGAATATCTAATGGGCTCTAGAAAAATAGAGCTTAGGAGACCTTTGATACAACGTAGCTGCATTGATCTATGTGAGAACAACAACTCTACTGAGAGAAAGCCACATATTAATCCAAGTTGCCACATCTTGCACCTATTTCCTAGCCCCTTCCAGACCAAGAGGATTGTGTTGTGGAAGCCAAAGACCAAGGCATGAAAGACAATGGAAGCTAAAATAAACCTTTAATTTAGACTGAGAAATCATTTCCATCTCAAAATCCAGATTTGGTGTGCTTTTTATTGTGAGTGCCGATTTTGTTTACTATCCTAGAAAGTGCTGGGACAAAATATTCCATTCCCTTTTGGGGTTTGGGGATCCTGTTAGTTTTTTTCTCTAAAAATCCCCAGAGAAACTACCTTTTTACCATAATGCACCGCAATTCCCCAGAGGGTTTTTAAGGAATTCTGCGAGGTAAGACAGGAATCAGCAACACAGAGACTTTATATTCTATGCATGTGTAACCGCTGAAATTTCCAAGTCATGGAATTATTTCTGCCTCACTAAATAAAGTCTTAGGTGGGGACTGGTGGGTGTTGGGAATCTAGCAAAGCCACACTGGGTGGAAGCCGCTGCCTAACAATTGCACGCATTGGTGTACTGCCTCACTGGTTGCCAAGAGAAGGCCAATGGCAGAGGCCCCAAAGCATATCCAGTCAGACACAAACCTAAACTGATGCTTGACATCAAGAGAGAGGGATTAGATAATATTCTTCTTTGGGCTGGGTTTCTCCTTAGGAAAACCTCAGAAGAAATCAGGATATATTCGAATGAGACTACGGTAAGTCATTGGAGGGCATTTGGATGTTGAAAAACTGATCAACTTGAATAAACCAAATTGTCCACTTCTCTGGTGCTTCTTTTCAAAGCAAGAGCCCACTCAGCTGCTTCCCTTTACTGGTCATATGTGAAACAGCACTCGCAGAGGTTGCGCGTGAGGGCGTGTAACGACAAAGTCCAGCGGCCTTTCATGAACACACTGGCCATTCCTTTTTCTTGATTCATCTGATACACTATCCCATCCTGGCAGCCCTCGGGCCTTCCACCCCTTACCCTTCTCTTGGATCTTGGTCACCTTAGTCTCCTGTGTTCTCCTCGGTACTATCCCACTAGGAGAGCTGAGTTCCTCTTTCCACACGGATGTTCCGGTGTCCACCCATCTATGCCAACACTCAACTCAATTACCCAACGTTTCTCCACAAGAGCCAGCCAATATTTCAAATTTTCTTCTTCTATCCAAGATTGAACCTGCCACCTTTCCTACAAAAACAAGGGCCTGCTTCTAATTTTCCAAGTTTTGATAATCTTCTTATCTCTTGCCATCTGTGGTAGTTACACAATTTCATGTCAAACTTGATAAATAAGAATGAAAGGGTGGAATCTAGCCTGTCAATCAGGTCACAGCCTAGTGATCCCTCCTCATGTGGATGATCTTCTCAACAGGATTCTGGGACTTTTTCTCTTCCTCCCTGGAAGCAGGACACATTCCCTCTCTGCTTCATAATCCTGTTGACAAGCCACATGGAGCCACACTGCTGGCAGCCAGAGCCCTGGAGCTATATCCACTGCCATTGGATCCATAGGACTTTCCACCCACTGGCCTTTGATCTTCCTGAATTTCGCATCATTATATGTACTGCATGAGTCTGAAGAGGAATTCATGGACTAACACCAGACTTATGGGCTAATATTGAATTTATGGACTTGATCTGGACTGGGCTGGGAGGTTTTATTAATGCATAATTACTTCTCGATATAATGTTCTCTCTAACATACATGAGTCTCTGGATTTGTTTCTCCAGTCAGCCTGGACTAACACACCATCTGTAGTCATTACATAATTTTATGTCAACTGGAACATATATTAAAGTGTCGGGGTGGTGTTCAACCTGTCACTCAGGCCACAGCCTGATGGTACCTCCTTTGGGGCATGGCCTTCTCAGAAGGAAGATCCAGGAAACCTCTTTCTGCCTTCACCTTGCTTCGTGCTGGCCACCTTGAGAGCTGCCAGAACCCTACCATGTTGTCACCAACCTTGGACCCACATGACTTTGCACTCACTGGCCTGTGATATTCCTGCATTCTGCATCATTGCATGTGACTGCGTGAGTCTGATGGACTAATGTCTGACTGATGGACTTGAGTTGGACTGGGCTGGAATGTGTTCTTGATATATAATTACATCTTGATATAAAGCTCTTTCTTACGCATCTATGAGAGTCTTTGGGTGTGCTTCTCTAGTCAACCCGGCCTAACCACTTTCAAAGCCGTCCTTTATTCCACACCCTTCTGGCCCATGGATCTTTCAAGCCGTCCCTCACAACCACTGCTTCCTTTCCCTCACAGTCAGACATTGCAATGGCTTCCTCCGTGAATTCTGACCTACCCTCTCTTCAGACTCTTCAAAAATGGCAGCATAGCAACGTCAGATAACTCTTTCTAAATAACATGTTCCTGTCCCATTAAAACTATCAATGCCTCTGCTTTGCCAGAAGAGATTCCTGATTCTAAAATCTCAAGTTTTTCCTGATGCAGCATTCTCTCCCACTAAGACCCTAAAAAAGGCACAATACGCGAATTTTCCTACACCTGCTTTGAGGGTTCCTGCGTCCTCTGAACAGCTCTTTGGACCCCTGGCCCACCACCAAATCCCACATGGTGAAGTGATGCAGCTTTCTTCAACATGCGATGTAAACTTCTCCTGATTTCCACTGTCAAAAAATGAGCGTTGAAACCACAGTGACCAGCACACGTTTTTACTTCAACCGGCTATAATTCCTTCCTCTGTACGTCAGCAAAACAGAAGCCTGGGGAAGTGATCGCCGTCGACTTGCTCTACGTCGGCAATGTCCAAAGGACTGCCCACCAGCGAAATTAGACCCACTGCTTGTTTTATAACAGAGCTTTACTGAAACAGCAGAGATGCTCCTTCATTTACTCCTTGTCTCGGGCTGTTTTCACACGATTGTGGCAGAGCTGAGTTCTTGCGACAGAGACTGCATATCCCATGGACACTGAAATGTTTACTCTCTGGCTCGTTACAGAGAAGGCTCCTTCCCTGCCTCCATTTCACTCTTCTGCTAGGTGGGGAGTTCATGTTCTTGACGTCCCATCATTCCTTGGAGGTGAATTAGGATCTAGTGATAAGCTCAAGCAAGGAGTTCGAGAAGCAGAAATAAGATACAAACTGTCTTCTGGCTTCTCTCTGACTGTGAGCTGCTGTCAAGGAACGTCATGGGCCCGTGAGGCCTTTTTGTGTACAGCAGGGTCCCAGGGTGCCTTCTCCAGCTTCCTGGGGAAGTTCCAGGGTGGCTTTCTGGTTCCAGATGTTTGACATTTATAGCCACATTCCTGAGTCTTCAAATTGCTGATAAAGAGCTGAGTGGTAAATACCTAGTTGAATTACTGAAAGATGAAGACAACAACATATTTGAGACTGCTTCATAAAACAAGGAGGCAGTTATTTATAAATATGTAAATCCTCTATACACATATAAATCCTCCATACATATATAAATATGTAATACAGATATAAATATATAAATCCTCGCCTGCCCCTAGCACTTAGCACAATGCCTCACCTCCCTGCAAGGTTGCTGCTCTCCAGAGCACCATCCTTGGCTCTCCTCCTGGTTCACTCTGCATGAAACATCGCATGTCTCTAGCTTCAATAACCATGTAGATCAAGGGCAAGCTTATTTAGGCATATGGACATTCTGAAAAGGTAACGTGAAATGAGTTCTTTAGAACGCATTCGCATTGCAATTGTAATCTACGTTCTAAAGTCCATGGGTCTTCGGAATACAGGCTTCCGAATGATGAAACCTGATCTTCCTATGGCATCGGATGCTCACCACCTGCATGTCGGAGCAGACTGCTCTCCTAAGGTGAAGATGGATGTGTGCATGTGTCCACTAGAATTCCCGCAGCCAACTCCAAATCCATATGCCCACATGTGGAGCTACCTTCTTGCTGCTTCTCTTATGGTGCTACTTGTCATCAGTTTCCTCAAGGGGAACTGGTCATCATTCAGATCTCTCTCTCTCGCTCTCTCTCTCTCTCTCTCTTCCCCAGCAGACAATCAATTGGAAGTGCCTGACAACTCTGCACCTCCACTCACTCTTGAATCTACCCATGTCTCCATCTCAGCTGGCAGAAATCGATGCAGCCCACCCCAGTCTCTCCTCCAGAAGGCTGCAGGAGCTGTCGAATTGGCCTCTCTGCTTCCATTCTGTCCTGTCTCCTTCCTGTACCTTAAAATGGGGATATTAAATCGAACAATATAATGATATTGATTTTAAACCTTTAATATCTAGACCCGCTGCTATCAATTCCAACTCATACTAACCCTATATATCAGAGTAGCACTGTACTCCAGATAATTTTTAATGGATGATTTTTAAAAAGTGATTGTCATGTCTTTCTTTCTTTCTTTTCTAAGTAGATTTAAGTAGAAATCCTTGGTAGCTGGAGGCGGACTTGAATCTCCACCTTACAGGTTAGCAGCCTAGTGTGTTAACTGTTTACACCGCCATGGATCCCACCACCCAGGACTCCAACTGCCTGTTATTCTCACCATTTAGCCTTCCCTAGTCCCCCTCCTGAAATGGCTCCACACCCTATTAGTTAACCCTGCTCTGAATTACACTTTACACAACTTCCAAGATGTACCTGCTACTCTCTCCCCATAAGGTCCTTTCTCATCCCTCCATCTTACTTCCTACCATCATCATTTTACCTCCTACCAGAACTATCCTCTGCCCTTCCTCTCCCTCATGCAAGCTGTCCTCCTGACTAATTCCTCCTCACCTTTCCATTCTCGGCTTTGATATCACTTAACTCCCTTATTGATTCCATGTCTGTTAAGCCTCTAAGATATGCCAACCACTGGTCTAGCTCTGGTGGTGCTATGGGATACATGTCAGATCATAAAGTTGGTAGCTCAAACCCACCAGCCACTCCGTGGGAGAAAGATGAGCCTGTCAGTTCCCAGAACAATTTAGCCTCCCTGGGCCCTAGATAGGGTTCCGTTGATCCACTGGGTGACAATGGGTTTGGTTTGGGGGTTTGAGTTTAGCACTAGAGACAGATCAATAAGAAGACAGTCGCAGACACTGTCCTGTAGAAGCTGAAAATCCTGTAAGGACATCAGATCAATAATGACGACAATGTCCCTAAGCTGCTCCAGGATGAATTCCCCAACACAGGCTTTTGCAACTTAATCGACTCCTGTGGTGTCCCAGATACCTCCACCACTGTTGGTTCCTCTGCCTTTCCCAATGACAAGACTATGAACTCTTTACAAGCAAGGCCCTTTATTCTACTTATCACCAATGCCCAGGACTGTGCCTGGCACCCAGGAAGTGTTTAGCTCCTCGCTGAATGGATATTGTAGTCAGCCATGAAACATGAACTGAATGAGTCGTGCTCAGGAGGGGAACACTACCACAGGGAACACAATGGGCACTGTGGGAGAGGAGGGCCTGCTGGTCATGTGTCCCAGTCTTGCCCAAGCCCTAGTCGCAGGTGGCGTGCTTCCAATACCCACTGGCTGCCTGAATTTCTTGTTAAGCAGATATCCCCAGCAGTCCTTCTTGCCTAGAGGATAAATATCTGCATTCTCAACCGTGTATACCTAATTAGAGGCACCCCTGTGCCTCTGAGGCCTCAGGAGGCCAGTCACCAAGCTGTACCCTTGGTCACTGGCACCTAAACAACGTATATGGCAGGTAAGCACGGGGGACTTGGCAGCCAGGAGAGACCCAGGAGCACAGCCAAGTTAGCTCCCTGCAGCTTTGCTCCAAATTCCCTGCCGGGCCAGCCCAGCCCAAATCTGTGTGTACACACTACCGCCATGTTTCTAGATGTGCATGAAAAAGGTGCACAATGGAAACCAGAAAACAAAACACAAGAGTGGCTATGTCCTTTACGAGAAATGATAAAGCAGCTTGCATAAATGTGATTTTCCCAAATGCATAAGAATACAAGTTAACATTTAGGGAGCTCACCTGCTGTGAACCAGGTTCTAATCACTTGACACACCATGAGGCAGACACCAGTATCTACATTCGCTGATGAGGATGCAGGGGCAGCCTCCCCTATGGCTCACCATGAGCCAATCAATGATGCAGCCAAGAAGCAAGTAGGAAATCAGCTCAGCAGGCTGACTGCAGGCCTGAATCTCTCCACTTACCTCCTTGTGCAGAGAAAGCAGAGTTCTCCCCTCCACCTGGCCAAGTGTCAGTTTCAACCAAGGGCGAGGACCAGGGCTGTGAATCAAGCAGCCGGAGAGCACAGTCTCTGTTTTAAGGGGAATCAGTCTACCTGGCCTGATTATGCGGTCATTAAAACCTGATGCTGCTAGGTGCTCCTATGTTCGGAAAGAAGGTAGTTTGTTTGTTTTGTTTGTTTGTTTATTTTAACTGAGAGAAAGGAAAGGAAGGGACTGCAGAAGATTTCAGCCAGGGAGACCAAGAAGACCATATTAATAATAAAGGAGATGGGCTTCCAGGGGAGAAGAGGTTTGGGAGTAAGAGACGGCCTGCTCACTTTTGACATGTTGCTTCTGGTGGAAAAGAGGACCAAGCGTCTTGAGAATTGAAATTCAACAACCAGCCCAGCAGAGAAGGGAGAAGAGGCTCTTGGGCTGCTCTGCTCCGGGGCTACCCTAGGTCAGCCCTCTGCCTTCAGACCTACTAAGGAAGGGCTCACTGAGCACAACCTAATCCGTGTGCTGGGAAAATGGTTTGTGGTGAACACAGCAGACTCTAGCCAGGCGCTCGTGTCTTCCAGGGCCAGGATTCCTGGGAACAGGCTGGAGGTGTGACATCATTTACCTTTGGAAAATTACTGTGTTCAAGGAACCCTGCCAGCCCAGCAGGGAATACAAGAATGAATTAGACCCCGATTCTCAAGGGCCTCCTGCACAGGAGAAGAAGATGTCTGCATACATCTATCAGTAAGTAGGCAGCAGTGGCCGTGTGTGCCATAAATACCAGAGAAGAGTCAAGTAGGGGAGAGCGTCATCTTCTATTGTCTATAAAGTCGACCCTTAGGTGCTCTCAGTGTCTGAACCTGACAGTGAGGAAGGCCCAGAACTCTGCCAGGTCAAGTCTGGGACTGGGCAGGAGAAGTAACCAGTTTCCAAGACAATGAAGAGGAGAAATGGAAAATTCCAGGTTGAATTTTGTTCAGGTCTGTTGCCCAGAGAAATGAGTATGGGTATTAGGCTCATGTGACAGAAGACAAAACTGTAGTTTGTTTTGAGAGGGAAAAGACCTTGATTGGTAGAATAAGGAGTTTGGATGTAGTTTGGATGTAATTTTCAAGGAAGAATCACTTAGGTGGCCAATAAATGTACCCAAAGTGCTTGACAACACTATCGTTCCCAGTTCACAGCCCCCCCCCCACACACACACACTTCCAATCTGATGACCCTCAAGAAAGGCCCAGGATAGAACACATTCTTTGAATCTAATAAGGTATCAGAACTTTGATTTTCATATAAGTATAACTTAGGAAATGCTGAATCCCATTCTTTGTGGCCCGGTGATCCTCGTATTCTTGACTACTAGTTGAACCCAGCACTTAACAATTTAACTTTGCCATATAAGCTAGCTCCTTAAAGAGAGAAAACACCCCAAACTCCTTTTTATAATAAGACTGACAATGGAATGTCGAGGTCAAGATCCACTACTACCAAAGGCAGGCTTATGTATATATTAATAAATAAGCCGAGTTTTCCAGCACATTTTTAATGTAGTTTTTGTGGTAAAAGTAGGTGCCTTGGCTGCTATTCGGGTCAGCTTACACTCGAGTATATACGGTACTTAACTTTTTGGTGCCTCCATCTCCATTTTTTTCACATGTAAATTAGAGATAATAACAATATCTTGGACACAGGATACATAAGCTTACATAAAGTAGTATAAACCACTTAGTGTCATGGCTGGAAAATGAGGGGTTTCCAAAAGCCTGTGGGAAAAAATGTAATTAAAAAAAGAATAGAATTTTTCCATGAATTTTTTCCAAACCCTGATCATACAGGAAGCAACCAACGGATGAAACTCAGGAAGCTCCCGGCTACTGAGAAGAGATCAACTCACAGAGAACCTAGAAGTAGATGGTCACTCATTCCGTTAGTTTCATGACTGCTATTTATGATGTGAAGTTGCAAACAGTCACCCCATGCCTAGAGCAGATTGGGGCTCACAATAATGCAAGAGGAAAGAATCTACCTGTGCCACACGGTTTCCAAGGCTGTCCATTCTGGGAACAGCTGACGACCACAGCCTCCTCCCATGGAGCAGCTGGTGGCTTGGAACATCCGGGTCTGTGTGTTGACAACAGAGTGCTGTACCCGCTTCGCCACCAGGGCTCCGAAGCATGAGTCGACCATGGACTGATTCAGCTTGACTTTCTATGAATGTCCTGGCTACTAGATTCTATCTTGAAACCATTCTCAAAAAAAATTTTTTTTTGTTTCTCAAGGTGTGTGCTGTTCATCATGGCAGCTGAGTTGCCATGGCCACAGAAACACTGTAGTCCAATTAAAGAACACACCTCCTCGTTGATGTCAGAGATGGACTCTCGAGGGAAGAATTTCCCCACAAAATTCAGGACTCTCTTACTTTATCATTTTGTTTGTTTGCTTGTTTCTACTCCAGGAGTCTGACTGCTGTTGTTACGTGAAAACCAAATCGCTTTGTGCTTGACTGGCTTCCATTGTAAGGACACTGTCCCCTGAAAGCAAGTGTCCTGTTTTCATCATAGGTCACGCAGCAGCAACCGACACCCCAGGAAGCTTATTACTATATCAGTGCTCCCACAAATCGATAAAAACTATAGGCATGCTTATAGAATTTGAGGGGAAGAAATCTACTCAAGGGAAAAATAGAATGAGAATCCTTCATAATATAAAGGTACTCATATGTCTAAGGCTGTTTGACATGATGGGTTCTGTTCACCTATTAAA
Organism: Tenrec ecaudatus; assembly: GCF_050624435.1. Lineage (NCBI taxonomy): Eukaryota > Metazoa > Chordata > Mammalia > Afrosoricida > Tenrecidae > Tenrec > Tenrec ecaudatus. Next base: position 32,577,747 of record NC_134543.1, read on the forward strand.
TTAGCAAAGATTTTAAAAGGTAGGGTCCACAGTTTTGCCACAGGCCACCCAAGGAATAGGTTTGGGCCATACACATCAATTTATTTGAATGCATCAATTCTTCTGTCTCCTTCCCCTCGAGCATTTAAAAAACAAAAACAGTACTCAAGTGCTTGTCCTCAAATAATCAAATTTAAAATTTGAATTTCCTACTTAGTAGCTATCTCACCTTAGTCCAATTATCCACCAATTCTTCATCTGAATTTCCTCATCTGCTAGAGATCATGATAATTCACAGGGTTATGGGCAGGGATATATCAGAAACAGACTAGTCCCAGTAGTGGGCCAAGCACAAGATCTAAGACAAAACTAGCCCTGGGCTTTCAAAAAGTTCATGGAAAAATAGAATTTAAAAATCTATTTTTTAAATCCTTTTGTACTATTCTGATTTGCTACTTCAATAATGATATGTGCATAAAGTAGAATACTACTTAACCATTAAAAGGTATATCCTAGAGTAAATGTCAGCACACTACATACAGGGTATGGACCAAACCTGGCCCACCAGCAAATAAAGTTTTATTGGAATGCAGTCATGCCTGTTTATTTGCACCCTGTGTACATTTTGCACTGTAGTCACAGAGTTGAAGAGTAGAAGCAGAAACCTGTGTCCCCAAAAGCCTAAAATATTTACTCTCTGAACTGCTGCAGAAATAATTTCCCAGTCCCTGATCTACAGAAATATTTACTAGAGAATATTTACAATGGGAAAATTCACAATCTACCAAGTAAACTGGTGTTTCCAAAGGGTAAGTATAGGAAGTCTTTCTGTTAAACATATGATACCAAGTACTTTAAACTTCCTCATTGTTCTCTGAGTGGAGTGAGTTTTCATTTATTTCCTATGCTGTGCTTCTCTAAAATTTCTTTTTTTAAAAACAATAATCATAAATGATTTCTACTATAAGAGAAAAATATAAACGAATGAACTAAAAGGGAAAGAAAACGTTTCAGTTAAAACAGAGAGGACAAATAACACGTTCACTGTAAAGAAGATAAAAAGTCATGTTTAACTGGGAAGAAAAATGTGGATCCGTGTTCTGTGATAGTTAAGATATTCTATCAAGTTGACTGGGCCAGGGTTCTCAGTGATTTGGCAGTTCAGACCTAGTAATCCCCCGTGATGAAATAGCCTTGCAGGTGTGGACTGCTTCCAATATAGGTAAACTTTTCCAGTGTGGAAAGGTTTGCTCATCGTTGCTGGGTCTGGATCCCGCATCTGGTTCATTAACTCCAGTCCTTTGCCTACTTTATTGCCTTCCAAATCCTAGGAGTTATCTGACTGCCTTGGATTCATTTGCCTCGGTAGCCACAAGCTCTACCTACCTGAGATAGTTAAAGTTTATTGTGCCAACCTGGCCAATAAACACATGTGGGATTAATTGAAGGGCAGAGAGATAAATGGCTCGGTGAGCCCCACCTTTCTAGTTCTCAGGTCTCTTGCTTTCTGATGGTCGGACCAGGGTGCAGCTGCCTTAGTCAGTTCCCTGCTTCAGCTAGCAAGGCTCACTTCCTGCAAGGCTTCCTGAGGAGAAGCCACATGGACCTACCCCGATGCAGCCCTGGGTGCTGAAGCAGCCATGTGGAGACCCCTGCCAGCGCTGAGATGCTTACACATTCACTGACTCGGCTTTCCTCCTGCAGTCGGCATCATTGCATGTGTTTTGTGAGATGGAGGAGGACTTTGTGGACTGGTGTTGGACATATGGGTTAATGGGTTAATATTGGACTTGTGGACTTGGATAGAACTGGGTTGGTTTCTTTTCTTGATGTGCACTTAACCTTTATATAAACCTCTCTCTTATACATGAGTTTCTGTGGATTTGTTTCTCTAAAGTACCCAGATGAACACATTACCAATTTTTATTCATTTGCCTTTGAAGCCCAACAATTGTTATCTTCCCGCTGATGGGGGTTCATCAGCCCCCACAACTACTCAAGTCAGGAGACGCCTCCAGTCCAGCTAAACCTTGGTCTTGGAACTTGCCATGTCTAAAACTATAGGAGCCACTTTCTTTCTATAAACCTTTCTATATACATATACACATACATGAAATGTGCAAGGTCTGCTTCTCTAGAGAACTCAGCCAAAGACATATTCATATCTTAGAAGTCCCATTGGCTTAATGGCTAAGCAATCAGCTGCGAGACCAAAGGTCAGTTATTCAAATCCACCAGCAGTTCTAGGAGCAGAAAGACCTCGTGTTCCACTCCCATAAAGGTTTCAGCCTCAAAAACCCTAAGGAGCAGTTTTGCTCTGTCACAGAGGGTCCTTATGAGCTGCAAACAACTCAAGCATGCACAGTAACGGCGTTCTTGTCTCATCTGGTCTCTTCTTGTCCTCTCTCCCAGCCAGGAATGTGAAAGATGGAGGAAGAAGGAAGGAAGAAGCCAAGGAGGGAACTCTGCTAGCAGAACTGCTGCACGATGTGGAGAGGAGCTAAGCTCAATAGTTCCTAGGATAAATCCCTTTTCGAGGCTTTGAGAGACTCCAGCCAAATCGTGGAAGCCCAGCAATAACACAATTTACCTAATGCAAGAAGACCAGGGGCCGAAAAATCTCATTTGAGAAAGACTCTCTTTCAGAATGCTTCACTAACAGGACTGTCAAAACATTTATTTCTTGCCTCCTTGGAGCAAGCACCTCAAAATGTCACTCATGCAAAACCAAAAATATTTACATTGCATAGTGGGTTAAGTGCTGAGGACTGTTGAGCAGACTTGGGTTCAGGTTTCTACCACAGACACTAACTAGTGGGGATGTTGTACTAACTCTTAATCTGAGAGTTTGAGCAATTTCAGAAGGGTAAGTAAGGAGCTGGGTTGACCTGTCAAGCTTGCATGCAGTGAGGAACATTCAGATGGTAATGTCAGCTGGTTAGAGGTGCTTGGAGTTTAGAGCTGGGATGCTGATGTGGGAGATTTTCAGGGAACAGAGAGGAGGAGACTCCCCATGGACAGCATGCAGAAGAGAAGAGGACCCAGGGATGGAGCCGAGGATGGGGCAAACCCCAGCAAAATGCGCGTGTAATTATGTCCAAGAATGATCTCCTCTGTTCTTTAAAATTTGCTTACAACATGCTGTTTTAACAACCTGGGCAGCCTAAATCCCTAGAACTCATAGAGTGTAGCGTGGTCCTTTGAGATCAGTTGGAGTTACACGGCCAAAGGCCGGTAGTGTCTCGTGGAGCCTCCGTGGGAAGGAGTGCACAGGGTCAGAAGGCCTGGCTTTGCCACCACTCCAAGGCGACTAACTCGAGACGAATCTCTGACCTCCGAGCCTCAATTTATAAAATGGAGAGAAAGCATATCTCAGAGGACTTTCAACAACATGAGGTGCAGGAAGAAGCTATATAAAGGGAAGTTCATATTCCTACTGATATTGAATATTAGTACTCTGTGATAAGACCATCTCGAGGTTGTGATGGTCTTGCAATCCCAGAGAATAGGCCGAACTATTGAGTGGTTGGCCTGCTCCTTCTAAGTTTTGTAGAAGGATCATCACCTTAGTCAGAGTTCTCCAGGAAAATAAAATCCTTAGCAAAGAGAGAGAGAGAGAGAGAGAGCAATTTTAAGGATGCTGCCCATTCAGCTGTAGTGGGTAGCAAGCCCAAATCCCACCAGGAAGGTAGCAGACAGGATTTCCAAGTTATTGTTTTGCACAGAATTCCTTCTGCTCCAGAAAAATCTCTTCTCTGGGCTCTAAAGTCCTTCATCTGATTGAGACCCACTCACTTTGTCAACAATGCTCTTTGTCACTTAAACTCAACCGAGTGTAGATCGGGACCACATCCACCGATGTGACCAGTAGAGAACTGAGGAACTGGTCACCGCGGCCTAGCCACACCACCGCACATGAAATCGCCATCGTGGGCATGATCTTTGAAGAAGAAACCACATGAATTTTAATGCTGGCTTCTGTATTACATGGAACCTCAGGCACAGACGGACCTGCGCGAACTCCTCTTTCTTCTTTTACTAAACGGCAATGACAGTGACCCATCAGCGGTCATTGTTTGGTGCCCTTCCTCATTTGGAGCCGCGTGGTCAGTAAGGGCACTGCTGTCAGTGTCAGCAACCCTGTGCCTGATGCCTGCCGTCAAGCAGATCCTCAAAAATTGAAAGCCGGTTGGATCGTGCATTAGAAACACAGGTCGCTAGCCAGCAAATGGCATTTCCTACTAGAGTACTGCAGGGCCCACAGCCCAACACTGTCAGCAGCTCAATACGCGCTTTTTGAATCCAACAAACAAAACAGAAACTCTCCATCGGAATCGATCGGATGACAATGCATCTGTTTTTGTGAGTTTTGCATAAACGAGGCGAGTCCTCGGGGAAGCACACATGTTCCCCTCGGGGAGCAAATGGCAGGGCTTGGGAGAGCCACTAGATCTTGGGTGATCATCTCCTGATTCTAGCTGCCATTGGATTTCTCAGCTTATCACCCTGAACCTCTCCAAGTCTGAGCCAGGCCTGTTCCTTTATGGCCGTGGCTATGGGAAGGCAGCCCGGGGCCAGCATCTTTGGGGAACTTGGTGGAAATGCCAACCATCTATCTGCTCAACCTCCAAACTACTGAATTCGACACCCTAGGGTTGAGGTCCATGTTTTAAGAACTAAGAACCCCTCCAAGAAACGCTGACCCAGGCCCCAAATGCACGCACAGGTACAATCTCAGCGTGAATGCTTTCTCCTCTCGGCATGCCAACAATTCTCCACTTGGAGGAGTTTTATAAGACAAAGCAAAGGCAGACACGGAGGTTAAGTCACCAGCCTGAACGGCACCTTCGGTTTTTGTGTGTTTACAGATGAGAGAACTTCAGCGGGTTTTAGTCAACACTGCACTGCACAATTTCACAGCATCCGTCATGTAATGAATGGCTGCCCCCTGCTTATCAACATTTATAAACATCATGCATGGCCTCCCGTGAATCTTTCAAAGAAAGAAAGCAGTCTTCTCTCTCTTCTAACAACAAATGCCACTGTCCTTATTCCTCCGAGTAAACTTCACCCTGCTCCTGTTAGAAACACCCATACTTTCCGTGGGTTCAACTGGTCTCATGTACAGTCCTATTTATGGCACCTGACTCGGCACTGGCTGCAGAGTTGTCTTGATACCCATGTCCTAGTAGACTTCCTATGGATTCCAGGAAATGAATCAGCAATGCACCGATCACTGTATCACGGTCCCTATGAACTAGTGTCCTAGCTGGGACCTGCTTTATAAGTCTACTCCACATCTCCTAAAGAGGAGATGTGCGCTTTCGCTCACAAAGGACAGTAGGTAAATAGTTCAGGCTGTTACGCCAGCTGGCCAGCCTCGCTTACAGCCATCCATCTTCTCCACGGTGATGCAAAAGAAGCCAATGACACTCCGTAATGGGTGTTTTGTTTCAATAAAACTTTATGTGTTTTTTTGTTTGGTTGGTTTGGGTTGTTAATTTTAATAAATCATTGTATTGGGGGCTCTTACAGCTCTGGTAATAATCCGCGCATCCATTGTCTCAAGCACATTAAAACTTAAGTTTTAATTAATGTTCTTGTGTCACAAAATACTATTTTGTTCCCAAACACTTGACAACGTAAAACCCATTGTATATTAGAAATGCCAAGCCTTTTGTACAGCTTGAGGCGGGGTGTTGAATTTAGCTTGTGGGCAAGTGGTTTGTTGACTAAAGACCTAATGAGTTTTATACGTAACATTGGCCGTGATAGTTAGTATTGTTATTATCATTTTTTACAACTAGTGACATTTCCTTTCCAACAGTAAAATCAAGTGAGTGATATCAATTATTCCTTTCTAAATAAAAAGAAATTGTTCACTCCCTAAACCTCCACGGACAGCTGGACTTGATCTGCTTCCTTTAATCGGCTCCCTGAATGTACTTGTACCGTCTTGAGTGAGTTTAACATCTGGGCCATGCCCGCCCTTGGAAGGGAACTGCTCACATTCTTATTTGGGCGCCTTTTGTCAGTCATCACATGTTGAAACTCTTCCCGGAATATGAAGAGAACAGCAGGGAAAGAGGACTTAGCGGGAGACGTCGCCAGAGTAGCATGATTTCCTTCTCGCTGCCTGTCTCTCCCCCACGCGGCCTCTCATTGTTTGAACCCAAAGGGCTTGCTCTTCTACGGTACCCTCTGGCCAAGCAGGAGAAAAATGCTTATCCGTGCTGTCATCTATATGTAAAATTACTTGAGACAAGTCATCCTGTAAGGAAACCACACTATCTGAGGCCACAGTAAGTGAGGTTTCCCTCTGTCCACTTTGAAGGCCTCTGCTTGTCATTTCCCCTCAGCAGCAAACACTCGCTATGTACAGAGCAAAACCTAATCTGAGCACCCCAGGGAGAGCGTGGAGGCCTGCAGACGCCCTTCGGCCCTCACGGCCGCTCTCTGCAAGGCCTATCTCTTCGGTCTTCTGGTAGACTGCAGCAGTTGCTAACAGGATGCGCAGCCACCATCCAAACACAAGAAGGAAAATGAATTCTTCAGAGCACGCCTCTCCCTATCTGTGATCATAAAAATAAACTCCAAAATTCTTTCCCTTTCCCTTTTCGAGACAGGCAGTGTGGTAAACAGAGTAATGGTCCCCCGGGGAGGTCTATGTACGAACCCTCCGTCTATGACCTTACAAGGCAAAGGGGGGTCTTAGGTTGTCTTTGTGATGGAGGATCTTGAGATGGGAAAATTATGCTGGAATATTTGTAAGGAACCAATTAATGACAAGTGTCTCTGTAAGAGGGACAGGAGGAGTCAGAGTCACAGAAGGAGGTGTAATGATTGAAGCAGAGACTAGAGCGCTGTGGGCCAGGATTCCAGGAAGGTGGGATGCATCTGAAAAGACAAAGCCCAGTGCCACTGAGTGGAACTTGACTCCCAGCAAACCCCTGTGGGATTTCTGAGGCTGTAAATGTAGATGGGATCAGAGAGCCTCGTCATTTCACCAAGGAGCTGCTGGTGAGTTTAAACCCCCAGCCTTGTGATTCGTCCAGTGCTTAGCCCACAGAACCTCCTGAGCCATCTAGAAGATAGGAAATACAAGGGCATGGATCCTGCTCTAGCTCCTCCCAAAGGAACCCAGATCTGAGAGATCCTTTTAGATTTATACAACTGGAGAACTCTAAGAGACTGAAGTTGTGTTGATTGAAGCCACTCAATGTGTGATCCGTTGGTGTAATAGGAGCAGAAAACTCAGATGGGTAAACACCGAAACAAGTCCTAGAAAGAGAAAGCGTGGCTCCTAACAAGTCAATGGCCTTGTATCTTACCGATGGAAAAACCAGCAGCCACGGAGCTGATTCCAAAACCCACCAGGTTTTCAATGGCTGTGATTTCAGAAGAAGATCACCAGACATTTCTTCCGAGGCACCTCTGGGTGGACGTGAGTCTCTAACCCTTCAGCAAGCAGCTGGCTGAGCCAGCCATTTGTACTACCCAGGGACGCATTCCGCACCAGACCCTGAAGAGGGAGAAGCAAGTCCTACTGCTCTCTCTCACCGAGCAGGGCCCCTAAACTGTAAGCCCACTAACTAAAAGGGAGCGTGCGGTGGCAGGCAGCGAGGGGTGAGTGGGCAGTTCGAGAACACTGCCGCCATACACCAAAAGCCTTCCCCAAGCGGACTGCCAGACAGCGAGATAGAAATGGAATGGGACTTATTTATAGCCGAGCGTGCCTCCCCTCTCAAGTGTGTGACAGAAGAGCTGTTTTAAAGTTGTATTCTTCAAACTTGGCTGCGGAACTTGGCGGCTTCTCAGAACTGTGCTTTTTTAATTTAGCTTTAAAATATAAGCAGCAGCCCCGTGGTTACACTGTAGGCAGAGGTGGTGGTGGGGAAAATGTTTTGGGGAGTGGAAAGAGGTCGAAATGGCAAGCTCATTTAGTTAGTGGCTTTTGAAAAACAAAGAAGAGAATCCAGTCGCAAATGGCTTGGAAAGGTTCCGAGTTGAACATTTCAGAATACTCTGCCACCAGCGAGGCTCTCAAGATCAGAGTGATACTGCGGGACTAGTCAGGGGCAAAGACAGGGCTCGGCTCTCCAGCTAGCAAGCCAGGACAAAGCAGCTCCCAATGGATGGAATTTCTCTGGCTCTCGTTTTTTGTTTTTTGCTTTGTTTTGTTTTGCATTTCAGACACAGAACTTTTATCACCACCACCTAGGGATAAACAAATGTGTAAACTCAGAAACCCAGAATTGACCTTCTGGGTCCTCGGTGAGCCCTAGGGATGCTGCGTGTTGCCATGAGTCATGCAGAGAACACTGAGACATTAAATTATTGCGCAGTGGCCAATGGACAGAGGAGCTGCGATGATTCAACGACATCATCCTCACCTTCCATGAAGGACACCCAGGCTCCTATCTGTCAGAGGAAGCGTGGATGCTGGGTAGCTTCCAGCAGCGTTTCTGGTGATCCAGTTCTGAAAATCCACCAATGAGAACCTTAGGTACCACAGTAGTCTGACCGACAACTGATCGTGGAGATGGCCCAGGGAGTGGGCAGCACTTCGTTCCATGACGCATTGTGTTCCCATGAGGCAGGGGATCAACGTACAGAAATGCACATGGCAGAGCACCGGTCAGCCTTTCACCTGAGAGTGAAGCTCTCCTGTGGCCAGACTGGGAGGGGACCATACACCAGTAACTACACAGATCACTCACTGCTCTGGAGTCTTCTAGCTACTGCTAAGAGGAATTGAAAGACTTGCAGGTTACAAGTCAAGGCAGTCACTGTAGTTGGGTTTGCATGGTAGAAATATGTGAAAATTCTCACCCCTCTATTGTACACTGTCCCTTACCATTTGAGTTTCAGATATAAAGTGATTTTTTTTCTTGGTTTGAGATCCTCATATGAAGAATGAGACTATTATTACATCAGGTACATCACCTTGATTTACTATTTAAAAAATCAATTGTTTCTAAAATACATCTTACACTTTCTCAGCCCCACACAGTTGCTCCCACTTCTCCCATCACCTAGAAGGCCCTCGTGGGCCTTCCACCAAGCCAAGTCCTGCTCCTGAAAAATGCAACCCAGGGGAGCGGGGAGCCAGGGGAAAATATGAGGAGCTGATACCAAGGGCTCAAGTGGAAGGCAAATGTTTTGAGAAGGATGATGGCAACAAATGTACAAATGTGCTTGACACAATGGATGGGTTGATGGATGGATGGATGGATGGATAGATTATGATAAGAGTTGTAGGAGCCCCAATAAAATGATTTAAAACAAAACAAAAAATGCAATGCAAGTAATTTTTTTCCAATTTCTTTCTCCCCACTAAGATCATCCTGTTCCCCAGTCCACACCAACTCTCTGAAAATTAGCTACAAAAAATGTCTTGAGAGTTTCTGTGTCTCAGTTCTGGGAAGTGTCAATACGCTGCTGTGGTGGCATTACCCTGTAGTATCATCTGATTGCTACTCATTACCCTAGCAACTGCCACCAAGCTGCCCAGTCTCAAACCCTGAACATCAGCTTTGACTCCTCCCTCACAACCTGTGCAATCCATCACAAGTCCTAACAATTCTACTCCATGAAAGTATCTTTTACATCTCTTCATCTCCACTAGGATCTATCTTTTATGAAAAAAAATTATGGAAAATCTGAGGCTATAGGAGACAGACCCATCTTCTCTCAATGTTCCGGGGTTCCACTTGTAGTAATAGCTAATAGAAAGTTTGGGACTAACCTGCCTGCTAAGAGCAATTAGAAAATCAGGGGGGGGGGGAAATTTTTGTAATATTATTAATGTAACGATATTAAAGTGCTGACCACAAATAACTGACAAGATAGAATTGCTGTATATAGAAATATTAGGATTCCAAAAAATTAAAATAAAACAAAGACATTTTTAGACAAAAACAGAGAATTTGTGTTCACCAGATTTTCACCAAAAAAACCCTAAGAGGAACTTTCAGAGAACAGAAAAGTGGTCACTTATGTCAGAACAGAGAATGTTAAACATCATGAAGGCAATCTACACACTCCTAAATAACTATCAAACGTAACAAAGCCTCAAACTTATAGCCATGCGGCCGATAGCAAATAGGATACCGACCCCACAGGACAGGGTAGAACTGCCCCTGTGGGGACCCGAGGCCGTAAACTCCTCACAGAAGCAGAAAGTCTGGCCTTTCTCTCTCAGAGCATCTGGGCGTCTCGCCTGCTGACCTCATACTTGGCAATCCAACCCGTAACCATCGCGCCCTTGGGCGCCTCTAGTAGGAGACAAGAATTGTATTAAAACTCTTAGGAGGTTTGAGAGTAAAGACGATTCAAAGCGGAGCTTATCCCCGGATGTTTCAAAGGCATTATTGGATCTCCCACACACTGCCATCAAGGTGATTCCAACTCATAGGGACGCTAGAAAACAGGGTGTGGCTGCCCTATGGGGGCCCCAAGGCGGGCCATCCCCATGGGAGTAGACGCCATACCATTGTGTCCTGTGGAACCACTGGTTCACAGACGAGGGCTTCAAGCTTTGGGCCACAAGGGTTCCTTACTAAAGCGATGAGAACAGAAATCCAGACGCCTGTCTCTGGAACCGTCCAGAGAGGGGTCCTATCTCCCTCAAACTAGGCTCCTGATTTCCTCATTATAAATATTTGATGTCTTTCCAATTTTCAGATATTTTTTCACCACAGAGGCATAAAGATTCTTTTGAAGTGGGTGTGTATACATATGTCCATATCTACATATCCATAGATTTGCCTGCTATGTTTCTGGTTTCGTGTTGGTATACCTTAGGGCTTAATCAAGGGCAATGTAACTGAGAGGAATTACTGAAACCCAAATGAAGGCTGAGCATGATAGTGGGACAAAGGAAAGTAAAAGGAAATAGAGGAAAGAACTAGGAGGCAAAGGGCATTTATAGAGGTGTAATACAGGCATGTACAAATGTAAGTATATTTTATATAACAATGGGAAAATAGATCTATGTGCACAGATTTATAGGTTTAGTATTAAGGTAGCAGATGCATATTGGACCTCCACTCAAGTACTCCCTCGATGGAAGAACACTTTGTTCTATTAAACTGGCATTCCATGATGCTCACCTTCCCGACATGATCACTGAACACAAAGCAGGTGCATAAGCAAATGTGGTGACGAAAGCTGATAGAGCCCAGCTATCAAAAGATATAGCATCTGGGGTCTTAAAGACTTGAAGATAAATAAGCAGCCATCTAGCTCAGAAGCAACAAAGCCCACATGGAAGAAGCACACCAGACTGTGTGATCATGAGGTGTCGATAGGATCAGGGATCCAGCACCAAAGATCCAGAACAAAATATCATATCATTGTGAATGAGGAAAAGTGCAGAGTGGAGACACAAAGCCCATCTGCAGGCCCTGGACATCCCCTTACAGAAGGGTCGTGAGGAGGAGACGAGCCAGTCAGGGTGCAGTGTAGCAACGATGAAACATACAACTTTCCTGTAGTTCCTAATGCTTCCTTCCTCCTCTACCCCCGCTATCATGATCCCAATTCTACCTTACAAATCTGGCTAGACCAGAGCATGTACACAGGAACAGATAAGAGGTGGAAACACAGGGAATCCAGGACAGATCAACCCCTCAGGGCCAATACTGAGAGTAGCATCCCAGGAGGGGAAGGGGACGGTGGGAGGAGAAAGGGGGAACCAATCACAATGATCTACCTTACCACCACCCCCTTCCCAGGGGATGGACAACAGAAAAGTGGGTGAAGGGAGACATCCGTCGGTGTGAGACATGAAAAACTACTAATAATTTATAAATTATCAAGGGTGTGTGAGGTAGGGAGGGTGGGGGAAGGGAGGGGAAAAATGAGAAGCTGATACCAAGGATTCAAGTATAAAGTAAATGTTTTGAAAGTAATGAGGGCAACAAATGTACACATGTGATTGACACAATGGATGGATGGATGGATTGTGATAAGAGTTGTAGGAGCTCCCAATAAAATGATAGTTTTTTAAAAGAAAATTTTCCCATTTGCAGTTTTGTGTTGCCAAGTGAACAGATCTGAAAAACATACCCCTCCTCTCTTCCAGAGGTTTGAAAACATTCATTTTCCATTCATAGGCATTGATGCCCTTACTTGTTCAAAGTCCTGCCAGTGGGTACGGAAGTTACCTCTCTGGCCATCCAAGTCTCTACCATGCAGGGCTACTGCAAAGGAATGCCAATCAGCTAGAGGATAAGCTGTCTGACAATCTTAGACTGTTTGAAATGGAATGGGGGAGGGGGGAACGGAGAGATGAAATAAAGCCTTCAACACACCAAAGGCCTTTAAAGTTAGAAAGTTACGCTTACAGAAGCACGCCATAGAAAACTGCAAGGAGCTACTCTCCACACGGAAAACACCACCCCTTTCATCTGTGAGCGCTGATCCCACTGTCTGGGACTTCGCTCAGAGGGGGCGCTTTCTTCCAGCAAGCTCCTAGGGGGTAAGGAAAACAGAGCAGGCTTTTCCTAAGGCCACAAAAAACCTTCACCATTTTTAGCATGAAAAAAAAAAAAGCTTAAAATGTAGATTGAACAATTAAATTCGTTTTCCAGAACAACACTCTCTGCAGTAAGTCCCTGGGAATTTTATTTAATGTTTGAGGGGAAAAAAGGAAAGAAAGCATGCCCTAAATATCCAAGATAAAAACTACTTGTTTGAGTGCCCAGGCTACCTCTTCACAGACTATTGCACAGAAAACGCGGGAGCCTGGGAAAGAATAAGCTCATCATACCAGGCGGCCTCTTCAGCTGAGAGGGCTGAAGTTCTAGAACGCTAGCATGGGAGGGACCTTGGAGGATGGCAGACCCATTCTGTCCTTTCTTTACGAAGGTCAGGACTGAATTTAACAGAAAGTGGAAATGAGCAATTCGCGGCCTAAAGTGAGCTGGTGGCCCAGACAGAATAAATACCTCAAGGTCCTGGTTCCCTCCTACACTCTGTCCCGGATGCGCTCCGTTTTACTACATACAGGTGACAGAGACAGTGTCCCACTTCCAGAATGCTTTTGAAGCCTCCCCATTTTATCTGATATAAAACTTAGTTTGTCCAGGAAGCAGATAAACTCCCAGGTACAGTCTAGTACAGACAGCTCTTCATTTCCCTCAAATTCTCCCGACATTAAGAAAACAAACAAGCAAACAAAAAACCACTTTTATGAATTGGGTGAATGTTTACCAAGTAGTTCATCAGTTTTGCATTTAATAATTCCTACATATTTTGTTTCCTCTCACTCACTCATTCTAACCCCCTCACTGTAACATCACATATCCCACTTTCTCCCTGTTTCCCATCCCCGTTCCTCCTTCTTTGCTGAACCTTTCAAATCCTCCCTTCCCGCATTTTATGTCCCCAGTCTTGTTGATTCTGCCTCCTAAACAATTTTACAGCACATTCCTTCATCTCTACTTCCCCTGTCACAGATTTAGACATTGTTTACTTACCTGAACTCCTAGAAAAATTCCAAATGGTCTCCTGATTCTGATTCTCCCATTTCTGTCATACCAGCTCTCTACCAAACCTATCTCCACTCTGCAAACATGACTTCTCTGATTCGAATTTGTCTATGAAGAACAACAGTGTCTTAATCATTGCCCTGTGCTTTGGTGATAATACTTGAAAGGGTTGGGTCTCTTTTTAAATCATTTTATTGGGGGCTGGTACAACGCTTATCACAATCCATACATATATACATTGTTTCAAGCACATTTGTACATTTGTTGCCATCATCATTCTCAAAACATTTGCTTTCTACTTGAGCCCTTGGTAGCAGCTACTCATTTCCCCCCTCCCTCTTCCCCCTCCCTCATAAACCCTTGATAATTTATAAATGATTATTATTTTGTCATATCTTACAATTTCTGATATCTCCCTTCACCCACTTTTCTGTTGTCCCTCCCCCAGAGAGGAGGTTATATGCAGATCCTTATCATTGGTTCCCCCTTTCTACCCCACCTTCATTCCACCCTCCCGGTATCGCCACTCTCACCACTGGTCCTGAGAGGTTCATCTGTCCTAGATTCCCTGTGTCTCCAGCTTTGATCTGTACCAGTGTACATCCTCTGGTCTAACCAGATTTATAAGGTAGAATTGGGATCATGATAGTGGGGGGATGGAAGCATTTAAGAACTAGAGGAAAGTTGTATTTTTCATTGTTGCTACACTGCACCCTGACTGGCTTGTCTCCTCCCTGCGAACTTTCTGTAAGGGGATGTCCAGTTGCCCACAAATGGGCTTTGGGTCCCCACCCTGCACTCCCCTTCATTCACAATGATGTGATTTTTTTATTCCTGGATACCTGATAGCTGATCCCTTTGACACCTTGTGATCACACAGGCTGGTGTGCTTCTTCCATGTGGGCTTTGTCGCTTCAGAACTAGATGGCTGTTTGTTTACCTTCAAGCCTTTAAGACCCCAGACACTATATCTTTTGATAGCTGGGCTCCATCAGCTTTCTTCACATTTGCTTATGTACCCTCTTTGTCTTCAGCAATCATATCAGAAAGGTGACTGTCACAGAATGTCAGGTTAATAAAAAATGTGTTTTGCATTGAGGGAGTACTTGAGTAGAGGTCCAATGTCCATCTGCTACCTTAATATTAAACCTATAAATATAAGTACATAGCTCTATTTCCCCATCGTCATATATAAATGTATTTACATATGCCTGTATTTAGACCTCTATAAATGCCCTTTGCCTCCTAGTTCTTTCCTCTATTTCCTTTTGCTCTCCTCTTGTCCCACTGTCATGCTCAGCCTTCATTTGGGTTTCAGTCATTCCTCTCAGTTGCATTGCCTTTAATCAATCCCACCAGGCCTCCCACACCCTCCTCACCACAGATTTTAGGTCACCCATTGTTCCCTTGTCCCTGGGTTTGTTAACACCCACTTCCTTTCCTGCCCCCTCCAGTCCCTCCCCTATGTCTCCCTGGAACCAGCAGTACCATTGTTTTCTCCTCCAGATTGTTTATCCCACCTATTTTATATAGATAGACCTGCAGAAATAATAATATGCACAAAAACAAGACAGAGCAAAACAAAGCAACAACAGAAAACAAAACAACAACAAGAAAAACCAACGACAAAAAAAAAGCCTATAAATAGTTCAAGGTATGTTTGTTGACTTTTAGGAGTGTTTTCTGGTTGAGTCTGATGGGGTGCCATGCCCTGTCCCCAAAGTCGAATTTTGGTATTCCCTGGGGACTTCCTTGCTCTGCTCCCCTTGATGTTCTGTTGCTTGCCCTCAGTGTTTTACATCAGTGTGGTGGGGTCAGATCAGGGACAATTCCTGCACTGTGTCTCTGGTGTTATCCTCCATAGTGCTATGGGTCAGTGAGGGACATCATGTCTTGTAGTGGGGCCAGCCCCATGGTCCTCCCTGAACATTGGCTGCTCTGAGCAGAAATATCATCCTCAGGGCTTGGTGGGCCAGAATGTGCTCCATTCTCTCTCCCCCGCCCCCTTCATTTGCTCCCATGTGCTCTGATCAAACATGCCCCTCTCCCTGAGCTGCAGCTTCAGTGCTGTCCTCTGAAGTGAATTCTTCTGTGGGGAGGGGGTGTTGTTCACATAGTTGGGATTGGGGCCGGCTCCTCAGAATGGGTCAGTGTCTTATTAGTAAGAAAGATGTAGGACAATTTAAGCTCCCTATTGACAAAACTCACCCAAAAGCTACAGGTTATAGGGTTTAATTCCAAAAGGATCAACACTTTTGGGTCACGGAAGCAGCGCAATAATCCCCACTTCCCATGATTATTGCGTTTCTATAAACTCCTCAACTGGAGCGTATGCTGGACCTAGTCACTCACTGCTAACAAATGGAATGGGGTTTATGTCCCGGGATTAGAACACACAAGACAGAGACTCTCCGCCCTCTCAGACAGTTAGGTTTTGGGGCCACATGGATAGTCAGGATTCTTGGTAGTTTCACAGTTAAGACCTAGCAATCCCCCCCACAATGTGACCTAACACACTATAATCACCTTCACAAGAGGACTGGATATAAGCAGCCAATCAATTACAATGTTAGGATGGGAAGCAACATCCTTACTCAGACCACAGTCCTGATGCAATCAATGAAAATGAAGTGTCCTTGGGACAGGGGGAAGGGACGCTAGAGAAAAGTTTGCTTGCTTTTTGCTGAATCTGGATCCTTCATCTGGTTCATCAACTTCAGGTTCTTTAGATTCAGTCGAGTGCCAGCCATATTACTTACCCATCCTAGGAGTCATCACTGGCCTGCCATCTTACCTGCTGACCTTGGATTCATTCACTTCTGCAGACACTAGCCTGTTGTCTTCCTACCTGTCTGAGGTCTGAGTCCCCACAAATATGCAAGTCAGGAGACGCCTCTAAAGGTAACATCTGATCCCTAGAATGAGCATCCTATCTAGACTCAGACTTGCCTGCTTCTACACCTGTGGGAGCCATTTTCTTGATATCCATTTCTTTCTAAATATACATAGACAGCCTTCGCTGGTTTTTCTTCTTTAGAGAACCTACTCTGTGTGTCTATTCTCTCTTGATACTTCGAGTCATCAAACTGTCACACCGTCGGCTGCCCTACACAATGACACATGTGGGAAGGAATGTAAAGGCCTGCACATGTTGGCCTTCAGCCATCAGTTAGCAAGGAAGCCACGGCATCATTCCAACAGCCCTCGTGGAACTGACATCCACAGCGTAAGTGACTTTTCTGATTCTAGCTTTCAGATGAGATGGCACCTTGATTCTAACCTTGTGAGAGACCCAAAGGCAGGAGGCCCATGCAGGTCTCACTTGGATGCATTCTCCAAAGAAACTCCGGCATAATAAATATATGGTTGTTTCAGCTACTGAGTTTAGGAGCCATTTGCTAAACCTCAATCGATAACACAGACTGATATAAAACCGTCTAAGGCCCAACCAGACAGATTGAGGAGCACATTACTGAGGGAGCACCAAGGGAACAAATAGCCTACATTTCTCTATCCTTCCCTCTCACTAATATGGACCAAACCCAACCAAAGGCCAAAGTTTACAGGAACACGTTGATGTAGTCCACAGGGCTGAACCTTCTGCGGCAAAGAGAGGTGATATGGAGGGGCAAAAGGAAGATACCTTATATGCTATACCAAGATAGCTCTTCAAACATCTTGGTATGGCATATAAGAGATCTCTAAACTAATCTAAATCCACTTATCCACGTTTTTACTCCCATCCCTTTACCGCAGAAACCTAGCCCCCTAAAAACAACCACGTGAGCTTTCTGGAACAGAGGATCTAAGATCACAATAACGTTCTTTCGTAGATGCTGCACTCTGTCTCCAAGACTTGTCCGTCCCTTCTCTGCTGAGCTAATTCACTCACCTTTCAAGAATTAAGGCAAGTGCAGCAATGATGAAACATATAACTTTCCTCTAGTTCTTAAATGCTTCCTCCTCCCACTATCATGATCCCAATCCTACCTTACATATCTGGCTAGACCAGAGGATGTACACTGGTACAGATAGGAACTGGAAACACAGGGAATCCAGGACAGATGACTCCTTCAGGACCAGTGGTGAAAGTGGTGATGCCTGGAGGGTGGAGAGAATGTAGGGGTAGGAAGGGGGAACTGATTACAGGAGTCTATGTATAGCCTCCTTCCTGGGGGATGGACAGCAGAGAAGAGGGCGGGGGGTGGGGGACATCAGATAGTGTAACATATGACAAAATAATAATAATTTATGAATGATGAAGGGTTCATGAGGTAGAGGGGAGTGGGGAGGGAGGGGGAAAATGAGCAACAGATATTAAGGGCTCAAGTAGAAGGCAAATGTTTTGAGAATGACGATGGCAAGAAATGTACATATGTTCTTGCCACAATGGATGTATGTATGGATTGTGATAAGAGTTGTACGAGCCCCCAATAAAATGATTTAAAAAATAGAATTAAGGCAAGTGCAAGTCTTCTGATGTCTTCTACGATATCATCACATCCCCTTGCCCACTGGTATGGACCAAGTGATATTTCCATCCGCTCCCTGGTGTCCCAGCTTGCTTGTACCAACAGCTTAAGTGTCAAATTACCATCTCTTTCTCCACTGCTCAATGGATTCTTCCCTGGCACAGAGCTCAGATCAGCTCTGAATTCCTAACAAGGTCTGGCACGCGGAGTACATTCAATGACTGTTAGTTGGTTAACTCGTTTTTGACCCGTAGCAAGTCTGAATCACCAGGGTCTTTAAGTTCTCGGACTCAGAATTACTCTCACCTTCTATGAATCCCAAATCCGTTCACTTCCCTACTCTCCTCCCAGCCTTGCCTCTTCTAAGCCACATTTTTGCCGCATACCACGGCCTGTGTAACTAAAATAGTGCTGCTCTCTTTCTGTTGTTTTTTTTTCTGGAAATAAGCCTAAATCAACTTCTGTCCAGGACTTCTGCCCTAGATCACTAGGGAAAGAGACCTGAGCAACCCAAAGGCTAAATTCAATTTCCAGCAGAAAAGGAGTCGATGGTGAGAAATGAAAAGGTGAAGAAGGCCAGCAGTGAGAGGCTATGTAACAACCCTCTAGAGCCGGGCTTCTCCACCTTCCTCAGGCCCCGACCCTTTAAGACGGTTCCTCATGTGGTGGGGACCCCCAACCATAACATTATTTCCGTTGCTACTTCAGAACTGTCATTTTGCTACTGTTCTGAATCGTCATGTAACTATCTGATATGCAGGATGTATCTTCATTGTTACAAATTGAACATACTTAAACATAATTAAAGCATAGTGGTTAATCACAAAACAATATGTAATTATATATTGTGAAATATTTATGTGTTTTCCGATGGTCTTAGGCAACCCCGGTGAAAGGGTTTTCCCACCCCCAAAGGGGTCGCGATCCACAGGTTGAGAACCGCTACTTTAGATGTACAAGACTGGTAGTTTTATCTTTGTCCTCCAAACTCCTAATTCATTCATGACACTACACACAATGGAACCTGTGAGAGCTAGAACTCTGTGGGGCTGTCTGAATTTTCTGGGACTCACAGGTTTCCCAACAATATAGCAACGGTGGTGTGAGGGCAATAATCGGGGTAGCACTGGGTGGAAAGGGCAAAGAACAAGGCAGACAGGCTACCTGGACACAATCATGGCTCTCCTGAGAACTTGCTTAGGCATTGTTGGAAAGTTACTCAGCCTCTTCAGACCTCAGACTTGTGGTGTAGTGGTTATTCATTGGGCTGCAATTTGGATGGCTGGCAGTTCGAAACCACCAGCCACTCTGCATGACAAAGACTGGGCTTTCTACTACTGTCAGCAGTTACCATCTCGGAAACCCCCAGGGGTCACTACGAGTCAGCACTGACTGGATGGCAGTGAGGTTTTGGGGCAAAGGTGTTGACTAGGAAACATTTAGGATGAAGCTACAAAAAACCCTCAATTCTAACATTATGACAGGAGTATTGTTCTTCTGCATATAAAGGAGTATGACATCATAATATCCACTGAAAAACTCTAATAACTTTCTTATTCTTTGCAGATGAGATCTGGATATTGTGAAAGGCGCTGAAGAAACACTTCACAAAGTTAGCTTGGCATCAGATTTTTCTGAAAAGATTAAAAAATTCTCATTCTTAGGACTCAACCAAGACCAATTTTTAAAGTTTTAATAAATCATTTATTGGGGGCTCTTACAACCCTTTTTAAAAATGTTTAATAAATAATTTTATTGGGGCCTCTTATACCTCTCATAACAACCTATAAATCCATTGTGTCAAGCACATTTGTACATATGTTGCCATCATCATTCTCAAAACATTTTCTTTCTACTTGAGCCCTTGGTATCAGCTCCTCATTTCCCCCCTCCCTCTCCATCCTCCCACCCTCATGAACCCTTGATAAATTATGATTATCATTTTCATATCTTACACCATCTACTGTTTCCCTTCACCTGTGCTTCTGATGATCATCACACTGTGGAGGAGAGGAGGTTATGCATCGGTCATTTCGATAGGTTTCCCCTTTGTCCCCCCACCTTCCCCCTACCCTTATGGTATCGCTAATCCCATTACTGTTCCTGAGGAGTTTATCTGTCCTGGATTCTGTCGGTAAAGAGCTCTTCTTTGTACCAGTGTACATGCTCTATCTAGTCTATCCATATTTGTAAGGTAGAACTGGGCTCATGACAGTGTTGGGGAAGGAAGTATTAAAGAACTAGAGGAATGTTGTATGTTTCGTCAGTGCTATACTACACCCTGGCTGGCTCATCTCTTCCTTGTCACCCTTCTGTGAGGGGATGTCCAATTGTCTACAGATAGGTTTTGGGTCTCCATTCTGCGTCCCATCCCACCTTCTTTGAATTAATATGACTGTTGGGGGTCTTCTGATGCCTGATGCTTGATCCTGTCGACAACTTGTGACCATACAGGCTGGTGTATTTCTTCCATGTGGGTTTTGTTGCTTCCCAGCAAGATGGCCGCTTGTTTATCTTCAAGATTTTAAACCCCAGATGCTATATCTTTTGGTAGCTGGGCACCATCTGCTTTCTTCACCACATTTGCTTATACACCCATTTTGCCTTCATCAATTGTATTAGGAAGGTGAGCATCACAGAATGCCAGTCAACCCAGACTTATTAATGAAAATATCTTGGGCCAGGAAGATCAACATTTTCTAAAGTACCCCTAAGTGATGTGATAGACAGTCAAGTTCAAATAGTATACCTACATAGAGTAATTCAATGACCCAGAATAGTTGGAATACCAGGATATAGGAGAGCTGAACAGTTCTGGGAATTTCCATGAATAATTAATATTTTATTTTAAATAGATTTTTAATATAACCAATACATTTTTCATACATACCTTTGACCAAAATTTTAGATATTAATGATGAAAAAGTAAATTAGGAAGTCTGTTCAAATCAGAAATAAATCATGCCTTGTGAAAGTACAACTTCTTAGGCAATGGCATTAAAGAAAATGAAGAGTATTCTGAAAAGTGTAGACTTAAGAAGTCTACCCATCATTACGCCTGTGTCAGCAGGTTAGCATCCTAAATGACACTGGGGAGCTGGGGTCATTATTTCATGAGACATCACAGACATGGGCCTCATAATGGACTTAGTGACTCTGTTCTCCCTCATCGCTTTCTGTACAGTGCGTGGGTTCTTAAGAGGTTGCAAGCAGTCATCCAAAGCACAACAGTTGGCCTCTCTTCCCTTAGGGCAACAGAGGAAGAGAAGAGTCAGAAATCGGAGGAGGAGATGGAATGTGTAACCAAATACCCCCATGAACACCTAACTCCTTGGATGGCGTACTTCTACTATTACAGAACACTTAGATCCAAGATTTCTTGGGGAAATCTTGATCAAAGGTCAGGGGAGGGCATGCAGAACAGAATTTTAAATTCTCAAGGACTCATGGAGGATAGATAAACCCTAAAACTACTACTCCAAGATCATCTTGAAATCTTAAACCAGAAATATCCCCTGAAGTCATCTTAAAACCACCAAACAGTTTAGTCTCACAAGTAAAATAATCCACCCCGACCCTTGTGCTCTTCCAAGAGCTAGCTATGTGGGATCAAACGGACCGCGGCATCTGGGAAGTTTGGACAAGGCCTTTAGGAGACACAGAACTTTCATGGATGGGGGAGGAACGACTCAGCAAAGGGAGGTGGGAAATGGTTGTTCAACTCAAAGAATATTCTCAGTATCATCAGTTTGCACGTGTAGAAACTGCCGCATTGGTGTATGCTTTGCTGGGTGTATTCTCAACAACAGCAGCAACAAAAGAAAGAACATTTAGGAGGAAAAATCACCACCGCATTATGGACCTAATCATCCCACTTATTACTCGAGGATTATCAAAAGCTCCATTTCTCTACATTTGGCTTTTTAAAACGTCAGCATCTGAATCAACACAGTGCAATCCAAGCAAAAACTTCACGCTGAAAATGCCTGACCCAAACAAGATTTGAAAAACCAACAATGAAAACACTAGGTACACAATATTAGAAGGACATTTAGTTGTGGGCTTAGAAGAAAACATTTGATCTTATACTTTACCAGTGCATAGTTATTAGACAAGAAAACACGTTTTGAATTGGCCTAGGTTCTGGTAGAGTTGCCGGAAGATGAGCTCCCGTGTTGGAAGGCATTCCAAATTCCCAGTGCCCTCAAGCTGGACTCGAGTTTACCGACGATGGTGAGGATGGAGTGGGAACCAGGCAACCTTCCCTTCTGTTACCAACGGGGCCACCACGACCCAGCGCCCATTCAGTGGCCACTAACAACAACAATATCGCCAATGATGCAAACACCGACCTACCCCCTACACAAATTTATGATGCAGATTTCCACTGTCCATTGCCCTTTTCCTAAAAAACTACAGCAATGGGAAACCTGACTTCTAAAACGAAATATTTTTTTAAAGCCTCCGTTCCCCGCCAAAAACAAAGTGAAAATCATGTTCTCATAAACCTGTGGGAAGAGGTTTTCCTTTAAGCCTGACATCAGGCATTCCAGTGGAAACCTGTCTGCTTTCCATGACCTGTACAGGTCCTTCTGACATTGAATTAGCCATGGATTCACAATCCCCCGAATAATAGAAAAATATTTATATTGAATTAGCATAGCTTTGAAAAAACAACTGGCTTTGTGAATTTATCTTGGTCAGTTTATTAACAGAACCAACATTGATGCATTTCACTGTCTCTATAAAACTTAAAGATAAAAGAAAATTTCATTTTGGGCCACCTCTATGCCATGTAGGAGGGAAAGTCCTTGCTCACTTTATCGGAATGGATCTTCGCAATAACCCCACCGAGGAACGGAGGCTTGGAGAAATTCAATAGCTGCCTGGAGATCAGACAGTTAGGAAGCAGAAGAGCTAGAATTTTAACCCATCTCTGACACCAAAGCCGGGGTCCCTGCCAGTCTAATTCAGGTTCTCCTAGTTCAGAATGGGATGAAAAACAGACACGAGTAAACATCATTCTACTTCGTCACTAATTGGTTCGTCCCATTATTCTAGTTCTTCTTCACTATCATTTCCTAAACATCTCTATTACTTAAACATTTCTTGCAAGACAACGGATTAAGGAATTTGGCACCCACGGCAAGAATAATTTGAGAGCTTTATCTTTACAAAGAGGGAAAAATCACTATATTGATCAATGCGGAATATCTAGATCAGCGTTAACATATGATTAAAAGGTAGCTGACAGAGACTTTTAGAATGCTTAGTACCTACCTCGCCAGCAACTCAATATTTAGTGAAGTGGATGTACAGAAATTAATTTTCTTTATGAATATATGACATATAGGTAAAACTTTCACAAGGTGAAAATAGTGACAGGCTGCATAAGAAGCGGCAGTTATTTCCGCAGTTTCATGTGTGTAAAAGAAACTGTATCTATCATATGTCCTGCCTTCAAAACATTCTTCTTGCAAATTGTCTTTTTTTAATTAGTAGGACCAACGTCATCCCATCACCAAGAGTCAAAAGCCCAGTCACCTTGGAGCCTCCACTCCCCTCCTGATTCCAGACCTGCTCTGTTTCAAGTCATTTCAAATGCAGACTCATGAATCCTTGGCATGCATCCTTCTCAATTCAAGGGGCACACACCTTGCTACATTAGCATGTTCCTTCCTTTTCTCACAGAGACATTTAAGGTCCTACCTCCAGTCTCCCTTCTATCCTGATTCTAATCCATTTGGCACACTGGAGCAGACTCGCCATCCGAAAGAGATGTTGATCATAGAACTCCCAACACAACAATTCTGCATGAGTTCTTATTACCTATAATTCAATACTCTCTAAAAGCTGGCTCCATCCAGCTTCTCTTTCAAAATCTTAACTGCATTTACTGCTCATAATTCGTCCAACATTCAAGCTAACTGGTTCTGGCCGCAGTTCACTTTCCCCTGCTCTGGGTCCTTGGTGAAGGCATCTTACCACCTACGATGTTTTCACCTCTAATTTCCACAGAAAGCAGCCCTGACCATCCTTTCAACCTGAGAGTAAAAGTCCTTCTCCACAAGCCCCTCTTGACCTCTCAGACTCAAAGGGTTCACTCCCCACCTATGAGCCCATAGAGTATTTGACTCAGATAGTGCTTTTGGAAATTAACACGTCTACCTTATTAGAGTTATCTCCCATAGCATCTACCTTAGAACTCATACCTACTATAAACTCAACGAACCTTAGAAGCATCGATTTTGCAGCGCCATACCAAAGGAGGATACAAGGGGGCTTCAAAATTTTATGGGAAAAAAAATCCCATTATCTTTCCATTCCATTTCCATGAATTTTTTGAAGCCCCCTCATATGCATCATCACCATTTAACAACCTCTAGATTTAAAGAAGACAAAAAAGCATATTTTTCCAGCATTTGAGATAAAGTGCCATTAGCAACCAAGAAAACACTTTTCCAGCCATCAACCATCAGTCAACCCAAACAAAACACCCCCCCCCCAACAAACACACACACACACAAAAAGCAAGCACAGGGTTTAACCCAACGCCTTACTTTTCGGTAGACAATCATATTTGGAGAACTCTCCTCTGGGTCTGCAGTTCCCACTGCTCTTTGACCCCCGGATCCCTGAGCCATTCTGCGTGTCTGCGCTCCCCCTGCAAGAAGAAATGAAAAGGCTGCTAAGTCAGAACAAATTATATGAAGAGGGCTTTTAAATGAAAAAAAAAATCTAACTTTGGCATGAAAACGAAACATGATGTAATTTTTTACTTGTCCTCGTTAATAAGTTGGGTTTGTAATATTTTTGTATTTTTAAGTTAGGGATCCTGGTGATTTTATTATCCACACACTTTCTTCTAATCCTAAAACAACATGTTTATTTTCAGCCCAGAACCATGTAGCCTAGGGGTGAATACACGTCAGCTTTAAATAAGCCCCTGAATAATCCCCCTAAAGACAGATGAAGCCAACCATTTTGCATTCAAAATGGTAAACCCAAGTCCATTTTCTCATTAATTTTATGCATTAGAATATGAGTATTTTAATGTGGTCTTCTTAAAAGCCTATAATGAGTGATATAATGATAAAGATAGGGGCTATTTAAGCCATGAAGCAAGGTCAATTCTTGGTGTGACACTGCATTTTCTCCATGACCTTGAGTAAGTTAAGTAACTCACTGGGTTTCTTCTATTAATTCAAAAACAAAACAGGATATATGCCTGGACCCATGTCCAAGTACCCTCCTATCCTCAGTAAAGTGTGAAGTTCCCCCAGTCCCTCGTAGGTCAGATCAGACGGACTGTGTGTCAAAGCCTCACATAAAGCCATGCATGTCCTGTACAAATGGTATCACTAAGCTACGAGACTGCCTAGGTTATTTAAACAAAATTCATAAGCTTTTCATCAAAGAAACCTTTTAAATCCCATACTTGGCAGAAAAGGCCATTTCAATTTGAAATTTTACAAATGCAAGGAACATTTAATAATCAAATACCTTTTGACCAAAGGTCATTCCATAAAACACAAATGTTGGTGAAAGATGGGGAAAGACACAGGAATGTATGATTTGTGCTATGAATGCAACTGCCCAAAAGATCCCATTTAATGAGGCTGCTGGTTTTCTTCGTTGTTTAGGAACGAGGATGGATTTTTAAGCTGTGTTCCATAAACAGGGGGAAAGGAGCGGTCTCTTTCTTCTCCCCATTGTAATATCTGTATTTCGTGGATACAGCAGTCCACGGCAGCCCAGGTGACTCATCTAATCGGCTTCGTTTCCTGTTGAATGAACAAAGCACTGCTCCATTTATTTAAACGACTTACTTGTCTCCGCCTTTCACGATACAACACAAAAACCATAAATTGTTTCCATTTACATATGCTCACTTGTCTCTGTTGCAAAGCCCACTGAGGCTTCGATTGCCTTATTTCAAAATGAACGCTCACCCTTTAATAAGCATATCTGTTTCCATCTAGAAAACTGTGTTTTACTAGAAAGGTTGGGAATAACCTAGACACAGATGCAGTAGCCCTCTCTTTCCTCAGGCACTTCCTTCCCACGAACAGAAGCATTTCTCTGTGTTAAAAGGGGAAACTCTTCAAAAGGGTCGGAGTGCCAAGTCAATACAGACAATCCCCACACTAGAAAGGTCTTTGAGTTGGAGATACAGTAGAAATGCTGCTAAGTTTGGTTGCATTCATTTTGAAACCTAGACTAGTCATTGGCTTCTCTGGGTCTGTAGAGCCACTGCCTTATCCAGGTGTCAACAGACGCTAGAGAGAACTGGGTGTGAAAATCCACATAGGTAAAGATGCTCTAGTTAAACGCATTGAATGCTCAAGTGGGGTTCAGAAATTTAAAGGACTAGATTTTCATTCATTACAAGATGGTATAAAATGTTTCTTTTATGTGCAGTAGCATAGAAATGACTAAGAGTATTGTAAATTTAGATATATAGGAAGACACTACTTTCTTTTAATTGATATATACCCTGTTTCCCCAAAAGTAAGACATCCCCGAAAATAAGACCTACTTACAGTTTTGCCTTTTGCTGAAATATCCTCATATCCCCCTAAAAATAAGACCTCCCCAAAATAAGGGTTTGGATTGTTATGATGATGCTCCAGAAGATGATGACATGACTGTCATTGAATAAATGAGTAAATGTACCATAGATTGTTGTACATGGAAATAATGGTAGTAACAAGAAGTTCTTGATAGTGTAGGATTCAGAGTTTGTCTGGTTATGCTGGTTTGTGATGACAACTACTACTGTACCATATGCAGGTAATACATTTCCTTTTTTATTGTTCAACAATAAATGTGTACCGTATTCCTCTTCATGGAAAAATAAGACATCCCCTGAAAATAAGACCTAGCACATCTTTGGGAGCAAAAATTAATATAAGACCCTGTCTTATTTTGGGAGAAACAGGGTATTATGTGTGTGTACACACAATAAATAATTCAAGGATATTTTACTTTTTTAATATTTGAAGGAAGTTAATATTTTCCTGAAAACACATACTGTATTTCAACAAAAAGAAACCATGTTAATAATATTATTGATAGTAACATACAACATTAAAAAGAGAAAACAAGAGTCAATCTAGCTTAGCGGTTCTAAGCTTGCCTCTGTTATCAATCACCTCCCTGTCGGAATGCAGGCTCCACCAGTTCTTATATCTGTGAACTGGGGCAAGTTACTTCCCTTTTCTATGCTTCCACATTTTCATCTGCCACAAGCCCCGGCCCAGTGGAGTGGAAAGCCCTTTGAACCAGGAGACGAACTCCTTGGTGTGCTGCAGTTAACTAGCTGTCTGAACGCGATCAAGCCAAAACTTCTCTGGACTTCACTCAGACATCAGCTATGAAAACCACCGTCCACAGTGCTCCTTCCAGTCTGACCTATAAGCTCCCACCTTTCCATTTGCAATTTTCCTCCAGAGCTTCAATACAAAGTCAAGATGTCAGGACGAGGTCATGAACCAAAGGCTACAGGGAGGCTCCTGGAGCCAAATGAATTGTGCTCTGGTGTCTGCAGGAGCCCTAGCCCTGCTGGCACCTTGGTCTTAGCCCCAGAAGACTCCTTTGCAGAGTTGATGCTTTTGAATTACGGCTTTGGTAAAGAATACTAAATGATCTGCTCAGACTGAGCCCCTGGCAGATCCACTCTAGCCACAAGCAAGAGTCTCCATGAGCCTTCCTACCAGGCAGAGGCCACTGTGATCCTGATTGTGCTGGATCAAACTCGGCCCTGGCTAGTTGACCACCCTATAGACCCGACCTGAATTTGCTCAGATTGCAAGTTTCCTCAATGATTCCGTGACAGAAACGTATTCCCTGGATTTTTTAAGTTATTGCTGACGGTCTTTTCCTTCTTGCCCATTATTAGTGTCTTGTCTGTATCCTATTGTGTTTTCACCTCTACAACCTTAGCGCAAGGTTGTTTTTCAATGTTTTGTGCTGGGTCTCCCGGCTGTGATGAGCAGGACAGTGGATGCATAATGATAACAGCAGACACAAGAGGATATTGGGAACACAGGCTGGTGGGGGTAGCGGGAAGATAGGGAGGGAAAGGGGATTTCGGGAGTAACTAATGAAGACAGGAGGGGAGGGAGCACAGAATGGATTGTGATTGCATAAATCATCTTAAAGGCAACTTAACTATGGGGTGGGGTAAGGGGATGATCTAAAATTGATGTGTGGCTGATTGTACAATTCTCCACAATATGATTGAATGATTGAACTATTGAATAATATAATATGTAAGTTACTTCCCAGAAAATCTGTTAGAAAAAAAATGAATACTAAATATACCATGGGTTGCCAGAATAATGAATGAGTCTGTCTTATACGAAAAATAAGAATGATCCTTAGAAGCAAGGATGTAGAAACATCACCTTGCTTACTTTGGATATGTCATGTCATCAGAGAAGACTAATCACTAGAAAAGGACATTGTGGCAGTTACATAATCTACTGTCAAGGGAAGGGGTGGATTCTAGCTCGTCAATCAGGTCATAGTCAATGAGGCCTCAGTGTGGGCATAGCCTTCTCATGAGGATTCTGGGAACTCCTGTCTTCCTCCCTGGAGGCAGGACACACACTTTCCCTATGAGACATTCCTGTTGACAAGCCACATGGAGCTATGCTGCTGATGGAGCCAGGGCCCTGGAGCTGGAAGAGCCACATGGAGAAGCCACGGCAGCACTGAGAAGCTTCCACCGTCACTGGATCCACAAGACTTTCTGCCCACTGGTCTGTGATTTTCCTGCATTCAGTGTCATTTCCTGCATTGAATGAGTCTGAAGAGGAATTTATAGACTGGTATCAGACATATAGGCCAATATCAGACTTATGGACTTGATCTGGATTGAGCTGGGGTGTTTTTATCAATATACAATTGTACTTTTATATAAAGCTCTTTCTTATACACATGTGAGTGTCCATGAATTTGTTTCTCTAGTCTACCAGGACTAACCCAAACCTCATGCTTGGTAAAGTAGATGCTATCATTGTTAGTTGTCATGATGTCAATTTTGGTAGAGAGCCAATAAAAATGAGGGAACCCCTCAATGACTGGATTGGCACAAATATGTCACACACACATACACGCAAACCATGAAGACAGCACAAAAAATGGCTAACATTTTGTTGTGTTATTCATGGGCTCTCTGAGAGTTGGTGCTGATTCCATGGCAATTAAAATCAATAAGAAGACTCATTTCAGACTTCAGACCTCCAGAACTCCAGAAGAATACATTTATGCTGTCTTAAGAAATAACACATAACTCCAGAATGTACTGTGGCATCTCACTAACATCATCATTGCCTAGCTCTTCTGTTTAGTAGTGTTCATGCTCAAATTCCCAAACAGCCACAGATCTTCGCCATTAGAGGATCCCCTCATCTGATACTGCAGCCGTCTCCACGAAGCACCACCACCTAGCCCTAGGGCTCATGTAACATGTATTGCTTAAAGGAACTGAAAATGTTCTTTCATAAGGGCCCATCCTCAAAAAAGAACAACTCACTGCCAGTCAATTCCAACTCACAGCAACTCTATGGCTAGGTGCTAGGCCCTGGAGATACAAAACTAAATCAGCCACACATAGTTTCCTTAAAAAGCTTAGAGTCCAAAAAATTAAAAACAAAAACCTGAGAGTCCAATATGGATAACAGAGACGTCCACAGAAGCAAAGCATTGTGGTGTATAGTGCTCATTGACAACTGAGATTGGAGTCAGAAGATAAACAGGAGATTAGAGCCAGTTGCTCCAAGATGTAAATGCAACAAACTGGCATGCAGTAGGGAACCAGTGGAGAGGTCTGAGGGGCCAGCCCCAATCCCAACTATATGGACAGCTGCCCCTCCCCCAGAAGTATTTACTTCAGAAGACAGCACTGAAGCCACAGCTCAGGGAGAGGAACATGTCTGAAAAGAGCACACAGGAAGAAATGAAGGGGGAGGAAGAGAGAGTGGAGCTCATCCTGGTCCACTGAGCCTTGAAGATGATATCCCTGCTCAGAGCAGCCAATAAACAGAGAGCACCATATGGCAGGACCCACTACAAGACACGATGTCCCTCACTGACCCATAGCCCTACCGGGGACAGCACTGGAGACAGTGTGCAAATTGCACCCTGTCTGACTCCACCACACAGAGGCAAAACACTAAAGGCGTGCAATAGAACAGCCAGGGGAGCAGAGCAAGGAAGTCCCCAGGGAATACAAAAAATAGACTGTGGGGCCAGGGTGTGGCGCCCCATCAGACTCAACCAGAAAACACTCCTAAAGGTCAACAAACAGACCTGTTTACAGGCTTTTCCTTTTTTTTGTCATTTGTTGTTGTTTTTTCTTTTGTTGCTTTGTTTTGATCTGTCTTGTTTTTTTTTCTTTTTTTACATTTTATTAGGGACTCACACAACTCTTATCACAATCCATACATATACATACATCAATTGTATAAAACACATCCATACATTCCCCGCCCCAATCATTCTCAAAGCATTCGCTCTCCACTTAAGCCCTTTGCATCAGGTCCTCTTTTTTTTTCCCCTCCCTCCCTGCTCCCCCCTCCCAATGTGCCCTTGGTAATTTATACATCGTTATTTTGTCATATCTTGCCCTATCCGGAGTCTCCCTCCCCCCCCCCCCTTCTCTGCCGTCCCTCTCCCAGTGAGGAGGTCACACGTGGATCCCTGGAATCAGTTCCCCCTTTCCAACCCACTCACCCTCCACTCTCCCAGCATCGTCCCTCACACCCTTGGTCCTGAAGGTATCATCCACCCTGGATTCCCTGTGCCTCCAGCCCCCCTATGTACCAGTGTACAACCTCTGCCCTATCCAGTCCTGCAAGGTAGAATTCGGATCATGGTAGTTGGGGGGAGGAAGCACCAAATGCTCTGTCTTGTTTTGTGCATATTATTATCTCTGCAGGTCTACCTAGATAAGATAGGCAGGATATACAATCTGGAGGAGAAAGACAATGGAAATGACAGCTCCAGAGGGACATGGGAGAGGGGGAGGTAGGGGAAAGGAAGTGGTGTTAACAAACCCAGGGACAATGGAACAACAAGTGATCAAAAATTGGTATCAAGAAGGGTATAGGAGGCCTGGTAGGGCTTGATCAAGGGCAATGTAACCAAGAGGAATTACCGAAACCCAAATGAAGGCTGAGCATGATAGTGGGACAAGAGGAAAAGGAAACAGAGGAAAGAACTAGAAGCCAAAGGGCATTTATAGAGATCTAAATACAGGCATGTACATATGTAAATACATTTATATATGATGATGGGGAAATAAATCTATGTGCATATATTTATAGGTTTAGTATTACGGTAGCAGATGGACATTGGGACTCTACTCAAGTCCTCCCTCAATGCAAAAACACTTTGTTCTATTAACCTGACATTCTATGATGCTCACCTTCCCAACACGATTGCTGAAGACAAAGCGAGTACATAAGCAAATGTGGTGAAGAAAGCTGCTATCAAAAGATATAGCATCTGGGGTCTTAAAGGCTTGAAGGTAAACAAGCGGCCATCTAGCTCAGAAGCAACAAAGCCCACATGGAGGAAGCACACCAGGCTGTGTGATCATGAGGTGTCGATAGGATCAGGTATCAGGCATCAAAGAACAAACAATCCTTTCATTGTGAATGAGGGGGAGTGCATAGTAGGGACCCAACGCTCATCTGTAGGCAACTGAACATTCCCTTATAGAAGGGACGCAGGGAGGAGATGAGCCAGTCAGGGTGCAGTGTAGCAATGATGAAACATACAACTTTCCTCTAGTTCTTTAATGCTTCCTCTCCCCACACTATCTTGATCCCAATTCTACCTGTCAAATCTGGCTCGACCAGAGGATGTACACTGGTACAGAAAGAAACTGGAGAAACGGGGACTTCAGTACAGATGAATCCCTCAGGACCAGTGGTGAGAGTGGTGATACAGGAGGGTGGAAGGAAGAGGGAACAAATCACAAGGAACTACATATAACCCCCTCTCTGGGGACAGACAACATAAAAGTGGGTGAAAGGAGACATTGGGCAGTGTCAGATATGAGAAAATAATAATCGTTTATAACTTATCAAGGGTTTGTAAGGGACGGGAGTGGGGAGGAGGGGGCAAACTGAGGAGCCGTTTTCCGAGCAGAGAACGTCAGGTTGGGTGGTCGTGTGGACTACATCTGGGGAGTATAAGAACCAGTGCTGGGACACTAAGCAAGGCCACTCGATAGGAGTGGGCTTCTTGCTACAGAGTTCAGACTGGATCCTGAAGGTTGAGGGTACCAGAGCCACTAAAGAAAGTGATCAGATCCAGCACCACCATTAAGATGATTCTGGCAAGATTGCTGATGATGAAGTAAGGGAAAGAAACAAGATTGGAAGCAAGAAGAAAGAGATGATGAAGTGAAGGGGCAAGATTTACAAAAGGCAGATTTGTAGTCTCTAAGGGTTAATGAATGACGGGATAGGAATAGTGACGAAAAGTAGCGAATTTAGAATGACTCCCCGGTTTCTGGCTGAGACACATGGGAAACAAGAGTGTCATTCATCTATAGAGAGACAGAATAAAAAGAGGTTAGTAAAAGGTTGGGGAATGCAGATGACAAGCCTACCAGATTTCCATCAGAAATTAACGTCAACTCAGAGCTACCCATGTGTGTCAGAGCAGAAATGCGTTCTGTAGGATTTCCAATGGCTAATGCTTTAGAAGCAGGTCCTCGATGCCTCTAGGCAGACTCAAAATCCTAACCTTTCAGAGGGCAGCCAACCACTTTAACCCTTTGTACTACCCCTATCTCCATATTATATCTAGGGCATTCTTAAGTTTCATCTACTTGCTAATCTTCTCAAAATTGAAACAAATTTTAATGAACCTTTACTTGTTTTTCCAAGTCATCATCTCTTTTCTAAATACTCATCAATCGATGTGGAAGACAGTTTTGATTGACGGTTTACGCTGAAGATGTTAGGATCCTACCCAGTGCCTGTCGTCTTTCTGAACGCCACAGCATTCACCCAGCTCAAAGCATCTTCTGGCCGCTTGCCCTTTCTCAATGACTTTTCAAAGACAAGGGCAGGTTTGGGATCAACCCTGCTGGTATCAACTTATTTGAATCTGGATTTTTAATCTTATTCGTAAGGCCAACTTCTCTCCCTGGTCCAGAGCTTCAGTCCTTTTTATGTGGCTTGTTATAGTCTGAACATCTAGGAACTATTTTAAGTGACGACAATAAGAGTAAAGTATGAGTTGAGGAGTTCCCTCTCCTCAGTCTCTCCTCTTGGCAGGGAGCCGTCTTTCCAAGCATGATCCCAACTCCTCCCTTGTCTTCCAATGAATCTAAGCATTGCTAGGAGAAAGGTTGTCATTCCCAACCTTGGCTGGGTGATTCTTAAATCTCAGTGTCTAGAGTTTACCCAAACGAATGGAATTAAAGCCTTGTGTTTGAGCGGTAACTAATATTTTTGGAAGTCTCCTCTGGTGATTCCAAGGTGGAGCTGAGGTTGAAAACCACTGCTTTAGGATATGTCTCTAGAGCTTTCCATACCCCCAAAGCTCCCCTCGCTTCCATATCTTAGTAGTGTAAATTGTAGTCTTCCTGCCAGCCATTCGCCACCTCCCAACACTTTCTAATGAGTCTCTCTTCTAATATTTAAACAGCTTCTGAAATTTGATCTCCTTGAATAAGTCTTGTTAATGAATCATGGAAAAGAGCCCTTTAAGAACATTTCAATCTGTTTAATCCTGTGTTTTATTAAATGCAAATAATTTCATTTTGCCTTGATCTTCTCCTTCCCCCTGAGAATTCAGGATGGCTGGTGTTGCAGGGCCCATCTTCCATGAGAAGAAATAAGATGCATAAGAGCTTCATTGGCTCATCCAAGATCACACAATGGGAGCCAAGATTGGAACTGACTCTTTGTGTTTTCAATTCCAACCTCTTCCATCACACTAAGAAAGAATTCACTTTGAATCATAATTTAGAAAAACTGATAGTATTTATTGAGTGCTAATAGTGTGCTAGCCACCGTTCTGAGAATTTACCAAAAACTCTTACTTTTCACTTCAGTCCCACAAGGATGCTATGAGATTAAACAAAACCAAACAACCCACTGCCATCGAGTCAATGCTGGCTCATAGTGACCTGCTGTGGGTTTTCAAGACTGTCACCATTTAGGGAAGTAGAAAGCCCCGTCTTTCTCCTGCAGAGCTGCTGGTGGTCCCCAACTGCCCACATGCGGATACAGCCCAACACGCAGCCACGACACAAGCAGGCTATCATGTCTATAGATGATGAAAGTGAAGTGCAGGGATTATAGGTTAATTTACTCATAAGTGATTACTTGATCATTGAGATAGCAGAATATTTGATTAACTATGAAAAAGGTAATTGGCATGAACACTTTTTAAAAGCTGTAACTAGAACATATTTTTAAAGCCCAAAAATTAAGGATGGTGAAACGATTTTAAGAGCACAGTTGTCAAAAAAAAACTTCCCAGAGATGCTTCCTTGAATTCGAAGTCTCACCAACACAATGGGAAAGCAGTGATGCTTCCAGCAGGAGAGGCCTCTCATGACCACCCATCCAAAGAAGCCCACTTAGCCCCCTTCATCCATCCCACTTTGATTTCCTCACGGGACTATCTCTACCCATGCGACACGGTTCAAGAGGCCCTCCAGTAGACACAGCCAGCTCTTTGTGACAAGCACTGGTCAGTGGGATTATCCCTCTTTTTTCTAGCATCTAGAACAGGGCGTGGCATGTAGCCCATCATCAGATATTTTTAAATGGAGGTCAGAACTGATGCGATTATACCAAGATGTGGCGCATTCCTCCTAGGGCACTCAGCTGGACAGCGAACCATTGAAACTGCCCAATAAGGAAGGCGCATTAGCATCAGAGCCTCATGAAGACTGTCCCAGGGTTTCTGCATATTGGCCAGTTCTGGGCCCTGGAATCCAACTCTGGAATCCATGAGCAATTTAGGACAGAATGGCTAAGTGAGAAGGTGAAAAGTATACTGAGGAAGAAAAACAGAACATAGAATATCCAGAGAATAACAGAACAACTGAGCACTGAGGGCTTAAGCTCTAATTAGAAGATCTTTTCAAAATGAGTACTATGCCTACCATACACTACAAACGCATCCCTCTAGCAACCTGAATTTGCAACAGAAATTGGCTGTAAAAAGTAGCCTTCAAAAATTGCCTAAGTCTGACAGATAGCAGTGTTAAGCAGAGCAGGAAGGACAGACCCCACCGATGTGGGAAAGCAAGAGTTTGAAGTCCGACCAGGAAGTGAAGCTCAGTTCCAGATCACGCTGGAACCACGCGGTGGTCTTTGGCATTGTCACCTGCAGCTAAAAGCCCTCAAGCTCTGACCTGACACTGGTAAGTGACTGGCTCTCGGAACCTATTTGCCTATTCATGAAAATATCAAGCAGGGGATGAAATCGCACCTTGCCTGCAATCGAGTCTGAATATGTAAGCTGACACGTAAGAATTTTGGTTGATGTGATTTCCTCTCCATCTTCTATCAAATTCAAATTGCGTGCCTCGGCCCATTAAAACCCAATGGGCTGTTCTTCTGACATCAGCATTGTTAAGCGCTTCAGAAAAATACAAGACGTGTGCTAACCCTGTAGTGTAAGGTTCTTCATATAGTGCTAATCCGACTGAGTGGGCAGGAGTCTCCAGGGAAAGAAAAGGAACAACATTTCTAAAGAACCAATCACTCCTTCTGCTACAGCAGACTCTGCCAACTCGCCATGCCCTACAGATTAAGTTCAAATACTCAACGACACAGTGTCTGTGCTCGGGTAACACAACAACGATCCTAAAGCAAGGCCACGGCCCTCAATCCCTGCAGGACAATTCCAGTGGGGATGCCAAGCTCCCAGTATGTTACAGGAATCGAATACTTGACCAATTCCTTCTTCAGTTCAAATCCCATGGT
This sequence comes from Tenrec ecaudatus, assembly GCF_050624435.1. Classification (NCBI taxonomy): domain Eukaryota; kingdom Metazoa; phylum Chordata; class Mammalia; order Afrosoricida; family Tenrecidae; genus Tenrec; species Tenrec ecaudatus. Next base: position 32,613,666 of record NC_134543.1, read on the forward strand.
TCCTCATGAGCCTGAACTAGACTCGTCGCCTCAGAATCGCCTGGGAGATTTTCTAAAGATACAGATCCCTGGATGGCCGGGCTTCAGAAATTCCAATGCAGTAGACCTTTGGTAGTCCCTGGAGATGTGTAATTGAAAAGCCCCTCAGGTGATTGGGAAGCACAGAGCCAGGTGAGGAACCACTAGCCTAGGTTCCATGCAGCCTGCCTTCCGTGCTAGTGACCCCTTCATAGGTGGGTCCCTCATCCCCCACTGTCTGGGCAGCCATGCAGAGGGGCGGCTCCCTTCATCCTTCTTGTAGTTTGGTGGAAACTCAGCATAATGGTAAATGAGCCAGGGCTCTGGGACAACGGTCACTGAAGTGCTGGGCGACTATGACTGACATGGTTTGCCTCTCTGAGCCTGGGTTTTCTCGTTTGTACGCTGAAACCAATATTAATCAACCTGATGCAGCAGTTTTGACCTTGGTTGCTCATTAGAATCACTACGCAAGCACTCACAGCGACTTCACCAAACCCACTGCCATTGACTTCATTCTGACTCATGGTAACTCACGTGCTAGAGAGTAGGATTGCTTCATAGGGTTTTCTTGGCTGTAATCTTTATGGGAGCAGATTGTCAGCCCTTCCTTCCATGGGATTGCTAGGCGTATTCGAGCCTTTATGTTACTGATCAAGCACAAGCCATTTGCACCACCCAAGCACCTTAACAACATCAAGTAGCTATTATTTCCAGTTAAGAAAATAGTTGCTGTCAAGTAAATCCCAACTCATTAAACTTTCATGCATGTTAGAGTAGAACCATGCTTCGTTGGGTTACCAATGGCTGGTTTTATGGGGGGACAGAGGGGCCTAAATTGTCAGGCCTTTATTCTGAAGCACCTGTGGATGGGCTTGATCTGCAAACGTTTGGCTAGCAACTGAGTATAATAACCATTTTCACCGCCCGGGGACTCCATTAGGACTCTACCGATGAGACAACTGAGCCTCAAGAACAGCGCCAAGGTGCCCAACATATCTCAAATGGTAAGCCAAGTGATCCCAGACCAACTGCCAAGTCCACAATCTTTCCAACATGTCAGTCTTGGTCTTCTGTGAAACTGCCTGTACAAAGTAATACAAAGTCTAGCACAGATAGGACCTCAACTCAATTGTGTTCCTTCATTCTCCTCCTAGTGTATCTGTGAAAACATCCTCATACCAATCCCCGCCTTAAGATATATAAATAAATACAGTCTTCTCTAAGTTGCTACAGCTGCCTGGCAGCCCAAACAAACCAATCTCTCAAAGCTGTTTATAAAGAAAAAATGATTTGTATTCTCCAAATTAAACAAAACTCCTAAAATTAAACTGGGAAAAAAGAGGTAGAAAGTTCCCCACACAACCAGTCATGGTTGGCCACTGCAGGTGATATGAGGCAGTCCAAGTTTACCCAGACATTCTGCTATCAGAACCCTAAGATTTTCTTCTGTCACCAATGCACCCAATGCCCTTCTACCTCCTCTCTGAATTTTCACCTGCGATTTTAAGAGGAACCTGGTTCCCCTCAATGACAACCTCTCCCCTGTACCCCAATTACCTTCACTCTGAGTATCTCAAAACCAGGATGTAAGGCAGTCAGTCTTCTGGCTCGCCACTGAACTTTCAAATGATTTGACGCTCTTATTGTTACGTACACCCCTGGTTCTGTGACAGTCTGGCTGTCAAGCTATGTGGCTTTCTACCTATTTTAACTGCTGTTTTCTACATCCTATTTATGCCTTTTCATTTCCCAAAGACTTCAGCTTCCACCTCTTAGAGGTTTACTCCTCCATTCTTTTTTTTTATCAATCATTTTATTGGGAGCTCTTAAAGATATTATAACAATCCATAATTCCATTAGATCAAGCATAATTTTACAATTGCTGCCACCATCAGTTTCAATACATTTTCTTTCATCTTAAACTCTTTGACATCAGCTCCTCTTTATCCCCTTCCTCCCCCATTCTACCCCCAGGAAACATTATTATTATATCTTTTCCTTGCCATATCTTACACCACCCACTGCATCCATTCACCCGCAACTCTGCCATTTGTTCCCCTTGAAGGGGGTGATACGGCCATCATCGCTATCGGCTTCCCTTCCAGATCCTTGTCCCCCTCTCTTCCCATACCCTCAGGAAATCATTACTCCAGTTACTGTGTCTGAAGGGTTATCTATCTTGGCTTTCATGCACCGAGCCCTCTTAACTATACAAATGAATATACACAGATCCAACAAGATTAATAAGGTAAAACAATACCATAATAGTGAGGGGAGGAATAGTAAAGAGTTAGAGGATAATTATGTGTTTCATCGATGCTATCCTGCTCCCTAGATATATCATCCTTTTCACATAGCCCTCTGTAAAGGACTGTCCAATTATCTTATAGATGGGTTGGGGGTCTCTATTTTGTCCATGCTCCTTCACATCAATTTGATTACTTGTTTTTGAACTTCGGATTCCTATCCCCACCAATACCCGTGATCACATGCGTTGGTGTGTGTCTTCCATGTGGGCTTTGTTGCTTCCCTGCTAGATGGCCGCTTGCTTAACTTCATGCCTTTAAGACCCTAGATGCTATATCTTTTTTTTTTAGTTATTTTTTTAAAACAATTTATTAGGGGCTCATACAACTCTTATCACAGTCCATACATATACATACATCAATTGTATAAAGCACATCTCTACATTCTTTGCCCTAATCATTTTCTTTTTTTTTTCCTCCTCTTTTTTTTTACATTTTATTAGGGGCTCATACAACTCTTATCACAATCCATACGTATACATACATCAATTGTATAAAGCACATCCATACATTCCCTGCCCCAATCATTCTCAAAGCATTTGCTCTCCACTTAAGCCCTTTGCATCAGGTCCTCTTTTTTTTCCCCTCCCACCCCGCTCCCCCCTCCCTCATGTGCCCTTTGTAATTTATACATCATTATTTTGTCATATCTTGCCCTATCCGGAGTCTCCCTTCTCCCCCTTCTCTGCCGTCCCTCTCCCAGGGAGGAGGTCACATGTGGATCCTTGTAATGCTGGGAGAGTGGAGGGTGAGTGGGTTGGAAAGGGGGAACTGATGCTATATCTTTTAATAGCCGGGCACCATCAGCTTTCTTTACACATTTTCTTATGCACCCATTATGTTTCCAATGATCATGCTGGGAAGGTGAGCCTCATACAGTGACACACTGTTAGAACAAACTGTTCTTGTACTGGGGTAAAGTTTAAGTAGAGGCCTTTGGGCCATGAAAGAAAAGGGGATTGGACTGATGGACCATTACAGGTCATGTTTGCTGTTTAACAGATACCCATTTATCTGGGTCAGGATAAGTGTTAGTCGTGGAACTGTTTGTATGACGATTTTTTCTTCTCTTTTCTTTTTGCTGTCTATGTATATAACAGGCAAGATACACAATCCGAAGGAGACAGTGAAGAGACCCATGGTTAGTGGGAAGGCAGGGGGCCTGGTGGGAGGGGAAGAGGTGGGGGAGGGGAGCAGTGAGCCAATAACAACAGGGACAGGGGAAAAGCAAAGGTTCCAAAGTTGACAGTGAGGAGGGTGTAGCATTCCTGGTCATGTTTGATCAATTAAAATGTATCCCAGAGGAATTACTGAGAGGTAAATGGTGGGTAAACATGATAGTGGGGCAGGAGGAAAGAAAAAAGAAAGGAAAGAAGAAGAAAAAAATTACAGATTCAGGCATAAATATAAATATGTATATATGTAAATATATACATATATAAAGATAGGTAGATTTGCCCATTCTTTACTTGATCATCAATCCAGATGTTTACCTCCAGAGTCAAAGCTTACCTAGAGCAGCTAAGAGCTCAGATACAGGGAATCCAGGAACAAGAATGGGAGTAGCGATGCCATGAGGGTTGGGGGAAGGTGGGGAGAGGAAGAAAGGAAGAGGGAACCGATTTCAATGATCGACACATAACCCCACCCCCAACCCAGGGGGACAAACAATAGAAACCATGGGGGGGAAGGGAGACAGAGCTAAGTGTAAGATCTGGAAATAATAATTTATAATTTATCAAGGAGTCACAAGAAGGGAGAGGGAAAAAAGAGGAGCTGATACTAAAGGATCGATAGAAGGTAAATATTTAGAAAATGATGATGGCAACATATGTACAAATATGCTTGATACAACTGATGCATGGATTGTTATAAGAGCTATAAGAGCCCCCAATAAAATGATCTATTAATAAAAAAAACTCTAAAAGCTCTACCTGGAAGTTTTGAAATTCATTTATTTCATCACCTGCACTCCTCCTCAGCCACCCACCCCACCCACACGGCCACACCTTGAACCTGGTCCTTACCAGCAACTGGGCCTCCTGAAATCCCAATACAATCATGACCATTTAGTTCAAATCCGTCCTTCTATGTAGCTCAGTCTACACTCGCTGACAACATTCTTCAAAGGCATGTAGGCATTTAATCTGCTGAACTCATAACATATTACAACAGTCATTATCCTTCCTTCCTATTCCTCCCATCCTGGCTGTACTGCCATGCCCTCTCGTTACTATTCTCCGTCCCTCACTTGCCCCTCTCTGTGTCAGACTCTTCTGGCAAAACCCGACATGAATGGAACTAAAACATCCACCAGCTCCAACCAGGTGAGCGCTTCAGGGGAAGAGGGCATCACAGACACGGTGCATATGACCACAAACTTTGAGTGGGCAGCCAACATTTCCTACCACCGCTCTAACATATTTTCCTACCCAAGTTTACTTTCCCTCTTTCTGAGCTGCCTGCTTTAGATCTTCTCCTTGTTCAAATCCCACACATCATCTCCCAACCCTCAGTTTTGGCCCCCCATTGAAAATCCATTGACGATATGGAAGCCAACATAGGGAAAAGCTGTCATCTTCAGACACCCACGCCTGTGTCCCACCACGCTCTCTGTCTGCTATCTTACCACAATGAGAGAAGTGTTGCAGTACTTTCTAAGGGACATCCTTCTACCTTCCTTTCTAGGTCTCATTTTCTCTTAACTCCTAGAAGACTTGAGTCCTTCAACCACCTCTACTGCTTTTGCATCCACAATATTTCCTTCTCTGTCACACTGTGCCCAGTATCTCTGTCTCTACTGGAGCATAGAAAGAGTCTCCTTCTTCTCCCATTTTCTCTTCCTAAACATGTTTTGGCTCCACAGATCCCTGTATCTAAGCCCCATAGCTGATGCTATTTCATAGTAAAACCAGAACTATGAACTAGTAGAAAAACATTTCATGAACATTTTGGCAAATTGCTGGAGTCTGGGATGGAATCGAGTATGAGGGAGACTCCGGGTGACCTCACATTATCATGGGCTTTCCCTCCAGGATCTCCAACAGGTCTTTCCTGTGAAGATCCGGGGGAAATCCTATGCTCTGGAAAGGAAGTAGGGGAATAAAGCACTGTGAAATATGTAGAGTCTTCTCCATTAAAACAAGGTCTCATCTTCAAAGGAAGGAAATTTACAGAGCCTTATATCAACTGTTGGGGAAACAGTAGACAATTCATTACAGGTCAGAAGTTCAAGCCCACCCGTTGAAGCCTCAGAAGCCCCCTATTGGGTCACTCTGTTGAAATCAACCCCATAGCAGTGGGTTTGGTTTAAGGTTTTGTTTCGTTTTGTAGTGGTTGTTGTTACCCTGGATGGAAAAAGGAAATTCCACTTCTTCCTCTCTCACGGAAGCAGGAAAAATAGAGTTAGAGCTTCAAGAAAATAAGCTGAGAAGACGAGGACCAGGGAAGGAGTGGGAGTAGAAGGAGTAAGGAGATGCCACTGGGGAAACACTTGGGAAGGTCATGACCTGCACACTCAAAGAGACTTAGCCATCCACACCTCACCCACCTCAGCAAAGCCCCAATGCAGCTCCAGGAGGTTACAGCCGAAAGAGCCTTAAAACACAAACTTTCTCCAAGGAGGAATGTTTGGGGAATCCCAAAGTTAAAGGGGGAAGTAAAGATAAGGGCTCTGGAGTAATCAAAGTGTTGGCGCCTAAGGATACATTCAGCACAGGACAACTCCTCACCGTATCAACAGAAAAAGTCACCCCAAGGCCTGTTTACCTCAATTCTTACTACAAAATAGAGTGCACCAAGCTCTAAACAAACAAACAAAATTACTAATCAGGCTAACAGACAAGAAAAAAATCATAAACCAGACTCACGTAGGATACAGATATTGGAATTACCAGGCAAGAGTATTTAAAGTACGATGACAAATATGCTTTAAGTTCTACTTGAAGGTATACAACATGTAAGAAGAGATGGTAATGAAAGTGGGGGATGACACCTCTAAGGCAGAATCAATAGGAAGTGATGGAAATCAAAACCACTGTAACAGAATGTAGAAGGCCTTGCGTGAGCTTGTCAGTAGACTTGAAATGGCAAAGGAAAGAACCAGTGAGCGTGAAGATGGGTCAGGAAAAACTTTCTAACTGAAATTCAAAGAAAATAATGAATAAACAACACTAGCATATAGGCACTGTGGAGCAAAATCAAAAGGTATAATATATGTAAGAGGGGGTACCCTCAACAACAAAAAAATGTTTTTCAAAGCTTTGTATTTACATTTTTTATAAAACAACTTCATTGTCTTCAAAGTACTCTCCATTACACTTAATACATCTGTCAAATCTGAGATACCATTCTTGGAAATATTTCTAACTCATCCGTTTGGATGGCTGACAGCACCTCCCTCGTTTTTTTCTTCACCTCTTCTACATCGTCAAACCGCTGACCTCTCGTGTCCCTCTTCATTTGTGGAAACGAAAAGAAATCTCACAGAGTGAGGTCAGGTGAGTAAGGGGCATGGGGCAAGAGAGGTGTGCTGTCTATTGCCACTGAGATGGCTGCATGAGCAGGAGCATGGTCATGGTGGCAAAACCAGTCCCCCGTCTGCCACAATTCAGACCTTCGTTGTCACACACTCTTATGTAATCTTTTCAAAAGCTCTGAATAGAAAGCTTGATTAACAGTCTGACCGGTGGGACACACTCCAAATGCACTATCCCCCTCATATCCAAAAAACAAAATGAGCATCGTCTTGATCTCTGATTTCACATGAGAGGTTGGGGTGGGAGGGCAAGGTGACGACGGCCATCTTCCACTGGCTTGGTAGATGGTTGCTTTCGGGGTTGTAAGAATCGCACCATGACTCATCACCAGTATTGACCTTGTTTTAAAAATGTCTGGGTCGCTTCAAAGCTGTTCTTTCAAAGCACAGCATGTTTCCACTCAACCTCTTTTGCTTGTCAGTCAGAACCCGAGGCACGTATTTCTCGGTGACACTTCTCATTCCCAAATCTTCCATTAAGATTCACTGAACGGAGCTCCAAGACAGTCCTGACAACTTCCCCATCTCTTTAATGGTCCGTCGTAGGTCTTTGAGCACAAGTGAACACGTTTTATCAACATTTTCATCTGTTCAGGAAGTTGACGGACATCCAGAACGAGGTTTATCATCAATCATCATTTCACCTTTTTGAATTGAGAAAACCACTCATGCATTTGAGTTTTTCCCATAGCCCTGTCCTTGCAAGCTGTACTCAAAATCCCAAGTTTCAGCAGCATTTTCCCCAAGCAGGAAACAAAATTTCATAGTCGCCTATTGTTGTCATGATCAGCCATCACCAAACAGAAGGTTCAAATGAAACTACTTTTACAAAAAAATTTACTGTGACCAGAAAGAACCTTCCCAGGCAATGCACTGGGCACACTAGCTCAGAGAGTTGCTCCATGCTGCCTAGTGGGAAAAATGCGTACTGTGTGAAAGCTCTGCCCAGCGGGTCTTTTTCTCCAGGTTGTTTGGTTTTCGGGTTTTTTATTGTTGGGGGGGGGGTGCCCCCTTGTATACCCAGAATAACCAAAGGAGAGGAAAGAGAACATGGAGTGGAAGAAATATGTGAAGTCCTATGCCTCCAAGTTCTTTCCCGTCTTTCCTTTTACTTTCCTCTTGCCCACTATCATGATCAGCCTTCCTTTGGATTTTAGTAATTTCCCTCGCAACATTGCCCTTGATCAAGCCCCACCAGGCATTCTATGCCCTCCTCGCCATCGATTTTAGCTCAAACTTGTTGTTCCCTTGTCCCTGGATTGGTTGACACCCCCCTTCTTTTCTTCTGCCTCTCCCTCTCCCATGTTCCCCTGGAACCCTCGGTCCCGTTGTTTTCTCCTCGAAATTGTTTATCCTACTTGTCTTCTCTAGATAGACATGTCGGAGACAATAATAAGCACCAAAACAAAACAACAACAATAAAAACCAATGACAAAACAAGAAAAGCCTATAAATAGTCCCAGATCTGCTTGTTGACCTTTAGGAGTGTTTTCTGGTCGAGTCTGCTGTGGAGCCACGCCCTGGCCCCACAGTCTATTTTTGGTATTCCCCCGGATTTCCTTGCATTTCTCCCCTTGCTGCTCTGTTGCATGCCCTTAGTGTTTCGCCCCAGTGTGGTGGGGTCAGAAGAGGTATCAGGCATTAAAGACCCAAAACAAAAAATCTTATCAATTGAATGAGGGGGTAGATGGAGTGGGGACCCAAAGCCCATCTGTAGGCAATTGGACATCCCTTACAAAAGAGTCACAAGGAAGAGACGAGCCAGTCAGGGTATATATAGTATAACACCGATAAAACATACAACTTTTCTCTAGTTCTCTAACACTTACCTCCCCTACTATCATGACCCCAATTCTACCTTACAAATCTGGCTAGACCAGAGCATGTTCACTGCTATAGAAAAAAGCTTGCAACACAGGGAATCCAGGACAGATAAAACCCCTCAGGGCCAATAATGAGAGTAGCGATACCCAGAGGGTAAGGAAAGGTGGGGGGACCGATCACAGTGCTCTACATATAACCCCCTCCCAGGGGGATGGACAACAGAAAAGTGAGAGAAGGGATACAGTGGTGAGTGTAATGCATGAAAAAAATTAATAAATTATCAAGGGTTCATGAGGGAGGGAGAGGAAGGGAAGAGGAAAAATGAAGTGATACCAAAGGCTCAAGTAGAAAGAAAATGTTTTGAAAATGATGAGAAAATATGTGCAAATGTACTTGACACAATGGATGGATGTATGGATTGTGAACAGAGCTGTAAGAGCCCCCAAGAAAATGATTTTAAAAAGAAAAGAAATACATGAAGTAATAACAACCAAGAACTTGCCAAAATTCATGACAGACACCAAATCACAGATGTACGAAGCTAATGTAACACCAATAAAGATAAACACCAAAAAAAACCCAATTCTGCTTAGTTGTGCCATATTTAAATAGCAGAAATAAAAGATAAAGATAAAACCTTGAGAGAAGGGAGAAAACAAACACACACCCACACACTTGATTTATAGCGAAGCAAGCACAAAAAATAACAGAGGGGTTTTTTTTTATTACAAACCATGCAGTAAGAAGAAAGTGAGTAGAGGAAAGTATGGAGGATGGTCCATTAACCTGGACCTCTATATCCAGGGAAAGCATCCCTCGGCGGGGAAGGAGAAATACAGACTTTCTGGGACAAACAAAACCTGAAGATTACAGTTGCCAAAGACTTCATCCTGCTTGGCTACACAATCAATGCTCATGAACGCAGTCATCAGGAAATCGAGCAAAATGTTACACTGGGAAAAATCTGCTGCATGAGACCTCTTTAACATCTTGAAGATCAAAGATGTCACTTTGATGACTAAGGTGTGCTGGATCTCGGTATTTCAATCACCTCATACACAGGTGAACGGTGGACAGAGGCTAGGAAGACCAAAAAGAATGGACGCATTTGAATTGTGGTGTTGGTGAAGAACACTGAAAATACTATGGACTGCCAGAGAACTAATAAGTCTGTCATGGAAGAAGTTCAGCCCGAACACTCCTTTAGAAATAGATCTTTTTAAGTGGTGAGACTTCCCTGGTACTTTCAATATGTGACCCGAAGAGATCAGCCCTTTGAAAAAGACGTCATGCTCAGTAAGATATGGATTTGCAGAAAAAGAAGACCCCCTGGAGCAGACTGGCACAGCAGCTGCAACAATAGGCCCCAGTGTAACTACTATGAGGCTAGTGTAGGGCGGGGCAGTGTTTCCTTCTGCTGTACATCGGGCTGCTACAAGTTGGGACCAACTCAATGTCAACTAATAACAACAGACCCACCTTCCAAGAAATGTTCAAAGAAATACTTCGTGCAGGTGAAAATAACATCCGTCGGAAACTTATCTACATTAAGGGGCAAGCATCAGAAGAGGAATAATGAAGGTAAAATAGAATCCTTTAGTTTCTTACCTTTTATAGATTGATAGAGACCCTTTAAATTATATTTATAAAATACAGAGGGAGAAAAGTAGCAATGCCTCTTTTTCCTAACAGAGAACCAAGTCATAGCCCTTGACAAGCAACTAGCTCCAGGCTGAGCCAACTAGGGGTCACAGAACAAATTCAACCTGATGCCTGTTTTCATACACCCCATAAGTTAGGGATTGACTTCATATTTTTACATGGTCAGGGAAAAAAATCAAAAAGAATTAAGGTTAACTGTTATGTAACAATTATATGAAATTCAATTTATGTGTTCATTACAAAAATGCCCATTCGTTTCGTTACTGTCTATGACCGCTCCATCTCACAGCTGAGTGGTTGTGACAGAGTTCAAACCTCACACCCCATAAAGCTAATAATGCTTACTATTTTCTCTTTCATAGGAGGCTTCTTTTCCCACTTTGACCCAGTTTCTGTCCAGATCTTGGTGGTCCAGGCCACAGGCTAAAGATGACTGGGACTTTAGACTCTGCCCTTTCAAGGTCCACAAGACCCTTCACAGGCCGCACTTGAAGGACCTGATTTGGAAACCCCATCAGTTGAACTGGACTTAACCTTAAACTCTTCTGTAGCTGATTTAAGAAACGGAACTACTCCCGTGGACTAAAGCTGAAATGCCCTAGCGGGAGAAGAAGCAGGTGACTCTATCCCAAGGCTATAGTTGGACTTTGGTTAGCATCTCTTCCTTTGAGGGTCCCCAAGGTCTGGTGGCCTGGGATTGCAAAAAATTCACAATGTTCATGCTCTATTTGCGTTTTCATGACACGTGTGAGTCTAGCAGACATGGTTTTGCCTCGGTGATGAAGTGTTATTGAAAGTTTGATCTCTCCCCAACCCTCACTCTTGATTCTTGATGAAAATAATGTCCAGTCACTTAAGGTTTTAATCTGTACAAGTCAACAATTCATATTTTGTGGTCTGAAAAGATGGCCTATATATATATAATTTCCTTTTCTCAACAGTGTCTTGAATTCTATACCATTGGCTAAACTAATGATATCATCAATAGAATGGTAATGGTTTACAATGTTCTCCAATAAAATTATTTTGATGTCTCTAAAATAAACCAGGGACATATATATACACTATAGATATATGAAAGGACTTTGGGCTCATACTTAATTGTAACTATAATCTAAGAAAAATTGGTTTTTATGACATGGCCCTACTCAATACTCACCCTCATGAAGAAATCACTGAAGAGATGCTTGCTATAGCAAAGGGTGTTGAGGAAATCAGATTGTGCCTGGCTACCAGAAAGAACAGCATCCAGCATCTTAAAGATTTATCTTCAAACAAGCAGCCGTCTAAGTGAGGTATCAGCCAAGTCCACACGGAAGAAACAGATCAGCCCGTGTGATCCAAGAACTATAAATAAATAATAAAATCCAAGAGTGGAGGAAGAAACCGTATTAGAATGTAAGTTCTCAGCACCAAGTTTGCAGAAGGCTACGGATGACAGCGGGAAGCCCGGAATCCATGTACAGGATCCCCACATGGGTGAAGCCTCTGGTGAATACCCTCTGACCATAGTTCAGGATTATGATAGAGAGCAGTGTAAAGTCAATTACGGCAGATGAAGTTAGGTTAAGCATCTCCCTTTTGCTTGGGACACATCATCAATCCCTGGAAAAGCACATTTTAAATTTGTTTCAATTTTTAATATTTTCTGCTTTATTTTTGAGCAAGGCTTTTATTCCATTTTACTTAGTGATTATTGTGTTGTTTGTCTCTTGCTTTTATTTTGTATGTTTTTTCTATATATAAAGCCTAGCGATAGATAAGTCTATAGAGATAGTAACTGGATTGATTATTACCTAAGGACATAGGAGGGGAGGTTGGGTCTGGGAAATAGAAAGGTAACAACAAAAATTATAAGAAAGAAGAAAATATTCTAAAATTGATTTTTGGTGAAATTTCCCAATGTTCATAATATGATTAAACCACTTAGTTGTATTATATTTTAATTATATACCAATAAAAAAGAATAGGAAACCAAAAATGAAAAGTACAGAATATGTTAAAACAATGTTTTGTATCCCCTGAAGAAGTCCAATTGCTTTATTTTTAAGGGATAAAATTGAAGCCTGGGGAGCTCAACTTACAGCCTAATATCATTCAGCTGATTATTGATAACAGAGCCAGCATTAGAACTCAGGTCTCAGGTCCCAAATGCCTATCTTCTCAAATGAGAGAACTTACCATACATACTCAAGCATAAGCTGACCTGAATATCAGCCGAGGCACCTAATTTTACCACAAAAACTCCATAACAAATGTACTGAAAAACTCGACTTATACACGAGTATATACCGTAAGTTTTCTACATATAGGTTCTAAGATGATGGTTTATACTACTACTCTCTGTAGGGACTGCAGTAACAATTCCTTATTATTCTCTTATTTCACATGGAAGATTATGTGACTGCTAAGAAGTAGTTGTGCCAGAGAAAGCATTTATCCATTTCTGTATATCATAAGTGGGTAATTATTTTATGGAGAGAATGATCTATTCTAACACAACCTAAAAGACAAGTGATCCTGAGGTGCCAAAGGGATCAGTTATCAGAAATCAAAGAACAAAAAATCATATCATTGTGTGTTCCCTGATACGATCGCTGAAGACGAATGGGTGCATAGGCAAATGTGGTGAAGAAAGCTGATGGTGCCTGGCTATCAAAAGATATAGCATCTGGGGTCTTAAAGGCTTGAAAGTAAACAAATGGCCATCTAGCTCAGAAGCAACAAAGCCCACATGGAAGAACACACCAGCCTGTGTGATCACGAGGTGTAGAAGGGATGAGGTATCAGGCATCAAAGAACAAAAAAATAATAATCATTGTGAATGAGGGGGAGTGTGGAGTGGGGACCCAAAGCCCATCTGTAGGCAACTGGACATCCCCTACGGAAGGGTCGCAGGGAGGAGACAAGCCAGTCAGGGTACAGGGTAGCAACAATGAAACATACAACTTTCCTCTAGTTCCTAAATGCTTCCCTCTTCCCCACTATCATGATCCCAATTCTACCTTGCAAATCTGGCTAGACCAGAGGATGTACACTGGTACAGATAGGAACTGGAAACACAGAGAATCCAGGACGGATGATCCCTTCAGGACCAGTGGTGAGAGTGGCGATACCGGGACGGTGGAGGAAGGCTGGGTTAGATAGGGGGAACCGATTACAGGGATCTACATATAACCTCCTCCCTGGGGGGCGGGGGGGGGGCGGGCGGACAACAGAAAAGTAGATGAAGGGAGACATCGGACAGTGTAAGGTATGACAAAATAATAATTTATAAATTATCAAGGGTTCATGAGGCAGGGGGAGCGAGGAGGGAGGGGGAATAAATGAGGAACTGATGCAAGGAGCTTAAGTGGAGAGCAAATGCTCTGAGAACAATGAGGGTAACAAATGTAAAAATGTGCTTTACACAATTGATATATGTATGAATTGTGATAAGAGTTATATGAACCCTCCCCAAAAATGATTTTTTTTAAAAGTGATCCTTATTGATTTTGTTAAGTGTATACATTTCATTCTTGGATTTTGTTTTCTTTCTTTTTAAGAGTAGGACAAATCATTGTTTATACCCTAAAGTTCTGTCACTATGACAAAATGTCTGCCACTGGGTTTTTCTATACCAGCATTGTCACCTCGTCTGAACAGGTCAGTGTGCTTCAAAAACTGAAACAGAGTAGGAAGAAAGGCCTGGCAATCTACTTCCAAAAATTAACCTAGGAATCGCAACAGAACATTGCCCACCTTGCTTGCTTTGGACATATCCTCAATCCCTGGAAGAGTTCATCATGTCCAGTGAAGTAGAAGACCAACAAAGGTATGGGAGACTGGCATAATAACTACATGTCAACGTGCTGGCCACCAGGCGGTTTATGTAGGATTAGTTCGTGTTTCCTTCTGTCGTAATTGTTTGCATCGTGAGTGGGATGCACTATGAAAGGCCAGTGATGTGAACCTACCAGCCATTCCAGGGGAGAAAGAGGAGGAAGTCTGAACCCTTGACACCCTACCTGGGGTCCCACCGAGCCAAATTCACGGGAAGATGGGGTTACTGTCAGTCAGAATAAGGAGCTCTGCTAACAGAGTGGGTTAGACATTGGGCTGAGAACAAGGTCTATAGGTCAAACCCACGTCGTATTTGTCCAAGGGAGAAAGATGAGGTTTTCTACTCCTGTAAAGAGTTACCATTTCAGAAACCCACGGGGGCAGTTGTACTCTGCTGAGTCAGAATCAACTTGATGGTACTGGGAAGCTGAGCATATGCATAACGTATGAATCAGAGTCTCGTCTTGCGTTTGTACTGAACAGAAATGCATTCATCTATCCACCAATGCATACATACTTAAATGTACCAATGTACACGTACACGTGTGCATATATACATACCAGATTTTTATCTCAGCATTATTCATAATGGCCCCAAACTAGAAATATCCCAAAAGTCAAGAGTATATGGACAGTATATTGTGGAACAGTCATACAGTAGAACGCTGAGTAAAACTAGTAGGTTCAAACTTTCAACTTTTCAATTCACAGTCAAACTCTTATCCTCTGTGCCAATCAATCGCAGTGGCGTTGATCTTTGGGTGAGCCCCTGGAAGGGTACATGAAGTGGTTTCTGGAGGACTCGTGACTTTCAATCTCTTGGGCTGGATAGAGGTAAAAAGGTTATATTCATTTTGTGAAAATTCATTTGTGTGCTTTTTTCATATAAAAAAAGGATTTCAATAATTCATTGCAAAATTCCACTAATGAACCATGCAAACATCAGTCTCCACAATCCTGAGACTAGGACTAGAGAGTGCCCAGCTACCACTACCAACTGCCTGAAAAGGATTGTGTTAGAAGGTCTTGAATAGAGGGGGAGACAAATGTGGAAGAGAACTCAAATCTTAAGAGATTTGGCTTCCTGGGAAGAGATGGATCAGACTCCCCAAGATTATGGCTCTTACCCTTCTTCAAGCCTGGAAATGAATTCACCCCCGTAATACAATAATCAATCATTTAAGATAAAAAAACACATAATAATTACTGCTTTGCCTTTTAAAATTCTGCTATCTTCTGATTGTATTTTCCCTAGAGTTTTAAAAGCCCCATTTATGAAATAGTTCAACAGAATTTTATATTTTAAAAAGTACCCAAAAAATATGCAGCTAGGAGGATACAGTACTTCAGACTCTTAGAGTGACATGTAAGCTGCCTCATATCACACGCACACACACACAATCCACTGCCATTGAGTTGATTCAGACTCATAGCGACCCCTTTACTGGATTTCCAAGGCTGTAAATCTTTATGGGAGCAGACGCTGTTGGGCTTGAACCTTATAGTTAGCAGTCCAATGTTTACCCAACAGTGTCATCAGGGCCCCTAGCCCCACCAGGGCTCCTGGGTGCTAAAACTACAGGGATGTGACTTCATCGATGGTGAAGGGGTTAGAGGCTGTGTCTGCCACCACGACATCTCCATGTGCGCTCCTATGTGCATCAGGCGTTGGAAAGGAGCAATAATCATTGAATGAGAAGCCTGGGATAAAAGGAAGGGAAGATTAAGGATTAAGGGAAAGCCTCACAGGATCCAAAAGCTTTCTTGTGGTTAATGAAAATCTTTCGACTTTTAAAGAGCATTTTCAAACTTCTAAGGGTCGCTGAGATATTCTTCATTGTTCTGAACAACTTCCTACTGTCCAGAGAATTCAATCAAACTCCTTCAGCCAGTTTAAAACATTGAGATAGCTGCTGTTTCTATTTTCCTCTATAAGACTTGCTTTTGTTTTTCTGGTAAAGAAAGATAAGATTGTGAAGTAGCTGAGGCAAAGTAGATCAGATCACATTGACTGGACCAAGGTGGACATGGGACCTATCAGGACTAGAGTCTGTCTCTGGGACTTAAAGAAACGCAATGAAAAAAAACTGGATTTTTTTCCCCTGTGGAGTGATTATTCTGAAAGTATGGCTATTAGAGACTATATTCTCTTCTCTAGTGACACAGAAAGACGGGTATTGCGTGCCTGGATTTTAAGTTCATGGATCCTCTCATGCCTGAATTCCGAGATACATCCCCTTTTGATTGAGTTGGTTTGAAATTTGTTCCAGTGCAATTGAGTTATTGCTGCCTGCATTCGAGAGTGCCCGCCTGATCAGCAGCAGCAGCAGCCATAGGAGCCAAGCCAGAAAGTAAACCCATTAGGGCTCTGGTTCCCACATCCACGGGCTTATTCCAGACAAGACACGTGTAAACATGGTTCTGTGGTGAGTAGATAGCTGCAGACCAAATTCTTTCAGTAATACACCTGTCCTAGTCCTATTAAGATGTCTTTTTTTTAAGGTACTTTTGTGCCCTGGGAAAACATGATGTCCAGGTCAGGAATAATATCAACATTTTAACAAAATGTTGATAGGAGAGAGCTTCCCAAGTCATTAAAACTTTGCAACAAGGTTTTTAAAATCATTTCATTAGTGCAACAAGTTTATGGGAATGCTGCCACACATTTCTTTGAACTTTTTTGATTAAAAAATGTTTTAGATGGATGTTATAAGGAAGGTCAGAAAGACCTTGAAGAAATATTTAAGGTGGAGAGGTCAACTCAGAATGTATGACAACTATCTTGTGGGATTCCAAAGATGTAATCTTGAAGTATTTTCTTGAAGGACAGAGAAAAATCACGGGGCTTATTATGAAGATGTTTTAAGAAAACTGAAAGTTACTTTGGGAAGAAAAATCAAGGGCAGTTGCACTAAGAATTTCTTTGTCGGCTTCTTTTTTGAGTCCAAATGCACCTGCTCATTCTAAGAGGACAGCAAGGGTTGTCTTGTGAGAATTTCTTTGGGAAACCTCATCCTATCCAAGCTATAATCCAAGTTATTCCCTTCAGATTTCTTTTTGTTCCCCAAACTTAAAAACATTGAAAAGAAACGTGATTTGAGTACCCCAAGAATGCTGAAACAGCCATCTTGACGTGGCCTGAATCTTACATAGTGCGGCATTCTTCAAAGAGCTGAAGCGATGGGACATTACCTTCAGAAGTGTGAACACTGCGTACTGTTGCTGGGTGCCGTCAACTTAGTGCCGACTCACTAGCACCCTGTGCACGATAGCCAGAAACCCCGCTCGGCCCTGCCCCGCCCTCGCAATTGCTGTGTTTGAAACTATTGCCACAGTCTCTGTGGTAACGCATCTCATTGAAGATCTTCTTCTTTTTCCTGGCCTGCTTTATCAAGCATGATGGCCCTGTTTAGGGACTGGGCTCTCCTGATAACATGTCCAAACTATATGAGGTAAGTCTTACCATCTTAGCTTTTTTTTTTTTGTAATCATTTTATTGGGGGCTTGTACAACTCTCATCACAATCCATATGTACATCCATAGTGTCAAACTCATTTATACATTTGTTGCCATCATCATTCTCAAAACATTCGCTTTCTGCTTGAGCCCTTGGTATCCGCTCCTCATTTTTCCCTCCCTCCCTGCTCCCCACTCCCTCATGAACCCTTGATAATTTATAAATTATTATTATTTTGTCATAGCTTACCCACTTTTTGTTGTCCATCCCCCAGGGAGAAGGTTATATGTAGATCCTTGTAGTCAGTTCCCCCTCTCTACCTCACCCTCTCTCCACCCTCCCGGTATCGCCACTCTCACCACTGGTCTTGAGGGGTTCATCTGTCCTGGATTCCCTGTGTTTCCAGTTCCTATCTGTACCAGTGTACATCCTCTGGCCTAACCATCTTAGCTTTAAGGAGCCTTCTGGTTGTACTGCTTCCAAGACAGATTTGGTTCTTCTTTTGACAGTTCATAGAAATGTCAATATTCTTCACCGACACCATAATTCAAATGCATCAATGCTTCTTTAGTTTTCCTTTTTCGTCATCCAACTGTCACGCGCATGTGAGAAGATTGAAAACCTCATGGCTTGGGTTCGTTGTACCTTGGTTTTCAAGATGACACCTTTACCGCTCAACACTAAAGAGGTCTTGTGCAGCAGACTTACCCAGAGCAAGGCATCATTTGATTGCTTGGCTGTTGCTTCCATCCGCATTGATTGTGGATCCAAGCAAAATGAACTCCTTGATAACTTGAATCTTTTTTTAAAATTTTTCTCACGATACTATCTATTGGTTCCATTGTGCGCATATGGATTGTCTTTACACTGCGTTTTAATTCACACTGAAGGCTAGAGTCCTTAATCCGCAGTAGGTGCTTCAAGTCCTCCTTGGTTTCAGCAAGCAAGGCTGGGTCATCTGCATATCGCAGATTGTTGATAAGCCTCCCCCACTCCTGATGCGGGACTCTTCTCTGTATTTCCTAGCTTCTTGAAATAATTGCTCAGAATGCAGACTGTGCACAGACGGGGGAAAGTATACAACTCCTTTTCCTGACTTTAAACTCTGCAGGGTCCCCTCCTTTTGTTCAGGCTCCACATGAACACATTACGTGTTCGGGAATGCCCTTTCGTCTCCATCTGGTCTTAGTTTGTATCGTCTACACAAGTAAACATCCTTCTGGACCTTCAGCCGCGATCCATCTGACGTCAACAGTTACGTCCCTTGTGCCGTGTCCTTTTCTGAAGCTAGCTGGGAATTCTAGCAACTCCTTATTGAAGTTCGGCTGCAACTAATGTTGAATTCTCTTCAGAAAATGTACGCTTGCATATAATATTAATGATAATTGTTCAATAAATTCCACATTCTGTTGGGTCATCTTTCTTTGGGATGTACACAAATATGGATCTCTTCAAGTAGGTTGGTCAGGATGCTGTCTTCCAAATTTCCTGGCAGAGATGAGTGAGTGCTTCCAGTGCTTCATCAGCTTGTTTAAACATTTAAGTGGGTATTTTGTCAATTCCTGGAGCTCTGTTTTTCCCTAATGTCTTCATTGCAGCTCAGAGTTCTTCCTTCAATCACATTAGCTCTTGATTTACCTGTTGGAAAGGTTGAATGTTAACCAATTATTTGGGGTATAGTGACTCTGTACATTCAGCCCTTTGTATTTGGATACTTTCTGCATCAGTCAATAGGTTGACCAGAGAATCCCTCACTATTACAACTCAATGCTTGAAGGTTTTCTTCAGTTCTTTTAGCTTGAGATATGCCACGTGTGCACTTCCTTTTTTGGCTTTATAACCAAATGTCTTAACACGTTTCATTCTAATATTTTACTCCATCTTCTCCAGCTGCCCTTTGAAATGTTCTATTCAACTTTCACTCCGTTCCTTCCATTTGCTGTAGCTACTCCGTGTTCAACAGCAAGTTGCAGACATCCACCTCTATCTCTTCTTTCTCTCTTGTCCTTTGATCTGTTCTTCAGAGAGTCTTAAAATTCAGATGAGATATATATACTCAAAGTCATATTCTGTCTCTCATGGATTTTTTTTTCTTTCACTTTGAACCTGAGCTCACTTTTACAGATGAGCAGTTGATGGTCTGTTCCACAGTCAACCCCTGCCCTCATTTTGGCTAATGACATTGAGCTTCTCCATTCTCTTTCCCCAGACCTGTAGGTGATTTGATTGCTATTATTCGATCTGGTGAGGTCCATGTTTATAGTATCAGTTTATGGGGGGCTTTTTTTTTGGGGGGGGTATTTGTAATATAGAAATCATCAATCTTTCAAAATTCTATCATGTAACCACCAAGTTTGTTTCCATCATAGGTCCAAATCTTCCAACTATTGTTCCTTCCTCTTTGTTTCCAACTTGTGCATTCTATAGAACAGTGGTTCTCAAGCTTCCTAACCCCACGGCCCTTTACTACAGTTCCTCATGTGGCGGTGATCGCCCCAACCATAACATTATTTTCCTTGCTACTTCGCAACTGGAATTTTGCTACTATTATGAATCAGGTGACCCCTGTGAAAGGGTCATTTAACCCCCAAAAGGGTTACAATCCCCAGATTGAGAACCGCTGCCATAGAAGTACACCTCGATGGAGGATAAGATATCTCAATTAATAATAGCTTTACATGTTGATATTTTTTATCGAATGAAAGTGTCTGTGATCTTGTAGCAATACCCTTTGACTTACTCTCATATTTGGCATTCAAATTCTTCCATGAAATTGACCGTCATTTTCATTTCTAGTCTTCCCAGGGTTTACCTTTAAATAGCCAACAACATGGTGAGTTTCAACCACAGAAATGTCCCTCACCAACAGTTCCTAATAAGCAAAGTTAAACTTAAATCAGTCTATTTCCAATACATGTTTGATAACCATCTAGTCATTTGTATTAGAATTATTGGGATTAAAAGGTGATTCTTGAAAGCAGTGGTGGTGGGGGGGGGACGGTGTTATAAGGCAGATGGCAGACCAAAGAAGTGAGTTTTGCGATAAAAAGAAAAGAATTGACAATCTGGAGTTGACAGGATGCATATACTTTGGCATAAAGCTAAATATCTTACTCATTGATGTGAGATGCCAAATAAAGTTGATCCCAAGCTTTAGTCACTTCACCCTTAGGCCCTGACCACAAGGAGACCCAGGAACTCGCGGTCAACGCCTCTCAGTCTGAATGCTGAAAGGCATTCCAGGTAGATGGCTGAGAGCCTGCCACTGCACCTAACATCAAACTCACTGCCACGGGGTCAATTCTGACTCATGGGCCCTATTGGAAAGAGCAGAAGTGCCCTCCTTGGATTTCTGAGACTTTAACAACTTTGCGGAGCCGAGCGCCTCATCTTTCCCCAGAGCGTGCGTGCCTCGTGGTTAGAGCCACGAAGGCCGCGATTAGCAGTTCAGTGCAGAGCCCACTGTGGAGCAATATCCGGGGAAATAGGGAGACGTGCCTAGAAACTCAGTGTGGCAAACCCTTTTATTACCAACATGAAGACATAAAATCACGCCAGTGGTCATCAAGTCAATGCCAGCCCGGGGTGGTGCCAGGCGCACAGAAAAGAAGTCCTCCAGAGGCTTTGAAGGCTGGGCTTTCAGAAGCAGATCAGCAGGTTCGTCTTCAGAGGAACCTCCGGGTGGTTGTGAACTGCTATAGTTTTATTAGTTATCAAGTGTTTCACTGTTTGCACCCAGGGAGTCCTCTTAGGTGAGCAAAATGTTACTCAGTCTACTCTGTCTTTTCATTTTAGCTGCAGTAAGCTAAATAAAGATTTAGTAAAGTTTCACATAAAACCTAGATGGCCTCTCTTGTGTAAGCTTTAAGTTCATCAGCCTAGATTTCTCTTGCCAGAAAGATCTTTAAGAACATAGATCTCCATCTCACTCACTGCCATTGAATAGATTATGACGCATAACGACCCTATAGGACAGGGTAGAACGCCCCTGTGAGTTTCTGAGACTGTACCTCTTTACAGGAGTTGAGAGCCTCATCTTTCTTCTGGAAAAAAAAACAAACACAGTTGGCAGGTTTTGAACTGTTAACCTTGCATTTAGCATCCCAAACTTTTTGCGTACTTCATCACGTGTGTCTCTACTGATGCTACGTAAATGCCTATGGTACTCGCTTATCATCTCTGGCCTCATCTCTGCAAACCGAAATCCATTGGTCTTCTGCAGTTCAATTCATCCACTCAATCTCTTCAATAAAACCTTAATGAGAAGTAATCCCTGTCTTCTTCCCCCTAGTCTAACCACATTCTGTTTCTCCTATTCCCCCTCCCCTCCAAATGTAAAGTTTCTTAAGCACAGAATCTATCATCTGATTAATCATCATCTTATCCTATAAAAGGGCCTTGGGGAGTGGGATTTATTGCCTGACATAGAAATGCAGGCAAGGATCAGGGAAGAGCAACAGAGACCTTAGACCAACTCAGACTCCTCTCTCCACCCACTACCCTTTAACTAGCCAGAGACTGGTTTCAGGACTACTCTCTCTTTTGGTAATATCCTCTAAGCAATCACAATCTCTCAGTTCTATCCTGCGCTAGGGGAGAATGTAAACCAATAGGAATAAGCTACTTCATTTAATTCACACACCCCTAGCTATGGACAGAAATCAACAGTCAAGGCCCTAAACTACCTGCTACTCTATAAAGCAAGACACGCTCCTTCAACCCCCTGCCCAAGAAAAAAGCATCTAAAACATAATCGATCCATCCATGCTTTGTGAAAGCATACTTTCTATTTTGACCAGCTGCTGAATCAGTCCTTATATTAGGAAGTATGGTCAGCAAAATGACAGGAGGGCATCTTCCTGCTTGGTTTAGAATCCAAACACAGGAGCACTTACGTAGCACTTTAAAGGAAAAATACTCTGGGAAGTTGTGTTTTTTCGTCTACGTTCTTGTCTTTCTTCTGGAAAGGTCATAACAGAGGAGACACAGGCAGCTCAAACCAATGTTTAGTAAGGATCCGTAATGTTGATCTATGTATGTACCACTTTCCTCATTGAAATTAGTTACTGATCATTAGAAATCAGATTGAAAATTTGACAACCGATCTTTTTTGACAGTGCACACCCTCTTCAAGACTTTGCCAAAGTCCTCACCCACCCTTAGTGCTTCCCAACTCTAAGGTTGAGTGCCAGACCCCAACTTCATCAGCACACACCGGGGGCCATTTGGCTTTCAGAAAAGAAAAGCCTTAGGGGGTGTCTACATTGCTATCAAAAGTGAATCAAAGGGCCTCATGTTTCTAGGGGAAAAAATTAGTGTCTACGTATTTCTTTCTGGGAGTAAAGTGGTGTAGTGGTTACGCATTGGACTGCGATACACATGGTCAGCAGTTCAAAGCCACCAGCAGCTCCAAGGGAGAAAGAACGGACCTGCTACTCCCATAGATAGGTACAGTCTCAGAAACCCACAGGGGTTTGCTATGAGCCAGTATGGAGTCAATGGCAGTGAGTGTTGTTTTGTTTTGTTTTAGTTCTGGGGTTAGTCTCATCCAGACCTAATAAACAATCGTCTTCCCTTTACCTGAGCTGAACTATACCGCCATCAATTTGTTACCGAATCAGCCTCATAGAATGGTGTGCTCTCTTCTTCTAAACTGCCGTTTAACATCCTTTATTGTTAATTTTCTGTTTACTTCCATGCTCTCTCCAAGGCAACTAAAATTCTCTCCAGGGTAGGGCTCTCTGTTTATTCCCCATAGCGCCTTACATACAACAGAGAGACTCTAGGCTGTGAGGTCAGATAAGATCTGGGTTTAAAGACTGGTTCCTCCCCTCACTGCCTATGGACTTCGGGGCAAGTGGCTGAGCCACTTTGCCAACTTGGGTTCCTCGTCGGTGAGACAGGAGTAACACCACCTCACCCCGGGGGTGAAGGAGGTTTTGCTCTACAAAGGGCCTTAGGAAAGCTGGGTGTTATTTTCTAAGACCAGCTCACTCCATCCCACAGATCCCTGTCTTTGCAGGCTGTGCATTCAGGCAGTGAACTTTGGTGAGAATTTCCTCGATGGCAGCCCTATGCCAGTGTTGGCATTACTATGCCACTTATTAAAAATTACCGCCCAGTGGAGGAGGCTACCATTGACACGCAATTATAAAGTTGAGATGCTGAAGCTGACCCATTAAAACAAATCAAGCAATGAGAAGGAAGGTTAGATTCATTGACACCTTGTATCCATTCCCGTGTCAGTTCATACATCCACACCACAACGATCCATGTACCCACTCCCCATGTCCACAGCAATCCATACATGTGCACTCTGGCAGTCCATGACTTATACAGTGCAATGGCATGATGATAAAAAACAGGTGCAGTTGAGTTGATTTCAACTTACCCTGAGTGTCATAGCAGAAATGCATGCAACTAGCTAAGCATGCAACTACTGACTGGAAGGTCAACAGTTCAAATTCACCAGTTGCTCCACGGCAGAAAGATGTAATCCACTGTACAAGCCCACGTATCAACACCAGGACTGGTCTATCCATTCACACCGTCCTCAGGCACACATCGGCTCTGCACAGGGCAGCCCTCCACATCCACACCCACTTGTGCGTTCACGCCCCCAACAATCCAGCATACACACACATACACACACACACACACACACCAGCCCACACATCTTTCCTTGTCCATTCCTCTGTCCCCATGCCAGTCCATCCTTCCTCCCATTTGCCCCTACCCAGAACTGTCACTCCTGTGATTCAAATAACTCAGCAAACATTTACCAAATGCAGAGCGTGCACCAAGTGCTGTGAGAGACGCCAAGGCTACAAAGGGAAAATGAAACACAGCCTTGCTCCGGGTGTGGTCCACGGTCTGGCACGAGACAGCAATGCAGTAGCAGTTTCCGACTTTTCCATTTCTCATCCTGCTGGTGATTAATGGCCATTAGGCTCCGAGAAACACAGGCAGCTTTGGCTTCCACAGAGGAGGTCTTCCTCCTGTCCCCTCCTTCTCCCACTTAGATGTCTGAGCCATTTGCTTTCTCCTCAAACTCAAAACTCACTCACTGCCATTAAGTCAATGTGGACTCCTAGTGACCCCCTGGGAGTTTCTGAGGCTGTAACTAGTTACAGGAGTGGAAAGCCCAGTCTTTCTCTCTTGGAGCTGCTAGTGGTTTCAAACTGCTGACCATGCAGATCACAGCCCAGTGCATAACCAGTATACTACCAGGGACCCAGCATGCTCAAATACCAATTTTCTAGCTGTGATTATAAGAGTCTGAAAAAGATGAGGGTCTTTCAATGCTAGGCATGTCCTCAGATGTTGGGGTGAGGGATAGGGTCTTGAGAACCATGTGATAGTTAAGAGTTTGTATTGAGTTGGCTGGACCAAGAAGCTAAGTGGCTTGGTAATTAAGACCTGGTAATCCCCCAGAAGGTGGTTTCCTCAAGGGTGTGTCCCGCTTTCAATAGGAGGAGCTGCTATGGAAAAGCACAATAACTTTTTGCTGGATCTGAATCCCCAGTAGGTTCATCGACCTCCCAGTTCTTTGGATTAATTTCATTTTACTCTTAAGTTTGGGGCCTCCATTATAAAGTGTAGGCTTACCTACCTCAACAAGGAGAAACTGAAGCTGGGGCTAGAAGAGGAGGTGAGCTGTGTGATATCATTGTTGACATTGGATGACCCTTGAAAGCAGAGAGCACCTAAAATATGTTTATCTGTGTCTTAGTGACCACAAAAAGGCATTTTACTGTGTGGATCACAGCAAAGTATGGATAATAGTGTGAAGAATGGGAATTTTGGAACATTTAATCATTCTCGTGTGGAACCTGTAGATAGACTAAGAGGAAGTCATTAAAACAGAAAAAAAGGGACATCGCATGGTTAAAAAGGTCAGGAAAGGTGTGTGTGTGTCAGGATTGCACTCTTCCGTCATACTTACTCAAGCTGCAGGCAAAGCAAATGAGCTGAGAAGCCAGACCAAAGCAAGATCTTCCCAACATGATTGCTGAAGACAAAGCAGATACATAAGCAAATGTGGTGAAGAAAGCTGATGGTGTCCGGTTATCAAAAGATATAGCGTCTGGGGTCTTTAAGGCTTAAAGTTAAACAAGCGGCCATCTAGCTGAGGAGCAACTAAGCCCACAAAGAAGGAGCACACCAGGTCTGTGTGATCACAAGGTGTCAACAGGATCAGGGATCAGGTATCATCAAAAGATCCAAAACTAACAATTATATTGATACGGAATTGTGGGGTTGGAGTGGAGACCCAAAGCCCACCTGTACACAACTGGACATCCCCCCACAGAAGGGTCACAAGGAAGGGATGATTCAACCAGGGTGCAGTTATAGCACTGATGAAACACACATCCATCCTCTAGTTCCTGAATGCTTCCTTCCCCCATCCCCTCACTACCATGACCCAGTTCTACCTTACAATTCTGGCTAGACCAGAGTACACACATTGGTACAGAGCTCTGGACGTATGGAACTCAGGACAGTTAAAACCCTCAGGAATAGTAGTGGGAGTAGCAATATCATGAGGGTAGGGGTGGTGGGGCAGCAGAGAAAGGGGGAGCCCATCACAAGGTTGCCTATATAGCCCATCACTCAGGGGGGTGAATAATAGAAATGTCTGTGAAGTGGGACAATGGACAGTGTAAAACACAAAGCAATAATAACATTTAATTGATCAAGGATTCACAACATGAGAGGGTGGGGAAAGAAGGGGGTAAAAGAGTAGTTGGTACCAAGAACTCAAGTAGAAAGAAAATGTTTGGGGAATCTGGTGACAACATATGTACAAGTGTGCTTAGTACAATTGAATGATGCATTGTTCACTGTTATAAGATTTGTAAGAGCCCCCCTCAATAAACTGATCAATTAAAAAAATAAAATAAAATGTTTAAAAAACCTGAGCTATGCAGATGCCAGACCTTGAGTGCTGGAAATATCGAGCAATGGAAACAGTAACAATGAAGATCAAAGGCTAGAGCTTTCAGTATAAATTGCAATTCAATGTAAAGCAAAATCCTCACAAGTGGACCACTAAGCACTACCATGGTAAACCGAAAACCCTGATGTCTTCAAAAACATCATTGGACTTGGACCCACGATCAATGTCCGTGGAAGCAGCAGTCACGGAATCGAACAATGCATTTACATTGGGCAAATAAGCTGCCCAAGATTTTTAAGTGTTCCCAAGCAAAGCTGTCACGTTGAGGATCAAGGTGAGCCTGGCCTAAGCCATAGTGTGCACAATCTCTTTGTATGCCTGTGAAAGCTGAACCTGAATCAGGAAGAGCAAAGAATAATTGATAGACTTGAAGTATTGTGATGGTGAAGGATACTGAATATACTGTCCAAAGAAAAAGCAAGTCTTATTCCCCCCCAAAAAAGTGCAGCCAGAATGCTCCTGAGAAGAGAGGATAGTGAGACTTTGTCTCCTAGGCTTTGGACATGTTGTTAGGAGGGGCCAGTCCTTAGAGAAAACCATTGTCTTAGTGACCTAGTGTAGCTGTGACAGAAAGGCCACAAGTTGATGGCATCAACGAACACCTTGTTCTCTCACAGTCCAGAGGCTGAAAGTTCAGATCGAGGGCACCAGCCCCAGAAGAAGACTTATTCTTTGTCAGCACTGGGGAGGTCCTGGGTATCTGCATTCCCCTGAGTGTAGGAGTGTCTCAGGCCGGAAGCCCTGGTCTAAAGGACATGCTCATCTTTCGCAGCAGTAGGAGACCTCTCTGGTCTGCATGGTGTGCTTCGTCTCTGTTGTCCGTGCAGACACCCTAATCCTGTAGATTGTCTCCAGCCTCATGAACACAGCTGCCTCTCGTTCTATAGCATTCGCATCATGTTAGTTGTGATTGTGCTGCGAGGTGCTGTCCAGTGGGCTCCGGCCCATCGTGACCCTATGCGCAACAGAAGGAAACATGCCTTGCCTGACACCCCTCCCAATGAGCCTCACAGAGGTGAGGATTTATAACACATCTGGTCGCTGCATTCGTTCACAAAGGGGAGGGTCATTCTATCATACAGAGTATAAAAGCTAGTGGCCTCGCTCGCGAGCCCTGGTGGTACTGTGGTTACGCATTGGGCTGTGGTCACATGGGCGCCAGGGCACAGTCACCAGCAGCTTTCCTGGGCGAGGAAGACTGGGCATCCTACTCCCCGAACCCGCAACAGCCTCAGAAACGCACAGGGGGGTCGCTATGCGTCAGCATGGACTCGATGGCGGTGAGTTTAGAGGGGCCTGGCTAATTCACATATTTTAAGGGGGCCCAATGCAGCCCATGAGAGACATCATGCATGCTGCCATCAATACAGTGGCTGGACTCAAGGAGAGGTGCATTTGTGAGGCTGGCACAGGACCATGCACGGTTTCATTCTGCTGTGCACCAGGCCTCTATGGTTCAGAACCGACTTGGAGGCACCTAACAACAATGCGGAGGGCCAGTGAAGAAGAGGGAGAGCCCCCGTGACACCGACGGACACAGGAGCTCAACCGTGGCCTTGACTGGGAGGAGTGGGCAGTGTTCCGTTTGGTTCTCAGAAAGTGACCAGAGGTCAGATTTGAGTTGATGGGGCCTGACCTACCACCACCTCACAGAATGGGTGAGGACACGGTCAAGCAGCTCGCTGTCAGCTTCCTTTGGAGGGGCGGGTAGAGGATTCAGGGGCTGCTTCGGAAACTGGTAAATCCATAGTGCGTTTGCTCCTCTTCCTCCGGCACATGTATGTGGTCGAAAAGGAATCGCCTCTTCTCGGTCTCGGGTTGACAGTGATGAAACATTTGATAAGCGTCCTGGTTTAGTGCATCTCAAGCAGGTACTCTAAGTTGTTCTATAATATAACTCGTTAGCTTTAATGTTCATTTTAACCGCCTGCTTGCAAGTATTTTTGCTTTCCTTGTAGTTTGAAGGACTAGGGTTTCATGACTGACTATTACTTTTATTACAGACACAATGGTTCCAAATTCTGAGGAGCAATCTCTTGTAGCTTCACTGCTTCAGAAAATTCTCCCCACCTCCACCACCACCATAGAGAAAATTAACACCAATTCAGCCAATACTCACGGAGCACCTACTTACAGATACATGACTGGACCCTGGGGAGCTGGGGATGGAGAAAAGGGAGACAGGGTTTCTGCCCCCATGGAGCTTACAGTCAAATTCAAGGATTCCCAGTGTCATCTCTAGAGCAGCATGGCCAACCTCACCTGGGGACTTGTTAAAAATGCAAACTCTCCCCCACCCCCAAGGCCTTGTCTCAGATGAAGTAGATTCAAACTCTGGAGGGTGCAATCCGGCGATCTGTAGCTGAGAAAATCCTCATCGAAGGCTAAAACAGTGGTTTTATCTAAACATGATGCTAAGAAATAGAAGTGGATCTGAAACTGCATTTTCATCTAGACAGAGGTCTAGAGATGTTTCATCTTGCTCAACAACCATCGCACCCACCAAGGTCACACACAATGGACTGAAACCAGAACTCAAGTCTCCTGCCCCACATGACCAAGCTCTTTCTACTTATTTTCTAATAAAAACCCCACTCTCCCTGTGATTCCAACTCACAACAGCCCCTGTGAGTTTCTGAGACTGTAGCTCTGCGGGAGTGGCAGGTGGTTTCGAATGGCCTACCTTGCGGTTAGCAGCCGAATGCGTCACCCCTAAGTCCCTGAATCTGATCAGGGGTCCCAAGTTTCACTGATGCAAAAGGCAGGCACCTTGATTCAAAAAAGTAAACAGAAAATTGGAGAACCTAGCCTCTCTGCAGATCTATCAAAAGCCTCCAGGAAATCCAAGTTATTTCCCAAACCTTTAACATAGATCTAAGTTCTACATACAAGATTTGAATTGGGGGGGGGGGAATAGAGTAAGGCAGAAATACAACGCATGGCGCCACCAGAATGTTAATATGCAAGAACGTTAACAGTGGTTTGCCCTGGGCAGAAGAATTACAAAGCATCTTTCTTTTTCTCAATTTTCCCTCCCCAAGGGCTATAGATACATTTGTTTAAAAAAAAAAAAAGTACAGCTGTCCTTTGAAATGCTATGTCCACATCATTCAATAGAAACGTTTACTTTGCAATTCTATTTCTTCCCATATAGCAGGACAGTGTGTGTACAATAATTATTTATATCATCCTGTATGTTACAATGAAGATGAAATCCGGGAAAATCTATTCATTCCAGCAGGCCATGAAAAGGAAGGGGTTAAGTGATTTCCTAGGTTCAAAGCATTATGAATTGGGGCAAGCTAACTGTTCAGCTAAAGGAAAAAATTAATCCCTGTATGGAGAATTCTAAGAGCATCCCTTTTTTCCCTGCTGGCATTGAAAGATGTTGACGTGACACGTAGCTCCTGGCTTGTTTCTCCCTGATGTTTAACCCCTGGCACGAAACAGAATGCTTAGCAGTTCCCGGCAAAATCTTAGGAGTTAGGGGGATAAAATTCACGAGAGAAGATCTCACAGAATACAGAATGATCTGACTTTGACTTGAAATGTTGTCCCTGTGAACTATAAAGCATCCAAAATGACAGGGGAAATGGCATAGTCCTAAATGTTCTTTTTAAAAATTATTTTCAAAAAAATATTTTCAGAAATGTTTATTCACAAGAAAGTCCATGTTGCACATATTATTCCACCGATAGTATATCTGAGGGTAGGTCAAAAAGTATTGCTACTTGAGTTCCAGTTCATACGTGCATACGTAGGATTCCAAACAAAACGAGTTTCAGCATGTCTCTTCAATCAGGGGATAGCTACAGGCAAGTTCTCTCGGTAATACAGCAAAACCAAAAAGGTCCAATCGAAACAGGAGATTCTGAGAAGCTCGGCTGAATGGGCTAAACCCAAGGCGGAGGGTCCAGTTCAGAAGGTTATTGTGAATGGGTTTTTTTTTTTCTATTTGAGGGGGGGAGGGGCTCCAAAGGTATAATCTTGACAGATTTTCTTGAAGGACACAGGATAACCCTGGGGGTTGCTCTGAAGAATGTTAAGAAACTTGGTGAGAAAGAGCCCAGGAAAGTTGCACCCAGACATTGTTTTCTCCATCACAACAACGCACCTGCTCCTTCTTTGAAGGTAGCCAGGTCAGCCCTACAAGATTTTCCTTGAAAAAACTTTTCCCAACCACCCTACATCCTTCCACGTGCCCATCAGACTTCTTTTTGTTCTTAAAACTCAGAAAATGTAAAGGAAACCCCCCTGAGGATACCAAAACTGACACTGTGACCTGGTCCAAGTACAGAATTCTTCAAAGAAGGATTAGAGGGAAGGGAGCACAGCGTCTGGAAGCGTCTAGACCTAGATGAAGGATCCACCAAGAAATAGCAGCTTCACATCTTTTTTTGTTGAATAAAAGTGTTTATGATTTTTCAGCGTACAGTTTTACCGACTTGAAAAAATAAAAAGAGCTGTCCAATCTAAAAAAGCTATTTTTGTTGCAAAACCATTGCTGTAATTTCTCACTGGATAGGGCAATTTGTTGCTTCAGAGAAAAGCTAACATTGTTTTACTGACGCGCTCCCCAGCAATATAAACTTGGCAGACGTTAATTGAAGTGTCTTAAAGGAGCCAGGGCAGTAAAATAAATAACCGATAGGATGAATATGGCAAAGGAGCTCCAGCGGTTACTGACTTTATCAAAATACCTTGCAAGAGCAGATGGTTCTAGAAGTTTCCAATACTTTCCGGGAAGGACAAGCGATTGAAAATAGAATACAGATCACCACACACAGACAGACATGATGTGTGCCAGCGTTTAGAACGCATGAGATGGCAGCACTTGCCTAACCATTTGGCTTGGCCATCGTGTCAGAGAACTCAACGGAAGGGAGGTATCATCAGACTTTGTTGCCCAGTGCAAAAGCTTGCTCCCACTCTCTCGAGTTGAAAATTTCCCTCAGTCCCACCGCTTAAAAAATATTTACAAGAAAGCATGGATAAAGGATATACCACCACTAGAAAGTTTCCCCCCAGCCGCTATTTCACATTGATTACCTGGCTGCCTGTGAACGGTGTTTTATAAACGCTTTACTATTAACATACCCAGCTAATTCTATTTTCAGTTGAACACTTTTTAATGTCTCACACACAGCAACTTGCAACTCAGTTTCTAGTTCAATTCGGACATTTACAATCCCATTTCTGTGTCTCCCATCTCCCATGCTGCCCCTCTCCCTCTGGAGAGAAAAGACGCCAGGGCTAGGTTTTACCTAATCCTGCCTCTGTGCAGTTTTGCTTTGGGAGCCTGCTGAAAGGGATTGATTAGAAACTACCTGCAGATCCAGCTGCTGGGCCTTGATCAATGCTAAGGGAACAAGTCCACGGCAACAAGAAGACCCAAGATACGCTCAATTATGCAACTTACACATGCCCCTTGTCTCAAAAAAGAAAACAGAAACAACTTTTCTGACTCCAACAAATCGCAAAAAGGAATGCCACTGTTTTCATGCTCTGCAAAATGTCATTCTCTGTGTCATGTTCCTTGTCTCACTGGGCCACTTTCTACGCAGCCTAACAGGCACGGCCTCTGCGCGCCCCCCCACCCCACCCCAGACTGGTGGCCATCCCTGAGAGAATGGCTCCCTACTATTCCGCTCAGCCCTCAGTCCCCCAAAGCAGACCTCCGCTGGGCACGCCTCACACCAAGGCGACTGCCTTTCTTTTCCTCCAACCCACTGATGGGCGAGCGCATGCGGAGAGGAAAAGTTAATGAAGGTCTGCGTTTGGGTCAGAGCCGCCCTACCTACCTGCGGTCACAAAACGGGAAGACGGGGCAGACCTCAGAAGCACGTTTACGCGGCGCTGACCCCTGGGGCGTGGGGCGCTTGACACACGGAAAGCCAAGAACATGATTTCCATGCAGACCCGCGCCCATCCCACACAAGTCCGCCCTCCGGCTGGCCTGACCACTTATGTAAGCACGTCCAAACTGCACACAACACACGCACGCACCTGCCACCCATCAGACAAGGGCATGCACCCGCATCCAGGAACTGAAATCAACACGCATGAATGGGGGTGGTGGTGGCGGGGGGACACGCATGACGTGGAAACCCATCTTTTCCTTCCGTGTGTTTCTTGCCCCTCTTGGTCACAACTAGCATTTACCTTAACAACCAAAGAATGGTCTCGCCTCTCCCTCCGGCTTCTTAATCTCGGCTACAGCCCGGCTAGCGCCAGGTTCATGTCCAGCTGGCCGAGCCAAGGGAAGCAGGGCCCGGCTGCCTCTGGGGGGCGGAGGGGACCGCTGGGTCCTGTCCGCGCCGCGCCGCCGGCTCTCCCCGCTCCTCCCCGCGACTTTCCGAGGCTGCGAGCGCTGGGGGCTCCGCGAGCGGAGAGCGGAGAGCGGAGCCAGGGGCCGGCGAGGAGGCGCGGCGGGGCGCGCGGTGCCGCGGCGCGGAGCGCTCGGGTGGCTCGGCACGGCACGCTCGGGGCCGGCTCGGTCCGCGCCCAGGCCGGCAGTCGGTCCCTCGGCGCGGCGCTCGCCCGCTGCCCGGCGCCCCCACCCGGGCCTGGGACCCCCGGCGCCACGGACGGCGCTCCGGCCGCCGAGCCGGGCCGAGCGCGAGGAGCTGCCCGAACTCGCGGAGCCGCTCCGCTCCGTGCCCGCCTGCGCTGCAGCGGCGCCCGCTGTCGGGTACGGAGCGGAGCTACAGCCCGCGGCCCGCGCACCTGGCCGACCGCACCTGGGAGCCCGCCGGCGCGGCTGCGGGCGGGGCCGGGCGGCCGGGGCGGGGCCGAGCACCTGAGCGCAGGCCGAGGGCGCCGCCGCCCGGCGGGCTCACCTGGCCCGGGCGCGGCGGCCGGGGCGGCGGCGGGCGAGGTGGCGAAAGCGCAGACCTACCTGGCGCGGGAGCCGCGATCCCGCCCGCGGCGGCTCCTGCCGTCAATGCCCAGGGCTGGCGCCGGCCGGAAACTTCGGTGGCGTCAAGGTTGTCCTAGGGACTCCTGGCCCGCGCCGGTCCGCCCGCAGCGTTTGAGTCCCTCGCTGACGTGTCGCTGGCGCCCTCTAAATTAAAACGGGCCACCGCGATCGTCAGCAAGACTGTGACGAACCTCGTCATTTGTGTGTAGTCACCAGTCGCCCCGCGCGGGCCTGGGAGCTTATGGAGATCGCTCTTGTTTGGAACACTCTAAAGAAACTTTCGAGAGAAAAACTGAAATGCATGCAGTCTTTCTTCTTGGGGGGAGGCGAAGAAAATGCCAAGTCCTGACAATGACAAAAGGTCCCTGGGGTTCTGGAATTATGAAGTTGTCAGCGGGCCCGCAGCAAGGGGCGGGTGGCAAGCACGCACGCACGCACGCGGGGCGCAATGTCAGTATTCACGATGTATACCTCGGTGGAATGATGTCACCAGAAACAACCAGACCAAACGTGAATGACAATAGGTAAACCCCTTAAAGATGCGCGGGCCTGAACTCTTCATCCCTGGGGTCCCAGAGGTTGAAACTGAAGGTCCCACCTGCCGGATGCATAGCTTTCCTCATGATTCTATACGGATTGGTTGATTCATTCATTCATTCTTCCAGCGAATCAACAGGAATTCGCACCTGCCTGCGTTATCCTCTCTGCTAAGTACTATTAATGGATCCAAGAAGCAGCCAGCCCCTGCAGTCAACCTTCTCAGCCCAGTGGGACCAGTACACAAGCACATATGTGTAGGCCTGCGTGCTGAAGCCACGCGGGCTGGTGCCACCAACACCCGGAGGAACCAGCGACCTGCAGGAGCCACGCCAATATACTGTACTGTGTAAAGTGGAATTTCCATGCATGTGCCAGTTAACTTATTTATTACAGCTGAATTATAAAATCCTCCTTGCCCACATTTGGCATTTGGCTGAAGCATGCGTGGAGCTGATTGCGCTGTTTGTAACCCATGGAGGACAGAGTGCTTACTGAGAGACGGTGGTCATTAGAGCGTTTGGGGGTATTTCCTCTTTGAAGAGTGCTGCGTTTCTTAGGGTGAGGCAGAACTGGAGGGGACAACCAGGTGTAAGACATGAGCATCTTCATCTGAAGAAAAGCCTCATTGTGCACTGTCCTTGAAAAAAAGGCAAAGGTCATAGATGTGGAATCTAGATGAGTGGTGTTGGTGTGATGTTGCTGTACTTGAGTACTCAGCGGCTAACCAACTTGAACTGATGATCCTGACGTTTGCAGCTCAATGCATCACTGCCACTCAGTTTACATATATGCATATACGGGAAATTGGGCTTCAAAGTCTCGTGGGAAAATGGAATTAAAAGATAAGAAAAAATTTCCAGGAACTTTTTTAAGTCCCTTCATATGAACATATGTAATAATTAAAATATATAACTTAATAGATGCAGGCCACATTTTCTGCTGGCATGACCAAGAGACTGGTTTACGTGCTGGGGAATTGAGAATAGGTAAAATACATTAAGAAAATTAGGGACTGGTTTTCCCACCATCAGAGAAAGGAGTTACAGATATAGAAATGGGGGCTGGAGGGGTGGGGGTGGGGTGGACAGACCCAGAATTTAGAAATGTTGATATGCTTTTTATTTAGATAGATAGAGAAAATTAAGTTTATGTCTCTGTGGGTTGATATGTGTATGTATATCCATTGGTTTATTTCCCTGATCTGCCTACTAAGAGGTCTGACAATCCAGTAGCAATGAGCACACCCAAGTACTCAGACCTTGGTTTCTAAATGCCATTCTCTACTAAAAGGAGCTGTGCCTCCCTGGTATGGTGGATGAGCCTGGAACAATGTGTTATACACAAAAATAAGAAGATGCTTGAATTATTGCGAAGGCGTGTCAACAGAGGGCAAGCGCCAGTTTGAACTGGTTCCTATTGGCTATGTCACAGACAATTTCAGTATCAAAATAATTAAGCATTGTAACAGTGTAGAATAGCGGTTCTCGACCTGTGGGTCGAGACCCCTTGACCCTTTGGAGGGGGGGGTGTCAAACGACCCTTTCACAGGGGTCGCCTGATTCATAACAGTAGCAAAATGACAGTGATGAAGTAGCAACAAAAATAATGTTATGCTTGGGGGGGGGGTGGTCACCACAACATAAGTAACTGTATGAAAGGGTCATGGCATTAGGAAGGTTCAGAACCACTGTTGTAGAAGAATCCTAATGGTGAAGTGGTTCCACGTTGGAGCTGCTAAACCAAAGATCAGCAGTTTGAAGCCACCAGCCATCCCAAGGGAAGAAAGAGACTTTTTATTCCCATAAAGAGTTACAGTCTTGGAAACCCACAGGGTCAGTTCTACCCTATCCTAAAGCGTCACTGTGTAACCCTTCGAGTAAAAACGAACCCACAAATCCATGCTGACAAAAAGAGAGGAGAAGGCAAACTCCGCTTTAAACTAGAATGTCACTGATCGAGGAAGATGGAAAAGACAGAATTAGAAAATCACCACTTAGCAGCCACCACTGTCATAACTGATTCAGGCCAGGACCATCAATGGATGCTAAAATTAGTGAATAAAAGATTAGCTCAATGAGAACATTGGCCGTGTCTCAAAATGTGTCCCTAAAACTATTTATTAGCCACCTACGAACTTATAAGTACAGCATACTTACTAGTTAACAGCTGTAATACCTGGGAAACACCATCTAAACCGATTGATAAAAAGTTCCCATAAATAAAAAGCCAGGAATGGGACCGATCAGAGTCCTGCAATGATGCAGACTGAGGGACGTTCAAAGAAACTGACCTGTCTTGTTGAAAAACTAACAAGTCCACAAAAATAAGGACTCTTCCACACTGGAGGAGACGAAAGGAATCACAATGACAAAGGACAGTGTGACTCCTCACGGATGGAGGTGAAAGAGACAGGGCAACTAAATGCCACCAGTCTCTGGAATTCCATCCAAGGTGACATTATTGACTATATGGCTTTAAGGGCCTGATCAGTAACATGCCAATGGCGTCGGCAGATTAGATGCATTAAATTGGATCCAAACTTATCTTCCTGACTTTGGGATTGTCCTGTAGTTAGGTACAAGTGTCCTTTGTCTTTAAGAAGTACACATTGGAATATTAAAGCGGAGTCGCTTTTTGTGTAAACTTCAAGTTTTTTTAGGTTAAAAAATGAAGGTGTAATTGTTATGGAAAAAATTATTTTTACAAGTGTTCATCATGGATCTCCAATAGCAATCTACTCACTGTGAGCGATGCTGAAAATACATGGTTCGATCCACTGCTTTGTGAACACAGAAAGAACCTGGCTCAGCCCAACATTTCATTCATCCACTGGGTAATGATTTATTCAGGGCATGCTGCAGACAAGGATCTTTCCCCAAAGTATAAAATGAGTTACATTTATAGGTGAAATCTCCATTATTTTGGCTACTTCATTATCAAGGGAGGAGTTGCAGGAAATTATGTAATAGAATTGATTGTGGTGTAGCTCTCACACCTGGTGGAAAAATTGGACTGAAGAAGCCAGATGAGCCGTGTACTTTCAAGAACAGCATCGGCAGGCCAAGGTAGGGAAACATCGCTAGTGTCAAGGCACTGGGTTCCTGTGGTCATGGCAGTGAATTTGTGAGGATGATGAGTTTGGGCATCATCTGACTCATTTTCTAGGATAGTCCATTTGCAAATACCTGACCGCTGCTGCTGCTGTTTTTCAGCCTCCGCCGACCCAACAGATTCTTTTCCTCACTAGGCAGTGTTCTGTGTCCTTCCATTCTCTTTGCACTTCAGCAATAGAAGGAAACGAGTTTCAGGCTCTGTTTGCCACCTGTCGAATCCAGAAGGAAAATGAATTACCAGAGGAGATGCTGTGGTTGGGGGGAGACCCTCACAGGCTGTGGGGTCCCCCCAGCCCATTTAGAATGCGCAGCATTTCTGTTAGCATTAGTGACGGCATGTCCTTCTGAGGAAGGATTTACAGCAGGCCAGCTGACTACCGAGGGAAGTGATTTGCTTTCTTTTTCCAGCACCATGACATTTCGGCACTTGGGCTACAGTTTTGAAAACAGTGTTGTCTGAGAAGCAATCTGTGTATCCCATGATCCTGGAATGGTAACGTGTGAGGCTCACAGTAATGTTATGTTAGAGTGGAATGCATATTCATGAAGTCCCGGGGTTTAATAATCAAGATAATCATAATCAGGATGTAAGACTATGCAGTGTGCAAGGGGGGAAATGTACATCGGCAGTTGTAATTTTGAAAAAATCTACGCCAGGCCCCAAATAACCTTAGGATGCTGCCCATCCTCATTGTTTGATCGGGTCGAACATTAGCTGCCACGGAGGCAATGCTGGCTCCTACGGACATCCTGTGGGTGTCTGAGACTGTAGCTGTTGATGGGAGTACAAAACCCAATCTTTCTCCCTCGGGAACGGCTGGTGGCTTCAAACTGCCCACCATGTGCGTCGCAGCCCAACACATCACCACCAGACCACCAGGGCTCCTTCCTGTTTACATACAGGCTACATTCAGTGTAGGTTTGAAATGTCCACTGGCAAGAGAAGAGATGTGGGTTGATGGAATAGGGTTTCCTAGTAAACTTCTTGTTACTCTTGAAGAATGAACAGGTACCTTCTTGCGATGGAAAAAAAAAAATCCTCAGCTTTTTCCCTCAGCAATGCAGTTTTCAAAAACTATGAGGAATCCCCATGATCGTTCAGGATCCTTTGAGAAAATCTGTCAAGATGATCCCTTTGGAATCCCACATAACTTTCTGAACTTCACAATCGCTTTCATTTCACTGGCCCAGCAGATCGCCTCCTTAGTCGCTGTTGGATTGTATTGGTAAATCTAAGGCTTGTCTCCAGTTTTAAGTAGTTCAATAAAATCATCTTCATTAGCTTCAATCTTGCTTAAAAGACTAATGGAAAGATCAGGCCTTTGACAACTGATTCTTAAGCAAAGCGTTTGGCACTCATCAAGCCAAAAGCTTCCCAAGGCCACGGAGTTCACTTAAAATTGACAATGTCAAACCAGGTGAGATCACAACATCATTCGCTATTCCATCAAGGATAAGTAAGATTAAGTAACAGTTTACTCATCCCCAGAGATCTACTGAATCAGAAACTCAGGGCATGAGACATGAAAACCAGCAATTTAACAAGCTCTGTGGGTAATTCAGGTAATTCAGGACTCTGGCTATAAAAAGTAAAGCACCCTGGCCTAGCTTCTACAGGCTCTTATCTGGAAAACCATGGGAAAGCAAGGGAATAGCCTTAGTTTTCCACCCCATCAGAGGATGAGTTTGCACAAGAAGCTAAGGGAAAATCGGAAGCCACTCTCAGGGATATAAGAGCCACAGACAATGCAAGTCACTCCTTATCTTCAATTCCCCAACCCTCTCCTTGCACACTCACCATGTGCCTGTCAGTTTGTCATACCGTGGTGGCTTGCGTGTGCTGGAAGTTATGTCACTGATATTTCAAGTGCCAGCAGGGTGAGCCAGGATGAACGTTTCAGCTGAACGTACAGATTAAGAACAGACTATGGAGAAGTAAGCGGTCCACTTCTGAGGCATTAGTGAAATGCTGCCTGCCAAATGTAGTGCTGGAAGATGAGGTTCTCAGCTTGGAAGAAATTAAAAAGACAACCGAGGAAGAGCTGCCTCCTCGGGGGAGAGTTGAACATAAAGAATTCAGTGGAGTCGAGCTCTGGGAACCTTCATTTTCTGATGGGGCACGACTCAAAATGAGAAGAAGCAGCTGAAAATGTCCGTTCATAATCAGGACATGGAATGGATGAAGTATGAATCTAGGAAACTAGGAAGTTGTCAAACATGTAATGTAATGCATTCAGATGGGTATCCTAGGCATTCGTGAGTTGGAATTGGTACTGGCCATTCTGAATCAGACAGGTACGTGGTTTGCTATCCCAGGAACGACAAACCCAGGGAGAGGCATTGCATTCATCGCCAGAGAGAGCATTTCAAAATCTCTCTTGAAGCACAATAACGTTTGTGTTAGAGTAACATCTACACAGCTCAAAGTAAATCCAGTTAATGCAACTCTTATTTAAATGTATGCATTACCCACTAAAGCTACTGGTGATGATGACATCGATCAAACACATGATCCAGATGCATTGAGAATTACTGTTGATTGGAATGCAAAAGTTGGAAACAAAGAGAAAGGAATAGTCATTGGAAAATGTGTCCTCAGTAATAGAAATGAAGGTGGGGAGCAGATGATAGCATGTTTTCATGACCCACCACTTCTTCATTGTGAATACCTTTATCCAACAACATAAATGACCACTGTTCACATAGACCTTGACAGATGGAATACGTAGAAATGGAATTGATGATATCTGTGGGAA
The DNA here is from genome assembly GCF_050624435.1 of Tenrec ecaudatus. Lineage (NCBI taxonomy): Eukaryota > Metazoa > Chordata > Mammalia > Afrosoricida > Tenrecidae > Tenrec > Tenrec ecaudatus. The sequence continues at coordinate 32,653,582 of NC_134543.1, forward strand.
AACAATGGAGAAGCTCAATATTAGCAGTTAAAACCAGGCCAGTGACCAGCAGTGGACTAGAACATCGCTTGCTCACGTTAAACTTGAAGAAAGATAAAACAAGTCCTCAAGAACAAAAATACGAACTTGAGTATACTCCACCTCCATTTTGAGAACATCTCAGGAATAGATGTGACACACTGAACACTACTGACAAAGGCCCTCGTGAGAGATGGACAGACGTCAAGACCATGATACCTGAAAAGAACGCAAAAGGTCTCCCAAAATGACAAGAAAAGATTCAAAGTGGCTGTCAGAAGAGACTCTGAACCTTCTCTTGAATGCAGTCTCACTAAAAATAAAAACAGAATTTTAAAAACCACTCTGTCATCGAGTTGATTCTGACTCATATCAACTATAGGATAGCATAGAACTGCCTCGTTTAGTTTCTGAAACTGTGTATTTTCACAGAAGTAGAAAGCCTCCTCTTTCTCTTGTAGAGCAGCTGGTGAGTTTTGAACTGCTGACCTTGTGATTAGCAGCCTAATGCATAACCCAGTGTCACCAGAGAAGAAGAAATGATTAAATGATGAAGAAATGATCGAATAAAAGAGCTGGATAAAAAATTTCAAAAGGAAGCTCAAGAAGACAAAGTAAAGTAGTATAATGAAATGTACAAAGTCAGAGAGCCAAAAATTAAGAATAAATGATTAGCATATCTTGAGCTGAAGAACTGGAGAAAATGCAATATTTATGGATTCTATGGATGGTATAAGAAGTATCAAAAGAGATGGAAGGAATACACATTCACTGTACCAAAAAGAAATGGTCAAGGGTCAACCATGTCTGATGGTAGCATATGATTAAACCCAATGATATTCTAAGAAGAGATCCAAGTTGAACGGAAGGCCTTAACAAAAGTGTGGTTCCAGGAATTGACAAAATATCCATTGAAATGTTTCGACAAGATGTTGTAGTCTTGGAAGCACTGACTTGTCTACACCAAGAGACTCGGGAGACAGAACAATGGACTGGAAGATATCCACATTTGTACCCATTCTAAAGAAAAGTGGCTTCAAAAGAATGTGGAAATTATAGAACAATTTCATTAATATCGCATGCAATTAAAATTTTGCTGAGAATCATTCAAAATAGTGCATTGCACAACAATACATTGATAGGGAGCTGTCAGAAATTCAAGCCAGATTCCGATCAGGATGCAGCATGAAAGATATCATTGCTGATGTTAGAAGGCTCTTAGCTGAAAGCAAAGAATACCAGAAAAAGGTCTACATATGTTTTATTGACTATGAAAAGGCACTTGACTGTGTGGATCATAACGCCCTATGGATAGCCTTGAGAAGAATGGACAGTCCAGAATACTTCACTGGGCTCATGTGGTACAAGGGGACACTGAGTGGCTTAAAGTCAGGAAAGGTATGTGTCAGGGTTGTAGTCTGTGGTAGTGACACAATCTCATGTCAACTTAATAAAAGAATGAAGGGGTGGAGTGTAGCCTGCCAATCAGGTCACAGCCTGAAGATGTCTCCTTGTGGATGTGGATTAATCATGAGGATTATGGAATGCCCTCTCTTCCCCCCTGGAGGCTGGACACTTTCTCTCCCTGCTTCACCTTCCTGTTGAAAAGCCACACGGAATGACGCTGATAGCAGCCAGAGCCCTGGAGATGCGCCCACCGCCATTGGATCCACAGGACTTTTCACCTACCGGCCTGTGATCTTCCTGCACTTGGCATCATTACATGTGCTGTGGGAGTCTGAAGGGAAATTTCTAAACTAGTATCGGACATATAGGCTAATATCAGACTTGTGGACTTGATCTGGACTGGGCTGCAATGTTTTCTCAATCTACAACTGCTGTTTGATATAAAGTTCTCTCTTGCATATATATGAGTGTCAATGAATTTGTTTCTCTAATCAACCTGGTCTAACACATAGCCTCTCACCACACTTATTCAATCTATATTTTGGGCAAATATTCTGAGAAACTGAACTAGATGAAGAATAATGTGACATCAGGATTAGAAGAAGACTTAGTAACACCTTCGGGATGCAGGTGACACAACTTCGATTGCTGAAAACGAGGAGGACTTGAAGCCCTTGGTGAAGACAAAGGACTTCAGCCTTCAGGATGGATTACAATTCAATAAAAGAAAACCAGAAGTCTCACAACTGGACCAATAAATACCATCATGGTAAATGGAGAAAAGATTGAAGTTGTCAGTGATTTCTATTTGATTGGATCCACAATCAGTGCTCACGGAAACAAAGGTCAAGAAATGCAACAAATATTTGGCAAATTTGCTGCACAAGACATCTATAAAGTGTTGAGGAGAAATAATGTCACTTTGAAAATGAAGGTGCGTCTGGCCCGAGCCATGGTATTTTCAAACCCCTCAAAGGCGTGTGAAGTTGGACAATAAATAAGGAAACCTGAAATAAACGAGTGCACTTGAATTTAGGTGTTGGTGAAGGATATTGAAAATACCATGGACCTGGAGAAGAAAAAGCAAATCTAACTTGGACAAATTCCCATCAAAATGCTCTTTGGAAGCATCTATGGTAAGACTTCATCCCACGAACTTTGGGCATGTAATCAGCGAGACCAGTCCCTGGTAAAGGCCATCATGCTTGGTAAAGTGGAAGGTCGGTGAAAAAGCTAAGACTGTCAAGGAGACAGAGAGAGTGGCTCAGGGGGTGCAACAGCGGGCTCAAACAGACAATACTGATTATGAAGATGGGGCAGGACTGGGTTTTGTTTGTTTGCTGTTGGACGTAGAGTCACCATGAGTAGGCATTGCCTAGATGACACCTAGCCGCAACTTCTGGCATACAGCTACAAAGGAAATGGCTCTTTATCTATTTGCCCCAGCACTGGGGCAGACCACATATGGTTCTCTGGGGAGCATTACTTTCTTGGGAAAAGGAAAAAAAAAGTGTTCTCTAAAGAAAGAGAAACACTGAATGTGCTCCATGTCCCTGCCTAGAAACCTCAGTTACTTTGTACTCTCGGATATATTTAAAACAAACCTCTATCATAGAAACTGAACTCACTTTCTGTTTACCATAAATGGCTATTTTTTTCTTTTAAAGGTATATCTTCAAATGCAGTAAAATTATATTGCCCCTAAATCCATGACCAATTAACTAAAATTAAAACTAAAAATGAATCCCCAAAGAAATTCTTCAGAGTGGTTAGGTTTGAAAACGATACGTTGTTTAATAGGATTGCATACCAGGGATGAAAACTATTTCATGTAATGGAAAAAGACTGAGATTTAAGAAAATATACACACCAAAATATTTATACTGAGGGAGTATTTTTAAAACTTGACTGTAGCGGCTCAAATGGGAGCACAAAATTACTTTGGTCTAAACTACTTCTCTTTCCTAAATTAATGAAGCTAAGGATATCAGCAGTGATATAATCTCAATTCCAATAAACTGCTTTTCAGCCTCTTGGGAGCCTCAAAAATTAGTCAAAATTAAGTGAAGGACTCATCTATTGGTTCAATCCGCTACAGGATCAGAGTTTATGGATTAACATAATCTGAAAAGTGGAAGAAGGCCTATAAATGTTATGTGCCACCTCATCTTTTAATTCCACTGTGTGGATAAATATGAGAAGTGGTTTCCAAATGAAATCAACCAAAAAGTCTAAGAGCCACCAGTGAACAACTTACACTTCACAGTGTTTTCCAAATTGGCCTTCTCTGGTAACACAAGGTCTCTAACCCTACCAGTGAGTTGATTTCGACTTAAAATCAAGTCAATTTGGACTTGATTTTCAACTCGATACACTACATAGGGGCATCAAGGCTGTAAACCTTTGCAGGAGCAGGCAGCCTCATTTTTCTCCCAATGAGCAGTGAGCAGGTTTGAATCACCAACCTTGCAGCAAGTAACCCAACAGCACCGCCGGGGCTCCACAGGGGGTGCAGACGGTTTACCACTGGTTGCTAACCCAAAGGTTAGTGGTTTCCACCCACCCACCCACCCAGCACCGTGGGAGAGGAGCTTGGTGACCATCTCCCACTGCAAGGTTACAGCCAAGACATTCCTGGAGAGCTGTTCTCTGTAACCCCTGGGGTTGCCGTGAGTCAGAACCAATTCAACGGCACCAGGGTCTTATTGCTTTGGCATCGACAAGACAAGTCAGATGACCCAACACTAAGAGACCCTGGATGACAACACTTTCAGTGACGCTGCGCTTATTTTACAGATGCGGAGGCAGGTGCAGAGAGAAAGCATGAACTGCGCGAGGCCACGCTGGTGGGATGACCGCTCAGTTCTCCCGCGTCTAGCTCTCTGTTCTTCGTAACACACAAAAGCTGCGTCAAGTGATTGCCTTTGGTTGGTGCTGCAGTGCTTTTTTAGCTGAAGAACACCTGAGCCTAAACTCAACGTCGAACAGGCTCCTCGGTTTGCAACTCCGGGGAACCACACGTGGGGGCCTACCTCCCAGGCCAACAACACTTCTTTTGAACCCTGGAGGCTCCCAGGGCCAGATTCTAAAAACCGCTGTGCTTCCCATCTCCGCAAACATCCTGTTGCGTGATCTTCACGAACTTTAATGAGTCCATGCCCCAGCCTTCAATTACAAACAATGGTGCTTCAACATCTTTTCACTATTAACTACCAAATAGGCTCCAAGGCAGCTGCAGGAGAAGAGGGAGGATGGCAAATGCCCGGTGTCCCCTCTGGGATGAGATCTGCAGCGGGGATCACATGACGCTGCCGGAGAACTCAGGAGCTGCGAGAGAGTCGGAGCCTCTGTGTCCATCCCTCAACATCCCCCACCAATCACATCCCCGCACCAATCACATCCCCGAACCAATCACATCACCGCACCAATCACATCACCGCACCAATCACATCACCGCACCAATCACATCACCGCACCAATCACATCACCGCACCAATCACATCCCCGAACCAATCACATCCCCGCACCAATCACATCACCGCACCAATCACATCACCGCACCAATCACATCCCCGCACCAATCACATCCCCGCACCAATCACATCACCGCACCAATCACATCACCGCACCAATCACATCACCGCCCCAATCACATCCCCGCACCAATCACATCACCGCACCAATCACATCACCGCACCAATCCAACCCGGCAGGACGACGCAACAAGTTAGGGGATTCACTAAAGCTGTGGACGACACTAACATGGTCCAGATACCAGAAACATTGGTGATTGAGTCTAAATTATTTCCCACCCATCCTGTCCCAGGACATTAAACCAACCTGACCCATGAGTAACTAACACTAAGGGATGACCTATGGCCCCCCGTTTCTGGATCTGCCGGATCCCGAACCTGGACTGTTACAGCCATTGTCCTACCTGGATGGAGACAACGGAACTGAGTGTCCTCAGCTTGCCTCGCTCGCTCGAAGGCTGCATCCTCAGGCGCTACTCCTGCAGGAATCTGCTTGAACTTCCTCCAGTGACTCTTCCCAGGCTGTGCAGCCAAAGGCTCTAAGGCAGTAACTTTGTGGAGGATCCTGGGAGTGTACATTTTAATGCACCACACAGAGCAGCCGTGGACACCGGTCCTTTCCCCTCGACCCTGTACTTCTCAGGCTTGTCACAAAGCCAAGGGGACCCTCTGCCGCAGGAACCCCTACCTCTGCGGCCCTAATTATCCGCTGCCATCAGGCATTGTTCAGTCAGCCCCCTAGCAGACTCCATGGTGCTGTCTCTGAATGGGTGCAGACTCAAGCCGTGGCCCATTCCTAAACCAGTGTCGTCTCACAAGTCTACATCTCCACATTGGGATCCAACTTGAAATCAGGCTAATTTCCTTTCCAACTCTCAAAACACAAAGGGCTCATTTCCTTCCCTTCCTTGGGCAATAAAACTTAACTTGCCTTGAGAAACCTAGACTTATAAAACACACAGGCCTATGAACTAAAATTTCTTCACCCCCCCCCAAAAAAAGAAAAAAAAACATTTTATTGGGAGCTAATACAGCTATCATATCATTCCATAGTTCAATCACATCAAGTAGTATTGGACAATTGCTTGTTTCAAACATTGCCTTTCTTCTTGACCTCCTTGATATCGTTCCCCTTTCCCCTCTCCCCTACCATCCCCCCCCCAGGGACCCTTATTGTACATGCTGTCTCTATAGGGTCATCAATCCTAGGTTTCCTATACTGAGAAACAGAAAAACATAGAAGAAAAATTCCAGAGGGTTACCCCCAATGGGAAAATACATCTGAGATCAGCCTCAATATGAAGAAATAGAAGAAAACACGGAATATGTTGAAAACCAGATCGGGCCAAACATGCATCAGAAATGGAGATCAACAGACAAGGTTTTAACCATTCAAGTCAGAAGAATCATTTTAATCTCCTATAGCAGTGGCTCTCAACCTTCCTCATGCCACAACCCTGTAATAAAGTTCCTCATGTGGTGACCCCCCCAACCACACAATTATTTTCGTTGCTACTTCATCACTGTCATTTTGCTACTGTGATGAATTGGGAGACCCCTGTGAAAGGGGTCGGGACCCACAGGTTGAGAACCGCTGTCCTATAGTCATCTCTCCAGTGCGCTCTGGTAGTCGGTTTCTTCTCATCCCCCTATTATTCCCACCCCTCTAAAACCCCGTGAGGGCAGCTTCTCGCTCAGCCCGAACACAAAGTATGCACCGTTCTAACCCTTGCGACACTTTAGGTGGCTTCAAGCAGAAGTTGCCATCAACAACGAAGGGGTTGCGTGGTCCATGAAGGGGAGAGCCGCGGCAAGCCTCGGGGCCACTTTGAGATTGCGGTCCTTTCCAACTGTTGGTTTGGTTTGGTTTGAAATCTCCTTTCTTGGCCTTCCACGGTGTAAGCAGCACCCAGCTCCACCTCTACAGCTCGCAAAATGAGGGGGCCGGAGTCTGCTGTGGCAGTCCAAGCACACGAATCCTGAGATTCGTTCTGAATAGCATATTCCAGTCAGCCACCAACCCCGACCCAAAGACAGGAGGAAGTACGGATTTGCATCAAACAGGACCCACAGCAAAGCTGGGGTGAGCTTAGAGTCACCAGTCACATAGGGTGGGGTGGACAACAGGGCTGTGAGGGCGGGGGGAGGGCGCTGGAATGCTAAAAAGAGCCACTGCCGGATTCACAGGCACCCAAGGGAGCTCGCAACCAGACCTCTGGCAAACAGCAGCAAAATCAAAAAACAGAAGGAGTATTCCGTGGTGAATTTACCACAGGGGCATGAAGACAAGTGAGGGGCAGGGGACAGGACAGGATAAAGGCCAGCTGGGCTCACCGAGCACGCCAGCTTCTCTCCTCTACTAACTTCCCCTGCCAAATGGAACCGTGGGGCTTTCTGAACACCAAGGGCTTTGAATGAGGTCTTCCCTAACCTGGCAGCAATATTAAAATCTGACAGATTCTGCTTCCTAAGGCAGTGGTCGCTGTTTTCTCGGTGGGCATAAACAGATGCTCAATAACAAGGCATCTTAACTATAGGAATGGCTGTGTACATAATCCTCCCACCACCCAATCCCCGTAGAAAATGATGCCACATTATTTAAAAAACAAAACAAACAAAATCTATTTTATGTTTGGCAGAAGGAGGGATGAAGATCAAGATTAAAAAAAAAAAAAAAAAGGAAGCGTCAGGTCCTTTGAAAGAGACCAATTGGTAACAGGAAAGAAAACACGTATCAAGTGAGTGAGAACTGAGCTAGTTCAGGCTGAAAGCCAAGCTGGAGACCAAAACGTAACCCACTGTCTTTGAGGTGATGCTGACTCACAGTGAACAGAACAGAGCTGCATCGTTGGCTTTTCTTGCTTTTAATCTTCATGGAAGCAGATCGCCAGGCTTTTCTCCTACAGCACTGTTGGATGGGTATGCCACCCAAGAAGCTGAAAGCCAAGTTAGAGAAGGGAGTTAGAGAAGGGGAGATGTGAGGATCTTGCAGAGATTCGGAGTAGAAACAAGCTTGTTAGGTCTATGAAACTTCCACTCTGAAAGATAGGAAAAGTGAAATTTAGTGTTGGTCCTTAGGTTACCCTAAACCCTTTGTGGTTGTCCGTGCTATAGAGTCAATCCCAACTCGCAGCCAGCCTCGGCACACCAGAAAAAAACACCCCCTGCTCCGGCACCATGCTCACGATGGTCTTTATGTGGGAACCCATTGTTGCAGCCACTGTGTCAATCCATCTCGTTGAGGGACTTCCTCTTTCTGGCTGTCCCTCTACCAAGTATGACATCCTTCTCCAGGGACTGGTCTCTCCTGATAACATGTCCCAAGTACGTGAGAGTAAGTCCTGCCATCCTGGCCTCTAAGGAGCACTCCGGCCTTACTTCCTTCAAGACAGATCTGTCTGTTCTTTTGGCAGTCTCTGGAGCCTTCAATACTCTTCAGCCCATAATTCAAACACATCGATTCTTCTTCAGTCTTCCTTATTCGATGCCCACCTTTCCCATGAATAGAAGACCATTGAAAATAGCTTGGCTTGGGTCAGGCCCATATTAGACCTCAAGGCAACATCCGTGCTTTTCAACACGTTAACGAGGTCTCGTGCAGCAGATTTACCCAATGCAAAGTGTCGTTTGATGTCTTGACTGCTGCTTCCACGAGTATTGATTGTGGGTCCAAGCAAAATGGAATCATTGACAGCTTCAATTAATCCATTTAGGTTCCTTGTAATCCATCTGGAGCATTGGTGGTGTAGTGGGTCAAATGTTGGGCTGATCACTACAAGGTTAGCCGTTCAAAGCCATCGCCCTCCCCCATGGTGGCTCTCATCAAGATTTCCTTTCAGAAACCTCTAGGGTCACGCGGAGTCAGAATTGACTTTGTCACAGTGACTTTGAAGCTTGGAAATCCGTCCCACCTCACATGCACTCCGTGACCATCTTAATAATCCCAAGCTCATTGCCAGGGTCTGGATCAGAAGATGACCAGGTACAAACCGTGGCCAGTGAAGAAAAGTTCCCAAATGTCCTCCATTTGCTGAAAATGACACAGAAATAGACAATTTCTCTTCCTCTCTTGGATAGGGTCTTGCTGGAAAGTGATGCCAAGAACTTGGCAGTCAGCTGGCCTGAGGGTGAAACCTTCCCTGTGGGAAGAGCAGGCGAGGAGGCTCAGCAAAGCCAAGCCTGGCCGGCATGTCTCCTGAAGCCTGCCTCGTCTCAATTCTGAAGAGATTCAGAAATGCCCTCAAATTTAGGCCAGTTAGGATGAAGACGTTGAATGACTTGAAAGCTTCAAAATGTACATTCTATTTTTTGTTTTATTTTGTTTTAATAACCATGAGTTCTAACAATTAGGTTCATAGGTTAATTGAGTAATTTATATTAATTATTTGGTTAGGAGCAGGGTTTTAAATTACTTGTTTCATTTTGATTCCCTGCTGAGAATTTGCCTCTCCATTCAAGATAGTCGGAATTGGCTATCTATAATTCAAATAATTGCCCAATGAGTCTTACACGTGCAACTACAAGAATCTATAAGATCCAGAAGAATATTGATTCTTATAGAATCTGGGAGCCATAAGACTCACCTGGGAATTTTGTTAACGTGTAGATTGGGATGCAGTATAAGGGGTGGGGATGGAAGCTGTCTCAGGGAGTCCAACAGGAAAAAAGAAGCCCAAAGCCATAGCCGTAAAGCAGGGGGATATAACAGTAGTGACCACCAAGAGCTAGGAACTTGCCACCCTCTCCCCCTGCCTCCCATTCTCCCGACACCTCTAGACCCAGAATCTGGATGTAACCCAATTTGGACTGAAAATGATGTCTTGTCTACTGTAGCAAGTGGACATGGAGTGTAATCCAATAAGACCTAGAACGACAATGAGACTAGGTGTTTTCTGCAGTGGGTGTTAATTAGCACAATAATACCCATGAGAGCCATAGGCATAATCCCATTGGATCCGAGGACAAGCAGAGGCATTAACAATTTCACAGCGATCTCTGTTGCATGTTCTGTCACAATGCAAAGCCACCTCGTTCTCTGCTTATTTATAACGCAGCATGCTGACAGCTATGTTTTTAACACTTCATACGTCCTTGGAGATGCAAATATTTCCACTTGTGAAGACATTTGCAAAGCACTTCCACATATCTCGTCTCTTTGAAACCTCAAACAGGGGATACATCTTACTGACAAAAACACAAGAGATGCAGAGAGATGGAGTCGGAGAAGGTCACACCAAATTCAGGGGCCATAGCTCCTTGCTGATCCACGCAGGTCCCAAGGAATAGAGTTCCCCAACCAGTTCATGTTTCCACAAGCCTTCCTCCTGAGATGGTACCACTCTAATCATCCAAGCTGGGAATCTCGGCATGTTCTATACACGCCCCACTTTCTCCTTCCCCATGTTCCTATTGTCACCTTCTTAATAGCTCTCAGATTTGTCCTCTTTTTCACCACTGCTGCTGCTGTCATCTCTCACCTGGATCCTCAATACAATGTTTCAATGTTTCAATGTTTCAATGTTTCAACTGGTATCTGCCTACAAGTAGGGACCCATTCCAACTTACATTATCCCTACTGAGCTGCCTGTGTGAGCTATCAGCTCTGAACACGTCACCCTCTAGTCTGTTTATCTAACTCTCTATCTATCTACCTATCCCATAGATCATATATCTATGCATAGTATATGTGTTACTTATATATTTCTTCATATATATTTGTTTATATCTTTCTGTGTCTCTAAGTTACCTATTGTACTCTAAGATGTCTATATCTATATCTCTATAGATATGTAAATGGGTGTTTTAAAGAACAGAAATGTGTCTCTTCACAGTTCTTGAGGCTTGTGTTGGGTTGCAGGTTGTGAGCTGTTGGTTGACTGAAGAGAAAGTCCAGGGACACTCATCCCTTCATAAGAAAGAGATTGATATCAAGACGTAATGATATATGAAGACAGCATCTGTGTTAGGCTGGATTCACTAGAGAAACAAATCCAGTGACACTCATCTATGTATAAGAGAGAGCCTTAAATCAAGAAGTTATTATAGATAAAGAAGGCATTCCAGCCCAGACCAGCTCAAGTCCCAAAGTCTGATTCTAGTCCATGAGTCCCTCTTCAGACTCACAGTCACATGCAATGATGCAGAATACAGGAAGATCACAAGCGAGTGGATCCAGGTAGGTGGAGACATAGCAGGGGAGCAGCAGATCTCAAACTCGTTGTCAGTCCCAGTATGCAGGACTGGGAGGGGGGGCAGAGAGAGAGAGGAGTTTCCCAGCCTCACCCTTGGTGTGACTCCACTCCCCCACCCCCAGCCAGGACTGTCTACTTGACAGAAAAGCACCTAACTACCACAGTGTTAGAAGTCGCAATCAGGGTGTCAGCAATGTTGACTCCTTCTTTGTGCTTCTCTCCAAGTGTCTAGTGTCTTCCAGCAAAACTTGGTAGTCTTTTTTTAAAATCATTTTATTGGGGGCTCGTACAACTCTTATCACAATCCATCCATCCATCCATGTGTCAAGCACATTTGTACATTTGTTGTCATCATCATTCTCAAAACATTTTCTTTCTACTTGAGCCCTTGGAATCAACTCCTCATTTTCCCCCCTCCCTCATGAACCCTTGATAATTTATACACCATTATTATTTTGTCATATCTTACCCTGTCCGACGTCTCCCTTCACCACTTTTCTGTTGTCTGTCCTCTAGAGAGGAGGTTGTAGATCCTTGTAATCCATTCCCCCTTTCTACCCCACCTTCCCTCCACTCTCCCGGTATTGCTACTCTCACCACTGGTCCCGAAGGGACCATATGTCCTGGATTCCCTGTGTTTCCAGTTCCTATCTGTGCCAGTGTACATCCTCTGGTCTAGCTGGATTTGTAAGGTAGAATTGGGATCATGATAGTGGGGGGAGGAGACATTTAAGAACTAGAGGAAAGTTGTATGTTTCATCGTTCCTACAATGCACCCTGATTAGCTGTCTCCTCCCCGTGACCCTTCTGTAAGGAGATGTCCAGTTTCCTACAGATTGGTCTTGGGTCCCCAATCTGCACTCCCCCTCATTCACAATGATATGATTTTTTTTATTCCTTGGTGCCTGATACCTGATCCCTTCCACACCTTGTACTCACTTAGGCTGGTGTGCTTCTTCCATGTGGACTTTTTTGCTTCTCAGCTAGATGGCCACTTGTTTACCTTCAAGTCGTTAAGACCCCCCAGATGCTATATTTTTTGATAGCTGGGCACCATCAGCTTTCTTCACTACATTTGCTTATGCACTGACTTTGTCTTCAGCAATTATGTCGGGAAGGTGATCATCATGGAATGCCAGTTTAATAGAACGAAATGTTCTTGCATTGGAGGCCTAATGTCCATCTGCTACCTTAATACTAAACCTATAAATATATGCACATAGATCTATTTCCCCATCATCCTATATAAGTATATTTACATATGTACATACCTGTATTTAGACCTCTTTAAATGCCCTTTGCCTCCTAGTTCTTTCCTCTATTTCCGTTGACTTTCTTCTTGTCCCACTATCCTGCTCAGCCTTCATTTAGGTTTCAGTAATTCTTCTGGGTTACATGACCCTTACTCAAGCCCTACCAGGCCTCTTACACCCTCCTCACCATTGATTTTGAATCATGTGTTGTTCCATTGTCCCTGGGTTTGTTAGCATCACTTCCTTTCCCCGCCTCCCCCTCTCCCACTTCCTCCTGGAACTGGTGGTCCCATTGTTTTCTCCTCCAGATTTTTTATCCAGGTATACTTCCCTCTTGATTCACTCCATTCTGGGGGGGGGGGGGGGTCAGACTGCGCTGCTTCCCCACCATGTGATCCCAGAAATGTCCTCTGTCGCAGTCTGCTCCAGTAAGGGGACAGCGTGACACGTCCTCTTGTAGGTTGCCCAGTCCCCTCTGTGTCCCATTAGCTCCCCGCAGGTACGTCATCCTGTGTGTGCCAGCACAGGGTCCAGTCCGGCTCTCTTTCTCTTCCTCCCTCCTGGTCCGCTTCTGTGTGGGTATGGCACGCTGGCCCCTCTCACCAACCTGTAGGTTCAGTGCTGCTCTCCACCACACCCACTTCTAGGGAGGGGTCAGTTTGGCTCTGGTTGGGGCCAGCCCCTAGCTCTCTCTTTTCATACATCCTTCCACGTGGCCATGCTGTCCTCATGGTTTAGTGCATCATGGTAGGGTCTGCGTGCCCACTCCTGATTCTGTGGAAACAAGACCAGTACTCTCCCGTGGGTGAATTAGGGCCCTGCTCCCTCCATCATCATTTCACTTTCAGCCCCTCCCCCTTTCTCCCTCCCTCCTTTTCCCATTATTGTATTGGATCAACATGTACCTCCTTGGGTTTGGTCCAACCTCCTCCCAATTCCCTGTATCTCAACTACTTGGCATTCTTTATTTGTAGACAGGACAGCACATGAATCTGTCTTCCGTGTGTGTGTGTGTGTGTGTGTGTTATATTGTGGAATTTTTGTGTTTCTTTATCTATTCTCATCTTTTTATAAGGCACCCTTTAGAAGTAATTAAACTTAGGACTCACCCTATTCTGTTATGGTCTCATTAATAACCCAAGAAAACCACTATATTTCCTCATAGGATCGTGTTTATGGACACAGGGATTCGGAGTTCATCATAACGTTCAGGGGGACATAACCCTCCCTCTCTCACACAGAAGGCTGTGTGTTCCAATCTTACTTCATTGAATCAAATTCCTTCACGTAGCAGAGAATGTTATAACAGTTTCTCTCCCTGCAATGCCCTTCCCACCTTCCTACACTCTGCCTGTTTACCTGACCAACACTAAGGAGCTTATAAATCAATACCAGCTGGAGGGTTACAGTCACTAGAAAGATTGGCCTGAACCCCCAATTCTTACTTCTCTGCACACAGTGGACTGTACATACTTTGACCGTGGTGCCGGTGAGGTAGGATAGAAGTTCCCCCTGTGTGTTTTCAAGACTGTAACTCTGTACGGGAATAGAAAGCCTCATCTTTCTTGCACAGAGCAGCTGGTGGTTTTGAACTGTTGACTTGTGGTGAGAAAGCCAACACGTAACTATATGCCACTAAGTTTCCTGTTTCTGATTTTCAATATGTACAGCTACTGGTGAAGGTCAAGTTAAGGGATTAGTCATATATGGGCTATTTTTCCTCTTGATTAAGTGAGAGGTATCTTGCCCATTCACTGGGCATATTTTTGAGTGCCTTTTGAAATTTTAGATTTATTAGTTAATTTATTAAAGATTCACGATGAACCCAAGAGAACTAAAATCGCATGTCCACATGAAAGCCTGTGCATGGATGTTCACAGCAACATTGCTTATAATAACCCAAAAGTAGAAGGTACTCAAGTGTCCACACACTGAGAACTGGAGAAACAAAATGTGGAGTCTCAGAAGAAGCAATGAAATGTGGATATGTGCTACAACATGGAGGGAAAACATTCTGCCAAGTGGGAGAAGTTAATTTAAAAATTAACTATATAGTCCTACTTCTACAGGCAACTCCATAAGACAAGCAGTAGACTGGGGCTTCCAGAGGCTGAGGGGAGGAGGGGATGGGAGGAACTTTTGTTTGGCCAGGGTGATGAAAATGCTCTGTAATTAGAGAGTAGTGATGGCTACATAACTCCCTGAATATACTCAAAAAATGTATGGCATAGTGTAAAACGATGAGTTGTATAGTATATTAATTATATCTCACTTTTTAAAAGTTTGATGCATTTATTCCATTGTAGGCCCCAGATATAGATGGGAGAATGCTTTGGCCAGATCTGAGTAATTGTTTTAGGAAATCATAATAAATAAGTGTGGAAAGATGAAGGCCAGATGTGAGCCACATGTGAGCGTCTGCAACAGAGCTTACAAACCAGCTCATCCAGAGTATCCAAGTGTATGGATTACAGATTGCCCTGGTAGAATGCAAGATGATTTCACAGCCCCACAACACATATTTGATGTTAATTCTAGGCTTATTTCATGTATAAGGAAAGAAGTCATTAACACAGCCATTTCATGTTTTCACACTCAAATATTATAAATGAGATTTTTTTTCTTTAAAAAAAAGGAATTTAAGTAAACAAGAAAATCAATGTAAAAGGAATTATAGAAGTGAAAAGCCAACAGGGCCAAAGAGATGCAGCTGATGCCCAATGACTGATGCTGGAGGAATACTGAGCTAGTCCGAGACCTCGCACTGTTGCCGGTGACGGGATCAAGGAAGACCCAGAGTAGCCAGAATGTTCTGGGTTCAACCACGGGTAGGAGACCTGGAATGCCAACCAGATCTTATCCTCTTGTTATCAATTGGGCATCAAAGCTGTGGCCAGGCGCCACCATTTCAATTTATTGAATTAAAAAACATGCTTCACTGTTGTTAAATTAAAGCACTTCTTTTTTAAACCCAGGAAGCACAAACAGAAAAGGCAGTCAAAGAAGATGAAGTTCCAGCTACCTCACCATGACCTGTCTCTAAAGTGGCCGCTCCAGACAGCTACTGCTTCAAAGTCGACAGAAAAAAAGAATATATGTATGTATGTATACGTGTGTGTGTATGTATGTGTATATATATATATATATATACACACACATATATATATATATGTACCATAGTGAATGAAGGGGGAAGTGCAGAGTGGAGACCCAAGGCCCATTTGTCAGCCACTGGAGATACCCTCATAGAGGGGTTTAGGAGAGGAGATGGGTCAGTCAGGGTGCGATGTAGTACCGATGAAGAACATAGCTTTCCCCCAAATACTGGATGCTTCCTCCCTCCAGCTACCATGATCCAAATTCTACCTTGCAAGACTGGATAGGGCAACCTTGCAGGACTGGATAGGGCAGAGATTGTACACTGGTGCATATGGGGGCTGGAGGCACAGGGAATCCAGGGTGGACGATACCTTCAGGACCAGGGGTGTGAGGGGCGATGCTGGGAGAGTGGAGGGTGAATGGGTTGGAAAGGGGGAACTGATTACAAGTATCCACATGTGACCTCCTCCCTGGGAGATGGATGGCAGAGAAGGGGAGGGAAGGGAGACTCCGATAGGACAAGATATGACAAAATAACAATGTATAAATTACCAAGGGCACATGAGGGAGGGGGGAGCGGGGAGGGAGGGGAAAAAAAGAGGACCTGTTGCCAAGGGCTTAAATGGAGAGCAAATGCTTTGAAAATGAGTAGGGCAAAGAATGTACGGATGTGCTTTATACAATTGATGTATGTATATGTATGGATTGTGATAAGAGTTGTATGAGCCCCTAATAAAATGTAAAAAAAAAAAAAAAGTCAACCCCCTGACGCCATGCTGAAGTGATCCGTGCTTCTACAGGGTCCCCGCTGTTCCACTGCATCAAACTTGAAGGTGGCCGGCTGGGATTGTTGCTGCCTCGCAAACAGGGTAATGGTGTCAGACCGAATGTTTCCTACGTGGTTGTAGAAATGCTGGGAAGACTTCTTTGGAGGGAGGGGAAGGGCTGCTGTCAATTAACTGGGAAAAAGAGAAGTTTGCAGACATTAGAAATGAGAACCCGGTGAAGTTGGGCTCTGGGTTTTAATGAGAAGGATTCAAATTAGAATGTTGGCTATTTCCTAGAGCTGGCTAAAAATAAACCGGGCGCCTGCTTCCTTCCTGCGCTCCATTATCAGCGCCTGCTCATGCTGAAGATGCAGAAGAGCTGGGAAGTGCTTCTTGGGCTCCAGCCCCAGGGCTGTTTGGGGAAATGTCATTCCGAGTTGACCTGCTCTCTCCTGCAGCAACAGCCATGCAGATTCAGGCTTCAGGAAGGTTGAAGGTGCCAGGGGAGCACAAGCACCAGCCCCTGTAGATTTTACTCCTTAAATAGCTGTTTGCTTCTCTGCTAGCAATCTAGCCCAAGCTGCTCTCATCTCTTTCCCAAGCCACTCCAAGACCCTCTTCAGCTCCTTCCGTCTTGAACCTGGCCCCCTTCTAATGACTTGGCAGCCAGAACAATATCTCCTCCCCAACCTAAGTATGAACATATTCCTCATGACGCCCTTCACAGTCACCAGGCAAGCCTGTTCAATGGCTTCTGTTACGCTTACATAAAGACCCAAATCCTTGGCAGTGGTCTATAAGCAAGTGCTCCTGCCTGTGGTCCCTCAAAGCTCTTCAACCTCGCCACTCCTCCATGTTCTCCCTGCTCCAACCCACTGACCCAGCTGAATGCCTGCTGTTCCTCAGGCTCCAAACACCCCCCACACACACCCCACCCATGGAGCATCCAGTCATGCTGCTTCCTCCTCCCCTTGTCTGCCTAATGCTTCTGATCTCAAGCCTGCCACCACTTTTCCAGGAAAGCTTTTCTGACCCTTCAGCTGAGGTCAAATCTCCTCTCAGAGTAGCTTCCCTCCACCCCAGTGTTCCTCTCCTTCATAGTGCTGTCGGCATCTCACCCGCACATTACTTACCAATCCGTTCATTAGCCTCTCCAGAGGAAGCTCCATGAAGGCAAGAACGATGTTCATTCGTGCATCGCTGTATTCTCAGCATCCAGGATTATGCCTGGAGTCTCCTCGAAACGCAACCGTTATTGGAGGAGACAACTGTTAATCCTCTGACTTGGTAGAGATCCGAGCCTCCCTGCCTTCCTCTTTTTCTTTAGGAGTCCTTCCCAGGAGAAAGACGCATTTGCAGCGTTTGGCTGGAGCACTCTCTGTGCCTCCACCTGGCCACATGGACTCACTGATTCTCCACCCTGCGCCCCTCTCATCTTATCCCTTTTGATGCAAAATGTTCCATAAACAATAAATTGGGGACTCTCCCCCTTAATGTTCCTGTGATGCTGGGAACACATTATGCTTTTCAGCATAAACTGGCCTGACTTCTGCCTGGATCTCAGAGGAAAGTTAATTACACTTCATACTGCCTCTCTCAATTTCTAAATTCAAATGAAAGACCTCATCTATCATATGCCTCATTGGGTGAAAATATACATATTTTACCATCTCAATCCAGATGAAGCCCTTAGAGCCTCCTTTGGAGGCCTAAATGGAGAGGATTTAGGGAAGGAAGAGCAGGGGAGAATTAATGGTGTCGGGAGAGTGGCCGCAAGAAGTCCATCTCTATTGGACACTGGGCCTCTACTCAAGTCCTCCCTCAATTCAAGAACACTTTGTTCTGTTAAACTGGCATTCCATGATGCCCACCTTCCCGACACGACCCCTGAAGACAAAGCGGGTGCATAAGCAAATGTGATGAAGAAAGCTGATGGTACCAGGCAATCAAAGATATAGCGTCTGGGGTCTTAAAGGCTTGAAGGTAAACAAGCGGCCATCTAGCTCAGAAGCAACAAAGCCCACATGGAAGAAGCATACCAGCCTGTGCGATTATGAGGTGTCGATGGGATCAGGTTTCAGGCATCAAAGAACAAAAAAATCATATCATTGTGAATGAGGGGGAATGCGAGGTGGGGACCCAAAGCCCATCGGTAGGCAACTGGACAGAAGGGTTGCAGGGAGGAGACGAGCCAGTCAGGGTGCAGGGTAGCACCGATGAAACATACAGCGTTCCTCTAGTTCTTTAATGCTTCCTCCCCCAGCCCCCTATCATGATCCCAATTCTACCAAACAAATCCAGCTAGACCAGAGGATGTACGCTGGTACAGGTAAGAGCTGGAAGCACAGGGAATCCAGGACAGATAAACCTATCAGGACCAATATTGGGAGTAGAGATACCAGGAGGGGAAGGGGAAGGTAGGGGGAAAAGGGGGAACTGATCACAATAATCTACATATAACCCCCTCCCTAGGGGAAGGACAACAGAAAAGTGGATGAAGGGAGACATCAAACAGTGTAAGACATGAAAAAATAACAATAATTTATAAAATATCAAGGGTTCGTGAGAGATGGGGGGGGAATGAGGAGGTGATACCAAGGGCTCAAGTAGAATGCAAATGTTTTGAGAATGATGATGGCAACCAATGTACACGTGCTGCTAAAAGCCCCGTCCGTGGAGCCCAGGGCTACGCTGAGACACTGAAGTTGAGATAGACCGGACAGCACAGGGCTTTTAGAGGGGTTCTGGGGTCAGGTAAAGAGGGGTGACCCCAGCTGTCTCTGCAGCCACCCCGGAGTCTTCACCCCTAGAGGAACCAGACTCCGCATCGGGTGCTTTGCAGTCCCACAGCCCTGCCTCCCATGAGTGAGTTATTATTGGCACATTCTTGACTTTCATCACGTGTTTTTATACAGTGATTACTGTGAGGACACACAGGCGTCCAGAGAAGCCTGTAAACACTGGGAAATGTGTCTGCTTGCTGTGTGCCTGCTGCACCAACTTCCACATGCCAAACGTTTTAGGACAGGGTGAGATCAAGGCTTCAGATGGGTGCCGGCAAGGAGCTACTATTTTGGGGCCACAGGTCGTGGGAAAAGCCTACAGTTCAAAGTTGGCTACTGGGCCTGCCTTGTAACTTTCCCTTCAGCCTTCTATAGCCCCACCATCAGCAAGCCTGTCAAATTTAGAGAAATTGGTTGATATCTGTGTTTAAACACCCTGACATGGTACTGCCATAAAAGGCCTGCAAGATAAACAGGAACACAGTACAGAAAAGGAGGCAGAGCGCCGCAAGCCTGCCTTGCCTCCCATAAAAGGGAAGAGAAAAAGAAAAAAACTTGTGTTCTTCTTAAGTATATATTTTTTTCTGATTCAGGCCCAATTACAGTAATTCCATGCCCCTTTCAAAAACTGGAAACTTCAAAAAATTCAATTCAATTCACTACACTTAATTAAAACAGACGAGTTCAATTTTCCAAAGTGCAAAGAGAAAATATTCCAGCTAAGTGAATGGCAGGGAAAAACGCAGAGTCACACTGGCCAAAGGGAAGCCTGTATAGTTTTACTGTTTCTCATTCACCCTCTACCCACAGTTAGGAAAGAAAGAGATGGAAGGCAGAGAGGGACCAAAGGCCTTTGCGCAGTAGCAGAAAGCAATTGCAGAGGAAGGTCTTGTGTTGGGTAGTTCTCCAACTTCAGTGCGTAACAGAACCACCTGGGAGCAGAGCAAATGTGTACCTCGGACAACCTTCGCAGGAGTCTACATTTTCCGTGAGCATCTCATGTAACCCAGTGCACTTTGAAAAAAGACCTGTGGTTGGTTGGTTAGTAGCACGGTAGATAAAAAGAATAATGGGGTCCAGTGTCCAGGATCATTGTTGAAAATCCCGGGGTGGTTGACAAATATCAGAAAAAATAGGACAAATGTAGCAAAGTTGAGTACTCATCAAACATCTGTCAAGACCAAGGCTAGATCAGTAGTAATTGAAAATGGCTTCAAGTTAACAAATGAGGTACCGAATTTTGACTATAAAATGAGAAAAAATAAGCCACTGTAATTGGTTTAAACCAAAATAATCAAGAATAGTAGTCCAATAATGGGTCGTGTAAATGGAAGGTGCAGTGGTGGAGCCAATCTGCCCAGGATTTAGGTAGTCAAAGACCATCATTCAGTGTTCCACTCTGTCTGCACTCTCTTCTCACAAGCTCGTCTTTTGGGGATGGGGGTGGGGGGAGTCTACTTGAAGTTCTAGCTTCCATATGCTGTTACAAGTCTCTAAGAAAGAGAACCCCTTCTGGTTATTTTAAGGGCAGAGGAGGTGTAGACAATGCAAGCACCATCTCTGAATGGACTAACCCGGGCCATGAGGCCACTTCTAGAACAATTCTATGAGCGGGGGACTGAAATATAAAATTACTGAGGCCTGGCTTGTTTCCAGCCATATGGAAGGGTGGGGATAGACACCAGCCAAACTCCATGCCTCCAAAGTACAAGAGAGGAAGAGACAGTATCATAAGAGGAAAAACCACAATGAATGAATCTACCTTTGAGCTAACACTGTTAGGCAGCTTAGCCTAGGGAATGGGGAAGTCCATTGACGCATGCCCAGGAGAGCCAGCAAAGGACAAAGCTGGATTTTCCCGCCAGTGGGCTCAAATGGGCATTACACCTGGAGCAGCCCACCTGGGCCAGGTGACTGCAATTCAGCCAATGGGATCAACCTGAGGTCTTTCACCACACCTCCCCGGGGAACCCTTGAAAAGGCAGGGACCGGAAGGGAGAGGGGTTTTTTGTCTGGTCCTCTTCGTGGGAGGAGAGAGATTCTTGCGTGACGTGGGGCAGTCTCTGCCAGGCCGCATGGTCAAAGGAATCCTATGGGTGCCGCGTAAAACCTGAAACTTCTTTTAACTCTCATTAAATTCACTTGGATCACGAGCCCGGCTTCGGTGTAAAATCTTTCTCGCGTGGAGCCAAGGATCGAGGCTGAAATTTAGGCCGGAGAGAGAAACCTAACAATACCACCACACAATCTTTTACTTTCAAAAGGAAAGTATTTTTATATTTGACATATTTCATACATTCTTATATTTGATTCATTTCTCTGGTCATAATATGGCCCAGAAATACCATCTTGTTTCTTCTTGGGTCTCTAGCTATGTTGACTTGGCCAGAATTTGTAGTGAAGTTTTCCTCTTTGATTGCCCCCTACAGGACAATTTTCATCTATCTAACTCTTCTATTTCCAAACAGTAGTACTGTATAGACTCGTATATAAGCCAAGGTTTTTTTCAGCACATTTTAATGCAGTTTTTGTGGTAGAATTAGGTACCTAAGCTGATATTTGGGTAGGTTTATACTCACATAGATCCAGTATATCTCCAAGAAACACACTTCAAAAGACAGGCTCTATACATGAAGATTCAGACTTCTGAAAATCATGTCAGCAAAGTAAAATGTCCTAAGAGATGTCCCTGGGCCTCTTTGAGAGCTCCACAGCTAACGAGGACAAAAATATTTTGCTTACTCTTTAAACCTAATAAGATTTGATGTCACTCGGGTGACTGTGCAAATAGTCCATCTCCAAAGAATTTGGTAATTTTTTTATCTACAAAAAATGAGTGAAGGAATTCAAGTTCTCCACGGCCTTCCTTTCTTTAAATAAAAAGAACCAAAAAGGAGAAAATAGGATATGCATGCCCTAAAGTTGAATTACTTGGATAATTTTTTTGCTCCAAAGAAAGACTTAACTCTAAGTGAATAAAACAATGAAGGGATTTCATTTCCCATGGAGCATGAAGTCCTGAAGCAGGTTTTTGGATTTTAGTTGATCAACAATGTCATGAGCAACATGATTCTTTGCTCCCTCCAAATGTTGACTTTGGTCCCAGTGTTGACAGATTCTGGTCGAAAGATGGCTGCCGCTAACTCCAATATTATTCATCACATGTCCACACCCAAAGGCTAGAAGGGAGAATGTTTTCTCTCTCTTAGCCTCTTAAGAGAAGTTTTCTTTTCCAGCAGTTCGCCAACAGACTTTCTCACCACAGATTCCGCCAAGCAGGAAGGCAAATGGGCAAAGGTACAAATGTGCTTGACACACTGTATGGTGTATGGATTGTGATAAGAGCTGTAAGAGCTCCCAGTAAAAATTCTGGGGTGGGGGGAGGGATAGGATGCATTCTTTGGTTTAGGCTGGGTTACTTGAGTCAATCGCATCAGCAAGGGGAAGTGGGATTACCTGGATTGGCTTTGATCACCCAGTGCCATCACCAATGCTCCCAACAAACATCATAGTTATTGCGGAGGAGGCAAAAGCAGTGTTGGGAAGATCCTTAAAATGTTTTCCCAGTGTAGGAAAGAGGGGCATTTTTCACAGGGAGTTAAGTTTGCAAAAATACTCCAGGAAATCTTCGTGATATTCAAGGGTGGAGAAAGCAGCTCTGATTGAGAATTTGCTTGGTGAAGTCCACCCAGAAGGGGAACTTTACATTCTCTCTTGTTTTTGCGTAGCTACAGTTCTTATTTTTTCCTACCCTCAGCGTATGTGGTTTTTCCCTTTTAAAAATTCTCACTGTCAGATTCTGTCACGTCTGCTCCAACGCCTAGTGATCCTATGAACAGCGGAGCAAACACTGCCTGCTAGCAGCTCAGCCATCCGCAGGCTTGTGATGTTGGAGCTCATTATGGCAGCCAGTGCCCATTTCCTCGAGCGTGTTCCTCTTTGCTCTGGCTCTCCACCAAGCACGACGGCCTTCTCCAGGGACTGGTCTCCCCTGATAACATGCCCGACGTACTTGACGTGAAGTCATGCCATCTTCACTTCTCAGGAGCCTTCTGGCTCCACTTCTCCAAGACGGATTTTGCCTGTTCTTCTGCCAAACCGTAATATACTCGATATTCTTCCTCAACACTATGATTCAAATGCGTCTCCAGCTTTCCTTATTCAGGGTCCAGCTTTCCCATGCATGGGTAGCAAAATCGTTTTCTAAAAAGGAGGTGCTTTATTGACAAGGACTTCCAAAACCTGCCCTGAGTCCATCAACGGCGTATGGGTCTCCCGCACCAGCCTCTCTTAAAATAGTCAGTAGAAGCAATGTTGGGGGCATTCTCAGATATCGTGGACTGAATTGTTCCCCTCTAAGCCTACCCCGTGCCTCTGAATACAGTCCTGTTTGAGAAGGTTTCCTTTGTTGTGCTGACGAGGAACTGTCAGTGGAAAGTGGGTCCTAAGCCTACTCACTTCTGAGTTAGAAAATGAGCAGACTCACCCAGGATCCAGCACTGTGGGGGAAGAAAGGCCCCACATCATGACCAAGGGGCAGATGAATCTCAAAGCCCAGGAACTCCGCATCTTGACAGCTACTAAAATCAGAAATAGATAAGGACCTCTCCCTCTCGCCAGTACCCTTAATTTGGACTTCTAGTCTCCTGAACTGGGAGAAAATTTCTTTTCTTCAAATCCACCCATGTGGGCTAGTTCTGTTAACAGCAGCACTAGCAAACTAAGATGTTAGCTTTATAAAAGAATGTATCGCAGGGTTTGCTCTGGTGATACATTCTCCTAATGAATTTCAAATGTGCTCTAATGTGCAAAAGTATGCCTCACCTAAACATTATTAGGCGTAGCTCTGCAGCATGTCGCCCTGCCAATTCTATGGCACAGACTCTTTCTTCTGCGGAGACGCTAAAAGCCTCAGATGAGGCTGAATACATTTCCATCAAGCTTTACTAAACACCAATGACTATCATTTAAAAGAGCAATTTCAGTAAATTCTCGAGAGGATAAAGTCTTTGGATTATATGCTAAGCCTTTGGTAGTTCCTTCAAGGGAAAAAAAAAACCTAAGTGAGCATTACTCGTTTGAAATATGTCCTTGGTTGCCATAAACATTCTTTTGCAAAACCTAACAATAGGAAGATGGAACCCACAGCAGGTGCCAAGTGACGAATCTCTATTTCCCAACGGTCTTCTTTTGTTTCCACCCTGGCGGGCACTTGACACCATAGCTCATTTAAACTCAAATAGCCAGGTGAATACGTTTTATAAGCCCCTTATTACTAAGGGGAAAATTGAAGTTCTTAGAGATCAGCAATTCACAAAGACCGCACATCTCCACGTCACTCCCAGGGTTGAAACCTAATTCTTTCTTATTCTAAAACCCCTAACCCTCTCCATTTCACCAAGACTGCCTTTCGGGCAGCTAGCCAGAGTACTGTTATATTCACTCATTTAGCAAATAAGCATTGGACACTTACTGTGTGCCTTGGCCATATTGGGCAATGCGGATATTCATAGTCCTTAGACCTTGGAGCTTATGGTCATAGGGTGGTGATAGAAAAACAAGTTAACAAACTAACAAATCTCTAATTGTGAAGGACAATAAGTGCAAGGAGGGAAAAGAAGGTGCTGAGCGGGTGCTACATTTACCAAAGCCAACCTACTTCTTCACAGATGGGAGGTATCAAGAAGGTATCGTTTTTGATGCGCACTAGTGCTTAAAGGAGGAGCCCCTCATGGTGTGGTGGGTTACAAGTTGGACCGCTATTCCCAAAGTCAGCAGTTCAAAACTACCAACCACTACACAGGAGAAATAGGAGACTTCCCACTCCCATAAAGATTTAGTTATGAACCCACTGGGGCAGCTCTGCTCTATCCTTCAGGGTTGCTATGAGTCAGATCAACTCGATGGTGGGTCTTTTTGTGTTTGTTTGTTTGTTTGTTTGTTTGTTATGGGAGGACTTAAGACAGATAAAAGCTGTGTGCCTCATACCAGTTGATGATGTATAACAGAAGTAATGTTAGACCAATTTTGCTATACTCATTAAGAAAAAACAAAATGTCCCTGAGCAGAGGCGGAATTTCTGGTCTGGTATGACTAGCTGCTCCCTTATGAGGTGATGGTCATTCCTGATAAATTCCATTTGCCATTTTTTGATGAATTGCAATGTGTTCAAGAGAACCTTATAGAAAATTCAGTGTGCTGGGTCTTCTGTTTGCTTCTCCAGCTCCATTCCCGACCCTTCTCCACCCTGCTGAGCTCCTTGAAGCTGATCTGTGTGGATTCCATCCATGAGTGCCCTGGCCTTGTAGCTTGAGTTGGGTTTGGCCAGTGAGAAACACTAGCAAGACACTGAAGGGTAAAAGACAGGAGTGTGAGAGCCTTCTCTTCAGAGACGCGCAGCACCCATCACACAACAACCCCTAGGTAGTACCTTCTCTCCCTCCTCTGGGCCGAGAGTTAGTAAAGCCTCCTGCTGTTGCTAGCCCCGTGGATGGTAACCCCCCTGAGAGGGCCCCAAAGCCCTGTACACATTATAACAAACAGTCTCTTTATCCAGCTCTTCTCATATCCGCTAGTTCGGATGTGTTATTTGCTCTCTACCAAACCATGACTAACACCTGACTGGCAACCTCATTCTAGTTTCTAGTTGGAATTTACTTAAAAATCTTTGACTAGTCTTCCAGAATGTCTACTGAACTTTATCGAAACATTCTTCTTTTTAAGCATCCAGTTTAATGTGCTGATCTACCTACGTTTCTCCCATAAAATTCTTAGCAAGCAAGAGATATTTGAGTTATATTTGTTCAAAGCCTCTTCCCTTCCAGTGAGTTTAAAAATGCCTTTGATAAATGCTTGCAATTAATTTGCCTGAAAAGTTACATGAACAATACACACAGAGAAAGAGGCATACCTCGTTGCCTGCAAACTCAGCGAAGCCCAAGTCTCTGTCCTCAGAGATACTGGAATAATTCCTTGCATGAAAAGTTCACTCCGAGAAAATGTGCTGATAATCTAATGGCCGAATTCAGTTTCCAACTCGGCATCATCGTGCAAAATCCTCCGAGAAGCATCTGAGCAAAGGGCAAGTTAGGAATCAAAATCCACGAGAGAAGCCACAGACCCTGCCATTTACATAAAGACGGAAGTGCTTGAGCAATGGTTCTAGAAAATCCACTTTAAACACCATGCAGTCCATCAGCAAGGAAGCCATAGCCCACTGTATTCTTGTAGGTACAGTGACGGTGCATTCCTTTCATCTATTTTTGATGCTTCCCACGTCTTTCGATATTTTTCCCATAAATCCTTTAAGATGGTAGTTCTGTTGTTGTTGGTGGTGGTGGTGGTGGTAGGTGCGATTGAATGGTTTCCAACCCATAGCGACCTACTGTACAACAGAGGGAAACTGCTCATTCCGGCGCCATCCTCACAGTCGTTCCTATGCTTGAGCCCATTGGTGCAGCCACTGTCAATCATCGCCCAGAGCCGCCTTCGTTTCCCCGCCCCTCTCCCTTACCAAACATGATGGCCTTCTCCAGGGCGGGTCTCTCCTGACACCATGTCCAAAGCATGGAAGACAAAGTCTCCCCATCCTTGCCTCTAAGGAGCATTTCGGTTCTCTCAGCTTGAGACACACCGAGCACGGTTGTCCCTGTTGGTTTTCGAACGCCAGGTCTTTTTGAGTTTTATTCTAATCCTTGTGTTGTCGGTGGGACCCCAGCAGCGTAGTGGTTAGACCATGGGGTCACTACCAGTCAGCCTGGAGTTGGGTTTGGTTTCGTTTATTGTTTGTCTAACCGCCTTTTGCAAATTTTTGTTCAAATCTCACACTTTTATCATTTCTTCCCTTCACTTTACATTTAAAAGCAAGTGTTGGAGTCCCTTCTGCCACCCACTTTGGTCTTTTCTTTCTTTTCTTTGTAATGGTCTTTTGCTTTCTTGATGCATGATGGTCTTAAGGCCATCCCACCATGCATCGGGTCTGTGGTCATTAGTATTCGTGACATCTCACCTGTCTTGAGAAGTCCTCTAAATTTAGGTAGGGTTTACCTGTTCAACCATTTCAATGAGGGAGCAACCTAAAGCCACACCGAGGCATTCAATAAAAACAAGGCTCCTGGAATGGACGAGACGCCAATGGAAATGTTTCAACAAGCTGAAGCAATACTGGAAATGCCCACTAGTTTCTACCAAGAAATGTGAAGGCTCTATCTGCCCAACTGACTGGAAAGATCCATAGAGGTGCCCATTCCAAAGAAAGGTGACCCCCCGCCAAAAAAAGGTGACCCAACAGCAGATGAAAACTATTGCTAATATCATTTTTTTCTTTTTTTAAAAATCATTTTATTAGGGGCTCATATAACTCTCTTTTACAATCCGTAGATACATCATTCGTGTCAAGCACATTTGTACATATGTTGCCATCATAATTCTCAAAATACCCACTCTCCACCTGAGCCCCTGGCATCAGCTCCTCATTTTCTCCTCCCTCCCCGCTTCCCTCCCCCTGAACCTTTGATCATTTATAAATAAGTATTATTTTATCATATCTTACACCATCTGACATCTTCCTAACCCAGTTCGCTGCTGTCCGTCCTTCAGGGGCTAATATCATTAAGATCGCAGGCAAGTAACATATTTCCAAGGAGAGTTAAGAAATTATTTAGTCCTATATAAGTAGGAAGTTTCCAGAAATTCAAGGGGATTTCAGAAGAGAACGCAAAACAGTAACTCCATATTTTTCCCTTGGTGTCTGAGTTTTTAAGCCTGTTCCCAGAGGGATTGGGACTCTGATTCAGACAACTGCATTGGATAGACTGGGTCAGTTCTAGTTCCTTGGATATGGCGTGTCACTATATTTTCATTTATACTCCTAGTTTTAAATATGAGAAGAATTCAAATCCACAAATTACAGGACAAGACACACAGGTTAAGAAATATGATTTTTAAGAATTAGGTGTCAAGGGACTTCCGAGGGAAGCTGTAATGGACCCATGTGACTAGTTAGTTACGCTGAGCTGGCAATCATCAGGTCAGTGGTTTGAATCCACAAGTCACTCTTCACCCTGCAAAAGAGTTCGAGATTTGGAAACTCAAAGGGGCAGCTCTTCTCTGTCCTGTAGAGTCACTGTGAGTTAAAGTGGGTTCGATCACAGGAGGCTTTCCTTTGTGGTCTAGGAAGGTGTGCAAAAGCTACAGAGACGGCAAGTCGGGGACTGCAAAGAGAGAGCACAGCTGGGGAAGAGGGGGAAATAAAAAATAAATGGAAACAGCACTATATGAAAGGTATGAGGCAACTGAGTGTCTAAACTAAGACTTCATAGCAATTTTCATAAATATTTTGAAGATATCAATTTTTCTTCTTCAACTTATGCAGGAAACGTTTCAGAACACGTTTTAATATATAGAAGCCCATGTATAATTCATATTAAATCTTTCGGAGGTGAGGTTGTCTCAGCTTTTTTATAAGAAAAATTCTAACTTTTCTTTTAGCGTTTCCGTACACAGGTGAAGAAAGGGTGCCATCTTTTAACAGGAGTGGAACACTTTACTCTCAATAAGGGAGTTTGAACTCTGACAGACCCATTTCAGGTTTCAGAATCATGGGATTTCTATTCATTGTACCAAACTCACTGCCAGTCCATTGAGTATGACTTATATAACCCTGTAGGACAGAGTGGAATGTCTCTTGTGGGGTTCTGGGGCTGTACATCTTTATGGGAAGAGAAAGTCTAATCTTTCTCTCACAGAGTGGCTGGTGGGCTTGAGTAGGTGCCCCTGTGCTTATCAGTCAAACATAACCCACTATTGCCATCAGGGCTTCGTATTCGTTGTATAGTAACGCTTATCTCTGAACTCAAGAAAAAATTGAAGCCTCAAATTGCAATTTTGAAGGATTCTATAGGCAAACTATTGAAGATGGAAAGAATGCACAGAGTCACTGTGCCAGACAGAATGAGTCGACAGTCCACCATTTGGGGAGGGAGCATATGAGCTAGAACCAATGGTGCTGAAGAAGGAGGTTGAAGCTGCACTGAAAGCATTAACCAAAACAAGGCTCCAAAAATTGATGAACACCCACTGCAATGTTCCAGAGAGCTGAAGAAGCACTGGAAGCATTCACTCATCACGGCAGGAAATCTGGAAGACAGCTACCTGGCCAACTGACTGGAAGAGATCCATATTTGTGTCCATTCCAAAGACAGGTGACACAACAGACTGTTCAAACTATAGAATGATATCATTGATATTACACGCAAGTAAAATTTTACTTAAGATCATCTCACAGTGGCTACAGCAGCACATTGACAGGGAACTGCCAGAAGCTCAGGCCTGATTCAGAAGAGGATGTGGAGCCAGGTGTATCCCTGCTGCTGTCAGATGGCTCTTGGCTCAAAGCGGAGAATACCAGAAAGATGTTGACTTGCGTCTCAATCACTATGCACAGGCATCTGATGTGTGGAGCATAATGAACTGTGGAGAACCTCAAAAAGAATGGGAATCCCCAAACTCTTCATTGTGCTCATTGAGAACTGGTTCATAGATCATGAGGCAGCGGTGTGGACAGAACAAAGGAACGCTGCATGATTTCATATCAGGAAAGATGTGCATCAGAGCTGTGCCATCTCATCATAGGTGTTCAATCGTATCCCGAGCAAATCATCAGGGATGGGAGGAAGGCTTATTAACAACCTGCAGTATCCAGGGTCGAAAGCTTGCCGGCTGAAAGCGAGGAGGCATTGAAGCGCTCGCTGATGAAGTCCAAGGATTATACCCTGCAGTGTAGATTACAACTCAACGTAAGGAAGAAAATAGTTCTCACAAATGGACCAAAAGGTGACATCGTGATAAGTGAGAAAAGGTTAAAGGTGTCAAGGATTTTGTCTTACTTGGATTCACAATCAATGTTCTTGGAAGTAGCAGTCAAGAGATCAAAAGACATCTTGCATTAGATAAATCTACAGCACCAGACATTTTTAGAGTATTAAACAGCAAGGATGTTTCTTTGAGGACTAAGGTGCGCCTGATCCAAGCCACGCTATTCTCCATTGCATCATATGGATGTGAAAGTTGGACACTGAATAAAGAAGGCTGAGGAAACTCGATGCATTTGAATGGTGGAGCTGGAGAAGAATATTGAAAGCACCGCGGACTGCTAAAAGGGCAAATCGATCTGTGTTGGAAAAAGGAAGGCCAGAGTGCCCCTTAGAGATAAGGAGCGCCAGACTTTGTCTTACATACTTTGGACATATTGTCAAGAGAGACCAGTTGCTGGAGGACGTTGTGTTTGGTAAAGTGGAGGGTGCTGAAAAGAGGAAGGCCTTCAACATAAGATGGGTTGGCACAATAGCTGCATCAATAGTCGCCGGCACAGGAACAATTGGGATGTGGTGCAGGACCATGCAGTGTTTTATTGTGTTGTGCATAGGGTCGCTGTGGGTTGGAGCCGACTTGATGTCACCTAACAACCACAACAGGATTAGAGGCAGGCTCGTTAACAATGTGTGATATGCAAATGATAACAATCCTGTTTCCTGAAAGCAAAGAAGATTTGAAGCACTTACTGATGAAGATCAACAACTATGGCCTCCAGAATGGATGACAACTCAATATAAAGAAAGCAAAATCTTCATAACCGGATCAATAGACAATACTGTCATAAAGACAGAAAAGATTGATGCTGTCACGGAGTTCGTTCTGCTTGGATCAACAATCCATGTGCATGGAAGTAGTGGTCAAGAAATCAAGCAATGTGTTGCATTGGCAGTCTACTGCACAAGACTTCTTTAAAGTGTTCAAAAACATAGATTTCCATTTGGGGCCTAAGGTGTGCCTGGCCCAAGACATATTTTTTTCAATCACTTTAAGCATGTGAAAGCTAGACGCATCGATGCATTTGAATTACAGTGCTGGCGAAAACTATTGAACGTAGCATGACTCCCAAGTTAACCAACAGCTCTGTCTTAGAAGAAGTACAATCAGAATGCTCCTTCGAAGCAAGATTGACAAGAGTTCATCTCGTGTTCTCTGGGCATGTTATCCGGGGACACCAGGTCCTGAAGAAGGAACTTCATGATTGGTACAGCCGAGGAGCACCCTCAGTGAGGTGGATTTACACAATGGCCAAAGCAATGGGCGGAAACCTACTAATGGTGAGCATGGCGGAGGACTAGGCAGTGTTTTGTTCGGCTGTGCATATAGCGTTGTTATGCTTTGGACCCAACTCAACAACACTTAACAGCTTCAACCCACGATATTAATCAAATCCCCCAATTGCATCAGAGACAAAGAATGCTGCAGCCTGCAGAGGGAGGGCTTCTCTTCAGAACGTTCCCTAACTAACCAGCACCGCACTCCCTCGCTTCTGATTGGAATACTTCAGATACTAACATATTAATTAAGAAACTAAAAACAGGCTGGGAGTCGCGGCACCACCAACACGGGCAAGTGCCGAGGTCTTCGTACTGCTAGGAAGCTC
Source organism: Tenrec ecaudatus (assembly GCF_050624435.1). Lineage (NCBI taxonomy): Eukaryota > Metazoa > Chordata > Mammalia > Afrosoricida > Tenrecidae > Tenrec > Tenrec ecaudatus. The sequence continues at coordinate 32,685,108 of NC_134543.1, forward strand.
TGTAGCCACCGACGGACCAGAAATGGCACGATAAACAGTCCAAAAAGGCCCATTTGGGCACAGATCTGAAAGCCAACCCCTTTGGAGGCGCTTCCCATGCAAAGGGAATTGTGTTGGAAAAAGTGGGAGTGGAAGCCAAACAGCCAAATTCGGCCATTCGCAAATGTGTCCGTGTCCAGCTGATCAAGAACGGCAAGAAAATCACAGCTTTCGTGCCCAATGATGGGTGCTTGAACTTTATTGAGGAAAACGATGAAGTTCTGGTGGCTGGATTTGGTCGCAAAGGTCATGCCGTTGGTGACATTCCTGGAGTCCGCTTTAAGGTTGTCAAGGTAGCCAATGTGTCCCTCCTGGCCTTATACAAAGGCAAGAAGGAAAGGCCAAGATCATAAGTTTGATGGTGAATACGTAATAAATTTTCTTTGCCAGAAAAAAAAACTAAAAACAAATTAATGCCGATTTTCCAGTGTCTGTACTGAAGTATTTTAAAGTAAATTACAGACAATAGAGCAAATAAATATCCATAGGCCGAATACTTCTATCCCAGGAGAATGGCTCTGTTTATTTATATTACATACTTATCTCTGAGTAAGGAGAACACATTGTTGTCATCTTTCTACACTATTCCTACAAGACCAGCTAGGTTAGCTCAGAAGCACTGGGGAAAACCACACCATTTCAGTGACTGAGGCTTTCTGTTCCCAGAAAGATCTACAGCCTCGGGAACCCCCAGGAGCAGCTCCACTCTGTCCACAGCGTCACTCGGCGTCAGAATTGGCAGTGAATTTAGTTTGGGTTTTTTTGTGTGTGTGGGGGTTTAGGGCTTTAATAGCCTATTGTCTTTTATAACCGACATGTAATTTCTAAGAAAGCGATCCCTTCAGTGAATAAGCCTACTGTCATCTTGGGGATAGGCTGGTCCCTTTTCCTCTTGCTTCACGGAACAGCTTTAAATCAAAACTCACAGCCAGGGAAGAACTCTGTGTTGAAGGTCTGGGATGTGCTGTGACATGTTCCTCATTGGTACCCTTCATCTCCAAACTGTTTCATGGGAAAGAAACCAGTCTTGCTTTCTTGCTCAAATTGTGAGGAGGCCAGTGGGATACATCCTGTCAGTCTTTATTCATTTATTGGTTTTGATAACATTGGTTTTCCTTTTTCTATACTTTTATTATGATAACACATACAATACATACCACACCTGTCACTTGAACCATGCAAGGTATACAATTTAGTGACATTCATTCATTCATTATATTTACCAGGTTATACAACTGTGACCACAATCCATCTCAAAAAGCTTTTCATCACCCTAATAATTCAACCTCCACCAGACACTGGTCACCAAAAGCCCATAGTCACTGAGTCAATTTTCTCTGTAGGACAGAGAAAAACTGTCCCTGTGGGTTTCTGGGGAGTTATAAATATCAATGGGAGCAGCTGGTGGGCTTGGACGACTGGCCTTGAACTACAAATCCAATGTGTAACCCAGTACCCCATCAGAGCTCCTTAGGCCCTGATCACTACCAACAAACATTGTTCTCCATGCATTTACCTGCCCTGGATATTTCTTATCAGTGGAACCATGCATTATTTGTCCTTTTATGACCAATTTCAAGGTCAATCTAGATTGTGGCGTACATCAAAACTTCATTTCTCTTCTGAAAACTTCGCCCACTGCTGATGGGATTGTAAAACTGTGCAACCACTAAGGAACATGGTGTAGAGCTTCCTTAAAAGGTTAGAAACAGAAATAACACATGACCCAGCAATCCCTTGACTTGGTACATGTCCTGGATGAATAAGAGCTGCCGCAGGAATGATGCATGCACATTTATATTCATTGCAGCATTTTTCACAACAGCAAACAGATGTAGCCAGCCTAGGTGCTCATCAATGGGAGGGCTACAAGAACTGTAAGCTACAGAGGTAAACACTGTTGTATATACAATCCTGTAATGCCTGTAATCTACTAGTGGATACATGGACAGACACACAGACTGAATGCATATGGCATGGAGAGTGATAATATACCCACAGATATCTATAGGTTTGACAAAAGTTATTCGTACTTGGGTATTTGCCTTTGCTGCAAAAATATCCATGAATGTGCTGGAACACACAAGGGGCAAAGTTATGACACCTTCTTAAACACAGTCAAACACCTTGGGGGAATGGGTCACTGGGCTAGGGGCACAGGACCAGAGTCTCTGGGGACACCAAGGTGAACTGGCATAATATAGTCCACAAAGACAATATTCTATAACCACTTTGGTGGGTAGTGACTGGAGTATTGAGAGCTCTTGAGCAGTCATCTAATTTGCAACTCTTGGTTCTCTCCATCCAAAGCAAAGAAGAGTGAAGAAAACTGAAGACATGTGGAAACAATCAGTTCAATGGACTCATGATCTACCTCGACATCAGCCTTTACAACATGAGACCAGAAGAACTAGATGGTGCTTGGCTACCACTACCAACTGCCCAACGACTCTGGAAGGGATTACATCAACAGGTCCCAAGACTATAACTCTTACTCACCATTCAGGCATCAGGTCTGGAAATTAGCTTACCCCTGCAGCTCAATTTTCAACAGAACAACAGACAGATTTATTAGGGGAGCGATGGCATTCCTTAGCTTAATCACCCATTTAAGATTTTTTAAGAGGCAGCATTTACCCAAGACAAAGTGCAGAAAGGCTAGGAAAGAAGGAGAAATGGAAACGGGAAATCCAGGGAGGAAGTGGGATAATTACATTGCATGGTGGGGATTGCAGTCAATGACATGAAGCAACATGTGTATGAATTAATGATGGAAAACTGATCTGCTCCATAAACCTTCACCCAATTTATAATGAAAAGTTGGAGAGGAAACTTCAAGTATCTTTATGGATATTTTGTTTATCTCTTCATCACAAAATTTTGTTTATCTTGTTGTCTGTTGATAGACATTTGGGTTGTTTCTACCTTTTGGCTACTGTGAACAATGCTGCAATGAACACTGAGAAACAAGTGTTTGTTAGACTGTGTGGCTTTCTATTCTTTCAGGCCTGTATCAGGAGTGAAATTACTGGGCTCCCTAGTCAAGCTAGATTCAATTTATTGAGCAGCCAGGTATGAGTGTCTTCATTAATTTGTAAGCAACTAACTGTGAAGCTGACCTGGAAAAACTGGAAAGGGAAATTTTCGATTCTCGTAGGAAGGATGTACCCATCTGGCTGAAGATTATTGGCAATTATCCATTTTTTAAAGCTGGGAGGAATCTATTTTTATGATGTCCACTGGTAGCTAATTCCTTGGAAATGTTTTTTTAAGATGCGATTTCTCAACCATTAAACCAGCTCCCAGTAGTTTTCGTTTTCTAATGTGAGTTCAACCACTGCAATTGTTTACAAAGGACTGGCCACAGTATTGGAATGTAACGGAAGTTCAGTGTATTGCCTTAAATAGAAGGGCAATTAGATATCATTTAAGTGAAAAGCACAGAAACTTTTCACTGTAATAATGTGCATTTTAATAAGATTGATGTGTAATGTAGTCATGAGAAAGATATTTCAAAGAATGAGCCATTGTACTAAAAGTTCTTCTTTGTAAGAAATACACATACCAAAATAAAATTTCATGACAGAGATGATGCATGCACGTTGGGAATCCATTAACTGATCAAAATCAAATCTACTGGAAAGTTCTTCAGAAGTAAAAAAAGATAACTAATATGATCTGTCCATATAGAAAAAAATTGAGAGGACAAATATTTCGAGGAGGTGTGGGGAAGAGTCGGAGAAAACATGGTCTACTAAGTGGGTGTCTTGGAAGAAGTCTAGTCAAGTGCTCTTGAGAAGTGAGAATAAAGAGACTGCGTCTCGCCCACTTTGGACCTGGAATCAGGAGAGGCCAGTCCCTAGGGAAAGATCCCTGCTTGGCATTGAAAACCAGGGAGCCCTTCAAAGAAAGGGGCTGACCGAGCGACTCCAACAATAGGCTCAGCCACAGCAATGGGGAGGATGCTGCAGGACCGGGCAGTCTTGTTCAACTGTACGTAGGGTTGCTCTGGGTAGTCATCGACTTGATGCACTTAATATGGAAGCGCTAGCAGAATTAGACCTGAACTTGAGAAGAAGCCCTAGAAAGGAGCTCAGAGAGACCTTAAAGCTAGGTGGAGCCACTTTTTTTAATGGTTACAAATTAGTTGATCCTCCTTCCATGGACTGGAAGAGTCTCTGCCTCCTCCCCTGGCGGGGGGCTGGGCCTGCATCGCTTCAGCAAAGGCGGTCTCCGGGTGACTTCCAAGACTGGATTAGAAGAGGCCACATAGCTGCCACCTGGGTCTCCTAGGGTGTTTGCTTTGGGGAAGTCAGCTGCCATGCCAAAGGGCTGACTACTCAGGACATAGTACTTGCTGGAGAGACCGCATGCAGGTGCCCAGCGCAATAGCCCTTTGAGCTCCTCATTGACTGCCACGATCCACTGCCTGGCATGGAATGAGCCATCTTGGACATTCGCTCCAGGTTGAAGCTTTCACATGACTGAGCCCAGGCAACATCTGACCTCCCCGGCAGGAAGGATCCCCAGAGGAGAACAATCCCTTCCCAAGTTTCTGGTCCATAAAAGTGGCGAGCAAATCAATACAATTATTTTAAGTCCTTGAGCTTGGGGGTCAGTTGTCTATGGCCAGGATTAATCAAACAAGGCTGAGAGGTTGAGAGGAGATCTGGGTGGACATTTTACAAATAGAATGTTCTGTTAACTGTATTAAGGTAAGAAAACGCTGACCAAACTGCAGGTTTCGGCAAAGTTTCCTTAAAAAGCTGAGATCTTTGTTTCTTTCCAGATCTAGAAAAGTACTACCTTCCCCACTAAACATCAAAGAAAACGGAACGAAATCACTCCTTCACCCTCGAGTCCATTTACTCACATTTTATTTTACTAGAAGTCCTATTAAGTACTGATTTTCTCGACTGAATGGGGACCTCGGCCGCTAAGTTAAACAGAGGACCCAGTGAGAACAGGCCTGGTTAACCTCTTGGCCTTGGGGTCAGGTGCTGGAGAGCGCCGTGTGGGCATCCTGACATAGAACTGTAGCCCGAGATACATTGGGAACACCCTGACATGGCCTGTAGCCTGTGACAAATTTGAAAGAAAATGTGCAGGAGACCCAAGGATGGACTGCGTGAACAAATTAGGAAGCCGCTTGACCATCTGCAGACCTGTAATCTTCAACTACCTCCCCCACCACACACACACACACACACACACACACACACACACACACAATACACACAGCCTTTAAAAACAAGAACATTCTCCTAGACAGTGTCCATATCACCTCACGAGGGGGACTCACTTCACCTCACGAGGGGGACCCACTTCATTCTTTCGGAAGGGTCTTTACGCTTAAATACAGCTTTTGCTTACCTCTTTGTTGCTGTGTGCAGGTGAGTGTGTGTGCGTGTGGCTTATCTCTGGAGACCTACACTCCAGTGACATCAGACTTGTTAAGAACCCACCCCACCCCCCAAGGATGACAGCCCAGGGCTGGCAGCAGAATCTGGCATTCCTCTGCAGGACAGGAAGTCCCATCGGTTTGATAGGGAAAGAGAACAAAATGATTGAAAAAGCATTTTCTTTTTAAACGCAAGCTGAATTGAATACTCCTTAGTTGTGCCTGATCTAAATCTCTTTTCCCCCCCTCTCTCTTACTAATAACAGTTTTATTCTTAAAGGTTTCACTAGCTCTGAATCCGTTCTATTGTGACTCATGTGGTGTGTGGGTTGCAGCCAAAGACTTTCTAGAAGGGTAAGTTACTACCGGGGAAAACACCCCGAATGATTGTAAAGCTTATAAAACACCCCTGGCAAGATCTGCAGGCAGCCCGAGAATGAACCGTGCTGAGGACTCGCAGCCGGCACGTAGCAGGGACGAGAATCACGTGGAGAATCACCCCCTAAAGGGTGGGGTAGGCGGGGAAAGTGCTCTGACAAACCGGCCTACCAAGAAGGGCATTCCTATAGAAATGCGAGGGGTCAAAAGGACTACATCTAGTCTCTAGTTCAGACTCCAGACAAAATCAATCTCTTTCTCACCCTCCCTTTCCCACACACCCCCCCTAAGATCATTATCTCAGCACCACATAATCAGATGGATAGTACTTAACCGTCATTTTTAATTCTAGCTGCCCAACACGTATTTTGCTTTCGCCTATGTGATGGTTAAGGTTTTATGTCAAGTCGGATCGACCAGGAGTCTCAGCGGTTTAGATGTAGCGAGCTCCCAGGATGCGATTTAATCCAATATAATATCTTCATGACGGGATCTCCTCTGAGCAGCAAATCAATTGAAAGACGCTTCCTCTGGGGTGTGGCCTGTTTCCAATGCGAATGAACACTGTAGAAAAGTTTATTTACTTGCTTTTTGCTGGGTCTGGATCCTGCACCGGTCACCGGTTCTTTGGACTTGAGCCAGCAGCCTGCTGTATTACCTGTTGGCCTTTGGATTATTCAACTTGGCAGCCAGAGAGTTGCTGTCTGACGGGTCAGTCTTGGGTTTATCAGCTCCTGCCGCTGTGTGAGTCAGGAGAAGCCTCCAATACAACATCTGACCCACAGACTTGGAACCTGCCTGTCTCTACAACTGCGTGAGTCACCTCCTTAATATAAACCTGTCTCTGTATGCACTTACATAAGCTTCACTGGTTTTGCTTCTCTAGAGAACACAGCCTGAAACAACACAGCATTAAAATTGCCTAATATAAATCAGGCTCGCTAAATCTTTCTGTTCAGAATAGAAACTTGGCAAAGCTACAAACATTCAAAAGTTAATTTTATTTCCATTTTGTTTCTCCTTTCTGGTTACCCTATACCTCTACACCAGGCCATCCAACTTAGCTATCTCTTTTCTGACCAAGAAAGTACATGGCCCACTTGATAGGATTCTTCTTCAGGAACAGTTTCCTCAACAAGATTTTCCCTAACTTTCCTTCCTTCCGACCGCCAAAACTTATCCCTCTAGTTTCTCATATTTTAAAGGCTAAAATCCCTCCACCGAGTCTTCATTGTCTTTATGGTGGGCACAGTTCTGAGTTCCTTATCTCAACATTTAAGAACATTCACAATTTTAAACTAATCATCTTGACACTTCTCATTACTTCCTTTGTCCAGATAAACGTAGGTATTCTTTAGATGGTGTTGTTGTTTCTGCTGATGTTCATCATCTTCTCTTTCACAGCCATACATCTTTCTCTGTGCCTTACTTCCAGCCCAGAATGCGCTTTCTCCTACTCCAAACATAACTAAGTCCGCCTTTCTTTTAAGCCTTAGATCAAGCATGACTGTCTTCTGAAAGCATTCTGCTATTCCACAAACCCTCCTCTAAAGTCTATATCACGCATTAGAGTCTTACCATAGGCTGTGTCATAATGCAATTCATATACTTGGTGTATTTTTTTCTCAATGGATGGTAGTAATTATGTTGTGAATCTTTAATATCTCTAATCCACCATGCAAGACAGTCGACTTGAATTACATGACGATGATATTCTATTAAGAGATAGTCTACAAGGGAGCATTGGAAAGTGGATTACTTCAACCACTGGCTCAGAGAGGGTCAATCTTCCTTAGGGGCTTCATGGAGATCATGATATTGGGGGTTGAATAGTTATGAATCACTCCCTGCTAGGTAGCTAGCATAGGGACTGGGGCGTCCATGGCGCATGCTCATAGGTTCAGGCTTCTAGGGATGGTACACCTAGGTGGGCATTACACCTGGATTGACCCATCTGGGCCAGGTGAATTCAATTCAGCCAATGGGATAGACCAGGATTGTCGGCCATGCTTCCCAGCGAAAAGCCAGAATCCAGAGCCTTGTGGCTCTTCTGTTTCTCAAGCTGTTCTGTCCTCAGAACTCCACGTGTGGGTGGGGGTGGGGGGAATGAAGTGTCCTGAGGTGCCTGTGTAAACCTGAAGCTTCTTCTATCTGTCATAAAACTCACTTGGATGACAAACCTGGCTTCGATGTGAATTCTTTCTCGTGGGAAACCAAGGACCAGGTATAGCTCTCCCACGAGAGGGAGAGATCTAACACCTAACATAATGTATGTTTCTCAATCATGTCCCTGATCATGCTTCTGGCGTCTGCCAGTAGGTATGATGTGCTGACCTATTGCCAACCATATCTTTGTGGCAGTTTTCTTCGCCCTTCCCCAAGAATGTTCTTTTTAAAGCTTTGTATCTCAGCAAATCCTTTGATACCATTGAGCTAATGTCTCCCTCATCCAGATGCTATGTCTCTGTAGTTGTCTTTGTCCTGTTTATGAGTTAATAAATAGTCTCTTTAAATAAGAAAAAGAAAGAGACAGTCTATCAGTATCCATGAAGCTGAGACCATCAGTATCCATGAAGTTTATTTGCGTGACCATGAAGCTGAGACCAGAACGAGTTAGATAGTGCCTGCCACTATCACTACCAACTGCTCTGGAAGGGAGCGCATTTGAAATCACACAGTGTGGGTCAGAAATGTGGGGGAAAAACTCAAAATCACACTTTTTAAAACCCCAGGCTTACTGGTCAGATAGAGCCCAGGGCAGTTCCCAAGCGTATGGCCCTTACCCTCCCGGTCTGGAAATTAGTTCAATGTTCAACCAGACATTAGGTAACTCTCTCCAGGGAACAAAAACACCAGGGGGGGAGGGTCCTCAGATCATCGAGTAATCGATCCTTTAGGATCAGAAGGGCAGCCTTGATCCAGGGACAGAATTCAGGGGGGTTAGGAAATAAGGGAGAAGGAAGCAGGAGACACAGGAAGGAGGTGGGATCGGCGGTATTACATTTGGGGGACTGCAATCAGTGAGATGAAACAAGTACATAAGAATGGCTGAGTGGAAAACCGATCTGTTCTGGGCACCCTCACTGGGTTCCCAATAAGTAGTTAATTTTTAAAAAGAGAGTGAGAGACGTTCTACAACCAGAGCTAGATGATGTCCACCTACCTCTACCGACTGCTCTGTCGAGGCCACGGTAGTTAAATCCTGATAGAACGGGAGAGAAAATGTGCAGTAGAATCCCCTCCCCGGCAGAGATGCAATACCATTCTAGTGGGGCTCGTGGCTGTCTAGGTAAAGCCTCCGTGGCCAATATCTCTTTCATCTGTCCCTCTGCATGCACATTCTAGTGTGATGCGCGCAGAAGTGCACTGGGTACCGCTTCCAGGGAGCTTTTAGAGGGAGTGGTTCATACTTCTCCCGACCGTCTCTCCTTTCTGCTGACCGAGGGAGGGAGAAAAACTGGAGCAGTTTCCTTGCCCTGGGATGGAAACCACAAGTCGAAAATGGCAGAGCTGCCCTGGACAGCTCTGCTAGCAGCCACTGCGTGGACAGGATAATGTGGGGAACTAACCGTCCATCTTCATCACGGCCCTGCGATGTGAGGATGCTTACGCTATAAAAATCTAACCTGTCCCTTAGTGAGTCGACTACACAGCAGATCCTAGTTGTTCTAGAAGCCCTTTGTCCTCAGAGATGCCTGTGCTCTTGCTGCTGGTGCTAGTCGGCTGTCACTGCTGAGACCCAGCAAGCTGAAGATGTGTCCTCTGAGGCGAGTTACAGCATTCTTACTTTACAGTCACTTCCCCGAGTCAGTCCAGGTCAGTCTATCCAGACAAGTTTGGAAAGAAATACCGCCAGCGCTCTATGGAAGACACGGCGCATTGCTGTTCGTCCTCGTGGTTGTTAGTTGCCCTTGAGTTGGCTCCAATAGGTGGCATCACATGGGCAACCCTGCATTCAGTAGACTGTCCTACACCATCTTCACAGCCGTAGGTAGGCTCCAGTCCATTGTGGCGGCCATTCTGTAGCTGTCGGGTCTTCCGTTTCCCTTTGGTTGTGATTTGAGTCAAGCTCACAGAGCAAAGTGGTTTTCCATTCGATGGTGCGCACACATTTGGTTTGAGGACAGTGTTACAGCCCTGACAATGTGACAGCTCCTTCCACCTCTGGCCCGCAGTGGCTGTTCCCATTCCTCCAGCTTGCCTATCCTTTCCTGCCTTTGGAGTGTTCTCCCAGGTCACGTTCTACCCTTTCGATGTTCTCGTTGCGATTGTTCTAAGAACCGCATATTTCCATGGCTCTTCTTAAAGGCCTGTCTGTGGTTTGAAAGTGGAGTCAGGGCCTGGTTAGTTCCAGGTTTCAATGGGCCGAATGGCAGCACTCTTGGGACAGGGGAGGTCTCTACCAGATCACTAAATCTGGTCTTTTTTTAAAATGATTTTTCAGTTTGTTCCACATTTTTCACCCACTCTGTCTATGCAGGACCTCTCTTGGGACTTGGTGCAGTCAGGAATGGAAGCTAGCAGCCATCATGTAGCCGGAGTGCCTTCTGACCCAGGAAACTCCTCTTCCAGTACGGCGCTGGACAGCATCGTCGTGACAGATAGGACTTGCAATAGCTGATAGTTAGAAGTAGGTCATCAAGTAGTTATTCTTACTCTGTCTCAGTCTGGAAACCTGTCCACCACGGCACACCCTACTAGTATTGAAAATGCTAGTGGCAAATTACATCATAGCAACAAGCAAGTCACCACAATATGATAAACGGCCAGATGAATGGTAGCTAGTGGTTACCTGATCTTTATACTCCCCTCTTTCTGATTTTGTAATGGGGAATGATTTTCTACTCTTTTGGCCCAGTAGAGCTTTGGCCCAACATCTTTCTCTCTTATTGCCATCGAGTCAATATTGACTCACAGCGACCCTGAAGGGCAGGGTAGAACTTCCCTTGTAAGTTTCTGAGACTGGAACTATTTATGGGAGTAGAAAGCCCTGTCTTTCTCCTGCCCAGAGCCTGGTGGCTTCGAACTGTGGACCTTGAGGATTGCAGCCCAACACGTCACCACTACGCTACCCTGGCTCCTTGGCAGGCAAAAGAGGAATTTCCCCAATCTCCTTAAGACTAGAAGTGAATATATGGCAATTTGGGAAGAACGCTGAAGAGACTTTTACAGAACACATTCCTTTCCCAATCCCATATGATAAACAGAGGGGGGGGGATTGAAATTGTCAAGGTTTCATTTCCCTTGGATCCACAATCCTTGCTCAGAAAGCAGCAGTCAAGCAGCACATGATGTATTGCTTTGGGTAAACCCTAGGTTGGAGAACTGGACTCCGTGAGTTGGTTTTGCTGTTGTTGTTGTTGTTGTTTTCTTCCAGCGGCTGGTATTTCAGAAGTCGGCCTTTCATCTGCAGCACCTCGGGGTGGACTCCATCCTCTAACCTTTCCGTTGGTAACTCAGGTACTGTTCATGCCGTGTGCAAAACGGAGGGAGGTGCTTATTCTCAGGTAAGTCTCGCGTGTGTGCTCCACCCAGAGAGTGAACGCCTCGTTAAATGTCACGCTCTCCGCGCTCACTTCACTCATTGCGCCCTCTCGGTCCTGGTGCCAGCGCTGGGGAAATAAATGCATTATGTGACGGCTGCAAGGAGGTGCCATTGAGGCCGCGCAGACTCCCAGCTCTGAGTGGGGGCAAGGCCATGGCAGGGTACAGAACAAAGTGTCTTCTCTAGGTACAGTTCAAAGAAGGACACCTCGCCCTCCTGCCTGAGAACCATGTGTGTCTCCACGCAGAAGAAACGAGAGGGTCACTTTCCTTGGGCAAGAAGAGTGCTGGTGGAGACCCCCACCCTCTCAACTGGACCCCACCCTTCTACACTGGCACCCTCCTCGTTTTCCACACTCTGCCTAAAACAGCAAGCAAGCGGAAGTAACAAAATGACCTCAAGCAGAGAAAGTGGCACTGCACGGTGCGATGGTTCTCTTTTATGCCAACTTGATCGTACCAGTGTGGAGGGCGGGGTCCAAACTATCAATCAGGTCACCACCCGATGATGCCTCCTTGGGGGATGTGGCCTTTGTATAAGGGAGGCATGGAGAATGAATGTCCTTCTCTCTTGCACTTCTTTGCGTCCTGCGTGCCCGGGTTCACTTCCCACCTCTTCCACCAGCAGCCGCATGTGTCTGAAGAGGGTTACGGTTAGCATCAGACTCAGGGAGTTGAGTTGGATTGGGTTGGGATGCTTTTTGATATACATTCTTTCTTAATTTCAAATCTTTCTTCTACATAGGTGAATGTCTGTGGTCTAGTTGTCTCTAGAAAACTCAGCCTAATGCACACGGTTAAAGGACGATGAGGAAGGAAGACTCTAATTCAAGGCAGTTGTCCTTGACCAAAAGTTAAGCAGGAGCAAGAAAGAGTCTTCAGCTCCACACAATCTCACCCAAGCAGAATACCCATGCTGCTCAGAAACCCGCCCACACCTCTTGAGGTTGACGCCTCTTGGGGCTTTCCTCTTTCCAAATTCTTAAGGATTCCTGGCGGTACAGGGCTAAGTGCTCACTAAGCCGCTAACCGAAAGAGCAGCAGCTAAAACCTATCACCAGTTCCACGGAAGAAAGACGTGGCAGTCGACATTCATAACGACCACAGCCTTGGAAATCCTACCAAGCAGTCTCCTCTGTGCTCTGGGGCCACTCCGGCTGGAAATTCATTCCACAGCAAATGATTAGACCTGAGAATATAATTTGGGGGTGGGGGAAGGGTTTTCTTTCTTATGTTAAGGGGGGCATATTAGTGCAGAGGAAGACCGAAACATAATCACTCCCCCGCCCCAATTTTAGAAAGAGCTAATCCAGACATCGTACCATTCAATCACATCATGCAGTATTTATACAATTGCTACTAAAATCAATTTAGAAACATTTTCTTCCTTTTGAACTCCTTGATATCAGCTCCCGCTTCCTCCTCACCACCCCCATTGTACCTCCCAGGAACCCTGATTCTAAATGCTTTCTTTATAGATTTACCTAGCCTGGATTTCATATACTGAAAATATAGAAAAAACACATCACAGAGAGTACAGGAGGCTACCACAGAAACAACCCCCAGTATGGAAATATTGATATTAAATCTCTATTTCTATGTTACATATAATATATAAATAAAAATAAATATATATTTAAAAACCAGATCAAGCCCAAAGTATATCAAAAGGGAGAGCAAGTGACAAAGCTGTCTCTCCAATAGCCTCTATCTGATATCCACGTTCTCCCATCCCTCACTTGTGGGCACAGGGACATCACCAGAGGCTTATTCCCTGTGTAGATAATCAAGCACATTTTGGGCTGCCACTGTCATCCATAGCCTTCTGCACACCAGAATCTCACAATTTAAACTCTGATACTATTCCCTCCTTCGGATTTGGGTTATATAATTTACAATCCTTGGGTGTTGGTGTGCTTCTTCCATGTGAGTTTAAGACCCCAGGTGATATTCTGTCTGATAGCCGGGCACCATCTAATTTCTTCACCACCCTTTGAAATAGCACCCCTATCATCTGTGCTTCCTTAATAAGGGTGAGTATCAAACAGGGCCATGTCATAGAATTAATTGTTCTCAGGGTGAAGCTAGGATTCAGCGTGAGCCCCCAATCCATTTCTGAATCTATGTATTCTCTGCCTCTGGTTCACTTTAGAGGCATCCTTGCTGATGTCTGGTAGAGAATCTTATCAGTCGGCTCCCTGTAGCGTGAGGACCTATGCTGTTGTTGGTAGGTGCATGGAGCCAGTTCCCACTGACAGCGACCCTGTGCACAACAGGACAAAACACCATCTGGTCCCACGCCATCCTCACAATTGTCCTTGATGTTTGAGCTCATTGTCAAGCCATTGTGTCAATCCATCTCCTCAACGGCCTTCTTCTCTGTCACTGCCCCTCCACTCGACCGAGCATGATGTCCTTCTCCAGGGACTGGTTTCTCCTGACAGCATGTCCAAAGTACATGAGAAGAAATCTGCCTCCCTTGCCTCTAAGGAGCACTCTCGCTGTACTTCTTCCAAGACGGATCTATTTCTCCTTTCAGCATTCATGCTACTTTCAATTTTCTGCACCGACATCATAGTTCAAGTGTATTGATTTTTCTTTGGTCTTCCTTATCCAATGTCCAACTTTCACATGCATTTGAGGTGATTGAAACATACCATGGCACACCCTCGTCCCCAAGGTAACATCCTTGCTTTTCAACATTTGAAAGATGTCTCGTGTAATAGAATTTATCCAATGAAATGCATCCTTTGACCTCTTGACTGTGGCTTCTATGAGCATTGATTGTGGATTCAAGCAAGATGAGATCCTTGACAACTTCAAATTTTTCTCCATTGATCACGATGTGACCTAGTGGTCCAGCGGTGAGGGTTTGGGTCTTCTCGACATGGAGCTGGAATGCATCCTGAAGGCTTGATCTTCAGCAAGGGCTTCAAGTCTGCCTCGTTTTCAGCAAGCAGGGTTGGGTCGTCTGCATATCGCAGGTTGTTCATAAGCCTTCCTCCGTTTCTAATGCCCTGTTATTCTTCATGTAATCCACATTCTCTGATTATATGCTCTGCATACAGATTGCATAAGTATAGATAAAGAATACAATCCCGACACACATTTCCTGCTTTTAAACCATCCGTATGCCCTTGTTCTGTTGAACAACTGCCTCTTGATCCAGATTCCACGGTAGCACCATCAAGTGTTCTGGAATTCCCATTCTTCGCAAGGTCATCCATACTGTGTTATGATCCACACAGTCGGACGCCTTTGGAGAGTCAATGGAACACAAGTAAACATCTTTCAAGTATTCTTTACTTTAAGCCAAGATCGATCAGATGTTAGCCGTGATTTTCCTTGTTCCATGTCCTCTTCTGAAAGCGGCCTGAACCTCAAACAGCTCCTTGTTAAAGTACTGCTGCAACCTTTGCTAGATGACCTTCAACAAAAGTGTACTTGTATGTGGTGCCAACGATATTGTAAAATTTGAGCATTCTGTTGGGTCACCTTTCTTTGGAATGGATATAAATATGGATCTCTTCCAGTCAGTTGATCAAGTAGCTGTCCTCCAAATTTCCTGGCATAGATGAGTAAGTGCTTCCAGAAGCACATCAGCTTGTTGAAACATTCCGAGGGTATTCCATCAATTTCTGGAGCCTTGTTGTGGGTCAATGCTTTCAGTGATGCTTCAACGTCTTCCTTCAGGACCATGGGTTTTCCTCATGTGCTACTTCTTAGCATGGTTGAATGTCAGCTAGTTCTTTTTGGCATAGTAACTGTGTATTCTTTCCATTTTCTCTCTCTCTTTTAAAAAAAATCATTTTATTGGGGGCTCTTATACCTCTTATCACAATCCATGCATACACCCACTGTGTTAAGCGCATTTGTACATTTCTTTTTTTTTTAATTTTATGAGGGACTCAGACAACTCTTATCACAATCCATACATACATCAATTGTGTAAAGCACATCTGTACAATCTTTGCCCTCATCATTTTCAAAGCATTTGCTCTCCACTTAAGCCCTTTTCATTAGGTCCTCTTTTTTCCACTCCCTCCCCGCTACCCCCTCCCTCATGAGCCCTTGATAATTTATAAATTATTATTTTGTCATATCTTGCCCTGTCTGTCATCTCCCTTCACCCACTTTTCTGTTGTCCATCCCCCAGGGAGGAGGTCACATGTAGATCCTTGTAATTGGTTCCCTCTTTCCAACCCCCTCTCCCTCTACCCTCCCAGTATCTCCCCTCACACCCCTGGTCCGGAAGGTATCATCCGCCATAGATTCCCTGTGCCTCCAGCTCCTATCTGCACCAGTGTACATCCTCTGCTCTATCCAGACTTGCAAGGTAGAATTCGGATCATAATAGGGGGGGGGGGGCGGAGGAAGCATTTAGGAACTGGAGGTAAGCTGTGTTCTTCATTGGTGCTGCATCACACCCTGACTGACTCATCTCCTCCCCTAGACCCCTCTGCAAGGGGATCTCCAGTGGCCGACAAATGGGCTTTGGGTCTCCACTCTGCACTTCCCCCTTCATTCACTATGGTAAGATTATTTTGTTCTGATGATGCCTTATACCTGATCTCTTCAACACCTCGTGATCACACATGTGGGCTTTGCTGCTTCTGAGCTAGATGGGTGTACATTTCTTGAAGATTGTCAGGCCTTTTTTCCTAAGGTGCCTTGGTGTGAACTTGAGCCTCGAAGCTTTGGTTAGCAGATGAACTCATGACCGTTGGCAGTACTCGGGGCATTCAAAGCTTGAAGAGAATGGACAGCGTTTCAAACGCTGCCTGTGTACCTCTCGTTGTTAGACGCTGTGAGGTTGGTTCTGGTTCGTAGTGACTCTGTGCACAGCTTGAAGGCTGGGGATGAGGGTTTGGTTTCTGCTTCCTGGCCTGCTTGTGTGTGCTTCCCAGAGTCCACAACCAGTATTTATCTCACTGAGTTGGTTATCATTCCATCTACCAGCTGTTTCCCCTAGATTGTTTTTCCTCATGTCGGCGCTGGTCCTATGAAAAGAAATGGTGGCTGTTTCGTGTGCTCAGAACACCTTCAAAGCCCGCTCCTCCCACCAGGCTCTTACTTCCCAGGACAGCCAAGAGCAGGTGAGTGTTCCCTGGCTCAGGACGATCATGGCTTTCTAGTGCAGCTGTAACAGAAACGCCCAATTGGGGAGCTCTAAATCACAACAGTGTGTTGTCTCCCAGGGAGAAGTCTGAAATGAGAGCATGAGGGAGGCCCTTCTTCGTCCGTCTCAACTTCTACACCAAAATCCAAACGCACTGCTGCTGTCCAGTCGGTTCCAATTTGTAGTGACATCATACGCAGGCTTTCTAAGGCTGTGAGTCTTTGCGGGGGGCGGGGAGGGGTTCTCCCATGAACCAGTGGATGGGCTTTGTCTTAGACCAGGAGGCGGGATATACTCAACAGTGATTGTTTTAACTACCCTAAGGAATCGTAAACAGAAACCCTTGGTGGTATAGTGGTTATGTGTTGGGTTGCTAACCATAAGGTCAGCAGCTCGAAACCACCAGCCCCTCCTCAGGAGAAGGATGGGGCTCTCGCTCCTGGAAAGAGTGACCATCTCAGAAACTCACAGGAGCAGTGCTACCCGGTCCTGTAGGGTCGCTGAGTCCGATCAACTCGATGGCAGTGAATGGGGCGTTTATTTGTTTGCTTGAGGATGCCCAACAAAGGTCAAGCATTCTTGAAAAATCAGACCATCTCCAGGCAGCATGGACCTGTTAAATGATCCCCAACACAACTTGAAATGCCATTCAGAAATCCCTTTTGCTGGTGTCCAAGTTTTGGGTGTTTGCTTGTGTTTTGCTTGCTTGGTTTTTTCCCCACTAACAACCCACACCTTTTTAGAAGTGCTTTCCAACTGTCCGACTCCCCATTGATTTGGGAGATGGGGTGCGGTGGGGTGGGCATTGTGATTTTTGTCTGCTACCATCGATCAGCCTCTGTGTTTAGCACCGATCACTTAAGCTTCACGACTGTGCCGAAGCCACTATGCTTATCTCCCAGGTGAAGCAACGGAGGAGCAGAGAGGGGAATTCTGTTCCTTTTCATCAGAGGGAAGAGCCGTCTGTCTCTGTGCCTAGCCTGTACTCCCGACCACTGCCTCTTCTGCTGGGCACTCACATGTCCTGGCATTATGCATAAAGTGTGACCTGTTTCCTCTCCACGCTGTTTCATTTTATGCTTTCAAATCGAGGGGATGAAAATCACTTTCCCTCCAGAAATCTGCATTGATGGTTAGATGATTTTCCCTGTGAGGCCTCACAGCTGCAAGCCTCCAGCCTTGCTGAGTTTTGCTTGCTTTTCATAAACAAAGTTGAGCCCCCAGCATCTGACTGGGAGTCTGCGTGGGGAGGAAAGGAGACCGGACTGTGAAGTGGGGCACCCCAGACAAACTAACACATCAGTACTCGTAAGGCAAGGGAGCCACGGCAAGGACCAAACAGCCGCTTTTTTTTAAAGATCATTTAGGTTAGGTTGTCTAATGTAGTCTCCGTCTTCACGTATAAAAACTCTTCTGTTTTTCTAGGTTTTACCCAAAGAGAGCCTTTGAGTGAAAAATTCCCTTGAAGAGCTAGAGCGCTCCCAGATCTTCCATACGAAAGGAATGGTGGGAGACCCAGTATTCCCAAGAACCGCTGACCACCTCTCAGGCCTGGTTGGGCTCCAAGGAGAACAAGGAAGGCCAGGTACGGAGCTGGAGGGAAGACGCATTGGGCCCATCGCCATCTGGATCAGAGCGCCAGCTGAGCGCACATGGCAGGCCGCCCTCATCCTGGGCCATGTGGCGCACCAGCGGCTGGAGGGCGGGGTTGTCAGTGGGAGAAGGAAGCCCTGACTCACCGAATCGATTCTTCTTTTATCCAATCTTGTGGGCGGAAGTGTGGAAAACTGCTCATTTTTCAGCTCCTCTTAGTGAGAGTAACATGAGTTAGTGGCTCAGGAGTGGGGGTGGTTTTGTGTTCACTTGTAATTAGAACCAACTAAGCCTCAGCCTCAACCGGAGCCGGAGCCCTGCTGGGTGGCTGCCCACGGCCTGCTCCTGGCAAAGCTGTCAAGGAGGTGAGGCCTGTCTTGCTGCTCTTCTCAGCTCCCCTCCCCTCTCATCCTCACCTCCCCCTCCGCCCCCCGCCCCCACCCCCTCCCCATGCAGCCTGGGTTGTAATTTGGTGCACTAGGACGTGGTTGTTGGAGGCTTGGATGGAAGTGGGTGACAGCGAAAGGAAGACCCATCTAAGAGTAGGGCACCGACTGAGCTGGCGTAGAAAGGACTGCAGGATCGGGTAGGTCTCCTTCTACCATAATTCAGGGTTGAGATGGTAAAGCTCTTGGCCAGGGGACGGTGTTGTTATTGTTAAGTGCTTTTCTGTTGGTTTTGACTCGTAGCAACCTATGGAAAACAGGGGCGAGTCCTGGGGAAAGCAAACTTGGGAGGGGAAGAAGGTAGGCCCCAGAACTTGATGGTCACCCTAAGGTGAGGGTAATCCAGATAAAAGTCCGAAGGAGGATATCAAGGTTCTGAGTTTCCCGGAGACACCGGGAACGGGAGCACATCTCACGGAAAGCGACATGTTCTTGTTTGTTCGGTGCCATCGAGTGACTCCCTGCCCATCGCCAACCTATGCACACCGGAACAAAACACTGCGCATGCGCGGGCCTGCGCCCCTCAGCATGGTACCTGTGCTTGAGCTCATTGTGGCAGCCCATCTCATGGACAGCCCTCCCCCTTTTCTCTGCCCCTCCACGTTAGCAAGCATGGCATCCTTCTCCAGGCACTGGTCTCGCTTGACAACCGGTCCAAAGTCCATGACACCAGGTTTTGCCATCTGGCTGAACTTGCAAGGCAGACTTATTTGCAATGTTGATAGTCCATGGGTCTTTCCATAGCTCACCGGCACCACCATTCAAAGGCCTGGGTTCTTCTTCAGCCTTCCTTCGCTAATGCCCAACGCTCACATGCAAAGTTGGTGATTGAAAATACTGTGGCTGGTGACATCCTCCAAGTAGCATCCTGGCTTTTCAGCGCTCTAAAGAAGTCTTGTGCCACAGATGTATCCAAGGTGGTGCATCTTTTGATTTCTTCCTGCTGTTTCCACGAGCATTAGTTATGGATCCACATAACTAAGACAAAATCTGTGACAACTTCAAACTCCATAGGCAGACTCCATAGGCAGCAAGAGAGATGGATTAGGGGCATCTATAGAGGTGATATTGGGGAGCTGAGTGGCTCGGGAATTCTCTTTCCAAGAGATTTTTTAAAAAACAAGGGAGGAATGGGCATCAACTAAACCTTGGGGATACAGCAGATGGTACAAAGGAGTAGACAAGTCTTCAGAGACAAGGGAAAAGGGATATGAAAGCCATTCAAGGTCTAGCAGTAAAAAAGATTTGAATGACTTTAACCAACCACAGGTTTGTGGTGTGTGTTGTCCTTCATTGCTACGGTGGACAAACCTGGTAGGAGATCAGTGCGTTGGGATTTTCTCCTCCTAACACGTCTCCTGCTCGTCGTTCTAAGAAGGTGGAGTCTGACTCAGTCATTGAAATAGCCTTGAGTTTCACAAACTGCTCCTCATCCCTAGAGGCAGACCTCAGGCGCTTGGTCTATAGGAACACGGCCTCGGTGGAAACTGAGCCTACAATGGTCCATTCGGATCAGAGGTCACTGGACCCGCTGGACTAGGGAAAACCTCCGAAGAGGTATTAAGTGGCCCATGTGATTTCTTTGGTGTTCTTATCCACTATTGTCACATCCCCTCCTCCTAGGAGACTGTAGATGCAACCTCTACCATTCCTACAGAAGTACGCACATAAACCCACGTTCACCTTCAGAATGACCAGGGCCAGGACACCCAAGACCTCTTGGTAAGGCTCACGACTCAAGCATACTCCTTAGTGAGTTGAGCTGAGTTCCTCAGCTGCTCAAGTGGGCTGTTGATTGGCCTCCCTGACCTCAAATGACCTCTCTCCAGAAGTTTCTTTTCAGGGTCTCCAGGAGATTGCCCCGCCCCAACAGTGGCAGCAGCTGGTCCCACCAGCATTGAAGAACATTCTCCTGGGAACACTTTACTGCCTTGGCATGTTTCCTGGGATTACACATGGAAGTTCTTCTATTTTTTTTAAAGATTCTTTTATTGGGGGCTCTTACAACTCTACTGACAAGCCATACATCAATTGTATCCGACCTACGAGTACATACGATGGTTCAAACAGTTCAGCATTCAGTTGTCCATCAAAAGGGTAAAGGCTTGAGTCCAGCCAGAGGACCTGAGGAAAAATGTCTAGTGATTTACTTCTGAAATTTTAGCAATTGATAAGTCTTTTAAAAAAAAAGAAGAAAGAACTGTGGGGCACAGTTCTACGCTGACAAAACCTATGGCAACGCACACCACACGTGGACTCACGAAGATAGGGGTGCAAGCCCGCCCAAACTCTCCTCACAGCTGGGCAAATTCAAAGACTTCCAGAACACCTCTATCTTCACAACAGCTCTTTAAATGACTTCCTTGGTGACTTGTAGTGCCCAGGGGCCATACACAAACATCATGCCCTTCCCTCCCCCTCTACCAGCTATGGGTATCTCAGAGGACGAGAAGGAGGCAAATTAGTCCAGTGAACATTGAAGACTCTCCCCTTCTTGTTCCTCCCACACTGGAGATGAATCAGATTCATCTACTTGTTAGGTGAATCTCGGCTTTCTTTAGCCTGGTGGCAAAGTGGTTAATAGTTGGATGAAAAAGAAGAAAACTCGTTAAAGATCAGTGAAGATGGTTTGGCTTTCTGGCCATTCAGGGTTGGTCACCGTGACTGAAAAAGAACTGACCGGGGTGACAAAGACCATGGTCTGGGGTTTAGCAATCTTCTGGGACACTGTTCTGTGGCAAGTTTTGATATGTCCATCAAATTATTTGATTGGCTTTAGTCAGAGATCTTACCTCACTTCGTTCCATGAACTGTCATTCTATCTTCTGGAATAGGTTTTCTTTCCTTCTAAATGAATATTTTACTTTTAATTTAGCCCACTAAAGGATCTGTCACTTTTCTTTTCTTGGGAGAACTTGTTAGGTTTAGTTTTAGCCTCAGCAGTGACTATAGCAACAATGTCTAGAGAGTAATTTTATTTCCCCAATTATTGTCATTCTATCATAGCTCCACATGCAAAACAAAGTCTCCCTTCCTTCACCCAGTAAAGGACCCCTGGAATTCCAGTCCAGGAGTCAGCCTTGGTTTGGGGTCTGAGAGGACCTCTGATTCCACTCTCTGCTGGCAGACCAGTGGGCAATTGTGGAGATAACACAGAGGGGAGAGCCTCTGGCTTGTCTCTAGCCCCTTCACTAGAATCCGAGGGCATTCTAGAGGCAAAGCTAGTACAGAAAAGGAAGATGCACTGCTTTGAAAATTCACAGCAGGTTTTCATACCTGTCTCAGCCGAGTTCCCCAGAAGCAGAGCCCAAGGCAAAAGCTTATGTGCTACTCCGTATTAAAGAGTACAATCCCAGGGAGGTAAGAGTGAGGGGGCGCAAAGAGTGAGGCAGGAAGGAGGCAGCATTGGTGTCAAGCATGACTGACTGCTCAATCCCAGAAGCTCTCCTTCTGAGGAGCTTTTAAACTGCAGCACAAAGCTGTCTGGCCCAAGAGGAAAGGAGAGTGGATCTGTAGGTCCATCTCCTGTTGGTTCAAAGTCCAGGACATTCCTTCCCACGTTCCATGGTGCGCCTGGGCCCGGGCAGCGCTACAGCCGTGTCAAGCAGGAGCGGAGAAATCAGTCTATACAAAGCAACGACTCATGGACTGCAGCCCACTGTTGGACTATACGCGCATAAACTCCTCATTTCCACAATGCCTTGAGTCAGCGGTTCTCAACCTGTGGGTCATGACCCCTTTGGGGATTGAACGGCCTTTTCACAGGGGTCGCCCATTCCTAACAGTAGCAAAATGACAGTGATGAAGCAGCAAAAATAATTTGATGGCTGGGGGTGTCACCACCACATGAGGAACTGTCTGAAAGGGTCACAGCATGAGGGAGGTTGAAAACCACTGCCTTAAATTTTATGCCATTGGATAAATTATGGGTGTTATCAACACAATCACCTTTATACCATAGGAGGATGATTGACAATGTTTTTCTATTTTGGGGGGGCAGGGGTGTTATTTGTTTTGTTGGTCATGTTCTTGTTGGTTTTTTTTTTCATCATAATCTGACCACCAGAGTAAACCAGAGTTGTTCATAACTCATGGACAAACAGATGAATTCTGGGTCTCACATAAGTCTAGCCCCATCCAAGGACAGTTAGTTCTGATCACATGGGCCTGCTTGAGACTCACCTTTGTTAAATGACCACTGAACTTAAGGATGCTACAGCAAAGTGTGGTGAAGAAAGCAGGTGGTGCCCGACTATCAATTGGAATGGTGTCTGGGGTCTTAAAGGCTTGTATTCAAACCAGCAGCCATCTAAACGAGGTGTCAGCTAAGTCCACACAGAAGAAGCGCACCAGCCTGTGTGATCCAGAGATGACAATAACAAAATCCAAATATGATGAAGGGAAAAGTATCAGAGCTTAAATTGTGGGCACCCAGTTTGTAGAAGACGATGGAGGACAGTAGGAGCCAAAAACCCATCATCAGAGTATCTTGTCAGATTAAGCCTCTGGCACAGGGGTCCTCAACCTTTTTAACCAGGGGGCCAGTTCACTGTCCTTCAGACCTGTTGGAGGGCCGGACTATAGTTTAATAAAAAATATGAACAGATTCCTATGCACACTGCACATATCTTATTTTGAAGTAAAAAAAAAACAAACGGGGTAAAAACACCTGGCGGGCCAGATAAATGTCCTCAAAGGGTCACAGGTGGCCGGCGGGCAGTAGTTTGAGGACCCCTGCACGTCTGGCAGATCCCGTCTAGCCACAGGCGAGGGACACAAACAGCTTTACTATCAGACAGATTACTGTAAACTTGATTATGTTGGATCGAATCATGGTATGATATGATATGATATGATATGATATGATATGATATGATATGATCAGTTGACCTCCCTTTTGACCCAAGCTGAATTTGCTCTAGGTTCAAATATCTTGCTTGTTCTATCATAGAAATATCTTCTCTGGCTTTTAAACATATTGTCGGCAGTCTTCTGTTTCATATCCTTTATTTTTATCTTTATAGTATCACATTAGCACCATTATTATTTTCCTCTTTCTGTTTCACTTTTATTGTGTCTGCTAGGTTTCCCAGTTTATGAAGCACAGAAGGAGTCAATGCATAGAGATAATAACTGATGCAATGGTTTACCGGGGAGGAGGTGGGGACAGCAAAGGGAATTGGGGAGCAAACGGTGAATGCCAGAGTTGGGAGGAAGCACTAGAACTGATTGTGATGATGTATATACAACTCTTTCAAAAAGCTTTTTGACTGTGGAAGTGTATGATATGTGAATATTATGTCATATATATATATATTTAACTTGACCAATGGTTACCATGGGTGAAGACAAAGTTTTTTTGTATAGGGAGCATTGCATTTATGTTAATGATGGTAGAATAATTTGGAAAAGGATATCAAAAATGGTTTTATAATACAAGGAATATATAATCAATGGCACTGAATTATACATGTAGAAGTTATTGAATTGAAGAATGTTTTATTGTGTATATTTTTGCCACAATGAGAAAAGTGCATGAATATGAATGAGTACAAAGAAAATGTTCTAAAATTGAGTGTGGTAATGATTGTACAACTTTTCTTGATATGATTAAAGTATTCCATTGTATTATATGTGAATGAAATGCCAATAAAACTATTAAAAATAAAATAAACACACCAAGCTGGGGGGTGGGAGGGGGGTGGCGCGGCACAAATCTATCTTGGAAAAAGTATGGCCAGAATTCTTCTTAGAGGCATGGATAGGGACCCGTCTTCATCTTACGTACTTGGGACATGTGGTCAGAAGAGACGAGTCCCTGGAAAAGGACATCGTGCTTGGTAGAGCAGAGGGTCCGAGAGAAAGAGAGAAGGAGGAGGGCCCTTGCCCAGCTGGACTGACACCCTGGCTGCAACAATGGGCTGAAGCATAAGAACACCTGAGAGGACCGCCCGGGGCGGGGCAGGGTTCCCTCAGCTCTACATGGGGTCACTGCGAGTGGGTATCAACTCAACGACACAAAGCAACAACAGGAATGGACATTTCCGGGATGAGCCTTGTTCCCTCCTGATCTGTCATTTCTCCTCATCATCTCACCCAGGACCCCTTCCCCAGCTGCTACCATATCAGGGGATGTTCGCTCGCCCTAGTTGGAAAACCAGTCACTGACTGCCATCATGTGGATTCTGACTTAGGGGACCCCAGGTGAGTCAGAGCAGAGCTAGGTTCCATAGAGTGTTCTTTTTTTAAATAGGTCACAGGCCTTCCATCGAGGCCCCTACAGATTAACTTCCTTCCTTGTCACTAGTCAGGACTTTAACTGTCTGCATTACCCAGGGACGCACTGCCCTTGTCCCCAGACCCACTGGTGTGGAGACAATCCCGACTCATGATTACTATAAAGCAGTGGTTCTCAACCGGGGGTCATGACCCCTTGGGAGCTCAAATGCCCCTTTCACAGGGGTCGCCCGATTCATCACAGTAGCAAAAGGACAGCGATGAAGTAAAAATGAAAATAATGTTATGGATGTGGGTCACCACCCCATGAGGAACTGTACTCAAGCATCGTGGCCTGAGGAAGGCTGAGAACCACTGCTCTAGCCTCAGAAGTCTGATGGCACCACCGGGCTCCTGACCTTTTTTATAGACTCCCCCAAGTGTACACCTGATTCTTTCTAGGCCCAGCTCCTTATACCTGACATGGAGCCTACTGCCTTTTCCCACATTAGAGGGGGTGAGAGAGTGATGGGAGAAAAGCTTTTCTCCATCAAATTCTCATACTCAAAGACCATCTCTCTTTTTCATAGTCCTATATTGGAAGGAAGGAGCTCTAGAGGCATAGTTGTTAGTTATGCACTGGGCTGCTAACCATAAGGTCAACAGTTCAAAACCACCAAACAGTCCATGAGAGAAAGACAAAGCTTTCTACTCCCTTAAAAAGTTAGTCTTGGAGACCCACGTGGGCAGTTCTACCCCATCCTATCAGATCATCACCTCCATGGCAGTTAGTTTGGTTTTTATATTGGATGGAAGATGACATGGACGTTAGGATGGAAGTGGTAAGGGCCCAGGAGTATGGTGATAGCGGTGGTGTGGGACCTGCCGGAAATGGTACTCTCAGCAGGAATAAAAAGATGAACATGGGGAAACTAGCAGGCTTATTCTGAGCCACAAAATTAATTATCAGTTCCCCCTGATGTCAGAAAACAACTTCTCCTTGGCTTCTGACTTCCTCCTATTGCTTACATATCCGCAGTCACTGGCTTGTTTTAACGATCAGCAATTCTGCTGCCATTTGTGTTGATTTTGCAGCCTCTAAGGACTTTTCTAAATGCTTTCATGTTTTGGTGAGAGAGGTCAGCAATTTTTACCTTTATGCTTTAGCTCCTGTCAGAGACTTGCCCAGTCTTAGCTGTTAGAGCATCAGACATCATATTCAAGTTCCAGACAGCAAGACTCAAGATGAGAAGAGCAAGGGCCCAGCCAGTCCTTTTAAGGAAGCTTTCTACAGAGACCCCAGAGCACCTTTGCTAAGGTCCCCGATGAGGCTCGAGAGCCATAGACGGCTCGTTCAGTACATACATGTAGCTTAGAAGTAAAATGGGACATTTTTAAAGGATATCATTCAGATAACGGTGATCTCATTTGTGGGTAAAATCTATTTATGGCTCCTGCATACTTTTTAACTGGTTGTGAGTGACAAGATTAGTTCTTCCATCTCAAAAGTGTGCTGATGCCTGCCCTAGCCTATCAGCTGCAGGAAACCCTGGAAGGAACAGTCCTCTTGCTGAAGGCATTGCTGACTCCAATACAGTTCGTCCCCAGATTGTAACGAGTTCCGTTCCTACATCTGTCTTTGATGTGTACACAAATCAAATGGTGGCTCATAACTTAGTGTACCTTTCTATGCATTAAAAACGTTAAAGAATACTTCCAGACACACTAAAACATCGTTAAAGTCTGGTAATAATAATATTTGACCTGCATTGAAAAGTAGTGCCTACTTGTTATGCACTGTTTTATGTACCTAAAAATTTTAATCTAATAGGCTTTACCGAGGGTGGGTTTGAGAAAGTCAGATGTTCATAACCAATGGATTACGAGTAAGTCAGGTATTCATAACCGAAGGATATGACTGAAATGTAAGCAATGGGGAGTCTCCATCATTTCCTCCAAGCATGAACATTCTAGATCATTATTCTCTGTAGTTTGCTTCACTTCTGACATATCTCACATTATTTCTCTTCTGTTCGGTCTCTGTCTTTATCTGTGTATTTTCTGCAAAGAAGTTCTGCATCTGCAATCTGAAGAGATGAGTCCTTTGAAAATAGCTGACATCTTAGGATAGCTGAAGAATTCCATCCGTCTTAAAAGCGTAGTGTAATTTATCTAAGCATCCTACCGATTGTTGAACATGGAGATTATTTCCACTAACTTTCTTTCCGTAAACATTTGAGGTATTGACTGTGTTTTTGGGTTTTTTTTTGTCTTAACCATCATATCTTGCTGCAAAACTGGAATAATTAATTCCAAATAAATAAGGAGAAAACCCACTACCCTTGGAAAGGGACGGGAGGGAGGGGAGACCAAATACGGCAAACAAATGCATCAAGGGATGCAAAATCTACCTCCTGGTCTACCCAAATTATTAATGCATGAAAAATAATCAATGAATGAGAAGCATTACTTTTTGACCCAAAGTACCTAACTTGACCCTATTGCTCTTGCACAAACCACTATCAGCCAAAACCCCTAGAGCTGAGTTAAATCCTTTTTTTTTTAATCTTTTTATTGGGGCTCGTAAGGCTCTTATCACAGTCTGTACATACATCAATTGAGCAAAGCACCTTATACATTCGTTGCACTCGTCATTCTCATAATTCACCTTCCACTTGGGTTCCTGGAATCAGCTCAGTTTCCCTTTTTGCCCCCCATTCCCCTCCCTCCCCAATCCCACCCCTGGTCCCTTGATAGTTTATAAATAATTATTATATCTTATCTTACACTCCCCGGCGTCTCCCCTCACCCGCCTCCCCATTGTCCATCTCCCACAGAGGAGGTTACACATAGATCTCCGAGATAGGTTCTCCCTTTCTACACCCCCTTCCCTCCTGGTGTTGCCACTCCCACCGCTGGTGTTGAGGGGTTCATCTGTCCTAGATTCCCTGTGCCTCCAGATCCCCACTGCACCACAGTACATCCTCTGGTATAACCAGGTCCGCAAGGCAAGGTAGAATTGGGGTCATGATGATTGGGAGGGGAGGAAGCGTTCAGGAACTAGAGGAAGGTTTTGAGTTTCATTGTTGCTACACTGAACCCTGAGTGGCCCATCTCCTCCTCACTGCCCCTTTGGAAGGGGTGTCCAGCTGTCTACAGATGGGCATTGGGTCCCCATCACGCACTCCCCCTCTTTCACGGTGATGTGATTCTCACCACCACCCCACCTTTGTTGTTGGAGACCTGGTCTCCTCTGTCCTTCACAGTCACCTATGTTGGTGTGCTGCTTCCGTGTGGGCTCGGTTGCTTCTGGGCTAGATGGCCGCTTGTTTGCTTTCAAGCCTTTAAGTCCCCAGATGCTATATCTCTCAGTAGCCGGGCACCATCAGCCTTCTTCACCACACTTGCTTATGCACACTTTCGTCTTCAGCGATTATGTGAGGAAGGTGATCACACAATGATTGTTTTTGTTCCTTTGTATCTGCTACATGGTCCATTCAACACCTTGTATTCGCTTAGGCCGTGTGCTTCTTCTCTGTGGGCTTTGTTGCTTCTGAGCTAGATGGCCGCTTATTTGTCTTCAAGCCTTTAAGACCCCAGACGCTATATCTTTTTGATAGCCGGGCACCATCAGCTTTCTTCACCACATTTGCTTACACACGCGTCTGTCTTCAGTGATTATGTCGGGAAGATGGGTCTCCTGCAATGACTGTTTAGCAGGGCGAGGTGCTATTGTATTGGGGGATTATGCATGAGGAGGCCCAATGTCCATCTGCTACCCTACTACTGAACCTATAAATATATGCATATAAATCTATTGCCCCCATAATCATAAATATATTTACATATGTACATGTCTGTATTTAGGCTTCTCTGTATGCACTTTGCCTCCTACTCCTTTCCTCTATTTCCTTTCACTTTCCTCCCGACCCATTACCATGTTTAGCCTTCATTCTGGTTTCAGTAATTCCTCTCAGTTACCTTGCTCTTGGTCACTCCCTACCAGTCCTCCCCTCCCCTCCCTCCTCTGGTTTTGAACCACTCGCTGTTCCCTTGTCCCTGTGTTGGGCGACACCTCCTCCCTTCCCCTACCTCCCACGCTCTCATGTCCCTCCAGGACCGTTGGTCCTGTTGTTTTCTTCTCTCATTATTTGTCCAGCCTATCTTGTCTAGGTGGACCTGCTGACATAGTAATATGTGCATAAAAATGCATATGACTTTGACTGCGCCCAAGTGGCCCATAAGAACATGGCTTTGACAGAAGCAACATCGACACGCTGATAAGCAGAAAAGCCACTAACATACAAAATTTACAAGGTACAAAACAAATTTTAAAAAGACTAAACAAAAAGATAGCAAATATTAAAAGAAAAATTGCTAGTAGTTCAAGGTCAGTTCGTTGGCCTTTAGGAGTGTTTTCTATGTGTAGCTTGTGAGGCGCCACGTCCTGGCCCGGAAGACCATCCTTTATACTCCCTCAGGATCCCTTTGCTCTGCTTCCTCCACTGCTCCATTAGCAAAGACTTGGAAACAGCCTAAGTTTCCATCAATAGACGAGTGGATTAGCAAACTTTGGCACATACACACAATGGAGTATTATGCAGCACTGAAAAGCACCGATGAGCACATGAAACACTTTATTTCATGGGAAGAGCTGGAAGGAATTATGTTAAGCAAGGTAAGCCAGACCCAAAGGGACAGGTACAACATGAGTCCCCTGAGTTAAGTACAATCAGCATGACAGAAATAGAAGAATAAACATCCATCCCACAATAAACGGGAGGAAGCATAGATAGTTGGAGGGAGGGCAGGCCACACTTAGGGAGGCACATGAGAGCCCAGCATAAAGAAGGAGTAGTGGGGCAGGGAGAGGGAGAACCGGGAGGGGGAGAATCCGAATGGATGGTATGGCGGGGGGGTACTAACCCACCCGGGGGAGAGTATCGGTTGTGTCCCCACAGATCTGGAACATGCATACGGACCCCACCACGACACACCAAACAAGGAGGGCAACGCAAAGTACAGAGGTCTACACAAAGAGGCTGGACGACAAGCCGGCCCAAACCAGAATTAGGCCGACCCCCACACTCGAAGGGAATACCACAGAAAACAAAAATAGATCGTCTGGAGTGGGAAAGGAACTGACCCACCACACCACATCCAGAAGGACGCTGAAACAAAAGAAGGAGAAAGGACGTAGTGGAGTACACCTGGGTCCACCAAGCCCAAGGTCAATAGACCAGCTAGAAGGGCCCATCATACAGAGAGGACCATTCAGCTGACCACACTACGAGATGCAACATCCTGCACCAACACATGGCCCTACACGGGACAGCACCTGAGACACAATGGGGGATGTGCGACTGAGCTGACCCAGCCACACTGAGTTAAATCCTTAAAGCTGCTTGGAAAGCATTGGGACCTCCCACCTGTGCATCTCGTCTTTGGGGAAGTGTCAGTGCACTTGGTCAGATCAGATAAGAATAGATCTATGTACATATATTTATAGGTTTTGTATTAAGGAAGCAGATGGACATTGGGCCTCTATTCTAGTACTCCCTCAACACAAAAACACATTGTTCTGATAATCTGGCACTCTGAGATGCTCAACTTCCCAACCCGATCACTGAAGACAAAGCGGGTACATAAGCAAATGTGGTGAAGAAAGCTGATGGTGCCCGGATATCAAAATATAAAGTGTCTGGGGTCTTAAAGCCTTGAAGATAAACAAGCAGCCATCTAGCTGAGAAACAACAAAGCCCACATGGAAGAAACACACCAGCCTGTGTGATCATGAGGTGTCCATGAGATTTAGGTTTCAGGCATCAAAGACTCAGAGCAAAAAATCATAATGTGAATGAGTGGGGGAGTGTGGAGTGGAGCATAAAGCCAATCTGTAAGCAATTGGACATCCCCTTACAGAAGGGCCATGGGGAGAAGATGGACTAGTAAGGGTGAAGTGTAGCACCGATGAAATATACAACTTTCCTGAACTAGGAGGCAAAGGGAATTTATAGACGTCTAAATGCAGGTATGTATATATGTGAATATATTTATATATGATAATGGGGGAATAGATATATGTTCATATATTTATAGGTTTAGTATTAAGGTAGCAGATGGACATTGGGCCTCCACTCAAGTACTCCCTCAATGCAAGAATCCTTTGTTCTATTAAATTGGCATTCTATGATGCTCACCTTCCCGACACAATTGCTGAAGACACAGTGGGTGAATAAGAAAATGTGGTGAAGGAAGCTGATGGTGACCGGCTATCAAAAGATATAGTGTCTGGGGTCTTAAAGGCTTGAAGATAATGGTCACAATTACCTACCTATAACCCCCTCCCTGGGGGATGGACAACAGACAAAGGGTGGGGGGAGACACCAG
This sequence comes from Tenrec ecaudatus, assembly GCF_050624435.1. NCBI lineage: Eukaryota > Metazoa > Chordata > Mammalia > Afrosoricida > Tenrecidae > Tenrec > Tenrec ecaudatus. Next base: position 32,716,234 of record NC_134543.1, read on the forward strand.
ACAGTGCAAGACATGAAAAAATAATAATTTGTAAATTATCAAGGGTTCAAGAGGGGGGTAAAGTGAGGGAGGGGAACAAACAAGGAGCTGATACCAAGGGTTCAAGTAGAAAGAAAATACTTTGAAAACGATGTTGGCAACATACATACAAATGTACTTGAGACAATGGATGTATGTATGGATTCTGATAAGAGTTGTACAAGCCCCCAATAAAATTATTTTTTTAAAAGACTAGGTATTCTTCTGAGTCCTGTCTTCTCAGTTCTTTATCCTTCAGGCTTTGCTCTAACTGAATTCCAAAAATAAAAAATGGGGGCAGCTCTGAAGATATTTAATTAGAGACTTTCTAAACCCCCTCTGACTTAAGGAGACAATGCCAAGCAGACACACCCAACACGGATTTACTAGAAACAAGAAAGGCTTTGGCTTTTAAAAAAATTTTTTTTTAAAAGAAGATGAAAAGAAAGAGAGCTTTCACTCCGGTTTGCCCCTGCCAGAGAGAGAGGAAAATGTGTTGCTTCTCTCGGGGTTTCTCTGAGAGTAAATTAAACGTAACCTCTCCTGCTCGGGCACTGGTGCTCATTTCTCTCAGGGTCTCCTTCCTTCAGAAGCACTGAAATAACAGCTTAGGGCTTTACCCTGCCTCTGTGGCCCTTTTCTGCCATTCCCTCATTAAATTCAGCAACAGAGCCCTCTTCAGAAGCCCACAGGAGTCAGAATGAAGGCTAAGAGGACCAGCCTGAGCCATATCTACCAGGCAGGTCAAGGGGAAAGGATGGGTAATGCTCAGCTAAGCACAGTCCTCCTTATTGAGGGTCCCTTAGGGAATGAGTTCTGCAGTAAAGGTCAGTGTGTGAAGATCTGATAAGGTGCCCTTTTAAGATCAACATTTTATTTTGGTCAGTTGAGATGGGAATCTATTTCAAAATGAATTTTATGATTTCTGGCTTCCTTAACTCTGTGTGTGTGTGTGTGTGTGTGTGTGTGTCTTCCTTAACTGTGGTGTGTGTGTGTGTACCAGTGTGTGTATGTGTGTGTGTAGAAGGGCAGTGAAAAAGAGGAAGACCATCAAGAGATCAACTGGCACCGTGGCTGCAACAATGAGCTCAAACATAACAGCAATTGTGAGGACGGCACAAGACTGGTCAGTGTTTTGTTGGATTGTGCATAGGATTGCTATGAGCCATAACCAACTAGATAGCTCCTAACAGCAACAATATGGGGGAAATAGTAAGTGCTTCAAGAAGCATCGAAAGAAGATGTACCAAAAATAATTGGTTGACATGCAAACCTTTCTAGAAGTCACAGATAATCAAGAACCAATCTTACTGAAAGAATACGTTCAAGCTACACTGAAGCCACTAAGAGGGGGTAAAGACTCCAAAAATTAAAACGCAATAACTGAAGTGTTTCATCCAAGTGACACAGCATGGGGGCACTTGCTCTTCTTTGACAAGAGGCCCAACAAAATGTGGAAATTATCAAGCAATATAATCCATATCACACAGAAATAAAAGTAGGCAGAAGATAATTCAAACATGGTTACAGCCATACCTAAGGGAACTGTCATAAATTCAAGTTGGATTCAGATGTACAATGAGGGACGTCAGTGCTGATGTCGGTTGAATATTGGCTGGAAGCTGAGAATACCAGAGAGATATGTGCCTCGGTTTCATTGACTAAACAAAATTAATTGACTGTGTGGAGCATAAGACTCTGGGATAACATTGAGAAGAATTGGAATTGTAGAATAATTGATTGTGCTGATGCAGAACCTATGTATAAATTAAGAGGCAGTGATTCAAGGAGAATTGCATGGTCTAAAATCAGGAAGTGTTTGCATCAGAATTGTATCCTTTCACCATATTTATTAAATCTGTATACTGGGCAAATAACTTGGGAATGTGAGCTATACAAAGAAGACTGAAACCTCAGGATTCGAAGATGGCTTGTTAAGAATGTGAGTTACGCAGATGACACAACCTTGCCGGAAGAAACTGAAGAACCTTTGAAGCATTTATTGATGAATACCAAAGACTACAGACTTCAGGATGGGTGGCAACTCAACATAAAGAGGAAAATGATTCTCAAACGTAGGCCAATAGGCAGCATCATGATAAATGGAGAAAAGACTGAAGCTGTCAAGGAGTTCATTTTACATGGATCCACAATCAATGCCCAAAGAAAAGTAGTCAAGAAGTCAAATCATGCATTGCATTGGGCAATTCCACTGCAAACGATCTCTTTAGAGTGTTAAAAAAGCAATCGACCACAAGAATCAACATATAACCCCCTCCCAAGGGGATGAACAACAGAGAAGTGGGTGAAGGGTGAGAGGCCAATGTAAGATATGAAAATAATAATCTCTTACTTATTAAGGATTCATGAGGGAGGGAGGCAGTGGGAATAAGAAGCTGATACCAAGGGCTCAAGTAGAAAGAAAATTCTTTGAAAATGATGATTACAACATATGTACAAATGTGCTTGACACACTGGATGACTGTATGGATTGTGATGAGATGTAAGAGCCCCCAATAAAAGTATTTAATTTTAAAAAAAAGATATCTCTTTGAGGATTCTGGTACACCTGACACAAGAAATGGTGTTTTCAATCACCTGAAATGTGTGTGAAACCTGGAGAGTGAATAGGAAACCCCAAGAAGACTTGGAACATTGGAATGGTGGTGTCGACACAGCTTGTCGAAAGCGCCATGCATGGACTGCCAGAGGAACACATGGATCTGCCTTGGAGGAAGTACAGCAGAATGCTCGTTAGAGGCAGGATGGTGAGGTTTGATCTGATGTATTTGGACATGCTATCAGGAGGGGCTACTCCGTAGAGAAGGACATCATGCGTAACAAAATAGAGGGTTCGTGAGAAGGAGGGAGACTATCAAAGAGATGGATTGACACAGTGGCTGCAACAATGGACTCAGACATAGAAATGATTGGGAGGATGGTTTTGAATGAACTTAACAACACCCAACACAACAAGGTTGTTTGAGAAATTCTGAGTGGTGCCAATGGTTAACACACCCAGATGATAGTGGAAAGGTCGGAAGTTTGAGCCCACCCGCAGGCACCTCAGTAGAAAGGTCTGACAATCTACTTCTGGGAAATTAGTCAATTCACACGGGATCATCCGGAATCAAGGTTGACTCAGCACAATTAGTACTAATATTATTTCCATGATCAAATAGTTTTCAAGTGAAAAGAATAATTTGTATTAGTATGTTACTTTTTAGTACAATAATTTTAATTTTTAGAAGTTAAGTTTTGTTCCATTTGATACACCACACATACTTCTTTAATTAATTAATTAGGTAAGAAATTATGGTATTTTTGACCAAGACACTTAGCAACATCTTGTATTGTGGGTGTGTTTTGAGATTAAATACACCTAATATAGAATGATTTTTGACTACTTTTACAGAAGCAGAAATAGATTAAAACTGCTTTCATGACCTAATGTTGGAAAGCTTGCCTGTGCCATTTTAAAACAAAACCAACTGGTTTATTTTTGAAATGTTCTTTTCTTTTTTTTTTTCTAAATGATGAAGTTTGAAAATGGCTTTCAGGCTGCTCTTACCCAGATTTTCCCAGCAAAAAGCACATGACAGGCATGGATGGTCTTTACGTCCAACAGATTAGATGTGCCATTATCCAGCGAAATCACTCTTTGAAGTTTCAGAGATGTATTGATGTGCTGCATAAGAAGTTTGATCACAGAAATGCAGCGTCGGTTACTGTTGGGTGCAACTTCTTGAGCCAATGAAATCAGCTTGGAGAGAATTTAGGAAATATATCTCACTCATGTGTATCATTAGCTTGCTGAATTTCAACCTGAGTCCACACGTGCCCTATCTTTAGTTATTAGATCATTGTTGGTATACATTTTTAAATGAACGACCAAAAATAATTCAAACAACTCAAAATGCTTGTCACTGTCACTGGTAGGCTCCAACTCATAGCGATCGTACAACAAAACGCTGCCCTGTCCTGTGCTGCCCTCACAATTGTTATGCTGGATCCCGTTGCTGCAGCCAGTGTGTCAATCCATCTTATTGAGGTCTTCCTCTTCTTTCACGGAACCTCTGCTTTACCGAGCATGATGTTCCTTTCCCAGGACTGGTCTCTCCTGATAACATGTGCAACGTGTGTGAGATGAAGTCTCACAATCCTTGCTTAAAATGGACAACAGCTAAAACGTCCACGGAGTATAACGTTGGCTCACTAATATCCTGAGTAACTGATTCATGACAGCATTCCTTCTGGTCTAATTAACCACTATGTAAGCCTCTTTAAAGCATTGAATATTCGTTCTTTAGTCCATGGAAATATTTAAGTAATCCAAGTTTACATTTCAGGTTCATAAAAATCAAACTTGAAGTAGAAATAATTTTTAAAATTTTCAAGACATGAAATTCTAGAGGATGTGGGAGTTTCCTCGGTCTGCATTTTTTATATGCTCTCTCTAACAACCACACAAGAGATGAATTACGACTACAGGGAACTCTATCCCTGAGTAACAGCAATAGGCAGCATAGCGCTTTCTCAGGTCAAGAGCAAGAATTCAGAAGTTAGAAAAGTTTCCTCCATCATTCTATAAACACTGAAGTGGGTAGAGCTTGCCTTCAATTAAAGCCCAAACTGTGGATTTTATACTCATCTCTCTATATTTTTAATCATAATGTGGGCCCTTCTTTTGGTGTTCAAGTGCTAGTTTTCATATTTTTTCTTCATTTTATGCTTACCTCCACCATAACTAGCTTTCAGGCTGCTCTTACCCAGATTTTCCCAGCAAAAAGCACATGACAGGCTTCTAGTTTTTGACTTCTGACTTGTTCTGAATTTTAAAAAGGCATATCCACATTTGTTAGAATTTGCATAAAGCAATATAATAGTTAAGCCATTTGTGAGAGGCCCAATAGCTCAATCTCCAAGCAATGAAATGAAATCCACAATGTCTCTTTTGTCAGCTTCTCTGTGCTGTTTCTCGTGGTAGACTCAGTTGCGATTTGTCTTGGGTGGGTTTCCCCTAGACAAAGATAAAAATGCAGCTATTTGCTTTGGGAGAAGAGAATGATGATGGAGAGGAGTGGGGGGAAGTGTGTTATCATTCATTTTCCGTACCAGTTGGTATAATCACAAGTTTTTTTCTTCTTTATATGGTGAATATGATTGGTTATATTGATTTGTATTTGAACATTAAACCATCCTTGCATTCCCAAGATAAAAATCCATTTGGTTATGGTATACTATATATGAAAGTAAGTAAAAAGTCATTTTAAAAATCATTGATATCTTTATTGGACAGGAATATTGAATTATGAAGCTATTGCTTCGCAACAGAGCCTCCATCAAGGTCTGTACACTTCTGAAAATGGTGTTTCCAGCTCTCTAAAGCTTCTTTGAAGAATTCTGTGCTCTTGAATTTGCATCCTCAAGGGATGTTCTTTGAGTGTGAGGACAAAATGAAGTGTGAAGAGCCAAGCTGGGAGCTGTAGGTGGATGGGTTAAAGCTTCCCAATGAAATTCTCGTAGGACAGTCCCTATAACCCTCAGAGAATGAGCAAGGTCATTGTCATGATGGAAAACACGTTCCTCAGCACAACTTTCCTGGTCTTTTTCTTACTCATGCAGCTTTCCATTTTCTCAAAACTTCTTCACATAAGTCCTTGTAATTGTTCTGTGTGCTTGGAAAAAATCTAACAAGATTATCCCTGTTACCCCCCCCTAAAATAGTCATCATAATCTTCTGATCTTCCTGCCTGGAATTTAACTGACCAAACAGACCCCCAATGAAGCAACTGTTTTGATTGGACTTTATTTATTAGTTGGCACTCTAATAAGACCAAGAGAAGGATATTACTGAGAGAATGTGTCTTCAACCATTCATTAATTACAAAGACATGTTTAAACATATTTTGTTTGGACTCAACCCATGCACGTATGAAGCAGAACTCTAATAACAATACTTTTTGATGTACTCATAGATTTTATATTCAATTTTATAATTATTTTTATATCTTTATAAATATAGAGACACATCTTTTTTCTATCTTGATATCTGTATAGCAGTTTAATAAGTCTTTTTGCCAATGCCTTCAGGGAAGTTTAGACATCTCCTTTTGACACTATTGGTTCTTGATCATATGTGACTCCTGAAATGGTTGAGCACCTATCATTTCTTCCTGGTAAGTGACTCTGAATTCCTTTCACCTTCCTTGGATGTTTCCTATATCGTTCACTATTTCCCCATGGAATCTTTCAACATTTCAACTCTGAATTTGAAATATTTCTTCTATTCCTTTAGCTTGAGAAATGCTGAGTGTGCCGTTTCCTCTTGATTTTTAAAAGTACAGATCTTTGCATATTTCAGCATGATGCTTTTCTTCTCAAGCTTCCTAATCATTACTTCATTTTGCTTTACTCTGCATTCCAGAGAAAATTTAAGTGTCTCTTTTGGCATTCATTTTGGTCCTTCTTTCCCATCTTTTTACCGAAGTTTTTTTTTTTAATGAATGATATGCTTGATGTCATCTCACAACTCAGTTGATCTTTCTTTAGTTATCGGTGTTCAATAAGACAATCAATCCCTGAGATGGTCTCTGAAGTGGGATATACTCACAGTTATATGTTGGCTCACGTGGACTTGTTTAAATTTTCTTTAACCTCAACTTGGACTTATATCTGAGCAATTGATTATCTGTTCTGCATTTGGCCCCTGGCCTTTTTCTGAGAAATGTAATTAATGATATTGGGCTTCTCCATTGTCTCTTTTCCCACAGGTGGATTTGATTCCTGCGTATTCCATCGGGCAAGCTCCATAAAGCTTTAAGACTTGATGGAACATCAATCGGGATGGTTTAACAAACAATGCAAACCTGGAGTTGCCCTCCTGCCAAGAAATTTGAAAGATTGCTTCCTAGACAACTGACTGGAAAGGATCAATACGTGTGACCATTCCAGAGAAAAATGACTCAAGTGAATGGAAAAGTTATTGAACACTACATTACTGTCACATGCAAGTACATAATTTTTCTTAAGATAATTTTTAAATGGGTCTAGCAGTATATTGGCAGGAAACTCCAAAATTCAAGCTGGATTCAGAACAGGATGTGGAACAAGGCATATTGTTACAGTTATCAGATAAATTTTGGCTGAAAGAAAAGGTTCCCGGAAAGATGTTTGCTCATGTTTTATTGACTATACATCTGTGAGGATCATAACAAATTATGGATATCATTTCAAAGAATGGAAATTTCAAAATGATGGTTCTCATATGGACTAAGAGGCAGTCATTTGAATGGAGCAAAGGGATGCATCCGGGTTGATCCTTTCGCCATATTTATTCCATGTGTATGTGGTCAGAGTTGGGTTTTATATCAACCTGGCTGAGCCAGGACTCTCCCATGATGTGCTCTAACATGGCGTGGTAAACTCCATTAGGAAAGCTGTGAAGCAGCCAAGCAGTTAAGTGAAGAACAGAGTACCAAATCCTTAATCAGATCGTAGCCTTGATCCAATTTAGGGGCAATTCCATTCGGCGTGTGGCCTGTTCTTAATATACGGATCGACACGATGAGGAAGCTAGCTTCCTCCTGCTGGATCTAGATCCTGCATCTGGTTCCAAGGCCTCTTTCATATCACCTTTATCCAGGAGCCATCAGAGGACTGCCAATCTTAAATCCATTCCGCTCTGCACCCACTAGCCTGTAGTCTTCATACTTCCTGCAGCTATTGGGTCAGAAGGGACCTCTAGATTACCATCTGACACACAAACCTGAATCAAACTAGACTTGCCCACTGTTACAATTGTGTGAGTTATTTCTTGATATAAATTGATTACTATACCCCAATCCCAACTACATGGACACCTGCCCCTGCCCCCAGAATAATTTATTTCAGAGGTCGGCACTGAATCTGCAGCTCCGGGAGAGGGACATGCCTGATCGGAGCACACAGGAGCGGATGAAGGAGGAGGAGGAGAGAGTGGAGCATATCATGGCCCACCAGACCTTGAGGATGGTGTTCCCACTCAGAGCAGCCAGTCCACAGAGAGGACCACATGGCCGGCCCCACTATGAGACAAGATGCCCCTCACTGACCCAGCCCTACAGGGGACAACATTGGAGGCACAATGTGGGAATTGGGTCTGATCTGATGCCGCCACACCGAGGCAAAACACTAATGGGGTGCAACAGAACAGCAAGGGAACGGAGCGGTGAGGTCCCCAGGGAATGCCAAAGGTGGACTTTGGGGCCAGGGCGTGGTGCCCCAATAGACTGGAATGGAAACACTCCAAAGGCCAAGAAACAGTCCTTGAACTAACCACAGGCTTTTCTTTCTTGTGTTTTCTTTATTGTGTGTGTCATTGGTTTGTTGTTGGTGGTGTTTTCTTTTATATTGTTGCTCGGTTTTGTTCTGTCTTGCTCTTGTGCATGTTATTATCTCCACAGGTCTAAATAAATAAGATAGGCTGGGTGAACAATCTGGAGGAGAAAACAATGAGACCGATAGTTCCAGGGGGACATGGAAGAGGGGGAGGTGGGGGGAAAGGTAGTGGTTTTAACAAACCCAGGGCAAGGGAACAACAAGTGATCCAAATCGGTGGTGAGGAGAGTGTAGGACGCCTGGTAGGGCGTGATTAAGAGTAATGTAACCAAGAGGAATTGCTGAAACCCTGGTGGAGACTAAGCATGATACTGGGACAGGAGGAAAGTCAAAGGAAATAAAAGAAAGAAATAGGAGGCAAAGGACATTTATAGAGGTCTAAATAAAGGCTTGAACATATGTAAGTATATTTATATATGAGGATGTGAAAATAGATCTATGTGCACATATTTATAGGTTTAGTATTAAGGCAGCAGATGGACATTGGGCCTCCACTCAAGTACTCCCACAATGCAAGAATACTTTCTTCGATTAAACTGGAATTCCATGGTGCTCACCTTCCCAACACAACCGCTGAAGACAAACAGCAGGTGAATAAGCAAATGCGGTGATTAAAGCTGACGGTGCCCTGCTATCAAAAGATATAGTGTCTGGTGTTTTAAAGGCTTGAAGGTAAACAAGCTGCCATCTAGCTCAGAAGCAATAAAGCCCACATGGAAGAAGCACACCAGACTGTGCGATCACGAGGTGTCAAAGGGATCAAGTATCAGGCATCATCAGAACAAAAAATTACATCATTGTGAATGAGGGGGGTAGTGCGGAGTGGAGACCCAAAGCCCATTTATAGGCCACTGGATATCTCCTTACAGAAGGACTGCGGGGAGGAGACAAGCCAGTCAAGGTGCGATGTAGCAACGATGAAACATACAACTTTCCTCTAGTTCCTAAATGCTTCCTCCCCCCTCCCCCTATCATAATCCCAATTCTACCTTACAAATCTAGCTATACTAGAGGATGTACACTGGTACAGATAGGAACTGGAAACACAGGGAATCCAGGGCGATGATCCCTTCAGGACCAGTGGTGTCAGTGACGATACTGGGAGGATGCAGGGAGGGTAGGTTGGAAAGGGGGAACCAATCACAAGGATATATATAACCTCCTCCCTGTGGGATGGACAATAAAAAGTGGGGGAAGGGAGATATCAGATAGCCCAAGATATGAAAAAATAATAATGTATAAATTATCACGGGTTCATGAGGGAGGGGGGAGGGGGGAGCGGGGTGGGAGGGGAAAAACTGAGGAGCTGATACCAGGGGCTTAGGCGGAGAGCAAATGTTTTGAGAATGATGCAGACAATGAATGTACAAATGTGCTTTACACAATCGATGTATCTATGGATTGTGATGAGTTGTATGAACCCCTAATAAAATGATTTAAATAAAGAGTTTTTTGAGACCCTAATAAAACAATTTTTAAAAATAACTAAATAAGAAAAATCAATAAAAATTGCTTACTATATACATACAAATAAAAGCATCACTGGTTTTGCTTCTTTCAAGAGCCTAGCCTAACACATACTAGGCAAAGAACTGAGAGGCTCAAGTCTCACTGCCACTGAGTCACTTCCAATTCACAGTGACCCTCTAGGACAGGATAGAAATGAAGCTGTAACTTATGCAGTGGAAAGCGTTGTCTTTCTCCTGAACAGTGGTTGATGGTTTCAAACTGCTGACCCTGCAGTTAGCAGCCCAAAGTGTAACCACTACACCACCTAGGCTTCAGGCAATCTAAGAAGCAGAAGAGAAATCTTGTAGCTAATTTGCCCAATGCATTGTTATTTCATTTATTGACTGCTGCTTCCATGGGGGTTGATTTTTAGATCCAAGTAAAATGAAGTCCTAGAAAACTTTAATCTTTTCTCCATTTATTATGCTATTGTCTATTGGTCCAGTTCTGAGGATGTCTGCTTTCTTTACACTGAGTTGCAATCCATATTCAGTATTGTAGTCTTTGATTTTTATCAATAAATACTTCATGTTTTCTTTACTTCTATAAGCAAAGATGTAGCCTATGTATATTGAAAATTGTTAGAGTTTTTACTCATCCTGATGCTATATTATTCTTTATACAATCTGAGACGCAGGACTATAAATAGAGACAGGATTGAAATTGTCAAGGACTTCCGTTTACTTGGCTCTAGAATTAGCACCTATGGAAGCAGCAGTCATGAAATCAAATAATATATTGCATCGGGCAAATTTACTACATGTTATCTCTATAAGTGTTTATATGCAAAATATATATAAATAAATAAATAGAGAGGACCTGATGCAAAGGGCTTAAGTGGAGAGCAAATGCTTTGAGAATGATTGGGGCAGGGAATGTATGGATGTGCTTTATACAATTGATGTATGTATATGTATGGATTGTGATAAGAGTTGTATGAGTCCCTAATAAAATGTAAAAAAAGAAAAAAAAAAGTGTTTATATGCAGAGATACCACTCTGAGGACTAGGGTGGACCTAGACCAAGACTTTGTATTTTCAATGACTTCATATGCATGCAAAAGCTGGACGATCAATAAGAAAGAATAAGGAAGAATTGATGCCTCTGAATTATGGTATTGGTGAAGAATGCTGAACTCACAATGATCTCTCAGAAGAATGAGTAAACCTGAAAGAAATATGGCCAGTAGGCTACTTAGGTTGGTGAGACTTGTGTACTTTGGAAATGCCACAAAGAGGGGCAAGTTCCCGGAGAGGGACATCACGCTTAGTCACGGAGAGGGTGAGGGGAGGGTAGCAAGACCCTCAGATAGCTGGATTGACCCGTGGCTGCACTGATGGGCTCAACCCTAGCATTCGTGAGGCTGGTGTGACGGGCGGGTTTCGCTTTGTCGTGTTTGGGGTCCCTCTGAGTTGGAAGCCACTTGGCAGCACCTGACAACAGCAACAGACAGAGGACAGCAGCACAACAGGAAGACTGAAATTATCCTGGGGCACATGGATTGATTGGTCAAGGAAAACTCATCCAAATTAACTCTGCATGAGTTAGCATGCCATAACCAATAAAAATCTAAAAGTTATTCAAGTTCTGATTTTTCTAACTTTTAAAAATTTTGAAATGTTTTACACATATACCCATAAGTCCTTTCCCATCAACTTGATCCCAACTTATATAAATTCTGTAGAACATAATAGGATTTCCCCATAGGGTGTCCCCGGTTATCATCTTTGGGGAGCATCTTTCTCCTGTGGATCAGCTGATGGGTTCAAAGCACTGACTTCAAAGTACTGACCTTTGGCTAACAAATATGCACTTAGAAGGAAAGCGGACAGTATGGTGAATCCTCATATATCATTTCTCCAGATTCATCATTTATCAACATTCTGCCATGCTTCCTCATTTATCCCAATCAATCCTTCTCTCAGAGACTCCTGAAGTTTTATATTTTAGAGCAGTGGTTCTCAACCTTCCTCATGCCGCCACCCTTTCAGACAGTGCCTCATGTGGCGGTGACCCCCAACCATCACATTATTTCCTTACTACTTCATCACTGTCATTTTGCTACTGTTATGAACCGAGTGACCCCTGTGAAAGGGTCATTCCACCCCCTAAGGGGACACGACCCACAGGTTGAGAACCCCTGTGTCTTTTAAAAGTAAAATCCTGTGAATGGTTTAGTCCTAGAATACAGCCCAGTAGGACTAGTAAGAACTCGCCTTCCCTCTACATTTTCTGCTGTGATACGCTTAGGTTGTGTGGTGACAACATAGCTGGTTCACCTCTAGGGATTGCACCAACATTCCAGGCAAGAAGAAGGGTCAAGGGTTAGTGTGCTAAAGGAGCCTTGATATATGAAGAATGAACACCGGGGACTAGTAAGATCAGGATTACTCGAAGGCCCCCACTTAGAAGCCCTAATCCATGCCAACAAATTTGACAATGGGAAGGTAAGTTTAACAAGACATCTAGGAAATACGGGAGACTACTAGAAAGTTCAACTCTGAAAGACATACAACTAACATTTATTTATTACTTTCATATTTATTTATTACATTTATTTATTACGTTTTATAATCCCTAGTGATAACAATCCTTTGCAGACTTTAGTTCATTCAACTCTCATAGTGATCCAACTGAATGGGTCGAATTGTCTTCTTATTGCTAATTGCCATTGAGCTGGCTCTCACTTGTCACAACTTTACTTATAAAGAACAAAACATTACCTGGTCCAATGCAATCTCCGTGAGCATTGCTATAGTGAGCCTATTGTTGCAGCTGTTACGTCAATCCATCTCACTGATGATTCCTTGTTTTCTCTGACCCTCTGCTTTACCAAATATGATGTCAATTTCTAGTAATATCTGGACTTTTCTGTTGACATATCCAAAGCAAGTGGCATGAATTAATGTCCAAAGTAAGAGATTCAAAATCTTGCCATCTTTGCTTTTAGGTAGCTTGTGGGTTGTCCTAAGATTCTTCTCAAGTTGATTTGTTTATACTATTGGCAGTCCATGGTATATTCAATATTCTTCACCAACATCACATTTGAGTGAACTAATTCGTTTTCTGTCTCCCTTTTTCAGTATCTTACAAAGACTGACACAGGACCTCGAGGGACTTAATAACTTGCGCAAAGCTTAGAAGCAGATAAATGGCAGGTTTCAAAGTCATCCTCTGTTATCCTCATTTCCTTATGACCCAAAGACACAGTGAATTCTCCTCAAAGACAAGTCAATAAAAACTGATACTCTACCATCCTTACCTCCAAGGCACGGTCCACTTTTGGTATTCACATGATTCCAAACACGAGAGCTCCAGGGTGCACATTCTTTGTGTTCATGATGAAGCAGGGCGTATCGAGCCACAGACCTGCTGTGTCTTCACCACGGGCCACGTGTGGTAGGAGTCTGTGCCAGCGCCATGCAAAGGCCCCATCCACAGGCTCAGATGCACCTCCTTTTAAGAAATGGAGTAAATAAGCCCACAGAGCCATTTTTTTCCCTGCTCTTCCAATAAAAGAACTGTGTGCAGACCTGCTGGGCTCAAAATGACCTTCTGTCAAACACATCTAAATTGTCTTCAAAGAAAGAAGGTATCGCTTTGTGCACGGCTCTTAGAATAATTTAATCATACCCTCTGAACCACATAAAAGCAAACATGGGGGATTTGATCGATGAAGACCAAATTTATTTTTTTAGCTTTTTATTATGAATGTTTTCAGAAGGACCCAAAAGAAGCGAGACACGTATAGCGAATCCCTCAGACCCGCACCTTCTGCTCAACAAGGATGAACTTTTTGGTCTTCTTGCTTCATAGATTCTTTTTAATCTTCCTTTCTCTTAAGATCCATTTTCAAGGTCACCTCACCACTAAATCCTTCCACATATATCTCTCTAATAAATATGCATATTTAATTATATGGACTCATTATTATTTCATAAAGCAATGTATCATCTAGTGGGACAAGAGGAAAGTAAAAGGAAATAGAGGAAAGGACTAGGAGGCAAAGGGCATTTATAGAGGTCTAAATACAGGCATACACATATGTAAATATCATTATATATAACAATAGGGGGGTAGAACTATGTACATATATTTATATGTTAAGTATTAAGGCAGCAGACAAACATTGGGCCTCTACTCAAGTGCTCCCTCTATACAAGAACACTTTGTTCTAATAACCCAGCATTCTGTGATGCTCACCTTCCCAACAAGATCGCGGAAGACAAAATGGATGCAAAGCAAATGTGGTGAAGAAAGCTGATGGTGCCCACCTATCAAAAGATAGAGCATCTGGGATCTTAAAGTCTTGAAGGGAAACAAGCGGCCATCTACCTGAGAAGCAACAAAGCCCACATGGAAGAAGCACACCAACTTGTGTGATCATGAGGTGGCGATAGGATCAGGTATTAGGCATCTAAGACCCAGAACAAAAAAATAATATCAATGTGAATGAGGGGAAGGGCAGAGTGGAGATTCAAAGCCCATCTGTAGACAATTGGATATTCCCTTATAGAAGAGTCACAAGGAAGAGACAAGCCAGTCAGGGTACACTATAGCACTGATGAAGCATACAACTTTCCTCTAGTTCTTTAATGCTTCCTCCCCCACTATTATGACCCCAATTCTACCTTACAAATCTGGCTAGACCAGAGCACTGGTACAGATAAGAGCTGGAAACACGGGGAATCCAGGGCAGATAAACCCCTCAGGACCAATAAAGAGAGTAGCTATACCAGGAGGGGAAGAGGAAGGTGGAAGGAGAAAGGGAGAACTGATCACATGATCTACATATGTACCCCCTCCCAGAGGGACAGACAACAGAAAACTGGGTGAAGGGAGACATTGATCAGTGGAAGACATGGGAAGAATAATAATTTATAAATTATTAAGGGTTCATGAGAGAGGGAGGGTAGAAGATGGGGGAAATGAGCTGATACCAAGGGCTCAAGCAGTAAGAAAATGTTCTGAAAATGATGATGGCAACCTATGTACAAATGTGCTTGACACAATGGATGTATGTATGGATTGTGATAAGAGCTGTAAGAGCCCCCAATAAAATGATTTTTAAAAGAAAAAGAAGAAAGAAGTGCATCATCATACCCAACAGTGTGAACAGGCTACAAAAATTGATGGAAAAATTCCATCTATTTTTCCATTATCTATTCATTTTCCCCATAAACTTACTCAAGTCCCATGGTTTTATCTACATTCAGATTTTTCAATGGTCTCAAACATTATATTTTTATAATAATGTTGCTGTTAGTGTTGTTGTTGTTAGATGCCATTGAGTTGGTTCCAAATCACAGAGCCCCTGTGCACAAGAGAAGCAAGCACCACCTGTCCTGTGCCACCTCACTGTTGTTTTTATGTTTGAACCCACTGTTGTAGCACTTTGTCAGTCAGTCTGTCAAGTGTTGTGTTAGTGGGTAGACTAGAGAGACAAATTCATAGACACTCAGATGTGTATAAGAGAGAGTTTTATATAAAGAAAGCATTAAGAAAGCATCCAACCCAGTCCAGTCCAAGTCCTTAAGTCCGATATTAGCCCAAATGTCTGATACCAGTCTATAAAGTTCCCTTCAGACTTACGAAACACGTGCAATGACACTGAATGCAGGACAATCACAGACCAGTGGGTAGAAAGTCTTGGATCCAATGGTGGTGTAAGCATCTCAGCATTGTTAGGGGTCTCCACGTGGCTTCTCCAGTTCCGAGTGCATGGGGTCGATCAACGTGGTGTCATGTGTCTTGCAGTAGAGTGTCTCCAAGGAAGTGAGCAGAGAGAGAGAAGTGTCCCCTGCCTCTGAGGAGGAAATCCAGGAATTCCCAGGATTCTTAGGAGATGGCCATGCCCACACAGAGGCCTCATTGGCTCTGTTCTGATTGACAGACTAGACTCCACCCCTTCACTCTTAAGCTTCTCAAATCTCAAATTGACACCAGATTTTGTAACTAAGACGTGTGTTCCTCTTTTTTGCTGCCCCTCATTTATAGAGTATGGTGTCTTTTTCCAGCAATTTCTCTCTCCTGATAATATGTCCAAAGAATTTAAGATGAAATCTCATCATTCTTGCCTCTAAGGAGCATTCTGGCTGTGTTCCTTCCACAACAGATCTGTTTGTTCTTCTGGCAGTTCATAATACGTTCAATATTATTCACTATTAAAACACATCAATTCTTCTTCAGTTTTCCTTACTCAATAGCCAACGTTCTCATGCATATGAGGCAAATAAAAGTACCATGGCTGGAGTCAGGCATACCCTCACTCCTCAAAATAGCATCCTTGCTTTTCAATCCTCTTAAAAAGTCTTGTGCAGCAGATTTACTCAATGCAACATGTCTTCTATTCTCTTGACAACTTCTTCCATGAGCATTGGTTATGGATGCAAAGAAGAGAATCCGTGACAACTTCAACCTTTTCTCCATTTATTAGGATGTTCCCTATTGCTCCAGTTGTGAATATTTTGGGGGTGTTTTACATTGAATTGTAATCCATACTGAAGTTTGCAAGCCTACTCTTCATCACCAAGTACAAGTCCTCCTCACTTTCAGCAAGCAGGGTTGTTCCATCTGCATATTTCAGGTTGTGTGTTAGTCTTGATAGATCAGATAAACAAATTCATGAACACTCATGTGTATAGGAAAGAGTTTTCTATAAAGAGAAATTTTACATTAAGAAATCATCCCACCCAGTCCAGTTCAAGTCCATAAGTCCAATATTAGCCCATATGTCCAGTACCAGTCTGTAAATTCCTCTTCGGACTCAAGCAACACATGCAATGATGCCAAATGCAGGAAGATCACAGGCCAGTGGGTGGAAAGTCTTTTGGATCCAGTGGTGGTAGAAACATCTCAGCACTGGCAGGGGTCTCCATATGGCTTCTCCAGCTCCAGGCTCTGACTGCATCAGTGTAGCTCCATCAGGCTTGTCATCAGTAATGTCTCATGAGGAGTGAGCATGTGTCCTGCCTCCAGTGAGCTATTTATCTCCTTAGCGCCTCCAAATGAGCTCATCAAGCTGTGACCTGATTGACAAGTTAAACTCCACCTCTTCACTCTTAAGTCTCAAGTTGACAACAGATTATGAAACTACCACAGGTTGCTAATAAGCCTTCCTCCCATCCTGATGCCACATCCTTCTCCAGAGATGCCAGCTTCGCAGTGATTTGCTCAGTATACAGATTGAGTAGTACGGGGAGAGAATACAACCCTGCCGCACACCTTTGCTGGTTTTAAACAGTGCAGTATTCCCTTGTTTCGTTCACATAACTGACCCTTGATTCATGTTCAAGTTCCTCATCTGATATCCCTTGTTCCACATCCTGTCTAAAGGCAACCTGAACCTTTGTTGGCTCCCTGACAATATACTGCTGCAACCTTTGTTGCAAAATTTTGGTTGTCTGAGATATCAGTAGTAGTGTTCTATAATTTGAGCCTTCCACTAGGTCACTTTTCTTTGGAAAGGGTACTATTATGACCCTCTTCCAGTCAGTTAGCCAAATAGTTGTCTTCCAAATTTCCTGGCATAGACAAGGAAGTGCTTCCAGTGCTTCATCAGCTGGTTGAAACATTTCAATTGGTATTCCATCAAGTCCTGGAGCTTTGTTTTTGGCTAATGCTTTTAATAATTCTTGTTCATATGCTCGCTCCTGAAATGGCTGTATGTCAACCCTTTGCTCTGTAGTCCTTTGGGGTACAGTGACTCTGTGCATTCTTTCCATCTTCTCTTGATGCTTCCTGCATCATTCAATATTTTGCACATAGAATCTTTCAATTTTGCAACTCTAAGCTTGAATTTTTCTTTCTTTGGAATTCTTCCCGTTCAAGATGTGCTGAACATGCTCTTCCTTCTTGGTTTTCTCCAGGTCTTTGCACCAGCTGCCCTTTGGGTTTTTCTTTTCAGCTCTTTGACGTCATCATTTCTTCCACTTGCTTTAGCTGCTCTGAGATGGCATCTCTTCTGACATCTACTTTGACCTTTTCTTTCTTTCCTGTCTTTTAACCACCTTTTGCTTTCTTGGTGAATAATGTTCTTGGTGTCCTCCCACAGTTTATCAGGTCTTCTGTCATTAGTGTTTAAGGCATCAAATGTGTTCTCTTGAGTTTTCTCAAAATTCCGCTAAGACACACTCAAAATTGTATCTTGACTCTTGTGGACTTGTTTTAATTATCGTCACCTTTAACCTGAACTTATATACTGGCAATTGATGGTCTGGTTCACAGTCAGCCCCTGGCCTGACTTTAGCTGCGAATATTGAGCTTCTCCCTCACCCCTTCCCAAATGTGTAGTCAGTTTGAATTCTCTGTATTCCATTTGGAGAAGTCCATATATGCAATTATTTTTGTGTTGTTATAAAAAAGGTATTTGCTATAAACAAGTCATTAATCTGGAAAATTTTTATCGTGTACTGTTCTTTCCTTTTGCTTCCAAATTTTGTATACCAATTGTCAATGATTATCAATGCATCTTGATATTGTACATTTGATCAATTTCTGACTGAAGAAGTTGGTGGCATTTTTCAATTTCTTCATCACTGGCTTTTGTGGTTGGTGCATATGTTTGAATAATATTTATATTGATTGGATTTCTTTAAAGGTGGATAGAAGCAATCTATCACAGACAACATTGCATTTCAAATTTGATTTTGAAATGTCATTTTGACCATGAATGTAATACCATGAACGTTTGTCATTTGGACCATGAATGTTTCTTTTGATTATGTCATTCCTGCCATCATAAGTCATATGATTTCCTGATTCAGAATGGCCAATACCAGTCCATTTCACCTCACTAGTGCATAAGATACCAATCTTTATGTGTTCCATTTCCTTTTTGAAGACTTCCAATGTTCCTAGGTTCATACTTCTGCACATTCCAAGTTCCGATCATTGGCAGATTTTTGCAGCTGGTTCTCTTTACCTTGCATCCTGCCCGCTCAGTAAATGAAGATTCCAAAGGCTCTCACAGGCTTCGCTCAATTTGCATAGCTGTAGTGGACTCCACTCTGGAAAAGCAGCTCCTCCCCAGTCACATTGCATGTGCCCTGTGACTTGAGGGGCCCGTCTTCTGGCACTGTCTCTGACATATTCTGCTTCCATTCACTGGGCCTCCAGCATCAGCATCCGAGAATGTGACATGCTGTGCGTAAGGTCTTCAGTGGTTCCTTCCTCCGAAGTGGGGAGCAGATTCCTTCTTTGTAATCTATTCTCAGTCTGTAAGCAGGGTTGAGACCTGTTCACTTAGACCCTGTTGAAACCTGACCCTGCTGACATTTGAACTACCAGTGACATGCTTCCAGCATCATGACCACACAGAAGCCACCGCAGCAGGACAAACTGGCAGACAAGTGGTGGAGCCAAGAGACAGACAGGTCTATCAAAGGAGCAGTGACACTTTTGAGGTGCGCAGACCTTAGAATAATCAACCATTTGAGATCAAAGGGCAACAATTACCCAAGGACAACGTTTAGAAGGGTAGGGCAAGGAGGAGGAATGAAAGCAGGGAGCAGGGAGGAAGTGGGATAAGTGATGTTACATTGAATTGCAATGAATGAGAGAAACAAAAAATATATGACTTGTTGAATGTAAAACTTTGCTATCTAAATCTCAACCTAAGTGACAATACAGAGTGATATATGTATATATATATATATATATATATATATATATATATATATATATATATATATGTGTGTGTGTGTGTGTGTGTGTGTGTGTGTATGTCTGTATTAAAACAAGCAGCTGTCTAAATGAGGCATGGTAAATATCTCACAACACTTACCAATTCAGAATTTTCAGGTATGTAATTTAGTGATATCAATGACACTTAGAAAACAAAGAAAATGCAACATAGCAAACCTGGCAGAATCTGCTAAAGCCTCCACTGAAGAGAAAATGTACAGTATTGAAGGTTACTGTATTAGAAAATACTAGCTATCAAACTGCTGACTGCAGTCCTTACCTTTAAAAGCTGGAAAAAGAAAAGCAAATTAAACCAAAAGTAAGCAGTAGAAAGAAAATAATAATGATTAAAGCAAAAATCTGTTAAATATAAAAAGTACAATTTAGAAAATCAGTAAAACTGAAAGCTAGTCTATGACATGAATAAAATTGGTAAGCTTCTAGTCAGAGCAACCAGAAAAATTTTAAATGGTCAAAATGATCAATATCAAGAATGAGAATAGTTATTGTGCTATAGATTTTACACATATAATGAACAGATAATAAGGGAATATGATAGACAAGTTTTTGACAGTAAATTTGACAGAATATATTATATGGGTCAACTAAAATCATATTCAAAAATATATGTAGAGATAACCTGAATATCTATTTTTTTTAATTTGACTTTGTAGTTAAAAATCTCTCCACAAAGAAAATTTCATGCCTAAATGACTTTCCTGATGAGTTCTGCCAAACATAGAAGGGAAAACTATTATATCAATTCTACAGAGATCCCACCAGAAACTCAAGCCAAGGCAACACATTCCAACTCATTCTATGAGGTAAGCATCACCCTGACACTAAAACCAGACAAGCATTCCGATAAAATGAAAACACAGACCAATATCTTTCACAAACATACATAGAAACTTTCCAGACAAAAGTCTAGAAAATTAAGTAAATACATATAAGGTTGACTACATCATGACCAAGTGGATTCATACCAGGAATGCAAGAGTGCTTTAAGACTCAGAAATTAACCAGTGTAATCTGCCCTATGCACAAGCTTTGTAAGAAAACATTAAAGTTATCCGTTGGTGGGTCAACTGAGTGGAGCAACCTACCATGAGGGGGAAATTGCTTAACAATACTTAGAGATCCCAAGGGGAAATACGCAGGTATTGTGCTCCTAATTGGACACTTGGATTTCGTTTCTATCCGGCCCCTGGTGAACTCGGCCGTGTGTTAGACTACTGGGGCTTCAGATCCCGTCCTTTCAAGGTGCACAACATCCTGCAAAGGCCACACCAGAAGGATGTGAAGCGGAAACCCGACTAAGTGAACTGAGCTTTACTTCAAACTCACGAGTAACAGATTTTAGGAACTGATATATGACCTTGGACTTATGGCTGAACTGCCCAAAGTGAACAGAAGCAGGTGACTATTATCACAAGGTCATGGAATAGGAGGTCATTGGACTTTGGTTCGTACCTTGTGCTTCCAGGGTGCCCGAGCAGCCATCGCAATGAGGCATCAACCAAGTCTACATGGAAGAAGCACACCAGCCTATGTGATCCAAGGATTGTAAATCATAAAACCCAAATCCATGAAGGAAATTATATCAGGGCTTAAATTCTGAACACCTAGTTTGCAGAAGGTTATGCATGACAGCAGAAACCCAGAATCCATGTGTCGGGTCCCCCGGAGATTAGGCCCCTGTGAGGCCCTCTGACCACAGTCCAGGGACATGAACGGCCTTGGTGTCCAATGGAGAGCATTGGAAAGGCAGCGGTGGCAGATTAGCCAGGGTCAAATGAAATGCCTATCACCTGATCCTCCTCTTGACCCATCCTGAAGGTGTTTCAGTTTTTAATATTTTCAGCTTTCGTTTTGATTGCGGCGTTTCTGTGTTGCCCGGTCCTTGTTGCTGGGTTTGGTTTCAGTTTTCTTGTTTGCGTCCTTTGGTGTTTTATATGATTTTCTGTATATGAAACCCAGGATAGGTAGATCTATAGAGGAAATAACTGGATCGGTCATTAACTGAGGGAGTGTCTGGGGAGGTTTGAGCTGAAATGGGGAGCTAACAAAAATACGCGTTAGAAGAAAATGCTCTAAAATTGATTTCCGTGCTGACTGCACAACGCTTCGTACTATGTTTGAATGACTAAATGGTGTGAGACATGGAATATATGCCAATAAAACTATTTAATTAAAAACTTAAAGTTTATTTTTTAAAAACATCCTATGATTATTCTGATTGGCACACACATGTGCAAAATCTATCATCAATTCCTCATAACAACTCTTGGAAAACTGAAAATACAAAGGAACTTTCTAGGCAGTGTAGTAAGGGAAGGGTGATAAGTGAAATGCATCTCTAATGGAAACTATTAAAGAATAAAAAGCAAAGTGAAGAGTAAGGCAAAGATTGGTTGAAGGTCTACACCCAGGTTGAACCAGGGTACACATTAGGTCTTACATAATGCAAACCAAACTCTCTGAAGAACAGGGGAAGGATCTATTGATAGGGTAAGATCAGGGACTAATCACAAAAATTTAAAATTAGTGTTCAGTGATTAGAGAAGTGGAAAACACAATATTTTGAAGTGGCGAGAGGAAAGGGGTGGTGCCATATATTTGGGTGGATCACTAGGGTTGGTTATGAACTCATATTGTAGAAAAATATATGTGGAGTGGTCACAGATGATTAGAAAGCATTCTTTTTTAAAGTATCCGCTTCTCCCTGCTGCCGAGTGGATTCTAACTCACAGTAACCCTCTGAGACAGAGAAGAACTACCCTACCCCTGTGGGTTTCTGAGACTTTAACTCTTTATCGGAGTAGAAAACCTCATCTGTCTTCTGTGGAGCAACTGGTGGTTTTGAACTGCTGACCTTATGGTTAGCAGCCCAATGAGTAACCCACTCAACCATGTAAGCAATATACTTTTTGAAGAGAGTTGGCACTGGAGCTACCTGATAAGCCATTGGCAACAAGGCCCTCCCAGGAACATTTTTTCCCTAGTCTTATCTTAACCACAAAGAAAAAACACTTACTTTCTTTTTCTTTTTTAGTTACCAGCCTTTGAGTCTGTACAAAAGCGACTGATTGTTAACGAGAGCACAGGTATTAAGAGGGAGACTGGACTCAGACATGACAAGTCGTTTTGCTCAGGTCAAGTGCCTCCGTTTTCAGAGTGCTCATGTGCTCCTTTCTTTGGATTAAAGATTTTGATGTGCAGCTTCCTTTGGGTCACGGTCTGAAGAATGTTTTCTTTCCCATGGCTGGATTCTTTTCCCAACCCTCTGCTATTCTGACGCAGAGCAACCCCTGCATAAGGTTCCTGAGCCTGGACATCTTTACGAGAAAAGGGATCTTTTTGTGTTCGTTTAGAGCAGTGGTCCTCCACCTTCCTAATGCCGTGACCCTTTAACACAGCTCCTCACGTGGTGGTGACCCCCCCCAACCATAAAATTTATTTTGGCTGCTACTTCATCACTGTCATTTTGCTACTGTTATGAATCGTCCTGTAAATATCTGATATGCAGGATGTGTTTTCAGTGTTACAAATTGAACAGCATTAAAGCATCGTGATTCGTCACAAAACAACATGTCATTCTATATTGTGAAGTATTGATTTCTAATGACAAATAAATGAGATTTTTGTCTGGAAACAGGGTGTAGCATGGGTAACAGTCTTAATATGACAACAGTTATATTGCTACATTTTATGACCATATGAGTAGAAAGTCAACATCAGTGGGAAGGCTGAGGTAGCTTCTTTCTCACCAAATCAGCACATCTGCATGTGGGTGGACCCACCTGGAGACGGATAGAGGAGCGGTGTTTCAGTTCCTAAGACCATTGGAAATATGTGTTTTCCGATGGTCTTAGGCGACCCCTGTGAAAGGGTCATTCAACCCCCAAAGGGGTCACCACCCGCAGGTTGAGAGCCACTGCTTTAGGGGTGTGGGATTTGAAAGTCAACAGAGAACATTGTTTTTCCATTAAAGAATTCGTACACATTTTGTTTTGTGACACTGATCGCAATCACCACCATGTAACATCACTCTCCCCACTTCCTCCAGGTGTTTACCCCTTTCCTCCCTTCCTGGCAAATGCTGCTCTTTGGATCACATCTGGCTGATTGTTCTAAAGAAATGCTTACCGCCCTCATGCTACTGTCTACCCGGTCACCCTGTCTGCTGCTTCCTGAAAGTTGAGCCAGCGGACAAGTTAAGTTTGGGGTGTCGAGGCATCATGGGCTTTGGGGTTCCACCAGTAGCTATCAGACCAGTATCTCTGGACTTCTGTAGGATTGTGAGTTTTATTCGGTATTTTCTCTCATGCTCTAAGAATCCCTGTTGTGTTCCCACTCACAGTGACCAGCAGTGGTAGCCAGGCACCATCCGTCTCTATGGTTTCAGCAAGTCCATGGGCTAGGCTTGTCAGCTCAGCAACAAGCGCTACTTTCCGGTCCAGCCCATGTTTTAGATCTACGACTCTTCCTGGGCACAAATGCTGCTGCATTCAACGCAGCCGAAGCCCTGGCTTCAGCACATCTAAGCCCAAGTGATCTGCAAAATTGCAGAACAAGCTATTTGATTTCGTTTTTATTTTTTACACATGGATTAATAGGAGCTTGGATGGTTGGTTTTGCACTGGACTGCTAGCCACATGCTCAGTTCAAATCCATTTGCCCCTCCACCGGAGAAAAATGAGACTCTTTGCTCTCATAAAGATTTAAAGACCCTAAAATCCTAGAGAGTATTCTACTCTGCCCTATAGGGTCACTATGGGTCAATATTCACTAGATGGCACTGAATGCTTTATGTGGATTAAATTTTGTCCCATCTACTACCTGGGGAAGAGTCTTGCCAAGAACTTAAGAGTTATCTTCCTTCTTTCGGACTTCCTGAAGCAAATGCTCAACCCTCTGGATGGTGTTTAAAGCAAGATTAACTTTAGGATATTTGAGTCAGCTTGCTGTAATCACAAGTGAGTATCTTTGGAACATGTGAAGCATGTAGACTAAACAATGCGAGCAGCTAGGCTTCGATGAGTATTTTAAATGTTTTAGCACACGTCTCAGGATCTTTTCAGAAATGAGAGAAAATGTTAACAAAACGATGAGATTCCGATGAGTCTAAGGAACAAAACATACAAGTTTATTTGGGACTTTTTTGACATGCTAACTCCTGGTGGCACAGGCTAACTTTAAAAAGCATTTTAATGGTAGGTTTTCCCTTTTTAACAGACTTCTTAGGAGAAAAGGGAATTTTTGAAATGGCTTTAGTAGAGAGTCAGGGAGGCAGATGCAAGGCCAAGAAGGGGAGGCAGGAGGACATGGGTAAGTACCTAACATTCTAATTGTCTTTGTCTTTCAGGTAACCAAAAATAGCATCTTTAATGGAAGCCATCCTGCTTTCTTTCTGTTTTTCGGAAGCTGCCATATGTAAATTAAGGCACGCATCTAATTGTATCCGTCAGTTGTGGAAGGTTTTGTCTTCTCATTACCATACAGAAAATTCAACTTATCTTAATTTAAGAAAACTCACATTTGACTTTGATTATCTTGACTGTCTTTCGTAAAATCATGCCAGCATTCTAAAAATGGGTTGGTGCAGGGAAAATTGTTTGTTCATAAAAGCAACCAGAATGCCTGAAGGTTGGCCTGATGAGTCTTTAGAAATGGTAGTTTCCATATTATTTAAACAGTAAGTTCACATTCTAGTAAAAACTGAATATGTAATCAACTTAAATTTGCATTAATATTTTAATGAAAGCTGCATGTGTCCTGAACAAAAGATGGAGCCAAACTTTAATGGGTTGAAAACTCTGGCTTGTCCCCAAGATCAGATCAGAGTTTTGTTTGGAAGAACCTAGAAGAGCCAGTTTACTAAGGTCAAGCACCTCAATTGTCAAAACTTTCATACAAAAGAAAGAAGAAAATGACTCTACTTAGTGAGATGATCTTTTCAGAAAATCTGATGGGTGTCAGGTCTCCTAAACATGTGATACAACCTGTCAAAACCCTACTGGATAGTTGTGTTTTGTTTTTAGTTTGAAGTTTAGTTTGAAGTTGGTTTTAAGCTTCAGATGGAGATGCAAATTAACCCACAGTAGCCCAAAAAAAACCACAAAGAATTGAATAATTGCTATTAACTTATGATATTCATCTTTAAACACTTATGATTATGCTATCATAGTCAGCACAGGTGGTTCTGGCCCAAAGACAGGCAACCAGCTCAGTGGAACAGAATTGAGAGTGCAGAAATGGACCTACACATATTTGGACTACTGTGTTTAACAAAGTTATAAAGTCAATTCATTGAAGAAATGAGTTCTTTTCAGCAAATGATGCTGAAACAGTTGGACATGAATAAGGCAAAATATTAACCTTAGGTCTATACTTCACAGCATACCTGAAAATTAACTCAAATTAGATTGTAGACCTACCTATAAACCTTGAAACTATGGGACCAGCTATCAGACATCAAAGAACTAAAAATCATATCAGTGGGTGCCCACCTTCCTGATACGATCACGGACGACAAATGTGTACATAAGCAAATGTGGTGAAGAAAGCTGATGGTGCCTGGCTATCAAAAGATATAGCATCTGGGATCTTAAAGGCTTGACGATAAACAAGTGGCCATCTAGTTCAGAAATAGCAAAGCCCACATGGAAGAAGCACACCAGCCTGTGTGATCGCAAGCTGTAGAAGGGATCATGTATCAAGCATCAAAGAACAAAAAAATCATATCATTATAAATGTGGGTGAGTGCAGAGTGGAGACTCAAAGGCGGTAGGCAACTGGACACCCCTTACTGAAGGGTTGTGGGGAGGAGTAGAGCCAGTCAGGGTGCAGTGTAGCAATGATGAAATGTATAACTTTCCTCTAGTTCTTAAATGATCCACCCCCCCACCCAACTATCATTCTACCTTAAAAATCTGGCTAGACTAGAGGATGTACATTGGTACAGATAGCAACTGGAAACACAGGGAATCCAGGACAGATGTCTCCTACAGGACCAGTGGTGAGAGTGGCGATGCCTGGAGGGTGGAGGGAATGTGAGGGAACCACTTACAAGAGTCTACATATAGCCTCCTCCCCAGGGGATGGGCAGCAGAGAGGAGGACAGGGGGACACATTGGACAGTGTAACATATGACAAAATAATAGCAATTTATAAATTATGAAGGGTTCATGAGGTAGGGGGAGTGGGGAGTGGGAAGGAAGGGGGGAATGAGTCGCCAATATTAAGGGCTCAAGTAGAAGGCAAATGTTTTGAGAATGTGATGGCAACAAATGTACAAATGTGCTTGACACAATGGATGGATAGATGGATTGTGATAAGAATTGTACGAGCCCCCAATAAAACGATTTTAAAAAAACTTGAAACTGTGAAACGTATACAAGAAAATGTAAGAGAAAATCTTTGTGACTTTAAATTAGACAAAGGTTGTTTAGCTATGACGTCAAAAGTGTAATATATAAAAGAAAAAAATTAATACATTTTACTTCATGTAAGTTAAAAACATCTATTCTTCAAAAGAAACTTTTAAAAGAACAAGAAGACTACTGACAGAGTTAAAGAAAATATTTGCAATGCATATATAGTTGATAAAAAATCATATCCAATTGCATCTAAGCCTTTTGGCTAACATCAAGTGTAAAAATTAGATAGAGAATATTTAACAAAATTTCAAGCTTTAATAATAGCACAAAAAAAGAGCAAAGGGTGAATGTAATGGTTCACCCAAAACATCATATAATACAAATGGCAAACACAAACATGAAAGGAAACTGAGCATCACCAGGCATTAGGAAAATGAAAATTAAAACCACACTGAGATTCCACTGCACACTCATTAGAGTGTCTAACATGAAAAATTCTGACTAAATCAACTGGTGTCAAGGATACAGAAAAGCTCTCATACAAGGCAGATGTGAATGGCAAATGGCAAATTGCTTTGGAAAACAGGTTGGCGGTTTGTAAAACAACTAGCATCTACTAATCATATGACCCATTCACTCCAATCCTTCACAGTTACCGAAAAATGAAAATCATCTGTTCATACAGAGCCTTGCTCATGGACATTCACAACGGCCTAATGGGTAATAGCCCAAATCTGGACACAATCCAAATGCCCATCCAAAGGCAAATAGATAATGGAATGATTACATTTCCATACATACTGCTCGGCAATTAAAGAGGAATGGATTATTGAAAAACACAACGTGGTTGAATCTCAAAAGAATGATGCTGAGTGGAAAAAGCCTGCATTGTATAATTACATTTATATAAAATTTGAGAAAAATGTAAACTAATCTGCAGATAAACTAATGTCAGAAAACATATCAATGGTTGCCTAAGAGGGAAGAGGGGTCTTTATGAAGAAACCCAGGGTGTGTAGTAAACATGTTCATTATCTTGATTGTGGTGCTATGGCTCAGGTGTTTACATCCATAACATTTACTACACTGGACAAGTATGTGCAGTTGATGGTATGCTCATAAAACAGAAGGCGAACCCTTTAATTAAGATTAGTAGAGATGGAACAGGGATGCGTAAAGGTCAGTAGCAAAGCGGAAGGAAAAGATAAGCCTAGCTCTGGAAACAATCAAATAAGATGGAATTTCCTTACGACGCTTCCCTTCCGTCTACAGAAGACTCCTCTTCCTCCTGTGGGCAGGCATTCCCTGACCTTTCTTCTTACACAGCGCCCAAGACTCTCTTGGTATATTCCCTCGTTCTTATGGCTGACGAGCCAGGCTCGGAGCGAGCCAGAAGGACAGGGTAGAAGTGTCCCTGTGAGTGTCCAAGACGGCAGCTCTTTATGGGAGTAGAAAGCCGCACCTGGCTCCGGAGGAGCAGCAGCTGGTTTCAAACTGCTGAGCTTGCAGTTTGCAACTCCAACCTTAGCTCACTAGCCACCAAGGCTCCTTGGCATCTCCTCAGGCATTTGCTAACCGAGACTCGAGAAAGATCACCCTGACAGCGATGCTTTCTCTGCTCTCATCTGGGACCTATTCTCAAACTGCCAGCTTGAGAAGGGAAGGATCCTCACATGGAATCCAGGACAGATAATCCCCTTGGGAACAATAAGAGAAGTAACGAGACCAAGAGGGTAGTGGGAAGCAGGAGGGAGAAAGGGGGAACAGATCGCAATGATCCATGGGTGACGAACAGAAATGTGGGTGAAGGGAGCCAGCGGACAGTGTGAGATATGACAATAATAATAATTTATAATTTATCGAGGGTTCATGAGGGCAGGAGGGTGCTGGAGGGAGGAAAAAAAGAGGAGCTGAGACCAAGGGCTCAAGTAGAAAGAAAATGTTTTGAAAATGACGGTAACGTATGTACAAATGTGCATATGTACAAATGTGCTTGATATAATTGATGTATGGATTGTTATGAGAGCTGTAAGAGCCCCCAATAAAATGAATTATAAGAAAATTTCTCATAAAAATGTAAAGCAAATAATAAAAGTAGATAATATTACCTTCTTTACAAACTGCCCCCAACTCTCAGTAATATGTGCATTTTTGAAAAGTAATTGCTTTTATTCAAAATAATAAAATGTTAAGGCTGGAATTTTAGGCAGTATCAAGGAAATACTGTGGGGTGTAGGAGAAATGCCAGCATTCATTTTAGGTTGGATCAATCACAGTAGAGATAATATTCCCTATGCCATTTGCTCATTGTTTAAAATAAGTTTTTAATTGGAAAAAATGTTTATTTAATAGCTTTGACTACTTTTCCCTTCTCACAAATATATATGTCTTTCACTTTTAGGATCTCGATGGAGCTTGAATGTAGAAGAATCAAAATACCAGAAGAAATGAATCTGTAGCTGTTGTACAGCAAAAAGGCCCAAACATCTCATCTCCAGAGAGTTGTTCTCAGGAGAATGCTAACTGGATTTTCACATATTGAATTATGTCTTGGCCACGAGTCTCAACTGTGCCGGACGTGTTTACGACCACCTTCGGTTGCCGGGCTGACTCAGGGCAACCTCAGGTGTTTCACGGTTGAACTGCGCTCCCTAGAGGCTGATTTATACTTTATTATTAATTGGGAGTTACTACATATATCATATCATTCCATTGTTCAATCACGTCAAGCAGAATTGTACGAGTATTACCACAATCAGTTTCCAAATATTCTGCTTCTTCCTGGACTCCTTGACCCCCTACCCCACCCCCTCCTGGAAACCCTTATTCTGCTTGCCGTCCCTGTAGGATCACCAATCCAGGGTTTCATAGACCGAAAAACATCTGACGCAACTTGAGAGGGTGACCCCTAATGACAGAACACCTCTGAGACACACCCCAAGATGAACAAGCAAAAATACAGAAAAATGTTGAAAACCAGATCAGGGGCAGCATGCATCAGAGGGGGGAATCACTGAGAAAGTTTTAAATGTGCAAGTCAGATTTCAGAAGTAATCTTTCTTCTGAGGTAGCTCTGAGTGGATTCACGTCACTGGCTTTTCAGTGAGTAGCCCATTGGTGCTAGGCACCCCAAGTTCTCAGAGGTCAGGCAGGGGCCTCCAGAGAGCACTATGCCTTAGAGATGCTCAGTGGCATCTCAGAGACTAAGCAGGTAAGAAAGACTTACTATAGAGTTATTACATGTCAAGCACTGTTAGGCCTGAGGGCATAGATGGGAGGCAGTCCCCAGCCCCTGGCTTTATGGAATGTAAAGGCTCACAGAGAAGACGGGCCTCCCACAGGCAGTTCCGCGCATGGTAAATGGTACAGAGGGCCATGAGCAGCAAGGCCTGGAGAACCTGACCACGTCTGAGCATCAGAAAGTGCTTCATGGGGAAGGTGAGCTTCAAATGAGATTGAAAAAATGATGAGGCAACTTAGGAAAAAGAGGGCACCAAGAAGTTAGTCAAGAATAAAGGACAACTGTGGTAAATAGTCTCCTGGTAGCTGTGGTGGGTACCGACCATCTGTGCCCAGAATGAAACATTGCCCCGTCGGGTGCCATCCTCACGATTATTGCTATGGTTGAGCCCATTGGTGTAGCCACTGTGCAGCATATATAATTCTGCAGCAAGGGTAATAGCAAGTAATAATTTATGAGTGTATGCATAATTAGATATGTATGGTATGCTAAGTAGGTGTGGGTGATCATACAGAACTATATACAAATGCAATTGTAGGTATGATTCTGGACTTGTCTATATACGTATATAATATGTATATATAATAATATACATATATAATTTATATATAATATTATATATAGTAGAGCACATGGTTTATATATAATAGAGCACACAGAGGGCACAGTCATAGAAACTTCCTGACATAGCAAAAGCCCTCACAGGACAGAGCTGCTGGGTTTGAAGGTTTAGGATTATAATCCTGACAGACAGCTGGATCAATGGGCATAACAGAAAGACAGTGTCCTCCAACGCTCCAGTGTGGTGACGAGCAAATGGGGTCTTAAAGCTTCTGAGCAGACTTTTAAGATACAATTATTGGTGGCTTCCCACACAGAACAAAAAGCCAAAGTCTCAAAAGAAGCAATTAATCCACAAATGAATGAACCACAGCCTCCTCTAGCTAGAGGCCTACAGTACTAGAAGGTGCTGGCTACTGTCTCTAACCATCTAGGCCAGGGACAAAATAGGAGGTTTCCACCACAACTGGAGAAAAATTTAGAACAAAGCTAAAATTTATTTTTTTAAATATATTTATCAGATCTTACTTGTTGGTCTGATAAACCCTAGAGAACCCAGAGACAATTGCCCTAAATCACTCTTTTAACATGGAATTAAAATGACTCCCAAGGCCTCCTCACAACCAAATAAAAACTGTCCTATAAAATAAACAGCAGCACCTATGCGGAACGAGCTCATGTGGAAAGGGCGGAGGGGCAGCATCTGAACTCCTGTGACTTCACAAGGGGAAGAAAGACCCAATTCAACATCAGCTCAAGGCTGAGATCCGACTCCACCCTCCAAACTTGTTATGAATCCTGACACTAGCTGTCTTCCACAGAGCTGTCATCTTCTCTGCTGGGCTTAATAATTCACTGTCATAGCTACATAGACCTTATCAGTTATTCTTAGAACTTGGAGGTTATTAGAGATATTACCATTCAAGATCAGAAATGCTCAGGACATAGTTATGTGATCAACTCTCTTGACCCTTGTTACTCAGTGGAAGAAAGATAATTCACAAAGAATATTAGCTGGGAAACAGAAGAACATTTCATAAAGACAAAGGGGTCAATTCATCAAGAGTGGACATAATAATCCTGAATTACTTACATATTATAACAGAACTTAAAATGCACAAGGCAAACTTGACAAAAATAAAACAGAAATGAACAAATTCACAATCACAGTTAGAAATTTTAACACTTCTTTCAACAATGCATAGATAGATCAAATAGATTTTAAGACTCAGTAAGAGAAATAAAGTCTTGATACATGCTACACTAGGGTTGAATCTTGAAAACATGTTCAGTAAGTAAGCCAATCACAAAGGCAAAATATTGTATGCCCTCGCTTATATAAAAAGACAAGAAAAGGCAAATGTATAAATACCAAAGTTCATTAACGGCTTCAGGGGCTGAGAATAGGGGAGGGGAGGGGAGGAGGCTACTAGTAATGGAAAAACTATATTGCTTAAGGGTGGGATTGCACAGCTGATTTTTATCATTACTCTCAACAATTACATACTTGTAAAAAAGTTTAATTGGCAAAAGTATGATAGGTATATTTACAATAACAAAAAAAGAGTAGCTGCAGAATTTGGTATATAAAATAAAACACCTCCTGGGGTTTGCTTCCTTCGTTTGAAGGTTTAGGGTTATTTCATAAGCATCCTAGTTAATTGGCCTCCTAGTATGGTTGGGGCTTCCGTTCAAACTCCTAGTTCATTGAATGATGCCTTGGGTCTTAACATCTTTAAGTGGACATCCAACGCACAATAATTGGTCTCTATTTACCTGCAACCACAATGGGAAAGGAGATTTAGGAATAAGAGCATGCGATGATGGGTGACGAATTGTCTCCATAAAACACCATCTCCTTGTCCATGAGACTGGAGGAACGAGGCAATGCCTGGCTACCATTACTAAACGCTTTGATCCACGATCCTACAGTAATCCTGATCAAGAGGAGAAATGCAGGATAGAATTTCCAATCCTCATGAACTCTAGACTTTCTGAAGCCAATGAAGAATGGATTAACTCCTGAAAGGATTACTCTAAGATTATCTCGAAACCTTAAACCAAAAATATCCCCTGAATTCATCTTAAACCTGAAAATAATACAGCTTAACTAGGGACAAGGTCGTACCTTGGGATTATTCTCTTTAAATGTTTAGCTTCATGAGATCAAATTGACCAAACAGCAATGGGAAAGATTGGACAGAAGCCCTCGAGGACAGGGAGTGTGTGAGTGACTGGAAAAGGCAGGTGAGAAGAGTTGTACAACTAGATCAATATCACTAAACTGTACGTGTGGAAACTGTTCATTGGCTTTTGGTTTGTTGTGCATAATCTCAACAATAATAACATAAATCAAATTCATTTCAAAACATAAAAATACAGAATACATCACTACCACCAGTTCACTCAGAGAAGCTGGGTTAAATGAAAGGAAAATTCGGCATCAGAATCGGAAGAAGGCTTATTAACAACTGAGATATACAGATGACACAATCTTGCTTGCTGAAAGTGAGGAGGACTTGAAGCACTTGGTGTTGAAGGTCAAGAATTGCAGCCTTCAGTATGGATTATAACTCAATGTAAAGAAAACCCAAATCTTCGCAACTGGAACAACAGGTCACATCACGATAAACAGAGAAAAGGTGGACGTTGGCAAGGATTTCGCCTCACTTAGATACGCAATCATGCAGCTCATGGAAGCAGCAGTCCAGAGAGCAAATGACACACTGTGTCAGGAACATCTGCAGCACAAGACCTCGTTAGAGTATTGAAACGCCGGGAGGTGACTTTGAGGACTAAGGGGCACCTGACCCAGGCAGGCCAGGGTGCTTCCCATTGCCTCATATGCCTGTGAAAGTTAGACTTGAACAAGAAACAATGCGCTTGAGTAACGGGGCTGGAGAAGACTATCGAAAGTACCATGGACTGCACAAAGAACAAGCCAATCTGTCTGGAAAGAAGTATGACCACAGGGCTCCTGCGAGGCAAGGATGGCAAGACTTCATCGTACATGCTTTGGACACGTGTGAGAGGAAACCATTCCTGGGAAAGTGGAGAGGCAGGGGAGAAGAGGAATGGGATGACAGTGGCTGCAGCAATGGGCCCGGGCAAGGGTGACGCAGGGCTGTGCAGTGTTTTGTTCTGTGGAGCACAGGGTCTTTATGGGTCGGAACCAACTCAATGGCCCCTGTTAGCAACGACAAAAAATAGATATGGCACTAAACTGATCATGATATTCAAACAAATAGAAATTACATACCAATACTACTCAAGAACATGAATCCAAAATTCCTTAGGAAAATATAACAAAACGAATCAATCCATCAATATGTAAAAAAAATGTCAGCCTACTACAAACAGAGGGTTTTAGCCCAGGCATAGGTTGGCTGGACATTCTAAAACAATTCAATATGATTCATTAAATTAGAGGGGGGAAAGAAAGTGAAAAACATAACAGAAAATGGCATTGGGCAAAATGCAACATCATTCAGGATAGGAGTCCTCAGCACACCAGGAGTACTGGAACTTCCTCAGACAAACGATAGCAATGAAATCCTAAGACTCAATTAAAAAAAAAACCCTAGAATGAATCAGTACATTTAGCAAGTTTTCAAAGTCATCACTTATAAACTCAGTGTATAAAATGAATTGTGCTTCTATATGTGAACAACGAACAACCGGGAAATGAAACAAACACATATAAGCAGTGAGTAATTGGCAGTGAAAATCATAAAATCTTGCAGAGGAAAGCAAGAAGAGAAATAAATAGAGAAAGATATAGTATATTCGTAGCTATGAAGACTCATTAAGGTTAAGTTGTCTGCTATTTCTAAATTGACTTATTGTTTTAATCAAAATCCCTATAGACTTTTGATATAGGAACTAATTAGCTGATTCTAATATAAATATAGGCATGGAAGGCATCTGGAATAGCCAAAACAATTTTGAATGTGAGATTGAAGTTGGAAGATTTATATGATCTGATTTCAAGATGTGTTATAAATTAATTAAGCCAGGAGCAGCATCCCATGATTGCTGTGGGCCAAGGCATTGGATCCTAGCAACTCTCCGGGACTGAGGAGAAAGGCTATGTAGGGCGTCCAAGGCTGTCATTGTTAGAGACGCAGATAGCCACATCTGTCTCCCACAGGGCAGCAGGCAAATTCAAGCCCGAGATGTTTGGGTTAGCAGGCAAGCACTTAACAACTACCTCACCAGAGCGCCTCAATGTCAGGAGGCTAGACATAAAGAGCATGGTAGAAAACCATATCAAGGAAATAAAATGGAGAGAAAGTCCTCTTTTCAATAAATGGTGCTGATGACTATATGGAAACAATTCATCTCCACTGTGACCTCGCATCTGTATCCAAAGTTAGCTCAGACTGGGTGCATAGAACCAGTCGGAGAAGGACACAATACTTCAGTGAGTATCATTATCTCAATGCCAGATTTAAACGTTGACGTGGGAAGACACAAAGTAAGACTACATTGCGTTTCAGCAAAGCAACTGACCGGTACTTTTCAAAAGTGTCAAAGTCATACGTAAGGGGCTGTCTAGTCACTTCAAACTCCTAGCAAGCCCTTTTATGTTCAACAGAATGAAACACTGCGGGGCCTTGGGCCGTCCTCAATTGTCATGTTGAGACCATTGTTGTAGTCACTTGGTCAGTCGATCTCCTGGAGGGTCTTGCTCTTCTGCTTTACCAAGAATCCCGTCCTTTCCCAGGCAGTGGCATTCTAACAAGTCCAAAGGACATCCTGCTTCTCGGGAGCATTTTGCTGTACTTTTTCCCAGACAAATGTGTCTGTTCTTCTGCCATCCATGGCACTTCAATATTCTTGGACAGCACTGTAATTCAAATGCACGAATTCTTCTGCATTGGTCAACATTCATATGCAGAGGAGGTGATTGAAAATGCCAGGCCTTGGGTCAGGTGCACCTTCGTCCCTCAAGCAACATTCTCACTCTTGACCACTTTAGAAAAATCTTGTGCTGCAAATGTACCTCACCGTCTGATCTTCTTTCTGGCTGCTGCTTCCAGGAGCATTGATTATGGATCCAAATAAAGTTAAATTCTTGACAACTTCCATCTCTTCTCCATGTGTGTTATCTATTTATCTGATGGTAAGGATTGGGGTTTTCTCTACTTTGAGTTGTAATTCACATGGACCGGTCCGTGCGATCCTTGATCTTGATCAGCAAGTGTGGCAAGCATATCAGGCTGTTAATAAACTTTCCTCCAAGCCCGATGCCTTGTACTTCTTCATCAAGTCCAGATTCTTGGATTAACAGGCAAATTGGATAAATATGGTTAAAAGATACAACACTCATCCACACCTTCCCTGATTTTAAACCATTTCCTTGTTCTATTCGAATGACAGCCTAGTTGGTCCATGGACAGGTTCCACATGAGTGTTCTGGAACGCCATTCTTCTCAAGGCTCTCCATAGTTTGTTATGATCCACACCGTCAAATGCCTGTGCAGAGTCAATAAACACAAGTAAGCAACTTTCTGGCGCTCTCCACTTTTAGCCAACATCCTTTTGATGCCAGCATATCCCTTGCGCCACATCCTCTTCCAAATCTGCCTTAGATTCTCGCAGCTCCTGTCAATGTGAGACTGAAGCCATTGTTAAGTGATCTTCAAAACATTTTTACTGGCGTGTAATATTGCTGTTGTTTGATAATGTTCTCTTTTCTGTTGGGTCACCTTTCCTTAGAATGGGTACGAATATAGGATCCCTTCCCATCGGTTGACCAGGTTGCTGTCTTCCAAATCCTTTGACATAGAGTAGGGAGTGCTTCATCGGTTGTTGAAGCAATCCTACTGGCGTCTGTCAGTTCCTGGAGGCTTGTGTTTGGGGTTAATGCCTCTACTGTAGCTTGAACTATGTTTTCCAGTACCATCAGTTGTTGACCAAATGCTACCTCTTGAAATGATTGTATATCAACCAGTTCTTTTTTAGTCACAGGATCCATCTTCCATCTTCTTTGGATTCATTTCTGCATCATCTAATATTGTGCTCAAGAATCCTTCAATACTTCAACTCAAGGCTTGATTTTTTTTTTCTTCAGCTCGTTCAGCTTGAGATATGCTGAGCATGTTTTTCCTTCTTGGCGTTCTAACCCCAGTCTTTGCATATTTAGTCATTATACTTTATCTTGCCTTCTTGAGCTGTCCTTTGACATGTTCTATTCAGTTTTTCACTTCACTGTTTTCTCTTGAAAGGCATTGAAATCTTGGAAGACTAAGGAAATATGATCACCAAACAATGTGAGATCTTACAATCAATCTTGGAACCAAAAACAATATTATTAAGCAGACTGATGAAATCCAAATAAATTTTGTAGCTTGATTTAAGAAATAAGTAGACCATAGACCTAAACAAAGAAATTTAAGCTATTAAACTTATGAAAGAAGACAGGAAAATCATTCCAGGCCTTGGGGCACACTGCGCTGGCTCAGAGCTCCCGGCTCCTCCTAAGCTAGCTCTGCCGCTGTCTCGTTCTAGCCGCCATCATGATCATCTACTGGGACCTCATCAGCTGTGATGAGATGTTCTCCGGCATCTACAAGATCCAGGAGATCGCAGACAGGCTGGTCTGGAAATGGAGGGGACGATGGTCAGTAGGACCGAAGGTAACGTCGATGACTTGCTCATCAGTGGCAATGCCTCAGCTGAAGGCCCCGATGGGGATGCAACAGAAAGCACAGTGGTCACTGGTGTTGAGATCGTCATGCAGGAGACCAGCTTCACCAAGCAAAGGCAAACTCGAAGAGCAGAAGCCAGAGAGGAAAGCCTTTTCTGACAGGGACTGCCGAACAAAGCAAGCACATCCTTGCAAATTTCAAAAACGATCAGTCCTTCATTGGGGAGAACATGAATCCACCCCGGATATGATCTTCTTTCAGGATGGCTGAGAGATGGAGATGTGTGAACACGGTGGGCAACTCACGACCCATCACCTCTCCTCCTAACTGGCTGCTGTTCATCCACACGACACCAGGACTTAGACAAATGGAACTGAGGTCATCGAGAGCTCTTCACTTACTTTGACCTTGATTTATTTGGAGCGGAGGCTTTTTTTAAGGATAAAAAAAAACCCATGTCATGTAGATTGTCTAAATAAAATTCATTTAAACTCAAAAAAAATTTTTTTCTTGCAGCAGGCGCAAAAGGAGTAAACCAGAGAGGGAAAAATGTTATCAGAATAGCAATATTTGCACATTTTAACAATCATTAAGAAAATGAAATGACAGATCACAGTTAAAGCAAAAATATCTGCAAACCTACCTGCTTGTTCCCTTGGTCCTGTGACCCTGTCTTGCTTCATTCCCACCTTCTTTTGGATGTTTGAACTTTTTTTCTCCCACTGTTGACTTTAACTTGGTCTACTCTTTGGTAGACCTGTGCCTCTGTATTGCAGTGGCTGTAGGAGGCCTGGTGGCGTTGGCATGAAGCGATGGAGTGCTAGCTACAAGGTCAAGAGTTGGAATCCACCAGCCACCTTGCAGGAGACAGAGGAAGCTGTCTTCCGCCATAAAGATGGACAGCCTTGGACACCTGAAGGTGCACTTCTCCTCCATCCTCCAGGGCTGCTGTGAGTCAGAATGCACTAGATGTCTGTGGGTTTGGTTGCCCCACTTCCAGTTTTGTTCCACTGTAGTACTGGGCTGTTTTTCTCCGTCTGTCTTTCCATTCCCCCTACCTCTAACAATTCATTGCTACCCCACTGCCACACAGTGATTCCAACTTACAGCGATCCCTTAGGATGGGGTAGAACTCTTCCTCAGGGCTTCAAAGACTCCAAATATTTACGAGAGCAAACTGCCCTATCTTTCATTTATAAAATGTTCATGACGATGTATCTTATCATAGACTTCTCTGGTTTATCCTCTTTAGGGCTCACTGAACTTCGTGAACCTGTAAGTCCCTGCCTTCGGATAACTTTGAGAAGTCTGCAGCAATCGGTTCTTCAAACTTTACGTGTACACCCCATTCTTTCTCCTCACCTTCAAGTTCAATGTGAGCTCTTAGGGCCCCACAGGCCCTTTGGGCTCTTTTTGCCTCCTTTTCTCGCTGTTGTTCATATTGGATAATTCCTACTCAACCGTCTCCCAGTCCTCTCTCCTCTCCATGCCGCAAAGGAACAAGTCCATGCAGTTGGATCTTTGTTTTAATTCTGTGTCTTTGGGTTCTGAAATTTCCATGTGCTGTTTCTTTACTTCGTCTGTGCTTTTGATGTGAAGTTCCATCTTTTCTTTCAGCAGAAGAGAGTTCATACTTCCTGGAGTAATAGTTACTCGGGAGATCTTGTCAGAAAATGTCAGCATGGCAGCTATTCCAGGGTTGCTGTCTGCTGATTGCCTTTCCCCATACAAATGAAGACTTTCCTGGGTGTTAATATCCAAATAATTTTAGAATTTCTCCTGGACACTTTGGGTGCTACATGACCCCGAGCCTTGTTCAATGGCCATGGAGACACTGGCGGTTTGGTTTTGTAGACAATAAACCTGGTTGGGTTTCAAGTTCTGACAGCTTTCTAGGGCGTGTGATTCCAAATTTAGTTCTGCTTGTAAAGCCTCGACTGCGCAGTTCAGATACGTCTTGCCCATGTGCCACCCAGTGGCCAGGATGGGACTCAGTCCCGTGCTCTAGTGCTGTTTAGTCTCAAGTTCACGTCAGCTTGTGCTACATCCACGCCCTTTATGGAGCCCCTTTCTCAGACTCCTCCCCCTCTAAGATATGTCTGGTAATTTCTGGCCAGAAAGGTGGGCTTGCTTTTCTTTCTTTTTCATGCTAACCTGCTGCACACCTCTCGTCACTGGGTCCTGGATGGAGTTGTGGAAAGGAGGGGAAACAGCATTCCTCAAGGGCCCACAGCCCCTCCACTCAGACAGGAAAGGTCCCCCTCTCTGAGTCTGAAGTAAGTTCAGGATGACTGCTCCTGTTGTGACAGCTCCTAGAAGACTGCCCCGGAGACAGCATGCGTGAGATTGGGGGGCAGCGAGAACGTAGGGAACTTCCCTCTTCCCACTCTTCAAGCCAGAGCCCGAAGCTCGTGTGTGTGTGTGTGTGTGTGTGTGTGTGTGTACATGTCTGGGTGCCCACTGTCTGGTTCTAGGCTGCCTTGAGACCAGGCTGAATGATAACGGGATGGGCCTGGGAGGAAGCTCGCTGATGGATTGTTGGTACTTGTTCTGATCTTCTGCCCCCATCTGCCTGCTATTGCTTATTTTTCAGAGCCCTAAAGCAGATGTCCCCAGTTCCAGATGTTCTGTCTAGGTGTGAAAGCTGTGTTTAGGAGGAGAGGCGTGGTATGCTAAATTCATTCCATCTGGCCTGCCCTTTGCCACCCTCCAGGGTCCAAGATGTCTGACAATATTGCCATCTGAGGTCTACGTTTCAGGCAGCAGGAAGGGGGACAGAATGAGGAAGGCATCCTCTGCCTTGAAGGACATCCCTTGGAAATTTAAATAAACTCTCCCATTTACATCCTATTCCAATCTCACCAAAAGGCCTTCATACCCTGCAGAGGAGCCCTGATTTCCTGGAGGTCGCGGTTAACCCAGTTAAGAAACGGGGGCTGCACTAATACAGATGAGGAGTGGAATTAATACGAGGTTACTCCCAAAAGCATATGGAGAAATAGGATGAAAAGATATTGAACTTACTCCATGAACGTTTTGAAGCTCTCATGGCCTAGGGAAATAACACAGGTCTAGTGTTAGCTCTTTCTCAATTTCCTGACCGAGTCCTCGCCTCTTAAAAAATACCCAGAGGGACAAACATCAGTCTACTGAAGAACAACACCAATGAAAGCCAAAGGCGTTGCCATTGCATCTATCCTGACTCATAGCGACCCTGCACACGGTTTCTGAGACGAAATCGTCAAGGGAGCAGACAGCCTCCGCTTTGTTCCGCAGAGCAGCTTGGGAGGTTTGCGTCTGCGGCCTTGCTGTTCCCAGTCCAACATCTCACTGGTGCCCTTGAAGATGGAGGAGCCATTCAGCACATTCCAGGCTGCTCTGCATTTTCCACTAGACTCCCAGGAGACCCCTGTAAAGGGCTTTAGGGCCAGCTGAGACTTGCCAGTCAGAGAGAGGACTATTTGACCATTCCTCCCAAGTTAGCCCTCAACACCAGTAGCTTCATCCTATCCATTGATTGACAAGTATTTGGATTTCACTTGGGCTTAAAAAAAAGTTGGCCTACATTAACCCTTCGATTTTCCATGCCTCGGGGCAACAAAATGTTTGTGGGAAATTCCATTCGCTTTTAATTCCACTTCTCCACAAAAGTTTCAATCCACTTGATACATTTCCCTGCAGCCTCTAGCCCTGGTCCCCGCTTTTTCCCTGAGAACCGCCATGTGCCGTGGTCTGGTGCCTCCGAGCAGAGGTGGGAAGAACACGACGGCTGTTCAGGAAGAGTGAGCCGCCGGCTGAAAGCATGGGAGAATGACATGGATTGGAAGGCAAATTGGGGAGGCGGGTCAGAGTGAAAACAATTTAACACCAAAGGGGAAAATAAGACACTTCATGAGAAACCTTAGACTTTTGATTAAGGCAGAAATTATCCCTGTTGTGCTGTTGTTAGGTGCCTTTGAGGCCACCAACTCTTGGTGACAATGCCCAACAGAAGGCAACAACGCCATGTCCTCTCTGGGGCTCCCCGTCACTGCTGTGTGAGCCCATTGCTGCGGCTCCTGGGTCCGTCCATCCAGGGAGGGTCGGACCGTCTGCATTCCTAAGCCTGCTGTCCAGCTCCAGGGACTGTTACTGCTGACAGTATGAGCGCTGGTTTGGAAGTCTCACGTTTTTTTCACAGGCATCTATGCATAGAGATTTAATTTTACAAAAATGGAATCATGTTCTGCCTATATTTCCATGCTAGTACATGTAGATAGTTATTTTTTTAAGAGCAGCATATTATTTCATTGTGTGGCTGCACCATATATTACACATCATTTGCCTTTCAATGGGCCTTCGGATTTCTTCTCATATTCTGCGGTTATAAATGCAGTGATTTCCCATGTGCATGCATCTTGCCACATAAGTGGAAATCATTCTGTGAAATTCTTCGAAGTCAAACGTACGTACTGAAGGATGTGAATACATTTCTCAAGCGTCATCCACGTGTTCCCATGGGAGGAGGGTAAAAAATATCTCCCCTTTCAGAGTAAATGGTATCTGATGAATTGGACTTTAAAAAAATCATTTTATTGGGACCTCTTACAGCTATAACATCCCATAGTTCTATCTCATCAAGCAGTGCTGTACAATTGCTACCACAATCAGTTTCAAAGCATGATCTTCCTTCTTGAACTCCTTGATAGCTGCTCCTCTTTATTCGCTCTCTCCCCCACATCATCCTCCCCGCCCCAGGAACTCTTATTCCTTTTTTTATCTATAATAGTTGTGTGTGTGTGTGTGTGTGTGTGTGTGAGCGCGCACGCGCGTGCACGGGGGCCATATCTTACAATCCAATATATCCAATTCTGTTCTTCGATCTTATCGAGTGGGGTTGCACAGTCATAAATGCTATCAGCTCCCCACTCGCCCCTTCCCACCCCCTCTCTTCCCACACCCTCAGGGACCCATTACTCCTGTTACTGTTTCTCATGGGTTATCTATTTAGACTTTCATGTATTGAATGATATTAAATATACAAAAGAACATTCGCAAATCTAACATGAATAATGAAATAAAACAAATAAAAATCCATAATAGCAAGGGGAGGAAATATTAAAGAACCAGAAGATAGTTATGTGGTTTATCAGTGCCATGCTGCACCCTGGACTTATCATACCTTCTGCGTGGCCCTCCTGAGAAGGATGGACAATTACCTTACAGGTGGGTTGTGGGTCTCCACGACATCCACGCCCCTTCCTGTTGGCTTGGTTGCTTGTTTTCGAAGTTCTAAGACCTCTTCTCACCAACACCTCATGATCACACAGGCTGGTGGTGTGCTTCTTCCATGTAGGCTTTGTTGCTTCCCTGCTAGATGGCTGCTTATTTAGCTTCACGCCTTTAAGACCCCAGACACTCTATCTTTTTATTTTTTTGAAGTCATTTTATTGGGAGTTCTTATAGATGTTATAAAAGCCCTTAGAGATATGATTCAATTAAATCAAGCATAATTGTACAATTACTATCAATTGCAAAACATTTTCTTCTTGAACTCTTTGATATTAGCTCCTCTTTATCCCCTCCCATCATGCCCCTATAGCCCCCCAGGAACCCTTATTAATATATATGTATATGTATATATTCCATATCTTTTACCATCCAATGTATCCATTCACCTGCAATTCTGTTATTTGTTCCCCTCAAGTAGAGATACTAATTATATCTTTTGATAGCCGGGCACCATCAGGTTTCTTCACCACATTTGCTTATGCACCCGCTTTGCCTTCAGCAATCGTGTCAGGAAGGTGAGTATCATACAGTGCCACATTCATAGAATAAACCGTTCTTGTACTGAAGTTAGATTTAAGTAGAGGCCCAATGTCCATCAGCTCCTTGTTGCATTTTCATATATATATACACACACATATTTATGTATTTCTCCCTAAGAGTTTACACTTCCGCCTCTGGCATTCATTCACATGTATCTGTTATTTATTTATGTTATTACTTAAGTGACTCTCTTATAGATATACATTCCTTCAGGAAAATCAGAAATGGCTTGGTATTTGGATGCTTGAAGTGTCTCATTAATTATCAGAAGGGTTTTGTTTAGAATGGGCCCT
This sequence comes from Tenrec ecaudatus, assembly GCF_050624435.1. Taxonomy (NCBI): domain Eukaryota; kingdom Metazoa; phylum Chordata; class Mammalia; order Afrosoricida; family Tenrecidae; genus Tenrec; species Tenrec ecaudatus. The sequence goes on from NC_134543.1 coordinate 32,759,765, forward strand.
GGGCTAGTTCTGGTCTCCTTCAGTGGGATGATTTTGCCAACATGCCCTTGCCTAGCTGCCCGGAGCTAAATTATCCTTGCATTGCCCCCTGTTCTTATACACTGAAGCTGACTGCCGCATGAGCTTTTATTAGTCATCACATTCCATCGGTGCCAATATTCCTTCCCTGCGTTTGCCAGCATCTCTATGAAAGTATTACTGCTGTTAGATGCTATCAGGTCAATTCTGACTCAGAGAGGCCCGATGTGCCAGAGCACCAGACACTGCCAGCTCCTGCACCATGTTCACAACGATGTTTCGGTGTGAGCCCATTGTGGAAGCTGCTGTGCCAACCTGTCTCCTAAGGATCTTCCTTTTCCTCACGGACCCTCTATGTTGCCGAGCACGATGTCCTTCGCCGGGCCCTGACCCCTCCTGAGAGCGTGTTTGAAGTCCACGAGACACGGTCTTGCCTTCCTCTTGCCTGAAAGTCACCCTGCCTCTAGTTCCCCCGAGACAGATTTGTTTGTTCAATTGTCGTCACCAACATCTTCGTCCAAGGTGTCATTTCCTCTTTGGTGAGTTCTTCTTTCATCTTTATGGACAAGCATGAGGACCATGGCAGGGGTCAGCCACGCTTTCATCTTGAAAGTGATATCTTTGCTCTTTAATATTTTAAAGAGGTCTTTTTGCAGCAGACTTGTCCAATGCAATATATCACTTGATTTCTTGACTCCTGATCCCTTTGGCATTTATTGTGGATCCAAATAAAACTGAATTCTTGACAACTTCAATCTCTTCTGCATTTGTCATGGTATCTATTAATCTCCTTGTGATGAGTTTTTTACATTGAGTTGCAATCCATACGAAGGCTGCTGTATTTGATATTTTACTTTCAACAGTAGGTGCTTCACGTCCTCTTCACTTTCATCAAGCAAGGTTGTGTCATCTGCACATCTCAGGTTATTAATGAGTTCTTGTCCAATCCTGATGATGTCTTCATCCTCATATAATGGGAATATATGAAGCATGTTCTCACTGTATAAATATAAACAATATGTCCTAATGGTTTGTGTAGCAGACAGATTGAGTATGGAGGAAGAATACAATCTGACACACATCTTTCCCAAATGTAAGCCACAAAGAATCCCCTTTTTCTAACTGTGTCTTTGGCTATTGACAGGCTCCACCAGAGCACAATTCAGTGTTCTGAAAGTCCCATTGTTTGCGATAGTATGCACGCTCTGTTATGACTCACACAGCCGAGTGTCTCTGCATACTCAGAGAAACACAGGTAAATATCTTCTTTATATTCTCCGCCTCCCGCCAAGATCCGTTCAATATCAGCTATGATATCCCTTGTTCCCCATCTCCTTCTGAATGTGCTTGGCTTCCTGTCGGTCAGAGCCGATGAATACGCCAATTGTTTTCGAATGATCTTTAGCAAAACTTTACTTGAAAATGATATTAGTTGTATTGTTCAATGAATGCTGCATTCTGTGGTATCATTTTTCTTTGAAATGGACACAAATATGTATCACTCCTAATTGATTGACCATATAATTGACTTCCAAATTTCTTGGCATACCAAGTGTGCGCTTCTAGCATAGTATCACTTTATTCAAGCACCTCAATTGGTATTTTATCATTTCCTGGAGCCTTGTTTTTTGCCAATACCTTCAATGCAGCTTCGATTCTTCCTTTGATCTTATTGGTTCTTGATCCTATGTTACCTCTTGAAAGGGTTGGATGTCCACCAATTCTTTTTTCCCTCAACAGTTTTATTGGCATATAATTCACATGTCATACAATTCAATAGTTCAGTCACATCAACAAGACATGTGCAGTCACCACCACAATCAGTTTTAGAACATTTTCTTCATTCTTGTACTCATTGTTCTTTGCTCCCCATTTCCCCCCAGCCTCCCCTGCTATACCCCCAAGGAACCATTAATCCAGTTACTGCCTCTATATTTACCTCTCTGGATTTCATATACTGAAAACCTTTAAAAGTCAACAACCAAATTCTTGTTGGTACGTGACTCGGTGTCTTCCTTCCATCTATTCTCAGTGCGTCCTGTGCTGGCTGTTACTGTACCCATGGACTCCTTCAGTCTGGCGAGAGAAGCGCCTGAGGGATGCGGTGCTGCTGTAACAGAAGTACCATGAGGATTTTCACGAGTGGAAATGCACTTTCACCAAGTTTCAGAGGCTAGCAGTCCAAGTTCAGAGTGGCAGTGCGAAGGAAAGGCTTGGTGGTGGAGTGAAACTTCTCAATATGGCCCCTCTACCCAAGGCTTGGTAACCCCCACCAAAGCACTGGGTGGGGCTAGGCCAACAGGGCATGCGTAACGCCGATAGAGGGGTGTGGGCCGCTCTCCTTCTCACCTGCTCTCGCCGTTAGGTCTCTTCAACGACCGGTGCTTTCGTGATACATGAGGTCTTGCATGACATCCCCTTGCTCGTCTGCTCTTCGGTCACGAGTGTGCAGTGTGTCAACGCGGCTCTGGAGATGGCTCTAACTTCAGGTGCGATACATGCAAGGCGATGTTTGGCTCTCATCTTTTCCTTTCCTTCAGCTTAAACTTGCGTTTTCATAAGAGCAAGCAGTGATCTCTTCCACAGCTAGCCCCTGCTCTTGTCCTCACTAGTCATTCTGAGCTCCCTCGTTGCCTCTTTCCACACAGGGAGCTTCATGGATGCCTGTGTCCCATCTGCTGAGGTGCCCAGGGCGGTTGCTGTGATCTTGGTGAAAAGGGTGTGTACAGTCACCCTCTGTCCTGACATCTAACAGGTCTTTCTTTTGTGACCAACAACATTGACATGAGTGAGTGTGTCGGTCTATCTTTGCTTCGACGTGCGTAGCCGTCTGTAAGATAAAATCCTAGAGAGAAATATCCGGGCCAGAAAGTACGTGCATTTAAAATTCTCACAGGCATGGCCAAGATGTCCCCCAAAGAAGCTATGCTCATTTCTAGATCCCAGGAGATGCCCTGCACTTTTCTCCTGCTTAGTTCTCTGATGTGATAGCCCAGAAATCTTGCAGTGCATTCATATCCTCTGAATCTACTTTGTTAATTTTTCTTTGCCCCATCTGTTCATGTCATGCCAGTTTGGCTGGCGGAGGGGATGTGGAGGGTGGGGTGGGGGGAAGAAGAGGTCATCGGATTTTTCTTTGAAGCTTGTAATGGCACTTTATTTATTATTACAACTACTCCTCTATTAAGAAAGGTTTAAACGTCTGGCTTTTAGAGTTAGAAATGGGTTCACATCTAGAGTCCCTCACTTACCCAACCAGACACTGGATACCACTGAGGCTACCCCCAGCCAGGGTGCCCCACGTGTGTTGGGGTGGCCCTGTGCATTCTATAGAGTGGTCAAGTATCTGTGGTCCATTGCAAGTAGATTCCCCAAGTCTTTCTTATGAAATATCGCTAGTAGATTCCAATGCTACCTTTTAGTAGCCCCACCGCCTCGGGATCCCTCCGACAAAGAGACTTAATAAATGGCAGAGAATCCCCTGCCTTTCTGAGACTCCCCCAGGCCAGTCTACCATAATTTTCTAGAACCAGGCTCTGCTTCTCTTCTCACATTTCCCAGGTCTGCAAGCAAGCCAGACCTTTCCCTTCTGACTCACCTGCTGGGAGGTCACACCAAGCATGGCCTGCCTCTCCCTCCAGGGCCTGCCTGCTTGATTGCTCACTGCAAATGAGCACTTCCTAGCCAATCTGTCTTCCCGCAGCCCTTCGCAGTCCATTTCCTCCTCAGTTTTTACTTGCAAATTCAAGAGGATTCTGCATGTTCATTGCTGGGGCCCTTGTACTTTAAGTCCATCGGGTTAATAACTGAAGCCGCAGGTCACTTCATCAATCCTGCTTGTCCCAGCTCTGCCTCTATGGAGTTTAGAAGGGCGGGTTCCTTCTGGTCTTCAAGGCCTTGGAGTGTTTAATCACATCCACTGGTTTGCCTTTTTATTTCTCTCTCTGCAGGCTCCCTTGTGTAGACTGTTGTTGTTTGTTTGATGCTGTGGTTGTCGCCTTTCCCCACTCTCACTCTGGAGAGTGACCCGCGGGGCTTCCTGGGCTGTGATCTTGATGAAGGCACATGGGCGGGTCCCTTCTCCCGCGGAGCTGCTGGTGCGTTTGTGTCTGCAGCTGAGTGCTTAACCATTGCACCACCGGGGCTTTGTCAGTACTCCTACCCCGCGCAGTTGGCCTTGAAGCAGAGAGCTCAGCCACCGGCTTTAGATTCCTAGTGATGCTGTAACACAAACACCAAAAGTCAGTGGCGCCAATGAAGCGGAATGCGCTCTCTCACGGTTTAGAAGGAAAACATCCAAATTTCAAGCAGTCAGCCTCGGGAAAGCCCTTCTCTCTGTGTTTGCTCTGGAGGAAGGTCCTTTCGTCCGGGTAGTTTCCCACTCCTCGTACAGACTGACTGTGTGTGGACGCTCGCTCGTTCCGCTGCATCTGGACCCCGCATTCCTTTCCCCCTGGTCTTTGGTTCCTTGGGGATCGCCACGGGGCCTGGCATCTGCGCTCCCCCTTTCTGTGATTGCTTGCTTGCTTCTGTGCCTAAGCTCCTCTTCTTCATTGTTTATTTATTTATCTAAACTGCTCTTTTGTATGTCAAGCGTGATTAGCTTAGACTGAGCAGAGAGATGGGACATTGGGACATGAAATTGCATACAATGCAGCACTCTCTCTGCTGGGTAGATATCCTGAAGAATTAGGAGTCATAACATAAACAGCAATATACACACCCACGTCCATCCCAGCCTGTTCACCATAGCGAAAGATGAAAGCAATCTGACTGTCCATCAGGAGCAGAAAGGGTAAAGAAACTCTGGGGCAGATATAAAATGGAATATTTTGTGTGTTAGACTGGATTCTCTGGAACAGCGAAACCAGAGTATGTATATTCTCCATGTATGTATATAGAAAGAGATCTATATGTATATGTCGATAGACAGACATATACATGCATATGCACATGTCTTTATGTCAAGGGGCTAGACGTTGACTAAGGAACATGAAACAAGAATCAAGCATTCAACCATGGGGTTGGTGACGGCTATGGAAAGTGCCACCACGGGCTGCCAAAGATCAACCAACGCCATATATACTCGAGTATAAGCCGTTTTTTCAGCGCATTATTTATGCTGAAAATCCTCCCGTTTTGTGTGGTAAAATTAGGTGCCTCACTCATCCTTGCGTGTACACAGTATGTCTCAGAAGAAGTAGAGTCAGAATGTTCCTTAGAGACAAGGATGGTGAGACTTCATCTCACGCTCTTTGGACATGTCAGGAGAGACCAGTGCCCCAAGAAGGACATTGTGGTTGGTAGAGGAGAGGGACAGCGAAAGAGAGGAAGGACCTCTAGCAGATGGACTGACAGACACAGTGGCGGGTCTATTGTGCATAAGGTCGGAACTGACTCGATGACCCTTGACCACAACATAATATCACACTGTGTAGAGAAGCCCTGTGGTGGTGCAGTGGCTGTGAGCTGGGCTGCCACCTGTAAGGTCAGCCGTTCAAAACCACCAGTCGCTCTGTGGGAGAAAGGTGAGGCTTTCTACTCCAGAGAAGAATTACAGTCTCAGAAACTCACAGGGGCAGTTCTATCCTGTCCAACAGAGTTGCTATGAGTTGGCATTGAATCAATGGCAGTCAAGGATCACACTACATATTGCTAAAACACAGTGACAAAACCATGAAGCACCTCACAGCTGTGAGGACAAATGTTATATATTATTATATAATATTATTACATAATATTATATAAGACCAGTGATCTAAGGGGTGGTGGGGACAGGGGGGACAAGATAAAAACTTTCATGCCAAAGAGGACAGACTTTGGAGATTATTGATCGGGGGTGGGTACGGGAGGTCAGAAAAAGCAACGGGCTAGACTGTCAACGACAAGAAACCAAGGACTGACTGAAAGGTAAAACCCCTGGGAGTGTGGACTTGTAGTTTAAACTGTTGAATACCCAGTAGAAGATCCAAAATGGAAACCCCACCAACATTACAATAAAAATATTATATGAATATTTTAAATGATTAGTTTCTAACACACCCTACACCTGATATGGCCTCATTAAATAACAGAGAAAATCCCATTCCCAAATGAGATTACATCCACGGGTAACTCTTTAGCCAATGTCCCCTGTGTTTGGAAACAACTTCCAGATGAGGAGTCGAAGTCTGCCCTTTCTAACTTCCCAGAGAAACAATGCTACCTCGCCTAATATGGTATAACCCAATATTCTCTAATAAAAAGAACTTTATTCTCTAATGAAACAAACAGACAAACAAAAAAGCCCTCCTCCCCACCCAATGGATCAGATATCAGGGAAGAACTTGGAGTGCAGATTCCTAACAAGTTCCCCAAGTGCTCCCTGCGATGAAAAGTACTTTTCTACATGATGAACCTGCAAAACTTTTCTCTTTTATTAAACAGTTTTATTAGCATTTCATCCATGTCATACGATTCAATAACTCAATCATATCAAGAAGAGTTACACAATTATCACCACATTCAATTCTAGAACCTTTTCTTCTTTGTGCTCATTGTTATTCATGTAATTATATTTGTTTCTACTTGTGGCCAAAATATGCACAACAAAACATTCTCCGATCCCACAATTTCTACTTGTATAATTCAGTGGCATTGATTATACGCTTCATGGTGCGCAAGCATCAATGATATCCTTTTCCAAATTATTCCACCGCCCTTGACATAGACTCAATGGCCCCTAAGCAACCATGCCTTCTCGTTCACCCATGGTAGCCATTGGTCCAGTTTGGTTTTTCCTTTTTCTTCTTCATTTTCCTTATCTTCCTCTTGATATATTATTCACATATCATACACGTCCATGGTTAAATCATTTCCAGTGCACCCTCTCCCTGCCGTTCATGATTTGCTCCCCAAATCCCCTCGCCCTCCCTACTTTCCACTTCCCTCCACCTCCCCAGTAAACCATTGCATCAGTTATTGTCTCTATGTATCTGCCACTTCTGTGCTTCATAAACTGGGAAAGCCAACAGAAATGATCAAATAAATAAATAAAATGGCAGGAAGAATATAATGATAATAATATAAAGATAGAAATACAAATAGAGTAAGAAAGAAAAGACCACCATCAATATTTTTTTAAAAGCCAGGGAAGAAATTTTTGGCGTGGAACAAGCAAGAAATACTTGCGCCCAGAGAAAATTGAGTTTGGGTCAAGAGGCAGGTCAGCTGATCAAGTGTCATATTATACAATTATTGGATCCACCATCATCAGGTTTGCGATCATCTCTGTCTGAGAGTAAAACTGTTTGAGTCCCTCACCTGTGACTAGAGGGGATCTGCCAGAGGCTCAATCTGATGAGATGCTCTCCTGATGGATTGGGGGTGACCACTGTCCTCCACAGCCTTCTGCAAATTTGTAGCTCAAAATTTAAGCTGATACTTTTCCCCTCCTCATTTTGGATTTTGATATTGTCATCTTTAGTGGTGTGCTTCTTCTGGGTGGACTTAGTTGACGCCGCCCTGAGATGGCTGCTTGTTTGAATACAAGCCTTTAAGAGCCCAGACACTGTTCCGATTGATGGCGGGCACCCCCTGCCCTCTTCACCCCACTTTGCTGCAACGTCCTTCACTTCAGTGATCCTTTCAGGAAGGTGAGCATCGAGCAGGGCCATGTGATCAGAGCGCAGTGTTCTTCGATGGGGCTACAGTGGGATGAGCTCAGAAGCCATCACTTATCCCTGGGTGGTGAGCTGCTCTGGCTTAGTTTGGAGATCCATTTTGCTGAGAACCCTGAGTCTGGAATGCAGGGTACCCCTCTCAGTGGCTCCTTCGTGTGTTCACTGGGGGGTCTCTCCACTGTGCGCTACTCAGCTGCCATCCTGCTCCCCACCCACCCACCCACCAAACCAACCAACAAACCTTTCTCTTTATCCAAAATTAAATAGTCCAAGTTCTCTTAGCCTATCCTCCCTAGGACCCTAATTGGTTTCCTCTGCAAACAACAGATCCTACCCATTTTCCCATGAAATGACAGCACTCCTGCAGGAAAACCATTTCCCAGGTGGATTCACGTATTATTCAGTGTCACAGTAAATGCTTAGTGAGTCAATATTATCGACAGGTATTGTGGCGGGAGTTGAAGAGACACAACAGACAAAGGAGGGGTGGTTCCTGCCCTGCATTCTTGAGAGAAAAGGGGAGAGCAGGGAAGACAGAGGGAGAGAGGGACGAAAAGAGAGAGGAAGGGGCTAAAATATAAATAAGTATAACGTATAACAAGGAGTCCCTGTAGTCCAGGGCTAAATGGTCACCTGTTTGCTGAAAGGTCACTGGTTGGAATTCCCCTGCTGCTCTGCTGGAGAGGATGCAGCAGTCTGCTCTTGTAAATAGTACAGCCTTAGGAGCTGAACGGGGCGCTTCTACACTATCCTTCCTATAGGGTTACTGAGTCGGACCTGGACGACAATGGGTTAATCAGTGCTATGGCAAAAATCAGGAGCTGGGATAGAGTGGTCAGGAAAGGCCAGATAATAGGTTAAAAATGGAAGTTTGAAATATGTCACACTAAGGCAAACATCAAGCTGAAAGAAAACAGGTCTTACAGAAAGCAAGGAAAACTGTAGGTCAAACATAACAAAGAAATAAAGAGCAGAAACACTTCAGTAATTAACAAGGTCCATCTGCTTTGGGGGTACATCAAACTGCTTATCCAAAAAATTAAGCCCTTGTGAGACTGTCAAAAGGACCTCTAGTGCCGGTCAGGGGGCAGTGTAGCATCGATGAAACATACAACTTTCCTCTAGTTCTTAAATGCTTCCTCCCCACCGCTATCATGATCCCAATTCTACCTTATAAATCCAGCTGGACCGGAGGATGTACACTGGTACAGATAGGAACTGGACACACAGGGCATCCAGGACAGATGAACCCCCTCAGGTCCAGTCAGTGGTGAGAGGGGTGATGCCAGGAGGGTGGAGGGAGAGTGGGGATAGAAAGGGGGAACTGATTACAAGGATGTACATATAACCGCCTCTCTGGAGGCCGGTCAACAGAAAAGTGGGTGAAGGGAGTATAAGAAATGACAAAATAATAATGACTTGTAAATTATCAAGGGTTCATGAGGGAGGGGTAAATGGGGAGGAGGTGAAAAATGAGGTGCTGATGCCAAGGGCTCAAGTGGAAAGCAGATGTTTGAGAATAATGATGGCAACAAATGTGCAAATATGCTTGACACAATGGATGTATGTATGGATTGTGATACGCGCCGTATGAGCCCCCAATAAAATGATTTTTTAAATAACTGCATAGTAATATGAAGAAATAAAGATAATGGCATAAAAAAGGACCTCTGGTGGTGCCGTGGTTAAGTGCTCCACGGCAAACCGTACGGCCTGTCATTTGGACTCACTCACCGCTCTGTGGGCGTGCGATGTGCCACTGTTTCTGCCACGAATACAGCCTTATAAACCCTGTGCGGCTGTTCTACTCTGTCCGATAGGTTCACTCTGAGACTGGAACGACTTGAGGGCAATGGGTTTGTTCAGGGACTTCCACAAAGACCAGTCATATCCTGGGGCCTCAAAGAAAAAGCTCCATACGTTTCAAGTGATGGAAACGCAACAGCAGCATGGCCTCGTCACAGGCAATCGATGTAGAAGCTCAACAAAACTAGACAATGAGAAGACTCTTCCACAAGGAAATTCCAAAACTCAGTCTCAAGCAACCTTAAGGTAAAACACAGGCAGAAATAGCAGGCATTCTGGGGAAATCTAAACCAAGGAGAGAGATGCATCCAAACTTGTAGAAGGCAGAGTCAACATCAGAAACTAGGATAACGTTGTTGTGGTTGAATTGGGTTCACCCAAAATATGTGTTGGGATCCTAAACCCTATGTTTGTAGCTGTGGTCTTGTCTGGGGAAAGCATCTCTTTATTTGGCTGTGGATGTGGTCTTGTTGGGAAAATTGTAACTTGACTTGGTGCTAAGCTTGTCCTTAGTCGAATCACTGCTGAGTTTTACGGAGCAGCATGAACACAGAGATGGGACCAGCACACGCAGAGGGTGCTCTGCTGACGATGAAACAAGGTGACTCTCAAAGACCAGGAGTTCCCAGGACTGCTGGCTCTTCAAAATTGAAATAAAGACCTTCCCCTACAGCAGGGGGGTCAGACTCAATTAAAACGCGGGACAATTGGTGCAACAGACAAGACTCACACGGGCCACATCACATTTACAAATTTTGTTAAATTTATATTTTGAATGAGGATTCAGGAATATGTATAGGATAATTAAAACACTATATAATTGTTTTATTTAAACATTTATTTTATGTATTTATAAAACTATTCTTCTTACCTGAAACTTGCCAGCGCTTTCCTCCTACTAGTTTTCACTTGCCTCTTGTGTTGTGACTGGAAAATATAACAGAGTAACTAATAAAACACACAAAGTGTTGGACAGCCGACAAACGTGATGCACAATCGTCATGGCTTCCCTCTAACAATGTGAACTAGCGCTGCTGCTAGGGATGATTCACCACAGCACAACCCAGAGGGCTCTTTTTAACCTTTTCGCTATTGGGGTCTGTCTACATGACGTGACACTCAGAGTGGCAGACATATCGCTTCCAAACGTCGTGGGAACTGAGTCAGCGCGTTTAGACAGGTCCACAGGCTCCCAGCAAAGGCCTGGGTCACATGTATACTCGTCTTCAGTAGTTAAAGGGTCAACGAGGGAATTATGTGTACAGTATTGCCTCGATCTCCCCTAAATACTATTTTCTTCCTAACAATTTTTTCTATTTTTATTTTATTGCAGAGCATCGCAGGCCACAGAAATTTATGTCGGGGGCCGCATGTGCCTCGCGGGCCGCCAGTTCAACATCCCTGCGCTAGAGAAACAGACAGAAGTCGTACTTCTAGCCTCCTAAACTGTGAGGAAATAGCATCTTTTTGCCTTGGCAGAGAGCCTTCATTGTAGCAACATAAGGATGATCTCAGCTGCAGTCACCACCTCACTCAGCATTGTGTCCCTTCCTGCTGATGACCTCCATTCAAATAACTATGGAAAGCAGGAATATGAGGGCCTGGTCCTCCCAGCCCCAAGGGTGGTCAACTCTGGAGCTCCAGATACCCCACAGAGGACGCAAGAGTCATGGAGCCTACTGCACGGAGCAACTTCTCCCTCTGCCCACTTGTGTTTCCGGTCCCTTCCACCCCTGCTTATTCCAATGGCACTCCCTAATACACACCCTGCTTTCTGCACCAACCGTCGGCTCAGAATCCACATCCGTGGGAACACAGCCTGCAGCAAATAAGGCAGATGTGCAAATGTACAGAATAATGAGAGGAGTGATAACCACGGACACTGGGAATTCAAAGAATTCCTACACGTGAATCTGAATGAAATGAATCATTTTAAATTTAATAAAACCAAGACAAGAGAAAGAGAAAATTAAAGCCATCCTATTCTATCAGGGAAAAAACAACACAGAAAGTGGTTGTTGCTTGCAGACAAAATGGGATCAGCTGAGAGAATTCCAAAGGAACGGTGAAACCCTCAAAGAATGGACCATTCCAGTGCAACCTCTTTCAGAGCAGAGGCAAGGTAAGGGTGGGGGCGGGGGTGGGGAGAGGTGCTCAGATTATTTTTGTAAACCAGTGTAATTTTAGTTCAAAAAAATACTGCATTGAACAACTCAATTACAGATCCATCTCAATTCTGAACATCAATTCTAAATGTGATAGCTTATTTAAGAATTATTCACCATGATCAAATGGGATTTATTCCTGGAAGGGCTGTATGATGCGATATTAAGAAAAATATTAATAGAACTCATCACATTGCGACCTCAAAGGAGAAAATCGGGTAGCCATGTTCATAAAGATTGAAATAGCATTTGACAAAATCAATAACCTCATCCTGATAAAAACTCACAGTAAAATAGGAATATATGAATTAGTCAACATAATGATATGATGTACTATATTGGTTTCATTCCCGAAGTAGACTTAATAAGGAAACATGAGAGGCAGTTTCCCCAAAGTCAGAAAAAGCCATGTAGAATCACTGGTCCCACTACCATTCAGTATTATCCTGGAGACATTAGGCAACAATTAGAAACAAGAAAGAAATTAGAGGTAAGCTTTAAAAATCACTCTTTGCGTCTGCAGTACCTGAGGTGGAAGGCAGCTGGCCCTATCTGACCTCCTCCCGTGTATCTATTGCCGTGAGGCAGGGCTCAGACATGCCCCACCTCCATCCTTCTTGACCCTGGCTGACACCAACCATTCTTCCCATGCACTCAACTTCTTTTTTTCTTTTTAATCATTTTATTGGGGTTCTTAAAGCTCTTATAACAATCCATACATTCATTATGTCAAGCACATTTGTACATATATTGCCATCTTCCTTTTCAAAACATTTTCTTTCTACTTGAGCCCTTGCTATCAGCTCCTCTTTTTTTTCTCCCTCCTCCACCCTCCCTCCCTCATGAACCCTTCATAATTTATAATTTTTTATTATTTTCATATTTCACACCATCCGCTGTTTCCTTCACCCATGTTTTTATTGTTTGTCCCCTTTAGGGGGTCAGTTTTATGTCAATCATTGTGATCGGGCTCCCCTCTCTTCCCCCACCCTTCCCCCTACCCTCATGGTATCGCTACTCCAATTACTGTTCCTGAGGGGGTCATCTGTCCTGAATTCCCTGTGTCAAGAGCTCTTATCTGTACCAGTGTCCATGTTCTGGTCTAGCCAGATTTATAAGGTAGAATTGGGGTATTGATAATGGGGGGAGGAAGTATTAAAGAACTAGAGGAATGTTGTGTGTTCTGTTGGTGCTATACTGCACCCTGGCTGGCTCATCTCTTCCTTGAGACCCTTCTGTGAGGGGATGTCTAATTGTCTACAGATGGGTTTGGGTCTCCACTCCACCGCACCTCCCACCCCACCCCCAATTCACATCAATATGATTGTTTGTTCTGGGTCTTCTGATGCCTGATACCTGCTCCCATGGACACCTCATGATCACACAGGCTGGTGGGTTTCTTCCATATGGGTTTTCTTTCTTTCCAGCTAGATGGTTGCTTGCTTATCATCAAGACTTTAAGACCCCAGACACTATATCTTTTGATAGCCAGACACCATCAGCTTTCTTCACCCATTTGTCTTCAGCGATCGTGTCAGGAAGGCCATGCCCTCTCTTTATAGGCTGGGCTTGATAATTCATTGCAATGACCACACAGGACTCAGGTAATATTCATGATTAAAGGGGTTTCGCAGAGAAGTTAATAGGTTACCACAAGTCAGGATCAGCAAACAGTAAGGGTACAGTTATTGGTCCACAACCACACCTCTCTTCAGCCAGGAGCCAAGTCTATCTCCAATCCTCAGCCTCTCAGCCACAGGGTCCCTTGACTTTTGCCTCCCTGGGTCAAGAAGCAAGCCTGCCTGCTGCCTGGTTTCACAGACCCACAGTCTCGGGCCAGGTGAAGAAAAGGCTCCTCATAGTCTCAGTGCTGCTCCTCTGAGATTTGGTGACACAGTCTCTGGTGCATCTGGCCTCAGCCTCCATCTCTTCAGATAGAGATCTTGGAATGTCCTCTGCCAAGTGGTCCTGTGATTTCTCTCTGTGTCCCAGGCTTTGATGATGGTGGGGTACCTCTTTTAACAGATCATACCCACAGAAGAATGAAGGATGGTGTCTTAAGTCATACCTTCTAGTAAAGTCGTCTTTAAGATACCCCCAAGGAAACAAAGGACGGGACTTGGTTCAGACACTCTACTAAGATCAGGACTCTGTAGGACACATACCCTCTAACTCTGTCCAAAATGGGGGTTACACCCACAGGCACAGAGTCCAGGATTATAATACATCACATGCGGAATTATTGCTAGAAGAGCAATATTCATTGATGACATCTCAGAGTGATGACAATTGAAAGACAAAGGGAAACAATTAGCCAACAGACTAATGGACTATGCCAACATCAGTCTTCATACCCCAAACCAGAAGAAGTAGATGGTGCCCAGCTTCCTTGACTAACTGCTCTGGAAAAATCACAGTAGACGGTCGAAGATATTGCAGGAGACAAATATGGGGAGTGGGGGATACTCAAAACCTTAAAAGATACCTGACTTACTGGTTGGAAATAGACAGATGAGACCCTGGGAGTGTGGCCCTTGCCCTTCAGGTCTGAACTGAACTCACCCAGTAGCAGAATAATCAACCGTTTAAGATCAAAAGAGCAGTGTCCACCCAAGGGTTAGGCAAGAAGGAGGAATGGAAACAGGAACCACGGAGGAGGTAGGTTAAGGGATGGGACATTGAGGTGATGCAATTGATGATCTGATTGCAAAAAAGACAAAACAGGAAAAGAGAACCAATTTTACACACACACACACACACACACACACACACACATGCATTTTTGGGAACCGTGTCCTCTATCTTAAGAATTCCTTTGCCTCTCCATTTCCCGTAGGCATCTTTGAGCTGGAATTGACTGACTCCGTCACAGGGCGTGGGGGCTCTTCGTTGGGGTCACTGCTCGAATATCTCCTTCTTGCTAGTTCTTTTGTGACCACTGTACATGTCACCATTACCCTCCATCTCCTTCATCTTTCTCCTTAGCACTTACTGCGATCCGCAATTATAGTTCATAGGCCATTGTTTCATGTGCTTACTGTCTGTTCCCCTACTAGAAAGTAAGCTCTAGGCAGACAGGAGTACCACGTATCGTGTCCATTGTACAGCCATATTGCCTGCAACAGAGCCTGGCGCATGGCTGGAACTTAATAAATAAAATATTTGTTGATTGGATAAACAGATGTGGGAATAAATGAACACATAAATGCAAAAATTGGAGTTCTTTACAAGCTTAAGGTCTTGATTTCGTTGTATGACCCAGTGGAAATGTGGTCCAACTGAAAAAGGCTGGGGAACCTTTTGTGACCTGAGTGGAAATAACATTTTAATGTCATCAAACCCATTGCAAATTATTCAAAATTAGCATAAAGAGCATGTTGGTTTCTTCTAATACCCGTTTATTATATTTGCAGTTATATCATTACCTTTCACCAGGGACCACTAGTCACAATAAGCACAGGTTGAACTTCATAGTAGGTAATGGTGAAGAAGGCAGGGGTGCTGCAGTGGAAAGAGGCCGGCCTGGCCGGGAACTCTGGCTTCAGCACTTATGAACAGTGTGCTCAAGTGCATGGCCTTCAATCCTCCATCTGCGTGGGAAGCCCATAACTAGCTTCATGATCTTGAGGGACTTCTGATGCCTTGCGGGTAAAATGGGGGTGGGGTGGGATTGCACACTCTTCTTTAGAGAGCTGTCATGAAAATTAATTTAGGTAGCTCATACAAATCACTCAGAATAAAACCTAGTCTTTTGTAAGGTGATCAACACTCCAAAGATATTGGCTATTATCGTACTAAGGCTCCCTCGTGCCACACACGGGTTAAGGAACTCACTGATAGTCGGAAGGACAGTGGTTCAAATCTACCTGGTCATCTTCAGGAGAAAGATGGGCAATATGTATCTTTCCCAATATCACAGCCTCAGAACCCTGGGAGGCGGTCTTCCAGGATTGTATTGTCAGAGTTGACTCAGTGACACGCACCAACGACTTATCACTGAGGGCAGTGGTGGTTCAACGGGAGCATTCTCCACACCTGTCCTGGGAATCTGGGCTGGATTCCCAGCTGAAACACCTCACAGATAGCCACTGCCCGTCTATCAGTGGAGGCTTGCGTGTTGCTATAATGCGAGACAAACGGACTTCAGAGGAACTTCCAGACTCAGGCAGGCTAGGGGGAAGAGCCTGAGGATCCACTTTGAGTCAATCAGTCAATTAGAAATTAATTACCTAAAACTCTATGAATCACAGTGCTCTGGCCCCATCCTGCATGAGGTTGCCATGATTCAGGTAGGGGGACATCCTGACAGCAGCAAACAATAGCGGCACCATAATTAGAAAGAACTTTGGGCATAATCATTTATAAGGACCTAATAAAATCACCTGTGAAGTCTTTACTGTGTATATAATAACTATCAATGTCATTTAATCCCAACACTATCCTATCCCATTCCCCGTAGGAAGAAAATGAGGTTTATCACACAGGAATTCGATGTTTCAGGGGTGGGCAGTGGGGGCAGATATCTGGCATTCTGTAAACTATCATTACCAAAAAAAATTTAAAGGAAGAATTACAGACAATATTCTTCTTTTTTAAGCCACAGGAAGCGTGCGGACTATTTAAAACATTGCTTATTAGAAACCCAAAAGAAAATGTGCCAAAGACCACAAGTACCAGGCACTCAAAACCAGCAAAGTCAACGAGAAGGCCACCCTGGAAAGACCGCCTTCCAAAACCTGGAATTGGAGCCCAGGTGCGCAGAGCAGGCGAGTCCACACAACCCAGCAACTGAACAGCACTTGGCAGCGCATGTTAAGTACCTGCCATGTAAACTGGGAATTGCGCCCCCAAAAATGATTTTTTAAAGTACTTTGCAAAGAATCAACAAGACATGTCTTAACTTTTATCCAAAGGAGGATGTGAGCACTGTAGGAAATGCTCATCCAGGTTAGAAAACGAGAGAGGAAGCAAGAGGGATGTGGGGCTGTGCAAGGGAAGCTGTATGTTCTTCAGTTAGTCAAAGGCTTAACAGGTGGCTAGCGCCTGGGAGGGGAGCGTAGGGCAACCCTGACAAGTAACGGTGGCAAGACAGAGACTTGTGAAGAGACAGGGCCAACGCTTCTGCTCGGTCCTTCTGTTTGTTGCCATTGGGTTGGCTCAACGCAGGACACCCTTACGTATCACAGAATGAAATGTCACCCAGTCCACCCTCTTCCCAATCATAGATGTGATGTCTGGGCACAGCGTGGAGGCCATCAGGTCCAGCCATTTCATGGAATGTTCCTTCTTTTCATTGACCCTCAACTTAAACATGATTTTCTTTCCTAGCCATTGGTCTTCCCAGAGAATGTGTGCAAATGAACAAGTCAATGGCTCGTCATCTTAGCATCGGACAACTATTGCGGCTGTGTTTCTTCTGACTGATTTGTGCATTCTTTTGGCGATCCATGGCATATTTAGTATTTTCACAACACCAAAGTTTGCATCAACCCATCTGTCCTCCTGTTTTCATCAGCCAACTTCCAAATGGACAAGGCGATATCCCCTCCCCATAAAAGGATTTTTCCCCCTCAAAGCTTTGTATTTAAATTCTTTTTATAAAAAAATCTTATCACCTTCAAAGTACTTTCCATTACACTTAATATATTTGTCAAATGTGTGATCCCATTCTTTTTTTTAATCATTAAAAAAAATTATTGGGAGCTCGTACAACTCTTATCACAATCCATCCATCCATCCATTGTGCCAAGCACATTTGTACATTTTTTGCCATCATCATTCTCAAAACATTTGCTTTCTGTTTGAGGCCTTGGTATCAGCTCCTCAGAGAAGAAGCACACAGCCTAAGTGAATACAAGGTATTGAATGGACCAGGTAGCAGACACTAAGGAACAAAAACAATCATTGTGTGATCACCTTCCTCATATAAACGCTGAAGACGAAAGTGTGCATAAGCAAGTGTGGTGAAGAAGGCTGATGGTGCCTGGCTACTGAGAGATATAGCATCTGGGGACTTAAAGGCTTGAAAGCAAACAAGCGGCCATCTAGCCCAGAAGCAACAAAGCCCACACGGAAGTAGCGCATCAACATGGGTGATCGTGAAGGGCAGAGGAGACCAGGTCTCAAGCAACAAAGGAAGGGTGGGGGGGGAATCACATCACCGTGAATGAGGGGGAGTGAGTGATGGGGACCCAATGCCCATCTGTAGACAACTGGACATCCCTTGCAGAGGGGTAGTGGGGAGGAGATGAGTCATTCAGGGTTCAGTGTAGCAACAATGAAACTCAAAACCTTCCTCTAGTTCTTATATGCTTCCTCCTCCCCAATTATCATGGTCCCAATTTTACCTTGCAAACCTGGTTAGACCAGAGGATGTACAGTGGTACAGTTGGGATCTGGAAACACAGGGAATCTAGGACAGATGAACCCCTCAGGACCAATGGTAGAGTGGCGACACCAGGAGGGAAGGGAATGTAGAAAGGGGGAACTGATCTCGGGGATCTACATATAACATCCTCTCTGGGGGATGGGCAACAGGAAAATGGGTGAAGGGAGACGCCGGGTAGTGTAAGATAAGATAAAATAATAATTTATAAATTATTAAGGGTTCATGAGGGAGGGAGGGGGCAACGGGGAGGGAGGGGGAAGGAAAGAAAGAAAATGAGCTGATTTCGATTGGGGGGGGGGGTATGTCAATGTAGCGGAGGCCCTACCTACCCTTAGTGTTTGATTAAAGGGAGGTGATGAATTATTTCAAACTTGAGGATGGCAGAAATGGCCTTGTGGATCACTCGCTTACAAGGACAGAGAGAGCAAGTGCTTTCTTTCAATGGTGGGGACGGTGCTGAAGCCGAGGTATTCTCTTTCAGGTAATGGGCAGGATCAACCTAGATTCAGGGCCCAAAGGGACAGGAAAACATCAAAGTGCTGAGCGGCACCATGCAGAATCCTGCCTCGGTTCTACTGGCGCCACTATGTGGGCAGTACTTTACAAAACCGATGAAGACAAAGGATCAAAATGTAAGGGTCAGCTGTGTGGTAGATATATAATCATTTGTCAACTTAAGGATTAAGAGTGTAGGGTTGGAGTCTACCTTGTCAATCAGATCATAGCCAATGAGGCTTCCAAGTGGGCATGGCCTTCTGAGAATTCTGGGAAATCTGGTACTTCCTCTTTGGAGGTGAGATTCTCTGCTCACACCCTGGGAGACATAGCACATGGACCCACCCTGATGCAGAGACCCCTGCCAGCGCTGAGATGTTTCCAGTGACACTGGATCCAAGGACTTTCTACCCAGTGGCCTGTGATCTTCTACATTTGGCATCATTGTGTGTGTTTTGTGAGTCTGAAGAGGACTTTATAGATTGCTATCAGACATATGGGCTAGTATCAGACAGTAGCCATGACACACCTTGTTCCACATCCTCTTCGGAATCATGCCTGAACTGCTGGCAGTTAGTTTCCTGTCAATGTACTGCTGCAGCCGTTGACGGGAGCTCTTCGGCAAAGTTGCATCATCTGCAAATCACAGGTTGTTTATGGTGATGCATCCTTCTTATGGTCTAGCTTCTCAGACAGAGCATATAGATTGAATCAAGTGTGATGAGGTGCTACAACCCAGACATATGCCTTCCTTGATTTCAAACTGCTCAGTATCCCCTCATTCTGTTCTAACCCCTGCCTTTTGGTCAACCTATAGGTTCTATAGGAGCACAATCAAGTGTTCTGGAACTCTCGTAATGTTTTCCATCGTTTATTCTCATATAGAAAATAAACTTGTAAGTCAATGAAACACAAGTAAGCATCTTTTTAGCATTCTCTGCTTTCAGTCTGCTGCTATCAATAATGAAATTAATCATCCTACATCCTCTTCTGGATAGGGCTTGAGCTTCCTGCTGAGATATCACCGCAATTACCTTCAACAAAACTTTACTTGCATGCGGTAGTAATGACACTGTTCAATAAAGTGCGCCTTCTTTTAGATCACTTTTCCTTTAAATGGGCACAAATATGGACCTCTTCTCATCGGTTAACCAAGAAACTGGCTTCCAATATCCTTGGCACAGACAAATGAGGGCGCTCAGCCCAGCAGCCATTAATTAAGCCATCTCCATCGCTGTTCTGTCAACTTCTGGAGCCTGGGTTCTGCCTTCGGTGCAACTTGGACTTCTTCCTTTAATACCATCAGTGTTGGGTGGCATGCTACCCTCTAAAATGATTAGATGTCTAGAAATTCATGTTTAAAGTGTTTTAAATAAAGTAACTCTTCTGAGAGCCCTAGTGGCATAGTGGTTTCGTGTTGCACTGCTAACCTCAAGATTAGCAGTTCGAAACCACCAGCTGCTCCTAGGGAGAAAGGCAAGGTTTTCTACTCCCATCAAGAGACACAGTCTCTGAAACCCACAGGGCCAGTCCTACCCTGTCCTATGGGACCACTTGAATCGGCATTGACTTGATGGCAGTGAGTGAGAGCCTGTTTTCTGGTTATTTTTTAATATGGGACACAAGCACCTATATGCATATATCATAGATTCATATCAAGAAATTCAGGCCTGATTTGAAAGAAATCTGGGCAATCTACTTCCCACTGCTAGCCAGTGAAAGTCCTATACACCATCACAGAGTGTGGTCTAATACAGAGCTGCACGTGTCCCCGAGGGGGGAGGGCAATCAAATCACACCGGGGCTGTGACAACAGACTTGAGCATATCAGAGAGGTTCCTTTGAAGTGTGCCCCAGAACTCCCCAAAGTAAGACGTGGTCACATTGCATCACTTTCCAGTCAGGCCACTCAAGCATCCTCTCAAACGTCTTATTCACACGGAGTTTGCATCTTAAAAAGAACATTTTAAACTGAAATCCTCTCCAGGTAATAAGGCTGGCTGTATTGGATCGGGGAGGGAGAGGCAGAGGGTGCTTAGTTGCCTGGGAGGAGGTGGGGCATCGACTCAAGAGTCTGTAATCAGCATGCTGGGGGGCATCGTTCCTGGGAGACAGAAAGGAAGGAAGGACTGAGTCACCAGTCACCCTGGGATCCTGCCCAGAGGCTGACCACCATGTCTAAGGAGAAGGTCGTGTGGTGCACAGGCTCCTGGGACGCCATTGGATTCTGTGACTACAGAGCCGGCCACAGCTCTGAGATATCCACCGAGAAACTAAGCAGAATCCAACCCTATAAGGTGTTGTGGCTCGGGCAACTGGAACAAGAGGAAAGGCTTTGAGACACCATCGGACAGTACATGGGTTAGCAGAATCCAATCCATTTGCAGAGCACACTCAGCAGCGGGCAAAGGGAACGAAGAGAAACGTCAGAGCGGAACTTGATGGTGGTCATTTCAAAGGAGAGAGCCTGAATGGCAAGGCCTGCCCTGCAGGGCCTGCTGGCGGGGTCGATGCAGAGTGAGTGGCTCGAGAAGACTCCACCGCTCAGTACAGCGCAAACCTTCACATCGACAAGGCATCACTAAGAAGGCAATTCACCTGAGCATCACGGAATGGCTTCCTTTCATCTTGAGGAAGTTTCAGGTTTCAATAGGGAGGTGACAATGGACGCCAGACGCAGGATGGTTGTCTACTGGTTTAAAGGAGTCCCTGTCTGATGATAGCAGTGAATGGGCTTGCTGCTAAGCAAAAGGTTGGAAACTCGAGCTAACTCGGAGGTGCCCTGATGATCTTTCAGATAATTAGCCACTGAAAGCCCTGTGGAGCCAGGTCTGCTCTGACACACCCAGTCACCACACCACGACTCATGGTCACCACGACTCAGGGACCACTGATTGTCTGCTTTTTAATTATGTTTAAGAATAGATTTTATGGATATTGTGATAGCAGCTGTATTTGATGCTTAAAATGTCTAAAAGGTTCAAGAGGATTCTGCATGTTATAGAAGAACAGCTTAGACTCGTGATCTTTATTTAAATTAAGGTGAAGGAGTTAAATTTATATTGCGATATCTAAGTTCATAGGTATTTAGACCATTTTACCAACTTGACTGAAGCATTCCAGTTGAGAGTCGCGGATAATTCTATCACATACATTAGATACGTTCGCAATGTTTAAGCACTTGGGAAAACTGCTTAATAGTTCCCAAACTTACAAAGTTTTTAAAACCTGAAGAGGGCTGTATTACATTTGTAAATAACAGTTAAAAGATATAAGAGGATTTTATTAGCCAGATGATATAAGACCATTGAATAAATAAAAACACAATGTTATAAGCTGAACTTTTAAAAACTTAAAGGAAAAAATTATCTTCGAATGAATAAATCAATATTTATTTTAAAGTCTCAAGTGGCCTCAAGCAGTCCCCCTGGGCAGCAGAGCAGTCACTCCGGCACAGAGCAGGGCCCTCGGGAAAACGGCCCCCTGATCTGCCTCCGCCACCCGCCTTCGGGGAGTCGTTTCACCGCTCTCTGCTCTACATGCTCCCTCATTTATAAGGAAGACCGGTAACCACCCTGGTCCCTTAAGGTGCTTCCAGATCTAGCATTCTAGAAGCCCAAGACTACTTGTTCCACTTGGGATCTGGCTTTGACAGGCTGCTGAGTGGATGGTTGCTCAGGAAGGCTGCCACACCTTGATAAAATCCTCTTTGGCTGTTGGCCAGAGACTCTTTCAGTTCATGGATTGTGATGCATTCCACTTACTCGTTTATGTTTAAGGCTTATAAACATGCGTCCTGACCCAAACCCAGATAGGACTACAGGACAAAACTCATGAGCAAGGAGAGCCTCACAATTTGCAAAACATGTGGACTCTTGTTAAGCCCAGAAAGCTCAAAAGGCAAGCCAGATCGTGTGCTGGACTCGCTCGATCTTGGCGTTGTGGTTATTGCGTGCTGTTGAGTAGGTTGCCACTCTGAGCAACCCTGTGACAACAGCAAAGCCTCTGCGCTCTCGGCGCAATCCTGGCTGCATTCGAGCGCACTGTTGCAGCCACTGTGTCGATCTACCTCTTGCTCACTGGCCCTCCAGTTTACCAACCATGATAGCCTTTCCCAGAGACTGGACTCTCCTGATAACATGGTCCAAAGTCCATGAGGAGCGGAGGTCTCAACATCCTCACTTCTGAGTATTCTGGCTATATTTCTTCCAACCCATCTTCCTTCTTTGGCAAGCCGTGGTCTTTTCCATATTCTTTGTCAACACGATAATCCAAATGCCTCTGTTCATCTGCAGTCTTCCTTATTCACGGTGCAACTTTCACATGCAAATGAGGCCATGGAAAACCAGGGCCTGAGTCAGGCACACCTTTGTCTTCAAAGTGACATCCTTTCTCTCCAACGCTTACAAGAAATCGTATGTAGCAGGTTTTCCCAATGCAAGACATGGTTGACCGCTGCTTCCGTGAGCGCTCATTTTGGATCCGAGCAAAATGAGCTCCTGGACAGCTTTCATCCCTTCTCCATTTATCATGATGCTGCCTGTTGGCCTAGTTTTGAGAATTTTGATTTTCTTCGCAATGAATTGTAATCCGTACTGAAGGCTGCAGGCCTTGGTTTGCATCAGCAAGTGCTTCAAATCCCCCTGCTTTGGGCAAGCATGGTTGCATCATCTGCACCATGTTGTAAGCTGTTAATAAGCCTCCTTGCAATCCTAATGCTGCGTTCTTCTGCACAGAGCCTAGCTTCTCTGATGATTTTGTCAGCACACAGGTTGAATAAGTATGGGGAAAGGATACAACCTTGATGCACACCTCTCCTGATTTAAACTACTCCGTACTCCCTCGTCCTGTTCAAATATCCGTCTCTTGGTCCAGTTACAGGTTCCACATGAGCACAATGAAGTATTCTCGAATCCTCATGCTCTCAATGGTATTCATAGTTTATCGTGACCCACACAGTCCAATGAATTTGCATAATCAATAAAATAGATCTCAAGATAAATTATTCATTCCAACTTATCCATGTGCAATGTCAAAAATACCTGGTGAAGAAAACACTTTCCCTTGGCACTCATCAGAACAAAGAAGTTGATCAAGTCACACAGTTACACAAGAGACTACCTTAGATAGGACCATGAGCTGCTTGCCTTGTGGGCTCATTGGTAGATGAACCCACTCTTTGAGTAGCTAAGATTGGTCACAGAAAAGTCATGATGCTGTAGAGTTCGTTCCCAGTCCCTAGTGGGACCCGCCACTTCCTCTACAGGTTTCCCTCCAGACATGCTTGGTATGCTTCTTCCCACCACCATCTGGACTCCACGTTTCATTTATTTTGCTCCATTTGTTTGTCCTACCACTTATTCGTTCTGGGATCGGGGTCACCATATACAGCTGGATAGACCGTGTTCGGGTGAGCTCTAAAGAGCATCCTTGTCAGGGCTGCAGCATCAGTAGTCCCACCGTGAACTGTGTAGGACACAGGGCGGGGACCTTCTGTGCAACTGTAAACACGCTCCTACCTCTTTGCGTTTGTGTCTTTGCCTGTAGCAATGGAGCATAGACTCAGCTTTGCGTGGTTGGGGGTCCCGCGGAGTGCAAATGGCTAATACAATGGAGTGCTAACCAAAAGATTGGAGATTCGAGTCTCTCCAGCGGTGCCTTAGAAAAAAAGAGATGGCAATGCAGACAGGGACTTCAAAAAGTTCATGGGAAGAAATAGAACTAAAAGGTAATAAAAAATTTCCACCTATCTTTTGAAGCGCTCTCCTATTTCTGAAGAAAGAAAGAAATCATCCCAGCGAGCACAATTCTACTCTGACACCCATGGAATTGCCATGAATCAGGTTCAACTTGATGGCCATTGTGGGTTGTCTGGGGCTTTTTTTCCCCATATGATTGCTTGGAGGATAGTGTTTATAAAATATTCAGCATGGAGTTTCACACAAAATAAGCACTCAATAAATGGAATATCTTCCCAAACTCCTTATGAACAATGCTAGGGTTGGAAAGGTCTTTAAGACCTGGAATGTCCATCAAAGCCTCTTAGTCTATGCCAACTCAATCTGTAAGACAGCATGTACGGAAGGAGCTGCGTCATCAACACCTAACTGCATACTGAGGGTGACCAATGGGGACCCACGGTGAGTCCCATTGGAGAGGGAAGTGTCAGGGCTGCCACCCCAGTTTCTTCATTTATCAGGTTGACTCGCTTCCCTTTTATGGCTCATCTTCGATGTCTTCCCCCTCCTTAAAATCCTTGTGCTACCTAAGGACGGCCGCTCTTGTGGAGCAGCATTTCCATAAGTATCTTGCGGTGCTTCCGCGATTGGAGAATACGTCTGCTTGAGATTGGTTTTTACATTTTCATAGTAGTCCTGGCCTCAAATCCCGCACCCCCACCCCACCCCCACCCCACCCCCACCCCACCATGGCACCAAATAAGTCAATCTCTCTCTCTCTCTCTCTTATTGAAGGCTCACTAATGAGATATTAGCAATATAACTTGTTGGCAGCCACCCTCTGCTCTGATTGTAAAGACATGTTTAAACGTGTTTCGTTTGGAATAAACTCACATGCATGTGCCCTGGAACCCAATGTCAGTGCTTTCGGACTTAGGCTGCAGATCCATCTGGTCACCCGCAGCTCCACTGAGGTCAACCAGCTAACTCCCGTGTTCTGAGCCTGGCCCTCAGAGCAACCTCCTGATTCTTATTTAATTCATGGCTGCAAAGCAGAACTGTGCAGGTATGTGAGTCAGTTAAAACAACTGGTTGTAACCAAGAAGAAGGCAGCCCACTGCTCTCAGTCATGGAGTCCTTTAATCCGGTCCCCCGAGCAACGAGAGAGAGAGAGAGAGAGAGAGAGAGAGAGAGAGAGAGAGAGAGAGAGAGAGAGAGAGAGAGAGCCTGCTGAGCTTCCATAAGACATCGCTCGCCCCCTCTGAGCGCACATCTTAAACACCACTTCCACAGAGAAGACTTCACCTCAGCAGAGTCCGTTTTGCAAGATTTGGGGCGAGAGAGAATATTGAGTTGCTGGCATACAAAACTGTGCTAAGGTCACCCCAAACCAACAGACACTCGCACTGGAGTGATAAGGAAACCTTGCTGGACATTCAAGTCTGGGTGGGGGTGGGGTGGGGTGTCTGGCTCAGAGGAGGCGATTGCATCTCTGTTGGAGGGAAAGTGAGGAGAAGCAACATCCTCTTGGGAGAAAACGCTCCGTGCTACACGTGTGGTGCTCCGGGGAGACTATGCCTGGTACTCGGTTCCTCACTGGACATTTTTGACCTAGTTTCTATGCAGCTCTTGGTGCGTCAGTCCATGTGCTATTGGCTACTGGGACTTTAGACTTGGCTCTTTCTGGGCGAGGGAGCCCCAGTGGTGCAGGGGTGGTGCGATCTGTGTGGGTGGGCTTCACTCCGCATAGTTGGTAGTTGGACCCCCAGCAGCTGCTCGGAAGCAAGCCTGGGCATTCTACTGCTGTCCACAGTTACAGTCTCAGAAACCCACAGGCATCGCCGTGAGTCAGCACTGACACCGTGGCAGTGAGTCTTTCTAGAGGCACGACAGCCTTCACAGGCCACACGGGGAGGACCTGATGAGGAAACCCCATTAAGTGAACTGGG
The DNA here is from genome assembly GCF_050624435.1 of Tenrec ecaudatus. Lineage (NCBI taxonomy): Eukaryota > Metazoa > Chordata > Mammalia > Afrosoricida > Tenrecidae > Tenrec > Tenrec ecaudatus. Next base: position 32,785,925 of record NC_134543.1, read on the forward strand.
CTTAACCTCAAACTCACCTGTCGCATGGGACGTAAGGCTGAAACTCCCAGTGTGGAAAAAGCAGATGACTGCTAGCCCAAGAACATGGAACTGGTGGACGATGGGTTTGGGTTCAGATCTTTTGCTTTGAGGGTGCCCAATGACCGGCGGCCCGGAACTATACTTACTATTTCAGCTCCCTCCTTGCTTCATGATGACATGTATTAATCTTCTCGGTGTGGCTGTGCTGGTGTCAGTGAATATATTGGAAGATATCCCCATCACCAAGTAGTATCCAGTCACTTAAGAGCTCAGTCTGTACAACAATTCATACCTGGAGGTCCATAAATGGCCTATACTCGTACAGTTTCCTTTTCCCAACCGTGTTTAAATTCTATGCCATTGGACAAACTTATGATACTACCAAGATGTAGTGGTTACATATTGGGCTGCTAACTTCAAGATCAGCAGCTCGAAACCACCAGTCATCTCCACAGAGGAAGGATGAGGCTTTCTACTCCGGTGAAGATTTGCAGGCTTGGAGAGTCACGGGGGAAGGTCTACCTTACCCTCAAGGGCTGCTGGGAAGTGATGCCCACAAGGACTGATAATGGGTGAATCAGAGGCATATATGAACCATAGATGCACACATGGACTTGGGGCTTGCACTTAACTCTAGTCTCAACCTAAGAACAGCACATTGTTATGACATAGCCCTGTTTGAAGCTCGTCTTCATGAAGAGATCACTAAAGGTATGGGTGCTATAGAAAAATGCGGTGAAGAAACTAGATGGTGCCCAGTTATCAGAAAGAATAGCATCTGGGGTCTTAAATATTTGCTTCAAACAGTCACTTAAGTAAGGCATCAACTAAGTCCACATGAAAGAAATTCACCAGCCTGTGGGGTCCAAGGATTATAAATCATATAATACAAATCTAAAGGAGGGAATGGTATCAGAGTCTAAATTGTGAACATTTGGTTTACAGAAGGCTAGGGATGACAGGGGTAGCCCAAAAACCACTTGCAGGGTCCCCCCAGCCCCCAGGGGATAAGCCTCTGGTGAGTCCCCCCAATCATACTTGAAGTATATGAGTGATCCTGTAATTAAAGAACATTGTAAGTTGACTATGGCAGACATTGTCAAGTTAAAATATAATATCTTATCATTGATCTCCTTTTTGACCCATTTTTAAGCTGTTTCAGTTTGGGGGGAGAGGGGAAGCAAAGTGGAAATCCTTGTGGATTAAGCCTCTGGTGAATCCCTCTAACCATGGCCCAGGGGTGGGAATAGCCTGGCTAACACGCAGAAGACATTGGGAAGTGAGTGGACGGCGGCAGGTGCAGTTAGGTTAACATTTGGCACCCTCGTGATGCACAGTGGTGCAGGTGGGAACTGGAAGCACAGGGAATCCGGGACAGATGAACCCCTCAGGACCAGCGGTGAGAGTGGTGATACCAGGAGGGAAGGTGGGGTAGAAAGAGGAACGGATCACAAGGATTAGCATATAACCTCCTCTCTGGGGGCTGGGCAACAGAAAAGTGGGCGAAGGGAGATGCCAGGCAGTGTAAGATAAGCTAAAATAATAATTTATAAATTATCAAGTGTTCATGAGGGAGGGGGAGTGGGGAGGGAGGGGGAGGGGGAGGGGAAAAAGGAAAATGAGCTGATTCCAGGAACCCAAGCGGAAAGCGTGTTTTGAGAATGATGAGGGCAACGAATGTATATGTGTGCTTTACACAATTGATGTGTGTGGATTGTGATGAGTTGTATGAGCCCCAATAAAATGATTTTTTTAAATGTGCACCCTCCCATTTGACCTCCCTTATGATCCATTTAAATTTGTTCTACTTTCTAATGTTTCTTCTTTCCTTTCTCTTGAGGTTTTAAATCTATATTACTTTGCTATTGTTGGTTTTCTTAAATATCTTTCTGTGTGTGAAAATCCAGGTTAGGAAAACCTGTAGACAGTAACCATATTGATGGTTCTTTGAGGGTGTGGCAGGGAAGGGGGAAATAGGGAGCTAATAATGATGGGAATGAAAATGAAGAAAATGTTCTATAATTGATCGAGGTTATGATTGTACATCTTTTCTTGATGCAATTAAATGAATTATAACATATGAACTCTATGCCAATAAAACTATTTTGAAAATTAGTTGTAGATCAAGATATTTCTCACCTAAATATGAATTTTCAACTCCTGAAAATTGATCCACAATTGGATGGGGATCATATTGACTCCATATTTTAGAAGGGATAAGCTTAGGGGACAGGGAAACTAGATTAACAGATATGGAACAACCAGAGTAAAAATGATGAGAAGGCTGACACACTGTGAAAATGTAACCAATGTCACTAGGACTTGTTACATGGGAACCTAATTCTCAGGGTAAACATTGAGTAAAAAACACAATAAGGTATTTTTTCTAAATCTTTTTTTTTCTAAATCATTTTATTGGGGGCTCGTACAACTCCTCTCACAATCCATCCATCCATCCATTGTGTCAAGCACATTTGCACTTCTGCTGCAATCATCATTTTCAAAACATTCTCTTCCCACCTAGCCCCTAGAATCAGCTCCTCATTTATTCCCCCCACCCACCCTTCCTCATTTATGAACCCTTGATAATTTATAGATTAATATTATTTGTTCATGTCTTACACTGACCAATGTCTCCCTTCATTCACTTTTCTGTTGTCCATCCCCCTGGGAGGGGGTTACTTGTAGACCATTGTGATTGGCTCCCACTTTCTACCCCACCTTCCCCTTCCCCTCCTGATATTGCCACTCAAAATATTATTTTTAAATCACCAAGGAGGGGGACAAGTTTCCCAGCCCAACACCATAACCTTGACTCCCTTTCACTTCACACCTGGTCAATTCTTTCCCTCTTTGCTCTCTGGCCTTCCAAGCACTCGCTGGCATGCCCTGTCCCGCCAAAGTGCTCCTCGGCTGATACCGTCGGCTGACAGCTCGGGCTGAGAATGGACGAGTCGTCAGTCAGTCTTTTGCATCTGCCTTATATGAAGTTGGTTAGTGTGACTCCGTCCCTTGGGCCTGCTCGCCTGTGAACACACAATTCCAAATACAATGTACAGAGGCACTTAGGCTAAACTGAGGCTCAGGTTGACCCTACCGAGAGGTCCTAGCTCAGCTGCCACCAAGTATTCTCTGAAGAGCACTTTACAACACGTTCATTAACTTCCTGGAGCCCCCAAAGCTCACAGAGCAAACAGCCAAATCATCTCAAGGTTGGAGGCCTCATTTGGCAGCTGAGTTGCAAACGAGACAGGGATCCAGTTAATCCTGTGAGCCCACAGGTGCTAGAAGCAGCTCTGCTGGCTCACTGTCCCTGAGGGACAATGATGTCCTGTCACTGTCTTGAGCATAAGGAAGGTCAGTGGAAATTCGCTACTGACAGACGCCTTCCGGCCTTGGTTCCGTGGCCATCCTTTTGTGGCTTCCCTCTTTAGATGGTCTTTCCTCTGAGACATCCCGTGACCTTGGCTGCTCCTGTGCTTCCGCTCTGAATCCCTGTCACCCCTGTAATGGAGTGAAGGTGTCTTTCTGGGACACCAGGGCGGTGGCAAACCAAGACCACGGATGTCCTCACGCTTAGGGTTGACCCTCCTCGTTTCATCTCAGCAGGGAAAGTTCTTGCAATCCACACGCTCTTGTGTTTCCTTGCACTCTTCTCACTCCGGAGCAAAAACAAACAATTATTTAAACAGCATTTTAGTGCAATAAAGAACACCCTCCGCTTTCAACACAACCAGAAAGGAAGCCGTTGGCTGCTGTTAGGAATGAGCTGTCAGTGTCACTGGTGTTTCTTCCCCACTGGGGGCAATGAATCTGCGCAGAGCCATCTGGGCTTCTCAACATGGTCTCATGGCCAACGCTGGGTCCTTGCAAGACCCATCAGGAGGATTACGTGTGGTCAGAATTGAAGCTGACAGGTTTGAGCCTGGCTTGGCTTCAGTACCATGTGCTACAATCACTGCAGTGACCAACTGCGACATCCAGCGACTTTCACACACAAAATATCCCATCGCTCTTCTTCTCCCTCATAGTAAATGTTAAAATACATCTACTCTCTTTTGAACACGTATAGAAAGCCGGTTAGGTTCTAGCTGTGGGAAGCAAAGATGTCTGTAGTGGCTACAGGACTCTTCTGCAAACGGCAGTTTCCACCCAGAGGCTAGTCCATCAATCGGTGAGCTTACTACCTGCTCTTCAACGTGAAAGTTGCCCGCAGAGAGCCGTGCTGCACAGCCTCCTGGAACACAACATGGCTGTTCCGAGATCGCTTAGATTCCTATGGATCGCTTACTAATTATCCAACATTTATGGAATCTTCAGTCCTCAGAAATGCTTGGAACATAGATACCACTTTCTTTGCTTAAAAGGCTTGGGACCAAGAGGAATAAGACAAACTCAAGGGAGTTGAAGCTCAAAAGAAGTTGGAGTTTTTCTCTGAGTCCTTCTGACCTTCAGATCTCCATGCTTCCCAGTCAGGGTTGACCCATGCTACCCCCCTGGGGTTCCCAGATTTGTCAACTACTGACGCGAGTAGAAAGCCCAGTCTTTCTCCTGGAGAGCTGCCGGTGGTGTTGAACTCCCAACCATGTGGATTACAGCTCGACTGGTAACCACTGCCCCACCAGTGACCTTGAGATGCCCAAAGGGGTTAAATATTCCCTCCCCCAAATGGTAAGAGTTTAAGTGTCCTAGGCTTTGGAAAACTAGAGGCTCTTTCACCTCTTTTCACAAGGGAAGTCACCCCGTGGCAGAAGAAAGCTGTGCCGAGAAATGCTTCCATTCTCTTCAGAAAGTCCACACCGAGGTTCTTGTTCCATGGTTGGTATTTTCCAAAAACTTTACCTTTTCAGCTGAGAGGCACTGTGATCTGAACATCTAAAATGGGAAGAATCAGGGCAGGGCCACTGGGACCCCATCACCATTTCCCCTGCGGAGGCGAGTCAGCATTCCTTAAAGCTCGGAAGAGTGGGTGTGGTAGTAAGCACAAGAGTTAAGCTTTAGAAACATGTTGGTTCTGTCAGGGGTCATCGGGTCCGTTCTGACTCACGGCATGCCTCAGTGCAAAAGAACAAAATGCTGCCCGGCTCGGTGTCAGCCTGACAATTGCTATGATTGAATCTATTATCACAGCCGCAGCTTCAATCCATCTCATCAAGGGTTGTCCTCGTTGTCTTCGCCCGTCTATTTTCCAGAGCGCGATGTCCTTGTCCAAGGCCTGGCCTCTCCTGACAACGTGTCCAAAGTGCGTCAGAGTCCTGTCATGCTCCCATGCAAGGAACACTCTGGCCATACTTCTTTGGAGACAGGTCTGTTTGTTCTTTTGGCAGTCCGTGACACTTAGAACTAGAGTATTTAGAAACACAGCAGGTGCTAAAGACTGACAAGTGATTGAACGCCAGCTAACAGATGAACGATTAAGTATATGATGTTATGAAGTTCATGAGCCCAAAGGAAGTAGACTGAAAACTCAAAGACCAAAAGGGTTTCATCCTCTGTCCTTGGCACTCGGTCTCCGGCACACACAAACAAAGAAAGCGTCTTACCATTTCTCCTGCTGCTTTCACGTGTTTCTCTCGTGTGTGTGTGTGTGTGTGTGTGTGTGTGTGTGTGTGTGTGTGTGTGTGTGTGTGAGAAGCTATACAGGAGCCTTCCTCTAGCTACACCTGGCTCCTTCCCATGTTTTTACAATCATACATTCTCCTCTGTCTCTCTTTGAAAAGTCAGAAGTTTGGATCAATTCATGGAAAATAATCTCTGTTCTTCTTACTAGCTGAAAACAACAATGACAAGATAACTCCTCGCCCCGTTAGAATCGCGCAACCCATAAGTCACAAAGCAGCTCAGCTGCTGCTGTCGGACAGGCCCCTGAGTGGGGAAGGTTTTGTGGGGGCCACCGAGTCGGTCCAGATGCACAGCATCCCTCAGGATAAGAGAACAAAACACCGCCCGGCTTGGTGGGCAGGGTGTTTCTGGATTCCGCTTGGTACAACACAAGCCACTTCAAAATTGGGGTTTTTTTGAATAAGAACCCAAAAACAAAATCACAGCCATGGTGTCAATTCCAACTCCATGACCCTGAGCAGCAGTGTTTCTAGACTGTAGTCCTATTAGGAAGTAGAAAGCAGAGTCTTTTGAGGAGTGGTAGTGGTTTCAAACTGCTGACCTTGTGATTAGTAGGCCAAAGCATAGCCATTATTCCACCAGGGGTGATTGCGAATCTGTATCTTATTGGTGGGGACAGCTCATTTCTGCCCAATTTAGTATCAGTTTAGTATCACACTCAGCCCTCTCAGAAGCACAGGGCAACCACTTACCCTTACCCTTGTGTGCCGCAGGAAGCTCAAGATGGTCACCCCAAGCTTCCCCTCTCCAGATGCCCCTGCCCCTCTGTTAGCCTTCCCTGTCTCACCCGGCATCTCTATGAGACCCTGAGAGCGTCAGATGGATCGTGAGATACGTGCTACTCTTCTGTTGGATGCCTAAGTTTAAAGGGTGTCTGTCTCCCACCCTCAGCCCCCAGAGAGAGGGGCTGGATGGAGAGCACAGGGCCACCTTCCAGCACCTTGACCGTCACTAAACAGCCTCACTAGCTCCTAGCTCTCTGCAGGGAGCAGAATTACAGTCAAACCCCGGACAGAAGGACAGGCAGTTCCATCCGTAAGCTTCCTTCCTAGGTCTCTAGCCTATGCCGTCCATTTTGGCGTTGTTATGTAATAGCTAGGTTTTCTCCCAACCAGAAATGTCAAAGTCCATTGGGAGATTCAAAACCCCAGATGTGTGTACAATTGAAGATTGTTTTCTCTTTGTATTTCACTCCACAAATGCTCCTCGGAGGAGGAATGGAGTAGCGTTGTCAGGAGGGGAGAAGGAAGTTGGAGGGAGGCGGGGAGGAGGGGAAGAAGGGGAAACCAGTCCGACACATAACGCCCCCCACACACACACACCCAGAAGGACAAACAACAGAAATGTGGGTGAAGGGAGCCAACGGTCAGAGTAAGATATGAAAATAATAATAATTTATATTGTATCAGTGGGTCATGCAATGGGGGGAGCTGCTACCAAGGGCTCAAATAGAAAGTAAATATTTAGAAATGATGATGGCAACATATGTACACATATGCTTGATACCATTGATGTATGGCTTGTTATAAGAGCTGTAAGAACCCCCAATAAAATGATATATTTTTAAAAAGCTCATCAGATTCAACTGGAAAATACTCCTAAAGGTTAACAAACAGACCCGGATCTATTTATAGCCTTTTCTTTTTTTGTCATTGTTTTGTTTATATTGTTGTTTGTTTGTTGTTTGCTTTTCTTATTTTTGTGCTTATTATTGTCTCTGTATGTCTATCTAGATAAAATAGGCAGGATTAACAATCCGGAGGAGAAAACAATGGACCGATGGTTCCAGGGTAACACAGGAGATAGGGAGGTAGGGGAAAGGAAGGGGGGTGTCAACAAGCCCAGGGACAAGGGAACAACAAGTGATCTAAAATCAAAGGCAAGGAAGGCATAGGATGCCTAGTGGGGCTTACCTAAGGGCAATGTAGCCAAGAAGAAGTACTGAAACCCTAATGAAGGCCGAACATTGTAGTTGGACAAGAGGAAAGTAAAAGGAAATAGAGGAAAGAACTAGGAGGCAAGGACATTTATAAAGGTCTAAATGCAGGCATGTAAATATATAAATATATTTATATATAACAATAGGAAAATAGATCTATGTACATATATTTATATGTCAAGCATTATGTTAGACAGGGTTCTCTAGAGAAAACCAGAACTCTAATAATTTTATATATATTTATATAGACAGATAACATAAGCAATAAACAATTAATCTATAAAGCAGTATAAATGGCTAAGTACAACTCACTCCCATGAGTCAGTTGTGAGACACTGGCAGTCCTTCAAGTCTTAAGGGCTGCCGGGTAGTCCTCTGTAGAGCAATACAGCTATCCAGACACAGGCAGCAATCCAGGCTAAACAGATAGGTAGGTCAACAACAGTCAGCCCAATAACAGGGTCCAACAGTCCCCAGCTCAAGAGATGTAAATTCCAATGGTGTGGCAAAGGAAGCCTTGAAGGAACCTCAAATTACAGTGACACAGTCCACGGATTAGGTGTCCCACAGGTAGTGTACCTTGCAAATTGAGCCACAGAACAAGCAAGGCAGCCGCACACTGGTCGGTCCGATGATCAAAGAGCAAGAGACAAGAAAGGCAAGGCTCACTGAGCCATTTCTCTCCACCCTTCAATTAATCTGACATGTGTTCATTGGCCATGTTGACACAATAACCGTTAACTATCTCAAATATTAAGATAGCAGATGGACATTGGGCCTCCACTCAAGTACCCCTCAACACAAGAACACTTTTTTCTAATAACCGGCATTCTGTGATGCTCACCTTCCCTACAAGATCGCTGAAGACAAATGTATAAGCAAATGTGGTAAAGAAAGCTGATGGTGTCTGGCTAAGAAAAGATATAGCATCTGGAGTCTTAAAGGCTTGAAGATAAACAAGGGGCCATCTAGCTGAGAAGCAACAAAGCCCACATGGAAGAAGCACTCCAGCCTGTGTGATCACGAGGTGTCGATGGAATCCGGTATCAGGCACCAAAAGCCCACAGCAAAAAATCATATCCATGTGAATAAGGGGACGTGGGGGTGGAATGGAGACCCAAAGCCCATCTGTAGACAATTGGACATCCCCTTTAGAAGGGTCACAAGGAAGAGATGACCCAGTCAGGGTGCAGTATCGCACCAATGAAATATGCAACTTTCCTCTAGTTCTTTAATGCCCATTTTGACCCCAATTCTACCTTACAAATCCAGTTAGACTAGAGCATGCACACTGGTACAGATAAGAGCTGAAAACACAGGGAATCCAGGACAGATAAACTCCTCAGGACCAATAAGGAGAGTAGCCATACCAGGAGGGAAAGGGGAAGGTAGGAGGCGAAAGTGGAAACCAATCACAGTGATCTACATATCACCTCCTCCCAGGGGGACAGACAACAGAAGAGTGGGTGAAGGGAGACAGTTATCAGCGTAAGACATGAAAAAAATGATAAATTATCAAGGATACATGAGGGAAGAAGGGTGGGGGAGGGGAGGAAATGAGCTGATACCAAGGGCTCAAGTAGAAAGAAAATGTTTGGAAAATGATGATGACAGCATATGTCAAATGCGCCTGACACAATGGATGGATGGATGGGTGGATGGATGGATGGATGGATGGATGGATGGATGGATGGATGGATGGTGATAAGAACTCTAAGAGCCTCCAATAAAATTATTTAAGGGGGAAAAACAAAAAAGAACATTTTACATTAAAAGAAACAAAAAACGTGCGTTTGAGAACAAAGAGCTCCGTGAGGCTGGTATCAGGGAAAGGGGGGGCCTGAAAGGGACGGAAGAAATACTCATCAGCATCAAACTATCACCCACTGCCAGGTTTGAAAACAACCCGGGAAATGCCCAAATCTAGTCACGCTGCCCTCGTATGAGAAACCGCTCCCCAGCGATGAGATGGAGTCAAGGACGCGTTCTCAGCTGCCAGCAGGCTGGCACCTCTTAGCCACCTCTCCGCAGGAGCTGCGGAGATGCTCAGCATCTAACTCCAAGGCACCCAAGGAGGTGAGCCCGGTTGCGCTCTCTAGGGTCCCCCCTGCTCTTGCAAACTGGCCCTGTGCAGCGACCTTTTCTTCTACGATGGAAGGCTTCTGCTCCCAGGACACCTCCTGGGTCCCTTCACAGAGCCTGAGTCCTCTGTGGTAACCACAGCCCCAAAAATGCATTCTGTTGGCACAGCTACCTCCCCTTGGTTGCAGGCGGTGGGCTCCTTCGGTGATTCCCTGCCCATGGCACGCCTGTGGGGTGCAAATGGTGAAAGTGCTCAGCTGCTAACCGAAGGGTGAGAGGTTGGAGTCCACCCAAAGCCACCTCAGAAGAAGGCCTGGCGACCTACTTCTGAAAAGCGAGACTCTAGCCACTTGGGATCACAGTTGTGCTGGGACACGCAGGCCTCGCCATGAGCCAAGGTCGATTCAGCAGCCGTTGGTGGGGGTGGCGGCGCTCAAGTTTCCGCAGGCAGCAGAGCTTTCTTCCTTTCCTGGATTGAGCAATGACTCAAAGGCTTGGCCATAGAAAGGAGGGAATTCAAAGATACTTGATTTGACTTCATGGCCATCACATGGCCCCTCAGGTTTGGCCCTCGACCTTTCCAATGAAGAAAGACAACCTAGATCTTTGTAGGATACAGTTTTTCCAACTCTTGCATTAATTTTCAGGGCTGGTCTTCACGGTGTGTGTGGTACTTAGATTTTATGTCAATGTGCACATGGGGAGGTTAGACCTGGGAGATGGGGCGTTTTTAAAACAGAGACACTGGAGACCCATGATCTCTCTCTCTCTCTCTCTCTCTCTCTCTCTCTCTCTCTCTCTCTCTCTCTCTCTCTCTCTCTCTCTCTGTCTCCCCCCTCCTCCCCCTGCCTTCCTGCTTACTGGAACTCTGTGCCTGCCTCCAAGACCTGTTGGCGCCCCCCCCCCCCCCATCCTTGGATCCATACAATTCTATACCCATCGGTCTAAGGTCTTCCTACAGCCAATTCACCTTCCTGCGTCATTGGCCTGCAGCTAGGGGACCTGGGAGCACAGGACTGGGCTGGGCTGGCTTCTTGATAAAAGATGACTCCGATAGAGAGAGCTCTTTCTTGTACATCTATGAGCGACGCTGGTTTTGTTTCTCTCGACAACCCCGCCTAATACAGTGCGACTCTCAGAAGAAATAGCCATAGGATTTGATGATGATAAAGACATCTTGATGGCTTACTTAGGCGGTAGTTCTCGGGAGTTATATGATTTTTTTTCCCACAAAAGCAAAGTGTGAACATGTGTAGGCAAATGCAGATGGACACTGATCATCCTATAAATGTTCAACTCCATAGGCTCAAAACATCACGTACTCTAACTTGTGATGGGCGTCATGCTTTTCAGTGCCAAACAAATACATGAGTCGGAAGAGCCATTTTTACTCACTTATGTCATGACTGCGTTATGACTTTGCTTTCTCTCTCTAAACAAAATGCACAGGGTGTTCCCCTACTCAGATAAAAACATAGGATCTTTTCAGCTAGATAATCACTGCCTTTTATGCTTATGTTTACTCCGGAGAACACCTTCCATAAGATCTTTTCAGCTAGATAATCACTGCCTTTTAAAGACATTTTAATTATAGTTCTTCCGTGCCTCAGGTTATGAGTGGCTGGGTTTTGCTTCGTGTTAGCGTAGTTCCATGATTGGGATTAATCTACTCTCTCTTGTCACCAAGGACAATCATCCCCAAGAGACAGAAATGAAGTCAGCTCTCCGGGGAGGTCTCGGTTTTCACTACTGCTAGTTCTGGGAGAATTGCAAATGTATCTCTCTCTATCTGCAGGTAGATAAGCACCCATAGAAACACAAGGATAGAGGGCAAGTAAGTGCAAACCAATGTCAACACTTTTTTTAAGTATTGTTCTTCTTCATTGAAATGTTCTTTTAAAGGGAAAATCCTGTAAACCCTAAAATCTCAAAGGTGACCTTGCCAGCACCTTCTAAGAATAAGACGCGTGTGCTCGTGTGCTGACTGATCATGGCGCTGCTCAGGGCTGCGCTTCGCTGAAGAGCGGATTCCGTCCACTCTTGAAAGACTCGTGACTGAAATGGAGCTGCAGAAATATGTGGGCACACGTAATGGTCTGATCTCCCTCTAAGCCAATTTCAACTTGATGCTGTTTGCATTATGGTCTGCTTTCTTTCTGATCGAGATGTTCCTGTTTTCTCTAGTTATTGTTGTTGGATTTGGTTTTTTCTTCCTCTATGGGTTTTGGCTGGTTTTCCGTATAAAATCCAGAATAGGTGGCTCTTTAGAGACAGTAACTGGATTAACAATCACCTAAGGACATGACTGAGGGAGATGGAGGGAAATGGGGAGCTAACAATAGTAAGTGTGAGAAGAAAGAACATGTCCTGAACTTGACTGTGGTGATGATTGCGCAACTCTCCTTAATATGGTTGATGATTCAATGCATGAGATGTGAGTAGATGCCAGGGAAACTACTTAAACAAACCAAAAATACCCAAAATGGTGTGTGTGTGTGTGTGTGTGTGTGTGTGTGTGTGTGTGTGCTTCATTGATTGGAGACTAGACACTCGAGAAAATACGAGTGTGGTCTTTGGTGGAGTGGAGCAGAAGCTGTGACCCAAGGTAGACACGTGAGGCCCGAGTAGGATCCACACGAGACTCTTCCGCACGCCTGCAGGGATGCTGTGCTTGCGGTCAGGCACCTTCCAGTCCACGCTGATCCATGGTGACACTCTATAGAACAGAATAGGAGGTTGTGTGGAGTGTGCAACATTCCCAGGGCCTACGCAGCTTAGCTCGGTGCCACCACTCCTGTTTGACTGCAGCACGGGCGATGTGCTTATCTTGGAGGACAAGGCGTTTCCACGTGCTTTTGAAAATGCCCACCTCCATCAGGGTCCAACATAGAAATGGGTGATTCTCTTTCCAGACAAACTGTTTCACCAGCTGGCATATTTTCCAATAAGAACCTATTAGGATTTCTTGGTAGCCACGGCCCAGGAAGCACGATTCCACTGCCTATTTATCAGTCGGTGTTCTGTCATGCTTTATGGACTGCCATGATGGGCAACGCTATGCCACCAGTCTTGCAAACACCTGCAGGTCACCCAAGGTGGACAGGTTTCCGTGGAACTTGTCATCAGAAGAAAGGCGTGCCAGCTAACTTTTAAAAAATCGCCAGTGAAAAGCCAGTGGGTCACAACAGAATATTGCCAGGTGTCGTGCCGGAAGAGGGGCCCCTAAGTTGCGTTCACGGACTCAAACACGACGATGCTAAGGAAGATGGCGTAGAGCAGGTGATGGTCCATGATGTCGCACACAGGGTCCCCAGTCAGCCAATTCAAAGCAATTAAACATAGCATAAGGTATCAATTATCTTGGGTAAAATGACCTCTCTAATATGTGAATTTTTTATGCAGAATTTTTCTTTGCTTTCCATTTGTTCAAGTCGTTTTTAATCATTTTATTGGGGGCTCATACAACTCTTTTTTTGTTCTTTTTTTACATTTTATTAGGGGCTCATACAACTCTTACCACAATCCATACATACACATACATCAATTGTATAAAGCACATCCATACATTCCCTGCCCCAATCATTCTCAAAGCATTTGCTCTCCACTTAAGCCCTTTGCATCAGGTCCTCTTTTTTACCCCTCCCTCCCCCCTCCCCCCTCCCTCATGTGCCCTTGGTAATTTATACATTGTTATTTTGTCATATCTTGCCCTATCCGGAGTCTCCCTCCCCCCGCCCTTCTCTGTCGTCCATCTCCCAGGGAGGAGGTCACATGTGGATCCTTGTAATCAGTTCCCCCTTTCCAACCCACTCACCCTCCACTCTCCCAGCATCTCCCCTCACACCCTTGGTCCTGAAGGTATCATCCACCCTGGATTCCCTGTACCTCCAGCCCTCATATGTACCAGTGTACAGCCTCTGCCCTATCCAGCCCTGCAAGGTAGAATTCGGATCATGGTAGTTGGGGGGAGGAAGCACCCAGGATCTGGGGGAAAGCTGTGTTCTTCATCGGTACTACCTTGCACCCTAATTAACCCATCTCCTCTCCTAAACCCCTCTATGAGGGGATCTCCATTGGCCGACACTTGGGCCTTGGGTCTCCACTCTGCACTTCCCCCTTCATTTAATATGGTATATATATACATATGTACATATATATATACATATATACACACACACATATATCTTTTTTTTTTTGCATGATGCCTTATACCTGGTCCCTTGGCACCTCGTGATCGCACTGGCCAGTGTGCTTCTTCCATGTGGACTTTTTTTACTTCTGAGCTAGATGGCCGCTTGTTCACCTTCAAGCCTTTAAGACCCCAGACACTATCTCTTTTGATAGCCGGGCACCATCAGCTTTCTTCACCACATTTGCTTATGCACCCATTTGTCTTCAGCGATCCTATCATGGAGGTGTGCAGCCAATGATAAGAGTTTTTGTTCTTTGATGCCTGATAACTGATCCCTTCGAGACCACTCGATCACACAGGCTGGTGTGTTCTTCCATGTGGGCTTTGTTGCTTCTGAGCTAGATGGCCGCTTGTTTATCTTCAAGCCTTTAAGACCCCAGTCACTATCTCTTTTGATAGCCGGGCACCATCAGCTTTCTTCACTACATTTACTTGTTCACCCACTTTGGCTTCAGCAGTTGTGTCGGGAGAGTGAGCATCAGAGTTCCAATTTAATAAAAGAAAGTATTCATGCATTGAGGGAGTGCTTGAGTAGAGGCCCAAGGTCCTTCTGCCACCTTAATACTTAACCTATAAATATAGACACATAGATCTATTTCCCCATCCATATATATATATATATATATATATATATATATATATATTTGCATGTACATGTCTTTGTCCAGACCTCCATAAATGCCCTTTGACTCCTAGCTCTTTCCTCTATCTCCCTTGACTTTCCTCCTGCCCTACTACCATGCTCCGTCACCACCTGGGCTACAGCTATACCTCTTCTCTACGCAACCTTACCCTTGATCATTCCCCACCAGGCCTGCCACTCCCCCCTCTCTACCATTTTGGGTCCCATGTTGTTCCCTTGTCCCTGTGTTTGTTAACACCACTTCCTTACCCCCCTAACCCCCCCACCTCAAATCCCCCCGGAACTGTCTGTCCCATTGTTTTTCCTCCAGACAGTTCATCCAGCCTGTCCTATTCAGACAGACCTGTGGAGACACTAACATGCATGAAAACAAGACAGAGGAAAACAAAGCAACAGTATACAACCAGACAACAAAACAACAAAAACAAACCACTGACAAAGAACAAAACAAAACACTTCACAAAAGAAAAGCTTGTAGTTAGTTCAAGGATTGTTTGTTGGCCCTTAGGAGTGTTTTCCAGTCCAGTCTGTTGGGGCACCACACCCTGGCCCCAAAGTCTACTTTCAGCATTCCCTGGGGACCTTGCCGCTCCATTCCCTTGCTTCATACAACTCTTATCATAAACCATCCATACATCAATTGTATAAAGAACATTTGTACATTCGTTACCCTCAAGTCTTATTTGTATCCCTACAGGGTCATTTTAAAGTTTAATGCCTCTAGATTCATACATATACTAAATTTCATCCCCTGCAATTATAAAATTCTATGATAATTAGAATCTTCTAGTCGGGGCTTTTGCTATGTATGTGTTTTTGTTGTTGTTGCTGTTGCTGTTGCTAGGTACTGTCGAGTGGACGCCAACGCATTGTGCTCCTATGTACAAAAGACTAAGCCGCTGCCTGTGCCGTCCTCACAGATGCTGTTTGAGTGCAGTGTGGCAGCCACGTATTAGTCTAGCTCATTGGATAACTCCTCACCCCCCGCCCCCGACGCTCTCCTTTACCGAGCGAGGACTGGTCTCTTCTGGTGTCGTTGTGGTTTCTAGGTGCCCCTGACTCGGTCCCCACTTGTATCAAGTCCCGCACCGTGCTCACAATTGTTCTGATATTTGAGCCCATTGTTGCAGCCGGTGCGTCACTCCATCTCATCACGGGCCTTCCTCTTTGTCGCTGCCCCTCCACGTGACCAAGCATGGTGCCTTTCTCCAAGAACTGGTCTCTCTTGATCGCATGTCCAAAATACGTGCATCGAAGTCTCGCCATCCTTCCCTCCAACGAGCACCCCGGTTGTAGTTCTGGCAAGGCAGAGCTGTTTGTTCGTCTGGCAGTCCATGGTACTTCCACTATTCTTCACCAGCTCCATAGTTCAAGTGCATTGAGTTTTCTTCGGTCTTCTTTCTCCAATGTCCAACTTTCACGTGCATGCGGGGCTTTTGAAAATGCCATGGTCTGGGTCAGGTATACGTTAGTCCTCAAAATAACACTCTTGCTTTTCAACATCTGAAAGAGGTCTTGTGCAGATTTACCTAATGCAATGGGTCAGACCTGCAGTGAGGTACAAAGGCTGTTCTGGGCAGCTACCTCACCCAAGTAATGCTGCCATTTGTGGGTATCAGAACCACCCAAACTATAAGGAAAGGGGATGGACAGAATCTACTTACAAACTGTGCGACAGGTATCTAGGGAGAAGATGCCACCCTCAGCTGACAAGTGAATAGAGTGACAATTCTGTGATTCAACTCCTGAGTCCCAACAGGCAGATCATGTACTTCGGGACTTCAGGCCTTTGAAGGGCAGTAGATTTCAGTTGCTATAATTTTCCAGCAGTGAATACAAAGTGTCATTGAATAATGTCTCCACTTCTGATACGGGAAGAAACTTCTGCCAGCTCCACACCAGCCCCCCTGCCCCCCGGGAAAGTTACACCATGATCCCAGCATTGGTCCCACCACCGAATTGGATGATTGGTGCTCTGAAGGACTCCAAGGCAGAAGGTGATTGGCCGGAAAGCCAGCAATGACTCTCAGACGGTTCAAGGGGAACACATAGCTAAAAGGCAAGTCGGAGGTGGAAGAGTAGTCAGACCTGGACCCCAGGACCAGCCAGTAGATGCTGAAGGTACACAATGATGGGCTTCCCCTGATCTGCCAGGAACAGCATCCTGCAGCCACCGGAAACATGCAGAGCCTGAGGTACCCAGCAGCATAGTATAAGCCTCAATTGCGTACTCAGATGACTGGCACTTTCCAAGGCCTAACCCGAGAAGGGAACCCTCTTAATTGAACACGTGGCCCATCAGGAAACCCCAGCGAGGTTGGCAGAGGGTCGTGAGCAGTGACTGTCACAGCACAGAGTCGTGCTTTCACCACTCGTTGGCCTGCCACCTGTGTCCCACTGTGAAGGATGGAAGAGGGCTCAAGATACAAAGAATATTTCATGACAGGGAAATAGATCCCTGTGACTCGTAATGGTGAAAACGAGGCGAAGGGGGATGAAGTGCCGGCCCAGATTGAAATGGCAACTAATGCTGCTCTCTTCATATTAGTATGATTACCAGGCTATTTCTCCCCACACACAAGAAAGATATAATCCAAATAAAAGTTTTGTGTGCCCACAATTTTTTAAAAAGTGGTTAGATATCCACTAATTCATTTGGGTACCAAAAACACAGGCAAACTCATTGCCATCAAGTCAATGCAGACTCATAGTGACCCTGCAGGACAGAGTAGAACTGCCCCTGTGGGTTCCAAGACTGACTCTTTATGGGAAAGAAAACCCATGGTTCCCCCTCTTTTTGGTACAGTGCCTGTGTATCCCTTCCTCCTCCTCTTCCTCCTCCTCCTCCTCCTTCTTCTTCTACTTTAGGTGTGTCTATGGCCTTTTGTTTTCCTTTTTAATAGTTCTTGACATAATTCACATCCCATACGATTTAATGGCTTACATATATTTAAAAGAGTTAGACAATCATCACTACAATCCATTTTAGAGCATTTTCTTTATTCCTGTACCCATTATTATTGCTTCATTTTCCCCCAACTTCCTCTGTCATAACCCTAAGAAACGTAATCTAGTTAACCATCTTTATAGATTCACCTATCTTGGATTTCATATTTTAAAAGATCATATGAAATATTCCACAACAAAATAAAACGCAGAGTAATTTCCATCAAAAAGCGATAAAATAATAAAAACCAGAACAAACGGGAAATGAATCCAAAAAGAAAACAAATGACAAGATGTTATATTTTAACCCAACGCTATCTCGACCAGGAGCCCCAGTGACCTGGTGGACGCACGCTGGGCTGCCGCCTGCAACATCAACAGCTCAAACTGACCGGCAGCTCTGCAGGAGAAACACAAGGCCACCCAGGCACACGGAGTCACAGACTTGGAAGCCCAAAGGCACAACTGCACTCCCCCTACAGGGTTCCGCCCAGTCAGAGCCCACTCTAAGGCAGCGTGTTGGAGTTTGAGATCTGTAGTAATTCACTTCTGAATGCGCTCCGTGTACGGGCAAGACCATTCACTGGTCCGAGAGAATTCAGTGCTTCATTCTTCTTTCGAAGCTTCCTGCAGCAGTCAATATCTTGCCCACAGAATCCAATGACACTAGAACCTGAGGCCCGGATGACTTCTTCAGTTATTGAAGCTTGCAGGATGATGAGCTTAGTCTTTCCTTTGTGTTTCTGACGCCAGGTCTTTGCACATTTCATTATAACACTTTCTCGTGTCTCGTCAGGCCCCCCTTGTGTTCAGTTCTCTCACTTCATGTTTTATCCACGTTAGCTAGTCCACATTCAAGAGCCATTTTCAGAGTCTCTGCTGACATCCCCTTTGTCGTCGTCCTATCTTGTTAATGATTTTTGTTTTCTTCCTGTATGATGTCCTGAGGACATCCTACAACCCATCCGTCTCCAGTCAGTCCCCAGCATCAAAGCCGACAAATCTGCTCTGGAGATTGTCTCTCAATTCAGATGGGATACACTCAAGATCGTAGTTTAGCTCTCAGAGACTTGGTTTAACTTTCCTTCAGCTTCAACCTTGAACCTGAACTTAGGCATGAGCAACTGATGGTTGTTCCATATTTAGCCCCTGACCTTGTTCTGATTTATAGTGATCTTCTCTATTGTTTCTTTCCACAGATGTAGTCAATTTAATTCTGTCTTCCTTCTGTATTATATGTCTTCCATAGCAACATAAATAATAAAAAGAACTCACGTCACCATTATAATGTCTAATTTTATGCTGATTTGCTATAGGAATAGGAGTGGAGACATGGACTGTTTGGCTCTTCATGGGGTACAATGATTTAATTAGTTTATTAAAATGGATAATTAAACTTCTCTGCTAAGAAAGTAAAAAGTCAAAAGGATTTTTGCTAAGAGACAGCTTTGTCTTGTATGACTTGTATTTCAGACTAGATCTGCTGCAGTCCAGGGCATAAGTCCACATAGTCAGTGACTACAATCCCAGCTCAGTCAGGTAGCCCGCCATTTCCCCTAGCCGCTATCCCCCACCACCCCACCCACCACCCCCAATATGCTTCGAATGCTTCAAAGAGACTACAGTGGTAGTTTGGTGGTAGAATTCTCTCCTGCCCCCTGGTGGCCTGGTTCTATTTCTGGCTAATACACCTCATGCACAGTTACACACCTGTCTGTTAGTGGCTGTCTTGTGTGGCTACACACTTAGTAAGCTTCGGCAGATCTCCCAGACTAAGATGGGCTAAGAAGCAAGGTCTGCAATCTACTTCCAAGATCAGTCAGTGACAGCACTGTGGATAGGATCCAATGGTCTGATCCACAACCGATCGCGGAGATGATGCACAATCGGATGACGTGTTGTTCATTGCGCATGGGGTCACCACCTGGCAGGAGCAACAGCGCATCTGCTAAGAACAAGCTGCGTGTCCTCCACTCTGGACACCGTCTGTGGAATGGAGGGGAAGAGATATCCCCGAAGTTACATGGCATAGAAACGCTGCAGAATTTAGAGGAAACTCGTGAACATGAAATCAATGAGAGGAAAAATGAGGTCTCCCCTAAGCTCGCATCATCACAAGGAAGTGTCATGGATCAGAGCACAGCCAAATGCACCTTGCTCTATGTTCCACTAGGGGACTTCCCTGACAGCCGCCTGCGTTGTGACTGGGTGGCTGAAAACAGGAGAAAGGAGCCCGGTGTCCAGCGGGATTACAGGTTAGTGCTGAGGGCACCTGGAGGCCTGTGGGAAGCTCAGACTGTGGGCAATTCTTCAACCAGGGAAGATCAAGTCACTGCTCCCAGATGACTTGTTGCCAGGCAACCTGCAGAGAGTTCTGGGGTCCTCCAGTGGACAGTTCCGTCCCTGTTTGTTGATCCACAGAGCTAACGCTAAACATTGTCGACGTGGTGTGTTGTAGGAGTAGAGCTGAAATCTTTGTTTGTTCTCTGAAAATGATGGTTGAATAAAGATCACTCAAACACACAATTTGAATTTACCATTGAGACACAGGCAATTAGCCTCCTTCCTAAATATTCTATTAGATTTTTTTCATCACAAAGTTTTTCGCTAAAATATTTGCATCATACTGGCTTTTGTTAAGTTCATACTGTAACAATTTTCAAACATACACAAAAGGAGAAAGAAGTGCAGTGAGCCCCATTCCCATCACCAAGCTTCAGCATATTGCCCGTCTTGATTCATCCATCCTTCCACGTGCCCTGCCTCTTGCTACTTATTTCTTATTAAAGTATAATTTACATACTGCAAACATGTTAAGACTTTATTCAATGACTTTATATCAATTTTCTATAGCTGCATAACCATCACTAGGATCGGTTTCAGGATATTTCCAACATAATGAGACATTCCTTTGTCTCTAGATAACAGGGACTTGTTATGCAGCACTGACTGTGGGTGTAACGAGGACAACTGGGCCAAAATAAAGGATGTCGCTAAGAAGTACACCAAGGAAAAGGATGCTTTGCACTAAAGAATATGACATAGGCAACTTGGCAGTAACACTAATAATAACCAGAAAATGAGTGTATGGTCACATATGTCACATATGTGTGCATTGGGTAGGGAGAGGTGAGGATATGAGTGTGCACAAATAGAAATGTTTACAAATATCTGTACACATGAATGTACCTTCACAGAGTACACAAGTACAGATACTTCTCTGATATGGTTAGTCACCTGACGAGAATGTTTTTCTGAGTTTGAAGGCAAATGCTCTTAGTTCCGTGGTATATTTCTGTCACCTGGCACCACAAAGCTCATGTTCTGCATCCCAGTGAGATGAGCAATCTTAAAGTTTGTGAATGATCACATAAAACACATCTAAAATACATTGCTCTCCATTCACTAGGAACGAAAGATGCAAAACGAAAACCCAAGTCTCAGAAAAGAAACCAGACTGCTGGGCTAGTAGCCAACACAGCCGCCGCTTCCCTGACCCTGAGACCAGAACCCTACACATCCCCAGTTCTCACCGCTCGCCACTCATGTCAGGGTCAAGTTACAGTTGGACAGACTGATAGAACAGGGGAACATGGTGCTCCCACTCTCCAATTATCCACATTGGATAGTAAAATGGGAAACCCACTGGGGAAAAGGGCATGGCACTTCTTCCAAAAGGTAGAAATAGACATATCATATGATCTAGAATATATCCTAGATAAATAACAGCAATGATATGAATAGACAGACAAACACCCAAGTTCATTGCAGCATTATTCGCAACAGAAAATAAAGTAAACAACTTAAGTATCTGTCAGTTAATGGAGGTAGAAACAAAATTTGGTCTACATACACACACAACAGAATACGATACGATAATAGAAACTAATGACTCCGCAAAAGCTCTTATACCACGGATGAATCTGGGTGAAATAAATCAGTCACAAAGGAAATATATAAGACTTTCGTTAAATGGTCAAGAATACATTTACACACAGGAAAAAAAAAACAGTATTTAATGGTTACCAAGGACGGGCGGGAGAGGACGGGAGAACCACTTAGGAGATTGGAGACAGGTGATAATTCAGGTAGAGGAAGAGGCAATATGGGCAAAGTCAGGACGATATGGCCAAGGTGAAAGCTACTGGGAGTGCACAGACGACTCTGGTATGGAAAAGACGGAGAACAGACGTTGCCATCATCATTTTCAAAATCGTTTCTTTCTACGTGAGTCCGGGATATCAGCTCCTCTTTTTTATTGTTGCTTTTTAAAAGCGTACAAATCATACGTGCACAGCCCAGCTCCTCAGACTCTGGAGAGTACCCCAGAGAGCCCCCACCCAACCATGCATGTGCCCTCATCGCTTCCCCCTCTACTCCGCCAGCCTTTCCTCCCTGGCACTCCATCTTCCCCGGCTCCTCCCTAGCCTTGCCAAAGTCGGCTTCTTTGGGTGTGAAAACCATTTTTCTCATTGCTGTTGTTTTGTAATATAACATAATGTCACTTGATCACAAGGATCCTCATATAACCTCCTCCCTGGGGATGGACAGCAGAGAAGTGGGTGAAAGGAGACGTTTGACAGTGTAAGAGATGACAAAATAATAATAATTTATAAATTATTCAAGGCTCATGAGGGAAGGGGGAGCAGGGAGGGAGGGGGGAAATGAGGAGCTGATACCAAGGGCTCAAGCAGAAAGCAAATGTTTTGAGAATGATGAAGGCAACAAATGTATAAATGTGCTTGACACAATGGATGAATGGATGGATTGTGATAAGAGTTGTACGAGTCCCCAATAGAATGATTTAAAAAAAATAGTAGTGTCGTGCAGTACTTGTCTTGATGGGGTTGACTGGTTTTACTGGGAGTAATGTCTTTCATAGTCCTCCATGCCATGAGGTGTTTGACAGTTTCTTTATCTTTTTTCAGTGATGCATAATAATCACTTGCATATATGGACCAAAGTTTATCCATTTCACCAAAGATGGACTTTTTGATTGTTTCCATCTTCCTGTTATCTCAGCTCGTGCTGGGAAACACCCAAGTGTGATGATATGTTTGTATCCTTTGTCGTAGTTCTTTGAGGTGCATGCTGGGTAGACAGACTGTAGACTCCTGGGGTTGGTAGGAGTCAGAGCGGACTCAATGACAGTGAATTTGGTTTCAATTATTTGAGTTTGCTTAGGGATGCGCCAGGCTGTCTCCCATGGTGGCTGTCCAACTCTGCATTTCCACCAGCAGTGGGTGAGTGTTCCAATCTTTCCACAGCCTCTCCAGCAGTGATTGCTTTCTGATTTTATGAACGTTGCTATCAGTGTTGATGTGAGGGGCTAGCTCAACATCATTTTCAAAGTCGGGTTTTTTTTATATGAGCATCTCACTCAGAATCTTTTCACCTTTTCCACGTTTAGTGATAGCAGGCATTTCCCGCAAATGTAAGACTACCCACCCACCCCCAGCCCCACAAGTTGTTGTTGAGTCGGCGTTGACTGTGGCACCCGTGCATGACGGAATGGCGTGTGCTCCGTGGGTTTCAAAGGCTGGCTGGGCAGCAGGAGACCACCAGTCTTTGCTTCAGGGGGGACTCAAACTTCTAACGCTGCGAGGACTCCAATCTCCCTCTCAGTGAGCAGCCAAGTGCATCAACAGTGTGTACCACTCTCAGACTCCAGCGTCAGACTAGAAACAGTCGGCAGAGTTGTGGCAGTCACCTAATCTGGTATCAATTTAAGGATAAAGAGTGTAGGGGTGAAGTCTAGGCTGTCAATTTGGAGATAGCCAATGAGGTTTCTTTGTGGGCATGGCCTTCTCCTGAGAATTCTGGGAAATCTGGTACTTCCTCCTTGGAGATGGAAGACACCTCTCTCTCTCTGCTAGTCCCTGGGAGACATTGCAGAAGACAAGCCACATGGACGCAACCAGATCTTGGAAGCCAGAGAAACCACAGAGAGCCCTGCCAGCACTGAGATGCTTACAACGGCACTGGATCCAAAGGCTTTCTACCCACTGCCTTGTGATTGTCCTGCATTTGGCTTCATTGCATGTGTTTCACGAGTCTGAAGAGGACTTTATACATATAGGCTAATATCAGATTTATGGCCTAGGACTGGACTGGGTTGGGATGTTTTCTCAATGTTCAATCGCTCTTGTATATAAATCTTTTTTTTAAAACATTTTATTAGGGACTCATATAACTCTTATCACAATCCATACATACATCAATTGTGTAAAGCACATCTGTACATGCTTTGCCCTCATCATTTTCAAAGCATTTGCTCTTCACTTAAGCCCTTTGCATCAAGTCCTCTTTTTTCCCCTCCCTCCCCGTTTCCCCCTCCCTCATGAACCCTTGATAATTTATAAATTATTATTTTGTCATATCTTGTCCTGTCCAGCGTCTCCCTTCACCCCCTTTTCTGTTGTCCGTCCCCCAGGGAGGAGGTCACATGTAGATCCTTGTAATCAGTTCCCTCTTTCCAACCCACTCACCCTCTACCCTCCCAGTATCACCTCTCACACCCCTGGTCCTGAAGGTATCATCCGCCCTGGATTCCCTGTGCCTCCAGCTTTTATCTGCACCAGTGTACATCCTCTGCTCTATCCAGACTTGCAAGGTAGAATTCAGATCATGGTAGTTGTGTGTGTGTCGGGCGGAGGGGGGCGGGGGGAGGAAGCATTTAGGAACTGGAGGAAAACTGTATTCTTCATCAGTGCTATATCACACCCTGACTGATTCATCTTCTTCCCTAGGCCCCTCTGCGAGGAGATCTCCAGTGGCCGACAAATGGGCTTTGGGTCTCTACTCTGCACTTCCCCCTTCATTTACTCTGGTAAGATTTTTTTTGTTCTGATGATGCCTTATACCTGATCCCTTCGACACCTCGTGATCACACACGTTGGTGTGCTTCTTCCATGTCTTCGGCAATCATATCATGGAGGTGTGCACCCAATGATACGATTTTTTGTTCTTTGATGCCTGATAACTGATCCCTTCAGAACCACGTGATCACACAGGCTGGTGTGCTTCTTCCATGTGGGCTTTGTTGCTTCTGAGCTAGATGGCCGCTTGTTTATCTTCAAGCATTTAAGACCCCAGACACTATCTCTTTTGATAACCGGGCACCATCAGCTTTCTTCACATTTGCTTGTTCACCTGCTTTGGCTTCAGCGGTTGTGTAGGGAGGGTGAGCATCGTAGAATGCCAATTTAATAGAAGAAAGTATTCATGCATTGAGGGAGTGCTTGAGTAGAGGCCCAAGGTCCTTCTGCCACCTTAATACTAAACCTATAAATATAGGCACATAGATCTTTTCCCCCATCTCTCTCTCTCTCTCTCTCTCTCTCTCTCTCTATATATATATATATATATATATATATATATATATACATATATATACATATATACATATATATGTACATTCATGTCTTTGTCTAGACCTCTATAAATGCCCTTTGCATCCTAGCTCTTTCCTCTATTTCCCTTGACTTTCCTCCTGTCCCACTATCATGCTCCATCCCCACCTAGTTACAGCTATACCTCTTCATTACCTTACCCTTGATCATTCTCTACCAGGCCTGCCACTCCTACCTCACCACCATTTTGGATCCCTTGTTGTTCCCTTGTCCCTGGGGTTAACACCACCTCCTCACCCACCACCTCCCCCTATCCCAAGTCCCCCCGGAACTGTCGGTCCCGTTGTTTTTCCTCCAGATAGTTCATGCAGCCTATCTTATTTAGACAAACCTGTGGAGACACTAACATGCATGAAAACAAGACAGAGGAAAACAAAGCAACAGTATACAACCAGACAACAAAACAACAAAAACAAACCACTGACAAAGAACAAAACAAAACACATCAAGAAAGAAAAGCTTATAGTTAGTTCAAGGATCGTTTGTTGGCCTTTAGGAGTGTTTTCCAGTCCAGTCTGTTGGGGCACCACGTCCTGGCCCCAAAGTCCACTTTCAGCATTCCCTGGGGACCTTGCCACTCCATTCCCTTGCTGTTCCGCTGCACTCCCCCAGTGCTTTGCCTCCGTGTGGTGGGATCAGGTCGGGCGCAATCCCCACACTGTGTCTCCGTAAATCTTTCTTATACACATATATATGTCCATGGATTTGATTCTCTAGTCTACCCAGACTAACACAGAAGTAAATTAACGTCAGGTGGGGTGAGTGTTACATGACAGTACGGAAGTGACAGTATGGAAATATATTTTCTGACCTGAACCACAGTCCTGAAACTTCAAAAGAGTATGCTGAGCTCAGGCCTTCCTTTTCAAAGAGGGAAGGAATGCATGCAGGCCGATGTGACTTTACTGTACGCCACAGGCATTGTGTTCTGTCTACAAGTTGAAGATTTGTGGCAGCTTTGCACCGAGTGACTCCATCCACACCATTTTCCCAACAACACAAGCTGGTTTCAATATTTCAAAAGTTTTCATAATGCGATTGCACACGTACGAGCCTAGGAGGTAATGTAAATATAGCTTTTATATGCACTGGAAAACTGAAAACATTCATGTAACCTATTTTATGGGGATGTTGACTTTATTGCAGTAGTCAGGAAGCAGACCTGCAATATCTCTGAGGTATATCTATATAAAGTGATGTACTTCTGAATGTATGGACTAGGTTCATTCAGAAAGGCATTAAAATAAAAATACTGGCCTTTCGCGGTTAGGGTTAAAAGGTAGCACCTTAACACTTGTTCTCCTTTTTATGCCCTTTCTAAGTTTGTTCAGTTTCTAGTATGTTTGGCTTTCTTTTCAATTGAAGTTTTTCTCTGTTATATTTTATCATTGTTGTTGGGGCTTTTTGTTTGTTTGTTTCATAAGTGTTTTGTATGCTTTTCCCTGTCTATGAAATCCAGGAGAGGTAAATCTATAGAGACAGTAACTGGATTAATAATTACGTAGGGGCATGGCAGGGGAAGCTGGGGGAAACATAGGGAGCTAACAACAACAACTACAAGAAAGAAGAAAATATTCTAAAATTGATTCCAGTCATGATTGCATAATGCTTCTTCATCTTAATCTGATTGAACTATTGAATTGAATAATATGAACTAGATGTCGATTAAAAAATACTAGCAGTTAGAAAAACAATTTTTTTTACAGAAATTAACTTTAGACATCTCCAGGAAGATGGTAACATGATTCGAACATCCATCCCAACGTGATCAACAAGGAAAGGAACTAGATATTAAACTCCACCCTGACAAAACGCTGAAAGCAAGCAAAAGGTGGCACTGCCTACTCACATTGAAACAAGACAGGGCCAGCTTTTACATGTCAGCAATTTTTTTCTTCTTTTCCCTCCTCTGCCACCCAGACAATGGCCATGGTGGGAGCTGCAAAGCATCATCTATGTTCTCAGAGAGGGGACTGCCTCTCCAACTGACATGAGCAGGATGGGTTTCGGTGGCAGACTGCTGAATGTGCCGGTTTGGGTCTTGGTGCTGTCTAAGGACAGAAGCCTTGGTTTCCTGGGATTCTGAGCACCCACAGGGGATGGAGGAATGCAGTCAACCATGACTGAAGTCCACAGTCACCTGAATTGCTTGTGACTAAATGATGTGGCTACATGAGCAATTAGCTCCTAAGACCTGAGAACCCACAATGAGTTTCTGGCAGAAATGAGCCCTTTGGAAAGCACCCTTTATACCCGGGGATTTCAAAAGGCAGCTCTGTGCTAAGGTGCTCATAGTCTTTAAGGTCCTGGGGTTTCAAACAAACAAACCATCACAAGGCAGACAAAGCAACTGGACACGGGTGCCCATTCCAAAGAACAGCACACACAAAGGATGTGAAGTGAGCTCCAGGCAAGCCTGGGTAATAGACTGACCAGAAGATCTTGAAAGAATAAAGTGATGAATAAAAAACAATAAAACGATAAATTGAGAAAACAATAAATTGAGAAAACAAAATGATAAAGCAAAATGTATCGAGCCTAGAGGATTCACGAATATCTAAAGCAGCAGTTCTCAACCTTCCTAATGTCGTGACACTTTCATACAGTTCCTCATGTGGTGGTGACCCCCAACCATAAAATTATTTTCATTGCTACTTCATCACTGTAGTTTTGCTACTGCTATGAATCATAATGTAAATATCTGATGGAGGATGTATTTTCATTGTTACAAATTGAACATAATTAAAACATGTGATTATTACAAAACAGTATATCATTCTATATTGTGAGATATTTCTTTCTAATGACAAATCAATGACATTTTGCTTGAAGCATGGTGTAGCATCTTCACTTGGGGTACTCGTATGCGAGCGTACCTGCGTGTAGGCGGACCCGCCTGGAGATGCCTAGAGGAGCAGTGTCTCGGTTCCCAAAACCATCAGAAATACGTGTTTCTGATGGACTGAGGTGACCCCTATGAAAGGATCGTTGGACCCCCCCCCAAAGGGGTCGCGACCCACAGGTTGAGAACCACTGATCTGTGGTCTATAAGAGCAAGGGGGACTTGAGAAATGCCACATACACACAACAAGAAGTCCACTGAAGAGATGGGCTCTAGAAAAGGGGACAAGACGACAGTGCTGGAGCTGGAAGCAACTGAAATGGAAACCTCCGAGGAAGAAGTCAGCAGCAGGCTGGAACTGGCAGCAAAAGCAATGACAAAATCAGTTCAAACCTGGTCGAAGCACTCAACAACAAACTATGCTGACAAGGGGACATCTGCAGCTGGACTCGCAGGACCTCCCCTTCCCCTAGAACAGCCAGCGGTTCTCAACCTGTGGGTCACGACCCCTTTGGGGGTTCAACGACTCTTTCACAGGGTCACCTAAGACCATCGGAAAACACATAAATATTTCACAATATATAATTACATGTTGTTTTGTGATGAATCACTATGCTTTAATTATGTTTAATTTGTAACAATGAAAACGCATCCTGCATAATAAATATTTACATTAAGATTCATAACAGTAGCAAAATGACAGTTATGAAGTAGAAACGAAAATCATGCTATGGTTGGGGGACACCACAACATAAGGAACTGTATTAGGAAGGGTGAGAGCCACTGACCTAGAACCACTAAGAGTTTTCCTGACTTCTCTCCTGCTCTCAAACCTCAGCAGGCAGGTATCCTCTGTTAGGACCAAGTACTTACCCTGAGTCCAGGCCAGAATTAGCAAATGCCCTTAAAAACAACAGCACCATTCCCACTGCTGTGGTCCCTGAACTCAGGTGAGGAACTCTGTCTTTCTTCAAACTGCCTTTACTCTGCTAGCAGTTAGTCCTCCTTCTCCCCTTCCCCCTCCCACTTGCCCAACAAGACTTTGACTCTTCCGAGACCCTGCCTGCCCAAGTAGCAAGAAATGCACACTATCCTGTAACACCCGAATTAGCACCTGCACCTGTGCAGGTCCCCTCAAACCCATTACCTGCCAACCTGATAAGAAGGCACTCCCTCGAGGGTCCTGCCAGTGCAAGGCGGCAGTGCACCGTCCTCAGAGGGCATACCTCGTCCCCTGCTGTCCCCAGGACCCTCCCTCACCGCCCCTGCCCCAGTCAGGCCTCCAGCGACCTGTCCACCTCACTCCCTCCACCACCCTCGTTCCTGTAGTCCGCCGGTCACCGGGGCATTGAGGAGGAGGAGGAGGCTTCTGAAAGCTGAAAGCCACCCTAGCACCCTCACACACGTTCCCGCATCAACAGCAGATCAGGCAACTCAGACCAACGCATTCTGACAACCCTCTGGCTCCCATTCCTGCTCCGAAACCGCGTGCTGCCGGTCATGGAAACGACTTCAACACGCAGTGAGAGCCCAGCACATGCTCCTGCCGGGGTTCTCAGTCCCCACACGCCCCAACTGGACCTCAAACAAGAAGCCAGTTGCTAGGAGACCAGCAGGCAAACTTGAAGAGAGGATAGTTGCTTTTTATTCCTCTCTGAAGTTGTCTGTTCAGACCCTGTCCAGCCCAGCCCAGCACAGAACTATTCATATACATTTTTTAAAGAAACACACACACACACACACACAAATCCATACTTTTAAAAAGAGACGTTGATTGTAACAACAGAAAAATAACAAATGTGTTTCTCTACCTACCACAAAATGTAGCCCCTACATTTTAACTCTTACCTGTGACTGTTGACGGATTTCTTTGGGACGCCAGCGTGATGCCTGGCGGGAGAAATCCCTGTGAAGTTGTGAGGGCATTTTGCTTGTTATTTTTTCTTCTGGATATAGGAAGGGGATGGCGTGGACCACAAAAAGGAACTTAAAAAAATGAAAGCACCAGCAAACGCATCGACACTGAATTTGTAATGTAAACACTCAACCTGGCTGGACAAACAGCTTGGATGCTTGACAAGAGGTGGAAATCCAGTGAAGTGATAGACGTCCTAAAGTAGTCACGAAGAAGACTTGCAGTGCAGGTGAAGGATGTGCTTTTCCAGTGGCTGGGGAGCGGTGTGCCAGACATTGAGGTTGGGCTTACTAAGCGAGCAGACGTTGCTTAATGTGGCACGTTTGTAAAGAGGGGTCCAACCAGGGACCTGGACGAGGGCTCTGTGATCTTTCAGCATCCTTTAAGTTTTCCATCTGGGACAGGCCAAGCCTAGTAGTGCGCTGAGCCTTCTCCTGTAGACCCTACAATGCATCTTGGCTGCCTAGCACTCTTAACAAAATATAGCACAGGGGTGCTGTAACTGTCGAGAAGAGGAATCTGTTTTCACAGATTCAGGAGCCTGGGAACCTGACTATAAATCCACTACAATCCAGTAGATTCCGACTCATAGCGACTCTATAGGGTTTCTGAGGCTGTAAATCTTCACCGGGGCCAGTAATCTCATCTTTCTCCCTAGGAGCAACTGGTGAGTTTGAACTGCCAATTTTGCTCTTAGCAGCCGACCATGTAACCGGCTCCCCCTTTAGGCCCCAAATGGAGTTCTTCTACTAAGCCCCCATGCAGCAAGTCAGACCTAAGCTCTTTGCCTTGTGAATGCCTATCCTCTCCCAGGAGCCAAACCAAGTCAATCAACCAACGCTCCCAGAACTAGAAACCTGGGCTCAACGATTCAAACTCGCCTGCCGACTGGGTTTAACTTAGAGGCCTGGAACTGAACTCTGCCAATTATAATTTCTTGGGAACTCTGGTCTGACCTACAGAGCAGACTTTTCCAAATGCACGTGAATTGAACATTAAGCAGCACATTGAGCATTAAAATCTAACAAATTCATGCAAAAATGTCATCTTCTGGACATTTTCATTCTGACAAGGTTGAAAGAGCTTCCCTGGGTGCTGACTCTGAGGTCGCTCTCTGCAGACCCTCAGCGTCTGGTGACTGCGCCCCCCCCCCAGCATGTATCCGATGTCCATAAGGTGCCTGTTCCCCACTGTGTGTTTCCCTGTCTAGTCTCATCTTTTTAAAGTTCAGAAATGATGAGGTTTAGGATCCACCCAAACTGATCTGATCACCTTCCCGTACAAAGAGGAAGTCCTATGTCCAAACAGAACCATGTCCACAGGTTCCCTAAGAACCTAAACCAAGCCCACTGTAGCCAGTTCACTCCAACTCTTGGGCACGCGCTGGGGCCGAGGAGAGGCCGCGTTCCCAGCCTGTCCTCTCGACAAGAGCAGACTGCCGCATCTTTCCCCCGCGGAGTTGTTGTAGATTTGAACCGTCAGCGTCTCTGGACAGTTAGCAGCCGAACGCTGCACCGCTGTACAGCCAGGGCTTCCTTGATGAAGACGAAAGTCAGACCTTGTGGGGGACGCAGTTCCAGCCACAACACCCCTGCTTCCCCTTTTGATTTCTATGAGACAACCTGGGTGAATTAACCTGGGATGAATGAAATTCCATTCGAGGGCCAGCAAACTATTAAGGATCCGAGAACTTCCTCAGAGTGAAGGGACTCGATGTCCGTCAGGAAGCTTTCTGAACCAGCGCGTCAACAAGTTGGACCAACGTTCTCAAGAAGGCGAACCTGGCTGCTGCAGGAACCATGGCCGTGTCGTGCGTGACCCCATGTAGCGACTCCTTCTTTTCACAGAGCGTGTGGGTCAGGAATTTTGGCAGGGGACAGCAGGGATGGCTTGTCTCTGCTTATTCGGGGCCCCATGTTAGTTGAGGCCTCAGATGAAAACCCCACGTTGAAATCATCCGCAGGCTCATTGGCCCACTCGTGGCGTAGTTGATGCCGATGCCGGGGTGCTGGTTGGGACTTCCCTCTCTGTTCCTTGTGAGCTTCCCAGTGGGGGTTCTCTGAATGTGCTTCCTCACTGGATGGTGGCTGGCTCCCAAGGGTGTCCTCAACATCACATAGCTTTGTCTCTGAAAGATTCCATAGCTTGGTCCATCCAAGCCCACCCAGAGTCAAGGAGAGGAAACCTGGGGACCACTTCCGAAAGAAAGGTTGGCGTGTGAGTCACTGTGGGATACCATGACTCTAGCTCTGGAGCCATCTTTGCCTCCCTGGCCTTTCAAACCATTTCAGAGGCCACAAAAAGGCAGCGAAATGCAAGTTAAAGCCTGGCAAAGATGGTAGACTTTGTTCGAAATTTTTTTACACCACATGCGCTGTGATTCTATGCTGTTTTCTTTTTTTAATTCAAATAATTTTATCGGGGGCTCATACAGCTCTTATCACAATCCATCCATCCATCCATTGGGTCAAGCACATTTGTACATTTGTTGCCATCATCATTCTCAAAACATTCTTTTTCTACTGGAGCCCTTGGTAGCAGCTTATTTCCCCCCTCCCTCATGAACGCTTAATAATTTATTTTTTAAAAATTTTCATGTCATACACCAACCACTATCTCAGTTCACCCACTTTTCTGTTGCCTGACCCCCTGGGAGGGGGTTATATGTAGCTCACTGTGATTGGTTCCCCTTTTCTCCCCCCACCTTCCCCTTCTCCTCCTGGTATTGCTACTCTCATTATTGGTCTTAAGGGGTTAATCTGTCCTGGAGTCCCTGTGTTTCCAGCTCTTATCTGTACCCGTGTACATGCTCTGGTCTAGCTGGATTTGTAAGTAGAATTGGGGTCATGATAGAGGAGGGGAGGAAACATGAAAGAAATAGAGGAAAGTTGTATGTTTAATCGGTGCTATACTGCACGCTGACTGGCTCTTCTCTTCCTTGTGACCCTTGTGAAGGGAATGTCCAATTGTCTACAGATGGGCTTTGGGTCTCCACTTTGCACTCCTCCTCATTCACATTGATATGATTTTCTTTTTTGTTCTGGGTCTTTGATGCCTGATGCCTGATCCCATTGACAACTCATGATCACACAGGCTGGTGTGCTTCTTCCATGTGGGTTTTGTTGCTTCTCAGCTAGATGGCTGCTTGTTTATCTTTAAGCTTCTAAGACCCCAGACACTATATCTTTTGATAGCCGGGCACCATCAGCTTTCTTCACCACATTTACTTACGCTCCCATTTTGTCTTCAGCGATCTTGTCGGGAAGGTGAGCATCAAGGAATGCCGGGTTGTTAGAACAAAGTGTTCTTGCATTGAGGGAGATGTACTGCTTTCTTATACAGAAGAAGTTCTGTATCTTTCTCCCAGCAGCAATCAGAAAATGTCTTTTGTCACTGCACTGTAGAACGTTGCTGTTGGTTTCTCATTTGTTTATTGATGGTATCATGGCAAATGTTAAGGTTGACGTCACATTTTAGAAATTCTGTGTCAAGCTTAGTTCACTTGGACAGTAAACATCTCCATTTGGAAAACTGGGCACCTCAATTTTGCTCAAGCAGTGACTAATCTTAGATACCCTGGCATTTTCTTCTTCTAAATTTTATTTGTTTTGTTTGTTGTTGTTGAGATGATATACAGCAAGACCTAGGCCGATCCAACAGTTTCGGTTGCAGATTGCATTGGAGCGAGACAGCCGTTCTCGCTCCTTTTCTGAGTCGTTCCTCTCTGGGAACAACAACTCACTGCCCCTCAAGTTCCCATCGAGTCTTTCAAGTCGCTGTGTCAATTTGATCCTCCTGGCTCAGCTCTTAAAAGAGAATAATGCTCAAGACAGACTTTCCATAGTTAGTTAAGCTAACTGCTGCCATGTTTTAAGATGATTTTAGGTGGTCCTTCTGGCTTCAGGATTATCGCAGGGCAGTAGCTTCAGTGGTTAACCCACCTTCCATTACTCAGACGACCCTTTCACAGGGGTCGCCCAATTCATCACAGTAGCAAAATGACAGTGATGAAGTAGCAACGAAAACATGTTTATGGTTGGGGGTCACCACCACATGAGGAACTGTGTGAAAGTGTGTGGCATTCGGAAGGTGGAGACCCGCTGCTCTAGTGTTCATGAGGGTGGCACGTTCAGTTCTCCATTTGCCCCATTTTGGTCAGTCGTCTTCCATGGAATCCTTAATCCGAATCGTAGCCATCCTTTCCATTGCCAGCACACACCCTCATTAACCAGTTAGTGGCCCAAGGCTCTGTTGTCTCCTGGCCTGGTGTGGGCTGTTTGCTCTCTTCTCCAGGGTCCGTATTTCCTGTAAACTGGGAAAGAAATCTAAAAGTCCGTCTTCTCCCTGGGTGTTCGAATTGTGGTTCACTCCTCCTCCTCATTAATTACAAAACAATTTAAGGTCCTCCTCAAGGTGCATCCAGAATTGTGTATACCACATGTGCATGTCAGTTCCTGATAGAGAATGATGAAAGATGTTGTTTTGACTAGTTGTCAATGACATCCAAATATTCCACTTCCAATTTGCATAGCATATGATTGGAAGATTTTCCAACACACTGACTCTGGCCCCATATCTTTAAACCTTGATTCTCTACCACAAAGCACATACTACAAACGACACCAAAGAACACATGCACATTAAAATATGAGCCTGACCATGCATCCCTGTGTGGCACAGTGTACAGTAGGGATATTCTTGGGCACCATGCCCACACTGAGACTGTAAGAGCTTAACTGTACATGGCAGTGATTGAGCTATATGAATGTATCCCCCTCAAAACTACCATGACACAAGAAAGGTTTCTGAATTTAGCATAGTGATAGCCCATAAATTAGCCTGGATGGAAAATAGATTTTTTAAAAATTGGATTTGTAGCAGAGCGCATTTAAAATACTCCGTTTGGATTAAAAGTTAAATTTAATTCCTCGCAACAATAGAGTAGCTCAATAAGGGATCCTAACAAAGAAATATAAAATCACGCAAAGTTACCAATAATTCCTAAACCATGGTTTTATTTGGCTCTATCTAGGCATGTAATTCAGGGCCTGGGAGGCATAAATGGTTAGAGACCTGTTAGCCAAAAGGTTGGCAGTTCAAACTCACACGGATTGCCTCGGCAGACTGACCTGGTTATCTACTTTCTAAGGATCATAACACTGAAGTCCCTATGGAACAATTGAACTCTGCATATACCCAGTCACTACTTGACAGCAGTCAGTATTGAGTGACTCTCCATTTATATGCTTGCCTGCGACACGGAACTGCTGGGACTGGGTCTGATCACTCACCCAGGCCTCTGCCAAGCCGTGGGCCATCTGTTTGGTGAAGTGTAAATAGAGGCCCACACAACACGTGAGTACATGCTTAAAGGTGGTAGACCAAGCTAACAAGCCATTCAAGGATGCATGTGCTCTGTCCAACCTTGCGAAATATACCTTTATAACCATCAAGTCTAAAAACATGTGCCAGCTAGACTTCTTAGGTGACTGAATGTTGACATGATCAAAGACCGATAGAAGAAAGTAGATGTCATTATAGCTCATCTCTGGCTGTGCCTGGATGAAACAATATCTGGATGAGCAATGACGTAGAGACGTATCAGTCATGAATATGTGCATGCCATAAACTTTCGATCTCTTGCCCGCCAGTCCACAAAGCTACTGGTTCTCTTGTTATGATCAAGGTGAGGTAACCACCCTAGTGGGAATCCTTGTCTCTTTCTTGGTCGTTGAAGGCTTTCACAGTTTCGCGCATTTTGATTCGGAGGAAGTTGGCTCTGAGAGGCATTTGGAACTGGAGTTATAGATAAGATTCTTAAAACAGTACTTGGAATTGCAAAGAAGCCATGAAATTTTAATCTTCTGTAGGGGTTACATAGAAAATTATTTTTGCTGCAGAACACAGTACAAAATATTTCATCTTCTTTCTGAAAGTCATTAATATTGGCATGTACCCTGAGCTATCATATATCGTGGGCAAATTATGACCCACCGCCAAATCTGGTCTAACTCTGGCTTTCGTATAAATAATATTTTATTAAAACTAGCCAATGCTGATTTGTGTACATATTATCTATGACTATGCTATAATTAAAAAGAGTTGAGTAGTTTGGAGAGAGATGATCTTGCCTGTAAGACTATACATTGGACTGCTCACCTTTAGGTCAACAGTTCAAACCTACTAGCTTCCCAATGGGGGGCCATCTTCTACTCTGATAAAGTATTCACAGTCTCAGAAACCCACAGAGGCAGTTCTACCTTGACCTACAGGAGCACTATGAGTCAGGATCCACTCAATGGCAGTGTGTTTGGGGTTTTAATCCTTTACATAAAAAGTTTTCTGGAAAGTATGATGAAGAACTCCGATGGTGCCTGGCTTTCAGAAAGAACAGTGCCTGGAGTCGGGCGGATGATCCCTTCGGGACCAGGGGTGTGAGTAGCGATACTGGGAGGGTAAGAGGGGGTGAGTTGGAAAGGGGGAACCGATTATATGGACCTACATATAACTTCCTCCTTGGGGGACGGATAACAGAAAACTGGGTGAAAGGAGACGTTGGACAGGGCAAGATATGCCAAAATAATAATTTATAAATTATCAAGGGTTCATGAGGGAGGGGGGAAATGAAGAGCCGATGCCAGGGGCTTAGGTGGAGAACAAATGTTTTGAGAATGATGAGGGCAATGAATGTACAGATGTGCTTTACACAATTGATGTATGTATGGACTGTGATAAGAGTTGTATGAGCCCCCAATAAAATGATTTTTTTTAAAGAAAAGAAAAGCAGGCGCAAACATTCTTTAAAAAAAAATAGTGCCTGGATTCTTAAAGGCTTGTGTTACAACAAGCAGCCTCTAAGTGAGGCATCAGCCAAGTCCACACAGAGTGCCTGTGTGATCCAAGGATTGCAGATAATAAAACCCAATCACAGAGGAAGGAACTGTGTTAGAGCTTAAATTCTGAACACCCCAGTTTCAGAAGGCTCTGGCTGCCAGTGAAAGCCCCAAATCCATTAGCAGGATCCCCATTTGGGTTAAGCCTTTGGTTAGTCCCCTCTGGCCACTGACCAGGGCTGTGAATGGCCTTGCTCTCAGACACAGTGCCTTACAAACTGGATTAATGGAGATGTCGTTAGGTTGGAATTTAACACCTCATCATCTGTTCTTCCTTCTGACTCATTTTAAAATTTGTTCTAGTTTATTATTTTCTGATTTCTTTTTCAATTGAGGTTTCTCTGTGTTTTATTTTGTTATTGGTGCTGGGCGTTCTGTTTGGGTTTTTGTATGTTCCTGTAAATCAGTGGTTCTCAACCTTCCTAATAATTCCGCCACGCTTCCGTACAGTTGCTCATGTTGTGGTAATCCCAAACCATAACATTATTTTCGTTGCTACTTCATCACTGTCATTTTGCTACTGTGATGAATCAGGAGACCCCTGGGAAAGGGTCGTTCGACTCCCAACGGGGTCGCGAGACCCGCTGCTCTCAATGAAACCCAGGGCAGGTAAATCTATAGAGACAGTAACTTATCTAATCGTTCCCCAGGGTTATGGCAGGCGAGGTTGAGGGGAAATAAATGCAAAATAATGAGTACAAGAATGAAGAAAATGTTCCAGAATCGATAGGGGTGATGATTGCACAACTTTAAAAAATATTTTAAACCATTGGATTGTATGACATGTGAATTACATACCAATAAACTTAATTTTTTTAGTTCTCCACTTAAAACAAAGCTATGTTTATAATATTTATAAAACCAATTTGAAATATTTATCCATTTCAGCTTCCTTGAACTCTTCTAGCAGCTAGAAAATAAAACATGTAACATAGGTTAATTATTCATTATTACTTTTGTCCCTGAAACAATCTAGTGGAATTGGTTATATTATATGTATGATTTTTTTCTCACTTTATTGCTTATAAATTAATCATCTCCTTTTGAATTTTCCCTCTGGAACAGAAATTCTATCTTTTTTTTTAATCTAAATGACATGTTTTGGCCAGTGTAGCATCAAATTTCAAAATCATTTCTATTAAGCTTGTCTTAATTGCTGGATGGGTTTCGGCTTGTGCCATCAAAAGGAGTCTCTGGGTGGAACAAACAGCTGCTGCCTTTGGCAGCCAATGAAAGGGTGGAGGTCAGAGTTCCCCCCGAGGCCCCTAGAAAGACCTGGTAGTTTACAAATTCTGAAAAAGCATCCTTTGAACACCCTGGGAAGCACCATTCCACCCTGACACACCTGTTTGGGAATGGATTATGGCAATAACTGGTTGGGTGATTGTTTTATCAGAGCCCTCCAAAGCACCATGACACTGGCTGAAGCCTGCTCTCCAGCCTGTCAGTGTGGGGGGCTTCTGGTGGAGCACACCTGAGCGCGGGCCAAGCCAACCTGCACTGGGTGCTGTTAACGGCATGTGTGCTTCTCGAGCGGCAAGCTTCTCACGTCAAATAAAAAAATGTTTCATTGACTGATAGTTCACATAACATACATTTCAATAGGTCAGTCATATTCAAAGGAATTGTGTAATAATTACCACAATCAATTTTAGGACATTTCTTCTTCCTTGTACTCATTAGCTATCAATTTCTCATCAATCTCCCCTGTCACATCCCTAAAAAACTTACCATATATACTAGTGGATAAGCTGACTTTTCCAGCGCATTTTTTGATTAATAAATCTTTTTATTGGGGCTCATACAACTCTTATCACAATCCATACATACATCAATTGAGCAAAGCACCCTTGTACATTCATTGCCCTCATCGTTCTCAAAATTTGCCTTCCACTTGGGTTCCTTTTTTTCCCCTTTCCCCTCCCTCCCCGCTCCCCACTTCCCCCTGCTCCCTTAATAGTTTATAAATAATTATTTTATCTTATCTTACACTGCCCGACGTCTCCCCTCACCCGCCTTCCCATTGCCCATCTCCCAGAGAGGAGGTTACACATAGATCTCCAAGATCGGTTCTCCCTTTCTACACCCCCTTCCCTCCCGGTGTCACCACTCCCACCACTGGTGTTGAGGGGTTCATCCGTCCTAGATTCCCTGTGTTTCCAGATCCCTACTGCACCGCTGTACATCCTCTGGTATAACCAGGTCCGCAAGGTAGAATTGGGGTCATGATAATTGGGAGGGGAGAAAGCATTCAATAACTAGAGGAAGGTTCTGAGTTTCATTGTTGCTACACTGGACCCTGAGTGACCCATCTCCTCCCCACTACCACTCTGCAAGGGATGTCCAGCTGTATACAGATGGGCATTGGGTCCCCATCACGCACTCCCCCTCATTCATGGTGGTGTGATCCCCCCCCACCCTTCCTTTGTTGTTTGAGACCTGGTCTCCTCTGCCCTTCACGATCACCCATGTTGATGCGCTACTTCCGTGTGGGCTTTGTTGCTTCTGGGCTAGATGGCCGCTTGTTTGCTTTCAAGCCTTTAAGTCCCCAGATGCTATATCTCTCAGTAGCCAGGCACCATCAGCCTTCTTCACCACACATGCTTATGCACACTTTAGTCTTCAGCGTTTATGTGAGGAAGGTGATCACACAATGATTGTTTTTGTTCCTTGGTGTCTGCTACCTGGTCCATTCAATACCTTGTATTCACTTAGGCTGTGTGCTTCTTCTCTGTGGGCTTTGTTGCTTCTGAGCTAGATGGCCGCTTGTTTGCCTTCAAGCCTTTAAGACCCCAGATGCTATATCTTTTTGATAGCTGGGCACCATCAGCTTTCTTCACCACATTTGCTTACACACACGTCTGTCTTCAGTGAGCATGTCGGGAAGGTGGGTATCATGCCATGACTGTTTAGCTGGGCAAGGTGCTATTGTATTGAGGGAGTGTGTGTGAGGAGGCCCAATGTCCATCTGCTACACTACTACTGAATCTATAAATATATGCACATAAGTCTATTGCCCCCATAATCATAAATATATTTACATATGTACATGTCTGTATTTAGGCTTCTCTGTATGCACTTTGCCTCCTACTCCTTTCCTCCGTTTCCTTTTGCTTTCCTCCCGTCCCACTACCATGTTCATTCAGCCTTCATTCTGGTTTCAGTAATTCCTCTCAGTTACCTTGCCCTTGGCACTCCCTACCAGTCCTCCCTTCCCTTCCCTCCTTTGGTTTTGAACCACTCGCTGTTCCCTTGTCCCTGTGTTGGGCGACACCTCCTCCCTTCCCCTACCTCCCACGCTCTCATGTCCGTCCAGGACCGTTGGTCCCGTTATTTTCTTCTCTCATTGTTTGTCCAGCCTATCTTGTCTAGGTGGACCTGCTGATATAGTAACATGTGCATACAAATGCAGATGACTTTGACAGCACCCAAGTGGCACATAAGAACAGCAGCAACACCGACATGCTGATAAGCAGAAAAGTCACTAACATACAAAATTTACAAGGTAAAAAGAAAAAAAAATTGCTAGTAGTTCAAGGTCTGTTTGTTGACCTTTAGGAGTGTTGGCCCCAAGGTTCATCCTTTATACTCCCTCAGGATCTCTTTGCTCTGCTTCCCTCACTGCTCCATTGCACGCCCCCAGTGTTTGCCTCAGTGTGGTGGGGTCAGCTCAGTCACACATCCCCCACTGTGTCTCAAGTGCTGTCCCGTGTAGGGCCATAGGTTGGTGCAGATGTCGCATCTCGCAGTGTGGCCAGCTGTATGGTCCTCTCTGTACGATGGGCCCTTCGAGCTGGGCTATCGTTCTGTGGGTCCAGCGCATTTTTTAATCAGGGTTTGTGGTAAAATAATGTCACTCGGCTGATATTTGTGGTCTCTACAGGTTTATCTATCCTGGATTCTATTTACAGAAAAATATACAAAATCCAAACAAAAACAAATAAACAACCCAGCCTCAATCAAAAAGAAAGTAGAAAATACGAAAAACAAACAGATACACATTGTACAAAAGGGAGATCAAATGACAAGGCATCACAGTCTAACTGATCCACCCTATCTGATAACAAGGCCCTTCCCATGCCCCGTCCAGTCTGAGGGGACTCACCAGAGGCTTGATCCCCTTGGGGGACCCCAGAAATGGGTTTTGGTCTTCTATTGTCATCCCTAGCCTTCTTCAAACCAGGTGTTCAGAATTTCAGCTCTAATATCCATCCCTCCTCCAGATTTGGATTTTATTGTTTACAATCCTTGGGTCACATAGGCTGGTGTGCTCCTTCCATGTGGATTTAGCTGCTATCTCACTTAGATGGCTGCTTGTTTTAAGACAAGCCTTTAAGGCCTGAGCCACTGTTCTTCCTGATAACCGGGCACCATCTGCTTTCCTCACCACCCTTTGCTAGAGCACCCATATTTTCAGTGCTCTCGGTATGAAACCTCTCACTTTTATTTGTTTTTGTTTTTGAAAATGGAAGACTCTATTCCCCTGAGGATTTTCTATTTATCTCTTTTCACCTTTTCTCCTTTCCAGAGCGCACAGTCATGCTGGCCATTTTTATCCTCATCTTTCTCATATTTCTTGTCCTCATATTTGGCTTGTCCTCATATTTCTTTCTTTTCATATTTATAGTTATAAAAATACTAAGTTTAATTGTATTAATACCATTTAATTATATTAGGATCAAATACACAAAAGTTCGCCACCATTTATCAAAATGAAAATTTCCATACATATAAAAATACTAAAATGCACCATGAATATTCCCCCAAAATAATTTTCTCCAAAATATTCCAAATCATTCATTAAAATTAAAAGGTAAAATTCAAATAATTGTTGATAGAGGCTATCAAGTCAATTTTCAACTCATAGAGAACCTATGCAAAAGCATAGAATTGCACCATGGGATTTCCTAGACTCTAATCTTTACAAAACTACTACAAAAATGGCTGCAGTTATCATCAACAAGGTGCTGCCAGAAATTCAAGACAGATTCAGAAGAGGATGTGTACAAAGGAGATCATTGCTGACGTCAGAGGGATCTTGGCTGAAAGCAAAGGAAATTTAAAAAAATACGTACTTGGGTTGACTATGCCAAATCACTCAACTGGGTGGCTAGTAACAAACGGTGGGTCACGTTGTAAGGAGCGGGGTGGTAAAGACACGTGTGCTCGCCAGAACTGGCACGTGAGACGGAGAGATAATTGTTCAGACAGAACAGGGGATGGGTTCTACATGGGAAAGGAGCCTGTCAGAGCTGTAGCTTTTCAAACTGCATGTCTTCAAATTGCATGTTGAGCAAATAACTCAACTAGCTGTCATATGTGAAAAATGCAGAATCAGCACTAGAAGGGAGGCCCGTGACAGCCTGTGATCTGCAGCTGACGCCACTTTGCTTGCGAAAGCCAAGAGGACTTGACGCACTTACTGATTGATGAGCGTGGCCTTCAGTGTAGAATACAACTCAGTGTACAGAAACTCAAAATCCTCAAGACAGAACCGATAGAAAACGTGAGGATAAATAGAGGAAGCATTACTGGTGTCAAGGATTCCATTGTGCCTGGATCCACGCTCGGCACGGCGGCAGACAGCCATTAAGAAAGCAGAACATCCAACCTGGAGAACCTCTGCTGCCAAGGGCCTCTTTTTAAGCGATAAAGAGCAAAGATGTCGCTTCGGGGCCATCGTACTTGGTAAAGTAGTGGGTCCACAAAAAAGAGAAGATGGGCCCTCAGGGAGAAGGATCGACACTGTAGCCACAAGGACGGGCTCGACCAGGACACAGTTGTGAGACAATGTTGGGTTCTGCTACGTACAGGGTAGTTATGAGTCCGAATTGACTCCATGGTGCCTAACAACAAGAACAGCACCTTTGGACATGCTATCGGGAGGGCGAGTCTCTGGAGAAGGATTCCGTGCTAGTAGGTTGAACTGGCACGGCGCCTGCAACAATGGCCTCAAACATACTGTGTGAGTCTGGGTGGACTAGAGAAACAAATTCATAGACTCTTGAGTATAAGAAAGAGCTTTACATACAAGAGTAATTGTATATTATGAAAACATCCTAGCCCAGCCCAGATCAAGGCATAAGTCCAATATTAGCGCATATGTCTGATACTAGTCTATAAATTCCTCTTCAGACTCATGCAACACATACAACGATGCTGAATGCAAGCAGATTGCAGGCCAGTGGGTGGAAAGCCTTGTGGGTCCAGTGGC
The DNA here is from genome assembly GCF_050624435.1 of Tenrec ecaudatus. Classification (NCBI taxonomy): domain Eukaryota; kingdom Metazoa; phylum Chordata; class Mammalia; order Afrosoricida; family Tenrecidae; genus Tenrec; species Tenrec ecaudatus. Next base: position 32,828,646 of record NC_134543.1, read on the forward strand.
GGTCAAAGCATGTCAGTGCCAGTGTGGGTCTCCATGGGACTCCTCCAGCTCCAGGACTCTGGCTCCATCAGCATAGCTCCAAGTGGCTTGTCAACAGGAATGTCCCCCAGAGAGAGTATGTGTCCTGCCTCCAGGGAGGAAGACAGGAGTTTCCAAAATCCTCAGGGGGTCATGCCCACACAGAGACTTCATTGGCTTTAACCTGATTGACAGGCTCGACTCCACCCCTTCCTCAAGTTGCGGTCGATTATGTCACTGCCACACATGCCAATGGTTGTGAGGAAGGTGCAGGGTGGGACAGTGTCTCCTGTGGAATCAGCTCAACAGCACCTGACAATCTTTTCAGGGACAGATTGCCAGCTCTTTCTCGCTGGGTGGGTGCAAACTGCCAACCTTTCAATTGGTAGCTGAGCACTTACCTAGCACTTACCTACTCTACTCTACCTAATCATAATCAGTAAACGACAAAAGGTAAATCTAAAGGACTGAAATAAAGTGAGATGCTTTGTTTCATACCTTGAAACGTAGCCCCGCCTGTTAGCTCACAATGACACAGCCACCAGTTCTGCTCAAATCAAAACAAGGAGTTTCCATGCCTCCGCAGAGGCCTGCGCATTTCTCCTGCCTCAGAGTCAACAGGAAACAACAGCTCTGGCTTGGAGGCAAGAATAAGAAGAGGACAGTAGAGGGAGCCAGCTGCCTTCTTGTGGAGTCTCGAGCCGGGATTCTGAAACCCAACTGCTTCTAAGGGCTCCTCCCTTCCACCTGGAAATGGGGGCAGACACAGAGTGCTCAGATACTGCGCTCCAAGGAGTCTGAAACTGGACGTAAAGAGCCCTCACTGTGTTTTACTTCTACATCCATGACCGAGCGGCATCACTCTCGCATGGAAACCCATCTCTTCACCATAACTGGAGTCCCTGGTTGATACAGATGGTCCAGGCTGCTAACGGAAAAGCGGGAAGTCCAAGTCCACCCACAGGCGATCTACTTCTGAGGTCGGGGGGCCAGGGGGGCAATCACTGAGAAAGTTCACTGTGACGTGCATGGGGTCACCATGAGTCAGAATCAGTGAAAGAGCAACTGGTGACAGCGCTGTCCTTGTAAGACAATGGACATGCAGTTTTTGCTCCTCAGAGTCAGTTGCTGTTGTTTCACCCCCATCCCCCTCATCTCCCCTTACCCCCTCCAAGCCCCAGACTTACAGGCTTTGTCTTCAGTTCTGATCTGCTGACAGGAGGCAGCCCCTCCTCTTAGGGGAAGCTGGGTAGTTGCCACTTCCTTCAGCCTCTCTCGGGGTCGCTGATCACTCACTGTTTCCAAGACCCTGCAAGACTCACGTCGAAGAAGCACCTTTGGATAAGGCAGCTACTCAGTTCCTTTGTCCTCTGGTCGACAGTGTCTGATTTCTTAAAAGGCTTTCTTAAAGTGAGCGCGTGGGCCCTTGGGTGGCTCAAATAACGGAGTCATGTGCTGGAAACGAAAAAGTGGCCAATCAAACCCCCTGGGCTTCGGCTTGCGAAAGTCACACCTGGGAGAGCAGCCGTGCTCTGTACACCCAGAGACGACGCAGAGGCGACTCCCAGACAGCTGGCTTAAAGCAGCGCCCTGCGTTTTGTGCTCCAGCTGTGCCCTTTCCAGCGAGGGGCTGGACAAACTGCAGGCAGGGCAACCTAGACCTGGTGTCAAGCGCCTCCTGAGGAAAATGTCGAGGAGAAAGGCGACCGAAGTGACTTCCCCTCTGCTTTCCGACTGCACCCTTCCTTCTGTGGAGCAGCCGGAGTGCTCGTGGCCGCCCCGGGTGGGGGCAGGTGTCGGGGGTTTCTTGAGCCCGTCCCGGAGCCTCTTCCACTCTGGACTTCAGCAATGCCCCACTTTCACTGCAAAACCGCCCCTGCCCTTCCTTTCCTCTTGCCTGCCCGTGACCTTCAGATTCTCTCCTGCTTCTTTCTGCTCACTGACCCGCTCCACACCACCACACCTGCGATGGAGGAGCCATGCCCTGAAACACGTGTGAAAACGTCTCATTAATTTGAGTTGCCGCTGAGCTGGCGTGTGATGAGTTGCCGTTGAGTCGAATCCGATACACGTGCATCCTGTGCTCCTGGGCATTTGTGGCGGCTCGTTTTGGGGGCTGTAGGTGGCCAGGCCTTTCCTCAGAGGTGCCTCTGGGCGGCCTTGAGCCGCTAATCGATCAGGCCGCAGATGAGCCTGCACCGCCCCAGAGCTCCGCATGCGGGACACGGAAAAGTTTCCATGATCATAGGCGGCGTCATGAAGGATATCGATCCAGACCTGGGGAGGTGATCATCATTGCTGGCAGACTGGCTTTCTTTCTGCCCGTGGCCTTGAGAAGGAACAAAGAACCAAGATGGCAAAGGTCACTGAGGCCAAGGCTGGGAAGTGGCCACGAGACGCCCCAAAACAGGTGACCGGACATCCCGCTTTTGGCAGGACACTCCCGATTTTTAACAATTTTTCCCATGTCCCACGGCGTTTTTTAAAAAGTCCCGATTTTGGGAAAGAATGCATGACAAGCTAGGGTATACGGTTTTCGGCTGCCATGTGGCTATTTTTATCAGTGGTGTCCTGCTGGTGACCCGCTTTACCAATGTTAACATCTGGTCACCTTACCCAGATACTCAGCCAAGAAGAGACAGGACTTCCAGGAGGTGGAGGGTAAGCTAGGGAGGCCAGGGCGTTGAAGGCCTGCCTCGGAAAAGACGGGTGACGCTTTCCTGTGGGGTTGTTGAGATAAGACCAGGCTCGACAGGGGCTTCTCAAGGCCATTGCTAACAGACCTGTGTCGAACCCAGCTGTGCAGCCCCTTGTCCATTCGGAGCCTCTGCGTCCTCATCTGGAGAACCAGGCACGCTGGAGAAGGGCTGGAAGAACCGTGCCCGGGATTGAAGGACATCCAGCACCTGCTGACTGGCACCATGCCAGCACCCTCGTGGGGCTGATCAAACCACCGCTCGTCGCTGTCCGGTGGGAATGGAAGGGAGGCACGTCCTCTGAGCTGGTCACCAACATCTGGGAGGTGATGGCGCTGGAACGAAAAGCTCTTGGGTACTTCCCGCGCTTCGGCTCTGACCCGGAGCGCCCGTCCGTCCGTCCTGCCCTGTAGGCGGGGTTGGAAGGTTGGGCTCTTCCTGCCTTCCCGGAAAGGAGAGCTGTGTTTGGCTGGGATCTGATGGCCACTTATGACCTTTACTCACCGTCACTCAGCGGAAGGGGACATAGGGATGCCCCCACCCCCCGCTGGGCATCAAGGCTGTCTCTAAGTCCCTGAGACTCAGAGGTTGGCTGCCCGTGGGCAGGAGGCAGAGCGGGATGGGAAGGTGGGCCGCTGGAGTGGGCTGTACCTAGCCAGTCTTCCTCAGGACAGTGGCTTGCTTGCTTGCTTTCCCAATCCATTGTCTTTATTTTTATTTTTCAAACCATTTTATTGGGAGCTAATACACCTATCGTTAACATTTCACAGTTCAGTTCATCAAGCAGTCCTGGACAATTGCTACCACAATCAGTTTCAAAACGTTCTCCCCCCTCCGCCCCAGGAGAACTTACTCCACTTGCTGTCTCTATAGGTTCGTCAATCCTGGGTTTCCTATATCGTCAAACAGAAAAACACAGAGCAGAAATTCAAGAGGGACACACACACACACACACACACACACACACACACACACACAAACACACACACACAGTTGAAAGCCAGACCAGACCCAACGTGTATCAGAGAGGGGATCAACTGACAAGGTTTCAACCGTCACACACACACACACACACACACACACACACACACACACACACTGTTGAAAGCCAGACCAGACCCAACGTGTATCAGAGAGGGGATCAACTGACAAGGTTTCAACCGTCCGATTTGGGTTTATAATTATGATCTCCTACAGTCATCTCTCCAATGCACTCTGCTGGGCACCAGTCTCTTCCCCGCCTCTCATGGAGAGCGGATCCACGGGATAGGTAACCGATAGAGATGGCGGCTGAAGTGCCCATGGCCTGGGGGCCTGAAAGGGAAGCTGCGGGATGGAGAGCTGACTGCAATGAGGATGAGAAGAAAGGTTCTGAAATTGGTGGTGATGACGAGGGCATACATTTTCTGAATGGGATCGAGCGATTAAAGTGTATGATATGTGCAATATCTACCAGCCAGCCTTCCTCCCCGTTCCTCCCTGCGGCAGGCAGAGGGTGTCATGGCCCCAGCAGGCCCAAGTGCTGGGACATCACTTCCATGGTAACTGGCTGTCACTGGGTGGGAGGATCCTCATGCTGTGGGGGAGGAAGCGAGGGAACATTCTTCTGCAGCTTTGCCTGCTGACTCCTGCAGACACGCTGCCTGCTGGCTGCGCCTCTGGGCGCCTTCCCACCTGCTGCACTGGTTACCCCCCACGGCCTTTCTTACACTTGTCCTGCCGGTGACTCTTAGCTGGTCTTCCAGAGGTCTGAAAACCCAACCTACTGGCATCGGGTCCATGCCAACTCACAATGACCCTGCACGACAGGGTAGAACTGCCCCGTGAGTTTCTGATCTGTCTCTCTCAGAGCTGGCTGGTGGCTTCAAACTGCCGACCTTGCAGATCACAGCCCAAAGGGGCTTCAGAACATTTATGGGAAAAATCTGTCACCTTGTTATTTCATTTTTTCATGAGCTTTTCAAAGCCTCCAGATACATGGCAAAGCTGGAGTTCTGAGGAGTGGGGTAAGGGTCTGAAGATAGGCTCCCGCGGGCTGTACTGGGAAAGGGGAGGAGCTAGCTCTTCCCTGGCCCTCAGTCTTGGCTGGATCGGGCCAGCTTGGGGTCCCACACCATCAACCTGTGCAGTCAGGGCTGGGTCCCTCTCAAGCATCTGGAACAACCCCCAACCTTCACCAGGGGGGTTACGGGTATCTTTGTGAGGAGAGGGGCTGAGGCGCAGGCTGGGGCCCTCTCCCTCCATCTGTCTCTTCTGAGCAAGCTTGTGAAACAAATGGAAGGGTGCCTTCAACCGTCTGATGAATGTGTGACCTGTGGACGTCAAGGGGGGGGGCGAGCAGTGGGACCTCCCTGTGCAACAGAGAAGTCGAGTGTGTTTGTCCCCACGTCCCAGGGCATAATGCACTTGATGTGCGGCTGTGTGTGGCTCCAGAGGAGATGGCTGGTATTCGCTTCCTGATGAGAGGGGAGTGTCTTCCTGATGAGATGTGGGAGCAGAGGGTGGAGACCAGTTGAGCAGAGGCTGCTGGGGCTGATGACAGATGGCAGGAATTCCTTGACAGGGCTCTCCCATCTTGAGAACTGGGATCAGGGTCACTTCCTCTCCACTATTTGGTTGACAACGTCCAGAGAGCTGACAGGATGTCATTCCTGGAACTGTCTTTTTTAAGAAGACTGGCAGCTTCTGCCTTGGTCTCTTAAAGCTCCGAGCACCGTGTTAGAAGTCTCTCCTCCTGGAAAGACCATATGGAGCAACTCTGAGAAGACTTGGAAGTGGAAGGGGGCCCTACTGACCCCAACTTTCCATCTGTCCCCTCACGATGCTAGCAGGGTAAGTGAAAGGCTCTTGTACACTCCGATCCAGCCCAGCTGGCAACCGGCGCCATCAAGGGACCTCAGGCCATACTACATGGAACAGAAGGATTACCTAGTGGATCCTGCCCAAATTGCTGACTGGAGGAGTTGCACATTATAAAACGATTCATGTTTGAAGGCACTGAGTCTCAGATCATGTGTTAAGTGGCCATGGATATCCAGAGCACTGGCTAATGGAGGCGATCCTGGCAGGGAGCGCTGACTCCCGGACGCCCTTCTGCAGAGCCTTGGCAGGTCAGGCGGGAGGCTTTGGGCTTTGGCTGGACCTTACACTTGGGGACTAGGTTTGTTTTGTCCCACTCAGTCTGTCGCTGTGGCAAGCAGACTGCAAGGGCCTTAGGCAGGGTTTTCCACCAACTGGACGTACAAGTTTAGATTGGAAATCTCTTCATCTGGACCAACCTTAGTGGAACTACATGTGAATTATTTATTTAGTACAATGACCTTTCGAAGCCAAGTCTGTGACCCCCCACTCAGTGATTTGGAGGGACGATGCAAAAGCAAGGGGTTTGGGTCCATCAAGGGGACGAGACAGGTTGGTGTGAATGCAAATGAAGCGTATGGAGATCTAATGCGGGGATTGGTCAGATTTGCCTTCTGACTAGGCTTCAAGGGAGGTCTGGAGAGAATGGGGGAAGGAGCCGTCACAGCGGGGACAGCGAGGGACGGCAGTGAAGCAGTAGTGAGAGTAGAAAGCAACAGCAGAGCCAGACAAGAACCAGGAGCCAGCCCAGCATGACTGCTGCACGCGCTGCGTTGTAGCCCTTGCTCACGAAGCCCCCACAGAAGGGCCTCCTGGCCCCAAGACCCCAACACGACCTGGCAGCAGAGGAGGAGGAGGAGCTGCGTATTGAGGTATCCCGGTCATTTCCAAGTTGTTCCCCATCCTCTAGCAGTTCCCCACTTCCCTGTCTGAGCTCTGGGAGACAAAGTATCCAATCCAGGAGGGAGAGTGCTGAGGGCTGGTATTAGAGATGTTGGGTGGGGCATTTGGGACATCTGGGCATTTGGGACATCTTTACCCTCTGCCTCATCAGAACCAGCTTTGTGCTGATCCTTCTAAAAGAAATCAGCCGTTTAATAGGACCCGCCCCCCCTCTGCTCATTCATAATGATCCAGAACTAATAGCTGTTTATTACAGCGCCATCAATCATGAGATTCCATGAGGCCAGAATCCAAAATTAACATTGTTCCAGTTTGTCCTAGGGAGGCCTATGCGCTACTATTTAGAGGTTGACTTTGAAGCAAAGTTTCAGACGGGCTTGCACTAAGCAAATGCTTCTGCGTAGGGCGGGAAGAAGGCTGAGAATGGCCAGCCGCCGAGGAAGTGGCTCTTCACAAGGTGACTGCCCTTCGCTCAGAGAAACCGGATTTCCACCCACTGGGGAAGGCATCCCGGTATCGCAAGCCAAACACCATTTTCACCCACCACACCTTGCTTCCCATGCTCCTCCCTGGCTCGCCAGAGCTGGCTGGGGCGGGGGTGGGGGGTGGGTGGGTGACAGCTGAGGGGAGGGTTTCTCCAAGAATGGCTCAGGAACCACCCCTGTCATAATCACTTGGCATGCTTCTTAAAATGAATACTCCATAGCTCCTCCCCAGACCGATTAATGTAGAGGCTCTGGGCGTGGAGCCCAAGAATTGGAATTGAAACAACTTTCCCAGCGATGCTAGCACATTCTTAAGGCTGAAAACCAGTGGCATGGGCCTCAGACTTGGCCCAGAATCGGGCAGCGAGTATGTTTTTTTTTGTTGTTACCCATTGGGAGAACATCGATATTTCATAAAAGAGACCGTGGAAACACTGCAAAGGCCTCCCTCCTTGCAGACGATAAGGAGTTTCTTCCTATGTCTCTGGGCTGAACGCTTGCTTTTGGTTGTCTTCTCTGTTTCCCCTTCCGCTTACCACCAGCTGCCCATGAGGCTTCTTGTGCACTTCCTTCCCATGGGCAAGGTCCATGTAACCAGGCCAAACGCCATCTCGCTTGGTTTTCCTTCTTTCTGTTCTTCTATGAGGATTTCAGTCCATGAAGCGGCAGGCTAAGGTAAATGTTCTCTTCCTGTGCTTTGTTTTGTTTTCAAACATTTCATTGGGGGCTCGCACAACTCTTATCACAATCCATCCATCCATCCATTGTGTCAAGCATATTTATATATTCGTTGCCATCATCATTCTCAAAACATGTTCTTTCTACTTGAGCCCTTGGCATCAGCTCCTCATTTTATCCCTGTCCCCCCTCCCTACCTCACAAACCCTTGATAATTTATAAATTATTATTTTTTCATGTCTTACACTGACTGAAGTCTCCCTTCACCCACTTTTCTGCTGTCCAGCTCCCAGAGAGGGGGTTATACGTAGATCATTGTGAGCGATTCCCATTCCTACACTCTTAATCCTCAAATTGACACCAGATTATGTAACTACCACAGTCAGGCAGTGGAAAAAAAGCCATTTTACTTTTTGATTACAGCTTCCATGAGGATTGATCATGGATCTGTTTGCTTTCTAACTTCTTAAAATGTAAAATGGTATTCTGATTTCATTGTTGTTGTTAGGTGCCACCGAGTTTGCTCCAAGCCATAGCGACTATGCCAACAGAACAAAATACTGCCTGTCCCTCCGCCATCCTCACAATGTTCCTAGGCTCGAACCCATTGTTGCAGCCGCTGTGTCCGTCCATCTCCTTGAGGGGCCTCTTTGTCACTGCCCCTCCACTTGACCAAACACGATGTCCTCCTCCGGGGCTGGTATCTCCTGACAGCATGTCCAAAGTGTGTCAGACCTACTCACACATGCCTGGTTTTGAAGAGCATTCTGGGCATCCTTATTCCAAGACAGGTCATTTGGTCCTTGTAGCAGTCCATGGTACTTTCAGGATTCTTCTCCAGCCCAGTCATTCAAATGTTGTATCAATTCTTCTTTGGTCTTCCTGATTCAACGCCCAACTTTCACACGCATATGAAGCAGTGGAAAATATCCGGACCTGCGTGAAACACACCTTAGTCCTCAAAGTAACATCCAGGCTTTTCAAACCTGAAGGGTCTTGTGCACATTTATCCAGTGCAACAGGTCTTTTAATGTCTTGCCTGCTGCTTCCATGAGCCCTGTTTGTGGACAACATCCAAGGCTTTGCATGGGCTGGACCAATCAGACCACGACCACATTGGGCTCATGGGCCCACATTTGCCCGTGACTGAAATCAGGCAAGATCCCGCTGCTGTTTCCAGATGCCCCTGAGTCGGCCTCCAGGAAGGGATGACTGTGATCTTAGGGTGCACATGGGTTGAATTTTTAAAATAGATGGCCAGTCATTTCTTCATAGTCTGACTTAGTCCTAAATCTCAGCGAACATCTGGCCGGCATCATAGCTGGTCTGGGGTTGCTGGAGGTGTTAGGACTGGGAGGAGTTCACCAAAGGAAGGGGAGACGAATGTTTCCTAAAGAAAAGGAAGGTCATGGAAGAGCGGTGGGCGGGAACGCTGGCTGCTTCAGGAAGAAGGACGCTGTCCTGGACATGGTCAACCAAGGAGGCCGGCCGAGGGGAAACCTACAGTCAAAGTAGCCAAAGGCAGCGCCTGTGTGAAGCGGGAACCTGCCCGAGAAGAAAAGCCCAAGGCTTTTCCACTCGTGATGGCAGGGCGGCAAGGCTGTACCTGTCAACAGTGGACACTCAGAGGCCAGGAATAGCAGGATGCCCCTCACAGGCTTCACCGTCCAACTTTAAAGGTTCCTTTCGGTCCTGATTTTTGTCATTCACGACTCTGAGGTGTTTATAAGAACTCTGTCGACCAGTGGTGCTCCACCTTCCTAAGGCCGAGACCCTTTCGTACAGTTCCTCATGTGGTGGTGACCCCCCAACCATCGAATTATTTCCGTTGCTGCTTCATCACTGTCGTTTTGCTACTGTGATGAACCGGGTGTCCCCTGTGAAAGGGTTGTTTGACCCACAAAGGGGTCGCGACCCACAGGCTGAGAACCGCTGCCCTCGAGATCGCTTCTTCGCAAAGAGGCTCGTGGTGGAATTCTTCAGTCCTGGTGTCAACCCCAGGAGACCACTCGGTCCTCATGGAATCCTGTAACTGGGACCAGGTCCTCCTCCAGGGTCACAAATATGCAGGCTGGTTTCTCCCTTTCCCACAGCTTATCACATACTTACAGATCAGCAACTCTGTGCCCCACCGTCACCCCAGTCTCGTGGGACCGAAGCCCTAGCTCCTCCTCCTGCTCAAACCCAAACCAAACACGGCCATGCGTAGATTCCACTCAAAATGACCTTGAAGGACAGGCTAGAACTGCCTGCTGAGTGTCTGACACTGTAACTCTCTATGGGAGTAGAAAGCCTCATCTTTCTCCTGAGGAGAGCCTGGTGGGTTCAAACTGCTCACCCTGTAGTTACAGTCAGGCTCCTTCTACTCTTGCTGGAATCTTTCATGTTGAAGCGTCGTTGCATTTAAGCAACATGTTTTCAGAGGCATAACCTCCTTAGTTCTAAAAAGTCTACTTTGGGCCGAAATTACCTTTGTACTAACTAAAACATAAGGGTTTGCTAAACCTTTCAGAGCAAGGCTCAAACTGCTTAAGAGAAGTAATTGATTTCAAATACGCTGAAGCTCTTTAGAACCAATCAGTTACTCAAAATCACCAAAGCTGTTACAAATCCCTCCCGCCATCGTGTGTGTGTGTGTGTGTGTGTGTGTGTGTGTGTGTGTGTTGAAGTAGGACATTGTTTCGGTGAGTCTGAGTTGGGAGCCAGGGACACCCCCTCCACTGTCCAGAGCGCTGGCGGTATAATGGGCAATGGGGAGCGAAGGTGTGGGCCCTGAATTGGAGGTCCCGGACCCTACGGAGCCATTCGTACTCCCCAAATCCCACTCACTGCCGAGTCAGTCCTGACTCATAGTTACTCTGTTGGATGGCACAGAATCATTGTGGGGTCGGTCTGCAAGCCTGCAATTTTTCATGGGAAGCATTTCTTTCTGAAGCACATTTCTGAATTCTAGAAATCAGACTAGAGGGGGAGCGGGGCAGGCTCCTCAGAGATCCCAGGGCGAGCTCACCAGACCTCACCAACCAAGGGCTACGGGATAGGCCCATTTAAAGAACACAAGGACATTGGTTAAGGAAATGTAGTGAGACGTTCCTGACTGGGCATGGAAGCGATCTTTGAAAGAATGTATTTATCTAAAGACACAGAGTGAGGTACCCAGGTCGTCCTTCAGGCTAGAAGTGGGTAAACAGCAGTCAGTTATCAATAGAACCTGTTAACAGAGATGTCTGGGGCTCTAGAGCAGTGTTCTCAACCTTCCTAATGCCGCGACCCGTTCATACAGCTCCTCATGCTGTGGTCACCCCCGACCATAAAATTATTTTTGTTGCTGCTTCATAACTGTAATTTTGCTACTGTTTATGAATTGTAATGTAAATATCAGATATGCAGGATGTATTTTCATTGTTACAAAATGAACATAAACACAATCACAAAACAGTATGTAATTATATATTGTGAAATATTTGTGTTTTCCGATGGTCTTAGGCAACCCCGATGAAAGGGTCGTTCGATCCCCAGGTTGAGAACCGCTGCTCTCGAAGCTCTGCCAGGAGCCTAGGGGTTTACAGCAACCAGCTCACGGCCACGGTTTGAGAGGTACCTTCAGCACAACCTTGTTTAGAAGTTTGGGTTTTGTCAGGGAGTCACGAGCAACCTCATGGAACTGCCCAAGGGCTCCCCAAGGAGGCGAATCTTTACGGGAGCAGACTGTCACACCCCTGTGGTAACGATGCCAACTCAAAGTGAGAGATTTACTCTGCCCCTGCGGTTTTCTGACAGTGCTCCTCTTTATGGGAGCAGAAAGCCTCATCTTTCTCCCAAGGAGCAGCTGTTGGTTTTGAACTGCTGACCTTGCGGTTCTCCGCCCAATATATAGCCACACCACCAGGGCTCCTAAAAGAAGTCAAAGACAGTCCAATTTTAGAGCAGGGCTTTGAGCCAGTTCCTCCCAGGTCAACCCCCTGGTGAGCACTGGCTTTGCGGCCCTAAGTACACTGGATCAGAATCGACGTTTTACAAAGATGGATCTGTTCCTCTTTCCTGGGGATTGCGTTCATGTGTGCAGATTTTCAGTTGAGAAAACACAATGTGCTGTCAGTGGTTAAAGGCAGGCTGTGCCGAGCAGAAGTGCTCTCTCTCTGGACGAGGTGTGAGCTTAACAAGCTCTCCAGATGAATCTCATGCCTGCCTAGGATGAGTGATTCCTGGTCACATGGCTCCTGGACTAGCTCTCCATTCTTGCATGCACCTAGCCACCGAGGCAAAATCTTCCCCGAGAACTCCCAAGGCTTCCTAGATCATGCACAAACCCTCCCAGCCATGTGGGCGCCCTGGGCTTTCTGCGCTTCTGCCTCAGAGCATCTTGTGGGCCCTGTGTCCCGCTGCCCTGCACTGGGGAATGGCACTGATGGAAGGAAGCACCTCTCTCGGCTCTCAAGGAGCTGCACCGCTGGAGAGAAAAAGAAAAACTGGGTGGTTGGCTTTGGAATGCATGAGGATTTTCAGGAGCACGAATGAGTTACATTTTGCATAGCCCGATACCAGCAGGCATTAGCATTTCCTGAGTGCCAGAATCCCACATTGGGAGAGGCAGTCAACATCCTCAGATGCGCTGGCCTCAGAGAATGCAGTGCGTTATGGGAAACCCATCGCCGATAGAGCGTAAACTAATTCTAAAGTGCTCGGCAGATAGGAAATCCTTTGTGAAGAAGGCCACATAGGCCACGCGGGCAGATTGTCAAATAGCTCGTGACTCTTTCCAAAGGGACGGGAACTTCCAAAAGCCAGTGTCAACGTTCAAAGGAACTTGATGGAAAAAATACAGGACGCAAGTTCCTGGGTGGTCTTTCCGAGAAGAAAACCGCGCGCAAGAACACCAAAGCGTTTTTAAAAGTGTTTAAAATGAATTTTATTGAATTTTACAAGTAGTCTTTAGAGGCTTTAAACAAGAACTCTGTTGCAAAACTCTAATACATATCTTGCCCCAAGTCCCAAACAAAACAAAAGGCAAACCAGGTAACAACAGAGACCCGGGAGAAGCCAGGAGACTTCAGGTGTTTCTCCTTTACAGAGAGCAGCCGGGGCAACGCGCAAGCTCCTCCCCACAGCCCCAGAGAGGCAGGCAGGCCGGCCGCGGGAAGCCTTGCAGAGCATCCTGAAATCTTCCTGTTTCCGTGGTAGAAACGGCATCAGTAAGAGAAAAGAAAAAGGCCATGGACAAATTACACCATAAATGAAATCTTACAGAGCATTAAACTCAGGTGAAGGCGGAGGGGGAAGGGGACAACGCATCTGGTTCCTCTCGGCGCCGGGGAGAGGGGCGAGATGACTTGCGAGATCCCAGCAGATATCCCACCAGTCTAGGGACAGTTTGGAAGGGGGTCCCCGAGGCCAAGGGCTCTCCTCAGGCCAGTCTCTGTGCTGTGCTTGGTGAGGGACCTGGACCGACCCCCGGGAAGCCAGAGCTGCCTGCCTCACTGGACCAACCCCGGGAAGCCATCACTGCAGCGGTCTTCTGATGCCCGTGGGGCGCAGGGGACACACCGCGCTACAGTTACCCGGGGCCAGGCCCCTTTGGTGACGTCAGGCGCCGCTCTTAAAATGCAAGCCCTAGAACTTAAGAGTTTAACATTCGTGTTTACCTTGGCCTACTTACAGACACTGGCAGAGAATTGCTTCGTGAAGAAGGATTCAACAATTTAGTCACCTGAGCACGCTTATGTCATCCATGCCGCTGGCTTAAAAATTATACTTTTATTTTTTAAATGGCAAATAAACTCTTACTGTTGAGCAAAATGCATACAAACAGGGACAGGCAGCACACAGAATAAGGCTGCATTTGGGGACTTCCGAAGCCACAGTTGCGTTGGTTGGCAGGCAGCTTGTCCAAAGGTGGATTCCAACCGAGTGGGGCTCACGACACCAAACGCAAACCCCACCTGGGACCCTGTCCCTTGAGGAGAGGTGGCAGGTGCCGCCATACACAGCCTGGCAAGATGTGAAAGAGGTGTGGCCCTCGGCCCAGCCTCTCTCTGGGTTACTGACTGGTGACATTAAATGACCCCACCCGGCCGACAGGGACTAGCAGCATAGCTCATGCACAAGTCATTCAGGGGAGGCCCGAGTTTTCTCCGAGTGCCCCCTCCAGGCGTTTGACGAAAGAAGGTAAGGAAAGGCACACCCCCCCCCCCGAAATGATTTAATTACAATACGAACCAAAGCAACTTCGATTTGCCCAGGCACAATGATCGTGTGTGTCAAGAGAACACGGGAAGCTTGGGTTACCTGAAATGGGTAAGAGCTGATGGAAATAGAGGCAGGCTGGGGTGGGGGTCGGGAACCCTAGCCCCAAAGTCCAATTTCTTTTAAAATACATAACAGATAGAGATATTGTGCAAAAAAATAAGACATTCACATTTTAGCAGTTAAACTTTTATTTTACTTTTAAAATTTTTATTTACTTTTTTCTTTTCTACAAAAGGCAGATAATGATTGTTGATCTGCAATTGTGTTGTGTACCCTCCCCTACCCTGGTGGAGGAGGCGCTCTGAGAATGCTTTCAGTGACCAGAACAAGGGGGCTGCCAAGCCCGGGTGAGGGTGAGCACTCCCTGTGTGCCCCCTTCTCCTGCCCACCACGGCAGCCCTTAGCTCATGTCTATCGTATTGAAGACCCACTCCGTGAACTTCTTCAGCTTGTCCGAGGCATTCTGGGATTCCTCCTGTAGCCTCAGGTTGTCCTCACGCAAGTGCTGAACTTCGGCCTGAAGATGGGCTTTGTCTTCCTTTTCCTGGGCGGCAGGACAAAGCACAGAAGGACTGAAGAGCGTGGTCACTGTCACAGTGCCCAGTAAGCACAACCCCACCCTACAGAACCAAAGGGTCCTTTCCAACTCGCCATCCCCAATGGGGGCAGAGCCAGTTAGCGAGATACGGACACACAAGCCTTGCCCTACTGCTAGGTGCCGCTGAGGGCATTCCCCTTTCTACCAAACTCCTGCCTAGGGGGCTTGGCAGGCTTGGTCCTGGGTGCCACGGAATTCTAACTCCAGGGAACAGGGCTTCACTACGAGTCTGTCTCGGAACGTGAATGCCTTCAGGTCTGTTTTAATGAACCAATGGCGTACTTAGTTTGCTTTAATGTAGTAGTAAGGGCTACTTTAATGTTAGACTGTTGTCTAAATCAGTGCCACCCAAACCACACAAACATTCCAATCACTTGGTGCAGAACCCTGAACAACACTGGTGTGGGTCTGGAAGTTAGTCAGTCGGACAAGGAGGGAGGAGGCTGGAGAGGCCTCTTTCACAAGAAAGGGAACCCTTTCCTGAACACATGAACCTTCCTCCTCGCACCACAGGCACCGGTGGGCACCGTTACTGAGCTGCACCGTGGAGGGAGGGAAACCACATCTTAAGGCACCATCGCTAGCTAACAAGGCTCCCACAGGTCAAGGGCAGTCGGCACGGCTGGGGCAACTTGCTGCCCAAGCAGCCTTGGGAGTAAGTGCTTACCTTCTTGAGATCTTCCCGGAGCAGCTTCAGCATCCCCTCCAGTTGGTCCACTTTAGAAGCCAGAGTAGGAGAGGAATCTTTACTGCTGAGGACAAGAAACAAAAAACCATGTTGGCAGGAGCCTCCATGGCTGGTTCTGTTTGAGGGGGGATATTTGCAAAAGACACAATGATTTTCAATGTCAAAGGCCACAGTACGGGGGCCCCATGTGCCGGCTTTACCTGCAAGGGAAGCACAATGGCAACCTTCACCAAAGGTCAATACACACCTGAACCACCGCCAATGGGAAAGATGCTATGTCTTCGTGATAAGTCAAGGACAAGAAGATCAACGGCCTGCTTGGCCCACACAGAGGTGCTTTGTGGCAGACGCAATTGCCAAACTAGAACAAGGTTCCTTGGGGCCTCTTTGAGCTTTACAAGGAGTCAGACTTTGGGGCGTGGGCCTGGGAGGCGGGGGTAGTGGTGGATGCATGACGAGCCAGGGGGCTACAGGGTTAGGGAGGTCTCGGGACAAGAGCCACTGTTTAGTTGCAGCAAGGTTATGATGCTCACCCTTAAAAACCAGCATCTTAACGTATGCTCAAACATGAGACAGAATGTCTCAAAGGGGGCCAAGCTTAAAGTCTTAGACTCCTATCAACAGCAACATACAAGGACCCCAGTTTTCTGTTCTTTCTGTACATTTTATTTAGGGACGAAGAACGTCCTGTGGGTGGGGTGCCAAAGAAGGGTGAGTGAGAGATGAGAAGGCTTCCCAATGAGTCAGACTGGTGACACAGGGGGTAAGCACCGTCCCCAAGGCCACGGAACCTTGTCACTTTGTTCCCCACGCTGCTCCCTTGCATTCAAGCTGCCCCTACTCCCTGTGCGGAAGAATGCCCAGCCTCAGACATACAACAGGGAATCCACAGCCTTCCAGTGGGTCACATGCAGCTAGTAGTTTGCAGAGTTCAATGGAGAAGAGATAGTGGACACTTAGGATATTTTGAACCCTGGAATAAAAGGTAAGTCTTTACTTTCAAAATCAAGGCTCCATGTCACTGAGTTACACATGTGAAGTATGTTAAAGCCATAATTGTTTCCTAGGATATACATTTACCTTATTCCCACACAAATCAAAGCTGACGTTAGAATCGCTCAACTTACGTGAACTGAGTGGATGTCTTTTTCTAACTGTGGGTCGACAAGGAGGTCAAAAGGCAAAGCCCACACCGGCAGGGAAGGTACCCAGATGGCACCCAAATGGATGCAGGGCTTCCAAAGGCGTGAGAAAACTGCCAGTTAAAAGCTGATGAGGAAGGGACTTTAAAAGGGACGTGGCCAGTTACTCTCTACAGCTTCCTATAAATGATGGTTCCCCTGCACAGCCTGAGTTGGTCAGATCTTAGGTGGGTTGGAGAGGAAAGAGGGGGTCGAATAGGAGTGATGTTGGCTTGAGGACCAGGAACAATAGAAACAAGGTGGGGAAGTGGTCTTCCTTCCTAATTAAAGCCATCGAGTCCCGTCCCAGCTCCTGGCAGGGTTGGCACAAGCGATTTCAGGTTGTCGGGACTGAGGCAACCCTCAGAAGCCTATCGTGGCTTCTTAGGCCTCTTCAAAGTGAATTCTCTGTGCACGCATGATTAAAATGTAGAGAGAGAAATACATTTGCATTTGTTCCATCTGAACAGAACAAATTAAAGAGCAGATCACCCCTGTCATCTTATGATTCCACAAAGATTTTAAGAACTGTCAATAACCCTTTCTCCGGAGAAGAGTCTTTGCTAACTCAATCTTCTCAAAAGGCACACGGACGGACACACACACACACACACACACACACACACACACACACACACACACCCCTCTCTCTGGATTCTGGCAGTATTTTCCACATCCATCCACAGCCCAGCTCACCGCTGCTCTCTGCACCTCAGCTGCCCCCGGGCGGGTGAGGACAGCAAGGGCCCTGCTTGCACACACAAGTCCTCCCCTCGAGCAAGAGCCCGTGGGGCGTGCGGACAATACCTAACTGATTCTTCCTGTGGCTGCCGGCGTCGCGCCACGTTTCACAGCTATCGAGATGCTTAACCATCTTCCGAGGCGTTTGGGAATGGGACAGTTACAGCAACAAAATGGTAACGCTCTGCATCCATGAGTGCCCACTGAGTGGCCCACGGCCGACTGCTGGGCCACGTTGCTGACAGTACCAGCACATGCAGATGCACCCAGCTCTCAGCCTCTGAACAACACAGCGGAGCCCATGCTCCTAGCTCCGAGGACACCCTATGGGCCTTAGCGATTGAGGACTGGCTCTTATTTGACGCAGGGTCTCCACTATCCTGGCAACGCAACCCCACTGGCTCCTGGCACATGAAGAGCTGTTTAGGCGCAGGCACGCGTGCAAGCATGCACATCAAGTGGCCGCAGGGGGAGAGCTGGAAAAGCAGACTCGACAAGCCCGGGCGCCTGGGGAGCTTGCGTGCAAATGATTTCTCGCACCTAGCAGGCCTCTTGGGCAGACACGTATCAGAGCACTACATAATAATGAATATTCATCATTATGGCCTTAGGTCATCAAGAAGCGTTTAATTGCGTTTACAGCATTATGTTACACTAAAATGTGAAGGGTGGGCTTCGTGCAGCTAATCCACGCGGTCTCCATCTCCTCTTCCCCCACATCTGCCGTCAACAGTGGGTCTGGCGCGTGCCGCAGGGCGCTGACCCTCGCCACGGGGTGACCAACCTGCTGTAAGACTTCCTCTGGGCCAGAGCCTGGTCCTCAAGCTGATCACTGTTGGACGCAGCACTCAGGGGCCGGTGGTTTTCATCGTTAGCAGCAAAGAACGAGGCTCTCTGGACTGCAGAGGAGACAAGAAACCATTCAGAACTTTAGAGCCGTATCCCTGGGCAGTGTCCCTCAAAGTGAGTGAGTGGCCCAGGGACAGTCCACTCCCCTTCAGTGCACAGAGACGATGGAAACCTGAGCTCCCACCCACGAGGAAAACACGCTTCTTTCAGCCGCAACTGCCCTCTGAGAAGGAGTTGTCAGGAAGCAATTCCTAGTTCCCCCCACCCCCCACCACCCCGCTGACTCATCCAAGTCACAGTCTACAACATGCTTCGCAGGGAACAGGCCTTGCGCCAAGTTAACAGACCAAGGCGTGCCACTTAGTGATGATGTAAAAGCAGCGAAAGACTCAGCAGCAGCTTCTTGCTGTCTCTGGAAGCAGGTTTTCTTAAGAGGCCTGGCCACGTGGCGGGCTTTAACCTAAGCGTGTCTAAAGTTAACCGGCGCTAACCACCTGTGTTTCAAAATGAACCAATTTAAAACCTGAGCTGGGGAAACAAAATGAAATAAAAAAATCTCTCATCAAAAGAGCAAAACTTCTGTCATTTTGTCTGCAGGACAGTGACCAGCAGATTGACCCTTAAGCAATCCATTTGGTACAGGGGCATTGCCACCAGCTGATAAGCACTGAGGGGACAATAGGGTTTGGTCATGGTAGTTTGAATGATGCCCCCCCAATCCGCTGCCAAACGTGTTATAAACAGCAAAATCTCTGCCTGTGGATTCTGTTATGTTAATAAGGCAAGATTATCTAGTGTTTTGCTTCCACCTCTTTTTTGATCTATAAGAGATTAAACAAACCATCATATGGGAGAAAGAGTGATGCCAAGACACATGTAGCCTCTAAGGAACCAGGAATGAGAAGCTGAGGAGATGAGGATCTCCCGCAGGAGCCGACAAAGGGGCGAAGCCTTCGCCTCGAGCCAGCACCCTGAACACTAGTCTCCTGGCCTGGGGGACAGTCCGTGTGCTCGCTGAAGGCCTCCTGGCCTGGGGGACAATCCGTGTGCTCGCTGACGGTCTCCTGGCCTGGGGGACAATCCGTGTGCTCGCTGAAGGTCTCCTGGCCTGGGGGACAGTCCATGTGCTCGCTGAAGGTCTCCTGGCCTGGGGGACAGTCCGTGTGCTCGCTGAAGGTCTCCTGGCCTGGGGACAGTCCGTGTGCTCGCTGAAGCAGTCCGCGTGTGGTTTCCGAGATAACTAAGGCAGGCTTGGTGCTGGGAGAGTGGGCTGCCGAGCCACGTAAACGGCTACTTAAAATGTGGAAGCATTTTTTGGAATTGGGTGATGAGTGGAGACTGGAGAGTTGGAAGGTATTTGAACATAAAATCATAGATTTCCTTGAAGAGATTGTTGGTAGAATTATGGATCTATAAAAGGCAATTCTGGTGAAAGTGTAAAATGAAGAGAGAGCCAAGGGGATAGAGAGATATATAGACAGATAGCTCACCCTTGTCCTACAGTAGCTATTTGTGTATCTTCAACAGAAGGTTGCCAGAAACATGGACTTTGAATTTGCTTCTGGGGAGACTTTAAAAAGAAGGATGAATGTGCAATTGGACAATGGAGGAAGGGCAGTGTTTCTTAAGCAAAGAATTTGTTTGAATTATGTTCAAATGTTGGTGGAGAGAAGACCTGGTAAATGGTAAACTTTGGTATCTGGCTGATGCGTCAGCTGAGCAAGCTGAGCTGTGTGGCATCTCCTTAAGATTTTGTTTTACAAACTAAGGACTTAGGTCCTAGAACGCCCACCAGTGATGTGATCGCACAATCCTCTGGTAAAGAGGCTGCGTCTGTGACAGATGGATCTAACCAATCACCCCAGGAAGAGCCCTCATCATCTTGGGCTGAAGGGGACAGAGAACGAACAAAAGGGAAGAACGCTAGACATTCTAGAGGCAAGAAACAGGCTTCTGTCGTTACAGCTGTTGCCCTTCCAGAAAAGAACTGGACCAGCCTGGAGCAGCCTGGAGATCAGCAGAACCGCTGGGAGCAGTATAGGACACAGGGCCTTCTCTGTAAGGTCATGGTCTCGTGGAACTCAAAGGATGAGGCCACGGCTGTAGGTCTCCAAGAGGCTGTCATGAAGATGCATGGGGCTTGCTCCGGAGCCTCCACGGAGCAGAGGCACCACTCGGATGAACTGAGAATAAAGTCAACGAGTCTCCGAGGGCCTGGAAGCTGCAGTTGAAATCCAGGGTGGAGGGGTCTCTGCCCAAAATCCAGAAGGCCTGGCCAACACCCAGTCTGGAGGTCAAAGTCAAGGTCCAGCTGGTCTCCGAGAAGAGATTAGTTTCAAGTCTGGAGAGTGAATGTAATGTGTTCTGCTAGGTTTTAGACTCCCTTGTTTGGTGGTATAGTGAGGAGTTGTGTTGGGCTGCTAACTGCAACTTCAGCAGTTCAAAACCATCAGCTGCTCCACAAGAGATGAGGCTTTCTACTCCTGTGAAATTTGATAGTCATGAGGAGGAGTGGATGAGGAGGAGGGGAAAAAATGAGGAGTTGATACCAAGGGCTCAAGTAGAAAGCAAATGTTTTGAGAATGATGATGGCAACAAGTGTACAAAGGTGCTTGACACAATGGATGTACGTATGTATGGATTGTGTTAAGAGTTGCACGAGCCCAATAAAATGATTTAAAAAAATGGATAAACTTGAACACTCAAAGGGGCAGTTCTAGTCTGTCCTACTGGCTCACTCAGGGTCGGTATGGACTCGGGAGTGAGTTTGGTGCCTGCCATCCCTCTTCTTCTGGTTTCGCTCACCAATAACCGACATGGCTTCCTTGTGCCTCTGCTGCCCTTGTACTTTGGAAATAAATAATATCTAACCTAGAAATCGCAGGCTCTCCAATGAAGAGGAATTTTACCCCAGGGAGATATACATCTGAAGTCTCATCCAGACTTGATTTCGACAGCTCAGAAGGGACGATTTTGAACTTGGTGTTAAGACTTTGGGGGACGATGTGATCAGAGTGTGAATATGCTTTGCGTGTGGCCAGGGTATGAATGTGGGGAGGCCACAGGGTGGAATGTTATGGGCTGCGTGATGTTTCCCCCAAAATGTGTGCCGTAAACCTTAACCTGTCTTCTTCTGTTTATCACTCCATTTGGGAAGGGGTTGCTGCTACTGTGTTCACGAGGTGGGGTTCACGCACAGCGCATCTCTTCTGCAGCGTACATGAGAGGACGCACGGTGAGGAAGAAAGAGACGGGGCCAGGCCGGGGCCGAGGTATGTGGAGACCTCCACGAATGGAACCAGGAAGCAGAAGCGGAAGAGCTAGGACCTCCCTTGGGAGAAAGCTTTCTCCAAGAGCCAGCACCCTGAACTCAGATTCCTAGCCTCCAGAACCGAGAGCATAACACCCGCCCTCCCACCACCGTGAAAGCCACCCTTGGCGTGGCACTGTCAGGGCAGCACCGGGTGACTAGGACAGTCCTGGACAGCTTCTGGGTTGCCTGACTTTGGCAGCCCTGTCGAGTTCCCTCTAAACCAGTAGCCGGTTGGCCGCCACTTCCAGCATTCCCGAGAGCGCGCTGACCAGCAGCTCGTGGCGGCCGCTCCTCCGCTCCCAGTCTGACTTCCCAGGAGACTCACCCTCATAGGCTTTGGCTGCATCCACCAAGTTGGACCAGTCCAGATCTGCAGCTGCATCGGGCAAGGGCATCAGGCCAGGGTCCGGCATGGGCTGCCTTCGGGTCTCCTGCATGTCAGTGAGGGAGCTGTCGGAGGCGGAGAATTCTCCTACAGGAAGGGACGGGTATCAGATTACACCCATGGGAGAACCACTCAACTTCCGGCTAGCTAAGAGACAAAAAACGCCCCACAGAACCCAGTCCCAGCAGGGCAGGGTAGAGCTGCTCCCTCAGCTTTCCAGGGCTGGCCCTTCCTCCTGCGGAGCGGTGTGACGCTTACCATACAGTGCTACCAAGGCTCCTGGGTGGCATGTGGAAGGATACACTGGTCCCTGGGGACATTTTCCAGACTAGCAGGCCAGTGGGGGGCATGCTCGCCCTGACCTGAACTAGGAACTGGCTTCCTCCCACCCACTGCCAACAGCACGAGGGACGGAAGGTTAGTGTCGCCCAGCTGCCTCTCTGCAGTGGGGCCTTGGGGACTCTGAGTGGGAAGAGAAGCGTCGTGCAGCAGGGAGCAGGGTGCTGGAATGGACACGTGTTCATGCCTGCTCAAGGGGATGATGGGCCTGCTTTGTACCAGGAGGCAGCTGGCCCCTCCAGCCCACCAGGCTGTGGGGGCTGGGATCTGACCCATCCTCCCTCCTGCTGGGGACTCAGGCTATTTATTGGTCAGAGGTGCCTGCAGTCTGCTTGTGCCCAGCGTGGCTGTGGGACTCCAGTCAGGCAATGGGAGGGAGACTAGCATGTCCCACACAAGGCACTGACCCAGGCAGGTGGTGGGAGGGCTGTGTGGGCATTCTCCGCCAAAGGACACACAGCTACCAGGCTGGCAACTCTGTGAACCACGCCTGGAGGACAGTGGTCTAACATCCCAAGCCTCTTCTGGGTGACAGTTTGTTGAAGAAAGGTATTAAGCCATCCTCAGTGGTGTCCGAATCGCTCATCTCTGCTGAGCCTATGCACAATGAAGGTTCACCTAAGAGGTGGCCAAGGGCAAAGAGGGAAGGCTGAGAGGTCAGCAGCTTGGTGGCCCCTGAGATGCAAACTTCCTCGGAGGGGTGGGGGTGGGGGCAGCGGCAGCATGCATGTCTGTGGGAAGGGAGACTCTCGGAATGTGACTGTCACATTAAAAAAACCCCTGCAAATGGGCCACATTCTTGGCTTAAAAAGTCAGCAAAGCAGCTCCCGAAATACCTGTTCACAAGGAGTTAAAAACTTTTGTCAATTATGCCAGCCGGGAAACCCGAGTATATTTAGTACTTGTTTCCCTTTCAAATTACATAAAGGGCTGCTTTGAAGTGCAGCTGCTAGTTATTAATGTGCTTTAAATTAGCAAAATTATGAGTGAATGGAAAGAAAAAAATACTGCAAGATATTAAACGCTCAACTCCGTTTAGGCTGCTCACACCAAGGGCAAGGGAACGGAACAAGCAATTTTGTATGCCACTGAAATCTCCCAGCCTTTTCTCTGGGCCCAAATTTCCACACGGAGAAGCTGATGCTACCAGCAGCCGGCCTGCCCCCTGCCCCCCATACAACCCTGCCATATTCTTGGCTCCAGAATGTAAAAGCTCCTTCTGGACTGGGCCTAGGACCTGCCACATGCTCACAAGTGCGCGGTTCTTTTCTTGGCAAAGGCAACAGAGGCGTGCGGGGAGGTGGGGTCGGCAGGGAAGGTGGGCAGACAGGCCACTGTCAGAGTGACTGCTGGCCTGGGGCAGAGAGCAAACAGTCACACTGGGAGAAGGGGGAGCAGGGGATTGGAGATAGTGGAGCACAGAGCAGGATGGAGGGGCGGGAGGAACCTTCCTGCGGTCAGGGTAGGAACTCAAGAATGATGCAGGGAGCAAGAAAGGGAATGGCTGGGCTGGACGTGGACAGAGACAGACAACAGCCACGTAATTCGGAGGGAGCAGGGCAGAATGGAGGCGCAGTCCCTTCCGGTGGCACATGAGGGAGTTATGAACTGGAACCTCTTTGATGACATGCGACATCAACACCAACCCATTGTTTGGGTTAACTGTAACCAATGACCACGATGT
Source organism: Tenrec ecaudatus (assembly GCF_050624435.1). NCBI lineage: Eukaryota > Metazoa > Chordata > Mammalia > Afrosoricida > Tenrecidae > Tenrec > Tenrec ecaudatus. The sequence goes on from NC_134543.1 coordinate 32,852,309, forward strand.
GAGCTGCCTGCTCTGCCGGGCCACGGCCGTGAGGATGGCCGTCGACCCGAGGACGAGGGAAGAAAGGACAAGAACTCTGACGCCCGAGTCCCAGAGCAAGCCAGCCAGGCCTCCATGAACCCTGGGAAAGACCGCGGTCAATCACCTCTGCCCGGAAACTTGCGTGAATGAGCGAGTCAACACAGGAGGGGTCTACACCAGAGCCGGCGCAAGAAAGGAGCGGCAATGTCTCTGGCTTGTTACGGGGTTAACTGATAGCGCCTGGGTCACAGAGCAGCTGGGGCGGGTGGTAAAAACGCCAGCTCTCACACGACTCCCTCTGGAGAGGTGAACTCAGCAGGTCGTGGTTGGGGTCGGAAGCCTGGTGGTACGGTGCGGAAGGTCTGGACTCCACAGGAGGAAAACACGGCAAACCTGCTCCGAGAGTGCGTTCCGCCGCCTGAAGCCCTGGGAGCAGCCCCGCTGTCGGGACGGGCTGCTGGGCCTCAGAACTGACCTGACTGGACCTGAGTCTGGAGAGGGCCTAGGACCGGGGCGCCCCGGTGACTCGTGTGGTCAGTGAGGTGGACGGCTGGACTGTGTGGTGTGGCATTTCAGGAGGCTCAGAGAGGGAGGGCGTGGTGAGCTGCGACCCTCTGAGTGCAGGAGCAGAATGTCCGCCCCTCGTCCACGCTAACTGCGGGGCACTGTTTCTGGGGACCCCGGCCACCGACAGGGCGGGGCCGTGATGGCTGGAAGGACACTTACCATGCAGGGACTTCATCCCTAAGGTGTAAGACGGCCTCCGCAGCGGGAGAGACTTGGGGAGAGAAGGGTACGTGCTACTGAAGAGGACGTCGTTGGGCAGGGCTTGGTCCAGGAGCGACGCCCTGGAGGGGAAGAGGGGCTCCCTCTGGCCGCTGTAGATGCTCTCGTCCGACAGCGTCCGGTGCAAGGCCCGCCTTGAGGTGGGGGTGCTGGGGAAAGGCGACTGAGGAGAGGAGAGCGCATGGAACTGAAAAATGGAACACAATATAAGAAAAACAAGTCAACTTTCTGGCTCAGAAACCCAAGTCATTTTTTTGGTGGGGTTCGGGGAGTGGCGAAGGGTGGGAGACCCAGCACCGCTCTAGCTATTCCTCACCTCATCCAGCTCTGGCGCCCCGACAAGAAATGCCCAGGACCCACCCGTGGCAGGTACATCACTCGCCTGGAAACCCTGTGTCCTAAGTCACCCGCATGTGCCTTTTGTTACATGCTGGGCCTCCACGTCCCCACCCTCAGCCCCCCACCCGCCTGCTGGGGAGCAAAGCCAGAGCTCTGGGTCTTCATTCCTGCAGATCCAGCAGGCTGCCTGGAGCCCATCCTTCCACCACATACGAGTCAGAAATAGGACTGAGTTAAGGCGTCGTGAATTAGAACGTGATACAACCAAGATGGTGTTTTCTGAGTCTGTGTCTTTGGCCAAGCCATGTAAAAGCTGTGGACTTCTCAAACGGGGACAAGCCATTCTTCAGGACTGTTCCAGGGATTGCCCGGCATGCTGGGCAGAGGGATGGCGTGGGAGGCACGAGTCAAAGATGCCGTGGTTGAAGAGGCAGGTGCCCTCAGGAGCTTGCCCAGTGAAAAGATGCTTGCTGGGCCAGGAGCATCTGATCTAAAGAAGTGAACTCAAGTGCCAAGTGCGGGCTCGGTTTTGACACAGAACGAGAATACACACAACCGAGGGCAACGCTGCCTGGCCCTGCCCCATCTTCACAATCGCGGCGGACTTTAAGTCCAATTGCTGCATCCACTGTTCCAGTCCGCGCCTTCTCTTCCCGCAGCCTCTACGTTACCAGAGAGCCGTGGTAGTGCTCAAGGTTAGGTGATGAACTGCTAACTCCCACGCTGGCAGTTCGAATCGACCAGCTTCTCGGTGGGAGAAAGAGGTCTGATGCCCCATGAAGATTTACCATCCTGGAAAATTCAAATCGGGTCACAGTGAATTAGAATCGACTCGATGGCAGTGAGGTTGGTTTGGTTCTCCACTTTGCCAAGCATGATGTCCTTCCCAGGGACCAGTCCCCCTCTTGATAATGCATCTATCTAGAGCAGTGGTTCTCCAGCTTCCCCACGCCGCGACCCTTTCATACAGTTCCCCACGTTGTGGTGAACCCCAACCATAACATTATTTTCATTGCTACTTCATCACTGCCATTTTGCTACTGTGATGAATTGTGATGTATGTATCTGATAGGCAGGATGTACTAGGCAACCCCTGTGAAAGGGTCATTTGACACCGCCCCCCAAAGGGTCCCGACCCACAGGTTGAGAACTGCTGATCTACAGTGAGTGAGACAAAGTCCTGTCAGCCTCACTTCTAACGAGCATTCTGACTGTACTTTTTCAAATACGGAGTCACACTGTTTGTCCGTCTAAGGTATTTCCCATGGTACATTTACAATTCTGTGCCGTAAACCCAAGGCGTCCATTCTTCTCCAGTCTGCCGTATTCGGTGGTCAGCTTTCACACACAGAAAACACCACGGTTTGGTTTGGGTCGGGCACACCCAAGTCCTCGGTGAAATCATTTGCTCCCTAGCGCTTTAATGAGGTCTTCTGCAGCAATTTGCTCAATGTGGCGTCACCTGACTTTCGGGGTGCAGCTTCCAGGGCTGCTGATTGTGGGTACGGGAAAGGTGAAGTCCTTGACAACGGGAAACTTTTCCTTATTTGTTTGTCATGATGCTGCTTATTGGTCAAATTGTGAGTGTTCCTGTTTCCTTTAATATTGAAGCATAATTCACTCTGAGGGCTGTCCTCTGATCTTCCTCAGCAAATGCTTCAAATCCCTTTTGTTTTCAGTAAGTAAGGTTGTGTCATTTGCATGTTGAGGGTTATGAATGAGTCTTCCTCCAATCCGGACAAGATTTGTTATGATCTACATGATCATCTGCCATCGCCAGTCAGTAACACAGGTAAGCCACTTTCTGATATTCTGTTTTCAGCCAAGACCCAGTGAACACCGGCAGCATGTCTTTCGTTCCACAGCCTCTTCTACGTGCTGCTGGAATTTCTGTTTAATTGTCTTCAGGAATATGTAAGAGTAACGATACTGTTTGAGAAGGCCCTCATTCTGCTAGACCACCTTTCTTTGGAATGGGTAAACAGGGACAAGTCGTTGGTGACTAAATCTGAGCAACAGTCACACTCACTGGCCTATCTTGTAGCTGTTTGGAGATCATCTATCACTGACAGCGTTGTACTGTAGATCTCAATGTATTCTCCGTGACAGTCGATGCGATGCCATTCCTCTCTGTCACTTACACGGCATGGAACGTGTCAATATCCGATTCAAAAGGGCCAACACCCGGCCCGCACAGCTCCCGTCTGCCTAGACTGTCAGTCTTGATGGTTGTTTTCGATAACTTCTAATTTCCCTAGATTCTACTTCCCAATTGTTAGTGGGTGTTTGCAGCTGTTTTTTCCCAACAAATGAAGCTCCTCAGAGCCAGGCCCTCTCCCCAAGTCACCATGGTCAACCCTGCTTTGAGGAGGAGGCTCCTCTCCAGCTGTTCTTGGGGTGGCTTCGAGTTTGTGGGGGAGAAAAAGGGGAGGCTTTCTACTCCCATAAAGAGTCACAGTCTCTGAAACCCAGAGGCTGCTCTACTCTGCTGCATCGGGCCTATCAAACAATGGTCTCTCTTATTATAAGACAACTGACTTTTGTTTGGCATTTTAAAAGACTATTCCCAAGTCCTTCTTCCTAGTCTGTCTCAGTCTGCAAGCCCCCGGAAACCTGTCTGCCATAGAAGGCCTTGCATAGCATCACACAGTCCACTGGACCACACACCACGGTGTTTCTCATTCACTTGGATGCTACACAAGGTGTTCTTTCCCCAGTTGATTGTGAATCATGAGAACCTCAGATGTACCGCCGTGGACCTGTGCTCCACAGGGCTCCGTGACCCCACCCTGCTCCCACCCCAGTTTCATCAGGCCTTTCTTCCAAGGTGCCTTTGGGGAGGGAGCCTCGACTGTCGACCTTTTGACAAGCAACCGAGTGCTGCCCTGTGTGCCCATGTGCACCGCTGAGACTTCGTGGAGCCTACACTTGAACCTGGGGTTGGGCCGATGGGCTTCCAGGTGTGAAATGAAACTGGGCCAATCAGCTGCGTAAGTGACAAGCATGCAGTTATGGAGAGATGCGTTTTGAGGTAACATTTCTCTGCGTTGGTAACCAGATTTGATTCGATTTGAGATTTCTTTCTGAAAATCATCAGCTTCAGTGACTCTGTCCCTTGACAATCAGCAGACACTTTAACGTCATGTAAATCTCCATCCAGCTGAGTGATGGCTGTTTCTGCACAGTAACAAGGCAATCCTTCCTGGGGCCTCCCAGACACCTGCTCCATACCGTGAGGGGCAGGGGAGCCCGTGAGCAGGAGGTCTGAGTCAGGGCGGGCAGAAAGCTTCTGAGCCGTCCCCACGGCACCGGCTCTGCGAGGAGGCCGGGCCTGACCCAATGCAGAGGGCAGAGGCCCCGTTCGCTCATGTGCTAGAGGCCTTAGCAGGCTTCCGTGAGCTAAGCCAAGGGTTAAAACAGGTGGAAGCTACCCACAATGCCATGTGCACCGTTAATGCAGAAATATCAAAACATGATTGATCAAAACCCAGAAAACCCCCCACTCTGCCGTCGAGTTAGGCAGGGTAGACGTGCCGTTAGACTGTCGCTGTTCACTGGGGTAGGACGCTCTCTCCCTCGAAGGTGGAGGTGGTTTCTCATTGCTGACCTGGGAGCTAGCAGCCCGACGCGTAACCACGGCACCACCAGGCCTCCTTATCAACCAAAGGTGGTCTGAAGAAGCCCCAGGTATAGCCGACTCGCTAGAAACTGTGCCTGCTTTAAAACTCACAGTGCATGAAATCGATGGCACTCAGGAACGGCCCTGCAAGCGAAGGGGCTCAGGCTTGGCTTTGTGAGCTTTCAGTGAGGAGAACTGGGAACACATGCGTGCTCAGCATCTCACTTTACAAAAGGGGGCCTGGGATGGCCTGAGAGTTCTGCCCCCTTCAAAAGAGAAAAAGAAAACCCCCAAACCATAAACCTGATCGATCACTTCCTCTGTCCTGCAGGGCCGCGATACATACAGTCAGATCTGAGATCTCTGTGTTCACTACGGCTGCCAATCTTTCCCATCACCTCTGGCTTGCCTTGAGCAAAGGGGTTTCCTTTCCCTATTTTTCAGGCGAGCACTTGGGGACCCAGCTACGTGGAGGCAGGGAGTGGGCAGGGGCCGCGTGCTTTATGAAGCCTTACCCCAGCAACCGCGAGGGCAGGCAGGGAGGAGGTGGACTCTTGTCCATTTACTTAGGAGGAGACCAGGTGACGTCATGGTGACTTGCTGGGCTACCAGCAGTTCGAAACCACCAGCGACCTGCGAGGGCAAACAAGGCGGCTTTCTCCCCCCCGTCACGAGTTGCTGTCTCAGACACCCACGGGGGTGGTTCTACCCTGTCCTCCACCCTCTCTGCAGGCCAGTGGACTGTATCTCAGGGCCTGGCAGGGGCCCTGCCATATGCTGGTGATGAGTGTCTTAGACAGAACTTGATCTCCAAGAGGGCAAACGTGGTGGCCGTGTAAGGGGGTTCCAGGAACCACAGCCCAAAGATGGTCACCCTAAAACCCTGCAGCCTGACGCAGAAACCAAGCGTGGCCTAGCAGACTTCTCAAAAGCATGGAACTGAGTCTTAGAAGGCACGCAAAGCTACTTAGTGGAATTCTCCTGCAACCCAACCACTCGAGTGGGAGGAAGCGGGAGATGGCAGAGTGGGCCCCGCGCCTGATCTTTCCAGTAGATGCCCTTTCCTGGCAGGGCCTTTCTCGGGAAGACAGGCCTCACCCAGCAAGGAGCGCCCGGCGTCAAATAGCCACGCAGAAGCCGTTCTATTTGGAAATAAACGCACAAGACCTGGAACCAGGGCAGCGCAGACATTTGCCTCCAATTATTCCCATTGCGTGCATCAAGCAGAAGCACGAAACCGCCGAACCAGAGGAGAGATTCCTTCCAGGGCAAGTTTTATTTCCCTCTAACCTCAAAGGAGAAACCTGAAGCCATTTTCATTTTAAACATGGCATGGGGCTGGTCCCGTCATGAGTGTCCGACGACTGTACAGCTGGCGCTTCGAACCAACACCCCCCCCCCCCCCGCAAAGCCTCCTACATTAAAACTGAGGATCGTGTTATGACTTGTAGTAACAAATGAGCGCTCCTTTGTGATGGGCATCAACATATCATTACTGCGTATGAGGTTCAAATGCACCTGAAGTGTCCCTGTCGTATGTGTGCCCGTGTTTAGAGAGGGCACTGCAGACTACAGGCTGGGACAGTCACTTGACTCAAGAGCCAGATCTAACTGCTCCGACTCAATGTACACATTCCCCTTAAAGACAGACAGGAACCGAACTCGCTCATGAGGAGAGCTGCCGGCACTTAAGAAATGTAGTACGCTTTGTTGGTTTTTTTGATGGGCAGAGAAAGAAGTTTCCAGCACTATCTGTGCGAGGTTGTTAAGGAAACCACTTGTGCCCCAGGGGGTGGGTGGGAAATGGTAAGTGCTGGCTTTTAAAACAGGGTCACACTGTCCTACTCATGCATGGCTGACAAAGCAAAATTGGAGCAGATGAGAATTTCAAAAAAATTGGTTGGAGCAGAGTAACAACTAGAATGGGAAAAAACCACCGGCCGCAGCCTGGGAATGAGAGCCTCGGAGCCTTTCTGGAGTCGGGTCCAGGGAGCCCGCATCATTGCCAGGGCCGGGGAGAGCACCACGGATTCGAAGCGGTGAGGGCAGCCACCACCTTTCCCACTGGTGGCCACGCGATGTGCATTCTCCCCTGGGGGCTCCCGAGAAGGAGACTCCGGGCCTAGTAAGGCTTACACCAGCACTAGCCCTGCCCCCGTTATCATCTTGGCTCACCCCCATTTTACAAAATCAAGTCTGTTCCGCTTTGCTTCCTCAGCCAAAACCCAGCCGGGGGGAAAACTGCTTGTAAAACAGCCACAGAAATCACGAATGTTTATGTCTTTAACACGATGTAAGACGTTGATAAATCCGTGATTTCTCAGCAGAACTCCCCAGTAGTTCTGGGAGTGCATTTCAATTTGTATACATGCTAATGCTGAAGTTCAGGGGGAGACTGAGCTGAGGGAACGTGCATACACCGACACGTAAGCGAGCACACGACCACGCTAGAACGCCCAGGGCTGTCCGACCACACAGTGCCCCCAGGCACCACGCAAGGACAGGAAAGATGGTCTCTGCTTTCAACTGAGCCTCCAACTTCTCCTGAAATGAAGGCCTCTGTTCCCTTCACGAGACTGCGAATCGCTTTGCTAAGAATCCAGAGAATGGGAAACTTGAGACACTGACTACCGTGGCCCTCGTGGGGGTGGGATGCTTCTCCTGGGGCAGCCCAGGACTCAAGGCAGGGTCTACATCCTTGTCATGAAGAACTTTCGGGCCCCGTCCCAGAAACGCCTGTGTCCATTCTGAGGAGACTGGTCACAGGAGTGTGTGCCAGTGACCTTGCCTGGAGGATGCTTGCACATGTGGGAAGACACGAGGAGGCACAGTACCCCAAAGTGGCTTCGAGGGCCACCCACATTGGAGAGACGGAACACACCTTTCCAAAAGCCAGGCCCGGGACACGAGCACTCCCTGCAAGCAGAGTCTGGGACGAGGTGGGGAGGGAGGCCCGTTTTAGAGAAGGTGTGTGCAGCCTGGAATTCTGAGAGCTGGAACAGAGGCATAGCACTCTAGGCAGCGGTGGCTGGGAAACTCAGTGGGTGGTGGCCGGCCATGGGGCAGGACGATGACGAAGAGCCCGAACCAATGGGTTCTGAGAGGGGTGATCACAATGACCAGCCCCATCACGCCTGACTTCTCTGAGTGCGTGCGTGTGCGTCACGGACCCCTGCCCTCTGGGACGTACCTTAAAATTCTTCTGTGACTCAGGGGTTGGGCTTTCCAGGTCGATCAGCTTCTTGAGGCCCTCCTGGACGGTGGACTTGGACGTTGGCTTCGGGGAAGCCCGGAGGTCCCTAGTCGAGGCCTGCAGGCGGGTGTGGCCCATCTCACTGCCATCGCTCTGATGGCGCCTTGAAAGAAAGGGAGGAGAGAGCAGACTTGGGGAGCTGTGGGCCAAGGGAGAAAGGCGAGAGGAGGGAAAAAGGGAACGCAGCCTGCTCTTCAGGGACAAGGCATCTGCTCTGAGAGACGGCTGGGGCGCGAAACCAGGGTGACCCACAAAACGACGCGCCTCAGTGAGAATCACCCTTCTGCAGGAGACAATTAGTGCTGTCAGCCCAAATCTTCAGCAACTAACTTCTCAAAAGACTGCGGGTTATGAATCCTCCATGAACGCCTTGTACAAACAAACCAACAAAATCACACTCATGGAACAAATCATTTACCTTTATCATCCTACTGCTTTGTTGGGGGGAAAGTCCTGCAAACTCAGGGCACTCACTTTCTAATGTCCCCTCTGGGGCCAGACGCCCTGCTTGGAGAACTGTCTCACAGGGCCAGTGTGGTCTTAGTCACATCCGGGGGGGGGGGGGCAATTATTCTCAAAGAGTGGTCTTCAGATGGACTCTTTCCTTAGAAGATCAGAAAGCCTCAAATCCAAGGTTTGTAATACATCTTATTTAAGAAATAAAGTGGAGAAGCAACTCGAGCTTCAGTTTAAAAGGCAGGAAAAGAACCCAAATCCCTCCATAAAAACGATTCCCTCCCCATCACGCAGCCCAGCCTCTCTGTTGACAGAAAGAGGCCCGGCCTTTTCTGTCTTGACCTTGTACAGGCAAGCCGCCAGCAAGAGCCCTTACTTTCTCGTGTCCATAAATCCCACAGAGTTGATGGTTCCTTCGGGTTTCTTCCATCCGATCAGGTACTTGCTCGTGGCGCCCTGGCGCGGGTAGAAAGTCCTCAGGCCGGAGGAGGAGGACGAGGAGGATGAGGAGAAGGAGGGCGCGAGCTGCGAGGAGCTGGCAGGACGGAGCTCTTCTTTGGGGGAGCTCCTGGCGCTGCTGAAAACCACCGGGCTGGCAGAGTGTCGGGAGCTCATGGTACTGAGAAGAAGCAGGACAAAGACCACATGAGCTGGTTCCCGTGTGCTTCCCGGGTAGTTATGCAGGCTGTAAAAGCGTCAGCCAGGATGGGGGTCTAAGGGCGAGGACAGTTTAATGGATTGTTAATGGAGGTGGAGGGCTAGCCTTGTTTCCTGACTGTAATATAAATGCCCGCTGTCAACGCGTCCTGGGGTCACTGGGGCCGAATCTGGACTTTAAGTTAAAACGTCAAAGAGGGAAGCTTGTCTGGAACTCTCGGTAACACTTTCGCACCACTGATGGGGCTGGAGTCGCATCTAGAAGAGACAAGAGGCGAGGAAAGGCCGTACTTTACACTCAGCAGTCTCAGTGGCCACTCAGCTCTGGGACTCCTGGCAGCCCTGCGCAGGGCTGAGCCAAGGTGGACAGACAGAGCGGATCAGGAATCCAGCTTCCCCACACGGGGCGCACTGGGATCGCCTGCCCCTTGGCAACTGGCAATAATCTCTCTACACACTTGTTCATCGCCAATGTCTTTTTAAGCACTTGTTTGTTTTAAATACGTTTTAAAAGATGACACTGGGAATAGGGGCCCTGGACGAGACAGGGGCTGCAGCAATGAGCTCAACTGTGAGGATGCAGCACTGCACGGGACAGTGTTTCATTCTGTGGTACACCAGGTGGCTGTGAGTTGCAACACAGTCCTAGCACTTAACATAAATCACCACCACCGTTGAGCGTTTCCGTTCACTCACTGCAAGCCTGGGGGACCTTTAACTATAGGATTTCTGTGTCCCCTTACCAAAGTTCGCACACGACCTACATCCTCGCCACCAGAGCCCCGTCGGGGTTCTCCAGTGTGGGATGAGACAGAGCATGGGTGACTCTCATTATGACCAACTTTTAGCTTCTAAAGCAGTGGTTCTCAGCGTTCCTAATTCCGCGGCCCTTTCATACAGTTCCTCATGTGGTAGTGACCCCCAAACCATCAAATTATTTTCGTTGCTACTTTATCACTGTTATTTTGCTACTGTTATGAATCAGGTGACCCCTGGGAAAGGGTCATTCGTCCCCCAAAGGGGTCACATCCCACAGGTTGTGAGTGCTGTTCCAAAGGCTCCATGTGTTCCTTAAGGATTCGGACCACTGTACAAACGGATTCGGACCACTGTACAAACCCCCCTGCACTTCTCACCTGACACAGGGCCTGGACCCGGGCTTCCAGTCCCCCTCCGCCCCCATCTAGCCATAACTTTCACAGTCACGAGGGAACTGGAGAAATGCAGGTTCTTGTTCAGCATCTTTGGGGTGGAAAGGGGAAGTCGAAGCAGGGGGTCAAGGTGGAATTAAGTGGTCCGAAACCCTGCTCTAACATTGGCATGGGCCTGTCACCCTCCTGTGGGGCAGAGAGATGTGGCAGTCTGCTCCTGTGAGGAACGGCAGCCTCGGAAACCCCAGGGAGCAGGTTCTAGGGGGTCACTGGGAGTCAGAATCGACTCGGGGGCAGTTTGCCCTCCTGCTGTGGTCCCTCAACTGAGCCGAGCTGTGGTGGTGGGTCTGTGAGCTGACAACCTTGAAGCTTTTAGAGCATCTTCGGGCAGGCCCCAGCAGACGTCACAGAGGAACTTCTGAAGTGGGTGGAATTGCAATACAACACAAGCCAAGTGGGCGGCTTCGTACCTCTTTTTAAAGTAGACCGGTGTGGCCAGGGGTGTCGCTGTCGTGGAGATTTGATTCATTCAATAGGCTCTTATGTGTGGCACGTTAAGTCTCTTCCCGGAACTTGTGTGACTGGGCAATGATTACGAAACACGAGGAGCTCTCTGAAGGAGGGGTGACTACAGTGCTCGCGTTTCTGTCCTCATGACGGTCAAGGTCAGTTTGAATGGTCACACTGGAACCATCGACAATATGAAGGGACCTCAAATCGTTGGTGGCAAAATGGAATAAATGGATAAGGAAAATTTTTCCGCGACCATTTCGAAGTTCCTTTGTACATAGCAAGGGCATCCCTGGATTTTACATGAATCACAAAGACTGGTCATTTAATGATGTCTCCAGATAGATTAATAGATAGACGATGGATGGATGGATGGATGGATGGATGGATGGATGGATGGATGGATGGAGAGAGAGAGAGAGAGAGAGAGAGAGAGAGAGAGAGAGAGAGAGAGAAAGAGAGAGACAGGCATACAGAAAGACAGACAGACAGATATAGAATCACTTCCCTTTCTAAAACTGGAACCACCCTGGATTCCATTTGGCCATCTAGGACACAGATTTTAACAAAGAAGACTACACATATATACACGATTCTTCACAGAACAAGTGAAGAGGTGGCCATGAGGTAACAAGACTATGAAGCAGCCTCAAGCAGCAAAGCCCACATGGAAGAAGGACACCAGCCTGTGCGATCACAAGGTGTGGAAGGGATCAGGTACCAGGCATCAAAGAACAAAGTATCATATCATTGTGAATGAGAAGGAGTGCGGAGTGGGGACCCAAAGCCCATCTGTAGGCAACTGGACATCCCCTTACAGAAGGGCTGCGGGGAGGAGACAAGCCAGTCAGGGTGCAGTGTAGCAATGATGAAACATACAACTTTCCTCTAGTTCCTAAGTGCTTCCCCCCCACTTCCCCCACTATCATGATCCCAATTCTACCTTACAAATCTGGCTAGACTAGAGGATGTGCACTGGTAAAGATAGAAACTGGAAACACAGGGAATCCAGGACGGATGATCCTTTCAGGGTCAGTGTTGAAAGTGGTGATACTGGGAGGGTGGAGGGAGGTTGGGATGGACATATAACCTCCCCGCTGGGGGATGGACGACAGAAAAGTGGGTGAAGGGAGATGTTGGACAGTGTAAGATATGACAAAACAATAATTTATAAATTATCAAGGGTTCATGAAGGAGTGGGGAGCAGGGAGGGAAGGGAGAAAAATGAGGAGCTGATGCCAAGGGCTTAAGTGGAGAGCAAATGTTTTGAGAATGATGAGGGCAACAAATGTACAAACGTGCTTTACACAACTGATGTATGTATGGACTGTGATAAGAGTTATATGAGCCCAAAATAAAATGATTTAAAAATAATTAAAAAATAAAAACAAAAAAAGAATACGAAGCAGCCTAAATCTATCAAAACATCTCCCTTGCCAGTACCAGGCTGATCCAATGCGCAAAAGACTGAACTAAAATGCTCTGCTATCTGGTACCTCGATGTGCCTGGTTCTGGTGCAACATTCTAGGGGGGCTGCCGTGAGACCCCTAAGTGACAGAGCTAGTCTCAGTGCATGCTGCTCTCTGAGAGGGGCCCCCTCTGCTCACCTTGCAAAGGACTGGGGACTGAATGCCAGCAATCAGTGCCCAGTCTACAGGGAGCTAGGAAAGGGCGGAATTGCTGCAGTCTCACTGGGAATACCACCTATCCGACAGCGGTTCTAAATCTGTGGGTCATGACCCCTTGGGGGGGATGTCAAAGGACTTTTCACAAGGGTCGCCTGATTCATAACAGTAACAAAATGACAGCGATGAAAATAACCTTATGGTTGGGGGGAGGGGATCACCACCACACGAGGAACTGTCTGAAAGGGTCACGGCATGAGGAAGGTGGAGAGCCGCTGCTCCAGCCCCCGTCAGCTGTGGAAAGCTGCGGAAGGAAATGCTGGAAGTTATCTTCAGTTAGGAACTGCCGTGGGGGACAGGGGCTGGGCCCAAACCCTGGCCAGGCCTGCCAAGGACGATGTTTGCAGGAGGAGGAGAACAGCAATTAGTCACCTGCCAGACGGCTGTGGCAAAATCTGGGCAAAGGCTGAATGCTGGCCTCCTACCAATGGGAGGGGCCTGGGAGGGTGGCCGATGATTGCTTCTGGGTCACTGCTAATGTGGGGGACAATGGTTTCGGGGGACTCCTCCCTCCCAATGTGTTCAGCACCAGCCAAGTTTGTCCTATATCCACTTCTGGCCGCCACATTCTGGGCAGTCCAACAGAGGGGAGACAGCGAACCAAACAGAAATGACACCGGATACCGCTGACAAAGGAAATGTGCACGCAATTGCAGCAGCAGCAGCAGCAGCAGCGACGCAGAGACCACGCCGTCTGAGCAGGAAGCCACTCCGGAAGCACAGGGGTCACTAACAGCTAGAGCCCGGGGGATATGGAGCTGGAGATAGGCCCTAAGAGGGAGCACTGTGGCCCACGAACCGAGTCTGCAAGGCCCAGTCCTTTATGAAGGAACCAGCAAGGTAACAATAGCGCCAGGCTCATTGTCATCTGTCATTATAGAATGAGACCGTTACAAGCATTATGGGAGAAAATGCTTGTTGAACAAAAATAACTACATGTTGCATTCAGGAAGCTGACACAGAGCTTAAAAAACGGAAACGAGAGAAAACCTTTTGTCTTGCTCAGAAGGATATTTACAACTTGCAATACATTTGATAACCTAAAATATTCTCTATCAACATAAAAACACCCAGGGCTCTGGCCTTGTTCTGGCCCCAGACACTGACCAACTGATATGGGAATCATGATGCAGGTGTGCAGGCAAGTGTTACAAAGTCCCTTCCTGTTACCTCTTTCAGTTTTTCATTGTACACAGATATAGCTTTTAGCCCACTTAGACTACTCTGCGGACTTAGAGGCCTGCGGGTTGTGTGTGGATACTGGCAAACAGAACAGTCGACTTTGAACTACACTGGAGGTTCTCTAGAAGAACCACCGAGCTGAGGGTGGGGCAACTTTCAAGCTGGTTGGCTACAGGGTGCCCGAGCCAACAGGCAGAACATGCAAACATTAAGGAAGAAGTTGCTCATTTTTCATTCATCCAAGTGCATGCTGCGCATTCATGCTCAGGCCATGCACTGCACTGAGGATGCACGTGTTGGGATCGAGGATCCTCTTGTCCAGAAGGGCAGTAGACCTTTACAAATGATCAAGTGATCACTAATTGGCTACAGAGCTCCGGGGTTGCGTGAAAGTAGCAAGAGCACGTTCTGACCCAGCAGACGGCTGGCGAAAGGGTGGGTGTGGTAGCTATATCATCTGGTGTCAATTGGAGAGGATTATGAGTGAAGGGGTGGAGTCTAGCCTGTCAATCACTGTATAGCCAATGAGGCCTCTGTGTGGGCATGGCCTTTCCTTGAGGATCCTGGGAGTTCCTGTATTTCCTCCTTAGAGACCTTCTCTACTGACAAGAAACATGGCAGTACACCGACAGACCCTGTGCCCTGGGAAGTGAAGGAGCCACGTGGAGACCCCTGCCAGTGCTGAGATGCTTCTACCATCACTGGATCCGCAAGACTACCCTCCCCCCCACTGGCCTGTGATCTTCCTGTATTCGTCATCACTGCCTTTGTTTCGTGAGTCTGAAGAGGACTTTATAGATTGATATCGGACATATGGGCAAATACTGGACTTATGGACTTGATCAGGGCTGGGCTGGGACGTTTCCTCAATATTTCAACTGCTCTTGTCTATAAAGCTCTTTCCTATACACATGAGTGTCTATGCATTTGTTTCTTTAGTCTACCCAGACTGACACAGTGGGTGTAGGTGAGACATGCAAACATGGATGTAAGCCCAACATGCAAACCAGGTTGATTCAGCATGGAACAGAATGTGCTTGCCATGAGTTGGAATGGACCCAGCGGCAATGGGTGTGAAAGCGGGGACACTGACAATGCCCTCCACTGCAGGCGGGAGCTCCTTGGGGGCCAGGACAGACTCTGTAGAAGAACCACCAGCCAGCTGGCGAGTGCACTTCAGAAATGGAACCGTCCTGTTCTCCTGTGTGCACTACAGCATTTACTGAGTGATTCACTTCGACGAGCTCAAAGTGACACCGCCAACTACGACCAAAACAAAAAGCTCCCCTGAAATGTTTAAGCCTCACAGAAAACATACAGACATTGAAAGGAGCAACATGCCAGAGCCATTATGAGACTCTGTTTAATTGCAGGAAGGTATCCATGGCTATGGCTTCTCTTAACAACAGTCAAGTTGAGCACTCGTGTGTAATTACCAACCTACATTAATGCAGTTCTCATGGGTGCCAAGAAAACCTGCAAAACCACCACCAGAGAGTCGGGGAGAGCGTGGCCAGATTTATGCGGTGGAACTTAATCACTGTAATTTGGTCTTTGTCACCCAGCCGCAGGTACGAGCTCTTGTATGCCCTGTCACGAGATCACCCATTAATTGCTGTTCCTGTCTGCAGAGGACACAAACACTCTAATTTGCAGTGAGTTTAGCTTTGCTGGCAATGTGCATTTGGTGGCTGAGTCCCCTTTTGCTCCAGAAAAGGAAAGCTACTAAATCTCTGGTTATCCGACTCGCCCTGCCAAGATCAACAAGCTCACCGAGTCGCAAAAGAATGCAACTTGACCACCCTCTCTGGAAGGTCACATTCTTTTCTTCTCTCCTGAGTTATTTCTAAATGATAATTTAGATGATTTCTGCATGGCCAGACTGAAGTAGAACATTCAGATAATCCCTGAGGCCTTCAGGCAGTCCCCGTCAGCAGATTCAGACCCGGCAAACAGGGCGCAGAATTCCAGAGGACTCTGTAGACCCAACAGGATCTTTCAGATCATGTCAGATGTCCTGCTCTGTCAACCTTATGCCTTGGTAGTTCCTCCTAAACAAGACCTCTGTAACCAACTTGCTTCTGTCGCCAAAGGAGAGAATGAGAGCCGCCAGAGCTGCTGATGGAAAAACACTTCTAAAAGGGTGTAGTCTCTCTCTCTCTCTCTCCCTCTAAACACTAAAAACCAAAGAAATACAAGTCAAGTTAAAGCCCTGAAGCCAGGTATTTGAAAACTATCCTAAGTCAATGTATGGCCTATATCTAGTCAGAGGGAGGCTTTCCAAAGCAGCAGCTAGCATCCTGGATGAGGCCCAGGAGGGGAGAGGGGGAAGAAGGGTGTGGTGAGCGGGCAGCGTCATGGACAGGGGAACAACCAGGGAAGAGGATCCAGCATCTAGGAGAGGGCAGAGAGCCTGTGAGTATTAGAGCAACATCAAGCTAGTGGAGAGGAAGCACTGAGGTGGAAGAAGGGGAAAGTGATGGTGGGGCAGGAGGAGGCACAAAGACACAGAGACAAGCTCTAGAAGCAAAGGCACAGATAGGGAGATTAGCAGAGGTGTGCACGTCTGCAAATACATTAATCCATCACAATAGAGGGATTGGCCTATGTACATATATTTATAAGGCAAAGCACTGAGGCTGCCGATGGGTCTTGGGCCTCAGCTCATACCTTCCCTCAATACAAGAACACTTTGTTCTAACAAATTGGCATTCTGTGATGCTCACTCACCACCTCACCTCCCCCCCACCCACCCCACACACACAGGATCGCTGAAGACAAAATGGGTGCATAAGCAGATGTGGTAAAGCCAGAGGATGGTGCCCAGCTATTAAAAAATATAGTGTCGGGGGTCTTAAAAGCTTGAAGGCAAACAAGCGGCCATCCAACAGTGAAGCAACAAGCCCACATGGAAGAAGCACATCAGCTGGTGTGATTGTGAGGTGTCATTGAGACTGGGCAACGGGCATCAGAAGACTCACAACAAACAGTAAATAAACAAACAAAAATGCATTGGTGAGAATGGAGGGGGATTGGAGTGGAGACCCAAAGCCTACAGATGGACAATGGAACATCCCCCCAACAGAGGGGGTGCAGGGAGGGGAAGAGTCAGTCAGGGTGCAGTAGAGCACTAATGGGTCACGCAATCTACCTCTGTTCCCTGGAGGCCTCCTCACCCCCCTAGCTATCATGACTCCAGTGCCGCTTCCCAAACTGAACAGGAGCATGCACATAGGTACAGGCAAGAGATACAACTCACAACACATGGGACCCAGGAACAGAGATACCAAAAGGGTAGGGGAAAGGCGGGGAGAGGTGGAGAGGGAGGGGGGCACTGATCGCAATGAATGGCACATAACCACACACCCCCAGCCAGGGGGAACAATAGAAACCAGAGGGGGAAAGGAGACAGTGGTTGGCGTGAGATTTGAAAATAATTAACAATCTATAACCTATCAGTGGGCCATGAGGGTTGGGTGGTGTGGAGGGGAAGCAGAGAGAAGGGAAAAAAAGAAGAGCTGATCCCAAGGGCTCAATGGAAAATAAATGTCTAGAAAAGAATGATGGAATATATGTACTAATATGTCAGATACAATTGATGTATGGTATGGATTGTAAGAAGAGCTGTAAGAGCCCCCAATAAAAAATTATTCTTCCTATCTATCTATCTATCTATCTATCTATCTATCTATCTATCTATCTATCTATCTATCTATCTCCTGTCTGAGACAGAAGTCTTTGATGCCTAGCTTCCAGTTTGGCTTTTCTCAAGATTTCCCTTCACCACTTGAATCAAACCCAGTTTTCTGAATTGCAGCAGGTTTGCTGGGTATCTGGAAATGACGGTGAGCACAGAGAGGTTATGTGCCTGGGCTCCCTGAACCCCCATTTGGAAATGAAATCTAAATCGAGCTTCCCCGTTACTTTCTTAAGGAAGTAACTGTTAGAAGCACCCAGACGGGGCAAGGTGGAGATGCTGTCACACAAGGCGACCAACGGCTGAGAGCAGGGGAAACGGGCTCCAAAGCGATAGTGACCGACCGGTTCCTTCCCGAAAGGATTTTAGGCTTCGAAACAGTGTTTATAGTGCCCGGTGGGATGGTCTCGAAGGATGCTGGGAAGGGGTACGTTTCTATACTTAAAGGCCAGTGGGAATGCATCGAATTTGAACTACACTTTTCTGTTGGACTTCTCCCCCTCCCCCAACACATCACTGTCGGGGAGTCACCTGAAGGAGGGGTGGGATCTACCACGCAAACCCCATGGGGGCAGACGAGAGACACACTTGGAAAAGGACGCGGCGCAGCATAAATAATGGCTGGCTCACCTCAACCATCCCCCTTTCTTTGGGAGACCTGGGTCGGAGGGTGTTTTGGAAATACATAAATCTTCAAAAGGCGGCTCTGTGCTACATTCTGTGTGACCAGAGGAAAGTCAAGATTGCCAGGATATACTTTTCCTCTCTGACTCTGGTATGCCAGTGAGAACTTTTCTTTAAAAAAAGCAAATACAACGTTCACAACTTGAAGCGGGCACGAGGACCGTGAGGGTGTTCTCCAGAGCATTTGACTGAAACAGGGTGTGCCTGGGCTCCGCAGGGGGGAGGGAGGGTTCCTTGGACACGGTCTTTACTGAAGCAGATTACTCCCGTGGGTCTGGTGGGCGGGTTCTCACCCACACCTTTTGTGGGAGCAGTCAAACACTTAACCATTCACGCCACCCAGGAACTCAAGTCGTTTCCACTGCACGAAAAACCCTCTTCCTACACGTGTATTACGGAGCCCAGCACAGGCGGGGCGGGATCCCAGTCCCAGGAGCAGGCTGGGAGGAGGGTTACCTTGTGTGGGAAGCGGCATCGTTGATGCTGAAAGTGCTGTTCTCTCTCGTCAGAGGGCCTGCACCCAGCTGGCTCTTGCTGTGGATATCCAAGCTCAGGGAAGACTCTGCTTTCCGGTCCAGGCCATGGCTGTCTGCCTCTAAAGTCCGGTCTGCCAAGGAGATCGCTTCGCTGGAGCTGTGCCACAGCGGGGCCACTTTCTCCTTGCTGGGCCCGGAGCGCGGGGACGACGTGGCAGCCCCGAGGGAGGCTGTGCTGCCGTGGCTGGGGCCATAGGAGGTGGTGTCGATGCCGCTGTCCGCAGAGGTGCCCTGCAGATAGTTATAGCTGCTGAGTTCAGATTCAGGGTGGTCCCCATCATACCACTTGTCGTCACTGTGGGCGCTGGACGCGTTGCTGGAGAGGGTATTGCTACTGGAGTGGCTTGAGTAGTGGCTATCAGACTGAAAGGGAAGCAGGATGTACTTAAGTTCAGGTGTGGCTTCTAGAACAGCGGGGGAGATGAAAACACTAGGGGGCATCAAGGTCAGTTGGCGTAATATACTTCACAAAGGCAATGTTCTACACTGTCCTTTGGTGACTAGCAATCGGGGTCTTAAAAGCTTGTGACTGGCCATCTAAGGTGCAACTGGGGGTCTCTCTCTATTCGGAGGAAGGAAGAGTGCTGAGAACCAAAAGAAACACGGGAACAAATACCCCAGTAGACTAATGAACCACACGAATGTCGGTCTTGCCCACCTTGAGACCAGAGGAAATAGATGGTGCCCCGCGCCCAACAACTGCCCTGGAAGGTACCGTATCAAGTGTTGCAGACAGAGGGGTGGTGGGGCTGGGGGAATGTGGAACGTGGAACAAGACTCAACATCATAAAAGAGACTGGTTGGGCAGAGACGGGTGGAACTACCCAAACTCCGTCCTTTAGGTAAGCTTCAGGTCCGGAAATACCGTATATACTCGTGTATAGGCCGAGTTTTTCAGCACAAAAATGTGCTGAAAAACTGGGGTTCGGCTTAAACACGGGTCAGTGGTACCCCAGTGAGATGTAACATCCCCTCCACCCCCCGCCAGGCAACGGGATGAGCGCCAGTTATCTCGTGGGTGATTGTCGTTTCTTCCGCTGTTCATTCAAAGCCCCGCAAACACTGCAGGGCTTTGAATGTTTGTTTACTCACATCTAACCAATCAGAGCCGGCCTATGACATGTATCTTTGAATAAGTCTTTTAAAGACCGTGTGAGAAGGATGTGGCATGAATGGATGTCATCTGGTCAAGCCTGACTAACAAAAGGTGGAAATCTTATGAGAACTGACACAGAGTTAATAGCAAAGTGGGTTCGAGATGCATGGGAAGACATTCCAGGAGACATGGTGCGACGTGCCTTCCAGAAATGTAGTATTAGTAATGCTATGGATGGCAGTGAAGACTGCGCTTTGTATGAAAATGACAGCAGTGATGGTGATGGCGGTGATCTCAGTGAGGACAGCGTCTATGATGACCTTACACCAGCTGAAGCTCTGCACTGGGATACGGATGATGATGAGGAATCCAGTTTTGAAGGATTTTAACTCTTTACATTTTAGCTTGGTTGCTGATTGAGCTCAGGGAATAGTACTGTTAGGGTATCATTGTTGATACCTTAATGTTTTTGTTGAACCTATTTTCCACTTACTGTGCTGGTTTACTACTGTTAAATGACTTGTCCTTTTATTTATGGTTTTTATTTAAAATAAATATTTAACTACATTACCCCACTGATGTCTCAATTTTTAGTAATTTTATTTTCATGTGTTTTGATTATTGAAACTCACCAATAGCTTCTGCATTTTCTACCCTAGGCTTATACTCGAGTCAATCAGTTTTTCTGGTTTCCCAGGTAATAAGTAGGTACCTCGGCTTATATTTGAGTACATACGGTACTCACCCCCACACCCCCCACCTCAATTTTCAGCCAAACAACTGACAGGTCTGCAACACTACTGAGGTAAGCACACCTTAGCATAATCAACCATTTCAAGGTCAAAAGAGCAGACTTTTCCAGGGACGGAGTTCAGAAGGGCTAGAACAGGAGAAGAATGCAAACAGTAGACACTAGGAGTAAGACGAAAGAAGACGTGCTGAGTGTAAAACAGATGATCTGCTCTGCGAACCCGTACCCAATTCACGGGAAAGGTTTAAAATAATAACAGGAAAGCAATACAGCGAGGTGTACCTAAACGCAGGGAGTTCAGAAGGTCCAAGGGTTTAAATGACAACAAAGTTAGGTAGAAGGTGCCTGGAAAAATATGTGACTTTGAATGGCAAAAAGCCGATGGAATGTTTCATCGAATCCACTTTTCATTATTTGATTTATGCTAAGGTAGCAATTAGTTATTTTGCTAACTTTCACAAGAAAGCTCATGAAATTGTGATTAAAATGTCCTGGATTATCTTAGTCTTAAAAATGAAGAGGAGTCTCCCTGTCCAGTGCAGCAGGATCCACAGTAACAAAGACATGGACACAACCCAAGTGCCATACCCGGCTGGATGAAAGCACTGCGGTGTATCCGTACAAGGAGCTACGATGCACTGTCAAAGAACACGGAGAATCCAAGAAACGTGTCTCATAAGTGAAATAAGCCCATCACAAAAGGGCAAGAATTGCATGAGTTCACCATGATAAAAAGTCAAGAAAAGGTTTAAAGACAGAAGCAATTCTTCAGTGATTATGAGAGATAGGGGAAAACAAGGGAAGAAAGAAAGCACACTAGATAAACATTAATTGGGGTAAAGGAAAAGGCAGTACATAACAACAAGAGCGTGATATCAATAAGGAGAGAATAAGAAGGAAAATGTTTTGCTTCCTGTAAGTAAAGTATACAGTCATCTCCTTTACCTTAAAAAGTAAATAGTAAATCAAAAGGAAATGACACATCAGTTCTCATTCTTTGGGGCTAAGATCATCACTTATCATTTAAAGTGTGCTGGACTCTAAGTTCGGAGAACGCAGAAGCTGAGTAGCGTGGGCAGGCCGAACATAAAGTTTATCCTACTGAAGTCACCATTCCCTTGCAAGTTAGCACCTACTGAGAAGAGCTTTCTGAGGAGTCTGTCTGTCTGTCGTACTGTGGTGGCTGGTGTCTGGCTCTGGTGCTGAAAGCTATGTCACTGGTATTTCCAATACCAAGAGGGAGGGTCGCACAGACTGAAGAGTGTCTGGCAGAGCTTCCAGACTGAAAACAGACTACGAGGGAGGAATAGGATGCACGCTTCAGAGGAATTAGCCAAGCATTGCCAGTTATTGAAAACTTACTGACCAGAAGCAGCACGCTGTCAGAGACGGCGGCAGATGAGCCCTCGGCTTGGAAGGCACTCAAAACCTGACCGAGGCAGAGCTGCCTTCTCAAGTGGCGTCAGCGCTAATGAGGAGCATGCAGGAAAGCTCGCAGGAGCAAAGCCTGGGAGGCCTTCAGGCGCCCACGAGAAGCAGCAGCTACAAAGATTCCTTAAGAATGGGAACAAGGGTTGCTCTAGAAGTAAAATCGTTGGGACAGAATGCATAACGGTCAATATTCCAGGTGTTACTTAAGCAGAAATGGAGTGCTTCTGGCCATTCTGAATAAAAAATCATACGGTTTACTCTGCTGGGATCGACACCATCAGGAGCAATGGCATTGCAGCCAGCGTCAGAAAGGCCATTTTAGAACTACCTTGAAACAGAATGATGCCAAAGCGTCTACAAGGAAAATTATTTGGATTTATGTACCAACTACTGAAACTAGAGACCCAGAGACCCAGGAGCTGAACTTAAATTGAAATCTCTCTCTCTCTCTCTCTCTCTCTCTCTCTCTCTCTCTCTCTCTCTCTCTCTCTCACACACACACACACACACACACACACACACACACACACACACAATTTATAGAGAGAGGAAGGAATCAGTTAAATATGTTATTCATTAAAATGTTACTAATTTAACTGTATTCGTTTCCATTTTTTTTCAAAATTTGGCTTCTAGAACATTTTAGATTTCCTGATGTGGCTCACCCTTTCTTTCTCTAGACTTCCCGTCCCTCCTGGCCCCTCTCCACATGCACTAGCCACGCTGAATGTGCTAGGTGGCCATATGTGCAAAGGGGCTTTTTAGGTGCAGAGCTAAAGATGTACACACACACACACACACACACACACACACACACACACACACACACACACCTCACCCATGAGCGGCGGTTCCAGCCATCATGTTACATGTTTGACCAGGATGGCCTGAAAATGATGTTATCCAATCAACCTATGGCCCTTGGCAAAAAAGAAAAGGTTCCCCATCACTGCTCTGGAGCAAACTGGAGGAGTCAAGTGGCCCAGTGACCCAAGCACTTGACTGCTAACTGGAAAGGGGGCAGTTCAAACACACCAGTTGCTCCAAGGGGGAGAAATACATGGCAGTCGGCTTCTGTACTGGCCACAGCCCGGAGAACCCTGTGAGGCAGCTCGACTCTGTCCTATCGGGCACCGTGCTTTGGAATCAGCGTGGCAGTGGTTTTGAACAAAACTTGATGTCGTCGGCCCATCCCACTAAAACTTTCCTGGGCAGATTGTATGCGACTCTCTCATCTTATAAAACGAGACGAAGGGAAACACACAATTTGTTGAAGAAAGAGACCACAGAAATCAACTGTGAGAATGAGTAAAGGTAACTGCTCATTCCCGCGGCCCCTGTGAGTGGAAGGTTAATTGTGTATGCTGAGAGCAGGGGTTGTTGGGTAGTGTCACGTGCTGGGCTGCCAACCACTAGACTGGCAGCTGGAAACCCACAGCTGCCCTGGTGGTGAGAGACGAGGCTTCCTCCCCCCACACGGAGTTCCAGTCTCGGAAACCACACGAGCAGTTCCTCTCTGTCCGACAGGGCTGCCGTGGGCCGGACCTGCCGACTGTGGTAAGTGGGTGAGGGTCCGAGCTTCATGCCGCGTGCCCCAGTGGCAGGTAGGAGAAGCAGCTGCAGGGAGCTTAGGGGGAGGTGCCCCCTTGGCGGCTATTCCCACCGCATCTCATGCCTGACTGTGCAAGCACATGAAATCCTTCGCTTGCACAATCTGTTCCTAGCATTTTCAGGTCCCTGATGATCAGATCAGAAGGTTTTCCCACCCAGAGCCCCGAGACCTGTGGAGGTGCACCACAATTTATCTGGGAGCAGACCGTCCAGCCCACGCCTGACCTCTGTCAGCATGGCTTCCTCTGGTGGGGCGGAGCACATGCGTGGCGAGGAGCTGCGTTAACTTACATGGCCTTGCTTGTTTGGCGACAAGTGCACCACCGGATCCTGCCGCGTCAGTCTCCCACCGGGGCTCTCTCGGAAAGCGGGCAGGACCTTTGATACCGCGGGGAGGTGGCACGTCGGTTCTGGAATACAGTACAGGGCATTAAGGTGCAGGCACTAGGTGGACAGGAGCGCACGGTGATAAATGACGGCGGCTTGCCACTGCAGCTGGTGGTTCACTGACCAGCACACTCTGAGTCCGGGTGCGATAAGCTTGTCGAGAGTTGACACAGGGGACAGCATGTCAGGGACTCGGTGGCTGATGGGGGAAGCTTGCAGCTGGTGACAGTGTGTCACGCCATACACATCAGCAGAGCCAACAACCACCAAGCCACAGGCCATGAACAATGCGGCAGAGGTGGGCATCCACTTGTGGTTTGGGGACGGTTCAGAAGACAGGGCTAAACTCAGGACATTCAGTCACTGCAATGTCCGGCTACCCTAGCCTTGTCTACATCCCCTAGACAGGCAGGGGTACAATCACGTGTTACTTACCATGACACTTTGGACAGATTTTACCTGTATATTCATGCTGCTCGAGGACAAAAGAATTGAAATCCTGAAGTCCTCTATAACTGTAAGCTAAGCACAACAGAAAAGACACACAGCAACTAGTTTACTTAAAACAATCGCTCCTTTGGGACTCCGCGGGCATCACTACGGGGTTCCAAAGGCGGAAGGCACGTGACTTATTCTCCTGAACGCTCCTGTGACTGTGAGCGACAGGCCTGGGCTTCGGCAATGCCTTTCCTAACAGGTAAAGGACAGGGCGATACACTCGTGGGCTCCCGGCCATTTCCAAGAGCAGAGAGGCAGAAGGACAAACACGGAGGTACGAGGAAGAGCGAGCCCATTAAGCAAGAGGCACACCTGATCTCCACTGCCAGTGGGGTACCGGTCTGTCACACACACATGGGGGGGGGTCCCCGCTAACAAAGAACCTTCTGTGAGTTAAGAGGATTTCGCTCTTACAAACTGAGCGCCAGAAGGCCGGTGCTTTCTACCCTCAGTGCAGTGAGCTGATGCATGACAACTCCGTGATGACTGACTCCTCTCGAGTTGTCCTCCGTGTGTGTCTGCACCCCCCCACCCCACGTTGACTCAAGTCACAGGACAGAGCAGAGCTGCCTCTGTGGGCTTCCAAGGCTTGACATCATTACCGGAGCAGCCAGCCTCATTTTTCTCCCTCGCAGTGGCTGGTGGGGTTGAACCACCGACAGTGTAGCTAGCAGCTCCATCCAGAACTCACCATGCCGCCAGAGCGCCTTCTGTCCACTAGCCCCTCAGTTCTTCCCATGTGTGCGGAAACCAGGGTTAGTGCCCTGTCACAGTGGGTATCAAACCTGGCACACACTTATTTTAGGTGGACATATTCCAAACCTCAGGCTTCTGGATGGAGAAAGGTCACCACTTAAACGTGGTGGTGAATGGCTCCTCGGGCCATGTTGAGATCAGGAATATTATGATCCAGAAAAGCACACATCCCTAAGAGGATGAGCAAATGTGTTAGAAAGATTAAACCATATTAATTTGAGGGTCTCATCTATTAAAAGCAGGAAGCCCTAAGTTAAAGTGGATACGAGGGAGCAGAGGGAGGTGTGTACGTGTGTGTGCGCACACGCGCACACACAAGAATGAATACAGGCCTAGGACGAACCTCATAATTACCCTTTCCAGGCCCCAAATTCACTTCTGTGCCTCTTACGGCTTCGTGGAAGTGGGAAGCATGACCCTGCACGTGTACAAAGGGTTTGCTGGCAGCTTTGTTCAAAGCTTGCCCTGGGAGCCAGGAAAGCTGCTGCAGTCACACGCGACAAGGGATCCTTTCTACACGTGGCGTTACCATCTCAACGGATCAAAACACAGGGGCTGGAAACATTCCGTCCAGAGCAGAACAACGGCCCACATCCTCCAGGTTGGCAAGGCTGGGGCGGTGGGGGAGGAGAGTGGGAGGTGGCAGATGGCTGCTGGGACATCGCGGGGATGTTACTGGAGCAAGGCACATCTTTAGAGCCTGGGAACAGCGTTTCTCTCCCTCAACTCTGGCGCCACTCCCTCTCCAACGCCTCGACTCCAAGTCCATGAACCCATCTCGAATACGGGCGAAACCCACCACATCTGCCGAGAGGACAGAAAGGGAGGGTGCTTTGTCCGGAAAGATGATCTTGTTCCGCCCTACAGTTGACTTCATCCTACAGGAAGGAGGCCTGGTGGCAGGGTGAGCTACTCCTTGAGGTCACTGGTTAGGTCCCACCAGCTGCTCCTGGGGAGGAAGACGAGGCTCTCTACGCCCATCAAGAGTCACCGTCTCAGGAACCCCCAGGGGCAGTTCTGCCCTGTCCTACAGAGTCACTTTGGGTAGGAATCAGCTC
Organism: Tenrec ecaudatus; assembly: GCF_050624435.1. NCBI lineage: Eukaryota > Metazoa > Chordata > Mammalia > Afrosoricida > Tenrecidae > Tenrec > Tenrec ecaudatus. Next base: position 32,878,474 of record NC_134543.1, read on the forward strand.
CCACATGGCGGGTGGGACAGGAAAGAGCAGTCCAGGGTCAAGCCCTGGTGCTCACACCATGCCCTGGATGCTGCTGTCTTTGAGTCTCCTTTCAGGACACAGTGTTAGCCGATCAAGGCGAGCTGTGGTGTTGAACAGAGAAGAGGGAGGGACTGGAAGTCTGAAATCCAAAGGAGGGCTCAGAACTTAAATCCTTCCCATCTAGCTGTTACATGCCGCTAAGCCACTTCCTCGGCAGGCAGCTTAATAGCGGAGCATAAAGGGGCATGGGTGGGTGGTTTAAAATGGAGGGAAAAGATTCTAACCAAGCCACAGACAGAACTCTTAAAACAAAATATCTCTTTCCCCTCCAATGATCGGTTTTAAAAAACTCAACATTAGAAAATCACCATGCATTTACACTAGGCAAAACAACCAGTCAACCAACAAGGGGGAGGGAGGTCCTCAGGACACACAGGTAGCCTTTTAGTCTCAGAGCTGAAAAATCCGTCCTTTCTCGTCTTACACACAGGGTCGCTGAAGACCCAGGCTCAGGGCTCAAGGGTTGCTTTTCCTGATAAGTCACCCCTCTGAGACTTCCTTTTGCTTCATCGGGGCTGCCTGGGGCTCCGCTGTTCCACAGGAGCAAGAGCAACTTGCTTTCTTGGAGGAGTTACTCACCCATCGGGTCAGCAATGCTGTCCTCGCCCCTTTGCCAGCTGGGCGTGGATTTCCCGCTGCCGCTGAGGTCTGACTGCGTGTTCTGCCGGTCGATGGAGGCCGGGGACCTGCGGCTCACTCCGAACCTGTAGGAGCCCCCCAACAAGGACAAACAAGACTTCAGAGACTCCTCAACCAAGGCGGACAGTCCCGCGGGCACTGGACTAAATTCTAACCTCAGGTCCTGCTAAGCAGCCTCTGTCTCTGTCTGTACTTGCCTGGGTGCACAGGGACAACTATGTACATGCTATGTCAATCTCCATCGCCTATTTGTTGAGAAAGGCATGTAGACAAGGTAGGCAAATGAACAGGACTGACAAGGGCCATTGGGACTGAGCTAACCCACGATGTGTGGAGTGACACGCCAAACCCTGCCAGGCCTGCCAGAAGCAAGTTCGGACTGCCATTCCCGGCTGAAGGAAACCTGCCACAAGCTCCAGGCTCCCGATGTGGTTTCCAATGGGTGGGGAAACTTCGGGGCTCTGTTTCTCATAGCAGGATAGTTTATCGTATCATGAGGTCATGCAGTCTGGGAGCACTTGCACTGGGGTCATGCATTTAGATGACACGGAGACCACTTTCCACTGGTACACATTAAAACCACTGCTGCTGATGTCCATGAACTGGCAAATGACTACTTCTGGGAAGAACATTTAGGCATCTACTTAATCAGTTTTACTTTTCCCTGTGCGAACACTAATAATATGATAGGTGCTTAATTAAAACAGGTGCCCGGATTAACAATGCCAGCCAAGTTAATATTGACCGTCCAGGAAAGGGGGGTAGGTGTGTGAAGCTGAAACATTCGGGTGGGAATTCACAGCAGCATGTCTGTTTACTAAGCAATGCATGAACAAGCTTCACAAGAAGACGGGATAGAGCCCGAGTTCAAGATGCACGGAGGGAGTGGTTTTCTTGCTCCCAAGACCATGGGATCGGTTCCAGCTCCTATCACACCCTACAGGACACAGGAGAACTGGCCCCCGTGGGTTTCCACGGCTGTCATTCATTCTCTACGGGGGCAGCAATCTTCATCGCTGTCCTGTGGAGCAGGCAGGGGGACTTCACTGCTGACCTTGTGGTTAGCACCCCAACTTGCAACCTGCTGTGTCACCAGGGCAACCTGTCTGACTTGCCTGAGACAGATAATCCCAGCGGGGGGGGGGGGGGAGGCAATTGGAAATAGCACGGGGTTAGGAGTAGGGAAAATAGGAACGAAATTCCAAAATTCAAACTCCACCATCCAAAGTGGCCCAGAGCAAAATCACCAAACACTGACCTGTACTTCCTTATGGTTAAGATGGCAAGCCCATGATATGCAACCCAGGGAAAACTATATCAAAGCCTTTGCACACTAGAAAATTCTAGAAAATAGTTATTATTATAAAAGTCCTACTCCAGCATCTCCAAACCATTTTCCCCACAACTAAGATTCATGCACACAAAAGAGGCTCACGATACAAAGTTAGTGTGCCATACATACAGTTGTAGTCATTTCCACAAAAATCTCGATTTAGAAAAACTTCAGTATGTCATATGTCATGTGTGTGTGTGTGTGTGCGCGTGCGTGTGTATCACAAATTGCTTTGCCATATCCTCCCCAAGGAGGTCCTCATTTAGTTTAGAGCAGTGAATATCTTCAAACGGGTCCTATGTCCCTGTTCTAAAGGGCATGGCCCTGAGACCTGGATCTCAGCTCTGACACCCATGTGCACACGTCCTGCCTCCTCGTGCTGGAGCGCGGGGACCACAAGAGCCTGTCCTTGAGAAGCTCTGACAAGACTTGATCCTCCTTTCGATGCGCTTCATTGTATCTTTCTTTGCGAGCATGTGGTAGTTTGAGTCACGCTTCAGACTGAAATGGGCTTGTAGTCATCATTCGGCTGATCCTGAAACACGCTCAGAGCATCTTTATCTAGTCTCTGCTTGACTGTGGCCCGTAACCAGCAGCTCTTGGCTTCCTAAGAGTCCACGTCTCTCCAGAGCAGGCTCCTCGTGAGGGGCTGGGATCCGGGGTCTCACTGCCCTCATCTGCTGGTGCCCGAAGAAAGCCGCCACGCCCTCCTCACCTCCACCGTTCTGGACTTCAGGTTGGTTAGAGTCCCTCACCACGCTCTCATCCCAAAGCCTCTGACACGCTTCATTTGCCCAGTGCCCCCTCTGTGGACGTGTCCCACCTTGTCAACATTCCTAAAGTGTGTGGCCGCCAAACCAATCACCAAGGACAAGTAGGGTTTTTAAACCGTTACTGTTTTTAAACGTCCTCTCTTGCCCGTCCGCACCTTGTGCAGGCAGGTTTTTCATCCCTTGAGTGGGACAGGTATTATGAGTCACCCTACTGAATTCCAACTTTCAACTGAAGAGTCAGTGTCCCCACACAGGGAGTGGGCAGGCGCCGTGGCACAGGGGCCGAGCCCAGCAGGGAAGAGGGCAGTGTCATGTGTGCCTGCACAAAAACTAAGTCCACGACCTGAGGTTGTGAGGCCATTGAGCCGTTGAGACTCTGCATGAATGGGTTCGCAGCATCCATCCCGACCTCACCGCCAGCTGGTACATCGCTGTTTCTACCGCAGGAAGTCGTAACACGTTCATTGTTCCCTCGAGAAGGGAACCCTGGTGGTGTAATGCATTCTCCATGGGAGTGCTAACCACGAGGTCAGCAGTTCGAAACCACCAGCTGCCGGGGGAGAAGCATGAAGCTCCTGCGTCCTGTAAAGATTCAGAGGCTTTGTAACCCATAGGAGCACGTCTCCCCGTCCTACAGGGTGGCAATGCGTCGCGCTGGTCTTGACGGCCGGCCGTGGGTCAGAGACGCTTTAGGACCAACTCCAGGGCTCTCGGATCACGGATACAAAGATTACCTGGGAGGGAACAGTGACTCCGTCTTTCTGTAAAAGATTCGTTCACCTGGGGGAGGAGGGCATGGCAAAAACACTGGTAACGCCTTAAACAGTGAGGGCACCCTCAGTACCACCCACAGGAGGCTCAACCTCAAAGCACCATGGTAACTGAATAGCTACTCACTCATTTAAAAAAGAAAGTGCAGCCGGGCCCTGGAACGATGCTTCCGCCTTTACACTGGCCAGAGCACTGCTCCCGCTGCGGGCTGAGCTGTGCGCTCAAGTGGAGCCCCGGCGGCGGAAGGGCAGGCGCTCCAGCTCGCTGGAGTCGGTGCCCTGCGGCAGTCGCCCCTCGACGGCGTGACTCGGAAGGCAGGCCAGGCCATTTAGAAACCCACTGATGAAAGTGGGAGGCCCGTAGCTGGGCTTGTGGTGCGCTACAAGGACACTGCAAAGCTTTGCTGGGTTTGGGAAGCATGAGAGTTGTGTGTAGTGGGTGTCTCCCCAGTCACAACTGCCACTAAAGTCACTAAAATAAGAAATGTGGGCTTTAGATCGGCTACCTGAGGGAGACAATGTGAGGGGTGGGGGGTGGGGGGAAGCACATGGCATCATGTTTCGTTACCTGCTTTCTGCGTGCACTCATTCCGAAGCAAGAACAACAGAAGAATTCTATTTAATAGCTGTAAACTCAACTTAAGGGGGACTGGGAACAAACCAAAAAATTCACTCTGAGCGTATTTTTAGGCAGAATACTTATATTTTGTGACACTGTGAGCGCTCCGGAAATTGGCTGCCCGATCCTGTATCCACATGCTAAAGCCGTGTCTGGGGAAGAACTACACATGGTGGTTTCATAACCATCTCACCTTGGGGTTTCAATGGTTCGGGGGCTTAGTTCAGGTCCCAGGAGGCTGACCTCAGCAGGACACCTCTGGTGAGCCCTCTGACTCTGTGCCGCCTCTGGGCAGAGGTGGCCCATGAGGGTCCCACAATCTTCGCTAGTCTTGCCCAGCTCACACAACACTTCCCCTGTGCAGTGACCTCTACGCTCATGGACCTTTAGCACATCACCCGGTTAAGTGTTTCCAGAGGCAAAGAGTCGTTTCTTTGGGGTACACAGAGTTTTCAGGGGGAGGATTGGGGGTGAACAATAACCCACTAGACTCTCCCCAGAGGTTGCAACCACAGATTTTCATGTGTGAGAAAAATAATTTTCAGCTCTGGATGCGAGGCCCCCCTGCTCCTCCACTCAGCAGCCACACAGGCTCCACTGCAGGGGGGGGTGCGGGGGGGGGCATGGGCTGAGTCTGCTTTGAGGCTCAACTGAGAAGTGACAGTGTCTGGGCTAAGAAATTCAACAAGGCACGCCAGAAAGACTGGGCGCGCTTCGGTGTCTGCGCTGCGACCGGAGTCCAGAGAGCGACAACTCCTAGGAGGCGGTGTGACTCGCCAGGAGCGCGTCACGGTCTGTCCGGGAGCGTGGCCCACATGGACCCGTTCTCCCAGGCTGGCTGCCTGGCAACCCCTTTACACGTCGGAGTGACAAGATGAAAGGCGGCGGGCGGGCGGGCAGAAGGAGAGTGGGGCAGGCGTATACCTACCCTTCGGGCATGGACTTCTGTCTGTAAGTGCCCCCACCAGAGCCAGTCTCGCTGGATGAAGACAGGTTGCTAGGGGAGCTACGGCACTGCTGGGATCTTGCTAAAGCAATGGACGAGACCGTCACATAGATGTCCGAACCAGGAGACAGCCTGCATGTGCCAACCAGAAACAGCGAGTCAACAACTCACAGGGACAATCCCCAGGCAACGCACCATGGACAGTGTTACAGAAATGCTACCAAGGCATCAATGTCCTCGTGGCCAAAGTGAACAGGAAGCCAGCTGGGAGCCCACAAAAGAAACTTCCCTATAAATGGACTGCCTGGGGGAACAGCTGGAAAAGTGCCCTGAGAGGGGGTGGGGGGGTGGGGAGGGGTGGTGTCCAAATGACAAGGCCAGAGGAAAACGGGATGCTTCCCAAAGCTGGCTGAACTCAAGTTGCAGAGTGACTTAAGCAGTCTGCTAGTGCGGCATCCACCTAACGATTGTACTTCTGATTTGCCACCTCGCTTTTCCAGGGTCTAGGACAACAGGACACGGTCCGGTCTCTGCATGCTGCTTCGTTTGCCCATCTTGTTCCACAGGGTCGGGAACAAGTACCCAGACTTTGTTATTTAGCGTCAATAAACTAGGCTGATAGTAGCATCACCACATTTATATATACATATATATATACATACACACACACACGATAGCAGTTGTCTTTTGTTGGAATTAATAAACTTGAGTAATGTCACAGGCAGGGTGTGCTCCACAGCCACCTACACTAGATCTTGTACTCAGCATAGATTCTCCCCTGCTCTCTGGCTCTTCAGGCAGAAACCAGAGCTCTGTGATCAGGACAGACACCTCTGCTGTCCGGCTACTCTTCTGCAGGCCAGTTGGGACCATTGACCATTACAAGGAACCAACTAGACCCAGTGGCAGGGGGGGTTTCACTTTTAGAGTGGGTGCTAGGAGGAAAAACATCAATTTGAACATCACTAGAGTTGACAAATTCCTGCCTGGCCAAGGACGGTTAACAAAAGGAAAAGACAAGCCATACCCTGGCACAAGGTATGTGCGAAACCCAGACATAGCTGATATAGGACCTGTACCACAAACACACAAAGAACAGTTAATACTGGACATAAGAAAACAAAACAATTAAGATGAATAAAAGAGCTGAACAGACAGAGCACTAGAGAACACACAGCTGTGGCAAGTAAGCTCATAAAAAGATGCCCAACATCAGTCACTGGGGAACTGCCAATTAAAACTGCAGTGAGCTACCAATACACACTTATTAAAAACCCAAATCAAGTTCACTGCCATCAAGTCGATTCCGATGCAGAACTGCCCTATAAGGGCAGAATAACCGCCCCATGAATCTCTGAGACCATAACTCTTTCAGGGAGTAGAAAGCCTCCTTTCTCCTTTCAGTTAGCCGCCCAACACGGAACCACTCTGCCACCTGGGCTCCTGTGAATGGAAACCACCACACACTTACTGAAAACCCAAATTGAACTCACTGGCACCAAGCTGATACCAAATTATATTGACCTCATATGTGATTTCTGGGACAGCCTCGTCTTCCTCTGGCGGAGCAGCTGGTGGGCTTGAACTACTGATCCATCAGAGCTACACACCTATTTGAATGACTAAAATCCCCAAACATCGATAACACCCAAAGCTGGCAAGGAGGTGGAGTAACAAAAACGTACTCGCTGCTCATGGAAACGGATAGTCTGGCAACTGCTTACCGGAACGAAACACAGGCTTGCCGTGTCACTCCCTGCCATTCAGTGGATTCAGACCCATGGCAACCCTACAGGATCATGTGGAACGGCTTCTGAAGGCTTCAGAGACTGTCGCTCTTTATGGGCGCAGGAAGTGGTAACTTTCTCCCTCGGAGAGGCTGGTGGCTTTGAACTGCTGACCTTGCAGGCAAACAGCCCAACACATAATCGCTACACCACTAGGGCTCCGCCAGGTGTACCTGCTTTCTGAAATGCGAGTTGGAAGGATGAGGCTATCTATGAGCCCAGGTACCCTTGTTAAGTACTGCACGTCATGGTGAGAGAATTTGCTGAGAAAGCCTACTCTGGTCAAGTGGAGCAAATAAGAGGGCCTAAGATGCTATTCTTGGGGGGGGGGGGGGCGCTAATGCAATGAGATGCCAGGACAGTAATGCTCCTTAACTTGCCCCATCATCACCCACCGTGCTCTTGCAAGTCCCACAGCTGGCACCCTCATTAAGATGCCAGGCCAGGAGAAGAGTGGACTTTCTGTGTGTATGTGTGTCAACTATGGCTGGGTCAGAGGTCAGGGGGTCTCAGAAGACTAGCTTTTGCCCAGTTTGGGTGACACATTTCATTAGGAGAAGACCAAGACGTGGATCTGGGTGCTGTGAATACATGTTCTTTCAGTGTCCTCCATTCAGACGATTCTCATGACCGACTGTGGAGTACTTGGTGTGGTACTGCCATGCGGGGGAATGGAAGTCGGCAGAAAGGAGGAGGTGGTTAAAGACTCAGGAAAGGCACGAACTCAAATCTAACAAGATGCTACCTTCCTTTCTGCCTTAGAGCCTAGCTTTTCAAGGTTATCTAACATAGAAAAAAATTTCCAAAAAGCTTCATTTTGCAGCTACATTGATTTTTTAAAGTAGGTGTTTGAGCAATAGGGGTGAAGGCAGTAGAATGTTAATGTGTGTGTGTATGGGGGGGGGGGAGGCACCACAACATCTCCTGATGACTTCTGACCTCTTCACGGGAGGCAAGTAATGCCAAGGGAGACTGCCCGAGGAAGCAAACACCGTGAGGTCGCAGCATGCGTCAAGGAGTGCCTGTCTATCTGTAGTTCAGACTGCATTGCCTACCCCGCTCCCTAAGATGAACAGAAAGCTCAAAGTCTCCTGCTAGCTCTCAGCCTCAGCTCTTTTATTTGGCAAATGTATCAGAAAATTCTACTTGGTTATTGGGAGTCGTCCCAGAGTGAAAAAAAAAATAGCATTCCCAGAAGGCCAGCATTCACTCCCATTCCTTGTCTGCAATTTCTCAATAGTGGCTTTGTTTCCTGGCTTCTGGCTCGCTCAGAACACACATCTGGAATGCCACCCAAATGTTTTCATGACTCCAGATGCAAAGACAATTCAGATTTAGCCCATCTTTTGATGGCTTGCCATCCTTTCTAAAGAGCTCAGATCCGGCATCATCACACAGACGGAGACCAAGGAAATGACGCTCTCGTGCAGGCAGTGGGCACAGAAGCACACTGACAGGGACAGTCAGGGGCAGGCTGGTCCTGGAGGGGGGCTACGACACTTCTGCCGTTTTGAAGAGAGGGCTCCAGCACGGGGAGCAAAATGGCTCACATGGACAGTGGGTGCCCTGATCTCCACAATCTCCCTGCACCATCACCACTGCCATCAGATGTACTAGGTTACCAGGTGCTGGACACAGACAGACCCTGTATGTGAACCCACATCTCTCTGATCTCTCCAGAAGAGGGCCCAACGTTAAAGCCCAAATAGGGTTGTGGCGGTGGTTTGGTGGTTGTTGTTGTGAGGGGCCCCCAGTCAGCTTTCATGTAACACAACATGCAGGCCAGTCCTGCACCAATCTCACTCATCTGAGACAAACTCACTGCCAAGGAGTCGATTGCGATTCATCGCTAGCTGACTACCTCACAGCTGCCCTCGTGGGTTCCTGAGGCTGTAGGACCCTGCAGGAGTAGAGAGCCTCACCTTCCTCACTCGGCAGGGCCGGAGGTTTCAAACTACTGACTGTGCATGCCCCAGCCCATCTATGCATAACCCTCGACAAAGTCCACTGGGCCACTGGGGGCTCCCTACCTTCTTACGACTCAACTGCCTATCTTCCCCAAGTGCTCTGGGACCATCAATACTATGTATATAAAGATATGTATAATTATATACATATACATTTAAAGAAACACTCTGCTCACTTTAAGAAACGGAATTCAAGACTTCCCAGCTTTAATTTTAGGAGAGCTTCCTTCCCACATTTTTATAAATTTAGCCAGGAAGTAACTCGGTGCTTTCAAAGTAACTGATGCTGAATGTTGCTTTCTGGTCTCTCAGAGGACGAGGTGCACCGAACAAGCCGTGAGTGCATCGTGCCAACTCTCAGGCCACCTTTCATTTATGTCAAGGGTGCTTCACTGCCAGGAAAGTGGGCCAGGCGGGGTCTGGACTCACAGGAACAGATGCTCTAAGATCAGGGTCATTTCTTCACTTGCCCAGAGGTAATTTCCACACCAGAATGAAAAGGAGAGGAGGTCAAAAGAATTCTAGGCTCCCAAAGAAATAACCTTGCCCCCACTCTTCTCTCCCAGGAATCAGCTCCCGGGACTCCGAGGGCCGTGTCAGCACTCACAGATACTTTAGCACACTAACCTCTCTTCACATTTTGACTGGTTTTCGAATTTTATGGACAAGCAATTCTCAGTGTCTAACGGGTGGATAGTTTGTTTACAACAAACTGTATGAGTCATTTCATACAGGGTCAACTACACCTCCGGCAACACAGCAAAGGGCTCTTGAACACAAGTGGCGTTAGGAGTGTCCAGCTGTGTCGAGGGACAGAAGGCCCTCTGTCACCCAAGCTCCACCCGTGGCATGCTGGTGGGAACAATGGGGAGGTTTCAAACAGCAGCACTGACAGCCAAATTAGACACTTGGGTCGGTAATTACGTGTGGCACTCACTTTACCACGACTTAGCAATTCAAGCAAGATCTACTCGGAGACCGGGACCAAGTTGAAAGTCATCTATTCTGAGCAAAGTGTATCAACCAGTATTATTCCAAAATTATGAGTTAAACAACAACAACTCTAGAATGACTCAAGGTGCTGCAGCGTGGGCACTGACCATGCACCAGCGCTTGAACGAGTTACGGTCACATGAAAAGCACTCTGTTCCTGGAGGCTCTATCTCCTGCTGTGCTGTGATGTGGGGGCAGAGGGATCTCGGAATTTCCGGCCACACAATTAGGGACAAGGCTGGTTAGATGGGATCATGGAAATCCTGCTGTGAGGCTCTTCCTGTGACAAGGTCAATTTCAACTGACAACCAGGAAGCACTCCCTCATCCAGTTAGAAGGCGGCAATCTACCACACCCAGATAAAAGGACTGTCACTTCCTAGTTGCTGGCAAGCAAGCTGCTTGAGGCTCACAGCTTGGCATGCACCATGGGTTCCTCTGCAGTTGATTTCCTACCTAAGTCTGCATCCAAAGGGCAGGAAATGAAGCTGATTGCACGCGGGACCGGCTGCAGAGTTTGCAAAGTGATGCACGCGGGACCGGCTGCAGAGTTTGCAAAGTGAAAATGTGGGCACGAAGCTGAGAAGGTACTTAGAATTTTATGAGGATGCCATCAGAAGAGTTGGACACGCACGGGAGCTTCTAAGCAGGAGGAGATGCGCTGGTTGCATGGCCTGTGGCTGAGCCCCCTCGCAATGCATGCATGCGCACATGGAGCTGTCGGGGTGCTGCTGGATTTTGCTTCATGCAGCGAGTGACCAGGTTTGAGAGCCAGGTGGCTTTGGTGCTCCATCGTGGCCCCACTGCTAGCCAGCTGTGACCTGCAAGAAGCATTTCATCTCTCCGTGCCCTGGCACCTTCACCTCTCAGGGAGGCATTCCACCAGCACCCGGCCCACTGCGGGGTTAACCTGGGAGACTCACACGAAGGGCTTGGCACATGACACAAGCTCGATGTGTGTGAAATTGTTAATAAAATCTGCCTGCAGAGAGTGGCAGTAATTCAAGCAATGAGCAGCTCAGGTACAATCTGCCTGGTCACCAGCTCTCAGGGGAGGCTTTGCAAAGGAAACGTGTTGGAGGTGCGACCACAGGCGCCCAGGAGCTTCACAAACCCGTGAGTGAGGGCATGGGAACATGGGGGATGTGTGTGGCCTCGGTAGGGGACGGGCAGGGGCACGGGGGGAAGGAAGCCCAAACTTCATAGATAGGCAAGAAGGAAGCACAGGAAGTTCTGAAGCAAAACATGTGTCCCTTAAAGCTTTGTTTTTTTAATTTTTAAAAGTGCAAGAGAACTGCTAAAGTAAGCCTCAAATTTAAAAGATATAAATTAACTAATAACCCATTGTTGTTATTCGGTGCCATCAAGTCAGCACCGAAGCGACCCTAAGTACAAGACAGCGAAACCCTGCCCTGTCCTGTGCCAACCGCGCCACTGGTACATTTGGGTCCACAGTTGCATCCACTGTGCCAATCGTCTTGTTGAGAGTCCTTTCTTCTTCTTCTTTCCTTCTGATCTGCTTTATCAAACAGGAAGTCCTTTCCCAGGGACGGGTCTCTCCTGAGAAGATGTCAAAATTGAGACAAAGCCTCACCAGTCTTGCTTCTAAGTTGCCTCTGGCTGTACTTCCAAGACGGGCGCGGTGGTCTTGCTGGCCGCCCGTGGTCCTTTCGGTGTGCCTGCCCAGCGCCACCACTCGCGTGCACCAGCCCTCTGTGGTCCTCCCTCCCCCTCTCCAGCGCTCACTTGGACATGGGCGTGTGTCAGGCGCACCTGTGCTCACGAGCAGCAGGCCTGTGGAATGCAACAGATACAGTTTGCTTTCTTGACTGCCGCTTCCCTGAGCTTTGACCGCGGATCCAAGTCAAATGAAATGCTTGGCTGCTTCGAGTTTTCTCCTGTTCCATGTGCCGCTGCTGCTGGTCCATCGAGAGGGGGTTTGCTTTCGGTGGAACCCTAATCCACACTGCAAACGGTCTTCGTTGACGTCATCCCTCGGCGCTCCAAGTCTTCCCTCTTTCCGCAACCAGGGCTGCGCCAGCCGCACATGGCAGGTTACTGTGGCCTTCTTCCTTCGATCCTGATGCCTCCTTCTTCCTCACCTATGATGGCTTCTCAAATGAACCGCGCATCACACACGCAGATGGATTTTAACCACCCAGCTCGGTTACAATGACTACTTCTTGGTCTATGGACACATTTCTGCAGGAGCAGATGGAAGTGCCAGGGGAGAAGCATTCTTTGTAGCCTTATCCGCAACTGGCCATGATCCACAGCGCCAAGTGCCTCTGCACAGTCAATTACTGTGCAAGTAAGCATCTTCCTCACCCAAGAGCCGAGTGACTTCAGCAGTGAGATCCCCCTTCCCTGGCCTTGCTGACCAGCCCTAAGAACACGCTCATCTCCACGGCTTACAGCGATGGTTTCTGCAGGTGAGACCAGGAAGGGAATGCAGCCAACTTTTCTTGGCAAGACAGGCAGAGCCACACAGTCCCTCGGTCACAAGTCCCCGTGATTTCCTAAGAGGAAAGACCTGACTCAGACCTGCTCACCGACCAGGGCTGTGAACAAGACCCTGGACAGGAAGGGTTCACGGATGTCACTAACTTTTTCACAAACTTATAAATGCGCTGTGACAGCCATAAATCTTAAACATGCGAGTGCTTTCAAACACAAGGCGCAGACCTTGTGGTGATAGCTGTATGCTCCTGATGTGCCCTGACCAGCCAGAGGGGCAGGTGAGGCCTCTTCTCTTGCCCATACCGAGGAGAAGAGCCTGGCCCGAGGAAGGCCAGCTGGACCCCATTACAACGGGCTTTTGTGAAGGCTTTCCTGGGGCCAGGAGAGGAGGGGGGGGGCTGGAGAAGGGGGCTGAGGCACTCCCAGAGCCATGGTGGGGTCTTGTACAGATTCTCCCACACGCTGTGATCAGACTAGGCCTTCCTGCTGGTCTCCATGGAGAATAAAGCTCTTGACCTCGGTGGGAGGGCAAGGCCCAGGGGCTGGATAGATGAGGGGGTTTCAAAAACTTTGCTACAAAAAGGAAATGGTCTTACGTCTACTTTTCCATGGACGTTTGGAAGCCCCCTTGTACATGCCCAAGGAAACGTCTACAGCACCGGGCACGACAGTGCTTCCACTGGACGTTTGGAAGCCCCCTTGTACATGCCCAAGGAAACGTCTACAGCATCGGGCACGACAGTACTTCCACCCACCGCTACGTCACTCCTTTCTGAAGACAGCGTTTGTTACGAGGGCCTGGGCAGCCCTCGATGGTGTCCTGTCTGCCATTTGAACTCACAGAGATAGTTTCTGCTGAACTTGATTTGACTTCTCCGACTGCACCATCCACCGGTGCTGTTTCCAGCACAGCACACATCCCGAGTTCACTGTCTCCACAGAACTGACATCAGACATGACCCTGTCCCTGAAGACAACCTGGCCTCCTTGTGCAAACAAACGGACCCTGCCCAGCCTGGCCTACCACGTGCTCCGACACTCAGAGCGTAAACAGGTCTGCCGAGTCCTACAATACCCGGTTTGAACTGGCTACGGTTCACCTTCACAGGGCTGCGCTTGGTAAAACGCACCTAAGGGAACAACAGTGAGAAGTGACGGTGGCTTACTCTGCTGGCCATGTACCATCTCAGGAAATCTTCACCATGAAGCGACGGAGTGAGGCTGGCACCCTATCTAATGAGCAGGGACCATGAAGTGGAGAGACCATAGGACACTAGTGTAGGTCACACCCCTCTCCTCCCAGGTGATGAAGCCAGGATGCAGAGCAAGGTCCCGGGACTCCAGAGCCTGCCCTTCTTAGTCACCTCCGTGAGTCCCCAAGGCCTCTGCAGGGCGGAAGCCCTGGTAAGGACCCTCGGCTGGCTGCGTGCAGAGGTTAGGAGAGTGACCTCTCTGGGGACCTTTCTCTTATTCCCTGGACCACTCTGCTGTTTGGGGTGAGGGGACAGGGACTGGAAGGAAGGCCTGGAACCCTTAAGCCACTGTGCAGCTCCCCGATGTTTAGAGCAGCAGTTCTCCCCCTTCCAGCCATTGCCTCCCGTGGTGGTGACCCCCAACCATAAAATCATTTTTGTTGCTACTTCATCACTGTCATTTTGCTACTGTTATGAACCGTAATATAAATATCTGATATGCAGGATGTATTTTCATTGTTACAAATTGAACATTAACGCATAATGATTCATCACAAAAACAATATGTGATTATATATTATGAAATATTTATTTCTAATGACAAATCAATGAAATTTTGTCTTGAAGCATGGTGTGGCCTGGGTAACAGTCTTCACTCGGGGTACTCGTAGGTGGGCGTATTTGCATGTGGGCGGACCTGCCTGGAGACGGATAGAGGAACGGTGTCTCAGTTCCATCGGGAATATGTGTTTTCAGATATTGTTAGGTGACCCCTGTGAAGGGGTTGTTCGACTCCCAAAGGGGTAGAGGGCCCACAGTTTGAGAACTACTGGTTTAGATGTTTCGGAAACCTACTTTTCTTATAATCTAAAAAATGTAATCTTGCCAACGGTTTACATGTTAGCCTCCACTGTGGATGTCAGCGGATGCAAGCTCCTCTGAAGGGCTGAGGAATAAGGGGCCGTCAGCCCTTGGCGAAGGCCTTCCCTGTGCTTCCACCTCCGCTAGGCTGTCGGGAGCCACGCCACAATGCAGCTTGGGTCTCTTACGGGAATTCTCCCAGGGACCACCGACTTCTCCGCCTTTACTCAACAGAGGCAGGCTTTCCCTGAAACAGGGAAAATAGGAGTACCTTTTTTGTTTAAAAGACCTTTTTATTGGGGACTTTTACAGCTGATTTTCTTCCCTCGTCCTCCTCGTCCCCACCACCTTCCCCCTACTCTCCTGGTATCACTACCCCCACTTAAATAAGAGTGTCTTAAGCTTCATCAACACAGGTCAAACAATCCTACGTGTCTATTTTTTATTCTACAGCCTATGAGATTAAAACCTGTGTTGTTTTAACATCACTTAATTTTCAAAAAATAAGAGGATTTCAGACGAGCCAGTCAGGGTGCAGTGTAGCGCCAATGAAACATACAACTTTCCTCTAGTTCCTAAATGCTTCCTCTCCCTCTCCCCCCTCCACTATCATGATTCTTGTTAGGAACTTGAACATATTTTGCTAGGCCATAACAACCAAGACCTGGGCATTAAAAAGAAAGCGAGTCATCTATCCTACATAGACATCTTTTTGTTCTGAACGGCATTTGAATGGATCTGGGTGATTGTCTGAAAGACAGTGTTTCCAAACTTTTCATGGCGAAGGAAGAAAACCGTGTGCAGCCGGATGGAACATGGCCACAGGGGGCCGGGCTTGGCTGCGGGTTTAAGTGAAGTATGGTACGTGTTTTGCAGTTCAGCACAACTTGTTACAATTTGGGGGCAAAGGTGTAGTGTGAAAACAAATGGCTGCTGAGGAAATACGATCATCACCAGACAGGAAGGCCTTTCCACTAAGCGCACTGTCATCACAAAAGTCCCGGTCGGACCTTACAGCAACCCAGGTACAGCTGGCACCCAGGCCAAGGAGTGCCCTCACTCAGTAGGCCTTCCTTGCATCACTCAGTAGGTCCTTTGCTCTCGGCTAGAGACGATGGGAACGTGTGCTGGTCACTGACACTCTACTTACTACATTTCATGCGAGAAATATCACGAGGCGAACTCAATGAAGCTGGTACACATGAAGGATGCAGTAAGCACTACTGATGAATGCCATGAGGCTGTTCTAAACCCATACTCCGGAAAGGGTAGTGAAATAAAATGTCTGAGATCCTATTTTCTACTTGATGACTTGAAAGTTAAGGCAGAAAGTCCTGGGCTGTGGCAATAGGAATGACGGGATAGGACATTGAGCTCCTCTAAGTTTTCACGGAAGGGGATACATCTACTTATCACAGAGTTCAAAGTGAAGACTCCAAATTGAATGAAACAAATAACCTTAACACCTCCACCATGAGACACGGCACCCCCTCACTGGCCCACAATGCTACAGGGGACAGACACTGGAGACACAGAATTGTGCCCAGACTGAGCCCCTACACTGGAGCAAAACACAAGGGAGCGTGACAGAGCAGCAAGAGGAGCAAAGCAATGAAGTCCCCAAGGAATCCCCAAAATAGACTTCAGAATCAGTGGACATGGCTGGGCCCTTCACCAGATCCGATTGGAAAACATTCAGAAGAGTCAGCAGACAGACCTAGAACTATTTAGAACCTTTTAAAAACCTTCTCCCCTTTCCCTTTTCCCATGTCTGTCCATATGATAGGCAGGATAAACAATTTCAAGGAGAAAACAATGGGGTCAACAGGTCCAGGTGGGGGAGCATGGGAGAGGAGGTGGTGGGAGAAGGGATGGGGAGCCAACAAATTCAGGGAAAAGGGAACAACAAGAGATCTAAAACCCATGGTGAGGAGAGCATAGAATGCCTGGTGGGGTCAGAGCAAATGCAATGTAGCTGAGAGAGTGTGCTGAGAGGCAAATGAAGGTCAAACATGATAGTGGGACAGGAAGAAAGTAAAAAATAACGAGAGAAAATAACTAGGAAGCAAAAGACAATTATAGAGGTATAAATACAGGCATGTACATATGTAAATATATTAATATGTAACTACAGGGATATAGGTCTATGTACATATATTTAAATGTTAAGTATCAAGGTAGCAGATGGACACTGGGCTTCTACTTACATCCTCCCTCAACACAAGAACACTTTATTCAAATAACTCGGCATTCTGTGATGCTTACCTTCCCAACATGATTGCGGAAATCAAAGTGGTGGATAAGCAAATGTGGTGAAGAAAGCTGATAGTGCCCTGCTATCAAAAGATATAGCATATGGGATCTTAAAGGCTTGAAGTTAAACAAGTGGCCATCTAGCAGGGAAGCAACAAAACCCACATGGAAGAAGCACACCAGCCTGTGTGATCATGAGGTGTCAATGGGATCAGGCATCAGAAGGCCCCAAACAAACAAATACATTGATGCAAATGATGGGGGGTTAGAATGCCCATCTGTAGACAATTGGACATTCCCTCACAGTTGAGTCACAAAGGAACTATGCATCCAGGGTGCAACGGAACACACAACACTCCTCTAGTTCTTTAATGCTTCCTCTCTGCCCCTCCCCCCACCATCATGACCCCAGTTCTACCTTACAAATCTGGCTAGACCAGAGCATGTTCACTGGTACAGATAAGAAGAGCTCTCAACACACGGAATCCAGGGCAGATAAAATTCTCAGGAACAGTAATACCATGAGGGGGAAGAGGGGAGAAGAACCAACTGTAATGATTGATGTATAGCCCTCCCCACCCCAACAGGGGGATGAACAACAGAAACGTGGGTGAAGGGAGACAGTGGACAGTGTAAGACACAAAAATAACAATAATTTCTAATTTATCAAGAGTTCATGAAGGTGGGAGGGGAAAAAAAAGGAGGTGATACCAAGGGTTCAATCAGAAAATGTTTTGAAAATGATGATGGCAACATATGTACAAGTGTATTTGATACAATTGATGTATGGATTGTTTGTCATAAGAGCTGTAAGAGCCCCCAATAAAGTGATTCATTAATAATAATAAATTCATAAATAACTGTAACACCTTTTAAGATCAGTAGTGCAGTTCTCAGGCTTTACAAGACACTTGAACTCTGTTACAGACTGAACGGCACCCCCCAAAACGACGGGCTGCAGTCTTACCAACCGTGCGACTGGGACCTTCTCTGTGGAGCCCCTCTTTCCTTGACCAGAGAACCAGGTAAGCCGTTCCACGGCAGGGTGGGTCCTACATCTGATCCTTTCTGAGTTTTTATTGTATCAAAGAAGAGAACAGATAAGGAAACAGACTGACCCACCGGGAGAAGACACCACACGATGACCCGTCCACAATCCAGAATGCCAAGAAATGCCTACGCCCACGAGAAACTCTGGAACAGAGCAGAGCAAGCACGGCCCACCAACACCCGGAATGCCAACTCCTAGCTTCCAGAACGGGGAGAAAATGAATTTGTTCTTCAGGGGCGCCCATTTTGTGACGGCAGCCCTAGAAACTGTGACACCATCGGAAGATCGGAACATCTTGCTCCGTGTCCTTAAATAATGACTAGCTGAAACTGGGAGCATGGAGCAGAAGTCGGATTTCCCTGAAAACCAGAGGCCATGTCCCCACTGCCGCGTTGGTCTGTGCTGCCTGGAGTCCC
The DNA here is from genome assembly GCF_050624435.1 of Tenrec ecaudatus. Taxonomy (NCBI): domain Eukaryota; kingdom Metazoa; phylum Chordata; class Mammalia; order Afrosoricida; family Tenrecidae; genus Tenrec; species Tenrec ecaudatus. Next base: position 32,896,615 of record NC_134543.1, read on the forward strand.
GCAGGGCCACTCTTCAGAGTCTGACGGGGTGAGAGCGCTCGGGCGCATTTTCCACCGCGTGGAGCTGAGATGAAGGGTAGGGAATATACATGACCATAAAAAATCTCTGAAAACGCACGGAGTTCCAAATAGGGCGCTGCACTCCATCTCTAGCACAGGGAAGCCACCCGCTTCAAACGATGCTAACTAGGGACAAAAATATTTCCACTCTGGAAGGTGACTGTTTTCAGCAACAAGCTGTAGTTCCTGGTAGAAATGACAGCCAACGTAGAATGGAGATGCGCTCGGTGCTGCCGTATCTGGGATTTTGAGGCGGGGAACCAAATGCACAAACGGTGTCATTGGCGAAAGCCGCCCGACTCTTCCAGAGGGAGAGAAGAAACAGCAACCCGAGGGGAAAAAACAAAGATCCTTCCCTAAACAGGATCATCTTGCAAAACGCACGCCAAGCCACGCATTCCACCTCACACACACATCAGAGAGAGCCTAGTGTGGAATGTGCACAACAAAGAATTGATTTGGAGACCTCTGGGTGCTTTCCTCCTCAACAATGATGAGAGCTACAGGACTCCAGAAGGGAATGTGGCCATGCTGGAGGAGGAATCTTTTATTGAGGTACATAGCAAGGCTCGGCAAATGAGTATCTGAGGCTACATGAGGAATTCTTAGGACAGCTAGTTTTTGAGTGTGTCTGTTTTTCGGGGTTTTCTTTGGGGGACGGGGAGCATGGGGAGTTTTTTGAAAATGTTTCTAAATGATATCCTAGTATTTTGAAAGAGTTAAGGGACACAACGTAAGTGGTCACAAAAGTTAAAAGACTTTGTAGTGAAGATTTAACCAGGTCTAGATTTGTGCTCCCAAATGGAACCAATGACTATTTTTATACATCAGCATCTGGGAACTATTTCCTCTGCTACCCTGTTCTGCCTGGCCCGGCTCCTGCTGCTCTGACAGGCCAGGGTCAAGTTTTGGCTTCCAGAGGAATCTTTTGAATGCAGCTCCCGGAGCAGAGACCTCTTCCAGGCCATGTCCAGTGAGAGGGTCGTAAACCCTCAGAGACACGATCAAGCAGGTGATGGGGAGTGACAATGGCTGGGCAGTAAGAAGTAGTTGGCTTCTCTTAGGGGGGGATTAACAAGCTACTCAATGACACTGTTCCCTTAGCTTGGGCAATTTGAGAATAACTAAATTTACAGTGGAGCCCTGGCTGGTGCAGGGGATCAAGCACTCAAAGATGGGAGAGGTGGCGATCTGAACCCACGCATGCAGAGTTGCCCTGGGAGAAAAGCTTGGTGTTCTGCTTCCCTAGGCCACGGCCACTGAAAATCCTCTGTGGCCGTTCTACTGAGCACATGGATCAGTCACCAAGCGCCGGAACGGACTTGACAGCAAGCCACAGCAACTAGTTTACCCTGTAACTTCCATTTGAACTGCTCAGTCTAGTTGAACTAGAGGTCCTGCCGATGCAGTGACAGGAGACGGATGGGAACCAAGAGCAAGGGGGGCAAACAGAAAAGGTCTACCTGCCTCTATCAGCCAAACCCACCTGGGTTCTAGTACTAAGTGTTGTATTGGGTTTCCCAGTGGGTTTCAGGAAAGAGATGTCCGTCCTTGTCAGTACAGAGCTTGGAATGATCATTTGCAAAGGACTCCACTATGACTTTCAATTTACTAACAAATCCTGGGTCTCCTACTTTCTGGGTTTTCTCCTCCCTCCCCAGTTTGCCAGCTTTTCTCAGGGCAGAGTGTTTTCACACGCTCCTACACGATGGCTTCTCTCCACTATTTTCTTTGACTTTCCGAGCAGCAGGGAAAAGGTGTAAGCTGTACCACTTGCTTTCCCTGCTCACAGTTCTCTACAACAAAGTAACACCAAAGGCTCACCTTCCTGAGCGACGACCCTGAGATAGTTACAGTTCATTCTGCCAACCTGGCCGAGAAACACATGTGGGGTTAATTGAAGGGCGGAGAGATAAATGGCTCCGTGAGCCTCGCCTTTCTAGTTCTCAGGTCTCTTCCTTTCTGATGGTGGAACCAGGGTGCAGCTGCCTTAGCCAGTTCCCTGTTTCCCCTGGCAGGGCTCACTTCCTGCAAGACATCCCCCAGGAGAAGCCACGTGGACCTACCCCGATGCAGCCCTGGGTGCTGGAGCAGCCGTGTGGAGACCCCTGCCAGCACTGAGATGCTTACATGCTCACTGATTCGGCTTTCCTCCTGCAGACAGCATCATAGTGTGTGTTTTGTGAGATGGAGGAGGACTTCGTAGATTGGTGTCGGACACATTGGTTAATGTTGGACTTATGGGCTTAGGAAGCATTGGGTGGGGATGCTTTCTTAATGTACACTTACCGTTTACATAAAACTCTCTCTTATATACATATGAGTTTCTGTGAATTTGCTTCCCTAGTTGACCCAGACTAACTCAGACTCCTACACCACCAGTCCCCAGAAGTCACACTGCCACAGGTGAAAGCCTGGCCAAGCCACTGCTAAGCCTGCCTAGTCCACGGGCTACATGTGCACAGCGCTGAGCCCCACTGATGCCGCATGGCTGGGGTAGGGGTGGAGGGGCTGTTTATGAGCAAGGCACCCAGGTACCATGGAGAGAATGGGCTGTGGGTCTGGACCTTACCCTCCTTTAGTTGATGGCTACGGAGGGCACGAGTGCCCATTCTTTACTAACAAAGCGACAGACGCAGTGAATTACTCAAGTGGCGATTCTGGAAGTCTAGCAACCTCAGGGAAGGTCTAAAGTCAGGGAACCCCGGCTTGGTTAGAGGTCAGGGTAGGCACGGTCTTTCAACACAGCTCTGAGGGGGCCACTCACCGTCTCTCGAGGGGACGCCCATCACTGGAGATGCTTCTCGGAATGTTGGCGGCTCTTTCCGGGGGAGGCATCTTCCCGTCTCCCTTTCCGGTGTTCAGCCGGGAGGTCATGGGGCTCTGCACTTGGGAGGGGACCTGAGGCGAATGAGGCCCCTTACTGGCATTCCTCTGCCATTTGTTGTTATTTCGGAAAGGAAATTTGAATTCGTAGGAAACCCCTTCGTTCATCTTGTATTCTGTCACTGGCATGCGGTAGGCTTCAGAGCAACTCCTATTAGTGGGGGAAGAGCAAATTAATATTGCTTTTTCTGGTTGAGAGAACCACACTGACTTTCATTAACCGCATAAATGAATTAAAAACAAACAAGAAACCATCCTCTACTTCAAACCGTCTTTCAGTCGGTCAGTCCTGAAATTAGTTCCTGTTCAGAAAGCATCCCACTAGCATTTTCCTTTCCTCAATCCCAGCGATGGCACCTGAGAGGCACCACTGCCCTGTGGGACCCGTGTAGGCACATGGGGCAGAGGCCCGAGCATGTGGCCCAGAGGAAATACGCAGTGGCTGTGCGGCCTCTCCCGTCAGGGCCCAGGCTCTGAGAGAGGGTCCAGTTTCCAATTTGTTGAAATCCTTCCTGATATTTGAAGTGGGGACAAATCTTGGGATTCAAGCTGAGAGCCAAATTTAGCACAGGAGAAAAGCAAATGCCAATTATAGAAATACTCTAAAGATTAAATCTCCAGGCAACAAGGATCGCCTAAAACCAGACTGCTTTCTTCAAAGCCAGCCATCATCCGGGAACAGGGCGCTCTGGAGGGAACTGCAGGCCGGGCAGGAACCTCGCACGCAGGTTGTGCCAGTCTGCCACATGTGTGTGGTGTTTGTGACCCCAACACCGGGAATCCTCTGTCCACTCTCTCCCTCCGAAGAGCCAGGTATGAAACCCACTGACAGACCATCGCTGGAGAGAATGAAACACCTGTTCGTCCTACAGCATCAGCTTGAAGGTCACGACCCAGTGGAGGAAAGGGGTAGGTTAGGGGACCTGGAAAGGAGGGCTCCACGCCCCCTGGGACCCAGCTGTAAGGAAGGGCTCCCAGCGCTGTCCAGCAGACAGTGAGCGCCAGAAACAAGGCCGGGGCAGGCTTCGCTTTCCAAGTAGCCACGTTAGGGAAGCAACATTAGATTGGCAGCATTCACTTATTAATATATTTTACTTAGCCCCAGATATTGAAAAGCCCTGGTGGTGTCATGGTTAAGCGTTTCGCTGCGACACAGAAGGTCAGAGGGCAGAATCTATTCACGGCTTCACGGGACAAAGCGGTGGCAGTCGGCTTCCGTCAAGAAGGACAGTCTCAGAAACCTGGAGGGACAGTTCCGCTTTGTCTCACGGGGTCACTAGGAGCTGGAATAACGTGATTGGCTTCCATCAGAATATTGCCATTTTAATACGTAGCCGATATTTAACATACTGAGAAACACCCTGCATCCTCTTCCTGCCCCGCCTCGTCTAAGCAGGGCTGTATTTTCCATGCACAGCGCGTCCACACCAACAGCACGGCCTCCGGGGCATCCCCTCTGCCAGGTCCCCAGCAAGCGCGGCAACGGGCAGCCTGCTCGCTGCCCGGTAGGGGAGGGCACGCAGGAAGGGTTTCCGCAGGTGGAGGGGAGGACGCCCACCGTGGAAGGGAGCACCCTTTCGGGACCCCTCTCGGCCTCGCAGGGTCTGAGCCTGAGAGTACAACACGCACCCACCATGCCTCTGCCCCTGTTCACGGCTTCTCACGGTTGGAAGCGCTGCATGTGGAGCATGCGCTCAAGAGGGTGACGGGCAGGTGGGGCCCCGCCCAGCTCGGTCTCAGCGGGGGCCTCCAGCGAGAACCGCCTTCCCGGGCTTCGCTCCCACTCCGGACTCCGCGGAAGGCCGGGCAGCCTGACTCTCAAACCTCGGCCCCTCCGCACCCAGGGCGAGCTCCGCTGGAGGTGGATTTCCAACTCTCCTGAACACAACTTCCAAAGGAAGAAGCCACGTATGTACACTGGAAGAACACGACCCCAGTACACAGGATGCATCACCTGACATTTCCCATTGTGGCACAGCAGTCTGTGTTACTCCATGTAGATTTAGAAGTCCCTCCTTGGATGGACTTTACGGCCTGCACGAGAAGTAGGACCTGCAGCGTGGGAAGCACTGCTTCACGGCACGTTTCTCATCACCCTTACGATGCCAATGTTGCTAAATGAAAACATGCACTGGAACACCTATGTTACCAGTAACTCTGCTGTCATCTGACCTGGTCTTCCGTTTCCATGCGACAGAGAGACCGGCAGTTTGCACGCACACAGAGGTGCCGCAGAGACCGGCCAGTGAGCTGTTCCCCGGTGGAGCCTGGACACCCGGGACACGGTTCCCTGAATCCAGAGGTTGCCCCTGAGTTGGAAAGGACTAGACAGCTGTCAGCTACAACGTTCCTGACCTACTCTATCGTATTATACGCTGCTACGCACCAGCGCTCCTCATCGACAGGATAACAACTTCAGACCAATGGACAGTCTTTAAAATGTACCATAATCCACGGGAAACTTTCTCTTGGTCTCATAAAAAATCAGCCCTGGTCTCTTGATACACGGAATCCAGGGCAGATAACTTCCTCAGGAACAGTAATGGGAGGAGTGGTACCATGAGGGTAGGGTAAGGAGGGAAAAGGGGGAACCAATCGCAATGATCAACTTATAACAAACCGCCCCCCCCCGCCCATACACCAGGGCCTAACAACAGAAACATGGGTGAAGGAGACAGTGGACGGGGTAAGATATGAAAATAATAATAGTAATTTATAATTTATCAAGGGTTCACGAGGGCGGGAGAGCATGGGAGAGAGAGGAAAGAGGAGCTGATGCCATGGGCTTAAGGAGAAAGAAAATGTTTAGAAAATGATGATGGCAACATAGGTACAAATGTGCTTGATACAACGGATGTATGGATTGTCATAAGAGCTGTAAGAGCCCCCAATAAAATGATTATAAAAAAAAAAAAAGCCCTGGCTTTGCTTCTCCTCAGCAAGGATCTGTTTTAACTTAGAGAGCCAAGGATCACAGCCTAGCACTTGGGGCCGCTTCTGCAAGGAGCCCGTCATGTGCACAGCACTGTCTGTCACATGTTTGGGGCGGTAACTTTCCCATTTGTCCCCCTTCCACCCAACAGGTCCCCTGACTGGCCAGTCCGCGGCATGGCTCCTCTGTGCCTTCCAGCCCGGCTGGCATGAAGGCAGAGCGCACAAGTAAGGGAACCACGTGAACCCAATCCACGGGGCCTCCACCTTTGGGCTTTGCTTGCTTTCTGAAATGAGAGCCTTGGCAACTGATAATCACTGCAGTTTCTCCTAGGTCAAGCATGCCGTGAAACAGCCTATCGAGATTGGTCAGAGGACCTGGAAGTCTAATACTGTCTCCTCTTCAGCCGGTAGGTCACCCCCACCATGCCTAAGACGGTGTTTGATGTCCACAGAATACAGCTTCACCAAGCCTAAGCAGGGAGGAGATGACTCGTTTGTAGGTGCTGAGAAACTGGAGGCACCACTGAGCTGAAGCTGAGCCTGTGGCCACTTGTGGTTGCCTTCCACGGGTCTCTGCAAAATGTGCGACTGCTGAATGGGGTCTGGAAGTACCGAGCACGTTAGAGAACCAGGATCGGAGCTGGCCTTTCCTGGCAGGCGTAAAAGCCCGGAGCAGGATTTTGATGCCGAAGTAAAACTGGGTGCTGAGCAATCATGAATCTGAGATGCGCTCCCCAGGAACCAAGCACAGCAAGATGCGGGAAAGCCAGCTCCACCACAGAAGAGCTCCCTGCGCAGACGGGGAGACAGGCGTGCCAAGGAGGTCTTGCCCGAGTGCACTCAGCTGGACGGTGGCCGAGTCCACTCTGCCGGGTTAGTCACTAACTGGAGACTATGTATGAGAGGGCGACAGACGGTTCATGGCCACAAATGCACGGGAAAGACAACGGTGTTTCCCCCCACGCTTTCTGAACCCCTCGTCGCTCACGCCAGACCCCGGCACTGGCATGACGCTGCCATGGCTTGCACGTCACTCAGGGCACAGCTGATACAGAAGCATTTCCTTGGCAGAAAAGGGGTGGAACCACTTTCATAAACCGAATCAAGCAGCTGTGAGTCAGAGGCGTTCTCGGGTTTGGGGAAGGCTGTGTCTTGCCAAGCCACGGGTTCCAGATTGGAAAATAAAATCTCTCTTTGAACCGAAATTCCTCATCTGAAAAATTAAGAGCCTGTAACCTAAGCTTATCCTCCCTAGTCCTTCTAGCTGCAGCGGCAGGCTTTCCTGTTTTAAAAAAACGTGTTTGCTTTTGTTCTTGAATGAAGAGCAAATGGACTCCTGTCTTATTTAAAACGGGGAGGGTAAGTGGGTCCTTTTATATAACTTAGTTTTCAGCTCTAACGGCTTGATTCGTTTCTTTAAAAAGTATAGGCCCCTTGATTGTGATGATGATTGCACAACTCTTCTCAATTTGGCTGTGCTATTGAATCGTACGATAAGGGAATTATATGTCAATAAAAATGTTAAAAAACAAACAAGTATAGGCCCTTAGTAGCCCTTATCGCCCCGAAAAGGGAGTGGAAAGCAAACAAGAGTGGGAACCTATGTCAGTTGGGTGGTGGTGGTTTTTAATTATTTTTCCCTCTCCTCCTTTGAGAATCATCTATTCAACTTGACCTTTCCAAGTCTCATTCTTCTCATCATTTTAATGGAAATAACGCTGCCAGGGGAATTGTATCTGAAGCCCAGCATAGAAACATAGCCTTCCTTTCTTTGTCTTGTCTCTTTTTCACTCTAAGTCTATTAACTTTGGAAGCATTGCAGGGAAAATAACCCTATTCCACACTTTCTGGTTAAATAACCCACTGCTGTTGCTATGACTTTTCACCGAGCTGACATCTCACACAGCAGAGACTCTGGCTGTGGACGACCGACGGCTCTGACGCAGGCAACCCACACCCCTTCCCTCCCCCCTGGGTCCTGTGATGGTGCACAATTGTCACAGCGACCCAAACTGAGAGCTGGTGTGGGGTGGCCGGGCAGGCTGCCTCCGGCTAAGCTGTCACCTGCGCACTGACAAGAGGAGGAGAGACTCGTCATGAGAAGTGAGCAATTAGTTGCTAGGAAAGCAGCAGTGGGAGTGTGAAGTGCGGAGGAAACGAGGTAAAATAAAAAGACAGAAGAGTCTTCTCTCTCTTGTTGAACACTGCAACGGTGGTCCCTCTGCAGCGGTGTTTGCAGCGGGGAGGGGAGTGCATGCTCTCAGAGCCCCCACAGGTGTAAGCGCCATCCCTGCCCACCCTCCTGGAGGGCCTTGGCAAGGGGCTCTTTCCCTCCACAGTGAGTATGGTGGCATGTGGTTCTGAGGCTGGTGGCTTGGCAGGGCAGTCCTGTCCAATGACCCAAGTGGCAGCTTCCCAACACAAGATGGTGGTGGTGACTCCCTCAGGGAGCTGCTAGGAGGGAGGCCTTCAGCCATGTGCAGGCGCCACCAGCACTGGCTGACAGCGTGTACCTACCCCAACCTTGGGAGTAAGGTCTGCAGCCTGGAGTCCCATGCGGTGGGAGCACTCCCTCCCCAGCCATCAAGCAAAGCCTGCAAATGGAGTCAGGGGTTCCCCAGCCATGCTCCTCGAGTGGTTTCCCGCTCAATGATGGCTCACACTGGTGTGAAAGAAAAGGATTCCTGCCCCAGCACTAACCTTTCTCAGCCTCCGTGTCTTTGAACATGGGAACAAACGTAATAGAACTGCTAGCCCATAGGGTTGGCATGAGGGCTCAGGGCACTGGTGCACACAAAGCTGCTTTCGAGAGCATGGCACGGAAGCAGGCACTCGGTAAGTTTTGCTATCTTTATGCACACACTACAGGATACATCTAGACCATTCCATCTCCTATTGCAGGACCATTCTATTCCAGCGCTGCCCAATGAGACCCCTTGGGTTAAGCACCCACGTGGTAAGCACTTGGCTGCCAACTGGAAGGACGTCAGGTCAAGCCAGTCAGCTGCTCTGCCAGAGAAAGATGTAGCCTTTTGCTGCGGTGAATATTTACAGACTTGGAAACCCTATGGGGCAGTTCTACTCCATCCTGCAGAAGACTGTGACTCTTTGCAGGAGTTGAACGCCTCATCTTTCTGCCTTAGAACAGCTGGTGGTTTCCAACTGCTGACCTTGCATTTAGCACAGCAGCCTGTCACCAGCAGGCCTCCAGGGCTCTGTCCTGAAAGACAGCTGGGAGTTGGAAGAGGCCTGGTGGCAGGGGGTCTGGCTTTTCTGCTTTTGCTTTACTGTTGCCCCATTCAGCCCCCGGATAACTTACTTTTTACCTCTCCGCGGTCCACACCCCATATGCAATGCAAACCTGGGAGGTGAGAAATCAGGCACAGGCTCAGGGCAGGTCCTATGATGTCACAATGTACGTCAGGTTCACTGAGTTGACAGTCCTTGGCCCCGGATGGGAAACTCTGCAGTGTGTGTACTGCAAGCCCCAGCTGGGCTTCTTCGTTGGGTTGAACGAAAGCAGCCAAGTTGACCACTTGGAGACGAGACCAAGGGACACAGGGACACAGGCAGAGGCAGCGTGAGGAGCATTGGGGGCAACTGTAAGACCGTCCGCCTTTCTCTCCGACCTCAAGAGTCCTTCTTGTGTCACCCTCCAGCCACAATACTTATCAGTGAGGAGGAGCTTCAAGAACCCAAAGAAGTCCCACCGGGAGTGGCAGACCTGCTTGACCAAGGCAGAGGGCACACATAAGGGAATTTCAAAATATTTCCCCCACGCCAAAAAAAGGAAATAATGTCTGGAGAGATACAATGGGGACAGGAATTGGGTGGTGGGTGGTGGGGGAGTGACAAAAAGTTCTTGGAACAATTCCATTCTCTTTTCATTCCATTTTTCTATGCGTTTTTTGAAGTGCCCTTGTAGCTTAGTTTCCAGGGAAATTTAGTCATTCAAATAATAGGATTTCTGAAAATGATGAGAGGAAGGGTTTTCAGGGTGTTTAGACACAGGCACATCACATCCGGACAGTACTGAGAAACACCACCTGAGCACAGTCTAGTCTGTAGCAAGTGACTCACAGAACAAACCCTTTGATCCCCGCCACTGCTTTCAATGTCAAGGACACAAAGCAGCAGCCACGGCCATTGATGTCCTAGCACCCGATGGCCTGGAAGTACTTCAGTGGGGAAAAGAGGATTCAAGAGCACTGCCTTGGCTTTGGAAAGCCTAAGCACTGCCAACGCGTCAGAGAAACCCATAGGGAATAATGGGTTCAATGAACATTAGCAGACCGGAGAAAAGGAACAAAAATAGGACGGCATACCCAAAGGAGAGAAAAGAAACACAGCTGATTAAATTTGTTCAATCAAGGGATCTCCCCTAGAGACAAGGAGATGAAATTTTAAACACTCCTGCTGGCTTAGCAGCCGCTGGGAAAAGGCATGAGGCTCCTGGGCTTCCCCTCTGGGAAAGAAGCTGGGATCTAACAGCACGGGCTCACCTGAAGCCGTTTTCTGGCACCTGCTGCTAAGAACAAACCTTAGTGAGCGGCCCTCCAGGCAGACATGACGGGTGAGAGTGACATTCGGCCTCTGGGGCTGTGTGACAGCTAATGTGAAGGCCACACTGGTGAGGCTTTGACGCTCACTAGCCTGGCCGCATCGGGCTGATGACTCTTCCACCCCATCAGCATCCTCCATTTGATCTGATACGAGCAGCCAATCAGTCAGTTGTAAAGCCCATCACTGGAAAACCAATCAAATGAAAGCCCATCCATTTCCTTGGGAGTGTGGCCTGCACCCAATGAGTATGGATGTTGTGGGAAAGCTAGCTAGCTTGAGCACTCTCTCATCCTCAGGAGACAGCAATTGGGCACAGATGGGAGATAACAATAGTGCCGAAGAACATCAAGGATATCATGTTAAATGCCTCTCAGTTATTGGTACAGGGCGCTTCCAGTAAATATTCCTAGACTTCTCTTCATAGACTCAAGAGATGTCAATCATGGAATGGCCCACATTAATCAGCCTTTCCAGCTGCGGCTACCGCGTGCTGAAAAAGAGCTCTGTCCTGAGTCAGACTTTCCACGGCTGGAACCTTGCAGCCAGGCACGTAATTGACTACCCTTCACCACACCCCGCCACCCTGGCCTCTCGGAGAGAGCCTGCTCGGAAACCAGGTGTCCCAGCCCTCCACTCTGACCTACCTCCGCGGGGTGCAGTCTTCATGGGGGGGGATGATGACCACCTTGACCGTGACCGATGTTCTTAGGAGGTCAATCATCTGCTCGTGGCTCAGAGTGGCCACGGCCACTTTGCAGATCTCCACCAGCCGGCTGCCCTGCCTCAGGCCTGCCTGCCAGGCATAGCCGTAGGGCTCTACATCAGCCACGATGCCCTCGTAATTGACGTGGAAGCCAAGCTGGCCTAGCCCGTTCCTCCGCAGGGTCATCTCCATCGACTCGCAGCCTTTGGACACAAGCTGGACAAGGAGACAACAGAGGGTATTCAGGAGTGGGCATGCAAGCCGGAAACTGCGAACGGGGCTACTGCTAGCTGAGGAGCAGGCCGGCCATCCATTCATCCATCCGCCCGGCCCACAGGACAAGACTCGCTGCGTCCAAAGAGCTCGGGGTGGAAGGCCTGTAGCGTGCAAACAGAACACCTAGCAAATCACATCGCGGTGGGCGCAAACAAAATGAAGCAAGCCGTGAAGTTAGGGACCTTGGCTCTGGTCTGCGTGGATGACTTGATGATCTAGAAACTGGCGGTCCCCAAGGGGAAGGGACCAGACTCACCTGCAACCTTCTGACAATCTCTTTGATGTCCTCAGTGCTGAGGAAACTCTCCACGGAAACACATTCTCCTCGTTCGTAGAAGATTTTCAGGCCAGTGTCGGCGGACGTCCATCCTATCACATCTCTACAGGAGCAATTGAAAACCACGCTCTTTGTTTCCTGCTCGATGAGAACAATGAACTCGTTGGAGATTCCCAAGAGGCAGTCTATTTCCATCGCCTGGCTGTAGTCTTTGGCCCGGACTGCCCACACAATGGCACCCATGCTGCTGAGCTCAGCTCCTGGATATGGCTTGGACTTTTCCTTCTTCTTAGAGGCCAAAGAGATGAATGGGAACTTGCCGGAAGGATCGATGGGGGTGTTGGTGACATTCTTTTCTGCCAGGTCTTTCAGGTATTCCTGGCGGGTCCGGGTCGCCATGGCCCGGAACTTTTCCGATTTATGAGCCGCATTTTCTGCATTAATCACTTTGGCCAAAAGGAAGTCCCTGAACACATTTGATTTCGGGAAAGTGACTCCTGTGGGGATGGGTGGCCCAAAGGAAGGCACATCTCTGGACCTGGTGACTGCCACACTGAGAGGGAGGGAGAGGGAGAGAGAGAGATAGGAGTGTTGGTATGCGCATCGTGGGGCTGAAACAGCACTGGATCAAAGTCTCACATTCCCGCAGCAAGACGGATGCTCGCTTTTTCCGCAAGAACAATATATAGTCCTGTTCCAACACGAGCATTGTTTTCATTCAGCCACATTCAGGATTTATACACTAAGACATTTTGTGGGGCCTAAAACCCCAGAGCTTAAATTAAAAACATTTTCTTCAAAAGGCAGTGACTCTATTGGGGGGCACGGGTTGGGGAATACTGTGATATTGTGCTTAACAGACACTATAAATATCTACGGGCTGTTTCCAAAGGGGGCACTGCGCACACAGGACAGGCTGAGGTTCTGGAAGGACACAAAGCCTCCTGGGGGCAATGCCCTTTGTGCAGGTTTGGAAGGAGAATATGAAAGGGGCACAACCCACAAGAAACAGGTTCAATTCTTAACAACATTAAATTAGTATCTGTGGACCTATATGTGAGGCATCCTGGGACAGCCAGGTAAAAGCACATTTTTAAAATGAAACACATGAATGTAAGCAATAAATGACTTCACTTGAGTTTTAAAGACTTAATTTTTGTAATGACAGTAGCATTCAAATCCTATTTTTCGACTGAATCCTATCTCTGCTGAAAATTTTCCACTTTGGGGATGTGATTCACCAGTTTATTTGGGAGGAAAAGGCTGTGACTCTCCCACTGCGTCTTGAAAGCAAGACTGAGCTAGGGACGTTTGCTGAACATGGGCCTGTGGAAAGGGCCGGAAGAGAGCTGTGCCAACGTAGCATTTTAGTCTCAAAGGACAAAAGTTCTTCCTAAAGTGCCAGGTGTTAAATGGACACATAGATGGTGTGTTTTGTCTCACATACCCAGGACCTACTTAGCCAACCTCAGCCGACTAGCGGGAAACCAGGGTGCTACCACCCCAAACAGCCCTTTTTCCAAATTATCAGTCAAGCATGTGGTTGTAGCAAAGGGAAACAATACAGGATCCGGTTGCTTGGTGCCCCCGCGCTCCGAGCCCCCGGGTGGGAAGAGCCCGCTGCGGCACTGCTGGTTTACAGAAGTGTCAGGGCTTCGGCTGTGCCTTGCAAAGAAAGGCTCATCTCTTGTGACAGTCTGACACCATCACCCATCTCGGTGACGTGTGGAAGCTACATTCAGAGGAGGCCATGGGAAGGCCAATGGTTGGTGTTCACGTTTCTTGAAAAAGAAAAACAGAAGCCTAGGAAGTTGGCTTCACGTTGGCAACACCGTTTTCAAACTGGAGACGGTAACTCAGAGACGCCTCTGTGTATGCGTGATGACGTCATCATGACACCATTAAGAAGGCCGTCTCTTTGTCTAATGTGAGCTGTCTGGCTCGAATGCTGACATGTATATAAATTTAATCTCCTGTTATGTAAAAATCAAGCAAGAGATACCAAAATCCAAATTAGGCCCATTTTTCTAGGGGGAACTCGGAAGGATTTAGAAATATTTAACGATATTATCTTTCATTTGAAAAAGGCAACTTCTCCTCTTGCCAATTTCACTTTCTCAGGAAGCAGATGTGATTTTACTCTAAATAAGGAAGGGGCGGGGATGCTGAGCAGGGAACATGACTTTGAGCATCACCCATCCATTGGGCTCTGAAATGCGTTAGCTCACTGGCTTCCTACACATCTATTTATTAACTGATAGAATCAACTTTAGACAAACATACTGAAAACCCACCAATAATTAGAAGGCTCTAGAATGAACTGTGAGGGGAAGAAGTGAATCCTTAACATGTAATTATCAATGATTCACCGTGGTAGGGAGGTAAAAAATCAGCTTTGCACCATTAGAAATAGAATTCTTACAGGAGAAGACAATGTGAACGATGATACCCTAGAATGTTCTTTGCAAATAAAGGGTGTTGCTTTGGGCGAATCTAACTTTCAAGGTTTTCTACAAGGTTAAAAGTGCATTATTCTAGTTGCCACATAATCTGAACGTGGATGGCTAAGGCCTCATTTAAGAGAAGCAGAAAGGATATCTCAGACACCAGAAGAATATATGCTTTCCTAGAGTCTCGGTTGGCCCTACACAGATCGTTCAGATGCAATGTTTCTTGCTATTTGAAAAAGGAGATTCCAGTGGGTCTCCGCTTGGGCACACGTACGTTAGGCTAGTTCACAACACTGCATCTTCGAAAGAGTCACACATTCTTCAAAGGTCCAGTCTTGCCTCAACCTCAAGCACCGGGTGCTGTTGAGCAACTGGCTGTTCTACTCAAGAGAGACAGAGAGATCTCAATGATGCACCTTCAGGGGCTGAGACCCTTACGGAAAGAATAGAAGGGAACCTGGAAAAACCAGCACTTCCCAAACTCTATCAAGAGACTCTCGAGTTTATCTTATAAGGACTCATTTCCTGTCTTCCTGAGGAACATCTGCATTTGTTCTAGCATTTAAAAATGTTCTCTTTCTAAAACCTCTGATTAAGAATGAAGGGCTAGGGAGGTTCACGCTGCAAACCCCAGTCTGAGGAGCTGGCAGGATTCCTCGCTCCCCCAGGGCACCCGCCCAGAATGGTCAAAGTGGTTTACTCAGAAATCGTGAGAGAGGGGACTTCTGCATGGCCGACAGAAAAGTTCAATGGCAAGACCATGCCTCACGGCACCACAAAGAAGGTTTCCAGCAGACATGTGGTGGAAAGGATGGGCTTTGTGACAGAACCCCATGGTCAAGCAGCGCCTCTCTGGGCTGGGTCTGGATGGCTTGGGTCTCGTGGCATTTGCTGGGGTCAAAGGCCTAGGATGAAAGCGATAGATCTTGACCCTCAAAAGGAATTTAAAGTTGACCCAGGGTCATCTGAACTGACATCTCTACGGACGACAGTGAGACGCACAGATACTCTGAGTTTGAAAGCACAAGGGACGCAGCACGGAGCAACCGTTTCCTACCCAAAGGTCAGAGCAGGAGGAGCCAAGAAGCCATCCCCCAAAACAATAACGGGCAGAGTCTCCTCGGAGCCCGGGTCAGGTTTCTGGGGTGTGGGCCCATACTGCTATTAGATTTGTTTCTTTTCTTTTTCTTTTTAGATTTGTTTCTTTTATGCTAATAGCTTTTCTGCATCTCCCCCGTCAGTAATCACTTATGGATATTTTCAGTACATATTTACAATGAACAGCTCTATCTTTCTGACTCATTGCTTCTGATCTGCTCTATCAACTGAGACCAGACATTAAGTTCATTGTAATTATATAAATACACTAACAGAGACCAGAGGGGGTACATGATTGGCTATGGGCTCAAGATTTAACACACAGACTTTGGGACGGATTTCCCAATTCTTGCTCATGCCATGACCATTCAAGGTTACCGTGCCTCTGTAATTAGCAAGAATTAGTTAGGTGTTTCCCGCACTGGATTTTCTAGTCCCCACTACGATTTCACCTCGGGATCAGCTAAAAAGTAAGATCTAGGAGCGTATGGAGCCTTTCTTTGGCTTGTTCCACTGTGTATCAAATATGGGAACGATGGCGACGAAGGTGTAGGATCAGGCAATGCTTCCTTCTGTTGTGCAAAGGGATCGTTGAAAATTAGGAGGGAATCAAGAGCACTGACAGGATAAGTGCTGGGTAAGTGTGGTGAAAATGGACGACGACAATACTCTTCACCTCGATCTTTATGGTGAAATATCCCTGTGGACACAGAAGGCTGACAGTGAACTTATTTTCCTGCAACCACAGTTTGTCACCGGAATGGTCTGGCATTCCAAAAGCTTCCATTGCCTTGTGTTAGCTACTAACCTAGAGATTAGCAGTTCGAGTCTGGCAGAGGTGCCTTGAAAGAAAGACCTGGTGAAGTACTTACAAAGACCACTCCCTCCCTCCCTCGGTGCGACCCTACAGGACAGAGGAGAAATGTCCCTTTAGGTTTCCGAGTCTTTAAATCTTTATGGGAGCAGAAAGCCTCACCTTGCTCCCATGGAGAGGTTGGAGGTTTTGAACTGCTGCCCCTGTGGTTAGCAGCGTAATTTCTAACCTACTACGCCACCAGGGCTCCATAATATGTGGATACACTAGGTACATGAAACAGATTACTAGGTTAAATTTCATACAGGCTTAAAATTTATTTAATCAATTTCCTTTTACCTTAAAAACCTCTAGCTATTAGAATATCCTATTAATTAACAAGAAAGAATAATGCTGGGAACCATCCATTTAGATTGTGCATTTGGCTTGTATGTACAAGGTCAGTGGTGGAAGCTTCGGAAGAGGCCCTGAGTTCAGTGCACCCCCGCATTTGGTTCTCTGAGCAATGCCTGCTTCGTGAATTCACATTATCATAGGAGCAGGCAGCTGGGCACCTCATAAGCCAATACAGGTCTGTGTCAGGCACTTTCTGTCCAGGCGGCTATGTTGCTTCAATAACAAACATTCCACGTTAGCAAAGCTTAGCCTTCCAAATGGGGTGAGGAGGGGGCGGGGTGGGGGGTAGATATGGCAAAAAGTTCCTATTGTGGAAGGACAGATTCCTATTACAAGCATCTTAAGCATGCTAGGACCTTCTCACACGTCGTCTTGGCACGGCCAACCGAGTATCACCTATCCTCATCCTCTCTGACACCTTACAAAGGCTTCCGCAGACACACACTCATGAGACAAAGTCAACAGGTGACATGGAAACCATTAAAAAGACAGAAAACGCTTCTGACATTGTAGTAATTTGGGGTTTTTGAGTAATATTGTTTCAAATGAGCCTGGCTCCTCATGAATTATCATGAACATTCTTCTCTGCTTTGGCCATACCAAAAGCAAAATATAATCAGTAGCGTGGCTGATTGGTTCGAGAGTAACCAGATGGTACAGATTAAAGGACACCACCTGGGAGGAGGCGCAATGGAAGCGGCAGGTGTCTAACCAACACGTCTGGGGAATGTCAAGGCCATCAGGTGACGTCAGCTTGTGAGTCTGGCCGGCCAGGAGCAGAGGATAAGGACGAGCGTCCCCCTGCCATTGCGGCAGCGGAGGCTCTTACAGCCATACCTGTAGCAGACACTGTCTGTGCAGGGGCCGTGGGCCCTGACGATGACGAACACGTGCTGAAAGTGGGAGCGAATGTTCTTCGGGCTGAATGGCTGTGCTCCAGGTTCCTGGAACACTATGGTGACGATATCATTTCCAATGTGCCGCTTCCGGAGGAGCTAGAAGGAAAAACAAGCCAACAACATCAAGGAGAAGGCTGTGCTTCCCTGTCTGTTCGCTTTGCAACTGCACTCACGCTCGTCCCCACCAATCCCTGCGCCTCTGCCTAGGCTACCTGAGTAGTTGCTATCGGTATTTTGGCCTCGCTTTTCAAACCCTTCAGGGAAGAAGGTGAAAAGGAATATTTTGCAAGTTACAGAAAATACAGAGCCCATTCGAATGGGGCTAACCACTGAATGGCCCTAAGTGCTCCCACATCTCCACATCCTAGGGTTCCGGAAGGGTTTTGTTCCCATAACAACAGTTTTGTTTCCTGGACAAAGTTTGCCGTGGGGAAGATTTTTAGATGAGAACTGCTGAAGTAATTACAATGTAATTTATGTTCTGGCTTAGTCGGTGTCAGTAAAGGAAACACAGGGGAGGCATTTTCTGACAGACACAGTTTTTGTGGCACAAGCTGGTAGCACAGACGTGCCTCACATCCCAGAGAGTCCGGACAAATCTTAGCACAGGTGGATGTCAAATGTAGTTCGTTTCTGATTAAGAATAAGACGCTCACCTTCTGGTTTCACATTAAACCGCGCTCTGGCTGGGGGTGGGGCCCTGAAATTCTGGCACCCCAAATCGTCCTAAAACAGTGCCTTCCAGGATGTACTTGCTAGATGGTTCAGTTTAAAGATGTACAGAAAATGTGAACCGGACTTGCATGACTCAGATTTACTATAAGGTCACTCTCAAGAGGAGGACAATCATGCATCATATTTATACATCCTGACCAGTTTAAGAATGCAGGATCAAGTACTTTCTGTTTTAAATGGCTGTGGACATTAAAGCATACAAATCGTGTACCAGTAAAAGCAATGATCAGGTATTTGGATAACCAACCGGGACAAACACAGCTTTTTAAAAAGATCAGGGCTGAGATTTGGGAGTTAGGAGTGTTGGGAGATGTTCTTCAAAATTACAGATTTTAAACCTGTTTTCTAACGAGGAGGTTTTATTTTATTTGTAATATGCAGTAAAATCCTGAAAGAAAGACTGGTGTGTATTGAACACTATATATAATACAGTGACTATCAAAGATTATTAATCTAATCAGAATCTTGAATAAATACTTGGTATGTCCATTTTTCTGATGAAAATGATGGCACTGTCTTTTCCTACAGTATTATCTTTAAAAAACGACTTTAGGTGAAATATTAGTATCTTAATACAGGACCCTAAAATGAAATAATTGAAATGTGAACTCACTCTACTCACTACTTGTGCTTCTAAAAGCGTATTGGCAAATCAAGCTGAAAGCGGCTCACAGCGGCTCTGCAGGCGAGGGCAGACACTGCCGCAGTGAGTTTCCCATCACGGAAGTAGAAAGCGCCGCCCTGTCTTTCTCCTGCTGGGCAGCTGGTGGTCTTGAACTATGGATCTTGCAGATCCCAGACCAACTCGTAACTACTAGGCCACCGGGGCCTCCCCACTTAGACCTACTTATTTAAACATAAGCAATTAATCTCATTTATTAATTTGTGTCTTTCACTAATCTCTCATCAGTCATCTTGTAGAAATGTCTTTACTTACCCTTAATAGGTGATACATTAATATTTTTAAACATTTCTTGTCTATAAACTGGCTGGAATAAGAAATCTAGCATATTTTCCTTGGCTTTTTTCCACCTCCTAAATAAATCGAGAACTTGGGATTTGTGTTTTAAAAAACATCTTCAAGACAATCCAGGTCAGAAAATCTATCTTAAAATCAGTTTATTTCATATTTATATCCAATTCACTGCTTCGCTTCCTTATTTCTGATTATTCCCGTGAGCGTAATGAAAGGCAAGCTTTTGTTGCCTGGACTTTCAATCTAATCAAATCCAGCGTGAAGAAGTGCCAGATTAGATCAGTGTTTGGTTAAACTCTGTGAGCGAGGATGTGAGTCAATCTGCAGCTGGTCTGCTGGTCACACAACAACTGACAATAACAAAGTCTACGTGCATTTTCAGGTCAGCAGTACAACGGAATTGGCTCACGTTCACAAAAGCTGTTTGATAGGAAACTTGGTGAGCACTCAGATGCTTATAAATTTCGGTTTTGTATCACCTATTACACTGAGAGAGTGTCTTTAAAAAGACACTCATATGCTCTCTAAAACGATACTGCCGTTGCCACATTGCTCTGTAACAATGAGTCATTTCTTCATTTGCGTCAAACACCTGAACCAGAACCAAATAACTCAAGCCAGGTGCCAACGAGTCCTTTACAACTCACAGTGACCCCGTGTGTTTCAGTGCGGAAGTGCAAGCCGTCGGGTCTCCCCGCCTGTGACTTGGGGAAGCCCTTCCCCAGGCTTTCCTTGTGAGGCTCTTCTGGGTGGGTTCAGATGACTAACACTTCAGTCAGTGGCCCCTTGTCTGTACCATGCAAGGACTCAGTCAACTTCACAAGAGCATAAAGAAGTCCGTCTGTGTATCTGTGTGTCTGTCCGTCTCTCTCTCTCTCTCACACACACACACACACACACAAACACACACACACACACACAAACACACACACACACACGGCTGTTGCTGATGTTTCTTGCTACGTCCTGATGAACACATTAGAAAAGAACCTTATTCTGGGATCTACCTGGGACACCTGGAGAAGCACCTGAGGACTCTGCTGCGCTGGCCTTTGAGAGGACACTCCTCCCGCTCGGGCACGTCCCTGCAGAGTCATCTAATCACCATGATTTCAACGTGCTCCCTTCAGCTTCACGAAAACCTCCAGCCCCGTGGGTGAAAAGCAAATGATTAGTGCACAAAGCCATCCAGCTGGCTGCTAACCTAGAATTTGTCTCTTCATTTGTTTTGGGATCATTTGCTATTCCGTACTTCCACAGAGTACAAAGCTTCCCACTGCTGTGGCAGGTGCACCTTTAAATGCTGGTTTCAGATTTTACAAACTTTCCCCTTAGGCTTCTGGGTGGGGTGGGGGGCAGGGGCAAGAACACGGAGGGTGCAAGCTGTGCTTACCTGTTGCTTGTTGTTAGGCGTGTAGGGCAGCATGGTGGAAACGTGGAACATAATTTCATAGTCTTTGTAGGTTGTGTACAGAGAGTGGGTTCCAGTGGAGTCCGCTATAGTAAAACAAACAAACAAACAAACAAGCCACGATGAAATGACGGCGTTGACTAAAGAAGGCCATTCACTTCAGAGGGCTGTCCCTGGGGTGCAGAGCCCTTTTATGGTCTCGGACCTCTTTTAGCTAGTCAAAGGCCAATGGGTCACTTCTCAGAATAATACACACATGCGCTACTAGTAAATATATATCTGTGTCTGTAGTACTTGTACAAAAATGGACTCATAGGTATATGTGTACATATGTAACTTGTACAATCTGGTACTGTTTACAATACCAAGCATTGGGGTAATATAACAGTACCATGCAGGATTTAGCACGAGTTTAACATCTGTTATGATCTGAAGTATTCATGAACATAAGCAATCCTTGGAGGTATCTAGATCAACAGATAATGATTTATATTGGTAATAAAGCTACAAGTAGTGAATTCTTCTGTCATTTACTGTCTATATTCTTAATGGAAGGAAATGCTAAGTTTCAAAAAGGGTGGTTGAAAATAAAGATCTAGTTATTTCCTGAGTCCACAGACCCCTGCATTGCATCCTCAGGTGCAAAGAACCCGCTTTGCTCCATTACTTCCGACTCAAACAAGAGAACGATTTTGTTGCTGACAGACAGCGGGCAACTGAACAGGACTGCTACAGCCTCTACTCCCTGATTGCTTAATCAGGTCTCAGAATCCGCCTGCCCACGGACCTGAGGAAACAGAGAAGCAAGTTCCTTGTACACCTGGCAGGAAGCGGCTGGGCGTCCGCGCTGCAGAGGGAACAGAGGAGCAGCCCCTGTGTGCACACTCAATGCTCTGTCATCATCTGCTTTTTGGGGTTTTTTTTGAGGACCCAAACACTTGGCTGCATTTTAGAGACTAGAGCAGCAAGACCGAGCCTCTGGCACAGGAGCTGTCAGTAGTAGGCAGCACAGGATCCCTGGAGAGCTCGTCTAAAAGGCAGATTCCCGCGTCCCGCCTCCACAGAAGGGCCGTTGATGGACCACAGGCCTGGGCCAGGGATTCCATTGTTTTTATCGTTGTTTTTAATACATCTCTTATCACAATCCATACATTCATCCAGTGTGTCAAGCACATTCGCACATATGCCACCA
This sequence comes from Tenrec ecaudatus, assembly GCF_050624435.1. Lineage (NCBI taxonomy): Eukaryota > Metazoa > Chordata > Mammalia > Afrosoricida > Tenrecidae > Tenrec > Tenrec ecaudatus. The sequence continues at coordinate 32,918,285 of NC_134543.1, forward strand.
TCCTTTTCAAAGCATGCTCTTCCTACTGGAGCCCCTGATATCAGCTCCCCATTTCTTCCCCCTACCTCCCCCGCCACCCACCCTCACGAACCTTAGATGATTATTTCCATATCTTACAGTGTCCTCTATCGCCCCTCACCCACTTTTCCGTTATTCGTCCCCCTGGGAGGGGGTTCTAGATTGATCCTTGTGATCAAGTGCCCCTTTCTTCTCCCACCCTACCTTAATCCTCCTGGTGTCTCTACTCATTGTTGGCCCTTATGGTTGTATCCATCCTGGATTCCCTGTGTTGCAGGCTCTTATCTGTAGCAGTGTGCATGCTCTGGTCTAATCCGATTTGTAAGGCAGAATTGAGGTCATGATAGTGGGGGGAAGGAAGCACCAAAGAACTTGAGGAAAGTTGTGTGTTTCTTCAGTGCTCTACTGCACCCTGACTGGCTCATCTCTTCGCTGTGAAGGGATGTCCAACTGTCTACAGATGGGCACTGGGTCTCCACTCCATGGCCCCCACCCCATTCACCTTGGGTATGGTTTTCTTCTGGATCTTAGGTTAAGGTGACCAGACGTCCTGCTTTTGGCGGGACAGTCCTGATTCTTAACAATTTTTCTTGCATCCCGTGGCATTTTTTAAAAGCCCCGATTTTTCAAAAAGAATTCACAACAACCTAGGGTATACGGTTTTCAGCTGCCATGTGGCTATTTCGCCAGGATAGCAGTTTTACCAATGGTGTCCCGCTGGTGTCCCACTTCACCAATGTTAAAATCTGGCTACCTATCTTAGGTACCTGATACCTGATACCATCGACACCTCATGATCACACAGGCTGGTGGGTTTCTTCCATGTGGGCTTTGTTGCTTCTGAGCTAGATGGACGCTTGCTTACCTTCAAGCCTTTAAGACCCCAGACCCTATTATCTTCAAGTCTTTAAGACCCCAGACCCTATATCTTTTGATAACCGGGCACCATCCGCTTTCTCCACATTTGCTTATGCAACCATTTTATCTTCAGCGATTGTCGGGAAGGTGAGCATCACAGAAAGCCAGATTGTTGGAACAAAGTGTTCTTGTGTTAAGGGAGTACTTGAGTCGAGGCCCAATGTTCACCTGTAACCTTAATTCTTAACATATAGATATGAGTACATAGTTATATATGTACATGCCTATATTTAGACCTCTATAAATGTCCCTTGCCTCCTGGTTCTTTCCTCTGTTTCCTTTTACTTTCCTCTAGTCCTACCATCATGTCCGGCCTTCAATCAGGTTAATAATTCCTCACTGCTACATTGCAGGGATTCCATTGTTAATAAATGCCCCTAGGTAAACTCAATGCTGTAGCTCCACTGCCTTTGGGTCCAACTCCAAGAATAGACCCAATTGCGACTTGCAGACAGATTTACAACTATGTTCTAGAGCCCTCAATTTCAACCTGGAGCATTTTAGAGGTTCTTTTGATTTTGAGGCAGACACAAAGGCAAAGGTTCTAAAGTAAGCTAAAAATAGAAATATGCACACATTTTCAAAAATTACAAAAATATGTAGCCGCATTTTAATTCCCCAAGGACAGTACTTCTCAATGTTCACAACCCCCGCACCCCCACCCCCTCCCACAGAAACCCTGCTACATTCCTGTCCTCATGTATTCAATGGAACAACTTTGGATAAATCCTGAGTGTGGAGAACTTACCTGCTGCGAAAGCTGTAGGGCTGACTAGTGCGTTTTAACGACTTTATGTGTCAGCTTCGACGTGTACGTACATGTGTTTCAAGACAATTTTGAGCAAAATGAATGAACTAGGGATAAAAGACTGGCATCCATCTTCACATATTACATTTTTCCTTTTTATTTCTAATTCTAAATGTGCAGCTGCTAAGGGAGGCAAGCTGCTGTATAAGACAACCCAAGGATAATGCTGTTCTACTTCTGGCTGGCTGTTTCCTTTACAGACCGCATTAAAAAGACAAAAACAGCACCCTTCTCCACCGACGTCTCCTATAAGCCCTGTGAGAACCTCAGAACTTGGCTGACATTTTTAAACAGTTCGAAAATAGTTTCTACAGCTTTACTGAAGTTCAAATGAGGGCCAAAGCAGTGTCACAGTCTATGCAACACTAAATTAGAACGTTACACCCATTCTAAAGAAATGTACTGTTGAAGTCAAGGTTTTGTGGTTTCTGTTTATGTTGCTTAAATCCTTTTCCAAAGTCTGATAGAATAGAAATAAATGCAAAAGGATTCCTTGGGGTTTTAACAGCTTCCCTCAATCAAAAATGCCAACCATACCAAAAAAAAAAAAGGCAATTATTTAGTGACAAAGTCATTCGATTTTATTGTTAATTCATCCTACTAGTTGAATAGCGGTGGCAGGAAGGAGCAAGCCACCAGAACTGAGCTCTGCTAGAGGAGGCAGAGTGGTTCTGATATATGAGAGGCCTCACGGTCCCTGACAGAACAATGATAAGGTCATCCAATGCTTTAGTCTTCACAGGAACTACGGCACATGCTTTTTCACCCCTGATAAAGAGGAAGGAGCTGCCCTGATGGCACAGTGGTTAAATCGCTCGGCTGTCAAACCAAGGCTTTGCGGTTCGAATCCACCCACGGCCATTTGTAAAATGTCTCTGCTCAGTGGACGGCTGCAAACAAGTTCTCTCAGAAGTACACTTATCTTGGCGGAAATAGGGTGGCTTCATACAAAAACAACCCCCCCCCAAAAAAAAGTCCAAAGTGCCGACTTCTGAGGGGATCTGATGGTCAGTTAAATTCGAGGCAGAGAATTTCGTTCGGACCATCGTCACCCCTGTTTCTTGCATTCCCAAAGGATAAGCATGATAGGTTTTCTCAAAGGGCACAGGATGGACATGGCGGGGAATCAGGCATTTTTGAGAAAACTGCGCTGGTGAGAAGAGAGACCAGGGAAGTCTCACTGAGGAAGGTTATTATTTTTCTCCTGTGGCAATAAACCTGCTCATTCTTTGAGGCTAGGAAGGCTGTTTTTTGAGGCTTTCATGAGGAAACCTAAGCTCATTCGCCCTCTAGTCCTTGACCTTGTCTTCTAGTCTTTGTATTTCCCACACGCAAACCCCAGTTCAGAGGGCGTGGTGGACATGCAAACTCGTAGAATTAATTCCTCAGGGCAGAAAGGCTCAAGAGAAGGAAGTGTACAGACCCAGAGGAAGGATATACTGACAAACAACAGCTTCACAGCTGGCTGGTTCTGTCTTAAAAATGAGTTCTGTGATGGTATATCAATGGTTTTTTACTTACCCTTGTATTTTTATAGAACAAAGATGGAAAAATGATACTAGTTCATTATGGAGTAAGTTTTAGACTAAATTCGAATGTAGCATGAATCATCTTGATTCCCATGATGTACCCACTAATGAGGTCAGCAGTGTATGTCAAATCACAGAAGTGAAGTTCCTGATTCTCACAGACAACAGCGACGATGTGAGGAATGCTAAGAATTCTCGTCTCAGTTGATCAGGAAAGGCGTGGCTGACGCGGTAATGATGCCGTACGTCAAGCTTTTCGATTTGAAGACATGCAAACAGGTTAATAGGCTTAGTAGAAGTTATTTCGAGCAAGGTCAATGCCACAGCCATCCTTTTCTTGCAGTGTGACCCCAATCTTGTACTTCTGAATAGTCTACTGGAACAGGAGTGCCCTATGTATGTATGGATCTGAACCACAAACAAGGACATGGCCCTCTGTATATGCGCAGCTGCTCTAGAGCTGCAGGCCAGCCTGCCTACGAGAGCCATCCCAGCGCCTTGCCCGCAGAAGCCCTACCAGATGGAGCATGATGAAGAAGAGGAAGCTGAAAATGTAGGCAAGGTGGGGAGTCCATTGGATTATATAGCTTAGTGGACTTACCTTCCACCAATGGACAGAGCCCTGGCAAAGCCACTGAGAACTTGATTGGCAAGCCAGCAGAGAAACCGCAGACACCCAAGGACAACTGTGCAGCCAGTGTAAGCCTGGCTCCCAACGGGACAAGTGGTGGGCAAGAAGCGAGGGCACCGGAGGAGGAGGAAGATGAGCTTCTGAGAGTGACTGACCTTGTCGATAATGTCTGTAACAGTGAACAGTTATAAAACTTTTTTTTCTCTATCCCCCGCCCCCCCCCCCCAAAAAAAGAAAACAGGGGGAGGGGGATTTTTTAAAAAGATGGATAAAAGAAAATCTGCCTATGCAATCTAACTTTTGGGATGTTCTGAGATTTTAGTATTTACAAACACAAAGAAAGCGATCATTTCATTAGCTAAATGCATATAAACGAACAAAGTAAATAGACTAAAGACAGCCCACACTCCATTTATGCAGGTCTTCTCATGATGGGGCATAACAAATGCAAGGCAAAAATCACAGATGTTTTCTGAGTCTGACTCTCACTTGTAGTTTGAAAACTGTAATAGTCACCTGGCTACTGAGAACCAGCCATTTACGGTCCCTAGGAGAACTCCGTTATGGACTCTGGTAGCCCTGTAGGTAAGTACTCAACTGCTACCGAGAAAGTTAGCAGTTTGAGCCCAACAGCCCCCAGCTGGGCCCATGGGAGAACAGGCCTGGAGGGAGCTCTGCCCCTCACAGGTTTGCAGCCTAGAACACCAGTGGGGGCCATTCTACTCTGTCCAAGAGAACTCCCCGGACGATCACACTAGCATGGTGGAGTCAGATCCAGAGGAGCAAATTCTGCCGCGGGCTCCTGGGATGCAGACACCAACGCTCAAGGGCACGGGGACTCATGCCTGGAACGCAGACACACCCTTAATAGACAGCACACGGCTGTCTGTGGGGCACTCTTGCACTCAGAAGCTAACGAGGTGTTTGGGAATTGTGACTTCAGTCAAGAGTTCTTCCGGTTGTAGCACATGCACTCTTCCTTGCGCCCCATCCAGAGACAGGTCGCTCTGTTTCACTACAGACAGGGCTAAGAAGGGGTAATAGGATTATCTTTCACCACAGCAGACAAGAAATGGGTGATGCTGAAGTGGCTAGAGTGTCACGAGGCCTCTCAAAATCACCAACCTGGGAGAGGGAAGGGAGACCAACCAGGGATGTCAGTCAGTCCTACTTTCTACATAGCGTTCACTTTGTGGGACATCTGCACCTGCCTGTACTCCCCACTTGGAATACCTGCGTTTGCATGCCAGGAGGATCATTTGCTGACATTGTACAAGGAGGTCACTTCCATTCTCGAATTCTCTATATTCTTTTTCAGTGTAAGGATCAAGTGAAATCGTAATAATGAAAGAGAAAGCCCATAGAAGGTACTCAATAAAGAAGATACTCAATAAATGTGTGGGCAGAATTTAAAATTTTGGGCACTTAGGGCAAACCGTGTAGCATTCTCTGAATTTTTACATACGTTCGCTTCTTGGTTGATCGCATCTCAAGAACAGTCAAAAGGAAAACCCTTAGGCTGTGACACTGTTCAGTTACAGAGTAAAGAACAGACACAGTGTCTTCATTCATCAGTCTCTAAAACTCCAAACAGCCCTCTCTCTGCAAATGCAACGCATCTTTACTTCCTTATCAAAACCCCAACCTATAGAAACAGATTTATTTTCTTTACGGGAAGTCTTAGCCTTACCACTCACCTAACACTCTGAATCCCCAACGCTTCCACGACATTGGTGAAAACTGAAGACAGTGCTGAGACTTCATGAATATTTACACGTTAATGAGGGCAGGGCCTTGAGGGAATAAATGTCTCACAAAGAGCTTCCGCATCTTCTTTGCTCAACAAACAACTCTCAGGCAGGACACGGCGTCCCAGAGTAACATTTCATGTGCACAGCTTCAGACGAGGGTGGTCTCTAGCTCTCAATCGAGTGTTGGTTGGAAACGCTCTCTCTGGGCTCATGGCAGTGTGAGGGATGGTCATTATCTTGAGGCTGCACCACCCAACCACCCAAATACAGAAGAAGAAAAAAACACTACAGGACATTTATTCATGACAGAGTTTTCCCGCTCAGTACATTTGCAATGTGCTTGTTTGCTGGAGGTTCTTATCTCTGAGTTGGGAACATGGACAGTAAATCGAGACAGAGACAGCGCGCCATGGCTTTATCAATCCTTCTCTCCCTGAGCCGGTCTGTCCTTCACCGGGTACAAAGTCCTAAACACAACCACAATACACGACAGGAGAGCCATCTCACGAGAGGGCTGGCTAGTATTAATCCCAAGGGCTTGAGAGAGGGCGAGGTAGGGCTGAGAGGCGGGGCTGGGGGCCCGCTGAGCATCCATTCCCAGACCCCTGGGACCTGGTCTAGCTGCCCCATGTTCACTAGCTCCAGTCATGGGCATGCTCATTCATCTAAAAGAGCCAGTTCTGTAAACCAGGGATAACAGCTATCTAGCTAGCAGGGTTTGTGGATATTACAGGAGATGCCACCTGTGGAAATTGCCCGGGGCTTCCACTCCCAGTCACAACAGAATACTTGGGTGTCTTTCTATGACTTAATTGGGGGGGGGGGGAATCAACCACCCCCTGCCATCAAGTCAATGTTGACCCACAGTGACCCCTATGGATTTCCCAGACTATACTGGTTCGCCGAAGTAAAAAGCCCAGTCTTTCTCCGGTGGAGCTGCTGGTGGTTTTGAACTACCCATCATGGGGATGAAGTCTGGCACACAGCACCATGGCTCCCTATGAGAGGCATCTAGAAAACTCTGCAAAGGATGAGAAACATCCCTTTTCAGACACTGGGCAATAGGCAGTGATTCCTGAGGACAGGACACTTGAAGGGGAACCAGACAACCATCTGGGCTCTCTGCTGGGGGGGGGGGGCGGGAGGGGGCACTTGGGGACAATGGCTCAGAACAGGGGAAGCCAAGCTGAGCCCCATTGTCCTTTTACCACAGGTAGGGCCTTAGAGGGCTGCAGGGCTGTTCGGTGCTGAGGAGAACACGGAAGAGGAGAAACCTGCAGCGACAGAGAGCCAAAAACCACACTGGGATTCCTTTGCGTCTTGGGCTGGAGACTAACCCGTCCACGCAGAGGGAGACAGCAAAGGCTGGGCCAAGAGAAGGAAAAGCTACCAGGGAATTATAAGCTGAACAATGGTCGCAATTCACAAAGTTATAAGGCAATAGAGACTGACCAGATGGCGCAGAGAACTTTGTTGAATATGCAGGTATATTCAGCTTTAAAGGGGAAAAAAGTCAGGTATAAATTTCCAAGAAATTATCTAATTTAGATATGCCTTAATAAAGTTTCAAAATGAGATTCTTAAGGATCAAACTGTTCTGTGCTTAACTGCCTGCCAAGACATAACACTCTTTAAAGACAACAAAAACCGTGACACACAATGATGAAACATTAATATCCAATTACCAATAATCAGATATGTACAGAAGCAGTCATCTGTACCCAAAGCAGGAGACCCTAAGTTAAAAGGAGACCCAAATGACACAGCTGATGACACGAAGAAGATATTATTAAACGTATTCAAGGGATTGAAGGACAATATGGAGCTAAGGAGTGGAGCGAAAAACCACCTCTGGTTCTGAACCTGACATCTGAAATGATGTCTCACTGGAGTAACAGCAAAATAAGACACTACGGAAGAGGGGGGTTAAAAGACAAAAAAACCCCACAAAAACCCCAAACACTAAACAGTCCTGATGGCATGGCGGTTGTGTGTCAGGCTGTGATCCGCAAGGTCAGTGGTTTGGAACTACCCGCCGCTCCTCGGAAGAACGACAGATTTCTACTATTAACAGTCAGTCTTGGAAATCATAGGCGTCGGTTCCACCCTGTTCTGTGGGGTTGCTATGCGTTGGCCTCAACTCAGTGGCAGTGAGTTCTGAAGCTGGAAACGTGACACCCTAGTCAAAGTTCAGACAAAAAGACATGGTAGTTTGAAAATGAAATAACAGGGCCCCGAGAATCTGATCTCCACTGGGGTAACGGAGACTCACAAGGAAAGGGAGCCAGAAAGAGGAAGAAGGAAGTACTGGCAAGTCATATTTCACTCTGGTGAACACGAAACACCGCAGATCCAAGTGGCATTTACAGCGTCACAAGGAGAGGCAATGATCCTTTGGGAACACTTGTTCCGGAAAGTGTTCATGTTAAAAAAGCTGATGTGGAGAAAAGTGTGTTTTGACACAAAAAATGCACTTGGATGAACTGGAGTGAGATTCTACCACAGTGCGCAGAGCAGCCTCTCCTGTCTGCACGTTCCCACAGTCAGCAAGAGGCGGCTGGGTGTGTGAGGAGGGTGCTCCTTAGCTACTGCTGTACCCTGCCACCACCGAATAGCTGTTTAACTGCCGAGGTGAAGGGCGACCTCGAAGGGCTGGGGTCAGAGAGACGTTTCCACAGGGATTTCCTCAGGGCATTATAAGAGAAATGCCTTCTTACTTTTCATTCGCCCAAGGAAACCCGACACTCTGAAAGGATGGAGAAGAAAGCAAATCCTTCTGATAAGATGTGCCTTAAAAGGATACAGAGAGACTCAAGGGGAGACGCTGCCTGAGAAGAGCCCTTCCTGATACAGCATCAGTCTGAAGCTCGCAGCTGAGAGGCAGTCTGGGAGTCCAGGCTCATCCTCATCTCGCCTTGGCAGCTGCTGGGGTCATGGGGCAGAGCGTGCCAGGCAGTCCCTAGTCTGCTTATTCCGCTGCCTTCCCTGATACTGCACTGGCTAGCCTTAACCTTGCTAGACATCTCTCATGTGGTGCTTGGTCATCAAGAGGCACTGGCTGCCAATGTGCCAGTAAACAGAGATCGCACAGCCTCCCCACCTCCCCACCAGGCCACTCATTTCTGGGGCCAAAGGAAGTGTTTACTACATGCCATTTCCAGACCCCTTCAATAGCTCTTTGTGGTGCCGGAAGCCCCTGTGACACAAAACTGGACAGCATGAATGGATCATCTAAGGATGCAATCAGAACATCTGGGGGAAAGAATGTTTAAGGGCAGACTGAGATTTAAACATCTGACGCAGATGCAAGCAGAATGTAGCGTTAAGATAATGTTCAGATGCTCGGCTATTTATGGCTGTAATAGTTCTCTTGCATGCCGTTTCCAAGTTGGCAACAGCAAAACCATGGCAACCGGAAATTCTTCCCTGCAGTGCAGTTTATGAATGCCTTTCTGTTCTCCTGACTCAACTCCTTATTTCATTTCCTGAACTGCAAATCAGAGAGATTACTCTGGACTGTACGAAATATATGCTAATCTGAAGACCTGGAAAACAAAATAGCCAGATTAAATTGAAAATTGCCCCACATGGTCGCCCGGCAGAAGCCGACAAACTCTAGTCAAAATAGATACTTGAGTCTGTAAGTATTTTATGAATGACTTGAGGAAGGGCGTGGACAGCCCTGTATGTTCTTCCTTTTGATCGGGCTGGTACTCAACCCACTGTATCAGCCAAACTAACGCCGCGGCTCCAAAACCCATCTTCTTAGAGAATCAAGCACAGACCTTGGACAACCGCCCCCCAAACCCAAACCCTAGAGGAAAAAGGACTAAGAAAGCCATGCCACGGCAGAGAACATAAACACATTTATCTAATAAGTATGAGCACCGTGAAGTGAGTTCACCAGAGTCAAAAATTCCAGAGCTTAGTTCCCTTGAGCCATCTACCAACCACCCCTTTATATGTGCTTCATGAAAACCACGTCAGCGGAGGGGCCCTCCACGAAGCTGGGGCCAGTTTTTCCAAGGTGGGGTGAGGGGCCGGGAAGGGGCTGAGTGACCATTTAGTTGCTGCCGTGCAGCACTGCCCCTGTGTTGCCCCAAATCAAGACTGGCAAGGGAATCTTATGGAAATTGAAGTCAAGATGCGGGAAGTGGGGGCAGGTGTATCTCAGAAAAGGCCATTACATTTCTCTTGGTGGGTAAGGCAGGTAGAGCAGCCTCCCACTGGGAAAATGAGCTCAACAATATTTATTCAGGACCGGCAGAGAGACAATGCCCAGTACCACGTTCCTAACTGGGGACTTCTGACCCAGGTTCTCTCCAGCCCGTGGTGACCCAAGCCGTGTGCTACGGACTACCAGGGCTCCAGACTGTCCTTTCCAGACGCCCACATGCTTCAGAGGCCGTGCCAGAGAAATTCAATGTGGAAACCCCATTACTTGAACTGTGCTTTACCTCAAACTCACCTGCGGCAGATTTAAGAAACCAACACACTGCCTTGGACGTGAGGCTAAAACGCTCCAGCATAAAGACGAGCAGGTGACTGCTGCCCCGGGTGGTGGCATTGGGAGTGCTGGACTTTGGTTCCGGTCTCTTGCTTTGAGGGTGCTCAGTGAATGGAGGCCCAAGACTCCCACTTATTTACTATTTTAATGGCCTCTCTGCTTTCTTATAACACGTGGTGGTCTGGTAGGCATGGCCTTTGTGAATGGGTGCTATACAAAGCTTTGCCCTATCACCATCCCCCACTGTTTGTGTAAATCGTGTCAATCACTTAAGAGTTCTATCTGTACAAGTCAACAATTCACGTATTGCAGTCTGAAGCCAGCCGATACTTGTATAATTTATTTTTCTCGACCGGGTTCTAAATCCTATACCATTGGGTAAATTAATTATTAATAGAATTACTTTTTGCCCCCGGGGATGATTTACAATGTTCTCAATCATAAAATGATAATGATTTCTCTAAAGTGAATCAGATATAAAAATCATAGTTACATGAATGGATTTGGGTAACACTTAATTCAAGCCCCAATCTAAAAACAAGTAGTTCTTATGACATGGCCCAGCTCAATAAATGACCTCATTAAGAAATCATGGAGGACACAGGGGCGAAACCAGACGGCACTCGGCAATCAGAGTGAACAGCATCTGGTGTCCTAAAGGCTTGTCTTAAAATCAGCAGCCACTTAAGTAAGTCCATGTGACTCACGAATTGTAAATCATTAAATCCAAATCTGAAGGAGGGAATGGTATCAGAGCTTAAATTCGGAATACCCCCATTTGCAGAAGGTTATGGATGTCAGTGGAAGCCGGAGTTCATTTGCAGTGAGCCCCCGCCCCCCCCCCGGAGTAAGCGTTTGGCGAATCCCTGTGAATACATGAAGGGACCTGGTTAAACCTGATATCAGAGAGAGAACATCGTACGGGAGATTATGGGAGATGCGGCTCGTCATGAAAATGTCATACCTATCATTTGACCTCCCTTTGGACTCATTTTAAAGTTGTTTCAGTTTTTGATATTTTCTGCTTTCTTTTCAACTGAGGTTTTCCTGTGTTTTGTGTATTCATTGTCGGTGGGCTTTTTGTCTGTTTGCTTCTTGTTTGTGTTTGGGTAATTTTCCGTACATGAAACCAGAGAGGGAGATCAGGAGAGACGGTAATTGAATCGATAATCGTCTCGGGGCATGGCAGAGGGGGGGAGGGTGGAAGGAAGGAAAAGCTAACAGCAACGAGTACTGGCAGACGGTGTTCTGAAATGGATTGTGGTGATGAGTGCACAAGTCTTTCTTAACAACAGAATGACTATATTATATGATATGTGAAGCATGTGCCAATAAAATGACTGTTTTTAATTATAGAGGCTACGACCAGGTGGTCATAAGAGTCTGAAGTTTTTCATCACCCCAACACTCAGCTACGTTTAATGAAACTGCATTCTACCAATCCAGGAGCAACTCCGCATGGTTTCCCTTCACGGCTCTATTCCGGCCACACGTCTGACAGCATGCTTATTTTTGCAGTTCACTCCTAGCAACTTTGATAATGGTCATCATTGCTCGTGGGCCATCGTCTCCCTCTCTGACTTGCTCCCGACTAACACCAGCGCTCTTCAAGGCTGTGGTCGGGCAACTGCAGACGCACGTCAACCTAGCAGGAGGGAAAGAGCGAGGAGGAGGTGTCAGTGGGCCCTTACTTTTGGTGTCGAGCTGGGCCCGGTATTTCTCGAAGCCCTTGAGTCGAACGCGCTCCCCCAGCAGCTGCAGGAATTCGTCCAAGGCTGGGCTGGCGGACTCGTTGTTGTACATCTCCTCCTCGGTGCTCTGCCCGGCTCTGCAGTACATGATGCCGACTTTCTGCTGATAGTTCAGCTGCGGAACGGCAAAGGAGAGGCGTGAGGAAAGGCAGGCCAGCTGTGTGACACTTACGTGCTACTGAGTCCTGCCGGGCACATGCCCAGGAAATAACCGACAACGGCGATACATCTTTCCTCTCCTGAAATCTCGTCTCATCGCTGCTGCCGCGCATTCAAAAAATGCAATGGATTATGAAAGAAAGGAAAAAAGATAAGGGTTCTCATGCCAAGAGAAATGGGCTCTGATGGCTACTGGGGAGTGCGGGCAGGGTAGAAACAGGCTAACGAGATGTTGCCCAAAGTGGGAGACCCCACCCCGGGGGTGCCGGAAGGATGTAGGGGTGCAGCAAAAGGGGATATCTACCCACACTTTATCCTGAATTCGGAGTTACTACACAAAAGATTTTAATCGCGGGGGTCAGTAGGAGCACCGAGTAATTCCTTTCTGAAAAGAAGGACACACGCGGCCAAATCCGTGGGGAAGCCTATGGGCTGGCTGGGCAGGTGTGAACTTGGGTGAAGGGGGAAATGAATGGCAGCCCATAAAAAGGAGAAAGGGGGACACAGAGGGGAGGCAGGGCAGCTATTGGGAGGTTAGATAAACTGTTTAAGTTGTTAAATACAAAACTTATGATTTAAAATGTAAGCCCCACCTAATTCATGATGATAAAGTGTAAACACACACACAGAAGTAAATTGCTATCATCAGAGAGAGAGAGAGAGAGAGAGAGAGAGAGAGAGAGAGAGAGAGACAGACCCCGGAGTACAGAGCTGTCATCGTCATAAATCCAGAGAAAAGGGGGAAAAGAAAATTGTCTCTTCATTGGAGCAGATTTTGATACTTTTGGAAATTTCTTGATGCATTATAAAACACAAAATGAATACAAAACAGCCTTACAATAAAAGGCAATGCTTTTTCAATGATCTCCTTCATAAAGGGCATGAGGGGTGGGCCAGGACGTAATGAATTGAAAAGCAAGGGTCCACTTTGAAAAAAGAAATGGAAAACGTACCTTTTCACTAAAAAGTCCATTAATTTGGGGAAAACTAGAAAAGATCTATCTCCCAATATCAATTTTCCAATATATTAAACGATAAGTCATGATTACATCTTTGTTAGAATACCAGAATTGCTAACAATGTAGCCACAAAAACTTTTTCCAAGCAACGTTTCCCCTAAAGTGGGGCAAATGGACGGGTTCCTAGCACAGGGTTTGAGAATGACTAGGCATTGGGCGGTGGCTATCCTTTCCTGTAGCTAGTGAAAAAGGAAGCACTCGAGAGACCTAAGCATTAGTTTGAAGCTATCTAAATACTAATGAAACCACTTATTCGTTAACAAAAACTCTCATTATTCTGCAAACAAATTTTAAGGGGGTACACCCAACGCTTCAATCAAGTTGGTTTCATCAATCCCACACGAGAAACGCAGCGGATTCTGAGTTACAGAGGTCTTACAGGACCAGAGTATCACCAAACGGTGTTTTCCAGGCTGGCTGTATCCATAAAATTGTCATCTCATAGAAAGAAAGGAGTCGGGAAAGCTGAATGACAACTGATAACATCTACTGAGGAGCCCTGGCAGCGAGGTGCATCGTGAATTGGACTGCTGACCACAAGGCTGACAGTTCGAACCCACCAGCAGATCCTTGAGAAAAAGACGAGGCTTCTGCTTCCATAAAGATTTACAGTTTGGCAACCCAAAGGGGCTATTCTACCTTGTCCTAATGGATTACTAGGAGTTAGAATCATCTGGGTAGCGCGAGTGAGTGAGCCTGTCCCCCAGATACCAACTAATGTCCATGGCTGAGCTGCGGTTAACCTTGGCTCTCCTGCATCTAATCGTGTTCTGGAGCTCAGCCGGTGGGGTGGGTGCACGCCGCGCTGCGGTCTGCACAGTCAGCGTGCACCAGCACCAGCTGCTCCGCAGGAGAACGACGGGGCTTTCTGGGAGTCAGCATGGCAGTGACGGGTCCCCGTGGTATTAGTCCATAAGGCAACTAGACTACCTTGCTTTACAGATGAGGAAACAAAGAGCAACACAGAAAGTAACTGGTCCAGCAGGGACGGGCACAAGCCGACCTAGTGTTGGTCTTGTGATTTCAATGCTAGTAAGTATGGCCAGGCTGTGGTCAGATTGCTCTTGCTCTGTTTCTATTCCTACAATGAACGCTTCACCACAACCCTCATTGCAATTCTCAGGTTGAAAACTAGAAACCGGAAGCCAAGCAACACACGCGGCAGCAACACGTGGAATGCCACTGGGAATACTGGATACTTAGTGGCTCCTGCACGAAAATCCCGGAGCCTGGGTGCACGGTGGGCCCAGCTCAGTTCCCTAAGTTGTTCCCCAAGGCGAAGATGAGGCTTTTGCTCTCGTGAAGACCTGTGAACCCAGAAATGCAAGGGGCACTTCGACTGTCCTGTCAGTGGCTATGAGTTGGAACACACTCAATTCAATGGCAGTGGATTTGGTGTATGAAGATTCCTATTTGTATTTCTCCTGAAAATCCATGATTTTGTTTGATTGCAGGCTGTTGTCTCCAGTCCCCTTGAGAACAACAGTAATACAGGGTCCACGTGGTACGGCCACCTTTGGAAAACGTGGCCCACTCCTGTCTGAATGCTGAAACACATCTTTTCCCTGATGATTCAGACAAGGGACGGTGAGGAGAACGACCCTCTTCAGTTTTCCAAACCCAAAGGTTTGGAAGAGTGAAGTGACAGGTGTTCCATGTGCGCGCTTGTTCCCTCCCCCACTGCTCTGTTTAGGGAACAAATGGCCTAGGACCTGTAGACAGACACAAGAGCTACCCAAGACCTCTCCTCAGATGGCTGCGCACTGGCCCCGTCTTCAACAGTTCGTGTGCCCAATGAATGGCAACAGGAAGGTTGGAGGTTCAAGTCCACCCAGACACAACTTGGAACAAATTCTTGGCAATCTACTTCCCCAACCCTCCTGGAGCACAGTTGTACGGACACACACGGCGCCGCCACAAGGCAGGGCTGACTCCCTGGCAACCTGGCTTTCTCCGCTTACACTTCAGCTCCCACATCTGAATGGGCATGCTGAGCGCTTCATCTTTCAAAAGGGCATACAAATCGGACACGGTGGTGACTTCGTGTTAATTATTAAGTTAAATACGGGTGAGGCCTGGATATTTTGGAAGACCCCACTAGGGTAGGAGAAGAAAGGGGTGGTGGTGGTGATATTTAAACCTGCTTCACGGAGATGACACTGGACCCCTTCTCCCTCAGTCTGCGTCAGGCCTGGAACGCCCACAGGCAGAGATTTCTTCTGAACGTTAGGCATCGAGCTACACACCATATTCGGTCTCAGCAAACCAACAAACAGCAGTGATAGGCTGTGTCTATGAGGAAAGACGTTCTAATACAGCCAGATCTCCAGACAGTCAGCTATCTCCCGCCCCCGGCAGGGAGGAGCCATGGCAGAGATAACGCCATCTGGAGAAAGGAAGGGCTGAGTTTTCTGTTGTCTGGACTGGGCTTCCCAGACCAGCCTGCACATACAACGGTGCCGGACGAAAACCACCCTGCGCACCAGAAAGCGGCATGGTGACGCTGGACTTGTGGGTGGCTGGTTAAAACACTGTAGATAAAGGCCTAAGATTTCACCGTGCAACATTCCAAGGGATTGATTTATATATCCCACCCCACCCCACCCACGAAAGAAGAGAAGAAAAAACGGTTCGCTGCAGAGAGCAGTTAAGTAACACAGCTGCAGGAAGCCCACCAGAGAAACAAAAGTTCAAGGGCAACGAGACCAGGCCCCTTCTTTTCACTGGTTCCTGATGTCCTGGGGACCTTCACCTGCAGAGGGGAGATCAACCTGACTTTGTTGCGTTCGAAGAATGCTCCCAATTTAAGAGGATTAGAACACAGGATGTCAAATTTCCCCTGGTTTGGAATGGTGGCAAATGGCACCTGCTTCGTGCTCAAAAGTCACACGATGACTGTACCACGACGTCTTCTCCAATGAAAGCATGGTAACGGGCGCTCTCGGAATGCAGGCCCCAGGAATCCTTACTCAGCAACTACACCCCCCTGCGAAGCTGCTGAGAAGACCTGTCCATGCAGCACATTTCCAGAGCAAGAACAGGCGTGGATGGAGGTAAAGGGTAGGGTTTGGGATTGCCGTGTGCTCTTTTAAACAGGTTTTCCTCGAGACGCATTTCTGTGTTGCTGTATATGAACGTACAGTACTTGTGTATGTAACAGATGACATCCTCACCCTAAGTCATGCTGAGAATAGGGCCAGGCTCAGCCACAGGCCAAGAGTGCCTCTACACCAGGGTTCTCAACCTGGGGGTCGAGACCCTTTGGGGGTTGAACGACCCTTTCACAGGGGCTGCATGATTCACAACAGTAGCAAAATAAGTTATGAAGTAGCAACGAAAATAATGTTATGGTTGGGGTGGCGGTCACCACAACATGAGGAACTGTATTAAAGGGTCGTGGCAACAGGAAGGTTGAGAACCACTGCTCTAGATGATGTTGATTTAATTCGAAGCTCGTAGATATAAACTGTTCATATGGAGCAAGGGTGAAAATGTTCGAGCAAGCAACACGTACCTGTGGTATAAAACATGAGGGGGCAGGGCACTTCTATGACGGACAAATCTGCTAAGAGTTAAGGGTAATGGCTAAAGAAGGGACTGAATAGAAGTTATGACTTATACCTGTGCGAAGGCAGTTGAAATCGCCTTCATTTTGCTATCTACAGCTTTCCCACCGTTACAAGTTGTTCTTTTCAAAAGTGATAGCCAAAGGATCTGAAATATAACTGAATTAATTTATAACAGAAAAAGAAATTTTAACAACAGCAACAAAGTTGATGGCCAGGACAAGAGGACCAAAGTCCTCTTTGAGATGAAGGTCCTGAACCCACAAAGCAAAAGGTAGTTGACTCATCAGCCCCTTCGCAGCAGAAGGGACGCAGGTGCCCGTGGCTAGGCACAAGGACGACAAGAGTGCTCTTGCTCTCTAAAGTAAGCACTGTAACACAGCAATTACTCAAAGCAGATACTGAAATCTTATTGACCCAGCGTTGAGTTTCTGGGATCATGGATGATCACATCAGATCCCTTTGACAACAAAAACAGATTTAAAGAACCACATTCTCAGAGACCCCTACAGTCTGTCATCTCCTTTGATGTCACAGGCAGAGGTGGCCATGGCGCACCACAGACCATGAAAGCAACTCAGTTGTGTCAGTTTTTTAATCATTTTATTGGGGGCTCATACAACTCTTATCACAATCCGTCCATACAGCCATTGTGTCAAGCACATTTGTACATCTGTTGGCATCATTTTCAAAACATTTTCTTTCTACTGGAGCCCTTGGTATCAGCTCCTCATTTTCCTCCTCTCTCCCCTCCCCTCCCTCACTCATGAATCCTTGATAATTTATCTTTTTTTGTTTTTCATGTCTTGCACTGACCGATGTCTCCCTTTACCCACTTTTCTGTTGTCCATCTGTGGGGGAGGTCAGATGCTTATAGACATCCTCCTTGAAGACAGTCACCAGAGAGTGGGCCGTGCTCCCCGCTGTTAAGGACAAGAACAGGCCTGCAATCATCTATTTGGTTTCTGTAGGTGGGGTTTACATCCTACTGATAATGGTTCCTATGGAGATCCAGAGAACAGGTCAAAGTTAAGCTGCCATCCTACATCTAGGATCCGCCCATCTTGTCACATGTGTATCCCAATTCCTCCTCTTCCTATTGCATGTATGTCCCTAGACCACCCCCTCTCACTGCTGTGTAACGTAGTACAACCCCTTCCTGTGACATATGTCTTTACCTATAATCATTGGGCTTGCATACCCTCAAAAGGTATATAGGCCTGGGTTAGCAATAGAGAGATCTCTTGCTCTCTCGGCTCTCCATCTCCTCTCCCGGCTGCTCCCTTTCCCCTTGCCCTCCTTCCCTTCCCCCTCTCTCCACATGGATCACCAAGTGGGGCTGAGGTGAGCATGCTACCATGAGATGTGTCTGACTCTGTTATTTGACTCTCTTCTATCTCTCATGCGCTCGATGACTTTAATACTATATATCCCAACCGT
This sequence comes from Tenrec ecaudatus, assembly GCF_050624435.1. Taxonomy (NCBI): domain Eukaryota; kingdom Metazoa; phylum Chordata; class Mammalia; order Afrosoricida; family Tenrecidae; genus Tenrec; species Tenrec ecaudatus. Next base: position 32,936,382 of record NC_134543.1, read on the forward strand.
ACGACTGTGCCCATCTAACCCGTGCTTAGTGGAAGGGGGGTGGTTCCCCAATTTAACCACATCCATCCTCCTGGGAAAGGGTTACAGGTAGATCATTGTGATTGGTTCCCCTTTATCCCCCACCTTCCCCTTCCCCTCCTGGTATGGTTACTTTCAATATTGGTCCTGAGGGATTTATCTGTTCTGGACTCCCTGTGTTTCCAGCTCTTATCTGTACCTGTATACATGCTCTTGTCTAGCCAGATTTATAGAGTAGAATTAGGGTCATAATGGTGGGGGTAGGGGATGAAGCATTAAAGAACTAGAGAAAAGCTATATGTTTCACCCTGACTGGCCCGTCTCTTCCCTGCGGTCCTTCTGCAAAGCTATGTCCAATTGTCTACAGATGGGCTTTGGTTCTCTACTCAGCATTCCTCCTCATTCACAATATGAATTTTTGTTCTGGGTCTTTGATGCCTGGTATCTGATCCCATTGACATCGCATGATCACACAGGTTGGTGTGCTTCTTCCATGTGGACTTTGTTGCTTCTAAGCTAGATGGCCACTTGTTTACCTTCAAGCCTTTCAAACCCCAGACGTTATATCTTTTGATAGCCCGGCACCATCAGCTTTCTTCATCACATTTGCTTATGTACCCATTTTGGCTTCAGTGATCATGTCAGGAAGGTGAGCATTACAGAATGCTGGGTTATCAGAACAAAGTGTTCTTGTGTTGAGGGGGTACTTGAGTGGAGGCCCAATGTCCATCTGCTACCTTAATATTTGAGACAGTTAACATTTATTGTGCCAACATGGCCATACTCTGGTCTATCCGGATTTGTAAATTAGAATTGGGGTCACGAGTGTGTGTGTGTGTGGGTGGGGGGGAGAGGTTGGTAAGAAGCATTAAAGAAATAGAGGAAAGTTGTGTTTCATTGATGCTATCCTGCACCCTGACTGGCTTGTCTCTTCCTTGTGACCCTTCTGTAAGGGGATGTCCTACTGTCTACAGATGGACGTTGGGTCTCCACGCTGTATCCCTCGCTCCCCCTCCCCCATTCACCTTGGGTAAGCTTTTATTCTGGGTCTTAGATGCATGATACCTAATCCCATCGACATCTCGTGATCACACAGGGTGGTGTGCTTCTTCCATGTGAGCTTTGTTGCTTCTGAGCTGGGTGGCCATTTGTTTATCTCCAAGCCTTTAAGATCCAGATGCTGTATCTTTTGACAGCCGGGCACCATCCACTTTTTTTTCACATTTGCTTATGCACCCATTTGTCTTCAACAATGTTGGGAAGGTGAGCATCTCAGATTGCCGGGTTATCAAAACAAAGTGTTCCTGCATTGAGGGAGGACTTGAGCAACTCAGTTCCACATGCTCACAGATTTTTTTTATATCGCCGGAATCCATTTAGAAACAAAGTAGCCAACACTCACAACTATAAAATCAAAAATCCAGGCTGACACGTTGTTGTTGTTGCTGTCATCCAGGGTGCCAGGGGCCAGAGGGTTGGCTCCAAGTCAGTGACCCTATGCACAACGGAACAAAACACGGCCCACTCTGAGGCCATCTGCACAACTGTTCCTATTTCATTAAGGGTCTTTCTGCTTTATGACGACCTTCCACTTTCTGTAGAATGATGTCCATCTTCCAAGGTCAGCTTCCTCCTGGTAACATATCCAAAATACATCAGGCAAAATCTTGCCTTCCTTGTTTCTAAGGAACACAGTTACTGTCTCTCCCCATACACAGCGGCGGTACTTCTACAGACTTGTTTGTTCTCTTGGCAGTCTATGGCATATTCAGTATTCTTTGTCAACACTGGAACGTAAAGGCAACAATTCTTCGGCAGTCTTCCGTCTTCCGCAGGCATGTGGGTTAGGTCAGGCACACCGTAGTCCTCAGAGTGAGAGCTCTGCTCCCTCTCACTTTAAAGACCTCTTTTGAAGCAAATCTGTGCAAAACAAAATGCCATCTGAGGTTTTGACTGCGCAGACTCGGTGTGGACTGGGGATCCCAGTAAAATGAAATCCTCGCTAACGTCGATCTTTTCCGCATTTACTATGATGTTGATTATTGGTCCAGTTGTCAACATTCTCTCTACTGTGTCTGTAGTCATGGATCTCCATCGTTACGGGCCAGACATAATTTCTATACCAACAGACACTCACATATACTATGCCCCAAATGTGGTTTCATTGCTTTCTGAGTACGAACACAGGGAGAGGAGGCTGGTGGGGGAGGGAAGGGGGTTAGCAACCAGTACGCAGGTGCTGATGGTTTCTCAGCTTTCAGTTACCAGGTGGAAATAAGAGAATCCCATGCTCACCAAATACCAACAGGGAACCCAGCACAGCTGCATGCTTGCAGTCAAGTTAAATATGCATTCGATTCGCGCTCTCTCTCTACACTGGGAAAAATCCAAACAATTACATCTAAAGAGGCCAAAAGAACCACCATGGACCCATCAGTTCCTGGCACCCTGATCCATAAAGACAAAACAAAAGAATGTCGAGAGAGCGGGCTCTTCCTGCTTAGAACCTGACGACAGGCCCCGGAAGCTCTGCTCCCCGGCGCACAGGGAGAGCAGCGGCGGCTGTGCACGCGGGCACTGCGGGGCAGGGAGCCAACCCGGGAGTAAAGGTTGCGACTGTTTTCAGAAGCAGGTCACCAGGCCTGTTTCCCTCCCAGTGACATCGAGGGTGTAGCCAGGTGTGGCAAGCAGGAGCACGGCCCAGACAGCCAGTGCAAGGAAGAAACATGACAAAAGCAGGGAAGATAAGGAAGGCCAAAAAAGAAAAAACAAAACCTGCTCTTTGTTTTCCTACGTCACATGATGTCTGGCTGTTCCCATGCAAGCAAAGTGGTCTTTTCCCTCAACATAGGTTCTCGGTCCTTCTTCTTTGCCCCTCCCTCACCTGAAACAGTCAGGTCTCTGTGGTTTCAGGTGAGACCTGCTGTCATTCATATCGACCCTAACGCAAGAGAAGGTCGAGATTTTCTTGTCTTTTGTTTTCAGCAAGTTGCCTCTGGAGTGTGCTGACACAACGCGTGTCCGCTTCTTTGACACTGACCTCGCTTCTTGAGCCTGTGGAGTCGTCTCTTTTGACAAACGCGGGAGGTTTCCGGCTGTTATTTCTTGGACGGTCTCTTCCGGCCATCCGCCCCTTTCCCAGGCCTCTGCTTCCCTTCTCGGGCTCGGAGGGCATCGCTCCACGCTGCGGGGCCTCGCTCCTTCTTTTCACTGGTTTTCTGCAAACTCTGCTGTTCAGCTCGGGGGTTGCTGGTCTTCGTTCTTCAAATACCTTGCTTTCGTCTCTCTCTCCCATTTTGCTACTGATCCTGTCGACTGAGTTTCCCATTTTGTTTATCACTGTTCTATTGCTTAGGTCTAGCATTTTCATTTTCCCGTCTGTACCTCCGACGGCTTTGCTGAGAATTTCTATTTTTCAGCTATCACATCCAAGTTTGTGGGTGTTCGTCAGAGCATTTTTATGCCGGCTGCTTTAAAACAGTCTTGTCAGGTAATAGCCACACCTGTGCCTTCCGGGGTGACAAGCACTGACTGACCTTTCTCGTGCAAGTGGAGACTGACCTGGTGGGTCCGGTGAGAGCCCGTGTGAGTCTGGACATTGTGGACAGAGTGCTGTGAGGCTCGCCCACGCTAGCATGCCTCTCTAGTCCCGCCATGGAAGGGGGCTACTTTCTGCCCAACGGCCAGGGGGAGGGTAAGTTGGGCTCCCCTCTTTGCTGCTGGGGAAGGGTGGTAGCTCCGGTGCCCTCCTGGCGGGTCTCCACTGATGCCGCCTGGCTGGGAGGACAAGGGTGTCCCGTGACTGCTCCCGTGAGCCTTGCGCTCACAGCACAGTATAAGGGAGGACAGGAGGGGCTTCAAGAAGTCTGGGAGAATGGCATGAGAAGGTCATGGTTTTCTTCCCACAGGCTTACTGAAGCTATGCTGCAGCTGCTGATGGGGCTCCAAACCTCGCTTCTCCGCTAGACCTCCAGTGGAGGGAAAGGCCCCTCTCTGACACACACAGCAGCAGGGTGGGGTGGGGGGGCGCTAGGGGGGGATTTGGAAGGGCCGCAGGGTTTCCGTCTTTCTAAGGGTGACGTGTGTGTGCGTGTGCTGGTTGGACAGAGTGAAGAGGTCATTGCTTCTATTTTCTGTCTCTCGAGGGCAGTTTGAAAGGACGCAGCTTTTCTTTGGGTATTTGCGTCTCTGTTTGTTGGCTTATCTAGCTTGTCTCTGTCTTCAGCTGAAGTCTGAGAGGCCTGCGGCCCCGGGAAAGCGAGCAGCCGTCCTCCGACCCCAGAGGTCCACCCAGCCTGCCTGCCGCTTTCCACCTTTCTGATTTCCTCTCTGTTTTACTTGGAGCGAAGCTTACAGGGAGCAACAGAAAGAAATACGTCCACTCCAGAAGCTAAAGTCTAACCTTGTTACTTCCAAAACGCAGCCTGTCTAGTGTTTCTGCATATTTTCATGATTCGCACAGAGAACATTCCCTTTGGTTTATTCTAGAGCAGTGGTGCTCCACCCTCCTACTGCCACCACCCTTTCAGACAGTTCCTCATGTGGTGGTGATCCCAACCATAATACAATTTTCATTGCTACTTCATAACTGCAATTTTGCTAGTTATAAATCGGGCGACCCTTGTGAAAGGGTCGTTCAAGGCCCCCAAAGGGGTCGTGACCCACAGGTTGAGAAGTGCTGTTCTAGAGTCACAATATAACTCCCTTAGCTAGTTCCTGAAAATAATTCTCCACGGTGTCCTCTAACAAGCAAGCAAGAAAAAAGACAAAGGCTTGAGCAACTCAAGTGCTGAGAGCAGACCTCGTAGAAAGTTCATCCTGATCGGGAATACTAAGTGAAAATCTAACTACACAATGACAGATGGATACTGTAGAGATCAGTAGCTTTTGAAAAACCAAAATGATGTTTTAAAAATATATATTTATATATACAGGCAAAGACATATTCTAATCTATTTTTATCTTTTGATATAAAGTAAATACTTCCCACAAGCACATAATAATCTTATCTAATGTTATGTTGTGTGAAATTTCTCACTTGCAAAAATAAAAAGCTTTCTATTGGGTGTGAAGATGACAATACATGTACTTGCTTTAACATTGCGATGAATGTCGGAAAAGGCTCTTCACTGCAGCACTGTTTGTAACAGAAAAAGATCGAAACTAACCCAAGTTCCCCTCAATAAGGAAATGTACGAGAAAAACAGTGGTACAACACAATACAATGTCTAGGACGAGGCACGGGAAACATGCGCGGCAGTACCTCCCAGGCAGACTACTGCGTGACAAAGGGCCAGTGCGGGCAGCATGCTAAGTTGTGTACAAGCAAACGGAAACTACGAATATCTGAATACATTTAGGGGATAAAGAGGCACAGCAATATTGCAGAGAAAATCACAAAAATGAGAACTCTGAGGGGAGGAGAGAGGAGAGTAAGAATGCACTTCCTCAACTAACACGTTATCATAGATTTTCTTCTTTTAATCATTTAAAGATACTGCCTAATGAAGTTCTATCGGAATGAAATCAGTTTAACTTTTTAAATTTTAAATTTGGATTTAAAGGACAATCACCACTGGAAAAACTAAAAAACCAGGCCACCAGCAACGTCGGCAGTTAGTCATTCAGCATGAGGCTTCTCAACACACGTGCCTCCTTACTCTTGTTCCACTGCCGCCCTACCTCAGCCAACTGTCTTCCAAATGCTAAGGCTACTGGTCAGGTTAGCCACAGGCTCTCAGCGCGGCACACACTCTGCCAGTCCAAAGCTCCGCCACTCCATCTGTGAGGGAACTCACACCCCGCTGGGACAAGAACAAGAATGGGCTGCTGGCGCACTGATCGGGCAAGACAGACTCACTGACACCTTCTTCTGGCCTAAGGAAGCGCCATATGCATTTCCTCCCTGGTAACGTCTGTCTGTCTGTCAGGTCCACGCCTTGTCTGTGCCATCTCTCCTCCTAATTTAAGGGTAGACTGACATCACAGAAATGGCAAATGTTCTGCCAAAGCTTCAGTCACAGAAAATCAGCCTCAGAAATACTGCTTGCCCATGGGCCATTTTTAAGGCGAGTTCTTTGACTCAAAGAAGCAGCTGCTCAAACTCATTTATCCTCACAACAAAATAACAAAACATGGCAATCAAGGGGCTGTCCGCAAAGGAGTTCACTCAAGTCCTTCCTCAGAAGAAATGCGTGATCCACTGCCAACTCAGCTCTGGTTTTCTCCCCGCATGCGCTCGCACGGCCTCTACCGCAATCTAGCTAGCTGGGGCTCGTGTCCTCATGCTGCAAGGTCAATCGCTGGACAGGTCAACTTTTTTCAAAACTGATCATCTGACACGTTCATTTTGTTACCTTTTAGGGAGTATCTAGAAAAAGAGTAGCAACACCCGTGAAGGGGAAAATCACTACTGTGCTTCCTAATGAAACCAGGAAAGGCGATCGATGTTCTCCTTGGCAAACCGACACGTCTACATTAAGTATTTATAAACCGTGTTCCATTTTCATTTGAGTTTAACAAGGCGCATTCAGTATCGGGCACCCAGACCTTGACGAAGTGGCTCAGGGCGCCTTTGGGGTCCTCTGCTGCTCTACTCCTCGGGAGGGGAAGAAAGATGGGACACACGGTGTAGTGGTTAACAATATGGGTGCTGAGCGGAGTGCCTGGATTTGGGGCCTGCTTCCCCTAGGTGCTATGACGGGGGTGCGAACAGGCAGAGGGGATGTCTCCCAGATTTTTGAGCCTCAATGTCCCGTGCTGTCACACAGAAGCCACCATAGTAGCTTCATCAAAGAATTCTGAAAGTTAAGTACGACAACTGAAAATTGCTTCAAATGGTGCCGAGCCTCGCACTTCCAGTGCTCGGTACAGAGGAGGCGCGTTGGTCACTACTTCACAGGCGCCTCACCTTCTGGCCGGGCTCAACTGCTGGCTGCCTCCCCCACACACTGGGATTGTGAAGCTTTGGGCTCTCACCAAACGGTTCCATCTCAGCGTCATGAAACCCTCGTCCCCGCCACGGCCCATCTCGTCCAGGCCCACCGGCCCAGAGAGCCCCTGGTGTGCGCTGCCGTTGCTGTCAGTGTGAGCAGGGTATGTGCATTAACCCGGACCTTCACGAGGATAATTGTGAACTCATCTCCTTCAGGGACATGGAGGTGTCGGTGTGTGCATGAAAACAAGCCCGTTTATTCCCAACAGTATTTGAGAACCTGGAGAGAGTGGTGCTCCACACATTTACTGGAGCTGAACCAGTCATGCTTATGGACAAAAGTAAGCAGAGCACACCATATCAGCTATAATAGGGACTCTTTCATAGGACGGTTGTCAAGGTTCAATAAGATACTGTGTGTAAAGAGTGAATATCAGGAACAAGGCACTCCATCTTACCATTCTAAACAACAGCTATGTGATATGTTTTGACCTATGTATTTGCCTAGTGTCCAGCATAATACTAGCCATTTGATATGAGCGAATGCTTTAAAACGGGTCTGGTAGGATAATCTTACACAGAGTGTTTGTAAGAAATATATATGTGTGTGTGTGCGTGTGCATGTATAGAAAATGTTTTGGCAATGATGTCAACATATGTACAAATATGCTTGACATGATGGAGGATGGATGGGCGGTGATAAGAGCTGTACACAATGATTTTTAAAAGAAGGGCAAATGTTAACGTAAGGGAAGTTCCTTATTATTGAAAAGGCTGACTTGAATGGATATGGTACTGACATCCCTAGTATTTTACAACAAGCCTTCGACGATCAAAATAGCTGAAGATATGTAGACACGCATGAAATATGCCAACGTTTAAAACGAAAGGCAGCGTCGCACAGCCGTGTATCGAGTGTGCAGGACTACGAAAGGTGAGAGGAAAGAAGAACGGGACTGCAAAGAGCCTCCACCTTCGCAGGTTTCAGGGCGTTCACGCAAGTGGAACCCACCTGAGTTCTGAACACACACTCCGTCACAGCATCGCCGTGAGGACCGCATCAGGTGATGCAGACAAAATGCTTGCAAAGCAATCACAACGAAACACAGAAGAGGGCAGGTCAAAACGTTTTGCTATTGGGGTGACAGTTCATACGGGCATGAGTCAGTTCCCAAGACCACCTGAACCAGTCACGTCTGCATCAGTGGCTGGCTGCATCAGGTTCCCTTGTAACAACCTGTCTCAGTCTCACTGGGGAGCTTTCAGAAAACAAAGTTCAGCCACAGCAACGGCTTCCAAGGGGATAGATCTGTAGGGCCAGTGGCATTCAGGACAAAGAAGACAGCTCAGACATTTACAGTAACGGGTTTCTGGAATCCCCAAGGGGTGCTGGACGATCATGGCGGCTTATTATAAAGCTGTTTTCCCCCTCATTCATGAGGAAAATACCAAGCGAACGGAGCTGGGAACTTTTCCCATCACGATAAGGCACGTGCTCAATCTTGGAGGGGAGCGGTGGCAGTCCCTTGAGAATTTCGCTGGGAAATCTTACCTACAGCCCTAATCTGGCCCCTTCAAACGTCTTATTGTTGCCAACATTCAAAGGACATTACAGGGGGAGGAACATGGTACGAGGCCTAAGAGCATCCAACTGACACTTGATGTGGTGCGAGCCAAAGAGCGGAGAGGCCTGCGGGGCACAGGCGCCGAGATGGAGGACAGGGCAGAGGAGCCCGAGAGCTGCACGCGTTCATGCTTTGATGGGCTGCCTTCCTGTCGCAGGTTTTCACACAGCCCTGACACTACATTTACTGATGCCATTTTTATCATGGCAGAGACTCTCCAGTACCCAGTAAAGAGCATTGAGGAACATAAGGGACAAACCAGATGCAGAGTTTATCCAAATTGTCTGGTTCTCTCACAGGTATGAAAACACGAGTGGTGATTTAATTTCTCGCTGCCCTTTATAAAGAATAGAAATGTTCATAAATACATAGTGAGAGGCCGGAAAAAGGCCCCAGGAAAGAAAATGTGAGCGCTTCAATGAGTCAACTACAACTTCGTGAGCTGAAATGCCCACCTGGAGTCGGGTCAAACGAAAACAAAATGCTAATTTTGTTGCCAAATGCTTCCTTTTCTCTTCCTGTAAGTGTAATTTTAACTTGCTCTGTTCATTTTCGGTTTCGAAGACTGGGAAAAAGAGGATATAAGGCACCAAATATTTGAAAGGCAAGACGCCACTATGTAGCAAACCCAGGGTGCTCTTTCCCAGTACAATGAGAGAGAGGTTAGTATAAGCAGACCCTGTGTTAAAGGAATCATTGGAGAAAATTGGAAAAGATTACAAGTCTTTTTCAGGGAGTCCAGTGTACTGATCATAGCATGCTTCAAATCTCTTTAAAGACTAAGAACGCATAAAGCTTGAAATTTGAAAAAGAAAATTAAGACAGAAGCAAGCCAAACCTACTCTACAGTGATGACGGTGCAGATTCTACTGCACTCTCAGTGGTTCCTTTCAAAATCTGTGTCTGCAAAGGCACCAGAATTATCAGTTTCTCACAACGATTCTGGGGCAGGCATGAGAGGTCCAATCACAAAGCCGAGGTCTGTGTGTCATCTGTCTGGCGTCAGAACACCCCTGCTGGCTTTGGATGCTTTCTAAGGGGACTCAGAAGAAAGCCAAGGCCAATAGGGGTGCCCTTTGTGTGGGACGCAGACCCACTTGTGTGGGACAACGTGATGTAAGACACCGCAGCTCTACTGGCTAGTAATATTTCCAAACGAATTTTGGAGAGACGCATGCAGATCGCCAAATCTCAATCTTGCCAAAAAAGGATATTACGCACACAACTAAGATACATCATCATGAATTCTATGAAGAAAAGGCTATTTCACTACCCTGAAAAGCAGAAGTCATAACTTCAAAATAGTTTTTTAATGGAATAAACCTAGCTTTAAGTTAACCTTTCCATAATGTTCTTATTTTTACTATGATAAGACCATAAGGTATTCTTCAACAAATAATCTGCCATCACTAATAGGGAATAGAAAATGTGCCATAACCCTAAAGGGTATCTATAATTAGGGAATGCACTATAAATAGAAGAGGAAATGGCAATAAATGTCTCCTTTACATAAAGTTATCTGTTCCTGGGTTTAGCTTGGAAATGTTAACTCAATGTCATGGTGTCAATTTGGACACACAGTGAACTCTGTAAGATCTACTAGAACATCTCACAGGTTCTAAGACTGTGAACCTTTATGGGACCAGACAGCCTTATAGATGTTGTCTATCGGTCCAATTGCGACTTTTCTTTACATCAAGTTCAAATCCACACGAATGGCTGCAACCCTTATCTTCATGAAGCAAATGCTTCCAATTCTCCTGGATCTCAGCACGCCGGGATGTGTCATCTGCATAGTTCAGGTGGTGAACAGCCTGCCGCCATTGCATTCTGACGCTGCATTCTTCTTCAGAGTCTAGCTTCTCAGATTCAGATGAAGAGGATGGTGAAAGGACACGATGAACACCATTCCGGATTGCGAAATCAGACAGTAACCCTTCCTTCTTGGTCTGTGCACAAGTTCAGAATACACCGAAGTGTTCTGGAACGGCCATTCTTCTCAATGTTACCCACAGCTTATGATCCACAAAGTCAAAGAAACAAATAAACGTCTGGTGATCTCTGCTTTTGGCCAAGAGTCGTCCAACATCAGCACCGCAGGTCCTCTTGAGAATCTCACGTGAGCCTCGAGCAGCTCCGCTCGATAGACTGCTACAGCCACTCTTTGGCTCAACGAGAACGTGCTTTCATGTGACGGTAAGACTACTGTGAACTAATTCCCACTTTCTGCTGAGTCCCCTGTCTTTAGAATGGGCACCAAGTTGGATCTCTTCCAGCCAGTTGGCCAGGTCACACTCTTCCCCATTTCTTGGCACAGACGAGTTACTGCTTCCGGTGCTGTGTTCGTCTGTTCAAGCATTTCAATCGGCACTCTATCCGTGCCGGGGGCTTCGTGTTTGGCTAATGCCTTTGGTGCGGCTTGGCCTCTTCCTGCGGTGCCACTGTTTCTTGATCGTGGGTTACCTCTTGAATTGGTTGAACTTGGACCAATCCTGTTTTGGTTCAGTGTCTGTCTGTATCTCCTTCCATCTTTTGTTGATGCTTCCTCTATCATTCAATATTCTTCCTACAGAATTCCTCACTATTTCAACTCAAGGATTCAATTTTCCTACAGTTCTTTCAGCTTGACGTGTACTGAGCAGTTCTTCAATGTGCACATCGCATCTCGCTCTGCATTGTCTTCGTAAGCTGCTCTTTGAAATCACCTCCTCTGCTCATCTACTCCATCGTCTCTTCCTCCGGCGGAGCTTCTCTGCTCAAGAGCAGGCTTCAGAGTCTCCTCTGATGTCTATTCTGTATCCTTACCATAGCCTTTGGCTTTCTCCTTGGTAGCATCCCGCTGTTCGCAAGGTCTGCAGTCATGAGTGCTAAACGCGCCAAGTCTGGTTTTGAGAAATCTTCCCAATTCAGGCAGGACCGACTCAGGGATGCCATGGACTTGTCTTTTCTTCAGCTTCAGCCTGATCTTGAACATGAGTGATCTGGGTATTCCATCTGGCACCCTCCACACACAGAGTCACTATTTATGTTGTTGAATAACGGTGGTCGTAATGAAGATGTCACTGGTCTTCCAAAATGCTACCATCTACTCTCCAGCTTTGCGTCCATAACCAAGGCCATCCACATTTTCCAGCCACTGATCCTTCTTCTTTGTCTCCAACTCGCACAATCCAATTGCCAGTAGTTACTAGTGCACCTTGACTGGATGCTGCATCATTTTTAGATTGGACAACTTGGTAGAATCCTTCAAATCCTTCATCAAGAGCTTTAGTGATTGGCGAGTAAATTTGTGTACTATTTGCATTAACTGGACTGGTTGACTGTCAAATCATAAACTTTCGAGAGTGGTGGCATCGTGACTGAAGCACAGGCTCTGAGTCTGTGCTTGTTCCCAGGTTCCACAACTTACTGTGTGAACTTGGAATCACCGCTTAATCGCTCTGCCATAGATTCTATCTCTAATATGGAGATTAATTATGGCGCCATCCTAAGAGGGCTGGAAGAGTAAACAGAATTAGTATTTATGGCTCTCAGAACAGAGCCTGACATATGTGGTCATTAGTGTTAGCTACATTATTCTTGCAACGGCTGCTATTCATTCCCCAAGCACCTGAAGAGTTCACTGTAGCTACATAAGATTTTCGATAGCTGAACATGGGTTAAGAATCATACCTATCAATTCAGAGCCAGGGGATTACTAGAGATGAGAAATGTTTAGAGCGTGAAGAACTAGAAAGATTTTTTTTTAAGTAATTGCCAAGGGAAGGTCCTGCGCAATAACTAATATCAGTTCTCCCTGTCAGATGGCATGCTGAGGCGGTGTCCGATAAGCCCGCAGGCCTTCTCCGAAGGTCAGACTCACCCCTTGTTCGTCCAGCTTCATGAGCTGCTCCGTGACCTTCGGGGTGTTGAAGGCCAACCGCAGGCAATGCACATTGAGCTCGGGAATCACATGCTCCAGCACTTCCTTCAGGGGCAGCCCTCTGGCAGTGGAGTGCTTCGCCGTTGAGGGGATGGCATCCTCCAGGACCGATCCTCTCAGTGTCATGAGCTGAGAGAAACACAAGAGTTGAGGTGAGAGAACTGAGATGGGAGTCAGCACACTGGAGTCCAGCCGGTGGTGGGTGACTCTGGGTAAGCAGTTGAGGAGAAAGTAAAGTTATAGAAGACACACCATCTCTGAAAAGACGAGGTCAATGCTACCCGAGGGTCCAGGTAACTCCAAATGCACTCCTAGTCATATTTACCGAAGTGCCAAGACAAGTCTGTCTGTCAAGAGCTCAGTAAGATACAGGTCTCTATATGGCAATGATTTTCTACTGAGTGGACACACCAGAAAATTAAGGAGCTAACCCAGAGTAGTATCTTACTTAGTGTTTGGCATTTGGTTCGTATACTTTTATAAATTGCAAAGGGAAAGGTGGAAGCTTTAATTTCCATAACATACACATGACAAACACAGGCTCTCCTTCTCAGTCACTCGATGGCACTACAGTAGGGCAAGGGTTCAAATTACTACAGCAGCACAGCCAATAGCAGCTGAAAAATGCCCCTTGTGTACTAAAACCTTTCCTTTTTATGAACTGTAAGCTGAAACAAAGACATTTCCTTATGTACCATTGATCTGTGTTGACAGGTCAACCAATCAGAAGCCTACCAACAAAGAAGAGAGAAACCCACTGCCATCAAGTTCATCTTGACTCACAGCGGCCCTACCCAGGGTTCCTGGGGCTGTAAGTCTTTATGGGAGCAGACTGTAGCCTTTCTCTCCTCTGGAGTGGCCAGTAGGCCCCACTTTGCTGAGAATTCTTTTTTCAAAATTTTCCCATGCAAAAGTTACTGATTTAAATACTATCAATGAAACAGTATTATATAGGCTCCAACGTAACGAATTCCAAACAGAAGCTACAAGAGCTAAGAGAGGCAGCATGTTGGCGAATGTTTCTGGAGTGTATGAGGGTGGGTGAGGGGCATAATGCATGCTCAAAGCTGCCCTCTTGGGAGGGTACGTTTACTAGGAAAATGACACACAAGCCCAGGCCCTAGGCCAGTCTCAACGCAGAGAAGAGATCATACCGGCTTAGGGGTTTTAGGAAGAGTCAGATGGAAGGGGTCACATTAGAAAGGGGCTATCCAATGGAGGAGGGAGTTGTACATGGAGACCACCGGGAAGAAGTGTCCGGAGCTAGGAGAGGGTGGGCCTGAGTGGGAAGCAGCAGTGAGGTCATGCCGCCAGCCATGAAGACAGCCCCCGAGGGGTGCAAATGCTTACTGCCCTCAGCTGCCCAGAGCCGCCTGGGAAGACATGTCAGGCAATTTACTTCTGAAAAGTCAGTGCTGGAGAAGCCGATGAAACACAGTTTTAGTCTGACCTCCCCTTGGTCCCAGGCATTGGGATGGACAGGGTTTTTAAAGGCTAGTTCAAGAGGCATGGATGCCGCCCTGCGAGGTGAGGGAGGGCACCCCAAGCACCTCCTTGGGCTGAAAAGGTCCTCTCCGGACATCACCGGGCGGGGATAGTGAGGCATATGCTTGAAAAATAAGAGTGGAGGCAGAGAATACAGCGAGAAGGAGACAGCAGAGAGGACATGATCGCTCATGAGCAGGGGAAGCAAACTAAGGAACAACAGGGCAGGAATTCGTATCACACTTGGCAATGAAGGAGGAGAGAAGCAGGTAGAAAAAGCATAGGTTCGCAATGCTCGATCGAACCTCGCACTCAGTATTGGGAAAAAAAGACACGCGAGTGTTCGCAGCGTATTCATCCGACCGGTGTCCTTTCTTGCGGTTCACAATGATTTTCCCATTACAGCCTAATTCTGATAGCCTAATTCTGATAAATATTCCTCTTAAATTATAGAATACAGCACAATAGCCCAGTGGATATGCACTTCCTTTCATGGACAAACAGTACATGCTTTGGGATGAGGACCACAAGCCTGGAGGGCTTGTGCTTTCGGACCCAAGGCCAGGCAGGCTAATCACTGCATCATGCAGCCAACTTCACTCAGTGCAAAACCAGAATCACTGATGTTACTGACACATGTTCATTACTGCTTTCCAGAAGAGGAGAGTCCTCCATAAGATACTGTCCATGAGCAGATACGACCATACGTTACGCAGCGATGTTTAAAAGTGTTCTGCAATCATCGCTTCAACCGAACGAGATCTGTCTGTACTTGTTTTCTCCATGGATTCACTGGACAATAGGGGCATCACTGTGGTGGTCGTGCTTTCTTGTTTCTCACTGGATTTGGTAACATGACAACTTGGTAACAGGAAACATTCCTACACAGACCTAAGTATCACCAGTGAGTTTTACGTCATTGACTATGTACTGGGCAGGCTTCCACGAAAACAGTGTAATTGAAGTCCTTGCCCGCGAAGTCCAGGCGCTTCCTATGTACAGCGACCAATATCCAGGTGCATTTCATCAGAGAACGCTAACTTCTAAGAGACCTTACACTTAAGCCACATCTGACACTTAAACCACAATCTCTGTATTGATGAGAAGAAAATTAGAGTTAGTGCTGAGTGGAAAGACGGAGAAAGAGGGAGAGAGAAAAGGTTCAGATACAAGTCAAGAAATTATTGTAGGACTGGTGATTTGGGTGTGAAAAAGTGAGTCACTCTTTTTCTCATGGTGGTGCTGTGGGCCAGGTGAGCTGCTAACTGCAAGGTAGGTGGTTCAAACCTGCCAGCCACTCCTTGGGAGAAAGAGGAGGTTCTCTTTCTGTCCCATAAAGATTCCCAGCTGTGAAAAATGCCATAGAATCGCTATGAGTAGAATTAGATTTGATGGCAATGGTTTGGGTTGGCTTCTGTGGTGGCAGCAGCTGTCCGTCTATGGTGTGTGATGCTGTGGTTAATATCTGTGGTAGTTATATAATCTGGTGTCAACTTGAGACTATTAAGGGTGAATGGGGTGGAGTTTGGCCTGTCAATCAGGTCGCAGCTTGATGACCTCATTCGAAGGCTAGCCCCACACTCTGCTTCCACCACCACTAGATTCACAAGACTTTCCATCCACTGGCCTGTGATCTATCTGCATTCGGTGTCACTGCATGTGCTGTGTGAGTCTGAAGAGGAATTTATTGACTGGTATCGGATATATGGGCTAATATCAGACTTATGGACTTGATCTGGACTGGGCTGGTTTCTCAATATACAATTACTCTTTGATAGAAAGCTCTTTCTTATACACAGATGAGTGTCTCTGGATTTGTTTCTCTAGTTCGCCTGGACTAACACAGTGTTAGTGATGAACAACAAAGACAAAAGCCTGCACCCACGTGGGGCTGACATTCCTGAGGGGGGACTAAAATGAACAAGGTAAGTAGGTACAACGCCTGCATGTGTCAAATGTTAATGGGAAAAATATCTGAAGCAGAGAATTCGATGTGAAATGTGAGGTGGGTAGATTAGAAATGTTACGTCGGTGGCCACGTTTGACTCCTTCCACCTAGGAGTCAAGGCCAGAAGAGGGAGAGCCTTGAGCAGGACAGCTGGGACAGCATTCCAAAGGGAAGGCCCAGGGCGCATCAAGTAAGGCATGAGGAAATGGCCAGAGGAGGTAGGGGGAGGAACTGCATCAGACGTGTGTGGTCTCCTAAGCTACTGAGGAAGGAGATGGGAAACCCTGAAAGAACTTTGGACCGCAGCATGTTGGGATCAGGACTGTACTTCAAAGGGCTCCGTGCTTGGCTGAAGTAATGCCGCTGAAAGGACAAAGCAGAGCAAGGTGGGAGAAGTGGGCAGGTGGAAACAGACTGGAGGGGTAGGGAAACGACGAAACCCCTGCTCAGAGAAATGGAGGGGGCGAAAGGAGGGAGATTCACCAGCCACAGCACAGGAGGCAAGGCTGAAGAGGGAGACTGGAGCCAGGTGAGGAACTCCCACAAGACAGGCTGCGGGGCTGGAGGTAAGGGGTGGGGGTGGGGGGTACTTGTGGAAACCAGTCTTAGGATCAGACAAGGAGAGTGCCAATTCAGAAAACTTCCATCACACCTGCATGTAGGATATGGTACAGTGGCTGAAAACTGCATTGGGCAGAATGTGATGGTGGCTGGACTGAGAGCGGCCATGGGAGACGGGGACAAGGAAGTCAACAGCACCTGGGGACTAACTCCATCTCCTCGAAATCTGGGGGTGGGGCTGGCAGATCTCGAAAGAAACCATTCCCTATAACCACCTTCACAAACGTACACTGATATGTGCTCTGTGCTTCTCGTTCAACAAAAGAATTCACGCTGCTTACAGATAGGCTGGGGCATGGGGAGGGGGTGTGGATCACACTAGAGCATGTTAGCACCTCGTTTTCCTCTGGCCACTAGGAACAATATATTAGATAATGGAGTCTTGCCTTGAAAAGTCCTATTTTTAATTTCCCCAGAGTTCAAGCTTAGGAACAATTACTAAGCGTAGCCCACACTGAAACTTTCCTTGCATTCAAGGGGGGGAAATGGAGCCAAATGCCCTATTTACACTGCTTCCCAAGCCATTATTTCTTAGATTTCTCCAGAGGGTGTTAGGAATTCCTGGCTAACAGCCATCCGTTTGTGACTACAGAACTGCGAGGCGATCGACTAGCAGCCAACAGGCACAGGTGGAGGAGGGGAGACAAGTCCCTACCTGCTTGTGAGTGAAAAGAAGATGCTCTCTTGGCCGCTACGTGTTTCCTCTCCTTTTCATGGCTCCATTTAAAATTTTAAAATGTGACGTTGGGTTGGCCTCCACAGCCTATTTGGCCTGCAGTTCGGGAGCCTCCCGTACGCCCAGCCTGGGTCTGTTAATTCAGCGAACAGTCCCAGAGATGAGAAAGAGGTGGAGGAGGGGGGTCCTCTGCGCCTCTTCTTGGGTCAAGAAGGTCCTAAGTAACGGTTTGGGATGGGGGAGTTCAGGCTTGGGAGCTGGAAGCCTTTAATCCTTCAGAATCCTGCTCCTCCAGTGGCTGAGGTCCCCGCCTGCCCCCTGAGGAGAAGCAAGAGCTCCCTTGGGATTCGGGTGGCTCCCGTTTCCTTGGGCCACTCTTACTAGACCGCTCTCTCCCTTGTATCCAAGCACCCCTTCATTCGTTAACTGCGTCTGCACAGAGCTAAATGGAAGGGTACGCTCCCCGCCCACCCGTCCCCACCACCATCTCAGTGAAAGACATCTGTGACCATGTGCTGTGAGGTTCAATAGGTTTAACAGCCTCTCCCCCACCTCCCCCTGCCTTCAACTGAGCCTCAAATCTCTGATGTGCAGCTTACCTCACTCGTTCTAAAAATGATCCGGTAATTGTACGGAGATCCATTTTCTTTCATTTCTTCTGGCTTTTCCCTTCGAATGCTCACAGCCACCGGACCGAGATTCTCATCAGCCCCGAAATAGTTCCAGTGCTCTTAAGTAAAGCAAAGCAAAACAAAATCAGAAGATTTACACAACGTCTGCCAAATGTTACATTCCCAATACGTGAAGACCGCCACTGAAAACCTACTCTCGGATCAGTGAGATGTAAACGCGGTCAACAAATATTAAAATACTTCAGTAGGCAAAACAAAGACTCGCTGCCCAGCCTTCGTTCCAGAGGAGGGAACACTGAAGTGGCCTGCTGAGCCCGTCACTCTTCAAAGACCTTCCAGTCCATGTAAATGTGTACTGCCACTCAAGCTCTCCCCAAGCTCATGGGAAAAGCTATGCCTGGGCTACTGAGCGTTTCTTCTTTGAGACACACAACCAAAATTAAAAGTTTATTGAGAGCAGGATTTTAGGAGATGATGATGGGCCCCACCCCCCAAATTAAAAATGGTTTTCCAAAATTGGAGGAGGCCTGTGAGTCCCTGTTCCCCAGGGGGCGAGTCCATGCCAGATGCGGAGGAGCTGGGCTGAAAGGAGCTTCAAGGTGCACCAGGTAGGGAGGAGTCCAGGTGTAGGTCTCCATCCTCCCACAAGGCAGAGCAGACAACCCACCAAGACAATGAGCCAGGAGGGAACGGGTAAGTCTCCTGGGTGACCTGGTAGGACCAGGCGACTAATGATTCTGAGGCTTCTCGTCCCTGCTCGGGGAATACTCAGGAACCAAGCCTCGACACGACCTTGCCCCTGATCAGATGGAAGGTCAAAATCAAAATTAAGTTACTGATAAATAAGAAAACGTCAAGTGGTATGTAACAGACCCAAACCAAGCTCACTGTCACTGAGTCAATTCTGACTTACAATGACCCTACCGGACAGAGGACAACTGCCCTGTGGATTTCCCAGGCTGAAAATCTCGAGGAGCAGAAGGCCTCCGCCTTCTCCTAGGTGGAAGTTGGTGGGTTCAAATGGCTGGCCTGGGGTCAGCAGCCCAACCTGTAGCCCACTGTGCCCTAAGTCTCCCTCAGTGGTGTGGACAATGCTTCTTTTAAAATGCTTGATCATTAAAATTCTGAATTGTACACAAGAGATTCATGAGTGATGAAGTCCATAAAACATGAAAAGATATGAAAAGCTAGAATAGATTTAAGTTTTCAAAGCTCCCAAGTATTTACATTACATTGTTCTATTTCATGTACATGTGACATGGACAAGTGATCTGGTTGTGACATGGTACATTATTTTACAAAATGCATAAGCATCTGAAAATACATGTTATTCTAATACAATATATATATAGGTATTTGAAAATCCATGTGAATAATGCTATAACACATCATCATGTTCTCTTAAAATTTAGGTAATACAGCACATGAACACATTTTTGCAAGTACTAAAGAACCAGCATAAAAGGTATCAGAGATCTGGAGAACACTCTAGTAATATTATCTCGATCCATGGAAATTCAAAAGAAGGAAACACAATGGGGATACACAGGCAACGGACATTTTACACGTGGACAACTGAGTAGCAACGCAAGAATGTCACAAAGTTCATGTACACACACTCAAGTTCACCCTCAAGGCACAGCACATGGGCACCACACTCAGGTTTACGCTTACTGTGCACACATTTCTAATAAGCTCGTTGTCTTGTCTTCAGGCCCACAGCCTTATTTCAGAGGCGTGATAAATCCAGGTGCTGACAGAGTCCAGGGCGGAGGCGGCTACACACTTGCATGCAGACAGCAATGTGATAGAACAACTGACAACAAGGAAGAAAACAGAAAGGGAGGAGACAGAAATAGTATAAAAAAGGGGACAAGAACTTAAAGAAAAAACAAAGCAGCAGTCTCAGGCCAGACTTTGCTGAAGGAGCAAAGAGCTTAACACGCTTCAATAACTTCTGAGGATATTTAAATATTACGGCCCAGAACCACAGTTGATGTTTCAGAGGTGAGTGTCAGTCACATTCATCAGTTTTCCCTTGCATTTCTTGGACCCAACTGACACCTGGCTCTCTGAAAGCTCCCCGGAGACACCACATTCTGCAGGTGGGATGGGGGCCCACGTGGCCAGGGAAATTCACAAAGGCATAGATCCACTGTCAATTCATCGCGCACCTCCATTGGCCCTGAACTGTCTGCCTGGGCTGCGTTCTCTCGCCTTCTCCAGAGATGACGTGTCAGTCATCAGTCTCTTTTCTCCACCTTCCCATCTCCACCCTCAATTTCAATAAATGGCAAACCTGTCTAGATTATTTTTTTCCCCAAGTCATTTTGGGAGCAAATTTCCTCAATTTCTATCACCGTATATGCAAACTTACCTGCATGCAGACTCCTGCTTCCTCTTCTCTAAAATCCAATGTTACACGCCTACAATCTGGTTTTTACCAATTCCGTCTCGCCAGGAACTCTGAGTTCCTGATTTATCTCTAGTAGCTTTTGTCTTGTTCATTCCCAAATCAGCTCCTCAGGCTCAAGTCTCCATCTTTAGTTACATAACAAACTTACCCACACACCTCAACCCCTTACCATCCTTTAGGCTATGTCTCTTCTTCTTCTTGAAACTTCGTGAAGGAGCCAATTCTTCATTTTAGAAAACTAGAATCTGACTCGCTTTCCATCAGTAGTATTCCTATAGTTAAGGCAATGGTCAGTCATCTGTGGCCTTAACTTGCCCACCTTTCCATATGCCTGACACAGTTGACAATTCTGTTTTGTCTACAAGCATTACTTCCTTGTCACCACTCTTAATTTTCCTTCAAAAGTTTTAGCTGCTCTGATTCAGTTTTCCTTACTCGTCCCAGTTTTGAATACTTCATCCAGTCTCGAAACTTCAATGTCGATGACACTCAAATATATGTAATTACATAACCCCTATTCCAGACTTCTCAAAGTTTTAGATGCTTATGTAGTAGGCTATTTGTTCCTCTGGTCTCTATAAATGTGAACCCGGTACTTTTCTACCCAAAGCTAATCTAACACACACACTCTCTCTCTCTGTCTTTCGGCATTGACAATGTCAGAGACTGGCATCACCATTCACCCAGATGCTCAGGCCAGGTCACTCAGATACACTGGCATGCTCCGTGAATTGTAGTTACTAAACCTCTCCCAGGCCCATCTATTCTGTCCCCATCCCATTGCCAACAACAATTGCCTTGGTCAATTGCTCCTGATCATTTAGAGACTGTTCGTGGCTTTCCAAACGCTCTCACACCCGGTCACCAGATAATCACTGGGGCCCCAACTCGGCCCTTCTCCTCAGCCCTCTACACTCTGGGAACCACCGACAAGGCACTCCCAGTGGCTTGACCAGCGTCACTCTCTCTACAAGGTTTTTCCCATCATTTTCTTCACCTGACTACATCCTTCTGTCCTTCACATGTCCTGATTCATCTGACTACATCCTTCCGTCCTTCACATGTCCTGATTCATCTGACTACATCCTTCCGTCCTTCACATGTCCTCTGATTCATCTGACTACATCCTTCCGTCCTTCACATGTCCTGATTCATTTGACTACATCCTTCCGTCCTTCACATGTCCTGATTCATCTGACTACATCCTTCCGTCCTTCACATGTCCTCTGATTCATCTGACTGCATCCTTCCATCCTTCACATGTCCTGATTCATCTGACTATATCCTTCCGTCCTTCACATGTCCTCTGATTCATCTGACTACATCCTTCCATCCTTCACATGTCCTGATTCATCTGACTACATCCTTCCGTCCTTCACATGTCCTGATTCACCTGACTACATCCTTCTGTCCTTCACATGTCCTGATTCATCTGACTACATCCTTCCGTCCTTCACATGTCCTGATTCATCTGACTACATCCTTCCGTCCTTCACATGTCCTCTGATTCATCTGACTACATCCTTCCGTCCTTCACATGTCCTGATTCATTTGACTACATCCTTCCGTCCTTCACATGTCCTGATTCATCTGACTACATCCTTCCGTCCTTCACATGTCCTGATTCATTTGACTACATCCTTCCATCCTTCACATGTCCTCTGATTCATCTGACTACATCCTTCCGTCCTTCACATGTCCTGATTCATCTGACTACATCCTTCCGTCCTTCACATGTCCTGATTCATTTGACTACATCCTTCGTCCTTCACATGTCCTGATTCATCTGACTACATCCTTCCGTCCTTCACAACATGTCCTCTGAACACATTTAGACATGCTCTTAAAATGGGACTGTACACGGAAGCAAAATGGAAGTGATTACTTTGCATGTTAGCACTAACACTTTATTAAAAAGTGTAAGAATCCACAACATAACACGCTAGTAAAACCAAACACTTAATAGATTTCAAATACAAAAATGTAGAAAGCACCAGAAATGTATGCTTTTAAAATGTAAATATTAATCATTTAATATAAAATTTGGTAAAGTGATCATATAAAAGGAAAGCATTATTCAAAGTAAAACGCACAGCCCTAAATAAAAATGAGCATGTAGTAACCGGATTTCAAAGTTAAATATTTCCCAAACAAATGTTCTTTTTGTTGGAGGGAATTCGTGGGAGGGGGGTTAGCATCGAGAAGTGAGTCTATTTCCACCACGTTTCCACAGCCGTTGAAGTCCACAGCCGAGTTGGAGGGCACGGTGGTGAGATCATTAGAAACCAACTTCAAGTATTTTGTTAGACAAAAGCTTCACACAAATTCCTCCTTGGCAAGATCGTTGTGAAGCTGGTTGTGCATGTGTGTAGAAAAAGCAATCTTTTCCTTTTTAACTGAAAACAAGCATTCTGGCAATTTCGAGGCAAGCCTTTCCAGGTGGTCTTCCTTGCTCTACTCCAGTGTTGCCAGGTATGGTCGGAGATTCTGGAGCTGGTTCTGTGAGAAATTCAGTAACTTTGTGTCTAGTAAGTCACGTGTTTTTCCACTGTCCATTTTTCTGTTCCCGAGGATCATGGAGGTATAGAAAAACCTTTTTGACATGAACACGCTTTCTCCAGGTCAAAATTCTTACTCGGTACACAACTTGCTGGGTAGAGAAGAGTTTTGCTTAGCACGTCATACTGAAATAAAATTTCTGAATCGGTTAAGGCTTTGATTTCAAGACAAGTACTTGAGAGCACAGAGCCTCTTGTGGGTGCCCCTTGTCTGGTTCTCCAGGCTGGCTTAGCTCTGTTGCACCTTTCTGCTCGCCAGGTGCCGAGGCCCTCCACTCAGGACCCTGGCCACTGGGTAGCACTTCCATACAGGCTGCCTGCTCCCTGACGCAGCATTTCTTTGTTCTTCTTTGCTTTTCAGTTCCTCCAAGATTGATTGGTTTATTCTTCGGGCAGTTCATTGCATTTTCAATATTCTTTTTTAAAAATCATTTTATTTGGGGCTCGTACAATTCTTATCACAAGCCATACATACATTCATAGTATCAAGAACGTATGTATCATTCTCAAAACATTTGCCTTCTGCTTGAGCTCTTAATATCTGCTGTTCATTTTCCCCCTCCCTCCCCACTCCCCTCTAACTCATGAACCCTTTATCATTCATAAATTATTATTATTTTGTCATATATTACACTGTCCGACGTCTCCCCCCACCTTCTTCTCTGCTGTCCCTCCCCCAGGGAGGAGGCCGTACGTTGATTCTTGCGATCAGTTCCCCCTTTCGACCCCACATTCCCTCCACCCTCAAGGCATCACCACTCTCACCACTGCTCCTGGAGGAGTCATCTGTCCTGGATTCCCTGTGTTTCCAGTTGCTATCTGTGCTTATGTACACCCTCTGATCTAGCCAGATTTGTAAGGTAGAATTGGGATCATGATAGTCGGGGGGAGGAAATATTTAAGAACTAGAGGAAAGTTATATGTTTTATCGTTGCTACTCTGCACCCTGACTGGTTCATCTCCTCCCCACAACCCTTCAGTAAGGGGGTGTCCGGTTGACTACCATTGGGCTTTGAGTCTCCACTCTGCACTCACCCACATTTTCAATGATAGGATTTTTTGTTCCTTGATGCTTGATACCTGATCCCTTCGACAGCTTGTGGTCACACAGGCTGGTGTGTTTCTTCCATGTGGGCTTTGTTGATTCTGAGCTAAATGGCCGCTGTTTATCTTCAAGCCCCCAAGATGCTGTTATCTTTTGATAGCTGGGCACCATCAGCTTTCTTCACCACATTTGCTTATGCACACATTTGTCTTCATTGATCGTATCAGGGAGGTGGGCACCCATTAATATGATTTTTAGTTTTTTGATGTCTGATAACTGGTTCCTTCTGCACCTTGTGGTCATACGGGCTGGTTTGCTTCTTCCATGTGGGCTTTGATGCTTCTCAGCTAGATGGCTGCTTGTTTATCTTCCTTCAAGTCTTTAAGACCCAAGATGCTCTATCTTTTGATAGCCGGGTGCAGCATGTATTCTTGTTGTCCATCAGCAGTCTATCCCTGCCCTTCCCTAGAGGAGGCGTCAGCAAAGAGGGCTCTTCCCGGTCGACCCACAACTGACTGCTCTTTCACTGCAGTTCGAAAGGAGGAGCTGCAGGTGAGTATAATGGAAAGCTGGGCAGTCTCTGAGGAGGGCAGTTAAGGTGCAGAAATTGGGGGAAATAGAATAGACGCAAGTCGGGCGAATAAAGCTGGTAGATGAATCAAAATAAGAAAAATACAAAACTCGAGATACTTAAAGCACACACACACACACACACACAGAGCCTCTAATAATACTGAGTGCCAGTGAGCTGAGACGGCAGGCACTATGATTAGAATGAAGGCAGCCTGGAGCAAGGGCAGTTGCCAAGCACCTTATCTAATATTTGCACACACCATGGAAATCTAGGTATTTCCTTTGCTTTGACAGAGGTGGCAACAATGATTTAGAGCAGTCAAGTCAGAAGTAACTGTAGTCCCAGAATTCACACACATTATTTTAACTACTGATTCCCAAACTCATTTTTTCTTTTTTTTCCAAAACTCATTTTCTTAACCAATGTACATGTGGAAGGATTTCCAGTATTTTTTAATTTCATCTTTTTTCCGCAAGCTTTTTTTAAGTCTGGGGGGAAGAGGATCACACACACACACACACACACACACACACACACACACGGGAGCGGGCACACAGCAGCCCTGCACCGGAGGACGATGTCTGCTCCCACAGAGATCTGCAGCTCAGAACTATACAGGGGGCTGCCGTGAGCTGAAATCGATGCTGATGGCAGTGGGCTCAGGTTTGGATTAAATATAAAATAGTAACTTCCCAGAAGTTTCTACAATTTTATTATGAAAGATCGTTAGATAAAATTCAGTGCCTGGGGGACAGTTCACCCAGGAATGTTTAAGTCCTACACATGATCTGCAGTCACTATTACTGTGCATAGAGGAAGACATATGATTTATACCCTACGTTCAACTACGAGTGATTCTCTCCCTGACTTCTCCCTTGCTCACATTGAACATCTGAACCCATGTTTAACTCGAAGCCTTCTGACTGGCCTGGTCCTTTAGTTTGCACGACAGAGACTAGCAGAGAGCGGCTCTGCCATCACTAGACCATGCACAGAAATCTCCCTAGTTGGGGTGGACACGTTCACAGGGACAAATTAAAAAAAAAGTCACTCAAAATTCCCTCCGTAAGAAATACTTCGACTCTCTAAATATCAGATGAGGTACAGTCATCTGCTTATAAGCCCTTGCGACAAATGCCAGAGAAATGGCCCGGAGTTCACGCTAGCATTCTGACTGTAGGGGAAGCAGGGAAATACAAGTGCAGGAATTACAGGGTCACATCTGGCATGGACTGAGCTTCAAGTTATTTGTAGACTTTGTATTAAAATCCTACTTGTGTGAGGATATTTTTCAAGAGGTAGTTATTCATTGTAAAAGTTAAATAGGATGTATATGATCAATGCAAATCAAAGAAATGCAGGGCAACTCAAACTTGAGCACTACCTCACACCAAACAAATTTAGTACCCAAATTAGTAACGTGTCTAAAAAGAAAATGGCCTTGGTAGAGCTACACAATACCAGAGGACTGCAAAAAGTTTGTGGGAAAATGAAAAGACAATGGAATTTGTCCATGAACCTTCTCAAGCTCCTTCTTGCACACACACACACACACACACACACACACACACTGAATTGGTAGCAACCATTTCAGAATCCAATATGGCAATAAATTTTAGTCACCTAAAAAAGATTCACATTCTTAGAGTGACCCTAAATGACCATAGCAGAAGGAAAGAGAAAAACTAAAGTCCCTTTAGAAAGGAGGTGCAGGAGGTGCTAATCAAGTCCTGGTGGCACAGCAGTTAAAGTGATTGCCACTGGAGCCCACCCACAGAGACCTGGAGAACCACAGGCGAGGACCGGCGCCGGGGCAGTTCCCCTCCATCACAGGGAAAGCGACTCCGAGGTGCCTAACTCCAACTAAGAGGACCCTGCCTGCTAAGCAAGGGACTTAGGCTTCACTTCCTATGGGCAAGGTGAAGAATGTTACCCATCTAACTTCTACTAGCTTGATTAAAATGAACTCACCGCTCTAAAGGGTTTGACTTTTTTTTTAATTGGTACAAGGTGTGCCAGCGTCGCTACAGTTGACTCGTGCAGGGGATCCGGGCGGCACACACGAACTCCGCCTACGGGGTTAGGCTGTTGACACGCAACCATGGCGACATGGCTAGAACTTTGTTTGGAAGAGTAGAGGGGGCTGAAATTAGGCGAGTTCATTAAGAGGATGCACGTTCTTCTTTGAAAAGGAAACCCAGGGTTGACTGCGTGGAGTCCACAGAAGGCCGGCTGTGTCTCGGGAGGCGCTGCCGCTCACAGAGCCTCTGTCTCTGCTCCCCGGAGGGCGCACCCTACTTATCCCGGCGGAGGTGCTCAGAGAACGAACGCCAGTCGGAGGAGTGGATGGGGACACTTGCACAGGGCTGGTCACATGCCAGAACCTGTCCCAGAGCCCTCCACTGACCTTCCTGTGACTGCGCTGGAGGAGCAACTGCCCACGTAGACGCACACAGTCTGCCCAGCTCGACTCGTTTCCATGGGTAATCCTCAAAAATTAAGATGCTTATTTGACAAGAGTGCATGTCGTTTGGAGCTAAGTGGCCCCTTTGATACCCTTTGCCTGCTACTAAATGGCAGACTTTATTAAGACATGAATAAATTGCGAAAGAAAAACAAAAACAAAGAAAGCTCAATTAACAATAAAGAGTAGCAGAAATATAATGGGCTACCTGACCAATGTGTACCAAATGGCCGACAATTACACTTTCAAAAACTTCAACCTCATTGGGGACCAAAGAAATGAAGGGTTTTGGTTCACAATAAATGTGAAAGCACAAAAACTATCAATACTCAAAAGTAGCCGAAAGCAAATTACACTAAGTCCTCTAGAACGTACCAATGGATTTTTCTGCTGCAAGCTTTCTTCAGAGCAGTATGGGACTAAAAACCACCATTTCTGTACAGTTCCCACCATTTCACTTATAAAATGAATGCATCCCACTTTCTAGAGATAATCAGATTTATGAGGGAAAAAATTATTACAAAAACCCCAAATCTTATATATTACTATTACACACAGTCTTAAATATCTTTGCAATTCCATTTCAAAACATTTTATTAACTTTGTATTTTTATTTTGTGCACTTAAATTTTTTTAATGAACATATAATACTTTTATGCTTGGGAAAATTTTAAGGGTAAGATTGTACTTGTTTACAAATAGTTAATAATGATAAAGAAAAATGAAAACCATTTTCTTGCATATTAATGCAACTCTTTACTTTTGGTGTTAAGGATACGAATTGAAATGCCAACTCAGAACAAAAGCGCATTCAATATTCAAACCAGAGAAATCACAATGAAACTCTGTATCTCAATTTCCCGCCACCCATCACTTTACTGGACTGACCGGCACGGTCCTCTGATGCTGGGAGCCAGCTATGCCACTGGCATGCAAGGACCAGCAGGGCCAGCCACAGTAAACAGGTTTCTGCAATTACCAGACCAAGGCAGAGTAGGAAGAAAGGCCTGGAAATCTACTGCCAGAAATCAGTCCATGAAAACCAGATGGGTCCCAATAGGATACTGTCGATTTGCTCCTCTGGATGCCTTCTTAGCAAAGATCAGCATCATGGTGGCGGTAGCGGGGGAGTGAAGAAGGGCCACCAACCAAGGAGGAGGCCTCCCGTCTGTGAGATGGGCACAGCACCCACACCATGAAGGCAGGCATGCCTGTGATCAGGAATCGGGTCCAGAACCGAGTCCCATTCTAGTCCACTGTACACAGGTGGCCTTGCGTCCGGGCCCATGAGGAGCAGGCTTTCTTCCCTGTCACCCAACGGTACCGACGCCATAGGCCTAAAGATTCCCCTTCCCTTGAGACTGTACAGCAAAGTGCTCAGGCAGATTGTTGTGGCTCTGGTAGCTAGCCGACAGTGGTTCAGTGCATATGCACCCTTGAGACGAGAACTGAGTAAGCCTTCCCTTTAGGTTTATATGTGGACAAACGATGTGTTAGCTACTGTTATTAACTGTCCCTGAAGGTTTGCCTGGACTGCTTTTAGACTTACCGATAAGTCCTGAAAACAGCACAGGGAATTTCATCTAGCCCTCCTTCAACCATCCCCACCGCCAACACAGTGCATGCATACCATACACAAATGAGCTCCACTTATGAATCTGCCTTTAGGTTGAACATGTGAGTGAGAACACTTTAGTACAGTCCGTATCTACTGTCAATCACGTTTGTCTTAGGATATAGCACAGGTTGAGCAAGACCTAAGCATCCCCAAAAACTGTTGCCCTGACCTTTGTGTTTTCGCTAGATCATAGGTTCGCAAATTTAGTTGACCTACTATCCCCTTTCAGGAAACAAAGCCGAAATGTCTCAGTGCCCCCCGACAATGAAAAACATGTGCACTATAGCCCAAATTCCAGGATGAAGTGTAGGTATCTGCTTTTGCCATGCCCCCCCCCCCGGCCCCATGGAGTGGTACTGCTCACTTTGAACGCACCAGTATGTAACACACCTTTCTATACATAAAAAGCATTAACCGCTTGCACAGAGATGAAAAGCATATCTAGCATAAAGATGTCCTCAGCATAACTGGTCATAATAACTGAAGCACCCATTTATTATGACAAATCACTGTGCGTACAGCTTCATCTACCAAGACAGACCTGGCAGTCCTCCTGTCACAGGTTTCACAGCGAGCTGTGGAGGAACTGGTTTCTATCTACGGGTTGAACACCAGTGGAACATTCCCAATCTGGAGTCTGCTGGTACAGTGATCAGGACCAGGTAATAAACACTGGGCCAAGATCATCAACTGAAAATTCAACTTATTTGGATTTCACCAGCTCACCACTAGATTCTTTCCTGTCCTGAAACCCTTATCAAGGCTACCGCATTGCATTCAGTTCGCTCCTTCTTAGTTCCCTGCAATCTGTGCGAGTCCCTTGGCCTTTCCCTCTTTCATGACCTTGACGCTGTTGAAAAGTGTTCACCCAGTGATTTTGTACACTTTCCCTGTGTTGACATAGTTCAGGAAGAAATTGTGTGTCCACGGTGGATCACTTCACAGAGTTCAATCCGCTGACCTTTGCTCATTTGGCTGATGAGCCTGCCGGCTTTCTCCTCTGTAAAGGTACTGTCTTCCCCCGCTGTGGTTAACAAGCATCTATCTGTGTCCACTGAGTTTACAATAGTAAAAATCATGTGTCTGGAATGGCATCTGGGCCACTGGGGATCAATTTGGTGGCCATGATTACATTCCATCAGACCACCACAACCACACAGAGATTTGTTTGTGGTCTCATATTCGGAAAAGAGAGGAAATGCAATCTATCATTTGGTGTCTGGAGTAGAACGGGAGGTCAAAAACACAGAGGACCCCTACTGCCTCCTTTTGATTCTGTGGCTTTGCCCTGGAAGGACTGCTCGGCCTGCTTATTGTTCCCAGAGAGAAACAGCCTTGGGATGCTATGCAGGGTCACTGTGAGTCCCACTTGACTCATGGCAATGGGCTTGGCTTTCGGGTGACACCTCATTGTGAAGTTAGACTGAATAATAATTGGCCAAGGACCTACCACACTGCCTGGTGTGTGATGCTGTTCAGTGTTGTCAAGTCAGTCTGGCGCATAGCAACCTTCTGAGCAGGAGAACAGCGCACTGTCTGGACACAGTAATGGCTGTATATAGACGAAGGAGCGCCAAGACGGTCATGGGAAACTGGAATTCAGAGGTAATAGAATTTTCCCACATGCGTTTTAAAGTGCCCTCGCCTAAGTGCATTTTCCCGAGGAGGGTAAGAACGACAATGTTGTTTAGGGAGAAAACTGAAGAGCTCAAATTTTTGTGCCTGGGTTTGAGATGCCAACTCGAGGGACGGTCCAGATGAAGGCAGAAACCTCTGGTGGGAAAGCAAGGTTAAACCTAAGGAGATGGCCTGGGAACGGAGGCACTGCGTTTGCACAGAAATGTA
This sequence comes from Tenrec ecaudatus, assembly GCF_050624435.1. NCBI lineage: Eukaryota > Metazoa > Chordata > Mammalia > Afrosoricida > Tenrecidae > Tenrec > Tenrec ecaudatus. The sequence continues at coordinate 32,966,763 of NC_134543.1, forward strand.
CCTTTCCAACAAGAGGTCAGGAATGACAAATGGTATGTACATGATGCTAAGGGGTGGGGGGTAAAAGTGGGATGTGGAGGCATGCATGCTAATAATGGTGTACCAGTCAGATAAAAAAAAAGTCCAAAAGTACTACTACAAAATCATAGCAACCTTTATTTAAAAAATCACAGTATACAACTGTTGTTTCAAAATAATTTAAAAAGCCGTTGTTTCTCGACACACCCTCATCTAAGTCTGCACCCGTCTGAGGGTAGTGGTTCCATCTCAGAGAAGCGGTGGACTGCTAACCACAGGTCCGGTGGTTCAAACCAACCAGCCTCTGAGAGGGAGCGAATGGAGGCCATCTGCTCATCCGCTCCATCAGTTCTGAACAGAGTGGCTCGGAGTACTCGCCTGCCCGCGCGTTTAAGGAGCCCTGCTGGTGGTGTGGCTGAGTAAGCACTGGACTACTGGTAGCAAGGTCGGTGGCTCAAATTCAACAGCAGCTCTGTAAGAGAAAGCTGAGGCTGGCTGCCTGTCTGCTCTGGCCAAAGTGTCCTCAGAAACCCACAGGGGCAGTCCTATTCGATCCCACTATCAGGTCACTCTGAGATTGAATCAACTTAATGGCAGTGGCTTTTTTGGGTTTGAAACCACTTACCACAAGGTTGGTGATTTAAACACACATGGGAGAAAGGTCGACCGCTCCTGGAAAGACTTACAGCCTTGAAAACCCTAGACAGGACCACGGTGGGTCTGAATTCACTGTATGGCAGTGGGTTTGGGTTTTAATCCTTCCCCAGAGAATACTGAGCTTTTCAATTTATACCACTTCAAAATGGAAATTTTGAGATCCCTGAGAAACTCAAAGAGTGCTTCTTTTAAATGCTCTTTTGAGTTTGAAGAAGGAAACGAAGCTTGAAGGGCCATAGCCTGTACGGTAAGGTGGTTTGAGGAAGGGGTTCCGATGAAGTTCGTGTAGGAAACACCTTGAAGGTACGTCATCTGCGATGGAGAAAACATTCCTTGACACACTTTCCAGACCTTTTCCTCACCAATGCAGCTTTCGATCTTCTTAAATCTTCTTTCTAAAAGCCCCGGAGCTGGTCGTGGGTGCTAGAAGGAAACCTACACAGAGGATCACTTTGGAACACCATAAACTAGTCTCTGTCTGTTTTAGAGCTGACCTCTCGGCCTGAGCTTCACTGGCTCAGCAGATCCCCTCCGAAGACAAATTTTCTCCTTGTTCTCACAGTTTCTGGTACATTCAATTCTTTCCCACCACAAGTTAATAGTATTAATTCTCCTACTGGGGTCTTTGTTACCTGTCCCACTTACTCATGCCTATTAAGCAACAGGATGCCATGGCTTGGGGGGGGGGCAGGTGCACGTCAGTCCTCAGAGTGGCATCTTTGCTTTCCAGCACCACTTTAAAAAGGGGCTTTGTGCCCATGGGACCCAGGTAATATGGCATTGGATTTCTTGACAGATACGTTCATGGATCTTGATTGTGGACCAAGTAAAACGAGATCCTTGCCAACCTCAGTCTCTTCTCTGTTTGTCAGGAAGCTGCTGTAATCCACACGGAACCATACTGAAGGCTGGAGTCTTTGATATTCATCAGTAACTCAAGTCCTCTGCACTTCCAGAAAGCAAGGTGGTATCAGTGAGCCTTCCTCCCATCCGATGCCACAGGCTTCTCCATACAGTCCAGCTCCTTGGATCACTTACATGGCGTCCAGATTGAATAAGCGTGGTAAAAGAATGGAACCCTGTCACACGCCGCCTTGATTTTAAACCCCGCAGCATCCTCCCTCTTGTCCCACGTGCAGGTTCCCCATGAGTGCAGTGAAATATTCCAAAATTCCTTATCTTCTCAAAGGTGTCCAGAGCTTGCCGTGATGGGCACAGTCAATAAATAAAACACAGGTAAACCTCTTTTTGGCACTCACCCAAGATACCCCTGTCCTCGACAATGAGACCCCTCATTCCATGCCCTCTTCTGAATCTGCCTTAAATTTCTCGCAGCTCCCTGTCAATGTACTGCTGCAACTAGTTCCTGTTCATCTTCAGCAACATTTTACCCAGATGGGACACTGGTACTATCTGCTATTTTCTGCGCCCTCTCAGATCACCTTTCTCTGGGACGGGCACAGACATGGATCTCTTCCTGCCAGGGACTCGTCTTCCAGACTTCTTGTGAGGGCTTCCAGTGGTGCATTAGTTATTCTAACGTCTCCTCTGGTCTGCTTCTTCTTTTTTTGAGGATACAGCCCCGATTTTATTATTATTATTTTAAGTAATTTTATCGGGGGCTTATATAGCTCTTATCACAATACACACATGCATCCACTGTGTCCAGCACATTTGTACATTTGTTGCCATCATCAGTCTCTATTTGAGCCCATGGCATCAGCTCCTCATTTGTTTCCCCTCCCTCATTAACTCTTGGTAATTTATAAATTATTCTTTCATGTTTTACACTGACCGATACCTCCTTTTACCCACTTTTCTGCTGTCCGGCCCCCTGGGAGGGGGTTATGTGTAGATCTGTGACCGGTTCCCCCTCCCCCCGCCCCCCTTCTCCTTCCCCTCCTGGTATCTCTATTCTCATCGCCGTTGGTATTCTGTCCACTCCTGGAGCCTCCTCCTGCCTGAGCGACTTTATTCATTCCGCACCACGGGGTCTACCTCTTTACGCTTGACTAAAGTCAGTCATTGAGAAGGTTTGGGAAAGAGGGCGTCTCTCAACTACGGAACAGACCTCGCCATCGGGGGCTGGAGGGAGAGATGAAAGGAACTGATTGGGGGTCCCTTCCACGAGCTGGAGAACAGAACTTCACTCCATGAGGTGGCGTGCAGAAGCCATGTGCTGCTATTTTGAGTCTACCTTAGTTCCTGCTGCAGCCCCAGGAACTACATGGGTGCTCCTAACTTACCTGGTGCTGCCACGACTACAGGCTCAAGAAGGCAGTTACATAAGAGAGGCTTATCTTTTCACAGCTCTGGAGGTTTGAAAGACAGTGACATCACCCCTCACATTTTGCAGTCTGCTCCTGCAAACTTTTATAGACTGAGCAACCCTCTGAGGAAGAATCGGCTCAGCAGCAGGTGTTTAAGCTAGACACGCACACTCTAGTTGACATGGGTTAATTTAACGGGCCATGCATTAGGCAGCCCATTCACTGTAAAATGGTGGGCACTTTCAGACACAAAGACTAGAGTCCAAAAACAACAAAGCACAAGCTGTTCCACTTCAGCTGGTCTTCCGAATCCTGCCCTCATTGAGACCAGCGCTGCTGTGGCTGTGGGCCACCAAGTCTCTTCCTGGGAGGAGGCGCCTGACCAGTCAGAGGCGAGCGGCCCCAGGGGCTTTCCAGGCCTGTGAACTTGACAGGCGCAGATCACGAGGCCTTTTCTCCCGCACAGTAGCTGGTGGGTGTGGACTGGTGGTCTTTAGTGAGTACTCCAGAGACTGCCCATCATATCACACCAAACCCAAACCCAACCCACTGCCATCGAGTCGACGCAGGCTCGGCGCAGCCCTGTAGGGCAGGCTAGGACAGCCACGGGGGGTTCCTAGACTGTAGCTCTTCACGGGAGAACCAAGCACCGTCGTTCTCTGAGAAGCAGCTGGTGGGTTCAAACTGCTGACCCTGGACTGAGGAGCCCGACTCTTAACCACTGGGCCTCCAGGGCTCCCATGTATCACACAGGTAAAAGTCTTCCTGCGTGTTGCCAGGGGGAGTTATGGCTTCTCATTCTTGGCTCAGAACATATCATATGGAAAATTAAAACATGGATATTATCATTCTTACATTGGCTAGCCTAAAAATAAATGTAAGAGCAAAATAGAAAACCATCTGAATCCATTTCTGTACTGTGGAGAATAAAAGCAATACTCGTTTCCACATATCCTAATTAAAGGAAAAGAAGAAAATCATCTTACATGTAGACATGTATGCATACATGCAAAGGGTATGTAACTAAAGAAATAACCTTCAAATGATTTCTATGTGGTTCATATAATCTTAATAGGGTCCATAAAACTTAGTGCACATGCATAAAGTCTTTCAATTTTGCAAGGAATTAACTTAAATTTAAAGGGCATGCGATGCCTTAACAGTCAGTCATGCAGAATAAAGACTCACTGGTATGGGAGTTCATCACTTACCTGTAAAACAGCTGCTCACAACAAAAACCTAAACGTAAGACTATTATCCCCTCAGGTATCAGGCATCAATGAACAAAAACTCTTATCGCTGTGAATGAGGGGGTTGTGCAGAGTGGAGACCCAAAGCCCTCTGTAGGCAACTGGACATCCCCTTACAGAATGGTCACAGGGAGGAGACAAGCCAATCAGGGTGCAGTATAGCACAATGAAACATACAACTTTCCCTCTACTTCCTCCCTCCCACTATCATGATCCCAATTCTACCTTACACATCGGCTAGACCAGAGGATGTACACTGGTACAGCTAGGAAATGGAAACACAGGGAATCCAGGACGGATGACCCCTCAGGGCCAGTGAGGGTAGTGATACCAGCAGGAGGGAATGGGGAACAAGGGGAGAAAGGGGAGCTGATCACAATGATCTACATATAACCCCCTCCCTGGGGAAGCAAAACAGAAGTAGAAAGAAAATGTTTTGAGAATGATGACGGCAACAAATGTACAAATGTGCTTGACACACTGGATTGCTGTAAGAGTTGTATGAACACCCAATAAAATGATTTTTAAAATAAATAAATTCTTCAATTAAAAAAAGAATATCCAGGTAATTTAAATACAATGTTTTTCTAAGAAAAAAAAAAGTTGTATGAGTCCCCAATAAAATATATATTTTAAAGACTATTACCCTTAAAGAACTATAAATCACAAAGCACCTTATAGACTTTCCTCAAGTCTAATGATGTGATACTTATATAAATCAAGAATGCATCCATAAAATTAGCACAGATTTTCATCACAATAACAGAGTTGAAAAATGCCCCCTGATTTTCTAAACGTAGCATAAAATAATCCACTAAACCTCCTACTTCAATGATGCTCACTTAACTAAACAAGATAGGAAGGGCACCTAGCCAAAAAAAAAAAAAAAAAATCAGAGACTATACCAGAGTGATAGGTAGTCTTTCCAAGCACCAATGAATTTAAATCTGCATATTCTAAATGGTGTCAGAAGATGGCTGATTCGAACACGTCCCTTCAACGTGACTTCGGTTGAGGTTCTGGTTAGGAAAATGAGCTGGGCACTGTCTTCAGCCAAGTGAAAGTGTATATTAGGAAGTATATGAAACGGCAGAATGAGCTGTTCAATTATGTTTTTAAAAAGTATAGCTCTGGAAAACTATCTCAACATAGGTATATTTTGGGGAGGTTCTTCATTTGCGCTTTAAATGATGTTATCACCCGCCAAGTCGACCATTTTGTTTGACCCAAATAAATCACTTCAGGAAGTACACTCTGCGCTTGGCTTCCATCGTTCAACTTTGTAGAACGCCTACCGTCTTCACCACGCGTGAAAGCCATGGCGTTGCCTGTCCAATGCACACAGGCTAGCTTGGGAACCCTCGTGTCACGCAGAATTTCTATGTCCACCAGCTAGACTCTATGCTGACAGAGAGTCAACTGTTCCCAACCTGCTTATGCCAGTTGTCTTGTTATTATAAAACTTAATTAAATATTATGGAAGCTAGTGAAATGTGAAATAAAAGATGTGACATTTCCATGAAAAATTAAGTTGGAGACGTTGGAAAGAATCATGAAAAGTCACAAGAAGGCTGTTTGCTTCAATGTAGGCAAAATGACTTAAAATGGTGGAGGAAAGCCCATAAAATAGAAGAATCTGCACTCAGACTGCTCTGCCAGTGTCTATGTTTGTGCTTTTGTGGCTCATATTCATCACAACGTAGAATTCAAAACAGTGGATCGCTCTGAAAGAAATACCCTTGGCCTCATTTTTGTAAACGGGCTTTGGATTTATATGTTTAAGTGACAATGAAATACTTAGAATTTATTTTTAATGACTGCTTGCTTTCGGTGAATTATTCAATTAATTTTGCGCAATCATGTTGGGCAGGAGTCTTTTTTCCAATGTTTCAAATAAGAAACCACTTTGGACCAAGGGTTTTCATTTTAAGAGGCTTTACGATCGAGGCAGAATCACTCTGGAATGCCTGTTCAGATTTTTATTGCGTACCGTGGAAAGATAAATATGTCTATCATATTTAAACAAGCAAACAAAAAATTAAGTCCTTTCCCTGAAGTCTGACAGAGCAGAAAGCACAGCCTGGGGAGTCAGAGTGAAGGAAGGTTCTGGCAGAGGGCAAGGGTAGGGAGGGGCGTGGAGCCGGGTGACCAGCTCTATGAACAGCTTGTCGCATCTGAAAGATGGCGGCGAAGAGCAGCCCCTGCCTCAGTAAGGACGGAGACGGAGGCGGCGGCGGTTGGAGATAATGCCCGGCATGGCAAGTGCTTTTAGCACAGCATCGGGGCTCAGGAAGTACTCAAGATGTCTATTGCCATATTATGATGCTGCCTTAGGAGCATAAAAGTGTCCCCTGGCCTGCTACATAGGTTATAAAGTAACATGCTCTCTCTTAACTTGAGTCAACGTCGGTCGGTTTTAAGCAAGACGGCCTCAACCTATGGACAGCTCCAAACACACCTGTAGCAAGGCTCCCATGTACAGTAAAGCACTAGTTCTCGGCCAAGGGGTAATTTCACCACCTCCAAGGCATCTGGCAGTGTCTAGGGGCATTTTTAGTTGTCAAAACTGGGGAAGGGCTGCTGCTAAACATTCCATAAAGCACAGGACAAGCCCTGACAACAGAGAAGCATCTGCCACCAAAGGCCATCCATGGCCCGAGGAGAAACCCCATATCCAAAAGGGCAGTGTAAATACAAACCCCAGCAAACTGGTCAGAAATAATGGGTGTTTAGGAATGAAACAGGCAGTTCCATGACTGTTCCTAGAACCGATGCCACTGACATTCAGACATGGGGGTGAGAGTGGGGGGAGAGAAGTGGGTCATGGGTAACTATGAACAAGACAAGATTCCTTGGGTTGTTAAATTCTCATGGTGGGGTTCACCATTTACTAATCTAAAGGAAAGTTTGCTCTTCAAGTGAGTGATGTCAGAAGTTATAATGAGCGCTAATTGGAAAGTTTCACCCAGAAGCTACCTAAGTCAGGTCTCAAATCTCCGGGGGAGTGGAGACCTCAAGCACCGCGTGTGCAGCTCCAGACAGGGAGCCTCCCGCAGCACGGTCAGGTGCGCCTCGCGGCGGAGCGGACTCATCTAGCCAGGGGACCACAGGTGGGTCTGGCCTCCGCAATCATCCTGCTTTTCCGCTTGAGTGTCTGAATGACCTAACCCCTTTCCCTGAAGAGTGCTTACCAGTACCCATGTGCTACTTCTTAAATAAGCTGACAGGATTCTTTCTAAAGTTATGAGATAAAACCGTGTATCAAGCACCATCTCAGTAAAATATGTCTCTCCCCACACCCCACCTCCCCAGAGGAAGGACGTCATCAACTAGTGGGGGCAGACCCAATCTGGATTTCTGGCTCAGAAGTTCACTCTCTTGGTGACTTTTGTCAAATAATGTAAATTAATTTTCACAAACTTTCCTATGAAATGGATTGGAATGTATTATAGCTCCCTGATGTATTATAATTCACTGATAAATATGGTGACACAAAAGAGGAATCATCCTGTACTAACTGTAAAGATGCTATATACGTGGATAATAGAAATTAGCAGTTTTATAATCCTTTAAAAAAAGCTCAAAAAATCATAATAATTTATAAATTATCAAGGGTTCATGAGGGAGGGAAGGTGGGAGAGGGGAAGAAAAAAATGAGAAGCTGATACCAAGGGCTCTAGTAGGGGAAAAAATGCTTTGAAAATGATGATGGCAACAAATGTACAAATGTGCTTGACACAATGGATGGATGTATGGATTGTGATAAGAATTGTACAAGCCCCCAATAAAATGATTTTAATAAACCAATTAATTTTTTAAAGTTCAATTTAAAATATCTTCAACTTGATATTTGCAAATAACTCCATAAAGACATTTATCCTTAAAGGTGGCATAGGTCTCCCAGACAACAGTCTAATCTGGCTCAATCCAATTAAAAAAAAAATCACTAGTATTCAGTCCTGAAGACAATCTTTAATACCCAAGAGGGAGATCGGATCCTCAAAATGCCAAAGAGGAAGATAAACTGCAGCAAAGAGCTATTTAACAATGCTGCTCTCGAGAAAGATCTGAAAGTCAGGAGAGTCTTATTTCTCACACTGCAAAACCTTCATAAACCTTCAAAGAACAGTTAACAGCAAGGAGCTGAGCACTCACCCTTCTGATAGAAGAATTTCCTGTAATAGTATGCGCCGAGGTCCACGTGCTCCACAGTGTACCTTTTCACTCGGTCCAGGTGCAGCACCACGCTCTCCTTGGGGACTTCAAGGACTGCCACTCCGGCATTGGTGCAATGGGAGCTGAGGGTCGACTCGAAGGAGGCACTTTCACACCCACCAAAGGAACCAGAACTTGACTTCGACAGGCTGATTTTCCGTTCCCCTTCCCCACCAATCTCATTCCGGAAGTAGGGGCAGCTCATGACAAGTTCGTTGCTTTTGTCGTCTCCCTGGTCCATCCCGAGGCTGCCTTTGGAATTCAGGTCCTCGGTGCTGCCCATGGGGGAGCTGAAGCTGGCCGAGTGGGACAAAGGGCCGGAGACCAGGGAGGCCACGGCAGCGGCCGAGGCGCCCGTGGTGGTGTTTCTCCTCTTAATGACGTTGTGCCTGTTCATGATGGCCTCGTTCAGGTCAAATAAAATACTCTGGACGTCGTAGTGGGCAAAGCACTTTGGGCACGTCCAAGGCCTGACCACGTCTTCAGAGCGGTTGTCATCCAGGTCCGATGACTTCCCGAGCTCTTCCCCTTTGGCATTGCGCAGTTTGCGAAAAATGGACGAGTCCCCAGTTTCCGACTTGGAACGCCGCTTCAGTGGCTTCTCCCTCTCCTTAAAGAGCCGGAGGTTGTCCCTCTGTGAGATGGGCCCATCGATGACATCCAAGGAGAAGCCGGACCCCTTGCTCCCCCCGGCAAGGAGAAAGTCACTGAGCTTGGTCGGGGTGGGACCCCGGTCGGACCTGTCGTCTTTGTAGCCCTTCAGCAAGTCGAAAAAGCTGTCCCCGGACGTCCCCTGCTTATCGATGGAGGAGGTGCTGCCATACTCCCTGTGCAGGGACGGCCCCGTCTTGTAGGTGGGTGAGGTACATTCATCAAAGCTGTCCACGTCAAGCTCACTGATGGTGATGTCGCTGTTGCTCCGCTGCCGTATCCTGCGCAGGGCTTTCCGCGGGGAGCTGGGGTAGGCTTCGGGCATGAGGAAGCGCGAGTCCATGCTCTCCGCCGGCCGCGCCTTGCTGCCCAGCGTGTTCTGGATGCTCCTGAGCATGGCTGAGTCATTGGAATTGAGGCTCACGGAGCTCCCCTGACTCACGGGACTGCTTGTGGAGGACATGCTCTCAAGGCAACTGGAGGTTTCGATGTCCTGGCTCGAACGGCTACTTTCTTTCACGTTGTCCTTCCTGGGGGGCCAATCTGCGATCCTCGCCCTGACCCCCATCTTTGGGACTCCGGGGGTGGAGGTGATGTGGTGAGGGCCTTCACTCCGAGGGGGCCCGACGGGCGCCATGACGGAGGATCCTAAGCTGCCGTTCTGGGACCTGAAACGCCGCATGTACAAGTCGTCGGTGTGGACTTTGGGAGCGCCATCCGCGCCCACCACGGAGGCCCGCTCGCTGGCCACGGGCCTTTCCGTCTGCGACCGCTTCAGGCTGGTCATGGTGGAAGAGCGCCTGGACTAAATCCCCGCGGGAAGGACCACCATGCCTGGGGTTCAAGTGCGCACTTCCCTCCTGGAGAACCGCTTCCAGAAGAGCTGGCAGTGGCCCGAGGGCTTGAGCTGTTCCATTGAAACGGCTACAGTGACGGCTCTCCTGCCGCCACTGGAAAACCGGGTCCTCCCAAGATGCTGCTACGGTCGGCCCGCAGACTTCCCGCGTGTCCCCTCGGCAGCAGACCTGCGTTCAGAAGAAACGGCGCGGCGCTTGCCTGGCTGGGACTCTGCGGTGGCCACAATCCCAGGCTTCTCCTACAAGAGAGGAGGAGACGGGAGTCAGCATCTGACAGACACGCTTAAACCTAAATCTGAAACTCTCCCAAATGCCCAGGGTGTGCATACACGAGACCCGAGAGCGGACGGCGGTCACAGCACCAAAAGCCGCTATTTAGCAAAGCGATATGGGGGGGGGGGAACAACACTGTGGCAGCATTTCATAATCTCTCACTGAAAACACAACAGGGAAGACTGTTCAGACTGCAGCCTAACGGAAGGAACTGCTTCAGAAACCTCAGAGCAGAGAGGAGGATCTGAGCCATCCAGCCCCCTGCCCCGGGCAAAGGTCTGCTCCGGTGACCTCCAATAACGGAGATCAACAGCAATCACCGGATGGACGGAAGTTTGAGAGGAGAAGAGCGGCACGGAATAATGAGTGCAGAGCACAGTCAGGGTGGTGCTCGGCTTTTTGGACAAAGCTCCAAATTGAAAAGTGATCGTGTTGAAATGGGAGTCAACACTCACTTTTTAGCTTCTTCCAGTTTTCAAAATCAATACGTGGTCTATTATTTCCTCCCAGAGGCTCAACAAGAGTTGGCCGGTGCAAATACGGCCGAGAGAGAAGCCACCAGGCTGACCTGGAGCCATCCGACCCATTAACGTTCTTCCGCCTTTTCGTGGACTTGCGGACTTACCCGATGAGGAGCGTTCCAGAGGCGGCCGGCATTCCCCACCACCTCTCGCAGCCAGCTCTCCTTCGTTCCGGCTACTCTTCCAGCTCGGAATATTCCACCGGTTAACCGAAAGCCTGCATTTCCAGCAGCTCGCAGCCTGCCCCACCCGCTCAGCGCTGCTCCCCAGCAGTGTCTCCCTCCCCCGCCCACGGATTACAGAGAACCCTTCCCATCCTTCCAGGTGATGAGCCAGGAAGAGGAACTTCTGAACACGTCAGTCGGGGGCACAGAGGCACGGCCGCTGAGTGTCAACTCCGGCATGGTTGCGGACATGCTGGGGATAAAGGCAGAGGCTCCCTTTCTGAGGCTGCACCAATCACACGAGATGCGGCCTTTAAATGCGTGCCAGATCCATGTTTGCAAAGACGCTGCTGAACCAGCACTGCACTGACAGCGCAGCATTGTCTCCAAATCCGGCTCTGACACCCCGAGGACACCCCACACTGGCTGCTCTCTCCCCTCTCCAGTAACAAGCACTTACTTCCACAATAATTAAGCGTCTCACGAGTCAGCTTCCTGCCTCCCAGGCAGCCGCTGTAATTTCCCGTGCAGTGCGCAGCATCGTGCTAGAGGACTCGCTGCTATTTATAAGCTGGAACATTGAGGGGTGTTGCAGAAATGCGCGCAGCCCGCAAAGCGCAGGGCCGGCTGGGCTCAGGCCCGACTCTGCCGCCCAGCAGATAAGCACCAATTGTTTTCACACTTGCCCCTCTACACCGTCTTTTCTTAAAAGGATAATGGTTGTGCACAGCTGCCTAATTAAATCCGACTTTTGAGCTTCCCGGGTCCTTCTATTGCCCCTTGAGTGATTTCCTTGACTTCCCAGAACTTCACACGCCCTTTGTGACTGCACGTGGGAATCGACAACCTGCTAACTGTTGCGTCCAGGGGCAACACAGGGCAGCCTGTGGTCCGGCTGAGGCTAGAGTAGAGCCATGCTCCTCATAAAATGGAAGAACTCCGGAGGATGGTATGAAAAACGCAAACAAACTCTAGTCCATCTTTAAAAACACTGATAGCCAAGCCAGGTATTGGAAACTATTACAACCCTATCCTCCTCCCCCAAGGGCTGGAGTCACATGCAACTGAATATTTCAAGTGAAATTTCTCTCAAAGACAGAATATTTTACATGAACACAAACAGCAATTCTATGCATGGGTTAACAAAACTCAGATTCCTCCAACATTTCACACAACCTCCTAGAAATCCAAATAAACCCGTTCCCAGAGCCTCCTTCTCCAAGAAGGAAACGCAGCAACCCCACCACGGTGAAGGCTCATTCTCACCACACTGCATTTCCCCAGGAGGTGCCGTGCTGCTCACCTGCCTTTTTCAAGATACCTGACATTACAGCCAACGTAGGAGGAAAGTACACGTGGCATTAAACAACAAACAAGAACCACAACGGACAGAACTGGTTCTGTGGCTTTTATAACCACGCATATGATGCTTAGGCAGGTTCCCTGAGAATGGAGAGATCGGCTAGAACTTGGCAATGCCCAATCGTGGGCCTGCGGGGCTACAGGTATTCCCTTTGGAGCCGTCTTGTATGCTTCCTAGACCTTTTTAACAATTTTTAAATCTGATTTTGGGGCATGCACTTTCTGGCAGTGTCAAAGAAATGTCAAAATTCCTTTAAAAGTCTGATGAGAACAAAACAGGAGTCTCTTCATTTCAAATTACAGATGGAGCATAAACGGGGAGAGAATGCCCATTAAAAATAAGCAGGTTCACGCGGGCTAAAAACTTGTCTGTTTTTCCTAGCCACGATGACTTTCCTTCCTTCCTTCCTTCCCTCCAATTCACTCTCTCCCGTCCTCGCCCCTCCACCCCTCCTTTTCTGCCTCCAGATCTTAACACCCAACCAGCCTGATGCACGTACATTGCGATAGCAACCCAATGTGAAAGCGTCGCTGGGAGAACGCACTCCGCTGGCGTGAATGAGTCTCCAGGACCGTGACCCTCTTCCTCTCAGTTACACCGCACTCTGACCAGCGCACAGAGGTGATGTGTACTTGAAAGTGACCGCGAACACCAGGAGCCCATGGCCAGAGTGGGAAATACTGTGTGCTTATTTTAAAAGAACATGCTTCTATCACCGATAACTAAGTTTCAAAGCAAATATGTATTGATTATGTCTAATCTAAAAAGACGGACAAGAATATAAAAAGTAGCGAGGAGAATTAAGGCCAAAGTATGCTTGGGAGAAAACAGTAAGGAAACATTAATGTCAAACATGAAATACTCACTTCACGGAGCAGAACGGACTTGTCAGAGGTAGGCGGCGAACAAGAATTTTACATTCTCTCTTTGGGGGCAATTCCAAAGTCCTTTCCAGATTAACTCAATAGGTTGAAACGAAAACTAAGCCTCTTTTAAGAAGGTGCAAAGAAATACCGGTATTGCTTTGCAGAGGCTTTGCACTTATTAAGAGCCTTGGTAGCAGAGTGGCTGTGCTGCTAACCACAAGGTCAGCAGTTCCGAACCTCAAGCTGCTCTAAGGGAGACAAAGGAGGCTGTGTCCTCCTCTATTAAAAAATCACAGTCTTGGAAACCCACCGGGTAGTTGTACCCTGTACTGGAGGGTCGCTATGAGTCAGAATCAACTTGGTGGCATTGAGTTTCAGCTTTGAGTCTGTACTTACTAAACTACCCACCCAAAACAAAGATGCCCATGCGTCAGAACAGATCTTTAAAACCTATTCCTCAGGAATCAATTGCAATGATCGGAGTATAACCCGCCCACCCCCAACCCCCAAGGGGTTGAACAACAGAAATGTGGGTGAAGGAAGACAGTGGATGATGTAAAATATAAGAATAATAATGTTTTTTAATATATCAAGGGTTCACAAGGGTGGGAGGGGAGAGGGAAAAAAGAGGAACTGATTGATACCAAGGACTCTGGTAGAAAGAAAATGATGATGGCAAGATAGGTACACATGTGCTTGATACAATGGATGTATGGGTTGTTATAAGAGCCCCTGACAAAATGATTTATTAAACAAACAAACAAACAAACCCTATTCCTCAGGGTTGACGGAAATAGCAAACATGCTTACAAGTACTAGCAATTCTCTTATCAGGAAACCTGCTTAAGCATCATCATATATAGAATAGATCAAACAGAAGAGCGATAATAATTTATAGTGTGCTGTCTCCACCTGCTGAAACCACCATGCTATGTGTTCGGTTTTATGATCATGGACATTATTTGCGTCCCTGGTAGCTCTACTGTCCTAGCACACCAATCCCATCTAGGAAGACTGCTGTTGGGTTCACTGAATTCTTAGGAGTTCTATTGGTACTGCAGTTAAGTGCTGGACTGCTGACTGTAAGGTCACTGGTTCAAACCTACCCACTGCTCCTCCACAGAAGCAGCTGGGTTGTCTTCTCCCCTAAAGATTTACAGCCTGGAACCCCGATAGAGGGCCACTGTGAATCAGAATCAACTCAGTGACAGCAGTGGGTTTGGCTTGGACTTAAATCAGAACCTAAGAAGATTGATTCAAAGTCAACCTACTCATTACTACAGGTCTGTCACAAGGAAACACACCTCCACCATTTCCTGATCAGGCTCTTCTCCCGGGAGAAGCGTCCTCTTCTCTAAATCAACACCTGCATTTCTAGGATCTCTTCTAAGCACCAGCCAGGCGCCCGGTGGCAAAGAAGGGTGAGGAAGCATTCCCGCCTGACAAAGGAAGCTGCAGGTGTGGATGTGGGACAGAGACAAGAAAGAGTGAGGTGTGGAGAAGGCGTCACAGGAATCTAGCAAAATTGTGCCTCCTTCTCTACTTTCTCCATCTGACTGGAATGCTCCATAACAGAGCCTGCCTCTCCTGCTGGGACACCACTGTACCACATGAGGCTAGTCTTTCAGACTGCCAGCTTCCCACACTGCTGGGAGTGGCAGCCCTGGGGACCTTGCTAACATCAGTGCTCATATTTTGGCTCGTGGATGTATGGGCACTCTTGATCCTGTCTCCTTCCTGAAATCCTCTCTTCTCTTGATCTCAGGATAACTCTCTTCATCTTCATTCACTTGCATTCTTCAGTGTTCTGAATGCTGCCTTTTAAAGGCAGCGTCTCAAGTGGAACCCTTCGCTCTCTGCACTTCTGAGACTGTGTGAAGGATACAAAAGAGCTCTGAGCGTGTTCGGACGGGATTGCAGCAGCAGGACACCGGCAGAAAGTTCCCTGCGATCACAGCTGCCGGTGCAATGAATGAAGGCAGAATACAAAAAACTACAGAATACAGGGTAATCTGGGGAGGTACCTGGCTGTTACATCATCAGTATCTGTAGCTTAAATACCATCTCTTTGTCATAAACTCCAAGTCTCTGGCCATGACTCTCTCCTGGGAACTCCAGATAAACACATGCAAACACTGAATTGATACTTTCCTTCTTTAAGTGTTTTTTAAAGTAAAGGCTGATATTGTGCTAACAAGGCAAGAAAACAGAAAATTCAGTTTTGCTTTCAAGAAATGAATGAGTGGTAAGGAAGTAAGAACAATAAATAATTCAAGGAACTGAATGAAAGAAACTGCAGAGAAAACTTTCTTTGTGCCAAGAGTGTAAACAACACAGTTTAAAAGGAGACTGTGGAAGGGATGGGAGAGGCGGGGGGGGGGGGGGGGGTGCAAAAACAACTCTAGTTCTTGCCCTGAAACAAATTACAATGCGTTGTGGTAGATTTACAATGTGATTACAAAATGATGTAGCATTCCTCACCATACTTCCCATGGTCCACAACGGAACACTGTCCGATTCTGCATCTGACACAGCTCCTAAAGGCAGGACCAACTCTCATGGGAAACACAAGGAATCGTAAGGAGGAGTGACCTCTCAGATAACTCAGGGATACACGATGCTACACAGTCTTTGTGAAAAGCTCCATGTCAACGGTTCCTGAAGCAAAGGCTGTATGTTGCTATGATGCTCGAAGCTATGGCACCAACAGGACCCCCATGTAAACAGAGCTTCCACACTAAGACTATACGGTCTGAAGATCTACTAGAGGAAAAAATAATAATAGCCGGTGGAAAATCCTACGTTTACAATGAACTACTGTATGATAAACTGCTGGAACACAAGGCCCTGGGTTGCAAGACATTAAAACATCCACCAACAAAAGAGCTCCCAAAATGGACGCAAACCATGAGCATGAGGCTGACACAGGACCAGGCGACGTTCCGTTCTGCTATGCACACGGGCCCATGAGTCAGAAGCGACTGACAGTAAATCTTCTTCCTTCAAATGCAACAGGAAACTTTATTTGAAAACAGCTGTACCTCTTCAGTTTTGGGATATTAGATTAACTCGGATAAACTATTCCACCCTCTCGCCTTTCCTGAACGTCATTTGCGCGAACATAAACGCGAGCACCTCAGACACGGGACATTTAA
This sequence comes from Tenrec ecaudatus, assembly GCF_050624435.1. Lineage (NCBI taxonomy): Eukaryota > Metazoa > Chordata > Mammalia > Afrosoricida > Tenrecidae > Tenrec > Tenrec ecaudatus. Next base: position 32,983,023 of record NC_134543.1, read on the forward strand.
AGCATCCCGTTAGTCTGAAGCACACATCGCTGTGCAGTGCCGTGTAAGCGTAAGGTTATGACTCAGCACCTAACATGTGGGCGAGCCTCCCCCCTTTCTTGCTTTCCCATTCTTCCTGGTCAACAAAAGCACAAAGGACTGGAGGAAAAACAGAGTTGGTAACCCAGTCCCTGTTGTCCAAGTGTTCCAAATCTGGGAAAGACGGCACTGGTAGAGACAAACTAGATTCTAGAAACTTGCAATAAAAAGTGGGTAAAATATATATTAAGAAGGACAATTATGGATGAAAACATACGTAAAAGGATAGCGTCACATTTGAGATTTAGGGGTAAGAGTTAATGACCACCACAAAGGGCAAAATGGGAAATAACAGTATAAACTAACTTTCCAATAGCAGCATCTGAAATCATAGTGTCCGAGCGCTAACACGCGGGCACTCTGTTAAAAGCATCACAGAGTACAACTGAACACCCTCATGAGAGAGGTTTTCTTGGCCTGAAGGCTCAGGGTCATGGCTTCAAGAGGCCCACCGCTGTTGTAGGGCACCTGTACTCCATCCCTCCCTGTTCGGCGAGTTGCGGCCCCCGTCTTTATTCACCTGGCACCGCAGAAGCCGCCCGGGAGCCAGGCATGGAAGATGAGCAGACTACCTCCCTTGTCTAAAGCCCTATGAATGGGACGGATGGCGCCCAGCTACCACAACCAAACATTCAAATCAAGGATTCAATAGGCACACCCTGATCATAAGGAGAAGAAAATGTGGGCTAGAAGTATCAATTCTTATAAAATATACAATTACTAGGTTCATGGAGGCTAGGGAACCCTGGAAGCTCCTGCCTAGAAATCATCTTCAAGTCTTGAACCAAATCTATCCGTGAAGCCACCTTTAACGATGGGTTGGCTCCAAGATGTTCACCTTGAGATTGCCCTGGCATGGTACCCCTTGAGGGCAGAGTCGAGGCTCATGGGATGAGGCACTGAGTAGAGATGGCCAGATGGCAACGGAGTGTGAAGAATGGAACCGAGGCCATTAACCACACATACAGAAAATGGTACCCGGGCGCATATTTTGTCATTTTCACCAAGAAAGAGAGACAAAGTCAGAGAAATAAATTAAATATACCTATTTGCTAAAGACAAAAAACGAGAATGACCCTTGCCTGCTTACCCACCGCTACACACTAGAAGATTCCATGAATGAGGCCATATTTCAAAGGGCCACTTATGACTTCATGGTGGTTTGATCAGTTGAGGGTGAAGGGAAAGACATGCGCGTGGGGCAGCAAGCATCAGGGCAGAGAGGGGTGCAAGAAGAAGGGGCGTATGAAGCAAGTGACAGGGTGCAAACACTGATAAGGAGTAACATGCTGTGTTGGCTGCCAAAATAGTGGAGGAAGACATAAATGGAGACCGAAGAACGGCAAATATAAATATTTTTTGCTCGTGTGTTTGGCACCTGCTTCCTTTTTGGCTTAATAGGAGGAAACAGGCCGGCCCAAGAACAAACTGCAGCACGGGTGTTTCACAGAGCTCTGCGGAACGGCTGAGCCCGAAGGAGCCCCAGGCAGACAGCTCTCCGCAGGGGGGTATTACCATCCACAGGGGAGAGATGTAGAACCAGCCGAAGAGCCTTCCTGTCATTCTCAACCTGATTCTTAAACCAAGCACTGTGCCCCAGAGCACTCTCGCTCCTGAAATCCCTCCCCTTCTTCTACTAGTTATACCAGATGCCATCGAGGCAACTGACTCGCTGCAACCCGTCAGACAGGAGACTGACTGTGCGCCACAGGGTTTTCAACGGCTGAGTCTGTGGAAGAAACTCGCCAGACCTTTCTTAAGAGGCATATCTGTGTAGACTTGAACCGCCAACCTTCTGGTTAGCAATGGAATCTTACTCACTACCACCACCAAGAGACTACCCTTCCCCCACTTAATACTATTTACTGAAATCCTGATTCACTCTATACATTAAGTTTGCAGATTCTTGAAGGCAGAGAGAGACTCGTCTAATTCTTATCCCCCACAGCACTGAAGTTCAAAAGACCCACTGTCATCGAGTCTATTAAACAGGAGGTTCTCCTCGGAAATATAACCATTAGAAATAAAACCCATACCAACTCAAAATGAAAATTGATATAATAACAGAATGTACATTATAATCTAAAATATAATCATGGCTAACTAATAAACATCTGTGTTGAAGGAGGCACGTCAAAAAGTCAGTCCACATAACCAAAATAGATTTTTATAGATTTCAGTTCCATCTTCCTCCCTTAAAGAGCCTTCATATTGGTAGTAAATTGAAGAGAAACAACAATTTGATCTTCTCTCTCATCCAAAGGGCAAGCAGGAATTGGCACACCAATGGGCAACAAGGAGGATGTAAGGGAGAGCCAGACCAGGTGCCATCACAACGAAATAACTAAAAGGTAAACTAATGGGTACCAGCACCAGCTACTGCAAAGGCTAGCAAAGCAAAGGGACACACTGTGTGACACAGAAGAGGGGCGGTTGGGACGGCCTCAGTGGACTACAATCAGACTGATGATGCTTGAGATATATTTTTAACTTTTACCCTCCAATAATTCTTCTCACAAACAAAAGTGATCCCTTTCCTGTCCTGCTTTTTAAAAGTATTTTTAAAAACAACATATTATGTGTTTCTCATTTAAAAGCTAAACAGTCAATTAGGAAGAAACAGAATTAAGGGAAAAAAGGATCTCTCTCAATCAAGATGTCCACTACCAACCCCAAAGGTCCGTGGTGTGTGTGGTCTTCCAGAAACTATGTATGGGTTAGACAGACAGACTGAAGCAAAGAAAAATTGTGTTCTTGTCTACAGAGAGAAAAAAATCTAGGTCATAAGTCAGCTGGTTTCCAAATATTTAGTCTAGTATTTCTATGGCTTGCCTTCAAGTTGACTTCAATTCATGAGCCCTCATGTGGGTCAGAGAACTGCACGTCACATGGTCTGCAACGGCAGATTTTTCAAAAATGCATGGCCGGGCCTTTCTTCCCAGAAGCCTCGGAGTAGCCTCAAACCTCGGAAGTTGCAGTGAGCACATGAACACAGGAGCTGGTTACACCTTCCAGACATGTTGGCACAGTGGCTTCAACAGTGCGTTCAAACACAGAACCCACTGGGCGGGTGGCTTAAGACAAAAAGGACCACTACTACACAGAGACAATCCAGTTAATTACAGGGCCAAGAGTGAAATTAAAAGGATCTGTTTATGCTCAGGATAAGCAGAGGGCCTGCCTCCAAAACAGACAAAAATACTTGACCAAACATCTCACATTTGCTGGCTGAAGCTCGTTCTCTCTCTCTCTCTCTCTCCTCTCTCATACACACACACACACACACACACACACACACACACAGACGTGTGTGAGCGCACTCATGTACACACGGAGTTTCAAAAAATCTGTGGGAAAATTCCATTTTCTTTTCATTCCACCTTCCCACAAACTTTTTGAAGGCCCCTCATGTGTACGTATGTGTGCATATATGTGTTTGTGCGTATGTATGCATACTTGTTCCGAAAATAGTAACCCTACACAAATTACCCTGGCAACTCATCACCACAGATTAGGACACAAACAAACGAAATACCTTAATTCAAAGGATACCACATTTCTCCAGGTGTTACACTAGCTATGTACATGTGCAAATACATATGCCTTTCAAAGGCAACTTTAATGTATTCCTCCACATTGAAAAAAAAATCCCTGATTTCTAAGCGGAAATTTATTCACAAGTTCACGTGATCTAATAAACTTTCATCTACTAGCCAGGAAAAAAGGTAAGCAAAATGTAAACTAGGAGGAACTCTTGTGTTTGTTGACGACACTTCACTGTGACAAGGTTAAAGGATTTCCCTGGCTGCAATAACAAGCTGGAGCATAATCTTCCATGCTTGCAGCAGTGCTTGCTTTAAGATGGGGCCATTGTGTCCAATGACGGCTGAGGGCTGACAAATAGGGGACACATCAACACAGCGCTACTGATGCTCTTCTCGAGTCACCTCACAAGAGCCTCCCCTCTGCTTTCAGGGTAAAATGAGAATGTCCAAAGCATGTGAAACAGCTCTCTGATTAATAACTCCATTTGTCCACAATTCCATGTGACTTTAACGCTCATCAAAAGGCCAGGGCACCTGCGGCAATTCCTGAGTGCACCAGCAGCCTTCAAGAGAGGCCAAGTGGCAACTTCCTGGGAATACAATTCTCTCGCTGCCTTCTCCTGATTCCAGGTCTCTGTCAATGGGAAGGCTGGAAGCACTCACTGATGCAAGTTAAGGCGTGCAGCCTTCAGTGTGGGTTACAGCCAGGGCGCAAAGAAGAGGCGATCCGCACGGTTGGATGCACATTATGATAAATGGAGGGGGGGGGTGAAGTTGTCAATGATGTCATTCCAACTGGTCAATGTCCTTAACACCAGCAGCCACGAAATCTAAACAAGCTATTACACAAGGTAAATCTGCTGTGAAAGGCCTCCTTCAAGTCGTGGGAAGTAAAACGATACAGACGCCACTTGAATGACTAAGCTGTTCCTGACCCAAAGGGCGTTTTTCTGATTATTTCATATGAATGTGAGAGTTGGACAACAACAGAGAAGGAAAGAAGAGAGTTTAATTTCTCTGAAATTGTGGTGCTGGTGAAAAACATTGACTACACTGTGAACTGGCAAAAGAACAAAACATACCAGTCTAAGAACTACAACTGAGATGCACTTTACAGGTGGGAGATAAGGGCGCTCGCTGCCTCTGGACACGTGATCAGCAAAGATCAGTTCCCAGACGAAGACACTGGCTTGGTAAAGTACAGGGCAAAGGAGGGAGATGGGGACTCTCAATGCTATATGGCATGGACACATGAGCCCCCGGAGGGGACGGAACAGACCACACAGGACCAGGCAGCATTTCATTCTGATACGCAGGCTGCCGGGTATTGGAGCGAGCCACCATCCTCAAGACTTCTGGCAACGCTCCCACTCGGTGCCGCGGGATCTGTTTTATGACATCCCGCAGAGCCCCACGGGCAAGGAAGGATGCAGGAAGTTAAAGACGATCATGGTATCACAGATACTAGATCTGCCAGAAATAAAAAGCGAGGGGCTGTCAGATTAAAGTTGACTGACGATGGAACATGGTTTCACATCACACAAGTGCAAGGACACCCCAGCGAGTGTGCGAACAGTTCTGAGGCTGCGGAGCGCCGTGGTCACAGCAATCAAACGGCACGGCGTCCTTTCACACCTGCTGTTAGGGTGCCAGTAGTCCAGTAGTCCTGGTGACTGTGGCAACCACCTTGTTTTTGTGGCTAAGGGCAATTAAAAGACTGGTAGGGAAGAAAAATACTGGTAGAAAAAAAATACAGTGGGTACAATCAGAAAAGATTCTTTATGTTGTGTCTATACAATCTCTCTGGAAGCATCTAGTGGTAAAGAAACAGCACAGGGGCTGTTTCTCTGCTGAGTCCCAGGACTGCTGCCCACCCCCTCCCCCCAGCGTGCTGTGAGCGTCCTTCCTCCAACAGGCCCAGCAACTCCGATGCCAGCTGCTTTTCCTTGGGGGAGCGTTCCACTGAGCCCACCCCAATTCCTTTGATCCCCAAATAACAGTCATACGGTGCACCTCCGTTTTTCTTCACGGTTTTCTTTTGCACCAACCACTGGAGCCTAAGTACTTCAAGACATGGATGATGTCTTTTTTTAACCTTCATGCTATTAGCCCTATCTGGAGGCTCACGGGTGAATTTCAACCACAGTTAAATGGAGAACAGGTGAGGCATAACACACGTGAAGCCATCGGGGATTCTATAAAAAGAAAAGCCTAGTGTGGAAAGAGACTCGCTGCTATTTTTTATTATTTATATTTCCAATAACACAGTACGCAAACCAGTTAACGAGAAATAGTGCTACGGGGCATATAAGGGGAAAAAATAACTATTTACTTCATTTCCTCCACTCTCAGAAATCATCGCTTTCAATCCATATTAATGTTCTACCAGTATTTTTATATTCATATAATCACATGATTATACCACCATTTTAATGTGTACTCATATTTATCAAATTCCCATTATAAAAGATGACAAGTAACAGGCTTTCATCAGCTCTCTCCTCTCTTCACGTCCTCATTCTCTAGCTGCGGGCACACGCCTACGGATCAATAAATAATCAGAGCTGACAGTGATGGAAGTCAAAATTTCTATTGTGGTGGCGATGAACAAATTGCCTAACGGCCTATTTTGTTTTACCTGGAGTTAGTAATTGCTTTACTTTGCTGCTCTTCTCCTTTTCGTTTGCCTTTTCCTTTGCACCGACTCTTTACTCTTCCTAAATTCAACCAAAGAAGCGAAAGTCTGTCCTTATTAATGATCCCACATTGTCAAAAGCAACAGGTGCCCTACCAAGCCTATTGTTCTTTTCTGAAGACATTTGATTGGACAAAAGAGTCGTCAAAAATGAACTGGAACACACGAAGATCAACACCATGGGCATTAGAGAGCTGAAATGGACCGGAACGAGCCACTTTTAATGAACCAATCAGATGGTTTACTCTGCCAGGAACGACGACTCCGAGAATAGTGTCACATTCATCACCCTACAGAACATTTCGAAATAGAAGTACAACGTTATCTGTGATAGGCATCGTCTACCCACCTACAACAAAGCCGAGCGGGTACGACGCCATTCAAAGTTTACACATCACCACTCAAGTCAACGATAACACAACTAAAGCGTTCTACCAACTTCTGAGGTTTGAGCCTGATCACACAAATCCTCGAGATAAATGGATCAGCACTGGAGATCAGAATATGGCTATTGAACACAAAGAGAAGTGATCGGTCGTTGGGAAATATGGCGTGGATAAAAGAAACAATGCTGGGGATCTCCTCGTCGAATTTTGCAAACGCCTAGAGACTTCATCACTGCACCTATCTTCTCCCACAGACGGGAAAGGGTGACTCGAGCATCCATCCTCAGATGGAGTGTACAGTTATCACTCAACATCGTCCGTCAAACTCAGGCCGGCAGGGGTCGCTGCCGACAGCTCCCTCGGGTTCAGACAAGTTCCAGCGGCAGCTGAAGAAGATGAGAAGCCCAGGAGAAGCACAGACTGACTTCGTTTTCACAGGAGCCAGTGCCTCCTCTCCCTTGGGATCAGAACTCTCTGGGGCCTAGTTCCCACGGATGGCCTCTCTGGCAGTTAACGTGAGAGAAAGAGACAGAACAGACTTATGGACTCCCACAGAGAGAGAGGGACTCCTTACGACACATTTTTAATCAAATAATAGGTTAGCACATAAAACATGAGGAATGTGCTCTTTAGAATGATCAACGATGAAGTGGTTATGAAAAGGGGTTAAGAAAAAAAAAAGGAAGATGGAATTTTTTCCACGGACTTTTTGAAATCCCCTCATGTATGAGACCAAACAGCGGGCGGGTCCCCTTTGCCTAAAGGAAAGGTGAAAAAGCAGGAGGAGCAGGGAAAGCGGATGAGTGGGAACAGGGCAGGGGGAGAAGCAGGAATTGTAACCAAACTCTAGTAACAGTTTGCATGTGAATTACTGAAAGGAACCTAATTTGTTATTATGCAAACTTTCACATAAAACTCAAGAAAATGTTACCAAAAATGTGGTCTCAGGAAAATGAAGTCTTCATACAAAGCTTACATAACTCTCCCCTACTTTAAATGAGAATTGGTTTCTTTTCTTTTTACCCCCAAGAGCTAGAAAGAATTATTTTTAGAAATTTCAAATTTTGTAGGGGGGGGGGGTTGAAAAACAGGAAACTTTGCGCTCTACTTCTAACACCGAATCAAGTTTTAAAATATTGTAATGGTGATTCAGGATCTAGGTTCTAATCTTTGGGTTGAAAAATATTTTTTCCTTTATGATACTAAGTTTATACCATGCATGTATGGCAAATGTGTCACATTAATTCAGACAGACATCACTGATGTCCTGAATAATAAAACCATGGATATTTGATAATGCTAGGATGCAGATGTGGCAATAAATTTTCCTTGGCAGATTCCAATACCACTTGGGTGGGTAGGGGATTGTCTCATTGTTAAGTTTTGTAATGTGTTATCTTGCTATACTTTGGCCTACAAAAAAGTAGAGTTGCAACATATCATTTAGCAGAAAATTAAAATGTTGATATCTGATGATAGTCTGTCTGCATTTTTTGATGCTTCAGAAATTATCTAAACCTAATTTTAGGTGATTTAGATTTGTGAACTAAATCCCCATGTACCAATCTCGGTCTGGATACTTCGACCCAGTGGCAGGCTCCCCTGCCCTTTCTCTGACTCAAGTTCACTCTAAGGACACTCAGTGACACTCTTGAAACCACGCCCCAGAACAGAAATCCACCTGCAAACCATGCGTCTGCTGTCTTACGGTCTCCTAAAAACCTCCTGCCCAGGAGGGGCATTTTCAGTGCCAAGAAGATGAACCAGTAGGTCCTCCTTTAGCCAACGGTGTTCTGCTTATTGAAGATTGCTGAGGGGATAGCAAACGGTTTACATGTTCTGGATCTTCTACCCAAAGTATCCCCCTGCCTCTGTTTTCGCCTATAGCTTCCTCGTCAGTGATGAAATATGAAGCATTGCTTGGGTGCGGCAGGTACTGCCCTCCAAAAGCTTACATTCTAACGGCAGAGACAAACCTATTGAGGAGCAATGCTGCCCCCAAAATGCAAAACATTTTAACTTAAAATCATAAAAGAATGCATTTGTCTAACAAATCAATACTATGGGTAATTATTTATATGGCACTTTCACAATATGTAAATATAAACACAAAACCCCACATATTATGTGCAGAGACACACTTATGTATTATTTTTAAAAACAAAAAAACCTGCCATCAGCTCACAGCTTCCCTATAGAAAATTCCCAAGGTCGTAACTCGTTACATTTATTTACCCACGTGCAGTGCCAGGGCGCCTCACCGTGAGACACGCATGTATGTTAGGGTAAAAGCGGATAACATGGTATTGGGCCTCCGGAGTCTGCAGGGGGAAAACAGGCTAGAAACGGTAGGCAACAGTCACACTAAAGCCCAAGCTACACGTTTTCGTACAAGCTAAGTTTTTGACTCTACAGTAAGAATTGCCGCGATCCAGGCATAGCCGGCTTCTCAGTGACCGGACCGTAGCTGTTGTTCCAACGGGCTCGTGGTCAGCAAAACCGTATTCCAACTGTTCCGGCTCTGCCACTGCAAAAGCTCCAGGTCTCCTCCGCCGGTTCGAGTCCCACCAGAGTCCGTTAACATTTGCGCTGAACACCGCTCTGTGGAAGGACACCTGTCACTTCCTCAAGCTGTGGAGATTGTACTTCTAAGCTGTCTAGATCAGCATCATATGCGAGGATTACAGTTTCAATTTTAGTCATAATGTGTGGACTGGATGACCCACTAAGTATTATGAATTTACCAAGATGGCTGGCTTTGTTTCAACTGGAAACAAAGGAGCATCATCACAAATTCAAGAGGGAGGGCACTTTCCTGCATCTGTGCTTGCACTCACAGACATCAGAAGGCAGGGTAGCCCAGCTACATTACGTATGGGAAGTCAGAGTGGAGACACCCCCACACTCAGATTTTCATGAGTAAAATCGGAGGAGAACACAGAGTAGGTGAACTTACTGCTTTTGTTCTTTTCAATATGCAAAAGGATAAAGAGAAAGCTTCACTAGACCGACACACAAAAAAACAAACTCAGTGCTATTGCTCAATGTCTCCTCCTAAGGACTCAACAGGACAGGAAAGATCTGTCCTTGTGGGTGGCCGAGTAGAAAGCCCATCTTTCTCAGCACTCTTTCTCCCGGGGAGCACCTGGTGGTTCTGAACTGCTGTCCTTGCAGCTAGCAGCCCGATGTATAACCACCACGCCACCAGGGTTCCATCACTAGTCCTTTAGAGGGAGAGTTTCAACTCAAGACTCCCAAGAATTCCTCCTCGCTTTCCATCTCCAGCGTATCTTTGTTCACTAGGCTCAGATCGGAAAAGCAGAAAAGTTTATAAACCAGAAAGTTTTAAGTCTTTGCAATTACTTTACACCTCTGGGGTTTAAACAGACTTTGAGGTGACAGTTTTTAAATTCAATGTACTGAGAAGGCAACACTGATATCATTTTTAAAGAAATGGGGCATTTTAATGGAATGAAGCGAGTATGTAGAGGATTGACGGCAGTGTGACTGAATTGGAGAAACTGGTATCAGAAGTCGGTCATTTATTTGGAAACGAAGCTGCGTTGTGAACAGGGGAACTCCCCAGGTGACATTTGCTGAAGGGAAGCCACCGACCCGGGCCTGTTCCTACAAACAGACTAGGAACATTGGCAAGAGCGTCTCACAATGCTCCTTTCAGTTGGACCCAGGCTCAAAAGGCTGTGCCTGGGGGTTAGCAATTCCAAGCCAAACCCCAATCTGAAAGGCATAAATGATCATCGGAGCCATGCTCATTAGCATTTTCAACGGCTAGCAAATGATTGTTTCCAGTACTTGTCCACTGGTGTGATGTCTCACAGTAACCAAGTGTTTAGAACATCCAGTTCTTCAAATAATGAATCCTTTTTGATTACTTATTACTTACCCTGCATCTCAGCTTAAGAAACATAATATGAATTGCATTTATCCAAAGAATCAAGTGGTTCTATATTAAGAACTAACATATCCATTTTGATCCCTGTTTCCCATATAATCACATTCCCTAGTATGCAGGGGAGCCCTAAAGAGCTACAAAATGGGCCCACGCCCAGGGAAGGGGGCCTCTCTACACACTCACTGCTGGTGCATCTGCCTTGGTCTTGGAAAATGAACTCAGAAATCTGTTCGGATTCTACTATTAGCATTCTTGGGAGGGGGAAGGGTGCTCTGAAAAGAAAACATTCTCTATTTTGATCCCCAATTAAAACACAGTCACCCAGCCATGTGAACCTTCAACTCCACACTCCATTTGGTTGACTGAGGGGTAAGAGGGGAAAGGAAGAAAGGGGAAAACCAAATGTGAGCCCCCCCCCCATCTTTTGTCATTACTGTTTTTAACCTAATATGTCTCTCAAAGTGTTTAGCTACCATGGTGATGGGAGCAGGCGAAAAATATAGAAACACTGAAAGAACAAATTCCCTCAGAATATTTTAGGGTTTCTAACTCGAAGCTTACCATGGAATTACAGAAGCAAACAAGTTGAAAATAGATTCTCACAACTTAGAAATGGTCCAAACCAAGCTTTTCTTACAGAAGTGTTTTAAACCTGTCACATTCTCCTGACAGAGAGCTTCCTGCTTGATTTTCATCCGCCATTAATTGCCAGGTGGAGAGTAGAAAACGTATCCATTGCCTCTAACAGTGGCTTTTAACAGGAGTGACCCGGTCCCCATGAAGACACCTGGCAATGTCAGGGGACATTTAGGATCTTAGAGCGGGGTAAGAGAGGAAGGGGAGGGGTGGGGTGGGAGCGGAGGGTGCTGAAAGCAGTATCAAGATGGTAGCGGCCAGGAGGGTTGCTAAACGTCCTAACTAAGCAGAGAGAGCCTCTCACAGAAAAAGCTGTGTTACCAGTTGCCGGCACCCGCATGGGCGCAGAGGAGAACCGCTCTCGGAGGGGTCCGGGAGAGATCACTGGGCTTGTCTCCCACAGCATGACCACCATCATCCAGCGAGGAGTCACGTGTTTGACTGTCTGCCCCACCCAGGGACTCCCCCAAGAAGTAATTGGTTGGTCCCAACTGCAAAGAGTGCTGAAGTTGAGATCCTCCTGGTTTGCCAAAGCTACTCAAAGAAAAGTTGGCTCGTCGCTAACCATTGCTGAGTTATGAGCATCTGTTTTCAACTTGGATGCTCCTGTAATTCCATGGCACGCTTTCGTCAGAAACCCTGATGGGCCTTCAGCACTGGAAAGGAGAGATTCATAGCAACTCAGGTTCTAATTTGAGTTAGAACAAGGTTAGATACATGGTCTCACTATAGTGGCCATATAAGGCTAGGCAGAATTGGCCCACTAGGTTTCCAAGATTGCCAATCTTTACAGAAGTAGGAAAAAAAAGTATTTTTAAATCATTTTATTGGGAGCTTTTACAGAAATCACAACATTCCATAGTTGAATCACCTCAGGCAGTATTGTACAATTGCTACCTAATGTGTGAAAGCCTACTTCTTATCCGATGGAATGGCTCGTGATTTTGAACTGGTGACCTTGCAGTTAGCTGTCCAACTCATCAGCCACTGCAGCACTGGGGCTCCTCGCTTGGGTCAAAGCAAGTAAGAGGGGCTTACATTGCTCTACACGTGTGACCAACAGCCCTTCATATATACGCAAGACACAGTCCCAAAGACTAGTACGGAGGAGAATTTACAGTTGAATGATTCAGAAACTCACAAAAAGTATAAGATGTGAAAGAAGTACTTGCAAATAAACCTGACAATAACACATTTTAATTTTAGGAAATAAAGAATGATAATCAACTAAATGAAGAGCTATCAATTGTACCTCAGATATTTGTAGTAATAACAGGTACCATACACTTCATTTTTTGGCAGCTCCCTGTTCACACAACTGTTGTAGAATGACCTTCAGCAAAATGCTACTTGTATGTGAAATTAAAGATGCTGTTCTATAATGTGCCCGTTCTGGTGGGTCACTTTTCCTTGGAATGGGCACAAATATGAATCCCTTCCAGTTAGTTGGCCAGGTAGCTATCTCCTTAATCTGGTCACATCCCTGATACAATTAGGGTTGGTTTCATTCAGGGTGTAGCCTACCCTTAGTATAAACTGACAGTGTAAGGGAGATAGCTCAACTCCTATTGATGGATTTGCAGACTGTATCTTATTCATTAGCCTACTGTATCATCTACCCACTCGAAGAACCATCAGTGTACTGCCAACCTTGGGTTCATTCACCTTGGCATCCACCAGCCTGTGGTCTTCCTGCTTCCTGTTCATTAGCTCCTGCAGCCACTGGAGTCAAGAGAAGCCTCCAGCTGACATTTGACCCACTGACTTGAACCAGACTGGAATGACCACTTCCGTAACTGTGTGACTTGTCTTGCTGTAAATCTCTTTCTATGGACATAAAGGCATCTCTGGTTTTGCTTTTCTAGGAAAATCCAGCCTAGATGGAAACCTACCTACAGGTGTTCTATGGGGCTCCTGTGAGCTGGGATTGACTTGACGGCAGTGTACTTGGGACTTTTTATTGAGTGGGAAATGCCAGCCAGAAAATAAATATGTGGTAACATGATCAAGAACGATGGTTGATCACGGAAGGCATCACTGTGAAGGGGTCATTTAAGAGAAGCATCCATCAGGTTTGCCTGGTGGTTTCGTAGGGTTAAAACTGAGCAAGCCCGGAAAACACCGATGAGCTGACCAGCCCATATATACTCCTGGAGCTCTGTACTGTCCGTGTCCAACGAGTGGTGTCTACATGCGAAATCACGAAGAAGGCAGACAGAAACAGAAAGGTCAGAGCTGGAAAAACAGAGCTGAGAATCACAGAGAAGTCACAGACTCATGAATGGTATTAAACACACAGAACTACATGCCACTGTGGCAGCAGAGGAGGGAAGAGAGCCTCCCCATGATAGAGTATTTGTCTTTCTAGTGAAAATAAGGATGCTTTCTTCTCGATCTATGTAGTCATTACCTTTCAAACTTAAAATCTCAAACTCGCTGTCATCAAGTGGATTCTGACTCTCCGCAACCCTACAAGACAGGGTAGACATGCTCTGTGGGTTTCTGAGACGGCAGCTCCTTACAGGAATAGAAGCCCACCTGTCTCCAGCAGAGCAGCTTGTGGCTTGAACCTGCTGACCTTGTGGTTGGCAACCCACCAAGGGACCCACTCTGCCACCAGGAAATCAGATATAGAGACGATCGTCAACATTCCGGCTATTTTGGGTAACTTGTGCTCCTTTGCTTGAAGCTCTATGAAAACATCACGCCAAAGCACGCGGCACTGGACCACCTCAGGTCATGCCCTCATGAGTCCCTCTTCGTGGGCACAGGTGAGGCCACCTGTTCAGAACCGGTTTACTGGCTGCTCGTTCCCTTTCTATTTCCCAAGCTCCCCTGCACAGACGTTCTTGTTTCTGCTTAATACTTGATCTCTTTTTCCACCACCCACTCAATGAGTATGACCCTGACCCTGGACTTTCACAACCAAATGCCACCCTCTCCCAGTTAAGAAACGGAAGACAGGAGGAACTGAGTCGATAAAAACTCCCCCAGGGCAAGTTTCACTTGAAAGGGGTCTACAGTGCACTGCATCAGTCAATTTGAAAAGCCACCTGCCAGAGTCAATTGGCATTCACAAAAAGGAACCATTACCTGACTCAACAGGTGGTCCGTTTAAACGATGGGATTAGTCCAACGTGTCTGGTGACCTATTTCAAGAAACTAAATAGAAAACTTCCCAAGAGGCTAGCAGGTGATTGAAAAGATGAACTGTTTGCAGCCGATCTTTTAAAATCTAACTGGATTCGGCCAATCTACTGGGCAGAGGTAATAGCAGAATAAATAAAGCATTAGAAACAATTAAAGTCCTGTGGCTTAGAATGGCTGTCAGTAGGATTTCCTGGCAGTCAGATGAGAATGCCAGGTGGAGGGGCTGCTTCTTTTGGCTAAGGAGAGTAATTCCCAGGGCGTTAAAAAATCTCCCATGAAAAAAGACTCTGAAAAGGTTGACCTTCAGCGAGATGTGATTAATCAGAATACAATACTCCTGAAAAGTCAGGCCCCTGAAAAGGCCAAGGGAGCCACAGTGGTGACCCTTAAAATGATAAATTAACCGGTTGCCATAAAGTATTTCCAACTCAGGGCAATCCTGTGTGTGTCAGAGCAGAACCGGGTTCCAGGGGGCTTTCAATGGCTGATTTGAGGGACCTACGCCGCTCCTCTTAACGCCAAGCACATGAACCACTTCACCGCAGGGAAGCTGGCGGATATTGTTGTTGTTACTAGACACTCAGCGATCCGACACACAGCGCAACGGAGAACGATGCCGTCCTGCACCAGCCTCGTCACTGTGGCCCTGGTGAGCCCACTGCTGCAGGCACGGTGTCTCCCCATCTCATTGAGGGTGCCTCTGTTTCACTGGCTTTGCCAAGCACGGCGACCTTCTTCAGGGGTGGGTCTTGCCTGACAACATGTATAAGGCCTAGGGAAAAAAGCCTCACTTCTAAGCAGCATTCAGGCTGCACATCTTTTTTTTTTTTTAAGGTGAAGGTGAAGGTGAAGGTGCTGCACATCTTTCCAAGGCAGATTTGTTTGTTCTGTGCAGGATTCCATCGCAATCCTTCTTTGGTCTTATTCCTTTTCCAACGTTTGCTTTTTTATCCCTTTAAAGAAGTCGTTGCAACAGGTGGGCCCAATGCATTCTATTGTAATTTCTTGACTACTGCTTCCATGGGCATTGAGTACAAATTCAATTAAAATGAAATCTTTTCAATGTCCACATTTTTCCATTTATCACGTTTTCCTACTGGTCCGGTTTTGAGGACTTTTGTTTGCTTTTAGAATGAGTTGTAATCCACACTGACGGTTGCAGACTTTGATCATCATCAGTAAGTCACTTTTAGACGGATGGTTATCAAGGGAGCCGTTTAAGTAGCACATAAGGGCAATGGTGGTTAGTGGTAGACTTCCCACCTTCTTGACAGGAAACTCAGGCTCAATTCCCAGCCAATGAACATCATGTGCAGCCATCACATGCATGTCATTGGAATAGTTTGCGTGTTGCTCTAGATACTGAGCAGATTTCTGCAAAGGCTCTTAGATTAAAATAGACTGCGGGGGGGGGGGGGCTAGTAATCCATCGACTTACAAACCCCAATCACAGCAACTCACACGCAACAAGCTGTACGGGACGCGTTTCGTCCCATGGGAAGCGGGCTGCTGTCGAGGAGGAAGCCAGGTCAATGGCAGCTAACAAGTAGGATTTATTTGCCTAAAACAAGAAATCATTCAAATTTCTCTAATTGTTCACCTGCATGTTGATCAACATCACTAATGCTGCAGTATGTTCTTTCATCTACACACACGTTGTTGTCAGGTGCCATCGACTCAGCTCCAACCCATAGCAAACCTATGCACAACATAAACCTACATCTTGTACGAGGATAGACAGCCTCCTCTTGCTCTTGTGGGACAGCTAGTGGACACAAATGGCCAGCCTCGAGGTTAGCGACCCAACTTATAACCTACAAATTTCCCCATCAAATCAGGAAGAAGGCACAGCCACACTCTCTAGCCACCTTTAGTGAGCATGCGAGTCAACGTTCTAATTATTCAACATTAGTAACGTAGAAAGATGGGAAAAAGGATGAGCGAAGTTGTCGATTATTCATGTATAAATAACCCTACAAGATAAAAGCAAATTAGTAGAATTACTGAAAAACGACGTAGTCAATCAGGTTGCAGGATACAAATGGTTATTTCTACATACGGGGCAACCTGGTGATGCAACGGGCCAAACGCGGTGCTAACCAAACGGTGAGTGGTTCAAACACACCGGCTGCTTCATGGGAAAGAGACAAGGCCAGCTATTTGAGTACAAATCCACAGCCTCACGACCTGTCCCGTCAGCAGCAATCAATTTCACAAAAGAGATTGGCTTGGGGCTTCTAGATGTCAGCACACGCACTGCCACTGAGCAGACCACATGCAGAATGACCACGTTGAACAGGGCGGAGCTAATCCTTGGGTTTCCAAGACTGTAACAGAGCAGAGAGCCTCATCTTTCCCCTACTGAACACCTGGAGGTTCTGAGCTATGGACCTTGTGGTTAGTAGCCCACTAGCAGCCACCACTCCACCAGGGTCCCTAGCAAGTATCAGTAAAACAGCATCATTTAAAGAAGTACATAAAAAACCAATCACTATGTGAATATCTAATGAAAAACTACAAAATTTCAATATTGAAAACTTCAAAATACTGCTGAGGGACATTAAAGAAGGTCTAAGTAAAAAGAGAGATAGGCAAAGGTCACAGATGAGAAGTCTCAATATTGTTAAATTGTTCTCAAAATGGAAAACAAATTCAATAAGCTCAAGTAGGCTTTTATTGGTGTGTGTGTGTGTGTGTGTGTGTGTTCATAAATTTATACGAACACCCAGGAATCTCTAAACAAAGTTGAATGAGAACTAAAACAAAGTTGGATGATTTACATGACCCGATTTCAAGATGTATTACAGTTACATGTCTCCAGGCCGTGTATAAATGACCCAAGAACAGAAACACATAATAACAGGGAAAGAGAGAACAGATGCACTGAGTCGTCTATGAACCAGGACTTGCTGTACAAATGGAAAGACAAAAATGAAGCCCAAGAGTAGCAACCGCATGCACAACTAAATAAAGCACTGGCCAGTCCCGCACCAGCCTCACAATCATTGTGTTTGACACCGTTATTGTCAGAATTGTGCCGATCCGTCTCATTGAAGGTTTTGTCACTTGCTCTCTAATTTACGAAGCATACTGTCCTTCTCGAAAAACTGGTCTCTCTTGATAACATGTCCAAAGTTAAGTGAGATGCATAGCCTCGCCATTCTCACCTTTAGAAGCAAAAGAAAATCCCCGAAGCTCAAGTCCATCAACATCGGTAAGGCTGAGCCCACTGTAAGGTGTCTTCCCACATGAGGGGCTCAGCCTCCAGCAATGAATCAGAGCATGTAACCCTGCTAGCCCAAAGACTTTCGTATAATGTTTGACCAACTTACAAGTTCAAAAGTCCACTGGCAACCTTGTCTGTATTAGTCTGGAAGCGCCACCAAAATCTGTCCACCAAGTTGACCTTTTTTGGTATCTGAGATAACAGTGACATTGCTTCCAGCATCACACACAAGTGGCCACCTCATCTCATTTACAGAAAAGTGGGGCTGGATTATAATATGACATGGTCTATCAGCCTAAATATAGAAGATCAAACTATAAAACATCTTAGAAACCAGAATACCATCACAACTGTGGCTGAAGTTTTCTTTGATAGTTCAAACGTAAATTTTCAGTTCAACATGAAATATCGTTAAGAAAACGAGAAGACAAGGGATAATATTCATAATACTTATGACGAAGCTGAAAAATGACTCATATTCAGAGAATATTTTTTTAAATCTTACAAGTATAAAAGCTAATAACAAATGACAAAACTTTTAACAAATGGTAATCTTTTTAAAAAACAGGTGTTTAAAGGGCTTATAAGCATGCAAAAAGATGTCCAACATCATTAGTCATCAGGAAAAACCTACTGAAATTACAGTAAGAGGCTATTTCACATCAGCAGATGGCTGAAATTTAATTTGGGGCAAGAGAGTGGTAGCTGGCAACATCAAATGCTGGTGAAAACAGGAGCTACCAGAACCATCACAGACTGCTGGTGTAAGCACAAAGTGGCCAGTGTGTGTTTCTCACAAAGTCCACCACTGGGATTAACCAAAGAGAAACCGAAAATACATGTTTCAAGTATTACTTGCCTTAGTCAGCAACCCTGTCCCTTACCTGGCACCTTTGGTTTTAAGATTGTTGACATTGAAGCAAATGGAGGCCAATCCTCTAGTGGGCTGTTTCCATGAGCTTGAAGCTATGGATCTGTGGCTCCTCTTATACACTCAGTCACTCAGCTACTCCCGATCCCTCAGGCTGTTTCTTGTTGTCATCAAAAGCAAATGTATTAAATGGGGAACCTAGAGTTATCATTGCGCAACGGCTATGATGACTTGTCTAAAATAGGTACTGAGAGGTAATGAGAAATTAAAGAGCAGAGAATGAGAAGCAATCTTTTACGCTGTCTCAGATGGACTCATCTTCACAGGGGGAAGACGCCGAGCCTCGCCTACTTGTAACCCATGCCCACGCATTTGGGCCGCTACTCACTTTTCCCGAAGATGCAGTGGGCGCAGATGTAATACGCTTGAGAACTTTTACACTGGTCAAACACTGTATGAAAGATGTGCTCTAGGCTAATTCACTCTCGGAAGTGACAACACCTAACATTTAATACTGCTCCGTTAAAGACACGCATTCATCTCGTACACGTAGCAGTGAATTATCCTGTCCAGAGGTAGAGACAAGAGGTGTGCGTTCGTGTAACGTAGCACACATTTCAGTTGCCCTGGAATGTACAGCTTGTTTTCTTTGCTCTGCACATGTTTTATTGGGGGACTCCTGCTACCTAATTTCAACCTAACTCCAAATTCGTTATGGTCTCCATAAGCGGACCTCTACACATCATCTCTCTTTTGAACGGGGAGACTCGCCTTACAAAGATTCAAAATGCTTCTTGTGAGGTAAGTATGTCCCTTGCTCCTGTTTTGTTTCTCTGATTCTGCAAAGAGATCATTCCCAAGGTAGCTGACATAACCTCTTTGCTATTCCCAGCTGTTGTGCTTTTTAAATCCCAATACCCTGGAAACAAATTCTATGAATCAATTCTATCACCACCTTTCTTAGTGTTTTTTTTTTCTTTTTGTACATTGCAAAGGAAAGCCCAGACGGTATGAGCTCAGAAATGTCCTTCTAAACAGGAAGTCTTAGGACGCATGGGAGAATCAGCCCATTTTTTGGTCCTCAGGAGAGTGACCAATTACAATTGAAGGAGGCGTGTCCACGTGAGCCAGGGGCAGATCCCGTGTGAGGGCGTTTTCAGAGCACTGTCCTTAGAGTCAGCACGGGCTACTCCCGAGGTGCGAGGAAGGGCTGCTGGCGAGGGGCTGCTGTCAACGCAGAGGCGACCTCGGCCGGCGTCCACGTGAGATGGCATCAATGCACTGACGGAGGGGCCTCTCCAACCGTGCCATGCACTGCTGATACGGGTTAACAGTATGACAGTGCTGTTTCACTCTGGGAGAGGGGGAAACAAATGTCACTCTGCACCACCTCCCCATCTGAGCACACCCAGAAATGCCTAAGAAGAAACCCCGAGAGTCACAGCCTCTGTGAACACACTGACTCAGTGACCCCTGTGGGTTCTGTGGGTTTCCAAGACTGTGGCTATTTATAGGAGTAGAAAGGCCACTCTATCTCCACAGGGTAGCTGATTGGTATCGAACTGCTGACCATGCAGACTGCAGCCCGACAGGTAACCACAACACCACCATGAGAAGTCTCCTCGCCTAAGAAAAAAAGGTCTGTCAATGTACTTCTTAAAATTTAGCCTTGGAACAAGGCCCACATGGAAGAAGCACACCAGCCTGTACGATCACGAGGTGTCGAAGGGATCAGGTATAAGGCATCAAAGAACAAAAAAAAAAATCTTACCAGAGTGAATGAAGGGGGTTAGTGCAGAGTGGAGGCCCAAAGGCCATTTGTCAGCCACTGGAGATCCCCTCGCAGAGGGGTCTAGGGGAGGAGATGAGTCAGTCAGGGTGCGATGTAGCACCGATGAAGAATACAGCTTTCCCCCAGTTCCTAAATGCTTCCTCCCCTCCCAACTACCATGATCCGAATTCTACCTTGCAAGTCTGGATAGAGCAGAGGTTGTACACTGGTGCAGATAGGAGCTGGAGGCACAAAGAATCCAGGGTAGATGATACCTTCAAGACCAGGGCTGTGAGGGGCGATACTGGGAGAGTAGAGAGTGAGAGGGTTGAAAAGGGGGAACCGAATACAAGGATCTACATGTGACCTCCTCCCTGGGAGATGGACAAGAGAAAAGTGGGTGAAGGGAGACATCGGACAGGGCAAGATATGACAAAATAATAATTTATAAATTATCAAGAGCTCATGAGAGAGGAGGGAGTGGGGAGGGAGGGGGAAAAACGAGGACCTTCCACAGAGAGGACAACATGGCTGGCCCCACTATGAGACATGATGCCCCTCACTGACCCATGGTCCTGCAGGGGACAGCACCGGAGACACAGTGTGGGAATTGCACCTGACCTGATCCCACCACACCGAGGCAAATCACTGGGGGAGTGCAGCGGAACAGCAAGGGAATGGAGTGGCAAGGTCCCCAAGGAATGTTGAAAGTGAACTTTGGTGCTAGGGTGTGGTGCCCCAACAGACTGGACTGGAAAACACTTCTAAAGGCCAACAAACGATCCTTGAACTTAAAAAAAAAAATTAAAAAAAAATAAAAGAGGACCTGATGCCAAGGGCTTAAGTGGAGAGCAAATGCTTTGAAAATGAAGAGGGCAAAGAATGTACAGATGTGCTTTACACAATTGATGTATGTATATGTATGGATTGTGATAAGTTGTATGAACCCCTAATAAAATGTTTAAAATAAATAAAAATTAAAAAATAAAATCTAGCCTTGGGACACTCCCCCTCGCCCCTCTCAGTTCTACTCTGGCACAAGGGCAACTGGTCAAATGCTCCTGGCAAGCTGAGGTCACCCGTCTCTACATGACAACAGGCCTTCACGCCAACATAGCCGAACTGAGGGCAAAGGCGGAAATCTCAAAACAAAAAGCAGCATTCTGCGGAAAGGCTCACCCAAGGCCCCGCACGGAATGGCAGATTTGTAGAGGCTCTGAAATAGTGACCACCAAGAACTTCCTGGTCCATGCCAACAGAAACCTATGGCTATAAGCCCTTGATGTGTAAATACTGTCAAATATGTAAGCCTTTTATGTGTAAATATTATAGAATACCAGCAAGTCACTGTAATGCAATACAAGGGGCTTTCCAAAGCCTTGGGGAGATGGGATCATCCCAGTACAAAGTGTTGTCGAAAGCAGTCGGTCCTCAGAGTTACTGAGCTAGACAGAGAAGGTTTACTTACAGCCATTCAAGCAAAGAATAAAAGAAAACATCTCCTGGTTTGGACACGTCACAGTTTACAGGAGTGGCTGTCGTAGCTCTCGCTTGGGACGAGCTCTCTACAGCACACAGTCCTAGAGAAGGCTGCCCAGCCGAGATGGCGAAGGTCAAGACAGGAAAGCAACACAGACCTCTGAACTTGGAGGGGGTTAGAAAGTTAGAAAACCCAAGTAACTGTGTCTCTGCATCTTCTCTGGTACATAACCATTGAGAAACAGTAGCTGAAGAGTTGTTATGAAGAGCCTGGTGTTCACTCAGATTTGAAGGCACCATTCCATGACGGGGGTGGGGGTGGGGTGGTGTACATATCAAGAATACATTTGTGAGAATGGCGATACCAGGAAGGTGAGAGGGGGAACCGATTACAAGGATCTACATATAACTGCCTCCCTGGGGGACGGGCAACAGAAAAGCGGGTGAAGGAAGATGTCGGACAGTGTAAGCTATGACAAAATGATAATTTAGAAACTATCAAGGGGTCATGAGGGGGACAGGGAGGGAGGGGTAAAATGAGGAGCTGATACCAAGGGCTCAAGTAGAAAACATATGTCTTGAGAATAATGAGGGCAACAAATATACAAATGTGTTTGACACAATGGATGGATGTGTAGATTGTGATAAGAGCTGTACGAACCGCCAATAAAATGATCTTTTTTAAAAAAGAGAGTTACAGCTCCAAGGGCTCAAATAGAAAGTAAATGTTTAGAAAATAATGATGGCAGAGTATGTATAAATATGCTTGATGGATGTATGGAATGTTTTAAAATAAGAGCTGTAAGAGCCCCAAATAAAATGATTTCAAGCAAATAAACCAAAGAATATATTTGATGCACTGAGCAAACGACAAAAGACCTGGTGGGCTGTTATCAAGAACATCATACACGAAGAAAGCAAGTCAGGAAGGGAGGGAGGACCAAAGTGGCTATCAGAAGGGACTCTGAAACTTTTTCTTAAATGCAGAGTCGCTAAATCAGTGAAAGAAACAATGAAGTAAAAGAGCCACACAGAAAATTTCCAAGAGCAGCTTGAAAACCCAAACTATCATCATGAATGTACAAAAATCTGGATTTAAAAAGTCGAAACGGATGAGCATGTTCAGCCTACTGCAAGTTGAAAGAATCTAAGGAAAAATTCAAAACCTGAGTCACAAATATTTAAGGATTCCACGGGCAAAATACTGAACAATGCAGGAAGCAAACAAAGACGATGGGAGGAATACACAGTCACTGCAAGGACGAACTGGCAGACCTTCAACCATGATCAAGGACCAACGGCACTGAAAGAAGAGAGCCAACCGGGGCCAGACGCAAATGCAAACAGGCTTTAAGAACTGACAGAACACCAATTGACATGAAATGTTTCAACAAGCTGATGAAGCACAGAAGCACTTACATATCTATGAGATGTAGAAGGCAGTTAGCTACCTGGCCAGCCAACTGAAAGAGATCCCTATTTATATCCATTCCAAGAAAGGTGGCTCAATTGAATGTGGAAGTTAATGAACAGTATCATACCATTAATATCACAAGCAAGTGAAACGCTGCTGGAACAGTACATTGACAAGGGGCCACCACCAATTCAAGCTGGATTCTGAAGAGGGCATGGGATGAGGAGCGTTACTCCTGGTGTCTCTGCTACAACGAGAGGATTAAGCCTAAAGCAGTAATTCTATGTTCCGGTTGGCTACCATGGCTGGTCCTGGTGCTGTAGTAGGTTCAAAGCCACCAGGCATTCCACAGGTGAAAGATGAGACCCTATCTCGTCTACTCCATCCTACACAGTCACTGAACTAGAACCACCGCGACAGAAGTCTGTTTGGTGTGGGTTTATCCTAGGGGACTGCAAGCCTCAAAGAATGTGGTGAATTTATAAAGTTAAAAAAAATGAATTCACCTTATTTATGAAGACCTAATCTACAACAAAAATCAAATTCGGGATGGTGGGAAATCACTTTGAGGAAATTAGTAACCAACTAACTATACATGTTTGAGATTTGAACCAAAAAGATTATTTCTCATACTTCTAAGTTGTCTTAGTTTATCATACTAGGAAGATGAAATTTTTTTAAAAGTGTTGGTTAACAAGCCAGCGAGTCAGTCAAGTGTTCTAATCTAGTAACAGAATATCCACTATAAGACAGGGAACAAAAGAACACTAGCAAGTTACCTTTTGCTCAAAACCAACCTTGAATCTGATGATTACGTGGCGTGCCTGTGGCCAATGAGGAGACAGGTAAAGGAGCAATGGAAGGATTCACAACCTACCACCACCTGCAGACCTCTCCCCAGACATCGTTTCTCTGCAAGTCCCTCCCAAGATCGAGCCCCGCCCCACTGTACCAATTCTTTACCTGAACTTGGGGTTCCTGCTCTCCTTCACTGAGAATGCAGTTCTACCTATGTGCCTGAATAAAAGATTGAAGGAACGGAAATGCGAGATCAAGGGAAAAAAAGGTTTTCCTCAATACTTTCTGAACAGAGATCGCACTGGGATCCCGTGGGAAGCACACTAGCAAGCGTGTCAGGCTGTCTATGAGGGTGGCTGCCATAGAAAGACCGAGCTGTAACGTTGTCAAAGCGTTCAGTTGCACATAAACCAATAGGGATTGTCCTCTGCCATGGACATGAAAGTCCCCACGTTCCACGGAGCCACACATAAGGAAAATCACGTAGGACCATTATCATCAGTGTCTGTGAATGAAACTCTTTTAAAAGTTGTCTTCCTCGACCATTTAAATACTAGCATCTCAATTTGCTGCTTCAAACTAAAAATGCTAACACCAATGAATCAAGGTGCTGAGTATTTTCCAACCATACAAAGTTATAAAATCATTTAAAACGAGGCAGAATTTGACGAATTCGGTTGAAGTCCGCCTCTCCGTCCCCGGGGTTGCCAGCCCCAGTGAGCTCGCTGCAGCTGTACAGCCAGAGAGGCTTCAAAGACATGGCTACATTCCTGCCAACATCACAGCTGCTCAGACACATTCTTTGGGAAATCCCATTTTCATTCCAGGCTGGGTGGAGTTTCTCAGAGTCCCAGGCTACAATCTGACGGGGCACAGCTCCAAACCTGAGCGACACCGCAAAGTGCAGGCTTGCTTCCAAACAATGTCTACGCCCTTTCGGGGAAGAGATGACAGGGCCAAGCTCTCATGGCTCACTCCCACTACACCACAGCAGCTCGGGACAAGTGACTGGAGGGGGCTGTCACTAATGGTCAGTGGCTGAAGGGCAGCAGCGTCTGCTTGCTCCTGGCAGGCACTTACAAGAAACACACTGCAAGTGCCTGAGGGCTGCGGCAGCCCCACTTACGTTGAGTCTCCGAGAAGCCCAGCAAACGAGTGTTCCGAGATGACTGGAACACCACTGGGAAGCCAACCGGGGGCATGTCTGACTCGAACATGAGTCTCTGCGGTGTGATGATAAATGGCACGGAACAACTGGCTTTGAGGTCATTATTAAATTCCAGAGTGAAGGCTAGTGGGAGCCTCAGTGCGCTGTGGGCGGCTGCAGAGGTGCCTGAGTTCTCGGTGAGGCATCCCCCAGTTATGCGAAGCTGCTACACACAGGGAGAGGGTGGGAGACGGCTGGAGAAGAGGCTTGGGCAGCCAGAGGCAAGGAGGGAACCATTCTGCTGTATTACAGTGGACACAACCAGCATCCAGGGAGCAGCTCTGGCATTCAAAGCTTCCCACGTGCACCTGGGATAAGCCGCTTCTCTAACGGGGGCCCAAAGTGGGGTTTTTGTGGTTTGGTTTTTTTAATTGAAGAATCTTACTCTTGCATTCTTTCTTTAGAGTAGTATATTATTTTACATGACTTCTTCACTTAAAAAGTATAATTTAGGCAGAGAAATATGCTCTAAAAGTCTCCTCCTGAAAACCTTGAAGCTCAGGAGGTAGCCCACGAGCAAGAAGCCCCGTGCGGCAGAAGGCGCTCAAGCTGCACTGAAAGCACCGGCCCAGGACAAGGCTCCAGGACGCGGTGGAACACCACCAACTGCAATGTGTCAGCAAGCGGAGGAAGCGCTGCAAGTGCTCACTCATCTGTGCTGGGGAATTGGGAAGGCAGCTACTTGGCCGACTGAGCAGGAAAGACCCATCAGAGGACCCGGTTCAAAGCAAGGGGACCCAACAGAACACTCACACTCTAGAGCAGTGGTTCTCCATCTTCCTCATGCCTCGGCCCTTTCCTACATTCCTCATGTAGTGGTGACCCCCCACCCCCACCCCCCAACCATAAACTTATTTCCGTTGCTACTTCAGCACTGTCATTTTGCTACTGTTAAGAATCGGGCGACCCCTGTGAAAGGGTCGTTGGATCCCTAAAGGGGTCATGACCCACAGGTTGAAACCTCTGCTCTAGAACAATATCATTTGATATCACGTGCAAGTAAAATTTTACTGAAGATAATCCAACAACAGCTGCAGCAGTACACTGACCGGGCGCTGCCAGAGGTTCAGGTCGGGTGCAGAAGAGGACGTAGAACAAGGGATATCATCCATGTTGAATGGATCGTGGCTGAAAGCAGAGTGCCAGGCAAATGGTTGCTTGTGCTTTATTGACCATGTCAAAGCACCCAGCTGTGTGGGTCATAACAAACTAGGGGTAACCTTGAGAAGAGGCAGAATGCCAGAACACGTCCTTGTGCTCATGCAAAACCTGCATGAAGACACAAGCAACGACTCAATGGTCTAACGGTCTAGACAAGTCGCCAACTCGTCCCATCTGAATACCAAGCAATCAGACAAGCTGGACTAGATGAAAATGAGTGCGGCATCAGGAATGACCGAAGGACTGCTAACAACCTGCAATATGCAGAAGACATAGCCTGACTGATTAAACATGAGGAAGATTTGAAGCGCTTGCTGATGAGGATTGCCGCTTTCAGCATAGATTATAACCCAGTAAAAGTCCAAAATCCTCAGAGCAGAACCACTGAGTAACATCATGATAAATGGAGAAAAAGGTAAAGCTGTCCAGAATTTTGTCTTGCTTGGATCCACAACCAATGCTCATGGAAGTAAGCAGTCAAGAGATCAGAAGATGTGATGCATTAGGTAAATCTGCTGCACAAGATCTGTTAGAGTATTGAAAAGCAAGAATGTTAACTTTGAGGTCTAAGGTGTGCCTGTCTCAAGCCAGGGTATTTTCAATCGCCTCATTTGCATGTGAAAGTTGGATAATGAACAAGAAAGAGCAACGAAGAATCGACGTGTTTGTTGTGCACTGGCAGGAAAACAAACAGATCTATCTTAGAAGAAGTACAGCCAGAACACTCCTTAGAGGCAACAATGGCATGACTTCGTCTCATGTACTTTGGACATACTGTCCCTGGAGGAAGACTTTGTGCTTGGCAAAGTTGAGGGACAGAAAAAAGAGAGAGAACAGCCCTCCCAGAGATGGAAGGACACAGTGGGTGTCACCGTGGGTTCCATATGGGAACAACTGGGAGGGTGGCCCCAGTGTGGGCAGTGCTTCACCTGAGTCAGACCAGACGAGAGGACGCCTAACAACGACAACGACAACAACAAAAACCCTGGAAAGTCGAGCTCTGTCAGAACAGATCTTTTCAAGAGACTGTCTCTTTTGTCCTAGGATAAAATGAGCAAAACCAGCAGAAATAATTGCTTGTGGTTTAGAAGGTGGGGGTATGCTTCACAGAGGTCACTATGTGGGCATTTCTGAGTTCTAGGTGGCCATTACCATCAGTTCATCAAGAGCTGGTGGGGCGACCTTCGCCGGCACCGGGAGAACAAGCACAGGAACAGCCAGTGAGTAACAGCAGCCTCTGGCTGAGGAAATTATAGATGGCTCTCATTTATAGCTATTATGTTGCTCTGCGCTTTCTATCCTTTTCCCAAGTATGTCTTAATTTTGTAAAAAGTTGCGTGTTTTCGGTTATTGTTTAATTTGCTGGGTAGTGTGTGAAAAATAAGATTTTTAAACAATCACAACTGATTGGATGCTGTTCTGAACAATCACCAAAATCTAGTTAAAAGGTGAGAAACACAGCCATGCTGGACCTTGGCCTGACTCTGTACAACCAGCAGGCTCTGGGCACGTGCCGAGTGGGCAGTTGGGCACTAGTCTCTCCGTTATACAATTAGATCATCAAGCTTTAGACGTGAATAGAGGCAGATGGCCTCTCCACACATGGTATTTAGTAGAGATTTATAGACTACAAAAGGGTGTCTAACTCCACGGACCAGATTCACTCTATTTAACTGGGGAGGGGAGGGAGGGGCACTTAGGAATTAACATTAATTCAGGAAACTGTGATTTCAATTTTACAAAACATCTGCTACCAAGGGAATAAGTGGTAATCCACCACACATTCCCCTATAGAAGTCTTTCCATCTATCAAGCACTCTGGAATTCTTGACTGAGGTCACTCACAGCTTGTATTAACAAGAGATAATCATTGCCACGGACCAAGTAATCTACTCCTAGCAATCTAAAAGCCATACACCCACTGCCATCCATTCGATTCCAACTCATGGAGACCCTATAGGACTGAGGACCACTATTCTGTTGGGCTTGGGGGCAACACGTCCTTATAGGAACAGACAGCCTCATTTAGTGACTGGTGGGTTTGAACAACCAACCTTGTGGTTGGCAACCCAACACCTGACACCCCCCCCCCATTAAGCCATTAGGGCTCCCTGGAGCCCATAAAATATTAAGTGCCCACTAAAAGTGAGCCTTTTAGGGTTGTCTGTTAGCCGAAAACCAATCTGCTATTGTTGAAATAATAGCAGCCCTGTGAGAGTAACACGCCCCCCAGGGTTTCCAGAGCTGTAACTATCAGAGAAGCAAACCTCCACATCTTTCTCTCCTGCTGGGGGTGAGTTGAGCTTAGACTGCCGACTTTTCAGTTCAGAGCCAAGTGCTTAATCACTGCACCAACAGGATTCCTCCCATTTCCAAAAGCCACTGCCACAGAGAAGATTCTGACCCACAGTAATCTTATTGGGGATTTCTGAGGCAGTACATCTTTACACCAACAGACAGCTGCAGCTTTCTCCTGTAGAGCAGGTGATGAGTTTGAACTGCTGACCTTGTGATTAGCAACACTACGCATCATCCACAAAGGCCACCAGCACCCCCCACACCATCTAGGTGCTGGTAATGACCCAATTAGCCACAATATGCAAATGATGGATAACTAAGTTGGCTCATTTATATGTTACTGAATGAAGCAAGGTCTCTTGGCTTCTAATTACAAAAGAAATTAAATGAAAGGTTAATTGGACATTAAACAAGTCCTTATGACAAACAAGATGACAGATCTCAGAAAATACTCATTGTAAAACCAAGGTGGATCAGGATTGGCTAATGATGGTCTTCCTAAGTGATACTGGGTGACAGCATGAACTCACCGTGTAATAAGGAGCCTTGGTGGCACAGCGATTAAGCACTGGACTGAACCCTTCAGCCACATGCCATGAGAAAGGGGTGGCTTCTGAAAAGATCAACATCTTCAGAACAGATGGGGGCAGTTCCACTCCGTCCTACAGGGTTAATAGGAGTCAGTTGGAAACCTGAATGAGTTTGCTTTTGTTGGGTTTACTCTCGTAAAAGGAATTCAGCCACGATATCCACTGACATGAAAAAGCCCTAGTGGCAGTGTCAGGGAAACACTGGACTGCTAACTGTGAGGATGGTGATTCAAACCCACCAGCTGCTTCACGGGGAAAAACGAGGCCTTAGAAACCCTACGTTGGGTCATGGTGTTGGAATCCACTTGATGGTAGTGGTTTGGTTTTTTGTTTGTTTCGGTTTATCGGTGGGGGGAAGGGGTATTCAGGAACATGAAGATATATTACCAGTTTCTTAGAATCTCACTGAAATCAACAATTCCAAAATGTACACACTCCGTCCTCCCCTCTGAGAGAGCGAGAGAGAGACAGAAAGAGATAGAGAGAGAAGCAGTGTGCCCAGGAAACACAACACTCTGTCCTGCTTACTATCAAATAGGAGGTGTCCACTCCCATACACACCCATGTGAAAATAAAGATAGAGCCCAGGCAGTGGACTCAGTTACAAGTTAAAGATCTGGTCTTTGTGTTTCTGATGAGACCGATCGGCTTGCCCTTTCCCCTTTAGAACAGACACAGGAAGAGACCAAGGTCTGGGTTAGACGCCCACACAGCCATCAGGGGGAGGGAAGGAAAACCAACACTCCATCCAGGGAAAGGGGCTCACCTCCGTCCCTAAGGGACTTAAAAATGCCTTCAACCGCACAATGGACATTTCACTTTTTCTTTATAAAATAAACAGAAACAAAGTAAAAGAACTTTTGGGGCTTCTTTTAATTTAAATGCTTGTCTATTTAGCGAACACAAAAAAAAAGACTTTCATTCACTGCACAGGCCGGGACCTGTGGGGCCTCTGGCAGCCCGCTGACTGGTCGTCTTCCTCCGAAGGGAAGAGAGAGCGAGAGCATGGGATTCCCTCCTAGACGGGAGCAAGGCTGACCAGCAGGGCAAGTGGGGAGAAGCACAACAGGCTCCCCTGCCTCCGTTGCATTGTGCAGGCTAATGCAGGCCCTTGCCCCTTCTGGAAGGGAACCACTGCCACCTCAAGCCGAGGCCACTCGGGGCAACGCAGGTGTGTCCAAGTACAGCGGTGCTCCATACGGCTGTCTGAGGCGGGTGTGTGGGGAGGAGATCACCGAGGTGCCTCTGGGCAGGCTACCACCGCCTAGCTTTGGGTGGGCAGCTGAGCACACTCATTAGCTGCGGTGTCAAGGACTCTCTTCCGGGGGAGGGCGAGCAAACGAATGGACTGGAAGCAGGCAGCAGGCAGTTACACCTTCCTGGCGGGAATGGTCCAGAGCGTCCCTGCTGTCAGATGGCATTCCCTGTTGCTCATTCGATGGAGGGAAGGAACTTTACTTTTTAACAAACATACACTTACCCTTTATAATATGTCCAGATCGGAGAAAATGTCTCCTTTCCTAATCCCCTCAACTAGAATAAAATGTAGACAATGTTTTATTAGCGGTAATCTGGATAACTAACTGGTGCCAATTTAGATGACCGTGCTTTGCTTCCCCAGACAGAACGGTCTGAGTCTAGTGCTTTGGAGTCAAGGGTTCAGAGACCTCACCACAGTCACTGCCCAGTTCTCCTGCCCAATGGGGGAGAGTCCCCCCACTCAGGCCCCACCCTACCCCCACCCCTTGGAGGCACCATTTCATTGTCAAGGTATAAAAACACAATGCCACAACCCCTTTCTATTAAAATAAAATCTAAAAGGCCACTCTACCAAAAAAATAAATAGCCCTATCCGTCAGCCAAACTGATTTCCCCCAATATTTTCCTTTAACTAAACAGCTTTTTCATAACATTGAAGAGATTAAAGTTTAAAACAATACTTCAATAAAACTCATTTCAGAAAATAAATAAACTCATTTCCAGAGTCTAGCGTACATATTTTCGTTCCTTTGGGGTCTTTGTGCTGGTGTCTATGAATTGGCAAAGGATTATAGCAGAGACAGCCCTGCAGTAGGTCTCTTCACAGAGGCCCCAGGGGTTGGTGCTTGACTGAAGGGCTATAAACTCCCCATGGTGGCGGCATTTTAACGGAAGAGCCTGAGTTCACATGGGGGTTGAAAAGTAAGGGCCATGAGGGCATAGAGAATTCTGCAATGGACGTGCTAACTGAAGACCAGCAGTTAAAAACCACCAACCGTCTGAAGGAGAAAAATGAAGGCTTTCTACTCCTACAGTGAGTTACAGTCTCACTGGGTCTCTACTCAAGGCCTCCCTCAACACAGAACATTGTGTTCTGATAGCCCGGCTCTCTTTGATACTCACCTTCCTCACTGAAGACAAAATGGTGCATGAGCAAGTGTGGTGAGGAGAGCGGATGGGGCCCAGCTATCAAAAGATACAGCATCTGCGGTCTTCAAGGCTTGAAGTTAAAGAAGCGGCCATCTAGCAGGAACATAAATGAGCCCAAATGGGAGAAGCGGACCATCCTCTGTGATCATGAGATGTTGACGGGATCAGGTATCAAAAGATACAAAACAGACAACTCTACTGATGTGAACAGGGGGGCTGGAGTGGAGACCCAAAGCCCATCTGTAGACAATTGGATATCCCCCCACAGAAGTGTTATAAGGGATGATTCAACCAAGGTATAGCATAGCACCATGAATCACACATTATTCCTCTAGTTCCAAATACGTCCTGCCCCACACTACCATGATCCAGTTCTACTTTACAAATCTGCCTAGACCGGAGAATACACATCGGGACGGATAAAAGCTCTCAACACATGGAATTCAGGGCAGATAAGCCCCTCAGGAACAGTAGTGAGAGTAGCGATACCCTGAGGGTGAGGGGACTGGTCAGGGAGGGGAAGGATGAGAAAGAGGGAACCCACCACAAGATTGGATATATAGCACACCCCAAGGGGATAAAAACAGTGATGTGGGTGAAGGGAGACAACGGACAATGAAAGATACAAAACAACAACAATATTAGTGAATTAAGGATTTTCACTAGGGTGGGAGAGTTGGGGGGGTGGGGGTAGTGGAGCTTATATCAAGGGCCCAAGTAGAAAGTGTTTTGGAAATGATGGTGGCAACATATGTACAAATATACTTGATATAATTGATATATGGACTGTGTAAGAGCTCCCAATAAAATGATTTAAAAGGAAAAAAATTATAGTCTCAGAAACCCACAGGGGGCATGTTTACGCTATCCTGTAGGGGTGCTGGGAGTCAGAATCAACTGGATGGCAGTGACTTTGGTTTTGTCACATTTAATTAAAATGAGGAGAAGGGCCTGTTCTTTCCTCTGCAAAAGCAAACACAAAGCACAAAAACCAAAATTCTATTGCAACCAAACAGGAGCGTTTCCCTTCTTGCATTCAAGATGCATCCTGTATGGATTAAGAAAAAATTGTTTTAAGCTCACCCTTTCTGTTGCAGGTGTTAAACATTTTTAAAACGATAAAAATTCAACTTAGGAACAGCGTCATTATACAGCTTTTTCTTATGCTTTGTCCGTAATGAGGTCACTGAATTCTAAGAATTAACAATCTGCACAGAAGGGTCCTGTGGGTACAGGGGTTACATCTTGAGCTGCGAGGTCAGCAGTTTGAAGCCATCAGCAGATTAGAGGGGGAAAGACGAAACTCTCTGCTCTAATAAAGATTTACAAGCCTTGGAAACCCACAGGGGCAGGTCTACTCTGTCCTACTGGGCCGCTGTGAGTCAGAATTGACTGGATGGCAGCGGTGGTAGGCAACATTCCAAACAAAGAACGTGCATCCCCCAGCAGCAAGGGAAGCTATTTTGAATGCAAAAGTTAAGTAGCATCAGATACATTTCAGACCAAAAGTGATACAAAATGATGTGCAAGTTCAACACCAAGGCTCAAAGGGAAAGGACCATACAAGAAGATGTCTGAATCAATGTGCCAGTCAGCTCAAAGAGCTCAATGATTCCATTCCTGCAGCCAGCAGAAGTAGCAGAGGAGCTTGGTTACAAAGGGCAAAATAGACTGTGGCGGTGTGTTATTGCAGGACAGGAAAAAAAATACTGCTTTCTCTAAGGTGGCCCAAAAGTCTGCATTGTGACGACAGGATGCAGTAGCTATAGAGGTAACAAAGCGGTTATAATTACTGACATCACTGACATGTATCTTCAGGGGATTAATGCCATCAGTTGGTACAACCACTAGCCCTATCTGTTCCCAAGTTTTCCCAAGATAAACACGCTATTTAAGTGAAAAAAGCAACTCAACACACGCTGCAGAGCTAGCAATGGACCCGGGGTCCAAAGGCGCTGCTCCGAGCCATCACAGGACCGCAGAAGAAGCAAAGAAAGTAAACAAGAGCAATCTAAGCAAGGGCAACAAGTGCGCTGCCTCTAGGTGGTGAAAAGGTTTGCAATCAATTACTCACCTAAAAGGTGGCAGTTCAACAGACCCAGCATCGCCTCGGAAGAAAGGTCTGGCTGCCGTCAGTACGGATTACAGTGACTTCTAACACCTGGGGTCAATCACTCTGACTAGCCTCTGTTACGGGGAAAAAGGTAAGACTTTCTGCCCCGTAGAGTCAGTCTTGGAAACCCACAAGGGCAGTCCTACCCTGTCCTACAGGGTGGCCATGAATTGAAATTGACTTGATGGCAGTGCCTTTTTTTTTTAGGATCTACTGTTACACGGGATAGGATCGTCGTATCCGTTAGCATGCTGATTCGACATTTTAAAATCAAATGGTACAAAATCATTTTAATAAGGATTCTCAGATCTCTAGCTATGGATCTCTTGGTGACTGTCTGGAAACAGATGGATCCCGTCTCACAGTGATCATCCTGTGAGTCCTCTAAATCCTTTATTTCATAGGACACATCAACATAGAAGGTACACGCACCTGACGACGCTCAAAGCCCAACAAAAATCACACCAGGCAGCTCCAAAATGTTCACTTCAAACTCTTTGCTCTGTGCATTTTTTGAAGCCACCTACGCCAACACCACACAAGTATACTAACAACACATAGAAATGTACAGAAAGGACCAAGACCCTAATCAGGCCAGAAGTTCCAGAAAGCAGCGAGAACGAACTGATGGGAGGAAGGACCCCCTCCCCTGGCTCTAGCACAGCTCTGCTCTGATCACACAGCCACTGGTACAAGGAGCTGGTTTCATGCCAACCCATACAACTGCCACCAATCTAAAACTCTTCATGATTCACAACCCAAGGGGGTTAATTGAAACTCAAAACCTTGGGGGCGGGGGGGGGGGGGTGAAAGATGCAGATAAGGAGGAAATCTGAAAGTGATGGTTTTCTTGTGTCATAACCTGCTGGTTGTGCAGTGAAGAGGAAGCCAGTCGACACCAGGATGCCCTGCCAGCTCAGGGCATGATTTTGCCTTGCTTTGCAATCACCCCCACATTCCCCAGAGAGAAACTAATGGATTACTAAAAATAAGATGGAGATTAAGTGAATCACTTAGGTTGTTTTGGCTTCCAACTCAACCTGGCTGAAACAAAAAGGAAATAGATTGGCTGGAATACTCGGACGACCAGAGAAGAGGCAGGCCGTGGGGATGGTTTCCCTGTGATTCTGGACTCTGCCCTCCGCCTGGTGTGGCTCCTTGCTCACCAGGGAACCAGAAGACTGCTACAGTCACACCAGTCCTCACACTGTGGGATGAACACAGGGAATCCAGAGGAAGAAACGCAGGGGCTTCCTGTAGCTCTCTTTTTGAAGTGAGCAAAGACGTCTGCCAGGAGCTCCAGGCATGTCTGCCCTGGAGCACCTGCTATCAACTGGAGCGGGATTACAGGACCATCTCTGACAATATCCGTCCCTCAGGATGGGAGGCACCAGGAGAGTCGGGTGGAACGGCTCCTAAAGTGGGCCTAGTGAGAGCAGGTCTGGCTCGTCGGCACCCTGGTCTCAGCGGGGCAGTGAGTCAGAATACACAATGTGACTTCTCTGTTCCTGAGAGGCTCAGGCAAACTCTTGCTACTGGGATTCCAGTTCATCTACAGGGGCTTCAAAACATTCCTGGGAAATGGAACTGAAAGACAATGGAATGTCCCCACAAACTCTCTGGTGCCCCCTCATCCATTTACCAGAAAATGAAAAACTTATTGTGATATATAAAGTATGTATCCAAAAGACAGATGACCAAATGAATGGGCTGGTTTCTTCTGAGAAAAGGAGAGGGAAAATTGTTTGTTTCCGTGTCTTCAGTGTTCCACACCAACCAGGAGACAGAAGGACAGGGCGGTACTTACTGTATTTGGAGACCATGACCACAGACATTTAGACAGCAGCGCCCACTTCAGCCATGTCCATGGAACCTGAAAAAGAACAAAGGGGGATGAAACATTTTAAATAAGCAAGATTTTTCCCTAAACAGTTTTGCAACTTTTTCTTTCTAAAACTGGCATGTTAGATTCTTTAAAGTAAACAGTTGTGCTGAAACCAGAAATAGCAGAAAATAGAGTATTAGTAAGCCTTTAAATACTTTCAGGTTAAGAGCATCTTGTGTTGATCTGACATCCCAAAACCCCAAAAATCAACAAGAAAATATGGTTTGAATCCAGCAATGTTGCTCTGAGCTGCTATTCAGAGAAACAGAAACAAAGCCAAACAAAAGGAATACAAACGACACAATAATGAACATCAGGAAATCAGATAGTTTATCTCCTACAGCACACACCTACCCAATCTGATACATCATAGAGCTGCAAAAATTGACTTCGATTTCTAAAGTCCTGAACTAAGCCCAAGGATCTGAGTACATAGTTCTCAGCAGAAAATAAGTACCGATCTGGCTCCACTATCTGACACTGTGCTTTACTACATACAACTCTGAACATTCCACATATTATCAAGTTGAACAGACCCTTAGAACTAGAGCCACTCGGAGACCTTGCACTTGCTCTTAATATTCATGAGTGAGAGAACTTTGTCCTTATCCAGACCCCAGGACAAATAATAACGCGGAAAATCATTGTTCAATAAAGAGGGGCTGCAAGAGAAAAATACAACTTCACCAACAACCCGGGGCACTTCCTGGGCTGAGGTGCCCTTACGATGGTCCCCCAGGGCTGCTAAAGAAGCTACAAACAAGTTCCTCCTCGTGCAACGCACGCAAGTCATTCTATTCACTGTGGCTCATTAACAAGCCAACAAGTGATCTACTACACCCAGGACGAAAGGGCAAGTCGCAGCCTGCAAGAAGATACTTCTATCCCCCACCGGACAGATTCCTTCTGCACTTCAGAACTAGCAAACCAGTAAGAAAAGTGCCGCCCAAACTAGGATATCAAACTGGCCCCCAAATTATGGAAAGGTGCCCAACATCATTCATCACCGTGCAAAAGAGAATAAAAATTACAGTGAGACAAAACCATTCATTGATCAAAAATGGGTATTATTATGAAGTCTGATAACATCGAGTTAGAGCCAGGACGTGGAGCAATTCCACTCTCATACACTGGAAACGCACTGCCATCGAGTCAATGCCGACTCTGACCGGCCCTACAGGAAAGGGGAGCCGGCACCACCCCTGTGGCTTTCTGAGAAGGTAAACCTTCACAGGCGCAGCCAGCCTCATCTTCCTCCCAAGGAGCGGTTGGTGGTCTCAAACTGCAGATCTCCCAGTCTGCAGGCCAATACATAACGCACTACGTCACCCTGCTGACAGGAGGGCAAACGATAAACTGCCTGCTTTGTCTGAAAGCAAATTGACAGCGGTCTATTCACTCGCAGAGGGGGACCAGTACACTGTTTTGTTTGCATTTTGTCAAGGGCCAGAGAGTGCTCATTTTAGGTTCTATGGACTGTGCGGTCCCTGTTGCAACCAGTCAGCTCTGACTTTGCGATGCCAAAGCAGCCTCGGCCAACACGCAAAAGAGGAAAGAAGAGTCGGCAGTGTTACAATTAAAAGTTTATTTACAAAACAAAGCAGCCAGCCCCCGTGCGGGGCACTGAGTGTAGATGAAGCACAGGGAAGCAGTAACCTGGGCAGAGCTCACACAGACATTGTTGAGACCAAAAAGCAGACCGATTTTTAAACGGACTCCAGCTCTGTCCTGTTGTGTTTTTGTTAATAAATCATCTTATTGGGGCTCTTTCCGCTCTTATAACAATCCCTACGCCAACTGTATCAAACACATTTGTACAAAATGTTGCCATCATCATCATTTTCAAAAACGTTTTCTTTCTACTCGAGCCCTTGGAATCAGCTCCTCTTTTTGCCCTCCCTCCCTGGACTCAAGATTGTAAAGCTCAAATGGAGTAGAAAGATGTAAATCCACAGGAGAGCCTTCATCTCTGTGTGGCACGAAGAGCGGGCGGAAAAAGGGCAGAATGCTGAGGGCACAATAACTTCGACTCCCCGTTTGAGTGGTGACTTCAGAAGTGTGTTCGGTTTCGGAGAATCCATGAAGGTGTCTACTTACGGTGCGTGTTTCCGGTTGAATACAAATGCAAAACGTTAAAATTTCCGTAAGGACTACAGGCCACCTCACTGCACGTATGGTTCCGAACACTGGGCATCAGATGCTCTGAGGCAGGGGGACGCTGGCTCTGTGACCCAAAGTTCTCTCCGAGAAGAATGAGCTCTGATTGCACAAACCAAAGCACAGGCGGTGGTGTGAGGAGAACGCGGGGAGGAGAAGCAGGAAAGCCGACAGATGCGTGCCTGCAGAGCCCACTGGAAAGAAGCCCCACGTGCTAACACAATCTGCCAGATCATCTAGACAGAACAGAAAGTAAGGTGAGCGGCTTAGAAGGTCACTGACCTGCCTTCTGGACAAAAATAATGACATTTTGTAAGCTTCCGAGGACTGGGGAAGCCCATGCGGGATCAAAAGGGCAGCCTGTGCCCAGGGGACGCTCCGAAAGCAGGCAGGGGCAGCGAAGGACCAATGGGCAACAAGAACACAGGGAGCTGAGGGAAGAGTGCCACTTTATTGCAGGGCTCGCCAGCAGTCACGAGCAAGTGCACAAGGCGTGGAATGGAAAACCAACCTGCTCTGTAAAATGACACCCAGGTCACAGAAAAAAACAACAGACTGTTGAAGGTGGGTGCGTTGAAGGAGGGGATTCTTACCAAGCAGCACACAGAGTGGGTGGGAAACAGAACTGAGGTATCACATCTGGCAGGCTCTGTATGTGGTGTGACCTTCTAAACCCGTGTGCCCTATGCTTCAGTTTCTTCTTGGAAATCTAGGGGAGGTGAAAATGTGGAAGTCCCAGTGACCACAGGAAGCCATCACCTTAGAGCAACTGAGAAGTGGGCGGGGACTGTGAGAATGCCAGCGGTACCAAGACCATGGGCATCACGTTATAAGGACTCATGGTCGGTTGGCATGGACTGCTGGCATGAGGGAAATGGAGAAGGAAACCCAGAAACCACTTGAGTAGAAAGCCCGGACGCTCAATCTGTGCTATATGAGTGATATATGCAAAACCCTAAAGTAGCTGACAAGTACAGATGAAGCCTCTATCTTAGAAGAGTCGCGAAACAGAAAAGCTGGCAAGACTATATATAAATCAATAACTGAAGCTGAACATCATCAAAGTTAGAATTTCCAGACAAGTGCTCCTGGAGATAGGAATTAACAGGAAGGAATGACTCAGCAGGGTGGGAGAGGAGAGGAGAGTGCAGTGGGGGAGGAAATGCTCACAGGGAAGGAAAAGTTAAACGCAGCTTTGAAGGCGTAGAGACGAGTGCTCTGGAAATCCGCACTGTGACGGCAGACTATTGTCTTGGGCTTAAATCAGACGTATCCCAACAAACTCCCGGTTTTCAACATTCCTTTGAGAGAAACAGATGGATGAAGAGAGGTACACACGTACATATATTGTGAAGCTCTGTCACTGAGAGTGTCAGGACACATGAAACCCCAGGAGAGATGAGTACAGCTAGAGCTCAGGTACTGATTTCCAACACTGTACTCCAATGAGAAGAAAGACTGGCTGGGCGCAGAGCTGAGACAGCAAAGTATCAGATGAGTCTAAAATATCTTGGGATGTCAACAAGCACGGAAATGCTCAAGAAATGATGGAGCCTTAACAAAAGGACAAGGGGTTCACCAAAGAGGCTATTCAAAGGCCACCACGCACATGACAATATGCTCTGCGCCATTAACCGCGAGAGAGGCACAAATCAGAACCTCTCGCTGAGACTGCGGTTCCACTCCCAATAGGATGACCAATACTCTAAAAAACTAAACAGCACATTACATATATAGGGAAGGATGTGTGAAAACTGGAGTCTTTGCCCACTGCTGGTGAAAAGGCACAAGGGGATAGCCACAGAGCAGTGGCTCTCCACCTTCCTCATGCCGCGACCCTTTCATATGGTTCCTCATGTGGTGGTGACCCCGACCATACAATTTTCGTTGCTACTTCTTAACTGTAATTTTGCTACTTTTATGAATCATAATGTAAATACCTGATATGCAGAATGTGTTTTCATTGTTACAAATTGAACATAAAGCATAGGGCTTAATCATAAAATAATATGTAGTTCTATATTGTGAAATATTTATAATTACAAATAAATGAAATTTTGTCTTGAAGCATGGTGTAGCGTGGTTAACAGTCTTAATATAACAACAGTGAACTGCATTGCTATATTATGTGACAGCGTGTGTGAAGAGCCAACAGCAGTGGGAAGGTTGAGATAGCTTCTCTCTCAGCAGATCAGACATTCTCGGGGCAGTCTCTGCAAGAGCACAGTTAAGATCATCTTCCACAACCAGTCTACTTCTGAATTTAGACTCGATAGTCAACAAGCTCGACAACCCTGTTTCACAAAGATATGTTCTTGGAAATGGAACAAGGCACCACACAGCCTCAGACAGAACAGGATATGACTGCAAACACTTGATCCAGAATTTTGTAACTGGCATTGTAGAGAAATCCGTTCTCGCTGCATTGCTGCTAATAAGTTCAACGAGCTCCTCTTGTGCTGTCTCAGGAACATCTTCAACTTTGGGTGTGAATGGGCTTCTGGCAAGTGCAAATGGGGTGTCAGGTAGATGTGGAAAGTATGATGAAATTTCCTCTGCCAGCACGTGCAAGTGTTCTTTCACAGAAATTATCATCATAATCCTTTTGTCTGGTTCAATGTCATGTTCCTCAAAGAGAGCAGATAAGGTAGGCAACATGTAAATTTTCCTCTTTTTTTTTTTTGGTAAATTTTATTTTCATTCCTTTTTTTTTCGCCAATGCTGAAGTTTCATTTGGAATGATCGGATCTTGTCAGACAAATCGAGGCATGTTGCAATTGGTCCTTGCAGTGATAAATTTAACTCAAGATGACAAAGGTGTCAACCAAGTAAGCTATTTTCTGCAGTTCACTTTTATCGCTGAAAAGCGCTTCGAACTGTGCTTTAAACTTTCTGATTAAAAACGTTTTGAGTTCATCATGAAGCTCAAAAACACGTTTCAAAACTTTTCCTCTCGACAACCATCTTACTTCAGTATGAAATAGAAAAGCATTATTCAGCGCATCTAACTCATTGCACAGTTGTGAAAACAGTCGATGGTTTAAGTTGACTGGTTTAAGTCGCCCTTACAAAATTGACAGAACTTATGATGCTTTTCAGTACTTCTTGTAACTCTGTGGCAGCATCTTCGTCGCTAATATTTGCCGATGAATCATGCAGTGAGTTCCGATGACTTTGGAGACTCATTCAGCACCAAACGTTGAAATCCAGGATCGACATCCTAGCACAGCTGGAGCACCATCTGTGCAAACACCACAAACCTTTTCCCAAGAGATCTTATGCTCTTTCAGTAATGAACCAACTGCATCAAATACATCACGTGTAGGAGTTGTCGTTTCAAGAGGTTTCCAAAAAAGAAGCTCATCTTTAAAGTCACCATCAATACACCTCATGTAAACCAGTAACTGTGAAGAGTTTGTAACGTCTGTAGATTCATCAAGCTGGATGCTAAATATTGGAAGTGGAGCAGATTTAATTTCCTAAATTACCTGATCAAGAATATCAGCAGACATGTCATCTATTCATTTGTGGACACTGTCAATAGATAAGGAAATTGCACTCGATTTCGTAACAAATTCATCTCCGATCATAACTCGAACAATGTCTTTGGCTGCTGGCATCAGTAAATCCTCAGCAATGGTGTGAGGTTTCACAGCTCTGGTGATTCTGGGTGCCACCAAATATGAAGCTTCAACAGTTGCTACATTTTGTTCGTGATACTTGCCACCAATGTCAAGTATGGCTTTCTTGAGTCCATCAGTTTTGCTTCTAAAATAGTTGGTATCCTTGCCGGCAAATGCTTGAAATCAAAATGGCGTTTTAGTTTGTTCGGCTTCATAGATTCGGCTGATAGAACGTTACAACAAATACCACATTGTGCTTTCTCAATTCCTGCTGTCATTATTGAGGTAAAACCATTCTGTAAAAAGCCTCACTATATTTTCTTTTCTTAACATTCTTCTCTACATGATCCATTGCTATGGGAGGGTTTGCTAATGAAAATAATATATAACAATAGCTTTAATAATACAAAAGATGATACATGGCATAGTTCAATCAATACAGTTCATTAAAGTTTCCTACGATTTACCATTCTGTTGTGTTTTTTACATACCTGTTACTATCAAAAGGGAGCAGTATTCACATCAACTTCAGCTGAATATAAAAAGACCGATCAGCATTCAGATTAAGTTCCCATGATACAGATTTTTTTTTGCAGTAGTTTATGATTTTACAGTATATGAATTGACATTTACCCAGTAACTATAATTCATGAAGTGTTGTTTTACCTCCAATACTGCTGCTTTCAACACAGCAGCTGCTCTCTACACAGTAGCTGCTCTCTACATATGTGTGAATGGTCCACATAAGTACATTATGGCACCAACCCCATCACATACACCCTGTGGTTTTACAGGGTGTATGTGATGGGGTTGGCGCAATGATGTCATCACGCCAGGTACTCATATGTGGGCGTATCTGCATGTGGGTGGACCCACCTGGAGACAGATGGAGGAGCAGTGTCTCGGTTCCTAAGACCATCAGAAATATGTGTTTCCTGATGGTCTTAGGTGACCCCTGTGAAAGGGTCATTCGATCCCTCCAAAGGAGTCCTGACCCACAGGTTGAGAACCGCTGCCGTGGAGCATGATGATTCCTAAAAACTGAAAATACAAGTACCTACTCTGGCAGACCCAGAGTAGGTATAAAAAAGACTTGAAATCAGACATTCAAACAGACAGAGACCTGTACACCAATGATCAATGATTATTGCGCTAGCCACAATACCCAAAATGTGGAAACAAGCTAAATTAACCATCCACCAAACAAGCTAAATTAAATGAACAAATGTGGCACCTATTTGTACATGAAACAAATACAACTCAGCCAGTAGGAACAAAGAAGTCTGCGTACATGCTACAACATGGAAGAGACTGGGAGATATTATGCCAAGTAAAAAAAGGCAATCAGAAAATTATGGCCTCCTATTACATAAAAAGACCAGAAAATGCAAATATATAGTAAACAAAGTTTATTACAGCTTACTAAGAATGGGAAGGAATGGAAAGGCTGGGCAGGGCTAACTGGGATAGAAATATGGCACTAATTAAGAGTGAGGTTACACTGCCAATTATTGTACATGCTGTTACAATCTCGATACCTGTAAAAAGATTAATTCATCAGAAATTGGATTCCAGAAATTGTAAGGATGTGAAATTGCTTGGTTTGACAATTCTATGCAAAGTCTTTGTAACTCCCAACACATAAATGGGTGGGAGTATGCAAATAAGATGTTGAGAGGTCTAACGTGGAGATTGGTTGGTTTTGTCATTCCTCTGGGTATAAAGTGAGCCATTTCAGAAACAGGAAGGAGAACCTCACCACCACCAAGGAAGAAAAGAGCCAGGAGTGGAGTATCCAGATCCCCCTGCAGCGCAGCACAGCTGCACACCAAGCAGCCGCAGAGTGGCAGGAAGCTATGCCATCAGCATGCAAAATGCCAGCACTGTGCCGGGAACCGGTGCAGGGGAGCTGCCAGAGTAAGACAGACTGGGAAGAAGGTCCTGATGGGCGACTTCGAACCCAGCCAGTGAGATATTACTGACAGCATCACTGGACTGATGGCACAGGTAATGCTCTCCTTGTAGCTCCGAGTTCGCTGTGCTGGGTCTGAGGTCATGAAAGCCTGCGACGGGCCACCCGGGGCACTATGCTTCTGTCCATTCACCAGGGCAACAGAGAGAGAAAACGTCAGTACTAGGAGGAGAGCATGGAATGGGTAGCTAATGGCCGCCATAAACCACTGCCTTCTTTGCCACGAAACCAGACGTAGTAGAGAGTGCCTACCTATCATGATTGAAGATTGTGATAGAAGATTCTATAGGAGAATCCCTGATCACAAGAAGAAAAATGTAGACCAGCATTTGAAATTCTCATGCACTGTAGAATTCCTGGTGTCATAAAGCTTGAATCAAACCACGAAACTAGTGCCCTAAGACAATCTTTAAACAAACCAACAAAATATTCCCTGAATTCTTTTAAAAATACAACAAATTAAAAAAAATGTTTGTCCATAGGTTATTACTCTTTGAAGAACTAGCTAAACAAGATAGAAGGGACAACAGGAACTTAAGAACTCACACTGGAACCTAGAGAGGCAGTGATTTAATGCTAACGAGGGAGAAACAACTCAAAAGGCAGGGGAGACTGATTGCACAACTCGAGAAATACAATGTCACTAAGCTGTACACGTAGAGATTGTTGGATTAGGACAGGTGTTGCTCTGTACGTTCTCAAAGTC
Organism: Tenrec ecaudatus; assembly: GCF_050624435.1. NCBI lineage: Eukaryota > Metazoa > Chordata > Mammalia > Afrosoricida > Tenrecidae > Tenrec > Tenrec ecaudatus. Next base: position 33,027,106 of record NC_134543.1, read on the forward strand.
ATGGGAGTCACAAGAAGGGTCCAAAACTGGGGCAATTTCAGCAATAAAGTAAAAAAATTATTGATTATATTGATCATAGCCTGCAGAATAAAACAAATATCCATGAGTTACTACTTCCAAAAATAAACATCTGGACACACAAATAAATGGCAGGAAAGGGAAAACTCTTCATGAAATGGTAATTCAAATTAATAAACATAGAAAGAGTATAGAAACAGAAAAAGCGCCACTTGACAAACATCAACATCACCGGAGAGAGGACAACAAGGAAATGCAGTATCTGAAATGGGACTAGATTCCAGGCTACAAAGAAGCTCTTTGGAAGAGTATGACTAACGCCTGCCCGCTGCCCTCCTGACGCTGATCATTTTACTACAGCCATTTAAGCTATTAACTGGGGAAAGTGAGCAACACCTTGGTTATTTCTGAAATTGCTTCCAAGTGAAAAGTAAGGCAAGCAAAAAAGAATAGATGATGTGAATCACAGTCTTGTTAATACAATCAGCCCTTCCCTGCTTATATCAAATATTACAAAGCTTGACATCTAAAAATGGGTTTATATATGTGTGTGTATGAATAAAGCATATATACATATAAAAGCCAATAGACTGTAAAACTGAAGAACAGAATTGAAGAACTGAATAGAAGTATTAAAACTATATGACTGATTTAAATTGTGTTTCCCCATTAGTTAGGTAAGTTAGAGACGGGACAAAGACGACGGAGAAATCTTTACTGCAAAACAAACAAGTATCTAGAAGGCCTCCCAAATGGACGAACTGTGACAGACAGACTGAAGTCTCTGGACAACAGAGTGAGCAGGTTTAACATCCAGAGGCGAGCTAGAAGAGGATGCAGAGGACGGGCGAAGAGCAATGGTTAACGGTGGCTGAGCATTTTCTACAATGTTACCATCTTTGCATCCAGAAAGACCAACAAGTGAAAAATTGGAAAAAGAAAATCGACTTCATTAAGACTGAAACTGCAGACATGAAAAAATAGTAATAATTTATAAATTATCAAGAGTTCATGAGGGAGGGAGGGTACGGGAGAGGGTGGTGGTAGAAAGAGGACCTGATACCAAGGGCTCAATGCTTTGAAAATGATGATGGCAACAAATGTACAAATGTGCCTGACACCGTGGATGGATGGATTGTGATAAGAGCTGTACGAGCCCCCGATAAAATGATTTTTTAAAATATAATTTTAATTTTTTTAAAACATTGAAATTGCAGAATACCAACTAAAAGGTGATCTCAAAAGCAGTGGAGAAAAGAGAATCACCTACGAATGAAGACCAAAAACTGACTACACCAGAAAACAGGAATACTCTCATCAATGAGCTACAAGAGGTAACTGGCAGCACGGAACTCTAGAGCCAAAGACAGTACCTTCCAGAACAAAAGACATGTTCGGTTAAGCAAAAAAAACCTCCTAAGAATCTCTCATTCCCGGGCTTCCATGGGTTCCTTTTCCCATTCTGACTACCATGACAAACAACCCAAACGATAAAAATCCGGGGACAGTACCAGTTTGAACTAACTCACAGGCTTGCATAAACGAGCAAGCAGGATTTGTCCACAAGTCAGACATTTGTAACCAGAGAGCTGCCTGTAGACAATAAGGATCCTCAACCCCATCATGGCAAACGTTGGAAATCATGCCAGCAAAGATGTGGAACAAATGCGAGAGCCCCTTATAGCTTTGGCTGGACCAATGATTGGTACAGCCCCTTTGAAGAACTTTTTGGCAATAGCTACTGAAGCTGAACACAGGCATTCACTGTAACTGAGCAATTCCACTTGGAGTTTTACAATCACCAGAAAGGGACCCTTATGTGTGCCAAAAGCATGAATAAGAATGTTAATTGCAGAGCAATTTCTGACAGCCCAAAACTAGAAACAAGCTTGTATGTAACCATAGTAAAAACGTTAAATAACTAAGAAACTGCTTATGTTAAAAGAATAAAATGTTGCTATCTACAGCATTATGAAATTAGCATCATAAATGTACTACCACATGCAGAGTGTATGCCTGTCTTGGGGGCGGATTTCAGTTGCAGGAGTCCACTGATCCGCCCACTTGAAGTGGGCAACTTCCTACATGTACGTCTTGCTCCAGCATCACATTTCCATGCAAGGGGGTTGACGGGCTATCACAGAAAGGATGCTACGCACCTCCCAGTGCATCCGACCCGATGGCACACAGTGCAGACCTGGGTCATTACTGAAGACGCTCTCCACTGTCCCACTGTCACCAAGTTGGTTCTGACTCATAGACTGCAATGTTTATAGGAACAAAAGTCTTACTTTCCTCTTATGGAGCAGCTGCTGGTTTTGAACTGCTGACCTTAACTATTTCATAAGGGGATCCATGCAAATAAAACCAATCCCATTCCCTAGCAAGTTTACAATTAATTAATATACTCATTGCTTATTTTAAAACTCAGATTTTTTAAAACCCCTAAGATTTGGCCAGTGGAAAGACCTTCTTAAAATATTGTTTTTTACAGGATGTTTTAAGGAATCAACAAGCTGATTTTATTAAGTTTACATGAAAAATCAAAAACTCAGGAAAAGTGAAGTCATTCCATATAAGAAATGGCAGTGAGCATCAGACCCGATCAGAAAACATTCATGAGGGTCAGCAGAGATGCCTGAAACTATTCATAGGCTATCTGTTTTGTTTTTTTCCCCCATGTCTATCTATATACGATAGGCAGGATAAAGAATCCCGAGGAGAAAACACCACCAACAGTTCTGTGGGGGTCAGGGAAGAGGGGGAAGTGGGGGAAAGTTTGTGGGGAGCCAACAAACCCAAGGGAACGAGAACAACAGAGCTAAATTAGATGGCAAGGAGGACAGAGAATGCTTGGTGGGGTTCAATCGAGGCCAATGTAACCAAGAGGAAGCACAGAGAGCCGAATGAAGGTCCAGCATGATATTGGGACAGGAGGAAAGTAAAAGGAAACAGAGGAAAGAACTAGGAGGCAAAATACATCATAGAGGTATAAACATAGGCATGTACATATGCAAATATATTAATATATAATGATAGGGATATAGGTCTATGTACATATATTTATAGTTTAAATATTAAGGTAGCAAATGAACATTGGGCCTCTACTCAAGTACTCCTTCAATGCAAGAACACTTTGTTCTAATAACCTGGCATTCTGTGATACTCACCTTCCAGACATGATTACTGAAGACAAAAATGGGTGCATAAGCTAATGTGGAGAAGAAAACTGATGGTGCTTGGCTATTACACAGACAATAGCATTTGGGGGTCTTAAAGGCTTAAAGTTAAACAAGCAGTCATCTAGCAGGGAAGCAACAAAGCCCGCATGGAAGAAGCACACCAACACGTGTGATCATGAGTTGTTGAAGGTATCAGAAGACCCCAAACAAACAACCATTTCAATGCAAATGAGGGGGGTTGGAATTGGATTCAAAGCCCATCTGTGGACAATTGGACATTCCCACGAAAGGGTCACGAGCCAGGATAGAGTATAGCACTGAGGAAACACACAACATTCCTCTATCTCTTTAATGCTTCCTCCCTCACCCCACTATCATGACCCCCCCAGATCGATCTTACAAATCTGGCTAGACCACAGCATATACACTTGTACAGAGAAGAGCTCTCATCCCAGAGACTCCAGGACAAATAAATCTCTCAGGATCAATAATGAGTGTAGCAATACCATGAGGGTAGGGGGAAGTGAGGGGGGAAAAGGGGAGAAAGGGGGAACCAATTGCAATGATCGACATATAACCCTCCCCAGGGGGACGAACAACAGAAACCTGGGTGAAGCTGGGAGACAACAAACGGTGTAAAATATATAAATAACTGATAAATTATCAAGGATTCACAACAGTGGGAGGGTAAGGGAGGGAGGGAGGGAGGAGGGAAAAGAGGAGCTCATACCAAGGACTCAAGTAGAGAGAACATTTTGGAAATGATGATGGCAAATCAAATGTGCTTGATACAATTAATGTATGGATTGTTGTAAGAGCTGTAAGAGCCCCCAATACAATATTTTATCCAAAGGAAAAGAAAGAAATGACAGTGAGAGGAGTTGGTCTAACAATTATCCATTACAACGCAGCAGGAATCGTAGACCGATGTAGATCACTGTAGAGAGCTGGCCTCGTTAATCATGGCATTCGCACATACACTTATCCATGCAGGGAGGGAATCATACTGAGTCTCTAACCAAGTCTGCAAAAATCAAGTCAAGTTTAACTAAAAGCTTGCATGTGAAGGGCACAATTATAAAGCTTTTAGTAGACAATTTAAAACTCTATTTTTATGGCCCAGGGACTGTTGAATAAGATAAATGAAGAAAAATACTTTTTTAAAGTAAATTTTTAAAAATTTAGAAACGTAGTAATTTCATTCTATGTTACATGTAGAATTTCTGTTCATTAAAAGACATAAGGAAAATAAAAGGATGGGCCAAACATATAAAAAATCTAATTAACAAATAAAATGCACCTGTAACTCCTAAAAATCTGTATAATGAATAAATAATTCATGAGTAAAGTATACAAAATTTATCACAGAAAAAATTCTAAAGGCTTAAAAGTAAATGAATTGAAGCTTTGTTGATGCAGTAATAAAGGAAACCCAAGTGAAGACTACCTTAATACAATGAGTAGCTTGAATAATTTCAAAGTCAAGTGTGTGGCAAGAATATGGAACAGTAGACACAGTGGTAAAACAATCAGATACGGGCATCTAAAAACAAAATACAAACCCACTGCCATAGAGTCAATTCCACCTTAGAGACCGGGTGTACAGAGTTGGCTTCTAAGGCGGGTGGGGGGTTTGAACTGCTGCTTCTAGTTAGCAGCTCAGCAGTAACTTATCCAACAGTGACAAAAAGCATACTCTGCCACCCAGCAAATTGCACTCTTGAGTTTAAGTTCAATAGGAAACATGTCACTCAAGGGATATATAAGAGTATAGGAATGTTCATAGAATTTGTTCATGAAAATTATAGAAAACCCAACTTTTGACCCCATCCACTGCCCTGGAGTTGATCCTGACACTTAGCAACCCAGGACAAAGCAACACTGTTCCTGGGATTTCTGATAGAGTAAGTATTTCCAGAAGCAGGTGGCCACATGTTCTCCCTCCAAACAGGTGGAAGGTTTGAACTCCTGACCTCAGCTAGCAGCCCCATGCTAACCCCACTGTGCCACCCCACCCACTGCCATAGAACTGATGTGGCCATGGCTCCTTTAAATGCCAATGTTGGAGGAAATGTGACAACTTCACAAAGAAAAATAAAGCAGCAACAGAAAAGGCACACGAGCCCCTGTGATCCAAGGATTCTAACTAATAAAATCCACAGTCACAGGAGGGAAGTCTTAGGGTTAAATTCTGAGCACCTGGATTGCAGAAGGCTCTAGATGACAGAGAAACCCCCATATCCATTTGTGGAGTCCTCACCCAGATTAAGCCCCAGTGACTGGCCTCAGCCCACTGGCAGGCACGGGAATAGGCTTGTCCTCAGCACGCTGAGAGTGGATTCCTGCAGAGCTAGTTTGGTTAATATTTAACATGGTATCATTTGTTTTCCCTTCTGACCCATTTTTATTTTAGTTTTTCTTATCTTCTGCTTTCTCGTGGATTGAAGTTTTCCTGTGTGTCATTTTGTTGTGGTGGTCTTTATATGTTGTGTCTCTATATGAAATCCAGGATAGGTAAATCTATAGAGACAGTACCTATATTAATAGTTCCTTAGGGTAATAGCGGGGGGGGGGGGGAGGAGAGAAGGTAAGCAGGGGGTAATGGGCACAAGAATGAAGAAAATGTTCTAAAACTGATTGTGGTGAAACTGAATAAAAATATATTTAAATCATTGAATTGTATGATATATGAATTATATGGCAATAAAACTGCCTTTAAAAACACAGCAGCATCACCACTGAATTATATAGTTACATGTATTGGTATAAGAAGAATTTAAGGGGTTAATGTCACTTAATACTTTTTTCAGAATTAGTCATAAACGTTAAAAGGGTTTTTATTGTTGTTGTTGTTTTAAGAAATTACAAGCACCATGAAGGCGGGGTCAATACTATATAATAGCCATGAAGGGCTTTCCAGTTTCATACTTGGTACCAAGCCTGATTCCAGGACTGGAGACAATGGAGTCCTCCAAGAGGCAGTCGCATTGTGCTCTGCATCTCAGAACACAACACTGAGCCATGGCAAACCATGGGTTAACAAAGGAACATGTACATCATCTTTGTCATTTAAATAAACGCAGCTATGCCTGCATTGAAAAGGATGGAGTGCAACACTTGTGTAGGCACCGTCTGTCTACGGCTTTTCTAAAGAAAGGAATACTTTGAAAAAGGAATTACCCCTTTCAGTTCCCCCACACCCCACTCCCCAACACACACACACACACACACACACACACAGTCACACACACATACACACACACACACACATGTCTATTATTTTGTAACTCTGTTAGAGGGACATGTTAGATTCCTTCCCTTAGGCACAAACACACATACAGTAAACTTTCCACAAAACAGAGGGGCACATTTTCAAGTCCGTTTACCTGGGGTTGAAATAAACAAGCCAGCACTCTCTAAGGACAGAGATTCTGGGCTCTCAGGACGCTCCCCGGGGTGATCACCACTAGGGACAGGAGCTGCTCCACTGACCTGACCAACGTGAGTGGATCTGTCCTCTGAAGTCCCTCAAAGCAAAAGGGTTCTTACACTACTTCAAATCGTCAGCAACAAATTTAAAGGTGGCACGTCGAAGATGCAATCTATTCTTCCTAGTTGTAAATGGTATAGAGTAGTTGGCGGACCTGAGAGTCTTATGAACCGTCTTGTAAGATGGGTGGGAGCCGCAGCCAAGTCTTGACAGCAGGTGTTGCGCTGCACAGAGACATCAAGGGACAGCCCAGCTGCCCCCACGCTAACTCACACTGCCTGCTTTCTGAGAGCCGGTCCACAGCTCCAAAGGAAATCTTCATTTTAAGTGGCGGTGACTTCACTCGCGCGAGCAGCAGAGATACAGGTTCCTGGGAGGAATGAACTGCTGCAGGGTACACTAGGGGCACAGTGTTAATTTTCTTTCCCGGGGTACATGCTAAGCTAGCAGGCGTGGCATGTATTAAGCCGCGATCTTGCTAAACCAAGAAGTTTCCATTTTTCCCGTCAGAGCCCGCCCAGCACATGGCATCAACTGGAAGGCAATGTTTGCTTTCCTCTCTACACTAACAGCTGCGTGTTTGGCCTGAATTCTAAATAACCAGGTTCTTTATGAAACTTCTGAGATTCAGCCAACATACAATCTTTTCACTAAAAATAAGCATGAAGAAAACAGGCTGAAACCCGGTCACATTGAACTACTCACAATGGGGGAGCACAGCCTCCCCGACAAGTTGGATAAACACGCACAGACCTCTCCATCACCAGACATGTGCCACTGACACTGTAAACAGAATCCGCAGAGTGACTGGGTGCACAGATAGCCAATGGATTATGTGATGGTAGAGGCGTCCAGGGCCCTAAAAGTTATAGATATAATACCTAAACCATCAAATAGCATCTTTTTACTCTGGTAGTGGTTCTGTTTGGGGTTGCTAGCCACAAGGTCAGCAGTTCAAATCCACCAGCCAGCCGCGACAGAGGCAGAAACGACACCAGGGCTTTCTTTCTGCTTCTATAAAGAGTTATGGTCTTGGAAACTCAACAGGGGCAGGTCTGCCCTGTCCTGTTGGGTGGCTATGAGTCAGCATCAACTCGATGGCAGTGAATTTTTTAGTTTGAAACCTGCATCAGGCAAGGTGAGAAACTCTAAATCATAAAGTTGTTTAAAGTTAGAGTCCAAAAAGAAAAGAGATGCTTCAAGAGACACACACTCCTCTGAGAAGGGCCTGCAGCAGGACAACAATGGTTAGCGCTGTGGCTGAAAGTCAGAGGTTGGCGGCTTGAGCCCACCCCCAGGAGCTAGAGAAGGCTTGAAAAACTCGTGCTGCAAGAGAGCTGCTATAGAAATCCCTGTGGGGCACCGTTCTACTCCGACCCAAGGGGGTCGCCCATCCCATGGCAACTGGGGTTTTGGAGGTTTATGAGAGTTGACGTCATGGGAGGTGCTGTGTGTGCACAGTATTGGGGGAAAGAAAGGCATCACCGGGCCACCACATCTTCCAAAATATCCAGAGAAAGAGAGAGTGGAAGCAGGGAGCATGTTCCGTTGTTGTTTAAATATAATGGATTTCCGAACCAAAATATATCCACACACGTATACACATACATGCATGCATGCATACACAGACACACCAAGTATGACAACCACTACCAAAAGCAAAGGTGAAAACAGCTCTTCATGGTCACAGACCATTTATTACAGCGGTTACAGAAGCAGAAAGGCTGAGTCAGAGGAGAGCAAAAAAAAATGCGTTCAGCTGGGAGGCTGGTCCATTAAAAAATAAAACGGAGTACATTCCAAAGTCATTAATCCAACAGCACCAACAAAAGCCAATTCTAAACTACCGATGAACCTGGACTACGTATTAATTAGTTATGGTTAAAAATAGATGTGTCTCTTAACTATGGACAGCAACTCTTCCTGTTGAGTTCTTAAAGGCCACTTTCCTCCACTAGAATCATCCCAGGACTCTGAGTTACTGGAAGTTTGCCTTGCCTGTGAAAAGCAGCGGCAGAGAGAAGCATTAGATTGGGCGCACTTGGACAACAAAATCCACTTTTGTTTCACTTGCCAGAATACCCTATGCTTTTATAGCAAAAATGGAAGGTTAAAAAAGAGAGAACGCTTCCACAGGTTTTTCTCCAAATTTCTGTAGACTAAGAAGAGGGGGGAAGGAAAAAAAGCCATCTACCATGTGATATTATTCACCAAAAATTAGAGCAGGCCACTAGCAAAGGCCATTAGACCACAGAAAAGCCTGGATATCTATGGACACTTTTTATAAAAGGAAGATGATTTAGAAATTCAAAAACAGGCTTCTTTGTTGTGGCTTTTTTAGTAGACTACTACATTGCCAAATTGGATAAATAATATGGACAGGATCTATAAGAAAATGCAAATTCAATATTAAACATGTGAAAATGTTCGCTTTCAATAAACCAAGAGATAAAACAGCAAAAACAAAGTAGCCATCATTATATAAAGATGAGACCATCGAAAGATATTTGATTAGCAAACTAACACCAAGCTTCTTCATAACCCCCGGCGGGGTGACCGACGCACACTGGAAAATCAGCCACATGTACAGACAGCATAGGAAAAGGGTGTCGAATAAAACTGAGCTCTGCGAGTCTTTACAAAAAGAAAGCAGACGAAGACTCTGGAAATAAGTCAGCTGTCTGACTACAGAGATAGCCTGATGCACAACACCACCACGACCTGTAGTCTGATGTCGTTTAACGTGACAATAATAGCCATCATTCAGAAACCCGAGAAAATAACTGATACCTTCAGACCTCCCAATCAAGATTATAACTAGATTTTCAGAAGATATATATATGTATACACACACACACAATCTGGCCAAGTCAAGGAGAGAAAAACTGAGGGAAAAAAGAAAGACAGATTGGTTATACTGGGGCAACATCCATATTTTTTTCCCCACGTTTCAATCCTCTTTAAAAACCGAGCTGAAGGCATGGCATAAAATCAAGAGAGGTGTGTGTCAGAGCAGAAGGCAAGCAGAAGGTGAGCTCGCCCCAGGTGATGGGAAAGGGAGCACAGGAAAAGCTCTCCGCAGAGTTCAGGAGTGAGCACCGAGGGCGCTTGCCAAAAACCGGCAAGCGACGCAAATGGCGGAGGAGACATGAGTTTCAACAAACGAACTCAAAAGAGGGCCCCACCAGCTTTGGAAAATGAGAACGCTTCCAAGGATCCAAGAGAGCAAAGTGTGGGGGTCTAGAACTCACGCAGAGAATGGAGAGGTTCCTGAAGGAAGGGAGAGATGTTCTGTAAGTAACTCGGTCAATTCTGGGAAGAAAGAAAACGCACTGCCAGCAAGCCAAGCCCAAACAACCCAGAGACCCTCCTCCAGGACGTCCCACCTTTGTGCATCTCGATCGGGACCGGCAGCTTCCTCTTGCTCCTGCAAAGCATGTGGGGAGTTTAAACCCCGACTCTGCTGCAGTCAACAGCACGTATGTACTAAGAGAGAGCGCCTGGTCATTTGGGTGAGGAAAGAGCAGTGGGAGTGCTAGGAGGACACAGGGCACTGACACAGTTTGTCCGGTTAGTACAGGTGGTCCAGCCAGAACACGCCTTCAGAGGAGAGGCCAGCGACACTTTGATGCACGTTTATCACACATTTTATCAGGAGGCTCCATGATGTCCCGGATAAGACATGGTGGGTGGGGGATCCGTAAACTGTGGAAGCCCCTCCAACAAGATGGACTGACTCAGTGGCTGCAACAAGGGGCTCAAACAAAGCCCCTGGCAGGGTGTGTGAGGCCACTAAGAGTAAGATGGAATGAACTTGGCGGAACATGAAAAATAACAAAATCTGGAAGGAAGGGGACTAACTGGTACAGCAATAAACTGAAAATGGGGAGCAGAGGAGCCATCACGAGATAGCTGATTGGGGGCAACATGAGAGAGGGGTGGAGAGCTGGGGTTGGCTATTTATTGGTTACTCTCTGTCCTAAAGAGGTCTCAAACTTGCCTAAGGAAATTATACTTCAAAGAAACCTTACAATAAGAGACATTAATTAGGAACATGTCTCCATCAATATTTAGCCAAAAAAAGGGCAAACAACACAATTCAAATTGATGATTCGTCTATCGGTTTCGGAAAAAGCTAAGTTAAACTCCATAAACAAACAGTGTGATAATAAACATTTTCATAGATCTGAAATGTTTCCTTATTTTAATGTCACTGAAATCAGGTGTCTTTTAGCATTGTATTACAGTTTTAGAAAGCTAAGTTATCCTTTCTTACTGATTAATTCCATTGAAGGGGGTATTTTTCCTTAAAACTGTTCTCCAATGTTATTATATTAGCTACAACACAAAAGGGGGAAACAGGGCTAACCACTTGGCATATACCAGGTGTAATTTTCTTTTATAAAAATAAAACTGCGAACATCTCAGCAGGCAAATTACGAACTCTGATTATATGACTCTGCAGACCCGGGACAGAGACCGCGAGGCAGTTGTTCACACCGGACAAGGGGAGATCGCACTGTCTCAGTGCTGCATCCATTCACCATTCTAAATTCCATCTGTACGCTGAGCAAATACTCCAAGGAGTGAGACTATAGGAAGAATATGGCATCAGGATTGGAAGAAGGCTTATGAAATATTAGTGACAAGGTCACTGCAAGGCAGACTGAAACCACCAGCTGCTCTACTCTAGAATGACGAGGCTTTCTACTCCAGTAAAGAGTTAGCGTCTCGGAGACCCCTGGGCAGTTCTACGGTGCTACAGGCTAGAATCGACTGAAAGGCAGAGGCTTTCATTAACGCCTTCAGTGCAGTGTGGACTTCTCCCTTCAATACCATTGGTTCGTGATCATCTGCTACCACGGGAACTGGTCTGAATGTTAACCAGTTCCTTTTGGCACAGCAACTCTGTGTACTCTTTCTGTCATCTACATCATTCAGTATTTGCCACAGGATCTTACAGATTTCAATTTGAAGCCTGAATTTTTTCTGGGATTCTTGTAGTTTGATATCTGCTTAGTGTGTTCTTGTTTGGCTTTTTAACTCTGGGTCTTCGGACATTTCATTATAATACTATGTGCTTGGTCTTCTCAGGTGACATTGGAAAGGTTCTGTTTGGTTCTCTTACTTCACTGTTTATTCCTTCGGTTTTAGCCGCTCCACCTTTAAGAGCAAGCTTTCAGTCTCTTCTGACATCCACTTTGGTCTTTTCTTCCTTTCTTGTCTTTTTAATGATCTTTTTCTTTCTTCTGTAATGTGTTTTGTTTTGTTTCATCCAATATTTATTATTATCAATCATTTTATTAAGAGGGCTCTTACAATTCTTACAACAATCCATCATTTAATAGTATTAAGCATGCTTTTGAATGTTATCATTTACAAACATTTTCTTTCTACTTGAGCCATGTTATCAGCTCCGCTTTTTCCCTTCCATCCCCCACCCTCATGAAACCTTGATCAATTATATGATTATTATTTTGTATTTTACACAGTCCGTTGTCTCCCTTCACCCACATTTCTGTTATTTGTTCCCTTTGGGAGTAATATATCCAACCTTATGATTGGTTCCCGGTTTATCCCCCTCTCCCCCTGTGGTATCTCTACTCCCACCACAGTTCCTGCGGGGATTATCAGCCCTGGATTCCATGGGTCCAGATCTCTTATCTTCACAAATGTGCATACTCCAGTCTAGCCTGATTTATAAGGTAGAACTGAGTCATGGTAGTTGGGGTGGGGGAGGGTTGGGGAGAAGCATTCAGGAACTAGAGGAATGTGATGTATTTGCTCAGTGTTTTACTGCACCCTGGTTGAATCATCCCTTCCTTGTGACCCTTCTGCGAGGCGATGTCCAGTTGTCTACAGGTGGGCTTTGGGTCTCCACAATGACCCCCCCTGGTTTGTTATGATATTCTTGATGTCTTTCCACAGCTAATCGGGCTTCTGTCTTCAGTGTCCAAGCATCATTCTGTTCTTGAATGTCCTCTAAATTCAAGTGGGACAGACTCAAGGTTGGAGTTTGGCTCTCGTGGCTTTGTTTTCATGTTCTTTGGCTTCAACCTGAACTCACATGCCATTTATGGTCGGTTCAACTGTCACTCCCGGCTCTTGTTGGCCGGTGATTGTGGGCTTCTCAATTGGCTTTTCTCAGAGATTTAGTCGATTTGATGCCTGTGTACTTCATCAATCATCATGGTGGTTAGATAATAGTATCTCATTGTGGTTTCAATTTATTTTTCCCTTATAGCGAATTATTTTGAGACCTTTTAGGGACTCTTGAGTCACCAAGCGATCTTCTTCTGTCAACTGCCTACTCCAGTTTTGTGCCTTTGACTACAGAGAAAGGGAGAGAAGAAGGTGTCTGATTTTTCACTGATTCTGCAGTTCTTCATCTACAAGGGGGCACCCCCAAAGACAGAATTTTTTTAAAGCTGTATATTCCGTTTTTTTACAAAGCAACCTTATCACCTTCAAAGCACTCTCCATTACACTTAATACATTTGTCAAATCTGCGATTCCATTCTTGTAAACATTTTTCAAATACTTCTGTTTGAATGGCTGACAGTACCTCCCCTTATTTGTTTGTTTTTTCTTCATCTCTTCTTTTTCATCAAATTGCTGTCCTTTCATGTCTCTCTTCAATTGTGGAAACAAAAAGAAGTCTCATGAAGAGAGGTCAGGTGAGTCAGGTGCATGAGGCAAAAAAGGCATGCTGTTTTTGCCCAAAACTGGCTCACTGAGATGGCTGCATGAGCAGGTGCGTTGTTGTGATGGCAAAACCAGTCCCCCAATTGCCACAAATCAGGCCTTTTTTGTCAAACACTTTTTTGTTGGTTGGTTTTTGTTTTTGTCAAGCACTGTTATACAACCTTCTCAGAAACTCTAAATCAGTGGTTCTCAACCTGTGGGTCGAGACCCCCCTTGGGGTCGAATGACCCTTTCACAGGGGTTGCTGAAGACCATCAGAAAACACATAAATATTTCACAATATATAATTACATATTGTTTTGTGACTAATCACTATGCCTTACTTATGTTTAATTATGTTCAATTTGTAACAATGAAAATACATCCTGCATATCAGATATTTACATTACGATTCATAAGAGTAGCAAAGTTACAGTTATGAAGTAGCAACAAAAATAATTTTGTGGTTGGGGGTCACCACAACATGAGGAACCATATTAAAGAGTCGTGGCATTAGGAAGGTTGAGAACCACTGCTCTAAATAGACAGCTTGATTAACAGGCGGACCTGGTGGGACAATCTCCAAATGCACTATGAGTCTACATTTTCGTCCATTCGGGAGGAACGAGGTTTATCATCAATCGACAGTTCACCTTTTTAAAAACATTTCACCTTTTTTGAAATGAGAAAACCACTCATACACTTGAGGTTTTTCCCGTAGCACTGTCCTTGTAAGCTGTGTTCAATATCTTAACAGTTTCTGTGATATTTTTCTGAAGCCGTAAACAAAATTTCACAGCTGCATGCTGCTCTCTTAAATCAGCCTGATACCACCAAAAAAAAAAAAAAAGAGGTTCCAGTAACACTGCCTTTATGAAAACACCCACTGTGACCAGAGAGAGCCTTCCAGGAGACGCCACTGGGTGCATTCACTCAAGGTAAGTTGCTGGATGCTCACCTAGAAGGGGGAAATGCGCACTACAAAAGCTATGCTCAGCCAAGTGCAATTCCAGGGTTTTTTGGGAACCTCCTGGCATTCTGCATCTGAGTATCTGCTGGATATATGTACTCTAGGTACCTCCTCTCTCAGCAGTTTTTACAACTCTTTGAATGAAGATAGGTTCTTTATTTTAATGTTTTCCCATTTATCAATTTCTTCTATCTAATTGGTTAACCACAGCTGTCAAGTCAACTCAGACTCAAAATAACCTTACAGGACACCAAGCAGAACTGCCGCGCAGGGTGGGTTTCCACGGCTATCAATCTCTACAGGCGCCGACGGCAACATCTTTCTCCCTCGGAGTACAGGCACCCAGCTCATCACTGCCAGCACTCGTCCCTTACCGGTCTCATTGCCATCACCCTGGAGGGGTGAACCGCCCCGGGAGTTTCCAGGGTGTGAGTCTTTAATGAAGTAGTGGGTGATGGTTTCAAAGTGCTGGCCTCACAGTGAGCTGGCCAACACGTAACTCAGACAGCACTTTTATGGTCAGTGTCTTTAAGGTCAGACAGCACCTTTATGGGAATTCAAATCGCTCCCTCCAAATGTCAAAACAGAAACATCTGGACTACTTGTGAGGATCTTGCCATGTTTATAACAAACAAATACTGCAATCAAGCTTATATGAAGGTTTCTAACAAGCTGTCCAGTAAAATCCCGTAGTCTTTCACGATCAGGAACTGGGCGCTGCTTTCTGGTGAAGCATCTCGCATTCTACAGACCCCCACCCAGGACAATATCTTCGGTTTCTAGTTTCAGTCCCCAATTTTGAAAAAGACACTCATAAAGATGGGTTTTACTTGAAAACACACTCACGAATTTGAGGGCCTAAGTGAATACAGGAAAGATGGCACACAAGAAAAGTGACCGTCTAAAATATTCCATTACTAAAATGAGAGAGTTCATAATTGAGTACATCAATACTGTTTGGGGAGGGGTAGGGTACTTCACCTTCTATTTCTAATAATGTAGAAGGAATAAAGTATCCTGATCTGGGAACTGGAAATAAAGCTGTAAAATTGGCGATTTAAAATATGCCATTTGCATAAGAAATTACCATAGTATTATGTAATTACGTATCTTTGACCAAGAACTTGTTTGGCAGTATGAGACATGGAAAGCAAAAAGGCACTCCAAAGAACTAAGTATTTGTTAAGAAGAATACACAAGCAAACACTGTGCATATATTAATTACATACCGGCAGTCCTTGGGTTATAAAGGAATTCCTTTCATAGTTGGAAAAGTTAGGTACAGTTCACATCTGAGGGCAGTTAGTTATATATTTCTCTTAGTATATAGAATGCCTTGTACAACTTTCTCACCAGGAGCCCTGGTGGCATAGTATTTACGTATTGGCCTATGATCTGCGAGGTTAACAGTTCAAAACCATCTACTACAGGAGAGCGTTGGGGCTTTCTACTCCTGTAAACAATTACCGTTTCAGAAAGCTCACAGGGGCAGTTCCACCCTGCCCTATAGTCGGCGTCAACTTAAGGGCATTAAACGTTGTTTCTTTTTAGTTCCTTTCTCTGCATAAACATATATTAAGGAAAGGTTCTTTAGTATTCTTCCAGATATATTAAACATATCTAACCCAATAATATGAAGGAACTTCAAAAAGCTGAAGGGATAATGTAATTAAAAGATAGTGGAATTTTTTGAGCAAATTTTGATATTCTCTCAAAACTCAAACTCATTGTCATCAGTCAATTCAACTGTCCTTATAGGACAGGGGAGAACTGATGGTTCCCAATACTGTACAGTTTTATGGGAGTAGGAAGTCTCCTCTTTTTCCGATTACTGTCCCCTAGTACATTAATAATACTACTAATAAAGTGGTTTTGTGCATCAAAAAGTAGGTAGCCCTCATTTGTTATTACAAACCACTGTAATTACTGGTCTGAGAATGACTAAGCTTTCCACTCCCGTAACAGTGACCGTCTTGGACACCCACAGGGGTCTCTGAGTCAGCACGGAGGGGATGGCAGGGAGTCTGGCTTGGTGTTCACTTGGGACATGGAGGGCACAGCGGTCTGTGGCCAGGGGCTGCCATGGCAAGCTGGGGCACTCCACTACAGCGACCTCCACGTGACGTGGCGAGACCACCTGTCCTGCATGGCCGTGCCTCCCGAGGACCACAACAGCCTCCTGTGTGTGAGAGTGACTAGCCAGCACCGAGGAGTGCACGGCACTGGTATGTATGCATTTACACCATGTGATGGCTAGGTTTCATGTGAGCTTGGAGGGGCAGGCTTCTTCTATTATATGATCTCACTCAGTGTGGTCAACTCCATGACAGGATCTTCTGTGAAGCAACCAAGCCATTGTGGGTAGCGCAGACCTCCTTCCACTGGTCACAGCCTTGCTGTGACTGAGGAGGTTGAAGATCAGGGTGCGGCCTCCGCAGTGTAAACTGACAGTGGGTGGGAGAGAGCTCACTTGTACTACTGGACCTGGATCCTGCATATGGATTGGTCAAACTCCTGTTCTATTGCCTCTGATCCCAGGAGACTATCTAACCCTCACTCATTCAGAGCAACTTCCACCAGACCTGGCCATCCATCCTCCTTCCTGTTCATCAGGCCCTGCAGCTACAGGAACCAAGAAAAGCCTTCAGTTTACATCTGGCCCATAGACGCGAACCAGACTGAACTTACCCACTTCTACAACATTGTGAGTCATTTCTCGATATAAATCTACACACACAAACAAATGTCACTGGGTTTTGCTACTACAGAGAACCCAGCCTAACAGGCACATCACAGTTTGTTAGCTTTACCAGTAGTCCATGGGTACTCCGTGTCCTTCACCACTGCAGTTCAAAGGCATCGATTCGGCTTTGGTCAGCCTGATTCACTGCTGAAATTTTACAAGTGTGGGAGGCAGTGGAAATTCATATAGGCCCTTGTAAATAAGTATACCAACTTTCACAAAAGAAATTCCAACAAAAACACCACAGATTCAATCATTAAAAATGGATGCAAGCCAGTAAACAAGCGGCCGTCTAGCTCAGAAGCAACAAAGCCCACACGGAAGAAGCACACCAGCCTGTGCGATCACGAGGTGTCAATGGGATCAGGTATCAGGCATCGAAGAACAAAAAATCATATCATTGTGAATACGGGGGAGTGCAGAGTGGGGACCCAAAGCCCATCTGTAGGCAACTGGACATCCCCTTACGGAAGGGTCACAGGGAGAAGAGCCAGTAAGAGTGCAGTGTAGCAATGATGAAACATACAACTTTGTTCTAGTTCCTAAATGCTTCCTCCCCATCATCATGATCCCAATTCTATCTTATAAATCTGGCTAGACCAGAGGATGTACACTGGTACAGATAGGAACTGGAAACATTGGGAATCCAGGACAGATGAACATTTGTACATTTGTTGCCATCATCATTTTCAAAACAGTTTCTTTCTATTTCAGCCTTTGGTGTCAGTTCCTCATTTTTCCCCTCCCTCTCCCACCCTCTCTCACAAACCCTTGATAATTTATAAATTGTTATTTTTTCATGTCTTACACTGACCAATGTCTCCCTTCACCCACTTTTCTGCTGTTGTCCCCCTTGGAGGGAGTTAATTGTGATCACATTGTGATCACATTGTGATCAGCTCCCCTTTCTTCCCCACTTTCCCCTTCCCCGCCTGGTATCGCTACTCTCATTATTGGTCCTGAGGGGTTTATCTGTCCTGGATTCCTTGTGTTTCCAGCTGTTTTTTGTATCTGTGTCCATGCTCTGGTCTAGCCAGAGTTTTAAGGTAGAATTGGGATCATGATAGTGGAGGGAGGGGGGGAAGCATGAAAGAACTAGAGGAAAGTTTTATGTTTCATCGGTGTTATGGCACCCTCAACCCTACTGTAAGGGGGTGTCCAACTGCCTACAGATGGGTTTTGGGTCTCCACCCCACACTCCCCCTCATTTACAACTATATGATTTTTTGTTCTGGGTGTTTTATGCCTGATACCTGATCCTATCAACACCTCACGATCACACAGCCTGGTGTGCTTCTTCCATGTGGGCTTTGTTGCTTCTGAGTTAGATGGATGTTTGTTTAACTTCAAACCTTTACGACCCCAGATGCTATATCTTTTGATAGCCGGGCACCATCAGCTTTCTTCACCACATTTGCTTATGCACCCATTTGTCTTCAGCAATCGTGTCGGGAAGGCGAGCATCATGGAATGCCAGTTTGATAGAACAAAGTGTTCTTGCACTGACAAGAGTACTTGAGAGGCGGCCCAATGAGACTGTGTATCCTAAGGGAATAGAAAGCCTCCCCTTTCTCTTGGGAAGCAGTTTGTGGTTTCAAACGGCTGATCTTGTGGATAGCAATCCACTGTGCCACCAGGGCTCCTTTGAATAATTATAGCTCATAGCAATGTTCTCTGTTATCAAGAAATAGTGTATTACATTTTATTGTGAAACATGGAAAATACAGAGCTGAAAGAGAACACTTCACCAAAGAGGCTAACAGGAAAGGCAAAGAAGCACCACTAAGAAAATGCACCTGAGAGCCATGGCTGCAGCCCGCTCAGCAGGGCGAACACAAAAGCACTGGGAGCAACAGGTGGGAGCAAGTGTGACTCTCCCACACTGTTGGGGTACGCAAAATGCTACCGTCACTGTCAGAAGTGGTAAGGTAGCTTCCTATAAAACTAAATATACAGTTCCCACATGGACCTAGATATCACACACCTGCCATAAAGAAACACTTTTGTCTCCAGAAATCCCTGACCACGCTCGATCGCAATCACACAAAGGTGGGACTAATCCAAGTGTCCTGGATCCAAGTGAATGGATAAAAAAACTGATGCATCCATCAACTAGAACACTAAGCAGTAAAAATCAACAAACAACGGACGTATGCCAGACCTTGGACGAATCTCAGAGGCACTGTACGACGTGAAAGGAGCCAGTGTTAAAGGTTACCTACTATACAATTCCAGTTACGGGGCATTCTGATACATCAAGTTAAACATCCTCAACCAAGCCACAGACATGGAAAATAGATCAACAATTGCAAGAGTCACGCATGATAGGAGGCGCGACCACAAAAGGAAGGCAATGACAGGTGTTTGGAAAAGTGGACCTGGTCTTTATCCTGACTGTTGGTGGGAGCTAGTTGGAGCTCAAGCAGTGTCAGATTGCAGGGCTGCAATCCGCCGTTAAAACCACGAAACTACAAAGAAAGACAGAGCTTTCTGCTCCCAGTAACACATGCAGCCTTGGAAGCACAGAGGCAGTTCTTCTGGGTCCTGCAAGGTCACCATGAGTCCACATTGACTCTTTAGCAGAGAGAGAGAGAGAGAGAGAGAGAGAGAGAGAGAGAGAGAGAGAGAGAGAGAGAGAGAGAGAGAGAGAGAGAGAGAGAGAGAGCGAGCGCAAGCGAGCACTATATGACTGATCCGACTCAGTGACCCTACAGGACCGAGCGGCCCTCCCCACTGAGTTTCCAAGGTTGTATAGAGCTTAGAAGCAGCCAAACACGGACTTATGTTATACATGCTTTCAAATTATTGGAACTGTACACACGTATATACTAAAGCTTAAAACTGTAATTGTAATGGATTATTCTTTATCATCATGGTTGTAAGCAAAATGCTATCTAAATACACACACACACACACACACACACACACAGAGAGGATTATACACACCAAGCCACTAACCACAAGGTCAGCAGTTCGAACCCCCAGTAGCTGTGCAGGAGAAACGTGAACTGCTCCTGTAGAGTTGGTCTTGGAAAGCCGAAGGGGCAGTTCTGCTCAGCTCTCCAGGGTTGCTCTGAGACACAAGGGGCCCCAAAGCAGCGAGGGGAGGGAGAGAAGGAGGGAGTTACATTCTGACACGGACACATCATTTTTCTTTGACAGCTTATCAAAGGTGTAAAGCCATCCACCATGACAACAGTGAGGAAGGAGCTAGCGCAGCAATGGTATCATTAGACAATATAGACTTAAGAACCCAAAATAATATTGGAGCAAAAAAGTTCTGTTTCTCATGGTGATTCTGACGTCAGGTAGATGTGACAATTAGAAATGTATATGTAACCTGAAAACAGACTCCCAAAATAAAATGAAATTAAAACAAAGAAAAGCAAAAGAGAGCATTCATCATTAATTGGAGACTTAAACACACCGCTCTCAACTCGACAAAACTCACCACGAACGTAGAGCACCTGAACGCACGCTGGAAATGCAGCTATGGGCACCCCAGCCGGCAGGACCCGGGCAGACCAAGTGCAATACCACCATCTACAAAGGGAGATTCTCCCAAAGTGCTCTGGACCACTGTTTGGTCAATGTTATAATCTTAGAATGAAAGTGTATTCAAGTCGCCCTGGCCAGTCTCAATTCAATTCCTATCCAACTTGCCAGACACACACACACACACACACACACACACACACACACACACACACACAATGACTCCGTTTGCTGCAGAGGCCCAGCACTAGAACAGAGCCCAGTGCCTCCCGTGCAGTCATTTGTAGGGAGGCTGAGGGGTCTGTTTCACAAACGCGCCCCCTGAATGGAAGTGTGGCTGGAAAGCGGAGAGGAGTGGGCGTCAAAGGGACCCTGGGTGCTGCCTGGAAGGCAGCCCAAAGCAGAGGCTACTACTGCTAGCCCCTCAGAGAGAAGACGACAAGATTCCTAGCTCCACCTCTGAAAGCACAATCAAACCCACTTTCCGACCCATTTACAAGCAAGTGACTCTTAGCGCAC
This sequence comes from Tenrec ecaudatus, assembly GCF_050624435.1. Lineage (NCBI taxonomy): Eukaryota > Metazoa > Chordata > Mammalia > Afrosoricida > Tenrecidae > Tenrec > Tenrec ecaudatus. Next base: position 33,048,207 of record NC_134543.1, read on the forward strand.
ACGGCTTCAGGTCCAAACCAGGGAAAAGCGTGTGTCTGCCGCGGCCCACAAGTCCTGCTCACTCCAGCAAACATGGGCTGGGCTCCCTTGGAAGGCCAGCTAACAGCCACACTCCCCACCACGGGGAGCTCGGGCTTGAGCCCCACCGGCACATGGTCTTCAAGGCTGAAGCGGAGCGCACAAACAGTTTACAGTTAGAGTTTATATTAACGTGATTTATAGCCAAGAACCAAACGGCTATCTTCCTTGGCAGATGTTCACATTATACACAGCTTTACTGCTCAGGCTTTTAACGAAGTCTGAGATTTATGGCCACTCTCAAAGCATACCTCAGGGGGGCACTCAAAGTGGAGCCTGCGAACCCCACTTACCTCTTGCTTCTCCTGTATTTTTAAATAAAGCATCAACTTGTTTGGGAAAACATGGTTGGAGTGAAATTAAAAAGTCCTGAACGCTAATAAAACGAACCCGATGTTGCTAACTCGCTTCTGGCCTGCCTCGCCTCTCCTGAGATCTCAAGCGACCCACACTTGCTCTTTGCTGTCGACCGGCCTGCGGGCACGGCAAAGTCATGGGCCAAGTCATAGACCAAGTTCGTAGCCCGTGTTTCCAAAGTCACCCAATAATGACCTTGCTGGCAAGGACGCAAGGCTGCGGTGCTGATGCTGGCTGCCTCCGGCCTTCCCATCTGCCCGTCAGACCACTGGGTGGCAGGGAGAGGTGCTGACAGACGTGGATAAAGAGAAGACCTGAGAGTACTTTCCTCAGGCAATCCATCTGACCGAGGCAGCTCATACCTACTTATTAAAGCACTTTGTCTTTGTCAGGTTCCGTCAAGGTCACGGGCCTATCAATAGACCATGATCTCAGGCCCTCCAGGAAGCTACACTCTAGTTGAGTTAAAGCAGCAAAGCTCATCTAAGACCAAACACGGCACATCCCAGTTCTGATCTTAAAAGGCAGGGTAGGTGGGGGGATCAGCCCACCCCTCCCCTCATGGCCCAAACTAGCATCCAGGAAAAGACTTTCTGCCTCTACTTTCCAATACATTCTGCACAGAGCAAGTGGATGGACTCTGTAAAAACAAAACGCCCCCTTGCCTAAAGTAATTCATCACCACTTAGCAAAGAATAAGAACTCCTAGACATGGGCTAAAGAGCCCTGCGTATGCCCACCCCACTCCCACGCACAGTCCCAAGCCCCTCCTTCCACCTATAAGCATTCACACACACACACACACACATCCCCCGCTGGTGTGGCCCTGTGTCATGAGCCTTCAAGCACTCTGGATACTCCCAACATTCCTAGCTGAGGTGGGGTTCTGCCTGAAATAGTCCCTTCCATCCAAAATCCCACCTTGGCTAGTTCCCACCCACCTTTGTCAGAAGTTCTCTCCCACCCCTCATCCCATTATGTACTCAAAACTAAATCAGGGTGTCAGCTACATGCCAGAGTTCCAAGCAGTTTGTTCTCATGTAGAGTGTGCTGGAAATGGAGCCTGCATCGCCTACCTCCTGCTTCATATGAATTATGCATCGGGTTGATCCTTTTTCGATTATTGGTGAAATGGGGTTATAAAGTCTCTGAACGCCTACTTACGACCAGTTTGCACGTGTCCATTTACTTGTGTGGCCATTCTACTTCTGTCTTTGGGCTTCTACTGAACCACCGGTAGTACAGTGTCCACTTGGGAAGACCAAAGGAAACTGCTGCAGGCTCAAGGTACTCAGCCCAGAGATAGCTCTGTTTCCAAAAGCCGCTCTTAGCTTCCTAAACTAGCTATAGGGGCAGGGGGTTTGTCCCTCCCAGGCCTGCAAAGGCCCCATAGAAGATGTGGAAAGAAATCAGGCAACAATTGGACACCCATGGAGACTGCAAACTGAGCACGCAGACACAAGTTCCCAAGGCCCAGGTAAAGCCACCATCTTGGCCACTCCCACCGCAGGTACATCACACAGGGGGGCCTGGCCCAGCAGGTCAACCAATACAATCAACCACGCCTCCCTGGCCAGAGGTTTGAAACACCCTGGCCTTGGGAAGGCGTTGCTCTCTCTCACCCTGCTCCTGGTTGGAGGCAGGTGGAGGGTGAGCGTCTCCCTCCCCTGTGTGGACCCACATGCTCTTAGTCTCTAGGATCCTTGGGCTTCTGGCTTCCCAGGAACTTGATTCCCAAGTTCTGCACGTGTGGGTGCTCTTGTGCAAGTGGTTGTTTCATGTCCAGTTGTGAACCCTGGCCATGCGGCTTAGCGCGCTTGCCAGAAATAGCATGTACCCTTTTGAGACTGATTTATGTAAAACTGAAACTTGTCCCGTCCTTCATAAAAACTCACTTGGATTACAAAACGTGCTTTGGCGTGAATTCTTTCAGCATGAGAAGCAAAGAACCGAGGTGTAACCCACTCCAGAAACCTAACACTGCGTTCAAGTGTTCTAGATTGATTTTTTTTTTTTTTTGCCATTTTGGTAGCAATGAAGCTTTCTGGGGAACACAAATTTCACATTGATTAATAGAAGGCTGAAAAACCTATCAATGGCTGACATGTTCTTTCACAGGAGTCAGCACTGTATCTAAACGGTAGAGTTGGTTTATGTGCTTTGTCAATGTGAACACACTACTTCAAGGAAGGACTCAACGGAGAGAAAGACATGGAAACAATGACCAATAAAACATACATTATTAAAATGACCTAAGTATTGCTGTCATTAACGCAAATGAGTCACCTTCCCAGTTATCAGAAACAAGCATCTTCATTCCTTATGACAGCAAGTTGGAAATACTCTGTAAAATATGTATGTGCATCTGGAGGCCTTTTGCTTTTGCTCAAATGTGTACAAAACAACAACAATAACATCCCAAATGTTTACATTCCTCGCTTGGCGTCCTAACCTCAGTTAGTACAGCACAGCATGATGACCTTGGAGATCTCCAACGACTGCCTGTCTCATGCAAAAATACTCGGAGTAGCCTACAGTTATAAACACACCAGTTCTTAAAGTAATACGGAATATGTCATCAAACTAAAGTACTTCTTTTTCAAAAAGTTATTTCCTGCATTAAAAATATTACAGATAAGGTTGGGTCAAATACACACACACACAATTTTATATTGCCAAATGCATTAGAAAAAAAACAATGTTAATACTATCACCATTTAAAGGTGGCAACATCAAGGAAACCATTATATAGAAGCAGGAAAGAGAGGTTTAACTACCTACCAAGGGATGTTTACTTTCGCTTTTTAAGTGGTAAAGGGAAAGGTCTGCCCTCAACCTTTATTTTTCAATGACATCAGTACAATGTAGGTACTTTAAATTTTAAACTTGTCATTTATGTCTTCAACTGTAGACAAAATTTTAGGCATAGGCGACATGTATCCATGGTAGCTGTGACAGTTGGGTTTCTTGTGCCAATATGGCTTCCATAGGAACACGTGGACTAAGTTTACCTGCCACTCAGGTCAAAGCTGGGTTGGAAGGCCAGAGATATATGTCTCTCTGGTGGTGGGTCTCGGTCTCTCTCTCTCTCTCTCTCTCTCTCTCTCTCTCTCTCTCTCTCTCTCTCTCTCCTTTCACCTTCTTATTGGTGAGTCACTTGTCTGAAACCAGCCAAAGCCCTGGAGATGTAACCACTGCCATTGGATCCGCAAGACTTTGCACCCACCACCCTGTGACCTTCCTGCACTTTGCATCATTGCATGCAGCTACACGAGTCTAAAGAGGGACTTCTGGGCTAGTATTGGCCTCATGGACTTGATCTGGGGCTGGGATGTTTGCTTGATATCTAATTACTTCTTGATATAAAGCTCTCTCTTATACATATACGAGTGCCTCTGAATTTGTTCCTCTAGTCAACCCAGACTCACACAGCAGCATAATATATGTTCTGCATCTTTGGTAATTAGAAAGTCAGTGAAAAAGTGTTCCTCAACTCCAAACGTCTCCTAGAAACTTTTCCACTAAACACATTTGCTGTAAACTTTGGACTTGGATATGACAAGCTATAATGGGGAGGATTAGTTCCCATTTTTATAACTCGTCATTCCCTGGCATGTTATAAAAGTGGTTACATCATGAAATTGGGGCTCGTCATCATTGCAATAGTCTTAGCGTCTCCCTCTTTCGAGTTCCTTCCACTCCGGGTTACCAATATTCAGACTACGTGCTGACAACACAGAAATGAGAGGGAAGCCTTTGCCGCACTAGGACCGTCTATCTGCTCTGTGCCCTCATCGTTACTCGAGATCAATGAACTGATGCCCTTTCAGTTCCCAGCCGAGCACTTTAATGGTCGTGCCACCTTCATTGTGGTCTTGAAAAACCCACTACTGTTGAGGGGATTCTGTCTTTTAACAACCCTATCATCTTAGCATCTTCAAATGAGCTTACTGGATTTTCTTTCCATTTTCTTCAATTCAAACTCAAAAGCTTGCAATAAAATTAGTACACAAAAATCAGACCTTATTTAATGAAGAATAAAGTCTCATCTTGTGTAAATCGATTGGAATAATGAGTAGGCACTAGTGACTACACAGGAAAACTAGGTCCCAAATTCCAAGGGCACTGATTCATCTGGCCTCAAAGACAGACTGCCTTGCAGAGCATAAAGCTGAGCTATGTGAAGGGCAAGAAGTAGTCTCTCAGATTCTCAAGACCCAAATGAACCAGACCAATTTTCTAAAAGCTGTCTCTTTTTAAACGAATGTTAAGTTGGGTTCTAAATTTGACCTGAATTTAAATTGTTGTCTGGAGAGGAATGTCCGGCTGGACTCTTGGGCAGTTTAAGCTGCTTAAAAGAGGTGCAAACAAAGTTCACTTATGCATGACAGACAAAGCCTGCTCTGAGCGACTGGCATCCCCCCCAGAGGAAGGAGCAGCAGCTGGGATGAAGGAGCCATCCTGCAGCTGAAGGTCCCTGAAATTTACTTTTTCTCCTAACTAATAAAAGCAGGCCATTCTTCATCATTAGAGGGCTTGGGAAAGCCAATTTCCGATTGCTCTGCACATAGAATGAAATAGTAAAGCATATTTTCAATGGAGTACTTAGTACATGAATACCATCCCAAAAAAGATGCCGACAAAAACCTATTTTTAAGCTCCTTTGCAATAGACACTTCTCTTTGGAAAGTACGAGTTCCCAGGGTCATGTTGGCCAAAATAGTCACATTGACATGGAACAAAGAGTTTTCTTTGGTATTTTGTGTTCTGAATCTAGAAGATAAAAGAAAATAATTGATTTCCTGTCATACCATCAGTTAAATCATTATAGTACCAATTAGAGGCACTTTTTTGGTGGGGAGTGAGAGGGTGTGACAACTATTATATTTAATTTTGAGGACATCGCCAAGCCTGAAGACATATTTAACTTAAGAAACATTTTTTTCAGGTGTACTTCAGTGGTACATGGTTGGGACTAGCTCACGACACTGCTCAGGAAATTAGAACTTATCCATTTTAGGATCCACATTAGGATAATCACCATCAGCACAGAGGCAAATAAAGAAGAGGAAAAAGATCTTTGAGGAAAGGCTCTAAATATAAAATCTTCACAAATACTGCATGTCTATTTCTATAAACAAAAAAATCAGGAATTCTGCAAAAGTCATTTAAATTAATTAAATAATTAATGATAAGTAGCAAAAGTCAAATGACCAGGTGTGTCCAAATGTGCGTGTCCACACACCAAAGCCTGTGATCTCGATAGCCTACAATTCGGGTCCAGTCCATCATGCCCGGAGATAAACCAAGCCTATGATCCAGAGGGCAGAGCAAAGCCATACATTTCATTTTCTAGCTATCTGAAACGGTTAATCTGATTTTAAGATCCCAAAACTCTAGACCAGGAAAAAAAAAAAAGTATGGAATAAGGTCCAGAATGGATCCTGCCGCATTCAGTTAGTCATCAGCAGCGTGGCTGAAGCTGCGGCCTGTTGCCACTGGCAACCATCCTCCCTTGGTCCCAACAGAACCGACTCTCTGAGGGAAGCAAAGCCCTCAGCGTGAAGAAGACTACAGTGTGCCAAACGAAATAAGTCCATTACAAAAAGACACAATATGACATCAGACCACTGTTAGCAAGTCGCCATAGAGAACATTTCACACCAACAGAGACATGCTGTGATGGTTAGCCAGGGGGGGTGGGGGGGGGGAGAGGACAGTGATGTGCTAACCAACCAGACAGGAGTCACGGGCTAACTTGAGCAAAGGACATAAATAAGAATGTCAAAACTAAAAGATACCATTGCCTCTCTTTGTAAAGTAAAGCCACAAGACTGAAGTTGTGGCCTGTCAAGTTCACAGTAAGGCTGTGTAAAGGAAGCGGACGTGGTTTAGAATGTCACCCCTCTTCCTCCTGTACCGTCCAGAATGTGATGTCCTCAGTGGCCGACAGTGCATATTAACTGGTGCAATCAGCAGACAAGGTTGCAAATACCAGGGACTCGAAAAGCGGGTGGAAGCGGTACAGGCACGGTCACATCAGGGAAGTGGTGGGCACAGAGCCGGGCACTGTGGTCCACACGCTTACTTCGAACACGCAACAATCTGGCAATTCACAAGCAGAAGCCTGCAGGTGCTTATGAAACTGCAAGAAGCGCAGAGCCCAATGGGCGGCACTTAAAGAACAACGCTTTGCTTTCATCAAGAGAATGTAACATTCTTTCTTCAAGAAGAAAGAATGTGCAAGAATCACAAGTCCCTCCTCTGTATCCCTAAGGGCTTACACACACATTGAGGCTAGGGGTTGTGTGTGTCCATCAGTCTGACCGTCTCTCCGCCCTGGAGAAACTATCCTTGTTCACTCTGCCGGCTCCAATGGCCAGCTCGTAGGAGACACTCAGTGAGTGTGAAATGTACAGAGCACAGAGCTCCTGGATGAAGAGTCCGAGAACCACACCCCCTTTACAGTTTGGGACTGTGCCCCGGGATCTGCAGCTCCTGCCACGAGAAAGCCAAGGAAAGACTGCAGCTCTTCCCTGTCAAGCTCAGGTCCTTCCCTCCAAGATGTGCAGGTCTCGCCTACCTTTTGTCTCCACAGATGGAGCAAAGGGGTGAAAGGGGAAACAGGAAAGCCCCAGCCTTCCTTACTGCTTGTCCCACGCAGCCTCGTTCATTCAGCATTTACTGAGCACCTGCTACCTGGCACCCACTGCGCATCAATCCAGGAACAGCGCGAGCACACACAGCAGGACAAATGCCTTGTCCTCGGGGTATTTTTCATTCAGAAAAACCAGAGGAAACGGTCTTGTGCAGTGTGATAAGCACCCTGTGGTAAGGCCGCACACTGTTCTAACGGCATTGCAAAGGCTGCCTCATGTCTACGACAAAAAGAAGGCAAGGAAGATGCCATGCATGACAGGGAGGTTGAACGAGAACCAAACATGAAGACGCAGCAGCATTTACCCTGGCTAAAGGAGATGGACCGACCTTTCCACGCAGAGGATGGACCAGGTAAGAAACTCATGGAGGCAAGACAGACCACGCTGCATCGGAACAGCCTGGCAGGATCATGCTAGGTCAGTCCTGGGGCAGTGGAGTGTATACAGACCTACTCAGAGCAACCCCATCAGCGGAGAGACTGGTTTCTAGGGTTCTGTTAAACGCAAGGTCACCAGTTTGAGACCATCAGCTGTTCTTCTGGAGAAAGGTGAGGCTTCTTCTCTCATCAGGTGTGACCCTCCCTGAATCCGCAGGGACAGGTCTACCCTGCCCATAGGACTTTGGAAGTTGAGACTCCACTGGAGGGCAGGGAGCTTGGCTGACTTATTACTTTGTTTGTTTTAGTTTATCTAAGGAGGGAGCGTTCCATGACAAGGGGGCTTGCTGCATTTCATAAATCTTCCTAAAACGGGCCCCTTTAGAGAGACAGTAAAGAATTTCCTTGTCTGAAACATTTAATGTCAATAGGGATCTATTATAAGCCCTGATTATCAATACTTGTAGGTTAGTAAAATTACTAATCAATTTTTTTAACTTTATAAAAAGCAATGAACTGAAAAGAGAATTATAAAACTGAAATATTTTCTTACAATATGCCTTAAATAACATATTTCCCCTTAAACTTGGAAAGGATGGTTAGATAGATTCTTAACTTGAAAATATTTATAACAGGCTGTGGGAGAGAGAACTCTTTCAGACTCAATTTCTGCTACCACCATCGCTTCTCCAGTAAGAATCTGGGCTGACAATGTGCCCACTTAAACTTCCCTGAAGATGGTGGTTGCCAAGAAGTTTCAAGTAACATCACTGGGTGGGGCTAGTGGAACGATGGTTTTGCGTTTCTCTCCCGGGCATCTTGGCTGAAGCTCCAACAGCGCCCTGTGGTTCTGAGGACAAATGTCTCAGGCTAAGGATGCTGAAAGATCGATGGAGTCTACCTACGTACCCGATCTCTTCCTTGGTGGAGTCACCACTCAAAGGTTTCCTAAGCACATTTTGCATGAGACTAAATCTCATGTAGTCACTTCCCTCTTCTTCCAGAGTCCAGGGCAAAATCCGCTGCATAAGCCAGAGATGGAAAGTGTACTTGGTGTAATTCGGCAAGATGCCATTTCAAATAAATTTAAGTCACAATATTAGATTCCCTATCTTCTTTCACCTCACATTCACATGATTTTCCCCCCACATGATTATTAAACATCTTTTTGATCAAAATCAATTGTTTTCCAATTTTTCCATTGGGCACAAACTCAGGTCCTTAGGCGGTCTTCGAGGGGACTAAAATTAAGTATACTTAGAGTTGAAGCCGTCAGCAAACAAAGGTTCGGGAGGTTGATCACTTAAAGGGACAAACAGCTCTGAGGGATTCGAACGTGACAACCTGCAAGGGCTAAGCAGACGGTTTCAACGGGCAACTCCAAAAGACAAAGAAAGTAAGTGCAAAGACCTGGAGCCAGAAAACCTAAAGAGAAGGACACACCTGGCCATTCACAGGTGAAAGAACTGAAGAAATACAGGAAATATGAGGAGGTACCCACCAAAAAGCAGAACTGCGCTGGGCAGAGGAGCAGAGCTTCTGTAGGAGGCATCTGTCCTACTAGGAGAGCGTCGGAGCAACTCTGAGTTAGTGCACCCACAGGTGTCGCCTGGGAAGGTTCTCTCTTGGTCACAGTGAATTTTTCCGAAAAGCAGTGCCACTCAAACCGAGTTTTCTTGTGATGGCTGACTTAAGGGAACAGCGTGTGGCTGTGAAATTGCATTTCCTGCTCAGGAAAAATGCCACAGAAACCCTTGTGATGTTGAACACAGTTTACAGGACAGCACTGTGGGAAAAAGTCTACCAGTAGCTTTCTCGTTTCAAAACAAGGTAAAATAGCAATTGATAACAAACCTCATTCTGGACGTCCGTCAATTTCCCAAACAGATGAAAATGCTGGCTAGTAGTGCATTTGGAGTGCATAACAGCCTGTGACCAAAAAAATCCTGATTGGTGGCAGACGGGGGCCTGGTTTTGCCACCAAGACAATGCACCTGCCCACGCAGTCATCTCAGTGTGCCAGTTTTGGGCAAACAAAAAAAAAATTAACAAAAGCATGCCTCTCTTGCCCCACATACCTGACTCACCTGACCATGCTCCCTGTGACTTCTTTTTGTTTCCGCCAATAAGAGGGACATAAAAGGTCAGGGACTTGAAGAGACAGAAGAGGTGATGAAACAAACGAGGGAGGCACTATCAGCCACACAGATGAGTTGAAAATGTTTCCAAGAATGGAATCACAGACTTGACAAATGGATGAGGTATAATGGAGAATACTTTGAAGGTGATAGGGTTGTTTTGTTAAAAATAAATAAATACATGGCTTTGAGGGAATAAAAATTCATCGTTTTATAACCACCACCACCCTTCGTATTCCAAGCCTTGATTTGCAATGTTGAGGGATTCTATGTGCGGAATAATGAATGATGCAAAAGCATCAACTTTAGATGGAAAGAATATAGTCACTGTACCAAAAACAATGGGCCAATAGTCAATCATTTCAGAAAACGTACCAACCAAACCGATTGGAAGTGAAGGAGGAGATCCAAGATGAGCTGAAAGACATGGAAAACAAACCAGGCTTCAGAAATTGACAAAATCCCAGCTGAGAGGTTACAACCGAGTGAGCAGTGCTGGAAGTGCTCATTCGTTCATGCCCCGCTTTTTCCCTGGAAACTACACACACTTCTCAGCATCAGCCACCACAGCGCTCAACAGTCAGTCTGTGAATGCTGTATGTTTCTGTTATTTTAGATTGTATGTGTTATTTGGTATGGCTGATTATTTTTCCATCTGGCAATGTTCAAAAGTTTTCCCAGTATAAATTAAGGGTAACCATGTCCTTGCTTTACACCATCTTGACTTACAAAAGGTTTCACAGAAACACTCTACGTTCCAATAGTGGGGAAATGTATTTATTGAGCTTTTGATAATAACCAATATTTCAATAGCCATCAAATTCCAAACTCTTTTAAAAAAGGCTTTGCCCCACAGGCTGTAATATGCCCCTGCCTACATTTATGAAGTCACTTATTAAAAAGGAACACAATGACTGTGAGCAGTCCCTGGAAACCGGCCGTGTCCAGGTAAGTGGCCTGGCTGACTGCGAGGGCTGCAGCATATTCACAGAGAAAAGTGAGCATCAACGAGAAGGCGTAGGCACAAATCTCCATCTGGCCAGGATGCCTACACCATGCCTCAAGCCCTTCAGGGTCCTATTCTGTCTCAGAAGTGGAAACACAACCCAATGGCTGAGCGCTTTGATTAATTTGGTGAGAGAAATGGACGGAAAGAAAGGGAATCATCTCTTTGAACACAAACACGGACGCTTCTCGGTAAACTCAGCTGGGAGGTCACAAACATTAAATGCATTCGAATCCTAAACTATGCCTATGAAAAAGCACCAAGTTTTCTCTCCCTGAGACCAACCTGTTCTGAAATTTTCCTTTGGATGTTGTCTCCGGCACTGGATTGATTGTGGGGAACAGAAGTGGGAAGAGAACATACGGGGGCAAATTCTCCTCGTTCGTGCGTCAAGGAGCCTGGGAGGCCAGGGCTCCCGGCAGGGAGACCTTGACTTTTGCAGGCTGGACATGCACCGCAGTCACATGCTCCTAAGTAAAAGTCTCCCCCATCGACGTCCCTCCGGAACAATGCCAGTTTTAAAGCACTTCTTGTAAGCACAGGGTTGCTTACTATGCTCTTGAAGGTCAATTGCTTGAAGGACACTTGGCTGAAGGTTGTCTACCATCAAGAGCAATCAGACTCTGTTGTCTGTCCCACCTGAAGTATTTCCTTCATGATAAGGATAATAGACATTTTCCCCTGGAGAAGAGCTCAGAGACACCCAAGGTCAGGCTGCCAACTTGATTCTAGACCCTGCCCACCTCGTTACAAAAGGGGGGAGGTCAGATGCTTAGCCATCCTCCCTGGAGGCAGACTGCTGTCTCCCCACACCACAGGGGTGGGCCTGCTCCCTGCTGCTGGAGACAAGGGACTATATTTCTCCCTGAAGCTTGCAACTGTTAGCTTGGTTCCAGTAGATGGGGTTTACACCCTACTGCTTCCTAATGGTTCTTATGGAGATCCAGAGGCCATCCTGACTATAGGATCCGCCCATCTTGCCACATGTGTACCCCCAGTCCCCCCTTCCTATTACGTGGATACACCTAGATCACCCCTCCTATTACTGTATTATCTATAGCACAACCCCATCCTGTGACATATGTCTTCACCTGTAATTAGGGGGCTTGTATGTTCCCAAGAGATAAAAGCCTTGGTTAGCATTAAAGATTCTCTTTTTTCCCCTTGGACCACCAAGCAGGGCTGAGGTGAGCGTGCTAACATGAAATGTGCCTGACTCCATTTATTTCAATATTTTACTTCTATCTCTCAGGCTCTCTGTAACTTTACTATCTTTACTTATTGTCGCTGTACAATTGCGCCTACCGGACCCATAATGATGTGTTAGGGGCTGGCTTCCTGTATACCTCTAGTACCTCCCCCCTTCCTAGTGAATATATCCCCCTTGTTTGTCCCCCTCCTGTTAAGGTTCTGCCTCTAATACAGCCTCTTCCTGTTACCTATGTACCTGAGATTACATAGGGCTATGAGATAATACATTACGCCCTCATTCTGCCTCCAGTCTTCATACAAGAGGTGGGCCCTTGCATGCCTTGTCTGATGTCTCTTTAATTTATCCCTCAATCACACAACCGCCCATAAGGAGCCATCCAGATGCGGGGCTGGCTCCCACAAAAGATGAAGAAGCTCATTGTGGCACTGTTCTACTGAGACGTACTTAGGAAAAGGATAGGGAAAAGATGTGGTTACTTAAGTCGTGCTCACATGCAAGGAACTAGCACAAAAAATGTCCTGAAGACAACAGAAGACTGAATCGGTTTCCACCCTCTCCTTGGATTACTGCAAACATCACTAAACCTAGAACTTGATTTCTATACACCTAGTCAAAACAGGCATCCTTGTAATAAAATGGACAATTAAATTTTTAGTGTTTAATTGGCCTCCTGAATTAAATCTAATTGGTCTTTCCAATTATATTTTTAATGTTTATTTAGATTTGAATTGGTCTTCCCAATCAATCCTTCCCTCCTAAGTGTTCCCTACTCAACCAGTCCCCAGGAGCACATTAGCCCATTGTCTCTCTTTCATTGAGACATGCCTCACAAGAAGGCATGGGACAATCCGGGTCAGATGCTCACGTCAGGGTCTGCATTTCTAGAATTTAAATGTCAAGTTGATCTTAATTACCTTAAACTTAGCCTTCCTAATTGTCTACCCCTATCTTGTTTTAGGGGCCCTAATGACTTGTAGTGGGCTATGAGGGGGGCTGCTAACCACAAGGTCAGCAGTTCAAATCCACCAGCCACTTTGTAGGAGAAAGAAGAAGTACAGTATTGGAAATTAACAGGGGTAGTTCTACCCTGCCCTTACAGAGTCCATATGAGTAGGAAGCAACTCAGTGACATGACAAGCGTTTTAGATCATGTTGTGACTCCATTAACATGACCTACTGGGGTCAATTTTCAGAAATTTATGATCACTGTAGTTGGATTTACCCTCGATTAATTTGAGTGGTTTTCTATTGATAAATAATTACTTAAAATAAGTTGGCTAATTTCTAGATCATGTAGTTCTTTCCACCAGGAATTCACTGCGCTCTGTGTGTGTTACCAGAAGTCTAGTTAATTCTATTTAGTTACATTTTTCAAACTCAGTAGAGAATTAATATATTAATCATTAACCTCTCTTTTAGACTCCCCAAAGTTATCTAATTTTTTAAGCTTATGCAAGGAATTCAAAATGAAGCCTAATCAGCTCACACATTACACAGGCAATTCAATAATTGGATATTTAAGGGCTTACAACAGAAAATTCTTGATGTAACAAAGGATGAGAACCAGAATAGTGAAGGGCTGCAGAATTCCCAGGTATTTTTCTGCAGGAAAGTCAACACAGTGAACAACATCATGAGCACATTCAATGTCGTTGAAATGTATGTAAAGATTGCTGAAATGGTTAAAAAAAATTGTTCTTAATTCTTGAGGGAGCTTTAAACAGTGCTTGGAAAAAGTCCATTATTTTTTTATTCCATTTGATCTTTTAAACTCCATTTTTGGTTTCTATATATAATTTTTTTTCACAATTTAATAGAAATGGTTACAGAATACTGACTGTTGCAAGCTCTATCGACTCCGCATTTCCCATTTAAAACAGGATAGAGGGATTCCAGTTCTGGATGAGATTGAAGAAAGCACTCCACCCCCTTGTCTCGCCACTGCAGGCCGCTGTGCCGCTGAGGCAAATGCATGAAGCAGTTCCTTGACAGGTAACTGTGAGTGGCCAACAGAGGAAGATCCGAGTGGAAAATAATCGTCAAGGCTCAGTTTTTGGATCCAGTGCCTCCCATTTACATGTTGGTATCAGGTAGACGAAGTACAAATCCTTGTTCTAGAGTGCCCCTGTACACAGTGGGGTAAGTAGAGGAAATCCCCAAATATACAATACTGGAACAAGAAAGCATCTATCTAACACTGTGCACCCCTTATTTTTTTTAATCCATTTAAAATAGATTGCTCATCGCAATGTAAAAACTTTATTTTTAAAAATTCTTTGATCTGTGGCTAGACAAGAGTTCTTAGATATGACCCCGAAACAATCAAAATTAAATCAAGTCGCCTTCCTCAAAATTAAAAATGTTTGCTCTAAGAAAGATACTATAAGAGAACAGGGGGGTGGGGGTTCAGATTAAGGAAAAAAAATGTTTGCAAATCATATGTACAACCAATAAAAGGCTTGGATCCAGGATACAGTTTACAAAATCTCTCTAAACAACCAAAAATCCAATTTTAAAACTGAGCAAAAGGATTGCAACAGGCCAGTGGGTAGAAAGTCTTTGGATCCAATGGCGCTGAAAACATCTCAGCGCTGGCAGGGCTTCTCCAGCACCCAGGGTGGCATCCGGGTGGGTCCATGTGTCTTGTCAGCTGCTATGTCTCCCAGGGTGTGAGGAGGAAATACGGGAATTCCCTGAATCCTTAGGAGAAGGCTATGCCTACACAGAAGCCTCACTGGCTATGACCTGATTGACAGGCTAGACTCCACCCCTACATGCTTAAACCTTAAATTGACCATTATGTAACTACCACAAAAAAAAGATTTATGACACTTTTATCTTCAATTTAAATGAAATTGCTAGAATAGAAAATCAAATTCTTTAGGGGTTCCTAGTATTCTAAAGGCTCTCAACACTGGCTGTCAAGAGTGGAAGGATTTCTGCAAGTGAAATATGAGGCTGAAAGGTGCGAGACAGAAACCGGCGTCTGCAGGTGAGCCCTTTACTGCTCGGCTTCCATTCTGCTCAGCTTCTTCAGAAGCGGTGGTGCGCCAGCACAGCGTGGCTGAAGCAGCCAGTCACTCTGGACACTGATTGTGTGTTACAGTTTTCATAAGACCACCTTTTCCCAATCATGAAGTATGCTTTTAAATATATGAGGAATGTCATTTTCCAGAATCTGCACTATACTGATGAGAAGAACAAGCTAGCAAAGAAAGTAAATGAAAAATTATGTCAACAGTCCAATGTGCATGGACTTCGACAAATTATACAGGCTCTCAAACTTTACTTACATTTCCTGGCTCTGAAACTGACACGATTTGCTAAAACAAATGTATAATTCTGAATGTTATTTTTCATTTTGAATACTCTTGGGAAAATTTTTTTTACGTTGAGTGAAGCTCATGTAACAAAATATTCATCATTTTAAACAGTGACATGAGTGCATTCAACACTGTCACGACCGCCACTTCTCTGCTTCTACACCGGCCTGAGAACACGGTCACTTCTCTGCTTCTATACCGGCCTGCGAACACGGTCACTTCTCTGCTTCCACACCGGCCTGAGAACACGGTCACTTCTCTGCTTCTACACCGGCCTGAGAACACGGTCACTTCTCTGCTTCCACACCGGCCTGAGAACACGGTCACTTCTCTGCGTCTACACTGGCCTGAGAAGGCGGTCAGGACGGCCCCTTCTCTCCCTCTACGTGGACTTGGGAACACGCACAGACGCAGCTGTGCTAAGCCCGCTTGGACAGCACTGCTGCGAGCATGAAGCGTGCGGGACTGCAGCCTTCAGCGGGTGGTACGTCTTGGCGTTCTGTCAAATGTGCACTTAAAATAATCTCCTGCCGGACGGTGCTGCACCACACTCTGAGGGGCAGGGCACTGCTGCTTGTTAGTTTTCAAGAGTGACGGCCGTGTCACACGCTGCCACAGCAGTGCCCATTGCTTCTAGTACTCTTGGTGGCCAGCAAAGACATTCTCCATATATAAAATTTCACAAAACATTTGAAAAATTGTCTGAGGGGAAAAAAATCATTCATATCACATGACTTTAAAGCCTCAAATGTACTTTGTTTCCCCATCCCCCCGCCCAGTTCTCCCCAAAGCTGGGCTACATCAGCAATGGCTACAGTTAGAAACCTGGTCTACGAATGACATTCTGAAGAAAAGGAAGATAGGGGAGCATCGGGTGAACCTTGCTGAGACCAGAGGGGCGGGGAAGGGAACCTTCTAGTTCCTTGGCACACACACAGGGGAATGAATGAGCTACGGGGTAGAATGACTAGAAGTCCTCGTCCAGGCAGTAACAGGGTCAAGCAGAGATTACCCACCAAAGTCCATATTAGCTGCAAGTTCACATTCTCTAACTTCCGTGCATGCTACACTTTTAGACAGTGCTTCATCCCCCTAGCCCAGTGGCAAGGTACATAAAGAGATATAAAGTACGTGGTTGTCTAATAGAATTGACTACGAAAAATAAAACGATAAAATAATAATTTATAAATTATCAAGGGTTCATGAGGGAGGGGGAAGCGGCAAGGGGGGGGGGGAGCTGATTCCAGGAGCCCAAGAGGACAGCAGTGTTTTGAGAATAATGAGGGCATGAATAATGAATGTATACGTGTGCTTTACACAATTGAAGTATGTGTGGATTGTGTTAAGAGTTGTATGAGCCTCAATAAAATGATTTAAAAAAAAGAAAATCGTAGCTAAGGTCAGCAGCATTACTCACTGCACTATCAGGGCTCAAAAAAAAAAAAAAAACTACATGAAAAGGACTACAACTCCCAGGGAGAATTATTTGCTACCCTACTGAGAGCCACGTAACACACCGGGCGTCCTGGGCATCGGGCCGTCTCCTCCACCTGCTACCACACCATCACTGCAAAAGGAAATGCAGACTGCTCTCAGGTAACACTGTTTTTGACCTAATGGCATAATGGACAACAACTTGTAGAAGTCCCCGCCCTGCCATTTGGGTTTGTATTATCGGTATTGCCTTCAGCCCATGGTTTGTGCAGAACTATTTTCTTCAGTCAGTTCTATGGGCTCTTTGATTAAGAAATCTGTGACTGGACTGGATGAACCCAACAGGCTGCGAGCAGAAAAGCAATGCGGGTCCCTCTGCTGGCTCCACATGGGACACATGGCACCCGTCACCGAGCCCAAGCAAAGGGGCACCATTGTCAACGTTCTTACAATAGCTTACCAAGCAAGAGATCTTGTAGCGTTTTCTTTCTGCACGCCAACAGATGTGCCTGTACTGGAGAAACCAGCACTGGGCTTCTTACACTGCCGCTGCTCCCAGGCTGCCTTGTCCTCCATCCCTCTGACCATATCCCTTGGCAGAGCTGGGATTTCAGAAGTGCCGTTACTCCAAAGAGCAAGCCCAAAATTGCCTTCCTATTTCGGTTACATTAATCTATGTTCTATCCAAAAGCAGTCCCCCAGTTCCAGGGGGTTATGCCCCTAAAGAGATATATTTCAATCTAAACCTAATATCTTTGAATGGGATCTTGTCTGAAAGCAGGGTTTTAATTTTGTTGTGCTTAATTTTGTACAGGACTTGTCGGCTCATGTGTTGCTGTGCGCTGGAAGCTCTGTCGCTGGTATTTCAAATACCTGTAGGGCCTCACAAACGTGAACAGGGACCAGCAGCGCTACCGGACTAAAAACAGATTACAAAGAAGGGACAGGTTGTCCACTGCTGCGTAATTACCCACTGAAAACCTCATGGATAGCACGCAAACACTGTGACACATGGGGACTTAATGAGCAGCAGCAGAACGCTGTCCGAGAATGCCCGAAGAGGAGCCCCTGAGGTCAGACGGCCCTCCCAGGATGCCTGAGGCGCAGCTCTCTGCTCAGAGTGGAGTCCCGCATAATGATGTGGACAGGGAAAGCCCGCAGGGGTGTTAAGTGTTCAGTCCAGTGCTTTGTTTGCTGATGGCCCATAAAGAGCCCCATTCAAAATGAGAAGGACCAGTTGCAAACATCAATTGGCATTTGGAATGTATAAAGTATGAACCTAGGAAAACTGACCATGCTTAAAAATGAAATGGAATAAAGATCAATATCTTGGACATGTGAGCTGGAGGGGATGCGTATTGGCCATTTTGAATCCTACGGTTTACTCGGCCAGGAATGATGGATTCAAGAAGGAACAGGGCTGCGTTCATCATCCCAAAGAAGCACCTTGAAGTGCACTGCTGTCGGTGACAGGACGATACCTGTCCCTGCACACACAGAGGTCAAGTCAATGCAGTGCTCTTCAAATCCATGTACCCCCCACCAAGGCTGGTGAGGATAAGCTGAAAGCTATAACAACACCTTCGTCTGAAACTGATCAGGCATGCCATCAAGACGCACTGCTATTTATTGTCAGTGGCTTCCAAATTCCTCGGCATACATGACTGAACGCTTCCAATGTTGTAATAAGCCTTTTTATTACCCAGGAGGGAAAAATTACTTCATGTTCGAGGGGGCTTCTAAAAGTTCGTGTAAATATATTATTTTTCAAATGCCATTTATCCACAAACTTTTTAGAGCTTCTGTGTAAATATTAAACTAAATAAAGGCCCTTTAGTTCATGTATTTGACTATAGATAATAGGGATCATAAAGCTTAAAAGTGATGTTTATTGTTTTCATTCATGTTTTCTCCCAGTAAGTGATTCTATGAAGCACCAGTCGCCTCCACAGAAACCACTGTCAAAGGTGTCTTCCCTCGTTTGCATTTCTCCATGATGAGAAGCGTGCTGTGAAGTGCCACGCGGCAGGCCTCGACCCACGGTGACCCCACAGCAGGAAGCACTGCCTCCCCGTCCTGGGCGCCCTCACCACTGTTCTTAGGCTCGAGCCCGTTGCTGCAGCCACTGTGACAACACTCCATCTCCTACATTCCTCGTAATTTCAATGCTCTCCTCCAGCACCTGATGCACAGGCATTAATTCTTCAGTATTCCTTATTCAACTTCCACCTGCATCTGTGGCCACTGACAGCGCCACGGCTGGGAGCAAGCACGCCTTAGTCCTCAAGGTAGCATCTCTGCTTTTCAACACTCTGGACAGAGAGGTCTTGTGCAGTAGATTTACCCACTGCGGTGTATCTTTTGATCCCGAACAATGCTTTCAAGAGCACTGACTGTGGATCCATGCAAGATGATATCCTGGACAGAACAGCTTCAATCTGCTCTCCATTGATCATGATTGGTCCCAGTTGTGGAGATTTGGGTTTTCTTTACATTAAGTTGTAAGCCATACTGAGGCTACAATCCTGGGTCTCCATTAGCAAGTGCCTCAAGTCCTCCTCACAAATATAAAATTATCTGATTAAAGTAGAAATGTCGAGCACCAAGTATAAGATACACAGTCAAATATCCATAATCCTACTATCTAGAGATTAAATCTTATTAAAATCATGGTGTGATTTTAAAAACTGTTATCAGACCATATAAAATGTTTGTATCTTTTCTAATTTAATAGTTTACTGTACAAATTTATCTATACTGCTAAATGTTCTTCAAACATCACGTTTAATAATTCTCTCACTGTCCACTATACGTTGAACCCACAATTTAACCATTCTTAGCACTCTTTAGTGTGTAAGAGAGACTCAATTCGTATGGTACAAATCCCTGGACATAAACTTCCTGAATGTTTAAAAAAGTATTTCCACAGTATGGGATCCTATACGCTAGGACATTAAAGAAATTTATTGTTCTTGGTACATATTATAAAATTGCTTCTCATATCAACCTTACCAAAGCAATAGGAAGGCAATTGGTTCAAAACTTGAAAAAGGTAGTTAAGACAGAGAACAACAAATACTGACACATACAGGAGGGCTTTCAAAAAGTTCCCGGGAAAATTCTAGTATCTTCCAATTTCATTTTTCCAGGAACTTTGGAAGCTCCTTGTATATCTTAGGCATTTAAATTCAAAATTAACACAATACTGATTCATCTACCCATTTTCTGGTGATCTTTCTAAAAAGATCAATCTCCACACTAATTGTTAAGAGATTCTTTGTTGCACAAACCAAACTCCAAAAAGCATCACACACAACTTCCAAGTTCCCTTTTTCATTTGACTGGCGTAGGAACCAAACCACCCTCAATACACAGAGCTAGCTTCCTCTTTTTCGGTGCTCTGCTCCGTCATCAAGCATGATGTCCTTTTCCAAGGATTGGTCTCTCCTGACAACAAGTCCAAGTTACGTGAGATGAGGTCTCACCACCCTTGCTTCCAAGAAGCATTGTGGTTGTACTTCTTCAAGACAGACCTGTTTGTTCTTCTGGCAGTCCGTGGTACTTTCAGGTACAGTTTAGAGGAATACAATTCAATCAGTAACATAGGCTTTCCAAATCACTTCCTTGTTTTTGTAGGAAAATAATTCTGGGATTTAATGTGTGTACAAAATTTTAATTACAGAAGTACAATCCAAGAAATACTGACAAAAATGGGCTCTCTTAAAAATAAAACCAACTCAGGATCAACATTCAAGTTAAACCAAGGGCACAGAGGGCCCGGGTCCACGGCCGGCCGTATGAGTGCCCGTGACCGAGAATGAGGGACGTGGAGGTCAGGGTAGACCGGGTTCTCAACCCCAAGCACCTTTCAAGTACTGAGTCTGTTTTAAGGACCCTATAGAACAGCGGATATCAACCTGTGGGTCACGACCCCTTTGGGGGAGTCAGAGGACCCTTTCACAGGGTTGCCCAATTCACAACAGTAGCAAAATGACAGTTAGGAAGTAGCAACGAAGATAATTGTATGGCTAGGGGGTCACCACCCCATGAGGAACTGTGTGAAGGGTCTCGGCAGTAGGAAGGTGGAGCACCACTGCTCTAGCACAAAGCAGACTGTCCCCGTAGGGGTCCAAGACTGTAACTCTACTCTAACTCTTCTTTGTGCCGTTAAAAGGCATTTAGTCACCCTTAATAAGAGTACTTCAAGCCAAGCCCCTTGTCACTGACTGGATTCCTACTGGTGTGGGATCCACTGGATGGAGGAGAGCTGCCTTCACGGGGTTTCCCAGATGTTAAACCTTCGTGGAAGCCAACGGCCACACCTTTCTCCCGCAGCACAGCTGGTGGGTTTGAGCTGCAAGCCACGTGTGCCACCATCGCTCCTTAGTCACCGTGGGCATGGCAACAAGTCCTCTCTGAACTGCCTCTGGCCTCTCACAGGGGGCCCAGGCTTGGCTTCAACACCCCTCTCCCTGCAATCCCTTGTCAGGTGGTCTCAGCCAGGCCAACAGTTGCAAACATCAGCCTAAGGCTCTCAACTTTAAAGCTCGAAAAAAGCTCTCTCCCCAGCAGGCTGTCGTCACCACTGCCTCAGTCACACAGCCACTGAGGCCAAAAAGTAAGTCGTCTTTGTCTTTTTCCATCCAGTTGTCTCCCTGTCGGCCACCGGGCCCAGCCAGCCACTGCCCTTGAATTTGGCGGTCTACCACTTCCCCAGCAGAGTCACCAGGGCACCTTCCAGACCTGCTGCCACTGAGTCAATTCCCATAGGGCAGAGCAGAGGCTGCCCACTCTGGAGTTTCTGAGTCCAGAAACCTCTAAGGGAGCGGAGAGCCTCATCGTTCTCCCTGCTGCTGACTGTGCAACCCACTGCACGAGAAGGGGCCCCTTGTCTGTGTGTCTGTCTGTGTCTCTGTCTCTCTCTCTCTCACACACACACACCCTTCTCATGTGTTCCGTCTACTCCCTTTAAAATGCAAGCACTGGGCGGGCAGGGGCCTTGACTTAGTCACAGCAGTGAACCAAGCCCCAAACTAAATGGCACACAGGCGGCCCCCAACGGGAACTGCTGGGTGCAAAGAGTTCCGAAAAACGACAGGCTCCTCTGAGAAGCTTTCCACGTACAACTGGAAGACCAGTGAAAACCTGTCTCATCCTCTTTGAAATAAGCAATCTGGACTCTTGGGAAAAGCCAGCAGACCATTACCTAACAGCTTCATTTGACAGATGTGGCCGGGACCAGAGAGTTTCCATAAACTACCTCGTACTGGTCAGTCGCTCAATACCGAGCCAGGACCCGAAGGCAGCGTTCTTCATGTGAACCTCGACACAAGGGTCCCAGCTCATTCCTTGTGTTACGGCCTCCCCTCCTGCAATGCCCCAGGAAGCCCGGTTCCAGAGTTACGCGCTGCATCTCTCTGCGGGACGTTGTTTCTTCCACGTGGGCCAGCTGGGAGGCTGCGGCCCCGCCACAGGCGGTAGTGGACTAACAGCCACACTGCGCGCTTGCAAAATCCCAGAGTCGCAGATGCGCGGTGTGGCTGCTGATGGTGGTGGTCAACCCTTCCCGGCCAGAATCAACGTGTGCTTTTCCAGTCCAGGGAGAGGAGAACAGACGGTGCCTGTGATCTGGTAATTACCGTCCAGTTCATGTTCACTGTTCAGAGAGTCTTCATAAAGTAAAACCACCTCAAAGCTCCACCCAGAAAGCTCCCCAAGGTAAACCTCCCACAGGGGTGAAGAAATGTCACCTCACAGACTTTATCACGTCCCTCCTCCAATCAGAATAGTAAGATGTTTACAAATCTCTCTGATCTCTCCACTAGGCTTCCTTGACACTGCATCAGGGCCTCCCCTCCTCCCATCCGGACTGCAGCCATCGGCACAGGGTCAGCCTGGCCAACGCAGTCAGCTTGAGCCAGGCGTCCCCTCAGCTCCACCCCAGCTCCCCTGAACTCCACCTGAGCAACCCCTTCCAGTGCTTCACTCCAAGTTCTGCCTAGCATGCTGTACCAGAAACAACGAAGAAGCCCCTTCCAGTGAACAAACCATCTCTGCCAGTATCTTCATAAGCGACTCCCCAGGTAGTCCACTAGGCTCCACGTTTCTCGCAGACTCGCTGCTCCCAGAAAGCTTACGCCCTCAGAAACTCAGGGGCAGTTCTACCAGGCCCTCTGGGTCGCCAGCGTCAGGATCAAACCGATGGCAAGGGATTTGTTCCCAAGATGAAATATACCGTTTATACATCTGCATCTCTTCTGCTTTCACATCTACATGACTGAAGATCACGTGTTCTTTTGTACCTGCCTCCAGCTGAGCACTATGTAAACATGGTTCAAGCTTTTCAGGAGGGACCACACCTTTTGTTTCTTCCCTACACGTCAGAGAGCCCAGAACAATGTCATCACCAACGTTGCCTGATAAATATCCCTGGCCAGGAAGGAAATCATATTTTAAAAGAACCAAACTGATTACAAGATAAGACCTGTTGACCTGTTTCACCTTTTATAGCCTTGCTTATCCATCCTTAGGTGCCAGGAATGATTTTAAGCACTTTATTTGTAGGAGTTTATAGAATTCTCACAGCAAGCGCTGTAGAGTGCAAACTATTATCCTGACGGTTCCCATTTTACAGAGGAGGAAATTAAAGCAGAGAAGCACAACTCTGGAACTAAACCCGCTGTCATCAAGCTGATTCCAACTCGCAGACCCTCGGACGCAGGGCATGCCTGTCTCATGTGCACGTGCACATTGGACACTGAGTGAGGAGGACCGAAGAAGAACCGATGCATTTGGACGGTGGTGCAGACAGAGTATCGACAGGACCACAGACGGCCAAACGAACCAGCAGATCCGTCTTGGACAAAGTACAGCCAGAGCACTGACTGGCCAGACCCCGTCTCATGTACTTTGGACATGTTGTTATCAGGAGACACGAGCCGCTGGACAAGGATATCGGGCTTGGCAAAGGGGCTACAGCAAGGGGCTCACAGGGACAGCTGTCAGGGTGGCACAGGACCAGGCAGGGCGGGGTCTCTTGTGCATCGGGTCGCGTGAGTCCTAACAGACTTGGTGGCACCTAACAAAACCAGCTTTTTTTTCATTCCATTTCAACTTTACTGGTGTTTTTTCATTTCGTTTTTGTTTTTATTTAATATTTGCCTTCATATCTTACTCATTCAAATATATCCCTTCTCTTCCCATACAAGAACAACAACTCTTACCAAGGGCTCCAGTAGAAAGAAAATGTTTTGAAAATGACGATGCCAACAATGTACAAATGTGCTTGACACAGTTGATGGATGTATGGATGTATTGTGGCAACAGATGTACGAGCCCCCAACAAAATGATTTTAAAAACAAACCATTTTACAGGAGTAGAAAGCCTCATCGTTCTCTCATGGAGTGGCTGGGGGTCACACTGCCGACCTTGCAGTTAGCAGCCCAATATGCCCAAGGTCAAAGAGCTGGTAAGGATAGAGGCAAAACTTGAAGCCAGGGAAACTGGTTGTAGAGTTAAGCACTACACCTCCATGCATAACTCTGTGTGGTATACCTGGTCGATAAGTTATGTCTGCAATCACATACTTTTTGTGGGGAAATGTGATCTGATGCAAACGTAATCATTTCCTTTAAAATTGTTCACTGGGGGAAATGTACACACCAGGAAGTTCCCCCGTTTTGACCATGCTCCAGCATACCGTGCAGAGACACTGATGACATGCGACACCATTCCCAAGATCCCCGTCCACAAGCTTATAACCACCTGAAACACGCAGTTACTTTTTAAAATAATACCAACATTTGAGCATAGTTCTAAATAATGCATTCCGATCTAGGCTCAGCATGCTGTGAGACTAGGCAGTGCATCTGCTCTTGGCACTAAACTCAACAAAACAAGCTATTTTACAATTACACAATACGAACGGCAGTGCCATCCTCTGATCTAATAAAACCGTGGATGATTAATGCTTCTTCGGAGACAAATTTCTTCCTAAACTTATTAATGTACAAATATCCAAGTAAACAGTGCTAGGTTTACATAATCTGATAACTCTGAAAAACCAAGAGTTCTTCACTGATAAATATTAGCGCCCACTTGAGCACTGCAACCCCCAACAGTGCATTTGTAAAAACCCACACACATACCATGTTGGCTCAAAGCATCGCCTATCGACAACCAACAGTAATTAATGCCAACGTAAATCTGCTCGCTGAAATGGGAATGAAGGGAACTGCTAATTTCACATGGCAATTAAAGGTGTTG
This sequence comes from Tenrec ecaudatus, assembly GCF_050624435.1. Classification (NCBI taxonomy): domain Eukaryota; kingdom Metazoa; phylum Chordata; class Mammalia; order Afrosoricida; family Tenrecidae; genus Tenrec; species Tenrec ecaudatus. The sequence goes on from NC_134543.1 coordinate 33,073,058, forward strand.
CTCCAAGCAGTCACGGCAATTTTTTTCTATGGAAATGTTCGAAAACCTGTGTGTTAAGAGACAAAGCCATGTTGCCCTTCAATCATTGAATACTAGACGTATTAACTGATTTGTAGCTCAAAATCACCAACGTGGCATGACTGATTTCAATTAATAGAGGAGGGTACAAAAGGGAAAACTGCTATCAAAACATATTGAAAGGACAAGATGCCTAAGGCCATTCCACTTCAGTTGCTTCTTGGCAAACATACTCATTCCCGAAAACCAGCTGGAAGCATCCATTGTAATCCCTCATGATCAGCACCAGCAGTCAACATGGAGCACTGAATTTCATTTATGATGCTAGTAAAAGCTCCACTTTAAACCAGAATTTTAGGTCAAAAACCAAATTTGACATCCCCTGCTAAGCGGCTACAATGAGAGCACAGTGCCTTGTGTCTGTTGTTTTCAGCCCCGTTCTATTAACACTGCTGTTTTTCCCTGCAAATAGAGAGCAGTCTGGGACCTGCCCTACTTTCTTTGCGAGTTATCAACAAAAGTTAATGTTTCCTAAGTGAGAGCTCCACTTTGAGAGCGTACTCTGCGCCTGGCCAGTTGTCCCTGCTATTTAAAACACAGACGGGGCACAGTGTGCCAAGGACAGCACTGCCTCTGAGGGGGCATTCGCACGGCCCCTTGCCCCCCGAGTCTCACAGTTATCACTGGGTTTGTTCATGTGATCGGGCAAAAAACAGGGACAGCCATTCGCCCCACGAGTTAAAAATGAGTTCAAGCCTCCATTCTGCAGGAAATCCTTTGAGAGTAACCCTGGCTTCTTTCTGTCCTGCTCCTCCCTGACTCTCTCGAGCAGGACGGACTCACATCCAGTCCATTTCAACCCCTCCACTCGCCTCTGAAAGTGCACAATGCACATCAAGAAGTGACTGGGTGGTAACTTCAACTGAAGCACCTGAGATGAGAAGCCACATGTTCAGACTTCCTGAAGAAGTGCGTTTCCCCCACTAATCACGCTCACATTCCTGAACCTGCTCCTTTCACGTGGGGTAGTTTGGGGAAATACAACGCTTGCAGCAGGTAACACCCAAAATACATACCATTGACTGTTGCTTCAAATGTCCTTTCACCTGAGGCTGGGAGTGGTGTTATTACAGCAGTCAAGGGACAGATCCAAGATGCTAGAAATAAGGAAGAACTCCGATGGAACTGAAAATGTACAGTTATTTTGCGACCCACAATACATCTAACCAGAAGACTTGTTTAGGCTAGGGTAACGTGTCTAGCTGAATCCATTTGATCCTTTCCATTCAACTTCTTATTGCAACATGTAAGTCTCCTGACTTATCAGGCAAATCTTACCAGGTCAGCTTCACAGAATATCTGACCAGAAACCCAGCACCTCTACTTGATAAAGCCTTTTACTACAGTCTTGTTCTGCAGTGCGTACCGCTGGCTGTTACGGAAATGAACCCAGTTACTAGAAGAGTGTTCCCTAGTACTGACAATAGCTTTATTCCAAACAGGGAGGCATGTCTCAAGAATACTTTGACCCAAGCACTAGACAGATATGAACTAACCTATGTCTTCCTCGTGTTCCTCCTTCAATGGGTTCCAAAATTCTAAACCAATCCACTGCTACACATAATGTCGAGAACCAATCGCAGATTCTCAGACTGCCAAAGTGGAGGCGGAGCTCTGGGTGTTTTTGACTGGGTGTCAATCAGACAGCAAGTGAAGAAAAACGACTGAAGATGGATCACAGGCCATGAAGCTACGCAAGGAACTGTAAGAAAATGCTGTCAGGACCCCGGGGAAGGGACGAGATTCTAAAGACACGGAGAGCAATAACTCTCACATCACACTGATGATGTCTGTTCATCAAATGCCATTGCTTAAAAAAACACTAAGAAAAGAGGCAAGCTACACACTGGAAGAAAATCGTTGCAAACCAAAGATAAAAAAGAAAGCCCGATATCCAGAATATATAAAGAACTCCCACGCTCAGTAGTAAACTGTTCACGGCACTTGTTTAGAAGGGCCCAGTTTGTAGAGGACAGGAGAATACGGAAGAGAAATGCTGGCAATTCCTCTCCTGTCAACGAGCCAGGTTTGGTAGCTGGAGGAGAACAGACAGCCTTGCAGACGAGAGGGGACGGCAGGAATGGAAAATCAGACTGAGGCCGGGAGAATGTGAACTATTTCCTAAAATGTACACAAAGCTGGTAAGCCTCCTTTTAAAAGAAACTGGGGTTAAAGATGGTCCTTTTGATGCCCTACTAATTTGGTTTCCAAAAGTTTCTAGTTAAATTTAATGTTGGAAGCAATGATTCTCATTTACATTTATCCAATTCTCTAAATCAAGAAAAATGCTAAGAATTTTGTGCTTGGGAAAATGTGCTTTACTTATAAAACTGGATTTGTATCATCACACATGGTACACCATCTCTGTTTTAGCTAAAATTAAACTTTATATAATACAAACAATAATAAACACAAAAGTGACCATAACAAAGAATTTGTAAAATTGCAGAGAGTAGCCAATAACTATTAAAGTTTCCCAGTCATAATTCTCAAGCTGTGATTTCATATAATTATGCATTTAGTTCTGTCTAGACATGTTATTCAGTTGGATTCATAAAGCATACCACCCACTCCACAAGTATTGGCAGGCCAGTATATAATAAACAGGGATCCACTGCAGTATTACAGAACTTGAGAGTGACAAGGTTATGTTTTTAGCATATACTTGTGGATGTTAACTATCACAGTAAGAATTTTGTTATTTATAAAAAGCTTTGAGATGGTTACAGTTTATTGTGCCAACCTGGCCGATAAACACATGTGGAATTAATGGAAGGGTGGAGAGATGAATGGCTCCGTGAGCCTCGCCTTTCTAGTTCTCGGGTCTCTTGCTCTCTGGTGGTCAGACCAGGGTGCAGCTGCCTTAGCCAGTTCCCTGTTTCCCCTTGCCAGGCTCACTTCCTGCAAGACATGCCTGAGGAGACCCCTGCCAGCACTGAGATGCTTACACGCTCACTGATTAGGCTTTCCTCCTGCAGTTGGCATCATGGTGAGTGTTTTGTGAGATGGAGGAGGACTTTGTAGTTTGGTGGCAGACATATGGGCTAATGTTGGACTTATGGGCTTGGGCAGCACTGGGTTGGGATGCTTTCTTAATGCACACTTGCCCTTTACATAAAATTCTCTCTTATATACATATGTGAATTTGTTTGTCTAGTCTACCCAGACTAACACACACACACACACACACACACACACGATGATCGTCAGTTAACGCGTGCCTTTACTTTCTCAAGGGATTTGTGATCCTTGCTCGTTGATCATAAGCGTGCAAGGGCTGCCTTTCACAGTCCATGTTCTATGCCCTTGCAGGCACACGGCACATCAGAGTGGGGTTATGAACAGCCACCAAAAGCATGCTGTTTAAGCCAACTCAGAGAACAGCTGTGTGACTTCACGGAGTCGCCCTTGCCGAGGGTGGCAGCCCACAGAGAGCCCATGCGCACAGGCTGGAACGGCTGCACAGGTTTCCAAGGTCGTGACCTTCCGGGCAGTCTGCTGAGGCACTGCTGCCTGAGTGGAAGCTGTCAGGCTTCTAACGAATACCCAAGCGACGAATTCCTAGTGCCACCCAGGGACATTTAGTCCAGCATGAGGATGCCCGTCAGGGCTTCACAGAATTACTGGGAACGCTGAACAAAATGACTGTTGCCCCGTCATTAGCAATGCAGTAGGCACAAATTACAGACCCGACGCGCGTGACGGCTACTACCGCCATTATAATTACACGGAAAAGCTCTCCAGAAGGAATTGGAAAGTACCGAAGGGCCACAACTTAGGAGAAACAAACATAGTCACAAAAGAATACCAATTTCTGTCTCATGGTCATAACACTGTAAATGTGTGCACGCGCGCGCACGCGTGTGTGTGTGTGTGTGTGTGTGCGTGTGTCCCACTCCCACCCCGCCAATTTTAAACCGGTAACGGGTGCAGGGAGAGCAAGGCACTCTTCTCTTTCCTGCGTCCCGATATTTAAAAGGAAGAGGGAAGACAACGAGAAATCATTTGGAATCAATCACTCACACAATGAAACCACAGTACCCATGCCATCACAGGCAGACAAAACTACAAAACTAAATATGGCTTCTCTTACCTGTAAGCCAGCGGGTTTCAATTACACTACAGGGATGTTTCTGGAAGGAGCTGCAGCTATCCAGTCAGGAACCTGTGTGCATGATAAAAATAGCTCATTCAGTTCTGTCTGCACATTCATTCACAAATGATTCAGCCGGTTCCTACCCAGTGCCAGTCCTATCAAATAATGAGGGCAACCCCACAGGGAGAAGGACACCCAGGAAGGTGTGACATGTGACACAAGATGGTTTGTCTCACACAGCACATGCTTCCGAAGCTCTGGAGTAAAGGGAATGATAGCAAGAGTAGCTGGAGCAACGTAAGGGGCAGGAAAGGACCCGTCTCAGGTGTGCTTGGTCTGACTTTCATCCTGAAAGCTATGGCTTCACAACGCACACCATTGTGTTGATGCAATTTTTCCCCAAAAGGGTGAGCTGATACAATGGATTTTTTTAAGGGAGGGTGGGGGTACCTAGCCTTATAAAATACAACTTGGTTTGCTGATAAAGCAGAGAAACCAAATTATTCTAACAACATTTGTGTGTAGCATCAGTATTTTACAAACACAAGCTATTAAGGTCTTCTCACTTTGTACTGCCTCATCTGACAGTGCAGTATGCTACTTCACCATCAGGGCCACTCTGAGATGATCCTTATATCAGCCTAAGGCAGGTTAAGATTGCTTGTCAATAAGTTCTAAAACTACCTTTAATAACTCATTTGCTACAATTGCGTGCTCAAAAAACACTTACTCAGGGAAGATGTGGAGCTTACTGAAAATAGAAACCAGCGACTGTGAGCTGGTCACTCACTACCCCAAGTCTCAAGAGTCCCCCTACTTCCAAAACTCACATTCCATCACAGCTCTGACCGCAGACGGCAGGGAGTCAATACCGCATATAAAGTTACATCTGACATAGTGTGATCTGCTCTTTTTGAAAAAGGCCATAGGAATCTTCCTATTAACTCTTGGGTCATCCCTATTTCAGAAACAATACACATAATACACAGACTTCTTCGAGAGAGTCAGACAGAGACAGAGACAGAGAACAGCCAGGCTGAGGGGATTTCATGAAAAGTAAGCCATCACTTCTTCAGGGTGATGAAAAAATACAAGGGCACTGGGAGTCACAAAAGTGCCTGCATTTTATTTTTAGGCCAACTAAATGGCCCTGTAAGGTTTTAAACTAAAGCCAAGATCTGACTTAAGACTGTAAAATCTCATCCCTGTTGCTTCATTCTTAGATAACGATCACAGGGCAGCAACAGATGCTGAATACGGCACTAACACTCAACCGGGCAGCAGCGTGGGAGGCCAGGGAGAGCCGTGGACACAGCGAATCGGGACAATGACCTGAAGACAATCGAGAGCAGGTTCTGGGGGTGTAGCCAACAGGACCTGCTGACAGACAAAACGGGGATGAGGGGGGAGGAAAAATCAGGTGCTGGGCTTTTTAGCTTGATCCAACTGATTGTATGACAGTGCTATTCACTGAGATTAAGGTATGAGAAAAACGGAGATGGAGACAGACATGGTGTGTGTGCTCAGGTAGGCCTGAATGCCTGCACTGTCAGGGCAGAGCATGAAATGAAAATAAGGTATCTTTTCAAACCCATTAACTTTGAGCTTCTAGAATCTCAAGGGAACCCAAGAATAGCTATCCAGTAGAAATGGGCGCGGGAGAGATCTGATGTATCAGGCCGAGGAGTGGGGGGATGAGGTGCCAACAAAGAGGAGAGCACAGGATTTAAAGGCCAGGTAGACGACACCAAGGTGGCAAGAGGTGAAGACACTGGAAAGCCAGGAGGGCCAGGGTAGTGGAAGGCACAGACTACTGGGACCACGGCTGCTGCTTAAGGACGCAGGGACTTCTGGGTGAGGGAGCTCGTCCTTAGATCGTATCCACACTCGAAAGACTCACTGCCCGCTCAATTCCGACTCACAGCGACAAGAGCAGAGCTGCCCTGTGGCTTTCTGAGACTGACTGTCACAGGAAGATGAAGCCTCCTCATCTTTCACCCGCTAAACAGCTGATGGTTCGCAGCCCACCAAGTCCAGCATGTAACCACTACACCACCAGGCTCTCAATTATGTGATGGGTGCTGACTTTCTGAGTTATGAAAGACAAGCTCAGTAGTGCCTCTGCCTGCAGCCATACACCAATGTCAAGTGCACATCCTTCAAGGGCAGAGGGAAGACATTTCTAGATAAGCTTTAGAACAGCAGTTCTCAAGCTGGGGGTCGAACGACCCTTTCACAGGGGCCACCTGATTTATAACAGTAGCCAAATGACAGTTATGCAGTGGCAATGGTTACGGGGCCACCTCAACATGAGGAACTATGTGAGAGGGCCGCAGCCTTAGGAAGGTTGAGAAGCACTGCTCTAGAGGATTAGAAGACTCTGTTATTCTTCATTCCCATGGCACTTAAAGGGCACCTCCCTCCTGCCAGTTTCCCCTTCTATCTTGTATTAAGGTTGTCTCCCCAGAGACCTCAGATCTGCTGAGACACTTTGATGGGCAGGCCTGTGTCCAACTCCTCTAGGACTTGACACTGTAAAGCTGCAGGGCTCAAAGCGCACATTGATGAATGCCTACTTCTTTAAAGACTTAAGGTGGACCCTGAATATCTCTAATACTGATGCTGGTTTCTATTTAGTGAGATACTAAGTGGTAAGCATGCTTGAAACTTTTACATAGCAAGTAAAAATATTGATAACAGCTCCCTTCACACAATTCCTTAATTGTCTTTCATCTTTCATCTGGGATTCAACATCTACTCTCTCATGTTGATATATCACTGGTGGCCCCCGGACCATCTACAGCATAGTCAAAGCTCAAACCTAACCAACCTCACTGCCATCTAGGGAATTCCTAGAGCAGGGCAGACTGTCTCCGAGTTTCTGGGATGGTAATTCTTCAAGGGAGTAGAAAGGATCATCTTTCCCCTTGCAGCAGCAGGGGTTTCGAACCATTGACCTTACAGTTACCCCACTATGCTACCGGGGGCCCTCACAACAAGGGCAAAGAGTTGCAAGTTTGAGTCCAAAGTTCCAAATATTGTACATTTTCCATCCGTATCACCGTAACATCAAAGTTGGGGAATTCCCACCTTCTGTCCATACTAATTATGCAACCTCAACTAACCTCTGTAAAGCTTCAATTTCCTCATATGTCAGTTGGCCTATGACAAAGTGACACTGAGGTTCATAAAAACATGCCACACCTGGACACATTGGTCTTGTGCATTATCTATTTCAAGACGGCAAAATGAAGTTCTTTCTTGAAATCTTCCTGATCTAAAACCTATAATTTGATAATTCAGAATCCCTTATATTTTTGTTTCATGATAAAAGAAAATGTAGTATTAACATCTAGGAACAGAACTCCACAATTAAAATCCTCCATCAAAGAAGTCTACAGATTAGCTACTGGACTTAATTCTGAAATGCTCTTGCTATCTTCATTCAACTTAAATAAAATTTGTACTTTTCTGGTGTAGATGAAGTGCGATTATTTTTCTTTCTTTTCAATCAAAGGTAATGCTGAATAAGACAGGAGATGACTCATTCTTGGCATATGGTCTAAAGAAAATCACTGCACCACAGTCCAAAATGGCTTGTCCTTTTGGATTTATTAAGCTGCATTACTGAACCATATTTTAAATGATCACAATCTAAAATATGTAATCTCAAACATTTCCACAATTCAAACACTCACTAAATGTAGACTAGAGTCCCACGTTAAACGGGATCATTAAGGAGCAAGAGTTAGGCACATGACAAGTTGGACACACTAGTATGCCGTCATGATCACGCCGCAGTGAACATCAAGGAACGGGCCTAGCCATATGGCCCCATCTCTCTTTCCTTAAGGCAGATTCCTGTAAACAGACCCCTGGGTCAGAATACACACTTAATGCCAAAAATGAAATTTAGAAAATGTCCCATCTACAATATTTCAGAAATCTTGGTATTCATTAAATAGATGAACATTTAATACTTAGCTATTAAGAATGCTACCAGCAATAACTCATTTCTCTGAGATTTTTTTCCTTTATTACTAGGTTTATCTTCTTTTAAGGATTATAGAGCTTTTTTGTAAATAGATATGGAAGCTGAGAAAACATACTATTTAGCTACAAATCGATACCTTGATTTAAAAAAACAACTTAATCTATGGTATCAGAAGGGTAGATAATGCAAAAGTGTTTTTTAATAAAAACAGAATTAGAACCTTGATTTTCAGGTGCCTTGCTTCAGTGTAATCTCTTACTAATGGGTTCATTTAAGCAGGAGCTTAGGGCAGTGAGTCTGGACTGGGTCAGCAAGTCCGAGGAATCCTACAATCCAAACAGCAGCAGGCTCCCTGCTTCCCTGAGGCTCCAACCACTGCGCAGGGCGCTCCCGGCCTGAGGGAGCCAGAAACCCGCCGACTCAAGGATGTGACCTACTGTCTTAATTCTCTAGTTTCACTTCAAAAGAGAAACAATAAAGAGAGCAAGCAGATATATCTACAGCTAACTGGATTTGGTGAAATTAACTGAATTGCAAGCACAGCCTAGTAAGATTTTTGTTGTTGGAATTGTCTCTGAACAAATTCAGGAGAAAAAGAACCTCCTAAAGTAAAAATAGGATCAGTTTTCCCAGACTTCCCAGATAGGCATGTCAACTTCGCTCCACGATTCCCAGAAGTGTACGGCTGTCCGTGTGTGCTGTCAGTCCTCACCTCCGCTTGTTGGCGAAGGCGGCGCAGTGGCAGTGTGGAATAAGCAGTGGGCTGCTACCACAAAACTGGCAGTACAAACCGCGCGGGACGAAGCGGGGGGGCTGTCTGCTGGGTAGAGATTTACAAAGAGCATTTCTACGCACTTCTACAGGGTCACTGTGATTCATAAGGGGCTCCATGGCAGTGGGTACGCATTCAGGAAGCTGGGCGGTGTGGGGTGTATCTGAAGTCACAGCCTTACAAGAAGATGTGACTCAAGTCATGGCCTTCTTACTGGTCACACGTTTTATCTTACAAAAGACAGAGAGAGGGAAGAGGGAGGGGAGGGGAGGGGAGGGGAGGGGAGGGGAGGGGAGGGGAGGGGAGGAAGTTAGGAAGGAAGGAAGTCCACTGAATGTGGAATCCCTGCACTGAGAACCTCGAGGCCCAGGGAATGATGCTCAACCACAGGAAGACCTACAAGAGTTGAAAGGGAATAAAGGTCTCCCCCAGAGCTGGCACCCTTAATTCATATGTCTAGCTTATTTAAATGGTGAGAAAATAGGTTTCTGCAAACTCACATTATACTTTATGTTCATGTCTGAGATTCCTTTCAGTACAATACTTAGATCAAAGCTACTGGAAGGTAAAAGTTTCCAACACGCCCAAGCCTCTGGCACTATTTTAACCTCCAGTGAGTACAGCAAGACCACCCACACCAAACGACAACTCTTCTGTCCAGTAAAATTTCCTGAGTAGTTGTCATCCCACTTTATCTACTCAAGGTATTAATTAATTGGCAGTGAGTTTTCAAATGGGATTTGTCAAGATGAGAAGAGGTAAAGGTAAAAAGTTTTAGAACTGAAGTGGGGGTTGAGCAAGATAAAGTCATTCAGAATGCTCTGGCCTTTCCACTTTGCATTGTGAATTAAGTGGGAGTTGACATCTCAGGTCATCATTAAGTATTCAACAATTTAAACAACTTACCAAACCTCACAATAGCCCGTCCTGTCCCCTGCACCCACCCACCCTGAATTCCCTTTCTAGATGATCATCCTAATCAAGTAGTTGTGTAAAAATTCATGCTCAAAAATATTTCAATCAATTCATTAAGACCTAATTATATTAACATGACTAAACAAATCAACACGTGGCATGATACAAAAATCATTTAAATAAGATGGAAAGTATGCAGGATCCAAAATCCACACCCAATATGATCCTAATTTTGATTTAGGAAACAAATACTTGTATAAAGGAGGGAAGGTAAGGACAAGAAAATAGAATAAGATATTAACCATTAAAAACATAAAGGAGGTTTTACTTTCTTATCCCTTTCTAGGTTTTTAATTCCCTAAAATTAGGGTTAGTATTAGTCAGGGGAAAGTACAGTAGACACTCAAGTGTAAGCCAACAATCAGCCGAGGCACCTAATTTTACCACAAAAACTGCATAAAAATGTGCTGGAAAACTCGGCTTATACACAAGTATATATGGTAATAGTGTTTTTTAAAACCCCAAAGACATATAAAAAGCAAAATGGAATAATCAAATTTGCTGATTTTCACTGCCAGTTCTCCTCCCTTACATCGCTCAGTGGTTTTGCTGGGTATAGCACCTGGAATGCGATCATGGGGGCCCTTCAAAGCCTTCATGAACAATTCCTTATCTTTTCATTCCACTTTTCTACCAGCTTCCTGAAGCCCCCCTCATCTTTTGTGACATTAATGCAGGTGAGAAATTACCATATACACTCAAATATAAGCCGTTCTGAGTATAAGCTGAGATACCTAATTATTATCTGGGAAAACAGAAAACTGATTGACTCGAGTATAAGCCTAGAGTGGAAAATGCAGAAGCTATTGGTGAGTTTCAATAATCAAAACAAATTAAAATAAAACTACTAAAAATTGAGACATCAGTGGGGTAATATAGTTAAATATTTATTTTAAATAAAAAACATAAAAGGACAAGTCATTTAACAGTAGTAAACCAGCACAGTAAGTGGAAAATAGGTTCAATAAAAACAATAAGGTATCAACAATGATACCCTAACAGTACTATTCCCTGAGCTCAATCAGCAACCAAGCTAAAATGTAGAGTTAAAATCCTTCAAAACTGGATTCCTCATCATCATCCGTATCCTAATGCAGAGCTTCAGCTGGTGTGAGGTCATCATAGACGCTGTCCTCACTGAGATCGCCGTCATCACCATCACTGCTGTCATTTTCATACAGAGCACAGTCTTCACTGCCATCCATAGCATTGCTAATACTACATTTCTGGAAGGCACATCACACCATGTCTTCTGGAATGTCTTCCCATGCATCTCGAACCCACTTTGCTATTAACTCTATGTCAGGTTTCATGAGATTTCCTCTTTTGTTAGTCGGGCTTGACCAGATGACATCCATTCATGCCACATCCTTCTCACACAGTCTTTAAAAAGCTTAAATACACGTCATAGGATGGCTCTGATTGGTTAGACGTAAGTAAACAAACATTCAAAGCCCTTCAGTGTCTGTGGGGCTTTGAATGAACAGCAGAGAAACCGTGAGTTAACGGGCGCTTGTCCTGTTACCTGGGGGCGGGAGGGAGAGATAGGGAGGTGGAGGAGCGCAAGCGAGATGTTACACTGCACTGGGGTACCACTGACCCGTGTATAAGCCAAACCCAAGTTTTCCAGCACATTTTTTGTGCTGAAAAACTCGGCATATACACGAGTATCTATGGTATTGGTGATTAAACCGTTATAATCAACAAGTGTTGGAGAATTTTAAGCTAATCAAGAATATTTTATGTTTAAAATAGGGCATGATTATGTTAAACAATATTAACATGAAATACATAGGTACTGTCACCCTATAATACATGTGCATTTAACTAGTTAACCACCAGCGCACCCAATCCCAAAAGAGATTATCCAAGAACCCCCCCACCCCCTCTACCCTCACAGCTAACTTCAGACAGATCTGCCAGACTAACATCAGACTTTGGAGTGATTTTTTTTCCTCTTTAAGTTTCCAAGCAAGAAACCATGGCCAGTGTTGTCGGGAAGCCGGATTAATTTTTAGGTCTGGCTGATAACTTATCTCAAGACAAGAGACAGGGTAAAGCTACTTATCTCCTTTAATGTATCAGGAGTCACTCAGCAACAAATACTTTCTCCAAAGGGGGGGGGGGGCGGTAAAGTAAGAGGCGTAACTTGATTCTAATTCTGGACCGCGATTAAAGACCTCAGGCAAGTGAGAATACGAATCAGGAAAGTTGCGGTTCTCACGATTTTCTGAAGAGAAGTTATTACTTCCTTCCCTCCTTCACCCCATCAGAATCACAAGCCAGAAGCTATCACACAGACTTTATGTTTGTGAACTGAGTTTTCTTTTTACTCTCAAGGTAAAAACGTTATTGATGAAACAGTGGCAGCAGTATATGGCTGTCTTCCACAGGATCCAAGTTTCACTTCCTAAAAGGAAGGCAAGCAGAACTATTTTATAATCAACCTTGGCATCTGCTAGTGTCCATTGATTTCTAACTTTGGGTAGCACCTCATCTTGGGGTGGAAGTGAACCCCCATGTTTGGGGAGTTACTCTTATAGGAACAGGGAGAGGCCATACCAGGCCTTAGAGATAGAGACCACATCATCGCCCTAAAGCTTTGACTATCATTTATGAGTGCCTTGTATAACACAAAAACATCATTCAACAGCACCCGGGTAAAGGCAGAGTCCAGCTTTGCTTTCTCAGTGCAAACAGGAGGGTGAGCTGCACTCTCCTCGGGGCCTCCACCCCAAGATGGTGCAGACACTCAAGAGAGGCCACCCTGCGTCTCAGGGTCGCCTGCAGCACATGCACCATTTGCAAAAACATAACTCAGTCTCACGGCCCAGGATGAGCGAGAAAACCCCACCTGGGAGGCTCTGGAAAGGGAGCACGTTCTGGCGGATCAGGAAAGTCTGGGCGGCGGTTGTAGCTTGTCTTTTGAGGTTGCTCGGATTTCAAATCGCTCCCTGGTTAAAATTACAGAATGGCCTAACTTGTACTTTTGCCGAATGAATGCTAAGTGGATTGAGGAGTTCTTACTGGTCTCACTGAAGTAGAGAAGTCGTTCTGTGTCCACAGTCAACGAACGGGGAAGGGCCATGGCTCCAAAAGGCTCGGGACACTGAAGAGGATTCAGTCGGCATTGCTTTCAGAACACAAATTGACGGGTTCTGACCCTAAAACCGGAAGAAACTGGGGCGGCTTTCTACTCCTGTGATGAGTTGCAGACGTGGGAGTTCAAAGGGGCGGTTGGTTCTACCCTGTCCTACAGGGTCCCTGTGGCTGCAGTGGGGCTTTCTTGGCCCTCGTGTGAAGGAGCCCTGGGAACAGGGATAAATCACTCAGCTGCTACACAAAGGTTGGTGGTTTGAGCCCAGGAGCCGCTCGTGGGAGTACAGGGTGGCCACCTGGTTCCTTAGAGCTACAGCCTGGGAACTCTATGGAGCAGTGTACTCTGTCCTACAGTCATGACGAGTCAGACGCGTCAGCAGTGGGTTGGTTTTGTTGTGTGTTAAGTTTACACGAAAACGAGAGTCTAGTTCAGAATATCTGAACACTTAAAAAAAAAAGTCTCTGCCCTTCCAAATGTTTTGTCCTGATTTAATTACTTTAATATGACTGGCTCACTGGAGCAGAAACTGAATACCGAAGGAAAATAAAGTGTGTCCGAGACTGTCTGGGTCTCATGTATTATTTGCCTTTTATGGGCCCCAAAATTCAAGTATGTAACTCTAGGCCCCTTTCCTCCCTCCTAACACAGCACTCTGGGAGGGATTTCTATGCAACTGTTTTTCCAAACAAGAGGAAAAAACTGCTTTTTCATACAGGAGTATAAAGTCAGTGGGTCCCCAGTGGGAGAGTGTGGCGCCTCTTTGATGGAACGTGTCCCTAGTGAATATATGTCTATAATATATGTCCGTGTATAAGTATATACTAGAGGTAATATTTTAAGTTCAATTTGGCCTTGGGAATCTTAATTGTACATGGTAAAAATTAGCCTACGTAACTTGTTGAGCATAGCAAGCTCCTGTCATCTACAAAACATTAACTTAGTAATGGCACACGGTATCAAGGAAGGACTGCAATTAAATATATTTGCTGATTTTCCACGAGTTCTGTTGTGTCAGTCACCTTGCAAATTTTCGCCTTGGACGAGTGAAAATCAAATTCTTCATACACTCAACTCGAAAGCACATCAGAAGAATTTAATTATATTTGGCCAGTTTTCAAAAAGTATGTATTGATACTCTGAACAAATACTTTGCTTATCAAAACTTGTAACAGCTCAAGAATACCACTAAGATCTTATGTGTAATGCATCAGTCACTTCCTCTATACTAGACAGTGACCTGACAAAATTCCACAATAGAACTATAAACTGCTAAATACTTTCAGTCAGAATAACTCTGTGAAATAGCTTACAGTCTAAAAACTGGATTTCAGGACTTTGTGAATTCAAAAGCCATGTAAGCAAAAAATTTAGCTTCCAACCCACTACCACTCTGTAATACAGTTCCTCATAGTGCGGTGACACCCGCCCCCCAAACCATAAAATTATTTTTGTTGCTACTTCATCACTGTCATTTTGCTGTGATGAATTGGGTGACCCCTGTGAAAGGGTCATTCGACCCCCAAAGGGGTCGGGACCCCCAGGTTGTGAAGCGCTGTTCTAAAGGTTACTGCAATAAGCACCTCCATGTGCAATACTATACTGTTACATTTTCCTACAAAGAAAATGCTAAGGATAAAAACCTCACAGAAAGGCAGGCTCTATTAAAATGATCACATCTTTACCATTTCCTCATGTTTTGCCATCGCTTTTTTCCCCCCAATTCACGCATGAATAAAGGGGTTCCTGGTGGGCCGTGTAGCATGTCTTTTATGGGACTCTCCATTTGCTTCAACTTCGGCTTTATTAAATTTCAAAAATACTATTTTTTTCACATTTAATTACTAGAATTAAACACACATGCAAAAAGAATTGCAAGAGGCTGGGGCTGGGGGAGGACTGCTTCACTCCAACTCCATACTTCGGGAAACCTTTTAGCACAGGAGCTGGGCTTCGGGCTTTGAATCAAGTAAATGAGGCCGTGTCTCTAGGACAGTGACCCTTTCTGAAGGAGGAGAAAAGGAGGGCCATTATCTCTGCCAGCCACGTGTTCTCTAATTTTTTAAGTGGCTCACAAAATTTTATACTTTTACTTTTGTTCGATCCAGTTACTGCATCTAAAAGTAATGTAAAGTTTTATTGACATTTGAAGAACTCTACTAAAAAATGGTTCTCAAGTCTCCATCCCTAACCGAATCCTACAGAACCCCTAAAAAGGCATCTTAGTTAAAAATGGAACCAGTTTTTCCATCAACAACAGGGTATCTTTGTCACAGGAACAAATACCCCCCCCCAATTCATTCAGGGTCCCCTCAATAAGCTTCTATTCAGCCCTTATTGTGCCCCAGGCACTAACAATACTCAGCCACAGAAAGGGAATGGTGAGCAGACACCTACCTGATCAAAGGGCCTCTTCACCATCACCTCTAATCACAACCAAAACTCATGCTTCACAATGAATACAGGAGCCCTCAAGGCTGGTGATGCATGAAGCTGGTCATTGGAAGGTCAGGAATTCTCCTCAGTATGGAGTCAGGATCAAGTCGACTGCAGTGAGCCCACCGGGAGCTTGAGTTTTAAATAAATCTCCTTACATTAATGAATGGACAATTTTCATTAAAGACGACAAAAGTTCGATATTCTCCAGAGTATGGCAGCTATATTTTATATGTAATGGGAGGGCGGCGGCGGGGGGGGGGGGAGGGGAGGCTGCTAGCTGATGTCAAGGAGTTCAAGAAGGAAAAGAAAGTTTTGAAACTGATCATGGCACCAACTGAACACTGCTTGATGTGACGGAATTATGGAATGATATCTGTATTGACTCCCAATAAAATGGTTTTAAATAAAAGAGAATAAACACAAGGGAGTAGGAAAAAGCAGGCTAAAGGCTCAACCAGAGCTCTTAGGGAATTTCTGGGCAATAATACAAGAGCAGAGGCCACCAAGAAGTCTAGCCAAGCAAGGCCACACAAGATCCCACCTAAATATTCTGTCCAATGCTAAGTCCATGGGAAAGACTTCCAATGCAACACACTGGAATTGAAACAGAGCCACAAATAACTTCTCTCTGGTGTGGGTGCGGGTGGTGCAGGAAAGTAAACAGAAAACCACTAGTCAACAGATTTTAATGGAAATACCATGCTCACTTCACAAATAGGAACTCAACAAGGTAACAGGAAACAAATGCCACCAGAATTACCATCCATGTAACCTCATTTACTTTTTCTTTGTACTATTATTAACTCAGAGGGGCACACACACACACAACACCCCACCATGTGTGTCCACGTGAAACTATGCTCCACAGGGTTTCCAGGGCTGGTTTTTCAGAAACAGATTAATTAACCAATCTCTCTTCTCAGGCATCTTTGAGTGAACTTGAACCTCAAACTGTACATTAAGAGTCAAGCATACTAACCAGGGTGGAAGCTACATAGATATATTTTCTCCATTTGAAAGAATTGCATTTCCATGAAAAGTACTAAAGATGAAATTAATAAATAAGATTCAAATTCTATAAGGAAAAAGAAATTTTTATCAATCACTATTACTCAGACCAAAATCGTTACTGGCTCTTCAACCCCTACATTAAAAAGGGCCAGATTCTTTTAACTCTGCATTCCAAGTCACAGATGGATCCTTTCACAACCTCACTTTTCACACTTATTTCTCTCTAGACCAGTGGTTCTCAACATGTGGGTCGCTCCTCAGTCCTACTCCAGGGCCCAAAGAACCCGATGCACAAATATTAAAGGTTAGAACAGCAGTTCTCTACCTGTGGGTCTCGACCTCTTTGGGAGTCGAACGACCCTTTCACGGGGTCACCTGATTCATAGCAGTAGCAAAATGACAGTGATGAAGTAGCAACAAAAATAATTTTATGGTTGGGGGATCACCAGAACACACGGAAGTGTATGAAAGGGTCGGCATTAGGAAGGGTGAGAACCACTGCTCTAGACCTGTTCACACGCCTCTCACTCGAGGGGAAGGTTAGTTAGTCTGCTCTGACCCTGAACTGACTCTTTGCTTTTGTTCCCAGGCCTTTCCTCCTCTCTCCCACTCTTCCGCACAGTACTCGGTGCTGCCCACCGGCACTTCCCTGTAATTCAATACCCTACCATGCCTACCTCAAGGACCCCTGTGAGCACTGGTGAAGCACAGAACTGCCCAACCAAAAGGTGAGTCAATGCGTCCTCTCAGCAGGGACCCTGCAGGAGAAAAGAACTGGAGATGCGCCTCTGTCCGAGCAGTCATGGAACTGTACGGGGCAGTTCTACTCTGTCCTACACCACCACAGGCCTAACCTACAGCCAGGGTCACCTCTTCCGGCCTTCCCAAGATCTTGATCACAGCAGGTGTATTCGCTAACCTCAATCTGAAACCACAGGGCCCTAGGAACTAGACTTCCAGGTTTGTGTGGGTGCTGAGCAACAGGTGCCGTCAAACGCTCCAGGCTGACAGATGCAGGTGATTCGATCTCCAATGGGAACGTTTACTCACTGGCCAGCAGGGCGGGCGGCCGGTGGTTGTGCCCCCAGGCTCACCACCACCACTTCCACTTCGGCGGCAGCCCTTCCTCTAGAGTTCCACAGTACCTGGGTACCAACCTCCTCCATCCACAGGGCGCACGGCCCGTCCACCCTAGCACTCTGCAGACATCTTGGTGAAGTGTTTTTCAGGTTTGAGGGGCCAGAGGTATAAATTAAAACATACGAATGAAAATCAGGGCATTTACATTTTTTTCACTAACAAGCTAATGAGAATGCATATTTAAATGCTGCTTATTCTTTAAGATGCAGTTCAAATAATAATAAAACTTCAGCTTGCAAAGCCTGCTATAAGTGGGGCACCGGCCCACATTTTCAGTTTTTGCCTCGCCATATTCGTTACTGTTGTATCCCCAGGAAAGCTGCTTAACCTTGGCGCCACCAACACACGTCGTCCATTCACCTCTAACAAATCTCACACCGACTACAAGATCAGAAGCTGAGCCAAGCAAGGCATGGGTGTAATAGGCCTTTCTTTCCCACCCTTGGTCCCAAGAGAACGGGAATTACATGAATGAAAAGGGACCGCACCGCAGCTTTTAAAAATAAGCCACCAGTTCAGCTTATGGTCCTCCCCCTGTCAAGTGATGAATCACTTCCAAGATCCCAGAGTTGAGGTTCAAATGCAGATCGAGACCATTTACGCTTCTCCAGAAGGAATTCAATGATGCTTCCAAGTCACAAGAAGACATTTCCCTGAATAAGGTTTTTATTGGAGTAAAATAATCAGAAAACAGTGAGCAGAAATGGAAAACGTAAGGTGAAATAGCCTTTCTGTCAAACTCAAGTTTACAACTGCCCGTGGTCCTTTCTTACCCTTTTCTCCTTGAGCGAAACGGTTTTCTTAGAAAAATCAATGCCTTCCCGTCCACACTCCGAAGACTTAAAGGGAGGCAAATGAGCAGCGCAATGGCTGACCTTGTCGCCACAGATGAGGAACGTTTAGGGAAGTGGCTTTGTAAAATATATTTTTAACTCTTTTCCAATGTAGTTAGCGTCTCATTAAAACATCTGTTTTCTATCTCCAACATTTCGGAACCAGGCCTAGAACGAAACCGGAAAGCTCTCCCCACCTCCCGCCCTGTCAGTATTATCTTATCACCGGCATCCTTTGGTGCCTTCGAGAAGCGCTGGGAGAGAAGATGAAGATTCTGGAATTACAATGCTGGCAGTCCCCCTCCGGTGTAGCACATGCCTTGGAAGTGCAAACTCAAACAGCCTGCGTGTAATTCTGAGTTCACAGAAGTCTTGTTAACACGGAAACTCATGCAGCAAATCGGCATGTTGCCTTCCTTCTCTGCTGGCCTCCCAGGGAGACAGCCTTGAGCTCGTTCTGCAGCGAGCAGACAGCGTGCTGGTGGGCAGCGGTTTGGCAGTCACCAGGCAGCTGCTCCGTGGAAGAAAGAGGTGGTGGAATTCTGCTTCTGGAAAGATGACAGCTTTGGAGGCCCTGTGGGGCATCCACTCTGCCCTCCAGCACCGCTAGGAGTCAAAAATTGACTCCACAGGCAACGAATGTGGTTTGGGGTTGGGGTCACACCCCAGTATCCAGATACTGGGATAGCTCTCCCAAGCTACATATCAAGACAGCTATTAAATCAAAATACAGTATTAGCAAGGGGAAAACCACCACCACAACTCTGCTCTCCCAGGATATTTGAATCAATTCCAAGAACTTTCCTTCTCCTACTGCCAGCAGCACCCATCAATTCCCATAGTAACCAGCACACTAATTTCCAACCAGTTCAAGGCGGCATGCGAGCGAGCGGCAGGCAGGGCACAAGAGAACCAACAAAAGCCCCAGCCACCAACCCAAAAGTCACTCTTAGTGGCTGCAGTATGTTGAAGGCGCCTTGGCCCCAGTTTACCAGATGGTTTCTCCTTTCTCCCCTCAACGTGATGCTGAGATAACAAATAGGGCCTCCTTCTATGCCCCACCCCACCCCAAGGTCTCTGCACCTCCTAGTTTTCTACTTCCCGTGCAACATTGGCTCACGTCTCTTAGGCCCTAAAGTAATCATGTCCATTCACACGCACCAACCCACCCAATCCCCAGCACCGAATAGTAAAGCCTGACGCGGAGCCTACAACAAAAGCGCAGTTTTCAATGATAAGAGTTGGGTAGACTGGGATCCCAAGAGATGAATAAAGAGGTTGGGCCTCTCAAAGGAACGAGGAGGAAACAAACAGGAACTGGACTGAAGAATACACCAAACTCCAGGCCACTGAGTCCCTTCGGAGTCCGATAGCCCTCCAGGGCGGAGCAGAGCCGCTGCCGTGGGCTTCAGAGACTGAACTCTTTCCGGAGGAGGACGGCTCCTCTTTCTCCAGTGCAGCAGCTGGTGGCTTTGAACTGCTGACCTTGTGATGAGCATTAACTACTATGCAACCACGGCTCTGAGTGAAAGATGCCGTTTGTTGTTGTTAGGTTTTGTCATCGAGTCAGTTCCAACCCAGTGCAGCCCTGTCCCAACAGAAGGGAGCACGGTTTGGTCCAGCGCCAGCCTCACAGCTGTTACTGTGCTGCAGCCCTTTGGGCAGCCGCTGTGTCCATCCAGCTTGTGAAAGGCCTCCCTCTTTGTCGCTGCCCCTCAGCATGACCAAGCACATGTCCTTCTCCGGGAACCGGTCTCTCCCGACCACATGCACAAAGTGCTTGCTGTTTTTAAAATAAAAAATTTTCAAAGCAGAAACTGAGAAATATTTGAACTACACAAAGATCAGGCTTCAAAGAAAACCATGTCAATTTACAGCAGGCCTAACAAGATTAGCAGATAGTCTTTGGACACGCAGAAATGAAATGCACAGTTGCTGAAAGAATGAGCAAGCATAATGAGCGTAATTCTGCAAAGGGAAGACTGATGTAGGGGACTGGTCTTAATAGTTTCCAGATAGTAAAACATGTTATAATTAAAAAGGTGTGACATGGGTTCATGAAGAAAATGGATAAGACAGAAATTCCAAAAATGTTTTGAAGAATACCATATATGACAAATAGTACAGACATATCTCGCTAACCAAAAAGGAAAGGGCATGAGATACCTAGCCCATACCAAAACAAATGTCGATTACATTTTAAAAACATCCTTAAACATGAGCATGCCAGAGGTAGTCACAGAAAACAGGACGTATTTTTTATACTCTTGTGGAGGGGTAGAGGCTATCTTAAATAGGACACAAATCTGAAACCAATCTAAGTTAGGTTATCCTAAAACAAATGTACTTGTGGCAAAAGTTACATAAAGAAATAATACCAGCACAGTGGGAAAAGCTAACAAGGCACAGCACAAAGTGGGTATTTCTTTTATTCGTAAAGAGTATCTCAATAAATAAATGGACAAAGGGTAACAATTAATTCACATGTAAACATATGATGTATACCCCACCTTACCACATGAGAAATGCGCCAAAAAGTAGCAAGGAGATTCCACTTCTCACTGATGAAAATGGCAAAGATCAAATCATTTGATCACACAAGCCATTAGCCAGGGAAAGGAAATGAACACACACACTGCTGATGGGAAGGGGGTTTGTATCATGTCTAAGGAGGAAGCTTATCCACACTTGTTCAAGATACACCAGCACACCCTCCAACCCTAAAACTCTTTCATACGGATACAACTACATAGTTGGCAACAGTAGTACTGTTAGTAATATAAAGAGGTCGAAATGAGTTTAGAAGTCCACCATCAAGAGGTTGGATAAATAAAGTCTAATCACAAACTGAAACAAAACACAATGACAGCATAGTAAAACAGGTTATGGATTTGGAACAGTATGTGTGAAACTGGTGTGCTATCATCTGAGTGAAAATTTTATACACCTATTTTTTAAACAGGATCGTTGGCACTTGTGTTAGTCTGGGTTGACTAGAAAAACAAATCCAGAAACACTCATATATGTGTGAGAGAGAGCTTTCTATCAAAGAGTAATTGTATAGTAAGAAAACATCCCAGCCCAGACCAGAGCAAGTCCACAAGTCTGATATTAGCCCATAAGTCCAATACTAGTCCATAAATAACTCTTCAGACACATGCAACACATGCAGTAATGCCGAATGTGGGAAGATCACAGGCCGGTGTGTGCAAAGTTTGTGGATCCAATGGCGGTAGAAGCACTTCTAGGGCTCTGGCTGCCATCTGCAGGGCTCTCTGTGGCTTGTCAACAGGCATGTGCAGCAGAAAGAGAAGTTTCCAGAATCCTCATGAGAAGGCCACACCCACAAGGAGGCAACATGCTGTGACTTGATGGGCAGGTTAGACTCCACCCCTACACTCTTAATATCCTCGAGTTGACATGAGATTATGTACCACCACAGCATTTGATTCATATATATATGTTTTTGAAGTATATATATCACCAGCCTGAACAAGGTTAGGGACTGACCGTGGAGCAGACCATCAACTGCTTATATTTAAGTTCAGGTTGAAGCTAAAGAAAATTTTAAATATCCCGCCCAAATTTTGAGACCATCTCTAGAACAGATTTTATGGATTAAACACTAACAACAGAGTCCTGGTGAGCTGAGGTGGTCTTCAGTCATCAATGTTCACGGTATCAAATCTGTTCTAGAGAGGGTCCCTAAATTCAGGTGGGATATACCCAAGGTTGTTATTTTGGCTGTTGTGGATTTGTTATCATTTCTTTTAGCTCCAACCTTTCATGCAAGGTAAGGCTAAAGGCTTTTCCACAGCATAAAAGCCGCAGGTGTGGCAAGTGAAGGTAATTGTGATCAAGAACTGCTCTCAATAGAAACTGGTTCAACTGTTCAGAGTGAGGCCCCATGTACACAGCGTAAAGGGGTCTGTGCATTAGAAACCATTTGTGTCCTTGGAGTGCATGCACGCAACATGTATTTGTCTTCTGACTCTTTTACTCAGCACGATGCTTTTATTAAGGCTCATCCATATCACTGAATGTATCGGAGCTTCTCTGCTCGTCAGGGCAGAGTAATATTCCATTGCTATGTATCTATTCCAACACTTTTCAAATACTTCTTTTTTTAAAATCCTTTTACTGGGGGTTCATACAACTCTTATCACAATCCAGCCATCCATCAATCGCGTCAAGCGCATTTGTTGCCCTTGTCATTCTCAAAATATTTCCTACTTGAGCCCTTGGTGCCAGCACCTCATTTGCTCCCTCTTCTTTATTATGCCAAAGGCCTCTAGTCATGCTGCAGGTTAGCTATTGGGCTGCCAACTTCAAGATCTGCGGTTCAAAACCTGCAGTCGCTCCTGGAGAAAGTGAGGCTCTCTGCTCCCTAAGCGACTTAAAGACAATTCAAAATGAAGGCAGTGGGTATTTGGGACAGATGCTAGATGCCCTACACAGGTGAGAAGTATCACCAAGTTTCTCCAAAGGTGCCATCAACAGTTGCCAGCATGCCCTAAGGAACACAGTTGGTGTCAATGCTATGCGGCAATACGATCCTGGGTTACTGACCCTTGGTCTCTGCAAATGTCAACTGCTCTCCTACTAAACGACCATCGACCATAGATGGCACCTAAGGCCCCTCTCTAACTAAAAGTCGATTACGTGTGTCCTCAACATTTCAAATATAAAACTGCTGTTGTGGGGTGCCATCTAGTCAACTCCAATCCAAAAGTAGGAGTGTTGCTCAGTGTTTCTGAGGCTGTAAATCAATAAGGGAGTAGAGTGCCTCGTCTTTCTTCCATGGAGTAGCTGGTGGGCTTGAACCACCAACCTCAAAGTTAGAAGCCCAATGCATAAGCCACCAGAGCTACCTATATGCCATGTGGTAGAACTTTTGATTCAGTTGCTCATTCATTCATGCTTAGGATTATCAGACGTTTTTAACTTGGCTTTAACACACACACACAATTTTTAATGTACAAGCTAACAACCAAGATGTAATTTCTCCTGGGAGTTACATTTATGAATATACATGGCTGATTGGTATACTTGCCACGTTTTCATAGCTGGAAGAAAGACGAGAGCACAGAGAGCTGCAGACCCCCTCACACACAGCAGAGAAACAAGGATCACTGGAGGGCAGCTTTGCTCTGAGTTGTCCTCAGAACGGTGACAGGGTGAGGAGCAGGACACAGGTCGCGGCAGGAGTCCGCACAGTGCAAGGACGGTGCTGGTGTGCTACAGACAGGAAATGCTCTCATTTCTGCCCAGGGAGCCCTTCCTTTCAAAAGCCACGTGTGATATTGAGCTGCTAAATAACCTTGGCTTTGTTCTAAGTTTATTTTCCTAAATAACCAAAATTCGTGGCATCAAGAATGAGAGGGTAACAAGGTTTCCAAGGAAGAGACAAATGAATTTAAATCTCCACCGTTCAAGTTACACTTCACTTCATGAGGATATGAAATGATCACCCTCTGTAGGAGCAAGCAGAGCAGGTTAACTGAGGAAATGAATGGAACGTACGGACGGGCACGCAGACGGGAAATCGCAGGCAGGAGGGAAGTGGTAAGCGGTGCTTCTAGAGAACGGTGGCCGGCCATCTTTGAGAGCTGACGGGAGGCCTGGGAGAAGATGTGCTGTTCCCTGCCTGCTTAGTGAGAAGGACAGGCTAAATGATCGCTCAGGTCCCACGCCGTCGACAGCTGGGCACGGGGCTCCACTGGTGTACAGTGTCCGCTGCCTGCCTGGCACTGTGCTTTACAACCCAGGGCTCACCCAGCCCTGCCGGGCTGCCGATGCCTTAGCGCCATTTGAGAGATGAAGCTCTCAGGTTACAAAGCAGCACGGAGGAAAAGGCACAAGCACTCTGGGGAAAGGAGTGGCATATGAAGACTCAGTGTCAAAATCCAAAGCTCCTAGGGAGGCCTGCTGGACAGAGACCGGTGGAACCCCTGGGACCATGGCCCCGGTCACCCCCGCACTTGGAACTACCTCTTCCCTGCAGCTCAATTTTCAGTCAAAGGACCGCTGTGTCTATATGGTAGACAGCGTCCTTGATGTGCGCACACCGCAGAATAACCAACCATGGGAGAAAGGACAAAGTTCCTAAGGGAAATGAGGACCGGAAACAGGAACCACAAGGAAGTGATGCGCTGAGTGATGCTGCACCCACGGCACTGCCGTGAATCACGAGGCAGAATGTGCATGGAACAGAGGGTAAAGCTGATGCTCTGCTCCGCAGACCTTCACTCACCTCACAATAAAAGGTCTAAGGCGGGGAAGCCAAGTTCCTAGAGTAAACAACTGAGAAAGCATCCCACTTTCTCTGCAGGGCAGTGAACTGTCCAAACAAAAGGGAGAGAGCAGTTTGGGAAGCCACAGGCAGGCCTTAAGCCCAGCCCTGCCCCAGGCGCTGCTCTCCCTGAATTCCGTCTTTCTTCCGCCTGCAGTGGGTGTCCGTGATGAGTGGCTGTCAGGCTGAATGTACAACACATTCCTTAGCCATTAGAACAGCGATTAGCAGTTAATTAAAGAGATCTTCCGAACTCCAGAAGCACTTAAGACAACCCTGGCACCCATCGCTGCCTCCAGTGCAGACTCTAAAATGAGGTGTTATTTTTATACAAAAGCTCAACGGAGGCCATTATAATAATTTACTTGTAATTATTTGATTGCAAACGTTTCTATTTATAAACAAATTCACCTCCAATAGCAAAATGTCATTCAACAAGTAAAACTCTTGGGGGAGAGGGCGTGCGCAGGAGGCCTTCAAAAGCCATTATCAGAAGTTAATATGGATAACTTCTTCTGTACATCAAGAAGTCAGTTCTTCAGATTCAGTCCTTACCCTGTCCCGCTTCTCTGAGGGAACATATGGGACTGAAAAACCAACCCTGTGCTGATCACATAGCCACTCTGGCAAAACAGTGCCCCACGGCCTGACAACTGGTAGAGCAGGGGTTCTCCACCTTCCTGATGCCTCGACCCTTTCAGACAGGTCCTCATGTGGTGGTGACAACCCACCCCCCAACCATAAAACTATTCTCGTTGCTACTGTGATTTTGCTACTGTGGTGAATCAGGCGACCCCGTGAAAGGTCTAGAGAAACACGCCCACATGCACAAAGTCAAAGTTAAGCCTTTTCTCTGCGGCAATGTTTGCCATCAGGACCACGTGGACACAAACTAGAAATTCAGCAAGGAGGGAGATGGCAGAAGAACCACGGTGTGGTCACATGGTCATTGTTTCCTGCCCGGGGCTCCATTCTGACTCACTAACGTTACTCCAGATGACAGCAGGACCGTCCCATTCGGTTTCCTAGGCTGCAGGTGTCATTGTCGAGTGAGCAGTGGTCCCTAACTGCAAGGTGGGTGGTTCAAACGCACCAGCCACTCAACAGGAGGAACAGGAGACGGGGAGAACCTGCAAGGATGTTCAGCCTCAGAAACTCGGCAAGAGGACTGTCGAAGTGCGGCAGCGGTGGGCTCCTTCTGCATTACCGCAGGCCCCCAGACCTTGCTCTCGCGGCAGCCAACAACTGACTGGGCTTCCACTACCAACACTCACTTCCCTTAGCAGCTGAGTGATTGCCTATTGTATGGCCGGGGACCCTTTAATTCACGTGCACAGCCCACATAGCACCAGGTAGAACTTAGGAAGGAAGATCTAGATTTCCACGAGCTATCATATATGAGCTAATAGCGCTCTAAGTATTATGTCCAGCTATCACCGGAGAAGAAAATTACTTAAATGAAACATAACAGAATTGAGTAAAAAATTAAAACACAAAAATACAGTGCTTCTAGGTTATAAGTGAATATATAGAATGCCAAATCAATAGACTTATCCTCTGGAGAACAAAAAAATAATAATAATAAAGGAAAACAAGATGAGAGAGGAGTCAGCGGGGCCTTAAATGCATAGGCACTCATTTGTTACTCTTTTTAAAAATTAATTGTTAAAACATTTCAAGAGGACTATACAGGGCTGAAAACAAAGAAACAAAGCTCAGGGCCTTCCAGTCAGTGCTGACTCAGAGGGGCCCCTGTGGGTTTCCAAGGCGGTAACTGTTTACGGGAGTAGAAAGTCCAG
This sequence comes from Tenrec ecaudatus, assembly GCF_050624435.1. Lineage (NCBI taxonomy): Eukaryota > Metazoa > Chordata > Mammalia > Afrosoricida > Tenrecidae > Tenrec > Tenrec ecaudatus. The sequence continues at coordinate 33,099,584 of NC_134543.1, forward strand.
TCTTCCTCCGAGAAGCTGCTGGTGGTTTCCGACCGCCAACTATGAGGATTGGTAGTGCAGGGCAGGCCAACCCATTCCCACTACCCCAGCAGGTTCCTGTCCAGGGTTACGTGACGCAGAACTGTCAAACACGGTGCAATCAAGACTGTCTCCCTGCAACCACACGTACACGCAAACCCAATCAAAGGGCAAGATCACCAACTACCAGGAGAAAACTAAGCATCACAGACCCGACTGGTATTTTATCCGCTGAAGAACAGCACGCTGTCTTTCACAAACGCCTCATGAAGCTTCAGCTGGCACCAAGCCTTTCCTGCTGGGATGTGCCTGTACAGATACGCTATTCAAAATGATACTAACATCACTAAATTAGAACAGCCATGCTCCCTGCTAACCACTAAGCCTCCTTTCTCATCAGTGGCCTACATGTATTTAAAAACTCAGGTTTGCTAACTTTTTACTAAAAGGTCATTTTATGAGAGGTCATTTTAAAAGGTCATTTAAAAGGTCACAGTAATGAGAGGTGCTCTTCTTACAATGGATGCTCCAAAATTATCTGACTGATGATCTCCTCTCTTCTCAACTTTGTCAGCCACCGTGGGCCAGACGGTCCAGCAAACAACCACTTACCTACATGCCTCAGGGCAAGAGATAGACTGAAATTCAGGGCATCCAATCCTCATAACAACTGCTGGGGGGTGGGCGGATAAGAACCTGTCTGTTTATAATAAGTATTTATTTCCAGATTTAGCTTGAACACAATAAAGCCTATTTTCCTCATTTGCAACTATGGTAATGCCACAGGAGTGCCAGGGTGGTACAAACCCATCCACACAAGTCTGGAAGACGCGGCGTAGAAACTCTGGGGCGAGGGCCAGCGTGCTCCTTAGAGACATACTTTGGACATAGTGTCAGGAGAGACCAGTCCCCTAGAGAAGGACAGCATGCTTGGCACAGCAGAGGGGCAGAGGAGGAGGACGGTCCTCAAGGAGATGGATTGACACGGTGCCTACAATGGGCTCAGATATGGAAACAGCTGCGGGAGTGGTGCCGGACCAGATCAGAAACGGCTGGCTGACCCAGGAAACGCTCTGTGACCCTATCTTTGCCACTACTTAAAAAATAAAGCAGCGGTGTGCTCAGTATGCTCCTAGTTTTGCTTTTAAATGGATCATCACATATATGAAAATGAAATAAAACTATTAAAATGTTAGCGCTCCTGTGTACAAATGACCCAGTGCCTTCTAAAACAAGTTCATTAAAGGGGGAGGGGGGAGATATGTTTCCGATTTAAGTTAAAAGACACAAGCGAAGTCGATCTTGTTTGGGCTCAGACTCCAAACATCGCACGAAATGTCGTGTTTGAAACATTGGAGAAATCTGACTACAGTCTGGGGCAGGCGTCCTCAAACTCCAGCCCGCAGGACACATGCGGCCCACCAACGACATTTATCAGGCCCTGCCGGGTGTTTCTGTCCCGTTTGATTTTTTACTTCAAAATAAGATATGTGCAGTGTACACAGGAATTTGTTCATTGTTGGTTTTGTTTATTATTATTATAGTCCAGCCCTCCAACAGATCTGAGGGACAGTGAACTGGCTGGCCCCTGTTTAAAAAGTTTGAGGACCCCTGGGCTAGGGCATGGATGATAAGCTGGCAAATACTATTAAGGGATAATCATTAATTTTCTCAGGAGTACTGTTGCGGCCTTTTCAAAGCCCTTATCGATCAGGAGTGCTTCGTAAAGGATCTACAGGTTAGGTGGTTGCAGAGTACGGCATTTTGCCGGGTGGAAAGAGAAGTCTGGTCTTTGCCCCAGGCTTCTGGGAGGTAATCTATGTCCCTCCCGATGGTAAGCTCTTTGTTTAGGGCTGGGGCTGGTCACCCCAGATTTGAGGATTGTCTGGCTGCACCCAAACATCTTAGGGTGGCAAATGGCCACATCAAGAAGACCGACCAGGTCAGTGATTTAGAATAAGTTTGGAGGCACATGGCTGGTGCGTGTGAACCTGGAGGCTATGACCAGCCTTGTGGACAAGCGCCCAACCAGTCACGCCGTTGTTTCATAAAAGCCACCCAAAGATAAAGACAAACAACTCTGGGCACACAGAGCAGTGGACTTCCCTGGCTGGCGGCACTCTGCTTTGCATCGCACTTTAAACTAAAGCATAGTGCAGCCTGCAGCCTGTCAACAAAGTTAGCTTTGTGCTTGGGCCCTTCCCAGACTGAAAACTTTAATCTGCATCATTTCCCTGTAAAAAAAACCAAACCTGTAACCATGAGTGGAATAGCCTCCTGTGAGGTCTAAGAGCCATCCTAGTAATGCCGGAGCCTGAGTGTCGTTAAGTGTCCTGGGGGAGGCTGCCCTCTAACTCTGCAGCTGCAGTCTTCGCCTCGCTCGCTCGCAGGCTGAAGCGTGCCTTCTGCGTGGTCTACCAGCGGGCTGTGCTTAAAACTCCCACAACACAAAAGCATCAAAGTAGAAGGAAGGCTGAAGACTGGCACAGTGTCCACTAACCGTTAAAGCTGGATGCTGGTTCTGTGAGTGAGACATCCCCATAACTGTAAATGCAAGCAGGGGTACTACCGCTGGGGGAGTGGGGGATGAACCATGTGGTGAGACGGGGGTGATTTTTATTTTGTTGTGTGTACTCTTTTAGAAAAATCCAGATTTGATATAACTGATATAAACTACTCTTCCAATAACAGGTAAATCAACGTTTCAACAGCCAGCTCATAGGATGTCACGGGTCCTCTAGGAGCTTTCTCTAGCCACCGCCGCCACATACACACACACACACACACACACACACACACACACACACACACACACACAGAGACTGTTTCCTCTAGCGAGAGCGCCAGAGAGTTTACTTGTGTTTCCACTAAGGCCTTATTAAATGTGGCCACTGATTATAACCATTTTAAACTGTATCCATCTCCTCCTCCAAAAAAACAATTTGATTTCAGGGAACATTTCTTCTCACACTTACATCACTAACGCAAAGAACGAGCTCTCTGTGTAACAGGTGGAAAGTATTTATTTGCTTAACTGAATTAACTTTTTCCAAGAACAAATCCAGGATGGAAACAAGTGTCGATACAAGAAGAAGTTCTTACTACAAGAGATGTGAGGGCCAGAACTTGCCTGGAAACCACATGTTCCATCTACAAAGGCAAACATCCACCAAATGTTACCAGCTCCCCCTCTCAATCCATTTATTTTCCAATTGACTGGGGGTGGGGGTGGGGGGTAGGGGATCCAACAGTAGCAACAAAGGGCCAGCTACTGAATTAGGTCACAGTCTGTGAAATAAATGACAAGTGACCCCTGGGAGAAAAGGCAGAGAGCATCAGTTCTTCTGCAAGCATCCATTACAGTGCCGACCAAAGACTCACCCAGAGACATAGCCACTCCATTTCTACCCAGGAAACCATTGCAGGCCAAACACAGCGCTTGCTGTGCTCTGGGACAGAGAGTTCTGGAACGGCCCAGCTCTGAAAAGCCCACGTCTCCCCCTCCACCACCACTTCTCCACCACTGGAGGCCTGCGGATCCTTTCTGAAGCTAGAAGCACTGGCTGCTGTCTTCCAGTGTCCGGCACTTGTTTCCGCATTCTGCTTAGAAATGTTTCCCAAAGAGATAATAATGAACTTACTGCCTTCTTCCCAGGAGCCCCAAATCCTCACTGGACTCCCCGCACGGAAGACCTCACATGCCACACGCGCAGCCTGAAGTCTGCATACGTGGTTTTGATAAAACCTGCTTAAAGACTAGTAGGGGCAGATACAACTCCTGTTTGGCACATGCAATATACTTTGGAATGGACAAACATTAAAATAAATCCATGCTTTAAAATAACACCTGCAAGCACTGTTTCCCAAACCCTGCCAAGAAACTCCGTGTATAGCAAAGACCTGGCAGGTACAAACCTCCTCCCACTCCCCAACTTTCACCTCTAAACTTCCTTTTAAGGCAGCTTTTAAGGCAGTGGGGACAAAGGAAGGAGCTGGACTCCCACCTTTCCCATGCCCGCGAGCCAGTGCTCCCGTGTCCAGGTTCTTGTGCCTCGTTTTAGGCTTTTGTTCCAATCCACTATGAGCACTTTCTAAATTTACCATGTGGTCAATAATGCAGGCAGAGTGGTACCATTATAAAACTATAATCCGATACTGCTATAAAGCATCATCTACACACGTATCTAGATCAGTGGTACTCAACCTTCCTAATGCCGCGACCCTCCAATACACTTCCTCATGTTGTAGTGAGTGACCCCCCCCAAAGGGGGCCCGACCCACAGGTTGAGAATCACTGATCTAGATCTCCCTGCCCCCACCCCCACCAGAAAAAACCCAATGGGTAAATGGGTCACTCTGACAACAACTTCATCAGAGATACTTTGCAAAAACCACCAGCAGCATACGGAGCTCCAGCATCGCCAAAATTGCTCACCCAGCCACCCCACAGCATGCACGCCCCCCGCCCTGGCCCCAGATCAGGGACACCCACGTCTCTACAGGAACAACTCCAGTCTACAGGAAGGAAGAGAGAGCAATGAAGGACATGGATGCCAAGGTCGGCACAGGGCCTCAAGGCCGCAAGGGGACTCATGCTTCACAGGGGCCGGCTTAGCTTCTCCAACATTAGTATTTACTCTCACCCATCAGAAAGCCTGACATCTCTCAGCAGGCTTGGCCACGGGCTGACGGTCAACTCCACTACTGTCTGTTCCTCCCAGGCAGTTCCAGAGCAGCTCGGAGGGGGGGGGTTTGGGGGGGGGGGCCAAGGATCACCCAGAAAATGTCAGTCAACTCAGGCCTTGTCAATTACCTGCCAGGCTGAACAACTTGACAAATCTTGGTCTTTTTACAAGGTATACAGGAAATCCCACAAATTTAAGGCAAAAAGGCCTCATGAGGAAATCTAGTCGATCGCACCAGGTACTTAGAAATAAGGTAATCCTCCTCTCCAGAGTCCACTTAGTTAAAATTCTATGATCGCTGATTCTGTTACTAAAGTGTTTCTGTGTGACAGGGACAGCTGCTATCCGTTCTTCATTCTGGGGGACACAGAGGTCAGGAAAAGAATGCACTGATAAGACATGAGTTGGGGAGAGCCAGCATTAGGAAACGTGAAGGGGTCACACCACCATTCCGCAGGCTGACAAGTGTGTGCTAGGGTAGGCTATTGCATTTGCTTTTCTTTCTAACGAATAAAAAAGAGCTTTGAATAATAAGCATAGTGCAACAATTCAGAAGGGACTGCAAGACATGCCCAACTCAATTCAAATCTGTCAAAGGCAAAGGAAGACCCCGCAATCCTCCCCCTGCTCCTATAATTTTGTTACATCTTTTTGTTGTAATCAGCATTTAGTTGGTAAAATTTTCCACCTGTCTGTAATCTTTAATGTCCCTGGGAAAACTGCAATTCCAACTAAAGAATCTAACGAGTCTAGTTAGAATAAACATTTGTGTTATTTTCTCTTTGGCGTTATTAACCTCCAGGTCCTAGTACTATTTAACGCAGTATCTCTAAGGTGCCCTGATGGTCCTGTCGAGCAAGGTCAGTGGTTCAAACCCACCAGGCACTCCCCGGGATAAAGATGAGGCTGTGTGCTTCCACAAGACTTACCACCGCAGAAGCCCAATATGGGGCTGCTGTGAATCTAAGTCAACCTGCTGGCACTGAGGTGGTGGCTTTTACCTCTGTCACTGTCATACGTTTAAAGGGAAAACTACTGATGTAGACAACTGTTTTCTTACAGTCTAAGGAAATAAGATGGGGTGCTACACATTGTTAGAGTAATGAGAACAAAAAGATAGGGCACCTCAGTAGACACGCGAGGGTCAGACAGCAGTTCTAAACGAGAGGACAACAATAGAAATGCCTCAGGCTTCCATTTCAATCATTTGGTTTCTCATCACCGCCACAGAGAACATCAAGAACAGGCCAGAAGAATATGCTCTTATCATGCTTCAGTTTCTTTTCACATGAACCTCGTAGCTGAGACTTGCCATGGAACATGAAAATGTATGTCTATTAGCAAACCATTATTAGCCTAAGTACAAGTTGACTTTTAGGCAAGTCACGGGAAAAACAGAACTGAAAGATAACAGAACTCCCCACAAACGTGGTGAAACCCCCTTGTGTACGTCAAACTCAAACTCACTGCCACTAGGCTGACGCATAGTGGCGCCCTGTGGGTTTACGAGGCTGTAAGTCTCCAAGAGCGGAAAACAAGTCTCTCTCCCTCGGAGTGCTGGCGCTTTCGAACTGCAGACCATGCAGAGGAGTAACCACCACACACCAGGACTGTGCTTTCTCATCTTCCTCTTCAGAGGTTGAGAGCTTTCTAAACCTCCCCTGTTGCTCTCCCAATCAAGAGTGGAAGCCATGGATCCCAACCCCAATGAAACAGGAGAACAAAGCAAACCAACCCTCTTACCTCGGAGTACACGAGAAAAGGCATGTCCAAAGCAATACTGGAGAAAATGACCAGAACAGTTCTTAATGTTCAGAGATGGCTATCAGTTAATGTAACTCCACGCTTCTCGCTGTATATTTTGAAAGATGATGCCAATTAACATATCAAAGGGGAAGTATGCTTCTCCAATGTTTACATTAAAAGCAGTATTTCCAAAATATAACTATACATTATATTCTAAAACAAAGACATTCACATGAATAACCCCGAAATAAGGAAGGGTGGATTTAATAAGAGAGACATAAAACTGTGTTTAAAATACTAAGGGGGGGGGGGAGGTTAGGCACGAGAGGGTGGGTCGAATTGAACTTCTGCTTCCATGGGTAGAAAGAGTTGAGGGAAGAAGTATAAACATAGAGTCCCGGGGAAAGCCATGGCTCAGGGCAATCTAGAAAGCTGTGCTGTGGGAGGCCTCCCATCTCCGTGTGCTGAGGAGGCGGAGGAAGCTCGAATGAGAGGAGGGGCATGCTCTCCCACCTGACCTGAGGGGCAGACCAGATATTACCGTTACTAAAATAAATTAATGTCCTGGGGGGTTCGTGTTGTTAAACTAAGGAGTACAATTCAAAAGACTGCCTGTACCTGCTATGGTGTATGTATACACACACACACACACACACAATTAAGGCCCCTGCTGAAAACCGTCATATTTTAGAACATTCTACATTGGGGACCCTGCTGAGAGTTTTCGAGATACCTGGAGTACACGGCATGCAGGTGCCTGTTTCCATAGTATATGTGCTCTCAATAGGAAGGGGGGGAAAATTAAGCCAATCCTGAAAAGCAACTTTCAAGACTTGAGAAAGCCTAAGGAAGGACCTTGGTCATTAATATACACTGCGATCCTTCCTTCTCACAGTTCCAAAGATGTCGTTATGGCCACAGAACACTGCTGCGGCCTGGTTACTTTACCATGGAGCAATTCTTTTTTTTTTAAATCATTTTATTAGGGGATCATACAACTCTTTTCACAATCTGTACATAAATCATGTCCAGCACATTCGTACATATGTTGCCATCATCATTCTCAAAACACCTGCTTTCTACTTGAGCCCTTGGTATCAGCTCATTTTTGCCCTCCCTCCCCGCTCCCCCCTCCTCCTTGAGCCCTTGATAATTTATAAATTATTATTATTTTATCCTATCTCACACCATCTGATGTCTCCCTCACCCATTTCTCCACTGTCTGTCCCCCAGGGAGGAGGTTATATGTAGATCCTTGCCATCTGTTCCCCCCACACTCCCGATATCACCACTCTCACCACTGGTCCTGAAGGGTTCATCTGTCCTGGATTCCCTGTGCTTCCAGCTCACGGAGCAATTCTTGATGATTCCAAAGATGCTATATTTTGTGATGCTAATAAAAACTCAGACTCTGAATTGCTAAAAAATTAGAGACCTCTAAAAATCTCTTTTGGACTTCCCTCTATTACAGAAAAATTATGCTGGTAGCCATCACTTACTACCAGAAAGTGTCCGGAGGGACTCGGAAGACATTTTCCGAGATAATCATTCCACGATTTCTCTTACTGAATTCAAGGAAGGTCAGAGAGGGCGCACCAATTTCAGAGTCGTGCTCCAATTACCCAGCAGGCTTCAGGAAAGAAGCCCTAAGCTCTTCAAAAAGGTTTCTGGAGATGAGATGCCCAGATAACCTTGAGCCACTCCAGAAGAGCATGGCTCCTTAGGCACAATTTTCTTCTGCTTCTGGCAAAGCAGCAGATAAGAAATCCCGGAGGTCTTTTGTTTCAGTTGAGATGGGGGTTCAGTACAGGGTGCGCAACCAAAGGGAGCTAGGCAGCCCGAGGAAGCCCTGGAGTTAGCGGTCTGCCACCCACTGCAGCTGACACGGGCGCCAGGGCGGTCACTATCAGAAGTAAGCTGCTGTTGCCCACAATCAGACAGCATGCTTCTAAACGGAATTTAAAATGCTTATAAAATGTCCACGAAAACATGAGGGCAGGCCTGGGATGGTACTGGGTTTCTACCTAAAAATTCTAACCAAGAGCAGAAACAGACAGACCCACTGTCACAGACTCCATCCCGACTCAGAAACCCTCCAGGCCGGAGAAGAACGGCTCCATGGGCTCCCCAGGCTGCAAATCTTACTGCCTTTGGGCGGTGGCTTTGAACAAATGACCTTCCGGTTCGCTGCCAAGTGATGAGCCACTGTGCCACCATGGCTCCTGAACCCAGGACAGTCCTTCGGACATCGAGGCAAAGTCACAGATCAGTAAGCATGACTCAAGCAGTCGGTCAGTCAGCTATCTTTCAATCACGTGGCCTTCCAAATTCTACAGCAAGGCTGCAGAGGCGCAGGCTCTTATTTAGAACACAGAGGAGGAATGAATTCTCCTCAAAATTTAAGAAACGTAGACTCTTTCAATGCAGTTATAGTGGTGTGGAAACATTACATACATAAGAGAAACTCTTCATTAGTTTAAGGAGCCAGAAAAATACTTGAACTCTTTGGTTTGTATATATGATAACGCTGAATTCAGAAATTAGCGAGAGGAAAGCCAGAGCTTAGATCCTGTGCTTCAATTTTTGTCTCTTAACAAGGAAACAAGGGCGCAGACCTGAGCGAGAGAGAGGATCCACAATTGGGAGTCAACATTGCTTATGAGTGTAATATCTTCCCAAATATGAGTGTGTCGGTGACATGCCCTTCCCCTGACTCCACACAGCTTTGGGACTAAGCTGCCAACTCACCTTGACAGTCAGCACATCCTGTTTGTGGTGCCAACTGAGGTAGTCTCTCAACCCCTGACTAAAATAAGCATGGCTTGCAGCGCAATATATAGGTTTAATATAATATAAATAGTGCATAGTTATTTTCAGATTTTGGCAAAGCATGTAACTCCCACAGTAAAGGGAGCAAAAAAAGTAACCATTGCGTCTCAATTCACGGTTGTGGATTGTGCTCATGCAGTCAACGGTGGCATCTGGTTGATTTGATTCATAAAGGCCCCTGTATGACAGAGCAGAACTGGCACCAATCTTTCTGGAGGTTCGCAAGGCCATAATCTTTAGGGCGCAGCAGTGACACCCTTGGCTGTTAACCAACAGGCCAGGGTCTGAAGCCCAGCAGCAGGTCCTCCAGTGCAAGGCCGGGCAGCTAGCTGCCTGCTTGGCAGAATCACTGTGAGCTGGAACTGACTCACGGCAACTAGTTTGGCTTTGGGTTATTAATCTAGACAGAATCTGCCCTGGTGGAGCAATGGTTAAGTGCTCGTTATCCAAAAAAGTCAAGGATCCCTGGTGACACAGGGAGTCACATACATGTTGGGTCTTTAGCCGCGGGGTTAGCAGTTAGAAATCACTGACTGCTCCTCGGGAGAAAGATGAGGCTTTTTACTCCCATCAAGAGGAACTGGCTCAGAAACAGACAGAGGCAGCTCTGCTTTGTCCTTCACAGTTGCCACGAGTCGGAATCAACTCAGTGGCAGGGAGGGCTAAAAGTCAGTGGTCCAAACCCGCCAGGGGCTCCCAGAAAGCAGCCCTATTGCGGCTGTGACCCACCATCTTCCGAGGAAATGTTCCTGGTAAGGGTGTCGCTGAGCACCCTGCATTGTACAGGGCCGTCCTCACTGCCCAGACAACTGCCCGGAGGGTGAGGGACCACATTCTACAGCAGTCAAACCCTCTGATGACTCAGAGATTCCACAAAAATGCTCAGACTGCTCGTTTCGGCCAGGTAATCAGCTCCCACTGACATAAACATAAGATGAGGGCGGTTGGGAACGATTGTGGGGCTGGCACAGTGTTTCATTCTGTGTCGGGTTGTTTTGAACTAACTCGGTGCCAACTATTAACTGCAAGAAAGCCATAAAACACTTCCTGCAGACACTCTGCTTGTTAGTGGGCATGCAGCAACAAGCTATAATATGCCTGTTTCTAAAAATAAAAAAGCAGACTAGATATGCTTACATAAAAACGTACAAGGGAAAGAGCTATTTTTTAAATCCACTTGTTTCAAACATTATTTCATATAACGTTAATTCCCAAACTTAACAAATGGAAATAAAGTACGGTAAAATAAATTTACGCTCAGACTCCAAATTCCTGGTGAAGAAGGAGGGAGCCCCCTCCTCAGACTGTTACCTTGGACAGCAGGATCCCCTTTTCAACTCAACGAGGGCAGAAGACACCTCTGAGGAGGCCAGGCAGAAAGGCGCCCCGGCACTCTTCCATCAAGTTGCGTCCAGCTCCATGCCATCAAGTTGCGTCCAGCTCCTACTGAGCCGGACTGCCGGCACCAAGTGAGTTCTGAGTCACAGAGACCCACAAGACACAACAGAGCGGCCTCCTCGGGGTTACAAGATTGTAAACGGTACAAGAGCAGGCCGCCTTGCAGTCGTGCTGAGGAGATGCTGGCAGGTTTGAACTGCTGGCCTTGCCCCCACCTGGCAGTCACTACAGCACCGAGGCTCCTCACAGCACCCTGTGCAGGACAGCATGCAGCATGCCGGGCCCGCGCCACCCTAACAGGTGCTGGGTGTGTGTGAGCCTTTCGTCGCAGCCCAGCGCTGAACCCACCTACGGCTTCTCGGGCTTTACCCTGAGTGTGCACAGGCAGATGGGTGAGCGTTCATTCTGGGAACCTGTGAACCCCACAGCGCCCACCGAACTCTACACAAGGAGGCACTGGTACACACTAGGCTGTGCGCGGGGCTACTAATTGCAGTCAGCCGCTCCAAACCACCAACTGCTTGGGGAAAAGAGGCGGCTTTTGACTCCCATCAAGTGTTCCTGTCTCAGAAGCCCTCGGGGGCAGGTCTACCCATCCTGTCGGGTGGTGGCTCGCTGGCAGCAAGTTTGCCCGAGTCTGCCTTCTGCTGGAGAAGACCACTGAGAAAGATGGTATTTACTGGCCATGGCAGAAACGGATCCTGGGCGAAGACTAACCTCTCGATCTAACCTCTCGATCCCCCTCAGGGGCTAAAAGAACAAACCGATGCTACAAAGAGGGGCCCCTAATGGATTGGGAGGGGGAGAAATGATTGAATACGATATAAAATTTAACCCTAGCCCCTCCCCCCCATGCTTTTTGCTAGATTTAAATTAAAACTCAGAATAAAACAAACACTTCATCTCCACCTCAACCCCCTCAGCAGTAAAATATATTCTATTCCAAAAATGAGAGGTTGCTCAATTTCCTGTCAAAGCAATCCAGAAAAGGCCTCCTACACTGGAAAAGCAGAAAGGGAGGGGCAGGGGACCACCCCAATAAAATGCTGAAGAACAGCCCACACACGTGGGTCTACTCTAAAGCAGCAGTTCTCAACCTGGGGTTCGCACGACCCTTTCCTAGGGGTCACCCGATTCCTCACTGTACCAAAATGACAGTGATGAAGTCGCAACTACAGTAATGTTGTGGTTGGGGGTCCCCACCACATGAGGAACTGTTTGAAAGGGTCGTGGCATGAGGAGGATAAGAACCACTGCTCTAAAGGCAATGCACTTACCACCCTGGATTTTTTTAAGTTTTTCCCTGGATCATTCTGTAAAACATAAAAATTAGTGGATAGGATAAGGAATCTTGTCATCCAATCTCCCTTAGAAAAAGGAGGTCGAGTCCTCTGGTGGACTTCTGGCCACCAACAGAACAAAGAAGTTAGAAAAGCTCCCTGCCGTGGAGTCGGTGCGCATTTATAGCCACCCTGTCGGATTCCTTCCCCCCCCCCACCTGCCCCCGGCCCCGTGGGGTTCTTTAGAGTCCCCTCTTTATTCTGCAGAGAAATGGGGGGTTTTGAACTGCTGACCTTGTGGTTAGCAGTCCAATGAGTAACCACGAGGACACTAGGGCTCCTTCTACAAAGAAGGTATGAGGCACCAATCCCAAGGATTTTGACCGTGGTTTCCGCACCAAGGAGAAGGGTAGATTGTCAGATAGACAGACTGTCTAGACAGCCTACCATGCAATTGTGGCAGAGGAGGCTGCTCTGACTACTCACCTCCTCCCCACAGCCACCGCCCTCTAACCCCACTCCTTCCACACTCATCCCTGGAGGAGAAACAAGTTGGCTCTAGTAGGTTTCATCTCATCCCAGGGCACTCACGAGCTGGAGCCCCAGGTGGTACAGACAGGTAACCTCTCGCCGGCTAGCTGGGAGGTTGAGTGTTCTAGTTTACCTAGCGGGATTGCTGAAGAAAATCCTGGTGATCTACTTCTGAAAACCAGCGGCACTATGAAAGCCCAGTGGGGCACAGTCCTGCCCTGCCATCCGCCAGGAGGCCCAAGTCAGAGCCAACAGGACAGCGACAGGCAGTGGTGGAACACAAGGCCCTGCAGCATTTGTGTCTCGCTGAAACCGCCAGGAGGCCTCACGGAGCGCCTCCGGTTGACAGCTAGTAACTGCAGGCCTGGAAGGTTAGGAATGTTGCCTGTGAACACAGAGCTTCTTAGCAGACACAAGCTCAGTGGCCAAGTCCACACAGAGAAGCAGCAAGATGGCCAGGGAAATGGCGTTACAATGCGGACCCAAGCAGTGGTCCCGCTGTGCTACCAAGCTTTTTACAGAATGTTCTTCTTCAGCGCCAAGCACCAAACAAACAAAGGACACCTTCTGAAGGTGGGTCGGAGGGCTCTGCCTCACTCCAAAAGCAATGTGGCCAATCCTTCAGGTGTATTTCCTACCCCACCAGCCCATAGGTTACAGATTCTAGTTTCATTCAGTCCCTAAAGAGGATTTCTTCTAAGAGGGCCCAGTAAATCACACATTACAAATTATATTAGTTTCTTAAAGAAACAATAGCATATGATCATCAATATAATGCCTTGAAGCAAGGGAAATTTGATTTCTCACCTTTCTGGAAGCTAGAAGCTGGAGATCAAGGTACAAACACAGTCATGCTCCTTCCCGACAGCTCAAGGGGAGAATCCTGAGAAATTCATCTATCCCAGTTCTGGAGGCCAGAAATCCAAAATCAAAAAGTGTTCAAATATATTGTAAAACTGAAAGCTGGGTTCCCTCTGAGGCTCAAGAGAAGCCTCCTTCCCTCCTTGCCTCTTCCAGCTTCTGGTGGACCTTCCCCGATTCTAAACTCTGCCTCCATCTGGCACTGCCTCTACCCTGTATATAGATGCTGTCTCCGCTCCTCACTTATAAGGAACCCTTGTCATTAGATCTGGGGCCCTTCAGGGTAATCAAGCATGGTCTTATCTTGAGGTTCTATCTCAAAGATGCTTTATCAAAATAATTTCACATTTACAGGTTCCAGGGCTTAGGAAACAGACAAATATTTCTAGAGGCCATCATCTTCCCCACTGCACTGATTATTTTTTGTGTTTTAATCTGGAGAGAAGGGCAGGGGTTATTTATGTAATTCCAAAAATTTAGAGAAGCTCAAAACCACTTAGTCCACAGCATGAAACATGAAAACAGGACTGCTGGCATGATCAATGTTGAGCCTGTTTAAAGAACTCACATTACAGGGCATTAAGTCGGAAAACAATACACCTCTGTAGCAAAGATCAGACATCTTAAGATCTAATAGGGTTGTTTTTTTTAAACTGTGTGCTAAAAACTAAGATGAGCCGTCTCCATATAAAGAAAACAAAAGCAAAATACAGGTCAAAAATGCAGAAATAACTGCACCCGAACTGCATTTCTGGCCAGAATGTTTCCAGCCTATTGTACTACCATGAACAGCAATTCACACCACTGGGGGATGTCTCTTATCAGCAATGATGATCCTGTGATCTTAGCGCATCCTTTCTAAGACAATCTCTAAAGGGGCATTAAGTTTTTCATTCATTTCTAAGGGGTGGAGCACAAATTGATCCCATAGCCTTAATTAAGAAAATTTAACAAACAGTTCAACAATTTTAGGTCAATTTTAAGTCTACTGCCTCTCCCCTGAAAAAAAAAAATAGCTAAAATTAGTGAACTGGTAAATGTTTTCTACACCAAAAGAAATTAGCAATCAGCAAACCTCTCTTCCCTCCATCAACCCTTTCCTTACAAAGAAGAAGAATCTAGCCATAAATTGGAGAAAAGACTAAAACACAAAACAATAAACGCAAGATGGTACAAAAGGCAAAACTGGTACGATGTCTGTGTTGTAGCCTAAAGTGATCTAGAATAGACTGATTAAGAAATGCCCAAACAGGTGTATAAGCTAAGCACAGTAAGCAAGTGAGAAGCACTAAGCCAAACCTCAGTACATAAGAAGAGAAGGCACTAACAGAATGCAATGCCAGGGCTGTTTCGCTTTGTTTTTCACAGCATTTTAGAATATTGTTTATAAAAATAATCAGGTACTGATAAAATGATTACCAAGACAAGAAGTTACCCAGAAGGATTTCTGAATGAGAATGAGTAACTAAGTAATTCCGTCACAGGGGCTTGTTTGTTACATTGTGCTCCATTAAATGTAAGCTGTCCCAGGAGGTGCAGCAACAATCATTGGGAATTAAGGCAGATCAGTTCAGCATTAAAAGAAATATAAAACCTTTTAAAAACAGTATTAGGTTAAATGCACATGGATTAATCCTCAGGTAATCTCTGACCATAGAGCAAAGATGTGAGCAGCCATGCTCACCTGCCGAATGCACTGGAAGGGGGATTACTGGAGATGAAGTTAGGTTAAAATTTAACACTTTATCATTTGCTGTCTATGTCTTGATCCATTTTTAATCTGTTCTGTTTTTAATATTTTCTGCTTTACTTTTTGATTGTGTTTCCTGTTTTACTTTGTTATTATTGTTAGTGGGGGCTTTTTTGGTATGTTTTCCTGTATACAAAATCCAGGGTAGGTAAATCTAGAGCGGTAGTAACTGAGTTAATGGTTTCTTGGGAGCATGGCAGAAGCAGTTGGGGAAAATGGGGAGCTACTAACAATAAGTAGAAGAAAAAAAGAAAATGTTCTAAAATAGATTATGGTGATGACTGTAGAACTCTTTCTATGTGATTTAACAATTGAATTGTATAATATGTAAATTACATGTCAATAAAACTGCTTAAAAGTATTAGGTTAATTTCAAATGATAAAAGAAAAGAAACATATTGAACAGTTTCTTTTTTTAAGAGTTTCTTTGTAAACTGAAATAATAAATTCTTAGTAAAAATCAATTTGGTTCGTTGAAGACCAAAAATCATCCCAAGCTAACCTAATTTACTGTATTGACAAGACTTGTATTTCTGAAATTTAACAACTCATTAAGACACAAGGAAACCATTCTTCCCAGGAAAGCACTCACCGGTAGTCCTTTAAGTTCAAATTACAAACCTTTTTTTTAAATACTTTTATCAGGGGCTCTTAGATCTCTTATCACAATCCATACATTCCTCCAGTGTATCGAGCACATTTGCACATATGCCACCATCATCATTTTCACAGCATTCTCTTCCCACTTGAGCCCGATATCGGCTCCCCACTTCTTTCCCCTCCATCCCCCACAAACTTTTTTACAAACTAACTCACTGCTATTGAGTACATTCCAACTCACACACAGACAGTCCAGTAAAAAAATACGAAGGAAAAGGGTAGAAATGGTGATGACTAGAAGCCTTGTTTATTTAGTAATTATATCCCGCTTCATACATACATACTTATGTCTTACAGGCTGAGGTTTTTCATCTCAGAAAGTGTCACCTGCACCATCTGCTTAAGCTGAACACCTCAAGAGACGCTCTGTCTCCCCATCCATTCCATTGGGCCCTGTAAATTCTACCTCCTGAAGACCACCTTCAATCCTGCACTCCTCTCATCCCGCGTCACATGGGCCCAATCCCCTGTCATCTCAACCAGACAACTGCCCGGAGCCTTCATTCCTTACCTCCATCCTTTCTACCCACGGCCATTTTCCACACAGCAAACTGGGTTTTGTTTGGTTTTTTAACAGGTCAAACTACATCATTCCTATGCTGTAAACCCTGTAGTGTTCTTAAACATCACATGTGACATGTCCTTAAATGTCAAGAAATGGAAAGTATCTGAGATTTTTATCCTACTTGCAAGCTAAGATAACCTGCCAAGCTCCTGAGTGCTGGCAGAAATCATGAGGCTCCCGGGTCACAAACCAACCAAACTCACTGACAGTGAGTCAGTCTCAACTCACAGGGACCTTGTAGGGCAAAGCATAACTGCCCAGGGAGCGTCTGAGGCTGTAAATGAAGGAGCAAGCCTCATCTTTTTCCTGTGGAGGGGCTGAGGAGTTCAAACCCCTGACCTCGAGGGCAGCAACCTAATGTGTAACCCTCCAGCTACTGGGGCTCCAGGCACCTAACTTGGGCACCTGGCTTTTCTCTCTCAAACTCGGTAAGAAAAAGAGGTCGGTACGAGTCAGAATGGACTCGATGGCAGAGTGCAGTAAGTTCATTGAATAGAGATTAATCCTTCTCCAATGACTATTCCATGCGTAAAGAAATCTGGTACTGCACTGGTGAAGGCTACCAACCACACTCACCAGAGGCTCCAATTGGCTCCGGCAGGGATGACAGCTTAGGAAACCTCTTCAGGCAGCGATTGCCACGCTCTCTAGAAAGCTGCTATGAGTGGGAGATAACAGCGCACGGGGACTGTGCTGTTCTAAGCACTCCACATATACCATGTCATCTAAGCCTCACACCTGTTGAGCTACTAGTCACACCCCCCCATTCCACAGAAATCAAAGCCTAGAATGACTGAGTACCTGGTCGAATAACTTGCAAAAAGTCACACAGCTCTCGAGTGGCAGAGCAAGAAGTCACACCCAAGTGATGGAGTACCACAGAATATGCGTTAACTAGCGTGCTGCACTAGGACGGCATACACTGAAAGCATCCTAAGCCATACAGACCGTTACGACTTATGGTAAAGTTCTGTATTCAAAGAGCTCATGATCCCTGACCCACAGCACAAATCATCCCCTCTGAGAGGTATGGTCAGCATCCACTTGGGGAGGTCATGATTCACAGTGGTCCTGCAGTGTCATGTGGTCTGGCAGTTAGGTAATGATGCAGCCATCCTCCATTTTGGGATCTGTGATGTAATCACCTCCATGATGAGATCTGGGGTAATCCTCTCCTCAACGAGATCTGCTACCAGCAGTCAAAAGTCGAGAAGAGAGTTACATCAAGGGTGTGATCTGCATCCAATCTACGTGGACATTGCCGCAGAGCGCTCTGCTTTTTGCTGGCTCTGGACCCTGCACCTGGCTCATCTCACCTCTGGTTCTTGGGACCTGTTCCTACAGCCTGCAGTCTTCCTGCTGATCTTGGGTTCATGGGTACCTGGATATACTTTTGGCAATAGATTCTTCCAACCTGACATCTACCCCACGGGTTTGGGGCTTGCCAGCCTCTACAATGGCATAAAACATTCCTGAGTGTACACACATATATGTGTACACACGTAAGTCTCACTGGTTTAACGTCTCTTGAGAACCCAGCCTAAGACACTCTCCTTAAAACTGCCGTCCATCTTGGCTTCAACAACACGGCCTCTATCCGGCATTCTGTGTGGTTAGGTGGCGTGAAGTCACTTGTAACGCTTTACCGCTCTACGCACGACAGAACGAAACATTGCCTCGACGTGCACCCCTCTCACAAGCGTCGTGCTTGAGCCCACTGTTGTAGCCGCTGTATCAATCCATCTGATACTGGCTCCCTCAACTCTCCTTAACTGATGCACTACCTTGCTTCAACAATGAAGAGAAGACAGCACTCGAGTGCCAAGGCCTGCACTCTGACAAAACTCTGTGAAACCGAAATCTTGGAACTCTAGAAATAACTCAATCGATGTTGCGCTACTAGGTTCACCAGCCCTGCCCAAAGCGGGGTGTGAAACGGGACATGCTGCTGGTGACAGTGGGACACAGGCTGACACTCTCAGCAAAGTCCGTGACCACGGACCAGCAGTCACTGCAAGTCGCACCAGAGGAACTTCCAGAACGACTCCTAAAGAAATGCTGGGAAGATGGGCACGTAACAGACCACCCTTCCCATGCTCCCCACAAGGACGAAGAAATACAAAGATATCATTGGTCCTAACAGCAAAGTGTGCGTGGGATGGGGGGAATAATTAGAATTTCGTCTTTGTTTCTATAAAGTTAAGTTGGGGGAGGGGATATGGTCTCGATCCAGTCTCGCAGATTTCCAAACAAACAACATGGAAGCAGTTTCAACCGATCATTAATTACCTTTCATCATTTGACATTCCATGTTAGCACACCTATTTCTGGATTTTGTTCCTCTGTGGTGGTTACTTTATTTCAGACTATGCGTGCTATTAAATTGCCTATGCTTTGTGGACAGAAAGACAGCTGAGGAAGAGCAAGAACCAGGAGAGGGGGGTGTGCCCGACTAGAGGGAAGCTTGCTGCAACCATAGCCTGGCTCCCCGGACCGCATGCCGCCCGAGGCCCCGCATGTTGTGAGGAGCCATCAGGCTGGCTCCTGCCCAGATACCTTGCACACCAGAGCAAAGCACGCCCGGTCCTGCTCCTGTGCTTGCACCCACGGATGCACACCTCCCTAGAACCTAAGTACTCAAACCTCATGAAGCATTCAGCCTTCTCACAAACTCATGCCCAACCACTGATAAGTCCTTCCCTGCATGACAGCCATGAACCTTTGCTTTTACTCAGTAACTTGCCGGTCAACGTGGACATTCATTTGGTTTCAGAAGTAAGATTTTTAGGGATTTTGTGTGCTCTTATTTGTGCTGCGATTCACATGGTTGGCAGTTCGAAAGTACAGCAGCTCCAGGATGGGGTGCGGGGATGGGGGGAGGGGGGGAATGAAGATGGGTGGGGGCTGGACTAAGCTTTCTACTCTCATAACCAGTGACTGTCTCAGAAGGCCACAGGGGTCACTATGGGTGAGCATTCACTCAATGGCAGTTTGGTTTTTTAATTTTAAAAAGAGAATGGGAATTCATGGCTTATTTAAAATAGTTTCCTTAAAATACAGATGGTCTCCATACTGAACTGTGATGCTATTGAAAGAAACACACACTGGGCCTATAGTCTAACTAGGCTCCTCCTCTGACAAAATACCTTTCGCCTCAAAATGACGGGGGAAGCGTAGCCTTTGCAGATCCAGTTCAGCCTATCGGGAAGGGAAGCCATGCACAGACCTGTAGGAGGAAATATTAGGGGGTTCAGAAAACTCATGGGAAAATACCATCATCTTTACATGCAATTTGTTCACGAACTTCTGAAAGCCCCTCCTACATGAGTGTGTGCTACACCGGCAACCTTGTCCTTTTCTTTGAGAAAAACAAGAGCGTCAGTGGCCACAAAGTCTAGTGCGGCACTCCACAAGGAGCTATTATTGGTTTGACAGCATTAATAACCAAGTGGAGGTGAAAGGTACCTCAAGCAATCATGCAATTACTGCTGTGTACAATCTCACAGTCTTAAATAAGTAGACACTTTGTTTCTCTAATGAGTGTATTTACTCCTAATTGTATATAACAAGGTTGGCAAGTGCTGCTACTTTGCGATTCTCGAGCTGTTGGCCATGCTAAGATTACAAATTTCCTCAAATCCAAGATTAATACGTGAGTTTTCATGTTTGGAGGTATTTGGGGGAGGGAGAGGATAATGATTACAAGAACCCAGAAGAGCTTTTGTTCCACCCGGAAGCACATAGCAAATTCTCTGGCTTCTGATCACAATGTCAAGCACTTATTTTCCAAAACTACACATCTGACACTGCTCAGAAGAAAGAGTCCTTTTTATTTAAAAGCTATTCCCAGATGTCTCTGCTTCCTACTGCTGTTTCCCAGTGGCCACATCACCATATAATTATCAGCTGTGTCCACTCCGTCTTCAGAGGATTCCTGCTCATCTCCCAGCTGTGGTCACACAGCTCTCCTCCAGTCAGCTGCCCATTTTCTCATCATAAGCCTGCTGAGACCCACGACAGCAGGAGTGACGCCTTCCCAAGAACTCCCCTGGGGTAATTGGGTCGTAGCTCCAAAGCTTCTAGGGTGCGTCAGAAGCATGCAATGTAACCTCAGCAGCAGCAAAACACTGCGCATTCACACAGGCCGAGTGGGGCTCATGCGGTAGACAAGGGCCTGCTGGGGCCCATCGCTGTCCACCCAGGGAAGCGCTTGTCTCTCATCTCACAGGCTTCAGCCAGTGCTGACTTTTCATACTTACTTAGCATATCCCTTCCTGCTTTTCCATCGTTCTTGTTTCTCGGATCTTTAAAGACAGGTATGAAATCACACACATACTAGTAATTTATAAGCACCTTTAGGATCCAGGAAAATATTTATCTGACTGTCATGGTCAATAGATCTCAGAATATCAAAAACAAAAATCTCAGAATATCTTCTCCTACGTAACAACATACCTTTCTCTCTTAAATCCATAATTCTATAGCCAACACTAGCACCCAGTTCACTTGATTCTTCACCTGATGATCTTCATTTATTAATACTGGCTTTTCCTTTTTTATCATTTTATCTATTTATTTATAATATTGGCTTTTTCTGTGAGGCAGTGAGAGATCACTTCCAAAAGTAACAGCTGGGTTTAAAAAAACTAAAGAAAGTCTACTAAAGATATGGAAATAGTGTTACCAATAATTACAAATATGAAGCTTCTAAAGGTTGCAGGTACCTAGTCAAATTTTTAAAAATTCTTATGTAATGATGCCAAGACAATCATAAATCAGTGGGGGGTTCTTGAAGAAAACAAATACACTGGGTTCTTGGAAGCTGGTCCTAGATCCGCCCCATACACCAGAGGAAGGCACTACCATGTGGGCCATGTGCTCATCACACCAGAAAGGTCTCTTTAGGCGCTGAAGTGACAGAAAGCTGGATCACTGGCAATCTGGTAGCCTAAAGAAATGAACGGACTTTTTAAAAAGTTAGTTCTTCACTTTGGTTTTGTTCTTTGTTTCTGAAAAATGCATCACCCCCATCTGTACGGAGCTCTTGACTATAGAAAGGCTCTGACTACAAAGGCCCGACAGTGGAAGCTGCTGCTGTGTACAGGAAACAGATGGAGCAGATCATGCACCCAGATCACCAACTGCTTCCCTCTTCACTGGAACGTAAGACACGCCCAGTTAAGGGGAAAACAGAACGACGAGACAAGCGGAAGAGAGGAGAGCCGGGTTTGCAGGTGCGCCCAGGAACATGCGAGGAGCGTCATGAAGTGGTTAGACCTGAAGAGCAGAGGAAACCTCCCCTGCTATGTACTTCCTTATTCTCGAAAGTGGCCGCAGGAAAACCTGACATCGCAGCTTAGTGGCACACGCCATGCAGCAAAGGAGCCCTTCAAGGAGCTGTCAACCAACCGCCAGGTCAGAGGTTCTAGCTCACTGCTGCTCCACGAAGAAAGACTCACAGCCTCAGAAACCCAACGCCGAGGCAGCTCTACGCTGCCCCATCAGGTAGCTCTGGGCTGGAATCAACTTGATGGCACTGACTTTGAGAGCATCCAAGAACGAAGAAACCCAAGTGAAACACATCCAGACGACAATCTGGGAACCCATAACAGCGAACAGAAGGTTGAAGAAGCGGATCACACACTGAGGGAAAGGGGAGACTAAATGAAAGCAATGAAGGAGGGTCTTACAGAGTATAGACACCCCGCCAGCCAGCCTGGGGCAGCACAGCCATCTTGAGACAAAGCCAGCAGCACTCTCAGGTGAGACGCTTTCACAAAATCCCCAACAGGATGTAGATATACAGATTGCAGCCACTGGATGGACGGCCCAACAGTGCAGAAAGGCAAGCAAGAGCATGATGGGGTCATACAACCACAGGGCAGGGAAGGAGCCAGGAAACGGCCAGACTACTCACCAGCAGCAGGACCTATCTCTTGGGCAGGTAGAAGACAGAGATCCCTACCGAGATGGACTGTGGACAGCCATCCCTCTGGAATACTTAATAGATGATCAGGACCTGGTCAGAACTGGGTTCTCATCACGAGCTGTCCCACTGCGGGAGTACCCTAGCGCCTGCACCCACGCCTACTCCCATCTGTCCTCCAGGTGATCAGATGGTGTTCCCCTTCACCCCCACACCCAATTACCCAGCAATCCACAGTGAGCACTCCCTTCAAAAAGATTCTCAACAAATTTCTAGCCCACAGCCTGTAACAACACAGTCAAGTGTGAGTGATACTCATTAGCCACTGGAGAGATACAATCAAAAGTACAATGAGATGCTAACTCAGCCCTGCAAAAATGGCAGTGATCCCATGTGCACACTACTCCTCTACACCCACCCCCCAAAAAACAGCATTGGGGTCATGGGGGGTACTGAGAAGCCTTACACACTGCTGGTGGGACGATAAACTGGCACAACATGGAGCATCGTGGCACTTCCTCAATTCAGCAACCCCACTCCCGGGTATAAGCCCTGACAACGTGAGTGCAGTAAGATGAACGTTCACTGCAGAATCACAGCTCACTGCTGGTCTACCCGTGCTGAGAACATGCACTTGGCCCACACATACTGAACCAGTCTGCATTTTAACAGCATCCGCCAAGCTGCTGGGAGGGAAGGAGATGAGGCTGCCGCCTCCCATAAAGATTTACAGCTGATTCTGTCCCACAGGGTCACTATGCGTCAGAACCAATTCCACGGCAGCAGGTTTGGGGATAAAATTTACAACCTGGAAAACAATCAGATGTGATGACCAAGGAAAAAATGTAACCAAAGAGGATGAAAATTCCTAGCTTCAGGGACTAGAGAGAACGGTGTATCACCATTCAAAAACCATACTTCCTTCAAGGTCTTATCTCATTCAGAGAAGATTCGTGTTTCAGTCCTACCCTGTCAGAAAGTATTCACTAGTCCACACACACATCAGTCCTGAATAGGAAACTCAGCCCTCCATGGGCATTCTGGAATTTACCATTTTACTTATTTGCTGTGTGGTTAGGTTCTGTCCCATAAAAATGTATCAGCAAGTACTTAAAGCTGTCAAAAGATACAAGATCCGCTACAGAAGCAGCACTCCGAACTAGAACTAATTCAAGGGTCTCCATGGTGAGCAGTAGATGCTCCCTGGGTTCCATCGTAGAATCAAAGTGTTAGGAACCTATGACATCACATTTTAACATACAGCGAGCCTTAGAAGACGACACACATGTACACAATTCATGGCAAGTCACCACAACACTACGTACAGCGATAAAATATTACACACAGTGCAATCAGGGGCAACGGCCACAACAAAAACAAAAAGGGTACAGTTCAGTGAAAGTTGCCCTATTTGTAACAAGTTACCTCCTTAGTACCTACTATCAGAGCAGCAGATGATGGAAACCAAATCTGAAATGCAGACTTCCAGACAGCAGTTTTCTCTTCCGTGGTAACGCAGGCCAACGGCAGACAGCAATGCAAACCGCAACCGCATATGAGTGAATGGGGAGAACATTTGGCCAAGGGCATACCCATCGGGGGAAAGGGAAGGGCCAAAACAAAAGAGCACTTGTTGAGGGCTTCCTGAAGCTGGCATTAGACTAAACAATATTCAAGTGGAATAAGCCTCAGAGGCAGAGCAAGCTTGATAACCAACTCCCGCCCGGACTCTGGAGCAGAACTTGGCTCACAGGAAGTGCTCAGTGGCTAGTTGCCAGGCGGAGGGATGGGTGAATGGATGTTTTCACTAGCCATGGAGATCCTGACACCTAGGAAGAAAACAAGACATGGTCCCCAAGAAGAGCAGAGAAGGTAGAGAGAAAGCGTGGCCTTTGGTATCGGGCCTGGATGGGGTGCCGCACTTCAGAATTGGCCCTCACTGTGACCCTGGGCAAGTTTCTCTTGGACTGAAATGCTAATGCTAATTAAAAGGTGGGACTGATGTGACATGTCCACTAGTACAGCGTACCATCGACAGACCACACCACCACAAGCACCGACACACCACTGAAAACCAGTGGACGGGCCAATTCCAACTCATGGAGTCCCAGGTAACAAAGTCACAGTGAGCTCCATCGGGTGTTCAGTCGCAGATGCTTCAGAAATCAATCGCCAGGTTTCTCCAGAGGAGCTACTTCCCATTCCGCAGACCCCGGGCCGCCGAGCACGTGGGACAGGAGCCGGAGCCCACTGCGGACGGCCTCAGTCAGAATGAAAAGGCCTCCTCACTTAGGGATATGGGTGCCCTCCAGGGCAGGATCCGCTCCGCCACCATCTCCAACCGTGGTTTGAAAGACCCAGTTCTCTGCAAATGGGGCTTGTACTCTGCCCATCCACTAAGGGGTGCTGGGAGCACTGTGGCTTAAGCCCCACCAGCCACTCCTCAGAAGACTGGGCATTCCATTTCTGTAAAGATTTGCTGCTTCAGAAACCCTAGTGAACTAAAAAAATAATAATAATAATAATAATAATAAATTCACCGCTATTGAGTCTATAATGACCCCACAGATAGAGATGTCTTGTTGGGTGCCCAAGACTTTAAATCTTTATAGGACAGCAGTCCCATCTTTCCTCCATGAAGACACTGGTGGGTTTGAACCGCTGACCTTGGTGAGCAGCTCACTGTGTAGCCCACTGCACCGCCAGGGCACTGCACAATCTCCATGGTGCACCTCTCCTTCCTCTCTACCCTACCCGGCTGCTATGAAGCAAATCAACCTGACAGCAATGGGTTGGGATCTAATGAACCATATTACATGCTCCGGTGCTTGGTAATCTCACTTGTAAAAGTTAAGCAAATTTTTCTCAGCTATTATTTCAATGTGACTGTATTGATTTTTATGAAATTACAGATCACTAAGAATTCCTTTCCAGAAATTTCCTAAGGGCCCTCTCCAGGCTCCATCTCCAAGAGACAAGGGCAAATGCATTCTTGGCTATAATTATGCCCTTATACATTCCTTTCATATTTTCTTAATCTCATATCAAACAATGCAGCCTAACTGTAAAATATTACTCTATATATATTCTCCAAAGCCTTCAGTCTAGAACTGAACTCTCGCTCATGTTTGAGCAATCAACCATTCAGGATCAGAAGGGCAGCATTTACCCAGAGTACAGAGGATGGGGGAAGAGGAGGGGTGAAAAAGGAAAACACAGGAAGTGGGATAAGTTATGGTACACTAAGGGATTACATTGGATGAGCTGAAATAAACTGCACATGATTCCTGAATATAAAACTGAGGACCTGCTCTGTAAACCAAATGGGGTACCAAGCAGCATATAGTCATGAATCAAAGCCATGGGGTGGGGGGTTAGGGGGGGCAGAACTAATCGAGCCCACTTCTCTAATCTGCAATCGTGCACCGAGCTCAATCACTGTCCTTTCTCTGCTGATGTAGCCTTGCCCGAGGCCGTGATGAATTCATCTGCTGCCAATCACAATGTCTGATGAATGTCTATGGAATCCTATGTTCTGTAATTAGCGGTATGTTCAGGAATCCTTTGGACACCCCAATGGCCTCTTGCTACTGGTCTCCCTCATCTGGCTTAACTGCCTTTGTCCTGTCTTTATCCTGTGTGAGACTTAATCAAGGACTCTCTATAAAATACACTTGGATTTAGGGTTGATATTCGCCCCCTAGAACATTTGTGAGTGAAAAGCTGGAAAAATATTTTGAACAGGCTCCAAAGGGTTGAGTTTCTCCTTTGAATTGGTGGTGCAATGAGTCATAGGGGTTGTTCTCATCTTTCTCCTTATTGCTCATCCGCCGTTAACAGGCACCTGCGCCAGTTGCATAAGAGGGGCTCCCGTGACCGGGATGAGAGAAGCCATGGCCTGTACGCAGGCTACCCATTAGAGCACACGGTAAATCACGGTCCTCAGTGACAACTTGTACGCCATGGGTGAACTGCAGTTTCTCTTGTAGAGTCAGGAGATCATTCCAAAGGAGCTGTTGAGAAAACCACGTGGAAATCATGAGCTGGCAGTGCAGTACTTACATGTTGGGCCATCCTCTCTCTCACAGCCCCTTCACTTTATCAAACATGATGTCCTTCTGCAGAGGCTGGGCCCCTCCGACGACATGTCCGCAGTACATGCGAGGACATCTCACCATCCTTGCCTGCAAGGAGCACTCTAGGTGTGTCCTCTGGGCAGTCAGGCCAGGGGGCTTTCCGTACTCTTCTCCAACACCTCCGTGAAAAGAAAGGCACTGGCTCTTCTACGGTCTTCCGTATTCAATGTCCAACTTTCACAAGCCGATGAGGCAGCTGAAAATGCTACGGCTTAAGTCAGGCACAGCTGAATTCTCAAGTAACATCCTTGCTTTTCAATACTCCGAAGAGGTCTTGTGCAGCGGATTTGCTTCGTGCAATATGTCTTTTTGATTACCTCACTGCTGTTTCTGTGAGCACGGATTATGGATCCAAGCAAGATTAAATATTTATCAACTCCAACCTTTTCTTCATGTTGCCTATTGGTCCAACTGTGGAAGATTTTGGTCCTGTAGACACACTGAGTTCTAATCCATACTGAGGATTGCAATGCTTGGTCTTCACCCGTGTCTTCCCCACTTTCAGCAAGCAAGGTTGTGTCACCTGCATACTGCAGGTTGTGAAGAATGCGTCTTTCTCCAATCCTGATGCAGCATTCTTCTTCATATAACACAGACTGTGGCACGTCTTTCCTGATTTAAACCATGCAGTCTTCTCGGGTCCACATCTCTCCTTTGCTCTGTGCACATTCTACTCACACAGGACAATGGAAACGGTGCTTGGCAAAGTCTACTGACGCTGGAAAAAGCTCCCTTAATGCCATTCGCCACTAGCCAGACTTCTCACCGATTCAAATATCTGGCCACCTTGTCCAATGTATGTGCTACACACTGACCTCTCTCTCAATTAACACTCCCTGCTCTGCGGTGAAAAATGTGGGTATAAAACTTACCTCTCTCGGCCTCACTGAGGGGGCTTTTCAAAAAACTCACTGCAAAAAATGAAACTAAAAGATAATGGATTCCCCCCCGCCCAACTACACACAAACCTTTAAAGCCCCATCGTATTCTCAAAGATGCTGAAATGGAGCATTTATTTCTGTAAACTCATATCCATACGCTAGCTTGAACTTGGATTTCTCTTTATTTTAGCCTTCGAAAATTAAACCGGGCTAACCACATCTGATTCCAATTTTATTTAAACACTAAACAAAGGAAAACCAACTGTTTCAACAGCTAGAGAAAAAAAGAGCAAGCAGAAAATCCAATGAACTCCTCACTTATCACTCATCTTGTTATCTGGAATGCTGCACTTAGTAGGACGGCAGCAGACCCGGTTACGACTCGGACCGTGTGGTGCTTTACTGGCACAAACGGCACAGGAACAAAATCCAGGATGGGAAGCCAGAGCAATGCTGGCTGTGACAGTTAAGGTATGTGTTAACTTGGCTACGCGCTGTGCTCAGTGGTTTGGCAGTTACATCATGATGTGATCATCCTCCACTTTGTGATGCGCCCAGCACATCCTCCTTTCTCACATCACACCGATTTCCACACAAGGGAGGAGTGGGGGCGGCTTAAGCACGGGTGAGTTATGACGCTGCGCAAGTTACTTCTTCACACAAGACGTTTTCCCCCAAGTGCAGCAGCAGAAATCACCGCGCACTGCTACCTAAGAATGTCTCTCGGGACAAAATACCGACACACGGGATTGGTTCTGAACGCATGGACGTGCACATTTTCAGACACTGTCTCTGTAGTCACCAAAGGTGTGTGTTTCCTGCTATTCTCAACATCCCAACACGCAGCCAAGATGCACACACAGCTTTCCTGGCTTTAGGGCCCAAGGCTGATTAGCAAATTTCAGATGTGCCTCACAGTCCATTTTTTAAAATAGCTCTGTACTAAAATATTTACTCAGTCCATCTTTTGATATGTGTTCATATCTCAGAGCCAAGTAACGTTCATAGGGAAGTATGCGCAGGCCTATCATGCAACAACGGAAGGTGAGGCATAGAGAGGTAAGAGGACTAGACCAGGATCGGAAGGAAGACCCGTTACAATCCTGGCAAGACCACGCCATCAGTAACCTAGGTAGGTCCAACCTCGTCTATAGAATAAAGCAAGTAAAACTGTCTAAACCAAAATTGCTGGAGATATGTATCGAGTTTTTCAGACATAACATGCAGACATAAATGAGCACACATGCATACGACACACAGTGCACTTAGCAAACTAATGCTTGAGAGAGTTTCAGGATTTGAAAACCATGTAACACACTCATCATTTGCATTAAAATTCAGCATGGGTGAGACAACCCTTTTGAAAACAATTTTAAACTAAAAATGTAAACCACTTAACTGCTGTTCAAATTATCAACTTGTAGAGCTCCCAAAGTCAAGTGTACAATATTCCTCTTAGTTTTCTGCTTTAGTGGGTGAAGGGAGACATTGGACAATGTAAGACATGACAAAATAATTTATAAATGATCAAGGGTTCATGAGGGAGGAGGAGCGGGAAGGGAGCGGGTAAAAATGAGGAGCTGGTGCTGGGGGCTTAAGTGAAGAGCAAATGTTTTTAGAATGATGAGGGCAATGAATGTACAAGTGTGCTTTATACAGTTGATGTATGTATGGATCGTGATAAGAGTTGTATGAGCCCCTAATGATTTTTTTTAAGTTTTGTTTTACATTCTTCTTAGAAGTTTTGCTCTTCCCTTCCTCCCTTTAATATGTGTTTACTGGGCTTTCTACCCTACACGGAGCTCCAAAAAGTCCATGGAAAAATCCCATGAAGTTTCCATTTCATTTCATTCTTCCACAACGTTTTGAAGTCTCCTCATCAACCAGATTTAGTTTCTAGCACTTGAAATCTTGAAATGGAGTTGGTCCAAATTGAAATGAGCCCAAAGAGCAAAATATAGACTAGATTTGAAAGACTTTATATGAAAATAAAAAACATTCACTTTCATCGAGTTAAGCTGACTCACTGGGATCCTACAAAACAGGGTAGAACTGCCCCTGTGAGTTTCTAAGATGGTTAATTCTTTACAGGAGGAGAAAGCTGTTTTCCTCCCATGGAGCGGCTCATGGGTTTGAACTGCTAATCCTGTGGTTAGCAGGCCAACATGCAACCACTACACCACCAGGGCTCCCCAAATGAACACAAGAATGGAACACATATTGATTTCATCAATATTTTTTATATTGGTTACATGTTGAAATGATATTTGGGATTTATTTCTTCAAATAAACTAAGCTATATTCTTCATTTCAACTTTTAATATCTGCTAAAATGTTTTATACTATTTAAAAGGACTCACATTATATATGTACTGGATAGAGCTTACGATATATTGGGAGGGTAAGACAAAATATTTACTGTCACGGAGCTTACATTTCAATGTCGACAGCCAGAAAATCTCTGGTCACTAGCAGCAAGATAAAACCCAAAAAGTGTACAGTGATGCCTGTGCTGGTGGGGGCCTCCCCCATGAGAGCTGGGTACCCTTTCTCCTGAACTTCACTCTGCTATGGGTAGGGTAGAGCAGGGCCTACTATCGCCAGAATAAGAAGAGTCAGCAAGATTGTGCACTGTGGCCTGCCCTTTCCCTGGTCGGCACTTGTGTGAGAACACGACCACTTTTGGTCCCAGTGACTCAGTAAGAATGCTTTTAGGTTGGGGCATCAGTAGCTTTCAGGCATCATTTTTCAGTACTTCAGTTGTACCTCAGGAGCATTTTAAAAGGCGTCCAATTGCTGGAAGCAATTTCTCTAGCAAAGACATCCTCTCTCTGTGTCCTCCGTGATCACAGGTGGGTCTGTATCACTTTCATCTCCACAAGTCTGAATGACCCTGCCTCTCCTCAACACCTCAGGTCCCCCCTATCACAGTCGGAGAGCTTCTAGGAAAAAAGCCGGAAGCCGAATTCAACAATCCCCATCAATCGTGGCAGTGCTGCAAGTCCCCACTGGTCTCAAGGAGGAAGGCAAAGGAACTCCAGCAAGGCCAACTAGGAAAGATGGGCTGGGAAACCCTTTACTGGTCATTTGAAAATTTTAATGAATTTTTTTCTGGAGGATAAAATTTAACTTAGACCCAAGGAGTTTCTTTTCCAAAAGCATTTTTAACACCTGGATGGCTTCCTGGACATATCTGAATGCCCTGTTCTATGCGTTTAGAACTTAGCTTAAATTCAGACTACAACATGGCAAAGGCTTTGAAGGCCCATGCATATTTCTGGAAGAAAGAAAAAGAAAATCAGGACTTAAAGAGAGTCTTGATACTTTGCAATATTCTACTGGGTGTTGCGGGAACGGAGAGGTGGGGAGTACTTCCTGTTCAGCGCCATCCCTGGCCCTCTTCCCGTGCTGCCCACCCAGTCGGGTGTGTCCATGCCCTCTGCCAACTTAAAAGTTATTACTGCTCGCGCCGGAAGTCCAAATCCAGAGTGATCTCACTGCTTCATTCGTACATGTTATTTATCCCAATGAAACATGGCAATACAGCAAATATCATGTTGCCTCCTTAGGTAAATCGAGCAATGAATCAATGTGACTTCTGAAACAGCGCCCTCCTCCCTCCCTTCCATTCAGTCAGCATTTATCCGACTGAACTTGACCGAGCAACTACAATGCCCAAACACCATGTATCCGCACCCTCCAGTATCTGAGACGAAGGAGCACGGTCCTAAAGGAACCAAGTGTGGGAGAGCCCAGGGGAGAGCTCTTCTCCTAGGGGCTCGGGGAGGGTCTTCACAGAAAAGGGAGCACATGAGCAGAGAATTGAAGAGTGAGTACAAGGTTTCCCGGGTAGGATAGGAACAGCATTTCCAACGCAGTGAAAGCACCGTATATTGCTTAAACCACTGAATTGTGCATGTGAATTATATGTCAAGAAACGTGTTAAAAATAAAAACGAGAGAAGAAATGAGAGCATGTATGAGAGGGGCTTCAAAAAGCTCATGGAAATCCCCCCATATTTTTTTCACTCCATTTCCCATGAGGTTTTTTTTTTTTTTTTGAGGTTTTCTTTGAAAAATATCATCTTCCAATAGATTCAATTGTTTGTCCAGGGGGTTGAGGCTCTACAGCAGGGTGTCAGACTCAGTTAAAACACAGGCATTCGGTGCAGCAGGCAAGATTCACGCGGGCCACATCCCATTTACAAAAGTTGTTAAATTTATGTCTTGAAGTGAGGATTCTGGAATATGGATAGGATAATTAAAACACTATATAATTGCTTTTGTAAAAACATTTATTTAATGTATTTATAAAACTAAAATTATTCTTTTTTACCCAAAACTTTCAGTGCTTTCCTCCTACTAGTTTTCACTCACCTCTTGTGTTGTGACCGGAAAACATAACAGAGTAACTAACAAAACACACAAAATGTTGGACAGCCGACAAACGTGATGCACAATCGTCATGGCTTCCCTCTAACAATGTGAACTAGTGCTGCCGCTGGGTATGATTCATCACAGCACAACCCAGAGTGCTCTTTTTAACCTTTTCGCTATTGGGATCTGTTTACATGACGTGACACTGAGTGTGGCAGACATATCGCTTCCAAACGCCGCTGGAACTGAGTCAGCGCGTCCACAGGCCCCCAGGACAGGCACTGGGCCACATGTACACTCGTCTTCAGTAGTTAAAGGGTTAATGAGGGAATTGTGTGTACGGTATTGCCGCGATCTCCCCTAAGCGCTAATTTTTCATAACAATTCTTTCTACTTTTGTTTTATTTCAAAGCATCATGGGCCACAAAAAATTACCTCGGGGGCCACCAGTTTGTCGCCCTGCTCGAGATAAATAAATGGACCTCAATCGACCTTTGCTACATGTCCCACTGTTCATTAAAGCGGGCGCTCCACACCAGTCGGGGCCAAGCCCACAAACAGCAAATACATTTCTTGATCTGTGCCTCCGTTTCTTAATGACGAGATGCCACGGCTCTGAGGAACGGGCTCCCCAAGACTGTCTCGGAGAACACTCTGTGAGCACCCAGCCTGGGAGAGCCATGGTTCTGAGAGCTCACACCCACGGTCTGCGCCCGGAGTGATTTCTGGCCTCGGACCAGCAGCTGTGAAAAGCTTACCCTGCAGGTCGCAGCCGTCTGGCCCTCAGAGCCTGGCCTGAGCACACCCCTGATGGAAACTGAGGAAGTAGGGGGGCAGGAGTCATCGCCACCATCCCAGGACCAAGGGGGTCCTAGGCCCCTGAACCAATCTTGTAAGTTTCCCTTTCAACCATAGAGCAGGTACCCAGTCATGGGGCCTTTTCCATTTCTGCGACGAACTGACGTGCTGCCAATCCTGCGGGTCCCAGGCCAAGAGCCATGGTAACAAAAATCAGCCCTAACTTGGACGAGCTGGTCAGCAGGAGCAGAACTGTCCCTTCTTCACACGCTCATCCGCTCTGGGGCTCCCCTCTTTTTCTAAGCAGCTACTGGGAACCACCAGCAAGCATGTGAGGCCTTTTTCCGTAACGAGCCACTAATACATTTGGTTTATCTGTCCTTCGGCTCAGTTTGGGCTCGTTACTGATTGGGTTCAGTCACTCCACTTTGGGCATTAACACCAATCATAGTTTGTGTGGAGGGCTTTTGTGTCCAGTTCTGATGGAAGTAATTGCCTGGGCCCTGAGCCCTGGCCCTAGCAGCTCGGGAGGTGGCAGGGCAGCAGCAGCAGGCAATCCAGCTTCGAGAAAGCTCTGGGCACTGGGAGGTCTGCAGGCATCCAGCAAGATGGCCTACAGCAGGATGCCCAAAAGGATGGTTGGCTCCGCCGGATGGATGGTGAAGGAGGAGCCCAAGAGGGATGGGTGAGGTTGTCCGCAGAACCGGCACCTTCCCAAGTGGACACGAAGCCAAAAGAGGCCACAGGAAATGATAAACCTTCAGGCAAAACCGTGCAAGCCAAAGGGGAAGGGGAGCAGAGGGTAACAGGCTGACCAAGAAACTAACGACTGACTTCCCCAAAATGGAGAAATGAACGAGGAGAGTCCAGCCTCTGATGAAGCAGGAGGAAAGGAAGCCAAGTCTGATGAACGTTTGTCTTTCATGTCTTCTCGGTGGGCCCTGCAGATATATCTCCCGTCTCATACAATCCAGTGGAACATTTTTATCAACTATTTTGTAAATGCAAGTTTTTCAGTCACTCTAGAAACACTTTTAAGAAGGAGGAAATTCCACGTCATCCCACTTTTTAAAATGTAAATGTTTTATTTTTAGACGTGAAATCATTTATTGGTTATTTAATTTTTTGTACAACCAGAAAATAGTGGGGTGTAGAATTGTGGGAAGATTGGACTGTCTTGTTTGGTATCAACATAATACTCCGTGGGGTTGGGGGTGGCTGTATCCCTGATACAAAATATACTTAATGGCAATTTGGAGTCACTGCCATGCATTTGTATGAACATTTGAATTTTTGTTTCCAAGTTGCTGTTTTTAATAGAATTGTGTCTGAAAATCACTATCACCGTGGCTCCTTCGTCAGAACTGTGTGCCTTCTCTAGTACCCTTGGCTGTGGTGGCCCAGTTTTCCTGATAACCGTGCTATGCAGAGTTGACTATTTGAGTGTGGAGTGTGTGTGTGAATTTGTGGAACTTAAGATTTACCAGCTTACCAACATTGAAAGACAATGGTACTTGATAACCTCTCTTTAAAAACTGTCTCCAAATTTAAAACTGGAAAGTTACTGGAACTCAGAAAGTAATTTTATCTGCATGCCATTTGGGGATTAGGGTGCATGCATTAAGAATTGTGTGCCAATTTTTCATAATGTCTCTGTACTGATCTCAAAACAACCAATAAATTTCCAGTTACAAAAGAAACACAAAAGACAAAGTGTCTGCACCATTTGGGGCCCCTGCCAATGGTCTCCGAGCCTGGGTTTGCTGCTGTCTTGTCTTTGCCTCGTTTAACCAAAAAGCAAGCCCCATCTCTCTCCCACAGAGCAGCTAGTGCTCTCAAACTGCTGACCTTGCAGTGAGCAACCGACTCATAAGCTCTCGCTATACACCTGTATTTGAATGTGGGGTCTCTTCTTCCACCGAGGACGAAGCCCTTGGAAATAGTAATTAGCGCAGCTGCGGGTGCAAGTACAAGAACCGCGTTCCGCAGGGCTTCCCAGGGCAGAACCCTTTCAGGAGTCTATCACAAAGGCTTCCTCGGGCTGCTTCTGGGTGGATTCAAACCCCCCACCTTTTCGTTAAGCCAACTGCTTATTCTTTTATGTGCTCCAAGATCCAAAACCAAACCCACTGCCATCGAGTCGATGTCCACTCACAGCCACCCTACAGGACCAGGCAGAGTGCCCGCTGTCGAGTGTCACGGGTCGTAACTCTTTACAGGAGTAGCCAGCCCCCTTTCTCTCGTGGAGCAGCTGGTGCTTTTGAACCACTGACCTTGCGGTTAGCAGCCCGATGCATAACCACTGAGCCACCAGGGCTCCCTTTCTCCGTGCCAGACCTAGCAAATCTGAAATCATCTTCCACCACACACGGCCCTGCCGCCACCTAAAGCAGCAGTTCTCAACCTGTGGGTCGGGACCCCTTGGGGGGTGTCGAACGCCCCTTTCACAGGGGCCACCCGATTCATCACAGTAGCAAAATGACAGTTATGAAGTACAACGAAAATAATGTTATGGTTGTGGGGGTCACCACAACATGAGGAGCTGTATTAAAGGGTCATGGCATTAGGAAGGTTGAGAATCCCTGAAAAAAGGGTCCTGCGAAGGTCCAAATCAAAGGCACTGCTTAAAATACCACTTTCCATGTGCCTGCTCTCCTCACCCTTCCCCGGGGACCTCAGGAATTGGTCCTCTCCTGGGGTGCCCAGCACGCCACTCTCATTACGCCTAGCTCTGAATGCCCTACAAAGCGAGGGGCTCCTTAGAGCCGCTCAGTGCTCTTGGTTTTCCCCAGAGAAGTGGCACAGTGCTTTCCACATTATGGATGCTCACCAGTTAAGCAAAATTGTTGAGCAAATTAAAAGAGTCTCTCCTTTAATTAAATCAAGTATGTAGTAGAGCTTTTATGATCGCTTAGGATCTACCAAGTTATTCCTCCCAATAAAAACTTACCCAGAGAGAAAGCCTGAGAGCAATTGTACACAGCTCCTTTGTTAGCGAATCCCAAAGAAAGTTAATCATATAAAGACATTGCTCTCAGAGTGACTGACAAGGACAAACTGACTCACCTTGGACTGAGCAGAGTCAACAAATCTCTCCCCTTCTTTCTTAATGCTCCAACCAAGTCCTAATGTAAATTTGTTTAGGCTATTGTTGCTTTTTTGTTACATATTTACAAAAGGTGGGACAAAGTTCTTAGACACTGTCCTTTTATTTGCTTTAGGCTATCTGGATTTTACTGCTTTTTGTCTCTCAAGCCAAGGCAGCCAGCCTGGAACTATCCAGAGGACTGCGCTTACCCAACAGTAATAGTGTCTGTACCAATCTTCCCCTTCGGTGACTCTCCCCATAGTGACACTAACTGGGAGACCATGAGAGCCCAGCCTCCCCACAATCTCCTCCCGACCTGACCCACCAGCTTAGATAATAATTATTGCTAAGTCTCACTTGATTAAAATCCTGAACTTTAATTAACAGAGAAATGTGCTAACTAGGCTTGGCTTCCTCTTACAATAAAAATGTCATGAGAGAGAGAGAGAGAGAGAGAGAGAGAGAGAGAGAGAGTTCTTACACTCAAGCAATTTAGGGAATTTGAAGACATCCAATACAGATGCCTTTATTGGACTAAAGACATCTTTAGAAGAACATTAAACAAACCAGCAAAGGAAAAGAAACAGGATTGGACGAGTATTATCTAGTGTTTTTTCCTATCTAATCTTAAAGATATGCATACAATGCATTTCTCATCATATCCCAATGGATAACATGGATTCAAAACTAGAAGGAAAATGGTCCGGAAAGCAAGTGAAGTTCTCATCCACGATACTGCACCTATGGAAAAGAGAGAGAGACGATAACCCGACCAGCACCCACCGGGACCATCAGAAAACTACAACAGGAGTGCACCGCAAGTCCCAACTAAGCGGCGAGCCTGTCTGTTCAATTTGTTCAATTCAACAGCGATGCCAGCTCAATAAGAAGGGTGACTGAGTATTTCTAAGATAAACAGAAAGACCTATCAAGTCAATCGATGAGTGTGTTGTCGTTGTTAGGTACGTGGAGTCAGTTCCTACTCAAAGTGTCCCTGAGTTCAACAAGTCAAAACCAAACACAGCCTGGTCCTGCACCAGCCTCCCCATTGTTCTTATGCTTGAGCCCCTTGCTGCTGCCTGAAAGTACTGGTACCTGAAAGTACCCAAATGATTATGTACTGGTCACCATTAAACCAAACTTTGCAAAGTCACTCTGACCTTATCAGGTCCTCTGTGACCTAACAAGCAGGAATGAGAGCACAGGGCGGAATGCTTCCAAACTCATGAAATAAGTCAGCACATCAATGAATGCTTTACACCTTGTCCACACGTCAACTGTGCTAAGGTAATCCTCGACAGTTGCTAACATTCTCTTCTTCCCCAGTTCTCCCAGGGAAGGGTGGGAAAACCTATTCTGAAACGGGCGTTAAGAGGCTTACATGAGCAGCATGTAGTAAGAGTTACTAAGCTGCTGGTCCTTAGATCCTTGGTGTTTAAGCACCATGACTTCTATTCTTGGATCTGACACTAACCACAGAAGTATTAGGATGATTAAGAGATCAAATGGGTTGGGTTTAAAAGGGCTGTAGAGCAGTCAGATTAGCCTGCTCTTTCTGAGATCATTTACTTGAAATCACCTCCTGAGTTCCCAAAGCCACAAGCTACAGATCTCTCTGAAGGACGGCCATCCCTGCTACTGCTCTGGATTCTGGATCTGCGCGACTCCGCCTCCCTAAGAGACTTATTGCTAACAGTCCTATTTCCTATTCCCTGACGCCTTGTTCTCAGGATGCCAGAGATGGATAGCCCTAAAATATAACCCCTTCCTTCCCTGTGAATTGTGGCACTTAACAGGAGTCATAGGAAGGCACCCCAGGAATGCCAGGTCTAACATGGAGCGGCTTAGAGGTCTGTAATTCCTGAGCCCTTTTTAAATAGGAGCACTTAGCTAGTTGCCTTCCCTGCCGTCCCAGTGGCCAAAACCTGCGCTATGAAGAAGCTATGAAATGAGCAACACTTTGCAAAGCACAAAACAAGTCCCTCATCCTAAGGAATATTCATTTGAAAGCTGTTTACAAGAAATCTTCGATTACCAAAGAGCATAAAAACACGGCTTAATTTCTGATTGACCCAAGAATACATTACTCAACAGCACTGACTTCGCAGAGACGCCGGCTTTGTGAATTCAGTGCTTCCCTGTCCATCGCGTACGAGGTGCTCTTTCACACTCCCGGAAAGGACCCTGTGCTGTAGCTGCAGGTGAAGGCGCTGGCAAGGCACGTACTTAAATGACTTACCCAGATCAAGCCGCTCACCCCCTGGCTTTTGCAGCTCAGGCCAAGGAAATCTTCGTTTCATGTAGTAGGATTAGTATGCTCATTTTCAAAAATGAGGGCACTTGAAAGATCATGCTTCCCTCACCCGGTGGTCACTACCGGGAAAATTTAAGTAAAGTAGTAAGTACTGAACTAAGATGTAACAAAATGTCAGAAGATCACCAATGGAGAAAGGCAAGAGAGGAAACAAAACCCTCTTTTTCTACAAGAAGTCAAAAGACAAAGTCTAACACTATCAATGCGTACTGGTTCGTATGGGACTGCTGACTGCAAGGTTAACGAGCAGCTTGAAATCACCAGGCGCCGGCCCCTCAGGAGAAGGAGGAGGCCATCTCCTCCCGTGAAGGCGTGCAGGTTCAGAGACTCAGCGCCACCCTGCCCCGCAGGTGGCTGTGCGTGAGCGTGGGCCTCATGGCAGGGGATGAATGGTAACGTTCTTGAAAATGCATCACAAGGATGTCTCTAAGGTGAACCGGAGACCTATATAAACCAGAGATGCGTGGATGGATGTGGGGCTTGCACTTAATTTTAGCCCCAATCTAAGAACTATTAGTCTAGTGGGACAGTCCTGCGCGGGGCTGGCCCTCATAAAGAGACTGCTGGGCTGCGATGTCACTTCTGAAACGAGTCGCAGGGAACTAATGCAGGAGCCGCCCCAGGGCCTACTCCCCCATGCAAGTGCTCTTAACATGCCTGCAGCTCAGAGAGGGTGACACAAATGCTCAGCTCAGAGAGGGTGACACAAATGCTCAGCTCAGAGAGGGTGACACAAATGCTCGTCCCAGAGGCTGGAAGCGGGGAATGTCCTCAAGACAGCAGCGCGATAGTGTGACAAGACTGCGCAGGACGGCAGTGCACACACAGAACAATCTCAGGAAACTCTCCAAGATGACAAGATGATCCGTGTAGCGCGATAGTGTGACAAGACTGCGCAGGACGGCAGTGCACACACAGAACAATCTCAGGAAACTCTCCAAGATGACAAGATGATCCGTGTAGCGCGATAGTGTGACAAGACTGCGCAGGACGGCAGTGCACACACAGAACAATCTCAGGAAACTCCCCAAGATGATCCGTGCGTTCGGTGATAAGACAGGTCACAGCCGCAGCAACATTTCTGCCACTGTTGGAAGCTTTGTGTCCATTTGATCTACTGATTGATATGCATAAATATTTGCTTGCACCTGAAAAGTAGGCGAATCGGGACCACAGTTCATTGCCAATTCTGAGGAAGTTCACCTTCGTCCATTCACTACTAATCCACAAAGCAAGCAGCATGGTGGTCTAGAAAAGCCCTCTCAAGGACTGGAGGAGGAGACGGGAAAAATAACACATCTGCTGTCCTCAAATGTGCTCTCCTGAACCTAAGTCAACTGTGCGCTGGTGCGCTTCAGTTCACTGGCTGATTTTTAGGATGGGGGAAATTACACTCTACTGAGCTGTACATAATCTTTTTTTTTAACGTACATGAAGCTGAATTAAAGGAGATGAAGCTATATCCTTGTTAGTGTACGTGGCTAACTAGATAAGCACAAAAGCACATTGTTCAAGGGGGTGCTAGATTTCATCGGCAGTGTGACGCCGACTCTTTTATTAAAGGTGTTGACTGCAGCTGGAAAACCTTTCAGTATCAAGCTGAACGCTTTCCTTCTTGAGACATTCTGAATGAGAATATAGGTGGGATGATGCTTAATTTAAATTACAGGAAAAGAGTGTGAATATTCAGAATCTTTGTTCTGATTCTGAAAACAACTAATATCACTCAAAAGTAATGAAATCTAGGGCTCTTTCCATCGGTTATTTAGATGTATAATTCCCCATGCTGAAAGCCCTTACACTTATTTGATTTTTATTTATATACTTCTAACTTGTACCTATGAAGCAATGTGAGTTTCTCAATTTAGTTTTCTGTGGTAGAGAACGCTTTAAAAATATTATGATGTTTGGAAAAATCAAGCTTTATTGATGGTGAAATAAAGTTCAATTTGTATCTTTTAAATTTGTCTTAAAACATGTTTTACCTTGGTGTTAAATGGCAGCTAAGATAGGTTCAGTACAACAAAATACGTTGTGTGACTAGGTCCAAAACAGATCAAAAGTGGAGTAATCCTGACACTTAAGCCTAGTAGGTTTTGAATTATACCTGCTTTAATCTCATAACAACCAACTTGAAATAAGCATTGGTTTGTATG
Source organism: Tenrec ecaudatus (assembly GCF_050624435.1). Lineage (NCBI taxonomy): Eukaryota > Metazoa > Chordata > Mammalia > Afrosoricida > Tenrecidae > Tenrec > Tenrec ecaudatus. The sequence continues at coordinate 33,139,582 of NC_134543.1, forward strand.
AAGGAATGTCATCTGGAAATATTGGATCATAGAGCCTTTCCAGGAATCCCTAGGTGGTGCACATGGTTAAGCACGGGGCTGCTAACCAAAAGGTTAGTGGTTAGAACCTACCTAGAGGCAGCTCAGAGGGAGGGGGGCCTGGCACGCTGCTTTCATTAGCTCACCATATTGCCAACTGTCGGTTCTATCCACCCTTTGGGGATGCCAGGAGGCACAAAGTCAACAGAAACAGCAGTGCCGAAAATTTCCTTCCCCTACTCCTAGCCTGACCTTTTTTGTCTTGTATGGAAGATCTTCACTCTATCCTTAACATGGCCTGTTCTTATTGCTGTCTTAGTGTTCTTGATCGACCGGAAGAGTTTGTTTATTCCTGTACTTGTATGCTCTTTTCCAGCCAGTTCTCATGTATTTTCACAAAGTCGGTGTAAAGCAAACTTTCAATTCAAGAAGCCTTACAGTTTCTGTTATCATTCTGAGAACCAACAGCAGTGGGTTGGTTTTGTTACTGTTTTTGGTTTTTATTCTCAACTCATTTGGTAATAAATTAAACACTTCTTAATGCAAGAGCGAGAGAGATCATCGAAGATACAGAAAAAGGTGATCAAGAAACCAGATGGTGCCAGCTATCAGAGAGAATAGTGTCTACCATCTTAAAGGTTTGTTTCAAAGTCATCTAGTGATGCCTACCATCCAGACAGAAGCCGCAAACCAGCCTGTGTGATCCAAGGATTGTACATCATAGAATCCAAATCTAAGAGGGAAGGCATCAGAGCTTAGATTGTGAACACCTCGTCTGCAGGAGGCTACTGATGACAGTGGAAGGCCAAAATCCACTTGCAGGACCACACATGAAGTAAGCCTCTGGTCAATCCCCAAGATCATAGTCAAAGCTGAGGAAGGTGAATAGACCTGTTATCAGATAGGGAGCATTGCAAAGTCAGCTAATTATAGCAGACAAAATATAATATCTGAATATTTGAACTCCCTTTTGATCCATTTTAAAGCTCTCTCAAGTTTTAAAAAAGTGAAGGGAGCTACACCAGGATTAAGGCCGGTAAATCCCATCTGACTATGGAGCAGGGCCGTGACCAGCCCAGCTAGCATGCAGAATGCATCGGCGAGTGGAAGGCTGCAGGTACAGTGAGGTTAAAATCAGTATCTAATCATTTGATATCCTTTCTGATCCACTTAAAGTTGTTCTAAGTTTTAATATGTTCTGCTTTCTTTTTGATTGATGTTTTTATCTGTTTTACTTTGTTATTCTTGTTATTTTGGCTTGTCTGTTTTTTAGTGTTTTTCTGTCTATGAAATCCAGGATAGGTAAACCTATAAAGACAGTAACTGGATCAATGCCACACCCTTGGGAGTATAGCAGGGGAGGTTGGGGAAATGGGGAGCTAATAATGAGGAGTACGAGAAAGAAGAAAATGTTCTGATGGTGGTGACGATGATACAACTCTTCTTGATGTGACTGAACTATTTAATTATGTAATGTGTGAATTATGTGCCAATGAAACTGCTGGAAAATAAATAAACAGACCTGGAAGTAGGGCAGATAAAGTCTAGGTTTGAAAACAAACTACAGGAAGGGGGAAATATCATATAATGTTTTGGGGGAGAAGAGAGCTCAAATTCAAATATATTTTTATGAAGTCTTTTTTTTTTTCTGGTGTGTGGGGGTTTTCCAGAAAAAACAGAAAACCTGCTAGACAAATTCTAAAACAGCTGTGATAAAGTCTTCAACAAGACCGAGACCAGTCATGCGGATGAGGGAGCCCGTCAGCAGGAGGCCATGACGGGATCCACAGTGATGAGGGTATTTCACGCGGGATGGGCCTGGTGGCCGATCAACTCCGTGGTTGCAGGCAGGACGACGGAAAGGCACCTTGACTGGGGGCCTGACACTACTGTGTTTAAGAAGTCAGAGGATTGGCTCCCGGGGCCTTAGACCACCTAGGGCAGGGTGTCTCATAGCCATGGGACCCTAGTTCACCAGTGTCCATTAGGGACATGCCCAGGCAAGCGCCAAAGGCAGACTGCTCCCCCGCCGGCTGTGTGAAGACAAAGCTTTTTACAGTGCCAGCCAGTGGTCAGAAAGACTCAACAGAGGCAGCATGTATGTGGAGACTCGAAATAGAATTAGGGTTCCTCAAACCAAGTGCTGCTTTTAAACTCTTATAAAACATTATTTATTTTTAAAGAAAACCAAAACCTTTGAAAATGATCACCTCTGGAGAGGCTGGAGATGCCGTGGGGGAAGCGCTGGGCTGTGACCCCCCAGGCCAGCGGTGGAAGCCCCGGCAGCTCCACAGGAGACACGGCGGAGCGCTCAGGAAGACTCCATCTCAGAAACTCCAGGAAGGACCTTCCTTGCCGTGCTTGGAAAGAAACCCCATGCAGTGGGGTTTGGGGTGGAACGCGGTAGGGAAGGTCGGGTACAGGGTTTTTAGTTTTCCCGCTTGTCTTACTAGTCCACTACTTGAGTCGTGCACATTACTTTACTAAAAATGAAAACATTTTAAAGGAATGTAGTTTCTCTAAGCAATTTTAAAGATAAATCCAACAAAAAATGAACTCTTAGTTGGAAATTCCAGAACATGTGGTTCAATCCTGAGAGAAACGCGAGGTTTTCTACTCCCGTGGAGATTTATCGCTGAGAACTCACAGGGCTGTCCTACAGGGATGCCACCACTCGGAACAAACTTGGTGGTAATAAGATTTTTGCTTTCACGCTTAAGAGAAATGGTTTTTAGTAAGCATTCAGACTCTGGAAACACTGAGCCCCTTATCCAATTTCCGGATAAATACTGCAGCTAGTAATTCGGCAAGCAGAAATTTTTCCAAAATATTCACACCGCCTCAAAAAGAAAAACAACCAAAAAACACACAATATACCAAAAGGACCCTTTAGCCCACTCTATCAGGTATTCTGTTTCAGTTCTTCAGCAGCCCCCAGTAATGCAAAGTATTTGCCAGTACTACATGACAGCTCGACAAGCCAGGGCCTCACAGGGAGACAGGGGCTTGCCCAGAACAGAGAGGACCAACTACTTCCAACAGAACAGCGGTTCTCAACCTGGGGGTTGTGCGACCCTGACCCCTTTGGGGGTCAAATAACCCTTTCACAGGGGTCACCCGATTCATAACAGTAGCAAAATTAGTTATGAACTAGCAACGAAAATAATGTTATGGTTGGGGGTCACCACAACATGAGGAACTGTTTTAAAGGGTCACGGCGTTAGGAAGGTTGAGCACCACTTCACTTACTCCACGTTCCACTTGATCTGATAGGGAGAAGGGGAATTACTTCTGCCGTAATTGTTTGCAAAACAGCTTGCGAGGACAAAATTATCAAAAAGAACGAAAAGAAAAAAAATTGAAAACATATACTTTTTTTTCAATCTACTAACACTATATTGTTAAGATAGGAGACTGTCTGGACATGCTGGAAAACTAATCATAGTTCTATCCAATCTGAAACATTCAATTAAATTCAACATATAAACCTCGCTGCCTGAGACAGCACTCCCTCCCAGGGAAGCTGTGGGTTGACTGGCCCATCATCCTAGGGCCAGCTTCTCACTGGAGATGACCGCTGCCCATGTGCACATTCCTGGGTGTGTAAAACATGTGCAATTATGCGTGTAAACATTTCCGTCACCCCAGGCCATTCTGTATTTAAAGAGAAGAATTTATGGCCAGGTCCTGCCAAACCAGCACAGTATCACTTAACCTCAGGTCCAATCACTGCTTGAATGAACTTGTAAGGATTACACTTGTAAGAGAGACATGCAAAACAAATTAATGCTGGCCAAGAATGTGACGTCCAGAGACTGAGAGTGGAGTGGAGAAAACCTTACATCATTTCTTCATGCGGAATACACTATTTAAATTCTGCAAACTGAAAACATAAATGTCAAGCAAAGCTAAAAATAACAGCTTCTAAATTTTGGAGAAAGAAATGTGACCACTCCCAACCTGCTTAACCCTAAGTCATATCATAAATTCTGCAGCTTGCCCCAAAACCTTAACCCTTAAGGATTTCAGAGATATGTCACAGGATGTTAAAATGCATACTTCAGCTATTGCCCAAAATTAACCTATTCTTTCCTGCCCCAAAACCTGTTTCTCTTGAGCCCTTTCTTCCTGGGAAAGTGTCTGGTCATGGCATGGGATTGGTTCTAACCAGATCTGGCCCACCAAACCCACGCACACAAGACCATCACAACCTACAGTTGAACCCAAAACGGAAGAACTTGCCTGTCCAGGAACACGGGGTGCCTGGAAAGAGGTCACCAGACCGACTCAGGGAACACTCAGAAGGGTTACAAGCATACGACAAGTCATATCCTGGTCAAGGAGCATAAGCCTGCCCCAGTGCATGTTCCTAACTATTCCTCAGAAAGGCTGAATATTTGTAATCCCCTCCACTCACTTCCTGGTGTATGAGCATAACCTGCAGCCCACCACCTGGCTTGGGTGGCTCGCTGCACCAAAGCACAGCCTGCCCCACAGAGCAAGACCTGAGCTGGGAACAAGCGTGGCTAAAGTAAGTTCCTTGGACCAGTACGTGTGCCACCTCAACAGTAGCCCTTGGAGGTGGGGGTGGGGGGGGGGTCCACGATGTTTCTGGATCTACCCAAGCAAACAAATGCATCTGGAAATTGGTGGAAAAGATGAAGAGGAATCTGGGAATTATTAAAATAAATATATTATTTAACTCAAATTATCCTGGGTTACTCATCTGAATCTACTGCATACCAATAGCTATTAAAAGTCGCTAACACTGATGATCTTCCTGTGATCTACGCTCAATTTCTGGTGCCAAATTAGTGAACAAATCTACCCAGGAAGGTAAACGAATGTATTCTTAGTCTTCTGTCAGTCAATCATCAAATATGTAGTTCCTTTTTTAAAAATGCTTATAACTTTAATAAGAACATTTCCTTTTAAAAGTGCTTACAAATCAAAAATCAGGAAAAGACAATATGGCAATGTCTTAAGTGCGGTGTACCCCAGAGTTTCTAGCCTCTCAGTAGAATTGGGGCTCTGAGGTTGAGTCCCCCCCTCCCCAACAGAATTGTTCCAACCATTCTGCCACTGGAGATGCGGGTTCAAAAGGAGAATGGCAACACAGAGAAAGTCTATGTTGAAAAGCTGGCACTCAGCATCACTTGGGTACCCATCACAACTCTTAATGTAGTAGGCTATCTTATTATTCAAATGAACCGTGTATTTTATTATTCAAATGAACTGTATGCACCTTACCCCAGAGTACACAAAGAAGCTAGGTGAAGCCATCTGCTGCTGTGGTTGTTGGGTGTTGATGAGTGGGTCCCAACTCACAGCACTCCCACGGGCACCAGAATGACGCACTACCCAGCCCTGCTCCATCCTTACACACATTCCTATGTTTGAGCCCCTTGGTGCAGCATCCGTATCAATTAGCTCACCAAAGGTCTTTCCTCTTTTGCACTGACCACCTCTCTAAGGCCCATACGTTTGCTAAAATTCCACTTTAAATGATTGAGAAACTACCATCCACAGCTCCTACAACGAAAAGACTGTAGGAACACCCATTTCAATGTTTACTTTTGTTACTGTCATCAACAAAGGCATACCATTTGAGTCTTTCATGTGTCACAAATAAACAAACCTTTCCAGAAACATCCTTATTAGTCAAGGTAAGGGGAAGCATTACTAGAATCCCATGCTGCAGTTCATCTGGATTTACCACTGCCAAGTGCTCCTCCAAGTATTTACTCACCCTTATATTACTCAGGATGACAGTGCTTTAAGTATAAAGTGAATTACTTAATCAAATACTATTTACCACTAAGGAAATGGAATTAACTTCTCAAAGCCATTCTATGAGTTAATAAATAGAACTTATGATTTATACCACATTTAATGGTCTTTTCACTCTAAAATGCCACTGTTTATTATTAAATTTAGCAAGTATTTGCTTTTATTATGAATACTTCTACGATATGAATACTGCCCTGGTACATCAAAGGGCTTTACAGACCAAGAGCAAGTTTGTTGTTGTTAATTGCCTAACTAAGAGCCTCAAGAGAAAAGTTCAGAAACCATAGATCCAATAAGAGCCTAATATCCAAAATATATGCAAAATGTCTACAACTTAACACAAGGGTAATCAGACCAACGATGCAGATCGCCAACAAGTCTAAGAAGAGATGTTCAACATCATTAGCCAGCAGGAAGAGATGACTGAATCTAAGTAATGATGAGGCATCATTAGAATGGCCACGAACCCAAAATTAAAAAGGAAAACAAGAATTGGCAAGGTTGTAAAGAAACTAGTGCCGGAACCCACTGCTGGGGGAATGTAAAATGTACAGTCACTATGAGCAACACCTCGGTGGTTACTCAGAAACGTTGAAGAGTACAATTACCCATCACCCCAAATCGTCCAAACTCATTGCCATCAAGTTGATTCTGACACCTAGTGACCAACCCTGTGGGACAGAGCAGAACTGTCCCTTTGGGTTTCTGAGACTCCCAATCTTTTGGAGTTGGCAGCCTCTTCCTCCTGCAGCAAGCCTGGTGAGGTCAGACCTTTGACCTATGGTTAGCAGTTCCACACATCACCCACTGTGCCACCAGAGCCCCTCCTCTGCATCACCCAGCAATTCCAATTCAGCTGTACGTCGGAAGTGTACGTTGGAAGAATTGAAGGCCAAACGGAAAAGCCCAGCCCAATGCTAAAGGGTGACCCTATGGGAGAAGTGCAGGCAGTAACATTGTAACACTTTTAAACGGCTGTTTGGTACACTGTAACAGTTTCACATGGCAATTGTTTCCCTCATTGTTTTTAAGTACCCAGCCCCATTGAAACCTCCCTAAACGAATCCAAATGGATAGAAACTGTGTAGAGAATTCAAATTCACATTCAATGGTGAAGGGGAGGGCAGAGGCCTCCATCATTCTGCTCCGAGGACTGTGTAGTATTGAAACAGTGTAAAAGGAGATCCTTACCTGTTCCCACTCGGTGTCTTTTAGAGGAATCTTGGCCAATGCTACAGGAGATTCACGATGAAAATTTCACCTGCAGATTGACCAGGGACAATAATTAATTTGAAATACGTGCACAATGAAGATAAAAACATCCATCTGACCAAAGATGAAATTTCCGTACACTTGTTAAAGCCAAATGGCTTCTGCAGGAACCTGTTTTCTATGACTCACAGCTAAAATGGAAAACGTGGGTGGTTCTTCCCGTCTTACAATTCAGAGTCAGCCAATTGGCTGCTGAAGCTTTCACAAAACTGAGGCTCAAACTCCAGCCTTCCATCTGCTCTGACGCTGCCACACATCCCTGAGACAAAAGCGGAAAGAAAGGTTTCCTTCAGGCCCCGGGACCTGTGTGGCTTATTCTATCTAACCCACACTCGAGCAAACCGCCACGGATTTCAAAATTCCAAATCCTGAGACCGAAATCAATCCAAGGATTCTAAAGCCATCTCTGACGTTAGAACTCAGATATATGTGTTTCAATTTTATTTGTAATGAAGCCTCACATGTGTGAGGCTGGGTCTTCCTTCTCACCCTGGGGCCCATAATGGTAACTGCACCGCTCCCTCCACTTGTCAAGGCATGCCTGCTAACAGACACCATGCTTGAGCCTCCAAACACATGATCTGCCACAGTGGGGTCGGGAGCCTCTAATTCTGTCGGGTCTTTCTGCACATTCACCAAGAACTAGCAAACTCACTTGTGCAATACAGATTTAACGGAAAACAACTCTCAACAGTAGGTTGTCAGAGAGTAAGACCACATAAACAAGGTAAGAGATTAAACGATATTTATATGTGACTGCTGTCAAACTGAAACAAAGCACTCGCTGCCATTGAGTCACACTGACTGTGACCCCTCACAGCCCTGCATTGTTTCGGAGGTGATACATCACTCCAAGAGCAGGGTCTCTCCTTTCCTGAGGACCTGCAGGGGGATTTACACCGTCAACTTGGCGGCAAGTCACCTGCAACCAGTCAGTCGATGCTGACCCACTGGAACTGCTGAAATACATGCGCTCCCAACTTCGCAAGACCTTGACTCCTTCCTCTTCCCACCCCCTCCCTCTCCTGGGCACCCTCTGAAACGGGGCCTTTTCTGTTAACGATGAACACCTGTCAAATGAGCTATTTTTAAAATCTGTTTTCTCTCCAGGTCGATACTTGAGAATCTCTGGATGTATTTTTATCACTTAGAAACTTCAACTTTAAGATCTAAAGAACTTGTTCTGTTGGGAATAGCTATATAAGGATTTTTGGGGGTGGGGGGGTAATCTGAAATGGAGTCGTGTGTTGATTCCAGAGTACCATACACAACACACTTCACATAAAATAATCTCTTCCGTATGGTCCACTGTTGACTTTGCCATCCCCAATGACCAAATGCTAAGATTTTAAATCTGTCACTTTACTTAGAAGGGGTCCTAGAGTAGCTGTTGTAGCCTGGTGCGTTTATCTACTCACATGTTCGTTGAGTACCGGCCGCGTGGCAGCAGGGTCTACAGCAGTGGGTCTCAACCTTCCTCATGCTACGGCCCTTTCACACAGCTCCTCATGCTGTGGGGACCCCAACCATAAAATTATTTTCGTTGCTACTTCAGCACTGTCCTTTTGCTATTGTCATGAATCGTCATCTAAATATCTGATATGCACAATGTATTTTCATTGTTACAAATGGAACGTAATTAAACACAAAGCATAGTGATTCATCACAAAACAGTATGTAATTAAATATTGTGAAATATTTATGTGCTTTTCGATGGTCTTAGGCCACCCCGTGAAAGGGTTGTTCAACCCCCAAAGGGGTCATGACCCACAGGTTGAGAACCACTGCTCTATATATTCTTCATGCCAGAATACATAAACTGACAAATTCTCTGCCTTGGTTGAGCTTACACTCCAGTGGAGGAAGTCACAGTGATCAGTAAACATAACTCAATAGGAAAAAATTAAATGGGAGATACACACATAAACACACACAATGTTAGAGGAGATGTAGGTTATTTTTAAAAATTAGGCCAAACTGGTAGGCAGGGTAATAGGATTCAAGAATGACAGAGCAACAGTGGGGTGGGCTGCAATTGTCAGCAGGGTGGGTCGGGACAGGCCTCACTACAGAGGCAGCATCTGAACAAGATTCAAAGGTAAGCGCGCTGAAGGCAGCTTGGTAGTGCTCCCCTTGTACTGGCTGTGCACGTCTTATCAAAAGACGCTGTGTGGCAGTGAACTTAGGAGCAACCCACGAAAGTCAACAGAGCTATTAAGTTTACCTACTTGTTACTTCTCTGTTTTCCTCACAAATTCATGTGCAAGTGCCCAAGTTCTCATCCGAAAGGCCTCCAGTGCTACCCAGCTAACAGCAACTCCATGGAGCCACTGGCCCTGCGATCTCAGTGTGGTGCGCCAGAGAGAGGCAGGGAAAGCTCGCTCCAGCGCAGGGTTTGGGCTGGGATGTCAGAGGCCTGGAGACCCTCGGTCGCTGTTAAAATAGAGCTAGCTGCCTGTGGAGTTACCTCAACTCCAGGGACCCAGCCTTCAGCAAGTCGCTTAACCCTGGGCTCCAGTTTACAACAGTGGTTCTCCACCTTCCTCATTCATGACCCTTTCACACAGTTCCTCATGTGGTGGTGACCCCCCCCCCAACCATAAAACTATTTTCTTTGCTACTTCGTCACTGTCATTTTGCTACTGTGATGAACCGGGCGACCCCTGTGAAAGGGTGATTCGACCCCGTCCCCCAAATGGGGTCTGGACCCACAGGTTGAGAACCGCTGGTTTAGAGATTTAGAGCAGTGGTTCTCAACCTGTGGGTCGCACGACCCTTTCACAAGAGTCACCCAATTGATAACAGTGACAGTGACGAAGCAGCAACAAAAATAATTTTATGGTTGGGGGGGATCACCACCACGAGGAACTGTACAAAAGGGTACATTAGGAAGAGTGAGAGCCACTGGTTTAGAGGATTTCTGAGGTCCGTCCTGTAAAGTCCACTTCAGGAAAAACTGCCACACTCTGGAAATGACAACATCATGCTCCTCATTCAAACTCACCATCCCAGATTCATACACTGTTAACTTGTTCTTCTAATAGTAATACAGTGATCTTGGCAGGTCGTATAGTATCCACTGCCCCTCTCTGATCCACAGACCAGGTTACCAGAAGGGCCCTGGCTTGCAGGGAGGCCCTCCAAGGTCAAAATGACGACAACCATCTAGTCGCATTGGAGGAGTTGAGAAAGCAGCAGGAGCCTGAAACTCCGGGCTTCCTCAGGATTCTGTATGCACCCCTTCCCAATTAACAAAGGAGGGGAGGGGAGTCTGTTTATAAATAGGTTTCCTTAAACATTAGCTACCATCATCACAATTCTTTGTATTAAGTGTGCTGTAATGAGCATCTGCTATTCGGGGCCCCTCCCCCCAATCATCTTTTGCAGCTTCTCGCCACTCTAGTCCTGCTGAAGGTCCCTGGGTGGTGTGTAATTGGCTGTTGCCTAAACGTGGGCACTTTAATCCTGTCAAGAGCGCCTGGAAGAAAGGCCTGGCAATCTAGTCTGCTCTGGGAAGACCACTGTTACATGCCACCTGGCTGATTCTGACTCACTGCGATCCTCTCGTCCAAGCAAACCGTATGGAGCTGTTCCCCTCAAAGGCTCGCCTAGCGTGCGTCTATCTATCTGGTGTGAAGCCTGCTTTCTCAGTGTAGATTTTTTATTTAAGCGCATACACAGAATGAGGTTGGGAGATTCTCCCATGCCTTACAGGATGGGTGGGCACGTGAATAAAGCCTCGTCCAATCTGATGCAGCCATAGGAGCCTCTGTGGAACAGAGCCAGACGGGAGAGAGTCAGGCTGGCAGACTGCTGGGTACTCACAGGCAGACAGAGGTGGCTCTAGCTTGGTGCTGTGGAGCATCCTGAAGGGGCGTGGGCATTCCTGTGGTATAGTACTGGCAATTGTCTCCAGGAACCTCACGTGTATGGGTGCCTCCTTCAGCCCTCCAATGAATGACCTACCAAGCCATCACCCTTTAACAAATCCCTAGGTGATTTGTCACAGGCTAGATTAGCTCTTTATACCTGTAACTAAAAATCTGACCACTGTAAGTAGAAAATTTTCATTTCCTTATTTCCAAATATAAGATGGGGAGGGGGCTGGGGATGAAAAGAAATTAGTACCCAGAAAATTCTGCTGTCAATCAAGAGTTCTATGTTCCAGGCCAGAGCTCAAATCCACCATGAGCCCATCTAACCTCTCCTTAGATGTACTCTCTCATAAATGTCATTAGCTTTGCCATGCCAGGGGAAGAAAATGGGTTTTGCCTAACTAATTTTCTGTCAATAGTGTCCGATGTCAGTAACTTGGCAGGACACTGGAGAACTGGCTACAATAAACAGCACTTTCTCGACCAGAGAAAGAGCAGAGATGCCTCCAGGAGCACTTTCAACTCGTTCCCAAGCAGCAGACAATGTGAGCTGACACTGGGCTCAGATGCCAGAGGACCCTATGCTGGGAGCCAGGAAACACCTCCATTCACAAAGCAGCAGTGAACTTGGGGCAACATGATAATGTTTAAACCAGACACTGATGGTAACCAAGACACACCACCGGTACTGAACACCAGCAGCTGACTGGAAGCAATGAGAGCTGAGGCCCCACATTAAAAACTATCTTATGGTTAGAGAGCTATCAAGCCCCTTAACAACAGAGGCCAGGGTTGGGGGAAATAATTCGTAGTTAGCAATACCGATTTGCCTGTTTGTTTTGTTTAATAGTAACGGGATCTAACACAGGACATTCCATGCCTTTGAGCAGCCTGAGCAGTCTGTACTCTGAAAGTGCACCAAGTACTGCTCAGGCAATACTCAAGGGCAAACCTTTGTAAAAAGATCCTTCACACACTTCCAAAGCCGGTTTATGGCTCTGACATTCAGAGAGCATCTTGACACTGTGCCAAACAGAAAGTAGGTGTTACATTCAATGGAAAGCAAACGTATCCAGGAACAAGGATACTGGTACTCTCTAGGTACTCGGAGTCGCCATTCAGCTACTGCAAGGGCCACCGCCCACACCCTTGCTGCCTAGAATTGTCTCTCTTTTTTTCTTTTCTTTTTTTTGGTATTGTGGTTTGGGTCAAAGTTGAGAAAGGCAACTGAGTTTTGCATCCAACAATTCACATGCATTTGCTTTGTGACATTAGCTGCAATCCCCTAAATGTGACAGCACTTTCCCCACTTCTTCCCTGGGTTCCCCACCACTCACTCACCCCCAGTCTCCCACAGCCCTCCCTGCCTTCTGAGCTATGTGTGAGGACAATGCTGCTGCCTTCCTGACTGCAGGATCGTCTAAATCAAGTGTGTGTCGTAGTGTACTTCCACACTGAACACAGGCTCTGTGAGCAGCTACCGCTCCTGTGGTGATAAGCAGCCCTGGGGGTGTAGCGGGTATGCACTGGGCTGCTAACTGCCGGGTCGGCGGTTTGAAACCAAGAGTCTGAAATCCAAGAGTTCCAGTCTTGGAAGCCCACGAGGACAGCGCTACCCTGTCCTATGGGGTCGCTGTGATCAGAATGGACGGGATGGCAGGGAGGGGGGATGTGGGAAGGCAGGCGCCCTGGTGACACAATAAGGTAGGCTCTGGGCTGCTAACCCAAAGGTCAGCAATTTGAACCCACCAGCCATTCCGTGGGCGAAAGATGAAGCAACTCTGCTTCCACAGAGATCTACAGCCTCAGAAACTCAGGGGAGCAAATCTGCTCTGTGCTACAGGAAGCTGAAGCCAGAATTGATGACTTTGTGGCCGTTGTGTTATGAGGCGGAGGGGGGGGGGGAGGGGGAATAGAAGCACCCAAAAGTTGAAACCTGCCTCTCCTGAGAGGGCAAGGCCCGCAGTCTGCTCAAGAAAACCTATGAGCCTGGCGACTTTAAAAGGCTCATCTCACAAAGCTTTCAGCAAAGACGTTGCCACACTGAGACTGGGGCTTTCCTGTGGCTACATGCGTGCATGTGTCCTGTGGGTGCACCTGGCCCCCCGTTCTCTGCTCTTTAAAGGAATGAGATATTTTGGGTTGTGAAATGACACGTGACCTATTTGGAAGGTTTTATCCTTCACTCCTTATCTAATGAGGTTATGGGGTGCAGTATTTAGATACAGCCAATGTTAGCCAAAGTTTAAGGAGCTGGTGGTCACGTATTATAAGTACAGGGGGCTTCAGAAAGTTAGCGGAAGGAGGGATGTGGAGGAGGAGGAATGGAATTTCCCCAGCAACTTTCTGGGACAGCAGAGAGTGAATCTCAAAGTTTGACTATCAAAAGCCTACTTCTATAGGTCCACAGAACGCGTGTACGCACACATGCGTGTGTGTGTGTGTGAGCAAGGGGGGGGATCTCACTCATGACTGTTTCATGAGCTGAAGTTATCCAATTTAAATTACCCTTCATTCTGAGCTCCTCCTCTCTTGCTGATGTTAAGGTTGACTTTAGAAAAGGCTGACATGTTTAACAGTCAGTGAAGCCTGGGCGATCACAGCGATAGATCACCTTCTACATCTCCAGAGATGACCACTCCCCTCCTTGCAGGTGCCCTTGCCAAAAAAAAAAAACAAAACAATGAAACCTGACTCCTCTTCTCCTTTCAGACCCCACTTTCAAATGATCAGAATTCACCTCACCCCTCTTGATCAGATGCAACGTGATCAGCTCATTAATGGCATGGCCACATTGTTCAGAGTGTAACTGTGCTGGGGGGCGGGGGGTCCAGTGCTATGACCTTCAAAAGCAGATGGCCAGGCCGTGCTTCCAGGGCGTCACTGGCTGGGCACATACAGTTTGTAGGTGGCTGCTAAAGGTTGTGGCTTGAAACCGCGCAGGGGCAAGGTGGCAGGAAAGCCTGGTGAGCAGCTTCTGTAAGGAGTGCCGCCCTGTCCTGGGCGCTCAAACTCCTGACCGGCCACTAAGTAGCCTGGCACTTAACTGTTGGCATCATCCTCTTAGCTCTGCTGGCCTCCGAGGTCATCTTTTCCCTGAGCCTTATGAAACTGGTTGGCTTCCATTATGAAGAACCCCCAGGGCAAAACGGCCTCTTTCACCAAATAGCGTGAGTCAGTCAGAGTCCCCACCATCCCCCTTCTGAAATGGGAGTAACAAATATGCCAAATGTTTCCTTTTGAGCTGAGATCTCCACAAATACACAGACAGCTGAAATGCACTGCTTGGTGCTCTACTGTGAGCAATAGGATTTTCGCTGGCTTATTTTCAGGAAATCACCAGGCCTTTCTACCTAATCTGCTGCACTCAAGAAACTCTTCAAACACATCACTGTGGCAACGCCACCAGTGACATATCCCAGCAACACATAGGCCTGTTTGTCTGACAAACTGACAGACAGATGGATTAAGAAAGAAGAGTGGGTAATTAACATGTATCAGGAATCTAAAGTGTAAAGCACCTCCCACCCCCCCACACACATACAGCTAATTCACAATGTTTTTAAATTTTTTGGAAAAAAATCTACTGGGCATCTATTATCTGCCACACCGTATCTACTGACTCACAATTGAATCAAAACAAGGGTTCCCACTACTGGTGCTCAGTCCCGGTATGATACACATGATCCGATCCCATCTTCACAGTAACCTCCCACTGTTGCTCCTTTTTACAAATAAAGACGCTGGGGACTCGCCTGAGGTCCCGCTGTTAGGAATGCAGTCCGTGTTTTCTGGGTCCAAAATCTTTATGTGGCCGTCACTTCATGTGAAGCACTAAGCACTGCAACCGTGACTGTGCTGTCTGTCTGTGCTATCGAAAGGTGCAGGGGCGGAGGGAGGGAACAGGGGAGTTGACAGCATTGGTGACATTGCACAGCCCCACCCACCCGATGGGACTAAACAACAGCACTGCACGGGAAGGGAAGGAATATATTGGAATGAGTAAAATATGTCAATTAAAATGGTATTTGGGCGGGGAGAGTCCTGGTGGTATAGTGGTGATGGGTTGGTTGTGACCCAAAAGGTCAGCAGTTCAAAACCACCAGCAGCTGCCAGGGTGAAAGGCAGGGCTTTCTACTCTCAGAAACTCACGGGGCAGGTCTACCCTGTCCTACAGGGTCGCCATGAGTCGGCATCAACTCGATGGCAATGAGTTTGGGGAGATACTACAAAAATGAGAAGGAAAATTCCTTCCTCGCTACAAAATTAAATGAGACATATCTGGGGGGTGGGCGGGGTCATGACACATAAGAGACCTTCAAATAAGTAGTTTTTATTTTTCTGTTCTGAAAGCTCTCATCCTTAAACCATGGACTACAAGCCCTTATACTACAGGTGTGTAGTAGCCATCCTGTAATAGGTGAGAAGGCCTCTTGCTCGCACACTGTCCCCTAACAAAGGTTAAATAAAATGGACTGTTGAGGAAAGCATCCGGAATGCCGACCATCATCTCACAAAGTTTGGAGGCACTTATAACTAAGGCCCTGTGCGCGGGGAACTCTGAGGTCAACACTGATCTTGGTTGCATGCCCCAAGATTTTTGTCCTTGGAAGTTCCAAACCCCACATCCATAAGGTGGCGGTTTCCACAGCCTTGGAAACTCACCACTTTGCCAGGGTCTTTTTAACCCTTCTCCCCAAAGTTCACTTTAATGCCTTCTTTTTTACGTGCGAAAGTCCCTGGGTCGAACCTCACCACTAACCTAAAGGTTGGAGGTTCAAGTCCACCCACAGGTGCCTGAGAAACTGGAAACTGCACTCAGCATAGTACCCCATCATCCACAGACGTGGCTGGCACCAAACAGAACTCAGCTGTTAGTTGAATGAAAGGTAAGTGTTTGGATATTTGCTGATACACTTTGCTGATTAATAGTGAGAGGGTTAACGTGTGAATGTCATGCCTTTTCTTGCACTTGGATTCTGGTAGCTGTCGAACCCATTGGAAAGTAATTCTCAAACAATCTAAGCAGTTAAGCATGAGCAGTATGCAAAACAAAGACCAGGTGAAGGTCCCAAGACAAACCAGAAAGAGGCTGGTTGCGGGACAGGTTCTACACACATGGGACCAGGTGTTGAATTCACTGGAGAGCCACAGGGTTTCCCTGCTCCATTCAGAAGGCCCACCAGGGTCCACCTCAGCCACCTTTGATTAACCCTTGTTCATAAGAATAAATAAGGGATTAAGCAAACAAGGGATTAAGATAAAACCAACCCCAGCCATATTATTACACCCCCAAAAAGCCTTATCTAATAAAACAAACTAGAAAATCTCAAGGACTTATTTTAACAAAGTGTTCAAATGTTTAGTTTGGAGAGCTGACCTGTATGTGGAAGGTTTAAGAGGCGGTAACTTGGATTGGTAAATCTACAACGCCCACAAGTCAGCAGAAAAGTTAAAGCATGAAAAAAATGTCATTTTTACTCACCATGATCTAATTCAGGGTCAGCACACTTTTGAGATGAAGAGTCAAACTTGCCCCTCACAATAATTCAAAAATTATGACAGCCACCGATACATTTTTGCAAACAAGTGTAATCAAACAAGTGTAATCACTGAATAAAGTCCTTCACATGTTCTCAATTCTACTTCAGAGCCACATACATGTGTGCACCGAAAGAGCCTCACACGACGCGAGAGCGGCAGTCTGCTGACCCATGGTCTAGCTCAGGTTTACTCGCATGAGCAATTTAATTCTGCTTGATCAATTAATTATATGTTTCCCAGAAGCACACCGGAAAGAACCACAACTGAGTCTGTATTTCCAATTAACTCTAGCTCCATTAAACTCTTGAAAAGTCTGTATTTTAAGGTGCGGGACATGTATTTCAGAACAAAACCAGATGCTGACTTGAGGACAGCATGATGATTTCAGGGCAAGCGACAGAATTCAATGACAGGATGGCGACATCACAGCAGAATCCCATGCCACAAGAGGGGCAAGAAAGCACTTCACCCAGACAATGAATTGACCCGCTCCCCATCTGTCTTCCAGTGGAGGTAAAGTGAAGCTGTTCCTCCTAGAAGACATTTTTCTGTTTACTTCAGGTAGATATAACATTTTAGTATCTATTTTGCCAGTGCTATAAATCTCTCTCACACACACAAACAAACAGGACAGCACCTCAAGCCACCACAGATTCCCCCCTCATTAAGCAGCTTCTCCTCCGGCCGGGAGCCATCAAGCCTTTACTAGGTGTGGCTCTCCCTACCCCAGGCAGCATGTGTGGTGGGTCTGAACCCACCAGGTCAAAGCTTACCTGACTCCAGCCACGTTGTTCTTAGAGGCGGCAAGTCGCTTCCCACTTACAGCGGGGCCCCTATCGACAACATGGCCCAGGTCCTACGCCATCTTCACAATTGTTCTCCTGTTTGAAGGCATGGTCGCAGCCTCTGTGGCAACCCACTTAGTGGAGGGCCTTCCTCTTTTTGCCCCGTCAAGCTCCCCCTCCTAGAAACACTTCAACTTGGGCCTCTGAGCTTCTCTGACCGGAGGTAGCCCAAGTGGATTCAGTTGAGCGGAGAGAACATTCAATGGCAACATGATTTTGACTGTGTGGGGATAGACAAAGGACACACAAAAGTAAATACCAACTAAACCACCAATCCTGACTCCTAGAGACCCTGTAAGGGGAACACTGCTCCGGGGGTTTTCCAAGGCTGTCTGTCTTCACGGGAGGCACCAGCCGCCTCATTCTCCCGCGGCATGGCCGGCTCGTTCCCACTGCTGACCTTGCAGTTAGCAAGCCACAGCACAACCCACCGGGCCACCACGCACGCACACAAGAATTTTTTCCGAGTTCAACATCTCATCCTAAAAAGCTCACTCGTGGACCACCATGCTTTCTTAAGAAGCTGAGCAACAAGATTCAGGGAGAGGATCTTTTTTCATGGTGTTAGCTCCTGTCCAAGTGCTCCGGGAAATGCAAACAGATGAAAGCTTGAAAGTCAGACAAGTCACCCAGCTTTTCTAAGCCTCGGTTTCCTCGTCTATCGACACGGACAATACCTATTATGCATCCTGTAACGAGGAAGGCAAGAGCTCCAAAGGGGAGTTGCAGGGGGCAAATCTGCTCACAGACGTCTTTCGCGTATTGAAAAGCAAGGCTGTCACTTTGAGGACGCAGGCTACGGTATCTTCTAGGGCCTCATGTGCACGTGAAAGCTGGACACTGCACAAGGAAGACGAAGAAGAGTCAATGCGTCTGAACTGTGGTGCTGGAGAAGAGTCTCGGAAGTCCCGTGGACTGCCACACGGACCACCCGACCTGTCTGGGAAGCAGCACAGCCAAAGCCCCCTCAGGGGCCAAGGTGGCGAGGCTTCGTCTGGCGTACTCTGGGCAGGTTGTCGGAGAGACCGGTCCCTGGAGAAGGACATCTGCTTGGTCAAGCGGAGGGACAGCGAGACAGAGGATGGCCCTCAAGGAGATGGACGGACACCGCGGCTGCCACCATGGGATCAGACATAGGGCCAATCGTGAGGGTGGGGCAGGACTGGGCGGGGTTTCCTTCCGCTTGGCATAGGGAGGCTGTGGTTTGGAACCAACTTGGATGGCACCTAAGGAGAACAACATCACGAGAAGGAGCCTAGTGGGTTACACTCTGAACGGCCAACCACAAAGTCAGCAGTTCAAAACCACCAACTGCTCTATAGTAGGAAGAGAAGGCTTTCTACTCTCAGGAAGATTACAAAATCTCAGCTACTCACAGGGGCAGCTGTCCCCTGTCCCACAGGGTCACTGTGACCCGGAATTGGGTCAAGGCCAGTAAGTTTTCACTTGCCTTAAGGGCAAAGTGAGTTCATCTAAGGCAAGAGCCTTAGAGAGCTGGTATGTCAGCAAAGTTCAATGAAGGCTAACAAAATTAACTGAGCACTTTAAAAGCACACAAGGGAAGTCACCTTGCCAGGCCAAAATCCTTCAACAGAGACAGACAGGAAGAGAAACAGCAAATGGGTGGATCGCACTCCATTTCTGGGAAATACAGATCATCACTGAGGATACAAAAGACAGAAACAAGAACCAGGCCCTGGCTTTCCACTGTGGCATGGCACAGGAGGATGAGAAACGACACACCACACGTTCACATTATGCTAGCAAGACCAGCCTCTCACTGGGGAGACGGGTGGAGGGCCTCTGTCATCAGCAGGGCACGGTATTTAACATAAATTACACGTTTAACTGAGAGGGTGCTGGTCATAACAACTCTATTATGAGTCAACAGGCTTTCTGGCATTCCAAACAATAAAGCAAGTCAAACCAACTGCTCTAGAACCAACAGGAATTGTTGCACTGACCGATTCCTCCCATCAGCAGCTCACTTCTGCACTGCACCTGACTGTGCAGAAGACTCTCTCACAGGACCGCAGTGCTCCGACGCCCACTCAGAGTCCCAACAGCCTAGAGATGGACAACCACGTGGTGGGAAGTGCCCGGCACATGGGCACTCAACAATGATGGCAGCCCACCACCCAGAGAAGCTGAACGCGTCACGCAGCAGCAACCGGCGCGTGCGTAGCCCTCTTCAGCTGATGCAGACACCCACTTAACAGGGTGCTGAGGAGCACATCTGGAAGGCCTACAGCGGGAACCAACTGAATCAACATCTGGCTACAAGATGCAGCGCTCAAGAACACATGCCAATGTGCCCACTCCTCTGGGACACACCAAAACTTGACAAAATGAGAAATAAATGGTCTCCGTCCTCAAACAACTGAAACCTCCCAGAGGAAAAATTGTCTGTATTCTCCCCTTGAATCCACGGCCTGTGAGAGGAGACCCTAAAACTTTACCCTGCAGCATCACACTGATAGTCAACAGAAAAATAATCTAAGCAAATTTGACATTCATAGTATCTTGGGGCCAAAATTGGCACGTGACTCAAAAGTATGCAAGCCTAGCTTTGCAGATCACTCAAGCGGAGGGCCCTGAGAACCTGTATGCTTGAAATCTGACCTGTTCCCCCGGGTGATTCTGATACCCTCAGAGTCAGAGAGCCACTAATCTGGAAGTTCCCGCACGGACCATCTGAATGGCCTTTCCAATGGCCCTCTCCACAAATGACCCAGCCCTTCCCATGGGCCCTACTGATGGAAAGCACAGGCTGCCTAGCCCACCGACATAGTCCTACCTGAAAGTCGCTTCTGAGTTCCTCCAAATATCTACAGTGACTCTCCTCATCTGTGTTGTACCTCAGGATGCCAGCGAAGACCAAGGTAATCTCTCTTCCTTCCATGAACTTTCAACTCCTGTGACAAGGGGTGGCATCCGCGGACTCTTCTGTGGGCTAATCAACCCTGATGAACTAGCATTAATTAAGTGCCAAGCTCTTTAAAAATGCAAGACAGCACAACACTGTTTGAGCAAAGAGTTCTCAGGAAAGACTTCAATGAGGGTGGGCCTTGAGCAGGATGAGAAACGTAAGAAAGCTCGAGTTCAGGGCGTCCTACTGCATCATTGGTTTCTGGCTGGTGCAAACAGTTAACATACTCAGCTGTTGACCCAAAGGTTGGAGGTGCAAATCCATCCACGTGACACCCTGGCCATCTATGTCCCAAAAAAGCGGCGCTTGCAAACCACAGCACACAGTTCTACCCTGACCCGCCTGGATGGGGTCACCGTGAGTCAGGGCTGACTGGTTGGGAACTGGTACTGCTTCAGAGGGAAAAGAGAAAACAAGACACTGATAAAAAGCATGACAGGCAGGAAAGGAATGAGAGAGATAAGGCTAGAGATGAGCGACTCAGATTTCACTCACTTCTTGAACTGAAGAGAACTAAAATGAAAGAAGGCACAAAGGAAATAAAGACAGAGCGAAAGGGGAGGAAGCCAGAATGAGGAGAGGCGCGTCCTGGAGACGCCAAAGAAACCCGACGAACCGAGGGAAAGACCAAACCGACCCACAGTGGAGGCACGGCCCGCCGCGGGGGCGAAGCCCAGACAAGGCTCAGGCCAGTGGCGGAAGGAGGGGAGAAGCTCCGACAGAACGAACGGTCAAGCAGGAGAGTGGGGCTTCCGGTAAGGCACCGCCCCACCCGAGTTCCTGGGACTGGGTGCGGCACCGTGAGCGCTGCCTTCGAAGCACACTCAGACCAGATAGACTGGAGGACACAGCAAGGGGTTACGTCCTCAGTATGTATGTATGTATGTGTGTACATATATACATACATACAAGGGGTTATGTACTTAGTGTATATATGTACATATATGTATATACTCAGTATGTATGTGTGTACATATATACATACATACAAGGGGTTACATACTCAGTATGTGTACATGTACATATATATACAAGGGGGGGTGTGTGCATGTGTGTGTGTGTATATATATACCAACAAAAAAGGAAACGGCAACGCACTGGGCAGAGCAGAGCTATCGTAGGACGCATTTCCCCCACCAATGGAGCATCCAGCAACTTCCTCTGAGTTGGTGCACCCAGCGGCTCACCTAGGAAGGTATTCTCTGGTCACTGAATTTTTCATAAAAGCAGTTTCCCTCAAACCTCGTTTTTTGGGATGGACGATTTAAAAGAACAGCTTGTGGCTGTGAAGTTTTCTTTCCTGCACTGGAAAAATGCCTCAGAAATGTACTGATGTTAAACACGGCTTACAAGGACAGAACTATGGGAAAAACTCAAGTGTCCGAGTGATTTTCTCATTTGAAAAAAGGTGAAATGTCTATTGATGACAAAGCTTGTTCTGGACATCCCAAACGGACAAAAACGTTGACTCCGAGTTCATTTGGAGCTCATGCCGCCAGGTCAGAGTTAATGAGGCTTTCGAGCTTGCGACGCTCAGAAGACTGCCTCACAGCACTGGACCAACAGGCCTGATACGCGGCAGGGGGTACACTGGGTTTGCCACCACAAGGCCATCTCAGTGTGCTGGTTTTGGACAAAAAAAACCAGCATGCCTCTCTTGCCCCACACACCTGATTCATCTGAGCTCGCGCCATGTGACGTGTTGGTTTCTGAGAATGAAGAGGGACACGCAAGGACAGTGATTTGAAGACAGAGAAGAGGTGAAGAAGAAAAACAAGGGAGGTATTATCAACCAATCAAACAGATGCATTTGAAAAATGTTTCCGAGAATGGAATCGCATATTTGATCAATGTAGTAAGTGTTATGGAGAGTACTTGGAAGGCGATAAGGTTGTTTTGTTTTTAAAAAAATCCGTTTTTTTCTTGGGGCAGTACGTGTGTGTGTGTGTGTGTAAGAGAAAGAGAGAGAGAGGGGACTACGAAGTCCTGGTGTGTGTGTGTGTGTGTGTGTGTGTGTGTGTGTGTGTGTGTGTGTGTGTGTAAGAGAAAGAGAGGGGGGGACTACGAAGTCCTGGTGTGTGTGTGTGTGTGTGTGTGTGTGTGTGTGTGTAAGAGAAAGAGAGGGGGACTACGAAGTCCTGGTGTGTGTGTGTGTGTGTATGTGTGTGTGTGTAAGAGAAAGAGAGAGAGGGGGGACTACGAAGTCCTGGTGTGTGTGTGTGTGTGTGTGTGTGTGTGTGTGTGTGTGTGTGTGTGTAAGAGAAAGAGAGAGGGGGGGGACTACGAAGTCCTGGTGTGTGAGTGTGTGTGTGTGTGTGTGTGTGTGTGTGTGTAAGAGAAAGAGAGAGAGGGGGCAGGGGGGACTAAGAAGTCCTGGTGTGTGTGTGTGTGTGTGTGTGTGTGTGTGTGTGTAAGAGAAAGAGGGGGGGGGGACTACGAAGTCCTGGAGCAAAGCGCTGGAAGAAAGCAACAGAGCGAACCTCAACACAGGTGGGGGCAAGAGGAGCCAGCAATCCCAGTGCTGAGTGCACGTCTCATCGATTAGTGCCAAAATGGTTTCATTGGTCAGCAAAAGCTTCACACTTCACTCTCATGGCTACAAATGCAAACAGTAACTGGGCAGCTCTGCTGTTTTCTCTGGCCCCCAACACAGCGATCCTTTTGGTGCCTGTAGACCAGGGAATTATACCTGGTTTTGAATCTAAAATCTGAAACATTACCGGCCAAGTGAAAGTTACTTTCAACTGGACATCCCCTTATAGAAGGGTCACGGGGAGGAGATGAGCCAATCAGGGTGCAGTGTAGTAACGATGACATACAATTTTCCTCTAGTTCTTTAATGCTTACCCCACCCCCACTATCATGATCCCAATTCTACCTTACAAATCTAGCTAGACTAGAGGATGTACGCTGGTACAGATAGGAACTGGAAACACAGGGAATCCAGGGCGGATGATCCCTTCAGGACCAGTGGTGAGAGTTGGGATACCAGAAGGGTGGAGGGAGGGTGGAATGGAAAAGGGGAACTGATTAGGGATCTACATATAACCTCCTCCCTGGGGGAGAGACAACAGAAAAGTGGGTGGAGATGTCAGACAGTGTAAGATATGACAAAATAATAATCTATAAATTATCAAGGGTTCATGAGGGAGGGGGGAAGGAAGGGGGGAAAATGAGGAGCTGATGCCAGGAGCTTAAGTGGAGAGCAAATGTTTTGAGAATGATGAGGGTAACAAATGTACAAATGTGCTTTACACAATTGATGTATGGATGGATTGTGATGAGTTGTATGAGGCCCCAATAAAATGATTTTTAAAAAAGAAAGAAAAATGTGCTTTGAGAGCTGTTCCCAGCTAGCAGAGAACCTCCACATGGATTTTAAAACCAAAATGATCCACACCATTCAGGTTTTTCAGGTTTAACAATTCAGTAGATTCAAGCAGCTCTGTAGCCTCATTAAAAAAATAAAAAAATCTTTTAAAAAATTTTTTTAATAAAATAAATAAAACTGAAGATCAAAAAAACACTTAGGAGTGATACATATGCCATTGAAGGCACAAACAAAAGAAAAAACAAACTGGACATTATCCAAATTAAAAGCTGTCATGCATCAAAAGATACCAACAAGAAAGTGCAAAGACAATCCACAGAATGGGAGAAGAGCTTTGCCAGGTATCTCTCGGATAAAACCTTTACTTAGAACATATGAAGAACCCCGATGGCCAAGCAATAAAGAGCAGTAGCTCAGTTTAAAAAAACATTGGGCACAGGATCTGAGTAGATGATTTCTCCCTGGAAGACAAGTAGTCCATCAGCCAACAAGATGCTCAGCAGCTGCAATAGCCCTTCTAGAAAGGCGAATGAAAACCAGTGTTGCCACTTCAAACCAAAATGGCCAAGATCCAAAAAACAAAAGGCAGCGAGTGCTGGAGAGGATGTGGTGAAACTGAGCTCTCATCCACTTCGGCAGCGCCTCAAAGATAAAACCCAGCCGTACCAGAAACTCAAATCCACTTCAATCAATTCTGACTCAGGGCAACCCTATAGAAAGAAGGCTTCTGAGGCTGTAACGCTTGACGGTATCCATTAGTTTCATCTTTCTCCTGCAGAGAAACTGGTGGGTTTGAATCGCTGACCTGGCAGCAGCAGTCCAACACTCACCCGATACCCACCAGGACTCCCCTTTCCTTATCATCTGACCCAGTACCTCCCCAGTCCTCGGGACATTACAGAACGGAACGCAGGAATGCAAACTGAGTGCTGCCCACCAACGTCCCACAGCACTAGTCACCACAGCCAAAGGCTAGAAACAGCCCAAGTAACAGTAACAAGGGATATAAACAAAACATTGTCCACACAGACAATGGAATATTACTAAGCCATAAAGAGAAATGAAGCTCTGGCACATGCTACAACATACGTGAGCCTTAAAAACATCATACTGAGGGAAATCCAGTCAGCCACAAGAGGGCAGATTTCTATAATCCCCTTATATAAAATAGGCAATACAGCCTCAAAGTGGGTACCTGCAGTGTGATGGAGGAGGAAAAGGGAAGTCAGGGCTGAGAGAGGCCAGACTTTGTTCAAATCAAACCAAACTCACTGCCATCAAGTCAAGGCCGACTCACAGCGACCCCACTAGAAGTACCCTGTGAGTTTCCCAGACTGTAACTCTTTACGGAGTAGAAAGCCCCATCTTTCCTCCAAGAGTGGGCTGCTGGGTTCAAACTGCTGGCCTTGCAGTCAGCAGCCCCCCGTGTAACCACGACACCACAAGGGCCCCCTCACCGAGTTTCTGGTCACGGTGGTCCAACAGTTGGAAAAGAACAGATGACGGTGACACAATATGATGAATGTAATTAATGCTACTAAATTATACATGTAGAAACTCCTGAAATGGTAAACTGTTTGTTACCCACGTTCTTACAATAAAAAAGAAGAGGAGCACTGAAATATCAATGCATGAACTTTGAAAACAGCATGCTAAGTGAAAGCAGCCAATCACAACAGACTACAGATCGTCTAATTCCAGCTACAGGAAATCTGCAGAACCGGAACCGGAAAATCCATAGAGAAAGTAGATTCCAGGCTGCCTGGGGCTGGGAGTGCTTGGGGAAAAGGAAGAGTGAGTGCCACGGTTTCTTTTGGGGGCACATGGACTATGGCATGGTTACACGTCTGTGAATACACAAGAAAACAGAGCCACATGTGTTAAATGCATGAATAGTACTTCATGGGAATTATATCTCAGTAGAGATGTTGAAAACAGAAACAGAAAATAGTAGGAATACAGTTACTGAGATGGAAGAAACTTAGTCTCTCCCAGTATAAAGGACTATTACTCAACTTTATATAAGAAGCCAATCAATAAATCAATCAACCAGTCAATAAATAAATAAGAAGCCAAAGGGGAGTCATGCAAGACACTTCAGAAAGACATAATTCATTTTTTTAGGGCATAAAACAGCTGAAGCCTGGGGAAGATAAAGATTTACATGTAAGATCCCCCTAGAATCACTTCATGTGAATCTGGTCCCAATGTCCTAACACGTATCAAAGGTTGGCATTCTTTCCCACGACTATGCCGTGCCAGGTGACACTGAGCTGGACCTGCATTTCAGATCCTTACAAGTGGGATTCACTATTGTGCAATAAGCCGATTCACTGCAAAGTAAAAGATTATGTCACTGAACGTGGAGGAAGATGGGTAAAATCTATTTGATGGATGTGAAGACCTGACAAAACCCTCCCATGGAAGGGGTCCACTTACTTCAAAGATGAAAGATAAGCTATTCAAAAATAATTTGTCTCCACAATACCCACGGGAAAACTGGCTCCCGTGACTCCTTCCTTCCTTCCTCGGGCTCGGATACGCAGATGGTGTTCCCAACCGTTGGCCGGCAGGCACCAACAGTGAGGTCGGTGAGCATGGGCACTCCCCGTCTTCCTAAGTCAGGACACATGTAAAGGCCCAAGCCAATCTTGAAGGAACGAGGAGGGCACTGCAGAGAAACGGCGTTTCTGTGCAAAGCCCCCGTCCCCACCACTGACCGCCTCTCGTTATGGAAGAGGTTCCCGCAGCAGAACTGCATCTGTGGGAAGGTAGCAATTAGAAGCAAACACCAGACTTCAAGGATACAGCCATTTACTTCTAATGAAAGACATTTCATGAATTCAAAAATCCCTTTGATCAAAATAGTGTAAGACTGATGCTTTCGCCATTTCACTTGGACCTTAAGCAAATGTTTACACGGTGGGTTCGGCTATATATTTAACGTGTATTTAATCTGCCCATAAAACATTTTAAAAGCCTCTCAAAACCGAACTTCCTGCCATTGAGTTGGTTCTGACTCGGTGATCCTACAGGGCAGGGGAGAACTGGCCTGGGGGGTTCACGACCACGTCTCGCTACAGGAGTAAAAAGCCTCATCTTCCTGCCTCAGGGCGGCTGGCAGTTTCGAACTGCTGACTTATAGGCAGCAGCCCAACATGTAACCACTGTGCCACCAAGGAGCCTTCCTAAAAAGGTACTGTTCTGAGAAAACAGAGGTACTAATGAAGGTGCTGCTTTGGTTCTGTTCACTGACCCGGAGACAGGAAGCCCAATGTGAAAGGGGGCTCTGAGAAGGCAGCCTTCCCAGCTGAGTGAGTCCCTTTGCCTTGAGGCCATGAAAGACAGACTAGTCCAGGTGTCCAGTTCACCCAGCGGGTCTCCACCTTCCTCGTGTCACAACCCTCTCAGACAGTTCCTCGTGGTGGTGACCCCCCTCCCCCCCCCCAACCATCCAATTATTTTTGTTGCTACTTCGTCACTGTCGTGTTGCTACTGTGATGAATCGGGTGACCCCTGTGAAAGGTCGCAAGAACCCCCAAAGGGGTCACGACCCACAGGTTGAGAATCGCTGCTTAACCTGTGGTTGCATAGGCTCTCAAGCACTGGGCATCTTCAGACTCTCGCGGGAGGGCTGCAATGGGGAGCTCTCCCAGGAGCAGCCTCAGAACGGCAGGAGGAGGCGGACAGAAGACGTTGCCACCTTTTCAGAAGTCCCACTCTGGAAGACAGATGCCAACTTCCCACCATACGGCAGGGGGGGGGGCGGGGGGGGGGGCGGGGGCGGGCTCAAAAAGCTCGCGGGAAAATCCCATCATCTCTTAATTCCATTTTACCAAGAACTCTGAAGCTCCCTTTAGACTTTCTAACCCAGGGGTAAAATAATCCCAGCAGATAAGGCACTTAAGATGGAAACCGGAATATTTTCCAGATGGAAAAACCTCCACTACAAGCCTTCGCCTTGGAAGGTTTTCACTTCTCTTAAGTCTCAACTGATTCCACGAATGCCAGGAGCAGGTGGTACCCCATTTGACAGGCGAGAAAACGATGTTCATGGAGATGGACAGAATTTGTCCCACGGGCTACTAGACATTCTACCCTGATGTCTACTAGCATCCCATAGCCAACACCCAGCCCACTCTCAGCGGCCCTCCAGGCCCCATTATTCCAGCGGCTCAGGCCCCAGACCACAGCAGCGCATGCACCCCTCCACGCTCCCTCAGCCCTCAGCACGCCTGGCACTGGGTCGTACTGGAAGCTGCCATCGAGTCAGCTCCAACTCTCAGCAGCCTTGTCTGCACTTCCCGTCGCTTCTGCGGCTGCATCCTCCTCTCTAACCAGGTGAGTTTAAGAAGCCCCCAGGTTTGCCTCCTTCACTCAATTCACCCTTACACAGAATGTGCACCTCTGAAAAGACATCACATCAAAACCTGCTGCACACAGCCCTGCACTAGCTTCCCGGCTCCCTCGGGAGTGTCCCAGGCCATATCTGGGGTGAGAAGAGCACCTACCAGCGACAAGGTGCTCAACAAACACAGGGGACAGTAAATGACAGAAAAACCTCACGTTGCAAACGTACTAATACAGAGCCAGAGGCTGGACTAGAACAAATCTTCCGGGGTTCAGGCCAGACTTTCAACAGCCAACTTTCCAAGTTCAAGAGAACACTTAAATTTTTCTTGGCATAACTGGATCTTACAAGTCAGTCTTACTTTACTAGACTGACTGACTTTCAGCTGACACGTTCAAAGGAAGCTAGCCGTTTTCTAAGGCCAAATGTCACACGCGGTGCTCTGAGTGTGGCACACTGGGCAGGGCAGGTGAATACCAGCTTGATGATCAAGACCGTGGCGGTCAGCTGTGCAGTGGGACTCTGCTGAGGCCACTGACCGACGACCTCATGCATGCACGACCGGGACATGTGGGCCAAGGAGAAGGGTGACCAGCACGTCTACATCCCCCACAGTGGCACCACACTAATCACCTGAAAGGGGACCGGTTCCTAACACGCTGCTGAGGACAGCAGGCAGATGAAGTGCACGATTGGGCACTGCCTAAAGTGTAAAGGAAAGACGGTGAGTTGAGTTTAAATGTAGATTGTTTTCATGCCGGGATGAGATAAATGCTAAATGTTGTGGATTTTTTCTCTTTTATGTTTTAAGAGTTATAAACAAAAGCTCCTGTCTCCTATTTCAGCTCTTTCAAGAAACAGTGCTACAAACCCATTCCTACCGAGTCAATTTTGACTCACGGTGACCTGGTAGAACAAACCAGAACTGCCCCCCGTGGATCCTGAGGAATGGGAAGCATCGTCTTTCCCCCACAGGGCCACTGCAGGACCAGACTGGGTTCAAGCTGCTGACTTTGTGGTCTCAACACGTAACCCACGAGGCCGTCAGGGCTCCTAAAAAAAGCTTAACAAAACCACAATGTCAAAGTCACAGAATTTTAACTCTTAGCCTTCGCCCTTTTACAACTCAAGGTAGTCTAGTATTAGGGTCTATGGTGAACCCTGGATTTGCTGAATTGATGAAATGAGGTAAGATCCAGAGGCTATATGACTCCAACAGCCTCAGTAAATGGAAGAATCCAGGATTAACCAGAAGTAGGTTCCTAGATTCGTATCCTGACCTTCTCTGCATGTGGATGTGGCTGTGGAAGTGGAGAAAACCAAGGTTTGAAAGTGTTATCTGAGGCCCCAGAAAAACCTAAACCAGAATTCACTAAAGCTAGTTCCCTTTAGTTTTCTTACTTAGAAAGGCACTTGATAAGATAAATTTCATCATGGTGTTATCTCCTTGGCGACCAAGAGGCAGCGTGGTCTCCTGTTTCTTCCTCTACAGACGGTTCAGTATAGGGTGAGATTCACTGTAGGAAACTCTGTAGTATTTCAAGGCAAGCGTTTTGCGTCAGAAGTAAAAACAGATCGCCTTTTTAAAGAGAATCTCACCACAAAGGTCACCTTAGTGAGCGCATCGGACACCCCAAAGCAGGACCATTCCTCTTTGCTCACCAGCAGCCCGGGCCAAGCCCAGGCACAGCACACCGCGTGGCCGTCGTGGGCCCCTAACTCTGGGCAACACCACGTGCACCGGGATCAGACTGTTAATTCTGAATTTTCATTATCGGGTGATTTTTTTTGGAAGTCCAGTCCCAAACCTTGCTTCCTCGTCTTAGTCTGAATTCGCCACTGTTTGCCGGCACCTGAGCAAGCCTCCCTGGCACAAACGTAATCACTGCGCGCAGAGGGCCTTCCTCCGCCAGCCATCAAACCTGGGTCTCCCGTATCAAATGTGAGAACTCCACACTGAGCCGCAGCTGGACAGAGGGGACATGATAAATACTGAGTAAAGAACGAGGAGACGACTACTCCAAGCCTCACTGGGGCAGACACAAATCTAACCCATCAGTATTAACCAATCTTTCCCGAAGGCCAGATGCATGCAGGCATACAACAGTTCTCCTCCATGAAAATCTGCAAGACCAGGGCAGAGCCCAACAAAAGGGCTCCCTTATGATGAGCAAAGATGTCGAACATAGCCTGGGATGTTCAGTACAGCTGCCATTAATTTGCTGGTCTGGTCCAACCTCGCGCCTTCGCTTCCCCCTCCGCAACCCAGTCGGGCTGATGCGCTGTTCTTTGTGCTTCCTAGGAAATAAAAGACCACGGAAACTAAGCGTTCTCCCTGAAAACATGGCCTAGTCCTATTCAACCAGCAGAAACCCCTGGACTGAAACAGAGTCTGATCCAAGAGAACTGGATCACTACGCTATTAGGAACAGTACTTCGAGAGATTCTATGCCACTTCTCAATTATTCGACACCTGTTGTTGCTGCGAGGCACCGTGACGTGGGTTCTGGCTCATCGAGAGTCTAGACACCGTCGTGGGAACGGTGTCTACTACACACTGCCCAGTCCTGCGCCTTCCTCCCAACCCTTATCAAGGGTGAGACCCCTGTGGCAACCACTGGGCCAATCCATCTTGCTGAGGGCCTTCTGCTTTTTTCACTGATGAAAAGGGAGCATGATTTCCTTCTCCAGGTCTGATTCAGCACCGAACAGAGGATCATTTACTAACCTGAATGTCTGCGGGCATGTTCTGCCCCCACTGCATTAGGCTAAGCATTCTGACCCTTTTAGTTTCTGGCAGTCATTCCCAGACTTCTTCCAAATTGTTTTTTAGTTTTTTGAATCAATGGGATTCAATATAGGATTCGGAGGCTCTCCTTTATCACCCATCAAGAATAGAACTCTTTAATCACCAATTAGCTGCTTTGGCTACTTCCTGGCTTAAGCCAACTACTTCTTTACCTTACTTACAAGCATGGATCCAAAGATTACATAAAAACTATTGCATGCCAGCAACAGGCCTAGAAAGCTAGTGAGCAGCCATCTAAGGTACTACTACCGGTCTGTCTGTCTATCTGAGAGAGAGAGAGAGAGAGACCAGAGGAAAGACGAGTGATGAAAATCAAAGGAACATGGGAGCAATAAGTCCAATGGACTAATGGGGGGCATGACTATCAGTCACTATGACTCTGAGACCAGGAGAACTAGATGGTGCCCAGCTACGACTATCAACTGCTCTGAAAGGGATCACAATCGAAGGTCCAGGACAGAGTGGGAACAACACTCAAAAATCACAATGAGACCAGACTATTAGCTAACCAGAGACTGTTGCGGCAGTCCCTGCGACCACAGCCCACGGTCACCCTTCAGGTCTGGAAGTGGACTCGTCCTCACTGCTCAATCTGCTGTCCAATGCCTACAAAGGGAACCATGACACAGAGAGGTATGCATCTCTGAGAGTCAAGTCAACCACTTGAGATCAAAAGGGCAGCATGGACCCCAGGGGTCGGCAGAGAGGGCTGAATGGAGAGAGCATGCACAGGGAGGAACGTGGAATAAGTGATGTGACACAGAGGGGATTGCGATGAAGGACATGAGACCAAATGCCCCTGAACCGGCGAATGTACGCCCTGACGATCTGCTCTGTACACTTCCACCCCATTCACGGCACGTTTTCTAAAAATCAATGCAGTCTCCGACTGAGCAGCTGGTCCAGCCACCCATTCACCTCATCATCAAACAGGCCCCCCCGCAAAGAAGAGCCCCAGAGATCACCGAGTGTCTCTGCCCACCCTGACTGGCACCCTCTTCCAGAAACACCCTGGACAAGCTGGAAACTAGTACATGAGGGTGCAACCTTGAGAATGGCCTTCAGAACAATCCCACCGCAAGTGATTATTAAGGCTGAGTGGAGACTGAGTTTTTAATAAGCCTTTTCTGTGGATCCTATAGCTATTCACAACCTGTAATTTATCTACTGAAATGTTGTTCTGATGTGAAATTATTAAACCTCGTTTTCAATTACAAAGGATCAGTACTAACATCCTAATTTTGAAAGTAAAATAAAGTAACAGGGAGAGTCTGAACAACTCACAGGCATTTCTCACATGGGAAAAGAGCCAGGGGTTAGGAACCACCAACTGTCAAACCCCAGTCCTGCCCGGACAGACACACTCGCCACTCATCAGATGCCAGCTCCTGAGACAAATTCAAGTCTAGCAAAGTATACCGCTGGGACCTTCCGAGGTCTCCCTGGAGCTGCTGAGGCATGGCCATGCCAGGAAAGAGAGACATAAAGTGCCCAATAGCCCTCATTTCAATGCTACAATGTGTGGTTTGGAAAAGTTCTTGGAAGTATGATTAAAATGAAGACATAACCCTGTGCTTCCTGTAAGAATATGGAAATATACTGGTTTTCTTTCCACTTCTTTTCCCAAGTGCAAACAAGAGAAGCATCAATAGAAGTTTTGACAAATTCGGTGAAAGTCTGAGGCCACCCCACCCATATAGGCATTTCCTAATGACTATTCCTTTCCTCTTAGAGGCAGGGTATACTTTAGTCACTGGCTGTTTAGTTGAGAACATCAAGAACTGGAAAAAGAAAAAGTGAAAACAAACCATCAGTCAATCCTGAGATTGTGCGAATAATCATCTTAAAAGGGCAGGCGAGGTGGTAAGGTGTTCCTACGACAGAAACCAGAATCCGTATCAAGACAAAGTAAGGAGCCTCTGGCACAGTGGGTCAGTGCTGCTAAGCAGAGTGTCAGCAGATCAAGCCCACCAGATGCTGCCCGGGAGGCAGATGAGGCTGTGGTTTCCGTAGGGCTCACGGGGCAGTTGTACTGCGCTATCAGCTCTGAGTCAGAACCGCCTTCATGGGGTGCCACACCAGCAGACAAAGCAATCCAGACAAGTCACTCTAAATAGGAAGGAAGAGAGTCACAGAAAGTCAACATCTAGCCAAAGCCAGAATGACAATGCTCAGGTCTGCGTAACTGAAAGATGATTATTCAGAATATGACCTTCTGCTTCTTACTTCTCAAGAGCTTTCTTTTGAACCATTCAAAATTCATTGTCAAAGGAAACAAGATGCTGGGAACTTTGGGTAAAAAGAAAGAGAGGAATAACCCAAGTTAATGCTTGCATCTGTGAATTCCATTTAACCTCAACCTGCTGGGGGGGGGGCAGAAGGAAACCTGAAGCCCTGGCTGGCTGCCCTGGCTGGATGTCACATCTGCTCAAATTCCCTCCGAGTGACCCCTGGGCTGTGCAAACCAGCAGCCCTCCGTCCAGGCCAGGACTCTCTATGGAGCAAGCACACGTTCTCTCCTGGCCTGTCCTGCTCTGGAAAAGGGGAAACCTAGCATCATGTAATTACGTTTCCCACACTTGAGAGCTAGACATGCTGCAACCCAAATTAGAGGGAGAACTTAGTGCAACATGACTAGCAACAAATTCGAAATCTACAGGCTAAAAATTCTGATCCCAGACCTGAGGCAGAGGGAAAGGAGCTCACCTCACCCAGGGGAGTGGCACACTCGCCAAGGGGCTCCCCAAGGAAGGACGAGCCAAGGAAGAAGCCCTGACGGCCTTTTGTCCACTGCCATCGGTCACCTCTCAAGAGATTCTGTCTGGCAGGCACTCAGGTTCTCCGTGCAACTGAGCTCACCTATCTTGCTGAGAGCAGAATAGAGCAGAGAAACTGCCCAGGCATCCCGGAATCTCCGAAGACATAGGTGCCAGTCCTTTTCCTTACCTTGGGGAATCAAGAAACCCAACCACTCTCGCCTGACTCCATTATGCATTCAAATCACCTGTGTTTAAGAGAACCCGAGCAAAGGGACTGTCCCCCATGCTTGTAGCAACGTTTTTGGTTGTTTTTGTAGTTTACAGAGCTATCCTCTGAGAACAATTGATATGCAACCTTTGAAAATCCAACGGCCATATAAATGTTTGTGTCTGTATACTTCGTCTTTGTTTTAATTAGCTAGCCACAGAAGGGGTAAAAAAAATTATAAGCAAAAAAATCCAGTGAGACGCACTTATGTCCCAAACCAAAAAAAAAAAGAGCTGCCCAAGTGCAGCTGGCTTGTCAACGTAGCTCCTGACTGCAGCCAGACATAAAATTTAGCAGGAGCATTGACGGCTCAGTCCTCCCTGGGACAAAGGGAAATCCCTTCACCTAAAGGGCTGTCACCCAATTGGCAGGGCTCTCCTCCTCTCCTGGCCAAGACGACTCCAGTGGAAAGTGTAGGGTGGTGTCATAAACCGGTCACGTTTGCAGCAGGAAGCTCCAACATTCCTGGTTTTATGTGTAGGGATCCCTCCACCTGACTAACTACATGTGTCTCAGGAGAAGCACAGAAAAATCACCAAAGCTCCCGGGAAGAGGCACCTGCTTTACTGCACAATGTGAAATAAGTTTCAAAAGTGGGGGAGGGGGGCCAACTGCATTCAGTCTGACTGTTTTAAAGAGCTTACAAGAATAGTTGGATACTCTGAACAAAGGAAACCAAACTCCAAACTCACCACCATCGAGTCACGTCCGGCTCACAGAGACCGTACAGAGTAAAACTGCTTCTGTGAATTCCAAAGACTAATCATTATGGGAGTAGAAAGCTTCATCTTCATTCCCCAGGAGGGGCTGGTGGTTTCAAACCTCTGACCTTGCAGTTGGCAACCCAACTCAAACTAGTAAGAGTCCTTAAAAACGTAAAATAACCAAAGGGCCTTGCCATGTAGAGAAGTTGAAGTTCATCATTTTTTTTTCCTTAACTTCACAATGTAACTTATGCCAAAGCTTGGTTACCAAACGCTACTGTTTTCAGAGCTTTGCTCAACCTTGATGTAAATTATGTTTTGGTTCCTTAAATTCTGCCTCTTCTCAGTTTAGCAATTCAATACCCACAGAACACTGAAGAGAGAAGGGAAATGTAGTCAAGAGTAGGTTTAAAGCGTGTGTGTAGGGGAGGGTGTCCCAGTAGTCAACAGAGGACTAAAGTCCATCTGAAAGCCTGCCTTGCAATCACTGCCTGCTCACTAACTAGTTCTGTAACGTCTTCACTAGTGTCTTCAACTTCCACGTCTTTAAAATGGGGCCTCAGATAAAATTCCCTTCTAGCTCCAAGAACGCATGAACTGGCCACCACAAAGTAAGAAAATGCAGCGTAAACAGGATTTGACTGTTTCAGAATACTGCCACACGTGACTTGTCCCAGCAGGTCTGTGACCCCAATGCTGAGCCCATCCTCGCCGAAAAAGACAGACACTGAGAAGACGTTCAACTACTTCTCAAACTCTCGCGGATAAAAACTGGCAAACCTGGGGACAACACTGGGGTCCAGGAAACAATCACCTGCAGTGGGAAACGTTTATGGCAGCATCTGGCCGAAGTGGGAAAGCTTACTGCCAATAAAGTCACACTAGCCTGTAAGAACAACTTCCCAGATTGAGGCACTCGATGAACACTCACGGCCTGAGCCAAAGGCTCAAAGGGTTAGGGGTATTATAAATGCTAGGAAGAAAAGGTGAGAACAAGACTGTCTGAATCTGTTGTGACATTTGAACTCATGGCGGGCCAAAAGGGAAAAAAAAAAGATGCCCGCTCCACCACAGTCTGTATATCACAGAGTCTGACTTGTTTTCCATTGAGAAAATCCAATTTCATCAGTGAACCAAGACTCAAGTCTCCGCTGTTACCTGAAATTTGTCAAGCTATTCACATGAGATGTGCACTGATGAGGACCGAGAGCAAAAATAATGCAGCAAAGAGCCAAGTGGTCCATCATACAAGCATTCTGACATCATTTCAGCTCCCACACTCGCAGCTTAGAGACACAAAACACGTACCGAAATCTTCAAGTTGCAACCCAAGGGCGAACATACACATATCTCAACTCAATTCTCAGTCAACCAAGATCTCCCAAAGCCTACCAAACTGCTAATCCCAAGTGACCCCTCACTGATTCCCATGCCAACCCTCCTGACCACCACCACAAACGAGTTTTAAAAAAGTCACGGGCACAGGTTATCAGGGGTAATTCAAAGCAAAACTGAAGTAAACCAGAAAACAATCCTGCAAGAATGGAGTTAAAAGGATGGCAATAAAATTTTAGGGAAGTGTTTGGGAATGATTACCAAGAGTTAAAGTCAACTCTGCCAGAGAAACCTACAAGGAAGTCACAACGTCCACTGCACCGGACTGCACCTTCACACAGGAGCAGCAGCACCAGGAGGGGCAGGGACGTTCACCGCAGCAGCCCCTACTGCCGGTCTTGAGCCACCTGCCAAACTCGTTCTGTCTGTCTGCCAGCTGAAGAAATTTAATGATACAGACAACTTCAAGCGTCCTTTCTGAATCATCGATGACAAGAAAACAAGATGTCCACATTCATCCCCTACCCCCCTCTTAGTCTTTTGTTCCAAACCATAAAGCAAATCACCCCCTAAATCATTTTAATGCACTGTTAATTAATTGCTAATGCTTTGGCATAAATAATTTGGTTCATGGGGAAAAAAATGTTCTAATATTAACATCCCACTTCATTACCAGTATGTCATGTAAGAGTCACACACATCGGTGATCCTCAATCGCTTGATTTAAACCTGCAGTCTGAGGTTAAAGAAGTCCTGGTGCTGTTGTCGGGTAGGCTGCTAACCACAGGGTCGGTGGCTCGAACCCACCAGGCACTCCAGGGGAGAAAGCCGAGGCTGTCTGCTCCCTTAATGATTTAGTCTTGGAAACCCATGTAGTTGGAATCAATCCCATGGCGGTTGTTATCTTAGGTTACCGCTCTTATCACCATCAGCTTTCCCCTCCCCCTCCTTCTGGTAAAGGGAGCTTAATTGAAGCTGAGGGAAAAAAGGAAAGTCATTAAATCAGGATTACAAAGTTACCAAACGGGTCACAGGGAATGAGTCTATGGGACTGACTCTTGTACTTTTCCAAAAGGTCCAGTCAGGGAACATTTGCGTTGGAAGACTTCATTAGGAGAAAACAGGAGAAAGTTGACACTCAACACCCACAGAGTACCAGCACAGAAACAAGGGCTCTGACTCAGAGTTTCAACATGAAAGGTGAGCTTTATGGAGGAACCGCCAAACCCCGGTTCATCCAGATAGACCTGCAACCTGGTGAAAGCCGACACCTTTGCGATGAATTTGCATCGCATCCTTGGGTCCCAATGTAGAAATACAATCATCAGCTGCTGATACGAATTTCACTGAATGCGCCTCCAAAGGAGCCTACCAGAAAACAAATCTCTACAGCAAATTCCGTCTGGGAGCCACCAGTCCCCCTGACTGACCCCTTCCTTCGAAAGACGATCACCAACAACTCAGTTAAACATCTTCCTGGGAACTGAGCCGTTTCCCAGTCCCTCTGTTCTGCAATCGGCAGGCGCCCAGGATATTCCAACCAGCCCAATCCGAATCCTTCTCCACCTCAGAAATGCCATGGGGCGATTAAGGGGCCTTGAAAATTCCCTTTAAGGTGGTGAGAGAAGTTGGAAGCAGATGGGGTGAGACAGGAAAAGTTATTTTCTGCAGCACCCTAGCCCTCTCGCGTTTTGCTGGCTCCTGAGAAAGCAGGGCTGAGCATCCCGGGATTTCACGGTCTCCAGCCCCCCGGGAGGGAAAACAACCGCCGGCGCAAGCTCTGAATTGCTCCCCTCCCTTTCCCACGAAGAGACCACTGGGGCTGTCCCTTCGGGCACTGCCTGCAGAGCGCTCACCCAGGTCACCTAAGAGGAAGGAAGGGTCGCCCGGAGGCGGGAG
The DNA here is from genome assembly GCF_050624435.1 of Tenrec ecaudatus. Taxonomy (NCBI): domain Eukaryota; kingdom Metazoa; phylum Chordata; class Mammalia; order Afrosoricida; family Tenrecidae; genus Tenrec; species Tenrec ecaudatus. The sequence continues at coordinate 33,177,311 of NC_134543.1, forward strand.
CCGCGGAGTGGGCGCAGCCTGCCCGGCCCGGGCGCGAGTCTCCGGGCCTCTCGCGGAGGCGCCCGCCCGGTAGGCAGTCCTGCAGCTTGGGGTTCCGAGGTGCGTTGGCGCGCGCCGGCCGCGGCAGAGCCAGGTCTCGCCCTCCCCGGCCGGGCTGCGCTAAGCCACGCACGACCAGATCGGAAATAAAACTTTCACCGGCCTCCCGGGACGTGGACCCCGGGCCCGGCCAGAAGCCGGGAGGGGGGCTGTCAACAGCCGCGCAGCCCCGTTCCCCTGCCCGGACCCGGCGCGCGGGGCCACTTACCGCTGCCCCCGGCCTCCCGGGGCCGCCGCGCGTCCGGGGCCCGTCCGCCGCGCGCCCTCCCTGGGGAGAAAGAGAAACCGGGTAGACGGCCGGCCGGCGCGCGCTCCCTGGCCGGCTCCTCGGCGGAGAGACGGGCGGCGGGGCCGGGGGCGGGCGCCGGGCGGAGGGGGTGGAAGCCGCCCCGCGCCCGAGCTGGCTCCGAGGCGGCCCCGGAATGCAGGCTGCGGCGCGGCGCGCGGGGGCAGCGCTCCCGGAGGAGTCCAGGGGGAGCCGCGGGAGGTGTCCTCGCCCGGAGCATCAACTATTGTCTGGGCGCCCGGGCCCCCCGCTCGCGCCGCCCCCGAGGCTCAGCGCCCCCCATCCCGCCGCCCGCCCCCGGGAAAAGGAGCCAGAGGGGGCGGCCAGCCGGAGCAGCGAGTGCGGGGTGAGGGCCGGGGGTCCGAGAGGGGCGCCCCGGAGCGGGGAGGTGCGTGCGCGTGGGGGAGGGGACAGGTAACTGCCAGCGGGGGCGGGGAGGACCGGTGGGGAGGGAGCCTCCGAGGCGGGAGGGGATGGAGAGGCTGGGGGGTGGGGTGGGGGGGCAGCCTCCGGGGCCCAGACCTGGCCCTCCCCGGAGCCCTCCTCCCGGGACTCGGCGTCGCACGGACTTTTTCGCTCTCTTGCTCGCGCACGCACTGAACTCGCTCACAAAGTTGCCGGCGGTGGCGACGCTGCACTCGCCCTTCCCCTCCCGGCCCGGCCCCGCCTCCCTGCCCCATTCCTTCCCCGGCTTCCCTCCCTCCCTCGCTCGCTCGCTCGCTCAAGTCTCGGGTGAGCTCACCGCCGGGCGGCTAGGCGCGGCGCGCAACTCTCGCGAGAGAAGCGGGGGAAGTCGGAGGAGTAGGAAGAAGGGGGGGGCGGGGACCGCGGAACTCCTGGTTGCTATGACGACGACAAAGCCCTGGATTCCTGTCTCCTGCAGCGAGCTGAGGCAGCTAACGTGGGTGCAGAGTTTTCAGCCTGCCCCTGCCTTGGCCCGACAGCCTAATGGTGGGGAAAGCGAGAGCTCGAAGCGGAAGGAGGATTAGGAAAGCTATTAAAGAGCCATCTGCAGAGAGCGGCGACGTGAGAGCTGGCCACATTTGGCAAATGAGGATCGTGGGTTTTTAAGAGGCTTGGGTGCAGATCTCTGCCCCCAATTGGCAGGCCATGTGCCTCCCATAGATTCAGTTGTTCAATCTTCTAATTTCATCTCCCAGCCGCCACTGCACACGCTCCCGCCGCCCCACCACAAGACGGTGGAGGTACACCGGGCTCCTGGAGGATCTGCCTCATCCCTGCGCCTCCACAGCCTTGGTACATGGTAGACATGTACTTACTGTGTCCTCAGATAAATGAACGCAGTGGCCTGTCCATGTCCTTGGAGCTTACCTTTTTATCCTGTCCTGGAGAGTATTTACGCTTGGACTGGATTTCTGCCCCATAGGCATGTTTTTATTCCCTTAAACTATCACTCTATTTCTGTCTACGCCATCTCCTTCCCCACCCCACCCCCATGGTTTTACATCTCCTCATCTTTGTACTGTTAAAGCCCTATTACCCACAGACTGCCAGAAAAGCAAACAATTCTATCACAGAGGAAGGACAGGCAGAAAACTCTTCAGAATCAAGGATGGTGAGACTTCGCTTCAACCACATGGGGCATGTCATTCGAAGAGACCAGCCAGTTCTGGAAAAGGCCACCTAGCTTAGTAGGGGGTCAGCGTAAATGAGGTAGAGGCTCAAGGAGATGGACTGACACAGTGACTGTCACAGTGGGCTCCAGCAGTAATGATGGTGAGGGTGACCCAGGACTGAACAGTGATTGATTCTGTTGTACATTCAGTCACTATGAATCCGCACGTGGCAATGAGACACTGGTGGGGGAGGGGCATATTGCTATAAAACAATTTTTAAAGAAATCATTAAACATTTCAGTTCAGCATGATATTCCTAATGTCTGATTGTTGTTGCTGCGTGCAGTTCACTCCATTTTGACTTAGTGACTTCTTGTGACAGTAGAACTGCGCCATTTTCTAGGCTGTGATGTCAACAGGGACACATCACCAGGCTCTTTCTCCTGGATCCACTGGGACAGGTTAGAACCACCACCCTTTTGGCAGCCTCAGAGTGCTTAAGCGCTGTGCCACTAGGGCTCCTTACCTACTTACTACTTCATAACCTACTCCAAAATACTGTGCATGGTGAAGATGGAATATTCTCGTCTCTAATTTTTTTTCTTTTTAATTGTACGAAATTTTCTTTGGAGATTTTCTGTACTCGGTGACTACACAGATACCATGGATAGAAGTTAAGCTTACATTTTAGATTTCATCCTTATTCATTTAGTAGTAGGAAAGCCATTATCCAATCCAATCCCACAGAACTAAATACGTATAGTACCCGGAGACTGCAGTTAAGACTCTTACGTCAATGAATGTTTCCAATGAGAAACTTAGGTTTCTCGGGTTGAAAATGCCTGGTCCTTGGCTTTGCACGAGAAAGAATTCACACCAAAACCAGGTTTGTGATCCAAGTGAGTTTTTATAGAGGATAGAAGTTTCAGGCATTATAGTAACTGAACACAAGCACCCTCGTGGCACTGCATGCCTATGTGGCAACCTTGGGTTGGGGGTGTTGGGGGTATTGCGGGTGTTGGGGGGCGGAGAGACCAAGGCCCAGGCCTGTGCAGGACTGGGGAGGAGCATCTGGGAGAGAGGGTTTTTAGGGCCTGCTACTGGGAGGCGTGGTCAAGGGTACTGGTTGACCCCATTGGCTGAACTAAGCCCACCTGGCCTAGTTTGGGGCCCACCCAGGTGTACTGCCTTCCTGGCTCAAGGGCCTGAATTTGCCCATGCCCTTTCACCTTTATCAGCTTCCAACTTCCGGTTGAGGGCCCCTAGGCATGGAGAGGAACAACCCCCTATCCAGCCACCTAGCAAAACCTGACTGAGAGGGTGCTAATAAAAACCAACTCACTGTCATCAAGTCGATTCTGACTCATAGCTACCTTATAGGACAGAGTCGATCTTTGGTAGAAAGCCTAGTTTCTCATGGTGGTAACAGCATAGGACAAAGTCAGGACACCAGGACTGGATTCTTGCTACGCCAATAATAATCGAATCCCTTTGAAAAATGATTTCATCTGCCTGATTCTTCTACTGTAAAATGAGGCCCATAGCCCAGATGTTAGGTCATTTCAAGCTTTAAGATTCTGTAGATCTGGTGTTGTCAGATGCTGTCACGTAGGTCCCGATTCCTAAGGACCCTCTGACAGCAGAACAAAACACTACCCGGTTCCATGTCATTCTCAGATTGGAACCCATTGATCAATCCATCTTGTCACAGGTCTTCCTCTTTTTCACTGCCCCACTATTTTACCAAGCATGATGTCTTTCTCCTAACATGTGCAAAGTACATGAGGCGAATGAAGTCTCGCCATCCTTACCTTTAAGGAGCATCTGGTTGCCCTTCTTCCAAGACAGATTAGCTCTTAGACCTGCAAAAAGGGAGCCCTGGTCATGAAGTGGGTGATTTGTTGGGCTGCTAACCCAGAGTCAGCAGTTCAAACCCACCAGCTGCTCCATGGGAGAAAGATGAGCCTATCTACCCCCATAAAGCTTTCTATAGAAACACGAAGGTACAGCTCTACCTTCTCCTGTATGGACTCTGAGTATGAAGTGAGTTGATGGCAGGGGGTTGGCTTTAGACCTGTAAAAAGTTCTAATGAAAATGCCTATTTTTCCTTTCCATAAAACAGACTCATGAAAACAAATGGGCTTTCGTTTTACAGTCAGCCAGCCTTACTATGTTTGGTAACATGCTAAAATTTTTACTCTGAAATTTCTGCTGTCTCAACTGTAAAGTCAACAGAAATATTGACCCTGTTATTCTACTTCCAAAGGCAACCCATTGTTCATGATTCGTTTTTATACAAACGCAAAATGGGTGTCTTCTATTTTCAGAAATAGATTAACTCAAAAGCGAAATAAGTACTTCTAGCCCTCTCCCCCAATTTAATAAAAGAAGGAAGGAAGGGAGGAAGAAAACACCTATAGTCTTAGACTAGTATAATATCAGATGCTTACAGAGAAGCCCACCACCGTCGGTGCTATAGTCTGTTTTAAGGTCCATCGTTCATAACAGCACAGTACTGTAAATCAACTGTCACCCATTGACTCTGGCTTCATTTTTAGCATCATCTTGCCCTTAAAGGATGTCTGCCAATCTGTGTCCACTAATGCAGTATAACTTCAAGGCCACCTGTTTTATGACACCCAGGGAGCCATTTGGTAACATTTGAAATAATTGACCAAGTGCTAGCCCAATCTATAAACTGTCTCCGAGGTTTCTATGAGGCTCGGGAGATGAGTGTCGGCCTCAAATTACAAAGATAACTTCCCTAACCTACAGGCAGAATAGAAATTACCCCAGGACCTGAAACTGCTGTTCCACAGCCCCAGGCTACAGACTCCTCACCTATGCTGGACCTGGAAATCACTTTCATCCCGTGATTCTGAAGGAGATAAAAACCCACCAAAGATTTTTTTTCCCCCAATTTCCTGGGCTCTTGGTTAAGCACTCCCTTCCTCCATATCCTCTGTGACCTTCCTGGACTTTCAGAGTAGCAGGCAAGGGACAGCAGTGAGGAAGAGAGGCCATCCTGGACTCTGCCAGACTCAGATTAGATCTCAGCCTCCTTCCTGCCTCCAGCTCTCCTCTCTCCGCCTCTGCCCAACCCTCTCCCTGACCCCTACACACACAAAAGTCACACTGTACATGATTGCTTAGTGATAAGGAGTACATTTAGTCGCCCACTGTAATTTGAAGAGAAAAAATAATAAGATTCTCTAGTCAATTGTGATCCATAATGATCCTACAGGACAGAGTAGAACTGCCCCCCCCCCCCAGGGTCTGCGAGGCTGTAGCTATTTAGAGATGCACATTACCACATCTTTCTCCACCAAACTTTAGGTCCACAGCTGGGCATTTAATCACTGTACTGCCAGGACCTCATTCACTCTCTATTTGCTTCTTAGTTTGTTAAAGGCTAGGTTAATTCCTTTCTCTTGGATAATCCACATGGAGTCAACCATGAATCAGAATACAACCATTCATTTCTACTCAACAAAACACCCAGGATCTCGAATATAAAATGAATTTTGATACATATATATGTTAGATGCAGATATATGAGTGGGGCAGAGCTTTCTTAGTATGCATTTTTCCTGCTAGGCGAGCATCCAGCAACTCCCTCTGAGTTAGTGCACCCAGTGGCATTGCCAGGGAAGGTTCTCTCTGGTCACGGTGAAGTTTTTCATAAAAGCAGTTTCGCTCAAACTTCACTTTTTGTGGTGGCCGACTTAAGAGGCCAGTGTGTGGCTATGACATTTTGTTTCCTGCTTGGGGACAATGCTGCAGAAACTGTTACGATGTTGGACACAGGACACGCTATGGGAGAAACTCAAGTATACGAGTGGCTTTCTCGTTTCAAAAAAGGTGAAATGTCAACTGATGACAAACCTCATTTTGAATATCTGTCAACTTCCCAAACAAAAGAATATGTCAACTTGTAATACACTTGGAATTCATTCTACCAGGTCAGGCTGTTAATCAAGCTTTTTATTCAAAGGGTCTGGAAAAGATTGCGTAATTGTGTGACAAAAAAAAGGCCTAATTTGTGGCAGACGGGGGACTGGTTTCGCCACCACAACAATGCACCTGGTCACACGGTCATCTCAATGTGCCAGTTTTTGGCAAAAAACAGCATACCTCTCTTTACATCAGTTTTCCCCTCCCATCCACACCTCCGGCCCCCACCCTGCCCCCACCCACCTCCATTCCCACAACCCCATCTCAGATATGAAAGACAACCAGAACCCCTATGCCAGAAGGATGGATAGAAGTAGAGGCTTTAAAAACAAACAAACAAACAAAAAAATGTATTGTCAATTGGGTGAAGGTTTATAGAACAGATCATCAGTTTTATAGTCAACAGTCCATGCATATTTTGTTTCATCTCATTCATTGTCATTTCCTCCAAATCACTTATCCCACTTCCTCCCTGGGTTTCCTGTTTCCATTTCTCCTTCTTTCCTCACCATTCTGAACATTGCCCTTGGGGAAATGCTACTCTAGATCTCGAATGGTTGATTATTCTAATGTGCGTGTACATCACCAGGGTGCATGTTCTTTTGTTTTGTAGTGTGTGTGTGTGTGTGTGTGTGTGCGCATGCGCGCTCACGCTAGTTAGAGCTTCTGTCCAACAGACACCCTGGCTAGGGTCAGAGTCAATCGAGTCACAGGCTGATGATACTTCCTTGATGTCATAAGCCTTTTGTATAAGAGCAAGGTGAACAGAGACAATCTCTCTGCCCCTTCACCTGCCAGCTCTCTGGGACTCTGCCACCAGCCCTGAGAGCTGTTGGCACCCTGCCATGTTCCAACCGCCTTCTGAGCCACCTGACTTTGCATCATCTGGCCTGTGATCTCCATTCTTCCAAGTTCACTTTTCTGCCTCATGACCTGCAGCTACTGAGTCTGAAGAAGGACTTACGGACTAACCTCAGACTTGCAGAGTTGAGTTAGCCTGGGTTGGGATTCTGTCTTGATAGACAATTCCTTCTTGATATAAAGTTCTTTCTTATACATAGAAGGGTGTCAATGGATTTGTTTCTCTAGAGAACCCAGCCAAACACATTATGGTACCAGTTGACTGGGGTGGGTGCTAGAGAAACAAATTATGAAGATGGACAGTGGTGATTTGTCTGACCTCTGCTATTAAGCCTTCCTCCTCGCTGGTACTTCCATGAGACTGTGTCTGCCTTCAGGGATGGCCTCCTGTGGGCTGCCCAACCCGGAGAGCTGTCGGCATCCTGCCATGCTCCTGCAGAAATACAGCTCCATCCAAGCTACCACTACCCAGCTCCTCTCTCTGCACCCAACTCGACAACGTCCTTTCCTCTTTGTGCAGAAGCGTTCCCCACTTCTCTGCTTTAGAGGGGAAATACCTCCTGGGTCCATCCCAAACCCTTACATTTCCTGCATTTCCAAAATACTTTGGAGGAGGAAATAATTCATTGACCCAGCTTTGGATCAGATGCCTCTCCACCAATCAGCTGCGAGTGGAGTCAGGAGCCACATTCCATGAAAGGGCCCAGAGAGAACCAGGAAGAGTGGGAGGGAGGAACAGCAGTTTCCAGGCTGAAGGAGACAGATATTAACCAGCATGCAGGGTGGAGGAGTTATGTAAGAGGTGGAAGACTAGATTTCAGCCGTCAGGGAGAACATGCCAGCATTGAGGAGAAAGATAGAAATGTTAAGTCTTTAGTTTAAATTGCTTCTGATCCTGAGGTGATAATGTAGAACAATCAATCAATCATAGTGGTAGAAATCTGTTCTTCTTGAGGTCCAATCGATGAGGTTCAATGCAAGGGGGAGGGGTGTGTACTTGAGGGCTTCATGGTTCTCGCTAAAAGGCATCTGCTCCCGGAGATTTCCACCTTTACAAAGCCCTAGCCTTGACCTTGTTTCTGCCCTGGGAGAAAAGACGCAATAGCACTTCCTCAGAATTAAAGAGGGCCAGGAGACAGTCTTATAAAAGAGGGGAACATTTGTAAGGCAGTCTTTCTGCTGAGGAGGGGATGAGTGAAATTAAACCATGATAGGTGAATTTCATCTCCATGAGAACCAAATGACACACTGGGATAAGCGGGATTACAAAGCCTCATTGGAGCTCCTGGGAAAGCGAGGGAAATGGAGGACAGTGCCATGGAGCCCAGGACTCTTGGCTCCTGTGGTGAAGAAGATGGGTACGAGGCTATGGGACAACGATGGCACTCCTGGACGGAGAACGATCGAACCTGGCTTGTTAATAGACAGGCATGCGGCACCAGAGAGGGCAGAGTCGTCCTGGAACCGTGTGACTGGTTAAAATGCAGATTCCTGGGCCTCGGTGCAGAGTCTACTTCAGTTGGTGCAGTGGGTCGGATATTGACCCTCCCAAGATTCCTTTGGCCTGGCACCTCAGAAGTTGACTTTATTTGACAATAGGGGCTTTGCAGATGTCATTTGTTAAATTAGGATGAGGTCATGCTAGATGAGGATGGCCTCTAAATCCAACGACCGGTAATCTCATAAGAAGAAGAAAGAACTCATAGAAACACTGCTATCCACACCGGCCAGGGCACGTGACGACAGACAGTTTGCAGTGCGTCCACTTCCAGCAAGGAAGCCACCGGAATCCAGAGTAACCAAGGCGAGGGCTCTCCTCGACAGCCTTGCCCATGCCTTGATGTCAGACTTCTAGCCCTCAGACCTCTGAGAGAAAAACATTTGTTGCTGTGAGGAACCGCCTAGCATTGCCATGTGCTATTGTCAGTCACAGGAGGTTAATACCGTTGGCATGGGGTGGGTTGCAAGGAGCCCCGGGGCACAGTGGTTATGCCTTGGGCTGCAGTCCGCATGGTCAGCACTCAGAAAACACCAGAAGCTCCCTGAGGGAAAGACCGGGCTTTCCACTCTCATCAGCAGTTAAGGTCTCAGAAAACCCACCGGGGGCTCACGACGAGTCAGCATTGATTCGATGGCAGTGAGTTTGGTTTTGGGGGTGGGGGGGCTTTGCAGGATTAGACGTGTGCAGTTTAGCTTCTTAGGGGTTGTGCCGTAGGGGGGCCTACCAAACACAACTGGAGGAATACTTCTGTCTGCCCTGGCACTGTTTATGAAGCAAAAGAAATAACTTCTCTTTGTGAAAGCATGTTCCCTGGATGACAGCCACACTACCAGGCTAAGAGGTTCTTACTTATGGCCACACAAGCACAGCCCATTCCACTGAAGCTACATACGCACCAACACTGCTTACTGGAGCTCTTTGGGGGCTCCTTTGTGTCCCTGGCACCCAGAGATGTCACACAGTCACCAGCTAGCCCACCTTCCTGTCGCAGCCTGTGTGTTTTAATGGGATTACACTCAAATCAAGATGCAGCGGAGACAGCCTACATGTTACATGCTTGTCAGAGGACAGTCGTCAGTTCATTGACATGCCTTTCATGATATAATCACAGCTTATTGTCATGATATACTTAATATTCAGTATTTGTATAATAACAACACTGATTTGTTTGCCTTTAACGAATTGCTGCATGGTTTGGAAATGAAAAATTTCCATTCCAAATGCTACCAGAGTTAGCACTATGGATCTCTTGCCTGCGTTTTCTTTTCCTGTCTAAGGCACTCCTCACCCCTTGGTTTGAAGCCCACAGACATTCTAGAGGAAGCAGAAGGGTATCACTTAACAGCAAGAAAGCAGAGATGAAAAAGAACACAAACAGATGGCAACAAATGTACAAATGTGCTTGACACCATGGATGGATGCATGGATTGCAATAAGAGTTGTATGAGCCCACAATAAAATAATTTTTTTAAAACCTCCGTGTCATCAAATAAATTCTGAATAACAGCAACCCTAACAACCCCATAGGACCAAGTAGAACCGAACCGCGGGGCTTCCAAAGCATGACAAGGACAGAAGCAGACTGGTCACGTCTTTCTCCGTTGGATAGCTGGTGGATTCAAACTGCTGACCTTTCAGTTCGCAGCCAAATACTTAACCACAAGGACATTTAGGAACGAAGTGAAGAAATAAGTTACAAATCAGGAGGAAATTTGGGGGATTCACATATTGGATAAGGGTTTAATTTCTAGAATATGCATGAAGAAGTTCTACCACTGATGGGGGAAAAATCAAACAACTAAATCAAAAATTGGAAAAAGGAATTGGGTAGATATTTTACCAAAGAAGATATGCAAATGCCTAACAAACACATGAAAAGATGCTTAATATCATTAGCTATTAGTGGATTATGAAGCAAAACTATTGTGAGATACCATTTCATTCTCACTGGTGCTGTGGAATAAGCATTGGGCTGCTAACCACAAGGTTAATGGTTCAAACCCACCAGCTGCTCTGTTGGAGAAAGAAAATCTGCTCCTAAGATCATGACAAATGGAGAAAAGGTTTAAATTGTCTTAAGGGTTTTGTCTCGCTTGGATCCGCAAGCAATGCTCATGGAAGCAGCATTCCAGAGATCAAAGATGGGTCGCATTAGGAACATATACTGCACCTGGCCCCTTTAGAGTATTAAAAGCAAGGAGGTTTCTTGGAGGACTACAGTGCGCCTGACCCAAGCCATGGTGCTTTCAGTTGTCTCATATGCCTGTGAAAGTTGGACACTGAATAAGGAATGCCAAAGAAGGATCGATGCATTAGAATGTGCTGCTGGAGGAGAATATTCAAAGCACCATGGGCTGCTAGAAGGACAAACCGATCTGTCCTGGAAGAAGTACAGCCAGAGGGCTCCTTGGAGGCAAGGATGGCGAGACGTTGCCTTGAATACTTTGGACGTGCTGTCAGGAGTGACTAGTCCCTGGGGAAGGACATCATGTTTGGTGAAGTCGAAGGGCGGAGAAAAAGAGGAAGGCCCTCAACGAGATGGACTGACACCGGGGGTTCAGCAACAATTGTGAAGATGGCACAGAACCGGGCTGTGTTTTGTTCTGTTGTGCACGGGTTGCTATGGGTCAGAACTGACTCGATGGCACCTAACAACAACAACAACAAAAGCAATAAAGATTTGTAGTCTTGGAAACATACAGAGGGTCACCATGAATCTGACTTGACTCTCTATGGCAACTGGGTTCAGATGCCGATGATAAAAAGAAAAAAAATATTAAGCTAAAGCAAACAAATTACTATTGGCAAGGACACTGAGAAATCAGGGCCCTCCCCTCTTGCTAGTGCAATTGTGAAACGGTGCGAAACGGTGGAAGACAGTTTGGTGCTTCTTTAAAAAGTCAAACAAGCGTCTAACAAATGGCCACCCGGGACCAACGGATACGGGCTGTTTGGCAATCTCTGCTTGGTTGTGACATGTGTTAGGCGACCAGGCACGGTTCGGCTTTTGGAAATGAGTGTCCCTGAACGTGGTGCCATATCTCCACTCTCGTGGTTTGGGTAACGTGTGTCCTGTCACCTACCTAAGTTTTGAAGCTGTACAAGTTAACAACTCTCATATTGCAGTCCAAAAGGCTGTCCTACACGTGGATGAATTCCTTTTCTCAACGGTGTTTTAAATTCCTGTTGTGTTTAAAATACCATTGGCAACGTCGAGGGCCAGGGAAAAGGAGGAAGACGCTCAAGGGGACCAAGTGACGCAGTTGGTGTCTACCAATTGACTAAGTAATGATGCTATCAATAAAGCTACCGTATGCCTCATGGGATCATTTATGATCTTCTCTAATAAAGTGACAATGATGGCTCTAAAGTGAATCATGTATATAGATATATATCCACTTGATCACAGTCCTAATACATGAACAATTCGTTCTTGTGACAGACCCTGATCAGCAATCACCATCTTGAGGAAATCACTGAATATAGCATTTTATAGCAAAGTGTGGTTTAAAAAAAATCAGATGGTGCCCAGATATTAGGAAAAATTTGTGTCTCTGGTCTTAAAGGCTTCTTTCAAAACAAGCAACCATCTATGCGAGGAGTCAGCTAAGTCCACACGGAAGAAACACAAGAGTCTTTGTGATCCAAAGATTGTTTAGGAATAAAATCCAAACCTGGAGGAGGGAACAGTACCAGAGCCTAAATTCTATACACCCAGTTTGTAGAACATTATGGAGCACAGTGGAAGCCCAAAATCTATGTTCAGGGTCCGTATGTGGATTCAGGCCCCAGTGCATCCCCACTGACCATAATCTAGGAATGCAAGGAGCCTTAATATCAGACATAGAGCATTGTAAAATGGATCTTAGCAGCGGAAGTTAGGCTGAAATGCAACACCTTGCCATTCGACTCCCTTTGGACCCATTTTGAGTTTATTCTGTCTTTGCAGTGTGTTTGCTTTCTTCCCCATTGAGGTTTTTCTCTTTTACTCGGCCATTGTTGCTGGGTCCTTCTTTCTGGCTTTGTTGTGCATGTTTTCTGTATATGGAAGTCAGGGCAGGTGAACCTATGAAAAAAGCAGCTGGATTACGAATTACCTGGGGGCACAGAAGGGTGGGTTCGGGGAGGCAGCAGCAACGGGCACAAGAAGAGCATGTTCTGAAAGGGATAGTGGCGATGAATGTGCACAACCCTTTGTAATATGATTAAACGAATTAATTATAGTCGATGTTAACTATATCTCAACAAAATGGTCTTTCAACAAGTCAGACATAGAATTACCACCACTCCTAGGCATATGTCCAAAGAAATTGGAAGGAGGCGCAGGTACATATCCTTGTACAGAAAGACCCATTATGGTGTTTTCACAATAGCTGAAAGTGGAAGCAATCGAAATGACCATTAACAGATGAATGGCTAAACAAAATGTGGGACACACATACAATAGACTATTCCTCAGTCATAAAGAGAAATGAAGCTTAAGCATACGCTACATAGAGATAGTAGTGCTTTGGGGGAAGCATCGGTCGGCAGTGCAAACCCACCAGCTGCTCCCCAAAAGAATGATAAAACTATCGCTGAAGATTATAGCCCCAGAAACCCTTTAAAGCAGGGGTTCTCAACCTACCTAATGCCACGACCCTTTAATATAGTTCCTCATGGTTTTGTTTTACGCAACATTTTATTTATTTTATAGGTACATAGACATTCATGTTATTTATTTTCCAACAGTTTCACTGGCATATAATTTATATATCATTCAATTCAATAGCTCAGTCACATCAAGAGGAGTTGTACAATCATCACCACCATCAGGTTTAGAACATGTTCTTCATTCTTGTGCTCATGATTATTAGCTCCCCATTCCCCTGCCCGCCAACCTCCTCTGCCAGACCCACACAGTTCCTCATGTGGTGCTGACCCCACAACCATAAAATTATTTTTGTTGCTACTTCATAACTGTCATTTTGCTACTGTGATGAATCGGGCCACCCTGTGAAAGGGTCATTCGACCCCTAAAGGGGTCGCGACCCACAAGTTGAGAACCACTGCTTTCAAGGGTCAATTATGAGTCAGAATCGATTCGATGTCAGTAGGCACAGTGAGTTACACAGAGATGAGACTTGGAAACAAAAGAACCAGCATGATATGACCTTACTTTATGAACTATCTAGAGTAGAAACAAATATGGTGTTATGAATTGAATTATAGCCCCACTCTGACTGTGGAGATCCCTGGTCAGCATTGTGAAACCACCAGCCACTCCTTGGGAGAACCATGAAGACTTCTAGTCCCATAAAGAGTTAGAGTCTCAGAAACCCGCAGAGGCAGTTCTAGGGTCGCTGTGAGTCAGAATGACTCACAGCAGTGATAGTGTCACCCCAACGGTGTTGTCAATGCCCATTCCCATGCCTGGGGTTCTAATCCCACGTGGGAGTGGGCTGCCGTTCTCAGGGCAAGGAAGCAGGATGATCATGTGGGGATGCTTTCAGTCTATCTCTTAGAAAAATGTGAAAGAGGCAGACGAAGGAAGCAGAGACGGGAGGAGAGAAATGCAAAGTCGCATGAAGATGACCCTGGAGCAGACACGCAGAGAGACACGAACTTTCCTTCGGAGCTGGCAGACCAGCCTTGCCCTAACACTGGCACCCTGAATGCAGACACCGTGCCTCCTAAACGGTGAAGAAATAGACGTCTTTGTTAAAGCCGCCCTTATTTGTGATATTTCTGTCACAGAAGCACTAGGTAATGTAGTCACGTGGAACCCAGGGTTTATCGTGGTCCCCAGGGATAGGAGAGACGGAGGAGAGGGAGGACCTATTGCTTGGGAGGCACTGAGTTTTTGTTAAGGGTGATGGGAAATTTTGGGAACAGTGCTAAGGATTGTACCACATGATGGAAGTATCTGCTGTCACTACATTGCACATGTAAGATCACATATTTTATGATAAGTATATATATTTCTAGCATAATAAAAAAGTCAGTTGCAAAGACTTGAGACTGACACAGACGTTTCTTAGTACCCTGCTCAAGAGTTTTCACATACCTTGTCAAGATATTTATTTTAATTTTTGACTTCTTCCTTTCCATTGTTTTCAGATAAGTGAAGTGTTCTTAGGAGGTTGCCAGCCCCTGGAATCAGTAGTTCCTAGTGTACATAGGATGACTAAGACTTTTCTTCCTGTCTCCTGCTCAGATTCACCTCATGTTTTACCCCACCCCCGCCTTTACAGACATCTTTGTCTGGAGCCACCATCGGAGCAAGGAAAGAAAGACTGAAAAAAGGAACTAAACGCTGCATTCGGCTGCCTTTATGTTCATTTAGTGCGGTGGCTTGTAGCTGTGGTAGTTACACAATCTGGTGTCAGCTTGGGTCTTGAGAGGACTGAGAATGAAGGGGTGGAGTCTAGCCTGTCAGGCGGGTCATAGCAGATGAGGCCTCTGTGTGGGCATGGCCTTCCCCTAAGGATTCTGGGAACTCCTGTAATTGCTCCTCGGAGGCGGGAGACACTCTCTCTCTCTGCTCACTTCCTGGAAGACATGGCAGCTTATAAGACACATGGAACTGCACTGAGCTGGAGAAGCCACTTGGAGACCCCTGCCAGTGCTGAGATGCTTACATCGCCACTGGATCCACAAGACTTCCAACCCTCTGGCCTGTGATCTTCCTGCATTTGGTGTCATTGCATGTATTTTATGCATGTCCGAAGAGGACTTTATAGATTGGTATCGGACATATGGGCTAATATCGGACGTATGGACTTGATCTGGACGGGACTGAGATATTTTCTCAATATTCAATTGCTCTTGCATATAAATCTCTTTTTAATATACATATGAGTCTCTCTGGAATTGTTTCTCTAGTCAACCCAGACTAACACACTAATACTATTGAATCTTTTTTTTTTTTTAAGAAATGTTAGCTCTTCTCCATACCTTCTAATAATTAGCTGAAGGAACCATGAAAACTCAGTCCTCTTGAGGCCCAGGTGCTGGATATAATTTTATTTGAAATCTCTGTGTCCTGAGATGTGTTTGATCTGGTTCTCTGGTCTGTTATCCAGGAGTACACAAGATGAGAAACATCGTTCCCTGGTCCATCAACCCATGTGATTAGCCTAATTTCTCTCATGTGTGTATAATCCTGTTCTAATCAGGTAAAGAACAACTATGAAGATATGAAATGACCTCTGGGCAATGAATAATACACATAAGCCATCCTTAGGACTTTATTGTTTCTTATGTCCATCTGACAAATCACCCCAAATCATAGCGACTTCACACAACAACCATTTTATGACATCTCATGATTTTGTGAGTCAAGGAATTCTGCTCAGACTCAGCCAGGGGATCCTTCTGTTGCAAGCGATAGCCATCTGTGGTACACTGTGGGGTCCCTGAAGGCTTCGCTCACCTTATCTGCCACTTTGGTTGGGGCAGGTAGGTAGGTAGAGAGGTAGGGTAAGTAGGTAGAGAGGTAGGGGCTGAACTCTGCTAGGAGTGTCAACTAGCTTCTCTCTCTCTCTCTCTCTCTCTCTAAATTCTTTTTTTCAACTAGCTTCTCTAGCAATGCCATCTCAGAAGAGTGAGACGTTTATCACCAAGCTCTCAAGTGACATCATTTTGAGGGAGAGAAGGAGGTAACTGCCTACCTCCTATGGCTGCTTCCAGCACAATGTCACTTCTGTCATATTCTACGGGTCAAGCAACATTGTTGTGGTCATCTTTAATCCACCACTAAGTTCATTCCCCCCCCCCCCCCCCCCCCCGCTTACAGAGCCTGCATCCAGGGACCAGGTCCACTGGAAGACTCTGGAATGTGGAAAAAAGTGCGCCTACCTCCTCCCACGAACAAGTCCACGGCTAAGAAGAGAGGCGGGTAGATTGGATCACTCTGATTCACACACAATCTTTGGTTAGCTCTCCCCAACAATACAATCTGTGAGAAGAGGAATACATTTTAGAAAGAGATCATTTTAAACGAAAAAGAGAAAACACACTGTCGAATCATCTCTCCTTGCTCCTATTTCCAACGTCTGTTTATCTGACAACACCTGGTGTGCAAATGACTTGGCATGCAGAGCTGTAGCTCACAGCGTTCGAGGGGGAAAGTAAAGAAGACCATTTCTTTGAGAAACAGCTCTCGGACACGCTAAGAAGAAATTGCCGTCGAAACTCAGTGACGGTGGCATCTATTCTCCAGGATCTTAGTTCTGGTCTGCAAGGCACGTGGTTAGGCTGGTTATCAGCTGTGGCAAACCTGTGCATCACAAATCAGAGAAGACTTGCCCTTGTAGCAGAGGGTGCGGATGATGAAGGAAAAACAGGACATCCAAGGATTCTCATTTTGGGAGGAAAGTGTTTCTGGTTCAGTTACCTTCCAGATATATCACTGCCTTGCCCAGAATCAGGGCTATGAGGCATGAAACAACCTCGCTTACTAGACTGCTATGCCACCATTGCTGAAGGGTCAACATTTGTAGCTAGAGTTGGGGGAAACAATAGTCACACTATAATAATATCCTTTGTGCGGCAAAGTACGATCAGATATGTGACTAAGGAGAAACTGGACCAGCATCTGCTTTTTGAGGGGTGTTTTTAAGGGATACAGCCATCAAAATGTCTGACTTACAAACTCTCTGAATGCCATGCCCTCTTGGGTCTCTGGGCTCTGCCCATGTCGCTTCCACTGGAACACGTGGGCCATACTGGGTCAATACAGGAAAAGGGAAGCAGAAGAAGGTGGTTGGCACCAAGAAAGTGGCCTTAGGAGCTCAAAAGTGGAAGGTACACGATGTCTCAGTGAGGCAGATGCTTATCGACGCTGTTGTTTGGAGAAGGGAAAGCTCAGTGAGGACTAAAGCAGTCAGGCATCATGGAGGTTGTGAAAAGTTTGGATAAACAGAAAGGTTAATGGCCAGGATTACAGACTGGGGAAATAGCACTTGTAAGAAATGAGTGTGTTTCCAGCCAGTGTTTTGAGCACCTACTCTGTGCCACCTATTGGTTGATCACGAGCTTAGAAGAGGAGCAGACACATTCAGAAACCCTAAGGGACAGTGTCACTCTGTCCTGCAGGGTTGCTCAGAGTCAGGGTCAACTCGAGGGCAATGGTCAAGAGCCAATGGCTTCATCAAGACCACATAGCTCACAAGGGCTGGAATTCACCTTGGGACTGGCGAATGACTCACTCTGTTGTTGTTGTTGTTAGGGGCCACTGAGCTGGTTCCACACCAGGGCCATCCTCACAACTGTTGTTAGGTTTGAGCCCATTGTTGCAGCCACTGTCAACCCATTTTCTCAAGTGTCTTCTACTTCGCTGCCCCTGTACTGTACCGGCCATGGTGCTTGTTGCCCAGCACTGATCACGCCTGATAGCATGCCCAAAGTGTGTGAGAGGAAGTCTCGCTGTTCTCCCTCCTAAGGAGCAGGTGGGTTGTACTTCCAAGACTGGTTTATTTGCTCTTCGGCAGTTTGTGGTCCTTCCATATTCTTCTCCAGCACCGTAATTCAAATGCACTGGTTCTTCTTCCGTCTTCCTTATCCCATGCCTAACTTCCACATGCACATGAGGAGATTGAGAATACCATGGCTTGGGTCAAATGCACCTCAGTCCTCAAAATAACATTCTTGCTTTTCAACTCTTTAAAGAGGTTGAAAAGTTCCAACCATTCACTCTAGAACCTACTAACCTGCTACCGACACAGTGTGGGTGAGTGCAGTGCAGCTCATTACTTCATGTGGCCCTCGTAGCCGGACACCTTCATTTTATGGCATCTTATAAATTCTCGCCTCTGCTGCACAGCAGTGCAGTAGGGATCTGGAAACACAGGGAAGCTATGACAATGAACCCCTCAGACCAGCAGTGAGAGTGGCGACACCGGGAGGGAAGGGGGTGTAGAAAGGGAGAACTGATCATGGGGATCTATGTGTAACCTCCCCTTTGGGGGATGTGCAATGGGAAGGTGGGTGAGGGGAGACTCCGGGCAGTGTAAGATAAGATAAAATAATAATTTATAAACCATTAAGGGTTCATGGGGGATGGGGAGCAGGGAGGGAAGGGGAGAGAAAAAAAAAGGAAAATGAGCTGATTCCAGGAACCCAAGTGGAAGGCGAATTCTGAGAATGACTATGGCAATGAATGTATAAGGGTGCTTTACTCAATTGATGTATGTATGGATTGTGATAGTTGTATGAGCCCCAATAAAATGATTTATTAAATTTTAAAAAAGTTCTCGCCTCTGCCTCGGTGATGTTGTGAACATGGTTGGCTGTTAACAAGCTCAGCACTAAATGCTCCAGGGAAGACAGATGAGGCTTTTTGATACCTATAGATTTCTAGTTTGGGAAATCCACAAGGTTGATATGAGTCTGAATTCGCTCAATGGCAGTGAGAGAAAATACATGTACGTATAGAGCCTTTGGAGACTGAGTCGTCTCGTATGCTAATGAGGCAGAATTAAGGTGGACATACATTTCGAGCCCTCAATTTGCTAAAGGGTGTTCTCGAAGGCACCACCCTTAGTTTCCCTGGGTCTGCAGATGAACCATCTTTGGTATCTGTGTTGAAACAAGAATGCTCTGTTTCAGGCTGCTTGTATTGGGCAGGGAGCCCTGTCAACATAGTGCCTTACAAATGGGCCGCTAACTACAACATCCGCAGTTCAAACTCATCTGCCACTCTGTGCGAGAAACATG
Organism: Tenrec ecaudatus; assembly: GCF_050624435.1. Taxonomy (NCBI): domain Eukaryota; kingdom Metazoa; phylum Chordata; class Mammalia; order Afrosoricida; family Tenrecidae; genus Tenrec; species Tenrec ecaudatus. The sequence goes on from NC_134543.1 coordinate 33,196,288, forward strand.
AGGCTGTCTGCTCTCATAAACATGTATAACCTCTGAAACCCAAGGGGACAGTTCTCTGCCATACAGGTTGCCATGAGTTAGAACCATCGAAATAGCAGTGGACTTTTGATTTAATAGGCAAACTGCCAGCTTCCTTTAACTGAGAAAGTAGAGGCAGGGATCATTGAACTGGCTGAAACTAAACCTAGCCTGCCTAACATGCAGAAATCAACACGTCCTCTACCTATATGTTTGACACCAGAAGGCAATAAGTACACCTCGATCAAAGTCTCAACCATGAGCAAGATGCTTTCTCTCTGACCACTAACCCTTGCCAACTGAGCACTTGAAGAAGAGTAGTGTTGAGCTACCCAGTGATGAACACCGGTGCCATACCCGTTACGGGCCTGAGTGACCACTGGCCCAGGACTCAGGGAGCTATTTGGGTGTTGTGACTACTGATGGACTCTTTGTCTTCTTGAGCTGCCCTTTGAACTTTTATGTTCAGTTTTTTTACTTCACCATTTCTTTCATTTGCCTTAACTACTCCACGCAAGTTTCAGAATCTCTTCTGATATGCACTTTGACCTTTTCTCTCTTTATTGCCTTTAAAAATTTTTCATTTTATTTTCGTACGTAGCAGAGCAGCTCCCTCGCTGCGATCTATTGAAAGTCAGCCCTCGACACAAGGGTTTGTAAAAAAAAAAGAAATAAAAATTTTTCATTTTATTGGGGGCTCATATAACTCTTATCACAATCCATACATACATCAATTGTGTAAAGCACATTTGTACATTCCTTGCCCTCATTATTCTCAAAACATTTGCTCTCCACTTAAACCCCTAGGATCAGTTCCTCATTTTCCCCCTCTGTCCCCACTCGCCCCTTGATAATGTACCCTTGATAATTTACAAATTATTATTTTGTCATATATTACACTGTTTGACATCTCCGTTCATCCACTTTTCTGTTGTCCATCCCCCCAGGGAGGAGGCTATATGTAGATCCTTATAATCGGTTTCCCCTTTCCACCCCACCCTCCCTCCACCCTCCTGGTATCGGCACTCTCACCACTGGTCCTGAAGGATTCATCTGTCCTGGATTCCCTGTGTTTCCAGCTCCTGTCTGTAACAGTGTACATCCTCTGGTCTATCCAGATTTGTAAGGTAGAATTGGGATCATGATAGTGAGGTGGGGGAGGAAGCATTTAGGAACTAGAGGAAAGTTGTATGTTTCATCGTTGCTACACTGCACCCTGACTAGCTCATCTCCTCCCGCGACCCTTCTGTAAGGGGATGTCCAGTTGCCAACAGATGGCTCTTGAGTCCCCAATCTACACTCCTCCTGATTCACAATGATTTGATTTTTTTGTTCTTTGATGCCTGCTATCTTATCCCTTTGACACTTCATGATCACACAGTCTGGTGTGCTTCTTCAATGTGGGTTTTGTTGCTTTTGAACTAGATGGCTGCTTGTTTACCTTCAAGTCTTTAAGACCGCAGATGCTATATCTTTTGATAGTTGGGCACCATCAGCTTTCTTCACCACATTTCCTTATGCACCCACTTTGTCTTCAGCGATCATGTCAGGAAGGTGAGCATCATGGAATGCTAGTTTAATAGAACAAAGTATTCTTGCATCCAGGGAGTACTTGAGTGGAGGCCCAATGTCCATCTGCTACCTTAACACTAAACCTAAAATATATGAACATGGATCTACTTCCCCATCCTCATATATAAATACATTTACATATGTGACAAGGGAACAAAAAGTGATCCAAATCAGTGATGAGGAGGGTGTAGGAGGCCTGGTAGGGCTAGATCAAGGGTAATGTAACCCAGAAGAATTACTGAAACCCAAATGAAGGCTGAGCATGAGAGTGGGACAAGAGGAAAGTAAAAGGAAATAGAAGAAAGAGCTCCCCCACTCCCATGCCCCCTCGGAACTGTCGGTCCCGTTGATTTCTCCTGCAGATTTTTTCTCCAGCCTGCAGAGATAATAACATGCACAAAAACAAGACAGAGCAAAACCAAGCAACAATATACAACAAAACAATGACAAAAAATCAAAACAAAACACAACAATAAAGAAAAGCTTGTAGTTAGTTCAAGGATTGTTTGTTGGCCTTTAGGAGTGTTTTCTAGTCCAGTCTGTTGGGGCACCACGCACTGGCCCCAAAGTCCACCTTCCGCATTTTCTGGGGACCTCGCTGCTCCGTTCCCTTGCTGTTCTGTTGTACCCCCTTAGTATTTTGCCTCGGTGTGGTGGGATCAGATCAGGTGAAATTCCCACACTGTGTCTCTGGTGTTGTCCCATGTAGGGCTATGGGTCAGTGAGGGGTGTCATGTCTCGTAGTGGGGCTGGCCATGTGGTCCTCTCTGTGGACTGGCTGCTCTAATTAGGAACATCGTCCCCAAGGCCTGGTGGGCCAGAATGCGCTCCACTCTCTCCTCCTCCCCCTTCATCTGCTCCCATGTGCTTCGATCAGATATGTCCCCCTTGGAGCAATGGGTTGAAGTCTGGTCCCTCTTTCTCTGTGGAGATATAAACAATACCTTCCCCTTGGGTGGCTTAGTGCCCTGTTACCCCGCTACCCATAGAAATGCTATTTTCATACAATCTTGGTTTCGCCTGATCTCAGTTGTCTTCATGGGACTGGTCTACCCCAATGGCAGGTATGGGATGTGTTACCAAAAAAGCTCAGCTGCATCATGCTTCTGCCAATCAAATCTCCTTTTAAACATTCCAAGGGAGTTGGGTATTTAAAGGAATCTATTGGCAAATGTTCTTTTTGAAAAGTGAAAAACCTTCTTGTCATGAAAATAATCTTTCCATACTCTGTTTTACAAGCCTGTTGTTTGTTGTTGTTTCCCTTGGCAGGTGGGAGGTGCTGGCCTTGAGAGGGAATATTTTAGCCCAGAGGGGAAGCCACAAGTCCCTTTGCCCTTCCCTCCCTCCCCTTTCTCTTTGGAAATCCAGGGCCAAGGTGAGATTTGGACCAGGAGGGTGTGTGGTTGCACTCTGCCTGAATGACTGCTGCCCTAGTAACAGGAGAGTAGCCTTACCCAGCAAGAACTGCCCCTCCCCTCCCCACCCCCGCTTCAACCCCATGTGGTTTTTATGGAAGCTTGGTGCATACACTGAAAGAAATCGCTCGCATCTGGAATGCCATTTATGTATTTTTGGTTGAAATCAAAGTAATAAGAGAAAGGGGTAATCAGAAGTTCTCAGACCAAATGCCAAATAAATCCTTTGTGACTTTTCTGCATGTTCATCCAAGGGTAAACGATCACCAAGTTCAGTGGCACTTTCTCACAGAGAGCCCTGACCTTGGGGATCCTGATGGAATTCTTCACCCCAATGCATGTTTGCATGGGCTGGCCTCTGTGTACATCACTGGTTCACAGAGCCCTTTGTGTGCGTTGGAATCCACCGATGGCAATGCGATTCTGGTTTTGTTTTCTTTGTGTAGAGAAGACTCTGGGAACTGCACGAGGGAGGGGAGAGGAGACGTAACACCCAGACTTGATGCCTTTGCTCCTGGAGTAATTGCTCGGTGGCCCCAGGTTCTTTACGAATATTTACTTACTGTTATTGAAATTATCTCTAAGAAGCTGCAAACTTCCCCCCATATTGGAGCTATAGATAGATCACGGCCTCTTAAACTGTTCCCTGAAGAACTCCTAACACAAGGAGCCTCGGTGGCAGAATGGGTAAAGCGTCGGGCTGCTGGCTGGCAGGTGGGTGGTTTGAACCCACTAGTGGGGGTAGGATGACGAGGCTGTCTACTTCCGTAAGGATAGCAAGGCTTAGTCTTACATACTTGGGACACGTTGTCAGGTGAGACCAGTCCCTGGAGAAGAACTGGCATCATGCTTGGTAAAGGGCAAGGGCAGCGAAAAGGAGGAAAGCCCTCAATGAGAGGGACCGACTCAGTGGCTGCAACAAGGGGCATGGAAACAATTGTGAAGATGGCTCAGGACGTGGACAGTGTTTTGTTCTGTTGAGCACAGGGTTGGTATGGAGCAGAACCGACTTGATGGCACATCTTCTGTAAAGATGCACAGCCTCAGGAACCTGGGAGGAGTTCTAATCTATCTGATCAGTTCACTAAGCGTTAGAATCGACTTTATGGCAGTGGGTTTGGTTTTGAGACCGGCACCATTATTTCTGGTGTCAGATGGATCTTGGCTGAGAGCAGAGAATACCAGAGAGATGATTCCTTGAGTTTTCTTGACTGTGTAAAAACATTAGACTGTGTGGATCATGGCAAAGTATGGGTGACATTGTGAAGAATAGCAATCTCACAAAGAACCTGTTCATAGACTACAAGGCAGTCACTCGGACAGAACATGGGGATGCCACGTGGCTTAAAATCAGGAAGAGTGTGCATGGGGTGGATCCTTTCACCGTACTTCTTCAATCAGTATGCTGAGCAAATTCTCCAAGAAGCTAGACAATACGAAGAAGAACAAATAAATAAAACAAAAGGAAGAACGTGACATCAGGATTGAACCGGGCTCATTAACAACTGTATGCAGATGAGACTATCTGTCCCTCCCATCAAGAGTTGCCCTGTCCCTGTGACTTGAAATCCACTGGCTGGCAGTAGGTTTGATTTATGCAAATGACACAACTCTGCTCGTTGAAGGAAAAGAGGACTAGGCGCACTTACTGATGAAGGTCAAAGACTACTGCCTTCAGCATGGATTACGCCTCCATGTAAAGAAAACAAAAATCCTCACATCGGAGCCAATAAGATCATCACGGTAAATGGAAAAAGACTGGGTTGTCAGGGATTTTATTTTGTGTAGATCGACACTCAGTACCCGTGGAGGCAAGCAGTCGAGAAATTAATGGCATGTCGCACGGGCAAACCTGTTGCAAAGACCTCTTGAGAGTGTTGAAGAGCAGAGAAGCACTTTGAGCACCAGACCAAGCAGTGGTGGTTTCAACCACTTGACGCGCGTGCGCAAATGCTGGACCTGAATGAGGAAGTTCCGAGGAGAATTGATGTGCTTGAATATAAAAAGCGCCATGGACTGCCAGGAGAACAAATCTATCCGTCTTGGGAAAAGTACAGCCAGAATGCTCCTTAGAAGCAAGGATGATGAGATGTCTTTCACACACTTTGGACCTGTTATCAGGAGAGACCAGGCCTGGGAAGGGACATCATCCTTGGTGAAGCAGAGGTCAACACCAAAGAGGACGGTCCCCAAGGAGCTGGATTAGCACCGTGCTTGCACCTGTGGACTCAGACAGACCCAGTGCAAGGATGGGGCAGGATCCGACAGCGTGGCCTTCTGTGTCCGTGGGGCCGCTATGGTGGGAGCGAACCGACCGGATGGCATCTCACAACAACAACTGGCACTGTGAACATAGAACAAACGATTTTTAAAAGGTAGAGGACATTTTGTTTAGGACCAGTGCCGAAGACTACGTAAGAGTCTGTCCTCTTCTTGCCTCTCTCCTACCTCCATGTCGGCAAGATGGTCACGGTGTGGAACTTCTCCTTGTGTTTCCACTGTCTCCCTTTGGATTTGGTAGTGGAGGAACTTTGCAGATACTGTGAAATTGGGCCGATTCCTTCAGAAGACAAAGCAAGCAAGCAAACAAACCTGCTGCCACGAGTCCATTTTTTCTCAATCCATTGCCATGTAAGGCAATCTGACACATATAGAGTTTCCAGGCAGGAGCAGAGAGCCTCATCTTGTTCCTGTTGAACAACTGCGAGGTTTGAACCTCTGACCTGTGGTTAGCAGCCCAACACCTAACCCACAACACCACCAGAGCTTCTTCACAACCCTAGTACCCTCCCCCACAAGTGACCAGAATTTGTAATTTAATGTTGAGAGACAGGAACAGCAATGGTACAGTTTTCATTTAAGAAAGATAGACTAAGGGCCTCCTTTTAAGTTCTGAACAGTTTTTTTGGATCATACCTACGGGAATCAGATAAGAGCTGTACAAGGGGACTTCAAAAAGTTCCCAGAAAAATGGAGTGAAAAGATAAAGGACTTTCCCCACAAACTTCTAAAAGTCCTCTTTTAGACTTGTATCGACTCAAAAGATGCCCAATTCGCCCACTAAACGTCATAATGCTTCCAGACTGCCCTACCACAGGCAAAGTGCACTAATGGATTCCACTAGCTTCAAGGAGTGCACAACACCTGGCTTCATTAGACTGCATCCTGCTGCTGCTGGGAATATAATATTGGGTCGAAGGAGCTCTAGGGGCACAGTGGGTTATAGTGTTGGGCTGCTAACCACAAGGTTAGCAGTTCAAAGCCACCAGCCCCTTGGAGTTTTTCTATTCCCATAAAGATTTACAGTCTCAAAAACCCACAGGGGTCTTTCCACTCTGTCATGTAGGGTTGCTATGAGTCAGAATCAACATTATGTCAGCGATTTGATTTTGTTTGTTTGTTTGTTTTAAAGATCATTTTATTGGGGGCTCTTACAGCTCTTGTACCATTCTATACATCAGTTTTATCAAGCATATTTGTACATATGTTGCCATCATTTTTTAAACACTTATTTTCTATTTGAACCCTTGGTATCAGCTCCTCTTTTTTTCCCTCCCTCCCACCCTCGTGATCTCTTGATAAATTATAATTATTATTGTTTTCATAGCTTATACTGACCACTGTCTCCCCCACCCACCCCCAGTTCCTGTTGTTCCTCTCCCTAGGGGTGGTGGTGGTTATGTGTCAATCATTGTGATCAGTTCCCCCTTCCTCCCCTTCTCTCCCCACCTTTCCCTTATTCTCCTGGTATCACTATTCCCGTTTTTGTTCCTGAGGGGTTTATCTGACCAGGATTCCATGTGGGATCTTATCTCTTATCTGTACCTGTGTACATGCTCCGGCCTAGCCCACAGTCAAAGGCAGGACTGGGATCATGATAGTAGGGGGTGAGGAAGCCTCAAGGAACCAGAGAAATATTGTGTGTTTCATCGGTGCTGTATTGCACTCTGGTTGACTCATCCCTTCCTTGTGACCCTTCTGTGAGGGGAGGTCCCATTGTCTACAGATAGGTTTTAGGTCTCTGCTCTGGCCCCCCTCCCTCTCAACAAGATGCTTTTTGTTTTGAGCCTTTTGGTGCCTGTTAAACGATCCCATCAATACCTCATGATCGTGCAAGCTGGTGTGATTTTTCCATGTGGGCTTGTTGCTTCTCTGCTAGATGGCCACTTATTTAATATCAAGCCTTTACAACCCAAGACACTATATCTTTTGATAGCTGGGCACCATCAACTTTATTCACTACATTTGCTTGTGTACCCATTTTGTCTTCAGTGATGGTGCTGGGAGGGTGAGCATCACAGAATGCCAGGTTGGTAGAACAAAGTGTTCTTGCATTGAGGGAGGGCTTGAGCAGAGGCCCAAATCCATTCACTAACTCCATGTATTGTGATATAAATAAATGTACCTAGGGCAATACCTCTATTTTTATGAATTAATATGTTTACATATGCACATACTTGTTTTTTTACCTCTATCCATAGCTTTGCTTCCCAGATCTTTCCTCTGTTTCCTTTTCCCTTTTCTTGTAACACCATAACACTTACCCTTCTTAGTCATTCCTCTCAGCTAGATTGCTGTTACTCCAACACCCCCAGGATCTCTATGTCCTCCTCGTTGTTGATTTTAATTCCCTAGTCGTTCCCCTGTCTATGGTGTTGGTTTTATTTTCAAAGAACTTTCATTTTAGTGGTGAAGAAAATAGATGGCAATATATTTTTATTTTACTAAAACCATGTGTTAATAGACCTGTGTACTCATAAAAGACCTGTGTCCTCATAAAGGCCTTTCAGTAGACAACACAATGTTCCGGTCTACTATACATGTATATGGTCAATCTGAGTCGGAACCAACTCAGTGAACTCTGACAACATTCAAGTAAAATGCCTTTGATCTCTCTATATCTTCTATCATCCAGATGGAAAATGAGAGATTTTGAGCTCCTAAATATGACTCAGCAAGTCAGTGACATACCTAGAAATAGAAATGAAGAAGGAAACATGTTTTTAACAAGCAATCTCTCCATTAGCTCAGCAGTGCAAACGGGAGAGAGGCAACTTCTTCCCTGTAGGAGCAGAAGGCCAGTGAGTCAGCTCAAGGTGGAGAGCAGGTTTGAAGGGAGACCTCCTGGGGGGAACCTTGCAAAAGGACTCTAATTCCCAGTTAGTCACTTCCTCCCTGGAGGCCAGAGGACCCTGACCAAGCTTTTGGCAGCTGCCCTTCCTGTCCCCTGTGTTTTGTTTGTTTTAATCTATGACTCAGTACCTGTAACTCATGGCTTCTTAGGGCTACTCCTGCTTCCTTGGGGTAGAACCGGGTAGAGGTTGAAGGTACCAGAGTTACATACTGTGAACTCTGTTATGTAGGTTTCTAAAAGTGTTTTATTTTATTATAGCAAATTCATATACATATAAATTTCAATTTTCAGCAATTTTTTTAAAAGCACAATTCAGTGACAACAGTTCCATTCATCTATGCACCCATCACCACCATCCAATTCCAAATTTTAAAAGTCATCATTAACAAAGACTCTGTGTTCCCTAAACTAAGAGTCCCCCTTTCCCCTTCTTTCTCGACACTAATGAACTTTGGTGTCGATGCTCTCTCTCCCACTGTTGAGATCACATACGATCCGTCTTCCTGTGGCCGGCTTACTGCACTCAGCACAGTGTTTTCAAGGCCCGTGCACCAGTGCTTCAATTGTCCCTGTGTAATACTCGGTGTATGCATGTTCTGCAATGTTCTTATCCTGATGGACAGTGAGGTTGTTTCCACCTTCAAGCTATTGTGAAGAGCGGGCACTGGACACTGGCATGCATGTCCTGTATACTTTTGAAGGAAACTTGTCTTGTTGACGTCATTTGCCACCCCCTCTTCTCCGTGAGAATCAGTGCCACATTAACACTCCTGGGCAAGGGTAGGGGCAGCGCCCAACCTGTCAACTGAGTTGCATCCTGATGGTACCTCCTTGGTGTCATAGCTTTTGTGTAAGAGTGAGTGGCACTGAACTCTTTCTCGCTGCCTCCTGGCCTTCCTGCTTGCTGGGACTCTCTGTCTGCCCCCAGGGGGGCCCACAGGGCCACCTGAGAGCTGTCATCACCCTGCCATGTTTCCACTGAACTTGGGCCCAGGCAACTCTTTACCCACCAGCCTCTGGTCTTCCCGCATCTTCTTTCATCTTTCTGCATCATCAGCCTGCAGCTATGTGAGTCTGAAAAGGGCCCTGGCTTACATTGGACTTTGAGTTTAATTGGGCTGGGATGCCTTTTTTATATCAAATTGCTTCTTGATATAAAGCGCTTTCTTATACATGAATGAGGGTGACTGGTTTTGTTTCTCTGTTCAACCCAGCCTGACGCATGCATGTAAGTTGTGCAGAAGGGCATCAAGTTGGTGGGGCCTATATGATGTTAATACGTGAGCTGCCAAAATTTCACTGTTCCAGCCCCTGTAAAGCAGGAAGACGCAAGAGACTGAGGTTACATGAGATATTAAAATCTAATCTCTTCTACTCATTGTACTGTGCATGCTATTTTTGTAAGCTATTTAATTTAATCCTAGTCAAAAACAGATATTAAAGTGAAAAGAGGAATGTGCCAACCTTCAGATAAATATATCTTCATCAGCTAAGATACCGCTTCCCAAAAGAGCCTCTTGCAATTAAGAAGACAAGATTATTAAGAAAAACAACCAATCATCAACTAAACAGAATAGGTTGGAGTGTTTTTAAACAACTATTTTCATTTTAGACTAGATATTTTGAATTCCTATGATATATTTATAATGTGCTCTCAATGGGCCTCTTAAAATGACCCTATTTTGATTACATTAGTTTTACATTGTCAGGTTTTAACATTCACACCCTCTAAGATATTTTTTTACCCTAGACTTTCTACTTTGGCATCTTCTTTTGATTCATATCTTGCTGTTGTTAGGAGCTGTCACATTGGTTATGACTCATAGCCGCCCCATGTCAACAGAATGAAACACCATCCTGCCCATCCTTACAATGATTCTTATGTTTGAGTCCGTTGTTGCAGCCACTGTCAACCTGTCTCATTGTGGATCTTCCTCCTGTTCGCTGCCCTTCCACTTCGCCAAGCTGGCTGTCCTTCTCCAGGCACGAGTCTCTCCTGAGTACACGTCCAAAGCATGTGAGATGAAGTCTCACCATCCTTGTCTCTAAGGAGCACTCAGGCTGTACTTCTTCCCAGAGAGATTTGCTTTTTCTTTTGGCCATCTGTGGTGCCTTCAGTACTCCCTGCCAGCACCATGATTCAGATGCACTGTTCTTCCTTGTTCAATGTCTAACGTTCACATGCATGTAACACAAGTGAAAATCCCATGACTTGGGCCAGGCACACATTGTCCTTCGAAGTAACATCTTTGCTCCTCAACACTTTGGAGAGCTCCCGATGCAGCAGATTTACCCAACGCAATGTGTTGTTTGACCTCTTGTCTGCTTGCTTCCAAGAGCATTGCTTGTGGATCCCAGCAAGGCAGAATTCCTTACGACTTTAACCTTTTCTCCATTCGTCACGATGTTACCTACTGGACTGTTGAGAGGATTCTGGCTTTCTTTATATTGAGTTGTAAATCTGTATTGGAGTCTACTATCCTTGATCTTCATCAGCAAGTGCTTCAAGTCCTCCTCACTTTCAGTAAATAAGATCGTGTTATCTGCATGTTGTTAATAAGCCTTCCTCCAATCCTGATGCCACATTCTTCTTCACATAAGCCAGCTTCTTTGATTATTTGCTCAGCAGACAGGTTGAATAAGTATGATGAGAGGTTGCAAGCCTGATGGCCACCTTTCCTGCTTTTAAACCGTGTTCTCTTGTTCTGTTTGCACACTGCCCCTTTATGCAAGTGTAGGCTCCATATGGGCATAGTGGAGGATTCTGGGATTCTCATCCTTCTCAAGGTTATCCATAGTTTTTTATGATCCACACAGTCAAATGCCTTGGCATAATCAATAAAACACAAGTGTGTTAGTCGGATTGACTTGAGAAACAAATTCATAGAGACACTCATGTGTATAAGAAAGAGGTTTAGATACAAGAGCAATGGGATATTGAGAAAACATCCCAGCCCAGTCCAGATCAAGTCCATAAGTCCAATATTAGCCCATACATCCAATATCAATCTATAAAGTCCTCTTCAGACTCATGAAACACATGCAATGATGCTGAATTCAGGAAGATCACAGGCCAGTGGGTGTGAAGTCTTATAAGCATCTCAGTGCTGGCAGAGGTCTCCATGCGGCTCCTTCAGCGCAGGGCACTAGTGTAGCTCCATGTGTTTTGTCAGCTGCAATGTCTCCCAGGGAGTCAGCATGTGTCCTGCCTCCAGCGAGCTATTTATCTCCTCAGCACCTCCAAATGAGGTCATAAAGCTATGACCTGATTGACAGGTTAAATTTCACCCCTTCCCTCTTAATCCTTTCAAATTGACAACAGATTATGTAACTACCACAACAAGCAAACATCTCTCTGGTATTTCCTGCTTTCAGCGAAGGTTCACCTGGCATCAACAATGTTTCTTGTTTCAGGCTCTTTTCTGAATCTGGCCTGAACCTCTGGCATCTCCTCATCAATGTACTGGTGCAACTGTTGTTAGATTACCTTCAGCAAAATTGTACTTGCATGTGACATCAATATTGTTCTAAAATTTGCCCATTCTGACGGGTCACCTTTCTTTGGTGTGGGTACAAATATGGATCTCTTCCAGTCAGTTGGTCAAGTAGGCCATATTTTCCTGGACTAGAGGAATGAGTGCTTCATCAGCCTGCCAAGACATTTCTGTTGGTGCGCCACCATTCCTGCAGCCTTGTTTTTGACCACTGCCTTCAGTGCTGCTTGCCTGCTGCCTTTCATACCAATGGCTCCTGTTCAGATGCTTCCTCTCGAAATGGTTGAACTTTGACTGATTCTTCTTCGTACAGTGACTGTGTGTTTTTTCCATCTTATTTTTTCAAAAAAGAGTTTTATTGGCATATATGTTACAGATCATAACATTTAATTGTCCAATCACATTGAGAAGAGTTCTGCAATCATCGCCACATCAATTTCAGAATACTTTCTTCTTACAATCATTATTGTTAGCTCCTCACAATTATTAATACTGTTCCTGTCTTTATGAATTTGACTATCCTGGATTTCATATACAGACAATACAAAACATACAAACCACGAACGAAAACAAGCAAACCTAACAGCAACGATGAAGCAGAGGAAAAACATCAATTGAAAAGAAACAGAAAATATTAAAAACTGAAACAACTTTAAAATGGGTCAAGAGGGAGATCCAATGGTGAGCTGTTACATTTTTAACCCACCCACATCTACCATACCCGACGTTCAATACTCTGTCAGCCAGCACGGCTACGCCCATCCCTAGACTTTGTCACGGTGTCAGGCACCGAGACTGAATCTATGTGGGGACGCTGCAAATAGACTTTTGGTTCCCACTGTCATCTATAGTCTTCTGCTAACCAGGAGTCTGGAATTTAAGTTTTGATGCCATTCCCTTCTTCAGATTAGGATTTTATTATTTATAATCCTTGGATCACACAGGCTCACACACCAAAAGCTAATATTAAAAGGGAAAAAAAACCCAACCTTGTTCCATGTGGACTTAGTTAATACCCTTGTCCATCTTCTTTCGATGCTTCCTGCATCATTCAATATTTTCATTTCCTAGTTCAACTTTATCAATATCACTTGTGTATTCCTACTTGTGTATTCCCTGCGTTCTTGCAGACTCAAGACTAGCTATCTATATTCTTTAAACCTGAAGGTTAATCTGGACAAAAGTCTTTGGGCACAAGTATTTGCCCTTACCTGGTAAATATTGTTCCACTGCCTTATAGTAGTAAGTGTAGCATTAGCTCTTTTGTCAGCTTGCCCCTCACCCCCAGGCTTATTGGATTTTACTTTTCTTTAAAATCATTTTATTGGGGGCTCATACAATTCTTATCACAATCCATACATCCATCCATTGTGTCAAGAACATATGTACATTTCTTGCCATCATCATTCTCAAAACATTTGCCTTCTACTTGAGCCCTTGATATCTGTTGCTCATTTTCCCCCTCCCTCCCCAACCCCCCCACCTCATGAACCCTTCATAATTCATAAATTATTATTATTGTCATATATCACACTGTCCAATATCTCCCCCCACTTTCTTCTCTGCTGTCCCTCCCCCAGGGAGGAGGCTATGCGTAGATTCTTGTAATCAGTTCCCCTTTTCTACCCAACATTCTCTCCACCCTCCAGGCATCTCCACTCTCACCACTGGTCCTGGAGGAGTCATCTGTGTCCTAGATTCCCTGTGTTTCCAGTTGGATTTTACTTTTAAACCTTAAAATTTTTTCTAGCAAGAGGTTATACTTTTTTCCTTCTTTGATTATTGCTAGTGAAGCTCCTTTGTTCACTGACTGACTACTTGTGTGCTTATTTGTTTACTGAGGGGAAGCTGTTGTTACTTTGACTATCAACCTGAGATCCAGCTCTTTTCTGTCATCTTTACTTGAAACTCCTCCAGGACGACTTTGGAGGATTCAGGTTGGAGACCTTCATTAGTAGCTAGATCCTGGGGCCCCTATCGATGTCTCTGTGAATGATTCCTCCCCCACCCACCCCCTGAGCAGAAGAAACAGAAGCAAGCTGAGTAATGCACATTTTAATTCACTCCTATTCCAACTGTCTATTGCTTTTGTTTCCAAACTAACTGTTCCTGAGTCCTTTCTACACTTTTTGTCATGAGGGTGAATTTAGTTTATCGCCACTCCTCTTTCTTACATATTTATTTCTGTTGTATTGAGAATATGCACAGAAAAAGAACACATCAATTCAAATGTCTATATGTACAACACATTGATTATGTTCTGGTGCGGTGTAGCCACTCTACCCCTCTTTACCCCTGATGGTGTAGTGAGTTACGTTGGACTGCCAACTGCACAGTCAGCAGTTTGAAACCACCAGCCGCTCTGTGGGAGAGCAAGGAAAGACCTTCGACTCTCATAAAGAGTTACAGTCTTGGAAACCCACTGGGGAAGTTTTACTCGGTCCTATAGCAGCTGCAGAAGTGCCAGTGGCCTAATGGATAAGACACTGGCCTCCTAAGCCAGGGATCGTGGGTTTGAGTCCCATCTGGGATGCCTCTTCTTTGGGAGGTCTGGCTGTTTAGTTGTTATGCGCTGGGTTGCAGTACTCAACGTCAGCAGTCTGAAAACACCAGAGGCTTCTGGGGAGCAAGCTGGGACTCCCATTCGCAGTCACCGTCTTGGAAGCTCCTAGGGGCAGTTCTACAGGGTCCTATATGGTTGGTATGAGTCTGCATCGACTCAATGGCAGTGAGAAAAAAATAGGGTGGCTGTGAGTGATAATTGACCCAAATGGCAGTGAGTTTTCAGGGGTTCCCATCTGTTCTTTGGGGTTGCTATTGTTGGGTTGATCCCCAGTAGACAGGTCTTGAAAGAGCATAATGCTCAAGGCAGATAGTTCCTATTAGTAGTAAAGCTAAACTATTGTTTGGCCTTAAGAAGACTTGAGGGGATATTTGTGGTTTAAGTTTTTGTTTGTTTGTTGAAGTGTTAAAGAGTCCCTTAGGGCAATCGTTCTGGGAGCTCATTCAGCTTCCCTGAAAATCTCCTCCTATTCCAGAAAACCTTGAGTCCACGAGAATTTGAAATTCTGTGTGGCATTTTCCTACTTATTTTTTTGCACCTCCACACAACAGATTGAGTATTTATTGGTAGTAAGAGATCTTTACAATATACTTTCTGTTTATATAATGTGTACATTTCCCCACTTTTGATCAGGATTCTTCTGCAGAATCTTTGGTAAAAATGCTCAGCAGTCCCTAATAAAATGTAAAAGAAGAAAAGAGAAAAAAATGATTAGGGCAAAGACTGTACAGATGTGCTTTATACAATTGATGTATGTATATGTATGAACTGTGAAAAGAATTGTATCAGCCCCAATAAATTGTTAAAATAAAAAAGAAAAGAAAAGAAAAAAAAATGCTCAGCAATGGCAGCGGGGGTACCTTCCAGTTCCTCTGGTCTCCGTTATTAACAACATGGCAGCCAGCACCGGATGATATCTAAATGCTGTCACCACAGCAGCTCCCAACAGACTGGGCTCTGTGCTTCTGCAGCACGCCTGTCACGAGAGAGAGCTTCCTTACCACCAGGAAGCAGAGGCCTGCAGAACCAGTACCCATGTAGTCACTTCTGGCTCATGATGACCCTAGATCAGGCTTCCAGGCTGTCAATCTTACTGCTACAGGTAGCTTCAATTTCTCCCAAGGAGTGGCTGGTGGGTTTGAACCAAGGACAGCAGCCCCACATTTACCTGACAGTGACGCCTGAGTTTCTTGCAGGACCCCGTAGTTCTGTTTCTTTCCTGTCATCTGTTATCATTACACATCTGGTCCCAAGCAAAGGGACTGTGTCTTGCTTTCCTTCTTCCTAGTATCCCCGAAAGGAGCCCTAGTGGGTAGTGGATTATGTGTTGGGCTGCTAACCACAAGGTCAGCAGTTTGAAGCCACCAGCCACCCCTTTGGAGAGACATGAGTCTTTCTGCTCCTGTGGAGGTAGTCTCAGAAATCCACTGCGGCCGTTTTCACCAGGCCCATCAAGTTGCTGTCATGACTTCTTTCCCTCCAATTACTTAAAAGCCCCACCCCCATCATTGAGCAGGTTCTGACTTATAACGGCCCTTTGCAGGGTTTCCGAGCCTCTACATCTCAATCGGAGCAGACAGCGTTCTCCCTCGGAGCAGCTGGTGGGTTTAAACCACTAACCTCGTGGGTCGCAGCAGCCCGGTGCTCACTGCACAGCAGCACCCTCACAAACCCCACCTTGTCCATGAGGAAATTCAAGGGTAGAGAAGCCTAAGGGCACACAGCTATAACCCAAGACATTTGGTTTCATATCCAATTCATCTTTTGTCAAGTTCACTCTTTCTACCATGCTCAGCCTCCTTTTAGATGAGCGGTTCTCAACCTTCGTAATGCCACGGACCCTTTAATACAGCTCCTCATGTGGTGGTGACCCACAACCATAAAATTATTTTCGTTGCTACTTCATCACTGTAATTTCGCAACTGTGATGAATCATAATGTAAATAACTGATTCGCAGGATGTATTTTCATTGTTACAAATTGAACCTAATGAAAGCATAGTGATGAATCACAAAAACAGTATGTCATTCTATATTGTGAAATATTTATGTCTAATGACAAATCAATGACATTTTGCTTGAAGCATGGTGTAGCATCTCCTCTTGGGGTACTCGTATGCGAGCGTACCTGCGTGTGGGCGGACCCGCCTGGAGATGCCTAGAGGAGCATGTCTAGGTGACTTATGGTTGATCATTTTCATTATTTTGTACTAGTTGATTTTTGCTTTTAGCTCTTTGGATACCCTTTCATATATGTGCACTTGGATTTTCTAACGAGGTTGCTAATTCTTGGAGAGTTGAGTTTATCCCACCTCCTTGACATACAGGGCATCTAAGTTGTGGCTTGTGGTCTCCTGTAGACTCACTATTATTCTTTATCCGGTCTTCTTCCTTGTTAGACATTTGTTCTGTGTGCTTCAGCTCATATGTGTATGGGTCTTTAACCTAAAATTTCTGCTCATGTGCATACTTAAAATTCAGGTCTTTAGTTAGATACACCCAAATATATATATATATATATATAAAACAGGTTCCTGGGGGTAAAGGGGAGCTGATATCAAAGAGTTCAAGAAGAAATAAAATGTTTTGAAACTGATGGTGGTAGCAATTGTACAATTCTGCCTGGTCTAATTGATTGTTATGAGATCTGTGAGAGCTCCCAATAAAATGATTAATAATAATTTTTTTAAATTAGATCTTTACTACAAGTACATAGCGAGAACTTCAGAAGTCATTTTTCTAAGCTTTGCTTCATACTATATGCCCTGTAAAAGTGCCCTGGGGACAGTGTCTGGCCTTCTATAATTTCACAAGGCAAGTACAGAATTAAATCAATACCCCAAGGTTGATTCCTCTGAGGCAAAGGTCAGACATACCTTCACCCTCTAAACCAGCAGTTCTCAACTGGTTGCAACCCCTTTGGGGGCCAAACGACCCTTTCACAGAGGTCACCCGATTCATAATAGTAGTAAAATTACAGTGATGCAAAAAAAATCTTACCATAGTGAATGAGGGGGAGTGCGGAGTGGAGACCCAAAGCCCATTTGTAGGTCACTGGACATCCCCTTACAGAAGGGTCTCAGGGAGGAGACGAGCCAGTCAGGGTGCGATGTAGCAATGATGAAACATACAACTTTCCTCTAGTTCCTAAATGCTTCCTCCTCCCCCACTATCATCCCAATTCTACCTTACAAGTCTGGCTAGACCAAAGGAGGTACACTGGTACAGATAAGAACTGGAAACACAGGGAATCCAGGACGGATGATCCCTTCAGGACCAGTGGTCTGAGTGGCGATAATGGGAGGATGGAGGGAGAGTGGGTTGAAAAGGGAGAACCGATTACAAGGATCTACATGTGACCTTCTCCCTGGGGGACGGACAACAGAAAAGTAGGTGAAAGGAGACGTTGGACAGGGCAAGATATGACAAAACAATAATTTATAAATTATCAAGGGTTCATGAGGGAGAGGGGAGCTGAGAGGGAGGGGAAAAATGAGGAGCCGATGCCAGGGGCTCAAGTGCAGAGCAAATGTTTTGAGAATGATGAGGGCAATAAACGTACAAATGTGCTTTACACAATTGATGTGTGTATGGATTGTGATAAGAGTTGTATGCGCCCCTAATAAAACGATTAAAAATTACAGTTATGAAGCAGCAACGAATATAATTTTATGGTTGGGTGTCACCACAACATGAGGAACTATATTAAAGGGTCTCAGCATTAGGAAGGTTGAGAACCACTGTTCCAAACTCTACCATTTTGACACCAACCCTCCCTCCCACTTCTGCTTCTTTGGTTGGTTAACTCATTGCAGTGGCCACACCAAAGTCCCTGATAGTGCTTGCAATTATGGGGTTTCTTAGGGAAGAAAGAAAGAGATTATAATTCAGGATCAGAAATTACTTCAAACAAGACAGCCTCTTTCTCAGCAGGGCTTCCTGCAAGCTTATCTCTGGGCTACAGCCCTTTGGCCTAACCTCTGCCCTGCTTGGGGAAGTGTAACAAAGCTCTATTAGTTCTGATAATTAACTGTCCCCAGAGATCCCACTCAGCCAGTAAGCCTTGGCCAAAGACACTCAGAGGTAACTCCCTGGTTTGGCACACCTAGCTCCCTAGCCAAATGCCCAGAAACATCCTCCTCCCCCGGCATGTGTCTACCTAAAAGTGCTTTGCTTTCTCTCTCTGTTGGCTTGGAAAACCCACTACTCAGTCGTCTCTTGGTTCTGCTGCCCCGCTGCTGCTTTTTGCTACCTCTTGCGGGCTGTGTTCTCACAACTCTGTTTTCTGGCGTGCGGATGTTCAATGCAGGGATCTTGGACTTGAAGGATGCACTCCCATGTCTGCCTCTTCCTTTTTTGGTGGCAGTGAGAGCCCTGTTTCCACTCTGAGATGACTCATTTCTAGCCCAGTGGGATGACAAAACTGGCCAAGCTCTATGTGAGTATTCCATCCATTTTGTTTGTATGGTCCTACCCCCCACCAGAGTGGCAATCACCTTATTGACCCGATTAGCAAGCTAGCCAATTCCCGAAGTGTTCCACAAACACCGCGCATTTGCATGGTTTTACCTAGCCTTTTAGTGAGAGTTTTAAAGACCTTATTAAATAATTCACAGCACTTGCAAACTCATAGGAGGTGCAAATCATAGTCTTTTCAATCCCCTCATTGACATATGCCAGCTGGGTAGTAAAAAGGGAGAATAAAGGAATTGAAGCACTTGAAAGTGTGCTGTTGGCCATCCTGGCCCACCCAGCCTGGAGGATGACATCCCTGCTCAGAGCAGCCGATGCACAGAGAGGACCATATGGCCGGCCCCACTATGAGACACGACATCCCTCACTGACCATTGCCCTACAGGGGACCACACTGGAGACAGTGTGGGACTTGTGCCCCATCTGACCCCACCACACCGAGGCGGGAATACTAAGGGTATGCAACAGATCAGCAAGGGGAGCAGAGCAAGGAAGTCCCGAGGGAATACCAAAAATAGACTTTGGGCCCAGGGTGTGGCACCCCATCAGACTTGACCTGAAAACATTCCTAAAGATCAACAAACAGACTGAACTATTTACAGGCTTGTCTCCTTTTTTGCCATTTTTTTGTGTTGTTGTTGTTTTCCTTTGTTGCTTTGTGCTTTGTTTTGCTCTGTCTTGTTTTTGTGCATATTATTATCTCTGCAGGTCTAGCTAGATAAGATAGGTGGGATAAACACTCTGGAGGAGAAAATAATGGGACCGACATGAGAGAGGGGAAGGTGGAGGAAAGGAAGTGGGTCTTAACAAACCCAGGGACAAGGGAACAACAAGTGATCCAAAATTGGTGGCGAGGAGGGTATAGGAGGCCTGGTAGGGCTTGATCAATGGCAATGTAACTGAGAGGAATTACTGAAACCCAAATGAAGGCTGATCATGATAGTGGGACAATAGAAAAGTAAAAGTAAATAGAGGGAAGAACTAGGAGGCAAAGGGCATTTATAGAGGTCTAAATACAGGTATGCAATATGTAAATATATGTATATATGACAAAGGGGAAATAGATCTATGTGCATATATTTATAGATTTAGTATTAAGGTAGCAGAGGGATATTGGGCCTCCACTCAAATACTCCCTCAATTCAAGAGCACTTTGTTCTGTTAAATTGGCATTCCATGATGCTCACCTTCCCAACAAGATCACTGAAGGCAAAGTGGGTGCATAAGCAAATGTGGTGAAGAAAGCTGATGGTTCTCGGCTATCAAAAGATATAGCATCTGGGGTTTTAAAGGCTTTAAGGTAAATAAGCATCCATCTAGCTCAGAAGCAACAAAGCCCACATGGAAGAAGTACACCAGCCTGCATGATCATAAAGTGTAGATAGGATCAGGTATCAGGCATCAAAGACCCAGAACAAAAAAAAAAAATATCATTGTGAATGAGGGGGAGTGTGGAGTGGAGACCTAAAGCCCATCTGTAGGCAACTGGACATCCCCTTACGGAAGGGTCTCAGGGAAGAGATGAGCCAGTCAGGGTGTAATGTAGCACCATTGAGACATACAACTTCCCTCTAGTTCTTTAATGCTTCCTTTCCTGCCCCCTCCCCACCACTATCATGATCCCGATTCTACCTTACAAATCTGGCTAAACCAGAGCAAGTTTATGGGTAAGTATGTACTTAAGTTTCCAGATAAGAGCTGGAAAACACAGGAATCCAGGACAGATAAACCCCTCAGGACCAATATTGAAAGTAACCATACTAGGAGGGAAAGGGGAAGGTGGGGGGAGAAAAGGGGAACTGATCACAATGATCTACATATAACCCCCTCTCAGGGGGATGAACAATAGAAAAGTGGGTGAAGGGAGACATCTGTCAGTGTAAGATATGAAAAATCATAATTTATAAATTATCAAGGGTTCACAGGGAGGGAGGGTAGAGAAGGGAGGGGGAAACACAAGGAGCTGATACCAAGGGCTCAAGCAGAAAGTGTTTTGTAAATGATGATGGCAAGAAATGTACAAAGTGTTCTTGAGACAATTGATAGATGTATGGATTGTGATAAGGGTTGTATGAACCCCCAATAAAATGATTTTTTTAAAAACACCCCAAACCTCAAATGCACCAAAAAGAAAGAAAGAAAAAGAGCAAATACTTCATCAGAAACTGGTGATAAGGATGGAGACGTGGGATGATAAATGGACCCATTTCCACACTTGATTTCAAGCTCTTATCCGACCAGTAACACCCGAAGTGGGCGATGCACATTGTGCCCCTTGCTCAGTGCAAGTGGCCAGCAGACACTCAGAACTGAAGACAGCATTTACTGAGCACTCCTTAGGGACCAGGCCATTTTCAAAAAGCTTCACACTATCAACTCACTTAATCTTTGCAGAAAGCTAGCAAGTAGGGTCTGTTATTATCCCTATTCGGTGCACGAAGGAACTAAGGCACCGAGACAAAAAGCAATTTACCCATAAGCTCCCAACTCATCAGCGGCCGACCTGGGGTCTGAACCCTGGCAGCCCAGCTGAATGTTACAGTCCTTGATCTTCATCAGCCGGTGCATCAAGTCCATCTCACGTTCCCTTATTCTTTCAAAACCGTTTCATTGGCACCTCATCCACACCTCATACAATTCAATAGTTCAATCCTATCAAGAAGATCTGTGCAATCTTTTACCACAGTCAATTTTAGAACATTTGCTTCTTCCTTGTGCCCTGTTATTCGTGTACCTCTTCACTTTCAGCAAGCAAGTTATGTCATCTGTGCATTGCAGGTTGTTAATAAACCTTCCTCCAGTCCTGATGTCTCATTCTTTTTCATATAACCCAGCTTCTCTGATGATTTGCTCAACATACAGATTGAATAATTACGGTGAAAGGATTCAACTCTGACATACGCTTTTCCTGGTTTAAACCGTGGGGCAGTCTTGTTCTATTAGCACAACTGCCCTTTTCTCCAAGTACAGGTTCCATATGAGCACGATGAAGTGTCCTGGAACGCCCATTCTTCTCAAGGCTATCTGTAGTCTGTTATGATCCACACAGTTTAATGCTTTTACATAGTCAATGAAACACAAGTGAACATCTTTCTGGTAGTCTCTGCTTCCAGCCAAGATCCACCTGACATCAGCAATGCTATGCCTTGTTCTAAGTCCTCTTCTGAACCCAGCCGGAACCTCTGGCCGTTCCCTGTCTATGTACTGCTGCGACTATGTTGAATGATCTTCAGCAAAATTTTACTTTCATGTGATATCAATGATATTGTTTCATAATTTGCCCATTCAGTTGGGTCACTCTTCTTTGGAATGGGCACAAGTATTGATCTTTTCCATTCCCTTGGCCGAGTACCTATCTTCCAAATTTCCTGGCACAGACGAGGGAGTGCTTCCAGTGCTTCATCAGCTACTGGAACATTTCAGTCGGTTTGCCATCAATTCCTGGAGCCTTGATTTTGGCTCATGCTTTCACAGCACCTGGGATTTCTTCCTTCAGGATCGCTGGTTCTTGTTCATATGCTACCTCTTGAAATGATTAAATGTTGATCAGGTTTGTTGTTCTTATTTGGTGCTGTGACTCTGTGCCTTCTTCCCATCTTCTTTTAATGCTTCCTGCATCTTTTAATATTTTGCCCAGAGAAATTTTCAATATGTAACTCAAAGGTTAATTTTTTTCATGAGTTATTTCAGTTCAAGAAATGCTCAGCATGTGTGTTCATTTTGGTTCTGTACCTCTAGATCTTTGTCCATTTCATTAATATACTTTACTTTGTCTTCTGGAGATGCCCTTTGAAATGCTCTGTTCAGCTCTTGTAATTCATCATTTCTGCCATTGATTTGATACTGTATCATCAAGAACAAACTTCTGAGTCTCTTCTGACATCCACTTTGATCTTTTCTTTCTTTCCTGTCTTTTGAATGACCTGTTGCTTTCTTCATGAATCATGGTCTTGATGCCAACCCATAGCTCATCAGGTTTTAGGTCATTAGAGTTTAATACATCAAATCTGTTCTCAAAAAGTGGGATAGATTCAAGGTGGGATAGATTCAACATCACATTTTCATTTTTGTGGACTTGTTTTAATATTCTTCAGCTTCAACGTGAACTTACATATGAGCAGTTGTTGACCTCCTCCAGTCAGCCCTGGTAATTGAGCTTCTCCATGATCTCATCTCACAGATGTGGTCAATTGATTTCTGTGCATTCCATTTGGAGAAGTCCATGTGCCGAATCACCTTTTGTGTTGTTGAAAACGGGTACTTGCTATGAACAAGTCATTGGTTTTGTAAAATTCCATCACACGACCCCCAACTTCAGTCCTCCCACCGAGACCACATTTTCCAACTACATTTCCTTCCTTGTTTCCAACTTTTGAATTCCTATCACCAATAATTTTCAATGCATGTTGATGGCATGTTTCATCAATTTATAATTGAAGACATTGGTGGACTTCTTCAATCTCTGCACCACTAGCTCTCATGGTTGGTGTCTACATTTGAACAATAGTTGTGTTGACTGGGTTTCTTGTATTCAGACAGACATTACCCTATCACAGACAGCATGGTACTTCAAGCCAGACCTCACGATGTCATTTGTGATGATGAATGCAACACCTTTCCTCTTGATTGTCTTTCCAGGGTTTTCTGATTCGGAATGGCCAGGACCACTCCATGTCATCTCACTAATGCCTAGAACATCAATCTTCATGCACTCCATTTCATTTTTAACAGTTTCCAATTTTCCTAGATTCATAATGCATACATTCCAAATTCCAATTAGTAGTTGATGTTTGCACATGTTTCTTTGTATTTTGAGTCATGCCCTCTCTGCAAATGAAGGTCCCAGAGGCGTTTCTCCATCCGCATCATTCTGCTTGACGCTGCTTTGAGGCGGCAGCTCTTCCTCAATCATATTTGCAGTGCTTTCTGATCTAAGGGGCTCATCATCTGGCACTATTTCTGGCAATGTTCTGGTTCTGTTCATTAAGTTTTCAGTTACAATATTTTGATGCTATCTAGAGGAGCTCTGGTGGTGTATTGGTTACAAGTTGGGCTGCCATCCTCATGGTCAGCAGTTTGAAACCACCAACAGCTCTGTGGCAGGAAGACTGGGCTTTCTACTCCCTTAAACAGCTAGTCTCAGAACCCACAGGGGTCACTGTGAGGCAGCACTGACTTCCTGACATGAGTTTGGTGTGGGTACAGGGTTGACATTGGTCATTCCTCTGAAGTGGCCAGCCATTCTTTCTTCACAGTCTGTCCTTAGTCTGGAAGCTCTGCTGAAAACCTCCCGGTGGGTGCCCTGCTCGTGTTTGGAACACCAGTGACACAGCCTTCAACACCACAGCAACACGCACGCCGCCACAGTATGGCAAGTTGACAGACAGGTGGCGGTACTGGTTTGTTTGTTTTTTAGCAATTCTGTTAAATGTATGTACCTGTTTCTTATCTGCTGATGGACAGTTTGGCTGTTCCTAAATTCTCGCTGTTGAGAAAGGTGCTGTACTGAGCACGGGTTTCTGCGTCTGTCCATGCCATGTCTCTCTCTTCCTTTGGGCCCTCACCCAGCAGGCGGATTGCTGGATGATACGGAGCTTCCACTCCCTGTCATTGGAAGTCGTGCCTTATCGCCTTCCACAATGGTTGCGGCATTTACCGACTCATGCGCAGTGTATGCGGTTTCCAATCTCTCTGTACCCTCCTCAGCATTTCTTGTTTTGTTTTGTAATTAGGCTGTATTGTTGATGGAAGGTGATATTTCATTGTTGCTTTGAGTTGCATCTCACAGATGACTCATGACGAGCAGTTTTTCTTTCTTTCTTTTTTTTTTTGAGCAGTTTTTCATATGCTTGTTATTTTTGGTGAAATCTGGATGTAATTTTTGGTGAAATGTCTGTTCATGTGCTTTGTCCACTTTTTCTTTGGGTTGTTGGTTGTTTTCTTAATGCAAGCTTGCAGTTATCCACAGATCTTGGAGATTAGTCCTTTGTCTGTGTCGTCCCCAGAGACCTCCCCCAGCCCGTGGTTCCTCCTTATGAAGTCTTGTGATGCGCATGTCTTCTTATAGGTTGGTCTATTTTGTCTTCCACTATGTGAGCTTGCTTTGTGATGTTTGATAGTATGGATTTGTCTTGCAAAAGGGCCCTTAAAACTGTCCCTGTTTCCTCATGATCTTTGTAGCTCTGGGGCTTACATTCAAATCCTCTGTCCATCTTGAGTTCATTTTTTATAGTTTTGGGTCCTGTTTCATTCTTCTGCAGATGGAGATCCATTTTCCCAGTACCATTTGTTGAAAGGAGTATGTCTTTCCCATTTAATGTTTTTTGGTCCTTTGTTGAAGATCAAGTGTCTGTAGGTGGATGAATTTGTTTCTGGGTTTTCGATTCTGTTCTATTGGTTTAGCTATCTATCATTGTACCAGTACAGTGCTGCTGGATCTTTTGGTTTGTTTCCAACAATTTTGGGGGGTGGGGGTCAACCCTTTGGGATTTTCTGTGTTCAAATCATATTACCTGTGAATAGTGAGAGTTTCACTTCTTTTTTGGCCCATTTTCACTCTTTTGATTTCTTCTTGTCTGATGGCTAGTGTGGAAACTTTCTGCACACGTTGAATGAGAGTGGTGGTAAGGACATGGTTCCCATTCACATGGGGAATGCTTTCAGTTCTTCCCCAGTGAGCAAGATTTTAGTCATTGGTTTTTCTCTCTCAGACTTCTGATCTTGTTCTGTCTCCTGAATGACCATGTATTTCCAGAAAGCAGGAGTTTCCGCTTCAGGTGGTGAATCATGATTGTTCTAACTCCCAGGGCTGAGTGGTGTGAAACTGACTAGGGGTTCTGGAAGGTTCCCTGGCTCTCAAGAGGAGTTCAACATGAAGTGCACGTTAGACAGGATGGTGTACAGAAACAGGCGATGCTTGAATCTGATTCAGCTTGTTGGCATCACAAAGGGTTAGATCAAGGACAAACCTAAAACATGAGGCTTAGAGAGAGGAGCGAGAGGAAGAATTGGATCACCGAGCCTCAGAAATAACCAACCTAGAAATAACGTAATTACTGGGCATTTTACCGTGTGAGATGCTAACGTTTGCTTATTATTTAATCAGGGTTTCTCAACCTTGACATTGTTGACCTTTGGGGGCAGATCATTCTTTGTTGTGGGAAGTTATAAGATGTACAACAATATCTCTGGCCTCTGCATGCCGCTAGTGTGTCCATAACTCCATTTGGACGACCAAATATGTCTTCCGATATTGCTGAATACCCCCGAAGGGTGATGGTGGGGCTCTTTCCACCAACTGAGAACCACTTGCTTAAGCCCGTGGTCTCTGCGAGGAGCGAGCACAAAGGATCCATTTGGTTGTAGGAAAAAGGTATTTGCAATTTAAACATATCTCATGCTTTAAATTGTTCTAGGTAAAAAGTGTGTTATTACGAACACTGGTATAATAATCCGTGAACATAATTTAAAAATAAATGCATGAATCTGGAAGTATATTTCCCTAATGGTTTGCAATAAGAACATGTGGTCTCAAAAATTTGTAAAGCATTTATTTAAATCACTGCCAGCTCCATTTCCTGTTGCCCACAGCTCAAAGCATCCTTACTCCCTCAGAGCCCCACGACCTAACACCGACTGACAGTTTACACCGACTGACAGTTTACTGTGTGCCAGACATCGGGTGGAGCCTTCTCCTGATTCTCAAAACAACTCCAAGAAGTGAGTACTGTAACTCCTCATTTTACAAGGGAGACGCCAGAGGCAAACATGTATTCAAGAACGTGCCTAGGTCGTAAAGCTGGTCTGGGAGGGAGCCAGGATTAGAACCCATGGCGTTTAGCTCTAGGCCCTGTGCCCTTGAACACCTGTTATATACCAGAACTAGGATTTTATTTTACAAATCAAAAAACCGGGTCTCAAAGAAGATAAAGAACTTCTCAAGCCCAAACAAGTCCCAACAGAATCTAGGATGTCTGTGGAGAAGAAAAGATAATTGACGTGGTGGGAATTGGGCCTCACAAGGAAGTGTGAGTCTTCTTGGGAATATTCTCCCACTCCTCATGTGCTTGGGGGAAACACACACACACACACACACACACACACACACCACACAACACACACACACACACACACACACACACACACACACACACCACTTTCAAGTGCCACAATGCCAAGAAAACTCCTCCTTTGACTCCTGGGTAATTATTTTTTTACTTTAGAATACAGGGAGGGAGTTCCCGAGCAGAGCACATGGCTGATGCACTGGAGTCTGTCTGCCTTGAGACACATCAGGGGATGTACATACGTCTGAGAAACACTGAACCCCTGGTGCTCCACGGGAGCAGGCGCAGTGGAGCCAAGGGGCTGGGTTGAGACAGAGCAGAGGACAATGAGACTATGGGACTGTGGAACAGAGTGGCCAGCCGGTTTCCTGGTCTCAGGAGCCAGAGGTCAAGGGGCACATGATTGAGAGGTTAAGGACCACAGAGAGAGACATGGCTGCTGGCTGAGGACAAGTGCTGCTGCAGATCCAACCCTGTGACTTCGTGTTTTAGGGTCTGGACATGTCCTAACCTGCTAAGCTCCCTCATCGTGAAACCCACCAAAATACAGGGAAAACCCCTACTCTGGTGACAGGTTGAGTCAAGCTGGCTTTGCAGGCCACTGGTTAGACAAGGAAGCCAAGGAAACCCTGTCACTGACGAAGCTAACAATGGCACGTTCCAGTTTCATCTGCCGACTGAGAGAGATGACCTGGGTAGGCTCTTTAAACTGAAGGTCATTTTTTCTGGGGAAAAATAATAAAAGAAACGGTTCCTCTGACCTTCAGTGCCAAAATGCCTTTATGTCCCTCTGTGTGTGGCAAAACACGGGCCATTTCTTTCTTTTCTTTTTCTTTTTTTTTTTTACAGAGGAGAGCACGAACACAGTCCCCCACTACCATGAATTCCGCAGTTGAATTTTCCACATTTGGGATACACCCGCAGTGCAATGGGTGAGCCTCGTGCTGGGAAAACCACCTTCCTGATCCTGGTGTCTCTCCTGCCAGGTAAATAGAATGTGGGCAATTTCACAGTCTCTTCAAACCCATCCATGCCAAAAGCTGCTGCTCAGCACACGTTGTCAGTGCCCGAGGGTGGCCCAGGGGACGGCATTCTCCACCCAAAGGTGAACTCATGAGCAAGTGGAGGGCCCACCACCAGCCAGAAGATGCCCATAGAGTATGCATGAATGTCCCACCCTGAGGCAGCATGACTGCAAACAAGAAGCCTGGTCCCAGAGCCTCCCTGAGAGTCTTCCATGACTCTGTTCGGGATT
This sequence comes from Tenrec ecaudatus, assembly GCF_050624435.1. Lineage (NCBI taxonomy): Eukaryota > Metazoa > Chordata > Mammalia > Afrosoricida > Tenrecidae > Tenrec > Tenrec ecaudatus. The sequence continues at coordinate 33,224,277 of NC_134543.1, forward strand.
GAACAACTGAAGAGATCTTTGTGAAGGAAGCACTCTCGAGGCAGGGATTGCTCTGGGTGGTTGGGACCAAGCAGTGATTATAGTAGATCCAGCCCTGCCCTCATGGAGTTCCCCTTCTACATGGGAGAGACACACAATCCACACCTGAGCCCCTAAACATGCAACTTGTTAACTGCAGATGCAGTCGTGCAGCGAGGAGAGATGCGACAGGATGGGGGTAAGGCAAGGTGGGCTATGAAGGTCCCTTTGACAAGGTTACGTTTGAACAGAGACCCGAAGAAAGCGAGGGAGCAAGCCCGGGAGCTTTCCAAAGCAGAGGCAAAGGTTCTGAAGCAAGACGATGGTCACTACGGTTGTGGAAGAGCAGGAAAACCAGAACGTGTAAAGCGCCGAATGAGCAGGGAGAGGGATGGGAGATAGAACCAGGTGTAAAGACTCGGGGACATGCGTCGAGGTTTTCTCCGAGAGAAATAGGAAGTCATTCAAGATTTCCAACAGAAGAAATAGATGAATAGATTGACTTTTTTAAGAAAGATAACTTCGGCCCCTGTGTGGACCGTGGCATCTTTACGATTCAGCATTTCATATTATAAGTAAGAAAGGTAACAGTTCTGTGGGGGAAAGATTAATGGTAGGTAATTTGGAAGAGAGGTATGGGATGCTTTGGAAATTTCTCCTGGGAGCACCAGGGAAGGCTTCCTGGAGGAAGTGATTTTAAGCTGGGACTTAAGTGATGAGTCAGGTGAAGGAGATGAGGGGAGGAGCCGAAGAGAAGAGCTTTTTAGGAGGGGGATTACACCTATAGGCCTGCAAGAATACAGCCTCAAAGGGGGAACTGTACAGATCAACAATACGAAGCATGGTAGGGTCAAGACAAGGATGTGGGTTAAGGATGGAGGACTGAGAAACCTGGTCTTGTAGGACAAGGTGATGAAGACTGGTCAGAATCCTAAGACCCTGGAGAGCGATTGAAGGGGTTTCTATAAATCAGATTTGCCACCCAATCAGGTTTGTGTTTTCAAAAGATGACTTAGACTACAGTTTGGAAAAGACCCTCAAGGGGCATGAGTGGGCAGAGGAAGCCTGGTTAGGAGATGGCCTAGCCAGACAAGTAGCAGGGGGAATGGAAAGACATACCTGGATTTGAAGGGTTCTTGGGAGGTAGGATGGAGCAAAGTTGGCCCTTGTTTGGGCAGAGGGGCCATCTAGTAGAACTCCATGACCTTTACGCCTGGTCACCAGGATAGATGAAGATGCTATTTCTGGGAGGGGGAAGCAGCAGGAACAGTTGGATCATTTGGAATTCAAAGGCTCTACAGCAGCGGTTCTCAACCTGTGGGTCACGACCCCTTTGGGGGTATGGAATGACCCTTTCACAGGGGCCGCATGATTCATCACAGTAGCAAAGTTACAGTGATGAAGTAGCAACGGGAGTAATTTGATGGTTGGAGGGTCACCACCACATGAGGAACTTTATGAAAGGGTCACGGCACGAGGAAAGTGGAGAACCCCTGCTCTGCAGGCAAAGCTGTGCTAGAACCATGTTTGCAGGCAAGCCAGTTGCTCAATGGTTAGTATCTTGAAATAGGCCACAGCGGGAGTCTTTATTCAATGGAGGCAAAACATAGCCTTTCTTCTCCTGAGCCAGTTTAGGGCACCTGACTGTCTCCTGGGAAACTCTGGCCCCCCACTTCAGTCAGAGCCCTCCGTGACTACTTTTTCCTTTGGTTAGTTGGTCCTTCAGTTGGCTGAGAATGCGGCTCATCACTCTCTAATTTTGTTACAAAATGCCGATCTTGCTACTGGAATTAAATGCTCCGGTACCTTTATATGTAAGGATCCTGAGGGGCGCTGGGGCTGGGACTCTGCTGCTTACTGGCAGGTTCAAACCCACCAGCCACTCAGCAGGTTACAGACAGGGTTGTCTGCGTCTGTAACGATGTACTGTTATGGAAACCCTGCAGAGGTTCATGATGAGTCAGAATCGATTCAACGGTGGCAGGTTTGGTGGACCATCCTGTGTACAGTTTCTCTCCCATGGGCCCTTGTCAGAGCGGAGAGCAGAGGGGGCTGTGGACACTGTCAAGGACCCGAGTTAAGGAGAGGCGGGGTTATAGTAGAGCCCTGCCGCTGATCAGCAAGTTGTCATTGGTGTGGCTTCCAAAGCTCTGTGGGCGCCATGTTCTTAGCAGATAAGAAGACCCAGCTTCCAAGAGTAAATAAGTAAGTCAAGGTGTGTGCGTGTATATGTGTATATATATATGTGTGTGTGTGTGTGTGTATATATAACCTTAGCAGTTACTGAATAAATTCCAGTTAAAATCAAAGCAAACTAGTGGTGAGAGGGGCGATACTGGGAGGGTAGAGGGTGAGTGGGGTGGAAAGGGGGAACCGATTACAAGGATCTACATATAACCTCCTCCCTGGGGGACAGACAAAAGAAAAGTGGGTGAAGGGAGACATCAGACAGGGCAAGATATGACAAAATAATAATTTATAAATTATCAAGGATTCATGAGGGAGGCGGGGAACAGGGAGGGAGGGAAAAATGAGGACCTGATGCCAGGGGCTTAGGTGCAGAGCAAATGTTTTGAGAATGATGAGGGCAATGAATGTACAAATGTGCTTTACACAATTGATGTATGTATGGATTGTGATCAAGTTGTATGAGCGCCGAATAAAATGATTTTTTAAAAAGAAAGAAAGAAAATCAAAGCAAAATAGACTGTTAGCCCACCCATAAACGAAACAGATGGCTGGAAGAGGGCGGGTTGGCCTCTTTTCTCTTATAAAACTATGCTTTGACGTTAGGTTATGAGAGTCTGATCGTGTTACCTAAGCTCTAAGCCCTAACTCCCTTCTCTACCGAGTGGGGGCGGGGGACTTCTTAGCTGCTATCTCCTGGATGGTGCCGAAGACTAAGTGAGAGGAAGCACTCAGCCTGAGAGGGGCCGAGCATGTAGCAAGTACCCTCGAGAAGCAAGCCAGGGTGCTCCTCGGAAGCAAGGATGGAGAGACTTTGTCTAAGATAGTTTGGGCATGTTATCAGGAGAGATTAGTTCCTGGAAAGGGGCATTGTGCTTAGGGAAGTAGAGGGGCAGTGAAAAAGAGGAGGACCACCCTTGAGATGGACCGACATCCGTGAGATGGGCCGACACCCGTGAGATGGACCGACATGCCATGAGATGGACCGACACACCGTGAGATGGACTGACACACCGTGAGATGGACCGACACACCGTGAGATGGACCGACACACCGTGAGATGGACCAACATGCCGTGAGATGGACCGACACGCCGTGAGATGGACCAACACGCCGTGAGATGGACCGACACGCCGTGAGATGGACTGACACGCCGTGAGATGGACCGACACACCGTGAGATGGACTGACAGACACAGTGGCTGCAGTGGGCTCAAACATAACAGCTATGGGGCTGACGGGGGACTGTACAGCGCTTCGTTCTGTTGTACGCAGGTCGCCGTGGGTCAGAATGGACTCAGTGGCACCTAACAGCAACCCACAGAAGTGGATTTGTTAATAACAGCTTCTCTTGGTGTCTCGTTCACTCACTGAGAGGCTGCATCTGGTTTCATTAGATTAGTGACCCCTTGCCTCTGCTTTGACTGCCTGTGGAACACAAGACTGTGTTTGACGTGTTCATGGTAGACCCGTCAATTTTGGAGGCTGTGGTGAGAGAAGTTGAAGGGGGTTGGGTGACCAATAAAGTCAACCCAGAGATAAGCCTGACTTGGCCTAATTGGTTGAAAGGCCCCAAGAAGCAGGTCACATTCTTTGCCAAGGGCACCCCAAGTAACTCTTAGGATACCAGTCTTCTCCTTTTCTATTTCATGATCTTCTTCCAAGATTCCCTGGATCTCCTGTCTAATGCCCAGATTCCGAGGTTAGCAGGAACTTTGAGGAGGCAGGCAGATACTGGAAAGCACGACAGGCGGGATGCGAGGAAATTCAGCCATCTACACATTCAACAAATATCTGCTGAGTACCCAGGCTGTGCTGTGTACTTCCGGGTGCTAGCGATATAAATAAGGAAGTCCTTTGGGGCTGTCAACACCACTGGGAAGAGAGACGCATAAGTTACAGTTCATGACACTTACCATGACGATGTTCTCCACCACAGGGGACAGCCAGCTTACCTCCAAGTGGTTACCTCAAACCACGAGGACATTTTCTTTGTGTCCAACATTGTTAAGAGCTTGGGCAGGTACCACGGGCATCATAGAAAGTTCCAGTTCCTCTTCTGTAATTCTCTGGATTTTGCCCTGCTCCGTGGGATTGGCATCCACCCCAGGCTAAACGTACAATAGCTGTAACCATTCCAGCTGTCATGCTAAGCCATCAGCTGATCGAGCCAAAGCAGAGGAAGTGTGGTGCTGGAGGGGGTGCAAGTTTGGCTACTAACCCCACGGTCAGCCTTTCCAATCTCCCAGCTGGGCCATGGGAGTCAGAAGACGCACGCTGCTTTCCTGTGAAGATTGACAGCGTCAGAAGGTCACAGGAGCAGTTCTGTTCTGTTCTCCAGGGTCACCGTGAGTCGCCATCAGCTCTGTGGCAATGAGGAGTAGCCCGGAGAAGAAAGAGATGTTTCTTCTTCTCGTTCTTCGAAGACAGGAGGCTTTTCTCCATGTTCCCCATTAGATGCATGCTCTTGCCTTGGTCCGCAGGATCAAGTCGCATGTTCATTTAAAATTCACCACTGGCAAGAGGAACCAGGTAACCTTGATCGGCTGTGACTAGTCAGGATTATTGGAGTGACTCATAGTCCCTGAGTCACATGGGGAAGAAATGGATTCGGTGGGGTGGGGATTTGCATTCTTCTGGTGAAGGAGTGTGGCGGAGAGATTCTGTGCGGAATGGCTATCTGACCACTGCACATGACTGGGAGACGCTAACTCTAAAAGGTGCATGCACACTATATGGTGGGAATACACAAAGGGGACCAGCACCCGTCCACCCCCCACCCCGAGTCAGAAAGAAGAAAGGACAATTGGGAAGTTTTGAAAAGCTGAGGTGACTTGAGACCTGAGTGCACTATAGAGAACACAAACTTGAAAACGGTGCTGAGTATAGATTGAGGTTTTATAAGCTTTTCTTAAAGGATCTGGCTCAATCCTCTAGCAAGTGGAGTCACTGAATATTTTAAAGCCTCGAAATGGAAAAGGGGATAACGGTTTGTTGCATGTCTGTCTACCATGTGCCAGAAGCCATGCCAGTGCTGACGTCGATTCCTTCCTTTAATCCCCACAGAAAACCCAGGAGAGGGCCATGACTGGCCCCATCGAACAATGAACAAATGGCTCATGAAGAACCAATCGTTCCCAAGGACAGGACCGCAGATGTGACAATCCCCAAGCTCCTGGCCAATGGGAGTAAGCAGGCACTAGAGGGCCAAGAGTCTGTGGTGCTCCTTGTCCGGGTGCAGAGGGAGCAGCAGGAGCAGGGATGGAGAAGAAGAAATCGACAGGAGCAATATGAATGGAAATTAGCGACTGTGTACCTGTTCAGAGTACAAAGATAAAGTTTTCCAAGACATAGTCAGTTGTATTGTGCTTCTTGATTTGAAAATTCAAGTTTGTTCCAGAAATTGAATGAATAAATTAAGGAACATGTTGAATATAATTCACATTTCATTAGACATTAGACCGAATCTACCACCAAACAAAATAAAATACCCAAACCCAATGCTACCATGTTCATTCCTAGTCATAGGGTTTCTGAGACTGTAAGTCTTTCGAGAAGCAAAAAGCATCATCTTTCTCTACTAGAATGGCTGGTGGGCTTGAACTCTCAACCTTGTGGATGACAGCCCTGTGCCTAACCTGCAGTGCCACCAGGGCTCCTCCGAGAAGGAGAATGATATTATTGATCTGAATTTCAGTGGGAAAATAACAAATAGGGAATACAGAAGTCATTTTGGAGAAAATTAGCAAATACAAGTTTATTGAAAACAGGTGAATGATATTTGAAATACCTCAGATATGGAAGAATGTATACCCTGCAGCCGGTATTTGCCTTGGGAAGAGAAGATAAGGGCTTAGGTGGAGAGCAAATGCTTTGAGAATGATGAGGGCAATGAACGTGCAGATGTGCTTGACACAATTGATGTATGTATGGATTGTGATAAGAGTTGTATGAGCTCCTAATAAAACGATTTTAAAAAAGTAAAATGTCAACAAAAAAAAAAGAAAGTAAATGTCTAGAAGAGAATGAGGGCAACATATATACAAACATGCCTGATTCAATGGATGTATAGTGATGAGTTATACCAGCCCCTAATAAAATGATTTGAAAAATAAAAGATAGAATTACAGTGGCCTTGCCAAAAAGGAGATTTTTGTTGGTTGGTTTTTTGGCATAACAAGAAGTCATGAATTATGTCTCCCAAAAGGTAAACTGAAGTTCCAATACAAACCCAGTGACTGACCTTCCATGGCTCTGGGAACTCTCTTTGAAGATGAGGGTGGTTGTGAACTGGGTTGCCCCAGAGCAGTGGTCCTAATCCCGTGTTGTTGTTAGGTGCTGCCAGGAGTGTTCTGTCTCCCAGCGAACCAATGTATGACATCATGGAATGACACTCGGTCCTGTGCTAGCCCCACCACTGTTCTTAGGTTGGAGCCCATTGTTGCAGCCACTGTGTCCATCCATCCTGTCAAGGGCCTTCCTCTTTGTCACTGTCCTTTCACTGTACTGATGGTCTCCAGGGACTGATCTCTTCTGCCAACATGTCCAAGGCATAGGAGATGAAATCTCTCCATCCTTGCCTCTAAGGAGCATCCTGGCTATACTTCTTCCAAGGCAGACTTGTTGATTTTTTTGGCAGTCCATAACCAAACCAAAACCAAACTTACTGCCATCAAGTGGATGGTGACTCATAGCAACCATATAGATCAGTAGAACTGCCCCTCTTGAGTTTCTGAGACTTTATGAACAGGAGTACAAAGCTCTGTAAAAGCTGCTGGTGATCTTGAACTGCTGATCTTGTGGGTCACAGCGAGTGAAGACTATTGAAAGTAACCGTGGACTGGCAGTCTGTGGTCCTTTTCATGGTACTTTCCATGTTTTCCACCAGCACCATGATTCAAATGCATCCATTCCTCTTTGGTCTTCCTTAGTCAATGTACAACTTTAGGCATAAACACAGTAGGCATAGCATCCAGTATCACAGCAATTTGCAAGTCGCCACAGTAGGACAAATCGAAAGAAAACAAACAACATAATGTACTAGACAAATGTGCTGTAAAAGGCGCCTTGAACGTGTTGTAGAACAAAGAAGTCACTCTGAGGAGTAAGATGCACCCGACCCAAGCCCTGCTATTTTAAAATCAGCTCATAAGCATGCCCAAACTGAACCATGAGTTAGGAAGACCCAGGAAGAACTGACGCCTTTGAATCATGTTGACAAAGAGCTTAACTATACTTTGGTCTACCAGAAGGAAAAAAAAACCATCTGTCTTGGAAGAAGAATAGCCAAATTGCTTCTTACAAGGGAGGATGGCAAGACTTTGTCTCACGTACTTTGTCCATGTTGTCAGGGTGACCAGTCCCTAGATAAGGACATCACACTTGGTAAACTAGAGGGTCAGCGAAAAAGAGGAAGACCGTTGATGAGGCTGACACAGTGGCTGCAACAATGGGCTCAAACTTAGCAATTACTGTGAGAATTGTGCCGGACCAGGCTGTTTTTCTGTTGTATGTGGTATTGCTAAGCGTTGGAATCCACTCTATGGTACCTAACAATAAGGGACAGCTGGTCTTTAACAAAGGACTGAAATGCATAAATTGGTGAGGAGAAAGTCTCTTTAACAAATGCTGCTAGTAAAGGTGGCTATCTATTTGTAGAAAGGAATTCATAACACACAAATCCAAAACTAACTCAAGATGGACCAGAGACCTAAATATAAAGTCTAAACTACATATATCATGAGAAAAGAAAAAAAAAAAAAACCCTTGACAAACTTAGGGGCCCTAATTTATGGCATAAGTAGTATATTAAGCTTGACTAAAAATTCACAAACAGAAGAAGATAAAGTCCATGACTCCTAAAAATTAAGCATTTACATGCATCAAACACGATTCCCAAAGAGTAAAAAGAGACCCAACAGACAAGGGTTTTTGGCAAAGGCGTCATCTCTAATATTCATTAAAAAAACTTTAGCACATCAACAACAAAAAGTCCAATGAAAAATTGATCAAGGACATGAACAGCCACTTCACCAAGGAAGACATTCAGGTGGCCACAAATAAATGTGGAAATGCTAGCAATCATTCATCATTCGAGAGATGCAAATGAAGAGACAATTAGAGATCATCTTACGCCGGCAATAAGAGCAAGGATCAAATACACAGAAAGAAGCGTGGGGGCAGACTGGACTTCCCACGCACTGCTGGGGGGCTCGTAAAGGGCGCAGTCACTGTGGGAAATGGTATGACAATTCCTTAAAACGTTAGAAATCGAGTTGCCATGTGATCTGGCAATCGTACTTCGAGGTGTACATGTACACCCTTGAGAAATAAGAACAGTAAGATGACTAGATACATGTGCTGTTCACAATAGCAAAACGATAGAAATAACATAAGTTCCCATCCGTGAAAAAGTAGATAAACAAACTATGGTATATATGTACCATGGAATAACAAAACCCACTTCTATCGGGTAAATTCGGACTCAGAGTAATTCTGTATTTCCGCGGCGGGATATCTGGATGAAGCAGATAGCCTCGACTTTCTACTGCTGAATGTGAGGAGGACCTGAACGCACTGGCTGGTGACGAGCAAGGTTTGCAGCCCTCAGTATGGACTACAATTCGATGTAAAGGAAACTAAAATCCTCCCAGCTGAAACAATTTACCACATCTGATAAACGGAGAAAAGATTGAAGTTGTCAAAGATTTCATCTTGTTTACATCCTCAGTCATGGCTCAGGGAAGCAGCAGGCAAGAAATCGAATGACCAATTGCCCTGGGTAAATCTGCTGCCCACGACCTCTTCCACATGTTGAAGAGATGCCATTTCGAGGACTAAGGTGGGTCTGCTCAAGCCATGGTATTTTCAACCACCTTATATGCATTTACATGTTGGATATTGAAGAAGATAGGTCAAAGAATATTTGATGTATTTGAATTACAGTGCTGCAAAGAATACAGAAAGTTGCCGTGGGGTGCCATAAGAACTAACAACAATCATTTTGCTTGGACCCATCATCCAGACTCGTGGAAGCAGCAATCAAGAAATCAATTAATACAATGTGTTGGGCAAATCTGCTGCATGTGACCTCTTTAAAGTGTTGAATAACAAAGGTGTCAATTTGAGAGCTAAGACTCACCTGATGCAAGCTACGGTCTTTTCCATCGCCTCCTAGGTGCGTGAAAGTTGGACAATAAATTCGGAAGACTCAAGAAGAAGGGATGGATTTGAATTATAGTTAGCAAAGAAGATTTAAAGTACCACGGACTTCCAGAAGAACAAACAAATCTATTTTGGAAGAACTACAGCCAGAATGTTAATTAGAAGGTGGCCAGACTTCATTCCACATACTCTGGACACGTTGTCAGGAAAGAACAGTCCCACAAAAGGACATGCTCTTTGGTCGAGGGGAGGGTGAGGACAAATGAGGAACGCCTTCGATGAAATGGACTGACACAGCAGCTACAAAAATGCGCTCCACATCGGCTGTGAGGCTGGCACAGGCCTGTGTGTCTCAGTCTGTTGTACTTAAGTTTGCTGTGATGAATTGGAACTGACTCTGTGAGCCCTATCACCACCAGCACATTTCAATTGCCTTCAAATGCATATGAAGGCTGAACAATGAATAGGAAGACCTAGGATCATTGATACATTAGAACTTTGGTGCTGGTGAAGCACAAATGGAAGACTCCTTCTAAGCTATGATGGTGAGACTTTGGCTTGCTTACCTCGGACACAGAATTGGGAAAGACCCATGGTTAGAAGAGGGCTCCATGGTTGGTGAAAAAGAGGGATGGCGAAGGTGAAGGAGGCCTTCATGAAGTGGATCAGTATCAGAGCTGCCACGACGACGCACTCCCCCAGAGCAACGTCATGAGGCGAGTGCCGGACTGTGGAACAGCTCCATCGTACATACAGACACTCTGAGTTGCAGCTGAATTGACAGCAACTGTAACAACATAAGTGCAAAACAATACACGTTGCTGGGGCTGTAACTAAGTAGCTACCAGAGTTCATGAGGCTGACAGTATCTGATACAGAGAGTGACCTCCGAACCCACAGCCCAACTGCTGGTGAAGCAGCACCACCTACAATACTGGCCTGTGCAGTGAGCAGGAGTCAGACTGGTTTTGTCCCCACAGAAAAAAACTATGATTTCTTTCTGTTTTCTCCCCTTCTCGCAAGAACATTTTATAGAAATTATATCATACAGATAAAACATTGTAGATACATAATTGAGGCTAGTCTTACAACCAAGTAATTGTCTAATGGATTAGCAAGATGAGTCAGTTAGAAATTCCACTATTACTATTGATTCCCTTGGGTTAGATCATGTCCTCTTTCAATAACCTCTTTGGAAAATAAAATTCCTCCAATTTTTGAAATGAATATGTATTTTAAATCTGTCCAACAGAACTGTGCTAGATAAATGCTAGACCACTGAGTTCAGAGTATCCCCCTTTTTGTTTTTTTGCCCTAAAATAGCTAAATAACAGAGCTAAGGTTCCCAATTTTGATATTTTTTAAAAAGCAAGTTCACATAACCCAGTACATGATGGCGATTGAGACCATAGGAGAGACAGCCTGAAGAACAAACACATCTGTCGAGACGAATGATGAGAAGGTCTCCCGTTCTTTGAACATGTTGTTAGGAGATACTAGATGCTGGAGAAGGTCATCGTGCTCGGTGAAGCAAAACCCCCAAATCAAACCCACTGCCGTGGAGTTGGTTCTGACCTTGCGATGTTGCAGCTCAGTGCATCATCCGCTACACTATCACGGCTCTTTGGTAAAGGAGAGGAGCATTAACCAGGGAATGACCTTCCAGGCAAGGTAGAGACACCGTGGCTGCACCATGGGTCCTACTATAGCAACCGTGTGAGGATGGCCCAGGGCAGCGCTTCATTCCGTGGAACATGGGATTGTTATGAATCTGATCGGGCTGACGAGCCCCTAGCAACAAGAAAGAGGGGAAAACGGACTCAAAAGGAACCGGAAACCGCGACTGAAAGACAGAGGGATGGGAGTTGTCTATGAAAACATTAGGAGAGAAACCAGAGTGAATTGGCATTCTAAAGGGCCACAAAGAATTTAAATGTCAAAGCGTCAGTCCATGCTATTTTGCCCGCTGGCCTGTTTTTAAGCAGGATAACCTCTCTGAGAGCGCTATCAGCATTTTCCCATGGCCTCTTCTACGTCTAATGGCTTGTCTTTGAGCAAAGAGGACTCAGGGAGAAGACATCCGCTCCTGAGTGATGGGTGAACACTACGGGGAAGAAGAATTTGGCTGAACATAAAAATAACTTTCTGCGATTAAATCTGACCAACAGAGAAACAGGAGCACTCCGAACTCCCCTTTGAACACAAAGGTCCACAGAGGCGGCTGCGGTAGGTGTGTCTTAGAAGGGGTTCTTATCCTGGGATCCTATGAGTGAACTGACTCAACACTTGTTGATTTCTGAAGAGTTGATTGGAGTTCAAATACCCCTGATTTGGACTTTTGAAACAATCACACTTAATGATTGGCAGGTTTATCATTCCCTAGACATTGTTGGCTATTTTTGTCTAAACTCTGGAGAAATAATCAAAAGTAAGATAAATGGGTGTCAGTCTCGGCACCACTAATTAAAACTAAAGGTGTGGGACAGGTGGTCTTTAGGAAGAACCCATTATTACTTAACTACAGGCTGGCTGCTAGCTCCGGGCTGGCCCATTCCAATCCATTTTCTATGGTGTTGCCAGAAGTAATCTTTCTAATTTGCAAAGAGGAGCAGATAACACGGTTCCTGTTTTAGAAAACCATTCCATGGCACGATGTTATTTTCAAAGTGAAGTTCAGGTTTCTCAATATCGTAGGCAAGGTCTTCGAGACTTACCACTTTTCCTCTGCTCCCTCAAAACGTGGTCCTTAGATGGACTGGATTGTTTTTCAATTGTCCTTATCTGTCCAGCTAACTCTAACACATTCTTCCAGCTTCGACTTCAAGACATGACCTTTGACAGGAAGATGCTTGTGTTCTCTTACAGTTTATCCAGGGCTCTTTATAGCACCTTCCTCATCCCTAGACATGACCACCAGAATCTTAGAAAAAAATACCTTTGGTGGCCTTCTAGCTCTGTGGGAAACAAAAAAGGGATCCCTAATTAATTCCACATGGAACAATGATCTCTAGGGGAACTAAAATAAAGAGGATTATGGTCTAGTCAGGGCGAACATAGATGTAAGTCTGTTGGGGAGAGGGAAGGGAGGGCTGACAGTCAGGAGCGGGGAGGATCGTCTGAGGATGCCCTTGGGATCACTAGGCGGCAAGGGTCTTTAGTGGCGTGCACCAGGAGGGCAGAACTGACCTAGGGCATCTGGGGGTAACCTGGCACCCAGGCTGGGTGCCGCAGAACATGGAGTCACAGAGTCCTGGATCTTCAGGGGGCACGAAATGCACCACTGGCTGCACTGGTGAGACCCTAACTGGGAGCTCTGCTGGATGAACTGGACTCGACCTGAGACACACTGGCAGCCTGAGGACTTAAACTGTGAAACCACGGTGTCTGAGGCAGAAGAAGCCAGCTGTCCCAAGAACAGTGGACTGTTGGTTGACCAAATGAGGTCTTGGTACACCAACCCCCTGTGTGCTGTAGTAAGATACGTATTATCCCAGCAACCCTGTGACAGCTATTCTGTTATATTCTACTGATGCTTGTTTATAGTAGGGTGCACCTCAGAGTCGCAGTGTCATCAAGGCTCGCCCTCTTAAAGAGGTGCTATTTTCTGCCTTCTTTTTTTTGATAAATGAAACCCAGGGATGTTGAACCTACAGGGAAAGAAACTCTAACGGGGGTTAGGAGGAAGCGGGAGACAGAGGGGTAGGAGAGCTAGGACAGAGATGATGTCAAGAAGTCCAGGAAGAAAAAGTATGTGTTGGAAAACATGTATGGTTATGGGAGAAATCGTACAAATACGGTTGACATGAATGCATTATGGAATGATATGATATATGCATTGGCTCCCAAGTCACAGCAAATTAAAAAGAAAAAAGAGGCATAGATCCAGGAATGGGTTTTAGGCTTACACTACACCCTGGCTCCAACTTAAGAACAATTGATTCTTAGATCATGGCCCTGCTACATACTCACCTTCATGAAATGATCACTGAAGAGAAGGGTGCCATAGCAAAGTGTGGTGAAGAAACTAAATGGTGCCTAGCGATCAATTGGTATAGGGTCTTGGGTCTTAAACACTTATTCACAACGAGCAGCCATCTACGTGAGGAGCCAACAGAGTCCACGCGGAAGAAGCGCATCAGCGTGTGTGATCCAGAGATGACGATGACAAAATTCTAAGATGGTGAGGAGAAAGCCTCCGAGCCAGAGTCATGGACACCCAATTTGCGGAGGGCTGTGGGGGATGCTGGGAGCACCAAACCCATCTGCAGAGCATCTCGTCAGGCTGAGCCACTGCCAGATCTGCTCTGGCCACAGGTAAGAGTCTCGAGCAGCCTTGCTAACAGAGAGCGACCATTGTATCTGATTATGTTGGATCAACCTTGGTACTTAACCCGCTGACCACCCTGTAGACAGGACCTGAACATGTTCTGGGTGTAAGTATCTCTTACTGGTTTCATGAGAGAAATTCCTTCCCTGGCTTTTTTTAATGTTGTTGGGGTTCTCTCCCTTCTTATGCATTATTTCTGTCTTTGTCTGTATACTATTATGTTATTATGTTTTCATCCTGACCCCCTTAGCACCATTTTGTTTTTTATTGTTTTCTGTGGGTCTCCCAGCTGTGAAGCACAGGAGGAGTGGATGCATAATGGGAAGAGCATGTTACCAGGTGTTACAGAGAATGCAGGGATGGGGGGTGGATGGTGGGAGGGTAAGGGGATCTTGGGAGAAAGTGGTGGAGGCGGGAGGGGGGAGGGAGCACTGGAATGGACTGTCATTGCATCTTGGAGGTGATTTAATCATGGGAGGGGGATGTTCTTAAAAATTGATGTGGGGGTGATTGTACAATTCTCCTTGATATAACTGAATGATTGAATTATCTGATATGTAAATGACTTGCCAATAAAACTGTTGAAAATATATAGGAGGATTAAAAATAATATTAAAGTAGGGGAGGAAGGTCTTTGAATACATAACATAAAATAGAGAAACCATTTTAAAAAGACATAAATCCAATTCCTGAGGTGTTTGCACATTTGATTATAATATTTTGTTTTCTGGAGCTCCACTTTGACATTTCCTGTTCAGTTCTTTAATTTCATCATTTCTTTCATTTGCCTCGTGTTTTATGGACTATGCAAAACATTCCCTGTGTGGATCATATTGCCATGAGTGCCTTGAGGAAAATGGAAACTCCAGATCACGTCACTGTGCTCATGCAGAACCTACACACCACCAAGAGGCAGGTGTATGACTGGAACAGGGGATTATTGCACGGTTAAAATCAGGAAAGGTTTGGGTCAAGGTTGTATCCGCTCACCATCCTTCTTCCATCTGTATGCTGAGCAAATCATCAGAGAACCTGGGTTCTTAGAAGAAGAATGTGGCATCAAGCTTGGAGGAAGGCTTATTAACAACCTGCGATGTGCAGATGACACAACCTTGCTTGCTGACAGTGAGGAGGACTTGAAGCCCTTGCTCATGAGGATCAAGGATGGCAGCCTTCGGGATGGATCAGAGCTCAGTGTAAAGAAAACCAGAATCCGTACAACCGGACCGATAGTTAACATCACGATCAACTGAAAAGACTGAAGTTGTGAACGATTTCATCTGGCTTAGATTCACAATCAATGCTCATGGAAGAAGCCGTCAGGAGATGAGAAAACACATTGCAGGAGGCAAACTGCTGCACAAGACCCTCTGGCGAGTGTTGGAAAGAGAGACTGTTGCTTTGAGGACTGAAGTGCTCCTGACCCAATGGTAGTTTCAGTCGTCTCATCTGCCTGTGGAAGTTGGACATTGAATAAGAGGGACCACAGAAGACTTGATGCATTTGAATTCTGATGCTGGTGAAGAACATTGAAAGTACCATGACTGCCAAGGGAAAAAAGTGCTTTGGAGGAAGTACAACCAGAATGCTCCTTAGACGTAAGGATGGCGAGACTTTGTCTCAAGTATTTTGGACATGTTCTCAGGAGAGACCAATCCTTGGAGAAGGACATCATATTTAGTAAGGCATATTTAGAAAGAGAGGAAGGCCCTTGACAGGATAGACTGACAGGTGCCTGCTACCGCAGGCTCTGACATAGGACTGGTTGGTGGGGGGGGGGGGGGGGGGAGCGCAGGACCCGGCTGTGCTCAGTGCTGTTGTGCACAGGGTCCCTGTGCAAACTCATCAACCCTTAACAAGCAACATTAGATCTAATCATGTTAAACATATTTTAATTCTTCACGTCAAAAAACCGTATTCACAATACCTAAAGCAAATGAACAATGGTAAAGATATGTAACATGTAGTTCCTATGAATAGACTTGTTATCAACCAAAAGCGAACATGTAAAATGGACAGAGAATCTGAATAAAAAAAAAAACCAAAGTCTGCCACTCGGTCAGAGAATTACGTCAATCTTACAGTTTCCTTTGTTGTACAAGCCGCATCTAGCTCTTAAACAAGTGAAACATTAACCCGGATTAGTTAAACCAAATACATTGTAGGATGACATCAAGGAGATCATATAAAGGCAAATAAACAAGTAGCATTAGTAGGTTTCTAATTTATACACATATGGGTTCATTCCAAACAAAATGTGCTAGGCCCGCCTCTGTGATCAGTGGACGGCTGCAGATAAAATCGTCAGTAACACACTTATCTTAGTCTCACTAGGATCCCTTTAAAGAACAGCACAACTTTTTGTGCCTTAGGAAAAAATGATTTTAAGGTCAGTGTCAATATAAAAAAAATTAACAAAACAAGTGGACATCTTCCCAAATCACTGACATTTTGCAAAATGCTTATGGGAATGCTGCCCCACAGAACAACGGATTTTCAATGGATCCATTGTTTTCAGGGAGGTTGAGAGGACCTCTAAGATGAGCCAAGAGAAGGCACACTATCAATCTTGGCACAGGAGAACACTGGCTGATGCCCAGAAACTGGTAGACGCCCATAGAATTACCATTGATGTGGGAGCTACTGAAGCGCGGATCTCCACATCTTCCATTTTAAGAGATGATCTTGACCTCAGCAAGCTTTCATCTGAACGAGTGCCAAAAGCGTTGTGCGCAGATCAGGCAGTTCAAAGCAATGACTTTTTTTGGTCAGACTTTTAAGCAAGATTGAAGTTATGGAAACAATTTTATGGAACAAATTATAACCAGGAATTGGAGTTGTCCATATGATCTAATTAAGACAGCGCTTTCCAGTGGGGGATAGACTGAGCTTGCAAAGTTCAAGTCAGAGAGATCAGGTCAGAAGGTTATGGAGCATTTTTTTTAATTCCAAAAGACTAATCTTGATAGATTTTCTCAAAGGACACAGGGTCATCGTCGGAGCTTATTATGAAGAAGAGAAGTTTTCAAAAAAAAATTAAAAACTGTGTTAGTGAAAAATAGACCAGGAAAGTTGTGCCAAAGAAGTTTTTTCATCACGACAAGATACCTGCTCATTGCTGTGCGTGGAAAGGAGTGTTCCGTGAGACTCTGACCTCTCCCCAGTCAGCCCACAGCCCAGAGTTTGCTCCTCCAGACTTCATTCTGTTCCAAACTCAAAAGAATATTTAAAAGAAATATGATTTGAATCCCTTGGGATTGCCAAAACTGTTCTTTTCGTGTGGCGTGAATGGAAGAGTGCAGGATAGTTTGTGGAAGGGTTAGAGAGCTGGAAGCATCACATTCAGAAGGGCAGAGCACAAGCTGGAGGAGATGTTGAGAAATGAAAGCTTCACATTTTGATATTCTTGTTTAAGAGATTGTGTTAGTCTGGGTAGACCAAAGAGACAACTTCATAGAGACTCATATGTAAATATGAAAGATATTTATATACCAGAGCAATGGAATATAGAGAAAACATCCCAGCCCAGTCTAGATCAAGTCCATAAATCTGATATTAGCCCATATGTCCAATACCAATCTATAAAGTTCTCTTCAGACTCACGAAACACATGTAATAATGCCTAATGCAGGAAGATCACAGGCCATTGGGTGGGAAGTCTTCTGGATCCAGTGGCATAAGCATCTCAGCACTGGCAGGGATCTCTACCTGGCTTCTCTGGCTCCAGAGGTCTGGTTGCATCAGGGTAGGTCCATGTGGCTTCTCCAGCTCCCAGGGTGTAGCACCATGTGTCTTGTTGGTAGAGCATCACCTCAGGGAGTGAGTAGAGAGAGGTGTCTTCTGCTTCCAAGGAGGAAACACAGGAGTTCCCAGAATTCTCAGGAGAAGGCCATGCCCACACAGAGTCCTCATTGATTATATCTTGATTAACAGGCCACCCCTTCACTTGCAATCCTCTCAAATTGACACCAGATTATGTAACTACCACATAGATATTTCTGCAATTTTGTAGCGATGTTTTTGACTTACCCTCATAATGAAAAAAGAAGAAGAAAGAAAAATATAAGAAAATACCAGTCCCAAATGTAACCACTTTGACACTAGGGCTCATTTGATTACGGTATAGAGTAAACATAACTTTCATATGTACTGGAAAACCAAACCGAAACATTAGTGTGACTCACTTTATTGCAAAGTTCATCGTTATCGAAGCCATCTGAAACAAAATCCACAATAGCTCTGGTTTGTTACACTATTATAACACAATGTGTAAAGATTTGGAGTGAGAAAACCAGACGGGAAGAATTCACTAAGCACTTCTCAACCTGAAAAAAAAATGAAGAAAAAATTCAAGCCTCAAGTTGTAATCTTGATGGATTATATGGGCCAAATGTTGAATAACGCAAGAGACATCAAAGGAAAATGAAAGAAATTCATAGCTACTACCAAAAACAATGGTTGCTATTTCACGATGAACAGGGACCAATGGTACCGGAGGAAGAGGCCAAGGCTCACTGAAGACATAGGTGTAAAATAAGAGTCCTGGAATCAGTGGGAATCTCTGAGAGGTTTCAGCAAATGGATGCAGTGCTGCCTTGTCGACACCAGCAATTCTGGAGAACATGGCCGGATGACTAGTAGGAATCCATACTTGTAACTATGTCAAAGAAGGGTGACTCCGTAGAATGTAGACATTCTCAAACCATATCAATATCACACAGAAACAGAATTTTGCTGAAGATGATTCAAAACAGCTACAAGAAGGACCTGTCAGAAATCCAAGCTGGATTCAGAAGAGGAAGACGACTGTGGGGCATCATTCTAATGTCAGATGGATCTTGGCCGAAAGCAGAAAGTGCCAGAAGGATGTTTACCTATATTTTATTGACTATGAAAAGCATTTGACTGAGGGATCATAATATTCTGGATAAAATTGAAATGATGGGATATCTAGAGCACTTAATTGTGCTCACGTCGAACTTGTACACAAAACTAGAAGCAGTCTTTCTGGTAGAGCAAAGAATTACTGCATGGTTTAAGATCAGGAAAAGTATACGTCACGGGTTTAGCCATTCACCATTCTAATTTAATCTCAATGGTGAGCAAATAATCTGAGAAGTTGAACTATGTGAATGTGATAGTTCAATGATTTTCTGTCAACTTGGAGATGTGTAAAATGCAGGGGTGGAACCAAACCTGTCCATCACATCAAAGCCTGAAGATGCCTCCTGGGGGTCTGGCCTCCTTAGAGCTGCAGGAAACGGGGACCGCCACCTCTTTTCTGGCCCTTCGTACTCCTACTTGATGGGGCTTTTCCACTAACCCTGAGAGCTGCCGGTACCCTCCCATGTTTCCACTGACCTTTCATCCACAGGTGCCACACTCAGTGACCTGTGATTGCCCTGCGACCTGCATCCTGCATGTGGTTATGTGGTCTGAAGAGGGATTTATGGACTAGAATCAGACTGTGGACTTGAAATGAACTGGGCTGGGATGCTCTCTCTCATACATGGATGAGTGTCACTGGATTTGTTTTCTAGACAGCCCGGCCTAACACAATATGAAGGGGTACCCCCCAAAACCCAGAATTGCGCTGGGCAGCGTAGAACTTTTGTACTAAGCATTTATCCCGCTAGGCAAGCATCCAGCAACTTGCTCTGAGTTAGTGCCCCTAGTGGCGTCACCTGGGAAGGTTCTCACTGGTCACAGTGGATTTTTTCATAAAAGCAGATTCGCTCAAACCTCGTTTTATCTATTTATTTATTTATTTATTTATTCATTCATTCATTTATTTATTTATTTATTTTTGTGGTGGCTGATTTAAGAGAACAGCGTGCGGCTGTGAAATTCTGTTTCCTGCTGGGGAAAAATGCCACAGAAACTGTTGTGATGTTGAACACAGATTACAAGGACAGTGCTAGGGAGAAAACTCAAGTGTACGAGTGGTTTTCTCATTTCAAAAGAGGAGAAATGTCAATTGATGACAAAGATCATTCTTGAGGTCCGTCAACTTTCCACATGGACGAGAATGTCAACTCGTAATGCACCTGGAGCAGCGGTTCTCAAATAGTGGGTTGCGACCCCTTCTGGGTCCGAACGACCCTTTCATAGGAATCACCCAATTCATAACAAAATTACAGTGATGAAATAGCAATGAAAATAATTTTGTTTGGGGGGGGTCACCACCACATGAGGAACTTTACTAAAGGGTCGCGGCATCAGGAAGGTGGAGAACCACCTTTGGAGGGATTCACTCACCCCACTACCATTGAGTAGATTCCAACTCACAGTGATCCTATAGGACAGAGCAGGCTGTATACACACACACACACACACACACGTATATACATTTTTTGCAGGCTGTAAATCTTTATAGGAGCAGAAAGCCTCACCTGCTCCCATGGAGTGACTGGGGGTTTCAAACCACTGGCTATGTGGTTAGCAGCCCAATTCAAAACCCACTATGCCACCAGCGTTCCTTTTCAGGAGGGACTAGTCCCTGGAAAAGAACATCATGCTTGGTAAAGTAGAGGGTCATTGAGAATGACAAAAGCCTCAACGTAATGGAGGGGCACAGTGGCTGCAGCAATGGACTCAGACTTCCTAAGACTGGTGAGAATGGTGAAGGAGGGGTACAGTCTCATGCTATTGTACAAAGGTCACTAGGACTTGGACCCCACTCAATGGGACCTAGTAATGATGACATATTTTAGATTCAACTTCTCAACAATTATTTATAATTTCTTTGGGATGAAATTGATCTGTTGTTAAATGCACATGTCTAAAATGTACAATTAGTGTTTTGGCTAATGCATAGCTTCATGTGATCTTCATCTCTACCAAGATAATGGTATTTCCACCACTCCAGAACGCTCCCTTGTGTCCTTTTGTCCAGACAAAATCAGCTATCTGGTTTTCATTGTCAAATATAGTTGAGTTTTGTCTGTTAAAAGCTTCGGATCAATGGCCCATACAATTCTTTTGTCTCTTGCTTCTTTTGCTTAGCACAAAGTCTATACAATTTATTCATGTTGTTGTATATACCAACAGTTTGTTCCTTTTTTTGCCAAGTAGTACTCCATTGTTTCAACAGGCAAAATTTGTTTGTTTATTCTTCTGTCAATGAACATTTGGTTTGCTTCCAGTTTTAGGCTACTGTGAATACAATTGCTGTGTGCATTCTTCCACAAGCCTTTGTGTAGACAAATCTTTTCGTTCTCTTGGTTAAGTACCTAGGGGTGGGACTGCTGGCTCATAGATGAGTGCATACTTTAATTTCTAAGAATCATTCATCATTCTTCCTTATGAACTGAAACTTTTATCAGGACTTGTCCCTCTTTATACCTGGCAATACTCTTTGCCTTGAAGTCTATCTTATAATCATCTAGCCACTCAAATTACTTTATGCTGAATATTTGCAAGGTATATCTTTATCTATTTTGTTACTCTCAATATATCTGAATGTTTATATCCCATATATAGTGAGCCTTGCCATCTCTAACCATAGCTATCCTTTAATTGGTGGTAACAACTCCAATCAAAAACCAGATATGCATTTACTGTGCTTACACATATGACTAGATTTAATTCCACAAATTGTTGTTTGTTTATTTGTGCCATCTGATTTCCCTCTCTCTTCTTTCTACCATTTTGTGAGCTAATAAAAACATTTTTTGTATACCAGTTTCATTGTTCTACCTTCAAAGCTGCATTGTTCTCTTTAAGCCATCACAACCGTACTTAGACCTAGGAATGTTCTAGTTCGTGTAAAATGTAACAATTCTACAGCAATAAAGTTTTACTACCAATTCTTGGTGTTGCTATTGTGTATATTTTATCTTCTGACAGCATAGGCCCTCCAATAGAGTGTTGAAAGAGTAACATGATTTCCTTTCTAGGAATCATGTGAGGATGGCTGAGGAGCAGCCAGGTTCCAGTCTACTGTGCACAGGGCTGCTCTGTGTTGGGACTGATTCAATGGCACCTGCAATAACAACATGAGTTCTTTAAAAAAGAGAAGTAAATAAATAAATTCCTAGCATAGTGGCACCATGAAGCTTGGGAGGGATTCACTCACCCCGCTACCATCGAGTGGAGTGACCTGAGTGGGTGGCATGGCCAAAACTTTCCGAAATCTGTTGAGAGGCAGTTCTTTGATGGACAGCCTCCAATTCCTGCATGTCCCAGACTACTTTAGACTCCACTTTGAGACCTAGACAGCAACTGGGTACAGCCAGGGGCCTGAGCAGAACCACCTCTGTCTGACCTGCAGCTGCTCTCACAGGCAGTTTTGGCTAACGGGCTCCCCATTGACCTGATCAAGATTTTACCAAAACGGCAGTGCAATCCAGGTCTCTCTACACAATTCTCCCTATGTTACCCCTACTTTGCACCAGTACCACACATACACTGACGTCTGCAGACTCTTCCCGGGGCTCCTTTCATTTCTTATACAGGAATTTTCTTCATTTACATTTCTTCCGGTAAGTCTCATGCATCTAATTAATTCCACCTTGGCACCTGCTTCTCAGAGACCAACACGCATCTTTTCTTTTTTTCCTTTAAACATTTTATAGAGGACTCTTAGCGCTCTTGTAACCATCCATCCATCAATTGTATCGAACATATTTTTACATATGTTGCCATCATTATTTTCTAGACATTTACTTGCTAGTGAGCCCTTGGTGTCAGCTCCTCTTCCCCCCTCATAGCCCCTTGATAAATTATAAAGTATTATTATTTTCATATCTTACACCAACAGCTGGCTCCCTCCCCCCATAGTTTCTATTGTTTGTCCCCCTGGGGCAGGGGGAGGGGGTTGTGGTATGTGTCAATCATAACAATCAGTTCCCCCTTCCTGCCCTCCTGGTATTGCCACTCCCATTCCTGTTCCTGATTCCAGGTGTCGTGAGCTCTTATGTCTTATCTGTACCTGCAACACACACCTTTTAAATGTCCTCAATTTTACAGTTTTGGGGCTTTTCATTTTTTCCTACAACCTTGAGTTCCTAGCTCATATTATTTTCCTACAGCCTGAAGAAATATTTTCCTTGTAATGTAGGTCTGTCATCTAGAGTTTTTGTCAATTGAAAAAATCTGTCTTTTGTTCACCTCTTTGTAAAATGTGTGGGATGACTATCTGACCTCCTCTGGCTTCCCTATTGCCCTGAGGCTGGGACCAGACATGCCTCTATCCTCCACCTGTCTTTTCCTATTTTGACACCCACCATCCTGCCTGCAGACTCCGCATTTATGCAGGGGTGGATGATTTGCTGCAATGGCCACAGAGAAGTGACAGACAAACCCCACAATGATGGTTCATGAGGGAAGTTACTAGGTTATCACAAGCAAGGATCAATAAACAGGAAGGACATGGGTCCACAGCACCGGCTCTCCTCAGCCAGCAGTGACGTCTCCCTGGTCCACAGCCTCTCAGTCACATGGTCCCGTGGTCTCTGCCTCCGTGGACCAGGAAGCTTGTCTGATGCTCGGCCTCGTGGTCCCATAGCCTTGGGGTCGCTCCTCTGTTCGGTCTCGTGGTTTTGTTGCCTTGGATGTTGGTCTCAACCTGGCCCCTTTGCGTTGCCCCACAGCCTCTGGTCTCTCTGGTTTCAGCCTCCTCCACTTCAGACAGAGATCACAAGTGTGTGCTTCTGGGGTTGCCCTCCGAGTCCAAAATGGCTGTTACACGTAGAGGAATGGCGTTGATGGAAGTAGGGTTTTTGTGTTTTAGCAGAGCAAGGAAACAAAAGGTGAGACTTGGTCAGGACTTAATACCACCTTAATCCTGTTAATGAGCACAGCAAAGAACTTCTTCTGAAAGAGCCACACTTGTGGAGCCCAGCATCATAATTCACCACACGAAGAAGGATGGCTTGAAGGGCCTTAGTCATGGACTAATCGCAACTCACTTTTTTGGAGGATATTTTTTCTGGATATAAAATTCTGTGTTGACAGTAGGTTTCCTTCAGCTCTTGAAATGTTGGCCCATTGTTTACTGAGCTGTATCTTTGGTCTGAAGACAGAGTCCATTAGTATCAGTGTTCCCTTGTATAAACTAAGGCTTTTTTTCTGTCTGATTGTAAGATATTTTCACTAGTTTGATTGTCATGTATCTAGATATAGTTTTCTGTGCTGTATCCTGCTTGGAGCTTGCTGGGCCTCTTCGATTTTAAAATTTATATTTCTCATCAAATTTATGGGTTTTGCAGCCATTATTTTTTCAAATATCTTTTTATCCCCAATCTTCTCTATATCTGTGATACTAACAATATTCTTGATAGGCTATTTAATATTGTTCTAGATGCACTGACATGGTAGATTTTCCTTTTAAAATTTACTTTTATATCATGTTTTTCCTTTTTTCTTCAGAGTGAATCATTTCTGTTGACCCCTCTTCAAATTTACAGATATTTTTCTGTGCCAGTCTAAATTGTTAAGCTCTACCAGTGAAACTTCTTTCATTAGTTACGCTAGTTTTCATTTCTACAATCTCCATTTGGTTTG
This sequence comes from Tenrec ecaudatus, assembly GCF_050624435.1. Lineage (NCBI taxonomy): Eukaryota > Metazoa > Chordata > Mammalia > Afrosoricida > Tenrecidae > Tenrec > Tenrec ecaudatus. Next base: position 33,248,478 of record NC_134543.1, read on the forward strand.
TTTTCATGGTTTCCATATGTCTGCTGGGAATCTTGATTGTTTGTTCACTATGATCATATTGTCTTCTAAGACTTTGAACATGTTTGCAATCAGCCCCAAAGTCAAAATCATTGCTATCAAGTCAATGCCGACTCACGGCAAACCCCTATGGGTTTGCTATAGGAGAAGAAAGCAGTCTTTCTCTCTTGGAGCTGCTGGTGGTTTTGAATTGCTGACCATGTGGATTGCAGCCCAGAGGATAACCATATTTATAATAACTGCTTTACAATCTTGTCTACTAATTGTAACATCTGAACATCTGGCTCATCGCTGTTAGTTATTGATTTTTTCTCTCTCTCTCTAGATAATTGGTCACCCTTTCCTTTTTTCTCCCTATTATATTTATGTATGGTAATATGCTAGATACTGTGGATGATGTGCTGTAGGGAATTTGGATTATGAAATCCGCCTTTAGAGAATGTTTTCTTTTTTACATTTTATTAGGGGCTCATACAACTCTTATCACAATCCACACATATACATACATCAATTGTATAAAGCACATCAGTACATTCTTTGCCCTAATCACTCTCAAAGCATTTGCTCTTCACTTAAGTCCTCTGCATCAGGTCCTATTTTTTCCCCTCCCTCCCCGCTCCCCCAAAGGGCAAAGACTGTACAGATGTGCTTTATACAATTGATGTATGTATATGTATGAACTGTGAAAAGAATTGTATGAGCCCCAATAAATTGTTAAAAAAAAAAACGAAAAAAAAAAAAGAAATAGCGTCTCAACAGTTTCTGCTTTTGTGATCAGCTTACTTTCAGCAGCACTTTGATAAGTTTACTTTTCTCCCCCTTCCAAGAGGAGCTGCACTTAAACACTGTCTTTGACAGTTCCATTCTCTGAACCGACAAAGTCATTGGCAGAGCCCTGGTGCCACAGTGGTTACGAGTTAGGCTGCCAACTGCAAGGAAAGCAGTTCAACACTACTAACAACTCTGAGGGAGAAAGATGGGGTTTTCTACTCCTGTAAAGGGTGACAGTCTCAGAAACTGACAGGGGGCGGTTCTAGCCTGTCCTATAGGGTCACCATGAGTTGGTATTGCCTCGATGGCAGTGAGGTTAGGTTTGGGTTTTCAGATGTTCAATACATGCTTCTCTCATTGCCATCCTATCGCTGTTGACTCCTAGTGAGCCTACTTGGGTTCCTGCGACTGTGAATTATGACCCGAGAAGACAGCCTTACCTTTTTCCAAGGAGAGGCTGGTGGGTTTAAACCACAGACCCTGCAGCTTAGAATCCAATGTCTACCCAATACCACCACCAGGGCTCATAAACGCTTATATCAAACTCAGCTAAATTCACTGCCATCCAGTGGATTCCATGCTTATAGTGTAAATGAAAGGGGGGGGGGTCATGACAACTTCTAAGAGAGCGTGAGAGAGGTTATTATGAGAGAGAGACCTTTAAGGTGTATGTAACGAGCTGAGAATCTCTTAACTACAGGTATAATACTCAAACTCATACATCTTCAGTTGTAATGCTGAGATCAATCATTCTGAGCAAGGACCCCTAACCCATTTCTGCAGAGGGCATGTTTTAATGGGGCTCTTCCTTTACAGAGGAGCCTTGGTGGTATCGTGGGTTACATATTAGGCAGCTAACCAAAAGGTCAGCAGTTTGAAACCACCGCCTGTTCACAGGAGAAAGCTGAGGCTTTCTACTCCCATGAAGAGTGGAACTCCACAGGGACCGTTCTCCTCTGCCCGATGGGTCACTCTGAGTTGGAATAGATTTGATGGCAGTGAGTTTGGTTCTGGAGTTTTCTTTCTTTGTGACATTAATAGACACCTGATACATCAGAAGAGAACTGGATCTTCTTTTTAAAAAAACAATGTTCTCTCTTTCAAGGGAAGAGGAGGAGGAGGTGGAATTGCAATCCACCACGATGATTGAAGCAAATAACCCCAGGCAGAGATGACACGCGAAAAAGTCCTGCCACATGCTCATCAAATAAAGGCAACTTCTGCTTTGAAAAGAAATGTAATTTGTACTAAATCTTCCTCTCCTTGGAATCACCTACTAATTTCTAATTTGGCTTGCAGTTGCTGAGACATTTCTTATGGCCCAGAAAACATCCTCCTTCTTCCTCCCTTCCCCCAATATGCTTTGCTTTTATTCCTTATGCTGCAAATTGGGAGAACAGGAGGAGAAGAGGCCTTTATGTATTTGTTTTAAACACAACCCATGAACCCTCATCAAAACAGGAAGCCAATTAAAAAGAGGTACTCTCTGCTTCCTTTGGCAGTTGAGTAAGAGGTGGGCCGGGGAGGTTTTTTAAACATGGCTTCCTCAGGACAGGTGCTGGTCAGATCCTGACATTCCTGGGATGAGGCCAGTCACCAGGAGAGTGCAATTTGTGGAATGAACAGTGAGAGCCAACACCCAAGATCTTAAGTAGGCCAAACAACAGGTTGTGTCTGGTTATTCTCTCAAGGAAAATTACAAGTGAAGAACACTGACTTGGTTCAATTCCAGGGTCACTCGATGGGCTCCGCCCTTCAGAACTGGGATGTCTGCTCAGGTGTGTAGATTCATTCTACCAGATCTCCAGGCAGAGGCCTCGGGCGCGAGTGGCGCTGGGTGGAGAGAAGGTAAGGAAGGCGATTCTGGGAGGTGATGGGGCATCGGGCGAACTGAGGTCGGAACGAGAACGAGGGCAGGAGGGAAGTGTGGGTTTAGGTTTATTCACCCTTACACACTCAGCTCAGAACTTGCATGGACTGTACAGTTGCTGGTAGGCGCCAGTGAGTCAGTTCCAACCCTTATCAACCTTCTGCACAAGAGAGCAAAACACTGCCCCATCCTTCATCAACCTCACAATTGCTCCTCTTCTTGAAGCCACTGGGTCAAGCCATCTCCTCGAGGAAATTCTTTGCCACTGCCCTCTATTTACCAAAACGATGTCCTTCTCCGGGGTCTGATCGCTCTTGATAACATGTTCAAAGTAGGTAAGACGAAATCTCACCATCCTTATCTCCAAGGAGCACGTTCGCCGTGCTTCTTCCAAGACAGACGGGTTTCTTCTCAGCCGGCCATGGTTTTTTCAGTGTTCCTCTCCTGCACCACAAGTCAAATGCCTCCATCCTTCTTTGGTCCTCTTTATTCAACGTCCAACTTTCACCTGCCTGTGAGGCCAAGGAAAACGGCATGGCTTGGGTCAGATGCACGTTAGTCCTCAAAGTCACACTGTTGCCTGTCAATACGCCGAAGAGGTCTTGTACAGCTTAACCTAATGCAGCATGTTTGATCTCGACTGCCGCTTCCACGAACATTGATTATGAATCCAAATAAGACAAAATCCTTGCTAACTTCAGCCTTTATTCCATTTGTCATGATGTTGTGAGGATTTGGGTCTTCTTGACGTTGAGTTGGAATCCAATACCAAAGGCTGCCATCTTTGATTTTCATCAGCAAGGGCTTCAAGTCCTCCTGGCTTTCAGCAAGCAAGGTTGTGTCATCTGCGTATCGCAGGTTGTTCATAAGCTTTTCTCCGATCCAGATGCCACATTCTTCTTGGTATAAGCCACTCTGATGATTTGCTCACCATACAAACTGAGTAAGTGTGCTATAGACGACAACCCCGTCTCACACCTTTCCTGATTTTAAACCAGGCAGCATTCCCTTGTTCCATTCACACACCTTCCTCTTGATCCCTGTACATATTCTCAATAAGCACAAGGAAGGGTTCTGGAATTCACATTCATTTCATCTCTAGGTTATCTACAGTTTATTATGACCCACACAGTTAATGCCTTGGCATAGTCAATAAATGGCTCTTCGCTTTAGAAGGGCATAAATCAAAACCAAATGCATTGCCATTGAGTTGATTATGCCTCATAGTGACCCTCCAGGACAGAAGAGAAGGGGACTACACTTGAAGTTGGTTCTCAACCTTCCTAAGGCTGCGGCCCTTTAATATAGTTCCTCATGTTGTGGTGACCCCTCAACCATAATTTTGTTGTTGTTGCTACTTCATCACTGTCATTTTACTACTGTTACAAATCGGAAAACCCCTGTGAAAGGGTCATTCAACCCCCAAAGGGGTTGCGACCCACATGTTGAGAACCACTGGACTACAGGGTTTACAAGGCTATACATCTTTATAGAAGAAGACTACTGCATCTTTCTTTAGTAGAGTAGGCATTAAAAAAACTCACTGCCATCAAGTTGATCCTGATTCATAGAGACCCTATAGAGTAGGGTAGAACTGGCCCCATGATTGCAAATCTCTATAGAATCAGAAAGACTCATCTTTCTCCTGTGGAGCTGCTGGTGGATTTGAACTGCTGGCCTTGTGATTCATGGCCCAACACGTAACCACTATGACGGCTCCTTTTAAAACAGGACTCATCACATGCCGGTCACTGGTGAGTGCAGGGGCTGCTGGGAGGCAGTTTGAATGACCACCAGGAATACCCATCACTCCAGGAAAAACTACTCGGGATTCACATGCTGTTCATGCTCTCATATCAGCAGAAGAGAAATGGTCTTCTAGATTATCATTACCCACACTTCTGTCAGACTTGTTCACTGAGAGTTTGGCTACCTTGGACAGGTCAGTCTAATTGAAGTGGAGGAACTCATTGGACATCGAGAAACTATTTAAAAGGAAGGGAGCTTCATGCGCTTCCATAGGCAGGAAGGTTACAAAACAATTCTCAACCTGCTTCTCACAACTTCCCTTACAGAGCTGCAATGCAGCAGATCAGTCTTCTCTGTCATAACTTGGTCTGTGGGTGAGAGAAGAGAGGGGGCGGCAGAGGGGGAGCCGTGCTCCCTAACACATGGCTTGGCATATCAAGCTTGTTTCTTACAGATGAGAATTTTGGCTTTTTTTCTAGGCCTTGATTTCAAGAAATTGAAAAGGAAAAACGTTGTTGTTAGGTGCCATTAAGTCAGTTCTGACTGGTGTACACACCAGAATGAAATACCACCTGGACCAGGGCTATCCTGTGCTTATGTTTGAACTCCCCCCGCCCCCCCCAAAATAGGATATTCATTTGTTGATAAGTATCAGGTATTAGAACAATTCTATTGATCATTCTCCTTTGCACATACCCTCCCCCTGTCACCTATGCCCAAATCCAGTTTTCACTCTTCCCATTCCTGCCCCGGGGCCTTTGACTCCCTGTTGGATTTCACCCGGGTAGGGATAGCAATGGACACTGGAGGAGAGTAGGAGAGATAAAAATGCGGTATTTATTTCTCTACTTCATTGCCGAAAGCCCTTTTATCGAACCTCACCTTTCCATAGGAGTCAGCGGGTGAGTAGATCCAGGTTAGGGAACCGCCCCCGCCTCCCCTTCCTATCACTGCTAACCGGGAGGATTCCCCCTGCAGTTGGAGTCCTCTTTCCTTCTGCTTTGCTAGCGGATTCAAAATTCTGTTCCCCTTTGCCCGAATACTCACAATCTTCAGGAAAAGGCCCCCCAGAAGGAATCTCTATCAGTCTTCGTCAGTCACGTTGATCTTGTTTCTCTTGCCAAGAGACTGGTGTGGGCATGGGACTCTAATCCAATTCTGGCAACCAAAGGAAAAATGTGGGGGAAGTGGTAGAATCCCTAGAAGGGATTCCTTGCTATTGAGATATTACACGAGTCAGGGGCTCTTTCTCTCTCTTTGCCTTGAACATGGCCTGGATACTTACAGCCGCCGGAGCCGAGAGAAAGGCCTTCTACAACGGCATCACTCAGAGGACGGCAGAAGAACACAGTGAAAAGATCTGGGTCCCTAGAGACAGCATTCGGGCACGGGGCCCTGATTTCAATCCCCCTGGCAGTGCCCTACTTTACCCAACTTCTTGTTTTATGGCATAAGCTTTCCTGTGGTCCAAGCTCCTTTTTGCGGGGCCTTCGGTTACTTGGAGACAGAGGCAGATGGTGTTTTTGGTCCTAACCTCTAACGTACAAAGACTTTGTCTACAGGAGATGATTCTGCCTGGGTCCTCATTCCACTGTCCTTTTCTAAACCAGGGCTTCCAAATGGTTCATTCCAGTTTCACAGCCTCTTCCCAGCCGCCCTACTGAGAATTTACATTTCCTCCAAGGATCTACTGAATCAGAATCTACACGCTAACAACATTCTCACCTGTTAAACCTTCTTCACCTGGAGAGTCGTTAGATCCTGATTCAGTGAACCCAGGGTAAAAAATGCAAATGCTCATCAGGAGGCAGAACCTGAATGAACTGGTTCAGATGCTTGCGTCCTTCCTTTAAAGGGTCACTAGTTGTGTGTCATGAACTCCAAAACAACCTCCCTGGCACTGAGACAATTCTAGTCATAGGGATGCTACAGGACAGGGTAGGAATGGCCTTGGGTTTCTGGGACTGCAAATCTTGACAGGAGGAGAAAGCCTCATCTTTCTACGGAGAAGCTGCTGGTGGTTTTGAAGAGCTGACCTTGTGGTTAGTTAGTAGCCTAACCTCTTATGCCACCAAGGCTCCTATGACCTGAAAGAACTCTAGAAATTGAAAACGAACCCATCTCAGTTCTCAGAAGCCAGTCCTGGACGTCTATGTTTGAAAGTTCACCCGTTGACGACACGACGGGAGCAGTTTCCCGGACCCATGGGGTCATTTGGCATTGCAATCAACTCTGCACTGATTGGTGTCCCTCTCGGTTGTTCTGCACCTGCTGTCCTGATCCTGCTGCATTCTTGATTCTTCCAGCTTTTGATGTCTTCCTCCGCTCTCCAGTATTCAATCTCTGCTTCCTCTGGGACTGATGTCACAACGATTGTTTGACTTCCCAGTGATAAAGATTCCGCATTCCCGGTGGCGGGGTGGCTGCACACCAAGGTCAGCAGTTAGCACCCACCAGTGGTTCCACAGGCGAAAGACAAGCCTTTCTGCTCTCAGACTTACTGTCCCCGAGCCCACAGGGGCAGTTCTACCGGCCCTAGAGGGTCGCTATGATGCAGAATCTCCTTGACAACAGCGAGCTTGGTGTTGAGAGATTGCCTCTGCAAAATTTCCTTGTGACTATTCCCCTTCCCCCCCACCCCACCCCCACATCTCAGTGGCAGGTATGGACTCCCATTTGGGTCATCTTTGGATCTTTGCTTTTAGATCTGTTTTATTGCAGTTCCTCTTCTGGGTTTTACTTCTGGCCTGGCTGCTGGCTCAGCCTGGAGCTCTTACTCATGACTGCATCTCCTCATTCTCTGTCATACCGGGCTCGGAGGTCCCCACTTAAGTCCAGCGCCATCTTCAACTCTGATTTTCCAGGTGTTGCCTCCCTGCCGTGTGCAATGCCAGCTGCCACCCTCCAACACAAGTGCTTCCAACTTTGCAAGGTTCCATGCGGTTGGCATGTCCCTTCTGCAACAGGCAGAAGCATTCAAATCTTGCTCCAGCTATTTGCTTGCTTGTCCCAGTGGAAAGAGGAGCACCCTCTTGGACAAACTCTGATTTATGCTACTGACCACCTCTTCTTTTCCAGCTCAGCCCCCAGGGCCTTTTCTGTTCGGTTGGTTCAGGCTCAGGACGATACACAGGCTACCTTGGGGGCTGCACGGGACGGGTGCAAAACTGCACCCCTGAGGATTCCTGCCCTGGGTTAGTAGGCGATGCTTCCCTACGTCAAGGTCCCGCGTAGCTCTTAGAGCCCGTGATGCTAAAGAAGATAGTAAACTATTCAACTTTATGGATTGCTAACAGATTCTTGGACTGAAGGACGACCCACCTCCAACAGGCCTGATGGGACAGCAGTGCAGAGTTCAATGGTATAACATGTGCAATGCATTGTCTTTCCGTTTTAAAAACCCATTTGATGAAATTCCTTAATTGAATCAGGCTTGAACTTCCTGTGGCATAAAACCAAAGAGAATTACACTGATGCTAAAAATGTAAATGTATTCCAGATACCGCCGGATGATGTATTCGGAGGAACATTTAAGCCTGAAGACTTGCGTGCACACATTGTGATAATAAAGCAGAGCCTGGGGAGCAGGCATTTGAGATATAAACGTTTATGGGAAGACTTTTTAATTCCCTGTTTTCTTCAGATTGCAGAACTCATTCTGACCTTGAACTCCTCCAATATCTGGCCTGGGAAGACCTCTACAAGATCATTGGTCCATACTCCAGGGGGTGAAAAGGATGCCTTGCCGAAGTCAAGGGGTCCACTCAAGGACACTCAAAGTACCTATGGCTGGGGCCAAGTTCAGGTCAACACACCTGTATTCTGTGTCTCCTTTGTACTAGTCCCTGCCCAGAGCATCAAGAGACACAGGTAAGTAAGTCTTCACTTGAAGCTACTCCACATGCTCCGATGTCCTGATGAATCTGTGTTCTACTTCCTCCTTGCTTCTCAATTGGCCCCCTAAGAAATAGAAAACTATTTTTTTTAGTAGGACTCTGGGGAGTGGGGCTCCAGACTAGGGAGATATTTATATTGCTGCCAGCATCCTCTTCAATTAGCGCTGCCACTTGCAGCCTGGTCTGTGTACCTCCCGGTCCATTGCATGGTGCAGGTGTTTCATTTTCGTCTCATTCATTCATAGCACATCCAAAGGGCAGTCACAGGCTGGTGACATTTCAGTTCATCACCATCTCCTCCTTTGGTGGCAGGCTCGGAAATATTCTTGGGAGAATACCTGTCCAGTGAATTCATTTCCCCCTTCTTCTTGTGTGTGTGTGACAGAGAGGCCTTAACAGTCTGATGCTGCCCCACCAGCACGATGGCCACAGCTCCGATGTGGCTGCCTCGGGTCTCTCTTTCCTAGCGCTGTTGCCAGGCAGACTTGTCATTGACACCAATTTCTTCCCTGATAAGTTGAGCTCTCCCCCTCCCAACTTCATTATGCCTGCAGCCGGAGCTCCTGCGGCCTGCTTGCTCTGCTGCAGAGGAAGCCATGCCAAACACTCTGATTCACATGCCTAAAATATCAGCTGGCCCGGGTACTCAAGTGATGCGGTGAATCTGGAAAGCATAAACCACATTATTGGATGCTATATCTGTTTGTGCACATCGGCGAAGCCAGGCCTGGTGAATGCCCACTAATGGAGCTAAAAGGCTGTATCTTCCAAATCTGGACCCAGTGATGTGCAAAGGTGATCTCAGTGGTGGACGTGCAACCTAGACCCCAGAGGAAAAGGAAGTGGAGTTCAAGATCAGAGACCGGAGGCAGACGCTGGGTGAGGAAGCCAAGAGAGGCCCTGATGTTGTAAAACTATTCTAGTGTAAGGAACTCGGGCCAATGCACAGACTCTGAGTCTGGATTGCAGGCAGAAGACTGGCTTCTGCTTCCCTGGGAACCCTGTCAAGATGGAAGCCTGACAGGTTGGAAGCCTTCTTAATGAATACTTTGAAAAAAAGCCAACCGCAAGGCCCTTCCTTTGGTGAGCAGAGCAAAATGCTTTCAATGAGCCGTGGAATTGATCAGAGCACAGAAAAGGGCCTTGTCTATTGAACCTCATCCAGGCCACGAGGTCCTAGGATTTCTTAGCCTGGATTGGAGCACTGTGGATGTGCTCACAAATGACAGTTATGCTGGGTGACTGCACTCTAGGACTCCAGCTACAAAGTAGAATTAGAACCATGGGAAAGTACGGAGGGTTTGTACCCGACTCTGAACCCTTAGGCCAGTGGTTCTCAATCTGTGGTTGTTCGACCCCCAAAGGGGTCGGGTCGAACTACCCTTTCACAGAAGTCGCCCGATTCATAACAGTAGCAAAATTACAGTTATGAAGTAGTAACAAAAATAATTTTATGCTGGGGTAGATAAATAATCATTTGTCAATTTGAGGATTAAGAGTGTAGGGGTGGAGTCTAGCTTGTCAATCAGGTGATAGCCAATGAGGCCTCTGTGTGGGCATGGCCTTCTGAGAATTCTGGGAAATCCTGTACTTCCTACTTGAAGGCGGGAGACGCTTCTTTGACACACCCCGGGAGACATAGCGGCTAACAAGACACATGGACTCACCCTGATGCAGAGGCCCCTGAGATGCTTCCAATGACACTGGATCCAAAGACTTTCTACCCACTGGCCTGTGATCTTCTACATTCGGGATCATTGCATTGTTTCATGAATCTGAAGAGAACTTTATAGATTGGTATCTGACATAAGGGCTAATATCAGACTTAGGGACTTGATCTGGACTAGGCCAGGATGTTTTCTCAGTGTTCAATTGCTCTGGTATACAAATCTCTGTCTTATACACATAGGTGTGTCCATGGATTTGTTTCTCTAGTCTCCCTGGACTAACACAGGTTAGTCCAGGTAGACTAACCCAGAGGTCACCACCACATGAGGAACTGTATTAAAGGGTCACGGCTTTAGGACGGTTCAGAACCACTGTCTTAGGCATTGCCTTACCAGCACCATCTGGACACACAGTGTTGGGGATGTAGGGGGCCAATGTACAACTTGGTGGGCTGGCAGGATGAGCAAGGACAGGCCATGGAGACCACCTATCTTAGGCTGACTCACTCTGGAGGGCTGTAGAATTTTATATCTGTTGCTCTGACAGGTAATAGTACCAAAGTCCGAAGGAGGTATAGGACCTGCCTCTCTCTCCTTCAGAACCGTCTCCAACTGCTGAGCAACCTTGAGGCCCTGTTGACTTGCTCTGTAACCCCACTCCCACCCCCAGGAACGTGCATCCGTGTGTGACCCGGTCCTCAATTCGTTGGCATTTCATGCTCTGGGATCCAAAAGAATTCAGAGTGGACAGGGAGCAGAGATGGGATAAGAGTAGTGGCATCATCAAATTAATAAAATTTGGTAAGAATTAGTATCTCTCAAAATAGTGAGGAGTCAGTCAGACCCAGAACGGAGGGCCAGCTGGTGGCATGACTGATCCCACCTGTCATCTTGGTATCAGATGAGAGAAACACTTCTCTCTCCAGGTGTCCGGATGAGTGGGACTAGCACCGCTCAACAAGATGAGAAATTGAGAAATCAATTAGCACGCATCTTTGGGTCTGTGTGTCTAAGCAAAACAATGGAAAGATAATCTTTCCCTTTCCCTTCCAGGCAAAGCCACGACAGCTCTGTGTTCTCAGATTGGGTGACCTGATCCTGGGCCAGGAATTTCCAACTGTGTATCCAACAGACCTGGGGTGGAGATGAAGGTGGCGTCCAAGAAGGGGAAGGGGTGGAGACACGTGTACCTTGCGGGTGAGAGAACTTAAGTTCTGGCCCTTCAGGAGGGTGAAGTGGAGCTCAGGTTGGTTACTGGGAATTGGCAAGGGGTAATGTTGTGGGATTCTCCATGTGACTTGACCCCCTGCACTTTGGGCTCCACCCACGGCCAGGCAGCTAATGAGGGAATGGTTCTAGCTGCTCATGGGTCCTGGACACTTCCATGGATTTGGTTTCCTAGGGGACTTCCTGCACGTGGAGAGGAACTCACGGGGCCATCTTTGTCGTGGCCTGCAGCAGAAGGGGCACTGGAAGGCAGACGACTTAATAACAAAGAGAAGTAGCCACAAGGACAAGAGTAGCTCAAGACCCATCATTCCACTCCACCTCCAGCTTCTGCCCGTCACCTCCCGCGGCATGGCGCAGAATGAATAATGCAGCGCCACCAATGTCAGTTCACAGACACGGCCTAGTCCCTTTGCTCCCCGAACCAAGGTGCGGGGGGAAAAGACCATTCTAACACCATCATTGAGTGATAAGGCCATTTGCGTAGGTGGTGGGAAAGATATGTGTGGCGAATTGGTTAAACCTAAGAGGTTGACAAGAAGCATTCCATCAGCTTCTGGATTTCAAGAATGCTTCTATGTCCGCGTCAGCTGGGCGTGATCAGGCACCGGCATGCAGGGGCATTTCCCTGTTTGCACAGGGAGCTCCAGTGTGCTCCTGGGTTCTCTAGAACCACACCATCAAGTCAGCCAAGGTCACAGCCCTGGCCCTCATACCAGGCTGGTATTGACTTTGGCTTCTGAGTTCAGTCCGTTTCCTGAGTCATTGCCTCAATAAAGACACCAAGACCGGAGGTTGCCTGCCTTCCTCTTCATGTGCAGTCAGGAACAGTCCAAGTGCCGGGTCCAGGATGCCTCATGGCTGGACAGAGGCCACGGGAGACAGGACTTGTGAGCTGACTGGCTCTATTTTTACATAGAGACGAAGAGACAGGATGACCCAGCTGTCCAGAGCAGAAAGTCACCTAATTTCACTTTACTCTGAAAGAGGAATAACCCCTTTTGGGGGCAGAGAGACTTCTTTTGGGGATGTTATAGAGACATGAAGTATTTCCTCCCGACCCCTCATCCTCCACTTCCTGCCCCACCTTAGACATTTTAAATAGGTCTTTAGGAAAATTACTTTCTGGGGGGGGGGAATCAAGAAGATTGAAACTGGGAACGAGGCAGGTGATTTCAAAATACTCTGGGGAAAAAAGCCAACCACAAGGCCCTTCCTTTGGTGAGCAGAGCAAAATGCTTTCAATAAGCCATGGAATTGATCAGCGCACAGAAAAGGGCCTTGTCTATTGAACCTCATACAGGCCACAAGCTCCTAGGATTTCTTAGCCTGGATTGGAGCACTGTGGATGTGCTCACAAATGACAGTCCTGCTGGGTGACTTGCACTCTAGGACTCCAGCTATAAAGTAGATTTAGAACCATGGGAAAGTACGGAGGGTTTGTACCCCAGACTCTGAGCCCTTAGGCCAGCCAGGGGAAAAGTAACAAGGTGTGCTGGAGGTACAGAGGGCCGGCTACACCGTAGGCTGCTAAGCACGAGTCCAGCCACGGACCTGTGGGAGAAAGAGGAGGTGCGGACTACGTCCATGAAGACTGACTCTCAGAACCCCCCCAGGGCAGTTCTACCCTGTCTTATCGGGTGGCCATGAGTCAGCATCGACTCAAGGTTGTGAGAGGGGAAAATTGACCTTGACGTAAAGTTTGGATATTTCAGAAAGCAGCGCTCTTAAGGAGGGATGGTACAAAAGGGAATGAAACAGGGCAGTGCCCGGACATCCTGTGTGACAAGCTAAGTTAGAATTTGTTGCTGTTACTGAAAATACTTTGCATATGTACGTGTATTCGGCTGACAGTTAAGATGCGGAGACACTTAACTCAGGCCAGGTATCCTGGTCTCGGGTTTTCCACCAAATTCTAGAGCCAAACCAAACTCACAGTCCTAGAGTCAATTCTGACTCCTTGCCACCTTCTAATGCAGGGCAAAATTGCCTCTGTGGGTTTCTGAGATGGTAACTCTTTAGGAGAGTTGAAAGCCTCACCTTGCTCCTGAGGATGGTTTTGAACTGCTGTCCTCGTGGTTAGCAGTCCAACCATAACCACCATGCCATGAAGACTCCTTATAAAGCAAAAACAAACAAAACAAAAACTATACAAAAGCCAGGACTTGTTAAGGCAGAAACCTGTCGGTGAAAGGAAGCTCAAACATTTTCCACTAAAATGGATAATGGAAAAGTGTAAGACTGCACGCTGACCAAAGCTTGCAAGACCCAGGAAAGCAAGACAGCTACGCTGAATTCCTGCTCTCCCAGGTTTCACAGTAAATTCCTTTTCCTGACGCCCTATGGGCATCACACCAGAGACTTGAAATGAAAGCGGGCTAGCTACTGAGTGTTTTTCTTCCGATAGTTCGTTACTCTACCTCCAAGACAGAAATGAGTTAGGTGTTCTTTGTTGGCTCAGAGAGGAATTGGGCCAATTATTTTCATGCACGCAAAAATAATTTCTTCAAGCACAGACGGTCTTTGATTGACTGAGAAGCCCTGCCTATAAAATCTGCATACACAAAAGCAATGTGAAAAGATCTGCTATAATAAGATTAAGCTCAAATAGCAAGGCAGGTGTTGAATTTTAAATTAATTGGCACTGCCAACAGCAGGACAGTCGAATTCACCTTCTCTACCACTCTCTGGAGAGAGCTGAAGCCAGGGGCCTGCTTCTGTTTGTCTGCCCTGCCTTCTCCCCAGACTCCGGACTCTCTAGCGCAGTCTGCACAGCCAGCTCCACTTCCATTCCCTCCCCGGCATCTTCCTGGACTGCTCCAGCCCTCGCCACCCGACTTCCCGGGCACTCCTGGGAAAGGGAATAGAAATTAGCAGTTCAGAGCTCCGCCAAACCTGCAATTGGCACAAGTAACCAGTTAGCTAGCTGTGTGACGTTAGGTCGGGTTATTCATCCACTCGGAGCCTCTGTTTTCCCCTCAGAGCAGTGAACCTAAGGGAGATTATGGCCACGACATGAAACAAGGTGTGCAAAACACCAACCGCTTCTCCCATGCTGCTTAGGAGCAGCCCCATCAACGTTAACATGACTCTGTGTATCGGGTCGGCTCCCCCATCAAAGTTAACATGACTCTGTGTATCGGGTCCGCTCCCCCATCAAAGTTAACATGACTCTGTGTATCGGGTCCGCTCCCCCATCAAAGTTAACATGACTCTGTGTATCGGGTCAGCTCCCCCATCAAAGTTAACATGACTCTGTGTATCGGGTCCGCTCCCCCATCAAAGTTAATATGACTCTGTGTCTCGGGTCCACTCCCAGGGCTGGTTCCACGATATAGCTCTCACTTTCCTTGCAGGTGACCAGAGTGAAATTCCTAGCCCTTGCATGGAGGGGGGACAGCCATCCCCCATCTGTCAGCCGAGGTGCATGCCGGTTGCCATGAGGTTGAATAGCTTTCAGCAGAGGGAGCTGCCACGGACAGTCCTATGGACAACAGGGGGCTTATCTCCAACCCGTCTTGGGGACTGGGCAGCATTTTTCCCCATGGTTGGGATCGCCATGAGTGATCCAACACAAAGGAAGTTAACAACTCGCCGCCCTGCTCGGAGTTGTACACACAACACCGGGTAGATCATATCTGTTCAACACAACTTGTGTTGCACTGAACTGACGGGAACGGACAAGGCTCATCAGTCAACACAGAGGGTGGCGAAGGGCCAGCAAGGCCAGTAGTTACCGGACCAAGGTCAACCCAGGGGCGTCTGCTTTCAGAAGAGCGGGCGGTCAGTACTCACAAATGCAGCCTGCAACAGACACACGGCTCCCACCAACACAAGTGACTGAAAGAAACTCGGGGACTCACTCTCGTAGAGAAAGTTCTCTTGAACGGGGACTGTGGGTGTCAGTGCGGGTCAAGAGCACCGCTAGGCAGAACTTCCTAGCTGATAGCTGGTCACCCAGAAAGTCTGTTGTGCCAGGGATGTAGAAATGGGTCGAAGCTACTCACAAAACCTGTATTCGTTCGACACCTCAAAGCAACCACTTTCGAAAAGCTCCGTCCACGATCATCTTCGAAACAAGGCCGTGGGTCCTGGAGCGAGCGGCACTGGCTCTGGCAGAACGGAAGTGGATTTCTTTCTCAAACACCAATCTTCGTTGCTTGTTTCGAAGCCTGCTTCCCCAAACGGCACGGTCCTGGGAAAGTTCTAAATGCTTTTCAGGTGTCCGCCTCATCTGTGAAACAGGTCCAATGCTTCTCCTACGTTACACGTGTGCTGCGAGGATCCAATGAGGGATTTGAGCAATCAAATGACTGTGACCCCAAAGGTTGCTGGTTCTAAGCCATCCTGGGTTGTCCTGGAAGAAGAGCCTTGGTGATCTGCTTCCCCAAGGTCCCAGTCTTGACACCCATTGGGGTGCAACTCTACCCTGCAACCCAGGGGTCCCTGTGAGTTGGAATTGATAATGACTGGTGGTCCAGCACCCCTGTGGAGAGCTCAGTTAGGTATCTGATGAGACCTGTGAGTGAGTAGGGCGGGGTAACTATTCAAACACCCGGTTCTTTATTACCTTCCCTTCAAGTGCTCTGATGAACGTTTGTGTCATTGCGCTCTCTCCACGAAACTTGGAAACCTGCACTTGGCTGTTTTAAAGAATCTGCCTTTTTTCAAGCAAAACATCTTGTGGCTAGTGCCCTGCAGGTACCAAGAGTGAGAAGTAGAAAGGTTGTCACAGAAAATCTGTGTAGGTGATGGAAAACACGACCCAAGGGTGAGGGAGGGCTATATATAACTTGCGATTGCTTACTTGAGTAATCAGCTCTTCTTTCAAATTGAGTTGTTTTCCTACCCTCAGCAAAACATACCTCAATTTCTTCTCAGACTTGGGGGCGGGGGAGCCTATAAATCAACTACTTACCAAATCATCTATGCCCTTGAACCGAATCTGGGAGAGTCTGAGTTATGGTGTTACGCACCTCATACAGCAAGGACGAACTAACTGGAAAGCCGTTCTCCTCAGAGGGTTTTGAAGAATAGGCTGTCCTTGGTCTGTATTCTGAGGGGATGTCATGGTCCTGCTGTCAGTGGGTGGGTGCCAGGAGTGGTGAGAGGGTGAGGGCTGGGGCAATGATGTTTCGTGCCTCTCACCTGGGCCCTTTATCAATAATAATCCTTTCTTTCGTCAGACTCTTGGCCCAGGCCTTTCTGCGTGGGAAAGGAAGCACAAGCACATGACCTGCCCAAAGCCAAAAATTCCCATGTCAGCCTTCTTATAAGAGGGCTCCAACCACCAAGGCTTAACCCCGGCCTCACATGGGCTCTGGAGTGGCCCTGGGAACACAGTGGGGACCAGCAGACACGGCCGGTGCCTTCGGGAGCAACCGTCGAGTGGGACAGAGAAGAAAGCATTGTGCAAACACAAAGTCCTCAGCAGTGTAAGGAGTGCCCCCAGTGCAGAGTGAGCGAGGTGCAGTGATTGCTGATTCAGTGCTGGCTGGCTGTCCGTCCCAGCAGGGTATGTCCCCAATCCGAAGAGTTGGAAAGCCACTGCCCCAGGGAACAGAGCTGGTAAATGCAGACTCCTATCTCCTGACGGCTAGTGCCCTCACAGGGAGCCAACGTGAAGCTCAGCGGTTTCAAGGGACCAGCTTGCTCCGCTCAAGATTTGCCGCCTTGGAGCCCTAGGTGGGGGGAGCTGTTCCACTCCGACCTTCAGAGTGACTTTGAGTCAAGAGGTGACCAGACGTCCCGCTTTTGGCGGGACAGTCCCAATTTTTAACAATTTTCCCCGCATCCCACGGCGTTTTAAAAAACTCCCGATGTTTGGAAAGCATGCACGACAAGCTAGGGTATACGGTTTTCGGCTGCCGTGTGGCTATTTCGCCAGGATGTGAGTTTTATCAGTGGTGTCCCACTGGTGTCCCGCTGGTGTCCCACTTTACCAATGTTAACATCTGGTCACCTTAGAAGTGTCCCACAGTGACCCTCTAGACCCTCGACATGCAGCCATTGATGGAGCACCTCCTCTGTCCTGCAGGCAGTGTCACTGCCATGGAAATGTAGACAAGTCTTGCTCCCAAGCTCAAAGCTGGAGTGGCCACAGCTCCATCAACATGCACAGAGGCGTGTATGGTTGATCTTGGGGGCTCCTGAGACAACTGCAACTCTAGAGAGAACCTGACACAGCACTGGCCAGTCCCGCCCCATCTCCCTGGCCTGTGCGGGCGTTTCTGTTGCAGCTCTCTGGGTAGATTCTCCTTCTTGAAGGTTTCCCTCCTCCGCGTGGGTCCTCCGGGCCACCCGACACTAGCCTTCCTTGCGTGTTCCTGAGGGGCATCCCAAGTCAACAAGTCAAAGTTTCACGATCTTGCTCCTTAGAAACATCTAGTTGTATTTCTTCTGAGACAGATTAGTTCGAGCTTTAGCTTCTCCGCTTGTGTGTTTGCTTGGTTTTTGGAAGGTCATGTCTGCAGTCAGAGACAACAGTAAGGGCAGCAGCGACCTTCTCTTAAAGGGCAGTGGTTTCCCAGCATGGTGCTAGGTCTAGATGTACATTGCTCAAAACAACTGAGAAACTCCTGAAAGCCAAGGGACCCCTACTTTTTTTGGGTTAAGAAACTGAATTTGTGAAAAAGAAATTTACTTTCGTAAGTTCCCCCAACCCCCAGGTAGGGGCTTAGTTCCAGATTCTTTTGTTGTCTATACAAGTCCTTTACTAAGCCAAGAGATGAATAAGTAATTTCATCTGAGTGAAATAAGGGCGAGGCCCAGAGGGGGACCGAGTATGCTTTGAAATAGAAAGCAGTAACCTTCAGCGTGGGGCGCAAGGCCCAGTGTTTTTGTTTATGTGCCCCCAGAGGGAGACAGAAGCCTGGCTTGTGGGAAGCAGACAATCTGACTTAGGTTAGCTGTGCTCTGAATTCCTCCCACTTCTGCCCCTTCCCCTCCTTCCTCTAGGGCCGCAAGGCAAACCTCTGACTTGCTTGGGGCATGGGGACAGGCTTCACCACACCTCTGCTGCTGTGCAAATCATCCAGAAGAGGCGGATCTAGGTGGTGGCAACTTGCGCTGGGGGCCCCCTGAAGGCCCCTCGAGCCAGGGGGCTTCTTGATTTGGGGCTGGGGAGTTGGTCCCACAAACTGGCCATCCGCTCAGGACAGGTTAACATTCTGCCTGACCCACAGCACGCAGAGTACGTAGGAAATCAAACTCCAGTATGTTCTCAGCTACTTAACCTGAATGGGCGAAGCACATTTTCCAGCATGGAGAACGAGTATGGGGTTGGGGTGGGGACTCCCATTGAACCCCACCACCGAGAAACCAAGCCCCGGCTGTGGAGAACGACTGCTCTGTCTCCTGGTGACCCCGGTGTGTCCGAGGAGAACCGATGCACAGTGTTGTTTGTTTTCCACCGCAAACTGTCCTTTCTTCCACGGAGCCCCGGCGGATGCAACGCCAACACTCACGTTAGCGGCCACTTGTTTCACTCAGGGACCTTGACTGCCTGAAGAAGGCTCGCACCCGCCGGGTGAACGATTTCCTGGGAGCCGCTGACGTTTCACTTGAAGCGCCCAGAAGATCCTTGGGGACTGTCTCCTGTGGGGCTGAGGGCCTGGGATTGGCCAGGAAAGGCCCAAGAGGCACTGAAGACACAGCCAGGGGCCTCCTGGGCAGATGAGGCATATGGACAATTTACAGGATGGTGAGTTGGTAAAGTCTAGTAAGCACCTCACCTCTGCCTTGTGGATGGAAGGAAGGGGAGAAAGGAGATTCGTGACATTGGATTCAACAGGTGCTCCGGCTGGCGCTGCAATGGTAAGTGGAGAGAGCAAACTTCCGGGAGAGTCATGCACAGGTGTGACACACTGCTTTGGGGCTTCTGAAGAGAGTCCGCAGGTTGTACAAACCGACCCAGGACACTTCAGGTGGGCGAAGTTTCCCCGCAAGGGTGCTTACACAAAGCCCTGAGTGTAGCTGAGTGTAGCTGAGTGTTGTAAAAGGCTCTGAACCTGTCTAGAAGCATCAAAGGTCACAAGGAGTCACTTAACTTCTTCACTTACCCTTAACTATGCTTCTCAGGGCCGGGAAATGACGCATTGTTGTGAAGGTGGTGGTTCGGGGCTCCACATGACCTGGGTCTAGCTTGCTTTCACCTGCTTCCCCGCTTACGTTGAGTGGAGCTGCAGGTGAAGGCTTTTGTTTTGAAACCAAATTTTGTTTTCTCGTTCCCTGGCTCCTCCTCGTCCCAGATGAGACCTAAACCAGAAGAAATCATTTCCACGGAGTCATTCCCACACTAAAGGCCCCCGACAGCGCTGCATGCTCTGGAGGGGGGTCCCAAGGCTGGCGGAGGGACGTCGGTTGGATGCCACACCCTTCTCTGGAGCAGCCGGTGGGTTTGAACTGCCAGCCTGTTAGCAGCCAAGTGCAGCAGAGCCCCGGATATCAACGCCAATCCCTTCTAGAAGGAGCGTCGAGATGCAGTTGCCTTCCGAATTACATTTTCCCATAAGAAATAACTGAAAATGGATTAATCCGTTCTTGGCCACCAAGTTTTTACCCTAACCTTGCCTTTTTATACTACACATGACACAGCCACTTCAAAGTAAATAAGTTCAGAATTCAATAATATAATTTAAATAAGAAACACAACATTAAAAAAGTTTTTAGCAACTGCAGTATAGTCCATACCTTGAGACTGAGGAGGACCTGGAGCTGTGGACACGGGTGTGGAGATGAGGTGTGGACAGAGAGTCCTTGTTTGGAAGGGGAATCCCCTTCCATCAAATCAACTGGCAGCTGCTTTTCAGGAATTTTTTCCCCTTCTTTGCCTTTTTTCAGGAGGGTCTGTCTGGCTTTCTCGGGGGTGGGGGACGGGAGGAATCTGTTGAATGGGTCTGCTGTTGGCGTTTCCTTAACTGTTTTTGAAAAGGGTTTACTAAATTATCATCAACAATATAACACAGTTAACCAGTTCCTTGTCATGATGTTTCCCCCCCAAAAAAAACCTCTTTCTTAGGACTCGTGTTTTTAATCTAAAAACGGTACTGAAGACCACAAAAAAACCCCAAGATTATAGCAAAACGCTGGCACACAGCGGCACAAGGGTTCAGCAACGCGCCCTAGCAACGCCAGCAAACACCCGTGAGGGAAGCACCATCTGCTTTTATTTTGTATACAAGCATCACCTGCATCGGGTTGGCTTCCGACGCTTCGTTTGAGTTCCGATGCAAAGTTTTCTCCACCCTTTGCGTGGGGACCCGACGATGCCGGGCACTGATGCGGTGGAGTGCCGGGCTTCTCTGGACTTTTGGCGACCAGGGCACCTAGGATGAGGCCTCAGGTATAAACCTTCGGGTGACATGTACTGTCAGGTGGGCCGCCTCGACTTTTGTGCTTGTGGATCGCACCCTGACCTGCCCTGAGGTCAAGCACAGTGTCTAGAAGGCAATGGGAACTCATTTGTCAACTAAAGAGATGCAAGAATGAAATGTGCAAGAAAGGAGACATGCCTTGGAATATTCTAGAGATTACATGCTCTCACAGGAGCAAGACAGGGCTTCCTACTCTGGTAGTTACAATCTCGGAAACTCAAAGGGGGCAGTTCTGCCCCGTCCTGTAAGGCCACTGCGAGTGGCGTAGACTTGTTGGCAGAGAGCAGACTAGCTCTCACAGCCATCAGACAGGTTGGTTTATACAAGGATCGTAGGGGGCGGGACTCAGTGGGCCTTTTAGTACTGCCATCTATCAAAGTCACATGCATCGGTGTTTACCTTTGTACGAAAGTCTGGCGACTTGGTACTGTGGCAGACAATTCTGAGAGGACTCTCAGACTCCCACCCTCTGGTGTAAAAGGCCTGGATACTCCTCTCCCCTGGAGGTGGGCAGGCCTAACGTCCTTCGGGAGGCCCTGGAGACCAGTACAGCAGGAGGCCTGAGATTTTGCTGGGTTGTGGGAGGGCCACAGGGTGAAGAGGCCTGGAGGCTCTGCAGGTGTTCAGGCCCATGACGAACAGGGAAATGAAGACCTCAGTCCCCAGTGGGAAGGAATTGAACATCTCTGACTAACCACGTGAGCTTCAAGAGGACCCTAGCTCTCAGAGGAAACCCAACCTGGCCAGCAGCTTGATTTCGGCCTCATAGGACTCCAAGCAGAGCATCCAGGCATACCACACCTGGAGGTCCAACCCCCGGCCCCACGTGACCGTGAATGGATGTCATTTATGGTAATTGGCTGCACAGCAGAGGAAATGAATGTGCTCACCTTCCTCCAATCCAAACCCCGTTGTCCTGTCAGGTTTACTGTGACTCCCGGCGACCCCACCGGAGGGACTGTGCTCTGTAGGATTTTCATCAGGGTTTTTTTTTTTTTTTTTTTCCAGAAATAGATCATCAGTCTGTGCTTCTGAGGGACCACTGGGTGGACTTGAACCCCCGACCTTTTGGTTAGCCGCGGAGCTGGTTAACCATCGAGCCACCCAGGGATCCATGCACAGGGTCCTCTGTCTTACTGAAAGCAGGTTCTGTTTGACTGCGGATCACCTTTTCTCGTGAATTCACATGCAATTGCCCTTTCTTTGCTTTCTTTTTCTCCTCTGGGTACTGCTTCCTTTGGGGGATTTACATAGTAATTCAAATCTGCTCCACACACATTATTTTAGCACTCACAGGAAACTCTATTCGCTCCTTGCCTCCCATAGGCACCATTGTGAGGCCACCGTTTTATCCCTCCCAACCTGCGGTCCTGGCTGCCAGGGCTGCACCTTATGTTTATTACATAACAGCAAAGCATAAGCCCAAACAACTAGCTGCTGGGCTTTTAAATATAGCAACAGCCGGAGTCTTTTCTGGGCTTGACGAGGAGCCGCTTGAAATGTCTCTTAATTTCAGCTCTTTTCTGGTGTGTAAGAATAAGAGTTTCTAAAATTGGCTCTGAAGGTACCGAGAGCGCTCACAGAAAAGCCAGTCCCCCACCATCAGCTGCAGCGATGCCAGGGGCGGGAGGCGGAGATGAACGCTGAGCTCCCTGACTGTGGGGATCGGTGGAACAAGACGCGGAGCCGTCCCAAAGGAGAGGCTGGAGAAAGCGCACACGTGAAGTCCCGCATGTCCGCATGTCCGCTCCAGGGACTTAACTCAGCAGCACCCCGGAAGGAGACTCACTCACCCCTCCTTGTTCCCTTCTCTCCTTGGTGGGACCATTGTTTTCTTCTGAAAGGCTCTTGTAGTTGCAAGTGTTTCACAGCAAACAAACAGCTAAACTGAGACTATGAAAAGGGAATGGTTGGATTTCTCACCAGTTAAATAAAGGCGGTACTACTTTTCCTAGCCTCTCCCCACCTCCTCATTCCCACCCCCACGAGTCTTCTTCTGTCTTCCTTATTTCCATGTTCAACTTTCACGTGCATAGGAGGTGACTGAAAGTATGATGGCTTGACTCAGGTGCCTCTTAGTCCTGAAAGCGATAGCGTTGTTTTTCTGCATTTGAAAGAGATCGTGTGCAGATTTACGCAGTACAGTGCATCAGTTGCTCTCTTGATGGCTGCTTCCATGAGCACCGATCGTGGATCCAAGCAAGAGAAAATCCTTGACCGCTTCAATCTTTTCTCCATTTATCATGATGTGACCTACTGGTCCAGTTGTGAGGATTTTGGTCTTCTTTACATTGAGTTGTAATCCATATCAAAGTCGACAACAAATGTACAAATGTGCTTGACACAATGGATGGATGGATGGATGGATGGGTGGTTATAAGAGCTGTAAGAGCCCCCAATGAAATGATTAGAAACAATCAAACAAACAAAAAAGAATGGCTAGTGAGCTTATGCTGAACATTTTCCCCCCATTTTATGTTTTGATGTGTATATTTTTTAAAAGTTGACTTATTAGAGTTGGCAAGTTAACAATTGGGAGAATTAACAATTACTTTCATTTCAATTTGTAGCTCTTTGTTCTGGGGTGCCACCACCCACTTGTGGTCGCTTCTGTGTAGTTGTGATGTTAGAAGTTTGTCACAGCATTTGAAATACTAGAAGGGTTATCTATGGTGGGATGATTTCAGTGGCATTTCCAGACTAAGACAGGCTAAGAAGAAACCTGTGCCTGTCTACTTCTGAAAATCAGCCAATAAAGAGCTATGGGTCACAACATAACCTTGTCAGGCTAATCTGCTTGCTCATGGGATTAAGCAGGACAGACAGCTGAAGGAAGACCTGTTTGGTGAAGGAGCAGGCCAGCAAGAATGAGGGAGACCGTTGGTGAGCTGAATGGGTACAATGACAGCCATGAACGACCAGAAATGCCAGCGATTGGGAGGGAGGAGGCCAGCCTGGGGGATGGTTTATGGTATTCTAAAGATGGTTGAGGCAGAGTCATCTCAATGGCAGATAACTAGTGTGGGGTTCATTGTCACGTGCATATGTACATCAATGTATGTCCAGCCCTGCCCAGCACACACTCCAGTCATGTGTAAAATGACATGAGTCTCCATCATAAGGTAGGCCTAGGAGTTCAGGACTGTGCTAGGTGTGACAAAGGCTCATTCTCTTAAAGTAATAGAAGCTTCATTTTCAGCTGGGCACATAGCTTGACTAAAGATTATGTCTTAGCTTTCCTTGTAGCTAGGTGTGACTTTGTGTGGCAGTTACAGAATCTCCTGTCAACTTGCGAAGGGGTGGAGTCTAGCCTGTCAATCCGGCTGAAACTTAATGACCTCATTTGGAGACGGGAAGGAGATAAATAGCTTACTGGAGACCAGATACACTCACTCCCTGAGGAGACATTACTGTTGACAAGACACCTGGACTTACACTGATGGCAGCCAGAACCTTGGAGCTGGAGAAGCCACGTGGAGATGCTTCCACCACCACTGGATCCACAAGACTTTCCACCTATTGGCCTGTGATCTTCCTACATTCAGCGTCATTGCTTGTGTTGCATGAGTCTGAAGAAGAATTTACAGACTGGTATCAGACATATGGCCTAATATCAGATTTATGAACTTGATCTGGACTGTGCTGGGATGTTTTCTTAAAATATAATTACTCTTTGATATAAAGCTCTTTCTTAAACACATATGAATGTCTATGAATTTGTTTCTCCAGTCAACCTGGACTAACCCACTATGTGTCTAACTTTTGGAAAATGAGATATAAACAGAAGTGTTTGTGTAGCTACTGGGGTAGTCCAGTGAACTACTTGATACGGCTCTTCTGGAACAGGCTTTGTAATCTCCCCGGATGATGAGGTGGGATCATGCAAAAGGCGGATGGAGATTTAATGAGGGAATTTACTAGCTTGCCATCCCACTAGGTTTTAAATGAATCATCTCAGGACGAGGAATGGGGTGGGGGTAGGGAAATCTCACAATCATCAAGAAAGAACCAGGAGCGGGATGTGTTACGGTTTTAGATCTTGAGATGTGTGTGCGCTGAATCTCCTTGGTCCAGGAGGCAGAGGACTGAGGCACAAGAGAAGAGGAAGAGAAATGGAAGCAACCGAGGCGGAAGCAGCAAGAGCATGAGACAGAGCAGTGGGCTCTGTGGTGGGTGGACTCTCCTTGGGCATTTATCAGAGGCACTAAAGGAGCTTTTAACATTGCCCAGTCAGGACAGATACTAAGAGGCCACATGGTTGAGAGGCTGGGGTCAGAGAGAGGCATTACCTGTGGCACGGCTGAGGATAGGCTGTCCTCTCTGAAGAGCTGTATCCTGAGCATTTCTGATCTAGAGATCAGAACTCCGAGAATCTGTTGGTGGATTTCAATTACTCTCCTTGCAGTCAAACACTCATCCCACAAGATCACCAGGGATTTGAAAACTTCGATGAAAAATTATAAAAGTGTTTTATTTTCCATTTCCCTGATTGTCTTTTAAGCATCCGATGATGTTACAACTTGCAAAAAGACGCTTGCTAGTTGAGAAGGTGTGAATGCTGACATCAATTATGTATGTATCCCTGGAGATGAGAATTGAAAAATCCCACAAAGAAATACAATTTTATGAATTTTGTATATGATAACAATTATATTTTCCTTCTCATCGCAGTCTATTTGGGTATAAGTTCACACCCCACTCTCTCTAGTTGACCACGTAAGGACTTACCAGTGATACTGTAACCACGGGGCCTGCGATGTTTCTGGACCCGTTCTGTGCAAAGCAAAACAACACGAGTCTTCAGGGCGAGCACCTCCTGCATCTGCTATGCTCTCGCCCACACGGGTGTCAGCGGGGTGCAGACGCAGTATCAGAGGGCAGACCGTGAGGGCACAGCTTCTTTTTTGAATATTTATATTAATCATTTTTGGGGGGGCTCGTACAATTCTTATCACAATCCATACATCTATCCATGTGTCAAGAACATACGTACACTTGTTGCCATCATTCTCAAAACATTTGCCTTCTACTTGAGCCCTTAATATCTGCTGCTCATTTCCCCCTTCCTCCCCATTCCCCCCTACCTCATGAAACTTTCATAATTCATAAATTATTTTGTCATGTTACTGTCAGATGTCACCCCCTGCCCTCTTCTCTGCTGTCCGTCCCCCAGGGAGGAGGCTATATGTAGATTCTTGTAATCAGTTCCCCCTTTTTACCTCACATTCCCTCCACCCTCCAGGCATCATCATCTCTCACTACTGGTCCTGGAGGAGTCATCTGTCCTGGATTCCCTGTGTTTCCAGTTGCTATCTGTGCCTATGTACATCTTCTGGTCTAGCCAGATTTGTAAGGTAGAATTGGGATCATGATAGTGGTTGGGAGAAGGGGGAAGCATTTAAGAACTAGAGGAAAGTTATATGTTTCATCATTTCTACCCTGAACCCTGACTGGCTCATCTCCTCCCCACAACCCTTCAGTAAGGGGTGTCTGGTTGGCTACCAATGGGCTTTGAGTCTCCACTCTGCACTCACCCACATTTTCAATGATATGAATTTTTGTTCCTTGATACTTGATACCTGATCCTTTCGACAGCTCGTGGTCACACAGGCTGGTGTGTTTCTTCCATGTGGGCTTTGTTGCTTCTGAGCTAGATGGCCACTTGTTTATCTTTGAGCCTTTAAGACCCCAGACACTATATCTTTTGATAGCTGGGCACCATCAGCTTTCTTCACCACATTTGCTTATGCACATGTTTGTCTTCACTGATCATATCAGGGAGGTGGGCACCCATTGGTATGATTTATAGTTCTTTGATGTCTGATGACTGGTCCCTTCTGCACCTCGTGGTCAGCCATGCTGGTGTGCTTCTTCCATGTGGGCTTTGATACTTCTGAGCTAGATGGCCGCTTGTTTATCTTCAAGCCTTTAAGACCCCAGACACTATATCTTTTGATAGCCAGGTACCATTAGCTTTCTTCACCACATTTGCTTATGCACACATTTTTCTTCAGCAATCATGTCAGGAAGGTGTGCATCCTGGGATACCAATTTAATAGAACAAAATGTTCTTGCATTGAGTAAGTGCTTGAGTGGAGGGAGGGGACAGCTTCTTAAGTCGACTTCAAGAACGCTTGTAGAAACTGAAGACTGCCAGCAGATACTGGACACCAGGTCCGTGACATGCTGACCACCTTGTAGTACTGTTTCTTCTGAATATTCCAGACTTGATGAACCACATTACATTTTCCAAACCAGGTGTTTTAGCTTACTTTTCACACAAACGTTTTTTGTGTTCACCGTCCAAGTGTGAGTGTAAATTGTATTTGAGAAATTTTGTTTTGTAACTTATTAATTTCCGGGTAGGAAGCACTATTTGCTACAGGAGAACTAAATTTTGAAAGTGACATCGTATTATCTATGGCCCAGTGAAATGGTGACAACTAAAGTGACAGGCCAAAACAAAAGCTTAAAGATGAAAAAGGAAAAGACTTTTGAGTTATTAAAACCCATTAAAAACCATGGTCAATTCTGACTCACAGCAACCTGCGGAGTTTCCGAGGCCTTGTCAATCTTTACAGGAGCTCCCTTTGAGCAACTGGTGGCTGTGGACCACTGACCTTGTGGCTAGTAGCACAATGCTTACTTGATAGTGCTACCAGGAGGATGATTCTAAAATTAAGTTCCTTTTTAAGACATAATGTATCCGAAGGGACCTCTTCTGTTGAGAACTCAAGTTTAGTAGGTGTAAACCACTGCGTTAGTATCTCTAGGCCTGAAAAAGACCCTAATAACCATACAAATATAACAGCATTTGTTTCCAATTCTGTAGCCATGCCTTGAGATATTAAAATATTAATAATGACATAGAAAGTGAAACTATTTTAGAATCTGAACTAGACACCTCTGAAGACCCCATAAATAACACAAATACAGATTGTGCTTTGTAAATATTTTTTTCCTCTAACAATGCAAATTCTTGGATCAAGACAAGGCCAAGTGATTGTCAATATCACCGTGGACCATTTAAAATGTCATGCCAAAAATTTTCTGGATGTTAAACCAATTAGGTTCTATATCCAGATTTGATTTCTTGGTGCAAAGCTAATGGGAAAAAATGTGAGGAGTGGCTACTGAATTGTCCATCAGTTGGCTCTACATTTTTGAAATTATTCATCTCTAAATCATTCAATTCTTGCTTTGCTATGGATAGATTCTGAAGTTGGTGCAGCTTGACGTGACTGATAAACATGAAAACAGTTCAATTCACAGAGACTATCTGTTTCCATATTGAAACCAAAGACATGGCTTGACTTAACTCATGAGTTAGAAACAGACTCATGCAGATGTTAGTATGAGGGAGCGCCCCCAAACCAGAATTTTTTGTCAAAGCCATGTATTTAAATTAATTTTTTTACAAAACAACCTTATCATCTTCAAAGTACTCTCCATTACACTTAACACACCTGTCAAACCTGCGATTCCATTCTTGGAAACATTTTTCAAACTCATGTTTGGATGGCTGACAGCACCTCTCTCGTTTTTGTCTTCATTTCTTGTACGTCATCAAATCACTGTCCTTTCGTGTCTCTCCGCATTCATGGAAACAACAGAAGTCAGGTGAGTAAGGTTTGTGAAGCAAGGGAGGCAAGCTGGGTTTTTTGCCTAAAACTGGCGCACTGAGACGGCTGCATGAGCAGGTACATCGTGGTGTTAACAAAATCAGTCCCGTCTGCCACTAATCAGGCCTGTTTTGTCACACGTGGTTATGCAATCTTTTCAGACCCTCTAAATAGAAAGATTGATTAACAATCTGACCTGGTGGAACAAACTCCAAATGCACTATCACCCTCACATTAAAAAAAAATAAAATAAAAAAACATCGTCTTGATCTTTGATTTCACTTGAAAGGCTTTTTTGGACAAGGTGACGTTGGCATCTTCCACTGGCTTGATTGATGTTTCCTTTCAGGGTCGTAAGAATAGCACCATGTATCTTTCCCAGTAACGACATGGGGAGAAACAATCTGGGTTTCTCAGCGCTGTTCTTTCAAAGCACAGCATGTTTCCAGTCTATGCTCTTTTTCCTGTTCAGTCCGAGCCTGAGGCACATTTCCAAATCTTTTGTTAAAATTCACTGAACCAAATCCAAGACAGTCCAGATAACTCCCCCATCTCTTCCATGGCCTTTGTCGGTCTTCGAGCCCAAGTGCATGGATGTTGTTGACATTTTCATCTGTTTGGGAAATTGACAGATGTTCAGAACCAGGTTTGTCTTCAATTAACGTTTCACCTTTTTTGAAATGAGAAAAACACTTGTACACTTGAGTTTTTTCCATACCACGGTCCTTGTAAGTTGTGTTCAACAGCACAACAGTTTCTGCATTTTTTCCAAGCAGGAAACAAAATTTCATTTTCTTTTAATGTTCATATTCTCTTAAAGCGACCATCCCAAACAACGAGGTTCTAGTGAAACTACTTTCATGAAAAAACTCACCGTGACCAGAGAACCTTCCTAGGCTATGCCACTGGGTGCACTAACTCAGAGCGAGTTGCTAGATGTTTATCTAGTGGGGAAAATGCATACTAAGAAAGCTTCACCCAGCAGAGCTTTTTTCTGTTTCATTTTTTAGTACCTCTTTATAGTCTAGCTGTACTATTTCAAGACAGATTTGTTTGTTCTCCTGGCAGTCCATGGTAATTTTGGCAGTCTTTGCCAACACCATAGTTCAAGAGCACTGATTCTTTGACTTCCTTATTCACTGTCCAACTTTCATGCACATATGAGGCAGCTGAAGATACCACGGCTTGGCCCAGGTGTACCTTATTTCTCAAGGTGACATCTTTGTTCTTTACCACTTTGAAGAGATCTTTTTTCTTTTCTATCCCTATCCCTAACCCTAACTCTAACCCTAACCCTAACCCTAAAAAGGTCTTGTCAGCTGATTTGCCCCATGCAATATGTCCTTAGATTTCTTCACTGTTTCCTGTATGAACATTGATTGTGGATCCAAGCAAGGCAAAATCCTTGACAGCTTCAGTCTTTTCCCATTAATCATGATGTTTCTGTTATGAGGATGTCAAATTGAGGGTTTCTGTGGTAATAATTTCTTTTATAAGAATTAATACCGATGTGAATGAGGGGGAGGGTGGAGTGGAGACCCAAAGCTCATCTGTAGACAATTGGACATCCCCTCACAGAAGGGTCACAAGGAAGAGATGAGCCAGAGTACAGTATAGCACTGATGAAGCACACAACTTTCCTCTAGTTCTTTAATGTTCCTCCGTCCCCCCTCCTGCTATCATCAACCCAATTCTACCTTACAAATCCAGCTAGACCAGAGCATGTACACTGGTACAGATAATAGCTCATAACACAGGGAATCCAGGACAGATAAATTCCTCAGGACCAATAAGAGAGTAAAGATACCATGAGGGTCAGGGGCAGGTGGGGGAAGAAAGGGGGAATCAATCACAGTTCCTATCCCAGGGGACAAACAACAGAAAAGCGGATGAAGTGAGATAGCAAGCAATTGGTGTAAGACATGAAAAAAATAATTTATAAATTATCAAGGGTTCATGGTGTTGGGGGAATGAGCTGATACCAAGGACTCAAGTAGAATGAAAATGAGTTGGCAACATACGGACAAATGGATGGATGGATGGATTGTGCTAAGAGCTATATGATCCCCTCAATAAAATGATTAGTAAAAGGAGAAGAAGAGGAAGAAGAAGAAGAAGAATTAATACCAAACTAGTCCCAATAAGTCAGAGATTGAAAAAGTCCCCAAAGTCCAATTCTTGCAAGATGGTGGTCTCTAGTCCCCACCCCACAGACACCCCCACTCCTCCCTTGAGTATGTTTCCTCATGTCTCTGGGTTCTGCAAATTACTGCAGTGTCTCAGAGAAGTCATGAATGTTCAAGGACATGTCTCATGTGCTGGTGGGTGCAGTTCAGTCCAAAGTCCAAAGGTCAGCCAGGGTAAGTCAGATACTGGGGCCAGAGGATGCCCTCCACCCCTGGCTCTTACTGGTGACGAGATCACACCCCTGCTTCTCAGTGAACTCATTTTATACGCAGCAGGTGGCCTTGCAGGGGGTCCTGTTCACAGTTCCTCAGAGGTGACTACTATCAGTAGCCCCCCCCCCCACGTCCTTCACACACCCAGGCAAGGATAGGCCATTTGGTGGAGGTGAGATGAGTCAACCAAATTTCACTCAATAATCTATTCTCTACTCCCTGGACTGTATCTCATTTATGCACATATGACATTGGGTCTCTGGCAAGATATTTCCAGTAGACATTTCCCCCTCCTAATCTTCATCAGTCAGGTTTCCCCAGACCACTCCAGAAACGCTCTCTTTCTCCTCTCAGCTGTAGGATATAATTCCTTACATCCATTGTAAATCATAGTAACCAAGATGACCATTAAACCAAGAACATGATCTGATTCACTGCCTCCACTGAGGTCCGAAGTCAGTCTCATCCTAAACCTATTTGTTAGCCGATAATGTCCTCCAAAAGTGAGACCACAGCCACAGACATAGGAGATCAAGAATCAGTCTATCTCACATCAGGTGATGGCTGGAGGACCATATTAATCCAGTATAAGTTGGCTGAAACCCTTGATCTTCATCAGCATGTGCTTCAAGTCCTCCTCACTTTCAGCAAGCAAGGTTGTGTCATCTGCCTATAACATGCTGGAAAGCCTTCTTCCAATCCTGCTGCCCACTCGTCTTCATGTAGTCCACACAGCTTGAATAATTATAGTGAGAGGTACAACCCTGATGCATACATCCCCTGACTTAAAACCATGCAGAAGCCTTTGGTCTGTTTGTACAACTGCCTCTTGGTTCGTGACAGGTTCAGCATGAGTACTATAAAGTGATCCGAAGTCCCATTCTTCTGAATGTTATCCATAGTTTGTCATGATGTCATGAATCACACAGTCTGTTGCCTTTTCAAAGTCCATAAAATTCATGCAGACATCTTTCTGGTGCTCTGCTTTCAGTCAAGGTCCATCAGACACTGGCACTGACATTTCTTGGTCCACACCTTTTCGGAATTTGGGGCAGCTCCTGTTGATGTGTCGCTGTAACTGTTTTAAATTATATTCAGCAAAAATGTACTTAGATGTGACATTAAAGTAGCTGCTCGATGACTCTGTGTTCTGTTGAGTTCCTTTCTTTGGGATGGGCACAACATGGCCCGCCAGGTCGCTGTTTTCCACATTTCTTGGGAGAGTCTAATGAGGGCCTCCTGTGCCTTATCAGCTGTTGAAACATTTCTGTTGGTCTTCCATTTCTGGAGTATCATTTATCTCTAGTGCCTTCCGTGCAGTGTGGATTTCTTCCTTTAACACCATTGGTTCTTGATCATACACTCTGAAGAAGAAATAGCCTGTTTACTTCTGAGGGATTAGCTACTGAAATCTTATGAATAGCAGAATCACCATTCGACCCAGCAATTTCACTCCTAAGTGTAGACTGAAGGGAAATAAACAAAGTCGCAGCATTATTCATTGTGATAGGTAGGTTTATTGTGACAACCTGGTCAATAGGAACATGTGGGATTAATAAGGTCGCAGTTTGATTGGAGAGAAAAGAGGTAAATGGCTTAGAAAAGCCCACCCCTCTCTCATTCTCTGGTGATTGGACCAGCGTGTGACTGCTTTAGCTAGTTCTCTGCCTCAACCTGTGAGCTATACCACCTGAAGGACAGTCAACCCATGGATCGTCACTAGAGCTTGAGGTTCCTTTGAGACTTGCTTCTTCACACTGCTGGTATGTATATCTATCTATATTCATAAGTGTCCTGGTTTTGTTTCTCTAGAGGACTCTGCCTAACACATTCACAATAGCCCAAAAGGGAATACAACCCATATGCCCATCAACTGATGAATAATGAGAAAATTTTATATCTATGCAATGGGATATTGCGTTAGACGGGGTCCTCTAGAGAAACAAAACCAGGACACTTATGATTTTATATAGATAGATATAACACAATGAAATAAAAAGCTAATTAGTCCACAGAGCAGTAGAGAGGGCTCAGTGCAACTCACCACCATGAGACAGTTAATACACCGGCAGTCCTTCAACTCACAAGGGCTGCTGGGTGCAAGTCAAGGAAGCAGACAGCTGAGTCTTCTGTAGAACAACACAGGCAGTCTGGCCACAGGCAGCAAACAGCAGGGCAGGCCACCAACAGTCAGTCAGATGACAGGGTCTGACTGACAGTCCCCAGTTCAAGTGATAGAAACACCAGCAGGGTGGTGAAGCAGGTCTCGAAGGAACCTCAAACTATAGCGACACGGTCCACAGATTTGGTGTCCCACAGGCAGCATAGCTCACAAGTTGAGGCAGAGAACTAGCTAAGGCAGCCACACTGGTCTGAGCATCAGAGAGCAAGAGAGAGAAAGGCGAGGCTCGCCAACCCATTTCTCTCTTTGCCCTTCAATTAAGCTGCGACTTATTAATCCCATATATGTTCACTGGCCAGGTTGGCACAATAGACCTACCTATCACAGATCTGAACCAGTCAAAAGAATGAATAGAATCCTGTTATATAAAAGTAGATCAAGCTAGAAAAGAAACCAGTTATAAAAGGCCACATATTATAAGATGCCACTTACATAAAATGTCCAGAATCAGCAAATCCATAGAACCAGAACACAGATTAGTGATTGCTAGGGGCTGGGGGAAGAGGAGCGTCAGGACCGACTGCTGAGCACTATGGAGTCCTGCTGGTGCAGGGAGCTGCGTGTTGGGCTGCCTACCACAAGGTCAGGAGTTGGAGACCACCAGCTGCAGAGGGAGCACGAGGAAGCTTTCTACTCCTATGCAGAGTTCAAGTCCTACAGTTGCTGTGAGTCAGAATTGAGTTTAGGGCAGTGAGTTTGGCTAATAGGTTTCCTTTGGGGGGAGATGTTCTGAGATTGCATAGTAGGGATGGTTATATAATATGCCGACTATATATTTTAAAATCCACCAAATTGTACATTTTAAAATGATTAGATTTAGGTTATGTGAAGTAGGTAACATTTTAAAAATGCTATGAAGAGAGAAAAAATGCGTGTGAACGCTCGGCTCGCGACTTGGCTCAGTAGGATCTGCAGAAGTGATCTCTGACGGAGTGGGGAAGGTAGCGTGGCATGAAAGCACACAACTCAGAGAGCTGGTGCGATGGAGCCACACTGGCATTACAGAGTGGTCCTAGTCACCGCTGAATCAGCACATATGGGGGGTGGGTGACTAGACACGACGGGCATTTGCAGTGTGCCCGCTCCCAGCCAGGCCTGTGTTTGGGGTATTGGTGGGAAAGAACAGCAGCACGAGGGCCCAAAGGGCACAGAGTGACCAGCCTGCAGGAGGAAGATCCCCGACGATAAACTCTCACTTGCCCTGTCTTTCAAGCACCCATAAAATGAATGGGCTTCTGATGGAATCATTTCAAGAGAACTTTGGGAGCCAGATGGGAAGCTTATGTAATTGTTTGCGTTGCAAGTTCAAATGAAAATAATGAGCTTGTTCCTGCCTGCAGGGGAAGGCTCTGGTGCAAACAACCTCCACCTCGGTCAGTCTGTCCCTGCTCAGGCAGAGCCTGTCCATCCTTCCCACTGGGCCCCCTCTGAGATGCCACCTCCTCTGTGAGGCTTCCTGGAGGTGGGATAAGTGAGCTGGGGTGGGGGGGAGTTAGAGGTGAAGGATGTGTGTATGTGTGCGCACGTGTGTGTGTGTAAATGACATGTTCCAGCCTCACAATAGAATGCAGCCCACGCCTCCTGTGAGAGGTGGAACAAAGCACCCAAACTAACCAAACTCTGGGGCTGGGTGCCAGGGGTGGAGGTGGGGAGACCTTTACGTCTAAAGAGCAGTTGTGGTGCATGCATCGGGGTGCAAACTCTATAAGCGGCGGCATTAACAGAAAGCGTCCTTAGTTAGAAGAGTGGGCCCAACAAAAACTGACATGAAAGCAAGGATTCATGGGGGAGCATCGGAAACTCACCCCCCAAACCAAGCCAGGCCCATTGAGTCAATGCCAACTGAGAGCTCCCTCCACCGGCCTTCTAGGACTGCAAGTCTTTACAGACACAGAGCGGCTTCGTCCGTCTGCCGCCGAGAGACTGGTGGTGGGATCTGCTGACCTTACCGTTAACAACCCGACACTCACCCCTTGGGCCACCAGGGCTCCTTGGTGGAGAACATAGTCAAAAGTAGTCATTTTCCACCGTTCATGTAACAAATAGTGACCGAGTCCACGAGGCATGGCGGTAGACTCCACAGGCAACAGTGAGCCACACCTCAATCCCTGCTCTTGGGGGGTTTCTGGCTTGTGGGGAAGATAGATAGATACATGATACATACATACATACATAATGGCAACACATAACTTAAAGATATAAAGCACGCAACTTAAGCCAGTCTAGCCTCGCGCCAAGGGGAGTTAGCCAAACCAAAAAAACAGCCTCACTGCCATCAAGTCGATGCCAACACACAGTGACCCTATAATTGGCTCTGTGCCTTTCTAAGACTGTGACTGTTGACCGGAGTTGAGGGTCCCATCTTTCTTCCATGGAGCAGCTAGTGGTTTCAAACTTCTGGCTTTGTGGTTCGCAGCTCAGTGCATAACCACGACCGCCAGGGCTCATTACAGTATCCTTACGGTTGTGCAAGGGCAGCTGCTCTAACGCTGGTGTCAATACTCAGAATCTGACCCACGCCCGCTATAGAGTCAACATTCTGAAAATATTGATTAAATAATAAGCGAGTGGGTAAATGAGCAATCCCATTCAGCATGAGTCCTGTAATGCCTATCTGTGTCCATCCCCCCCCCCCCCCCCCCGCCTCTTGGACCATCGCCTGGCGTGGTTCTGTGGGACAGAACTGACCCTTGTTGGATTTGAAGCATCTGCAAGATGTAAACCTTGGCTGCTGTAGGAAGTCGTTGAAACTTGGATTGCTTGTACCCAGGCAGAGCCTACCCTATTCTAACTAATGTTCTCACTGCTCTGAGAACTACTGATGGCGGGGCCCTGAGGTCGGGCGATGGGCAAAGGTAAACCGCGAACTAATGGAAGGAAAGTCTGTGGATTAATATCGGTTCTCAGGGCCTTCCCCTCCCCTTGAAGTCCTCAGCGCTTAGGGGAAAGCCCTCCTGCAAGCCCCTTGGCCCCGCCGTGTGGCGCCCTGGCTCTTTTGCAATGTTCTTTTCCTTTGTAGTCTCCCCTCACCCCGCCCCCCACCCCAAGGCTCTCTCTGCTGGGGGGGGGTGGTGGGTGGGATGGAATGTGCCCATTTCCACCAGGGCGACGTAAAAATCTGGAGGAAGGACATGAGTCAGCAAAACTTGAGGCCCCAAGAACTGAAACAATCGAGATCTTTACCTAGACCCCAAGTCCTTCCAGTCTGGCTCACAGAACTCCCAGAGACACTTGCAAATGTGCCGTGTGTCAATTTGGTGGAGACAGAGACCCCAGTGCTGCCTTTCCAGGACCAGGAAACCCCATTACAAAACAAAGGACCAAACCAAACCAGTGTTTTGGGGCTGTCTTACTGTGTCCCCAAGAGTGTGGTTTTGGGAAATGGATCACAGGGGCCTCTGGGAAGAGCTGACTCTCCAACCTTTGGAGCGAGTCCCCTGCTTGTCCTACCCAGGGACTCCCAGGAAGCTATTACTACAGTATCCCTTTCCTCGGTGCTTCTGAAACTCACCAGGATGTGACTGACAGCCCCAATCCCAGAGCCTGGGACACAAGACAGGGATGGGGCCCATACATGTGCTTTCTACCAAACTCCAAGCAGGTGCTGATGGTTCACGGACCACACTGAGAGCCACAGCTTCAGACGAATCTCCTGCCTCTCAGAGCCAAGGTGACATGCAAACGCCTTTGGGATAAGCACTAGCACTTGCTCTTGTTCGTTCATGACACAAGACCAACCCAGTTGTGCTTTTATTTTATTTTTTCCAGATTGGAAGTAGGAGGAAAGGTCCATTTCAGGAAGGGGAGAGACCAGGAAGCAGCCTAGTTTCAGGGGTGCTGCCCAGGAGCAGGGAGATGCTGGCAGGTGCCAGGAAGGAAGGGCCTGGGATGAGGAGCCGAAGCGTGGGCTCAATGGGTGGCGAGGCTGCTCCTGAATGACAGGTCCTAATGGGGACATGGAATGGTGACCGGAGCACTGGCCTTGGAGTCTGAGAACCTGTCTCTTCCCCAGAGAGATCCTGCAGTCGCTGGCTGCAACCAGGGTGAATCCCTTGGAAGCCGCTGAAGCCGCTCCAGCAGCCTCTGTGGGGAGAACCGCACAGAGCCCCATCAGCATCTGGCCTGAGACCAGGATGGAAGGCCACCAGGAGGTGCATCCTGCTGATTCCGGATCGGAGGTCCTCTGCAGGGCTGCGCTTGCCAAGGGCTAGCGTGGGCGGCCATGACTCACTCCGCCTTGTGGGGAAGCAGCTGCTGCCACTGCCGCTGCGCTGCCACGGAAACAGGTTAAATCAATTCCAGCTCCGAGAACAAGCCACCCGCCCGCCGCAGCAGGGGAGGAGCCTGGGGCTGCTCTGGCTCTATTCTGGGTGCAGCCCCTGCAAGAGTGAGCACAGCGTTCCACGCTGGGGAGGGCTGGCGGTTGGAGGGCGGCAGCTGGAACTTGTGCCGGGACTGCAGCCCCCACAGGGAGTGGGCTGGCGGCTGTGTCTGGTGGTGGCATAGATGCCCGGGTGCAGGATCCCAAGCCAAATCTTGGCCCTCCAGTGACCAGTTCATGTAGATCCCTCTGGACCTAACCATGAGGGTAAAGAAATGTGAGCGGCCTCCTGACCCCTCTGTCCTCCTCTCCTGTTTGGAGGCGAGCCACTGCCAGTGAGTGGATGCCAGCTCATAGTGACCCTGTAGGACAGGTGGACCTGCCCCTGGGCATTCTGCAACTCTTCATGGGAGTAGAAAGCCCCGTCTTTCGCCCGTGGAAATGCTGGAGATTTGAATTTCTGCCTTTGCAGTTTGCAGCCCAATGCAAAACCACCATGCCACCAGGGCCCTTTGGGACGGGCCACCTGCTTTGAAATGGCCTCACCAGACAATAGTGGGACCGTGGGGCTTAGGGGTAGAATTCTTGCCTTCCATGCCCGAGACCAGAGTTCACTTCCCAGCCAATGCAGGTCAAGCGAAGTCGAGGCTTGCATGTTGCTGTGATTCAGAACAGGTTTCAGCTGAGCTTCCAGACAGACTAGGAAGAAAGGTCTGATGGTCTACTTTAAAAAACAAGTCTGGAAAAGTCCTATCGGTTCCAGCGGTCTACGGTCATTGTGCCTGGGGTCACACGAGTTGGAGACAAACTCAACAGCAGGTAACCATAACGACAACAGATGGCACGGAGGTCCCCTCCATCCCAACTGGTCAGAAATGAGTACACCCCTTCGTCAGACAGCAAGGAGAAGCCGAGGTCCAGAGGGTGGAAAGACCTAACCAAGGACCCCAAACCTTCCCAGGCAGAGCCAGGCTGGGCTCCTCGTGTTCCGAGCATCACACCCTCACCATTTTCCATGGGACACTCGCCCACGGAAAGAACTTGGGGAATTTACCTTGCCATCAACACCTGACATGCAGGTAGTGGGTGGTCTCATTAATAACACACTCGGTTTTTCCCAGGAGAAAGAGTAAGTCCCAAGCCCGTTTTCCCTACCTCTCACCCACTCTTACGCCAAGCTAAAGAGTTTCCACCAGGCCAACCCTGGAAATTCCAAGTTTCCAGGTTTGCTCAATATTCTGCCTGCTGGGATCAGAGCCAGTTTTCAGATCCAGCCCCCCTTGAGGCAGATGAATGTTGAAACCTGTCCTGCCACCTGGTTACTTGAGGGTCATTTTCCCAGGAGTCCCCTCTTATACCCTCCCAACTGTGGCTCACAACTGGATGTCGTGGGTCAGCACATCTTTATGTCCCCCAGTCCCTCAGCCCTGGAGATACACTCTTCTCCAGCCCTGCTGCGGCCACCTCAGACCTTCCCCTTCCCTGAGGGAGGAGTCATGGCATTGTCTTGAGGACCTTCCTCAGGATCACATGAATGGAGCAAAGGCTGCAGGTCGACCACACTCCCCACCTCCAGGCCCCCTCCCCGCCTCACTCACCAGTTTCACTGACAGGGAAGCTCATGGGCTAAAGAAAACCCCTTCCCCCAGATCTCTCCCCCACCTCTCCTGGGTCCATCCAGGATGGTTTCCCCTAATGCAACTTCTGCTTTGCTTTGGACTCTTCTATTTCAGTCTGTAATCCTCTTCATCTCTTGTTCATATTAGAACACACACACACACACACACACAC
Source organism: Tenrec ecaudatus (assembly GCF_050624435.1). NCBI lineage: Eukaryota > Metazoa > Chordata > Mammalia > Afrosoricida > Tenrecidae > Tenrec > Tenrec ecaudatus. The sequence goes on from NC_134543.1 coordinate 33,287,365, forward strand.
ACACACACACGGTACATAAACTGTGAGTTCCATTCTAGTAACTCTCCATACTTAACTAAAAAGTTTCTTATCACAGCACCCTGTCCTGTTCTCTCTCCTTTCTTATGCCTCAAGTGGTCCAAATCCCTCTCTGCGATTTGCGGTGTAACTTGGGTCAGTTACTTAACCTCTCTGAGCCTTAGCTAACTCATTCACAGAGGACAACAGGACTCTGTTTATTGGGTCGTTATGACCCTTGGGTGAAATTCTGTATGCAAAGCATCCCAGCCTGGTGCCTCTTACATGGGAGGTGGTGAGTCAATCGAGAAGCCATTCGGTCATTTCTAATCCATGCAGTTTGCCCTGTCTTTTCCCTGACCTTGTTCTTGCAAGGTCAAGGGCTTGCTAATGGCCTGTCCAAGGATTACCTCTAGGCTGTCCTCACACTTGACCTCTCTGCAGCATTTGCCACTCTCGGTGCTGGCGCTCGTCCCCAGTGCTGTTTCTGTGTTGGTGTGCCCGTGTTGTTGTCCTTGGACTTGTCAGTGCACAACTCCCTGAACCTTCATCTATAGTCAGGACCTGCTCTCATCTGCCAGGTTAATCGGCACGAATGCTAAAGAGTTCTTTGTTTAGCTGTCACCGGTGGCTCCGTGTGACCTTCAGGGAAAAGTCCACCCCTTCAAGCACCGGCCCACACTATCTCCAGGTGGCATCCCAGTAAGTCTCGCCAGGATGCCTTGAACATCCACCTGACCAATCAGCCTGCCTACCAGCAGGGGCTGCAGTGGCATACCACCCAGATCTCTCCTCGGTATGTGGTCCCGCTGTTGGGAGTGCTGCCGGAAGACTCCGTTGTGGTCAGTCCTCTTTGGGAATTATCACAGCTGAAGACACGCCTCTTCCTGCCCCTTCCCTGGCTGCCCACATGCCACGGTCATCTGTGTGGGAGGATAAAATCCAGAGCCCTTTGCCCTAACCCCGGAATTCTCGAAGCACCATCTCAACCCCAAAGTCCCCCATGAGGTCAACTGAGACCTATTTTGAGACTCCCTGACAACCCAATTCCTCCTGCTGTTCAATCCTGCTCTTGCCCAGATGTTGATTCTGGGAACATCCCCAAGAAGCCTCCTGCACGCTCATTTCCAGTTGAGTCTGGTTCTAAGAACATAGCCCACACCGCAACCCAAATTAGCCCTTTTGCCTGCACTGGAAGAATCCCACCTTCCTGGTTTTATTTCATTACTTTGCTCATGCCATTTGTTAAATAGTGGCGCCTTCAAAAAAATGTGTTGGAATCCTAATTTCTATACCTGTGGACATAATCTCCACTGGGGGCAGGATTTCCTTTGTTACGTGCATGAGGTCACATCAGCGTTGGGCGAGTCTCCTCGTTCATCCTTTGTGAGATAGAAAAGAGCAACTTAGGCACTGAGAGGAGGGGGCCTGGAGGGAGGGAGATGCCATGCCAAACAAAGCTCACGGAAAAACACACACACAACGCCGCCACCACCACCCTCCCGGACCCAGCACCCTCCCCGACCTAGCACCCTCCCCGACCCAGCACCCTCCCCGACCTAGCACCCTCCCCGACCCAGCACCCTCCCCGACCCAGCATCCTCCCGGACCCAGCACCCTTCCTCTGAACTCCTAGCTTCTGAACATTGATCACATTTCAGAACATTAATTGGTATTTGTTGAAGCCATCACATGTGGTCTTCCTGATACAGACCAAAGAAGAATGGACCCATGTGAGTGGTGGTGTTGGCTTAGAGTACTGAAAACAGCTCGGGCTTCCAGAAGAACAAACATCCAAGAAGGACCACAAGCAGGCTCCTTAGAATCGAGACTGGGGACTCTTCATCCCATATACTCTTGTCAAGAGAGACCTGGCCCTAAAAAAAGACATCATGTTAATCAATGGCACTGAGTTCTACGTGTAAAAGTTGTTGAATTGGTGAATGTTTTTGTGGTGTATATTTTTGCCAAAATGGGGGGAAAATGCAGGAATAACAATGAGTACGGGGAAGAAGAAAATGGTCTAAAACGGATTGTGGTCAAGAGTGTTCAGCTCTTATTGCTGTGCGGAACTATTGACTGTGCTATGTGCTGAAGTGTCAGTGGAAGTGCTAAACAAAGAATGACAGAAAGAAAAGGCGTCAGGCGTGCTCCCGTGGACGTGCAGCGACCAAGAGAAAGACCCATGAGGAGGTAGATGGACACGGGGTGGCCACAATGGGCTCAAATCGAGCCACGGTGAGGATGCCGCAGAACCAGGCAATCTTCCCTTCGGTTGTGCCCAGAGCTGCCAGGGGTCCACACCCCTCGATGGCGGCAGCAGCAGCAGCATTAGCCAACAGAGCTACCATTCCTCCCCATTCCCCAGTCCTTCCCCAGCTCTACCTGTCAAGATGTTCCCGGTTCTTCCATGATCTTTCCAAATGCCATCTCCTTCGTGACACACGATACCCTCTGGTTACTTCTCTCCACAACCCAAATAAAAGACACCACACTCTCGCCCTTGCCCGGCCTCTGTAAATACCTCTGGCCCAAACCTAGTTCCCAATTCTGTGCCCCTTGGACAATTTGTTTCACCTTCCTGGTCCGTTTCACCAAGGGCAAACGGAGATGATACAGTTGGAGGGAAGATGAAGTGATGTCATGCCTATAAAAGCACTTTAAGCCGTCCCTGGCAAATAGTTATTCTCAATGAATGGTAACTATTATAATGAGCTTTTTTACTATTCTAGGACTGGGATGTTGTCTTAATTTTTTCTGACATGTCAAGCCCAGAATAAATATTTGCTCATAGAATCCAATTATCTCATGGCTCAAATACTTCCACTCATGTCTTAGCATGATGTTAGCTCCTTCCCCTTACTAGGATCTCTAAGGAACTGCTGCACACATGTCCACTGTCCTGTCTGACATCTACACTCACTGGGAGGTCCAGCATCTCAGCTCTTCGTGCTCTGGCCCGCTCCCTTGATCTCACTCTTGCTGGTGTCCACCACTGGTCTGTCAGCATCTGGGCCCTGCCTGCCTCAGATGTTCTCCACATGTCTACCCTCAAAGCCCCAGAGAGGATCTCGATCCCACGCAGCAGGACAGACGGAAACCTTGTCTTCCCACTTGAAGTCATGCGTCTCTGAACCGCCAAGCAGCTACATTTGTACTCAAGATTTCCACAGCTCTAGCTTTACCCCTTCCCACCCCTCAACACCGTCCCAGAGGACCAGCTGAGAAAACGCGACGTCTGCTCTCACGTTCATCTCTTCTGGCCTTTTTTCCCCCCTAAAACTTTATTTCCAAACTATTCACTTCTCCGTGAAAAATGTGTAAAGTTAATGTTCTCTGTCAAGTATGACTAGGTGTACACATTGCCGGCCATGGACTTCAAAGAAGCCCAATTCCCTGGCATCCCAAAATTCAATGACTCTTTTCAAACCATATCAAACTTCCAATACTTGCTAAAGTATTACATGCACTGGTTCCCATCCATCTTTAAATCTGAATGTACATTATTGATCTACATCATTGGGTATTAAAATGAAATCATGTTTGACAAATTACGACTCTCTAACTCAAAATGCTACTAGATCATATCAGGCAAGGGTATTTTACAAATACTACCTTGCCTTGCGATTTGAAATAGTTCATTCCATATTTGTGTATGTTATTTTTGATGTCTGAAGCTTCACAGAGTTTAATGTCAAATAATGTTTTAAAATTTTAAGTCTGTACAGTAGTTTCCAACCAACTCTCTTTTTACAGTCTCTAAGGCTCATGTCAGGTTCATCTTCAAAACCGACCAAGCAGTTGTCCTTGAAGTTGATTCTGACTCATGACAACAACACATGTTTCAGCATAGAACTTGGCTCCACAGCATTTCCAATAGCTGTGGTCTCTCAGAAGCCCTGAGCAGCTTAGATGTTTCTGAGGGGCATCTGGATGGGCGAGTGGGTGAGTTTGAACGATCAACCTTCTGGCAAGGAGCCAAGCATGTAACCAGAAAGGCAGGATTGTCTTATCTTTCAGGAAAAGTGAGAGAGGACCACATTTACATCAGTCAGCTTTGCAGGTCCGATTGTGTCGCTGAGAGACCAATCTCGCCACTGCCCTCCTTTCTTGGGAGCAATGGGCACAGCCAGAGAGGAACCCTGGGCTCTGCTGGTCCCAAAAGGTGGTTGCCGCCAAGTCAGCTCACTGGGGGGGGACCCCAGCAGGAAAAGCCTGAGCCTTTCACCCAAGCACTTCATTTAAAGACACACAAGTGCTTGACTTCAGTGCTGCTGGAAACACAAGACCCTTCTGTGATGCCAACACTCCTTAGCATTCCGTGTCCATCCTTTGCCCTTGGGCCTGGCTTCTGGCAAATGCGCAGAAAGACCACATGCTTACACCCTCAGGTAGATGCCGCCCCAAGCCTTTCTGCATCCATTGGAATGTAGACTTTCTTGCTGCAAAGGGAACCAACAGGGCAAGTGTTCTCTCCTTCCCTGCAGGACTACCTGTCACATGACGGAACGCTCTGGCTGAGTCCTCCTTCAGAAAGCTCCCTACGTAAGAAGTCCATAGCGGTTAAGAGAAATGTCTTCCTGAGGTTGATCTGATAGCTGCATCCTTGTGCTTTCTAGCTGATGGCTCTGCTCTCTGGTTCTCAGAATTTCTCATGCATTAGCTAGTGGTCTTCCAGTCCCCGGGGTTGGTAAAAAGAGACGCCCGTGGAGGGAAAGGATTGTGAACGAAACTACAAGTGGGATTGGGTTACAACGGAAGCCTCTTCATTTGTCTGGGCCCAAACTCCTTCCATTACCCTGTGCTTCATCATCTTAGACAACCACTGTTGAACCTCTACGGTGGGCACTGGGCGGGTGATGGAGGCATCGGAGCTCTTGACCTTCTCTGTGGAGGGATCGATCCCAGCCCAGGGAGGACACACTTGCAATCCAAATTCAAAGCACTGTCTAAGTCTGCAGACCGAGTGGCCTTATTGTCACCTAGGACGATCAGCCCAGAGAAGCAGGCTTCTCCTTTCTTCCAGCTGCTCCCCCAGCACAGGCTGACAACGTACAAGAGAAAACGAGGAGCCGTTCAACATAACCAGAGAAGGGCAGGGCGAGATTGGAAAGGAAGCTCTAAAGAAGATTTTGAAAGCAACAGTGGTTAACAAAGGGCTCGGGAGATGGCTCACCACGCCCCATGGGTGTCTGTGATGGGAGTGGTTGGAAGCCAAGACACTCATTGAGGGACCGAGCTGCGTCATGAGTAGAGGTCATGGCTGAGAGGGGTAGCAGGACGGCTGGGACAGGAGCCTCCAAGACCTGGCCAAGGCGTGGTCTCTACATCATTCCCCTTCCATGATCCCTTCTTTCGTAAAGCACAGTGCTCTGATTCCACTCGCAGCACCAAGCCATCAACATTCAGGCTTCAACTTCCCTTCCTTGGAGGGTGGTAATTCTTTCACGGAGTCTGTTAGGATCTCTGAGCATGCGCCTGCAAATGCCGACACCCTGTCTGAGGCTCAGAGGTTGAAGCTGCAGAGGCTTGATCCAAACAGCATTTACCGACACAAAACGTTTGCTACACCGCCCTCCTTTCGGGATGCATGGGGAAAGGGACCCCGAACCTCTGTGCAGGCTGCATTTCTCAGTCACCAGGGAGGTTGTGCGTTACAGGGTTGGAACCCAGGGTTCCCAGTTTGGATCTGGCAAAACACAGTTCTAAAGATGATGAAAGGATCCTGAGGTTCCTAAGTCATAATGGGCTAAGAATTCCTAGACAAGAAATGGACATTAGAACTGAACCAATGGAGAATGGGATCCATGTTCTTAGACACAAGCCTGGCTTCCTGGGTGGTTGTAGGGATCCCTGACCTGGACCGCTGGCTCATGTTCACAGGTCTGAGTACAGCAGCGGTTCTCAACCTGTGGGTCACGACCCCTTTGGGGTCGAAGACCCTTTCACATGGGTCACCTAAGACCATCAGAAAACACGTATTTCCAATGGTCTTAGGAACTGAGACACCGCTCCTCTATCCGTCTCCAGGCAGGTCCGCCCGCATGCAGATACACCCATCTACAAGTACCCGGCGAGAAGACTGTGTTACCCATGCTACACCATGCTTCAAGACAAAATTTCATTGATTTGTAATTAGAAATAAATATTTCACGATATATAATTACATATTGTTTCTGATTAATCACTAAGCTTTAATTATGTTCAATTTGTAACAATGAAAATACAGCCTGCAGATCAGATGTTTTCATGATTCATAATAGTAGCAAAATTATAGTAATGAAGTAACAACAAAAATAATCTTATGGTTGGGGTCACCACCACATGAGGAACTGTACGAAAGGGTCACGGCATTGGGGAGGTTGAGAACCCCTGGGGTACAGGGTGCCAGGGTGCCAGGTGACTTAAATATTCAATGCCCACAACCAATCGAATTTCACGAGGCAGATGGATGACGATGAGTAGGTCGGTGGCGGGTTGAAGTTCCAGCAAAGGTCACAGTGCGAGAGGAAGACGTAGGGATCCTGGTCAGCTTCCAGGGATGCTGTAAAGCCCGAGGTGGGAGTATTCGGCAAGAGTGGGGGTAAAATGAAAAGAATGGAAAGGTGGGTTAAGGTCGGAGCTTCATGAATGCAGAGAAATGTGGGTTTTATTCTACAGGCAATGGGTTTGGAGACTACCCTGAGGCAGACGCCTGACGGTCTGGCAACAACGTGGGGAAACGCAAAGCACAACCACAAAAGATCATCTGGCAAGAAGTAATGAAGGTCGTCCCTACAAGAGAGGTCATAGGGCAGCAAAGACAAGTGTGAAATGGTGGAGAATGTGGCTCACTTGGCGATGGTGAAACATGAGAGGGAGGCAAGCAGGCGGACGCTAAGGAAAGCCTAAGCTTCAGCTCAGGGGATGGGGAGAGAGAAGGGGAGGACTGTAAACAGGAGGTCTCAAAATGTTCATGGAAAAATGGAATGAAAAGGTTATGGGGATTTTCCATGAACTTTTCGATGCCTGCCTGAGAAAACTGTGGACAACAAAGTATGTTGAGGGGAAAAGAGGATGGATTCAGCTTTAAACATTGCAGTGGAGTTGTGGGTACAGTATCTGCATGCCAGCATCCGTTCAAACCAAACTTACTGCTGTCAAGTCATTTCTGACTCATATTGACTGTGTTAGTTCGGGTAGACTAGAGTAACAAGCCCAGGGAGACTCATATGTGTAGAAGAATGAGCTTTATATGCAAGAGCAATTGAATATTGAGAAAGCGTCCAGCCCAGTCCAGATCAAGTCCATAAGTCCGATATTAGCCCATATGTCTGATACCAAGTCCTCTTCAGACTCACGAAACACTTGAAATGATGCCAAATGCAGGAAGACCACAGGCCAGTGGGTGGAAAGTCTTATGGATCCAGTGGCGGTGTAAGCATCTCAGTGCTGGCAGGAGTCTCCACATGGTTCCTCCAGCTTAGGGCACCAAGGTAGCGCCATGTGTCTTGTCAGCTGGAACGTTTCCCAAAGAGTGAGCATGTGTCCTGCCTCCAACAAGCTATTTATCTCCTTTGAGCCTCCAAATTAGGTCATCAAGCTGCAACCTGATTGACAGGCTGCATTCCACCCCTTCACTCTTACGTTTCAAATTGACAACAGATTATGGAACTACCACAGCGGCCTATTGGCAGGGTACAACTGCCCCGGTGGGTTATCAAGACTGTAACTCTTTATGGGAGTATCAAGCTTTGGCGAGGGGGAAACAGCTTCTGGCAAAGGAAGGCTAGGAGACCGTGTCATCCAAAGGTCCTCAGGTCATGGGAAGCTCATATTTATTTTTTTAAATCATTATATTGGAGGCTCTTAAAGCTCTTATAATCCATCCATCCATCCATCGTGTCAAGCACATTTGTACATATGTTACTATCTTCATTTTCAAAATATGTTTCTTCTACTTGAGCCCTTGGTATCGGCTCGTCCTCCCTACCCCCCTCCCTCATGAACCCTTGATAATTTAAAAGGAAAAGAATTTTGTTTGTTTGGTTTCTTAAATCACTTTATTGGGGGCGCGTACAACTCTTATCACAATCCATCCATCCATTGTGTCAAGCACATTTGTATATTTATTGCCCTCATCCTTCTCAAAACATTTGCTTTCTACTCGAGCCTTGGCATCAGCTCATTTTTCCCCTCCCTCCCCGCCAACCCTGCCCCCGGGTTTTTTTTTTAAGAGAGCTTTTTAAAAACACATTTTCCTTTAAAGGAAGAACCAAAAGAGTCAACAGAGATAGAGGAGCGGGGGTGGGGGGGGTGGGAGGGGGGGGAGAATTGGAGAACAGAGACGCTGTGACATTGCTGCCTAGGGAGATTCAGATGGAGGGCCAAGATTGAAAGGGAGTTAAAAGCCACCTCTAACTTAATCATAAAGCAGAATTTATTGGCTTAATAATCCAGCAGTGGAAGGAGAGTGCTATGGTCTGAAGGGACCTTTGCGGTTTTATGACCTTCCAGAATTTATCATAGCTGTTTCTGTAAGGGAGCCATCCCCCAACGCCAGGCAACCCATGCCTAATGGAAAGAAAATCACTGCCTGGTCCTGGGCCCTCCCCACACTGGATTGTGCATTAGGCTGTCGTGATCCAAAGGGGGTGTGCGGGTTTGTTTTCCATGGGTTGTTGTGGTGGTGAATGTTTACCCAGCAAAACTGGCTCTCATTCGACCATTTCAACATACAACGTTCAGACGTTGGCAACACGCATCTGTTTGTGTCAACATTCTCATTGTTCTACTCCCATTGACTTGGTCTCACCGTTCCCCACCCCCAAATTCTCATCTCTGCTTTAGCATAATAATTATATAGTAATGTATGGAGACACACACACAGTTCTCAAGGGTGAGAGTCTTTACTTTTTGAGTGTGGTGGAGGGAAATTCTTTAATAGGGCTCTTCTACCCAAATCTCTGTAACTCTCACCAAACAATTCGGGAGAGCCCACTGGGATCTCTGTCTGAAGCGGTGAAGGGCAAGACCAGAGGCACCAGACACTGTCACAGACACTACGGGACAGAACAAGAGCAGTGGCGCCGAAACTATGGGACTGTGAGGTAGAGGCCAAGGGACCACGTGGCTGAGAGACTGAGGACCAGAGAGGACGCTGGCCACAGGGCCATCAGAGGGGGGTCAGACACGGCCTCCCAGTGCTGTTTGCTGCATTGAATGGAGCTGCTAGTTAGTGAAACGGCCCTTCAGGAGATAGTTTCCTTCAAGGCACAAGGACTCTCGCAGAGCAATAGTTTGGGGATTCCTCTGGTCATATTGGGTCCAGCAAGTCTGGATTCTTGGAGAAATGGAAGTTTTGTTCTACATGCTCCGTTTCTATAAGTATCCATCTATTATAACCCTTATCTGCATCCATACGATTTCATTGGCTGATTTAGGTGCATTGGGTGGGGCTTGGGCGGAGCTCTACCTTCTACTCAGATAGGTATGATGTGTCCCAGAGCCTGGAACCCCCAAAGCCTATATCTTGTCTGCTCAAAACATAAGCGCTCCCAATAAAATGATTTAAACAACAAAAGAACCGCAGCAACCACCCTACCTGGTCCTTGAGCTACAATCACTTGTTTGTTTCCTGTGTCGCATATCTCCTCTCCTTAGACCAATCCCTTCACCTAGGATGTCTTTCTTAGCCCCACTACCACCTTGGACCTCCACCTCGCGGGGGCTCCTGGAGCCCCTTGAGTTGGAAGTGATCTGATTCTCCAGACCCCGCCGCATGCACCTGTCCCTCTCGGTCAGGTAGTACACCCCACCTGCTGCCTGCCTGCAGTCATTCTCCTTCGTGGGTTTCCAAAGACCGTGATGCTCCAGGAGAAGACGTGGCTCATTCATCATTGTAATTCTAGTGCTGGCACACAGTAGGCATGTTATAAGAAGACCCAACAAGTGTACTGTGAACGCATTGCCCGGTGTCTCTCTCGCTCCTGCTTTGCCTTGCAGGAAGGAGAGCAGCTAGCCGGGGCCTACACGCTGCTAGTGGGCCCCTTCTCTCAAAGAAGCCCTGCTATGTTACCAGCAAGCGTGCTGCGGGCTAGCATTAGGGCTGGGGCAGTCTCAGGGCACACAGCTGCCTGCCCCCTCCAGGGACACAGGTGTGAATGGGTTCCTCTTGGCCTCCAGCCAAATGAGGGAGAAGCCACAGCGGAGGCAGCCTTGGGAGCGGCAGCTCTGAACCCCCTTGGTTTTGCCCTGAACCCCAGTTACCTACTGAACCGGTTGGGAATAAGACTGGGCTTTCCCCGCCTTCCTTTTCCTCGCTCCACTCCCTCCTGTGCGTGGAGAAGCCCTGAGGCTGGTTGGTCCTGCTTCTCTATTTCCTGAGGGGCTCTGCCTGGTCCCCTCCTAACTCAGTCTAATATCTCAAGTGGTGGCCAGGTGACAGGGGAGCCTGGCTGTTTCCACAAATTCGAAAATGTCCAGATGCCCTACTTCCTCACTAGGCCCTATGGCAGGACTTGCGCTTCCCAAAGAACTGGCATGAGTTTAGCTTTTCCGAAGACCTTTGGGCTGCAAAGGGGCTCGTGAAGCCTCCTAGGCCCCTCCCACCCCCACCCCCCATCCCTCCTCCTAGGTGAATCACACACTCACCCCAATGTTCTTGAGTCAGGTAAAGAATGCAAAGGTCATTCCCAATTGCATATAGTAGGTGCTTGGGGAATGGTAGCGTCCCATCTCACTTTGGGGATGATGTCACATTTTCCCCTTGATCAGGAAAGAAAATGCAGAAACTCCGAGCCCCTGTGCATCTGTATCCCTTTCCCAATGTTGCTGTGACAAATGGTCGCACACTTAGCGATGTAAAATCGCCGATGCATTACCCTGCTCTGAAGGCCGGGTTTCGAAGTGGGCTCCACCAAGTCACCAGGTGACAGTGAAGACGTGGGACAAGGCCGCGTCCCTTCTGCGGGTTCTAGGGGCAATCTGTTTTCTTGCTTTCGGCTTCCAGAGGCTTCCCCGAATTCTTGACTCAGGTTCCCTTCCTCCATCTTCAAGGGAAAAGCGAACTCATTCCAGCTCAGTCTTCTGCCTCCTCCTCCCACATTTATGAATCTGCGCGATGAAAATGGGCCCACCTGGGGACTGCGCGCTCATGTCCCTATTTTAAAGTCGACTGGCTTGCACCTGACTTCCATCTGCAACCCCTAACATAGTCACAGGCCCTGGTGGTGAGGACTTAGACCCCTGTGCGGCGGGCAGGTGGGGATGACTCTGCCTGCTGCAGTGTCCTTGGACAAAGCAGATCTCATGGGCACCACCAGCTACAAGAGAGGTTGGAAGATGACTGAGCTGGAAAGAGAGAGCAGGCTGGTCGTGATGAGCTTCCCTCAATCCTATTTTATTGTCTAAACCAGGGCACTCGTTTTCGCAAATAAAATCAAGGCGTTCCTGTGTTTCCATGGAAAAGTAGGGGAGGGAGGGCTAGTGGGTTGGCCACTAACTGCCTTCCAACAGGATATCACGGACTCCCTTGACTTTCTAAATTACGTGTCATGTCTTTATTTGGTATTGAGATGGTATGGAAAGCATTGGTGATTTCTCTGGCCCAGTCCCAATATTCCTTGTTTCTCAGAGCCGGCCCCCATCCCTGCATGTTCCAGAGGACCCTATCTTTCCGAATGGGATTTCCTTCTTTCCCTTTCTCCTGGCCCCAGCCCTTCCCAGGAGAAATGGTTTTCTCGGCTTTTGTAAAGGGCACCGAGGAGTAAGGAAAGACTGGCTGAGCACATGTTCCTCTCCACATCACAAGTCTGATAGAATGAGGCCAAAGGAGAACATGGGTAGGGTTGAGAAGGTCTGAAGGGGCACAGGAGCAGCAGCAGCGAGAGGAAAGGGAGTGTTTAGGCATGCTGCTATACATTACTGTCCTTGTGTTAAGCTGGGTTCTCTGGAGAAGCAAAGTCAAAGTCAATGACACACAAACACACACACAGAGAAAAATTTCTATCAAGGACATGGCTCATACCGTTGTAGAAGCAGGCAAGTCCTGTCCAAGACCCCACAGGCTTATGGCTAGGGTGATCCTAAGGCCCACAAGTCAGGCTTGTGCTTGGAGAGGCAAAGGGATCCAATACCAGCAGGTCAGCGTATAGACTAATGATGCCTGGGATCACCTGGTAATATGGCAACCCGTTGGTTCAAGGTCAGAACCAAGGTTGATGAGCCAGATGCGAAATCCAGTCCCATCAGAAAACAAGCAAGCTTTTCCACAGTGTCTGCTTATGTAGGGCACACCCTGAGGAAGCCACCTGAGTAGGGGATTTGCACTCAACCCTAATCTTCTTACAACTGGTTGGCTGCTTGCGGCAGATCTCATCCGAGAGCACATTAAGCTAGATCACATCAGGGGGTGATACTAGACCTCAACTGCCAGCTACTCAGAATCCTGGTATCATCGATAACAGTCCTTTCCATCAATGTCGGGGGGGGGGGGGAGCCAAGATTTGAGCTGCGGAGTTGGTGTGACTCTACTCTGGTACCCAACCGTAATGATTGCAGGTACCTGCCCTCACTTGTCCCTGGCAGCTAGCTGGCTTCAGAGTTTAACTGTAAAGTGAGCCCTTGTCAAGGCGATCTCTGTGTCACCCTTCCAGTTCTGATAACCTATGACCCTGTGATCACTGGGACAAGGTCCACATATCAGTTTGGTACCTGGGGCTCTCTGGGGTGATACTTATGTCCTAAAAGATGGACCAAGACAACAAAGAACCTAAGATTCGGAACTCCACCCTCACTGGATATCTTACCTTCTTTCAGCTTCCCTTTCTTCAGCTGTAAATGGATACTGTGATCCCCCGCTGGGGTGTTGAGGTGAGGATCTATATCTATATCTATATCATCTATATCTATATCTATATCTATATCTATATCTGGCACATACCAGGCAATGAAGAGTACCTATTATCACTTCTACTAAAAAAAAGAAAAGATGAAACGTGATGGTCTATAGGCCAATAAAATTATCAAAAGTAAACCTTTTGGAATGTTTCATTCGGAATCTCAGGAGTGTTTTTGTTCTAGACCCTTCTCCCTTTAAAGAGTTTCCATATTAGAGATTAGGACTGCCGTGCACACCTCGTGAGCTTAAAGAACTGGGCAGCCACCATGGAAAACAGTTTGGCATTTCCTTGAACAAATGTGAATAGAAAAATCATACGTCCCTCCTGGCTCCCTACTCAGTGTATACCCCAAGGAGATAAAGAACAAAATAGAAACAGACATAAGCACACCATGTTTATCACCGTACTGTCTGACAAAGCAAAGAGATGGACACAGCGAGAACGTCCAGCAGTGGAGACGAGATCACCCCGGTACACACTCACAATGCAGTAAGACGTCTCTCTAGAAATGATGAAATTGTCCAACAGCCTATGGCATGGCGGAAGTTCAAAGACCTGATGCTCAGCAAAGGCAGTGCATCTCCCCCAGACAAATGCTGCATGACACCACAATTGTACAAGAAATAAGATGAAGAACAAGGATTCTAACACCCAAAGAAGCAAACCTGGAAGGCTATGGCGGTGTTTGCAGGAGAGGCCCGGGAGAGAAGTGGGGAAGGGGGGAAAAAGAAAAGGAAGGGCCACATGCACACGGGCAGAAGGGCGTTTCTGGGACACGTCTCTGAGAAGCCCTGGGGATGTAGTGGTTACGAGTTGGGCTGTGCTCCTCGTGGTCGGCAGTTTGAACCCCCAGCAGCTCCTCAGGGAAAGAGTGGACTTTCTACTCCCGTGAACAGTTACAGTGCCGGAAACCCACAGGGTCAGCATTGACTCGATGGCAGAGAGTTTGTTTTTGGTTTTGTCAGTTTCCTGTTGAGCCGGGCTGTGCAGCTATGTATTGCTTGCTTCTCCCTGTGTGGCATGGAAATGAATTAGGTAGCCATTACACACACACTGTCCACGCTCAAATTGCTTGGTCACCCCACAATCTCAAAGGTTTACATTTAAAAATCAGAGCGAACTGATTACAAGGATCTATATATAACCTCCTCCCAGGGGGGTGGATAACAGAAAAGTGGGTGAATGGAGACATCGGACAGTGTAAGCTAAGACAAAATAATAATAATTTATAAATTATTGAGGGTTCATGAGGGAAGAGGGAGCAGGAATGGAGGGAGAAAATTAGGAGCTGATGTTAAGGGCTCAAGTGGAAAGCAATGTTTTGAGAATGATGATGGCAACAAATGTACAAATGTGCTTGACACACAATGGATGGCTGGCTGGCTTGTGATAAGAATTGTACGAGCCCCCAATAAAAGGATTTTAAAAATTAGAGCAAAAACTTGCTTGCATATCTTCTTTCAAAATGTTGTATAAGATTCTCCCCTTTGGCCACGACAGGTGGTGACATGAGTGAGTTGTAAGTTGTGCTGCTGCTAACCACAAAGTCTGCGGTTCAAACCCACCAGCTGCTCCACAGAACAAAGGTGAGGCTTTTCATTTCTATAATGATTTACAGCCTCTGACACCTGCAGGGGCAAGCCTACTCTGCCTGGAGGGTTGCTATGAATTAGAACCAACTCAGTGGCAATGAGTTTGGTTTGGGGTATGTGACAAAGGTCCTATACATGTCACACATGTTGTTGTTGATAATAGGGCTCGGCGAGTCAGTCTGACCCATATCGACCCTCTGCACTACAGGATGAAACTCGGCCTGGCTCTGAGCTGTCCTCGCAGTTGTGCCTGATCCATGGTGGCAGTCCCTGTGGCAGTTCTTCTCCTTGAAAGCGTGCCACTTTCCGAGCATGATGGCCTTCTCCAGGGACTGGTCTCCCCTGACAACATGTCTACAGTATGTAAGGCGATGTCTCCTCACGCTTGCCTCTAAGGAGCCCTCTGACTGTACTTCTTTCAAGATAGATCTATTTGTCTATTTTTCCACTCTCAATATTCTTCTCCAGCACCACCATTCAAATGCATCCATTCTTTGGTCTTCCTCATTCAACGTCCAGTTTTCACATGCATCTTTTTGGTCACACGCATCTTATATGGTTGAAATACCATGGCTTAAGATAGGCGCATCCGACTCCTCAAAGTGTCACCCTTGTTCTTCAGCACTAAAGAGGTCTTGTGCCGCAGATTTGCCTAATGCAATGCACCGTTTGACCTCTTGATGGTGTGACCTGCTTCCATGAGCATTGCTTGTGGATCCAAGCAAGACAAAATCCTTGACAACTTCAACCTTTTCTCCATTTAGGATGTTACCTCCTGGTCCAGTTCTGAGGAGTTGGGTCTTCCTGTCATTCACACTAATCTACAGTTTGTGATCTTCAACAGCAAGTGTTTCAAATTCTCATTTTCAGCACTTCTAATGTTGACGTGGAATATTTTAGAACTCCGAATACTGATCACGTCTAATATTTCAAAACTCATACTTCTTACAGTCCCTATCCCAATTACTAACAGATGTTTGCAGCTGTTTCTTCTCTTTATGAGCGGTGCCATATTAGCAAATGAAGGTCCTGAAAGGTTCGCTCTACCCACATCTGGAAGGTTGGCTCTTCGTAGAGGGAGCTCCTCAAAGCCGGGTCCTATGTGAACACCTTTCTCCCCAAGGGACCCTTCTCCCAGCCCAGCAGGTGGTGCTGTTCACATTTCTCTTCTCAAACGTCGAGCTCCGTCTGGAAACTCCATCGACACCTGTCCACCATGCATGACGTTTGAAAGGCTGGCATTGGAAACACAGGTGGCGTCGTTTCCAGCATCACAGCAACATGAAAGCCAGCCCAGGACCCAAACCGAGGGAGGAGTGGGTGCGTATCAGCGCACTCAGATTCAACCAACTTGATATTTATGGCACCATTCTCCCAAACCTCTCCTGGCCCTTCCCAGGTTTTTGTTCGTCTGTATCAGAAGAACCAAATAATTCTTTTGGAGGATAGGCTCTTTCTTCAAAGGTCACACTTTTTTACTTCACCTCTTGGCTCTTGCTGGGATCTCTGCTTAGTTATGGCTAGCAGCAAAAACGAGGGATGGCAGAGGACAGTTGGGACATTCCGCTGTGATTTGCAAGGCATTAGCTTCAGGCGATGCCCCAGACATGTCCCCCTTAACATCTCAGACAGACTCATCAGACAGATCTGGGTTAATCTCTCTCATCAGATGGGAGTGGAAAAGATCAATGGTTTTACTGGGGAGGGTAGTTAGGAGACAAAGATGACTTAATCTCTTCAGATGGGAGTAAGGGCGTTCATTATGGACTGAAACCATTCATTGAAATTTATGGACTACCTGTCCCCAGCTTCCAAATATCTTGCCATATGTCTGCATCCCATATTTCGGGGTCCTATTTCTTCCCAATAAGTACCTTCACTTCAATTTCCGACACCAGTTGAGGTTGGAACTTCATTGGCATTGTGATGAAACCACTTAGGATAAGGCTGAAGCTGTGGAGAAAGGGCACCGCAGACTGGGGCTTCAGGACACCTTGCTGGGGGAAGTGACACTTGAAGCGCTGAGGACAGGAACAGGGTTGATCAAAGAGGTTCCAGACAGGAGCATCCCTTTGCCCCCAGACCGTGTTCATTCTTCATTCTGATGTGGTTTCTTGTTTGGGGGTGAACGTCTCCTCTGGCAAAAAGCCCTGTACTGGCTCCAGTCATGCTGGCTCCACTGACTGGCCTGCTCAGACATCACCTTCACCGAGGCCTGGAAGGTGAAGGCAAGAAAGCCCCATAATCTCTCCCTTCATCCTCAGGAACACCTTGTCACGCTCAGATTGTATTCCAGTCTCTGTTCCCAAGATACCTCCTCCAGCCTTGGCCTCGGCCATGACCTACTAACCCTCCGTTCTTGGGAGCGTGAGACCAGAGCTCCATGGCTCTGTAATCCTCCACCCCACGGGTGCTCATGGTCAGCCACCACCACTCTGTGTGGCCATGAGCTCAAGACTGAGACCTGGACACCAGACTTTCCCTCCGTCCTGGAGTCATGTGGGGAGGGGAAGGCTGGGGCTGGCCAGGGTCCCGGGTCACCCCAGACTCTGCAACCACAAGGCAAACTGCTGGTGGGGAGCCAGGCACCCCGGAAAAAATCCTGCTCAATCCTCCCTGGAGAATGAGCCGTCACGTGGGGTAGTGTAGAGGTCAGGGAAGCTATCGAACTCACACTGGTCCCATGCCATTGCTGCTTTCCCACCTCAGGCTCATGGGACCAGGTCGGCAGGCCACCTGCGGAGGCAGCTCTAGTTCCCAAAGGGGAAGAGAAGAGGGGCGGAGCCACCTGCCAGCTGTATGGAGGCCACCACCGCAGGGGGTGCAGAACAGCCCACCCTTCTTGATCAGCTCCCCGACAGGCACAGCCCAACAGGTCCCGAGAGACCAGCGGTGCTGCTCTTGGGCTTGGAGGGGGTGGCCCACTCCTGCCTACCCCCTTGAGGGAGGCTTCCACAGCGGCTCCTCTCACCCAGCCCCAGAACCCCCCTCTTCTTGGCAGGCTCCCCTGACGGTTAGCTGGTCTGCCCCGTGGCTGACGGAACCTCACACTCTGGGGGCCGAGTTTTCTCTCTCAGCAGGATGATGGAGAAGCTACCACGTGACAGAAAAGCGAAGGGCTAGAGCAGCGGTTCTCAATCTGTGGGTCCTGACCCCTTTGAAGGTCAAACAACCATTTCCCAGGGGTCGCCCGATTCATCACAATAGCAAAATGACAGTGATGAAGTAGCAACGAAAATAATTTGATGGTTGTGGGTCAGCACCACATGAGGAACAGTATGAAAGGGTCGAGGCATCAGGAAGGTGGAGCACCACTGCGCTAGAGGAAGGACAAAACCAGCTGCGGTGCCACCAACCAAACGCCACCCTTGGGTACCAGAGCCAATTCATAGCATCTGGCCCAGGCTCTGGGCGCCAAAACTTGGGCACACACCTCGGTGCCAACAGAGCAGACCCCCTCGGGGCTCCTGGCAGGGGTCTGGGGCATATCGTTCCCGAAGGCTGCTGTGACAACCTAGCATAGGTGGGTGGCTTTCATCCTCACACAAATGTCTCGTCTCATCGGCCTCGTGGGTAGAAGCAAGGATTCCGGCGGCAGGATGTATCTGCGACTCTTTTCTCATTGAAAACGGACAACTATAGGCCTTGCCCTCGATGGCTGTCTTGCTCCCTGATCACGTGCAACCTGGTGAGTGTCTGGGACTCTCCCCAGTCCCTGGACACTGCACGCTCTCTCCAAGGAGGAGGGCAGAGGGGGTGGGAGAACTTAGGCCCTTGGGGAGGGCATGAGTCTGCTCCTTGTAGTATCTGAAGGGGGTCCAAGACGGGCAGCCTGGTAAGGGCGGCCTGGACAAGCCAAAGTGGAGTGTTTCCGTCCTTGGCCCTTCTCGCTCCCTTCCTCAGTCCCAACAATTGGCTGTCTCCTTCCTCATGCAGCGGAGGCGGTGTGTGGATTTAGAATCTGCTT
This sequence comes from Tenrec ecaudatus, assembly GCF_050624435.1. Classification (NCBI taxonomy): domain Eukaryota; kingdom Metazoa; phylum Chordata; class Mammalia; order Afrosoricida; family Tenrecidae; genus Tenrec; species Tenrec ecaudatus. The sequence continues at coordinate 33,305,802 of NC_134543.1, forward strand.
CTGGTGAGCCCTGACATGGGCCTCTGTGCTCATTTTCCCGTTTTCCATGAAATTCCAGATGAAGACTCGGAGCGGGGTAAGAGCTCCTACCCAGCTGTCACTCAAGTTCTGCAAAGAGGTTACTGGGTCACGGCTCAGCTAGTAATAAAGTGGTGTGTTGGTTCTTATTCTCACTTGTCACTTTTGTTTGCACATACAATAAGGCCGCGTGTGAGGCGTTCTTATCCTTGGTGGTAAAACAATCCAAACCTTCCCCGTTCCACGAGCGTTCACCGATGAATCGTCAGGGTGTTTTTGTGTTGTTTGTTTTTAAATCATTTTATGAGGGATCGTACAACTCTTATCAGAATCCACACATCCATTGTGTGTCGAACACATTTGTACATTTGTTGCCTTCATCATTCTCAAAATATTTGCTTTCTACTTGAGCTCTTGGTATCAGCTCCTCATTTTTCCCCTCCCTCTCCACTCCCCCTCCCCCTTGAACACTTGATAATTTATAAATTATTATTTTCTCATATCTTACACTGTCTGGCTTCACCCACTTTTCTGTTGTCCATCCCCAGGGAGAGGGTTATATGTAGATCCTTGTAATCGGTTCCCCCTTACTCCCCCACCTTCCCTCTACCTTCCTGGTATTGTGACTCTCACCACTGGTCCTTAGGGGATTACCTGTCCTGGATCCCCTGTGTTCCCAGTTGCTATCTTACCAGTGTACATCATCTGGTCTAGCTGGATTTGTAAGGCAGAACTGGGATCATGATAGTGGGGGGTAGGAAGTATTTAAGAACTAAAGGAAAGTTGTATGTTTCATCGTTGTTACCCTGCACCCTGCCAGGTGGGTATGCACGCTGAAACAATGGGTCTCACCAGTGGACTAAACATTTAGTGAAAGACCCCGAGTAGTGACAAGATCTCTGCTTTCAGCACTTTAACATGACATGCATGACTTGAAGGATCTTGCTGAAGGACAGGCTCTGATTCAGGAGCTCTGGCCTTTCTCATAAGCTTTGGGCGAGGCCCCTGCTGCTGGTCAAGGGGTCTGCTGCCTCTCCCAGAGCATCCAATTACAAGCGAAGGTTCCAGGCCTGGGTCTTTTCCCATCAGAAGTTCCTGGAAACCACAGGGTGCTCCAGCTGTGCACTGAGACCCTTGAACTTGAACATCAGGGCCTGCCTTGGTGTCCTGCAGGGGCTGCAGGCCCGACATTCGCAAAGGCAGCCGTTCATCCCGTCCCCTGGCTCTCAGCAGGAATGTGACAAGCTGCTGATTAAGCATGAAGAGGCATGCTCCAGCTGAGATCAGCCATTCACCGTGGGCTCCCGCACGCAAGAGCTGGCAGGCGCCATATGTCCCCTTGCTCAGCACCTTGGAGACCTGACTCCCACAGGACCCTGGAGCACAGCCAACAGCCAACCAGACAGATGGTGCTGCTAACAGCAGAAACCACCATCCTGAAGTCACCCAGCCACCGGAGTCCGAGAACAGCCAGTTGGCATCACTAGGTGTGAACACAGAGGCGGTAGGGACTTGGTCCTTGTCTCGGAACACACTACCCGGGAGCCACGGGACACGTAGGTCACCCGTGGCACATGTGAGTCTGAACCAGAGAGAAATGGGGGTTATCCCTCAGGAGCACTGCTGCTGCCGTGTGCTGTCGGGTCAAATTTAGAGAGCCCTGGTGGGACCTGCAATCGTTACGAAAGCAGATGCCAGGTCTTTTGCCCCCGGAGCAGCTGGGTGGGTTTGAACTGTTAACGGCTGCGCACCCGGCTGCGTAGCTGTTGGTAGTAGCAGGTGCACGTGAGACTCGGAAAGAAAAGGGAACCCGCTCGCTCGATGGAAGTGGCACCGCGACCCAGTCGTTTTAACATCCTTTCACTGGGGGCTCTTCCCGCTCATATGACACTCCATACAGCCAGCCAGTGTGTCCAGCACGTTGGGACATACGCTGCCAGCATCATCCTCAAAACATTTTCTCTCTACCTGAGCCCTTGATATCAGCTCCTCATTCTCCCCTCCCCCCATAAACACTCGATAATTTATAAATAAAAAAAATTAGACCCAGTCTTAAAGGAAGGGTAAGATGGCAGGGGGTGAAGATGAGCTTAGAAAGTTGCGCTTTAAATGGCAACGAAGGTGGAAAGACGAGTTTGTAAGCGGGTAGTGTGTAGAGGCGTATGAAGAAGTAGAAGGAAGAGCAGTTAATCTTGTTCAAGGCCACACGAAGCTTTTACTGTGGGCGGGGCTAGGGGCTCGCTGCAGGAAGTGATAACATGCAGATACTCTTAGGATGGGAACACATTTGTGCACTCTAAAATATGCAGAGGTCACTGAGATGTGACACTGGGCAGAAAGGACCTTCAGGTCCCTGCCATAGCTGTCTCGCGTTGGTTCTGACTCATGGATCACAGAGCAAAACACTGTCCGGTCCTGCACCATCCTCATAATCGGTACATTTGAGCCCACTGTTGCAGCCACGGGTCAGTCCACCTTGCTGAGAATCCTCCTCCTTTTAGCTGACCACCTGCTGTACCGCGCATGAGGTTCTCTTCGAAGACTGCTCTCTCCTGTCAACATGGCCAAAGCACGAGTCTCACCATCTTCACTTCCAAGGTGATTCCGGCTGTCCTTCCTCCGAGACAGACTCATTTGTTCTTCTGGAAGTCCATGTACTTTCCATCCTCCTCACCAGCACCATCAGTCCCGTCCATGAAGGCTCCCTGCTCCTCCTCATGCAGGGCCCAGCTCCCACGTGCACATGGGGGGATGGAGAACACCATGCCGAAGGGCCGGGGCGCCTCAATCCTCACAGGGCCATCCTGGCTGTCCAACATTTACAGCGGTCCTCTTGTGCCGCCGATCGCCCGTTCAAATGCATTGTTGGTAATGATGAGTGCGCCTCAGTTGCATTTCTGATCCGTAGTTTCCATAGAGACTAATTCAATCCACGGTGACTCCCTGCGCATCAGAATGGACATGTGCTCCACAGGGCTTCCAGTGGCGGAATTTCCCACTAGTGGATCAAGGCATTTCTGAGTGGACTTAGACGCTCATCCTTTCAGTTAGCAGCTGAGCATCTTTTTTCTCTGCTTACCCTCCCCAGAGACTCTCAGAGGGGTTCAAGGTTCAGAACAAAGATACAGCCCTTTTGTCCTTGGATCTGAACAGCTGCAGGACCCTTGAATATCGACAGACTGTACCATTAACCAGTGTTTGGCTCTTGAAAAAGGCAATAGAGAGCCAGTCAGGGTGCAGTATAGCACTGATGAAAGATGCAACTTTCCTCTAGTTCTTTAATGCTTCTACTCCACCTCCCACCCCACTATCATAATCCCAATTCTACCTTACAAATCCTGCTGGCCCAGAGCATGTACATGGGTACAGATAAGAGCTGGAAACACAAGGAATCCAGGACAGATAAACCCCTCAGGACCAATAATGAGAGAAGAGATACTGGAAAGGTAGAGGGAGGGTGGGAAAAGAAAGGGGGAACCAATCACAATGATCTACAAATAACTCCCCTCCCAGGGGGACAGACAACAGAAAAGTGGGTGAAGGGAGACATCAGTCAATATGAGACATGACAATAAATGTGAGACATTTTTATAAATTATCAAGGGTTCATAAGGGGGGAAAATGAGGGACTGATACTAAGGACTCGTGTAGAAAGAAAATGTTTTGAAAATGATGATGGTAACATATGTATAAGTGCGCTTGACACATGGATGGATGGATGGATGGATGGATTGTGATAAGAGCTGTACGAGCCCCCAATGAAATGATTTAAGAAAGAAAGGAAGGAAGGAAGGAAGGAAGGAAGGAAGGAAGGAAGGAAGGAAGGAAGGAAGAAAGAGGCAATAGAGCTTTGGGACAGATCTGGGACATTTGGGCTTTTTCATTGGCATTCTACCTTTACGTTCAGTAACGGCTCCCCACGCTGCCTGACACTGAAGTGCCTGGATCACATAGGTGTTGGGCCCGGACCTTGGCTAACTTTAGAACGGTTGAGTTAAAGCAGAGGCAGGGGACCTCCAGCCCACGGGCCGTACATGGAAGGCCAATGACTGATGATCTCGAAGCCATCAGTCCCAGCTCACATCGCAGCCTCATCAAGGAGAAGCAGTTTCAGCCATCGCGTTAGGGGCGAGTGAGTGAAATGTTTGACCAAATGCAGCAGGCTGATTTAAAAAAGGATAAGTTTGTATGATCCCCGTGAATGATGTAAATATCCAATGGCCTTTAAGAGAAAAAGGTTCTCCACACCTGATTTAAAGGATTACCTGAACACTGTTAGGAAAAATGATCCCAAACCCGGAAATAAAGCCAAGAGCATAGGCTCATGACCTTTGACCGTCATGTGGCCATATTGTTGAACAAGCTTTATTATTAATAAAGACTTCTTAATGAAGGATTATAGAGAAGAAATGCACTATTGTGGCTTCACGATTTACTATGCAGGGCTCAGACTCTGTGAAGCTACACATGTTCACCTGTCGCGTTGTGTGGGTACAAATGGCCGCTGTCCAATAGCAGCGATAACTTCGAAGGTTCGGCTCAGTTACCCTGTGGAATGCTAACCAATGCCATGTTTAACATCTGTCTCCAATTGCTTCTTTAATGGACCTCTACAACCCCCATCACTGTGTTCTCTCTGCAGCCAGGATGGCAAGGCAGCGGCCACCCCAAAGGGAGCTCAACTCCCAGCAATGGCAACAATGACGTGAGCAAAAGGAAGTACGTGCAAGTTACGGCCTCTTAGTCCCAGCATGGGGCTCTCTGGTGGTGCAAATGGTGAATACATTTGGCCACTGAAAGGTTGGAAGTTTGAGTCCACCAGAGGCACTTCACCAGAAAGGCCTGGAGAAAGAATTCTGAAAACTCTTCCATTCAAATCCCCGTGGATTGCCATGTGTAGGGGTGGACACAGTGGCGGGGGTCAGAGGGGGGGCTCCGCACAGCAGATTACTACTTCCATTCTCATAATTGGGCCCAGCAAGTCACACAGCCAAGGAGGCCCCGGTCAAGAGGCGAATGCTTCACTCCAACAATGGGAAAGGCTTGGCAGCAGCGAGAATCCGGTCAATCATCCATCTACCCTCCTCGAGAAGGGGAACCGATCCAGCTGTGCTGATGGCCCTTGGAAGCCGCCGCCTCCTTGGTAATCTGCCTTTGCTGGCATAGCAGACAGAGCCGGCCCCCCTGGTGCACCCTTGCACATCCTCAACAAGCCCCGGGGAGCCAGGGCTCGGGCCCGTGACTGAGCGGCCCTGGGCCTGCGAAAACAGCCGTCATCTTTCCCGCTCCTGCTGTCCTTCTCTCGAGGACTCTGGTGAGCCCATGATCGTGGCAGAGCTGATTCCTGCAGCTGTTTGTCCGGTTCTTGTCCTCCCTTATGCAGCGCAGTTTCAGTCTGATCCGTCAGATCACCATGTTGACGTCCCAGGGATGACGCAGCACATCAAGTGGACGCGAATGGGGGCTTGGTACTGACCGTAATGGGGTTGGGTCGGGGTTGGGGGACACGACTGGCCTCTCATGAGAGAGGAGAGGAATCCTAACGACCATTCTCCGGAACTATGAGTTGGGTCCGCAGGACACAGGCAGATGTGTCAACCAAGCACAGTTACTGTGTTGACTGAGTGTGGGCTCACAGTTGTGTGTCAGGCACACACTAGGTGTTTTACACATGCCACGGGGAAGGTTGAGGTTTACTCCCTGGAACGGTGAGGGGCCACTCTGGGGAAATAGTAGTGGCTTTGAGGCCACATTTGTATTGCAGATGGTGTTTAAGTAGGGTAACTGGCTGGAATTCAGGGAGCAGGAGAGGGTGGGTATGATGAATTGAATTGTGTGCCCCCCAAAGACATCCTTAAGTCTTAATCCTGCTGACCTTACTTGAAAATAGGGTCTTTGAAGATGCTTTCCGTTAACTGAGGTCATGGCAGTACAGCCTGGGGAGAATGTCATCTCAGCGTGTTGTTTTAAAAGACGAGAAGAGACACAGAATGACAAACCAGGGAGAGAAGATCATGAAGCTGCAGCTACACACGAGGAATGCCTGGGGCCACCAGAGGCTGAGCAAGACAGAAAAGGACCTACCTACAGAACCTTCAGAAATACTATACCCCTGCTAACGGGGCTTTCTACTCACAGAAAGATTTATGGCCTCAGAAACCCACAGGGGCAGTTCTACCCTGTCCTGAGGGTCACTCTGGCAGTGAGTTAACACTCAAGGCCAGACTGCCAGCCTCCAGAACTGTGAGACAACACGTTTCTGTTCTTCTCAGCCACACAATTTCTGGTATATGATTACGGCAGTCTGAGAAACCAGTACAGTAGGGGTGGACTGGATGGGGTTGAGGCTAGAAGCCCTAATGTGTGTGAGAGAAAGTGAGAGAGGGAGAGGCAGGAGGAAGGGGAAAGAGGGAGAAAGAGCCCATAGAGCTGAGTAACTGAAGAACAAACCAGAGGCCAAGCCTTGGGAGTTAAGATTAGGGTCCTCCAAATGCAACAAAGATGACTGAGCCTAAATTCAACAGAACAAAATACTGCTTGGCCCTGCATCATTCTCACAATGATGTTGGTACAGCCACTGAGTCAGTCCACCTCACTGTGGGATTTCTTTTTCACGGGCCCTCTGCCAAGCAGGCTGCCCTTCTTCCATCTGCTTTAGCTACTCTAAATTCAAAATTTAATTCATTTTGGTCTTTTTTTCTTGCCTGCCCTTTTAATGATCTTTTTACTCTCTTCCTGTGTGATGTCCTTGATGACTAATAATCTTTAATTATTAATGTTTAATGCATCAAATCTATTCTCTAAGTTGAGGTGCGTTATAATCAAAGTTGAACATTGACTCTGATGGACTTGTTTCAATTTCCTTCAGCTTCAACTTAAACTTGCATATGAGCAACGGATGATCTGTTCTGTGTTTGGGCCCTGGCCTTGTTCTGATTGATGATATTGTGTTTTATCCACCATGCCTTTCCACAGGTGCTGCCTTGATGGATCTATGTGTATCATAGTTGATTCTGTTTCTGACAAGCAGGTATTTGCAATGATGAGTCATTGGTCTTGTAAAATTCTATCATGCAATCTCCAATGTTGTTTTTTTTTATCACCAAGACATTTTCCAACTACTGATTCTTCTTCTTTGTTTCCAACACTTGGACGCTAATCACCAGGTATTATCAATGCATCTTGATTGTCTTGATCCATTTCAGACTGGAGAAGTTGGTAAAATATTCTGATTATTCATCTTTGGCAGTAATGGTTGTTTTATAAATCTTAATAATGGTCAGATTAACTAATCTTCCTTGTAGGTTTAAGGGTGCATTCTATCACTGATCATGTTAAGCTTCAGGAGAGATCCTTAAATGGCCTTTTTTAGGAATGAATGTGACTCCGTTTCTCTTCAAGTAATCACTAGCGGTCTAATAAACCATGCGATTGTCCACTTCAGCTCAGCAAGTCCCAGAAGGTTGATCTTTATGCATTCCCTTTCATGTTTGATAACTTGCAGTTTTCCTAGATTCAGACTTCATACTTCCCACAATCCAATCAGTCGGGAAGCGTTCCAGCCATTTCCCTCATTTGGAGTCACGTCACATCAGCCAAGGAAGCTCTCAACAGCTCCCTCCACTCACGTCACGAAGGGCAGCTCTCCCACGAGAAGCGCAGCATTAGATAGTCCGCGGTCATGCATATGGACTGACTGTTTTAGAAATCGGTCTCCGGATCCTTTTTTCCTAGGCATTCATGGGGAGCTCTGCGGAAACCTGTCCAATGGGAGTGATGCTCCTGGTAGTTGAAATACTAGTGGCCCAACTTCCAACATCACAGCAACATGCGAGCGACCACAGCGTGCCAAACTTGACAACTGGTGGACAAGTATAAAAACCAAGCCAAACTCACTGCCATTGAGTCCATTTCAACTCATATCAGGTTATGAATCACCATGGAGATGCCCTGTGGGTCCCGGAGGCTGTGATTCTTCAGGGTACCAGGAAGCTGCATCTTTCTCCTGAGGCATGGCTGATGGCTCAAACTGCCTACCTTGCAGCTAACAGCCCAGTGTGCAATCCACTGCACGCCCAGGCTTCCTATCCACAGGGCCTGGCTGTGGAGGTTTCTGAGTGTTGCTGTTGTTATTGTTCATCAAGCCAGTTCTGACTCACAGCCACCCAAAGGACAACAGACGAAAACACAGTCCAACCCCGAGCATCCTCACAATGGTCACATTTGAGCCTTGTGTTGCCGCCTCTGTGTCCATTCAAGGGGCTTCCTCTCTTTTGCTTCCCTTCTACTTCGCTAAGCACGTTACTACCAGGATGCCTTTCCGGATAGCATTCCAAAGTATGTGAGATGAAGGCTCAGAATTCTTGCTTCTAAGGAGGATTCTGATTGTACTTCCCCAAGACAGACTCGGTTGCTGTGCTGGCAGGCTACGGTCCTTTCAGTTCCTGGCCAGCACCATGACTCAAGCGCAGATTCATCTTCCTTCCTCCTTATCCAGTGTCCAACGTGCACATGTGTGCGAGGCGATGAAAACACCCAGGCTCGCCTTCGTTCTCAGAGTGACCTCCTTGCCCTCAACACTTTAAAGAGGTCTCATGCAGCAGAGATGCGGGGTATATCTTGGCTGCTGCCCCCGCGAGCATTGGTTATGATTGGTATGCACATTCACATATATAATAGAGCACGCACAGGTACAGTTACAGGAACTACATCAGGAATGAACTTCTGGCCTTGAAGGCTAAGGTCATCGAGGTCAATCGGCAATTGGTGTCTACAGCATAAAGCCTGTGAGTGGCCATGGAAGAAGCAACTATTAGTCTTCGCTCACTTGGAACAAAGGCAAATGAAGAAAACGGAAACTTCAGGCAGTACTTATTCTGGAGGACTCATAGACCCCATGCACCACAGTTCCCCTCTCACCTGAGATCAGAACTAGATAATGCCCAGAGACCACTGCTGTCCATGTTGGCCAGGACTCGAGAAGTGAGTCTTGGTTAGAAGGATCAGAAATATACAGCAAAATTCAAATGAATGAATGACTGAATAAAAGACCAGACTTACAAATCTAAGAAAGACTGGAGGAACCCCCAAGATTATTTCCCAATGACAGGATTCTAATTTGAAACTAAAGACACTTTCAGAAGTCACCTCGCAGTCAAATAATTGGATGGGCCTACACAAATGATCAATAGCTCCAGTGAAGAATGTGCTACTTAGAACAACTGAATATATTAATCAAAAGGCAACATTTGCCCCAAACAAAAAATAAGAAGGCAGGGAGGGAAAGTGTTCAAAGTACCTCGTTAACATTGAAGTACTTTTATTTAAATTGGATTTTTTTATTAATTGGGATTTACTTATTCAGCAGGATGATGGAGGAATGTATCATTTGATGGTATGTATTCAATATTAAATACATGTATTCATTAATAAGCCTATACGATACTTGTGTTTGACAACTCCCTTTTTCTCATTTTATGTATCTTAGGCATCCACTGAACGCATGTATCATGCTTTACTCGATCAGTCCTCTACAAGGCTACCGTGAACATCCTCATGTTTACAACCGTGCATACTGCTGTGAGTCTTACCGCCTCGGTTTTCGGTCACGGTTGTAGTTAACAGGCTTCAGCCCCACCATTGGGTTGGCAGTTTGTTGTCCTGGAAGCTGTGCTGTAGGTATGTCCAGAGCCAGCAGCTTCGCCCACATCAGACAGTTCTCAGTGGAATAGCCAGAGTGTGCCTGACCAAGAAGGCAGGCTAAGGGAGCTACTTCCAAAAATTGGCCAATAAAAACCCGCAGATCACAAGAACACGTGGTTCAGCTCGCTTGCCTTGGGTGCATCATCAGGAGGCACCGATTGCTGGAGCGGGACAGACGGTGTAGTGAAGCAGAAGGTGAGGGACACCCTTGATGCAATGGACAGGCACGGTCACCACAACAGTGGACACGGGTCCCCTGCCCGTTTTGAGAGTGACGCGGGACCAGGCAGCATCTCGTTTCTTTGTGCACCAGCTTGCCGCGAGGTGGGACAGGCATGACAATAGCCAATAACGACACACTGTCTGGTTGCTCAGGAAGGACTGCCCGTTGCTCCGTCTGCCCTGTCTCGCTGGGATCGTGTGAGTGCGTCCTGTGTGCTCGTGGGAAGGAGCACACGTGGTGGGCACAGGGACTGGCGGGTACCCTGAGAGGGAAGGGCTGAGCCCTCTCCTCATGGGGGCGCCCTAGGGAGTGGAGCCGTAGGGCAGACGATGGAAGCCGGGCCCCCTGCACCGCGAGCTCATCCCTCACGCCCACCGCCCAGCTCCGGGTCGGTTATGTTGGAGCACACTCGTACTGGGTGGAGGCCACTGCGTGTCTAGGTCTCCGTGATCGCAATCAAGCCGACGTCCCAATTTAAAGGAATATATTCACAAAGCAAACTCCACGCAGCAGAATTGCAGGGTCAAAGTATGGGCATTAGAAAAGTCTGGTCTTTAATGTTACATTGTCTTCCACAGTTGATTCCCTCACTCGGTGTCCCATCCCCCAGTACGCGAAGGCGCTGCTTCCACAGCCGCTTGCCAAAATAGTGCATTAGCAAGCTAAAGGCAGGCGCTCATCTGAGGGCGAAAAAACAACCACCCTGCCTCACTCATTTGAAAATTTGCATTAAATAGGATCCAACGTAAGAGTCTTTACATATGTGTCCATTGTCTTCCCATACATTTTCCCTCCTCCTAACGCTTCGTGGCATGTATCGCCGCCAGAATCAAGATGCGGACCCAGCGGCTAAGGAGTGGAGGCAGCATCTGCATTCAGGTCAGACTCACCTGAGCCAGAGTTCCCTCCCATCGCACCTGTGAGCTTGCCAGACTCCCATTTACCGTTACCTCCTCACCTTGCCAGTCCCCATGCTCTGTCTCTGGACTGAAGAGGGCTGTGAGGTCCACACAGGCAAACGGGCCCAGCCCGTGGGGCAGCCGGACATTAGGACTCCCTCGGAGAGCCCTGTCCAGCTGGTGCGGTTCATCAAGCTTCAGGCAGACGGCGCGGTGCCACCTGAAGCCTGGCTCCTGGCATCCAGAGGCCCCTGTGGGCCCACCAGAATCTCCACCCTTTGGGTTAACAGCCACCGGGGTAGCGGTTTGCAACCGCCAGGGGGTCTGACCTATGGATCTTTGAAAAACTCAGCTTATACCCACAGGATATATGGTAATTATCCGCCAAGCCTGACAACGCCCCGCCAGGCCTGGTCTGTGAGCAATGAGGGCAGCGAGGTATCTAACTCATCTGTGTCTGCGGCCCAGGTGGTCTCTCAGGCGCAGGAAGAAAAGAAGACTGGGGATCGTAGGGCCAGATCTCTGGGGAATAACTGTGGAAGGGGACGGGGAGGAGACAGAGAGGGGTGCAGTTCTGGGAGGAAAGCGATACCTGGGCTTGTAGGTGCGGTCCAAGGAATTCGCCATGGTGCAGTCAGACGCAGATGTCCCCAGCCCGGGTGCTGGTGGAACGGCACCCAAGACCTCAGGGAGATGGGTGAGGCCAGGCTGGGGCAAGTCAAAGTACCACGGGCAGCACTGGCAAAGGTTGTCCTCCCCCTCCCTCTCTGGAGTGGGGTGATGAAGCCAGCCCCTAGCTGAGGGATCAGGAGGGAAGAATTCTGCAATGGTGTCTGGATCCTGTGAGTGCGACCTCAAAGATGGAACCGACTGGCCCAAACCATAGGAGCCAAGCAGCCAGGAGACCTCATGAAAGCCAGGGAGGACGCCTGCATTTCAGAAGATACCACGGAAATCCCCTAAGAACCCAGGAATGCACTCATGGGCCCAGGTGGCTACAAAGCCTGTGAGAGTAACCACTCCTTGCAGACAATGGGCAGCTGATGGAAGAGCAGGAAGCCCGGGGCTGGCAGGAAGGGGTACGGAGCAGCAGCTTCGCCAACCCTCAGGCAGCCAGCCTGCGGGAACCACAGTGCTACTCTGGGAGAACTTTTCCACAAAGGATGCCCCAAGATAAGAGAGGCAGATGCAGGCTGCAGGGGCCCAGAGCTTCATTGCCCATGGCCGGACCAGGTGCCCTCCAAACCAATTCAACACCCCCCAGAGGGGGAAAGTGTACATTGTTGTTGTTGCCTGATTTGAATCCGGGTAGATGTCCTGGTGTATCCTGGGAAAGAGTCAGTGGACCAGAATGCGCAAGGGGATGGAGGTGGATGGAATGAAGACCAGAGACGAATCGTTAGCAATGATCCAATGCCATCCCATCCTCCCGCCCTCAGTAAGTGATGATGATGATGATGGTCCTGTGGTCACATCGCCCCCTCCCCTCAGAATCCAAAATGCCTTAGGGTCACCTCAGTCAGACCTATTCAGCTGTGCCGATTTCTACCCTCCGACCCTTGGAAGCAAGATTCTCCATTTGGAGGCTTGCCCTGAATGGATGCTTCCAGACTGAAACCATTGGGGTGTATTAGTGGTAACACAGCGATTCTCAACCTGTGGGTCGCGACCCCTTTGGGGGCTGAACAACCCTTTCATGGGGGTCACCCACTTCATAACAGTAGCAACATTACAGGTTGAGAACTGAATGGGGCTGTCTTGAGTCAGGACTGACTTGCTGGCAGCGAGTTTGAGTTTGAGTTCCTGGCTTCTGCCCGTTTGAATCATGGTGAATTGTGTGTAAGCAAGGTCCGTTCATGTTCAGGCATCAGCAAAACCGAGCACCAGGTGTCCAGAGCGAAGACCCCTTGGTGCTCAGCAGACAGCACACAAAGAAACGTGAGCACCGCACTTGAAGGGGATTGGCGGGGCTCTAAATGAAATCGACAGCAGCCCCTCGGCATGAAAACGTGCCAACCAGAAACAGCATCCACCCGAGTGTCGAGGGACCCACCCTGAAGGCTGGGGAGGCACGAGGCTCCTACCCCTCCCGTGAAGTTCTTATCTTAGCAGGTCTCTTGAGAGTACAATTGAGCCTTGAACAAAGTGGGCTTTAGGGGTGCTGACCACCTGCCGTTGAAGGTCCATGTCGTACTTTTGACTCCCCCACCACCCAATTTAATTACTGATAGCTACTGCTGACCCACAGCCTTACTGATAACATAAACAGCCAACTCGGGCATAGTCTGTCTATTTTTCGTACTCTATCTACTGCATCCGCAGGAAATCTGCTTTTTGAAATACAAGATAAAAAGTACAAGGCTTCCATGCCTGCTGGCATACTGACAGCGGCAGCTTCATGAGTCTCCGTGTCGTGTATTATGGGGGCTTTACATGAAGTACTCATGTTGCAACGACAGACGTCAGCCCACGGCCCACGCCGACGGCAGACCCAAAGCTCTTCTTGTCACTTCCTTGTAAACAATGTCCTTGTTTCTAGGGGACACTCTCGGCTCCCCTCGGGGCCCCGGGGTCGGCTGTGTCGGCATGACACCGACCACAGTGCAAGCCACTCGGAGAGATCGCTTTTCACTGTTGAACACCATTTCCTGCAAGACCAGCTGCTCGGGCCGCCAGCATTCGTGTTGCGCCGTCTTTGGCGTGTTCCAACCATGTTGTTCCAGGGTCAACTCTGCACCATTTGTAACAAACAAGAGGTGGGAGGGGAGTGCTGAACCACCACTCGGTCCTGCACCGACCTCCCAGTCGTTCCCATGTTTGCGTCCATTAACGGTTGAAGCCACCGTGTCCATCAAGTGGGCGAGACGCTTCCTCTTCTTCGCTGGCCCTCGACCCAGCACGCCGTCCTTCCCCAGGGGCGGGTCTCTCCTGGTACCAGGATCAACGGATGTGGATGTGAGGCAGTCGCCCTATGCTCTCCTTCTTCTATTTTATCTCACTTCTAAGGAGCATTCCGGTTGCACTTCTTCCAAGACAGAGGTGTTCATTCTTCTGGCTGCCCAAAGTACACTCACTATTTTCCCCAACGCCGTAATCCAATGGACCACGCCTCAGGCATCAACAGAAAGGAAGCCGTGGGCGCCCGCCACACGTGAATCTTGAAAACATGCTGAGCGACAGAAGTCAGTGACAGAGAATGCTGCATGACCTCTCTACATGAACCCAATACAAAGACTCCAAAGGCTAGTGGAGGTTTCCGGAGTGGGGGGAGGAGAAAGGGGAGCGTTTCTGTTGGGGGACAGTGGGGTGCGTCCCTGGTGGTGGATCGCGTGGAAGAGCTTAGTGGGAACGGTTGCAAGCAGGAAGATCAGAGTCAATGCCCTGGAATGATGCCGGTAGGGGTGGGGGATGAGCAAGGTTTCGGGGGGGGGGGGTTCTATTACAAGAAAGAAAAGCAGAGCGAGAGTTTGCAGAGCGAGGAGGAGGGAGAGAAAGACGTGTATTGACACCAGGAGACACGGTGAAGCCCTGGGCCATGCTGCTGTTTAGGACCCTGCTTCAGTAGAACCCCGACCTCGACACTAATGCGTTCTAGAAGGAGCGTCAAGATGCGAAGCAGTCGAGCTCCAGAATAATTTTTCCCATAAAATGGATTAATCTGCTCTTTACCATCAAGTTTTTACCCTCACCCTTGCCTTTTTACCCTAAACATTACATAGACATTTCAAAGTAAATACGTTCACAGTTAGATAATATATGTTAAATAAGAAAAACAGCATGAAAAAAAGTTTTTAACAACTACCCAAACCTTGAGATGGATGAGGGCCTGGATCTGTGGACAGGGATGTGGACAGGAGGGATGGAGAGAGTCAGTTTGGAGGGGGACTCCCCTTCCGTCAAATCAACTTTTCAGGAGTTTCCGCCCCCTTTTTTCACTAGGACCTGGCTGACTTTTTCTTTAATAAAAAAAAAATCTGAAAAAAAAAAATCTGTCTAATGTAGTCTGCTGTTGGCATTTCCTTAACTGTTTTCTAAAAGGGTTTACTAACGGTTAACCAGTTCCTTGTCATAATGATTCTTTTCCAAAAAACCTCTTTCTTACTTAGGACCCATGTTTTTTATCTAAAAAGAGTACAAAGCCACAAAAACTAAGAAAATGATAGCAAAATGCTTGACACACAGCCACAAAAGGTTTAAACAACGGGTCCTAACAACGCCAATTAACGCCGAGAGAGCAAAACACGAACTGCTTTTGTTGTAAAAAATCCCGTGTGTCCCGGTGGAGTCCGAGGTTTTGTCCGATCCAATGCAACATTGTCTCGACATTTTGCGTGGAATCCGGGGTGTCCACACGGAGCTCCGCTGTATTTGGAGACGGGGATGCTGGAGAGTCAGTGACATCAAGGGAAGTGGTGGGCTGTCCCCTAAAGCCTCCCATGGAAATGTTCCACCTCTGGATTCTGAGGACCTGGCTCGGTGGCTGTGTCGCTCCCGCACCCGCGGAGAACTGGGATGGCTCGGGCCCTTAGACACGTCTCCCCAGGGACGTGGTTGGGGACCTCCCAGAGGAAGGCCTTGTCAAAGTGCAGTCGTCCTTCTTCAGGTGTGTCTGCCACCCCGGGAAGCCCTCCCACGGGAATGGGGAGGCTCCTGGGGGCGAGGGAACAGAGATGGCGGGGGTTTCCGCATAAAAAGTAAAACTGTTTCCTGGGAAACAGAACAGTGACCATTCCCTACCTCCTGACATCCCCGTCTCCTCGAGTCCCCCAGGCTTCAGTTCTCCGCAGAGCCCTCTGGGCTGTCTACTCACAATGGGTGCTCTGCAGGAGGAGGTTGGAGGGAGAAGGAGGAGGGAGAAGGAGGAGGGAGAGGGAGGAGGGAAGAGGGAGAGGGAGGAGGGAGAGGGAGAGGGAGGAAAAATAGGGAGGAGGGAGAAGAAGGAAGGGGAAGGAGGAGGGAGGAGGAAAGAGGGAGAGGGAGAAGGGAGAGGGAGGAGGGAGAAGGAGAAGGAGGAGGGAGAGGGAGGAGGGAAGAGGGAGAGGGAGGAGGGAAGAGGGAGAGGGAGGAAAAAGAGGGAGGAGGGAGAAGAAGGAAGGGGAAGGAGGAGGGAGAGGGAGGAGGGAAGAGGGAGAGGGAGAAGGGAGAGGGAGGAGGGAGAAGGAGAAGGAGGAGGGAGAGGGAGAAGAGGGAGAGGGAAGGAGAGGGAGGAGGGAAGAGAGAGAAGGAGGAGGGTTCAGGCACAGGCCCAGCCCCTGCCCCGAGCCAACTGCTCCATTGGGCTCCCAGTTCTTCAGTGCTCCCCTGTGAGCAAGGCCATGGCATGGCCCAAGGTGACGTCGCCTTGCGTGCCGCTATCTTCTTTTCTCGGCAAAGGTGGTCATCGTGGTGCCTGCCTCGTAGGACGGTTGCCAGGATGGAATGAAATCCTCCTTCTCGTCTGTCAGTGCTTCTGCGCGGGGCGATTTGCTTCCCGGGCAGACATTCCGTCACGTCTTGAGCGGTTTCTGGTTGTCACGACTGGAGGGAGCTCCTGGCATCCAGTGGGTTGAGGCCAGGCTGGCTGCCGAGGAGCTAACGAGGTACAGACAGTCGCTGCGACGACGGACAGGGATCCCGCCGCAGTGCCAATAACTCGGAGCTTGGCAGAGCCTGGTGTGAGGCACCTGGCACACGGGGTTGGGGTTCTGGTAAGTGACGGCTGTGGTGTTTATATCGTTTATTCAAAAGGAGTTGATCACGCCAAATCCCCTGCTCTCCAGAGGAGCCTGTAACGGATGCGGCAGCTCTGCAGACGAACATCCCCTAAAGGGGGGTGCGAGGGTGAGGGGGCTACCAGCTGCCGTGGGGTGGGCCGGGTGGGTATTCAGGAGCAGGCGGCAGTTTGAGGTCACAAGAACTAGATAGATCAGAGGCTCTGTGGCCATAGCCCAGGTCTATTGTAAATTATTTCCTTAGCTCAATGGATTTGACCACAAAGCCTGCCCCTCTCTGATCAGACTGGAAATTTGACCTCAGGTATTCCTCAAGCCTCTTTCAGCTCCCCTGAAAGAGAAGCAGCGAATTTGGGGTCTTGAGTCAGCCAGGCACCAGGGGGCCCTCTAGCAGTCCACCTCAGGGCTGCCATCACGGTGGTCCTGCTGATCCGGAGCCCAGAGCCTTCCTGTGGGACCGTGCCACTGCGCGGAGTGCAGCGCCTTAAGCTTCTCCATGAGGTCATTCTCCTCCCCAGCACCCCTAAAGCACCCCACACATACCCCCTGCCCCAGCTGAGGTGCTGGCAGCTTCCCATTATGTTGAAGAAGCTGCAGTCCCCTGCCTCCTTCTCAGACTTGGGGGTAGGAGGGGGTGGGGCTCTCCCTTCCCCCTAAGCATCATTTCATGACTGAGCGCAGAGATTCTGCCCGGAAACAACTTTGCGGAACAGAAAGCCGGGACTGCTGTTACCCAAAGGGTCTGTTGCCCAAAGGACAGAAGGTCTATGGTCCTTAGCTGCCAACCCCACCTAGGGTGCTCTGCTGTGAACGCCGAGGCCAGGACTCCGCACAGCACCCTGCCCATCGCCTTTGTCAGCGCGTGGCTCCTGGGACTCCGTGGGGTGTCGGAGGAGGGAAGACTCCCGACTTTCAGCTCTGCAGCTCATAGCAACCCTGGAGGCCAGAGGAGCCCTGCCCATGTGTGGCCGAGACTGTAACTCCTCACAGGAGTGGAAGGCCCAGACTCCATTGAAGGCCCTTCCTTGAGGCTCCTGCCCGTGGGCAGCATCCCCTCCCCGGCCCCTTCCTTTAGGACCCCATCCTGCCAGGCTCAGGCACCTTCTAGCCCCTCAGCCTCACAAGCCCGCGCAGCCAGCACCTCCTCATCCCCACTCAGAGTTGGCACGTGTCCTCCATGCACCTAGGCTTTGAGGAGCCCAGCCTTCTCTTTGCCCCCCACATCCAAAAGCTCTGAGGCAGGAGCTGCTTCCGGGGGTGGGGGACCCCAGGTGCCTTTCCACGCGCTCAGTTTTCTACCGTTTGGTCCACCAGCTCCTCACAGGAAACCCTGTTACCATAGTGGATGCTCCGAAGACCAGAGCCTTCCCTGACTGTTGGGGGTGAGGGAGGGGTGGGCCTGGGTGCGCTGACACCCCTTCTGGGTGTCCGACGGCACCAAGGCCCCACAGTTGAGTGCTGATTGCCCGCTGTCATCAGAACGGGGCCAGGGGCGGGAAGGACCCTTCTGGGGGGCCTGGAGAAGCCAGGACCCAAGGCTGCCTTCACCAAAGCACATGAAATGGTGACCATCCCGTGCCTGCGTCTGTCCAGACGCGTTAGAGCGCAGGGCCAAGGGAGTGGCCCCTAACCACCCAGAGAGCCTGCTTCGTGCCCTAAGAAGGCTCAGCGAGAGGCCCCGCGCCCTGCGGTCAGCCGGCCCTCGTTGTTTCCACTGGCCATCTTGGTTCTGTTTAAAGGCTTCTGATAGTGGGGCCTGCCCTTGGCCGGGGACAGGACCTTCCCGAGCGCATGCGAGCAGCGCGGGCGTCCAGGACAAACTGTGCGTCTGGACGCGTGGCCAAGACAAGGGCAGCCGGTCAGGGAGCGTCCGGCGTTTGGATTCTCGATTCAAAGACGTCCCGCGAGCCTTTTCCCGCGTGTTTCCTTCCTCACCGCGCTCTGGAACCTGCGTCTGACTCCGCGCTCCCAGCAAGGGCCTCGGGCCCAGGATGTCCCCGCATGGCCGGGCGACGGCTGCCACCTAGTGACAGTGTCAGCGAAGACACTGCATGGCACAAACGCGGCTTCCGGCCATAATTGGGTTTCTGTAGGTTTGGGCGCTTTTCTGACCCCTCTCATCCAGAGGACAGGGTGGCCACTGGAGGTGTCGCCCCGGGCAGAGGGGTCGTGGAAAGCACTGCTCCTCTCACGGGACTTCCCTACGAGCCACGCAAGTCAATGAGGTGGGTGCGTTTGGAGTTGGGTGGCCATCACTGGTAAGGGGGCAGGTATACGTAAGATGGGCACAAATACGATTATTGTTCGTCAGAGCCCGCCGGGAAACAGGCCCTGAATATTATTATTTTATATAGACAAGTATTTATAAAGTGTTCAAGCGGCAGGGTGTGTGTGTGTGTGTGTGTGCGCGCGCGAGAGAGAGAGAGAGAGAGAGAGAGAGAGAGAGAGAGACAGGAAGACACTCGTCCAGAAGATGGTGACCATTAGCAGAAGGACGCGATGGTGTCCAAGAAGTCTCAGCGTCACTAGGCCCGCGT
Organism: Tenrec ecaudatus; assembly: GCF_050624435.1. Classification (NCBI taxonomy): domain Eukaryota; kingdom Metazoa; phylum Chordata; class Mammalia; order Afrosoricida; family Tenrecidae; genus Tenrec; species Tenrec ecaudatus. Next base: position 33,324,892 of record NC_134543.1, read on the forward strand.
GGCTCCACGCTCCAGCACGTGGTCCCTGCTTCTGAAGGCCGTCTCCGCCCGGCAGTAGATGCAGAAGCAGGAGATGGGCAGGCCCAGGTAGGCCTCATTCTGCACTGTCTCTTTGTGCGCAGTGAACCTCATGCTCTCGTCGATGGGCGCTTTGCCCATCTTACACCTCGTGTCGAAGGGGATAATTTATAAATTATCAAGGGTCCATGAGGGAGGGAGGGAGGGGGGAAAATGAGGAGCTGATGCCAGGGGCTTAAGTGGAGAGCAAATGTTTTGAGAATGATGAGGGCAATGAATGTACAGATGTGCTTTACACAATTGATGTATGTGAGATTGTGATAAGAGTTGTATGAGCCCCTAATAAAACGATTAAAAAAGAGAAAATATTAAAAACTCAAAAACCATTAAATGGGTCTTGAAAGAGAGAGCAAATAATAATAAAAAGAAGAGGAGGAAGAAGGGGCCATCACCTGCACCACCTCCCGCTGCTTGTTAAGCAGCACGTGCTTAGGGAATGGTGAGGGTCGACACCTGGCAAGTAGCTCTTGTCCAAAGCTTATTGCTCCAACTTCTTGGCCTCTTTCTCAGCTCACAAGTCAGTGGTCTTGTCTTGAGGAGGAGACTTGGGTGCATCTCTTGGGAAGCAAAAGATGGAGCTCAAAGCCAGTGAGAAGTTCTGTTGCAGGGACCTTGGGGAGGCTAGGGTAGTCCCAGGGAAGCCAGGGGTGCTTTTGGTTTCCAGGAGCATGAACGTCTGAGGCTCTGCTCAATGCTGGCCTCGTGAAGACATCGCTGGAAATACAGACGCTACAGCAAACGGCAAAGGAACGAGATGGTGCCTGCCTATCAGAAAGAACAGTGTCTGGGGTCTAAAAGGCTTGTCTTCAAGCAAGCAACCATGCATCAACCAAGTCCACAAAGAAGAAGCACTTCAGCCAGTGTGAAACAGGAATTATAAATAATAAAATCTAAATCCAAAAGAAGGGATGGTATCAAGTGCTTCAATTATAAACGCTTCGTTTGCAAAAGGCTATGATTGACAAGCAGAGTCCAAAATCCATTTGCAGATTCCTCACCTGGGTTCAGTTGAAGCAGGAAGCCATGCTATTGCAATAATTGACCTAAAAGGTGTAGCAGATATGGAAGCTGGACAGTGAGAGCACACTGTAGTCGGACACAATGGTCCCAGTGCATGGCAGCCCCAGTGTGCACTGAGGGGTAATGTGGTCTGCTTGAGAAAGCCGAAGTCTAACATCAGGCAGTGTTCACCAGAGTCAGGAAAAACTAAAATGACATATTCTCTTAAAAAACAAACAAACAAAAGTCTAAGATTATGACAGTATGTTTCCCCAAGCCAATTCCTAACACAAATCCTTCTGAAAGAATGATCCACTCCTGTGCTCTATGTGATGAACAGAGGCCACAGACACGCAGGAGCACAGAAACTTACTTCGAATGACCCATAGGGCCTGTCAGCCAGCTACCTAGCTTAAAGGCTAGGACTACGCCTGGCATGTCTTCCAGTGTAGAATCATGATTAATCTTCCACTATTTTCATTATCCTTAGCTGGTTCTGAGGCTCATTCAGGTTCTCAAAAAAGTCAACTTTCTATTGGAGGAAAAAACAACATCCAGAGGAAACCAAGTGTAAGCATAAGCTGCCAACCAACACCACCTCGGACAGCCCGCCTGCCCGGCTGCATGATTCTTCTCTGTTGCTAGGTGCCATCCTGTCGGTGCCAACTCATGGCGGGCAGCCTGGTGTCCATCCGTCCCTCTAAGCTAAGGACACATCCCTTATGGGCCTTGGGTTATCTTTCCCCACCAAAGCAAACCTTGTACAGCGCTAGCGAGAGGGTGGTGTTAAGGATCGTTTCATTATGGAATAAAAAAGGGCCACCCTAAATGTGACTGCAGTCTCCCCGTCATCCAGAGAAGCAGGGGCCGAGGACCTGGCTGCTTCCTTAGGCCTGGTGCGGTGGCCACGGGAAGGCGGGCCAGTGCTTGCCTTGCCGGTTTCGCCACACCGTCTGTAATTTCCGGAGATGCGGAAGTTCCCCCCAGCTCACCCGCGGCCCACGTTGCTTGTAGGGTTCCTTTCTGACCCGCGTGTCAAGAATATGAGCTAATCCGGGGGAAAATAGCAACGCTAACCAGGGAGCTGCTGGAACTAGGGAACATGGACTTCTCTGGCTCCAGAAAGATTTGATCCAAATGAAGTTGGTTGTGTGTGTGTGTGTGTGTGTTTCAGCCTTCTGTATCGTTATCCTCTGGCCCTGTATCTTCAAAGACAAAAAGTCCACGTCTGCACAGAATGAAGCAGCAGCCACTGGACGAGTGGCCTTCAATGGTTGGATCATAAACACCTGGCCATCCAACTTGTTTTTTTCTCTCTCTCTCCAACACCCATTTTACCCAACTCAGCTTTTAGCTGAAGTACATTCTCAACTGCAGGCTATTGCTGCATATTGTGTTTCACTCAGAATGGACTGAAAGGTTAAACTCAGGGCTGGCAAAGCACTACGTTGGGCTTCCTCTGGTCCCTGCTGCTGCTGCAATCTTGCCCCATCTGACAATGAGGCCTCAATGAGGCACCTCGGGGGAAAGTGGTGCCCTGCAAGGGCGCATAGGAAAACTTACTTTGTTGTGGTAAAGGGAAAACTGCTGCTGTTGAGTACACACGTGACTCTGGAAGCCGTCAGAGACGTCGTCCGGGTGTGTGACCTGCTAGTGAGGTCCTGTGTGGTTGTCACTGGTATGGGCACTGCGTTTGCTGTATCTGAGGAGTCTGGTGTATTGATCCCTTAAAGGTATGGTTTGGGTTATGAAAACTCAAAGAACTTAAGAAAAAATTCAAGCCTAGAGTTGCAATGTTTGTGGGCAAAATATCGAACGGGGCAGAAAGCATCCAAAGAAGTTAGAAAGAACACAGTCACTGGAAGAGTCCAAAAGAACTAGTCCACTCTCTCAGGAGGGAGCATCGAATCGAGAGGGCACGGTGCTGATGGAAGAAGTCCGAGCTGCACGAAGGCCATTGGCCACAAACAAGGGTCCAGGGGTTGAAGGGCTCCCGGCTGAGGCATTCCAGCAGGCTGATGGAGAACCGGAAGGAAGCACTCACATATCCCTGCCAAGAAATGTGGCCAACGGACTGGAAGAGAATCCTATTTGTACTCATTTCAAAGAAAGGCGACCCGACAGAATGCTCACATTATGGAGCAATATTGCTGATGCCACATGCAACTACATTTCTGCTGAAGCCCATCCGAGAGCAGTTCCAGCGGTCCATTGATAGGGAAATGCCACAAACTCAGTCCGCATTCAGGAAAGGCAACGGAACGGGCTATCATTGGTAACCTCAGATGGATCTTTGCTGGAAGCAGAGGATCAGAAAGATGATCTGTTGTGTTTTATCGACTATATAAAGGCGTTTGACTGTATAGACTAAAACAAGCTACAGATATTCTGAGAATGAGAATTCCAGAATTCTCTGGTTCTGGTGCTCCTGCAGAACCTGTCTGTGGATCAAAGGGCAGTTAGTTGTGCCAAAAGAACCAGAGAATGCTGCCTGGTTTAACATCGAGAAAGGCCACATGCAGATCTGCCAACTCCATCGTATGCACCCCATACAAATACAGGTACATGTGACAGGGTTGGTGCCCTAATGTACTTATGTGGACCAGTCACACATGTGTAGACAGCAGCTACTCTGTTAACAGCAGCAGTGTTGGAGGTAAAATGACACTTCATGAATTATGATTACTGGGCAAATGTTGTGGAAGATGATCTTCGTTGTGCTCTTGCAGAGACTTCCCTGAGGATTTCTGATCTGGTGAGCAAGAAGCTATTTCAACCTTCGCACTGATGTTCGCTTTTTAACACATACCGTCGCAACATGTAGCAATATAGTTTACTGTTGTTATATTAAGATGTTACCCATGCTACACCATGCTTCAAAATTTCATTTACTTGTCATTAGAAATAAATATTTCACAATATAGAATTACATATTGTTATTTGTGAATCACTATGCTTTAATTATGTTCACTTTGTAACCATGAAAATATGCCCTGCATATCAGATTCATACCAGTAGCAAAATGACAGTGATGAAGTAGCAATAGAACATGAGGAGCTGTATTCAAGGGTTGCGGCGTGAGGAAGGTGGAGAACCGCTGGCTTAGAACATCTTGTGACATGCAGGTGACACAATATTGGTCGCTGACAGTGAGGAGGATTTGAAGCACTTGTTGATGAAAATCAAGGATTGCAGCCTTTGATATGGATTATAATTCAGTGCGATGAAAACCAACATCCGTACAACTGGACCAGCAGGGAGCATCATGATAAAGGAGAAAAGGTCGAAGGTGTCAAGGATTTCGTCTTGCTTGGAGTCATCATCAATGCTCATGGCGGCAGCAGCCGAAGGATCAAATGATGCAGAACACTGGGTCAATCTGCGGCACAGGAATGTTCTTTAATGTGTCGGAAAGCAAGGATGCTCCTTTGAGGACTAAGGTGCGCCTGACTCAAGCCATGGTATTTATCGTCAAAGACTTCATATGTGTAGGAAAGAAGGAGATTGAACAAAGAAGAATGAATAGGTACTCCTGAGTTGTGGTGCTGGCAAAGGACAGTGGAAGTATGGTGGACTGCCAAGAGAACAAACAAATCTGTCTCGGAAGAAATACAGCCACGAGGCTCCTTCACAGCACAAATGGTGAGACTTGGTCTCAGGTAATTTGGCCATGTCAGGAGAGACTGGTCTCTGGGGAAGGACATCATGCTTGGTACAGTGGAGGTAGCAGTGAAAAAGAGGAAGATTCTCAACAGAATGGAATGGCACAGTGGCTGCAACAACTGGCTCACACATAACAATCGTTGTGAGGATGGCGCTGGACGGGGCAGTGTTTTGTTCCGTTGTATGTAGGGGTCGCTGTGAGTTAGAACCAACTCAGGCAGCACCTAACAACACCAACAACACAAGACACCCATGCCTGAGGCCACGGATCTTGTTAATAATTGAAGTCCAGGGCCCAGCAAAGATGAGCCCCATCCTCTAGGTTTGGTCACCTGAAGGGCTGTGCCCTAGAAATGAAAGCAAACTAAAAGTTGACCAGCCCTCAGATGAGCGAAGCCCATCTTCCAAACAGCTCACTCCCTGATTAACTGCTCTTTTTTTTTTACCAAAGTAAAGTGGATCTTTTTGAGAAAGATACATCCAAAGCCTTGAATTACATCCCAATCCCTTAATATTAATATATTTTTCAAGTGAAATGTTGGCATGCAATCAAAAGATAAATTTGACAGAGAACTAAGGGGAAAATCAGACAATAGAAATATGTGCACAGCAATCACGGAAGACAAAGCTGGTGCATAAGCAAATGTGGTGAAGAAAGCTGATGCTGCCTGGCTATCAAAAGAGATAGTCTCTGGGGTCTTAAAAGCTTGAAGTTAAACAAGCCATCATCTACCTCAGAAGCAACAAAGCCCACATGGAAGAAGCATAGCAGCCTGTGAGATCATGAGGTGTCAAAGGGATCAGATATCAGGCATCATCAGAACAAAAAATCATATCATTGTGAATGAGGGCGAGTGCGGAGTGGGGACCCAAAGCCCATCTGTAGGCAATTGGACATCCCCTTACGGAAGGGTCGCAGGGAGGAGATGAGCCAGTCAGGGTGTAGTGTAGCAACGATAAAACATACAACTTTCCTCTAGTTCCTAAATGCTTCCTTCCCCCACTATCATGATCCAAATTCTACCTTACAAATCTGGTTAGATCAGAGGGCGTACACTGCTACAGATAGGAACTGGAAACACTGGGAATCCAGGGCGGATGATCCCTTCAGGACCAGTGGTGAGAGTGGTGATACCGGGAAGGCGGAGGAGGAAAGGGGGAACCGATTACAAAGATCTAAATATAACCTCCTTCCTGGGGGATGGGCAACAGAAAAGTGGGTGATAGGAAACATTGGAAGTGTAAGATATGACAAAATAATAATTTATAAATTATCAAGGGTGTATGAGGGAGGGGGGAATGGGGAGGGAGGGGTAAAATGAGTTGATGATGCCAGGAGGTTAAGTGTAGCACAAATGTTTTCAGAATGATGAGGGCAATGAATATACAAATGTGCTTTATACAATTGATGTATGTATGGATTGTGATAAGAGTTCTTTGAGCCCCTAATAAAATGATTAAAAAAAAAAGAATTATGTGTACAGAAGATCCAGGTACTGGATTACATACCATGGATTTTAAAACAGTAGCTGACACATTGCCTACATTAAAGAATGAGAGAGGACTATCAAGAGGGAAGTTAAACGTATTAAGAATTAAGTGGGAATTCTGGAACCAGAAATCCAAAATTGAAACTGTAAGTTGAAACATGGAGAGAAAAGCCCATGAAACGTACACATGAGATAAGGACACAGCAAATGATTGAGTTACGTGTCACTGGTCCAGGACGGAGCGATGCTGGCAGGGAAGGGCTCTGGGAACAGCCCACATTCAAGAAACAACAATCATTCAACGGCGGTGAGATAAAGACAGAGAAAACTACACATAAGCACAATTTGAAAAAAATTGCTAAGAATTACAAGATAAATGAAATAAAGAAATATAACCAGAGGCATGAAATAGCAAGAAGACGGATAGCAAGGATGACAGCCAGTGAGCAATGCATTGTTGTTTTTCAGCTGCAGAAAAACAAACAAGACCCTGCCAATACCGAACCCTCACAAAAATAGCCTCCAAAAAGGAGGTTGGAAGAGAGACTTCACACCAAAAAAGGAGAGATTTCACGAGAAGAGTTTCTCATTAGTGCACCGAGAATACTGAGACTTCTTTAGGTGGAATATCCCTAGTGAGACCAGAGCGATGAAGAAAGAACAGGGTCGTGAGGAACCCACCCACAGCTGATTCTGACAAACCTCCAACTCAGTGCCAGCGGGTCACTGCCGAGGATTCACTGGGACCCGAAAGGACAGAGCAGAACTGTCCCTGTGGGTTTCTGAAACTTAAACTGTCCGTTCACTCCACACTGCCAGTGACTGGATGCCAACTCATAGTAACCCTGTAGGACAGGGTAGAACCGCCCCTTTGGGTTTCTGAGACTTTAAATCTTCAGGATCTGACCGTCTCAACATTCCTCTGAGGAGCAGCTGGCAGGTTCCAAGCACTGGCCTTGTGGTTAGCAGCCCAGCCTATAAGCCACTCTGCTTACCAAGGCCGTCGATCTTGATGGGAGCAGACTGCCTCATGCAGACCCTTGTGGTTAAGCAGTCCAGCGCACGCCCTGGAGTGTGGCAAACTGTCTGTGTGTAACTATTGGCCTAAAGGTATGTGGGCGGCTCAAACCCACCCCATGACGCCACTGAATAGCGATTTGCCTTTCACTCTATTGACATTTGCGCAGATGGCACAAAAGCACGAACACAACTAGCAGCAGGAATGGAGTCAAGGGCACCCCACTCTACCAGAAGCCACGGTTCCCCTCACCATGAACGCACAGAAAGAGGAAGGGACGTTCTGCCTGAGAGTATCTTGATGAAGCTGTACATGTGAGTTAATTGCATGAGATCTTATTCCTCCAGAATATCTTTAGAATATTCTATATGATAAAACGGGGAGTTTGCATCAAGCGCTTCTACACACCAACGTGTGATCTTCTCAGAGTACTTGTATAATTAGGTTAGGAGTTGAGGCAGTAATTTTTTTAATGAAATGACATTTTTACTCAAAAGAACGACTAACCACGATTATTGGACAGCGATTTCCGCCTAATAGAATACCACGCAATGATAGCATACGAATCCGTGGAGCACCTCGTCAGGTGGGTGAGCCCGGACGACTGATGCTGACTGACACTGGTCCATCACACAAGGACACATCTTACGGGGGCTGCCACTCTGAAGAGTACAGAAAAGGTTCACCCCCAGAAAGAAACATTCGTGGATGATTACGTGGGTGGGCGGAGAAGAGATGGCAAATCATGAGCTAAAGGGTCAACGCATGGTAACTTGAGGGAAGGGACAGGCAATGTGCGGCAAGGGGCAGGCCAGCCCACACTTGTCAAGGCCCAGGAAGACCGTGCAGGAGCGCACAGTGGAAGTGCATAGAGGCAGACACTAGGCCCTACGCCATCCTGCAGGGGCAGGGGTAACAGTGACCTTCAACTGGAGCTGCAGACAGACGTGCAGGCTGGAAGGAATGAGGCAGAACCCAGGAATAACCTTGACAGAGAGCCCTCTGCACAGGTATTGTATGTGCTGCAAATGTATCCATGGATACAGCGCAGCAAAACTTGCCACCTGGAGTCAAAGCGGATTCAGTAATAGAGCGAGCAGGCAATGTGAGGGAAGTTTCTTAAATGTAACCAGTTATCTTGAGGGAATGAATCACTTGGCCTGGGGACCCTGGACCATCCTGGGGGCGGCAGGGCGTGGATCACGGTCAACCAGCATAACACAATCCACGATGTCTACACTGTCTGCTTTGGTGAACAGGAAAGCAGGGTCTAGAGAGCGTGTGAATGGCTCGCTAAGGGGCAACGATCTCTCTCTCCCTCCCTGGCCACAGGAAAGAAGGACGAAGACGTTTCTGTGGAAACCATGCAAACACCAGCCTCGGTGACGCGGGGCTAAAAAGAGCTAGATGGTGCTTGCCTACACTCACTGCCTCCTGCTCTGAGAGAGATCCAAAAGGAGGGCCTGGATTGTGTGTGCGTGAAATGAACAAACTGTAAAATCATAAAAAGGGCCAGGCTTGCAGGTCAGAGAGACGAGTGGCAGCCTCAGGGCCATGCTGGCGAAACCCTCAAGGCCATGGGCCTTGAGCCCTCGAGCATGGCACAGACCTCACCCCCAGGCTCAGCTTCCTGCCCAACACCCCACCAAACCCACCCGCAGGCATCATGGCTGTTTTGACTCATATCCTTATGCAGAAGGCTTGGTTGCGTAGTGGTTACAGGCTAGGCTGCGATGTGAAAGGCCAGCAGTTTGAAACCCCCAGCAGGGCTTTCTACTCTTGCAAAGCCAGTTAGTCCCAGAAACTCCTGTGGAACCACTAAGAGATAGCATCGGAATTGGACACTCCCTCACTGAAGGGCCACGCAGAAGGGATGATATATCTGAGGCGCAGTACAGCACTGATGAAACACGTAACAATCCTCTAGCTCTTTAGTATTTCCTCCCTTTCCTATTATGGTCTTAGTTTTACCTCATAAATTTTGTTAGACCTGCATATGTTCATTTGTATAATTAAGGTGATTTGATGCATGAAATCCAATATAGATAAACCCTTCGGAACTAGCAACGGTAGGAGGAAGGTGGGGGAAAGAGGGAACCGATCACAGTGATTGACACATAACCCCCACCCCCCAGGGGGATGAACGGAAAGGTGGGTAAAGGGAGACAGTGGTCAGTGTAAGATAATAAAACAATAGTTTGTAATTTAACAAGGGGTCATGAGGGTGGGGTGGAGGAGGGGAAAAAAGGAGCTGATACCAAGGGCTCAAACAGAAAGTAAATGTTTAGAAAATGATGGTGGCGGCGTATGTACAAATATGCTTGATACAATCGATCGATGTATGGAATGTTATAAGAGCTGTAAAAGCCCCAATAAAAGGATCTAAAAAAACACTAAAAAAAACATTCAGAAATAGCAACAGGAGTAACAATTTCCTGAGTATGCAGGAAGTGGGGGGAAAGGGGACCTGATAGCAATGATGATTGTATAATTCCACTGGAGGGGAACGAATAACAGAATTGCAGATGCATGGATACATTGGATGACGTAAGATATGGCCAATATACTTATCTATAATAAGGACTCCTGGGGAAGGGAGGGGATAAAGAGGAGCTGATATCAGAGTTCAAGAAGAAAATGTTTTGAAAATGGCGGTGGCAGCATTTGTACAACTATGCTTGATCTCACTGAATTATGGATCGTTATATCTGTAAGAGCTCCCACTAAAATGATTTCAAAGAAAGGTGGGCACGGGGTCAGTGAGTATTGAGCCCGTGTCGGGTTTCCAGGCTGGCGAGTCTTAAGTGCACCGCCAGCCTCATCTTTCCCTGAAGAGCCTCTGGCTGGTGGGTCTGTCCTTTTGGGTAACCCCTTTGAGGCCTAGCCCCTTAAGCTCCCCAGTCAGAATAGACAAGCTTATAAAATGAGTAACATCAGGGAGGTACACACCCCTTAGAACCACGGACCATTTATAAAGCGCAGGAGGAGGGACACCGGGACAAAAGCAAATGGCAGAAAGGAAATGGGAAGGACAGGGTGACACCATGGTGCCTGCAACGTGACCTCTGTGTCACATAAACTATGGACTGGAAACATGTGTCCTGTACACTTTCAACCAGATTATAAATGTTTAACATAAAACTGCTCCAAAGGGGACAAAAAAGATCCAACACTATTTATTGCCAATGATCTAACGAACTTTTGAGCAAAAAGTAGGAACTTTAGAAAACACATGCCTGCCATTATGAGCTTGATACCTCCCAATAGTTATAGCTGATGAGACTGGTGTCGATATTTTTAAAGTACTTCATAAAGAGCTTGTCCAAGATGAACCCCTTAGGACCAGTGGTGAGAGTGGTGATACTAGGAGGGTGGAGGGAAGGTGGGGTGGAAAGGGGGAACTGATTACAAGGATCTACATTTAACCTCCTCCCTGGGGGATGGACAACAGGAAAGTGGGTGAAGAGAGACGTCAGACAGTGCAAGACATGACAAAATAATTATTTATAAATTACCCAAGGGTTCATGAGGGATGGGGGAGTAGGGAGGGAGGGGAAAAACTGAGAGCTGATACCAAGGGCTCAAGCAGAAAGCAAATGTTTTGAGAAGGATGATGGCAACAAATGTACAAATGTGCTTGACACAATGGATGTATGCACTATCACAATGGGTTGTGATAAGCGTTGTATGATTTAAAAAAAAAAAAAGCTTGTCCAATGACGTATGTCAGTATCTGGAAAATCTATCCAATCCAGGAATTTCGTATGCCCTATGTGACCAATGAATGATGTTATGAAATGATGTTAGGTGTTGTGGAGTTTGTTCCAACTCACAGCAATGTCCTATGTACAGCAGACAATAAAAACACTGCCTGGCACTTCACCGCCCTCACTGTGCCAACCTGTCATTCTGGGGTTTCCTCTTCCTCATGGCGGCTCTGCAAAGTAAGGCAACCCCCTGGGACTTCGTAACGGTACAAGACTCCAGGATCACTACGGTTTGCGGAGGCTGTTAAAGTATTCCTCTTCTAAACTCCGTGTTGGAGTAATCCGCCACCTTTAGCCCCAGTGGAACCACTGAGTGGCGCTGTTTTGAACTAGCCCAAGTGCGGCCCATTTGCAACTACTGTAGCTCTCTGATTGCTAGCCTGTTACCATTTATCTTTGAAACTGTTTTTTTAGTTAAGTTCTCATTTCTTCCCCTTATAGCATGAGCCACCTGCCTTTGTACCATGTTTATTCCACAGTATAAAAACCCATGTCTTGAATCATTTGGGGTGGCGAGGTTATTAAGCAGGACCCACCTCTTGACCGCTGGCCCATAAAGGCTTACTAATCTTGCGTGTGGTTTAATCGACTTTGTTCGTGTACTACAATATATTTTGTATCTATGAAGCTGGGTTTTCTCTGTATACGTCAACCAAAACAACCCATTGTAGACTGAATACAAAAGCAGATGTGAGAAATTGTACATTGAAATATGAGAATGAACATTCTTAAAGAACATTTAAGTCATTTCAATTCATTTAATAACCACCAGAGCCTGGAAAGTACCAATTACTGGTCACCTACATCAGGCTTCCAGTCTCCTATCTTCCTGTCAGGGTCACAGAGGGAGGCATGGCTGGCAACACAACAGCAGTTGGCCTTGAAGGACAGTGTGTCTCTATAGCAACAGGGAACCTGCCACCAAGGAGTCATTTCTTCAGAGTCGCATTTCCCCTTCAAGTGGGCTTCATTCATTTTAAATGCCAACATCAAAGCGCTGTTGGCATGACATTTGCATACCACAAAACTCGTTACTCTAAGAGTGGTTTACGGACTTTTCCTTCCACAGGCGCAAAGGTATTTTGCTGACGTGATGGCCAACAAACTTCACCATGTGGTTACTTTGCTCTCGCTGAGGGTGAAAGGCAGCATCTTGTGAATTGAGGGCATGGCCGAATAAATGGTGGCTCCCAGGCTCTTCTGTCACCACAGATGATGCAAAATGTTTATCCTGCATCCCTCCCTTATATGGACTTCTTGAAGACCACTCTGGTGCCTGGGTGGTACAGGGGTGACAAGTTGGACTGCGATCTGCAGGTCAACACCAGCCACTCTGTTGGAGAAAGTCAGTCTTGGGAAGGCACTGGTGCACTTCTGCCCTGTCCTACAGACTCATTAAGAGTTGACACAGACTTGATGGCAGTGCGTCTGGAGGCCACTAGATATAACTAAATTTTGTACCTTGGGAAAATGACTTTTGGTGCCATCAGAATGCCCTTTTAAAAGGGAATGGCTACTGGAAGTCTTGAGAGCAATCAGTTTTTGTATCCAGGCAACTGCCAGAAGGGAGAGCACATCCTTTTGTCCAGCGTTCCCTTTGCTCTTAAGCACAAGATACATAAAAACAAAAGGTTTGCGAGGAATACACCAGATGTCCAGTAACCACCTCGAAGCAGAAATACTTGACCCGTCTTGATCAGATTGGGTCATGTCAACGTCCCAGGACAGCACTGAATGGAAGCAGATACCAGATGCTGCCCCAGCGAGCTAAGTTAAAGGGGTCTACGTGTACACACAACCCACCATGTCCTCAGATGGACACCAGAGCAACAGAGAAAGCCACAAAGGCCCAAGTGGGAACTCACCTTGTAGTAGAAATGTCCACAGGAAGGGGCAGCAGTTTTTTTTGGGGGGTGGTTCATCAGTGCTATACCGCACCCTGGATATTTTTAATTAAAAATTCCTTTACTGGGGGCTCGTACAATTCCTATCACAATTCATACATCTACTCATTGTATCAAGCACATATGTACATTTGTTGCCATCATCCTCAAAACAGTTGCCTTCTACTTGAACCCATAATATTGGCTGCTCCTTTCCCCCCTCACTCCCCCTTACCTCATGAAACTTTCCTAATTCATAAATTATTTTGTCATGTTACTGTCAGACGTCACCCCCTGCCCTCTTTGCTGTCCATCCCCCAGGGAGGAGGCTGTACATAGATTCTTGTAATTGGTTTCCCCTTTCTACCCCAAATTCCCTCCACCCTCCAGGCATCGCCACGCTCACCACTGGTCCTGAAGGAGTCATCTGCCCTAGATTCCCTGTTTCCAGTTCCTATCTGTACCATTGTACATCCTCTGGTCTAGCCAGATTTGCAAGTTAGAATTGGGATCATGATAGTGTATATGTGTGTGTGTGTGTGGGGGGAGGGGGCGGGGGGGCGGGGCGGGCGGAAGCATTTAAGAACTAGAGGAAAGTTATGTTTCATCATTACTACCCTGCACCCTGACTGGCTGGTCTCCTCCCACAACCCTTCAGTAAGGGGGTGTCCAGTTGCCTGCCGATGGACTTTGAGTCTCCACTCTGTACTCACCCACATTTACAATGATACGATTTTGTTCTTTAATGCTTGATACCTGATCCCTTCGACAGCTCGTGGTCACACAGGCTGGTGTGCTTCTTCCATGTGGGCTTTGTTGCTTCTGAGCTAGATGGATGCTTGTTTATCTTCAAGCCTTTAAGACCCCAGATGCTATAATCTTTTGATAACTGGGCACCATCAGCTTTCTTCACATTTGCTTATGCACACATTTGTTTTCAATGATCCTGTGGGCACCCACTGATTAGATGTTGAGTTCTTTAATGTCTGATAACTGGTCCCTTCTACACCCCGTGGTCAGACAGGCTAGTGTGCTTCTTCTATGTGGGCTTTTTTGCTTCTGAGCTAGATGGCCGCTTGTTTATCTTCAAGCCTTTAAGACCCCAGATGCTATATCTATTGATAGCCGGGCACCATCAGCTTTCTTCACATTTACTTATGCACACATTTGTCTTCAGTGATCGTGTAGGGAAGATGTGCATCCTAGAATGGGGCAGTGTTTTTTACGAGACAAAATGCAGACTGACCTTATAAATTGGGGAGTGAATCCTTTTATACAATTCCAGTATGAAAATATTTCTTTTAAATAATGAGTTGGGGTAAAGTATTAAATCAATTCTCTTGGGATACTTAAGCACTGCGGGAGGATAAAGAACCATTCAAAGTTGCTGAGGCAGTGAGGAAATGGATTCACTACACCAAAGGGAGGCTGAACGTCAGATTTCATGTAGCTCCTGCTCCAAACAGCTGGGACTGTCTCCACTCTGCCCTCCTGGATGCTGGTTTCCATTTCAGGCTGTAGTTCTGGACCTTATATACACAACACTATCCAAGAAAAGAAAAACATTTCCAGTTGTGAAGTCATTGGGCGAGTCTTCTGCCTAGCTGGACGAGGCAAAGGAGCTCTTGCCCGATTTGGAAGGTCAAATGGCAGGCATGGCCTCTTCGCACATTGTAACTCACTGTGAAACTGCACACACATTTTACACCTCAGAGGACATCGTCAACAGAACACATGCAGATGATTAGCAACCTGTAAAGAAAAGGTGGGATAGCCCCCTTAATATGACACATGTACACATTGCATCAATTATGAGAAGAATCGCATTCACAGCCCCAAGCTTGTTTCAGATTATTTTCAGAAACAAGTTTTTTTTTTTTTTTACACTATACACGCAGATGTTAACATGGTATACTCTTATTCTGACAAAAACAGACAGAGGCAAAATGAAAAAAAAAATTTATTTCCTCAGTGTTTTACGTACTGCCAATACGGTAATTTGACGCAATTTATTAGATAAAGAAAGAAAATACTCAGTTTTTATTTTCCATTTCAAACAATTACAATATTTACAGGCTGTTTAGTATAACACACACCCTCTCACACACACACCCTCACACACATACATATATCCTTATCTCTGGTTTATAACTGCTGCTGGTAGACACACAGTGAATACTGTTCAGAGCCCATGATCGGAAAAGGTAAACTCGTCTTCCTTTCTCAAATCAGTTTTGATTCCTCCTTCCATTTCCTCATGCAGAGCTCACTACCGGACCTACATCAGGTTTATCAATTTTTGTAACTTAAAATGATGAGCTTTTAAAGCCTAAGCTGTGGTTTTGATTGTAGGCTGACGCATTGCAATGTAAAAGGTCTCCTACAACCACCAGTAAGTGAAAGTCATCAGGAGCAGCCCTCCCATCCTCTGCGACTGTTCTGAATGAATCCCTATGTCCTCAACAGCAAGGAATTCCTTCTTATCACAGGGTTAGATAACCAAACTTTGTCGTTTCTATGACCGGCTGGGTCATAAATTGTCAAGTACAGAGCTGAGGCATAAGAAGAGAAGGTATACAGACCCCTATGTGACAGGTACAAAAGTCTTTGAACAGAGCGTTACCTTTGATTTCCCCTAAAGAATGTTATGCTGCTTCCATTAAGTGGAAGATAATGAAGTTCAGCTTACAAATAAAAAGCTATTTACCTTAATTCTGGAAGAATATGTAGCTGACTAGATGATAAAGAGATATTCTGTCCTGACAGATGGCTCACATCAAACAGGCTGTAATCAGCAAAATCGACACCCTTTGCAATGGTAACCCCTGGGTCTGTTGGTATACTTAATCCCTTTCCAAGTTCATACTGAAACATGTAACACATTTAAACCGAGAAAGACTTGGCTGCAGTAGAGAAATGTAAAAAAGAGGAGTTAGTTTTTAATAAGAATTAAAAAAGTGTAGAGCATAGTATTGCTATCTATGCTGCCTAAGTACAGGGTAGCATCTAATTGTCCTCCTCCTCCAGATGAATAAAACCCACTTACCATACAAGACTGCAAACAGGAAGTTCAAAGTCAATTAAAGTCTGGTAACATGAGCCATCTTAGGATCAATTATAATCACGCTCTCCTTTCATCTTAGAATGTTACAGGCTTTTATAACTATCTGAGCAACAAATCATATCAGAGCAAATAAATCAACTAGGTCTCTGTCCAGAGTAATTTTACATGATTATACTATAACACACACATACGTAGATCAGGCTCTATACTGAAGACTTAAAACAACAGTAAGGGCTTTGTCCACACACACACACATGAAAAATTAAACATAAATACAAAACTAATCAATAGTGTGGGAAGCAGTTTATGGTTCCGTAGCTCGTGAAGCAAGAGCCCAGGTGGCATGTGTGGTGCGAAGCCGAGAGCTGGCGAGCATTCCTGCAATGACTGCCTGGGAAAGCCTGGCAGGCGTTCTACTCTGCCCCAGAGCGCTGCGGGGGGTTCCACGGCACGAAGAGCAGCGAGTAAACACTACCTCAAGGAATCCCCACACAAAAGGACAGTTTCTCTTCTCGGCTTACTGTTCATTCAGGAGGAAAGAGGCTTCTTGAATGTTTGGCTAAAAGGAAATGGCTATTTGAGACACTGGGCAAAGAAACCACACGTTTCAAAGTCCCAGCTCTGGACAAATGACTCAATGCAATCAATGAGCCACCAAATGAAAAGTTTTTAGGCAGAGGTCGAGTGATTCTGCTCAGAAGCAAAGGGGTATTTAAGGTTGAATTACCTTTGCTTACATGTGAGATGTTAAAAAATATTTGATACGAGGTGGAAACATAAACCACCCCCAGGGTGGAGATAGGGGAAAAATACGTATCTCAAAGAGCGATAGCATCCTACATAATAGCTTGTATTTTCATTACTTGATATTTGGTATACACAATATTTGATATCTCTGGGAGAATAAAAGTTGTTTGAATATTCCTGTCTCAAAGACTTCTAGATGTATCTTAGATATAATTACAATATTTTATAAAACGCTTCTTTACTCTCCAGTAATAGAAACCAAAGAGAACACTGATAAAATTTGTTCATTAATTTCCTAAAAACTAATTTTCTCCCATTTAAAAAAATAGCTTCAACACTTAAATTCTCCAAAACTCCCTTAAATATCAATATTTTACCTTAATCTAGAATCTTAGAAGAATTAAAGTTCTTTAGCAAAAAGTCAATATTTAAAGTATTATCAAGTATTGAAAATGGTGTAAACGAAGGGCTCACAACTAAGTTCTAAGTTGGGCCGGTAACGAAAAGCTTACTGTTGTAATTCAGAATGATATAAAAAGTTTTCCCCTGGCCACTAAAATGGAGGAAAGATAAAAAGTTAACAACTTTCGAACTTAGTACAGGATTGTCTGTTTCTCAAAAAAAGGACAAAAATCTTAATTCAAACAAGAAAAAAACAGAAAGCTATCAATATTGCAACTCTATTTCCAGAAAATAAATAAAAAGCTGGTGTTTAATTATATAATTTTAATCACAAATTATGAAACTGAAAGTTTTGGCAATTATGAACTAAAGTGAAATATTGAAATGCAAAAGATACAACAGACACTAACATAAGTTAGACTCTTGAACTGCAGTAAGGAAGTTAAGCAGGGTATCTAACAAATAGCTGACTGCTCTCAAATGGTAAAAATTTTTAAAAAAGAGAAAGAGAGAGAGAGGGAGAAGAAAGGAGAGAGAGAGGAAGAGGGAGAGGGAGAGGGAGTGGGAGAGGGAGAGGGAGAGAGAGAGAGAGAGAGAGAGAGAGAGAGAGAGAGAGAGAGAGAGAGAGAGAGAGAGAGATATGTATGATCAAAGTAATGAAAGTGCCTGTGTAGTTCTAGGTGGAATAAGTTAAGTCAAATTTTGGTAAAGACATGAATGCTTCTAATCATCACTCTGATGTAATTAGAACCTTGCCATGATTAAAAACAAACAAACAAACAAAACAAACCAAACTATCAGTTTTAGACTTACAAAAAAGAAGAGTTTTTTTCTAACAGGGCTTTTAATTACCAGGGTCACTAGTTGAAGGACTACATAATAACATAATTCAGTTCATTTTGTGAAAAACATCTATTAATTGTCAAGATCAAGAACCAATGTATGCTGGTAAAAAACCTACCCTTGCAAAATCTTGAGATGTGACTTTTTGAGAGCTTTTGACGAGTTTCACTGTTTTTTGTTGTTAGGAAAAGGAAAAAAAAAAATTCTAGCCCTTCTGATCCAATCACCTCGTGTTTTCTACCTGGGAAACAACATGAACTTCCATCTAGGCTGCCATGTGTTCATCTCATCTCCCCGGCTCGGCAAGGGCCACGAAAGGCTAAGCCTGGTTTCAGGCAGGAAACAAGCAGCCCAGGACACAATTCCTCTGAAAAGACTGAAACATATTATGTACATACATATACTCACATACTCATATATATAATATGTACACATTATATATATTCACATACATGTAAAGATACGTGTAAATACATATAAACAAAGATATATATCTATAAATATAAAATGTTCGGTTTCAGAGGGAAAAAGGACATGAAACTTTAAGGGCATATTACAGATATGCCAATCTGAGACACATATGGATTGATGCTAATGCAAGTCTCAGGAAAACCCACTGTAAAATGGTTGGTTTCAAAGGTGCAGTCAACCATCTGACAAATGTGTAGTTTTTAACTAGTGAAGTCAACAGGAAGTCAGTACTATGTACTGAGACCTTGTGTGCAGAACCATAAAACTTAAAAATTAGAAGGAAAATGAGTAGGTTTTAGAATGGAAATGCAAGAAGCGATTAGAGATTAACAGTTGACTGCGTGGTTTTCATTCCTCCAGTGTGCTACACTGAGAACGACTGTCCGCCCCTCTGCCACCGCCGGGAACCGCCTGGTCTGCACGCAGAGATGGAAGGGCAGCTCCCAGTTCCTTCCCCCTTTCAATGTGGCGGCAGAAAGAAAGCGCCTCTGAGAGGCTCAGGTGAAATGGACAACCTTCTCTGAGTTCACACCAGTAAGAAAATATTCTTAAGGATCTTGAAAAAATGTAACGTTGTAAATTAAAACCCAGTAGCTGTTCTCATCTAACCCGATTATAAACCAACTCTACCTATTTCCCTGAATACACATTTTAAAAACCAGAAAAATTTAAGTTATGAGACAACACATGAATTTCAATTTCACAGTTATAAATACTTGAAATGACAACTTCACACTAAAATTACAGGAAACAAAAAAATTCAAGTAATAGAAAAAAGATGGGGAAATCATAGGTGAGGTTATTAAAGAGGGAGAGACCAGTAAGAATCGCACCATTTGGATAATTTTGTTTGAAAATTTTTTCCCCTCAATTAACTGAATTGCTTGTGAATAACTTCAGGAGCTAAGAGCTTTTACAATAAAAGACAATCCTTTCTTTAACTTCATCTTTTCCTGCCCCAGGGGAGCACACACCACTGTGTCTGGGCGGATCTGCAAAGCGGGCAAAGGAGCGGGCCAGCAGCATTCACGCGATGGACCCCTGGTCCCGGGACACGTCAGCGGTGAAGCTGTGTGTCTCTGAGGATGTCATACTCACTCTAAAGCACGCGCCGTGACTTGGCACAAGTGCAGACTGCAAACAGAAGATCGTGCCCCTCTGTCTGGATAAGGAAAGGGAAGGGGCCAATCCCAAAGGCCATTTGAATCATGGTATTTTATTTTTATATATAAATAAACGCTCTGAGCAATCTCAGACTTTAGTGCATTGCGTAAAAAATTAGTGCAGTTCTTTTTTCCATTAAAGATTTTAGCGCTCAAGGTACAAGATATATTTATGTTTGTTCATAGATTTTTTTTATGGACATTTAACTTCTGTACTATATGTCACATTGAAGTTTTGTCTACCGGCTTTGAGACTTAAGGTAAATGGACGTCATGTTCTTAGGAAAAAACAATATGGCAAGTATTTTTGGCAAAGAAATTAGAAAAATATGAGATCATAGTTTAGAAATGAAGAGTTTGGCAGTTTAAAGCATAGGCAATGCATAGGAAACTTTTCTTAGGATGTATTTTAACAGAACTTTACCCTTCATGCAAAATGCTTTCTCAGTAGCTAACTTAAAAAAATATTTCAGCTTTATTTGGAGATGGAGATAGTGACAGAAGTCAGGGTGAAGGGTGAAAGGTGAAGGGTGAAGGAGAGGCGCTCCCCCAGGCCCCCTCGGTGTTCAAGTCTCTCCCCCGCAGGATCAGAGTGATGCCTACAGACATCTTCTGCTCTCTCCTCTCTTTTCCCAACGTCTCGGAATTGAGGAGGAAAAGCAATGTAGTTGTAAAACACTGGTTCACACTTCAGCTCCAAGTTCTAGTACCCCAGTTTCAATTACAGTCACATATTTATCATCAATCTGGACCAGAAGTACTGTCTTGTCGATGTGGGATCTAGTACCTGGATCTCTGCTGCAAGGCACCCATCGGTGAATCACCTAGTTTGACAACAAACAACAAGTTAGTGGCAGAGACCTTTAATAAACTCACAAACGCTACGCCTCACTGAAGATCGGCAGCACCCACAAGGGAGCATCACTGCAGGGGGACCCAGTACCACGGCACAGAGCACTTTTCGTTTAAACTCATCGAGAGTGTCCGCATCAACTAAACCCTGCACACCGTTTGACGGAGAAGCTGGGACGAGGAGGTGGTGGGAGCGAAGCTGCAGACTGATATTCCCAGAGTCAAGATGGGTTTAGACCTGTGACGTGCAGCACAGAACAGAACCTCCAAGGTGTGAAACCCAACGTCCATTCTAATAGCCGGTGCGACTTCATCAGAATATATTCATCGTGGACATTGAAAATGTAACACGAAAATAATCATCCGCACTTTAGTTATGGTTTTGCTTGCCTTACAAAAGTCATTGTTTACATGGTAGAAAAAAAACACATTTAAAATGAACATGCAAAAACAATTCCTCATTGGCTAATGTTTCTACTGTAGAGATACCAAAGGTTCTTTCTGGAGACGGAGAAGGCAAATCTTGCTTATAATTACTCTAAAGAGATTTCCCTGAGAGAGAGAAGATTCGCTAGGTGCCTGTAAGAAGCCCCTAATCTGATTACTTCCATGTGATTCCCATACTCTTCTCTCGTCACTCTTTTCACGGCCATCGAGTCGATTCCGACGCACAGCACCTGGTAGGGCAGGGCAGGGCAGGGTAGGGCAGAGCTGAGCTGCCCCTGTAGGTCTCTGGGGCTGTGAATCTCCATTGTAGCTGAAAGCCTCGCCTTCCTCCCTGGGAGCGGCTGGTTTGATCTGCTGACGCTGTGGTTAGCACTCGACATGTCAAAATGCCACTCTTCATTCTCATGCTGGATGGATACCCATTGAGGGCCTCATCTGCGTCCGTATTTCTGATTTTCTGAGCTGACAGGAAGGTTCAGTCCTGTCCAATGTGGTGGCCACGTGTGACTGGCGTATGGAAGGGAAGAAAACTGTAAATTTCACTTAAACTGTCCCGGGGAGAGTGGCTACCAGAGGGGGCAGCCGAGTTAAGGGCCTCCAATGCAGCCACCACTAATTTCTAGAATCGATCAAAAGCCAACCATCTATGCATGTTAGCTCATTAGACACTTGACTACATTTACATTTTTGCCTGTGAGAGCCGTGTACTTGGGAATTGCCCTCTCTTCCAGGTGAACTAAGGGGAGAGAGGGAGGGAGGGCGGGTGAACTCAAGGACGCTTTTTACCAACTTTGTCTTTTGTAAAGTTTAATTGTGATTTGTGAAGAATATTTGTTCCTTTAATGAACGGAATCAACTGGGGATAACCGCTATCTGAGGGGTGGTGGGGGGGGGAGAAGGGGGAGGCTTGTATGCATCCTAACAGGAATGGAACAAACATCGGTTAGAGATGATGAAGAAGACCAGGACGAGACTTTTAGACACCCATCTATGCAGCTTAGCAAATAATGAAACTAGGGTTACAGATACGTAAAAATAAAATGTTTTTGTTGCTGCTTATAGGAAGAACAAACTTGATCAATCAGATTTGATAATTAAATCTAAGTATGAAGGGCCTTCAAAAAGTTTGTGGAAAAAATAAAACGATAAGGTAATGTACTTTTTCAACCTTTTTTTTTTTTAAATCCAAAGTTTTGAGGCATTTTACTATTTAAACTCAGGCTCGTATATAAACTAATAGGTACTTCACAATTCATCATACATTTACTTCATTTTTCCGTTTGACCGGCTAGTAAATCTGTAGCTTTGTTGATTCTGACGCTATGTACAGAGATCCTCCCTTATCGGGGTGAGTTCAGAGCACAATTCGTCAATGAGCATCTCTTATTTTTCCTTTATTGGCAGTAGGACTTACAACCACAATTCATCCTGCTTCCCGTTTTGTCATTTGGGGTTCATATCCACCTCGGTAATAACCACCACCGAAGGCGGATTCTGATAGACTTTGAAAAACTTGTTTCACTTGAGGCTCCATGTGCTTCATGGCTTGTAAAACAACAGCCTGAAAATCCTGCAGCAGCGATGGGCAGTGCGGCTGCCTGTACTGCCCAGCAGTGACGGTCAGTCCAGCCGCCACCACTGTGCTGGCGACGGCTCGGCCACCAGATGCGCGCAGCTCAGCCCAGCCCAGCCCAGGGGCTGCTGTCACCCGTCCCCACGCCGCTACAGGAACGCCACAGGGCTTAGTCAACTTTTTGAAGCCCTGGGCTATCTAGAAATATAAGGGGTCCTGATGGTGTAGAGGTTCTGTGTTGGGCGGTGATCAGCAAGACCGCAGCAGGAAACTACAGCTGCTCCTCGGGAGAAAGACCGGGGTCTTGACCTCGGTAAAGAGTGACAGTCGGACACCCACCGGGGCTGTTCTGCCCTGTCCTACAGGGCTGCTATGAGTCAGCACCAACTCCCTGGCAGTGAGTTTTTTGTTTCGTTTTTTTAGGGGGTAGGTGGGTGGATAAAGAGCTTGGCTGTTAACCAAAGGGCTAGAGGTTGAAACTCCTTGATGAAACATAAACGATGTGGCAGTCTGCTTCTGTAAAGATTTACAGTCGGAAACCTTCTAAAAGGCAGTTAGTTCTACTCTGTCCTCTGGGGTCACAACAGGTCAGAATCGGTTTGATGACAGTGGGTTTGGTTTGGGGTTACAGGAGAATCCAACTTTATATATTTGGGTTGAATTTTCAAATTAGCTTTAATCTTGGCCTCCCTCATTAAAAAAAACAACTGCATAGTTGTAACTGTGGTTCCTGACTCAATGACACAGACAAAACATATATCCATAAGCCACCTAAAATCATGCACACAAGCCAGTCACACTGGTGTGACTGCTGGCTTCCTAGGAGAACTTACATGGCCTTCCATGCCTTCCTGAGGACTCCAGTCTTTCCAACTGTTTCTCCCAGCTTTTAACCGAATTCCCTCATCTGGCCACTGCAGCTCTTTCCTCTTTGACAGGTTGATCCCATCCAGAATTTGACTGGGATCCACGATCTACATTGCAAACAAATATGCGTCACTCGCAACTCACTGTTCTTGACATCAAGGAATAACAGAACCACGCCCACGGT
Organism: Tenrec ecaudatus; assembly: GCF_050624435.1. NCBI lineage: Eukaryota > Metazoa > Chordata > Mammalia > Afrosoricida > Tenrecidae > Tenrec > Tenrec ecaudatus. The sequence continues at coordinate 33,348,403 of NC_134543.1, forward strand.
TGCTTTGTGTTTACTTCAGAGGACCTGGTGTCTCAAGTTTTCAAAGGGGGGAAAAAATCAATCTGAGAGCCCTCCCTGATTCCTTCCAGTCTCACGGTAGACTGTACTGCAATGGCCGCGGGAGGACCGCGGAGAGCTGAGAACAAACACCAGTGCTGCGCAGCCTGCTTGCTTTCCGTGTTCAAGCTGGCGGAAGCTTTTATTTTAAACATTCACAAGTGCTTCAAGTCCTCAGACTAAGTAACATTAAGCTGTGTCCTCACTAAAGTCCTTCATTAAACACACACAAGAAACGGAGTCGCAGAGCAGTACGGGCAGACTTTGGGGCGTACTCACTTGGACTCTGTAAATCACTTCCCCCTTTTTGGCATGCGAATTGGTGGCAGGACTTAGGCCGTTGCCCGGCTGTGCGTCAGTGGCACTGCCCTGACCTCCATCGGTCCCAAGAAAGCCCACGAGGGCGTGAGGTTTGCAGGCGGGGATGCTTTGGCTGGAACTGCTGGAAGAAGGCAGGCCATGCTGCACACAGGCCAGGCCGCTCTGGCTGCAGGGCTCCGTCTGGTTCACCATGGAGAGGCGGGACTGGATGGAGGAGGGCAGGTTGCGGAGCGAGAGCTGGCTGGTGGAGGAGCGCCGGCAGGGCACGAAGCCCGTCGCCGACATCCGGAGAGATGAGTGGCGGCTGCTGTAGCAGTAGGACGACTGGCTGGCGACGGAGGCCCGCGCCGGGGACTGTCTGAGCAGGCTCGACTGGACGGAGTGAGAGCTGTGGCTCATGCCTGGAGGAGGGGACAGAAACACGACACACGGTCACGCAGCGGGGCTGGCTCCCATGACCCCAAGCCTGGCCCTCTCACATAGCTGCTCAATAAACTTAAAGAAGCAGGTATTTGTCCCTAAACCTCTCCTCTCCCAGTAGACTTGTGGTTCTGGAGTTGAGGAATTTAATGATGTCCCGGTGTCTAATTCACTTAGAGTAACTGCTATCTACATCAAACTTCTGGCAACCTTTACAAATTTTTCTTCTAAGATGCTGTTTTCAGTGAAAATGTTTACCACACGTTAAGTTCCGCATACGGCGTCAGAGGCATTGGCTACATTTGCCACGGTGTGCGACATTTTCCTTGTTTACTTCTGGATGTGCTGCTTCCGGTCATCTGGTTCCAATTTTGCTTCAAATATCTGAAACTTTAAAAGCTGTCCGGAAGTATGCGTATGAAATTTTTTCCATTGTGTGGATTTTCACCATATAGTGTTTCTTTGTTGAAGTTTTAAAAAAATTTAAATTCTCAGCACAAGGAAATACAAGTGAAATAGTTTATAGCACACATTGGAATCCAAGTTTGGAATAATCCTAAAATGTCTTCCACAGAAATATTAAAAACCATGACAAGAATACCTCTTTTAATACATCAAAAAAGAAACCTCTCACGGAAATAAATCAATAAAAATGTTCACCGAGTCTCTATGTGTGGCTCTGTTGACAGACGATGAGTAATAATTTTCACATCCACTAAGAATTACTACTGAGTTTGAATTATCAGTTAATATTGAATAATGCAGGTTCTTCTGCATCATTTTTCAAATGGCTTGACAGGATTCTTGGGGCTTATAGTTAGGGTAAGTAGGACTAAGAGTAATCAGGCTAAAAGAAAACCAAAGATCCAAGGGCATGGCCTTTAGCCGAGCAGAGAGCCGCTACTTGGCGTTTCCCAGGAGTAGAAGCCACACCCTTCTCCTGCGGGGCGGCCTGCGGGTCAAAGCCCAACAGTGAACCAGCACGCCACCAGGGCTCCTCTGGGCTAACAGTTAATAGAAAATCACCAGCAGTTACGCAGAAAACAGAGCTAAGCGCTAGCATTCAGGACCCCCTTTTGTTTCCTATTACCTAGTGCCGGAGGGTAGGCGGTGGCAGGTGGACGGAGGCCTGCTCCTGCTCCTTGGCCTGGATTGCCGGCGCTTCCTTGGGATGTGTTGCTGTGGGGATCATTGGCAGTTGTGCTGTGACTGGTGCAGGAAGTTCCACCTCCGGTCTCGGACTCTTCAATGTTGCCACCGCTGTTACAGCCAGCTCCACAGCCTTTCCTTAGCCTAGGGACAAATAACAGGACGGAGAGCGTTCATCGCAAGGCCACTGCAAGACAGGTATTCTATCCTTTACTCGGCTACTCTTGCCTTTCCACCCCGAAAAATGTAAGGTCTTTAAAAAACACCCCAAAACTTATGTTTTCAAAGACAGGCCTAAGGACCATTCTCTCTCTTTTTTTTTTTTAAACATTTTATTAGGGGCTCATACAACTCTTATCACCGTCCATACATATACATACATCAATTGTATAAAGCACATCTGTACATTCTTTGCCCTAATCATTTTCTTTTCTTTCTTTTTTTTTCCCTTTTCTTTTTTTACATTTTATTAGGGACTCATACAACTCTTATCACAATCCATACATATACATACATCAATTGTATAAAGCACATCCATACATTCCCCGCCCCAATCATTCTCAAGGCATTTGCTCTCCACTTAAACCCTTTGCATCAGGTCCTCTTTTTTTTTTCCCCTCCCTCCCCTCTCCCCCCTCCCTCATGTGCCCTTTGTAATTTATACATCGTTATTTTGTCATATCTTGCTCTATCCGGAGTCTCCCCTCCCCCCCTTCTCTGCCGTCCCTCTCCCAGGGAGGAGGTCACATGTGGATCCCTGTAATCAGTTCCCCCTTTCCAACCCACTCACCCTACACTCTCCCAGCATCGCCCCTCACACCCTTGGTCCTGAAGGTATCATCCACCCTGGATTCCCTGTGCCCCTCTGCCCTATCCAGCCCTGCAAGGTAGAATTCGGATCATGGTAGTTGGGGGGAGGAAGGATCCAGGATCTGGGGGAAAGCTGTGCTCCTCGTCGGTACTACCTTGCACCCTGACTGACCCATCTCCTCTCCTAAACCCCTCTATGAGGGGATCTCCAGTGGCCGACACATGGGCCTTGGGTCTCCACTCCGCACTTCCCCCTTCATTCAATGTGGTGTATATACATATATATATATACACATATACATATATATATATATACACACATACACACACACACACATTCTTTTTTTTTTTCTCGCATGATGCCTTATACCTGGTCCCTTGGCACCTCGTGATCGCACTGGCTGGTGTGCTTCTTCCATGTGGGCTTTTTTGCTTCTGAGCTAGATGGCCTCTTGTTTATCTTCAAGCCTTTAAGACCCCTGACACTATCTCTTTTGATAGCCGGGCACCATCAGCTAAGGACCATTCTCTTCTAACACTCCCTGTGTAATCACTGTCTTACTTCTTTCTAATCTACTCACTTCCTACACTCTAGCGCCTTTCCTGTATTATAATAAACTTGCTGCCAATCAAGTTGTTCCTGACTTGTCTCGAGCCTATATGGGTTTCGGAGGCTCTGCAAATCTTTACAGGAGCAGACAGTCTCATCTTTCTCCTGCAGTGTAGCTAGTGGGTTTGAACCACTGACCTTTTGGTCAGAAGTCCAACACTTAACATTGTAATGAAGAATATATATAACACAGTTGTACCACTAAGATCACAGTTGAAAATTGAATTCTTGCCCATATCTGTCAAAGACTGTGAGATACACACTGGACAACTGAACGTACGCTTATTGCAACTGTACCAGCATTGGAGAGAGATGCCACAATCACTTTTCCCCTGTAGTTTTAACATTTCTGTGTAGGATGACCAGCTGACCCAGTCTCCCCAGGCTGGCCCTGAAAAGTCCCAGGTCCCTAAAAACCCCTGGTTTGTTCTGGGCACACGATCAGCGTTGGGTGCCCGAAATCTATGCTGTTTCCTTAGGGGGTAAGATCTTCAACTCCTCAAGTAATTCAGTAGGTTTTTGAAAAGAACGTTTCTTGAACACGACCCTGGCCGATGTTCTTCCGTTTGAGAGGACTGGCCGCAACGTGGTGTAATGTTACTCACTGAGTGTGGAACTGAAACACACCTCCCCTTGGCCAGAACTTACTACTCTAACCAGCAGAGCGCCTTTCTTACGCTCTGCTAATTCTAAAACCATTCGGACTTTTCTCTTTTCTCCTAGTTTCTATTTTTAGAATCTGAGGAACTCTCAGGACATAGAAACAATTTCTTGTGGGTTTGCTTCACCAGCCAACAAACTAACAAGTCTCTACTCCAATACATCATAACGTACTAGATGAAAAGCACAGAAAGAATTCATGTGCACACTGAAAAAGACGATATGGTTTTGACGAGGGGAAAAATGGACACGGAAAGAGGCAGTGGGCTCTGCACGGCTGGCCAGGAGTCTCGGTGGGAGGGAGTGCTCCCCCTGCTGCTGGAAAACAGTATAAAACAAAGCAGCTGCTTCCACACGCTTCTTACTTAAGGTTGTCTCGCTGTGTTGGCTGGCCATGCATTCAGGGCGAAGAGTTAAGAGTGAACCATTCAGAGTTAGCTACTCATCACTATTTAAGTACAAGTTACAGTATTCTTTTGCAAGGTAGGAATCAAAATAAGAGTTAAAAAATAACAGACAAACAAGGACTATTTAAGATGCCACCAAATGAAGGCACAGTGGGCCCCATATAGAGTTGAGCATGAGATGTTGTTAGGCAGATTTTGAAGACAGAAACGCTCACACTCTACTTCCTGAATTCAGACCTGATAGGCTCGTATTTGCTGCTAGGATATCCCATCATTCCATCGGGAAATTGCTACCCTATGGCTCACCTGTGCCAGGTGGACACGATGAAGTTCCTGATGTTTCTCAAGCTGATAGGCCCCCCAAGAATTTCTTTGAGCTGCTCATGGCTGTCAGAGTAAGAAGTTGTCAAAGGTGAGACAAAGATGGGGTAACCAATCGGCTGATCACAAGACGAGTTGATCATGTTTCTCAGAGCTTGCTTTGCATTCTGGATGCTCCCTCTCTCGGGGTTACGGTTACGTAGGAAAACAAGCTCCTGCTGCTGCCCTGCCCAAAGACCTCGGACACACTCCTTGTTCACCTGTAAACAACCACACACAGGAATATGGTTAAAAGGTGAAGAACAAAGTCCACAGAAATGGAAGAGCAGAAATGGGGGGGAGAAACATTCATGATGATAACCAACTATAAAAAGCACAGGAGAAAACCCTAAGTGAGTCGGTCAGGTTTGAATAGAAGCCACCAATATCCTTTGTCCCCGTCAGGCGGTAATTACCTTGCTCCGTCTTACAAAAGTAGCGAGTACAATGTTGGAGCCCACTCTCCCCTAAGTTCTGTCACCGACTTAAGAGAAGCGGAGGTGGCAAATGTTTACACTTAGGATGAGGTTGTTGACACTTGATAAATGGCATAGAGAAGTAAACCCTTACCAACAATCAAATAATTAAAAATGCAAGCTAAGGTTCATAAAGGCTGAGATTTTAACACAGCAAGCAGACAGGCAGACACGACAAGTGAGCCATTCACTACGAAGTACAAGGGATGGTCGCATTTTGCAACCTAACAATCAGCCCATTGCATGAGCAACACGACACTGGCATTCTAGGGAGAGATGTTGTCCCATGTCTTACATAATGATGGCACACTGCCATGAAGTTGGCCAAAGACTGCCAAATCGGAGAGACGCAAAACTCTTAAAAGCTTCATGACACACGAGAAAATGCAGGGGCAGAGTCACTTATGAAAGACATTAAACACACAGAAATAAAACAAACCAACTGAAAAACCTTACAACCAACCACTTTTCAAGAGCTTGTGCCAAGTGGTCGGGCGCCACTTTCCCTGGAACGTACTTTAATGACTCGGAAGCTAAGGTGGCGCCTGTTGAGCATGATGATCTTATACTCGTTGCTGCCGTCGTCCATGACGTGCCGCAAGGCAAGCAAGGAGGGTGAGTTGGCAAGGACTGCACTCCGCCACGCGGGATCCCCTTCGTGAGCGATGACGAGGTTTTTTTCATGAGACACGATGGCCTCATAGAGGACCGAAGGGTCATCGTACTCATCTGGAGAAGTAAAGTGATCCTAAACACAGAAATCAAAAAGATATATACCAGTTTTAGCAAGTAGTGGGTGGTTTTTAGACGAATTTACATGGTATAATTAATTTTTAAAGAAATATACATATATAATAGATGGAAATATCTGTGTGAACTTGGGGGGGAATTAGAAAAAAATAGGCATAAAAATTGACAGTGATTACTTCTTGTGGGTAATTACTTCTTTTAGGCAGTTTATTTTTCAATATTGTCAAATAAACAAGAAGAAATAATAATACAATGCTTCTCAGAAAATTTTCAACCATTGGAAATGTACTTTAGAAGAACATGCAGATTCACAGGACTTATTTTTCAAAAGTAAAGAAACACATTAGTTAAGCAAACATTTACTGGCCACCGAGCACTGTGATAAGGAACAAGAAAATAAAATTATTATTTCTGTCCTCAAAGAGAGCACAGATCCTCATTTGTAAACTGGTTTTGGATTGGTTTGGTTTATTTCACCTGTAGCAACCACGTGATTTCTAAAGGCGGCTAATAAGAAACACAGGAAGCTAGAAAAATACTTTACAAATTGGTTATAAAAGACGAGAAAGAGTGCATAGCAAAAAAGACAATTTACTTACTTTTTTGAGCTTTTTAGGACTCTCTCTCTACAAGGTGGACCTGAAATACCTCTCTGGGTTGCAATGATATTACAATGTGATGCTGAGGCAGTTTATGTAATTGCAAACATGACACAAATAGCAGTGTCACTGACCAAAGCGTAAGCGCGGACAAGGCTGTGCTTCAGAGGGGTATGCTTTAGATCGCACACATACACTCTCACAAGGAAGTGGCATGGGACGCTTCCGTGCAAGATAACATTAGATTCAGATTGTATGGCAATATGGGAAAGAGAAAATGGGCAAAAAGGGAAAGGACAAGAAAGGAAAAAATCAAAATCACATACACTTGGAGTGTTCGAAACAAACCACTATGTCTGAAAACAAATGAACAAAAAAATATTGTTTGAAAAGCAAAAGGGCGATAGAAAATTTTGTTTTACTTCTCTCAGATGCAGATTCTTTAAAAAGGTAAGTTTGATATTACCGTGCAATAAAATGCATCCACTTCAAGTAAATGAGCAAAAGAGTCACGGGAAAGCTGAACTGAAAGACAACGGCGCTTTTGAAGTGCCCCGGTACAGTTAAGAGGTATTCTGACAAATATGCATGTCTGTGTGACCACTGCCCCAGTCTAAATATACAACATTTCCATCACTCCGAAATCCCTTCCTGCCTTTGGCATTCAATTACTGCGCTCCTCCCCAAGCAACCACTGACCTACTTTGGCACTACACATGAGTTCTGCTGGTTTTAAAATTCACAGAAATAAATGCATAAAGCCACCCAACACATCCAGGGCTCCACGTTTACGAACGGAAGCTATTCGAAACAATAATGCGCGTGTGGTCCAAGCAGCCTCTCAAAGGCTGAGAAGAAGCATCAGAGCTATTTCCATAGCATGTACATTATATTAGGTCTTACAGAATTCTAGAGGTGCTTTCCAGTACACAGAGGGACAAAGTGCCTCTAAGTTATCTGCAAATGCCATCCATTTTACATAAAGGACTTGAGCAGCCTCGGATTTTGGAATCTAGGGGGCAGGTGGGGTGTGGTTGGAGCAAGAGGAACCATTACACAGTATTTGACTGTCTGGCTTCTCTGGCTGTGCATGATGTGTGAGATTCGTGCGGTGGCATGTAACAGTTGCTTTCTTTTAGTTGCTGAGTAGTTGCTATCAGATAAGAAGTACCAAAATGCACGTGTCCATCTGATGGCACTAGAGTTTCGGCACTTGGGGTGGCTGTGTGCGAAGCTGCTGTGAATGTTAGTGTTCACGTCTGCGTGTGAACAAATGCTTTCATTCCCTTGGGCAAATAACTCAGAAAGAGATTGTGGGGCTGCCCGGTGAGTACACACAATAGCCTTTCTGTTTTATATTTAAACCACTTGCTCACTTCTCTCGATTTTTCATGAGGACACTATGAACTTTGGAGATGACTGGCACTGATCTGTTTATCTCTTCCAGGTCTGGGAGTTCCTCACAGGCAGCCAGCTCAAAGTGACATTCAGCAAGTGGATGCTCTTGGGTACTTTCCAGGTGAGTTGGTATTCTCCTGGAGGGCATGTCAGAATACAGAGGGGCCTCTTCTTCAGGTTGCTTGTCTGCCTGTGTCCACACTTCTCAGCTCCCCATGATTCCCTAGTTTCCAGTCCCACCTCCCTACTTTCCCTGCCTACCATTGCGGCTGTGAGTCTAAGCCACTGATGGGGCTGTGTGCTCTAGGGTTTAAAACAAAGTCAAGACCTACAGATACAGGCAATAATGGCACAGCCAGAAGAACTGGTAAGGGAACAGTCTTGGCAACACTCAGAAAGCAGACTTGTATGGAGTGATTACAGTTAGAGACTTAAGGTTGGCGCTACCACCATAGGTTTTGAGCCTTATACTAGCTGGAGTAAAACATCTGTCACATTAATGTTTAGAATTAATTATAAGCTATCTGTCTGAGCTGTTAGTGATGCCATTTAAAGAGAGTGATTTCTTATACAGCAGACATAATTGGCACCTTTTAAAATATTCTGAAATTTTAGAAACATTTTATTCTGAAATCATTATCTCCTTTTAAATTCATTAAATCTTGCCTTGAGACTTTAGATTGACTTTGGGCGATTCTACTTGATCCCAAATGAGTATTTTCCCCCCGATCCTCAAAAGTATTCAACTTGCCATAGCTTTCCAAAAATATAACTTTTATTACTAATGCTATTAAAAGATGAGAATTTAATTCCATTATTTTATCTTGTATTAAAACCACTTGAAGATTAATTCATACTATATTGGGAGTCAGCAAAAAGATTCAATCAGATTTGAGCACACCCAGTACATTTATTTATTTATTTTGAAATTGTGAAAGATTTTATTTTACTTAGATCCACAATCAACCTGTGACTGATCCAAGCCGTGGTATTTTCTTTTTTTTAAATCGTTTTATTAGGGACTCATACAACTCTTATCACAATCCATACATACATCAATTGTGTAAAGCACATTTGTACATTCATTGTCCTCATCATTCTCAAAATATTTGCTCTCCCCCTAAGCCCCTGGCATCAGCTCTTCATTTTTACTCCTCTCTCACTGCTCCCTCATAAACCCTTGATAATTTATAAATTATTATTTTGTCATATACACAATGCATTTTAATGAGCCTTATTAAGTGGTCTATATCCTCAAATCTGGTAACTATTTTCAAGTAGAATGATTAGGCATTTTCTAGTACCAGCATTTAACTTAGCAATACATTCTTGACATGACCTAGGTTTTTAGAAATACATTTTTGGGCCTCATTTTAACTTTATTACTCTACGAGAATTATTTAATGAAAAGCAAATCTGTTAACTATTCTCTATTCTACAGAATAAGTTAAATCAAGCTTGTGATTTCGCAACAGTAGTCTAATTTATAATACTCTTACTGTGCTTCATTTTGGGGTGGCTAGCATAAATGTAATGCCTCTGCATTACACAATCACATGAGGATAAAGCTACTGTCAGTGAGTCAATTCCGATTCATTTAAGACAGAGGAGAACTGTCCTGTAAGGTTTCCCAGGCTGCAAAACATTAAGGAGGCGGCCTGCCACATCTTTCTCCTGCAGAGCAGCTAGTGAGTCGAACTGCCTGCTGGCCTCCCAGCTACCACCTGAACACTTAACCGCTGCCACAGACCTTGTTGACACCGCTTGTGCCTTCCTCAAGAGACTGCTCGAAGCAGCCACCCTCCAACATGTAAATTCAGTGTTAGAAACATGGGCTTCTAAGATGTCAGGCTATTTTTCAGTTCAGACGAGAATTATTTCTCAATAAGTGTCTAAAAAACACATAACTTGAAGGCCACATGAAAAAGGATCGGTAAAACCCCATAATTAGAAATCTCAACTTCTTACCTGATGAAGTTTAATGGACATACGGATCCCAGGAACTACCACTTTCCTCAGCAATTCCATGTCAGCAAAGACCCATTCGTCTCGGGTTGAAGAGACGCGGAAATCGCCCTTAAACAGGGCATGTAATCCATAGAGGAACGATTCTAAATTACTGTTAAGATGGGAGATAAAGATTCACATATTTTGACAGTGGAAGGCCTCCCTCTACACTTACCGATTCTTACAAGTGGCTGTGCCTCAGCCTAGCCTAAAAGCATCTGAAGAGCAGATTCCAGGGACTCATGCCAGAAATCCTGGACTGCGGGATGAGGGACCCTGGCAGTGACCACTACAATACTGAGTCCGTGAAAACAAAAGCGAAAATGCTAGAGGTTAACGTCTAAAAAGAGGGGCCTAATGAAATTATGTAGGTATCACAGAAGAGACTTAAAATACCGGTGATTCCTATGAATGCAAAACGTCAAGAAATAAAGTGTGTACTTTATTTAAATCTCTAAATTTAGTGGGTAATTTTTAAAATTATGAATGTTGTTCTAGACAAAGATTACAAGGGAATATGGAAAAATAAGAATATGTGAATTGTAAGATCAAATCTAAACAGGAGGAGACAAATATAAATTTATGGCGTGATTCTTTTTTTTAACTGCTGTGCTTCTTAAACTGTCTTTAATCTAGTCACTCCTCATCAACAGTCACCTACACATCTGTGTGAATTTCAAAAGCTCAGCAGAGATAAAAACTCATCTGGTTCAGCACACAGATCTATACAAATAGCCAAAATAAAGCCACTTTTACAGTAAATTTGCCTAGAACGCCTCTCGTGTAAGATGGTATCACAGCTAGCTTATGTGGCACATGGGATATACACACTCTCTTCCAAAAAGCAGAAAGGCTTCCCGTACCTCGACATGTGGTGGGATGCAGTTCCCAGAGCTCTCCGTCCCAGAACACAGAGTCCATAACAAAGTGTCACCAGGGATGAATCCTTGTCCACATCCAGGGGCTTAATAAAAAAAGGAAATTCAGTATCAGAAATGGGGATAACTATTCACTCAAAACTTCAGAGAAATACACCAGAGTGTGATTTCTCTCTCTAAACCTAAGTTCCAAGGAAAATAGTTAGCAACAAAACAGTCTAAAATAAATTATGTATTGCATGAGAAGGTTCTTTGGCATCTTTTAATAAAATCTAATACTTTATAACAAAGCTGGAACACAATTTTAAGAAATTGACTATATTGTAAAGTAGTAGAATCGTAGCTAGAGAACTCAACATATTAACTGGTACACATCATTTCAGACACTACATTATCCTTAGAATATAACATTCCTAAGAGTTACATTTGGCTATAATCTGGCAAACAGATGGTTAGCAGATCTATCATTAGATCAATAGCTGTAATGAAGAAAATCAAATGGATGTGTGTAGACTGTGGCTTCCCTTAATCTTCTGAAAGAACAGCGGATCTTGACAATTGAGGGATGTGGAAGAGCGCCCCTTCCTGCTCCTGGAAAGCCCGCTCCCAGGAGAGGATCTAGGGCAGTGGCTCTTGAAGCACAGCCCCAGGATCAGCGATTTTAGACTCTGGGGCTCATTAGCCCCAGAACTAGACCATCAAGATCTGGAGCTGGGCTGTTAATCCCCCTCTCTAGGGGTTTTAATGCTCACTACAGCAAAAAAAAAACAAACATTAACACAGGGTAATAATGAGCTTAATAATGCTAATTTTGCCAATGATATATAGAAAGAAAATGGAATTTTCCAGAAAAAATTTTTGGAAACCCACCCACCACTATATTATCTCTTTACAGTGTACAGCCTATTTCAATATCCAAGCAGACCCTTGGGATTAGCCTCCAGATTAGAAAAAGTAGATAAAAAGAAAGCTTTCATACTTGCTTAAGAAGTGGGTGTGGGTGTGGGTAGGGTGGTGGTAAGGGGAGCAGAGAGAGAGGGTTCACAACTTTGAAATCACATGAACAGAAAGGTAAAATTATGGGCAACTTGCTTTTTCTTCACTTTCCCCTGCCAACTTTCTATAATGCAAATGTATTGCTGTTGTGATGGGGGAAAAAAAATTAAACTTAGTTCAGACCTTTGCTTCCTGTCAAAGGAGGGAGTATTGGAGACCATATTTATCTTCCCATGGAAACAAAGTCCTACACACAGCATACGAAAGAACAAGTTGTACACCAAAGCCGTACCTACACTTCATCCTGGGTCTGGGCTGGACAGGACAAAGGGTTTCAATTGCCAAGGGAGTGCCGGCTAATTCTCTTTCTGAAACGGGGCAGTAGTTCAAATCAATCTGGGGACCAATGGCCCTGCCAAGGGCCATGTGGGTATTTATAACATCACTGCAGGCCACACAAAATTATCAACTTAAAAATCAGCCTGCTACTTTGGGCAAACAGTTACTTCACTGCTGCCCTTTGTGTTGCCTGTGACGTTAGCTAGTGTTGACTTCTTAGACCTTACATGGCCCTCGGGCTGGCATGCCTCAGCCCTAGCCTGGAATTTCCGCGCTGCAATGCACCAATCCCAGCGGAAGCCTAGACGATTCCGGGCTGGGAGAGCCGAGTCTGAGGAGGTCAAGGCAGGTAGAGCTGCCAAGGCAAAGTGCCAAAGAACAATGAGCTCCCTAGAAGCAAACCCCAGAGATTGGCAGAAGGCCCCTGAGGACCCAAGCCTGGGCAAAGAGCCACCAACAAGGAGCACACGGTGGCACTGTACAACCCCAGGCTTGCCTACAGTACTAGTCACAAACAACAAGTAAGCCCCTGCTACTGAGTTGATTCTGACGTAGTGTAACCCTCTCGGGCAGAGCGGAACCGTCTCTGGGTTCTGAGGCCGCGTATCTTTACGGAAGCAAAAAGCCTCAGCTTTCTTCTGTAGGGACCAGTGCAGTGGTTCTCAACCTGTGGGCCATGACCCCTTTGGGAGTCCAACAACCCTTTCACAGGGGTCGCCTAAGTCTTAAGACCATCGGGAAAACATATTTACGATGGTTTTAGGAACCAAGACACCGCTCCTCTATCCATCTCCAGGTGGGTCCGCCCACATGCAGATACGCCCCCACATATGAGTACCCGGCGTGAAGACTGTTACCCATGCTACATCATGCTTCAAGACAAAATTTCATTGATTTGTCATTAGACATAAATATTTCACAATACATAATTACATATTGTTTTTGTGATGAATCACTATGCTTTATGTTCAATTGTAACAATGAAAATACATCCTGAATATCAATTATTTACATGATGATTCATAACAGTAGCAAAACGACAGTGCTGAAGTAGCAACAAAAATCATGTTATGGTTGGGGGTCACCACCACATGAGGAACTGTCTGAAAGGGCTGTGGCATGAGAAGGTGGAGCCCCACTGTACTAGTGGGTTCAAACTGCTGACTTTGTGGCTAGTAGTCCAATGCCTAGCCTCTTTCATCCCTTGGGGTCCTCAGATCTAGCCTGGGTAATGGGGGAAACGTGGCCCTAGACTAAAGGCTGCTCTCATCTTTCTTTCTAACTTGGCATTCCAAGTATTTTTATTACAGTTATTTTAGGACCACTTTTAGAAAATTATTACTTCAATGTGTTTAGAAGATATATAAATATAAAGCTAGCAAATGGAAGGTGATTTCTTCCTAGGCCCATATACACAGGCACCTATGTAGCCATATAAACTCTGTGAAAGCCAGAAGGCAGGGAAGGGAAAACCTGCCAGAGAAGGAAATTAGACATCTCTCCTGCTCTTACTGAGAGAAAGGGGCCCTTCTGGTGCAGTAGACCACACACTTGGCAGCTAACTGTTTTCAGTGTGAAATCCCTCTCCACTTCCAGAGAGAAAATGGAGGCCTTCTGCTCCCATGAAGACACACAGCTTTTGGAACCAAAGGGGCAACTCTATTCTGTCCTAAAGGGATGCTGGGAGTCAGAATTGACAGGGCAGCAGTGAGTTTGGTTTGAACTTTGGAATACTGAGAGGGAGGAGAGAGCCAAGACTAGGCTGTGAAAGGCACACAACATGCAAGGCCAGGAAAGACCAGGTGACCCCGATGAGTTCTGACTATCAGAGGTTTTGCTGTAATTAGAGGAGAAAAGATGATTTTAAAATTTCTGTGTAAATGTGAGATTTCCCTTTTGTGTAGAACACTACTTGGGAAGAAAACATTGGGAAAGGTTTAAATCAACTTTTTGACATTCAGGTAAGGGCACCAGAGCTTGGAGTCAGCAAGTCTTGCTGGCTTAATTAACTTTCCTAGGAAGAGGCTATTCTGGGAATGGTGACTCAGAGAAGGGAATGCAAGGTTTTTAGGAGGTAGGGACAATCATGTTCAATTTAAAAGAAAGACCAGAATAGTTGCATAACATGATGAAAAGTAATTAAAGTCACCGAATAAGAAAACAAACACCAAAATCCACTGTTACTGAGTCAATCCCAACTCATAGAACCTAATCTCTAAAATGTACAGAAAGCTTCAGTGCCTCAACAAGAAAAAGACAAGTCCAATTTGACACACTGGGTAGCAGACATGATATGAACAGACACGTGATGAAAGAAGGCATTCAGACAACCAACGGACACATGAATACGTGCTAGTGATCATTAGCTATTCCAAACCCCATCCCATTGTCACTGAGCCAAGTCAGACTCAGGGTGACACTGCAGAGCAGGGGTTCTCAACCTCCCTCATGCCGCGACCCTTTAATGCAGTTCCTCATGTGGTGGTGACCGCACCCCCTCCCCCCCGCCCCCCGCCATCAAATTATTCTTGTTGCTACTTCATAACTGTCATTTTGCTACTGTTATGAATTGGGTGACCCCTATGAAAGGGTCATTGAACCCCCCAAGGGGGCTGTGACCCACAGGTTGAGAACCGCTGCTGTATAGGTTTTTAAGGATGCAGATTTTGCAGAAAGTCTCATTTTTCTTCCCTTGGAGTAGCTGGTGGTTTAAACCATCCACCTTGGGGTTTATCAGTCTAACACTTACCAGCAGAGACGCAAACCAAGGCAATAATGAGATGCCAACCCACCCAACATGAATAGGCAAGTGCAGCAAAACAAAACAAAAACTACTGACAAGAGTGTGGTGAGTCCAGAGCCCTTAGACACTGGTGGGGGGGAGGTTTAAGGGGGATGTAAAATGACACAGGCACAGTGAGAAACTATAAGAGACTTTTTAAGAAGTCAGAAATCGAACTAAAAGGGGGCTTCAGAAAGTTGACTGAAAAATGGGATGAAATGTTAATAGCATTTTAGCATGAATTTTTGAAGCCCCCTTATAGCATATGACGAGCAATCCCACAACCTCTAGTTACGGGTAACTATGCTAAAGAAAGAAGAGCTGAGCTGTGCACAGACAGCTGCGCACGCATGCCCACCCAGCACCATTCGCAACAGCTAAAAGACGGAACCCCCATGCCGCTAGCTATGCGCGCGCTAACTAGCTATGGTACACCAGACCAGCAACACGGGGCCAAGTGAAAGAACCTTGCACTGCGCGAGCTTAGTCGACACAGAAGGGCCAATATTGGATTTGATCACTATTAAAGAGCAGTCAAGAAGAGGTTCTCTCATTCTTCGACGGATACCAGTGACGGGTGAGGAAGGGAGGTGAATCGCTAATGAGAGGGCGGGCCTATATTCGCTTGGGTGAAGGCAACACATACTACACTGGGGGAGGTCAGCAGACGGGGATGAAGATCAAGGAAAAGACAGGAGGCAACTACTGCAACTTACACAGCCCTCCAACAATAATCGCTAATTAAATGCACTGGCAGAAGACATGAAAGCTACACAGCTGTGGGAAGGAAAGTATGGCCATATTCATGGGGGAGTGTGTGTGTGTGTGTGTGTGTTTGAAAGGTTAGTTCTACATAGTTTACCAAAATAAATTTTAATAAAATGTGCTCTCCAGCTCAGTACCAGAGCCCTGGTGGTGTAGCAGTTATGTGTTTGGCCGCAATCCACATGGTCAAGAGTTTGAAACCTCCAGCAGCTCTGCTGAAGAAAGATTGGACTTCCAATTCCCATAAGCAGTTACTGTCTCAACCCACAGAGGGAGGAGACGAGCCAGTCAGGGTGCGATGTAGCAAGGAAAACCATAAAACTTTAGTTCCGAAATGTTTCCTCCACGTGCCCCCACCCACTATCATGATCCAAATTCTACCTTATAAATTGGGCTAGACCAGAGTGTGTACACTGGTACAGATAGGAACTGGAAACACAGGGAATCCAGGACCGATAATTCCTTCAGAACTGGGAGGGTGAGTTGGAAAGGGGAAACCGATTACAAGGATCTACATATAACCTCCTCCCTGGGGGACAGACTACAGAAAAGTGGGTGAAGGGAGATTTCGGACAGTGCAAGAGATGACAAAATAATAATTTATCATTTATCAAGGGTTCATGAGGGAGGGGGGACTGGGGAGGGAGAGGAAAAAATGAAAAGCGGATGCCAGGGGCTTAGGTGGAGAGCAAACGTTTTGAGAATGATTAGGGCAGTGAATGTACACATGTGCTTTACACAATTGATGTATGTATGGATTGTGGTAAGAGTTGTATGAGCCCCCAATAAAATGATTTAAAAAAGAAAAGAAACCCACAGGGGTCACTATGAGTCAGCACTGTTTCAATGACAATGAGTTCGTTTGCTTTGTGTTCAGTTCAGTAAATATTGTTATGCTGCCAGTATAAAAGTTCAAAGATCACTGTTCAGAATAGAACTGCAAGAATGCTCCCTTTCTTATTGATGAAGCAAAGAGACACAAGTCTGATATAATTGGGTAGGTGTAACTCACTGCTACTAAGGCGATTCCAACTGAAAGCGACCCTATAGGACAGGGCAGAGCTGCCTTGTGGGTTTGCACATCTGTCCCTCTTTAGGGAGTAGACAGTCTTCTTTCTCCCAAAGAGAGGTTGGTGAAGCAGCTGCCAAAAAACCCAAACAGAACAGGAAATAAACCCAGTGCTTAGTGAGTCCATTCTGACCCATACCGTCCCTATAGGACAGGCCACAACTGCCCCTGTGGGTTACAGGAAGACATACATTAACTGCTAAATCTAAAGGTAAGTATATACATATCCCACATCATGCTAACAAGTACTGGTTGTCAAGGGGACCCACATGGACCAATGGCACCAAGTAAACCAAAGTATGCTGGGGACTGGTGGTTCTATGGGATGCGATGGTAAAACAGACAGCTGCAACCTGGAAGGCTGGCGGTTCAAACCTACCAGTCACTCCATGAGAGAAGAATTCTGGCGAGCTCCTCTAGACATGGGGAAAAGATAGATTTTTTTTTCCTGGGCGATGGGGGGTGGGAGTGGTGGTGGGCCATCTTGAATACTGAGCTTTGGACACTGAAAGGGAACGAATGTTGCTTTCTGGTTTGTTTTCCGCAGAATTGGCTGGTTTGGTCCAACCACAATGAACCAGATGATCAAACAGAACAGAGCATGCAAAAACTGACCACATTATAAACGACAGAGATATTCCTGCCAGCTCTGGAAGCAACAACAAAGCGTGGATTCGAAGATGTGTACGTGAAATAAACGACCTTTACCTTGGCTCTTCGGGAAGAACAATACTCTATCCAGTTGAGGTAGATCACACAGAAACTCTCCCTGGATATGCCTGCGAGGCGATGGTCATAATCCTCATCAATGTTGGGGTTAAATGTTGGGTCCACGTCGACGTAATTTTGATCTGCACAGAGTCGCAGTCCTTCTTGCATGGTCTCGTTCGCTAGCCACTCCTCTAACTTAGAGGAGGTGGTAACGTAATAAATGATACCCTGAGGTGGAGAAGGTATTCAAAAATTAAGGTTAAGTCACAGTTCTAACTCTTTAGTGACACGAATCTACAGCATTCTACTGACAGGAGAGCTCCTGAGTATTTCATTCCAGCTCAAGAGTGCGCGTGTACATTTTAAGAATGCTGCAGACTCTGTCTTAGGTCCTCCTACATAGACAACAACAGCAGCAAGAGACCCTTTCATACTTTAATAAGTTTAGCACGGTAACTTCAAAATAATGCCTTGTCTCCCGATTTTTTACCTTGTGGATTTCGATTGTTTTACGTGAAGTGAAAAGCTCTATCCTATGTTTAAGAAATTCCTCAGAGCAAGCTGTTAAACCATCTTGTGATGCAGGATAGAAAGCTAGCTAATGATAACTACATACATGTTCAGAACTAGAGACAGAAACCGCCACATATACACATCCACACACATCAAATACGTTATCAAATCAATCTCCTTAGCTTCATGGGGTCAGGTTCAATCAACCATTAAGCAGAAGCCCTGGGGTTTGGGCATGAATAGGGTGTTATATAGAGGTAACGACATAGATATGGGACATCCAGACCTGGGTCATTAAAACTTAGCACACAGTCCTCTTGAAAATATTGACTTTACTGAAAAGCCATGGTATAATTATTTCTGTAAAATCGTTAGCAAACTAACTCATTAGAACAGTTGGGCAATAAAGGATCAACCTTGTCAGTTTGCTTTGGAACTTTAACTTGATGGAGTTGCTAGTTGCCATCGACTTAGCGCTGATTCTTAGTGACCTTATGAAAAGCCAGAACAAATCATCTCGCCCAGTCCTGTACCGTCTTCATGATTCCATCTGGGCTGCTAACTGTAAGGTCAGCAGTTCAAAGCCACTGCTGCCCCATCGGAGAAAGATGAGGTTTTCTGCTCTGTACATTTACAGTCGTAGAAACTCACAGGCCAATTCTACTTTGTCCTGTAAGTCAGTATTGACTCGATGGCAGCAAATTTGATTTTGTGACATTTCCAATCTGAGGAGCTCACCTTCCAACATCATATTGGACACTATGTTATTGTCATCCATTTTGTCTGCAAGGGTTAATTTTCGGAAGTAGACGGTCAGAACTTTTAGCTTCATCTGTCTAGCTGGGAAGCACTGAGGAAACCAGTGCAGCTGGTCTTGCCAGTATTTGAAATCCTGGTGAAACAGCATCATGGCAATATGCTCGGGGCCACAGTGAGCAGAGGGGCGCTGAGAGGTAATGTCGAAGCCCTTGCTTGGTATGTCCTGCCTGATTTAGAGTGTCTCGGTTTCCCTGGGGACCTTCATCATGCCAAATCGTCTGTTAACAGTGAGACTTATGGTGGTGGGTGTCTAAGCATATCAACTTCACGTCAACTTGGGAGGGGCTGGAGACTTAAGGCCACCCATGTCTATGCCATCATATCTATGTGACTGAGCCCCAACAGGTAAGTCTGGACAATGAGGCTTGTGTGAGCTCTCTGCTTGTCCTGCTATGCTGCTGGGAGAATTAAGTGCTGTCTACGCAAATCCACTGGGAGAGGACAATTGGAGCTCTGAGCCTTGGTATCTCCTGGGCATATCCTAAGAGTCCCTTGCTCTGCCTGATTTTAATCTGAATTCTCTTGCTGTGAGAAACTGTAACTGGGAGCACAGTAGCTTTGAGTTCTAGGAGACCTTTTAGTGCTGCGGCCCTTTAATACAGTCCTCATGTGGTGGTGCCCCCACAACCATAACATTATTTTTGTTGCTACTTCATAACTGTTATTTTTCTACTGTTATGAATCATAATGTAAATAACTGATATGCAGGATGTATTTTCATTGTCACAAATTGAACATAATTAAAGCACAGTGATTCATCACATAAATAATATGTAAGTATATATTGTAAAATATTTCTAATGACAAATAAATGAAATATTGTCTTGAAGCATGAGGTAGCATGGGTAACAGTCTTCACGCCAGATACTCGTAGGTGGGCGTTCTGCATGTGGGCGGACCCACCAGGCGACGGACAGAGGAGCAGTGTCTCATTTCCTAAGACCATCGGAAATATGTGTTTTCTGATGGTCTTAGCCGACCCTTGTGAAAGGGTCATTGGACCCCAAAGGGGTTGGGACCCACAGACTGAGAACCACCGTTTCAGTGAATATTCAACTTGAACTTTGCAGAAGCATTTCCTAGTCTGTTGAAAACTTTGGAAAGCGGTGGTTAACAACATAGACTCAGGAGTCAGACAGGCCTGGTTTCAAACCCTGATATTCCATTTGTTAGAGGACTTTGGGAGAATTAAATTCTAATCTTTAAGTTATTCACTTATGAAGCAAGAAATTAATATTTCTTCAGAGAATTCTACATGTGAGTGCATACGTAACGTTCAGCGCGCATAGTGCCCGGAACAGAGAGATAGTACCTGCCATTGCTAGTGAAAACAAAGGGAATAAGATCTAACAAAGAAACTCCAAAATCTGCAGATATAGATCATACTAAGTTTTCTGGATTCTAGGAAATTCAAATCGCTGCTTAGAAGCAAAGCACAAGTGAACAAGAATCTATGTAGATAGAAGGGGGCTTCAAAAGTTTCATGGTGAAATGAAATGCCAAGATACTGGAGTGCCTTCCATGACTTTTTGGACGGCTCTCGCATGTAACTTCAAGAACAGTCCCTAGTTATCAGAAGAGCTCATCGGACACATACTACCTTAACATAGTAGGTGGTGAGTACTTTCCGAAGATCAAAGACTTGAAGCATGGACGCAGCACTATTGTCAGTGATGCTGTATCCTTCCAGAATGTACTTGGTGACAATCACTTCCCAAGCAAGCCAGCGCTGGCTCGCTGCAGCATTAAAGGACAGCACGTGAGGAATGCGGCCGGGCTCACAACAGCAAAACCCTTCATCTTCTTCCACACCCTCAGTAATGGCCTCCACTTCCCGTTGTTGACAGTAAGTACCTTGGAGAGACAAAGAGAGAATGATTACAAATGAAGGGGGGCAGGCGGGGGGAGAAGAACCACAATGGGAAAAAAAATGACCGCTTCAAAGGCACAAGGAATTTAGAAAGACACACGTTATCGCAGTTGAAGGTACGTGATCGATTTGTCTGAAAATGTTCGTTAACAACTAACTACAGAAGACTCTAAAAACAAAGCATAGGACATACTTATCTTCTGTGGAATGTCAAGAATTTGTGTTGTAATCAATCTTTAACGCTGACTTACTGATTTCCAGGCTTTGCAAATTTGGGTTTAGAATTGCATTTATATCAAATGAAGGCAAATCCGTAAATGCGTATCTTGAAAGATTATCTCAGAAATAGAAATAAGTTGGGTGAGGATTGAATTATTCCTGATGCCATTGGGGATACAGACAATGTAGAACTCAAGAGAACCAGAGACCCTGTTTACAAAAATCAAGTTCAGGCTTCACGGAGAAATATTGTACACATCTTCTTTCTTTGCATGTACTAATTTGTAACAGTTCATTATTTTAGAATCTGAAGCATTTGCTGACAAAGATCAAAGATTATAGTACACATACTTTCAGTATGGATTAAAACTCAATACAAAGGTTAACAAAATCCTCAAATGGACCAAGAGATAACATCAAGATAAACAAAGAAAAGACAGAAATTATCAAGGATTTAATTTTACTTGGATCCACAGCCAATACTCATGGAGATACCAGTCAAAGAAAAATGAATCACACAGCAAAACTGCATTGGTCAAATTTGCTGCAAAAGACATCTTCAAAGTGTTACTCAAGACAGTACTTCGCGGACTAATGTGCGCCTGACCAGCAGCCACGGTATTCCCATCACTTCCTACGCCTGCAAACGGCGGACGAGGACTAGGGAAGAACGGAGAATGCACGCATTTGTAGTGCGGTGCTGGTGAAGAACAGTGCCGGACCCGGACTAACACACAACAAACCCACGTGTCTCGAAAGCGGGATAGTCAAAATGATCCTTAGAAGCAAGGATGGTAGATCTCTTCTCGTGCCCCCTGGACACGTTATCAGAAGGACTCAGTCTCGGGAGAAGCACACTGGCTTGAGAAAGCAGAGGGTCGGTGAAAGAGAGGATGGTGTGGGACTGGGCAGTATTTTGTCCTGTTGCACGGTCACTATGAGCCCGAACTGAAGGATGCACCTTACAACAACAACACAGTTGAAGGCAGGCCACTGTGGTAAACTAAGTGGAGCACTCGGCAGAAGCCAGGTCGGGCAACGTTGATGCTAGCTGCTGCCAAATTCATGTGCAATGGAGCAAAAGGCTGGTTGGTCTCCTGCCAGTCCCACGACTGTTTTAGGCCAGACTTCTGTGGCACACAGGGATTGCACTGGATGGTTTTCAGAAGTGGATTGCCGGCATTTTTTCTTAGTTTGTGTAAGTCTGGACGCTCTCCTGAAACCCGCTCAGCATAAGACCACGTAAGACCCATGGGCATACGGGGATGGCTGCACAGGAGGTGCAATGGGCAGAAACAGTACTCAGATGTCCTGCCTGCGTAGGTGGGGACAATTCCACCACTCAGTTACTGTTAGAAACCACGTTCAAAGTCTAAACCTTACTTTATTAAAAAATATTTTACTGTGCTTTAAGTTTGAATTGTATTTTAAGTGCAATCAGAAGCCACTAAAATATTTTAAGCCTAGGAGTGACAATCAACTATGCATTAAAAAAATATCACGCCCAGCTATCAAAAGATGTAGTGTCTGGGTCTTAAGGCTTGAAGATAAACAAGTGGCCATCTAGCTCAGAAGCAACAAAACCCACATGGAAGAACATACCAGCCTGTGTGCTCACGACGTGTCAAAGGGATCTGGTATCAGGCATCAAAGAACAAAAAAATCATATCATTGTAAATGAGGGAGAGTGCAGAGTTGAGACCCAAAGCCCATCTGTAGGCAACTGGACACCCCCTTACTGAAGGGTTGCGGGGAGGAGATGAGCCAGTCAGGGTGCAGGGCAGTAACGATGAAACATACAACTTTCCTCTAGTTCCTAAATGCTTTCTGCCCCCAACTATCATGATCCGAATTCTACCTTACAAATCTGGCTAGACCAGAGGATGTACAGTGGTACAGATAGGAACTGGGAACACAGGGAATCCAGGACAGATGATCCCTTCAGGACCAGTGGTGAGAGTGGTGAAACCTGGAGGGTGGAGGGAAGGTGAGGTAGAAAGGGGGAACCGATTACAAGATCTACATATAACCTCCTCCCTGGGGGATGGACAACAGAAAAGTGGGTGAGGGGAGACGTTGGACAGTGTACGATATGACAAAATAATAATAATGTATGAATTATGAAGGGTTCATGAGGGAAGGGGGAGTGAGGGGGTAAAATGAGGAGCTGATATTAAGGGCTCAAGTAGAAAGCAAGTGTTTTGAGAAGGATGATGGCAACAAATGTACAAATGTGCTTGACACAATGGATGGATGGATGGATTGTGATAAGAATTGTATAAGCCCCCAATAAAATGATTAAAAAAATATATCACTAGGACTAAGTGAAGAATCACAACTATTTTTTGGTATGATCTGAGTTTTGATAGGCAAATATGACTTCTTGGACAGTAAGTGATTTATGAAAAAACAAACACACATTGGTGTGGAAAATAAGAAGTGGATCTATTTTTGATATGAAGACTTTCTAGACAATATGGTAAAATGACCAGATTGATAAGAAACATTCCCTTCAATTACACATCACTTCAAAAACATTCCCTTCAATTACACATATAGAAATGCTAAATACCCTGGGGGACGGACAACAGAAAAGTGGGTGAAGGGAGACGTCAGACAGTGCCAGATATGACAAAATAATAATTTACAAATTATCAAGGGTTCATGAGGGAGGGGGAGCAAGGAGGGAGGGAAAAATGAGTAGCAGATGCCAGGGGCTTAAATGGAGAGCAAATGTTTTGAGAATGACGAGGGCAATGAATGTACAAATGTGCTTTACACAATTGATGTATGTATGGATTGTGAAGAGTTGTATGAGCCCCTAATAAAATGATTTGAAAAAAAGAAATGCTAAATAACAGAACCTTTCTACATATACAAGGGCTTGAAAAAGCTGGCAGAAAAAAATCCATTATCTTTTCATTTTATTTTTCCATGAACTTCTGAGACACCCTAATATTTGTGAAAAATTAACATTAAGCTCTTAGACCCTCACTTCTAAATTAACAAAGAATAGAGAGAACAATGGTTGTGTCAAAGGAGATAGGCCACAGGCAGCCTATGGCGTTATGGTGAGGTGAAATTACTTGGTATGCATGTCTTTGTGAATCCCCCAAAATGACTGTGTAGAAACATGCAAGTAGAATGACCATTCAAACAGAAGGTGAGAAATCTTGATAGAACAGCTTGCTCAGTTTTGCCATTCACTGGATGTAAAATGAGCCCCCTCAGAAGCAGGAAGAGCGAGAATCGTGACTATCGAGAAAGAAGAGCCACTGGGATTGCAGAGCAGGGCAAGCGCACCACCAGGATCACAAAGCAACCCGGAGCACTGACGTCGCCCCACAGATGGCCACACAGAACGTGTGCCCTGCGCCCGGTGCCACCTCCGGGTTCAGACAGAAAGCACGGTTTGCTTTTGTTTTTAAATAATTATTCCTTTGCCACCACTTCAGTAAAAGACTGCAAACAACAACGGTCTCATTGTGTCTACACACTGGTGACCTTAAGCTGATTTGTGAGTGGATGCAATTAATAAAATAAAGTCCATCGCCAAAAAAAAAAAAAAAAAGAAAAGAAGAGCCAACAGCCGGGCACATTGTAGACTGCCGTTTGAAGCGGAAGTAGCAGCAGAGGAACCAGACGTGGAAGCACTGATCCCAGGAGACCGAGCAGAGGGGCCGTCGTACTGAGACCATGAGACAGTGTGGGGCGTCCCAGTCCACGGAACCAGCAGAGAACCAGGGACTTGGTGAGAGGCTAAGAACCAGAGAGACATGTCTGCCAGAATGGCTGATAAGAAGTGTTATGGACAGAATAACTGTATCCTTAACATTTTGTAAGCCGTTGTCGGTAGGGGCCATCGAGCCAGTTCTGACCCAGAGCAACCCTAAGCGTAACAGAACGAAATACTGCCCGGCCTGTGCCATCCTCACAATGAGCTGCTTACATTTCCCTAATAAGCCCTGCAATGGCGAGCGCTGTCTGTGAGTTCTGTGGCCAGGAATGCGCTTGGTCTGAAGCGAGCACAGAATAGAAGGCACCGCGTGTCTGCCCTCAGCCTTTCAGCAACTGGCCTCGGGACGGTGTGGAGTGGGAGTCTCCCCGTGTGTAACCAGAGGGCAGACACAGCCTCCCCGCCATTTCCTCAAGGGTCAAGGTTTGGCTCGATGCTCTTTCTAGTCAAATGCCTTCTTGTTTGGTATTCCAATGTGACACTTTGGACATCACAGGCGCACATTTTAGAAATAATACACAAGGTAAGTGAGTATCTTACCTCTGAATTCAAGCCCCCGCAGTTGGAAGGTGACCAGCCCGTTGCCTATCTCGATAAGGTGAACTAACGCATTGAGGTAGTCAGAGGCCAGAATGAAACACTCCCCAGTACTGTAGTTTCCCCAGCGTCCCAGCAGCAAATCCCCACACAGACTGTGCTGGAGCGATCTGGTGAGGTGTTCGTAAAAGATGGAGTTCAGGTTGTTGTCATCCGAGCCTAGAAGGAAGAATGTTTTTGAATTACATTTTCCTTCAAATCCCTTTACATTGACAAAACAGGATTGTTGAAAAGAATTAACACTAACTTCTAGTTAGGACTGTAGCTGGTTTTGTTGGTCAAGGAAAATATTCCCAACTTTCCAATTTCTATGTAAAAACATACCAAGAAATAATGAACAAAGCTCGCCACTCAGAGATCAGCATCTCCAGATCTCCAGCTGCCACGCACAAAGTGGGAGTTAGATCACGGGGATCTAAGAGGCCTTCCCAGCTCTTTGTTGTCTAGTGCTGCCCCAGTAGCACTCCTCGAGGGGAGCAGCTTTAGCAGACAGACACTTATTTTCTCAGCTTAGGAGCTAGGCATCCGAATTTGGGTGCTGGCTCTAAAGGAAGGTCCTTGACTCTGCAGCTTCTGCTTCCTGGTTCCCTGGAGATCCATCTCTCCGACCCCCACCTCCGCTCACTTGTTTGCTTGTTTAATCTCAAAAGGGATTGACTCAACACACATTCTACACTCACCCTACCTACTGAAGCTATCTATGGAAGACAACCCATCTCCAAATGCGATGACACTGTAAAATTTGAATGCAGTATGCCTTACAGTTGAAACCATGCAAAGGAAAAGGGGAAACAGGAAATTCAGAACAAGAACAAAACGCTAAAACTGGTAAAGGAAGTCGGTAAAATAATCCAAAATTTGAAGAAACAAAATACGGTCAAAATGAAAGGGGGGAAAGGGGAGTTGATATATTAAAGATAACATATATTAAGGTGAGTAACATTAGCTTAAAAATAACTAAACTACATCTACTGAGGTAGCAGCCAAGAACACGAAGAGGCTGGTGCCAGGGTTATCCTTTAAGAAAAAAATTAGGATAAAACACGACTCAAACGAAAACAACCACCTCTGGAAATAACCTACACAAAGGGATAATTTGCATGTGGGTGTAGAAAGTACAGTGGCAGAGAAAGGTAAAATACTCAAAGTTTAATGCGTGTTTTAAATTCCGTCTAGCTGAAGAACAACATAACGGAAGGAGAACAGCGGACAATAATGTCAGTAAGATGCCTTTCTCCAGTCCTTCGTCTGCCCATCACCAAAGTGCACATGTCCATTCAGGACATGGTCCTGTAGTTAGGCAGAATGGCACTGTCTGCTTCCCACGCACTCTCATCCCCTGGGCAAGCACCTGTGAACTTCTGATGATTCTTTGATTAGAACATGATCACGACAGTCATACGCATCATGTAATTAATAAGAGCCACTAATAATTACTTCTTGCTTCCATTTGACAATTATGTACAAGCTGATTATAATTTAACTTCTCAGGTGGGCAGAGCATTTGAGGAAATTTGCAAACAGAGTGGACACAAATTTTCCAGTCTACTTGGGAGTGAATATTTCTTTGAGTAAATTAATACATTGACATTCTAGCTAATGCAGGAGCCACTTGTGCTGGAGGCTCTGTGCCAGATTGCTGAGTGAGTTGACGTATTATTTCCCAAATGACAAAATTAAGATACCATACTACCAAATAATAGGACCTCACCACCAAGAGGCCACCCACTGAAATCTCATCTAACTGCTACGTGTCCACATACAACAAACGAGAGTTTCCATCTTCCTGAACATCAGAGAGGGAGGGAGAGCGAGACGCAGTGGGTGTCAATGCGCGTGCATACCCTTCCCTGGCCCTGTCTAGCACGAACTGAACTCACTCTTCTTCTTCACCTGATAGAAGAACTTTCAAATGGCCTATTTTAATCCTACCAGCAGTATTTTATAAAAGATGGGCATACAAAAGAGACATTTTTTCAAATGTGCAAGATTTTCATTTGGAACCCACAGAGGATCCCCAACAAGCTTTGTCTGAAATACACATATAACGTTTCTTATCCTTGCTTCTTTTCCCAGCGATCAGAGTTATTACCTGGATTTCTATCAAGCTGAGACGCCAATCTGGTATTTGAGTGATCCACTCGTTTTGTGCTGAAGATGACAAAATAAATTATTTTCAGTTACTTTTTTATACATTAAAAATGTTTAACAATTAAAGATGAGGAAGAAAGTCATAGAATATAATTGAAATATATATTACCACCTTGTAAAATCTTTGGCAAGACCTACATTAGTATAAGGAAAAAACTTCTGGATAACTCAGTTTTTACTCTCTTTGGATCTCCCACTCCCCACCCCTCCATATTCAAGTTTTTCCAAACAGATGTTTCCTTGAACAATGCATAGCAAGTTATCAGTGAACATACTGCAGAAAACAGAATAAGAAAATGCACGTTAGAGCTGCCCTTTACAATGCCTAGTGGACGAGGCACTCTTTGCCAGAGGCGGGTGCCTCTCCCAACGTCTGGTGGTATTCCTTAGGAAAGCGAGTCATGGAATGTGTTGCTGGAACCCATGACGGGGACTTTACAAGATGCAAAGTACTCCTCACAAGACTGAGTTACTCTTCACCTTTTCTCACTGTGCTAACAATTGTGTTGGTACATTAACACAAAGGCAGTGGACATCAAGAACTCTGCAAGAAAAATGATTTTACTAAATTTCCACTCTTCTCCAGAGACACGTCTTAATAGTCTTTGTAGAAAATGAGAAGATATACACTGCTATACTGAGATTATTCAGGCATGGGTATTTAACAGACATTTCTTGAAAAATAAAGAAAGTGAGCCTATCATTTCCTGAAAAACAACTGACAAGATCTGTTGTCAGTGACAACATTTAAGACTTTAACAAAAACTGAAGTTTTGGAAAATGTGTACTCCCTATCATGAGCTTCAAAGTTTCCTTACAAAAGCTTTCCTCCACCCCCACTGGTGGTGGTCTTAATGAATCTATTTTTAAAAACGCTGGGCAGGAAGCGTGTACGTATTCAGATCTACATTGCTCAGGAAAGGAGCACTGGGGTATAGTGTATTACCAGCTAGTCACAAGATCAGCAGCTCACATCAGGCCCGCATCCCCACAGGAGAACAGAGGAAAGTTTTCTGCCTTTATACAAGTCAACAGCCCCAGAAGCCCACCCAGGCAGTTCTGCCCTGCTCACAGGGCATTGAGCTTGGAGTTACTGAGGGAACCAATCATTTCCTAAATGACCAGTAAGTGATGCTATAAAATTATGCATAGATTCATTCAAAGTAGAAAATCAGATGATTTGATTTAAGTTGGTTTTAAAGACTCATGGGTAGGGCTTTAGATTTGATATCATCACTATCATTCTTCATATTGTAATGTAGCACCAAAAATTAAAATCCACAGTTAGTGAAAAGGCTTAATACACTTGTTTCTTTCTCAACTACATATCTGTAAAGGCCAAGTTGTTTATTTTTTTTTAATATATGAGGGAATGCCAAAAAGTCTGTGGAAAGATGGAGTTAAAAGATAAAAATAAATAAACTTTAGTTCCCAACGTAAACTCCATCAAGCTCAAGATCTTTTGCAAGTTGTGCTATGAGTCATTTAGTGCACCCCCAAAGAAGTGAGAGTTCTGGGGGCTTACCTAAACAAAGACAAGGTTGGTTGGTTTTTTTTCTTTTCGTATTATTAACTAAATAAAACCAAATGAAGGTGCTCTTTAAAGGTATTTTTAAAGATTAGGAAGTACAAGGCAATCAGAAGGAGCCAAATCAGGAATGTGAGGTGGATGATTTCCCATCAAAGCTTTCACAAAATTGCCACTGTTGGATGAGAGGAATGAAGAGAGGCATTGTTGTGATAGAAAAGGATGTTCTGATGAAGGTTTCCCAGACATTTTTCTATTAAAACCACAAATTTCACCATAAGATGAGAAACAATAAGCAGACAATAAGTTATCCTTTGGTCCTCTAGGAAGTCAACAAGCAAAATGCCTTCAGCAGCCCCCAGAGCTGTTGCCGTGGCTTCTTGCTCTTGACAAGTCCACTTTGCCTTTGACTGGACCACTTCCACCGCTCAATAGCTACTGCTTTATAAATGTGCTTTGTCTTTAAGATCGTACTGGTAGAGCCATGTTTAATTTCCTTACAATTCTTCCTAGAAAGGCTTCAGGGTCCTGATCCCATTAGCTTGAACCTGTATTGACAGCTCTGGTGTTACTTAAGGCTGATCTGTGATCAACAGTTTTGGAACTCGATGAACAGAAAGCTTGCTCAATTCCAATTTTTTAGTGAGAACTGTGCCAATTGGACCAAGTGAGATGTCTATGGAGTTGGGCGAGGAGCCTGATGGCGTGGGGTTTATGCATTGGGCTGCTACCTGTAAGATCTGCAGTTCGAAACCACCAGCCACTCCAAGGAAGAAAGATGAGGCTTTCTACTCCTGCAGAGATTTACAGTCTTGGAGAACGTGTAAGAGCAGTTCTTCCCTATCTAGTAGGGTCTGTAGGAACCCCCTCAACGGCAGTGAGTGAGATAGAGTGGGCTGTTGCTTCTGCTATACTTCACCAGACCTCTTCAAATGGGACCCGAGCAAAATGGTTTCCTTGCAAAGTGATGTGATTGATCTGCTGCTGTGGGCTTCACCTCCAATACTGTCTCGTCCTTTCTTAAGACAAAGGACCCATCCGGAACTTGCTGGTTTGCTTTGAGGCACTGTTCCCAACATTTTTTGTGAAGCACCATTGATTCCACCATTCTTCCACAAAAGCTTCACTCTACATTTCATGTTTGTCCTTGCTTCAGATAGGGGCTCTTCTCAAACTTGATGTCTTATCTTTCTCAGTGTCTCAAAATAGATCCTGTTCAGACTTGGTATAACATGTTAGTACACAATTTCTCGCAAAAAAGAAATCTACAAGTTTTTTTACACAGGCGCTTTCCATGAACTGTTTGAAGACTCCTTGTATTTCAAACAAAGCACACTGCAACAGACATACTGATTGGAAAAGCAGATATGAGACTCTAGTTGCCGGTTATCCTAAACCTAGGAGCCTCGCTTGGATGGAGGCCTGGGAACATAGTGGTTATGCTGATAACCACAAGGTCAGTAGTTCGAAACCACCAGCTGCTCTCAGGGAGAAAGACAAGGCTTTCTACTCCTGTACAAAAGATGCGGCTGTCTACTCCTGTGAAGACTTAAAGTTTTGAAAATCCAAAGGAACAGTTCGCCTCTGTTTTTTTAGAGTGGCTATGAGTCAGAACTGACACAATGACCGTCCGGTTTTACTAAGCCTTTGATGACTATTAAAGACATCTGTAAAACTAAAACAAGGACGCTCTTCTCACTGATTCTGAGAAGGAAGAGGGCAGAGATAGCGACTCCCATTGCTGCTAACATATAGTGGGTTTAAAAAAGTTTGCAAATATTCACTAAAATTCTCTGAACTTTGATTTCTAATAAAGCAAATAGATAAATAAAACTCAGAGAAACAAAAACTCCCTGGGACCCTCAATACATTTTAAGAGTGTACTGGGCTTGAGAACCGCTGTCAGAAAACGCTCTGTGCTAGAAACATGCTCGTGAGTAAAGAAGGGGACCGGATTTTAACCTGGGGAACGCATAAGGTAACAAAGTGGGAAGCGTCATTTAAGACAGTGTGCTATTGGAGAAAAGACCTAAGTAAAAGTCTCAAGCCTAGGACCAAATTCATTGTTTAAAAGGGACATGACGATTTTCACCTGTTAATATTTCCAGTATGTGAAAATTCTGAGAGAAAGACAGTCTTGGAGAGGAGAGGGCCAGTAGAATGATAAATGACTAATACAAGCTTTGTGGAATTCACTTGTTAAAGTGAAGACTTTTAAAACGTTTATGCTTACTGATTCAATAATTTCCCCTTTAGGAACTGTTTCGCAAATAAGTAAACTGAAGTCTGGAGAGATGGCATACAACGATAGTTTCTGGGAATTATATTAATAATTAGCTTAAGGAATCATGCCAAAATGAAGAAATCACTTTATGTACAAAGATGGCCACTAAAAAGATACACTTATGAAAAAAAGCTGTAACTTAGAATTATTGATATAATGTAACATTATAAATATCAAGCATAACAGAGATAGCAACACAGACTAATGCCAAGAAATACCACTCAAAGGAAGATATAGAGGAGTATGTTAAATTACAGCTGTTTTAAAGATTTTGAACAGAAAATAGAAAAGTCAAAGTAATTTCTCTGACTTTTCTATTTTGGCTATAATTCTCACATTTTGAGTTGATCATTCCTTAGCAAAAATAAACATTTCAACACAACAAATCATAAAGCATAAATAACTTTTAAAAATAATTGTACATATGACAAAACGGTCCCCACCCCCAGCCAGTCCTGGGGCTCTGGGGCTTGGCTCCAGGGGAGTCCCTCTGGGACATGGGGGTAGAGTGAATGGTGTGAACCTTTGCTGGGCATGCCTACACAGTAGGGGGTGCTGGGCCCCTCTAGGGTTTCCTGTGTGGGCTCCGATAAACTTCTTCTCTTTGGCTTAAAAACAACAAAAGATCAAACATTTTCTTTTACTCACTTATAGTCTCTCTCCCAGAACTTCACCGGCCGAACATATGAAGTGATGAATATCGCGCTTCCCAGGAAAGGGCTGAGTGGAGTGGAGAAGAAGGCTGACACCGCAGCCTGCACAAACAGCATGGCCGAGTCTGCGGGAAGGCTGGTTAAGGAACGTAACGTTCTCCTTAGCACCAAGTTACAAATGCATCTCCCAAACATGTAAATTACAGCAACTGCAAGAGTGAGATTCACGGCAGAACACCAAGGGAGTACAAGCAGGAAGAAAGACATACACCAGAAAGTACACCCTAGCATGAGACTGCAAAGGGACCCAACGGAATGCACGCTGACGTAGATTTGGTGAAAGTCTACTTATCAGTCTTGGGTAGAGATGGTTAGGTTTACTTATCCAGGAGATTAAAATGAAAATTTATAAATGTTATATGAGTCTGTAAATGCTGTAACATTTATGAAGGCACAAATCTTTACTTTTATCTAGAAAATAGTTTCAAGAAATGATGGATAGAAAAATTTACATGTATTCAAATCATGATTATGAAAATTTTTAATATCTTCATTTATTTAAAACTATTTTTAACACATTTTACATGTCTTCAAAGTTTCTTGATTTTAACACTCACATACACAAGCAAAGTTTTCAACCGGCATTCAATGTTAATACCTTTCTCACATTCAGGCATCTGTGGCTCAGATTTTTACAGATGTTGAAGGAATAAAATCAACATGGGTGTGAATCTGAGGAATTATGAATGTGCAATAAGTTATCATACACTAACTATATTCCATGCCCGTGAAAGCTTCTGCCTGCAGACCGCTATTTTCATGAAGGATATGACTGCCCATCTCATAAAACTGCACTTAGAAGGATACGGGGCACTGCAAAGGGCTGAGCAAAAGCATGGAAAGCAGAACCCCACGTGATCTGCCACGGGGCAATGTAGGTGTACACAAACTGCAGCTTATAGAGGAGCTCCCAAAGCTGTCGGAGGAAAGGAAAGCCAATTAGCAAAACAGTTATCAACAAATACGCGAGCGAAAAAATGGAAACGCTTTCTTCCTAACAGGGCCGTGGTATTGAGATTATTTTAATTTTACATTTGTCAAAAGTAAAAGACCTATCGATTACCAACACAATACATTTTATCTTTCAAGTAAAGATTGAGCAAGCTGATGTATGGCCTTGTGTCTCATCTGCTTAAAAAATTCTATGCCCTCCAGTGGCCATACTAGTAATCCCAGCAGAACACAGAAACGCATGCGTGCGTGTGTGTGTGTGCACGCGTGTGTACAAACATGCACTTTCAAGCCTACTACCTGTAAGTTTTAGCATTTGGCAGTGAAGCAGCTCTTAAACGTAACATCAGACTCAAAAACTCAACGCCACTGAGTCAAGTTCGACTCAGTGACCCTACAAGGCAGGGTAGAACTGCCCCTGGATCTCCAAGGCTTGGAACTCGTTATAGGTATAGAAAGTGCAGGCTTGCTCCCTTGGAGTGGCAGGTGATTTTGAACCGATGACCTTGCAATTAGAAGCCCAATGCGTAACCAGTACGCCACCAGGGCTCCTGTACTTCCAAAAGGAGTACCTAGAGGAGATCAGCCAGGCAGGGACAAAGCTGTGAAGCAGCTCTTCCTTCCAGTTTATGAGGGACATTAATTTTGGGTATGTCAGGCATTGCTCATATACCTCAATTGTTACAGTGACTGGTAGCACAATATACATTTTAATCTCATTTACATTTGGATCAGCTTTACTATTTAGCACGTCTTTCCTAGACTGGGCAGGACAAAGTCCAATCTATCGAGACAGAACTACAGAATCTTCGGAGGAACACGCTCTCAACAACTCAGGTAGCTACACTTCAAGCACAGCACACTTTTAAAAACCATCTTCTGGTTGATTTATCAACGAATCTGCTTAACCTCCAATGTACACAAGAACCTCGACTTCAGAGACTGCTGCTGAAGGCCAATGCTCTTTGCGTGACTCAGCAAGCGGACCAGAGTAAGGAAAAGCAGCGCAGGGACCATCACACTGCCGGGACAGGGGCTTAAACGCTGCAAGTCAGAACACTTTTTACATTCTACACGTGACCCAGATTGCACTGAAATCTTCGCTTTAATAATGAAGAAAATGATATACAATTATCGTATATACGCGAGTATAAGCCGAGTTTTTCCAGCACATTTTTAATGCAGTTTTTGTGGTAAAATTAGGTGCTTTGGCAGATATTTGGGTCGGCTTATACTCAAATATATACAGTACATGGATGATGAGTAGTTGGGTTAGTAAAAACATTTTTAAACATTTGATTTTTGGAAAGAAATTGGGGGTACATTTTAAATCTTAAAATAACATGTATCTAAAAGAGATCCCTGTATCTTACGTGCTTAATATCAAATTCTATTTAGTGACCATATAAAATGTACAGGCATGGCTCTTTGTGTTTTGTTCTAAGCATTTAGGATAGTTCCTGGTACATATTCAAATAAATGCTTGAGAAATCAAAGTATTATGAACCCCATTATTATAAGTGAATTGAGAAACAACAAAGCCCACATGGAAGAAGCCTACCCCCACACAAACGCTGAAGACAAATCAGGTGCAGAGGCAAATGCGGCGAAGAAAGCTGACAGTGCCCAGCTGTCAAAATATATAGATTCTGGGGTCCTACAGGCTAGAAGATAAACAACGGGCCATCTAAGTGAGAAACAACAAAGCCCACATGGAAGAAGCACAACAGCCTGTGAGATCAGCAGGCTTCAAAGGGTTCAGGTGTCAGGCATCAAAGATAAAAAAAAATAATCATAGCATTGTGAATGAGGGTGTGTGTGGAGAGGGGACCCAGGGCCCATCATTGGGTAATTGGACATCCCAT
The DNA here is from genome assembly GCF_050624435.1 of Tenrec ecaudatus. NCBI lineage: Eukaryota > Metazoa > Chordata > Mammalia > Afrosoricida > Tenrecidae > Tenrec > Tenrec ecaudatus. Next base: position 33,383,213 of record NC_134543.1, read on the forward strand.
TGAAGAAGGGTTGCGGGGAGAAGACGAGCCAGTCAGGGTGCAGTGTAGTAACGATGAAATATATAATTTTTCTCTAGTTCTTGAATGCTTCCCCCCCCCCCTCCATTATCATGATTCAAATTCTACCTTACATATCCGGCTGGACCGGAGGATGTACGCTGGCACAGATAGGAACTGTAAATACAGGGGATCCAGGACAGATGAACACATCAGGATCAGTGGTGAGAGTGGCGATATCGGGAGGGTGGGGGAGAAAGGGGGAACAGATTACAAGGTCTACATATAACCTCCTCCCTGGGGGACGGGCAGCAGAGAAGTGGGTGAGGGAGACGTCAGATGGTGTAAGATATAACAATAGTAATTTATAAATTATCAAGGGTTCAGTGGGGAGGGGGAAGGAGAGAGGGAGGGGAAAATGAGGAGCTGATACTAAGGGCTCAAGTAGAAAGTAGGTGTTTTGAGAATGAGATCAACAAATGTACAAATGTGCTTGACACAATGGATGTATGCATGGATTGTGATAAGAGCTGTATGAGCCCCTAATAAAATGGTTAAAAAAAATAAGTGAATTCAAGGATTATTTGACTTATGCCTAGGTGTAAGTGACTTTTTTTCCAACCAGTATAATCACATCTATATCATCTATTTAATATTGTAAACTATATAATATGCAATCTGTCTATTCAATTAATACTTAAATTAAGTATTTAATGGTTAATTTAAAATTTAATAGTTAATTTAGATAGTACTCTATTTGCTATCTTTTATCTATATAACATAATATCTATATATTAAATTTGTAAGAAACCACATACAAATGGGCTTAACAAGTTCATGGAAGAAGCCTGGTATCTTTCCACTCCACTTTTCCCATGAACACTTGAAGCCTCTCCTACTTCTTTACACAGACACTTTTCTGTTGCGATAGCCAAGTCCTCTCCTGGTTACTTAGTGTGCTCATCACAAGAGGGAATAAATGGTAAAATGTAGGCTAGCTCTTCTTGAACTAACATAAGACTGAAATATATGATATATATTAAATGCACTGCACCCTATTAATGTAGTTACTCATCTCTAAAACCTTGCCAATTCCATTTTTATGGTTCTATCCTAGATTAAACCTTTACCATAACTGACGTACTTTCAGAACCTCTCAAGCTATTCTCTAAAGCTTTATATTTTCTCTTCCCCAATCCATTTCAAGTGGGGCTGAGCAGGCTAACCCTCCGATGGTTGAGCTTTCCTGGTGTTTTGTAGCTGCTCACATGCTTCCGCTTCTGTTACCTATCACGTGGGACAATGTATCTTAAAATCCTCTGGATGTGGTCAGTATAAATATAAAATCTAAGCACCCTTTAATTTACAACGCTTTCTATTACATGACTGTACAAAGCGCGCCATTGAGAAGAGATACCGGTAATTCAGCGCAAGGTCTGGCTAGGAAGGCGGTACTGCAACCGCAGTTGGTTCCAAGACTGAGGGAGTTTGCGGGCAAACAATCGACTGATACGGCAAGAGGCATCTGAGGAAGATGGAAGGAAGACGCAGTCACTGAAGAGAGCTGGTAGTCCGAGTTTCCCAGAAAGCAGCACGTGAACACGAGCGGATGGTACTGAGGGATGAAGTTCAAGCTGCACTGAAGGCACAGGTGAAAACAAGGACCAGGAATTGGTGAAATGTCAACTGAGGTGCGCCAACAAACGGATGCAACCCTGCAGTGCTCACTCACCTAGTGCAAGAAACTTGGAAAGACAGCCCGCTGGCCAAACGACTGGAAGAAATCCACATTTGTTCCCATTTTAAAGCAAGGTAATCTGAAGGCATGTGGACATTATCAAATAATATTAATATCACATGCAAGGACAATTATACTGAAGGTAATTCAAAAGCAGATGCAGGGATGCGAAGGCAGGAGCTGCCAGAGGTACAAGCTGGCTTCAGAAGGCGCTATCACTATTGACCTTCCAGAACGGGCCGAATGTAACGAGTATCAGGAAGACTTGCGCTTCCTTGGCTATGCAACGGCAGTCAACTGAGGATAACAAATTCTGGTTAACATTGTGAAAACAGAAATTACCAAAGCCCTTAATGTGCTCATGCAAACACCACACATAATACAAGAGGCAGGACAGAACAAGGAGACACTGTGTGGTTTAAAGTCAGGAAAGCCATGTATCAGAGTTGTATCCTTGTACCACACTATCCATCTGTATGTTGAGCAACTAATCCAAGATGAGCTTTGTGAATAAGATCGGAGAAATACTCATTAACAACTTATGATATATAGATGACACAACCTTGCTTGCTGAAAGCTAAAATACCTTGAAGTACTTACTTATAAAGATCAAAGAGCACAGCTTCCAGGATGGATTATACCTCAAAACAAAGAAACAGAAGTCGTCACAACTAGGCCAACAAAGCAGCAGCACGGCAAAGAAAGTAAAGATTGAAGTTGGCAAGGATTTCATTTTACTTGTATATCTAATCAATACTCATAGAAAAAGCAGTCAAGAAATCAAACCACCCAGTGCACTGGGCAAATCTGCTGTGTAAGATCCCATAAAAGTATTTTTAAAAAGCACCGATGTAACGTTGAGAAGTAAGGCACACCTGATGCAGTCATATTTTAATCACCTCATAAGCACATGGAAGCTGGACAATGAATATGGAAGACGGAGGAAGGATTGAGGTCTTCAAATTATGGTGTGGGTGAAGAATAAATATACCACAGATTGCCATAGAATAAACAGATCTGTCTCGGAAGAAATACAGCCCGAGTACTCTTTAGAAGATGGAAAGATGTCAGCTTACATACACATGCTTTGGACATGCTATCAGGAGGAACCAGTGTCTGGAGAAGACATTAGGAACGGTAAAGCTCAGGGCCCCTGGGAAAGAGGAAGCCCTTCAGGGAGACGGGCGCACCAGTGGCTGCTACACTGGGCTCAACCACAGCACTGATTCGGAGGAGGGTCCCAGTCCATGGCATCCAACAATTTATTTAAAAACATAAAATTATTAGTGTTTCTCTCTAACTTGTCTACTGAAGTTAATCTTCTCTCTCTAGCTGTAGGTCTAGATTTTTCACGGACTCTTAAGGCACACCATTGTTTAGGGGATGTTACAGACCCCTGAGTTGATGAAGGACAGGAGTGACTGACTGAAAAGATACTAAACTGAATGAAATATCAGCATAAGCCTCACTGAGTAGTGGTAAGCTGGGGGAGGTGGTTTTGCTCTTATGGATGGAGCATCCCTTCACGTTACCTTGTTGAAGAGTATGGACATGAAGAAGAGGTCCAGGAGCATGGTCTCTGAAAAAGCTGCGCAGTCAAATGTGAAAAAGAGTACGGTGAAGACGACAGTGACGTACTGGTAAGTAGGACTGCTGAAAGAGGATCGGAGCAACTTCAAGCCAGCAATGGTGATCATCAAAGCACCCAGTCTGCGAGAGAGCGAAAGCACAGCTCATCAACCAGGGCGGGGACTATCTGCCCAGGGCGGAAAACCCTCACTTACATGACTAAGAGCCAATCTAAAGGGAAATCTACTTGTCTAGCTGGGAAAATTAGATTCTAAAAGAATCTGACTGCTGTAATATTCACTTAAGAATATTTATTATGCATCTTACCCTCCACATAAGAACTGTCTTAAAAATTATAATTTCTGACTTCTGTTTCTCCAGTTTCTCACCTCTTTCTGGGAATAGAAAGCCCCATCTTAAAAAAGAAAAAAAAGAAAGTCTTATCTTTCTCCCCCGGAGAGGCTAGTGGCTTCGAATGGCAGCCCTACAGCATCAGGGCCCCTTCATATTTCTATCACTTTAGCATAACTGCATCTAGTGCCTGAGAAATACATTAGTGCTTACTCAACGATATGGACCTATTTTACTGAGTAGACCTACAGGATAACTGTGTAAACAACTGCATCTCACACATACACACACACACACACGCACACACACACACACAATAACCAAACTTTCCATCTAATATTAGAACTTAACATCCGCTCATAATATCAGTTCACAATGAGCAAAAATAGGTACTCAGAAAAGGCAAGTCAGAAACAACTTGAACCTCAGTTTCTATTCTAAAAACCAGCAGAAAACAGACACTCAATGTCTAAGACAGCCCATAGTCAGTCCCAGATTAGAGGACTATTATACTTACTCCGTATCCAGGTTTTTTGGACTCGCAATCGTTTCAGCACTGCTACTAAGCTCATTGAGAACAATCAATGGGTAGATGATATTCTTCTCCACAAAAAGGAGCCACACATGGAGTTTCTCAAACCACATCACAGTGGCTGCATCTAACAAGGCAACATAGATCAAGAAGATCATGAGTTACCTACTGCATGAAACAGTCTGGTAATGTGATGAAGAGAGGGAACTATGATGACTCGAACTGAGCTCTATGCAAAACAAACCAAAGTCCGGGTGGCACAGGGTTAAGCACTTGGCTGCTATCCAAAAGGTCTGTGGTTTGAACCAAGGATCTGGGACTCTGCTTCCGTCTGAAAGCCTACGCAGCAGCTAGACGTACAGGCTTCCCCTCTGTCCTCTAGGCTCGGTCTGAGGTAGAATTAACACGGCGGCAATGGTTCTTTTAGGTTTTTATAAATACCTCCCTTAGGTTTTTAGTCAGTCAGTCTACTGTCAACTACTATGACTTTCCAGGCACTCCACATTTGCAATTCTGATATTACTTGAGTTTAATTTCATTTTAAACTTTAATGTTGAAACCTCAGTTTACAACTATAACTTCTCTCATCTGTGCCTAGAACTTACAGGCAAAGGTTGAGCTGTTAAATTGTCCACTCATAAAATGCTAAGATACGTTGCATGCACATACATATTTTATGAGAAGATATGGAATTATGTCATGATCTGGATTCATACTTCCTAAGAGTCATTTTTTTCAGATGAAAGCATCTAAAGTAAACCAAAAGAATTAAAACAGATCTTTGAGCTATTCAAAACAATGTCTTTTAGTTTTACAAAGCTTTCTAATAAACATTTTTTTTCAGCTGTTGAAATCAAGAGGAAAGAACTCAATTTTGCTACAAGTAATTAAAAAAAAATCACTTTATTGGGGCCTCGTAAAATTCTTAACACAATCCATACATACATCCATTGTGTCAAGCACATTGCTATTCCAAGTAATTTTAATAAGTCAAAAATCGTATGCTAATTCAAAATCTATAAAAACCTAGATGAAATGTTCTATGATAAAAAACATGATCAATGATTTATTTTAATGAAAACAATTTATCTTTAAAACAAACTTACTAGCCCTTCTATATGAAAATGATACTGAGAGTTCACCACACAAGGAAAAAGGTTCTTTTCCTGACGGTAGCAGTGAAGCAGTGTGGAGTCTTATACAGCTTATGACATTTTTCCTTATTAAAGAGCACTGCTTGCATAGCTATCAGTGCAACCAACTCACTGGTGTTTATAGTCGCCAGGATCAGACAGGTGAGGAAGGAAGGCTACAGTAACATGACGCTTTGTGAGAAGGAAAAGCCAGGTTAGATGTAAACCTTTTATGGCTTCAGAGTTTCCTGAAGAAGGTAATTCATCCTCAAACAACTGACTAGCTGGCTCTCTTTATATTAGTTTACTACCTGAAGCAATGTTTGAGGGGAAAAAAAAACATTTCTATTTGGCAGGCAGAGAATCCACCTGGTCTGGAAAGAGGCTGATGAGACTGTGTCCCCCGCTGGGGAGCAGGTGACGGCACAGAGCACAACCCTCAGCTCTTTCCTTTCAAGCCATCAAAACTGCTCCAGCACCGCCCACCTCTGGTGAAGCAGCTGCTTCTGATGCCAAAAGATTTCTGTTCAAAATTTCGATGTATGGAGACTGATAACAATTTGCCCCTAAATCCCCTACCGCTTTCAGTGAACATTAGCCAATGATATATACATACGTTAAAAAGAAAATAAAAGTGAAAAAGGAATTTAAGAACACTTATATCAGCTTTTCTAATTACATTTTTGATATCAAAGGAAAAAAATATAATTGTAAGAAGTAATGCAGAGGGCTTAAGTGAAGAGTAAATGTTTTGAGAATGATAAGGGCAACGAATGTACAGATGTGCTTTACACAATTGATGTATGTATGGATTGTGATAAGAGTTGTATGAGCCCCCAATAAAACGATTAAAAAACGGAGGAGCTGATACCAAGGGCTCAAGTAGAAAGAAAAAAAAAATCAAAAGGGCAGCATTACTCAAAGGCAAAACTCTGTGGGTTAGGTAAAGAGGAACAGAAATATGATACACAAAGAGGATGTGGAATGAGTGATGTTACATTAAAAAGAGCGCAATGAATGAGCTGAAAAAGTGTGTATGAAGTGATTAATGTAAAACTGATGATCTGCTTAAAAAGGAGAAAGAGGAAAGTGTTGATTGAACTAATGAGCTACCCCTTCCTTTGAAAAGGGCATTTTTTAGGAGACGGAATGGGACTCTGATGATCTTTCTAGACATAGAGTCTAACAGTGAAAACAGAACTATCAGCACATTCACATTGTACTTGCCAGAGAGCACGCTCTCTTCGTATGAACTTGAGTGAGCTATGCTGTGCCAATATGGGCTCATTGACCACACCAAGGTGTCACATTAATGCAGAATACAGTAAGGGAAACTGTGTAAAGTGAAAAGTACCACCGCCATGGAGGGCTCCAACTCACTCAGACCCTGTAGGGCAGAGGAGATGCCTCAGGGATCCTGAGGCAGGGAGTCTTCCGGGAGCAGCCCGCCAGTGTGGCCAAGGGTCTGGTGGGTCCCAGCCACAGACCTTGCGCTCAGCAGCCCAGGGTCTAGCCCACGGCACTCCTCTCTGTCAAGTCGGCTCAATTTTACTATCATCTAAATCTGCTCCCCAAAGAGTGCCTATTAGTTAACAACCAAACCCCAAGCCAGCGAATGTAGAAGGAGGGGTGGAACTGGAGAGCAGCCATTAAGCAACCAACAAATAATACCTGGTTCAGACAAGAACCACTGAATGGTGCTAACACTTAGCACCCGGACTTTTATATGTGAAGAGAATGCATGCTTTTAATGTAGGTCGTGTCTAAGTGATCGTTTTTATTTACTGCCAGGTGAGTCCTTCTCCTTCACAAAGCACATTATTCAAATTTTAAAAGGAAGCAATGAAACACAGATATTTGGAGATGCATACATAATGGGCACTCAAAAGTACTCATTAACAGAGTGGGGATTTAACAAACAGGAATAGGTTTACCTTTCCCACTGGTTTCAAACCACCACCCAGATAATAATCTAATGGGATCTGCTTTACCCAGAGGAGATCAATGTGGTCTTGTGTGGTCTCCCCCAAATCTATGTCAGAACTAGGACACTGCTTGCAGCTAATGGTAAATGATTGTCAAGTTATCTCCCAGAAGACATCAGCCATCCAGAGCAAGCAGACCCTATTGTCTGTCCCACTGTAAGTGGGGCTCAACTCCTTACTGTTAGGGACAGTAGATTGCTTCCCCGAAAGCTCATAATAAATCAAGAGTCCAGCTCAAGGACAATCAAGGTTAGGCCGCCAGATCCCCCCATTTTGTCACACATGCATATCTTTAATCCCTCCTCTTCCTATAGTGTGTAAAATCCATAGATTGCCCCCCTTTCATTACTGGATTACCTATAGTACAACCCCTTCCTGTGATATATGTCTTTAGCGGGCTTGCATGCCCCCAAAAGATATAAGCCTTGATTAGAGTAAGTCTCTCTCTCTTCTCCCCTCTCCTCTGCCCACAAAGTACCTGGCTGGTGAGATCATGCCCGTCCAGGAGGTGAGCATGCTACCATGAAATGTGTCTGACTCCTTCATTTTACTTCTCTTCTATCTCTCTTATTCTCTATGACTTTACTACAATCTTTCTATCATAATCGTACAATTGTGCCTATAGGACCCGTGATATAGTTTTGAGGGGCTGGTTTCCCCCACAGTCTGAAAATACTCCTCTGCCATTTCTAGCTAACTCCATCAGGAGAGAAATGGACAGAGAACAAAGCAAACTCCTCCTGTCCGCCTGGGACAATGAACAAAGGGGACGTTCGATAAGGACAGGCATGGACTTTATAGATTCTCTGAAAGAAGGACATTTAGAGTCTTGCAGGTCATGGGGCCAATGCACAAGGCCCAAAGACAGCAGGAAAGGAACGACAGGGCGTAAAGCGGTAGAAAACCTTTCCAAGTGGACTGGCTTTCTTTTAGTGTGGTTTTACACTTTATCCCAAATTGGGCTACCAGGTATAATCCTCAAATGTTTTCAACTTCTTTTCATTCTATCAGCTCTTTTATACTCCCCTCTGGTAGGATAAGGTGTCTTTGGTAGAAACAGGAACAAAGCTCTCTCTGTTCTCCCTCAGCTCTAATTAAGAGCATTTCCAATGGAAGCCTCCAACACTGATGGGGGTGGGAGGAGGTGAGGAGAACAGAAGGACACAGACCACACAAGGAGGATTCATCAGTAAGACTTGAGAGGTCTGTAAGAGCACTTTAGGGAGAAGCCAGTCCTACTGAATAGGGAGGTGGCATCGCAACAGTGGGGGCTACATTTGACACAAGAGCATCCTGCAATTCATTAACAACTTGAAACCTAAGGAAAACAAACACAAGCCAAGTGTTGCTTGAGGGCACTTGTTCAATGGAGTCACCATTCAACAGAGTAAAAGCAGGCGGGCAAGTGCTAATCGCGTACTTACTTCGAACTTCATACTGATTATACTCCATTGTCTTCAGCAGAGGATGGGAAAACCAGTGCCACGGGAGCTGTTTCCGAAGCTGAGGCAGCACATAATGGGTCACCAAACCCACGAAGCCCACCAGCGCGTACAGCACGTACTTGAGGACAGGCTAAAGGAACGATCATTTGAAGCGCATTAGGCACCGTCCTGAGCACCACAGAAAAACCAATCGTTTGGCAGTTCAACTTTTTTCCGATATTCAACAGCAAAATCAATTTTGAAATTCCAAAGAAATATTTGTCAATAGCATAGGTCCCCAACTTAGGTGTCCTCGAACCTCTTAAAAACGAAACCAATGTCTGTACTGTAGCCAGGGCAAAGTACACGTATCTGCTTTGAGAGCCCTCTTGGGACTGTTCTAGAGCCCCTCAGGCCTTTGGGAAACACTGGGAGTCAGTGACTGCTCACACGTTAACCCACTCCCCTGACATCATGTCCAACTATATTGGGCTTCCCAGGCTGCAAATCTTATAGGAGCCAAAGTTTCTCTCTCGTCCACAGAGCAGCTAGTGGGCTTGAACCACAGTCTTGCAGGTAGCAATCTGTCACATACCTGACTGTGCCACCAGGGCACCTTGTTCAGGTATCACAGATATTAAACATACGCTAACTCCTTTCCTTGGGTCTGACACTACTGTGTAATAGGGGATGGCTTGAGCTAGACTGCTTGCTATTTCAAGATTTTTCTATAAGACTTACAGAGGAATGCATGAAATTATTTTAAACTAAGAGCAATCAATAAAGGATGCTAGTTAAATAAATTAAGTCTGACACAAGAGCAGAATGGGATGAGGTAAAAAAGCGCTCTATTTCTGTGCCTCTGACGGGTATATTATTGGAAGACAGGCTTTATATATGACTACATTTTAAAAAGACGAAATCAGGTACTTCAAATATTCAAATTAAAAGTTATATATTTAAAAATTAGAACCTCATGGACTCAAAGGAGCTCACTGAATTTTACTCAGTTTGTCAGTACACAGGGGTAACAGTTCAAATTGGAAGAGAATTAAAAACAGGCAAGCCTGTGAAATGAAATCACACAGCATAAGCTCTCACTCTAGCTCCGTCTGCTTCCATAAGGATTTACAGCCTCGGAGCCCCTGTCCTCTAGGGTGGCGAGGTGCCTGAATGGACTCAACACAGCAGTAAGTGAGGCTTTGTCCATTCCAGTCAATGGAGCAGCGAGTCTAGTTTTAATTTCACATATGCAACAGCCCCAGCAGAGTAACCAGACAACACTGGGGAGGAAAGCGTGCTGATCTTGAGAAAGGAGACACATGAGGTGAGCCATGGAAGGGCCTCAGCTTCCTGCCTTGAGAGTCTGCAGGTTGCAGCACAGGGGGGAACCTGGCATTCCCCGAACTGAGAGTTTGGGAAACACAAGGAGACTAGAGGCCAACAGACCCATGCCAGAGATGAAGTACTACACAGAGCGAGAACACTGAAGAGCTGCAGAGAGTCTTCCTGAAGTACTGATGAAACACCACTCGCGGCAGGTGTGAGGAAACTGCACACGTCTGGGAAAAGAACCATTTGGAAGGAGAGGAGGGACAGTGTCCAGACCTCAGACAAGACCACGAAGAGTACCTAGACCCAGCAGCCAGAAGAGATGGCTTGAGATGTATACGGCCCCAGGCAGAGTACTGAGAGGGGCTATAAACTCTCTAACCATTGTTGGTCCCACCTATGAAACCTCAAATACAAGACCTGAAAAGATCACACTCTCCTCACAGAATTTAATTGTATCCCAGAACAATGTTAAAGAGCGTTCTACACATACAAAAATATGTAGAACACAACAAGGTACCCTTGGTCGTTTGGCATGTTGTCAGTATTACCAGGGATGCAAAGAATCCGGAAAATAACAATCCATAATGAGGAAAAAATAGTCAATAAATCAAAATCCAAGTAATTGGTGACACTGATGTTCAAAATTGATAGACAAGGGTATTGAGAATTATTAATACTGAATTCTATATATTCAGAGAGTTAAGCAGAGGATTTGAAGACAGATTAAAAAAAACATATTGAATTTCTAAAGATTAAAACCACACAAGATGGGATTATACATTATGGAAAAGACCAGTTAACTTCAAGACATAATAACAGAACCTCTTCAAAGTAAAATATTCAAACTAATTAAAAAGAAGGAAGCACCAGTATGCTGTAGTACTTAAACCGGCCTAACCTCAAAACTCACAGTCACTGAGTTGATTCTGACTCACCGTGACCAACACGACAGAGTAGAGCTGCCTCTGTGAGTTTCCAAGACTATTAAACTCTTTACAGGGGTAGAGAGCTACCCTCCAAAATAAACCAAGTCCACTGCCATTGAGTCAACTCTGACGCAGTGACTCGGTAGGGTTTCAGAGGTTGGAAATCTTTACTGGCGCAGACAGCCTCATCTTTCTCTCCTGGGACTGCTGGTGAGTTTGAGCAGCAACCTTGTGGTTAGCAGTCCAACCCTTACCCAAGAGCTCCCCTAAGATCTACGAAACTGGATCCCCATGTGGTGGAAGAGGGGTGAGTGTGTGACAGGAAGGAGAAGGACAAGAGTAATGCCTACAGTTTCCCAAACTTAAAAAAAAATCATCAGGATTTGGCAACTAACAACAAAAATTTAAAATATATACCCCCAAATTTGATGGAAATTATAAGTTTATGGGATTCAAGCTCTATGAACTGCAAGCACAAAACCAGGGAAAAAACGACACCACTGAACTTCATAATCAAACTGCTCACAATCACCAGTGAAGAGGCCACCTTAGAGCAAGGACAAGCTGAGTGTAGAGGGAAGCAACTATGACAGCAAGCCTCGTGCTGGGAGCAACACAAATGGGAAGGCAGTGGTCCAGCACCTCTAGTAAAGTGCTCAAGGGCAGCACAGTCACCACACAATTCTGTAACCAGGGATGCAGCTTTCAAAACACAGGGGAAAGTTCAAGACTGAAGTCAAGCAGTGTGTTGACTTGCACTGCAAGGAGATTTACGGGAAACCTTTCAGACAAACCTAGTGAAGATAATGGGTCTGTGTAACACAGTGAAAAGCCCTAGAAATGGTCCTTACTTGGCCTACAGGTGAGAGGAACTGTACCACTTTTCCATCTGACGGTATTCTAGACTTTCAGCTGAGTAGGGTGCTTTGGCAGTAGATAAATGTGTCTTCCGCGTGGGAAGGTTGCGGGTCAGCAGGCTTTAGAGGGAAGCTTGTGCAGTCTCCAAATGCTATCTGCCTCGTTTGTCATTCCCTCCTACCCCTTATCAGGATAGGGCTCCACCACCAGGAGAATACCCAAGGAGCGGTCCTTTGTTACTTCCAATACCCAGTTGTTACAGACTGGTTTCTATAGAGGGGTTCTGTCTCTAGGAACACTTGCTCTGGGGAAGCCAGCTGCCATTTCATGAGGACACCCGGCAACTTGTTTTGGGGCTCATGTGGAAAAGATGTGAGGTCTCTTACCATTAGTCAAGGGAACACAAAACAAAACAAACAAGGCTTGCAAACCACTAGCCCCAGATGATGGAAACATCATAGAATCATCCGGCTAAGACATTCGCAGATTCATGCCCCACCCCCCAAAACGGAACTGATCAATGGTTTTGTTTAAAAAACACAAAAGGCACATATTTCAATACAAAGAAGACATGTTATAATCAAACCAGAAATGAATCTGAACAGTTAGTTACTTTGCTCCAAATAAAAGAACAAAACGTAAATGATGATGGCAACAAATGTATAAACGTGTTTGATACAATGGATGTATGTATGGATTGTGATAAGAGTTGTACAAGCCCCCAATAAAATGACTTAAAAAAAAAGAACAAAATGTTCCTTACCTGCAATACTGTGAATACTGTGCTTACATGAATAGCAAAATACAGCACGCCAATGACAATGCACACGACAAGGTCAGACTGTAAACGCTCACTCTGTGAGACAAAAGGGAATCATCAAGAGGCCATTATGTACATAAACTCACTTGTTCCATGTAAACTAAAAGCCAAGTTCCTTAATTCTCAACTAGTAGAGGTTAGAGGGGAAAACAATCTCACTCACATGCATTTTAGAAATTGCTTACATACATTAGTTACAATACATCTTATTTCCTGCTTCATTTCCCCTCTCCTGGTTTGACACTAACGCCAAGGAAACCACCATTTATTTAGCTGCATGTGTTGACTAACAGGTCGCACTGAGACTTTCAAATCTTCCTTTGGTAAATTGATTTTATTACTTATAGAAGTACATCCCCTTAAATAATAAAATTATATTTCCATTGGTCTTTTGAAAATGTGTGTGTGCATGCTGCCCCATTTTATTCCCGAGACTTGATTCTTTTACAAGTTGTTAAAAAAAATCATAACACTCATGTAAGCTTTGTTAAATCAAAATATTAAGATATTATTTAAAGTAGATTCAAAATATCTTATAATATTTAATATTGAATATTCTTTGTTAACATTAAAACTCCAAGAAAAAAATTTAAATCAAAACTTTAAACTATGCAATTTTGTATCTTTCAAGTTTTCAAAAACACGTAAAAATCATGTCCACTGAAAGTAAATATTTAATTTAAGGCCTATATAAATCCAGTCTTCACAAATGAAAATAAGCTAAGTCAGCGGTTCTCAACTTGTGGGTCATGACGCCTTTGGGTGTGTGTGTGTGTGTGTGTGTGTGTGTGTGTGTGTAACAACCTTTTCATAGGGGTCACCTGATTCATAACACTAGCAAAATTATAGTTAAGAAGTAGCAACAAAAATCATTTGATGGTTGGGGGGTCACCACAACATGAGGAACTGTATTAAAGGGTTGCAGCACAGTACAATTAAGACCACGGATCTAAGTAATTTGGTATAGGGTGTTTAATGTATTATCCTACATATATGAATCGATAGGATTCATTTAAAAATAATTATTATAAAATGCAAGTAGCATAACAAACTCAGTGCATAAATAAATTACTGCATTTACCTTATTATATTATTTTTCTCTCTTTCAAAAACAGGTACATAACTTTTCAAACTGCCCTTGTTAAAATTCAATATGGCTTACAAGAATAGTTTGTATCACCAAGCACAACCACAAAAACCAATCTCATTTGTTACTACCGTATACACTTGAGTATAAGCCAACCCGAATATCAGCCAAGGCACCTAATTTCATCATAAAAACTGTATTAAAAATGTGCTGAAAAACTCAGCTTATACATGAGTATATACGGTATTTACTGTTCAGATGCTAGTTTAAGCTGAAGAGGATATTCTATGAACAATGACAGTATTTACTAAATTCTACCTGACCCAAAAAGGATGTTTAACATATTGTTTTATGTACAAAACAAGTTTGAGAAATGAATATTTCCTATATATTAAAATTTTAAATAGAAGCAATCAACAACCTATAACTAGTCTAAGTCATTGTAACTACACATCTCCCTCAAATACTTAAGACTCTTCCAAAGTTGTTCATTATAGAATATGATGAACTTTAAGAAGTCACATCTTTTAAGTGATTTTAAAAAGCTAAAACTTACAACAGAATTTCTAAGTTTTTCAGGCAGTGGATCTTTTACTTCTGATAAGGGGTCTTCTGGATTTTTCTCTTCTGTTTTTGGAAAAATCTTGGATTGCACCAAAGCGCTTTACATTAAAAAATAAGAGAAAAGAGAGAAAAAAAAAAACAAAACAGAAAATACCAAATTTATAATGTAAGAATACCAGTACATTAAATATCAATTAAAAATTCAGGTAGAAAAAAATACAGTTACTTTTAAAACCTAATATAGAACTAGGCTAAGAGATATTGGGAAGATATAGCTTGGAATTAAATTGGAAAACAATGCCATCTTTTGTATATTTCTTTAATGGAGTAATTTATTTCACTTACAAAAGGACAGATGGATCACTACTTTGTCGGCTGAGGTGATATGAAACAGCTACTAACAAACCACAAAAAATGGAGAAGAGTACTGGAATATGCTGGCCATCCCAAGAATCCTGTTGGAAACAGAACAAAATATTTAACACAGTAGTCTTGTTTTATAAGTAAGCCTTTTATTTCTGTATTTGGAGAGAGATTCTTACATTCAACAAGAAACTTTTTAGTGGTAGTATTGATTACACTTTATTCCAGATAGACTGAAGCTCGCTGCTTAGGAACATGAGCATCTAAGTTGTTAGCTTATGTTCAGATTTCCTTTAGCACCGCAGCTATCGATATACATGCTTCTGATGCATGTCGATGTCTTTCCAATGTTCAGGGCTATGGATCTCAGAGTAAACGATGACTCCCTTCTGAAGACTAAACTAATTATTGGTGCTTTCAGATGGTCTGTCAGTTCTGACGGATGTCCAACAAAATGAAACACTGCCTGGTCCTGCACAGTCCTCACAATTGTTCGGCCTGAGCCCATTGTTGCAGCCACTGTGTCCATCTACCTTGTAGAGGCTTTTTCAGCGCCCCTCTACCAAACACGGTGTCCTTCTCCACCATGGACTGGGTTCTCCTGTCACGTCCAAAGGAGGTGGAGTCTCGCCTGCCATGCCTCTAAGAAGCTCTCTACTCCACCCAAGGCAGGCACAATGCAACACATGAGGCAAAATGTGGACATCTGGCCCGGGACTTTCTTGATGGCATTGCTTACGATCTGTGCTTAGAACCATTACATCCCACAGACACTGAGCATTAAGTTAATGTGCTAAGTGCCTTCCGAATGAATGAATTGGATAGTCCCAGAAATGAATAAACCAAAAGCTAACTTCCAAGGTCAACCAAATGTGTGGAACCCCATGAGTGTTTTGCTCACTGTAGTATATCCGGTGTCTCCCAGCAGGCTATCTGGCAACAGAGTGGACAGTAAGGATAAATAGCTGGCATTTCTAAAGGGTGTGACAGACACCATTCTGATCCATCTCTCTTAGGAGGTTTGGGGAGGAAGAATGGTAGGGGTGGGAACCATATGTTCATACTGGTTTTGCTTTATTAATCATGATCCAAATTTCAGCAATCTCTTAAAAACCAGAAAACCTGGAAAGTTTACACACATCAAAAGGAATGCAACTAAAGTGGTTATAAAAACTCAAAAACAAAACCAGACCCACTGCCATCTAATTGATTCTGACTCTGACCCTACAGCAGCGGTTTTCAACCTGCGGGTCGTGACCCCTTTGGGGTCGAACGATCCTCTCATAGGGGTCGCCTGATTCATAACAATCGTAAAATGACAGTGATGAAGTAGCAACGACAACAATGTTATGGTTGGGGTGGGGGGTCACTACGACAAGAGGAACTGGACGAAAGGGTTGCGGCATTGGGAAGCAGAGGACACGGTGGAGGCGGCCCCGTGGGTTGCTGAGACTGGCACTCCTCATGAGAGCAGCCGGTGGCGTCAGACTGCTGACCTTGCAGGTAGCAGCCCAATGGAACCACCACATCACTTTTCTTTGCATGTGTGTGCCTGCACAGTAATTCAGTACAATTTAACTATTCCATGATTAATTTAACCATTCACAAATGATAGCTATTGGGTCATGCCCAGCTTTTAGCAAGCACAAGTACTGCTGTAAATGAAATCCTTCCACACAATCTTGGCTCATGCACTGATGCAGACACATTACGTTTATGAAAAGGAGGAAGTAAAATAAAACCATCTAAGAGGAGAGCAGGAAGGAAACACCCATCTTCCTGTCTGTCCTAGGACATATCTACCTGGCAGTTTTACAATGGCTGCTGTTCTGTTATGTAACTACCGAATAATGCCGTTGGTTGTGTTGAGTCAATTTCCAACTCCCGTGTGCAGAGCAGAATTGCTGCACAGGCTTTTCCAGGCTGTGACTGTGGGGCAGCAGAATGCAGGCCCTGTCTTCTGAGGTATCTCCTGGGGGCTTAACCCACCAACTTTGCTGCTAGCAGCAGAGTGCAAAAATGTTTGCACCGCTCACACTCCTTACAGGGCAGCGGCATTTAGATCCCAGGTTAGAAAGCCAACTGCACTCGTTTAGTCTATGGCTATACTTTCCAAAACTTGACCCCAAACACAAATCTAAAACTTAATGCTACAAACTGGTGCCTCTGAGAGAAGCTGGACTTGGATCTTATTTCCTCTGGTTCTTTCCTAGACTCAGCTTCATTTATCCACATTCCACCCTCCCCACCTCACATCCCCCTCTCGTTTTTAAATGCAATCAAATGTCAGATGGTTTGAAAACACAAACCCCCTAAACACCCTCAATCATGTGCACAATTTCCCAGCTACATTCTGAAAAATACAGAATAAACTTAGTATCTACTCAAAGGCAAACCCTACTTTGAAAAGCCTCCTCTGAGATGCCAAAGAAGCTGCTTTTGCTAAAGCCATCAATATGCTATGAATCGCAAAATTCAGAAAACTTTGGGGTGTTTTTTCCCAGACTCAATTTCCCCTTAAAGTTTCCTTTGGGGGAATCTGGTTCACTATTTAACCCTAATTTACTCATCAATTCACATAAGCAATCCTTTCCTTCAATTGTATGTACTTTGGTTGAGGCTGATTAAATGTACCCATCTCTACCCTCAAGTGACGCTACCATGACACCTAGCAACAGCTACTCCTATGGAGCGCCCCAGAAATACCGACAGATAAACACGTCCAGATATAAACAATCACCTTCCTGACCACACTTGCCAGCACACCCAGGGTTCCCAGGTTGCACACGTGTGCCGCCATCCAGCCTGCTGCTCCAGCCTGACCCCACCGAACCAGATGCTCGCCTAGACTCATCTGGGCCATTTCCTCTGCAACCCGGTACTCTCCAGACACAGTCAACATGAATTCTACTTTTAGCCCAGTCCTCCATAATTTTAAGACCGCAGTTCAATAGTCAGCCTATTTCTGATGCCTCCTGCTCACACTTCAGTCTGCTTCATGCTAGGGATCAAATCATTTCCTAACATGTAACTCTGGTCACACCCCAGGCTACCAAAAGCACTTGGATAGTCTTCGATGACTTTCAGGGTAACAAAGAATTCACATCCCAATCCCTCAAGAGATGGATTGACACCGGGGCTGCCACTGTGGGCGCCGCAGTGTTTCAGGGTGTTGAGCTGCGGAACTGACTTAATGGCGCTTAAAAATGACACGATCCTTACTGAAGTTCTTCTTTCCTTGTGAACGTAAAATTCCAGAACTTCTTAGATTAGCTGCTGTTTCCCTTAGAGCAGTGGTTCTCAACCTGTGGGTCGCAACCCCTTAGGAGGTCGAATGCCCCTTTTACAGGGGTTGCCTAAGACCATCAGAAAACACATATTTCTGATGGTCTTACAAGCCGAGACACTGCTCCTCTATCCGTCTCCCGGCAGGTCCGCCCACATGCAGATACGCCCACATATGAGTACCTGGTGTGAAGACTGTTACCCATGCTACACCATGCTTCAAGACAAAAATTCATTTATTTGTCATCAGAAATAAATATTTCGCAGTACATAATTACATATTGTTTTTGTGATTCATCACTGTGATTTGTGTTCAATTTGTAACAATGAAAATACAACCTGCAAATCAGATATTTACATGATGATTCATAACAGTAGCAAAATGACAGTGATGAAGTAGCATCAGAAATAATTTTATGGTGGGGGCCACAACATGAGGAACTGGATGAAAAAGTCACGGCATGAGGAAGGTTGAGAACCACTGCCGTAGACAATATTACATGGTCTTTATAACATGGCAGCTCTTCATCCCTTGCTCCAACTACCCACTCACTATTCGTCCTTCGGAGTTGGAGCAAATGCCACTTCCTTGAATTCCCTTTTGGTTGATCACTGTTCCAAGTTTGCATAACCAGAGCCCTCTACTTTTGCTGCCTCCATTACTCTACACTGAAGGTGAGGGCTAAGTTCATCATCACAGCGCAGCCACGCGCTCCTAAAGCAGCACAGTGCTTCAGGCTCTATAAACGTTGCGAAGTAAGCGAAGCAAGTAGACGCGATGAGCCTCTTTCCATTGTCTTGTCAATCTCATCATCTCTGTCTTGCATTAATCATGAAACATAACCGAAAATATATGCGAGGGGCAGAAAAATGCCAAATTATTATGTTTTCAATTTGGTGATAGTTTTTAAAGAGAAGCTTGTCAGGCTCATGCTGACACTTCCAACCCAATAATGACATTTCAGTTCAGTTCAGTGCAGTGATCTTCACCAGAATGGATTGTAAATTTTAGTCCCTGAACTCATTCTTCAGAGATCTAAGAAACCTTGCTATGAACAGCGGTTACATACATTCCAAACTAAAAATCCAAGATTAACTTCACATCCTGGGATGCCATGCCCACCCCTTACCAAGATCAGCTTAGTGTTTAATAACCTGTATCAAACGCTAACCTGGGGCTGCTGCTTAGCAAAGGTTTTCTTTTTAATATCATTGCCTATTAGATTGCTTTCAAAATCAAAATCAGAATGAGAATAATGTTTAGCCTCTGAAGACCATGAAAACTAATGCTGAAAAAAATGACAGTCGTTAGTTAACTTAAAAACAATATTCATGTAGAAATCTAGCTTTAAGGACAAAACCAGCTAGAATGTATTGCTCACCTTTAAGGCGCCGTGACACAGTCCATACAGTAAGGCCACTGCCACCATGCTACAGATGAAACTGTACAGTGCAGCGAGCAGGCTTGTTGCGGCTAGACAGTCGAGGGAAATGATGCTTTGTTAGCATATCTTAAGAGTTTAACGAAATGGATTTAAGATGTTCTAATATGGGCTATAATTCGGATTGCTATCCTCAATCTTTGACATAGGATAAACTATACTTATCTTGGAAGCACTAAAAATGCAACACAGTGAGGGGTGGGCCTGGGGCGGGGGAAAACATCATCCGTATCATGATTCAGGACATTTATCTGAAGTTAACGAAAATATGGGAAGATGAAGCTTGCTGAAATCTTCAAAAGCTGGAGCTACCTTTGTGTTCATGACAAGATATCGGTCTATATAAACAGAATTTGTGCTGCCCACAGAAACAAATCTGTATTTCCTGTGCTAATTAATTCTCACACAAAATATTACAAGTGCAAAAAATTAACTACAAAGCTGGCCAAATGCAGATGATAACAAGACCAACAAAGAAAAATAGATTCAATGGGATTATTGGAGGGAATATGGGGATGGCTAAAATCACCAGCCTTTTATTTTTAAAATAGGGATAATAGATTTTCTTCATTAGTAATTTACATAGTTGTTATAATAGAAAGCCATAGCAAAAAATTCAGGCAATATTAAAAAAAGCCTACTAAGTAGCTCACGGTTATATAGTATGGCAAAGCTTACTATTATCAATTACCTACATTAAAGCCTCCCCACAGTAGTTAGATTAACATATGACCTATTATAGACCTGAAACTGTCTTCTACCCATTAGCTGATGATGGATGAGAGCAAGCCTGTCTTAATCCACATCCCTTCATGAATTTTCAAAATACTATAGATGCAGAGAAACATAGAAAAGGTTTAAGTTCTACTTAAAATTTAAGCTATAATTTAACCAGCAGAGATGAATTAAATGGATATATACCTACTCTTTATCTATTGATATGGTTAGGTTCCAAAGACCAAGTCATTATGGGACAACAGGCATGATGCCAAATGGAGGATTTCCCCCATTTTCACACTATTTGTCTGTTCATTATTTAGAAAACGATTATAAGAATAACAAAGGCTAAGACTGATGATGTGTCTAGTTATAGATTGCTCCTCTGGAGAATAAAGCAGGGCTGTGTGACTGGAAGGTCCACGGCTCAAACACCCTCCCCTCCCCCTGTGCTGGCACTGGGCCAATACCAACAAAGCTGGTGGTGCAAGGCCAATCCTGTGCAGGAGAGAGATGAAGCGGTCTACTTCCGTCAAGGTTTGCTACACTGGAAGCGCTCCCTGTGGTTGTTAGGAGCAGGAATCGCCTGGATGCCACGGAGAGCTGCCCCCACTCCCGGGCAGAAGCCCTGACTCTCCCAGGTCACAGGGCTTGGTGGGCTTGGGCTTCCTGCAGGAGCTGGGACACTGGACCACGAGGCTCTCCCCAGTTGGGTTCAGGTGGGGATGCCACGACATGCCCAGCATTTCTTCCACATCACCCTGCTCACGCAGGTGGCTTTCTCCTCTTTCTTTCCTTCCCAGACACAGTAATTTGGGGCTGAATGACCTCAGGATGCATATGTGCTGGGAACCCAAACAGGCTCGGTGCTGTCTGTGTGTCCATCCTGAGGCTAGGTCACTGAGGAATCCGGGCAGGCTAGCACACACAGATTTGTACAGGCCACCAGAGAACCTCCTTGAGAGAAAGGATGCTCTCCAGCCACTGCCACTACGCCCATCCCCGAGCTGATTTGCAAAACAGTTGAACAGTAGATTTATACTGCGGTTCCAAATGTGAAGTGTCAGAAAATGAGAGCGTTGGTAGGCAAGGAGGAGGCAGTATACTTGGAAAATAAATGAGGGTGGAAAATGTGAAGTATAAAGAGATACGGACTAAAAATTATAGTAATTCTTTTCCTTTCATATTTTTCTCTAGTTGTACATTGATTTTTCAATGACATCTTAAATAATTAAGTACTATAACGAGGATGACAATCTATAACAGGTGAAAGATGGCAAAGAGGAAAAGTAAATATGACTGGGAACTATCAAGTAGTTATTTTCAACTTCTGAGAATCATTTATTTCACAATAATATTGGTGTGCTCTTATTTTGAAACAAAATCTAAGTATACCCATTCATATCCACATGATCTCTAGAAAGATAATTTTTAAGAGCTTATTTAGTAAAATACCTTTGGATTTTGGTGTTCTAAAAATAAAACAAAACTTAGAAACCATATATATAGGCATATCAAGTGTGCACAGCGGTTCGACATTCAAATATAATGCCCTGTCTCAGGTTCAATGGATGTGGGGCAGGCTATCTTTTGCAAGTATTTAATCAGTCTATATAAATTCCACGCAAGCTCAGTGTAACTTTAGTTTTGCTGTTGTTAGGTGCGACCTAGTCACCTCAGACTTAGTGCAGGTTATTGGCAACAGAATAAACACTGCCCCATCTAGCAGCATCCTCACAAGTGTGTTTGTTTTGAGCCCACTGGTGACACCACTGTGTCAATCTTTCCTGTTCAGGCTCCTCCTCTTTTTGGTGACCCTCGACTAAAACTTTTACCTTTAGACAGCATTTTATTACTTCTTAGAGATTCCAATTAAAGATTATTCCTGGATATTTTACTATGGTAAAAATGACTACTTTTTCCCATGTACAAATCAATTTTTACTCAGTCTTCAATAGGTGTATTTCTAAAACGAAACCAGGAAAGTATTTCAACATTCAATTTACTAATTTCAGCTCTGTAAGAGTAATACTGTTGTTTGTGCTTTTTAAAAAAAGAGTACTCACCATTACCACCAAATATATGAATATCCAATTGCTCACAAAGGTACATTACAAATGTATTCACCTGAGGCAGGAGACCAATAAAAAATACTATTGGGAAACAGAGTGTAAACACTACAAAAAGAAAAAAAAAGGGCATTAAAACTATACCATATGGTCTTGTTCATTTAAAGATTATAAAATATATTACAAAAGGACCCTAAATGAATATATACTATAAAACAAGTTTTAAATTTAATTTTTATCTATTTATTTCTATCTAACTGCTTGTATTAAAATCATTTCAACTATAAACACCACCTGTTAAAATTATTTCAATTGTATTCACATAATAGGACCTTGAAGTACAGAAGCCAAAAGGATATTTTCCATTTCACCTGCTTCAAAACAGCAAAATTACTCTAATATAATAATTAGCTTTTTTCATTCTACTAGCCCTATAGTTTTGCTACTCACTGAGGATTACAAAAAGCAAAATAAACTGATCACTACTCTTATAGACTATATAAATTACTTAACAGTAACTTTTCAAATAAATAAATGTTCAAATCTGAGATATTTTAAAGGCGACTCACCTATAACCAAATCTCTGGCTGATAAAAGAACCAGTGGGTTGGTGAAAGTCACTCCGTACAATTTGAACTTTGCTGTAGTGACGTTTCTGCTACCATAATCCAAGAGCCAAATAAGGCCACAACACAGGCAGAAATAAACTGGTCTACTGTAGGCAATGATACGATTGTGACCCTGAAAAAGATATTTTCAAAAGAACTTTGGTTAAATTTAAGAGTCACAACAACTAGTGAGATCTACGATGGCTTATACTGAAAGGATGCAAAAGGCTTCCATGAGGTAAATCAACATCCTGCGCTTGATGCACTGACTAGAAAAAAGTATCATTTTCATATAAGTCCTCCCCTCCCATCAACAAAACTAAAACAAATACCCACAGGGCCTGAGTCTGATTTAATCATGAAGAAACAATGGACAAACTCAAACTGGGTGGGGGGGATTACAACGTTATAGGCCTGTATGCAACACACATGCCGATATCGTGGAAGACTGAGGAATTAAACCAGTTGCCACTGAATCGCTTCTGACTCATGACAATTCTATAAGTGCCAGAACACAACTGCACTTTGTAAGGTCTTCAGTGGCTGATTTTTAGAAATAGACTGGCCAGGCTTTCTTCCAAGGACTGTCTAGATAGGCTCTAGCAGCCCGGTGGCTAATCATTTACATCCCCCAGGGCTCCGCAGAGGAGCTGCTCCAATGAAAAGAGATGGGAGAGACAAAACGCATGATTAAGGGTTTTCAACTGCCAATTGAGACAACCCGTAAAGTCTGAATAAGATTTGTGGATCTATAGTACTGTATCGCTATGCCCTCTTGGTTTGGATTAATTACATTGTAGCACTGTAAAGGATTGCCGCTGTCAGTTTGCTTTACTGTGGTGGCAAAAGCTGAGCCAGTAAGGTTTCTAATACATGGTGAAAAGGTTTCTCTGGAGCTTCCACACTAAGACAGACTAGACTTCTTTTAAAAACTAGCCAACGAAAACCCTGTGGACCGCAGCAGAATGCTGTCTGTTACACACTGGGAGATGAAGTCATTGGGCCCGAAGGGATTCAAAGCACACTGATCACAGCAAAGAAGTGGAGCACACTAAGGGTTGAGAAGATGATCCAGCCAATGCTCTGTTCTGAGGGCAACTAGCAGGACTGCAAAGGAATTTATATTCTTTCTCGGAAACAGACCGGGCATTTAGAGACAGAGGTAATTCAGAGGTAAACAGGGATCTCATGCCTGCAAATCCACTCCAACAGTTCAGAAAAGCATGAATAACATGGTGGTGGAAGTGGCGGGATGTGTTTGAGACAGGCACAAAGAGATTAAGCACACACAGTGAAATGTTAATATAGAGAAGATGGAAGAAAGGTACTGCACATTCTGTGTACTGTCATTGCATTTTTCTATAATCTGAAACTATGTAAAAATAAAGTTAAAAGAAAAAGCAAGGTTTCCATATAGTACTACACTTTAAAACATTTTTACAAAATAATGCATGTCCATCAGTCAAAAGAACATCATTTGCCTCTGTTTTCCTATCATATCAAAATATATCAAATTAAATTATCCAACAGCCATGAGTTTATTTTTTAAAAAACATTTTATTAGGGACTCATACAACTCAACTCATCACAATCCATACACACATCAATTGTATAAAGCACATCTGTACATTCTTTGCCCTCATCATTCTCAAAGCATTTGCTCTGCACCTAAGCCCTTTGCATCACAGCCATGAGTTTATATGACCCATGCTTACCTTATTGATAACCTTCTCCTGAAATAAGCTGCCAAACAATGAGTTATTATGCTAATTTTCAACCAAGATTTAAGAGTCCACTACTACAGTGCCATTTTAGTTTATGTAATAAATCATTTACTTTGCGACAGTACCAAATATAATAGATGAGCAAATACTACCATAAATCTTAATTCAATCTGACATATGCCAAAGAGGAACAAGGGGGAGACTGACTTCCTGCAGGCTGCTACGGAAGGTGAGTAACAGAAATATTAGAAGGACTTACGTGTCTGGGAGAAGAGGAATCTGGCTGAACACTCTAAAAGAAAACCAGAATGACAGATTATACTACTGAAATCCTGGAAATTTCACAAGCAATGTTCAAAATAATTTCAATATACCACCATGAAGAAACTGCCTGTATTAATGCTGTTCGACAGGTGAAACAGTCAACTTCAGGAAGTTGGTGTCATTGTGACATTAAAAACATCCCACAGTTTTCCCGATTCTAAACTTTATTATTGTTAATAATTTGTATCTAGCTTAATGCTTTGAAATTGGCATATGGTATTGTAATGATGGTAAGATCTATTTTATTTTTTATCATTTTATTAGAGGCTCATACAACTCGTCACAATCCATACATGCATCAATTGTGTCAAGCACATTCGTATATATGTTGCCATCATCATTCTCAAAACACTTGCATTTCACCTAAGCCCTTGGTATCAGCTCATTTTTCCCCTCCCTCCCCACTCCCCCGCCCCCTTGATAATTTATAAATTATTATTATTTTGTCATCTCTTATACCATCGTCGGTCTCCCCTCACCCACTTCTCTGCTGTCCGTCCTCCAGGGAGAAGGTTATATGTAGACCATGTAATCTGTTATCCCTTGCTCCCTCACCTTCCCTCCACCCTGCCAATATCTCCACTAAGATCTATTTTATAGCTTGCCTTGTTACATCAATCAGTATATTTAAAGTAGAATCCTTTCTCATGCTACAGTACTACATTCAGAAAACATACAATAACATGGATAGCTTTTAAGAGTCCTAGTCTGGCTGCAAATTCCAACCTATCGTACAATACAATAGTACAGGTATTACATATATCACGTGCATTTTCACAACAAAACGATCAAAGTACAAGCCATATCTTTAGTAAGAGACTTTACCAATTTTCCATTAAAATGTTGAAAGGTACTCTGCAGACTTCCCACATCAGGACTCTTCCCTCAAGCTCCCATTCATTTCAAATAGCACACCAAACAATTTTACTAGGACAGGCTGTCGCTACCCTTTAATTCTACTTTGGAACCAATCTAACTGAATCTGGTAAATTGTCCTTGGCTAAATTGGAAGCCAAGTTAAACATTTTCAACTCCAACACAAGTTCTCCAATGCTTCTGTTTCTACCATTCTTATTTCTGTTTATGATATTACTGTTCTTCTAGCCAACTAAGTTCAGAAGACTGTCATTTTTCACCTTTTCCATATATTAGACTGAAATTAACTGTATAATGGAAAGTGAAGATAAAATAAATTCAACGGCTTAAGGTAGTAAAGGGATAGATTACGGTGGGTGCAATGAAAAGCAAGAACAAAAAAGGCTGCCAATTTCAACACAGAATTCCATTTAATCAAAGGGACTTGATTACTTGTTACCAGGGATCAAGAAGGAAGGAAGGGCAGAGGTGCTAAGATTTTGAGTCTCTAGACAATTGTCAGAAGCAAAGGAATTGGGCAAGACAAGCATTTTGTCAGAAGACAATGGCTTATTTTAAAACTGCATTTCACTGTCTCCTAAGTATGTAGGGCTGAAGTGTGAGAGGGAGGTGAAAACATTGAGCTGTAAATCTGCATACATCTAGGGGCCAAAAATGTAGGAATAAAAGATGGTGCTTTCAGTAGTAGGGAACTGCAAACAGAGAAGACGGGCCAAATAAGGCAAGGTCCCAGCAAAGTCCCTTAAAAGTGGTTCACAGAGAAAGCTGATGGTGCCCGGCTATCAAAAGATATAGTGTATGGGGTCTTAAAGGCTTGAAGGCAAACAAGCGGCCATTTAGCTCAGAAGCCACAAAACCCACATGGAAGAAGCACACCAGCCTGTGCGATCACAAGGTGTTGAAGGGATCATGTATCAGGCATTATCAGAACAAAAAATCTTATCATAGTGAATGATGGGGGGAGAGTGGAGTAGAGACACAAGGCCCATTTGTAAGCCACTAGACACCCCCTTATAGAAGGGTCTCAGGGAGGAGATGAGCCAGTCAAGGTACGATGTAGCAAAGATGAAACATACAACTTTCCTCTAGTTCCTAAATGCTTCCTCCCCAGCCCCCACTACCATGATCCCAATTCTACCTTACAAATCTGGCTAGACCAGAGGAGGTATATTGGTACAGATAGGAACTAGAAACACAGGGAATCCAGAGCGGATGATCCCTTCAGGACCAGTGCTGAGAGTAGTGATACTGGGAGGGTGAAAGGAGGGTAGGTTGGAAAGGGGGAACCAATTACAAGGATCTGAATGTGACCTCCTCCCTGGGGGATGGACAACAAAAGCGGGTGAAGGG
The DNA here is from genome assembly GCF_050624435.1 of Tenrec ecaudatus. Taxonomy (NCBI): domain Eukaryota; kingdom Metazoa; phylum Chordata; class Mammalia; order Afrosoricida; family Tenrecidae; genus Tenrec; species Tenrec ecaudatus. The sequence continues at coordinate 33,410,290 of NC_134543.1, forward strand.
AGACATCAAACAGTGCAAGATACGACAAAATAATAATTTGTAAATTATCAAGGATTCATGAGGGAGGGAGAGCGGGGAGGGAGGGGAAAATGAGCTGATGCCTGGGGCTTCAGTGGAGAGCAGATGTTTTGGGACTGATGAGGGGAATGAATGTACAAATGTACTTTACACAATTGATTTATGTATGGATTGTGATGAGTTGTATGAGCCCCTAATAAAATGATTTTTTTTAAAAAGTGGTTCACAGGAAAATGAAGCCCCAGCAAAGGAAAACAGTGAGAAGCAGGAGAATCAGCAGGGTGACATGGAGTCACTGATCAACTGTGAGACTATGAGAGTGGGGACAGGACGAAGTGATGTTAAATGATGCAGCAAAGATGGAGAGAAGCAGGACTAAGAAAAGGACACTAGATTTTGCAATTTGGAGATGACCAGAAATCAAAATTACTATCATTTCAGTTCTTCGATGAGGAAAGATGGCATAGATGGATCTTGAATAATGGAGTTGACCCAGGTGGCTTATTCCAAATGTCTATGTCTGACTATAAAGAGAAACGAGGAAAGCTAGTTGTTATTACAAACAGAACTAAACTAATAGCTTTCAGAACGGTAGAAAAAAATTGTTTTTCAACTCACTGCTATTGAGTTGATGCTGATTCTTAAAAACCTTGTAGGATAGAGTGAAACTATCCCTATGGGTTTCAGAAACTGCGGCCCAACATGAAACCCAAGACAGAGCAAGGGTATTGGCTGATTAAGAACAAAACAGAAGGAAATCGTTAATATTGACAGAAACAGGAAGAATTAATTCATCTGTGATTTTGCACAGATGGCGAAGAATTAGACTTCACATTGTTATTGAGGTATTTGATTCTCTTATTTCTTGAAGCTCAAAACAGGATTTAAAATGTTAAAGATACTATTAAAACAGTAACAACGGGGCATCAAGCCCCTCCTTTCAGTGTTCTCAAAAACCATGTGCACGAAGCATTGGCGTAATACCTACAGGGACAGATTTGAATAGAATTCACCCACAGAATAGAAGACTCAAAAGTGAGACGGAGAAAAGTATTGTCGATCAAAATTCATTAAAAAAATGTATACTTAGTTTCCACAAATGTCCAAATACGTGCTTTTAATATAAAGCATATTTAAACTGCTCCAATTATATACCATTAATTTTACTGTTAAAATGTACTGTTTCCTATCCAATGGAAGGTACAACCCACTGCCACCCAGTTGATACTGGCTCATAGTGCCGCCGGCCCCCCTACTATGTACTTTAGTGAATTATCTGAAACCTGCTTTTCCTGTAAGTACCGCTCCCTAGCAGGAGGAGTAGAAAGAATGCCGGTACCTTGAGCAGTGAGTACTGGCAGCCCGCTATCACCAGGCAGAACTGGAATACCCAGATATCTCGGAAAAAACCTTGGATGAGAAGAACAGATCCCAAAAAAGCCACAAGAATAGCCAGGAGGACCGCTAACACGTTTTCCAGGATCTCACGATTCCTGTAGGCAGAAAAAATGCGAACAATAGATTAAGTATCGTATCTATAACCAGAGTTGATTTAAAGGAGATGATTTCACGGAGGAGCATAACATGATTGCTGACATCTTTTAAAAATAAGTTTTCTTTTCTTTTCCTGAAAGAGTTGCCAAACCCAACTGCTTTACTGAGTTTTAAAATTTATTTCCAGTGGTAAAAGAAAAAGAAAACAATTTAACCAAACCAACATTTCAAACATGCACTATTCGGCAACACTGCCTACATTCACCATGGTCTGTACCTGTCACCCTTATCCTCATCCCATCAGTCATTTCTATAAACAGAACCCCGTGCCACGCCTTTTCCTTCCTCCGCCCCTTCATCTCTGGGAACTGCGAGTAAACACTAGTCTCCTTTGTCCATGGCATGTAAACGGGGACACTGTCCGTCTTTTGTGATGGCCGTATTTCACACAGCATAATGGCTCCAGGGTTCATCCATGCTGCAGCATGTACTGCCGTGTGCCATCAAGTCAATTCTGACTTGTACGCAGCTCTAGACAACAAGCCTAACGATCGCATGGGGTCTTCTAAGCTGTGATGATCCTCTGGGAGCTTGGTTTTGCTCGGATCTCCATGAGAGCACACTGCCCTGGCTGTTCCCCCTGGAGAGCTGCTGGTAGGTTTCAACGGCTGACCTTTTGGGTGGCAGCTGAGCTGAAAGTTGAACTTCACTTCTCTTTAAGCTGAAGAGCATTTTGAATACAGTTTGGGATCTAACTGAAAAAGAAACCACTTTTTCATGTGGGAAGAAAACAATTTCTTATTACAAATAACGTATGTTACACTAGATTATGAAGTGTAAATTGAAACAAAATGTTTTCATTTTGATTTTAAGCTTTCACCTTTGGGGTATATGCATTTCTTTCAATTTTGTTGCAAAATAACTAACCAAATTGTATCACAAATAAGGACATACACAAAATCCAAGTTTCAAAAAAAACTCAACATAATTTCAGAAAATTAAATTTCAAACCTTTAAAATTTTTAATTCCGATAACAAGTAGCTTTGTTCCTCCCATCTTCCAGTTATCTCAAATGACTCAAGACTTCATTTACTAAACTTACTTAAGTCCAAGCTCTAAATAATCCTGGAATGGGCACGTCCCTAGCTCTGCCTTCTGTCAAAGTGGTAAGACAATTTTGTTAAACTGGCAGTGTAAAGGAACCATATATATGACTGATGCCCAAGATATTGCAACAAGCACTGAAGATGATGTTTTATGGAACATAGAGTTAAAAGTAAGATTTAGTCTCATTACTTCTTGAGCAAACTATAGTCACACAAAGAATAGAGCAAATACTTGCTAAGAGTTAGGTTCTTTAAGCCTATTTAACGTCATGGGGAAATGCTCAGTATGTTTGATGGATAAAGCAGGATACCATAGTACATGTTCAGAATAGCAGATGTGTTTCCTTTTGGAAAATTTCTATTAATTTGCCTTCAAATTCACTCATCTTTTCTTCTGCAATGTCTGTTATTAATCCAATCCAGTATGATTTCAAACTTTTATTATGCCTTCCAGGTCTCAACAACTTTTTAAACATATATAACATAGTTATAGCTATTTTAATGCCTTTGCTAATTGTTAGGAATAAACTAATGATGATTTATTGTTTTCTTTTTTCGGTTCATGTTTTCTTTCTTCTTTGCAAGGCATGAGAGATGGAGGGCTGGTGGTATTGAACAACTGACCTTGTGGTTAGCAGGCCCATGTGTATCCCACGACACCACAGGAGCTCCCTGGCATAGTGAGTTAGGCATTGAGCTGCTAACCACAAGGTCACAAGTTCGAATTAGTCAGCTGTTCCAGGGGAGCTTTCTACCCCTATTAAAAACGCCTCAGGGGCCGGTCTACCCTGTCCTATAGAGTCACCCTCAGTCAGAATTGACCCCATAGCAGTGCGTTGAGTTTTTTTTGTTGTTGTTATGTAAGCCAATCAATGTTTTATTCTCGCCATAAATGGTTCATTTTATCTTCTTAGGTGTAAATTTCACCTTCTTGGGTGCTAGGTATTTCTGGGCTCTTGTAAATCTATGGCCCCTGGATGGTGCAGGTGATTAACAAACCTGACGACGGAACTGAAAGGGTGGGGGCTCTGGGGCTCACAGGGACGCCTTGGAAGAACATCCTGCTAAGTTACCTCTAAAAATTCAGCTTCTGCAAACCCCATGGTGCACACTTCTACTCTGAACACTGAGGGGACCCTGTGGATTTCCGCTTTCTCTCCAAGCAGCTGTCCTCTCAGAGCTCCTGTCCTGTGAACCTAGCTGCCTTCATCTCCCTGGACTCACCTCTCCCTCCTCTCAACGCAGGGAGGCACTGGGCTCTGCTTCCTGCAAACCCTGTGAAGGCAGTACACAGTGCAACGGCAAGGCTGGTGTCACTGTCTGCCTCCCACCTGGCAGGAAATCACTGCCCTGTGCCGCCTTATACCTCATGCCTCAAAAATCAGTTTTCAATGTTTAGTCTTTTCATGGCTGCCTTAAGCAGATGGATAAACCAACTTTGTTAGACCGTGTTGGCCAGAAGTGGTAGGTGGGCTTCAAGTTTGTGATGGACTAATGTTGTTTATCACAGTGAGAGAGTACTGCAAAGAAGCAGGCCTCCTTTTATGCCTTGAACCATAATATTCATAAAATCTGTGTAACATAATGTAAAATACACATACCCAGCCACTGCTATCAAGTCGGTTCCATCTCAGAGTGACTGTAAAGGAGGGCCCTTTGGGCTTCTAAGAACTGTACATGACTATGGGGCACAGGGCCTTACAGATGTTGCTTGTTGTGCTGGTTGTTAGATGACATCAAGTCACTTCCAACTTTTTGTTTTATGATAAAATGTAAGGAAATATGGGTTTCCAAACACTGATACACTGATGGTAAGTACATTAAAAATTATTTTGCAGCACTTTTATTTTGTCTTTATGAAGAAATTCTTTTTATTGTGACCAGGTTCAGAACTCAATAGAAGGGAGTCTGGTTTAGTAAGTTTCATGCAACTGTACTTGAAAGGATAAATAGAAGGTATGGATGATAGGTAATATACAGGATAGGTTTTATATAGAACATAAAGTATACATAGTACAAATATATATAATACATTTTATTACCTTATAACTTAGGGATAATTCAACTTAAAATAAAAACTGTACATATCTTGAATATCAAATTACATTCTCACCGATCAAACAGGGCCAAAAGTGTGAGTCTGTCAAAGTTAATGCCAATCCACAGTTGGGGCAGGATCCAAAACCGGTAATAATGTTTAACCTTCTGGGCAGCTTCTTCACTTTGACCATAAGTAGCTCCTAAGTCAGGGCTTAGATCAATGTCCTGTTGCTCCAACAAATCGGTGTCGATGGTCAATAATCTGTTCAATCGAATCTGTGGGAGAGAGAGCTAAAAGAAAGTCAGCATTGAAAAGCTTAAAAATCATCATTCAAAAGTTAATAAAGTCACAATTCTATCAGCTGATAGGCCATCTCAGTTCTTTAATTTTCTATTCTAGACCCAGCCTTGTGAATATTTTATGATAAGATACTACAGAAAGTAACACTGGAAAGTAAACTAAAAACAAATTAGTGGACCTTTTAGAAAAGTTTTATTAAGAAAAGAGTGTCTTAAAATATCTAATGAATCATTAGTGGTTTCACACCTCCCTATTACACTTACGGTCTTTTTTCCCTAAGCTATGCACCTCATTACAAGGGTCACCCCTGAGGTAACCCATACTGCACAAAAGCCTACAGTCGGATTTCTTCCTACAGTCATTATCCATCATGGCTTCAGTGTTGGTGTGTCTGCCACACAACGCCCTCCCGCCCCCCTTTTTAAGCAGGCCATTCATTTCCAGCTACACGAAGAAAATTACAATTCTTTTATTTCAGATTAAATTCATTCATTCACCAGTTTCCTCCACTCTCTGAAAGCATCAGAGGTCCACTGCGTATACTCAGCACTAGGTAGCATTTTGCTATTTGTATGTGCTCAGACTATTTAAAATGAGAGATGGGTGGTGCCATGGATTAAGGATTGGGCTTAATCGCAAGGTTGGCAGTTCAAACCCACTAGCTGGACGATAACACCCCTTGGGCCTGGAGGTGCTGAAATCATCAAAGGGGGCTGCAAAAGCAGACACTGGAAGGGGAAAAATGTTCATCCTGGATTACAGACTAAGGTACAAAAGTTTTTAATTGCCAGGGGAGGTGCTAATTTTATTTTCCAAAAAAAGGGGTGGTAGGCCAAGTAAGTTTGGAAACCTATGCATTAGCTGCTGGTTGGGGAAAGGATAAGGTTGTCTGTTCCTGCAAAGCTGTATAGTCCGAGAAACGCTCGGCAGTTCTACCCTATCCTATAGGACTGACAGGAGTCAGAATCGACTCAAAAGCAGTGAGTTGTTTTTTGAGGAGGGGGGAAATTATTTAATAAGGCAATAAAATCATAATCGTCTTCTCATTTTTGCTTCCCTATAGTTTCCAGGAATGTACTGTAGTAGCAAAAATGGAGAGACCGTCTTTATGCTGCAAACTCATATTTATTTGGGTGCAGTGCCAAGATTCTGCCCAAAGATATCTGTAGTCATTTCTCTAAGGATTTCACAAAACTTGTGCTCTTATCTTTCTTGCCAGGGTTTCTCAAGCTTGGCGCGCTCCCGGCATTCTAGGCAAGGCGATCCTGTGTTGTGGGGGGCTGACTTGAGCCCTGCAGGGTCTTCAGCAGCACCCCTGGCCTCTAGTCACTGGGCATCAGCAGCAACACTCCAGCGTGACAACCAAAACTGTCCTCAGACATCCTGCCAAAGGTCTGCCAGCTGAAAACTACTGCTCCCTGCACGCCCAGCTGTACTCTCCAACCGCTCCCCACATAGCAACCTCAGGACACTACTATTACTTCCTCCTTTGGGCACTGCACTGATCTCTAGATGCTGTCCATAAGGACTGCGTCTGTCTACTTCACTATATATCTGACATATAGCATACTTTAAAAAAGTAATGTCCTTCCTAAGTCCTACCAACACACACCACACACACTGACATATGAATAATCAGTAGTTAAATAATTCCATGAAAACCATAATGCTCAAAGTGAAGCTGTAAAATGGCACAGTTTAGGGACTTGCTGAGTCAATGAACTACTACATGGCTATAAAATATGCAATTACTGAGTCACAAGCCAAAGCCAAAGCCAAAGCCACTGGCATCGAGTGAATTCTGACTCACAGTAACCCATCTAGGGCTTCTGAAATGGCAAATATTTACAGGAGCAGACAGTCTCAGCTTTCTCCTGTAACGTGGCTGGTGGGTTTGAACTACCAACCTCCAGGTTAGCAGCCCAATGTCTAACCCACAGGGCCGCTAGGGCTACTTCATAAATATGATTAATTCAGACTCATGGTAGTTTATGCATTATTTATTTTCTTATCAAAGGACTTACCAGAAGAGATCAATTTGCCATAATTTTCAACAAAATTTTAATTTTGTAACATGTTCAATTAATAGTATTTTTAATATCTACTTAATCTTAAAACCCATCGTTTCACAGAAGCAAAGGAAAACCTACCACATCATGTGGATAAAACCGAACTGAGGTAGAACTGGATACGTGAGAATCCGTGTCACTAAAATGAATTAGGAATAGTTTGTCAATTAGTACAAATATATGTTCTTTAACAATCAGATTTTTAGTTCTCCGTGAACATTTCAAAATGCAAACTAGCATTTCCCTAGAGTTGTGATTAAGAGCAATAGCCAATAATTTGGAGTTCCTATATTCAAATCTCTTCTTCCTGGATGAGAGTCTTAGATATCTCATTTCCTAAATCTGCTTCCCCATCAATAACATAAAAATCACGGTGCCTATTGTCACAATGTTTTTGTGAAAGGTATTTCAATGAGAGAACCAAAAGAAAGTAAACAACATTTGCCTGGAACCAGTACACTCCCAATAAATTTAAGCCATTCTATAATAGCCTAACCGGACAACTTCCATAAGTCAGTCAAGTTTAGATTTCAAAATCTGAAGACTTTAAAACATTTGTGGTGGAATGGATTTTTCTTCTCTCTGAAATATAATGGACATGATTGATACCTTAAGCCCCAGCTCCACACTTTTAGCACAAAAGTTAACACAACAATTCAATCGAATAATTTTTTGAAAGAGAAAATCCTGAAACTCAACTGGAGCTAAACTAATTTAAAGAGTATAGTTTTCTAAATATTCTATCTTTAACAAATACCATAGGATCCTCTGCTTTACATAACCCTTTACAACATAAAAAAATCTCCAAAAAATTCTGGTCTAACTTTCTCTTGAACACAAGATACCCTTTATTTAAATAATAATGCAATAAAAAGTTCTACTTTAATTCTTTGAAAACAAACATACCATGACAACTTATTTAAGCCCAACATCAATGTTTTCAAAATAAGTTACATTGCAACTCTTCCAAATTTTAAGCATGTAATAATACAAGTGTTTGAGTCTCGTCCTAGTGACTTCAGACATACCAGATATTGGATGTTCTTCGTGCTGCTGGTTCAAAGTTCACAAGTGACATATCACAGCCACCAGTCTCATAGAGCGGAGAAGAGAACTTACCTAGCAAATAAATGATGGTTTTAAAAAGTCATTAGAATGCTCAGAATTTTTCCTTTACTATACACTAAGTCTCAGAGTTATTTATTTTTAAATGAACTATAACACATTTTCCCAATATATTCAATCAGCAAGAGGCAAACTGAAAAGGTATGCAAGACAGTGGGATAAAACACCAACGTGGATCCTGTCGTTGGGTGTCAGTCAAGGTCAAGGATGGACATCAGCTTTGCACTAGGTCTCATTCTCGTTTCTTCTGCCCCAAATTCTAAAGTGAAGAAAGTACCCGAGTGAACTTAATACTCTCTCAAACTGCCTACTGATGATGAGGGACCATTTGTAAAGGTGCTCAAGTTTTGTGGTAGTTCAAACTATGAAACCAAACTAAGGACAGCCAGACCTGCTTCCTGAGTTATTTTTACTTTTAGGACAAAACGTGTCAAAACGGATCTAAAGAAGTTCATTTCCTGAATGGCTGTAACACAGTTGGGGACCATTAAATTGCAACATTTCGTGAGCACTATTCATTGTAAAATATTACAAGAGTTTTATTCTAAAAAAATAGTAATAGCAAATGCTATCTCTCTGTATAAAAGGAATAAAGGGTTAGAAATTATATTGGTTGCAAATAAACACAGTTAAATGATAATTTGCTTAGTCTGGGGTCTTAAAGATAAAAAAGCAGTCATCTAGCTGAGAAGCATCAAAGTCCACATGGAAGAAGCACATCAGCCTGTGTGATCATGAGGTGTCGATGGGATCACGTATCAGGCATCTGAGACCCACAACAAAATCATACCCAATGTGAAGGGGGGGGGTACATGGAGTGGAGACCCAATGTCCATCTGTAGACAATTGGACAGAAAGGTCACAAGGAAGGGATGAACCAGTCAGGGTGCAGGAGAGCACAGATGAAATGCACAACTTTCCTCTAGTTCTTTGGTGCTTCCCCCCCCCCCACTATCATAACCTCAATGCTGCCTTACAAATCGGATTAGACCAGATCATGCACACTGTGACAGATAAGAGCCTGCAACACAGGGAATCCAGGATAGATACAACCATCAGGGCCAACAATGAGAGTAGAGATACCAGGAGGATTAGGGGAGGGTGGAGGGAGAAAGGGGGAATTGATCACAAGGATCGATATATAACCCCCTCCCAGAGGGACAACGCAAAAGTGGGTCAGGGGCAATGGAGGATGATGTAAGATATGAAAATAACACGTAATTTATAACTAATCAAGGGATCGTGAGAGAGTGGGTGGAGAGGGAGGAGGGAGAAAAGGGGAGCTGATATCAGGGGCTCAAGTGGGAAGAGAATGCTTTGAAAATGATGATGGCAGCATATGTGCAAATGTGCTTGACACACTGGATGAGTGTATGGATTGTGATGAGACGTAAGAGTCCCCAATAAAAGCATTTAATAAAAAAAGAAAGGGCAATAATAATAAAGGTAATTTGATTAATAGGAACTAAAAAAGATAAAATTATTTCCGATAAGAAATGTTAAAACGCTACATACTACCTTACATTTGTTCCTTACTTAGAGGATCTAAGGTGGCTGTGTCAATGGCAGGGGGAGAGAATAAACAGCGAGCATCAAGTTCCCGTAGGACAATGTGATCAAGTACATAACCCCCGTAACCATCACTTGAGTCCCGTCTCAGCAGCTTTTTGAGGCGTTATAGGACAAGGTTTCTGTTTTACTACCTGGAATAATTGAGGTTATAAATACCAGACACTTTAATAGGGGGATTTCAATGTGATGGCAGGACTGATGTCAAATCTCTCTTCCAGGGTCACAATACCAATAGTTTGCACTAGAGCTTTGTATTTAAGTTAAAGAGTTAAAAAATGACCCCAAGTCTTAAAGGCTTGAAGATTAACAAGCGGCCATCTAGCTCTGAAGCAACAAAGCCCACATGGAAGAACACACCAGCCTGTGTGATCGGGTGGTCCCGAAGGGATCAGTTATCAGGCATCAAAGAACAAAAAAATCATATCATTGGCTGCACAGCTCCATGATACGATCGCCGAAGACAAACGGGTGCATAATCAAATGTGGCGAAGAAAGCTGATGGTGCCCGGCTATCGAAAGAGATAGTGTCTGGGGTCTTAAAGGCTTGAAGGTGAACAAGCGGCCATCTAGTTCAGAACCAATAAAGCCCACAGGGAAGAAGCACACCAGCCTGTGCGATCACGAGGTACCAAAGGGACCAGGTATAAGGCATCATGCAAAAAAAAAAAAAAAAGAATATGTGGATATGTGTGTGTGTGTGTGTGTGTGTATGTGTGTGTGTGTGTGTGTGTGTGTGTATGCCATAGTGAATGAAGGGGCAAGTACAGAGTAGAGACCCAAGGCCCATTGGTCAGCCACTGGAGATCCCCTCATTGAGGGGTTTAGGAGAGGAGATGGGTCAGTCAGGGTGCAATGTAGTACTGATGAAGAACACAGTTTTCCCCCAGATCCTGGATGCTTCCTCCCCCCAACTACCATGATCCGAATTCTACCTTGCAGGACTAGATGGGGCAGAGGTTGTACACTGGTGCATAGGGGAGCTGGAGGCACAGGGAATCCAGGGTAGATGATGCCTTCAGGACCAGGGGTGTGAGGGGCAATGTTGGGAGAGTGGAGGGTGAGTGGGTTGGAAAGGGGGAACTGATTACAGGGATCTACATGTGACCTCCTCCCTGGGAGATGGAAGGCAGGGAAGGGGGGGAAGGGAGACTCCAGATAGGGCAAGATATGACAAAATAACAATCTATAAATCATCAAGGGCTCATGAGGGAGGGGAAGCGGGGGGTGGGGGGGAAGAGGACCCGATGCAAAGGGCTTAAGTGGAGAGCAAATGCTTTGAGAATGATTGGGGCAGGGAAGGTGCGGATGTGCTTTATACAATTGATGTATGTATATGTATGGATTGTGATAAGAGTTGTATGAGCCCCTAATAAAATGTAAAACAAATGACCCCAAAATGCCTACCATATTTTGCTAATGTAACAAGAGAATTATGAAATGTTTCAACCAATCTTTGACAAGACTAGGGCCAGAAAACTCTGCACTTTATTAGATAGGACTATTTAAATATCTATTAGTCTTAAGAAATTTACAAAAATGACTTATTTTATCATGCTGTTTTCTATAGTTGCAGCCCATGTTAGAGAAAAGGCATTCGGTAAAATGCTAAATTTCCTTATTGTTCAAGAGAGGATTATTCATCATGTACCTAAGTCTGCTTGCTTTTCCCCATCTTATTTCACTCAATGCTTCTAACAGAAACCAGATTGAGCTATAATAAATAGACATAAAGATGACAAACTGATTGCTTCTTTAAAAAAATTTTTTTTTTCTGATTGCTTCTTTTATTTATTACTGAAAGGTTTTTTTTTGAGGCAGTAGAGGGGTATAGAGATTGTCAGTAAGGAAATAATAAAATAATGGTTCAACTGAGATTTTAAAATTACTATTTTTATGCTCTTCATTTATCATTCATAATAAAAGGATGGCAGTGCTTTAAAGTTTATATTAATAGAAAAATAATCTAATCTCAATCACTGACCATAAATGCACAAGAATCAATCCATGTTAATGACTAAATTACAGCTGTGGGGAAGGCAGCTGGTTATTGAATGTGAAGTCTGCTAAGAATGAAGGGCATACACTTAAGGATTAATAATCCATCAGTTGCACTTAATTTAGAAATGTTAGCTCTACATTAATAGGGTTTAAATAATTTTAGTATATTCTGAGTATTTAATTTTTCCCTGTTCTTAGAATATAAATATGCCCTGTTATGGGTACACTGAAAATAATAAATCTTTTAAATCGAAAGAACATACCAATCTTTATAGTTTTGCGGTAGAATAGTAAAGGAGCATTATTAAGCTATCATGCTTGCTACTTCATGATATTTTATGCATAGATGCCTAAATAATTGAACCTATATGGGAAGAGTTGTATTTTTAAAAAATAAGTACAAAAAAATAAAAGCAGCCTCACCCACCCACCCCCACCCCTTAACCCCCACAAAACTTTTCTGGGCACAAACAAAACCTGGAAAAATTTAGTCATTTTATTACTACATAAATCTGCAACTGTGAATTCTTCTATACAAAACAATGACTAACAACAAGCAATAAAATTTAGAAATACAGGCAGAAGTACAAGATGTGCTTAAGAAAAGGGCAGCTCTGGTTTTAACAGATGTGCATGACTTGGACAGTATTTTTCTTCCACAAGCTTCTGTCTGCCCACTAAGACTTGAAGAGGATCAGCATGTTCAGGTACTAAAAACACTCCAAGCACTTGTCAGAAACAAAACAGCACTGCAGCAGAACTTTACGGTTTATTCTGGACTTAACTCAAGCCAAAGAGCAGCCCCTGAGTGCGCCCTTTTATCTTCAGGATTGGTAAATGACAATATTTCAGAAGTGACGGATTTTATTCAGTAAGTAAACAACATTGGGGGGGGGATTAGTGATTTAGTAGAAATTTTAGTGACATTTTAATGTAGCAATATGGTAATATATTAAAGACAACTTTAAAAACAACCAAAACAGTAATGAGTATATATTGTAAAACTATCTTAAATTTTTAAGCATCTTCTTAGTATACATAGCAATGTTATATATGTCTCAGCTCAGGTTAAAACCATAGTCACATTTGACCTTTAGTTCCAAAAATCCATATTAGTCTGGATTAAGAAAAAAATTTCAGCTTAAATATAATATTTAGGATGATAAGCTAGCAGAGAAAATCGATTACAAGAGAAGCCATTTTATCATAATCTAACGCCCACATCAGAATTAATTATATTCAATGGAATGGCACTGCTATCATTTAAGAAAAAGAAAATGAATTTCTGACAAAACAAACAAAGCTGGAAGTTGGAGGTTTAGACTGGACAATGATATTGGTCCTGAGAGAGTATCTCCAAGATTTGTTTAAAAGCTCGGTATTTAGTTTTCCTCAGTAGTGAATACTCAGCAAGGACTGCTATCTTCTACCAAATTTTCTTACAGCTTTCTGCAGGAGAACTTCAAAGCAACAACCGCAGTCAATAAACTGAAGTCAGAAGTAACAGGAACACGCGTAAAGCTGGATCAAAAGCCCCGATCCACTGGAAGCATTTCCCGAAAACCTGCAACAGCTCAGCAGAAAACTCCAAAGTAACACTGGCAGAATACTGGCAGAAAGACGAGACAGGAAAGTTGTTTTCTAACTTGTCCTACGTCTCACCATGTGACACACAGTAAATCCATTTACAAACGCCTGTGTGTTCTTCAAGCCCTTCTCATTTTTTCTAAAAGATCCATGACTTGAGAGGGAAAAGTTGGGACAAACAGCATCTACACAGGATTTTCCCAATCCATCCTCATTCCTACAACAGAAGAGGCCACCATAAATGTTTCTCTTTTGACTGATCCAATCATGTCAGCTAACTCTACCTTCTCATCTGTCCTTTAACTTGATTCCCCATTTTTCTAGAGTTAGTGTTAGACCAAAGATGAATAAAAGAGCTACTATATGGGAGGTAGATTTTTAAAGCCGTCTTTTTAGAGGAATAGGGGAGAATCGAGAAGTTCTGGTGGCACAGAACTTGCAAGGCCAGCAGTTCAAGCCCACCAGCCACTCTGTGGGACAAAGACCAGGCTACTCTGTTCCCCAAGAGATGTAGTCTCAGAAACCCTAACAAGCAGTTCTACCCAGCCCTGTCACTATGAGTCAGAATCTACTCCATTTATGATGGCAAAGTGAGAAAGTTTTCAGGATCAGTTCTAATATCTTGAATAGCATCCCCTCATGATTGTGAGTGGTAATTCTTGAGCTTCCTTGCCTTTAAGAAGCATCTGGCTGTACTTCTTCCAAGACAGTTTGTTGTTTTTAAAAGTCCACGGTACTTTCAATCCTGTTCACCTGTACCATAATTCAAATGTATCAATTCTTCTTCAGTTTTCCTTAATCGATGTCAAATTTCATATGCATATGAGGAGATGGAAAATACCATGAGTTGGGTCAGGTGTACATTACTGCTTAAAGTAACATGCAAATGGCTAATAATAAGCGCATTAAAGGATGTTGAAAGTCATCAGCCATGATGAAAATGCAGAAAACCCACCCACAATGAAATTCCACTAGGCACTATTATCAACAATACAGAAAACAACACTTCAAGCAAAACCAAGGAGTAGGCAGATAAGCTACTAAGCCCCTCCATCACAAAGACACAAGACCAAATGAAGCAGATAGATGAATGGGACGGCCTGAGATCAAAAGAAAGTAAGTGGATTAAAAGATACCAATGAAACGGAATACTCAACTAGCTAGATAGTGTTAGCAAGCAGCAATCTAATCTGGGTAGCAAACTGATCAATTACACTGACCTAGGATCACCAGCAAGCAAGACTGTGTCACCTTGTATATTGCAGACTGTTGATGACCTTTCTTCCAATTCCCTCCTTTATATAGGCAAGCTTCCAAGATTATCTGCTCTGGGCACAGATAGCTACACGACCCGGATGCACACCTGTTCTGATTTTGAACCATGCAGTCTCCCCTTGCTCCGGGCAAACAGCAGCCTCTTGGTCTATGAACAGGTTCCACAGGAGTACAATACAACATTTCAGTGCAGTATTTTCTTTGACCACTTCAATTCAAATGATTCCAGAATACAAAAAAGGATAGAATACTACCCACCTTATTTTATGAAGTGAACATGATAGCCTTATACTTAAACTAGATAGCAACATCACTAAAAAAGAGAAGTATAAGTCAATGTCCTTTATGAATGCAAATTCTAAAATTCTCAATAAAATGATAACCAATAAAGTATAACAGTATTTTAAAAATGCATCATCAAGTGGGATTCATGGCAGGCGTGCAAGGATGGTTGTACCTTAAAGAATAATCTTTTTGTGTGTAATCCATCACACACACAAAAAAAAGTAAAGCACCGGTCTTTTAAATTATTACATGAAAGGCCTCTGTAAAATCTAATAACCACTCCTGCTTAAAATGCTCAATAAAACAGGAGAAGGAGGAAAACTCCTCAGCGTCACTGAAGGCACCTCTCTAACCAAAGTCAGCATTCGTTTCAACAAGAGAGAGACGTGAACTCTAACACCAATCCTATTCCATACTAGAGAGCAGGTCCTAGGCAGAGCAATTATCAAGAAAGGGAAATTACAGGCAGCCAACTGGCAAAGAAGTAAGACTCTATTTGCAGATGATCGGGGCCTACACAAAGACAGACCTTAACTGCAAGAAAATCACTGACCCATAAAGATTCAGGAAAGTGTCAGGATATAAAATCTACATACAAATCAATTAGATTCCTTCATACCAACAAAGAGAACTCTGAAAAGAAAACCAGCATCATGTACAATAGTCATCCAAAAGAGGAAATGCTTAAAATAAATCTAACCAGAGGAACAAGTATTGCACTGCTAACGGCAAGAGAGGTTTATATACCACGAAGAATATCCCATGCTCACATGCTCACAGATAACAAGACTTCACACTGTGAAACTGCCACAACAACCCAAAGCAACCTACAGATACAGTGCAATCCCAATTCAGCCTCTTCTCGTCATTCCGTAAACAGATCGGGGGAGGGGGAGGGGTCATCTACTTTATTCACAAAGGAAAGCTATCAGATCAGCAAGGCACTGCACTAAGGAAGAAGAGAACCTGGGGACAGGTATAGTGGGTTATGTCTGGGGCTGTGAACAGCAAGGTCAGCAGGTTGAACCCACCAACCGCTCCATAGGAGAAAGATATACAGCACAAAACCCCTATGTCAATGGTTCTCAACCTGTGGGTCGCGACCCCTTGGGGGGGGGGTGACGTAGAACAACACTTTCACAGGGGTCGCCTGATTCATCACAGTAACAAAATGACAGTGATGAAGCAGCAACAAAAATAATGTTCGGGTTGGGGGGTCACGACCACACGAGGAACTGTCTGAAAGGTCCGTGGACTAGGAAGCTGGAGAACCCCTGCCGAGGGCTGTTGTATTCTGTACTTCAGTGCTGCTGTCAGTCGGAGAGAGCTCCGGTGCCCTTATGACTGAGCCCTCTGCTGCAGCCATGGTGCCGACCCACCCTGTGGAGGGCCTTCGTGGACTTGACTGCTCCTGCACGTTACCCAGCGCGATGTCCCTCTCATGAGACGGTGACACGAAGTCTCAACAGCCATGCCTCCAAGGAGCATTCATTCTAGCTGTAGCTCTCATGACAGATGTGTTCGTTCTTTTGGAAATCTGTGCTGCTTTCAGTATTCTTTGCCAAACGTAATTCAAACATATCGATTCTTCCTCAGTCTTTCTTATTCAATGTCCAACTTTCATATGCATACGAGACAACTGAAAATACTACTGCTTGGGTCTGGCAAACCTTAGTCCTCCTAGCAACTCCCTTGTTTTCCAGCACATTTTGAAAGCGGGTTTGAGCAGCCGACTTCCCTAATGCAATGCATCATATGATCTCTCCACTACTGCTTCCATAAGCATTCATTCTGGGTCCAAACGAATGAGATCCTTGACCACTTCACACTTTCCCCACTTACCATGATGTTACCTACTGATGCAGTTGTGAGAAATCTGGTGTTCTTCCCACGGAGTTGTGATCTACGCAGAAGGCTGCAATCCTTGCTCTTCATCAGCACGTTCATCAAGACCTCCTCACTTTCAGCCAGCAGGGTTGTGATATCTGCATATCCCAGGTTGTTAATGAGCCTTCTTCTAAACCTGATGCGGTGTTCCTCTTCTTATAATCCACTTTCTCTGATGATTGTCTCAGCATACAAATGGAATAAATATGCTGAGAAGATACACACTTTTTCTGATTTTAAACCATACAGTATTCTCTTGTTCTGTTTACATAGTTGTCTTATGATTCAGGTAGATTCCTCATGAGCGCAGTTAAATGTTCTAAAATTCCCATTCTTCTCAATGCTATCACAGTTTTTTATGAACCACACAGTTTCATGTTTTTGCGAAGTCTAATAAAACACAGGTAAACAACTTTCTCTCATTCTCTGCTTTCAGGCAAGATCCGTTTGACGTCAGCAAAGATAACTCTCGTTCCTCATCCTCTGTTCGATCTAGCCAGAATCTCTGACAGCTCCCTGTCAATGTACTGCCGCAGGCATTGTTGAATGATCTTCAACAAAATTTTACTTGCATGTGATATTAATGATATTGTTCTTTAATTTTTACCTTCTGTTGGGGGACCTTTCTTTGGAATGGGTACAAATATAGCTCTACAAATCAAGTTATGGTCACAAAACACAGATCAAGAAAACGACTGGGTGGAACATAGGAATCAATGGCAACAGAGGAAAATACTTGCATACACACAATCCTGTAATGATAGCAACAATCAACTACAAGTGGATAGAAATGCAAGCTGAGGTGTGAGGAGGACAATACATGTAGGTTGGACAGAGGTTATTTCTACACAGGTACTTCTACATGCTACAAATACATCCAAGAACAGAGCAGAGCATATAGGAGGGAAATCTGTGAACCATACAGCTTGAGGGAATGAACATGCATCGAGGATCTAGACCACAGTCTCAGGAGATATCAAGGTCAACTGGTACAATATAGTCCACAAATAAATGTTCTATATCCTATTTTGTTGAATAGTACTTGAGATGTTAGAAATTTGTGAGTGGCTATCGAAGGTACAATTGTTGGTCTCCCCTGTCCAAAACAAAAACGTATGAAAAATTTCATTAAGAACTAATGGACCACAGGGACCTCTGTCTCCAGGACTTTGAGATCAGATGAACTAATCGTTATTCGCCACCTCTAAAAACCAGTCCGAACGGATTCCAATTCAAACAACTTGGATCAAGTGGGAAAACTGTGGAACAATGCAACTCAAAATTATTTTTAAAAATCCAAACTTATTGCTTTGACAGACACTAGAGGAGCCCCCAGGACCATGGCCCTTTGTCACCCGCACTCCTTATAACAGCGGATCTCAACCTGTGGGTCATGACCCTTTGGGGGGGGGGGGGGGAGTCGAACGACTCTTTCACAGGGGTTGCCTGATTCTTAACAGTAGCAAAATTACAGTTATGAAGTAACAACAAAAATAATTTAATGGTTGGGGGTGGGGTGTCACCACCACATGCGGCATGAGGAAGGTGGAGAACCCCTGCCTTATAACCTCAACCACTGGAGATCACAAGGGCAGTACAGGCCCAAGGACAAAGGAAGGAAGGGTTAGGCAAGGAAAACGCATGGCAACCGGAAGCACAGGCCAGAAGTGGTACGTGCGATGGTACTGTTATGTGGAAAACTGAATTTTTTGGTATAACCTCACCCAGTTTATAATAAAAAGTTTTTGAAAAATAACAAGTGTTGGTAAATATGGGGAAGAAAACGAAACCCTCATCCTTTGCTGATGGAAATACTAAAGATGGTGCCACCACCATAGGAATTTTGGCTCTTCACGAAGTTACCTATAGAATTGAGGCCCAGTAACTCTAGGTATATACTCACACGACTGGAAATAGGCCTGCAAACTAAGACTAGTCCACCAATGTTCACTGCAGCATTATTCAGATAAGGGACGCAGATAAGTGTGATAACTAGGTACACTAAAACATTATTCAGTGTTAAAGAGAAAACCAGTTCTATAGCATGATAATCCTTGAAAGCATTATTCATGTAAAATTTCTGGACCAAAAGACATGGGCATTTTGGTTTCTAACTCTAAACTGCTCTTTTTCTAGACCTCATTAACCTTCCAATCGATGAGAAAATCTCAATCTTAGTTCTTAATTTGTAGTTTTAAAATTACATACAAGGTTAAGCTTTTGCCCATAATTGCAGGTCCCTTCCCTTTCTCTTTTTCTGAACACCCATGTTTGCTAGTACATCACTGATGGTCTACTACAACAACGACTCCCCTCTAGTCTTGTACAAAACAGCCCCTCCCACTGCCTTTTAATTGAGCATATGCAACCCAACGAGGCAGACCACCCCCAGCCTGTGTGACTACCTGTAGACAACGGGAGGGAAAGAGAGCGCAGGCTCGTGCTTCAGGTCACACAGTCGGAATGATGCAACTAGCTGTCTGTCCCTTTTCCTTCTTCAATATGACTCCCTTTTCTTTTTGCTAGGAAATGTCAACAAGTGGAGCAGTCATTCTGGGCCAGGTAGAGAAGTCACACGTAGAAGGTAGCAGGGCCAACCCACCAGCCAGCGCCAACTATTATTCTGTTTTACTCTGTAAGTATCTAACCAACACTAAAAGCTACCTTACATGAGGGGCCTTCTAAATATTCTGTTTTAAAGCCCCCTCACCTTCTAATATATGCATTATCCAACCTTAATTTACAATCTTCAGGTTGTCTAATGCTTGAAAGCAAAAAAGCTAGCCAGATGCTTCCATAAATTCTTTACAACACAGAATGCCAAGCAACACGGTATCTCGAAACCAGCCCCTGCTGTCTTAAATAAAATTTCAGAAATAATATTCTAGTAGTCTTTCCTCAGGAATGACGATAAACTTCTGAAAACTACATAGTGTAGTGGTTCTCAACCTGTGGGTCATGACCCCTTTGGGAGTCAAACAAGCCTTTCACAGGGATCGCCTAAGAGACCATCAGACAACAACTGTAAAAAAATTAGTTATGAAGTAGTAACAAAAATAATTTTATGAGGAACTGTATTAAAGGGTCATAGCATTAGGAAGATTGAGAACCACTGACCTAGTGGATGAGTGGAATAAAATAAATTGTCTACATTTAATATTCACTTTTAACATTCAGACACCAAGAATCCCTACAGGATAAGTGAACACTGGAACAAGGTTTTTATAAAGCAATTAATATTACATCAAAAGCCTCAATAATGTTCATTCGCCTTGCCTACTAATTCCATTCCTACATGGTTATTTTGAAGAAATCAATAAAGCTCAACAGAAAGGTTTATGTAAAATCTGTTTAGCATATTGTTACGATGGAAATATCTTGAAGGCCAAAAATTAACATTTTTAATTAATGAAGGGTAATAATAGCAGTAATAATTATAAAATAAATAGCATTGCTATATTCATGTTTTCATAACTTTTACCACAATGCTATGAAGCAGGAATTATTACTATCCCATTATATATATGAGGACAATGAGGCAGAGAGAAAATAACTTGCTCAAGGTCACACAGTAAGTGATAGAGCTTGGATTTGAAGCCAGAAGTCTGGTTCCGGAGTCCATGATACTGTACTGCCTTTCAAGTAGATCATATTTCATTTCATTTTAAGACATAATTCCATGTGGACATAGGTCATCTTTGTTATATCAATGAGATAGGTTCAATGTAGAACTTACCTCAAGTCTCTCTCTTTTCAGATATAAGAGATTCAACCAGGGGACGAGTAAGCAAGGGCAGGTAAGATAGATGCTAAGACACTTTCCAAGGAACCAGGACGCTGGAGCGGAAGAGAGAAGGACCACACAGTGTTCTTCAAAGTGGGCTCTCCCACCCCCGGGAGGGGAGGTGGGGGGGAGGCACTGGACCCATCCAGTGGTTGGGGGTGGGGTGGGGGTGTGTGAAAGCAGATACCCACACAGTATCCTAGATTATGGGCTAGCGTACAAACGTTTCTCATTGCCAAGGGGATACTGAGCACTTTTATTCTGAAAAGAGGGTGGCTGGTCAAATAAGTTTGGGAACCTATGAGTATAGCCTCTCAAAACAAAAGCAAAGGCAAAACCCAAGAACACTTGATAACAGAAGTAAATGTTCAGATCGGTTATATGTCAAGAACAAGCTATATAATTCACGTGGTAGCACAAAAGTCACACACCGTGACCCCAATCCCGCTCAAGAAAAGCACATGCATGTCAGCATTCCAAAAGGCAGGAGCGAGCCCACAGCAAAGCGTTTAAAATACCATGTGACGACGTGAAAGCCAACGCTAATTTTCATATTTCCCAGTATCTCTAAATGTTCTCAAGCTTCTATCACTGTTAGAAGGAAAAGCATACTCTAATTTCATTTTTTTAAGTTTAAGCAGACTGTTTCCTACCATCCTTTTTACCTTCCCTTCCTTGTAGATATAAGTAAGCATTTTTATTTATTCTTTCAGCAAAACATAATATTGTATTTAATATATGCATTCAGTGTCACCCCCTACCAACAACAAAAAAGTAAACAAAGAAGAGCCCGGAAAGTATTTTTGTACTCACAAATAAATAGAAAAAACAGCAAAGGATAAGATCCCAGTCCATGAAAAAGATGTAATTTTTTGTTTACATGAATATAAAGAACACACCATCACATAGGGGCCTGAACCTGTAGTTCTCTGACTGTATCTAGATCAACAAGAATGGAATGAAACAGCCCCAAATGCTACAGAGTAGTACACAACGCAGAGTACCCCCCTTTTTTTTAAAGTCTGATGCTCTTTATTTTCTCAGGGGTCACGGGGCCAGAACAAACGAGCCAAAGGCATCGATGTCCAGTCGGGCCACCTATCTAGCTCAGCCCCCGAGGCCCTGGGGATAGCTCAGCTCAGCAGGAAAAAGGAAAGGTGAGCAGGCCAGCCCTACCCTGGCTCCAAAGGTCCCTGCAGAGTACCTCTTTTAAACCCCAAGACTAACTCTAGAAAAATCATCAAAAGTATTTTAAGTTTTCTGAGTCTTTCCTGTTTAAAACAACACACAAAAAGTCTCTAAATCACATTTGTTTAATAATAAAACCTACAAATGACATTTGCTAATAATACATAGCTGCTATAAACTGCTTTATTAAACAGGCTGCCAGCTTTCCTTAAAGTCTTTATGTCGAGTTTAGCATTACTCTAAGCACATTTTCAAGTTAATTCTGTAGTAAAGAGGATTACCTCAAAGAATATCTTCTTTGTCAATTCCTTTACAGTAATGAGGGAATCTAACAAAAATCTTTATCACTTTTTAAGCCTCTAATGCAACAAAATTAAGAACGTCTTAAATTATCAGAGGAAGTCTACCTATGATACTCACATACTTATTTACATTTTCAAAAACCCAAAAGTCCCTTGTCTTTTAGTTTACTGCCTCTAAGAGTAGTTTCCCTCCGGGCTCAAATAAAAATTAAATCATAATTATATAGTTTACATATATACACTCACGACTGACCAAAAACTAATTTCAAACACAACACCTACATGGTTTCCTATTCCATCTGATGCTAACTGATGCGGTGCCACATATTAAGAGCTTATAAATTATCGTGGCACATTTCATCACTGCATGGAATTAACAGTCTGAATTTACAAAGGAAGCCGAGATTAACATAAAAACTGAGAAGTGATTGCCAAGTTTTGTTGAATGGGCTTATTCGACCGAGAACAGAACTTTAAGGGCCCGTGGATTTACAGCCTCTCATGTGACTCATTAGGCATGAAGCCACAGCTTGCTTTACTTAGTATAAGCAGTTTAATTCAGAAAAGCATTATGTGCAAATAAACAAGTTCATGAAGAAAACTGACACAGAAGGAAACTAACCTTTAGGATTTGATCTTTATAAAATAACATGTTATATATGAAAGGGTTTTAGAAATTACCATATTTGAAAAAAATCCCTTTTTAAAGATGTTAACTTCAAAACTCACATCATTTAAAGATTTAATAATAAGTTCACAAGGAAATTAAGTCTATAAAAAATAAGAAACAATCAATCTTTTCAACTAGATTTGAAATCATACCACTTTTAATTCAGTGTTTAAAATTAATTATGATTTAGCAATTATGCCTGCTGAACATGATCAAAACTAAATTATCCGGAGAGGAGACAAGTCAATCAGGATGCAGTATAGCAATGATAAAACATACAACTTTCCTCTAGTTCCTAAATGCTTCCTTCCCTCCCCCGGTCCCCTATTATCATGATCCCAAATCTGCCTTACAAAACTGGGTAGACCAGAGGATGTACACTGGTAAAAACTGGAAATACAGGGAATCCAGGGTGGATGATCCCTTCAGGACCAGTGGTGAGAGTGGCAATATCTGGAGGGTGGGGGACAAAGGGAGAAATGATTGCAAGGATCTAAATATAACCTCCTCCCTGGGGACAGACAACAGAAAAGTGGGTGAAGGGAGACGTTGGAAGTGTAAGATATAACAAAATAATAATTTATAAATTATCAAGGGTTCATTAGGAAGGGGGGAGGGAGGGGAAAATGAGTTGCTAATGCCAGGAGCTTAAGTGGAGAGCAAATGTTTTGAGAATGATGAGGGCAACAAATATACAAATGTGCTTGGCACAATGGATGTATGCATGGATTGTGATAAGAGTTGTACAAGCCCGAATAAAATGATGAAAGAAAAATAACAAAATTATCTTCTGCCGAATAAACTACTGATAAAATCTTTATAGTAGTGTCTTTAATAAATGTTTCTACTGTAGCTAATATTACCTGGTGACCTTGAAGCATTAGTTAAAATACAACATAAAATTAAGTATTCCCAAGTTTAAATATAGGAAATGTTGTTCTCTCGCTTTGAACAGTGAGTAAAGATACAAAAACCAGAGTCTAGGCTTGAAATTAAACAGTATCTGACCCAAAGTTCCTTTAATCCAAGAAGGTTATGCCTACAGAGCTTTTGCCAATTCAAAGGCAAATACAACTCTGTATGTCTACCTGTCTCTATGGGAGGATATAAATATATTCTGTGCAGTTAAAAATGCTTAATTGGAAAACTTAGATATGGAAAGAAGTTATTGGTTGCAAGTTCTGCATAGTGAGGAACTAACGTTAACATATTTAACATACACAGTATCCAAATTCCCTCTCTAGCAAAATCGGTTTAATTCCTCTGCCAAACCCACTGCTATTGAGTTGATTCCAAATCATAGCAACCCTCCGGGATAGAGCAGAGCTGTTGCTGAGGCTTTCTGAGGCTGTGACTCTTTCTCCTGCAGAGCAGCTTGGGGGTTTGAATTGCTGCCCTTCCAGTGAGCATCCAGCAAGAAAGAGTCCTGGAGTGAGCCTCCTAATGCTTTGCTGACTCACTCAGAGCATTAAGCACAGACCGTGTGCTGTATATTCTAGGGAATGGATATAGCATGAATCAGTTTTCGAATCCCATCGACTGTTTTGTGCCTAGCTATGAGAGGACAATTAATATAAAAAATTACTATCTTAAATAACCACCAGCAGATGCTAAAATCCCTACCAATCAGCAGGGGCATGTTTTTCGTCATACCTGACAAGACAGTACACATATACATTATTTGCGACAATCTGTACGTGGCTTCAGGATGGAACTTTTTTTTTAAACCCTAATCCTAACCCTCAGGATGGAACTTGACAATTAAATGTCACCTAGCAGGTGAGCACAGTAGCTATTTTTATAAAAGAAAATCACCTATTTCATTTTATGCTGGGTCTGACAAACAGGAATCAAAAATAGATCAAACTGAAGTTTATCTTAATCTACTGCCATGCAGCAGTGAACGAACAACGAGGATTCTCAGTCTGCATTCAGAGGAGGAACACTGGGTCATCGAGAGAAAGACGAGGGCATGACTACTTGCCTGACCACACCTGGAAGTGAAGTATCCGTTTTAAATCAAAGCCCCGTTACGAAAATGACAGTTATCTTACTCTCAAAGCACCCTCTTTACAGACTGGTTTCTGATTACAAATTCAAGAGGAAAATCGTCTAAATTTGAGATTTAAATGTTTTATTGCCTGTGGTCTTTCTAAAAGAAATCACCATGTAGTATTATAAATATTTCAATCACTTTAATGTAACATTTGCTAAAGATTCTTCTTTTCGTCAATACGCATCAATACCTTTAAAAAAATCATTTTACTGGGGGCCCGTACAACTCTTCTCACCATCCATCCATCCATTGGGTCAAGCACATTTGTACATTTGTTGCCATCATCCTTCTAAAAACATTTGCTTCCTGCTTGAGCCCTTGGTATCAGCTCCTCATTTTTTAACTCTAAGAGATTCAATGACAAAGTCTCCACCCGCCCTGAAAAAAAAACATCTCTAGCTGTTAATAGATTCTGACTCATCATAAAGTTACGGGGCTGAATAGAACTCCAAGGCTTTTCCAAGGCTGTAACTATTTATAGAAACAGATTGCCACATCTTTCTCCCAGTGAGTTTGATGTGCCCACCTTTCAGTTAGCAGCCAACCATATAACCACTGCACCACCAGGGCCCCCAAATGAACAGCATATGAAATTTTTATTATACCTCATTTGGATGCTTGTTGTCACATATCTTTCAATCTAAAGCATTAACTGAATTACCATCTTTATTAATAAGGGGCAAGTGTAACATGGATAATACAAAATTGTAATGGCATGCAATGTAGTCAAATACCTATTTTTAACAAGACTTTCTTCCTCCTTATAAATACTCAAATCATTCTTAACCTGCTTTCCAAGCACAAGAAAGTTGAATATACAAAGGAGAAACAAATTATGTAAGATAATGTTCAATGAGATCTTAAACTATACCTCCCCTGTGAGGATTTAGAAGTCAGCTATATATATATATATATATATATATATATGTGTATTAACAGGAAATATAAGCTTTATAAAGTAAACCCTAATGTGAGGATTTAGAAGTCAGCTCTCTCTCTCTCTCTCTCTCTCTATATATATATATATATATGTAAGTGTATTAACAGGAAATATAAGCTTTATAAAGTAAACCCTAATGTCCCCTCAGATCTTACATTTAGAATTGTACTAAATCTTATACACTGATTATGGCATATAGAATACTAAAAGAAACCCAAATCACAGAGCACTAGAAAATGTTTCCCTTTCTTAGAACACATTGATAAAGAAATTAAAGTTTACTGAAAACAATTTTTTTAAAAAATCAACATTTCTTCACCTGGGAATAACAGATTTGCCAAACACTAAAGCATGAACAATACTATTTTTAGGCACATATTAATTAAGGCACATTCAAATGACAGTGAAGGCTGAGAGCCCAGAGAAACAGGAAAAAAAAGGCAAAAGGCAAATTTTCCTTGTACACAGGGCAAATTCTTTAAGAAAGTCTTATTACAAAGCAACCTGAAGAAAATCTTGCAATTGCTACCCACTATTTGCGGCATTAAAGTTTTGTATCACCAAGATTACATAAGGCCTGCATACCAAGTTCATCGTGCACACTGCTGCCTCCAACAGCAGATGCATCGTCATGTGATGCTTCTAAGTGGACACTCCCATTTCTCACCAGCAAGCAGGCACTAGCACTGAGCACTGCAGCCTGGGAAGGGGGGCGGGACTGGACTTTGACCTGGGCTGTGGACTGCTGGCCTTGGTGACCATCTTGAAGGCTAGGAAAAAACACGGATTGGGGAGACATTACAGGGAAGAAAAGAGAAAACAGTACCTAGAATGACTTCAATACAGAAAACCGATTTCAAATTTTAATGTATCCTAAGGAAGAGCCAACAAGCTTTGTGAAATACAGAGATTAAATAATCCTGGCCCTTAGAAATCTGACTCGCAGAATGAACACAATAATCATTTCATGCTTACTTGTTTAATCGGTCAGTATGCAACTTTCCCCGGCCTCAATGTAAGGAAGGTAAAAGGAAGCAGCAGAGAGGAATCACGAGCACATTCCACGGCATTTCATGCATGTGTGTGACAGCTGATTCCCCAAGACACAAACTCTAATTCTTACCTAAAGTATGCACTTTTCTCTACAGTCTTGTAGTAGAATTCTAAAGTTGTTCTTTCAAACATTCTGGCACCCCAAGTTAACAATAATAATAAAGTTTCTATGTACTTGGAAAGCAAATAAACTTTATAAAATACAACCAAGATTCAAATTCTAACTCAAAGAAAAATTACAAACTAGTGAAAGAGAGTAAGAACCAGAAACACTAACTGGACCAAATGAAATGCAAATATGGTAGAAATAGAATCAATAAAACATGCAATATATGAAAAGTCTACATATTGTCAAGTAAGGCAACAGGCTTTCTGTACAAGATACTGGCTAACAATTATGCTTTTTTATCAAATGGTAGTTCTTTTTTCAACTGTTAATATAATCTCATTAGCAAGAATCAATCATATTAGGAAACCTTTTAAAAATTGCCAATCAGTGGTTTACCAAGGAAATTCT
This sequence comes from Tenrec ecaudatus, assembly GCF_050624435.1. Taxonomy (NCBI): domain Eukaryota; kingdom Metazoa; phylum Chordata; class Mammalia; order Afrosoricida; family Tenrecidae; genus Tenrec; species Tenrec ecaudatus. Next base: position 33,437,558 of record NC_134543.1, read on the forward strand.
TTAATTTTAAAGACAATGTTAGATACTCATTTTACAGTAGATATATTTATTTTAAATTAATGAATTATCTAAAGTTAGGAAACTTAGATATGTTCATATTCATGTATTTTGAAATGCTACAAATTTCCATGTTCTGAGTATATGACTTCTCCAAATATAAACTCATGCAACTCATTAAAGCATTTAGAATATAGTTACTATCTGTCACTCTCTACATGACACTGTCCACTTCAGTTTATTTTGAACAAGTCTGAGACTTGTTGCTCACAGTACAAGATGCCTCAAAACACACACACACACACACACACACACACACACACACACACAAGAAAAGAGAGATGGCTAGGATGGCCTTTTTGAGTTACTTTCATCATTTTTCATGAGTTTCAAATCCTCTTGAATCGTCTCAATTCAGTACAATAGTTTATCTGATGATGATACAAGAATAGTTCATGTGCTGTAGACAGAAGAAAACTAGAATTTGAAATAACCATGAAATAAAAGGTTAGGTAGAAATACTTTATATATTGACTAAGCCCATGGTTATAGCAACAGAATACATTCTGGAACTGCACTAATCCAGTAGTCATATATGTCTATTTAAATTAATTAAAATTCTAGTTTCGTGCCCATATTAACCATACTTCAAGTGCTACTGTATTGAGTAGCAGTGAGTAGCTACCACAGGGCGCAGTAACTAGTCACTAGTGACAATGAACAGTGCAGATTACAGAACACTTCCACCATCACAGAGACTCCTATGAAACAGTGCTGCCTGGAATATCGATTTTTCAGAGTCCTGGTAGACCACTGAAAAGTATTTATGCTTACTAGAGCTAAAAGATGCCGGCAACGAATGAAGTATATTAGCAGAATGTTGACTTGCCAATCCTTCCTGGCATTTTTTTTAAGCCATAGCTATTCAAAATATATAATAATTTCTGTGGACTAGAGCCTTTGTCCAATAGACTTAGATCCAGTGACGTAATATAATCTGACATGTGTGTCTTCCACACACACAGGGAAGACTGTTACTCCTCCCTGGAAGCTGTATGAACGCATCCACAAACTCTAGCACAATGAATCAACTTCACAAAAAAGGAAAAAATGTTTAAGTAGTTCAGGTACAATGGCCCTTCAAATTCAGTGAGCTGCAGAATTTTATAAAGCATGAGAGCATGTATTAACTCAATATTTTTTCCTATCAATGTTTTCATGTAAAAGCATAAATAAAAGTGAACTCTGGCAATGAGATATATTTTAAGGTGAGCATATTTCAAAAATAGATTAATCTGAAAGACAGATGCACAATGTATATCCAAGTATACAAAAAGGTTTGCAAAGTTGGCAATGGATTATAATCGACTCCAGAATAAGGAAAGTAGCCTAAGTCTATGTAGTTGTAAATGTAAAATTTTGAACAGTAAACTAAAACTAGTCCCAAAGTGTTGTTACGTGTCGACGGGCCAGAGCCCGATTTGTGGTGATCTGCGCTCAGTGGGTCCGGTGGTTGTGACCCACCAGGTCTTCACTGGCTGATTTAGACGGCGATGGACAGGCAGTGAGTTTTCAGTCTGTCTCGGCCTGGAAGCTCCACCGAACCCTAGTCATAGCAGAATGCAAGCCTCCACCGAGAGATTTCGAGGCAGGCTCAACTGCACCGGCCAATAAAACCTGAGTCTTCCTCAGAAAGCACAAGAGTTCTACCAGGCAGAGAAAAAAATCATATATTCTCATTCAACAACAAAAGCCCATGAATTAGTTAAACAGAATGTGTTAGGAGGATGCATTTTACCTTAAACAGATAATTAGTATGGATTAATCTTTTTTACAAAATCAATCAATCATATGCCAAATTATTGGTTTGGGGGAGGAAAAAAAAGGTAACTACTTTTTAACATCACAAAAAGAGGGAAAATTTAGGTCTAAATTCCGTTATAAATAGTATTGTTGACTAGCAATCTTAGTCGTTAGTATTTCCAATTTAAACAACAGAAAGTAGCTAAGCTTGGTCTTTCTTGCATCTACCTGTTCTACCGGTTTGGGATTTGAACAGTCTGCCTTATTCAAACACGATCTCTAGAAGAGCCTGGCTGCAGTATTCTTAATCAGCTCCACATCCGAAGAGCAAGCCGTGAGCGTCTCTTGCACACAGCACACAAGCAGCGAAGATGGGGGTTGTTCTGGAGCACCGCACAACTCCCCAGGGTTTGCGATCAAGGACTCACTTGTCACTACGGCCCTTCTTATCATATTGACTTCAAGCTGACATTTTAAAAATCAATTTAAGAAGACACTAAAACTTTTTCCCCCTTCACCAAAATTCACTAAAGATAACCCATGTAGGAAGATGAATCCAGGTAACCTTAGAACTACAATTCTGACTATCAGTAGCATAAAACTTCTAAGTGTTCATCTTTGGTTTTACTACTAGTAACTGGGAAAAATTAGCAAAACCTACAAAACGTAGTGGTCAGACTAAATTAACAGGAAAAAAGTGCGTTGGAAAAATAATACTGAAGCAGGATATTCTAACAAACATTATCAAGTACACGTCAATTCTCTATGAAGTGCCCGATGTTCCCAATCCTTGAGAATGTCTAGTTAAAAAAATGTACAAGAGCTTCAGGGCTTTCTAGACTGTGTCAGTCAGTCGTTAAAGTTTAAAATTAGTTAAATTCTACCTGGATTTAGGTAAGTAATTACAATTAAAGTAGTCACAGATTACTTCCACTTGTTTTGGCAAATTAATTTTTCAAAATTTGCATGACTGTGCCATCTAATGTTTAACAGTGGGATTATTCAGTAACACACTGAGAAATATATCACTATACTTTAGTTGATTATTATTGTAACGATAAAAGATGACTTTAAAAAACTGATGTCTCTCCTGATTCTTCATGGCTAATTAATTCTATCTTACTTTATGCCATAATGAGGCCAGCTCATTTAAAACTCTATGCGATCTCTGACCTGGGAATCCCGGGGGCCTCCACAGAAACTGCATTCTAAGTACTGGAAAATGACTTTTCCAAAATATTTAATTTGGACTCTTCACAAACAAAGGTCACACTAGACTCATCTGAATGGTGATATATTTAAGAAGCTGGGAAAGTGGGGAAACCCTAGGTGAGTGGCTGAGCCTACCAGCAGTCCTGTAATATTCTGCCAAGCAGAGAGAAAACAAATCTGTCTACACTTGTTTACAGTGGGGTCCAGCTGTTTCATTTGTGGTAAAGTACGAAAAGATTTTAAAGACTGGAAAGAGATGATTTTTTTTTTTTTTTAAGTTTCAGAAACACCAACATGGGGTGAGTAGGAAAACAAAGATGAGGTCAACAGTAATATAGTAATATGTATTTTTCAAGAGGCAAAAGTGGTTAAAAAAACTTTAAATTTTTAAACAGAAAAAGATGAAATGGTGAGCGCTCTCTGCATTGTCGGTTCATGTCTCGAATTCACCAGCAGAAAGAAAAGGAAGCTGAGCAGAAGAGGCAGGAAGCAGAAGAGGAAGGCTCACAGGACACAAAGTTGCCCAAGAAAGGTTTCTAATCTGCAGCTTTCACTGGCTGCCTTCCTCATTTTACATTTTAAATAGTTCAAACTAATCCAGACTACTCTTCTTTACAGAGTTGTGCATTACTGCAGGGCTAATTGGAAACATGGCCCACAAACCGTGAAATTCTTGATTGGAACACAAAATCCTGAACAATCAGGTTTGAGAACCCATGAGCGTGTCAATGAAACAGTCTAAGTAGGTAAGAGTTTACTACTGTGAAGAACGAGATTTTAACATCGGTTTAGGTTTCTTTCTTCCATCCTGCCATGCATGCTTAGGACAGCTATTTCATCAAATGTACTGACTTCTGAGCTTCTAATTAAAATGTGGTAGTAAAAATAATTTGGATAAGGGTAAAAATATGGTACACCACGTACAGTATTTCATTAAGTACATGTCAAGTACTTACATTCACATTTAAATTCTTAAAATAAAGCACAGGTCTTTTGAATAAATTTTTAATTTCTAATTCAAGGCATTTGTTTCTAATTCATTTGTTACAAATGAACATCTGAAAGTTTAATCAAAAAACCATTCCCAGTTATAAAAGGGTGTTTTCTTAATGAGGAATATTGAAAATAAAACTATTTTTTGTTCTGTACACTAAAGGCTGAGAATTCAATATATCTGTATGTATGTGTGTTTATGCATATCTGACTGTTGGACGTGAGTGAAGTATTGTAGTTCCACAGCTTACTGGGACCTGACGAGGGTAAAGGACATCGATTTGTATGACACATAAAGCAGATAACATTGAATACAGTAAAGTAGCTCCTCAAACTGCCGAATCACGCTGAGATCAAGCTAGCTGTATTCCTCAGCATGCTCACAACTCCTGGTATGTCCCTACTGAACATTCTCAACGTGTTCGGGAAGGATGCCGCCCTAGTATTACTCATTAGGAGCAGAAAGCAAAGGAAAGGCTGACTTACATTTCTCTAACTGCCTGACAGAGTAATTTTGCGACTGAAAAATCGGCTCTGCCGATCTGATCATTTCGTTTAAAGAGTGCAACACTGAGGCATGCAAAATGCAGTAGCTCATGGTCACATGCAGAGTCTGAAAGATCTTAAAAGGCAAAATAGGGAAACGGCAAGACAGAAAGAACAGCAGAGCTACTGAAATGCTCTCTTGGGATGGACAGACAGGTTAGGTCCGTTGCATGCATGCTAAACTTGGTGGAATTTTAAAATGCCATACCTTAGGGGGGATCCGATGAGCAATGTAGGAGGGGTAGGGTTACTCCCTGCATTGTGCCGGCGCCGTACGGCCTGGCGCCTAAATGTGCTGCGTTCGCGGCGAAATGACACCACCTCCTCGCTGGCCTGCACTGCTGCATCAAGACAGACGTGGGTCAGATAGGAGCCTAGGTCAGAGGTCACAGGCACCTGAGCCTGTCGTTCCCTATTTCCCACCCTCAGAGGTAAAGGGGACTTGCCTAATTAAGCCCAATTGGTTTCGTGTGTGCGCTGTTAACCTAGAGGGTCAGCGAGCACACGCACGTGTCACTTATTTAGAGAGAATCCAGTCTCTTTAAAAACAGCATTTCTGGTCTATTATCTGGCATTACAATCTTCGCAACTTCAGTCCCCTATTTTAAGGTCATGCTGCTTTACATCGTTTCCTAAAAGTCTCAGTAATTTCGTTCCACGTCCCCTCTAGTTTCCTCTTTAATTAAGTACAGTAGTTAGTAAGCTATTACCAAGAATATGGCGTTCGTTTCTACTTTCCTGACGATATTAAAAGCGGCAAACACTGTAGTGAGCTTCCGTATCCTGGGGTATCAAACATCTTTGGAATCAACCAACAGGCAGAAACACTCCAAGGGGAGGAGAGCAATACCAGTGGTCAGAGCAGCCCCTCAAAGGCTCCATGGGATTTACACAGCGCCTGCACTCGTGGGTAGAAATACCCCAGTGAGGCTTTCCAAGGACGTGTGCATATAGGTATAGGAGGAGGTGCAAGGGGCCCTGCAGGGTAAGCCTTGGGCTGCAGTTGAAACCCACCAGTCACTCAGTGGGAGAAAGATGAGGCTGTCTGCTTCCGTAAGGACCAACAGTTTCGGAAGCCCCAGTCACTGAGTTGAAATCTGGATGGTGGAGGGTTTGGGTCTGCTTCAGGAGGCCAAGTAAGAGTTATATGCAAATTTGATGCCATTTTATATGAAGGAGTTGAAGATCTACAAATCCTGGTGGTGGTTGTGTCCTGAGGGCTCCGTTACGTCATTTTCAACACCCAGTGGTAGCGCAGAGATGTTTGTTTCACACTACCCGTGCCACGGTGTATCGGCCTGACGCGAAAGCACAGCTAGTTTGTAAAAGGTCAATTCAAGATGTCTGGAATACATCTTAAGTGTAAGGCACTTTACTGCCACCTAACTTCATCCAACCCTCTGCTCCTGCACTGCTTCCTTCAACTTTAGGAAGCAAGTATCAGCAAAACGGCAAATTTTCAAACTTAACCCCAAAAGTCGATAAAATACAAACCCAAACCAAGCGTAAACCATGAGAAAATCACATCGGCTTTGTGGAATTATATAATTTTATAAAACCATACTAGCTGACTTGAGATTTCTACAGCAAAGTGCACTTTTCCCCACCCATTAGGATCTAACTGTTTTCACGTGATCTAGAAATGAATAATGGCAGAACCCGTACAGACACATTCTTCCCAAACACATGGAAATCTTTCACTTGATAAGGCTGTTACTTGTGAGGCAAAGGTTAACCTATGTAACCTATGTATGACCTGTGGAAATAATTGATGCAGATTCAATCCAGTCACCTAGACCTGTACTCTCTCCAACATGGTAGTCACGAGCCATAGGTGATGGCTAAAATTAAATTAAAAATACAGCTCCTTAGAATGATGCACTAGCCAGATTGCAAGTGCTTAGTATTCACCCACGGCTTGGCTTGTGGCCACCATGTGGCCAGCGAAATATAGGGTATTTCCATTGTGACAGAAAAATTGTATTATTGGACAGCGCTGAGACAGAAAGTATGGCTGTCCTTTTTGCTGCCACAATCATACTGCATACTAGCCTGTGCTTGACAATCATGGTCTCATTAAAAGGATGCTGCAGCCACCATTGTCACAAAGAAAGTATGAACTGGTAGGGTCATCATTGGGATGAGGATGAAACAAAGCAAAAATACAAACTACTTGAGGAGTGATTGGTAGCCTGCTAGTATTTCTTAGATGCCAGCAGTAAAATTGCCAGGGCATGAAATATGAATCACTAATCTAAAACTCAATTCAAGACTTCTTTTGTGAAATAACATTGAAGATTTCTATTCCACCGCTGTAAAATGATTTCTCAATTTAAAGGTTAATCCAACCTCCTTAAGAAACCTTCAAAAAAAGAAGCCTTCCAATATGTTTCCTAGTTACATATATTTGATTTCAACCAAAACAGAATAAAATTTATCCAGACATAAAGTATAGAGAATCTGAAACATGAAAAATACTTAAGTTATTCTGAAAGAATATGAAAAACACAGTACATGATCACTGAATACTAAGAATAATGACAGCAATAAGAGACAATATGATCATCTTCCTTCTGACGACTTCATGGTAGTAATTTTTAGTAAAATTAGCCCACAGTGGCCTCCACTCAAGGACTCCCTCAATGCAAGAACATTTTGTTCTACTAAACTGGCATTCCATGATGCTCACCTTCCTGACACGATCGCTGAAGACAAAGCGGGTGCATAAGCAAATGTGGTGAAAAAAGCTGATGGTGCCCAGCTAAGAAAAGATATAGCACCTGGGGTCTTAAAGGCTTGAATATAAACAAGCTGCCATCTAGCTTAGAAGCAACAAAGCTATCATGTAAGAAGCACACCAGCCTGTGTGATCACGAGGTGTGGAAGGGATGAGGTATCAGGCATCAAAGAACAAAAAATCGTATCATTGTGAATGAGGAGGCGTGCAGAGTGGGGACCCAAAGCCCATCTGTAGGCAACTGGACATCCCCTTACAGAAGGATCTCAGGGAGGAGACCTGTAACTGCACCAGTCAGTCCCTATCTGTACCAGTGTACATCCTCTGATCTAACTTGATTTGTAAGGTAGAATTGGGATCATGATAGTAGGGTGGAGGAAGTATTTAAGAAGTAGAGGAAAGTTGTATGTTTCATCACTGCTACACAGCACCCTGATCAGTGGTGAGAGTAACAATATAGGGAGGGTGGAGAGAAGGTGGGATACAAAGGGGGAACCGATCACAAGGATCTACATATAACCCCCTCCCTGGAGGACAGACAACAGAAAAGTGGATGTAGGGAGACATCGGACAGTGTAAAACATGACAAAATAATAATTATAAACTATCAAGGGCTCATGAAGGGGGCGCGTGGAGGGAATGGAAAATGAGGCGCTAATACCAAGGGCTCAAGTAGAAAGCAAATGTTCTGAGAATGATGTAGGCAACAAATGTACAAATGTGCTTGACACAATGGATAGATGGATGGATTGTGGTAAGAGTTGTATGAGCCCACAGTAAAATTATTTAAAAGAAGAAAAATGACATGACAAAATAAAAATTTATAAATTATCAATGGTTCATGGACGGATGAGGAGCTGAAACCAAGGGCTCAAATAGAAAGCAAACGTTTTAAGAATGATGACAACAACAAATAGGCTTAACACAACGGATGGATGTATGGATTGTGATCAGAGTTGTACGAGCCCCCAATAAAATGATTTTAAAAACCACAACAGTGTAGTAAAAGAAACTTAGAATCTACTTATGTGCTTCTAGAGTCTAATACTCATTAATGCCTTCAACTACTCGGAGTATTTTAATTATTTTTATGTAACTTTTATTGTGCACGAATTTAATCCTAAAATATATTGTATTTACTTTTGCTTTATTAAAAATTGGCACAGTATTCCACTTAGTATGCTGTATGCTTTGTATTCACCATCCAGATTGATGCATTTGTCTGTAAATTATTCCTTTTCAATGTGTGATTGCGTGAACATTCCACAATTTGCAAATATTGTCGTGAGACATTTACTTTGCTTCTAGTTTGTTGCTTTTTATTTGGTAAATAGTTCAAGTTTGAATACTGCTGCTTATGAACATTCTTGTACCTATTTACTCAAACACATGTTGAAGAGGTTGGGGTGTTATCTAGAGCGGAGTAAAACGATTAAGTCCTCCACCTCTCTGTAACGGCCACATCGTCATTTCGGGGTCACAGCAAGCCTTCCGGGTCAGGGGAGAACTGCTGGGGGGTGGGGGGAGGGGTTAGAAGACTGTCCCTCTTTACAGGAGCAGAAGGCCTCCCTCATCTTGCTCCTAAGAAGTGGCTGCTGGTTTCCAACGCTGACCCTGAAGTTGGAGGCACAATGTGTAATCAGTATGGCACCAGAGCTCCCTATGACTAGGTTCTAGTGAGTACGAATATTCAACATTATATGTTAAATAACTGTTGCTGTTGAAAGAGGTTGTATTCAGTTCTTTAGTTTGCATAATTTATAAAATTAAGGATATTACATTTTGTCAAGTTGGTACGTTTGAAATTATATTTTATTATGGTTTAATATGATTTTCCCTAATGATAAACAAAGTGGATTTTTAAATCTTGGAATGTTGATTCATTAATTAAACATAGCTTCTCTTTTGTGAAATGCAAAAACATTTTTTTCAAAAATTAGCTCACAGTTCTGGGACAAAAAGATAAATGACATTATCCTCTCTTTTTTTGTTGTTTTTTTTAAGTGAAAATGTCTTTTCTTCTTTTAAAAAATACCACTTACTTAATTGCTATTTGAAAATGACTTCTATTTTGCTATTTGCCAAAAATTGCTTATGACATTACTTACTTCAATAAAAGTCTTAGAAACCCAGCAAGATGAAAGGTTAGGCATCACTGAACAATTATTAAAATGGAATTATGATTATTGCCTACAGCCACTGCCATTGTAACATCTATGCAGAGAGAAACCTATATTTAAAATAATTTTCTGTTACTATAGCAACTTACGGAACATTGGCTAGACACACTTTGAACTGAAACACTATGCTACAAGCTATGGTCAAATGAGTTAACATGAAGTTACATTCTAAAACTATGCTGGGAATGTGCAATTTACAGATTGTATCTATTTGGGATTAGATTAAGTAATATGAATAATCATGGGGAAAATATATTTTCATCGTATGTGGTTTAAAATAATTTGCTGTAAATATATAGTCATAAGTTATAGATGTACTTGGTGAAACTTGAAAGTTAATTGTAGTAAGTATTTTTGGAATCCTTTAACTTTGTGTGAGAAAGGCATTTTTCAAGTATATAAATTCATATCGAGGTAATCTCTAAAAAGAGAGATTCTTGTTAATACTTTATTTAGTAAAATACTCTGGATTTCAGTTTTGTTGTTTCCATTCTGAAAATAAAGCAGCTCTAAAGCCATACACCTAGACATATCAAGTGTGCAGATCCCCAAACCCGCTGCGGTTGAGTTGATTTGACCCTCAGTGACCTGGGAGGAGCGTCGCACTGCTCCACAGGGTTTCCGAGACTGAATCTTTCCGGAAGCAGACACAGCTTCATCTCACTACAGCAGAGTAGCTCATGGGTTTCAAGTGCTGACCTTGTGGAAGCAGTGCACTGGCTAGCCCACTGTGCCACCTGGCCTCTTTACAGAGGGAGGGGAAAATACTTTTCAAACTCTTTGAAAACTTGGCATTTTGAATTTGCTTAAAAGATGGTGAGACTGACATGCAATAGCTTAAGTAGCGGCATGAAATGGAAACAGTGAAAATTTAGCACTCTTTCCATAGTCATTAAGTAGAACCATTTGTGTTCGTGTGATAGGTAAAGGAGGAAAAAATAAGCCCACAAGTGATTTTAAAAACATTAACTAAAAGACAGATAACATATACTTCCAAGAACATAAATTCAATTTTTTTCTATTCTCCCCACTTTTAGTAATCCTGCCCCCCCCATTATAACTGGCTTGACTTTCTAATTATTTCCTCATCAACATTAAGGATATGTCAAAGCACTGAAGCTACAATCATAGCAAGTTTATGAAGAATCGTTAGATAATTTTCCTTTTTTATTTTTTGGAGTAGTGATGCAGTCTTTCAATTAAGTTTAAACATTTGCTGAGTGCTCAAGGCACCACACCAGAAACCCCTGCCATCGAATCGACCCCATCTCAGAGCAACCCATATGGCAGATGAGCTACATTCAACAGTATGGTCCTTCCTTCCAGCCATGATGCCTGATGTGCTAGATACCAAGTTGCCTGTGGCTGTGGTCCCAGTGCGGAGGGCGGCATCATGTGCTAACAAACAGGACTGGGATGACACTGACTGACCGCAGTAGAGGGTGTGAACCGGACCACACTCTTGGTGTGCTAGTTATCTTCGTTACTCTTACTTACAATGATGTAAGGAATTCTATCCTACAGCTGAGAGGAAAAAGTAAAAAGCCGAGCTGATTGAGTCATAGGAAGCCAATGACTAACTGGAAACACTTTCCTAGAGGCACCAGGTCACACGCGCATCAGTGAGATATAGTCCGGGGGTGAAGCACAGATGATTATATTCGGGTGAATTCTGACTGAACCATGTAACTCCCACCCAATGACCTTCCTACACGGTTCTGGTAAGGCAGCGGGGGAAGATCCTGTGGCTCGTTCTCCCGGCAATGCCAGCCTGCTGCCTATAAAAGATTTCACTGCGAAGCAGCGGTGGAGTGCATCCTGCGGCTCAGCACTGCTTACCCCTGCCCCCTTCGGACTTTGGACGGCACTGCGTGAGACATCTCCTGGAGGTTTTTTGAGTTCTGTGGGGCACTGCGGCAGTTCACAGAACCCAGAGACATGAGGGAATATACTCACTTGGGGGTTAAACTTGGGGGATTTTCTCCCCCAAATCATTTTATTAGGACATAATCCAGACATCATATCATTCAAGAGATCAGTCATATCGAGCAGTGTTCTACAATCACTGCCCACAACCATTTAAAAAATATTTCCTTTCTTCTTGCACTCCTTTGACATCAGCTCCACATTACTCCCCGCACCCACTGCCATACCCCCACCCTGGAGCCATGGGGGTTAGGGGGTGGGGGTGGGGGTGGGATTTGAACCGACAGCTCTTCTGTTAACAGCCAAAAACTTAATCATTGTGCCAACCTGGGCCCTTAAAAAAAGCTCTATGAATTTTATACTCAATTACTTCCATGATTTATTTTTATTTGGAGACATCCAAACAAGAGTCTATCAGTTCATTTTACCCTGTGAATAAAACAAGAGACTTACTAACGGGACTGGTACATTTTCAGGGAGACTGGGATGTACAAAAGAACAAAATTTGCCAAGGTGGTAAGGCTGCACCCCATTTAAAGCAAACCATACAAATCCTAAAGAAAATAAATACATATCTCAAAATTCGCAGAGTTGGGAGCATAAATGTATAGAAACAAATACACCATTTAAAAATGTCAATTATACAGTAAAGGATTCATGTGCAATGAGTTCCCTTCTGGTTGTAAAGTACCACTATACCTAGCTTCTTGTGATACTTCAATTGCTATTGCATGAATTAATAAAAATTTAGATAGATGAAACTGTTCAAAAATTGTTTTCAGTGGTAAGGCTTATTGTAGGAAAGACAGAAGTAAACTGGAGAATAGTGGCAATAAAAATGTGTGTTTTAAATAAAAAGTATTTCAGTACCTCAAATAGGTTAGTAGTGAATTAAATGTTAAAGAAAGAAAATTATTACAAGTATGCAACAAATAAGTATATACATATAAATAAGTATATTTTAAAGAAATAAAACTTAAAGTACCAAATGTGAGTGAATATATATAGGTACACACACAAACACATGTTTTTAATTCTGTATTTCCACAAAATTTAAGTGCCCCATCATACATCTCACAAAACTTAAACGCACTGGATGATTATTTAAGGTAAAAAACACTTAAAAATTCAAATCACTTTACAAAAATATCTGAAATACTTTATTTCATTACTAACCTTAATTATAAAATCAATTTTATCTGTTAAAGCCCGAACCTGTGCAAGGCGTAATAAGCTATCAGAGAAGGAACTCAGAACACTCCCCACTAACAAGAGGAGAAAGGAGGTAAGCTGCACCCCATTAAAGGTCAACAACTTACGAGGCCCTGAAAAACAAGGTTGTCCTGTGGAGTGCGGCTCTCACAAGTTTCCTTGCTTTTGCTCAGGTTCCACGTTAGCCAACAATGATACCAACTATGAGCACGCAAGCATTTTGTCTTAATAAAGAAGCAGATAACATTTTCTGAGAGGCCAAAGAATAGCAAGAATCTAATGAATGAGGCTCAGTTCTGAATTAATTTCCCTCTGCAAACACATTTTAGAGTTCTACTCTACTTTGTGACAGCCAAAAGCAACCAATAAAAACAAAAGTATTAGGTACAACTTCACTTAGAGAAAAGTGCCATGTCCTTGCTGATAGTTTCCATAATCCCAATAGTCAAGCGAATGCAGGTGGGTGGAAACGTGGTTTCAAACCAAGTAATTGATGTTCTGAAGCCATACTTCAAAAAGAAAATTCCCAAAAGATAGAGTTTAAGGACTATTTATTTTCTTTAGTGGTTCCTAATTAATTTTTAGCCAACTGGATAAAAGACAACCACCCTCACCCAGAAAACTGCATTCAGACACAATTTTACATATATTTTCAAGAGACTCGCCTAAATGAAGAACACACAGTGACATCTGAAAAGGAAAACTTCCTTATAAATGACTAAAAGGTGTCAGTGTCTTCATTTATATTATGAATCTAAAATTGATAAGTCAGTTTTACTTGCTAAGTGTATTGATACATATGAGGTAGTCCCCAAATGCAAACCCAACCCACTACTATGAATTCCAACTCACAGTGACCCTGTAGGACAGAACAGAACTGCCCCTCAGGCCTTCCAAGGTTGGAAATCTTCAGGTAGGCTGACAGCCCATCTCTCTCCTGTCAAGTGGTTGTGGGTTCTGACCGCTGCCCTTTCAGTTATAGCCGAGCACTCGGCCAGGTACCCCCAGGGCTCTGAAGCCAACCCAGATGGGGTTATCCTGGTTGCTTGCTTTTTTTTTTTTTTGTAACAGATGAGGAAATTGAGGTACAGGCTAAAGCTGGCTTAGCAGAGTACTAATTATAAGTTAATATTACAATGGAAGGGTATTGATTCCTTATCCAGAATTGTACACTAATCCAAACAAAACCAAGCTCACTGCTATCGAGTGGATTCCAATACATAGCAACTCTAATAGGATGAGGCAGACCTGCCCTGGTTTGAGATTGTACAGCCTTCTCTTTCTCTGGTGGAGCAGATGGTGGGATGGGGCTTTAGAATTGCTGAGCTTGCGATTAGCAGCCCACTGTGTAACCTACTAGGGCTCCTTGCACACTACTAAATACACACACACACTTTAACATTTTTCCTACCTCACAGAACCAGGTCTGAGCTGCTATGAGGAATTCTATACACAACTATTTATCTAACTCTTTTTTCTTTATAATGTTCGAAGTGGACACTTCAATATTTTCAAGCCAACGAAGAACCCAAACCTATCACAGCATTGTGTTTAATGAGCATTCGACTACGCTGCTTTGTGTGTATAGGGTTTCTTCACAGTGTACACTAAACAGAAACTATTCTTAGTGAATCACTATCAGCCTTATAGACAAAGGTCATTGCATTCCACTGTATTTCAATATTAAGTTATGACAGCATAAACATCTTTGACTACTCGTAAAACATAAAATGAAAATCAAACACAATGACCTCACACTGTTAAATCTTTTGTTTTGACTTTTAAAAAATTCATGCCAGTTTCTACTTCTGCCGTCATTGCTGTACCCTCCTCGGGAAGCATCCTTCTCCCTGACTTGGCGGGCACAGGTAGAAACTGCCTATACAATGGCCTTTGTCTTCTCCAATGTTCCATGATGTCTGCGGTCAAAGTAAACGACCTTGCTTTACACATATGGCACAAACCCTCCTAAGTGGTGTTAAGCAGAATTGGCTTTTCTTTGAATAAAGTAATATTCCTTTAACAAAAGATTACCTTTGGTTCTCAACACAGACAATATTATGAGAGGATCCCATTACACGCTTAACAAGGAGTGCCTTAAATACAATATTTAAAATAATCTTCTCAGAGAAATAAAAAAATGTCAGAGAAAAATGGAATAAGGGTATTCTTAATAACATGTTGACTGATACAAAAAAAAGGCTATAACATTACTGAACATGCTGGAAATAAATTTAAGTGACTCAAGAAAAAAATGTTTTTAAGCAATACAGGCAAGAAAAAACAGACACATTTCTAGCAACATAGGTTATCTGTACGTTTTTATTCTTGAATATTAGTCACATGGTAATAAAAATATGCTTCCTGCTATCAGAAAATTAAATGTAAAACAAGTGACCAACAATGGTAATGTGATAGTTTGAAGTTAAAAACTTTTCCTGTGTAGGCAATCAAAGAACATTACTGATGAAATCAAACTTTAATTAAAACCAATAACCAAGCTCACTGTTATTGAGTTGATTTCAACCTCAAAGGTGAGAAACCCTATCCAATCACTTGCTTTGAGACAGTATCAAAAGATGAATTGTGATAGATTGCTAAAGTAAGGTTTAAAATCAATATTGCTACCACTTACACATTTAAAAAGTTTTTCTTGTTCATATGAAATCAGAATCTCATATACTCTTATTTTTATGATCCAATTTCACAATATGTAAATCTTCAAAATATCTCTAATATGTTTATGTAATCTTCTTTGTTCTATTTTAATTTTATGGTACTAAATAAAATCAAACAGACAGGATATGGTTTGGTAGCAAACAAACTGGGCCACTAGATAATAGTAATATTAGCATTTACTAACATTTACCATGTTACAGATGCTGTCCTAGACATTTTGTAGCTCATTTAGTCATCGCAACAATCTCATTTTAACACAAGAAAGCTGAGGGTCAGAGAAGGTGAGTAGCTTTCCTAGGGTCACCGCTACAGTTGAGCCTATTTGCTAACTAAGGTATACGGTTGGTTCCACATCACTGTTGTGGACAGCCTCCTACTTCAGGGCCCTTATTTTTGTACTTTAAAGTCCATTTTCTAAATCCCATCCCTCCACACTCCTGCCATCACCTGCCTTAAAAGTAAAATAAAAACAAATTGTTAAGAGAAATCATTAACATTTCCAAATTCATTATGATAAAATCCACCTACAGCTTATGCATGGTCGACATGTTTCAACAGCCTAGTTTGTAAGGTAGAAAAGGTATCCTAAAAGAATTACTCCTAAACTGTCAGAGATAAGTGTAGCCATTAATACTAACAAAACAAGTTTAATACTAATAAAAACAAGTATATTTACTAAGTATGATGCTATGTAATTTTTAAATCATGAGAACCAAAACAAATCTTAAATTGCACAACTTCCAATTTTCTAAAAGTCCAAAAATCCTCAATTAAATGTGAAGAAAACCAATATTTAAAGTAATCTAGTTTTGCTCATATAAAAATAGCTCCTGCAATGCCCTCCTTTGGCAATAAATACGTTTCAACAGCACGCGCACACACACTATTTCTTCTAGCAAAAAGTACACAAATTTTTAGTTCATTTTTTCTTTCTGATTAGCATTTACCAAGGTTTTTGTGGGGCTTTTTGTAAAAAATAAAACCACTTCCAAAAACTAGAACCTGGAGGAAAAAAAAGAGCACTTACGTTAAGTCAAAGAGCACGTTAAGAAGCAAATAATACCTCCTAAGTAACATCACATAAAAGCAAAAACCAAAAGCCTTAATATCTTACATATCTCCCATGATATAGAAATAGCATTTTAAATACAAAGACACAAAAATTTACTAGAGCTTCTTTACATATTTTCATTTATTTACTTTTCTACAATAGAATAAATTATTTTGATAGAAACCTCAAAAATTAAGCTTGATCTTAAAGCCAATGGTTTCTTAAACATCATGAAGGTATGTGATTTGCTCAAGAATCTACTAAAAGTATGTCAGACCTTTAATAAAAAGTAGAATGATATCTAAGTCAGTAAAATGGCTATATAATTACTTCAGATAGAATTAGTACTCAATATTTAGGTTTAATACATTAATTTATTATTTATGTACTACAGATCATGACTTCAAATTCTCATCAAAATTGATCTTTGTTAGAAAGTAGGCCAAAAGAGACAAGAGAAATATTACCACAATTTGTACTTTTAAGAACTATGGATAAGATTAAAATACGTTTCAAGAAAAAGTGTGCTCCATATGCTTCCAAACATTTGTCCTGGGGGGCGGGGGAGAGAGGGGAAATCCAGGATTCCTTAGTAAAAGATGTTAATAAGACCAACAGATTAGAAACTTGAAAACTAAAGAATTAGCTGAGTAAGAATTAAGATGGACATTTTTTAAAAAGCTAATATGCTAGCAATTAAACATCTATTTCTTTTTACTCTATTCAAAAACCAGATTCTGTAATAGAATGAACAGAATGAACACACTATTCTGGGCAGGAGAAAATACCGAGGAAAGGAGGGGAGACCAACTCTGAAACAAACAAAATGGTCAATAATATATAATCAATATGAAATATTAAATCACCTAAGGAATTTTGCACAATTCTAAAAGCCTGAAATTCAATAAGCTATGACTTCAAAGAAAACGTTGGTTGCTGTTACCACTGGAACAGCATACAACCACTAATAGATACTAAACACCAATAAAAAAACCCAAACCTTGACTTAATAAATTTTGTTTTAAAATCAGTATTTGAATTCTTAAATTTAAAAAAAACTAATAAAAACTATTTTCTATTTTTTAGTACATATTTTGCCGGGTACTTGAGTCAGGAAGAAATAAAAGGCAAAAAGAGCCACAAACTTCCCAAGTGCACAAAGGCAAAATACTATTCGGGGAACTCCTAGGTACCAGCGAGTGGTGGAAATCTGAGGATCGCGGCAGACTGACCATCTGAGCGACGACCAAGAGAAGAGACTTGGTGTCCTAACAGAAGGGTCTCCCAAAGCTCATGGGAAAACAGGATGAGGAGATCAGCATATAGTTCTGAGGCCCTGCCCTTGCCCTGCGGAACTGGGTTTGCTTTCCCGCACACGCGGACTTGAACACGCGTTGCGTTGCCGCGCTCCACCGCAGCGACCAGTGGCGGGAAGGCTCTGGGTGCACCTGACTCACCTCCACTGGCGGCGTCTTGCTCTTCCCCTTCGGGGCCGGCCCCCTGGCCGGGCAGGCTGCTCCGCGAGCGCGTGACCGTCTCCAGCCGGGAGGCCCTGCCCAGCAGCGACAGCTCGTCCAGCACCTCCCCCTCCTTGGCCTCGAGGTCCGACTTCGAAGTGGTCAGCGCCCCGCCGCTCTCGGGCGCCAGGAGTCGGCTGCAGTCGCTCAGACAGGCCACCGAGCCGCTGTCCAGGCTCAGCACGCGCGCGCGGGCCTTGGCGCTGCTGCTGCCCGCCGTGCCCGCGCGGCGCGGCGCCCGCTTTCGGCCGGCTCCCTCGGGGCCCGGGGGAGCCTGGCGAGAGCGCGCGGCGTCCGGGCCCCGGGCGCGGGGCGCGTGCTTGGTCTTGGGAGCACTGGGCCGGCCCTCAGGGGACTGGCCCGAGTGAGAGGTCGTGCTGGACGAGCTCTCGCTGCCCAGCTGGCGAGCAGACTGCGTGCTGGGCGTTCTGCTCAGGTCGCTGTGGCCGCTCGAGTCCTCGTCGGGACCGAGTATGGCACCGTGTGGCTTGCTAGCTCGGAAGGCAACGTAGTCCCTGTGCCGACTGGCGTCAAAGCTGCTGGCCCGCTTCGTTCCGGTCCGTCTCCGGCCTGCCTTGTGGGCAGAGGCGGTCCGGTGGACCAAGCTGCAAGACTTGGGCCGCACGTCCCCCGCCTTCTGCCTCCCAGCACCGGCGGTGCCACCGCCGCCTGGCTCCCCGGGGTCGGCCGGCTGGTCGCTCTGCTCCCCGTCGTGTGCCGAGGGTCTCCCCAGTGGCGTGTCTCCCTGGGAGCAGAATTCGTTTGCGTGGGGGTTTTTGTTGGCTTCTTCGGAGGCAGAGGTGCTGAGAGCCCTGTGGAGGTGCGTGTCGTCGGACGCATTCGACTCCTTGGCCTCGTGGACGCCACTGTTGGTGCTGCCTTCCAAAGCGGTCTGCTCACTGCTCGTCCTTCGGTCGCTGGGGCAGCTCCGCTCGTCGTCGCCGCACTCTCTCTTCCTGCCACTTCCCTTGGCTCCCCTAGGAGACTCGTCGTGCTCGGACAGGATGCCCTCGACGTGCGTGGCGCTGGTCTGCTCGCTCTGATAGCTGCTGACCGTACTGTTGGTGTCGCGGTCCGTCCCGCTGCAGTAGCTCTCGGTGGACCCACTGCTCCGCGTGCTCAGGCTCCGCAAGCTGTCCGCGCTTTTGTCTGCTGCCAGGACTTTGCTTGGCCCACTTTTGGTGGGTGGCTGAGAGCTGCTTTTCTTCAGCTGAAATTCCCCCGAGAAACATGAATTTTCCACCAAGGATTCCTTGGACCCAGAATGAGGCTTGGAAGAGTCCAGCTCGCTGACTGGATCCAGCCCACGTCTTTGCTGGTAGAGAGGGAAGTCAGTCAGGGAAGTGTCTGGAAAAGCCACCGCAGAGCTGGAAGTCCGGGGCACTCCCCGCGGCCGGTGGTCTTTCCTGTAAGAGAGGGAATGCAAAGGCACGAGGGAAGCCACTTCTGTGTCGCAGGCGCTGGACAGAGACTGCTCAACGTGGTGGTGGTGGCTGTGACTGGGCAGGTTCACTTTGTCACTGAAGTCCCTTGGTAAATCCTGCCCACAAGAGGAAACGGAAGGCTGAATGGAGATGAAGGAGTCATTGGAGACCAGCCGGAAGAGCTTCCGATCAGTGGCCAGATCTATTTCAAACACAGATTTGGAAATGTTAGCATAAATCAATGACCTGTTTTAACAATGGGAAGCATTCACAGTATACAGTAAGTCAAATATGAACAATTTCTGAGGCAGTTCACTGAATAACATTGGCCATCATTCCAAAGAGCTGGTTTCTAGTTCACAGCAGCACAAAGAAACCATTCTGCTGATGGAATGAACTGAACTTCATTTTTCAAATGGCCTCAGAAGGTTCTAGAGATAGCACGTGCTAAAATGGGTTTATCCACAAGCTCTGTCTCTACCTTACTAAGTGATCACCTCAGGCTACCTTACCGAGCTTCTGTCAAATGGGATCCTCAACCTCACTGACGACTAGAAAAAATGTCCAAGTTAATATATCTATTGTTCAGCACAGTATTTGAAACAGCTAATGGTAGTAATGACTCTACCTCACATACCCAATGTCAAAATCCTCCGGAAAAACAAATGATTGTTTTATGAATAGAGAAGAACCTAGCTTAACAGAAAACAGAAACATATTTTGAAAAGTTAACCAATACTCAAACAAGACATAATGCAATGGCATAAAGACATTTTACTGATCATAATAGTTACCAAATAAGCAAACAAAAAAAGATTATGGTATATTTATTTCTTCATTGATACAGGAATTACAAAATGTTACACTAAAGACATACATACCCCTATATCTGTAAAACCACTGCTTAAATTCTCCATCTAGGGCAGTAAGTAGTGACTTGAATTATTATATTCACCATGCATATAGATATAAATAAATCTACCTACCTACCTGTATTGGAATTTACCTTGGAACAGAGCTTGACAACCAAAATGCACAATAGCAGATCTTAAATATGCATTTTGACAAAGAAGGACAGCTAAATCTGCTTAGTTCAATAAAAATTTCTTGTCCTACTTTTCATAACTGTACAGACAAAGCACAATGAAAGGGTCCATAGCAAGTCAGACTATTCCTGGTGGAATCTCAATAAGAAAAAGCAGGTATCCCCACTAACCTTAAAATAAAAGAGTTACTAAAAATATTTATGGATTTAAAAAAATCTAAATTAGAACAAGAACTAAATAATTTAAAACTTAGAAATGGTCTCTAGAATGTTCCACGTCCTAATAACTGTGGTTTATAAATGCCCTATCGGGCTTTAACACACATTTTAAAGTTTGTCATGTAAAATCTATGATCGTTATCATTTTCACAAAACAACAGTCACTGGGTTAGGTTCACGTAGCCTCTAAACACCAACATATAAGCTAACATTGCATCTACTTTTTTATTATACTAAATTATGCCATTTCTAAAAACTCTCAATAGGTAACCCTAAAAAATAATTATGGAGTGACACCCACATTTTTATAATATGACTTTTATAGAAAACTTATCAACTCAGTTGAAAATCAATAGTTCTTGACATACAATAGCAATGTAAAATATTTTTGGATATACAATGGACTTTTAAACTATGCTATCAACTCCTTTCCCTGATGTCTTTAAATAAAGCAGGAATTTTATGTTTTTCATTTTAAAAGACACTGCTAAAAATTATTTGAACACGAATGTATTTTTCTCAATGTTTCCTAATAAATGTGCCATGAAAAACTCCATTTTATCAGGGAAATTGTGTCTTCGGGAAAATTTGAAGCATGTCTGCTTTCTGTTAAGACACTCAGATCAACACAGATGCTTTTTCACCTAATTAAAATTTCTTAAGCAAGTAAGTGTTACGGAAACAAATCGCATGCTCAAAGTGGTACAAACTGGTGTTACCTTTCAGTAAAGGGATCTGGCAAGATGCCAAAGTCATTGAAGAGTCCTTGCTCCATTTCTAGGAACTGTAGCTAACAGATGAGATCAGTTCTACTTCAGAGTATTCTATCACAGTTGTTCACCTCAGGTTGTTACAGAAGGTTTGAAAGCAAAATGTGCATCAAAAAATGGCTAAGGGCTAAAAATATCTTCAAAGATAATGCAAATAACATGAGGCACACGTAAGTGGAAAGGGTAGCATGATTCACGTTGTACACAGTAAAAAGGGTATTAAAGGTATAGGTATGTCTGTGTGTACGAATGCTACCACAGAAAGAAAGAAGGTCTTGATGCATGCTACAACATGGATGAAACTTGTACGCATTATACTCCGGGGGAAAGCCAGGTACAAAAGGTCGCCTTGTATGCAGGCAGGTCCTGGGTTCCGCATGGTATGCATTAAGTGGGTCTTTAAATGCAGTTAGAAAGTACAGAGTAGGCGCACACAATTCTTACTCAGCCTTATTCTAGCACAAGAAAAGGCTAGAAGCCCTTTCGAAGATTTAAGAGTAGGATTTACACCAATGAATGTGATGAGGAAGAATTTGTTGCCAGCTGATGTTGATTCAAGGCCCTGGTGGCACAGGGCACGACAAGTTGGGCTGCCAACTGCAAGGCCAGCAGTTTGAATCCATAGCTGCTCTGAGATTGACAGCCTCAGAAACCCCATGAGGGCAGCTCTATTTTGTCCTATAGGACTGAAAGGGATCAGGATCAAGTTGATGGTATGAGTTTGGTTTGGCTTTTGAAGGGACTGATTTAATCGTTTCGAGGTTGAAGGCAAATTTGCAGTAAAGGGTTAAGTACAAGTCACCCATAAGTTATACATTCATAATCCAGAAATTTACTGTAATTCCATTTTTGTGAATATGCAGATAAAATAACCTTGTTGTAGAAAGCCAAGAATCCTAAAGCACTTACTGATAAAGAGCAAAGAAAACAGCCTTCAATATGGATTATAAATCAATCTAAGAAAACAAAAATATATTAGACCAATAGGTAACATCATGATAAATACAGAAAAGATTGAAGTGGTCTCAGATTTCATCTCCCATTTAGATCCATAAAGTTCATGGAAGGAGTAGTCCATCAGGAAATCAAACAACATACTGCGCTGGGTAAATCTGCTGCACAAGACTTCTTTTAAAAACATTGAAGAGCTAGCATGTCACTTTGAAAACTGACTGTGTCTGACCCAAGCCATGGTATTTTCCATCACCTGTGATTGGATATGAAAAATGGATATTGCATGAAGCAGACTAAAGAATTAATGCATTTGAGTTATGGTTTTGGTGAAAGATACTGTTAAGAACCATAGATTGTCAGAAAAACAAATAAATCTGTATTAGAAGTACAACCAGAATGCTCCTTAGAAGCAAGGACGGCAAGACTTCATCTCACGTACTTTGGACATGTTATATTTTCAGGAGAGACCAGTCCCTGGGAAAAAGGTTATCATAGTTAGTAAAGTAGAGGGGAGGTGAAAAAGAGGAAGACCCTTGATAAGATGGACTGACACAGTGGCTACAGCAGTGGACTCACCCCTAACAATTGTGAGGATGGCACAGGACTGGGCAGTGTTGTTGTTGTTCACAGGGTGGCAAAAAATCAGAAGGGACTCAGTAGCATCTAACACCAACAGCAAACAACACAAGTACAAAAAAATACTGTAATTCAAGTTTTGTGAAGTATCCAAAATGTTGATTATATCCTGTCTTCTAGCCTCCATGCCGATGAAAATTGAGAACTAATTGTTACTAGTTTCTCCAGTCTCTGCTTAGCCTATACGCATGGGAGAGGACTAAATTTCTGATCTTCACTGGAAGACATATGTGAAGTTGTACGTGAAACTAGAGATAATGATTTATATGAAGTGCAAAAAGGAAATGATACTTCCTCCCAATACCTGATATCCAACTAACTACATCTCATAGGGCCCTCAAGTCCAAACCAGAAAACCAGCAGTCAGGTTATGGAAGCCAGATGGATAACTGCCACTAGGTGGTGCCAAACAGCAGCCAAGACCAACAAGGGTTTGGACAGAGATCCTGGGTGCCAGACCCTATGAACTTTATAATAACCAACCCAGAACTGACATTAACTGGGCTCCCTTTGCTCTCAGTGAAATTTTCACTCAGCTACTTTATTTAAAAGGACACCATCCTACATGAACCATTTAACATT
Organism: Tenrec ecaudatus; assembly: GCF_050624435.1. Classification (NCBI taxonomy): domain Eukaryota; kingdom Metazoa; phylum Chordata; class Mammalia; order Afrosoricida; family Tenrecidae; genus Tenrec; species Tenrec ecaudatus. Next base: position 33,461,041 of record NC_134543.1, read on the forward strand.
TATATATTGAAAACGCCTAACATTAAACTCTGACTCAAACCTCCCATCAGAAATCCAGACCTAATCTGGTATGTCCCAAACTGAACTCATGGGATCCTTCTCTTAGACTCCCAACCCCAAACCTGCTCCTCATCAGTCTTCGCCCTTTCAGTTAATGAGGGCTCCATCGTTCCTGATGTTTAAGCCAAAAAACCTTAGAGATGCCGTTGACTATTTCTCTTACATACTCTAGCCAAAGCCATCAGCATATCCTCTCAAAATCCAGAGACACACGCGCGCGCGCATTTTCATAACCCTAATCTGTGCCTCTTATTACCTAAGCCCTAAATGCATGCAGTAACCTCCTAAGCTTTCTCCTTCTACCTTTGCCACCTTTCAATACATTCTCAACACAGCAGAGTAGTCCTGCTTAATACAGATCTTAAGACTCATATGCTCAAAACCCCTTAATAGACCCTCATCTTACTGCAAAATTAAAACCATCATGTAAAATAGTTTGCAAGACTTGGTATAATTCAGCCTCTCATGTACTCACCCTGTGCCCCAGGCCACTCTTCTTCCCAAATCTGGCCGGCATCTTCCTATCAGATGGTCCCTGCCCTCCTCACTAACATTCATTTCCTGACAGGGGACTCCCTTCAGGCTCCCTTTGCTCTAAGTGAAAATTTCCCTCGGCTACTTTGTTTAAAGGATACCATCCTACTCTTGATCTGTATTTACTAAGTACTAATACATTTTATTTATACTCATGTTTCCATACTAATAGTTAAGAAGCCACATGGAGCCAGCAATTGTTGTTTATTTACTGATTAACTTCCAGTACTCAAAATAATGTGACATCTCTTTGATACTCACCTTCCCGACATGAACACTGAAGACAGAATGGGTTCCTAAGTAATGGGGTAAAGAAAGTGGATGGTGCCCAAATGAGGATGGCATATCTGTCCTTTCATGTTTGAAAATGTAAATTCAAATATGAAAATATAGTCGCTCTTAAAAATGAAAGAAATCAATCAAATAAAAAATAATCATGAGTGGAGTTGCACAGGGAGAAAAATCACAAATGGCCAAAATCTCTATAAAATTCTGGTAACGGCAGGTCCCATGCTGGTAGAGGTAAACATAAAGTTACTCAATAAGTCCGACACAGCAAGTCAATGCTCTGCTGTAACATGTGGTTTCCACAGTTGAGCAAGAAATGAATCCGTTAGCATTAAGAGACTATCCTGAATGGAAAATGATAGGCTTACACACTGATTACCACTAAGTTAGGCAAGAAGATCTGACCAACCACAGGGAAAACAGATCTTCTCTCCCATTCCATGCTAACACGGAGGGGGGATGGGCACATGCTTACACAATTGCTGTCCTTGTTTATTGGGCACAACATAGCAAAGCTTATTAACAACCTGTGAAATGCAGGTGACACAACCTTGTTTGCTGCACTCGAGGAGGACTGGAAGCACGTGCAGGTGAAAACCAAAGACTGCAGTCTGCCGTATGCGCAGGGACTCAATGTAAAGTACACAAAACTCCTAGCAGCTGAAGTACTCGATAGCATTAAACTAGAGAGAAGATTAAAGGTGTCAAGGATTTCATGTTACTTGAATCTACAATCAACAGTCATGGGAGCGGCAGTAAAAAAAAAATCACGTATCTCATTGGGTAAATCTGTGACACAAGACCTCTTTTAAACACTCGATGTATACAGGGATTGTAATAAGAGTTGTACGAGCCCCCAATAAAATGATTAAAATTTTTTAAAAAGACAGAAAGAAAATGCAAGACAAAACCAAAAAAAAATGTGAAAGAGTAAAAGTGTGAGGACTAAGGGGTGCCTGACTCGAGCCAGGGTATTTTCAATCACCTCGTGTACATGTGAAAGTTGCACACTGAAGAAGATCAAAACAGAATCAATGGATATCTGAATTATGATGCTGGCAACGAACACTGCCGGAAAAACGAAGAAATCTGTCTTGGAAGAAGTACGGCCAGAGTGCTCTCTAGAAGCGAGGAGTTTAAGACTTCCTCTCACATACTTTGGGCACGTTATCAGATGATCAGTCCCTGGAAAAGGACAGCATATTGGTACAGCAGAAGATCGGTGGGAAAGAAGACTGTCAAGGAGACGGACTGACACAGTGGCTGCAACATTAAGCTCAAGCATAACCATTATAAGAATGATAGAGAACTGGGCAGTGTTGTTCTGTTGTGCACAGGTTTCCATGAGTCAGCACCAACTTAACAGCACCTACCACGAGCAACAAAAGCAAGCACTTAAAACACTACTCCACCAGTGGGCTTCATAAAGTTCATGGAGAAACTCCATTGTCTATTAATTCCATTTTTCTATGAACTTTCCAAGCACTCCTGTGTTACTACTAAGCCAAGTAAAACTTTATATTTCTGTGTTTAAATTATATTATTATAAACTTCTGTCAAATGTGAGCAAAGTATGCCACCAGTTCATCCCAATTCTTAAAATACATAATGACATGATGAAGTATAATGTTCTTACCTTGTTCTTCACTTCCTTCCTTACAAAGACTAGAGCTTTGGCCCAGACTTAAACTGATATCATCAGAAGTTTTAGCAGTGTCTGTATCTCCTACGAAGTTAAGAGAAACAAGTGAGGGCATTTTGTTAAAAGTAAAAGCGATAAAATGCGGCATAATCAAGAAAGGACTTCAAGGAGATATCTATACATCATGGGTCTATATATGTAGATATCTATATATAGATAGATGTAGATATCTACATGTAATGGGTCAGACCACAGGACTACTCTCATAGTACTTAAGCCAAACTCACTGAAAATGAGTCGATTCTGACTCAGTGCGACAGAGTGACCCTTTAGGACAGGCTAGAACTGTACCTTTGAGTTTTCAACAATGTAGTAACTCTTAACAAAAGGAGAAACCCCACCTTCCTCCCACTGAGATCTGGTGACTTTGAACCACTAAGCCACTACAACCATAGAAAACGTAACAGTTCACAGTGTAGCCAATAAACCTATTCCTTCAAGCAGTTTTGAAAAAGAAATGCAAATTATACTATTTCTTTTCCAAGGGGAAAGATTTGAAGCTAACAAAAATTTTAGGGCAGAAATGGCATACATGTATCTGAAATAGATGTACACAACAAAAGGGATTTTTAAAAAGCAACCGTGTTCTTCTTTAAGTGCACAAATACAGATTCTACATTAAGTCAAATTAACTCATTTTCCATGAACTGCAGCAAAACCCACGAACGTGCTTTCCCTCGAAACAAGGAGTCTTTCGCCAGATCAAAGCCCCAGTTCGTACAATGCAAGGGGTCAACTACTTTAGTGAATTCTGAATAGTGAAAGGAAACCATTCCAATCAAGTAGACTTAGGGTAAGGTGCATAATTTGATCTAAAGCCATTCCAAGAGTGAGTTTTCACTAACACTTGAACATATAGCACTTGGTTATCTTTATAACACCCCAAAATGAAATACAAAATCAGAAGCAACTTTCAAGTTCAAACACATCTACCTTTAATAGTTGCTGCTGTCCCAAGACGAGAGGAACCAGATCCGATCTGAAATTGCGACATGAAGCAGAGAAAACTAATTAAAATGTTAGCTATACATCATTATCTACAGACTATCAAGATTATCACACAAAGTTATCCTACTATCAAAACATGTTAACCCCCACAGGCATGCTGTCTCACAACCACACCACCTGTTGACACATATCTTCTATGTGCTGAGATCCTGATTCTCTAAGCTGCTCGGGATTGGTGGAACCCTACGGACAAACGCCTCCAACCTAAAGCCGCCCATGTTATACAACTATCACCATCGTGTGTTTGTGTTATGAACAAAAACAGAACCATGAGTTGAGTCTATCTAAAACGCACTCAGATTTATCAGACATATTAACAGATATTACAAACCCAATCAACCTCACTGCCTTGAGTCTGTTCTAACTCCTCGCAGCCCTACGGAGGGCACAGCAAAAGAGCTCCTTAGCACTTCCAACAGCTGACGTCTGCACATGAGCAACCGGCCTCATCTCTCTTCGAGGAGTAGCTGGTAGGTCGGAACCACTACTTTTGTAGTTAGTGGCCCAAAGCTAAGCCCACAGTGCCAACAGGGATCCCTATATGCTCAAAGAGCAACCTAAATCTTATGAAACTCACATGTTTCAATATGTACGTTACTGAGTTCCAGGGATGAAAGTAAATACTTCTTTGCAAACTGACATTAAAATTTTCAAATAGAAAAACTAAAGCAATCACCAAAAAATGCATTTTAACACTAATAAGCTTTCAATCAAAATCTGATTACATTGGAAGATAAAATATTTCCCTAAATTTCAAAGCTGTCTATCACAAAGAAATGTCACACATTCCATGAACATTTTAAGAAAACCAAATATAACAACAAGATGCTGTAATGGGATACAAGTTGGACTGCTCGGTGGAAGATCAGCAGTTCAAAACCACCAGCAGTTCTAAGGGAGAAAGATGAGACTTTCAACTCCTGTAAAGAGAATCTCAGAAACCTATAGGGGCAATTCTACCCTCTCCTACAGGGTCGCTATGTGTTAGAATTGAAATACTGGCAGTGAGTTTGGTGAGGTTGAGTAATTGTTCCCATTCTGTTTTCAAGAGATTCAGAGAAGAAAACAATCAGGCAAATTCAGATTTACAATAAACCATGAGCCCAAATGTTTTGGAAATGATGATGGCTGTATAGGTACTAATATGCTTGATATAATTGATGTATGGCATATTATAAGAGCCCCCGATCAAATGATGTTTGTTTAAATAAAAATAAGGCGTGCCGATTCATACTTCCAAAAGGCTGTAGAGTTGAAAGCCCTTCCAAGCAGGTCTACGCTGCACATAGGGATCACCACCAGACCGGATGGCTCCCACAGCAACTGACAAGATGAAATTAAGAGCAATCATGCAATACTTGATATTTTATGAAAAATGCTCATGATCACTAGCCATCAGGGAGATGTAAATTAAAACCACAATGAGATAGATACCCCTTCACACCCACAAAGCTAGCCCAAATTAAAAAAAACCAAAACCAACAAGTGCTGGAGAGAATGTAGACATACTGGAACTCATTGGTGGACTTGTAAACAAACACAGCCACCACTGTGGAAAACTTAAAGCACTGATTCTCCACCTTCCTAATGCCATGACCCTTTAATACAGTTCTGCTTGTTGTGGTGGCCCGTCCCAACCATAAAATTATTTTGGGTATTATTACTTTTGCTACTGTTATGAATCAAGTGACCCCTGTGTAAGGGTGTCGCGACCCACAGGTTGAGAACTACTGACTTAAAACAACTGGGAACTGAAATCCCTTTTGAACCAGCAATATCACTATAGGCATATACCTAAAGAAATAATGAGAAAGTAGTTGATATTTTAGCAAAGCTTTTTCATTGATGCAGTTTAACTAGTATACAATATAACATTGATTAGAACATAGATTAATATTGACTTCCAAGGGCCATGAGGGACTTCCCTGACCCGGATGTTAATTATATAGGTGCACACCAAAAACCAAGTGCCATCTCAAGTCCATCCCGGCTCACAGTGACCCTAAGTGCAGTTGACAAGACCAAATCTACATAGAGGCAGCCAGCCTCATCTTTCAGACCCAGCCACTGATGGGTCTGAACTAGCAACCTTGTGATATAAACAGCACAACACCTAATCCACAGCACCATTAGAGCTCCTTACATGACTGTAGAAATTTTAAAAGCACTACATTTAATATGTGCACTATGCTGCCTTGCATATAAGAAGCCCTGGTGGGGTTGTGGACTAAGTGTCACTATGCTAATCCCAAGGTGGGCAGTTCAAACCCATCAGTCACTCCATGGGAGTCAAATGAGGTTTTCTGCTCCCATATTTATATTTTCATGGGACCCATATAGGGTTACTCTGAGTTTAAATTAATGTGATAGCAGTGTTTTGGGCTTTTAATTTTTTTCTATCATTTTATTTGAGGGTCATACAAGTCTTATCACAATTAGTACATACATCAATTGTGTAAAGCACATTTGCACATCCATTGCCCTCATCATTCTCAAAACATTTGCTCTCCACTTAAGCCCCTGACATCAGCTCATCATTTTGCCCCTTTGCCTGATCCCCCATGAACCCTTGATAATTTATAAATTATTATTTTGTCATATCTTACAATGTCTCCCTTCACTCACTTTTCTGTTGTCTGTTGCCCAGGGAGGAGATTATATGGAGATAGTTGCAATAGGTTCCCCCTTTCCCCTCCACCCTCCCGGTATCACCACTCTCAACACAGGTCCTGAAGGGATCATCCGCCCTAGTTTTCCTGTCTTTCCAGTTCCTATCTGTACCAGTATACATCCTCTGGTCTAGGCAGATTTGTGAGGTAGAATTGGGATCATGAGAGTGGGGGGAGAGAGGGGAAGCATTTAGGAACTAGAGAAAAGTTGTATGTTTCATCACTGCTACACTGTACCCTGACTGGCTCATCTCCTCCTAGCGACCCTTCTGTAAGGGGATGTCTTGGGTATCTTGGGTCCCCACTCTGGAGTCCCCCTCATTCACAATGATATGATTTTTTGTTCTGATGATGCTTCATACCTGGTCCCTTTGACACCTCATGATCGCACAGGCTGGTGTGCTTCTTCCTTGTGAGCTTTGTTGCTTCTTAGCTAGATAGCCACTTGTTTACCTTAAGACTTTAAGACCCCAGGCACCATTAGCTTTCTTCACCACCTTTGCTTATGCACCCATTCATCTTCAGTGACCGTATGGTGGAGGTGAGCACACAATGATATGATTTTTTTGTTCTTTGATGCCTGGTAACTGATCCCTTAGGCACCTCATGATCAGGCAGGTTGGTGTGCTTCTTCCATGTGAGCTTTGTTGCTTCTGAGCTAGAAGACCGCTTGTTTACCTTCAAGCTTTTAAGACCCCAGATGTTATATCTTTTAATAGCTGGGCACCATCAGCTTTCTTCACCACATCTGCTTACGCACCCACTTTGTTTTCAGTGATTGTGTCAGGAAGGTGAGCATCATGGATTGCCAGTTTAATAGAACAAAGTATTCTTGCATTGAGGGAGTACTTAAGAGGAGGCCCAATGTCCATCTGCTACCATAATAATAAACCTTTACATATATGCACACAGATCTATTTCCACATCCTCATATGTTTATTTATATATGTACATGCCTTTATTTAGACCTCTATAAATGCCCTTTGCCTCCCAGCTTTTTCCTATATTTCCTTTGACTTTCCTCTTGTCCCACTATCATGTTCAGCCTTCATTTGGGTTCCAGTAATTCCTCTCTATTACATTACCCTTGATCACGCCCTACCAGGCTTCCTATACCCTCTTCACCACCTATTTGGATCACTTGGTCCCTGTCTCTGGGTTTGTTAATGCCACTTCCTTTCCCCCCACCTCTCCCTCTCTCATGTCCACCTATCTTATTCAGACAGACCTGCAGAGATAATAAATGCACAAAAACAAGACAGAGCAAAACCAAGCACCAAAAGAAAACAAAACAACAAATCAATGACAAAAAACAAACAAACACCGCAACAAGAAGAAAAGCATGTAGTTACTGCAAGGACTGTTTGTTGGCCTTTAGGAGTGTTTTCCAGTAGAGTCTGATGGGGTGTCAAGCCCTGGCCCCAAAGTCTATTTTTGGTATTTCCTGGGGTCTTTGTTGCTCTGTTCCGCTTGCTGCCTGTTCCATGCCCATAGTGTTTTGCCTCAGTGAGGTTGGATCAGATCAAGTGGAATTCCCACAGTGTCTCCTGTGTTGTCCCCTATAGGGCTATAGATCAATGAGGGATGTCATGTTTCATAATGGGGCCGGCCATATGGCCTTCTCTGTGCATTTGGCTGCTCTGAGTAGGAATATCATCCTCAAGGCTTGCTGGGCCAGGATGTGCTCCACTCCCTCTTCTTCCTCCTTCATTTGCTCCCATGTGCTCTGATCAGACATGTCACTCTCCCAGAGCTGCAGGTTCACTGCTGTCCTCTGAAATAAATTCTTCTGGGGGGAGGGGCAGCTGTCCACATAGTTGGAATTGGGGCCGGCCCCTCAGACCTCTCCACTGGTTCCCTACTCCATGTTGGCATGTTGCATTCACATTTTGGCACACCGGGTTGAAGTCTGGTCCCTCTTTCCCTGTGGACATATAAACAATACCCTCCCCTTGGGTGGGTTAATACCTTTGCCCCCACTACCCATATCTTATTTTTTTTCCCTTTCCCAACCTCCTTTTTAGCTGGCTGCCATATGTATCTCTGAATTTGGTCTGGCCCCTGCCATACTACCTGGTTCTCACCCCAGGAATGTTCGTATACAGCTTTTTCCCTATGCCTCTTTTGTATTTTTTTTAAAACTTATCTCAGCGGACTCATGTTATACTTGTCCTTTTGTGCTTGTCTTACTTCACTTAGCATGACTTCCTCCAGTTCTTCCCAAGCAGCAATGTGCTTCATATGCTCATCACTGCTTTTTAGCGTTGCGTAGTACTCCATTGTATGTTTATACCACAATTTATTAATCTACTCACCAGTTGATGGAAATTTGGGTTGTTTCCACCTCCTTGCAATTGTGAACTGTGTTGCAATGAGCACTGGAGCACAGATGCCTGGTTGTGGTTTGTTTCTTGCCTCTTCTGGGTATTTGCCCAGTAAGGGATTGCTGGGTCATATGGTAGCCCAATTTCTATCTGTTTTAGAAATCACCAGATCAATTTCCATAGTGGCTGAATAATACCTACAGGTCCACCAGCAGTGGTGGAGAGTTCCTGTCTCCCCACAGCCCCTCCAACATTTGTTGCTTTCTGATGTTTTGAATTGAGCTATCTTTGAGGGTGTTAGGTAGTACAACATTGTTGTTTTAATTTGTATTTCTCTTATGGCTAAAGATTGGGAACATTTCCTCATATGTTTATTAGCCATTCGGATTTCTTCCCCTGTGAAACTTCTGTTCAGGTCCTTGCCCACCTCTGCAGTGGACAATTAGTTTTTGTTTCTTTTTGGAAGCTAGCAGAGTACTGTAGATTGTAGTAATAAGGCCTTTGTCTGATGAGACATTACTAAAGATGTTTTCTCATTCCGTGGACTCTCTTGTTACTCTCTTGGTGAATTCTTTCGATGTACACAGGTGTTTTATCTTCAGTATATACCATTTGTCAATTTGTACCTCCTCTGTGTTTATGTACTTTCCTATTTCTGATAGCCTATGTATTCCCTGTGCCAATGTTCTCAAGTTGGCCCAAATTTCCTCATTGATGGCCCTAATAGTTTTGGGATATACTTCAAGCTCTGTGATCCACCTTGAGTTTATTCTTGTTCGTGGAGTGAGATAAGGGTCTTGCTTTACTTTTCTGCAGGTAGAAATCCATTTTTTCCAGCACCACTTGTTAAAAGAGGCATCTGCTTCCCATTGGATATTTTTGGGGCCCTTATCAAAGATCAGTTGTCGGTATGCTGATGATTTTTATTTCTGGGTTTTCAGTTCTTTTCCATGGGTCTGTGTATCTGTCATTGTACCAATATCATACGGTTTTGACAACTGTGGCTGTATAATATGTGCTAAAGTCAGGTAAAGCAAGCCCTCCCACTGTGTCCTTCTTCTTGAGGAATTCTTTGCTAATTCTGGGCTTCTTCCCTCTCCATATGAAGTTGGTAATCAGTTTTTCCACTTCTTTGAAGAAAGATGAGGGTAACTGTATCAGGATTGCATTAAACTTACATAGTACCTTAGACAGAACTGACATCTTTACTATATTGAGTCTTCCAATCCACGAACATGGAATATTCTTCCATTTGTTGAGGTCACTCTTGGTTTCTTATAATAGTGTTCTGTTGTTTTCCCCATATAGATCTTTTTGTTCTTTTAGTCAGGTATATCCCTAGATGTTTCAATTTGTGCTTGGCTATTGTGAAGGGGACCACTTTTTGATCTCCTCTTCTGTGGTCTTATCCAATGTGGATAGCAGTCTGATGGACTTCTGTTTGTTGATCTTGTATCCTGCCACTCTGCCAAACTCCTCCATCGCTTCCAGTACTCCCCTTGGGGAATTTTTGGGATTTTCCATATATAAAATCATCATCTGCAAATAACGATAATTTCACTTCTTCCTTCCCTACACAAATACCTTTGATGTCTTTTATTTGCCGTATGCTGTTAGCTAAAACCTCCAGTACGATGTTAAATAAGAGTGGGGACAAGGAGCCGACTTCTCTGGCACCCTTTTTCAGAGATTGTGTTCGCCTTTTCTCCATTGACTACCATGTTAGCTGTTGGTTTTTCATATATAACTTGTACTGTCGTGAGGAATTTTCCTTCCACTCCTATCTTCTCGAGTGTCTTAAACAGGAATTGGTGTTGGATCTTGTTGAATGCTTTTTTTTGCATCTATCAATATTATCATGTGGTTCTTATAGTTCTTCATGTCAATGTGATGAATAATACTAATGGTCTTTCGTGTGTTGAACCATCCCTGCATCCCTGGTATGAATCCCACTGGTCATGATGAATTGTTTTATATGCTTTTGTATTCTAGTGGCCAGTTATTTTGTTAAGGAATTTTGCATTGATGATCATTAGGGATACTGGTCTGTATATCTTGATTCTTGTGGGATCCTTGCTCGGTTTTGGTATCAGAGTTATACTAGCTTCACAGAAGGAGTTAGGGGGTTTGCCGCCTTTTTCTATGTTCTGAAAGAGTTTGGGTAGGATTGGTATTAGTTCTTCCCTCAATGCTTGGTAGAATTCTCCTGTGAAGTCATCTGGTCCAGGGATTGTTTTGTTGTTGTTAGCAATACCTTGATAACCTTGTCTATTTCTTCTTTTGCGGTTCTCCCCTTCCTCCAGTCGATTCTCGAGGTCCGTTAATCTGCTACTAGTTTTTTGTTATCTCCCGCCTAAGCTCTGTATTTCCCTTTTGTGTGTGGACTTTATGCCCTCTATCATTTCATCATTTTTCTGTATTGTTTCCCTCATATCCTGTATGACTCCAAGCAGCATTCTGAAAATTTTTTTCTGTGGCAGATCAACGTCTGCTTCTACTATACAAGTCGTTAGGTTCAGGACATCTGACATTGCCTTTTGTTTCTCCTGTCTTTTCATTGAGGTCCTTGGGGCTGATGGCTGTTTGCATTGCATTGTTTTAGAGGAGCCAGGTGCCATTTTCCAGGGAGTCCAAGAACACTGGCTCTCTCTGGGAGACTTGTAGAAATGTTTCTTCAAACTGCCTACAGCTAATTTCACTATGGAATCAGCCTACCACTTTATCCTCCTGTGGCTTCCCTTTCAGGGGAGTGCCCCAGAAGGCTGGTGGGTTGCCTGCTTTGGTGTAGAGCACAGTGAATGGTGGGCGGAACTGCCTTGGCCAGGTAGTTCACTGCGGAGATTGGGCAGATGTTTCTACAGCAGCATAGTACGCTGGTGAGTGTTGGCCAAGCTGCCCTAGGCTGTGTAAGGCACTAAGGTAGACGGAAGTTCCCTCAGTCACGTGGAACAGAGGAAAAATAAGAGCTCCCCCAGCCACACAGGTAGGAATTCCCTGGTAAGAAGTTGGGCAGAGTATCCCCTGATGGAAGTCAGCTAGGCTTTCCCCAGCCTCAGGCTATGCTATGCAGGGTGGAGCTCACCTAACTGGGTGGGGACAGGCGTAAATGCCCTCGGGTAAGGGGAGTGGTCTGGAAGTTGGCAGTGGTGTGTGAGAGCACAGGGAAGAGACTAAGATTAAAAAAAAAAAATTTTTTTAACTAAACCAGCTGAGACTGTGGGGGTTAGAGTAGAGAGGGAAACAAAAATAACAATATAGCTGAGCCCCATACCTGCCCGGGGGGCTGCAAGTGTTTAATCCCTGCCCCAAGGTGGTAGCAAACTATGGCTGTGTTGAGATTAAGCTCCTATGCCAGATCCAGATGGTCCCAGCTCTGGTCCCGACAGTGGCAGGGCTAAGGTCAAACCGTAGCTGGCCTCTGCTGTGGTAAGGCAAAAGCCCCCAGCCCCTCAAACCCTTATGGATCTGTGCCTACTTATGTTTATGATGCTCCTCCTGCAATCCAGCAGTGTTGACTTTCCCTCTGAGTAACTCCTGGGCTGATTTCTGTGCAGTCCCTCTGGGATGTGTTATCTTTCCGGAATTCGTGGTTTAAAATTTTACTGCCATATATTTCCCCATGTTACACAATGTGATTGTTCACTCACATTAAGAAGATTGTATAATCATCACCACAATTTCAGATCATTTTCTTCTGGTCCTCCTTGTCATTTTCCCAATCACCCATTTTGCCATGCCCCTTGGTAATTATTAATCTAGTTACTGTCTCTAAAGACTTACTACCTTGAATTTTGTACACATAAAGTCATACAATACACAAGGAGGAAGCACACAAAAACCCAACAACAGCAACTAGGCACAGGAAAACTTCAATCAAAAGAAAGCAGAAAATATGAAACAACTTAAAAATGGGTAAAAGGGGACCACAAACACCGTGATAAGGCATTAATTTTAACCTATATACGTCTGCCATAATCTACTTTATAATACGCTCTGTCTGACAGCAAGGCCATTCACATCCCTCGACTGTGTTCAGAGGGGATTCACCAGAGGTTTCATTCATGTGGAGACCCTGAAAATAGATTTGGGGTTACCGCTGTCATCCATAGCCTTCTGCAAACTGGGTGCTCATAATTAAACTCCTCAAGATTTGGATTTTATTATTTACAATCCTTGGATCACACAGCTGATGTTCTTCATCCATGTGGACTTCAGTTGATCCTTCATTTAAATGGCTGTTGATTTTAAGCCAGATCTTTAAGACTCTACCAGTGGTTCTCGACCTTCCTAATGCCCCGACTCGTTAATACAGTTACTCATGTTGTGGTGACCCACGAACCATAAAATTATTTTCGTTGTTACTTCATCACTGTCATTTAGCTATTGTTATGAAACGGGCAACCTCTGTCAAAGGGTCATTCGACCCCCCTAGGGGTCATGACTCACAGGTTGAGAACCGCTACTCTATATACTACTCTTTCTGATAGCTGGGCACCATCTGATTTCTTTCACCAAACTTTGCTGTAGCACCCATATCTTCAGTGATCTCTTCAAGAGGGCAAGTATCAAGTAGGGCCACATCTTAAGAACTAATTGTTCTTAGATTGGGGCTAGAATTAAATATACGCTCCAAATCCACTCATGTATCTATGGTGGGGAGTGTGTGGGGGGAGGGGTTCACTTTGGAGACATTATTGTCATTGTACGAGAGAGATTATAAACCATCATCCCCTGGGACATAAGGTAATTATATTGAGAGTGTCATGAACTTAGCCAATCATATAGAATTGAAAACACTGTTGAGAAAGGTAAATTATAAATGTATAGGCAGGCTATAGACAGCAAGGCATGAATTATTGATTCATACAGATTAAACTCTTAAGTGACTGGACAAAATTAACACAAATAGGGGTTGGCAATCGGGCAACATTTTAACATTCATTCGCAAAGGTCGAACCATGCCTACCATAAGAAAGCAGGAGGGCATTGAAATAGTAAAGATATGGTAGTCATGGGCCATCAATGATTGGCACTCTCAATCCAAGGGATCTAAACCAAAATCTAATGACCACCAATCCATAGCCCTGGGATAGTAGTCATCAGCTTCTTCTCATACTAGGGCCATTTAGGTTTAAGTCCAAAGGTGTGTGTTGGTTCCTCAAATCTGCTACAGGTGAGTTTGAGGTAAGTACAGTTCAATTAGTGTGTTTTCTGGGACTTCCACACTGAATCCTCTTGCTGTGTCCTATAAAGAATGTTGTACACCTCAAAAGAACAGTCTGAAGTCTTCACTGTCTACAGCACATGGTCACCAAAGTCTGGAGAAAAACCAGGTCAAAAGTGTTCAATTAAGACCATAGTACCAGGTATACTCTCCCCTTGGGTTCTATATAAGTATTACTAAGCAGCTTCCTGGTGGGAGGTTGTTCCACCTGGTTTCGTTTGGGGGTTTGTTTTTGTTTTTTAATGCTGTATATATAATCAGTAAAGAAGTTAGCAAAAATAGACATACACATGAGAGTTGAAACCTCCTAATGTACCTGATAAAAAACAGACTTTGCAATTATTTTGGTTTGTTTTATTAAACTTGATTCTCCAACATTTGCCTCATTTCCACTTTCAATGAGACATAAAATGCACAACAGTTAGCCAGAAGGAAAAACAAAGCCAACGAGCATTCTGCTGCAAAGTCAAGTTTCAATCCTACTACATTCGCTAGATAAGTCAGACACCTGACATATGCGACTGTTCTATCAGAATAATAAACACATAACCTCTCATCCAGAAATTTTAAGACAAACAAGTAAATTTTAAAAGTATTGCTCTGAGCACACCCTCTTTTAGGAAGCTAAACTTTAAAACATTTTTTTTAAATGAGGGTTCGGCAGTCATCATTTGAACATGACCTTAAGTGCGCCTTTCCCTTCCTTTAGCAAGTTTCCCTCTTTATTCAGATTCTGGGTGTACAGCTTTTCAGCCAAGAGACGAGGGTCTAGCTACTGGCTAGTGGCAGGTCTGCGACCCAGGTGTGATCAAAGAGGACATAGGAGCCTCCACTGGGGCAGCTCAAGAAAAGGCTTTCATGTGTCTGAGTGCCTGTTTGGGGAGAAGCTGTCTACCCAATCACCCCTCTGTGTACTCACTTCTCAACAGTCATGAGCTGCTGAGTGCACCCTGCAGCCCGACAGGGAGAGCCAAATGTCTTGCCAGAACCCTATCAATATGGAGCAGCTTTATAAATGCCACCCAACCGCCTCCAGGCTGAGAGGACGTTCATACTCCCAGTTCTTCAAGTCACAGTTACTTAAAGATTCTATTATTCGCAAACAAAAGCATTCTTAACTGACACAAAGATGATGGCATCTTATTCTTCGCATCTTTCAGTATTATTTACGTTTAATCCGCCACTGTCAAAGAATAAAGAATGGACCGTGCCTGGGCATCAATAAAGGTTACATGTGAAACAATAGGGAAATGAGTATATAAAACTGTGATACAGCCCAATAAAAGAATGCAATGCAATCTCCAAGAACCAAAGGTTGTTTGGCTTGTTGGCTAAAACATGGATAAAAAGGTGGCCTGCCCTAACACAGCTGAAGTGCTAAAATTGTCTTGGTATGCTGTAGAAAATGGTATCCAAAGTCTGAAGGAAATGAGAAAGCTAGAAAGGATTTATCATGTCAGACCCCCTCCCCTCCCCAGAAGTATGCAAAGGACAAGTGTTTTATCAATGCTATGAAGAATAGATTTATGAAGGGAGTCCCGGCATCCTTAAAGAGCACTGTGACTGCTCTCCTCTGTGGGTCAGTTATGACTGTGGGAAATGCTGATACTGGATGAGAAATCTCAATGAATGAAGGTGACTGGATCCCGGGGTGACAGGGGCCAAGCAGCACTTTGTCACCAAAGGCATGGGAGCATGGTTTCTGTGATGAGTCAGTGCATCAATGCAGTCACCAAAAGAGTCTGCCTCTAAGACTATGGCACTGGCTTCATGGATCACGGTGTCTCGGAGGGAAAACTGTCAGGAAGTCTACTAATATTGGCCTGATCAGTATAAATGGAAAATGCTAGGTTGGGTAAACAGAAAGTCTAACCTATTTCACCAAAACAGTGTCATGACTCCTCAATCAATTTTTAAATTTGGGTCTGTCAGCCTCTCAAATGAAGGGGAGGTTCATTTATCTTGAGAAAGGGCTCAACACTTTTTAAAGTGTACTCTTTAATGGGTGGGAAAGCAAGTTTGAGGACTCGGGGTGCCTGATCCAAGCTGTCCCTGGTATTTTCATTGCCTCATTTGCATATGGAGATTGAATAAGGAAGACCCAAGAAGAATCGATGCATTTGAACTTATTGGCAAAGACTACTAAAAGCACCATGGAATGCCAAAAGAACGAACAACTCTGTCTTGGAAGAGGCAGAGCAAGAATGTTCCATAGACGTGAGACTGGTTAAGACTTCATCTCACATTACTTTGGGCATGTTATTAGGAGAGATCAGGCCCTGGAAAAGAACACCATGCTTGGTAAAGCAAAAGACAGTGAGAAATAGGGAGACTGTCAAGGAGATGAGTTGACCCAATGGCTGCAGTACGAGCTCAAACATAACAAGTGTGAGGAGGACACAGAAATGGACAGTGTTTTAGGGCCGCTGTACACAGGCTCTCTATGAGTAAGAACTGACTCAATGGCACCTAACTACTGGAATACACACATCACGCTCAACAACCACGAAACCAAAAGATCTAGATCAGGAGTCCTCAAACCACAGCCCGCGGCCACATGCGGCCCGCCAAGGACATTTGTCCGGCCCTCCGGGTGTCTTGATCCGGCCCACCACGTGTTTTTGCCCCATTTGTTTTTTTACTTCAAAATAAGATATGTGCAGTGTGCATAGAAATTTGTCCATAGTTTGTATTTTTTTTAAACTATACTTCGGCCCTCCAACGGTCTGAGGGACACTGACTGAACTGGCCACCTGTTAAAGTCTGAGGACCCCTGATCTAGATGGTGCCCAGCTACCACTACCAACTGCTTTAAAAAGGATCACACTAGATGGTCCTGGACAGAGTGGGAGAAAAATACCGAACAAAAAAATCATTTGTGTCCAGCTACTGAAAGAACCCCCAAGACAATGGCCTTTAGTCACCCTGTAGGTCTAAACTGAACTCATCCCTGTGGTCGGATAAGCAATCATTTAAGAGCCAAAGGGCAATATTACCCAAGGACAAAGGTCAGCGGGTTAGGAGAGGAAGAAGAGTGGAAATCGGAAGCATGGGGAGTAAGCGGGTGCGACGGGATAATGAAGGGACTGCAGTGGTTAAATGGAACCAAAATGTATACAAATTGTTGAATGTAAAACTGATCACTTGTTCTGTAATCCTTCACTCAATTTACAATGAAATGTTGGGGTTTTCGCTATTTGTTTGTTTGTTTTGAATGTGTCTTCACACATTAGAGGTAGAGGTGACATTTAACTTCATTTAAACTAAAACAGTTTAGTGCTTTTCTCTTTGCCAAGTGCCATAGCAAAGTCCTAGTAAGGAACACAATGTCAGAGACAAAAAATATTCCTTCTAACTAGAAAACACACCAGGCAAGGCTAGCTCCTCAAAGCCTTGCTTTGCCTCTCTCTGTCTCTAGTTGGAAATAATCATTTGCTCCTCTGAAATAACTAGGCCCTATTATGTACCATTCTTATAGTAATTACTACTTTATAGCTTATATTTATATTTCCTTGGCAAACTTAATTGCCTTACATTAAGCTTTTATCTCACCTATTTTAACTTGTTATTTTAAGAAATCAGTCCTGGAAATGAACATCACACTGAAGTAAAGTAGATGGTGGGCACAAAAGAGGAAGGCCTTTAATGAGTCGTATTGGCATAGTGGCTGCAGGCTGGGGGTCGAGGCTAACAACAACTGTAAGCACAGTGCAAGACCAGGTACTGTTTCATTCTGTTGTAGGTCGGGTCACTGTGAGTCAAAGACAACTCCATGGCACCCAACAACAAGATCATTTTTGTTACCTATATCACATCTACTGAGACTAAGAACTCTGTAAGACCCATTATAGATCCCGGACCAAGAAAAATGCCTTGAAAACTGTTGCTATGAAATAGTTAAAGGAAGCCAACTGACAGGGAGCAGGGGAATAAAGAGGAAAGATTTTAAAGAGAGAAGATAAAAGGAAGAGAAAAGGCAGTAGTGAGATGACAATAATAATGAAGAGGCACTGTGTCTAGAAGCTCACTGCCTAGTACAGAACACATCTGCCATGACGAGAGTATGTGAGCGCCACATAGACATTGTGTTGAGGAAACCGCCATGCCTCTTCATCAGTAATACCAGTCACTATGTCTGTCTATATATATATAAATTGTAAAGCCTAACTCCTTCACTTCAGCTCCTCTAAAGGATAACAGTAATTAATCCATGACAACCATTTCTTTTGTCACAAACTAGAACACCAAAGCTCAAAGGCATAATAAAGAACTCTCTCTCACTGCCAGCAAGTCGAGGCTGACTCACAGTGAGCCTGTCAGTCAGGGTAGAACCTGTCCCTGCGCGTTCCCAAGGCTGTAGCTCTTTATGAGAGTAGAGAGCCCCGTCTTTCTCCCTCAGAGCAGCTGCTCGTTTCAAGAAAACACAGAGCCCATTATGCCACTCGGGCTCCTCCTGAGAGTCTGTACTTTGTACAGTATTTGTGCATTTTTATTCAGGAGTCACTGCTTAAAGAAAACCAAAACAGACAGACTACGAGGATTACACATGCCTCGATTGCCTGCAGACCGGGGCTGCCTCCCAAACAAGCCAGGTGAGCTGCAGCTGACAAGGTGCCTCGGGCACTCCCCAGAGTGGCAGGCCTCTGCCGGCTCCTTCACCAGATCTGAGGAGGAAACAGGTGAAGGTGTGGTTCTCTAAAAGGTGGCTGACAAAAAGCAGGCTTTGTGGGACAAACTGACATTGCCTGCATCTGTTAGGAAAGAGGGATGGCTGGACTGACTGCGAATTCAAAAGGTGTCACCATATGAAGCATAAGTAGAAACAGAAAAAATAGGTAAAAAATAGTAACACTTTCTTCAGACTGGAAGTGTAGACACAAAACTGGAACTAAGACACAAAGTCTCAACTTAATTAATAAGTCATAACTATTTTCCACAATGTTTCCATTGATGTTTTTGTTTTGAAATCATGACTTTCTCCATGTGCTTTTTGGGGGGAAGAAGACAATTTAAAAGACCCATTTGTCCTCTGCTGCAATTAGTCATTACTCAGACTGTTAGTGAAAAAAGTCACAATTCAACTGAAGTGTGACTCATGAAAGGCAATGCAAATAGAGGCGAACCTGTCATAATACACTGAGAAAAATGCACAAGGCTTTAATTCATAAAACATGGTGTCTTTTCATAACATTGTTCTTACACAGTATAGGGCTGACAAGGCAGACAGCGTAACAACAAACGGGAGTTCGGAATCGGGTCTGCTGGAGTGTCTGTGGGGAGGGGAGTGGCAACGGTTAAGTGCTTAACCGCCAACCAAAGGCTGGTGCTTCAGACCCACCTGAGAGTGCCTTGGAGGACAGGCCTGGAGATCTGCTTCTGATAGGTCACAGCCTTGAAAACGCACAGAAGCAATTTCGACTCTAAACACCTGGCATCACCCCAAGGCAGAAGTGACTCAGCAGCCAACTAACAATGATGAGTGCCTACTCATTTATTAACAAGAGAAGCTTAAGTTCAAGTCTAGCTCTACAGGGCTATTATCTACAGATAGTCAGAAATCACAACTGAAAAACAACTCAGCACAAGGGAGTGTACTAGCAGTGAGCAAAAGAGGAAGATCTACTCTGTAGAGACTTATAAACTGTATTGTGTTAGTCTGGGTAGACTAGAGAAACAAATCCATGAACATACATGTGCATAAGAAAGAGATTTATACACAAGAGCGATTGACTATTGAGAAAGCATCCCAGCCCGGTCCAGGTCAAGTCCATAAGTCGGATATTAGCCCTTATTTCTGATATCAATCTGTAAGGTCCTCTTCAGACTCACGAAATACATGCAATGACAGAAGATGTAGAAGATCATAGGCCAGTGGGTAGAAGTCTTTGGATCCAGTGGCACTGGAAACATCTCAGTGCTGACAGGGGTCTCTCTCTGGCTTCTCCAGCTTCCGAGGTCTGGTTGCATCCATGCAGCTTGTCTTCTGCAATGTCTCCCAGGGAGTAGCAGCGAAAGAGTGTGTGTCTCCTGCCTCTAAGAGGAATTCCCAGATTTCCCACAATTCTCAGCAGAAGACCGTGTTCACACAGAAGTCTCACTGGCTATCTCCAGATTGACAGCCTAGACTCCACCCTACACTGTTCATCCTTAAATTGACAACAGATTAGGTGACTACCACATGTATGATGATATGATACAGCTTGTCTGGATCCTGATAAAAATTAATAGTTTCTTGTAGCTAATGAAAGGGCTGAAAAAATGGCCACTGAGGCACACAGTGATTCAAAATTCTATTATGAGAAGCCCTCTCAAGTTTCTCACAAATTATCTTACCAACATGCCGGAAGAACATTATTTCAAAGAAGTGAAATCATTTTCAGTGAAGGCAAGTAGAAATAGCTGAGGCTTTGACTGGTGTGGGAGCTATCTGAAGAGAGTTCAGGAGAACTCAATGAGGGAGTTAATATAGAATGGATAAGAGAACTGCAGCAGCAACGGCGCAGGCAAGGTCAGAGAGGATGGAGCCCAGCAGGCTTCAGCCACGTTTTGAGATAATACTTTCAGAGTTTTTATGTTAAGTTTAAAGTTACACAGCATGAAAGCAGTAAAATTGGCAGACGCAGGTGTGTGTCCTAATTCTAGGCCTCTAATGAAAACCTGGGGCTCTGTGAGATTTTGTGCAAGTGGTTCCGCTTCTTGCCTGTGTTTTCACGGCAATAACCACAGACATCTCTCCCCTCGACATAAGGATGGTGGGTCAGAAAGACCAGCTACTGGTTAGGTAGAGACTGGTGGGATCCCCAAGCCTGTGACCTTTACCTGTCAGGCGTAGGACTGAACTTACCTCCGACGTAGAACAGACAATCATGACTTCAAAAGGGCCATCATGAGTTCAAGGACAAAGTTCGGAGGTTAGGCAAGGAGGAGGAATGGAAACAAGGCACATGGGAAGCCAGTAGGATAAGCCACGGTACAGTGAGAGGATTGCAATGGATGAGGTGAATCAGAACATGTA
This sequence comes from Tenrec ecaudatus, assembly GCF_050624435.1. Classification (NCBI taxonomy): domain Eukaryota; kingdom Metazoa; phylum Chordata; class Mammalia; order Afrosoricida; family Tenrecidae; genus Tenrec; species Tenrec ecaudatus. Next base: position 33,481,865 of record NC_134543.1, read on the forward strand.
TGCATTGTTCAATGTAAAATCACAGTCTGCTCTATAAAACTTCATTTAATTCATAAGTTTTCAAGGGCTGGGGCTTGGGGGTATGATATGAAGGTAAATGAGAGGGCGTAAGTTTTGTAAGGGAATTGACCAGAACAGTCTTTCTCAAAATTATATGCCCTAGCAATGAACATGTAATACATGCTCAGAAAAGAAACAGGGGAAAAAATAAAATTAATGTGAAGTCAGTTAAAATAAGTTTACAAAAGATGCTATTAGGAAACAATCAATAAATGATAAACCCAAACATCAATCCATAGCTACAGACATGAGAGTTCTGGGACCACGAACAGGAGGAGGGAGAAGGCAAAACGCACAGGTTCCTACCTGGTTGCTTGGATCGAGACCAGCATAAGAATTTCTTGAACTGCAACCAACTGGGGGTGTGGCTTCTCGAATGAACTCAGACATTTCAATCCCTCCGCCAGGATCACTGTTGGAGAGGAAACGAGGAAAAACAGAGTAACTGTCATTCTAACACCAGTGATTTTTTTTTTTTAGGTTTTTCTAATTTTCTGAAAACTAAGAGGTTATGATTTGTAATAATATAAACCAGCCTTAATAAAGTAACAATCATTCTTCACTTCTAAGTCCGGTAATCTGGACTATTTTATAATCAAGTCAATTCTTGAAAATATTTAAAAACTCTCTGATCTCAAACTGTGTTCGCCCAATCCAAATGAGAAACTTGCCTTAATTACAATTATTACATAATAAATATTTTATGGTATGTGCCATAAAGCGATTCTAGCAGAGAAAAATAAATTGGCTGACTATGAACAGAAAATAATTGGATCTTCCTGTGCCAGAGGAGACTGTCTGACTAAGCCACATATGAACGAGCAAGCCCAACTTTTTTTTCCTGGTGAGCCAGCTCATCCCAGACTCTCAGGGTTTGGGGTGATGTTAAGCAGCCAAAGTCAACCAGCAGATCCCGTGTCCCTGGCCATAAGGATTAGTGCACACACATGAGCCAACTGTGGCGAGGAGTGCTTCACTGCTGACAGGAAAGCTCTTTGTTTCTGCTGGTCTTTGTGCTGAGAAGACACAGGCCTCTGGGCCTGCTGCGGCCGTCTTACAACCACCGGAGGAGAGAGCCTGACGAAGCAGTCAGAGAGTGGATGAAGAGAAGATGCAGGAATACACTGTCTGTTACGGACACTGCACCCGGCCGCAATTGAGGGCCTCCTTTTACACACAGACTTCCTCGGTGGTGTTGTTGCTGTTGTTAATGTCTTTTAATTTAAGCTTTTTATTAATCCAAGTTTTATTATAAGTGGTATCTGTGGCTTTAAGTAACAAAATGTTCTTCATTTCCGTTCAGTAGCCATTCAACTTACCATGCAATGCTCAAAATGTGGAAACAAAGAAGATACAATCCTACACTCCATAACAATAAGATATTACAACAATAAGCAAGTAAACTATCCATGATAACACAATCAGATTACAAATCACACACAGACTTTCAGTAACATGAACCATAAATTATAAATCCCTGATGCTGATTCAAGCTGGATATTCTGACAACTGCAATCAAAAGAAATGAGAAAAATAAATCTGTTTGCAAGTATACCTTCCATTTAAGCATTTATCACTAACATAGTTTGAATTCCAGTGTTTTTATTATTCATGGTGTCTTAATTATACTGTATCCCTGTTTGCATAACAGGTTCCTAACTCTAGGGCAGGGGTCCTCAAACTTTTTAAACAGGGGGCCAGTTCACTATCCCTCAGACCCATTGGAGGGCAGGACTATAGCTTAAAAAAAAAAACTATGAACAAATTCCTATGCACACTGCACATATCTTATTTTGAAATTAAAAAAAAAAACAGGGCAAAAACACCCGGCGGGCCGGGTAAATGTCCTCAGTGGGCCTCATGTGGCCCGTGGGCCACAGTTTGAGGATGCCTGCTCTAGGGGAACTGACTTCAGTTATCTAACTAACTGAGGCCCAGTGAGGAAAAAGTGCCTTTCTACCTTGCTATCCTTTTATGAAACAGAATATACTAGAACTCAATCACAAATCTGATGGCCACATCAGAACCTACTGCCCACATGTGAGAAAAGCAGAAGACATTTGTTTGTTGGCTGCCTAGCTTTAGTTCACACAAGCTATTCAGGTCAGGATGAGAAATATTCTTATAAATTGAAAAAAACCTTGTCAGTGCAGAGTGGTAGCTCAAACCATAATGAAGCAGAGATGGACAGCAAGAAGAAGATTATATCGAAGACTGGAATGCACTCTCCAAACCAGAGCCCATGAAACCAAAAGATAGGCCAGGTGAGGATTCAGGAGTGAAATATGCACTACAGGAAGGAGAGAGCACTGCATCTTGCCTAGTTTGTAAAATATACATGTAGCTGCTTTCTCATCTATCGTTCACATTAAAAGTTTACCCATTTAGTGTGAACAGTCTGAATGTTCTCCACCTATCCAGACATATACAACTCTAAGTATCAGTCAGATACAGAATATTTTCATCACTTCAAAAGAAACCTGAACCCTTTACCTATCTCTCCTAGCCCTCCCAGCCCTAGACCTTATATCTGTCTTGACAAATTTGAATCCTTCACATATGAATGGAGTCATATTGTCTTACATGACTGGCTTCTTTCATTTCACATGTTTTCAAAGCCATCCATGTTGTAGCATGCACCAGTACTTCATTCCTTCTGATGCCAAATAATATTCCATTGTGTGGATGTACCACAATAGTTGATGGGCGGTCTTGCCTAATTCTATATATCACTTGTGGTAGCAAATTCAAATTATTGTGATCAGCGTGTAAAGCATCATTAGTAATAAATATTAATACATGCAAAGGAGTTTTAAAATGTTCAAAGAAATTCCATTATCTTTTCATATCTCCACATTTTTAAATTCCCTCATATTTAATCATGTGCTTTATTTGCATTTTCTTATGAAATCTTCCCCAAAACCTATTATTTAAATACATTATTCTCATTTTAAAAATGGAAAATCAAAAAGTACAAAAACTTACCTAAGATCTAAGGAGAATGAGCAACATAAACAAAACCACTGGTACAACTTTTAGAGAATAAAGACTATTACACATCTGTCTGTTGGCCCACGTTATAGTGAATGCACCTTACTTATTGTCAGTGGAGACTGTGATAAGATTTCAACTCCAGGCCCACACAACGCCAAAGCCCACATTCTTTCCAACAAGCCACACTTCCTTGCAACAAGTACGACAAGGAAGACCCCTTTCCAGTAAAAAACAAGAGAAAACCTGAGTCTCTGAACAGGATTTCTCCACCTCAGCATGGCTGACTTTGTGGGCCTTGGTGATTCTCTATTATGGGGCCTGTCCTATGCATGGCCGGATGCTGAGCACCAACTCTGACCTCAACCCCCAAGATGCCAATAGCAGTGTCCCTAGTTGTTAACAACCAAAAATGTCTCCGGACAATGGCAAATGTTAGAGACAGGGGGTTGTCCCTCCAATGCCTGCAAAGGCCCCCACAGAGGAGGTTAGAAAGAAATCAGCCAACCATTAGACAGCTACGAAGACCCCCAAACTGAGCATGCCCATACTCAAGCCCTGAGCCAGGTGGGAGGTACACCTAGGTAGTCCCCACTAGGCCCGGGCTCATGACATCACCCAAGTGGGCTCAACTCAGCCAATAGGGTCCACTAATACCTTCAACCACACCTTCCCCCTGCCAGAGGGTGGGCTAGAATACAGACAGGGAGCATACCCTGGCAGGCTCTCTTGTGCCCTCCTGCCCCCTACACCCTCGGTCCCTGGGACCCACCCCCACGCAGTTCCGCACATGTGACGCTCTCTTCCACGAGGTGCTCGTGTCTAGTGATGAACCCCTTTGAGACTGGAAAACCTGCAACTGGTCCTTTCCTTCATAAAAACCCCCTTGGACTACAAAACGGGCTTTGGCGGGCATGCTTTCACCAAGTGAAGCCAAAAACCGAGGTCTTACCCACTTGAGGAACCCAAACAGCTCCTGGAGGACAAAAATCACCCCCAGTTGAAAACCACTGACCTAGAATTAATGGTCAATAGTCAATATTGAGACTGGAAAGAAGGGAGATATTGTGGAAACAAAAACGATGGACTGAAATGGATGGCTCCTGATACTAAAAGTCCTTCCGCAAAATGTCCTCACCTCTCTCTTTTCAAAAATAATTCAATAGGATGACTTTTAGCCAAGCTGTGGATGTCCTAAATATAGCTAAACGTATGAACTGGCTGAGTAAGAATTTTCTTTATTAGCAAGACTTGCAGGTTTTCAGCAATTGAGATTTCAACAAATACCTGGGAAGTACAGTGGTTTACAATTCTCACAGAAGAAAAGTGGCCTACTGCAGGAAACAGTACACCAAGCTCGGGGAGCCTCTACTCTAAGCCTTAATTTCCCCCTCTGCTAAAAAAATAAAAATTAAAAAAACAGGTCCCAGGAAAGGCAGAAAAACAACAGGGGTCTTTCTGAATCAGGGAGAGGTCACAAATTAACTTGTTAATTATTAGTACTGTTAACTGCTCAGGCTTTCCTCAGAAACTGCCTGGCACCGTTACAATACTAAATTTACGAATATAGCCCAGAATGCAATGATGTTCACAACAGTGTAAGGTTAAAGCACATCTCTGGCTAGACTAAATCTTTCTCAGAAAAGTTACACTATTACTCAGCTGCATATACCTTAAAATAATCCTTAGTTTATACTAGTCCAAGCATTATTAACATGGCCAAAGAGAAAATAAGGCCTGTCTCCAAAATATTTAACGTCTTAAAATTCAGTGTGCTAATTTCCATTACAGAAGCATTATCAGTATAATACAGAGAATGATGCCTGTGACTTTCCCCTAAACTACAGAGGTAAACTAGACACACACACGTTTTAACCGCTGTACCACAGAGAGACCAATGAAAACCAGGAGGCTCCAGTCGTCCCACTCCAGTCATTCAAGCAACTACTGATAGCCTATACCATACCAAAAGCCAGAGAAGACAATAAGTAGAGTCTAGAAATAAAAATATTGATATTTTCTTATTAATTTCTTTCTTGTAGAACAGATGGGAGGCTGAGACAAAGGAGATGTCAAACTAAAACTCTACAGCAAATAACATATTTAAAGGTGAAACTTAAAATACTTTAAAGTGAAGATGATTCACCACTATGATTTTAATTTAGTCATGTGCTGGAAAGTCACAGCCAATGAAAGAAGTAAAACAAGAAACAGGTGTAAGAACTAGAAAGGGAGAAAGAAAACAACTATCATTTACAGAAAAATCAAGAAATAGCCTATAAAGAAGACATTATATTAATAAGGGAATTTAACAAGGTTGTCAAACACAAAGTAAATGGCCACATTTAAAGAAATAAAAAATGGCATTATAAAAAATTTAACTGTCTGAAAAACCTAACTAAAATAATTCAGTAAATCTAATAAAGGTTATGCAAGCCTTTTAATGAAGAAAAAGTACCAGATACAGTAACGTTTTATTAAAATTTTACTGAAAAACATTAAAGAGATTCGATACCATAAAGATATCAATTTTCATGAGAAGAATCTACCTATTCAATACAACTGCAATAAAAAGTCTAAGTTCTTATAAACTTTGCCAAATAAACACACAAAACCCAAATCCACTGCCTTCCAGTCAATCCCAGCTGACAGTGAACCTGTCCTGGGTTTCCGAGGCTGCAACTCTTCACAGGAGCAGAGAGGCTCGGCCCTCTCCTGAGCCTGTGGTCAGCAGTTCAGTGTTTCCTGCCAGCACGATCAGGGTTCCTCTACAGGTCACATCAAAGAGCAAAGGACTACGAAGAGTAAAGTCAGTCTTAGGGAAACAAGCAAACAAACAAGGTAGGGACCAGCCCCACCAGATATCAGGAGCCATTTTACAAAAGCGGACAGTGAGGTAAAAGGACAAAGATAAACCACTAGATCAGCAATACAGCACGCCCAGAAACACAGCTGCTACTATACATGGAAACTTGAGTTCTGCAGGGAGTACTGGAAATCACCAAGGAAAGGATGGTCTGTGTAACAAATACTGGGAAAAACCAGTTTTTCACATATTTTAAAACAACCATAGTAAGTGTGAGGTCCCTAACTGCAACTATACACTAAACACATTCTAAGTTGAATTGAAAGATGAAAAGAAAAAAATCCATAAAACTTCTAAAAGACCGTACAGGGTGATAACCTATATGATTTCCTAATAGGAAATAATTTAAGCAAGCCACAAATCATAAACAAAAATTATTATAATGAACCCTTACAGAAGGAGAAATGACATGCTACAAACTATGAGAACATACATAATCAATAAAGGAATAAACTCTCAGACTCACTGCCACTGAGTCAATGCTGACTCACAGCAGCCGACTATGACTTTCCGAGAATGGAATTGTTCATGGGAGAAGAAACCCCAGTCTTTCTCCCGAGGAGCTGCCAGTCATTTCAAATTGCCAACCATGAGGATCACACCCCAGTAAAGGAACAGTATCATGAATATAAAGAATTCCTATTCATCAATAAGACAGCTCTAAAGAAAAACTAAACAATGAACAGGCACTGGGAAGAACAGAAAAACTAAATGAACAATAAACATCCGATGAGATGCTTAGCCTCACTAGTTATAGGAAATGTTAAAAGTCACAATCAGATCCATTTTATACTTACCTGACTGGCAAATTTTTAAAGATGTAAAAACCCCAAACCAAACCAACTGCCCTCCAGTCAACTCCAACTCAAAGCAACCCTCTAGCGCAGAGCAGACTGGTCCCGAGAGCTTCCAGGGTCATAAATCTCTATAGGAACAGACAGCCTCATCTTCACTCCACAGAGTGGCTGGCAAGTTTGAACTACTGACTTTGTGGTAACCCACTACACCACCAGGGCTCTTAAAAGAGCTACCAATATAAAATATTGATGAGGATATGGAAATAATAAGGACTTTTATATACTACATGTAAGAGTGAAAATTGTAATAATTTAGCATGCAGCTTAGAACTATCTAATAAAACTAAAATATCCTATGTACCTACTTACATCTGCTATATACTCACACATATACAACTACAATATCCTATGTAACTACTTACATCTGCTATGTATTCACATATATACCAGGAGACATTATTATACAGGGAGCCTTCTGAATGTTCATGAAGAAATGGTATAATCGAATTTTTTCACAAACTTTTTGAAGTACCTTCATAAAGTGTTATGAGAGCAAAAGAACATGGAAATAATCTGTATGCCTGTCAAAAAGAATGGGCAAAATGTAGTTTATTCCTAGAGTAGACGACTATACAACAGTGAATAAGGACAAACTAAAGATACTAGCACCTGACCTGTAGGTGAGTATCTAAAATACAATATTGTGAGCAAAAGACCTCCTGGCACCGTCTTTAGGAAATGTCCTAGAGCAGACGTAGACAAATCATATACCCTTTGCATGGTTTACTTGAGGCCAAGGGTGTGGCTTTAATTCCCAAGTATGCCCAATGGTCGGACTCAACCAAAACTTAAAGCCGTCCACATAGAGTACGTACACAATCATCTCCATCACACTGTGTAACACACTTCCTCACCTTGGTCCACGACTGTCCTTTCTCCTGGTTGAACAGCTGCCTTGTTCGGCTTTGGCTCGCTGATCTGTGAACTCACTCACACTCCTGTCTACAACTTCCCCAGCATCAAGCGCTCTGTGCAGTCGGTAGTTGACCATCTTCAGAACAATGAAAACAGCGGCTATCACAGGACAATAAACTGCCACTATAATCATGGAAGAAGGAAGGGCCTTGAAGAGAAAGAAAAAATTGTTTTTAAATAGTCTATATTGTATTCAATTAGAGAAATCTGGAACTAAAACTACACACACATATACCCAACATACCAATCTTGTAACACAACTTATTGTTTACAACCCTAAATTATAAAATTTTAAGATCTCTCTGCCTAATGCTGAACTAACAGCTACACGTGGCTATTGAGCACATGAAATGTGACTAGTCTGAATTCAGAAGTATTCTGATCAAAACATTCAAAAACTCAAACCCACTGCCATCCAGTCAATGCTGACTCATAGTGACTCCCTGCAGGTTTCTGAGACTGTAACTTTTTACCTAAGCAGAAAGCCTAGTCTTGCTCCCAAGGTGGGGTTGAACTGCTGACTATGAGGATCACGTGTAACCACTAATTAAAACATTAAATTTCAGTACATGTTGGCTCAATGTATACTATACCACCACGGCTCCATAAGGTATAAGTTGTTTAATTTACAGTTTTAATAACATCATTGTTTGTTGTTTTTTAAGTGTCTTGAATAACCTTTTCTGCAAAAAATGACAAGAGTCCTGGTGGCATAGTGGGTTCTGTGTTGGCTGGTAACCACAAGGTCAGCAGTTCGAAACCTTACCAGTCACAGACAAGGCTTTCTACTCCCATAGAGATTTACACTCACAGAAACTCATACGGGTAGTTCTCTACCTTATACATCTTAATTGACTAGATGGCAGGGAGTTTCATTTTGAGTCTTGAACAAAATGGCCACCCTCAAAAATATTCACACAAAAATACAGGACCAAGAACTGCAATTCCTGGAGGTCATTTAGTTCAAACCACTCAATTTCAGAAAGAAAATTAGATCTACTAAATGTGTATAACTAACTCAAGAGCCCGCCTAGGTCCCAGGTGAGGCCAAACAATAACCCACCAACAGCACAATGAAGAAGCGCTGACTGCTTCAGGACGATGGGGCTGTCCTGAATCAGAATGGACTCAGAGGAAAGGGTTTGGTTTCCCTTTGCTTTTCTTAAAACCACGATGGCCCATCCACTTAATAAGGAAATGAAATCAGGTTACATCGCGTTGCTACTTCCAATTTTAAATGTAAGATGATTATGAAAAATGAGTCGAGTCCCACTGTAATTCACTGCAGTCCATATGATGGAAGTGATTGATTATATTAAGTGGACAGAGAGGTAAACTGCCCAACATGATTGCTGAATAGTAGGTAAGTTCAACTGAACTAATAGTGGCCCCTCTAAACGGAGAAAAGTAAGAAAGAACAATACTTACCTCTACAATTAGCAAAAGAAACCAGATCTAAGTTAAGCAAACCCTCTTTCTCCACTACTGTATTACTAGAAGTCTAGAAGCCCACACTCAGGTTCAGTCAGGAAGCAGTGGGTCTGTATCTTAAAGGTAGTGCAGTGGTTCTCAACCTGGGGGTCAAACAACCTTTTCACAGGGGTCCCCCGATTCATCACAGTAGCAACATTACAGTGATGGAGTAGCAACGAAAATAATTTGATGGTTGGGGGTAGGAGGGGGTCACCACCACATGAGGAGCTGTCTTAAAGGGCTGTGGCACTAGGAAGGAAGGTTGAGAACCACTGGGTTAGTGGGTGGCAGGCACCACTCAAAAATGAGACGTAGGTTGTGAAGGGGAAAGCAGCTTTTTAAATAAATCTCCTAAAATATTCATCATTAATTCAAGAGACTGTATATATTCTTGCTTTTTTCCCACTAATGCAACTACCCCATTATTGATACTATGTTCCCTGAATGTTTGGCATCACACTTAATGGGCAATTCTGCCATTGTGTGAGTCATCTATATTAAGTAACGATGTATCACATTTTGGTAAAGGTTTGCCACATTTTGATTTCTTTGGCTGAGAGAACTAACAATTTCAACATAAAGAGCAAAACTTAAAAATTCGAAAGAATGCCTTTATCGTGTTGAGATGCGAATGATTTCAAAGCATGACTCCCCCGGAGCAAATATACAAGGGCAATGAATACGGCTGCAATAAAATCAAGAACGTCTATTCATTGAAAGACACTATAAATTGATTGGAAGTATAAGCCACAAAGTCGAAAAAAAGACAAGCAACACCAACAAGGAGTAACTTAATTCCAGAACACAAGTGTGCTCTTGTGGGACCTGTACACAGATCAGGATGCAGTCGTTCAAACAGAGCAACAGTGCATGGTGTAACATTAGGAAAAGTGTGTGTCAGGGCTGTATCCTTTCACTCTATTCATTCCATCTGTATTCTAAGCAAATAATCTAAGATACTGAACTAAGTGAAACAGCATCAGGATTGGAGGAAGGCTTGTTAAAACGGTGATCTGCAGACAGCAGCCTGCTGAAAGCAAAGGGAATTTGGAGTACTTTTTGATAAATAAGTATAAATCCATATGCAGTATGGGTGATACCACAAAATAAAGAAAACCCAAATCCTCAAAACTGGACCAATAAGCAGCACCATAATATAGAGGAAAGATCGAAGCTAACAAAATTTTCATTTTACTTGGATCCATAATCAATGCCCATGAAAGCGCTCTCACTGTCACAGGCCAGGGCAGAACTGCCCCTGTGGGTTTCCGAGACTGACCTTGACGGGCGTAGGAAACTTCACCTTCCTCCTGAGGGGTGGCTGGTGGTTTTCCACTACTGATCTGGCAGTCAGAAGCCCACTTCATAGCCAACTACACTGCAGAGCTAATCTGAAGCAAATAAATATTTTTAAGTGTTCAAAACAAAAATTTCAACTTGAAGTAATAGGCTGTGAGAGCTGTTTAATGAACAAGAGGACCAAAGAAAAAGTGATGCTGTTGAATTGCGATGTTAGCAAAGAATACTGAATGTACACGAACCGGCAGAAGAGTAGCCAAGTCTGTGCAGGAAAAGTACAGCCCAGGATGCGCTTTTATAGCAAGGATGGGGAAACTTTGTCCCATGCACTTTGGTCATGTGACCAGGAGGAACCAGTCCCTGGACAACACCGTGCTTGCTAAAGCAGAGAGATCGATGCAAAGGAAGACGACCTTCAATAACACGGATTGGCACACAGGCTACAACCATAGGCTTAACACAGCAATACTTACAGCGCAGGTGCGAGACTGGCCAGTTTCATTCTGCTGTGCTGGGCTGCTCTGAGTTAACACAGACTCAATAGTACCGAACAACTACAACAGAATCTGTCTGCTCATCCAGACCCAGACTTCACTACCGTTCAGTTGATCTTGACTTCTGGCAGCCCCACATGGTACAGATCGGAACAGTGCTCCCAAACCCTGTCTTACCGGGCCGCGGCGAGGAAGCGTCAACTCAATGGCAGTAAGTGTGGTTTATTGGGGGAAATTTTTATTTTACAAAGGCTTCTTCTGCAGTAGTTTAGTGCAAACCATTTGTGCTACACACATCTATACGTTATCTATCTTTACATGTATTGATATTCGTTCTTTCAAAATTGGTACAAAAAGGCAAACAATGGACAATGGCTTTCCTTTTACAATGAAGGAAATACACATGACCAGTAAACCAAGTGAAAACACAATGTCATCAATGCTGAGGAAAATACAAATTAAAATAAAAACAATATACCACTCGTGTATAGACAAAAATTAGGAATTCAGAAAGAAATGCAGAAAGAAGACCTCTCATACCTCTACTGAAACATAAATTAATGTATCACAAAAGATGCAGAATTCTTCTCACATGTATACACGAAATCTTTTTTTATGCAGTACGAGAAAGCTTGTACATAAAATGGAGAAAAACCTAACTGTAAAATCAGCAGGGAAATGAAAAACTGTACACTATTTACTACCAGATGATAGTAAAACAGTGAAAACTGAAGACTGAGCCTTCTTCAACAGCATAGACCAGCTGTAAAAGCCCAATATGATGTAGTCTAAATGAGAACTTTATGCTTGACTGCATTTGCAGGGGCAGTGAGTTCTTTACTGTGGCTCTTCTAGCTAAGTCTCCAACTCCTGCCAAACGACCTTTTCCTGCATGGGTCTGGTAAGATGGGGAGCGATGGTCATAGGATTCGCCTGTGAGTCACTGTGAACAGGACTCCCCTCCCCATTATACCATCCTGCTGCGTATCAAACAGGCCCTCTAGAAGCCAGAGAAGGATCTCATTACAGGCAAAAACCAGAAGTGGGTTCTCTGGACACAAGGTTCCTACACAGTGAACCTCCCAGATCCAGTATTTGCGAATCCTTCATCAACAAGTGCTTCATATCTTCCTCACTGTCAGCAAGCAAGGTTGTGTCATCGGCACATCGAAATTGTTAATAAGCCTTCCTCCAATCCTCATGTCACATTCTTCTGCATGTAAACCAGCTTCTCTGATTATTTGCTCAGATAAAACATTACTTGCTATGTGGTAAGATGAGGAAAATGTTGAATGATAAGAAATCACCTTGATGTGGAACGGAACCTCTTGCTAATGCATCCATAATAAACCATGACTCACCTGGAGAAGCACGGGAATTCCAGAACACTTCACTGTGTTCATGCAGAATTTGTACATGGATCAAGAGGCAGTGATGTGAACAGAACCATGCTGCATGGTTTAAAATCAGAAAAGGTGATTTTGTGTCAGGGCTGAACCCTCTCACCATACTCATTCAATCAGTATTCTGAGCAAGTAAGTCATCGGAGAAGCTGGTTTATGTGAAGAAGACTGTGACATGAGGGCTGGAGGAAGGCTTAGTAACAACCTGCGATGTGCAGATGACCCAGCCTTGCTTGCTGACAGTGAGGAAGACTTGAAGCACTCGTGGATGAAGAATTCACAAATACTACCATTCGAATCTCACAAAATCCCTACCAGGAACCTTTTGGATCCAGAAGGTTCACTGTGTAGGAATCTCGGGTCCAGAGGACTCGCTCATTCCTGGTTGTTGCTGGTAATGAGATCCTCCTCTGGCTTCTCAGAGGGCGTTTTACACCCAGCAGGATGGCCTAACGGGGAATCCTGTTCACAGTGACTCACAGGTGAATCCTATCACTGTTTCTCCCCCATCTTCTTAGCAGACCCATAGAGCAGTGGTGCTCAACCTTCCTAATGCGGCGACTCTTTAAAACAGTTCCTCATGTGGTGGTGACCCCCCCCAAACCATCAAATTATTTTCATTGCTACTTTGTAACTGTCATTTTGCTACTGTTATGAATCGGGCAACCCCTGTGAAGGGGTCGCTCGACCCCCAAAGGAGTCTCGACCCACAGGTTAGAAGTCACTGTCACAGAGGAAAAGGTTGCCTGATAGGAGCTACGAGACTCTGACACAAGCCATGGCATTTTCAGTGGCCTCATATGCATGTGAAAATTGGACATTGAATAAGGAAGACGGAAGAAGAATCGATGCAATCGAATTGTGGTGCTGGAGAAGAATACCGAAAGTACCATGGATTGCTAAAAGGACAACCTGATCTATCCTGGACAAAGCACAGCCAGAACGCTCCTTCAGGCAAGGAGGGCAAAACCTCATCTCAGGTACTTCAGACAGGTTGCCAGGAGAAACCGGTCCCTGGAAAGGGCATCATGCGCGCTAAAGCAGAAAGGCAGTCAAAGAGAGAATGGTCTTCAAGGAGATGATGGACTGCCATCGTGACTCCAACAATGGACTTGAGGGTAGGAATGATTCTGGGGATGGCGTAGGACCGAGCAGTGTTTTGTTCAGTTGTGCTTAAAGTCACTTTGGGTTAGAATCAGCTTGGTGGCACTTTTGTTAGGAAAGCATACGAAAAATCTAACTCTCAATCACTTAGGTGGCAGAAACATTAATGGCTGTCAGCTCTAGACACTGAGGTCAAAAATAGTTCCAAAAAATGGTAGTCGTCTCCTTACTGAGAATTATGTCTATATGCTTTTAAATATAATCATCCTCTTAGAAGCTGGGTGGAAGGATTTTCACCTGTCTTCTCTCCAGTAAAAAAAAAAAAAAAAAATCAAATGATGGGAAGAAGACAGGAGACTGAGCTAGTGACATAAGTTTCGTTTTATTAAATTCTAATGACTTCTCTTAAATATATACATGACAGTTCAGCCAGGAATGAGAGGGTCAAGCTATTCAGATGCCAAATATATTTCTGATAGGCCCCTTGAAAAGCCCTCTTGATATCAGAGAAATGGTCACAACTGAAATTATCAGTGTCATGAAGTAATCCTAACTTTTCATTTAAAACTCTATGGAATTTCCTTGTGCAGTAATGTAAAAATATATGCTGTCTATGCCACATTTTGGATTCACAGTTGTTGATGCACCACTGAATCAAAAGTTCTGGAAGTATCCCTTAACACTACTGCCTTGAAATACCTTAATCCAAAAATATCCTACTGATAGCTTCCCAAAACTGTGTTAGCTTTTGTGCTGGGTCGTTGAGTCCGTTCTGACTCACAGGACAACGGGCTCACAACAACAGAATACAATGCCACTCGGTCCTGCACCATCCTCCCGATTATCCCTATGCTCCAGCAGTCCATTGTTGCCGCCGGTGTGTCAATCCACCTTATCAAGTCTTCCTCATCTTCCCTGCTCTTCCACCTCATCCAGCATGACGTCCTTTCCAGGAACTGAGCTCTCCCGACAACCTGTCCAACACACAGGAGACAAGTGTCACCATCCTTGCTTCCGAGAAACCTTCTGACTGTACTTCTTCCAAGTCTGTGGTACTTTCAACACTCTCACCAGCACCAAAATCCAAACTCTTGTTTGGAGTGTTTGAAAAACAAACCAGAATTTAGTAAAAAAAGGTCTGCCTTGAGCATTCTATCCTTTTAAGACCTACAAAAGGAGGAAGGTGACTCAAAAGGTTGGAGCTAGGAACTGTTCGGGGCAGTGAATGCTGACAAGGAAGGGGGGCCACTCAGAAGAGGAGGGTGAGAATGGCTGCCCCACTGCAACCGCACATGCAGAAGCCGCTGAATCTGTGCAACAACAAGATACAAGAAGTCACAGCTTATGAGCCTCTGACTTCAGGACAACTCACACCTGCCCTTTAATGTCACATTTACCTTCACTTTGAAAAAAAAACGAAACCAAAAATAAAAGACTAAACCAACCCCTACGCACAACCAATTCTGTATCGCAATCACCTGTACTTCCTGCACATGCAGCTCTTAAAACTTCACGCCAAAACCAAAACCCCTGCTCCTCAGGGTCCAAGGCTGCATGTAAACCTTTAGGAGAGAAGACAGTCTCTTCTTTCTTCCCCGAGCAGGTGGTGGACTTAAATAGCCACTGACCTTATGGTTTGTAGTTCAACACTTGACCTACTGCACAACCAGACTAAACTAAGGCTAAATAAGAACCCACTGGAACCTTGTTCCAATTTAGCTACAAATTCAACTTAAAGGCACACTTAGGAAAAGATCTCTTGCAATCCAGCAGCTGACTGCAAGTAAAAATTAAGGGGGGAGGGGGGTATCAGTCTTTTGACTTCATAAACTTGAATAGGAAAAAAATACATTATCTCATTCCAAGAATATGTTGGGAACTCTCATCCTTGTTACACACAATGTACTTTGAAAGCCCAAAATACTCTTTTTACTCTAAATATTTTGAAGGCAGAACTATGTATTTTCCCTCATCCCAAGTATTATACACACTTATGATGGACTTAATTTTTGACAAGGGGCCTGATTCTATGCGATGGAGGGAAAGAAGAGTCTCTATTCAACAAACAATGCTGGCAAAATTGGATTTGCATATGCAGAAAATTGAAACAGGATCCTTAATTCACACCACACACGTACAAAAATAATTTTTCAACGTGGATTAAGAACCTGAGGATGCAAACTAAACCCATATATTTCTTAGAATAAGCAGTACAATGCAGTCAGAACTAACTTTCAACAAGATTATCTAATATAATGATAAGCACCAACAGCAGAAGACAAAATATGAGACCTCATAAAAATGTAAAACTTTTATGTATAAAAAGACTATACCACAAGGTGAACAGAAAACAAATTCAAATAATATCTTTATAAGATAATCATTTGATAAGAACCTAAGAAGAAAAATACATACAAAGCTGCTACAACCTAAGAAAATGACCACCCAATCATAAAACGGACAGAGGAATTGAACACAGATTTGACCAAAGAGGACCTTCAAACAGCCACCAAACACATGACAAGCGGTGTCATCTCAGCCATCCGAGAGAGGCAACCAGAACTAAAGTGAGATTTCGTTTCACTCCCACTAGATGGTAAGGTTTGTTTTACAAAAGGAACTGTTGGTGAGGAAGTGGGGAAATTAGAACACTTTCTTACGCATTGATGGTGGGAATGTACAGTGGTAAAGAGAATGGCGATTCCTCAGACAACCGGAGGACCAGCGATGCCGCTCCTGGATATCTATCTACCCCAAAGACCTGAAAGCTGACTCCAAAGGAGACTCGCACAGCAACGCTCACTGCTCACGACTCACAGGAGCCGAAGCCTCACTGCCCACCAACGGGTAAACGGAAAACAGAAGAATGTAAATAAACACGATGGAATACTACTCAGCCACCAGGAGAAGTGGCCTGGAGACGTGCTGCTCAAAAAAAGAAAGCAAACATGCTGAGTGGAATATGCCCATCAAGAAGGACAAATATTGTGTGGCCTCACTTATAAAAAAGAAGCAAATGTAGAGAAACAAAAGCCTATTAGTGGTTACTAGGCAGGGACGAGAGCCATGAGCTGCGAAGTGTTTGAAACCACCAGTCGCTCCTCGGGAGAAGAACAAGGCTTTCTACCCCTCAGAGCTGCAGTCTCAGCAGCTCACAAGGCAGTGCCACCCGGTCCTATAGAGGCACGATCAGTTGGAATCAACTTGAGGGCAGTGAGCGGAAGGACGAAGGGTGAAGAGAGGCTACCAGTGATTTAAAAAGCAAATTAAACGGTAGCATTGTACAGCTGCTTACTGTAATTGATGTCAGCGAGCTGTGTACCTGTCAAAAGTTGAATTGGCCAAAGTTGTGCAGCAGGCACTTTTACAAGAAGAGCAGCTGCTGCAGCTGGGTTATGTGGGATTGGGGTCCTTGGTTTAAGACAGGGGTGACAAACTGGTGGCCCGCGGACCACATGTGGCCCCTGAGGTAATTTTCTGTGGCCTGTGATGCTCTGAAATAAAATGAAAGTAGAAAAAATTGTTATGAAGAAAATAGTGCTTAGGGGAGACTGAGGCAATACCGTACACACAATTCCCTCATTAACCCTTCAACTACTGATGAGTAGACACGTGGCCCAGTGCCTGTCCTGGGGGCCTGTGGATGTGTTTAAACGTGATGACTCAGTTCCCGCGACGTTTGGAAGCGATATGTCTGCCACACACAGTGTCACGTCATGTAGACAGACCCCAATAGCGAAAAGGTTAAAAAGAGCACTCTGGGTTGTGCTGTGGTGAATCATCCCTAGCGGCAGCGCTAGTTCACATTGTTAGAGGGAAGCCATGACGATTGTGCATCACGCTTGTCAGCTGTCCAACACTTTGTGTGTTTTATTAGTTACTCTGTTATGTTTTCCAGTCTCAACACAAGAGGCAAGTGAAAACTGGTGGGAGGAAAGCGCTGGCAAGTTTCAGGTAAGAAGAATAGTTTTATAAATACATTAGGTAAAATGTTTAAATAAAACAATTATATAGTGTTATTTATCCTACTCATATTCCTGAATCCTCATTTCAAAATATAAATTTAACAAAATTTGTAAATGTGATGTGGCCCGTGTGAATCTTGCTGTTGTACCAAATGGCCCACGTTTTGAGTTTGACACCCCTGGTTTAAGACATTAAGTTCCCAAAATTATTTGGCAGATCCCCCTTCCTTGTCAGAGAGAAACATTTTACTCAGCACCTCCCTGGCTATTAAAAACGTTTGTACTGCAGCCCACGCTCCAGGATAGAGGAAGGCATCTGCTTTGGCAGCTCCGCTGCTTTGTTCCAGTGGCCCTCGAGGGGGCAGTATCACCCACCCTGGGAAACACTGGTTTAGAGGCTTAGGGCCATGGACTCGAGGAACATCTCAGTTAATTGGCATAACTCCTGAAGCACTTCTGTTCTACCCCTAGTCCACTATGCGGGCCTTCCATGGCACGATTGATCTCTATACACCTGAAACAAAAGAGGGCGAAGGAACGTAGAATGGGTGGTTCATTGTCTCCATAAAAAACTGTCTCCTTGATGTCAGACAGTATAAAATATGACAGACTAATAATAATTTGTAAATTATCAAGGGTTCATGAGGGAGGGGGTAGTAGGGAGGGAGGGGGAAAATGCGGAGCTGATACCAAGGGTTCAAGCAGAAATCAAATGTTTTGAGAATGATGAGGGCAACAAATGTACAAATGTGCTTGACAAATGGATGTATGTATGGATTATGATAAGAATAGTACAAGCCAAAAAAATTTTTTAAAGAATTGTACAAGCCTCCAATAAAATGATTTTTTAATTAAGTAATTAATTTTTAAAACCTATCTCTTTTTCCCCAAGAACAGAAAAACTATGGTGCCAGGCTACCATTACTGAAGATTCTGATGAAAGATCCCACTGCAGAATCTCTATCAAAAGTGAGAAAATGCAATTCAGAATTTAAAATGTTCATAGGCTTAGACTTTCTGGGGAACCCTCTGGAACTCCTGCTGTGAAATAATCCTGAAACCTTAAACCAAAAATGTGCTCTGAAGTTTTCATCAAACTAAACAATCGTTTAGTTGACTAGTCAAAGGGGGGAGGCAGCTATGCCTTCAGCAGTACATACGTTTCAGAACTATCTGCACAAACCAACAAGAGCAACTCAGAGGGCACACCGAGAAGCGCGGGGAGGTGAGCAAAGGGAGACTCAGTAAAAAGGACGGTGAGCACAGGTCCGCCACTCAGAGAACGCAGCCACGGGCACTAAACGCAACGGAGTACAAAAGCTGGATTTGTGTGTGTTTTGTTAGGCACTCCTAACAACAAAACAGGTAAATTTTAAGGAGGAAAAATAAAAAAGAATGTGATGGGTGCTTATATATTCTTGTTACACAAAATGCACTTTGAAAGTCAAAAATACTCTTGACTTCATGCTTAAAAACAACAGGAGACCTGGAAGTATATTTTGACAGTCTACTGCTTCCTTCACACACAGAAAGATACGTGTAACTGTTTTCCATCCGAACTGATGCATCTTATTCAGTCTGTGTCGCAAGAGTTGTCCACTAAATAAGTAATACAAAGTTTAATATTTATTGATCACTACGTGCTAAGCACATTTCTGCATGTTTTATATTAATTCCTTCAACCTGCATAGTAACCTCTTTAGGTCAATGTAATTATTCTCTCAGTTTTACAGATGGACTAGGTTAAGGCGCAAAGCGTAAGTAACTTGGCCAATGTCTCAAAGTGAGACATTAAGGCCCAGCTTGCTTCCAGAGACCTGGCTTTTAACCACATGCCTAATTCCCTTTAAGCCCGTAGCTGGCAACCCCCCCACCCCACCCACCCCCCATACAGGCAGGGCAGTAAATATTTGACTCAGTAAGTCCTAGTCTGTAGCAACCACTCTGCTCTGCTGTGGTGTGACAGCAACCATAGACAACATGCAAGCAAATGAGCATGGCGGCTGCCCAGAAAGATTCATTACGGAAAAAGAAACTTGAAGTTTGTGTCTTTTTCACAAATAACAAAGTAGTAACTGTTGTCCCACCCCTCTATCCCTTGCCAATAACTCAAAAATGTAAAAATCATTCATAGCAAAGTGAACTATGCAAAAGCCGCCGTGGGGTGATTTGCTGACCTCAGCTCTGAAGGAAAAATCCCTTGCTTCTCTAACCAGTAAGCCAAGCAAAAGGCCATCGAGCGCATCTCCCTTGTGTGTGCAAATGCTGTCCATGCCATGTGCAAACTTCGAACTCCCATCGGCACCAGTTCTATCCCACTGTGAAACCAAGTACCAACAGCCAACACAGGCCAGGAGTTGCTCGTCCACAGCACACCATTAAAATCCTACCACATTCAGGAACGAAACTGTGACAGCAACTTTCGCCTTGCTTGCACTCCAAGCAAAACAATCATAATAGATTTTGAAAAGTAGTTAGTCTTGTAAATTTTTTGGCAAATGTATATGGTATATCTGCTTCTTACTACAAGAAACTAATTTCAAATAATGCCTTATTAGTTTATTACTTATCAACTTGTTGGTTAACTTACTGATTTGTTTTTGGATGTTTCGCTAGTGAGAAAATTTATCCACTTACAGTAGAACGCTATATTTTGGGATTATTTTGAAAAAAATTCAATTGATGTCAAGAGTCATTAAGTAGGAAGATAGTGAAGGCATCAATGGTCTCATTTTACTATTTGACAGCTTGAGTGTAGGACACTAAGGACTGGAGGAGGGGCCTGTCATTACAATCAAGTAAAAAAAACAAACAAACATGTTTTCTATTTGAAAGTAGGTAAATTTTAAGAAAATCATAGGCAGTTAAAAAATTAAATTGATCTTTCAAAATAAATACCCATTCAAAGATTAGCATTTCTCTTGTAACATTGGGGGGGGGGTGTTACTTAAATCAATACTTTCTTCCAAGTGTTTAGCTATCAATGTATAGCTAATACCATTGTCACTTCCCTGAGGTCATCAATCTCTGCTGGGAGCTATGACAAAAAGAAGAGTGCATTTTAATTATAAGATCAAAATACTGAATTCATCCAGATTACCATTTTAAAATCCATGCTTCGCTCCTTACGTAATTTGAGGGTTTTGATTATTGGCAACTAGCAAGGTGTATAAAACAGTACTTTGAGGAAGCTGCAAAAGAAACAATCATTAACACAGAAAAACTGAACTCAATTTTTTCTTAAAGTGTCTGTCTGCTCTACCAATCTCCTGCGAAACAGAGGTAAAAATTAAACGACTGTATGTAAAGTTATCCAGCAAATGATTAAAAAAAAACTTTTCTTACCATAAGTTGTATGTTCCAGCCATCAACTATTTTTTCAGGGAATGAAAAACTAAACAATAGTTAAGCAACAATGAATGTTACCCTCTTTCCATAATCTTCCCAAACAACAATCAATCCTGAGACTGTTTCCAGCGAGTACAAAGGGCAAAGAATGAAAAAGCGCTTTTTCAAAACTCTGATGAGCCAGCCAATCCGTCTAGCCTTTCCTGGGTTCTAGCATTCTACAAGCAACCCCGTAGCTCGCAGAGGCCGCCTCGCCTTACACAGCCCGACAGAAAATCTTTCACCTTCGCCCCTAGAAAAGGTAAATGGATAAGCAGGGTCCAGTTCCAGATCTGTGCCACCGTTCACACTGGACAAATGAAAAGACTATTGGGAGAAAGGGAAGAGGCGTCAATAGCCAAAACGGCACACATTTAAGTGCCTAGAAATTACAAGAAACAAAGCGCACGAGTCTATGAATCCAACTACATACAGGTCACCCTATTTCCTCTTAAGACACTACAACTGCACTAAGAGCAACTGGTTCACAAATACACTGTCACCATGTAAGCCTATCTATAGGCCGGTCCTGGGAGTGCAGGTTACACGCTGGCCTGCAAACGCCAAGGTCAGCAGTTTGAAACCCAGGCGGTTCTACTCTGTCCCACAGGGTCGTTATGAGTAGGAATTGACTTGAAAGAAGTGAGCTGTTCATTTGCTTTTCAGTTATTCGATGTGTTGAAACTTTCTGTTAAAATTAAAGTACATTACCTCTAAGTTATTCCAGCTGTTATGCAACCAACCTTAACAAGTCAGAACATATTTGTGCATCTAAAAGTAGTTGGTAGATTTATTTTTCTAGAGACTAGACTCCATTCTTGACCAAAGTTTTCCCAAAGTAAAATCTGAAGGAACAAGAAAATAATGAGAAACACCAATAATGTTTTGATTTACATCTTTTTCTGAGTAAACTAACCCAGGTGGAATTTACTATGAGAAGAACTACATACGTCCCTTCATAAATTAGTAACCTGGCATTGTGGTGTATAAACCACTCTTTTATGAGTTGAATCAGGTTTCATTAATGCCTGAATAACTGCTAAAAGTGGAATTTCTACATAAGAGACCCCAAATTGGTCTAATTAAATAGCTTGACCTATATTTCATTTGCATCTGGTATGTTCTACTGAAACAACTTTTTCAGAGTTTATAATAAGAGAAAGTAAGCACTCTTTAACAAGCTCTGTCAAACATGACTTACCAAATTATTCCTTCTCACTGTACCTCACAAAAGGCAAATTCAAAGTATATCCAATGGAGAGTAGGAAAATACTTTAAAAACAATCAATTTCTTCTTTGACTGATTAACTACTCTTACAGACTAAATACAATCATAAAATAGCAGGACAAAATAACTCAAATTCAAGGTTTTAAAAAATTTGTTAGCATATTTACTGATTCAGAGGAAAAACAAATTATTATGATCAAGTAAAATTAAAATTCTCAGTAAAGTACACACAAAGGCTTATCAGAAGCTATTCTTCTGCTAGACTCTGCTTCAGTCCACACTAAAATGCAATGGGGTCAATTACTAGTTGAGACTTGACATAAGGAAGATCACGAGACTTGTAAGCTGAAAGGACGAGATTAGGTCTGATGTCTGTCTTGCCGGAACTCCTGTGTCATTTCCATCACATCACTCTGAGCTCACTCAATTTTCTGTAAACAGAATGATGGTACTGCGTGCTATAGACGCACATTTCTCCCTTTAAAAGGAAGTGCTAAAATTAGGCCCTATATCACACTATATACTCAAGATTAAGTAAATGGCAAAATTCCCTAACTGGGAGGCGGGGGGAAAGGAACAAGGAGCAAAGCATACATTTCCTCACTTTCCAGAAAGAGAACTTAGGTAGAAACACCTAGGAGCGATATTCATTCATTCAACACAGTTATCCCCCATTGCCATGAAGTCAATGACAACTCAAAGGAACCCTGCTCCAAGGAGTTTCGAAGGCTGCAATCCTTACTGGAACAGATAGTCACCGAGTGGCCACTAAGTTTGAGTCACCGACCTTTCAGTTAGCAGCTGAGCACTAAGCTATCACGATACAAGGCCTCCTTCGATGTATATTTACTGTTTCAGATACTCTCTAAGGAATGGTAACATAGCAATAAACAAAACAGGCTCCTTTCTCACTCTCAGAGCCTGGGATAATTTAGTTTTACCCCTGCCAGTAATACCATTAGCCTAATTTTGTTGTTTTTGATTGGAGGCAAGTCAATTCTGACTCATAGTATCCCACGTGACAGGGAACTGCTCCGTGGGGTTTTCTTTGGCCTCCTCGTTTCTTTCTTTTGTGGAACAACTAGGTGGGTTTGAGCCCCCAACCTTTTTGGTCAGCAGCTGCATACAGGCCAGTAGTGCTACCCGGGCTCCTTATTAATCACGTGACTGGACTGAGGCTATTGAGTCCTTTGGCTGCACCTGGTGCTAGAAACAGGGTTCATACCTAGAAAGTCTGATTCCCAAATCTGTCTTTAAACACTATACCAGATAGTCTCCCTGCCTTCTAAGAGGCCTTTTTAGACATTTGTTTTCCTAATGCCACCGTCTTCCCTGAACGCAGCAGCCCTGGTGGCATAGTAGTTACATGTTGGGTTACTAACCCCAAGGTCAGTAGTTCAAAACCACCTGTCTCCCTGAGGGACAAAGGCAAGGCTTTCCACTCCCATAAAAAGTTACAGTCTGGGAAACCCACAGGGGAAGTTCTATCCTATTCTACAGGGTCACTATGAGTTGGAATCAACTCAATGGCAGGGAGACCCTGTAAGAGATTTTAATACTACAAATATACTGTATACCTGTATGTAATATGGTCAAAAGCTTCATGAGAAAAATGAAAATAAAAAGGGAATTCTTCTATAAACTTTCTGAAGCCCTTCATAGATGTATTTATGCACTTTACACCCAACGAGGATTCCCACCCCCAATACAATTTTCACTCTCCTGGGGGCAATAACCCACCTATCAAGATTCATGCTCCAAGGAAGAGGTCTCAACCTCCTTGTTGTTCACATTCAGACAATTCTTTGCTGGACAAGCTGCCCTGTATATGCAGGGCCCCTGCCCCTCCCATCCTGAAGCCAACAGCAGCACCCTTCTAAGGTCAGGTTGAAATCTCCGGGGGGAAGAAGGGGTACTTGTAAGCCCTTGAAATATGCAGAGAGGGGTCTGTTGCCACTCTCCCTATATTCATTAGCACTTCAGTTCAAGTTTTGTTTTTTCGGTAATTGGACAGACAGGCTGCAGAAGCTGCCATCTCTGTAGCTGAAGTGGTGGATCAGGTGTGAGGCAGCAGAATGTCAGGAAGGGGCAGAAATAAAGGAAGCAGAGAAGCGCAAACACTATGCCTTAGTAACAAAAAGACTAATGACAAGTATTTGATGTAGACAGGCAGAAGAGACCAAGCCCACATTACACCAAGAAGCAAAGGAGCACTAAAGTTTACCTCTGCCTACTCCTCTCTCCCTCGCCAAAAGGATGGCTGAGGCAAAGGGCCTCACTGTAAGTCCATGAGAGCGCCATGAGAGCACGGGGATTGATCGTGGACGTCCACTGTGTTCACGGAATATGCAGGGCACGGAGGGGAGCAGAGATCGAGGATATAATTAGGTGACGATGGAATGACAGCTCTGGGAGTTCCAGACTCAGAAAACACTGAAAAGGATCCGGGGACACTTCGTTCATCTCAAATCCACCCAGGACTTCTGGAGCAGTTTCATCAGAAGGAAGCATTTGCACAACTGTGCAGAAGAGGGCAGCGTGCAGGTGGTGCTGAAGTCAAAGGGAAGACAGGGCGGTAGCCAGCTGCCTAACGCTGAGCCAGAGGTTAACCTCCAGGTGCCTCTGTTTTCCTACCTGCCAAACGGAGAGTGATGGTATCTTCATTCTGTAGGGCCATGATGACAACTAGACGAGAAACCTTTACAGTGCATAGTACATGGCATACAACTGTACAATAAGGATTTGCCATTTTTAAGCATGTTGAAGCAATAGAGTGGCAAAAATAAGATAAGCAAACAAAAAGGTCTCTGAGTAGATACATCTTGGAGGAACCAAAAGATAAGCTAGAGAAGAAAAAAAGATGAGACCGCGGAGACCTCAGCCTACATGGAGGCAAATAACAGTCCGATATCAAACGGGAGAAGTCACTGGAAAATGAATAGTGCAATATTTCCATAACACAGTTAAGGGACAACATCCAATATTTTCAAACCAAGTCCAAGGGAGGAAAGGTGCCTGAGGGTAAAACACTAGGATTCAACTGCAGGTGGAACCTAGGCAACATTCACCAGCTTTTCCGCATTATTTAACAGAGCTACATTAAGTTTCATGCAAGCAACTATACCAAAGGAATAAATATAAAGGTATAAATATTTGAAAGTGCAATGGTTATTTATAGACACAGTTACTTTTTTGGGGGAAAAACAACACTGAAAATCAACAGAAAAATTAGAACGAATAAGCTAATTTTGTAAGGTGAAAAGTTACAAAATCAATAGTGAAAATCAATCATTTGGCTAGAATCCCACAGGAGAAAAACGTTAAAACTAAAAAAAATCTAAATATAAAATATGAGTTCTAGTTCATAATGACTTAGTCATACTGTTGATTACTTTCGACCATTCGACCATGGGGAGGGAGGACAGGTGTCAAAACACACATGCCCGGGATCTACCCCTGGATTCTCGCTTTATTAAGGTGAAGCAGATGGGACCCCAAGAAAGCTAATCCCCAACTGCAATGACTTTTAACACTCATGATGAAAGCAACGACGGCACTGCCGCGCGCGTTGTCCATGCAGAAAGACTGTCCGCGCCGCTAGGCCCAGCACCTCCCAGATGGAGCATGCACACGCGCACTAGTGAGGGACCGCTAACATACTTCCAAAGACGACGAGGAGCTCCCTTAACAATCAGAGAGACAGACAGATTTAAGATGATCTCCACATGACAATTTCATCACAAGCACTTTCTCTTGCTGCACGTGTAGCTTTTAAACCACTGAAAAGGCTTTGAAAAGCCCTTTCCTTCCACTAAAGTGAGGCTACAGAAGCGCCCACATATCTACAAAAGCAACCTAAAGAAATAGGAATGGAACTCATGCCAAAGCCCAGATATGGTGCAATTTAAAATTCTTAAGGCATATTAAGGGAAAAAGATAAAGCTTTCTGCTCTCAATATGACTCAGACTCTAATTGATGACAGTGAGCTTGGCTTTTGTTTTAAGCCATACCGAACCAAAATAGCAAAACCACTGCCATTGAGTCCATTCTGACTCATAGTGACATTTCAAAGGGTTTCCAAGACTGTAAATCTTTTTTATTATTATTATTAAAAGATTTTATTGGGAGTTCTTATAACTCTTACTACAATCCATACATCCATTGTATCAGGCATATTTGTACATATGTTGCCATCATTCTTTGCGAGACATTTACTTTCTATTGAGCCCTTGGTATCAGCTCCTCTTCCACGCCCCCCTCATTACCCCTTAATAACTTCCTAATGTCACAACCCTTTCATACAGTTCCTCATGTGGTGACCCCCAATCATAAAATTATTTTTGTTGTTACTTCATCACTGTAATTTTGCTACTTTATGACTCGGGTGACCCCTGTGAAATGGTCATTTCACCCCTATGAAAGGGGTCATGACTCACAGGTTGAGAACCACTGCCTTAATAATTATAAATATATTTTCATATCTCACACTGACCGCTCTCTCCCTTCCCCTAGACTGTAAATCTTTAGAGCAGCAAACAGCCTCACCCAATATATGTGTTACTATTAGATTAGTCATAATTATTCTTTCTTAAAATTAAGATTTCAGTACTAACATGCTCCCAAAACAGCCCCCGCAAAGATCATTTGGCCTTTTCCATAGGGTCATCTATAACGTATATTCTTGAAAAATAAATAGTATGCTACTGAGTATTAATGCAAGTTGACTTATTAAGTTTTACTTACCTGTTTCTTGTACATCATTTAACAGTTCCAGATCCTTGCTAGGAACAGTAATATTGTGGGTATGCATAATATTCTGAGAAGTTAACAAATAATCCAGTGAGGAGCTCTCATTATGTTTAATATATTATAATAAAGCATTAGACAGCAGAATGAAGTACTTGTGATCGGTACATCTACTTTTTAATCTACTCTTATAATAAACCATCTTTTCCCACAACAAAAATACATTTACCTGTTGGGAAGGTTAAGGAAATGTTTTTCCAATTCAAATAATAAACCTCCTAAGAGTCCCTCGTAAGGCCTCAGTGCCCAGCTGACTGTCAATATTCTGAATGAATTGCCCTCCGTGTAAAACCTTTTAGGAAATGATTGCATTCGCCTTCCAACTCATGACCATTCTATGACACCTAAGGGATTCATAGTATTCTATCCTGTCACATGGCTTTGTACATGTCGCATGCCTCGATTTTATAAAGTAGGGGAAATGCCAGTGCATAGGAAGCCAAGACTGGGAGTCCAGTGTCTATTCTGCCTCGGGTGCGATCTAAAGTCTTTCTCATCTTCAGTTATGTCACTTGACATGATTCCTCCCGTGAGAGTCTCAGAATTATTATGTGAGATTCTTCTATTTTACAAGATACTAACATAGGTTACTTATCAATGTGTAATGCAAAAACTATTCAGAATGCTCTCTTTGACCCATCCAAAGTGTATCCATCAGAGGTATAAAACCTTTAAACTAATACTTATGAAACATTTGAAAAAATTGCTATGAATTATGTAATTCATCAGAGAGCAGAATTGTAGAATGCCAATAAGCTACAAGCAGGAATAATGCCAAGCAAGCAGAAAACTGTAAGAAAAACAAACAATGAAAGAAGATGATACTTCATGCAGCACAGCCTTCAGGATTGGCTCCTGGAACAGAAGTGGAGAAACTGGGAAAAATCCAAGTATAACATGTCATTTAGTTAATAGTACTGTACCAATGTTAATTTGATCTTCATAACTGTACCATGGTTATGTAAGACGTCAGCCGTCCAGGAAGCTGGGTGGAGGGGCTATGAGAACTCTGTACTATCGTTACAGCTCCTCTGCAAATCTAAAATGATTCCAAAGTAAAGGGCGGTAGAGAAAGAATTCAGGTGCAATGGCTGAGCAGTTTAGTTTATGTCTAGACAACACTTCAGGAGTGGAGGGGGAGGAAAAGAGAAACAGCCAGATAACATGATTCAAGCTGTTCTACTTGTGACTAATCATCCTGCCTATTCTGAGGACAGATGGCACTTACAGTTCTGATTTAAACAAAACTCTAAGGAACAGGACTCTCCCCTGCTTCTCCTTCAGACCTCAAAAGGATTGCTTGCTTCTTGGGTTATTATTCTTATAACACAAAGCAACTGAGAATAGCGCCCAAAGTGCAAGACAACTGCTCAGGTTCCAATAACAAAAGCAAAACAACAAACTTATCGCCATCGAGTCAATGCCAATTCACAGCAACCCTGTGGGACAAGGCAGAACTGCTCCTGCAGTTTCCAAGGCTGCAGTCCTTCACAGGAGCACAAAAGCCTCCTCTTCCTCCCAAGGAGCAGCTGGTAGTTTCGAATTGCTAACCTGCCGATTAGCAGTCCAATGTGTAACCAATACACTAAGAGGGTTTCTAGTAACAAAAAGGAGGGAAAATCTGAATGGCTTTACAATTCTACCAAAGCAGGAATTTAATCAACTTCCAGAAGACTGACAGGAGAACTAAAGGAACCAGAATCAGTAGTTACTTCTTTCACTGGGACTTGTTCAAATTCATCTTTACGCCCAAAAACCCAACAGCAATAAAATCTATAGAATACAATATTCCTTGTGATCCTCCATTTTCCATACCATTGCTTTTGCTACTTCTGGGCAACTCTCCTCACCAAATAACTTTCCACTCTACCTAGCCATACACGAGACACATGAAAGCCATCTGATTTAACACAGATCATATCTCACAGAAAAAAAGCAAGCAATCTTCACTTAAAAAACTCGATTGGCCATCCCCTCATTAAAGGGTCACTAGGAAGAGACAAGCAGCCAGGGTGCAGTCTAGCACCGAAGAAACACACAACAGTTATGTAGTTCCTTAATGCTTCCTTCCCCTTCCCCACCCCCACCACTATCATGATCCCACTACTACCTTACAAATCCAACTAGACCAGAACATGGGCACTGGTACAGATCAGAGCTCTGGACACAGGGGATTAAGGACAGATAAAGCCCTCAGGCACAGTAATGGGAGTAGCAATACCATGAAGGCGGAAGGTGGGGGGGAGAAAGGGGGAGCCTATGGCAATGATTGACGAAAAACCACCCCACCCCCACCCAGGGTGACAAACAACAGAAACATAGGTGAAGGGAGAGAGCAGACAGTGTAAGATATGAAAATAATATTGGTTTATAATTTATCAAGGGTTCATGAGGCGGGGTGAGAGGGAAAAAAAGAGCTGATACCAAGGGCTCAAGTAGAAAAAATGTTTTGAAAAGGATGGTGGCAACATATGTATAAATGTGCTTGATACATAGGATGTATGGATTGTTATAAGAGCTGTAAGACCCCCAATAAAATGATTTATTAAAATTTTTTTCAATGTCTCTGCTTATTTATCAGTTGCTTGCTGTGGAAATTACATAGCTACAAAGAATAAGAAAAATAGATCAAAGTGGTTACACAATACAAGTTTAATATGGTAAACTTCCTTAATTTGAATTTGCACTAAGAAAAAAAAAGAATTGCAAAGTACCTAAAATAAATTCTGTCTATGATCCAAATCAAAGTATCCCTAAAATGGGTGTATTCAACATTTTATTGAATAAGACATGTATAGTCATAACAACACCCTGATTTGCTATGTCTTAGGTGGGGGTTGAAAGGCAAGGGCTCTCAATAATCTTTTTTCCCCTCAATAATCTTAATAAGAAGCTAAACCACGATTATGTTTCTAGAGGGCAATTTGGCATTTTTAACCCTTCTCGTTTTTTGTGGTTGTTTTTTTTAAGATCGGATGGTGCAGTGCTGGAAAGGGGTGGGGGTGGGGCTTCCAACGCCCATAACTAGTCTTAGAAAACCCCCAGAGCAGTCCTACCTTATCCCACAGGGCTGCTGCTCACTGCAATCCACTCAGGGGCAGTGAGTTTGCAGGGGGTTGAAGGTGCGCCGGTGGTTCAGCCCACAGCTGTCAAACCCACCTGCTGCTGAGGGAGAACGCGGTGGCAGTCCGCATCCATGCAGACAGCCAGCCTCGGAAGTCCTGCGGGCAGTCTACTCTGCCCTCCTAAGGGGGTCCCTGAGTCAGAATCAACTGGACATTGGGTTTGGGTTTTCAGTTGGGCTTCTCTTCAAAATTCTCTGTCTTTGGCTTCTATAGTAAGTTCCTTTTTGGTTTGTTTTTTTTTTCCTTCCTTCCTTAGCTGATTTTTAAGTGTTCTGGGGCCTTAGGTTCTGTCCAAGGCCATTTTCTTTTCCAGGAGTTACACTAGCTCCTTAAGAGGTCTCACCTACTCTGTGGTCTGTTGTTGACTTCTAGGTAAACTTTACCCCCCCTGATCATTCCTCTTTAGCCCTCTGAAGGTGTGTTCTCCAGTAGGAAGAACCAAAACCCCACTACCATGGGGCAGCAAACTTTTGAGACAGAGGAGCCAAAAAATGTATTTTTGGAGGGGGGCATTTAGTAATATTTATTAGGTATTAATAATTAGTTAATACTTGTTGAGCATATGAGAGGTTTTGTTTGTTTTTTAAATCATTTTCTTGGGGGCTCATACAACCCTAATCACAATCCATACATACATCAATTGTGTAAAGCACATTTGTTCATTCGTTGCCCTTATCATTCTCAAAACACTTGCTCTCCACTCAAACCCCTGGCATCAGCTCATTTTAATATTACTTCAAAGTCGCTGCAATGTGCCGAGCCCTGCTCTAGTGGAATCTGATTCAAGGACCCTGCACAGGGTGTCTGAGGCTGTAAATCTTAATGGAAACAGACAGCCTCATCTTCCTCCCATGGAGTGATTAGTGGGTTTGAACTGCCCATCTTGAGATTAGCAATCCAAAGTTTACCCAGCTGCACCATCACGGCTCTGAGGTCTGAACAGTGCCCTCAAAATTGCCCAGCAACCCTACCATCTTGCTAGTTCATTCATTTTCCCATTCTCCAAAAACAATGATGTATTTCACAGATTGGGGCCTCTCCACTCATTTGGAAGAGAACCACTCACTTTGCACTGCATAGAGAACACAGAAATCCTAACAGAGACTACCTCAACTTTCACCATAAGCTGTGAAGCCTCCCTCACCACCTTTGTCTCCCCCAAGGACGACAAGGCGAGCAATTCTTTACCGGAGTACACGCTTGCTGGTCCATAATCCTGTCTTTTCCTCAAGAATCCAGCCTGATCATTTACCAATTCCTCATACTTTCATTTGTACTTTTCCTCAATATAATGATCCACAAAATGTTTGTAAGATGAATGATTACTTATCAAAGGCAAATATCTTTATCTTTTTATCCAATGGGCTAACTTGCAGGGATTTATACAAAGGGTTGGATCAAAGATTTAACTTCCAAGAATAGTCGCACTAGTGTTTCCTATAATAGCTAAAACTTGGAACCAACTTATTTCTTAATTTTCTCCTTTTTTATTTATAATTTCTGATTAATTATCTATAAATGAGACAGAGGTTTCTATTGCACTGACAAAACAGAAAAAGCTAACCAATGAGCAAAAAGAAAGAAAATATCCGTGGCATTGAGTCGATTTCAACTTACAGCAACCCAGCAGGAGAGGGTAGAACTGTCCTTGTGGGTTTCCAAGACTGTAAATCTTAACATGAACAGAAAGCCTCGTCTTTCTCCTGCGGTCCAGCTGGTGGTTTTACACTGTGGACCTTGCCATTACAGCAGCCAACCTCATAACCCACTATGCCACTGGGGTAGCTTGAGAAAAAAAAAAAGAAGTACAGTATAAAATATTATGAAAATTGAAACATGAGGATGAAGCATTTTATTATAATAAATTTATTTTAAACTAAAACATGATCTTATTTGGAAAAAGAGTTTGACATTCAAAGAGCTTTCCAATTTCTTTACGTTCTGATAAAGCACACATTTATGTGGCAGCAGCACCTTTATACCTAATAGCCCCAAAATGGAAGCAGAGAGATGCTCCCTACAGGAGAAAGGACACTGAGGAAATGTTGCCATGGTCACACACAGGGCACTACATCAGTAAGAAGAAACAAGCTTCTGCTGGTTAAAACATGGATGAATCGGGAAAACATTATGCTGAATGAAAATTGAATTATACAATGTATATGCTATAATTTTTTTCATTAAAAAATATGCCTTCAAGCCAAGAAGACAGCCAGGCCTCTTTTTGGTATCACAGTATCAAAAGCCGAAACCAATCTCGCTGCCATGGAGTTAATACAGATTCATAGTGACCCCTGTTGGTTTCCAAGACAGTAACTGTTTATGGGAGTAGAAAGCCCAGTCTTTCTCCCGTGGAGCTGCTAGTGGTTGTTAAGTACTGACCAAGCAGACTACAGCCCAGTGTGTAACCACTACACCACCAGGGCTCCTCCCACTGGTATTACCAGTGGTTTATAACTGTGTCTCATAATCTAAACATTTGTGGTTCAAACCTATCCAGCTGCTACATGGGAGAAAGGCCTAGCTGTCTGCTCTGGTAAAGATGCCAGCTAGCCAACCAACCCTACAGAACAGTTCTCCTCGAACAAATGCAGGATCCATAAGTAGCATATCTCACATGATTCCGCTTACACTACGGTCTAGAACAGGATAAAATAGATGATGAAAGAAGAGAATCAGAATGGCTGGGGCAGGGGCTTGACTGAAAACAGTGGATGAAACTTTCTAGGGTGACATTAATGTTCCACAACATGACAGAGGGGTGTGCATTTATCAGACCTCACTGAATAGTTCACCTAAAGAACTCTAGTTAATGAAATACACGTGCAAGTGTTTAGAGGTGGTCTGGTACTGATGGCTGTCACTTTAGTAAACATCCCTCCCTGAGAAAACATGGACTGATAAATAGAGGGATGCGTAGACAGAGATATAATGAAGCAAATAAAAGCAAATATTAACTCTAAGATCCATAATTCTTCCAACTTTTCTCTATGTCTGAAACTCTCATAATAAAATGTTTGGAAATGAACTTGCAATAAGTTCGAGATGAAAACGATTGATTAAATGCATTGATCCAGAGCCCGAAAAGGAAAAATAGCAGCTTTCCTCACTCTTTAAATGATTTAAAATTTGCCGGGGTCTCAAGTGACATAAAGTCGTCATCTATATGTAAGACACTGAAACACATAAGGAATCATTTCTGTGCATCCACCAGCTTTATTTTCTACAAGCTCATGAACATGGCTGCTCGCTTGCAAACTTCACTAGTAAACCACCTTTGAACAGTGCATCCTCAATTTATCTAGTCATGTGAAAAGCTAATTATGTAAATAACTACATTTAACCTAAATATTTTAAAACCCTGGTAAGAAAAGGCCCAGTATTATACATCAAAGTTGACTGAAACATTTTAAAACTTGTCCTAAAGGACACAGAAAATACTTTAAGACTAATAATTACAGTAATAATGAACACAAGGAAGAAAATGTTCTAAAATTCACTGTTAATGATTGTACAAGTCTTCGTGAGATGATTGAATCACTGAATTGCATAATATGTGGAAAAAGTGCCAATAAGTTGGTTAAAAAAAAAGTTCATGAAAAACTGTGATTAAAAGATAAAGGAATTTATTTTTCGAGGAACATTTTGTACTCCCTTAATATAAGTATCTTAGTTACAAATAAACCAATTCTTTTCAGGGGGGTAAAAAAGAAACTACTCTAACACTAAATCATCACAGGTTTAATCACTGACTTATAATAGGCTAACTCTTATGGCTTAAATAAAAACTTTAGAAATAGTAACTTTAAAATATAAAGGCCACCCCCTACCACTTTATGAAACGTTTTGTTTTGGTCATCTCTGCAAGTTTTATTCACATTGATCTTTAAAGTATATTTTTAATCTTTGGAAAAGAAAATAACAGAGGACAACCAAGAAGAAAAAATTTTAAATCATCACAAATTTTATTTGAATGATTTAGCATCTGAATACAATCGCTATGAGATTTCAGTATTTGGTTACCGTTTACCTTATGTGTTTATCTGTGTGTGTGTCATATACATTTATTCATGAAAGTGTGTGTGACTGCACAGAATTGGACATACAAAAAGTCATATGCTGCATCTTGAATGATTTAAGAGCTTTTCAAATGTCGTTCTGTATTTGATGTTTCGGTAATATTTTTTTAGTTATCATGCACTCCAACACAAAACCTAACTCCCAGATCAAATGTGACTCCACCATAAAACAGAGCATACCACAGGACTGCCCTCACTCCCAACTACGAATTAAGTTGATAAGCCTAAACATGTCAATCAATAAGTATTTATTCAATGCCTAATATCAGTCATGTGTGAGAGCAGGCACAGGACATATACTGCTGAATAATTCAGACACAGTTCTTCCCTTCAGGGGCCAAACTTCTAGGGAATTGAAGGAAATGTTAGAGACAGCAAACATGTAAGCAAATATATAAATATATTGTGTATGACAATCATTATGGAAGAAATGTCTAGGATATGACATTTACCATTACCAGGTTAAGCCTCTCTGAGGCAATGTCATTTAAAGCCAGCCCTGAAGCATAAGTAATAACCCGCCTTGCAGAGTCGAAGGAAAAAGCATCCCTCCCGAAGGCATAGCACATGCAAAGGTCCCGCAGAAGAAACACAGTCAGACAGTTCAAGCCATAGAAAGGAGGCCAGAGTGGCCGTGTAGTCCAGTGAACAGAAAACTGCACAAACTACAGATCATGGCAGAATGAGCTTGGGGTTTATTCTAAGTGCAAAAGGAAGTCAATGAACGACAGGCAAAAGGGGAAATGCATAAGTATGTTTATGAAGGTGCTTCAAAACACTGGTGAAAAACTCCCAGTTTGCCACCAATGGTTTGAAGTCCCCTCCTGTACCTTTAGCCAAATGGAGGAGAGTTGTACGGGAGCAAGCAACAGAAACAGGAGGTAGGGTAGCAGTGAGAGAAGATGACATGGACCAATGGAAATGGGGGTTTGAGATATAGCATTTTGACAAAAGAACTGAAAAGACTCGCTCAGGGAGGAGAGAGGGGTGGTTTGAGCAATGAACATACATAATCCCATCATTAGCTAAGAATACAAGCACAGGGTGTGATGGTTAATTTTATAATCTCCAGTTGTTCGGCTGTCATAGCTACAAGGGATAAGATCCTTTGGCCTTGCACAGAACTGATAATGTAATCAAACATAATCATCTATATGTAATGTAATGTGATCACTTCCACAATGTAATCTGATGTAATACAACCAAACAGTTGTACATTCCAGTGTAGGGTGGGATGTTAAGTCTAATCACTTTTGAGGTATAAAAATACCAGACACACGCATCCAGAAAGAGCTCGGCAGCCTGCATGGGCCAGGGCAAGCAAATGCAAGCTGAGACCATCGTTTCTATACAGACACCAGAACCAGGAGAGAGGCTCACAGGAAGAGCCGACTTGGCCTGGAACCCCGGCTAGGACTTCGAGCCACCAAAAATGAGACCAAATAAATTCTCGTTCTTTTAACGCCAACCGCTGCTGTATTCGGTAAGTAAGAAAAGGGACACAAGCAGACAGTTCTGGAGTTTGCTTGTGTGAGAAGGGGTGGGAGGAATCAAGAACGACAGTAGCCGGGCTAGCTGTGAGATGCCTGGGAGGCAGCCAGGACAGTGTGTGGAGGATCTGTGAAGCAAGGAGTCTAATGAAAAAGTTCCTAAAACTTCCCTGGAGTGATTAGAAACTATCATCTAATGCGCCACACTAGTTACTCCACATCGACTGAATCAGAATGGGTACCTAGACCTGCACAGGTTCAACCTGCTCAAGGAATTCTGATACCTACTAGAATTTGAGAACCAACCACTTAAATAAATAGATTTTAATGTCACATTTCATCACTGAGGAGTGGAACGCTTTAGAGAAAACGGTATGTTGAGCAGTTTGTCAAGCAGCAGTTTGACTTTCATAAATGTAGAGGTCTCTGATCCCCTCCAGTCATACAGAATTTGAGGAAGCGCTTTTTTAATGAGCCATTCTTTCTAATGACGTTTACTGAAAGCCACGCTAGGTGCACAATTTCTAGTTCATAAATGTTTTCTTAGAAAATAACCCATGAAATCTCTCTCGAGTAAGGACCAGAAAATATGGGAGCTCGCCCAAAGGACACAGAATCAATAACAAAGTCAAACTCAAAGATGAACTTAACACCCATTCCAGTCTGCTTTCCACCAGACCAAAATGCCACCTGCCCCCACAAAGCTCACCATCTGTGACCGGTCACATACAACAACAATTACACCCAGATGAAATGAGGTAAGTGCCTGTGGGGAATCAGAAAGGACAATGAGATCTAAGAAGGGAACATTACATTTGATTTTCTCATGATTAGACTCCTCAGAAGCGACAGTTAAGTCCTGAACTTCACCTTTCAAAGTATCTACAAAGCTACTAACAGAAAGCAAAATTTTTTTAATCCTACACAAAAAGTCCTAAGAGTAAAAAAAAAAATTTTTTTTAATCTCCCACCCTAAAAAAGGGAGAATTCTTCTTGACTCAATGCGCAATCTCTTTACTGACTTCAGCTCTTAAAGAGGCAGTAGACCATATTCTCAGGTAGTTCTATTATGTCAGAGAGAGCCCCGATGAGTCAACTCAACACAATGGCAGCAAGTTTGGGGTTTGTTGCTGATTTTTTAATATATAGTGGCTTAAGCTTCAAGAAGTTGGTTGAATTCCAGCTCTCCTATTTGGCTGTTATAAAATGTCACTAATGAATTTTGTCCTCAGGATAAAGATAATCTATACAAATAATCTATACACATTTAGCAAGAGGGAGTTTCCAGAAGTTTGTGAAAAAAATTCCATTATCTTCTAATGCCTTATTTTCACAAACTTTTTGAAGCTCCGTCATACTAAACATGCAGTTATAATCACTTATCGTCATCATTTAAAATCATACAGATTAAGTTCTGAGAGCTGTCTCAGATCTGAACAAAACATGTGGGCATTTGCTTTAAACACAACCAAAAGGAAAGGAACACTGCTGCTGCGTCAATCCCACTCACAGCGACCCTACAGGAGTAGACTGACCCTGTCAGCGTCTGAGACGGTACGTCTTTCTTAGGGCAGAACGCCTCATCTTTCTCCTCTGGAGCAGCTGGTGGGTTGGAACGTCAGTCAGATCTTGCAGTCTGCAGCCCACCAAGGAACAGACTACACCATCGGGGCTTCAAAAAGCTCATGGGGAAAAAAATACATTATCTTTATCATTCCATTTTTCCATGAACTATATATGATTGCTTTCTAAAATGTTTACAAATCTTCTTCAGGGCGAAAAAAAAACACACCAAACAACAGCTGGATCAAACCCTTGATTATTAAAGTGTTACCCTACCTTAACCTTTAATAATAGTTCCAATGCTTGTAACTGTCCGGTTATCTCCAGACTAGACTTTAAGTTCCTTGAAGGCAGAAGTTGGGTCCTGTTCACTTCTAACCATGTATGAAAAGCCTGCGGGCTTACTATATGCTGTGCCTGTTCTAGGTTCTGAGCATACAGCAACAAACGAAGTTAAATCCATCTTCTTAAGTTTACATTCTAATGAAACGAGACATTTAAACACGTGCATCTAATAGTGATAAGTACTCAAAAATGATCATAAATGAAGGTATGAGGAGTAAGAAGTGCCATAGGAACTAGAGATAGCTGGTTTTTATATCGGGAAGGCCTTACATACACCAGAAACCTGAAACAAGTACAAGACACACACATTCTCTGGAGAAAAGGAATCGTCTTGCAGGGGGTAGTAAATGCACAGTTCCTGATGCTGAACAAGCTGTGTGGGAAGAATCGTAGGAGCGGCCAATGTGGACTGAGTCACTTGTGAGGGCAAGCTGAGAGCAGAGTGATAGGGTCTGATTTATGTTTTGAAAGGATCACTTTAGAGACAAAAGGGGTAGAGAAGAGACAATGAAAGCATTAGAGATACTGCAAGAGTTCAGGAGAGAGATCCTGGCTTTGACTCAGCGAGTCATGATAATGAAGAAAGGCTGCATTCTACTTAGGTTCTGAAGGTAGACCCAGAAGGACCTGCTGATGGTCTGGATACAGAGAAAGCACCAAGGTTTGGTAAAAGGAAAGTTGTCTTTAACTGAGAAGAGAAAGGGAAGCAATTTTATTTCCTAGAAACTAGCAGCATCTGGTACACAGCAGGCGTGCAAATATTTATCTGAGAATTGAATCTAGCTGAATAAACTCCCCAAATGAAGCAGGTAAACTCAATTACTGGTTTCCATTTGCTTTAAATTTCCTTTAGCAATGTTTGCTAGTTACAGAGAAGGGTAATCATGACCACAATTCATGGTGGGACTTTTTTAAGCTAAAGTCACTATACTGGTAATCCGAAGCATTGCCAGAATCAGGTTCCGTACAATTCTCCTGGTTACAACAGAAATTTGCTATGAAGACTGTGACGGTCAGAGAATTCTTACACCCAAAGTAATTAACCTGTTCACTAGTGATGTCATACCCCTGGCAGGTACCTTAGCACAAAGATGACTCCGGAGGCTGAATTAATTGAAAATCATAACACTGCACAATACTCCAAATGGAGCAAGACTGAGCAGGTCTCTTTAAAAATTAAAAAATTAGCCATAAGCCATCACCATTTTAAAACATTGGTTGTTCTACTTCAAACAATAAGGCCCTTTGAAACAATTTTAAGAAAAAATGTAAATCTGTTTGCCTATGTGAAATTATGCACAATGTCGAAGCAGACATTCTCCCCCAATTAGTGTAACTGAATTTCCCTTACGGAAAAATTGGGGGGGTCACCAACTTGGCCTCTTCTTACAGCTAGTCTCGAGTTTCTAATGTAGACCAAGTTTGCAGA
Source organism: Tenrec ecaudatus (assembly GCF_050624435.1). NCBI lineage: Eukaryota > Metazoa > Chordata > Mammalia > Afrosoricida > Tenrecidae > Tenrec > Tenrec ecaudatus. The sequence continues at coordinate 33,520,745 of NC_134543.1, forward strand.
AAGCAAGCGGCATACCTACATGGGAATTCTCCTAAAGAAAACGTGGCCGTCCCTTAAACTGGTCACTGAAGCTGAAGAGCCCTCTGTCTGAACCCCAATGTCCGAAGGCCCCACCCTAACCCGGTGTGCTTAAACGGAGAAAAATAACAATACACTGACAACTTTCGTGAGAACACAGCTTAAAAACATCGCCCCGAGCTCAGCAACAGGCAGCGCTTTCCCTTTTCCTATGGGCAAACGGCCCCGCTGGAACCAACCCAAACAAATGTGCTGAAATGCCAGCCAGATCCCCGGGTCACCCCCGCCCCGCCCTCAATCTGGCCTGGAAACACAAGGGCCACTGACCGTGACTCGGAACGCAACAGAGCCAGGGGTGAACCAAACAATGATTTGGGGTTGTTGTTTTTTAAGAGGCGTTAAAGTGCTCGGATGCCAACCCCACCGAACAGTGCGTGCTGGGCCCGGACCCCCCAGTGCCTCCCCACCAGGGCCGTCCACACCCCTCCCTCGGCCCGAAGGCCCCGCGCGCAGCGCCCGGGCGAGGCGGCCGGAGGGTCCTCCCCGGGGAGGAGGCGCCGGGCCCGCCGCGGGTGAAGGGAGCGCCCCCAGGGTGCCCCAGTCCGAGGCACCGGGCGGGCCCAGGAGGAAAGCGGCGTCTCCTTTGAAGCGCACAGCGCCCGGCGCCCGCCGCACCACCGCCCCGGCCCGGAGCCCCGGCGGGGACTCCTTAGCGGGGTTCAAAAGGCTGGGGCGGCCACAGGTGCAGGACCCCCTAAAAGGGGGCCTGCGGGGCCGCTCCTTCTCAGGAAGCGGACGGGGGCTGCAGACGGAGGCTGCTTTGGATTCGTTGGCCATTTCACCCCTCAACTAGGGGGAGTGGGCGACGGGGCCAGGGAACAGTCGGCGACCGGGCCGGGGAGCGTGGGGCCGACCGGGGGCCGCGGTGGCCTCGCGGCGACCGCAGGATGCGGAGCGCGCGCCGGTCGGGGAAAGAGGGCGCAAACGCCCGCCGGCTCTGGAAAGCGGGCGCTCCCGGGGCAGCCGGGGGGGGGGGGGGCACTGCCACCCTGCTCCCCGCCCCCACACTCACCATGTAGAGGGTGAAGGGCAGGCCGAGCAGGAAGAGCCACAGGTAGAGGTGCAGCGCGTTCACGAAGGTGGCCTGGTGCGGGTCGTAGTACCAGCCCCCGCTGAGCGCGGCCCACACCCCCTGCCGGAGGATTTGCAGCGTCTGCGACCCCATCCCCGCCCGGCGCCGCCGCCGCCGCCGCCGCCGGCCCGGCCCCAGCTCGGCCGCGGTCGCCGGAGCCCGCAGCCGCCCCGTCTACCCCCCTCCGGAGCTCGGGGAGAGCGGGCCGGCGCTCCGGCGGGCGCTAGTGCTGCTGCGGTGGCGGCCGCTGCTGCCGCAGGAGGAGGAGGCAGCGCACGGGGAGGAGGAGACCGACGAGGAGGCGGCGGCGAGCCGCGGGGAGGAGGAGAGCGACCAAGAGGAGGAGACCAGCCTCCGGGGCAGCGCCGCCATCTTGCCTCAACACCCGGAGCCGGAGCCAGGCCCCCGCCGCCCGCGGCCCGCCAGCGCCCCCGCCGCTGCCGCCCTCGCCGCCGCCGCCACGACCCCCGCGGCCCGCCAGTCCCGCGCCGGGCGGAGAGGGAGGCCGGTCGCCCGGGAGGGACCGAGAGGAAGCCGCGCCCCCTCCAGCTCCTCCTCCTCTCCTCGCCCTCCGCCCCCTGGGCCGGCTGCGCGGGTGCGCGCTGCGCCGCGGCCGCCGCGGGCGCCTCCTGCTGGCGCCCGGGAGAGGAGGGCGCCTCCTGCTGGCGCCCGGGAGAGGAGGGCGCCTCCTGCTGGCGCCCGGGAGAGGAGGGCGCCTCCTGCTGGCGCCCGGGAGAGGAGGGCGCCTCCTGCTGGCGCCCGGGAGAGGAGGGCGCCTCCTGCTGGCGCCCGGGAGAGGAGGGCGCCTCCTGCTGGCGCCCGGGAGAGGCGCGCGCAGCCTCGGGCGAGCTGGGGATCCCCGGGAAGGGAGTCCCGGGCTGCGGGGCGCCGGGGCTGCGCGTGATCAGGGCAGAGGCTCTGGGAATGAACCGTCCGACCTCGGGCTCCAGGCCGCGCCTGGTGAATTCATGTACCCATCCCGAGGCTGGCTCAGAAACCAACAGACCTGGTCTTCAGACAGGAGCATGTCTTAGGATCTTTATGATCGTAAAAGCCCCAGGAGTTTCTAGAGGCCGTCTTAACAGCTGAGCAATTTATCGGACGCCCTGAAGAATTGCGGATCGTTAATGAGACGGTTGGAAACTTCACACACACACACACGAACTGTGTCGGCCCATGGAATGGCCTATGGACCCTGTGGTGAGAAAAGTAACCACATCCAGATTGAGGAATTTTACAAAAATGAGGAAACCAAAGTAGGATCATCCACAAGAGATATGACAGTGGACAGCGTTAGCGACGGTCCGTGGTTTGAGGCACTGTTTTTACATGTGCTGTGACTACTAGCCATCTCTATCCCTGGCCCGCTCTGAACAGGGCCCTAATGGAAACACCAACTTAGGTCTTGTACTTCTATTTTTAACCCACGGCCGTCCCGTTGATTCCAATGCACAGCAACCAGATGGGCAGAGAAGAATGGCCCCCGGGGGTCTCTTACACGGGAACTCTTTTAAGTAGAAAGACTCAGCGCTCCATTTCTATTATTAGGATTGAAAAGACTTCTGAGAACATAGTTGGCGCTGGAATGTTTATAAGGCATGTCTGATCTCAAGTGAATGAACATTTTTAAGAGGCTGAGGTTTGATTATTATGATAGCAATAAAGATGCTCTATCTTCCTGGATTAAAGCTGCTATCATTAATGAAGAAAGCAAGAGGGCCAAAAGAAACTGATGACTTAGTAAGAAGCTAAAAGTAATGAAAAACAATAGTCCTACCTCCCAAGGTTACACCACTTTATGATTTTCCAAACATTTTCCCACCCATTTCATTTGTCATTCACAAATGAATGAGCAGAGGACAGCAGCGTGAGGCTATCCTGGTTCTATAAGATGAAAAGGAAGCTCGGAAAAACAAGTGATTGCCCAAGTTCACACAAGCAATACGTGGTCAAGACGTTTTAAAACCAACACTCCACCTAACTGTACGAATTGAACGTGGCGACTTTATTTCAGAGCATTGTTTACCTGATCCTCTCACAGTCAGCTGGTCAACAGTTGCTCAGCAACAACCAAAAAACAGTTTCTCGGCAGCTTCCAGCTTACCTGTGATTCATTTAAAAGCAGGTGACCCATGATTGAAGTAGTAGTCCTGGGACCAGTTGTGTCAACATCTGAGAATTTGTTGGAAATGCACCCCTCCAGACATACTCTGGGCAAGGTATCCAGCCATCTGTCTTCGTCAGTCCTCTAGAGGATTCTGCTACACCTTCAAGTTGGAAACTCCCACTGTAAAACACCCTTCCTGGCCTTACTTTGTTTCCCTGGAGCCTCAGAGCCATGGTGTTCCAGTGAAATGCCCCATATTGAGAGAAGTGATCGAACACTGACTAAAGCCTACTTTAAAATATATTGGTGTGTCTAAAAGCAAAATTACGGCCACATAATGCAATCTGACTATTAATCTAGTGACTGTGAGGCTTGGTCATAGACAAAAGGTATTGTCACGTTTCCACTCTCTACAGGAGACAGGAAAGCTAGCTGAACAGGGTTTGGATGTGATCCCAAGCTTTCCAACACAAAGAAAGATGTAAACAAGGATAAAATTCCCACACCACACCACACACCAGCAAATATCTGCTGCAGTTTATTATAAAAGGATTAACTGCAATTGGGTTGGGGTGGACTGGGAAAAGTAGAAACCAGAAGTGAATGCATCTGTGGAGTTGGAGACAGGCCCAGCTGGCATGATGGACGTGCAGCAGAAGACGGCGTCCAGAGGATATGGAGCCGGCAGCAGGCCAGGAAGGCAGCCGGGCTGGTTCGACACAGAGAACGCGAGTGTTAAAGCCAACGGACAGCTGGGAACGCTGCCTTGGGAAATCCAGGAGCAAGTAAAAATTGGGAAATTGTGGCAGGCATGATTGGGAAAATGTGCTGCTTACAGCAAGGCTACAGCGCTGTCTTCCCAGTCTAGGCATCAGTCTCTAAGGGGAACTGACGAGAACAAGTAAATTCTCTGTGCTCATGTCCTGGGCAACTCTGGAGGCAAGAACTTCAGCTGAGGGCATAAGACAAGCACCAAAGGCCAGATCTGGGGATGCAATGAGTCTGTCTCAGAAACAATGCCGGAGCCTAAAACCTAGAACTGAAACATAATTTCCCACTGAGGGTGAGTGGCTTATGTTGCGGTCCCAGAGCATTCATATCGAACTCTCCTCCTACAGCATCATGGCTGGGATGGAGCTCAAATCCCAGAGGTTACAGTGACATGGTATCAGCCAAGGCACCAAGAGGTTAAATGCTTTGCCCAAAGTAATCCACTCTATCATACCCATAAAAGAAAGAAGATCCCAAGCTAAAACTAATCCACTTAGCCATGCAGAAAGGCCATTACTTAGCATGTCAAAGTTAGCAGCCATGACATACTACCAAACCACCTCATCTTTTAGCTCATTTTATTAAGAATTATACTTCTTGAGTAGCTCATAGGTCTTTTGAGGACTGAGAATGTTCTAACAATAGACGCTCTTTCTCCTTCCTGAAAGGAACAAAGCGGACTGTGCAAGCCTTCTAACCCCGCCCAAGCTCATCTTGGAGTTGGGGTGTGCAAATGGCAGCTGTCATTAGTTTGAACCTGTGTTTCCGTCCAGAGCCCACCACTTCCTAAATGAGTCCCAACCCCAAATCAAGTCACCTGAGCAGAACTAAATAATCCTGAGGAATGGTGGTTCACTAGATCATCATATGAATTTCCATTGCTGGAGGGTTTGTTTGTTTTCCTAACGGCAAAGTGAGTGTTTTCCAGTGATGTAATAAAAATATCATTCTTGAATTTTTTCACACTTTCCTTATGGAATGGTTAACAACACAGGATAATATATTTTTTACTTGCTTTTTGTTTTATGGGATTGGTTTTAATTTTCTTACCTATTGTCACTGGGATTCAACAACTGGGAATCTACATAACTATTTGCTAATTATGAACTAGTAATTAGAGATCTTAGAGGAATGATATATGAGTTTTCAGCATATCTTTTCTCAAAAATAAATCAGCCCAGATCATGATGCAAACAAAACAACACTTCCCTGTTCTTCTGTTTGTTTGTTTGGTAACTCCTGTTCTGAAGGTATTTTCACCTGTTTAAATTCAATGTGCTGTCAAGCCTGTGCACCACTCAAATCACAATCATCCATTGAAAACACAGATTTCTAAGTTTCAGATCAGAAGCTAATGGAAAGACTCCCAGTGTGAGAAATTCCTGACTTGGAAACTTATGTAAACACTTTTTATTTTCTCTTTTTCCAAATGCTCTCTAAAATTGAAGGTTATTAATGAACTGATAGGAATCGGTTGCTAGGAAATAAAGTTAAATGGACAAACAAAAGGAAACATTGAATATCATGTAAAATATCTGCTGCTTATATAAGGGGAAAAAAGAATACATACTGTGTGTGTCTATCTAAGTAGTAAATGTCTCTTTATAACAGGTATGTCTAAGAACATGGCAGTTAGGGTTGGCTCGGGGGTGACAAGCCTTATTTATTTACTGTACCATCTGGATGTTATGCATAAGCAATTTTTAAAAATTATTTTAAAGTACATAATAAATTGGAAACAATGCTATAGATTCCTTTGGATAGGTTGCCAAGAGACACCAACACCCCCCTCCAGAAAAGGACATCATCCTTGGTAAAGTAGCTCTCTCTCTCTTTCTCTCTCTCACTGCCATCGACTCAATGTTGACTCAGAGATCCTATAGGGCAGAGTATATCTGCCCTGGAGAGTTTCCAAGACTGCAACTTAAAAAAAAATTAATTAATTAGTTAAATGTTTTATTGGGGGCTCTTACAGCTCATTTAACATTCCATACATCAATCGCATCAAGCATATTTGTATGAATGTTGCCATCTCACTTCCAAAAGATTTTCTACTTGAGCTCTTGGTATAAGCTCCTCTTTCTTCCCCTCCCCCCTCATGAGTCCTTGATCAATTATATATGGTTATTATTATTTTGTATCTTACACTGTTGCCTCCTTGCACCCACATTTCTGTGGTTTGTCCCCTTCGGGGGGGCAAGACTGTAACTCTTCATGGGAGTAGAAAGCCCTTCCTTTCTTCCACTGTTAGTGCGTCAGCAGAAGAGGAAGACCGTGGGGTGTGTTCACACAGAGGCTGCAACAATGATGTCAAACATAACTTGTGACCAGCTAAGGTTTCATTCTGTGTACCTAGGGTGACTGTGAGTCAGATGTGTCTCTGATGGCATCTAACAACAGGTTCTACCCAAAACTTGTTAGCTGCAATCAAATCCGTCTCTGATGTCGATCCGATGCACAATTTCCTCAGGATCCGTTTTCCATGAGAATATTGCAATCCACAGAGTTTTCATTGGCTAATTTTAGGAAGTAGGTCACCAGACCTTTTTTATTAGTCTATCTTAGCTCGAAGTTCAAGGAAACCTATTCAACATGCAAGGACCCACTAACAGATGGGACGTTACAGTGCATGTAGTACATTGGGCAAGAATTCTCCCAGTGCCCCCATCTCTCCCACGGCGCCCTGCATTTTCAGTGGGCTTCCCTAGTCTTCTGCTCGTGCATGTGGAGAACCTCTGTACTTGCCCTTTCCTCCTTTTATTTCCTCGTGCTCCTATTTCTCTGGACTGCATCCCTTTCTTTATCCAATGGAGATTGTATGGTTTTATCAAGGCATTCATAGGCTAGTGCTTTTAAATTCCGTTTATTCCTCTAATACACAAGCTGACTCTTTCCAACACCTACCTGGCCTTCCTGGTAAGTCTTTGGTTCTTACTCAACACCTCTGCCACCCCCCTTAAGCATTATTATTATTATTATTGGATTGATGGAAAGTCTTATTTAGCAGTGCCTTAAGGATTTTTAACATCTCACCAATAACAAGAGAACTTATAACATTCTCATTTCCACAGTGCAAAGAAAATAGAGGCTATCCAGCTCAGAAGTTTCCATTTTCAAGCTTCCTCCTTCTAAGTTTAGACAATCTGGGGATGCAAACAATTACACACTCCCTACTCTCCTCTGGAGAAAGACCGGGCAATCTGCTTCCAGAAAGGTTAGAGCAAGCAAATTCCCAGGGGCTGTTCTACTCTGTCACATGAGGTCACTATGATTAGGAATCGACTCAATGGCACCCAACAATAACTACTAAATTCATCTACATATATATTTCCTTCCTTTCCCTCATTTTTTTTTAGTAGAAAGGCTGCCTTGTAAGGTGACCAGACGTCCCGCTTTTTAACAATTTGCCCCACGTCCCGCAGTGTTTTAAAAAGTCCCTTTTCAGAAAACTCCAGGACACTTTTGTTCCCTCCTGTGCCCAGGAGACTGCCACACATAAAATGACTTTGGCCCAGGTTCCTGAACCAATCACTGGTCAAGAGAATAGAGTTATCCTGAAGCCAGTCAATCTCAGATGTGAACTGAGACACATAGGGGGTTAAGGTTTGAATGGAACCAGATTTTATTAAACAATGTGTTAGACTAGCTTGCCTAGAGAAATAAAACCAGTGATACTCATATATATAAGGAAGACCTTTCTACAAGAAATAAGTTCATATCAAGAAGGCATCCCAGTCCAGTCCAACCCAACTCCATAGATCCGATACTAGCTGGTGCCCTCTTCAGATTCATGCAACGACTGGTTGATGAAGCAGAAAGGTGAAGTGGGAAGCAGGGAGACCAGAGGCCTATGGGTGCACAGTGGTGTGGATCCAAGGTCAGTGAAAAGACCTTAGGGTGATAACTCCCAGGGTCGTGCACCCTACATAGGGCTACCCCTGGAGAAAGACACAGAATCTGAGCAAGCAGGTAGGGTGAAGCACCAGAAGAGAAGTGAGAAGCTCCCAGTGTCTCTTATTAAGAGGCCACACCTCCAGGAGCATCATCAGGCTGTGATTGACAGGTTGGACTCCACCCCTACACTTTCACACAGGTTCACGTTGACATAACCCAATCATCACAAACAGAAAGGAAGGATGGATGTTCAACAATCAAGTACTAATGACCATGACACATAGATTTAGAAACTTGGTCTTTTCATAACTTTAAAACAATGTTTTAAATTAAAAGATCATTTTATTAGGGGTTCTTACAACTCTTGTAACAGTCCATACATCAACTGTATCAGGCATATTTGTACGTATATATGTTGCCATCATACTTTTCTAGACATTTACTTTCTATTGAGCCCTTGCTATCGGCTCCTCTTTTTTTCCCACCCAAAACAATTTTTGACTTCTGATTTTTCATTTCATTTTTCTTTTTAAAGTTTTAGTAGGTAATATTTGAACATAATTCAATACCCAAAATACAGGAAAAGGATAAATCTTCCCACTGCTGATCCCAGTTAACCCACTTCCACCACTGGAGATATTTTAATGCCAATTCAATGAGAAAAAAATTATCATTATGAGTACATATAGATACATATATGTGTAGATATAGCCTCCATTTCTGCATACAAAGTGCAGCATGCTATACATGGTATATTGTGCCTTGCTTTTTAACAGCCGGTAGTAGAAATTGTTAGATCAGTACATAAGAATCTTTACCATTCTTTACTCCCTACCTTGATGATACTGTATGGGAATACCACAATTCATTTAATGCCTTTAGGTGGGCATTTAGGTTGTTAATAATTTTCTGGCTTTAAAAACACTACTGTGCTTGATAATAACATAATGTGCCATTTGGCACATTTGGGGAATACTTGCAGCATACATTTCTAAAACTGGAGTCAATGGCAAATTGCTCTGCTTAGCAGTTACGCTAATTTGTACTCCCACAGGCAGCGTCTGGAAATGCCTGCTTCAGGATACCCTCGTCACCAGAGCATGCTATGAGACTTCTGGATCTTTGCTAATTGAATAAGAGGAAATTGATATGCCAGTGTAGTTTAAACCTGAATGTCTTGAGCAAAACTGAGCCATTGCAATGTCCGGGGGCCATTTGCACCTCCTCTTCCAGACCTTGCCTCTTCATGTTGTTGGTCCATTTTCAATCGCATTGTTTTTCATCTGTTAGGAAAAGTCACCTTTGGTCTATATTAGAATGGCACTGTCTCCTCCACCAGCCCCCTTCCCCGGTTTGTCATTGTGTTTTCACTTTGCTTATGGTATTTTCCATGAAGGAATTTTTGATTTTATAAGATTGACTGTATCGGTGTTTTCCTTTAAAAGGAAAAATGTAATGCAACAATTCAACAGCCCTTCTCTATTTATAATAAATATATTTCTCTTGTGTTCTGATTACTTAAGTTTGTACATCTAAATATATTACATCCACTTGGAAATGATCCTTGCAATTGTCCTATGAGGAATAAATTCAGCTTTGATTTCTTCCCATTCCCTCCAACCCCACACTATTGGATGCAGTTTCTTGATGACAACCCCTTCTTGCAACTTGCCCGTGTTTTGGAGATTGAGGTGAGATGACAGTGAAAGTTTTGAAAATCATACAAAAAAGGGGGAAAAAATAAGGCGCTGATACCAGGGGCTCAGGTAGAAAGGAAATGTTTTGAGAGTGATGAGGACAACGAATGTACAATTGTGCTTGACACAATGGATGGATAGATGGATTGTGATAAAAGTTGTATGAGCCCCCAATAAAATGATTTTTCTTTAAATTGTACAAAAATAATGCTATTGCATGTTCAAGATCATTATTACTTGGAAATATTTTCAGGAAGTTTATTAGAAATACAATTGAAAATAATAAAACATGGTATAAGTCATTTAAGTCACCTAAACCCTGTGGATTTGAAGTTCTGTTGATCACTTTGGATTCTTTCTACACGCAACATAATGGATCTTTTTAATTATCTGTAAGGACCCTTGATGGTGCTGTCAGAGAAGCATTAGACTGCCAACAACAAGGGCTGTTGGCAGTTCAAATCCACCAGCTGTGAGAGAAAGATGAGGCTGTCTGCTTTCTTAAAGATTTACAGTAGGGCTGCTATTAATTGGAATCAACTCAATGACGGGGAGGTTGGTTGGTTTTTGGTAATAGATTGAATTGTGTCATGTCTCTTAACTCCTACCAAAATATGTGTTGTAGATAGTAACCTCTATGCACACAGTTAGGGATCCTTATGGCATAGTGGGTTACCAGTTAGGCTGCTAACCCACAAGGTCAGTTGTTCAAACCCATCAACTGTTCTGCAGAAGAAAGAGCAGGCTTTCTACTCCTGGAGAGAGGCACAGCCTCTGAAAACCCGGGTACAGTTCTACTCTGTGCTGTAGGATCACTGTGAGTTGGAATCAACTCTACGGCACGGGAGTAGAGCATGCTTCGGGTTAAAATCACCAATGGGAATGAGTTGTCTTTGCTATGGTTGATGAAGCAAGATTAGTGGAGGGTGTGCCGTAAGTCAAACTCTTACAAAATATAAAAGGAACAGATGAAGGAAGCCAAGATGGAGGAAGATAGATGTCAAGCTGCTTGGAACTAGGAAGCAGAAACTGAAGAGACAAGAACCTTCCCTCAGAGCCCAAAAAGAGAAAGACTTTCCTAAAACTAGTGCCCAGAATTTTGACATCTATCCTCCTAAATTTTGAGAAAATAAATTTCTGTTTGTTAACGCCAACCACTTGTGTCTTTCTGTTCTAGTCGTGCTAGATAACTAAGACACTACCTGTACAATTTAGGAAGGTGTGTGTCCCTGCTAGTGTCCTGAGACATTGCAGCGGCATCTGCACCAGAGGTTGACCACTGTGTGGTGTCTCGGTCCATGGTTACCTGTGGAGAAGGGAGCCTGGCAGCAGGGACAGAAGCGCCTTATGGATCTTAAAGCCACAGATTAGGGGGGTGTCCAGGCACACGCTCCTTAATGTAATTGGCCTTATGATTTTCTAGTGGGGTAGGAACTGTCCTTGGACCCAACCACAGAATGTCATGGTCACTCCTGACTAAGATCCTTTGACAAGTACTCACGCATTTCTGCTGGAGCGCTGTCACACTGCATTATGGTTGTTTATGTGTTCATCTTTCCCAGGAGACTGGCTTCTTTCCCAGAGCTCTTTGTCTTCTTTGCATTCCTGTAATGTATTTACTCGTCACTCTTGGTAAGAATGTGCTTATTGCATCTTTTTCCTCTTAAATGGTCAGCACACTTGTCAATCTTACTCATCCACACTGAGCATTTGTGGGGCGTCACCATGGGTCCGCTGCAGAACGCAAGCACTTCACAGGTATTCCACCAGCCAGTACCGTCGAGTCAGCGTCAGCTCACGGCCACCCCTGTGGGTCAGGGTAGACTGTGCCCCATGGGTTTCTCCCAACAACTCAATGAGGCAGGTACTATTATTACCCCCAGTGAATAAGTGAGAAAACCAGGGACAGAGAAATGAAATAACTTGCCCAAGATCCACTCCACAGGGAGTGAAACCAAGGTTCAAACTGCAGATGGTCCAAATCTGTCTCCTGTAGTGACAGCCTCTGAAACCCACAGCGACAGTTCTGCCCGGTCCCACGGGTTGCCATGAATTGGAATCAACTCAGTGGCAGTGGATTTGGGGTTTGTGGGGTTTGGGGACATTATTTCTGCCCAGTCTGTTGGTGAGGCAAAAAGGCAAACAAAAAAACAAAAGAACCACTAACAACGAACTAAAAACAAACACATAGACTTTTGCCCTCCAGGGAAGACATACTGCATCCCAGAGGAACTGTGCTTTTAGATGATTCTTATTGTTTGCCTAGGAAAGTACTTTGATGTTCCTATTTGAGTGACCTCACCCCGGGAACCTTGATGGCATAGTGGGTTACATGGTGGGCTGCTATCAGTAGGTCAGAAGTTCAAAACCACCAGCTCTTCTGAGGGAGAAAGATGAGGCTTTCTCTGAGTTGCTCAAACCTTCAACCTAATCAGTTAGCAGCCAAGTGGACATGTTGACCCTTTGGGAGAGAGTTCGAGTCTCAGTAACTGTCCCTCATAGGGGCAGTTCTACTCGGTATGAGCAATCCGAGTCAGAATCAGGGCAGAAGGCAGTGATTTCTGTTGAGTGGTTTGCTTATTTTTAATTTATCACCCCCAGGGCAGAGAACAAAAGGCTAAATGAAATCAGGAACTGTGAGGTGTTTAGCTGTCTGCTATCAAGACTGCATAAGCACCTGAAAAAGGAGAGCCAGGCCTATACATGTTCATGGACTAACGCAGTTTCCTGCTTGAGGAAGACGAGAAACTGCAAAGGCGCCGGGAACTGTCAGGGATCGTGTTCCACCCACAATAAGTGCTCAGAGGTGTCTTACGGGGAGGGAGAAAGGAGAGAGATCGCCAACAAGGAGCCAACGGACCTCGGAGTTCTATTGAGCAAGGAGGTCTTTTCCTGGACATGGCACGATGTTCTCTACCCTCCTGTCCGACCGGGGCACAAAGCCTGCTCCTGATTGTATTCCAGCACTGCTGAGCCCACAGCGGCTAAACCAAGATGCTGAACAGTCCCTGGTGGGAGGGCTCCTCACCAGGAGGGTCAGCAGATTTGGGAGCTAAAAGTGATGGTTTGGAAAAAACAGTAAGAGTAAATAAACTAAGTGGTACTACTAGTCATTCCTGAAACAGTAGCCACCTGAGCAGCCACGGGGCTATTGGGATGGGCTTTCTGCGGTGGGCTAGGGGCCTGAGCAAAATTACCGTCCAACGCTGAAGGACACGGCTGTTAGAGTTTTGGTTTTTTTCTTCTATGATTTAACCTGGTTGCCCTTTGCTCAGCTATGTTGAAGATCAACTTCTCCCAACATGCTTGTCAATTTCAGCGCCAGTGTAGATCAGGGTCTCTTAACATTGACACCGTTGTCCTTTGGGGCAGATCACCTTGGTTGTAGGGCTGTGCTATGCACCGTGGGCTCTACTCACCAGATGCCAGTAGCACCCAATCCTGGTCATCAAAACTGTTAACAGATTCCCTGGGGGGCGTTGGGGGATGAGTGGGCAAATCACTGCTTCCTTCCGCCCCAACTCCTCTTCAAGATGTAGATCACACGTCTCTGTGCTCTGTCAAAACATTTTTTTAATCTTTAAAGAAACCACCAAAACACGGTTTTGTGTAAAAAATAACAATTCCCAACCCCCTTCTAAGTCTCTGTGAAGTCATGGGAACTTGACCAGTCTCAACATTTGGGAAGGAGCCAGGCTACAGCAAGTTCCTGGCTCTCCAAGGCAATTACATTTTATTCATATAAGAGCAGTATTTACAGTTTTCTATAGCCTATATTTACAAGCTTAGTAATACTGCCACGAAGAGAGGCACCTGTGTTTGTGTTTGTTTTAATCCTTTTATTGGGGCATGTACAACCCTTATCACAATCCATCCATTATAAATTTGTTGCCATCATCATTCTCAAAACATTTTCTTCCTACTTGACCCCTTGGTATCAGGGGTCTCCTCGTTTTTCCCCTCCCTCCTTCATGAACCCTTGATAATTTAGAAATTATTATTATTTTGTCCTGTCTTACACTGACTGATGTTTCCCTTCACCCACTTTTCTGTTGTCCTTCCCCTAGGGGGTTAAATGTTATATGTAGTGGGTTATATGTAGATCATTGTGATCAGTTCCCCGCTTTTCCCCCACCTTCCCCTTCCCCTCCTGGTATCACTACTCTCATTATTGGTCCTGAGGGATTTATCTGTCCTGGATTCCCTGGGTTTCCAGCTCTTATCTGTACCAGTACACATGCTCTGGTCTAGACGGATTTGTAAGGTAGAATTGGGGTCATGATAGTGGAGAGGAGGAAGCTTTAAAGAACTAGAGGCAAGTTGTATATTTCATTGTTGCTACACTGCACCCTGACTGTCTCATTTCCCTGCCGCGACCCTTCTGTAAAGGAATGTCCAGTGGCCTACAGATGGGTTTTGGGTCTCCAATCTATACTCCCACTCATTCACAATGATATGGTTTGTTCTTTGATGTCTGATACCTGATCCTATCCATACCTTGTGATCACACAGGCTGGTGTGCTTCTCCCATGTGGGCGTTGTTGCCTCTCAGTTAGATGGCTGCTTGTTTATCATCAAGCCTTTAAGACCCCAGATGCTATATCTTTTGATAGCCGAGCACCATCAGCTTTCTTCACATTTGCTTATGCACCCGCTTTGTTGGGAAGATGAGCATCATGGAATGCCAGTTTAATAGAACAACGTGTTCTTGCATTGAGTAGAGGCCCAATGTCCATCTGCTACCTTAATATTAAACCTATAAATATATTTCCCCATCATCATATATAAATATATTTGCATATGAACATGCCTGTAGTTAGACCTCTGTAAATGTCCTTTACCTCCTAGTTCTTTCCTGTATTTACTTTTACTTTCCTCTTGTCTCAGTATCATGCTCAGCCTTCATTTGGGTTTCAGTAATTCCTCTCGATTACATTATCCTTGATCAAGCCATACGAGGACTCCTACACCCTCCTCACCATCGATTTTCAATCATTTGTTGTTCCCTTGTCCCTGGGTTTGTTAACACCCACTTCCTTTCCCTGGCCTCCCCATCTCCCATGTCCCTCCAGAACCATCCATCCTGTTGTTTTCTCCTCCAGCTTGTTTATCCCACCTATCTTATCTAGATAGACCTGCAGAGATAATAATATGAAAAGAACAAAAAAAGACAGATCAAAAACCAGACCAAATCCAGGAATACATATAGTAGCCAACTAGAAAAGGTGAGGGGGGGGAAGACATGGGTAGCAGGGGAAGAGGGCACCAACCCACCCAAGGGGAGGGTATCCTTTATATTTCCACAGAGAAAGAGGGACCCGACTTCAACCTGGTTCTCCAAGATGGGAATGCAACATACCGGCATGAAGCAGGGGACCAATAAAGAGATTTGAGGCACCCGTTTTAACATTATATCGAAACAAGAATCCGGAGTCAGTAATCCAAGTTCCCCACACACACACAGCAAAAATCCATTACATGTATGCTAGGGATCAGTATCCAGCTTTGATACCTAGGAGATGCTTAATGGAACTGAACTGCCCTACTACAGTCAGATCTACCAAATGAGAAGAGTCCTGGGGTGTGCAAAAGATTAAGGAATTTTGTTTCTCTCTGGAAGGCAAACTGGAGGATCAGTTCACCCAGAGCTACCTCCTGTATCATAGACATTTTCCATCTTTGTCCTTGGAGAGGTTCAAGATGAACGCCATTCCCAGTGATGGGACTCAGTATTTTGCAGGGACGTTGTCAAGCAGGTCAACATTTTGTGTCATGACACCGTCATTGTGTTCACCAGCCGCGGTTGGTCAGTGCTAGTGCACAGATAAAACGGATGTGGGTGCTTCCCCAGATAAGGTCCTGCAATTGGACCCATTTTCCCCACTCGGAAAGCACCTCTGAACACAAGAAAATGAGAGCGACCGTACCTACTCTGATTTATGTTTTGAAAGCATATCATGATCAAATCTAGTTTTCGGTGAATGACAAACCTTGGTGCGACACATTGCGTAACTGATACCTTCCAGGCTACTCATGGGACTGAGATCTGGTTTACTGATGACAACTCACTGACTTGCTTAAGCCAGTGAGTCGATTTCCTCCTCTGCAGAATGCAGAATAAAATAACCTCAGGCTTCTTGAGAGGCTTTAATGAGCTTTAAATTAATGTGTTGTAAATCACCAGCAAGGGGCAATCCTTACTATTATCTGCCACCATCTCCAGAACCTTGCATGGGCCGCTCATCTCTAGAGTCTCTGAAGACAATGCTGGTTCAGTAGTGGAACCCTCATCTTCCAGGCAGGACCCGGGGTCAACTCCCAACCCATGTACCTCATACACAGACGCCACACATCCAGGGACTTGATGTTACCCAGGTTTCACGGGAACTTCCAGCTGAAGACTAGGAAGAAAGGCCTGATGATTGACTTCTAAATATCCAAGAAGGAAAACCCCATGGGTTACAACAATCTGATTCCCAACACACCAGGGATGGAACGGGGTGGTTGGTTTTTTCCCTCCTTTTGCATTGGGTCTCCCTGAATCAGGGAGCTAAACAGCATCGTGTCTGGCTTTTTCCTACTCCATGGCCACAGAAGATTCTCTTTCACACGTACATTACCTTTTTAAGATTAAAAAACAATTTCTCCTGCAATGTAGTCAATTGATACGGTCCTTCTACACGCAATTCCTTATGTGATGTGCTAGAATTCTGGACTCTCTGCCTATGACTATAATCTCATTTGGGGGGGGGGGGGGGGATGTGCTCCGCTATAATAATGGGCAGAATTGAGGAGGGAGTAAGTCCCGACCTAGGAGAGGCTGTGAGCCAAGTCACACCCTTTGTTTCCTTGGGGGTCTGGTCTGCAGAGAGACAAAAACCACACCTCCGTCCAAGCCACTGTGTCAGGGCCATCCCAGACACAGGGGGAGATCATAGGACCATCAGAAGAACACGGGTGAGATCTCTGTCTGAAGTGGCTCAGACTGTGGCCAAGGCACCAGGGGCTGCGGCACAGACAGAGTGAAGGGACGAGACAGAGGCCTAGGAGGCAAGGAAACAAGGAGACAGAACAGAGGAAAGAGGCGAGACTGTCAGCTAATGAGGCAGAGTGATGAATGGGCTTCTTGGTCCACGGGGCCAGGGGCCAAGGGACCACATGGCTGAGAAACTGAGGACCAGAGAGGGACTTGACTGCTGGCTGGGAAGTGTTGCTGGGGACGAAGGGCTCTATCCTTACTCTTTACTGATCCTGACTGGTAGTAACCTATTGACTTCCTTAATAACGAACCTACTGACTTCCGGGACTTCTCCCATCATAGTGAGACCTGTCGGAGAGCTCGGTGGGGCTTCTGCAATCAATGAGAGAAGCCAGCACAGAAGGAGAGTGCTTTGGGAGGAACATTGGTGAGAGTAAGTACGCCGGGAGATAGGTCTGGTCTCTGCCTGGTGGCCATAGGGAAGCCAGAGGAGGTCAGGTATGCCACCCCATGCTATTTACTGCATCTCCAAAATGGGAGAAGTTGACATCGTTTTCCAGCCTCGTGTCAGGTCTGCTTAACTCAAACCTCATTGCCATAGAATTGACTCGTAGTGACTCCCTAGACAGAGTCGAACTGCCTCTGTGGGCTTCCCAGATGGTCAAAAGCCTCACCTTTCTCACCACAGAGCAACTGGTGGTTTGGCACTGCCGACCCTTTGGTCAGCATCACCCACTGTGCCACCAGGGCTCCTTAGGGTCTGCTTACCAAAAACACCCACACCCATTGCCATGGAGTCAAGGCTGACTCAGCGTGAACCCTTGTGGGCTTCCGAGACAGTAACTGTGATGGGAGTAGAAACCCAGGCTTTCTCCCATGGAGCTGCTGGTGGGTCCGAACAGCCAACCATGTCTGCTGAAGCAGTTGCTAAAGGAAGAGTATTGCATCTCCCATTGCTTGCCTTCTCCTGCAGAGCCCCGCAGCAGCTGAGAGCCAAGATTCTCTGACGCCCGTTCCATTCACCCACAGGCCTCTGAGCAGCAGCAGACCGGAAAGGGCGGCTGCCAGTGTCGAAGGAGTACGTCAAGCCTGATTAATTTTTCTAAAACAATAACGGTCATGAAGATAGACAAATGCACACGATCATCAGACCTCTCACTAGAGCGTAGTCATCTCGAAGTGACACTCATTTTGACTCAATGGGATGACTTACTGTGTCAGCAGTGGGATCAGAGCCATTGGAACACCATGCTTTCCATTACGTCAGACATGCACGGGGGCGGAGGGTGGTGGCGGCATGGTGACTAAGCCTCCGGCATCCCAGGGGTTCTAATTAATGGGAAAATTGGATTCAAGCACACCAGCTTGTGTGATCACAAGGTGTCGAAACGATCAGGCAGCATCAGAACAAAAAGTCATTTTGTGAAGGAGGGGGTGTGCGGAGTGGGGACCCAAAGCCCATCTGTGGGCAATTGGACATCCCCTTCCAGAAGGGTCGCTGGGAGAAGACCCAGTCAGGGTGCAGTGTAGCAACGATGAAATATACAATTTTCCTCTAGTTCCTAAATGCTTCCTCCACACCCACTATCATGATCCCAATTCTACCTTACAAGTCTGGCTAGACCAGAGGATGTACACTGGTACAGGTAGGAACCAGAAACACAGGGAATCCAGGGCGGATGGTCCCTTCAGAACCAGTGGTGAGAGTGGCGATACCGGGAGGGTGGAGGGGGGGTAGGGTGGAAAGGGGGAACCGATTACAAGGATCTACATATAAGCTCCTCCCTGGGGGTCAGACAACAGAAAAATGGGTGAAGGGAGACGTCGGCCAGTGTCAGATATAACAAAATAATAATTCATAAATTATCAAGGATCAATGAGGGAGGGGGAGCGGGGAGGGAGGGGGGAAATGAGTAGCTGATGCCAAGGACTTAAGTGGAGAGCAAATGTTTTGAGGATGATGAGGGCAATGAATGTACAAATGTGCTTCACACAATGGATATATGTATGGATTGTGACAGGAGTTGTATGAGCCCCTAATAAAATGATTTTAAAAAGAAAATATGATTCGACCATGGTCAGTAAATGGAGCAGCAGTGATCAGGGTTGGGAGCAATAGGCAGGAAGGAGAGAGGAAACTGTCCTGAAGGCTTACCAGGGCACCTTTGTGGAGTCGAAGCAAAATTAGTTAGGTGACAGACACTCTCTGCCGTAGCTAAAAAGGCTGGTGCTACGTCCACCACAGTTCTGATCATGTCCTTGTCGAGCACACTCTACTTCCTTTCTTTATCTCCTCTCTGCTTTCCTGCCAGCTCCCAGCAGCTTCCGCCTGCAGGACACGAGGCAGGGCGACTCTGGCTGGGGTAGGAACAGGATGGGGGAGAGACTGCATGATCTCTCTTGTTCTCTTCTCTCCCGAGACCATCTCCCTCCCCCAGGGCCCAGAGCTGCTTCCCTTTGCTTAAGCATGTTTGCACTATCCCCCAAGCTTGACCACTTCCACAATCTTTTTTACCCCTCCAGCACAGTCATTGTACCTTTTTCCTAAGACCTACAACGTAGACCTAATGTCATTCATGAACACGCTGACATGTTTTCCTTTTGGGATCATGTGTGTTGATCTCTTCCCAAGGAGGTTGGACGAGCATAACCTCCTGAGGGCACAACCCACACCTTGACTTTCTGCACAGCAACAGCCGCAAACAAGCCGCAAACTGAAGCGCTCCTGACTGAGGCCAGCTCCACGTGTTACCCAGTAGAACTGCTCCATGAGGTTTTCTTTCCTTCCTTCCCCCACTACCTCCCCCCCACAAGGCTCCCTTAGAAGGGGGAAGCTATTCTTATAGTGCAAATGTATATTTGAGACGTGTGTACAGAACAAGGAACAAGTGTATACATTTTACATATTCCACCAGCTAAGTAACTTGGAGAAAGCAGAATATTCTCATATCTTCCAGACACAAACACTATTTAAAATCTATCTGAGGTTTTGTGTGTGTGTGTGTGTGTGTGTGTGTGTGTGTGTGTCCTTACTATGGATGCCAATTGCCATAAAATGAAACCTGTGCTACTATGTTTATTGCACTTGAAATTGTTCAAGCTTAAGACATATTAATAAGACTTGGGAATCATTTATAGACAAAGAAAGTGTCATCTCAACTCTATAATGTAAAAATTTCCTTCTTCACTCACCATTGCCAACAAACAGGTTTTAAAATCTATAACACATATCTGCTTGTACCAGGAAAAATAAGCTAAAAATATGTATGTATCTCAGGCTTCGTCAAAACTCTTTACACATTCACTATATTGGCCACACTTTGAAGAAAAAAACAGCTCAGTTCTTGGGCTCAGGGTAAAGGAAGAGTGAGCATGATGAAGGTAGCAGACATTATATCAAAGTCCCATATTACAAGATTTAAGGAGCCTATGAGGATTAATGATTCTATAACAAACTAGAGTTCTTTCTCTTCCCAGAAAAGTTTAGCTTAAAAAATAATAATAATAACAGTGTCATGGACCAAAGAATAAACAAAATTAAAAACTCACTGCTGTTGAGTCTATGCCGACTCGCGGCGACCCTATAGGACAGGGATGAATTGCCTCTGGGAGTTTCAGAGACTAACTCTGTACTGGAGTAGAAAGCTCTTTCTCCCATGAGCCACTGGTGGTCTCAAACAGGTGACCCGTGGTTAGGCATCCAGTGCATAACTGGTACTCCATGAGAGAGGAAAGATCTGGTTTGGCTTCCTTATTGGTGTATAGATAATGACTGGGTCTGTTCTTCTATACCAGTGTTCACACAGTGGGCAATACCGCCCCCTGGAGGGCATTGGGCCAATCAAGGGGGCTACAAAAGCAGATACCTACACTTTATCCTGGATTACAAAAGCTTTGCATTGCCACTGGGGCACAGAGCAAATTTTTTTCTTTCCTGAAAAGGGGGCAGTAAGCCAAATAAGTTTAGGAGCCTATGTTCTATACACTTAATAAACTTTTTTTTTTAAGGCTCTGGTGGCGATCTGGGAAATTCAAAACCCAAATCACTGCTATCAAGTCAATTCTGATGCATACTGATCCTATAGGATAGGGTAGAACTTCCCTTATGGGTGTCTGAGACTGTAACTTTTGACAGGAGTAGAAAGCCTCATCTTTCTCTCAAGGACTGACTGGTGGTTTTGACCTGCTAACCTCGTGATGAGCTGCCCAATTTGTAATCACTATGGCACCTGAATGGAAATCATGAGCATGTCTATGCATTGTGGAGAATATAGCAGATGTTGCTGAACAATTTGTCAGAAATTGTTGCGTGACAGCCTAAATTGCTATGTAAACTTTCACTGAAAATGCAATAACAGTTTTTTTTGGTTGTTTTGTTTTGTTTTTAAAGGGGTTTCCTAGATCGCCAGGTCTTTCTTTGGTGGCCCTGCAGGGGTGGAGTTTCGAACTGCCAACCATTAGGTCAGTCATTAAGCACAAATAATCTTGTTTAACCCAGAGAAACGTCTTGAATCCTGCTCAGTTCTATGCATTGGAAGTTAGTGGCCCAGCCAGGAGCCACTTAGCCATAGACCATCAGTATGGTCTGGGAGAATTTCAGAAGCTCTAGGAGAATCTTATTAAGTCAACCTGGCTGTTTGGGGCCGCACAAACCTTTCCCCTGCTGTAGTGCCTGAGAGTGAGTCCCTGAGGGCAACCTGCATCTTGGACCTTTTGGGTGATCCTTGCAGGAGTCTTATTTGTCCTGGTCTCGGCCACATGTCCTTGCTCCTGCCACTCCTAAGACTCCTTTTCTGTCCGTGAGCCTTACTCCCCAAGGCACAGTTCCTGCCATCCGCTACCCAGACCACTCGTGTGTATTGCACGATACAAATGAGGGCATCATGACCTTTCTACTGTGCAGGTTGGGTTCCCCCCCACCCCCACTTGCCCTCCCTGGCACTCCTCTGCCAGCTCGCTTCTCAGCTTGACTCTTCCTGCCAAGACCTTCTGGGAATGTCGGCCTTACTCCAGGGTTTCTGTCTGGTCTCTGGGTGTTTTCCCATTCTGCCATCAACTGAGCCCTAATTGTGAGATTGAAAACCACGTCAGTGTTAGGGACATAGCAGAAACACGCAGGCATGCGCACACACACGCACAAACACAGGAGGGGGCTTCAAATCCTTATTGGGAAAGTAGAAAGGAGACAGAATGGAATTTTCCACCAACTTCTGGAAACCCCCTTAGGTACAAACCCATCCTCACAAACAAAATCTGTTGAGAGGGTGTCTGCTCCCTCCCTGCAGGTGCACTCTCCCTGTCCAGGCATTTGTCGTTTTTCCACATCTTCCACTCTCGAGCTTGGAATATTTTCTTAATCCAAAACTCACTCGCTGCCATTTAGTCAATTTCAATGCATAGCGACCGGGGACCTTTAAAAAATCAACAACAAAATATATGGTAGTCAATTTTGACTTGTAGCTCATTAACTGTAACCTTATTTTATTCTTGGTCTCTACCACCCTATGCTTATGCATCTATTTAGAAGCTAGTGGCCTAAGATTTCGGCTAATGATGCCTTTAGCAGGGACTTCCTTGTCAGTAAATTACCGTGGCGCTAGAAGATTGCATAGAAAGTCTAAACTTAGTCATCAGCCACCTTCGTGATGCACTTATCCCTAGCTCATCTGAGACCATTTTCTTCTCAGCCTCGGCAAGGAGACGCAGACACACGCTCTCTCTCTCTCACTCCTAATGTGGTCTGCCAGCATTCTGTCTGGAACAATGAGAAGACCTCCCGGCTCGAATGACAATATCGTTTTATGGATGCTGAACGAGGAGGGTGATGAAGCAAGTTTTGCAGCAGGCACAGAGACATGCACTGCTTTTGTGATTCCTTTTTCAAAAATGACTCCTTGGGACCAAAAATACCAAGCAGAGTTTGCTGCGTGTTGACAAATATATATATTTGTATATATTTGGCATATATATAAATGTGTGTATATATCTTTGAGCAGAGCAGTCACCTCAGCTGTGACTTCTAAGCTCTGGGGGAAGCCGCAGTACTATTAGTTTCTTCCTCTCCCCCAAATCTTGCGATGGAAACTTGGACCGCCCTACCATCCTGAGCTCACTGTTCTGAAGGCTGGGAGCAGGCAAAGAAAATGGTAGTCTTTTCTATGTGGTGATGTTGCTACAGATTCCGAGGATAAGGAGAAGTTCCACAATAGAATCACCATGATTATGTCCTGCCTTGGGCTGCCTTTGGCCACACCCCCAAATCCACAAAACCCAAAGGGCCCTGTGCACACTTGTCTCTGCCTTGCTTGGGGACAGGACGACTCTCCCCAGAACAGAAAGTCGCCGCGCACACACCCCCCCACCCACTTCCGCACATTTTCAGCAGCTGTGTCTCACTTCCTACTTTGACCTCTCTTGTTCTCAGACCCATGGGAGGGAAACAATACTGTACTAGGCTTACATTCTATGAGCCCAGTAGGCAGAACCAGGAGGGGCAAAGTCGAAGTCAAAAAGGCTTCCCATGAGCTCAGCTAGATCTTTGGGTCCAGCATGAAGCCGAAGCTTTATCTTTGAGCTGTAGACACCCTTGCGCTGGGGTTCCCCGAGTGGAGAGTACTGCCCTCGCGCAAGCATGGCCACATGGGAAGTCTCATTCCTGGACATGCGTTGGGAGCCAGTGACAAGCCCAAGGGTCTGCGTAGCCGTGGCCACCCCTGCTGTTTCCGCCGTCCGCGTTACAGCACCCATGGAAAGAAAAGGGGCTCAACGCCATCTCCCAAAACTCCTCTCAAGACCGTCCGCTCTTGCCTGGAAAGAGCTGCTGGGAGATGTTACAACCAGAAGAGTGGTTAGAAACGAAAGCAGAACTGAGGCAGTTGATGCTCGAATCAAGTCGCAGTTCACAGGACTCGCTCAAAACACTGGTCGATGGACAATGCAATGCACCCAAGGAAAACGAAACGGGAGGAAATCTAAGATGGCCTTCAACATTCCTGGCCCCTGTAGGGAGCCCCGGTTGGCATAGAGGTTACCAGTTGGGCTGCTGACAGCAAGGTCAGCAGTTCAAAACCACCAGCAGCTCCTTGGGAGGAAGACAGGGCTTTCCCCTCCTGTGAAGAGTTACCCTCTCGGAAACTCACGGGGCCAGTTCTAGCCTGTCCTGTAGGGTTGCTATGAGCTGGCCAGCAACTCAATGGCAGTGAATTTGGTTTGGGGTTGGTACGCAAAAGAGCCCCTGGATAGTACAAATGGTAAAGTGCTTGACTCCAAGCCAAAAGGTTAGCTGTTCTAACCTACCCAGGGGCACCTCAGAAGAAAAGATGTGGCAATCTGCTTTTGAAAGTTCACAGCCTCTGTGGCACACCGTTCCACTCTGGAGCACGTGAGGTGGCCTTGATTCAGAATGGAGCCAACAGCACCTGGCTTGGCTTTGGACTGGGTGGGCACAAGCCTTCTCCTAGCTGTTCAGTCCCGTGAAGAGATTTTGCAGATGTATTTTCCCCAAGAAGAAGCCCTTCCAATAGGGAGATTACCTGGGTGGGCCTGACTTGGGTCTTATGAACTCTTTAAATACAGATCTGAAGTTCAAAGACAGAAAATGAGACTGAAAGTGGGAAAGGAAGTCCACAAAAGAGATTCTCTAGTTCTTGCTTTGAAGGTGGAAGGCCACAGGGCAAGAATGTGGCTAAAACTCAAACTCAAGTTCCCTGTGCGTCAGTTCTAACTCACAGTAACTGTACAGGACACAGTAGGATAACCCCAATCTTTAGGAATTGAGAATAGCTTTCCATGGACAGTCAGGAAGGAAACAGGTCCTTAGTCCTCTAGCAACAAGAAGCTGAATGAACTTGAATAAGGGCCCTGAGCTCCAGCTGAGAGCCAGCCCTGCTGACTCCTTGATCTTTAGTTTGGGGAGAGAGCGGGACTCCTGACTTGTGGGGGAAAGGTCAGCCCCCCACAACTAATCACAGGTTCGATAGGCACAATTGTAGCCTTAAAATATGTAGAGATTTTTAAAAAGTCATAGAGAATAAGGAGAGACAGAAGAGAGATTGAAATGATGGAGTCAGGCACATTTCATAGTAGCATGCTCACCTCAGCCCAGCTTGGTGGTCCACATGGAGATGGGAGACTGGAGGGCAGGAGAGAGGGGGAGGGGGAAGAGGACAAGGGGAAAGGGAACAGGGGAGCGACCAGGAGAGTGGAAGAGGGAGCAGAGTGAGAGGGAGAGAGTTTCTTTATTGCTAACCAAGGCGTATGTATCTTGAGGGGGGGGCGTAGAAGCCCCCTAATTACACGTAAAGACATGTCATAGGAAGGGGTTGTGCTATAGGTACTGCAGTAATGAAAAGGGGACGGTCTAGGGGTGTACACGCAATAGGAAGGGTAGCGATTGGGGTACACATGTGACAAGATGGGCTGATCCCAGATTCAGGATCGCAGCCCAACTCTGGATGTCCCTGAGCAGGTTTGATCTGTTCTCTGCCTCTCCATGGAAACCATCATCAGTAGGATGTGAAATCCACCTATAGTGGACCAGACTGATGTCTGAATGCCTTCAGGGAGGATCTCTAAGCATCTGACCTCCTACCATGTGCTGGCAAATAGCCTCTAGTGTTTGACCTATCTTTGGGGGAGACAAAGCTCGGGAAAAGTCTTTTTATATCCCATACCGTCTCACAAAACCTGAGAGATGATAAATGTTTGGGGATGGGAGTAGGTGGGGAGGTATGTTTTGTTTGTTTTTTTAACATTTTAAAAATCAAGGTAAATATAAATGAAAAATTTTGGACATTTTAGTTTTCACATGTGCGTCTCAGTGACATTACGTTCATGTTATTCAAACAACAGGGGTGTGGTTTTGAGCTGCGAGATGTGTAGCGGTTAGTTACTCTGCACGTCAGACACAAATGCACACTTCATTGATGGCCTTATTCAAGATCAAAACCCACACACTCCGCAAAGAAAATGGCCAACCTCTGTGAGCCAAAACTTTCAGGTAAGCCTCTTGCTACTCAAAGTGTGTTCTATGGACCAATCGCATACCATTTCCTGAGTGTTGGTTACCGGGGTAGAATGTGAGGCTCCATCTACTCAATCAAAATCTGTGTTGAACCCCCAAGTGACCTGTGTTCATATGGAACGGGAAGAGACATACTTGACATTCTAAGAAGTGTGGATCTGGAATCAGCAAGACGTAGCACAGCAGTTGTACTGACTGTGTGGCCTTGGTAAAGTTGCTTCAGCTCCCTAAGTCCTTGTGAAAGGAAGCAAACAAAAGCATCGACTTCATTGTGGTGAGGGTTGCATGGAATTGCTGTGAGGTACCATGGGGTCAGCTCTAACTCGTAGCACCCCGATTCACAACCGAATCAACTGTTGCCTGCTTCTGCACCAGGCTCACAATTGATATGTCTGAACCCAATGTTGCAGCCACTATGCCAATATGTCTTCAACTCTCTTCTTCTTCGCTGACCCTCTATCAGACATAATGTTCTTTTCCAGGCAGTGGTCTTTCCTGATAACATGCCCAAAATACTGAGGCAAAGTCTCATCACGCTCCGTTCTAAATACCCTCCTAACCGTAGTACTTCCAAAACACCTTTGTTCTGGCGGACCATGGTGCTGTCAGTGTTTCACCAACACCCTAATTTAAATGTATCCATTCTTCTGCAGGCTTCGTCGCCTTCATTTTATTGGGGGCTCTTACAGCTCTTATTACAATCCATACATCCATTCATTGTGTCAAGCACACTTGTACATATGTTGCCATCATCATTTTCGAAACATCTTCTTTCTATGTGAGCCCTTGGTATCTGCTCATTTCCCTCCCTCCCTTGTGAACCTTGATAATTTATAACTCTTTTTTCTTCATGTCTTACACTGATTACTGTCTCCCTTCACCCTCTTCTGTTGACCATCCCCCTGGGAGGGGGTCATATGTAGATCATTGTGATCCATTCCCCCTTTCTCTCCCCACCTTCACTTTCCCCTCCTGGTATCACCACTCTCATTATTGGTCCTGAGGGGTTTATCTGTCCTGGATTCCCTGTGTTCTGAGCTCTTATCTGTACCAGTGTACATGCTCTGGTCTAGCCAGATTTGTAAGGTAGAATTGGGGTCATGATAGTAGGGGGGGCTTAAAAAACTAGAGGAAAGTTGTATGTTTCATCAGTGCTATACTGCACCCTGACTGGCTCTTCTCTTCCTGTGACCCTTCTGTAAGGGAATGTCCAATTGTCTACAGTTGGGCTTTGGGTCTCCACTCCACCCTCCCCCTCATTCACATTGATATGATTTTTTGTTCTGGGTCTTTGATGTCTGCGACCTGATCCTTTTGACACCTCATGCTCACACGGACTGGTGTGCTTCTTCCATGTGGACTTTGTTACGTCTCAGCTAGATGGCTGCTTTTTTATCTTCAATCCTTTAAAGCCAGGCACCATCAGCTTTCTTCACCACATTCTTCAGTCTTCTTTATTCATTGTCCAGCTTTCATATGCATATGAGGCAATTGAAAATATCATGGCTTGGGTGAAGCCATATCTTCACACTTTTATACTTTAGATCTTGTGCAGCGGATTTGTCCACTGCAATTTGTTACTTGATTTCCTGACTACTGTTTCCAGGAGCTTTGATTGATGATCCAAAAAAAATGAAGTCCAATCTTTTTTTCATTTATCATGGTGGAGTCTGTTGGTCCAGTTGTAAAGATTTTTGCTTTCTTTACCTGAGCTGTCGTCTGTACCGAAGGCTGTAATGCTGGATCTTCTTCATCAATGCTTCAAGTCTTCTTTGCTTTCTGCAAGCAATGAATCAATTATGTAAATGCATGTTGTAGATGACACAGACTTACTTGCTTACTGAAACCTGTGAATGAGGCTTCCTCCAACCTTATGTCTCCTTCTTCTTCAAGTCCAGCTTCTAAGATTATTTGTTCGGCATACAGATTGAGTAAGAGCTGTGAAAGAATACAACCCTGACACACATATCTCTTTACCTTAAACTATGTCGCATCATTTTGGTCTGTTTGAACAATAGTCTCTTGGTCTGTGTTTAGGTGCCAAATGAACACAGTTAAGTGTTCTGGAATTCCCATTCTTCACAATGTATAATTTGCTATGATCCACACAGTACAATGACTTTACATAATCAATAAAATACAAGTAAACATCTTTTGGTATTCGTTGCTTTTAGCCAAGATCCATCTGACAAAGCGATAATCTCCCTCTTCTACATTCTCTGCTAAATCCAGCTTGAATTTCCGGAAGCTCTCTGTTGATATATTGCTGTAGTTGTTTTTAAGTTATATTCAGCATAATTCTACTTGTGTCACCTTTGGACACAACAGAAGGACATAAATATGAATCTCTTCCCATCAGTTGACTGGATACTTGTCTTCCAAATTTCTTGGCATAGACTAGTAAGTGCTTCCAGCACTGTATCAATTTTTGTCTTCAGCGATCGTGTTGGGAAGGTGAGCATCAGGGAATGCCAGTTTAATAGAACAAAGTATTCTTGCATTGAGGGAGTACTTGAGAGGAGGCCCAATGTCCATCTGCTACCTTGATACTAAACCTATGAATATATGCACATAGATCTATTTTCCCATACTCATCTATAAATATATTTACATATGTTCATGCCTTTATTTAGACCTCTATAAATGCCCTTTGCCTCCTAGTTCTTTCCTCTATTTCCTTTTACTTATTCCTCTTGTCCCACTATCATACTCAGTCTTCATTTGGTTTTCAGTGATTCCTCTTGGTTACATTACCCTTGGTCATGCCCTACCAGGCCTCCTACACCCTCCTCACCACCAATTTGGATCACTTGTTGTTCGCTTGTCCCTGGGTTTGTTAACACCTCTTCCTTGCCCCCTACCTCCCTCTCTCCCATGTCCCCCTGGAACTGTCAGTCCTGTTGTTTTCTCCTCCAGATTATTCATCCAGCCTATCTCATTTAGACAGACCTGCAGATATAATAACATGCACAAAAACAAGACAGAGAAAAACAAAGCAACAAAAGAAAACAAAACAACAACTAAAAGCCAATGACCATACCCCCACCCCCAAACCACCAACAACAAAAAAGAAAAGCCTGTGTTAGTTCCAGGACTGTTTGTTGGCCTTTAGGAGTGTTTTCCAGTCCAGTCTGATGGGGTACCATGACCGGGTCCCAAAGTCTATTTTTGGTGTTCCCTGGGGACTTCGTTGCTCTGTGCCCCTTGCTATTCTGTTGCACACTCTTAGTGTTTTCCTTGGTGTGGTGGGATCAGATCGGGTGGAATTTCCATACTGTGTCTCCAGTTTTATCCCCTGTAGGGTTATGGGTCAGTGAGGGATATTGTGTCTCATAGTGGGGCCAGTCATATGGTCTCTGTGGACTGGCTGCTCTGAGCAGGAATATCATCCTCAAGGCTTGGTGGGCCAGGGTGTGCTCCACTCTCTCTTCCTCCCCCTTCATTTCCTCCTGGGTGCTCTGATCAGACATGTTCCTCTCCCTGAGCTGCAACTTCAGTGCTGTCCTCTGAAATCAATTCTTGATATCCGTGATGTCATCCCATAACTCATCTGATCTCCAGCCATTAGTGTTCAATATGTCAGATCTGTTCTTGGAAAAGTCTGTAATTGAGTTGGTATATATTCAAGGACTTGTTTCTCATGAACTTGTTTTAATTTTCTGCAGCTTCGCCTTGAACTTGTATGTGAACAATCGATGGCTTGTCTACAGTCAATCCTTGGTTATGCTTTTGACTGATGTTATTGAGCTTCTCCATGGCACTTTGCACCAATAGTCAATTTGATTCCTGTGTATTCCATCTGGTAATTTCCATGGGTATAGTCACCCTTCGTGTTGTTGAAAAAAGGAATTTGCAGTGAAGAAATAGTTTGTCTTGAAAAATTCTTTCAAAGAAATCATTTATGGGGGGAGATTTTCTATCATGTGATCTCTACCTTTGTTTCTATCACCAAGGTCATATTTCCAACTACTGATCCTTCTTTGTTTCCAGCCACCACTAATTATCAATGCATCTTGATGGCATGGTTTATCAATCTCAGACAAATAGGCTGATAGGATTTTTCAATGTATTTATAATTAGTTTAGTGGCTGATGCACAAATTTCAATAAAAGTTGCATTACCTTTTCTTGAGAGTAGTCAAATTGATATTGTGCTATGAGAGATAGCATTATTCTTCAAGGCAGATCTCGAAATGTCCTTTTTGATGATGAATTCAATGTCATTCCTTTAGAATTTGTTATTCCTGGCATAGTAAACCTTATAAACCAATTAAAATGGCAGGTTTAATTTCACCATTCACCAAGTCAGTCTAATTTCACCAGTCCATTCAGGTCAGTAATGCTTAGGATATTGATTTTTATGGATTCCATTTAATTTCTGATTTTCCTAGATTCATACTTTGTCATTCCACTTTCATTATTAATGGGTGCAGGCAGCTTTTTCCTCCCATTTGGAGTAATGGCCCATCAGCGGGGTGGGGGGTCCTCAAAGCTTTGCTCCATCATCAGAGTTGAGTCCCCTTAGGAGAGGCAGCTCTTCCCCAATCCTATTTTGTTTGCCTCCCCACCTGAAGGGCTCATCTTGTGGCACTGTCGCAGACAATGTTCTGCTGTGACTCACAAGGTCTTTGGTGACTAATCCGTCAGATGTAGGCCACCCATTTCTTCTTCCTAGCCTGTTCTTACTTTGGAAGCTCTACTGAAACCTCTTCACCCTGTTGGTCTTTGAAATACCAGGGACGTAGCTTCCAGCATCAAAACCAACCAATGTCAAGTTGATGCCGACTCATGGTGACCCTATAGACTAGCGTAGAACTGCCCCTGTGGGTTTCCGAAACTTCAACTCTTCACAGAGCGGACAGCCTCATCTTTAGCCCTCAGAGTAAGTAGTGGGTCCAAACCATTGACCCTGTGGTTCGCAGCTCAAATAGCCTACTACATCACCAGGGCTCCGTCTAGCATCAAGACTGCCTTCAAGACGATGTCAACTCATAGCAACCCTGTAAGGCAGGGGAGAACGGCCCTGTGACTGTTTACAGAAGTAGAATGCCCATCGTTCTCCCCATCAGCATCACAGGAACACATAAGCCACCACAATGTGACAAACCGATGGACAAACAGCCCAAACCCACTGACATCTAGTTTGTTCTGACTCATAGGGCTTCCAGGGCACTAAATCTTTATGGGACAGAGAGTCACATCTTTCTCCCGAGGAGTGGTCTGTGAGTTCGCATCACCTACTCTAGAAGCTTATCCCACAGGGCCACCAGGGCTTCTTCGGCATGAAATAAGGGCTTCATCCATGTTGGCTATAACTGGTGATGCCGTGTTTAAGCACCCGCGACAGTTAACAAAAATGCTGGCAGTGCAAACCACTAGCTGATCCTTGAGAGAAAGACGTGGCAGTCTGCTTTGAATAACTTAAAGCCATGGAAGCCGTGTGAGGCAGTTCTATTCTGTCCTATAATCTCACCATTGTTGAAATGACTTGATGGTCACAGAGTATGACTGGATTGAGGGCAGTGGGGATCCCCTGGTAGAATTCTAACCTTTTGTCTGGGAAACCCAGGTTTGCGTCCTAGCCAGTGGGTTTTTGTTCGTTTGTTTTTTTAGTGTTTTATTGTGAATTGGATGAAGGTTTACAGAGTAGATCAATCATTACTACTCCTTTTATGTCATGTTGAGGAGCTCTGGTGGTGTAGTGGTTACACATTGGGCTGCTACCACAAGGTCAGTAGTTAGAAACCACCAGCCACTCCTTTGGACAAAGATGAGGCTTTATACTCCCATAAAGAGTTACCCTCTTGGAAACTCACAGGGGCAGTTCTACCCTGTCCTATAGGTTTGCCATGAGTCAGCATCGACTCGATGGCAGTGATCTGGTTTTGGCTATTTCATACCAATTATCACAATCCCTATATCACTTATCCCACTTTCTCCCTGTGTTTCCTGTTTCCATTCTTCCTTCCTAACCCTGCTGAACTCTGTCTTTGGGTCACTGATCTCCAATGGTTGACTACTTTTTTTTTTTTTAAACACAAGCTTGGGATAATTTTAATTGAAGAAACCAATGGTTGACTATTGAAAGGTGTGTGTGCAAGTGGATCCTACTTATCAGTGGAAGCTTACAAATTGCTATGATCCTGAATAGGTTTCAACAGAGCTTCCAGACTAAGGCTGGGGGATCTACTTCCAAAAATCAGTCAAGGAAATCACGATAGTTCAATCTGCATCCAGCGTGGGATGGGCAGCATCTTGCTCCACCGTGCACGCGGTCCACAAGCATCAGGGGCCAACTCTGACTGTTAACAAGGCCAACGTCATGAACTGGATTGTGTGCTGATAGCTGGGAGAGCCCAATGTCAACGGGGCAAACCACATCAAACAGAAGCAGGCAGGATTACTGTGGCCATTGTCCTCCTTGAAGAAATGTGTTGTGGTGAGACTCCTCAGAGGCAGCACAAGTTCACGACCGACCGAGGTTTTCTGCCCCAGCAAGCATCACAGCCATTCCCACTCTCCTCCCCCCATCGTCACCACCATTCTTGTAACCACTTGTGTTGCCCACCCCACCCCCACCACCCCGCCCCTGCCGAGAATGCCTGACCTACTGACGTTAACCCTGAAGGGCTCAACCTCACTTAGCTAATGAGATCTGGCCAGAAACCACAGAGAGCAGGTGGTGTCCCTGGATACCAATGACAGCTCACCCCACAGTAAAGATGAATGGGTCTGCTGGGGACAGAGCGCGGGGCATGCTGCGGGTTGAATAGAAATAAGCGGCTCTTTTTCTTTCCCTGGATGGAATGATGACACAGGTGATCGTGGTGAGAGTAGCACTGAGCAGAGCGGGGACCAAGCAGCCGTGCCAACGCACACCAACGCCCATGTGTGAGAGAGAAATCTTCACTGCTCCGGCAGAAGCTCTAGCGCCTGCTTTCTCTGTTCTGGCCAAACACCCCCATCCGTTGCTTTCTCAGCCTGACCTGGAGCCATCTCTCTGGTTCCATAGAAATAATGAGGATGAGGTTGATGAGTGTAGTAAGCATAGCTCTGGCTTGAAAGCTCCAGCTGCCAGGGTCTTTGCATATATTATTTATACCCTTTATAAGCGCTCTGAGAGGTAGGCATGATTAGCTCCCTTTTCAAGAAAACAGAGGGTCAGAGAGGTGGAGAGGCTTGCCCAAGTCTACCCAGAAGATCAGTAGTTGCCCTTGGGATCAGACCTTGGGATCAGAGTTGGCTCGACTTTGAAGCCTGCAGTCTCTTCACGTTGTCTCTAACATGGCTGCTGCCCTGACTCTCTTGTCCAGGTTTCTGACCTTTGCCTGGATCCTTGCTTCAGCGGTGGACGCTACTGTGCCGTTAGCCTCCTGAATGGCCTGGGGTTTCCAAGCCTTTCATCTCTGAGGGACAGATGCCTCATGTGTCTCTCGCGGTGGGTGCGAGGCCCCAATCCTTCTGCTAGCCGTCAGCAGTTAGCCATTGTGCCCAGGGGTCCTGCCCAGTTCAAAATGCGCCCACTGCCCATAGGACACATCCTGACTGGATATCATGTCCCTTTATTACCTGACCTCAATCATGTCCCTCATGACCTCAATCATGTCCCTCATGACCTCAATGACCTAGTTCCAAATCCTGTTCCAACCCATGGTTGTCCATTCTCTGTCATTTTCTACGGGTCTCCTGCCTCTGTTCTACTCTGTCAGGAATGCTTATTTTATCTGTACCACTGTTGCATCATCCAAGGTTTCAAAATCCGCCTTCTCCACAAAAATATCCCTAATCCCTCCAGTCGGAAACTCTCTCTTTTTATTGATCCCCTGTAGCGCTGTCTCATTTGGTTTAGAGATCGTTTATATTTCAATATATACAAATCTATACAAACATATACATACATATTTCCCCCCTTGTAGACTATAAATTCCCCGAGAGTAGCACTAGCATCTAAAGATTTTATTTTGGGGTAACTTTTCAGTGTCTAGCAAAATATTTTCTTCACATAAGTGCTTGATATAGACTTACTAATCTGTCAGCTGGATAGGTGAATGGATGGATAAATAGAACGAGAGGGAACTTTGGGGCTCGGAGACCCTGCTGGCAGGTCTGTTGATCAAGTATTCATGGTGGGAAAAAGACCACATTGATCAGGTGAGCAGGCTGTCGTCCTCATGAGAGAAGAATTTAAACAAGTGAAACACACATCTCTGGCAACGTCAAGTCATGCATGTTCACCAGACTTTTATGTTTATCTGGCTATCTCATTGAAATATGCTACCCATTACAGTATGCGCAGCACAGACTCGAATTCAGCCCCAAAGTAGCTTCCAATATGCAGCAATGTACCCGCGTGATTCCAGGAAGCCAGAGGCAGGGTAGAGGTGGTACTGGTCCTCCTGTGACTCAGTGGTGAGACCCTTCATCTCTACTCTGTCATTCTCAATGCCGATTTCAACCCACCATTGGCTAACTTTGCTCAGTTTTTCAGAAGAATGAAGAAGCCCCTTTTGAAAGAAGCTCCTAGGCAATCCTCATTTGTGACGTACTGATCTTCATGAACCTAGTCCTGAGTCCTAGTTCAGAGGCAATAGGATGACATGTGGCTGAGATCCCTCAGATGCCACCTGAGGGCAACAAGCCCAGGAAATGAGGACAGCGAGTCAGTACAACATCAGCAGCAGATGGTTTTCTGGGTACCACTCCTAGTAAGACCAACACCGTGAACTTTTTGTTGCTCTCTTTTTCGGATAAGCAGTAAACAATGGAAAAGTCAGTCATCTGGAAGATTTCACTGTCCTGGATTTTACGATCTGCCTACTCGATAAACACCTGTCCATGCTTTTGTGCAAATTGGTTGGTTGGCCAATAACGTTTAAAGAGATGCTGTGAAGATGGAATTGTTCTCAGCACTGTGGCAAGTTAAGGAGACACTGTAGTCTTTTTTTCTTTTTCTTAACAATTGGATGTGTGCTCAGGGACTTAGTCCTGTTTTGTTGGCAGCGCAATCCTTCTTAATTATTTTAGACAGAAACTACTTGGGTCCCTTCCTTCTTACTTTGTCCTCTCCCTTCCACTCTCCCTTTTCCTGTTGCCATTTTCCTCACTTCTAATGTTTGGCCCATTCCAGAAAGCAATAACAGCAATAAAATTAAGAGTGCAGGCTCTACACTCAGACTGCTTGGGTAGGAATTCTGGCACTGAGCCCTATGCGTGACTTTCTAGTCAATTAATTCATTTCTCTAAGTATTTTCATTTTTGTTAGTAAACTCTCCTGGAATTGAAATGAGCTGTGTACATTGAAAATACTGAATAAGAGATACAGGAATATCCCTTTCCGTTCTTTTCTAATTGTCCCACGAGTGACAAGAGTACTAGGAAAGGAGTCAGATTAGGGCACCCAGCCACTTCTCTGTGAGGGTTGGAACAGAGTCATTTTGCTTAGTTCCCCTCCTCTTTTCTTCAGCATAAAGGGAACATTTTAAAAATCATTTTATTGGGGGCTCGCACAACTCTTATCACAATCCATCCATCCATCGTGTCAAACACATTTGTACATGTGTTGTCCTCATCATTCTCAAAACATTTGCTTTCTACCTGAGCCCTTGGTATCAGCTCCTCATTTTTCCCCTCCCTGCCTGTTCCCCTCCCTCATGAACCCTTGATAATTTATAAATTATTGTTGTTTTGTCATGTCTTAAAGTGTCTGTATGAATATGACTAAAGCAAAGATGAAAATACGTGAAGCCAATCACAAATGAAAGCAACGCACATGTAGTAGACATGCAAGCAGGAGAATGAATTCTAATGACATCCAAATTACGGTTTCAAATTCCAACTGGGGGATCCTACTTCATTTGACTTTATAACTGCAGGCTCCTCCCCTCACCCTGACCAGCCATATCTGTTGGACACATTTACTAGGTAAATCTCCCGAGATTTTATTTTTAAATACAATTTTGATCCAGTAGATCTGGGTGGTTCCGATCTTTTGCCTTTTTAACAGGTTCCCAAATGATACATATTTCTCCTCGAATCACTATGGGTTTTTTTTTCCCTCTTATGTAGGAGAAACTTACTACTACTCAACCTCAACTGTAAGGTTGGTAGCCCCTGAGAGCTCCTTTTACGATGCAGCAGGTGTATTCCTGCTCCTACAGGAATGAGGAACAGATATTTCCATATGCAAGCAAATCACCATGTTTCCGATTGTTCTGGCTAGCTGCCTCCTAGTTGCCCTTCTTCATAGAGACCCCATCCACAATGGAACTAAATGCTGACCACTCTTGAGCCGAGCAGATCAGATGATTGTCAGTCACAGGATTTTCCAAAGTAGCTAGCCAGGCCTTTTTAACTCGTCTGTTTCATTTTAGAATTTCCACTGAAATCTGTTCACCATCCTGTAGACTGCCCGGTGGTGGCCGCATATGAGGTACACTTATGGCCAAGAATCATACATGACCTCTTACATGGAAGGTAGGAATTCAACCGTTAAAGCATTAGGGACCCCATATTTTGAATAACCAAATCCACTGCCATTGAGTGGATTCCAACTCACAGCAACCGTATAGAACAGAGCAGAACCACCCCTGTAGGTGTCCAAGGCTGTAAATCTCTACGGGAGTAGACAGACTCACCTTTCTTCCACAGAGCAGTCGGTGGTTTCCATTCGCTGACCCTGTGGCCAGCAGCCCACCGTGGAACCTACTATGCTACCGGAGCGCCTTACTTTGAATGACAGGCTTACAATAGATTAAGAACTTTTTGAAAACAAGGGCTGTACCTTATTCATTGCAATGCCTTCCGGGTCTAACATACAGGTTAGTCAATGCTTAGTGAATGAATGAATGGTCATCATCCCATGTGCTGTGCATACACCTTAACTGCATGTTGTTGGGTGCTGTTAAGAAGATTCGGACTCATAGCACCCTACAAACAACTGAACAGAACACTGCCTGGTCCTGCTATCCTTGCTCTGGTTTACTGTTTCAGCTCATTGTTGCAGCTGCTGTGTCTATCAACTACTTGTATTTCTTGTTCCAAATGAGCTTGTACTTTAGCAAGCACCCTAAACTTCCTCTACGACGGGTCCCTCCTGATAACACGTCTAAAATACGTGACACAATGTCTCACCATCTCTGCTTCGAAGGAGACTTTTGGTTGTACTTCTTTTAGAACAGACAGATTTCTTTGTTCTTCTGGCAGTCCTTGACACTTTCAATATTTTCCACCAATTCAATCGTTCAAATGCATCAATTCTTCCTTAGTCTTTAACTTTCACATGTAGATGAGGTGATTGAAAATATCATGGATCGGGTCAGGCACACCCGAGTGTGTGACATCCTTACTCTTTCAGTACTTAAAAGGGCTTGTGCAGCAGATTTGTCCAATGAAATATGACATTTTATTCCTTGAGTGTTGTTTTCATGAGCATGGATTATAGATCCGAGTAAAACAAAATCCTTGAAAACGTCCGTCTTTTCTGTGTTTATGATGATGTTGGTTATTGGTCCAGTTATAAGGGTTTTGTTCACATGGAATTGTAATCTATACTGAAGGCTGTATTGATTTTCACTAGCAAGTGCTTTAAGTCCTCCTCGCTTTCAACAAGGAAGGTTGTCTCATCTGCATATTGAAGGTTGTTAATGAGCCTTCCTCCAATCCTGATGCTGCGTTCTCCTTCATCTAATCCAGTCTCATTATTTGCTCAGCAGGCAGAATCAATACTGTGAAAGGATACAACCCTGATGGCCACCTTTCACGATTCCAGATGATGCAGTATTCCCTTGTTGTGCTGAAATGCCTGCATCTTGATGCACGCACAGGGTCCACAGAAACACACCGGAGTGTTCTGGAACACTAAGTGGCCGCAATGTTATGCAGAGATGCTATGACTCACACTGTTGAATGCCTCTGTAGAGTCAGGGAAACAGAAATAAACATCTTTCTGATATTCTCTGCTTTCAGCCAAGAGCCGTCCCATGTCAGTAATGATACCCCTTGTTCCACACCCTCTCCTAAATCTGCCTTGAAGTTCTAGCCACTTGAATTTCTGCTGCAGCTGTTTTTGGATGCTCTCCAACAAGAGTTGACGTGTATGTGATATTAAAGATATTGTCCTATAATTTCCACATTCTGTTGTGTCACCCTTCTTTGAAATGGACACATATATCGATCTCTTCCCATCAGTTTACCAGGTCGCTGTCTTTGAAGTTTCTTGGCATAGACTGGTGAGTGCTCCCAGCAGGGCATCTGCTTGCTGCAGCATTTCAGTGGACGCTGGGTCAGTTCCTGGAGCCAACTCACTCCCACTGATTCTGACTCACAGTGACCCTGTAATGCAAAGCAGAACTGCTCCTGCGGGTTTTGGGGGCTTTTACTTTTTATGGGAGCAGAGTATTTAGCTTCAGTCTGGTCAACGAGGGCCTAGAGTGCTAGTGGGACAACTCCAGGTCCTAGGTGCGCAGAGGGATGTTGTGTGGGGAGGGGGGGGCGACACAATAGCAACACCTGTCCATCACCATCCTTGCCAACCCTCCTGGGCTCTGAGTGAGTTGGTGGGAAGGCGTGAGGGGGGAGGGAGGTCACTGCAGCACTCACCCTGAGTGTCCTATGGGGTGCTGTGAGCGAAAGGGAAGAGGGGGAAGAGGCGGGAGACGGGGGCGGGGGGGAGGGCTGGGACAATGGTGTCGGAGAAGGGGTAGTGCCTCCCATCCCAACTCTCACATAGCACCAATGTTGCATAAAAACCCTCATCTTTAGAACATAACTCTGTTGAGAAGTGAGAATTATATATATGATATGTATAATTATATATATTTAATTTCAAATTATTCATGCATATAACTCTGCAGCATTATGTTTAATACGGTCAGGCACCACCATCATCTAAGTACAAAATGCTCCATCACCTTAAGTGCTCCCTGAATGATGAGTCCCCAGTTCATACTTTCTTGTACCCCTGACCCCCACCCTCGGGAACCAACCAGGAGCGTTTGATGAAAAGAGCCTGTGTTAGCCGAACATGGACACAACTCCAAACAAAGCCTGTCCTTTTGCATTCGTCCTTGGAGCTCACCTTCCTTCCTCCTGCTTATGAGACAGGGAGTGAGCCGAACGCCACCTAAGTACGTCTTATCCACTTCTTTTCCTCATAGTAAAATAGTTCATAACATTTTCCCCGATTGAACTCCTGCATACTTTGTCCAGTCAGTTGTACGCTTTAGGGAAAGGGCTGGCCTGGGAGGCTGTGGATAGTCTATCAGAGGAGTAGAGTCGCTGAGTGGTGCACACCCTTAGTGAGCGTGGCTGCGGAATCACTGCGCACCCAGAAGAAAGACGGGCGACCTCCTTCCAAAACAGCAGCCCAGGAGAACCCTAGAGAGCCTCCGCTCGAGGAAGCACTGACTGGACAGCAGCTACTTTTGAAGCATTTATTTATGAGAGGAGTCCCTGACCTGACGGTGACGAGCTGCTGTCATCAGCTGCACAGCGCCCTGGCTTCTAGGTAATGAGTGATGCGGTGGACCAGGATCCAAGAACACCGGGAAAGATCAGCCTCTGGTTTCTCTTTTAGCATGCAAGCTTCCCCCCAAAGCTTTGCTGGGTCACTTTGTCACCACTCAATACAGTCACCTTACCACCACTCAACTCAGCTCTTGAAATCATTTGCTTTTGGCTTTTTGGGGAGGGAGCGGTTCTAATCACAGAAGATTCCTGGATCATTAGTCAAGTCTGTTGTGTCTGAGTTGCTCGGTTTGATTTCACCTGGCCGGCTAAACCACATTACCTGCACCTGCTTTTCCTCCAGAAGAAGAAGAAGAAGAAGAGATCCATATGCAACCCTAGGCTCCCAAACTTGACTGATCACTGGAATGACCAGGAGACCTGGTGAGACGACGTATCCTTGCAGCCCCCCCTGATTTATTCACTTGTGAATGGCCACTGTAGGACTATAATAACCTGAATGGGAAAAATGACAGGTTGAAGTTCTGGATAGGAGGCTCAGACAAGGCCGAGTGGGCCCTTTCAGGAGCCTGAGGCAGGAGACTGGATTACTGCCAGGACTGTGGTGTAGCGGTTACTCATTAGTCGGTCATCCACACGGAGGGCAGTCGGAAACCACCAGCAGCTCCTTGGGAGACAGGCTGAGCTTTTTCCTCCTATAAACAGTCACGGTGTTGGAAACC
The DNA here is from genome assembly GCF_050624435.1 of Tenrec ecaudatus. Classification (NCBI taxonomy): domain Eukaryota; kingdom Metazoa; phylum Chordata; class Mammalia; order Afrosoricida; family Tenrecidae; genus Tenrec; species Tenrec ecaudatus. The sequence goes on from NC_134543.1 coordinate 33,560,550, forward strand.
CAGCCGGGGTCACTGTGAGTCAGCAGCGAGGTTGGTTTGGGTGGGCTACAATGCACATTCAAAGCACTGGGGTCGGCCGCTATTGTTTCAGCCAGGCACCCTCGTTGTTTTCGTTCCTACTGATCAAGAGGTTTGGGTGCTATACAACAAGCATGCTGCCCTTGTTTTCTAAGAGAGGTCACGTTTCTAGCAGGGTGTCAAGCTGTAATTTTCCTGCTATCTGGTTATCATTCTGGTACACCCACAGTTTACGCACTCGGCTCCACTCCCCTATCACTTCAGTGGTCATGACTGAACAGGAAAGAACAGGTTCAAAGCGCTGCATCCAACACACATCAGTTTTCTTTCCACCTCTCTCTGCTCTCAGCTCTTGCCGAGAAGAAGCAGGACCCACTTGGTGATGTCTAGCGATGCTCTTTGCTGGTTCTCGGTGCGTGAGCATGAACCCCTGCGTGGGCACAGGAGACTAGTGTGGAAGAGAGAGCTGGCAAAATTGCTGGCTATTTCATCTGGGAAGACAACCCAAAGCTTCTCTTTTCCTGCATCCTTACCTGTATCCATGCCACCAAGTGCCCTCCCTACTCAGCGCCGTGACCTGGGAGACATGACGGGTTGTATGTGCAACCAGAGGTGCCTTTGGAATGGAGCCAGAATGACTTCAGAGGGAAAGAAAATTGCTCACGTGGGTGTTCCTCAACTTCACTCGTTGCGCAATGGTGTCAAGGCCGTTTTCCCAGAGAGCTCTTTCCTGAGACCTCAATCAAAATGATGGGCCTTCTATTACACACGTTCACGGAACCGTATGCCTTTCCCAAATCATGCATTCCCCAAATCCAACAGCTAATACGTTTCTCTCTTTTTAAAGAAAATTAACTTTCTTATCACAGCTTCCAGAAAAACCACACTATATGATTGTCCTGTCTTTTGGCTGTTCCTTCTCCCTTCCTTTTGCCGGTTTCCTGTCATATCCCCAACCTATAAATGCTGAAGCCCTTAGAATTCAAACTCGGGGTTTCTTCTCATTTCTCTCCATGCTCACTTCCTTGGGACCTCATTTCTTTTGATAGCCACAATTCCATCTCTCTTCATGACTTTCAAATTTATATCTCCTTTCAACTCTGGATATGTGTATTCAATTATGTCTTAGTATGTCTAAAATAGGCAAATCAGACTCAGTTAGATCCCTAACAAACTCTCCTACCCACCCCAGCTCCTCTAGCTCAATCCATCGTAATCTCATCTGTCCAGTTGTTTAGGCCCCAAGCCTTGGCAGTGCCCGTGATTCTTCTTTTCCGCTCCCTACCCACTTTACATTTGGCAGCAAGTCTCATCAGCTCTGTCCAAGAGTCCAAATTCTAACCTGTCTGACCAACCCCCTTTCTCCTAGCTGCCAACTGCATTTTGCCTAAACTCCTGCAGCACTCTGCTAACTGGGCTCCTGGCTTCTGCCCTTGACTCCGCAGACTACTCTCGTCACACAGTCAGAAAGAGCCTATCACTGTGAAAGATGATGTGTCTCCTCTGCTCTGTGTCTCCTCCCAGTTGTCTCCACTCCGGCCACAGTCCCCGTGGGCCTGGCTGTTCCTTCTGCCTGGAATCTTTGTTCTTTCTTTATTTAGAGATCTCTAGGCCTCGCTCCCTCACTTCTCTTAGATCCTTACTCAGAAGTCTCCTTCCAGAGAAACTTTTCTAATTGTCCCCCCTGCAGCTTACCCTCCCCCCAACCACCACATTTAAAGCCTCCCTTTCTTCACCCCAGTGTGGGGCAGTGCTTACGTGTTGGGCCGCAATCCTCAGTGTTTGCGACCAGCAGCAGCTCCTTGGGTGGAAGATTGGACTTTCTACTCCCGTAAACAGTTACAGCCTTGGACACGCAGGGATCACTGTCAGACAGCACTGACTCCATGGCAGTGAGTCGGTCTTGTTTTCCTTAGGGCTGGTGGGTCTGAAGTTCAAAGAACTGTGGAAGTATTGAGCTTATGGCAGGGGTGTGGGTCAACTCCTGAGCTTGTTACACTGGCACTCACTGCTCTGACTTGGCCGGCAGCTAGGGCTGAATTAGCCAGGGCCCAGCTGGCTGAAGCAAACCATACTGACCCCGTGGAAACTGCTGTGTTCTGACAGCTTGTCCCGGGCTTTCCCTTGCTTGTGGGTGAGGACGCTCCAAGTGCCAACTAAAGTGAAGATTACTCAGATCCAAGAATTTCCATGTCTCCTCTGAGTACTGGGTTGAGAGGAATGGGCAATTTAGAAATTGGACATTTGCAATGAGGGGAGGTAGAGGGATGAAGTGACTGGCTAAGAAGCTTTCATGGATATGTTTTGTCTCAAAGTACGTGGAACGTGAGAATCCGCATTGAATAATTTTCTCTTTTCCTGATGGGCCTGGGAAAGAGAGGGTGGTGGGAGATGGTGATCAGATTATGTGATGCAGGTGTGATTGTAGAGTTGGAATTGTAGAAAATGTCACTGAAGGGGGATGTAGAATGGTTGTGTATGCAAGAGACAATGGCCAGAAGAGTCAGCGGGTGCCTTGCGGTGGAATGAAATTTCAAAGTATGGCTCTTCTATCCGTGTCACTGTGATTTGCACCAAACGACTGGGTGGGACTATGCAAATAGGGCACTTATAACACTAATAGAAGGGACCCTTCAATTTAGTTGCCACTCCTCCGCCACTAAGGATGAGCTGTCTCAGCAGGAAGAGAGAGCAATCCCAGGACTATTGGAAGCAAAGTCACCAGAGAAAACCGTTGGAGGTCTCTGTCTGAAGTGGCAGAGGCAGAGATGAGAGGTGAGAGGCCGAGGCAAGAAGATCATGAGACAGAAAGAGGCACAGTGTCCAGACTGTGAAGAAGCACAGCAGCAGACTGGCCTCTTGGCCACAGAGAGAGAGGCCACGAGACCATGCATCTGAGAGGCTGAGGACTGGGGAGGCTTGGCCACTGACTGAGAAGAGGTGTTGTGGACCAGTGATGGGGTCCTGGCTGTCGCTCACTCTCTGCCATCGAGTCAATGCTGACTCAGCGACCGCTGTGGGTTTTCGAGACTGTAACTGTTTATAGGTGTCGAGAGCCCGTTATTTCTCCCTCAGAGCTGCTGGTGGTTTTGAACTGCCAAGCATGTGGATTGCAGGCCAACAGTAAACCCCGCCACCACCAGTAGCCGGTTAATTCCCCTAATAAACCCCATTAATTGTGAAAAAAAATAACTAAAATATTCTTTCCTTGCTTTATTTTCTCCTCAGGCCTCATAAGTATCTACCATACCATATAGTTTGCATATTCTTCTCCCCCCGCCCCCATCTTCTCTAAGACAGAATATAAACCACCTCAGGAGAGGTTTGGCTAGGTTTTGTTGACTGTATTATCTTCAGTGCTGAGACCAGTGCCTGGATGTAATGGGATCTTATGAATATTTTTGAATGAAAGATGATGAATTTGTGTGGTGAATTGAAGTGTCAAATTCCCCTCTACCTGTCCTGTTGCTTTAATTGTGGAAACGACGTCACCGGTATTTCAAATACCAGCAGGGTGACCTAAGGCAAACAGGTTTCGGCACAGCTTCCAGACTCCGAACAGACTACAAAGAAGGAACAGGCTGCTCGCTTCTGAGGGACTGACCCTGGAGAACCTGACGATGAGCCGTGGGACATTGTCAGATGTTGTGCAGGGAGACGAAGCCCAAAGACTGGAGGGCACTCAGAATGTGAGAGCTTCCCTCTCAAAGCAGAGTTGACCATCATGACTTGAATGGAGCCAAACCTTTGGGACCTTCATCTCTTGATGGGACACGACTCAAAATGAGAAGAAATAGCTACAAACATCTATTAACAAGCAGAAGGTGGAATGGACAGAGTGCAGATCTAGGAAAACTGATCGTTGTCAAACATCAAATGGAATGTATCAAACCAACATCCTAGGCCTTGGTGAGCTGAAACAGACTGGCATGGGCCACCTTGCATCAGAAAATCATATGGTTTACTGTGCCCGGAATGAAAATTCAAGAGGGATTTGTCAGAAACACCATTTCAAGATCTATCTTGAGGAACAAGAGAATCCGATGAATGCGACTGTTATTCAAATAGACACACAGACTACTAAAGTGAGGGATGCAGAAATGGAAGAACTGTACCAACTTCTTCTTTGTGTAGTTGACCAAACATGCACTAAAGATACATGGATAATTATTGGTGATTGGAATGCAAACGTTGAAGATAAAGAGGGAGGGTTGGAAAATACACCGCTGGTGATAAAAATGAAGCTGGAGATCGAATGACAGAATTTTGGAAGACCAACGACTTCTTGGTTGCAAATACCTTTTCCCTACAACACAAAAGGTGATTATACACCTGGAATTTTCCAGATGAAATACACAGAAATCAAACTGACTGCATCTGTGAGAAGAGATGACGAAGAAATTCAATATCAGCAGCCAAAACAAGGCCAAGGGCTGACTGTGGAGCAGACCATCAATTGCTCCTAACAGATTCCAGCGGAAGATAAAGCAAATGAAAACAAGTTCCAGAGAGCGAAAATGACAACCTTGAGCACATCCCATTGGAATTTCAAGGATAAAATTGATTCATTGAACACAGAAGGCCTGATGAGCTGAGGGATGACATCAAGAACATCATACATGATCACAATAAAAACTATATCCTCAAAAAAAAAGAAAAGAGTCAAAGAAAGAAAAAAGTCATTAGAAAACTAGAAAGATAGTGGGACAGGAGGAAAGTCAAGGGAAATAGAGGAAAGAGCTGGGGGGCAAAGGGCATTTATAGAGGTCTAGATAAAGACATGGATATATGCAAATGTATTTATACATGAGGATGGGGAAATAGATCTATGTACATATATTATAGGTTTAATATTAAGGTAGCAGAAGGACATTGGGCCTCCACTCAAGTACACCCTCAATGCAAGAATACTTTCTTCTATTAAATTGGCATTCTATGATGCTCACCTCCCGACACAACTGCTGAAGACAAAGCGTGTGCATAAGCAAATGTGGTGAAGAAAGCTGATGGTGCCCGGCTGTCAAAAGATATAGTGTCTGGGGGTCATAAAGGCTTGAATGTAAACAAGCAGCCATCTAGCTCAGAAGCAACAAAACCCACATGGAAGAAGCACACCAGCCTGTGCGATCACGAGGTGTCGAAGGGATCAGGTATAAAGCATTATCAGAACAAAAGATCTTACTATAGTGAAATGAGGTGGGGGAGTGTGGAGTAGAGACCCAAAGCCCATTTGTAGGCCACTGGAGATCCCCTTGCAGAGGGGTCTCGGAGAGGAGATGAGCCAAACAGGGTGCTATGTATCAACGATGAAAAATACAACTTTCCTCTAGTTCCTAAATGCTTCCTCCAGCACTATCATGATTCCAATTCTACCTTGCAAGTCTGGCTGGACCAGAGGATGGACACTGGTACAGATAGGAATCAGGAACACAGGGAATCCAGGATGGATGATCCCTTCAGAACCAGTGGTGTGACTGGCGATACCACTGGGAATGTAGAGGGAGGGTGGGTTGGAAAGGGGAACCCGATTACAAGGATCTATATGTGACCTCCTCCCTGGGGGACGGACAACAGAAAAATGGGTGAAGGGAGACGTTGGACAGGGCAAGATATGACAAAATAATAATTTATAAATTATCAAGGGTTCATGAGGGAGGGTGGAGGAGGAAGGGAGGGGAAAAATGAGGAGCTGATGCCAGAGGCTTAAGTGGAGAGAAAATGTTTTGAGAATGATGAGGACAATGAATGTACAGATGTGCTTTACACAATTGATGTATGTGTGGATTGTGATGAGTTGTATGAGCCCCTAATAAAACAATTAAAAAACAAAACAAAACAAACCTCAACAAAATACAAAAAAAGAAACACTAGAAAGAAGCAAAAGATCAAAGTGATGTCAGAAGAGATCCTGAACTTTCTCTTTATCATGGAGTGACTAAAGCAAATAGAACTGATGAAGTCAAAGAGCTGGATAGAACATTTCAAAGGACAGCTTGAGAAGACAAAGAATTAAAAATGAAATGTGTAAAGACCTGGAGTTTGAAGACCAGAAAGGACTGAAGAAAAATTCCAAGTCTCGAGTTGCAATAATAAAAGGTTCTCTGGGCAAACACTGAATGATTCATCAGGGTTTTATTCTTTCACCACACTTCTTCAATCATTATGCAAATAATCTGAGAAGCTGGACTATATGAAGACTGAGGCATCGGGATTGGAGGAAGGCTCATTAACAAAGAGAGAGAGAAAGAGAGAGAGAGAGAGAGGACACAACCTTGTTTTCTAAAAGCCAGGAAGACGAAGTGCTGGCTTATGAAGATCAAGGACTACCGCCGTCAGCATGGGTTGCACCTCAATATAAATAAAAGTTTGCACAGCTAATCTTTATAAACAGAACAGAAAGATCGAAGATGTCAGGAATTTCATCTTGCTGAGCTCCACAATCAATGCTCATGAAGGCATCAGGCAAGAAATCAAATGACGTTTTGGGCCAATCTGTTTCACGAGACTTCTCTACATTGTTGAAGAGCATGGGTGTCACTTTGAGGACTGAGGTGAGCGTGACACAGGTCATGATATTTTCAATCATTTCATCGCGCTTGTCAAAGCTGGGCATTGGAGATGGAAGACCAAACAACTGATGTCTTTGAGCTACGGCGCTGACGAAGAATACTTGGAATACCATGCACTCTGCAAAGAACAAACAAATCCGTCTCGGAAGCACAGGCAGAATATTCACTGGAATGGAGGATGGCAAGATCTCATCTAACATCCTTTGGACAGGTGATCAGGAGGGGCCAGTCTCTGGAAAAGGAGCTCATGCTTGCTGAAGGGGAGGAGGAGGAAGAACGAGGGAGATCCTCTATGAAATGGATGGCACTGTGGTTGCAACAATGGCCTCAAACATAGTAACAACCGTGAAGACGGCACGGGACCAGGATGGGTTTCTTTCTCTTGTACGTAGGGTAGCTATGAGTCAGAACTGACTCGATGGTACCTACCAACAACGACGACAGCAAGTCCACTCCAAGAATGTGAGCAGTGTGAGACCAGAGGTGAGGATGTTCCAAATTTACGTCTGAAATCCTAAAGCTAAGCACCAGGCCTGGCACATAGTAGGTCCACAGTAAATTTTTAAAATAAATAACTGAAAATGCCAATATTTCCAGAATTGATGGAAGAATGTATTGGAAGGAAGGGAGTCTCCACCTCTATACTAAACCCAAATTCACTGTCATTGATCCAATTCCAATGCAGAACAACCCTGGAGGACAAGGGAGAACTGCCCCTGTGAGTTTCCAAGACTCTAACTATCTATGGACTAGAAAGCCCCATCTTTCTCCATCTGAGGGGATGGTGGTTTCGAACTGCTGACCTTGCGATTAGCAGCCTAACTCTTAATCACTGTACCACCAGGGCTCAATGTCCACACCTATCTAGCTATAGATAGATAGAGATATAGACAAAGACATATAGATATAGATCAATCGCTGCCATTGAGCCAGTGCTGACTCGTAGTGACCCGAATGGACAGGATAGAACTGCCCCTGTAAGTTTCCAAAACTGTAACTCTTTATTTACAGAAGTAGAACGCTCCCTCCCTCTTTCTCCTACTATGAGGCTGATGGTTTTGAACTGCAGACCTTGTGGTCAGCAGCCCAGTCGGTAACCACTATGCCACCAGGCTCCTCCACATCTAAAAACAGTCCTAAATTAACCTTACAGAATAATCTTTTCTAATTTTAGGAGTAACTTTTCATACAGACTTGAGATGACACAGTGGTATATGATGATGGGATTGCACTATGCTTGGAGTTTGGGTTCTAAAGTTAATCAATACGTATGACAAAAACCATGTATAAAATATGCCATTTAAAAGTCTCTTAAGTCACCTAGTACAGTACAGCTGACGGGGGTGTATGTGTTCTTGCCATCTTTCAGTCAGCCCAATACAGCCAGCTTTTCCTCCAGAACTGGGACAGATGGTGCTGGCTGGTTCTTTGGTCGCGTACCAGATGAAGTAGTTGGCTAAAATGTAAGGTCCATATTGCGTGTGAGTGTGTGTGTGAGTGTGTGTGTGTGTGGCGGGGGCGGAGGGGCTGGGGGTTACATATATGTGCGTATATTCATCTGTGTTACTTTTGCCGATATATAGTGGAATACATGTTAAGTACAGCTTAAATACATGTGCACTGTAATACCATAGATACTGTTTGTTCCCCAGTATTGTTAAATTATTGTCTTTGTTGATCAAGGAGACAGGTACAAAGGAGGTGAAAATAATTTTTCAGGCTATTGAAATAATTGCCATGGTGAACTAGTAGAAAGCCAGTCATTAGGGTTTCTTGGATTAATAAAAATCTCTTTACCTAAATTGTACACAGAGTATAAATCCTTACAAAAATAATGAAGAGCATATATGAGATGCCCACTCTGTGCACTGTACACATGCGCGCACACACACACACACACACACACACACACACACAGCCTCTTGCACCACCGCTTGGGCCCTGCTGTGATTCTTCAGAACGACCAGGCAGACATGCAGGCTTAGCCTTTGGCCACACTGACACACTTACTGCTGGTCTATTGTGAGGCGCTTGGAGGTCAGGGCCAGGTGGACACATTCCTGTCCTTTCCCTTGGGTTCTTTTAGTTCAAGTCCACCTTGCAGGTTACTTGCAAACCTCTTCTTCTCCCCCACAAAAATAACTTGCGTATTTATCTATAAAAATAAATAATTTTATTCCAAGGTTTCCACATTAAGGAGCTCCTTATTAGTAGGGTTTTGGGGTGGGTAGGCGGGAATTCTATTTTGGTGGAAATTTGTAATATACTTGTAAACTCGTTCACTTCGGGGGTAGACGAAATCGTGGTCTCTTCTTAATTGCAAACTTCCTCGTGTGATTCTTCGCTCAGCCTGCTCTCAATGAAGGACTCATACAGCACTATCACGTCAGACCAGTAGCAGTCCAATACGCCATCTGGCTCTTTTTAAATTGTCACAGCTACATCCATGCTCCTTCAGCCACTTCTTTAGGTATATTACGGTTTCCTCCACAGCTCCAAGATCATATTTAAGTATTGATCCTAAGAATGTCTATGTTGTCAACACGGGTAAATGTTTTAGCATTTTTTTCTTTTTAAAAATCATTTTTATTGGGGGCTCATACAATTTTTATCACAATCCATACATACATTGTGTCAAGCACATTTGTACATTTGTTGTCATCATAATTCTTACACCGTCTGACATCTCCCTTCACCCACTTTTCTGTTGCCCATCCCCCAGGGAGGAGGTTATATGTAGATCCTATAATCACTTCCCCCTTTCTATCCCACCTTCCCTCCACCCTCCAGGTATCACCACTCTCACCACTGGTCCTGAAGGAGGTCATCTGTCCTGGATTCCCTGTGTTTCCAGTTCCTATCTGTACCAGTGTACATCCTCTGGTCTAGCCAGATTTGTAAGGTAGAATTCGGATCATGATAATGAGAGGAGGAAGCATTTAAGAAGTAGAGGAAAGTTGTATGTTTCATCATTGCTACCCTGCACCCTGACTGGCTCATCTCCTCCACGCAACCTTTCAGTAAGGGGATGCCCAGTTGCCTACAGATGGGCTTTGGGTCTCCACTCTGTCCTCGCCCTCATTTACAATGATATGATTTTTTTGTTCTTTGATGCCTGATACCTGATCCCTTCAACATCTCGTGATTGCACAGGCTGATGTGCTTCTTCCATGTGGGCTTTGTTGCTTCTGAGCTCGATGGTCACTTGTTTATCTTCAAGCCTTTAAGACCCCAGACGCTGTATCTTTTGATAGCCAAGCACCATCAGCTTTCTTCACCACATTTGCTTATGCACCTGCTTTGTCTTCAGTGATCATATTGGGAAGGTGGGCACCCACTGATATGATTTTTTTGTTCTTTGATGTCTGATCCCTGATCCCTTCTACCTCGTGGTCACACAGGCTGGTGTGCTTCTTCCGTGTTTTCCTTTCTTTTTTTATTCTGTCTTCCACAGGATCCTAGCTTCATCCTGCCACCAGCTATTGTGTTCAAACTTGGGACACCTGCTTGGTCACACTGGGGAACATTGGGAGGGACCAAGGGAGTGAAAGAGGCAGTGCTGTGGTGATGCCCTTCCAGAGGATGACAGCAGATTTCAAGGAGTTGACACCAAAGAATTGTGGTGTTGGTGAGGGATATTGAAAGTGCCATAGATTTTGAGAAGAACAAACACATCTGTCTTGGAAGAAACACAGCCAGCATGTCCTTAGAAGCAAGGATGGCAAGATTGTGTGCCACGTACTTTGGACATGTTATCAGGGAAACTAGTCTTTGTAAAGTACAAGGTCTGTGAAAAAGAAGACCCAGAATAAAACGGATTGACATATGATGGCTGCAACAATGGACTCAAACATACCAATGTGGGCATGGTGAGTACAGAGGGCAAGAACAGGCTGGACAGTACATGCAAACAAGCAGTTTTCCTCTGTGTCCAACTGATAAGTAGCAGAATGGAGATTTAAACCTGAGCCCGTCTATCTAGAACACCTACTGTTTCCATTATCCCACACTGCTTCTCATTAATAGTGGACTCCCATTAGAGGCAGTCTGTAGACAACAATGGTGGGCAGATTTGGGAAGGATGGTTCACTAGACAAAGCTGGTCGTGTCACCAAGGGGAAGCACCAGACTCAATGAAAGACTTTCCTGAGATCATCAATACCGGGAGTGGCAAGTGCTAGATATTGTGAGGGAGACTTAAATCAGCCCATAAACACATATTGGAGAGTCTTGCGGTCTAGCTGAAGGTGAGACTCGTACAAGGTAAAAGCCAGGGAACTTCCTGAAAATAGAAAGTACACTTACACTAAAGGTCAATAAAGGAGAATTAGGGGACTCATTTGTTAACATAGCTGTGAGGGAGGATTATGGGGCTTGCAGCAGTGAGCTCTGTTACTCACCCACCGCACGACTTCAGGGCAAGGGATGGGAGACATGCATAGCTACACGGAGAGGGAGGGAAAGCCTTGCTGTCCCAGGAGGTGTGGCTCCAGGAAAGGGAAGCAGTCACACACAGTGACCCAGCAGGGAGGGAGCCAAAGTGAGAGCGACCTCCATCTCACTCTTTTCCCCCTGTTGCATCTCTTGGTGTTGCTTCCAGAGCAGAAGCTAAGCCCAACCAGAAGCTAGAGGGCAGTCATCGATTCCATTCATGGAAACCAGTCTCCCTGGGCACAGAACTGGGTGTGGAAAGGGGGAGGGTGGTCCTGAAAGGGCAAGAGCATAGACATTGACATGATTTTTATAAATGGACATTTTGTTCAAGGGTATTGTAAAGGTTATGAGCTACCAGAGTATCGTCTACATTATTTTATAGATTACCATCTTATTTGGGTGCCTTCGATTCACAATGTCACTTTCTATATCCTCATGATCTCCTATTTGATTAGTGTCCAGTAAGAAAGAATGACACAAAATAAACACTGAACTAGACTGGCTTTCTGGCTCCCCCGTATCAGATCCGAGGTGAAGCCAAGCTTTCTGAATGAGCACTTTCCCGTCTTGTGGCTAGAGCTGTATTCTTGCTAGCATCCTTTCCCATTGACACTTTATTCCTCTCCCTAGGATTTTTCTCTGTGTCCCGTCCCTAATCTATTATAGCTTCCTTTTTTTAAAAAAAAAATTGCTGCTCTCTCCTCTCCTCCAGTTTAAAAAACGAGCTGCCTGGCCCGTGCCTCCATCCACAGATGCTTGAAACGAATGTGTCGTGGCTGCTCTCCAGTGATTTTCTCTCCCCTCTCCCCAGAGAGAAAAACAAAAGGGTAAGTAAGGGTGGCTTGAGGGATTGGATCAGAAGGCCATGTTACTGGCATTTGCAGCTGTTTCTGGAGTGTAGAAGTCACTGGAGGAAAACTGTGTGCTCAGGGACCGAAGGAAATTGTTTGGCTCCAATCTGTCCCGAGTCACGTGGGGAGGAAGGCGTTCCTTGTTACTGTGGTTTCTACTCCGAAAAGATGATGCAGCCCTCTACAGAGAGTAGGTGTTGGAGGGGAGAGGCATGGGGCATTCACAGTGAGGTGACAGTGACCAAGAAAACAGAGGTAAATGCTCATGAAAGGCAAAAACAGGACAGTAACCCTCCCTTGGTCAGACTCTTCTCTGGGCTCTGGAGTGGACACGTGGACATTCAGACATAGGAATGGTTCCTGCTGTATTTCCAAGAGCCGGAAGGTGGGGTTGAGTCCATGAGCTTTCCATTTTCACCCGCTGGCAAAATAAAGATGGGTTTCTAGGTGCGAGAACCCACCGGGGGCCGTGGGTAAGCTCTTGGCCGCTCTCAACCAGCCTGCTGCTCCATCAGAGAAAGGCGTGGTGGCTTGCTTCTGCGAAGACTGCCGTCTTGGGAAGCTTATCGAGACAGTTCAACGTTGTTTGCACGGTCATCATTCTGAGTCAGAACTGCTCCGATGACGGCAGGTTACACGGGCAGCTGGGTACAGTGGACAAATGAGCGCCAACAGCTCCGAGCGCAAACGTTCTCAAATGGCTTTGGTGCCAGAGGCTAGCTCTGGTTTATGGGTGAACGGCTGAATTTATGCACTTGTGTTTTGCTGGTTTGGTATCCACCCAAGCACACACATCCTTGCGAACAAATCCTCACACCTCTTTGCACTCACCGGTTCCTGTCACGGGTATTTGAAGAAACCCCTTCAGTCGCTTGCTGCACATAGTGACCCGGTCAGCCCGTTTGAGCTTCAGAGGCTGTAAATCCTTGTGGGAGGGGAAAACCTCCTCATGGACTGTCTGGCGGGTTCAAACTGTTGCCATTTAAAGTGCCCCCCATGACACCACCGGGGCTTCACGAACTCTTTCCACACCCAGTCCACCCCAAGTACTCTCCCTGTCCCAGAGCCTGAGAGCTCAGAAGTGGGCAGCTGTGGTCACTTACCCAACATTCAGTCCAGCTTTCCTTGGGAACTATTTTAGTTTTCTTTTGGGTTCGCATATATTCCCTCCTCGCTGGGTTTTTTTTTTTTGGAAAGCTTGAGTTGATCGCTCTTTAAATATACTGCTTTCCTTACTCCAGTGAGGAAGCGGAAGCCCAGAAAGTAAAATGGTTTGCACAATTGCGGTGCTTTGTGCTTCGGGGGGAAATACCATACACGCAACCCTTTAATTTCAGTACAAGGCTTTGGGCCAAAGGACATGTATTACCAACATAATAACTGAAAGAAAAACCAACTTCTTAGGGAAGATTGGGGTTTGTAGGCCTGTCTGAAAGCCTTAATTTTGTAACTTGAGAACTAGGAATTTTGATGAAGGGGGAGCCAGAGAAGGTGAGAAGAAAGAACAGTTGTCTGGCACTGTTTCCGTTTGAATCTCCATGGCTGGCGAGGCAGGCAGCTGACCCAAATATGTAAGACTCTGAGATTCTGGCCACAGACAGAGCTTCCTTCAGGCAGCGGGCAGAGGCCGTCTCTCTTTTTAAGGCCCTTTCCTTCATAAGAAATATTTAAAATTCAATGATTACATTGGTATAAACATACCTTAATGATATTGTGTTAGTCTGGGTTGACTAGGGAAACAAATTCTGAGACACTCATATGTGTATAAGAAAAAGGTTTATCTACAAGAGCAATTGAATATTGAAAAAACATCCCAGTCCAGTCCCGATCAAGTCCATAAGTTTACTATTAGCCCATATGTCCAATACTAATCTATAAAGTCCTCTTCAGACTCACAAAATGCATGCAATGACACAGAATGCAGGAGAATCACAGGCCAGTGGGTAGAAAGTCTTTAGATCTAGTGGCGTTGTAAGCATCTCAGCGCTGGCAGGGGCCTCCATGTGGCTTCTTCGGCGCCAGAGGTCTGGTTGCATCAGGGTAGGTCCATGTGGCTTCTCCATCTCCCAGGGTGTAGCACCATGTGTCTTGTCAGTAGAGCGTCTCCAAGGGAATGAGCAGAGACAGTGTGTCTCCCGCCTCCCAGGAAGAAAACCACGGGAGTTCCCAGAGTTCTTAGGAGAAGGCCATGCCCACACAGAGGCCTTATTGGCTATGATCCAAATGACAGACTAGACTCCACCCCTTCACTACTAATCCTCGCAAGTTCCAAATTGACACCACATTATATAACTACCACAGATATGTAGTAAGATGTTGCCTTCAATCATAAAGTTCATTTTCCTTCCCCAGTATAAAAGCAATTAAACTATTTTCATAGCCGCCTAAACCAATTATGGTCTGCAGTTACTGTGCCTATTATGCCTACGGGAATAGTTGACACTGGCTCCACAGCCTTGGGAATAGTGCGTCGTGGCTGAAAAATGGAGGGTTGGGGTTTTTTGTTCGTTTGTTTTCAGCTTCTGTATGAAGTTCAGGTCTCCTCTGATTCCCTCATAATAAGAATCTTGGGACCATCCAGAGATAGCCCTCAAAACATGGATGTTGGCGTCTCATGATTAGGTGGTGGCATTACAAGACTTCTTAAAGTACTCCTGAGATCAACACACATGAATAAGTGGGAAGTAAAGAGAGAGAAGCAAGGAGCCCTGGTGGTGCTTGGCTGCCAGCCACAAGGTTGGTGGTTCAAATACACCAGCTACTCTGCAGGAGAAAGATGTGGCAGTCTGATTCTGTAAAGAGTACAGCCTAGGAAATCCTATAGCACAGTTCTATGTTGTCCTATAGGGTCACGATGAGTCGAAATCAATTGGAAGCAATAGGTGGTGGTGGGAAATAGGAGTGGAGGCCCTGAGTGGTACAAAGGTTTAATGTGCTTGGCTGCTAATAAAAGGTGGGAGGTTCGAATCTACCCAGAGGTCCCTCAATGAGGTTGAGGTTGAACATACTCCCATCCTCCAATCTTCCTATCAAATCTGACATTCTATATCTCAACTCTTTCTAACTTATTACAGTGGTTATTTAGCACTCACAGCTAATGTTCACAGTTATGGGGTGAGCAATGGCATGGGCCACACCTCAACTCACCCAGCTTTGGCAGGGAGAAGGAAAATCCAACTCCATATCAACCCAAGGCTGACAGCCACAAGGCAGAAGTCAGACATGCCTCCACCCTTCATCCTTTGTACACTTCACTATATTTCGCCGTTGGCTTCATTGAAGTCATGACTCAGAACTCACAGATAATTTCCATGAATATTGACTATTATCACAGATAATATTCATGACTATGAGGGCTTATTAGGGAATTTGACAGATTGACACAAGTCAGGATCATAAAACATCAAGAACACCATCCATGGTCCACAGCTGTGCCTTCCTCACCTGACAGCCAAGTTTTTGCCTCTCAACCTCTCAACCATGCAGCCCTTGACCTCTGCCTCCATGGGCCAGGAAGGCCACCAACTGCTCTCCCTCACGGTCTCACTGTCTCGGTGCTGCTCCTCATCTGTCTCAGGGTCCCCTTGCCTTGGCCTCTGGTCTTGGCTTGGCATGGCTTCTGCTGAACTCTGTCTCTTTAGGCAGGAGTTTCCAATACACCTTGTTGTGGGTTCTTCTTTCTCAGTGATCCTGGTAATTCTCTCCTCCTACATCTGAGATACTCTTTTATAGCCAGGGAATGTCAACGCTGACCCGTCCCTGAGCTAGAGCCTCCTGCACCAACCATTCGGTGACAGAGAAATGAATAGAACCATTATATTAGGAAATTTCATTTTACCACATGGAGCTATTAGGGAAGTTAATAGGTTATGATTCGGATGTCCCGTTCAGCTGAGAAATGTCCAGTTTACAGGTGTATAGCAGGGACAGTTTCTCCTCTGCTGTGCCCATAGGCAGGGCACTATCTGGCTCTTAGCTTCTTGGCCTAGTTTCTGGCCTATGTTGGCAATTTTACACAACTCTTTTAGGCATGCCAATAAATGCCCAAAAGGCACGCCACTCTGCTGTAAGTCTCAGCCCCATTGGAGCCTCAATTCCATCTCCAGTGGTCAGCCAACCCAGGTCCCCCAAGTAAGTGCCTGGAGCTCTCCACCCCGGAGGCTCCCAGCCTTGCTCACTCCGTGGGTTGGGAAGTCCACTGCTCTGTTTCATGTTCTGGCTCCTGGTTCTGTTGTGGCCGCTCTTCTGATGCCAGAGCGGTTTCCTGGTTTGTGGAGGTTTAATGAGCTTGAATCTTGGGGTTCACAGGATATGCTCCCCTCCTAGTTCTTCTCATTCATTGGTACTAATATCCCACGCCCGCCCGCGCCCTTCCTGCTTTCAGATGGCTCATTTTATACCAAGAGACGGCGATCACCATGGACCCCGACAGCAATCACTCACAGAGGAATCACATAATCCTCTCTTGATCCTCTCCCATAGTCTAGCCCAGAGCCATCCGAAAAAAGTCACTTGACTTTTGCTAGAAGAGCCCTACTCGATAATTCACTGCATTGCAATGGGTCACTGCATTGGCAGCGACTTGACAGCAATTGACAAAGCAGGAGAGGCCAGACAGGGGGGACACCATGATGACAAGGGTGACAGGGAAAGCATTTTTCTATTATGAGACAGTAGTTAAGGCATTTTCCTTCCTGAAAATCCTTATATGTTCTAACTTTAGCATTCGTTGTATAGAGGATAAGCAATGTACTAGAAATGCATAGCAATTCAGAGGGTTATCTTTTTGCCTCCCTTCTATTAAAGTATGATTTACACGTAGTCTTCTTTTTCTATTTAGGGAACATCTCTGGGAGTCTTGACAAAAGTACATAGGCATACAACCACAATCAACTTGTATGCACCTGCCCAAATTCCCTCCTATCTTTTTTGTAGCCACCCCTTTTCTTCACCCCAGGTAGACACTGATCTCTCTTCAGTCTCAAAGGTCTTACCCTTGCAAGAATATCATATAAATGAAGACCTACAGAGTCTGTCTTCTTGTTATTACTTCATGAATTTGAGATTTAACCATGTTGTCACATGGATCGAGAGTTTATTCCTTTTTATTATGGAGGGAGACCCCTCATACATGAGAGACACTTTGTCATTCAGACACTTCTTAAGGATACTTGGATTGTTTTCATTGTTCGGTGATATTGCGATTAAAGTCTCAACGAATATTCATGTACAGCATTTTGTGTGAGTGTAGATGTCCTTTCACTTGGATAAATACATCTTAGAATGGGATCACTGGGCCATATGAGAAGTATATAAACTCATTAAAAATTATTTGTATAGCCATTATGAAAAGCAATATCATGGAATAACTGGGAATAGGTATTCCATAGATGCCTACAATTCTTGTAACTCAAAGAGGTCAGAGCTACAACACAAGCAGACATGTGCTCCCCCATATTCATCACAGCTCAGTGACAAGAAGTTGGAAAACTCCCAAATGCCCGCCCATCAATAGAGGAACGAATAAAGAAACTTTGGCACATACACACAATGGAATATTATGCATCACTGAAGAATGATGAAATAGCAAAACACCTCATGACGTGCATAGACCTGGAGAACATTATGCAGAGTGAAGCAGGTCAACCACAAAAGGACAAATATTGTAAGAGACTGCTAGTATAAGGATAAAAACCATGACAAAGACTTGCACACCAAAGGGAACAAGTTTTACAGGTTTCCAAGGGAGGGAGGACAAGGATGGGGATCCGAAGCAGCAGACTAGAAGGTGGACAAGTATTAATGGGTGAAAGAGAGGGTGGGGTCCACAAGAGGGAGAAAAAAATTAGTGTGGGAGGGGGGTGGGCGAGGAGGGTGGGTTATAGAGTATGGGGAGGTGATGAATGGTTCGAATTGTTGAATACAGAGTTGATAGTCTGAAATAATATAAACTCCCCCATCTAATTTACACTAAAAATTCACACACACACACACGAAACCACTAACTGGTTTTCTAAAGTAACGTAGTCTTTCTCACTCCCATCAGCCATGGATGACCTTGTTGCTCGACACCCTCATCCATACTTGAAATGGCCCATTTTAAATTGCTAAACCATCGAGTGGTCAAATAGCTCATCGCAATGTTCACATTCCTTTTCTTCTGGTGGCCGCGCTGTGGTCTGGGCTGCAAACAGCAAGGTGGCGGTTGAAACCAGCAGCCACTCTGCACGAAAAACATGAGACCGTCAGCTCCCGGAAAGATTTACAGTCTTGAAATCGATTCCTTGGGGCCTCCTCACCCCTTACTATCACGACCCCAGTGCTGCTCCCCAGCCTGGACTAGACGGGAGCATTACATAGGTAAAGGCAAGAGATAAAACCCTCAACACATGGAACCCAGGAATAAGAATGGAAATATCAAAAGGGTAGAGAGAAGAGGGGGTGAGGTAGGTAGGAAGGGGGTACCTATTGCAATGAAAGGGACATGACCACATACCCCCATTCAGTGGGAAGAACAACAGAAACCAGAGGGGAAGGGAGATAGCGGTTGATGTGAGATATGAAAATAATAACAATCTATAATCTATCAAGGGGTCATGGAGGGTACAGAGGGAGGGAAAAAGAATTGATCCCAAGGGCTCAATGGAAAGTAAATGTCTCCAAAAGAATAATAGCAATATGTGTACTAATATATCAGATACAATTAATTATAACAAGAGTTGTAAGAGCCCCCATTAAAGTGATCTAAAATTAAAAGAAATCCATACATCAATTGTATCGAGCACATTTGTACATATGTTGCCATCACCATTTCTAAACATTTTCCTTCTGTTTGAGCCCTGGGATCTGCTCCTCTTTTTCCCCCTCCCACTCTCGTGAACCCTTGATAATTTGTAGATTATTTTTATTTTAATATTTTACACTGTCCACTGTCTCCATTCACCCACATTTCTGTTGTTTGTCCCCCTGGGTTGTGTGTGTGTTGGGGTTTTGTATGTGTTAGTCTGGGTAGATTGCAGAAACAAATCCATAGAAACTCATATGTGTATAAGGGAGAGTTTTATAGAAAGGGTAATTGTACATTAAGAAAGCATCCCAACTCAGTCCAGTCCAAGCCCATAGTTCTGATACTAGCCCATATGTCCGATACAAATCTATAAAGTCCTCTTCAGACTTATGAAACACATGCAATGACACCGAATGCAGGACGATCACAGGCCAGTGGGTAAGAAGTCTTGTGAATCCTGTGGCAGTGTAAGCATCTCGGTGCTGGTAGAGGCCTTTAAGTGACTTCTCTGACTTCAGAGATCTAGTTGCATCAGGATAGGTCCATGAGG
Organism: Tenrec ecaudatus; assembly: GCF_050624435.1. NCBI lineage: Eukaryota > Metazoa > Chordata > Mammalia > Afrosoricida > Tenrecidae > Tenrec > Tenrec ecaudatus. The sequence goes on from NC_134543.1 coordinate 33,579,759, forward strand.
CTTCTCCAGCTCCCAGGGCACTAGCGTAGTTCCCTGTGTCTTATCAACTACAATGTCTCCAGGGAGTGAGCAGAGAGAGAGAGAGAGAGAGGTGTCTACTGCCTCCAAGGAAATACAGGATTTCCCAGAATTCTCATTAGAAGGCCACACCCACACAGAGATCTCATTGGCTATGCTCCGGTTGACAGACTAGACTCCACCCCTTCACGCTTAATCCTCAGATTGACACCAGATTATATAACTACCACATTGTACTTCGTTCATTGTGATTGGTTCCCTCTTTCTTCTTCTTCTCTGCTGACCTTCCCCCTACCCTCATGTTCTCACTACTACAATTATTGTTCCTGAGGGCTTTATCTGTCCTGGATTCTGCATGTCAAGAGCTCTTATGTGTTCCAGTGCACATACTCTAGTCTAGCCAGATTTGTAAGATAGAACTAGAGTCATGATAGTCGGCGGGGAGGAGGAAACATTAAAGAAATGTGTATTTTGTTGGTGCTACAACGTACCCTGGATGGCTCATCCCTTCCTTGTGATCCTTCTGTGAGGGGACGTCCAATTGTCTGTAGATGTTTTCTTTTTTAAATTGGGCAAGCCAACATTTTTTATTTCTAAGATACTTAGAAATACCTAGGCAATTGTGATAGGTGGTTAAGCAATAGGCTGCTACTGAAAGTTTTATTGGTTTGAACCTACTAATCCCTCCTCAGGAGAGATGGTGCAGTCTGCTTCTGTAAAGAATGCCGGCCTTGGAAATGAGCCTCTGAGACAGTTCTCCTCTGCCCCACAGAATCACCATAAGTTAGTAATGTTGATGGCAATAGACTTTTGAGTATCAAATGCCTGAGACCCTTTGCAGGGCAACCCTTGACAAGGACAGTGGGGGCACCCTTTTCCTTCCACCAGACCCAACACTGCTGACCTCTAGAGAGGTCAAACAAAACAAAACCCTAAGATGATAACTTCACTAGACCCAAATAGAGGGCAAGAGAATGAAGAGGAAAGCGAAAAAGAATGAGAATGTTTGGGGGGCAGAGGGGGGTTGTTAAGGTTTGTCGGGACAGAGAGGACCACAAGTTTGGAGCTGGTGTGCTTGCAAAGATGATTCTCATTTGGCTTAGCGTGCTGGCCAAGCTAACGCCTACATTTCCTACTTCCCCGAACCTCTGTACGCGCATTCCCATTGCCTTTCGGGCTCTGATGGAAAACTACCTTCAGTTACATTTTGCTAAATGAACTAGCCCGAGCGAGCTCTATTAAGTTAGCCTCATCAATCAGCTTCTCTGTTCCTTAATCATTTATTCTGCCTTTCCCTGGCCTCGCTCCCACGTATCTCTTTTCCTGTGTGGAGCTATCCATGATGGAACACAGTGTCCTCGTTCACAGCACCACGTGTCACCGTACGCCCTCTCTGCCGTCTCTCCTCAGCAATGGCGCCCCAGTCCTCCTTCCCAAGGGCCTCTCTTTAGTGGAACGTGTTTTAGACACCACTTTGTTCTCACCTCTGTCTTTAGATAGACGCTGGGCTAAATCTTATCTAGGTACTTCTCAGTGATTCTTTCTTTGCCCTAAAAACTTGGCAAACTTCTCTCTTTTTTTTAATCATTTTACTGGGGGCTCGTACAATTCTTATCACAATCCATCCATCCATCCATTGTGTCAAGCACATTTGTACATTTGTTGCCATCGTTATTTACAAAACATTTACTTTCTACTTGAGCCCTTAATATCAGCTCCTCATTTCCCCCCTCTCTCCCCAGTACCCCCTCCCTCATGAACCCTTCCTAATTCATAAATTATTATTATTTTGTCTTGGCAAACTTCTTTAGGCAAGAATGACATATGGTGTAATCCCTACACCAGGAAACTCCCACTTAAAATGTGCCTGGAAGGGAACTTGGGATCTGGAAGCTGCAAGTAGGTGCTAACGGGTGAAAGAACTGTTAGGAGACCTACCTCAAGCCTACATGTAAGCAAGATTTCAGAGCTGGCCAACTTAATCTTCAGCCCTCAGCTCTATTGCCAGGTCTCACCACCCTCTTCTTACAGGTTGTCAATTCTTCCTTCCTCCTCCTGGAAGTTCTGGTCACCCTTCCCTGGCCTGGCCACATTAGACAGGTAGGAAGATTCTGGATTGAATAGTCTAATTTGAACCTTGTTTAAATTCACATTTAATTAGCTCTCAACCGCTGAAAAATGGGCTATGTCACTGATAAAGCTGTATCGCTGAAAAAGGGGCAGGTACACAGCCTCTGTCACGTTGATTGAGACTCACAGCAACCTAAGTACGGCAGAGTGAAGCATTGCCTGGTCCTGCGTCACCTTCGTGATCACTGGTGTGTTTCGGTCTGCCACTGCAGCTACTGAGCCAATCCAGCCCACTGACCCTTGTTGGCCCTCTGTTTCCCCAAACATGATGTCTTCCTCAAGCAACTGATCATTCCTGATGGTCAGTCCAAAACAAAGGCGCGCAGCAGTGCTCTGTTACAGGCCATCCGTAGTAGAGAGGGTGGATGCTGCTAGTTCCCGAGAATGATAATAATTGCAACTAAGGTTGCCATTATGACCTCATTTAAATGATCTTTGTCTTGTTCTTTATCGGTTTAAGACTTAGCCAGTGTTCTCCTCAAGTTATATTTGAGATTTGGAGTCTGTGTGTGGTTACATTATTTCGTGTAACTAGGAGATATAAAAATGTAGGGGTGGAGTCTAGCCTGTCAGTCAGGTCACAGCTTGATGGAACTTCCTTGTGGGTGTGGTCTTCTCTTAAGGGAGGTTCTGGGAACCTCCCCCTCTTTCTCAGCCTTTACCTTCCTATTGATGAGCCACTCTGAGACTTGTGCGAGCCCTGGAGATGTGTCCACTGCCATTGGATCCACAGGACTTTGCATCCACCAGCCTGTGATATTCCTGCATTCTGCATCATTGCATGATTCTGAAGAAAGATTTATGGACTAGTGTGGGGACTTGTGGGCTTGATTTTGACTGGGCCGTGATGTTTGCTTGATATATAACTACATCGTGATATAAATATAACTCTTGATATAACTACATCTCTCTTACACATATATGAATATCACTGAATTTGTTTCTCTAGTCCACCCAGCCTAACACAGGGTCTCTTTTATACCCTAAAACGCCACCATGCTTTGGTTGTCTTGCCACGCTCCTGGCAATCAGATAAGCCTGTGTGAAACTACTGCATGTTGTTTGCTGGAGAGAACTAGTTAGCAACTAGAACAATGTCCAGTCCTGTGAGTAAGATCATCTTAGATCATCCTGCCTTAGTCATTCCCCAGGATGATTCCAGGTTCATGAGTGATCCCAGGTAAGGCAGTCAGAAGAACTGCCCAGCGGAGCCCAACCTCAATTGCAGAACTATAAACAGATATAAATGGTTGCTTTCATTTGCTAAGTCATGGGCCAGTTTGTTAAGCAATAACAGAAGGCCCTGGTGGCATAGTGGGTTACATGCTGGGCTGCTGACCACATTTGGCAGTCGGAAACCACAGCCACTGGAAGGGATAAAGACGCCATCAAGATTTACAGTCTCAGAAACCCGCAGGACTTACTCTACTCTGTCCTCTAGGGCAGTGGCTCTCAAGCTTCCTCATGCAGCAACCCTTTCAGACAGTTCCTCATGTGGTGGTGACTGCCCCACCTCCAACATAAAATGATTTTCGTTGCTACTTCCTCACTGTTATTTGTTACTCTGATGCATCGGGTGACCCCTGTGAAAGAATCAATGGACCCCCCCAAAGGGGTGGAGACCCACAGGTTGAGAACCACTGCTCTAGGGTTACTGAGGCAGAATCGACTGAATGGCAGTGCGTTTGGGTTTTTTGGTTTTAAGGACCCTGGTCATGCAATGATGAAGCACTTGGGCACGAACGGAAAGGTTGGTGGCTCTGTAGGAGAGAAGACGGCTTCCGTGAAGACTATAGTTCAGAAACCTGATGCTACCATTCTATCCTGTCACACAGGGCCACTATGAGTTGGCATTCACTCAGTGGTGCCCAACAACAGACAACAGCAATGATCATCTAAGGTCAGCCACTTGGAAAATGAAATTCTTTCCATTTCCTGCAATCCAGATTTCTGGGTCCCTGGAATTGTGGTGAGCCCTGAAGACCATTTGCCCTCAGGTGTCCTTTAGAACCTTGGACCTTTAAGGAACTGGTTTTCCTGGAGTTATCTTCAGGTCAAACAGAGATCCAGTGAACAGGTGAGAGAAGACCACTGTGCCTCAGGCCTTGGTCTTTTTGGGAGAGCTGTCTATGAACTCCCAGGTCAGCCGGGAAGCTTTGTTTTAGGATCTGTGGCATGTTTTCAAGAACTTTGCTTTTACAACTGACTGAGCCTGAAAACTCGCATGCGCTCTGGCTCCATCTCCTGAGAAACCTTCATGACAAGAATTGTCAAGGCCTTTGAGGAGCCGACTCTGACCAGAACCCACATAGATCTCCTGTTTCCACTGTCTCCTCTTTGGGGCTGCCTGATTCAGATTGTATCCATTCACAATAAAGACAATTGTGTTACATACATTTTTGGTGTTTCGCTGAGCATTTAGGTTTGTGACATAATAAAGTTCCCCGTAAGCCATTGAGGACCTATTTCTAGTGTTCCCACTGTCTTGTTCTACAATATTAGACAATTCATGGATCGTCTGCACCTCAATTATATCACAGCCAAGAATAGTGCCATGCATCTCAGAGGGATGCTCTGAAAAGGGTTGTTCTTGTGGAATGTTTCTACGTGAAGTTGCGTGGGATGGAAAGTTTGGCTGCATATTTAGAAAGAGTGTCTATTTTGATAAGGTTGACTAATATGGGTTCTCTATTTGAGGCTGCCCTTAAATAGATTTACTGTCAGTCTGTTCTAGTTTTGTTAGCAGACAGTTTTCAGACTACTGATTGCTGCCTTCTTTCCACTTGTCTATCCTGCCATCCTCTTTCTCCGCCCCCCACCCCTACCCCCACCCCCACCCCATGCCCTTCCTGTTCTGTTTAGGAGGGCTGTTTGGGAGAGGAGACGAGGTAAGGTAATGCAGCTTTGTATAGCCTTTGTCTTCTCCATTTAGCAGAGTCTGAATCTTATTGGTGTCTCTTGCTCTAGCACAGTACCCTATCTCTAGTAGGTGCTCAATTCATATTGAGGGATAGAATCACTAAACTGTAAATACTTGCACAACAGGGTCCACAGAAGGCGTAATTTCATTTGTTTCAGAAAGATGAAGAGCTACTATTTAAAAGAGGCCCCGCTGAACCCTGTGCCTAGGAAGAGGCTCGTGCCAGGACATTGGGACATATCTTATTTTGAAAATATCCTCTGAGTGGGCTCTTGGGTTAGGCCAGGATGTAGAAAGTGGTGACCCATTGGTCTGGAGGAAGGAAGCAAGTCGGGAACCTTTTATGACTAAAGCTTGGTACAATCCCGGTATGTGGTTGACTGCTAGGGAGAGGGTGGAGAAATGTATGTTGGGGGCCATAGGCCATCCTGAATAAAAGAATCTAATATCTAGACTACATCTGTCTTGGAGTTCAACACTTTTGAATACTGCCAGTGCCTGAGATGATCCCAACCAACGTCAGCAGGCAAAAAGAGATATTAAGGCTTCCCAGAGGGTAACTCAGATTGATGGCTAAGGAACCTGGTTCAACACCAGCCTTGAGACCACCTTATGGTGAAGACTGGTTTGGACAAAGTATGCCTCCAGCAGAAATCTCTCGTGACCTTGTCATCTAACACCCACTTGAGGGAGCTTTGGAAATAAAAACTCTAAGAAGGTATGAAACACACAAATTAAACATTAGAAGGCCTCTAGCGTTATGGGAAGCCAAGAACTCTGATCTATTGTAACACGCTGATCTAGAGTAATACAGCTCTGTTGTAACCTGTTTACATTAGGTAATCTTGCTGGCATTTGAAATACCAGTGGCAGCTTCTAGCATCGCAATAACACACAAGCCACCACAGCACGACAAACTGACAGACATGTGATGCTCTGAGGACTAAGGCATGAATAACCCAAGCCATGTTATTTTCAATTCCCTCATGTGTATGAGGGACGCCAGAGTCAGACGTCGGAGAAGGAAGACCAAGGAAAAGTCAGTGCATCGGAACCATGGTGCTGGCAAAGAAGCTGGGAAGTGCCTTGGACTTCCAGCAGGATCAACAAAGCAGTCTTGGAAGAAGTACGGCCAGAGGGCTCTGTAGAGCCAAGGATGACAGGACTTTGTCTTACAAACTTTGGACATGCTGTCAGGAGAGACCAGTCCCTGGAGAAGGACATCATGCTTGGGAAAGCAGAGGGGCAGCAAGGAAGGTCCTCACTGAGATGGACTGACACAGTGGCTGCAACAATGGACTCAAGCCTGGGCACAATTGTGGGGATGGCGCAGGACTGGGCAGTGTTTCGTTCTGTTGTGCATAGGGTTGCTATGGGTTGGAACTGACTCAATAGAAGCTACAACAAAAACAATAGGGCATACCTACACAGCGGAGCACGTGAAGGATTTAGGATTGTCATCAGAGGTGGTCCTCAGGCCAGGAAACTCAATCTCACATGGCAAATCAAGGGCTCAAGTTGTTTGATTAGAAAGACGTGGAGGGAAGAGTGGGGAGTTATTGCTTAATACCTGTAAAGCCAATTATGACGGATGGTAATCCCATGTATATCAAACTGTATTGTGTTCCTTAGGGTTTTCAATAGTTCTTTATTCAGTAGATCACTAGGCTTTCCTCCAAGATGCCTCTGGGTGAATCTGAAGTCGTGGTCTTTTAGTTAGCAGTTGAATACATTAGCTGTTTATTCTACCCAGATTCATCTACTTTGATAAGCATTTCCATTATAAATATATATATACACACACAATAATGTGATGAACTTAATATCCCTAAATTGTACAAAAACGGTTCAAACCAAACTCAGACGCATTGCCATCAAGTCCATGCTGATTCACAGTGACCCCCTGTGGATTTCCGAGACTGTCACTGTTTATGAGAGTAGAATAACTTATTTTGTTATGTGTCCTTTACAACCACCATTTGTCAGTTCGTCATACAGTGTTGACGTGTTATGTTGTATGATGTTGGAAGCTATGTCACTGGTATTTCTGAAGAAGAATGGATACATTTGAAATTTGGTGCTGGTTTCCGTATTGAATGTGCAACATTCACATGCATATGAAGCAATTGAAAAGACCCATGGCCTGGAAGGGGGCGGGGAGTGGGGAAGGAGGGGAGCTGATGCCAGGGGCTTGGGTGGAGAGCGGATGTTTTGAGAATGATGAGGGCAATGAATGTACAAATGTGCTTTACACAATTGATATATGTATGGATTGGGATAAGAGTTGTAGGTGCCTCTAATAAAATGATTTTTAAAAAAAGAAAGAAAAGACCACATCCTCCGCCAGGCCCCTTATTCTTCAAAGTGGCATCTTGGTTCTTCCATTTCTTGGCGTAGTTGAGTAAGTGCTTAAGCAAGGTCTTGGCAGCAGATTTACCCGATGCAATGCGTCTTTTGATTTCTTGACTGCTGCTTCTGTGAGCATCGGCTGTGGATGTAGGCAAAATGAAACTTTGATGATGATGTGAGTCTTTTCTCTCTTTATCATGAAGGTCCAGTTGTGAGGCGTTTTGTTCTGTTTATGGTGAGGTGTCATCCACACTGGAAGCTTAATCTGTGATCGTCATCAGCAAGTGCTTCAAACCCTTTCAGCAAGTCAGGCTGTGCCGTCTACCCATAGATGGTTATTAATCATCCTTCTTCCAATCCGGATGCGGAGATCTACCACATGCAGGGAAGTTTCTCAGATTGCTTACATGCAGATTGAGTAAGTATGGTGAGGGGACACAAACCTAATGCCTACCTTTCCTGATTTCAAACCATGCAATATTTCCTTGTTCTTCTCAAACGACTGCTTCTTGGCCCATGAACAAGCTCCCCATGAGCACAATGAACTAGAATTCCCATTCTTCTCAATGCCATCTATAGTTTCTGATGACCCACGCTGTCCAACGCCTTTGCATCGTCAATAAAACACATGCAAAGGTTTTTTCTAGTATCTTCTGCTTTCCGCCAAGGTCCATGTGACACAAGCAACAATTTCCCTCGTTCCACATCCTCTTCTGACTCTGTCTGGAATCGCTGGCAGCTTCTTGTCAAGGTGCTGCTGCAACTGCTGTTGAATGATCTTCAGTGAAATGTCACGTGCACGTGACCTCAACGATATTGAGCTATAATTTGCACATTCTGCTGGACCATCTTTCTTTGGTACAAATATGGGTCTCTGCCACGCAGTTGGTCGGGAAGCTGCCTTCCTAATTCCTGGCACAGATGAGTGAGTGTGTCCAGTTCTTCAAACACTTAATAAAACATTTCGATTGGTGTTCTGTCAGTTCCTGAAGTTTCAATTCCTGAAGCTTTCAAGGGTAGCTTGGGCTTCTTCCTTCAGTGCCATTGGCTCTTGATCATGCGCTACCTCTTGAAATGGTTGAGTGTCACTAGTTGTTTTTGGAATAGTGAGTCTGGGTGCTCTTCCCATCTTTTCATGCTTCCTGAACCATTCGATCCTTTGCCCATCATCTTTCCATATTGCAACTCTAGGCCCTGATTTTTTTTCTTGAGGTTTTTTTCCAGTTTAGGATACGCTGAGCGTCCTCTTACTTTCTAGTTTTCTTATTCTAGGTCTTGCACATTTCACTGTAATACTTTGCCTTATCTTCGTGAGCTGCTCTTTGAAATATTGTGTCGGTACCTTTACTTCCATTTGCTTCAGCTGCTCTATGATTAAGAGCAAACTTCAGGGTCTCTTCGGACACCCCCTTTGGTCCTTTCTTTCCAGCTTTTGAATGGCTGTTTGGTTTCTCGTGTGTGGTGTCCTTTATGTCATCCCACAGGTCAGCAGGTCTTCTGTAGTTAGGGTTCAATGGGTCAAATCTATTCTTGGGCTGTTCTTGAAATCCCAGTGGGATATATGCAAGGTCGTATTTTGGCACTCGTGGATCTGTTTTAATTTTTTTCATCCTCTATTTTAACTTATTTAGAGCAATTGATTATTCCACATTCAGCCCCTGGTCCCATTTTGCCTCATGTTACTGAGCTTGCCCATCATCTCTTCCCACAGGTGTGGTCAATTTGATATTTGTGTGTTCCATCTGGAAAGTCCATGTGCATAGTCACTATAGATGCCATTGAAAAAAGCATTTGTGATAAAGAACTCATTTGTCTTATAAATTGTATTGTGTGGTCGCCAGCTTCATTTCTTTTATGAAGACCATGCTTTCTAACTATTGTTCTTTCCCCGTGGTTTCTAACGTTTGCATTCCAGTAGACAATAAGTATCAAGGTCTCTGGACTGCATGTCGGATCAATTTCAGACTGAAGGAATTGGCAGAATTCTTCAGTTTATTCCACTTTAACTCGAGTGGTTGGTGTATAAATATGAATAGCGGTTGCATTGGCCAGATTGCCTTGTATGCACAGAAACAGCATTACACTTCAAGCTAGATCTTGAAATGTTCTTGTGACAAATTCACCTTAAATTTGCCATTCCTGGTATAGTAAACCATATGCTTGTCTGATTAAAATGACCAATACCGGCTCTTTCAGCTCATTAATGTCTAGACTATCTATCTTTATGCGTTCCATTTTTGATGATTTCCAGTTTTCTTGGATCCCTACTCTATTCCTATTGGCATATAATTTGTGTAATATGTTGATCTTGAAATAGTAGGGGAAGCTAATACTTTATGGTCTCTGCATCCAGATTCTTTGTCAAGTATTTATTTCCCAATAAGTATTCATGTACCTCAATTAAGAAAGTTCTTATGTTTTATATATATATATATATATATATATATATATATATATATATATATATATATATATATATATATATATATATATATATATATATAAAAGGTAGCATAAATGATGGAAAGAAGAACTCTGGTCTAGTAGTAATAATAGCCGTGTTCTGAGCTGTATAATCAGGCATGTCACTTATTTCCTCGGCACTCTGGTGTTCTGATCTGTAAATGGGGAAGTTGGTCTAATGGTCTCTTATCTGGGTCTCTTTGCTCTATGTGTGAGGCACGGGGCTGCTAATCACAAGCTGGTGGTGCAACATCTCTCACTGCTCCCAGGGTCAAAAAGAAGAGGTTATCTGCTCTTCTAAAGATTTACAGAAAAAAAAAATTCATAGTTTCAGAAATCCTACCTAGGGTCACTACATGTCAGAATTGACTGATGGTAGTGGGCAGGGAGTCTGGGTCTCTATGAGTCTTACTTTGGGGAGTAACCTCTGTAAGATACAGGGCATTTACTTAAGAGATCTGTACTAACTATAAAGAAAACACAATGCCTACCAAGAAAATAACATTACTACCACCACCACCCCACCCCTCCCCACCACCACCCCCACACACAAAATCCAACCTGTCTCTTTAAACAATCCGTGTGTCCTGCTTTGGAATCTGGGTCCTGAATCTTCTTGCTTTGGAAATGAGCAATAGGTAACTTGGCAGAAGACAGAACAGGTGCGGGCGCGGTGTGATGGGGGCTCTGGAGAAGTGGCAGACTTGCTTTCCTGAAATAAGCCTCAGGCTTTGGCCAAATGACTTGTGTAGCTTTCCAGAAATAAAAGTCCTCATGGTATATAGAAGCTCATTAAAGGGTCTTTAAAATGGGCTCTAGGATTGGCCCAAAGCAGGGAATGTCATGCAACTTTCCTCCTCCCCCTCTTCCTCTCTTCTCTCTGCTCTATAGGGGCCTTTACACAAAAAGCCGCGAGGCGATGGGACCCTCTGGTCAGGGACAACTGGTTCCCTCGTTTAGTTCAAACAGGCTCTTTGTTTGGAGCACCTGATGTTACTGGAGTGGTAACAGATTTGAAAGAACCGCTTCCTCGTACGCAGGTGAAATCTAGACATTGAATCGGGAAGACGGAAGAATTGGTTCATGCGAATGATGGAGCTGGAAAAGAAGATGAAGGTGTCAGGGACTCCCAAATGTATCTTGGAAGAAGCACAGTCAGAATGCTCCTTTGGAATCAGAGGTGCTGAGACCTCACCTCCTGTGCTTTGGACATGCTACCCGGAGCGGTTACTCCCTGCAGAAAGATAGTGCACGAGACTAAGTGATGGGTAGCGTGAAAGAAGAAGCCCCTCAACAAGATGGATTGACACTGCAGCAGCAAGGCGCCCTCACGTCACAATCGTGAGGAGGGTGCGGGCCTGGGCAGCGTTGTGTTCTACTGCACACAGGCTCGCTGTGAGTTGAATCGACGTGATGGCACCTAATCACAACAACTGAATGGTTGAGGCTTGGGAAATTCCGAGGCAAAGGCCGGCGGACCTGGGCAGGGAGCCTGCATACTGTTTCTGGGTCATGGTGCCATGGGATGACACAACTCCAGCTGCCTCTGTTTGTATCTCAGCTCAAGATTCCGGTGCCCCAGGAAGAGGCTGGTGAACCCAGCTTAGGTCCTGTGCGCACTCGGAGTCAGGGCTGGAGTCCTGTGGTAAAGCCTCACCAGGAACATTTACATGGAGTGGGGCAGCTTTCCCAACAGTGAGTGTGGCACAGTGGGGTTTGGAGACTGTTACTGGAAGGAGGTGGAGGAGGAGGAGACGAATGCTAGTCTTCCCGAGGCTCTAGAATTGCGCTGGGAAAACAACAAGTAAGAATGTCAATCCGTGCCACCAAAGAGCTCCCTCCCCAATTATGATGGAGAGCCAGCTGGCCCAGATAATGGCATACAATGGTTGGTTTATGCCCCAGATGCCTCCCCTAGACAGAGTGTGCCAACTCTTTCCTTTGCCTTCCTCTCAACCTTATACATAGTTGGCGTGCAATGGCATTTCTAGGAAGGATGGATGGATGGATGGATGGATGGATGGATGGATGGATGGATGGATGGATGGATGGATGCATGGGTGGGTGGGTGGATGGATGGGTGGATGGATGGATGGATGGGTGGATGGATGGGTGGATGGATGGATGGGTGGATGGATGGATGGATGGATGGATGGATGGATGGGTGGGTGGATGGGTGGATGGATGGATGGATAATTGGCACAGCTCTACCATGGGCTGAGAAACTTCTGTTGTACATTAATCAGAGTTCAACTGGTTTAGAAACTAATTAATTACAAATCTTTTATATGCAAATAACTGAAGCCCACCACAGCTATCTTTAGCATAAGGTGGGCTTGCAAGGGGCACCATTTCAAGGAAGTAGGGGCAGACTTGAACCACAGCATCCCTGCAGCGACCCTCAGCCTTGTGTCCCTGGTCCTCTGGGAAGAACAGCGCTGCTCTATCCTCCGGCTACAGGCTGGCATTCTCTGATTTTCAGCCCACATTGTTAGAAAATAGCTACCCATTCCTCCAGGATGGCTGTCTTCTCCAGCGTGACAAAGACTGAGTTTCCTTCATCCCCACTGCAGATTTTGAGAGCAGGAACGTGGAGCAGGAGTTCTCACCTGGCTCAATCAAGTCGAGTCAAAACGGCTCCCTGGGATTTGAAGGAGAATGCCTGCTTCCATGTAGACTTGGCTAAAGGAACCTCTCCTCAAAGAGAAGGGAAATTTGAGCAAACAACCTAATCGGGCCTCCTCCCGTTGCTTCCATTTACCCACTACTTCAAGGACACTTGATGTCCAGCATCTCATTTGAAACTAGCGCAGCCCCAGAGATAGGCAATGCAGGTACTAATGTGCTTATTTTTATATCTACTTTATTTCATTCAAGGAGCCTTGACGGTGCTCTGGGCTAAGTGTCGGGCTGCTAATGGCAAGGTTGCTGGTTCTAACTCATCAGCAGCTCTAAGGGAGAAAGAGAAGGCGATCTGCACCCATAAAGTTACCATCTGGGAAGCCCTAGGGTCACTATGAGGCAGGAAGCCAATGAGATGACATGCTGTAGGGTTCTTTCATTCTGTCTGGAAGGTTATTAAAAAAATTTCTCTCTTCCGTTTGATTTTACGTTTATTGATAGTAGAGACCATATGCTATTTTATCTTGGCTTTGATATTCCTAGTAGTCAGCTCTGGGCCTTGTTTGTGAACTGCCCAGCAGAACTGCTAATGGCTTTGAACCATCAACCTTTGGTTAGCAGGCAATCCCTTAATTACTGCACCACCAGGGCTCTGTGCTTATCAGGTATTTAATAAATTGAATTCCTATTTTACAGATGGGAAACAGAGCTCCAGAGAAGCCCCTGAGAGCCTCTTGGTAATATAACCACTTCCTCCAGGCTCCCACCCGAGAGCAAGGGTCTCCCCCAGCATGAACAGATCATCCTTTATCGCAGAGTGCCTGAGATCTGACGTGAGCAGCCGGTGCCTGACAGTCTCTGGGCAAACAACCTCTGACATAGGATACTAAAATGGGAGTGTACCGTCAGGCGGGCCAGGCCTGCAGGTGCTGAGAGAGGAGGCTTTCCCTGGGGTAGTCAGGAAAGTTGTCCTAGATGGAGGACCTTTTGAGCTCGCGCTGACAGATGTGTTGGAATTCCTGGTGGGGAGCCCTGGTTTTCAGAAAGTGGAGTTATGACAGCATGGCTTTGACGAGATGGGGTCTGATAAAGGCCACTCAGCAGGCTGATTTCAGGCTTACCAACGGAGAGGTCCTTTGACATCCCCGGTTCTCAAGATTCTTTCCCCCCAGCTTGCTGGCAGTATCCATTCCTCTGTTCAGCTCGATTTCTTTAGAGCCGTGGTTCTCGACCTTCCTCACGCTGCGACCCTTTCATACAGTTCCTCGTGTTGTGGTGACCCCCCAGCCATAAAGCTGTTTTTGTGGCTACTTCATCACTGTCATTTTGCCACTGTGATGAATCGGGTGACCCCTGCGAAAGGGTTGTTTGACCCCCAAAGGGGTCATGACCCACAGGTTGAGAACCGCTGCGTTAGCTCTAGAGGCAACCTGGAGGCGTTCGCTGGCATCATCCATTGCCGCTGAGCAGTGCAGATGGTCAGCACCCTCAGCTGCGAACTGCAAGGTGTGAGGTTGGAGTCCATCGAAGGCATCATAGAAGACAAGCCTGGGGACCGACTTGTGAAAACCCAGCCATGGAGAACCTTAGGAAGCACAGGTCTCACGGACACATGCGGACTCGCCAGGAGTCGGAACCACCTTGATGGTAATTGTGGTCTTTGTGTTTTCCTGCTGACACCCTAGCGGTGGGTGCCAAAGAGGGGGAGGCCAGTGAGCCCCAGAGGGAGGGAGAGAACCGGAGGGCAGATACAGCACCGGCTGAAGCTCGGCCTGTGCACGTAGAGCTGTGAGGAGGAGGGACGGGAAGAGAGGGGTCATTGGAGTAATTGGAGTGACAAGCGGCAACTGCATGTGGCTGCAGGTTATTAATAGGCACTAGAACATATCTTTACAACCAGTGACCTAAGCGAAGCAGAAGAACAATGACAGAGCGCCAACGCCGAGCCCCAAATGAAAGGCACCTCAAGTGGGCACATTGCCCCTGGGGAGTGCCGTTCACCCAGTTTAGTAAGAGCAGCTATGGTTAGTCACCAGTCTTGTGACAGCTGATGTTGCAACCCGGCCCTGGGCATGCGCAGCTCTGCTCCCCTGAAGAAGGAGGAGGAGGAGGGAGGGAGGGAAGGAAGGAAGGAAGGAAGGAAGGAAGGAAGGAAGGAAGGAAGGAAGGAAGGAAGGAAGGAAGGAAGGAAGGAAGGGATAGATGATGATTGATAGCTGGCTAGCTAGCTAGACAGACAGAGCTAAAGGAACGAGGGAGACAGACAGATGCCAGGCTGCTTATCTCAAAGGCCAATCTCAATGATTTTTATCCTCACTTTCCTGTCTCATGCCTGACTGGGGAAGTTGCTTGCTCCATCTAACCATGAAAGAGAAACAACTTACTGTCTCCCACAGGCCAAAGTAGAGCATGGGACTCTAAAAACCAAGAGATAATAATCCATAAAACCAGATTTCTGACCCTGACACTGGAAGGTGGTTTGGAGATGGGAGTCGCTGGTGAGAATGGTGACATGAATATGGGGACTGAGCCCAAATCCCATACGTCCTCAACTCTCTTCAGACCCAAGAAGACTCCTCTGTCCATCCTCCATGCCAAGAGGGAACCTCTGGACTAGAGATTCTCTGAAGTCGGGGCTAACCTGAGTCTGAAAGGGAGGATTTCAACTTGGACCCTGGCTCTGAGGACGGAGTCGTGGCATCTGACCTCTGATTTTCAGAGGGAGAAAGGGAAGGGTCCAGAGGAAGAGTGGGCAGGCTGCCCCAGGTGTGACTGTTTAAAGATGGAGGCTTGACTGGGGACAGAGTTCTTATAAGGAGCTCTGGGTAGTGCAAGGAGTTAAGCGCTTGCTACTAGGGGGGAAGGTTGGTGGTTTGAATCATTCAGAGACACTTTGGAAGGCAGGGCTGGGGAGCGGCACCCTGAAAGCTACAACCTGGAGAGCCCGATGGAGGAGCTGGCTGTTCTCTGCATGCCCTGGGTCCCCACGAGTCAGAATCAACAATGGCACTGATCACAGCAATGGTAGGGCCTTCATCTAGGGATGTGGGGCAATGTGCCTCCAACCCATATTGAGTTGTGTAAGGATTCCCTGAGCACAGATTATTTTTGAAATGATATTTTACTTATTTGGTAATATACACAGCCAACTATACTCCCACTCCTAATTTCTACATGACTCGTTCAACAACATTGGTTCCACTCTTCACATGGCTTCAGCATGTTTACCCTAATCGTTTTGCCAAGGTTGATGTAGGCTCTCTGCCCCTTAATGTTCCCATCCCAGGCTCTCTATGGAGATCATTCCTTTTAAAAAATTGTTTAATTGGGACATGATATTCATATGAATGTATGAATACCATACAATTCCATAGTTGAATCATATCAAGAAGAGTTATATAGTCATTACCACAATCCATTTTAAAGTGGTTTCTTCTTTCTTGTCCTCCTTGTTATGAGCGCCCCATTTCCCTGCAATGTCCCTTGCCATACCCCCAAGAAACCATTCATCCCCTTATTGTCTCTATAGATTCTCCCATCCTAGATTTTATACACTGAAAAAGTACAACAACAATAAACAAACAAAAGCAACAATAAAATAGAGAAAAACCTCAATCAAAAAGAAAGCAGAAAATATTAAAAATTAGAACAACTTTAAAATGAGTCGAATGAGAGATGACATGATAAAATGTTAGATTTGAAGCTAACTACCTCAGCCACAATCCAATTTCCAGTGCACTCTGCATGACAGCAAAGCTGTTACAATCGGGGTCTATGTTCAGAAGGGATGAGCCAGGGGTTTAAACCATATATATTTCCCTTCAAGGTTTTTTTTTAAACTGGTACAACTTTTCAATGGGTCAAAATGGGGATCAAATGAGAAGTTACAATTTAACCCAATTACTGCAATACTCTTTGTGAAGTACCAACGCGATTCACACTCCTGCATTATGGAGTGCGGGGGTTCACTGCAGGATCGATCTATGTGGACCCTGCAAATGGATTGAGGGCTTCCATTGTCAGTTCATGGAGCTAATTTTTTTCCTTTTTTTTGAAAAAAAATCATTTTGTTGGGGGCTCGTACAGCTCTTATCACAATCCATATATCCATCCATTGTGTCAAGTACATTTGTACATTTGTAGCCATCATCATTTTCAAAACATTTGCTTTCTATTTGAGCCCTTGGTATCAACTCCTCATTCCGCCCCCCCTCATGAACCTGTGATAATTCACAAATTGTTATTAATCTTTCATGTCTTATACTGGTCCATGTCTCCCTGGGAGGGGAGTTATATGTAGATCATTGTGATCAGTTCCTCCTTCCCCTCCCCCCACCTTTCTCTTCCCCTCCTGGTATGGCTACTCTCATTGATCCTGAGGAGTTTATCTGTCCTAGATTCCCTGTGTTGCAAGCTCTTATCTGTACCTGTGTACATGCTCTGGTCTAGCCAGATCTGTAAGGTAGAATTGGGGTCATGATAGTCGGGGGAGGAAGCATTAAAAAATGAAAGGAAAGTTTTCTGTTTCATCAGTGCTATACAACACCCTGACTGGCTCATCCCTTCCTTGTGACCATACTGTGAGGGGATGTCCAATTGTCTATAGGTGGGCTTTGGGTCGCTACTGCGCACTCTCCCTCATTCACAATGATATGATTTTTTTCTTCTCGGTCTTTGATGCCTGATACCTGATTCCATTGACACCTCATGATCACACAGGCTGGTGTGCTTCATTCATGGAGCTAATTGTTAATAATCATGCTATGCTCAAGGCTTAACAGTTGTTTAGTCATTTAGTTAAGGATCCTTGGTAGTATACTGGGTATGCATTGGGCTGTTAACTCCAAGGTTAACAGTTTGAAACCACCATTTGCTCTGTGGGAGGATGGGGCTTTCTACTCCCACAGAGAGTTAGTCTTGGAAACTCATAGGGCTAGTTCTACTCCAGGACCTTGTGTCGGTGGCATTAAACTGCTAACCCCAAGATCTGGCAGTTCAAACCCACCAGCCACTCTGCCAAAAATAGATGAGGGTTGCTTTCTTTTCTTTTTAAATTTAATTTTTTTTGGTGGGGACAGCTAAAGGGTGGGAATTAAGTGGGGGAAGATGAAGATTTTTGCTCCTGTAAAGATTTACCATCTTAGAGTATCCTAATCGATTTATAAGGAGATGGTTTTTTTGTGTGTAAAACAGAACATTTGTAACTGTTTAAAAATATATTTGCATTCTCTAAAACCCTGTACAGAGTCACTGTGAGTCAGAATTGACTTGATGGCAGTGGGATTGACTGTTAGTTTAACCCTGATTTAGTGGGGTAATTTCTGCTCAAGATTTAAACATTATTCTGGGCATTAGAGCTTCAGTAGACCCAATACGTCTGGTTTCCATAAGAGTTTGAGGTTCGGTTCCACATGTGCCCTCTGTTGATCAGAATGCATCTCTGGGGTCCTTGATCAGAATGTCCAGAGGCGGTGGCTGAACACCATCATGTCTTCTGATCTCAGAAGTCAGAGGGTCTGAAGGCAATTAAAGCTGCAGCCCGTTGCCTTCTTCAGCTCCTGGGCCTCCTTCCTTTGTAGGGCGGTGAGTCTGCACCGAGACAAACTGCTCTGTTGGCATAAACTGTGACAAATTATGATCCAAAATAGCTGAGTGCGGATTCTGGCTCCACCTCTTGCCATTCTTGTGCCTCAATGACTGTACATCTGTGTTTACACCCAAACCACAAAACCAAACCATTGTTGAGCCAAGTCTGACTCACGAGAACCCCATGAATTGCTCTCTGTCCTGTTTTCAAGATTTCAACCTTTTGGAGAGAGGTCCCCAGGCCTTCTGTCTAAGGCCCGTCTGGATGGGTTCTGTCAACATCTGACTAGAGTGTAATGGGGTGTGCTGCCCAGGGACTTCTTGTCATAGAAAAGAGTTGTTATTTTTACAACCATTTAGTTATTTCCCAAAGTTTGCTATCACTCTATACCCATGAAGCTGAAATTCCCCAATCCCTCCCTCCCTGCCTCCAGTCCCTGGTGACCACTAATACATTTTCTCTCTATGTATTTGCCTCGTCTGCATATTTGATAACAGCCCTAGTAGCGTAGTGGTTATGAGTTGGCCTGCTAACCACAAGGTCAGCAGTTTGAAATCACCGGCTTCTCCGCAGGAGAAAGATGGGGCTTTCTACGCCCATACAAAGCTGGTGTTTCAGAAACTCACAGGGGCAAGTTCTGCTCTGTCCTACAGGGCTGCTCTGAGTCACCATCAACTCGATGACAGTGAGTTTTTTTTACATTTTTGCTTTAGTTCAGACATTTCATATTAGTTCGTTTGCGTCTGGTCTAGTCCACACTGAGTATGTTTTCAAGGTTCATCTATTTATGGTGTGGCAAGCACCAGAGCGTCATTTTTCTTGATGGTTCAGTTACATCCCATTGTATGGGAATACTACGTTTTACGTATCCATTCATCTGTTGATGGACAGAGGCGAGGTAGGAACAGGAATTAGCATATAGGTTTTGGGGAAGACAAAATGAAGAAAGGCATTAGAAGGGGTCAGCACAGACTGGACACGTGAATGTGTCCCTCTGAAAATGGAACAGCAGGCGTTACTCCCCTCTGAGTGCTCCCCGGCCCGGCACACAGACCAAGGAAGCGGGCACCAGGAGACTCAGTGAGCCAGTGTGGCTCGTTTCACAGAAATCACCACGCGATAGATTCCACGTTGGAAAAGTTTGGGAATTGGAAGCAATTTACCTGGGACCAGGTTTTGTGCCTCGGCCTCTAAAAGTCGTCTGCCATCGTGGTCACATTAACTAGATCTCTGAGCCTGGTTCCTTATTGGTGAAGTTGATTAAGAAGAATACCTACCCATAAGGGTGTCTGAGGCTCCCAAAAGATAATGTAATCACTTTTATCTGTGCAAAAGCAAAAACCAAGCCCACTGCCACCGAGTCTGTTCATAGAAGCAGAATGTTACACTCGCTATTCTTTGGATTGGCTTATTCAGCATGGGTTTTAAGGTGCATCTACGTGGCAGGATGTATTAAACATCATTTACTTTTATAGCGGAACAATATCCACTGAATGCACATATCACATTTTGCTTTTATTTTCCATCTGTCTGTTCATGCACACTTGAGCTGTTTCTACTCTCGGGCTACTGCGAACACTGCCGCAATGAACACCGGTATACAGTGATCTGTTTGAGGCCCAGCTTTCAGATACGTTGAGTATAAACAAGAGTAAATCAAAAGTATTACTTCAAGAGTTCCAGTTTATACAGGCATGGGTTTATTTTGATTAAAAGGTATTTAAAGTTGTCTCCCTGATTAGTGGATGCCTGCAGACACGCTCTCTCAACAACACCCTGCTCTTAGTCTTGTTAGCGTACTTAAAAACAAAAACAAGAAGTTTCAACAAAAATAGTGGGTTCTGAGGGGCTCTGCTGGGTCTTTTAATTTAAGGCAAAGAGGTCAGGTCAAGAGAATATGATGACTGATTTTGGGGATCCCCAAAGGAGTGATATTGATCAATTTCTCAAAGGACACAGGATGGTCAAGGGGACCAAGAAGCTTCAAGAAAAATGAAAACTGCACTGGTGAGACAAAGGCTAGGAACATTTTGCCGAGGAAATGTTTCGCATCACAACGAGCCTGCTCATTCTTTGAGGGGAGCAGAGGGGCCCTACAGGAATTCTGTGTGAGCCCTTCCCCCATCTGTCCTACAGTCTGGTGCCAGAACTTGCAGAGCATTCAAAGAGCACACGAGTTGAGTGCATGGAGTACGCCCATACTGCAGTGTCGACCTGGTGTCAATCGGAGGGTGGACCTCTCCCTCCCATGGTGTCACTTCCACCCCAGAGCGTCGTGGGTAGGTGCTGGGCTGCCAAGTGCATGGTCAGTGGTGAGAAGCCATCAGTCAGTCACTCCAGGGGAAAAACATGAGGCTTTCCACTCTCGTAAAAAGGTACCTCTTTGGAAACACTTGCAGGGGCAGTTCTACCCTGTCCTGTAGGATCACGATGAACTGGAATTTACTTGATGGCAGTGTGTCTGATGTATTTCTTAGTAGTGCACTGGATTTTATATCAACTTGAACCTGTGTGAAAGTATAGGGGTGGAGTGAACCTATCGATCAGGTCATAGCAAGCAGCTCTGGTGTTGTAGTGGTTATGAGTTGGGTTGCTAACTACAAGGTCAGCAGTTCAAAACCACCAACGGCTCTGCAAGAGGAAAAGTGAGGCTGTTTACTCCTCTAAAGAGTTACAGTTTTGGAAACTGATGGGCAGTTTTACTCTGGTGAAATACTTATGAGTTGGTGGTGAACCCAAGTTCAGGAGGCCCAAACTACAAGCTACCCCTTGGAAGAAAGATGGAACTTTCTACACCTATAAAGAATTACAGTCTCAGAAAGTCATTTTATTGGGGGCTCATACATTTTTTATAACAATCCATACATCCATCCATTGTGTCAAGAACATATGTACATTTGTTGCCATCATCTTTCTCAAAACATTTGTCTTCCATGTCAGCCCTTGACATCAGCTCCTCATTTTTCCTCCTCCCTCCCCTCTCCTCCCTCATGAACCCTTGGTAATTTATAAATTATTTTTTGTCATATCTTATACTGATATTTTTGTTTAATCAAATTGTGTTAGTTTGGGTAGACTAGAGAAACAAATCCATAGACATTCGTGTGTGTATAAGAAAGAGCTTTATATACAAGAGCAGTTGAATATTGAGAAAACATCCCAGCCCCGTCCAGATCAAGTCTGTAATAAACTAATTTTAAAACATAAAAAAAAAACAAAAGAAAAGTTCGGCAGCTAACTGCCAATCACTCCTCCCCCTGCCTCAACTCCTACCCACCTTCAGCTCCCAGTCTTACCTGTTGGCCTCCTTACTCTTTTCTTGAAGACTTCCAATCCCCGCTTGCCTGGGGACTTAACTGTTCTGCCTGGAACGCTCCTCTCCCGCCCCTGTAGGGGTGGCCTCCACAATTCCTCAGACAGACGGGGGAAGGGTTGGTGATCTACTTCTGGAGCGAAACCAAGGAAATCCCTCCGTAGCACAGTGGTCCTGTCCCATGATGCATGAGGTCGCCGTTCCTGGAGCGCTGCGTCCAGCAGCTCCCAGCAGCAGCCCTATGTATTTGGGAGCCCTGGTGGTGCCGTGGGACGCCTGTAGCGGCCAGGTTCTCAGTTGGGCCCCAGCAGGCTACCATCCCAGGGGTTGATGGTCCTATCCCATACGGAAGCTCTACCAGAAGAAAGACCTGTTTGCTTCTGTAAAGCTCACTTACCCCTTAGGAAGCCTACATGGTTCTACTCGGTTATATCTGGTTTCTATCAGCTGGAGGAGGGTGCAGGACCTGGAGGAGGGTGCAGGACCCGGCGGTGATTCCTTCTTGCGCATAGGGTCACCAAGGGTCAGAACCAACTTGATGGCACCTACCAATAACAACAGCAAGAGAAGTTGAAGTGGATTCCGGCAACGCAACAACCCTCTCTCCAGGGCTGGACCAGACCCTCACATGTAGGAGAGAACGCCTATTATATGGATACATGTATGAATAAAACAAGAAACGAGTGACTTGAATTAGTCCTGGAGCCTGTAGCAAGTCAGTGTTCCTCTCTAAAGCTCGGTTCCCTTGGATATGAAATGGGGGGCTGCACTAGTTAGCTCCCAAGTGGGGAGCCCTGGGAGTGTGGTGGCTTTCACGTTGGGCTGTGAACCAAGAGGCCAGCCGTTGGAAGCCTTAGCTGCTATGCAGGAGAAAGGCTTGGTGGTCTACGTCGTGAAGAGTGACAGGCGCAGAAACCCACAGGGGCAGTCTTACAGCTGTCCCACGGGATTTCTGAGCCCCCATCAGCTCGCTCACTGAGATTTGAGCTCTGAAGTCCCTTCCAGCTGGTGTTCGGTCATCCTCAGTTAACCAGGACCTGGAAGCAATTTTATGGCCAGGGAGTCTTTCATGTAGTGGTGTCTGGGGAGTTGGAATCTAGCTCACTCACTGCGCAATTCTGGAAGGAGCCCTGGAGGTGAAGGGGTTGCGCAAGTTGGACTACTTAACTGCTGGGTCAGCAGTTCGAAACCAACAACTGAGCGCTTTCTATGCTGTAAAGAAATACAGTCTCAGAAACCCACAGCGGTGGTTCTAATAATAGGGTTACTATGAGTCCACATTGACTCGATGGCAGTGAGTTTGGTTTGGTTTTTGAGTGTAAGTTTGGAACAGTGATGGCGTAGTGCTTACTCGCTGGGCTGGTGTCTGCAAGGTCAGCAGTTCGAAGCCCCAGCCACACCATGGAACAAAGACAAGGCTTTCTATTCTAGTGAAGAGTTACAGTTCTACCCTGTCCTACAGGGTCACGATGAGTTGGAATCGACTCGGTGGCAGTGGGGTTTATTTTGTTGTTATTGTTGATGATGGTGGTGTGTGTGTGTGTGTGTGTGTGTGTGTGTGTGTGTGTGTGAGCGAGTGCAAGTCTGGCTCTGAGTGTCCAGGATACATTGAAAGCGCTCCACCCAGTGACCTCTGGGCTTCCGTTCGCTCTCAAACCTGGAAGCCCGAGAAGGGGATCGTGAAAGAAAACTAGTCGCCGCCATCCCGCTCAGCGCCACACGGTGGCGAAGTCGTCCACCATCGTGCGTCAGGGCATTGCCGGGCGGAACTGTCACTCAAGAGCTGGCCTTGGCAACACGCGCTGGTATTCACAGACGACTGTGCGAACTGCTCATTCATCAAACCTCACTGCTTTGTTGAAATAGCAACTACGCGAAAACCTTAGAATTGATCATATTTCAGAAGGAGGACGTTTTTTGTTTTGTTTTTAACATAAGCGAACCCATTTATTCATTACCGGCCAGCGATGTCCAAAGGGAGGCGCTTCTGCGGGACTCTCAGTCCCGTGTCCTCTGATGGAGGCGCCTCTGTGACCGCAGAGCCGGGCCAAAGGTCAGGCACCGCCGGCAAGGGCACCAGGCAAGTTGACTCGATTTCCGTTTTCGTCCCGTTTCCCGCAGGAGGGAGGGGGCGACACGGGTCCCATGTTTGCCCAGGATCCTGACCTTGGTGATGTGATTGCCCATCGCGCTGCGGGGATGCTCCAAGCCCAAGCAGGAATCAGGAAACCAGCATGTTTTCAGCCAGTGTGTCTGAGGTTTCAGCCGAATCTTCCCACACCGTGATTTGAACACCCATTTGAAAAAAACTGAAGAGCCGTGGAATAAAAGGCAGAAGTCTAAGCCCACTTAATGCAATTGAATGATGGATTGTCATAAGTTTTGTACAAGCGCCCAATAAAATGATTAATTAAAAAAGAAGAAGCTATCTATGTCCATGTAGACAAGTGAAGCAGGAATTCCACCCTCCCCCCTCCCTCCAGTCCCTGGTGACCGCTGACAAACGCTGGTCTTTCTGAGGATGGCAACAAATGTAGAAATATGCTTGATACAATTGACGTTTGTAATGTTATAAGAGCCCCCAAGAAAATGATTAAGAAAAAAGTTGGTCTCTATGTTTTGGCCAATTTTTAGGTGTTTCGCATAACTGGCTTGGTGGCGCAGTGGGAGCTGTCTGCTCCTTGCAGACTGACAGCCTCAGAAAGTCCAGGGGCTTTTACTGTCGCATTGGGTCACCTGCGGGTTTAGTGGGCGGGGATCGGACAATAGCAATTGATGCTAACGTCATTGCAACAGTAAGTGATCGCGTGTCTGTGTGCCTTGAATGAAAGTGGGGGTTGACTTGTCCCCTCCACGGGGGAGGAGGGACAGACAGGGGACAGACGGTGGGAGCTCCAGGACTTGTTTGCCTGGAAGAGTTGTTAAGGCCTCTGACAGATGGAACAAGACAGCGAGCAGCGCGCCCACAGAGCGCCCCACTAAGGAATCACGACCATTATCGTGACTGGTATTAGTCCTGCCAGCCTCGGGGCCGGTTTTCCCCTCCGACCACCTCTCCAGCCGACAACAGTGCTGTCAGCGTCTCATTTATTTCCTTATGGCGACCCAAACAACCCCCACGATTATCCTGTTCATAACGCCAATCGCAACCGTACATCTTAGCTCTAAGCAAAACAACGTAAAATAAAGGCAATAAAAATTACCCATGCTCCACCACACAGCTCAGAAACCAACCATCAAGATTTGAATATCACACCCAGACACAGTTTTGATCATACTATTGGGGGTTACTAAAATGATTTTTCATGTATCATATTGAACACATTTGTCATTGAATTTCTTTCACCGTCACCATCAACAGTAACATCCTCCTTCTCTCTTGTTAAACTCTATTTTATTGATTTATTTTAACAATTTTTATTAGAAGTTAACATTATTAAAAGTTATAATAAAATAAACTTATAATAAAATATAAGTTTGTTATTATATATAATAAAAGTTAGATATAACTTTATTAACTTTTATTATGAGTCATACATCTCTGCATTCAAATGGTTACACTCCTAGTCAACCACCCCAATCGTTTACCCTTTACCTGAGCCTGGATGTTCCCCCCTGAGCAGTCTCCAAAGTCTGTTCCTTTTGGGATGAAACTCATAGGGGTGTCATATAATATATGTCCTTTGTGATTGGCTAATTTCACTCAGCTTAATGTCCGTCAGGCTCATCCATGTCAAGCGGGGCTTTGTGGTTCTGTCGCTGTTTTTAGGGATGGGCCGTATTCCATTGTGTGCGTGTGCCAGAGAGCCTTTGTCCATTCTTCGACTAAGGAGTACTTAGGTTGTTAGCAAACTTCCCAAACCCAAACTCCACAGCAGACAGTGTAAGGTATGAAAATAATAATTTATAATCTATCAAGGGTTCTTGAGGGTGGGATGGTGAGGGAGGGAGGAAAAAAATGAGGAGCTGATACCAAGGGCTCAAGTAGAAAGAAAATGTTTTGAAAAGGATAATGGCAACACAGATACAAATATGCTTGACACAATGGATGTACGGATCGTTATAAGAGCTGTAAAAGCCCCCAATAAAATGATTAAAAAACAAACCAAGCAAACTCCATGGCAGTGAGTCGGCTTCTAGGGTTTGGCTATTGAGAACTGCTGCGATGGCCATGAGGAGGCATACAGCTACTCGTGTGATGACTCCTCCTTTAACAGGTTCATTAGCATTTCATCCACATGTCACACAATTCAGTCATTCAGTCATATCAAGAAGAGTTGTACAGTTGTCAGCATATTCAATTCTAGAACATTTTCTTGTTATAGTCATTGTTATTTGTGCAATTATTTTTTTTTCTAAGTGTGGCAAGAATATACACAACAGGACATTCTCCAATTCCACAACTTCTGCTTGTCATTGATCGATCAAACTCATAGACATGTACTCATGACCAATGTTGTACAATGATTATTTGTATCCATTTATAAATTATTCTCCCACATCGCTGTAGAGTCAATGCCCCCTATGAAACTCTTACTTCTTTAGGATGTACACTCAGCAAGAGTATTTGCTCAATCCTATTTTAGGTTCTCACCACGTACCTGTCAGTTTGTCGCCCGAGGGTGGCTTGCATCTGCTATGCCGCTAGAAGCTATGTCACCAGGATATCAAATACCAGCAGGCTCACCCATGGTGGGCAGGTTTCAGGTGAGCTTTCTGACTTAGACCGACTAGCAAGAGGGAAGTGGGAGACCACTTTCAGAAAATTAGCGATGGGAAACCTTAGGAATAACAGTGAAAGATTGTTTAATATAGTGCTGGCTGATGAGCCTCTCAGGGTAGGAAGCACTCAGAACATCACAGAATTGCTCCTCAAAGTACACTCCATCTTAATGAGTGGATGGTGCTGGGCATAGCTCCGGCTGAAAGAACTAAGGAAACAGTTCACACCTTGAAGTGGCCCCTCGAAAGCTGCTATGGACCCAATATGGAATGACGCAGGCAGCAGCAAACGAAGCTGTATGGAACACACAGTGTCACTGTCTCCAAAAGAGTCACCAGCCTTCAGCCATTCTAACGGGAGTGCACAATCAAGAACCAATAGTATCGGAGGAGGAAATGCTAGCCACACTGAAGACACTGGCAAAAACCAAGGCTCCAAGAACTGCCAAATACCACTTGAAATGTGCCCACACCCTAGTGCAACAATGGAAGCACACACTCATCTCTGGCAAGAAATGTGGGGAACAGCTCTCTGGCCAGCCGGCTGGAAGAGATCCATACTTCTACCCATTCCACAGAAAAGTGACCCATCAAACGCAGAATGATTGAACAATATTCTCACACGACGTAAAATTTTGCTACAGATTATTCAAAACCAGTTGCAGGCGTACATCCTCTGGGAGCTGCCAGAAATTCAAGCTGGATGCAGATGAGGACATGGAACAAGAGATATCATTGGAGACATCGCATGAATCCTGGCTGGAAGTAGAGAATTCCAAAAAGGTATTTACTTGTGTTTGACTGAGTATACCAAGGCATTGAGTTTTCTGATCTTAATATACTGTGGGAGTTAATTGCTATTATAATTATGTAGTGGTATAATTAATATACTCTTAATTTGGGAGAACTAGAATTCCGGACACTTCATTGTGCTCCTGTGAAATCTGTACATAGATTAAGAGGCGGTGGTTAACACAGAGCAAGGGAAGACTGGGGGTTAAAATTCAGAAAGATGTACATCAGGGTGGTTTCCCTTTCACCATAATTATTCAATCTGTATTTTGAGCAAATAATTCAAGAAGCTAGACTATATGAAGCAGAACCCAGCACCAAGACTGAAGGGAAGTCATGAACAACCTGTAATATGCAGATGACATGTGGGGAAAGGATGTGCTTCCCGGCCGCGGATTAGTTGTGGGGGCTGGCCTCCCCCACAATGACACACGACCTTGCCTGCTGAAAACCAAGACCTGAAGCCCTCGCTGATGGGGATCAAAGGCCAGCGTTCTCAAACGAGGCAGAAGCAATGGACATCAAGTTGCAAGTTTACTAAAAACCACTGAAATACATGCTTTAAAATGATGAATTTTATTGTACCTGAATTGTAGCTGAATAAAATTGTTGTAAAAATAGGAACTTTTAAATATCCGTGAACCACAAAAAAGAAAAATGATATTCCAAAATTAGATTTTAAAATATTAAATTGAATTATATGTTCCCCCCCAAATCTGAAAAGTTCAACTTACCCTCTTTTCACTTTTGTGAAATCGAATGGAGGTTGTCGGTATGAAACGGCCTTTTCATGTAGGTATCTACTATCCCACCTAATAAATGCAGACATGTCATATCCTATAAAAGTTTTCATAAGTGATTATAATTCCATTTTGCTCAGAAAACCAACCCATTATATACAAACAGCAATCATGTGTTAATATGCCAACTCAATTTAGTAGTAGAAAGTAGCTAATGAATAATAATATCATATACAATTCTCCAAGACGTCACATTTTTTTAAAAAGTGTGGTATGTCATATATGTTACATAAGGGTGTTGGGGGGAGATCTTCCTTTAGAATGTACTAATAAAGTCTATTTTATTTCTGGGGGAAAAGAGATCAAAGGCTGGTCTTCAATATGGATTACATCAGAATGCACTGAGATGGCTGCATAAACAAGTGCATGGTTGTGGTGCAAAACCAGTCCCCTTCTGCCACAAATCAGGCCTTCTTTGTTGCACACTGTTATGCAATCTTTTCAGAACCTCTAAATAGAAAGATTAACAGTCTGGCCTGGTGGAACGAACTCCCAAATGCATTAACCCCCTTACATAAAAAAACAAATGAGCATCATCTTGATCTTTGATTTCACTTGACAAGCTTTTCTTGAACGAGGAGACAATGGCTTGATTGATGTTTAGTTTCGGGGTCATAAGAACAGCACCATGTCTCACCAGTAATGGCCTTGGGGAAATAGTCTGGGTCACTTCAGAGCTGTCCGTTCAAAGCAAGGCATGTTTCTACTCCAGGCTCTTTTTCCAGGTCAGTCAGAACCCGAGGCACAAAGTTTGCAGTGACCCTGCTCATTCCCAATCTTCCATTAAAAATCACGGAATGGATCTCCAAGATAGTCCAGATAACTTTCCCATCTCTTCAATGGTCTGTCGTTGTTGGTCTTTGATCCAAGTGCATGGATTTTGTCAACATTTTTGTCCATTCAGGAAGTTGACGGATGTCCAGAATGAGGTTGGTCATCAATCACTATTTCACCATTTTTGAAACAAGAAAACCACACATACACTTGAGTTTTCCCTATAGTATTGTCCTTGTAAGTTGTGTTCAACATCACAACAGTTTCTGTGACATTTTTCCTGAGCAGGAAACAAAATTTCACAGCTGCACTGTTCTCTTAAATCAGCCATTAAAAAAAAAACCGAGGTTCAAGCGAAACTGCTTTTATGGAAAAAAAAAAAATTCACTGTAACCAGAGAGAACCTTCCCAGGTGACACCACTGGGTGCACTAACCTTTTTTTTTTTTTTTTCATTTTAAAGCATTCTAAAGAAAAGATGTCATTTTGAGGACTAAGGTGTGCCTGGCACAAGCCATGGCAGTTTTTAATCCGGCCACACAATGCCCAAGGCAGAGCATGAATAAGGAAGACCCAAAGAACAGATACATTTGAGGCGTCATGTTGGTGCTGACACGGACTGACAGGGGAATGAACAAATCCGAGTTGAAAGAACTACAGCCAGATGCGCTTTAGAAGGCAGGATGGTGAGACTCCTTCTCTGTACACTGATGTGTTGTCAGGAGGGGCCAGTCCCTGGAGAGGGATATCATGCTTGGTAAAGTAGAAGGTCAGAGGAAAATCCAAGGGACAGGGGCAAACAAAACTGAGAAGACTCCAGGAGCAGAGAAGCCTCAGGATGAGCTGGATTGACACCGTGGCTGCAACAATGAGCTCAAACGTAGGAATGGTTCTGAGGATGGCGCAGGACTGGGCAGTCCTTTGTTTCATTGCACACACTGCAGGTGGGTAATGACTCAGTGGCACCGAACAAAAACTCGCCATTCAAATAACTTCCAATGGAGGTTTTCCTGTTTAATTGTTATTTCTGTCCGTTTCTTTGATTTTCTGTTTTGTAAAATTTTGTATGTTTTTGGTATATGGAGTCAGCATATAGAGACAGTAACTGGAGCTAATAACAAGAAGTATGGCAAAAAGGAAATGTTCTAAAATTGATAGTGGTAATGATTATATAATACTTCTTGATATGCTTGAACTATTGAATTGTATGATATTTGGATTATGTCTCAATATAACTTTATTTTTTAAGTCTTCAAGTAGTATGACCAATATATGTATGAAACTAGCTTTAAGATGTGCTTCCAAATAAAATTTCTATTGAAAACAAACCATAGCCACTACTAGTCTGTTAGGCTCCTGTGCCAAGCGTATAACATACAATGTGTCATATAGTTACACAGGAAGTTTGGATTCAAGTTAAGTAGAATCCAAGCGTCAAACTCTGAACTATTATACTATGCTGCCTAGTTTTCTTTGTCTCGCCTATGTCTCTCCCATTCCATTTTTCCTCTTGCTCCTTATATTCTTATTTCTTCACTTTTCTCTCTTTCCTATCTCACTCATTTTCTATTTCCTCCACGCCCCCCCCCCCCTTTTTAAAGAAGAAACCCCAGTTCAGCTTCCAGTCAAGAGGCCTCTGAAGTTTGCTACGTGCCATTCAAGTGTCCCCTGGGTGACAGCAGAGGAGAGGAGTGTGTGGAATATGTACCGGGGGCTAAGCTGCATGCCAAGCGCCTTCGTATGCCTTGGCTCTTTCAATCCTAAAAACATTAAAAAATAGGTTCTATTACTGCCCGGTTTTAAATAAGGAGCCTGGTATCTGTCCCAAAGTAACACCGTTTTTAAAGGGTGCAGCCAGGAGAAACCGGATCCTCTGACTTGTGTGTCAATTTGTATCTCCTTGTGCTACAATTTCCCCTGATGTCTCTATTTTACAATTTGGTGAAGAAAATGCTCCTTCTCTTGGTGTGATACTTGTCAATGACCAGTTCAAAAAGCTAGTAGTGAAATCTCAGTAATTCTATTTGGTTTTCAAAGGTTTTGTTTTACAACCTATCCTTTTACTTGGGTAATTTGATTTTCCATCACTCCTTCATGCATACTCTCCTCACATTGATTTCCCAATCCAGCCTCCCATGCTCTACTGGAACCCTGGTGGAATAGTGGTTATGAGTTGGGCTGCTAACCACAAAGTCAGCAGATCGAAACCACCAGTGGCTCCCTGGAGATAGACGAGGCTTCCTACTCTCCTAAGGAGTTATAGTCTCAGAAACCCACAGGGACTACCCTGGGTCACTACAAGTAGGAATGGACTTCATTTGAGGGCAGTGAGTTTGAGTTTGTGCTCTATTAATAAAATTGTGCATACATCCTTCCATGACCACTTGAAACACCTCTTTATCCATGAGAAAGAAACACAATGGTTAAGCACCTGGCTACAAAAGATTGGTGGTTCAAACCCACCCAGCAGATCCACAGGAGAAAGACCATCGAGATGGGGATCTTGGTTCCATCTAAACTGGTCCACTCATCCTCTTCCATCTCTGTAATTTGCTCATTCACCCTTTCTTGAACATAGATTCTTCCTGTTTAACCCACCCTTCTCTGGGACAAGCTCTGGTTCTGCCCATTCCACAAAACCTCCCCAGACAACTTTGCCCGAAGGATCTTCTCTCATGTGAATTGTTAACCCTTACTCATTCCACAGATAATTACCGAATGACTTCTTGAAATGCTTGGTGAATGACTCTTCATGAAGTCCTAAGCACATGCTACGCGATTAAACATTTAAATTAGAAAGCAAA
Organism: Tenrec ecaudatus; assembly: GCF_050624435.1. Lineage (NCBI taxonomy): Eukaryota > Metazoa > Chordata > Mammalia > Afrosoricida > Tenrecidae > Tenrec > Tenrec ecaudatus. The sequence continues at coordinate 33,611,052 of NC_134543.1, forward strand.
TTAAGCCTTTTTCTACTGAGAGGGATCAAGGATTCCTTCCCTTCTTTCAAATTCATAAAACATTCAAAATTACAGATAATTAAGATGACAATAAAATGACCCAATTACCCATAATCCTACTACTTCATCATGGAAAATTTCTATGTATTTTTATAGTATTTCTCCCTGTTCCATTTCTGTGTATGTGTGTGTGTTCATATCCTATTTGTATAATTGACTCCCCACAAATTACAAGTATAATATGAACATCTTTTTTTTAATGGTCTATTTTAATCACAAATAATTTCCTTGTTCCCACGCTCACATTATCATCTGTTTGGAGTTGAAATAGTTTTGTCTTAAATAAAACCTATGGAATTTATTCAAAGACTCTGCCAGATGTTTTCCAGTTTACCGATCCCATGTAGAATAAGAACCTGAACATTGTTTTAGGGAATGGACTATAGAAACATACCCTGGATGATCTTTGGAACAGCACTGTGTCACATCTCATCTTTAAAACCTCAAGCGTATGGGATGTCTAGGTATGATCAGATAGAGTTCATGTAAACCACAGAACGTCAGACTATAAGAGTCAGAAAGCTCTTGGGCCCACCCTCACTTTAAAGACTTTGACGATAGTACTGTGTCAGGCGCTTGCCCAAGGTTGTGGCATACCCAGAAGATGCCCCCTCCCCTCTCTTCCTGAATTGCCCCACCCTTTCCAACTTGTCTAATAATAAGCCCCAAAGGAAAATGAAACAAGAATACTCAGTGAACCCCCAACTTTTGCTAGCACTCAGTGAGACGTGGGCTTTTAAATAAAACAGGTCTCTTCTACTCTGCAGGGGGAGTGGATTACACATTGAGCTACTAAGCAGCAGGAGTGGTCAGCCGCTCCTCAGAAGAAAGAGGAGACTGTCTACTCCCGTAAAGATTTAATGCCTTGGAAACGCCCAGGGCAGTTCTACTCTGTCCTGTTGGGTTGCTTGCTATAAGTTGGAATTGATTCAATGGCAATGAGCTTCTACCACTAAAGAGTCAAGCTCATTGCTTGACTGCTACCCGAAAGTTTGGCTGGCCCCACCCACTAGACACCCTGAGTGGGAAAAAGACCAGAAAGTCTGCTTCCTAAAGATTTTCGGTCTTGGAAAACCACTGGGCAGTTCTACTCTGTCCTATAGGTTCCCTCTGAGTCAGAATCCAACTCTGAGGCAGTGGGTTTGGTTTGGTTTGATTCCACTAATGAGCCCTTGGTACAGGCCTGGGCACTGTTTCCTTCTGTTGTCCATTGGGTGGCTGTGGGTTGGAGTCCACTCCTCAGCACCTAATAGCAAGATCAACACGTTGCCCTGGTGGTTCAGGGGTTAAGTACTTGGCTCTGCAGGTTTGAAAAAGTCCCCGTGATCTGCTCCTATAGGTTTCCAGCCTAGGAATCCCTCTGGAGTAGTTAGAAGTTCTACTCTGTCCTATTGGGCCACTGTGAATGGACTAGTTGTCACCTGACATTCTGCCACTGCAGGGGCACGGTAAGGGCACGTTGGGAGCTCTGGCTAGATCCTTCAGCATTGATTTACTTTGACTTATTAGAAAACCCTTGGAAATCTACATTGCCAAGATAGGATCGAAGGAGATCTGGCGGTGCCTTGGGTTCAGGTTCAAATCCACTAGCAGCTCTGTGGGAGAAAGAGGAGGTTGTCTGCTCCAGTGAAGATTTACAGCGCCAGAAACCCTATAGAGCAGTTCTAGCCTGTGTTCCAGGGTCACTTGGGTCAGAATTGGCTGGATGGCACTGGGTTTGGTTTTTCAAGAGTCAATGAAAACATAGAGGACATTTCAAGGGGACTTTAAAAAGTTCATGGGTGAAATCCCTTGGCATTTGATTTCACTTTTTCCAGGAACTATTTGAAACCCCCTGGTAGTAAGGGCAGCCCAGGTCATTGCTACTTAATGTTTGCAAACGGAGTATAACAAAGGCCCGTGTCACGAATTGTACCATCAACTTGCTAATGTCGTTTGTTTCTGTTCTTCTGAATCTGATCTCTACCGAAGTCACCGTGACAGGGGAAAGGAACTCCCTGGGGACTGCAGAAAAGTGAGTCTCTCAAGATAAAGAGAGCCTGCTTCACCATCAAAGCCTTTGTCAACACCAGGAAAGGGGTCTTACATTTAAAACGACTTTGGTAGTCTCTTCTCATGGGGACCCAGGTAGGGGCGAGAGCTGTGGTTTTTAAGATTTCTTCTCAGGTTGGGCCTAAAGGGCTCACGTGGGCCATGAAAGGTTATGGTGTTATGAAGTTCAGCCAGGTGGGAGCAGGCACTAAACCACCACCAGGCTGGGACTGAAGCTGGCCGGAGGAGAAAATCCGACAGCGGGAGGGAGTTGGAGGTGACTTGGGGTGCCACCTGGCCACACCTCTGCTCATTTTCCAAAAAAGCCCCAGTGAAATGAAAGGAGACAGGTGCTGCCCCGGGGGGGGGGGGGGCGCCTACCGGCAGCGGCAAACAAAGGGCCAGGCCTCCGCGCCGGCTCCGGCAGTCAGAACACAGGCTGGCCGCACCTTTCAGGAGCTACCTTCGCGCGCAACGCTGGGGGCCCGGGCCTCCTCCTCCCGGTAGGTGTTGAATCCGCCCAGCAAACGGACAGGTACTCCCGGCCAATGGTTGGACCCGCGGCGGGCCAATGGGAGAGAGAAATGGGTCGACCCGGGATTTGAGAATGAGCAAGCCCGCAAGCAGGGGGGTGGGGGGAGTGGGGTAGGGAGGGGGCCACCTAGGCGCGGGGGGCGGAGCGGGATGGGGCGGGGCTGGGAGGGCCGGGGGAAGCCGGGTTGCCCCAACCGCAGCCGGAGGAACCTGGGCCTGGGCGGGCCGTGGCCAATGGGGAGGCGGGAGGCGCGGAGGCGGGCCCGGCCGGGCCGCCCGCCCCCCTTTCCCACCCCCCGGTCCGCAGGGCTGGGGCGGAGCCAGGCCGCGTCAGGTGGCCCGGGCGTGCGGGCGTGCGGGCGGCGCAGGGGGCGGGCCGCGGCGCGGCGCGGCGAGGGGAGCGGCACCGGCGGCGCGGCGGCGCGGCGGCTCGGGCTCGCTGGCAGGTACGCGCGGCGGAGCGGCGCCGTGCGCTCGGGCCCGCCGGCTCCAGGCTGCGGTGAGCACCCGTGTGGGCGCGCCTCCCCTCCGCCCGCCCGCCGCGCTAGCCCCGCCAGGCGCCCTCCCTGTCCCTCTGCCCGGCCCTACCTGCAGCAGCCGCCGTCGGGGGAGGGGGTCCCCCCAGCTCTGCGGAGCCGCATGAACAATAGGCGGCGGCGGCTCCTGCGGGCGGCGGCAGCCCCGCATCCTATGGATCGGCCGCTCCATGGAGCCCTCCAGAGCGCTTCTCGGCTGCCTGGCGAGCGCCGCCGCTGCCGCCCCGCCGGGGGAGGATGGAGCGGGGACCGGGACCGGGACCGAGGAAGAGGAGGAAGAGGAGGAGGCGGCGGCGGCCCCGGCCCCGGCCCCCAGGGAGCTGAGCTCCGATGCGCCCCTGCCCTACTGGACGGCCGTGTTCGAGTACGAGGCGGCCGGCGAGGACGAGCTGACCCTGCGGCTGGGCGACGTGGTGGAGGTGCTGTCCAAGGACTCGCAGGTGTCCGGCGACGAGGGCTGGTGGACCGGGCAGCTCAACCAGCGGGTGGGCATCTTCCCCAGCAACTACGTGACCCCGCGCAGCGCCTTCTCCAGCCGCTGCCAGCCTGGCGGCGAGGACCCCAGTTGCTACCCGCCCATTCAGTGTAAGGCGAAGGAGGGGCTCGGGAGGGACGGGAGCCCTCGGTCCGCGTTAGGTGGGGTGGGGTGGGGTGCCGGACCTGAGGCGGGCAGGCGCGCGCGCGCACTCGGGCTGCAGAGGCCGGAGTTGGTGCGATGGGTCCGATCGCGGTGCCGCAGGCCCGGCCTGGAAACTGGGTTCTTAGCCTGGATCCGATCAGCTCAGCGGCAACTCTTGATCTCCGCACCCAGGAGCCGCAGCCTGAGACTCACGCATTTCCCGCCCTCTCTCCCCCGCCCCCTCCCATTGAGGGATTTCAGGCAAGTTGGTAGTTTTTGCCATAACCTTAGCCCCAAACGAGGGGACCTTGCCGACCTGGTTCGCCACCTGTCACCGCCCATTAAAGGCATTTGCCTCGAAGGAAATGGGGGTGTCTTCCCAGGGCTGGGCTCACTATCGGGGAGCCTGTGTGAACTCCAGGCCCCTGGAGTCGTTGACATGTGTTGATTTCTTGGATCCTCATTCAGTACTCCAGAAGTTGTGCCTGGAGGAGAGTCTGTGTTTGAATAATGTGCTAAGAAGGGTGGGTGGGTGCTGGGGGTGATGATTGGAGAGGAAGAGGCCTGTCATTCTCCCTTGAGAAATTAGGAGTACAAAATGCAGGGGCTAAATTCCAGTCCCTGGGACTCAGGCGCTCCAGAGGATGCTTTCCTCTTTCTCCTCACCCTAGATCTCTGCCTATTTTTGGAACTTGCCAAGTCTCTGGGACCATGCTCAGGGGTCGGTCCCAGGGCCTTTCTCCCAGTGTCCTGGATTCATCTACCCCCAGGAGCTCTGTGCCCCGCACTCTGTAATGAAATTTCCTTTTTTTTTTTTCTTTCCCAGATGGGTTTCATTGCCATTAGAATCCCTCAATCATTAAGGCGAGGCGGTTTTGGAAGAAAGATGTAAATATTTCCCAGTTCAATTTATATTATTGGGGGTTTCCATAGCTTCTTCATTAAAAAAGGTATTGTTAATGCTCCAGATTTTATATACTTTATATTTTCTTCGATTAAAAGAAGTCTTTACTGGGGACCAACTTTAAACATGCAGCTTTCAAATTTGACTTGTAACAGTTGGGTTTTTAAGTCTGTGCTTATTCTCATGTGAACCACTGTTATTTTATCTGGGTATATTTTTTTGTAACATAGTTTTTGTTAAAATTCTTTTGTTGTGAAATAGACACAGCAAAACACACACCAAGCCAATGGTTTCTCCCTGCACAATGTAATAACATTGGTTACATTTTTTGTGATGGACAACCATTTGTCCTCTGTTAACAGATCCCCTGCCCCTATCTGATCTTTTGATCCCATGATCCCATGTCCTTAAAAGAACACAATGCTCCAAGCAGACTAGTTTTAAGAAGACTGTAGGGGGTCTTTTTGTTTTCAGATCTTTAGATTATCTCAGTGCAATAATTTAAGCTGTTCATCCACTCTCCCTTGCTGCAAAAAGTTTCAGTCCATGGAGAATTTGCAATTCTGTTCTACATTTCCCCCTTTTGATCAGGATTCTTCTATGGGATTTCTGACAAGGTGTTCCGTAATGATACCTAAGCGCCATTCAGTTCTGCTCTCGGCAAAGGAGGCAATTGTTCATGAAGACAGTTATCCACACATTCCATATTTTTTCCTGTTCCTAACTCTTCTTCCTCTGCTGCTTCAGGTGAATTGTTGTGCCTTTGGTGGCTGCTTGCGAGCTGCTCAGACCCCAGGCACTTGGAAATGAGCCAGGAGGTAGAAGAGAAGCACTAAATGCATTAGTAGGCCATTTAATTGGGCTGTCCCATGAAACCATGACTCTCCACTTCCAAACAAATAAGTCACATCCTATGAGATTTTTGTTGTCCCCTAAGAAGCCTAAGCAACTAGTCTTTGTTGATGTTGGTGTTCTATGAACATTGGTGGTACAACTTTTGCAAATTCATCTTTTACAGGTGTACAACTTACAAGAAAGTTCATGGAAGATGTTTATCATTTTGTAATCCACGTTCCCCAAACTTTTAAACCTCCTTATATTAGATAGTCCATATTAAAAATGAAGATTTTTTTTCTAAACACAAGCAGGTAGATAAAAATTCTAACATCTTTTCTTGTTTGTTTGTGTTTTTCCTCCTTTTTAAGAAAATTACTTTGATATCATGTGATTGTTCAAAAATCGTGCCCCTTCTCTTCTTTCTCCTCCCTTCGTATGCCTACATTTTGGTGTGTGAAGCATACAAGCATCAACTTGATTTAAATTGTTTCCAAGTGCCTTATCTTTTTGGTTATGGTCCTGGGAATACATTTCTCAAGATCAGGGCCAAGGGTCATGGGATAGAGTTCAGAACTAGAGAAGATGAACTTGGCTTCACATAGGAAGATGTCTCCAGGTTTTTTGCATATTAGAACATAGTATATTTTAAAGTTTATGCCAGATTCCAAGGGTCCATGTGGATGAGGTTTTGTGGCTTTTTAGAGACGGTGTGACGCAGTACCAGAATAATAGCTATGTGAGATTCATGATCAGGAACTCACTTTCTTAGTATTGTGCCCTCTTGGCTGTCATAGAAATTAGAAGGGACTATGATTTTAACGGGAACCCTTGTGGTTATGCCTTGATCCGCTAACTGCAAGGCCAGCAATTTCAAGCCAGCCGCCGCTCCTCAGGAGAAAGGCAGGGCTTTCTACACCGATCAAGAGTTAGTCTTGGAAACTCACAGGGTCACTGTGAGTTGGCATCAACTTGATAGCAGTGAGTTTGGTTTTTGGATGATTTTGGTGGGAAAAAGAGCCAGACATATCTGCTATGTGTTTCATTAAGGTGCCCAAGACTTAGTAGGTTCATTATAATAAAAGTTACCATGGGTAGAGTGGATCCCTGTGTCTAGAACTCATATGATGAGAAAGTAGAAAGTACTTTTTACCTACAGTAAAATTTAACTTGAAGAACATGGGATCGGAAGGTCCTGGTAAATTCTTTTTTTGACCTTACCAGATAGGCTAATCCTGAGTGGAGTTAATTCTTGATAATTCCCCAAATTGAATTCTTTCAAAAACCAATTGTTAATTTATCTAACCAACGATGTCAAGAATGTCGCCTTGAGACCTAAAGTACATACAACCCAAGCCATGACCCTTTCGATGACCTCACATGCATATGAACGTTGCCATTGAACATGGAAGACTGCAGAAGAATCGAAGCGTTTGAATTATGGTGCTGGCAAAGAATATTGACAGTCTCATGGACAGCTGGAAGAACAAACAAATCTGTCTTGGAAAAAGTACAGCCAGGATGCTCTTTAGAGACAAGGATGACGAGACTTCCTTTGCACTTAATTTGAACATGTTATCAGAAGAGCCCAGTTCTAGGAAAGGACATCATGCTTGGTAAAGTGGCGGGGCAGCAACAAAGGGTATGACCCTCGACAAGATGGATGGACACAGTGGCTGCAACATTGGGGTCAAAGTTAACAGCGATGAGGATGGTTCAGGAGTAAGCAGTGGTTCATTCTGGTGTGCCTGAGGTCACTGTGAGTGAGAACCAGCTTGATGGTTCCCAAGAATTGCAACAAGCTGGGAACCACGGGGTAACGAAATGATAAGATAAGGAGAGGTTGTGGTCCCAGGAGACTGTGGTCAGAAGAAATTGATGTTGTAAATGTTTAATTTCCATGCAGTGGCTCACATGAAGGTGACCATGGTAAAAAAGCTGAGGAGTAGGCCTGTGATCTGTCTGCTATGTTTACCAGTTCAGTGTGAGCCATTCAGAAAATAAAGGTGATGGATAACCTTGTCTCCAAAGACTTGCAATGAAATTCAGTCACTGACAACACCTCCCCAGAGAGCTTTTGAACTTCCCTGTGGGAGCATGTATTTTGACCTTTTGTCATGGAAGAAGACATTAAGCCAAGCAATAATGTCAATAATGTTCAGTTTTCGTTTTAAGTATTGATTTTCAAGATGAACATTTTTCCTTTTAAAAGTTTAGTTAAAATACCAGAGAGGAGACTTACTAAACTTCATGATAAAGGGGAAAAATTATTTGATGTTGTTGTAAACCATTTTTATAGAGTACACTTCTGCCATCCGATGTCAGTTTTTGGAGTTTAGCTCTCCATGGGGCTGACAATAACTATCCCAGAGCTTGCTCATCTTTATTTTAGTAAGAGATGAATAAATTACCGCATCTTCCATCTTCCAGTGAGTAGGAGTGGTTATTGTTGTGTTGAGCTGCTCAAACTGCAAGGTCAGGAGTTTGAAACCGCCAACCACTCCACGGATGAAAGGTGAAACTCTCTTCCCCTGTAAAGAGTTACAGCCTGAGAAACCCACCCTTGCCTGTAGAGTCACTATGAGTTGGCATCAAATCTATGGTGGCGAGTTGGGGGTTTTTTGTGTGTGAAATGCTACCAAAGGAGCTGTCCTTTCAGCACCCGAGTTCAGAACTCTTATCTTTAAACCCTTGTTCATTTAAATGAATATCTGGCACCTATGGCTGCCAACTGAGAGGCCAGAGGCTCAAACTCATTAGCTCCTTTGAGGGAGAAAGATGTGGCAGCCTGTCGCCCTAAAATTAACAGCCGTACCAATTCCCCAATGCTCGGGGGCAGTTCTACTCTGTCCTCCAGGGTTGCTGTGAGTCAGGATGACTCAGTGGGTTTGGTTTGGATTTTTTTTTTTTAGTGTATCCTGGGTGGTGCAAATGGTTAACACCCTTGAAGGTTTGAGTCCACCCAGGAGCTCCTGAGAAAGTCTTGTCAGTCTACTTTAGAAAAATCAGCCGTTGAAAGCCATAAGGAGCACCCTTTGACCCCGACGTGACACACATGAGTTGGAATGAACTCAGCAGCTTAGCTGGTATGCTCCTAGCTTTGCTTCAGACTTGACGGAAGAGAATGAAAGAAACAGGCCAGGTGAGTCCCTTCAGGAGAATTCAGTTTGAGGAAATGCAGATGTGGAAATGTGAGTTGATATGAAAGAAGGTAGGGGAGAAAACAGAATGTTCCTTCCCTCCAGGACCAAAAGAAACTCCTAATATTCCTTCTGTGTTTCTCCATTCTTTTCTGAGGCATATTTTCTTATTCACATAGATCAGGCAAGAATGAGTAAATCATTCAGGACCCCCAAACAATTTTAAGCAGAAAGGGGTTTACCCCAGGAAATTCAGTCCTTACGGATTTGTTGGAGGAAGAGACTCTTGGCTGAACCTTTGGAACCAACTCCCATGAAAACCTTACAGAAACTGGCCCACAAGGGAGTGACTGGGAAGATATAGAATTGGGCACTACTGCTGAAGGTGACTTCAAGAGCACAGCCTTACCTCTGCAGCCCAGAGAGCAGGCAGGCGCTTAACCATGCAACATCACACTTTACACCCGTAGAGGCAGTGACTGCTGCGGAAGACCTCCTTTCTCCACAGTCGGGCTTGCCAGATGGTCACCATCTTCCTTCTGCCTTGAAAACTGCATGCCTTTAATTGGCAAAGACCATTTGCATCCAGACCCCTAGTTGGTAGGGAGTCTGGGAAATGTAGTTTTTAGCTTCCTGGCCTCTGCAGTACGGAAAGGCATGCTTGAAGATTTCCGAGTAGATGCTGATTGCTAGACCCAGATATCTGCCTCACCGTCTGTTCTTCAGGAAGATTGTCAGAGGAAACAGGAGACTTTTGAACAATCGAAACTGTGTGTCGGGGTGGGGGGGACCAAGATGGGCCATCCTTTTTGTGGATACCCAAAGACAACTCCCCAGTGTTTCCTATGGCATTACCATTGTGTTGATTGCCAGTTGCCTTGCAAAATGAGAATAGTTAAAAAATGAAATGTCGGTTATATTACAAACTATCCCCAGATAGGATAGATAGCAGGACTATAATTAGCCAAGCACAGATTTTTGAACATCACCAGCATCTGAGTAGAGAACGGAGGAGTAGTGGGGCCGGCTGAGTAAGGACGGGGAACAGCCAAGAGCTCAGAAATATATCTGTTTTCTAAGGTTGTTTTCCCCAAAGCTTGACTAGTTGCTGTTATTTACTTTGGAAGGCCCAATCCAGCTTTCTGTTGCGGATAGGCGTTTGATTGAATTACTACTTTTCTTTTTTCCATTTGTTTCAACGGCCTGAAGAACCTGGTGGCCCAGTGGTTGAGAGCTAAGCTACTGATGCAGTGGTCAGCAGTTGGAGCCCCCCAACTACAGTGGGGTGAAAGACACGGCCGTCTGCGGTCATAAAGGTGACCGCCTTGGGAACCCTGCGAGGACAGTTCTACTCTGTCCTGTCGGGTTGCTCTGTGTTGGAGTCAACTAGATGGCAGTGGGCTTCACTGTTTCTTCTTGGTTCAGCAGTCTGTTGATGACCTACTGAATGTTCACCATGATAGAGGCGAATACCTATCGAGGCCACCAGGCATTGAACAAGGCACCACCCTCTTTGATGACTCTTGCAAGCTGGAGAAGGAATGCTATGGAAATGTTGGTGCCTCCGTGGTGTAGTGTGTTGCCTGCTCCCTGCAAGGCCAGGGAAACCACCACCAGCCCCTCTGTGGGGAAAAGATGAAGCTTTCTACTCCCAGGAATAGCAACAGTCTCGAGTCCCAGGGGGGACGTTCTACCCAGTCCTGTAGGATCGCTATGATCAGAATTGAGGGCACGGAGGTGGAAATGTTTGCCGAGGACCTGACCTCCTTTAGTCTGGAGGTTATCAAGAATCCTTCTAGAAGTGATACTTACCCTGAGGGTGGAAGGATGAGCTTAACCAGGCTAGTAAAGACAAAAAAACCCACACAAGTGATAAAGAACATAGTTTTATGGGGGGAAACTTAAAATTACACGTTGCTGCTATAGGACTCAGCAACCCCTCTAGCCCAACGTTTAAGTACCGATGGTTCAAACGCTGGTTTGAGGAAGGAGAATGAATGGTGGGTGTGATACAGCACAGATCTCTGCTGAAGTCAGATGCCTTCTACCAGGCTTTTCCCTTCCTGCGTTTGTCACCAGGTTCCGGTAGGACCAAGGTCAAAGTCTTCCTCCTCTTCACTACTGCAGAGATTCAGGCCCTTGCGCTCTCATGCTCATGTTGATGGCAATGACCTCCTCCGTGGCTCCTTTCATGTTGGACTCCCCGCTGTCTGGATCATATTCTATTTGGTTGCCAGAATTGGTTTCCTGTCTAAGTGACTTGTCTGACAAATGCTTTCCTTAAAGACACATGACTCCTTAACATTTACAGTGTGAAGGACAAGCTCTTCAGAATGACTTTCAAGTGAAGTCACTGTCTGACAGCCCTCCACATCTCCTCTCCTATTCTCGCATATAATCTAGCCAACAGCCCCCACCCCGAAGCTCCAAACATTCCATAGACTGTCATGGATCTCTGGATTGTGCTTTTCCACCCTCACCTCTGTCATTGCCTGCTGTGCTTGCTTCCACTCCTTTTGCTTTTGTTTGTTTTCAATTTTGAGAATGTATGTATTGCAGCATTTACTGACATATTTCAGGTATACGATGTAGTGATGTCACGTACGTGCTTCATATTGTGTAGACATCACCCGTAATCATTGCCGAATTTCCCATGACCATAAACAGAAGCTCACCGCTGCCTAATCAGCGGCTCTCCCTTTTCCACTCATTCTTTATGGCCCATGTCTAACGTGGCTTTCCCTGGGAGCCCTCTCCCCACTCACCCTCTCAACCTTTTGCCCTACAGTGGGGTGCAGAGACTCTCCTGGTCCTCTGATTACACCTTTACAAAAGTTCTGCTCACACCTGGATTTGGTTGACGGTGTCTCCCTTGATGTTAGATTGTGTGCCTCTCACCGTCAGAAAGCCCCACCCACTGCCATCAAGTTGATTCCAACTCATAATGACCCTATAGGACAGAGTACACATGCCCATGGGGTTTTCCATGGTGGTAAAACATTCTCGCTTTGAGTAGTTGGTGGGTTGGGAGTGCTGACCATTTGGTTGTTAGCCCAATACTTAACCACGGAGTCATCAAGGCCACCTCTTCCCAAGTAGTACATAGTGAAAACTGAGTATGTCTTATGAGAACGTCCTTCCTAATGACCCTGTTAGTTAAAATGGTTGGTCTTGGTATAGGATTCCAAGTAATGTCCACAGTCACTTAATGAATATTTATTGAATGCCTACTTTGGGTACGTGCTGGTGACAAATGACAATGCACCTGAAAATGAGGTCCTCACAGTTCGTGTCCTGAGGGAATCAGCCTTTAATGGGAGGGACAGAAAAAGCCAAGTAAGCAGCCGGTTTCTATGTTCACCCATCTTGGAAGGTTCGGCAACACCATTTCCAGGGGTTACAGTCCACTTCCCAGTTTTTAACTGGCTTCTCTTCTTCTCTTTCTCAGTGTTAGAGATTGATTTTGCAGAGTTAACCCTGGAAGAGATTATCGGCATCGGAGGCTTTGGGAAAGTGTACCGTGCTTTCTGGGTAGGGGATGAGGTGGCTGTGAAGGCAGCCCGGCATGACCCTGATGAGGACATCAGCCAGACCATAGAGAACGTGCGCCAGGAGGCCAAGCTCTTTGCCATGCTGAAGCACCCCAACATCATTGCCCTCCGAGGGGTGTGTCTGAAGGAACCCAACCTCTGCCTGGTCATGGAGTTTGCGCGAGGAGGGCCCTTGAACAGAGTGCTATCTGGGAAGAGGATCCCCCCGGACATCCTCGTCAACTGGGCCGTGCAGATCGCCAGAGGGATGAACTACCTGCACGATGAAGCAATTGTCCCCATCATCCACCGTGACCTTAAGTCCAGCAACAGTGAGTATGGCGAATGGGGCCGGAGGGGGGAACGGAGACCCCCTTTGGACTGAGTTCCTAGTTGTAGCTACAGTGGCCTCCTAGTGACATTCTAGTGGGCAGTGGGATTCCTTGCTGGACGGTACTCTGTCTTTGAGTTGAGATGTAGGGCTGGAATGGGCACTAAGGAAATTTGGTTCAGGAAGAAAGGAACGAGGCGCCTGTGGGGTGACTCCCCCTGTGGGGGATGGTTGGCAACGGGCAATTCTGCTGTACTGGGAGCTAAAGCATACAAAGACAGTTTTTCCACTCAAGGGAAGGGTGCATAGAATCATAAAAGGATTTTTGGATGGAGCAACATGTAAAACTTACCGATTTAAGCCATTTAAATTTCTTTATAAACACTCTTAACCGGTAAGCCCAGGGAAGGGTCCGTCAGACCAACAGGCTTGCTGGGTAAGTTGCAGCGAGGCGGGCGAGGTGGTGCCGACAGTTTGGAGACCACAAGCTGGCAGGTAGTCTTACAGGCCTCGGGTAGCCCAGAGGTGGGATGAATTAATTAATTACCATAACCACCAGGTATTTAATACCAGAAAGTGCGAAGTAACTGTTTCTCAAACCCCCAGAACCCATAAATGGGATCGTAAAACAAGTGTGAGATGTAATTACATGGTGAGTTGGGAGGAGCCTCCATCTCACCTTGACTGAGTCAGCAGAGGCTGGGAATGCATGTCTTTGGTGTGCTCGCTCCTGTCTAAACCGAACAGTAGAGAGGCTACAATTGCGAATCTTCTGTCCCAGAGAGGAGAGCTCTTGAGTTGAAGGCCTTGGGGGTGGCATGAGCCCCAGAGGCTTCACTCTGGCTCCTTGGGCCATAGGCCCAGGAATCTTTCAGACCTGGTTTTGTTCTGTGCTGTTCTAGATGTGACTTACTTTTCTGCTGGTGTTACTGTGAATCAACCTACTTTTGGGGGGCACTTTTAAACTACCTACGTAGTAAATGTTCACTGTAGACATATTAGAAAGTATAGGTGAACCAGAAAATGAGAAAGATAAACCCATCATCTTTTCATTTAGAGCAAAACGCTATTATATTTGCTATAATTTTCAGACATTTTAAAAGTCCATATGGTATGTAGTAGGAGTCTTGATGGTGTAGTGGTTACACATTGGGATGCTAACCACAAGGTCATCAGTTTGAAAGCACCAGCCGCTCCTCAGGAGCAGAACGAGGCTTTCTACTCCCATAAAGGGTTACTCTTGGAAACTCACAGGGGTAGTGATGAGTTGGAAGCCACTCGGTGGCAGTGACTGTTTTTGTGGTGTACATGTAGCTTTTAAGTAAGTGTATTTTCTTTCTTTCTTTCTAATGGTAACATCCAGTTGACTCTTTTAATCATTAAGTGTGCAGTTTATTGGCATTAAGTTCACTCACGGTGTTGTGTAGTTATCTATTTCTAAAACCTTTTCATCTTCTAATTTTCTTTTACTTAGCCCTTATTACCTTTTACCTGTACCCTCTTCTCAGTTAAGAAGAGGGAGCTTTATCTTTGGGAGGGTATGGATTACTAGTTAGGTATTTCCATATAATGCAGATGAAGGATTCAAGTTCTATAAAGTGAAATCATGTTTCTCTCTTCCACTTGCCAGGACTTACTTGTTTATTACCTGTCCTCCAACTGCCATTCTTAAACTGCTGCTGTGAGGCCATAGGGACCCTACACAGGGTTTCCAAGGCTATACATCTTTATTCATGAGAGCAGTGGCTGGGGGGTTTGAACCACCAACCTTGTGGCTAGCAATCTCACACAGCTAACGCCACCAGAGTTCTTAGGAATCAGACAAGATGGTGGAATCACTGCTGGGAGTCAAACCCAGGATGTGTTAAGTAAACTAAAATTATTGGTGAACTTTTCTCAAAATAATGGCTATTTGGCGATTGCTTTGGATAGTGCGTAAGAAGAAGTGCTAATCAGAAGATAGGATGTGGATGCTGAATTTAATTTTTTTTACATTCTTCTGGGAGAACTAGACAATGTGCCCAATCTTATGTAATGGGACCCATTTGGAAAGTTGGACTAGGATCATGGAATTGTGGAAGTTAGTAATTTCCTCTAAGAAGCTTTAAATTGGGGTGTAAGTTGAAGTTATACATGTGGGGTTTTACTTTTTATAATGTTTGTCCTTTGGAGCCCAGGCTCTTGTGAAAGAAAAACTATCTGCCAAGGCTCTGCTGCCTTCAGGCACCCGAAGACCATCCTCTCCCCCAGGACTCGGAGCTCTGATCTCCGTTACTCCTGCATGAACCTGCCTAATGACCCTCCCAGTAGAAAAAACCCAGCAATCTAGTCCCATAAAGATTGCTGTTGGGAGAGGGACAGCAGAGAAGGGGGGGAAGGGAGACTCCGGATAGGGCAAGATATGACAAAATAACGATGTATAAATTACCAAGGGCACATGAGGGAGGGGGGAAAGGGGAGGGAGGGGAAAAAAAAGAGGACCTGATACAAGGGGCTTAAGTGGAGAGCAAATGCCTTGAGAATGATTGGGGCAGGGAATGTATGGATGTGCTTTATACACTTGATGTATGTATATGTATGGATTGTGATAAGAGTTGTATGAGTCCCTAATAAAATGTAAAAAAAGAAAAGAGAAAAAAATGATTAGGGCAAAGACTGTACAGATGTGCTTGCTATATACAACTGATGTATGTATATGTATGAACTGTGATAAGAATTGTATGAGCCCCAATAAATTGTTTTAAAAAAAAAAGATTGCTGTTGGGTGGCATTGAGTCAAATAAGAAACTAATCTGGAAGAGCTTAGCGCAGTTTATGCTACTTTATCATTTTGTGTTCTTATACTTAAACGTTACATTGTAAGAGTGTGTATAACAAGTCTCTGGCTATGAAGATTGCTCACTGTTTCTACGCCGTCTTCAAAAGCAAAGATGCACTTTGAAAACTAGCCTGGCCGTGCCACGGTCTTTCCATTCGCCTCGCAAGCACGCAAAAGCTGGGTGATGACGAAGGGAGACTTAACAATGTTTGCCTTTGAATGATGGCGTCGGGGAGGAGTATGAAATGTGCCAGGGAGTGCCAGAGGAAACCTGTGTTGGCAGAAGCACAACCAGAGTGAGGCGGACCGTGGCTGAGGTATTTAGGAGGCACCAGCACCTGGAGACGCACATCACACTTGGCAAAGGAGAGGGGCAGCGAAAAAGAGGGCAGACTCTCAATGGCATGGACTGAGACAGTGGCCGCAGCAATGGGCTCCAGCAGAGGAAGGATTGTGTGGCTGGTCCAGGACTGGGCCTTCTTTTGTCCTGCTGTGCGTCGGGGCAAGATGAATCAACAGCACCTAACAACCAGCGCCACCGAGAGACCCAGGTTCAGTCCCAACCCATGTTCCTCCTGCACAAACACCGCCCGTATGTGAGTGGAGGATTGTGTGAGCAGATTTCAGTGGAGTGTCCGGAGCAAGACTGCTAGAAAGAGAGGTCTGGTGAATTGCTTCTGAACATCCTCCACGGTGGGTCCATCTGGGTGGAATCTCAAGGATGGCAAAGGACCGGGCAGCATTGCATTCACTGTGCACAGAGTCTCCGTGCGTCAGGGGACAATAGCTAACAGCAGACAACATTGGCAGGAAAGGATGGGGCACAGTCCTAAAAGCAGTTCTGCCTGTAAGAGAAGGAAATAAGAAATCGTAGCATATCTTAGAGTGAGCCTGGTAATAGTCCAACCTGCAGTCCCTTTTAAGTGGTAAATATGAGGGGCTTCAAAAAGTTCATGGGAAAAATCCATGATCTTTTTTTTTTTTTTTTAACAATTTATTGGGGCTGATACAATTCTTTTCACAGTTCATACATATACATACATCAATTGTATAAAGCATATCTGTACAGTCTTTGCCCTAATCATTTTTTTCTCTTTTCTTCTTTTACATTTTATTAGGGACTCCAACAACTCTTACCACAATCCATACATATACATACATCAATTGTATAAAGCACACCCATACATTCCCTGTCCCAATCACTCTCAAGGCATTTGCTCTCCACTTCCATGATCTTTTAAGTCCATTTTCCTGTAAATTTGTTGAAGCCCTCTTGTACTTGAACTTGACTTTTAAGGGATGCTACATGATGGCATCCACAATTGGGATATTTCCGACTTGTCTCAGGTACTTCTGAATCTCGTTCCCTGCTAGTCTCTTAATTTATACACGTTCTGTATGTTTCTTTGAGGGATGATGAATGACTTTGAGCGTTTTTCCTGACCAAAGATGAAAAGCATCCCAGGAATGAGATGTCTCTGTTTTCACGGAAAATGCTACCCAGTCACTAAGGTAGAGTCTTCTGCAACCAAAGACATGTCTCATTCCAGGTGTTTTTACCCAAGGATAACCTACAGCCACCAGACCCAATCCAGCCCATCGCAGTCAATGACTGGAGAGCATTTCCCACAAACAGAAGGCCATGAGTGTAAGCCAAAATAAATACCTGAGGAAATAGAGCTGGAAGGAAGCAATCAAGCAGATGACCATGACTCATGGCCAGGATGTCTCTTGGTTCTTGAATGTTAATGGAGGACTTTGTTTTTCCCTCTTCTACCTGAACCTTCACGGACATTTTCCACATAAAGCGTGTTTGTATGTGTGTGTGGTCCCTGCCCCAATGCATAGGGCAAAGCATTTGCCAATTCTGTACGTTTTGCCTGTTTGTTTCAGTGATTGATTGTGCTCATCTTGTTGTGCGGCCATCATCACCATCCTTTCCCAGATCATTCTACCCCCGTTCCTGTAGCTCATCCCAGTGCTCTCTGGTGGACCCATCCCTTCCTTGTGAGCCTTCTGGGAAGGGATGCCCCATTGCATCCCAGTGCATCCTGTCTCCATCCCCTTCCTACCCTGCTACCCAGTACTAAGCCCCGGTCTCTGTATATTTGTGTACCCCCTGGAAGTGGGAGCTTATAGTGTTTGTCCTGTTGTGTTGGACTTATTTCCTTCATCAGAATGTCTTCATGGTTCATTCGTATCATAGTATGTATCAGAATTTTGTTTCTTTTTATAACGGAATGATGTTCTGCTGTATAGATAGCCCTCATTGTCGTATCCATTCATCCACGGATGGAGTTTAAAATTGCTTGGAACTTTGTGCTGTTATTTTGTTTTCAACGTGCCCCCTTGAATGCTTGATAGTGGGAATACAATAACAAGTAAGAGTAGACATGGTTAAAAGTTCAAAAAGTAGCTAAAACTCTACATGCAGGAGACTGACTCCTGGTCACAGCAGACCAGGCCTTAATCAAGAGAATGTCTCACAGGGATGTGACTCCGTGACTGCGGGGAGGGCTGCAGGACGGAGTAAGTGGTGTGAAGATGATGTTGTCCGGAGGAGGGACAAGGACTTCAGAGGAAGTGGCCAGGCAGGTGGGGCGAGTCGGTCCTAGACAGAGAACCCATCAGGGGCCCTTGAGGTTGTGTGACCAGCATTCTGTGGACTCTTCTGCCTTCCTCCTCTCCTGTTGCTGGAAGACCGAGGAGCTACTTGAGGAAGGCCTGGGGTTCAAGAAGGAAATGGGTCTCAGTGAGACATGTGTTCAACATATCGACTTACGTCTTTATCTTCTCTGGATGGCTGTGATGAGCTGTCATAGCAATCCTGTTGGGTCACCCTGGGAGCTGCTGCATGGAGCAGGAAGTAGCTCTGGGCTCTGGGCAACGCTTTGTTGGTGCTCTTAGGTGCTGCTGAGTCAGTCCCTGACGCACGGCTGTCTCAGCCAAAGGAACAAAAGGCTGCCTGCTTCTGCACCATCCCCGCGATCTAATGTGGATTGGACCATTGGGACCCAGAGGGTTTTCATTGGTTGACTTTTACATGGAGATCACCAGGCCTTTCTTTGTCGTTCCATCTCGGTTTGGACGCTTCACTGAAACCTGTTCAGCATCCTAGCAGCATGCGCACCTCCACTGGTAGAATGGACCTGAGGTATATTGACCTGGACTAGAACCCAGGCCGGCCTCCTGGAAGGTGAGAACCGTACCGTTGAATCCCCAGTGCTCGCCTGTAAGGCCTTTGTTAGCGTCAGAGCTGCAAGTTTGTGTTGTGCATCTAGGCGAAGGTTTCTGGACCGTGACTGAGCTTGGGGAAACCAGGCCGGGCGACGGGTTCGGTGCCGAGGAAAGAGGGGCTTAGAAAAGCACGAGGACTGATGTTCAGACGCCTCTTCAGTCTCTTCCTCTTTGCCCCTGTTCCTTTGATGTGAGTCCCGCGGATGAAAGAAGTGACCATTGCTGCCTCTCCCCCGCACCCCTCCCCAGGCAAACCTGGCGACATGGCAGCCTCCACCTTTTACAGATGGCCTGT
Organism: Tenrec ecaudatus; assembly: GCF_050624435.1. NCBI lineage: Eukaryota > Metazoa > Chordata > Mammalia > Afrosoricida > Tenrecidae > Tenrec > Tenrec ecaudatus. The sequence continues at coordinate 33,629,921 of NC_134543.1, forward strand.
GACACTGCCATCATTCAGGGTCAAGATTTCTGCTGAGACAACGTAGGCACTTGCCTGGCCCATTTTCCTTCTGCGTCTCTTGGAAGCTTTTCCTTTGTCAGGTTGGTGCCTCGCTTTAGAGATGGCCGTGGTCTGGGTGAGTCAGAGCAGAGTATTTCTTCCCCAAGCCCAGGATGCCTCTCCTGACTGGAGTCACTGGAACACTCTATGGCGTCGTCAGTGACTTCGATGGGACTCTGGCCGTAGTCTTTCTAGCTCCCACCAAACGGGAGCTTTTGCAAATAACGTGCTTACGGCCAACCGAGGGAATTGGCCAGCTTTGCCATTCCGTGAGGATGAAATGAGCCATCTCAGAGGCAGAAGGGGCCCCGGAAGCACCCTGAGGAAGAGATGGAAGCGGGTCATGTATGTACTTTGTATCTCGGGTCCCCGCACGGGGATCTTCCTAGACCCAGGAGACAGAGCTACCGCACCAGAGGTGGTGAGAAAAGCCAGCAGCGGTGGTAACTGCAGGCAGTGGAGACTGGCAGGCCATGGTGCCATGAGCGTCTTACAGTGCCTTCGGGCAGGAGGCTTCTTGGCTGCGTGAGTTTGTCACTCACTGGGCACTTGTCAGTGGAGGGAGAGAACTGAGCCCCTGTAGACCACGGCCTCCTGGCCGAGCGGGGTGCCCAGGCCCTTCTTGGTGGAGTTAACGAGTTGTATAACACTTGCCCAAGCAGGGCGGAGACGGAGCTACTGAAGTGGCTGAAAGGCTACGGTCAAGGGCCAGGTTGGAGAAACATGCCTGTGGACTTGGCTGAGAAGATAATGTGACTGAAGAGCTGGCTCCTGAGTGCTGCCAGGGCCGGAATGGCAGTAGCCCGTTACCTCCCCTAAGAAGCCCCGTGATTGTGAGTCTTATCTGGGAGCTCCGTGTGGCCTTTGTGACAGACGATCAAACCCAGCAGAGGAGTCCTGTGGGAGGGGTGGTTGTTGCCAGAACTGGTGAAAAGGTCGGGGAGAGGAGGCATGTCTGACCTTTGCTGCTGAGGAATCCGCCCGGGAAGCTGCTGTCAGTGGTGGTTCTCTCTCCCCCTTGAGAAGGGAAGAGCACATTAGATGCCTTCAGATCATTCTTAACACATGCCCAGCAGCCTCTTGTAGACCTAACACTACCGTTTATAAAAGCAGGATTCTAACACAGTTGCTTGTGAAACCCTGAGAGCTATGCAAAATGTATCTAGGCTTATTTATTTTTTTGGAGAGTCCATAAGCTGCTATTAATCCAAGACTCAAAGAAGGTTGTGAGTCAGCCACCATTACAGAGAACTTCTTCAATTGGACATCTGTGTCAGAGATGCACTGTGTCACGGAAGCAGTCCTTGGCTGGCGCAGATAGTTAAGCACGCGACTGCTTATTGACAGGTTGGCTGTGTGAGCCGTTTTCAACTGCCTCATGTGCGTGTGAATGTTGGACCGGAGAAGGACTGATGTGTTTGAATTGCGGTGTTGGAGAAGAATGTTGAAAATACTACAGACTTCTAAAAGGATACCACAATCTGTCTTGGAAGAAGTACGGCCAGAGAGGGCTTCTTAGAGGCAAGGATGGCAAGGCATACTTTAGACATGTTCTCCGGAGAGACCCGTCATCCCCGGAGAAGGACGTCATGCTTGGTAAAGTGAATGGAAAAGCAAAAAAGAGGAAGGCCCTCACCAAGATGGACTGACAGTAGGTCGAGGCACCAGAATAATGGGGAGGCAGGCGCTGGACTGGGCAGTGTTTCGTTCGGTTGTTCATCAGGTTGCTATGGGTCAGAACCGGCCTAACAACAAACACAACAAAGGGATCTTCGAAAATTGTACTGGCGACCTGCTTCTGAAAACCCTGTGGTGCCGGTCTATTTTGCGCACACTGAGTCACCGTCTGTTAGAGTCAGCCGTTCCTGGTTCGGTGCAGTGAAAGAAATACTGATGTAAATGACACGGACTCGCGAGGCGACACTGGGCAAATCTGGTCCTCTCTCTGGATCTCACATTCCTCATATGTGCAGTGAGAGGTATGGGTGAGAGGTCTCTACAGTCGCTTCCAGGACCGGTGTTGGTCCCGGTGCTTGGAGTCCTAGTGACACCAAGCGCAAGGGAACAAAACACTCCATGATTCTGCATCACTCTCACCCGTCGTTCTGGCTTCTGTATCCCGCCATGTCGCCGAGGGCCTTCCCTCCTTCTCCCAGACTTTTTACTTCACCAAGCATCGCGTCCTTCTCCTGGGACAGGAGTCCCCAGGTCACAGAGCCAAAGGATGTGAGATGAAGGAACGGTCTGGCAGCACTTCTTCCGAGACTGATCCGTTCGTTCTTCTGGCAGCCCATGGAACTCCCAGTATGCTTTGCCAAGGCCAACCTTCAACTGCACTGACTCTACTGTGGTCTCACTTACTTCTTGGTCAGCCTTCTCTGTGTAGAGGTGACAAGCAATGCCATGTTTGGATGAAATGCATCTCATTCCTCAAAGGCGCGGCGCATCTTTGTTTTTGAACACTTGACAGATTTGCCCAATGCGATATGTCCTCTCATTTGTTTCTAATGTCCTTTCACTGCCCTGCTTCCATGGACATTGATTATGTACCCCGTTGACATCCGTTCCTTGATAGCGTACATTTTCTTCCTTTTTGGGGGTGATATTGCCTGTTGGTCCAGTGTGAGAATATTTGTTCTCTTTCTGTTGATGAGGAAGGCTAGTCTTTGATGTAAGTGTTTCAAGTCCTCCTGGGTTTCAGCAAGCACGGCTGTCTTCTGCGTCTTGCAGTTTGCTAGTGAACCTCCCTCCAATTCAAATGCCACCCTTTCCTTCAGAGTTCACTTTCTTGGGTGATTTTCTCATCATGTATGTTGCATAAGGATAATGAAAGGACAGAGCATTGATGTGCACTTTTGGTTTTATTTTTTTAGTTAGTTTTACTTTTCTTGATTTTAAATGATGTAATATCCCATTGTTCAGCTCCTTGACTTACGTTCCGGTTCTGCGTGAGACAATGAAGGGTTCTGCTAGTCCCATTCTTTGTAGTATTGGCCGAAATTTGTTCCCGTCCACACAGTCCAGTGCTTTTGCATAGTCAGCAAAACCAGGCAACCTTGTGCTGGTATTCTCTACTGTCAGCTAAAACCCATGTGTCAACAGCAGTTCTCCTTCATTCCACCTCCTCTTCTCACTCCGCCCTGCATTTCTGGCAGTGGTCTGTGGGTGTACTGTTGCAACTGTTTTTGAATTATCTTCGGCAAAATTTTACATGATGTGAAGTGTGAGTGCCTGGTTTGGGAGGCAGAAGGTGATGTCGCTCTCTGAGGCTGTGCGTCAGGCTTCCCCTCTGCCAGGCTTCTTGATGCAGGTGCTGCCGCTTCTGGAAGGGCATCCTCACCATGTGGTTTAGCGGCAGGATTAGGAGAGGAGTCCAGAGGTGCTTCCTTCCCCCACTGCTGTCCAGGCCCTGACAGATGGCCTTTCTGAGCGAGGATGCTCTGATCGTAGGAGCCAACGCAGGGTTCCCAATACACCAAGGGCAGCCTTTGTCCTGGAGGTGGGATGCAGTTAGCGGAATGCCATCGTCTGTCCTTGGAGCTGAGCTGGGGGCATCTTGGTCTCAGAGTTGAGCCCCTGCTTAGATTTTCAAGACTTGCTCCCTGCTCATGTTTGTGAAGAGACATCGGGCTGTTTTCAGACCAGGCTCAGGACCATTTAGCAGGATGCTTCTGTAGCCACCCCAGAGACATGCATAAATAGATTTTGTGGGGAATCAACTTATCTATGTTTGAACGGAAACCCTTGTAGCACTACTTTTTTGTTTGTTTTTCTTTTGATTGACCCTCGTACTCTAATAGAAACGCAAATGAGATGTCTTCTGAGTTCTAGATTACGTGCCTGGTTCCCTCCTGACTTTGCCAGCGCTACTGTGGCATGGTGGGAATGTAGAAGTGTGGATTTGAGAAAACAGCATTTCCCCCGGAAGCTTTGGCTGGTTTGTGAACCGACAAGTCAGTGGTTTGAACTGAGGAGTCAGTGGAGGAGATGGAGTTGGCAGCCTTCCCCTGTAGCAAGTTTCAGCCTTGGAAGCCCTGTGGGCTGCTCTCCTTGGTCCTGTTGGATTGTTAAGCGTCTGCATTGATTTGGTGACAGTGGGTTTGGTGGTCACGGGGGGACTTCTGGAGTACCGGTGGCTCAGCACTCGGGTTGGCGGTTTGGACCTACAGCAGAGGCACCGTGGAAGAAAGGCCTGGTCACCGCTCCTGAGAGTCCACAGCCTTGAAAACCCCACGGAGCCCGCATGGTTCCGTTCTGCATAGGCAGGGTTGCCGTGAGTCGCAGTAAACTTGATGACAACCAGTTTGTTCGGCTTTGTTGATGGATGGAGAGAACATTGACCGGGCAGCCAGGCAGACTTAGATTTGAATTCGGCACCTGGCATCAATTCGAGCCTGTGGCTAGCCACGCAGAGCCCCAAGAATCTCATCTGTAAACCACTGGCGACAAAAGAAAGAACAGATGGTGTGAGGTGATCTGAGCAAGTGTCCCACAGACACCGCATTGCGTAAATGGCACCTTGTTTTCCCTCTTTCCAAGGTGAAGCTCAGGAGAGCGTTCTGTCCATCCCTTGCTATTTTAAGTGTACACGGACCGTGCTTGGGGTTGGTGTGAGGTATCTCCTTACCCACCCGGCCCTTGTAGCTGGGTGGCCTCTCGTGGAGAGCGGGGCCTCCGTGCCCGCTGGACCTCGCTGCCACGGGCGGGGCTCGTCCCCCGCAGAAGGGCCGCCTCGTGCTCTGCTGTGATGGCCTTTGGCCTGATTGCGTAGGACAGCTGGCTCTGCCGGACTCACCGCTGACCATCAAAATGCTTTTGCTCCCGGAGGAAGGCGATATGATTCTCTCTCCCCCTTTCCCGCTGCACCAGTCTGCCGCCAAGGTCAAAGGAGATGTCTTCTCTCACATTCCCCTCCTGGCTGTCCCACGTCCATCAGGCTTTCCTGTCGCCGGTCTCTCCTAAGACTCCGGGAGGTTCCGGGTAAAGCCGAATGGGAACTTACGTGGAGCTCTGCGCTCTTATTTTGGACGGAGAAGGGTGTGTGCCCACCCATCTCTCAACTCCGGGGAATGGATGTAATTCCAGTAGCTGCTCCTCAGATCTGTTTGTGCCAGCCCGTAGAGCAGGGGTGCTCCACCTTCCTCAGGCCGCGACCCTTTCATGCAGCTCCTCGTGTGTGGTGACCCCCAACTGTAACATTATTTTCATTGCTACTTCATCACTGTCATTTTGCTACTGTGATGAATCTCGGGCGACCCCTGTGAAAGGGGGTTTTGAGTAGGTGCTGGTGTTTTTGAGCATCACAGGTGCCCACACGGTGCCTGGGTCCGGGCATTAACCTCATAACCATTAGAGAGTAGTCCTGGGCCCTGGATGGGGATGAGGCCTGCCTCATTGACTGGCTTGCTGGGCGCTCTGAGCAAATGACTTATGCTTTCTGCTTTACTTCCACACCTATAAAATGAGAGGGTGCATCATATCACCTACCTCATCTCTGAGGGTAGAAGTGGGGATTAAATGAGATAACCTTAGCAGCGCCCGGCGCTCAGGAAACATTCCATGTAAACCTGAACCGTAGCCCATTGCTATTGGGTCCCTTCTGACTCACAGCGACCGTGTTCGGACCGAGTGGGACTGACTGCCCCCTGAGGGCTCACAAGGCTGTAATCACTACGGGTGCTTCACAACTGCACCACCAGGGCTCCCGAGTACTCAATGCCTCACTCAAACCTACTGCCATTGAGTTGATGCTGACTCACAGTGACCCTATAGGGCAGGGTAGAACTGGCCCTGTGGATTCCCGAGACTGTACCCCTTTCCAGGGTAGAAAGCCCCATCCTTGCTCCAGCAGAGTGGCTGGTGATTTCAAGCTGTTAACCTTGCTGATTTAGCAGCCCCGCGCATAGTCCCCCATGCCACCAGGGCACTCCCTCCTTCATAAAGTGACCATTGGCATTGTAGTTTAGACCCCCTGTCATCCCGCTTGTGTTGTTGGGTTGATTGTGGCTACTATTCAGTGTTTGAGCTGTGTTCTGTCAGCTGTGCCATAGATTTTGAAAATCGAAATACAATGCATACACGTGGTAAAAAGTTCACACCGCACGCACACACAACTGTCTTTACCTTTATGTGTGACTTCCTTCTTACCGGTGTGCCTCATTCTCACCTGCCATTTTAGTGACAGGGTACATGCCATCTGGACACGTATGATTGCATTGTTCTATTGCTGCATTCTGTTAACCTTCAGAGTCTAAGGAAAGGGGAAGATTATAGTGGTAGTCTTCAATTTTTAGTTATTCTTAACCTTCTCTGCTGTCTCCTCTCTAAAGATTTGAGCAGAAAGGAACCTGCCAGTTGAGACCCAAGGAGAAATTAAGTGACTTGCCTAAGGTCTTACTGTGGGGGTTTCTGCATTCATGTCATCTTTCCTCTAGCCACGCGCCCCCCCCCCCCCAACAGGGGGTCCTGCTCCTTCTGTCCAGTATCTCAGTTGAGCGCACACTGTCTCCATGCACAGCGGGTGGAGGAATTAGATGACTTACTCTTATGGGGCCCAGAGGTCAAAGTCTAGACTTAACCTCGCTGGCTCCTGACTTGCGCCCAGTCTTTTTCTTTACTGTGTTTGTCCAAGGCTAGCAATATCCACTGCTCATATAGGTGGTTAAATTCCTGTGAGAAGAAAAAAAGCAGTGAACACATTTTTGTTCCTTAAGCAGCTGCCCTCTGGCTGCTTGTGCTTTTGAAAGGGGTCCTGGGGTACATCAGTCATGAGCCTCTCTCTGCCTTTAGCAGAGTTGTAAGATGCAGAGTTATTCTCCTGCCTCCTGCACCAGGGGAAAACTAGCCTTTCTAATTCCTTGGGTGGAATTAATAATAAAACCAGCGTGCCTTTCCCACGTGCTCGGTAGCTAGTGCCAAGGAACGACCCACCTCCACAGCCAAGGACTTACATGTTTCCCCTGTGAATGTCTAAGCTCAAATGATGTCAGATTATTAGTGGAACATGATGTTATCTGATAACCACCACTTTGTATAGATCTATAAATATGTATCATACTTGACTGTCACCTTAGAGTTTGGAGTGCTTTAATGTGCACAATATTAGTATCATCCTGTGGTGCCTGAGATAGAATGGATGGCCCAACAAGACAGAGTCGACCTGTCCCGTAAGGTTTTCGTCTCTACAGAAGCAGACCAATAAATCCTCCTGCAGAGCTGCTGCGTGGGTTTGAACTGCTAACCTTTTAGTTATTGAGTCATTGCCAACTCATAGTGATCCTGTAGGACAGGGCAGAACTGCTCCTGAGAGTTTCCAAGCCTGTAACTTGTGACGGGAATAGAAAGCCCCATCTTTACTCAGGGTACGCCTAGCTTTTTGGATTGCAAGCCGCATGCCTGACCACTACACCCCCAGGGCGTCTAGTCCAGTTCCTGATAAGCTTTTGGGTGTTTGATTTCATATTTGTGTAGTAGAGGAGAGTTGGGGGTGGGGGTGGGAATGACCTTCCAAGAAGAGTAAGGGTATCCTTACCCAAGGAAAAAGTGATATTCTAAAACCTTTCCTGACACAGAGGCTCCCCGAGGGCAGGAAATAAAGCATTCACGCATTGCCCCAACAAACCTAGGGGTATGCCAATGGGGTTACTTTTCCAGGCTAAAGCAAAGGAAGGAACAGACCATCTGGCAACTGAGGCGTGTCACTTTGAGACTCTGGACAGTGTGAATGTGCTCACCCGTGGGAACACCCGCCACTCCTCCTCGTCGGGTTTGCAGAGGAATCCTTGCTGGATGGACTCGACCCAGGGGCACAGCAGTGGGAGGGTAGGCAGGAAGTACGAAAGGCATCCCTCACTTATCCTGGAAGACCTTGAGTCAGAACAGAGCCAGTCTTAGCCTGAAGAGGTACTTGAGGTTAGTCCCTCCCTGTTCTTAAAGAGGTTGGGGAGTGATTCATAGGAAACTTTTCATCATGTTTCATAGCTTTCCAGGGCTGTTAAGGACTTGTGGTTCACAATGGCACCTCCCCTTGCTTTGCGCCTGTGTGGCTTGGGCTTCCTTACCTGAGTGGGATGGAATGCACATTGGTATCTGTGGTAGATTCTGCTGCTTCCTTCTCTGCCCGTCAATCCTTTCAGCCCTGGGGAGCTCCAGGGGAAGTAGAGGTCACAGAACCTAGAGGTTGATAGGTGGTGATTCTCAGCCAGCTGAACTCTCTTGACAGGTCCTAGGGAGTTCCCGACGGGCCTGCTACTGTCTCAGGTGCTGCGGAAACGTGCAAAGAACGGTTCTCTCTAACCCCTGAGAACCACAGAATGGATTGAATAGCTGCCAAGGGGTCGCTGGATGATTCTGCAGAAAGAAGTTGCTAGAAGGCCTTGATGGAGGTGTTAGGCCCTGAAGAATGGGTGGGATTTAGGGAAGGGGTAGTAGTGGGGTGGGAAAGCCGCAGCATTGACCTCTGGAATCATGCAGGGCCAAGTATTTTTCAGGGCTCTGCCCCTATCCACTGACTTCTTAAAAAAAATTCTTTTAAATTAATTGTATTTTTTTTGTGTGACTGTTGAGACTATATTTAGCAAAAGATACACTACTTCCACCGTCTGTGCAGGTACCTTTAGTGACACTGATGACAGGTTGAGTTGTGTAACTGGTCTCACCCTCTGTTTCCGAGTCGTTTCTTCCCCGTTGATGTCGATTCCCTACCCCCTACGATTCTTTTAGAATCTTCTAAGTTGCTCTTGTCACTTTGATCCCATAAAAATCGTCCTTACAGGGGCATGATTTTGCTTGAGTTAAGCTAACCAGTTACTTGCGTTTAAGGAGACTTTCAGGGGACGCTTGCTGCAAAGTTTCGAGAATGTCACAGGACAGTGCTTTCAGGAGTTCATTTAACCACGTGGCTCCCAGAAGCAAATTCTGTCTGCATGTTCCCACTTTTGATAGTGATTCTTTTATAGAATTTTTAATTCAAATCTTCAACAGTGGTAGCCAGGCACCATGCAATTTTCTCATTTTGTGCCAAAGGAGGTAGATAGGATAGAAGATTATCCTTACTCAGTTGTTCCAGGTGAATAGAGATCAATTTTTTTTAGCATGTAACAGTATTTTCTTTTTTTTTCCATTTTATTAGGGGCTCATACAACTCTTATCACAATCCATACATATATATACATCAATTGTATAAAGCACATCAGTACATTCTTTGCCCTAATCATTTTCAAAGCATTTGCTCTCCACTTAAGCCCTTTGAATCAGGTCCTCTTTTTTTCCCCCTCCCTCCCCACTCCCCCCTCCCTCATGAGCCCTTGATAATCCACAGATTGTTATTTTGTCATATCTTGCCCTATCCAGAGTCTCCCTTCCCCCCCTTCTCTGCCGTCCATCTCCCAGGGAGGAGGTCACATGTGGATCCTTGTAATCAGTTCCCCTTTTCCAACCCACTCACCCTTCACTCTCCCAGCATCGCCCCTCACACCCCTGGTCCTGAAGGTATCATCCACCCTGGATTCCCTTTGCCTCCAGCTCCCATATGCACCAGTGTACAACCTCTGCCCTATCCAGTCCTACAAGGTAGAATTCGGATCATGGTAGTTGAGGGGAGGAAGCATTCAGGATCTGGGGGAAAGCTGTGTTCTTCATCGGTCCTACATCACACCCTGACTGACCCATCTCCTCTCCTAAACCCCTCTATGAGGGGATTAGAGATCAATTTTTGTATCATCTTCACAATTGTTGTTAGGTTTGGGGCCCATTGCTGTATCTATTTTATCACTGTCTCATTGAGGATCACCCTCCTTTCTGCTGACCTTCTAGTTCATCAAACATGCTATCTTTTTCTAGGGACTAGTCTCTCTTGATAAAATGTCCAGTTTTTACAAACAATTTGTCCAATTGTGTTAGTCTGGGTAGACTAGAAAAACAAATCCAGTGATATTCATGAGTATATGAAAGAGGTTTATATGCAAGAGCAACTGAACATTGAGAAAACATCCCAGCCCAGTACAGATCAAGTCCATTAGTCTGATATTAGCTTATATGTCTGATACCAATCTATAAAGTCCTCTTCAGCCTCATGAAACACATACAATGATGCCAAATGCAGGAAGATCACAGGCCTGTGGGTAGAAAGTCTTGTGGATCCAGTGGCAGTGGAAGCTTCTCGGCTCTGGCAGGGGTCTCTATGTGGCTCCTCCAGCTCCAGGGCTCTGGTTCTATCAGTATAATTCCATGTGGCTTGTCAACAGGATTGTCTTGCAGGGAGTGAGCGTGTGTCCCGCCTCCAGTGGGCTATTTATCTCCTTAGTGCCTCCAAATGAGGTCAACAAGCTATGACATGATTGACAGGCTTTTAAACTCTACCCCTTCACTCTTAAGTCTCAAATTGACAACAGATTATGTAATTACCACACCAACACAATATGTAGTTTGATTTCAATTTTTTTTTAGTTTGATTTCTTGATTGCTGTTTCTATTGGTGTTAATTATGGTTTCAAGTAAAATGAAGTACTTGACAATGACAATGTTTTCTCTATTGTAATATTGTTTATGGTGTAGTAGGAGGTTTTTAATTTTCTTCATCTTTCGTTATAATCTATATCTAAGGTTATAATCTTGGCAATGGAATTGTTCATTGTAAATATTGTCAATGCTATTGTAATTTCCTTGTTACATTTTTAGATTTCTCATTGAAGATCCATTGAAACAACCCAGCTGATTTTTCTTTGTTGACTTTTTAGCATAAAACTTTGTTCAACTCCTCTCTTAGCTCTAAACATTGTCTTTGTGTGTGTGTGTATAAAATAATTTTATTGGGGGGGGCTCATACAGCTCTTGTCACAATCCATCCATCCATCCATTGTGTCAAGCACATTTGAACATTTGTTGCCATCATCATTTTCAAAACATTTTTTTGTACTTCAGTTCTTAGTATCAGCTCATTTTCCCTTCCCCCTCCCCTCTCTCCCTCATGACCCCTTGATAATTTATAGATAATTATTTTTTTCATATCTTACACTGATGTCTCCCTTCACCCACTTTTCTCTTGTCCATCCCCCTGGGAGGGGGTTATATGATTGTGATCAGTTCCCCCTCCCTCCCCCCCAGCCTTCCCCTTCCCCTCCTGGTATTGCTACTCTCAATATTGGTCCCAAGGGGTTTATCTGTCGTGGGTTCCTTTTCCTGCTCTTATTTGTACCCGTGTACATGCTCTAGTCTAGCCGGATTTTTAAGATAAATTTGGGGTCATGTTAGTGGGGGGGGGGAGCACTAAAGAACTAGAGGAAAGTTGTATGTTTTATTGCATCCTGACTGACTCATCTCTTCTTTGTGACCCTTCTGGAAGGGGATGTCCAATTGTTCACAGATGGGCTTTGGGTCTCTATTCTGCATTCCTCTCATTCACATTGATGTGATTTTTTTTGTTCTGGGTCTTTGATGCCTGATACCTGATCCCATCGACACCTCATGACCACACAGGTTGGTGTGCTTCTTCCATGTAGACTTTGTTGCTTCTCAGCTAGATGGCCGCTTGTTATCTTCAAGCCTTTAAGACCCCAGATGCTATATCTTTTGATAGCCGGCACTGATAGTTTTCTTCACCACATTTGATTATGCGCCCATTTTGTCTTTAGTGATTGTGTTGGGAAGGTGAGCATCACAGAATGCCAGGTTATTAGAACAAAGTGTTCTTGCGTTGAGGGAGTACTTGAGTAGAGACCCAATGTCTGATACCTTAATACTTAACATGTAAATCTATGTACATAGACATTATATAGAATTATATTTATATATGTACATGCCTGTATTTAGATCTCTATAAATGTCCTTTGCCTCCTACTTCTTTCCTCTGTTTCTTTTTACTTTTCTCATGTCCCACTGTCATGTCGGCTCACATTCGGGTTTCAGTCATTTCTCCCAGTTACATTGCCCTGGATCAAGGCCCACCAGGTCTCCTACACCCTCCTCACCAGCGAATTTAGATCACCTGTTGTTCCCTTGTCCCTGGGTTGATTGACACCCCACCTCCTTTCTTCCGCCTCCCCCATTCCCATGTCTCCCCCACAACTGTTGGTCCTGTTGTTTTCTCCTCTGAATTGTTTATCCTGCCTATCTCTTATCTAGATAGACATGCAGAGACCATAATAAGTACAAAGACAAGACAGAACAAAGCAAAGCAACAAAAGAAAACACCAAGGACAAAAAAAGAAAAGCTTATAAATCGTTCAAGGTCTGTTGGTTGACCTCTAGGAGTCTTTCGCATCTGAGTCTGATGGGGTGCCACGCCCTGGCCCCAAAGTCTAGTTTTGATATTCCCCAGGGACTTCATTGCTTTGCTCCCCTTGCTGCTCTGTTGCACGCCCTTAGGGTTTCACCCAGGTGTGGTGGGGTCAGATCAGGCACAGTTCCCACACTGTGCCTCCAGTGTTTCCCCGCAGCGCTGTGGGTCAGCGAGGGATGTCGTCTCTCATGGTGGAGCTGGTCCTGCGTCCTCTCTGTGCGTTGGCTGCTCTGAGTAGGAGTAGCTTCCTCGGGGCTTGGTGAGCATATTTGTATATTTTCTTGGTGGGCACCATAAATGTGACATTTAACAGCATGTTATTTATTTTTAACAGCTTGTTTTTATATAACATTCTACATTAAGTTGATGCTAACTTTAGTAGAGTACTATGAAAATTCTCTATACTGTTCCTTCCCCCCATTTTTGTTACCACAAATTATATCTTTATATTTCATATGCCCTGCAGCATCATTTTATCCGTTGTGCTTACGTATTTGTTGTTAAAGACACGGAGTATGAAGCAGAATGAATAGGAATGGCGCTTTATGATCGGCTCTGTGGGTCCTTCATCAGGAACCTCTCTGAATATACGTGTATGGTTTCGAATTACTTTTTGGTGTCTTTCCCCGTCCATCTACAGAACTTCATTAGTACTTTTTATAGGACTGGGCTGTGAATATGAACTCACTCAGCTTCTGTCTGTCTGGGCAGGTTTTAATTTCACCCTCATTCTTGAAGGATAGCTTCACTGGGCATATAGTATTCTTGGCTGATTTTTTTTCTTTCAGCACTTTAAATATATTGTTCCATCGCCTGCTGGCCTGCAGTGTTTCTGCGGAAAATTGACACGTCGTCTAGGATCCTTTGTATATAACTGTGCTTCTCTCTTTCAGGATTGTGTCCTCTTTTATAGCCTTTCTTTGTGCTTTGGTTTCCATCGTTTGGGGTTTAGCCTTCTTGGAGGTCTTTGAGCTGTATGAATTTGTAGGTTCATGTCCTTTGCTCAATTGGGGGGGATTCTTTGAAGGGTCAGAATCATGATACCACCATCTTCCCAGAAGAGCCCTCTGACTTCCTTTGGAACTTCCCAGTTACGGAATATTAACAGAGGCCAGGTTTCAAGGTAGATGAGTCTCCCACGTGGAAGCAGCTCCTCTAAGTAGCTGGAGAGCGTGGTACATTCCAGTGATGTCGTCAGGCCAGACTTTCCAGCTCCGAATCCCTTTCCTCTTCTGTAAAATGGGACCAGCTTAGCTTGTGCTCCGAGCCTCGTGATGAGAACTACATGGACATATACATGTTAATTCTGGGCATAATGTACGTGAAAGACACGATCTTTTCTTTGTAAATTATTATTTCCAAGAAGAGCTACTTCTCTGGCAGCAGCACACATAGGAATAGATGAACAAATATGTTACCTGTGGTCTCCATTACCTACTGCTTTGGGATAAACCACCCCAAACCAAAACCATCTTCTTATGCTTGCAAAGCTTAGTTCAAGCAAGGATTTTCACCCTCCAAGGCTCAGGGGAACCCTGCACACGAAGGCAAGAGCCATTGCCCCGACGCATGTCCGAGGACCCAGTCTGCGGGTGTGTAACCCACCCCTGTGGTGTGGCTGCCTCATCACACGGATGTGAGGACTCTTGGCTTTCCTACATGAGGTTCAAGACTTCAAGCTCAAGTGCTCCTGTGAACAAGATGGAAGCTGTATCATATTACTGGATCCGCCTTAAAAGTCATACAGCCTCACCTAATTCACAGTTTAAAACATTATAAATTTTAAAAGTCATGCAGCAGCACCTCAACTATATTCCATTTGTTCAATTGCGTCACAAGCCATTTCACTGGATAGGCAGAAGACTCAATCTTGGCACCTGTGAGTGTAAGCGACTTGAGAAATAGCATCTTTGAAGGTATTACAGTTAACCGTAAGCAATGTTGGAGTGGACCTAATGCAATGGTGGTGTTCGTATAAAAGAGTCATGGAATTGTCAATGTTAGGAGACAGCCGTGTGACATCAGAAGCAAAAATTATAGCAGGTGGGATCCAAGGAATCCCAAGGATTGCTGGAAGTCACCAGAAACTAGGAAGAGGCAAGGAAGGCCATTGCTGTAGAGCCTTCAGGGAGTGGTCCCACTGGGGGGACCCTGATTCCAGAAGCTGCACTGCAAAGAGGTAATTTCTGTCCTTATAAGACACCTTTTCTGTGGTATTTTGTTAGGTTCCCCACCCAGATTCCAGGGGACCTCTTCTCAACGACAGGCGATTGAGGTCTCACTGGAGGAAAGCATGCAGGATGAGAGATGTTGTTATACCATCCTGGAAAGGACAGCCAGCCCTTGGTGCTCGGGTGTGCTGTGGTAAAGTTCTAGGCCACGAGACCAGGCCTTGGAGAGCCAGTGGAGCAGCAGCACCTGTGTTTACCAAAGAAAGAATTGCCTTTTGTTGACAAAATGTTCTGGCTGTCTCTTTGTAAAGTTATTTTTTTTTTCCATCTGGCATGTGGCTGGGGGCCTCTGAGGCATGCCAGGAACCTGACATCTCTTCCCAGCCAATCTAAGGTGGTAGGGAGGGAATTCCAGGCAGGGGGGCTTACAAGGAACGCAGTTGCCTGCACTGAGGCTCTGCCTTTGGCATTCTGTTTCCTGCTGGTGACATCTCGGTTTGGATGAGCTTAGGGCTGGAGCCTCAGCTGTGCTCTTGAGGCTTAATTTGCACAAGATGGCCCCAGCTGCAGGTGTCCAGGATGACCTCCTTTGAAGTAGATATATTTTGGGATGTTTGAA
Source organism: Tenrec ecaudatus (assembly GCF_050624435.1). Taxonomy (NCBI): domain Eukaryota; kingdom Metazoa; phylum Chordata; class Mammalia; order Afrosoricida; family Tenrecidae; genus Tenrec; species Tenrec ecaudatus. The sequence continues at coordinate 33,645,048 of NC_134543.1, forward strand.
GGAACAAGGTATTCTGCAGACCCAAACTGGGAGGCTTGGCCAGAGAGATGGCTCGTATTTTTCTGCTTTAATCACATGAAGCCTGGCTGTAAGGAAACCTTTGCTTAGCGGCATAAAAGAGATGGGAAGGAGGTACAATATCTAAGAAGAGATGAAGTCCCCGCGGACAGCTGGGACTGGCCCAAAGAGTTACTTTCTTTTTGGTTCTATTCAATATGTTCCCTACCTTATTTTGAGACCAATTTACTATGTCTTTCAATTTTTAAGGCTAGATATTGCCTTTAGCTCACAAACACTCATTCATTCACTTTAAAACTTTGTGTTGTGGATTAGGGGAAGGTTTTTGGAGAAGGCGATCAATCTTGCATGTCGCAGTTCCTACACATTTCATTCCAGAGCATCCAGCGCAGTCACCTAAGTCCACCATCACGGATTCCACTGTCACTCTGTTGCCTGTTTCCATTCCTCCTCCTTTTCTAAACCTTGGCATGCTCTCACTGGGTAAATGCTGCCCTTTGGGTAATTCCTGGTTAGGGATTCTATCATTTTAAAAAACAAAACCCACGGCCACCGGCTCGATTCCAGTTCATAGTGACTCATGAGTCAGACAGGGTAGACCTGCACCTCTGGGTTTCTGAGACTGTAACTCCTTCCAGGAGTCGAAAGCCTCCTCTGCCTCCTGCAGAGTGACTGGTGGTTTTGAACTGCTGACCTTGTGGGTAGCCACCCAACTCGTCGCCCAGCTCCAGGGCTGCACCACAGGTGTGAGCTTAGTTCCAGACCTGAAGAGTGACAGAGGGCCATAGCCTTGGGGGTGGGGTGGGGTGTCCCACTTGTTTCTATCCACCCAGTCAGCTTGGTCTCTTTCATGATTTTGAATTTTGTAACATTTTCTTCCCACTCTCCAGGACTCTCTCTGATCCTTTTTAGAGCAGTTGGGGGTGTCAGCCGAGCACCTTCTAGTTCTTCTGGTCTCAGGGTCGTGGACTTGGAGTGAGAAGCATGCATCCTGTTTCATTTTCTGCAAATAGAAATCCTCTTTTGCCAGCACCATTTGTTAAAAAAGTCCTCCTTTCCCCTATTGAATGTGTTCTGGCCCGTTCTAAAAAAAAAAGTAGCTGTCTGTAGGTGAACGGATTGGCTTTTGGTAAATTTGGTAAATGTCTCTTCTTTTGGTTTGGGTGCCCAGTACTGCCCCAGTACAGGCTGTTTTGATCACCGTAGAAGTCAGAATCATCAAGGGTTTTGAGCTGGAGAAACGAGAAGCCTCCTACTTTGTTCTTCCTTTTCAGTGGTGCTTTGCTTAATCAGGGTCGCCTTCCTTTCCATATGAAGTTGATTAGTTCTTTCATTTCTTTAAAGACACTGGGATCCAGGTCCGGGTTGCATTGTTTCTACAGATTTCTTTGGTTAGTATTCACGTTTTCTCAGTATCAGGTCTTCCTATCCATAAGCATGGTACATTGTTAGCTTTATGCAGGTCTGTTTTGGTTTCTGATAGAGTGTTTCCTTAGTTTTCTTTGTTTAGGTCTTTTGTTTCTTTGACTAGACCTACTTGGAAGTCTTTCATCTTTCAGGTAGCCTTGTTAAATGTTTTTTCTATTCACAGCTCTCTGTTAGTATAAAGGAATCTGACACATTGCTGAAGTTTCAGTTAGTTCCACCAATTTTTTTTATGTATCAAATACCATATTTGCAAATAAGAGTGTTACTTTTTCTGTGCCAATTTGAAAGCTCCAAGGTTTGTTTTTCAAGGTTGCTGAGTTGTAGTGTGATTCCTAGAGTCCTGCCGTTTTTAGTGTACACGTATGTAGGTTTGCATATCTATGTATATCTGTGTAATTTTCCTAGCTCCTTTTACGGTCCAACCTGACAAAGCAGCCGAAACCCACACCAGGTGCTGCTGAATTGTGTGGCAAGCATAGGAGCACAGGAAGAAGGCTAGTTTTGAATTAGTTTTCAAGTTCTAGTTCACATGTATTCATCCAGTTTTCTTTGGTGCCCAACATGTTCTTGAGATAGCCAGAGATGGAGCCAAGGCTTCAGCATCACCATTGCGGTTAACTAATGAGCCTGTCTGTGCTTAAGACCCAGATGCCTTTCTGAGGTGTGATATCTGCAGCATAACCTATCAGCTCTGTCTCCACTAGCCTCATCTTTAGCCCTTGCCATTCTTGGGGTATCTTGCTGCATGCCATGCGGTTGGCTGTCATTGAAAAGCTCATTGCACTGATAACTGGGACATGGCAGTTAGTTTCGCATGAGTACGGGGCTGAGCTGCTTCAGCAAGTAGTGTCTGCTGTGAGCATACCAGCATTATAGCCAATACAGGTTGGTAGCTACAACTGGTAGGCCAGAATGAGACCATGCTCCTGGGTGTTGTGGGGAAAGGGCCATCCTCCTTGGAATGGAAGGGTAGTGGTGTGTGGATGGTTGAGCAGATGTGAAGGAGTAGGGGCACCCAAGCCCCTGAGCTCACTAAATGTTCATGCCTGCCTTGATTGAACGTACAGAGGCCAAACTGCCTCAAAGGAGTGATGTGATACCAGAGATGGATCCAAGATCTTGTTGAACATGTCATCTCACTCTGTGTGCCATTAGTTAACGCTGTGTGGTTCACCCATCACACCCAGTCCCAGCACCTTAGTTCATCCTTCAGAGCCTTCTCCACAGCTGTCCTTGCTGCCAGGTTATTGCTTTCTCAGTGCATGTGTCATATTGAAACCAGGATTGTCTTGTTGCTGAAATACAAATTTGCCTGTACCACGTGTGCACTCAACTTGTAGCTGCGTGGCCCCTAGTAGATTTCCAGCTCCCTGCCAGGTCCAGAGTGTTTTCACCTCTGCTCTAACCCCTCTCTCCAGATCCATCCTCTTCCTCTCCCCTCCAGGCACGTTCTGCTTCAACTACCAGGGGCCATTCACTAGTTTCTAGGTGTTTCTGGGTTTTCATTGTGTGTTCTCCCTGCTCTCCGCCCTGCCTTTTGACCTGGAGTCCCATTCTTCCCTCTGCTGAGCATGGTCTTATGAGTCTTGCTGTGGGGTCAAGTCCTTGTCCTTTTCTTTACTCCCCAAGCAGTAGCTGCATGCTCTGTGACCTCTTTCCCTGGGCACTTCTGATAGAAAGAGATCGCTTTCCTTTGGGCATCTTTGATTTCCAGCATCTGTCCCAGCAGGGGATCAAACAAGATGAGCAGATGGACTTGGGTAAGGTCATCACTGCAAGCATAGAAGCGGAAGCCATTGTCCTGGCTTTGCTGGCTCTGTGGCTTGAGGAAGTCATTTCACTTAGCGTCTCTATCTCATAAGGTTTCTAATGGGGTAACGCGGGTAAAATGCTCACTTAGTGCCTGGCACATTGTAAAACCCCCAGACACAAGCATACCCACTGCATTAAGTTGGTTCCGACTCATAGAGACTATATATATATATATATATATATAATTTTTTAATATATATCGGAAGTAGGGAATGTCTGACTCATAATAACTATATATATACAGCCCGACAGATGATCAATACCAGCTAACATCACAAGCCTCGCCAAAGAGAAGCAGTTCTAGCCATCATATTAGGGGGTGAGTTAATTAAATATGCCACCCTTATGGCCCAGGAATAATGTACGTATCCAAATCACCTTTGGCAGAGAAAAGGGTTTCCCACCTCTGCTAAATTGGGTTTTCTGAGGTTGTAAATCGTTATGAGAGCAGGTGGCGTCAACTTCCACACCAGGCACATTTTCAGTGTTCCTTAAATGCCAGTGAGGAGGATGATAGTGAAAAGGCATTGTGAGCCACTTACAGGCGTATGCACAGGCTGGATGGAGGCTTGAATACCAGCATGAAGCCTGTCCTATTCGAAACAAAGGCTACATGTGTAACATACAGCCAGCATGCATGGGGCCCGAGGTGTGGAAATGAGGAACATGTTACCCGGTTGTTCTTTAGCAGTTCCCCTATTCATCTCCGTCATCCTTGCTCTCCTGCTTACGTAGTTGACTGCTGGCCTTTTCAGTTACCACAGTGATGGGTGGATTCCCGGGCAGTGGTTAGTGGGGGGAACCAAGAATCTGGGTTCCTTGCAATAACAAGTTTGATTCTCGCCTAGTTATAATTCTGGTCCTGAATCTTGGTTTTATTTTAGAGGCATTCGCTGGAACTAGCCTTTAGCAAACCTGACGTCCCTTTCCGCCATCAGGGCGGTGCCTCTTTCCTAGCGAGTAGGGTGGATGGGTGGGACTTGGGGTCCTGGTCTTATTTCTCTATGGGCAAGGCCCAGGATGTCAAGTGTTAACCTATTCACACGTGTGGCTCGCTGGTAAGGGCTTGTTACTTCTGTCCAGGACTCTACCTAGTACGTATCCTGACCCCCTTTTACACGTCCAGGCTAGACTGGCGGCCTATGGGATAGACTTTCGGACCCCTAGGCTGCAGTGGGAGCCTCTTCCTGCGTGCAGTAGCCTTGGTCTCCATGTACGGTGGGCGAGTGCCCTTCCTGGGGGGAGGAATGCTGCTTCTGTGGGTGTGTGGCCTGTTGAGTGTGAACAGTAAAGCACATTCCAGAGGCTTTAGGGTTGACACTTCTCTCTTGCCTTTCTCACTACCTTCTGGAAGCCCTTTCTGTTGGCTGCCGCATGAATCACTGAGCAGCACCCTCATTTTAGAAAAGAAAAACAAGAAATGAATAGCGGGTGGGCGTGCGTGGTAGCAAGACCTGAAGATTCCCCCGTGCAAGGGGGAGTGAACCAAGGACTAGGGGTGTCGCAAACTAGGTTTCATAGTTAATGACCCAGTCTCTGACTTCGTGTCTGAAGGACACATTCTGTCAGTTGGAATGGAAATCCTTGATGGAGAACCTTGTGTTTTGGGTCCACAGAGTAGCTGGTTCTGTTGGGCCTGCTGCTGTCAGCACTCAGTCATGGCCACCTGCGCGGCCCGCGCGGCACCCCCGGGGTCAGGGCTTCCTCTCCTTTACCGAGTCTCAGCCTCACGCTGTGCAACATTTAACTTCTCTCTTCCGAGGCCTCCTTCTGGCTGACCTCACTTTATGGCAAAGAATCCAGGTATAACATGAGAAGGAGGTGGCCTAAGGGCGGATGGTCGGTGGTGTTGAATCTGTAGGAATCAGCCCGTGCTACTCAAAGCAACACTTAACCCTTGTAAAATGGGCTCAGACCAGGGGTTACTTGCCTGTCTGTCAACACCTCCTTCCCATTCAGCTTTCCACCCTCAAGGCCATATAGTGTTGCCGGGTGGGGTTGGGGGGCCTTTTAGCCACATCTGGTCCAAATTAAGGTCAGATGAGATGCCGCCTGCTAGCGAGATGAAACAGCTGTTCTAGTTTGATCCTGAGTATCTGAACTTCGCCATATTTACAGTGTTAATTTCTACAGCACTAATGTTTGGGTGCTAGAAAGGAGGGTTCTTTCCCCTTCTAATCTTAGGGTTCTTTCAAGGACCCAAGCCAGCAACGTGTGTGAGGGTGTGTGTGTAATGTTTGTTTGTTTATGCATTCATTATTTCAAGGAAATGGCTCCTGCTGTGTGTTGTTCAGCAAGTTCCCAATCTGTGGACCAGGCTGCAGGCTTCTCCTAGCTGTAGTGGTTACAGGGGCTAATAAACCCCAGATCAGCAGTTTAGAAGATAGGCTGCTGGCTCATGTTCTAAAACCCTGAAGTCATGGTGGATGCAGGGTGAGAGAGACAGAAAGCCTGTGAGAACATCTCTATGTATCTCCATATCTGTCTCACTGTCCATGTATCTGTGTATCAGATTCAGGCCTCACCTCACGGAAACTGAGAAACTGCTCATATCAGATCACAACATGGGGGACGATTGCTTTATATCTCATTAAAGAAGCACCCTCAGGCCAGTGTCTGCCACACCACTACAACTCATAGCCTAGACTAGTTGGCTTACAACATTAACCGTTACACTTTCTTAGGATTTAGAAAGTATCCAATAGTAGTTTGACTTGAGTCCAAGGTCCAGCTGGTTTCTAGAGGAAAGGGCAGTGGACTTAAGAGTGAGGATTAGATTTGCCGCCTTCCTAGTTTTGGTAGCTTCTCTGCCAATCTTCCTCTTGGGCTGGGCTCTAGAGCAGGCTTCATAAACTTTTTCTACTTGTGACCCCTTTGGGCCCAAGAATTTGCCACACGGGCAAGTTTTTCTAGAAATACCTCAGATTCATTACACGCACCTTTTCTCAACCCCCGCAGTCAGTGAAGTGACCCACAGTTTAAGAAGCATTGCTTCAGAGAAGCAAAGCCAGTGAAGCTTTTATATGTCAATATGTAGAGAGTTAGCCCCCCCCCCCGAAAAAAAATGGCTCACATAATTGTAGAAGTAAGCAAGTTCCAAGTCCATGGGTCAGAGATAGGCTGGAGGCTTCTGCTGACTTTAGCACCGCTGGGTCGATGACCCCCAGCTTGGCAGGAAGACCACAGGCTTGTGACTGCAGAAGTCAGTGACTCCAAACTCCAAGGGTTAGGCTTGTGGCTGCTGAGGTGAATGAATCTGGCAGGTAAGGGGTGGAGGCTGCTGATGATTCTCAGGGTCTGTGGGCAGTGGAGCAAGTTGATGGCTTGAGTAAAAAAAAAAAAAAACCTCCAAAAAACAAAGGTCCACAAGCCAGGTGCAGGGTCCAGACCCCGAAATAAGCAAGCAAACTTTTCCACAGTGTCTGCTTATGGTGGAAGCAGGCTACACCCGCAGGAGTCTCATTATGGTCTAAACTGCCAACCATTGAGAATCCTGCTTCAGCCAAAATGACACAGCATCTTAATTATCACATAATGGCTCGATGTTCACCCGTGGTGTGGCGTCTAGCCCTTACAGGACATATAAAATAAAGATAGTTCTACTCAATTAATGATGTGAGACTGTCCCAGGGCAAATACAATGAAGCTATCGGCAAAGTGCTGTGCTGTCCTAGAAGCCAGCAGACCACAAGGCATTAGGAATATGGTAAAGATGTAACTTGTTGACATTTATATCCCCAAGTGGAGAGGGCAGCATGGCATAGCAGAAGGGCCGTGGCTTTAGGAGCCAGAGTAGGAGTAAAATCCTGACTCTTTAGCTCTCACTAGAAAGAAGTAGAGCAAGTGCCTTTCAAGCTAAGCCGGGTTTCTCATTTAGAAATGAGACTGCTACCCACCTTGCAGGGTTGCCGAGAGGACTGGACGAGGCGACGTGAGAAGTTTCTAGTAGTGGACCTGGGACATAGTCGGCATGCAACAAATGGTAATTGCTGCTGTTATTATTAGTTACTAAATACTTAATTTTTATAGGAACAAGAAGTGCATCTTGGTCATAGATGGTCTTGAAAATGGAGATGAGTGTTGAGAAAAATCCCACTGGATAGCTCACTCCCAGCCCCAGAGATAACCACAGCTGCATTTGGTTATAGACCTTTCAGGTGCTTTCCCGTGTCCTGGACAGATAGCAGAGCATTAAAAATGAGAACCTTCACATGGTGTACTTTTTACATCCTAGTATTTTCATGATAGTAATCACTTCTTTTTATATTAGACTTTGTACTACACTAGTAAAAAAATTTCAAAGTACCAAATATATCTAATGAAGTCAAATATAAGGTTTACAATAATTTAAAAACTAAACAAAGGTCGCCTGTTTTATCCTTTCCTACCTCTGATTCTTCCTCCGGGACAGATAGTGACCTTGAGAGGAGGCCTGACTTATTTTATATTTGGACACTCACTGCTTCGTGTGGTACCTGAGCCATAGGGTTCTTTGTCCATGTGTTTGGTTTTTAAATTAAGTCAGAGGGATTGGGGAGCGGGGAGGGGGGGAAGAAAAAAGAAAAAGAAAAATGAGGAGCTGATTCCAGGAGCCCAAGCGGAAAGGGAGAGTTTTGTGAATGATGAGGGCAACCAATCTATAACTGTACTTTACACAATTGATGTATGTGTGGATTATGGTAAGAGTTGTATGAGCCCCAATAAAATGATTAAAAAAAGAGAAAGAAATTATTGTCCTTTGGATCATGGCAACATACAAATGTTCTTGATACAATCCATGTCTGGATTGCTGTAAGAGCTGTAAAATGATTTATTAAAATAAAAAATAAATTAAGTCAATAATACTGTGACGTAGGACATACTATGCAGCAAACAATGACGCTGAAAATGTTTCAGATCGATTGGCTTTATGTATGCTAGGAGGGATGGTCCGAATCTTTCACTAGACCATTGAGATTTCATTGACTGGGGTGTTAGTTTGGTGCAGGTTGTACTTCCAATATTTGTATTTCTGTGAAGAGATTTCTTTAGTAGTGGAATTGCACATTGTATTAATTAAACTCACTTTGGTGAGAAACAGACCCGCGAATTAACCACGGCCGAAATAAGAGACATTTATTTGTCTTTTGTGTGAAAGTTTGATAGGCGCAGTCCACGGCTGGTGCGGCAACTCTGTTCCCCGAGCATCAGGGGTCTTGTTGTTAGATGGCGTTGAGTCGTGTTTGACTTCAGTGCAAGCCCATGTGCCACAGGACAGCATGCGGCCCAGACTTACGTCATCCTCACATGCTCGGGCCCAATTCTGCAGCCACTGTGAGTGCGCCAGTCCATCTTGTCAAAGGTCTTCCTCTTTTTCTCTGACCCCCTACGGTACCAGGCACCAGCCCATCCTGACACCACGTCCCGAGTATGTGACATGAGGGCTGGTCACATCCTCACTTCTAGAGAGCATTCTGCTGGCACTTCTTCCAACACAGACCCGTTCGTTCTGTTGTTCAGTCCAAGGCATGTGGAATGTGCTTCTCGGACACCGTAATTCAAACGCTTCCCTTCCGCTTCAGTCTTTCTTATTCGGCCGTGCAGTTTTCCCATGAACACAGGGTGATTGACAAGACCATGGCTTAGCCAGGGTGCAGTGTAGCAACAATGAAACATACAACTTTCCTCTAGTTCCTAAATGCTTCCTTTCCCCCCTCCCCCACTATCATGATCCCAATTCTATCTTACAAATCTGGCTAGACCAGAGGATGTGCACTGGTACAGATAGGAACGGGAAACACTGGGAATCCAGGACGGATGATCCCTTAAAGACCAGTGGTGAGAGTGGCGATAATGGGAGGATGGGGTGGAAATGGGGAACCAATTACAAGGATCTACACATAACCTCCTCCCTGGGGGACTGACAACAGAAAAGCGAGTGAAGGGAAACATCGGACAGTGTAAGACATGACAAAATAAAATTTTATAAGGGTTCATGAGGGAGGGGGGAACGAGGAGGGAGGGGGGGAAACGAGGAGCTGATGCCAAGAGCTTAAGTGGAGAGCAAATGGTTTGAGGATGATGAGGGTAAGGAATGTACAAATGTGCTTGACATAATGGATGTATGTATGGATTGTGCTAAGAGTTGTTTGAGCCTCCAATGAAATGATTTAAAAAATGATCAAAATAAGAAAAAAGAAAATACCGTGGCTTGGTCCAGGCCTATCTTAGTCCTCAAAGTAGCCTCCTCGCCTTTCAACACTTTAAAGAGGTCTTCGTGGGGATCTAGCGTTCTCCAGAATAACTTGTGCAATTCTAGGGCCTGGTCTTATCCTCACTTGCAGACAGTAAGCCAGGCTTCCAGCCATCATATTCAAGCTCTGGCAGGATGATGAAGGAAGGGGTGCACAAGGGCCATGTCTTTGAGCGAGTTTTCAGTCAGTTGCAGAAAGTAGCCACGTGACACTTTAGTCACTGGGCCACACCTCCCTAAAAGGGAGACCAGACCGGGCCCTGCAGTTAGTGTTTTGGATGGCCAGGTGCCCGTCTTGAAGTGGCATTCTGTTCCTGTGGGAGGAGGCGAGAATCACTGCTCAAGGGCGACTGGCTGTCTGGCTCAGAGATTGCAGGCTCTTTCCCTGTTTTTCATCCCTTTGTAGCCCTGCCCTGCTAGGCCGGCAGGACTGCTAATGCGGCACTTTGTTTCTGCTGTGTTTTCAGCGTGTTTGCTCTTCTCGCAGCAGAGTCTGCTGACTCTCTCCTTCTGTTTTAACCCTTACGTGCATTTCACTCCCATGTAGTTGTCTGGAATTGCAGGTTTTGAGACACCTGTCTGATGGCAGACACATAGGTGCTTTCTTTAGGGACAGTAACCTGCTCGTTTCTGCATAACGTGCTTCCTGCCACAGTGACTGACAGGCACCAGTGGAACCAAATGGCGGGGTGCTGTGCACGATGGCTCTGAGTCTTAATATGTTGGGAGAGGTACCTTCCCCCCCCTCCCCCACCGAAATGTGGGCCCGTGCTGTTAGGTGGATGAAATACAAATGCATGTGAAAACATTTTCTTAGGGGATGCTGAAAGTGGCAGGGGGATTGGATCCCTGCTTCCCTGGTTTCTATCAAGGCCAGGTTCATAGACTGGCTTTTCCATTTCGTCTTCCCTTGAATTTCAGCCTCAGAATGCTGGCCGTCGTCATAGTGCCGACATTCCTGGGTCGTGGAGAAAAATCAAATGAGTTGGTGACTGTAAATCCCTGAGCCCAGCGCCCAGCACCCAGCACCCAGCGCCCAGCAAGGCCTTCAGAAACAGCTGCACTGATTATTTTCTTTTCAGTCAACACACTCTGAAATTACAGCTGCCATCCCGGTGGCTCTAAAAGGTTTAACACCATGTTGGAGCTCCTTCCGAGATTCTGTGGGAGCCATTCTTTGGACTGTTAGAGTCCCTGAATGAGTCTGGTAGCCTCAGGGGTTATGTTACTAACTACAAGGTCAGCAGTTCAAAACCATCAGCTGCTCTATGGGAGACAGACGAGGCTTTCTGCTCTCGTAAATATTTCTAACCTTGGACACCCAATCAGGCAGTTGTACCCCATCCTAGAGGGTAGTTTAGTTATGAGTTGGCAGTGCTTTCGTGTCGTTTGCTTATTGTCGTGTGTTGATTGATTTAGGCAGTATACTTGGGGCATGATTTGCATGTGTGCATTCCCTCATGCCGAGCATGTATTGTGCACCCAGTAGGCCTGTTCAGACCGCCGGCATGGACAAGCAGCCCTGGCGTCTTCTGGCGTGGTCAGGAGTGTACTGGACACAGCCGTTCTCTTCAGTCTTCTCTTCCATTCTGTCGGGGTGGATCCTAAGCACCCCCGAAGCCCGCTTCCCTCCGCCTTTGCCCGGTCCATCCATCAGGACTTGGCAGCCCAGCCCTGTGCTTGTGCCAGTGTTACGCAGGGTAGCTCTGCCGACGCTGCCACCGGCCTCTCTCTGCCGGCCCCAGGCAGTACCGCGCCTCTGCTGAGGCCACAAGTCTCAGAGTCTAAGTGGTGACTCATCCACCTCGGTCAGTAAGTCTGGCCTCCGTTGGCCTTCCCTGGAGGGCCAGCAGAGACTGGGGGGCGCACACTGGCTGTGCTTTGGCCCGGTGGTAGTGGTTCATGAGTCAGGTTGCCCCGTAGCGCAGGCCGAGTCAGCACCTCAGGGAGTCTGCTCGGTGCGAGCTGCTGGCAAGCTGGGCTGCTGCGGTGGGGATGGTGTCCAAGCGCATCCTCCTTCCTCCGCTGGAGACACTGTGCTGCAGGAAGCAAATGTCTCATATGCTGACTCAGGCACCCTAAAGCCATGGCATTTCTCTGGGGCAGAATCTTGGGTCAATTCCCTGCATGCCTAGCATTACCTGTTCTTCCGCGCAATGAGTGAGTGGAGCTGGGCTGGTTCCGGGGCGGGGGGTGGCTAGTATGGCTTTTAGGGAATTGTAGGCTCCCCGAATGTCAGAGGTGAGGCAGTGGGGGGGCCTGGTGATGATCACGTAGCTGGAGGAGGCAGGACCCAGACATTCTGGGACCTCCGTCCATGGTTGGTCTTCTGCCAGGCTGAAGCTCAGAGATGAAAAGGTTCTTGTTGAGGGGGAGAGAACTGGGATCCAGATGTGGAGGTTGAACTTTGGGCTTCCGCGGGAACCGCAAAGGTACCAGTGTGCACTCCTCTGTCCCTCCGCCCTCTCCTGAAAGAGATGGGAGAGCCCACCCCAGCAGAACTGGGAGTCTTGGCAGGGGGTCTTTGGATACAGATGATCTTCCTGTTCTTCTCCATCCCCCAAGAAAACAAACAAAACGGAAGGCAGGGTTCCAGCCTAGGACAGCAGGTTGACCGCATACAAAGGCTTCATCGGCATTGCTGCCTCCCTAAACCCTGCTAAAGCTGCAGCAGACTCCCAAGGACACAGTGGCAGCAGAGAGTAGGACGCTGGAAAGCAGGTGGAGGTGTGGTCATTGAAAGGAATTCAAGACACAGGTAATTCTAAGCTGCACGGCAGAGAACCTTTATACCACACAGCCCCCCCCCCCAAAAAAAAAAAAAAAGCATGGCCCCTGACAGAACCGGGTGCAGGGGATCGTTACTGTAAAAAGGATTGGGTCAGACTGGCGTGAAATGCACTTGGTTCTCATGGATCCCTTCTCGTTCTGGAAGTCACCGGACTGACTGCCTTTCCTTCTGGGAAAGGGAAGTGAGAGAGTTTGTGGACTAGCAGGCACCGGGTACAGTAAAGGGTATGAATATAAAGAAGGATGTGGTTTTGGTAACTGTTTACATACAGAAACTTGTATGCAAGGACCACCCATCCTTTGACCTGATTGGACTGCCAGCTGCGGGCAGCCAGACCTCTGTTTCCCTGTCAAGAGTCGGGAGCTGACCAGCCCAGAAGGAATGACCTCAGCTACGCATGCCAAGGCTTACCCAGATCTGCTCACTAAAAGAAAACGAAACAAAACCCATTGCCATCGTGTCAATTTGATTCCAACTTGTCATGGCCCTACAGGACGGAGCAGAGCTGTCCCAGTGGTAGCGATTGTAAACACTGCTTGACATGACTGAGCTATGGGGGGTGGGGGCTGGGGTCTCAAGGCTCTCGTCTCCACAGAAGCAGACTGTCGCATCTTTCTCCCGTGGAGCTGCCAAGCTAGTGACCGGGCCCTCAGGGCAAAACCAAGACAAAGACTCGTTATCTGCATGAAGGAGACCACCCGCAGGAGACCATAATTGTGTTCAAAGGACTCACGGCCACATGACTGTGTGGTTGGGTGCTTTTGAGTCAGCTCCACCCCATAGCTACCAACCCCGATGCACAGCAGGATGAAACGCCATCCGGTGCCGCATCGTCCTCACAACTGTTGCTATGTTTGAGCCCTCTGTTGTCGCCGCTGTGTCAGTCCCCCACGCTGAAGGGCCTTCTCATTTTCATTGTGACCTTCTACTGTATCAAGCATTCAAGCATGATGTCTTTCCCAGGGACAGCCCTCACTTGATCACATGTCCAAAGGACAGGAGATGAAGACTACTAGCCCAAAGGTCAGGCAGGTCTGCCATCCTCGCTTCTAAGGACCCTTCTGGTTGCCCTCCCTCCAAGTCAGAGTTGCTTGTTTTGGGGACACTCCATGGTACTTCTGTATTCTTTGCCAACATCATTCAAATGCATCCGCTCTCCTCTGGTCTTCTTCTCTGCTGAGGAAATGATTGGGAGGCTTTGTCTGACCCCCTCTAACCACACAAGGAGAAAGGAGAATCCAGCTCGACTTCCGCCCAAGGGTGATTCCTGTGAGGCAGATGTCTGACTTGACTCCACCGGTCATCCCTCTACCCTGTTCTGACCCCACTGTCCCTGGCCCAGCACTCAACTTCTGTGCTAGGTGTGATAATTCTTCGCAGCAGCCGCACAGAACTACAGGCAATGCTGTACTCACAATTACGGGCTTTGACAGGGAAGCTAACAGGTTGCAGCAAGTCAGGATCAGGAATTGCAGGGATATGCTTCTGTCCACAGTTCAGTGTTTTCTTCTCAGTGTACCTTTCTCTAGCCCTCAGCCAAGTAGCCCCGTGCTGTCTACTCTGCTAGAGAGGTACAAGGCTCCTGTAGCATTGGAAAATGTCCAAAGTACTCCCTCAATGGAAGAACATTTTGTTCTATTAAACTGGCATTCCATGATGCTCACCTTCCTGACACAATCACTGAAGACAAATGGGTGCATAGCAAATGTGGTGAAGAAAGCTGATGGTGCCCAGCTATCAAAGATATAGCGACTGGGGTCTTAAAAGCTTGAAGATAAACAAACAGCATCTAGTTGAGAAGCAGCAAAGCCCCTGTGGAAGAAGCATACTAACCTGTGTGATCACAAGGTGTCAAAGGGATCAGGGATCAGGCATCATCAGAACAAAAAATCATATCATTGTGAATGAGGGAGGGTGCAGAATGGAGACCCAAAGCCCATCTATAGGCAACTGGACACCCCCTTACAGAAGGGTCGTGGGGAGGAGACAGCCAGTCAGGGTACAGTATAGCAATGATGAAACATAACTTTCCTCTAGTTCTTTCATGCTTCCCCCCACCCCCCACTATCATGATCCGAATTCTACCTTACAAATCTGGCTAGACCAGAGGATGTATACTGGTACCGATAAGAACTGGAAGCACAGGGAATCCAGGACAGATAAACCCCTCAGGACCAATGAGATTAGTGATACCAGGAGGGGAAGGAGAAGGTGGAGTAGAAAGAGGGAACTGATCACAATGATCTACATATAACCCCCTCCCTGGGGGACGGACAACAGAAAAGTGGGTGAAGGCAGACATTGGTCAGTGTAAGACATGAAAAAATAATAATTTATAAATTATTGTGGGGGAGGGAGGGGGAAATGAGCTGATACCAGGGACTCTAGTAGAAAGAAAATGTTTTGAGAATGACAGTGGCAGCAAATGTACAAATGTGCTTGACACAATGGATATATGTGTGGATTGTGATAAGAGTTGTATGAGCCCCCAATAAAATGATTTTTTTGAAAGAAAGAAAAAATGTGCAAAAGACGCTTCATTCTGCAAGCCAGCTTGTCTGGAGGCCAGGAAGCCCACTGCGGTGTCACATGGTTTCTCTCTGTTACTGAGCTCTAGTCCAGGGGCCCTCACACTTTTTAAACAGGGGCCAGTTCACTGTCCCTCAGACCCGTTGGAGAGCCGGACTTTAATTTTAAAAAAACTACGAACAAATTCCTATGCACACTGCACATATCTTATTTGGAAGTGAAAAAACAAACGGGGCAGAAATACCCAGCTGATAAATGTCCTCTGTGGGCCGCATGTGGCCCGCGGGCCATGGTTTGAGGACGCCTGCTCTAGGCTAGTTCCGCTTCTAGTCTTTCTTGATGGTTGTGGGATTGCCCCGGTGCTTCTGATGTTATGCATCACGTTATACCTATTGGAATGTCAATATTGCACATTAGAGTCTCCTACACCTTATTTGCATACTCCTCCTGCCCAGCCATTTGGGGGAATTGCAAGGATTCCGCATACACAAGCCCTGCGAAATAGTTCACTTGGGCCACAGTTGTCCACCTTTCACATGCAGGTGACTGTCCCCTGGCTGGGATCAGGCACACATCTTAGTCCTGGAGGTAGCTCTCCTGCAGTACATTGTCTGATTTCTTGATCGGTGCTCCTGTGAGTGTTGATTACGGGTCCAAGTAAAATCAAATCCTTGACAACTTTGTCCTTTTCCCCTTTATCATTCTGTTGTCTTTTGGTCCACTTGTGAGGATTTGGGGTTTTTCCCATTGAGTGGTAATCCGTAACGAAGACTGTTTTCTTTGATTTTCGTTAGTAAGTGCATCAGGTCTTCTTACTTTCAGCAGGAAAGGTCGTATCGTCGGTGTATGGAAGATTGGTGATGAGCCTTTCCCAATCACAGTGCTGTGTTCTTCTTCATATAGTCCCATTTCCTGTTGTTTGCTCAGTATCCAGACTGAGTAAGTTTCCTGAAAGAATACAGCCCTGACACACACCTATCATGACTGTAAACCATGCACTATCCTTTGTTCCGTTAGAACAACTGCTCTTGAAGTGTTCTGGATTTCCATATCTGTGTAATGTTGTCCATAGTTTGATATGATCTACGCAGTCAAATGTCTCTGCACAAGTAAGCATCTTCCTGGCATTCTCTGCTTGCAGCCAAGATCCATCAACAATATAATCCCTCATTTCCTGTCCTGAATCCATCTTGGATTTATGCAGCTCCCTCTCTGTGCTGCTATAAGTGTTTGTTAATTATCTTCAGCGAGATTTTGATTGCGCCTTGGTGATGGTGTGGGTTATGACTTGGGCTACTAACTACAGGGTTAGTAGTTCGAAACCAACAGCTACTTCTCAAGAAAAAGGTGAGGTTTCCGAGTCCCATAAAAATTTGCAGTCACAGAAACTTATGGGGACACTTCTGCTCTCTCATGTAGGGTTACTATGAGTTGGAAATGACTCCGTGGCAAGGAGGGTTTTTGGTGTGGGGGATATTAATGATTGTGTTTCATAATTTTAATTTTATTGGGTCATTTTTCTTTGTAATGGACACAAATATGAATCAGAGTTGGTTTTCTGAGTAGCTGTCTTCCAAATTTCTGGACATGGACTTATGAGTGCTTTCAATGTTGCATCACTTATTTGAAACATTTTAATTGGTATCCTGTCCATTTGAGAATCTTTTTTTGTTCTTGTTGTTTTTGCTAATGTCTTCATTTCAGTTTGGAATTTTTCCTTCATTACCCTTGACTCTTGATCATATGCTGCTTCTTAGAATGGCGGAATGTCCACCAGTTCTTTTTGGTGCATGATTCTGTGTATTTCTTCCATCTTCTTCTTTTTCCCTTTCAGCTTTTAAATTGTGAATTGGGTGAAGGTTTACGGAGAGCAGCGGATCAGTTTAACATTCAACAGTTTATCCTTATTTTGTTTGAACTCATCATTGCCAGCCTTTCAGGATGCCATTACGTATCCCACTTCTTCCTTGTGTTTTCTGTTCCCCCAGCCTCCCTTCTTCCCAGTTTTGTCCTTGGATTAATGCTTTGTAAAATTTAAATTGTTGCTTACTCTAACCCAAGGGTGAGTTTAGTTCCACGTGCAGAGGAGAACTTAGGACAACAGGCCTGGAAGCTCCACCAGTCTGTCCAGCCCTGAAGCCTAGTCTCCTTCATGATTTTGAGTTTTGTTTTACTTTCCTCCCTCCCTCTAGTTCGGACGTTCTGAGGTGGTCCTTTTCAGAGCAGTTGATGGTGGTACCCAGGCACCAGCTAGTCTGGCCTCAACGTTGCAGAGGCTGATGTGTGCCTGATCCATTAGTCCTTTGGACTAATTGTTTCCAAATGTCTTTCTATTTGTTGTCATTCTTCTCCTGGACGGGGAGAGACCAGCAGTTGTACCTTCGGTCCAGGCTCTTTTAAGACCACAGTCACTACTCCCCCAAATAGGATGTAGACATTGCCTTTATGAGCTATGTTATGCCTCTTGACCTTGATGGCCCTTGAGGATATGGTTGTGACCATGCAGGCCCACCACGTTATTTACTCAAGAGTTAGGGTATATGTAAGAAGTTTTCATAACCCTGTCCCCTAAATGCTCCACCACACTCATGAATACATTTGCTCGCATTAAATGCACATATACAAATATCCTGTAAACTCTCTGCATTTGTGAACATGCCCCTTCTTCCTCACAACTGCAGGATTGTGCATAGAACAGCCTTGGCCTCTATCACCTTTAACTCTTGCAAACCTCCCGGCATCTTGCCCTATTCCTGTCATTTTTACTGACCTCCCGCTTAGTGTATACTGCCTTCCCCTGAATGGATGCCTGCCTATCCTCTAGCCAGTGACTTTCCCTCCTACCTCTGGTAACTTTCAAAGTAGGTTTCTTTTATTGTGAAAACCTTTTCCTGATAGTAATCTCACATTTGTCCTTTTGTGATTGACTAATCTCAGAGGTTCATCCATGTTATAGCTTGTTTCACTGATTCATCGATCTTCTTTGACGCTGGGTAGCATTTCATTATGTGCATGTACCAAGTTTATCTGTTCTCCCACTGATGGGCGTTTAATGTGGTTTCATTTCTTTGCGGTTGTGAAGAGTGCTCTGGTGGGCATGGGTCTGCATCTATCTGTGACTGCTCTTAGATCTCTAGACCAGGAGTCCTCAAACTTTTTAAACAGGGGACCAGATCACTGTCCCTCAGACCTGTTGGAGGGCCGGACTATAGTTTAAAAAGGAACTATGAACAACTTCCTATGCACACTGCACATATCTTATTTTGAAGTAAAAAGCAAACGGGCAAAAACACTCGGCGGGCCAGAAAACTGTCCTTGGTGGGCCGCATGTGGCCCGCGGGCCACAGTTTGAGGACTTCTGCTCTAGGCTAGCTTCCTAGTAGAGAACTTGCTGGTCCTACGGTCTTTCTGTGTTCGCCTCTTGAGGAAGTGGCATACGGCTTTCAGCAGTGCTCACACCATTTGAGCATTCCATCAGCAGTGCATGAGGGTTCCAAGTTCTCTGCACCTTCATCAGCATTTGGCGTTATCAGTTTTTTTGTTTTGTTTTGCTTTTTAACTTTACTATTGATATTAATGCCGGAGTGAGGTGATACCTCACTGTGCTTTGATTTGCATCTCTATAATAGCTCATGATCATGAACATTTCTTCCTAGGTTGTTGGCTGCCTGAATGTCTTTGATGAAGTGTCTGTTCTTGTCCTCTGCCCATTTTAAAAATTGGATTATTCGTCATTTCCTTGGTGAGGTGTGGAATATAAATCTTTCAGATTAGTCTCTTGTCTGATAAGGCATTGCCAAATTTTCCTGTGTGTGGACTCTCTTTTTGCTCTTTTGGGAAATATTTTGACGCACATAAGTGTCTAATATATCTGAGGTCCCAGCCATCTATTTTTGCCTTCTCTCTGTGTGTGTTATGTTTAATAATATATTCATGCCTTGAAGTTAGGCCCCTAACTTTGCCCTTACCATTTCATTGGTGATCTTTACAGTTCTGGATTTTACATTTAGGTCTTGAGTCTATCTTGGATTTTTTTTTTATGTATATGGAGTGAGGTATGAGCCCTGTTTCATTCTTCTGCAAATGTTTTGCCAGTACCATTTGTTAGAGAGACTACCTCTTATCCATGTAGTGTTTTCTGGCCCCTTCTCAGAGATGTGCCCTCTGTAGGTGGATGGCTGTACCTCTGAGCTCTCAGTTCTGTTGCATGGTCTATCATCCGTTGTGGTGCCAGTACCATGCTGTTTTGATGGTTGGCTGTGTCCTGTGTTGCTTCTGCTCTCATTCAATATTTTGCTCATAGAATCCTTCAGTATTTGAATCAATGGCTTGAATGTTGTCTTGAGTTTTCCACCTTGGAACATGCTAAGCATGTTCTTCCTGTTTGGCAAACTCCAAGTCTTTGCATATTTTATTAAGTGTTTTGTTTTGTTATCTCAAGCTACCCTTTGGCCATGTCTGGTCGGCTCTTTTACTTGATCGTTCCTTTACTTCAGTTTAGCTTCTCTCTTCAAGGCGAGTTTTAGAGTCTCTTCTGACATCCATTTTGGTCTCTACATTCTGTTGGGATATATTCAAGCTTATGTTTGGGCTTTTGTGGGCTTGTTTTCATATTTTTTCAGCTTCCAATTGAACTTGCATATGAGCTGACGGTCTCTGGCAGTCAGCTCCGGGGCCTTGTTTTGTCTGATGCTATTGAGCTTCTCCGTTGTGTCCTCCCGTGGATGTAGTCCATTGGATGGTTGTACATTCTGCCTGGTGAGGCTCACGTGTTATAGTCACCGTTTATGTTGCTGAGAAGGTGTCAGCAGTGAAGGAGTCATTGACCTTAAAAAAGTCCATCGTGTGATCACCAGCTTCTCTGCGATCACCAAGGTCGTATTTTCAAACCACTGGTTCTTGTTTATTGATTCTAACATTCTCACCCAACCCCGGTGATTATCAGCACACCGTGATTGCTTGTTGCAGCATTTTCAGGCTGAAGAAGTTGGTAGAATTCCTTGCCGTCTTCCTCTCTAGCTGTAATGAATGGTGGGTGGCTTCATTTGAATAGTAGTTGTATCAGTCTTCCTTGTAGGCGTTGTGCTATGAATATAGATAGGCTGTCACAGATAGCTTTGTACTCCCAGGTAGATCTTGAAATATATTTTTTGAACTATGAATGCCAGTGCCCACCATACCTCTAGAATTTGTCATTAGTGTGACCTCTAACAAGAGTTCTTATCCAGGAGAAGCTGAGCCAATCCATTAATTCCAAGATAGAGAAGGAAATAGAAGTTTAGGTTAAAAGGAGACTCCAGTGAGGAGGCCAACTGCAAGCATACCGTCTTAGTGGTGACCTGTGTGCAATCAGGATACGGGGAAAATAGGCACCTTTTATGAACCCTCCTGGGAGTCACTGCAGGTGTTTTACATGCACTCGGGCTGAGGGGAACCTTAGGAAACAACGGTTGACCATGGATAAGCAGGGAGCACAATGAGGTTCTTTTAGTCTTTGTCTTAGACATCTCAGGATGTCTCTGTTGACGAGATAGCAGGGTTGAGCTTTTTCAATTACTAACAGGTAAACCAGGCAAGAATCTGACAATTGTCTGGCCATTCTGGGTGATATCCAACCTCGTTGTCTTTGAGCAATGGAATGAGTTATAAAGATTTCATAGAAACTGCAAAAAGTCAAGTTCCTTGGGCTAACTGCATTCCTGACCACATTAGGTAAAATAACTTGGGTCACATTAACATCAGAGTAAACCTATACTATAGCTTGATTCCAAATGGCCAATCGTCATCCACTTCAGCTTCTTTATGCCCAATGTAATGATTTTTATGCATTCCGTTTTATTTTGACAGCTTCTACTTTTCTAGATTCATGCTTAGTACATATCTTTTCCCACTTATTAATGGATTCTTGCAGCTATTTTTAAAATCGTTTTATTAGGGGCTCATACAACTCTTTTGTCACAGTCCATACATACATCAATTGTGTAATGCATATTTGTACATTCATTGCCCTCATCATTCTCAAAACATTTGCTCTCCACTTAAGCCCCTGGTATCAGGTCCTCATTTTTTCCCCTCCCTCCCTGCTCCCCACTCCCTCATGAACCCTTGATAATTTATAAATTATTATTTTGTCATATCTTGCCCTGTCTGACATCTCCCTTTACCCTCTTTTCTGTTGTCCCTCCCCCAGGGAGGAGGTCACATGTAGATCTTTGTAATCGGTTCCCCCTTTCCAATCCACTCTCCCTCTACACTCCCAGTATCGCCACTGACACCACTGGTCCTGAAGGGATCATCTGTCCTGGATTCCCTGTGTTTCCAGTTCCTATCTGTGCTAGTGTACATCCTCTGGTCTAGCCAGACTTGCAAGGTAGAATTCCGCACAACCCCCCCATTCACTATGGTAAGATTTGCCCAGACACTATATCTTTTGATAGCCGGGCACCATCAGCTTTCTTCACCACATTTGCTTATTCACCCGCTTTGTCTTCAGCAGTTGTGTCGGGAGGTGAACATCATAGAATGCCAATTTAATAGAAGAAAGTATTCTTGCATTAAGGGAGTACTTAAATGGAGGCCCAATGTCCTTTTACTACCTTAATACTAAACCTATAAATGTAGGCACATAGATCTATTTCCATCCTCATATATAAATATATTTGCATATGTACATGTCTTTATCTAGACCTCTATAAATGCCCTTTGCCTCCCAGCTCTTTCCTCTATTTCCCTTGACTTTCCTCCTGTCCCACTATCATGCTCAGTTCCCACCAGGGTTTCAGCAATCCCTCTTGGTTATATTACCCTTGATCATGCCCTACCAGGCCTCCCACACCCACCTCACCACCAATTTGGATCACTTGTTGTTCCCTTGTCCCTGAGTTTATTAACACCACTTCCTTTCCCCCCACCTCCCCCTATCCCATGTCCCCCGGAATTGTCAGTCTGTTGTTTTCTCCTCCAGATTGTTCATCCAGCCTATCTTATTTAGACAGACCTGTGGAGATAATAACATGCACAAAAACAAAACAGAGCACAACCAACCAACAGTATACAACAAAACAACAAACCAATGACAAAAAAAACCAAAACACAGCAAGAAAGAAAAGCTTGTAGTTAGTTCAAGGATCGTTTGTTAGCCTTTAGGAGTGTTTTCCAGTCCAGTCTGTTGGGGCACCATGCCCAGGCCCCAAAGTCCACCTTCAGCATTCCCTGGGGTCCTTGCCGCTCCATTCCCTTGCTTTTCTGTTGCACCCATTCAGTGTTTTGCCTTGGTGTGGCAGGATCAGATCGGGTGCAATTCCCACACTTTGTCTCCGGTGTTGTCCCCTGTAGGGCTATGGGTCAGTGAGGGGCGTCATGTCTCATAGTGGGGCTGGCCATGTGGTCCTCTATGGACTGGCTGCTCTAATTGGAATCATTGTCCTCAAGGCCTGGTGGGCCAGGATGTGCTCCACTGTCTCCTCCTCCCCTTTCATCTGCTCCTGTGTGCTCTGATCAGATATGTCCCTCTCCCGGAGCTGCAGATTCAATGCCGTCTTTTGAAATGAATTCTTCTAGGGTGGAGGGGAGGCATCCACTTAGTATTTGGGCTTAGGGCCAGCCCCCCATACCTCTCCACTGGTTCCCTACTCCATGCTGGCATGTTGCATTCACATCTTGGAGCACTGATTTGAAGTCTGGTCCCTCTCCCTGTGGAGATGTAACCAATAACCTCCCCTTGGGTGGGTTAGTGCCCTGTGTCCCCGCTACCCATTTCTTTTTATTATTTTTTTTTCCCTTTCCCCACCTCCTTTTTAGTTGTCTACCATGTGTATCCCTGTATTTTATCTGGTCCTCACCCCAGGTATGTTTGTATGCAGTAGCTTTTTCCCTATGCCCCTTTTGCATTTTTTTAAATTTTTTATTAGTGACCTCCTAGGACAGGGTAGAACTGCCTGTTTCTGAGACTGGGACAAATTTTATATATATATATATATATATATATATATATATATAACTTTTTCTTTAATTCTTTTTTATTTTATTTTTTGGGGGGATTTCTGAAAAACAGAAAACTAGACAAATTCTAAAAGAGCTGTAACACTACTCTCACTTTTTCAAAAGATCATTTTACTGGGGGCGAGAATAAATCTCTACAGAAATAAAAGAAAAGAAAACCTCATCTTTCTCCCCCAGATTGACTGGTGTTTTTGAACTGCGGACTTTGCATCAGCAGACCAGTGTGTAACCACTGTATCACCAGGGCTCTGTAGGGCCCTTTTGAGTTAGAATTGACTCATGGCAATAGGTTTGGGACTTTTTTCCTCTTTGGATGTTGACCATGTGACGAGAATGAGCTCACAGCCTTCTACCCTATTGAGTCTGAATTCCTGACATCAACAAGCAGCCCAAATCCCTGAGGATTCGTACAATTCCTGGGCAAGTAATCGGGTAATCTGGGAATTAACAATGTAGAAATCGGTTCTTGGATCAAGTCTACACTGTTTGACTTAGGGGTTGAAAAAAACGCCTTTTCGGAAAATGGGGGTCCAGCTAGTGCACTAAGGCTCCCGCTTCCCGCCTCGGTTCGGTAGAGGGGCGGACTTGAACAGGGGACGCGAGCGCGGCTCGGGCGGAGGTGGCTACGCCTCCTTTTGCATTTTTTAAAAAGCTTACCTCAGTGGACTCATGTTGCACTTGTCCTTTTGTGCTTGACTTACTTCATGTAGCATGATTTCCTCCTTGCAGCTATTTTTAACCCCAGTTTGAGGTGTGTCCTGTCAGTCAATGGTGATCCCCAAAGCTTTACTCCGTCCATGTCATTAAGCTGAATCTACTTTGTGGAGGTAGCTCCTTCTCAGTTGTATTTTGAGTGTTTTCCCACCAGTGGGGTTCATCTGCCATTCAGTGGGACACCTATTTCTTGTTTTGAGCCTCTCCTTAGTCTGGAAAGTGCTAGCTCTGCCCACTAAGAGTGGCCCTGCAGGTACTTGGAATACTGGTGGTGGAGCTTTCAGCATCACAGCCTGACATTTGAGTGGTGGTTGCTAAGAATAAGACACAGAGGAAAGTAGAACATGAAACATGATTGGTGGCAGATCCTTTAAGGAACCCTGCTTCTCTTACATACACTGCTGTTGATTAGAAAGTCTGACAGGATTGGTCCTGGGCTCTCTGATCACCTTGGTTAGGTGTGACTCATGACCGTGTGCTCATGGTACCCCAGTTTCCCTTAAGAGCAGGCCTAAAGAAGTCTCTGAGATAGAGCGAAACTGCATGAGGGCAAACCTCTTAATACCCCCAGTTAATGGTTAGAAAGTACTCAGTGAGGCTGGATTTACGTAGAGGCTCAAAACGGAGTGAGCTCCCACTCCGGTAGCAGAAGGAAGGATTCTTCACTGGAGTGTTGGAGGGAGCATGGTTCTACTGACACTTGTACTTCAGACTTCTGGCCCCAGTGCGGCATACAGTAATCTGTTATGGCAGTACTGCGAACCTAAAGTGCACAGCTGCATCTGTGCTCGCCACTCGGTTTTTAAAATTAGACCATCTTTGCTTGTGTGTGTGTGTGTGTGTGTGTGTACATACATGTCAAATTACGAGGGAAGTAGAGGCATGGATTAGAGAATGTGAGGAGTTTGGGGAGAGAGATGGATAGGGATGTCATGAGGAAGGGCGCACGGAGCGTCTGAAAGACAGATTGGGTTTCATCTTATTTTCTTTAAGTCGTGTGTGTTTTATACATTCTCCTATGCATCCATTGCTGCCTCTAGAAGAGAGGCATGGTGATCGGTCTACTTCTGTAAGATTGACGGTTCCATTCTGAAACACATGACGTTGCCCTGAGTCGGAATCAACCCAAGAGTAACAGGCTTGGCTGAGTTGTTTCATTTTCATGAGAATCATACATTTGACGATAGACGTTTTTTCTTCTTTAAAGACCAAACTAAAAAAAAATCAACACAACAGTCAAACCAGTTGCCCAGTTGGGAGAAGATGGCATGGAATCATCTGAAGGAAGGAACCTTTGGTGCCAAAGAGCAGGGCACTTAGCAAATTGGGGCCCTTGTGCTAATGGAGATGAATAAGAAATTTCCAAGTGATAAATCATCCAGACTGAGTCTACCAATTTGGACCTAATGGGAGAGGCCTGTCAGTTATGTGAGGTTCTGTGCCAGAGCTGCTTCTGCTAATTGGTACTGCTAATTGGTACTGGGTCATGCTCACAAAGCCCTCTGTGGCTGCCCCACCTGACTCATCTCTCCTATCGGATGTTTTTCAGAGGGAGTGCCCTGAGGTTGTTTGAGGTGATGTGTGCGCTTGCCATGAAGTAACATTGAATCTCATAGAAAGTTTCTCCCTTTTTGGTTGTCTTGTCAACTTTTCTACATGATCAAAATTATTTTTGGTGCTGAACCAGTTTGTCATCAAGTTATTATTACGTCTCAGGGCAACCTTGCCTGTGTAAAAGTATAACTGTGTGCCATTGGGCATGTGTGTGTGTGTGTGTGTGTGTGTGTGTGTGTGTGTGTGTGTGTGTGTGTGTGTGTTACACAAAGGTTTAGAGAGGAGCAGATCATAGTTGTTGGGTTTTTTTTATTTTTTAGATCATAGTTTTATAGTCAACAAGTCACAAGCATTTTGGTTCATCTCATCCATCCAAATCCCTTCAGGGCACCATTGCTTATCTCTCTTCTTCCCTGTGTTACCCGGTCCCTCTTTCCTTTCCCTCTGAACTTGGTCCTTGGGTACATGATGCCCTTTTGATCTTAAAATGGTGGATAAGTGGAACTAGAAGGTGAGTTCAATTGCAGACCTGAAAGCAGGCTTTAGGCCCCAAACTTGAAGCACTAGCAGGTATTGAAGTTTAATCACATTTATTTTGCTTTCATTTTATTTATTTGTAGAGTTGAGATGTAGTCAATGACTGGCCCTTCTAGCCAGAATTCCTTTTGCGATGCATTACATTCAGGATTGTATGCCTGTAGCTACGGTTCCATTTTAGAGAGAGTTCTTTGTTACACTGACAGGATTAGGTGGAATTAAGTCCTGACCTTAGTAGAAGGTGTGGACCTTTGTTTCTTTGTGGGTGGGATCTGCTAACGGGCAAAGGCCACACCTCCCTCAAAGCGGTTCCTCTGTGTGTAAGCGCCATCTTGGAAACAGGGAAGCCCTAGGACCATCAGAAGAGCGTGTTTGAGATCTCTGTCTGAAGCGGCACCGGAGACGGTGGTAACACAGACTGTGGGACAGAGAAGTGAGCCAGGCTGAGACCAGAGGCCCAGGCAAGGGCATCAAGAGACAGAATTTGTGGCGCATTCCTGAGATGTGGCACTGAGGCAGCAGGACTGGCAGGCTTCCTGGGCTACAAAGGCAGAGGCGAAGGGTCCCCGTGGCTGAGGACCAGAAAGAGCCAGGCCTGCTCGCAGAAGAGAGATGTTGCTGTACCTCAGGGATTGTATCCTTATTATATTACTGGTCCCGACGTGTGGTCGCCTGTTAACTCCCCTTCTCAGCGCCCTGAATTGTGAATGTTGTTTCTGAGGTCTGTGTGGCCATTCTTATGAATTATTAAACCCAGCATAGATGCCAAATGCCGTGGGAGGAATGCTTGGTGTCCGATAGGCAAAGAAAAGTGAGGCTAAGGCACAGAGAGGACCGCAGGACCGACAACAGCTCGAGAGCGTACCGCAGCGGAGGACAATACTGGGGTCTGAACCCCACACAGTGGGGCGAACCAAATAACAGATCAGCAATGGGAGCAAAGCAAAGCTGCAGAGCCCCCGAGGAGCCCCAAAATAGATTTCAGGCTAGGACAGGCAGTTTCTGGAAACCCCCAGGATTGAGGGAGATAGTCATAAAGGTCAGTGGACACCCCTGGAATTATCTATGCTTTTCAGGGTTTTTTGCTGCGTTTTTTTCCCTCTCTTTTTAGTCAAACTTCAGTTTTCATTTTGTTTTGTCTCCGTCATTGTTTGTTTGCCTACCTGTATAAGATCGGCACGGGAAGCAAGCTCAAGGTGAAAGCAGACCAACAGTTCCGAGGGACTTCGGGGGAGGAGGAGGCAGGGGATGGGAGCAGTGAGCAAACAACGCCAGAGACAGGGAACAACTGGGGAATTAAAATCAACAACGACGAGGACATGGCGATCTGGGGGTGTTGGAGCAGCAGCAGTTTAGCTGAGAGGAATTACTCAGAGGCAGGAGGGGAGCGTGATGGTGGGGCAGGGGGAAGGTAAAAGGAAACAGGAAAGATCTAGGAGTCAAAGCTATGGATAGAGGTATAAACATAGGTGGCTACGTATGTAAATATATTAATTCACAAAAATGGAGGTATTGGCCTATGTGCTCCCCCCTCTATGAGCGTCTGGCTCATAGGAATCCTGCAGGACAGGGCCAAGCTCTCCCATAGAGTTTCCAAGGCTGTCGATCTGCACAGAAGCAGACGGCCACTTCCTTTCCCCCGTGGAGAGGCTGGTGAGTTTGAACCTCTGACCTTTCCATCGAGTTCTTAACCTCTGTGCCTCCAGGCTTCCTTGCAGATACCTCAAGGAAGAGACAGAGACTTCTTAAGAGTTTGAACCTCTGACCTTTCCGTTATCAGCCCAGCTCTTGATGGAAAGCTGCCGTGATATGGGAAGATGTCCTCTTGCTTTTTGTTAAAAGTGAGTTATCAGCCCTGACTGCAGGGCACAAAGAGCATCTTGTTATGAAGATGGCTTAGTGACACTAAGACAAGGTTGTTACAGAGAGACCTTGTCTAGGGCCATCACTAACTGCAGCGAAGCAGTTTGGAATAAAGGTACACAGATGACAACTGGGACCGTGGGAACAACGCTTTTTGACTTGCCTCATTTTAGCCTCTTAACATCATGCCAGCTACGTGGTACATGATAGAGAGGAGATGCCTATCTTTAGTAGTTAACCTTCCTTTATTCATGCTGTAAAAATGTACTTCCTGCTTGCTGTGTATCAGGGACTGCCATGCCTCCCAACTCAGTACATTGAGATCTTGTCCTGGCCTCCGCTTACCTGACAGACACGTAGGCATTATCGTAGTAATAACCATTGCATGTTGTATGTACCGGGCACTCTGTGAGATGCTTTATTCTTACATCTTTAATCTTCGTGTCCTTGTCTACATTTTATGAAAGCAGGAATCGAGGTGCAGGATGGATGAAGCCTGTCCGGGGTCTCACAGTGGTGAGCCCGAGAGTTCAAGTGTTGCTCTTCCTCTTCCTCTCTGTTCCATATTACCTCTTGTTCTTGTCAACATAAACCCATTACACCTGAAGCAGAAACTGGCATTTTCTCTCAACCTCCCCGTCAGGGGCACCACGATTCTCCCTATCACTGAGGGCACCAGTGCGGGCGACGTCTCCCTCATCCATAGAGCCCCTCGATCTGGTCAGTCACCAGGTCTTAGCAGCAAGGGGTCAGATGCATCTGAACTCATCCAAACTCTCCTCTCTGTTCACTCTGCTCTGGCTTAGGCCTAGGCTTGTTCTTTATTCGCAGTATTTTCTCCTCTGTCCCACACAAGACCTCTGAGGATTACACAATAACCTCTCACGGCCAGAAGAACGTTGGGGTTTACACAATAAACTCTCACTCTCACTTTACAATCCCCAGATGGTAACAAACATTAAAAAAAATCTGGGGGAGAAATGGGGAACCGATTGCAATGATTGACGTATAACACCACCACCCCCTTCACAGGGAGTTCAACAACAGGAATGTGGGTGAAGGGAGATAAGCAGTTGGTGTAAGATATGAAAATAATAATTTATAATTTATCAAGGGTTCATTAGGGTGGGAGGGTGGCGAGGGAGGGGAAAAAGAGGAGCTGACATCAAGGGCGCAAGTAGAAAGATGTCGTGGAAAGGATGATGGCAGCCAATGTACAAACGTGCTTGACACAGTGGATGTGTAGATTGTTATAAGAGTGCTAAGAAAAAAAAAGAAAAAACAAAAAAAAAGAGTGCTAAGAGCCCTCAATAAAATGATTTATTTCAAAAAACTTTTAAAACTTGTGAACGAGTTGAAGGTTTAACATTGTAGATCATCAATTTTGTAATCACCAGTTTGAACTACTAATAAGAACCCCCAATAGCTTATCCTCTCCCACCCCGTTCGATTTCTCTTCCCCGTCTGTGGGTCACCGCCTCTCCCCCTCACCCAAGTTCCCACTCGGCAACCTTCCAGCCTCCTGTGCCTCTCACCTCCCTTGCTTTCGTGCTGACCCCCCTTCTTGTCAACCTTGAAGTTGGTATGCAAGTCTCTGTGCGAAAACTGCCAGATTTTCAAATCTGCCAAAGCAGTCAAGCCCAGCCATGTCTGATGGCCTCAGCTGTTGTCGGGGTGCAGCCTTCCAGTGGGCTCAGGGCCGTGGGGTTGGTAAGCCAGCTGCCAGGAATGAACCTTTTCCCGCCACTCGGCACAAGCCAGCGGAGCCGGGGGCCTGGCTGCGCGCTGTGTTTTCCCGTGCGAAGCTTTCACAGAACGCCGTGCTCCTTTTGTGGCCGTGACTCGCGGGTGCTCGGTGGTTGGCAGGAGCGCAGAGCAGGCTCGCTCGCATAGCGGCCCCGGGTCTCACAGAAGAAAACACCGTCGGGGCCGGCCTCACGTTTGTCCTTCTGCTTCAGCCTGTTGTTGCAGCCTGTGTCAGTCCTGCCAGCTCACCGCGGGGCTTCCTTTTCTGAGCATGATGTCATTTTCCAGGGACTGGTCTGTACCCCCCCACCCGCAGCATGTCCGAAGGCCGTGAGACCAAGCCTTGGCATCCTCACTTCGAAGGAGCATCGTGGCTGGACTTCTTCCATCCGTGGCCTATTCCGTGCTCTTCACCAACACGACAGTGCGAAGGCATTGATCGTTTTCATTCCTCCTTGTTCGTGGTCCAGCGTGTGCCGGCTCAAGCTCGCAGGTTTGAGCTTCCCGGAGGGGCCTTGGGAAGAAAGCCTGGCCGTCCACTTGAGGAAGAGCAGCCGTTGAGAACCTTGTGAGACACGCTCTTCTCTGACACACGGGCTGGCGGTGGTTGGAGATGATTTGAGGGAAGCTAGTTGGATATTATCAGTAATTTATACGATCTGCCAGGGTTACTGGCTGGCTCTTGCTTGCAACCTTTCCCTTTGCTGAGGGCAGGGATTCATGACCCAGATGCCTGGAGATTCAGCTTATTGGTCAATGTTTGCAGCCAGTTTGGGGTGTCAGACAAGAGGGGATGCTGCTCCACAACTTCACTGTCTAACCCAAACCCATTGCTTCACATTAAGACCAACTCAGAGATCCTATGGCAGAGTCAAACTCCTCCATAGGATTCAGATAACCTTTTGGAAGCAGATGGCCGCAGCCAGTTCACCACACTGCCCTTCCAGTTCACAGCCAGATGCTTACCCTGTACCACCAGGGCTCTGTCGAAGGCATTCAAATGCAGACGCATTTCCCGGGCTGATTCCTGCCCAGCTCCATCCTTCTGCCATCTCTGTTGAGTTATTTAACAAGCTTCTCTCTCTCTCTCTCTCTCTCTCTCTCTCTCTCTCTCTCTCTCTCTCTCTCTCTCTCTTAATGGTATATCATCATTTTATTTGTGTTTCCCTAGTGGCTGCTCCCTTTCTTTAAAAAAACTTTCTTATGTCATCAGTGCATAAAAATTCATTTCTTAATGAACTCTAAATTTCGTTAACTTCCCCTCCAGTGAAGAATCTTAAAAAGCTCATCTTGTTCCTTATATGAAACTGTCCCTACCATCTTCCGCCCACTACCTTGTCCCAGCCACCTGGGGGCGTGGGGTGACCAGTTTGGGGTAACTGAAGCCCACTAGCTGTGCCAGGCGAAGGTTCTCCCTGAATCTTCAGCTTGAGGATACCTCAGAGCGAGTTGGCCAGTAACTGCCGGTTGTCTTTGTATAGAGAGTGGGGGTTTCTTTAGCATCACCTGTCAGCAGTCTGAGTGCCTGCTTGTCTGTTATCTCAGCAGGGCGGGGAGGGTGGAGAAGGCAGAGAGGGTTCTAGAGAGCTCTTCGCTATTAGGTGACATGAAGAAAGGTTTTGTTTTTAAGTCTACCCAGGCATTCTAGACCCAAACCCATTCAGGATTCTGGAAACCCGGAGTGGAGAGAGGGCTTGGGAGAGGATGTGAAGAAGGAGGACCAGGGAGTGGCTGGCAAGGTTTCTTTTCTGCCTCCATGTGCATACTGAACAACCTGCAAACTCACCGGCATCGATCTGTTCTGACTCAGAGTGAGCCTGTATGTAGGGCAGGGTGGAATGGCCCAGGAGGGTCCCCAAGACGTAACTCTTCGGGAGTACAGAGCCTCTTCTTGCTGCTGCAGAGTGGCCAGTGACCTTGCTGCTGGCTGCCCAACACGTAACCGCCATGCCCGTAGGGCTCCTCCAGCTCTGTAGCTGCTTGTGCTCTCTCAATTGCAGATTTTGAGACGCACGGAGGACCTAGAGATCTTTGGATTGTGCTCTTTCAATATAGAACATTCCGGTGGCCATTTCTGCAGGCAGGTAGAGGAGAATACAGTTGTATACACCTGCCCAAGGACCCTGCCCTAAGACCCACCTACAATCCCACCCCCCCGCCCGCTCCACCCCTCTATGAGCGTCTGGCTCATAGGAACCCTGTAGGATAGGGCCGAGCTCTCCCATCGGGTTTCCAAGGCTGTCGATCTGCACAGAAGCAGACTGCCACTTCCTTTCCCCCGTGGAGAGGCTGGTGAGTTTGAACCTCTGACCTTTCCGTCGAGTTCTTAACCTCTGTGCCTCCAGGCTTCCTTGCAGATACCTCAAGGAAGTGATAGAGACTTCCCAAGAGCCCCTCGGTGGGGGTAAACAAAGAGCCTCGAAGGGTGGGCAAAGCCTGTTCAGGAGCACCCTGGAGGGACTTAGTGACAAGCGGGACTCAGAACTAAGTGGTGGTCACTGCTGGCCTACCCAGAGCTAGTTGATATATTTCTAGCTGCTCTTCTGTCTTTCCTCATTCTGCATCCCTTCATGTAATCTTGAATGGCAGGAATGACCAGAGAACTGCTGTACATATATCAAACTCTGTGAATTCCCAATGGCTCCCAGGTGACCCTGTACTTGAACAAGGCCTTGGGAACCTACCACTGCCAGTGGCCATTGAGTGGGTTCTGACACAAGTGCCAGCGTCGAACTGCCTGTGCTTCTTAAGGTTCTCAGTGGCTGATTTTTAGGGAAATCTATTGCGAGCCATTCCCCCCAGGTGTCTTCAAGCAGACGCAGCATGCTGGTTTTCAAAAGAAATGGTTGGCCGGTTAAGCAATTTATTATACCCCTTTTATGGTGATTAGCTCCCACGAGGATGTGTTTTTTGTTTTGTTTTAATTGTGATAAAATACAGCCAAACATTTGGAGGTTCACAGAGAACATCATGGGTGTGAGCATGTACATGCGCTCTGATCACCCCAGTTGGTTAATCAGTGTTCACTGAGTTCCTGGATTAAGGGGGACTCTCTGTCTCCGAAAGACATTCTTTCTTAAGAGCTGAGGGAAAATACTTGGGCAAGTTCATGGAAAGGCTTGACTGTCTGAAACCTGGACCATTCTCTGTGTGTTGCCCCGTGGTCTCTAAGGGGTCATCGCTCAGGGCACCCAGGGCGTGAGCGCAGTGTGGGGGTGTGTATGTATGTCATGTGCTGTCATGGTTTAGAGAGCAGGCTCTGGAGCCAGTCAGCCGCACCAGTGGTCCAGCGCTGGTTTTCTAGTTGGACGACTGTGGGAAATGTGTTTCATCACTCTGGATCTCAGCTTCCTCACCTGTAGAAGGCGCTGGCAAGGGTACCTACTCTAGAAGATTAGCATGAGGTTTTCAAGCGATCGTGCCGATACATGACAAGGACAGGGCTGGATGTGGTGAGGTGCTACCATCTGCCCGTGCAGGAGGGCTGTCGATGTCCCTGTGATTGATGCAGACTCCCTGACTTCTTCTGTATTCCTTTCCTTGTCCAGTATTGGTCCTCCAGAAGGTGGAGAATGGAGACCTGAGCAACAAGATTTTGAAGATCACTGACTTTGGCTTGGCTCGGGAGTGGCACCGAACCACCAAGATGAGCGCGGCAGGGACGTATGCTTGGATGGCACCCGAGGTGATCCGTGCCTCCATGTTTTCCAAAGGCAGTGACGTGTGGAGGTAAGGTCTGGTGGCTCAGGGACAATGTTTTCCCAGGCGGTTTTGACTGCAAACATGCTTGAAGACTTGGAGGGTCAAGGTTACAGAGAATCCCAGGCACTCCAAGGAGGTCTAAGTGACCCCCTTCAGAGGATTCTATGCTAATGCTCACACTATTGGGGCATTTTCTAATGCTTCGGTCGACCAAAAACTCCTCCAGTGCTGGGGACAACGCCACACTGATGCAGCGCCCTCCGGATCCGGGATCACTTGGGAGGAAAGGCCGATAGATTCCTAGGAAAACTTGTCTTCTCAGTGTGACCGACAGGATGGTGTGGACACCATTTCACCCCCGAAGATCCTCCCCAGGGCTGTCCTTGCTGAGCAGCAGGGCCGAGCCTCTGGCTAAAAGGCTGTTACTGGTTGACTTGGAAAGGGAGTTAAGAGTTGTCTTTACTATAAGCTCCTGAGCATAGGAATCTTCTTTATGCCGTCACTCTTTTTCTTGGGGGGGGGGGGATGGGCTGAGTTTACTTGGAGTCAAGGAAATTAATCTAGAAACAAAACAGAAGGATCCCAAGCATGCACCCAATAGTGTAGAGTCACAGGCTAGAAAGGTGTTACCAGCTGGAACAAATTGACACACACACTTGTCCAGTTAAAACAGCAGAAATTTGTTTTGGAATTTTGAAGGACAGAAGTCCAAAATCATGCTGTCCTTAGGCTACTCTGTCTCCAGAAGTTCTAGGGAAGATTGCCTTCTTTGGCTTTCTGTCTTCTGGAGGCTCCATGCATTCCTTGGCTTGTGGCCACATCATTTGAATCTCTGCCTCCATGATCATATTATTTTGTCTTCTTCTGCCCTCTCCAGTCCCCCTCCTTTTCTCTGACGAGATACTAGACATTGGACTTTAGGGCTTACTTGGGGACTCTGAGGAGGCTTGGTAACCCAGTGAGTTAGGGGTTGGGCTGCTCCAGATACGGTTAGCAGTTCACCTCCACTGGTGATTCCATGGGAGAAAGATGGAGCTTGGGACCTTAGTGATTTAATAGCTTGGGAAACCCAAAGGGACATTTCTATTCTGTCCTTTGAGGTCACAGTGAGTCAGAATTGAGTGAATGGCAGTGAGTTTTGGTTCAGGTCTTTGAAACAGCAGATTTATTTCATTTTCATATGCTTACTTTAATTCCATCTGTGGGGACCCTTTTTCTAAATAAGGTCACCTTCATTGGTCTAGGGAATAGGATGTCTTCTTGAGACCACCATTCAACCCACTACAATCACTGTCTAATTTCAGGGACTTTTAGAAAAAACGTCTTGTGATTTAGGTTTACAGATCAGATAATGACACTGCACACTTTGTTTCAATCTATCCATGTCAGTCCCCCTCAACGTACTTTTACCTACCTCCTCCCTCCCAGTGTTTCCCATTCCCATGCCTGCTTCTCTCCGAATCCTCTGTCCTGGGTAAGATCCTCTTGATCTCAAAATCGTCGATTAATCTAGTACCAATAGGAAAGAGCAACGTCTGCGTCTTCGAGGGCTGATCATGAGCTTTTTAGAGCCCTAGTCGCTACTCACCAACGCAGGATGTAGAATATTTTCCTTGTGAAATATGCTGTGCCAATTGACTTTGTCTCCCCCCAAGACTGTTGTCCTGAGCCCCGAGGCCCAGCAGCTCTTTCCGCCACGGTGTTCGCTTCTGTCTAAGAAGTCTTCATCACTGTGCCCGTCTGCTTCACCACATGCGTGGATATATTTGTAGCAAAGGTAAAAAGACACGTTCCACTAACCTCTGTCAAACCGGTATATATTTTGGGGTATACTCTCACTCTAATTTCAGGACATTTTTATCCTCTAAAAAAACCTCAATATTTATCAATTCCAATTCGCAGTCATACCGTGATTCGGCCTCCCGCTAGCCCGTGGAAACCACTCGTGTACTTTTTTGTTTCTGTGGATTGGTCTATTTTGGATAGTTCTTGTGGCCAATCGTGTGTGGCTTCTCTTAGCGTACATATTTTCAAATTTCTTTTGTATTGTAACTTAGATCAGAACGTTATTCCCTTTTATGGCCAAATGCTATTCTATTGAATGGGTGTATACCACATTTTACCAATCCATTCTTCAGTTAATGGACACTTAGATTGTTTCCCCCTTTTTTTGGCTATGAGGAATACCACTGTGAACATTTGTTCCTAGGTTTCCATGTTGAGATATGTTTTTAATTCTCTGTGGTGTGCACCTAGGAGGAGAGGTGCTGAGTCACGTGGTGACTCTGTTTAACTTTTTGAGGGGATGCCAGGCTGTGTTCACAGTTACGGGACCATTTGACGTTCCTCCCAGCAATGCACGAGGGTTCTAATTTCTCCACACTCTCCCCCAGCACTTTGTATTTTCTGTATTTACAGCATCCTGTCGGGCGGTGTATCTCATTGTGGGTTTTGATTTGCATTTTCCTTGTGGCAAATGTTGAGCGTCTTTCACATGCTAATTGGCTATTTGTATATCATCTGTGGAGAAGTGAATATTGAGATCCTTTACCCACTTTTAAATATCTTCGTTTGTTTTTTATTGTTCAACCAAAAGAGCCCCTTATAGAGTCTAGAGTCAAACCCTTTATCAAATGTATGATTCAGAAATATTTTCTTTCCTAAGAGGGACTGTCTTTTCACTCCCCTGATGATATCCTCTGACGCACACGAGCCTTTAATTTTCATGAGATCTATTTATCAGTATGTCCCTTGGGTGCTTATGCTTGGATGCCATATTTAAGAAAATACTGTCTAATCCAAGGTCATGGAAATTTACCTCTGTTTTTGTGTCAGTCTGGGTTGACTAGAGAACAAATTCAGAGAGATACTCGTGTGTATAAGAAAGAGCTTGATATGCAAGAACGATTGAACATTGAGAAAACATCCCAGCCCAGTCCAGATCAAGTCCATAAGTCTGATATTAGCCCGTATGTCTGATATCAATCTTTATATTCCTCTTCAGACTCACAAAACACAGGTAATGATGGCGACTGCAGGAAGATCACAGGCCAGGGGGTGGGAAGTCTTGTGGATCCAGTGGTGGTGTAAGCATCTCAGCGCAGGCACACATGGCTCCTCCAGCTCTAGGGCTCTAGCATGGCTCCATGTGTCTTGTCATCAGGAATACCAAGCAGAGAGTGTCTGCCCTTTAATGAGCTATTTATCTCCTTGAGCATCCCAATGAGGTCATCAAGGTGCAGCCTGATTGACAGGCTAGACTCCACCCCTTTGCAAGTTCACAGGAGATTGTATAACTGCCACAGTTTTAGTCCCTTATGTTTATGTCTTAGTTCTTATTTTTGGATCATTGGTCCATTTTTAGTTAACTTCGATAAATGGTGTGCAATAGAATCCAACTTTATTTCTCTGCATGTGGCTGTTCAGTTTTCTCAGCACCATTTGTTAGGGGGATAAAATTTGGGGGGTATTTTTTAACCATTTTATTGAGGGCTCGTACAACTCATCACAGTCCATCCATCCATCCCTTGTGTCAAGCACATTTGTACATTAGTTGCCATCATCGTTTTCAAGACATTTTCTTTCTACTTAAGCCCTTAGTATCAGCTTCTCATTTTTACCCCTCCTTTCCTCACCCTCCTTCCCTCCCTCATGAACCCTTGATAATTTATAAGTTATTAGTTTTGCATGCCTTACACTGGCTGATGTCTCCCTTCACCCACTTTTCTGTTGTCCATCGCCTTGGGAGGAGGTTGGAGGCAGATCATTGTGATCGATTCCCCTTATCTCCCCCCACCTTCCCCTTCCCCTCTTTGTATGGCTACTCTCAGTATTGGTCCTGAGGGGATTATCTGTCCTAATTCCCTGTGTTTCCACCTCTTATCTGTACCCATGTACATGCTCTCATTTAGCCAGATTTGTAAAGTAGAATTGGGGTCATGATAGTGGTAGGGAGGAAATATTAAAGAACTAGAGGAAAGTTGTATGTTTCATCGGTACTGTTCTGCACCTTAACTGGCTCGTCTCTTCCTTGTGACCCTTCTATAAAGGGATGTCCAGTTGTCTACAAATGGGTCTCCACTCTGTTCTCTTCCTCATTCACAATATTGGAATTTTTTGTTCTGGGTCTTAGATGCCTGATACCTATCCCATCGATACCTCGTGATCACACAGGCTGGTGTGCTTCTTCCACGTGGGCTTTGTTGCGTCTGAGCTAGATGGCCACTTGTTTATCTTCAAGCCTTTAAGACCCCAGACACTATATCTTTTGACAGCCGGGCACCATCAGCTTTCTTCACCACATTTGCTTATGCGCCTGCTTTGTCTTCAGCGATTGTGTCGGGAAGGTGAGCATCATGGAGTGCCAGGTTAATAGAGCAAAGTGTTCTTGCATTGAGGGAGTACTTGAGTGGAGGCCCAATGTCCATCTGCTACCTTAATACTAAACCTATGAATATTTGTACATAGATCTATTTCCCCTTCATTATATATAAATATATTTACATATATACCTGCCTGTATTTAGACCTCTATAAATGTCCGTTGCCTCCAAGTTCTTTCTTCTATTTCTTTTTATTTTCCTCTTTTCCCACTATTATGTTCAGACTTCATTTGGGTTTCAGTAATTCCTCTCGGTTACATTGTCCTTAATAAAGCCCTACCAGGACTCCTACACCCTCCTCGCCATCAATTTTAGATCACTTGCTGTTCCCTTGTTAAAAGTTGTTTGGTTGTTTTTTTACATCTATGTGAGAAAAAAAAAGAGTCAAAAACCCCAAAATGTTTGGGTTTATTTCTGAACTCTCAGTTCTTTTGCATGGCTCTGTTTGTCCTTGAACTCTGATGGCATTGTCAGGTAAGTGTTGGACTGCCAACCACAAGTTCAGTGGTTCAAGCTACTAGCAGTAGCTGGTGGAGAGAAATGAGACTGTCTGCTCTCGTAAGCCTTGGAAATCTCTTATAGGGTTATGATGATTGACTCAGTAACTGGGGGTATTGGGGTGTGTATCCCCATGCCAGTACGACTTTGTCTGAACTACTTGCTATGGGGTCAGGGCCCACCTCGAAGAGAGTAGTTGTCCAGATCTTTGCTGTCGGGTGCATGGGGCGGAGCTGCGGCTGAGCCCGGGAGCATCCCTCACTATGTTGTGCGTGGGATGCAAGGGAGCCTTTGGTGGTTCAGTTTAATCTCACGGTGGTGAAACATGTTCACAATAAAAGCAAAGATACCCCCAAACTCACTACTTTTGAGTCAATTCCTGGTCACAGCATCCCTACTGGGGTGCCAAGACTGACTCTGGGAGCAGACAGCCTCATCCGCCCCTCCCCAAGTAGCTGGTGGGATACAGTGAGGAGCCCAGCACCCCGCCCACGTCATCACCAGGCCGCCTTTGCAAGTAGAAATGGAAAACGAAAAGGGGGAGAGAAAGGAAAACCTCCCTGGAAAATTTCCAGAGATGACAGAGCTCCTTGGGTGAACTCTCCCCCCCGCCCCCCCCACCCCCCCCCGCCCCCCGTGCTCCTCACAGGAGCACCTCTGCCCACCGCCCTGGGGCTCACATGCATCTAATTTGTATATACGTTTTTTTTTCTTCTTGGACTCTTTCTGCCAAAGGCATACCAAGTTTTCACTTCCACATCCCCACCCCCACCTTCTGTAACGCAAATAGAGAAGAACTGAGGAAAGATGGCGGTCACCCTCACTGGGAAGACAGAGCTTCCATGTCTCAGCCAAGCGCAGCCCCGCCCTCGTCATGTCAGGCCCTTCCCACTTACCGCCCCTGGTGGTAGTTTTGGGTTCTTCTCTGTGCATTGTGAGCTAAGAGACGCTGCCCTTGTTTTACGGGGCAGGAGCCTAAGGGCGTGTGACATTAGTTTGCTTTCCCAAGGTCACACAGCTGCTGAGCGGTACAGTCAGCACCTTACTCAAGTCTGCCCTGCCCAACAGCCTGCCTCCCTGCAGCAGGTGACACGCCGTGCTGTAGGTGGTGGCGGGGATCCAAGACCACCTGTGTGCAGGGTAGTTGCTCTTGAGGGTTTTCAAGGCTAAATAATCTCTCAGGAGCTGATCCCAGGCCTGTTTTTGAGGAGCTGCTGGGTGGGTTTGGAAGTTCAAACCATGGGGTTTCTTAGAGGTGCTTGGTTAGAAACTGTCTGGTTTGGTGACACTCGTCATAAACTGTCATTGAGTCGATTGCAACTCGTAAGGGACCCCGCAGGACAGGGTAGGACTGCCCCTGGGGGGGTTCGGAAAGTTAACTGTTTACAGGAGTAGACAGCCTTGCCTTTCTCCTGAGGAGCGGTTGTTGGTTTCCAACTGCTGACCTTGTGGGTAGCAGCCCAATGCATAATTTACACCACCAGGGCTCCTGACCATCTTGATAGTCACCTTAAAAATTTGGTGGCAAGTAACCGTGCCATTCTTGAATGTCCGGGCCTTGCTCTGTGGTGCCAGTGCAGGCTGCAGGACCAGCTGACATTGCACTCCGTGAGTGCTTTCTGTGTAGCAGAGACAGTGCTAGGCTCAGGGTGGCAAAAACTAAAATTAAAATAAAAATTGTTTTCCCTTCCCTTTTTGGCACCTGTAGGCTCGGATACAAACAACATATTAAGAGTCCCAAAAAAGGGCAAAGTCACCCCTGGAGATCTCAGAGAAGCCTTCCTAAAGTGACCGGCACTGTCCCCATCAACCTCAGGTTAAACCCAACTCCTGTCTGGAAGATCTAGATCCTGCAAGGCTCGGAACTGTTTCCCAGACTTTTTTTTTTCCTGCCAAGATACATAGAAGAAAATCATATGCTTTGGGGTGCTCACTGAGCTAAAGGAAAAAGTGGCGTCTGTCACTCCCTGGTGTGCCCTGGCACATGGGTTGTACGTGACTTGGTTTGGCACCGTGCCTGCTCACGTTGGGCAGTTTGAGGGGTCTTGGGTACTTGCTTTTGCATGGGCTGCCCCCTCTCTTTGGCTCAAAGGCTGTTATGACCTATTCCTATCCTGACTCGGTTCACGTAACCTTTCTTTCTGTCTTCGTCGTATCAAACCTCACTTCTCTGTATTCGGCCAATTTTTCTGTCCCTCTCATGAATCTCTTTGTGAATAGGCTGTGTTTTCATCCTGTAGTCTGATGCCTGGCACTTAGCTTGATGCTCGGTAACTGCAGGGGGCTTCAAAAGTTCATGGAAAAATAGAATGGAAAGATAATGGAATGTTAAAGCCTCTTATGTTTGAAGCAAAAACTTACATTTGGGACATTTGAATTCTTTTTTTTTAAAGATCGTTTTATGGGGGGCTCTTACAGCTCTTATAACAATCCATACATCAACTGTATCAAGCATACTTGTACATATGTTGCCATCATCATTTTCTAAACATTCTATGTAAGTCCTTGGTATCAGCTCCTTTTTTCCCTCGCTCCCACCTCCCACCCTCGTGACCCCTTGATAAATTATAAATTACTATGATTATTTTCATATCTTATACCAACTGCTGTCTCCCTTCATCCACGTTTCTGTTGTTCATCCCCCGGGGAGGGGGGGGGTGTATGCTCTGATCATTGCAATTGGTTCCCCCTTCCTCCCCTTCACCCCAAATTCATTCTTGAAAGACTATTACAAATTTCCCAGCTAGAGAAATGGTAGAAAGACACCCTAGAGAGAAGGAGTTGAAAATCGACCCCCATGACCTACTCTGTTTGCCTTTAATGTGTGCCACCATTACATCTGTCTGAACTGTGCTTTCTTCACCTGCAAAGTGACGATCATCCTCATCTCAGGTTTACTAGACATTAAGGATGAGGTGTGCAAAGTGCCTTAGCACCCTGTGCATGCATACAAGGCACCGTGGTCCATAGACGCCGGAGTCATTATCAGTACAAGAATTTGAGGTGGACATAGCGGGAGACTCATTCGTTTGACAGGTCTTAACCCCTGGTTTCTCGTCTGACTTTATTCCTGGAAGCATCGAGGCTACATCATTTTGCCCATGTCTGAGGATGAGTTTGTAGAATGATTATTCCACAAGGCTTTGAACTTCCCGCTCTCTGGTTCATGGGCTTTGGAAAAGAAATTCTCACTGTGAGGACTTGAGCGACAGGGAGGGAGTGCTATGGCCCTCACAGGCGACAGCTATTGTGGGAATCTCCCTGTGGGCTAGGGAATTCGTGGTGAAGTTCCTTGAGCTGCTTTGCGTTTCTGTGAGGCGGTCACTGTGGCTTATCATGTGGCTTTTCTCCTCCTCAGC
Source organism: Tenrec ecaudatus (assembly GCF_050624435.1). Lineage (NCBI taxonomy): Eukaryota > Metazoa > Chordata > Mammalia > Afrosoricida > Tenrecidae > Tenrec > Tenrec ecaudatus. The sequence continues at coordinate 33,686,213 of NC_134543.1, forward strand.
TATGGGGTGCTGCTCTGGGAGCTGCTGACTGGCGAGGTGCCCTTCCGAGGGATCGATGGCTTAGCGGTAGCTTATGGAGTGGCCATGAACAAGCTCGCCCTGCCCATCCCTTCCACGTGCCCAGAGCCCTTTGCCAAACTCATGGAAGGTAAGTGCCCCCTGAGCCTGAGCAAAACTGACACAATGGTCGGTAGATGTTTTCACCAGTTGCTGCAGGATCAGTTACTGAAATCTCAGATAAAGTATTCCATTGCCAAGGGAGCAAGCCTGTGGGCTACTGGAAGGACTACTTCACCTCCCCCCCCCCCCCCCTGTGTTTCTTCTGTCGATGTTTAGTAGCTGCAGATGTTAGCTCAGTAATCTGAGGCCACTGATGTTCAGGAGCTCAATACGTCAGTATTTATGAAACAAATCAGACATAGCAGTGTTTCTACGAGACCTCCGAGTATCTTACATATAGAGACAAAAAGTGTCTGTGAAGAAAGGAACTCTAAAAATGATAAGAGCAAGCCCCACCGTTTCGTAAGTGGGAAACCCAAAGTCAAGAAGCTAAATGATTAGTGAGTGGCTGAGCTGGGGCTTTAATCGAGCTCACTTCTCTGACGAAACCGCTGGTCTCTCTCATCACATCACCCCCACTGAGATGGGCAAGAGATGGGAACTTATTCATGGAAAATTGAGGCCCAGGGCATAACCAACACCATCCATGGTCGCCCCCTACCCCTCCTTGTGGTTTTCCTGGTTTTTTGAAAGGAGAAGTCAATGGAGTGAATGTAGTTTCTGTATCTTCAGTGTGTTTCCTTGAAGCAAATGTTTAAGCAACTTGGAAGTTCCCTGAGGGTATATACTCCATCTACTAGAAGTTGGGCAAAAGTGGAATATGAAAGAAGAAAAGGCATCCACAGAAATCCGAAAAGCCGAGCTGGGGGAAGGGGTGGGCTACAAAGGTGTTCCACAAAATTCATGGGAAATTTTAATTAAAGGGAATTATCTATTGTCGGTGCTGGACTCACTTTGACTCAAGCAGTCACGTCATCCACTTTAGCACTGCAACAAGAAAACTCGATGGGTTTCCCCGGCTCAGTGGCAGTCAGGACTGGAGAGGGACTTCGACTCCTGCTGCATGCATCTTCTCTCCTATTTTGATCTTGGCATACGGTTGTGACATTGAGCGCTGGCTTTACTTTACTTCCCGACCCCCGTCTGATGTTCTCTAAGTGCCCATCTGTTTGGGGGGAAGAAAGGAGAGGAAGTTGTCTGGTAAATGGCATCACTGAATGCCCTACCTCTTATATTTCCCTCTGTCCATTCATGCTGTCTGTCTCCTCACGTGTTCCATTCAGACTGCTGGCATCCTGACCCCCATTCACGACCATCTTTCACAAATATCCTGGACCAGCTCACTACCATAGAGGAGTCTGGCTTCTTTGAAATGCCCAAGGACTCTTTCCACTGCCTGCAGGATGACTGGAAGCATGAGATTCAGGAGATGTTTGATCAACTCAGGGCCAAAGAAAAGGTAAAAAACAAAAAGGCGGGGGTGGGGTGGGTGGTTTGTGTGTGTGGTGGGGCCAGGCATGCTTTCAATTAGTGGATTCTCTCCCCTGGGGCCTCTGGTCTCTTTATCAGCCTGACTTGCCCGATTCTAACACTACCACCTTCCCGTCATGAGATGCTCTAAAAGGACAGCTCCATCCTTCCAGGCTTTTATGTGGAGAGAGGTCTCCTGGCTTCCAGGAGGAGTTGGAACGGCACAGACCTTTTCTTTTTTCAGGATGTGGAGGGGTAAGAAGGGAAATCGTGAGCCCCCCGCCCCCCACAGAGTCTCTCCTTAATTGTCCAGACCAGGAAAGGAGCACGTTTGGAATTTTCCATTGGAACCTCACACTCTGCCAGTTGAAATTTTGAGAGGGCTCAAGAAAGGTTTCATTCCTCTTCAATGGAAGAAAACTCAATGCAGCATCATTTCTGCTAGATTGTCATGCGTGACATCTAGTGATTTTAGTATCAATATCAGAAACAGGATGTGGGCTAGAAATACCCTGGTTTTGTAATTGCTTGGCATTTCTCATGTTACGGAAAGGGCCCTAAATTCCAAACTGACCTGGGAGTTCAGAGATCCCTAGCCTACCAGAGACCTACCCTCTTTGGTTTCAGGGGCCATTCCCAAAATGATCCTTCTCTGCTCCCCAGGTGTCTCACTAGTATCAGTGCCAGCAGGTGAAGCTGATCACAAACAGTTAGGGGCATGAAGCAATCTTCATGGATTTGGTTAGCCGCTGCTTTTCCGCTCCCTGCTGCGGGAATTTGGTAATAGAAGCTAAGGTAGTGCATGGCTTTTGATATTGTGTGTGGTTTCCCTCTTGCACTTGAGACGTCTCAGCTGGGCATATGGGAACTGCTGCCAGTGTGTAGAGTGGGTCTGATTATCCTTATCCATCTCAGAGCTGAGGGTCAACCCTGAGGGTCAGGGCCTTACGTCAAGGTGCATCACTAGTAAGTGAAGACAGAGCGTTTCAAACCTTGGCCTTCTAATTCCAAAAAGTACTCTTTCCAAAGTGCATTATTGTTCCCTAAGCAAGTGACTCTAAATCATTTCTCTAGCTGATTTGTTGTTGTTAGACGCTGGGTTAGTGTGGGTTGGCCAGAGAAACAAATCCAGTGAGACACTCATGTGTCTAAGAAAGAGCTTTATAGAGCAATTGAATACTGAGAAAACATCCCATCCCAGTCCAGATCAAGTCCATAAGTCTGATATTAGCCCCTATGTCCGATACCAAACTATAAAGTCCTCTTCAGACTCACGCAACACATGCAATGATGCTGAATGCAGGAAGCTCACAGGCCAGTGGGTGGAAACCTTTAGGGATCCAGTGGCCTTATAAGCATCTCAGCGCTGGCAGGGATCTCCACGTGGCTCCTCCAGCTCAGGGCACTAGCCTGGCTCCATGTGTCTCCTCAGCTGGAATGTCTCTCGGAGTGAGCAAGTGTCCCGCCTCCAACGAGCTATTTATGTCCTTAGCGCCTCCAAATGAGGTCATCAAGCTGCGACCCGATTGACAGGCTAAACTCCACCCCTTTGCTCTTCAGTCTCAAATTGACAACAGATTATGGAGCTACCACAGCTGCCTTTCAACAGGTTCTGATTCACACTGCCAGGTCCTGCACCACCATCCTTGTTGTTGTTAAGTTTGAGCCTGGTGTCACGGTACTGGGTCACCCCATCTCACTGAGGGTCTTCCTCCTTTTCATTGACCCTCTACTTGACGAAGCATGGTGTCCTTCTTTCGGGGATTGGTCTCTCCTGAGAGCGTGTCCGAAATGGAGGAGATGGTCTTCCCATCCTTCTGCTAAGGAGCATTCCTGTCGTACTTCTTCCAAGACTATTTGCTCTTCTGGAATTCCATGGTACTTTCCATATTCCTTGCCAACCCATAATTTAAATGCAGTGATTCTTCTTCAGTCTGCTTTATCAGTTCCCAACTCACACATGCATGCGCAATTGAAAATACTGTGACCTGAGTCAGGCACACCATAATCCTCCAAGTGTAAGGTGACCAGACATCCCTCTTTTGGCGGGACAGTCCCAATATTTAACAATTTTTCCCACATCCCGTGGTGTTTTTAAAAAGTCCCGATTTGGGGAAAGAATGCACGTCAAGCTAGGGTATACGGTTTTCGGCTGACATGTGGCTATTTCGCCAGGATGTGAGTTTTATCAATGGTGGCCCGCTGGTGTCCCACTTTACCAGTGTTAAAATCTGACATTCTGACTCTTCAACATTTTAGAGGCCTTGGCAGCAGATTTACAGGGTGCACTATGTCATTTCATTTCTCGACTGCTGCTTCCATGAGACTTGATTGTGGATTCAAGCAAGATGGAATCCTTGGCAGCTTTAATCTCGTCTCCATTTGTTACGTATTGGTTTGGTTTTGAGGACTTTGGTTTCCTTTATATTGAGTTGTGATCCACACTGACGGCTGTAGACCTTGACCTTCATCAGCAAGTGCTCCAGGCCCTCCTCACTTCAGCAAGCAAGGTCACGTCACTCCTACGAAAGCTCATTGGCAGCCACCCTCCAACCCTGGTACCTCGTTCCTTTTCATGGCGTCCATTTTCTCCCTTGACTTGCTCAGCAGATTGAATAAGGATCGTAAAAGGATCCAACCCTGACGCACACCTGTCCTGATTTTAAACCATGTAGTATTCGCTTGCTCTGTTTGAACAACTGCCTCTTAGTCGGTGAGCAAAATGGGGCATTCCGTAATTTCTTTCTTCTCACTGCTATCCACGGTTTGTTATGATCACACAGCCCAACGCCTTTGCAGTCAGTGAACCACAAGCCAGCATCTTTCTGCTTTGAGCCAGGATCCTTCTGACAGTAGCAGTGACATCTCTCACTCCATGTCCTCTCCTAAAAACAACTTGAATTTCTGGCAGTTCCCTGTCAATATACTGTTGGAATCATTGTTGGATTATATTCAGCAAAATATTACTTGTGTGTGATATTTGGGATGTTGTTCAATCATTTCTGCATTATGTTGAGCCACCTTTCTTTGGCATGGTACATAGATGGATCTTTTTCAGTTGACTAGTTAGTTCTCTTCCAAATCTCTTGAACCCTATATTTTAGTGCTCCCTCAGTTCCCTGAGTCATGTTTTTCATGAATGCCTTCGCTGCAGTTCAGACTTCTTCCTTTAGAGCAGTGGATCTCAACCTTCCTAATGTGTGACCCTTTAATACAGCTCCTCATGTTGTAGTGACCCCCAACCATAAAATTATTTTCGTAGCTACTTCAGTCATGAATCGGGTCACCCTGTGAAAGAGCCATTTGACCCCCACCTCCCCAAAAGGGTCATGACCCACAGGTTGAGAACTGTTGCTTTAGTACCATCAGCACTTGATCATATGCTACCTCTTGAAATAGTTGTACATCAACCGGTTCTTTTCTTTTTTTTTTTTGTATGAATGGAATTTTTTATATTTTGACAAGTTTAGAGTGACTCAGAACTGAAGTATTTTCTTTCTTTTTTGAAAAAAAATATTTTTGATAGAAATAAATAGCCTTTTCAAGGATAAAAGGTTGCTTTTTCAAGTCTAAAAGCAAAGAGTCCAAGATGTAATCCGTTGTTAGGTGCTGTCGAGTCACCTACAACTCGGAGTGGTCTCATGTACGACAGAGTGAACGATCCTCACGACTGTGTGAGTCCCTTGTTGCTCCCACGGTGTCCGTCCATCGCACCGGTGGCCTTCTGCTGCCCTTCTACTTGAGGGGTCATGATATTTCTACCCCGCCACCCTCCCCAGGGACTGGTCTCTCCTGATCACATGTCCAAAGCTCGTGAGGTCTCGCCATCCTCACTATACTTCTTCCAAGACAGATTTGTTTGTTCTTTTGGCAGTCCATGGTACTTTCCATTGTCTTTGTCGGTGCTATAATTTAAATGCATCAAGTCTTGGGTCCTCCTTATTCAATATAAAGCTTTCATATGAATGTGAGACATTGAAATCCCCATGGCTTGCGACCTGTTCTTCTTGGCACACTGAGTCTGTGTATTCCTCCCATTGTCTTTTTGCTGCTTCCTCCAGCACTCGGTGTTTTTCCCACAGAATATTTCAGTACTGCCACGTGAAGCTTGATTCAACTATTTCTTCAGGTTAGGTCAGCCTCCTTCCTGCTTGTAGGGAGTGTGAGGGTGGACTGGCCTCTGGGCAGGGGTTCAGGCTCCCTTCCTTCAAGGAAGGAAGGAAGGGCCTTCTTCCACAGCATCAGCCTTTAGATGTGAGCCTGTGAGAGAAACGGGCTTAAAGAGCTGGAAATCAGCTTGAATTTTCCATTTAGCTATAAAACCCACCAAGCAGGAATCATTTTTCCACATCTTCCAATTGTCTTTTTTCGCCTGATGGTGAAAGTAGAATAAACAGGCCGGGGAACTGAGGATTTGCAGGGCACGAGGCCGTCTGCTTGTACTTGTTTCTGTGGAGAAGAAAGACAGAAAAGCGGAGCTCAACTCTCAGCACCCTGCGATGGATCTGTGTTCCCATAGGGTCTGCATGCATAATGCTGTCTTAAAGCTCCTTCTCCTCTTGTTTCTCATTGACGTATTCCCTGACCCAACAGCTACTCAGCATCCCTTGAGCAAGTACTGTGTTGCTCTGGTTACAAAGCAAGCAAAAGCTTCGTACGATGTAAACTTTACAATAGAACCAGGTCTGTAAATTCACAGAGATGATTCCATTTCTTATGTACAGGCCGTTTTGAACACAATTCTGGGGGCAATGGGGAACTCTCCCCTCCCCACCCTCCACCCTCCCACCCCCCTCCTCTGGAGGGCCTCTAGCTTTTAGCTACTCGGGCTCTTTCTTTCCCCGTCATGCCGGCGGTCAAGTGTCTGCCTACCATCCACTGCGGAGCCCTCAGTTCCCTTGGCGACTTGGAGTGTGCAGGCAGCAGTGCAGCCATCTCCTCTGTTTTCTCAGGAGCACCCACCGCAGGGCTCTTAGTGCTTAGAGCCCTGCTCTTCACTGGTGCCTCTCCCCCTGCCCGCAGGAGCTCCGCACCTGGGAGGAGGAGCTGACCCGGGCCGCCCTGCAGCAGAAGAACCAGGAGGAGCTGCTGCGGCGCCGGGAGCAGGAGCTGGCCGAGCGGGAGATCGACATCCTGGAGCGGGAGCTCAACATCATCATCCACCAGCTGTGCCAGGAGAAGCCCCGGGTGAAGAAGCGCAAGGGCAAGTTCAGGAAGAGCCGGCTGAAGCTCAGAGATGGCAACCGCATCAGCCTCCCTTCCGGTGAGTGAGTGGCACAGGCCTGCTGGGAAATGAAACCCAGCAGCCTGGCGGGGGCCTCCTGTGGGAGCCGAGGACTGGGCTGGAGACAGCCGTGATGGAGCTGGACCGGTCCACCCCGTGGAAAGACTGCTGGCAGTCTGCCTCTCTCTTGGACCTGACTGAAGGCGACTGAACAGAGTAGGACATGAAGACGGACAAGCCAGGTGTGGGCCAGGCTGCTCAAAGCAAGGTTGTTCACATGGAGACATTGCATGTTTTAAGGGCACCTGAAATGGGAAACACAAGTGGGGAAACAAAATTTTTTTCCCCACTGTGTGTGCGCGTGTGCGCACACACACACACACACACACACACACGGGGCTGGAGATACATACTGTAGACTATGGAAAAATAATTTGCATATCCACTAATGTTCATGTGTGTTTATCTACGTGCATATATTTATGACGAGAAACAATTTGGTTTTGCAAATAACGCATCTCTTGGCTTCACATAATTAGCTCTGTGTGCAGTTGAGATTAGATTGCTTACATTGATATATCTTTGATTTACACCTGACCTTGCAGAAACGCATTGGCTGAGGAAAGGTGCCTTTGGGGCGACAGGACACTGTGCATTAGCATCCTCATGGTGGGTGGTGCGCCACCCTGGAAGGGAGTGCTCGGTGGTGCGCTCTGATTCTCTAAGGTCACAGGAAGCGAGCTTCCCAGCAATGCAAGCAAGCCAGAGGAAATCGCACAGTAGGTGCCGTAGTGGGCGATGCTGGCCAATAGGATGTGGCTTACGAACTAGCATCAACATAGACAAGGGAATTAAAACAGTTCCGTGAAATCCCCCGACTGGGTTCATGTTTACTGGTTTCCTTGTTGCACTGATAGACTTAGAAATGAAAGCTGTAGTTCCCACCTTCAGAGAGCTCACCCACTTGCGAGGGCTAGTTGTTAGTTGCCACCAAGTGGATTCCAACCCATGGCAACCCGGGTATGCAAGTAGAATGCCCAGCGACATGCAGGTTAGTAGAACGAACAAGCCCTTTACCACTGGCACCACCTGGGGACTCCTCCAGCGAAACCTAGATGGAACCCAACGCTGTTTGTGACACATTTTTGACAGCCAGGGACACTGAAACGCCCACATTTCAGAGCATGAAAAGCATCTTCTCGCATACGCTGGTCTCTAAGGAAAGGGGGCACCTGGTGGCAGATTGTGTGAAATACAGAGGCTGAGGCTAATGTGTTAGAAGAATCAACAATGTCTTCTGTTTTAAAACACAATTCTGAATGTCACTGTTGCCCCCAAAATAGATGACAGAGACAGCTGATGACATATGTATAATGAAATTCACCCAGCTAATGAACTTTCCATCTTTCCATGCCTTCGTCTTGCCACGGCCCTCTGGGAAAATGAGGTGATTTGGAACCTGAGCACTTCCCCTTAGGCGAGCAGTGAGCTTTTCAGGAAACTGGGTCTTGTCTGAGAATAGCCGTCTTCTTCCAGGAACACTAATGCACACTCGTGTGTTTGTCTTTCCCCAAGCAGATTTCCAGCACAAGTTCACAGTGCAAGCTTCCCCAACCATGGATAAAAGGAAGAGTGTGATCAACCACCGCTCCAGCCCTCCTGCAAGCCCCACCATCATTCCTCGTCTTCGAGCCATCCAGTGTGAGACTGCTTCCCAAATTAGTGGGCCAGAACCTGCCAGGGGCTCCTGTCCCCAGCTCGGTGCAGCCTCTGACGGGTCCAGGCTTGCTCCACCCATTACTTCTCCTCGACATTGTGTCTGTGCGTGCACATATGTACGCACCCCCTTAGCCCACCCCACCTGGTCTCTGCATTAGCTCCCGTGCCTTTTACTGTACGTTTTACTCTCTGTCAGATACCACCAAAGAAGTTTGTGGGTGTCAGTAGTGTCTCGCTAGAGTGATTTGGGCGCGGGCGTGTGGTGTAGACCCAGGCTGGTCCCTGGCCTGGAGACCCTGTGTACACTCTTACCATTGGGGCATCGTTTCTCTTTCATTCATACTTCCCAGGGAAGGGCTTTTTGCAAGTTTACCTCCTGAGGAAACTGCACAAATACTTGAAGTCAGTACCAATTTTACTTGTTGGAAAAAGTTTTCATCAACCCACCACCACCACTACCATCACCAACTTAACCCTGACTTTCTAACTTTTAAAAAACACATCAAGGGGTTGGGGGTTTTCACCCCCCATGGCCATGTTGGTGGAAACTGATGACAGCTCCCTTGGGGTCTATATTTTGTCCGTAATGTCCTGTTTTTTTTTGTAATGGGCTCATTTCCTTATTTTATGTTACTTGCCTAGTCCCTGGGACATTTGAATTCAAATTCTCACTCTAAGATATCAATTTGAGAAGAATGTTCTGTCTCATCTATCAGATTTCTCTAGGCTCTTTCTTCCCCGGTCTCCTTTTCCTCCTGTTTCTCCTTAGTCCTGAACTCCTTATTTTCTTTCCTGCCAACCCCTTCCCCAGGCTGATTCTGCATGTCTGCAACTGCCTTCTCCTTTCATCTCTCCCTCTCCCTGCTTTATCTGCCTACCACCCCACCCTACCCAACAAAACAAGTTTCCTAAGTCAGATCTGCTGTCTGGTTGGTCTGACCGTCAGCTCCACATTGGCCTGATGAGAATTTAGGGGAATTTTCATGTGTCCTCTCTTGAGAGGGTTAAATAATTGATAGTTGAGAACTCCTTCCGTGGCTGTACTCGTGACTAGAGTCTTTGCAGAGGGGGGGGGGGAGGGAGGGTGTGTGTGTGTGTGTGTGTGTGTGTGTGTGTGTGTGTGTCGCAGAGGCTACTCTGGGGGGAGGCGCTGGCTGCCTGCTCTCCACATTCCCCTCTAACCTTTGTCATTTGCAGTGACACCAGGTGAAGGCAGCAAAACCTGGGGCCGGAGCTCCGTCGTCCCAAAGGAGGAGGGTGAGGAAGAGGAGAAGAGGGCTCCCAAAAAGAAGGGACGGACGTGGGGGCCTAGTACGTTTGGTCAGAAGGAAGTTGCTTCAGGAGACGAAGGGTAAGAGCCAGATGATGTGAGATTCTTTTTCACTTTAAAGGGGCGCCCATGTGAAACCTCTTTGCCTGGTACCTGTTTCCATTCTCGCTGAGAAATTTCAAGTGTCGCAACAGTTTCCAGTTCCTTTCCCTGGAGCCTCTTGGATTGGAGGGCGAGTGCTGTTGTGTTAGTTTTTATTCTGTTTCTGTAACGGCCATAGCACAGAATCCGCTGTCGGACATGGGCAGTTCGTTGAAGATGGAGTGTGGCTGTGCCCACAAGCCTTGGGAAATGGATAGTGGTGCATGTGACAAATGTTGAATCGGCAAATATTTTGTGACTCACTTTTTTTTTCTTTTTTTTTTACATTTTATTAGGGACTCATACAACTCTTATCACAAGCCATACATATACATACATCAATTGTATAAAGCACATCCATACATTCCCTGCCCCAATAATTCTCAAAGCATTTGCTCTCCACTTAAGCCCTTTGCATCACGTCCTCTTTTTTTTCCCCCTCCCTCCCTGCTCCCCCCTCCCTCATGTACCCGTGGTAATTTATACATCGTTATTTTGTCATAGCTTGCCCTATCCGGAGTCTCCCTTCCCCCCCTTCTCTGCCGTCCCTCTCCCAGGGAGGAGGTCACATGTGGATCCTTGTAATCAGTTCCCCCTTTCCAACCCACTCATCCTCCACTCTCCCAGCATCGCCCCTCACACCCTTGGTCCTGAAGGCATCATCCACCCTGGATTCCCTGTGCCTCCAGCCCTCATATGTACCGTGACTCACTTTTATCGTAATTAAAGAAGCAAAAGAGGTTGGTAGCAAGTTTTGGTCCACTAGCTGTGGTTTGCAAGCCCCTGGAGGTATCAAGAGTCCATGCATTGACCAAATGTAGACAGTTCTGCCTGAGTGCTCTACTTAGACCTGCTTCTTCCCCTTGAAATACTTGTTCAGAGGAAGAAGAGCCCGAACCCTAGGCTTCAGCCTTCTTGGCAGCAGGCTCATCCTGAAGCAGGGAGAGGCAGGATAACCCAGCCCTGGTAGTGCCTGTCCGTCAGTTTGGACTTACTGAGAACCCCATATGTTTGAGAGTAGAAATGTGCCCCGTAGTATTCTCACTGGCTGATTTTTCTGAAGTAAATTCCAGGGGGGATTTGAACTGTCATCTTTTGGGCAGTACCCATTTGCATCCCCCCCCCCCCCAAGGGCTCCAGTAGAAGTCCAAGGCCACCAATACTTCTTTCAGCTCTCCCTCCACCGCCCCCACATAGCCACAGTGACATGTGCGAATGTCTTATCTGGGAAACACACTGGTACATTCGATGTACTCGCGCATGCCCATGGGAGTGTGGGATTCTCCCGAGTCACAGGCCAGTCCTTCATCCAATGAAAAGCGTGGCTGCCAAAGTCAGGCTTCTTGAGAGTGGGCCCGGGCTCCTCCCATCCTGGCTGTGTGATCGTATGGCTCATTCTCATCTGTGCTATGGTCGTAGCCCTTGTACCCTCTCGTGGAGCCGATGTGACGATTCGGTTCATTGCTGCTGGTGGCAGGCCTGGGAGACTGGCCACTGCGTTGTAAGCAGGAAAAATATGCTCTGGTGATTGGCCTCAGCTCCTTGGCAAGCCTCTTTCATATCTGAGAGAATGGGTCTATACTTCTTGTCTCCTCTCCTCACCCTACTGTGTGGGTTTTAGTGGGGTGTTTTAGGGGTGTTTCCAACGGTCTTTTAAAGGTTGACTTTGAGATCCATGCTTCCCAGTGTCCTGAAGCTGTACCTGGATTAGTGTAGCCAATCCTTCAAGCACGAAGATTTCACATCCAAGTCTCTTTTTCCATGGCAGAATTGAGCTGAGGTGAAAATGACAATTGTGTATGTACATAAAGGCATGGCTGACTGACTGAACCCACGCGTCAGAAGCTACTGGATGTTTGTGGGGAGCAAATTGAGATGTGGAAGGCAATTCCCCTCCCCACCCCCCAACTTGTTTGTTGGTTGTTGTGGCTTGTGTGTTGCTACCGAGCGAGAAGCTGCGTCATTGGAATTTCACACACCAGCAGGGTCCCCCAAGATGAACAGGTTTCAGCGGAGCTTCCAGACTAAGGGCAGTCTCTGAAGAAGAAAAGGCCTGGCCACTCCTGAGGACTTCGCCAGTGGATGCCTTGTGAGTAGCAGCAGAACACTGTCGGCCTCTGAGACCCCCCTGCACAGCCGCAGACCTCCAGCCGAGACAGTGCCGGGAGATGAGCCCTCGGCTTGCCAGGCACGCAGAGTGTGACTGCGCAAGAGCTGCCTTCTCGAAGCGAAGCCGACCCTGATGGTGTGGATGGAGTACAGCTTCCAGGACCCTCCTTCATTTGCTGATGAGGCACAGCTCAAACTGAGAGAGGAAACCAAACGAACAGCTGGAAACACCTGTGAACAATCGGAACCTTTGGAAGGAACGAATTAAGAAGCTAGAAAAATTAGAAGTCATCAAAACTGAAGTGGACCGGTATTGGGCATTTTGACCCAGACAACCACGATGCTCAGTGACAAGTTCAAGAGGTGTGGCGTCATAGTCATCATCACAGAGAACGTTTCAAGATCTGTCTGGAAGCACACTGTTGTTTGTGAGAGGATAGTATCTATACACCTACATAAAATCCAATCAATACAACTGTTACTCAAAATTTGGACCAACCAGTAAACCTAGTTATGAAGAAATTGAAGAATTATACCAATATCTTCAGTCTGATATTGTTCAGCTATGCATTCAAGGTGCCTTGATAATTACTGGCAACTGGAATTAAAAAATTGTTAACAAAAAAGGAAGAAACACTTGGAAAATAGGCTCTTGGCGACAGAAGTGTAGCTGGAGATCCTTTAATTGAATTCTGCAGACTGACTTCCTCATCGTAAATAACTTCTTTCAGTAGCATAATAGCAGCTGTCAATGTAGACTTCTCGAGATGGAATGCACAAAAATGAGATTGGCTGCACCTGTGGAAAGAGATGATGGAGATGCTCGATAGCAGCCAAAATGGTGCCACAGGCTGACTGTGGGGCAGACCAGCAATTGCTCACACATAAGGTCAAGTTGACGTTGAAAATTAAAGCAAGTCCACGAGAGCTAACATATGATGTTGCCTATATTCCACCTGAATTTCTGGAACAGTCACTAATAGATTTGCATTGCTAATGACATAACACCTGACTAGCTGTAATGTGATATCAAAAAGATAATCCATAAAGAAAGCAAAGGATCATTTTAAGAAACAAGAAAGAGACTTTGAAACTCGCTTTTCAAGTAGTCAAAGCAAATGGAGAAATGATGATGGCTAAGAGCCGAACAGAAACTGTCAAAAGGCATCTAAATAAAACAAAATAAAGGATTATAGCGACATGTGCAAAGACCTGTTTTTAGAAAACCAAGAAGGAAGGACGCCCTCAGCATATCTGAGGCTGAAAGAGCTATGAAAACACTTAATCCTTGAGTTGCAATAATGAAAGTTCTATGGGCAAAACATTGACGTAGAGAAAGAAGACAGGAAGATAGAAGGAATACACGGAGTCGGTGCCCAAAAAAGAACTAGCCATCATTCCCTATTTCAAGAAGGAGCCTATGGTCAAGAACCTGTGATACCGAACGCGGAAGCCCAAGTTGCGCTGAAGGCATCTATGAAAGCAAACTAACAAAGAAAATCCACCACCGTTGAGTCCTAACTCACTCCTCGTGACCCTAACAGACAGGGCAGTGGGTTTCCGAGACTGTCACTCTTGATAAGAGTAGAAAGAGTCACATTTCTCCTGTGCAGCAGTTGGTTGTTTTGAACTGCTGACCTTGCACTTAGCATCCCAAACTTGTGACCACACTGCCAGCAGGGCTCCTATGTAGGTTTTAGTTCTTTAAGTCATTGATCCAGCACGTGAAGAATCCCAATTGAAATGTTTCAACAAGCTGATTAGTAGCTGGAAACACTCATTAGTTTATGCCAAGAAATTTGGAAGAGAGCTCCTTAGCCAGATGACAGGAAGAAACCCGTACACTTTTAATTCCAAAGAAAAGTAAGTAACCCAATAGAATATGGAAATTATTGAACAATATTATTAATATCACATGCAAGTAAAATCTCACTGAAGATAATTCAACAGTGGTGCAGCAGTACATTGATAGCTGCCAGAAATCCAGCCGATAGAGAGGAGAAGGATATCATTACTGTTGAAGATGGATCTTGGCTGAAAGCAGAAAATACCGCCCCCCCCCAAAAAAAAAGGTATGTTTTATTGATTATGCAAAGACATTCAACTTTGTGAATCATAGCAGACGATGGATCCCATTGAAAAGAATGGAAAATCCAGAACACTTGTGCTCAGGCTGGGATGGCACCTGGGTCCAGAGGCAGTTGTGTGAATAGAGCCAGGGAATACTGAAGGGGTTAAAATTAGGAAAGGAGTACAGCAGGATTATCTCCTCTCACCAAAGTCACTCAGTGTGTGTGCTGAGCAGATACTACAAGGAGCTGGCTTACCTGAAGAAGAATGGGGCATCAGGATTGGAGGAAGGCTTCTTGACAACCTGTGACATGCAGATACACAACCTTGCTTGGTGAAAGTGAAGAAGCCTTGAAGAATTTGCTGAAGAAGATCAAGGATGGCAACCTTCAGGATGGATTACATTTCAAATGAAAGAAAACCAACATCTTCACAACTAGAGCAATAGGTAACTGGATAGATGGAGAAAAGATTGATGCTGTCAAGGATTATATGTAGCTTGAATATACAGTACATGCTCATGATTCTCAATCACCAGTCAAGAGATCAAGTGATGCCTTCATTGCATTGGATAAGCCTGCTGCGCAAGATCTTTTCAAAGTGTTGGAGAGCAAGGATGTCACTTGGAGAACTGAGGTGCAGAGCTGATCCAAGCCATGGTCTTTCCGATCATCTCATGCATGTGAACGTTGGACGTTGACTATGGAAGACCAAAGGACTGGTGCACTTGAATTAGGGTGCTGCTGGAGAATATTCCAAGTACCATGGACTGCCAGAAGGACAAACCAATCTGTCTGGAAGAAGTGCAGTCAGAATGCGCCCTAGGAGAGAAGACGGTGAAACTTCATCGCATGTACTTTGGCCATGTGATCAGGAGAGACCCATCTCTGGAAATGGACATGGTGCTTGATAAAGTGGAAGGGCAGCAAAAAAGAAGACATTTGAAGAGATGGACACAGTGGCTGCAACAATAGGCTCAAACATAACACTTGTGAGGATGGTGTAGAACTCATAGCAACTCTGTTACAACAGAACAAAACACTGACAAGCTGGAGCCCACTCATCCGGCCCCTAACAACCACCACAGCACCTGAGCATTGTGAGCATTGTGATCTCAGTGTCTAAACCCGTGCGAGTGGCAAATTGCTCTGCCGAACTAAGTCCTTTAGGAGCTAGAAGCCTCCACTTCTCACTCTGCCCTCTGGACCTTGAGCTAAAGGGAGCTGAACTAGGTCTGAGAAACTAGGTTGCCCAGAATCCCTGGAGTTTTCGGACATTAGAATGCTCTAGGTAGGACTTACCAGGCTAGCTGTGGATCCCAGTAGGCTTTATGGCTCTGCTTCACTGAATGGTTTTCAATTCTTTTTAAGTGTGCTTTGCTCATAAATAACTCTTTTGCTGTTAATCTTTTTTTAATATATATTTTTAAACATTTTATTAGGGGCTCATACAACTCATCACAATCCGTACATCAAATGTATAAAATATACATCAATTGTATAAAGCACATCTGTACATTCTTTGCCCTAATTATTTTCAAAGCATTTGCTCTCCACTTAAGCCCTTTGCATCAGGTCCTCTTTTTTATCCCCTCCCTCCCGCTTCCTCCTCCCTCATGAGCCCTTGATAATTTATAGAGTATTATTTCGTCATATCTTGCCCTATCCGGAGTCTCCCTTCCCCCCCTTCTCTGTTGTCCGTTCCCCAGGGAGGAGGTCACATGTAGATCCTTGTAATTGGTTCATGCTGTTAATCTTAACTTTAGTAATTTTCTTCCTCCCTGCATAAATTGGCCCTCACAAGCTTCTGAAGCAATTGAAAAATATATGACTTGTGATTTTAAAAAAATTCCTAATGAAATAAAATCTCAAGGAGAAGAGAAAGACCTCTTTGATGTCAGAATTTTTGAGGACCACTTTATTCATGGTAACATTTCTATTACCGTGCATACTGGAGTATAAGTCGAGTTTTTCCAGCACATGTTTGATGCAGTGTTTGTGTGATAAAATTAGGTGCTTTGACTGATATTCAGGTCCGCTTATACTCGGGTATATATGGTGCCCGTTGCCTGACAAACAGTGGGGGGAAGCTATCTTGAATTCAGTAATGTAAAGTGAGTGTGTTTTGTAGTTTTGCTAGCTAGCATTGTCATCTTTAAATATATGTATCTGGAGGAAGCCTATGCACTGTTTCCACAGAGTTTGGGTATGTATGGCGTCCCAGGCCCCTTGCCCTTATACTGTGGCTGTCCAGGGACCCCTGCCCCATAGGAGGTCGCAGGCATGTATCTGGGGCCACCTTGTTCGATTCTTGCATGGTGTGGAGCTTTGCTGGCTTGACAAGGGGAGGGCGGCTGCCTTGAGGGCTCCGATGGGGGAGACTGAACTGGATGTGTCCTCTGTTGCCCACTACGGATTCTCTTTATTCGTCGAAGATCCCCTCAGAGGCGTGAGAAAGCTAATGGTTTAAGTACCCCGTCAGAATCTCCGCATTTCCACTTAGGGTGAGTCCGACCTTTTCTCCCTCTCCTGACCTGTGCCGGGAAGGGCCCCCCTCTCATTTCCTTGCTCACACAGCATCTTCCCTAGAACCAAGTCTCCTTGTCCGGCTGTGCTCATTTTTGGTTTTGTTTTTTCAAAAAAGCTTTACCTCTGTGCACCTTGGGAAAATCCCTGTTGATCTCACTGCTTCTTCTTCATGTCTCTGGCAAGCCCTTGGTTGGGAGGTGCCTGGCCCCTTTCGTTTTTAGGACGAGAGGAGGTGGTGACTCACCTTTGGGTCTTTAACACTGGGTTTGACTGCGCTCCCGCATGGGAGGTGATGTTACAAGATTTTCTGTTAGAAATCTCAGGCTGTGGGTTTAACTCGATGCTTGCCTCTGGCTCTGGATTCTGGTTAGTACCAGTGATGCGAGAATATGCTTCATGGGTATTTCTGCTAATACTGAAAACAGATTTCTGAGGTCAACGGGAAAATGGATCTTTCTGATTTTCTCTCCAGATGGGCTGGGACGCTAGCAAGCGTGGGCTTTAGTTGAGTGGTACTCTCTAACCCTTAAAAAATAGTCACCTCTGGTTGTTATCCTAGCGTCTCCAAGACAACCATAGTCCAGAGAAGATGAGCTTCCTCTCGGGAAGGCATCAGTGCTCCTGGGCCTCTAGCTGCTCCTTCATTCCCAGTCTGTATCCTCGGTTACTGTCTTGCCAGGATGGGTTGATTATAGAGTTTGGAAAGGGAGGTCCAGTCCTTTCTCTCCACCCCGAGCCAAAGCAGAGGAACCAAGTCCAACATTACCTACAGCCTACACAGGTTTGTCCCAAAGTGCACTGGGTTGGTTTCATTTAAGAGGCACTTTTGTTGGTTGACGTGTGTGTGTGTGTGTGTGTGTGTGTGTGTGTGTGTGTGTGTGTGTTCTAAAGTGGCTGGCTTTCAAAGTTGCTTCAGTGCGGTGTGCTTGGAAGAAGAACCTGAGAAATTGTATGAGAGGAGTGGCCTGGCCCACCTCTGTCTCTTCTGATGCTCAGTGCTTGCTTTGCTTTGCCAGGATCTGCACTGCAGTATTTCTGGTGTCCCTCATATGCTATATTCAGCGTCCATGTGTTTATTGCCTTTCCCTTAAGACTAGCCCCGGGGAAGTCTGGGGCTGGTCCCTGAGGAAGCTTCCTGCCTGCTTGCCAGCCTGACTACCAGGTCTCCATCGCAGCATGGAAGGGCACCGAACATGCTGCAGCCGCTTCTGCGTCTTTCCAGCATGTGCACTTTCTGTTTACAAAGTACCGTAAGTGAGCTCTGTACCGTGTATTGCCGGTGCGCTAAGCCTCTTGAGCCTTGATGTAATTGAGCCAATGGACCCAGGGGTAGAGTAAGAGAAGGAACTAGTTCTAACAGTTTCCCCACTTTCACTTATGCAGCCTCAAGTCCCTGGTGGACGGGTACAAACAGTGGTCTTCCAGTGCCCCCAACCTGGGGAAGGGCCCTAGGAGCAGCCCTGCCCTGCCAGGGTTCACCAGCCTGATGGAGATGGGTAAGCCTCCCCCTTGCCTTCATTCTTTCCTATTGGAATTCTCAGCCAAGCTTTCAGGACTGCTTAAAATCCCCTCTTGCTGTAAACAAGCGGCCGTCTAGCTCAGAAGCAACAAAGCCCACATGGAGGAAGCACGCCAGCCTGTGCGAGCACGAGGTGTCGAAGGGATCAGGCATCAAAGAACAAAAAATCATATCATTGTGAATGAGGGGGAATGCAGAGTGTGGATCCAAAGCCCATCTGTAGGCAACTGGACATCCCCTTACAGAAGGTTTGCGGGGAGAAGATGAGCCAGTCAGGGTGCAGTGTAGCAATGATGAAACATACAACTTTCCTCCAGTTCCTAAATGCTTCCTCCCCCCGACTCTCATGATCCCAATTCCACCTTACAAATCTGGCTAGACCAGAGGATGTTCACTGGTACAGATAGGACCTGGAAACACAGGGAATCCAGGGCGGATGATCCCTTCAGGACCAGTGGTGAGAGTGGCGATACTGGGAAGGTAGACAGAGGGTGGGGTAGAAAGGGGGAACTGGTTACAGGGATCTACATATAACCTCCTTCCTGGAGGACGGACAACAGAAAAGTGGGTGAAGGGAGATGTCAGACAGTATAAGACATGACAAAATAATAATTTACAAATTATCAAGAGCTCATAAGGAAGGGGGGAACGGGGAGGGAGGGGAAAAATGAGGAGCTGGTGCCAAGGGCTTAAGTGGAGCAAATGTTTTGAGCTTGATGAGGACAATGAATGTACAAAATGTGCTTTACACAATTGATGTATGTATGGATTGTGATGAGTTGTAGGAGCCCCTAATGAAATGATTTTTTAAAAACAAAACAAGATCCCCTCATGCTATCTCATATCACCTCCTCTTTTCCTCATTCCTGTCTTCTTCCCTCCCCCACCCCCGCCCCTATCCCCAACCCAATACCCTCGGAGCGGACCCTGCTTCCATTGCATGGAGTCTTCCCAAATCCCATTTTCGATCTGTAGCTGCTTGGAGCCTGCCCTTGGCCTCCATCTCCAGAGGCCTGCTCACTCTCTGCAGGGCCGTGTAGAAGGGTGACGCAGGACTCAGTCGTTGCTCCCTTTTCTGCTTCTGTTCCATTGTCAGGAAAGCAAAGGGAGGTGGCAGAAGACTTCTCCCATGGAAGCTTTTCCAAAGTTGTCTTGTGATGGGCAAGACTTTCTCTCGCCCCTGCCTGGCCCTCACTCAGTTCACAGAGTCGGGTGACTTTCTTGCGTGGAAGGGATTCTTATCCTTGGCAGGAGGCTGGTCTTACCCGGGTCTCTAGGTCACTATTTCAGAAAGCCAACGGCCCTTCCACTGTAAACGTGCAAATAAATTGGGAATGTTTCTGTCCCGTCCAGTGTTCTGTGAAACGCATGCTGCGTTTGGTCTTAGAGATTCTGAGCCCCCCCCCCCCCCCCCTCTCTAGGAGGAAAGCAGAGAAGCAGGTCAGGGCTCAGGGCGCCTCCAGAATGGATTGCCCTACATGATACCCAGTCCCTCCAGAATGCCCAGTCCTTTGTACCTGGAGATGTGCTGTACAGGCCCCTCTCCCCTTCCGTGTGCTTGAGCAGCCTCTTTAGGGCTTGTCCATCTTGTGGTGAGGGTCCTTGCCGAATGAAGTCGCCAGCTGGCGGATCCCCCGTTCTGCAAATGGAGAAACATGCTCTGGAGTGAACAGTTCTCCCCAGGTTAGTCATCCTTGTGGCTTTAATCCCCTTTTCTGTTCTCCTCTCCCTTCCACTCGTCTTCACAGAGGATGAGGACAGTGAAGGCCCGAGGAGTGGGGAGAGCCGTCTACAGCATTCACCCAACCAGTCCTACCTCTGTATCCCTTTCCCTCGCGGAGAAGATGGGGATGGCCTCTCCAGTGACGGCCTCCACGAGGAGCCCACCCCGGTCAACTCCGCCACCAGTACCCCTCAACTGACACCAACCAATAGCCTCAAGCGGGGCGGCACCCACCACCGCCGCTGTGAAGTGGCTCTGCTAGGTTGCGGGGCTGTCCTGGCAGCCACGGGCCTCGGGTTTGACCTGCTGGAAGCTGGCAAGTGCCAGCTGCTGCCTCCGGAGGAGCCAGAGCCGCCGGCCCGCGAGGAGAAGAAGAGGCGTGAGGGACTTTTCCAGAGGGCCAGCCGTCCTCGCCGGAGCACCAGCCCACCCTCCCGAAAACTCTTCAAGAAGGAGGAGCCCATGCTGTTGCTGGGCGACCCCTCCGCCTCCCTCACTCTGCTCTCCCTCTCATCCATCTCGGAGTGCAACTCCACGCGCTCCCTGCTGCGCTCTGACAGCGATGAGATTGTCGTGTACGAGATGCCTGTCAGCCCTGTGGAGGCCCCGCCCCGACCCCCCTGCACCCACAACCCCCTGGTCAACGTCCGAGTGGAGCGCTTCAAGCGAGACCCCAACCAGTCCCTGACTCCCACCCACGTCACCCTGACGGCCCCCACGCAGCCCAGCGGTCACCGGCGGACTCCTTCGGACGGGGCCCTTAAGCCAGCGTCGCTCTTAGCCAGCAGAAGCCCCTCCAGCAATGGGTTGAGCCCCAGTCCTGGAGCAGGTGAGTGTGACCTCTTCTTTCCCCCTTGAGTGCCTCCCCCGATGTGTGTGATGCCGCATTTCCTTCGCCTGTGGACTTGAGTGAACTCCGTTCCCCTCTCTGACTCAGCGATCACGGCTGATCAGAGTGGGTGAGGGAGCTAGGAGTGGTCAGTCCCTTTCAGTCCTGTGCCTCATAGCTCTTCCCTGTGGTGGAGGGAGAACTGATGAGATCCGGGAAGAATCAAGCCCAGGAATCCCGGGGAATGCTCAGGCCCTGGGGCATAGAGCAGCCCCAGGGATTCAGGATACAGGCTATTCGTGCGGGACGCGGGAAGAGCAGACGTCCAGCTTCTGGCTGTTCTGTATAGAGGGTTCTGAAGTTCCCTGGAAGGAATTCTGATCTGTACACAAAAAAACAAAACTTGCCGCCATGGAGTCGACTCCAACTGGCTCGGCGTTTCTGAGATGGTAACTTTTTAAAGGGAGCAGAAAGCTCTCTTCCCGAGGAGCAGCTGGTGGTTTTGAACTGCTGCCCTTGTATGTAGCAGCCCGATACATAACCATTAGCCCACCGCCGCTTGGTGGCTGTGCTCCAAGGGAGTGTTTCTAGCACAGAGCTGGGCTCTTTCCTCTCGCCAAAGCATTAGTACGCACGCATGCACACTTTTCCTTGTACGCACGCACTGAGAAGGCAAGTTCTCCTGTTTATCACACACTTCAACACTCCCCCCTTACACCTGATGCTTCAAACCTGGGGCTGTTCCCACCTAGATTCCTACACCTGCACATACACTCTCTTCTCCACCTAGCACCTGACCCTGCCGGGCATTGTGGGCCTACACACCCCTATCCTAGATGCTGCCCCTCCCATCCCAATTCCTCACTCTCTGGAAGACTTGGACACCCTTCCGATCCATCGGAGAAGGGAGGGAGGTCAGTGACCTCTTTAGTGAGAGTCAAGGGCGAGTGGTGATTATATTTCACCATTCAGCTTCCCCACCGGAAACTCCCTGTTCTGTTCCGATAGGTTAGGTGACCCATGTGGGAACAGAGACCCCTGATAGCTCTGTTGCTGTCACATGCTTGTTAAATGGATGCATCCCATCTCAAAGGAATGGACGGCCCCTCAAGTCAGGGCTCAGCGAGCTTGGTTTGTTCAGGGCTCAGCGAGCTTGGTTTGTCCAGGGCCAGAGGATAAACACGTTAGGCTACACGAACCCGTCGCAGCTCTTCAGCACCGCTGTTGCAGGGCTGAGCTGGGCGCCCCGGTGCCACTGTCCAGCAAGCGGCAGTCAGACTGCCAACCATATTGTTGGTGCTCTAAGCCCACTAGCCACTCGGGAGGAGAAGGATGAGGCTCCTCGGTGACTCCCATAGAAGATACTGCCGCAGGAGCCCTGGGGGCATGTTGGGCTGCGATCCACAAGGTCAGCAGTTCTAAACCACCAACTGCTCCTCAAGAGGACTGGGCTTTCTACCCCTGTAAACAGTTACGGTTGCAGGAACTCAACGCGAGAGTTCTACCTTGTCCTATAGGACTGCTGGGAGCCAGCATCAACTCGATGGCAGTGGAAAAGCGGTGGGGAGACGACACACACACACAAAGAACAAAACGGCCACCTTGGAAACCTTGTATAGGGTTGCTATGCCTCAAAATTAACTTGGTGGCAATGCTAAGGAGGATAAGATGTAAATGAATGTGCCCTGGTATCTTGCAATAAACCACGTTTAACCAAACAGGTTGCCAGCTGTGTTGTAAGTCATAGATTGCCTTGAGTTACCTCAATAGAGACCTGACTACCCGATGCCAGGATGGTGGCCTTCTAGTTCATTCCTGTATCCCAGCGCCTCCCTGAACTCTGCAT
Source organism: Tenrec ecaudatus (assembly GCF_050624435.1). Taxonomy (NCBI): domain Eukaryota; kingdom Metazoa; phylum Chordata; class Mammalia; order Afrosoricida; family Tenrecidae; genus Tenrec; species Tenrec ecaudatus. The sequence continues at coordinate 33,708,721 of NC_134543.1, forward strand.
GCCACACAATGGGCCGTCGATAAACAGTCCTCGACCAAAGGAACAGGGAAATGGCCGGGTGGGTTGGGAGCAGTGTCTACATCCGGTTCATAAATCTGATGCCTCTTCTTTCTGTCTCTTGACCAGGAATGCTGAAAACCCCCAGCCCCAGCCGAGACCCCGGGGAAGTCCCCCGTCTCCCTGACCCCAATGTGGTCTTCCCCCCGACACCAAGGCGCTGGAACACACAGCAAGACCCTACCTTGGAGAGACCCAAGACCTTGGAGTTTCTGCCTCGGCCACGTCCTTCTGCCAACCGGCAGCGACTGGACCCCTGGTGGTTTGTGTCCCCGAGCCACGCCCGCAGCGCCTCCCCAGCCAACAGCTCCAGCACGGAGACGCCCAGCAACCTGGACTCCTGCTTCGCTAGCAGCAGCAGCACTGTGGAGGAGCGGCCTGCACTCCCAGCCCTGCTCCCACTCCAGACAGGGGCGCCACCCCCGGCCGAGCGGACACTCCTGGACCTGGATGCAGAGGGACAGAGTCAGGACAGCACAGTGCCGCTGTGCAGAGCGGAGCTGAACACACACAGGCCTGCCCCTTATGAGATCCAGCAAGAGTTTTGGTCTTAGCATGAAAGAAAGGGCCGGGGTGGGCACGGGGGAGGAAGCAGGAGGAGGTGGGGAGAGCTGGCTGGCACAGCCCTGTCTCAGAGTTGGAGCCCCTGACATCCAGCCCTACTTCTTGCACTGATAAATGCACTTTGAAGATGGAAGGATGGAAATCGGGCCATTCCAGAGAGTCTCCTGCCCTGCAGGACCTTTCTACCCATGTCCACAGGAAGGGTTATGGCCATCAACTCTGGCTGGGTTGGGGAGGAAGGGGTGCGTGCATGTCCCCCATCCTCCACTGTCTTCCTCGCCTTGTGGGTGACCCTGAAGGGTCACTCAGCCAAATCAGTCTGCTGCTTCCTATTCTTGGCTAGCTGGGTTTGCCCGCAGCCTGTCCTGGGGGCTCCTTTGTTTGCCCTGAGTTCAAGTTCCCAAACACCAGTACAGGCAGTCTCCGGGATACAGACATCTGATTTACATATGACCCGTAGTTACAGACAACCTGCAGTTAGGAACCAACCCCCCAAAGCCTTTTTTTTTTTTTAAAGTAAGGTTCATACCACATGAATCTTCCTTGCGGCCTATTACATGAAAAGTAAGCCTCCTAATAACAAATGGGCTCGCCTTTGCAACACGCATCAAAGCACTGTTGCTATTAGTAGGTTACAAGGTGTTACCGTGTATCTAGGAGCATTTCATTCATGTTTTTGATGCATAAAAAGGGACACTATACTACGCGCTGAGACAAACACTTAACTAACCGACCTTAGATACAAACTACCTAACCTCCAACTCACATGCAAATTCCAACTTAAAGACAGACTTAGGGGCGGGACTCATCTGCTCTCTGGGAGCTGCCTGTATCGGATGTTCTGTGATTGTGCTTCTCGCCCATTGTCCCCAAGACCATGGACCGAATCTTGTGTGGCCTAAAATGTCAGCTTTTCTTGTATCCTAAGCCTTTTCACACCTGCCGGAGGACTGCAGCCAGGTGCCCCGGGAAGGATAGTCAAGTTGTTGCCGCTCCTCATTCCCTCTTGAAACCCCCAGAGAAGCAGGGCAGACACCCACACCTGTGTTGACGGCATCCAGCTGCCTCCCTGGGTCAAGACAAGTGCAGGCTGGGCTCTGGTGCACACGTGTGCTCATACCAGGAGCGGCTCCCTGGGGAGACTCCCTCACTGGGGCCATCGGAAGCCAGAAGCAAAGTCCCCATGTTTTCCCTTGGGAAGTCTCATCTTTGTGCGTTATTCTCTTGCCTTGCTCTTTCCACTGGTCCCTCAAATTAGCCGGCTACCGGCTGATCATATCACTGTGCCGCACCAGGATGGCCTGTCGGGTGGGCCCCGGGGGACTCCCTTCTCTGCCGAGTCATTGGTTTTGTGAAGTCAAGTGGAGCCATGAGTGGTATCTCCCTTACCTGGCCGAGGTAAAGGGATGATGTGTGGAAGGTGCTCCGTGGCCCCTTCATGTACAAGAAATCGCCTTTGCACCCCCAGCACTGATCCTTGACCAAGGGCGCGTCCTGTTTGTGCAGACAAACAGCCACTGATGCTGGCCTCTGGGCAGGATCAGAAGGACCACAGAGATCAATCATGTCTTGTCTGGAATTTGTCTCCTTAACTTCGGAGTGCACAGCTTCTCCCCCGTGCGTCCTCGCCTTTTCCGTGTCCTCCGAGGCCGCCAGGGTGATGTGTGGGCAGTTGTCGTTATCCAGGGACCACAACTAGAAAGAGAGTTCCCCATGCTTCCCCGAGGCTCTAAAGGAGGGAACATCACTCAGGAGCGTTTGGAAGCCCGTGTTCAGGTTGCCCGTGTTTGCTTCCCAGATGGCAGAGTGGGGAGCGGGACCCGGGAGCTGAGCGGTGGCTGCCCTGCTGCTCTCTGTCTGACACTGTACTAGGAGGCCTCCCCTCAAGCTGCCTCGGTTTCCCATGGTTTCTTGCTTGATGACTCTACGAGCACTGTGGGACTTCAAGGGACTCGGCGAGTCATGAGTGGGGAGGCGCGATTGGGTCTGTTGCCCACGGCTTTGACTGTATTTCCTTTCTCCCCTTTGTTCACCTGAGCCAATTAAGAGATTGTTTTTGCCCCGTTCCCCTGCTCCGACACGAGGATGGAGAAGACCTGAGTCTCCCCACCCGCAGCAAGTGCAGCCAACCAGTGACTCATGTTCATGTGTGATGGGGATCATTGTTGTTAGCCGGAGCTGAGTCCGCTCCAACTCATGGCAGCCTGGAGGTGTGCGGTCGGTCTTGTGCCCTCGTTGGTGTGTTTGAATCCCTTGCTGTTGTTGTTGGGTGCTCTTGAGTGGCTCTGGTTCATGGTGACCCTGTGCACAGTGGAACAAACGCCGCTCAATCCTGCGCCATCCTCACAATTGTTTACTGTGTGAGCCCCGTGGCGTCCCCCTCCTCCCTTCATGTTCTCTCCGCCGTTACTCTTTGGTTCTCCCATCAGCCATGCGTCCACTGCATGGGAGACAATACTAGCAAACAGATGCTGCACTCCGACCACTGATGCCCCACAGGACTGCCCCCTGGGTGCCCCTTGGGGAGCCAGGGCCTGCCAGGTTGTCATTCTGTGTTATTTCTCAGCTTTCTTTGGGACCTCTGGGTGTGAGTCATAGTAGAAATCACCACCACCGCCATCATATCGTAGGGTGGACAACTCAGGAATCTGACCTTGACAAAATGGCGCATTTTCCTGTTCTACCTGGTCTGCTTGCTGACAGGGAGTAGGTGCCTGGAGATGAATTTTCACTTGAAAAGAGGTTTGGATTGATCACTGGGTTGGACACCAGACTCTGAGCCTGCACTCTGAGCTGATCCCATTTCCCTTTGGCTGGGTGACCTGGGGCTTGTCACTTCGTCCCGCTCAGGTTTCCTGCCTTACAACGCGATCCGCACAGGCTTCCCTCCCAAGGGCAATGGCAGTGCGTGTCAGGGGAGGTCAGTGCCGCCCTGGGGCTCGTTGCCAGCACCTAGACAGCAGCTCCCGCCACCTTTCCAGGAGGAAGGGCTGAAGGCGAGAGAGTGTCTCTCTCACACCATTGCCTCTAGCTGACTGCCGTTTTGACTTTCCTTGGACTTCTGAAAGAGACATTATTTGGCATCACATCACCAATGGGGCCCTCAGCCAGGCACAGGGTCTTCTATTGCATCTCCGTCGTGTCTGGTGTTTACCAGCGTCCCTTCCGATTTCCCCCCAATGTCAGACTGGTCTTCCAGCATTTGGTTCTTGTTGCTGGTTTTGTTAGCGACCAGCACACCCCCTACCCCCTGGGCAGCCCCATATGAAATGCAACCTTGCCAGTCCTGTGCCATCTCCTTGATCGGGTGTGGATACAGCAGCTGCGATCAATATTGGCTACTATTTTGAAAACATCCTCTGATATTCTAATTTTTCTTAGTTTGGAAGCTGGGTTGAAACCTGCTTAGCATCATAGCAACACGCATGTGTCCAGTGAGAGAGAAGGTGGTAACTGGCCATGAGGTGGTGCATCGGCCTGGAGTTAAACCAAGATCATGCATGTGGAAAAAGACACGAATTTGACCAGTAAACTACCAGTGCTTCATTGCGTCTTACAAAAGAGAAGATGGGAAGGTTGGTGCAGCACCAGAATGATGTTGGCGCTCTCTGATTTCCTAAAGTCTGATGTATCGAGAGCCTTACAATTAGGGGGATTTCCAGAAGAATCTTTGGCAGGAGGGGTCCCCTCACTCTTAGGACACGTGCCATGGTGGGGGGTGGCGGTGAGGTGCATGTTCCCGCAGCCCACTGTTGCTCAGGGATACCGGACATCCCACGGGCGTCTTGGTCTTGGTGGCATAACTTGGTTCTGACTTAACAACCCTACCTACGGTACATTGACACACTGCCTCGTCCTGTACCATCCTCCAATTGTATGTTTGAGCCTATCGGTACAGCCACTGGGTCGATCCATTTCCTTTGTTTCTTGCTGACCCTCTGCTTAACCAAGCCTTTGTCAGAGACAGGGCTCTCCTGATAACATGTCCAAAGTACGCGAGGGGAAGTGTTGCCATCCTCTCTCCTAAGGAGTATTCTAACAAGACAGATTTGTGTGTTCTTCGGGTACTCCATGATCCTTTCAGTATTCTTTGCGAACACCATAATTCAAATGCATCAATGGTGCCTTGGTCTTCTTTATTCAGTATTCAACTTTCACATGCACATGATGCAACAGAAAATTCCAGGACTTGGATCAGGCTCACCACAGTCCTCAACATGACATCCTTACTCTTCAACCATTTCAGAAGGTCTTAAGCAGCAGATTTTTTTTTCCTTTTAAAAAGAAATAATTTTATTGGGTGCACTTGTAGCTCTTATCATCACAATCTATCCCTCCATCCATCGTGTCAAGCACATTTGTACATATGTTGCCATCCTCATTTTCAGAACATTTTCTTCCTACTTGAGTCCTTGGTATCAACTCATTTCCCCCCTCCCCCACCCTCTCTCCCTCTTAAACCTTTGATAATATATAATTTTTTTTTCATGTCTTACACTGACCACTGCCTCCCTTCACTCACTTTTCTGTTTTGTCCCCCCTGGGAGGGGGTTATATGTCAATCATTGTGATCGATACCCCCGCCCCCACCCTTTCCCCTTACCCTCCTGCTATCATTACTCATTATTGGCCCTGAGGGATTTATCTGTCTTGGATTCCCTGTGTTGCAAGCTCTTATTTGTACCAGTGTACATCCTCTGGTCTATCAGGATTTGTAAGGTAGAATTGGGGTCATGATAGTGGGGGGGAGGGAGCATTAAAGAACTAGAGGAAAGCTGTATGTTTCATTGGTGCTACACTGCACCCTGACTGGCTCATCTCTTACTTGTGACCCTTCTGTGAGATGTCGAATTGTTTACATTATGCAGCAGATTATCCGATGCGCATGTCCTCTGATTTCTTGACTGGCTTCTGCGTGTCTTAGTTGTGGATCCAAGAACAGTGAACTCCACGACGTCAGTCTTCTCTCCATCTACCAGGAACTTGTTTATTGGTCCAACTGTTCGCCCGTTTGTTTTGCATCGAGTTGCAATCCATACCGAAGGTTGCAGGCTTTGATTCTCATCAGCAAGGCCTGGGAGTCCTTGGGATCAGCCAGCAAGGTTACGTCATCTGCATATCAGAGGTTAATGAGCTCTCCTCCAATCCCGATGCCACGTTCGTCTTCGTGTAGCTCAACCTCTCAGACTGCTGGTCAAACAGATGGACCAAGTATGGTGAAAGGATACAACCTGACACCAACCTTGCCCGATTTTAAACCCCACTATTTCCGACTTCTGTTCAGACGACTGCCCCGTGGTCCGTGTACAGGTAGGTTCCTCCCGGGCACAATGCAGGGGTGTGGAGTTTGCAGTCACCTCACATAATGTGTTAGGAGCTACATCGTCCGGTGTGTTTGCATACTCCATAAAACACGGACACCTTTCTGGTATTGCCCGCTTTGAGCCAAGCCCGTTGGGTGTCGGTAATGATACCCCTTAGACTGTGCTCTCTTGGGGATCCCGCTTGAATTTCTGGCAGCTTCCCGTCGGGGTGCTGCTGGAAGAAGTGTTAAACGGTCTTCGGTAAAATGTTACCTGCGTGTGATATTGATACTGTTCGATAATTTCTGTGTTCTTTGGAATGGGCACAGATATGGATGGATCTCTCTTCCAGTTGGTTGACCAGATTTCTTCGCACGGATGAGTGAGTGCGTGTAGTGTCGTCTGCTGGTGGAAACGTTTCCATCAATTCCTGGAGCCGCGTCGTCGTTGTTGTTGTTGATGATGATGGCTTTGGTGCAGCTTGCACTTCTAGGATTCCTGGGCCTGACATTTTGTTAAAACTCTTGCTTCCCCGGCCTCCATGTTGGAGCCCCCTCCCTATGCCTCCTCCCCACCCGCCTTTTCAAGAGGAAGGCACTTTTCTGAACATCCCTAACTCTTTAAGCTCAGTGTATCAAAACAAGGAGCAGCAGACACTAAAGACCGAATGGCTGTGAGTGGTGCCCCTCAGGTGTGAAAGTCGGTCTGGTTGGCTGCCCCTTCCTTCTCCTACTTGAACCTCACACCTGTTTGTCTTTGCCTTTGATGGGTGCAGGCTCGCTCGGGCAGGTCAGAAGCACTCTTTGTGCCTCTCCAAGGACTCGCTCGGGCAGGTCAGAAGCAGGTGCTGCCTTTCCCATAGTGCCAGGCTTCTCACGGAGGGTTCCCCGGAGGTGGTAGACCTGAGAAAGCGGGTCCGAAGTGAGAACTGCCAGCTACACCTTGTGATTCTAGGGCAAGATGGTGGTCGAAGGAGCCTTGTGACAAGCTACCCCCACTCACTAGTGTGAACTCAGAAACATCTCTTCCTCTCTCTGGACTTCGGAAGCCCAACCATGAGCCAAGGATGCTGCTGCCTTCCCTTCCTGGAGCATGAAGCCCTTTTGACTTCAAAAATGTTTGATCCTGGAGCCGAAAGTCTAATACCGAGAAGCAGCACCTCACTAGATTGCTTCCTTTTGGGAGAAAGCACATGTCTGCGTAAGTATAGACTGCTTGTAGGTCACAAGCAGTTAAATATTGGCTGCCCCATGTATTCCAACATAATAAACCTCCTTTGGCTGCAGGCCTCAAGAAGACCTCCTCTTACCAGACTAGGTATGGTTAGGAACAGACTCCCCAAAACGTCTCTTCTTTAAAGCAAATCAACCTTATCCTAGATCAAGAATTAAGATGGCATGGAACCCATAGGAGAAAGGAGAGCCCACTGCTGCTCCTGGGGAATCCTCACCCCCAACATTTCACGGCTTTGCTTTCCTGGAGCGGGCCCACCACCTCAGGTGCAGGTGTTGGAAGGCACTCGCTCATTAAGCTAATTAATATCGTGGGTGCCCAGTTTGCCTCACCCTAGGCTTCTGATAAGCTGTGCATAGACTTCCTTTCACACGGCCGGCTGAGTACTTTCTGTCTGTCCAGGTGAAATACATTCGGGACCCATCATTTCCTTGGCTCACTTCTTTCTTGGGCCCTGGGAATGCGCTCCCAGGCCCTTCTGCTCAGGGAGTCTCCTGTATGTGGGGCTGGCTGCCTGTCCCTGAGAAGCCTGCGATCTTGTAGAACTGGTCCGTCCTGTTTGTGGGTGCCTGCATCTCCTTCGGGAACCTGCTTGGTGTGTCAGCTGGAGTTTGTGGCCAAAAAGAGAGGAGCCTTAAGGCCTGAGCAGTTGCCAAAACTACAGAGCTTTCCCCCACCTCTTTGTTTCTATTGAAAAGCAGACTCTAACCCAGCCTCCCTCCTGACCGGTCTGCCCCAACCTACAGACCCCCACCACCGTCTGACAGTCTGAGTGGCAGGTGTGTGTATAGCAGCTAGCTAGGTGTTTGCAGACAGGACAGCAGAATGCAGGTCTTTCCTACCAGGAATGCTGTACCCAGAAGTCACAGAAGGGTGGGGCCTTTGTGTGACTGCCGGTCTCTGCTCAGCTTCCTGAAGTGGTGTCTCCCATGTTCCTGAAAAGCTCCTCACGTCGGTGTCTGCTGCCTTTCTTATGTTGTGCTGCTACTAGAGATTAAATACCACAAGTGAATGACTTTCACAAATGCAACATTATTTTCCCAAAATCGCAACTGAGGCGGCAGTCTCCATGTGGCTTGGCAGATATGTTTCTTTCCCTATCTCGGTCTCTCACTCCCTTATTGAGTCTCTTGTATCTCAAAAGAGAATGACTTCAGGTGCGCCCTACACAGATCTCGCCTCAGCAACATGAAAAAGACAACCCATTCACAAGTAGAATTACAACCACAAGCGTAGTGTAGCATTTACAACAGATGTTTGGGGGAGAACCTAATTCAAACCATAGCTATCCGTCCAGACACATGGCGGGATTTATTTTAAATTCTGATATTTTTATTCATCCTGGAGGGTAGTTTCTCCCCATTAGTTGGGATTTTTTTAAAGCCTTGCATCAAGTACTATTTATTTAGATGATGAGGTCTGTGGCGTCACCCTCGTTTTGCCTCCAAGGCCAGCACCTCCCTCACTTCTGTAGTCTCCTCTGCCAGCTGCCCCGCAGCTGGACTGGTGTGATTGTGTGTGATTGTGAAGAAGGTTTTAACCAGCCTTCCCCTTCAGCACCAAGTAAGGCGGGAACTCCCTGAGGGCGTGTGCTTTAACAATAGTGACCCATCTAAGAGGACTGGCCGAGTCCTTGACTTTGGACCTATACCTTGGCTGTGGCTTTTTCTTGATCTGTAGCTTCCTTTCAGGCTCCCTGCCCCTGAGGCTGTGTGGAGGGTGAGTTTTAGGCCCGGGAAGCTGTTACAATAGAAAGGAGCCTTCGGGTTCTCATCTGAAAGCTCGGGAGAACACCTTTTATTTGCAGAGAAGTTCTCCTCCACCCTGTGGGGTCACTGTGAGTTGGATGGGACTCCGTAGCAGTGGGCTGGGGGTAGGAGAAAGTGGGAGGAGACTGAGACGGTCGTGAAACTTGCCCCGGGTCACGGAAGCAGTGTGCCCTGGTGCTGATCAGCTGGAATTGGCGCTTCCTCCTTGTCCAAAGAGAAGTTGGTCCCTTGACTCCTTCGTCAACTACTCCTGTGACTGGAGCTCTACTCCCCAGAGCTCAGCTGCTGCTCACTGTCCCTGGCTGCTTCCTGCTGCATCCTTTCCTCCCTGCCAGTTCTCAGGGATTTGAACCCCGGGGGCGGGGGAATCGTGCCACGAATGCTGTTCCTCTCCCAGCATCACTGCTGAAAGCCTGTGGGCCGGCTCTCTCTCCTTTATTGCTCTACCGCGGGTCCAACTCTACTTCTTCTCCATCTCCCCAATCTGGAAGCCTTCGCGTTGCTTGTGTCTCTCCGTGGGAACTTGAAATTCGGCTTCCGTCTTCTTTGTGTTGAGCCACGTGCCCTTGGTACCCCACCCGGTTGTATTAAGGAAGGAAGAGATGAGATTTGTTTTCTCCTCGGATTCCCCTCACTCTGTGTCGCCCTCACAAACACACAGACATGACTCGGCTCCCTTTGGATCTGGTAGAGCAGCGTTACCAGAAGTGGGCAGTACTGCCCCCTGGGGCAGCGCTGCTGGAACATTCCAAGCGGTGGGAGGAGGCTGAGAAAGCAGGTACCTACACTTTACCCTGGATCAGGGGCTGTAATGCAGGTGTTTTTAACTGCCCAGGGGGTGCTGAGTCATTTTATTTTCCCCCTGAAAGCAAGGCAGTAGGTCAAATGTGTTTGGGAGCCTTATGTTCTAGAGGGTGGAGGAAAGAAGTTGGAGATGGGTGATACTTAGAAAAGCCGTGTTTGGAATTTTCTGTCCTCATCGGTAAAGTCCAAGTTCGCCTCTGCTTGTTTTGTTCCTCTTGTTAGCCACTAGTTTCCATCCCTAGACTTGCTCTACTCCAATGCCTTGTCCACGTGTCCTGCCCCTGTGCCCTTAAATTCCCTTTTTGCTTTGGGATTTAAGTTATTTTGTGTTATCAACAATATTTAAACAAGAGAAAAGTCTTGAAGGAAGCGTATCAGGTTCTTTTCTCTGGCTTTATCCCTCACCTCCGAGTTACTGTAAATTGTCAACTAGGGATGCCAAGCAGGCTTGGTTCAATGGCGAAACCTCTTATTGTATTACAGTGTAATGCTGATCTCAGCCTGGTCTCACCACCAGAGCACACAGACTTGAATAAAACGGTGAAAAAATGACCTCGGGCTCACTGTGGTGCTTCGTAAGCTTGTCCTGTTGCACAGGGTTGTTTCTGGGGGTTCCTGCAGGTTTCGGGGAGGGGGGACTAACCAGGGTCTGAGAGGCAGGTTCCACCGCAGGAAATGGAGGGGGATGAGCAGCTTCTCTGGAACATTCTGCAGGTCCTGCCCTGGTGACTCGGCCTCTTCCCACAAGTGACTTCCATGCAGCCCTTGGAGTTGGGCTTTTTAGAACTTCTCACACATGTGTGCTGCCTTGAAGTCCCCTCTCCACCCTGGCCTGCTGAATGGAGTGGGGACTGGCGCTAAGGGGACAAGCGTGAATGGCGTGACGGGCCCATGGATAGGATTTGCCACTTTGTGGTGAATTCCTCTGAGCCGTAAAATGGCAGAGCCCACCGCCTTGCGCACCGGTAGAAGGATGGCAGGCAGGGGTGGGGGCTGGCTTTTGTCAATATGTCAATGTTTCTTTGCACTCTGTATCACTCTTATACTAACAATGTTGCAAATGTTCTTAGAAGGAGATGGTGGCACAGAGCCACATGCGACCCCCTCTGGTTATGAGAATCCAGTGTCCCATCTGCCCCAGGATAATTCTGCCCAGGCAGTGGTCAGGCAAGCCACCGCCCCCTCCACCCTCCGTCACCCTCTTCTGACGCTGACCACCCATCCGTGGCCGCCTGCTTCTCCACTGGGTTTGATGATCCAACCCAGAATTTACTGACAATATTCATGAGGACCGGAGGGTTATTAGGGAAGTTAGCAGATTCCCCAGTCCTCTTCCTGGCATTGGTCTGTGTGACCTTGGGCAAGCCATGTCACCTTTCTGGGACCCCTCTGGAGCAGGCGGGCCTCAAAGCAGCCTTCGTCCTCTCACTGCCCGGTAGTCGGGTAGGAATGAGGGTGGAAGCAAAGGTAGAGTCAGGTTGAGTCAGTGGCGAAGTGAAATGACTCGGGAAGTGCTCTTCTTCCATCGCCTTTGAAACCCCCACCAAATGACCGGGGGGAGCTGGCCAATCAGGTGTTTCACCATTCCTCTGGTATAAAGTGACCCATCTCAGCCACACAGAGGCTAGCCAGCAAAGTGCAGGCACTAGTGTAAGCGAGCAGGGAGAGAGGCCACAGGGAATACCAGCTTTTCTGGCCCGTGGGACCATGGACAGCTGAGTGCTGTCCAGCAGGGGGCCCTCTGGGCATTTTTCAGTTCTGCAGGAGTTTTGTTAATACTTGGCTGAGCAGGGAAGAGGCCGAGGGGCTATACAGCTGAGAGGCTGACGACCCGAGAGATGTGCCCGCCAGCATTGCTGAGAAGAGACGTGGCTGCAGACAGAAGGACTGTATCCTTATTGTTTTCTGATATTGCCTTGTTGTGACCTAGGAATAAAAGCCAAACCAAACTCACTGGCATCAAGCCCATTCCGACTCCTCATGATCCTATAGAACAGGGTAGAATCGCCCCTGTGAGTGTCTGAGGCTGTAACTCTTTGTGAGAGTAGAAAGCCCCATCTTTCTCAAGGAGTGGCTGGTGGTTTTGAGCAGCCCCCAGGGCTCAGGATAGACTTCATCCCCCGGGGTTATGAGTATTGCCTTTGAGTGTCGTGTGGCCATAGATACAAATTACTGAACCAGCAGAGAAATCGAGTTGGGTTGGGTTTGATGGTTGGTGTTAGAATAAGTCAAGAAGGATGGAGAGTGGAGGCATGTCTGACGTCTCCCTGATGGTAGTCAGCCTGGGGCAGGCGTGGAGTTGAATTCTCCTTCGACCTTGGAAAACCAGAGACCAGGCAAGTGAGAGCATGGAGGGCCCCTTCACACATGGGAGCAATGTGGTACCAACCACAGAGGGCTGGGTGGACCCTGCAAGGCATTTGTTGAGCACCTGTGAGGCAGGTGCCAAGCTCATCCCTGGAGAGCCATGGCTCGTTTCGACAGCCCAGGGTCTGATGGGATGGACTGGAAGCGGAGTCTGCTGCAGTGTGGTCAGCGCTCTGTGGGGGGCGCTGGGGATGGGAGTTAGCCTGAATTGGGACTTCATAGAAGACTTGATGGAGGCTGACGATGCCTGAACTGGGTCCTGCATGAAATGCCCCTCCCAAATCAAGCGGCACACACTGACTTTGCCTCTTTAGAACGCAACCACTTGGGCTACCTGACGTTCCTATCGCTGGTTTCCTGCTACGACTGTGTGACGTGTAGGTAGCCACTAAAAAGTGTTCCAGAAGAGTGAAGGAGACAGCAATTGTTCGTGATCAAGGAAAACGGATACACCATACTTCAAAAACAACTCCACCATAATCATAGATGATTTTTTCCCTTTTGAAAAAATACATTGATATAGCACAGGGAAAAAAACATATGAAAGTCCGTCCTTGTTAGCTTTGTGGAGAGACAGTATAGATCAGGGGTCCTCAAACTACCGCCCGTGGGCCACATGCGGCCCGCCGAGGACATTTATCCGGCCCGCTGGGTGTTTTTGCCCCATTTGCTTTACTTCAAAATAAGATTTGTGCAGTGTGCATAGGAATTTGTTCATAGTTTTCTTTTTAACTATAGTCCGGCCCTCCAATGGGTCTGAGGGACAGTGAACTGGCCCCCTGTTTAAAAAGTTTGAGGACCCTGGTATAGATGATTGAAAACATTTTTAATATTCGATGTGTAACCCTGCATTACTTTCTTATTCAATAAAACTGTGGCAAAGTATCAGTTAATACACTCAGGTGCTAACAAACAGTTCGGGTTTAAGTCCAAATGCCTTGGGAGAAAGGCCGGGTGATTTACTTAGAAAAATCAGCCCTTGAAAACTGGGACGACCTTACTTTGACACCAGCAGGGCCACTGTGGGTTGGAGTGAACTCCACAGCAACTGCCGTTTGTCCCTGAGACACTATGTGCCGAGGCTCTCGTGCCCTCCGTCCCTAAGCAGTACCGTCTGACTCCAGAAGCCCTGCTAAAGTCAGATCCAATTGGACCTCGATTTTCAATCCTAATAGACTCACACTCGTGTCCCTTCTACCAGCTGAAAGATGGTAAGTCACTATCAGAACGTGGACAGAATCTAGTGAGGCACATGGACCGAGACCGTTTTAAAGAGGGCCGGCATTGTGCAGGTCTCCTGGAGACCAGCCTTCGTTAGAAATGACGTGACCAGTGTGAATCCTCTGGTCTAGCTAGTTCTGTAAGGTAGAATTGGTACAGATAGGAATCGGAAACACGGAATCCAGGACAGATGATCCCTTCAGGACCAGTGGTGAGAGGGGATACCTGGAGAGTGGAGGGAAGATAGGGTAGAAAGGGGGGACCGATTACAAGGATCTACGTATAGCCTCCTCCCTGGGGGATGAACAACAGAAAAGTGGGTGAAGGGAGATGTTGGACAGTGTAAGATATGACCAAATAATAATTTATAAATTATCAAGGGCTCATGAGGGAGGGGCAACAATTAGGAGCTGATATCAAGGGCTCAAGTAGAAAGAAAATGGTTTGAGAATGATGATGGCAACCAATGTACAAATGTGCCTGACAATGGATAGATGGATGGATAGATTGTGCTAAGAATTGTATGAGCCCCCAATAAGATGATTTTATTAAAAAAGAACATGCCCTTGCGGTCATGTCACACACACTCATGTTTGCAACAGCCAGACGATCCCTCCGTGAGAAGAGGCACACCAGAAGAGGCGCAGGCACACCACACCCTGTTGACGTGCCTGTGGAATGTGTTTCCTTCGAGACCAGAACCTGGAGTCCTAATCCTCTGAGCCCTCGGTCCCTGCCCCATCTAGTCCAGCCAGCTGAAGCTGAAGAACCCGCTTTGGTGCAGGGAGGTGGCGATGGTGGGCGTCACCTCTGCTGCGGTGCTTGCTCCTCCCCCCCCCACCCCCCAGCGGCGGGGCGGGCTGTTGTGCCATCTCAAGGGACGGCCTTGGAGGCTTCTTTGTGATGAGGGGCCTGGCCAAGAGGACGGGTTTGAACAAAAAGCGAAATCGGCCCCAGGGTAAATGGAACGCAGGCCTGATCATGTCTAGCCTCGATGTGCACAGGCACAGATGCAAATCGGTAGCACAGTCTTGAGGTCTCTGTGATCAGTCTGCCTTCCCCAATCCTATCGGAGTTTTCTCGACCCAGCCCTTCCCTATCCCTAAAACACTGCCCTCTTCTGCTTCCTGCAAGACTGGATCTTTCTGGAACGGAGCGTGGAATCTAGGCGGACTTGAACCTAATCAAATGGCTACTGAAGGAAGTGGTTGTATTTAGGGAGAGAAGGCAAAGTAAAAACAGGCAACAGAAGAAAAGAGAAATCAAGGACGCTCCCTCAGAATGCCGGTCTCCTGGGTGAACTGCAGGATGCACACCCAGAACCACGGGACACCCACCGATGGAAGGAGGAAGTTGTGAGGACATGGTCCGTGAGATGTGATCAACGACAAGTCACTAAATCCCTATCTTTTCTGTGCTTCACTCAACCTGAAAGGAATGGTCCATTCATCCCTGCATTGAGCGCTGCTCTGTTTTTATTTCTATTTATTTATTTAATCATTTTATTGGGGGCTCTTGTCACAATCCATACATCCATCCATTGTGTCAGGCACATTTGTACATATGTTGTCATCATCATTTTCAAGACATCTTCTTTCCATTTAAGCCCTTGGTACCCGCACATTTTCCTCCCCCTCGCCTACCCACCCTCCCTCATGGACCTCCGATAATTTATAAATTATTATTTTTTACACCGACCACTGTCTCCCTTCACCTACTTTTCTGTTGTTTGTCCCCCTGGGAGAGAGCTATATGTAGATCATTATGATCAGTTCCCCCTTTCTCCTCCCACCTTTCCCCTCCTCTCCTGGTATCGCTATTCTCCTTATTGGTCCTGAGGAGTTTATCTGTCCTGGATTCCCTGTGCTTTCAGCTCTTATCTGTACCAGTGTGCATGCTCTGGTCTGGCCAGATCTGTAAGGTAGAATTAGGGTCATGATAGTGGAGAGGGGAAAAGCATTAAAGAACTAGAAGAAAGTTGTGTGTTTCATTGGTACTACACTGAACCCTGACTGGCGCATCTCTTCCTTGAGACCCTTCGGTGAGGGGCTGCTCGCTCTGGGACTCATTGTGACTGACAAAGTCCAGTTCGGAATGGACAATGAGTGAAGCACTTTTAGGACAAATTATGTGGTGAGACTTTGGGGTGATTGGAGAGGCATACCTCATTGAAGAGCATTTATTTTTTAAACATTTTATTAGGGGCTCATACAACTCTTATCACAATCCATACATATACATACATCAATTGTATAAAGCACACCTGTACATTCTTTGCCCTCATCATTTTCAAAGCATTTGGAAGAGCATTTATTTTTACAAACAAAAACTAGTCATCTTTCACCGCTTCACTCTAATGTTTTAAAACTCCTGAGAGTGAACAAGACAGAAAAGGATTCTTGCCTTTTTGGAGTTTACCATCTAGTGGGGAAACTCAGGTAAAGCAACAGAGAATTCAGACATGATGAGATCATGCATGGTGTGTGTGTGTGTGTGTGTGTGTAAAGAAGGATGGAAAGTGACGTCTAAGTCCAGACCTAAAGAATGAGTAAGCCTTAGTCACCTGGGGGGCGATGGGGAGTGATGGTCCTGGGGAGCCCAAGCATGAAGAACAATGCACATGAAAGGGATCTTGACCTTCTGCCAGTTTGCTAATCCTGGGTCGTGCAAATAGTTAAGTGCTCATGTGCTAGCCCAAAGGCTCGTGGTTCAAACCCACCCAGAAGCACCTCATAAGTCAGGCCTGGTGATCGACTTCTAAAAGGTCTTCAGAGCTCTTTGCACCAGTTCTCTTCTGCACGCGTGGGAGCACCCTGAGGAGGAATCGATTTGAAGGCATTTAATGGCGGCTGGCCTCTGAGAAGGGCCCACTGAATGTCTCGACTCAGAGCATTATTTTGTAGTCTTTTTTGTTATCATAATGGTCAGGGTTAGATGATAACTGGGCAAGAAAAAGAAAATGTACATTTTTGAAAAGGTGGAAGGTGGAGGGGGCATCTCCAGCTGGGTTCCGTCAATTCCCTGGGGAAGAAACTTCCTGTGGATGATCAGAAAAGGGTATCATTAATGGGGAAGCAAACAAACAGGTGGAGCAAGGGATCTAGGAGATGGGGGTCCCAGGAATGGAAGATCTTTTTCTTGACCCCTTTTTCCAGCAAATATTATGAGTCGGAATATGTGTATAATATATTGACAAAGAATATTGAATGCGTTGCAGACTGCCGGAAGAACCAAGTCTGCCTGGAGGAAGTGTGGTCAGAAAGCTCCTTAAGCGTGAGGATGCTCAGGAGAGACCAGTACCATGAGAGAACATCATGAACATCAGGGTTGGTAAATTAGGCCAGTGCGTTAGGCCGATTGACCACAGAAACAAACCCAGTGGTACTTCTATATGTTTCAGAAGGATGTTGTATCAAGAAGTGGTTCTATATCAAGAAATCACCCCCGCGCAGTCCTACTCAAGCCCCTAAGTCTGATACTAGTCCATCAGTCCCTCTTGAGACTCACAGTCACAAGCAATGGTGCAGAAAGCAGGAAGAGCACAGGTTGGGTGCAAAGTCACATAGACCCAGTGGTCGTGGTCACATCGCGGGGCTCTGGCAGCAATCCGGGTCAGTCAGCAGGAGGGTGAAGGCAGAGAGGGGTGGGGAGATTCTCCAGGCCACGACCACAAGGAGGCGCCCTCAGACTGACCTGACTGACAGGTGGAATACCACCCTTCTGCTTTCATATGTCTTCAAGTTGACATGAAATGATGTAACTGCCAGTCAGCCAAAAAGAGGAAGACTGTCCAGGAAATGAACGGACACAGTGGTCTCATCAGTGGGCCTGGTGAGAGGGCACAGAATCGGGCCGTGTTTCCTTCTGTTGTACATAGCATTGTACATGAGTTGTCCACGTCCGTGTACATAGGGGCGTTATGAGTGGGAACTACTTGGGGACACCTAACAAGAACAATCACAACAACAGGGCCCCCCATCCTTCCTCATGCAGCCTGCTGCTGCTGCTGTCACGTGCTCTGACGTCAATTTTGACTCACAGCAACCCCGTCACAATGCAGAAATGCCAGAGGACTGTTTGTTTGTCATCTTTATAAGTGCAGATCATCAAAGCTTTCTTCATGCTGGGTTTGAACCACCAAACTTTCAGTTAGCAGCCAAATGATTCGTTGATTTTTTTCAGCTTTTATTTCTGAGTTTCCTGACTTTACAACATAATAGAAATAACTCTTTGATTCATTGATTTTTGACTTCACTGGAGAGCAATGGTTCTCACTGTGGCTCAAAGAACCCCGGGGGGGTCCTCTGAGAGCAAATCTGTTTCCACAATAACATTAAACCGTTGTTTGCCTCTTCGGCCGTGCTGATGTTTGCACGGGGGTTGCCCAAACACAGTGGGTGAAACAATGGTGGCAAACAGTACTGACAGAGCCAACGGGAGGGTCCTTCCGTCTCTCACTGGCATGTAGTCGCTGGGACAGAAATGCCAGCTTCGCTCTTTTCTTGAGAAAGCAGTGCAAGCTGTTGATGTTATGAAATCGTGCCCCCTGAGTGCAGCTTTCTCTGTAAAAGTCATATTGTCTATTTCTGCTGCGTGCCAAAAGAGGATGGGAGTCTTCAGGAGAAGCACTTACAGAGTGGAGTTGCGAGTTGAACGAGTTGCTTTTTTTTTTTCCCACTGAACCCCATTTTTACTTGAATGCATGACCGTCCAAAGGGCCAAACTACATTAAGTTGGGGGAAGAACGTCTCCCTAGGACAGAACATGTGTACAAATGTGCTTGACACACGAGTGTACGTATGGATTGTGATAAGAGTTTAAGAGCCCCGAATAAAATGATTAAAATAAGACATTTTAAAAGGGTGCTGGCAAAACTGGGTGTCCATTTTCAGGAGAATGAAACAAAATCCACACCTCACTCAATATTCAAAAACAAGCCAAGATCAATTAAAGACCTGCATGTGAACTCCAGAGCGATAAAGACCATCAATGGAAAAAATAGGGACGACCTTAAGGGCCCTAATACTGGGCATAGACACCCCATCAAATACCATGCAAAGCACATCGCAGAAGACAAAAGATGCTTGGGTCCTACTAAAAATAAGACAAGCACGCATCAGAAGGAGAAGCGAGCCCACAGATGGAGAAGAGCCTCTTGGTGATGGCGCATCGGACCAGGGACTCATCTCGTAAAATCTATAGAAAACTGCACCGCAAGAAGGGAGACAAATAATCTCACTCTAAAATGAGCAGAGGAAAAGAGCAACCAACTCACCAAAAAAGACAGGCAGGCAGCCAGCCAACATATGAAGAAATAAAACCGCCAGTCATTCAAGAGACGCAAATCACAACAGTGGTGACATACCACCCCCTCCAGCATTCAGAGCAAAGTGCAAACGAAATACAAGAGAAAACAGCAAGCGCTGGAGAGGCTGCGAAAAACGGACCCCCTGCACTGCTGGAGCGGAGGAGTGTCAGAATGCGCAACCTCGGCGGCACGCGGTACAGGGCCTCCTCACATAACTGGACATAGAAATGCCATACGCCCCAGAGAGCCCTCTACTCGGTGTATCCCCTCAAGAAGTAAGAGCCGTCACATGGTTACATGTGTGCACACGCATGTTTATCGAAGCCTCTTCCCTGGGGCAAGAAGATGGGAACAACCTACATGCTCATTGGTGGAAGAGTGGAGAAATAAACTCTGGTCCCAGTGCTAATGTGGAGACGATGCTAGAGAGCCATGAGGACTCAGTACAGAACCTTTGAAACGCCCCATGACGCGGATGGATTTGGAGGACATGACATTGAGTCAATCACAAAAGGACAAACATTGGATGAGATCTATGTTATAAGAAGAACTAATTAAAGGGTTTCATACCAAAAGAAACAGATGTTGATGGTTACTAGATGTGGGACGAGAGAATGAGAAGCAATGGTGATTGTAATGCTATCAGCGTACAAGAAGGAGAGGGGCGAACATAAGTTGGTGCAAGGCAAGCTAGTAGGAGGGTTGATAAATTGTTACAGTTGTTGAAAAGAAACCTGGTGATCTGAAATTGAATTTCCACCTGATTCACAATAAAAAGTACACACACACACACACGTGTATCTAGAGAGAATGACTGTCAAACAAAAAAATTCAGATTGGAATACTTGGTAAATTTTGGGGGGGGGGGGTAAAACGAACATAGTGAGCCTTGAGAAAAACAGTTACTTTGAAGGCGACAATGGACAGCGGTAAAAACTGAGCTTTCAAATAAAAATGAAGCTCTGAAAAGCTTGATCTGTCATGAGTTTGCCTGATTTCTGATACTTAAAGATTTTCCCTCATGAGATTGTTGGTGGTATTAAGGCGTGTGGTTTTAAAATACCATACCGTGAAATGTGTTAAGATTGGGAAGATCTGGCTAATTCATATTCTCCAAATAATCAATGAATGAAGTTAAAAATTCCTGCCTCGGTTAACGGTCTCTTCAAAGTCCAAGACAGACCAGATGAATTTTAATCAGTGGTGGAAGTCAAATAATTTAGCAACTGGTTCACTGCCCTAACAACCATTGAAAGTATAAAAAATAATATACCGAGAAGTAACTTATTATTTCATACAGTTAATGCTTAAATAAAAATAATAAAAGAGGTACACAAAACTAGATTATGTTCTAAGAAAGTTTTTAAATGCTAATGGAAACATACTATCTAATAACCTGACAAAACCAAGACATTTATTATTTCAGCTATTTCCATGTTTCTTCATGATTAGTTTCCTCACTTGCAGTATTCTTCCCTTTATGCGTGCCTCACCAGCTGTGTGATTCATTCCCCTCCACCATCTTTTTCCCCTGTGGGTGTAGGATCCCATTCCTTTAGAGGCAGGCCAGTCATTGTGTCTGATAGATTAGAAACAGGAGACTTCGCTTCTCGGAACATATCTGTTCCTCTCTGAAAAACCCCTTTCTGCTTCTGTTGGACGGACAGCCATTGTTCTGACATAATTTTTCGCTCTTTGGACGCTTTCGGGAATTGTGTCGTTCACTCAGAACACCTCATGGGACTCCGTGTCGCCCTCTGGTTGTTTGGCACCTTGTCTGTTGTAAACATTCTAAGCGTTTGTTTAGAATGTTTAAAATGTAAACCTAAGTTACTGACGTAACAACTGCAAGGGGCTAAACATGTATATTTCGGTTTTAGTAAATGAATAAATGAACAGTGCAAGCATAGCTCCGTCTGCTTTTATAGACGGGAGGACGAATGAACATGACCGTGATGCTAAGAATACACACTAGCACAGGTGAATGTTCAAGAAGAGTAAGGAATGTTGATTTGAGATTCCCACATTGCTCAGAGGCCCACCTTAGAGAACCCTGATTCCACGTGTCATTTGAACAACCAGTTTGCCAAACTCAACAAAAAATTAGGTGTCAGTTCTGCAGAGCCGGTGTGAACCTTTTAATATATGAAAAGTCCATGGTTCCGGTTCCATATTCCAGGCAACTTTCCAGAAACTATAACTCATCAAGTTTTGGAATAGTATCTAAACTATTTGTATACAATTATTTGGAAAAGCCTATGAAAATGCTCCTCTCCTCTGAATTACGTATGCCTCAAGCCAGATTTTCTCACAAAATAAAATACAGTAAAACTGGACAAGGCAGAAAGCCAACAATGGAGACCATTTTAGATATTTTCACTAATAGAAAGGCAGAGAAAATTGGTAAGATTTGGACCTGTTGTCAGGGGCGACCAGTCCCTGAAGAGGGACATCATACTTAGTAAATGAGAGTGGCAGTGGAGAAGGGGAAGACCCTCAACAAGAAGGATGGACACAATGGCTGCAAAAACCCTGAGCTCAACCTTAAGAAGCGCTGTCAGGGCGGGCCAGGACCAGTGGTATTTCCGCTCTTGGGCATAGAGAGAGCCCTGTAAGTCCGAACCGACCCCACGGCGCGCAGCAGCAGCGGCATGAACTGGAATGGACTCAACAGCAGTGGGATCTTTGGGGGAAGTCTTGGTACTGTGTGGGAAACAGGATTTCTCCCAAGTGTCTCCCCCAAATATATGCCAAACTTAGCTGCTTGCGAATGACTACACACTTGGAGGTCAATGGAAGTAGATCAGGGGTTATTCTCCCTAAGGGTTATCAGCCATCTAGAGCAAGCAGACACCACTGTTTATCCCACAACAAGTAGGGCCCATAGTTGTCTGTTTCCTTGTAGGAGACCCCAGAGAGGTCAAGCTCACTCATGGGTGACCAAGGTTAGGCTGCCATCATGAATCTAGGTCCGCCCTTCTTGTCACATGTATACCCCTAGACCTTCCCATTCCTATGGGCACACCCTTAGCTCATCCCCTTCCTGTCATGCTCATGCCTATCACGCATCCCCTTCCTGTGATGTGTGTGCCTATTGTACTGCCCCTTCCTGTGATGTGTGGTTACCTGTAATCACGTCCCCCTAAGGAGAGATAACCCTTGGTTAGCAATAAAGAGGCGGCTCTCTCTTACTCTCACAGCCGGGTTCCCCCAACGAGGACCACCAAGCGGGGCTGAGGTGAGCATGCTACCATGAATTGTTTCTAACTCCATTATTTCAATCTCTTTTATCTCTCATGCTCTCTATGACTTTACTATAATCTTTACCTATTATCGCTGTACAATTGCGCCTACCGGACCTGTGATGATTTGTTGGGGACCCTCTTTGCCCCACAGTGCTGTAGTGGGTTATGAGTTGAACTGCTAACTGTAAGGTCTGAAGTTTGAAACCACCTATGGCTCTGGGGAGAAAGATGAGACGTTCTGTTCCCAGAAAGGCCGACAGCCCTGGGAACCCACTGAGGCAATTCTACTCAGTCTGAGCAATGAGTTGGAATCAACTCAGAGGCAGTGAGATTGTTTTTTAAATAATTTTATTGGAGGCTGAGGTAGTTTATTGTGCCAGCCTGGCTCATAAACACATGTGGGGTTAATTGAAGGGCGGAGGGATAAATGGCTCCGTGAGTCTCGCCTTTCAAGTTCTCAGGTCTCTTGCTTTCTGATGATTGGACCAGGGTGCAGCTGCTTTAGCCAGTTCCCTGCTTCAGCTTGCAAAGCTGACTTCCTGCAAGACATCCCCAAGGACCTACCCCGATGCATCCCTGGGTGCTGGAGCAGCCGTGTGGAAACCCCTGCCAGGGCTGAGATGCTTACACATTCACTGACTCAGCTTTCCTTCTGCAATCGGCATCATAGTGTGTATTTTGTGAGATGGAGGAGGACTTTGTGGATTGGTGTCGGACATATGGGCTAATGTTGGACTTGTGGGCTTGGGCAGCACTGGGTTGGGAGGTTTTCTTTCTCTTTTTTAAATGTTTTATTAGGGGCTGACACAACTCTTATCACAATCCATACATACATCAATTGTGTAAAGCACATCTGTACATTCATTGCCCTCATCATTTTCAAAGCATTTGCTTTCCACTTAAGCTCTTTGCATCAAGTCCTCTTTTTTGCCCCTCCCTCCCCGCTCCCCCATCCTTCATGAGCCCTTGATAATTTATAAATCACTATTTTGTCATATCTTGCCCTGTCCGACATCCCCCTTTACCCCCTTTTCTGTTGTCCGTCCCCCAGGGAGGAGGTCACATGTAGATCCTTGTAATCAGTTCCCCCTTTCCAACCCACCCTCCCTCACCCTTGGTCCTGAAGGGATCATCCACCCTGGGTTTGGGATGTTTTCTTGGTGCACTCTTAACCTTTATATAAAACTCTCTCTCATAAATATGAGTTTCTGTAGATTTGTTTCTCTAAAGTACCCAGACTAACACAGGGGCTCATACAACTCTTATCACAATCCATACATACATACATACATCAATTGTGTAAAGCACATTTGTACATCCGTTGCCTTCATCATTCTCAAAACATTTGCTCTCCACTTAAGCCCTTGGTATCAGCTACTCATTCCCCCCCGCTGGGAACCCTAGGTAATTTATAAAGTGTTATTTTGTTTATTTTCATCTTTTTAAAACTAGTATGCGGACAGGATCATCAGAAGTGGGAACCGACTGGGTAGCAGTGAGAGACTGGACCTGCAGTACTACCACCAGGTGGCGCTTGTTCAAACAAAGTGCAGATTGGGGCCAGCTCACCACCTGTGCACAGCAGGGAGAAGGGCGAGGCTTACATTATAAAATTGTTTCATAGACGCTAGGGGAGATGTGATGCCAGTTCTAGGGTTCAACCCGTAGGTTTAAAAAAAAATCTAAATTGGAGAAACAGATGGATACTAAGTAATATGTTGGTGTTGGGGGGGGGGGGTTCTTGTTCCCTTTTACCTCAAACAAAAGCTGAGCACATTTCTTAGAGAAAGCTCCTGGCAGCCCCAGAAACTAAGCAGATTCCACTTGAAAGAGCTCCCTGTTTTCCATTTTGTGAGAAAATTAATCTCTAGGACTTTAAAGTGAAATTTAGGCAGAACCATTCCAGTCAGGAGTGCATTATAAATAATTCACCGCAGAAGCTGAATCCCGAAGGTCCTCGGATGCCTTGAGGGATGGGAGGTAGGAAGAGGGGGGTGGGAGGGAGAATGTGACCTTGAGGAAAGTCAGTGGGGCTGCTGGGTGATGAAACAGTAGACAGGACTAGGCGTTGTCTGAAGAACTGGAAATGGACAGTCAGCAAACTTGAAGTTAGATTCCTCCCGCCCACACACAGAAGTCTGAATTAGTTGAAGAAAGATGGGATTGTCTTCCAGAGGTCACATTTTTTTATTGGCTGTGGCAGTTACATAATCTCCTGTGAACTTGAGGGAAAGGGTGGAGTCTAGCCTGTCAATCAAGTCATAGCCAATGAGGCCTCTATGTGGGAATGGCCTTCTCTTGAAGATTCTGGGAATGCCTGTCTTTCTCTCTGGAGGTGGGACATGCACACTCTCTCCCTGATTCATCTTCCTGCTGACAAGCTGCAGGGAGCTCTGCTGATGGAACCAGAGCTCTGGAGCTGGAGGAGCCAGGTGGAGACCCACGCCAGCGCTGAGAAAACATCCTGAGAACACTAATGACAGAAGATCCGATGAGCTGTAGAATGACCAAGAACATCATACATGAAGAGAGCAAAGAGTCATTAAAAAAACATGAAAGAAAAAAAGACAAAGGATGTATCTAAAGAGGCTCTGAAACAGAGTGGCTAAAGCAAACGGCAGAAGTGACAAGGTAAAAGAGCTGAATAGAGAATCAAAAAGGCAGCTGAACAATTCAAAGTAGAATCCGTAAGTCAAAGTAGAAAATTCAAAGAGTTGGAGTTAGAAAGTCCCAAAGGAAGAATATACTCAATATTTAGAAAGAATCACAGGAAAAATTCAAACCTGAAATTGAAATATTGACGGATTCTGTGGGCAAAATGGTGAACGATGCAGGAAGCATAACTAAAAATAGAAGGAATACACAGAGACATTGTACCAAAATGAACTGGTTGATGTTCAACCATTTCAAGACGTAACAACTGATCATAAATCAAAGATACTGAAAGAGGAAGTTCAAAGTGCACCGAATGCATTAGCAAAAAACAAAGCTCCAGGAATTTCCAAAACGCCAATTGAAATGTTTCAGTAAGCTGAAGCACCAGCAGCACCCACTCATCCATGCCAAGACATTTGGAAGAGAGCTAGCTGGCGAGCCAACTGAAAGAGATTTCTATTTGTGCTCATTTCAAAGAAAGATAAATTATATAACATAATCATCAATAATATATGCAAATAAATTTTTGCTGAAGATCATTTTTAAAGGGCTGCAGAAGTACACTGACAGGGACCTGCTCGGAATTCCTTATAGATTCAGGAGAAAGCATGGCAGGAGGATAGATCTTGATGTCCAGATGGATCTTGGCTGAAAGCAAAGAATATTGAAAAGTTGTTTACTTGTGTTTCATGAACTATGCAGGGTATTTGCCCGTCTGGATCATAACGAACTATGGATAATATTGAAAAGAATGGAATTCCAGAACACTTTGTTGTGCTCATGTGGAACCTTTGCGTAAACCAAGACTGTTGTTTGCAGAAAACAAGGGAATACGGCATATTTCAAAATCAAGACAGGTGTACGTCAGGGTTGTATCCTTTCACCACACACATCCAAACTTTATGCTGAGTAAATAACTAGATACACTGGACTATATGTAGAAAAACAAGCCATCAGGAGTGCACGGAGGCTTATTAACAACCTGCAATATGCAGATGACTCACCTTGCTTGCTAAAAGCAAGGAGAGCTTGAAACACCTAATGAGGAAAATCATAGGCCTTCAGTACAGATTGCAACTCAGTGCAAAGGAAACCCAAATCTTCGTAATTGGACCAATCGACAATTTCATGATGAACAGAGAGGAAAAAATGGAAATCATCATGAATTTCATTTTCCTTATATCCACAATAAATACCCATAGAAGCAGCAATCAAAATCAAACAGCTTGCATTGGACAAATCTGCGGCACGAGACCTCTTTGCAGTGTTGAAGAGCAAGGCTGTCGCTTTGGGGACTCAGGCGATCCTGACCAAGGCATGGTATTTTCACTTGCTTCATCTGCATTGGAAAGTTGGATAAAAAATGAATGAGGAAGATAGAAAATAATTGATGCGTTTGATTTATGGTGTTGAGAAAAACACTGGAAGTACTTTGAACAAAAAAATCTGTCTTGGAAGGAGTACAGCCAGAATGCTCTTCCATGCAAATCCTGATGGCAAGACTTTGTCTCCCATATTTTGGACACGTTATCAAGCGAGACCAGCCCTGCTCAGGAAAGTGGAGGGTTAGCAAAACAGAGGACGACCTCAAGCAGGTTGCCTGTCTTATTCTCAAGGAACTGATCGTGCTGCCTCTAAAGGGAACCAGGGATATCCTCAGTCTTAGTTATGTGAATGGATTTTGAGCTCACACTTAATCATAAGCCCCAATTTAAGAACAATTAGTTCTTATGATTTGGCCCTGCTTGATTCTTGCCCTCATGAAGTGGCCACTGAAGATATGAGTAATATATCAAAGTGTGGTGAAGAAAGCAGATGGTGCCCGGCTACCAGAAAGAATTGTGGCTGAGTCTTCAAGGCTTGTCTTGAAACAAGTAGCCATGGAAGAGAAATGTCAGCTAAGTCCACAGGGAGGAAGCACACAGCCCATGTTATCCAAGGATTGGAAATAATAAAATCCAAGACCACAAGAGGTCTTAAATTCTGAGCACCTGATTTGCAGAAGGTTACGAATGCTCGTGGAAGCAGTAGTCAAGAGAGCAAGAGACACATCACATCAGGTAAATCTGCTGCACCAGACCTCTTTTGAGTATCATAAAGCAAGGATTTACTTTGCAGATTAAGGTGTTCCTGGCCCAAATTATGGTATTTTTAATTGCCTCATATGCATGTGAAAGTTGGATATTGAATAAAGAAGACCAAAGAAGAATTGATCCATTTGAATTGCGGTGCTAGAGAAGAATCCTGGAAGTACCATGGACTGCCAAAAGGACAAGCCAGTCTGTCTTGGAAGAGGTATGGCCACCGTGCTACTTAGAGGCAAGGACAGTGAGACTTTGTCTTATGCACTTTGGACATGAGAGACCCATCCCTGGCAAAGGACATTGTACTTGAGAAGATGGATGGGTGGTGAAAAGAGGAAGGCCTTCAAGGAGAAGGAGCCACACGGGGGCTACAACCACGGCCTCAAGTATGAGAACCAGTGTTGTTGGTGCAGGACCGGCATGCTTCCTTCTGTTGTACGAAAGAACACTATGGGTTGGAACCAACTGGTATGACACCGCTCAGCACCAATAACATAGATGACCATGTAAGCCCCAAATCCGTTTGCAGAGTCCCCGCGTGGATTTCGTCTCCACTGAACTCCCTTGGGCCGCTGTCCAGGTATGTGCTAGTGTTGTTCTCAGCGAGCACCGGAACATGGATCACTGCAGTACAGTTAGCCGAGCATCTAACATCTTACCATGTGCTTCCCCTTTTGATCCACGCCCAACTCGTACTCGTTTTTATTATTTGCTTCTTTGGATTGAAGTTTATCTCATTTTGTTTTGTCATTGCTGATGGAGTCTTGGGGGTATGACTTCTTTATAAGAAATCCAGGCTAGGTAAAGCTATGGAGGCAGCAACGAGATAAATAAATCCTCAGGGGCACGACAAGGGGAGTTGGGTGGGGAATGGGAAGCTAATCCCAATGAATGCAAGCATGAGTAAAGTGATCAAAAGTTGATTGTGGTGAAGATTATGAAACTCTTTTGAGCAAATTTAAACCATTGAATTATAGCATACACAAAGTATGCATCAATAAAATAGTTAAAGAAAGATTAAAAGAGATGAGCCAGTCAGGGTGCAGTATAGCACCGATGAAACACTACAACTTTCCTCTAGTTCTTAAATGCTTCCTCTCCACCACTACCATAACCTCAATTCTACCTTACACATCCAGTTAGACCAGAACGTGTACACTGGTACAGATAAGAACTTGAAACACAGGGAATTTAGGGCAGATAAACCCCTCAGGACCAATAATAAGAATAGAGATACCAGGAGGGTAAAGGGAAGGGGGGGCAGAATTGGGGAGCCGATCACAATGATCTACATAGAACCCCTTCCTAGGGGGATGGACAACAGAAAGTAGGTGAAGGGAGAAGGTGGTCAGTGTAAGACATGGGAGAAAATTAGAAATTATCAAAGGTTCATGAGGGAGGAAAAGTGGGTGAGGGGGGAAAATGAGGAGCTGATACCAAGAGCTTAAGTAGAAAGAAAATGTTTTGAAAATGATGATGGCAATATATGTACAAATGTGCTTGACACAATAGATGGATGGATTGTGATAAGAGCCATTAGAGCCCCCAGTAAAATGATTTATTAAAATAAAAAAGAAAGCTTAAAAGCAGAAGGCATATGAAAAACAAGAAAACAAAACAAAAGCGAAGTCATCTCAGTGAGGTGTCAACTAAGTCCATGGGAAAAGCACACCAGCTTGTGTGATCCAAGGATGGTAAATAATTGAATCAAAATCCAAAGGAGGGAATGGTAGCAGAGCTTAAATTGCGAATACCTGATTTGCAGAAGGCTATGTATGACAGAGGGAGCCCAAATTCCATGTGTAGGGTCACCACCAGGATTAAGCTGGACCATGATCAATGGTGTGAATAGCTTTGTTATGAGACAGAGTATTGTAAACGTGATTACAATACTGTAATACCTGATCATTGGCTTTTCCTTTGATCCATTTTAAATTTATTCTAGTTTTGCATATATCCTGCTTTTTTTCTTGAATAAGGGTTTTTCTGATTTATTTTGTTGTTTGTCTTTTACATTAAAAAATATATTTTCTAGTACATGGAATCCAGGATAGGCAAATCTATAAAGACAGTAACTGGATTAATAGCTTATTGGGCGTATGGAGGGGAAGTTGGAGGGACATGAGGAGCTAATAATGAGTACAGAAGAAAGAATATGTTCTGGAACTGACTGTAGTGATGATTGTACAACTCTGTTTAATGTGACTGATCTATGGAAGTGTAGGATATGTGAATTATATGTAAACAGATCTATTTTTTTAAATAAAAGGGTAACATTTGCCCAAGGACAAAGTTCAGAAGGAGAAATGCAAGCAGGAAACACAGAGAGGAAGTGGGATAAGCAATGGATTATCCCATACATTAAACCATACATTACATCGTATGGTTTGCAACTGATGACAGGCAACAAAACGGGCATGGATTGTCAGCTGGAACACCGATTTGCTCTGTAAATTTCCACTCAGTTCACAATAAAGTTTAAGAAGTGAAAGAAGTAGAGGGGAAAAAGGAAGAGCCTGAAGAAACTGGATTGACACAATGGGCTTAAGCATAACAGCCATTTTGAGACTGGCACAGCACGGGCCAACCTCTCCTTCTGTTGTACACAGGGTCACTGCAAGGGAGAACCTTCTTGGTGGCCTCTAACACCACCACCATCACCACCACCACCACCATCACCACCATCACCACCATCACCATCACCACCATCACCACCACCATCACCACCATCACCATCACCACCACCACCATCACCATCAGCACCATCACCACCATCACCATCACCACCATCACCATCACCACCATCACCAAGCTGAGATCTAGAAATCAGGAAGCCAATTAAGAGGGGAGTACACTGAGAGCCAGTTGGTGAGTCGGCTCCACTCATGGAGACCTTCATTATATTACAAGTCCTGTGTCAGCCTGACATGATATTACAAGTCCTGTGCCAGCCTGACATGATATTATAAGTCCTGTGTCAGCCTGACATTCCTTGATACGCTTGAACCCGTTATTGCGACCCATTTATGTCAACCCTTCTCATGAAGGATTTCTCTTATTTTCCTTGACTCTCTGTTTTACCAAAATGATGTCCTTTCCCAGTGATTGGTGTTTTGGATGCTATGTCCCAAGTGAGCAAGTAGAAGTCTGGACAGCATCACTTCTAAGAAGCACTCTGCTTGTGTTTCCTCTTGGCCTGGCTTGTCTGTTCTCCTGGAAGCCCGCAGGATAGTCAATATTTGCACGAACACCAAACTTACAACATATCTATGCTGATGTTAGAATTTGCACTTCATTCTAGGTAGAAAAGCTAATCGGCGTTTTCAGCAAAGAGGTGAGATCTTTTATTTTGACATTTGTGAAGATCATTGAAGCTGTGGAACAGAGGACAGGTAGAAAAGTGAAAACGGTAATAGCAGGTTGTTACTCCAAACGCAAAGATATGATGGTAGCTTGGATAGAAGAAATGAAACGGATATAACTGTTCACCAGCTTTGGAGTGGAAGACCTAGGTCTTGCTTATAGTTTGATAGGAGATACTACCTCTAAGCATATATGCCTCAGCGGTTCTCAACCTTCCTAATGCCATGACCCTTTCACACAGTTCCTCATGTTGTGGTGACTCCCCCCCAACCATAATATTATTTTTGTTGCTACTTCATAATTGTAATTTTGTTACTGTGATGAATCAGGCGACCCCTGTGAAAGGGTCCTTCGATCCCCAAAGGGGCCACGACCCACAGGTTAGGAACCGCTGCTTTATGGTGTCTTCGTTGCTCTCTAGAGAAGTGCTACCATTTGCTCACTGGGCTAAACTAAGCCGGGCCACAAATCTGCTTGCAGTAGCTCTCAAAAGGATACGTAGAAGGAACTAATACATAGTTTCCTTTGGGGTGATGTGTCCACATGAGCGCTGTTTGTTCTGAGTTCTCTGACCCCTGTGGCTCTAGCTGACAAGCGCGTTTTAGGCACCGATTTCTGCTCTTGAACCTAGAACCTCGGCAGAACATGCAGAACTGATGAATGAAGGAAGGCTAATTTGCGCTGAGTGCCGTACTTTCAATCGTCACAGCCACTATTGATGTAAAATCTACTAAACATGCCCGACTCAGTCAAGGGATCCGGTTTTCCTCTTTTGAGAACAATGAAAGCGTTATTTGGACACTCAGATGGGCAAGAAGCCAAACTCGTGGTTTGAATGCCACTCGACCCTGGGCCTCTGGACACTCAAGGCTGGAGAGTGGCTCAGGGAATCGGTGACTGTGGCTCTTCGTTCCCCCAGGAGAGTGAGTGAACAATGGGGTGAATCCCAACCAAATAGTAGTGGCACAAGAAAGCCCTGTTTGTTAGTTTGTTTTCATTGCTTTGAACCTGGCTGCCAGGATTTAAAATTGTAGTGCTCTCAGCATATAATTAAGCCAGAGTCCTTAGCTGGCACCAGTTGGAGCACTAAGCTGTTGATGTGGCTTATGAGAATAATCTTCTGATATTAAAATTCCAGGGCTGAGTGTATGTGTCCCTAGAGCTATCTGTATATCTTTCCTCTGGGCCTCCAAGCTCCCAGTAAAAATGTCCCCAGCCTTCCCCACGCCAAGCCCCCTTCTCAAGTATGGGTTTTGTTGTTGTTGTTGTTGTTTTGCTGCCTGTGTGATAGCCCTTTCTCAGTCAGTCTTACTGTGACCAGTGACAACGGGTTTAGCTAAAGGTATTTCTGGATCTGTAGCAAAGATCATCGCGCTTTAATCACAAGTCATCTCAACGATGACACAGCCCCCGAGCAATCGCATATTTTACTGAAAATGGCAAAAGCTTAGTGCTGCGTGCGAAATTGGCAATTATCATCTCATCGTTTTACATGTAAGAAAAAACAAAATCACAGGGCTGGAGTCACGACTGCCATGTTCAAGGTCATTCAGCTGACTGCAAGCAGGAGGAAACGATCAGAACTCAAACCCAGGGTTTTTTCTGGTGCAACCCTGTGACCCTCTTACATCCAGAGCAGCCTTTTCTCCCCCGGTGCCCCACCTTCTCCCTGTACCCTTAGTGAAGTCTAAGCTGGTTTCCCCAGGCTCTCAGGGCTTGTGACAGTGTTCCAGAGCTTTCTCAGAGAGGCCAGTGGACTGCCAGAGCCCGGAGCTGCCCAATGGTGGCAGATCGTTCACCTGTCAAAGTAACCATTTCATGTTGGCAACGACCTCCTACTCAGTGCACCGGAATGGCCTGGAAGAGTCCCTGCCCCTCTTTAAAGTGAGCAGTCTGCTCGACCTGTCATTACGTCATAACGACGACGGTGCAATGATCGGAGTGGTAGCCAGCGATGGCGTCAGAAGTAGGTGAGTGGACCATGCGGAAGGAAGGCACACAGTGGGCCACAGAGTGACCGGGAGTTAGGACACCCTTCCTGTTCTCTGCGCACTGCACCTTGCAGCTGCCACCTCAGGCACCTGATTTTAAAGAGCACCTGGTTTCCCTCCCCCGGGGCCGACTAAGGAGTTTCCCATCTCCTGCCCCTAGAGGTGAAGGAAGGAAAGTGACTGAGGGTCTTGGATAGAAAGCATTGGTACTTGCTTAAGGTGCCCACACGTCCTGGATATATTGGCTGCCTGCATTTCAAATATTCTTTCCTACCCTCTTTACAAATTCACAGACGTATTTTCTATGCACAGTAATAAATATTCTTTATTTTTAATTTTGCACATTGTGCTTCAACAAGACATCCAAACATGTCCCAAATGGATGTCTACTGTGGAAAACCATATCTTCAGCTCATTGTCATATCTGTAAGAAGTACAAGTACGACATTACTGTTTGTCACTACGTTGCTTTAGTCAATTTTATAGGAAGAGAAACATTTCATGGAAAGAGACAGCTTCTAATGTAGTTAGTTTATTGTGCCAACCTGGCCAATAAACACATGTGAGGTTAATTGAAGGGCGGAGGGATAAATGACTCAATGAGCTTCACCTTTCTAGTTCTCCGGTCTCTTGCTTTGTGATGGTCGGACCAAGGTGGAGCTGGCCAGGCTCACTTCCTGCAAGATATCCCTGAGGGGAAGCCACATGGACCTACCCCGATATGCAGGCCTGGGTGCTGGAGCAGCCGTGGGGAGACCCCTGCCAGTGCTGAGATGTTACACACTCACTGACTTGGCTTTCCTCCTGCAGTTGGCATCATTGTGTGTTTTGTGAGATATAGGAGGACTTTGTGGATTGGTGTCGGACATATGGGCTAATGGACTTGTGGGTTTGGGCAGCACTGGGTTGGGATGTTTTCTTGATGTGCATTTAACCTTTATATAAAATACTCTCTTATACATGAGTTTCTGTGGATTTGTTTCTCTAAAGTACCCAGACTAACACAGCTTCCATCATACGGCAGGCCTGTGCAGCCAGGCAACTAAAGACACAGCCTGAAGAAAGAACATTCTAATGAGGGCCATCCACTGTCTGCCCAGAAGAAAGAATCACATTGATGTAAGATAAAATGTTGCGATAAGCCACTGGATTAAGTTTCTTGTGAGAGCGCAGTAGTCATCTTGAGTGTCTCGTTGAAAGACGGAGCTGTTTATCTACCCCAGCTGTTGCCAACCAGCTGCTACAAATGGGCCTCATCTAAGCAGCAGAATTTATTAAATTTCTCATTCAGATGCTGTCTAGAGTGTATAAATTCATGCATGTAATGAAACTGACATTCCGAGCTTTTTATTTTGAAGAGAAGGGCATTATACATATTTGGAAGTGTCATTCTTTGTCCCCTTCTTGGTATCTGACTTCAAATCACACAATGCCTTTGCTGGAAACAACGCAATCAATCCATTCAGTCTACATACTCATCATCTAGACTCTGATGGGACCAAACACGGAAGGGTGTGTATGGATGTGGAAATTAGCCTGAGATCATATCCCAGGTCCATAATCGATGGTGGGTTGCATGGTGGCATCCAAAGAAATGTGTTCCCATCTCAACCCTTAGAACCTGGGAATGTGACCTTAATTGAAAAAAGATGTAATTTAGCTAAAGCTCTTGAGAAGAGATCACCCGACCATTGCTGCCGCTGAATCATTCCAACACATAGCAACCCTGTACGACAGAGTAGAACTGCTTCCTGAAGCTGTAAATCTTTACAGGAGCCAACAGACTTATCTTCTTCCTGTGGTGAGGCTGAAGGATTTGAACTGCTGGCCTTGCAGTTAGCAGCTCAACATGTCACCACCAGGACTCCTTTGATTGATCTAAGTTGGTTCTACACACAATGCCACGTGTCCTCGTCTGAGAGAGAGGAGGTGGAGATGACGGACCGTGGAAGAGAAGGCCACGTGACGACAGGCCGAGACAGGAGCGGTGGAGCAATAAGGAACTTCAGCCACCACTAGACACTGGAACAAGTATGGAAATAACTGCTCCCCCCCCCCGCGATTCTTCAGAGGCCGTGCAAACCTGCCAAAGCCTTTATTTCATATGATCAAGCTCCAGAATGATGAGAGAATAAATTGTTATTGTTTTATCAGATAGTATTTTAATTTTTCAGTGGCTTTTTTTTTTCACATCGATGACTGGACCTTGTTCATTCTTCTGTATGGTCTCAAATCTCCAAGCTTTGTTTCCCAGGTAGCACGTTAGCTGTTTGCCCACCCAGAGAGAGTGGGGGTGTTCTAAGTCACCGCATGGTGCTAATGTGCTGCAGCACCTCTGGGGTCAGTGGCAGCTGTTTTCCACTGTTGGCCCTGGCCCTGCTCCCGTCACACCTTCTCTTTCAGTACACACAGATGTGATGTTCCCTGGAGGGCCTTCTGACATGTGCTTTCCTTTCTCTGGATGAGTCTTCCTCTGGAACAGCGGTTCTCAACCTGTGGGTCTCGACCCCTTTGGGGGTAGAATGACCCTTTCACAGGGGTCACCTAAGACCATCAGAAAACACATTTCCAATGGTCTTAGGAACCGAGACACTGCTCCTCTATCCGTCTCCAGGCGGGCCCACTCATCCAGATACACCCACCTAAGAGTACCCGGTGTGAAGACTGTTACCCATGCTACACCATGCTTCAAGACAACATTTCATTGTCATTAGAAATAAATATTTCACAATATAGAACTTCATATTGTTTTTGTGATTAATCCCTATGCTTTCATTATATTCAGTTTATAACCATGAAAATACATTCTGCATATCAGATATTTACATTATAATTCATAACAGTAGCAAAATTATAGTTATAAAGTAGCAACAAAAATAATGTTATGGTTGGGGGTCACCACCACCTGAGGAACTGTCTGAAAGGGTCGCGACATGAGGAAGGTGGAGAACCCCTGCTCTCGAATCTCATGACTGCACGCTACCTTGTACAACCTTTTGTTCAATGTCATCATGTGGAAGCCTTCCCTGACCGCTCTCAGTAAAGTAGCCACCTTCTTTTCTCCATTCCTCCTTTGCTTTCTATTTCTTGATCGCCCTCATCACTTTCTAATGTGCCATTTAAGTCATGATGTGTTTACCCTGAGAATTCAGATATGCCACCCCCTCCTGCTCCCACGTTATCGTCCTATGTGTACGACACTCGAAAACAGTACTTAGTACTTGTTTATTGTCCAGACTAGAAGTTCACCTCTCAAGCTTCCTCTACTTTTGCTCGTCTTCCTTCTTGCTAACTCCTTCCTCTAAAGGATATTATTTATGTTCCCCCACGCCACATTCCACACTGCAAGGCGGCAAAATCTATCTTTCCTTAGCTTTGTCCTCTGTGACAAGAACAAGAAGGTTCCAACAGTGAACGAGTTCTGACCCATCTTTCAATCTTGCTTCCTGCTCCATTTCCTGTTGGTGGGGTGGATAAAAATCTTTGACCTCGTCTGTGACTATTACAATGGCAAGTCCAAGGTCCACGGAGAACACCAAAGGAGTGCTTGACATGCTGGAGGGGGAAATAAATCCCTTCACCCTTTAGTTATTTTCTCTGGAATGTTTCCCAGGAGCTGTCTGTGCATGGACAAGAC
Source organism: Tenrec ecaudatus (assembly GCF_050624435.1). NCBI lineage: Eukaryota > Metazoa > Chordata > Mammalia > Afrosoricida > Tenrecidae > Tenrec > Tenrec ecaudatus. The sequence goes on from NC_134543.1 coordinate 33,744,322, forward strand.
ATTTCCTTGGCCTGGTTCGTGGCCTTCCTCCCTTCCTCATCCTGGTCTGTGCCTGTCCTAGCAGCCTGTGCCCACCCTAGGGTCAGCGCACTGCGTTATCAGGCATGTCCTGAGTCCTGCTGGCAGAAGCGTTAGTATCTGTCTCTATTTCTACCTAGAACCTGGGTGGCTCTTTTGAGAGGCCATTGAAATCTTGTGCCTTTGGGAAAATCTGGTCAATGGGAAGGCTGCAGTGATAAACTGATTGCTTTCAGGGCTAATAGTTCAGGTCATCATATGCCTGGGCGAGCACTGATTTAGCAATCCAGAGAGAGGCCCCAGCATCGCTAAGATCATGTTCCTTCCCCGGCTCCTTCTGTTCCCATCTGTTTTCCCCAACATCCTACTCAACCAGCCAGTACGTTTAACCTGTGTGCATTCCTCTCCTCTAGGCCTCCACGCCCCACTCAGTGTATATTTTCTTTAGTTTCCTGGAGATTTTGTTTTTCTCCTTTACTCTCACCCCACCCCACCTGACCTTCCCTGACAGCCGAGTCTTGGAAAATGGAGAGGTGGCCCACGTTAATCTTTGACCTCAGGCGCCCAGTGCTCCTGTTCTCTGCTCTTTCTTCTCTCTCGTTCAGGTAACTGCCTCTTCATTCTCGTCACCACCCATCACATCACAACCTGTCCTGAAGACAAGATTGGGCATCAGTATGTGCACCTTGAGTGATGTCGTGGCATGAGGATTTGGACACCTTTGAGTTCATAGCTTGGTTTGGAATACACATTCTGTTCCTTACTTGCAACATTAAGTATGACACTGTTGTGTCAATTCATTTCATCGAGGGCTCTCCTCCTTTTCATTGGTCCTCTACCAAGCATGATGTCCCTCTCCAAGGACTATTCACTTCTGAAAACATATCAAAAGCCCATGAGACAAAGTATTGCCATTGTTTATAAAGATTATTCTGTCCATACTTCTTCCAAGACAGATATGTTTGTTCTTCTGGTATAGTTAATATTTGTAACCAATATCATCCTTCAAGTGAATCCATTCTTCTTTGTTTCATCTTATTCATTGTTCAGCTTTCACATGCATTTGAGACCATTGAAAACACCATGGTTTGGGTGAGATGTATCTTATTCTTCAAAGTGACATCTTTGTTTGTTTGTTTTTTTAGCAAATTAAAGGTCTTTTGCATTTGCCTAATGCGTCGTTTGATTTCTTGACTGCTGCTTCCATGAGCATTGATTGAGGAACCAAGTACAATGAAATCCTTGACAACGCCCATCTTTTTTCCACTTGCCATGATGTTTACTGGCCCAGGTGTCAAGACTTAAAATATTGTTTAATGTTGAAGTGTAATCCATAGCGGAGGCCGTAGACTTTGATCTTCATGTGTCAGTACTTCAAATCCTCTTTGCTTTTAGCAAGCAAGACTGTGTCATCTGCATCTCACAGATCATTAATGACTCGTCCTTCAATTCTTCTTCATCTAGTTCAGTTTCTCAGGTTATTTGCTCAGCATCCAGATGGACTCAAGATGGAGAAAGGATACATCTCTGACATACATCATAAGATTGTGGGGGGGAGGGGATGTGTTGATGCAGAAAATATGTTATAGATTGAATTGGACTCCTCAAAAGTTATGCTTAAGTTCTAGCCCCTATGCATGCAAATGTGGTCAATGTCAGACATACCTTCTGTTATCTTAATAAGGCCATGACAGAATAGCATGCTTCCTAAACCTATGTCTTCTGGGGGTTGTCTTATCAGAAGGACAGACTAAAAACAATATACACAGGAGAAAGATGTCATAGGAAGAGGGAGGAGGAAGAATCGGCAAGCCAAGAAATGCCAATAATTGCCTATAGCTACAAGGAGCGAAATTTAGAGAGCATTGGGAGAACAAATTTGATGCTTTCGACATTAAAAACGGAAGACCGAACAATTTGTGGAGTGACATCAAGCCATAATATTTGAAGAAACAGTCACTCACACCAGCCCCCCTGCAGCAGGGCTCTCTGTTGGGTTTCTGAGGATGTACCGTTTGTACTCGAGTATAAGCCAAGTTTGTCAGCACAGTTTTAAGGCAGTTTTGTGGTGGAATTAGGTTCCTCGGCTAATATTCGGTGGGCTTACATTGAGCATACACATCAAGTCTTTATGGGAGCAGATCGATTCGTCTTGTGCCTGAAGAGTGGCTTGAACTGCTGACTTTGTACATAACAGTTCAATGTTCATCTGAATGTCTACTGATACAGAACTGGTAGCACTCACTAATCAATGCCAAGAATTTTGGAAGAAAGTATGTAGCCAACCAACTGGAAAAGAGCCATATTTGTGTCCATTCTAAAGTAAGGGAACCTACCAGAGTGTGGAAATTGCCAAACAATATAACTAATGTCTATGCAAGCACAATTTGGCTGGAGATTGTTAAAAATGACTGTAGACCCTTACGGAGGGGCTGTGAGGAGGAGATGAGCCAGTCAGGGTGCAGGGTAGTAACGATGAAACATAACTTTCCTCTAGTTCTTAAATATTCTTCCTCTCTCCGCCCCCCCCACCATCATGATCCCAATTCTACCTTACAAATCCGGCTAGACCAGAGGATGTACACTGGTACAGATAGGAACTGAAAACACAGGGAATCCAGGATAGATGACTCCTTCAGGACCAGTGGTGAGAGTGGCGATGCCTGGAGGGTGGAGGGAATCTGGGGTAGAAAGGGGGAACTGATTACAAGAATCTACGTATAGCCTCCTCCCTGGGGGAGGGACAGCAGAGAAGAAGGCGGGGGGAGACGTCAGACAGTGTAATATATGACAATAATAATTTATGAATGACGAAGGGTTCATGAGGTAGGGGGGAGGGGGGAAATGAGCAGCAGATATTAAGGGCTCAAGTAGAAGGCAAATGTTTTGAGAATGATTGGCAAGAAATGTACATATGTTCTTGACACAATGGATGTATATGTGGATTGTGAAAAGAATTGTGCGAGCCCCCGATAAAATGATTTAAAAATGACTGCAGAAGTATACTGACAATGAAAAGGCATTTGACTGTGTGGATCGTAACTAATCTTGGATAACATCGTGAAATATAGGCATTGAAGAACATTTCATGGAAACCTGTCCCCAGACCAAAAAACAATTGTTTGAACCGATCAAGGGAATACTGCAAGGCTTAAAATTGGGAAAGCTGGGCATCAGGGTTGTATCCTCTCACCATATTTACTCAACCTATATGCTGAACAAAGAACCTGATAAGATGGATTACATGAAGGCAAACTTAGCATCTGGCTCATGGACAACCTTCAATACACAGGTGACACAACCTTGCTTATTGAAAGCAAGGACTTAAAATACTTGCTGACGAAAACCAAAGATCACAGCCAGCAGCATGGCTTGCAACTCTATGTAAAGCAAACCAAATCCTCACAGCTGGATCACTAGGTAACATCAAGATCAATGGAGAAGAGGGTGAATTGTCAAATTTTTCATGACGCTTGGGTCCACAATCAAAGTTCATGGGAGCAGTGGTAAAAAAATTCAAACACCTGGCAGTGGCAGGTCTGTCCCCAGACCTTTTCACAGAGTCGAAGAGCAAAGGCGTCATGGTGAGGACTGTGGTGTGCCTGACCCAGCCCGTGGTATTCAGAGTCACGTGTGTGCACATGAGATCTGGACACGGAATCAGGCAGACCACAGAAGAATTGGCGGATTCAAACGGTGGTGTTGGTGAAGAACGTCAATGGTCCCATGGGTTGCCAGAAGAACAAACCAAGCTGTCTTGGAAGAAGCAGGACAGCGAGAATGCCGCCTAGAAGTTAGAACGGCCTGGCTTCTTCTCACACACCTTGTACACGGTGGCAGGAGAGACCTGGAAAGGGCATCACACTTGGTAGCGTAGAGGATCGAGGGAAAGGAGGAATCCTCTTCACGGGATGAACTGACACACGGGCTGCAACAGTGACTCCACGGAACGGAGGTTGTCAGGGTGGCGCAGGCTTGGGCAGCGTGCTGTGGTGTTGTACGTGTATGTGGTCAGGGTGAGTAGGCACCTACCCAACGGCACATGATCACAGCAGCAACAACCAAGGCCGTGATGACACCTCGGTCTTGGACTTCAAGAACTGGGAAAGGATATGTTTCTGTTCTTTCCAGCCCCAACTTTGTGGCGTGTGTTATGGCAGCCCCGTGACCACAGGCGACCCTCCTTATCCTCACTTGACAGTGTTTATCTGAAGTCCTGTGTGCCAGGGAAATCTGTCACAGTCTTATTGGCTTTTTCATTATTTAACATTGCTATTTATGCATACCTTTTTTCTCTCTAGTTCATAATAATTAGGCAGATGTGGACGCAGATGCTGGTTCAATTATTGGCTGCAGGATTTGGAGCAGAGGATTTAGCCTCTCTGAGCTTCAACTTTCCTATTGATAAAAGGACAATTATTGTATTTAATTTTATATGGGGTGGTTGTATTACATGAAATAATAATGATAGCTAACATATATTGGATGCTTATTATGTTCTAGGCAGTGCTCCAAGTACCTTATATATATTATCTTATTTAATAATTCAAATCCTTACAATCATGATATGAGGACATGAATAATTCAAGTCCTTACTTATAAGTAATATTACTCTGACTTTATATAGGGGAAATGTAAGGCAAAGTCAGCAAGTGGAAGATCAAAAACAAAAATGTTGATTGTAGAATCCTTATTCTTTTTTATATACTTTATATATATACTTTATTTTATATACTTTATATATATACATGTATTGTATGTTTAATACAATTTAATGATAAAATGTTTTTTAATCATTTTATTGGGGGCTCGTACAACTCTTCTCACATTCCATACATCAATTGAATCAGGCATGTTTGTACATATGTTATACAAACATGTTTGTACATATGTTCTCTTCTAGACATTTACTTTCTATTGAGCCTTTGGTACCAGCTCTTTTTTTCTTCCCTCTCCCCCCACCCTCATGGCTCACCCCGATACATTGTACATGGTTATTATGTTCAGCTCTCACACCGACCGCGGTCTCCCTTCCCCCATGTTTTCTGTTGTCCTTCCCCCTGTAGAGGGGATTATGCTTCCCAGTTCAGACTAGACTGGAACATGTACACAGGTATAGAAGGGGACGGGAGCTCACGACACACAGAATCCAGGAGTGGGAATGGTGATGCCGGAAGGGCAGGGGGGAGGGGAGGAGAGGAAGGGGGAAAGTGGGAACTGATCCTAATGATTGACACATAACCACAGAATCCTCATTCTTATGCATTGCCTGACAGCTGTCTTTCTAGGATAGATTATGTCCAGTATAGACTGGCTAATGTTGTACAACACATAGCCCAGTATCTGGTAAGGCTTCTAGGTCAGCAGATATTATTCTTATTTCCATTGTTGGTGTTTAGGTTTAGAGTCTATCGCCTGCATCCTTGTTCCACAGAGTACCTCACAATAGGAATGGTTAGCATTTGCTGGGTGCAATGATGGTTTAGTTGTAGAATTCTTGCTCTCTATGCAGGAGAATAAAGTTCGATTCTGGCCCATGTACCTCTTATGCAACTTCTACTCAAATGTCAGTAGAAGGTATTATACTGCTATGATACTGAACAGGGTTCAATGGAGCCTCTAAACCAGTGGTTCTCAACCTTCCTAATGCTGCAACCCTTGAATACACTTCCTCGTGTGGTGACCCCCCCCCCAACCATAACATTATTTTCATTGCTACTTCACAACTATAATTTTGCCCCTGTTATGAATTGGGCGATCCCTGTGAAAGGGTCATTGGACCCCCAAAGGGGTTGTGACCCACAGGTTGAGAACCGCTGCTCAAAACTAACACGGACTAGGGGGAAAGTCCTGGTAATCTGCTTTTGAAAATCAGCCAGTGGATCACAATGGTTTGATCTACATCTGATCACGGGCCTGGTGCAGGATCAGACAGTATTTTGCTCCACTGATGCATGGAGTTCCCGTGAGTGAAGGGCCAACTCAGTGGCCACTAACAACATCTCTTAGTCCTTTATATTTGCAGAAGAGTGTGCTATGTCTCTCTGCCGAGAACAATAAAAGAATGAGCGACTGAAGAAATGAAACCAATCCCACTGACATCGAGTCAGTGTTGACTCCTAGCAACTCTGCAAGACAGAGTTCAATTGTTCCTTTGGGTCTCTGAGACTTTAATTCTTTACAGGAGCCGAAAACCTCATCTTTCATCCATGCAGCGGCGGGTGGGTTTCAACTGCTTAACCCACAGCCCCACAAGGCTCCTCTGAAGAAATAAATTAATGAAACATGTGGACAAAGACTCCTGGACAATGAGTAAAGGCTGTATGCCAGGCAAGAGGACCATGCGTCCAAGGAACAGTCTCCCAGGGGCCTAGCTTATGCCTAGAGCTCATCAGCATCTTCCTCACTGGCTCCAAAGTGCAGAGGAGATGAAGCAAACTGGTGAAGCTCATGCGGTGGGACAGAGCTGAACACTTAGGAGACAAGCCGGAGACCGTGGAGAGCACGTGACAAGTTAGGGAAAGAACCACAGTCAACAAGTGGAACTGCTGGGCCTGCGGACTTAAAGGGGCGCCAAGGGGACAATCAATTCTAATGGATCTGCTCCAAGAAGCCCGGGGCCCACTCTTCCCCAGCTTTACCTGGTTTGGTTGTATCTTCGGAACGAGTCTGTATGAGAGGGATCCTCCTTGAGGAAGAAAATGATTTGGCCTGGAGGTCTCATGGACGACGTCTCCGCTGCCAAGGTGAAGGCTTCCCTATGCTCCCGCCTGGTCTCTCCTCTGGGCACCCTATCTAGCTGTCTCAGGGAGAGAAGGCGATAGGTTCGCTCACTGCCCCAAAGCTCTGAGGCTCAGTACACCGCTTCTTGCCCTGTTGCTAACCACCCAATGGTGTTGCTTTCTCCCAACGTTCTCTTCTTTAAGTGACGTCTGCCTCCCTGAGGGCTGGTCTGGAGGGTATTCTGAGGTTTCCTTTGGAATAATGTACTGGGATGTTGGGTCAGAGTAGACTCACAGCAACTGACAAAAGTGACACAGTGCTTTGATTGGCCATGCCTTGCATACACCCTGCCAACCTTGGTCAGAAAACCAAGTCTGAATGGTGTGACAATGAGAAAAATGGGAGTCCCGTCATCATATTTTTGTGATGTCGGATAAGACACTTTACATCTCTGTATCGAGTTCTTCTGGCTACAACTCATTGGAAGCCATGTGATTTTCCTTACTCAAAATGGGGTATTTAGTTGGATAGACAAGAGAGGTTTTCTAACGCCTGGGACATGTATGTGCAACTAGACCAAGAGGAGCAGGACAGGGAATTCTACATGCTAACGGGATGAACACCCTGCTTGCTCAGAATGAGCACTCTTGTTTGCTAAGAGAGCGAAGCGTCTGCCTGCTGAGAGAAGGAGCATGGATCCTCAGATACCAAGACCTCATCTCCACTCTGAGGTCAGAAGGGGTGGATATCCTGACATGGAGGGACAGTTTGAGGGTGGACCTCCTGACCCAGAGTTACAACCTGGGAAAGTTCTGACACCTCCAAACTGGAGTTATAGCTAGAAGTGAAACTTGAAACATCCTGACATTAGAAAGAACTATGAACTCCCCAACTATCATGATCCCAATTCTACCTTGCAAACCTGGTTAGACCAGAGGATGAACAGCGTTGCAGATGAGATCTGGAAACACAGGGAATCTAGGACAGATGAACCCCTCAGAACCAAGGGTGAGAGTGGTGATACTGGGAGGGAAGTGGGGGTAGAAAGGGGTAACTGGTCTCGGGGATCTACATATAACCTCTCTGGGGGATGAGCAACAGGAAAGTGGGTGAAGGGAGACGCTGGGCAGTGTAAGATAGGATAAAATAGTAATTTATAAATTATTAAGGGTTCATGAGGGAGGGGGGAGCGGGAAGGGAGGGGGAGGGAAAAAAGAAAAATGACCTGATTCCAGGAACCCAAGTGTAAGGCGATTTTTGAGAATGACAAGGGCAACGAACGAATGTATAAGGGTGCTTTACACAATTGATGTATGTATAGATTGTGATAAGAGTTGTATGAGCCCCAATAAAATGATTTAAATAACAAATAAATAAATAAATAAATAGATAAATGAATAAATTAAAAGGAGGGGGAAAAAAGAACTATGCAGGAAACTCAAGGATGAACTTGGCCACGAATTGCAAAGTCACTTCACCATCTGCGGAGCTGCAACCGCCGCCCATTGCATGTGACTTTAAAAACAAGAAATGGTCCCCTAGACTGAGTCCTTTCTCAACCAGAGGGGGAACTGGTTCACACTCGAGACAAAAACATTGGCACCGGGACTCCTGGCAGGAGGGATAGAGATGCAAACTCAGTGTGAGGTGAGGCATCTGACTTTTCCAAACTTCCCCAAACAGGCAAGAGAATCATCTAAATCAACAACCCAAGGCTTATTCTTAGGAGGTACAAGTCAGACGTGCTCCCAACCCTCCCACCATGTTAACCCTCATCCCTTCAGTGCTGGCTATTATTTCTCTGCTGGGGTCCATGATTCATGGCAATGGCCACACAGAGCTCACAGACAGCCTCCCGATTATGAGGTTTATGACGTAAGTGAACAGGTTACAATTTCGGGATCAGACACGCTCAGGATCTAGCTCTTCAGTTAGGACAACCTCTTCTCAGCACTGCTCACTGGGGCACACCGTCCTACTCACTGGCCACTCAGCTCCTTGGCTTCTGCCGGCTCCAAAATGTTATAAGGCTCGACTGATAAAAGCCCACGTTGCCAGTCAGCCTCAGCCCAGTCAGCTCGAGCTCTGAGGATCAGCAAACCTGCCTTCCTTGCTTTCATGGCCACCGGCGGCATCCCACTCTGCCAGCAAGCCCCCTGCCTGAGGGTGCTCAGCTGCCACTCAGGGTCCTCGTTGTCCTGCTGCTCCACCCCTTCTCACTGCCTCTGTCCCTTGGTTTGAGGATGCTCAGAGCAAAGCTGCACTCCATTTCTACCTCTTCCTTCTTCGCAGTTGTGAGTCATTTTTTCTGCCACTCTGATGACTCATTCTCAACGTAAGGGGCATTGCAAGTTTGAAGTCAGACCTGACAGAATGTGATCAGCTTAAATACAGTTTGGACCTGCTTACAGTGACATGAATTCTAATTCCTCCTAAAGCCTCCAGCATGATTTGGTACACTGTCTTTTTTCTTGCCAGCCAGTCCTTTTGCAATCACGCCTGTGATCGTTAAGGTTTATTGTGTCAACCTGGTTGATAAACACATGTGGGATCAATTGAGCAGCAGCGAGATAAATGGCTTGGTGAGCCTCACCTTTCTAGTTCTTGGGTCTTTTGCTTTGCTTTCTGATGGTTGGACCAAGATGCAGCTGCTTTAGTCAGTTCCCTGCTTCAACTGGCAAGGTTGATTCCCTGCAAGACATCCCTGAGGAGAAGCTGCGTGGCCCTACCCTGATGCAGCCCTGGGTGCTGGAGCAGCCCTGTGCAGACCCCTGCGAGCTCTGAGATGCTTACACATTCACTGACTCGGCTTTCCTCCTGTAGATTGATGTCGGACATACGGGCTACTGTGGGACTTATGGGATTGGACTGGACTAGGTTGGGATGCTTAATGTACAATTACCCTTTTTATAAAACTCTCTCATAAAATATGAGTGTTTATGAATTTTCCCTCATCTACCCAGACTAACACAATGTCACCAGCATCTTCAGGTTTCACCTGCTTTGCACGGACAAAACGTTTAGAGGGCTCCTTGTTGAAACCACGCCTACTGGAATCAGGAAGTTCTGGAGTCAGGCTCTCAAAGAAGAGACATGAGGCATTTTTATTGTGGCTGCGGGCTTCTGTCATTTAGTGACTTGGTAGTGAAGCCCTAAATTCAGTCTCTCCTTCATTTTGAGGTACAAATTTAGGGATTCTAGGATTGGATTGACAACCAAGGAAGGAAGGGGGGGGCATGGAAAAACCAGTGCCACTCAGAAGTACTGAACTTGGAGCCCAAAACAGCACTGGAGTCCCCGTTCCATCACTATTTACAGAGGAGCGTGGTTAGAGCCACTCTCCTCTCTTTTCGTCTTCTAAGGATCTGTGAAATTTAGTTTTGAAATACATATCGGGATCTGAGAGTTGTACTACTCAGGGTTTTGACTTTTTCAGTCTAATTATTTTAAGTGTTTTTGTTTGTTGTCATTGAGTTGTCTCTAACTCATAACAACCTTATGTCTTACCGGCAGGGGGCAAACTGTGTGCCAAAGTCTGTTTGGGGGCCTGGAATTGGAATTTCTGTTTCTGCGAGCAGGCCAACCCGCTAGTCAAGCTGAACGAAGTCTGCCAGCTCAGGCTCAAAATATATCCAACTTGCAACTATTTCTTTTCACTCCTTTTCTGATGAAACTGTCAGTTCCTTACTGAGGTAGTTAGTTTATTGTGCCAGCCTGGCCGATAAACACATGTGGGATTAATTGAGGGACGGAGAGATCAATGGCTCGGCAAGCCTCGCCTTTCTGGTCTCTTGCTCTTTGAGCATCGGACCAGTGTACGGCTGCCTGGCTTATTCTGTGCCTCAATTTGAAAGCTACACTACCTGTGGGACACTTAACCCTTGAACTGTGTCACTGTCATTTGAGGTTCCTTTAAGACCTGCTTTGCCACACCACTGGAATTTACATCTCTTGAGCTGGGGACTGTCAAAACCCGTCATCTGGCTGACTGTTGGTGACCTGCCTTGCTGTTTGCTGTCTGTGCCCAGATAGCCTGAATTGCTCTTCAGAGGACTATCCAGCGGCCATCAAGACTTGAAAGACTGCCAGTGTCTCACAACTGTCTCATGGGAGTGAGTTGCACTGAACCATTTGTACTGCTTTATAATTTAATTAACTATTTATTTCTTATGTTATATATCTATCTATCTGTGTAAATATGTAGAAAATTATTAGCATTCTGGTTTTGTTTCTCTAGAGAACCCTGTCTAACACACTTATTATCTATTAAAGCATCTCCCCGTTACCTCTTGGGTTGAGAACCAGGGCCACGTGTATGGCACGGGCCTACTTAAAAAAGCAAAGAGCAAAATGGACATGTTAGTGTGGGCCTCTTGGAAGAAAAACAAAATTTTAAGTTTTTAAAATTTTAAGTTTTTCCATGTGCCAGAGTGGGGTAAGAATTTGATAAATGTTCTAACCAATATATCACTGTGCTAGCTCTTTCTAGAAGAGCAAGAGAAAGTTTCCCATCTATACAATGTTTGCCAAGAGATCTGAATAAGAGCCAGCTTGTTCTCAGTTCACTCAGCAAAGTTCTACCTTGGTTCAATCTGGTTTGGATTTTTTTTAAGTGATTTCTCGTTAACCAATGAAATGTTGAGTATCTAACCCTTAGTCGGGCTGGTTATCTCAGCTAAAACACACACATTCTTCAAGGACAGAGAACATGTGGTGTGCTCGCTATTGCATCCTTAAGGGCTGCCTACAGTGTCTGGGACACAGAGCTCTCAGCAATTCACAGGCAAGAGAAAGAGTAGAGCAAGAGAGAACATTGCCTGGCCTGGCACCAGTTCCGGAATCGTTGATGTACATGAGTCCACTGCGGTAGCTCTTGTACCACTCCATCTCCTTGAAGGCATCCTCTTGTTTTCTCTGACTTGACTGCACATGATGTCATTTCCCAGGAATTGATTTTTCCTGATGATGAGTCCAGAATGAGCAGGGCTTAAGGGGAGCATTCTGGCTTTATTGGTTCTGGCTTTATTGGATTAACTCAATCTTCCGGCCATCCATAGTATACTCAATATTCTGTATCAACACCACAATTCAAAGGCATCAACTCTTCTTTCATAGCCTCCCATACTTAAATGAAGAGAGATAGTTGAATTATATTTTCCAAACCAGCATGATGACAGAGAGATTGCCTTTGAGCTAGACTCCCAGGCTACGGCTGGAAAGTTAATCACCATCTTGTCACCGGGCTCACTTGGGAGCCTTAGCCAAAGATGCATATCTCTGAGATGAGATGGAATGAGTCAGCAGAAACAAGGAGAGAGGGAGGGGACACCTGCGGATGATAGTTTCCTTGGTCTTGGTTGTCTTTAGTGACATGCTTCTTGTGGTTCTTTCAGAGAGCAAGTGAGAGTGTGCTGTCCCCTCCAGGGATGTGTGTCAAAGGCAAGGGCGGTTTTAATTTCTGAGGAATAAGGTCTACTGGTTGGGTGTTGCCCAGTGATCATTCTCACCCTAGCAGCCTGATAGGAGGGTCTGAGGAAGAACTTGAACTCAACTTGCTTTGGATAGGGACTCCCTGGGTAAGGCAAACAGTGTACAAACTGAGAACTTGTGCTCTACCCAGAGATGACTCAGAAGAACGGTCTTGTGACCCTTCAGTAGCCCTCTGAGGCCGCCACTACTATGATTCCCATTTTCAGAATCCAGCCACATGACTGATAAGCGTTTCTGTCTGACGTGGCCCACATTGCACAGGGAGCAGAAGGAGAGGCGTCTGGAAGAGATGGTTGAGCCGTCCGCTCTCTGCTGCTCTCCCCAGCACTGCAGGCCTGGTTCCTCTGCCTTGACTAGATGACAGGTGTGGAAGGAACTGTGGGTAAAGGTATGGGAAACGCCATGAGTTAAGAGGCCTCGCATTACCAGGAAGGCACCTGTCAATCTGGTGCTCATTTAGTCCTCCTGAGCTCTTCCTTCGGTAACCGTGCTGCCCAATCTGATAGCCACTAGTTACATATAACTACTGAGCCATTGAAACGAGACGTGCGGAAGTGTAAATTACACTCTGGATTGCCGAAGTGTAAATTACACTCTGGATTGCGGAAAAAGAGAGTGGAAAAGAGGTCATTAACATCGATATGTTGATTACCTATTTAAATGAGAATATTATAAATTTTCTGGGTTAATAAAATATACTATTTTAACAGTTTTTGGAGATATAATTGCCATACCATATAATTCACTTCTTTAAGAAATGGACTGGTATTGACTATTTTGAATCAGAAAATCACAAGGTTTATTATGCTGGGAATGACACAATCAAGAGGAAAGGCAGTGTGTTCACTGTCCAAAAGGACATTTGAAGATCTATCTTGAAGTACAATGCTGTCTGATATGCTGATCTATGTACCTTCAAGGAAATCCAATGAATTCAACTCTTTTCTTCAAATTTATGCATCAACTACCAAAGCTAATGATGAAGAAGTTGAAGCATTCTACTTCAGTCTGAAATTGATCAAACACACAGTCAAAATGTATTGATAATTATTGGTGATCGCAATGCAAAAGTTGGAAACAAAGAGGAAGGAACAGTAGTTTGGACAATAGGTTTTGGTGATAGAAACAAAGCCAGAGAACACATGATAGAATTTTACAAAGGCCAACAACTTCTTCATCATAAAATACCTTTTTCTACAACACAAAGGTGACAATACACATAGACTTCTCCAGGTAGAACACACAGAAATCAAATTGACTACATCCATGGAAAGAGATGAGGGAGAAGCTCAATATTAGATAATTGCTCATATGTAAGTTCAGGTTGAAGTTGAAGAAAATTAAAACAAGTCCACGAGAAGCAAAATACAACCTTGAGTATATCCCACCTGAGTTTTGAGAACCTCTCAAGAACTGACTTCACCTACTGGCTGCTGTGACAGATATCTGATGAGCTGTGGGAGGAAATCAAGAACATTATTCACGAAGCAAGAAAAGGGTCATTGAAAAGACAGAAAAGATCAAAGTGGATGTTAGAAGAGACTCTGAAACTTGCTCTTAATGGCAGAGTAGCTAAGGCAAATGGAAGAAATGAAGTCAAGGAGCCTAATATAAAATGTCTAAGGACAGCTTGAGAAGACAAAGTAAAATATTATAGTGAAATGTACAAAGACCTAGAGTTAGAAAACCAGAAAGAACATGTTTAGCACATCTGAAATGGAAAGAACTGAAGAAAAAATTTCAAACCTCAAATTGCAATACTGAAAGAATCTATGGACCAAATATTGAATGATGCCAGAAGTATCCAAAGAAGATGGAAAGAATACACAGGCACTATCCCAAACAGAACTAGCCGGCATCCAACAATTTCAGGAAGTAGAATATGAGCAAGAACCAATGGTACTAAAAGAAGAAGTTCAAGCTGCACTGAAAACATTAGCCAAAAACAAGGCTCCGGGAATTGATGGAACACCAGGTGAAATGTTGTTGAGAAAGCACTGGAAGCATTCATTAGTCTATACTAGGAAATTCGGAAGACAGCTTCTTGCCCAATTGACTGGACTAGATTCATATTTGTACCCACTCCAAAGAAAGGTGGCCTGACAGAATGCTCCAATTATAGAACAATAACATGAAAATCACATGCAAGTAAAATTTTACTGAAGATTATCTGACAATAGTTGCAGCAGTACATTGACAGAGAGTTACGAGAGGTTCAGGATGGATTCAGGAGAGGATGTGGTACAGGATATATCTTTTTAAAAAAATCATTTTATTGGGGGCTTGTATAACGTTTATCACAATCCATACATACATCCATTTGTGTCGAGCACATTTGCATATTTGTTGCCATCATCATTCTCAAAACATCTGCTTTCCACTTGGGCCCCTGGCATCAGGTCCTCATTTTTTCCCCTCCCTCCCCAATCCTCCCTCCCTCCCTCAAGAACCCTTGATAATTTATAAATTTGTTTGTTCTGTTTTACACTGACTGCTGTCTCCCTTTACCCACTTTTCTGTTGTCCATACCCCTGGGAAGGGGTTATAGGTAGATCATTGTGACCAACTCCCCCTATCTACCCCCTGGTATGGCTACTCTCAATATTGGTCCTGAGGGGTCTATCTGTCCTGGATTCCCTGTGTTTCTACCTTTTATCTGTACCCGTGTACATGTTCTCATCTAGCCAGATTTGTAAGGTAGAATTGGGGTCATGATACTGGGGGAGAGGAAGGAAGCATTAAAGAACTAGAGGAAAGTTGTGTTGTTTCACAGGCGCTATACTGCACTCTGGCTGGTTCATCTCCCTGCGACCCTTCTGTAAGGGGATGTCCAGTTGCCTACAGATGAGCTTTGGGTCTCCACTCCACACTTCCCCCTCATTCACAGTGATATGATTTTTTGTTCTGGGCCTTTGATGCCTTATACCTGATCCTATTGACACCTTGTGATCACACAGGCTGGTGTGCTTCTTCCATGTGGGCTTTGTTGCTTCTCAGCTAGATGGCCGCTATTTATCTTCAAGCCTTTAAGACCGCAGATGCTATATATTTTGATAGCCAGGCACCATCAGCTTTCTTTACCACATTTGCTTATGTACCCACTTTGTCTTCAGCAATCCTGTCAGGAAGGTGAGCATCCTGGAATGCCAGGTTAATAGAACAAAGTGTTCTTGCATTGAGGGAGTACTTGAGTAAAGGCCCAATGTATGCTACCTTAATACTAAACCAATAAATATATGTACCTAGATCTATTTCCCCATAATTGTATGTAAATATATTTACATATGTACATGCCTGTATTTAGACCTCTATAAAAGTCCTTTGCCTCCTAGTTCTTTCTTCTATTTCCTTTTACTTTCTTCTTGTCCCACTATCATGTTCAGCCCTTCATTCAGGTTTCAATAATTCCTCTCAGTTACATTGCCCTTGATCAAGCCCTACCAGGCCTCCTACACCCTCCTTGCCATTGATTTTAGGTCGCTTGTTGTTCCCTTGTCCCTGGGTTAGTTAACACCCACTTCCTTTCCCCTGCCTCTCCCTTTCTCATGTTCCACACCCCCCCCCCCGACCCTGCCCTGGAAACTTCAGTCCCATTGCTTCCTCATACAGATTGTTTGATGTCAAATGGATCTTGGCTGAAAGCAGAGAATACTAGAGAGATATTTACTTGTGTTTTACTGACTATGCTAATGCATTTGATTCTGTGGACCATAACATACTACAGATAGTCTTGACAAGAATGAGAAACCCAGAATACTTCATTGTACTCATGTGGATTATATATATATGAAGCCGTTTTTAAAATCAAGAAAAGTATACATCAGGGTTGCATCCTCTCACAGTATTTATTTTATCTGTATGCTGAGCAAAGAATCAGAGAATCTGGATTATATGAAGAATAATATAGCATCAGGATTGGAGGAAGGCTTCTTAATAACGTGTGATGTGCAGATGCATAACCTTGCTTGCTGAAAGTAAGGGGACCTGGAAGTACTTGCTAACAAAAATCAAGGATTTCAGCCTTCAATATTGATTACAACTCAATGTAACGAAAACCAAGATCCTCACAACTGGCCAACAGGTAACATCATGAAAAACAGAGGAATGATTTAAGTTATCAAGGATATTGTCTTGTATGAATCCATAATCAATGCTCATGGAAGCTGCAATCAAGAGACCAAATGGCACAGTCATTGCACTGGGTAAATCTGCTGAACAGAACTTCTTTAGGGTGTTGAAAAGCAAGGAGGTGACTTTGAGGGCTAAGGAGCACCTGACCCAAGCCAGGGCATTTTCCATCGCTTCAGATGCATTTGAAAGTGGGGCACTGATAAGGACGATCAAAAAAAGAGTGGATGCATTTGAATTATGGTGCCGGTGAACAATAGTGGAGGTGCCATGGACAACCAAAAGAACAAACAGATCTGTCTTGGAAGAAGTACAGCCAGAATGCTCTTTAGGGGCAAGGATGGTGACACTTCATCTCATGTATATTGGACATGTTGTCAGGAGAGAAGGACATCATGCTTGGTGAAGTACAGGGGCAGCGAAAAAGAAGAAGGCTGGTGACACAGTGAATACGTAGATGGTCTCAAACTTAAGAACAGTGCGAGGCTGGCACAGGACTGGGCAGTGTTTAGGTCTGTTGTACACAGGGTCCCTCTGGGTTGAAACTGACTCCATGACACCTAACAACAACACCACCAACAGCAAGATATTCCCTTGGGTGACTTTTTCATATATTCACAGATATGTATCCATTGTCATAATTTGTAATATTTTCATTACCCTAAAAAGAAATTCTATACCCATTAACCATCAGTCCACAGATACATCATCCACTTGGCCCTTGTTGTTAGTTGACATTCAGTTGGTCTGACCCTTAGCAACACCATGTACAACAGAAGAAAGATTTCCCAATCTTGAAACATCCTCACTACTGTTGTTGTGCTAGCCACTGTGTCGATCAACCTTGCCAAGGGTATTCCTCTTTTTTGATGCCTTCTATTTGGCCAAGCAAGATGTCCTTTTCCATGGCTGGATTCTCCTAAGAACCTGCACAAAATATGTGAGATGAAGGCTCCCCATCCCTGTTTCTGTTTCCCAAGACAAATGTGCTTGTTCTCCTGGCAATTCATAGTGTTTTCAATATTCTATGACAGCCCCCTAACTCAAATGTGTCCATTTTCCGCAGTCTTCCCTGCTCATTTCCCAGCGCTCACGTGCATTAGACATGTGATGGCTTGCGCTATGCTCATCCCCAAAGTGACATCCTTTCTCTTCAACACATTAAAGAGATCGAATGAAGCAGATTTACCCATTCTTAATTCATAGTGTCTTTTGAAGTGCAACATTTTTTATTTTAATAGTTTTGTTTTACTTTTTCTTCTGTTGCTTTTATTTTTTTTCTCCTTTCATTCAGATTTTTGTTTTCTTTTTGTATTCTCTACATCATTGTTGGTTTGCCTATCTATGTAAGATAGGCATGGGAAGGAAGCCCGACTAGGAAGCAACAAGACCAGTGGTTCTGGAGGAGGAGGGGGAGGCAGGGGAAGGAAGTGGGGAGCAAACAACATGATAGACAGGGGAACAACTAGGGAATTAAATATAACAAGGATGACGTAGAGAGCCTGGGGTGTTGGAGCAACAGCAATCTATCTGAGAGGAATTACAAAGAGGCAGAAGAAGGGCAAATGTGATGGTGGGGCAGGAAGAAGGTAAAGGAAGCAGAGGAAAGATCTAGGAAGCAACACTAAGGATAGAGGTATAAACATAGGTATGCATTTATGTAAATATATTAATTCAAAAATAGAGGTATTGACATAGGTACATATATTTATATGACAGTACATTGAGGAAGCAGACAGACTTGGGCCTCTGCTCAAGCCCTCCCTCAATGCAAGAACACTTTGTTCTAACAACCTAGCATTCTGTGATGTTCACCCTCCCGGCATGATCTTTGAAGATAAAATTGGTGCACAAGCAAATGTGGTGAAGAAAGTGGATGGTGCCTGGCTATCAAAAGATATAGCACCTGGGGCCTTAAAAGCTTGAAGTTAACAAGCAGCCATCTAACAGAGAAGCAACAAAGTCCACATGGAAGAAGCACACCAGCCTGTGCAATTATGAGGTGTTGACGGGATCAGGTAGCAGGCTTCAGAAGACCACAAACAAACAACCATATTGTTGAGAATGAGAGGGGTTAGAGAAGAGACTTGAAGCCCATCGGTAGACAATGGGACATCCCTTCACAGAAGGGTCGAAAGGAAGGGATAAGTCAACCAGGGTGAAGTACAGCACTGATGAAGCACACAATATTCCTCTGGTTCCTTGAGGCTTCCTCATCCTCCTCTATCAGGACTCCAGTCTGGTCTTTCACTGTGGCTAGGCCAGAGCATGTACAGGTTTACCTGTACACAGGTACAGGTAAGAGCTAAGGACACACAAAATGCAGGTCAGGTAAACCCCTCAGGAACAGAAATGGGAGTAGTCCTACCAAGAAGGTAGGGGGAAGGTAGGGAGAGAAGAAACCGCGGGGGAAGGGAGCCTGCGGTCGGTGTAAGATATGAAAATAATAATAATTTATAATTTATCAAGGAGACATGAAGGGGGCAGGGGGTGGGTGTGGGTAAAAGAGGAGCTGATACCAAGGGCTCAAATAGAATGTGAAAGTTTAGAAAATAATGATGGCAACATATGTACACATATACTTGATACAATTGATGTATGGATTGTTATAAAAGATGTAAGAGCCCCCGATAAAATGATGTTTAAAAAAGAAACTATTGTCTAATCCACTGTTGTGGAATTTTATAGTTGTAGCTCTTGCAGTAGGTTCTGTGTACTTTGAGTTACTTTTGTGTATGATGTAAGGCTCAGCGTCACTACTTTGCAGTTATCTATGGAGCAGGTGTATTCTGCAGACACGGGGTCACTTGAGTCAGAATCAACTTGAGTGTAAATTAATAGCAACCCAGTTGTCTGAGCTCCATTTGTTGAAAAGCCTATTCTTGAACTGGTTGCTGTAAATATAGGTTTATTTTTGAGCTCCCAATTGTTTGGGCTGGGTGTGGACAATGCAGTCACCTGCTCTAGCTCTCCTGAAAGATGGCCTGCTGGATTGTGCAGCCTCCCCCCCCCCCTCCACCTCCCGCTTCTCAAGCCCAGAGCTGGCCTGTGCTGTCCCTGCCTCCAGCGTTCCAAGGAGCTTATCTCTCTGGGCCGGGTCTGTACACACCCTTCCCTCAGTGTTCCAGGATGACTTACTCAGAGACCACATCCTGACTCAGACCCTGCAGCTGCTGCACCAGAAGGCCCTCCTTCCCCTCATCAGCACATACAGCCTTGGCTCAAGCCCTATGTATGTCCCACCACCTCACAGCCAGGAGCGATTTCCCTGACCTAACTCGTTGGGTCTCAGAACCTGCCCGGGGGCTCAAGATGCCCCAACTTTCTCTGCTCTCCCTTCCCTCCCGGGAGTTCTTTCCCTGCCCCACTACAATCTTTCTCAACTCACATTCCTGGCTAAATTCTATCTCTGTTCCACACCTCCCTCGCCAACCTCTCATCTTGGTGCCGAAAGACTCAGGACCAACAGGAGGGGCCTCGGTGCTGCCCTGGCCTTCCTCTGGCCGGTGCACAGCCCCGTCCTCCATTTTCAATTTCTCACCAATGTTATCCCATTGATCTATATGTCTGTCTTTCTGCTAGTCCCACATTATCTGGATTTTTGTAGTTTTGTGGTAAGTTTTGAAATCAGAAAGTATGAGTCCTGTACTTGAAGAATTTTTACTTTTCAAGGTTGTTTTGACTACTGTGGGTCTTTTAGAATTCCATATGAATTTGGGAGTCTGTCAATTTCATCAGGAGTCAGAAGGAATTTGAAAGGGATTACATGAAATGTGTTGCTTAATTTAGTATCGCCACCTTAACAGTAAGTTTTGTAAATGTCTAGAAAAGAACGATGGGCTATATGTACAAATATGTCAGATACAATTGATGTATGGTTTGTAACAAGAGTTGTAAGAGCCTCCAATAATACGATTAAACAAACAAACAAACAAAAACCAGTAAGTCTTCTGATCCACGAGCAGGAAATAGCTCTTCCTTTCCTTGGGTCTTTAACCTTTTCCAACCGTGTTTTGTAGTTCAGAGGTTTACACTCTTATTAAACTTATTCCTATGTATTTTATTACTTTTATACTATTATTGTCCGTGGGTTTTTTGTCTTCATTAAATTTCAGTTAAAACATACTATTGAAATAAACTTTACCTGTTTGTTTTCTTTTAAATCGTGGCGAATAAAAGTTTTAAATTACATAGATGGCTTGTATTGTATTTTCAGTGGCTAGCGCTGTTCTTGAATAAAGAGCTGAAAAGCACATTCAACAAAAGGCCTTATCCTGAGTGAGTCGGGAGTGTTGGTGGCTTCACACCTCTGGAGCTACATTTGTGTTGAATTTTTCTCTATCATAAAAAGCACGAGTCTTGAAGAGCTTCTGACTCTAGTCTGAGAAAACATGTATAACCTTGTCCATGCTCTACTGGAGGGGATTTAAGGAGATATAACCTGCAGATATTTCTCAGCTCCTGGGCACACATGGGGAATACAAGTGATATTGTCTGAGCCCAGGCATGAATAAAACAGGAAAGGATCAGGAAAAACAGCTCATGCTGACTGTGTCAAACCTTGCCCAGTGGTGTGTCCAGGAAAAGAAAGGATAGTGCACTGGCGCTTGCTCACCTGGCCTGCGTTTGCTCACCTGCACCACTCCCAGCCATGGCCAGCAACTGGCATTCCCAGGAAGGCGGCACGGCCCTTTCCTCTCAGGCCAAGGGGCCTCAAACTTTTTAAATGGGGCCAGTTCATTGTCCCTCAGACCCGTTGGAGGGCCGGACTATAGTTGTTTTTTTTTTTAAAAAAAGCTATGAACAAATTCCTATGCACACTGCACATATCTTATTTTGAAGTTAAAAACCAAACAGGGCAAATACACCCGGTGGACTGGATAAATGTCCTCAGCCGGTGGCATGTGGCCCGCGCGCTGCAGTTTGAGGACACGTCTCAGGCCTTGGTGGCTGTACTTCCCAACAGCACTGCTCTTCAGTTACTTGAGTCTAGTCCAGACAGCCAAATGGCTGGTACAAGGTCGTACAAGGGGCAAGTCACGAAGACACACAATTAGTGAGTCAGTTTTCTGACACACCACCACCGACATGCCAACTGCCATAGAGCTGATTCCGACATACAGCAAGCCTGTCTGGGGCTCAGTTCTGCAGTCGGCAGCCCCTCAAGAAACTTATCTCGGATTGCAGACGTTGCGCATGCCCCTGCTGTTTGTGTGACATTCCCTTCCCAGAACTGAAGCGGGATCATTTATTTACCTTTTGACACCACAGACGCTAAGCTTGTTGAGCAGTGAAAAAGAAAGTTTGCTAACATGGGATGTCTCCTGCATTGCCTGGGGTGATGCATTGGTGGAGGGAGGGAGGGAGGGCAAGGAGGGAGGACAGTCCTCCTTCCTTCTTTAGGCTACTTAGATGACGTTAGTGTGGATCTTCTTCACTTAAAGAAAAGTGACTTTTAAGAGTATCAGGTTTTGTCAGGAAAGTCTTCTCTGTGAATTGACACTGTCGGATATGCATTAGACTGCTAACCACAAGGCCGTGGGTTCATACCTACCATCTGCTCCTGGGAAGAAAGACGAGGCTACCTGCTCCCCTAAAGAATGACAGCCTTAGAAACCCCTTAGAGCAGTGGTTCTCGACCCTTTAATACAGTTCCTCATGTAGTGGTGGCCCCTAAACCATAACAATATTTTCATTGCTACTTCATCACTGTAATTTGACTACTGTAATGAATCGAGCCCTGTGAAAGGGTCCTTCAACCCCCCTGTGAAAGGGTCATGGCCCACAGGTTGAGAACCGCTGCCTTATAGAGTTGCTCTGAGTCAGAACCAACCCTATGGCGTGGGTATCAGAACGTTGACCCACTAGTTGGCTTTGCTACTGACTCATCGGATGACCTTGTACAAGTCACCTGACTTCTCTGGACTGCCATCCTCATCTGTAAGAGGAGAGGGTGGAACTGTGGAAGTGCCAACTGGCTCCTTCTAACTCCAATCTTCCGTGAGACCTGGTAAACAGGGCAGGGCTTCATTTCAAATGTAGGCTCCCTTCCAGACAAACACTTCAGCAGAACAGCTGCGATCCCCAACCTCTGGCAGGGGCCTCTGCCTCCCTCCCCCCTCCACCATTCTAAGCAAATATTAATAGCCAAGGACCTCGCTGCGTGTGGTTTTTAATAGAATCCCATTTCAGTCCATTTAGAGAGGGCCTTTTCTTGCTGACTTGGTCATTTGAGCTCTGCCATGCCTGATGGGCCGAAAGTATTTTTGCCGTCTCGGGTCCCCAAGCTGGGCCGGTGGTGAAGGCACACAGCTGGTGGAAGCAGGGAACGATGGCATTTCAGTCGGCTCTTCTGACCGCACAGCCAGTCTTGTCTGCCCTGCCTTGAGGCATGGGACAGGGACAGCAGGGGTGGTGGAAGGGGGGCGGGCAGTGGCCACTCTCTCCCTTGACAACCAGCTCTCCTCGCAGCTCAGTGGTGCCGTCTTCTGGGTAGACTAGCAGTAGAAAAAATGATGGTGGTTTTCAGATGTAGCTAGAACATGGTTTGGGAAAACAAATCATTAAAAACGACCACCAGAATGCTTTTCCTTGATGGATGTGCTATCTTCCACGTGGGATGGGACATGGAATTTCCCGCCTCCTAAATCGGCAAGGGCTTGCATTTCAGGATCAGAGAGGAACCCAGGTACCCGCTGGAAAGGCCCTTCTTTTTGGAGTGCAGGTCATGGGAATGTGGAAGGCGAGCATGCAGGTACCGACAGTCCATAGTCATTTTCTAGAGATGAGACAGTGAGGCAGGGGAGGGGAAATGTTCATGGTGTGCTTATTTTGTGATGGGCCACTGAGCTATGAGACAATGATTTTAAAAAATTCTTCCAACAGCCTTTGCGACAGAACATTAAACCCACGCGGATAAAGAAAATGAGACTCAAAAAGTGTTAAGCGACTCCCCAAAAGCCATAGTCAGTAGATGTCAGAATGGGGATTCCAACTCCCTCCATTTATTCTAAAGGGTTGCATGATTTAAAAAGGGGAAGCCTGCTGCTAGGACTACAGCCACGGTGGCTTAATTTGGCTGCCCGTCAGAATCCTAAGACATTCCAACACAACTCCACCTGGAACCCTATCCCCATCAGTCTGATTCCGTGGTTCTGAAGTAGAGTCTGAGATGATGTAGTTCTATAAAGCTCTCATATGATTTTGATGGTCTGTTTGGGGAAGAATATAGCATTGGAACATGTGTGTGTGTGTGTGGTGGGGGGGGGGGGGGGGGTTCCCTCCTGATCTGACTCTCCTTGGATTTCTTGTTCAACTCTCAGAAGTAACATTTCTCAAGGAATTGCCACTGAATTTGATAGTCAGCCCAGGCGCTATGCTTAATCCTTTAGTGAGTACCTACTAAGCAGGTGCCCTGCTGGCACAGAGGGGTTACTTACTGGGTTGCTAACTGCCAAGTCAGGAGTTTGAACCCACCAGTTGACCCTTGAGAGGAAGATGAGGCTCTCAATATATCCCAGGCAGATATATAGCTTTGGAAACACAAAGGGGAAGTTCTATGTGGTTGCTTTGAGTCAGAATCAACTCAGGGGCATGGGGTTTCTTGTCCTGACTAGATATTGGGCTAGGTGTCCTGGCTGCAAAGATGAACCGACCACAGCAGCTCCTGGAGAAATTTACAGCTGGAGAGGGACACCGAAATGCAGATGCTGTTCTAACGCGTGGCGAAACCCCATGTATCAGAGTCAAGCTGTAGTCCATGGGGCTTTCGATGTCTCTGACTTTCCAGAAGGCCTGTCTCCCCAGGCACATCTGGGAAGATTGTGGGCTTAGCCATTTGTGCTACTCAAGGACTTCTGAAATGTAAATAGGACATGGTAATGCCTTGTGGGAAAGGCTTGGCAGAGGAAGGCCCTGGAGTGCAGATGACGGATGGGCTCACGCATGTTTCCAGGGGTGGTACCCAAGTCAAGCGACTCCAGCAAGGCAAAGGAAGGGCTGAAGAGGGAGGGGAATGGCTCAGGGGCTGAGCTGGACGGGCTCAAGGAGGCCCAAGAAACCGTGCAGTTGTCGATTGCAGGGGTACTCGGGGAGAGATAGGAGGTGAGCCCGCGGAAGTGGCTGGAGGAAGCTCACATGCCAGGCTAGGGAGTTTATCTGAAAAGTGATGCGGAGCCATACAGAGTGACAGGAATGACAGGAGCCATACAGAGTGACAGGAGTCACAGAGGGCAGTGAGGGGCAGGATCAGATTGTGTTTTTGAAGGCTCATTCGAATGGAAATGAGAGGATGAACGGTAAGGAGGGGCAAGCTGGCAACAAAGGGACACATTAATTCCAGATCAAGAATTTATGTATGTCAAAAAGCACCATAAGCAAAATTTGAAAGCAAAGCACTTAGACAGCATATCTGCAGCATTTTTGGACACAATATGAATAAAATTCCTTATTAATAGTAAAGATAAACATACCAATCTCAGAATTCACAAAGGAAGAAGTACAAATGGTCAGTACGCATACGAAACCGTTATGCACCGATAATAAAAGGGAAATGAGGTGATTCTGCCCATCGAGCTGATGAGCTTGGATAGTGGCTGACACCCGGTGTTCGTGAGGCTGCAGCGCTGGGCACTCCTGGAACTGCCCCGGCAGAGGGCTTTCCGGGCGGCCACTGGGAACCTGTAGAAGTATTCCTTACAGCCAGGACATTTCCTTTCTTGGATTTTACTCTAAGGAAATCACCACAGATGTTTGTGTGCATGTATCTTGGTAGAAGAGGGTAAGCGGCAACATTATTTACACTAAAAAAAAGGGACCAAATGAACTCATGATTAGGGCACTTGGTTACAAAGTGAGGGTCTATCCATATGCTGAGGATACTCTTGAGGAAGTTGGAGAGACATGCAAAAAATGCTCATAATACGTTAAGTGAAGTCACACAAATGGGAAAGCATGTGCCCAACATGCTGCTGTTTGTGTGTGGTAAGAGAGTATCTATGCATACGTATTTGGAAATGCGTAAGCATCTCTGGAAGGATGTACAGGTAACCGGAGGGAAGCTGGGTGGCTGGTAGACATACTAACAGGGCAGGAGGGAGATGTTCTTACTGTAGAGTCTACTTTTTGAATTTTAATCTGTGTATGCATTATAGATGCTAAACTATCAAAACCCCTTTTGAAAGGCAGGTTCCTAAAGAGGAAACAGTGTGATTCCACTTTTGTTTAAAGGAAACAAAACTATGTGTCTGTGTAGGTGGGCATTTGTATCTGAGGAAACCAACAGGTACAATGGAAAGGATCACAATGCTTATCTTGAGTGGTACAATAATGGGAAGAGTTTTACCTTCAATTAAAAACAACAAACAATCAAACCCCGGCAATAGATGTTTGATGCTTTCATCGTTAAAGTAAAACCCTTCAACCCAAGAGTATCCTAAACATCCAAGCAGATCGCAGCACAGGTCAGGCCAGGATTTTTTGTATCGCAGGTGCAGCGCAGCAGTGATGTCGTCCAACACAGTGTGTGATTCACTGACAGTCCTTTTGGAGAGGGGTGGGTGGGGAGAAGGAGGCTGAAGACTGGGTGAGGTGAAAGGCTAGATTTTGCTTAAAAGTTCTCCGCAGCTTCTGTTGAGCAAATGTATAGCTAGTTCAGTCGCCCCACCCCTCCACATCCCCCCTCAATACCCCAGGCAGCTTTGATGGTCTGCATCATGGAACTACGGGGCAGTGGACAGAGTTCCTTAAGCATGTACATCGAAGTCGTCAGAAAAGCAGGTGGACTGTACATTTTTTTCCTCTCTGAGTTCCTTTCGCCACGGGGCTGCAATAATCTTATTCCCATGTGTTCAGCCCTACCCCCACCTTACTCCTTTGGGTAAGACATCGCTTCTTGTTGGGGATAGTTCCTCCACGTCTTTCCTGAAGTCCTGAAGACCAAAGGAAGAGCGTGTCCATTGGAATAGGCTATGGGAGACCCTTCTGACCTCCTTCATCCTTTAGAATGTAAAGGCTAGATGCAAACATGCACTCCGTCGACTCGCTTTCTGGGTAGGAGGTCTAAGGCGAGACATTTCCCACACAGGCCTCTGCTACGCTCTCAGGGTGGGACCAAACGGAGTCTTGTGAAGTCATTTTGGAGAGAGAGGTCCGAGAAAAGGACATGGTAGAGAATGCAGTAGCTGGAACCTCTTTGTCCCTTTCCTAGAAGGTGACCTATAGACATGCCACTGTGGACCCCCGAGTAGTTCCAGTACCTTCCTGCAGCCCCCACTGAAAGCGCTTGAGTCATCAAGTGAATGTAATGTGGGCCCCTGGGCAGCGAGAGGGTCCTGCCGAGGCAGAACCACTGATTACAACCGAGAACCCTTAATTACCTTGCTGTGTCCTTTTGGTCTCTAATTGTGACTCTCCCCTGATGCGGAGGCTGGAGTGAAGGATGCTACGTGGGTTGAGCGGATCATGCTGGCCCATCAGCAAGTCGGACAAACCAACCGCAAAAGTACGTGTTGGGTCCCAGCTGTCTTTCCCTGGCCGACCACTGCTCTGATCGCTAGGGCGTCTTATCTCAGGACCGTTTTCTGCGTGAGGATGACGGCAAGCGTCAGCCCCTGTATCGATGCTAAAATGCTCATGGCTGGTCATCTTCTTGGACATCGTCCTGCTTTGGAATGGCTGGAACTGCCCCACTTAAGACTTTGTGCAGCGGCAACTCGGGGAGAGAGAAGGGCTAGCTAGGGCTCTCGAGTCAGGGAGTCCCCTTCCTCGCTCTACCACTTAGTGGACGCCGCCACAGAACAGTGCCTATTTCTGGGTGTCGATTTTCTTATTCATACTGTGGGAATAGAATCGCGCAGGGTAAGGATGAGAGAGAAATGCGGTTATGTGGGTGAGGATATGCGGATAGTGCATTTAATAAATGCCAACGATGAAATTATTGCATCTGCATATATTTTAGTTACGCAACATCGTCTCTTCCACTAGTTACATGAAAAAAAATACACGAAAGTGCATTGAAAAGTTTAAAGCATCATATAAATTAAAGGTGCCCTTGGTAATAATCGCATGGGCCTATTTCTCAGTTCGTCTCTCACCTTGGGGGTTGGGGCTGCATCGGCTGCCCCAAGCATCCTGCCCTCTGATGGGCGAACAGGAAGCCCTCCGACAACGCTGCGTGTTAGACTGCAGCGGCATGGCACAGAGGAGCGAGCATGGCTAACAGGAGACGGGGCTGGAAGGAAATCAGTTTAAGGCAGGAGAGCCCGTCTGCGATCACAAGTTGCTTCATCCAACCAGTATTTGTTGAACACATTCTACACGCTGGATGCTGAGCTCGGATCGGACCATCAAAAGGAGGCTGTCCAAGTCTCCCGCTCACCTGCCCAGAGTGGCTGCTTTGCTCCTGTGGGGAGCACTCAGCGACCAGCCTACAGGTTAGTGGTTAGAACCCACTGTGGCCGCCTCAGAAGGCAGGCCTGGCAGTCTGCTTCCTAAAGGTCACCAGCGTGAAAATCTAATGGAGCCGATCTATGCTACACGCTCCACACACGGGGTTACCAGGATCCCAAGCGAGTCCGCGGCAACTAACAAGAAGGGTCGGCCAAGTCAAGCCACCGGGCATCTCCGCAGTCGCAGCCCACTCCAGACTGGCGAGGGCTGCCGCCAAGGTTACTTGCCACCAGACAAACAGCTAAGTGCTACATGTGCAGCTCCATCTGCTTGGCCGTAACCAGCTCGAGCGGAGGGCTAGACGGGGGAGTTAAAGTGAGAGACTGAGCTGCTTCCAACAGAAATGACAGGAACTAATGCCTGTGTATTTTTGTTTACAAGTTATCAGTCCCCAACTCAAGTCCCTAATCTAAACAGTGCTCTGTCCACTCGGTGTCATCTCTCCTCCCCTCCCCGCCATCTGCATGGTGTGCCCTGCTCCAGCCCTGGCCCACTTCCTCCTGTCCTTTTGCTGCTCAGCTGCCGGCTGGGTGGGAGGAGAGGCGCGTGGTATGTGCGGTCGCCGGAGGCCACTGAGAGTGGGCTTTGGTGGCATGTGAACCCTGGCCAAGTCTTGGATCTCTGGGGGGGAGGGGGGGAGAAGAAAGTTTACAAGCCAAGACAGTAAGGGAGGGAGGGAGGCCGGAGCTGAGGTTACTAAGAGGGACTCCAATGCATAAATTCTGAGTCTTAGGTTGGCTTCACCAATGCTTCTGGTGTTTGCCTCCTCTCTGGACATGCCACCGTTGGCTTGAGATGCTCTCATCTGTCAGGAGGGGATAGAAAGACTGAGCCGGTGGTCTCGGGGCCTGCTGCCTTCTGAGACGGTCTATGTGCCAGGCCCTGCCTCTGTCAGCAGCACTGGCCTAGCTCAAAGGCCCAACACCACTCCCGATCTGTGAGACTCCTTTCCAGCTATGTGACTGATCTGCTAAAGAAAGGGATTCTCTCTCCTTTCACGTAAGGAAGAGACGAAGAGCCGAAGGGCAGTGGAGGAAGGAGAGGGGCACGGGTAGAGGTGGGGAGAGCAGGGCAGACCCAGGGAGGGGGCTCTCCACGGGGGTGTGGAAGTTGCAGGTCACACGTGTGCGCAGCTCTGTAGAGGCGTCTGATTACATGGCTTCTCTTTCTCTCTGGGAGCACCTGCTGAGCTTCATTTCTGTCAGCTGGATATACCGAATCACGTTGGTGTCTGTGGGGAAAGAAACATCTTTCAGGCCACTTCTGATGAGCGGGGAAGAAGCACGTCTACAGAGAAGCCGGCTAGAACCGCGCGTGCAAATAACGGGCCAGCCAGACCCCCTTCACCAGAGTGCTTCTGCCTGTGGACAAGGAACCAGAATGTCGACCTTCTCGTTTAACCGCCTCCCCTCGGCAAATGTGGCACTGACCACTGTGACCCAAGAGGCAGCAATGAGGGTGAGTTTCTGAAGGCAAATCGGGTGCAGGAGCATCCCCAGCCATCCCTGAGTCGGCGTACCTGGAGCTTAACCTCAGGCAGGTGACCAGCTTCACCCCAGAGCCTGCTGTTCTGTCTGTTAAGAAACAGCCTCCGCTTCAAGTGTTCGCTTGGGGGTAGGTTTAGCTACCTTCATTATCTGTGGCGTGGCATCCTCCTTGCGACCCCACAAGGCACGCATCTGTTTCTTCTCCATGGCCAAAAGGAACGCTGAGCTTTGGAGATTGGGAAACAGGACCAAGGATTGATGCCTGCCTGCCAGCCTGCCTCCCCCAAGGGTAATAAATCATCCCTTCCTCCAAAAGCTGCCGCCAGGACCAAGGCAGACACGAACAAAAGTGCCTGCCACGAGGATCAATACCTCCTCGCCCGACTTGTCTTTTTTTTACTTGAAGACTTTAAAATGCTCCGCTGTCTCATTTTTGTCCTCACGGAGTCAGAAAACCTCTGACCCCGGACCGAGGCATGGCTCCCAATTCAAGCCCTTTAAGGACCAGCATGGGATGATTCTGAAAGGCTGCCACGGCCCTGCACAGAGCAGGACACAGGCCTTCGAGGGCTGCCTGGGGTGCTTACAGGCAGGAACGCTGTACAGAAATGCTCGGAAGGGCTTGGTACGGCGCCCAGGACAGTGCTGTCACGAGCAGGGGCTCAGAAACACGGTGTCCGGTGCACCCGGGTCTCGGGCCTCAGAGTTGACGGAGTGGGATGTAGACGAGAAAGCAAACCGCCAACTCACTTCAACAAAGCCAACCACGGCCTTAAGAAAGGGAAAGCAAACGGATAGGCTGTGTGCTAACGGATCCCATCGTTCTGACAGGAATTTGGTAGAAGGAAAATTGTATTTTAAAAAGAAAGAACAGCACTCGTATCTAGTCACAGTTGTTGTTTAAACGCTCCCTTAACTCCTCAGAGAGCTGGGCCACCGCCCACTCTGTCCTTCCACTCGGCGTCCTCCGCTCTAGAGCACTCACCGCTCTGTCCGGGTCAGTTCTGGCTCAGGGCCATGCTCCAAGGGCATGCCTCCTGGGTGTTCTAGGCGGTAATCCTTTTGTAAAAATTTACTTTTAATTGGTCATGAAAACAGATAACATCCCGTAGTTCAATCATGTCGAGCAGAATTGTACAATGGCTGCTGCCGTCGGTTTCCAAACCAGGCGGTCATCCTTCTGCAAGCATGTCACCAGCCCTTTCATAGCACTGATCGTTCCTGAATATTACCTGTTTACGTATCCATCTGTTTATTTCCACTTTCTCCCGGTAGAGCATAAACTTCTAGAGGGACAGCGACTATCTTCTGTCCCCTGCCGCACACCGAGCACCCGAGTAGTGCCAGGCTCACCGTTCAATAAATATAAGAATGAATGAGTGGGTGAGATGGTGGATTGGGTTTAAGTGAAGGGTATAGAAGATACGTGCTCTATGGAAAATAGAGCCCTGGTGAGATAGTGGTCAGATGCTGGGCTGCTAACCACAAGGTCAGCAGTTCGAAGCCATCAGCTGTCCTGTGGGAGAAAGCCAGGCTTTCTACTCCTGTAAGGAGCGACAGTCTTGGAAACCTACAGGAGCACTTGGACCCTGTCCTATAGGGTGGCTCTGAGGCAGCATCAACTCAATAGCAGTGAGTGCTTATTTTGGTTTGGTTTTTGAAGGAACAGAGTAGGACCAGAGAGGTCAGCATGCTACCTGGAAATACTGGCTTAACAGAAGTGTGAGCTGATGGAGGGTCGAGATCAAGGCTTCTCATAGCTCGTGGAGGGCAGAGACCAGCATCCTCATATATATTCCTGCTATGCCAAACAAGACTTGCCGAATGCAGAGGGAGAATTCCATGCGTACTTACTGCTTGACTCTGGTTGGAAAAGACAAAGTATTGTGCCCTCCACTTGAAGAGAAGCAGCACCATGCTCCTTGTAACTCAGACCTCAAGCAGCTGCATGGGTGTGTGTGGCCCTCACTCGAGATGCCTGTGCCACCCTCTCTGCCCCCCCCCCAACCCGTGGACCCCAGCCACCCTGATGAGAAGCCCCGGGTGAGACGTTGGAGCGGGGGAGAAGAAGACAGCAATGGCTGCCTTACCTGTTGGCTGCCGGGTCCTTGCTTCTTTCAGGTAATAGAGTGCTTTGTCATAGTCCCCAAGGTGGTAGAAGGCCACGCCTGACCGGTAAAGAGCCTTGAAGTTCTCCCCTTCCTTCTTCAGGACTTTGAGGCAATATTCTTTGACCCGCTCGTAGTTCACGAGCTCAGCCTGGAGCAGGCAGGCTGCGGAAGGAGGGAGAGGAACGGGGACAGCCGTCAACACAAAGGGGACAAGGTGCTGAGGGGAGCGCCTTCATTCTTTCACCGGGAGAAGGGTTAGCAATGTGGGGTGATGGTTTAGACCACACGGCTTGTTATCAAAGGATTCCAGGTCCCAAGGCCACTGCCGTCATGAACAAGCCATGCGACCCTGAGTCAGGGACTCAGCCGGGCTGAGCTTTAAGGGGGAAATTCTGATAAATCAACATGGTTGATGCTAGTTGAAGGGGAAGCGGAGGCTCAGTGGTAGAATTCTCATCTTCCTGGTGGGAGACGTGGGTTCAGTCCTCAGCCAAAGCACCCCAAGGCCAAGGTCAAGGGAGGTCTGTGTAAGGCTATGCTGCTGAGCAGCCTGCAGGGTCGCTGACGTCTAGGCTAGGAAGAAAGCTACTGCAGACCAACCACTGCAAACCTGACGATCCCCATGGTCCAATCAGTAGCCATTCACGGGGACGGGTAGTGTTTGGTCCTATTGTGCATGGTTGTCCAGGAGCCAGGGGCTGACTCAAACACATGACGTTAACCTTGTGTCAGATGCTGGTCTCACTGCTCTGCATTCAGTGCCTGATGTCAGTCTCGGAACATGATGACCCAGGTACAATTATTACTGAGGCCCAAGGTAATCCCCCAAGTTGGCATCATTGGAAAGAGGCAAGTCTGGGATTGAGATAACAGCCGCCTGGCTCCAGAATCTAACTTCTTCCTTACAGAGTTGTTGAGGGGATTATATGAAATAATGGCTAGAAAGAACTTCACCTAGTGTGGTGAGGTGAAATTTCTTAATATGGCTTTTTGGTTCGTGTCTCTGTAACTTCCACCACATGACTGAGTGGGACCATGCAAACAGGGTGTGCGTGACACTAATAGAGGACATTGATCACTTTCGGTTTCCACTCCACTGGCTGTCAGCATCAGCCATCTCATAAGCAGGAAGAGAGAGAGACCTCCCAGGACCCTCAAGGAAGAAGAGGGACTAGAGGTGGAGGCTGGGACCAGAGGCCGCAGCAGGGAGACATGGGATGGAGCAAAGGAGGCAGAGGCCAAGGCAAAGCCGAGGCAAGGAGACGATGAGCTAGAACAGAGGAGCCGTGCCAAGACTACGAGACTGTGAGGCAGGGCCGTGGGCTGGCTTCCTGGCCCACAGAGGCACGTGCCAGAGGACCGTGTTGAGGTTCAAAGAGAGACCCTTGGCTATTGGCTGAGGAGAGGTGCTTCGACGGACCAACTACTGTATCCGAAGTGCGTTCCGATGCTGGCTTGTGGTAAGAAACTCCCTCCATCACGAACGACTGTTGTCTGGGAGTTTGGTGTAGCCATTGCAACCAATTGTGATCAGCAGAAAAGTAGGGTGTCAGGGTGGGAAGGTTGGTGTCCGAATAAAGATGGACGGTGGAAGCCTATCTGACCTGTGCGTCCAGGCAAGAAGCCTTGGCCTGGCAATCCGCCGGTAGGCAGGAGGCCAGAGAGGGCTTCTGTGCCGCTGTAGCCTAGCAGGCATTCACAGCACTGCTCTCGTTGCCACGACAGCGACATTTGCTTCCAATTTCCTTCGGGTTCCCTTTCCGCTTCTGTCATGTTTGTCTCTGCAGGAGCCTTCTGATGGACCAGCGATCAGCCTCCTGCAGAGGCCTGGGCATCCTGGGCCAGAGGGAAAAGTTCAGCTGGTGGGTTCCTCTGGTGGGGACCCCTTTCCATTCCATAAAACAGCAATCCCCGAGGGAACTCGCTCCCCTTAAAGCTATCGCTCATCCACTCCAGCCTGGGAAGGGCCAACCCTGGAAAATAAAAGCTTATGTCTGGATCCCTGCCCTTCTGAGCCACTTCTTCCTCCATTCACTCATTCACTACTGATTTCCCAGGCATATGACACAAAGAGGTGTGTCATACACTTTGGAAGAATTACCAAAACCAAAAGGGGGTGGGGGTGGGGGAGAGGCATCTGTCTGCCTCTCCAAAGAGAACAGGGCAGGGATTTCGGTGCCAAACTGTTGCTTCCCGCCTCACCTAGCTGCTCTGGCTGGATGGGTGGAGAAGATGCCTTTGTTCTGTCCCTATGCACAGATTTCTCTCTCCTCGGAAGTACTATCTTTAGATGGAGGCCTACATGGATTTTAATCTCATATATATATATGATTGAATTTATATTAAGTATACATAGATTTAATTAGGTGATCATTTACAGCCCAGATCATCATCGAATCAATGTTTCAAAAATGATAGATTGCCTTTTTAGGGTGGGGAAATTCCCCAGGGTGTAAAACTAACCACTGGGAGCATCTTGAGGTGCACAGATCAGTGTTCAGTGCGCCCACAGTGCTGCGCCACCGCCACCGTTCTCGTTCAAAAGCATCTCTACGGCGCATCCATGAAGGGGTCGCCCCGGTCCCTCCTTGGAGAGCCAGTAAACTGAGCTTAATTTTTTTTTTAACTTTTGATTGTGAATTGGTGGGGAGGTTACATTTCAGATAATTAATTCTGTAATCAACAACTTAAACTATTTCTCAAGCCTCCCGATTGCTTGTCCTGCCTCTTTTTAAAGACTCTTCTTATACAACACTATCTCCTCTTTCACCCAAGTGAATGCCTGTCAGCCCTCTAGCCTAGTGCTGCCCCTCCCTCCCCTCCTTCCTCTGACCTTCATCTTAAAGGGGATCTAATGTCACTCTAGTTGGGGGGGGGGGCGTTGTTTGTTTGCTTGTTTTGACACTTTTAAAAAGTCCATAGACATCTGAATTGCTGAGTTCTTTTTAAGAGATGAGACTTTTCACTGCCCGCTTTGGGTAGCCAAACAAAAACAGCCTTTTGTGGGTGAGAAGGTGAGCCAGAGTAATCTCTCAGGGCTGAAGGTGTGAGAACCAGGAAGTGAAAGAGAATCAGCCCAGCTCAGCAAACTGACCCATCAGGTTTCACTGGCCAATGGGCAGGAAGCCAACAGTCATGGGCAGCCTCAGGCTGGCAAGAGGCAGCCTCCGTTTTGTGAGGAAAGAACCTGCAGTGAGGGATGTAGACTTTGGAGGGAGTGGTGGTGGTGGTGGAGGGCCTTGTGGTTCACGCTGTGCGGGAACCCTGGGATCCCACAGAGCTGATGCCACAAGCCCCTCCCCGTTTCCTCCTCCCCCGCTGTGGGTTTTGGATGGGTGGCGTGTCTGTGAAGGGCTTCTTACTGAACATCCTTGGGTGCTACCTGTGTGGGGCTGGTCTCCAACATCTACTCCCAGAGCTAAAGGCTTTCCTGTCTGTAGCTGCCACGTGCCCTGGATACCATCCTCCTGAGCTGGCGAGGCAGCAGCCCCCTTCCTGTCAGCCTTCCACTTTCAGACGGACGCTTCTGTTTCCTGACCAACCAGGTTGGGAAATGGACCTTTGTTTCTTCTACAAACAGGTTTGGAATGTCTAAGAATGGGGCTGCTGCAAGGAAGCAATGAAGCCTGGAAATGGAAACGCTCCCCACCCAAGAGCAGGCAGGCACTGGGTGCTGTTGACACGCTCCCCACCCAAGAGCAGGCAGGCACTCGGTGCTGTTGAGTCGGGCCTCCCTCATGCAGCCCCATGTGTGTGTGTGTGTGTGTGTGTGTGTGTGTGTGTGTGTGTGTGTCTGCGTGAGACTGGGCTCCACAGGATTTTCAACGTCAGAAGTGGCTGGCTGGGCCTTTCCTCCTGGGAGCTTCAAAGTAGAGCCAAGGCGGCCAACCTTTCCGTTAGCAACTGAGTGACTATGCCCAAGAGTAAACGGGACAATAGTAAGCAATTTCTGGAACTCAGATGATGAAAACGTTTCACATTCCCCTTCAGATGCAGTGGGAGCTGGGAAAACTTCCCCTGAGCCAATTCTGATTCATAGTGACTGGCTAGGTACCACAAATTCAAGGCTGGTGAGTGGATGATTATAGGGTGTAGCATCCTTGCTGACATGAGGTAGAGAGGTCAGAAGAGGAAGAAATCTAAAATGAGGTTGGGTCAAACTGGGTTACTCTCCTGAAAGTACTGGTCAGGGAGGTCAAATCAAGGAAAGGAGTCAAGGGTACCAGGCCAGAGCTCTTAAGGGGCAAAGGTGGCAGAAGAGATGAGTGAGAAGTGATCTTCCTTGTACCTGCAGCTGATTTTTAAATACTTGCTTTAGGTGGTTGCATTTCATCATCCTTGCATTCATCAACAAAAAGGGCATTTCCAGATCTATCTGGAAGTACAATGTGGCCTGTGATAGGATTATATCTATCCATTTTCAAGAAATCCAACCACTACAAGTATTCTTCGCATCAACCACTAGTGCTAGTGATGAAGAAACTGAAGAATTTTACTGTTTTCAGTCAGAAGTTCATCAAGCATGCTATCAAGATGCATTGATAATTAATAGCAATTGGAATGGAAAAGTTGGAATCAAAGAGGAAGGGCCAGAAGTTGGAAAATATGGCCTTAGAGATAGAAAGGAAGCCTGAGATCACATGGTAGAATCTTGCAAGACCAACAAACTGCTCATAGAAAATACCTTTCCTCAACAAGACAAAAGCCTATACACACGGACTTCCTCAGATGGAGTACACAGAAATCAAACTGACTACATCTGTGGGAAGACGTACTAGAGGATAAAGCTAGGCCAGGGGCTGACTGTGGAACAGACCATCAATTTTTCCTATGTAAGTTCAGGATAAAGCTGAAGAAATTGAAAACCAGTCCACGAGAGCCAAAATACAACCTTGAGTCTATCCCACCTGAATTTTGAGAAAGTCTCAAGATCAGATTTGACTCACTGAGCACTAATGACAGAGACCCCGTGAGCTGTGGGGTGACATCAAGAACATACTCATGAAGACAGCCAAGGTCGTTAATAAAGACAGGGAAGAAAGAAAAGGCCAACGTGGATGCCAGGAGAGACTTTGAAACTTGCTCTTCTTGGTAGGGTAGCTACGGCACACAGAGGAAATGATGACGTGAGAGAGCTGAACAGAACATCCCAAAGGACAGCTGAAAACATGAAGTAAAAGATTATAATGAAATGTGCAGCGGCCTAGTCAGAAAAGCGAACAGAAAGAACCTGCTCGGCCTATTTGAAAGAACTCAAACATTTCAAGCCTCGAGTTGCAGTCCCGAAAGATTTTATGGGGAATATTTTGAATGGTAGAAGAAGCATCCAAAGATGAAGGAAAGAATACACAGAGTCACTGAACACGAAAATGAACTGGTGGACATTCCACCATTTCAGGAAGTAGCATATGAGCAAGAACCGATGGTGCAGAAGGAAGAAGTTCAAGCTGCACTGAAAGCATTAACCAAAAACAAGGCTGGTGAAGCACTGGAATCATGCATTTGTCTATGCCAGCAAATTTAGAAGGCAGTTACTTGGCTAACTGCCTGGAAGAGATGCATATTTGTATAGCCGGAGATCTACGGAGAAACAAAACCCTTGAAGTGTACGTACGTATATATACAGAGAGGCTTGTATCTACACAGTTGTAGAAGCAGGCAAGTTCCAAGTTTGGGGTCAGGTGTCAAGTTGGAAGCATCCCTTGCCTCATGTAGTTGCTGGGGTTGATGGAACCAAGATTGGAAGGTCGGACAGAGAGCTTCTAGCTGCAAAGAACAATGAATCCAAGATTGGCAGCTAAAACGGTAGGCTTGAAAAGAGCAGATGACAAGCTAGATGAAGGATCCAGACCCCCAAAAAAGCAATGAAACCTTTCCACAGCTTTCACTTATATTGGAAGCAGGCCCCACTGCAAAGAGATCTCATCATGGGGGATTACTACTTCTTAATTACTAAGCCGCTGAGAATTCCAGCCCAGCAAAGTTGACAGAAAACCTTAAGTATCGCAGTCTCCCCCTTGTCACTTGGCACCTGTATGATTCTCCTCAAACCATTCACAACTTCCAGAGATCACCATAAAGTCATACCTGCACCTAACATGATACGAGGAACACACATACACAAACAAAAACACAGTAAACCATTTACATTTTATATCGGATACGTTAACAAAACAAAAATATTTGGTGCATGTTGTCGTTGTTAGAGACCTTGAGTTGGCTCTGACTCACAGTGACGCCTACGTATAACAGAACAAAACCCTGCCGGGTCCTACACGATCTTCACATCTGTTGGGAGGCTTGAGCCCATTGTTGTAGCCACTGTGTCAGTCCACCTTGTTAGAGGTCTGACTGTTTTCTGCTGACGTACTGCTTTTCTAAGCGTGGTGTCCAGGGCCTGGTCTCCCCTGCTAACATGTCCAAGACCATGATACCGAATCTCAGCATCTTCACGTCTGGGAGTAGTCTGGTTCTATTTCTTCCAAGACAGATTTGTTTGTTCTTTTGACAGTCTGTGGTACTTTCAATATTATTCACCAATACCATAATTCAAATGCATCAATTCTTCTTTTGTCTTCTTTACTCATTGCCCAACTTTCCCATGCATATAAAGCAATTAAAAATACTGTGAGTTGGGTCAGGAGCACCTTAGTCCTCAAAATGACATCCTTGCTCTTCAACACTCTGAAGAGGGCATGTGCAGCAGATTTGCTCAATGCAAGATACCATTTGATTTCCTCACTGCTGCTTCCATGAAGCTTGATTGATGATCCAAGAAAAATCCAATCCTTGACAACTTCAATAGTTCCTCTGTTTTCCGTGGTGTCGTCTACTGGTTCAGTTGTGAGAAATCTGGCTTTCTTTGCACTGGGTTGCTACCCATACTGAAGTCCGCATACCTTGATCTTCACCAGCAAGTGCTTCAAGTCCTTCTTGTTTTCAGCGAGCAAGATTGTGTCACCTGAATATTGAAGGTTGTTGATAAGTCTTCCTCCAACCCTGATGCCACATTCTTCTTCAGCTTTTCCAGTTGTTTGCTCAGTAGACAGGATGAATAAGGACGGTGAAAGGACTCAAAATGAGGACAGCTGAAAAAATATATACATATGGAATGTTCAATGTATGAATCTAGGAAAATTGGAAGTCATCATAAATGAAATGTAAAATACAATTTTGAATTCTCATAGATTCTACAGTTCTGGAGTCACAGAAGCTAGATGAACCTGAGACAATCTTGAAACTGTGGACAAAACTATGTCCTGAAGCCTTCTTGACACAAAGAAGCTGAAACCTCACTTCCATTGAGTTGATTCTGACTCAGTGAGGCTCAGGGCTAGGGGTGGAACTGCTGCCCCAGTAGCTTTCTGGGGCGGTCACGATTTTCGAGAGTGGAAAGCCTCATCTTTCTGCCAGAGTGGCTGCTGGTTTTGAACGGCTGGCTTTGCAGTTAGCAGTCTGATGCATAACCCACTCTGCCCCCAGAGATCCCAGGAAGTGGCTGCTGAGTTCAAAGGGCTGATCTTGTGGTTAGCAGCCCAAGGGGGAACCCATTACACCACAAGGATTCCTTAAAACAACAACAAACATCTGCTTTGAGCATGAGACTCTCAAAGTATTACCAACATGGGACCAAATTCACAGCAGTATCTTGGAAAATCAGATAAGAAGAGTAGGGAAGTACCTTCGTGTTAATGGGGAAAGCAATTGGGAAAAGGAGGGCAAAGACAATTTTATAACTCAAAAATATATAATTTATGTCCCTGAGCTGTACATGCAGAAACTGCTGACGTGTGGTGTGTGTTTTGCTGTCTCAATACAAACAACAAAAAATTTTTCAAAACAATTTTCCTCCCTGGGTCTGTGTTTCTCGTCTGTAAAATGAGGGCCTGAATCTTACCCAAGAATCTCTGCCATCTGTTTAAATAGAACAGCCTATGAATGCAAACATTTGCCACTAAATAGGAGGATGCAATCGTCTCACTGATTACTTTTCAAAAATAATTCCGTTCTTTCTGCTAATAACAGTGAGATAACTTGTACAAAACAATCATTCCTCGCCAGCTGGGTGGATATAGCCATCATGAAGCTCGGGTAGGACCAGGCAGCATATCATGTTGTTATGCCATGAGTCAGAGTTGCTCTGATAGCAATTTGCGTTTTTCTTTTTTAGCATAGAGTCTGGGTGTTCTGACATGGTTTTTCTTAAGGTAAGGTTCTGAGGCTGCCAATCATCCGTAGGAGAGGAAGCTGTTGAATCAGAAAAGCAGGGTCTTAGATCGAATGGATGGAGGACCTCGTTCCTGTCTGGCCTGGCCTCTGAGGGTGTATTCGGATTCAAGGATACAGGCATGTGGTGACAGAAACCTCTACAGTAGACACCTGGGGTCGGAGACGCTCATATTTAGAAGCGCCTTTGAATGGAATGTTATCCCCTTCTTAGCTTGCTGGTCTTCTGGAGTCTGGACACGTGCTATGGTGGCATCCGCCCTGCTGTGGAGAATGAAGACAAGCTTTTCTCTACACTTTACAGAAAGCATTAGAAGAGAAACCGGCTTCTGGGAGTCTGCTTTGGTGATGGCAGTAGGCCATGTGATTCACAAGAAAGAGTGAAATTTGGAGGACAATATGGGTGCTGCACATCTCCCATGTGGAGATTTCTTCTCCACAGCTGATGGAGGACAATTGGATAAGAAGAGCTATCCAGCTTTCCAACAGCTCCATGAAAAAAGGGGTTCAGTCAGAAAAAAGGAGAGAACCAGTCCCCTAAGGAGCCCCATTGTACCTTCTTGCACCTACATGGGGAAAGCATCAGTTCAGTGCCCCCCAGAGCAGGACCCATATTGAGATCCCAGGCCAAGAGACCTCAGGTTCTCCTTGCCTCCCAGCTCTGGCACCTGTTTTTGTTTTTGTTTCTCCTGGGGCATGCAGGGCGTAATGACTGCCTGGGCAAAATGCCACCCATTGGCATGAGATGAAGGGAAACCAGATGAGAGACAGAACACGTTCTTGTAACCACTGGCTTCTTCTTAGAGTTGCTTCACTTCTGTTTGTCTTTACTTGCTGAACAGAAGCAGGAGGTGGGTGAGAGGATGGACAGATCCACCTGGAGACCGGCAATAGAAGGAATCCACTCTGTGAACCTGGCTGGGCTCCCTCTGGCCATCTCTTTGGGAGGTGGACCCAGGAAGGGGCTACTGCACTGCATAGAGAGTGGTGCATGTACTTCCCCCAAGTTAAATGATTGGACTTGTTTTCACATTTCTTTCAAGGAGCAGTGGCATAAAGGTCAGGTCGGAGGGGCTTGGGCTTCTGCACAGTGGTAACTAATACTGAAGACGTTTGACAACAAGGGCAGGCCAGAGCCAAATTGGACAGGCACATGTGAGTTGTGCCAGTTCTGGGATGTTCTGGCTGAAGTTCAAGGTTGGACCTGCAGACATTATACTGGCCTATCATCTGAACTCCATCACTTACCATCGTTGGCCCTTGGGCAAGTTACTTCATCTCTTTGGGCCTCCTCTTTCCCATGTGTTAAATAAAGACAATACTCATGTTGTAAGAGCCCACGTGATGATTAAAGGAGGTAATTTATGTATGTTGTACATCTTACACCGTGCCAGCGACTCCCATATATTCCAAGAACCATCTTGAATAACAAGGCTGTCTGGCAAAGGGTAATAGCGACAGATCTGCAAGGAAGACCAGTTAATCCGACTGTTATTCAAATGTATGCACCAATCACTAAAGCCAATAATGAAGACATTGAAGTATTCTACTAGCTTATCTAGTCTGAAATTGATGAGACCTGTAATCAAAGTGCATTGATCATGATTGGGGATGGGAATGCCAAAGTTGGAATCAAAGAGGAAGGATTAGTAGTTGGAAAATATAATCTCGGGGATGGAACCGAAGCTGGAGAGCACATGAGAGAATTCTGCAAGACCAATGACTTCGTCACTGTACATAAAGGATGGCTGTACCTTTGGATCTCACCAGATGGAATAAACAGGAACCAAATTGACTATATCTGTGGGAAGAGAGATGGAGAAGGGCAGTATCATTGGATGAAATGAGGCCAGGGGCTGCCAGTGAAACTGACCATCAATTGCTCCTGTGCAAGTTCAGGTTGAAGCTGAAGATTATTAAAACAAGAGCTAAATTATAAATTTTTAGTTCATCTCTCTCAAGAATATATTTGACATATTGGATGCTAATGACTGAAGACCAGATGAGCTGTGGGATGACAGCAAGAATATCATACAGGAAGAAAGTAGAAGTTCACTTACAGACAAGAAAGGAAGACAAGACCAAAGGGAAGTCAGAAGAGACTCGGAAACATGCTCTTGAACACAGGGTAACTTAAGCAAATGGAAGAAACGGTCAAGTAAAACAGAACATTTCAAAGGGTAGTTCAAGAAGACAAAGCATGAAAAACGTACAAAGACCTGGATTTAAAAATCCAAAATGAAAGGCATGCTCAGTGTATATCAAGCTGAAAGAAAAAAAATAAATTCAAGCCTTGAGTTGTAATGCCAAAGGTTTCCTTGGGCAAATATTGAATGACACAGGAAGTCTCAGAAGAAGATGAAAAAATACACAGTCATTGTAAGAGGAAGAATTCGTCATTATTCATCAATCGGAAGGGGTAGCATATGATCGAGAACCAATCGTATTGAAGGAAGAAGTCCAAGCTGCACTGAAGCCATTAGGGAAAACCAAAGCTCCAGGAATTGACGGGATACCAGTAGAACTCTTTCAAAGAATGAGGCATCACTGGAAGCACTCCCTGGTCTACGGATGCTAAGAAATCCTGTGGACGGCTACCTGACCAAAATGATCAAATAATAATATCATTAGGAATCACATACAAGTAAAATTTTGCTGAATAGAATGTCAAAACAGATGCAACAGTAATGTGCCAGAAATTCGAGCTGGATTCAGAAGAGGACACGGAACAAGGGGTATTACTGCTGATGTCAGACGGGTCTTTTCTCAAAGCACAGACTACGAGAAGGAGGTTTCCCTGTGCTTTATTGTCTCTGCCAACGCATTTGACCCGTGGATCCCAACCAACTGTGGACACCGCTGAAAAGCACTTGATTGTGCGCATGTGGAAACTACACAGACCGAGAGGCAGCCCTTTGAACAGACAAGGTTAAAATCAAGAGATGTGTATGTCAAGGCTGTCCATGTACATGGAACAATACGTGGAGAGGCTGGCCCGCAGGAAGGGGAATGGGCATGAAGATGGGAGGAAGGCACCCTAAAAAGCTTTGCGGTGCAGACGGCACAACCTTGCCTGCGGAAAACAAGGAGGCCTTGAAAGACTTACTGATGAAAACCAAAGCCTGCAGCCTTCAGTGTGGATGACAATTCCATGTAAAGAAAGCAAAGACCTCACCCGTGGACCAATAGACAACATCATGATAAGCAGAAAAGATTGACGTTGTTAAGGATTGTACTTTATATTACTCTACTTACCCCCCCAGTCAACACTCACTAAGCAGCAGTTAGGAAATCAAAGGATGTACTGCCCTGGGCCAATCTGCGGCCAAAAGCCTCGTTAACGTGCTAAAGAGCCAAGGCGAAACCCCAGGACAGACACACGCCTGACCCAGCCCCGGTATGTTTAATCATCCCACATGCAGTGATGGCCGGATTGTGAATGAAGGCAAATTAGAATTGGTGTGTTTGGAATGGTGCTGGAGAAGAATACTAAAAGTCCCATGGAGTGCCACAGACCAAAGTCCCACGGAGTGCCACAAGACCAAAGTCCCATGGAGTGCCACAAGACCAAAGTCCCATGGAGTGCCACAGACCAAAGTCCCACGGAGTGCCACAGACCAAAGTCCCATGGAGTGCCACAAGACCAAAGTCCCATGGAGTGCCACAGACCAAAGTCCCACGGAGTGCCACAAGACCAAAGTCCCATGGAGTGCCACAAGACCAAAGTCCCATGGAGTGCCACAGACCAAAGTCCCACGGAGTGCCAGGACCAAAGTCCCACGGAGTGCCACAAGACCAAAGTCACATGGAGTGCCACAAGACCAAAGTCCCACGGAGTGCCACAAGACCAACGTTCTCTTGCCTCGGCAGGACAGCCAGAACACTGGTTGGAAGCAAGGACGGTAAGATCAAGTTATTGGAGAGGCCAGTTATCAGGAGAAGGCCCTCATGCTTAAGAAAGCAGAGGGCAGTGCAGAAGAGGAAGACCCTCGACAAGATGGACTGACACAGGGGCTGCGTAATGACCGCTGAGAGAACTGCCCGGGATCGGGCCACGTTTTGTTCTGTTGGACAAAGCGCGCCATGAGTTGCAGCTGACCGAACGGCTCCGAAAAACAACCTATCTGCAAGCCTGGCTTCACACAACTCATCTTGGAAGATGGTTTCAAGGTTTCTTTTCCAGAGAGAGTTCCTAGGCGGTATGAATGGTTAAGTGCTCGACTAGGAACCAAAAGATTGTTAGATCTAATCCACCCCATGGTGCCTCATAAGAAAGGTCTGGTGATCTATTCTAAACCATCACAGCCATCTAAACCTCGCAGAGTGCCCCGGTACTCTGAAAATACATGGGGTTCCAGGCGCCAGAACGGACTTGACGGCAACGGGTTTGGTTTGGTTTTTCGGTTGGTTTTCGACGGAGGTGTTATTGGAGAGTGCAGTGAAGTGTTAGGAGTGATTTCTCCATGAAGTTCTATATTCAGGAGTACAACGACCTATCCAATATCACTTTTCCCCGAAAGTACTGATATTGTCCCCCACCCCGGCCCCCGCCACTCAAATTCTTGCATTCACAGTTCAGAAAACAACTCATTTTTTTTATCTCCTAGTTTCTTTTATATGATGTAGGATGTACATAAAACTCACATTTACCCAAAATGTTTCCTAAAAGTAGGTTTGATGCTTGGTGTTAAGGACCAGTTTTCCTTTCAAAAGGGGAGCGGCCCTGTGTAGGGGAAGGGGTGTTATGTGCAGAAAATGACAAAAGCAGCATCACCGCCCAAAATGGGGATGAGGGAAAAGTGCCAGGATGGGCCCCTGGGCCTGCTCCCTTCTGCTCGACAGCCTCTGAGTCAGCACTGGGTTCCTCCCCTCTCCACTGACCTTCCACACAGAAAACACCAGTGCTCCCTGCCGCTGCCCTCAGTCTCCTCCAGCACCGTGAACGGGCTGCACATCGGAAACGGATGCCAGCTTAGTGGATGGGTAGGAAACAGACCCAAAGTCCCTGGGCTCCACTGGAGTCCTGGTAATTCCGTGCTAGAAACTCTAAAAATCGGTGCCAGCGGGAACATGAACACGCCTGGCTCCTGACTCAATTGGAGATGAGAGGGCCTATGACAGGAGGAGGAAGTGTTTTCAG
Source organism: Tenrec ecaudatus (assembly GCF_050624435.1). NCBI lineage: Eukaryota > Metazoa > Chordata > Mammalia > Afrosoricida > Tenrecidae > Tenrec > Tenrec ecaudatus. The sequence goes on from NC_134543.1 coordinate 33,789,093, forward strand.
AAGTTGTTGCACCGTTCAGATGCCGCCGAGCCTGTGGATGACAATCATATTCCCCGACTGACGTTTGTCTGTGTGTTCTGGGTTCAAAGACCTCACCATTCTGGGCTTCGAGGTGGAACCAAATGAAACCACTGCCATCAAATCTCTTCCAACTCCTACGGCCACTCAAGGCTGACGTTGGCAAACATGAAGGTCCTTGTGGTTTCCACCTGCCTTTTCCTTGACTTCTTTCTGGCAGGATGAAGGAAGTCAGTGCTCCCTAAATGGCAGAGATGGGAGTACCCGAAAAAGACCAGGGGTTCTCCCAGATTTCCGTGGACACTCGATTTACATGGGGATTCTCAGACTCCATCCCCAGTGACAGAGGTTCCTAGGGGCCGGCGTTGAGCACGGGGATCTACATTTTAAGTACCGTAGATACTCGAATATAAGCTGACCCGAGTATAAGCCGAGGCACCTAATTATTACCTGGGAAACCAGAAAAACTGATTGACTCGAGTATAAGCCTAGGGTGGTAAATGCAGAAGCTATTGGTGAGTTTCAATAATCAAAACAAATGAAAATAAAATTACTAAAAGTTGAGACATCAGTGGGGTAATGTATTTAAATATTTATTTTAGATAAAAAACAAAAGGACAAGTCATTTAACATTAGTAAACCAGCACAGTAAGTGGAAAATAGGTTCAACAAAAACAATAAGGTATCAACGATACCTTAAGAGTACTATTCCCTGAGCTCAATCAGCAACCAAGCTAAAATGTAAAGAGTTAAAATCCTTCAAAACTGGATTCCTCATCCTCATCTGTATCCCGATGCAGAGCTTCAGCTGGTGTGAGGTCATCATAGATGCTGTCCTCACTGAGATCGCCGTCATCACCATCACTGCTGTCATTTTCATACAAAGCGCAGTCTTCACTGCCATCCACAGCATTGCTAATACTCCATTTGTGGAAGGCACGTCACACCATGTCTTCTGGAATGTCTTCCCATGCATCTCGAACCCACTTTGCTATTAACTCTGTCAGGCTTCATGAGATTTCCTCCTTTTGTTAGTCGGGCTTGACCAGATGACATCCATTCATGCCACATCCTTCTCACACAGTCGTTAAAAGGCTTATTCAAAGATACACGTCATAGGACGGCTCTGATTGGTTAGATGTAAGTAAACAAACATTCAAAGCCCTGCAGTGTCAGGGGCAATCACCCACGAGATAGTGGGTGCTCATCCCGTTACCTGGGGGGGGGTGGGCAGCGAGATGTTGCATCTCGCTGGGGTACCACTGACCCGTGCATAAGCAAACCCCAGTTTTTCAGCACATTTTTTTTTTTGTGCTGAAAAACTTAGCTCATACACGAGTATATACGGTAAGTCCCCAGTGGGATCCTATGGTTGGGCTACCCGTCTCCTGAGACAGGACCTTACTTGCTAGCATTTGGAATGAATATTTTCTAAAGACCAGGTAGTGCGGTAAAACAAGAGAGTGCAGCCCACATTTTGACAAGAACTACCCAGGGACCTTGTTAAAATGCTTAATCTGACTCAGTACATCTGGATGGAAATGTAAATTCTTAGCTGGGGTTCAAACCAGAATGAACTGGTTCGAGGTCTTCATATAAAACAAACACACAAACATGAGGTCTTCATATAAAACAAACGCAAAACCCATGAGGTTGGTGAATGAATGGTTCCTTCACCACGAGACAGGAGAAATTAATGGTGGACAGATCCTTTTACTGAACATTTTGATCAAGGGCCCACTAGCTGGATCTTGATCGGAACTTATGTCAAGTTCTTAGGGAAACCACACTTAACCGTATCCTCTGAAATCAGGTGAACCTCCAAACCTATTTTAAGAACGGGAAGCAAAGTGTTCACCTTGAACCCAAACTACCTCATGAGGTCATTTGCACACGAAACAAGGGTTTCTCTCAATTAATAAAGAGTGTATGCCTTGCGCATTGTCTGCTTTTAAGATATACCTGTATGAGATCAAACTGACAACAGTAATGTTAAGGCACAGTGGGGAATGTCCCGGGAACGGCGTCTAAGTCCAAGCCGGTGAAACAGCAAGGCTAAAAAGCATGCGCAAGGTGACACGTTGTGAAACAGGCAGGCTTTGTCACTGGACCGCACCATTGAAAACGGCGGGGACCGTGTATGTTTGATTCCATGAATTCTCACTGAAACAGTCCTTTAAAGAGCCTATGACATAGGTTCTAACGGTGTGCCCATTTTCCGGATGAGAAAACTGAGGCTCAAGGGAATTCCGTGACTTACCTAAGATCGGAAAGCCCATCAGTGTCAGAGTCAGGATTTGAACCCAGCGGCCACGTGGCACCCAAGACAGCGCTCTTAATCATTACACAGCTGGTTCTCCTTTGGTTGAAGAGCGATCGTGATGGTGCCGAAGCAGGCTTCCTTCGTGTGGAAGTACTTCACAGTCCCCTCACATTCTTTTCCCCACTCGCTCCTCAGCAGCCAGAGTGGAACAACAAACAAAGCCAAGTGCGGCCTTGCCACCACAGTTTGGCTTCAGTTCTTGTAGCAAACCTTAGGCCAGCAGTGTCGCCAGTCGAAGGGATCCACTGCTCTCCTTGCCGTTAGGTGCCAGGAAGGCCGTTGAAATGATGTTCTCGGTTTCTCCCACCTTCGCTGGTGTTTGCATGACTAAGCTAGAAATAGTTTCTTTTCATTGAAATGTTTACAAGACAATGCCAAACTCACCTGTTTGTAAAAAAAAAAAACCCATCGGGAAACCGGTATCCTTCACACAGTTTTCCGGAGGGGACTTTGCTATAAAACCACTGTATACTACACAGTCATGATACTGACATCGGCACAACCCAACTGTCTTATTTCGGACTTCCTGGTTTTGCTGGTACTTGGGTACTTACACAGATTCTGGGAACCCGCCGACCTCTCTGTGGGAAAAAGATGGTTCTTTCTCCTGAAAAGAACTACAGAGCTGGAAAAGCACCACGGCAGTTCTTTTCTGCCCTAGGCGGTCATCAGGAGTCAAAAATTGGCTCAATGGTAGTGGGATTGTTTTTTTTAATGTTTGTATCCTATGCAATTTTATCACACATGTAGGTTGTTGTATCCACCTCTAGAGTCAAGACATAGCACAGTCTCATCTTCAAAAGGACCCTTTATTACCCTTAATTTATCCGTATTTCTTTTTATGCTTTATTTTTCTTTCATTTATAACTATACTTTCCACCTGCCTACCCACACCTCATGCCTCCCTTAACCTCTGGTAACCACTAACCTGTTCCCCATTTCTAAAAGTCTGTTATTTTAGCAATGTAATATGATTACTGAGTGAAACATTTTGGAATAGATTTTTTTTTAATTCACCATAATTCCATCAAGAGTCACCCAAGTTGTTGAGCACACCACAAAGTCCAGCCTTTTTGACTACTGAGTTCTAGTCCATGGAATGGATGTACCACATTGGTTCAGTCATGTTTTAAAAAACAAATAGACATTGAAGGGCCACTGGGCTGTTTGCAGTTTTCAACCCTTAAAACAAGCTGCTATGAGCATACGTGTAAGTGCTTTTTAAAAATTTTTATGTGAGCAATTCTGTTATTTCTCTAAGCTAATGAGGTAACTGCACGTCTAGTTTGAAAACTGCCAAGCTGTTTTCCAGAGTGACTGTACAATTTTACATTCCCGCCAGCAATGTACATAATGACTTGGTCCCTCCTCCTTTCTACATGGGTTTCTTGTTGTATTTATCTTATATTTTAGCCATGCTGATAGATGGGCAGTGATAATGCTTGGGAGTTTTGTGTCTGCTGAACATGTACTCATGTGTTGGACATCTGTCCATCTTCTTTGGTGAAGTGTCTCCTCTGGTCATCCATCCACCCCCTTACGGGACTGCTGTTCTCCTGCCGGGCTTAGGACGTCTTCTGCACCTGTCAGATACGCACGCGGTCTGCAACGTCTTCTCCCACTCTACAACTCCTTTTCATCCTCGTCACGTGGTCTTTGGCACGGCAAAGGTTTCCAACGTCAGTCAAGTCCGATGGATCCATTTTTCTTTTCATGCTAGTCTTCCTTGTTTTCTTTTTAAACCGTTTCATGGAGATAGCATCCACAAATCACACAATTCAAGTGTTGAGTTAATTTTCAAAAAATGTTCATTTTGTTGGTGGTGGTGATATACACAGCAGCACACATACCAGTTCAGTGGTATTTACACGTGTCGGTCCGCGACACTGATCAGGAGCTGAGGGACAGTCTCACTTTCCTTACCGGGTTGTTTGCCCCCCATTAACACAAACGGACTACCCTCTAGCTTTCCTAGCCACTCTTCTGAGCTGCGATTGTCAGCTTTAGCTCATACAGCTAACTCTTAAAAGAGCACAATGCTCGAAGGCAGGCATTTAAAGAGAAGGAGGTCAGCGAAGTTATTGTTTGGTTTTAATAAGACGTCAGGGAGTAGTTTGGGTTTCAGGTTTAAAGATAATCTTAGGACAGCTGATTGGGGGTTTCATTCAGCCTCCATAGATCCAGAACTCTGGATTCCATGATGTATTCTTCTTATTCCATGTTCTGTTGTCAAGTACAGCTGTCAACATGGTAGATGAAAGAGCTAAGGTGGAAAGTCCGTCTAAAATCCTATTAAGTTGAAGGTTTATGGTAATATTCCGTGAAAGGGAATCAGAATCCACTCAAAGGAGTGGTAACACCAGTGCTTGTGGACAAACCAGTCGTTTGGCGTGAGCCATTTACCACTATCCATAAGGCATGGCACAGGCCTGGGTGCTAGGGTGCCATGCCAACAAGTTATCCCACTGTTGGCCCCCAGTGCTCTTCATGTTCCCTGCTGATAGATAGGAAAGCGAGTGATTTCCTGTGTTGGTCTTGTGACCTTGCTGAACTTAATTATTTGTAGGAGATGTGTGTGTGTGTGTGTGTGTGTGTGTAGATTCCTGGATATTTCCTACATAAATAATGATGTTATCTCCAAATAGGGACAGGTGTGTTCCTTCCTCTCCAATCTGTATATTCGTCTTCTCTTTCTTCCCTTCCCTTCTGTTCTTTTCTTCAGTGCCTAGAATTCCCAGTACCACGGTGAAATGGGGTGAGAGTAGATATCCTTGCCTTGTTCCCAATCTTCGGGAGAAGGCATTCCATGTTTTATCATTACGCACGATGTTTGTTAGAGGTTTTGCAGCTAGATACGCATCAGCAAGAGCGGGACATTTCCCTTTATTTCTAACTTGCTGAGAAATTGTTATTTTTTCATGCCTGTGACATGTAGTCCATACCTGCCTACTGGTAATGTACTCACGGGCAGACCGTATTGGATAGCCTCACTGGAAGTCAAAACCACAGTGAGTCTTCTGGTTTTACAAAGAGTAAAATTCTTTCCCACAGCCACGTTCTCAAATCAGGAGTTAGCAGCATTGCTGTTACCTACATGATGTTTGTCCTTCCAGACAAGCATTGTCACGGCATCTTTGCATCCCTGCATACAAGCCTACGGTAGTGCTTTACACATAGCCTAGGAGCGAAGACCAATGCCTGACCTTTGTGTGCTGTGTGACCATTCACTGACCTTCAAGCAACTCTGGGAAAAATGTTCATTCTTGCCCCTGGTGTAGTAGACAGAGAAGGAGAAGGTCACAGTGGGATGACAGAAAGACAGCGCAGCTGTGGATTGAGCACTACCACACCTTTCTTTCGTTGGGAGTAAACTTTGCAGGTACCCAGTTGGCCAGTCCAGGTGTGATGATAAGTATATACAAGAAACTCTTCATGTAATATTATCAGTTCTTGTCAATGATGCACGTCACGTTCATTGGTAGGGACCTGAGCCACACCAGGGACGCCTCAGAAAGCCCAAATCGCATCCTGCTCTCTTATGGAACCTGGAAGGCTGCCTTCTCCACTCGAATCTCCTCTCCTGACCACCCTCTGTGCCATCCGTGGCGCTCACGTCTCATCTCACCCCCTTGCCTGTGGCAGCAGTACACACCACGGTGCCACTCAGCTATGGGACAAATGGGGACAAATGAGCTAGCAGGCACACCTGCTGCAGGAGGAGGACCACTAGCTTTCTGTGTCGGCACTGCAGATAATAGCAAAGGGAAATCCATCAAGAGGAGATTGGCTGAATATATAATGGGGTGTTGGAACAATGGAAGCTATACAGCTAGTAAAAGCGTGCTACAGATTTTACTGAAAGCTTAATGATGTGGAAAAACGTTTTCAAGGGAAAGTTTGAGGGGAAGGAAAATGCACACCCCAAGAGTTGGTGGCGCACAACTTGACTCTGGTGGAAAAAAGAAGTGCGTGCACATATGTATTTGCATCAGGGCATAACTTTCTCTTGAAAAACGAATGTTCTATGGCTATGCTGTGAATGTTGTGATTTCATTAATTTTTTCATGTACCACTCAGTAATGTACATTCTTCATGCTTTGCAACCATCACCATTACCCATTTCCAGTTTGCCCCCCACAGGAAAAGGGATTTTTATTGTAATAGCTCACATGAGATTTCTTCTTAAGGAAGAAATTTTCTTTTTTTCTTTTCCCATCTCAATCGACTGCTTCAGGGGAGGAAGGTGAAACTAGAGAACCGTAGAAGACAAATTACCACATATACTCGAGTATAAGCCGACCTGAATATCAGCCACGGCACCTAATTTTACCACAAAAACAGCATTAAAAATGTGCTGAAAAACTCGGCTTCTACTCGAGTATATACGGTAGGTAAATGTCGAGAGGGCTGTGGAGGACCCAAGAGGAAACAATGCATTTGAATCATGGTGCTGGTGAAGACTACTGAAATACCATGGACTGCCAGAAGGACAAACGGATCGGTCTCAGAAGTATGACCAGAGTGCTCCTTAGAGGCAAGGATGGTGAGCCTGTCTCATGTACTTTGGACTTGTTGTCAGGAGAGACCAGTCCCTGGGGAAGGACACCATGCTCGGTGAGACAGGGGTCAGTGGACAAGAGAGAGGCCCTGATGGAGATGGACCGACAGAGTGGCTGCAACAATGGGCTCAGGCGCAGGAACATGGAGTGCCTGGGGGTGGCTTTCCCTGCCGGTCAATATTTCTTTACATACGGAAGAGGAATCGACTGGAAGTGGTGAGGGACTGGAAGTGGTTTTTATTTTTGTCTTTATCATTTCCTGTGTTCTACGGCGTTCATATCATCTACGGTGATGGTGTTTTCATTTTCATAACTAGAAAACCATTTAAAAATCTGTATCACCAACACCCAGGCACCCTTCGGAGAGAACAGGAGTGGACAGCAGGGGTCTGGGGTGTTTCCTGAGTGGAAGGTACTGACTCATTACAGGGCACTACCTTGGGGAGACCTCGGATAATGAGGGCCCTGGGCATTGGGGTGAAGGAACATCTGTACGGGCTCATTTAAAAGAGGACCCAACTTGGGACATCGGACATCACCTGTGAGGGCCCTCCTTGTAGTCAGACCATGTAGCATTGGGGGGTTCCTCATCCTCCCAAGAGGTCAGTAACTAAGTTGGCACTGGCAGCAGACACACACCAAGGGAGGTGGGGCAGACGGGAGCCTGCCATCCTCGGGCCTCCCTGAGGGTGTTTCCTCTTCACACCAGCCTCAGCCTTCCTCAGTTTCCCCTTGCCACCAGTCAGCCCTCTTGCTGGCTGAGGGACTCCACGGATCCTCACGTGTGTCTCCGCTTCCTGGCAGACCTTATACGCTGCCGTCAGACTCTGAAGTGGTCTGACTTATGAGAGAGCTCCAGGTACTTTCCCTGCTGGCTTAGTTCAAAGTGCACTGCTGGGCTGTGTACGGGAAAAGGCAGAAAATGCACAGACTCCATCTAAATGAGGCTTCATCGCTTGTGCAGTCTCCGACAGAGACTGTCTGCCTACAGCCCAGCGAGGTCTGCCTCCGTCCTCGCACTGACCGGAATCCTGACAGAATGGAAGAAGGCATGGGCACTGGGGCGAGGGCTGGTGGCCCTGTTGCAGCTCAACTGCCCTTGGGAGGAAGCCTGATGGGCTGCGTGCCCAGGTTAAGAAATGCCCCCATGTCCGGATGGTGGCTCAGCACTCCTCATTCCCTGCCCTGTGGACTTCTCGGAGGTAGGTGCCATCTAAGGGATTTCGACGCACAGTAACCCCAGCGACAGAGCAGAGCAGTCTCACAGGGTTTTCCAAGCTGTGATCTTTTGCAGGAGTTCTGGTGACAAAATGGATTGAAACAGTGGGCTGCCGACCACAAGGTCGGCAGATCAAGCCCATCAGCCTCTCCACAGGGCCAAAAAAAAAAAAGAGCCTTTCGGCAGCATCAAGATGAACAGTCTTAGAAACCCACAGACACATCTGCTCTGTCCTCTGGGGTCTCTGGGGTCAGAATAGGCCCGACAGCACTAATTTGGGAGGGTCGTTTTTCAGTTGCAGTTAGAATCTTACAGGAGCAGGTCATTAGCTCTCTCTCCTGGGGAGCTGCGGGGTGGGTTTGAACTGCCTACTTCTGGTTGGCAGGTGACCGCTTGACTAGTGCGCCACCAGGGTTCCTTCTGCAGTGACTTCAACACGCTCTCACTCCCATCGAGTTAATTCTCACTCAGAGCAAGCCCATAGGGGAGGGTAGAACTGTCCTTGTGAGTTTCCAAGACCGAGACTTTAAAGGAGTAGAAAGTCTTGTGTTTCTCCCAAAGAGCCACTGATGGTTTCAAACTTCTGACGTTGCGGCTAGCAACCCAAAGCATAACCCACTGTTCTACTGGGGCTGATGGAAATGCTTCCTCTGAACTCTCTTTTGTCCTTTCCTGTGAGCTCCTCTGCTTCCCCTGCTCCCTGGAAGTCTCCTTTGCTGCATCCATATTCCCTCCCTTCTGACATACTTGCTTGGTCTCGGTCCCTACTGTACTTAAGATTTGCATAGAAAAGCTTCTGTTGATTGGATTCTGCCTCACGACAACACCGTGTGTGTTACAGAAGAATTGTGCTCCATAGGGTTTTCTATGCAAGTGCCTCTGGGTGGCTTTGAACCTCCAAACTTTAGGTGAGCGCATTAACCTTTTGAACCGCCCTTGGACTCCAGATTTGCATAGAAGTATCATTTATTAGGCAATGGACTAGCCCATGGACATAGATAATTTACCTCAATTCCTACCAGTAGCCTGAGATTGATTTTATATATAATATATATTATATATATATACTCCGATCCTGAAATGGTCATGGAAGTTCATCGAGGATGGGACCAGGCCGAGGCTCACAGAGCAGTCAGTTCGTGGGGAAGGCAAGGTTCAAACCTAGATCCTCTCATGCAAAGTGAATGTCTGTCTCTGCTACACCACATTGCCTTTAAGATTTCTGGAGTCTCGGGCTGTGTTCCTTCTCGGCTTCCTCATCCCCATGGGCACGCAGGAACGCAGCTCTTGCATGCACACTGATATCCTCACGCGTTCCTAATGATGGTGTGACCTCCATAACCTGGGGGGGTAGCGCCCGCAGAGAAAAGACTTCGGCGCTGACTCAGCATGGGCCGCAGCCCCAGCGCTGCAGCCAGAAAGCCTCGTATTTAGTCCAACTTCTGCAAGGCTTTCCAGCTTTTGGGCAAAGGTAGCAACTCTCTAAGATGCTAGAACTTTGCCAGAACCTAGTCCCTGAAACTCTTGGCCCCATCAGTCTACTTCTCAAAAGTATTATTTCCCCTTGTCACCAGGATTTCCCACCAGGAGCCAACTTTCTGAGAGTACATGTCTTCCCATTTATGAGGATATATATGTTTGTACACACACACACACATTACATAACCTATAAAGTATGGGAGCTGGGGTAATAGGACATTTAATCTACAGAAAAGACCAGAAAGCAGGCAAGAAAGTTGCCTTTAAAATATCACCGCAAATATCCTCCTTACATAAATAGGAGGGACAGTAAAAAAATAGATAGCTACAAAATCATAGGCGCCTGTATTAAACTGAAACATCAACATGTAGAGGTACTGTTTCTTGACAGCTCCTCCATCTAGACTCACACACTTCGGAAGGCGGTGTTTCGCTCTCGCTAGTCCTTCCCTGAAGAATTCTGTGCTTTCACGTCTACGTGACATGAAAACAGCCGTGTTGACATCCCCAAAGGATGCAACGAGTGTCCCTATTAGATGTTCTTTGAGTTTGGAGAACAAAAAGAAGTCTGAAGGGGACAAGATCGAGGCTGCTGAATGGATGCGGTAAGGTTTCCCGACAAGATTCTCGCAGCACAGCTCCCGCTGCCCTCGAAGAACGAGCGGGTGTCTTGTTGTGATGGGAAAGTGTGCTCAGGACAACTGTCCTGGCCTTTTCGCACCAACGCTCTTTTGATTTCAAAAACACTGCATCCTAGTAAGCCTGTGACCATACGTGTCCTCTGAGAAAACGGATGGCCCCTTGGGAGTCGCCCCAAGCAGGCACCTCACCATCTGAGCTGCCTTCTCTTTCTTGGGTAGAACTGGCCCCACAGATCCCTTCAAAATCCCTGTGCTGATGGAACTTTTAGTCCGATGTTGCACTAAGAAGACCACGGCACCCGTATGACGGAGAGAACTTGTCTGGAGCCATCCACTCCTCAGAGATAGGTTTCCACAAATTTTGTCTGGAATAATCCTGTGTGTGCACTAGAACTCTGGAGCAATACATGTTGACTTCCTCTCATGTATGCCGCATGCTCCTAGTCATATCATACATACGCACACACAGCTGTACAATATAGGGTATACACAGAGTAGCTAGAGTGTATACTTCTAGCTCTTACTCTCCTATCTCTGCCTCTATTGTCCGGGGAGACTGGGAGGGCCTTTATTTTGCATTACCCCCAAAACTGCAAGGGCTGTCTTGGAAATCTTGCTTAAACGATCTGTCAGCAGTCACCTTGAGTAAGTAGCAGTAAAAGACAGTTTACTTTGGTTTCCTTCCTCAAATCTGTATGCTCCCAGATAGAAAAGCCGAAGACGGGGGTGGCGGGGGGGGGGGGGTGGTGGTGGTGGAATTCTGTCCCAATCTCCACAGCTTGTAGATGAGGAAACTAGGGCTCGGGGTGAAGGGACTTGTTCAAATTCACAGGGCAGATCAGCATTGAAGCCAAGCGGAACATTGGTTTGCCCTGCCTCCCGGTCAGGTTTTGAAGAGACAGGGTTCGGGTTGAGGTTGGAAAGTACCACGGTGGACATCTAGTCAAGACCGGATGGATGTCAACAGAGCTTCCTGGAACCTGGGCTGCTCTGTCTGAATGGCCGATGGGGATGTTTTCCTAGACTCTGGGCCTGGCTGGAACCTTGGTGTTTGCTTCATTGCTTCACATGGTCCCTTTCTCAACACCAGAGCAGTTCGGCTTCTGCTCTCTCTCGGCCCGCAAACTCACTGCCACCTAGTGAGTTTAGATCCACTCCTAATGGCCCTGCCCTAGATTCAGGGATCTGGCAGATTCAGAGGATCCCGGCCCTCGGCAGATTCAAATTGTCACGAGGATGCGCCAGGTGCACAGAAGGGCCAGTCTCCTGCTCTGAAGTACCTCCCACCAGTCAGGATCTAACCTCCTGTGTGGTGTGGGGCAGTGAAGCATGATAGAGAGGTGGGCAAGTCCTCTTAGGGGATCGTATGAAAAGTGTGGGGCCTTGGACAATTTCTCTGGACTTCTTGGGTACTACGGTCTAAGATGGACTGCACAGCAGAGGCAAGACACACAATGATATTGCAAGTTACGTTGATAAGCAGGTTTCTTTTACATCCAGGAAAATATTTGAAAGGACCCGAGAAGGCGGAACTATCAAACATTTCCTTATGCAAATAATGCCACCATTAATTTTTCTTTAAAAAAAAAAAGAGGAGCATGGATTGTTACAAGAACTGTAAGAGCCCTCAGTAAAATGTTAAAGAAAAAAAAAGGAGTAATAATGTCTGGCCCTAGGCTGCAATCTCCACAGCTTACAGTAACCTGCCAGGTGACTGATTTTGTACCTTGCAGGGATTGGTCAAATATACTCCATGCAAATGAAGCGACAATCGCCTACTTTGCAAATAAAGTAACTGTGCCCTACTAAATGGGATCAATCCATTCGTGGCCCCTGCTGAGAGGGAGCTGGGAGGAGGGCTCAACTAAGGGAACCAAGAGGCCCGACCTGAGAGGGCCCAGAGGAAGCCTGCTTGGCATCCAGTAGGCAGTCCCCAGAAAGGAAGGCGGCTAGCTGGCTTGATGGTGGAGGCAGCGAGGGGGAGAAATGCACTCTCCTCCTCAGGGAGCCTTCCAGGTTTTGCCTGCAGGCTTCCTGATCCTGATCTGGAGCTACAGCCGAATGCTTCCTTCATATCCTGCTCACTCTAAGTACAGTCCAGGAGTTGTATGTGGGTGTAGTACGGAATCTTAGCAGAGAATTAGAGAATACTGTAGGGAGAACAATGGTTACTATCAGATTTCGTAGAAAGATTGGAGTGTCTTCTGATAGGAATGAACTCTCCTTAGTACCACAGCTCCTGTTTCCTTAAATTAAAAAAAAATATATATATATATATATATATATATAATATTTTAATCAGGGAGCTGTTGGTTTGGGGTTCTATGAGACATAGCATTATCTCAGTGCTGATGTCCCCTCAAAACCCATGCCTATCCAGAACCTCACAATGGACTAATTTGGGCATAGGGTCCCTGCAAACATAATTAGTTAAGTTCAGATGAGGCCATATTGGGAACGGGGAGGTCCAGTGATGGTGTCCCTGTCACAAGAGGAAACCGAGGGAAAAGCCCACATGGTGACAGAGGGATAGGTTAGAGTGATGATTTTAAGATGTATGTAAGAGCCCTGGGGGCCCTGTGGCCCAAGTGTTGCTTGAGAAACAGCCTCCAATCGACCATGGCTTGACCACGCAAATTCTCTGGTCCCGATGGCTGAATCTTGGGTGAACACACTAACATGAGGTCCCTCTTCTCCCTCTCTCTTTTGGCTAATTCTTACCCACCCACCCACCCCTGCCAAAGTGTCTTCAGCTCCAGACCCCCTTTCCTCCTCAGTTCTTGCAGTTGGAATTTATCCATCTTTAAGGGGCATCCCCTGCCTCCACACCCCTCTAGCTTGGGTATTCTTTGTTCTTGGAACTTGCCCCGGGAGCTAGCTTCAGTTTTGTCCACCTTAAGCTTAGCCACCCAGTGTCTTCTGGTGTCCCATGGAGGAGGTGGATGACAAAGAGTTCTAGGCTCACCAAGAAGCATCCCATGCTTTGCTGGCTGTCGCTCTCTTGAAATTCTCCACTTCAGCTTTGACCTTGAGTTTCCTAAGTGAAGTCTGATGGGGTCATGGAGCCTGTCTGTGAGCAGAGGATGTAAGGGTAACCCGCATGTTTCCCACGCCTACTCCGTCTCATTTGTAGACGGCACTGATGATGCTCCGCGAGCACAGAATCCAGTGGATTCATAATGCGTGCTAGGTCAGAGGGATTCGACGTGAGTTTCAGCTACAGGGCGTTATACCTACACATGAACAAGAGTTGCTACTGAGAACTCTTAAGAAGCCACACAAAGCAGAAATTGCGCCAGTTGTAGAAAGTAATAGCGTTCTCATAAAAACAAATAACTTTTCCTATCCTTTTTACATCTGCCACTTCCACACCTGAGCTCACCACTTCCCTGAGAATGAGGACAGGAGGTGAGGGCAAGCCCTACCTCATTTTCCTCCAAGTGCTCCCTTACTCTGCAGGAAGCTTAAAGTCCAGGGCTCCTAGGAAGTGCTCAGAGAGGGGAGAGAAAACAGTTGAATTAGTTTCATTTACCATTTCTACTGTTCCATTCGAACAAAATGCAAATGCATGTATGAGCCACAAAGGATGAACTGTGTAATTTCTAAGATTTCATATTCAAGTAAGCACTCTTGCATTCCCTTTTGAGACTGACATTGCCCAAAAGAAATACGCATGGTAAAACTCATGCCACTGTTTTAAGTATTTTAATTTTTAACTTGGAATTACATTAAACAGTAAATTAAAACATCATGCTGAGTCAAGAAAGATACCATCAAAGAAAGGGCAAAGGTGATATATTTTAATACCCCTTTCCATACTTTTTTCCTGACTTTTGATTTTCATTTTTGTTTTGAACAACTCCTGGGAAATTAGTCAACCCTGGTCCCACTTACGTTAAGCCATGTCCGTATGCACTGATGAGGCTGGCGCCCCAGAGCCCCAAACCAAGCTTTTCCCCCAGTATGACTTCACTGGTCTTGCCCTCTCTGCTAGCCTCCTGTCCTGGGACTTCATTTGTAGCCTATGGATACTATTTGCACCTTTATAAACAACAACAACAGCAAAAACCCAAAGCCTAGTTCTGAAAGGATGAAAATGGAGGCAAATGAAGCCATAGGGGTTGTTTTCCAGGTCATAGAGTGTCTGTCTCAGGGAGCGAGGCACAAGCTGACTCTTACCCGCCTACTCTTCAAGTCCAATGCCATGACCTGCCAGCGCACCCTCCACACCACCGTGAGTAGCAAACAATTGAGCACCAAACATCACTTCAAAATAGCAACAAAATTATTAGGTGTTGCAACCTTTGATCCTATCTGGGCTGGAGCCACCAGTCCCATAGGAACTGACGGAGAATAAAAGTCTCTGCCCTTCAAGGGGTTTTGCGAAGGGCCTTCTCACCAAGAGGGGACCTGTGTCTTGTTCAAGGTCGGAGAGATGAATAATCCCGTACATGCTTCCTCTGTGGTCGTTATAAATATCAGAATCTTAGTTTCCCCAGGCGGATCAGAAGGTCTCTTCTAATCATTGCATGAGTCATTTGAAATTCCAAAGGAACAGGATGCTTCTATTTCTTTACTTGAATTTCTTAGAGAATAAGGTATGCAAAAATCAAGTTCAGGGCCAGGTCTTCCCTGGTCAGAAGGAACTCTACACAGACTAGAAACAAGCATGGACACTTTGCCCCTTTGATGGTCCCAGGCCACCTAAATGGATTGTGCACTGACAGCTCCTAGTGCATTCTAGTCCCCTGCTATTCTCTCAACGCTTCCTCCAGAAGCTTCACAACAGCCTCTTGTTTGTAGCCGAGACACCTTAGCGACACAGTCCTAATCCTCCAGGTAATTCTGGGCTAGTCCATCTTTTCTTCTAAACTCCAGGTCTCTCCCTCGATGCAGAAGCGCATAGAAGGAGATCAAATCCTTTATCTTTGACTTGCTCGCGCCTGGGGCCACTAGGCTGCTCAGCTGGTGGCTGATTGGATGGAAGGTCCAGTCACTTTTCTGCTGGAATAAACCTGCAGATGCTGGTCTCCCTCCTTCTAGCAAGCCCGTGGGAGAAGGAAGGTCACTCATGCTGTTCGGGCTCTGACAACAGTGCACCGATCCTCTGCCCTTCCCGTTCTTCCGCATGGTAATTATAAACACAGTGAAACGTTTTCTTCCCAACGAAAATAATCTCCATGAAAATATTTAAATGAAATGCAAAACTGTTTCTGTCACAAGGCCAAGTGGGGATAAAAGCAGGATGCAGGGCTGTGTCCCGCTTTGTATGTTGTTTACACTTACGCACAGGAAAGCATACAGGAAGGGAATATAGTACAACGGATTTCTTTAGGTGGTGAGGTGAGTGGGTCTCCACCCCACTCTAAGCTTGTTGGTATTTTAAAAAAAAGACATATTACAAGCATGTGTTTGTTCCTTTGGAATCCAACCAAAAGGACACCTTCTTATTACCTGGGACTGCTGGGATGCTAGTACCCAGTTTTACAGATTACCCAAAAGGAAACAAACAACAGACATCTTTGTGCTTCTACCTCAAGCATCTCCTATGTGGACCCTTCCTTCCAGCTGAACCGCAACAATGGGCTGCTCAGCTTGAAATCGCTCTACCTTGCTTTTCTTCCTTAGGTAAAACTTGGCAACATAGACTCTGGGGAAGTCGTCTTCTCAGAGCCCTGTAGCAAGGTACAGCATTTCTTTCTCCCGGAGGCCTGGGTTTAGAGCTTCCCAAAGGAAGGAGTAAAGAGCAGCGATGTAGGGCCCGCCTGACTGGACTCAGGGGAGACAGAGGCCCAGCAACGCTGCCTCCTTGCGTCAGGGTCGTAATGGCAAGAACGGTTTAGAGTGGGATGGCTCCGGAGCCTTGTTTTTCTTTTACTCTGCCAAGATGATGATCATATATATTTTTAATCAAGTGTTCATGAAGATAAGAAAGGGACAATGTCTGTAGCTTGTCTTGCTCAGTCACAGAAGATAATAAATCACTACCGTTAATATTAATAAGTGGGAGGCGCTGGACACTCCGCTCTTTTCTAGAAGTGTTGGGGGCAGGAGAGCGAGCGGAAAGAGGAAGAAGAGAAGTGGAGGAGCTGTCCAGATTCGCCTTGTCCTGACTGAGCTGCCCCGGCCAAGGGCACATCTTCAGTTTCAGGATGGAGGCGATGCCACTTCTGGGCTGAAGGGCAGGCAGTGCTAGGCACTGGCAGGCGGCCAAACGCGTGGAGGTGAGGGGCAGCCCTAGAATATTGATGGAGAGCCCTGACTACAAGATCCCATTACCACTCAGAGTCGCCTCATTAGTGATCCACAGCACTTCCTCCCAAAGCTACTGTGCCCTTTAACGAGTCATAGGCCAGCAACGTCCAAGCCAGAGACGCTATTGCTGCATAAAAGGAATCAAGCTGATTCCTGTGAAGGACTTCAGTATCACATCTTGGGTGCACTCCTACTTTGTCTATAGCTGTTATTACTCGCACTGCTCCCAGCACCACCATTTCAAGAATTGTGACTACTGCTACCACCATCACTAGGAAGCCTTTACATTTGTAAACAGTTTCACAGTTGACAAAGTGCCGGAGTCCGGCACATTCGCCACACCCCGTCATGGTTCCAACTCCGTCCTTTCATGGACAGTTTAGACAACTTCAAGTAGGGACTAGGATAAGTGGCCTTTTAATAATTTGGTCGGAGGAGCTTGACCGTGCCACAGCCCCACCAAATGTGTTAGGACATGAGGAGAGAGTGAATCTCAAATCTAAGGCCATTGTTTTTGCCAACTTCTCCCATCTTGTCACACACACACACACACACACACACACACACATGGCCCTGGGAACACCCACATTCTTTCTTCTTTAGAGACTTTTCCTGTATATATATATATATATATATATATATATATATATATATATATATATATATATGCCTAACTTTGACCTTACTCTCCCTCTGGAATGTATACTTTCTTATTCCACCAATGGGGCCACCCTTTCCTCAACCCTAGCAGCCACCTGGAGAGAATGGCATAGAGAGGGTTTTCCACCTTCAATGTCCCTGCAGCCCAGCTCTAGCCCACTGGGTACCCCCTACCCCACCCCACCCCACCCCAGCAGGGTTCAGAAAGAACCCAGTAGCGTTTTGGAATCCATTTTGCTTAAGATGATGAAGACATCATGGCCAAACTGCCCCTTGCCACTGGGGCCAAAGGACCTAGAGAAACACCACTGGCCCGGACGCGGTCAGTTCGGGGCGGGGCGGGCGGGGGGCGGCGAGCGAGGACGCAGCTCCGGTACCTAAGACACTGGCCAACAGCCAGGTGCGTGGGCTGCCCCAGGACCCTCCAGCGGGAAAACGCAGGTCTTGGGGCGGATGGGGGGTGATCCGCCCGGGGTGCGTTTGTGGCTTGTGGGTCCCCCTTGGTGAATAGTAACCGTAGTAGCCGCCGCCAGGCCACCGGGTCCTGTCCCTTGCAGGTATTGATCAGTGAGATTTACGGAGTATGCGGGAATGACTACGGCTTTTGGAATGCCAGATCCTAAAAGTCACACTTTTGCCAAAGCGCCCCCCACCCTCCCGCCTTTCCACCGCGGAGCGTCCGTCCCTCCCTCCCGGGGGCCCTCGGAGCGGCCGAAGCAGGGGTGGGAGGCAGAGGGGCCGGGAGCGCGGGGGCGCGGGCGCGCGCGCGCGCGGCTCACCTGCCAGGCTGTTGTAGCAGTCGATCTCGATGGCTTCCAGCGTCTGGCTCTGCTCCGCCGAGAGGTGGCCGGGTTCGGGGGCCCCGGGCAGGGAGGCCGCGTGCGAGTCCCGCTCCCGGTCCCCGGGGGGCGGCAGCAGTCCCTTGAGCTCCAGCAGCGCGCGGTGGTATTTGCCGATGGCTTCGCGGAATTTCTTGTCCTTGTAGCACTGGGCCCCTTGGCTCTTGAACTCGTGCGCGCGCCGGAGGAGCTCGGCGGGCTCGGCCGCCGCCCCAGCCTGGCCGCCGCCCGGGACGCACGCCGCCGCCGCCGGCCGCGGCCGCTCCCCCGCCGCGGGAGGACTCGGGTTCCCCTTGGCCGCGGCCGCCGCGCTCTTTCTTTCCATTCGGCCGCCTCCCGCGCGCCCCGCCGCGTCCTCCGGGCTTTAAAAGCGGCGGGCGCCGGCGGCGCGCCTCGCGGGCTGGGCTGCGGTGCTGGCACCCCGCGGCCGTCGGTCGCCCCGCACGCCCATGCTCCCCGGCGGCTCCGGGCGGCTGCTCGCTCTTCCCGCTCCGATGGCCTCCCCTCCCTCCCTGCGCCCGCCCCCGCCCTCCCCCACTCCCGCGCCGCCCGCCGTCTCCCCGCCCTCCTCCCTCCCGCAACCCGCGGGCGGTGGCGAGCTGGCCCCCGCGCGCTCGGCGCGGACGATCGGGGGGACCCCGTGAGCCCGATTGGGGGGACTGGTGCTGACCCGGAAGGGGCTAGGTTCTCTCCAAGGACGGGAGGATTCACGACCAACAACATCGCGCTCTGCCCTTGGAGACGCAGCTCGTCTGGAAGACGCCAATGGGAAACGGAGTGTGTGTGTGTGTGTGTGTGTGTGTGTGTGTGTGTGTGTGTGTGTGTGTGCGTGCGTGTGTGTGTGTGTGTGTGTGCGTGTGTTGGGGGGAGGGCGGTAAGAGGAGGGGCGCGGCAGCAACGAAATGCACGCAGACTCGCCCTCAGTAGGTTACTTGAAAAGTGAGGCAGCGAGCAAGGAACGCCCGGGGCTAAGACCTAAAATAACGCTGCTGCTTCGGGGTACTGCATTCCTACGTTAAGGGTTCCGGCCCATTTTGGTGGGCCCAGGTTGGCCTGAGATAGGCACCTCCGTGGGTGACCCACAGGGAGCCCAGAACGGCGAGTGCACGCGTTGTGCCCCACGATGCTATCTACGTGTGCTCACACCTCCTGAACGCACGACTGGGCAGAATGAATCAGACCTCGAAGGATGGAAAGCACCTGTTACTGTGGGTCATCCGCCTGGGCACGCATGCCTTCTAGTTTCGATTGCCCGCACAGTTTCTGTTCTTTCTCTCTGCTCTTTCCTTCATCCCGACCTTCACTCAACCCGGGTCTCAACTGCCTGGTGAGGGACTGCTAGGGCTGAGGCTGACAAAAATGCCACCCTCAAGAAATTCCCTGCCTACTGGAGGAGGGGATCTTCGCTGTTGGTAAACCCAGGGTCATTGGCTACCTTCCAATACCCCTGAGTCACGTGACCCTGCGTGTCACAGAAGCAAGCATTGTGGGTACTGCACCATCTTCATGATCCTTGGCAGATTGTTGTAGGGAGTGCATACAGAGGCCCTCCCAACCCAGTCGGCTCATTTTCCAGCCTTATGCCAGACAATAGTCTGTTGGGATCCATAGGGGCTTCTCTCTCTCTCTATCTCTCTCTCTCTCTCTCCCCACCATACAACAACAGTTACTTTTATTCTTTAAGGGCTCATACTGCAAATATTCAACCAAGCATGTGCTTTAATCCTGTGGGTACAAAAGCATATTTTTATTTTATTTATTTATTTATTTATTTTTACAAAATAACCCTATCACCTTCAAAGTTCTCTCCATCACACTTAATACATTTTCCGAATCTGTGATTCCATTCTTGGCAACACTTTTCAAACCCATCTGCTTGGATGGTGGACAGCACCTCCCTCGGGTTTTTTCTTCACTTCCTCTATGGCATCAAATCGCTGTCCTTTCCTGTCCCTCTTCATTCGAGGAAACAAAAAGAAGTCCCACGGAGCAAGGTCAGGTGAGTAAAGTGTGTGGGGCAAGAGGGGTATGCTGTTTTTTGCCCAAAAATGGCACGCTGAGATGGTTGCGCGAACAGGTGCAATGTCGTGTTGACAAAATCTGTCACAAATCAGGCCTTTGTGATCACACACTGTCCCACTATCTTTTCAGTACCTGTAAATTGAAAGCTTGATTAACTGTTTGACCAGTGAAACAAACTCCAAATGCACTATGAGTTGACATTTTTGTCTGTTGATGACGTCCAGTGTGAGATTTGTCATCAATCATTTCACCTTTTTTTAAACAAGAAAACTACTTATACACTTGAGGTGTTCCCAGTGCACTATCCTTGTAAGTTATGTTCAACGTCACAATGGTTTCTGCCGCATTTTTTCCCCAAGTGGGAAACAAAATTTCACAGCTGCACACTGTTCTCTTAAATTGGCCATCACACACACACACACACACACACACACAAACAAACCGAGGTTTGAGTGAAACTGCCTTTACAAAAAATTTCACCATAACGAAAGAGAATATTCCCAGGCAACGCCACTGGGTGCACTAACTCAGAGCGAGTTGTTTACTGCTTGCCTAGTGGGAAAAAAATGTGTACTATGAAATCTTTGCCCAGCGGAGCTTTTTTTCTGCTTGTTTTTTTAGGGGTCACCTCTGGTATGAAACCCAGGATTACTGAACCTACAGGGACAGCAAGTAGAAAATAGGGTTTGGGGGAGTGAAGGGATACAGTGGTGATGGGGGTTAAAAGAGGATGTCAAGGAGTTCGTGTAGAAACAGATTGTCTGGAAACTGTGGTAGCAATTGTACAATTCTAACTGATATGATTGAAATATAGAATGATATGATATATGTTTTAAGTCCCAACTAATAAAAATAGGAGATAAAATGATAAGTTATTACATTTTAACCTATGTGGGAAACAAAGATTTCTCCCAAGTCGTCTCCCCCAAATATATGTTAGACTTAGGACACTGCTTGCAGCTAATGGTAAATGATTGTCAAGTTACCTCCCTGAAGGCAGTCAGCGGTCAGACTACAGTCTGGTCCCACCACAAGTAGGCCTTACTCCCTTCTGTTAAGGACAATGGGCTACTACTCCCTAAAGGCTTACAGCCATCAGTTTGGTCCCTACAGGGTAGATTTACACCCTACTGATAATGGTTTCTACAGTGAGCCAGAGAACAGGTCAAACCAACTCAAACACCCAAAGTTAGGCTGCCATCCTGAATCCAAGATCCGCCCATCTTGTCACATGTATACCCCCAATCCCATCACTTCCTATTGCGTGGATACTCCTAGATCACCCCCTCCCATTACTGTATTACCCTACAGCACAACCCTTACCTGTGACATATGTCCTCACCTGTAATTAGGGGGTTTGCACATTCTCAGAGAATATAAAAGCCTGGGTTAGCAATAAAGATCTCTCCCCACGTGGACCACCAAGTGAAGCTGAGATGAACATGCTACCATCAAATGTGTCTGACTCCATTATTTCCATCTCTCATGCTCTCTATGACTTTACTATAATCTGTACTTATTATTGCTATACATTTGCGCCTACCGGCCCCGTGATGATGTGGGAGGGGCTGGTAACTCCGACATAACTATATCTGCTGTAATTGAGTTCACGATGCCCTCTGTCTGATAACAGGCGATTCACAGCCTTCAACTAAGGTCAAAGGGATTCACCACAGGCTGAATCTGTTGCAATTCCCTCCTTGAAATTTAGATTGTATTATGTACCATCCTTAAATTGTACAGCTTCATGTGCTTCCTTCATGTGGACTTAGTCAATACCTCATTTAGATGGCTGCTTGTTTGAAGACAAGCCTTTACTACCCCAGACACGATTCTTTCTGGTAGCCCAGGCCCCGTCGAGTTTCTTCCCCGCACTTTGCTATGGCACCCATATCTTCAGAAAGTTCACTTTTCATGAAGGTGAGCATAAAGCAAAACCTTGCACTAGAACTAATTGGTTTTATTTGGGCTAGGATTAAGTCTGAGCCCCAAATCCACGCATATACCTATGGTTTATATAGCTCTGATTCACCTTTGAGACATCATTGTCATTTTATGTAGAGAACATTATCAATCATTACCCTGAGGCATAAGGTAATTTATTGATAGTGTCATTAATTTAGCCAATTGTGTAGAATTTAAAGCAATTGTATAGAATTTACACAATTTAGTATAAGAAATTATACAAGGAAGGCCAACCACAAACTGTGATACATGAATCATTGACTTGTACAAATTAAGCTATTAAGTGATTAGACTACTCAAACAATGGAGGTTAGTGCTGTGACTAAATTTTCAGTAATATTCATTGACAGCAGCAGAACCATGCCCACCAGATTAATACTTGTCATAATAAATCAAACCCAACCCGGGGCCATCCAGTAGATGCTGACTCATGACAGCTCTGTAGGACAGGGTAGGACTGTCCCTTTGAGTGTCTGAGTCCCTAACTCTTTATGAGAGTAGAAAGCCCCACCTCTCTCTAGTAGAGCAACTGGTGGTTTCAAACTACTGACCTTGCAGTTTGCAGCACAACACATAACCACTACGACACTAGGGCTCCTCAGAATAAAGCAAGGAGGGCATTGAAATAGTAAGTTCATGGTAATCCCAGCCCACCATTCTCTGGGCACCCTCAAAGCAAGAGACCTGAACCAAAGTCCAATGATCGCCTGTTCTACACCTGGGGATAACAGTCGTGTGTTTCTTTTCACACAGGGAGTTTCAGCCTGAAGACCAAGGACTACAGGTGAGTTTGAGGGAAAGCTTAGTTCACTTAGCAGGGCTTCCACATCAAGTCTTTCTTGTGTGCCTGTGAAGAATGGTGTGCGCCTCGAAAGAACTGAGTCTGACACGACATCCCTCACTGACCCATAGCCCGACAGGGGACAACACTGGAGACACAGTGTGGGAATTGCGCCTGATCTGATCCCAGCACACCTAGGCAAAACACTAAGGGCGTGCAACAGAACAGCAAGGGGAACAGAGCAAAGGAGTCTCCAGGAAATACAAAAAATAAAGTTTGGGGCCAGGGCTTGGCGCCCCAACAGATTCGACTGGAAAACATTCCTAAAGGCCAACAAACAGTCCTTGAACTAACTATAAGCTTCTCTTTTTTGTTGTTGTTCTGTCTTTTGTTTTTGTCATCCGTTTTTTGTTGTTGATGTTTTGTTTTCTTTTGTGGCTTGGTTTTGCTCTGTCTTGTTTTTGTGCATGTTATTATCTCCACAGGTCTGTCTAAATAAGCTGGATGAACAATCTGGAGGAGAAAACAGCAGGACTGACAGATCTAGGGGACATGGGAGAGGGGGAGGTGGGTGGAAAGGAAGTGGTGTTAACAAACCCAGGAACAAGGGAACAACAAGTGATCCAAATTGGTGGTGAGGTGGGTGTAGGAAGCCTGGTAGGACATTTTCCAAGGGTAATGTAACCTAGGGGAATTACTGTAACCCAAATGAAGGCTGAGCATCATAGTGAGACAAGAGAAAAGTAAAAGGAAATAGAAGAAAGAGCTAGGCGGCAAAGGGAATTTATAGAGGTCTAAATAAAGGCATGTAAATATATATGTGAGGATGGGGAAATAGATTTATGTGCATATATTGATAGGATTAGTATTAAAGTAGCAGATGGACATTGGGCCTCCACTCAAGTACTCCCTCAATACAAGAATACTTTATTCTATTAAGGTGAGCATTCCATGATGCTCACCTTCCTGACATAATCTCTGAAGACAAAGGGGGTGCATAAGCAAATGTGGTGAAAAAAGCTGATGGTGCTTGGCTATCAAAAGATAAAGCATCTGAGTCTTAAAGACTTGAAGGTAAACAAGCGGCCATCTAGCTCAGAAGCAACAAAGCCCATGTGAAAGAAACACACTAGCCTATGTGATCACAAGGTGTTGAAGAGATTAGGTATCAGGCATCATCAGAACAAAAAAATCATATCTTTGTGAATGAGGGGGAGTGCGGAGTGGGGACCCAAAGTCCATCTATAGGCAACTAGACATCCCCTTACAGAAGCGTCGCGGGGAGGAGACAAGCCAGTCAGGGTGCAGTGTAGCAACGATGAAACATACAACTTTCCTCGAGTTCCTAAATGCTTCCTCCCCACCCACTATCATGATCCCAATTCTACCTTACAAATCTGTCTAGACCAGAGGATGTACCCTGGTACAGATAGGAACTGGAAACAGGGAGACCAGGATGAATGATCCCTTCAGGACCAGTGGTGAGAGTGGTAATACTGGGAGGGTGGGGTAGAAAGGGGGAACCGATTACAAGGATCTACATATAACCTCCTCCCTGGGGGATGGACAATAGAAAAGTGGGTGAAGGGAGTCGTCAGACAGTGTAAGATATGACAAAATTATAATTTATAAATTATCAAGGGTTCATCGGGGAGGGGGAAAGCAAGTGTTTTGAGAATGGTGAGGGTAATGAATGTACAGATGTACTTTATACGGTTGATGTATGTATACATTGTGATAAGAGTTGTATGAGCCCCCAATAAAATGATTAAAAAACTGAATCTGAAATCCCACTAGTCAATAGCACATGGCTTGGGTCATCAAGGTCAAATGTCCAATTGAGAACATAGTACCAGGCATATTCTCCCCCTGGGTTCTATTTAAGTATTCGTCAAAGCATTTTCTCCATGATGGGAGGTTGTTCCACCCCATTTTCCAACTAACAGGAATGTAATCTCTTTTCCAAGACATCCTTTCCCTCCTCCCTCATCTTGACTTGAATTTCCAGTAAGATTTGCTTATTACTCTGGTAGGAGCATCTGTTGATTTAGGGTGAGCTCAGAACAATTTTGTATGGCACCAACTAAATGGTCTTCTCCCTCTCCCCACATCTTGACAAACTGACCCCAGCCGAGGCAAGGTCTCCATTCATCTAAGCCTTTAGAAGAAGAGTTTGGATTTAATTTTGTAAGCAGTGGAAATGGTGCCTTCTTTCTTTGTGATGTTAAGAAAAAAATCTATTCTGAATTAGTGATTTTCAAATGTGGTCCCCAGACATGCAGTGTCCGCACCATCTAGGAAACGGAATGAAACTTCTAGGACCCCACTCCAGACCTACTAACTCAGGAACTTTTTGACTGTTGTCCTTCAAGTTGTATTTTAACAAGCCCTCCGAGTAATTCTGGTACATGCTCAAGTCTGAGCACCTCTGTTCCAAAGCTGTGCAGCTGTCACAGTGTAGACCTTGAACCACCAGAATCATCTTCCCTGGAAATAACTTCGTCTGGAAGTTCATGACATTTTCAAGACTTTGCCAACACTATCATTCCAAGACTCTGGATGTCCTTATGCACATACACAGAGGTGATTGGAGATACCTTGGTGAGAACGTCCATTTGTAGCAAACTAGGCAGACATGCCACATAGACCTACCACAACGCAACAAGAGACCCAACGGAACAGATATGGATGAGAATCCTGCAACCCTGAGCGCCAGAGGCAAGGATAAAACCTGGAGACACTGTTTTCCTGATTTAGACCATGCATTATTCCCTTGCTCTGTGCTAATGACCACCTCTTGTTCTATATATAGGTTCCTTATGTGCACGACCAAGCGTTCTGGAATTCCTATTTGCAATGATTTCCATCATTTGTTATGATCTACACAGCCAAGTGCTTATGCGCAGTCAGTAAAACACAGGTAAATATCTATGTTAGTCTGGATAGACTATAGAAACAAATTCATAGACACTCATATGTTTATAAGAGAAAACTTTAGATCAAAGAGCAATAGTACATTAAGAAAACACCGCAGCCCAATCCAGATCAAGTCCATAAGTCCTATATTACCCCTTATGTTGATACGAGTCCATAAATTCCTCTTTAGACTCACACAGCCATGTAATGATGCCAAATGCAGGAAGATCACAGGCCAGTGGGGGGAAAATCGTGTGGACCCAGTGGCAGCGGAAGTATCTCAGCGCTGGCATGGGTCTCCATCTGGCTCCTCCAGCTCCAGGGCTCTGGCTCCATCAGCATAGCTCCATGTGGCTTGTCAGCAGGAAGATGAGGCAGAGAATCTGTGTGTTCTGCCTCCAGGGAGGAAGACAGTAGTTCCCAGAATCCTCAGGAGAGGGCCATGGCCACACAGAGGCCTTATTGGCTGTGACCTGATTGACAGCCCAGACTCCACCTCTTCCCAGGTAGACAGATTATATAACTGCCACAATATCTTTCTGGTATTCTCTGATTTCAGTCAAGATCCATCTGACATCAGTAATGATATCCCTCAGATCCAGCTTAAATTTCTTACAGGTCTTTGTTGATATACTGCGGCAACTATTTAAAAAATTACCTTCAGACCAAAATTTGCTTTTATGTGGTATTTATTGTATTATTTGACCATTTCTGCATTCTGTTGGATCACCTTTCTTTGGGATGAACATAAACAAAAACGTTTTTCAGTCAATTGTCCAGATATCTGTCTTCCAAATTCCTGGGCATAGACAAATGACACTCCCATCATGGTATCTGTTTGTTCAAGCATCTCAGTAAGTGTTCTGTTCCCATAACTTTGTTTTCCCTGAATGTCTTTATGTAGCTCTACCTTCACCCTTCAATGCCATGGGTTTCAGAAATGGCTGAATATTTATAATAATAGTTAAAAATGTTAAGTCCTTATTGTTAATGGCTGCATAATATTTCATTGTGTGTCTATATCATAGTGTACTTACCCATATTTTCCCATGGCCAGGCCAACTTGAACTCCATTTTTTGTTGTTGTTTTAAGTCACACTGAAATAATAAAAATAATTATATGAATTAAGCATTATGTTTGCTTTATCGATACCAATGCATTTAATCCTCATAACAACCTGCTGAAGAAGGTGCTATTATGCTGATGATGGACATCGAGTCAGAAACACTCACCAAGGTCACACTGCTAGTAAGAAGCAGAGGTGGGATTTAACTTTTAAGCAATCTGGGTTTAGCTTCAATGCTCTTAACTATCCTTATATCTAAAAATTTGTCTGACTTTTCCCTACAAGAAATAAGTCATGTTTTTTAAATTTTTGAATGATATCAGTTTTCTTTGGGGAAAGTTTTATCAACTTATGCTTTCCCCAAGCATTCTTGAAAGCATTGAAATTTAGCATTTAAAAGATATTTTCAAACTTGGTACATAAAGACTCTATATTGAGCTAAGTGTGATTTCTTTAGATATCAGCGAGCGTGAAAATTTTTCACGTTTAGTTGTCATTTGTGTAATACTTAAGGCTTTCCATTTCTACATACTTTTATTTTATTTCTTTTAAAGATTGAGTGAACAAATTAATATTGAAAAGCAATTTGAATAGTACGATACAGATATTCAACAGGCAAGTTAAAAATATATGTTAAAGGTTTGAAATGAAAAAAAAATCCTAAAATTTTGCCTATAATCAAGAATCTACTTACATCATTATTTTTAAAAAGAAACAGAAAACTTATCATCATGAATATTTCAAAGTTGTTAGAGACATCTGTGTAATCTCTGGAACTTATTTATTAGGAAAAAATGAAATCATTTATTTGCTCTTCACTTCTGGCCAGTATTTAAAGATTAATATATTTTTCAATGTAGCAAAAAAACAAAATGCAAACTGTTTAAAATATCAGTGTATATTATTTTGATTTTTAAACCACTCTGAAAAAATTCAAACATATGGAGAAAATACATACAATAGTATATTTTATTCTTAGGTACCCATTACAAAACTTCAAAAGCTACTCATTATCAATGATCAAATTGTGGTTCAATTTAATTTCATTCATAACTATATATATTACTAAACTCAGATAATGTCTAATCAAATTCCAATGCCAAATCCCTATATTCATAAATATATAGGTCCATGAATCCAAATAGCAAACTCTTAAACTTAAAAATAAAAAATGAAAATTTACTACAATAAAGAAGTAGGAATAATATATTTTAACAGTTTTATTGACATAATTTGAATACTATCCAATTCAATGGTTTAATCATACTAAAAACAGTTATGAAATCATCACCACAATCAATTTTAGAACATTTTCTTCCTTCTTGTATTATTGTTAGCCTGCCACATCCTCCCAACCTCCCCTGCCGTAACCCAAAGGAACTATTAATCCAGTTACTGTCTCTGTAGATTTACCTGTCCTTGTGTTCATATATGGAAAAACATACAAAACAACAACAACAACAAATCATCAATAATAAAATAAAACAGAAAATAATCCCAATCTAAAATAAAACAGAAAATGTGAAAAACAAGAGCCAGTTGGAAATGAGTCAAAAAGGAAATCCAGTGACACTCATCTATGTGTAAGAAAGAGCTTTCTATCAAGAAGTAATTGTATATCAGGAAAACATCCCAGCCCAGTCCAGACCAAGTCCTGAAGTCAAATACTAGTACGGTATATAAATCCCTTTTCAGACTCACAATGAAAACTGCAGGAAGATCAACAGGCTGGTGGGTAAAAAGCCGTGTGCACACAATGATGGTGGCTCTGGCAGCCATCAGTGTCAGCCAGCAGGAAGGTCTTCACCGGAGATGGAAGAGGAGGTTCCCAGGGCCCTCCTATGAGAAGGCAGCGCCCACAAGAGTCACTGTTAGGCTGTGACCTGACTAACAGTTTGAATACCACCTCTACACTTTCATTATTTTATTTTATTTTTCCTACACTTTGATATATCTTCAAGTTGACATGAAATTATGTCACTACCATATTAACCTTCATCTTCAAAGGTTACTTTGAGGTCTACTGTACACCTAACCCCAAGCCATGGTATTTTCAGTCACCTCATATGCATGTGAAAGTTGGACATTGAATAAGGAAGACTGAAGAAGAATCAGTGCATTTGAATTCTGGTATCTGTGAAGAATCTCAAAAGTATCATGGACTGCCAAAGGAACAAACAAATCTACCTTAAAAGAAGTACAGCCAGAATGGTCCTTAGAAGTAAGAATGGCAAGACTGTTGTCAAGAGAGACCAGTCCCCTGGAGGATATCTTGATAAAGCAGTGGAGCAGAGAAAAGAGGAAGGTCTTAGACATGATGGATCGACACAGTGGTTACATCAATGGACTCAAGCAATTGTGAGGATGACAAAGGACTGGGCAGTGTTTTGTTGTGTTGTACATAGGGTTGCAATGAGTTGTAACCAACTCAAGGATATCTAACAACAACCTAATATATCTTCACTGATCCATTTTCATCTGACAGCAAGGCTATCCACACCCCTAATCTATGGTCAGAGAGGGTTTCCTGGAGTCTTAATCTGTGTGAGGACCTTGGAAATGGATTGTGGGCATTCTCTGTAATCCATACCCTTCAGCAAACACAGAATTTAAATTCCAACACCATTCCTTCCTCTGGTCTGACTTTATCATCTACAATCCTTGGATCACACAGGCTGGTGTGCTTCCTCTTGGTGGATTCACCTGAAACTTCCTTTAGATGGCTGCTTGTTTTAAGACTAGCCTGTGAGACCTCAGACGCTACCTCAGATGCTATGCTTTCTGATGGCTGGAAACCACCAGATTTCTTCACCACACTTTGCTATAGCACCCATATCTTCAGTGATCTCTTTATAAGAGTAAGAATCCAGTAGGGCCATATTGCAAGAATTAATTATTCATCGATTAGGGCTACAATTAAGTGGGAGCACAACATTGATTCATCTATCTATTGTCTGTACACGTGTCTGACTCACTTTAGAGACATCCTTATCATTTTATTTGGGGAATATTATAAGTCATCCCCATGGGTCATATTAATTCTATTGCTAGTATTATTAATTTAACCAATTATATGTATTGTGTCATGTTTCAAAGTTTCAGGTCTGCTAATAAATGTGCAAAGGGGCATACCACTCTGCTGTAAGTCTCATCCAGAAGGCATTCAGCTCAAGCTCTGTGGACCAGCAAACCCAGCTCCCTGAATTAAGTTCCCAGAGACACTCAGCTCTGTTCCTGCGTGTCAGAAAGTCCAACTTCCCCAATTAAGTGCCCAGAGGCACCCCAGCCCGCAATGCAACCTCTGGGTTGGGAAGTCCATCACTGTTTCACGGTCTGGCTCCAGATTTTGCTGCTGCTCCTCTCAGTGTCTTCTGGATCCAGGAGGCTCACTGTGCAGGGATCTCGGGTCCAGAAGACACGCTCCACTCCAGGCTCTTGCTGGTAATGAGGTCCCTCCTCCTGCCTCTCAGAAGGCTTGTTTGATACACAGCAGGATGGCATTCCAGGGAACCTGTTCACAATTACTCACAGGTAAATCCTGTCAATAGCTTTCCAAACCTTACCAGACTTATGCAAAACGTCTTTTGGTGGGAATTAGAGACTTTGGAGAGAAGAGCCACATTAGATAATTCACTGCAATAAAGAATTAAAAATACTGTTCAGAAAAGGAAAGATGCATGTATAGGACAGCTTTTAGACTGAACTACATGGATTGTTGACTTGTGTAAACTAAACTTAAGGGGCTGGACACTATTTACACAGACAATGAGGGCTGGAGATAGGGCCAAAGTTTCAATGACACTCATGCACAAAGGCAGAGCTAGGCCTACTGGACTAAGATATGCACACGGTTTTGATATACTGTGATACCTCAGTTGTTGAATGACTCCAAGCTTGAATTTTGTACTACCCAGACAGTTTCATAAAAACTCTGCTCGTTGTTCATAACTTTGCTTGATAGTCAAATCGAAAATCCAATTCGAAATAAACCTATGCAAGTGGAGAGCGAGTCACACATGGAGTCTTGCTGTGGCCATAGGGAGGTGACGCTTCAGCCACTCTTGCTCAGACAACACCCAGTGCTTATGTCAGCACATTAAAACAGTCATTACTGTGCCTTGTTTTCCACTTTATTTTCATAAAATAATGTAACCATGGCTCCAAAAAAAGTTAGTGATACTGGCAATAAAGTTAAGAGGAAAACTGTCAGGACCATGACAGAGTGAAAGAAATAAGTCATTGAGGAATTTTAATGAGACACCCCTCCGCTTGTCTAATTTAGTAGCTGGATATAACATGGTAAAATCTATATTATCAATATTTTGGGGGAGGGTGTGTGTGATTAAAATGGCTAATGCAGCGAAAGTATGAAATTGTTAACCATGAAACAAAGAACCTAGACCTTGACCATCAAAGAGTTGAAAAGTTACTGTTAATTTGGCTTAATCAGAAACAACCTGATGGCCATAGCTTATCCCAGATGGTGGTGATATGACAGAAGGCTAAAACCACCCTGGTGATTTAACCAAAAAAAACCACACTCACTGCCATGCCACAATGCGGACTCATGGTGACCCCTGTGGGTTTCTGCGATAGGTAGGTTTATTGTGCCAACCGGGCCAATAGGAACATATGGGATTCATCAGGTCGCGGTTTATTGGAGTTGAAATTGATAAATGATTCGGCAAGGCATGCCACCCTCATTCTTGCTCTCTGGTTATAGGATCATCGTGTGGCTGCTTTAGCTAGTTTTCTGCCTCAACTTGTGAGCTACACTTCCTGAATAGTGTAGCCAACCCGTGGATCATGTATAAATCTATCTATCTATCTATCTATCTATCTATAAATCATAAATGTCCTTCATTTGCTGATGAAGCAAGACTCAAATGAAAAACAAAACAAAAAACAGTTTCAAATACCCATTAAAATTTCAACTTGGGAATCCAGGGCAATGATCCCTTCAGGACCAGTGGTGTGAGTGGCGATACTGGAAGGGTGGGTTGGAAAAGGAGAACCGACTACAAGGATCTACATGTGACCTCCTTCCTGAGGGACGAACAACAGAAAAGTGGGTGAAGGGAGACGTCAGACAGGGCAAGATATGACAAAATAATAATGTAGAAATTATCAAGGGTTCATGAGAGAGGGGGGAGGGGGAGCGGGGAGGGAGGGAAAAAATGAGGACCTGATGTCAGGGGCTTAAGTGGAGAGCAAATGTTTTGAGAACGATGAGGGCAATGAATGTACAAATGTGCTTTACACATTGATGTATGTATGGATTGTGATAAGAGTTGTATGAGCCCCTAGTAAAATTATTTTTAAGTATATTTTATCATTAAAAATTGCAATTTGAAATGTATGCAGTATGAATCTAGGAAAATTGGAAGTCATTAAAAATGAAATGGAATGCACAAAACTTTATATTCCGGGTGTTAGCTGACGTTGCCTGGTAATGGCTCTTTTGACTCAGAAAATGGTATAGTTTTCTATGCAATGAATGACACAACTAAGAGGAATAGCATTGCATTCATCATCAAAAAGGACATTTCAAGGTCTATTCTGAAGTATGATGATGTCTGTGATAAGATAACATCTAAACGCACACAAGGAAATCCAATCAATACAACTACTATTCAAATTTATGCATCAAGCACTAAAAGTAGTGATTCTGAAATTAAAGAATTCTTTAAATGTCTTCAGTCTGAAATTGATCAAGCACGGAATAAAAATGCATTAATAATAATTGGCGATTGGAATGCAAAAGTTTGAAACCAAGAGGAAGAAACAGTTATTGGAAAACATGGTCTTGGTCATATCCACGAAGCTGAAGATTGCATGATTTTTGCAAGAACAACAGCTTCTTCATTGCAAATATATTTTTTCAACAACACAGAGGGTAACCTATAGAAGATGGTGAACTTCTCTAAACAGAATATCCCAAAATCAAACTGACTACATTGGTGGGAAGAGACTATGGAGAAGCTCAATATCGGCAGCTAAAATTGTGCTGGGCTGACTTGGCTAGAACAGACGATCAATTACGCATGTGTAAGTTCAGGATAAAGATGAAGAACATTAAAACCAGTCCAAAGACAGATGTGATCCAGTGAACACTAATGACAGAAGATCTGATGAGTTGTGGGGGACATCAAGAACACCATTCATGAGAGAAAGCAAAATGTCATTAAAAAGGTAGGAAAAAGAGAAGATCAGACTGGATGTGAAGAGACTGACACTTGCCTTAACCACAGAGGAGCCAAAGCAAAAGGACGAGCTGATGAAGTCAAAGAGCTGACTTAGGGGAGAAAGCTCCGTCCTTGTCCTGCTGAGCAGTTGGTGGTTTCCCTTATGGGTAGGTGGCCTGACTTGTAACCACTACACAGAACCCCACACAAGAGCTCAAATACTAGCTCAGATGAAAGAAACCATGAATGAGAAAGGGAGGGGGAGTTCTAGGGGTGTAGATTGGGTGGAGGCTTACTATGCCCATCTGTCTGTTCTGCAGAGCTGTGTGATTTGTCTAGAATGGTTTTGTTTGCTTGTCTTTACTTCCATCTGTCTGAGCCACTCAATGGTAACTGTGTCCTGGTTTCTCCTGCTTTCAAATGGAATAGAAATTCATGCCAATAAGATTATTACAAAAATCTTTTTATTAACTATTGGTCATACGCAGAGCACTATTTTTTAATAAGTCATTTTATTGGAGCTCATACAACTCTTATCGCAATCCATACATACATCAATTGAGTAAAGCACCCTTATACATTCGTTGCCCTCATTACTCTCAAAATTCGCCTTCCACTTGGGTGCAGAGCACTATTTTAGGAACCGAGTAAAATTCAAATGACAGAAAATAGGGGCACGGATTTATGAGTCAGCATCCCAGTGCTTCCCAGACTTTAACTTGTTGTCTGGAAAGCTCATTAAAATACTGCTCTTTAAAGGCAGACACAGGCTAGAGGGTGGACAGGTGCTAACTTGGGGGAAGGGGAAGAGAACAGTCAACAAGAGAGAGAGAGGTAAAAAAAATGATTTGAAGGCTATAAAGGTCACAAAGGCAAACACTCGTGTTTACCCCATCCGGCAATCGTGGTGATCTATGGGAGACGATCTGGCGGACATGGAGGCAGAAAAGTTTGGGAGGGAGCCTGGGAGTGTGAACGCAATATACGTAGACTTGACAGACAATATTTGTATATGTGTATTTATCTTTGTTACAAATATACCCATGAATGTGGCATAAGCCACAGGAAGCAAAGTTATGAATACTTCTTAGCTATCCCCAAACCCCTTGAGAAATGGCTCAGAGGACCTGGGGGATCAAGACCATAATCCCAAACATAGTTCACAAGGACCATGCTCTATGTCCTACTTGGGTGAGTGGCAACTAGATCCTTAATACCCATGAGCAATCATCTATGGTGTAACCATTGATCTCCCCGGGGTCAGAGGAGAGAAGACCAATGAAAATAGAAAGACCTATAGAAACTATTAGCCCAATGGACTAATGGACCATGCCACACAAACATGAGTCTCCACAACACTGAGACCAGAAGAACTAGACGGCATTCAGCTCTCCTCACCAACTTCTCTGGAAAAGATCTCATTCATTAGATGCTGCCATTTAAGTAAGGTCGGTTAAGTTCCCATGGAAGAAGCCTACCAGCCTGTTTGATACAGGACTAGAAATCATAACATCGAAGACCAGAAAAGGGAATTGTATTTGAGTTTAAATCCAGAGAGGCCAGTTCGCAGAAGGTTATGGGTGGTAGTGAAATCCCCAAACCCATTTTCAGAGTCCCCATGTGGATTGTCTGCAGTGAGCGCCCTCGGACCACTGACTGGATACAGGAATCATTTTGTCTTCAGATAGCGGGTGGAAAATGGATTACTGCAGATATAGTTAACTGAAAATCTAGCATCTTACCATTTGTTGTCCTTTTTGACCCATGTTTAACTTGTGCTAGTTTTTATTACTTTCTGCTCTCTTTTAGATTCAAGTTTGTGTTTTATTTTATTGTTACTAATGGGGTTTGTGTGTGACTTTCTTTACATGAAACTCAAGATAGGTAAATGTATAGAGACAGTAACTAGATTAATAGATCCTTAGGGTTATGACAAAGGAGGTTGGTGGGAAATGGGGAGCAAGTAACAATGGATATAAGAATGAAGAAAACGCTCTTCATGGTTGTACAATTCAATAGCTTAAACTATTGACATATACATGAAGGATATGCCAATAAGGTGATTGAAAGTTAAATTAAATGAAATAATTTTTTTAAGTCTAAGGAGAAGTGTAGGGGCAATGTTTGACTCCTGGCCAATGCACTTCAAGTGCAGCCAGCACCTGTCTGTCAGTGAACACTTGTATGTTGCTATGAAGCTCAATAGGTTTCAGCGAAATTTTCAGGCTGCAACAGGTTATGAAGAAAGAAATCAGCCAATGAAAACCCTGTGGTTCACGCAGTCTGACCTGTAACCAGCCTCTTTCTGTTGTGCCTGGGCTCCCCATGAGTTGGCAGGCCGACTCAGTAGCTGCTAACAGCAACATGGGGAAGTATAGGGTGTTAACAGATGTAGGTGAATTGATGGTCCTTGACCATGCTTGATATTTGATTTTGCAGAAACAGAAATTGCAATCCTTCAGAGTTTATCAGATGCAGGTTGGCTTAATTATGTGATTTTTTTGAACTGCAGGATAAGCATAATGCTGATGTGTTAATTAATAAATAGAAATATTACTTAAGAAACATTAAAAACCACATCAAAACCATGAGACCAGGCTTACTGGTCAGAGAGAAGTAAGACCTCCTGAACGATGGCCCTTCGTCACCTTTCACGTCGGTAACAGAAGCCACCACTGTGATAGAATGACCTACCCTTGAAGATCAGCAGTACAGCATTACTCAAGGTCAAAGTTCACAGGGTTAGCAAACAAAGAGGAACAGAAATAGGAAACGCAGTGAGAAAGCAGAATAGGAGATGATACCTGGAGGGGACTGCACTTGAGTTGAAATCAAATGTCTGTGTTTTTGCATGTAAAACTGATGGTCTGAAAGAGGGAACCGATTACAGGGCTCTGCATGTGACCTCCTCCCTGGGGGACGGACAACAGAAAAGGGGGTGAAGGGAGACGTCGGACAGGGCAAGATATGACAAAATAATAATTTATAAATTATCAAGGGCTCATGAGGGAGGGGGGAGCGGGAAAGGAGGGGGGAAAAAAAAGAAGACCTGATGCCAAGGGCTTACGTGGAGAGCAAATGTTTTGAGAATGATGAGGGCAATGAACGTACAGATGCGCTTTACACAATTGATGTATGTATGGATTGTGGTAAGAGTTGTATGAGCCCCTAATAAAACGTAAAAAAAACCCCAAAAACCTTAAAAACCCTGATGATCTGCTCTGTAGGTCTTGGCCTAATTCAGAAGAAAAAAGTTACATGAATAATTAAAAATCAACGGCAGCTCTTTGTCCCTGTTAGTGCTGGGCCGGGCTCAAGCTTGTGCCTGTCGGTCATGATGACACTGCTGCAGGTGCTGCTGCTCCCAGGCCCACATTTGGGTGATGGTGTTTAGTGGAAAGAGAAGCTCCGTATCCCTCCCACTCCCCACACCACCCCCCACCCCCATCCCGCCTCTGCCTTCTGCCAGAAAGAAGGAGGTGCTCCCTTGATGGGTCAGATTCCAGAAATGGTTTCAGCAGTGGGGTTAGGGGCCTCCCTGAAGCTTTCCCTTCTATTTTACGCAGCAGGAATCAATAACCTGAGCGAGAACCGCCTCTTGGGATCCAGCCATCGAGTCTTTTCTTCCTTAAAAACATAGGCAATAAAAGTTTTTACCGCTTCTATTTCTTGTCTAATGTGGCAGGTCAGAAGGCAAATAGATTTTAGTGCTTCAGGTAGGAGCAGTGGAGATGGAGAAGCCATAAAGGGACGTGGGAGAGGAGATTTTCTGCCTTGACCCGTGTTCATCAGAGGCCTCCACTGGGAAGGCGGGAACACACAACAGGAAGAAGGACACTCAAAGGAGGGGAGCTTAGTAAGCTACGGGGTGGGGGTGGGGTTGATATGTCAGTTAAACTGGTGAATACAAAATTGATTATCTGAACTGTAACACGCCCACCTAATTCACAGTTTAACATAGATTGTTTGAGAGAGGATGGGAGTGGGGGGCGCACGAGGCCTGCACTAAGAAACTGGGCATTAAGGGCTTAGGTGCAGAGCAAATGCTTTGAAAATGATGAGGGCAATGAATGTACAGGTGCGCTTTACACAATTGATGTATGTATGGATTGTGATAAGAGTTGTATGAGTCCCTAATAAAATGTTTTTTAAAAAAGAAACAAACTGAGCATTATTGGGGTGAAAACAAAGTGGAATCTTGATTTCTCATCTGTTGGTGGCCTTAGGATATATTACCGCCTCATGGACCTCAACAGGGAGAAAGATGAGCTAGTCATAGCGGGTTGCTAGTACTACTTGTGGGGCCTGTGTCCCCGCTTCATCAAATCCTCTTCCTGTATCCCTAACAGAAAATCCCTGAGGACGTGTTTCACAAGTGGAAGGACTCACGATTGCTGAGCTATGCTAGGTGGTTGCTTTGAAAAGATGTATGTGCAAGTATTTTGGAGAAAAGAACTCAGTGTGGTCAACAGCAGAAGGCACACTGCGCCTATTGACTTTATGGGGCTCCGGCCTGATTCTGTCCTGGTTGTGGACTGGTTCTGCTTCTGTGTCCCCCTGGCTTACTTCCCACTGGTTGTAGAAGTTTGTCCTAGTGTCTTAGTGGGTATCCATTAAGCAGCTAACCACAAGGCCAGCAGTTTGAAACCACCTACTGCTACTTGGGAGAAAAGTGCAGCTTTCTACTCCCTGAAGAGTTAGTCTCAGAAGCCCATGGGGGCGTTCTACCCTGTCCTGTAGGGCCACTGTGACTTGGAGTCGATTTGACAGCAGTGAGTTTGCCTTGGCTTTAGTTGGAGAAGATTGAAGAACGCTTTCTGTCCAAAGACATTCTGGAGCTTGCATACCCCCTAAACAGACGGCCTGTGCTCCCTCGTCTCTTCCCTCAGCTCAAAGTCATAAGCATACGTGAAAGACACATACTTGAATCTCTTTTCTACTTATCTAAGCTGTTCAGGATTTGGTCAAATGCCAACCCAAATAGAGCTATTTGGGGGAGGTTTCCCCAATTGCATCAAATTCCACGATTTACCTTATACAAGTATAACATTCTGTCGCTAGTTTTATCCCCATCCAATCTTCAACCATTGTTCTTTTAAAAACGAAAATCAAACTCACTGCCATCGGGTTGAAGCTGTCTCTCAGCAACCCTGTAGGACAGGGTAGAACTGCCCCTGTGCGTTTCTGAGACTGGAACTCTTTACGGGAGTGGAAAGTGTGGGAAGCCGTAGCTCTCGCGAGATGTGGGAAGCCACAGCTCTCGTGATGTGGGTAGCTGCAGCTCTCGCCGCCATTACTAGATGGCGCCGGGCAGTCAGGGCGGTGGCCCAGCTAAGTGGTAAACAACCACTTAGCGCATGCGTGATGCTGAGATGACGTAGTCATAACTCCACCCTGGAGTATGCAAACGAAGGTTCTGGCGAACTCACCAATCTATGCATGAGGTTTTGGCAAATGCACCAATCAAGGCACAGCACGTCCCCATAGAGCATATATAAGCAGCAGTAGTTTGGGGTTTCGGGGTCTTTTACCGCATTATGAAAAATTAAATGCTTGTGGAAGAATCCTGTTGTGGTGCGTCTTTTCTTGCTGGCGAGACCTGGCGCGTGACAGGAAAGCTGTCTTTCTTCCAAGGAGTTGGCTAGTACTTTCGAACTGCTAACCTTGTAGATCTAATGAGCAACCACTATGCCATAAGGGCTTCGGGATAATCAGAGCACTACGAAAGAAGAACAAAGTAGGAGGCGTCCCACTTCCTGATCTCCAAACCGATTCCACAGCCACAGTAGTCAAACAGCCTGGTACTTGTACAACCGTATATGCATAAGCCAATGGAACATCATTGTGCACCTAGCTACAGGTAAGCCGACCTACCCACAGTTACTTGACAGTTGACAAGAGGCTGAAACATTCAATGGGGGAAAAGATAACCTATTTAACAAATGGTATTGGCAAAAGTGGATATCCACTTTCAGAAAGATGAAACAAAACACAGTAGATGTAAAAATGAACTCGGAGTGGGTTAATGACCTAAATGTAAAACCATAAAGATCACCAAGGAAAAAATAGAGCCAAATAGGGGAATAATAACTACATTATCAAACATATACCCACAGCCAAAGATACAATAGATGACTGGGACTTCCTAAAAATTAGACACTTATGTGCATAAAAAGATTTCACCAAAGAGTAAAAATAGAATTCACAGACTGAGGGGAAAATTTGGCAATGACTACAGAAATGGAACTACTCTAAAATTTATAGAAGATTTCAATACCTTAATAAGAAAAAGATGAATAACCCAATTAAAAATGGGCAGAGGACATGAGCAGATACTTCACCCAAGAAGACATTCCTATGGCTAATAATCATATGAGGAAACGCTCAAGATCGTTAGACCTTGGCGAGGACACTGAGGAGAGCATGTTCAAAAACTCAGATAGCAGCACATCTTGGGGAGGGCGTGGACAGCTGAACCCTCCTCCACTGTGGGAACGTGAAATGGTGCAGCCACTGTGCGTGGCAGTGTCGCGCTTCCTCAAAAAGTTGGGGCTGAAACGCCAATATTGTTCTTGTTCAGTGCGATTGCGGTGGTCCCAACTCATAGCACTCCTACGTCTGCATAACAGGTTGAAACATTATCCCGTCCGGCGCCATCCTCCCAATTACTGCTCAGTGTCACAGTCCTCTGGTTGGCATCTCCCTCGTCTTTGTTGACCTTCCACTGCACAACAAGAGGGAAGTCAGAAGGATCCAAAAAGATGGAGGCAAGGCAAGACACTGGAGGGTCTGCAAGGGTTAAAGGCAATCGAGGCAAATACTGATATGCATGCCATCCTGCAATAATGGTAGCTGCAAGTAGACGCTTAGATCAATAATCTGGCTAAACAGGTTTGAGGGAGAGCGGAAGTATTCACATGCATATATATAGATTTGACCTAGGATAGTTGTATATATGCATTGACCTTTGCTCTAAGTATATCCATTAATATGATAGAGAACACAGGGGCAAAGATACAAAACCTCCTTAGACATAACCAAACACTTGGAGGGAATGGGGCTTTGCTTCTGGGGCACCAGGGCCATGATCTTAGGCAGTAACAAGTTCCATTGAAATAACATCGCTCACAAAGACAGTGTTCTACATGCTACTTCATTGCGTGGGGACTGGGGTCTTAAAAGCTCAAAAGTAGCCAGAGGTTAAAAAAAAGAATAATGAAAATCAAAAGTCATTTGAATACACTTAATCCACTGTTCTAGTGGACCGTGCAAACCCCAGTCTCCCTAGGCTCGAGACCAAAAGAACTAGATGATGCCTAACTACCATCCCCAACTACCCTGAAAAGGGTTGCATTCGCAGGTCCAAGACAGAATGGGAGCAGGATGTGGAACAGAATGTGAGTAGCCGGAGACCAGGCTTACTGGTTGGGTAGACATTGGTAGGACTCCCGAGGGTATGGCCTGTGCCGTTTAGGCCTGGACTGCAAGTCACCTTCAGGTCAGAATAACCAACGATTTAAGACCAAAGTGACAGCATTTACCCTGGGGCAAAATTCAAAGGTTTAGAAAAGGAGGCAGAATGGAAACAGAAAGCACAGAAGGTGGGAGACATTGGGGAGATTGCCGGTGAATAAGCTGAAACCCAATGTGTATGAATTGTTGACTGTAAAACTAATGATCTACTTTTGTAAACCTTCACCGAGTTAAAAATGTACTACTGGTATGAACAAAAGGTGGACAGTCGCTGTGTTTTATCCAGGGGTGGTCACTCCAGTTGTGGAAGGTCTGTATCACCGTGATTACCCTGCGAATGGGGTGGTGTTTCTCGTCAGACAGTTAGTGAGAGTTGCCTCTATGATCTTTTGCCTTTTTCCTTCATGAATTTCATGATAATAACTCACAGATTCCTGAGTCTGCCTATCAGTACTTGAGACATGTTTGTCATAACTGAAGTCCCTGAGGTAGTTGAACAAAGTAAATTTACGTAGCAGGATTTTGAAACATCAATCATAAAAGAGAACACTGGAGAGTGATAATTTAAAAATACTAATACCAACAAATTATGCATTGATATATTTGTGTTCTGTATCAGAATGTATTCTGCAAGGTTTCAGCTGATAGAGATTTAAATAGTAATGGAAATGTCTGATGAACTCTTAATTAGTTGAGAAGTCAGGCTGCAGTATGAATCTGGTACATAAAAACTCTGAATCTAAACCAGCGGTTCTCAACCTGTGGGTCGCGACCCCTTGGGGGGGGGCGGGTGACCCTTCACAGGGGTCGCCTAAGACCATTGGAAAACACAGATTTCACAATCTATAATTGCATATTGTTTTGTGATTAATCACTATGATTTAATTATGTTCAATTTGTAACAATGAAAAAACATCCTGCATATTCATAATAGTAGCAAAATGACAGTGATGAAGTAGCAACGAAAATAATTTTATGGCTGGGAGTCACCAGCACATGAGGAACGGTCTTAAAGGGTTGTGGCAACAGGAAGGGTGAGAACCACTGATCCAAGCAATGCCAGCAGTTTCACTGTTTAGGAGAGGCCAGTCTCCCAATGCTGCTGCACTTCAAGGCCCCAAGACTGTGATTACTATGCTCAGTTTACAAAGAAGAAACCCGAAGAGTTTAGCGTTTAGACAGTTTGCTGAAGATCACACTGCTTGAAAGCAGGACACAGGTCTGCGAGCTCCAAAGCCCATGCTTTTTCCACCATTGGGGTTTTCGGGAGTTCTGCTAGCGTGGAAATGAGGGCAAGTTATGTAGACTGCTTAGTGGGCTGTCCCACTAAGTATCTTAAAGGTTCTTTCCACTGGAGGAGTAAGAAGTGAAGGGGCAATCACAGGAATTAAGCCTCTGGTGACTTTCCTCTGACCCTAGACCAGTCTGGCAATCCTGCAGAACGCATTGGAAAGTGGATTATTGCAGCTGCCGGTACATCTGATCTCCTTTTTGACCCATTTTAACTTTGTTCTAGTTGATAATATTTTTTTTCTTTTCCATTGAGATTTTCCTCTATTTTACTTTGTTGTTTTGTTTACTTTTCTTTTTTAAAATGTTTTTCCGAATATGAAATCAAAGATAGGTAAATCCAGAAAGTAACCATCAATCAATGGGTTCCTTGAAGGCCTGGCAGGAGAAGTTGGGTGGGGGACATAGGGAGCTCATAAAAATGAATACAGGAATGAAGTGAAAACTGATCATGGTGCTTCAGATCACACAACTCTTCTCCCCCGCCCCCAACTGTTTATTGGCACTTAATTTACACATCATACAATTCAATCGTTCAAGGTACAGTCACCCCCACATCAATCTTAGAGCATCCCCCCACCCCATATTGGATAATCGCCTTTCACATGAGTTGTGCAGGCACCATCAGTCCGAGTGTTCCCTCCCTCCTTCCGCCTCATTGTTTACTCCCCAAATCCTCTTTTCCTCCTATCACCCACTCCCACCCCTGCATTTCCTGTGCCCGCTTCTATCAGTGATTCTCCTTATGTATCTGCTCCTCCTGTGCTGCACAGCTTGGAAACCCAACAGAAATCAATAAAAAACAAAATCATACTAAGGTGGCAAGGCTAAAATCATCTCAGTATAAAGACAAAAACACAGATAATGAGAAAGAAGGAAATACTCCCATCAACATTCCAAAGGGCAGGGAGGAAGTCTGTGTCATGGAGCAAGTGAGAGCTACTTGCTCCCAGTACAAATTCCCTTCGTGTCTGTAGAGGGGCCAACTGCCCAAGGATCTGAGTGCAATCCGCATGATCAGGATGACAGGGGTCTCTGCCTGATAGCAAGACTGTTAGAGGCTCATGCCTGTGGCTGGAGTGGATCTGCCAGAGGCTCAGTCTGACTAGCTACTCTGCAGATGGGTTTTGGGTTCCCACTGTCATAGCCTTCTACAAATTGGGTGTTCATAACTTTAGCTCTGATTCTTATCTCTTCACCATACTCAAATATTGTAATTGTCAACGGTGGATCCCACAAGCTGGTATGCTTCTTCCGTGTGGACTCAGAGGACCCCCTCACCTAGACGGCTGCTTGCTTGAACACAAGCCTTCAAGACCTCAAGCACTATTCTGATACATAGCCGGGCACCACGCACCCACTTCACCACACTTTGCTGTAGCACCCTCATCCCCAGCGATCTTTTCATGAAGGTGTGCGTCCAGCAGGGGCATGAGGTAAGAATGAATTGGTCTTAAGTTATAGCTAAGATTTAGTACAAGCCCCAAACCCATCCCTCATTCTATGCTTTCTTTTTTAATTTGCTGTACCTTGGGAGTTGATACATAAGTCATACCCTTCCATAGTTCGGTCCTGTCAAACGTAATTGTACAATTGCTTTCAAAATCAGTCTCCAAACATACTTTTCCTTCCTAGACTTCTTGACATCACCTCCTTCTTATTTCCCCACACCTCTATATCATGTGTCTCCCCCACTCCCACCCCCCCACCCCCGGACAACTCTTCTTGATGTGATTGAACTATACTGAATTGTATGGTTTGTGAATTATATGCCAATAAAACTTTTTAAAAATGATGTTATCCCTTCTTTTAATTTTTACTGTTTTCTTTTTTAAATTTTTATAAATCATTTTATTGGGAGCTCTTACAGCTCTTATAACAATCTATACATCAATTATATCAAGCACACTTGAACATATCAGCATTTTCAAAACATTTTCTTTCTACTTGAGCCCTTGGTATCAGCTCCTCTTCTTTCCCTCTCTCCCCAACCCTCCCACCCTCATGAACTCTTAATAAATTCTAATTATTATTTTCATATCTTACACTGATCACTGTCTCTGGTCACCCATGTTTCTGTTGTTTGTCCCCCTGAAGGAGAAGTTATACATCAGTGGTTTCCCCCTTCTCCCTCCTACCATCCCCCTACCTACCTGGTACCGCTCCTGCCATTATTGGTCCGGAGGGGTTTTTATCTGTCCTGGATTCCGTGTGTCAAGAGCTCTTATCTGTATACCTGTGTACATGCTCTGGTCTAGCCAGATTTGTAAGGTAGGACTGGGGTCATGATAGTGGGGGAGAGGAAGCATTAAAGAACTAGAGGAACGTTGTGTGTTTTGTCGGTGCTCTACTGTAACTGGCTGGCTCATCTGTTCCTTGTGACCTTTCTGTGAGGGGATGTCCAATTGTCTATGCATGGGCTTTGGGTCTCCACTCCGATGCCCCTTGTTCACTCGATACAATTATTTGTTTTGGGTCTTTTGATGCCTTATACCTGATCTTATTGACACCTCACAATCACACAGGCTGGTGTGCTTCTTCCATGTGAGCTTTGCTGCTCCCTGCTAGATGGCCGCTTGTTTAGCTTCAAGCCTTTAAGACTCCAGATGCTGTATCTTGTAATAACCAGGGACCATCAGCTTTCTTCACCACATTAGCTTATACATCCACTTGTCTTCAGTGATCGTGTCGGAAAGGTGAATATCACAGAATGCTGGGTTATTAGAACAAAGTGTTCTTGCATTGAGGAAGGACTTGAGTTGAAGCCCAATGTCTATCTGCTATCTTGATACTTAACTTATAAATATATGTACATAGACCTATAACCATATCATTATATAGTAATGTATTTACATATGTACATGCTTATACTTATACCTCTATAAATGTCTTTTGCCTCCCTCCACTCTTAA
Source organism: Tenrec ecaudatus (assembly GCF_050624435.1). Classification (NCBI taxonomy): domain Eukaryota; kingdom Metazoa; phylum Chordata; class Mammalia; order Afrosoricida; family Tenrecidae; genus Tenrec; species Tenrec ecaudatus. Next base: position 33,833,697 of record NC_134543.1, read on the forward strand.
ATGTTTGATCCTGGAAGATTCAATAAAATTAAGCTGCAATGATAGCTTAGTAGGATGAGCTCTTTGGGGCCAATGAAATCTTTCTAATTTCAAATTCTACCTAGCGAGGAGCAGCTCCTCTGGCCAATGGCTGAGCCCTGCTCTGCTGGTGGTCTGTCAGGTTCTTTGAATTGGTAGGGGGTTTTGTCATTGTCTTGTTTCTCATAATTTTATATGAACCTCTGAAACCGTGAACTGGGACTTTTATTGAAAGTCATTTAACATTTTAACAGATTTTTCTGAACCATACATGGAAGCCACTACCTTATTTTTCTGGAAGATGTGCTAGGGAGGTGTATTGGATATTTATTGCTAAGTAACAAATAACATTAATAGTTGCCAATTTAAAACAACATTTATTACCTCTTTGTTTCTATGGGAATTTTTTGTTGATTGGCTTTGACTTGACTTTGCATGAGGTAGTTGTAGTCATGCTATTGACCAGGAAGGACTAAAGTTCTCTGAAGATTCTACTGAGGACATTTCCTGTTCCAGAACTACTCCCATCATTGATGGCAGGCCTCTTCTCCTTACTGGCTATTGGCTGTATATCTTAGTACTTTACCATGTAGGCATCTTCATAAGCTTCACTACGTGGTAGCTAGCTTCTTCCAGAGTGAGAGATTTAAGAGAGCCATACTCTTGTATAACCTAATCTTGGAAGTGATATACAGCACGCTTGATGTAGTCTATTAGTCACACAGATACTGATATGATGCGGGAATACCAGGAGGTAAGAGGCACTGGGGGCATTGTGGGTGGTGCCACCTCACAAGAGAAGCAGGCATTGTATTATTTATTATATTTAGCCACGTGCTAGAGCTAGAACTGCATCTATGGTGTGCATCTAGAAAATAAAGCCAATGCACTGTCCAGTGATCATAATGCTGTAAGAAGTCTTGTGCTTAAAGTTTTAAATTTCATTTTGTTGTTCTTGAGACTATGCACGACACAACACATACCAGCTTAGCACATTATATATGTATAATTCAGTGACATCAATTTCTGCTCTTCAAATTGTGCAATCTTTCTCACCTTCAAAAGGCATGCATTTTTATTAAAAAATTCAGAAGACAAATGGGTGCATAAGCAAATGTGGCGAAGAAAGCTGATGGTGCCCGGCTATCAAAAGAGATAGTGTCTGGGATCTTAAAGGCTTGAAGGTGAACAAGCGGCCATCTAGCTCAGAAGCAAAAAAGCCCACATGGAAGAAGCACACCAGCCAGTGTGCTCACAAGGTGCCAAAGGGACCAGATATAAGGCATCATGCAAAAAAAAAAAAGAAGATATATATAGGTATGTGTGTATATATATATATATATATATATATATATATATATATATATATATATATATATATATATATATATATATATACCATATTGAATGAAGGGGGATGAGCAGAGTAGAGACCCAAGGCTCAAGTGTCGGTCACTGGAGATCCCCTCATAGAGGGGTTTAGGAGAGGAGATGGGTCAGTCAGGGTGTGAGATAGTACCGATGAAGAGCACAGCTTTCCCCCAGATCCTGGATGCTTCCTCCCCCCAACTACCATGATCTGAATTCTACCTTGCAGGACTGGATAGGGCAGAGGTTTTACACTGGTGCATATGGGGGCTGGAGGCACAGGGAATCCAGGGTGGATGATACCTTCAGGACCAAGGGTGTGAGGGGCGATGCTGGGAGAGGGGAGGGTGAGTGGGTTGGAAAGAGGGAACCGATTAGAAGGATCTACATGTTACCTCCTACCTGGGAGATGGATGGCAGAGAAGCGGGGGGAAGGGAGACTCCGGCTAGGGCAATATATGACAAAATAACAATGTATAAATTACCAAGGGCACATGAGGGAGGGGGGAGTGGGGAGGGAGGGGGGAAAAAGAGGAGCTGATGCAAGGGGCTTAAGTGGAGAGCAAATGCTTTGAGAATGATTGGGGCAGGGAATGTGCAGATGTGCTTTATATAATTGATGTATGTATATGTATGGATTGTGATCAGAGTTGTATGAGCCCCTAATAAAATGTTTTTTTTTAATTCAGAAGAAATTCAGAGCATAGAAAGGAATTTAAACTTTCCTGTATGTTCAAAATTCCAGTAATTTTGTTTGTTTTTCTATAAATGCAGTTTTCTCATTTTAAAATGGAAAATATTTCCTAATATAATGGTGTTAAAATATCATTGATTTGAAAGCATTTATTTGAGGCTAACTTGATGGTAGGAATTCCCTATAAGACTATTCTATCAATCTCTGTCCTATGCTGCACTCACTGCAGATTTACTTAATGGGGTGATTTGGGCATCCTCCCTGCCTATGTGGCCCTGAATCTAGTTATTCAGTTGTTATAGATTGAATTGTATTCCCAAATATTATCTCCTAAAAAAGATGCCTTAACCATTGGTACCTTTGAACATGACCTTGCTGGGAAATAAGGTCTTTAAGATGTGGTCAGCGTGAGGTCATGCTGGAGTAAAAACTCAAAATCCAAACTCACAGCAGCCCCATACGACTCTGTAGAACCATCCCTGTGGGTTTCCAAGCCCTTAAGTCTTTTTTCCCCCTACTCCTTCTTTCTTTATTAAAAAAAAAAAAACATTTTTATTGGGGGCTCTTACAGCTCTTATAATAATCAAGCACATTTGTACATATGTCACCATCATCATTTCTCAAATATTTTCTTTCTACTTGAGCCCTTGGTATCAGCTTCTCTTTTTCCCCTCCCTCCCCCACCTTCCCACCCTAGTGAACCCTTGATAATTTATAAATTCTTTTTATTTTCATAGTTTACACCGTCCACTGTCTCCCTTCACCCATGTTTCTGTTGTTTGACCTCCTGGGTAGGGTGGGGTGTGGGTAAACGTTGATCATTTCTACTGGTTCCCCCTTCTCCCCCCACCATCTTCCTACCCCCATGGGAGTGCTACTTTCATTGTTGGTCCTGAGGGTTTGCTGTACTGGATTCCCTGTGTTGAGAGCTCTTATCTGTACCAGTGTACATGCTCTGGTCTAGCCAGATTTGTAAGGTAAAACATGGGTCATGATGTGGGGTTTGGGGGTTGAGGAAGCATTAAAGAACTAGAGGAATGTTGTGTGTTGTGTCCATGCTATACTGCACTCTGGTTGGCTTGTCCCTTCCTTGTGACCCTTCTGTGGGGAGGTGTCCAATTTTTCTACAGACAACTCTTTAAGGGAGTAGAAAGCCTCATCTTTCTTCCTTAGAGTAGCTGGTGGCTTCAAACTTCTAACCTTGCGGTTAGCAGTCCAACATGTAACAACTACAGCACCGAGGCTCTCATCTTATCTGAGTAGTTGCTTATGAAAAAGAAGAGACAAAGAGGGATGGCAGCCAACTGAAGATGCAGCTACAAGCCAAGGAATGGTTACGAGTACCAGAAGTTAAGAGAGACAGCACAAGATGTTCTCCTAGAGAGCCTTTAGGGAGAACATAACTCTTCCAGTGTCCGGAATCCAGATTCTCAGTCTCCATATCAACAAGATAATCAATTTGTTCTTATAAGCCAGCCAGATTGTGGTAATTTGTTACAGCCCTATGAAATGAATACATCAGCCTACTCGATGATTCTGTGACATAATCTATAGCTTTCTAATGAATCTATTGTATGCCCAAATCAGTTCCATTTGTGAACCCAACTGGTACAATATGATTCAACCTCAAATGCACTACAAGCCGACATTTTTGTACATTAGGGAAGTTGATGGACGTCCATAACGAAGTTTGCCATTTCACCTCTTTTGAAATAAGAAAACTGCTCATACACTTTGAGTGTTTCCCATAGCGCTGTCCTTGTAAGCTGTGTTCAACATCACAACAGTTTCTGTGGCATTTTCCCTAGCAGAAAACAAAATTTCACAGCTGCACGTTATCTCTTAAACGCGCCATCACAAAGAAGCAATGTTCAAGAAAAACTGTTTTTATTAAAAAATTCACTGTGACCAGAGAGAACCTTCCCAGGCGACACCACTAGGTGCACTAAGAATGAGTTGCTTGATGCTCACCTAGTGGGAGAAACACATACTCGCTTAGCAGGAAAAATGCACACTATGAAACTCCTCTCTGCCCAGTGCAATTACATTTTTTTGAGGGGGGACGCCCATCGTATGATGTCAAAACTGCGAAACTATCGCACTGTGATGATGAAATGGGGACATATCAAGCCAAGTGAGAAAGTTCTTTTTGAGCAGACGGCTGTTCCCAATGCAGTTCAACTCATACTCCTGACTGTCACAGAGGCTGGGGTTGTGTGGTGACCCTCTAACAATGGTAAAATGTGGTTTTGTAATCACAGAGCGGCTGAAGTTGCCCGGATGTTCTCCTCCCTTTTCTGACACCCAAGATCTTTGCAGAGCTGCCGGATTGCATCTGAACTGCTGCAGACTTTGCTGGTGCTGCAACAATCTGTCATCAGTGAAGCCAATCATCTATTATTTACTTTCTTTCCTTACATTCGGCTTCACACTCCCACAGACTGTAGAGGCTTTATCGCTAAGCCCCGGGCTGGGGTGTGGACCTACCTGAGAAATAGCTATTTGGGCACAAAGGTTGCAGGGACAGAGCGAAAGCATTCAGTGAGAAACGTACAGCTTTGTTCCCACTTAGTTCACATATATGTACCAAATAATCTTACAAGTGGAAGTGTAATATATCTGACCTTTCAAGACCACCCACCCCCAATACAGGGCTTTCTGGTTGTTGTTTTTTTAAATTTGGTGGGTATTAAGGAGGCTACTAAAGGCGAACATTAAGAGAAAAACACATGAAAGCACTTGTGATACAACAGTGAGAGTGTTTATTGATTTTCCTTCTTTACCTCCTTCCTTTTTCTCTCCTAATCTTTATTTCCTATTTCTATCAACTAAATTGCATTATAATTAATGCATTTGCTCTACCTTCAGCAAGTTCCTTTATGTGCTGAGAAGGTATTGCATGTCTTGGGTTGGCTATTCCTTGATTTCAGGAAGCCTAGTGGCCCGGCCTTAGCTGCTAACCAAAAAGTCAGTAGTTGGAACCCCCAGCAGCTCCACCTGAGGACGATAAGGCAGTCAGCATCTAGGAAGATTTCCGGCCTTGGAAACCCTATGGAGAAGTTCTCCTCTGTCTGACAGGGTCTCTATGAGCCAGGTTTAACTTGACATTGGTGCGGTTCAGTTGGAAAATAGCCAGTGCTGTCAGGGCCACCTCCACCCGAGAGAGAAGCTTACAAACAGATAGGCTGTGATGTTGGAGGGAAGGGGGAAGGCCCGGAGTTCAGATAAAATCGCATGTGTGCCTGGAAGGGCAGCACTAAGGTCTGAGTCTCTGGGGGATTGAGGCCTGTCAGAGAGCTGAAGGCAAGTACAACAATGTAGCCAATGGCTGATTTCCAAGTCTAGCCCATTAGCTCCGAGAGCTTGGGGACCATCATACTCATGTTTTCAATACCTACATTACCAATCTTTTTCAGTTTAAAAGAAACCCAGAAAAATCCAGAGATCGGAGAAGTATTGTCTTGTTTTATTTTTGTGCTAGTCAATCTGAGCTTCTTGAACTCCCTCTGTGCCTGGAGAAAGAAACCCCGCCAGCCTCATGCCCCGCGAGCGAGCGGGAGGTGATGTGGAGAGAGGTTCCTGCTGGTAAAAGGACCTTCCATTGCATAGGGATGTCTCGGGCCCCCCTAAGCTGTGGATAGGGAGCCAAGATGCAGGCCCATTCCCTGAACTCTCTGTTTTAGCTTTGCCCCACGTCAGCCGATGACGACTTTTACATGCCTCTTCCACCGCTGCCACCGCTGGAGCTGAGAGTAGACAAAGAACTTGTTAGAGTAGACTATAAGCTTTCCAACAGTATCTATTCTACTATGAATATATGATTATTTAAGACAAAAATCTTAACAATTCAATATATGGGAACTCTAGTGGGACCTGGGGTTAGGCATTAGACTGCGGTCCTAGCCAGTGGTTTGAGCCCGTCAGCCACTCCTTGTGAGAAAGATGAGGTTGTCTGAGCCCCTCACGTTTCACAGTCTTGGAAACAAGGTGCAGGACCACTATGAGTCAGCATCGACTTGACGGGTTTGATGTCTACGAAATAAAATGAGATACGTGCGGAGGTCCAGGAACAAAGCCTTGAGTCTTTGAGTACGTGCTAGATTGAGACAAGGACGGGGAGAGGAACACCAAAGTGCAGCAATGACGAGGAGGAGTATGCCATCAGGCCTCTTTGAAGTCCGCCTCTGCTATTTATCACCTGCATGGCCTTCAGGGAGGATATCTTCTCGAGTCTTCAGCTTTCCTGTCTTAAAAACGGAGACAGCTGTCACTGCTTCATAAAACTCTGGGGAGGACTAACCACCAGAATTCACGTCTGAATTCTCATTGAGTTTCTGAGCGTAGTAGGTACTGGATTACTGGTGTGGTTAGGTCGCGGTTGCGTTGGCTCTGGCTCGTGGTGGCTTTCTGTACAACAGAAAGGAACCTTTCCTGACCCTGCGCCGCCTTCCTGATCATTGGTTTAGTGGAGTCCAGTGAAATGAGGCCAACTATATGGCAGCTAACAAGGGCCCCGTTAGAACCACACTCACGTGCTTTCTTTAACAAGGGGTGGGGAGGGTGCAGAGGAGTTTGAGATGACAGCAACTTCTCTTGGTTTGAATTCAAAGCTGAGACTTTTTAAAAATCACTGGCAACCATCGTAATTTACATTTAGAGAACCATTCTAGTCTAGGCTAGGTTCTTCTCTGGGACAAAGCCTTATTTTGCAATGATGAATTGGAATTAGTGAGAGTGTGTCTTTGTGACAGTTACAAGGGAGGGGAGTTTAAACATGATCCTACTCCACACAGTTAAAAAGCGGTGTTTGTTTGTTTTCAACAAACCATGTAACTATCATTCCCACCTTCTCTGAATTACCTCTCTCAAATGTCTCCCAAGTAGCTGTCTGGAATATCACGAATCTAGACGAGCTTAGCAGATAGAATTGCTTCACAACAAATAGCAGGCTTCAGGAGGCCCCTATTCAGCAAGTAAGATCAGACCAGATTAGAATATGAACTCAACTCAGACTCATCCCGTTGCCATTGAGTCAATTCTGACTCATAGTGATGCTAGAGGGCAGGGCAGAACTGCCCACATAGCAATTTTCGAAACTGTAAATCTTTCTGAGGCTGTATATCTTTCTAGGAATAGAAATCCTCATCTTTTTGTTTCAGTTGGGCTGGTGGATTCAAACTGCTGACCTGGTGATTTAGCAACCCAATACGTAACCCACTATGTCACCAGTGCTTACTCAAGCCTATAGTGGAACAATTTTAAAAATCTTTTAATGTTGTTGACATAGCCCCAGTCATGTATAAGTTCAGTGAGTGTTTCATTTCCTGTGTATATATACCGTGTACACGGATTGCAGCCTTCTATATGAATTACTGCTTAATGTAAGCAAAATAAAAAGCCTCATAACTGGACCAATAGGTCACACCGTGCTAGAGAAGAGATTGAGAAAGAATTTCATCTTTCTTGGACTTACAACCAGTGCTCACAAAAGCAGAGAGTCAAAAGATCAAACGACAAATGTGCTGCACAAACCCTCTTTCAAGAGTTGAAAAGCAAGGATGTGCCTCTGAGGACTAAGGAGCCCTGCAAGCCAGGCATTTTCAACGACTACAGAAGAATTGATGCATGTTAATTCCATTGCTGGTGAGCAACACTAAGGTACCATGGATTGCCAAGAGAGCAAACAGGTCTAGCCTGGAAGTAGTAGAGCCAGGCTGCTCCTAGAAGGAAGGATGGTGAGACTCCTTATGTACTTTGAACATATTATCAGGAGAGAACGGTCCCTATAAAAGGACATCATATTTGGTAGAGAGGCAGCAAAAACGAATATTCCCCACCCACCCACCCAAAACAGTAATGGGAGAAACGATTCTAGGAGGCTAGGGGATTGGGAAGAGGGAGGAAGGGAAGGAGGGGAGATGGATGGCAATGATGGCAGAATCCCCCTCACCCCCAGGGGAAGGACACCAGGATAGCAGGTGAAGGGATAGAACGGGCAGTGTAAGATGTGTATAGATAATGATAAGACTACATAATATATTAAGAGTTTGCAGGGTGATAGAGTGGTGGAGGGAGGGGAAAAGAGGAGCCGATATCAAAGGGATCAAGAAGAAAGATAATGTTTAGAAATTGTTGATGTCAATCATTGTACATGTCCACTTGAGATAACGATGCATGGTTTGTTATAATATATGTAAGATGCCCTATTAAAATGCTTTCTTTTAAAATAAATAAAAAGAAAAAGCAAAAAAAAAACAAAAACGAAGACAAATACCTTCAACAAGATGGATGGACACACACACACACAAAAAGATGGATGGACACTTGTGAGGACGGCACAGGACCGGGCAGTGTTTCGTTCTGCGGCACATAGAGTCACTATGAGTCTGAACTCGCTCAATAGCACCTAACAAAACCTGTGCAGCGGCCATTGCACTGAATTATACAGCACAGAAGAGAAGTAGACAGTGTGTGGAAAGGGCAATACCTGTCAGACTTGGTTAGAAAAATCCCCAAAGGTAGGGTCTGGCCTCAACCTCATAGTAATAGTGCGAGGCTGTTGATTTTCCCTCTCCTGGTAAAATTAGTGGACATCAGATGCTGTCACCATGCCCTTTTAATACCACCACGTTTAAAAGAAGAATTACCCTGGCAACAGTGTTCAGTCAAGATCAAAGGCGTACCCATGAAGGTGTAGCCACCGCTAATCTGTCCCTTTGTCATATTCCAGTGGCTTGCATATTGCTGTGGGGTTGGAGGAATGACACTGGTATTTACAATACCAGCAGGGTCGCTCACGATGAACTCAATGTAAAGGAAGCAAAGCTCCACACAACTGACCCAATAGAAAATAGCATGATAAACCCAAGAAGGATGGGCGTCATCAAAGACTTCATTTTTTACTTGGATCCATAATCCAGGACTCAAATGATGATATATTGCATCGGGCAAATCTGCTTCCGAAGCGCTCTTTAAAGCGCAAGAGCAAAGATGCCCCTTTGAGGACTGATGTGCACTTGAAACCAGCGAGGGGGTGCTCAGTCATCTCATAGGTATTTGAAAGTTGGGCAGTAAGGAAGGAAGACCAAAGAAGAATTGATACATTTGCGTTATGGTGTTGGGACAGAAGATCGAAACGAACATGGACTTCCATAGAACAAATACATCTATCTTGGTTTAGCAGGATTGCTTAGAAGCAAAGAGGGTGAGACTTTGTCTCCTGCAGGATCAGAAGCTCATTGGTAAAGTCTCTCAGCCAGTGGTGACTCCATAGTGACCCCTTGTGGGTTTCTGAGCCTGTAGCTGTTTACTGGAGCAGAGAGTCCAGTTTCTCCTGAGTAGCTGCTGGTGGTTTCAAACTGCAGATCATGGGGATTGCAGTTCAGTCCATAACCACTACACCACCGGGGTCGTTAAAAAGGAGGCAGACCCTCAGCCAGATGGACTGACACAGCAGCTGCAACGGGGCCAAGCATAACAACAATTGTGAGGCAGGTACAGGACAGTGCAGTCTTCTGTTCTGTTGTGCACTTTGTCAATATGAATCAGAAAGGACTCAACAGCACCCAACAAGAGCAATACAAAATTTAAAGAACACAAACTTTCTATTAGTCTATATCAATTAACCAATTCCTTTCCATTCCATCCATTATTTCAGGTCTTCATTCATTCAACAGACATTAATTGGGGATCTACTATATAGAAGACATGCCGCCAAGGATTGACTTGGTAAGTAACATCAAGCAAACACAGACATGGCTATGTTCTTATGTAATTTGTGATCTAGAGAATATCTTTTTAGAAAAGAGTCTGAATTCAGACCCTGGAATTATCGAGGTGTTCCTCTAAGGAAGGACTTATATTGCTATGGGTATATTGGGTACCAGCCCCCACAATCAAACGGGTCCAAAGGGCAGTTGTGTAATTAAGGAGTAAAATTAGAGACATCAGACAAGATAGGGCATGCAATTGCTCATGTCCCAGATGGCCATGATCTCAGCAGCCCTCTCAGAGATAGAGAATATATTTCCAATCACATTTTATATTCATTTTTGGGGATGTGCAAGTCCCCCTAATTACATTATAACAGGAAGGGTTTATATAATAGGCATACACACAATCCGAACGGGATGAGCTAGGGGATGCAATAGGAAGGGGCGGCTCTAGGGGTACACATGTGACAAGATGGGTGGACTCTAAAGTCAAGCTGGCAGCCTAACCTCCACCCCCACCCCTCCTTGAGTTGGCATGACCTTGTCTTTGGGCTCTCCTTCAGGGGAATAACCCACTATCCTTATTAGTAGGGAGCAGACCCACCTAGGGTGGGACAGATAATAGGGTCTGATTACTCTAGTTGGCTGATACCCTCAGGTTGATAACCTCTAAGCGGTTGACCTCCAAGTGTACAGTCCACGACCATGTGTTCTTAGGTTTGGCACATGTTATGGGACAACCTGGGGAAAAACCTTTCTGTGTCCCACAGGTACAGAAGTAGGATGACATGAAGCGTGTACATTGAGAATAGTGGAGAAAGTGTTCGAGAAGCGCTGAGCAGAGTGTCGGTATTTAAATGGAGCGTGTGTTAGGAAAAGCTGTTTATTTGGAGGATAAGTTCCCGGAGGAAGGTGAATTTCACACATTAAAATGATCCATAAGCATCCGTTCTTTAACCAATCAGAAATTAGTTCAAGCCCTTTACTGAAAAGCTTGCTTTTCTCCTTCCCTTGCACTCTCACGCTTGTATATGAAAATATTTTACTTTCCCAAATCACGAAGCCTTGAGACAAAGGTGTATGTGAGGGAAACAATTACAATTGTTTGCACATAAATACAGAAAAGGGATTAGAGTATATCAGGATTACTGATGATATCAAAGAGATAGAGCATAGATAAGTTGTGTGTGTGTGCATGAGAGACACACACACACAGATTGATTTACACTTTACACAATAAACCTTTTTACCTTGCTTTTTATCAAGCCCACTGTAGATAAGCGGGGTGGCTAGCACCTTGTGGTCAGTCATTCAGAGACCCTGCCTGGGTTCTCCCATTTTGATCTATGAGCTTAAGATCTCTGGCCTCTAGCTGCTGGGTGCAGAGAGAGAAGGTAGAGCCAACACACATGTGTTTAACTGCATTGTTCTAGAGGTGGCACTGATTACTGATGAGAACCAGCTCCCGAACTACCTCAATGCAGGGGGTAGTATTGGTGGAAAATGCAATTTAACTGCCTCCCCAAGAAGGATCAAAAGTTGGTAAGCAGCCAACTTGTCCGTTTATCTCACTCTGTCTCCTCTTTTGAAAAATGGGGGTGATAATAGGTTCAGCTTCATAGAGTTGGGAGGGAACTGGATAATTTATCAAAGGGCTTAATGTAGTTCCTAACCCACAGTAAGTGGCCCCATCTATACAGCCAATATTTTTGATATCTGTAAACAAACTTCTATTTGGACTAATGCTTTTGTAACATTCATTGCCACAAGGTGCTTTAATAGCTATCCATTTGCTTTGAATAACAAGTAAATTATTCACAAGTTTTCTATGATTGGGTCTCTGCCTTCATTTACGGTCTCTCCTCCCACCATTTTCCCATACTTATGCAGCTAGACCCAGCCCTTTCCCACCTCAGAGCCTGTTGCTTCTCTGCCCGGAATGTGTGCGCTCCAGCTCCTCACCTGCCTCACCCCAAGAGGCCCATCCTGACCATTCTGTCCTAAGTGGTTTCTTCCAGTTGTTCGCTAATACAGCGTCCCTTGCTATTTGTTACTAGAATGCTTTCATTTCTTTGTGTACTTGTTTGCTGTTTGTGTTTGCCATCCGACGTGTTGACTCCTCGAGGGGAGGGGCTCTGTCTGTTTACTGCCTTATCAACTGTAATGAGGGCTGAACAAGGCATGTGAAAACACAAAACAAAAGCAAAACAAAACCAGTCGCCAACAAGTCCATTTTGGCTCCTGGTGACCCTGTGCGAGCCAGAGCAGAACTGTGTGTTGATTTGGGGTGGGGGTGGGGGTGGGGGGGAACGTTTACAATCAGACCTTTCTTCCAAGCTCTGGGCAGAAGCCACCTTTCCGTTAGTAGCTGTGTTACCAGATGCTGCACATACATCGGAGGTGTTATGATGAGTCATGAACTGATCAACGATTGAAGATCCTCTCTCTTGAGTCTCTCACCTGTCAACTTCTCTCTTGAGTCTCTCACCTGTCAACTTCTCTCTTGAGTCTCTCACCTGTCAACTTCTCTCTTGAGTCTCTCACCTGTCAACATCTCTCTTGAGTCTCTCACCTGTCAACATCTTCTCATCTCAGTCAATCCTGCACCTGCTGCCAGCTAGCGCTCTAGTGTTGGCCGCTCTGTCCCGTCAAGCTTCTGGAGGCCACCCCTCATGATTCCTGAATGTACTGTCTTCTGGCTTCTGCCTCCATCATTCCCCAGAAAGTATTGTTTTTTCTTTTATTTTAAAAAAAGTATCAAAGCATTTTAACCACAAAGTGAAGAGACAACCTATTGAACAGAAGAAAGTGTCTGAGAACCGTGTATCAGACCAGGGCCCGATAACTGGTATCTACAAACAACCCCTACAGCGTAGTATGAAAAGGCAAACAAGTCCATCAACATTTGGGTAAAGAACCTGCCTAAACATTTCACAAAACTCAAAACTTGGTGCCTTCAAGTTGGTTCCAAATCAATGTGACCCTGAAGGACAGAGAACTGCTCTTCTGTTTTCCTAAGGCTGTCAATCTTCATGCGAGCAAAAAGCTTCAGCCGCCTTCCAGGGAGCAGCCAGTCAGTTCAAAGTGCTTACCTTTCTGTGAGCAGCCCCACTTGATTTTGTTTGTTTGTTTGTTTGTTTTAAATCTTTTTATTAGGGCCTCATACAACTCTTCCCACAATCCATACATACATCAATTGTGTAAAGCATATTTGTATTCATTACCCTCATCATTCTCAAACATTTGTTCTCCAGCTAAGCCCCTGGCATCAGCTCCTCCTTTTACCCTCCCTCCCCGCTCCCCCCCCCCACAGGAACTCTTGATAATTTACAAATCATTATTTTGTCATATCTTACACGGTCTGACATCTGCCTACTTTTCTGTTGTCCACCCCCCAGGGAGGAGGCTATATGTAGATCCTTGTAATCAGTTCCCACTTTCCCACCCTCTCTCCACCCTTCCAGTATTGCCACTCACACCACTGGTCCTGAAGGGATCATCCGCCCTGGATTCCTGGTGTTTCCAGTTCTTATCTATAGCAGTGTACATCCTCTGGTCCAGCCAGATTTGTAAGGTAGAATTGGGATCATGATAGTGGCGGGGGGGGGGGGGGTAGGGAGAGGCAGCATTTAGGAACTAGAGGAAAGTTGTATGTTTCATCATTGCTACATCGCACCCTGACTGGCTCGTCGTTCAGTTTCCTACAGATGGGCTTTGGGTCTCCACTCGGCACTACCCCCCTCATTCACAATGATATGGGGTTTTTTTGTTCTGATGATGCCTCATACCTGATCCCTTTGACACTTCATGATCGCACAGGCTGGTGTGTTTCTTCCATGTGGGCTTTGTTGCTTCTGAGCTAGATGGCCGCTTGTTTACCTTCAAGCCTTTATAACCCCAGACGCTATATCTTTTGATAGCTGGGCACCATCAGCTTTCTTCTCCACATTTGCTTATGCACCCATTTGTCTTCAGCGATCATATCGGGGAGGTGAGCACACGATGTCAGTCCCGTTGTTTTCTCCACCCCAGAAAGTATTCTTGTGAAGGGCATTCTATTTGGCAAATCCAATACTTGCTTCTTAGCGCTTACCTTATTTCACCTACTTGTAGAGCACTTCTTTCTTCCTGAAACACTTCTGCTTAGGACTTCCTGCTTCTGTATACAGCAGTGGTTCTCAGCTGGAGGTGTTTGGCCTCCAATTAAATGGGACACTGTCTGGAAATGCTTCTTTGGCCGTTCCAGTGCACAGGTTTGCCCTCTCCCAACCCCACCCCAGCAACTAGCGACCTGGTCCCAAATATCAATAGGCCAAATGTGAAGACATTCTAGTCTACAGGTTGTACGGACACTTTGGACACAGTACAGACATGTTAAAAAAACACCACCTTCATCATATCCCTTTGCTTGCTGTCCTTTGTTTTCTCTAACTGGATTCCTGGACCCTAGTTTTACAAAGCCAAACCCTCAGAATCATCTTTTGTTCCCCTCGCTCCCTCCTCAGTTTAAATCTATTAGTCACTCATTTCCTCTTGATTTTATCACTTACAAATCCTTAACTCTTCTCTCACCTTAGGCACCACTGCTTCTGCATTAGTGTAGCTACTCATCCTTTAGTTTGCTGCTCCCCCTGCTTTGAGTCTTATAAAACACCTGCAGCCTCTTCAAGCGATCTTTCTAAAATGGAAGAATTACATTTCTTCCATTGCCTACAAGTCCAAGGGTGAGTTCCCAGGTTGCTGGTTTACCATGCTCAGACTATGTTTTATCATCTCCAGCTCAATTCTCTCCCTATCCTTCCTGATGTATTTCTCCCTTAAGAAAGAAAGCACAACTAACAAAATAAAACAAAAAGCCTGATGCATCATATTTCTGTTTATTGGACACAGTGTTCCTGGCTTTCCAACTAGGACCTCCTAAATTATTTCCTCCTGGAAAATTATTTAAAAACTCTGCTCTCTGGGTGTCTTTTTGCTAGGTCATGTATTACACACATTTGGGGGTGGGTAATAAGAAAATCTCAGTTAAAAAATTCAAATGTATAAGCAATGTCATTTCATTCCACTTCTAATATATTGAACTTCCAGTTCATGAGCTGGAAAATTCCAGCAAATTCACCTCACTTCTTGCCCTTGGCTTCAGAATAGGCACCCATCCCTCTTCTTTGTAGGTTACTTCAGGAAGCCAAGTTGCCTTCAAATTTTAGAGTCTTCTTCTCCGAAGCTGCGTCTTGTTTACAGATATCATCATCATTTTGCTTTTATGAGGTACTATGGCATTTGAAATCCTTCTGAGGCCCTTCTATGGCTCCCTAATACTTCCCCATGCTGCAGAATCATTCTGTTTTGGGAGCCTTGAGACCTACCCTAGACTTCCTGAAATCTACCCACTAGGCTGTTGCTCTGAGACCAGGAGACTATACCCTTTCCTTAATCTTTGTAATATCTTTATTCACTGGCACTTCCCCTCATGTAAAAATTTTTTTGCCACCAAGACAAAGCAAAACAGCAAACCAGTTGCTGCGGAGTCCATTGCCACTCATGGTGATAACCCACAGAGACATCGAAATACTTGAATGGGTTTACACTTTCCATGCATTTAATCGGTTAGAAGCCAATCACTCAGATTTACTCTAGGTCCTGTCCCATTCCCACCCATGAGGCAGGTGCAAAAGAGAATGGCTAGGTCCTACGAACAATTTGCACTGGAGCCAGAATACTCCTTGGAAGCAAAGGACAATGTTTGTTTCACTTAATGTTGGTCTGTTATTGAGATAAGGTGAAGGACCAGGTGTGCCCCAGAAAGTAGTGGGATGAAACAGTGTGATGAGGCACATCCAAGAAAGCTCTAACAAGAGGAGAACTAGAAAAGGCTGAATTCAGAAAGTAACAAGAAAGTGTCAACATGGGTGTGTGTGTGTGTGTGTGTGTGTGTGTGTGTGTGTGTGTGTGTGTAAAGTTGAATTTTAGGTGGGATGGAAGTTGGAGTTCTTCTGTCTTTGAAATTTTTACCCATTTAAGTTATTTGATTTTCTGAAAGAATCAATACTTTTACTACAATTTTAGCTGATAGAGCATGTCTTAATTTCACTGAAAGGGTAGGTACCATGACTATGATTTTAGCCATGTTTATATTGGAAGGATCCTCTGTGTATGTTTACCCTTCCTGGCAATCCAAGGGATCACCAGATGGTTCGGCAGGGCTTGATGCACATCTAGTTGTACACATCATCCACTTTCTTCACCACATTTACTGATGCACCCAATTTGTTTTCAGTGATCATGTTGGGAGTGAGAGAGAGTGGAGCACATTCTGGCCCACCAAGCCGCGAGGATGGTATTCCTGCACAGAGCAGCCAATGGGCACAGAGAAGACCAAAGGGCCAGCCTCACCATGAGACAAGACGTTCCTCACTGACCCATGACACTACAAGGGACAACACTGGAGGCACAGTGTGGGAATTGTGCCTGATCTGACCCCACCACACTGGGGTGAAATGCTATGGGCTTGAAGATAAGCAAGCACCATCTAGCTGAGAAGCAACAAAACCCACATGGAAGAAGCACACCAGCCTGTGTGATCATGAGGTGTTAATGGGATCAGGTATCAAAGACCCAGAACAAAAACAATCATATCAATGTGAATGAAGGGGCCTGTGGAGGAGACCCAAAGCCCATCTGCAGACAATTGGACATCCCTTGACAGAAGGGTCACAAGGAAGAGAAGAGCCAGTCAGGGTGCAGTACAGCACCCATGAAACATACAACTTTCCTCTAGTTCTTTAATGTTTCTCCACCTCCCCCCCACCACCACTATCATGACCCCAATTGTACCTTACAAATCTGGCTAGACCAGAGCACGTACACTGGTACAGATAAAAGGTGAAAACATAGGGAATCCAGGACAGATAAACTCCTCAGGACCAATAATGAGAGTAGCGATACCAGGGAGTTAAGGGGGAAAAACGGGGAACCGATGACAATGATCTACATATAACCCCCTCCCAGGGGGTTAGACAACAGAGGAGTGGGAGACATCCATCAGTGTCAGATATGAAAAAATAATAATTTATAAAGTGTCAAGGGTTCATGAGGGAGGGAAAGTGGGGGAGGGAGGAGAAAAATGAGGAGCTAATACAAAGGGCTCAAGTAGAAAAAAATGTTTTGAAAATGTTGATGGCAACAAATGTACAAATATGCTTGACACGATGGATGGAGATATGAATTGTGATAAGAGCTGTATGAGCTCCCAATTAAATGATTTTAAGAAAAAGAAATATCTACATATTTCTAGACTAACTTTTCAATTATAATGTATACTATATATAAAGTATGATATGCAAACATTTTATTTGATATTTTTGTATGTGATTTTATGAGTTGACTAATTCCAATATTGATATTAAGGTTACTCCCGTCTCCTAAAATAAGCGATGTAGCTTTCCATTAGAAGCAATTTGTGTAAGATAAAAGTAATTTATCCCTTAGGGAGAAACGAAAAGATATGCTGAGTATGTGCTTTTCTTTCGATTTCCTAATTCTTGTTCTTTACACATTTCATTATAATATTTGTCTTTTATCTTCTCGAGCTGCCCTTAGACATATTCTATCCAGCTCCTTGACTTTCTCTTTTCTTCCACTTTCTTCAGCGACTCTATAGTTCAGAGCAAGTTTCAGAGTCTCTGACATCCACTTTCTTCCTTTCCTGTCTTTAATGATCTTTTGCTTTCTTCATGAATGATAGACTTAATGTCCTCCCACACCTCATCAGGTTGTCTGTTGTTAGTGTTTAATGTGTCAAATCCTCAGATGTTCTTGAAATTCAGGATCGTATTTTGGTTCTCATGGACTTGTTTTAATTTTATTTAGCTTTAACCTGAACTTGCATATGAGCACATGATGGTCTGCTCCAGTCAGCCCCTGGTCTGGTTTTACCTGTGAATATTGAGCTTCTCCATTGTCTCTTCATGCAGATTTAGTCCGTTTTATTTCTGTGTATTCCATCAGGGGAAGTCCAGATACATAGTCTCCTTTTGTGTTGTTGAAAAAGACATTTGCTGTGAACAAGTTATTGGTTTTGCGATGCGATCTCCAGCTTTATTTCTTTCACAAAGATCATATTTTCAAACTACTGTTTCTTTCTTTTTTCCAACTTTTGCATTCTAATCACCAATAAATATCAATGCACCTTTAGTGCATGTTTGATCACTTTTCAACTGATGTCATTGATAGAATTCTTTGATTTCCTCATCACGAGCTTTTGCGGTTGATGTATAAATATGAATAATAGTTGTATTGATTGGACTTCCTCAAAGTCAGATGGGCATAATCCTATCAGACAACATAGTACTGCATGATGGATTTTCTAATGTGCTTTTTGACAATGCCACATCATTCCTTCTGAGTGTGTTATTCCTAGTAGTCATTCATGTGATTTTCTGATTCAAAATGGCCAACACCAGTCCACTTCTGCTCACTAATGCCTAGGATATCGATCTTTATGTGTTCATCTTTATTCATTTTTGACCACTTCCAATTTTCCTAGATTCTTACTTCCCACATTCCAAGTTTTGAGCGTTAGCAGATTTTTGCAGCTGTTTCTCCTTGGCTTGAGCTGTGCCCCATCGACAAATGAAGCTCTAGAAGGCCCCCTCCCATAGGCTTGACCTGCCCAACGTAACCCTGGAATGATTTCTTCATTCCAATAAATCAGGTCCTCTTTAGTCACAATTTCTGTGCCCTTGGACCTGAGAGGCCCATCCTCTGGCACTATCTCTGACAATGGTCTGATTACATTCTTAGGGCCTTCAGTAGCTGTCAATGTTTTGAAGTTATGCATCATGTTTTCAGTGGCTCTTTCCTTTGAAGCGGGCAGCCCGGTCCTTCTTTGTAGTCTGTTCCTAGTCTGGAAGCTTGGCTGAAACCTGTTCACGTTGGGCGACCCTGCTGGAATTTGAAATGCCAGTGACAGAGCTTCCAGCGTCACAGCAACACACAAGCCACCATGTACACTGACAGACAAGTGGTGGAATAATGAATACATAAGACTCCCATAAGCATACAAAGATTCACCAGGTCCTTTAGCCCTCCTGGAGAGCCACTGTTATGTTGCTTTTTAGCCCACATTGAACTTCCCTTGCGAAGCTCTTAACTTCACGAACGGTTCCCAGACTTAATCAACTCCGAGTTTCTATTATTATCACGGAGTCGCGGCAGGCAACATTATCAGGAAGAACCAATTCCGGAGAAAAAATACCAGTTAACTAGAGGGTTGGTAAAAAGAGGAAGACCCTCGATATAGATTGACATAGTGGCTGCAACATGGATTGAAATGTAACGATGTTTGTGAGGATGGTGCTAGACCCTGCAATGCTTCATTCTGTGTGCACAGGTTGGCTGGGAGCTGGAACCAACTCCCCAGCACCGAACAACTCATCCAAAGTGGGCAGTTGACACCCTTACCGTGGTGAGCAGAAGAAAGGCCCAGAAATGAAAAATCTCACGGGACAGTTAACTTTGAGTCAGAATGAACTCACTAGCAATGTTTCATTTTGTTTCTTCTTCCCGCAGTGAAACGCATTACAACTCTATTACACTCATAGTGACCCTATAGAATCAAACAGGACTTCCCTCAGTAGGTTCCCAACACTGCCAATCTTTTCATTTTATTTTTTAATTAAGAGATCATGTTGTTGGGAGCTTACAGGTCTTATAACAATCTATACCTAAATTGTATCAAGCATATTTGTAAATATCTACTTTCTGTTGAGCCCTTGATATTAGCTCCTCTTTTTTCCAACCTCCCCCCTGGGACCCATTGATAAATTATAAATTATTATTTTCACCAACCACTGTCCCCATGGTTTCTGTTGTTCCTCCCCCTGGGGTGGGTGTTATGTGTCGATCATTGGAATAGGTTCCCCCTTCCTCCCCTCCTCTCCACACCCATCTTTCTCACACAGAGCAAAAGCTGGATTGGAAACATCGAGTTTAACCATCCAAGTGCTTAACCATTCTGCCATCAGGGCTGGTGTGTATGTGTGTGTGTGTGTGTGTGTGTGTATTTAGAAGGGTCATAGGGTAGAGTAGAATTGCTACTTCAGTCTCTCCTGGACCAAGTAGCCTCATCTTCCTCGCTGGTTCGTTGCAACAGCTAACCTTGAAGTTAGTAGCCCAAAGCTTAACCCACTACTCTACTCAAACGCAAACTGACTGCCACCGACTCGATGCTGACTCATAGAGAACCCCCCCCCCCCCCACGCCCGTGGGTTTCTGAGACTGGAACTGTTTACCGTGGCAGACAGCCCAGTCATTCTTCCGCAAACTGCCGAACTGCAGACCACGAGGAGTGCGGCTCTACTAGGGCAGCGGAAGAGGAAGGCACTGGGTCAGAGGATGGACTCGGTGGCTGCAACAATTGGCTCAAACAGGTGAACAAATTGTGAGAATGACGCAGGACTGGGTGGTATTGTGTTCCTTTGTATGCAGGGTCGCTAGGAGTCAGGACGGACCGTCGGCGCCAAACTTCAACCACTAGCAGGACTCTGTATTTTGCAATGTTGTTGTTAGGTGCTGTACAGTCTGTTCTCTTAGCGCCCAGACATACAGGACAATGAAACACTAACAATTGTTTAATTTGAGCTCACTGTTGCAGTCACTGTGCCAATTCATGTCACCGGGAACCTTCCGGTTAGCACGCAGGGTTTGTCTTTGGACGTTGGTTCCAGGGATGCCCAGCCAGCATCCCTCATCCCAATCCCCATCCAGTCCTCAACCCCTTTCCTCTCTTTCCCGCCCACTTTTCTCTTTTAAAACGCTCCACCCGCCCAGCTCATGTTGGCTCCGCCCCTTTGCCCCCAGCCGGGCTCGCAGGTTCTAGCTCCACCCCTCTCGTCCCAGCTATTTCCAAGTCCTCTCCGCCCATTCCCCCTCCACCAACGACGGGCACACCTAGAAGAACAATTGTGAAGCTGGCCGGAATTGGGCGGGGTTTCGTTCTGAACCCACCCGGGCGCAGAGCAGTCGCCTCCTGCCCCGCCCCTTTCCGGACTTGCCCCGCCCTCGTCCCCCGCCTCTCTCACGCCGGCTCTTTCTGAACCAACCACGGCGCAGAGCAGCAGCAGCTTCCTGCCCCGCCCCGCCCCTTTCCGGCATTGTCCCGCCCTTTTCGCCCCGCCTCTCCCACGCCAGCTCTTTCTGAACCAACCACGGCGCAGAGCAGCAGTAGCTCCTGCCCCGCCCCTTTCCGGCCCTTTCTGAACCAACCACGGCGCAGAGCAGCACCAGCCTCCTGCCCCGCCCCGCCCCTTTCCGGCCTTGCCCCGCCCTCTTCGCCCCGCCTCTCCCTCGCCGGCTCTTTTTTTCCCTCGCATCCATAGGAGCTGCAGTCGACTTCCTTTGTCGTCACGGCGTTTGCGCGTACACGGCACCGGAAGGAGAAGCTGTGAGCGCTTTTGGAATTATGGCGGCCGTGGACATCAGAGGTAACCGGTGCCGCCGTTATGTTTGGCTCTCTAAATGTCTTTGCCTTGGGTTGAGGTTTTATAGATCTTGAGGGCTCACCTTCAACTCCTTCCTGACGTCTTTTCATCGCAGCTGAGCGGTTTCTCGCCAAAGGTTGTCGTCGGTTTTTTGCAGTGCCTGTCGGATTTTGAGGGCGTAGGAGCCCTGCAGGCATAGTAGGTTACGCTCTGGGCTTCTCTCGAAAGGTCTGCAGTTCTCAGCCGCCAGTCGCTCTGATCACGTGAGAGTTCTGTCCCAAACTCACCGGCATCCATAAGGACACATCTGCCGCAGGTTTCCGAGACTGCAACTCCTTACCGTGTTTCTCTCTCGGAGCGACTGATGTTCGAACTGCTCACCTTTAGAATCTCAGCCCAACGCGTAACCACAGCTTCAGAAATCCCGAAGGCATACTGTCTGCCCTGTAGTAGGTTCGCGGAGTCAGGATGGATTCGATGGCAGTGTCTGTGTTTTATTTGTTTGGAGCAAGATATCTGCAGTGTGGAAGTGAAGAGATTTGAAGGAAGCAATCAGGCAACACTACACTATAACTTTGTAACTTTGTAGGGCATATATTATTTGAAATGAAGGGTGGGTCTTTATTTGCTTCACCCCTTTTAACTTGGCTTGTAGCTACCATCTGGACTTTGTGTTCTAAGGCTCCCTATGTAGGAAGCCCTAGATGTATACTAGCAGATGCTTTGTTTGTTTACTTGCATTTCCATCTGATACCTCCCATCTAACACCCAACGGTTATTGAAAGCAAGGGCATTTCTTTTTACCCACGGATCCAATGTTAAGGTGCCAACTAAACGGTTCCTGTCTTAGCCATGGTATGTCCAGCAGAATGGAACACTGGTTCTGTGCCATTGTCACAATCATGTCTGTGTTTGAACCCCTGTTGTAGCCACTGTGTCACTCCTTCACAGTGGATCTTCCTCTTTTTCTCTGCCCTCATTTATTAAGCATGATGTCTTCTAGGGACCGATCCTACCTGTTACCATGTAGAAGGCCTCACATATTTGTTGAATCATTGCATAAATAAGTAGAGATGATGTTCCTTAGTTAGGAGGCACGGAGGCCTTAGTGGAGCTCCTGTAAAGTGCCTGGCTGCTAAGTAAGAGGTTGGCAGTTAGAATCCACCAGCCACTCTATGGGAGAACAGCCTTCCAATCTGCTTCCATAAACATTACTGTCTTGGCAACCCAATAAGGTGGTTCTGTTCTGTTCTGTCTTGTAGGGTGTCAGAACATTTTTGATGGACTCCAGTGTAACGGGTTAATTAACCCCTTTAATGGCTGCTACCCGATCTTGAATTAGCATCAGGTGGCATCTCATTTCCTTTAAACACACACACACACACACACATTTCAGGGAGTCTGATTTTTTCAAAGGGGGAATGGGGCTGGGGGCAGAGCTAGAAATTGTGCTCTGAGATTCTGAAGAGGAAATAGGGCAATTTTTAAAATATCTGAAGCATGAGAAACTTAATTCGAGCAAATCAGGCAGGGAGGAAGAGGTCATAGAAGCTCAAGAAAAAGTGGGAGAAAGTAAATGTGACTCTTGGTAGTGGTTTCCACAGGTCCACGTATATTTGTATAAAACACTCAACTGTAGAGAATGCTGTTGTGAGGTGCCATCAAGTGGTTTCAAACTCGGCGACCCTCTGGACAACAGAATGAAACAGCGCCTGGTCCTGGACCGTCCTCATAGTGGCTCTGATGTTTGGGCCTGTTGCCACAGCCATGTGTCCATCCATGTGGTGATGGGTCTTCCTCTTTTTGCTGCATGATGTCCTTTTCCGGGAATGGTGGCTCCTGATAACTCATCCAAAGCATGTGAAATGAAGTCTGGCTACTCATGCTTTTAAGGAGCATTCTGGCTGTGTGTCCTCCCCAAACAGATGTTTATTCTTCTGGCAGTCCACGGTTCTTTCAGTATTCTCTGTCAGCACCATAATCCAGGTGCATCAATCCTGCGGTCTTCCTGATTCAGTGTCAACTTGATATAAGAGTCACACTTCTATCGTTACCGTATATACTTGTGTATAAGCTGAGTTTTTTTATGCAATTTTTGTGGTAAAATTAGGTGCCTTGGCTGATATTTGGGTCACCTTATACTTGAGTATATATGGTAAATCACTTTTGAAAGAGTATATCCATCATCACAATCAGTTTTAATGCCCCTTCCCCACTCCCACATTAATTGATTGCTCCCCATTATTCTCCTTTCACAGCCTTTTGTGTACATTTGGTAGGCTCCCTGGAAGGACTCTTGTGTTGCAGGAGTAGTAAGGAGGCCCGTAGGACTAGAATGGAGAAAGGAAGCAAGAAGCAAATGCCAGAGAAGTAAGAGGTGTGTGACTATGGTAGGTTATTGAAAGACTGGTGGGGGGGTGCAGTGGTTAGTTCTCCGTAGCTAACTGGCGTGTCAGTGGCTCCAACCCTTCAGTCGTTATGTGGGACAAAGATGTGGCAGTTTGCTGCTGTAAGCAGGACAGTTTTGAAAACCTTACAGAGGCAGTTCTACTCAGTCCTCTAGTTGCTATGAGTTAGGACTGACGCCATGGCAATGGGTTTTATAGGGTTTTTGGCTTTTCTTCTCTAAAACGGAGAGCCACTGGAGAATTTTGAGTTGTACGTTTTTTTACAGGTTTCTTGGATGCTAAGAACTAAGTGTAGGAGTGGGAGGGTGGCATTAGACCAGTTAGGAGACCATCTCTTTCCTTTTGTTCCCTCCCTCCCTCCCTCCATAATTATCTGAGCCTTTGTGTTCCCTGCTGTCGCCCCCATCCCTGGCTTAGGTGGCTATGTTTGTAATGGGTAACATTTTTATGTTAGCTTAGATTAGGGAGTATCAATAGAGATGATGATAAGTAGTTGGTGGCTGCTTGGCTTTATAGGGTGCGGTCACAAATCTCTTAAATGGGACTGATAGTTTTGTTGTTTTCACAGCTATGACCCTGCCCTCCCCCATCCTTAATCTTAATTTATCATTTTGTAAATGAACATTCTTATATACCGGTGGCTGTCTAAATGGATT
This sequence comes from Tenrec ecaudatus, assembly GCF_050624435.1. Lineage (NCBI taxonomy): Eukaryota > Metazoa > Chordata > Mammalia > Afrosoricida > Tenrecidae > Tenrec > Tenrec ecaudatus. The sequence goes on from NC_134543.1 coordinate 33,858,033, forward strand.
GATGGAAATCTATGACCAGTAGAGGTAATTATCATACCTTACTTGTCCTTTGTCCTTTCCATCAGGGATGAAGTAAACATTTGTTGATTATTATATATCAGGTCTTGTGCTCGATTGTTATGTAACAGGCCCTAGGACATCCTGGTGAGTAAGGAACAGATTTAGTTCTCAAAAAACTCATATTTTAAAGGGAGAACATTGGCCTGTGGGGGTTATGTTATGATATGATGGGAGATGACAGTATATAAAAACTGCTATGAAAATATGAAGAAACTATTATTTCTGTCTTGGAAAGTAGGGAAAGGCTTTCCAGAGATAATGACATTTAAAATAAACAATATGAACTCACTGCCATGGAGTGCTATGTCTGGCTCATAGCAACTGTATTAGATCGAGTAGAACCTACATGATTTCTGAGACTTTACAGAAGTAGAAACTGGGACCCTCATGAGAATGAAAGGGTCCTCTATTGGAAATATAAACTAAACTAACTAGCTAAATAAAGGAAAAGAGGTATAAACTAGCACAACTTTTGTTGAAGCAACTTGGTCTTAATACTTTCCAGGTAGTAGCAGCACGTCACCATAGCTATCTTTGTTGGGTTCTTACATCGTGCTAAGCATGCTGCTATCTTCAGTGGCTGCTCCTTCAAGCCTGGGCTTTCTACTCCCATATAGAGTTACAGTCTCGGAAACTCAGATGGGCAAGTTCTACCCTGTTCAGTAGGGTCGCTGTGAGTCCGCAGTGACTCGATGGTAGGAGTTTGTTTCAGTCCCTCAAAAGTGGACAGACTGTAGTCTGTTCTTAATCTGGAAGCTTTGCTGAAACCTCTTTACCCTGGGTAACCCTGTAACCACTGAAATACTGGTGCCATATTCTCCAACTTCGCAGACTCATGTAAGCCACCACAGTGTGACAAACAGACAAGGAGTGTCTCCTTTCCCCGTACTTAATTAATTTGTACGCCGAGGAAATGATCTAAGAAGTTGGTCTAGATGAAGGAGATTGAAGCATCAGGTGGAGGAAGTCTTACTAACACACTGCAGTATACAGATGACACAACCTGGCTTGCTGAAAGGGAGGAGAACTTGAAGCATTTACTGATGAAGCGCGTGAACGACAACCTGCAGTGTAGCTTGCAGCTCAATGTGAAGAAAACCAAAGTGCTCGCAACTGGACCAATAGAATAGCACCATGATAAGCAGAGAAAAGACTGAAATTGATGAGGATTTCATCTTGCTTGGATCCACAATCAGTGCTCATGGAAGCATGCTCCGGGAATCCAGCAACATCCTGCTGTACCGGACCTCTTTAATGCTGGAGAACAAGGCTGTCCTCTGGAACACCAAGATGTACTGGCCCAAACCATGGTATTTTCAATAGCCTCCTGTGCAGGTGAAAGTTGGACACTGGATAAGGATACTGCAAAAGAAAAAAAGGATACGCTTGAATTATGGTGCTGGTGAAGAATTTTGCAAGTACTTTGGGCAGCCAGAAGAATGGACAAATCTGTCCAGGAAGAAGTACAACCAAAATATCCCTTAGAAGCAAGGATGACGAGATGTCATCTCTCATACTTTTCAACAGGTTTTCCCGAGAGACTGGTCCCTGGAAAAGGACAGCCTGCTTGGTAGAGTAGCGGCTCTGTAAGAAAGAGGAAGACCCTGGACGAAGCAGATTAATAAAATGGCTGCAACGGTGGGCTCAAACACAACAGTTGTGAGGTTGGCAGAGTTGCTGTGAGTCAGAACAGTACCAGGCATTCAGCACACATGATGTAGTGTGTGAATATTACTGCAACGCCCACCTTGTAGATGAGGAACATCAACTATTGATGAGATTAACTAGCCCTAAGTTTTGGAATTGCCGAAATCCAAGTCCTTTTCCTTGTTCTGTCCTGCTACATGATGGATAATTGTGGCTAGATAATTATCTTTTTAGACTAGCTATGCACTGTCGGTTTACCTAAGGGGGGACATATTAATTTTATATTTTTCAAGAGTAGCATTAGTAAGACTGCATAGGATTGGAGAAGACACATGGGTAGGATTCATAAGAGGAGACCCTTGTCCAGGTGGCATTTGATAAAAGCTTAAGAATGACAATAGGCATGGGCAGTACACAGTGATCATGAAGAGGGCGGAGAACTGGGCAACCTTCTGTTATATGAAAATGCTTCCAAAAGTTTTATTAGACTGCATGTACATCTTTTAGATTGCATGTGCATTACTGGATTACATGTACAGATGTTCTGTAAATTGTGTCTTTTCCCACAAGTCCTTAGTTGCTTTCTTTTCTGGATGTGTTTGAGGCAGCATAATGCCTGGTTTTTTGCCATCTTCATGGCTGTGCTTGGTTCTGTGCCATCGTTGCGATCTTTGGAAACAGTGGGTCAGTACTGGAAAATATGGCCTTGGAGAAATGACATTGGAGATTGCATGATAGAATTTTGCCAAAATGCTCATGGCAGCTGCTGTTTTCAACAACATAGTGATTATACACAACCTGCTGGATGGACTACATGGGAATCAAATCAACGACAGCTGTGCAAAAAAGACAATGGGGAAGCTTGATGTCATCGGCCAGAACAAGGTCGAGTGAACTGGAAGACCAACAATGGCTTGATGCAAGTCCAACGTGAAGTTGAAAATTAAAACTTGTTCATGAAAGCCAAAGTATGAACTTGACTCTATCCCAAGATGGACCATAAAGACCATCTTAAAGACCATTTTCAGAATATATATGATGACTTGAACAACACTACTGACCAAAGAACCCATTAAGGTCATCGTACGTAAGGAAAGCAAAAGGTCATTAAAAAGGAAAAAGAAAAGATGAAATGGATGTCAGAAAAAAACTCTGAAGCCTGCTCTTGAACATAGTAAATGGAAGACATGCTGAAATAAAAGAGTTGAAGAGAAGATTTCCAAAGGTAACTTGAGAAGACATAGTATAATAAAATGTACAAAGACCGTAAGTTAGAAAACCAAAAGGGAAGAACACTCTCAGCATTTCAGAAGTTAAAAGAACTGAAGAAAAATTCAAACTTTGACATTCGCAAGATTGAAAAGCGTCTATGAGCAAAATATTGAATGATACAGGAAACATCAGAAGATGGAAGGAACACAGAATCAATTTACCCAAAAGAACTGATTGATACGCAGTCATTGCAGGGGGTAGCATGTAATCAATAACTGATGGTATTGAAGGAAGAAGTCCAAGCTATGCTGACAACATTGATGGAAAATAAGGTTCACGGAATGGTTAGAATTACAATGGAAACACTTCAGCGAATACATGTAATGTTAGAAATATTGACTGGTTTATGTCAAGAAATGTGGAAGACAACTACCTGGCCAGCTTGTCTGGAAGAGCTCCATGTTTGTGCCACTTCTAATGACAGGTGATTCTGCATAATACAGAAATTATCAAACAATAACATTAACATCACACTCATAAAGGTTTGCTGAGGGTAAAACAATTACAGCTATACATCATCAGATAATTGCTAGAAATTCAAGCTGGATTCTGAAGAGGACCTGGAACGAACAAGATCCATTACTAATGTCAGATGAATCTGCTGAAAGCAGAGAACACCAGGAAGATAGATACTTGTGTTTTATTGATTAGACAAAGGTAGATTGTTTACACTATGGATTGTAACAAATTGAAGGCTGATGGGCCCAGAACGCTTAATTCTGTTCATGCGTGCGTAGGGTTGGAGCCGACTCAGTGGACTCAGGCACAGGAACCATTGTGAGATGGCGCAAAGTCATGCAGTGCTCCATTCTATTGTGCGTAGGGTTGGAGCCGACTCAGTGGCACCAACAGCAACAATACCCATCTGAGAAGCTGGACTGTAGAGGGAAGAATAGCATTCTGGATTGGAGGAAGCATCACTAACAACCTGCAGTATGCAGATGACATGCTCATTGAAAGAGAAGAGGACTTTAAGCGCGTGCTGATGAGGATCAAAGACTATCTATAGCCTTCAGTGCATATTATGACTCGGCGTAAAGAAAACAAGAATTCTTGCAACCGGACCAGGAAGCAACGGAGGACAGATTAAAACTGTCAAGGTTTCATTTCACTTGGATTCACAACACTCACAAAAGCGTCGTCAAGAAATCAAAAGACATATTGCACTGGACAAACTTGCTGCAAAAGACCTCTTTAAAGTGTGGAAAAGCAAAGATAAAGATGTCAGTCTCAGCACTAAAGTATACCTGACTTAAGTCACTGGGATTTTCTTTTTTTAAATCATTTTATTAGGGGCTCATACAACTCTTTTCACAATCTGTACATCCATCATTTGTGTCCAGCACATTTGTACATATGTTGCCATCCTCATTCTCAAAACACCTGATTTCTACTTGAGCCCTTGGTATCAGCTCCTCATTTTTCCCCTCCCTCCCTTCTCCCCCCCCAACCCTTGATAATTTATAAATAATTATTATTTTATCCTATCTTACACCATCCGACGTCTCCCTCATCCAGTTCTCCGCTGTCCGTCCTCCAGGGAGGAGGTTACATGTAGACCTTGTCATCTGTACCCCCTTTCTCCCTCACCCTCCCTCCACCCTCCCCATATCGTCGCTCTCACCACTGTTCTTCAGGGGCTCATCTGTCCTGGATTCCCCGTATTTCCAGTTCCTATCCATGCCAGTGTACATCGATGTCCTCGGAACTCCGGGCGTGAGTTACCTGTCTGGCGGCCATCTTCCTGGAGTCCCCAAGTCATTGGTATTTTCAATCACTTCACGTGTGTGTGAAAAGGCTGGATCGTCATGAGTAAGGAAAGCCAAAGAAGTATTGATAAATTTGAATAGTGATGGTGGTAAAAAGTAATGACTATACCTTAGACTGCTGGAAAATAAGTCTGTCTTGGAAAGATATAACCATGATCTTTAGAAGTGGGGGTGACACGGCTTCACCTCGTTTTCTTTGCATATGACATTCGAAGGACCAGGCCGTAGAGAAGGACATCATGCTTGATAAGGTGGAGGCTCAGGGACAAAAGAGAAGACCCTCAGTGAAATGGATTGACAAAGGAGCTGCAGCAATGAGATCAAACATAGGGACACTTGTGCGGATGACACGGGACCAGGAGGGATTTAGAAACTGCGTACTTGATAGCACCCAACTATCACAATGTCACCTCTTTACTTACGCCAAAGTATTCTCTAGTCAAGCCGTATAGTCGTGTAATTCCTTATGTCTGGATGTGCTCGGAATCATGTGAACTTCTGTTTAGTCTTAAGATAGAGCTCTAAATCCCACCCCTTCCACACCCTTTGAAAAATAAACCCTGCGCCCCAGGCAGTGCATTCTGCTCTTTCCTCTATTCCCGAACAGCACGCTTAGCCCTGTCTTAGCGCATTTAGCATGATACGCTGTGGTTGCTTTCTTGCGTGCTTGCTTCTTCTAGAAGACCAAGTGTATGCAAGTTAGGGTTCGTGTCATCTTTATGTCCATAGCATCTAGTACATTAGATGCCTAATGTTTGTTGGATTGAATTCTTTCCCTTTTCTCATTATTTATCTTTTTTTTTCCTCCTGTAGATAACCTGCTGGGCATCTCCTGGGTCGACAGTACGTGGATCCCCATTTTGAACAACAATAGTGTCTTGGACTACTTCTCAGAAAGAAGTAACCCTTTTTATGACAGGACATGTAATAATGAAATGGTCAAAATGCAGAGACTAACATTAGAACATTTAAAGTAAGTTGTCTTAAGAACTTGCCAATTAGAATTTTACAGTGAATGATCCAGTTTGTTTTTCATGAAATACACAGTAGAACTTTTGGAAGAACTGGATTTATACAAAGATGATGTGAAAGAATTATTCGTTATTAATTCGTTGGAACTGAGAAAATCTTGTTCTAAAAATTTCATGTAAAAATTTCCACTGTCCCGGCCTTTGTGTTGCCCGTTCGCTTTCGGAAACTAGTGAACGTGGTGTCAAAAAAGGCACAAATTAAACACCCTGGCAGCCACGTTCTGCCTTTGAGTTCGGTTTCTTTGGCATCAGAGCTGCATAAGGAACAGTTAAAAAAATAAAATGTCCACTGTCGAGTGGAATCTATAAGTAGGAGGTTAAATGTGCATCTGATGAGTGATCTTTAGGACAATATCTCCATTCTTGTACTCAACTTCCCATTCCTCCCCATCTTCCTCTGCCGTACCCTCAAGGAACCATTAATCCAGGTCCTGTCTCTAGATTTACCTCTCCTGGATTTTAATATACTGAAAAACATTTTAAAGATAAATAACCCAAAGCAGAAACAAAAACTAACAACAGTAACAAAGAAAAACATAAAAACTGTAAGTGAAAGAGCAGAAAATATTGAAAACTAAATGCATCATAATGATAGGGTGCTAAATTTTAACCTAACTGCACCTGCAACAATCCACTTTGCAGTGCATTCTAATAGTAAGGCTGTTCACGTTCCTGGTCCAGGGTCAGAGAGGATTAACCAGGGCCTCAATCTATGTGAATTTCCCCATCACTTTTTTTTTTAATTTCACTGAAATAGCAAAAGGGCAATCATGTGATAAGACAGTATATTTTGACCTGTGTCTGACATAATCAACTTTACAGTGCTCTCTATCTGACAACAGGGTTGTTACAACCCTGAACGATGACCAGAGGGGATTCACTGGAAGTTTAATCTGTGTGTGGACCCTGAAAATGGATTTTAGGATCCCCCTGTCATCCATAGCTTTCTACAAACCAGGTTTTCACAATTTAAGCTCTAATCCCATTCCTGCCTTCAAATGTGGATTTTATTGATCTTCAATCCTTGGAACAAACGTGGGCTTAGTAGATGGCTGCTTGTTTGAAAACAAGCCTTTAAGACTCCAGATTCTATATTCTTGCCGATAGCCAGGCACCATCTGGTTTCTTCACAACACTGTGTTGTAACATCCATATCTTCAGTGATCTCTTCATGAGGGCCAGCGTGGAGCAGGGCCATGTCATAGGTACTAATTGTTCCTGGATTGGGGCTAGAGTTAAGTGCAAGCCCAACATCCATTCATGCATCTGTGGTGTAGCTATGTCTCTGGTTCACCTCAGAGACACCATTATTAGTTTCCTTCTGCTGCCATCAAGTCAAGGCTGACTCATAGGCACCCAGGAGCAAAGTAGCACTGCCCCTGAGAGTCTCCCAGCCTGCACATCGTCACAGGAGGAGACCACCTCAAACTGCTGACCTTGTGGTTAGCAGCCCCATGTGTAGTGGATGACGAATTCTTGTGAAAACAATTTGTTGTTGCAGTTTGACAGCCTGGTCAGTTTTCAACAGCAAGCCTTCAAAACAAAACAAAAAAACCTGTTGCCAAGAGTCCCAACCCACCAACCCTCAAAGGAGAGCAGAGCGGTCCCGTGGGGTTTCCGTGGCTGAAATGCTTGACGGCTCGTGGCCGCTCCTTTCTTTCATGGACCGGCTGTTGGGTTTCCACTGCAATCATTTGGGCCACTGATTCACTGGAGCTCCTTAACAACAAACCTAGACAGTTTTCATACATTTTGCCGTGTTGCTATTCTTTTATGTTGTGTAGTAATTTGAATGTTGCGTAGAATTATTTACAGGGCTTTCCTAAACCTCTGGGTGCCTGTGTTCTGTTTTCAGTCAGATGGTTGGAGTGGAATACATCCTTTTACATGCTCAAGAACCCATTCTCTTTATTATTCGGAAGCAGCAGCGGCAGTCCCCCACTCAAGGTAAAACGTGAACTTCAGGTGGAGGTGAGGGCTAGTCATGAGGCGGATGTTTCTAAAAATGTTGTCAATGTCAGGACCTAATCAAATTTAAAATAACACTTGTCATTTGACATAATGCTTTCACTCTGAGTGTAATGCAACTGCACAAGGTAGCCTACATATTTTGAAAAGATTTATATAGGAGGACATTGTTCATTGCAGCATTGCTTATAACATCTGTTAGAATATACTCAGTAGTTGGAAAGACAGATGGGGAAACTCATGGCGCGAGACAGGTTTATTGAGGAAACCAGAGAGGGGCCTCTGATCGGAGTCAAAGGCTTTTCTGTACAGACTAGCAGGGTTGTAGAGGACTAGTCACGGAGGGTACATTTGTGGGTGGGAATGTGTGATTTGGCTAATTCTGGGAACTAGGGTTATCTGCAGGTAGGTGGGAGGTTACGGAATAAGATGTTTCTCAGGTGGGTGTACTTGCTGTCTGAGCAAGAAATCACTGAACATGACATTTCTGCAGGTACGAATCTCTGAATTATTCTCTTCAGGAAAAGATAGGAAATAATTTGCATGGCCATCAACAGAAGTCTGGTGAAACAGACGGATAGGTCCATACAGGGGCATACCATATGGCTCTTAAAAAGCAGGTGCCTGGGAATTTTATAAAGATTACAGGGGGGGGGGGGAAGGTAACAGTGGGAGCATAGTTTTATTACTCAAAAACAGTTAAAAGGTGGTCAGTTGATGCCCCTCTCAGATGCATGCTGGACCTGATCTGGTTTTCAACATTTTCTGTATTTTTGTTTGTTCATCTTAGGGCATTGCTCAGAGGTGTTATGTCATTGGAGGTCACCCTCTTGAAGTTGTGCTGTAGGTTTTTCTGTATTTCGGTCTGTGAAACCCAGGATTGGTAAACCTATAGGGGCAGTGAGTAGAATAAGGTTTTTGGGGGTGGGGTGCAGTGGTGGTTGGGGGTAAAAGGAAGATGGTGTCAAGGAAGCCAGAAAGAAAAAGAATGTTCGGATATAGATGTGGTAGCAATTGTGTAAGTCTTCTTGATGTGATTGCACTATGGAATGATATGATATGTGACTTACTCCCAATTAATAAATTTTTTTAAAAAGATGAAAAATAACCCACAATTTAAGTGGATGAGGACAGACCATGCGTCAGGACAGAAAACAAAGGAAAGCAACACAGTAGTGCCTGCTGGATCTGGAAACAGTTGAACTCTGACATAGGCAATAGCTACTTATTTTGTCTCTCATATGTTGGACATGGTAAATGAGACCAGTCTCTGGAAAAGACATGCTTGGTAAAGGAGCAGGGCGGTGAAAGACAGGAAGATGGATTGACACAGTGGCTGTAGCAGTGGGCTTACACATAACAATTTTTCGGATGGTGCAGGACCAGGCAGTGTTTCGTTCACTTGTACCTTAGGGTTGCTATGAGCCGGAACCTACTCAGTAGCACCGTTCAACAGTATCAACTCTTACTAGGAAACACTACAGACTAGTTGAGAAATACTGCTGAAACTGTTACGGCTTTTTCCCTCTTAAATCAGGTCAGCTGAAAGGTCTCAGTAGTAGGAAGGGCTTTCAGTCCGGCCCTTATGGACTCTGAAAAGTTCCCTCACAGCTATTCTGTATCAGGATGCTGAGAGGCAACTGTTGGGACTGGAGTGAAAATGGCTGCAATGATGGAATTGAGCCAAGAGAGTGCAGAAGACAGACTACCACAGACGTATGTTTAACCCAGAACAAAAACAATGCGAGTTAGAAAAGAGTTCATGAACCCTGCCTCATTAAATGATGTGACCTTAAAGGAACAAAACAAGCAAACAGAACTTGCTAGAAGAAATTAGGAAGTAAAGAACATGTTGTTTACAGGGGGAAAATTTTTATCATTAGACTTTTTGACTGATACGTTATGTTAAAAGAAAGTAGGAAAAGATAACTCAAGGAAAAAACAATTCAGATAGGATGTAAGTCCCTCTGAACTGACTTTCAGGTAAAAAGGGCATAGACATGCTCTTATGAACATATACAAATCCAGGAATATTGTTCCCGTGAGAGCTCTTCTTGAAGAAGCTAGTAGTGAGTGAACTTCAGGCAGACTCAGAGAAACAGCAATATGGGAACTAACAGAAACCAAAACAGACCCATTGCCAGACTTGGAATGCCTAGTAGATTTGAACTGCTGGTCTTAATGTTAGCAGCTGGGTGCTTTAACCACTGTGCCACTAGGGCTTCTCTAAGGATTATTATGTACACAGCAAACCAAGGCCATTGAATCATAATCAACTCATAGTCATCCTATAGGGCAGGGTACAGCTGTCCCTTGGATTTCAGAGACTTACATTTTCACAGGAGTGGGCATTCTTATCTTTCTCCAGCAGAGGGGCCGGTGGGCTTGAATTGCCGACCTTGCAACTAGCCGTCCAACACTTACCTGACAGAGCTGCCAGGGCAAATACCTTAGACTTTGTGGGTCTCCATCAACTAGTACCAATGTATCCATCAGTAATAGTAAATAAGTAGGTGTGGCAATGTTCCCATCAGAGGACAACAACGGGCATTACCAAACTCTAAGGTTTACTGTGGCAAAGTAGACTGCCTTTACTGGAGCAAGACTTGGATTTACAGCTGTGTTCCTAAATTCTTTTCCCCCGATTATCTAGTCATCCCGCTAGCCGATTACTACATCATTGCTGGAGTGATTTATCAGGCACCAGACTTGGGCTCGGTTATAAATTCTAGAGTGGTAAGTGTCTTTCTGTTCTTCAAACAAACAAATAAACAAACAAATCTTTCATTTGAGGTCCTTTGTTTCTAAGAATTTAAACAGAAACTCCTTTATTTTCTGGAAATTAGTATAAAACTCAAAACCAACCCCTCTGTCCTTGAGTGGATTCCAATTCAGCAATATCGGACAGGGCAGAACTGGTGGGTTTCTGAGACGTTAACTCTTCATGGGAGGAGAAAGCCTCATCTTTCCCCCACAGAGCTGCTGGTGGTTTCAAACTGCTGACTACCTAGAGCAGCCCAGCGTGTATAGGGTTTACTATGTGAATGTGATGAACATTGTTTATTTTGTGTCAGTTCAGGGATAAAAATAGGTGCCACAATCCCGGCTAGGTAATAGTTTAGGTTCTGAGAAACAGGGCATGTTGATCTAGATGATTTTGAGCATTTACTATGGAAATTTTGGTGAACCTAATGAGAAATTCATGCTTTGTTTTGTTTTGTTTTTATAAGCTCACTGCAGTGCATGGCATTCAGTCAGCTTTTGATGAAGCTATGTCCTACTGTCGGTATCATCCCTCCAAAGGGTATTGGTGGCATTTTAAAGATCATGACGAGCAAGGTAGGTAAGACACAAAGCCCAACAACCAAGCCCATTGCCATCAAGTACATCCCAACTCATGCCAACCTTACTTGGCAGCGGAATTGCCCCCTAGGGTTTCCAAGGCTGGGACTCTGCGGACGGCTACCTGTCTCCTGTGGAGCAGCTGGTAGGTTGGAACTCTCCTACCTTTTGGTTGGCACTTAAGTGCGTGACCACTGTGCCACCGGGGCTCCTTGGTAAGAAGACCCCTGGTAGGTGCTGTCGAGTTTGTTCCAGTTCACAACGACCCAGCCAGGCTCTGAGCCCATCTCCTTGAGGGCCTTGTTCTCTTTCATTGACCTCTGCTAAGCCTAATGCTCTTCTTCAGGGACTGGTCTGTCCCAGTCACCTGTTAACCTACATGAGATGAAATCTTCCCATCTTCTCTTCTTGCCTGTACTTCTTCCAGTCTGGTATATTCAATATCCTCCACCAACATTGTGAGGTGATTGAAAACACCCTGGCTTAGGTAGGTACACCTCAGTCCTCAAAGGGACATCTTTGAGATTTGCCCAGTGCAGTAAGTCCTTTGATTTCCTGACTACTGCTTCCGTGTGTGTTAATGACATCTTTGACAGTTGCAATCTTTCTCCATTTATCATGATATTGCTTATTGGTCCAATTGTAAAGCTTTGGGCTGTCTTTCTGTCAAGGTTGTAGTACATGCTTCAGGCCCTCTTCACTTAGAGGAAACCAGGTTGTGCCATCTGTATCGCGAGCTACTCGTGACCTGGATGCCGTGTGCCTTGTACTTCAGCATACAGATTGAGTAAGTTTGGTGAAAGGATAGAACCGTGACACCAGCATCTGCAGTGTGAAACCATGCAGTTTCCTTTTGTCGGGCTTGTACAAGTTCTACGGGAGCAAAATTACTTTTGGGGGCAAATAATGTGCTTACATATGAAAGTGTGCATAGATAATCGGTCCTCTCGGTCAAGGATTCCGTTGCACTCAGATCCATCATCCTTGCCCATGGAAGCAGTGGTCGACACATCAAACGGCATGTTGCATTGGGAACATGGGCAGCAATGGACCTCTGTAAAAAAATTTGAAAACCAAAGAAGTCACCTTGAGGACATTAAGTCATTTGATGATGTTGCATCATCTTGGAACGTGAAATCCTCTATCCTATTCTTCAAACGAGGGGCCTTGCTGTTAGAGCCTTGTCACCAGGTGACCTGTTTTCTTCAGGTGCCTTCGTTTCCATTTGTGCTATTCTGCTGCTTGTTCACCATATTTTACCAGGAAAACGACTTGCAGAAACCCCAATAGTAGGATTTATTTATGTAAGAAATTGCAAATCAGAGTAAATTCCTGGAGGGCAAGGAAGCCTTGAATAGGATTCAGACCAGTGAAATTTTATTCTTAATGATAACCAGTACAGTTTGATATGGAGAGTTTGCTTACGTTGAATTAAACTGGCTCAAGACCTATTTGTCCTTTTCCTAATGAAATATTTCAAGTAAAATCTATCTATCTATCTATTTTTACATTTTATTAGGGGCTCATACAACTCTTATCACAATCCATACATATACATACATCAATTGTATAAAGCACATCCGTACATTCTTTGCCCTAATCATTTTCAAAGCATTTGCTCTCCACTTAAGCCCTTTGCATCAGGTCCTCTTTTTTTTTCCCCTCCCTCCCCGCTCCCCCCTCCCTCATGAGCCCTTGATAATCCATAGATTGTTATTTTGTCATATCTTGCCCTAGCCGGAGTCTCCCTTTCCCGCCTTCTCTGCCGTCCGTCTCCCAGGGAGGAGGTCACATGTGGATCCTTGTAATCAGTTCCCCCTTTCCAACCCACTCGCCCTCCACTCTCCCAGCATCGCCCCTCACACCCCTGGTGTAAAATTTATTTATATCCCTTTATTTACTTGTAGAGACAGGCTCTCCACTGTACTTTTTTCTAAAGGCAAATCTCATGCGATTATTTCCCACATTTCTCTTTCATGTTCTCTCTTGTCTTCCTGGTCTCTTGTCTTGTCTGTTTTCCCAGTGAAGTGCGGTCTTAGTAGATTATGGTGTCTTGAGCTTGAAAAGTTTGCATCTTCTCTTTGTATGAGTAGGATTTGGGGAAAATATAATTTATGTGCTACTTTATATGAAAGTTAAATTTTAAACTAATAATCTGAATTGTGGTTTGGGTGATTATGAGAAACTTCAGCTGTGAACTATCTATCCATGTTTACATAGTAAAAGAAAAGTATCTTCAAAAACATGTAAACATATTAAATATTAGAATGTTCAGTTTATTTAAGATGGCGAGTGTGAACATTTCTTACAAATGTTGTATTTGCGGGAATAGCATCTACTAAAATGATTTTGGGGTATGTCAATAATAGATAAAAGATCTATAAAAATATAAGACTATTCTCCCTCAGCATGAGCTGTTTTGATTGAACTTCATGTTTTAACAGATAGAGTCAGACCTAAAGCCAAAAGAAAGGAAGAACCAAGCTCTATTTTCCAGAGACAACGTGTGGATGCTTTACTCTTAGACCTTCGACAAAAGTTCCCACCTAGATTTGTGCAGGTAATGAGAAGGAAAATGTGTGCTTATTTTTTAATTTACTGAACACTTCATGGCAACATGTTTACTCATTTGTAACTGGGAATATTCCAAGTGTGGCCCGAACATTGTCGATCTTTAGTAGCTGAAGTAAAGATCTCAGCAGCGAACGTCGAGAAGGAGAGAGTTCGCGGGAGCGCTGCCTTGCTCTCTGTGTCTTCACTGATGCTTCACAAACACTCCTCTGGGGACTGTATAGTAGGTAATGCGCTCCTCCGAAAGCGTGTGAACGCTACAACCTGAGACTTCATGCTCATTTTACGGTACTTAGCTAATGTAGTAGATCTCGTTAAGTGATAGGACTAGTTAAAATGTTGGTAACTAACAAGAACAGACTGTTTAAAAAAGAGGCCATGGTATAATAAATGGAGGGATTAGGAATAGAGTTTTATGGGTATTTAAGTGATAGAAATTTTGTATTATTCTTTTGGGGGAGGTGTCAAGTAATAATAGCAAATGTACCTATCAGTCCACTGAATGAAATTTGAAATTAGGTATGAGTTAGAATATGTGAGTAGATTATTCATGGTTAGTTTCCATTCTTATGAACTTGTATAGTATTGTGTACATACATAGTCAATTAAACTCACTGCCATCATGTCACTTTTGACTGATAGAGGACTCATGGGGCATTGTAGACCCTGTGGGTTTCCAAGACTGTAATTCTTTATACGAGTAGAAAGCCTTGTCCTTCTTCTCAGAGCAGGTGGTGGTTTTGGACTGCTGACCTTACGGTTAGCAGCCAAATACTTAACCACTATGCCATGTGCACTTATGTATACTTTTTAAGGATGAATTTAGATAAAGAGAATTTTGTGTATCTTGATAGACCTCCTCTTCTGCCTTCTGAATACAGAGTTGGACTCATGACTAAAATTGATAACAGTAACATAGTAAGAAAAACAAGTAGGTCATAAAGGCGGAGCGACATAGGCAGAGTCCGAAGGAATCCATGTGTCGACTTCCTTATGTGCTCGTCTTACCAGGAGTCACACAGAGGACACTCACTGCAGGCAGTGAGCATGAAGCCACATAGTGTGTGTTGTCCTGTCGGACGTCCACTGAAACCTGGGCAGCCAAGCTTTTTCTGTTTTCATTTTGGAGGGGAGCAGTTGTCACGTAGGCATGCGCTCCCTAACCTATGACCAGAATTTCATATTTCCCAAGGAAAGCAGCGCTTCAGGTAAGCTGTCTAGGAACAGCTGCATCTTATTAGGGAATGGTGAGAACCCACTTGAAATGGAATCCCCTAGACATCACCCAAGGGCCAACCTTGAAAGCGTGCATTCCCCTAAGGATAAAGACCTTGGGCGTTGTTGGTCGGAGCTTTGGTAAGTAAGGGTTCTCTTTGGGTCTTGTTCCGTGTTTGGTGGTTCCCAGGGTGTACAGTTAGAGGAATCTAGGTGGCGCTTGGCAGCATGATCTGGAACATGTGAGTCAGAAAATTGTGTAGTCTCTAGTGATAGGAATATGCAAGAGAGTTTAAGGAGTGTATACAAATTTAGAAATTCAGAAAACAATGAAAGCATTAATCATGGGAATGAATATGTCACGTCTTTTTCTGAAACGACAGGGAACTATTTAAAGTTAGTAAAGGAGTTCATGGTGTAGACATCTTTTTAAATAAACTTGTTTAACATTGAAGGCATGATCATCAGTTAAATGTGAAGGCGGGGTAGGCCGTGGTAGGTAATGGGGAAGGGAAGTTGCTGGGCCCAGCGAAGTAAAAGAATTACTGTATCTAACAAGGATTAGTCCTGGTTCCTCAGCTCTCCACCCCATCAGGTTTTTTTTTACCGTAGTACAAGCATCAGAAGGCATATTATGCTCATAGGAAAATAACCCATGTCATCTTTACTCTCATGCAGTGTGCTGTCTTGCCAATTGCCAAGGGCTTTCCTCAAAACTTAATTCTCCATTCTTATAGCTCATAACCTCTGAGCAGATTTCCTCAGGAGTCTTGAGGCTCCACTGTTCTTTCTCATAGGATTCTACTTAACTGGTTTGGGTAAAGCATTCTCGTTTTAGAATTGTGTCTACTCTGAAATACAGAAAGAATAAAATGAACAGTTTGGCAGTTCTCCCTCCTTGAATTTATCATTCTTATTGAAACCGTAACTTTATTCAAATTGTTATAAATGACTTCAAAGAGGAACTAGTACTCATAAACCATAAAAAAAATAAAACTATCATTTTGTAATTTTTATTCTTCCTATATTTTTCAATTACAGCAAAAGTCTGGAGAAAAGCCTGTTCCAGGTATGATTTATCTAATATTCTTATTAAACTTGGCGTAAGATCAATAACATGTTACACTCAGCACTGACTAAGACTGAGATGAGCGGTGTTCATTTATCCTCTTAGATTATCTTTCTTACCTGTTGAGTTACCAAAAGGTGGTGCTTTGGCAGCTAGTGATGCTGACGAATGGGAGAGGGAAGAGTGTATTGAAAGAAGGATGTAGATGCCAAAATGACTAGAGGTTTTTTTCGTTCCTATCTCAGTATGAAGAATGTGTTCTGTTTCACCACTGAAAACAAGCATTAAACTGTCCAGTGAGCTGGAATAGGTTGATCATATATTTCATGTACACATAGTGCTTTATTTAATGCCTTATAACTTTGTCTGGTTTCACAAAGTACCTTGAGTTAGCAGTTTTTATGTTTGTGAATGGATTCTAAATACATATCCTAGATGAAACAGGTAAGTCGTTAAAACTTAAAATTTGAAAGACTCCAAACCATCAGATGAACTGTTACCTAACTGCCCATCCCCTCGATCCTCATTCCCTCACCAAAAAACTCTGCATTTGATGTGCAGTGGATCAGACAAAGAAAGAGGCCGAGCCTGCACCAGAAGCTGTGAGGTCTGAGGAGAAGGAGACCACAAGGAGCGTCCAACAAGCAGTGAGCGCCAGAGCGCCCCCTGAGAAGCGGATGAGGCTCCAGTGAGTATGTGACACAGAGACGCTGCAAGACTCCTCCTGCTGAGTCGTCCCTCCGCGCTGTGGCAGGTCCCTACGCTGTAACATACTTCGTCACAGCTCTCTCCTTTGTATGGAATATACTTATTTTTAAAGAAAGGATGTTAGTCCCATCATGTTTTCTGTGTGGACATTTCTTATGCATTCTTGGTAACCCTTCCTCTACTGGACTTGATCAACTTACCCACCCTCTTGTGTACCAAAATATATACGTTTAAAAACACAATAAAGATATTTGTATATATTTCTTTATCAGGACTTTTGGGACTCCGGTCTGTACTTTTTGAAAATTTGTGGCTACGTTTCATGAACACATGGATTGATATTAAAGTAGTTTAACAAACTTAGTCAATTTTTTGTTAGTTACATATTCCTCATTATTAAAACATTCAGTTCTTGATCATTTGAAAGATGAAGAAAAGGAGTAACCCAGTCACCAAGACCACCACTCAACGAACACTGTAAGTTTTGTCAAGTTTTAGCCTCTTATTTTTAAATAAATCATTTTATTGGGGCTCATACAACTCTTATCACAATCCATACATACATCAACTGAGTAAAGCACCCTTATACATTCGTTGCCCTCATCATTCTCAAAATTTGCCTTCCACTTGGGTTCCTGGAATCAGCTAATTTTCCTTTTTTCCCCTCCCCCTCCCACCCTTTTCCCCCCTCCCTCATGAACCCTTAATAGTCTATAAATAATTATTTTATCTTATCTTATACTGCCCTGCATCTTCCCTCACCCACCTCCCTGTTGCCCATCCCCCAAAGAGGAGGCTACATGCAGATTCCCGAGATCAGCTCTCCCCCTCAACACCCCCTTCCCTCCCAGTGTTGCCACTCTCACTGCTGGTCCTGAGGGGTTTATCCGTCCTAGATTCCCTGCATTTCCAGATCCCTACTGTACCGCTGTGCATCCTCTGGTCTAACCAGGTCCACAAGGTAGAACTGGGACCATGATAATTGGAGGGGAAGAAGTGTTCAAGAACTAGAGGAAGGTTTTCATTGTTACTACACTGAACCCTGAGTGACCCATCTCCTCCCCACTACCCCTCTGGAAAGGATGTCCAGCTGTTTATAGATGGGCATTGGATCCCATCACGCACATCCCCCATCACGGGGATGATCCCCCCCCCCCGCCTTTGTTTGAAACCTGGTCCCCTCAGCCCTTCATGATCACACATGTTGGTGTGCTGCTTCTTCCATGTGGGCTTTGTTCCTTCTGGGCTACATGGCTGCTTGTTTACTTTTAAGTCCCCAGATGCTATATCTCTCAATAGCCGGGCACCATCAACCTTCTTCACCACGCTTGCTTATGCACACTTTCGTCTTCAGCGTTTATGTGAGGAAGGTGATCACATAATGATGGTTTTTGTTCTTTGGTGTCTGCTACCTGTCCCTTCAACACCTTGTATTCACTTAGGCCGTGTGCTTCTTCTCTTTGGGCTTTGTTGCTTCTGAACTAGATGGCTGCTTGTTTGCCTTCAAACCTTTAAGACCTCAGATGCTATATCTTTCTGATAGCTGGGCTCCATCAGCTTTCTTCACCACGTTTGCTTATGCACATGTCTGTTTTCAGTGATCATGTCGGGTTGGTGGGTATCATGGAATGACCATTTAGCTGGGCAAGGTGCTATTGTGTTGAAGGAGTGTGCGTGAGGATAGCCTCCTTTTTCTAGATATAAATATATTTAAAACTATGGTTAAAATTATTCTGGACTTACAGTGTTACTTTATTATATTTTTGTTGTAAACATTTCCTCTGATCTCATTTTTATGCTAGGTATTAATTTTTTAATATATCATTTGATTGGGGGGTTCTTCCAGCTCTTAAAACAATCCATACATCTACCCACGTACAAGGAGATCAGATCCAGTTAGTACAACTATTTCTCAAATTGATACATCAACCTCTCAAAGGAGAGATGCTGAAATTAAAAAATGTTACCGAGTTCTGAAGCCTGAAATTGATCAAACAGGCATCAAGATGCTTTGAAAACTATTGGCAATTGGAATGCAAAGTCTGGAAATAAAGATGATGGAAAATATGGTCTTGGTGATAGAAATAAAGCTGGGGACTGCATGATAAATTTTGCAAGACCAACGACTTCTTTGTGGTAAATACGTATTTCAACAACAAAAGGTGGCTTATACATGTGGACTTCTCCAGATGAAAGGTACAGACATAAAATTGACTATCTGTGAGAAGAGACACTGGAGAAGCTCAATGTTGGCAGCTAAAACCAGCCCAGGGGCTGACTATGGAACAGACCATCAATTGCTCCTAAATAAGTGGAGGTTGAATCTGTAGAAAACTCAAAACAAGTTCACAAGAGCCAAAATTCGAACCTGAATTTCGAGAACACCTCAAGAATGAATTTAATGCACTGAACACTAATGACAGAACACCTGATGAGCTGTGGATGATATCAAGAATACACGAAGAAAGCACAAGGTCATTACAAAGACAGGGAGGAAAGCAAAGATCAAAGTGGAGGTCAGAAGAGACTGAAACGAGCTCTTAATCGTAGCATAGCTAAGGCAAATGGAAGAAATGAAGTCAAAGAATTGGATAGAAAATTTCCAAGGGTACCTTGAGAAGACAAAGTAAAATATAATGAAATGTGTCATAAAGGAAGACCACATCCAGCAGCCCAATTTTGTCATCTATGTGTGTCATCCACTTCAACAGCCCTGTATATTTCCCCTCTCAGATTTGTTTTTGTTCCCTAACCTCAAAGAACATTGCAAAGGAATATGATTTGAGTCCCTTGAAGAAACCCAAACTGCATTTTTACCTGATTTATATCAGAGTGAGGAATTCTCTGGAAAATGGGTTCAAGAGAGGAGACACTGCCTTCAGGAGTGCATGGACCTAGATAGAGGATATATTGAGAAACATTAACTTCACATTTTGATGTGATTATCTTATAAAGGTTTCTTTGACTTAATACTTTTGTATTTGCCCTTTATAACTCAGAAATTATGCTCTTGGTTCTCAATCCAAGATAAAAGAAAACCTATTCTCACACACACATCAGACCATGAGTATTTGTATCAGTTTATTCAGAGCAAACAAAAATTAGAAACAGCACAGTTGTCCTCCATCAGGTGAATTGTTTTAAAAGCTTCAGTAAAAGGATATTATAGAATAATAAAGGGACCAAACCTTTGATACATGCAACAATTTAAGAGAATTTTCCGGGTATTACGGACTTTATGAAGAAGAATGCAGCATCAAGATTGGAGGAAAATTTATTAGTTTGCCATATGCTATATGACACATGGGCTCAGGGTACTAATGAAGACCAGTCTACAGCTTTCCGTACAGATTACAACTGAATGAAAGGAAGACAAAATTCTGTACAAGTGAACCTGTAAGCAACATCACCATAAATGGGAGGAGATAATTGAAGATGTCAGGGATTTAATCTTGGGGCCACAATCAATGCCCATAGAAGCAGCAGTCAAGAAATCAAATGACTTGAGCAGATCTGTAAAAGTGTTAAAAAGCAATGATGGCGCTTTGCAGATTAAGGCTGGCCTGACCTAAGCCGTGGTATTTTCAATTACCTCCTATGCAAGTGAAAGCTAGACGATGAATAAGGAAAAACAAGAATACTTGGTATACCCTGGACTGACAGAAGAACAAAGCAAACCTGTGTTGGAAAAAGTGCATCCAGAATGCTCTTTAGAAGCAAGGGTGACACAACTATCTCACACTTTGAACATGTTTTTAGGAGGGACTAGTTCCTGGAAAAGGGCATCATACTTGGTAAACAGGATCAGTGAAAAAGGAAATCCTTCAATGGGACAGATTGACACAATGGCTGCAATCATGGGTCCACGCACAGCGACGGTTATGAGGGTGGCTTGGGACTGGGCAGTGTTCTGTTTCTGTGACTTGGCACCTAACAGTAACTTTCTACCAGATCTTAGATGAGCAGAGTCCTCAGACCAGGCTTAGCACTTCCTCTTTCTGTGAGAGCTCCCTTTCCCACTGGATTTTAATTAGAAGTTGAATGCTCCTGATCTCAGTTT
Organism: Tenrec ecaudatus; assembly: GCF_050624435.1. Lineage (NCBI taxonomy): Eukaryota > Metazoa > Chordata > Mammalia > Afrosoricida > Tenrecidae > Tenrec > Tenrec ecaudatus. The sequence continues at coordinate 33,878,745 of NC_134543.1, forward strand.
TCAACGTTCAGGGTCTCCAGTGCAACAGGACCACCATTAAATAGAGGCTAGGGCCACACAGGAGAGGGAGATGATGCACTAATTAATGGTTGTTCTCTTGAAGGCTCGGTCATCTATCTTTGGTTATTGCCTCCTACCCTACTTTGTTTCTCTGACCATGTTTTCAATTAGCCCACCATAATGATCCCTCTGTTGGCTGGGCGCTGTACCTAGGTTTGGCTATAGTCTTCCTCCTATACACTTAGCTATAACTCACTGCCATCAAGTCCTTGCTGACTCATAGCGACCCCACTGTGGGATTCCGAGACTAACTTTATGGAAGTACAAAGCCAAGTCTTTCTCCCTCAGAGCTGCTGGTGGTTTTGAACTGATGACCAGGTGGCTCACAACCCAACAATAAACCACTACACCATAGACCCTCTACACTGTAGGAACCCACATATATTTAGGCTGGCAATCAAAGGGAACACAGGCCGACTTCCCTCCATGGGGTATGAGGGAGGGAGGCAGAATTATTAACAGAGATAGAGGATATATTTAGTATTCTGAAATTCAACAGGACATACTACACCCAAAATATTCTATGCTGACTCATAGTGATCCTATAGGACAGGGTAGAACTAACTACCCCCTTTGAATTTCCCAAACTATCCCATCTCCATTGGAGTAGCTGGTGGTTTCAAATTACCTACCTTGCAGGTCACAGCCCAACTTGAAACCACTACACCACCAGGACACCTGACTTATTACATATGTACTTAAAAATAGCCTTTAAATATGAGGAAACTTCAAGAAGGTCTTGGAAAAATGGAATAGGTATTTTCATCAAACTTTTGGAAGCACCTCAGACATAGAGCAAAACTTGAGAGATTACAAAGAGAGAAAGTCCAAAATCTAGTTAAAGTTGTCAACACACTTCACTCAGTAAATGATCGGTCAGATAAGAAATGAGCCGGGAAGCAGGGCACTCACCCATCCAGTGGGGAAGTATTGTTTAGGTCTCCACAGAATTGGGAGTGTGCATTCAGACCCCAGCATGGCACCCCAAACCTTGAGGGCAATGCAACCACCTGGAGAAATGAAAAGATTGGGCTTCCAGGGCTGGCCCCAATCAGAGTCAAACTGACCCCCTCCCCAGAAGTATGTGCTACAGAGGACAACACAAAACCTACATGTTGGGGAGAAGGGCCAGCATGCCACGGCCACATGGAAACAAACCAAGGACAAAGAGTAAGGGACTGTCTAGACTCCACAGCACAACAAGCCTGGAGGAGGACATCCCTGCATGGGTCTGCTAAGGCACAGAGCAGACTGTAGGGCCAACAACAGCTCAAGACAGGTTGTCCCCTCACTGGAGCATACCGTGTCAGAGGACAATACTGGGGACTCACGGTGGGGAGTGAATCCAGTCTAAACCCCCCGCAGCGAACCAAGAAGGGAACATAACAGATCAGCAACGGGAGCAAAGCCAAGCCACATAGTCCCTTAAGAGTCCCCAAAATAGACCAGGCTAGGAGGGGCAGCTCCCCAGGACCAGTGGGGAGACAGTTATAAAGGTCAGCAGACAGATCTGGAATTATGTATTTTTGTTTTGTTTTATTTTCATTCTTTTTTGTTTGGTCCGTGTTATTGTTGGTTGCCTACTTAGATAAGAAGGCATGGGAAGCAAGCTTGAGGAGAAAGCAAAGGGACCAATAGTCCCTGAGAGACTAGGGGGAGTGTGAGGGGGGCGGGGGAGGTAGCGGTGAGCAAGCAATGCCATGGACAGGGGAACGACTAGAGCATTAAAATCAACGAGGAGGATGTAGAGAACCAGGGGGTGTTGGAGCAACAGCAATCTAGCTGAGAGGAATTACTAAGTGATGGTGGGGCAGGGGGAAGGTAAAAGGAAACAGGAACGATCTAGGAAGCAAAGCTATGGATAGAGGTGTAAGTATCGTTGTGTCCGTATGTAAATACATTAGTTCATAAACATAGAGGTATTGGCCTATGTACATATATTTATATGCAGTACACTGAAGTAGTGGATGAACTTCGGGGCTCTGCTCAAGTTCCTCCTCAATACAAGAACACTGTGTTCTAACAAACTGATATTTTGTGATGCTCACCCTTCTGGCACAATCATTGAAGACAAAATTGGTTCATAAGCAACTGTGGTGAAGAAAGCAGAAGGTGCCCAGCTATCTAAAGATTATAGTGTCTGGGGTCTTAAAGGCTTGAAGTTAAACATGTGGCCATCTAGCAGAGAAGCAACAAGCCCACATGGAAGAAGCACATCAGCCTGTGTGATCATGAAGTCTCACCGGAACTGTATGATAGGCATCAGTAGACCCTAAACAAACAAGAAAAGATATTGTTGAGAAAGATAGGCATCGGGACATAGACCCAAAGTCCATCTGTTGACAATGGGACATCCCCTCACAGAGGGGTCCCAGGGAAAGGATGAGTCCATCAGCATGCGGTAAAGCACCAATGAAACACAGTATTCCCCTGGTTCCTTGAGGGTTCTTCACCCTCCACTATCATGACCCCGGCACTGCCTTTCACTGTGAGCTAGACCGGAGCAGGTTCACAGGTACAGATAAGAGACAAGAGCTCATGACACATGGAATCCAGAAACAGGATTTGGAGTAGTGATACCAGAAGTGTAGGGGGAATGTGGGGAGGAAGGGGAAACTGATTGTGGTGATAGACACAAAAACTACACACACACCTCTCCCAGGGGGACAACAGAAACTGTGGGGGAAGGGAGACAGTGGTCCATGTAAGATACAAAAATAATAATTTATCAAGGGGTCACGAGGGTGCGGGGGAGGGAGGGGAAAAAGAGGAGCTGATACTAAGGGCTCAATAGAAAGTAAATGTCTAGAAAATGATAGCAATATATGTACAAATATGCCCAATATAATTGATGTATAGATTGTTATGAGCTGTAAGAGCCTCCAATAAAATGATCTTTTAATTTAAAAAAATGAAAATTAAATGACTTTTATAAAACTTAACTAATGGACCTATAAAAACATACCAAGCAATTGTAGAATCTACCTTAGATTCAAAACATGAAAAAACTGAAAATGAATAACACTTATTAGATTCATTGGAGAATTTTGGGTAAACTACCTTGAAAACTGTAGAGACTGACATGTGGCTACAGAATTACAGCTTATTGAGGACAGAAGCTCAGGAGCAGAAGTAGCCAACAACTAGAGTAAATATTATAGGAACAATTTGAACTTCAATTATAAATCACTTAAATCGTACTGTGTAGTCTTGAGAATTAAAAAACTCCAAGGGGACTCAGTTTAGGTAGCCTCCCACCCTTTTTAAGTATTGCCCTTAAGAATTCAGAGTCTGTTGTAATACGCCTAGTGAGGCCCACTGACCTGTTGAGCTTTTACTGTGAAACATAGTTTGACTCAAGGTCCATTTAGTCTATAAGCCTCTAGTTCAGAACCTTTGGGGGTCGAACGACCCTCTCACAGGGGTCGTCGGGTTCATCACAGTAGCAAAATGACAGCGATGAAGTAGCAACGACAGTAATGTTATGGTTGGGGTCAGCGCCATGAGGACCTGTCTGAAAGGGCCGTGGCATGAGGAAGGTCGACAACCACTGCTCTAGTTGGAAGAAGAAGAAAAGTAACCACCAGGCCTCCCTCTAGTTGGAATAGTAAGTCACAATGGTCCTTTTGAGTCTCCAGGAGTTAGAATCCATTCAGACACAAATCGAGTAATCACTGATAGGCTTGAGTATTTCACTTTTTCCACTGTGCCATCACTATCAGAAACCTAAGTTTTGGCGAATATTCAACATATACTTGAGATTGTGTTGCAGTATCGTTCCTCAAAGAGACTCAGTCTCCTCTCCAATCAAAGGACCTGGGTCATCTTTAAATTTATTTAGTCTAGAAACTGAGTAAGAAGTTGTGACTCTGTTTTGTTAGTGAGAATTTGTCCATCCAGCCTATTGTTTTCTCTGTTCTATAAGCCAAGTAAATACACATTGAAGTAAGCTACCCATCTCTTTAACTCACGGGGCTATTATAGACACTAAGCCTTTCCTAAAGACCTCCATGACTAAATATTCTGATTAACACTGCATTCCTATAGCCCATTATGAGCAGGCCACATATAATAATCCAGTATTCTGATTTCCTAAGTCTTTGGATTTTTATTTTTCTGCACATTATATGAGCAAAGCCATGACATTTTGAATATAATTCCCTATTGTGCCTGTCTTAGTCAGCCATGTGAACGTAAAGAGTAGATATCTACTTCAACTGTTTATGCTAGCAAAATCAATCCAGTCTCTTGGTATGTATACCCATTTTAATAAAATCAGTCTGATTCAATGTTTAGTCTATCATCCACATTCTAACACTTTTAGAATTCATTCCTTCATATACTCCCTGGGTCTCTGCCAATATAAACCAGTAAGCTATTGCAGTTATGATGGATTAGAAGTTACTTACTCTCAATTCAGACTTTGAACTTGTTCCTCTAGTGCCTGGTGACATCTGATTTGTTTGCATCTAGAGATCCTAGACAATGGAGAAGTCCTCACAGGCCCTTAGGCTAGCCGTGGCTAAACTCATGTAGGGGACCTCTGGCTTCTTTCACTAGCAAGGAAGTTCAGGGATTTTCAAGCAGGTCTAGATTCTCAGATGGTGAAATTGAACTATTCATTCCACATACCAGGGCCCCTTTCATTCTCAATGCCCTAACTTCCACATGAGAGTCTTGGCAAATCTTTATACTTAACTTACTTTGTAATTGTGCAAACCACACATTTTTATTTTTCCTCGCGTAGACCACCTGAAGTGTGGCTACAGGAAATGAGATTCTTTTAGGTCCACCATAACAAATTCTCTGAGCTGAGAATTTATAACATTGGCTTAATTGTGTAAAATTTCCAGCATAGGAAGATATAGCCATACCTCCCTCCCCACGGTCACCTGGTCCCTGTACACAATTGCTAAAATAGGTACTACGTCATAATCAACACTGAGTGGTTGTGGGAAACAGAAAGATTTCTCCCAAGTTGTCTCCCCCAAATGTATCCCAAACTTAGCTGCTTGTTACACATGGCAAATAACTATACACTCGGAGGTCATCAGAAGTAGGTCAGGGGTTATTCTCCCGAAGGGTTATCAGCCATCCAGAGCAAGCAGACACCACTGTTTATCCCACAACAAGTAGGGCCCACTCCCTTCTGATAAGGATAGTAGTTGTCTGTTTCCTTGTAGGAGACCCCAGAGAGGTCAAGCCCACCCAAGGGTGACCAAGGTTATGCCGCCATCATTAATCTAGGGTCTGCCATCTTGTCACATGTATACCTCTAGTCCCTCCCATTCCTATGTGCACACCCTTAGCTCATCCCCTTCCTGTTACGCTTATGCCTATGGTACATCCCCTTCCTATGATGTGCGTGCCTATTGTACTGCCCCTTCCTATGACGTGTGGTTACCTGTAATCACGCCCCACTAAGAAGTTATAACCCTTGGTTAGCAATAAAGTTGGGCTCTCCTGCTCTTGCTCTGGGCTCTCCTCACAAGGACCCCCAAGCGGGGCTGAGGTGAGCATGCTACCATGAATTGTGTCTGACTCCATTACTTCAATCTCTCTTCTATCTCTCATCCTCTCTATGACTTCACTATAACCTTTGCTTATTATCGCTATACATTGCACCTACGGGACCAGTGATGATTTGTTGGGGGCCCTCCATTCCCCGCAGAGTGGTAGCTTAATTGTGATGCCACTACCTGTCATTTCTCATTGAACTGGCATTTAGCATGGTGCTTAAGACCAAGGACATGCTCAAACCAATCTCAAATTCCCTGTTATCCATATATTCACTCCTGGTACCAAGTTCTGTCCTCGTCATTATTTAGTCCAATAAAGAAAAATTTCTATTGGTTAAAAGAAATTAACAGACAATTTGTGGAAAAGTACTGGAGGGCTGAAAAGGTGAAAATGGGAGCACTTAGTAAGACAGAGGCAGGATTTACTGAAAGCAGCTACAGTCCCTCTAAGTCTGAGGAAACAAAAGGAAGAGGTTGGTGGTCTTCATACCTAGACGCTCACCATGGAACCCATTGATTACGGCCTTGGATCAGAGAAGAGAAAAAATTTGCCCACTGACATTGGGCCTCCACTCAAGTACTCCCTCAATGAAAGAATATTTTGTTCTATTAAACTGGAATTCCATGATGCTCACCTTCCCAACAGGATCACTTAAGACAAAATAGGTGCATAAGCAAATATGGTGAAGAAAGCTGATGGTGCCAGCTATCAAAAGATATAGCATCTGGGGTCTTAAAGACTTGAAGATAAAAAGTAGCCATCTAGCTCAGAAGCAACAAGCTTACATGGAAAAAGCACACCAGCCTGTGTGATCTTGAGGTGCCAAAGGGATAAGTTATCAGGCATCAAAGAACAAAAAATCAAATTGTGAATGAGGGAGTGCAGGTTGGGGACCCGAGACCCATCTGTAGGCAACTGGACATACCCGTACTGAAGGATCTCGGGGAGGAGACGAGCTAATCAGGGTGCAGTGTAGCAACGATGAAACATACAACTTTCCTCTAGTTCCTAAATGATCCCAATTCTACCTTACAAATATGGCTGGACCAGAGGATGTACACTAGTACAGATAGGAACTGGAAACATGGGGAACTCAAAGTGGATGATCCCTTCAGGACCAGTGCTGAGTGGTGATACCGGGAGGGTGGAGGGAGCGTGGGGTGGAAAGGGGGAACTGATTTCAAGGATCTATATATAACCTCCTCCCTGGGGGATGGACAATAGAAAAGTGGGTGAAGGGAGATGCCAATGTAAGATATGATGAAATAATAATAATTTATAAATTTTCAAGGGTTCATGAGGGAGTGGGAGCGAAGAGGGAGGGGGGAAAAATAAGGAGCTGATACCAAAGGCTCAAGCAAAAGGCAAATGTTGTGAGAATGATAATGGCAATAAATGTACAAATGTGCTTGACACAATGGATGTATGTATGCATTGTGATAAGAGTTGTATGAGCCCCCAATAAAATGATTTTTTTTAAAAAGTTGCCCACTGATACTGGTAACTTAGGTCTCAGAAAGGGATCTTGTGGAACTGATAGCTCTGCTTCCGAGGAGGCAATGCTGAGTTGGTGCTGGTGCTATACGGATTTGGAAGAGGGGCCTCGGAAAACTAGGAATCAGAGCTCAGAGGAAGAAATGCTCCCCGGTGCTGATTTCCAGGGGTTTTTAAGAGGGTCCTGATAGAAGTGGTTACGGAGACCTCTGAGAAAGGCACTATCTTGTCTGTTTCCCAGAGGCTTTGAGTAAGGCTTTGTAGATCTAATTCTCAAATTTCCCCCAAAAGGGTACTGGGCAGCTGGCACCCATACCTTGAATAGGGTTTGATGGAACTCTTTGGAAATTGTTTTATCAACCAACTACCTCGAGCAAAGTAACAGATCGCATTTCCTCCCGTTGTCTGTTAGTCTCTCTGTAGTACCCTTAGGAGTCCGGATGGCACTGTGGCTAAATGTTTGATTGCCAGATCAAAGCTTAGCAGTTTGAACCTACCAGTCACTCCATGGGGGAAAATCGATCAAGATTCACAACCTTGGAAACTCTCGGTGGCAGTTCTACTTTGTCCTTTAAGGTTACGATGAGTTGGAATTGAATCGGTGGCAGTGGGTTTTGTTTTGTTTTGGTGTCGTGCTTTTACTGGTAAACCTCACCGGAAACCAATTAACAATGAAGAAATATGTTCTTCAGAGTCCCAGCCCCAGTAGCATGAACCAAAGTATAATTTTGTAGTAATGGAACTGAGCAAATAAATAATGAGAGGTGCCAACAATATTGGTGCTAACGTCTGTGGTGATAGGAAATATCCAAGTGGTACTATGAACTATGTAAACTATTTTGATCTTCCTTCTTCATTGTGCTTTGCTTACTTGTGGCCTCCTGAAATGATTTCATGACAAACCCTCCCCCTGCCCTCCCTTGGCTTGTGATGCATAGTTGAAAAGCACAGAATTAGGCTGTGACATAGTAAGTGGAGACTTAAGAGCTTTTGAAAAGTTTAAGGTAGCTGCAGAAACGAAAGTGTTTTTAACTGATGCAGAAGAAGATTCCCACAGTGCTTGGCAGTGCCAATGATATTCCAGGGAAGGTCTTTGAAGTGACATTGGTTCACATAACTAATTGTTATTAGATGCTCCTCCAAAGAGTGCTCAGTCTCAAAGTTTCTTAGCAATCACTTTTTTCATTATTACCTAGCAATATTTCTGACATAGGTTAATTTAGATTAATTTCCTTCTCTAGAAAATTTTATTTATTACAGTATTCTCCCACCTCACTTATCTACATTTTTTTCACTAATCTACATTTTAACGCATAAATGTCTAGGCAAATACCAAGGACATTATTAAAAAAGAGACATGGAAAGGACACTTGAAAGATTTCACCTCTGTTAGAGATGTTTGCTCTAAGAGGTTTCACCTAGTGATACTGGTTTCTGTTGTTGGATGTGGAAGCCAGTCATTAGGTCTAGGAAAGTACTGAAAGTTCTCAGAGATTCCCTTGCCCTCATGGGCATAAAGATAATTATTCATTCTATAGAATGCTAATTTCATCATTTGTCTTATCTAGACTACCCAGGCTGCCAGCATCTATTAATAATTTGTTTGCTATTTGTTTTAACGTTGCATCCAAATGTTAAGGAAATTATTAATGATTCTTTAAACTCAACCAGTGAATGAAAAAAAAATTAGCTTCTACCTGAGCTAGAATTTATGTTTTCAACAAAACAAGATTTCAAAGTACACTCAAATTTTATTCCTGATCATTTAATGAACTTCAGGCTTCAGCGCCTGTCAATCAGGTTGCAGCTTGATGACCTCATTTGGAGGTGCCAAGGAGATAAATAGCTCTCTGGAGGTGGGGCACACGCTCACTCCCTGAGAGACATTCATGTTGACAAGACACATGGAGCTACGCTAGAGCCCTGGAACTGGAGGAGACGTGTGGAAACCCATGCCAGCGCTGAGATACTTCTACCACCACTGAATCCACAAGACCTTCTACCCACTGGTCTGTGATCTTCCTGTATTTGGCATCATTCCATGGCTCTGTGAGTCTAAAGAGGAATTTATGGACTAGTATTGACATATGGGGTAATATCAGACTTACGGACTTGCTCCGGATTGGACTGGGTCGTTTTCTTAATGTACAATTGCTCTTTGATATAGTTCTTTCTTACACACATGTAAGTGTCTATAAATTTGTTTCTCTAGTCGACCTGGACTAACACAACCCCACTTAATGTGTTTTAGTCCTTTATCAAAATCCAGGTGTATGTGGGTAGGTGGTTGTACTCCTGGATTCACAATTCTAATCCATTGGCCTACCAGTACCAAGCTGTTTTGGTTACCATGGCTACATTACAGGTTTTAGAATCTGGAAGAGAAAGACCTCTTGCTTTGGTTTTGAATAGTATTTTTTTTATCCTGGGTTTCTTTCCTTTCCATATAGGTTTTTCCATTTCTTTCAAAAATGTGCTGAGATCTGGAAGGGCACTGAATTTGTCAGGTGTTTTTGATAATACTGACCTTTTCACCATAGTTAGTCTATTTAGTCTATGAGAGCTTGTTCCACTTGTATAGGCCTCTTTTGGGTTTTTTAGAAGTGTTTTATTACTTCCTTTGTCTAAGTCTTTTATTTCTCTGATAAGATTTATTGCTAAATATTTTATCTCTTGGTTATTTATTATAAATGGTATTGATCTTTTAATATTAATTTCGGTATCATCTTCTTTAATAAACAATAATCCAGCTGATTTCTCTGCATGATCTTACAACCTGCTATGCTGCCAAATTTTTCAATTAGTTCCAGCAATTTTTAATTTAATCTTTGGGGTTTTCTATATGTAAGATTATATCACCTGAAAGTAAAGAGAGTTTCTTTTTTTCTTCTGTGACAATGTGTATGCCTTTAATACCTGTTTGATATCTTATAGTCTGGCTAATCCTTCCAGGACTATCAATGAAATAGGAATGATGATAAAAGCAACCCTATCTGATTCCCATTCAAAGGGAGAATATTTTTAATTTCTCTGTTAAGAGATATGCTGGCCATTGGTTTAGCATATGTGACTTTTATGTTACTGTGGAATTTCCCTCCTATTCCTATTTTATTAAATTAAAAAAATTAAGAACGGATGTTGAATATTATCAAAATACCTATCCTGCACCAATTGATATATTCATATGGTTCTTATCCTTTATCTTATGTATTGAATTATATTGATTGCTTTTCTAATAGTAAACCACCCTTGCATATCTTGTATGATTCCCACTTTTTAGTGACTTTTTTGATGCTTTGTTGAATTCTATTGATAAGAATTTTATTGAAAATTTGGCCTCTATATTCATCAGAGAGATTGATCTATAATTTTCAATTCTGGTGATGTCTTTAAAATTAGTTTGGTGTAGTATATTGTCTGTCTGTATGTTGTGAAGTAGTTCATGTAGGATTGGTGTTAATTGTTTTCCAAATGCTTGGTATAACTCCCAACTATACCATCTGATTCTGAATTTTTTTAATGTTATGTTGGGTATTTTTTATTATCAGATTTCTTCTCATTTTACAGGTTTGTTGATATTTTCTACATCAGTCTGTGGTAATTTAAGTAGATAATGTGTTTAAAATTTTTCTGATACATTTATTTCTGCTCCAATCTTTATTATTCCTTTTCTTCTACGGTCTGAGTTAGCTTTATGCTCTTTTTCCAGTTGTTGTAGTTGACATATTAAGGTATTTATTTAAATGACTTCTACCTTTTTGATGTGTACAGTTATTGCTACAGGCTGCCCTCTGAGTACTATTTGCTGTGTCCAGAGATTTCGATCTGCTGTATTTTTGTTTAATTTGTTTCAAGGGATTTCTTTTTTTTCCCCAAGGGATTTCTTGATTGTGTTCTTTACTCAATTATTAATTAGTAATTTTTCAATTACTTAGTGATTTTTAAGTAAAATGTTGTTCAACTTCCATGTATTTGTTTGTTTGGTTTTGGTTGAGTGTCATATCATTGATTTATAATTTTACAGCATTATGATCTGAAAAAAATAGTTTTCAGTAACTCCAAGTTTTTTAATTCATTGATGCTTGCTTTATGGCCTAAAATATGGTCTATTCTGAAGTAGATATTATGAGCTCTAGAAAAGAAAGTAGGATGTGTTTTGTTGAGTGACAAGTTCTATATATGTCTAAGAGATCAAGTTGATTAATTTTACTGTAATTTTGCTGGCTTTCTTTCTAATTGATTGATCTCTGCTCAAAAGTGGTGTGTTGAAGTCTCTTAGTTTTACATTATTGTCTGTTTGTCTCTTCATTTTTCTAAGATTTTGATTAATCTATTTTGAAGGTCTTCATTTGGTGCATATGTCTTAATTATGGTTTCTAGTTAAATTAAAGCTTTCATGATTATATAGTGATGTTCTTTGTCTCATTATGTCTTTTACATTGATGTCTATTTTGTCAGAGATTAACATTGCTACTCTTGCTTTCTTTTGACTGCCGTTAGATTGGTATATTTTCCCCATCCTTTGATATTTAGTCTGTTTGCCTTTTTATATAAGGTGAATTTCTTAAAACAGTATCTTAAAGGTTTATGGTCTCTTACCCATTCTGTTAGTCTTTTGTCTCTTAACTGGTAAATTCCGTCCATTTACATTCAATGCTATTATTGATAAGTATGGTTTTATTGGTGTCCTTTTGTTATATATATATATTTTAGCAGTTTGTTGGCACATAATTGACATATCATACAGTTTACTAGTCCAGTCATATTAAGAAGAGTTGTACAGTCATCACCACAGTCAATTCTGGAACATGATCTTCTTTTTCGTGCTCCTTGCTATTAGCTCCCCATGTCCCCCCAACCTCCCTTGCTGTGCCCCAAGAAACCATTAGTCTGGTCACTGTATCTTTAGATTTACTTAACCTGGATTTCTTATATAGAAAAGCATACAAATACAACAACCAAAACAAAAAACCGACAACAATAAAAAGTAAATAGAGAAAATCCTTAGCTGAAAAGAAAGCAGAAAATATTAAAAACTAACAAATTAAAAGGGAGATCAAATTACACGGCATACCATATTAGTCTAATCACACCTGCCACAATCAGCTTTACAATGTCTTCTGTGTGAAAACAAGGCTATTCAGACCCCTTGACTATGCTCAGAGGAGTTTCACCAGAGGCTAAGTCCATGTCAGGACCCTGCAAATGGATTTTGGGATTCTACTGGTATCCATAACCTTCTGCAAACCAGATGTTCACAATTTAAGCTCGATACCATTCCATATTTAGTATTTGGATTTTGTTGTTTACAGTCCTTGTATCACAGAGGTCTGTGTGCTTCTTCCATGTGGACTTAGTTCATGCCTCACTTAGGTGGCTACTTATTTGAAGCCAAGCTTTTAAGACCTTACATGCTATTCTGACAGATAGTTGGGCACCATATAGTTTCTTTGTCCCACTTTGCTAAAGCACCCAAATCTTCAATGACTTCTTCATTAGGTCAAGCATAAAACAAGATCATGTAATTGTTCTCAGATTAGGGTTCGAATTAAGTGCAAGCCCAAAATTCCTTCATATATCTATCATTTATATATGTCTGGTTCATTTTAGAGACATCGTTATCATTTTGTTAGAGAACATTATCAGTCCTTCCTCTGGGACATAGGTAATTCTATTGAGAGTGTCATTAGTTTAACCAATGGTATATCATTTGAAACATTGTTGATAAAAGGGCATTGTACAAGTATAGGCTAGCTGTGAACCACATTACATAGTAAATTGCTGTCATGTATCAATTAAACTTCAGTGATGGGACACTCGTTACACAAACACTGGGAGTTCGTGATAGGGCAACATTGTTAATAGAAAATTTTTTTTCAATAGCACAAAGGCAGAAACATGCCTACCAGATTAGTATATGTCATAATAAAGCAAGGTGGGCATTAAAAAAGTAAGTGTCATATATACTCATGTATAAGCCAAGTTTTCCAGCACAGTTTTAATGCAGTTTTTGTGGTAAAATTAGGTGCGTCGGCTGATATTCGGGTCATCTTATACGTGAGTATATACACGGTATATGGTAGTCCATGGTCACTATCACTTGGGCACATTCCAGGCAAGAGATCTGAACCAAAGTCCAATGTCCACCAGTTCTATGCTCTTGGGATAGTAGTCATCTGCTTCTCACACTAGGGAGCTTTAAATCTAAGGGCTACAGGTGAGTTTGAGGTAAATCGCAGTTCACTTAGTGGGGTTTCCACATCCAGTCCTCTAGAGTTGCCTATGAAAGATGTGTGCTTTGTAAGAACAGAGTCAAAAGTTCCAGAAATCTACAGTACATGAATTGGGTCACCAATGGCTGGATGGAAACTAGGTCAAAGTATCCAATTAGGAACATAGTACCAGATATATTCATATATTCTCCCCTTGTAAAGTTCTATATCAGTATTGTTGTGTTTTTTCCCACGGGGAGGATTCTCCACTCCCCACCCTATTTTCCTATGAACAGAAATGTCATCCTTGTCTCCAAGACATGCATGTCCCCTCCACACATCTTGACTTGAATTTCTAATACAGCTCACTTATCACTTTAGTATGAGTGAGTCCCTGTTGCTTTGGGGTGATTTTAGCACAAGGTTGTATGGCAGCAACTGAATTGTCCTCTCCTTCTCCCCAATATTGAAAAACTGATCCCATCTGAGGGGAGGTCTTCTCTTTGTAGTGAGGTGCATATAGAACGAGTGAGATATGGTTCATGTAGGATACCCAAGCTCTCTACTTTATTGCTTGTATGCTAGGCAGGATTCTCTAGAGAAACAAAACCAGGACACTTATGATTATATATATGTATATGGATAGATTTATCAGCACAAAGGAATATAACAGCTAATTAGTCCACACAGCAGTACAGAGGGCTCAGTTCAATTCACTTCCATGGAACAGTTAATATACCGACGTCCTTCAACTCACTAGGGCTACTGGGTCCAAGGTCAAGGAAGCAGACAGCTGAGTCTTCCTTCAGGCAATGCAGGCAGTCTGTTCACAGGAAGCAAACAGCAGGGCAGGTCACCAACAGTCAGAAGCTCTGGAGCTTAGCAAAGCAGGCTGGGATGGGATATCAAACTCAAGCAATGCAAGATGACAGGATCCACCAGCCTCAAGCTCAAGCAATGTATACACCAGCAACATGGTGAAGCAGGTCACAGAGGAACCTCAAGCTCCAGCAACAGGATCCATGGATTAGCTACTCTACAGGTCATATAGTTCACAAGTTGAGGCAGAGAACTAGCTAAAGCCGCTGCACACTGGTCTGAGCACCAGAGAGCAAGAGAGATGGGGGTGGGTCTTGCTGAGCCATTTATCTCTTTGCCCTCCCATCAAATTGTGACCTATTAATCCCACATGTTCCTAATGGCCAGGTTGGCACAATAAACCTACCTATCACAGCTTGGTAGACCAGATTAAAAGACATAACCTGGGAGCAGAAGCCTGCCTTCATTTTGGTGTTTATCTCTATAGTAGTGGACACATACATATGTCCTTTTGTAATTGACTAACCTCACTCAGCATAATGGTTTCCAACTCCATCCGTGTCATGAGGTGTATTTCATGTTTTCATTGCTGTTTTTTAGTGATGCATAGTATTCTATTGTGTGTATCACAGTTTCCTTATCCATTCTTCTACTGCTGGGCATTTGGACTATTTCCAGCATCTTGCTATTTTGAACTGTGCTGAAATGAACATGGGAAAGCGTACGCCCATTTGTGTTCTCTTATGTATATGTCCAGCAAAGGTATTGCTGGGCCTAATGATATTTCTATTATTACCAGTTGTTTTAAGTATCTCCATATTGCTTTCCATAATGGTTGTACATATTTACAACCCACCAGCAGTGTATCAGGGTAATTAGCTCATCAGCAGTATTTAAGAGTTCAAATCTCTCAGCACCCTCTCCAGATGGTCTCTGTTTTTAGTTGGGCTGTGATTGTGGGTATAAGAGGACATCTCATTGTTGTTTTTATTTGCATCTCCAGATGGCTGGGGATCATGAGCATTTCCTCATGTGTCTGTTAGCCATTCAAGAGGCATCCTTTGTGAACCGCTTAGTCACGTCCTTTGCCCAACTTTTATTTGGATTATTTGTGTGTTTTTTTTCTTATTGAAATGTTGACGAATTCTATAGATTTTAGAAATAAGTCCCCTACCTGTTATGTTATTGCTAAAAATTTTCCCCAATCTGTCGGCTTTATTTTTTTTAAAGGAAGTTTTTTTATGTGCACACATTTTATTTCTAATAGATGCAGTCATCTGTTATTTTGTATTCCACTGTATGTGGTTCCTTTCCTATATTTGGTGGTGCATGTAGGCCCTTCATCAGGGCCCTTAAGTTTGTCCCAATTTTCTTGTTGATGATCCTGATAGCACTGGGGTTTTATATTTAGTATCTGATCCGTCTTAAGTTAGTTTTTGTGTATGATATGAGGTATGGGTTCTGTTTCATTTTTATGTAGAGATCCAGTTTTTCTAGGACCATTTGTTCAAGATAGTGTCCCTTTCCCATTGAATGTTATTTGATCTGTTGTTGAAAATCACTGGTCTCTATGTGGATGCTTTTATTTCTGTTTTTTTTCTATCTTGTTCCATTTGTCTATGTATTATACCAGTACCAGGCTGTTTTGATAACCGTGACTGCGTAACAGGTAGTGAGATTGGGTAACGCAAGACCTCCTACTTTGTTCTTCTTTCTGAGAAATTCTTTGCCTATCCTGGACCTCTTCCTTCTCCATACAATATTAGTAATTAGTTTTTTCATATATTTAAAGAATTAAGTTAGAATTTAGATCCAAATTGCATTGTATTTGGAGATTGATTTGAGTAGTATTAATACTTTCACAATATTAAGTCTTCCTATCTATGAACAGTTAATAAAACAAATGGAGAAAAGGTTTAAGTTGTGAAGGATTTTGCATTTGATTCACAATTAAGGACGATGGAAATAGCAGTCAAGAGATCAAAAGATGCATGGCATTAGGTAAATCTGTTGCAAAAGACCTCTTCAGAGCACTGCAATGCAGAGATGTTATTTTGAGCACTAAGGTGCGCCTGACCCAAGCCGTGGTATTTTCAATTGCTTCATATACATGTGAAAGTTGGACATTGAATAAAGAAGACCAAAGAAGAAGCCATACATTTGAATTGTGCTGAAGAAGATTATTGGACATGGCCCGCTAAAGGACAAACTGGTGTTGAAAGAAGTATGGCCAGAGCTGTTCCTGGAAGGCAAAGATGGCAAGGATTTTTCTTATATACTTTGAACATATTGTCAGGAGAGACCAGTCCCTGAAGAAGCACATCATGGTTGGAAGAAGTTCAACCAAAGTGCTCCTTAGAGGCAAGGATGGCAAACCTTTGTCTTATATACTTTGGACATATTGTCAAGAGGGACCAGTCTCTGGAGAAGGACATCATGCTTAATGTTGATTGACATAAATTGACCTCTGATAACTGCTGTTGTTTTGCCCCCCAAGTTCTGGTGTGATGCCTTATCATTGTCACTTGTTTCAAGGAATTTCTTAATTTCATCCCCTATTTGATCTATTACCCATTCCTTTTTAAGTAGTATGTTGCTCAGTCATTATGTATTTCCTTTATGTTCATGTTCTTCCCAGTTTTATAGCGTTGTGATCTGAGAAATGGATTCTATAATCTCAGATGCTTTTGAACTTGTTGATGGCTTGCCTTGTGGCATCACATGTGATCTTGTCTAGTGTATGTACCCGGTGAGTTTTTCAATTTCTTCCAGTGTTCTCATGTATCTCCCCACATCTCTCGAAAGAGCCTGAATATCGTTTTTCTGAATTCTGAATCTTGTCGTTTCATGACCTCATCTTCACAGTACTTCATTTTGTTTGGGTGATTTCCCATCGCTTGTGTTTTTCTCGATTTTTGTTTGTTTGTTTTATTGTGGCTGACTGCTGTTTCGTAGACATGATGGCATGGTTATTAGTTGTGTGTGCGATGTTCATGAAGAGGCATTTGTCTCTGTTTATTGAAGTGGGTAGGTGCTGGGAAATGCATGGTGATGAAATGGAGAAAAGGGGAGCGATGGGTAAGTGCTCAAAGTGCGGGAGGGGCAGGAAGAAGAGTGAGAATAAAGTAACTAATGGTAGTAACTAATAGTAACTATAAAAGTAACTAATGATAATAACGTAGGCTCTCTGTACAGGCCAGCACATTTGTAAAAATCATGGGAAAATGTTTTTTGAGGGGATAATCAGAATTAATAAATCCCTTGGAAATACATTTCATGAGAAAAAACAGCAGAAAGAGGTGGATGTCCAGGGAGATGAGGGACAAAATAGACAAAAGACTTGGGTGTGGCCTAGATGTGGGTGCTAATTTCTATTGCTAAGACAGCGTGAATGTGGGCATGTGGCTTTTAGTGGCTGGGGTTGGGGGTGGAGGCGGTACAAAAACCCCTGTTGGGGTGGGTGTGCTGGAATCTAAGGAACTGCCTGGTTTTGCCTGGGTTGAATGGGTATTCTCAGGGCGGGGAGGCTGCCCTGGAAGGGAACGTTGGAAAGAACTCCAAAAATATAATGAGATTATTGTAGTTGGACAGATGTACAAAAACGGAGGAAAATAATATAGTGAATAAAAACGCTGGTGTGGTGGTGATACCTGTTCTTTGATGGTGCTGTACATGCGTGCCACATGTAGGTGTGCCAAATAGGGGGTGTGGGGAAGACACCAGAGAACAAAACACGAAAGGAAGAGGAAGGGAAAATAAATTCCAAAGCAAATGTTAAGCTTAAGTACTGACTATGTCTGAACCAAGCTGCCCACACAGCGCTTTCTCATAGAGACCAGTGAGGTAAGAGATTTGGCTAGTTGGCTTGCCTCAGGGGTCAGGAAAATTGGCTCTTGGGCGAGGAGTGGGGCTCAGTGAATCAGCGAGTTGCTGGAGGGTGGTAAAGGTGCGTCCGTCAGCGTCGGCAGGCAGTGCTGCTCTCCCCCTTTAAGAACCTTGGGTCTACTGAGCAGTAACTTTGATTATCACTGCGTGGGAGTGCAGGGTCGCCCTTCTTGTGGGTCTTCTCTGGTAACTGCTCATGAGAGCGCCTGTGCTTATTATCTGGCACTTACATGACCACTCTCTGTTCTAGTTGGTTAAGGTGATTATCTGTGTTTTGATTTTTTGTGTGTTATGTTCCTTTGGTTTGTAAGTTGTCTTATTGAAACTCTCTTTGTTTTTTTAAGTTTTAATTATTGCTTAATTTGCTTAAAATATTTCCCTCCTTTTTGTTTTGTTGTGGTTTTAGCTGCTTCTATAACATTGCTTGTTTTTGTGGTTTTCTTTTCAAATTCAACACCATTTACTGTCTCTGTGAATGGACTGATATCTTCTCAATGTCTATTACCTTATATACTTATAGATAAGCCGAGCTGTTTCAGCACATTTTTAATGCAGTTTTTGTGGTTAAATTAGGTGCCTCGGCTGACATTTGGGTCAGCTTATACTCGAGTACATAGATAACCACCTACACTGTTCCCTCTGTTGTTGTTATTCTTTTTTGGCTTCATTGCTGAATTGCTATCTGTGCTTCCTTATTTTTATTTGTATAGTTCTATTTGTGTATTAAGTAGTATATTTTCTCCATAATAATGTCTTTTCTGATTATTTTAATTTACTGTTGGTTGTTATTGATTCTCTGTCCAAATAATTCCTTTTAATATTCTTTGTAAAAGTAGTTTTGTTTTTATGAATTCCTCCTAGTGTTTCCTTGTCTTAGGCTGGGTTAACTAGAGAAACAAATCAGACATCATAGATGTGTAAGAAAGAGCCTTACATCAGGAAGCTTTTTATGTCAGGAAAACATCTCAGTCCAATCCTACTCAACTCCATAAGTTCGATACTCATCCATAACTCCCTCTTCAGACTCACTCAGTCATAAGCAATGATATCAAATGCTGGAATATCACCGGCCAGTGGGGGCAAAGTCTTATGGATCCAATGGTGGTAGATGCATCTCCTGGGCTCTGGCAGGGCTCAGAGTGGCTTGCTGGTGTGAAGGCGAAGGCAGAGAGAGAGCAAGAGCGAGAGAGCGAGAGAGGGAGAGAGTGAGAGAGAGAGAGAGAGAGAGACAGGAGGTTCCCAGGATCCTCCCTATGCTAAGGGCACATGCACACCGAGGTACCATCAGGCCTGTGACCTGATTGACAGGTTAGACTCCACACTTCTGTATATCAAGTTGACCCAAAATTATGTAACTACCACATTCCTTATCTGAAAATGATTTTATGTATCCCTCATAGTTGTGGGATAATTTTGCTGAATACAAAGGGGTACCCCCCCAAAACTGGAGTCCCCCCAAATCTATATATTTAATTTTTTTAACTAAGCAACCTTATCACCTTCAAAGTACTCTCCATTAAACTTAATATATTTGTCAAATCTGCAATTCTGTTCTTGGAAATGTTTTTCAAACTCATCTGTTTGGATGGCTGACGTACCGCCTCATTTTTTTTCTTCACCTCTTTTACGTTGTCAAATTGCTGTCCTTTGATGTCCCTCTAAACTCATGGAAACAAAAGGAAGTCTCATGGAGTGAGGTCAGGTGAATATGGTGTGTGGGGCAAGAGAGGCATACTGTTTTTTGCCAAAAACTGGCGCACTGAGATGGCTGCATGTGAAGGTGCATTGTTATGGTGGCTAAATCAGCCCCCATCTGCCATAAATCAGGCCTTTTTTGTCACACACAGTTATGCTATCTTTTCAGAACCTCTAAATAGAAAGCTTGATGAACAGTGTGACCTGGTGGAACCAACTCCAAATACACTACAAGTCGACATTTTCGCCTGTTTGGGAAGTTGACAGACATCCAGAATGAGGTTTATCATCAATCGACATTTCACCTTTTTTGAAATGAGAAAACCACGCGTACACTTGAGTTTTCCCCCTAGCGCTGTCCTTATAAGTGGTGTTCAACATCACAACAATTTCTGCGGCATTTCCCCCTAGCAGGGAACAAAATTGGACAGCCGCACACTGATCTCTTAAATCAGCCATCACAAAATCGAGGTTCAAGCAAAACTGCTTTTACAAAAAAATTTACTGTGACCAGAGTGACTCTCCCCAGATGACACCACTCGAGTTGCCCTATGCTGGCTTAGTGGGGGGAGGGGGAGGAGATGTACTACGAAGGCTCCGCCCAGTGTAGCTCTTTTCCCTTTTTTGTGGGGTGGCGGGAGGTACTCCCACATATAGGAGTCTAGGTTGACAGTTTTTTCTTTCAAAATTTTGAATATATCAGTCCATTGCCATCTTGCCTGCATGGTTTTGATAGGCAAATCTGAACTTACCCTAATTGATTAGCCTTTATATGTGTTTGTTCTTATTCATGTGCTGCTCTTAGGATTGTTTCCTTTTTTTTTGGTGTTAGAAAGTTTGACTTTACAGGGTGCGATGCAGGACCGATGAAAAATACAGCTTTCCTCCAGTTCCTAAATGCTTCCTCCCCGCCTACTATCATGATCTGAATTCTACCTTGCAAGTCTGGATAGAGCAGAGGTTGTACACTGGTGCAGATAGGAGCTGTAGGCACAGGGAATCCAGGGAGGATGATACCTTCAGGACCAGGGGTGTGAGTGGGTTGGAAAAAGGGAACCGATTACAAGGATCTACATGTGACCTCCTCCCTGGGGGTTGGACAACAGAAAAGGGGGTGAAGGGAGACATCGGACAGGGCAAGATATGACAAAATAATAATTTATGAATTATCAAGGGCTCATGAGGGAGGGGGGAACAAGAAGGGAGGGGGAAAAAAAGAGGACCTGATGCAAAGGGCTTAAGTGGAGAGCAAATGCTTTGAAAATGATGAGGGCAAAGAATGTACAGATGTGTTTTACACAATTGATGTGTGCATGGATTGTGATGAGAGTTGTATGAGTCCCTAATAAAATGTTTAAAAACAAAAACAAAACAAAAAAAAGAAAGTTTGACTTTAGTATGCTGTGCTGATTTTCTTTTGAGATCAGTTCTGATTGGTGTTCTCTGGGCTTGAATAGTGTGTTCTGTCATATAACTGGAAAACTATCCTTTAATACTTCATCAACTATATTCTTTGTAGTTAATATCTCTTATTTCTGCTCCAGGATGTTTGTAAAATGTATGTTGTTCTTTTTGATAGTGTATCCTAGAATTCTAAGGTTTTATTAGTCTTTTCTGGCATTTTTGTAGCTTGATTTTCTTGGAGTTTGATATCAAGAGGTTTGTCTTTGACATCACTGATTCTTGACTCCATTGCTTCAATCCTACTGTTTTGTTCTTTTAAAAAAATATTGCAGGCTCATACAGTTCTTATCATAATCCATACATGCAACCATTGTGTCAAGCACATTTATACATTTGTTGCCATGGTTATTTTCTAAATATTTTCTTTCTACTTGAGCCCTTGGTATCAGCTCCTCATTTACTCCTCCTTATCCCTCCCTTTCTCCCTCCCTCCCTCACAAACCCTTAATCATTTATAAATTGTTATTATTTTTTCATGTCTTACCTGACTGATATCTCCCTTCACCCACTTTTCTGTTGTCTGCCCCCCCCCCCCAGGTAGGGAGTTTTATGTAGATCATTGTGATCCGTTTCCCCTTGCTCCTCTCACCTTCTTGTTGCCATCATCATTCTCAAAACATTTGCTTTCTACTTGATCCCTTAATATTGGCTGCTCATTTCCCCCCTCCCTCCCCACTTCCCCCTACCTTATGAACCCTTCATAATTCATAAATTATTATTATTTTGTCATATGTTACACTCCCGCTCTCTTCTCTGCTGTCTATCCCCCAGGGAGAAGGCTATACATAGATTCTTGTAATCAGTTCCTCCTTTCTACCTCACATTCCCCCCACCCTCTAGGCATTGTCACTCTCACCACTGGTCCTGAAGGAGTCATCTGTCCTGGATTCCCTATGTTTCCTGTTGCTCTCTGTACCAATGTACATCCTCTGGTCTAGCCAGATTTGTAAAATAGAATTGGGATCATGATAGTGGGGGGTGAAATTTGATCTTGAATTACAAATTTACTATAATTGAATTCAATGGTGAAAAGTGATTAGATAGTCTAGGACAAGCCAATAGAATGAACAAAATTATGAAACATAAGGGAGTGTACACTGTAAGGGGCACATATTGTTAGTTGTCGTGGTACTGGTGCTGACTCATGTGACCTCATGTATAACAGAATTAAGTGCTTCTCCATCCTACACAATATCACGGTCATTGATAGACTTGAGTTAATTGCTGTAGCTATTGTCAATTTGTTTATTGAGGGTTTCATTAATTTTCTCAACCTTCTACTTCACCAAAAAATAAAGTCAGAAATAATGTACAGAAATGGTGGAGTCAGAGCAAGGTAGGTATGAAAGTTAGTTTCTGTTTCTGTAGAACTGAAAGATTCTTGTTGCTAAGCAGCTCAATCTAGAACTTAAACCTTTGAGAGACAAAGGGGTGAGAGGGCTTATGTTTCTCTTTGTTGTATGAGGTCTCCGTTATGACTCTTTGTTCATTAAAAGAGTGGTACAAATCATCTATGACTAGAGCCATACAGAAGTCCATGAAATCCACTATTTCTTCTGTTGGTGAGTCACACATGGCATTTAGCACTATGCATAGTTTGGTATCCAGAATAGCATGTGAAATAGCATGAACCCACTCTCTCGCTCTCATTGTTAATATGGTAATTTTCTTTCTTTTTAAAAAAAATGGGTAATTATTGAAACTATCGTGTCTCTTACAGCTGAGAACATATTAGGATTGAAGTAATATAGTATTCATACTTAAAAAAGCCCTAGTATTTGTGTACCTTATAAATATAATTTGTCATGGTTCTCTATTGGGTTGTGAACTCTAAGAGAATTGTAGAAATCACTTTTGTTCATCCCTCTCCAGTGAGCAGCACAGACCTTGCAGGGGCTCAATAAATATTAGACTTACTGGGCTTATATTTTTCTGACTTAAAAACAATTACAATGATACTCTGAAGTGAGACATTTAGTTGAGGACAGGGGCCATTTATTTATTTATTTATTCATTCATTCAATAAATATCCACTGTGTGCACATTAATCACTGTGTGAGACTCTGGGCCTACATAAAGTGATGACTAGGATTCCTACCAACCAGGATGTTGTTTCTATTGAGAGGTGCACTAGAGTCAGTTCTGACTCATAGTGACCCCATCTACAACAGAATGAAATACTGGCCAGTGCTGTCCTAACCTCAAAATTGTTATGTTTGAGTCCATTGTTGCAGCTACTACATCAGTCTATCTTGTTGAGGGCTGTTCACTTATTTGCTTGCCTTTACTTTACCGAGCATGATGTCTCTTTTGAAGAACTGGCCTCTCCTGATAACATGTTTAAAGTATATGAGACAAAAATCTCACCATCCAGTCTTCTAAGGAGCATTCTGGCTGTACTTCTTCCCAGACAGATCTGTTTATTCTTCTGGAAGTCTACAAGCCCACAATACTTTCCATATTCTTTGCCAGCATCATGATTCTAAAGCAAGAATTCTTTAGTCTTCCTTCTCATTTTCCAAGGAGCCGCAGTGGCATAACGATTACACCCATCTTGGGCCGTGATCCGTTTGGTAGGCAGTGTGAAACCACCAGCAGCTTGGAGGGACAAAGACTTGGCTTTCTACTCCTGTAAATAGTTAGTCTCAGAAATCCACAGGAGTGAATTTGAGTATGAGTAAGCATTGGAGTAAGCATAGCTAAATCGCTATGAGTAAGCATCTACTTCTGACAGTGAGTTTTTTGTTGTCTGTCTTTCATATGTATACAAGGCAATTGAAAATAGCTTGGCTTAGGTCTTTCGGTTGGTTGTACTGTGGTGGCTTGTATGTTACTATGATGCTGGAAGCTGTGTCCCTGGTATTCTAAATCCCAACAGGGTCACCTAATTGAACAGGTCAGTGGAGATCCCAGCCTAAAAAAAAGGACGCTGGATGAGAAATAGGCTGTCCACTTGGAGGAAATAGCAACTGAAAACCATAGGGATGGCATGGAAACACTGTCAACACTGAAGGACTAAAGAAGAGGGCCAGACATGCCAATGTCAGAAAAAGAACTCTTCAGGTCAGAAAACCAAACGAAACCCACTGTCAACTTTCAGCAACCCTGCAGGACATGGGAGAACCACTTCTGTGAATTTCTGAGGTCATAACTCTTTATGAGAGTAGAAATCCCCATCTAAAGGTATGACTGAGGAAGAGCAGTCTCCTCAAATTACAGTTGACTATAATGACAATAGTGGAGTAAAGTTCTGGGAGTAGGACATCCAGGACCTTCATTGGATAATGAAGGCATAACTCACAATGAGAAGAAACAGCTACAAAAGTCTTCTAATATTGAAATTTGGAATATATGGGGTGTACATCTAGGAAAATTGCAAGTCATCAAACATGTTGAGTGTAGCAGATTTGGTTTCCCTTTTGACCCATTTTAAAGTTATTTCCATTTTTATGTTTTATGCTTTCTTTTTGAATGAGGTTTTTCTGTTTTCTGTAGTCATTGTTATTGAGTTTTTTGTTTGTTTTCTCTCTGTTTGCATTCTGTATATTCTGTATACGAAGCCCAGAATACATGGATCTATATAGAGATAGTAACTGTACTAACTGATAATCATCTAGGGATCTAGCAGGGAGGGATGGAAGGAGATGGGGAACTAATGACAATAAGTACAAGAAGAAAATGCTCTGGAATCAATTGTCATGGTGGTTGCACACATCTTCTTAAAATTAAATGGTTATATTGTATGACATATGAAACAGATCCAAATAGAAGTATAATAAAAACAAAAACAATAAAACCAAAATGGGATGCATAAAGATCTATGAGGTGTACCCCCCGACCAAACAAACAAACAAACAAACAAACAAACAAACAAACCCTGGAACTTTTAAAATTCAAAGTTATGTATTTTAAAAAAAAACCAACAACAACCTTATTGCCTTCAAAGCACTCTCCATTACACTCAATACATTTGTTGAAACTACAATTCCATTCTTGGAAAAAATTTTCAAACTCTTTTGTTGGATGGCTGACAGCACCTCCCTCATTTTTTCCCTTTACCTCTTCTATGTCAGCAAATCCCTCTCCTTTCATGTTCCTCTACACTTGTGGAAACAAAAAGAAGTCACACGGAACGAGGTCAGGTGAGTAAGGTGTACGGGGAAAGAGAGGCACAGTGGTTTTTAACAAAAACTGGCCCCATTGAGATGACTGCATGAGCAGGTGCATTGTTGTGGTGGCAAACCCAGACCTCCGTCTGCCACAAATCAGGCCTTTTTTTATACCATTATGTAATCTTTTCAGAATCTCTAAATAGAAAGCTTGATTAACAGTCTGACCTCATGGAACAAACTCCAAATGCACTGAGTTGACATTTTCATCTGTTCGGGAAGTTGATGGACATCCAGAATGAGATTTGTCATCAATCGACATTTCACCATTTTTTTAAATGAGAAAACCACTCGTACACTTGAATTTTCCCCATAGCACTGTCCCTGTAAGCTGTGTTCAACATCGCAACAGTTTCTGTGGCAGTTTTCCTGATCTGGAAACAAAATTTCACAGCCACATTCTGTTCTCTTAAATTGGCCATCACAAAAAAAACAAGGTTCAAGCTAAAGTGCTTTTACAAAAAAATTCACTGTGACCAGAGAGAATCTTCCTGGGAGATGCCACTGAGTGAATTAACTCAGAGCAAGTTGTTCAATGCTCATTTAGTGGGAAAAATGTGTACTATGAAAGGTCCTCCAAGTGGAACTTTTTTTGGGATACCCCCTCATATATCCTAGGCATTAGTGAACTGACATAAACTGGTAGTGGCCATTTTGAATCAGAAAAAGATATGGTTTACTTTGTTGGGAAAGACACAATCAAGAAGAATGGCATGACATTCATCATCAAAAAGGACATTTCAAGATTACTTTTGAAGTCCAATGTTGTCTGTGATAAGATTATATCTATCCACAGGGAATCTAATCAATCCAACTATGACTCCGATTTATATACCAATCACTAAAGCTAAGGATGCAGAAGCAGAATTCTAAAAATGACTTCAGTCTGATATTAATCAAACATACAATCAAGATGCATTTATAATTATTGGTGATAGGAATGCAAAAACCTGGAAATAGTAGTTGAAAAATATGGTCTTGGTGAGAGAAATTAAGCTGGAAATCACATGATAGAATTTGCAAAATCAATGACTTGTTCAGAGTAAATACCTTTTCCAAAAACACGAAAGCTGAATTTACAGATGAACTTTCCCAAATGGAATACACAGAAATCAAACTGACTACATTTGTGGGAAGATGTGATAGAGAAGCTCAAAACGGGCAGCTAAAACCAATTCAAGGGCTGATTGTGGGACAGATTAGCAATTGCTCTTACGGAAGTTTGGGATAATGCTGAAGAAAATAAAGAGGAGTTCACAAGAGCCAAACTATGACTTTCAGTCTATCCCATATGGATTTCAAGAGCATTTGAAGAACAGATTTGACAAATTCTACACTAATGATAGAGATCTGATGAGCTGTAGGAGGACATTAAGACCATAATTTATGAAGAAAGCAAAATGTCATTAAAAAGACAGAAAAGATCAAAGTGATGTCAGAAGAAACTAGCTCTTAACCATAGAGTCGCTAAAGCAAATGGAAGAATTGATGAAGTTAAATAAAACAACATCATTAATTATCATATGTAAGTATTACATGGTATTCTCCATTGCCTCATATGCATGTGAAAGTTGGACATTGAATCAGGAAGACAAAAGAAGAATTGATGTATTTGAATGGTGGTGCTGGAGAAGAATATTCCAAATACCATGGACTGCTTAAAGGACAGATCTATCTGTGTTGGAAGAAGTAAGGCCAAGCTGCTTCTTAGAAGCAACAATGGAAAGACTTCGTCTTATATACTTTGGACATATTGTCAGGAGAGATCAGTTTCTAGAGGATGTCATGCTTGGTAAAGTAGAGGGACAATGATCCTCAAGGAGATGGATGGACACAGTGGCTGCCTCAGTGGACTCAGGCATAGGAACAATTGTGAGGATGGCACAGGACCAGTGTTTCCTTCTCTTGTTCCTAGGTTAAGATGTAACATCTTATTTGACAGCCCCCACCCCAACTTTTTGATCCATTTAAATGTTGTAGCAGTAAAAAACAAAGCTAAGGGGAAATATAAGTGGACTAAGCCTTAGTTGAACCCTCTCTGAATATAGAACAGGAATGTGAATGGCCTTGTTGTCATGCAGAGCGCATTGGAAAGTGGATTATGGCAGATGTACCTAGGTTAAAATTTAACATTGTACCATTTGATCTTTCTTTTGGCCCATTTTAAAGTTGCTCTCTCACTCACTGCCACTGACTCGTGCTATCTCATAGCAATCCCTCCGTGGGTTGTTGAGACTGCAACTGCTCACAGAAGTCGAAAACCCAGTCTTTCTCTTTCAGAGCTACTGGTGGTTTCAAACTGCCAACCATGTGGATCACAGCCCAGCAAATAACCACTACTTCAGTAGGGTTCCAGTTTTTAATACTTTCTGATTTCCTTTTGATTGAAGTTTGTCTATATTTTATTTTGTTATTGTTGCTAACTCCCACCTTGTTTTTGTATGTTTTTTTTTCATATATGAAATTCAGGATAAGTGACTCTATAGGGAAAGTAATTGAATGAATGAATTCTTAGAGGTATGGTAGGGAAGGGGAGTTTGGGGGGAAATAGGGAGCTAAAAACGAGGAGTAAGAAAATGTTCTAAAATTGATTGTGATAATGACTGTACAACTCTTCTTGATATGATTGAACTACTGAATTTTATGATGTGTGGATTATGACCTAATAAAACTTTTTAAAAAATAGATAAACACCAAGACAAAGATAAAACAAAACAACAACAAAAACAAACTAATGGGGGGATGGTTAAAGGAGAAACATGCACAAAAGATGTTCCCCTTCAAGGGGAAACATCTCCTTTATCTTCCCTAATTCTGGCCAGGTGAATCAACAAAAGATCCCTACTGACTGCCTTTACATCCCAGGCTTTTGACAAAGATTTTGGAGAAGTTACTGTTTTTGTTAACTGTTGAAATAACCAAACTCTGTATAAAAGAACAAATCCTGGATGTTTTTTTAGGATTCACCACCTTGATGGTGTGTCAGTCTGTTTCCCATCCCTCTCTTCTCTTTGATGCATATACCAAATAAAATTTTGTTTTCTCCTAAAAAATAAAAAATGAGGCCTTGAGCAGCAATTTACCCAATGCAATGAATTGTTTGATCTCTTGGACTGCTACTTCAATGAGCATTGATTATGGATCCAAGCAAGACAAAATGGTTGACGACTTTAACCTTTTCTCCATTTAACATGATGTTGCCTATTGGTCTAGTTGTAAGGATTAGGGTTGCCTAATAATGAATTATAATCCATACTGAAGGTTGCAATCCTGGATCTTAATCAGCAAGTACTCAAGTCTTCTTCTCTTTCTGCAAGCAAGATTGTATCATCTGTGTATCACAGATTGTTAATCCTTCCTCCAAACATGATGCCATATTTAGCTTCTCTGATGATTTGCTCAGCATAAAGATTCAATAAGTATTGTGAGAGGATACAACCCTGATGCAGATCTTTCCTGATTTTAAACTATCCAGTATTCCCTTGTTCTGTTTGCACCACTGCCTCTTGATCCAGGTACAAGTTCTACATAAGCACAATGCAGCGCTCTGGAGTTCATGTCCTCCTCAAGCTTATCCATAGTTTATTATAGTCCGCACCATTGAATGCCTTGGCAAAGTCAATAAAACACAGGTAAACGTATTTCTGGTAGTCTCTGCTTTCATCCAAGATCCATCTGACATCAGCAATGATTTCCCTTGTTCCATGTCCTCCTCTGAATCCTGCCTGAACCCCTGGCAGCTTCCTGCTGCAACCATTGTTGCCTGATGTCCAGTAAAATGTTACTTGCATGTGATATCAATGATATTATTCTATAGTTTGAGCATTCTGTTGGGTCACCTTTCTTTAGGTTAGGTACAAATATAGATCTTCTCTAGTCAGTTGACCAACTAGCTGTCTTCCAAGTTTCCTGATATAGACAAGTCAGCGCTTCTAGTACTTCATCCACTTGTTGAAACTTTTCGATTGGTATTCCACAGATTCCTGGAGCCTTGTTTTGGGCTAATGCTTTCAATGCAGGTGTCACTTCTTCCTTTAGTACCATTGATTCTTGCTCATATGTGACCTCCTGAAACTATGGACATTGACTCTGTGTATTCTTTGTATCTTGTCTTGATGTTTCTTGAATCATTTGATATTTAACCCATAGAATATTTCTCGATTGAGGGGGATGTGGAGGAAAGGAAGGGGTGTCAACAAACTCAGGGACAAGTGAACAACAAGTTATCTAAAATTGATGCCAAGGAGGGCAGAGGATGCCTGGTGGGGCTTGATCAAGGCCAATGTAGCTGAGAGGAATTGCTGAAACCCAAACAAAGGTCAAACATGATGGTGGGTCAAGAGGAAAGTAAAAGGTAATAGAGGAAAGAACTCAAAGGCAAAGGACTTTTACAGAGGTCTAAATACAGGCATGTACATATGTAAATATATTTATATATAACGATAGGGAAATAGATCTATGTACATATATTTATATGTTAAGTATTAAGGTAGCAGATGGGCCTCTACTCAAATACTCCCTCAACAGAAGAACACTTTGAAGGGCTCAAGTAGAAAGTAAATGCTTTGAGAATGAAGATGGCAACAAATATACAAATTTGATTGACACAATGGATATATGTATGAATTGTAATGAGTTGTATGACCCCCCCAATAAAATGATTTAAAAAAAGAGATCACTTTGTTCTAATAACCTAACCCCTTCCCTACACGATCACTGAAGACAAAATGGGTGCATAAGCAAATATGGTGAAGAAAGCTGATGGTGCCTGGCTATCAAAAGATGTAGCATCTGGGATCTTAAAGGCTGAAAAGCAACAAAGCCCACATCGAAGAAGCACACCAGCCTGTGTAATCACGAGGTGTCAAGGGGATCAGGTATCAGGCATCAAAGGCCCAGAACAAAAAAATCATATCAATGTGAATGAGGGGGAGTGCAGAGTGGAGACCCAAATCCCATCTGTAAACAATTGGACATCCCGGTACAGAAGGGTCACAAAGAAGAAAAGAGCCAGTCAGGGTGCAGTATAGAACTGATAAAACATATAACTTTCCTCTAGTTCTTTAATGCTTCCCCCAACCACCACCACTATCATGACCCCAATCTGACCTTACAAATCTGGCTAGACCACAGCATGTACACTGGTACAGAAAGGAGCTTGAAACACAGGGAATCCAGGACAGATAATCCCCTCAGGACTAATACAGAGTAGTGGTACCAGGAGGGGGAGGGGAAGGTGAAGGGAGAAAGGGGGGAATCGATCACAGTGATTGACATATAACCCCCTCCCAGATGGACGGACAACAGAAGTATGTGAAGGGAGAGAGCAGTTGATGTAAGACATGAAAAAATAATAATTGATAAATTATCAAGGGTTCATGAGGGAGGGAGAATTGGTGGGGGGAAATGAGCTGATACCAAGGGCTCAAGTAGGAAGAAAATGATTTGAAAATAATGATGGCAACATATGTACAGATGTGCTTGACACGATGCACATATGTGTGGATTGGGATAAGAGCTGTAAGAACCCCAATAAAATAATAATTATTATTTTTAAACATTTTATTAGGGACTTATACAACTCTTATCACAGTTCATAATATACATACATCAATTGTATAAAGCACATCTATACATTCTTTGCCCTCATCATTTTCTCCTCTTTTCTTTTTTTACATTTTATTAGGGGCTTATACAACTCTTATCACAATCCATACATATACATACATCAATTGTATAAAGCACATCTGCACATTCCCTGCCCCAATCATTCTCAAAGCATTTGCTCTCCACTTAAGCCCTTTGCATCAGGTCCTCTTTTCCCCCCCTCCTCCCTCCTACCTCCTGCCCTTGGTAATTTATACATTGTTACTTTGTCATATCTTGCTGTATCCGGAGTCTCCCTTCCCCCTCTTCTCTGCCGTCCATCTCCCAGGGAGGAGGTCACATGTGGATCCTTGTAATCAGTTCCCCCTTTCCAACCCACTCACCCTCCACTCTCCTAGCATCGCCCCTCACACCCCTGGTCCTGAAGGTATCATCCACCCTGGATTCCCTGTGCCTCCAGCCCCCATATGCACCAGTGTATTTCAGGATTGCAACTCTCGACTTGATTTTTTTTCCCTTGAGTTCTTTCAGTTTAAGATATGCTGAGCATGTTCCAACTCTAGATTTTTTGATTTTCCAGCTCTAGATCTTGGCACATCTCATTATAATATTTGGCTCCGTCTTCCCGAACTGCCCTTTGACAGTTTCTTTCCTTTTTTTTAAGAGATCATTTTATTAGGGGTTCTTACAGCTCTTATAACATCCATACGTCAATTGTATCAAGCATATTTCTGCTATGGATAAATGACATGCTTCTGGCTTACCCCCGCCCTGGGCTTGATTCCGACCCACAGTGACCTAATAGGCCAGCATAGAACAGCCACAGGGTTGTGGAGGCTGTCAGTCTTTCCCAGTGCACACAGCCTCATAACGTCTCCCTCAGAGCAGCTGGTGGATTTGAACTGCCTGCCTGGAGGTAAGCAGCCCAATACTGAAACCACGGTGCCAGGAGGACGCTTTGTATCAAGCATATTTGTACATATGTTGCCATCATTATTTTCTAAACATTTATTTTCTATTTGAGTCCTTAATATCAGCTCCTCCTTTTTCCTTCCCTCCCCGTCTCCCACCTTTGTGCCCCCTGGATAAATTACAAAGTATTATCTTCATATTTTACACTGACCCCTTTCTCCCTTCCCCCATGATTTCTTTCCCCTACTCTCCCCACCTTCCCCTACCCTCCTGGTATCATTTCTGTTCCTGAGGAGTTTTTGTAACCCGGATTCCGTGTGTTGTGAGCTCTTATTGATACCTTTATACATGCTACGGTCTAGCCTTCAGTGAAAGGCAGAATTGGGTCGTGATAGTGGAGGTGAGGAAGCCTCAAGGAACCAGAGGAATATTGTGTGCTTCATCGGTGCTCTACTGCTCCCTGGTTGACTCATCCCTTCCTTGTGACCCTTCTGTGAGGGATGTCCCATGGTCTACAGTGACATTCTCACCTCATACACCCTCATTCTTAACAATATGTTCTTTTGTTTGTTTGGGGTTTTCTGATGCCTGTTAACTGATCCCGTCAACTCTTCATGATCACACAGGCTGGTGTGCTTCTTTCAGGTGAGCTTTTTGCTTCTCTGCTAGATGGTCACTTTCAGATTGATGTCTGCTGTGTTGTTATCTATCCAAAGAACTTCCCCTAGTGTTTTTTGTAAGATTGATATTGTTTTCACAGATTCCTTTAATTTATCCTTATCTGGAAATCTCCCTCATGTCTTTCTGGATATAAGATTCTTGGTTAGAAATTTTTTTCTTTCAGAGATTTATTTATGTCACTCCATTGATTTCTTGTCTACATAGTTTCTGCTGAAATACCCTAGCTTATTCTTCTTGGTTATTCTTTGTAGGCAACTTTTCTTTCCCCTGTGAGCTGTTTTCAAGTAGTCTTTTCTTGGCCTTAATATTGAAAAATTAATTTGATATGTTGTAATGATTTCTTTTTGGGGTCTATCCTGTTTAGGGTTCTTTCAGCTTCTGTATTCTCATTTATGGTATTAGGGAAGACTTCTTCCAGAAGTTCTTGGACTGTTTTCTCTGTGCATTTTTTGGTTTCTTCCTGTTCTAGAATGTCTGCCAGAAACAAGTTACTGCTCTTGAGAATATCCTATATAATTATTAAACTTTCTTCCAATATTTTTACTCTTTTTATTGACTGTTCTTCTCAATGTTTATATTGAGAGTTTTATCTTCACGCTCACGAATTTGGCTGTACATTTCTTCAGTTCTACTGCTTTGCTCTTTCAAAAATTTATCTAATTATATTACCTTAGTATTTATCTTCTGGATTTCTCTTTGGTGTTTTTGTATGGTTTCTAATTATCATTTACTTTTTACATTGCTCTCTTGATCTTTTTCTCCATCTATTGAGAATTATTCTTCTAAATTCCTTTTTCTGGTAGTTCCCATACCTTTTCTTTTTCATGAAGGTCTTTTGGCTCTTTATATTGATCTCTTGTTTGTGCTCCCTTGCTTCTTCATGTAAACTTAGATGGTCTGTTTTCTCTGTGACATCGTGATCTGTTAGAGGAGTATGGGTGCTGGGTGCTATGGGGGCAACTGACTCCCCTAAGTGGTCCCAGAAAGAAAAAAGAAAAACAAGATCAAACACCACCACCAACAGTAAGAAGAAATAAAACAAAAAGAAAACATTGCACACATCTCCACAAATAGGAACCCCACACATACATACCAGTAACTGTGCTCAAAACAGCCAAACTGGAAACAGCAGCTGCTTCTGTTACTGAGTCACAGTGTGTGTTTACCTAGATTCCACCCAGATTACACAATATTGACATGTAGCTATCAGTGCGTGAGGGTGGAATCTGGCAGTTTTGGGGGGCAGCATGGGTTGTACAGAGTTGAAGATTATTCCCCACCTCTTGTGTCCTGTGTCTCTCCACTGGTCATTTATCAAAACATCAAAACGGGTAATGCTCTAAGATAGATGTGATGCTGATTGTACAATTCCCCTTAATATGATCAAACGATTGAACCATTCATTTATATTATATGTAAATTATGTGCCAAGACAACTGTTGTGGAAAAAAACAACACAAGATAAAAAAAAAGAGAGAGAGAAACAAAACAAAACTGGCTGGCTCCTCTCTTGTGGTGGTGGTTTATCAGTACAAAGGAAATGGGAAAATAAAGCAAAAACCCAGCCACACGGCTACTTCTTGACCTAGGATCGTTCCGGAGATCCAGGCTTTGGCTAAAGCCCAGTGCTGGAGCCATTTGGGTGGCCCCAGCCTCTGTTGTTTGGGGAGTGTGATTGTTTGGGCACTGGGGAGCTTGGGGAGCTCAATATAGTTCATCCTTTTCTGTTAGTTTTCTGTGCCTCCCATTCTGTGTGACATTCCCTTGCTAGACTATACTCCTGCTTTGTGTATGCGAAAGGAGGAACACAACCAGGCTCGGTACAGCAGGTGTGGCTGTGTAATTGTTCTCTTCACCTGGGTGGTATAGGGAACCAAGAGGTGCCCACCTCATGGGCTCGTCAGTGTAGGAGCAGGGGTTCTACTCGTACTTGGCCTGGAGATAATTTACTGTTGTTTTCTCTGGTTGTTGAGCACCAGACTTGCCCAGCACCACAGGTGGAGAAGTTCGGTTCGTTGCAGCTAGCCAGCGGAGAATTTGCCAGTGATTGCCCGTGGACTCTACTCCCTGCTTTCCCCATAGGTATGTTCAACCCACTCAGCTACCCTTGTCTCAGAAATCTAAGACTCCAAGTGTCTCTTCAACATCCACTCTATAACATCTTTTTGGTACAAAGAATGAGTGCCACGTCAGTCTCTATCAATGTCTTTTACTGGAAGTCCTGTCATCTGATATCTTGACTGCTGCTTCCATGAACGAAGTAAGATGAAATCTGTGACATGTTCCATTTTTCCCTCCATATATAATATTATACATTAGTCCAGGATAGGACAGGTAAAATAATAGGGGAGATAAAGATACAGTTGAAAGTAGGGCAAGTTGATAAAATCAACTAGGTACAGAGATTTGATCTGGAAGAGAATCAACTTTTCAACTGATACTTGAGATGAGAGTGGGGGAGAGAAAAAGATAGAGTTAGGAATATACATAACTGTATAACAGAGTATGAAATTCATTTTAGACAGTGTCCCAGTATACACACACACAAAACACACCAACACTTTTTGAACCAGGTGGGCAAAAGTTTCTTAGGATCTGCTAGGCTGCTTTCTGTGACATTTCTGCTCAATTACCTTCAATATTGCACGTTTATATACTCATCTTGTTTTCAATAGGCTTACTGGCCTTAGCCTCATTTTTTAAAATTTTGTTGAGAATGTGATGTAATATATGGACTTAGAGGCAAGGATTATGAGATTTCATCTCACCTATGTTAGATAGTCCCGGAATACATCACGCTTGGTAGAGGAGAAGGGCAGTGAAAAAGAGGCAGGCCTTTGATAAGATGGATTGCCACAGTGGCTGCAACAATGAGCTCAAACGTAAGAACAATTGTGAAGATGGTACAGGACAAGGTGGTGTTTTGTTCTGTTGTGCACAGGGTTGCTATGAGTTGGAAGCGACACCATCACCTAACACCAGCATGGGCCATTCATTGTCTGGAATCCCACTGGCACAGTGTTTAAGGACTTGACTGCTAACTGGAAGGCCAGCAGTTGGAACCCAACAACTGTTCTGTAGGATAAAGATGTGGCGATATGCTCCTGTAAAGATGTAGAATCTTGGAAACCTTATGGGAAGTTCTACTCTGTCCTGTAGAGTTTCTATAGGATCGCTATGATTTGGAATCAACTCAATGGCAATAGGTTTGGTTTCAGTATGGCCATGTGGCCAGCAAAAGAAAAAGCTTACTTCATATGTAAAATAGTGTATACAATTTTATAAGTCCCATAATTTTCTTACTCCTATCACAGATCTCCTCACTAAGTGTATTATATCCTAAGTTTATAATTTATTAATGTCCTCTGTCTTCGTTTTCTTTCCCTAGTATCTAACATAATCACTGCATTTTATATGCTCTGTATGCATAGAGGTTTGTTTAATGAATAAAGAAAAACATGAATAAGGACTGCCAGGCAGACTGAGTACCAGGTGTAGAAATTTCCCATGTTTATAAACTGTTAGCAAAATTATTTGACTAATTTACATGAAAGAAAAACCATAAGACCAATGAAAATTGACATAAGAATTGCTGTAGTTGTTTTTGATGTCTCCAGCTTTACAGTAAATTTCCCAACAACTTTGTTCTCTCGATACCGATATAGAAGATGTAAGATTTTTGTTTTGTATTAGTTATACCTTTTATTGAGAATTTGTTGACGTTTTACAGAGCAGACTATAAATTTCACATTCAACCACTCATGTATGTTTTGTTTCAACTCATTCATTGCAAGCCCCTCAATGCACCATTGATTATACTACTATCTCCCTGTATTCCCAGTATCCATTCCTCCTCCTTTCTTAGCACTCTAAACTCTCTCTGTCCTTGGATTAATACTGCCTTCAAAAATAACTTAAATGATTGAATATGCAAATACAGGAATGAATGCCAGAATTGAAGAACAGCTAAAGGTTATAGTCTTGGGGGCCCCAACAGTCTTTATCCAATCAATCAGCATGGCATATTTTATACTATTGACTTGTGTTCCATATTTTTATCCCCCCTCTAATGTGATCATTTTCAAAGCTGTTGGTAGTGGTTGCTGAGTACCATCTAGCTCTGGTTTCAGAGTGGTAGAGACTTATGTTTGTGTGGTCCACTACTCTGTTGGACTAATTATTTCTATGCGTTTTTCTATTTTCATTGCTTTTCTTTCCTACAGATTGGAAGAGACTAATAGTTACACGTTAGATGGCTGCTCATATTTAAAAACCACAATTCCTACAAGTAGGATATACAACATTGTCTTTGTGACCTGTATTATGCCAGTTGACCTTGGTGTCCCCTAAGACTATGTTCCTGATTTACCAAGTCCTATGATTACCTTAAGATGCTTAGTTATGCCTAGGAAGTTTTCATAATGTTGCCTGCTCTAAACACCACATCCATGGATATTGTGATAGTTAGATGTTTTTATGCCAAGTAAAAGATATACAATAGTGTAGGGGTGGAATCCAACCTATTAATCAAGCCACAGCCTGATGATGTCTTCTTGGGTTGTGGACTTCTCCCCTCCCTCCCTGCCCCTTCGTCTTTCTGCTTGCTGGGATTCCCTGCCACTGACCCTGAGAGCTGCTGGAGACCTGTCATCTTTGTCCAGCTCTACAGAGCTCTGCAACCACAGGTCTGTGATCTTGCATTCTGCATCATCACATGTGGCTGCGTGAGTCTGACTATGGTCTTGTTTTGGACTTATAGACTTATGAGTGGGACTGGGCTGACATGGTTTCTTGATAAATAATTACTTCCTGATATAAAGCTCTTTCTTGTACATAATAAGTGTATCTTGATTCGTTTCTCTAGTCAACTGGCTTAATACAGATATAATTGCAGCAGAGGTAAATGCACATATAAAATGACCTCTGTCAAAGACATATATTCATGGGTATACTCTCACTTTCCCAGTCACTGTTCAGCCTGCAAATCTATCTGAGCACCTACTTACAGATCACTATCATTGCAGGATTGTGTATATATTTGCCTCTTTTTCTGTTAACTCTTTCAAACTTCCCAGTATCTTCCCCTACCTCCACCATTTTTTCACTCACACTCTTCTTATTTTACATTGTGTTAGCCTGGGTACTTTAGAGAAACAAATCCACAGAAACATATGTATAAGATAGAATTTTATATAAAGGATAAGTGCACATCAAGAAAACATCCCAGCCCAGTGCTGCCCAAGCCCACAAGTCCAACATTAACCCATATGTCCAACACCAATCCACAAAGTCCTCCTCCATCTCACAAAACAGACACAATGATGCCGACTGCAGGAGGAAAGCCGAATCAGTGAATGTATAAACATCTCAGTGCTAGCAGGGGTCTCCACAAGGGTGCTCCAGCACCCAGGGCTTCACTGGGGTAGGTTCATGTAGCTTCTCCTCAGGGATATCTCCCAGGAAGTGAGCCTTGCCAGCGGAAGCAGGGAACTGGCTAAGGCAGCAGCACCCTGGTCTGACCATCAGAAAGCAAGAGACCCGAGAACTAGAAAGGCTAGGCTCACCGAGCCATTTATCCCTCCACCCTTTAGTTAACCCCACATGAGTTTAGTGGCCAGGTTGGCACAATAAACTAACTAATGCAACATTACTTTCCCCTTCACTGTAGTTACCACTTGTCTACCTTCTATACTATGACTCCTATGACTTTAATACCCCGGATACTGTTCTTTCTGACAGATAGGCACTATCTGACTTCTTTACCACTCTTTGCTATAGTATCCATATCTCCAGTGTTTTCTCCATGAGATCAAATATTCAATAGGGCCTCATCATAAGAATTAATTTTTTCTTAGATTCGGGTTACAACTAAGTGAAAGCTCAAAATACATTCCTATATCTATGGTTTATATATGTTCATGGCCTCATTAGAGATTTCATTATCATTTTGTTGGGGAACATTATACATCTTCCCCATGGAGTATATGACAATCCTACTGATAGTATCACTAATTTATCCAGTGACATAGAATTAAAAATAATGTTGAGAAAAGAAAATTATACATGTATAAGACAGCTTTTAAATCTAAAATATGTGTATTTTTTTATTTGTACAGTTTAAAACCTTAACTGAATGGGTACTATACAAACAATGAGAGTTGGAGATACGACAAAGCTTTCAGTAATGCTCAGTTACAAAGACAGAACTGGCTTGTTGGACTAAGACATCATTAAAAAAGCATGGTGTGTTAGTGTGGGTAGACTAGAGAAACAAATTCATGGATACATATGTATATAAGAGAGAGTTTCATATAAAGGGTAATAGTACATTAAGAAAGGAAAGTATCCGGACCCAGACTAGTCCAAGCTCATAAGTCTGATATTAGCCCATATGTCTGATACTGATTTATAAAGTCCACTTCAGACTCACAAAACACATGAAATGATGCCAAATGCAGGACGATCACAGGCCAGTGGGTAGAAAGTCTTTGGATCCAGTGGCAGCATAAGCATCTCAGCACTGACAGGGGTCTTTATGTGGCTTCTCCAGTTCCCGGGGCTGCATCAGGGTAGGTTTATGTGGCTTCTCCTCAGAGATGTCTCACAGGGAGTTAGCCTTGTCAGTAGAGTCTCCAAGGAAGTGAGCCAAGAGAGAGAGTGTCTGTCTCCTGCCTCCAAGGAGGAAATTATATTGGCTATGACCTGATTGAAAGACTAGACTCCACCCCTTCATTCTTAATCCTCTCAAGTTCCAAATTGACACAAGATTATGTAACTACCACACTTCCTCAAGGTAAAAGCAAGGTGAGTTTGAAGTAAAGCCCAGTTATTTCACTTAGTGGGGTTTTCATATCATGCCCTTCTGGTGTGGCCTCTTAAGGATATGTGTCTTGAAAGAGCAGAGTCTATATGCCAAGTGGTCGATAGGAAACAGACTGGGTCACCAAGGACTCCAAAACCTTGTTTTAAAAATGCCCAATTAGGAACCTAGTATTGAGCATTTTCTCCCCTGGCTTCCACATTAAGTATTATTGTTTTTCATGTCTCTCCCCCACACCCCAGTCCAATTGGGGGGAGGTTGCTCCTCCCTATTTTCCTACCAGCAGAGATGTAATTGCCTTCTCTGAGACATATATGCCCCTTCCCCCATGTTGATTGAAATTTCCAGTAAGATTTCTTCATCACTCCTATACTAGAGTTCTTTTTGAAAAAAAAAATTCTTCTACAGATGGGAATTTGAGCTATTTCCAGCTTCTTGCTGTTGTGAACTGTGTTGGAATGAAGATGGGATAACATACCTCCGTTTGTCTTCTGTCTCTTATGTCTTTAGGGTATATGCTAGCAAAGGTATTTCTGGGTCTAATGGTATTTCTACTGCCAGTTCTTTTAGGTATCATCAAAGTGCTTTCCGTACTGTCTGTACATATTTACAAGCCCACCAGTAGTATACAAGGGTTCCAATCTCTCCACACCCTCTCCTGTATTTGTTGTTCTCTGGGCAATATTTGTAGGTGTACACTGGTATTTCATCGCTGTTTTCATTTGCATCTCCCTGATGTCTAGGAAACGTAAGCATTACCTCATGTGTTTGTTAGCCATGTGAGTGTCATCTTTTGTGAATTGCCTATTCATGTCCTTAGTCCTCTGTGTGAGACAGGGGTCTCTAGAGAAAGAAAACCAGG
Organism: Tenrec ecaudatus; assembly: GCF_050624435.1. Lineage (NCBI taxonomy): Eukaryota > Metazoa > Chordata > Mammalia > Afrosoricida > Tenrecidae > Tenrec > Tenrec ecaudatus. The sequence continues at coordinate 33,918,945 of NC_134543.1, forward strand.
ACACTTATGTTTAGGTATCTCTATACAGATATATACAGCATGAAGGAATATAAACAGCTAATTAGTCCACACAACAGTACAGAGGGCTCAGTTCAACTCACTTCCATGGAACAGTTCATATGCAGGAAGTCCTTCATCTCATGAGGGATGGGTCCAAAATCAAGGAAGCAGACAGCTGAGTTCCCTAGGGCAATACAGGCAGTCGGACCACAGGCAGCAAAAATCAGGGTGGGTCACCAACAGTCAGCAGCTCTGGAACTTAACAAAGCAGGCTGGGATGGAATATCAAACTCAAGCAATGCAAGAAAACAGGATCTGACAGCCTCAAGCTCAAGTGATGTGTACACCAGCAGCGTGGCGAAGCAGGTCTTGAAGGAGCCTCAAGCTCTAGCTACACGATCCACTGGTTGACTGTCCAACAGGTAGTGTAGCTCACAAGTTGAGGCAGAGAACTAGCTAAAGCAGCTGCATTCTGGTCCAATCACCAGAGAGCAAGTGAGAAAGGGGTGGGGTTTGCCAAGCCATTTATTTCTTTGCCCTCCCATCAAACTGTGACCTATTAATCCCATATGTTCCTATTGGCCAGGTTGGCACAATAAACTTACCTATCACACCCACCTTTTAATTAGGTTTTCTCTTATTAAAGTGTTGCAGAATTCTGTAGATTTTTGTAATTAGTCCTTTGTCCATTATGTCATTGCTAATGATTTTTTGCCCAAATCAATGGGCTCTTTTTTTTTCTTTGTTTCATTTTTAATAGGTCCCAGTCATCTATTTTATCTTCCACTGTGTATACTTCCTTTATTATATCTGGTAGTCCATGTATGCCCTGCAATAGGCCCTTAAGTTTGCCCCAATTTTCTCATTGATGATTCTGATAGCTCTGGGATTTATATTTAGGTCTTTGATCCATCTTCAGTTCATTTTTGTGCATGGATCCTTTTTCATTCTTCTGAAAGTGAACATCCAATTTTTCCAGGATCATTTGTTGAAGAGGGCTCCCCTTCTTCATTTAATGTTTTTCAGTTGTTTGTTGAAATCAGTTATTGTAGATGAATGCTTTCATTTCTGAGGTTTCGATCCTGTTTTGTTGGTCTGTATATCTATCATTATACCAGTCTGTTTTGACTACTATGGTTGTGTAATAGGTCTTGAGGTTTGGTAGTGTAAGCCTCCTACAGTTTTCTTCTTTTTGAGAAGTTCTTTGCTTAGACCTGGGTCTCTTCTCTAGACCTGGCTCCCTTCCCTCTCCATATGAAGTTGGTAATTAGTTTTTCTATTTCTTAAGGGGTGGGAGGGGCAAAGGAGGGGGAAAAAAAGAATGATGTTGGGACTTGGATTAAGATTGTGTTGTACTTGTAGACTGCTTTAGTAAATATTGACGTTTTCCCAATATTAAGCCTTCCTTTCCATGCACATGGCATCGTCTTCCATTTGTTGTGGGTGTCTTTTGGTTTCTTGTAATAATGTTCTATCGTTTTCTTTTACAGGTCTTTTGTTTTTTGGTTTGGTTTATTCAGAGATATTTCTTCTTATGTGTGGTTATTTTAAATTGTATTGTTTTCTTGATGTCTTTTGTGGAGCAATCTTCACTGATATACAGGAATCCTAATATTTTCTGCTAATTAATCTTATATCCTGCTAGTTTAACAAATCCATCAATTGTTTACAACACTTTTTGTAGAGTCCTTGGGGTTCTCTCTATAAAATCACACTGTCTGCAAATAGTGAGAGCTTCTCTTCTTTACCCAATTGTAATGCCTTGATTTCTTTTTATTGTCTGATGTTTCTGGCTATGACTTCCAGTATCATGTTGAATAAAAGTGGTGATAAAGGGCATCCTTGACTAGTTCCCATTTACAGGGGAAATGTTTTCAGTTTTCCCCCATTTAGTATAATATTGGCCATTGGTTTTTCACATATGGCTTTTATTATGTTGAGGTGTTTCCCTTCTATTCCTATTTTCTTGAGTGTTTTTTATTAGGAATCAGTGTTGGATTTTGTCGAATGCTTTTAATGCGTCCACTGATATGATCATGTATTCTTATTCTTTACCTTGTTTATATGGTGGATTATGTTGGTGTTGATCCATCCTTGCTAACCTGGTATGAATTCCACTTGATCATAATGAAATTTTTTTTCATATGCTATTGGATTCTATTGACCATGATTTTGGGGGGGAAATTTTTGTATCTCCGGTCATGAGGACTATTGGTCTACAGTTTTCTGTCTTTGTGGTATCTTTGCTTGTTTTTGGAAACAGTGCTGTGCTGGCTTTATTTAATGAGTTCAGGAATTTGCTGTCCTTTTCTATATTCTGGAATACTTATTGTAGACTTAGTGACAGCTCTTCCCTATATATTTGGCAGAATTGTAGAGTTCCCCTATGAAGCAAATAGGTCCGGGTTTTTCTTGGTTTGCAATTTCTTGATGACCTCTATTTCTGTTTTTGTCGTGGGTCTATTTGCGTTTTCTATACCCATCTGCATAAATTTGGGCAGATGGTGTATTTCTAGATATCTGCCAATTTCTTCTGGGTTATCACACTTGTTAGAGTACAGTCTTTCATAGTACTGTCTACTATTATCCTTGTACTTCACTTGGATCTATTATGATGTCACCCTTTACATCTATAATTCTAGATATTTTCACCTCTTTTTCTCCTTTGTTAAGTTTGATGGCAGTTTGCCAATTTTGTTAATCTTTTCAAAAAACCAACTTGTAGTTTTGTTTATTTTCCCCATTATTTTATGTTTTCTATTCATTTATTTCTCGTCTAATCTTTTTTTTTTCTTCCTTCTGTTGTTGGAGGGTTTGTGTTTTCCTTGTTCTCATTGTTGGATGTGTTGTATTAATGTGTTGATTTTGAATTTATTTTCTTTTTTATCATTTTATTAGGGGCTCATATAACTCTTACCACAATCCATACATACGTTAATTGCATAAAGTACATTTGTACATTCATTGCCCTCATCATTCTCAAAACATTTGCTCTCCACCTAAGCCCCTGGCATCAGCTCCTCATTTTTCCCCTCCCTCTCCACTCCATCCTCCCTCATGAAACCACGATAATTTATAAATTATTATTTTGTCATATCTTGCCCTGTCTGACGTTTCCCTTCACCCACTTTTCTGTTGTCCATACCCCAGGGAGGTCACATGTAGATCCTTGTAATCGGTTCCCCCTATCCACCCCCACCCTCCCAGCATCGCTGCTCACACCACTGGTCCTGAAGAGATCATGTGTCCTGGATTCCCTGTGTTTCCAGTTCTGATCTGTACCAGTGTACATCCTCTGAGTAGCCAGATTTGTAAGGTAGAATTGGGATCATGGTAGTTTGTGTGTGTGTAGGGGGCAGGGGGGAGAAGGAAGCATTTAGGAACTAGAAGAAAGTTGTAGGTTTCATTGTTGCTACATCACACCCTGACTGGCTCGTTTCCTCCCTGAGACCCTTCTGTGAGGGGATGTCCAGTGGCCTACAAATGAGTTTTGGGTCTCCACTCCGCACTCCCCACCTCACTCACTATAATATGATATTTTGTTCTGATGATGTCTGATACCTCATCCCTTAGACATTTCGTGATTGCACAGACTGGTGTGATTCTTCCATGTGGGTTTTGTTGCTTCTGAGCTAGATGGCTGCTTGTTTACCTTCAAGCCTTTATGACCCCAGATGCTATATCTTTGATAGCCAGGCACCATCAGCTTTCTTTGCCACATTTCCTTATGCACCCATTTGTCTTCAGCGATCCTATCAGGGAGGTGAGCCACAATGATATGATTTTTTGTTCTTTGATGCCTGATAACTGATCCCTTCAGCACCTCATGATCACACAGGCTGGTGTGCTTCTTCCATATGGGCTTTGGTGTTCTAAGCTAGATGGCCACTTGTTTACCTTCAAGCCGTCAATACCCCAGATGCTATCTCTTTTGATAGCCGGGCATCATTAGCTTTCTTCTCCATATTTGCTTATACACCCGCTTTGTCTTCAGTGGTTGTGTCAGGAAGGTGAACATCATAGAATGCCAATTTAATAGAAGAAAGTATTCTTGCATTGAGGGAGTACTTGAGTGGAGACCCAATGTCCTTCTGCTACCTTAATACTTAAACTATAAATATATGCACATAGATCTATTTTCCCCATCCTCATATATAAATAGGTTTGCATATGTACATGCCTTTATTTAAACCTCTATAAATGCCCTTTGCCTCCTAGCTCTCTCCTCTATTTCCTTTGACTTTCCTTTGTCCCACTAGTATGCACAGTCTTCATTTGGGTTTCAGTAATTCCTCTTGGTTACATTGCCTTTGATCACGCCCTACCAGGCCTCCTATATCCTCCTCACCACAGATTTGGATCACTTGTTGTGCCCTTGTCTCTGGGTTTGTTAATGCCACTACCTTTCCCCCCACCTCCCCCTCTCCCATTCCCCCCCGGAACTATCGGTCCCGTTGTTTTGTCCTCCAGATTGTTCCTCTAGCCTATCTTATTTAGACAGACTTGCGGAGGGAATAGCATGAACAAAAACAAGACAGACAAAACCAAGCAACAAAACAACAACAACAAACCAATGACAACAAAACAAAACACAAGAAAGAAAAGCTTGTAGTTAGTTCAAAGACTGTTGTTGGCCTTTAGGAGTGTTTTCCAGTCCAGTCTGTTGGGGCACCATGCCCTGGACCCAAAGTCTACCTTCAGCATCCCCTGGGGACCTCACTGCTCTGTTCCCTTGCTGTTCTGTTGCAACCTCCTCAATGTTTTGCCTCGGTGTGGCGGGATCAGATTGGGCGCAATTCCCACACTGTGTCTCCGGTTTTGTCCCCTGTAGGGCTATGGGTCAGTGTTCTTTTCTTTTTTTCATGTGAATGTTGATTGCTATAAGTTGCCCTCTAATAACTGTTTTTGTAGCATCCCAATGTTTCTGCTATGATGTGTTTTTATTATCATTTGTTTCGAGGACATTCTTAATTTCATCCCTTATTTGAACTATTATCCAGTTGTTTAAAAATAGTATGTAGTTCATTCTCCATGTGTTTGTTTATGTTCCTGTTCTTTCTGTTGTTCATTTCCAGTTTTATAGTATTATGACCTGAGAAAATGGATTGTAGAATCTCAATGTTTTTGAATTTGTTGATGCTTGCCTTGTGGCCTAAGATGTGATCTCTTCTAGAGTATGTACCGTGTGTACTGAAGAAGAATGTATACTGTGTTGCTGTTGGGTGGAGTGTTTTGTATATGCCTATGAGGTCAAGCTGGTTGATTGTGCTGTTTAGCAATTGTGTTGCTTTTATTGTTCCTTTCATCACAATCTGTTCCTCCTTGAGAAGAGCTAATTGAAATGTCCTACTATTATGGTTGAGTGTTTATGTTTTAAACTCGGTGAGAATTTTATTGAAATATTGTGTCTTTCATTGGGTATGTAAATGTATATTAAGGTTATCGCCTCTAGATTGATTGTTTCTTTAATCATTATGTAGTGTCTATTCTTGTCTCTCCTTATGTCATTCACCTGAAGTCTACTTTAAGGTAGACTTTTAAAAGTTTTTGGTGATGTCTTTGTTCCTCCTTTATTTCTGTGTTGCTTTGAGTGCTGCTTTCATCATATTGGTTTCTGAGTGGTGTTGTCCTCTCTGATGATCTCAGGTTTGTCTACTGTTGTTGATTATCTGTCCATAGTGATCTGGTTAATATTTTTTGCAATGCTGGTCTTGTTTTTGCGATTTCCTATAATTGTTCTTTGTCCGGAAATATCTTTATTCTTCCTTGTGTTTAAGGAATAGTTTTGTTGGATAGACAATTCTTGGCTAGAATTCCACACACACCCCCCAGCCTTATATATGCCACTCTGTTGTCTTCTTTCCTTCATAGTTTCTGTTGAGAAATCTGAGCTTATCCTTATTAATTTTTATTTGTAGGTGATTGTTCTTTTTTCTCTAGTTGCCCTCCCAGTTATTTTTTCCTTGAAATTGTATATCTTGATGGTAATATTTCATGATGTTTTCCTTTGGGATCTATCCTATTTGGAATCATCTCAGTTTCTTTAATAGTTATTTTGTCCTCCTTTGTGATATTGGGGGATTCCCCCCCCCTATGATTTCTTGTACTATTTTCACTGTATTTTGTTTGTTATTTGTTGTTGTTGTTGTTGTTACTTATTGTTGTGGGATTCTAATGAGATGAAGCTCCTTTCTTTTGATAATGTCCCACATAATTTTCAACCTTTCTTCTGATTCTTTGAGGGCTTTTTTTTTTTTTAGTTTTTGTTAATTATTTCTCTCATTACGTGTAGTCAGTTTGATTGTTTTCAAGATCACTGATTCAATTTTCTGCTTCTTTCATCTCATTGTTTGTTTTCAGCGATTTATTTTGGTTTAGGATTTTATTCTTTCAATTTTCCCCATTATTCTCTTGGGTGCTCTCCACATCTCTTGATAGGACCTGAACATAATTCTTCTGATTCTGTATTTGTTGTTTTATGACCTCTTCTTCAGAGTACTGCATTAAGGTTGGTTAATATTTTGTTGTTAATGTTTCTTTTTCTTGATTTTTTTCTTGGTTTACTCTAGCTGAATGCTGTTTCCTCAGCATTGTGGTACAACTATTAGTAGTATGTGAGTTTCTGGGTTGTGTAGGGGTGATTGACTCTGTTTAGTGATGTGGTAGAAGTTTAATAGGTGCTGTAAAATATACAATGGTGAAATGGAGGTAAAAGAGAGAGAGGTTGGTAAGTGAGAGATGTACGGGGAGAGAAGAGCAAGAATACAATGAAAGTAATAATAGTAATAATACGTGTCTGTAAATGCTGGCAAATTTGTATAAATAATGTGGAAATGCACAGTAAGAAGGATAATCACAATTAATAAGTTCTACTGCAATATATTTCATGAAAAAAAGAAAAAGAAATACCAGAAAGAGATAATGGGCGGAATTACAGGGAGATGAGGGGGAAAAGAGACAAAAAATCTGGGTGTGGCTACTAACTTATGTGACTATGGCAATGTGAAAGTGAGTGTGTTAGTGCACTCAGAATGGGGAACAAAGGGAGAGGAAAAAGCCAGCCTTTGTTTGGGTGGATATGTTAGGATCTAAAGAAGTGCCTGTTATTTCCTGGGAGGAATGGATATTCTCAAGTAGGTGGAGCTGCTCCTGAAGAGGGCACCGGAAGAGAAAGTGAAAGAGATCTCCAAACATATTTTGAGAGTATTGTCATAGAACAAAAGTATACAAACTAAAGAAATAATATAAAGTAGAAGCTAAATTCACCTTGTGTATAGGAAACCTACTCTTTGATTTTGTTATTTTGTGAACATATGTGTTGTGTAGGGGGGGTGGGACTAGTGGATGTAGGGGGGCACCACAGACCAAAACCAGAAAGAAAGGAGAAGGAAAAAATAAAAGCTAAAAGTTAAGTGTAGATACTGAGTATGTCTGCACCAAGCTGCCAACTCAGAGCAATCTCTAAGAGGCAGCAAAGGGGTCGAGACCCACAGGTTCAGAACCACTGCTCTGATCAATGGTAAAGGGGGAGTCTCTCAGCAGGCCATGCTGCTCTCCTACTTTAAGAAAATTGGTCTACTTAGATTTATGATTTGATTCTCACTGCCAGGAAGTGTAGGGCATCCCTCCTAGTGGACTTTCTCTAGGAGTTTCTGAGGAGATTTTCCAGTGCCTGTTATTTGGCAGATGTCTTTTCGCATCCTCAGTGTTTATCCTTATAGCAGTGGTTTCATACACTATTTGCCCTTTTGCGATCAACCAACTTCACACAGCATAATGGTTTCTAGGTCCATCAATATCATGAGTTGTTTCATAGTTTCATCCTGACTTTTGTAGGAATATGTTGTATTCTATTGTGTGTCTATACCAGAGTTTCCTTATCCACTCTTGTACTGAAGAGCACTTGGGCTGTTTCCAGCTCCTTACTATTATGAACTGTGCTGTGAAGAACATGTGTTTCTTACCTCTTTGGAGTCTATACCCAACAGAGATCTTTCTGGGTTACATGGATTCTCAACATTTTGAGGAAGCTTGCACCTTATCGTTTCCCATGGTGGTTGTGCCATTTTATAATCCCAGCATGTGTTGTTTCTGTCTTTTTTATCAATCTGCTATTAATGCTGGGGTAAATTGATATCTTACTGATGCTTTGATTTGCAGCTCTCAAATAGTCAACAATTGCGAATATTTCTTCATATGTTTGTATACTCTGAATGTTTTCTTTGGTGAAGTGTATGTTTTTTTCTTCTGTCAAATTCTTCATTGGATTATTTATATTTTTCTTGTCAAGGTGCTGAAATTTTCTATAAAATTTAGAGAGAAGTCCCTTCTTACTCTTTTTTTTTGTATGTACAGAGAGGTTTTTCTGAATATTTATTTATTTATTTATTTTTTAACAATTTATTGGGGCTCATACAATTCTTTTCACAGTTCATATATATACATACATCAATTGTATAAAGCACATCTGTACAGTCTTTGCCCTAATCATTTTTTTCTCTTTTCTTCTTTTACATTTTATTAGGGACTCATACAACTCTTACCACAATCCATACATATACATACGTCAATTGTATAAAGCACATCCATACATTCCCTGCCCCAATCATTCTCAAGGCATTTGCTCTCCACTTAAGCCCCTTGCATCAGGTCCTCTTTTTTTTCCCCTCCTCCCTCCCCATTCCCCCCTCCCTCATATGCCCTTGGTAATTTATACATCGTTGTTTTGTCATATCTTGCCCTATCCGGAGTCTCCCTTCCCCCCTTCTCTGCTGTCCCTCTCCCAGGGAAGAGGTCACATGTGGATCCTTGTAATCAGTTCCCCCTTTCCAACCCACTCACCCTCCACTCTCCCAGCATCGTCCCTCACACCCTTGGTCCTGAAGGTATCATCCACCCTGGATTCCCTGTACCTCCAACCCTCATATGCACCAGTGTACAGCCTCTGTCCTATCCAGCCCTGCAAGGTAGAATTCGGATCATGGTAGTTGGGGGGAGGAAGCATCCAGGATCTGGGGGAAAGCTGTGTTCTTCATCGATACTACCTCACACCCTAATTAACCCATCTCCTCTCCTAAACCCCTCTATGAGGGGATCTCCATTGGTCGACACTTGGGCCTTGGGTCTCCACTCTGCACTTCCCCCTTCATTTAATATGATATATATATACATATATATACATACATATATACATATACACATATATACACATACATACACACACTTATATCTTTTTTTTTTTTTGCATGATGCCTTATACCTGGTCCCTTGGGCACCTCGTGATCGCACTGGCCGGTGTGCTTCTTCCATGTGGGCTTATTTGCTTCCTTCTTACTCTTTTGGTGAAATCTTTGGATGTACATAAAAACAACATCAGATTTTTAACAATATTTTTTTCTTCTCTAAAATTACACTAAAGCAGTAGTTCTCAACCTGTGGGTCGCAACCCCTTTGGGGGTCAAATGACCCTTTCATAGAGGTCACCTAAAACCATCGAAAAATGCATATTTCCAATAGTCTTCGGAACCAAGACAGTACTTCTTTGTCTCCAGGTGGGTCTGCCCACATGCAGATATGCCTCATATGAGTACCCAGCATGATGACATCATCACACCAACCCCATCACATACACCCATACAAATACTGGTCTATGTGACAGGGCTGGCACCATAATGTACTTAAGCGGACCCGTCACACATGTGTAGAGAGCAGCTACTCTGTTAAAAAGAAGCTACTGTATTAAAAAGCAGCTGCTGTGTTGAAAGCTGCAGTATTGGAGGTAAAATAACACTTCGTGAATTATAATTACTGGGTAAATGTAAAATCATGTACTGTAAAATCATCAACTACTGCAATATATCTATATCTATATATTTGTACCAATATATATATATCTGTACCATGGGAACTTAATCTGGATGCTGATCGGTCTTTTTGTGTTCAGCTGTGGTTGATTGAATACTGCTCCCTTGTGATAGTAACAGGTATGTAAAAAAACAAAACAGAATGGTAAATCACAGGAAACTTTAATGAACTGTATTGATTGAACTATGCCATGTATCATCTTTTGTATTATTAAAGCTATTGTTATACATTATTTTCATTAGCAAACTATCCCATGATAATGGATCGTGTAGAGAAGAACGTTAAGAAAAGAAAATATTGTGAGGATTTTTTTACAGTATGGTCTTACCTAAATAATTACATCAGGAACTGAGAAACCACAATGTGTTATTTGTTGTTAAGTTCTATCAGCTGAATCTATGAAGCCGAACAAACAAAAATGCTATTTTGATAGCAAGCAAACAAGCTTTGTCAGCAAAGATACCAACTATTTTAGAAGCAAAGCTGATGGACTCAAGAAAGCCAGACTTGACACATGGCAAGTACCACAAACAGAATGTAGCAGCCATTGAAGCTTCATATTCAGTGGCACTCAGAATCACCAGAGCTATGAAACCTCACACCGTTGCTGAGGATTTACTGTTGCCAGCAGCCAAAGACATTGTTCAAGTTATGATCGGAGATGAATTTGTTACAAAATTGAGTGCAATTTCCTTATCTAACGACACTGTCCACAGAAGAATAGATGACATATCTGCTGATATTCTTGATCAGGTAATCCAGGAAATTAAATCTGCTCCACTTCCAATATTTAGCATCCAGCCTGATGAATCTACAGATGTTGAAAACTGTTCAGTTACTGATTTACGTGTGGTATATTGATGATGGCAACTTTAAAGATGAATTTCTTTTATGCAAGCAAACCTCTGGAAATAACAACTACTGCACATGATATATTTGACACAGTTGGTTCATTTCTGAAAGAGCATAAGATCTCTTGGGAAAAGGTTTGTGGTGTTTGCACAGATAATGCTCCAGCTATGCTAGGATGTCGATCTGGATTTCAACATTTGGTACTGAATGAGTCATCATTCATGAGTCATGAGTCATGGTACAAATGTCATCGGATCTCACTGTATGATTCATCGGCACATATTAGCAATGAAAATGTTGCTAAAGAGTTACAAGAAATAATGAAAAGAGTCATAAGTTCTGTCAGTTTTGTAAAGGCAAGCACTTTCAACAGTTGGCTGTTTTCGCAACTGTACGAGTTGGATGCACCCAATAAAGCTCTGCTGTTTCACATTGAAGTGAGATGGTTGTTTTAAGGAAAAGTTTTAAAACATGTTTTTGAGCTTTGTGATGAACTCAAAACGTTTTTAATCAGAAAGTAAGACCGCAGTTCGATGCACATTTTAGCGATAAAAGTGAATTTCAGAAAATAGCTCATTTGGTTGACATTTTTTGCCATCTTGAATGAGTTAAATTTATCATTGCCAGGACCAAATGCAACGTGTCTCGATTTGTACTTATTTATTTATTTTTTAATGGAAAATAGCATATGTTTACTTGAAAGGGTAGAAATAGAAATATTATGAGAGTAATCCCACCACTCAGTATATATTCTGCATACATGTATGTGTAGGAAAGCACATATGAATAAATGCACATGCTTACATGGTTATGTCCACAGGCATATGTACACACCCATTTGTGTGTGCTACATATAGAGCCACATATATACAAAACCACATAGGGGACACAGTTATGGAGGTTTCCTAGGCATCAACAAACAAGTCACAAGATTGGCCTACTATTTCCCAGAGGTTTGGGACCACAGTATTGAGGACAGCTTAGTTAATCAGCATAAAATAATTCGATTTGTCTTTAAAGATCCGATCTTTCCAAAGGAAACTTCATCTTTGGCAAAAAAAAAATGTATGAAAATAAAATTTACATGTTGCCTACCTTATCTGCTTTCTTTGAGGAGCATGACATGGAACCAGACAAAAGGATTATGATGATAATTTATGTGAAAGAACGCTTGCACGTGCTTGCAGGCAAAATTTCATCGTACTTTCCACATCTACCTGACACCCCGTTTGCACTTGCCAGAAGTCCATTCACAGTCAATGTTGAAGATGTTCCTGAGACAGCACAAGGGGAGTTCACTGAACTTAAAAACAAATCATTTTACTGGGGGCTCGTACAATTCTTATCACAATCCATGCATTCATCCATTGTGTCAAGCAGATATGTACATTTGTTGCCATCATCATTCTCAATCACTGAACTTTTAACAGCGATACAGCAAAAACTGATTTCTCTACAATTCCTGTTACAAAATTCTGGATCAAGTGTTTGCAGTCATATCCTGTTCTGAGACTGTGTTGCACCTTCTTCTTCCATTTCCAACAACATCTTTGTGAAACAGGGTTTTCCAGCTTGTTGGTTATCAAGTCTAAATACAGAAGTAGACTTGTTGTGGAAGATGATCTTCGTTGTGCTTTTGCAAAGACTGCCCGGAGAATTTCTGATCTGGTGAGAAAGAAGCTATCTCTACCTTCGCACTGATGTTGGGTTTTTATGCATACTGTCGCAAAATGTAGCAGTGTAGTTTACTGTTGTTATATTAAGACTGTTACCCATGCTACACCATGCTTCAAGACAAAATTTCATTTACTTGTAATTAGAAATAAATATTTCACTATATATAATTACATGTTGTTTTTGTGATTAATCACTATGCTTTAATTGTGTTCAATTTGTAACAATGAAAATACATCCTGCATATCAGATATTCACCTTACATTTCATAACAGTAGCAAAATTATAGTTATGAAGTGGCAACGAAAATAATGTTATGGTTGGGGGTCACCACAACATGCAGAACTGTATTAAAGGGTTGCGGCGTTAGGAAGGTTGAGCACCACTGCACTAAAGTATAAATGTACTTTAAGTACCATTAGTCTATACTTCAAAAACAATCCAAGACACTTTATCACTCGTCTAATTTTTTTCATATTTTACTGTACACAATTTGTATCAGATGAAATACTATCAGAATGTTCCTTAGATGAAAATATTTTGAGATTTTGTTTCATGTACTTTGGACACGTGATAAAAAGGGGCCAGTCCCTGGACATTATGCTGGTTAAAGGAGAAGGGCAGTGAAAAAGAGGAAGACTCCCGTTTTGATGGATTGATCCCATGCCTGCAACAATAGGATCAGTCATGAGGATTGTGCAGGACCAGGCAGTGTTTCATCTTGTTGTACCTAGGGTTGCTGTAAGTCAGAACCAACTCAAGGGCACTAACAACAACAACAACAACAACCCACTACAATCAGGTTGATTATGGCTCATAGAGACTATGTTGGACAGAGTTGAATGGCTTCCATATAGGTTTGAGATTAAATCTTTACAAAAGCAGATACCGTCATCTTTCTCCTGCAGAGATGAACTTGGGGTTTCAACCACTGAATTTGTGCTTAGCAGCCCTCTATATAGCCCGCTGTCCCACCAGACCTCCTTCCTATAGTTACACCAAAAAAATGAGAGAGTAAAACACACCTCGCTGCCATCAAGTCAATTCCCACTCATAGTGACCTACAGGACAGGGTAGAACTGCCCTTGTGGATTTCCAAGACTGTAACTCTTTACAGAAGTAGAAAAGCTTGTCTTTCTCCAGTAGAGTGGTTGGTAGCTTTGGACTGCTAATCTTGTGGTTAGCAGCCCAACATATAAGCTTTATGTCACTAGGACTCCTGTATACTAGGCATTATTTTTCCATGGCTGTTGAGTTGATTCTAACTCATGGCAACCCATGTATGTCACAATTGAACTGCACTCCACAGGGTTCCCAATGGCTGATATTTTGGGGAAGTTAACTTCTAGGTTTGTTTTTAAAGGTGTTTCTGTATAGAATGACTAACCTTTAGGGAAGCAGCCCAGTGTATTATATTCTTGTATAATCCATGAAGTAGGCATTACAGAGGATAATATCGTAAGTTAAGGTCCCTGGGCGGCATAAACAATTTATATTCTCTTATTAACCAAAAGGTTTGACATTGGAGTCCATGAATTTGTGCCATGATAGAAAATCCTGGTGATCAAGTTCCATAATATTACTGCCATTGAAAAACCTATGTGTGAGAGTTCTAATTCGAAACATATGGGGTCACTATGAGTTAAAACGGACTTATTACAATGGGAAGAAAAATTAGTAAAAGTTAAAAGCAAGAAACTTACAGATAAAGGTATTAAGAATTAAAGCAAATACAGGACTGAAACAAGTATATAATGAGAGAAAGAAAATCTAACATAAATCTTAAGACCAATGTAAACTGATATAAGAAATGTTGTAGTTCTTGATGTCTTCCATTTTGACAGTAAGAAAAGGCACTGTCAGTAGTTATGTCAGGGCATTAGACATCGACCAGTATTATCTCAGAAAATTCTTGATACAGATTCACCCTACTCTTCATTCTCTTCAGTTTTGTTTAAACTTTTAACTATTGACATTTTTATATCACATAAAGAATTGAGATAAGTATATAATCAATACCAAAGTATTTCTCATCAAGCTTCAATAGTTATCATAGTATGGCTGATATTGTCTCATTTATACCCTCACTAATTCCCCACTCTAATTTATTGAAAGTAAATTCAAGACTTTCCTTTGTTTCTTCAATCATTTCACCTCACTTGATTCCTTCTCTCTAACAACACATTTCTTGCTAAATCCTACCACCATCCTAATTTTTCTTTTTCTTTTCACTTTCAGCCCAGCATCTCCAACTGTCCATTTCTGTGAGGATACAGATCCTTAAAGACCAGTCCTATACACTGAACAGCTCAGAGGGAGGAGCCAAATCACCAGTGCGTCCCACCTTGCCCTCAATTTGTTTGGACAGATGGCTCTATAATGAAAGCTACATAATGGTTATCTGTGAAGCCAGAGCACACTTGAGAGTAGTTCTGTTACTCTGGCTCGGGGTGTCTCTTCCACTTTCTGATAACTCCCAGGATGGGCCCTACCAATACCTCAGCTCCCCAGAAATTGTGATCCCCTTGAAGGTGACTAACAAGGGTAGGGGCACAAAAGTTCTGGGCTGGCTGTCCTATAGTCTGCACTTTGGGGGCCAGAAGCACATTGTCCACATGAAAGTCAAGAAGCTCTTAATTTCTAGACACTTCCAAGTGTTCACCTACACCGATCAAAATGCTGTCCTTAAGGATCAGCCCTTTGTCCAGGATGATTGCTACTATCATGGCTATGTAGAGGGGGTCTCTGAGTCATTGGTTGTTTTTAGTGCTTGTTTTGGGGGCTTTCACGGAGTGTTACAAATAAATGATTTTACTTATGAAATCAAACCACTAAGGTACTCTACCACATTTGAGCACCTACTTTACAAGATAAACAGAAATGATACCTACTTCCCCCCTATGAGCTGTGGCTTAACAGAGGAAAGAATAGCACACCAACTGTTGGACTATCTAGAAACTGAAAACTCAACCTGGAAACAAAATTCTATTGATGGTTGGGGGACCCATGCATTGTTTCTGGAGCTGGCTGTGGTGGTAGATCATGATTTCTTCATTTACTCTGAAAGAAATTTCTCAAAGGTACAGGAGAATGTAATCCTTGTTGTCAGTATAGTAGATTCTATTTACCAGCAGTTGGGTATTTATGTGATGTTGATGGGAATTGCTATTTGGAATCAAGAAAATGTTTTTCCAATAATAAGCATAGAACAGGTTCTGGAGGATTTCTCTCACTGGAAACAAGTCAGTCTTTCCCAGCTTCAGCATGATGCTGCACATCTTTTTATAAAATACTCATTTAAAAATGTGCTTGGTTTGGCGTATGTTGCAGGAATATGTCATCCTCCTGTTGATTGTGGAGTTGATTGTTTCCAAGGAGACCCTTGGTTTCTTTTTGCCCTAACTGTGGCTCATGAATTAGGCCATACTTTAGGTATGAAACATGATGAGGAATTCTGTTCGTGTGAGCAAGGTGGCTGCATCATGAATGCTATCCGGGTGATAGCAAAGAGGTTCTCTAATTGCAGCTCTGCTCAGTTTAGAAAGACGAGTTTAAATCAGGGATCATGTCTGCACAATGCTCCAAGTCCAGGGGAATTCTTTATGATGAAGCGTTGTGGGAACATTGTGGTTGAAGGAGAAGAGGAGTGTGATTGTGGATCTGTGCGACAGTGTGATCAAGATCCCTGTTGCCTGTCAAACTGCACACTGAGTCCTGGAGCTGCTTGTGCATTTGGGCTTTGTTGCAAAGACTGCAAGTTCATGCCATCAGGGGAACTCTGTCGACAACAGGTCAGTGAATGTGATCTTCCAGAGTGGTGCAATGGGACATCCCATGAGTGTCCAGAAGATGAGTATGTGCAGGATGGAATGCGCTGTAGTGGAAATGCCTACTGTTATCAGAAGAGATGTAATGATCATGACAAACAGTGTAGGGAGATTTTTGGCCAAGGTGCAAAGAGTGCATCTCAGAGTTGTTACAAAGAAATCAACTCCCAGGGGAATTCCTTTGGCCACTGTGGTATAAATGGAACAGCCTACCTGAAATGTAATATCTCTAATATCTTTTGTGGAAGAGTTCACTGTGAAAATGTGAAAGAAATTCCCTACCTGCATAAACATTCTGCTTTTCGGCATCTTCTCGTGAGTGGTGACACTTGCTGGAGTATTGGCTATCATTTAGGGATGGATACACCTGATGTTGGAGAAGTGAGAGATGGCACAATGTGTGGCCCAGGAAAGATATGTATAGACAAAAATTGTGTCAGTCTGTCTCTCCTGTCACAAGTTTGCCTACCAGAGACCTGCAACATGAAGGGTGTCTGTAACAATAAACATCACTGCCACTGCAGTTATGGCTGGTCCCCACCCTACTGTAAGCACAGAGGCTCTGGGGGAAGCATTGACAGTGGCCCAGCATCTGCAAATGGAAGAGTTTTCTTGCCACTGATTGTGATTCTTGTTTTGTCTGTTGTGTTTCTATTGTTAGCTATTGGGCTTCAGAAGTATGTTTAAAACATTTTAGTACCATGGGAGGAGCATATGACTCACTCTTCAGGTTAAGACAATATCTCTAATTCAACACTTTGTCTATTATTCAGTTACAGTCTCATATAAATAGCAAGATTAGGAAATATCTAGTGAGACAACGTAAGGAAAGTGCAGATCTTCTTTTCTTTCAGTGCCAGAAGCATCGCCATCAGTAAAGGTACTTCCCACAATGATTTAAAATACTACTCATTGTTCTTAAGAGGAAATAAAATCCTATCTTTTCTCTCTGTTAATCTTCTTTGTGTTTCTTGAAGAGAGATATGATCGATGGGAACGGCAGGGGGACAGACATCACAGGACCCAAGAATAAGAACACTACCGTTTTTTGAGTGTCTGCTTTAAAATGTAAAAGAAATGGTGATAATGAAGTTTGGGATTATTTGGTAATCAAAAGAGAAAAATGAATGGTACTTGATTTCCATACTTACTCTGGACTTGGTGGCCTGTGTCCTTTCTAGTCAAGTGTGTTCGGTTGGGTTCTCCAGAGAAACAAAACCAGTGATGCTGGTACATGTTGTATGTGGGAAGGGATGTCTATTGAGAGATGACTTACACAGAGGTTAAAGTAGGTAAGTCCAGTTCAAGTCAGGGAAGTGTGCTGGTGGCTCCTGTGATCAGAAAGTGACACAACAGGAGAATGAGGAACCAGACACAAGATCCAGCTCCAGCAGCAGGTAAAGGACCAAAGACGGTTCAGTTCTCTTAGGTCTCTCTTTCTTATACAAAAAGACTTAACAAGGAGTGTTACCAGGCTGCAAGACAATCGATAGGTTGAACTCTGCCCCTCCCCTTACCCAGGAACTTCTAGTTAACTGAATCTCCAACCATCACAGACACACACACCCTCTTGTCAACTTGACACCCGCGCATAACTCTTTAATCATACATAATCATCAAAGATAATAATAAAACCATATTTGTGCCTAACATGACACAACTAAAATGCCTACTTATGAAAAAGCACTAGCCTTATTTTTCAATTATATTTTATAAATGAACAAAACAAAGATATTTAGTGCATATGTACAAATGGGAATCACTCACAACAATTAAAGGTGTCATTTTGGCAGCTGGTCACATGACCATAGCTGGTATTTAGAACTCCCTTCTTCCTCCACTCATTCCACATTTCCTTTTCTCTCAGTGAATACCACAGCTGGTCATGATTCTTTGACTGGTGGGGTGACCCAAACCTTCATTCTTAGAGTCTGGGCTATTATTAGTGGTGTCAGAATTGGGGTGCTATACTTTATCATTGATTTTAATAACAGGAAATGATAGTACTTAGAGATGACTAATTCAATTAGACATGGAATAAAGAAGACTGAAGAATTATACATTTTAATTGTGGTGCTGGTGAAAATATTGAAAGTACCATAAAAGGACAAATTTATCTGTCTTAGAAGTAGTACAGCTAGAGTGCTCCTTAGAGACACGGATGGGGAAATTACCTCTCACGTACTTGGGACCTCTTGTCAGGAGAGATCAATCCCTGGAGAAGGACATCATGCTTGGTAAAGTGGAGGGACAGTGAAAAAGAGGAAAACTCCCAATGAGATGAATGACGCAGTGGCTGCAACAGTGGCTTGGGCATAGGAGCCATTGTAAGGATGGTGCAGGGCTGTTCAGTGTTTGGTTCTGTTGTGCATAAAGTCAATATGAGTTGGAGTGACTCGATGGCACCTAACAACAACAACGGCACCAACAAGGAATCCTGGATTCCAGATTCTCCTGGATTCTTCTTTACTTCCATTATGTAACACCAATCTAATTTCCCCCTTGGTAATCAGGATTAATCACACCACTCAGTACAATGACACCCTTATTTACCTATTGATCCAGAGGCACAAGGATCCTCAAATGCCCAGTGGGCATTTGTAACTGCCAGTTCAATGAAATCAGAGCTGTGTTTCCAGATGGGAATATTCCTCCCTTTGGAACTAGGACCTACAGACCTAAAGAGCATAGGGTCACTGGGACAGGCAGCAAAAATGCTGCAAATGGGTCCCTAGGAGTAACAGTGAGTGGTGCCACTCCTGTTTCCACTCCTTAGTTCTTGGACGCCCGAAGCCTGGCTATTGGGGACTCTGCACCACATATTGGCTACTGATTTAGAATATGTACAGGCTTCTGGGGAACTTTGCCCCAACCCTACAAGGTGCTGCTGACTAGCTGGAACTGAGTCATTACATCTTTAGAAGGCCATTCCATAATTCGATTAACTAATTGCTTCAAGATAATGAAGAACATGGTATGATTGGTCGATTCCCTGAGGACAGGCCCATTGGTGCACTTCAGTTGCTGTGCAGTGAGTTCCCTGATAGGAAGCAATGTTGTGTGTGATACCATGCAGGTGGATACGACATTCTGGAAGTCCCTGAATGGTAGTTTTGTCAGAAGCAGTTCACGCAGGGAAGGCAAAGATGTATCCTGAGTTAGTGCCTATGACAGTAAGAACAAAATGTTGCCTTTTCCACGGTGCCATGCTTGTTTGATAAGTTCCCCTTCAAGGTGCACGCAGTACGAGGATTGCCAGGGGTGGACGTGGGTGGTGGTGGTGAGTTTCCTGATTGTGTGAGACCAGATTGTCTATCGAAACAAAACCAGTAACACGTATACGTATAAGAAAGAACTTTATATCCAGAAGTAATTTCATACTAAGAAGGCATCCCAGATATGTCCAATGCAAGTCGACAGGTCCAGTGCTAACCCTTTTTGACTCACATAGCTGCAGGTCAATGGTGCCAAAAGATGAAGTGAGAAGCCGAGAGATTACAGGCCAGTAGGTTCAGAGTCATGTGGATCCCAAATTGGTGGATACGTGGCAGGGCGTAGACAGCTGTCAGGGTCAGGTGGACCACATGGGGTTGCCCCTAGAGGCAGGCACAGAGTCCCAGGAAGTAGGAAGGCAAAGGAGCAAAAAGAATGGAGAAGTCTTCAATGTCTCTCTTATTAAAAGGCTACACCCCTAAGGAGGCCATCATCAGGCTGTGAACCAACTGACAAGTTGGACTCCACCCCTAACTTTCACATAGGTGGTGGGTTGACATAAAATATAACTGCCAAACGGTAAAGAGGTGTTGGATTGATTAGGGAGTATTTCCCCCTGAGTGTCCTGTTTCTCTACCCTGGTGTCCCTCAAAACAACAAGAGAATCAAAACACAAAGCGTGAAATGGCTCTGATTTTTCTCAGGACTTTAGTCCCATTTTGACTTTTGGCGTCATCATGAGGTATTGGTAAAGAAGAAAAACAAAAGAAAAAATCCTAGTCAATCTTCTTTGCTGCTTTATCCTCAGGATACTCAAGGAGATCTGAGGAGGTCAGAGTCATGTGTCAGGGCCACATGGGTGATCTCAGTGTCTACCACCACGGAATGTACAAATGTGTGGGCCACTGTCACATATGGACATTTTCTTATTTTTTGGTTAAATTTGCTAGTGGTTTGTTGATTTTATTAATTTTTACATAGTAACATTTTTGTTGATTCTATTTTTTATTTCCTTTATTTCTGCTCTAATGTGTAACTGGAAGGGATCAATATTTATGCCCATTCCAAAGAAATGTGACCCAACAGAAGGTTCAAACTATAGAACGATATCATTAATATCACACACAAGTTAAATTTTATTTAAGATCATCCACTAATGACTGCAATAATACATTGACAGGGAACTGCCAGAAGCTCAGGCCAGATTCAGTAGATAATGCAGAACATGGGATATCATTGCTGATGTCAGATGAAGATCAAATGCACCTATTCTTCTACAGTTCAATGTCTAACTTTCACATGGATATAATGCAATGGAGACCACCATGGCTTGAGTCAAGTATATCTTAGTCTTCACGTCACATCCTTGCTCTTCAATATTCAAGAGAGGTCTTAAGCAGCATTTTTATGTAATGCAGTATATATATATATATATATATCTTTAGACTGCTGCTTCCATGAGCATTGATTGTGCATCCAAGCAAGACAAAATCCTTGACAACTTCAACACTTTCTTCATTTATCATGATATTACCTATTGGTCCAGTTGTGAGGATTTTGATCTTCCTTACATTGATTGTAATCCCTACTGAAGGCTACAATCCTTGCTCCTCGTTAGTAAGTGCTTCAATTCCTCCTCACTTGTGTGATATTAATATCATTCTATCCTCTCACCATAATTGTTCAATCTCCATGCTGAGCAAATCATCAGAGAAGCTGGATTATATGAAGAGTGCGACATAATTTTGGAGGAAGGCATTAAAAACCGGCGGTATGCTGATTACACAACCTTGCTTGCTGCAAGTGAGGAGGACTTGAAGCCCTTGCCGATGAAGATCAAGGATTACAGCCTTCAGTATAGATTACAACTCAGTCTAGACGACCAAAATCCTCACAACTGTAGGCAACATCATGATAAATGAAGACAAGGTTGAAATTGTCAAGGATTTTGTTTTGCTTTGAGTGATAATCCATGC
This sequence comes from Tenrec ecaudatus, assembly GCF_050624435.1. NCBI lineage: Eukaryota > Metazoa > Chordata > Mammalia > Afrosoricida > Tenrecidae > Tenrec > Tenrec ecaudatus. Next base: position 33,940,351 of record NC_134543.1, read on the forward strand.
TCATGAAAGAGATCAAGAGATCAAATGACTTGTCCTGAATAAATCTGCACAAGACCTCTTTAGAGTATTTCAAAGCAAGAATGTTACTTTGAAGACTAAGGCATACCTCACCCAAGCCATGGTATTTTGAATCACTTCATATGCATGTGAAAGTTTGACAATGAATAGGAAAGACTGAAGAATAGATGCATTTGAATTGTGGTGCTGGAGAAGGATATTACAAGTAGCATGGACTGCCAAAAGGACAAACTGATCTGTCTTAAAAGAAGTAAGGTCAAAGTGCTCCTTAGTGGGCAAGGGTAGCCAAACTCTACTCCCCTCCCCTCCCTTTCCTCTTTTCTCTCTCCTTTCTGCGTGACATCCGAGTACTCTAGGCAAGGGCCTGACATCTATTTAAGTAGTATACCAGGCTCAGAGGATGACGTCCCTGAGGGGAGCTAATAGGACACAGAGGGGATGGGGAAAACAACAACAGCTTCTATCACACTGTCCCCTTATTGGAGCAGACTGCGACAGAGGACATTTCTGGGGTCACATGGGGGGGGGAGAAGTACGGGTTGAACCCCCCCAAAATGGATCAAATCAAGAAGGGTACATACCTGGATATACAATCCTCGGGAGAAAACAATGGGACCGACGGTTCTGGGGGTGGGGGTGGGGGTGGCATAGGAGAGGGGGAGGTGGGGGAAAGGAAGTGGTGTTAACAAAATCAGGGACAAGAGAACAACAAGTGATCCAAGATCGGTGGTGAGGGAGGCATGGGAGGCCTGGTAGGGCTTGATCAAGGGTAATGTAACCAAAAGGAAACACTGTAACCCAAATAAAAGCTGAGCAAGATAGTGGGATAAGAGGAAAATAAAAGAAAATAGAGGAAAGAACTAGGAGGTAAAGGGCATTTATAGAGTTCTAAATACAGGTGTGCACATACGTAAATATACTTATTTATGATGGCAGGGAAATAGATCTATGTGCATATATTTATAGGTTTAGTATTAAAGTAGCAGCTGGACATTGGACCTCCACTCAAGTACTCCCTCAATGAAAGAATACTTTCTTCTATTAAACTGGCATTCCATAATGCTCACCTTCCCAACAGGATCACTGAAGACAAAGCAGGTGCATAAGCAAATGTGGTGAAGAAAGCTGATGGTGCCCGGCTATCAAAAGATATAATGTCTGGGATCTTAAAGGTTTGAAGGTATACAAGCGGGCATCTAGCTGAGAAGCAACAAAGCCCACATGGACGAAACAACTAGACTGTGTGATCATGAGGTGTCGAAGGGATCAGGTATCAGGTATCAAGGGGAAAAAATCATATCATTGTGAACAAGGGGGAGTACAGATTTGGGGACCCAAAGCCCACCTGTGGGGAACTGGACAGCCCCATGCAGAAGGGCCACAGGGAGGAGATGAGCCAGTCAGGGTACATAGTAGCAACGGTGAAACATACAACTTTCCTCTAGTTCATAAATGCTTTCTTACCCCCCCCCCCCATTATCATGATCCCAATTCTACCTTACAAATCTGGCTAGACCAGAGGATATACATTGGTACAGATAGGAACTGGAAACAGGAAATCCAGAACAGATAAACCCCTCTGGACCAGTGTCGAGAGTGGTGATACCAGGAGGGTGGAGCAAAGGTGGGGTAGAAGGGGGGAACTGATTACAAGGATCTACGTATTGCCTCCTCTCTGGGGGATGGAAAACAGAGAAGTAGGTGAAGGGAGATGTCAGTAAGATATGACAAAATAATAATAATTTATAAATTATCAAGGGTTCATAAGGGAGGGGGGAGCAGGGAGTGAGGGGGAAAATGAGCTGATACCAAGGGCTCAAGTAGAAAGCAAATGTTTTGAGAATGATGAGGGCAACAGATGCACAGATGTGTTCGACACATGAATGCATGTATGGATAAGCGTTGTACGAGCCCCCAGTAAAATGATTTTTTTTTTAAATTCAGGTGGGATAGGCTCAATGTTGTATTTTAGCTCTAGTGGACTTGTTTTTAATTTTCTTCAGTTTTATCTTGAACTTACATACAAGCAATTGAAGATCTTTTCTAAAGTCAGTCCCTGGCCTGGTTTTAACTGCTGACATTGAGTTTATTGTATCTTCCCACAGTTGTAGTCAAGTTGATTTCTGTATATTCCATCAGGAGAAGTCCTTTGGTGTTGATGAAAATAAGTATTTTCTAAGAACAATTAGTGGTTGATATTGCAAAATTCTATCATGGGATCTCCAGCTTTGTTTTCTGTCACCAAGTCCATATTTTCCAACCACCATTCCTTCCTCTTTGTTTTCAGTTTTTGCATTCTAATCTCCAATAATTAGCAGTGCATCTTGATTGCACATTTGATCGATTTTCAACAGAAGTTTCCGTAGAATTATTCAATTTCTTCATCACTAGCTTTAGTAGTTGGTGTATAAACTTAAATAATAGTTGTATTGATTAGATTTCCTTGAAATCAGATAGAATCCTATCACAGATAGAATTCCACTTCATGGCGGATTTAGCCAGATACTTTCTGACAATGAAGGCAATGACATTCCTTTTTATTGTTTTATTCCCAGAATTGAAAATCATATTATTTCTGATTTTAAATGGTCAATATCAGTCTATTTCAGCTCACTAGTGCCTAGAATATTGTTCTCTACTCATTCGATTTCATTTGACCACTTCCAATTTTCCTAGATTCACATGTCGCACATTTCAAATTCCAATCATTAGCAGATATTTTACCTTGAGTCATGACTCATCACCAAATGAAGATCCTGAAGGATGCACTCCCAAAGGCTTTACCCAACTCATGTCATCATGGTCGACTCCAGTCTGAGAAAGTATCTTCTCCTCAGTCACATTTTGATTGCCTTGCAGCCTGAGGGCCCCATCCGCTGACAGTATCTCTGACAGTGTTCTGCTTCCACTTCAGGCACTCAGGATCTGACTGTGGTTTGCAGCTATGCATAAGCTTTGCACAAGCTGCTCCTTTCTCAGAAGTGGGAAGCAGATTCCTTCCTCATTGCCTGCTTTTAATCTGGAAGCGCCTCTGAAATCTGTTCACTTTGTTTGGTCCAGCTGTCTTCCAGCACCACAGCAATACACCAGTCACCACAGTCAGACAAACAGAGAAAAGTGGTGGCCCATGTATAAGAGGCAATTGAAAATACTATCACTTCAGTCAGGAGCACCTTAGTCCTCCAAGTGACATCCTTGCTTTCCAATACTTTGACGAGGTCTGTGCAGCAGATTGACTCAATGCAACCCATCTTTTGATTCCCTAAGTGCCACTTCCTTTAGCACTGACAGTGGATGCAAGCAAGACAAAATCACAGACAACTTCAATCTTTTCTACATTTATCACGATGTTGTCTTTTGGTTCCCTTGTGAGGAGTTTGGTCTTCTTTCTATTGAGTGGTAATCCATACCCAAGGCTGCTATCTTTGATCTTCATCAGCAAACATTTCAAGTCCTTTTCACTTTCAACAAGCAAGGTTTGGTCACCTGCATATGACAGGTTGTTAATAAAACCACTTCCAATCCCGATGTTGCATTCTTTTTCATATCATCCAGTTTCTCTGATGATTGAAAAAGGACATGACCCTGACGTACATCTTTTCTGGTTTTAAAGCATGTCGCAATCCCTTTTTGCACTTACCCAACTGCCTCTTGACCCATGTACAAGTTCCCTATGAGCACAATGAAGTGTTCTGGAGATATCGTTCTTCTCAAGGGTACCCTTGCTTGTTATCCTCCACACAGGCAAATGCCTCAGTATAGTAGTAAATAAAATACAAGTTATCATCTTCCTGGTATGTTCTGCTTTGAGCCAAGATCTATCTGACATCAGCAAAGATATCCATTGTTCCATATCTTCTTCTCAGCCAGTCCCGAATTTTTGGCAGCTTCCTGTCAATGTACTGCTGTAACCATTCTTGTATGTCCTTCGATAAATTTTACTTGCATGTGGTATTAACGTGAATGTGTCTATAATTTGATCATTCAATTGTGTCACTTTTGTTTGGAATGAGTAAAAGTAGGGATCTCTTCCAGTTAGTTGGTCAGAAAACTGCCTCCAATTTTCTTGGCATAGTCAAGCAAGTGCTTACAGTGTTTGATCAACTTGTTGAAAAATTTCAGTTGGTATTATATCAATTCTTGAAGCCTTGTGTTTCGACTAATACCTTCACTGCAACTTGGATTTCTTTCTTCCCTACATATACTGCCAAAAGATAGAAAGTATATGCTACCTCTTGAAGTGATCAAATGTCGAATAACTGTTTTGTTAAAGAAACTGTGTATCTTCCCATCTTCTTTGGATGCTTTCTGCATCAGCCAATATTTTGTCCACAGAATCTCTCAGCGTTGCAATTCAAGCCTTCAGTTTATAAAACCCCTTTTCAGTTAAAAAATTGCTGTTTACTTCGTCATTTTTCCCAGTTGCCTTAGCTTCTTCTTTACAATTAAGAGCAAGTTTGAGTCTCTTCTGACATCCACTTTGATCTTTTCACTCTTATTTGTATTTTTAATGACCTTTTGCTTTCTTCAAAGGATGATATTCTTGATGTCATTCCACAGTTCATTAGTTCTTTGCCATGGGTAGTCAATGCATCCAATCCGCTCTTAATATTTTCTCAATATTTATATGTGATAGAATCAAGAATGTATTTTGGCTCTTGTGGAATTGTGGCCTTGTTTTAATTTTCTTTGCTTGAATCTGAATTTGCATATGAGTGATAGATGGTCTTTTTCCACAGTCTCTGGTATGGTATTAGGTACTGATATTGAGCTTCCCCTCAGTCTATTCCCACAGATGTTGTCAATCAGATTTCTGTGTATTCCATCTGGAAAAGTTCATGCGTATAGTCGCATTATATATTGTCATAAAAAAGGTACTTTTGATGAAGAAGTTGTTATTGCAAAATTCAACTGTGAGATTTCCTTGTATACAGACAGATATTATTCTATCACAGATAGGTCTTTGTACTTCAAGATAGGTCTTTTTTTATGATGAATATGATGCCATTCAACTTGAATCTGTCATTTGTAGCAGAGCACACCATATGATAACCTGATTCAAGATGGCCAACGGCAGGCCATTCCAGCTCACTAAGTTCTAGGATATTGCTCTTATGTGTTCCATTTCATTTTTGACCACTTTGTTTTCCAAGACTCATACTTCATACGTTCCAATTTCCAATTATGTATAAGTGCGTACAGCTGTGTCTTCTCATTTTTAGCCATGGACATCAGCAAAAGAAGGACCCAAAGGCTTTTCTCCGGAAGACTTTTCTCTCTCCACATTATTGAGGCTGATTCTACTACAAGAAAGCAGTTTTTCCTCAGTCGAGTTTTGTGTGCCTTCGATCTGAGAGAGAGGCTCTTTTTCTGGTACTTTGAGGATGTTCTGCTGCTATTCATGAGGTTTTCAGTTCATGACAGTGTCCCACTGCGCTCCATAAAGTTTTCAGTGACTAATACCTCTGAAGTGAACAAGTCTATCCCTCCTTTTGAGTCTGTTGTTCATCTGGAAACTGTTGAAGCCTGTTTATTTGGGTGACTGTGTCAAGGGATTGAGTTCAATGCAGGTAAGAATACACATGAGACAGGTGTAGATTGCTGTTGATCTATATTCTGTCACACAAATGTTAATTAACACAGCAAATCACAATATAGTAAGAAAAAAGGGGAACACTTGCCCAGAGCAGTGGCATAAAGCTTCAAGCATATGGGTATGCTGCTGTGCTCTCGTTGCTCTAGGTTTTTTATAGTTCTCAGTACGAGGGGTTTAGTCCAGATGTTTTCCAAAGAAGCCCACTGTCATTGACGGTCCTGTGGTGATGGTTCGATATCTTGGTTGCACTTCTTGTGAGGCGACTTGGAGTGATATCTTGAATGCTGAACATTACTGAGTCCATATTTTAAGTTGATATGTTCCTAACAGTGACCCTGTAGGTGTTTGCAATACCAGTGACAGCTTTCAAATTCACAGCAACACACGAGCCACCACCTAATGACAAACAGGTGCTTCACCAAAATAGAATAAATCAGTATGAATATATATTTTCCTAAATGAGATAAACTAATATTGAGAAGTGGCTCAATGAATTAAAATGTTAATGAAATAGAATCTCTAGGCCTAAGACCTGAGGATAGTCGGTTTGAACATGTAACATTCCAAGAGTTGAGTCGTGAAGAACTGAAATCTCTTGGACTGCCAACCCTTCCTCTAACTTTTAGATACAACTGAAACCTTGAAAATAATAATAATTTATAATTTTCAAGAGGTGATGAGGGCCGGAGGAAGGGGGAGGGAGAAAAAAGAGGAGCTGATACCAAGGAGTTCAATAACTAAGAAAGTAACTGTCTAGAAAAGGATGATGGCAACATATGTGTGAATGTGCTTGATAAAACTGATGTATGGATTGTGGTAAGAGTTGTAAGAGAGCCCCCAATAAAATGATCTTTTAATTTTAAAAACCCTGACATTTCAGGAAGAACTTTTTCATATAAAATGTAGACTTCTTCACACAAGGTTTCCTGATTTTTCTAATACATCAAAAACCTGCTGCGCTTAGAAATGGAATATCTAGGTGAGACTGCTGCCTTTTACAAAACATATAAAATCCCTGTATTCGAAGCTCTCTCCAGGAATCTGTTAGCAGACATAGACTCTGGTAGATTAATTTTTGGAGTTAACTCCTGTGATAGTTGTTTTGTGTGCCGATATAGTACCTGGAAGAAGATATGGGAGGAGTTTAGCCTGTTGATCAGGTTGCTGCCTAGTGACATCCCTTGGAGGTGTGGTTTAAAAATATAGTGGCTCTGCAGAGCAGTGATTCACAACCTGTAGGTGGCAACCCCTTTGGTGGGGGTGTGTCGAATGACCCTTTCACAGGGGTTGCCTAAGACCATCGGAAAACACATATTTCCGATGATCTTAGGAACTGAAACACCACTCCCCTATCTATCTCCAGGCAGACCCGGCATATGTGGATACACCCACATGCTAGTACCCTGCGTGAAGACTGTTACCTATGCCACACCATGCTCCAAGACAAACTTTCATTTATTTGTCACTAGGAATAAATATTTCACAATATGTAATTGCACATTATTTTTGTGATGAATCACTATGATTTAATTATGTTCAATTTGTAACAATGAAAATACATCTTGCATATCAGATATTTACATTACAATTCATAACATTAGCAAAATTACAGTTATGAAATAGCAACAAAAATCATTTAATGGTTGGGGGTCACCACAACATGGGGAACTGTCTTAAAGGGTCGCAGCATTATGAAGGTGGAGAACTGCTCCCGTAGAGGCTGGCCTCTCTATTCTATATTGGTCAGAGGTGTAAGTTGCCTGATCCAGCTGATCTTCCACATCACATTGGCTCTGCTGTTCTTCAACGGGGTTCTGTTCCACCTTGCACTGCAGTGCTGCCCGAGGCCCGATTAAAATCATGTCACCACTCCTGGACATGCCTCATCACTAGCCAGCCATTCTGTAATGGCTGGGAGGTCCAAACCAGACTTGCTTCACCACAATGAGCTCCTGACCACCACAACACTTCACCATCTGTTTCTACTCTTTGCTTCTTTGGCCTCTGTGCCTAGTGCTGAGTAAATTGGAAAGACCTTCAGTATGTTAACTGACCCGTGAAAGTGAGTCGAACTGGGCTCGCTGTACTGCTGTGTGCACTGCTTTGCTGTTACAATTCTTCATGACTATGTCAACTTCTCTACTCATAAGTCCTCATAAGTGGCCTGGTTTTGCTTCTCTGGAGAACCCTGTCTCAGACACTCTCTTGTCTACCCTACTCAGAGGAGAGGAGAGTTTAAGTTAGTCATTTCAGTGTGTTCATTGACCACATCGCTCCTGCTCATGGTCTTGGTTTGGGGTAACAGATTTGGGCATACAATGTGGGGCTCCGCACTTCTCTCTGGGCACTTGCTATGGTTCTGCTCCTCCCCCTCTCCAGAAGACCGACCTCTGGGAGACTCTTGGAGAAATGGCACACTCCTTCTCTGGTTCTGGGGCTTTCTCAAATAGGCAGCCTGGACAGTCAGTGAAGGGCAGAGGCTCAAGGGCAGGGTATGCCGAACTTTAGAGAAGAGATGAAATGGGTGAGTAGAAAATATCTCTTTCTGTCAGTGTAAGTTTGGGGTACACAGTGAAACCTGTGTACCTCTCTTTACGTACACGGTAGCTCATGTGGTGCTGCGCTCCCTAAATCCCACAGAACCAAGGGGAGGAGACTTGCACTCATGAGGGACAGGTGAGAATGCAGGAGGTGCTCAAAGTATGAGAATGGGGTAACGGGCAGTGCTATGTCTGGGAGACCATACTAGGTCTTATCTAAGCACATTCGAAAGTTTCTGGGTGTGTACTAGGTTAAAGGCCATAGCGGCTATTTTTTTTTCTCATACAGCTATGTAAAGATCTCAGTTCTTACTCTCTTCTTAAAAAAAAACCAGTTTCCTATTTCTGGATTGTAATCCCTCACTGTGATTTGGTTTGAAAACAGGAAAGTATTTGTGAGTTAGACTGCCTTGATATTTCAGAGAGTTGAGAAAGTGAATTGATTTGGGGGAACTGATTCCAGTGACTGGTGCATAATCCCCTGCCCCTCAGGGGATGAACAACAGAAACATGGGTCAAAGCAGACTGTGGCCAGTGTAAGATATAAAAACAATAATAATTTATAATTTAACAAGGGGTCACGAGATCAACGGGGAAGGGAGGGAATGAAACAAGGAGCTGATACCAAGGGCTCAAATAGAAAGCAAATGTTTAGAATATGGTGATAGCAACATATGTACAAATATACTTGACACAATTGATGTATGGATGGTATAAGATCTGTAAGAGTCCCCCGAATGATTTTTTTAAGTGAATGGATTTGAGCAGAGAAGTCTACAATAACTTTAAAATGAAAGCTTTTCATTTTTAAACAGATTTATTGCTACATAATTTACACATACAATTCAATTATTCAGTCATATCAAGGAGACTTGTACTATCATTACGAAATCAATTTTAGAATAATCTGCCCCCACCGCCCGCCCTGTGGTTAAGCACTTCTAAAAGAGTTGTGCAATCAAAAGAGGTTCTAGGAGTCCCTAACCCGCCCTGACATATTTTTTTAAGTCCTGAAATCCCTTTCCCTCCCTATCACAGACCCACCCACATCCCAGGATGCACTATCAACACATGTATCCGTTATTATCACTGTGCATCCACTCCTTCTATGTTCACAAACTGGAAAACACAACAGAAACCATCAAAAACAAAATCAAAATAAAGCGGTAAGGTTAAAATGATAATAATATAAAGACAAGAACTACAGATAACGAGTAAGAAAGAAAAGACCCCCATCAATATTGGAAAAGCCAAGGAAGAAATTTCTGTCATGCAACAAGTAAGAGATAAGTGCACCCAGACCAAATTCAGGAGGTCAACTAGCTGAGTATGGCGTTCAGCATAATCAAGATGACAATAGTCTCTGTCTGATATTAAGGCTTTTCAAGACACTTGCCTGTGGCTACAGCAGATCCGCTAGCAGCTCAATCTGACTAGATACTCTACAGATGGGTTTGGGGATCCCATGTCCTCTATAGCCTTCTGCAAATAGGGTGTTTATAATTTAGCTCTGATACTTTTGCCTTTCCCATATTTGAATTTTGAAGTTGTCATCCTTAGATCACATGGGCTGTTGTGCTTCCTCCGTGTGAACGGAGTTGACTCCTTGCTTTGATGGCTACTTGTTGAATGTAAGCCTTTAAAACCCCAGACACTATTCCAATTGATAGTCGGGCACCATCTATTTTCTTCACCACACTTTGCTGTAGCACCCTCAGGTTCAGTGATCATTTCATGTAGGTGAGTATCAAGCAGGTCCACGTGATCAGGATTAACTCGTCTTGAATTGGGTCTAGAAGAGTTAAGTAGGAGTCCAGACTCCATCTGCTTGTCCATGGAGTTTGCCCATCTCAGGTTTACACTGGCAGTCATAATATGATGAAATCACAACGCTATATGTCCAATTGCATCAATCGCAGCCATAAGCCAACGAGCAATGAAACAAACACAATGCACACACATCCAAAAGGAAAAAGAAAGAAAGGGGGTGGGTGAAAATGAGCTACAAGCAGGAAAGGAAGAACCCATATACACAAAGTAGTACTTCATTGTCAATCACCCCCTTGGAGTATAAGTCGATTGCACTTTTGTCATCACCAATTTTCCCAACGACCCAGCACTCCAGACACTGTCACAATGAGGAATCTATGGGAGTAAAGTTGCACCTTCAAGCTGCAACCCTTGGGTTTTGTCCCTACACAGTCCAATCTCTTATTCGATTAGGCTCTGTGGACAACTATGTATGGGGATAGGTGACAGGAAGGGCCCCTCCTCAATCCATTCTTCCAAGTGCAGACCCGGGCTCAACTGATCACAACCTGTTGTGTCACTGCAACGTCCCTTTCCATCAGACACTCGCGAGGCTGGCGGGTCTCCAAAAGTCCAGTGACTGCCACTTGCACATTCCTTGGATGGCCACTCTTTCCATGCTCTCCCATCCAAGTACCCCAGCTCCCAGTACCAAGGTTCTTGCAGCTTCGAAGTGGGGTTCAGTTCATTCAGCAGGGCCTTTCTGCTGTAGTGCCTGCATTATGCCACGCTGCCTGCCAGGTCAGCTTCCATGATCATCATGGTACTGAGACCACGGTGTGGTTCACCGAAAGCTGGGTAGAAACAAATCCATAGTGTTTATCCAGGAACCTAAAATCTGGCCCATTTCCCCCCATAGGATCCCTACACTCATTAATTAGCATCCCTTCCAGCTATGTGATTAGAGCTCCCCGGTCACCTACCATACTCACCAACTGAACTACCAGCGGTTCCTCCACAATGTAGATGGTCCCCTCTCCCGGTCTTGGCTTGAATTTCCAGAAAGCTTCTTCCATTTCTTGTGGGGGTCCATTGATTTTCCCCAGAGTTGTTTTGATATTGTATTGCCTCAAGTGGATGATCATTTCCCAATTCCCCCCTACAGAAGGAGTGGCCCAAGGCCCTGTAGGGTCTTGTCCATCACATCAGCTCTTGTGAAGCGCACAAAAGGGAAATGACGTATGGTTCATGGCCAGTGATAAATTTTTCTTAGTAAATTAAATTACATATGACAGAATGTGTTTCATCTTTAGATAAAGTTCTTTTAAATTAGTAGTTTTAGAATGCAAAGAAAAAATGATTTTGAGAAGAGAAACATGAGTTAAAGAGATGTCATTTTTTAAAAGATGAACAGAAAGTAGTTTTGTCGTACATGGAATGTCTGATTATGTCGGGGTGCAAAAGTTAATAAAAGGTAAACCTAGATGTATACTTTAGCAGCCAACATCATCTGGCTCCTCCTGAAACCCCTAGCTCTGAGAAAATAAGAGAATCTGAGATATCGAGCTCTGCTCAAGGCAAGGGATTCCCATCTCAAATTAAATATTTCATGGCAACAACTACAGTCACCCCAGCTGTTCCATCATTGTATGACAAATCACCACTGAAAACACGGGAAGACCACAGCGGCACCCTCTCAATGCCATTACTGCTCTTCACCTAAGATGCTTCGTATCCAAATATATGCATATAAAACATCAAAAAAGATAAATTAGTGTTTGCGAATTAAACACCTCACAGTAACATCCAGAAATGTCCTATGGTCTGAACCCCTTAAGTTGGTTTCAAGATGAGTAACCTGAACATGGTGACATGTCTGAATACACCTAGATGATGGATAGTTCCAGAATTGACCATCTTATGAAAAGCAAACAAAAACCCAGTGCGCTTTTGTTACTACTCAGTCCTCTATTTATATTTGGAAGGAGATCGCTGAATGCCAAGGTCAGATATTTACTAGTGTTGATTTATACCACCAAATTAGCCCAAATACACCAACAGCGGAGCCCCAAGAGTCTTTCTCAGCTCACTGTCTATTAAGAACTGGAAACATTTTCAATTAAAGCCTTCATTTTTCCTGTAGACTTCAACATGTGTGGCCCGAACACCACGGTTTCTGAGGTGGTCTCTGATTCAGACTTTGGAATTATTGTGTCAACCTCGGTTTGATATCGACATGCAGATTTCTTTTTCAGAGCCTCAGCAAAGAGGGTAGCGGGGTCAGTCATGTCCACTGGCTTGGGCTTGACGTCTTGCTCTGACCTCTTCACGGAACGAAGTTTGACATTGTTCATATCTTTAAGAACTTCTAGCATGTTCGGCATGTCAGGTTTCTTTGGACAGTTGCTAACCAGAGTCTTCCCAGCACCGATCTTTTGCCCCCTTCGTTCTTTGATCAGATCGATGGCAGATCTACTTTGGTGGAGGCCTGCTACAGGGAGCGGGGGCAGGAGGTGGCGGCGGCCTTGGTGATGGTGGGACCATGGATGGTGCTGTGGTAACGGATGTGACAGCATCTAAGTCACCTGCACTGAGCGCCTGTTGCTCCTGCAGGGTCACGATATTGGCAATGTGGGCCCGGAGGGCAGCAAGCTCACTCTCCAGAGCACAGATCTTCTGCATGGCTTCCTCGTTCGCCTGGGCCACAGTCGTCAGTGGAGGCTCTTCTTGAGGCAGGGGTGTTGAGGTCACCTGCCTGCTGGGGGGTTTCTCAAAGACAGGAAGGTCATTGTGAAGAGGAGGCCTTGACCTGACTTCGGTCCTTAGCCTTGTTGAACACTCTCCTTCTTCTTTGGCTACCCATCCAACATCAGCAAAAGACGCCACTGCATCCTCTCCTGGATGGTTGGGACTCCATTCTGTTTCATTGTTGGTAAGCTGAAACTGAACTCTTGGACACTGAATCAGAGATAAATTAGTACCAATTTTCCTTACGATACTTCTAGATGAACCATACGGCTTCCCAGACCAAAGTAGCGATTGCATGTTTACTCCAACTTGCTGAAGCACCATTCTAACTAGGCGCTTAATCAAGCCAAGCATTCAGATGGCTCAGTCTGTCCAAATTTGCATTTCAAACACTGAAGGCATGCATAGCAGCACATGGTCCACAGAGCACAGGGTAACCCGCGCCTTCCAGTGCCACTCGGGCCCCACTTTGTGAGTCCCGGTACGTGATTTTCATAATTTAAAGACATTTCAAGATCTTGCTTGAAGTAACAGTGCTCTCTGTGATAGGATAATGCCTGTCTGCATAGAAGGAAAAACAATCAATACAACTTTTCAAATTTAAGCACCAACCACTAAAGCTAGTGACAAAGAATTGAAGTCTTCTACCAATGAGTTCACTTGCCAATTGATCAAACATGCAATCAAGATGCACTGATAATTTTTGGAGAAAGATTTCACAAGTTGGAGAGGGAAAAAGAAGAAACAGTATTTGGAAAACATATTCTTGGTGATAGAAACGAAGCTGGAGATCGCATGGTAGCATTTTGCAAGACCAACTGCTTCATCACATATACCTTTTTTAAAACCACATTAAAGGCAAATATGTACATAGACTTCTCTGGATGGAAAAGCACAGAAATCCAATTGACTACATCTGTGGGAAGAGATGACAAAGAAGATCAATATCCGCAGTTAAAACCAGGCCGGAGCCAACTGTGCAACAGACCGTCAATTGCTCATATGTAAGCCAGGTCGAAGGTGAACAAAATTAAAACAATCGCAAGTTACAACGTTGAGGATATCGCACCCGAGTTTGAGATCATCTCAAGAACACATTGGGTGCATTAAACACCTCTGAGAGAAGACTTGATGAGCTATGGGATGACATCAAGAACATCATCTAAAACGGGAGGGAGCCGACACAACGGCTGGAGCCAAAGTGTGTGAACAAGTAAATGTGGTGAAGAAAGCTGATGGTGCCCGGCTATCAAAAGAGATAGTGACTGGGGTCTTAAAGGCTTGAAGATAAACAAGCGGCCATCTAGCTCAGAAGCAACAAAGTCCACATGGAAGAACACACCAGCCTGAGTGAGCGAGTGGTCCCAAAGGGATCAGTTACCAGGCATCAAAGAACAAAAAATCATATCATTGACTGCACACCTCCATGATAGGATCGCTGAAGACAAATGGGTGCATAAGCAAATGTGGTGAAGAAAGCTGATGGTGCCCGGCTATCAAAAGAGATAGTGTCTGGGGTCTTAAAGGCTTGAAGGTGAACAAGCGGCCATCTAGCTCAGAAGCAAATAAGCCCACATGGAAGAAGCACACCGGCCAGTGCGATCACGAGGTGCCCAAGGGACCAGGTATAAGGCATCATGCAAAAAAAAAAAAAAGATGTAAGTGTGTGTATGTATGTGTATATATGTGTATATGTATATATGTATGTATATATATGTATATATATATCATATTAAATGAAGGGGGAAGTGCAGAGTGGAGACCCAAGGCCCAAGTGTCGACCAATGGAGATCCCCTCATAGAGGGGTTTAGGAGAGGAGATGGGTTAATTAGGGTGTGAGGTAGTATCGATGAAGAACACAGCTTTCCCCCGGATCCTGGATGCTTCCTCCCCCCAACTACCATGATCCGAATTCTACCTTGCAGGGCTGGAAAGGACAGAGGCTGAACACTGGTGCACATGAGGGTTGGAGGTACAGGGAATCCAGGGTGGATGATACCTTCAGGACCAAGGGTGTGAGGGACGATGCTGGGAGAGTGGAGGGTGAGTGGGTTGGAAAGGGGGAACTGATTACAAGGATCCACATGTGACCTCTTCCCTGGGAGAGGGACAGCAGAGAAGGGGGGAAGGGAGACTCCGGATAGGGCAAGATATGACAAAACAACGATGTATAAATTACCAAGGGCATATGAGGGAGGGGAGAATGGGGAGGGAAGAGGGGAAAAAAAAGAGGACCTGATGCAAGGGGCTTAAGTGGAGAGCAAATGCCTTGAGAATGATTGGGGCAGGGAATGTATGGATGTGCTTTATACAATTGATGTATGTATATGTATGGATTGTGGTAAGAGTTGTATGAGTCCCTAATAAAATGTAAAAGAAGAAAAGAGAAAAAAAAATAAAACGGGAGGGAGCAGACAGTTATGTAAGTGGATGCATGGAGAGATTCTGAACTTTGCTCTTAAATGTAGAGTAGCTAAGGAAAATTGAATAGTATGCAGTAAGAGAGCTGCCCAGAATTTTTCAAGGGGCATTTGAGAAGAAAAAGTAAAATATTCGTAAGCAATCTGCAAACACAGAGACTTATCAAACCAAAAAGCAGGATACGCTCAGCATATCTTAAACTGAAAGAACTCGAGCATTTTTTTTCAAGCCTCAAGTCGCAACATTGAGAGAGTCTACCAGCAAAAGACAGAATCATTCAAGGATACAAAGATGGAAAGAATAAACAGTCACTGTACCCAAGAGAGCTAGTCCACATTCTACCATTTGAAGAGGAAGGGGAAGATCAAGAACCGATGGTACTGAAGGAAGAAGTCCAAGCTTCAATGAAAACATCGGACACAAACAAGCCAACTAGAATTGATGGAATACAAGTGAAATGTTTCAACAAGCTGATGAAACTCTGGAAGCAGTTACGCTTCTAGTGCGCTTCCTAGCGTTAAAATTTGGAAGACAGCTACTTGGCCAACTGACAGGAAGGTGACCCAACAGAATGCCCAAACTATAGAACACAATCATTTTTATCACGTGCAAGTATGATTCTGCGAAGTGTCATCCAACAATGGTTGCAGGAGTCTATTGACAGTGTATTCCGGCAGTATGCAAAGAAGATGTAGAAGAAAGGGAATCATAGCTGAGGTCAGAGGAATGTATGCTCAGAACAGAGACTATCAGGAAGGTGTTTGTGCTTCACTGACTGTGCAAAAGCATTAGACAGTGTGGACCATAAAAAACAAAACCCCAAACTATGGATAACCTTGATAAGTGAGGACTCGGGTGCTCCTGGCACCAGCCATGGTATTTTCAATTGCCGGGTATGCATGTGAACGTTGTACATTGAGGTAAGAAGACTGAAGTGAAATAGATGCATTTGAACTATGATGTTGGTGAAGAACACTGAAAGTACCACTGTGTTAGGCCAGGTTGTCTAGAGAAAGAAATCCAGTGAGACTCATCTATGTGTAAGAAAGAGCTTTATATCAAGAAGCAATTGTAAAATCAAGAGGCAGCTCAGCCCAATCCAACTCAAGTCCATAAACCAGGACTAGTCCATCAATTGCTCTTCAGAACATTTAGGGACGTGGAATGCAGGAAGCCCCTGGCTGCTGGGTACGGAGTCGTGTGGATCCAAGGCCAGTGGAAACATGGCAGGGCAACGGCACCTCTCAGGGTCAGTGACACAGTGCCAGCAAGCTGGAAGGCAAAAGGCCAGAAAGAGAGAGGTTCCCAGTTTCCCCTGGTTCTAAGAAGGCCACGCACCCAAGGAGGCATCATCAGGCTGTCACCTTCTCGACAGCTTGGAATCCACCCTTACACTTTCACACATCTTGAAGTTGGCGTAAAACCATCTAACGTGGACTGCCAAAAGAACAAACAGATCGGTCTTGGAAGAGGTATGGCCAGAATGCTCCTTGGAGGAAAGGGTGGTGGGACTTCATCTCATGTAATTTGGACCTGCTATCGGGAGAGACCAGTCCTAGAACAGGACAGCATGTTTGGTAAGGTGGGAGAGCAGGGACAAAAAGAGGAAAGCCCTTGCGGAGCTGGATTTACAGTGTGACTGCCACAATGAACTTAAAAATCTACACAGTTGTGAGGATGGCACCAGACTGTGTGGCGTTGTTTTTTTATTCTCTTTCCAAAATGTTGATATGAATCAGAACCAACTTGATGACCCCTAACAACACCAACAATATTGACAAACAGGCACAAAGTATTATGAATGGTAACTTTTGGTTGCCGAAACGGGTCACTCACCCGCTTTTGTCAGTCTGTTGCACTGTGGTGGCTTGCATTTTGCTGTGATGCTATGTCACTGGTATTTCACTTGGCAGCTGGGTCACCGAGACGATCGTGTTTCAGCAGTGCTTCCAGGTTAAGAGCAGACTACAAAGAAGGAATCGTGTGCCACTTCTGAGGTATTAGCTGATGAAAACCTTGTCAGTAGCAGCAGAGCACTGTCAGCGATAGTGGGGGGAGGGGAGCCCCTCAGGTTGAAAGGCACTCTAACTGTGTCTGAGAAAGAGTTGACCTCTCAAAAGATAATTGATCATAATTATGTGGATTTAGATGAAATGGACTCGCATTCCCCATTTAGAACCAGACAGTCTTATGGTCTACTCTGCTATGAAGGACAATTTTAAGGAGGATGGATTCGAATTCATTATGAAAAAGGATATTTTAAGATTTATCTTGAAATACAATGTTGTCTCAGATAGGATACCATCTACATGCATACGGGAAAATCCAACCAAGACAAGTACTAACCTTTTTTTTTTTTTAAATCATTTTATTTGTGGCTCCTACAATTCTTATCACAATCTATGTATCCATCCATTGTGTCTAGCACATCTGTGCATTTGTTGCCACCATTCGCAAAACATTTGCTTTCCACTTTAGCCCCTAATATTAGCTCCTCATTTCCCCCTCTTCCCCAGCTCCCCCTCCTTCATGAACCTGCCATAATCCATACATTATCATTTTTTCATATCTTACACTGTCCAACTTCTCCCTTCACCCACTTTTCTGTTGTCTATCCCTAATTGTTGCATCGAGCGCGAAAGCTAGTGAGGGAGAGATACAAAAATTCCACAAACCTCTTCCATGTGAAATTGATCAAACACATCCTCAAGATGCATTGATGATTATTGATGATCAGACTGCAAAAATTGGAAACCAAGAAGGGACAGTATTTGGAAATCATGGTCTTGGGGACAGAAATGGAGGTGGAGATCTCATCATAAAATTTTGCAAGACCAAAGACTTCTTCACTGCAAATATTTTTTTTTAGCAATATGAAAGGTGGGCATCCACGTGGACTTCTTCAGATGACATAGTCAGAAATCAAAGAGACTATATCTGTGGAAGAGCTGATGGAGAAGCTCGGTATCAGCAGTCAAAAGGACATCAGGAGCTGATTGTGGAACCCAAGATCAGTTGCTCTTATGTAACGTCACCTGGAGCTAAAGCCAATGAAAACAGGGCCAGGCGAGCCAGAATACAAGCTGTGTATATGCCACATGAATTTTAAAAACATCTCAAGAGTAAATTTGACTCAACGAACACCGGTAAGAGAAGATCTGATGAGCTGTGGGGTGACGTCAAGAACATCATACAAGAGGAAAGCAAAGGGTGATTGCGAAGACAGGAAAAAAAGGAAAGATCAAAGTGGATGTCAGAAGACAACCTGAAACTTGCTCTTAGAGGCAAATGGAAGAAATAATGAAATGAAAAAGCTGAAAAGAACATTTCAAAGGGCAGCCAGAGAGAGGAAAAGGTTATACTGAAATGTGCAAAGACCTAAGGTTAGCCAATCAAAAGGGAAGAACACGCTCACCATATCTTAGGTGGAAAGAACGGAAGGAGAAAAATTCAAGACTTGAGCTGCAATATTGAAAAACCTCTATTGGCAAAATCTTGAGCTATGCAGAGTGAAATCTTGAAAGTGGCATGAAGCATCAAAAGGGCACTCACTGAGGAATACAGAAAATCAACGTACTGAAAAGAATTAGTCAACAGCGAGTGATTTCAGAAGTAGCGTATGATCAAGAACCAATGTTTCCTCTCTGGCTGCTTGAGTGTCTGACGAAGGAGGAATCATGAATGATGAATGACAAGTAACTATCCGGACCATAGGGAAACAAAGGCTGCAAACTTTGCTCTTCATCAGCAAGTGCTTCAAGTCCTTAGGGAAGAACGAACAATCCATGCTCATGGCAACAGCACTCAAGAAATCCAATGTTGCGTTGCATTGGGTAACTCTCCTTCACAGGGCCTCTTTAAAGTATCCAAGAGTAAGGATGTCTTCTTTAGGGCTCAGGCACATATGACCCAAGACATAGGATTTTAAGTCGCCTCATATGCATGTTAAGTTGGATAGTGAATAAGGAAGACCAAAATATGGATGCATTTGAATTAAGGTGTGGGTGAGGACTGTCAAATAGGTTATCGACTGCTGGAAGAACGCTTAGGTCTGTGGTCATATGCCCCTTGAGAGCAAGGATGATAAAATGTCACCTCACCTATGTCGGGTGTTATCAGGAGAGACCAGTCCTCAGGAAAGATAACATGTTTCATAAGGTAGGAGGGCGGTGGGGACAAGGACTAAGGTCAACAAGATGGACTGCCACAGTGGCTGCCACAGTGAACTAGAACATAACTACAGTAGAGCAGGACCAGGCGATGTTGTGTTCCGTTGGGCACAGTACTCAGAGCTGACTGCACAGCACCAAACAGCAACAACAACTACATGGGATCATGCACTGTCACATATAACGAAGATGTCCAAATAGCAGAAGGCAAAATAGGTGATTGAGGCCACTCAGTTGCATCACAACATTACATAAGAAGAGAAAAACGCAATAGCGGCGTGTGGGGTGGCGGTGGTGATTGGCAGTGACTTAAAAGACTTGGGAATAAACTCTAAAATGAACAGAAATCTTGAACACTTCAACAATAACAAAACAAATAGTTTAATTAAAAGTTGGGCAGAGGACACTTGACTCATTACTAGGTAAATATTCCCACCAATTGTCTGTCAGTCTGTGGCGGCTTGTGTGTTGTTGAGATGCTGGAAGCTCTGTAACTGGTATTTCAAATGCCATCAAGGTCAACCTAAGTGACACTGGTTTCACAGAGCTTCCAGACTAAGAACAGCCAACAAAGTAGGGCTCGGATACCCAGTTCAGAGGACGGAGCCTCCACAAACCTTGTACATGGCTTTGAAGCATGGACACATACTGAAGTTTGAATGGATACACGCGTAGCATTCTCAGAGAATGCTGGAGGATGGGTCTCTCGGGTCAGAGGTGACTCAGTGTGCCAGAGGAGACATGATTTCTCAGAGTGGCATCGATTATGGTGAAATGAATTGGGTAAAGTCTGTGGGAGTGTAGCCCTCCGGATCTTCATTTGCTGATGAATCACGACTTGAGCTAAGGAGAAAAAGCTACAAAAATCTGCTGAAGACTGGAACTTGGAATGTGCAAAAGTATGAACCTAGGAAAATTTGAAGTGATCAAAAGTAAATCAAAAGCACAGATGGAATGTATACAAATCAACACGCGGGTAATCAGTGGGCTGAAATGGACTTGTATTGGCCATTTTGAATCAGAAAATCATTTGACTCACTGTGGTAGTTCCTTAATCTCGTGTCAACTTTAGGATATTAAGAGTGGAATGGTGGAGACTAGTCTGTCAGTCAGATTACAGCCCGATGATGCCTCCCTGTGGCCTTCTCATGAGGATTCTGGCAACACCCTCTGTCTCGATTCTGCCATCCAAAGGAGCTGGGCTTGCCCTCAGTCTGCTTTCACCCTCCTTTGCCAAAGACATGCTGCAGGGACCTGGGAACCGAGCCCAGAGATGCTTCCGCTGCCATTGGATCCACAAGACTTTTCACCAACCAGCCTGTGTTCTTCCTGCATTCGGCATCATTGCGAGTAGGAATGTGAGTCCGAAGAGGAATGTATGGACTAGTTTCATACGCATGGTACTTTGGGAGTTGGGTACTAGAGAAATAAATCATAAAGAGGGAAAATTGGATGCTTGTTTGACGTCTGCCTCAGGGTAGATTTTCTACTTTGTCTAGTTGGGGGTTATTTATGCCCATATCATTCTACTGGTTTATTTTCTCAACAGGACATGGGAAATTAAAAGTTTTTATTCATTTTCTTTGTCGTTGCCCTTGGTCCATCCTGTTTGAATTGGCAAAAATGAACGCGGTAAATGTACATTTTGAGCTAAGGAGAGGAAATCGCCCCTGAAGTTTTCCTCTGCAACCATGATACTTGGGGGAATGGCTTACAGGAAGTCAAAATGGCTTACAAAAAGCCCGGCCCCGGCTTGGCACGGTGAGAGGGCTAATGCCATACTTCGTATCAATGGAATAGTTTAGGTAAGGATTAAGATGAGATAAATAAGGACTGAATTTGGTTGCTTTAAGAATTGAGTACAGCATCTGACTGGACTAGGTTTATACTGATTTCTTCTGCCTATTATTATTGATATTATGTGCAATAGAAATGATTATTGGGAAGTAGAGGGTTTGTGAGCTTACTTGCTTTCAGCCATTAAAATGGATCTTTAAATGGGTGTCAGACATGCCTGCAAAGAATGCTCTGAAGAGACTGCCCCCACCCAGTATCTTGAGTGCTTGGAACATGCATATTTGGGGAGTCTTGTCTAGTGGTTCTGCTGACAGACTCAAAGAAGGAAATGGCAACTCTTTGACTTTTTGAATTTCAATGAGCAATTTTTATCAAAAGCTGGGGGAAAAAAAATTGGAACCATTAAGGAACTCTCCTTTCTATTACTGAATTTTACTGGGAGCCTGTGTGTAGACTGCAATGCTTGTAGGCGACCAACTGGATCCACTTGTTGGGTGGAAGAGGGAGAAATGCAGCAATAAAGAGACAGGTTGAGCCTGGCCACTGACATCTGTGGACCTGGTTCATGGGGACCACAGAAGAATATGAGAGTGAGTTGGCTGTCTGGAGTTCATGACCTAGCCCAAGGGGGTTAGGGTTGTTGAGAATTTGAGACAGGCACAAAAGCGATTTCCCTATCAGTTTGGTAAAACATGGTGTATGGCTAAAGAGTCATATGAAAGTGTCAAGGCGACAAGGGGTAGTCTGTGGTAGTTACATAGTGTCCTGTCAACCTGAGGATATTAAGAGCGAAGGGGCGGAAACACAGCCTAATGATGCCTCCTTGTGAGTGTGCATGGTGTAACATCAGGAAAAGAGTGTGTCAGGGTTGTGCCCTATCACCATATTTATTCAAACTGTATGCTGAGCAAAGAAGCAGAGAAACTGGATTATGTGGTAGCAGGGTCGGAGGAGGCTCATCATCAACCTGTGGTATGCAGGTGACATAATCTTGATTACCTAAGTGAGGAAGACTTGGGAGTACTTGCTGATGAAGTTCAATGATTACAAACTGCAATATGGATCACAATTGAAAGAAGACCCAAATCCTCACATCTGGACCAAAGTTAACGTGATGATAAATGGAGAGAAGGTTGCAGGGGTAAAGGATTTTGTTTTGCTTGGAACCACACACAAGTGTCTCAGAAGCAGGAATATTGAATTAGAATGCTAAATGTAAATATATTACTCAAGATTTAAATATATTATTTATTTATATAACTCGTTAACAGTCAACTCCAACTCAAGACAAAGTTGTGTGTATCAGAAGAGCACTCTCTTCCATACAGATTTCAATGCTGCCACCCCATTGTTCAGAGTTACATGTGGGCAAAACTCAAGCTTGCAGCCTCTCAATTCTCTTTTACAGCATCTATGATTTTCTGTTGTCACCCATTTGAGTATAAAATATGTGCCCAAACAGAAAATTAACTATATTTCAGCACACAAACACTCTGTGATTGACCAGATCATTTTATTTAGGATAAAATTCTCAAAGTAGCCAGTGGATGATGGGATTGTCCCAGTGGTTTTAGGCCATTTTCATAATAATGCTGATGTTATTTTATCTAACAGTCCTTCTGTTACAAATTAGCAGGATTTCCCTGCTATTGTGCTGTAGCTTGTTGTTTGACTCTCTTCTTTTCTATCATTCTCTTGATCTGGGAAAGTGCTCCAATGAGGATTGATAAAAGCAAAAGTACTGCACGACTGGACAGTACCACCAGCCACTGGTTTACATTCACAAGGATTCTGGCTCGCAATGCAGGATCCTTGTCAGGAGGAGGGCCACTATCGATGCTACCACCGCCTCCTTTCTCTAGACATGTGGGTGGTTTCCAACCTCGGAGACAGTGACAGTTTCTTTTATTGTTACACACACCTCTGTAATTGCAAGTTGACACGTTGCAGGTAAAATTCAGGTCTTGGAAATAGGTACATGTCTGGTTATGACAGAATCTTCCTGGCCCACATGAGGCACCGTCAACTACAAGTCCCATGTATGGCTTCTCTGTCCCAAAGTGAGCATCATATCCAAAGCATGTTTCTTCTTTAATATCTTTAACGATTATTTGGCGAAAGGTAGAGTGCTCCCCTCCACCAAAGATTTCGGTGATACCCTGGCAGTGCAGCATTCCACAGAAAACATCATCTGCTTCACATTTAACAGGTTTTCCGCCGCCTTTGGTCACCTGCACCCCACAGTTTCCTACTCGGTCACCCACTTTGTTTAATTTGCTATAGCATAATGGCGAACCATCTTTCGTTTGATAGCCAAAAAGGGCTTGGCATTGCATATCACGGTCACTACAATTTCCTGCCATACAAACAGCTTTTACCGAGCAAGGTGTTCCGTCCTGGACATAAGTGTCAGGTGGGCATTCAGGTGTATGCCCGTCACAGTATTCTGGTAGATCGCAAATACCAAGTATGTCTCTGCAAAGAATTCCAGGAGGAAGATATTTACAATTATGGCAGCAACTTCCTCCATCACACAAACTGCCCAGGGTCATGATGCAATTGGTCCCACAACACTTATCTTGAGCACATTCTTTCAGGGAGCCACAGTCACATTCTTCCCTCTGATTTACAATCTTGTCTCCACAGCGAGGAGCTACATAAGGCATATTGTTGTATGAAGGCCGTCTATCACTCAGACAAGTGTCCCAGTTGGTAAAGCGATGGTGGAATGCTACATATGAACAATTACTCATCGTGTCTAGAAGGCCAGGCCAAGGAGCCATGACACAGTGTGTTCTTCGAAAACAGTAGCAACCTGACGTATCATGGGAAACCCCTACGCCATGAGCTACTGCGTGTGCTGCAATACATGCAGACAGAAACAGGTGTTTATCACTTATATATACATATCCCGCTCCCCAGTTGGGATTGCATAGTGAATTGTGGAAGCAATAATAGGTGATGCCTCCAATAGGTGCTCCTGTAAGAAGCAATGACATAGAATGGTCTCCAATTAATTTACTTATCGCTTTGTCCTTCCACAAGCCATACTTTTCAAGCACATGTGAAGCACCCCTTTTGCTAAAGTGTTCTGCTCCCCTATCAGTCCATATGCAAAGGATCTGTACATAGGAACATAGATGCATAGTTTCATAAATGGTATCAATTATGCTGTTCATAATCATGATTGATTCTACTACACGCGTAGAATTTTTGTCATTTTTTTCATATAAACTTCTTGTCACTGAGATGTGAAAACCTAAATATCTCCTGTGGCCAACCCACAGATACACAGGCCCTGCTCTAGGAGTTTCAACAAGTTCCTGCTCTTCCAGTGCTTGCTTCATACCTTCTTCTTCGATCGTACACCTTTCAACCCTTTGCGATGCTTCCTCTAAAACAAGGTTGGAAACCACATGTTCAAATGTGGAGGAAGCCTCCAGCGGTTTGATTTCATAAGTGAGGTCATCCACCTGCAGCATACCTCGCAGGCCCCCATTGCAGGTGTCCAGTGTGGCCATGGATCCAGGAACGCCTTCGAGGTAGCTGAAGTAGTAACAGTCTCGCGGGACATAGGGGTGATCTTCCTGCATGGCACCTTGGTCGTTGTTGGTAACAACCAGAAAATGTCTTGGCAGCAAGGTCCTTTTAACCTTCATATGAATCACATGCCTTCGGCCCTGGAAACGTATACTATAGGAGAGTTGGTCTCTCCTGTCAGCTCCACTCACCTTATGGTGCACCTTTCTGGGAATCACAATTTCAGAAGAAGTGAAGCGCCATCCTAGTGGGCCACGGGAGCTGTACACAGAGGATAGGCATGCCCAAAGTACCATCAGCAAGAGAGGACGTCTCCAGAGGACCAGGGCCCAGGCACACTCCATGAGGGAGGAACACTGGAACCACTGGAAATCGATCAAGTAGTATGCCAGCTAAACTGTCCCTGAGTAGGAAATGTCCCAGCAAAGCAGTGCTATGGAGAGAAGTGAGACTTGGGATACTGCCCTCTGAGAGAAGGGTGAGGGGCATGTTTATGACATAACAGTGAATACATGCCCATTAAAGGGCACTGGGATTATTGAGCTAGGCATTTGGGGAGAAGGTCCTAGAAATGGAAGAAGTAAGAAAATTGTGGAATATTGAATATGTATGTGAGCCAAAGGTCCCTCATGCTCTAGCTGATGTCACAAGGGAATAATAAATGTGTTTGTCATGACTTTAGAACAGATCAATCTGTTTTTCTCACAAACTATGCTGACTAGAGTTTACATCCTTTGGACATGTTGTCTGGAGAGATCAGCCCCTGGAGCAGCACAGCATGCTTGGAACTAAGAAGGACACAGAAAATGAGAACGGCCCTCGACAGGCTGGTCTGACACACTGGCATCAGTGATGGGCTGGGCCATGGGAACAGTCGGTGGATGGCTCAGGACTGGGCAGTATTTCCTTCCGATAGACATAGGTCATCACGGCTCGCATCCGCCTTGATGGCACCTGACAACAACATGGTGTGTAAGTCCTCGTTCTACTCACCTGCTCTGATTTTTATCATACTGTGGATGTGGCATGCTTTCATTTCCTCTAACAAACGGAAGTCCGGGGTTTCCTTTAGTGCAGCAGTTCTTAACCTGTGGGTGTGGTCACTTTGAGGTTCAAATGACCCTTTCATAGTGCTTCACCTGCTTCATAACATTAGCAAAATTACAGCTATGAAGTAGCAACAAAAATAATGTTACGGTTGGGGGGTCACTGCAACATGAGGGACTGTATGAAAGGGTCGCAGCAATAGGAACGTTGAGAGCCACTCATTTAGTGGGACTTCGTATGACATCAGACTTGGTCCATTCTCAAAAGGTACAAGAAATACATCCTCCTTTCTTCCCTTGATTTCTATCACTATGTGAAATTCTTTATGTGTTCCCTCCAATGGTCATCTCTACCCCACCGAGCTACAGGGTCAGCTACACTGTGAAATGCTAGCAATGTCCATCCTATTTGCACCCGTTCAGGAAATACAATCTGGAAACGCAGTGGCCCTGTAAGCCGCTTAGAGGGATGCCACAAACAATACATAAAGAAGCAAAGAGAGAATCTTGAGTCCCTTACACCAACCAGGTCAAAGACGAGATAGGTGCGGGGGGGGGGGGGGTGAATCATCACATTCTAACCTTTCTAACCTGTTGAAAACAATTTCACTTTCTTAAATAAATTTTTATTGGCTTAGTTGGGGCCTTACATTTCAGATAACCTATTTGGTATTCAACAGTTTTAACTATGTATCAACACCCCTCTCCCACACCTCTCTGGAAAAAAAGGAATAACTTACCCTATCCTCTTCCTGTGGTTTCTCTGCCCTCTCTTGTGGAGTACTAAGTTAATACCTGTCAACCCTCTAGCTGATTGCTTCACATTTCCTCCCCTTGCCCTCCTCTCCTTTGGTAACCATCAAAGTCCTTCTCTGGTAAGAAAATATTTTTCTTTTTCTTAATATGTGTATATGTCTG
This sequence comes from Tenrec ecaudatus, assembly GCF_050624435.1. Classification (NCBI taxonomy): domain Eukaryota; kingdom Metazoa; phylum Chordata; class Mammalia; order Afrosoricida; family Tenrecidae; genus Tenrec; species Tenrec ecaudatus. The sequence continues at coordinate 33,966,894 of NC_134543.1, forward strand.
TGTGTGTGTGTTTTACAACACTGGTCTCATACAATATTTGTCTGTTTGGGATTTATTAATTTCACTCAGCATAAAGCTGTCCAGGTCCATGAGTGTCTTACACTGCTTTGTGGTTTCATCCTTGTTTATATTTTCATTTATTTATTTATTTATTTATTTATTTATTTTTCAACCAATAAACCATCCACAGTTTAATGAAAGTCCGATGGGTAAACAAATGGTTAGAGTTCTAGGTAGGAAACGTTATGCGTGAGGTGAACATAGGGTGCATTAGAGCACAGGACAGGGATCTCAATTAGAGTCAACTCTTAATTCTCAGGAAACTTCCACCAGCCTCCTGGGGACATGGCCAAGTCATGCACAGAGTTAGCAGTGCTTTGAATCCGGAGTACAAAACACTACCTATACAATAATCTTTATTCTCCCAGTCAGTGACTTCCACTCATTCAGGATTGGTCGGAGGGGACTTGAACCCATACCCAGCACAGAAAAGCCAGAGATCTCCAGTTAGTTATCCAAGTCATATATGCTCTAACTGCAGGGAGGTATTCTGGGTTGGATCCTGGAACAGAAAAAGTACGTGAGGGGGAGGGTTGTGAAGTCCATATAAAGTGTAGCATTTACTTAATAGTGTTAGACCAATGCTACTTCCTTAGAGGGAACAGATGCACCAAAGTGGTGCTGGAATACTTGTCTTTAGAAGGTGTAGCCCGAGGCTGGTCCCTATGGGATAAGAATATGTTCACTGCATGTGCTGAACTGCACACTACTTTTCTAGCCACTAAGGAAGATCTGGGCAATGGTGAGAGCCATCTGGGCGATGTGAGTCCTGAAGCCTGACTTTGCTCAGCCATTTTGTGTCTGTAGCCAGGCCAAGTGTGGCCTGGGAGACCTCAGAGATACCCTGGCCAAGTTTGCTCTCTTGCTCTGGATGCTGCATCTGGCTCGGCTTTATCTGCCCTCTGGTTCTTAGGACTTGAGCCAGTGACTTATCACTCAACTTGATTTGTCAGCTTCCTCGCCCTATGAGTCAGCAGCCTGCTGCCTCACCTGCCAATTTGCATTCTTCAGACAGCAACCACGTGGGTTCAGAGAAGCCTCCAGACTGATATGGAAGTAAGGATTTTGAACAAATAACTTTTCACTTGTGTCGCTTCTGAGACAGTTAGTGAGTTCTGTAACGCATGGCAGTGAATTATGGAGCCTTGAGACAGGAGGGGGAATCCTGAGGGGAGGTGGTCTCATAGGTGACATGGTACAGCATTCGGAGAAAGGTGGAGACTTGGGAGTCTTTATTCTCTACTTCATAGGGGCCAGCTGTGTGCTGAGCCTTCGAAAAGAAGTGATTGGTGCAGTTGAGTAAGATAATAAGCACACAATCACGCTGCACTATATGTGCAATTTAATCATAAAATATATATACATATATATTTTTAACTGTATATAGTTCCCCACTTCACATTCTCACGCCCCCTTTCAGGTTCTGATCAGATCTCCCCAGTCACTCCATCCCTCCAATTCGGGTTCCTCAAGCCTCTTCAGCCCCTTTCCACATCACTTACGCAGCCCAGCTGGATTCCTCCCACCACAACATAAAAACTAGACCACCCTAGTAAGGCGTCAATCGTTTTCGCTTCCTGTGGTTCTCAACCTGTGGTGTGAGCCCTTTGGGGGGTCAAACGACCCTTTCACAGGGGTCGCCTTAGACCATCAGAAAACACATATTTCACAATATATAATTACATATTGTTTTGTGATTAATCACTATGTTTTAATCATGTTCAATTTGTAACAATGAAAATATGTATATCAGATATTTACAATTCAGAACAGTAGCAAAATTACAGTTATGAAGTAGCAACGAAAATAATTTTATGGTTGGGGGTCACCACCACATGAGGAACTGTCTTAAAGGGTCGCAGTATTGAGAAGGTTGAAAACCACTGTCTTAATAGCTTCACCATCTACATCAGAGAGAGATGAATTCTCAAAGCAGACAGGGAGGACTTACAAAATCCCCTGGGCTGGCTCTCTAGAAACCAGCACAGAGACACACTGCAAGAAGAAGTAGGTTATACATAATTCGACAGAGGAGCCCTGGTGGCACCGTGGCTACACACTTGGTTGTTAGCCCAGAGACCTGCAGGGCAAGCTCACCCACAGCGCCTCCGGAGGACACTTCTCAAACTGCTCCGAGGACTTCAGCCCCGGAAATGCTAGGAGGCAGTTCCACCCTGTCATACAGGGTTGCTATGAGACGGAATCAACTCAGCAGCACAAAACAATAACAACACATGATTAGATTACCTTTTCCTGATCTGTAGTCATAAAAAAGGAATCCCTGATGGTACAGCGGGAGAGAGATGAGGCTTCCTGTGTCCACAGGGAGTTACTGGCTCAGAAACCCCCAGGGGCAGTTCTCCTCTGTCCTGTAGGTCGACACAAGTCGGAACAGACTTGATGGCAGTGAGTGTGGAGTCTGGGTTTCTGGTGGTGCAGTGGGGGTTACATGTTGAGCTGCAGTTTGAAACAACCAGCCGCTCCGTGGGAGGAAGATGAGGCTTTCTACTTGGTGAGGGTTTCTACTTGATGACTTTTTGACTTGATGACGGTGAAGTTGATTTTGTTTAATTTGCCAGTAACCACAAAATATAATGAATAGAAAATACTAGTAACAGACAATAACTATTCGCCTGTCAACACCAACAGGAAATCTGCACTAAAATGGGTGGTCCCATTATAAATTCTGACAAATCCAATGCAAGCTTCCTCAACTGTTAAGACAGCAATATTTCATTAAAAAAAACTTATGGTACTGGTAAATTAGAGCTAAGGGACAAAACATGACTTTTTCATTTCTAAGGTAATCTACCTGAATACTAATCACTCTTTCTTTTTAAAAACTTTGTCTTATAAACTAGGATTCAAGAATCCTATCAGGAAAATATAATCATGGAAACATATATTATACTAGGAGCGCGAACACACGAGTGCACACATGTGCGTACAGATAGATGAACTACAATAACGTTCAATGACCTCAAGTTTGAAACTATAATACAAAAGGGTATTAGTGAAGGCGAAGTATCTATTGTCCTACCAAAGAAAGTTCAGTGAGACTTATACCTAAACGAGTTAATGGCTAATGCCATTTAAAATGTAAAATGACAGGCTAGCCTCCTTTAAACTCTGGTCTGTTATATGGTACGATGATAGGATGAAATAGTTATTACACAACAGGACTCTGCCCCAGTCCATGTCTGGAAATATGAAAAGGTAAAATAACTCTTCTAAAATATCACTTCAAGTAGCCTATATTTACTATATCACCAAAGAGCCTGTTGGCATAGTGGGATCAAGTTGGGCTGCTAATCGCAAGGCCAGCAATTCAAAATCACCAAAGATGAGGCTTTCTGCTCCCATCAAGACGGACAGCCTCAGACACCCACAGGGGCAACTCTCCTATCCCACAGGGTCACGGTGCAGAAGGTTTTCTGCAGTTACTTCCTCCAAAGTGGGCAGGCAGCCAATTCCTTCTCCGTGCTTGGTCTAGGATCTCCACTGAAAACTGTTCACTTTGAATGACTGCTAGCATTGAAACACTGGTGACACAACGTCTAGCATTACAGCAACACACAAGTCACAACAAACTGACAAACAACTCCGTGGCACAGTAGGTTTGGGGTTGGGATTGTTTTGTTTTGGACTATACCACTTGCCGTAATCTATCTGTTCATCGATCTTTTCCCAATAAACAACTGAGCTCTTTAAGAGTAACAAGCACATTGCCCAAGACAAGCCAAGCTCGCTGTCATTGGGTCAGTTCTGACTCACAGTGAGCCTATAGGACAAGGTCGAAGTGCCCCTGGTGGTTTCTGAGACTGCAACTCAATGAGAGTCAAAGCCTCATCTTTCTCAAGCAGAGCAGCTGATGGTTTCAAACTGCCGAGCCCGCAGTTAACAGTCCAATGTGTAACCCACTCTGCCACCAGGGCTCCTTCTTAGGGCAGGGTAGTCCCCCATAAGTGCAAGCTGAATGAATGACTTTGCAGCTGTCATCTGCCTCAAGGGTCCCCTAACAAACCAATTAGTAAGGCCTTAGTATGCTGTGTCTATATCATGCCAATACATTTAAGCAGCAGACAAGCTGATTAAAAAAAATAATTAGCAGCAACTAATGTTTGCAGAAGAAGTCACAGTGATGTGATGGCTGTGCGCTGAGTTACCAACTGAAATGTCAGTGCTGTAGCACAACAGTGACCCTGCGGGAAATGGCCAGCAACCTGCTCCCATGGGGATTGCAAACCCGGAAACTCTTGGGGGACTTCTCAGTCCGTACTGGTTGCCAGCATCCACACTGATACACAGCATGGAACAGACATAACATCTGTAGGAAAGCAGAAGCTACCTATCATATGGGTCATACAAACCAAAAGCTTAAAAACTGCAGCTTGAACATAGAGAAAAATATCCCCAAGGGTTTTTGGGTTTGTTTGGCTTTTTTTTTTTTTTTTTGTCTCTGATGACTACAAAGAGAACTCTACCAACAACTTTTTCTTTTTAAAAAATTTTTCCTAGAACTTTCTTAAGACAAAATCCAAGACAGTCACTGAGGAATCTTTCATTAGGCTAACAATTTAATCAAGAAATTAACTATCCACACAATTAATAAATTAGACCAATCACCAAATGGAATGAAGCCCACACCCAGTTATGCGTGCTCAAACTGTGGGGCAAATGCCGTTAGCAAGTTTCTCCTTGAGACCGCAGAAAAGAACCAAGCAACCCTCTGCACCGCGGAGAAGGCTGAAAACCATTTCTTGTTCTCACAAGCATGTACCCCAAAGTAATTCCTTTCTACTCCCACCCCCACAAAGCCCTCCCACCTTCTTCTCCAGTCGACTCCCATCAAAGAATGACAGGGGACGAGCACTTTCACTAAGGACTCCCGATACAATAAAAGGGCCAAAACAAAAAGCGGAAACCTCACCGCCACCCAGTCCAGGCTGACCTGTAGCAACCCCCTGTGGGTTTCCAAGGCTGTAACTGACTGCAACTGTGGAGAGCCGGCTTTCTTCCAGAGCTGCTGGGGTTTCAAACTGCTGACCTTGACAATCACAGCCTAATGTGCAACCACTGCGCCACCAGGGCTCCTTTTATAAAAAGACAGTGCAGCGAAACAGCTCTTTCTAAATATGTCCACATCTTCCACTGTGTTCCTACACTGATTGAATTCTCTATCCAGAATGACCCATCCAGGAAATGGGAAAATTCTCAGAATACAAAATGACCTGTTTGTTTAATGCATTATTCTATTGCGGTTCCAAAATCCATGACACGCTCTATCAGAAGGGTGTCCTTCTGTCAGCACCTTAATTTAAATGAAAAATCACTATTTCATTGTGAGCAAGTTCTTCCCTTATGTAAATCAGTCACAAAATGCTTTAAAAACAAACCAAAAAAAATCAAGTTTACTTAAAAAACAAAAACAACTTGTCTAATCACTAAAAGGGTTGAAAGTTCTACATATCAAAAAACCTTCACACACACAGAAAAAAACCTTCACCCAAAAAACTTTCCCTGCTAGTTCTCCCTGACATGACAGGACAGGTTGTCCTGAAATGATTAGGATCTCCATCAAATACTCTCAAATGTGGTAGGAGCCACATACAGCACTTGTAGAAGCTTCATTAAGAACGTGGCTTCAACATTAAAAAGTCAAAGCCTAGAAGAGTCAGATATGTGAACTACAAAGTTATGGAAATGCACAAATGTCTACAACAGAAAGGGGAAGTACACAGAAAATTGTGTGTAAAAAAATCACCCTGCGATTGAGCTCTGAGAAGCCAAAGACCTGAATGAGGTTTCTGAGGTTATCAACACATTCACGTTCCAAATTAAAGCAATTCTATTAAAACACAACCGTCAGCATGACATTCTACCACGACCACTAACTCTGGGTCGGAATGTATGCAATAAACATAAAACAGGTAGGAGGTCCACTTTGTGACGGGCACTCTTCTGGAGCTTTCCCATCAGAACCCACCTAGGCCTGCTATCACGGTGGTGAGTCAAAGGCCATTATTATTTTCCTCCATTTTACGGATGAAAAAAACCAAAAGAGGCCTAGATAATTGAATCCACCCAAATAGACACATCAACGAAGAAAAAGGGCAGGGAGTTTAACCTAGTCACCTAGCTCCTCAAGATTGGCTCAAATGCAACAACAATGGTGAGGCTGGCACACGACTGGGCAGTGTTTCCTTGCTACACACAGGGTCACTGAGTTGGAACGGACTCGACAACAGTCTGGCTGTTGGTCTGGTCTGTAAGTGAATGGCTAAGCAAAAGGTATAGAACAGCGGTTCTCAACCTGTGGGTCGCAACCCCTTTAGGGGCCGAATGACCCTTTCACAGGGGCCGGCCAATTCAGAACAGTAGCAAAATTACAATTATGAAGTAGCAATGAAAATAGTTTTATGGCTGGGGGGTCACCACAACATGAGGAACTGTGTGAAAGGGTCACAACATGAGGAAGGTTGAGAACCTCTGGTATAGTGAAAGAAAGGCCTGACCGTCTATTTCTAAAAGATCAGTCTTGCAAACTCAACGGAGCACTCTACTCTGCACACATGTGGCGAGTCAGACAGCACCTGGCAATACAAGTCTGGCCCCTAGTTCATGTTGATCCGGGATGCTGTTTCACAGGAAGGGGTGTGCATGCACTTTTTAAAAACCTGACAGCTGTTTTGGATTCCAAGGATGGCACAGAGCAGTGAGCAGTGAGCAGTGGCACCCCTCGCGACAACCCATCAAAAGACTGAATAAGGTCTGAGCCTCAGCTTCCCGTATGTAAAATGCGGGTACTTACCTCACTCATTTACTGTGAAGGTCAAAGGATGCAACATAAACAAAAGTGTCAAGTGCAGTATCCCGGGAAGGGTTCTTAACCTACGGTTCACAGACACCTAGGGGTCCACAGATGGGCCACGACTTCAGAATCCACAACTCTCCAAGCTGTCTGGCAAACTGTGCCTGTGGTCATTTTTAAAAGAGTCATCCTTGGCTTACTGCAAACTTTCAGGGGTCCGTGAGCCCCAAAAGGTTAAGAACCGAACCCTCGAGTGCAATGTAAGCAGCTCGCCCGTTTCCTTAAGGAAGATGCACCCAGTCTTCCCAAAAGCTACCATTTTATCACACTCACATCACCACCACCCCGCCCCGGCTTGGTAACTAGTAAAATCTATAAGCTTATGCTCCCAATTTTCTAGCGATTGTCTCACACGGGCTCCATCCTTCTCGCCACCGCGACGCACACCCTGCATTGCCTCGTCCAGAACGGTTCCCTAGATGCACGGCGGCCGGGCCAACCGAGGAGACGCTACAGGTGGGCCGTCGAGGCTTGACGCCTCGCTGCTGCAGGCTCAGAAAAATGTGTCTCCCCGAAAGTACGAGGGGATCCAAGCCCCCCCACCCCCACCCTTGCCTTTTCCCTGAGCTGAGGGGCAAGTCTCCCGGCTGTGGCCCGGCTTGAGGGGTGGAGAGCGGAGGGTTCCCCGGCGCAGCGGCTCGAAGCGCCGCGAAGTCCCTGCCGCGCCGCCCCCGGAGGCGGCAGCAGCACCGAGCACACCACGCCCAGGCAGAGCTGGGGTTCGGCCCCCGTCGGAAACCGGCTCAGGTTTTCCATCCTTGTTTTGAACAACCCATAATATTCTATTGTGTTTGTGAGTGTGTGTGTTTTATTTACCAAAGTGTTTTATCTATGATTTAAAAAACCCCAACATGTAGTTCTTTTGGTACATACTCCATACATCATAAACTCAATAGTGCAATTATATTAAAAAGCTTGTATAATCATAATCCATTTAAAACATTTTATTCCTCCTTGTACTCCATGTTATTAGGCTCCCCATATTTCCCTCCAGTACCCTGCCATACTCCCAAGGAACCATTAATCCCGTTACTTTTTCTATAGATTCTCCATTCCTGGCTTTCACGTACCAAAAAACAACGAAAAGCAAAGGCCCAAAAGAACTATCAAGACAACATGTACAATGCGCTTGACACCATGGATGTTATTGATTGTGATAAGAATTGTATGAGCGCCCAATAAAATGAATTAGGGGGGGGAAAGCTATCAAAAGTAACCAAATACAATAGAGAAAAATTTCAATAGAAAAGATAGCAGCAAACATTAAAAACCAGGCAACATGGTTTTCCTCCTTGGAGGTAGGAGAGACTCTCTGCTCACTCCCTGGGTGACATTGCAGTTGACTAGACTCATGGAACTATGCCCCCAGCTTGAGAAGCTGCATGGACCTACCCTGATGTAACTAGACCTCTAAAGCCGCAGAAGCCACGTAGACAGCCCTGCCAGCGCTGAGATGCTTACAACACCACTGGATCCAAAGACTTTCTACCCACTGGCCTGTGATTGTCTTGCATTCGGAGTCATTGCATGTGTTTCATGAGACTGAAGAGGACTTTATAGATTGGTATCAGATATAGGGGCTAACATCAGTTACAGGTTTGGACTGGACCGGGTTGGGGTACTTTCTTAATGCACAATTACCCTTTATATAAAACTCTCTCTTATACACATATGAGTCTCCCTGGATTTGTTTCTCTCCTCTTTCCTCACTGGTTTTTTTTTTTTAAATCCAACTTTCCCATATTCCACCTATCTTCTTTTGTACTAGCTTAACAATTTATATGGATTAACCTTTTCTTTCAGACTGCAAATACATTTGTACCCCCCATTGGATTAATATCCCCCCCCTCAAAAAAACTAGGCAACATTAAAATGGGTCAAAGGAGAGATCAAATGATCTGTTGTTATATTTTAGCCGAACTATGTCTGCTAGGATTCACTTTCAAAGGCACTCTGTGTGACGTCCCTAGTCCATAGTCCAGGAGGACTCACTGGTTGCCAAATCTTTGTGTACTTCCCTTCACTTTTTTTTTTAACCAAAACGACTTTTAAATTGCTCCAAAGAGAGTTCAAATAAGATATTACATTACATTTTAACCTAGCTACCTGTACTATAATCACGTCTACAATGCTCTCCGGCTGGTTGCAATGCTGTTTACATCCGTAGACTATTGTCACAGGGATGCACCAGAGGCTTAAACTAGGTGTGGATCCTGCACAAGCATATGGGTCTTCCATCATTACCCGTAGCCTTCTGCAAACCGGGTGTTCACAATTTAAATTCTGATGCTGTCCCCGCCTTCCTATTTGGATTATATTATTTACCATCCTTGCATCACCAGAGGCTGGTGTGATTCTTTTAAGTGGGCTTAGTTGATGCCTCACTTTGATGGCTGTTTGTTTGAAGACAAACATTTAAGACCCCAGAAGCCATTCCTTCAGATACCCAGGGACCATCTATTTTCTTCACTATACTTTGCTATCGCACCCATATGTATTCAGTGATTTCTTCATGAGGGCAAGTATCAAAGAGTCATGTCATAACAGTTAATTGCTTTTACATTGGGACTAAAATTACATGTGAGCCCCAAATCCATTCATTTATCTATGGTTTATATATGGCTCTGGTTCACCTTACAGACATCATTGTCATTTAAAAATAATAATTTTATTGGGGTCTCATAAAACTCATATCACAATCCATCCATCCATTGTGTCAAGCACACTGCATACCTGCTGCCACCATCATTCTCAAAACATTTGCCCTCCATCCAAGCCCCTGGTATCAGTTCCTCATTTTCCCCCAACCTCCCCTACCCCTTCCCTCATGAACCCTTGATAATATATAAATTATTACCATTTTGACATGTCTTCCACTGTCCTGCGACTCCCCCCCACACATCCTTCCATAGTCCATCCCCCAGGGAGGATGTTGTATGTGCATCCTTGTAATCGGTTCCCCCTTTCTGCCCCACCTTCATTCCACCCTCCTAATATTACCACCGTCACCAATGGTCCTAAGGGGTTCATCTGTCTTGGATTCCCTGTGTTTGCAGTTCCTATCTATATCAGTGTACATCCTCTGGTCTAGCCAGATTTGTAAGGTAGAATTGGGATCATGATAGTGGGAGTGGGTGAGCAGGGGAAGCATTTAGGAACTAGAGGAAAGTTGTATGTTTCATCATTGCTACACTGCACCCTGACTCGCTCATCTCCTCCCTGCAACTCTTCTGTAAGGGGATGTTCAGTTGCCTACAGATGGGCTTTGGGTCCCCACTCCACACTCCCCCTCATTCACAATGATGATTTTTTGTTCTTTGATGCCTGATACCTTCGACACCTCATGATCACACAGACAGGTATGCTTCTTCCATGTGGGCTTTGTTGCTCTTGAGCTAGATGGCCGCTTGTTTATCTTCAAGTCTTTAAGACCCCAGATGCTATACCTTTTGATAGCCAGGCACCATCAGCTTTCTTCACCAGATTTGCTTATGCACTCATTTGTTTTTAGCGATTGTGTTGGGAAGGTGGGCATCATGGAATGCCAGTTTAATAGGACAACATGTGCTTGCATTGAGGGAGTACTTGAGTGGAGGCCCAATGTCCATCTGCTATCTTAATACTAAACCTATAAATATATGCACATAGATCTATTTCCCCATCACATATAAATATATTTACATGTGTACATGCCTTATTTAGACCTCTATAAATGCCCTTTACCTCCTAGTTCTTTCCTCTATTTTCTTTTACTTTCCTCTTGTCTCACTGTCTTGCTGAGCCTTCATTTGGGTTTCAGTAATTGCTCTTGGTTACACAGCCCTTAATCAGACCCTACCTTCTTACACCCTCCCCACCACTGATTTTGGATTACTTGTTGTTTCTTTGTCCTTGGGTTTGTTAACACCACTTCCTTGCCCCCACCCCCCCCTCATCCATGTCCCTCTGGGAACTGTTGGTTCAGTTGTTTTCTCCTCCAGATTGTTTATCCACCTAATCTTATCTAGATAGACCTGCAGAAATAATAATATGCCCTAAAACAACACAGAGCAAAACCAAGCAACAAAAGACCAATGACAAGAAAAAAAAAAAAAGCCTGTAAATAGTTCAAGGTCTGTTTGTTGACCTTCAGGAGTGTTTTCCAGTCGAATCTGATGGGATGCGGCACCCTGGCCCCTAAGTCTATTTTTTGGTATTCCCTCAGGACTTCCTTGCTCTGCTCCCCTTGCTGGTCTGTTGCATGCCCTTAGTGTTTTGCCTCAGTGTGGTGGAGTCAGATTGGGCACAATTCCCACACTATGTCTCTATTGTCCCTTATAGCGCTATGGGTCAGTGAAGGATGCTGTGTCTGATAGTGGGGCTGGCCATAGGGTCCTATCAATGCATTGGCTGCTCTGAGCAGGGACATTGTCCTCAAGGCTTGGTGGGCCAGGATGTGCTCCACTCTCTATTCCTACTCCATATTTTGCTCCCATGTACTCTGATCAGACATGTCCCTCTCCCTGAGCTGTAGCTTCAGTGCTGTCCTCTGAAGTAAATTCTTCTAGGGGGAGGGGCAGCTGTCCACATAGTTGGGAATGGGGCTGGCCCCTTAGACCTCTCTACTGGTCCCCTGCTTCATGCCAGTATGTTGCATTCACATCTTGGAACACCGAGTTGAAGTCTGGTCCCTCTCTCCCTGTGGAGATATAAACATACCCTCCCCTTGGTTGGCTTAGACATCATTGTCATTTTATGTTAGACATAAAATGACAGTCTCATCCCTGGGGCATAAATAATGCTATTGATAGTGTGGTTAATTTAGCCAATCGAATAGAATTTAAAACACTGTTTAACAAAAGAGATTATACAAGTGTACACTGACTATGAACTGTAATAGATGAATTATTTGTACCAATTACATGCTAAAGTGACTGGCACTATTTGCACAAGCAATGGTGATTGGTGATTATGCAAATCTCTGAATAATATTCATTGTGAGGGCAGAGCCATACCTACCATTTTAATACACATCTTAATAAAGCAAGGAGGGCATTAAAATAGTAAGTATATGGTTGTTCCAAACCACCTGTCCAGTTTTATACTGATGGACACTTAAATTGTTTCCTTCCATTTGCTCTCATGCACAGAGCTACAATAAACATAGGAATGCACATGTCTGTTCACCCTGTGATAGAGGAATCTATATCAACTTGAATTTTCATGGAAGTGTAGGAGTAAAGTAAAATCTGTTCATCAGGTTACTACCTGATGATGCCTCTTAGGGGTGAAGGTGACTTATACAAAGAAACTGGGAAATTCTCTCTTTCTCTCTCTGCTCACTCTACCGTCCTGCTTGCTGGGAATCTGCCTGAGAACTACTTGCACTCTGCCATGTTCCTACCTACGTAGGACCCATACGACTCAGCCCCCACCAGCCTGTGGTCCACCTGCTTCCTGATTTGCCTCTCAGAATCACTGACCTGCAGCTACATGAGACTGAAGAGGAATTTATCGACGAGCCTCAGACATAAGGACTCGAGTTAGACTGGGCAGGGATTTCTTCTTGATATATAATTAATTCTGTATGAAAGACTCTTTCTCATACATACATAAATGAATGTTTCTGTAGACAACCCGGCCTAACAAACACAATAAGACTTGTTCTCCTTTTGCATATATACCCAGCAGTGGGATTGCTGGATCATATGGAATTTCTATTCCCAGGTGACACCATATTGCTTTCCACAGTGGTTGTACGTATTTGCAGTTCCAACAGCAGTTCTAATGTTCCCACTGTCTTGCCAGAATTTGTTGATTTGTTATGTTTTTAATTTAGCTGTCATTATGTCGGTGTTGCTGTCACCATTGTTTTTGATTTGCATGACCTAGATTACTGACTGTGAATATTTGTTTCTTTTTTGTTTTTTTTTCTTTTTTTGAAATTTTATTAGGGGCTCATACAATTTTAAAAAAAATCATTTTATTGGGGGTTCATAAAACTCTTATCACAATCTATAATTTATGAATCCATTGTGTCAAGGACATTTGTGCATTTGTTGCCATCATCATTCTCAAAGCATTTGCTTTCTCCTTGAGCCCTTGTATCAGCACTTCATTTTCCCCCTCCCTTGCTGTAACTCCCTCCCTCATGAACCCTTGATAATTTATAAATTATGATTTTATCATATCTTATACTGTCTGACGTCGCCCTTCACCCATTTTTCTATTGTCATCCCCCTCAGAGGAGGTTATATGTAGCCCTTGTAATTAGTTTCCCCTTTCTATCTCACCTTCCCTCCACCCTTCCAGTATCACCACTCTCACCACTGGTCCTGAAGGGATCATCTGCCCTGGATTCCCTGTGTTTCCAGTCCCTATATGTACCAGTGTACATCCTCTGGCCTAGCCAGATTTGTAAATTAGAATTGGGATCATGATAGTGGGGTGGGGGCGTGGGGCGAGAGGAAGCCTTTAGGAACTAGAGGAAAGTTGTGTGTTTCATTGTTGCTACACTGCATCCTGACTGCTTCACCTCCTTCCTGCCACGCTTCCATAAGAAGATGTTCACTTGCCCCTAGATGGCTCTTGGGTCCCCAGTCTTCATTCCCCTTCATTCACAATGATTTGATTTTTTGTTGTGATGATGCCTGATACCTGATCCCTTCAACACCTCATGATCACACAGGCTGGTGGGCTTATTCCATGTGGACTTTGTTGCTTCTGAGCTAGATGGCTGCTTGTTTACCTTCCAGTTACATTACCCTTGATCAAGACCTACCAGGCCTCCCACAGCCTCCTCACTTGGATCACTTGTTCCTTTGTCCCTGAGTTTGTTAACACCACTTCTTTCCCCCACCCCTCCTTTCTCATTTCCTGTCAGAACCGTTGGTCCTGCTGTTTTTTCCTCCAGATTGTTTGTCCAACTTATCTAGATAAAAGTGCAGAAATAACAACATGCACAAAAACAAGACAGAGCAAAACATAGCAACAACAAAAATAATGACCCCCCCCCCCAAAAAAAGCCTGTAAGTAGTTCAAGTACTGTTTGTTGGCCTTTAAGAGTGTTTTCTGGTCAAGTCTGATAAGGTGCTACATCCTGGTTCTAAGTCTATTTTTGGTACTCCCTCAGGACTTCCTTGCTCTGTTCCCTTGCTGTTCTTTTTCATTTCCTTAGTGTTTTTCTTCAGTGTGGTGGGGTCAGATCGGGCTCAATTCCCACTGTGTCTCCAGTGTTGTCCCTTATAGGGCTATGGGTCATTGAGGGATGTCATGTCTCACAGTGGAGCAGACCCTATGGCCTTTTCTGTGGATTGGCTGCTCTTGGTGGGGATATCATCCTCCAGGTTTGGTGGACCAGGATGTGTTACACTCTCTCTTCTTCCCCACTCATTTGCTCCCATGTGCTCTGATAAGACATGTCCCTCACCCAGAGTTGCAGCTTCAATGCTTGTCCTCTGAAGTAAATTCTCAGGGGGAGGGTCAGGAGTCCACGTAGTTGGAATTGGGGCTGGTCCCTCAGACCTCTCTATTGGTTCCCTACTTCATGCCAGTATGTTGCATTCACATCTTGGAGCACTAGGTTGAAGTCTGGTCCCTCTTTCCCCGTGGAGATATAAACAATAAGCTCCCCTTGGGTGGGTTAATACCGTGTCCTCCCGCTACACATTTCTTTTTCTTTTCCCTCCTTTTCCACCCCCTCCGTTTTAGTTGGCTACCATATATACCCCTGGATTGAGTCTGCCCCCTGCTATATTACCTGGACCTAACACCAGGAATGTTTGTATGTAGTACCTTTTTCCCTATGCCCTTTTTGCATTTTTTTTAAAGTTTATCTCAGTGGACTCATGTTGTACTTGTACTTTTGTGCTTGGCTTACTTTCCTTAGCATAATTTCCTCCAGGTCTTTCTATGCAGTGGTAACCTCCATACGTCCATCACTGCTTTTTAGCAATGCGTAGTACTCCGTTGTATATATGTAACACTGCTTTTTAATCCATTCGACAGTTCATGGAAATTTGGGTTAGTCCAACTCCTTTCATTTGTGAACTGTGCGGCAATGAACATTGGAGCACATATGTCTGGTATTGGTTTGTTTCTTACCTCTTCTTCATATATGCCCAGAAGGGGGGTGCTGGGTCATATGGTAGCTCGATTTTCATCTGTTTTAGATATTGCCAGATTGATCTGCATAGTGGCTATACATACCTACAGGTCCGCCAGCAGTGGGTGAGAATTCCTGTCTCCCCACAGTCCCTCCCAACACTTGTTGCTTTCTGATTTTTTTTAATTGGGCTATCTTTGAGGGTGTCAGGTGGTATCTCATTGTTGTTTTAATTTGCATTTCCCTTATGGCTAAAGATTGGGAACATTTTCTCATATGTTTATTGGTCATTCAGATTTCTGCCTCTGTGAAACTTCTATTCAGGTCCTTTGTCCACCTCCTCAGTGGGCAATTAGTTTTTTTCTTTTTCAAAGGTATCAGGGTATTATACATTTTAGTAATAATGTCTTTGTCTGATGTGTCATTTCTAAAGATGTTTTCCCAGTGCATGGGCTCTCTTATTACTGTCTAGGTGAATTCTTTAAATGTACAGAGATTTTTTAATCTTTATCCTACTTGTCAATTTGTGCCTCATTTTTTGTGTCCCTTCCTATTTCTGATAGTCTATGTATTCCCTGTGCAAAAGTTCTCAAGTTGGTCCCAATTTCCTCATTGATGGCCTTAAGAGTTTGGGCTTTTACCTTGAGGTCTGAGATCCACCTGGAGTTTATTCTTGTGCATGGAGTGAGATAGGATTTTAATTCATTTTTATGCAGGTAGTTATCCTTTTTCTCCAGCACCACCTGTTGAAGAGGGCATCTGATTCCCATTGGATATTTTGGGGGCCCTTTTCAAAGATCAGCTGTTCATATGCAGATGATTTTATTTCTGGGTTTTTGGTTCTTTTCCATTGGTGTGAGTATCTGTCTTTATACCAATACCATGTGATTTTGACCACTGTGGCTGTATAGTATGTGCTATGGTCAGGTAAAGCAAACCCTCCCACTGTGTCCTTCTCCTTGTGGAGTTCTCTGCTAATTCTGTGCTACTTCCCTCTCCATATGAAGTTGATCATCAGTTTGTCCATTTCTTTGAAGAAAGACGAAGGTAAGTGTATCGGGATTGCATTGAATTTACTGTATATACTCGAATATAAGCCGACCCGAGTATAAGCCGAGGTGTCTAATTATTACCTGGGAAACCAGAGAAATTGACTGACTCAAGTATAATACTACGGTGGAAAATGCATAAGCTATTGGTGAGTTTCAATAATCAAAACAAATGAAAATAAAATTACTAAATATTGAGACATCAGTGGGGTCATGTGTTTAAATATTTATTTTAAATAAAAAACATAAATAAAAGGACAAGTCATTTAACATTAGTAAACCAGCACAGTAAGTGGAAAATAGGTTCAACAAAAATAATAAGGTATCAAAAATGATACCTTAAAAGTACTATTCCCTGAGTTCAATCAGCAACCAAGCTAAAATGTAAAGAGTTAAAATCCTTCAAAACTGGATTCCTCATCATCGTCTGTATCCCAATGCAGAGCTTCAGGTGGTGTGAGGTCATCATAGACGCTGTCCTCACTGAGATCGCCGTCATCACCATCACTGCTGTCATTTTCATACAAAGCGCAGTCTTCACTGCCATCCATAGCATTACTATTACTCCATTTGTGGAAGGCACGTCGCACCTTGTCTTCTGGAATGTCTTCCCATGCATCTCAAACCCACTTTGCTATTAACTCTATGTCAGGCTTCATGAGATTTCCTCCTTTTGTTAGGTGGGCTTGGCCAGATGACATCCATTCATGCCACCTCCTTCGCACACGTGTATTCAAAGACACACGTCATAGAATGGCTCTGATCATTTAGATGTGAGTAAACAAACATTCAAAAGCCCTGCAGTGTCAGCGGGCTTTGAATGAACAGCAGAGCAACAGTTCACCCACGAGATAACGGGCGCTCGTCCCATTGCCTCAGAGGGGCCTCAGTGAGATGTTACACCTTGCTGGGGTACCACTGTCCCGTGTATAAGCCAAACCCCAGTTGTTCAGCAGTTTTTTTGTGCTGATAAACTCGGCTTATACACAAGTATATATGGCATAGTGCCTTGGATACAACTGACATCTTTACTATATTGAATCTTCCAATTCACGAGCATGAGATAGTCTTCCATTTGTTGAGGTCACTCTTGGTTTCTTGTAATAGTGTTCTGTAGTTTTCCTCATATAACTCTTTTTTTTTTTTAAACATTTTATTAGGGGCTCATACAACACTTATCACAATCCATACATAGACATACATCAATTGTATAAAGCACATCTGTACATATTTTGCCCTAATCATTTTCTTTTTTTTTTTTTCTTCTTTTACATTTTATTAGGGACTCCAACAACTCTTACCACAATCCATACATATACATACATCAATTGTACAAAGCACACCCATACACTCCCTGTCCCAATCACTCTCAAGGCATTTGCTCTTCACCTAAGCCCCTTGCATCAGGTCCTCCTTTTTTTCCCCCCCTCCCTCCCTTTTCCCCCCTCCCTCATATGCCCTTGGTAATTTATACCTCGTTATTTTGTCATATCTTGCCCTATTCGGGGTCTCCCTTCCCCCCTTCTCTGCTGTCCCTCTCCCAGGGAAGAGGTCACATGTGGCTCCTTGTAATCAGTTCCCCCTTTCCAACCCACTCACCCTCCACTCTCCCAGCATCGTCCCTCACTCCCTTGGTCCTGGAGGTATCATCCACCCTGGATTCCCTGTATCTCCAACCCTCCTATGTACCAGTGTACAGCCTCTGTCCTATCCAGCCCTGCAAGGTAGAATTCGGATCATGGTAGTTGGGGGGAGGAAGCATCCAGGATCTGGGGGAAAGCTGTGTTCTTCATCGATACTACCTCACACCCTAATTAACCCATCTCCTCTCCTAAGCCCCTCTATGAGGGGATCTCCATTGGCTGACACTTGGGCCTTGGGTCTCCACTCTGCACTTCCCCCTTCATTTAATATAATATATATATACACATACATATATACATATACACATAAATACACATACATACACACACTTATATCTTTTTTTTTTTTTTTGCATGATGCCTTATACCTGGTCCCTTGGGCACCTCGTGATCGCACTGGCCGGTGTGCTTCTTCCATGTGGGCTTATTTGTTTCTGAGCGAGATGGCCGCTTGTTCACCTTCAAGCCTTTAAGACCCCAGACACTATCTCTTTTGATAGCCGGGCACCATCAGCTTTCTTCACCACATTTGCTTATGCACCCATTTGTCTTCAGCGATCCTATCATGGAGGTGTGCAGTCAATGATATGATTTTTTGTTCTTTGATGCCTGGTAACTGATCCCTTTGGGACCACTCGATCACACAGGCTGGTGTGTTCTTCCATGTGGACTTTGTTGCTTCTGAGCTAGATGGCCGCTTGTTTATCTTCAAGCCTTTAAGACCCCAGTCACTATCTCTTTTGATAGCCGGGCACCATCAGCTTTCTTCACCACATTTACTTGTTCACCCATGTTGGCTCCAGCTGTTGTGTCGGGAGAGTGAGCATCATAGAGTTCCAATTTAATAAAAGAAGGTATTCATGCATAGAGGGAGTGTTTGAGTAGAGGCCCAAGGTCCTTCCGCCACCTTAATACTTGACCTATAAATATAGACACAAAGATCTATTTCCCCAACCTCCTATATATATTTGCATGTACATGTCTTTGTCTAGACCTCCATGAATGCCCTTTGACTCCTAGCTCTTTCCTCCATCTCCCTTGACCTTCCTCCTGCCCTACTACCATGCTTCATTGCCACCTGGGCTAGAGTATACCTCTTCTCTAAGCAACCTTACCCTTGATCATTTCCCACCAGGCCTGCCACTCCCCCTTCTCTACCCTTTGGGGTCCCATGTTTTTCCCTTGTCCCTGGGTTTGTTAACACCACTTCCTT
This sequence comes from Tenrec ecaudatus, assembly GCF_050624435.1. Classification (NCBI taxonomy): domain Eukaryota; kingdom Metazoa; phylum Chordata; class Mammalia; order Afrosoricida; family Tenrecidae; genus Tenrec; species Tenrec ecaudatus. The sequence continues at coordinate 33,985,813 of NC_134543.1, forward strand.
ACCCCCCCTACCCCCCACCCCAAGTCCCCCCGGAACTGTCGGTCCCGTTGTTTTTCCTCCAGATAGTTCATCCAGCCTGTCCTATTCAGACAGACCTGTGGAGTCACTAACATGCACGAAAACTAGACAGAGGAACACAAAGCAACAGTATATAACCGGACAACAAAACAACCAAAACAAACCACTGAAAAAGAACAGAACAAAACAGTTCACAAGAGAAAAGCTTGTAGTTAGTTCAGGGATCTTTGCTGGCCCTTAGGAGCGTTTTCCAGTCCAGTCTGTTGGGGCACCACGCCCTGGCCCCAAAGTCCACTTTCAGCATTCCCTGGGGACCTTGCCACTCCATTCCCTTGCTGTTCCGCTGCACTCCCCCAGTGCATTGCCTCGGTGTGGTGGGATCAGGTCAGGTGCAATTCCCACACTGTGTTTCCGGTGCTGTCCCCTGTATCGCCCTTAGTCACTGAGGGGCATCATGACTCATAGTAGGGCCAGCCATGTTGTTCTCTCTGTGGACTGGCTGCTCTACTCAGGAACATCATCATCACGGCCTGGTGGGCCAGGCTGTGCTCCACTCTCTCCTCCTGCCCCTTCATCTGCTCCCGTGTGCTCTGGTCAAATATGACCATCTCCCATAGCTGCAGGGTCAATGTCGTCCTTTGGAACAAGTTCTTTTCGGGGGAGGGGCAGGAATCCACTTAATTTATGGTGCTGGGGCCTGCCTCCCAGACCTCTCCACCGGTTCCGTCCTCCACGCCGGGATAATGCATTCACACCTTGCGACACTGGGTTGAAGTCTGGTCCCACTTTCCCTGTGGAGATATAAACAATACCCTCCCCTTGGGTGGATTAATGCCCCATTTCTGTCATGCTGATTGTACTTACCTCAGGGGACTCATGTTGTACCTGTCCCTTTGGGACTGGCTTACCTCGCTTAGCATAATTCCTTCCAGCTCTTCCCATGAAATAACGTGTTTCATGTGCTCATCGGTGCTTTTCAATGCTGCATAATACTCCATTGTGTGTATGTGCCAAAGTTTGCTAATCCACTCGTCTATCGATGGAAACTTAGGCTGTTTCCAAGTCTTTGCTATTGTGAATTGTGCCGCAATAAACATTGGAGCGCATATGACTGGTCGTGTTTTATTTGCTGCTTCAACCGGGTATATGCCCAGTAGAGGGATGGCTGGGTCGTAAGGTAGATCGATTTCCATTTTCTTTAGGTATCGCCAGATTGCTTTCCACAGTGTCTGTACAAATCTGCACGACCACCAGCAGTGGAGGAGGGTTCCTATTTCACCACAGCCCCTCCAACACTTGTTGCTCTCTGATTTACTGATCTGGGCTAGCCTCAGGGGTGTTAGGTGGTATCTCATGGTTGTTTTGATTTGCATTTCTCTTATGGCAAGGGACTTCGAGCACTTTCTCATATATTTATTGGCCATATTGATCTCCTCTCTAGTGAAAGTTCTTCTCATTTCTTTTGCCCACTTCCTTAGGGGGTTAACTGTTTTCCTCTTTTTGCAGGTCATGATGGTGTTGTAGATTTTAGTAATGAGCCCTTTGTCTGACGTGTCATTACTAAAAATCTTCTCCCAGTCTGTGGGTTGCCTTGTCACCCTCTTGGCAAAGTCTTTCGAGGTGCACAGGTGTTTTATTCTTATTAGATCCCATTTGTCGATTTCCAGATCACCTGTGTGTGTCCCCTTCCCTGTTGCAGTGAGCCTATGTGCTCCCTGGGCCAGTGCTCTGAGATTAGTCCCGATTCCTTCCTTAATGGTCCTGATGGTTTGGGGTTTGACTTCTAGATCTGTGATCCACCTTGAGTGTATTCTTGTGCATGGGGTGAGGTAGACGTCTTGTTTCAACTTTCTACATGTGGATATCCATTGTTTCCAGCACCACTTATTAAAGAGGGCATCTGCTTCCCACTTGACGTTTTTGGGACCCTTGTCGAAGATCAGTTGTCTATATGCTGATGATTTTACTCCTGGGCTTTCTATTCTTTTCCACTGGTCTGAGTGTCTATCATTGTGCCAGTACCATGCTGTTTTGACCACTGTAGCTGTGTAGTAGGCATTAAAATCAGGCCGGGCGAGTCCTCCAATTGTGTCCTTCTTCTTGAGGAGTTCTCTGCTAATTCTGGGTTTCTTCCCTCTCCATATGAAGTTGGTGGTCAGTTTTTCCAATTCTTTGAAGAAGGTTGATGGTAATTGGATTGGTATAGCATTGAACTTGTAGAGTGCTTTAGGAAGAACTGTCATCTTTACTATGTTCAGCCTACCTAACCATGAGCAGGGGAGCTTCATCCATTTGTGAAGGTCACTTTTGGTTTCCTGTAATAGGGTTTTATAATTATGCTTATATAGGTCTTTAGTATTTTTTGTTAAGTATATTCCTAGGTATTTCAGTTTGTTCTTGGCTACTGTGAAGGGTACTTCCCTCTTAATCGCCTCTTCCATGGCCCTGTCCGATGTGTATAGAAACCCTACCGACTTCTGTTTATTGATCTTGTATCCTGCTACCCTTCCGTATTCCTCTATTGCTGTAAGTATTCCAACTGTGGAGTTTTGGGGGTCTTCAATGTATAGGATCATGTCATCTGCAAATAACGATAGTTTCACCTCCTCCTCTCCCAACTGGATCCCTTTGATGTCCTTCCGCTGTCTTATGTTGTTAGCCAGAACCTCCAAAACGATATTGAATAGAAGAGGGGACAGGGGGCATCCTTGTCTTGTACCCTTTTTCAGTGGTATTGTTCTTGTCTTTTCTCCATTGACTATGATGTTGGCTGTTGGTCTTTCATAGATAGCTTGTATGAGCTTGAGGAACTTACCTTCCAATCCTATCTTCATGAGTGTTTTGATTAGGAATGGATGCTGGATGTTGTCAAATGCTTTTTCTGCATCTATGGATATTATCATATGGTTTTTATCCTTTTTCTTCTCGATGTGGTGTATGATATTGATGGATTTTCGGGTGTTAAGCCATCCCTGCATCGCTGGGATGAATCCTACTTGGTCGTGGTGAATGATATGTTTGATGTTCCTTTGTATTCTATTGGCCAATATTTTGTTAAGGATTTTTGCATCTATGTTCATTAGAGATATTGGTCTATAATTCTCTACACTTGTGGGGTCTTTTCCCTGTTTGGGTATCAAAGTAATGCTGGCTTCGTAAAATGAGTTTGGGAGCTTGCCGTTCTTTTCTATGTTCTGGAATACTTTGTGGAGGATCGGTGTCAGCTCTTCCCTGAATGTTTGGTAAAATTCTGCTGTGTAGCCATCTGGCCCTGGGGCCTTTTTCCTTGGTAGGTTTTTGATGACACTCTCTATTTCTTCCTTCGCTATGGGTTTGTTGAGGTTCTTGATCTCTGTCTCAGATAATCTAGGGATAGATTGTTTTTCTAAATATTTATCCATGTCTTCCAGGTTTCTGAATTCATTAGAATACAAACCTTCATAGTACTTTGTGATTATCCTTTTTATCTCATTGGGGTCTGTTGTTATTGCCCCCGATTCATCTCTTATCCTGGCTATTGATGATTGTTCCTTTCTATCTTTGGTAAGCTTTGCCAGGGGAGTGTCAATTTTATTAATTCGTTCATAAAACCAGCTTCTAGTTGCGTTAATCCTTTGCATTGTTCTTTTGTCTTCCCACTGGTTTAACTCCGCCCTGATTTTTATTATTTCTTTTCTCTTGCTATTGTAGGGGTAGTTCTGTTGACTCTGTTCTAGTTGTTGGAGGTTTTGTGTTAACATATCTGTCATACGCCTTTCTTCTTTTTTCATGTATGCATTCAGTGATATCAAGCTACCTCTGATAACTGCCTTTGCAGTGTCCCATAAGTTTTGATATGTTGTATGCTCGTTCTCATTAGTTTCTAGAAATTTCCTGATATCCTCTCTGATCTGGACCTTAACCCATTCATGTCGCAGGAGATCGTTGTTTATTCTCCAATTGGTGACCCTTGCTTTTCTGGGTGCCCTCCTATTAATCTCCAGCTTTATGGCATGGTGGTCTGAGAAAGACGTCTGGATAATATCTATGTGTTTGAATTTACTCAGGCTGGCCTTGTGCCCCAGCATGTGATCTATTCTTGAGAAAGATCCGTGTGGGTTGGAGAAGAATGTGAAACCTTTTGCTTTTGGATGAAAGGCTCTATAGATGTCTATCAGGCCCTGTTGCCTAATTACATTGTTTAGCTCTCTGGCCTCTTTGCTGAGCTTCTTTCCCTGTGACCTGTCTTTCTCTGATAGTGGAGTGTTGAAGTCCCCCACTATTATTGTTGTTTCCGTGATTTCTTCTGTCATTTTTTTAATAGTTTGTTTGACGAAATTTGCCGCACCATTATTAGGTGCGTAAATATTCAGTATGCGTATTGCTTCCTGGTTTACTGAGCCTTTGAGCATTATGTAATGTCCCTCTTTGTCTCTTTTTATGTTTTGGATCTTGAGATCCATTTTGTCGGAGATTAAGATAGCCACTCCTGCCTTCCTGGAGTTACCATTTGCTTGGTAAACTTTCTTCCAGCCCTTTATTCTCAGCATATGCTTGTCTGCTTGCTTAAGGTGTGTCTCTTGCAGGCAGCAGATTGATGGGTTATGTTTTCTAATCCAATCCTCCAGCCTCTTTCTTTTAACATATGAATTGAGCCCATTTGTATTCAAAGTGATTATTACAATCTCTGGCTTCATGGTTGCCATATTCTGTTTTGTGTTTTGGGTCTTTGCCTATCTTCCTTCATATCAGTGTACTGCGTTTGAGTGGAGGGTTTCTATCCTGTCCTCTTTTCCATCTGAGACCGTGTTGTCCTGGTACGTGTTGCTGGCATGTTGGCTTCTAGATGGAGATGGGCTATATGGTGGTCTCCTGGAGGTTCTAGTTGGAGCTTGATCTTCTGGCCATAGTGAGTCAGCCAGTATGTTCTGCAGGGTCGGGTGACTTGCAGTATATTTTTTGAGTTCTTCCTTGTCCTGGAAGACCCTTATCTTACCCTCTATCTTAATGGATAACTTGGCAGGGTATAGGATTCTGGGGGAGGCATTTTTATCTTTCAGAATTTGGAAGATGCTGCTCCATTCTCTCCTCCTCTTCATGGTTTCAGCTGATAAGTCTGAGCATACCCTTACCTGCGCTCCTTTGTATGTGACTGTCTTCCTTTCTCTTGATGCTCGAAGAATTTTCTCTTTTTCCTCTAAGTTGGATAATTTTACAATTATATGCCTTGGCGTGTTCTTCTTGGTGTTTAGCTTAGCCGGCGTCCTCTCTGCTTCCTGTATGAGAGTCGGATTCTCCTTTGTTAGGTTGGGGAAATTTTCTTCCAGGAATTCCTTTGCTATCTTGGCGATCGATTTGTGTGTTATGTTGTGTTCCGGTAGACCGATTATTCGAATATTATTCCTCTTCATAGCATCTGTCATTGATCTCAGGCTGTCTTCTGTTTCTTTAATTTTCCTATCTGATTGTTTTTCTCGCTTGCTTCGTTTGGTTTGAGCGTCCTCGAGTTCACTGATACGGTTCTCAGCCTCCTCAAGCCTAGATATAGCTTCTGTGACCTTTTGTGTGGCCTCTGCTACCTCCTCTGTTAGTTTCTGCAGTTCCTTTTGGTGGATAGTATTCATCCCCTCTATTGTGGACTTCATCCCCTCTATTGTGCATTTCATCCCTTCTATCGTTGCATCCTTATTTTGGTTTGCTTCTCTTAGCTCCTGTATTACTGCAAGCAGAGTTCTGAAGATTTCCTTTTGTGGCTGATCTATATCTGTTTCTTCTATGAGTGACGTTAGGTCTGTTAAAGTGCCTCGTTTTTCTGATTTTTTTGTTGGGAGTGATGTGGTCTGTTGATTTTTCCTTGATCCTTTAATAGGCCCCATGCTTCTGGGAGACAGGAGTAACCTTATTGTGTGGAGGCTCAGGCCACTGTGCCGTCTCCTGGGGTGGCTGGGGCGGGCTGCGGCAGGCTTAGGGCTGGCACTGGGGACCCAACAGGGCCCCAGGTGGTGAGAGCTGGCTGGAGCTCACTGATGGCTCCTCAGGGACTGCAAAGCCGAGACCCAGGCTCCACTGCAGGTGCAGTGTTTGATCTTCCCGGGCTGTGAGCGGGGCGCGGAGAGGCCCCTTGGATAGCTGCACAGGCAGCTGCGGGACACTGCAGGGAACAATGGTGTTCGCTCTCCGCCCTTTTGGCGCGAAACCGCGGGGGGTAATGGCGCCGGCAAAGGAGGCTTGGCGCGAAACCGCAGGGGGCAATGGCGCCCTTCTTCTGCTCAGGCTCAGAGTCGCGGCTGCCGGGGTCCCCTCAGCACCCTGGGGAGGGCACCTACTCTTGTGCCTTGCGCAGGGGGGGGCCCTTGGTGGGCAGACTCAGCAGCGCGGGGCGCGGCGCTCCGCGGAAGCTCAGGGTCCGGGACAGGCGCGGGTTGGGCTATGGCTCCTGTTGGCGGGAAGTGCTCAGCGCAGGGTCCCCGCCAGGAGTGGAGCTGGCGCTAGGCTGCCAGGGGCTGGCGGGGGCGGGCGGGGGTGGGAGGCCAGCGCACGGAGGGCAGGTGGAGAGGTCCGTGGCAGCGGTGCGGGTGGATGGTCCCCCGTGGGGGTCGCCAGACAACCCGCGGGTCCGCTCCCCTGAGCTTGGATGAATGGAGGGAGGGACGTGGGCCCGAGGGCAGATCGCTGCCCTGCGGGGAGAGGGGAACTGCGGGAGAGGAAAGCTTCTCTCCCAGTGGAGATCCGCGTATGGGGAGTGGGGAGTGGGCCGCTGGAGTAGGCAGGGCAGGCAAGTGGCTCTGGGCTGGCGTCCGTTTGGGGATGGAGCCTAAGCCGGTCGCCAGTGAGCTCACGGCAGCTTAGTGGCCAGAGATGTCCCACTAGTCCGGTCCTCTTTGACCTAGACCCCTGCTCCGGACAAATACGTGGGGTAGGACTGGGGTGCTGTCCCAGGGGGATATTTCACTCACCAGACTCTTACTATTCAGCTACCTGGTCGCCAATCCCGCTTTGTTTGGAGGAGCTCTCAGAGTATGCGGGTGTCCCTGTCGGCCATCTTCCCCCTCTCTCCTCTTTTGTTTTTTTAATCAGGTATGTCCCTAGATAGTTCTATTTGTGTTTAGCTATTGTGAAGGGTACCACCTATATTTGTTTTTTTTAATCTCTTCTGTGGTCTTATCCATGTATATAGCAGTCCGATGAACTTCTGTTTGTTGATCTTGTATCCTACCACTCTCCTAAGCTCCTCTATTGCTTCCAGTCCTCCCCTTGTGGAGCTTTTGGGATTTTCCACATATAAAATCATATCATCTGCAAATAACTAGTTTCACCTCTTCCTTCCCCCCAGAAAAATATCTTTTATGTCCTTTTTTTGCCTAATGCTGTTAGCTAAAACCTCCAATACCATGTTAAATAAGACTGGGAACAAGGGGCATCCTTGTCTGGTCCCTTTTTTCAGTGGGATTGTGTTCGTCTCTTCTATGACTACCACGCCAGCTGTTGATTTTTTTAAAATATAGCTTTCATTGTCTTGCGGAAGTTTCCTTCCATTCGCATCTTTTTGAGTGTCTTAACAAGGAATTGATGTAAGATGTTGCTGAATACTTCCTTCATATCTATCGATATTATCATGTGGTTCTTATACTTTTTCATGTCCATGTGGCAAGCGATACTAATGGGCTTTCATATGTTGAACCATCCCTGCATCTCTGGAATGAATTCCACTTGCTCATGGTGAATTATTCGTTTTACATACTTTTGTATTCTATTGGCTAGTATTTTGTTAAAGATTTTTGCATCGATGTTCTTTAGGGACACTGGTCTGTAGTTCTCAATTTTTGTGGTATCCTTGCCGGTTTTAGTACCGGTGTTATACTAGCTTCAGAGAAGGAGATCAGGAGTTTGCCATCTTTTTCTATGTTCTGGAAGATTTTGCGTAGGATTGGTGTTAGTTCTTTCCTGAATGTTTGGTAGAATTCTCCTGTGAAGCCAACTGGTCCAAGGGAATTTTTGTTTGGAATCCCTTGATAACCTTGTCTATTTCTTCTATTGCTATGGTTCTGCTGAGATTCTTGACATCCATTGGGATAGTCTAGGGAGGGATTGTTTTTCCAAGAATTTGTCTGTCTTCCAAGTTGTTGAATTAATTGCAGTACAATCCTTCATAGTACTGTTTAATTATCCTTTTGATTTCATTAGGGTCTGTTGTAATGTCCACTCTTTCATCCCTCATTCTTGGTATTGAAAGTTGTTCCCTCCTTTCTTTGGTTAGGTTTGCCTGCGGTCTGTCGATTCTGTTAATCCTTTCCAGGAATGAACATTTAGCAGCATTCATTTTTTTCATAGTTTTCTTATTTTCCCTCTACTGAATCTCAGCCCTGATTTTTAGTATTTCTTTTCTTTTGATATGTGTCGGATTGTCCTGCTGACTCTACTATAGTTGATAATTTTGTGCCAGCATATCAATCATGAGTCTTACTTCCTTTTTCAGGTGTCCATGTATTGCTATAAAACTTCCTCTGATAACTGTCTTTGCTGTGTCCCATAATTTTTGGTACATCGTGTTCTCATTTGCGTTGGTTTCTGAAATTTCCTGATTTCATCTCTGATCTCTGCCAGTTCGCACTCCTTTTGCATCAGAGAGTTATTCATCCTCCAATTGTTTCCTCTTGTTTTCTTCGTCTTCCTTTTGTTGATTTCCAGCCTTATGTCACAGTGGACAAAGAGGTCTGTATGATACCAACATGCTTAAATTTATGTAGATTCACCTTATGCCCCAGTATGTTGTCTATCTTCAAATATGGGCCATGCAGGCTTGAAAAGAATGAAAATATTTTGTATTTGGATGAAAAGCTCTGTAAATATCTATCAGGTCAAATTTGTCTAATTGTAGTATTCAGATCTCTAGCCTCCCTGTTGAATTTCTTTCCCTGTGATCTATCTTTCTCAGAGAGTCCTGTATTGAAGTTACCCACTATAATTGTTGAGACTGGGATTTTTTTTCATGTTTCAGAGTGTTTGGTTGACATATTCAGCGTGTCTCTCATTCGGGAAATATATGTTTACAATGCTTAGTGGTTCTTTGTCTACCATTCCCTTGAGTAGTATTTAGTGTCCCACCATATATCTCTCTTTAAAAACAATCATTTTATTGGGGTATCAAACAATGCTTAGCACTATCCATCCATCAATCCATTGTGTCAAGCACATTTGCACATTTGTTGCCATCATCTCTCTCAAAACATCTGCTTTCCACTTGAGCCCCTGGCATCAGCTCCTCATTTTTTTACTCCCTCCCCGAGGATCCTTCCCTCATGAACTCTTGATAATTTACAAGTCATTATTATTTTGCCTTTTCTTACACTGTCCAAAGTCTCTCTTCACCCACTTTTCAGTTGACTGACCTCAAGAGAGACGGTTATATCTAGATCCATGTATTCGGTTCCCCATTTCACCAACTTCCCTCCACCCTCCTTCCCTCCCCCTCCTGCTATCAGCCCTCTGACTACTGAACCTTTAGGATTCATCTGTCCTGTATTCCCTGTGTCTACTGTTCCCATCTGTACCAGTATACATCCTCTAGTCCAGCTGGATTTCTGAGGGAGAGTTGGGATCAAGATAGTTGGAGGGAGGAAGCATATAAGAACTAGAAGTGTGCTTGCTTCGGCGGCACATATACTAAAATTGGAAGGGTCTAGAGAAGATTAGCATGGCCCCTAGTGGGAAAAGTAAGAACTAGAGGAAAGTTACATGTTAGTCATTGCTACATTGCCCTTGACTGGCTTGACTCCTTCCCGAGACCTTTCTGTAAGAGGATGTCCAGTTGCCCACAAATGGCTTTTGGGTCCCCACTTTGCACTCTCCCTCATTCATAATGATGTAATTTTTGTTTCTTGATGCTTGATACCTAATCCCTGCGACACATCGTGAACACACTGGCTGGTGTGCTTCTTCTATGTGGGCTTTGATACTTCTGTGTTAGATGGCTGCTTGTTTAGCCTCAAGCCTTTAAGACCCCAGATACTATATCTTTTCATAGCCGGCACCATCAGCTTTCTTCACCACACCTGATTATGTCCCCATTAATCCTCAGCAATGATATCGGGAAGGGAGCACACATATGATTATTTCTTCTTTGATACCTGAAACCTGATCCCTTTGACACCTCATGATTAAACAGGCTGGTCTCCATCTTCTGCGTGTGCTTTGTTGCTTCTCAACTAGATGGCCAATTGTTTATCTTCAATCTTTCGAGACTCCAGACACTATATCTTTTAATAGCTGGGCACCCTCAGCGTTCTTCACATTTGCTTATGCACCCATTTGTCTTGAGCGATCGTTAGGAAGGTGAGCATCACGGAATGCAGGTTAATAGAACAAAGTGTTCTTGCATTGAGGGAGTACTTGAATCGAGGCCCTGTGTCCATTTGGTAGCTTAGTATTAAACTTATAATTATATGCACATAGATTTGTTTCCTCATCCTCATAAATAAATATATTTACATATGTATATGCCTCTATTTAGACTTTTATAAATAACCTTTACCCTCTAATGCTTTTCTATTTCTTTTTACTTTCTTCTTGTACCACTATCATGCTTAGCCTTGACTTGGGTTTCAGCATTTCCTCCAACTTACACTACCCTTGCTCAAGCCCTCCCAGACCTTTTACACCCTCCTCGCCACCGATTTTCGACCACTCATTCCCTTGTACTTGAGTTTGTTAACACCACTTCCTTCCTCCCACCCCATACCCCCTCTCCCTTGTCAATCTGAAAACACTCGGCATGGTTCTTTTCTCCTCCAGACTGTTTATCCAGGTATGCTCTCTTCTTGATTCACTCCATTTTGGGGGGTTCAGACTGTGCTGCTTCCCCACCATGTGACTCCAGAGATGTCCTCTGTCGCACTCCGCTCCAGTACAGGGACAGCGTGACACGTGCTTTAGTCATTTGCCCAGTCCTGTCTGTGTCCCATTTGCCCCCAGAAGGGACTTCATCCTCTGAGCATTGTGTGCCAGCGTGGGGCCCAGTCTGACTCTTTCTCTTCCTCCCTGATAGCCTCCCTCCATGCGGGTGTGGCATGCTGGGCCCTCTCCCCAACCTGCTGTTCGCCTAAACCACTTCTATGGAGGGGGTCAGTTTGTTTCTGGTTGGGGCCAGCCCTGTAGCCCTCTCTTTTCATGCATTCTTCCTTATAACCACGCTGTCCTCACGTTTGGTGCTTCTTGGTAGGGTCTGCATGCCTCTTCCAGGTTCTGTGGAGATAAGAGCAGTACTCTCCCCCTGGGTGGATTAGTGCCCTGCTCCCTCCGTTATCATTTCACTTTCAACACCCTCCCCGCATTTTTCTCCCTCCACCCTCCATCATTTTCCTTTTACTGTGTTGGAACAACATGTACCACCTTGGGTTTGGTTCAAGCTCCTCCAACTTCCTTGTATTTCAACCCAATTATTATGATATAAGGGGCTTCTCTTCTATACCTATCATGCTGATTCCACTTACCTCAGTGGATTCATGGTGGACTTCTTTCATGATTGCTGACTTAAGGTAGCTCAATTTCCATCTTCTTTAAGTATTGCCAGGCTTCTTCCATAGCGGTTGTACATATATATCTACAGGACCACCAGGAATGTAGGAGAGTTCCCATCTCATCACATCCCCTCCAACATCTGTTGCTCTCTGATTTTCTGATTTGGGCCAGCCTCAAAGGTGTTAGCTGGTATTTCATGGATGTTTTGATTTGCATTTCTCTGATGGCTAGCGATCGGGAGCATTTTCTCATGTGTTTATTGGCCTAATCAAACTTCTTTTTGGATATTTTCCCCACTTCTTCAAAGGGTTAACTGTTTTCATCTTTAAAGTTCGGCTAGCTCCCGTCCCTCTCACACACAGCCTGAGTGCCGGAGATAGCTGGGTATGTGCCTGATGCTCCAGCGTCATCCATTTTTAGGGCTAGTTGATTCAGCAGGTGAGTTGTTTCACACTCTTCAGTGGATTCCAACTTCCCTGCTCCTCCTTATCTCTGTCTATCGTTTTCACTTTGAGGTCACTTTTATCTGAGATTAGGATTGCAACTCCTGCTTTTTTGCTGTTTGCTTGGTATGCCTTTCTCCATCCTTTGATTCTTGGCATAATTTTTCTGTAGCCTTGAGATGTGTCTCCTACAGGCAGTAGATTGATGGGTTGTGTTTTCTAAGCCCGTCTTCTCCCCTCAGTCTTTTAATGCCTGAGTTGAGTCCATTGATATTCAGGGTCATTACCTCCATCTGTGGACTCTGTGATGTCATCTTATACCTTTTGTGTTGGGTGTTTTCCTACCTGCCTTTCTTATTAGTGTGTTGTGCTTGCGTGCGTGTGACTTCTTTCCACCCCTAAGCCAATGCTATCTTGGGGTCTGATTTCTCTTTATTGCCCTCTGTGTGAAGTTGTTCTATGTGGCGGTCTCTTATTTACAGTTGTTGAGTGTTGTTCTTCTGCCCGTACTGTTTTAAATGGATTATGATTATACAAGCTTTTTAATATAATTGCACTATTGAGTTCATTATGTATGGAGTATTTACCAAAAGAATTATATGTTCGGGTTTTTTAAATCATAGATAAAACACTTTGGTAAATAACACACATATACAATCACAATTGAATATTATGGGTTGTTAAAAACAATGATGAAACCACAAAGCAGTGTAAGACACTCATGGACCTGGACAGCTTTATGCTGAGTGAAATGAATCAATCCCAAAAGGACAAATAGTGTATGAGACCAGTGTTATAAAACACACACACAGACATATACACATATTTTTAAAAAAAGAAAAATAAAAATATTTTCTTACCAGAGAACGACTTTGATGCTTACCAAAGGAGAGGAGGGAAATGGGGAGGAAATGTGAAGCAATCAGCTAAAAGGTTGACAGGTACTAGCAGTCCACAAGAGAGGGCAGAGAAACCACAGGAAAAGGATAGGGTAAGTAATTACTTTTTTTTACAGAGAGGTGTGTTAGAGGGGTGTGGATACATAGTTAAAAGTGTTGAATACCAAATAGGTTATCTGAAATGTAAGGCCCCAACTAAGCAAATAAAATTTTATTTAAGAAAGTGAAATTGTTTTCAACAGGTTAGAAAGGTTAGAATGTGATGATTCACCCCCTACCCCCCCCCTATCTCGTCTTTGACCTGGTTGGTGTAAGGTGCTCAAGATTCTTTCTTTGCTTCTTTGTGTATTGTTTGTGGCATCCCTCTAAGCGGCTTACAGGGCCACTGCGTTTCCAGATTGTATTTCCTGAACGGGTGCAAATAGGATGGACATTGCTAGCATTTCACAGTGTAGATGATCCTGTAGCTTGGTGGGGTAGAGATGACCATTGGTTGGAACACATGAAGAATTTCACATAGTGATAGAAATCAAGGGAAGAAAGGAGGATGGTTTTCCTGTACCTTTTGAGAATTGACCAAGTCTGATGTCATACGAAGTCCCATTAAGCAGTGGCTCTCAACGTTCCTAATGTCTTGACCCTTTCATACAGTTCCTCATGTTGCAGTGACCCCCAACCGTAACATTATTTTTGTTCCTACTTCCTAACTGTAATTTTGCTAATGTTATGAAGCAGGTGAAGCACTGTGAAAGGGTCATTTGACCCGCAAAGGGACCGCTACCCACAGGTTAAGAACTGCTGCACTAAAGGAAACCCCGGACTTCGGTTTGTTAGAGGAAATGAAAGCATGCCACCTCCACAGTATGATAAAAATCAGAGCAGGTGAGTAGAACGAGGACTTACACACCATGTTGTTGTCAGGTGCCATCAAGGCGGATGCGAGCCGTGATGACCTATGTCCACCAGAAGGAAATACTGCCCATATCATTCTACTGCGTTATTTTCTCAAAAGGACATGGCAAGTTAAAAGTTTTTATTCATTTCCTTGGTCATTGTCCTTGGTCCATCCTGTTTGAAATGGCAAAAATGAACACGAAAAATGAGCTAAGGAGGAGAAATCGCCCCTGAAGTTTTCCTCTGCAACCATGGTACTTGTGAGAATGGCTTACAGAAGGTGAAAATGGCTTACAAAAAGCCCGGCCATGGCTTGGCACGGTGAGAGGGCTAAGGCCATACTTCGTATCAATGGAATAGTTTAGGTAAGGATTAAGATGAGATAAATAAGGACTTAATTTGGCTGCTTTAAGAATTGAGTACAACATCTGACTGGACTAGGTTTATACTGATTTCTTCTGCCTATTATTATTTATATTATGTGTAATAGAAATGATTATAAGGAAGTAGAGGGTTTGTAAACTTACTTATTTTCAGCCATTAAAATGGATCTTTAAATGGGTGTCAGCCATGCCTGTAAAGAAGGCTCTGAAGAGACTGCCCCCGCCCTGTGTCTTGAGTGCTTAGAACATGCATATTTGGGGAGGCTTGTCTAGGGGGTCTGCTGACAGACTCAAGAAGGAAAAGTGAACCCTTTGACTTTTTGAATTTCAATGAGTAATTTTTAGCTGAAGCTAGAAAATAAATTGGAACCGTGAAGGAACTCTCCTTTCTAGTACTGAATATTACAGGGAACCTGTGGGTACGCTGAAGTGTTTGCTAGGCAACAAGCTGGATCCACTTGTTGGGTGGAAGAGGGAGAAATGCAGCAATAAAGAGACAGGTTGAGCCTGGTCACTGACATCTGTGGACCTAGTTCATGGAGACCAGAGAAGAAGATGAGAGTGAGTTGGCTGTCTGAAGTTCATTACCTAGCCCAAGGAAGTTAGGGTTGTTGAGAATGTGAGAAAGGCACAAATGTGATCTTACTGTCGTTTTGGTAAAAAATGGTGTATGGCTAAAGAGTCTTACGAGAGTGTCAAGGCAACAAGGGGTAGTCTGTCGTAGTTACATAGTGACCTGGCAACCTGAGGATGTTAAGAGTGAAGGGGTGATGATGCCTCCTTGTGAGCGTGCATGGTATAACATCAGGAAAAGAGTGTGTGAGGGTTGTACCCTGTCACCATATTTATGCAAACTGTATGCTGAGCAAAGCAGCTGAGAAACTGGGTTATGTCATAGCAGGGTCTGAGGATGCTCATCATCAACCAGTAGTATGCAGGTGACATAATCTTGCTTACCTAAGTGAAGAAGACTTGGAGTACTTGCCGATGAAGTTCAATGATTGCAATATGCAATATGGATCACAACAGAAAGAAGACCCAAATCCTCACATCTGGACCAAAGCTAACGTAATGATAAATGGAGAGAAGGTTGCAGGGGTAAAGGATTTTGTTTTGCTTGGAACCACACACAAGTGTCTCAGAAGCAGGAATATTGAATTAGAATGCTAAATGTAAATATATTACTCAAGATTTAAATATATTGTTTATTTATATAACTCATTAACAGTCAATTCCAACTCAAGACAAAGTTGTGTGTATCAGAAGAGCACTCTCTTCCATACAGATTTCAATGCTGCCATTCCATTCTCCAGAGTTACATGTGGGCAAAACTGAAGCTTGCAGCCTCTCAGTTCTCTTTCACAGCATCTATGATTTTCTGTTGTCACCCATTTGAGTATAAAATATGTGCTCAAATGGAAAATTAAATATATTTCAGCACACAAACACTCTGTGGTTGGCTACATCTTTTTATTTAGGACAAAATTCTCAGAGTAGCCAGAGGATGATGGGATTGTCCCAGTGGTTTGAGGCCAATTTCATAATAATGCTGATGTTATTTTATCTAACAGTCCTTCTGTTACAAACTAGCAGGATTTCCCTGCTTTTCTGCTGTAGCTTTTTGTTTGAGTCTTTTCTTTTCAATCAGTCTCTTGATCTGGGAAAGTGCTCCCATGAAAATTGATAAAAGCAAAAGTACTGCACGACTGAACATTATCACCAGCCACTGGTTTACTTTCACAAAGATTTTGACTTGCAATGCAGGATCCTTGTCAGGAGGAGGGCCACTATCAATGCTACCACCGCCTCCTTTATCTAGACATGTGGGTGGTTTCCAACCTCGGAGACAGTGACAGTTTCTTTTATTGTTACACACACCTCTGTAATTGCAAGTTGACACGTTGCAGGTAAAATTCAGGTCTTGGAAATAGGTACATGTCTGGTTATGACAGAATCTTCCTGGCCCACATGAGGCACCGTCAACTACAAGTCCCATGTATGGCTTCTCTGTCCCAAAGTGAGCATCATATCCAAAGCATGTTTCTTCTTTAATATCTTTAACGATTATTTGGCGAAAGGTAGAGTGCTCCCCTCCACCAAAGATTTCGGTGATACCCTGGCAGTGCAGCATTCCACAGAAAACATCATCTGCTTCACATTTAACAGGTTTTCCGCCGCCTTTGGTCACCTGCACCCCACAGTTTCCTACTCGGTCACCCACTTTGTTTAATGTGCTATAGCATAATGGCGAACCATCTTTCGTTTGATAGCCAAAAAGGGCTTGGCATTGCATATCACGGTCACTACAATTTCCTGCCATACAAACAGCTTTTACCGAGCAAGGTGTTCCGTCCTGGACATAAGCGTCAGGTGGGCATTCAGGTGTATGCCCGTCACAGTATTCTGGTAGATCGCAAATACCAAGTATATCTCTGCAAACACTTCCAGGAGGAAGATATTTACATTTATGGCAGCAACTTCCTCCATCACACAAACTGCCCAGGGTCATGGCACAATTGGTCCCACAACACTTATCTTGAGCACATTCTTTCAGGGAGCCACAGTCACATTCTTCCCTCTGATTTACAATCTTGTCTCCACAGCGAGGAGCTACATAAGGCATATTGTTGTATGAAGGCCGTCTATCACTCAGACAAGTGTCCCAGTGGGTAAAGCGGTGGTGGAATGCTACATATGAACAATTACTCATCGTGTCTAGAAGGCCAGGCAAAGGAGCCATGACACAGTGTGTTCTTCGAAAACAGTAGCAACCTGACGTATCATGGGAAACCCCTACGCCATGAGCTACTGCGTGTGCTGCAATACATGCAGACAGAAACAGGTGTTTATCTCTTATATATACATATCCTGCTCCCCAGTTGGGATTGCATAGTGAATTGGGGAAGCAAAAATAGGTGATGCCTCCAATGGGTTCTCCTGTAAGAAGCAATGACATAGAATGGTCTCCAATTACTTTACTTATTGAGGTGTCCTTCCACAAGCCATACTGTTCAACTACGTCTGAAGCACCCCCATAACTATAGTAGTTTGCATCCCTATCAGTCCATATGCAAAGGATCTGTACATAAGAACATAGATGCATAGTTCCATAAATGGTATCAATTATGCTGTTCATAATCATGATTGATTCTACTACACGTGTTGAATTTTCGTCATTTTTTTCATATAAATTTTTTGTCACTGAGATGTGAAAACCTAAATATCTCCTGTGGCCAACCCACAGATACACAGGCCCTGCTCTAGGAGTTTCAACAAGTTCCTGCTCTTCCAGTGCTTGCTTCATACCTTCTTCTTCGATCGTACACCTTTCAACCCTTTGCGATGCTTCCTCTAAAACAAGGTTGGAAACCACATGTTCAAATGTGGAGGAAGCCTCCAGCGGTTTGATTTCATAAGTGAGGTCATCCACCTGCAGCATACCTCGCAGGCCCCCATTGCAGGTGTCCAGTGTGGCCATGGATCCAGGAACGCCTTCGAGGTAGCTGAAGTAGTAACAGTCTCGCGGGACATAGGGGTGATCTTCCTGCATGGCACCTTGGTCGTTGTTGGTAACAACCAGAAAATGTCTTGGCAGCAAGGTCCTTTTAACCTTCATATGAATCACATGCCTTCGGCCCTGGAAACGTATACTATAGGAGAGTTGGTCTCTCCTGTCAGCTCCACTCACCTTATGGTGCACCTTTCTGGGAATCACAATTTCAGAAGAAGTGAAGCGCCATCCTAGTGGGCCACGGGAGCTGTACACAGAGGATAGGCATGCCCAAAGTACCATCAGCAAGAGAGGACGTCTCCAGAGGACCAGGGCCCAGGCACACTCCATGAGGGAGGAACACTGGAACCACTGGAAATCGATCAAGTAGTATGCCAGCTAAACTGTCCCTGAGTAGGAAATGTCCCAGCAAAGCAGTGCTATGGAGAGAAGTGAGACTTGGGATACTGCCCTCTGAGAGAAGGGTGAGGGGCATGTTTATGACATAACAGTGAATGCATGCCCATTAAAGGGCACTGGGATTATTGAGCTAGGCATTTGGGGAGAAGGTCCTAGAAATGGAAGAAGTAAGAAAATTGTGGAATATTGAATATGTATGTGAGCCAAAGGTCCCTCATGCTCTAGCTGATGTCACAAGGGAATAATAAATGTGTTTGTCATGACTTTAGAACAGATCAATCTGTTTTTCTCACAAACTATGCTGACTAGAGTTTACATCCTTTGGACATGTTATCTGGAGAGATCAGCCCCTGGAGCAGCACAGCATGCTTGGTACGGAGAAGGACACAGAAAATGAGAAAGGCCCTCGACAGGCTGGACTGACACAGTGGCAGCAGTGATGGGCTGGGCCATGGGAACAGTCGGTGGATGGCTCAGGACTGGGCAGTATTTCCTTCCGGTGGACATAGGTCATCACGGCTCACAACGCCTTGATGGCACCTGACAACAACGTGGTGTGTAAGTCCTCGTTCTACTCACCTGCTCTGATTTTTATCATACTGTGGAGGTGGCATGCTTTCATTTCCTCTAACAAACGGAAGTCCGGGGTTTCCTTTAGTGCAGCAGTTCTTAACCTGTGGGTGTGGCACTTTGAGGTTCAAATGACCCTTTCATAGTGCTTCACCTGCTTCATAACATTAGCAAAATTACAGTTATGAAGTAGCAACAAAAATAATGTTACGGTTGGGGGGTCACTGCAACATGAGGGACTGTATGAAAGGGTCGCAGCAATAGGAACGTTGAGAGCCACTGCTTTAGTGGGACTTCGTATGACATCAGACTTGGTCTATTCTCAAAAGGTACAAGAAATACATCCTCCTTTCTTCCCCTGATTTCTATCACTTTGTGAAATTCTTTATGTGTTCCCACCAATGGTCATCTCTACCCCACCGAGCTACAGGATCATCTACACTGTGAAATGCTAGCAATGTCCATCCTATTTGCACCCGTTCAGGAAATACAATCTGGAAACGCAGTGGCCCTGTAAGCCGCTTAGAGGGATGCCACAAACAATACACAAAGAAGCAAAGAGAGAATCTTGAGTCCCTTACACCAACCAGGTCAAAGACGAGATAGGTGGGGGGGGGGGGGTGAATCATCACATTCTAACCTTTCTAACCTGTTGAAAACAATTTCATTTTCTTAAATAAATTTTTATTTGCTTAGTTGGGGCCTTACATTTCAGATAACCTATTTGGTATTCAACACTTTTAACTATGTATCAACACCCCTCTCCCACACCTCTCTGGAAAAAAAAAGTAATAACTTACCCTATCCTTTTCCTGTGGTTTCTCGTCTCTCTCTTGTGGAGTACTAAGTTAATACCTGTCAACCCTATAGCTGATTGCTTCACATTTCCTCCCCATTTCCCTCCTCTCCTTTGGTAACCATCGAAGTCCTTCTCTAGTAAGAAAATTTTTTTCTTTTTTTTAAAGTGTGTATATGTTCTCTGTGTGTTTTATAACACTGGTCTCATACAATATTTGTCCTTTTGTGATTGATTAATTTCACTCGGCATAAAGATCTCCAGGTCCATGAGTCCTATCCACTGCTTAGAAGTTTTATCCTTTTTAAAATAATAATTAATATACAAGTGTGATGTGTTTTTTTATTTACCAATGTGTTTAATCCATGCTTTAAAATAAACCCCAACATCTAGTTCTTTTGATACATACTCCATACATCATAAGCTCAATGGTGCAATTATATCAAGAAGACTTGCATATTCATAATCCATTTAAAACATTTTATTCCTCCTTGTACTCTCTGTTATTAGTCCCCACCCACCCATTTCCACCCACGTTCCCTGCCATACTCCCAAGGAACCATTAATCCAGTTGCTTTTTCTATAGATTCTCCATACCTGGCTTTCATATACCAAAAAACATCCAAAAGCAAAGATTGAAAGAGCTAAAAAATAATAATAATAAAATAAAAGAGAAATACTTAAATCGAAAAGGAATTTTACATTCACTCAGATTTGAAGGTAACCCTGAGAAACAGTTGTTGATCATGAACAAGCAAACAGAACATAAGGTTATTTAAGCCTTAGGCCAATCTCTGGGAGTCTCTTTTGACTACTAGATAGCAGAACCTAACCTGTTGGTCACTAAAACTCAGCCAAATAAAAGAAGACTCTCAAATGTATCTGGTCCTTCCTGGTTACATCAGTATCCAACCACTATAAAAACTTCATGGGGACTACATTAAGTAAAATCACTTAGGCTAACTTCATTAAGTAAAATAACTTGTGCTACAGTCGTATTTTCTTTGAAAGTCTTAACGTGCCTGCACCTCCCTGATAAATTCATCCTTCTCATTATTGAAGAGTCAGGAAGAGTTCAGAAGATAATCATACAAAAATCACTAGGATTCCTGTATACCAATAAAGAGAGCTCGGAAATCGAAATCACAACACAATACCACTTACACTACCCACACAAAAGATGAAATAGTTAAGAGTACAGCTAACCAGGGACGCAAAACTCTTAAAGAGAACTCTAAAGCACCACTATAAGAAACTAAATGGGACCTACTTAAATGGAAGTGTATTTCATGTTCATAGATCTGAAGTCTTACAGTGTGAAAATATCAGCAGACCCGGCAAAACACCCGCTGCCATCAAGTCAATTATGACTCGCTGAACCTTGGGAAAACCTCGTCTTTATCATAAAGCAATCTATAAATACACCACAATGGTAATGTGTATCTTAGCTTTGACTTCAGAGAAGTAGACAAATGAATTACTAACTTGATATAGAGACAGAGAAACCCAGGGTAAGTGAAGAACTCCTTAAGTAGAACAAAGGAGGAGGCCTCTAATTTATCCACGCCAGATCCTCCTACACAGCTATAGCAGTTAAAACGTTCTGGAACTCGTACAATGATACATACATACACTAATGAAACAGAGAACCAGAAATAAATCCATCCACCTACACACAAGTAAACCTTTGAAAGAGGGCCCAAACAATTAAATATGAAAGAGGTAATCTCTTTAACAAATGATACTGGCAAAATTGGATCTCCGTTGGCAGAAGAGTCAACGAGGTACCATAATTCACCCCAATATAAAAACAAACTCAAGATGGAGCAGAAATTTAAATGCAATCTTAGAGCTATCAAAATGATCAATGAGAAAACAGAGACCAATGTAAGGCACTGTTTCAGGGCAGAGAACACTATCAAGTACAGCAAAGGAAGCACATGCAGTAGAAGATAAAAAAGATGCGCACAGCTTACCAAAATAAAACAATTGTGTAAGAAAAAGACATCATTACAGAATAAAAAGATAATCTGAAGAATGGGAAGGAAATGTTGTCAATGACTTAAAGGGCAAGGGACTTGTCTCTAAAAGCTGTAGAGAACTGTAATTCCTCAGTGAGAAAAAGATGAATAACCAAATTCTTAAAAATTCAAAAGACACGAAAAATTCACAAATGATGACTTTGTGATAGTTAAAAAACGTGATAAAATGGGGGATTCCGGGAAGATGGCAAATGAGTAACCTATCAGAGAGACTCCTGTAGATATCAGCCCAGGAGAGTTACTAACAGGGTAATGCAACACTGCTGGATCACAGGAGGAGCATCATAAAGATAAGTAGGCACAGACCCACAAGGTTTTGAGGGGCTGGGGGCTTTTGGTTTATGGCACTGGAGGTCGGCCAGGGTCTGACTTTAGCCCAGTCATTGTGTTGGAAGGAGCCGGGACCATTTGGATCAAGCACAGGGGCTTTATATCAACACAGTCACTGTTTGCCGCTGCCTCAGAGCAGGGCTTAGGGCTCAGCTATAATGTTACTTTAGTTTCCCTTTCTTCTCTCCATCCCCCCACAGTGTCAGCGGGCTTAGTGTTTTCCCACTTTCCCCCCACTCTTTGTCTCCTCCCTGCTCCCTCACACACCACTGTGGACCTTCAGACCAATTCCACTAGCCTAGGGCATTTACGCCTGCTCTCCACCCACTTAGATGAGCTCCACCCTGTGCATTTTAGCCTGAGACTGGGCAAAGTTCACCCGCCCTCCACCAGCGGATATTCCGCCCAACTTCTTCCTGGGGAATTCCTGCCAGTGTGGCTGGGGGAGCTCCTATTTGTCCTCTGTGGACCCATGTGACTGAGGGAACTTCCTGCGGTCTACCTTAGTGCTTCACATGGCCTAAGGCAGCTCAGCCAACACTTGCCAAAGTTCCACGCTGCTGCAGAAACCTCTGCCCAACCTCTGCAATGAGCTAGCTAATCAGGGAAATTCTGCCTACCATTCACAGTGTTCTACACCAATGCAGGCAACCTACCAGCCTTCTGGGGCCCTCACCTTGAGAGTGAAGCCACAGGAGGGTAAAGTGGTAGGCTAATCCAATAGTAAAATTAGCTGCAGGCAGTTTGGGCAATTAGTATTTTTTTCCGAAGGTATTAGACTCATGAGTGTCATTGCTAAAGTTCTTTTCCCAGTGCGTTCGCTCTCTTGTTACTCTCTAGGTGAATTCTTTCAATGTACATAGATTTTCTATCTTCAATTTATCCTACTTGTCAATTTGTGCCTCCTTTGTTTTTGTGTCCCTTCCTATTTCTGATAGCTATGTATTCCCTGTGCAAAAGTTCTCAAGTTGGTCCCAATTTCCTCATTGATGGCCTTAAGAGTTTGGGCTTTTACCTTGAGGTCTGAGATCCACCTGGAGTTTATTCTTGTGCATGGAGTGAGATAGGGTTTTAATTCATTTTTATGCAGGTAGTTATCCTTTTTCTCCAGCACCACCTGTTGAAGAGGGCATCTGATTCCCATTGGATATTTTGGGGGCCCTTTTCAAAGATCAGCTGTTCATATGCTGATGATTTTATTTCTGGGTTTTCGGGTCTTTTCCATTGGTCTGAGTAGCTGTCTTTATACCAATACCATGTGATTTTGACCACTGTGGCTATATAGTATGTGCTATGGTCAGGTAAAGCATACCCTCCCACTGTGTCCTTCTCCTTGAGGAGTACTCCGCTAATTCTGTGCTACTTCCCTCTCCATATGAAGTTGATCATCAGCTTGTCCATTTCTTTGAAGAAAGACGAAGGTAAGTGTATCGGATTGTATTATATTTACCATATATACTCGAATATAAGCCGACCCAAGTATACGCCGAGGTACCTAATTACCTGAGGAACCAGAGAAACTGACTGACTCAAGTATAATACTAGGATGGAAAATGCAGAAGCTAATGGTGAGTTTCAATAATCAAAACAAATGAAAATAAAGTTACTAAAAATTGAGACATCAGTGGGGTAATGTATTTAAATATTTATTTTAAATAAAAAACATAAATAAAAGGACAAGTCATTTAACATTAGTAAACCAGCACAGTAAGTGGAAAATAGGTTCAACAAAAACAATAAGGTATCAACAATGATATCTTAAGAGTACTATTCCCTGAGTTCAATCAGCAACCAAGCTAAAATGTAAAGAGTTAAAATCCTTCAAAACTGGATTCCTCATCATCGTCTGTATCCCAATGCAGAGCTTCAGGTGGTGTGAGGTCATCATAGACGCTGTCCTCACTGAGATCGCTGTCATCACCATTACTGCTGTCATTTTCATACAAAGCGCAGTCTTCACTGCCATCCTTAGCATTACTAATACTCCATTTGTGGAAGGCATGTCGCACCTTGTCTTCTGGAATGTCTTCCCATGCATCTCAAACCCACTTTGCTATTAACTCTATGTCAGGCTTCATGAGATTTCCTCCTTTTGTTGGTCGGGCTTGACCAGATGACACCCGTTCATTCCACATCCTTCGCACACGTGTATTCAAAGATACACGTCATAGGACGGCTCTGATCGATTAGATGTGAGTAAACAAACATTCAAAAGCCCTGCAGCGTCAGCGGGCTTTGAATGAACAGCAGAGCAATGGTTCACCCACGAGATAACGGGCGCTCGTCCCTTTGCCTCTGAGGGTCCTCCGTGAGATGTTATACCTCGCTGGGGTACCACTGTCCCGTGGATAAGCCAAACCCCAGTTGTTCAGCAGTTTTTTTTGTGCTGATAAACTCGGCTTATACACAAGTATATATGGCATAGTGCCTTGGATACAACTGACATCTTGACTATATTGAATCTTCCAATTCACGAGCATGAGATAGTCTTCCATTTGTTGAGGTCACTCTTGGTTTCTTGTAACAGTGTTCTGTAGTTTTCCTCATATAACTCTTTTGGTTTTTTTCATCAGGTATATCCCGAGATATTTCTATTTGTGTTTAGTTGTTGTGACGTGTACCACCTTTTTTTTTGTTTTTTAAAATTTCTTCTGTGGTCTTATCCCATGTGTATTGCAGTCCGATGGTCTTCTGTTTGTTGATCTTGTATCCTGCTACTCTCCTAAGCTCCTCTATTGCTTCCAGTCCTCCCCGTGTGGAGCTTTTGGGATTTTCCACATATAAAATCATATCATCTGCAAATAACGAGTTTCACCTCTTCCTTCCCCAGACAAATACCTTTTATGTCCTTTCTTTGCCTAATGCTGTTAGCTAAAACCTCCAATACCATGTTAAATAAGACTGGGGACAAGGGGCATCCTTGTCTGGTCCCCCTTTTCAGTGGGATTGTGTTCGTCTCTTCTCCATTGACTACCACGCTAACTCTTGATTTTTTTAAAATATAGCTCGCATTGTCTTGCGGAAGTTTCCTTCCATTCCTATCTTTTTGAGTGTCTTAAACAGGAATTGATGTAAGATGTTGCTGAATGCTCTCTCCGTATCTATCGATATTATCATGTGGTTCTTATAGTTTTTCATGTCCATGTGGCAAGCGATACTAATGGGCTTTCATATGTTGAACCATCCCTGCATCTCTGGAATGAATTCCACTTGGTCATGGTGAATTATTCGTTTTACATACTTTTGTATTCTATTGGCTAGTATTTTGTTAAGGATTTTTGCATCGATGTTCTTTAGGGACACTGGTCTGTAGTTCTCAATTTTTGTGGTATCCTTGCCGGTTTTAGTACCGGTGTTATACTAGCTTCAGAGAAGGAGATCAGGAGTTTGCCATCTTTTTCTATGTTCTGGAAGATTTTGCGTAGGATTGGTGTTAGTTCTTTCCTGAATGCTTGGTAGAATTCTCTTGTGAAGCCAACTGTTCCAGGGGATTTTTGTTTGGAATCCCTTGATAACCTTGTCTATTTCTTCTATTGCTATGGTTCTGTTGAGATTCTTGACATCCATTGGGATAGTCTAGGGAGGGATTGTTTTTCCAAGAATTTGTCTATGTCTTCCAAGTTGTTGAATTAATTGCAGTACAATCCTTCATAGTACTGTTTAATTATCCTTTTGATTTCATTAGGGTCTGTTGTAATGTCCACTCTTTCATCCCTCATTCTTGGTATTGAAAGTTGTTCCCTCCTTTCTTTGGTTAGGTTTGCCTGCGGTCTGTCGATTCTGTTAATCCTTTCCAGGAATGAACATTTAGCAGCATTCATTTTATTCATAGTTTTCTTATTTTCCCTCTACTGAATCTCAGCCCTGCTTTTTAGTATTTCTTTTCTTTTGATATGTGTCGGATTGTCCTGCTGACTCTACTATAGTTGTTGATAATTTTGTGCCAGCATATCAATCATGAGTCTTACTTCCTTTTTCAGGTGTCCATGTATTGCTATAAAACTTCCTCTGATAACTGTCTTTGCTGTGTCCCATAATTTTTGGTACATCGTGTTCTCATTTGCGTTGGTTTCTGAAATTTCCTGATTTCATCTCTGATCTCTGCCAGTTCGCACTCCTTTTGCATCAGAGAGTTATTCATCCTCCGATTATTTGCTCTTGTTTTCTTCGTCTTCCTTTTGTTGATTTCCAGCCTTATGTCACAGTGGACAAAGAGGTCTGTATGATACCAACGTGCTTAAATTTATGTAGATTCACCTTATGCCCCAGTATGTTGTCTATCTTCAAATATGGGCCATGCAGGCTTGAAAAGAATGAAAATATTTTGTATTTGGATGAAAAGCTCTGTAAATATCTATCAGGTCAAATTGTCTAATTGTAGTATTCAGATCTCTAGCCTCCCTGTTGAATTTCTTTCCCTGTGATCTATCTTTCTCAGAGAGTCCTGTATTGAAGTTACCCATTATAATTGTTCAGACTGTGATTTCTTTTTTCATGTTTCAGAGTGTTTGGTTGACATATTCACCGTGTCTCTCATTCTGGAAATATATGTTTACAATGCTTAGTGGTTCTTTGTCTACCATTCCCTTGAGTAGTATTTAGTGTCCCACCTTATCTCTCTCTTTTTAAAAAATCATTTTATTGGGGTCTCAAACAATGGTTACCACTATCCATCCATCCATCCATCCATTGTGTCAAGCACATTTGCACATTTGTTGCCATCATCTCTCTCAAAACATCTGCTTTCCACTTGAGCCCCTGGCATCAGCTCCTCATTTTTCCACTCCCTCCCTGAGGACCCCTCCCTCATGAACCCTTGATAATTTACAAGTCATTATTATTTTGTCTTTTCTTACACTGTCCAAAGTCTCTCTTCATCCACTTTTCAGTTGACTGACCTCAAGAGAGAAGGTTATATCTAGATCCATGTATTCGGTTCCCCATTTCACCAACTTCCCTCCACCCTCCTGCTATCACTGCTCTAACCACTGAACCTTAAGGGTTCATCTGTCCTGTATTCCCTGTGTTTACTGTTCCCATCTGTACCAGTATACATCCTCCAGTCCAGCTGGATTTCTGAGGGAGAGTTGGGATCATGATAGTTGGAGGGAGGAAGCATATAAGAACTAGAAGTGTGCTTGCTTCGGCGGCACATATGCTAAAATTGGAAGGGTCTAGAGAAGATTAGCATGGCCCCTAGTGGGAAAAGTAAGAACTAGAGGAAAGTTGTATGTTAGTCGTTGCTACATTGCCCTTGACTGGCTTGACTCCTTCCCGAGACCTTTCTGTAAGAGGATGTCCAGTTGCCCACAAATGGCTTTTGGGTCCCCACTTTGCACTCTCCCTCATTCATAATGTTGTAATTTTTGTTTCTTGATGCTTGATACCTAATCCCTGCGACACATCGTGAACACACTGGCTGGTGTGCTTCTTCTATGTGGGCTTTAATACTTCTGTGTTGGATGGCCGCTTGTTTACCCTCAAACCTTTAAGACCCCAGATACTATATTTTTTGATAGCCGGCACCATCAGCTTTCTTCACCAAACTTGCATATGCCCCCATTAATCCTTAGCAATCATATTGGGAAGTTGAGCACACATATGATTATTCCTTCTTTGATACCTGAAACCTGATCCCTTTGACACCTCATGATTAAACAGGCTGGTCTCCATCTTCTGCGTGTGCTTTGTTGCTTCTCAACTAGATGGCCAATTGTTTATCTTCAATCTTTCGAGACTCCAGACACTATATCTTTTAATAGCTGGGCACCCTCAGCGTTCTTCACATTTGCTTATGCACCCATTTGTCTTGAGCGATCGTTAGGAAGGTGAGCATCACGGAATGCAGGTTAATAGAACAAAGTGTTCTTGCATTGAGGGAGTACTTGAATCGAGGCCCTGTGTCCATTTGGTAGCTTAGTATTAAACTTATAATTATATGCACATAGATTTGTTTCCTCATCCTCATAAATAAATATATTTACATATGTATATGCCTCTATTTAGACTTTTATAAATAACCTTTACCCTCTAATGCTTTTCTATTTCTTTTTACTTTCTTCTTGTACCACTATCATGCTTAGCCTTGATTTGGGTTTCAGCATTTCCTCCAACTTACACTACCCTTGCTCAAGCCCTCCCAGACCTTTTACACCCTCCTCGCCACCGATTTTCGACCACTCATTCCCTTGTACTTGAGTTTGTTAACACCACTTCCTTCCTCCCACCCCATACCCCCTCTCCCTTGTCAATCTGAAAACACTCGGCATGGTTCTTTTCTCCTCCAGACTGTTTATCCAGGTATGCTCTCTTCTTGATTCACTCCATTTTGGGGGGTTCAGACTGTGCTGCTTCCCCACCATGTGACTCCAGAGATGTCCTCTGTCGCACTCCGCTCCAGTACAGGGACAGCGTGACACGTGCTTTAGTCATTTGCCCAGTCCTGTCTTTGTCCCATTTGCCCCCAGAAGGGACTTCATCCTCTGAGCATTGTGTGCCAGCGTGGAGCCCAGTCTGACTCTTTCTCTTCCTCCCTGATAGCCTCCCTCCATGCGGGTGTGGCATGCTGGGCCCTCTCCCCAACCTGCTGTTCGCCAAAACCACTTCTATGGAGGGGGTCAGTTTGTTTCTGGTTGGGGCCAGCCCTGTAGCCCTCTCTTTTCATGCATTCTTCCTTATGACCATGCTGTCCTCACGGTTTGGTGCTTCATGGTAGGGTCTGCATGCCCCTTCCAAGTTCTGTGGAGACAAGACCAGTACTCTCCCCCTGGGTGGATTAGTGCCCTGCTCCCTCGATTATCATTTCACTTTCAACACCCCCCCCACCTTCTTCTCCCTCCACCCTCCATCATTTTCCTTTTACTGTGTTGGAACAACATGTACCACCTTGGGTTTGGTTCAAGCTCCTCCAACTTCCTTGTATCTCAACCCAATTGTTATGATATAAGGGGCTACTCTTCTATACCTATCATGCTGATTCCACTTACCTCAGTGGACTCATGTGTACTTCTTTCATGATTGCTGACTTTGCTTAGCATAATTACCTCCAACTTTTCCCATGAAAAGACGTGCTTCATGTGCTCATCAGTGCTTTTTAGTGACGCATAGTACTCCATTGTGTGTATGTGCCAGTTTACTGATCCACTTGTCTACCGATGGAAATTTAAATTGTTTCCCAATCTTTGCAATTGTGAGTTGCACTGCAATAAACACTGGAGTGCATACAACTGTTCTTGGTTTATTTCTTACCTCTTCTGGGTACATACCCAGTAGAGGGATAGCTGGGTCATAAGGTAGCTCAATTTCCATCTTCTTTAAGTATTGCCAGGCTTCTTCCATAGCGGTCATACATATATATCTACAGGACCACCAGGCTTGTAGGAGAGTTCCCATCTCATCACATCCCCTCCAACATCTTTTGCTCTCTGATTTTCTGATTTGGGCCAGCCTCAAAGGTGTTACCTGGTAACTCATGGGTGTTTTGATTTGCATTTCTCTGATGGCTAGCGATCGGGAGCATTTTCTCATGTGTTTATTGGCCTAATCAAACTTCTTTTCGGATCTTTTTCCCACTTCTTCAAAGGGTTAACTGTTTTCGTCTTCAAAGTTCGGCTAGCTCCCTTCCCTCTCACACACAGCCTGAGTGTCGGAGATGGCTGGGCATGGGCCTATGATCCAGCGTCATCCATTTTTAGGGCTAGTTGATTCAGCAGGTGAGTTGCTACACACTCTTCAGTGGATTCCAACTTCCATGACCACTGCCCTGCTCCTCCTTATCTCTTTCTATCGTTTTCACTTTGAGGTCACTTTTATCTGAGATTAGGATTGCAACTCCTGCTCTTTTGCTGTTTGCTTGGTATGCCTTTCTCCATCCTTTGATTCTTGGCATAATTTTGTCTGTAGTCTTGAGATGTGTCTCCTACAGGCAGTAGATTGATGGGTTGTGTTTTCTAAGCCAGTCTTCTCCCCTCAGTCTTTTAATGCCTGAGTTGAGTCCATTGATATTCAGGGTCATTACCTCAATCTGTGGACTCTGTGATGTCATCTTATATCTTTTGTGTTGGGTGATTTCCTACCTGCCTTTCTTATTAGTGTGTTGTGCTTGCGTGCGTGTGCCTTCTTTCCACCCCTAAGCCAATGTTATCTTGGGGTCTGTTTTCTCCTTATTGCCCTCTGGGTGAGATTGTTCTATGTGGCGGTCTCTTATTTACCGTTGGTGAGTGTTGTTCTTCTGCCCATACGGGGTCGGCAGGGATCTTTTGTAGCGCTGGGTTTCATCTAACATATTCTCTGAGTTTTTCCTTGTCTTGGAAGACTCTTACTTCTCCATTGATAATTTGGTTGGGTAGAGGATTCTTGGGTTTGCACTAGTTTCCTTCAATTTGTGGAGTATGTTACTGCACTCTCTCCTCTTCTTCATAGTTTCTGCTGATAGGTCTCAGCATATTCTTATTTGGGAACTTTTATATGTGATTGCTTTTTTTTTCCCTAGCTGCTCTCATGATTTTCTCCTTTTCCTCAAAGTTGGATAGTTTAACTCTTATATGGCTTGGTGACTTCTTCTTGGGATTCAGACTACCTGGCGTTCTTTCAGCCTCCCAAATGGTTGCCTGGTTTTCTTTCATTAAGCTGGGGGAGTTTTCCTCCAAGAATTCTCTCACTATTGTTGCAGATGACTTCTTTGCTGTGTCTTCCTCTGATAATCAAATTATCCTGATGTTGTTCCTGTCACAGCATCAAAAATAACTCTTACGTGTTCTTCAGCTTCTCTGATGATCTTATTAGATTTTTGTTCGTGTTTGCTAAAGTCGCCTTGGCTGTCCTCCAAGTCACTGGTGCAGTTCTTTGCTTCCTCCTGTTGATTCTTGAGGTCCATGAGTCTGCTATTGGTTTTTGTTATCTCCTCTGTAAGATCTTGTATTTCCATTTAGTATATGGACTTTATCTCCTCCATCATTTCATCCTTTTTCTATATCGTTTCCCTCATAACCTGTGTGACTCCAAGCAGCATTATGAATATTTCTTTCTGTCACAGATCAATGTCTGCTTTTCTATGCTCGTCATTAAGTTCAGGACATCTTCTGCCATTGCCTTTTGTTTCTCCTGTTGTTGTTGTTGACGTCGTTGAGGCTCATTGCTGTTTGCATTCCATTGTTTTAGAGGAGCCAGGTGCCACTTTCCAGGGAGTCAAAGAGCACTGGCTATCTCTGGGAGACCCATAGGAGTGCTTCTTCAAACAGCCTGCAGCTAATTTCACTATTGGATTAGCCTACCACTTTACCCTCCTGTGGCTTCACTCTCAAGGTGAGGGCCCCAGAAGGCTGGTAGGTTGCCAGCATTGGTGTAGAACACTGTGAATGGTAGGCAGAATTTCCCTGATTAGCTAGCTCATTGCAGAGGTTGGGCAGAGGTTTCTGCAGCAGCGTGGAACTTTGGCAAGTGTTGGCTGAGCTGCCTTAGGCCATGTGAAGCACTAAGGTAGACCGCAGGAAGTTCCCTCAGTCACATGGGTCCACAGAGGACAAATAGGAGCTCCCCCAGCCACACTGGCAGGAATTCCCCAGGAAGAAGTTGGGCGGAATATCCGCTGGTGGAGGGCGGGTGAACTTTGCCCAGTCTCAGGCTAAAATGCACAGGGTGGAGCTCATCTAAGTGGGTGGAGAGCAGGCGTAAATGCCCTAGGCTAGTGGAATTGGTCTGAAGGTCCACAGTGGTGTGTGAGGGAGCAGGGAGGAGACAAAGAGTGGGGGGAAAGTGGGAAAACACTAAGCCCGCTGACACTGTGGGGGGATGGAGAGAAGAAAGGGAAACTAAAGTAACATTATAGCTGAGCCCTAAGCCCTGCTCTGAGGCAGCGGCAAACAGTGACTGTGTTGATATAAAGCCCCTGTGCTTGATCCAAATGGTCCCGGCTCCTTCCAACACAATGACTGGGCTAAAGTCAGACCCTGGCCGACCTCCAGTGCCATAAACCAAAAGCCCCCAGCCCCTCAAAACCTTGTGGGTCTGTGCCTACTTATCTTTATGATGCTCCTCCTGTGATCCAGCAGTGTTGCATTACCCTGTTAGTAACTCTCCTGGGCTGATATCTACAGGAGTCTCTCTGATAGGTTACTCATTTGCCATCTTCCCGGAATCCCCCATTTTATCACGTTTTTTTAACTATCACAAAGTCATCATTTGTGAATTTTTCGTGTCTTTTGAATTTTTAAGAATTTGGTTATTCATCTTTTTCTCACTGAGGAATTACAGTTCTCTACAGCTTTTAGAGACAAGTCCCTTGCCCTTTAAGTCATTGACAACATTTCCTTCCCATTCTTCAGATTATCTTTTTATTCTGTAATGATGTCTTTTTCTTACACAATTGTTTTATTTTGGTAAGCTGTGCGCATCTTTTTTATCTTCTACTGCATGTGCTTCCTTTGCTGTACTTGATAGTGTTCTCTGCCCTGAAACAGTGCCTTACATTGGTCTCTGTTTTCTCATTGATCATTTTGATAGCTCTAAGATTGCATTTAAATTTCTGCTCCATCTTGAGTTTGTTTTTATATTGGGGTGAATTATGGTACCTCGTTGACTCTTCTGCCAACGGAGATCCAATTTTGCCAGTATCATTTGTTAAAGAGATTACCTCTTTCATATTTAATTGTTTGGGCCCTCTTTCAAAGGTTTACTTGTGTGTAGGTGGATGGATTTATTTCTGGTTCTCTGTTTCATTAGTGTATGTATGTATCATTGTACGAGTTCCAGAACATTTTAACTGCTATAGCTGTGTAGGAGGATCTGGCGTGGATAAATTAGAGGCCTCCTCCTTTGTTCTACTTAAGGAGTTCTTCACTTACCCTGGGTTTCTCTGTCTCTATATCAAGTTAGTAATTCATTTGTCTACTTCTCTGAAGTCAAAGCTAAGATACACATTACCATTGTGGTGTATTTATAGATTGCTTTATGATAAAGACGAGGTTTTCCCAAGGTTCAGCGAGTCATAATTGACTTGATGGCAGCGGGTGTTTTGCCGGGTCTGCTGATATTTTCACACTGTAAGACTTCAGATCTATGAACATGAAATACACTTCCATTTAAGTAGGTCCCATTTAGTTTCTTATAGTGGTGCTTTAGAGTTCTCTTTAAGAGTTTTGCTTCCCTGGTTAGCTGTATTCTTAACTATTTCATCTTTTGTGTGGGTAGTGTAAGTGGTATTGTGTTGTGATTTTGATTTCCGAGCTCTCTTTATTGGTATACAGGAATCCTAGTGATTTTTGTATGATTATCTTCTGAACTCTTCCTGACTCTTCAATAATGAGAAGGATGAATTTATCAGGGAGGTGCAGGCACGTTAAGACTTTCAAAGAAAATACGACTGTAGCACAAGTTATTTTACTTAATGAAGTTAGCCTAAGTGATTTTACTTAATGTAGTCCCCATGAAGTTTTTATAGTGGTTGGATACTGATGTAACCAGGAAGGACCAGATACATTTGAGAGTCTTCTTTTATTTGGCTGACTTTTAGTGACCAACAGGTTAGGTTCTGCTATCTAGTAGTCAAAAGAGACTCCCAGAGATTGGCCTAAGGCTTAAATAACCTTATGTTCTGTTTGCTTGTTCATGATCAACAACTGTTTCTCAGGGTTATCTTCAAATCTGAGTGAATGTAAAATTCCTTTTCGATTTAAGTATTTCTCTTTTATTTTATTATTATTATTTTTTAGCTCTTTCAATCTTTGCTTTTGGATGTTTTTTGGTATATGAAAGCCAGGTATGGAGAATCTATAGAAAAAGCAACTGGATTAATGGTTCCTTGGGAGTATGGCAGGGAACGTGGGTGGAAATGGGTGGGTGGGGACTAATAACAGAGAGTACAAGGAGGAATAAAATGTTTTAAATGGATTATGAATATGCAAGTCTTCTT
This sequence comes from Tenrec ecaudatus, assembly GCF_050624435.1. NCBI lineage: Eukaryota > Metazoa > Chordata > Mammalia > Afrosoricida > Tenrecidae > Tenrec > Tenrec ecaudatus. Next base: position 34,019,502 of record NC_134543.1, read on the forward strand.
GATATAATTGCACCATTGAGCTTATGATGTATGGAGTATGTATCAAAAGAACTAGATGTTGGGGTTTATTTTAAAGCATGGATTAAACACTTTGGTAAATAAAACACATCACACTTGAATATTAATTGTTATTTAAAAAAGGATAAAACTTCTAAGCAGTGGATAGGACTCATGGACCTGGAGATCTTTATGCCGAGTGAAATTAATCAATCACAAAAGGACAAATATTGTATGAGACCAGTGTTATAAAACACACACACAGACATATACACACTTTAAAAAAAAACAGAAAAAGATTTTCTTATCAGAGAAGGGCTTTGATGGTTACCAAAGCAGAGGAGGGCAAGGGGAGGAAATGTGAAGCAATCAGCTAGAGGGTTGACAGGTATTAACTTAGTACTCCACAAGAGAGAGACGAGAAACCACAGGAAGAGGATAGGGTAAGTTATTACTTTTTTTTTCCAGAGAGGTGTGGGAGAGGGGTGTTGATACATAGTTAAAAGTGTTGAATACCAAATAGGTTATCTGAAATGTAAGGCCCCAACTAAGCAAATAAAAATTTATTTAAGAAAGTGAAATTGTTTTCAAAAGGTTAGAAAGGTTAGAATGTGATGATTCACCCCCCCCCCCCCACCTATCTCGTCTTTGACCTGGTTGGTGTAAGGGACTCAAGATTCTTTCTTTGCTTCTTTGTGTATTGTTTGTGGCATCCCTCTAAGCGGCTTACAGGGCCACTGCGTTTCCAGATTGTATTTCCTGAACGGGTGCAAATAGGATGGATATTACTAGCATTTCACAGTGTAGATGATCCTGTAGCTTGGTGGGGTAGAGATGACCATTGGTTGGAACACATAAAGAATTTCACATAGTGATAGAAATCAAGGGAAGAAAGGAGGATGTATTTCTTGTACCTTTTGAGAATTGACCAAGTCTGATGTCATACGAAGTCCCACTAAATGAGTGGTTCTCAACGTTACTATTGCCGCGACCCTTTCATACAGTTCCTCATGTTGCAGTGACACCCCCACCCCCAACAGTAATATTATTTTGTGGCTACTTCATAACTGTAATTTTGCTACTGTTATGAATCAGGTGAAGCACTTGAAAGGGTCATTTGACCCGCAAAGGGACCGCTACCCACAGGTTAAGAACTGCTGCACTAAAGGAAACCCCGGACTTCGGTTTGTTAGAGGAAATGAAAGCATGCCACCTCCACAGTATGATAAAAATCAGAGCAGGTGAGTAGAACGAGGACTTACACACCATGTTGTTGTCAGGTGCCATCAAGGCGGATGCGAGCCGTGATGACCTATGTCCACCAGAAGGAAATACTGCCCATATCATTCTACTGCGTTATTTTCTCAAAAGGACATGGTAAGTTAAAAGTTTTTATTCATTTCCTTGGTCATTGTCCTTGGTCCATCCTGTTTGAAATGGCAAAAATTAACACGAAAAATGAGCTAAGGAGGAGAAATCGCCCCTGAAATTTTCCTCTGCAACCATGGTACTTGTGAGAATGGCTTACAGGAGGTGAAAATGCTTACCAAAGCCCGGTCCGAGCTTGGCACGGTGAGAGGGCTAAGGTCATACTTCGTATCAATGGAATAATTTAGGTAAGGATTAAGATGAGATAAATAAGGACTGAATTTGGCTGCTTTAAGAATTGAGTACAACATCTGACTGGACTAGGTTTATACTGAATTCTTCTGCTATTATTATTGATATTATGTGTAATAGGAATGATTATTGGGAAGTAGAGGGTTTATAAGCTCACTTGCTTTCAGCCATTCAAATGGATCTTTAAATGGGTGTCAGCCATGCCTGCAAAGAATGTTCTGAGGAGACTGCCCCCACCCAGTGTCTTGAGCGCTTGGAACATTCGTAGGGGTTCTGCTGACAGACTCAAGAAGGAAAAGGGAACCCTTTGACTTTTTGAATTTTAATGAGTAATTTTTAGCTGAAGCTAGAAAGTAAATTGGAACCGTGAAGGAACTCTCCTTTCTATTACTGAATATTACTGGGAACCTGTGGGTAGACTGAAGTGCTTGCTAGGCGACTAGCTGGAGTCACTTGTTGGGTGGAAGAGGGAGAAATGCAGCAATAAAGAGACAGGTTGAGCCTGGTCACTGACATCTGTGGACCTGGTTCATGGGGACCTCAGAAGAAGATGAGAGTGAGTTGGCTGTCTGAGTTCATGACATAGCCCAAAGGGGTTAGGGTTGTTGAGAATTTGAGACAGGCACAAATGTGATCTTACTGTCGTTTGGGTAAAAATGGTGTATGGTTAAAGAGTATTCTGAGAGTGTCAAGGCAACAAGGGGTAGCCTCTGGTAGTTATATAGTGTCCTTCAACCTGAGAATATTAAGAGCGAAGGGGTGAATACACAGCCTGATGATGCCTCCTTGTGTGCGTGCATGGTGTAACATCAGGAAAAGAGTGTATCACGGGTCTACCCTGTCACCATATTTATTCAAACTGTATGCTGAGCAAAGAAGCAGAGAGAGTGGATTATGTTGTAGCAGGGTCTTAGGAAGCTCATCACCAACCTGTGGTATGCAGGTCACAATCTTGCTTCCTAAGTGAAGAAGACTTGGAGTACTTGCTGATGAAGTTCAATGGTTGCAAACTGCAATATGGTTCACAATTGAAATATGACTCAAATCATCACATCTGGACAAAAGCTAAAGTAATGATAAATGGAGAGAAGGTTGCAGGGGTAAAGGATTTTGTTTTGCTTGGAACCACACACAAGTGTCTCAGAAGTAGGAATCTTGAATTAGAATACTAGATGTCAATATATTATTCATTATTTAAATATTTTATTTATATAACTCACTTAACAGTCAATTCCGAATCAAGACAAAGTTGTGTGTATCAGAAAAGCACTGTCTTCCATAGAGATTTCAATGCTGGATCCCATTCTTCAGATTTACATGTGGGCAAAACTCAAGCTTGCAGCCTCTCAGTTCTCTTTCACAGAATCTATGATTTTCTGCTGTCACCAATATGAGTATAAAATATATGCCCAAACGGAAAATTAATTATATTTCAGCACACAAACACTCTGTGGTTGGCCACATCATTTTATTTAGGATAAAATTCTCAGAGTAGCCAGAGGATGATGGGATTGTCCCAGTGGTTTGAGGCCAATTTCATAATAATGCTGATGTTATTTTATCTAACAGTTCTTCTGTTACAAATTAGCAGGATTTCCCTGCTATTGTGCTGTAGCTTATTGTTTGACTCTCTTCTTTTCTATCACTCTCTTGATCTGGGAAAGTCCTCCAAAGAGGATTGATAAGAGCAAAAGTATTGCACGACTGGACAGTACCACCAGCCACTGGTTTACATTCACAAGGATTCTGGCTCGCAATGCAGGATCCTTGTCAGGAGGAGGGCCACTATCGATGCTACCACCGCCTCCTTTCTCTAGACATGTGGGTGGTTTCCAACCTCGGAGACAGTGACAGTTTCTTTTATTGTTACACACACCTCTGTAATTGCAAGTTGACACGTTGCAGGTAAAATTCAGGTCTTGGAAATAGGTACATGTCTGGTTATGACAGAATCTTCCTGGCCCACATGAGGCACCGTCAACTACAAGTCCCATGTATGGCTTCTCTGTCCCAAAGTGAGCATCATATCCAAAGCATGTTTCTTCTTTGATATCTTTAACGATTATTTGGCGAAAGGTAGAGTGCTCCCCTCCACCAAAGATTTCGGTGATACCCTGGCAGTGCAGCATTCCACAGAAAACATCATCTGCTTCACATTTAACAGGTTTTCCGCCGCCTTTGGTCACCTGCACCCCACAGTTTCCTACTCGGTCACCCACTTTGTTTAATGTGCTATAGCATAATGGCGAACCATCTTGCGTTTGATAGCCAAAAAGGGCTTGGCATTGCATATCACGGTCACTACAATTTCCTGTCATACAAACAGCTTTTACCGAGCAAGGTGTTCCGTCCTGGACATAAGTGTCAGGTGGGCATTCAGGTGTATGCCCGTCACAGTATTCTGGTAGATCGCAAATACCAAGTATATCTCTGCAAACACTTCCAGGAGGAAGATATTTACATTTATGGCAGCAACTTCCTACATCACACAAACTGCCCAGGGTCATGATGCAATTGGTCCCACAACACTTATCTTGAGCACATTCTTTCAGGGAGCCACAGTCACATTCTTCCCTCTGATTTACAATCTTGTCTCCACAGCGAGGAGCTACATAAGGCATATTGTTGTATGAAGGCCGTCTATCACTCAGACAAGTGTCCCAGTTGGTAAAGCGGTGGTGGAATGCTACATATGAACAATTACTCATCGTGTCTAGAAGGCCAGGCAAAGGAGCCATGACACAGTGTGTTCTTCGAAAACAGTAGCAACCTGACGTATCATGGGAAACCCCTACGCCATGAGCTACTGCGTGTGCTGCAATGCATGCAGACAGAAACAGGTGTTTATCACTTATATATACATATCCCGCTCCCCAGTTGGGATTGCATAGTGAATTTTGGAAGCAATAATAGGTGATGCCTCCAACAGGTTCTCCTGTAAGAAGCAATGATATAGAATGGTCTCCAATTATTTTACTTATTGATTTGTCCTTCCACAAGCCATATTGTTCAAGCACACTTGAAATATGCCCACCACTGAAGTAGGCTGCATTCTTATTATTCCATATGCAAAGGATCTGTACATAGGAACATAGATGCATAGTTCCATAAATGGTATCAATTATGCTGTTCATAATCATGATTGATTCTACTACACGCGTTGAATTTTCGTCATTTTTTTCATATAAACTTCTTGTCACTGAGATGTGAAAACCTAAATATCTCCTGTGGCCAACCCACAGATACACAGGCCCTGCTCTAGGAGTTTCAACAAGTTCCTGCTCTTCCAGTGCTTGCTTCATACGTTCTTCTTCAATCGTACACCTTTCAACCCTTTGCGATGCTTCCTCTAAAACAAGGTTGGAAACCACATGTTCAAATGTGGAGGAAGCCTCCAGCGGTTTGATTTCATAAGTGAGGTCATCCACCTGCAGCATACCTCGCAGGCCCCCATTGCAGGTGTCCAGTGTGGCCATGGATCCAGGAACGCCTTCGAGGTAGCTGAAGTAGTAACAGTCTCGCGGGACATAGGGGTGATCTTCCTGCATGGCACCTTGGTCGTTGTTGGTAACAACCAGAAAATGTCTTGGCAGCAAGGTCCTTTTAACCTTCATATGAATCACATGCCTTCGGCCCTGGAAACGTATACTATAGGAGAGTTGGTCTCTCCTGTCAGCTCCACTCACCTTATGGTGCACCTTTCTGGGAATCACAATTTCAGAAGAAGTGAAGCGCCATCCTAGTGGGCCACGGGAGCTGTACACAGAGGATAGGCATGCCCAAAGTACCATCAGCAAGAGAGGACGTCTCCAGAGGACCAGGGCCCAGGCACACTCCATGAGGGAGGAACACTGGAACCACTGGAAATCGATCAAGTAGTATGCCAGCTAAACTGTCCCTGAGTAGGAAATGTCCCAGCAAAGCAGTGCTATGGAGAGAAGTGAGACTTGGGATACTGCCCTCTGAGAGAAGGGTGAGGGGCATGTTTATGACATAACAGTGAATACATGCCCATTAAAGGGCACTGGGATTATTGAGCTAGGCATTTGGGGAGAAGGTCCTAGAAATGGAAGAAGTAAGAAAATTGTGGAATATTGAATATGTATGTGAGCCAAAGGTCCCTCATGCTCTAGCTGATGTCACAAGGGAATAATAAATGTGTTTGTCATGACTTTAGAACAGATCAATCTGTTTTTCTCACAAACTATGCTGACTAGAGTTTACATCCTTTGGACATGTTGTCTGGAGAGATCAGCCCCTGGAGCAGCACAGCATGCTTGGAACTGAGAAGGACACAGAAAATGAGAACGGCCCTCGACAGGCTGGTCTGACACAATGGCATCAGTGATGGGCTGGGCCATGGGAACAGTCGGTGGATGGCTCAGGACTGGGCGGTATTTCATTCCGATAGACATAGGTCATCACGGCTCGCATCCGCCTTGATGGCACCTGACAACAACATGGTGTGTAAGCCCTTGTTCTACTCACCTGCTCTGATTTTTATCATACTGTGGAGGTGGCATGCTTTCATTTCCTCTAACAAACGGAAGTCTGGGGTTTCCTTTAGTGCAGCAGTTCTTAACCTGTGGGTGTGGTCACTTTGAGGTTCAAATGACCCTCTCACAGTGCTTCACCTGATTCATAACATTAGCAAAATTACAGTTATGAAGTAGCAACAAAAATAATGTTACGGTTGGGGGGTTACTGCAACATGAGGAACAGTAGGACTTCGTATGACATCAGACTTGGTCAATTCTCAAAAGGTACAGGAAAACCACCCTCGTTTCTTCCCTTAATTTCTATCCCTACGTGAAATTCTTTATGTGTTCCAACCAATGGTCATCTGTACCCCACTGAGCTACAGGATCATCTACACTGTGAAATGCTAGTAATATCCATCCTATTTGCACCCGTTCAGGAAATACAATCTGGAAACGCAGTGGTCCTGTAATACGCCGCTTAGAGGGATGCCACAAACAATACATAAAGAAGCAAAGAGAGAATCTTGAGTACCTTACACCAACCAGGTCAAAGACGAGATAGGCAGGGGGAGAAATCATCTTATTCCTACCTTTCTAACCTGTTGAAAACAATTCCACTTTCTTAAATTTTTATTGGCTTAGTTGGGGGCTTTCATTTCAGATAACCTATTTGGTATTCAACACTTATAACTATGTATCCACACCTCTCTGAAGAAAAAGTAGTAACTTACCCTACACACTTCCTGTGGTTTCTCTTCCCTCTCTTGTGGAGTACTAAGTTAATACCTGTCAACCCTCTAGCTGATTGCTTCACATTTCCTCCCATTGCCCTCCTCTGATTTGGTAACCATCAAAGTCCTTCTCTGGTAAGAAAATCTTTTTCTGTTTTTTTTTTCATGTGTGTATATGTCTCTGTGTGTGTTTTATAACACTGGTCTCATACAATATTTGTCTGTTTGGGATTGATTAATTTCACTCAGCATAAAGCTGTCCAGGTCCATGAGTGTCTTACACTGCTTTGTGGTTTCATCCTTGTTTTCAACAACCCATAATATTCAATTGTGCGTGTGTGTGTGTGTTTTATTTACCAAAGTGTTTTATCTATGATTTAAAAAACCCCAACATGTAGTTCTTTTGGTACATACTCCATACATCATAAACTCAATAGTGCAATTATATTAAAAAGCTTGTATAATCATAATCCATTTAAAACATTTTATTCCTCCTTGTACTCCATGTTATTAGGCTCCCCATATTTCCCTCCAGTACCCTGCCATACTCCCAAGGAACCATTAATCCCGTTACTTTTTCTATAGATTCTCCATTCCTGGCTTTCACGTACCAAAAAACATCGAAAAGCAAAGGCCCAAAAGAACTATCAAGACAACATGTACAAATGCGCTTGACACAATGGATGTTATTGATTGTGAAAAGAATTGTATGAGCGACTTCCGGGAAGATGGCGACGGAGTAACACACACCAGAGGGACTCCGCAGAATCCAGCCCAGTAGAGTTGCTCAGAGGGAAATTCAACGCCACTGGATCGCAGGAGGCGCATCATAAAGATAAGTAGGCTCAGATCCACGGGGTTTTGAGGGGCTGGGGGCTTTTGGCTTACCTCAGTGGAAGCCAGCTGGGGCTCGACCCTAGCCTAGCCGCTGTGTCTGCCCAAGCTGGGACCATTTGGAGCCTGTAGCAGGGCTTGGCCTCGGCACAGCCACAGTTTTCCCCTGCCTGCCTCAGGGCAGGGACAGGGCCCTTGAGACTCCACCGGCAAAGATTGGTGTTCAGCTGCATTGTTGCTTCTGTTTGCTTCTCTGCTCTATATTCCCACGCAGCCTTGGAGGGCTGCGCAGGGGCTTTTTCGGGGCACACCCACAGCTTGCCACGCCATGTGGGCTGAGCAGGGACTGAACCCAAACCCCCACAGCTCCATAGGCAGGGATCAAGCTTCAGCTACACTGCGGTGCTGGTTAACATCTCTGCTCTTTGTACCCCCACTTCTCTGGGGGCTGCTCAGCAGCTTTCTTGTGACTCTTCTTGGGGCTCAGCTGCGGATTGCCGCTGGGGCTTGGGGCAGGGAGTGGGCCCTTGCAGGTCCACAGGCAGGGAGTGGGACTCAGCTGCATAGTTGCTTTTCCTTCCCTCGCTTCCCTGTACCCCAGCACAGTCCGGTCTCACTGTTTAATTTTGCTCCCCCTCTTGTTTCTGAACTGCTCTCTCACACTCCATTGCAGACTTACGGGACACTCCCATTGCCCTAGGGCATTTGCGCCTGGGCCACACCCAGCTAGGTGAGCTCCACCCTGCATAGATAGCCCAAGGCTAGGGAAAGGCCTGCTTGCTCTCCAGGGGATACTCCTCTGACTCCTCACCAGGGAGTTCCTGCCTGTGTACCTGGGGACATAAGGCAGCTCAGCCAACACTTATCAATATTCAAACCAATAGCAGGAACTTCAGCCCAGCCCCTGTAACACTGGGGCAGGCAGCCGACCTGCCATCTGGGGCACTCCCCTGATAGGGAAGCCACAGGAAGATAAAGTGGTAGGTTGATAACCTAGCAAAATCAGCTGTAGGCAATTCAAAGAAGCAATCCTATAAGTCTCCCAGAGAGAGACTAGAAAATGGCACCTGGTCCCTCAAAAACAATTCAATGCAAACAGCCATCAGCCCCAACAACCTCAATGAAAAAAACAGGAGAAACAAAAGACAAAGGCAGAAGATGTGCTGAACATAGCAACATATATAGAAGAAGCAGACATTGAGAAGCCATACAAAAAAACTATCAGAACGCTGCTTGGAGTCATGCAGGATATGAAGGAAACAATACAGAAAAAGGATGAAACGATAGAGGAGATAAAAGCTATACACCAAAGGGAAATACAGGAGCTTAGGGAGGAAATAACGAAAAACAATAGCAAAATCATGTTCCTTGAGAATTGACTAGAGGAATCAGAGAACCGCATCAGTGTCTTGGAGGACAACCAAGCAGACTTTAATAAACGTGAACAAAAATCTAATAAGAGCATCAGAGAAGCCGAAGAAAACCTAAGAGCTATGTCTGATGCTATGAAGAGGAACAACATTAGAATTATTGGCCTACCGGAGGAAGACACAACAAAGAAGCCATCTGCAACAGTAGCGAGAGAATTCTTGGAGGAAAACTTCCCCAGCCTAATGAATGAAAACCAAGCAACCATCCAGGAGGCTGAAAGAACACCAGCACGACGGGACTCCAAGAAGAAATCACCAAGGCACATAATAGTTAAACTATCCAACTTTGAGGAAAAGTTGAAAATCATGAGAGCAGCTAGGGCAAAAAAAGCAATCACATATAAAGGTCACCACATAAGGATATGTTCAGACCTATCAGCAGAAACTATGAAAAAAAGGAGAGAGTGGAGTAACATATTCCAAAAGTTGAAGGAAAACAACGCAAATCCAAGAATACTCTACCCAGCCAAATTATCGATCAAGATCGATGGAGAAGTAAAAGTCTTGCCAGACAAGGAAAAACTCAAAAAATACGTTACAACAAACCCAGCCTTACAAAAGATCCTCGCTGACTCAGTATGGGCAGAAGAACAACACTCACCAAGCATAAAGAGACCAACACATAGAACAACTTCACCCAGACCACAACAAAGAGAAAACAGGCCCCAAGATAGCAATGGCTTAAGGATGGAAAGAAGTCAAGAATGAAACACACACAAAACACATACTAATGATAAAGGAAAGTAGGAAAACTCCCAACACAAAAGGTATAAAATGGCATCACAGAGTCCGCACATTGAGATAATAACCCTGAATATCAATGGCCTGAACTCAGGCATTAAAAGACTGAGACTAGCAGAATGGCTTAGAAAACACAACCCATCAATTTGCTGCCTACAGGAGACACATCTCAAGGCTACAGACAAAAATAGGCTGAGAATCAAAGGCTAGAGAAGGACCTACCAAGCAAACAGCAATACAAAAAAAGCAGGGGTTGCAATCCTTATCTCGGATAAAATTGACCTCAAAGTGCAAACCATAAAAAGAGATAAGGAGGGACACTATATAATGCTCAAGGGAATCATAGACAATGAACCACTAAGCATTGTAAACATATATTCCCCAAATGAGAGACCAGCTCAATACGTCAACCAAACACTCCAAAAGATTAAGAAAGAAATCACAGACTCGACAATTATAGTGGGCGGCTTCAACACACCACTCACTGAGAAAGATATATCACAGGGAAAGAAACTCAACGAGGAGACTAGGGAGCTAATCTCCACAATTAGACAATTTGACCTAATAGATATTTACAGAGCTTTTCATCCAAATATAAAAAATTTTCACATTCTTTTCAAGTCCCCATGGCACGTATTTGAAGATAGACCACATGCTGGGGCATAAGGCAAATCTACATAAATTTAAGCACATTGAAATAATACAGACCTCTCTCTCTGACCACTGTGCCATAAGACTGGAAATCAACAAAAAGAAGACAAAGAAAATAAGAGCAAATAATTGGAGAATGAATAACTCTCTACTGCAAAAGGAGTGCATACTGGTGCAGATCAGAGATGAAATCAGGAAATTTCTAGAAACCAACGAAAATGAGCACACGACATACCAAAACTTATGGGACACAGCAAAGGCAGTCATCAGAGGAAGGTTCATAGCAATACAAGCACACCTAAGAAAGGAAGAGAGACTCATGACGGATACGCTGACACAAAATTTACAAAAACTAGAGCAGAGTCAGCAGGACAACCCTACTAATAGCAAAAGAAAAGAAATGATAAAAATCAGGGCTGAGATTCAGGAGAGGGAAAATAAAAAAAACTATGGAAAAAATTAATATCGCTAAAAGTTGGTTCTTTGAAAGGATAAACAGGATCGATAGACCATTGGCAAACCTAACCAAAGAAAGGAGGGAACAAATCTCAATAGCAAGAATAAGGGATGAAAGAGGGGTCATTACAACAGACCCTAATGAAATCAAAAGGATAGTTACACAGTACTATGAAGGATTGTACTCCAATGAATTCAACAATTTGGAAGACATGGACAAATTCCTGGAAAAACAATCCCTCCCTAGACTATCCTCAGTGGACATCAAGAATCTCAACAGACCCATAGCAATAGAAGAAATAGAAAAGGTTATCAAGGGATTACCAATAAAAAAATCCCCTGGACCAGATGGCTACACTGGAGAATTCTACCAAGCACTCAGGGAAGAACTAATACCAATCCTACACAAACTTTTCCAGAACATAGAAAAAGATGGCAAACTCCCAAACTCCTTCTATGAAGCTAGTTTAACTCTGATACCCAAACCGGGCAAGGATCCCACAAGAATCGAGAACTACAGACCAATATCCCTAATGAACATTGATGCAAAAATCCTTAACAAAATACTAGCCAACAGAATACAAAAGTATATAAAACAAATAATTCACCATGACCAAGTGGGATTCACCCAGGGATGCAGGGATGGTTCAACATACGAAAGACCATTAGTATTATTCGTCACATTGACATGAAAAAGTATAAGAATCACATGATAATATTAATAGATGCAGAAAAAGCATTCAACAACATCCAACACCAATTCCTGTTTAAGACACTAGCGAAGATAGGAATGGAAGGAAAGTTCCTCAAGACAATACAAGCTATATATGAAAAACCAACAGCCAAAGTGGTAGTCAATGGAGAAATGACTAACACAATCCCACTGAAAAAGGGGACCAGACAAGGATGCCCCTTGTCCCCACTCCTATTTAATATCATGCTGGAGGTTTTAGCTAACAGCATTAGGCAAAGGAGTGACATCAAAGGTATTCATCTGGGGAAGGAAGAGGTGAAATTATCGTTAACTGCAGATGATATGATTTTATATATGGAAAATCCCAAAAGTTCCACAAGGGGAGTACTGGAAGCAATAGAGGAGTTTGGCAGAGTGGCAGGATACAAGATCAACAAACAGAAGTCCATCGGACTGTTATACACATCAGATAAGACCACAGAAGAAGAGATCAAAAAGGTGATACCCTTCACAATAGCCAAACACAAATTGAAATATCTAGGGATACACCTGACTGAAAAAACAAAAGATCTATGTAAGGAAAACTATAGAACACTATTACAAGAAACCAAGAGTGACCTCAACAAATGTAAGAATATTCCATGTTCTTGGATTGGGAGACTTAATATAGTTGTCAGCTCTGCCAAAAGCACTATATAAGTTTAATGCCATCTGATACAATTACCATAATCTTTCTTCAAAGAAATGGAAAAACTGATTACCAACTTCATATGGAGAGGGAAGAAACCCAGAATTAGCAGAGAACTCCTCAAGAAGAAGGACACCGTGGGAGGGTTTGCTTTTCCTGACTTTGGCACATACTATGCAGCCACAGTTCTCAAAACTGCATGGTATTGGTACAATGACAGATACTCAGACCAATGGAAAAGAACTGAAAACCCAGAAATAAAAGCATCAGCATACACACAGCTGATCTTTGATAAGGGCCCCAAATATATCAAATGGGAAGCCAATGCCCTCTTTAACAAGTGGTGCTAGAAAAAATGGATATCAACATGCAGAAAAATGAAGCAAGACCCTTATCTCACTCCATGCACAAGAATAAACTCAAGGTGGATCACAGACCTTGAAGTTAAACACCAAACTATTAGGGCCATCAATGAGGGAATTGGGACCAATTTGAGAACTTTGGCACAGGGAATGCACAGGCTATCAGAAATAGGGAAGGACACAAACATAGAGGAGGCACAAATTGACAAATGGGATATACTGAAGATAAAACACTTGTGTACATCTAAAGAATTCACCAAGAGAGTAATAAGAGAATCCACAGACTGGGAAAACACCTTTAGCAATGACACATCAGACAAAGGCCTCATTACTAAAATCTACAATACTCTGCTAGCTTCCAAAAAGAAAAAAACCAAGAGCCCACTTGAAAGGTGGGCAAAGGACTTGAACAGAAATTTCACAGCGACAGAAATCCGAATGGCCAACAAACATATGAGAAAATGTTCCCGATCTTTAGCCATAAGAGAAATGCAAATTAAAACAACAATGAGGTACCACCTGAAACCCTCAAAGGTAGCCCAATTCAAAAAATCAGAAAGCAACAAGTGTTGGAGGGGCTGTGGGGAGACAGGAACTCTCATCCACTGCTGGTGGGCCTGTAAGTATGTACAGCCACTATGGAAATCAATCTGGCGATACCTAAAACAGATGGAAATAGAGTTACCATATGACCCAGCAATCCCCCTACTGGGCATATACCCAGAAGAGGCAAGAAACAAAAAAGACCACACATCTGTGCTCCAATGTTCATTGCGGCACAGTTCACAATTGCAAGGAGTTGGAAGCAACCCAAATTTCCATCAACTGATGAGTGGATTAAAAAACTGTGGTATATACATACAGCGGAGTAATACGCATCACTAAAAAGCAGTGATGAACGTATGAGGCACATAGCGGCATGGGAAGAACTGGAGGAAATCATGCTAAGCGAAGTAAGTCAGGCACAAAAGGACAAGTACAACACGAGCCCGCTGAGGTAAGAATTAAAAAAAAAAAAAGCATAGGGGAAAAAGCTACTGTATACAAACATTTTTGGGGTGAAGACTGTGTAGTATGGCAGAGACCAGACCAAAAGCAAGGATGCACATGGTAGAGAATGGTGGAGGAGGGGGGGGAAGGAAAACAAAAGGATGAATATAAGGAAGAAAAGGGGAGTGGGGGCATGGGGCACTAATCCACCCAAGGGGAGGGTATTGTTTATATCTCCACAGGGAAAGTGGGACCAGACTTCGACCCAGTGTCGCAAGGTGTGAATGCAATATCCTGGCGTGGAGTAGGGAACCAGTGGAGAGGTCTGGGAGGCTGGCACCAGCACCATAAATTAAGTGGATTCCTGCTCCTCCCCTGAAAAGAATTTGTTCCAAAGGACAACATTGACTCTGCAGCTCTGGGAGATGGACATATCTGATCAGAGCACACGGGAGCAGATGAAGGGGCAGGAGGAGAGGGGAACACAGCCTGGCCAAGCAGGCTGTGAGGATGATGTTCCTGAGTAGAGCAGCCAGTCCACAGAGAGAACAACATGGCTGGCCCCACTATGAGAAATGATGCCCCTCAGTGACTAAGGGCGATACAGGGGACAGCACCGGAGACACAGTGTGGGAATTGCACCTGACCTGATCCCACCACACCGAGGCAAAGCACTGGGGGAGTGCAGCGGAACAGCAAGGGAATGGAGTGGCAAGGTCCCTAGGGAATGCTGAAAGTAGACTTTGGGGCCAGGGCGTAGTGCCCCTACAAACTGGACTGGAAAACGCTCCTAAGAGCCAGCAAACAATCACTGAACTAACTACAAGCTTTTCTTTTGTGAAGTGTTTTGTTTTATTCTTTGTCAGTGGTTTATTTTTGTTGTTGTCTGGTTGTATAATATTGCTTTGTTTTCCTCTGTCTTGTTTTCGTGCATGTTAGTGTCTCCACAGGTCTGTCTGAATAGGATAGGCTGGATGAACTATCTGGAGGAAAAACAATGGGACTGACAGTTCCGGGCGGGATTTGGGGTGGGGGTGGGGTAAGGGGGTAAAGAAGGGGTGTCAACAAACACAGGGACAAGGGAACAACATGGGACCCAAAATGGTAGAGAGGGGGGAGTGGCAGGCCTGGTGGGGAATAATCAAGGGTAAGGTTGCGTAGAGAAGAGGTATAGCTGTAGCCCAGGTGGGGACGGATGTGGTAGTAGGGCAGGAGGAAAGTCAAGGGAGATGGAGGAAAGAGCTAGGAGTCAAAGGGCATTGCTGGAGGTCTAGACAAAGACATGTACATGCAAATATATATATATTATGGGGAAATAGATCTATGTGTCTATATTTATAGGTTAAGTATTAAGGTGGCGGAAGGACCTTTGGCCTCTACTCAAACACTCCCTCAGTGCATGAATACTTTCTTTTATTAAATTGGAACTCTATGATGCTCACTCTCCCGACACAACTGCTAAAGCCAAAGTGGGTGAACAAGTAAATGTGGTGAAGAAAGCTGATGGTGCCTGGCTATCAAAAGAGATAGTGACTGGGGTCTTAAAGGCTTGAAGATAAACAAGCAGCCATCTAGCTCAGAAGCAACAAAGCCCACATGGAAGAACACACCAGTCTGTGTGATCGAGTGGTCCCGAAGGGATCGGTTATCAGGCATCAAAGAACAAAAAATCATATCATTGGGGCACACCTCCATGATAGGATCGCTGAAGACAAATGGGTGCATAAGCAAATGTGGCGAAGAAAGCTGATGGTGCCCGGCTATCAAAAGAGATAGTGTCTGGGGTCTTAAAGGCTTGAAGGTGAACAAGCGGCCATCTAGCTCAGAAGCAAAAAAAGCCCACATGGAAGAAGCACACCAGCCAGTGCGATCATGAGGTGCCAAAGGGACCAGGTATAAGGCATCATGCAAAAAAAAAAAAAGATATATGTATCTATATATGCATATGTATATATGTATGTATATATGTATGTATACATATATAAATATATACCATATTGAATGAAGGGGGAAGTGCAGAGTGGAGACCCAAGGCCCAAGTGTCGGCCACTGAAGATCCCCTCATAGAGAGGTTTAGGAGAGGAGATGGGTCAGTCAGCGTGCGAGGTAGTACCGATGAAGAACACAGCTTTCCCCTAGATCCTGGATGCTTCCTCCCCCCAACTACCATGATCTGAATTCTACCTTGTAGGACTGGATAGGGCAGAGGTTGTACACTGGTGCATATGGGGGCTGGAGGCACAAGGAATTCAGGGTGGATGATACCTTCAGGACCAAGGGAGTGAGGGGCGATGCTGGGAGAATGGAGGGTGAGTGGGTTCGAAAGGGGGAACTGATTGCAAGGATCCACATGTGACCTCCTCCCTGGTAGATGGAAGGCAGAGAAACAGGGGAAGGGAGATTCCAGACAGGGTAAGATATGACAAAATAACAATGTATAAAGTACCAAGGGCACATGAGGGAGGGGGAAGCAGGGAGGGAGGGGAAAAAAAAGATGACCTGATGCAAAGGGCTTAAGTGGATAGCAAATGCTTTGAGAATGATTGAGGCAGGGAAGGTGTGGATGTGCTTTATAAAATTGATGTATGTATGTATATGTATGAATTGTGATAAGAGTTGTATGAGCCTCTAATAAAATGTTTTTTTAAAAAAACATATACACACATTTAAAAAAAAAACAGAAAAAGATTTTCTTACCAGAGAAGGACTTCGATGGTTACCAAAGGAGAGGAGGGAAATGGGGAGGAAATGTGAAGCAATCAGCTAGAGGGTTGACAGGTATTAACTTAGTACTCCACAAGAGAGAGACGAGAAACCACAGGAAGAGGGTAGGGTAAGTTATTACTTTTTTTTTCCAGAGAGGTGTGGGAGAGGGGTGTTGATACATAGTTAAAAGTGTTGAATACCAAATAGGTTATCTGAAATGTAAGGCCCCAACTAAGCAAATAAAAATTTATTTAAGAAAATGAAATTGTTTTCAAAAGGTTAGAAAGGTTAGAATGTGATGATTCACCCCCCCCCCCACCTATCTCGTCTTTGACCTGGTTGGTGTAAGGGACTCAAGATTCTTTCTTTGCTTCTTTGTGTATTGTTTGTGGCATCCCTCTAAGCGGCTTACAGGGCCACTGCGTTTCCAGATTGTATTTCCTGAACAGGTGCAAACAGGATGGATATTACTAGCATTTCACAGTGTAGCTGACCCTGTAGCTCGGTGGGGTAGAGATGACCATTGGTGGGAACACATAAAGAATTTCACAAAGTGATAGAAATCAAGGGAAGAAAGGAGGATGTATTTCTTGTACCTTTTGAGAATGGACCAAGTCTGATGTCATACGAAGTCCCACTAAATGAGTGGCTCTCAATGTTCCTATTGCTGCAACCCTTTCACACAGTTCCTCATGTTGCAGTGACCCCCCAACCGTAACATTATTTTTGTTGCTACTTCATAACTGTAATTTTGCTAATGTTATGAATCAGGTGAACCACTGTGAAAGGGTCATTTGACCCGCAAAGGGACCGCTACCCACAGTTTAAAAACTGCTGTACTAAAGGAAACCCCGGACTTCCGTTTGTTAGAGGAAATGAAAGCATGCCACCTCCACAGTATCATAAAAATCAGAGCAGGTGAGTAGAACGAGGACTTACACACCACGTTGTTGTCAGGTGCCATCAAGGCGGATGCGAGCCGTGATGACCTATGTCCACCGGAATGAAATACCGCCCAGTCCTGAGCCATCCACCGACTGTTCCCATGGCCCAGCCCATCACTGATGCCATTGTGTCAGACCAGCCTGTCGAGGGCCGTTCTCATTTTCTGTGTCCTTCTCAGTTCCAAGCATGCTGTGCTGCTCCAGGGGCTGATCTCTCCAGACAACATGTCCAAAGGATGTAAACTCTAGTCAGCATAGTTTGTGAGAAAAACAGATTGATCTGTTCTAAAGTCATGACAAACACATTTATTATTCCCTTGTGACATCAGCTAGAGCATGAGGGACCTTTGGCTCACATACATATTCAATATTCCACAATTTTCTTACTTCTTCCATTTCTAGGACCTTCTCCCCAAATGCCTAGCTCAATAATCCCAGTGCCCTTTAATGGGCATGTATTCACTGTTATGTCATAAACATGCCCCTCACCCTTCTCTCAGAGGGCAGTATCCCAAGTCTCACTTCTCTCCATAGCACTGCTTTGCTGGGACATTTCCTACTCAGGGACAGTTTAGCTGGCATACTACTTGATCGATTTCCAGTGGTTCCAGTGTTCCTCCCTCATGGAGTGTGCCTGGGCCCTGGTCCTCTGGAGACGTCCTCTCTTGCTGATGGTACTTTGGACATGCCTATCCTCTGTGTACAGCTCCCGTGGCCCACTAGGATGGCGCTTCACTTCTTCTGAAATTGTGATTCCCAGAAAGGTGCACCATAAGGTGAGTGGAGCTGACAGGAGAGACCAACTCTCCTATAGTATACGTTTCCAGGGCCGAAGGCATGTGATTCATATGAAGGTTAAAAGGACCTTGCTGCCAAGACATTTTCTGGTTGTTACCAACAACGACCAAGGCGCCATGCAGGAAGATCACCCCTATGTCCCGCGAGACTGTTACTACTTCAGCTACCTCGAAGGCGTTCCTGGATCCATGGCCACACTGGACACCTGCAATGGGGGCCTGCGAGGTATGCTGCAGGTGGATGACCTCACTTATGAAATCAAACCGCTGGAGGCTTCCTCCACATTTGAACATGTGGTTTCCAACCTTGTTTTAGAGGAAGCATCGCAAAGGGTTGAAAGGTGTACGATTGAAGAAGAACGTATGAAGCAAGCACTGGAAGAGCAGGAACTTGTTGAAACTCCTAGAGCAGGGCCTGTGTATCTGTGGGTTGGCCACAGGAGATATTTAGGTTTTCACATCTCAGTGACAAGAAGTTTATATGAAAAAAATGACAAAAATTCTACGCGTGTAGTAGAATCAATCATGATTATGAACAGCATAATTGATACCATTTATGGAACTATGCATCTATGTTCCTATGTACAGATCCTTTGCATATGGCCTGATAGGGATACAAGCTATTATAGTGCTGGGCCTGCTTCACAAGTAGTTGAAAAGTATGGCTTGTGGAAGGAAAACTTAATAACTAAACCAATTGGACATCATTCTATGTCATTGCTTCTTACAGCAGAACGTGTTGGAACAATCACCTATTTTTGCTTCCCCAATTCACTATGCAATCCTAACTGGGGAGCGGGATATGTATATATAAGAGATAACCACCTGTTTCTGTCTGCATGTATTGCAGCACACGCAGTAGCTCATGGCATAGGGGTTTCCCATGATACGTCAGGTTGCTACTGTTTTCGAAGAACACACTGTGTCATGGCTCCTTTGCCTGGCCTTTTAGACATGATGAGTAATTGTTCATATGTAACATTCCACCGTCGCTTTACCCACTGGGACACTTGTCTGAGTGAAAGACGGCCTTCATACGACAATATGCCTTATGTAGCTCCTCGCTGTGGAGACAAGATTGTAAATCAGAGGGAAGAATGTGACTGTGGCTCCCTGAAAGAATGTGCTCATGATAAGTGTTGTGGGACCAATTGTGACCTGATCCTTGGTAGTTTGTGTGATGTAGGAAGTTGCTGCCATAAATGTAAATATCTTCCTCCTGGAAGTCTTTGCAGAGACATACTTGGTATTTGTGATCTACCAGAATACTGTGACGGTAATACAGCTGAATGCCCACCTGACGCTTATGTCCAGGACGGAACACCTTGCTCGGTAAAAGCTGTTTGTATGACAGGAAATTGTAGTGACCGTGATATGCAATGCCAAGCCCTTTTTGGCTATCAAACGAAAGATGGTTCGCCATTATGCTATAGCAAATTAAACAAAGTGGGTGACCGAGTAGGAAACTGTGGGGTGCAGGTGACAAAAGGAGGCGGAAAATCTGTTAAATGTGATACAGATAATGTTCTCTGTGGAATGCTACACTGCAAGGGTGTCACAAAAATCTTTGGTGGAGGGGAGCACTCTACATTTCGCCAAATAATCGTTAAAGATATTAAAGAAGAAACATGCTTTGGATATGATGCTCACTTTGGGACAGAGAAGCCATACATGGGACTTGTAGTTGACGGTGCCTCATGTGGGCCAGGAAAATTCTGTCGTAACCAGACATGTACATATTTCGAAGACCTGAATTTTACCTGCAACGTGTCAACTTGCAATTACAGAGGTGTGTGTAACAATAAAAGAAACTGTCACTGTCTCCGAGGTTGGAAACCACCCACATGTCTAGAGAAAGGAGCCGGTGGTAGCATCGATAGTGGCCCTCCTCCTGACAAGGATCCTGCATTGCGAGCCAGAATCCTTGTGAATGTAAACCAGTGGCTGGTGGTACTGTCCAGTCGTGCAATACTTTTTCTTTTATCAATCCTCATTGGTGGACTTTTCCAAATAAAGAAACTGATAGAAAAAAAAAGACTCAAAGAAAAATCTACAGCACAAGAACAGTGAAATCCTGCAACTTTGTAACAGAAGCAGTTAGATAAAATAACATCAGCATTATTATGAAAATGGCCTAAAACCACTGGGACAATCCCATCATCCTCTGGCTACTCTGAGAATTTTATCCTAAATAAAATGATGTGGCCAACCACAGAGTGTTTGTGTGCTGAAATATAGTTGATTTTCCATTTGAGCATATATTTTATACTCAAATGGGTGACAGCAGAAAATCATAGATTCTGTGAAAAAGAACTGAGAGGCTGCAAGCTTGAGTTTTGCCCACATGTAACTCTGGAGAATGGAATGGCAGCATTGAAATCTGTATGGAAGAGAGTGCTCTTCTGATACACACAACTTTGTCTTGAGTTGGAGTTGACTGTTAACGAGTTATATAAATAAATAATATATTTAAATCTTGAGTAATATATTTACATTTAGCATTCTAATTCAATATTCCTGCTTCTGAGACACTTGTGTGTGGTTCCAAGCAAAACAAAATCCTTTACCCCTGCAACCTTCTCTCCGTTTATCATTACGTTAGCTTTGGTCCAGATGTGAGGATTTGGGTCTTCTTTGAATTGTGATCCATATTGCAGTTTGTAATCATTGAACTTCATCAGCAAGTACTCCCAAGTCTCCCTCACTTAGGTAATCAAGATTATGTCACCTGCATACCACAGGTTGATGATGAGCCTCCTCCGACCCTGCTACCATTAATCCAGTTCCTCTGCTTCTTTGCTCAGCATACAGTTTGAATAAATATGGTGATAGGGCACAACCCTGACACACACTTTTCCTGATGTTGCACCATGCACGCTCACAAGGAGGCATCATCAGGCTGTGTTTCCGCCCCTTCGCTCTTAATATCCTCAGGTTGACAGGACACTATGTAACTACCACAGACTACCCCTTGTCGCCTTGACACTTTCATATGACTCTTTAGCCATACACCATGTTTTACCAAACTGATAGGGAAATCGCTTTTGTGCCTGTCTCAAATTCTCAACAACCGTAACCCCCTTGGGCTAGGTCATGAACTCCAGACAGCCAACTCACTCTCATCTTCTTCTGTGGTCCCCATGACAACCAGGTCCACAGATGTCAGTGGCCAGGCTCAACCTGTCTCTTTATTGCTGCATTTCTCCCTCTTCCACCCAACAAGTGGATCCAGTTGGTCGCCTATAAGCATTTCAGTCTATACACAGACTCCCAGTAAAATTCAGTAATAGAAAGGAGAGTTCCTTCATGGTTCCAATTTTTTTTCCCAGCTTTCGCTAAAAATTACTCATTGAAATTCAAAAAGTCAAAGAGTTGCCATTTCCTTCTTTGAGTCTGTCAGCAGAACCACTAGACAAGAGTCCCCAAATATGCATGTTCCAAGCACTCAAGATACTGGGTGGGGGCAGTCTCTTCAGAGCATTCTTTGCAGGCATGTCTGACACCCATTTAAAGATCCATTTTAATGGCTGAAAGCAAGTAAGCTTACAAACCCTCTACTTCCCAATAATCATTTCTATTGCACATAATATCAATAATAATAGGCTGAAGAAATCAGTATAAACCTAGTCCAGTCAGATGCTGTACTCAATTCTCAAAGCAACCAAATTCAGTCCTTATTTATCTCATCTTAATCCTTACCTAAACTATTCCATTGATACGAAGTATGGCATTAGCCCTCTCACCGTGCCAAGCCGGGGCCGGGCTTTTTGTAAGCCATTTTGACTTCCTGTAAGCCATTCCCCCAAGTATCATGGTTGCAGAGGAAAACTTCAGGGGCGATTTCCTCTCCTTAGCTCAAAATGTACATTTGCCGCGTTCATTTTTGCCAATTCAAACAGGATGGACCAAGGGCAATGACTAAGAAAATGAATAAAAACTTTTAATTTCCCATGTCCTGTTGAGAAAATAAACCAGTAGAATGATATGGGCATAAAGGACCCCCAACTAGACAAAGAAGAAAAACTACCCTGAGGCAGACGTCAAACAAGCATCCAATTTTCCCTCTTTATGATTTATTTCTCTAGTACCCAACTCCCAAAGTACCATGCGTATGAAACTAGTCCATACATTCCTCTTCGGACTCACATTCCTACTCGCAATGATGCCGAATGCAGGAAGAACACAGGCTGGTTGGTGAAAAGTCTTGTGGATCCAATGGCAGCGGAAGCATCTCTGGGCTCGGTTCCCAGGTCCCTGCAGCATGTCTTTGGCAAAGGAGGGTGAAAGCAGACTGAGAGCAAGCCCAGCTCCTTTGGATGGCAGAATCGAGAGAGAGGGTGTTGCCAGAATCCTCATGAGAAGGCCACAGGGAGGCATCATCGGGCTGTAATCTGACTGACAGACTAGTCTCCACCATTCCACTCTTAATATCCTAAAGTTGACACGAGATTAAGGAACTACCACAGTGAGTCAAATGATTTTCTGATTCAAAATGGCCAATACAAGTCCATTTCAGCCCACTGATTACCCGCGTGTTGATTTGTATACATTCCATCTGTGCTTTTGATTTACTTTTGATCACTTCAAATTTTCCTAGGTTCATACTTTTGCACATTCCAAGTTCCAGTCTTTAGTAGATTTTTGTAGCTTTTTCTCCTTAGCTCAAGTCGTGATTCATCCGCAAATGAAGATCCGGAGGGCTACACTCCCACAGGCTTTACCCAATTCATTTCACCATAATCGATGCCACTCTGAGAAATCATGTCTCCTCTGGCACACTGAGTCACCTCTGACCCGAGGGACCCATCCTCCAGCATTCTCTGAGAATGCTACGCGTATATCCATTCAAACTTCAGTATGTGTCCATGCTTCAAAGCCATGTACAAGGTTTGTGGAGGCTCCGTCCTCTGAACTGGGTATCCGAGCCCTACTTTGTTGGCTGTTCTTAGTCTGGAAGCTCTGTGAAACCAGTGTCACTTAGGTTGACCTTGATGGCATTTGAAATACCAGTTACAGAGCTTCCAGCATCTCAACAACACACAAGCCGCCACAGACTGACAGACAATTGGTGGGAATATTTACCTAGTAATGAGTCAAGTGTCCTCTGCCCAACTTTTAATTAAACTATTTGTTTTGTTATTGTTGAAGTGTTCAAGATTTCTGTTCATTTTAGAGTTTATTCCCAAGTCTTTTAAGTCACTGCCAATCACCACCGCCACCCCACACCCCGCTATTGCGTGTTTCTCTTCTTATGTAATGTTGTGATGCAACTGAGTGGCCTCAATCACCTATTTTGCCTTCTGCTATTTGGACATCTTCGTTATATGTGACAGTGAATGATCCCATGTAGTTGTTGTTGCTGTTTGGTGCTGTGCAGTCAGCTCTGAGTACTGTGCCCAACAGAACACAACATCGCCTGGTCCTGCTCTACTGTAGTTATGTTCTAGTTCACTGTGGCAGCCACTGTGGCAGTCCATCTTGTTGACCTTAGTCCTTGTCCCCACCGCCCTCCTACCTTATGAAACATGTTATCTTTCCTGAGGACTGGTCTCTCCTGATAACACCCGACATAGGTGAGGTGACATTTTATCATCCTTGCTCTCAAGGGGCATATGACCACAGACTTAAGCGTTCTTCCAGCAGTCGATAACCTATTTGACAGTCCTCACCCACACCTTAATTCAAATGCATCCATATTTTGGTCTTCCTTATTCACTATCCAACTTAACATGCATATGAGGCGACTTAAAATCCTATGTCTTGGGTCATATGTGCCTGAGCCCTAAAGAAGACATCCTTACTCTTGGATACTTTAAAGAGGCCCTGTGAAGGAGAGTTACCCAATGCAACGCAACATTGGATTTCTTGAGTGCTGTTGCCATGAGCATGGATTGTTCGTTCTTCCCTAAGGACTTGAAGCACTTGCTGATGAAGAGCAAAGTTTGCAGCCTTTGTTTCCCTATGGTCCGGATAGTTACTTGTCATTCATCATTCATGATTCCTCCTTCGTCAGACACTCAAGCAGCCAGAGAGGAAACATTGGTTCTTGATCATACGCTACTTCTGAAATCACTCGATGTTGACTAATTCTTTTCAGTACGTTGATTTTCTGTATTCCTCAGTGAGTGCCCTTTTGATGCTTCATGCCACTTTCAAGATTTCACTCTGCATAGCTCAAGATTTTGCCAATAGAGGTTTTTCAATATTGCAGTTCAAGTCTTGAATTTTTCTCCTTCCGTTCTTTCCACCTAAGATATGGTGAGCGTGTTCTTCCCTTTTGATTGGCTAACCTTAGGTCTTTGCACATTTCAGTATAACCTTTTCCCCTCTCTGGCTGCCCTTTGAAATGTTCTTTTCAGATTTTTCATTTCATTATTTCTTCCATTTGCCTCTAAGAGCAAGTTTCAGGTTGTCTTCTGACATCCACTTTGATCTTTCCTTTTTTTCCTGTCTTCGCAATCACCCTTTGCTTTCCTCTTGTATGATGTTCTTGACGTCACCCCACAGCTCATCAGATCTTCTCTTACCGGTGTTCGTTGAGTCAAATTTACTCTTGAGATGTTTTAAAATTCATGTGGCATATACACAGCTTGTATTCTGGCTCGCCTGGCCCTGTTTTCATTGTCTTTAGCTTCAGGTGATGTTACATAAGAGCAACTGATCTTGGGTTCCACAATCAGCTCCTGATGTCCTTTTGACTGCTGATACCGAGCTTCTCCATCAGCTCTTCCACAGATATAGTTTTTTTGATTTCTGACTATGTCATCTGAAGAAGTCCACGTGGATGCCCACCTTTCATATTGTTGAAAAAAAATATTTGCAGTGAAGAAGTCTTTGGTCTTGCAAAATTTTATGATGAGATCTCCACCTCCATTTCTGTCCCCAACACCATGATTTCCAAATACTATCCCTTCTTGGTTTCCAATTTTTGCAGTCTGATCATCAATAATCATCAATGCATCTTGAGGATGTGTTTGATCAATTTCACATGGAAGAGGTTTGTGGAATTTTTGTATCTCTCCCTCACTAGCTTTCGCGCTCGATGCAACAATTAGGGATAGACAACAGAAAAGTGGGTGAAGGGAGAAGTTGGACAGTGTAAGATATGAAAAAATGATAATGTATGGATTATGGCAGGTTCATGAAGGAGGGGGAGCTAGGGGAGAGGGGGAAATGAGGAGCTAATATTAGGGGCTAAAGTGGAAAGGAAATGTTTTGCGAATGATGGCAACAAATGCACAGATGTGCTAGACACAATGGATGGATACATAGATTGTGATAAGAATTGTAGGAGCCACAAATAAAATGATTTAAAAAAAAAAAGGTTAGTACTTGTCTTGGTTGGATTTTCCCGTATGCATGTAGATGGTATCCTATCTGAGACAACATTGTATTTCAAGATAAATCTTAAAAGTCCTTTTTCATAATGAATTCAAATCCATTCTCCTTAAAATTGTCCTTCATAGCAGAGTAGACCATAAGACTGTCTGGTTCTAAATGGGGAATGCGAGTCCATTTCATCTAAATCCACATAATTATGATCAATTATCTTTTGAGAGATCAACTCTTTCTCAGACACAGTTAGAGTGCCTTTCAACCTGAGGGGCTCCCCTCCCCTCACTATCGCTGACAGTGCTCAGCTGCTACTGACAAGGTTTTCATCAGCTAATACCTCAGAAGTGGCACATGATTCCTTCTTTGTAGTCTGCTCTTAACCTGGAAGCACTGCTGAAACACGATCGTCTCGGTGACCCAGCTGCCAAGTGAAATACCAGTGACATAGCATCACAGCAAAATGCAAGCCACCACAGTGCAACAGACTGACAAAAGCGGGTGAGTGACCCGTTTCGGCAACCAAAAGTTACCATTCATAATACCTTGTGCCTGTTTGTCAATATTGTTGGTGTTGTTAGGGGTCATCAAGTTGGTTCTGATTCATATCAACATTTTGGAAAGAGAATAAAAAAACAACGCCACACAGTCTGGTGCCATCCTCACAACTGTGTAGATTTTTAAGTTCATTGTGGCAGTCACACTGTAAATCCAGCTCCGCAAGGGCTTTCCTCTTTTTGTCCCTGCTCTCCCACCTTACCAAACATGCTGTCCTGTTCTAGGACTGGTCTCTCCCGATAGCAGGTCCAAATTACATGAGATGAAGTCCCACCACCCTTTCCTCCAAGGAGCATTCTGGCCATACCTCTTCCAAGACCGATCTGTTTGTTCTTTTGGCAGTCCACGTTAGATGGTTTTACGCCAACTTCAAGATGTGTGAAAGTATAAGGGTGGATTCCAAGCTGTCGAGCAGGTGACAGCCTGATGATGCCTCCTTGGGTGCGTGGCCTTCTTAGAACCAGGGGAAACTGGGAACCTCTCTCTTTCTGGCCTTTTGCCTTCCAGCTTGCTGGCACTGTGTCACTGACCCTGAGAGGTGCCGTTGCCCTGCCATGTTTCAACTGGCCTTGGATCCACACGACTCCGTACCCAGCAGCCAGGGGCTTCCGGCATTCCACGTCCCTGAATGTTCTGAAGAGCAATTGATGGACTAGTCCTGGTTTATGGACTTGAGTTGGATTGGGCTGAGCTGCCTCTTGATTTTACAATTGCTTCTTGATATAAAGCTCTTTCTTACACATAGATGAGTCTCACTGGATTTCTTTCTCTAGACAACCTGGCCTAACACAGTGGTACTTTCAGTGTTCTTCACCAACATCATAGTTCAAATGCATCTATTTCACTTCAGTCTTCTTACCTCAATGTACAACGTTCACATGCATACCCGGCAATTGAAAATACCATGGCTGGTGCCAGGAGCACCCGAGTCCTCACTTATCAAGGTTATCCATAGTTTGGGTTTTGTTTTTGTTTTTTATGGTCCACACTGTCTAATGCTTTTGCATAGTCAGTGAAGCACAAACACCTTCCTGATAGTCTCTGTTCTGAGCATACATCCCTCTGACATCAGCTATGATTCCCTTTCTTCTACATCCTCTTTGCATACTGCCGGAATACACTGTCAATAGACTCCTGCAACCATTGTTGGATGACACTTCGCAGAATCATACTTGCACGTGATAAAAATGATTGTGTTCTATAGTTTGGGCATTCTGTTGGGTCACCTTCCTGTCAGTTGGCCAAGTAGCTGTGTTCCAAATTTTCACGCTAGGAAGCGCATTAGAAGCGTAACTGCTAAAAAAAAAAAAAAAAAAAAGAAGCGTAACTGCTTCCAGAGGTTCATCAGCTTGTTGAAACATTTCACTTGTATTCCATCAATTCTAGTTGGCTTGTTTGTGTCCGATGTTTTCATTGAAGCTTGGACTTCTTCCTTCAGTACCATCGGTTCTTGATCTTCCCCTTCCTCTTCAAATGGTAGAATGTGGACTAGCTCTCTTGGGTACAGTGACTGTTTATTCTTTCCATCTTTGTATCCTTGAATGATTCTGTCTTTTGCTGGTAGACTCTCTCAATGTTGCGACTTGAGGCTTGAAAAAAATGCTCGAGTTCTTTCAGTTTAAGATATGCTGAGCGTATCCTGCTTTTTGGTTTGATAAGTCTCTGTTTGCAGATTGCTTACGAATATTTTACTTTTTCTTCTCAAATGCCCCTTGAAAAATTCTGGTCAGCTCTCTTACTTCATACTTTATTCAATTTTCCTTAGCTACTCTACATTTAAGAGCAAAGTTCAGAATCTCTCCATGCCACCACTTACATAACTGTCTGCTCCCTCCCGTTTTAGATGATGTTCTTGATGTCATCCCATAGCTCATCAAGTCTTCTCTCAGAGGTGTTTAATGCACCCAATGTGTTCTTGAGATGATCTCAAACTCGGGTGCGATATCCTCAACGTTGTAACTTGCGATTGTTTTAATTTTGTTCACCTTCGACCTGGCTTACATATGAGCAATTGACGGTCTGTTGCACAGTTGGCTCCGGCCTGGTTTTAACTGCGGATATTGATCTTCTTTGTCATCTCTTCCCACAGATGTAGTCAATTGGATTTCTGTGCTTTTCCATCCAGAGAAGTCTATGTACATATTTGCCTTTAATGTGGTTTTAAAAAAGGTATATGTGATGAAGCAGTTGGTCTTGCAAAATGCTACCATGCGATCTCCAGCTTCGTTTCTATCACCAAGAATATGTATTCCAAATACTGTTTCTTCTTTTTCCCTCTCCAACTTGTGAAATCTTTCTCCAAAAATTATCAGTGCATCTTGATTGCATGTTTGATCAATTGGCAAGTGAACTCATTGGTAGAAGACTTCAATTCTTTGTCACTAGCTTTAGTGGTTGGTGCTTAAATTTGAAAAGTTGTATTGATTGTATTTCCTTCTATGCAGACAGGCATTATCCTATCACAGAGAGCACTGTTACTTCAAGCAAGATCTTGAAATGTCTTTAAATTATGAAAATCACGTACCGGGACTCACAAAGTGGGGCCCGAGTGGCACTGGAAGGCGCGGGTTACCCTGTGCTCTGTGGACCATGTGCTGCTATGCATGCCTTCAGTGTTTGAAATGCAAATTTGGACAGACTGAGCCATCTGAATGCTTGGCTTGATTAAGCGCCTAGTTAGAATGGTGCTTCAGCAAGTTGGAGTAAACATGCAATCGCTACTTTGGTCTGGGAAGCCGTATGGTTCATCTAGAAGTATCGTAAGGAAAATTGGTACTAATTTATCTCTGATTCAGTGTCCAAGAGTTCAGTTTCAGCTTACCAACAATGAAACAGAATGGAGTCCCAACCATCCAAGAGAGGATGCAGTGGCGTCTTTTGCTGATGTTGGATGGGTAGCCAAAGAAGAAGGAGAGTGTTCAACAAGGCTAAGGACCGAAGTCAGGTCAAGGCCTCCTCTTCACAATGACCTTCCTGTCTTTGAGAAACCCTCCAGCAGGCAGGTGACCTCAACACCCCTGCCTCAAGAAGAGCCTCCACTGACGACTGTGGCCCAGGCGAACGAGGAAGCCATGCAGAAGATCTGTGCTCTGGAGAGTGAGCTTGCTGCCCTCCGGGCCCAGACTGCCAATATCGTGACCCTGCAGGAGCAACAGGCGCTCAGTGCAGGTGACTTAGATGCTGTCACATCCGTTACCACAGCACCATCCATGGTCCCACCATCACCAAGGCCGCCGCCACCTCCTGCCCCCGCTCCCTGTAGCAGGCCTCCACCAAAGTAGATCTGCCATCGATCTGATCAAAGAACGAAGGGGGCAAAAGATCGGTGCTGGGAAGACTCTGGTTAGCAACTGTCCAAAGAAACCTGACATGCCGAACATGCTAGAAGTTCTTAAAGATATGAACAATGTCAAACTTCATTCCGTGAAGAGGTCAGAGCAAGACGTCAAGCCCAAGCCCGTGGACATGACTGACCCCGCTGCCCTCTTTGCTGAGGCTCTGAAAAAGAAATCTGCATGTCGATATCAAACCGAGGTTGACACAATAATTCCAAAGTCTGAATCAGAGACCACCTCAGAAACCGTGGTGTTCGGGCCACACATGTTGAAGTCTACAGGAAAAATGAAGGCTTTAATTGAAAATGTTTCCAGTTCTTAATAGACAGTGAGCTGAGAAAGACTCTTGGGGCTCCGCTGTTGGTGTATTCGGGCTAAATTGGTGGTATAAATCAACACTAGTAAATATCTGACCTTGGCATTCAGTGATCTCCTTCCAAATTTAAATACAGGACTGAGTAGTAACAAAAGCGCACTGGGTTTTTGTTTGCTTTTCATAAGATGGTCAATTCTGGAACTATCCATCATCTAGGTGTATTCAGACATGTCACCATGTTCAGGTTACTCATCTTGAAACCAACTTAAGGGGTTCAGACCATAGGACATTTCTGGATGTTACTGTGAGGTTTTTAATTCGCAAACACTAATTTATCTTTTTTGATGTTTTATATGCATATATTTGGATACGAAGCATCTTAGGTGAAGAGCAGTAATGGCATTGAGAGGGTGCCGCTGTGGTCTTCCCGTGTTTTCAGTGGTGATTTATCATACAATGATGGAACAGCTGGGGTGACTGTAGTTGTTGCCATGAAATATTTAATTTGAGATGGGAATCCCTTGCCTTGAGCAGAGCTCGATATCTCAGATTCTCTCATTTTCTCAGAGCTAGGGGTTTCAGGAGGAGCCAGATGATGTTGGCTGCTAAAGTTCCGTAGTGCTTTTTCATAAAGGGAGATGGAGAACCATGTGAGCCGCGTGTCCATCCATGCCTTTGTGCCGGGGAATTAAATGAAGTTGTTGAATAGTGACGAATCAATTTAGTGGACTAAATCCCTTGTTAAATGAAAAACCAGAATGTACCATCTTTTCTTTGGGTTCAATAAATGGCATAATAACTTGTTCTAAGTTAATAACTTCTAGAAATGTCAGCATAATGCAGTTTACATTTTAAATATTGGCCAGAATATTCGGTTTATAATGAAACATTATCATATAGGCAAAGTAATTCCCCGCAGATCATTGATCCTTGGTCAGGATGTAGTTCCATCGGATTGCCCGCGCGGCATCAACTGCAGATATTGCTGGGGAGCGGGCCACTGCCTCTCTCGTTGGAGACGCCCAAGGGTTAATTCTGGATTGTTTGTAAATGCTGGATCAGTCGTCAGGGTTTTCTGTTTCCAATGAATTCAGCTATAGTTCATGCCAGAATCTCCTACCATGGGTAGATATTTGTATTTATTATTTAAGTCTAGAGAAAAATATTGCTCTTGGGGGAATTAAGTTACTGAAAATATGTGCAATGTTCTCTTTTAAGTTTAACAAAAATTAGTCCGGGTAATTCACATGCTCTGGTTATTTTGCTTAACTTTGAATCGGTGTATTTTACCCATGTAGGTCATGTGCGTTGTGTCTTTTTTGTTGGATACGATGTACATTTTCTGCCTTTAAGAAACGTTCAGACAATTCACCTGACATGCACATGTTGACTTTCTAAAGTTTGTGTTTGTATCAGTATTGGATTTTAGCCAGTTCTTCAATATAAGGAAGTTACTGTTTTAAAATAAAGTGAACTCTTATTTTCCAGGAGATAAAAATTTGTGAAAATCTCTGTGCATTCCATTTCATCTTTAACCATTTCTGGTTCCCCCAATGCACACTTTGTACATGCCAAGTTCCAATGATTAATTTATAATCACAGCTGTTTCTTCTCATTTGATTCCATGTTTTTTCAACAAATGAAGATCCCGAAGGCATTACTCTTGCAGGGTTCCCTCCACCTGTGTCATCATGGCTGACTCTTCTTGGAGAAGGCAGCTCTTCCTCAGTCGGAATTTGAGTACCTTCAGGGCCATCACCTTCATGGGGCACAATTACGTGTCATGTTCTGCGTCTATCTATCTATCAGGTTTTCAGTGTCTGGCAATTTGTAGACGCTCTCCATAGGGTATCTACTGGCTAATTCCTATGAAGCTCCAGGCCTATTACTCTTCTGTGTCTTTTAAAAATCTGAAGTTGTGTTCAAAACTCTAGCTTTGAACGACCCTCTTGGTATTTGAAATACCAGTGACACAGATTTAAACATCACAGCAACACCCAAGCCAACACAGTACACAAATGGACAAACACCAGTATTAGGGAACAAAAGAATCTTTCAACACAACAGAATCAGTCCTCAGTCTCCATTTTAAAAAGATCTTAACAAATAATTTATACACAGAATCATTTTTTCTCTTTCCATGAAGTTCCAAAATTTCAGGAGATGATTATACTCTTGAATTAATTTTATCCCCTTGTAATTATTTTGTCTGAGCTCGTGGCTTCCAGACAGATTGCGCATGAGTAAAATTAACTCTTTAACTCCGTAACCAAGGAAATCTTTTTTGTACAATAACAGCAAGAACCTCCTGTCTTGTGTTTGCCTTCTATTTTAAATCGACACTGTTATTGATTTCTACAAACTAACATATTAAGAATTTAGTAAAAATAAAAGAACCTCGATCTCATCAAAGCAAAAACCTTTAAAAAACTTTCCAATGTTCTTGTCTTTGTGTTATATATATTTCACAGTATGATCCTTCATAAAAATATAAAATCCATGAGCACATTCACTCTAGAGCCAAATGCAAACATACATTCTTTTTTATCTGTGTATTAGTGTAGGCTCCTATTCAGCTGTACCCTGACATTCAACAGCTGACAGTATACATCTAGGTTTACCTTTTATTAACTTTTGCACCCCGACATAATCAGACATTCCATGTACGACAAAACTACTTTCTGTTCATCTTTTAAAAAATGACATCTCTTTAATTCATGTTTCTCTTCTCAAAATCATTTTTCTTTGCATTCTAAAACTACTAATTTAAAAGAACTTTATCTAAAGATGAAACACATTCTGTCATATGTAATTTAATTTACTAAGAAAAATTTATCACTGGCCATGAACCATACGTCATTTCCCTTTTGTGCGCTTCACAAGAGCTGATGTGATGGACAAGACCCTACAGGGCCTTGGGCCACTCCTTCTGTAGGGGGGAATTGGGAAATGATCATCCACTTGAGGCAATACAATATCAAAACAACTCTGGGGAAAACCAATGGACCCCCACAAGAAATGGAAGAAGCTTTCTGGAAATTCAAGCCAAGACCGGGAGAGGGGACCATCTACATTGTGGAGGAACCGCTGGTAGTTCAGTTGGTGAGTATGGTAGGTGACCAGGGAGCTCTAATCACATAGCTGGAAGGGATGCTAATTAATGAGTGTAGGGATCCTATGGGGGGAAATGGGCCAGACTTTAGGTTCCTGGGTAAACACTATGGATTTGTTTCTACCCAGCTTTCGGTGAACCACACCGTGGTCTCAGTACCATGATGATCATGGAAGCTGACCTGGCAGGCAGTGTGGCATAATGCAGGCACTACAGCAGAAAGGCCCTGCTGAATGAACTGAACCCCACTTTGAAGCTGCAAGAACCTTGGTACTGGGAGCTGGGGTACTTGGATGGGAGAGCATGGAAAGAGTGGCCATCCAAGGAATGTGCAAGTGGCAGTCACTGGACTTTTGGAGACCCGCCGGCCTCGCGAGTGTCTGATGGAAAGGGACGTTGCAGTGACACAACAGGTTGTGATCAGTTGAGCCCAGGTCTGCACTTGGAAGAATGGATTGAGGAGGGGCCCTTCCTGTCACCTATCCCCATACATAGTTGTCCACAGAGCCTAATCGAATAAGAGATTGGACTGTGTAGGGACAAAACCCAGGGGTTGCAGCTTGAAGGTGCAACTTTACTCCCATAGATTCCTCATTGTGACAGTGTCTGGAGTGCTGGGTCGTTGGGAAAATTGGTGATGACAAAAGTGCAATCGACTTATACTCCAAGGGGGTGATTGACAATGAAGTACTACTTTGTGTATATGGGTTCTTCCTTTCCTGCTTGTAGCTCATTTTCACCCACCCCCTTTCTTTCTTTTTCCTTTTGGATGTGTGTGCATTGTGTTTGTTTCATTGCTCGTTGGCTTATGGCTGCTATTGATGCAATTGGACATATAGCGTTGTGATTTCATCATATTATGACTGCCAGTGTAAACCTGAGATGTGCAAACTCCATGGACAAGCAGATGGAGTCTGGACTCCTACTTAACTCTTCTAGACCCAATTCAAGACGAGTTAATCCTTATCATGTGGACCTGCTTGATATTCACCTTCATGAAATGATCACTGAACCTGAGGGTGCTACAGCAAAGTGTGGTGAAGAAAATAGATGGTGCCCGACTATCAATTGGAATAGTGTCTGGGGTTTTAAAGGCTTACATTCAAACAAGTAGCCATCAAAGCAAGGAGTCAACCCAGTTCACACCGAGGAAGCACAACAGCTAGTGTGATCTAAAGATGACAACTTCAAAATTCAAATATGGCAAAGCAAAAGTATCAGAGCTAAATTATAAACACCCTATTTGCAGAAGGCTATAGAAGACATGGGATCCCCAAACCCATCTGCAGAGTATCTAGTCAGATTGAGCTGCTAGCGGATCTGCTGTAGCCACAGGCAAGTGTCTTGAAAAGCCTTAATATCAGACAGACTATTGTCATCTTGATTATGCTGGATTGAACGCCATACTCAGCTAGTTGACCTCCTGAATTTGGTCTGGGTGCACTTATCTCTTACTTGTTGCATGACAGAAATTTCTTCCTTGGCTTTTCCAATATTGATGGGGGTCTTTTCTTTCTTACTCGTTATTTGTAGTTCTTGTCTTTATATTATTATCATTTTAACCTTACCGCTTTATTTTGATTTTGTTTTTGATGGTTTCTGTTGTGTTTTCCAGTTTGTGAACATAGAAGGAGTGGATGCACAGTGATAATAACGGATACAAGTGTTGATAGTGCATCCTGGGATGTGGGTGGGTCTGTGATAGGGAGGGAAAGGGATTTCAGGACTTAAAACAAAAAAATATGTCAGGACGGGGGAGGGACTCCTAGAACCTCTTTTGATTGCACAACTCTTTTAGAAGTGCTTAACCACAGGGCGGGAGGTGGGGGCGGATTATTCTAAAATTGATTTCGTAATGATAGTACAAGTCTCCTTGATATGATTGAATAATTGAATTGTATGTGTAAATTATGTAGCAATAAATCTGTTTAAAAATGAAAAGCTTTTATTTTAAAGCTATTGTAGACTTCTCTGCTCAAATCCATTCACTTAAAAAAATCATTGGGGGGACTCTTACAGATCTTATACCATCCATACATCAATTGTGTCAAGTATATTTGTACATATGTTGCTATCACCATATTCTAAACATTTGCTTTCTATTTGAGCCCTTGGTATCAGCTCCTTGTTTCATTCCCTCCCTTCCCCGTTGATCTCGTGACCCCTTGTTAAATTATAAATTATTATTGTTTTTATATCTTACACTGGCCACAGTCTGCTTTGACCCATGTTTCTGTTGTTCATCCCCTGAGGGGCAGGGGATTATGCACCAGTCACTGGAATCAGTTCCCCCAAATCAATTCACTTTCTCAACTCTCTGAAATATCAAGGCAGTCTAACTCACAAATACTTTCCTGTTTTCAAACCAAATCACAGTGAGGGATTACAATCCAGAAATAGGAAACTGGTTTTTTTTTAAGAAGAGAGTA
Source organism: Tenrec ecaudatus (assembly GCF_050624435.1). Lineage (NCBI taxonomy): Eukaryota > Metazoa > Chordata > Mammalia > Afrosoricida > Tenrecidae > Tenrec > Tenrec ecaudatus. The sequence continues at coordinate 34,054,706 of NC_134543.1, forward strand.
AGAACTGAGATCTTTACATAGCTGTATGAAAAAAAAAATAGCCGCTATGGCCTTTAACCTAGTACACACCCAGAAACTTTCGAATGTGCTTAGATAAGACCTAGTATGGTCTCCCAGACATAGCACTGCCCGTTACCCCATTCTCATACTTTGAGCACCTCCTGCATTCTCACCTGTCCCTCATGAGTGCAAGTCTCCTCCCCTTGGTTCTGTGGGATTTAGGGAGCGCAGCACCACATGAGCTACCGTGTACGTAAAGAGAGGTACACAGGTTTCACTGTGTACCCCAAACTTACACTGACAGAAAGAGATATTTTCTACTCACCCATTTCATCTCTTCTCTAAAGTTCGGCATACCCTGCCCTTGAGCCTCTGCCCTTCACTGACTGTCCAGGCTGCCTATTTGAGAAAGCCCCAGAACCAGAGAAGGAGTGTGCCATTTCTCCAAGAGTCTCCCAGAGGTCGGTCTTCTGGAGAGGGGGAGGAGCAGAACCATAGCAAGTGCCCAGAGAGAAGTGTGGAGCCCCACATTGTATGCCCAAATCTGTTACCCCAAACCAAGACCATGATCAGGAGCGATGTGGTCAATGAACACACTGAAATGACTAACTTAAACTCTCCTCTCCTCTGAGTAGGGTAGACAAGAGAGTGTCTGAGACAGGGTTCTCCAGAGAAGCAAAACCAGGCCACTTATGAGGACTTATGAGTAGAGAAGTTGACATAGTCATGAAGAATTGTAACAGCAAAGCAGTGCACACAGCAGTACAGCGAGCCCAGTTCGACTCACTTTCACGGGTCAGTTAACATACTGAAGGTCTTTCCAATTTACTCAGCACTAGGCACAGAGGCCAAAGAAGCAAAGAGTAGAAAGACAGATGGTGAAGTGTAGTGGTGGTCAGGAGCTCAGTGTGGTGAAGCAAGTCTAGGTTGATCCTCCCTGTGTGGCACTTCAAGTTTGCTTGGCTAGTAATGTGCCACGTCCAGGCTTCGAGACACAGGTGCAGTTAACTGGAAGTACAGCTGGATCAGGCAGCTTTACCACCTGACCCATAAGGTGAGACACGGAGAGAGAGGTAGACCTACATAGAGTCACTAAATTTTTAGATCACACCTCCAACGGATGTCACCAGGCAGCAACCCCTATCTTCTTCCAGGTGCTATCTTGGTACAAAAGGAAAAAAAAAAAACCCTAAGTATCACAGAAAGTAACTCCAAAGATTAATTTAGCAGTGTTTATGTCTTTCCTAACAGCTTCCTCTATAGAACTTTGAATACACCTGATTTTATATGTTTTGTGAAAGAAAAAAAATCACACCTACATATTCCATTTCTAAGGGCAGAAAGTTTTTGATCTACGTGAAAATAAGGAACATTTGCGTGAAGAGCTCTACATTTTATCTTAAAAAGTTCTTCCAGGAGATATCAGTTTTATCTATAGCCTATGGAAAGATATGCCAGCTCCAGATTTCATTTCTTCACAGCTCAACTCTTTTGGAATATTACACGTTAGAACCTAATATCCTCAGCACATAGGTTTAAAAATTCTATTTTATAGATATTTTTATTCATTGAGCCATTTGTCAAAATTAATTTCCGTATTTAAAGACTTTTAAATATATATTCACATTGATGTATTCTAGTTTGGTGAAGCACCACTTATGTGACAGTTTTTCATACTGTGGTGGCTTGTGTGCAGCCATGATACTGAAGGCTATGGCACTGGTTTTTCAAATGCCAGCCTGGCGGCCATGCAAAGTGACTATGTTTCAGCAGTTTCCAGACTTCAAAGAAAGAATAACCATCCACCTCAGAGGAATTAACCATCAATAACCTTTGGGTAGAAGTGTAACATTGTCATATGGTAAAAAACTTCATGAATCCTACCAGAACTCGATCAGAGAAAGTTCCCGAAGAAGAGCCTCTAAGTTCAAAGGAACACAAAACATGACTAAGTAAGAACTACCTTCTCAAATTAGAATCAACCCCAATTATGTGGCTGGAGCAAAGTCTTCAGGAATAAAGCTTTTGGGTTCTTCATTGGCTGATGTGGCATCCATAAAAATGAGAAGACACAGCTCTAAACACCTATTTATAATTGCATCATTGAATGTATGAAATAAAAATCTGGGAAAATTGGAAGTGGGCACAAATGAAATGGAACACATATGATCAATATCCTAGGAATGTGTGAGTTGAAAAGTACTGATATTGGCCATTTTGAATCATAATATCACATGATTTACTCTGCTAGAAATGATAGATTCAAGTGCAATGGCATTGCATTCATCATGAAAAAGGACATTTCAGACCTATCATGAAGTACAATGTTGTCTGAGATAGAATATCTGTGTACAAGGAAATCCAGTCAATATATCTAGTATTCAAATTTATGCACCAACTAAAGCTATTGATACAGAAATTGAAGGGTTTTACTATTTTTAATCAGAAAATGATCAAAATGCATCAATAACAAAGCGTAACAACAGCAAAAATTTTCCTTGGTGTCAGTTTTTAATCCTGTTCTTGAGGTTAATTAAAGTGCTGATTTAGAAAATTGCATTAGATAGACTGTATCAACTCTGGTTTCTTACATCTAATGCTCCATTAGGTTTCCAGCTATTAAGTTATAATAATTTATTAATTTATCATCCTAGTTTTAAATATAAAAATCCTGAATCACACATTACAGGTACGAAAAAGAAGGTAAGAAATATTTGAACATATGTGCAAATGTCCTGATACAATTGATGAATGGATTGTTATAAGAGCTGTCAGAACCCCCCAAAATAATTTAATAAAATTTAAGAAATATTTGAAATATTACTAAATATTAAGAGACTCCCTAAGGAACCTGTATATGAATCCATATGACTAACTGGTTATACACTGAGCTGCCAATCATAAAGTAAGTATATTCAACCCACCAGTCCCTCTGTAGTCTTTAAAAGACTTAAATATTTGGGGAGTCAAGGGGACAATTCATCTCTGTCCTATAGGGTCACTATGAATTAGACATGATTAGATGGCAGTGGCGGGCTTTTCGCTTTAGTATGGGAGGCGATGGAATATGGGGACTACAAGTTGATGCTGCAAGTCCAGAACACAGCTTGAGGACAGTGGATAATAAATATTAAAAATAATTGTAAAGGCACATAAATGGAAGATGTGAGGGCAATTTAGAGTTTTTTAAAATGTAAAACTTTATAAAATTCATGAGAAATGTTTCCAACGTGAGGTTGACTCCATGCTTTTTTATAAAAAAACTTCTGGAGACAGAGTGCAAGATGGTGACTGAGTAGCACACACAGGAGGGACACCACTGATAACAGCTCGAAGGAGTGTAAGGTCTTTTCTCTCCGACCTAAATTTCAGCCTCGGTCCTTGGCTCCCCATCAAAGCTGGGCTCGTGATCCAAGTGAATTTAATGAGAGTTAAAAGAAGTTTCAGGTTTTACACGGCACCCATAGGATTCCTTTGACCATGCGGCCTGGCAGAGACTGCCCCAGGTCACGCAAGGATCTCTCTTCTCCCATGAAGATGACCAGACCACCAAGCAAGACCCCTTTCCCTCTTGGTCCCTACCTTTTCAAGGGTTCCCGGGGGTGGGGGGGGGCGTGGTGAAAGGCCCCAGGTCGATCCCATTGGTTGAATTGCAGTCACCTGGCCCAGGTGGGAAAATCCAGCTTTGTCCTATGCTGGCTCTCCTGGGCATGCGTAAATGGACTTCCCCAGTCCCTAAACTAAGCTGCCTAACAGGAGCTGCTGAGAGGTATATCCTACACATCCAAATCATAGGATTATCAGCAAAAAGATAAGTAGACACACATTTAGTAAAATTAGAGAGCCATTGTCTGCTGATAAGACTCCCCTTTGGAATCTTCCAGTTGCACATGCCAGATAAGTACAGATTCCCAAATCTCCTGCAAATTCCCAGATTTCCTGTAGATTCCCAAATCTCCCGATTGAATTTTACTCAGTCCTGGAGCTAACTGGGTAGAGGAACAGAGGTGCTGCAGGGGCATAGTTCTACAGGACCAGCCCTAGGCAGATAAAAATATAAAGAGCTTTGGCTCTGCCCAAGTCAGGAGATCTCTGGTAGATATCCCACAGTCCTGGCTTCCCAGTTGCAGGAATAACACAGGCTGTTGGAGATGTGTGGGGATAAATTTACATGGTAGCCTGGAGTGGGCGTTATTAGTGAACACAAGCCCAGGGAGCTCCAGCCCCATGTGGCACAACTAATGCCCCTTCTCTGAGGTACAGTTCGGCGGACCCCCCTGAGAGGTGGAAACAGCTGTGCAGAAGGAGATAGGGGTCAGTCAGGAGTGAAAAGTAAAGAAAGGCTTTATTAAGGCAAGGAAAGAACACCCGGGTGGATTCCAGACTCAACAAGCTAGGTCAGGGAGGTTGCGCCTGGTAGTGAGGTGGTAGGACATATATAGGGCTCGAGTCAAGGAAGGGAGGCTTTAGTGTTGCAGCTGCAGGGTCTGAGTCAGGATGTGGTCTGTGAGAAATCATCTTGTTTTTCCGCAGATTGCTTCCTGGAATGCTGGGGGAAGGGGGCTGCCTGGTCCAGACCCAGCGGAAACATCCCCTATCCTAAGACAAGCCCCCAGAAGTCCCAAAACCTTAAAAGGGCATGACCATTCAAAGGCTTTTAAAAATTTTTATTCAACTCTCCTGGATAGCAGCCAACACACACCTGGTCCATTAACAAAAATTAGCAAAACAATAGAAATAGAAACTGCAAGAGCTAGGCAGGGAGACTTGGCTTGAGATAAAGAAGTGAAAAAAACACCTGAGGACTGACTCCTGCTCAGCTCCCCATCTCCCAGATTGGCAACCTGCCCTCTGAGTAGGCTTTATTCCTCCCCACAGTTAATCTAGATAGGTGGCAGGTATAACCCCCATCCCTTCTCCCCACTTGGTCACTCCCATCATCCAAAAAGAGTGAACCTCTTGAGGATAACTCTACAGGGCAGCCTGGAGTGGTTGTAAATAGTGAAAAGACCAACTCTTCACACAAGCCCAGGGAGCTCCAGACCAATTTGGCAAAACTAACACCTTTCATGAGGTACAGCTCGGTGCAGCCCCTGTTCTTAGAACACCCCAAAAGCTTGAAGAACATGAACATTTGAAGGATTTGGGGGTTCCCCCTTTCTTTTTCTCTGTTTTTAAACTTCTCTGGGTGGCAACTAGCACACAGCTGGTTTATTAATAATTCATTAGCATAACTAAACAAGTAGAAACCAGCACAGGCAGGGAGTTTAGGCTTGAGACAGAGATTGGAAGCTGAGGGGCCCAGAGGCCACTCACAGTGCACATACCAACTAGCCACATACCTAGCTTGCTAGCCCCTGGTCAGTACCACAAACCTGTCACATATACCACCTGCCATCAGAGTAGGTCACTGCTTTATTCCTCCCTCCTAGGCCACCTAGGTAAGAGGTAGGTATAGACCCCATAACCCCATTCACATTTGGTCACACCTACCTTCTGATGTAAGCTAACTCCATGCTTGGACCTGATTCACAAGAGGGGTAGTCACTCAAGATACTTAACTTAATCACAAGTATGCAGGTCTCCCAGCCATACCAGACAACAAAACCATTCCCCAATTCTTAATCTCAGCCCTATTCTGACACCCTACAACAGTGGTTCTCAAGGTTTCTTATGCCGCGACCCTTTAATACAGTTCCTCATGTTGTGGTGACCCTCCAACCATAAAATTATTTTCATTTTTACTTCATTGCTGTCATTCTGCTACTGTTATAAATCAGGCGACCCCGTGAACGGGTCGTTTGACCCCCAAAGGGGCTGAGACCCAAAGGTTTAGAATCACTGTCCTATAAGATCAAAAGGTACAGCATACTACCAGACACTCTCCCAACTGCTTACAAGACCTCTGATGCACAGTCCTGACTGCCCCCTGGGGGAGTATTATATTTTATTTTACTTTCAATTTAATTTGTTTGTTTTCTAGTGCCTTAATACACCATCTACCCAGAAGTAAGAACCCACAACAGAAACAAAGCATCTGGGCAAAGTTTAGTACCCAAACACATGTACATAACAGTTCTTCTGCGTCTTACTCGAATATTATTTTTCCTATTATTATTCTTAAAACTTTCATTTCTTGCTCTTCCCTTTTCCTCTCTTTAATCTAAAAATCTGAAGTTTAATACTATTAACCTATCATTTTGCTTCTCTTTCCTTCTTGTTAAATCTTTTATTTCTTCCTCATCCTAATAAAACCACAAGTTAACACAACTCTTACACTTTTAAAAATACTTTTTTCTATCAAATAGTACCCATTCTCCCACTATCACAAAGCAGGCATTTCCTTCTCTTAACCTACCAAATAACACTACCTGATCCCTCTCATTTTTTTTAACCTACTGTTCCTTTATCTCTCCCTTTGCTAACACTTCCTCTCCCACTTTCTGATCGCTCCCCTAACACCTAACCTAAAATTTTCCCCAAATACTTAATACAAACTGTCCATCAGCCCTCGACTGCACCACCCAACAATTAACCACTCCCACTTAACACCACCTTCCTAAGATTCCCTAATAGCAACTCAAAGATGCCAAGGCAGCAACAGAAGATATCGGTGTGTGTACACGTGCACACACACACACACGAAAAACAGAAACAAATAACTGCATAACAACCAGATCTAAATATGCCTAAAATTGAACAGCTATGGATTCACAAGAAAAGGAATTTAAAAGGACGATGATTGCACTCATGCCACAGTTGAAGGAAGAGTCGGAGAGAAAAGGTGAAACAAAAGAAAAGCTAATAACCTTGCTAGAAAAACTCCAAACAGAAAAACACTACAATAGCAGAATTCTCAACCTGTGGGTCACGACACTTTGGGGGTCAAATGACCCTTTCACAGAGGTCATCCGATTCATAACAGTAGCAAAATTACAGTTATGAAATAACAAAAATAATTTTATGGCCCCCCCAACTACCATGATCCGAATTCTACCTTGCAAGTCTGGATAGAGCAAAGGATGACCACTGGTGCAGATAAGAACTGGAGGCACAGGGAAGTCAGGGTGGATGATACCTTCAGGACGAGGGGTGTGAGGGGCGATACTGGGAGGGTAGAGGGTGAGTGGGTTGGAAAGAGGGAACCGACTACAAGAATCTACATGTGACCTCCTCCCTGGGGGACGGACAACAGAAAAGGAGGTGAAGGGAGACGCCGGACAGGACAAGATATGACAAAATAATAATTTATAAATTATCAAGGGCTCATGAGGGAGGGGGGAGCGGGGAGGGGAAAAAGAGGACTTGATGCAAAGGGCTTAAGTGGAGAGCAAATGCTTTGAAAATGATGAGGGCAAAGAATGTACAGATGTCCTTTATACAACTGATGTAAGTATGGATTGTGATAAGTTATATGAGCCCCTAATAAAATGTTTTTTCAAAAAACAGAACTCTAAAAAGAAATAATAATAATAATTTTATGGTTGGGGGTCACCACAACATGAAGAACTGTATTAAAGGGTCGCAGCATTAGGAAGGTTTAGAACCACTGCTATAAAGGTATAGCACAACACTATGAAAGAACAGAGAAACAGTATTAATGAGATGGAAACCCAAACTAGTGGGCTAGTGCTAAAAGACAAATCCATGGATTCCAACCTAAAAGAACAACTAACAAAAAATGCAAAAGAGACTGAGAAAAGCTTGATAATCATGTGGGACACAATTAAGTAGAACAATCTTATAGGGATTCCAGGAGAGGAAGAAGCAAACAAAAATCCGCACAGAAAATACAGCAAAAGCTCCTTCAAGGGAACTTTCCTCAATGTCCAAAGGAGGAGAAGATAATTATTCAGGATGGTGAAAGAACTCAGACCGATGAGATCCCAGAAGAAAAACTCCATGGCACATTGTAGTCAAGAGGTTTAATATCAAGAACAAGGAAAAAAAATTCTACGAGCAGCTAGTGTAGATCAATTACATACAAAGGGTCAGCAAGTTGAATAACCACAGGTTTCTCAGTTGAAAACATGCAGGCAAGAAGACAAGGGAGTGATGTATACAGAAGACTAGAGAGGAAAAAAAGTGCCAACCTAGAATCTTGTACCCAGAAAAATTATCACTCAAATATGATGGAAAAATGCAAATATTCCAAGACAAGGAGAAATTAAAAGAATTCACAAAATACCACAACTGCAGAAAATACCCAATGAAGTACTATGGCCAGAAACCCAACAGCAACAGCATACAAACCTGAAACATACTTACAAGACAATTCCCCACATTGCAATGCCCCAAGCAAGAAAATAACACAGGAAGAACAAAGAAATTAAATACAAAATGCATACAAACACACCACACACAAATATACAGCAAAATGACAGTAACAAATACATACATGTCAATACATTCACTTTATAATAATGGACTAAATGCACCAATAGAAAGAGAGTAGCAGACCAAATAAAAAACCAAAATCCATCAATATGCTGCCTACAAGAAACACACCTCACAAAGACATGAACAGGCTTAAAATCAGAGGCTGGAGAAAAGTATGCCAAGCAAACAGCAACCAAAAGAAAGAAGGGTAGCAGGAAGGAGACGAGCCAGTCAGGGTGCAATGTAATGATGATGAAACATACAACTTTCCTTTAGTTCTTTAATGATTCCCTGTACCCCCCACCTCCCATCATGATCCCAATTCTACCTTACAAATCTGGCTAGACCAGAGCATGTACACAGGTACAGATAAGAGCTGGCAACACAGGGAATCCAGATGAACCCCTCAGGACTAATAATGAGAGTAGTGATACCAGGAGGGGAAGTGGAAAGTGGGGGAGAAGGGGGAACCGATCACAATTATCTACATATCGACATATGTTGTCTGGGGTCAAACAACAGAAAAAGTGGGTGAAGGGAGATGTTGGACAGTATAGGACATGAAAAATAATAATTTATAAATTATCAAAAGTTTGTGAGGGAGGGAAGGTGGATGAGGGAGGGGGAAATGAGGAGTTGATATCAAGGGCTCAAGTAGAAAGAAAATGTTTTGAGAATGATGATGGCAACAAACATACAAATAGATGGATGTATGGATTATGTTAAGAGTTGTATGAGCCCCCAATAAAATGATAAAAAGAAAAGAAACTCCCAACCCAAATAAAGTCCAGGATCATATGGTTTCATAGGAGACTTCTACTAAGTATTTAGTGAAGAACTGATACCAGTTATGCAAAAATGATTCCAGAATCTAGAAAGGAACAGCAAACCCCTGAGTTCATTTTATAAAACCAGGCCAAGACCCCAAAAGATATAAAACTACAGACTAATATCCATCATGAATATAAGATGCAAAATTCCCCAACAAAATCCTGGCCAATAGAACCCAACAACATATCAAATGATAGTTATAATATATCATGACAAAGTGTGATTTATACCAGGGATGCAAGGATGGTTCAACATTCAAAAAAAATAATGTGATCCACCACATAAACAAGATCAAGAATAAGAACAAAATGATCATATCAAGTTATGCAGGAAAAAGCATTTAACAATATCTAACACCCATTCCCAATAAAACTATTAAGTAAGATATGAATAGAAGGGAAATTCTTCAACACAATAAAAGCCATCTATGAAAAACCAAAGGCCTTTATCACACTCAATGGAGGAAAAGCTGAAGACATTTAAACTGAATAAGGGAGCCCAAAAATGATGTCCCTTACCCCTACTTTATTTAACATTTTGCTGGAAGTCCTAGCTAGAACCATACGACAATGGAGTATAGTTGGGCAAAGAAGAAGTAAAACTTTTGTTATTTGCAGACTCTATGATTTTATATATAAAGAACCCCAAGTTCTCCACAATGGAATTGTTGGAAGCAATTGAGTTTAGTGAAGTAGCAGGATACAAGATTAGCAAGTAGAAATAAATCAGATTCTTATATACTAGTGATGAGAATTCCGAAACAAACATCAAGAAAACAAGACGATTCACAATAGCCTCACAAAATTTGAAATATCTAGGAACAAACCTAACGAAAGAGACAAAAGTCCTTTACAAATATAACTACAGAACATTATTGCAAGAATCCAAAAGAGACTGACACAAATGGAAAAATATCCTGTGTTCACATGGTTAAGATGAGTCAATATTGTGAAAATGATATCATCTGAAGCAATCTACAAATTTTCCCAATCCAAATCCCAACCTCATTATTTTAAGAAATGGAAAATATAATGACCAATTTCATATGGAGAAAGAAGAATTCTAGGATAAACAAAGAACTTCTCAAAAAAAAAAAGAACAAAATAGGTGGTCTTGCACTATTTGATCTCAAAACCTTCTACACAGACACAGTTGTCCAAACAACCTGGTACTGGTATGACAGATACATAGACTGAGGTAAGAGGACTGAAACCCCAGAAATAAAAACATTCACCTACAGATAACTGATTTTCAGCAAAGGCCCAATAAACATTAAATGGGAAGGAGATACTCTCTTCAATAAATGGTACTGTAAAACCTGGGTATCCATCTACAGAAGAATGAAACAAGCCCGGTGCACAAAAAAGAACTCAAGATGGATGAATATCTTTAACTATTATATGATGAAATGTGGAAATCTCACCTTCTTCGGGGATTTGCGTGACACCATGACAGGGCAGCATTCCATATAAAGCATCATGTGCTTTGCATGGGAACATATTGTATTCTACCTCTTTTCACCTAAACCCAGTTTCCAAATCAATCACCTATTAGGTTTAATTTGTCATAGCACAATGGTCTTTTATGTACTAATCAAAAAGGGCTTGACACTACATCTCAGTTACTACAGTATCCTCTCACATGAACAGTTCTTGTTGAACAAGTGGTTCAACATCCTGGACGATGTTCACATGGGTGGCAGCAACCTCCTACATCACACAAACTGCCCACAACACTGGTGGGGCCTACAACATTTATCTTGAGCACATTCTTCCCTCTGATTTACAATCTTGTCTCCACTACAATATTATAATATGACATAAGGCATATTACAATAAGGAATATTTATAAAACTCAAGCAAGGTAACAATTTTATAGTTTTAGTAACTAATGTGCTATATGAGCAATTGCTCATCATAACATGGCACAGTTGCTTCTTCAAAAACAGTTACAATCTGCAGGATCATGACCAACATCAAAAGTATGAATTCACGAATTTGTCAAAATTGTTGCAGTCAGAAATAGCTGATAATTATATATATATATATATATATATATATATATATATATATATATATATATATATATATATATATATATATATATGCCACTACCCAACTGTGATTGAATACTGTATTGGGGAAGGCAGCAATAACATACCATGTCTTGCAATTTTTCCAATGACGACTCTCTCCTTCCACAAACCATAGCCTTCAATTATTCATTAAGCATCCCTGGTACTAAGTAATACACACCCCTTTGATTCCATGTGCACAAGATTTGCATATATAGATTTATATGCAAAAATCAATAAAGGAATCCAGTATGTTGGTCAAAATCATGATATTGTCCATTATACATGTAAAATTAGTGCTTTGACCAAATAATGACTTTGAAAAAGTAAATATTTAAATATCTTCTATGATTCACCCACAGATGCACAGATATTGCTCTAGGAGCGTCAGCAAGTTTCTCTTCCTTAAATGCTGGATTCATAGTTTCTTCTTCAATCATGCACCTCAACCTCTGCTGATAGGTCTTCTGAAACAAGGTGTAATACCATATGTTCAAAACTGGAGAAAGCCATCCAGTGGTTTAATTTCCTAAAGTGAAGTCATCCACCTGCAGCATACCACGCAGACCTTAGGAGCAGAAGTCCAGTGTAGCCATGGATCCAGGAATGCCTTCAAGGTAGCGGAAGTAGTAACAGTCTCAGAGGACATAGGGGTCATCCTCCGGCATGGCATCTTAGTCATTTTTGGTAACAAGCAGACAATGTCGGGGCAGCAAGCTCTTCTAACCTTCATATGAATTACATGCCTTTGGCTATAGAAGTGTATGCTATGCTCTAGGAGAGTGGACCTGTCCCATCAGCTTCACTCACCTTGGGGCGGGGCTGGGGGGGAGGGCACGTTCCTAGGAATCACAACTTCAGAAGTAGTGAAATGCTGTGCTGGTGGGCCAGGGGAGCAACAGAGCAACATCAGCAAGAGAGGACCTCTCAGGAGAGTCAGAACCCAGGCAAGCACCTGAATGAGGAACATGGTAACCTGTGAAAATCAAGTAATATTACAAACAAGGCTTGTCTCTAAAGCAGGAAGTTTCCCAGCATAGCAGTGATATGGAGAGAAGTGAGGCTTGGGATACTGCTCCTCTGAGTGAAGGGTGAGAGAAGTGGCTTTTACATAATAATGCATACTCATTAAAGGATGCTGGGGTAGACTGAGCAAGGGGCTGTGGAGAGGGGAGAGCAGGTCCTAGAAAAGAAACCGAAAAATTGTGGACTAGTGATTGAGTATTGGGCCAAAATGTCCTTCATTCTCTAATTAATGTCACAAGGGAATAATAAATGTTTTTATTCTGACTTTAAGACAGATTATAACTTTTTTCACAAAGTCCTTTTTTCTTCTTTCTTTTTAAAAATCATTTTATTAGGGGCTTATACAATTCTTTTCACAATCCGTACATACATCATTTGTGTCCAGCACATTTGTACATATGTTGCCATCCTCATTTTCAAAACATCTGCTTTCTACTTGAGCCCTTGATATCAGCTCCTTATTTTTCTTCCTCCCTCCCTGCTCCCCCCTCCCCTTGAAAATTTATAAATTGTTATTTTATTGTATGTTACACTCTTCGACATCTCCCTCATCCACTTCTCCGCTGTCTGTCCCCCAGGGAGGTTGTATGTAGTCCTTGTCATCTGTTCCCCTTCTCCCTCACCCTCCCTCCACCCTCCTGATAGCGCCACTCCACTCTGCTTCATCTGTCCTGGATCCCCTGTGTTTCCAGTTCCTATCCGTGCCAGTGCACATCCTCCGGTCCAACCGGATATGAAAGGTAGAATTTGGATCATGATAGTGGGACAGGGGGGTGGGGTGGGGGAGAAAGCATTCAAGAACTAGAGGAAAATTGTATATTCCATCATTGCTACACTGCATTCTGATTGGCTCGTCGCCTTCCCGCAGCCCTTTTGCAAGGGGATGTCCAATTTCCCCCAGATGGGTCCTGGGTCCCCACTCTGCATTCCCCCTCATTCACAATGCTATGATTTTTTTTTTTTTGTCTTTGATGCCTGATACCTGATCGATCCCTTTGATGCCTTGTTATCTCACAGGCTGGTGTGCTTCTTCCATGTGGGCTGTGTTGTTTCTCAGTTAGATGGCCCCTTGTTTACCTTCCAGTCTATGGGACCCCAGATTCTATATATTTTGACAGCTGGGCACCATCAGCTTTCTTCACTGCATTTGCCTATGCACCCGTTTTGTCTTCAGCATTTGTGTCATGGTAGATTGGTGTGCTTCTTCTGTGTGGGCTTTGTTGTTTCTTAGTTAGATGGCTGCCTAATTGCCTTCAAGCCTTTAAGACCCCAGATGCTATATCATTTGATAGCCAGGCACCATCAGCTTTCTTCACTACTTTTGCTTATGCACCCACTCTGTCCTCAGCGATCAAGTCAGGACAGACTGGTGTGCTTCTTCCATGTGGGTTTTGTTCTCTCAGCTAGGTGGCTGCTTTTTTATCTTCAGGTCTTTAAGACTTCAGGTGCTATATCTTTTGGTGCTAAGTCCTTTTTTCTACTAACCTTCTCTGATTTTTATGATAGTGTGAAGATTGCATGCATTCTTTCCTTTTTAAGTCCACCTTGAAACAAACTGAAGTCAGCATTTTTTCCTTTAATTTTCCTTTTTTTTGGCAAAAGACTTGGGCAGTTCTCCTAAGGTAGAGCAAGCCCATTTTTTGTCTTTACTTGATTTAGTTCACTATGTGAAACTCTTAATCTGTCCCAGCCAGTGCCCAACTCTACCCTAGCTAGTTACGTGGTCTGCTACATGGTTGAAATAACATCCCCCTATTGGGTACCCTTTGAGTAAATACAATCTTGAACTGTAGTGGCCCTTGGATTTCTTAAGTGATGGTCAAACTTCTTATTATTATTCTTTTTAAAATCATTTTATTGGGAGCTCGTGCAATTCTTATCACTATCTATACATCCATCCATTGTGTCAACCACATATGTACATTTGTTGCCATCATCATTCTCAAAACATTTGCCTTCCACTTGAGCCCTTAATATCAGTTGCTCGTTTTCCCCCTCCCTCCCCATTCCCCTTACCTCATGAACCCTTCATAATTCATAAATTGTTATTATTTTGTCATATGTTATACTGTCCGATGTCTCCCCCTACCCTTTTCTCTGCTGTCCATCCCCTAGAGAGGAGGCTATACATAGATTCTTGTAATCAGTTCCCCCTTTCTATCCCATGTTCCCTCCACCCTCCAGGCATCGCCACTCTCACCACTGGTCCTGGAGGAGTCATCTGCCCTGGATTCCTTGTGTTTCCAGTTGCTATCTGTACCAATGTACATCCTCTGGTCTAGCCAGATCTTTAAGGTAGAATTGGGATCATGATAGTGGGGTGGAAGAAGTAATTAAGAACTAGAGGAAAGTTATACATTTCTTCGTTGTTACCCTGAACCCTGACTGGCTCATCTCCCCACAACTCTTCAGTAAGGGGGGTGTCCAGTTGGCTGCCGATGGGCTTTGAGACTCCACTCTGGACTCACACATTTACAATGATACGATTTTTTGTTCCTTGATGCTTGATACCTGGTCCCTTCGACAGCTTGTGGTCATATAGGCTGGTGTGTTTCTTCCATGTGGGCTTTGTTGCTTCTGAACTAGATGGCTACTTGTTTATCTTCGAGCCTCTAAGACCCTAGACACTATATCTTTTGATAGCCGAGAACCAACTTCTTCAATATAGGGCACTTTGAAGAAAATGAGGGAAACTATAGCTAATGCTAACCTGGATATCTTATACCAACAGACACACACAAAAAATCAGGCTAATAAACTGACCACCTGCCAACCTTTTGAGATCTGTTGAAAAATTACTTTGACATTCTTTTTAAAGAAAATTTTATTGTGAGTTAGGAGGATATTTATATTTCATATAAATTCTATTTTGTATGCAATAGTTTTAATTACTTATCAAACCCACCAATAGCTTACCATACCCCATCACTTTGATTTCTTTTCTCTCTCTACTGAATTACTATCTTCCCCTTCACCCAAGTTAATCCCTGTCAACCCTCTGGCCTATTGCTTCATCTACTCTCACTTCCTCCTACCCTGCCTTGGTAATCATCAAAGTCTACTTCTTTGGTATGAAAACTTGTGTCTGTTTTCTCATCCAATATTTGTCCTTTGTGATTGACTAATTTCACCAAGCATCACATTCTCCTTTTTTTTTTTTACATTTTTTTACATTCTCCTTTATGCATTCCTTTATGCATTCCATTATGTGCCTGTGGTTTCATCATTGCTTTTAGCGATGCACAGTATTCGATTATGTGTACGTACCAAAGCTTCTTTATTCATTCTTCTACTCATGGGCATTTAAGTTGTTTCCACGTATTTGCTATTGTGTACAGTGCTGTGATGAACATGAGATACCATTTACAACAGCCACACAAAAGATGAAGTACCTAGAAATGAACCTAAATGAAGAAAAAAAATACCAGTATAAAGGAAACTATGGAACATTGATATAAGAAACCAAAAGAGACTCAACACAAATGGGAGAAAATCCCATTTTAATGATAGGAAGACTTAACAGAGTGAAAATATCAATTGGACCTAAAACAATCTATAAATAGAATACAATTGATTCCAAATCCCAAAATCATTCTTTAAAGATGTGGAAAAACTAATTGCCAATTCCATATGGGGAGGGAAGAAGCCTATTTATAAGCAAAGAGCTTCTCAAAGAGAAGAACAAAGTAGGAGGCTTTGCACTACAGTAGTCAAAACAGCCTGGTACTGGATAAATGACAGATACACAGACCAAAGGAACAAGATAAAAAACCCAGTAATAAAAGCATTAAGGTATAAGCAACTGATTTTCAACAAAAGACTAAAAATTATTAAATGGGAAAGGGGTATCTTCAACAAGTGGAAAAATGAAACAGGACCCAGACCTCAACCCATGCACAAAAATGAAAGGTGGATTAGGGACTAACTGTAAATACCAGTGCTATCAGAACTATGAGTAAGAAAACTGGGACAAACTTAAAGGCCTCATTGGAAGGGATACACACGCTAACAAATATAATTTTAAAAAAGCACACCCAATGAAAGACAAAACAGATGACTGCAACCTATTAAAAATAAAATTTATACACATCAAAAGACTTCATCAAAAGAGTGGTAGCAATTGTATAATTCTGCTTGACATAACTGAACTAAGGAATGACATATGTATTAACTCCCAATTAATAATAAAAAATTTTTAAAGAGTAAAATGAATGTCTATGGGTTGGGAGCTTAGGGTAAGAGTAGGGGCAGAAATTTAGCAATGACCAGACTTAATAGATGGAATTACTAAATAATTATAGAAGTCTGCAACACCTCAATAAGAAAAATCCAAATAATCCATATAAAAGGTGGGTAAAGGACATGAACAGACAATGGACAAAGGATGATACTTGAATGGCTAGCAAACACATCGGTAAATTCTCAGGATAACTAGCCATCCAGGAGATGCAAATCAAAACCATGATGAGTTACCATCTTACAACCATAACTATAGCCCAATTTAAAAAGAAAACAGAGAACAATGATGCTGGAGATGGTGTGGACAGATTGGAACTTTTACGTACTGTTGGTGGTCTTATAAATATGTACAACCATTGTGGAAAGCAATATGGCAATACCTAAGACAACTGGCAATATAAATCTCCTATGACCCAGCAATACCTCTGCTGGGCATATACCTAAAAGAAATAAGAGACAGAACATAAACGGAAGTATGTTCTCCCATGTCCATCGCAGCACAGTTCACAATAGCAAGAAGCTGAAAACAGCCCAAATGCCCATCAGTGGAAGAATGGATAAAGAAATTCTGATCCATACATCCAACGAAATATTATGCATCCCTAATAATAGCAATGAAACCATGAAACACCTGATGACAAGGAAAGACCTGGAAACCATTATGCTGAGTGAAGTGAGTCCATCTTCAAGCAATAAATATTGCATGAATACATTACTATAAAGATAAACACCAAGATGAAGGCAGGTTCCTCTTCCATGTCCTGTAATCTTTTAATCTAGTCTCCCAAGTAACAAGACAGAGAGCCTGTCTAGAGGCCATGAACCATACATATATCACATACTCTATATGTACATTTTTAAAACCACTTCAACAGAGGAGACCTCACCTTAGCCAGAGTTAGTTTTTCAAGATGAGAGGAGAGGGAGATGACTATTTAGTTGCTGCCATACAAAATTGCGCTAAGGTCCTCCCAAATCAAGATACTCCTACTAGTGTGATCAGGAAACCCTACTGGAAATTCAAGTTATGATATGGGGAGAGGGACATAGGTGTCTCAGAGAAGATAATAACATGTTTCTTGGTATAAAAAATGGGGAGAAGCAAAAAAAAGCTTTAAAAACTTAAATAGAACCCAAGGGTAGAATCTGCTATGTTCCCAAGTGGATACATTTGATTCAGTTTTTATCTGGCCCTTGGTGACTCAGGTCATGTGCTATAGACTACTGGGATCTTAGACTGTGTTCTTCTGAGGTCCATAGCATCCTTCATAAGCCAAGAAGACTCGATATGGAAGCCCCACTCAGTGAACAGGGCTTTACCTCAAACTCATATGTAGCCATGGACTGAAGGAAGAAATTCCTTAGCATGAGAAGAAGCAGATAACTGTTACCCCAAGAGAATAACAGTGATCCTTGGACTTTAGTTCACAGTTTGAGGGTACCCAATGAAAGCTGGGCCAAAGTTATCATATATTTATTCTTTTAATGGCCTCGTTTTATTATGACATATATTAATCTGTAGGCATGTTTCTGTCACCATCAATGAATATTATTGAAAGTTTTGCTCTATCACCAACCCCCATTATTTGTATAAAAAGTGTCCAGTCACGTAAGAGCTTAATCTGTAGAACTCAGTAATTAATGTATTATGATTCATAATAGGCCTATCATCATATAATTTCCTTTTCCCAACAATATTTTAAATTATATACCATTGGATAAATTAATGACATTATCACAATTACCTTATGCTTTGGAGATGATTGATGATGTTCTCTAACATATAATGACAATGATGCCTCCAAGGTGAACCAGAGACATATATAAACACATTAATGGATTTTGGGCTCACACTTATTATTAACTCCAATATAGCAACAATTACTTCTTGTGATATGGTGCTGCTTGATGCTTGCCCTCATGAAGAGATCACTGGAGAGAAGGGTGTTATAGCAGAGTTCGGTAAAGAAACCAGATGGTGCCTGCCTATCAGAAAGAATAGGGTCTGGGGACTTAAAGTCTTGTATTAAAACAATCAACCACCTAAGTGAGGTATAAACTAAGTCCATATGGAAGAAACACACCAGGCTGTGTGATCCAAGGATTGTAAATAATAAAATCCAAATCTGAAAAGTGGGAATGGTGTTACAGCTTAAATTATGAAAACCTGATTTTCAGACGGTTATGGATGATAGTGTAAACGCAAAATTTTTGTGCAGTCTACATATAGATCATTGAGGGACGCGAGTAGCTTTATCAGACAGAGAACATTTGAAAACAGACAATGACAGACATTTGTTAAAATGTAAATCTCATTTGATCTTATTTTTGATTGATTTTAAAAATTGTTTTTAAAGTGGAAATGTGGATTAAGCCTGTTGAATTCCTTCTGACCACAGACCAGCAATATGAATAACCTTGTTACTATGCAGAGTGCATCAGAATGTGGATTATTGCAGGTGTAATTAAAATTTAGCTATTATTTGATTTCCCTTTAGATTCATTTTAAATGTTCTAGTTTTTAATATTGTGTTTGGCTGGGTTGACTAGAGAAAAAAAATCCAGGGACACTCACATATGTGTAATAGAACTTTATATCAAGAAGTAATTATATATTGAGATAACATCCCAGCCCACTTCACTTCTAGTTCATAAATCCCAAACTAGTCCACAAGTCCCTCTTCAGACTCATGCAGCCACATGTGGTGATATCAAATGCAAGATCACAGGCCGGTGAGTGCAAAATCATGTGGATCCAATGACGGTGGCTTTGGAAGCTCTCTGAGCGACTCAACAGGAGGAAGGGGAAGGTAGAGAGGGATGGGAGGTTCCCAGGACCCTCCTTATGAGAAGTTCATGGCCACAAGAAGGCACCATCATCAGGCTGTGACCTGATTGACAGACTAGACTCCACCCCTACAATTTTTATATTTCTTCAAGTTGACATGAAATTATGTAACTATCACAAATATTTTCTGCTTTCCTTTCTACTGAAGTTTTCCTCTGATTTACTGTTACTGTTATTTAAAAAAAGGTTTTTTTTCTGTATATGTATAGAATGGGAAGCTAATAACAATGAGAACACAAAAGAAGAAAATATTCTAAAACTGATTATGGTGAATGAGATAGTTAAGATTTATTGTGCCAACCTGGCTGATAAACACATGTGGGCTTAATTGAAAGGAGTAGAGCTAAATGGCTCAGTGAGCCTCGCCTTTCGAGTTCTTGGGTCTCTTGCTCTCTGATGGTTGGACTAGGGTGCAGCTGCCTTAGCCAGTTCCCTGCTTTAGCTGGCAAGGCTCACTTCCTGCAAGACAACCCTGAGGAGAAGCTACATGGACCTACCCCGATGCAGCCCTGGGTGTTGGAGCAGCCTTGTGGAGACCCCTGCCAGCACTGAGATGTTTACATGCTCCGATTCAGCTTTCCTTCTGTAGTCAGTGTCATTGCATGTATTTTGTGTGATTGAGGAGGACTTAGTGGATTGGTGTTGGACAAATGGGCTAATGTTGGCCTTATGTGCTTGGACAGCGCTGGGTTGGGATGCTTTCTTAATACACACTTACCCTTTATATAAAACATACCTTTTATATAAAACTTACCTTATATAGAATGAGAGTTTCCGTGGATTTGTTTCCCTAGTTTACCCAGACTAGCATATTATGGTACCTTGGGAGTGGGATACTGGAGAAACAAATCATAAGATGGAGAGATGTTTGATTTCTACCTTATGGTAGTTTTTCTTCTTTGGCTAGCCAGACGTCAGATAAAGCCACACTGCTTATTTGGTTGTTTTCTGGAAAAAATATGGGAAGTATGAAAATAGAAAGCTTGTAAGCCCACTTGCTTTCAGCCATTAAAATTTTATCTTTAGATGGGTTTAGGCCATGCCTTCAAAGAAAGCTTTGAAAAGATATGCCCCCACCCCATGCTTTGGAGTACTCAGGAACCAATGGTCTTTGTCAGAAACTGGAAAAAATCTGGAACCATGAAGAAAACTCCTCTCTAGGACTGAACATTAAAGGGAGCCTGTGGGAAGGTTGAAATGCTTGCTAGGTGACCACCTGGATCTACTTGCTGAGTGGAAGTGGGAGACATGCAGCAATAGAGACAGGTTGAGTTTGGCCACTGACACCTGTGGACTTGGTTTACAGGAAAAAGAGAAGATGAGAGCGGGTTTACTGGTCTAAAGTTAATGATCTAGCACGAGGGGGCTAGGCTTGTTGAGTATATGTGAGAGCCCATGGCCTATAAGGCAAGGTGACCAGTGGGTACCCTGGGGAGGCTAAGGGAGGTAACCCATATTGAATTGACCAGAACCTGACCAGATAAAGAGATTTGAACCTGTGAACTGGTGCATGTTGTTGCTGACTTTACGGATGGCCTGTCCTGATTTGACTTTGCTAATGGAAGTGGACTTCATAAGGTTACAACTGGAATGAAGTTTCTTCATGTCGAAAAATATGATTGCCCAGGGCAGATGATACCTTCAGGACCAGAGGTGTGAGTGGTGATACTGGGAGGGTAGAGGGAGAGTGGGTTGGAAAGAGGGAACTGATTACAAGGAGCTACATGTGACTTCCTCCCTGGGGGATGGACAACAGAAAAGGGGGTGAAAGGAGACGTCAGACAGGGCAAGATATGACAAAATAATAATTTATAAATTATCAAGGATTCATGAGGGAGGGGGGAGCGGTGAGGGAGGGAGAAAAAAAAAAGAGGACCTGATGCAAAGGGCTTAAGTGGAGAGCAAATGCTTTGAAAATGATGAGGGCATTTAGTGTACAGATGTGCTTTACACAATTGATGTATATATGGATTGTGATGAGTTGTATGAGCCCCTAATAAAACATTTATAAATAAATAAATGGGAAAAAAAGAAAAATATGATTGTCTCCTCAGAGCACTGGGCTGATGTAGGTGGGCAGTTTAGAAATTGGATACCCCAAATTGGGAGGATAAAGGCATGAAGTGGCTAGCTTCCAGACTTTTACAGATGGGGGAATATATTCATAGGACTATAGGATTAAGGTGTAGGTGTTACTTAACTGCAATTGTTAGGGTAAAGAATTGTGTACAGGTGCCAAGTTGACAAGGGGTGGATTGAGATAGTTAAGGTTTATTGTGCCAACCTGGCTGATAAACACATGTAGGATTAATTGAAGGGCAGAGAGATGAATGGCTCAGTGAACCTCACCTTGCTAGTTCTTGGGTCTCTTGCTTTCTAATTATGGGACCAGGGTGCAGCTGTCTCAGCCAGTTCCCTGCTTCAGCTGGCAAGGCTCACTTCCTGCAAGACATCCCTGAGGAGAAGCCACATGAACTTACCCTGATGCAGCCCTGGGTGCTGGAGCAGCTTTGTGGAGGCCCCTGCCAGCGCTGAGATGCTTACATGCTCACAGGTGAGATGGAGGAGGACTTTGTGGATCAGCGTTGGACATATGGACTAATGTTGGACTTATGGGCTTGCACAGCACTGGGTTGGGATGCTTTCTTTAATGTACACTTACCCTTTATATAAAACTCAATATATATATATATATATATATATATATATATATATATATATATATATATATGAGTTTCCGTGGATGTTTCCCTAGTTTACCCAGACTAACACTGTTAATTTTATAACTCATCTTAATATGCTTTGCAAATTAAAGGCCAATAGTTATTTTTTTAAAAGCAACCACACAGATATCATCTCACCCTAATATCAATAGCAAAGTTAAAAAAATCAGGAAAAAATGATAGATAGGGTGCAGAGAGCCTAGATTCTGCATAAACTGTTGGTGGGACTGTTAAATGGTGTAATCACTGTAGAAAGCAACATGGCACATCCTCAAAAAATTGGGAATGGAAATATCCTATGACTCAGCAATCTCTATTTGGTATATATCCTAGAAATATAGGTCCTTGATAACTTATAATAGCAAAAAGAAACAATTTAAATGCCCATTAATGGAAAATTGATAAACTTTGGTACATGCACACACACACAAAAAAACATTAGGCAAAGTTAGAGAACACTGAATCTGCAAAACATGGACAATTCTGGAGGACATTATGTGGAGTGAAATTTGTCATTCACAAAATATTGTATGAGACTATATTATAAAAAGTCAATAGGTTTTCACACTAAAACATAATTTGCTGGTTACCAGGGTGGCATGGAAAGAGGATCCCTGGTGGTATAGTGGTTATGTGTTGAACTGCTAACTGCAGGGTCTATAATTCAAAACTGTCACCTGTTCTGTGGGAGAAAGACAAGACTTTCTATTCCTGTAAAGAGTTACAGTCTTGGAAACTCACAGGGGCAGTTCTACCCTGTCCTACAGGGTAGCTATAGGACTTGATGGCAGTGAGTTTTGAGTTCTGAGGGTAGCATGGGAATGGCGTAGACCATTGATGACTTGGGTGAAGGGGAAGGCAATATATAATAAGAGGGAGAGTAGTAAAAAATGACATAGCAGGGAAGTCATTGGGAGCTTTCTAAGAATTAAGATGCACATACTCTTATATACACAATCCTGCAAGAGTGGGAATCTACAAATAGATGTCTGCATCAACACACAGGCTGCATATTTGGGAGAGGGAAGAGTAAATCTTTACCATCAATTAACAAACCATCACTCACAAATTTAATCAATCGTGGCTAGGGTCTTAAAAGCTCATAAGTAGTCACCTAAGGTGAAACCATAGATTCTTCCAAATCTGGAACAAAGAATTATGATAAGCTATAGATATATGGAATTAATTAGTCAAATGGTCTAATGTTGTTAGGTGTTCTTGAGTTGGTTCCATCTGATAACAACCCGATGTACAGCAGAGTGAAACACTGCCTTGTCTTGTGCCATCTTCATAATTGTTCTTGTGTTTGAGCCCATCGATGTAACCGCCATGTCAATCCATCTTGTTGAAGAGCTTCCTCTTTTTTTTTGCTGCTCCTTTACTTTAACAAGCATGATGTCCTTCTCCAGGAATTGGTGTCTTCTGACATGTCCAAAGTAAGTGAGACAAAATTTCACCATCCTTGCAGCTAAGGAACATTCTGGATGTACTTCTTCCAAGACAGATTTGTCTGTTCTTTTGGTAATCCTGGTACTTCAATATTCTTCACCAGCACCAGAATTCAACGGTCTAAGGGACCACAAACAGGGAACCTTAGTGGAACATAGATGTGAGATCAGCTGAGATCCTCAAGATCAGCAGTTGGAAACCATCTACTACTCCTCAGGAGAAAGATGTGGCTTTCTGTTCTTGTAAAGAGTTATAGTCTCAGAAACCCCCAGGGGAAATTCTATCCTGCTCTATAGGGTCATTATGACTTGGCATTGAGTTGATGGAAGAGAGGAGATTGGCCCACAAAAAAATTAGCCTATCCAACTGAACATCTCCTTACAGAAGGGTCACGAGGAGGAGACGAGCCAGTCAGGGTGCAGTGTAGCAATGATGAAACATACAACTTTCCTCTAGTTCCTAAATGCTTTCTCCCCCTGACCCCCCACTATCATGACCTCAATTCTACCTTACAAATCTGGCTAGACCAGAGGATGTACACTGGTACAAATAGAAACACAGGGAATCCAGGACAGATGATCCCTTCAAGACCAGTGGTGAGAGTGGTGATACCAGGAGGCTGGAGGGGTGGGGTGGAAAGGGGGAACCAATTACAGGGATCTACATATAACCCCCTCCCTAGGGGACGGACAACAGAAAAGTAGGTGAAGAGAGACGTCGGGCAGTGTAAGATATGACAATAATAATTTGTAAATTATCAAGGGTTCATGAGGGAGGAGGGAGTGGGGTGCAGGGGGAAAAATGAGCTGATGCCAGGGGCTTGAGTGGAGAGCAGATATTTTGAGAATGATGAGGACAACTAATGTACAGATGTGCTTTACACAATTGATGTATGTATGGATTGTGATAAGAGATGTATGAGCCCCCCCCCCCAAAAAAGAGAGATGTATGAGCCCCCAATAAAATGATTTAAAAAATGAAAAATCCAAGAGAAAAAAAATATTTTCAGTTAGTTTTTTGCAATTCTTCTTTGTTACAAATTAAGGTGGAATTGTGGGAAAATAAGTAGCAGAAATAATGCATGATAGATCCTAATCACTATTATTTGGAACAATTATTGTATCACATAATATATTCTCTAAATGTTTCAGAAATCTGATATTTGTTTTATTAGAACTAGATTCAATTTGCATAATATTTTATTATAGTGATGTATAAACAGCAAAACTTTATTTTTATCAATTTCTATATGTATACTTCAGAGGTATTTTCTTCTAGTAATGTACTCAGTCTCATTATCTTTTCCTAAATATTCCACTACCATCAATATATATTAAAAAAATTTTTTCATCAATATATATTTAATGCTTCTTTTTTTAAAAATCTTTTTATTGGGGCTCATAAAGCTCTTATCACAGTCTGTACATGCATCAATTGAGCAAAGCACCCTTATACATTCGTTGCACTCGTCATTCTCATAATTCACCTTCCACTTGGGTTCCTGGAATCAGCTGTTTATTTAATGCTTCTAAGCAAAATTATATTCATAAGGTTTGCAATGACTAATCATTAAAAAGTGTACTTTGAAAAAAAAATTAGCCTATCAATTTCCACAGTTCCAGGTGCAGGAGCTAAATGATGCCTGACAACCACTACTAACTGCCCTGAAGACGATGGGGCCATTAGAAGATTCTGGAGAGAAGGAAGGAAAATGTGGAACAGAACTCACAATCATCAGAGACCAGGCTTTTTGGTCTAATTGTGACTGGTGGGCCCCCAAGACTATGGCCCCTAGTCCCCCTTTAGGTCCATAAGTGAATTTAATATTCAACTCCCACCGCTGTGTTAGACTAATTCAGCATTAAAGATGAAAAGGGCAGCATGTGTGAAAGGGCAGTGGGCTAGGCAGGCAGAAGAAGGAGAACTGAGAGGAGTGGACAGGAATGAAGCATCAAGATGATTGACGTGAGTTGTAATCAATGTATAAATTGTGCAATGGAAAACTCATGGTCCGCTCTGCACATCTTGATCTAAACTACAAATAAGTTAGGGAAAAAAATCATAATTCCTTAGTCTTGGAAACCCTACATAAGGTTTCAATGAGTCCGAATGGATTTGATGGCAATGGTTGGTTTTGGTGCTTCACATTTTTAAGTCACCTTCCAAATTCTTAATGCTTTTTTTGTTTTTCATCCCTTTCACCCTTTTCGAGCCTACTTCAGAACGCCCTATCCCCAGTTAGGTGGGCTACGCTGAAATGACGGTTAAGTCTTTGAGCACTCATGTTACCATCTCAACTCACTGTCACTGAGTCGATGACGACACATAGTGACCCTAGAGGACCGGGTGTTATTGCCCCTGTAAGTTTCTGAAGCTGTAATTTTTTACCAGAGTAGATAGTCCCGTCTTTCTCCCAAGGAGCGGCTGGTGGTTTCAAACTGCTGACCCTGGGTAACAGCCTAACGCGGTAACATTATGTCACCAGGTCTCCTGATAAAGATACATTAAAAAAAAAGTTTAGCTTTCCATGTCATAAAATGGATGAGACACCTTACCTTTCTTCCTCTTTTTCTTAGCCTTTCCAAATTGTAATCATAAATCCTATCCCTTCTTTCTCCGTCCTCCCTTGCCGCTTTTTCCTTTTTAATAGGAAAATAAGACTTTCCAGGTACAAACCAGTGAAGCCTTTCTGAGTGCTAAGTTTTTCAAATGTAAGCAAGAGGAAGACACCCCTACGTCCCTCGTCTTGGGAATTAGCCTAGGGGCTTTGCCGCAGACGATAGTATCAGCTTGTCAATATAGGGTTTGAGAGAGCCCCCGCAGAGGTGACATTTGGGCCACTAGACACCAGGTAAGCAGTTGGAAATCACCAGTCGCTCTGCGGGAGGACCACAGGGTTTTCCAATCGCATCCAGTGCCAGTCTGGGAAACTCACCAGGGCAGCCTGTGAGGCGGCGTGGCTCGGTCGTTAGGAGCTGGGAAGGACCGATTGCGTCGAGTTTGGGTGGACGCTGTGTTTGAGCCTGGACCTAACTACCTCCTGCTCCGCAGAGAAGGGGGGGGGGGGGTTCCCACAGACGCAGTTCTGTCGGGCCAGGCCGCGTCAGAAGCGGCCGGACGGCAGCGAGGGGCCAGCGCTCCCGAGCGCCGCCGCCGCAGGAAGCCGCGCGCGGGAAACCCCGGCTCCCGGCATCCCCCGCGCCCGGGGCGCTCTCTTCCGGTCGGGAGGCTGCGAAACCGAAAGTGTCGCGTGCGGCCGCGGGCGCGTCCCCTTCACCTGGCCCGAGGCTTGGCGGAGCCAGCTGGGAAGGCCGAGGAGCGCTCAACATGAACGGAAGAGTAGGTTATTGGTCCTGTGAGGAAGAGATCAGTCTGACCAGGGGACCCTCAGGTATGTGCGAAATGGGCCCTCCCTCCCGGGCGGGGACCCAACCACCCGCCCCGCCCCCTCTCCCGCCCCCCTCCCCCCAGCCCCGGGATCCCGCAGCCCGGAGGACAACTGCCCCTGCACTTTCCGACGTTGTCACTCTTCGCGGGAGTAGAGTCCGTCTTTCTCCAGTACAGCGGCCGGCAGTCTCGAACTGCTGACCTTGCAGTTTTAGCCCCAACGCCTGCACAGCACGCTCCTCCTTCCTGGTAGGAGCGTGGAGGGTGTAATTGCAGAGATTCTCTGGCCTTGGACAGCCAGGACCAAATCTTGATTGTTCAGGCATCGCTTCGGGCACTTAAGACGGACGTGTGGGGGATAGGCATGCAGCGGTCACGAGCCCTGGGACGATCAATACAGCTAATGGTGGCTGAAAGACAGAAAAATGCCACACCTCTTCTTTAGGCAGAATACACGGACACCACAGACTTTTCTGTTCCCAGGTTGAGCGGTGCTCCCTTGAGGGACCATGTAGTAAAACTGGTGGAATGATCTGGTCGCTATGGACTGCGAATGCACAGCTAACTGTCTGGTGTTAGAATCCTCGATTTCCTATTTATTTTCTGGGAAACTAGTCCACTAGAATGTCAAACACGAAGCGATCTACCATAACAGTTCCGAAATCCGATTACATTCACAACTACCAGGTTGTTATTGTCTTTTTCAAAAATGTATTTACCAAGTGTTTCCTTCATTTCCCTAAGCATTTTCTTTGTCTTGGAAGTTGATAAATTTAAGAGCCTAGGACAATAGAACCACACACCTAGGATTGACCTTGGATAGAAATCAGTCATTTGAAGTTTGCTTTGTTCAGTTAATAAGGAAATGGTTTCAAGTTTCTGTTTTATTCACAAAACTGGTTGCTTGGTGTATAGGTACTTCTCAGATGTCTGAAAGCTGCTAAGCCCAAGGTCAGCAGTTCAAAACCTCCAGCCTGCACCATAGGGGAAAGATAATGCTTTCTACTTCTGTAAAGATTTATAATCTCAGAAACTCCAAAGGACAGTTCCTTCCTGTCCCATAGGGTCACTGTGAGTCATAGTTGATTTGATGGTAGTGAGTTTAATTTTTTGTTTGTTTGTTTAAGAAGTTTGCATCGAATTCAGTTT
This sequence comes from Tenrec ecaudatus, assembly GCF_050624435.1. Taxonomy (NCBI): domain Eukaryota; kingdom Metazoa; phylum Chordata; class Mammalia; order Afrosoricida; family Tenrecidae; genus Tenrec; species Tenrec ecaudatus. Next base: position 34,082,811 of record NC_134543.1, read on the forward strand.
TCTTCACTATGTTATGAAGTTATATAGGGAAGAAGTCAATTATCACGTCTAGAAAGTTCCAGGTAATTTTGGTAGTCTCATAGTAGCCTTCCTATAGAAGAAATGCCCAAAGCTCCTAGTTCTAATCAGACATTGCTGTTTTAGGCCACACTGGTACTGTTTATAAAAGTTCCTATGCAAGTACCTGACTGATGGTTTAATTAAGCAAATGCAAAAATGTGTATACTCTTACCCTTTTGTTCCAGTATTTAGCATGGGCAAGAATTTTGGATATTTCAAGTGTTTGGGCTCATTTTTTCATGGCAGAAGAGCCTCCCAAGAGTTAGTGATTCTTTGGTTCATCCTATGTGCTGTTTTATGATTTGAGCTTACTGTGCTGTATTTGTCATTTTGAGCTTACTGTGGTTGATCTCTGGGAGCTCAGGTGATGCAATGGATTCTGAGTTAGGCTGTTAATGGCAAGGTCAGCAGATAGAAACCACCAGCCACCCCGAGGGAGACAGATAAAGCTTTCTATAGTCTTGAAAATCAACAGGGGCAGTACAGTTCTTCTTTATGTGATTGAATGATTGTATTGTATGATATGTAAATTATGTGCCAATAAAACTTAGGAAAATTAAAAACAGAACACACACACACAACCAAGCTACAAGCAGGAAAGCAAAACCCATATAAACTGAGAAATATATTGTCAGTCACCCCGCCCCCCCCCCCCCCCCGAGTATAAGTCAATTGTACTTTATCATCATAAACTTTCCCAATGACTCCATATACTGTCGGTACGAGGAGTCTATGTGAGTGCAGTTCCACCTTGAACTGCAGTGTAGCTTGGAAAGTTTTTAGTCTACTGCTGTTAGAGCTGAGGATGTGTTAAATTAAGAACCTAAAAACTAAAGCTCTTTCAGTCCAAGCACTTAAGCCAATTTTAGGGTTAACCCTAACCTAGACTGTTGCTAGCAGTTTTCTGTTCTTCATGTATATAACAGAAACAAAAGTTCTATATCTTTGCCTTATTTTCCTCTTGATTACACAAGAGTCTGGCCCTTATGGAATTTGCAGTTCAGTAGTCATGTGTTAATAGTGAAATCTCAAGACTAGGATGCAAATCATTAAGGCTTATGGTGGGCAAGTAGGTAGTGGGAAAGGAAACAGAGGGATGGAGGAGGCTGGGAGTTTGCTAATCTGACCTTGTAGTGCAAGCATTCAGAAAATCAAGCAATTGCTACAGGCCCAAATGGTCAATCACAAGAGGTTGGAATTTACAGAATAGATAGGTGTTAGGATAATGCCAGGCATGTGTAGGTATAGCTTGAGTGGTAATCAGAAGAGCAAAATAAAGTATGCTCTGAGGTCACTGAGTAAGCCAATCTGGATAGAAGGAAGAATTAGCTGCTAAGAGTTTACAGAGATGATGTTATTGAAGTAGGTTAAGATGGGATTGTGGAGGATCTTGATTCCCTCCCTTCCTTATTCATTGGTTAAGACTCACTTTGAGTCATCCAGGCAACTTTTACACAGGCTAAAAGTGCACCCTTTTATCATATAATTTAGTGACTGACAGTCATATCTTACAATGGCTGGCATTTTATCTTATCTAGTCATAATAAAAAAACAACCTCTGAATCACTGTAAGACAAAGTCTTGCCATCCTTGCCTATCATGAGCACCCTAGCCATACTTGTCCATTCAGCATTCCATGGTACTCTCAGTCTCCCCGGTACCACAGTTCAAATGCTTCAGTTCTTCTCTGGTGTTCCTTATTCAGTGTCCAGTTTTCACATGCACATGAGGCAATTGGCAGTCAGGTCCACCCTAGTCCTCAAAGTAACATCCTTGCTTTTCAATACTCTAAAGGTCTTCTGCAGCAGATTTGCCAAATACTACATGACGTTTGATCTCTTGACTCTTGCTTCCATGAACCTTGATTGTAGATCCAAGTAAGACAAAAATCCTTGACAACTTCAATCTTTTCTCCATTTATCATTGGTCCAGTTGTGAAGATTTTGGTCTTCTTCACATTGAGTCTTAATCCACAGTGAAGGCAGCAATCCTTGATCTTCTTCAGTAAGTACCTCAATTCCTCCTGCTTTCAGCAAGCAAGGTCATCTGCATATCACAGGTTGTTAATAAGCCTTCCTCCAAGCATGATGTCACATGCTTCATAAGTCAGTGTGTTTGCTCTGCATACACACTTAGCAAGTATGGTGAGAGGATGCAAATCTGATGGATACCTTTCCTGATTTTAAACCATGCGTTATGCCCTTGTTTTGTTTGCACAACTGCCTCTTGGTCCATGTACAAATTCCTCGTAAGTACATTGAAGTGTTCAGGAATTCCCATTTTTCTAAAGGCTATCTATAGTCTGTTATGAATCACACAGTCGTTTGCCTTGACATGGTCAATAAGACACAAGTAAACATCTTTCTGGTTTTCTCTGCTTTCAGCCAAGATCCATCTGACGTCAGCAGTGCTATCCTTTGTTCCATGTCCTCTTCTGAATCTGACCTGAATTTCTGGCAGTTCCCTCTCAATGGACTGCTATAACCATTGTTAGATGATCGTCAGCAAAATTTAATTTGCATGTGATATCAGTGATACTGTTTTATAATTTGAATACTCTGTAGGGTTGCCTTTCTTTGGTTTGGGCATAAATATGTATCTCTTCCAGTTAGTTGGCCAACTAGCTGTCTTTCCAATTTCTTGGCATAAAAGAGTGAGTGCTTTCAGTATTTCATCAGTTTGGTGAAACGTTTCAATTGATATTTCATCGGTTGCTGGGGTCTGGTTTTTGGCTACTGTTTTCAGTGCGGCTTGAACTACTGCTTCAGCACCATTGCTTCCTGCTCACATGCTACCTCCTGAAGGGTTGACTGCCAACTAGTTCTTGTGTTGCACTGACTGTGTATACTTTACATCTTCTTTTTTTTAATTTTAACAATTTATTAGGGGCTCATACAATTCTTATCACAGTTCATACATATACATACATCAATTGTATAAAGCACATCTGTACGGTCTTTGCCCTAATCATTTTTTTCTCCTCTTTTCTTTTTTTACATTTTATTAGGGGCTCATACAACTCTTATCACAATCCATACATATACATACATCAATTGTATAAAGCACATCCATACATTCCCTGCCCCAATCACTCTCAAGGCATTTGCTCTCCACTTAAGCCCCTTGCATCAGGTCCTCTTTTTTCTCCCCCCTCCCTCACTTTACATCTTCTTTTGGTGCTTCTTGCACTCAGTATTTCCCCTTAGAATCTTTCATTGCTGCAATATAAGGCTTGAATTTTTCTTTAGATTTTTCAGTTTAAGATATGCTGAGCGTGTTCTTCCCCTTTGATTTTCTAATTCTGGGTATTTGTACATTTCATTATAATATTTGGCTTTGTCCTTCTCAATCTGCCCTTTGAAATGTTCTATTCAGCTATCTGACTTCATTTCTTCCCTTTACTTTGGCTACTCTAGTTTCAAAGGCTCTTCTGACACCCATGTTGATCTTTTCTTTCATTCCTGTCTTTTTAATGACCTTTTGCTTTCTTCATGAATGACGGTCTGGCTAATCAGGTCTTCTTTCCATCACCAGTGTTCAGTGCATCAGATCTGTTCTTAAACTTCAGGTGGGACCAAGGCGGAATTCTTTTCATTTCCTTCAGCTTTAATCTGAATTTACATATGAATAATTGAGAATATGTTTCACAGTAGGGTTTGACCTTGTTTTAGCTGCGAATACGGAGTTTCTCCATAGTCTCTTCACACAGATGTAATCCATTGGATTTCTGTGTGTTCTGTCTGGAGAAATCCACTCATATTATTACCTTTTCTGTTTTTGAAAAAAAAGTATTTACTATGAACAAGTCATTGGTCTTGCAAAATTCTGTCATGCGATCTCCACCTTCATTTCTGTCCCCAAGTCCCTATTTTCTAACTATTGTTGCTTCCTCTTTGTTTCCATTGTTTGCATTCTAATCTCCAATAATTATCCATGCATCTTAATTGCATGTCTGATCATTTTCTGACTGAAGTAGTTGTTACAATTCTTCAGTTTCTTCATCACTAGCTTTTGTAGTTGGTGCCTAAATTAGAATAATAGATGGAAAGGGGATTTCCTTGAAGGTGAGTAGATATAATATCATAGACCGCATTGTCCTTTAAGATTAATTTTGTAATGGCCTTTTTGACAGCGAATGCCACACCATTTCTCTTTATTTTGGTGTTCCCACATAGTCAATCATAGGATTTTCTGATTCAAAATGAACAATGCCAGTTCCTTTCAGCTCACCAATGCAAAGGATATTGATATCTATGTGTTGCATCTCATTTTTGACCACTCCGATTTTCTTAGATTCATACTTTGCACATTCCAAGTTCTGATCATTAGTAGATTTTTGCAGGCATGTCTCCCTATCAATCCCCATCAGTAAATGAAGATCCTCAAGGCTCCCAATCTCATAGGTTTTACCTGACTCACACACTCATGGTTGACTCCACTCTGAGAAGTCAGCTCCTCCTCTGTCACATTTTGAGGGCCTTCTGCCCCAGGGGCCCATTCTCCAGCACTTTCTCTGACATGGTTCTGCTTCCATCCAATAGGCCCTGCAGCAGTGTTTTGAAGCTCTACGCAAGGCTTTCAGCGGCTTCTTCCTCCCAAGTGGGGAGCGGAGTCCTTCTTTGTTGTTTGTTCTTAGTCCAGAAGCTCCGCTGAAACCTGCTCACTCTGGGTGATCCTGCTGGCATTTGAAATACCAGTGACAGAGCTTCTAGAATTACAGCAACACGCAGCCCCACAGTATGACAAACTAACGTAAAAGTGGTGGTTGCAGTACATTAGTCTAGTGCAATGGATTGTTTGATGCCTGACTACTTTCATGTGTGTTGACTGTGGATCCAGGTAAAATAAAATATCTGAGTTTGCATTACTTCTCCAAAATATACATTATAATCGTAACCCGATGCTTGTGGATGTAATGTTATGCCATATTTTTATATGATGCAATCTAGTGTTACATTGATGAGGCCATACCAATATAGATTATATTGTAAACCTTATCACTTTCATGTTATAAAGAGCATTTTAGACACAGGAGCATATACTAGGGATAACAAATACCATGATCACTAAGACGCATAAAAGAAACTAGTCTTATTGCTTCCATAAAGATTTACGGCTTTGGAAATATACATAAAATAGCTGTATGTTGGAATTGACTAGATGGCTGTGGGTGTGTTGTTTTGCTTTCCTGCCCCTTTCAACCTCTCATTTGGACTTCCTGTGGCTCATCTAAAGGAACCCTGATGGCATAGTGGTTACATTTTGGACTATTTACCACATAGACAGCAGCTTTAAACCATCAGTTGTTCTGCATGAGAAGGACGAGGCCTTCTCCTGTGGGCTTGATGTCATTTTCATGCGCTTCAACTGTGTTTCATTCCAGGATTAGTAAACCATATGAGTGTTTGATTTAAAATAACCAAATCCCATTTAAGGTCAGCTAACTGATGCTCAGAGTATCACTTTTATGCATCCATTTCATTTTTTACAGTTACAGTTTTCTTAGATTTACTTTGTACAGTCTACATTCTGTTGAATAATAGATGTTTACAGCCGTTTCTTCTCATTTTGAATCAGGACCCATCGCCAAATGAAGGTTTTGAAAGATTTACTACATCCACATCATTACAGTGGACTCTCTTTTGAGAAGGAGCCTTGGTGTTGTGCGTTTATACTGGGCTGCTAACAGCAAGGCCAGCAATTCTAAATCTCTAGCTGTTCCTTGGGAGAAAGATGGATTTTCTATTCCTGTTGAGAGTTACTGTCTTGCAAGAGCCCAAGTGGAAAGCAAATGTTTTGAGAATGATGGGGGCAACAAATGTGCTTGATGCAATGGATGTATGTGTAGATTACGATAAGAATGGTACGAGCTCCCAATAAAATGATTTTTAAAAAAAAGAGTTACAGTTGAAAACTCACAGGGCCAGTTCTATCCTGTCCTATTGAGTTGCTGTAAGTTGTAATTAGCTTGATGGCAGTGGGATGGTTTACGTTAGGATTTGCTCTTATTGTTTCAATGGTTTGTAGCAAATGTGAAATGTCCTATATCTACCATTAAAGTATACAAATGGTTTCACTGCCCTTAAAATATCCTGTGCTGTATCTATTCATCTCTCCTTCCCTCCCCTGAACTGCTCTCTCTCCAGTTTTACTTTGCCAGAACATCATAAGGTTGAATTCATAGCTAGATAGCCTTTTCAGTCTAACTTGTCTCTTATAACAATGTACACTTGTGGTTTCTTTATGTCTCTTGTGGCTTAATAGTGCGTTTCTTTTTTATCATTGAATAATTATTCTATTATAAACATGTCCCCAGTTGCTTCCAACTTCTAGCAGTTATGAAAAAGGCTGCTAGAAGCATTTGTGTATACATTTTTATGTGATCGTTGCACTCACTCTCATGAAGGAAATACAGAAGATATGGTGCGATAGCAAAATGTGCTGAAGAAGTTGGGTGGTGCCCACCTATCAGAATAGCATCCTAAGTCTTAAAATCTTGTTCCCAAACAGATACCAACATCTGTGATTCAAGGATTGTAAATTATATAATCCGAAGCCAAAGGAGGGAATAGTATCAGAACTTAAATGATAAGATTCTGGTTTGCAGAAGGCTATGGATGACTGTGGAAGCCCAAGATACAGGAAATAAGCTTCCAGTGATTTCCCTTTAATCATAATTGAGGCATGGGAATAAACATTACCAAACATAGAGTATTGGAGTGATGACCATAGGAGATCAAAATGATAAATCTGACTTGAATGGTTAAAATCTTGTCTTGTTAGTTGATACCCTCTAATACACTTTGGGCCTTATCAGATATTCAATGTTTTCTGTGGGTGGGGTCCCCCCCCATATTGGGGTTATCCCTGTTGTATTTCGTCATTGTGGGTAGCCTTCTTGAATCTTTGTTATGTGTTTTTCTGTTTTTTGGGTATATGAAGCCTAGGACTGATGAACCTACAGAGACAACAAATAGAATAAGGTTGTTTTTTGTGGGGGGGGGGAGATAAGAGGGGGTGGGTAAAAGGGGAGCTTATATCAAGGGGTTCAATAAGGAAGAAAATGTTTTTGAAACTGATTGTAGTAGCAATTGTGCAATACTGTTTGATGTAATTGAACTATGGAATGGTAAATGGCTTTGAAAAGAAAGTTGTTGAGGGTATGCATAACAAAACGTACATAGTTCGACAGTTTCTACATATTTGACTTGTGGCATCGATTGTATTCTTTGAGTTGTGTACCCGTTTGCCCTTTTTCTGAGTTGTTCCTCTCCTATTAACATTGACTCATTGTTCTCAAAGTTCCTACCTAGTCTTTTGTATTGCTGTTGTCAGTTTGATATTGTGTAGGTAGATCTTGAAAAAACCATAATGCTGAAGACAAGCTTTCCTTATTAGTTAAGTTAAGCTCCTGTTTGGTTTTATGATTACTTGGGATGTTTCTGGTTTAAGATTTAAAGATTATCTCCGGGCAATAGCTTCAGGGGTTCATCCAGTCTTCATGGCTCCAGGATGCCATGAAACTGTGAACTTCTGTATTTTCCCTTTTAGATCAAAATTCTTCAAAATATTTGGTAATGATCACTGGACTTTATCTGAACTTTGACCTCAGGTGATTGATTATCCTAAGGAGTATGTCTTCTTGGTACTATTGCTTTCCTTGTGGGCCTGTCTGGTGTTTGACTGAAAGCTGAGCTACGGGTGTGAGCTAAGGGGTAGAAGAGCCATACTCTTGTGGCTTCTAGCAGTTTCTATCAGAAGAATAAGCCTGGTTCTTTTTATGGTTTGAAGTTTTGTTCCACGTTTTTCTTCTACTCTACCCAGGACCTTCTATTGTGACCCCTTTTCAGAGTGGTCAGCAGTGGTAACCGGGTATTAGTAGTTATTTTTGTCAATTTTTAAAATTCAGAAGTTTTAAGAATAATAAGCAAGAAAGCATTTCTTCAGACAGCAGCATGATTCTATCTTTAAATGCTTGAAAAGCAGGCATCAACTTCACTACTTTGTGGGAACAAAGTTGCTCGCCATAACTCGAATATATTGTATACTGAGGACTACTTGTATGTAAGGCCTCTCTTTTATTTTTAATTCTTCACTCGTAAGCCTTATTCTATATCACTTTGCCCATAGGTATTCATGTGTTTTAATATCCTTAAATATATTCATACAATTGATGTATGTGTATGTATGGATTGTGATAAGAGTTGTGTGAGCCCCTAATAAAATGTAAAATCTATATATATATTCATTATTATAAATGGATAATATTGTTTGTAATTTATGGGAAGGTATTGAGCTATGAGTAGCAGTATTACATAAAAATCAAATCAATCATTGCACTTTATAAGTGATTATTTAATGTTTCCCTTGTCTTATTGACTTCTTTAACGTGGTGAAAAGCAAAGATGTTGCTTTGAGGACTATGGCATACCTGACTCAAGCCATGATATTTTTAATTGCCTCATATGCATGTGAAAGTTGGACCTGGAATGAGTAAGAGCGAAGAAGAATGGATGCACTTGAATACTGGTGCTGGAGAAGAATATTGAAAGTGCCATGCACTGGCAAAAGCTCAAACAACATGTAAGTTATGGAAGAAGTATGACCAGAGTGTTCCTTAGAGGCAAGTGTGGCAAGACTTTGTCTTACATACTATGGCCGTATTGTCAGGAGACACCTGACCCTGGAGAAGCACAGTGGTAAAGTGGATGATCAGGGAAACAGGAAGGCCCTTGAGATGGACGGACACAGTTGCTGCAACAGTGGGCTCAGGCACAGGAACAATTCTGAGGGTGGCCCAGGACCCTACAGTGTTTCAATCTGTTGCACATAGGGTCGATATGGGTCAGAACTGATTCAATGGCACCTACCAACAACCTTTCATGGTGTATGGGTTACATTTTGGGCTACTAACTGCAAGATCAGCTGTTTGAGACCACCAGCCAGTCTACTGGAGAAAGATCAAGATTTCTACTCCCATAAAGAGTGACAGTTTCAGAAACCTATAGGGCAGTTCGACTCTATCCTATAGGGTTGCTATGAATTGGAATTGATTTGATGACAATGAGTTTGTTTAACTGTCAATATTTCCCCACCCACTGTGAGACAAATAATGACCATTCAAAGGAAGAAAGATTCTGATACTTAAACCAAAGCTTTGATTTTCTTACCCTATGGATATGAAAGCCTCATGATTGAAAGCAGAACATTGTTGGAGAGAGTGCTGGTGGACAGGCCTCTCTGGTCCATGGACAAGCGAAATGTGACCGAGGAGGATGTGCTTTCACAGAGTGGAGTCAACCATGGTGACCTGAGTGGGGTAAAGTCTGTGGGAGTGAGTGGAACCTTCAGGGTCTTCATTCACTGATAGGTCATGACTCAAGGAAAGGAGAAACATTTGCAAAAATCTGCTAATGTTCAGAACTTAGAATGTGTGAGATTTGAATCTAGGAAAACTGGAAGTGGTCAAAGATGAAATAGAACACATAAATATCGATAGCTAGGCATGAGTGAGCTGAAATGGACTGGTATTGTCCATTTTGAGTCAGAAGATTATATGGTTTACTATGCCGGGAATAATATAATCAAGAGGAATGGCTTAGTATTCATTGCCAAAAACCATTTTGAAGTACAAAGCTGTCTGTGATAGGATTCTATCCATCTGTCTTGGAGGAAATCCAATCAGTACAATGATTATTAAAATTTATATACCAACCACAAAAGCTAATGAAGAAATCAAAGAATTCTACCAATGACTTCAGTTAGAAATTGATCAAACATGCAATCAAAGTGCATGTTAGGAATTCTACTAAATAGAAACAGTTGGGTCATTTGGTATTTGGTTAAAAACATAATTTCATCTCATAAGTGGAGTTAACCCTGTACATTAATTTTCAGGAATGCCAGACTGGGTTTCTGAATGCCACCAAAAGAATCAAAATCAAATATGAATTATAGATATTTGGAAAATTATTATGATTCTTCCACTGAGTTCTATTTAGATCTATTTTGATGCAATTAGCAATGTTTGTCGCTGGGTTTGAATATTGAGTTCTGCCTGGTCTGAGTGGGAAGCTCTGTCTTCTGTTGGTACTCACTAACTCTTCCCCAGCTGCACTATCACCAGTTAGACCACCGACTGGTTTGCCAGTGCCCTTCTTTATCAACCTCCGCTCCCCACTAGGCCTGCCCTCTCTACTGTGCCTTCTTCACTAGTACCATTGTTTCTTCCTCACGTCTGTCTCCTTCACAATGCCTCTGTGATTTTTCTCAGGGCTGGGCTTCAACATCGTCGGTGGGACAGATCAGCAGTATATCTCCAACGACAGTGGCATCTACGTCAGCCGTATCAAAGAGAATGGGGCTGCGGCCCTGGATGGTCGGCTCCAGGAAGGTGATAAGATACTCATGGTGAGAACAGGCTTCGGCCTCCTTCATTGTTCCTTATTTCTTAGACCCTGAGTCTTGGCCCTTCCCTACCCACCCACACTGCCCTTCCTTCCCTCCACTGGCTACCTGTTTGGATTTGGAATTCCTCAGATGTAGAGTTGAATAGTAGGGACCTTGATCTCTTTTCCAGTCCTACTATTGGACATGGAAAATAGTATTATCCTTATTTGGCAGACGAGGCACATTAACCCCAGAATGAGAAGTTACTTTTCTAAGTTCTGAAAAAAAACAGAGGACTGGGGTTGGGAAAAGGGACATACAAACCAAAGTTTTATTTTCCATTACTGCCATTAAAAAAAATTAAAATACTAATTTTGGGGGGTGGGGTGGGGCAGAATGTCAGCCTTTATGATTGGATTTATCTTACCTCCAAAAGAGATGCTGACTTCCCATTTGACTACTGCTTCAGATCTTAATAATAGATTAAAGTGGTTATGCTTGTGGGATAGATTAACACTGCCATGATCTGAAGAGGGAGGATTATTTTGATGTCCTCCTTCTATATGAAATGACTGTACATTAAAAAAAAGACGCCAAATGAAGTGCCCTCTTCCTAGTTAACATTCCCTTTCATCGCTTACTAAGATAGAAAATTAGATGATCGTTTGATTTGTATACCTGACCACATGTTCCCATTTAACCCTGCTAATGAGAAGTCCTGGTGGTGTAGTGGTTTACAAGTTCAATTGCTAATAGCAAGTTCAGCAGGTCAAATCCATCAGCTGCTCCATGGGAGAAAGATGAGGCTGTCTCCCCCTACAAAGATTTATAATTTATAGCCATGGACACCCTAAGGAGCAGTTTCATTCCATCCTATGTAGGGTTGCTATTAGTCAAATTGACTTGATAACCCCTTTTAAAAATTGTCTGTAATAAAACATTTACTACAGATAATGATTTAATTTCTATTTAATTTCTTTCTTAAAGCTGTTTAAGAGCAAGTCCTCACCCCTCACCCCCCTTTTGAACTTTTTACACCCTAGTGAAGTGCTAATATGTGGTTTAACAATTGTGTTCAGTTGGGTTCTTTAGGGAAGAAAACCAGTGATGCTTGTATATTTTGTACATAGAGATTTATATCAATACATGGCTCACACAGTTGTAGAAATAGGTGAGCCCGGCGTGATTCAAGTCAATTTCTCCTGACTCATGGAAGCTGATGAACAGGAAGCAGGATGATGAAGCAGAGATGGCAGGTGGCACAGGCTGGTGAATGCAGAGGTCCAAAGTCACCTAATGTATTAATCATTGATAATCCACTGAGAGGTCCTAGCATTGGCAGGTGATGGAACAGGAGATCAAGAAACCAGACAGAACATCCAGCTCCAGCATAAGGTGAAGGGCAAAGAGGATTGAACTCTTCTCAGTCTTTCTCTCTCTTCTACAAAAAGGCTTATGCCACCAAGGGGGTGCCATGAGGCTGTGATGCAAATGATAGGTTTAGTTTTCCCTCAATCCCCATACTCTTATCCAGGAGTGTAGTTTATATGTACACTATATATACTATGTATACACTTATAAGTAGTATATGTAGTTTATATTACCCAAATCACACCAATGATTGAATTAAGAATTTAGACAAACCTAGAAGGTTGACAGTTAAATGTGGCCTCACAAATCCTAGCCATAAAATAAATTGCAGTAAGCCTACAGTAATTCAATGCAGGCCAAATAAGAATTCTAAGCAGTATTAAAGCACAAAATACAGTTAGCCCCTAACTAGAGAGCAAATGCTTGGAAAATGATGAGGGCAATGAATGTGCAGGTGTGCTTTACACAATTGATGTATGTATGGATTGTGATTAAGAGTTGTATGAGCCCCTAATAAAACGTTTAAAAAAGAAAACTGATACCAGAAAAAATTTTTAGAAAAACAAATACAGTTAGCCCCATTTTCATTTCTGTTCCCTACCATATCACTATCATATCATTAAGAGTAACTTGAACATAATGATTCTCTAAATTGTTTTCTTTATTTACCTTCCAGTCTAAAGATGGAAAGCTTATTGCTTGTATGGAAACAGTAAAAATAATTGGCCTGAAGAATGGAGCTATACTGAGACAGTATGAAGGGATTAGGGTTGAGTTTAAGGGCTAGTTTGTAATAAAGGGAAATTTGAACTAAGGTAAGACTTCTAATATTAACAGCCCCTAGCATATTTTCAAGATGAACCCATAGGTGTAAGATCTGAAAGAAAGAAAGCTACTCTCTGCTTTTTCTTATGAAGTGAACAGAGTAGGCCGACTAGGTTGGGAAAAGTTAATGATCCGACTGCATTCCAATTTTTCATCTTACTAAGAGATGAAAAGGGGCTCTAAGTATGAAAAAGATGCTTCCTACCTTCTTTGTCTCTTTTAGATTTTGTTAAATCTAATCACAAGGTCCCCTCGCAGAGGGGTCTAGAGGAGGAGATGAGTCAGTCAGGGTGCGATGTAGCACCAATGAAGAATACAGCTTTCTTCTAGATCCTGGATGCTTCCTCCCCCCCCAACTACCATGATCCGAATTCTACCTTGCAAGACTGGATAGAGCAGAGGTTGTACACTGGTGCAGATAGGAGCTGGAGGCACAGGGAATCCAGGGTGGATGATACCTTCAGGACCAGGGGTGTGAGGGGCGATGCTGGGAAGGATCTCCATGTGACCTCCTCCCTGCGGGACGGACAACAGAGAAGGGGTGAAGGGAGAAGCCAGATAGGGCAAGATAGACAAAATAATAATCTATAAATTATCAAGGGCTCATGAGGAAGGGGGAACCGGGGAGGGAGGGGAAAAAAAAGAGGACCTGATTCAAAGGGCTTAAGTGGAGAGCAAATGCTTTGAAAATGATTAGGGCAAAGAATGTACAGATGTGCTTTATACAATTGATGTATGTATATGTATGGATTGTGATAAGAGTTGTATGAGCCCCTAATAAAATGTTTTAAAAAATCTAATCACAAGGGCTAAAAACATCTTAAATGACAGAATTTAGTATTGGTTTCTCAGGCCTGATTAAAAAGGTCTTAGAGAGGTTTTCAGAGCCACACTATTGAGTGTGATCTTCCGAATGAAGAAGAGATGGCCGTTCTAATAAACTAGGCTTATCAGGAATATCATGTAAAGTATAGGATCAGTGAAAAAGAGGAAGATTCCGAAGGTGATTGATTGATACAATGACTTGACTTTGGGCTTAATCTAGCTGAGAAGCAACAAAGTCCACATGGAAGAAGCACACTATCCTCTGTGATCATGAGACGTCAATGGGATCAGGTATCAGGCATGAACGACCCAGAGCAAAAAATTATACTGATTTGAATAAGGGAGAGGGCAGAGTGGAGACCCAAAATCCATCTGTAGACAATTGAACATCCCTTACAGAAGGATCACAAGGAAGAGATGAGCCAGTCAGGGTGCAGTAGAGCACCAATGAAGCACACAACTTTCCTCTAATTCTTTAATTCTTCCTCCGCCCACCGGCCTCAGTTCTACCTTACAAATCCAGCTAGATCAGAGCATGTACACTGGTACAGATAAGAGCTGGAAACACAGGGAATCCAGGATGGATTAACCCCTTCAGGACCAATATGAGAGTAGCAATACCAGGAGGGTAAGGGGAATGTGGTGGGGAGAAAGGGGGAACCAATCACAGTGATTGACATACGACCCCCTTCCAGGGGATGGACAACAGAAAAGTGGGTGAAGGGAGACAGTGGTTAGTGTAAGACATGAACAAATAATAATTTCTAAATTATAAAGGGTTCATGAGGAAGAAGGGGAGGGGGGTAATGAGCCGATATCAAGGGCTCAAGTAGAAAGAAAATGTTTTGAAATGATGATGGCAACATATGTCCAAATGTGCTTGACAGACTGGATGGATGTATGGATTGTGATAAGAGCTGTAGAACCCCCAGTACAATTATTTTACAGAAAAACAAACACTGGTTTTAAACATAGGAATGCTTGAGAGCCTGGCATGAGGATGGACAGTGTTTTGTTCTGTTGTGCATAGCATCAGTTTGAGTCAAAACCAACTTAGTGGCACATAACAATAATCGTTATCTTAATAGGAAGAGAAGAAACTGTAAATATTCTATCATAATTTAGTGTAACATTTTCTGCACCAGGTTATTTCAAATGCAGCTCGATTGCTTGGTGTTTGTAGGTCATATGCTTGAAATCCCCTGGGCCTCTTGGGTGCCAGCCAGTCGGAAGCTTCTCTGCTACCCTAACCATTGAGTAGTAGTGCGTGCAGGCAGAGATGAGATACATCTCTTCTTCATTTGACATCCGAGTCTGTGAGAGGTCAGACTCTATAGTGCGGCTCGGAAAGTCTCTCTTCAGAAGAATTGTTTATTGGAACAAGCAGCTATTACTGCCATCAAGTTGATTCAGACTCATATTAGCACTATCTAAATTAGCTCAAGAACTTTTTTTTAAATAATGTGCCCTAGCTGGCCTGGGTTAGAAATAACAATAGCATAGATGTCCATATCCCATTCCATTCCTTTCCACTATTTTGCCTCTTATAAGTTCATTAAACTTCTCCTAAACTAGCTGTTATTGATAGATTCCAACATACAATGACATGATACCATGTGTGTCAGATGAGAACTGTGCTCCAGAAGGTTTTCAGTGGCAGATTTTTCAGAAGTAGTTTGCCAGGCTTTTCCTTTGAGACAACTCTATGGGAACTTGAACCTCCAACTTTTCAGGGACCAAGTGCATTACCCATTTGTACCACCAAGGGACTGCTAACGTTCCCCTCCAAACTCCCTGCTATCAAGTCAGTTCTAATTCATAGCAACCCTGTACAAGGGGTAGAACTGACCTTGTGAGTTTCTGAGGCTGTAACTCTTTAGAGAAGTAGAAAACCTCACCTTAAGTTTAATATCATGTTATTTCCTATAGTTTCCAAGAAAAAGATATTCTAGAAACAGGAACCAACATGACAGTAGATTAAGAGTGTGTTGTGTATAGAAAGGAAATAGAGGAAAGAACTAGGAGGCAAAGGACATTTATAGAGGTCTAAATACAGGCCTGTACATATGTAAATGTATTTATATATAATGATAGAGAAATAAATCTATGTACATATATGTTAAGTATTAAGGTAGCAGACAGACACTGAGCCTCTATTCAAGTACACTCTCAATACAAGAGCACCTTGTTCTAAAAACCTGACACCTTCCCTACCCTACCTGATTGCTGAAGACAAAGTGAGTGCATAAGCAAGTGCCATAAAGAAAGCTGATGGTGCCCAGCTGGGGTCTTAAAGGCTTGAAGATAAACAAGTGGCCATGTAGCTGAGAAGCAACAAAGCCTACGTGGAAGAAGCACACTAATATCTGTGATCATGCGGTGTCGATGGGATCAGGCATTAGGCATCAAAGACCCAGAACAAAAATCATATTGATATGAATGAGGGAGTGGAGACCAAAGCCCATAGATAGACATTTGGACATCCCCTCACAGATGAGTCACAAGGAAGAGACAAGCCAGTCAGGGTGCAGTGTAACAATGATGAAACATACAACTTTCTTCTAGTTCTTTAATGCTTCCACCCTTTCCCTGTCCGCTCCCACCCCCCCCACCATCATGACCCCAATTCCACCTTACAAATCTGGCTAGACCGGAGCATGTACACTGATAACAGGGAACACAGGGAATCCAGGACGGATAAACCCCTCAGGACCAATATGAGAGTAGCAATACCAGGAGGGTAAGGGGAATGTGGTGGGGAGAAAGGGGAAACCAATCACAATGATTGACATACGACCCCCTTCCAGGGGGATGGACAACAGAAAAGTGGGTGAAGGGAGACAGTGGTTAGTGTAAGACATGAACAAATAATAATTTGTAAATTATCAGGGGTTCATGAAGAAGGAGCAGAGTGAGGAAATGAGCTGATACCAAGGGCTTTAGAAAGAAAATGTTTTGAAATGATGGCAACATATGTCCAAATGTGCTTGACACGATGGATGTATGGATTGCGATAAGAGCTGTAGAGCCCCCAATAAAATTATTTAAAAGCAGAAAAAATAAATTCGGCAACTTAATATTCTGACACAAGTTACATTCTCTTGGACCCTGGGGCCTAGGCTTTGTGAGTAAAAAAGGGCTGAACCACGAAAGGTGTTAGGAATGATGTCTTATGTGGAAAACTTGGTTAAGGGTAGACTGCTGAAAATAAGAATGGCTAGAGAAATAATCATTAGAAGTTACTTTCCAGGTTTATCTCATTTAACACAGTGAGGCGATTACAGTTGTTATCCCCATCTTGCAGATAGGTAGCAAGCTTGGTGATACCAAGTAACTTGACAAGGTCATACAACTAATACATGGCAGATGACTAGAACGTTCATCTGTCTGAATTTCATCTAGTACATGTTATTTTCAAGTGCCTCTGAGTAATCTCCTTAGAAGTACCCAGGTACACAAAACTCATGCCATAGAGTTGCTTCCAACTCATAGCAACCTTATAGGACAGGAAAGAACTGCCCTTGTGGGGTTTTGAGGTTGTAACTCTTTACAGCTTCCTCCCTTAAGAAGTACTACATAGAACTATTATGAAGAAGGGTCTGTTGTCTTACTCACTTGCCAGATCGATTTCCTCTCTTTGAGTAAGCCTGTTAGCCCATACCACTGAGTAGTTCCATCTACTCTTAAGCTCTCTTAATGCTTTTGATTTACTTAAGTATTACTTTATTGTTTGCTTTGGAATGGACTTCTCTAAATGGACCATACAGATATTAAAAGGACTACATCTGTGGGAAAAGACCATGGAGAAGCTCAATATCAGCAACTAAAGCCAGGGCAGGGGCAGACTAGAACAGGCCATCAATTACTCATGTGAGACCGGGTTGAAGTTAATGAAAATTAAAACAAGTTCACAAGAGCCAGGTACAACATTGGGTCTATTGCACATGGATTTCAAGAACATTTTAAGCAGATTTGATGCATTGAATACTAATGACAGAAGACCTGATGAACTGTGGGAGGACATTTCATGAAGAAAGCAAAAAGACAGGAAAGAGAAAAAGTTCAAAGTGGATGTCAAAAGAAGACTCAGAAACTTACTGTTAATCATAGAGTAGCTAAAGCAAAAAGGAAGAAAGGATGAAGTCAAATTTTTGCATAGAAAATTTCAAAGGGAAGCTTGAGAAGACAAGGCCAAATAGTCTAATGAAATGTGTAAAGACCTAGAGTTGAAAAACCACAGGGGAAGAACGTGCTCATCTTAAATTGAAATAACTGAAGAAAAACTTCAAGTTGCAAGTTGAAAGATTCTATGGGCAAAATACTGAATGATTCAAGAAACGTCAAAAAGGAGATGGAAAGACTACACAGAGTGACTGTGCCAAAAAGAACTAGCCAGCATTCTACCATTTCGGGAACCTTCAGGTTACACTAAAAGCATTAGCCAAAAACAAGGCTCCAGTAATTGATGGAATACCAATGGAAGTGTTTGAACAAACTGATAGAGTGCTGGAAGCACTCACTCATATATGCAGAGACATTAGGAAGATAGCTACTTGGCCAATAGACTCGGAGAGATTCATGTTTGTACCCATGCCAAAGAAAGAGCCAGTCTTCAGTAAACATTCTCTTGTTATGAATATCAAGGTGATGGAACTGGTTATTACACTGCGCAGATGAACATTTTATTTTATGCAGACCTGTGCATAGCAAAATGGCACAGATTCATCCATTAGCAGCTACATTTCCTATTGTGCTCAACGATCATTCTTAATTTTTGTGAATGAAAGAATTAGTCATCTGTATTTATCAACTGTTATATTTCATATACTGCAGAGCACTGTGCTTGTTACCGTGGGAAAACCACAAGGAAAGTGAACGTCTAGACTCAGCCTTTAGTTTTAGAAATGCATGGGAAAGACTCAACATTAACGCTCATCTAGTCACCTTCAGAGGCATTGAAATATACAGCAAAATCCTTTAGATTACGTACCTAAACGGAAGTGGTTTTTACCTTTTTGGTACACTAACATATCCAGAATATAATCTCAAATCAATCCCTATTAAATTAAGCTCATTCCTCTATCTACACTTACACTCACAAGTCATGTAAAGTGGTTAATATATTCATGTGCTACCACAAGGTTGGAGATTTGAGTCCATTCAGAGGTACCTCGGCAGAAAAAGCTAAAGATCAAACCCTCTGAATACACTACTACTCCGACATACTCAAGGTTGCTGTCAGACAATTTAAAACCTAAACCATCGAAGAAAACTAACTCTGCTATGTTGATATTTTAAGACTGAAAAAGGTAAGCACATTTTAAAACTAACAAAGCCCCCCCCCAAAAAAAAACCCAAAAAATTAAATTTCCCCATTATTTAATTAGAACACCTTTATTCCAATTCTCTGATCGTTCGGTGTCAGCAAGATTTTCTTTCACATGGCAAATTTGCCATATCATGTCCAATAAAACATATTAATTCCTATACTTTCAAGAAACGTAAGGATTGAGTCCCCCATTCTTCCATTGGAGTGTTGTACTTTGATGGCATGCCAGTTGCTGTGATACTGGAAGGTATTGTTGCCGGAATTTCAAATACCAGCAGGGTCACCCATGGTAAATAAATTTCCGTGGACTTTCTAAAAGTGGTGCAATTCTAAGGGGCAACCACTGAAAAATACTATGAATAGCAGAGAATTGTGTAATATAGTACTGAAATATGAGACCCTTAAGACTGGAAAGTACTCAAATGGTAACTGGGGAAGAGCTGACGCCTCAAAGTAGAATCAGCCTTAATGACGTGCGTGGAGAAAAACTTTGGGATATATGTTTGCGGATGGAGCATGACTCAAAATGAAAAGCATCTGTTTCAGACATCTATTAATAATCACATGGAATGCGTAAAGTATGAATCTAGGAAAATGGGAAGTCATTAAAAGTGCAGTAGAATGCATACAGATCAATATCTTAGGGGTCTCCACACGGCTGCTCTAGCACCCAGGGCTGCATCGGGGTAGATCCATGTGGATTCTCAGGGATGTTAGAAGGAAGTGAGCCTTGCCAGCTAAAGCAGGGACCTGGCTCAGGTCCGACCATCAAAAAGCAAGAGACCCAAGAACTCGAAAGGCGAGGCTCACCAAGCCATTTATCCCTCCGCCCTTCAAATAACCCCACATGTGTTTATCAGCCAGGTTGGCACAATAAACTATCTCATACAGTGTTGTCTGTAATAGAATATACCCGAATGTCTACGCCTACCAGGAAAAGCAGTTAATAAACTTTATTCAAATTTACACACACAAACACACACACACATTACTAACCAAACACTAAAGCCAGTAATGAAGAAATGAAAGAATTCTATGAACTACTGTCTGAAATTGATTAAACATCATCAAGATGCATGGATAATTATTGATGATTGGATTAAAAAAGTTGAAATGAAAAAGGATCAGTAGTTGGAAAATATGGTGTTGGTGAGCAAAAAAGTGAAGCCAGAGATCATCTAGTAGAATTTGAAAAGACCAACAGCTTTTTTTTTTTTTTGACCAATAACTTCTTTAGTGTAAATACTATTTTTCAACAAGTGACCATATATGTGAGCCTCACCAGATGGGGCACACAGGAATCAAATTGACTCCATTTGTGAGACAAGACAATGGAAAAGATTAACATCATTAGCCAAACAAAGCCAGGGGCCAGCTGTGGAACAGAGTATTAATTGTTCATATGCAAGTTCAGGTTGAAGCTAAAGAAAATTAAAACTAGTTCATAAGAGCCAAAATATGACCTAGGATATATCCTACCTGTTCTCGAGACCACTTCAAGAACAGATTTGATACATTGAACTCTAATGACTGACCGCCAGATGAATTGTTTGAAGACGTTAAGAATATAATTCATGAAGAAAGGAAACGGTCATTAAAAAGACAGGAAAGACCAAAGTGAACATCGGATGATACTCTGAAACTTGCTCTTGAACATAGAATAATTAAGTGAATAGAAGAGTCATAAAATAAAATCACTAAACAGAAATTTTCAAAGGGGAGCTCGAGAAGAAAAAGTAAAATATTATAATGAAATGTGCAAAGATCTGGAATTAGAAAACCAAAAATGAAGAACGTGCATATCATTTCTCACACTGAAAGAACTGAAGGAAGAAATTAAAGCCACAAGTTGCAGTGGATTCCATGGGCAAGATATTGTGAACAATGCAGGAAGCATCAAAGAAGATGGAGAATACAGTCACAGTACCAGAAAGAACTAGTTGACCTTCAACCATTTCACAGAGTAGCATAAAATCAAGCAATCTCATACAGTATTTGTCCTTTTGTGATTGACTAATTTCACTCAGCATGATGTCCTCCAGTTTTATCCATGTTTCCTGGATTCCACTTAAGATCAAAAGGACAGCATCTACCCCAGGACAAAGTTCTGAAGGGTTAGGGTAAAAGGAGGAATGGAAACAGGAAATGCAGAGAGGAAAGGGAATGAGTGTTACAATGATGTAATTGCATTGAGTGAGGTGACATAGAACATATGCGTTGTTCACTGGAAAACTTATGCTTCACTATATGAACCTTCACCCAATTCACAGTCTAAAAGTTTATTTAAAAGGAGATCTGGCTTTGAGAAAGGGAAAAAAAACAAACATGGAGAGTATTGAAAGAACTGATAATATAAAAGAAATCCAATCTGCACTGAAGGCATTAGTCAAAAACAGCTCCAGGAATTGATGTCAGCACTGTACACATTCATAAAGTCCAACAGACAGACCTGGAACTATTTATAGGCTCATTCCTGCACCCCTCCTTGCCCCCCACTATCATGACCCCAGTTCTACCTTACAAATCCAGTTAGTCCAGAGCATGTACACAGGTACAACCAATAGAATCCAGGACAGATAAACCCCTCAGTAACAACAATGGGAGTAACGATACTGTGAGGGAAGGGGAAGGTGGGGGAGAAAGTGGGAACTGATTGTAATGATTGGCATGTAACCACTCCCACCCCCAGGATGACGAACAACAGAAACATGGGTGAAGGGAGACAGCAGATGGTGTAAGATATGAAAATAATAATTTATCAAGGGTTTATGAGAGGGAGGGAGGGAGGGAAAAATGAGCTGATATTAAGGGCTCAAGTAGAAAGAAAATGTTTTGAAAAGGATGATGGCAACATATTTACAAATGTGCTTGGCACAATGGTTGGATGCATTTTTAGAAGAGTTTTAAGAGCCCCTAATAAAATGATTTATTAAAATAAAATTTAAAAAGGATGACAAGACTTACATACTTTGGACAGTGATACATTGTCAAAATCTTTGCTTGCAATTTGAACATTACAACAGTGATTTAAATGATGTATTTGAGGCAAAGCTGTTTGAATTTGAATCTTGACTTTTATAATTCCAGTGGGCTAAAGACAAACTGCATAACCGTTTTGCTTCAGATTGATCATCAAAATGGGGATTCTTAAATTTTAGGACTATTGTGGAAAAATAAATGAGTTAACATGTAAAATGAAAAAACAGCTAAGATATGATTCTTATTCATTGCCATCAAGTTGATGCTGAACTCATAGCAACCCAAAAGGGCAGGATACAACTAACTGCCCCTTTGCATTTCTGAGGCTGTAACTGTTTACTGAGTAGAAAACCCCATCTTTCTCACTAGGAGTGACTGATGGTTCGGAACTGTTGACCTTTTGGATTGGAGCACAATGCATAACCACTACTCCATGAGGGCTCCTCTCAAGGAGTGTCTAATAATACGTGAAAATTAATGTCATTTGTGACTACTATGATAAAGATTATTTTGAGCTCGGTATTCCTGTCATTAAATGTCATGTGGCGACTCAGATTTCCCTTTTGCATTCAAATAACGAAGAAACTTTGATTCTGATACTGAACTGGTGCCGTATTTGGCTTTTTTTTTTTAAACAAAATTGCGTCTTTTCTATGTTTGCTCTTGTTCTTTTAAAACTGTTGGCCTTGAGTTCATTGAGACATGTTATAAGGAAAGACAGCCCGTGGGAAAAAGGACCTGATGTTTAGTAGAGCATCAGAGAAAAAGAGAAAGATTTCCAATGTGCTGGATTGACATACTGGCTGCAACAGTGGGCTCCAACTTAACAAGTGTGAGGATGGTGCTGTACTGGGCGGTGCTTGTTCTGTTGTCATTGTATCACTGTTGTCCTGTTGTCGCTGTGAGTTGTAGTCAACCTGGTGGCACTACCACCACCACGAAGGATCAAGTGTAATAGTAGTCTAAGAATACTCAGTTGAGTAGTTATTTGTACCCAAAGTGAGGTCCAAGGACCAGTATTCTGAACATCTCCTGGGAGCTTTTAAGAAATACAATACAATACAACCTCAAGATTCACCCCAGATATACTGACTCAGAATCTGCATATTAACAAGATTTCCCAATGAGTGTGCACCAAAAAGTTTGGGAAGCACTGCTGTCAGAAAATGCTTGTCATACCTTTGACATCATCATCTTAATAGGAAAGACATCTTACATATAGATTATCAAAACAAAAGTTTAAAAGAACAAGCTTTTCTTTAAATGATGCATTCTGACATTTAGTGATGTTCTCTAATTTTACTTAACTGTTGTTCTTGGTACACTAGTTTTTAATCGATCAATAGACCTGTTTGTGAAAATCATTGCTTGAGATTATGGAGCATCACTAATGAAATCTGCATTCAGAGTGTCTATTAATGGAGACAGTAGGCTGTGAGTGGAAGGCATGCAGAAACCATTCAAAGAGTGTAGGGTAGAGTTCAGTGGGATAAGAGGACTCTCCAACTTTGGAACAAACATTTGAAGGGTTTGATAAATCGCAGATTGTTAAAGTCAGGTCCAAATTGTGCATTTCTGAGAAGTTGTTAGGTGGCATTAATGCTGATAATTCCGTGCTCACACCTTGAAGATCCCTAATCTACAAGTTTATATCGGTAAGAATAGTGATAGAGTTGGCTCTCTAGAGATCTACAGGTAAAATCTACAGAAATTGGTGATTAGTCACTGTGCTGCTGAAGACATTTGTAAAGATATTTAGAGAAGGTACATGGTGAGAAGTAAAATAGCAGGGTACAAAGTTTGTTTGTAAACGTCACTTGCTTTCCTGTATAACAGCAATGACCTAGTAGAAGCAGTCTGTCTTATGGATTACAACTCAGTGTAACCAAAACTCATTGCTGTCGAGTTAACTCCAACTCAGCAATTGTGTAGGACAGAGTAGAACTGCCCCTGTGGGTTTCTGCGACTGTACCTCTATGAGAACAGAAAGCCTCACTTTTCTCCCTGAGCCCAAAGTGCAACCCAGTAAGCCTCGGGGGCCAAGCAACTCAATGTAAAGAACACCAGGATACCCCAAATGGACCAATGACAACACCATAACAAATGGAAATAAGATGAAAGCTTACCAAGTATTTCATCTTGCTTGCATCCAAAGTTAGTGCTCATGGAAATAGTCAGGAAATCGCTAGTATATTGCATTGCTCCGTTGTGCTGCACGAGACCTCTTTAAAGTGTTGAAGGGGCACTTTGAGAACTAAAGTGTACTGGACCCCAGCCGTGATATTTTCATATGCATGTGAAAGTTAGACAATGAATAAGAAAATACAAAGAAGAATCAATGCATTTGAATAATTATGGTGTTGCTGAAGAATATTGAAAATACTGTAGCCTGCCGGAGCCCTGGTTACATATTGGACTGATATCCACAGGATCAGCTGTTCAAAATTGCCAGCTGCTCTGAGGGATAGAGGAGAGGCTTTCTACTCCCGTAAATAATTACAGTCTTAGAAAAGCACCAGAGCACTTCTCTATCTTATAGGGTCCCTATGAGTCGGAATTGACTTGATGACAGTGAGTTGAACTGATTAACTGCCAGAACAAACAAATCCGTCTGAAGAACCTATAGTCAAAATGTTCTTTGGAAGCAAGGATGGCAAGACTTGGTCTCATGTACTTTGGACATGTTATTAAGAGAGGCTAGACCCTGAAAGGGCCACCACTCTTAGTAAAATAGAGGGGCATAGAAAAATAGGAAGAACCTTCATGAGATGGATTGACCGTGGCCGCAATAATAGGCACAAATTTCACATTGTGAGGATGGCGGAAAACGGAAGTGTTTCCTTCGTTTCTGCATAGGTTTGCTATGAGTCTGAACCAGCTCGACAGCTCCCAACAAAGACATAGCAGCAGTGAACAATTGGAGTTTGGAATGAAAAATACAGCACTATTTACATTAGCAACAGCAACGAAAGGAAATACATATAAATCCAAGTGTGTGCATGGCATGTGTGCAGACACACAGCACTTGTTTGTATACCCCAACAATGTGAACAGGAAATGAGAAATGTACAGTAATGTTTAAAAGAATAAAATGACTAGGAAAGCATTGAATTAGGATTGTGAAGTATTGATTTATTCCCTGAAGTGTATGTGGCATTGCTGTAAGAAACTTGAAAAGACCTAAATAAATGGAAAGGTGCACAATGTTCCCGGTGATTGAAAGACGGTCAATACGGTCGGTACTGTCCAAAGTGCATTACAGGTTCAAAGCAATCCATCTCAAAACTGAGCAGCCTTTTCTTCAGAAATGGGGGGAAAAACCCAATCTTCAAATGTATATGGGATTGCAGGGGCCTCCAAATAGTTGAAACAATCTCAAAAAAGAACAACTTAAGGGAATTCTTCCTGATTTGAAAATATACTATCCAGACACAGTAATGCGAACAGTGAGACCTTAGTATAATGATAGGGATCCAGTAGAATAGAATTGAGAGTCTACATATAGGTTAATACATTTATGACCAATTAACTTTTTATGTTGTTAGGTGCTGTCGAATTGGTTCTAACCCATAGCTGCCCTATGTAGAAAAGAAGGAAATACTTCCCAGCCCTGGGCCATCCTCACAATTGTTTTCTTGTTTGAACCCATTGTTGCAGCCACTTTATCAATCCACTTTGTCCAGAGTCTTCCAGTTTTTCGCTGTCCCTCTACCAGTGCCAAATCCAATCAATGAGGGAAAGGGGGAGTCTTTAACATGTGTTCTTGGGACAACTGAATTTGCACAAGGAAAATCATGAAGCTGCATCTGTTTCTCATACAACGTATGAAAATTAACTCAATGTGGATCAATAGTCTAAATATGAGAGCTAAAACCATAAAAATCTTAGAAGAAAATGTAGGGGGAAAGGTGCAGGATCTTTTTGCCAATGAGTTCTTTAAATAGGACACTGAAAGCACAAGAAAAAGGAAAATATATATATGGGACTCTCTCAAAGTTAAAAATTTTTGTGCATCAAGTGTCCTTATCAAGAAAGTGAAGAGAGAACCTACATAATAGGAGAACCTATTTGGTAACCATGTATAAATGAGGCTTTAATACACCAAGTAGAAAAAGAACTCCTAACTAAACAGCAAAGAGACAATCCAATTAATGAGCTAAAGACTTGAATAGATAATTCCCCAAAGAAAATATACAAATGGCTAATTGTGCATGAAGAAGATGCTCATTACCATTAGGCATTATTGTTACATGTCATCAAGTTTTTTCCAACTCATAATGACCCTTTAGGACAAGTGTAGAACTGCCACATAAGAGTTTCTTAGACTGTCTGTAACCTTTACAGGAACAGAGCACCAGAGGTTTTCTCCCACAGGCTTGTCCATCTATAGGAACGCGTGGTCATTAAGTCAGCAAAGCACTCACTGACCTTGCCACCACCAAGGCTCTATCATTAGGCATGAGGCAAATCAAAACCACAGTGAGACAGCCCTTTCCTATTTGGGTGGGTATTATAAAAACCACAGAAAATACTAAGTGTTGGTGAGGATGGAAGAAATTTGAACCCTCATTCATTATGGATATGTAAAAGGGTACAGCCACTGCAGGAAGAGTTTAGTACTTCCTTTAAAAGTTAAACAGACTTGTCATATGACGATACATGGATACAGGGTAAGTAAAAATGTATTGCTACAAAACCATAGATCATTTGATTAAACAAAAATATCAAAATGTAAAACTATTGTTTCTTGACCTGGCTTCCATTTAGGGCTACACACTTTTGATGAAGGCTCTCCCCACCCAACTCTCTTAACCTTTCCCTATACTAAAAAACTCACCGCAATTGAGTCAATGCTGACTTATAGTGACCCTCTAGGACAATATTGAACTAACCACGCCTGTGGCTTTCTGAGACTGTAACTCTTTCTAGGAGTAGAAAGTCCCGTCTTTCTCCAAGGGGTAGCTGGTAGTTTGGACCTCCTGAACTTGGGTTCACCATCCAACTCAAGTATTTCACCAGAGTCGGTTTCCAAGACTGTAACTCTTTAGGGGAGTGAAAAACCTGGCGTTTCCTCCTGCAGAGCACTGGTGGTTTTGAACTGCTGACCTTGTAGTTAGCAACCCAACTCATAACAACTACGACACCAAGACTGCTTGCTATGACCTGATCGATAGGTTCACTCCACCCCTATACTTTCACACAGGTTCAAGTTGATATAAAATCTAATCAGTGTACTTTCAAGAAATACATCAGACACACTGTCATCAAGTAAATTCCAATTCATCGTGATCCTACAGGACAGGGTAGAACTGCCCCTTAAATGTTTCCAAAATGATAACTTTTTACAAGAGTAGAAAACTTCATCTTTCTCCCCTGGAGTGGCTGATGGCTTCTCACTACTGACCGTGCACTTGGCAGCCCAGCACCTACCCACGACGCTCTGGGGTGGAAGTGACACCATGGGAGGGAGAGGTCCACCCGCCGATTGACACCAGGTCGACACTGCAGCTTGGGCATACTCCATGCACTCAACTCGTGTGCTCTTTGAATGCTCTGCAAGTTCTGGCACCAGACGGTAGGACAGATGGGGGAAGGGCTCACACAGAATTCCTGTAGGGCCCCTCTGCTACCCTCAAAGAATGAGCAGGCTCGTTGTGATGCGAAACATTTCCTCGGCAAAATGTTCCTAGCCTTTGTCTCACCAGTGCAGTTTTCATTTGTCTTGAAGCTTCTTGGTCCCCTTGACCATCCTGTGTCCTTTGAGAAATTGATCAATATCACCCCTTTGGGGATCCCCAAAATCAGTCATCATATTCTCTTGAGCTGACCTCTTTGCCTTAAATTAAAAGACCCAGCAGAGCCCCTCAGAACCCACTATTTTTGTTGGAACTTCTTGTTTTTTGTTTTTAAGTATGCTAACAAGACTAAGAGCAGGGTGTTGTTGAGAGAGCTTGTCTGCAGCCACCCACTAATCAGGGAGACAACTTTAAATACCTTTTAATCAAAATAAACCCATGCCTGTATAAACTGGAACTCTTGAAGTAATACTTTTGATTTATTCTTGTTTATACTCAACGTATCTGAAAGCCGGGCCTCAAACAGATCACTGTACACTGGTGTTCATTGCAGTGTTCGCAGTAGCCCGAGAGTAGAAACAGCTCAAGTGTGCATGAACAGACAGATGGAAAATAAAAGCAAAATGTGATATGTGCATTCAGTGGATATTGTTCCACTATAAAAGTAAATGATGTTTAATACATCCTGCCACGTAGATGCACCTTAAAACCCTTGCCGAATAAGCCAATCCAAAGGATAGCGAGTGTAACATTCTGCTTGTATGCGCTGTAGAGAAAAGCATATTAATGGGGGCCAGGGTAAAGGGGGGCAGTTGGGGCTTACTATTGGAGGGAAGAAAAAATTTCCGTGAATGAAATTTGAAAAATAATATTCACAACTTGGAGAAAAAGTGCTTACCACAGAACTTGGCATATAATTAGTGTTAATTATATAACAACTATCTGTATTATAACTATCACAAGACAGCAGAGAAAAACTAAATTATAGACATGATTTCAGGCTGAGCTGCTATAGACTCCAAACACTCAGATTTTTTTCAGCTTTGTATACTGT
Source organism: Tenrec ecaudatus (assembly GCF_050624435.1). Taxonomy (NCBI): domain Eukaryota; kingdom Metazoa; phylum Chordata; class Mammalia; order Afrosoricida; family Tenrecidae; genus Tenrec; species Tenrec ecaudatus. Next base: position 34,111,219 of record NC_134543.1, read on the forward strand.
TGAGACTGTGCCTGCCAGCTTCTTACAGTTGTAGCAGTTACAGGGTGTGTGCTGAAACCAAACTTCAGGAAATTGTGTAATATTTGTTTAAGCTAAGTACTATACAAAACATTATGCCAGGTATTATAAGGGGTTTAAAACTATATTGGGATAGACTTTTTAACTTATTTCTTATGAAATCTCAAGTGATGTAATATGTAGGCAGAGATCTGCGCTGTGAGAGAGTACAGAGCATGGAGGTCGGGAGAAGTCGCATCTAGTGCAGGTGTTTGGAAGTCCGTGTCATTAAAGCAGCACCCTGAATCACATTTTAAATTGTAATCCTGCATCATGATAAACACATGAATCCAAACATCGTTATACAAACATGTAGGCTTTCATGGGATCCCTGGTCGTTCAGTGGTTAATTAGCACATGCTGGCAAACAAAACACCAGGAGAGGCCCAAAACTAGCAGCAACTCTGGAAGAAAAGACCCGAGAGCACAACCTAGGAAACCTTCGGGGGCATTTCTCCTCTGTCATGTGGGTTTGCTATGAAACACAGCTGAGTTGGCACAGAGCATTTCAATGTATAACACAGATAGAAAAGTGCTTCAAAAAGTCTGTGGAAAAATGAAGAGAAAATGGAATTCCCCCATGAATTTCTTAAAACCACCTAGATAAATAAAACAAATATAAAACCAATAAAAATTCAGCTTAACCACATTAATATTATGGACAGAGACAAGTTTCCAAAGTGAAATCTCTGCTTGCAATGAGATTATTACAATTTTGTGATTTAAAGTGATGTCTTTGAGTCAGGCTGTTTGAGTTTGAATTCTGACTTCCTCGTTTCATTCTTTGACCCTAAGACAGTTTGCATAACCTCTGTGCTATAGTTTTCTCATCTTAAAATAGGGGTTCCTAAATTTTAGAGCTGTTGTGAAAAATAAAGGCATTGTTAACATGTAAAGTTCATAAATAGGTTGGAATATGTTCAGTAATTCCTGGCAATTAATATCATTACTGACTACAATGGTAAAGATGACTTTTTGAGTTCAGAATTTCTGCCATTAAATGTCCCGTGAGAACTCAGGTCTCCCTTTTGCATTCAGATGACTATGAAACCTTGGCTTTGATCCTCGGCTGTTGCACATTTGACTTCTGTTCACATGATTGCATCATATATTTATTTATCTCCGTTCTTTCCGTTTAACTCTGTTGTTACTGAGCTGATTCCAATTCATAGCAACCTATAGGAAAGGTTAGCATTCTCCCCTGGGGTTTGCCACATTTTTCTCCTGCAGAGTGACTGGTGGGTTTGAACAACTGACCTTTCGGTTAGCAGCTGAATTCTGAATCAGTGCACCTCTAGGGCTTCTTTCTTTTCCTTTAAGATAGTGTGATCCATAACCGCACACCCCTCTGCAGGGGAAGAAAACAGAAAGCATGGGGGAAGGGAGAGAGCAGTCCGTGTGAGAGAGTAAAATAATAGCAATGCATAGACTACCAGGGGCTATGAGGGTGGGGGAAGAAGGGGGTGGGATAAAAGCTGCTACCAAGGGCTCAATAGAAAGGAAATGTCTAGAAAAGAATGAAGGCAACATATGTACAAATGTGCCTGATTCAATTGATGTATGGATTGTGATAAGAGTTGTACAAGCCCCCAATAAAATGATTTTTTTAAGCGTGATAGCAACTTATTTCCAAAGAGAAGGATCACTGTCACACAAGTCAGACCCCTGCATGAACATTCTCACTTCAATCAACAATCTCACAACTACTCTTCTTTATTAGTTAACTGGAACAGAGAATCATTGAGAATTCATTGCAGGGGTCTAGACATCTTGAAGTTCTTTCCCCGTGACACATGTACCAAGAAAACAAACAAACAAAAAAATAGAACGTGGCTTGGTTGCATGAAATTAAAGTTCATCAACTATAAAACCCCATGTTCATTTCTAGAGTACAGGTAATAGAACTGATCCTATTTAAGATCATTCCTGGATATTAAATAGAGTATTTACTAAAGGTAAGAGTATTCTAAGGGTATTCAGATAGTATGTGTAGCTTATACAAAATATGAAGGTAAGGATATATGTGTGGTCTGGGTCCCACCATCAATTAGTTACGTGAATTTAGAGAAACTATGGGATATATGTAGTGATGGGTTAAACTGGGAAGATGGGTATACAGCAGATTGAGAAATCAGATGAGCATTTCCCAGACTCCTTTCTCTTCTGCTCTTCAGTTTAGTTTTGTATTTTGAACAATAAAGTGGAATTAGCTGAGTCATACTTGAGAAAAATTAATCTACAGTGTTTGAAAAGGTTAGAATAGAGGAGTCCTTAAAGGAAAGTAAAAACCGAAGAGGAGACAATTAAAATATGTCAACCAAGAATATCCACAGCTTAAAAGGAAATAAAAAGCTTAAAATTGGAAATAGGGAAAATCGTGTATGGGAAGCGTCATATTGTTACATTCATTGAGTTGGCAGGTTGTTGCATGAAGATGCGTGGATCGAGAGAAGTCGAAGGGTTGCGAGGTCGTAGCTGGCGTCAGTATGGATCTGTTGTGGAGAGTGTGACTGTGTATCTTTCTCCAGGAATTCTCAACTCATTGGTGACAAGCAAAGTCGATGCGCTATATTGCCCAGGACTCGAAAAATGGCAGAAGATCCTGGGGACAAGGGATTCTAATGATTTCCCAATGCTTTATTGAACTAACAACAGGAACTCCTAGATGGGTAAGGATGCAAGTAAAGTCTAAAAGGATTTAAGGAGGAAATTCAGTAGAGGAAGAGTGTGAAAAGAAGTAGAAATGATGGTCAGGTTTTTAAGAGTGTGAGATATTGGAGCTGAAGCACTTTAAATACTGAATCGAATTAGTTTATGCCAATTGGTGCCTGAAGTGAATTGTAGTTGGAAACTTAATTGTAGTTGGAGGTGGACAAGTCTATGAGGCCAAAGTGTTTATAGAAGATTAATTGAACAAGATAGTGGTAGGAGATGGAGTGAAGGCAACATTATAAGCCTCATGGAGGCAGAAAATAAGAGGTTTGATTAAAACTGAGCTTCAACTGAATATGGGATAGTTGGGAAGTCAAGGTTGAAGAATAACGCAAGGGCACCTTGATCTTCTTTCTGGTATTTAAAAATCCTAGACACAGGTCCTACACTCACAGACTATGATTTTAGACAAATTACCTGTGGTAATCATTTAGTTTCTTCATCTGTGAGAGTAAGATCAAAATGGTGTTTACCCTGGTGACCTAGTAGATTACAAATTGGGCTGCTAACTGCAAGGTCAGCAGTTTGAAACCCCCAGCTGCTTCATGGACAAAATCAGGGACTTTCTACTCCCATAAGGATTTACAGTCTCAGAAACCCTCAGGGGCAGTTCTACACTGTCCTATAGGGTCACTATAGATGAGTCAGCATCGGTAGCGGTGTGAGTTTTTAACCTTTTGGATTATTAGGAGGATTAAATTGGATAATGTATGAAGAGCTTATAGCACAGGGCCTACCAAAATGAATATGCTAGATACTCTTGCTGCTGCTGCTGACATAGAGATGTGTAGAAGATACTACATTCTGTATAAACTGGGCTATGCTTTGTGATTGCCACATGGAACAGTTATCACTTGTGTTCATTGGTACTCCTGACACTAATAAGTATTAATACTCGTATTCCTTCACATCTCTCACCATAAAGCATTAGGGGTTTATATCGCAACAGAACATAATCCAGTAGAATGGGCTAATGAGGTATGGATTTGTGCCACATCAGAATCGTAGGAGAGGTTCACTGAGATGTAGCTCTAGAGTTGAAGCTGGCAAAGCCAGGTATTAGGACTATAAAGGATTGGGTGGTAAAATCTAGAAAGTCATGTTAACTGCAGGAAAGCAGACTGATGTTCCTGGATGACACACAAATTTAGCAACAGAAACCCAAGTGTCAAATGCTAAGAGGAAGGAGCGAGCACTTCATGTTTTATTTTGTCCCTGATACCCTGTGTTCTTCAAATGCCCTATGGACTCTCAGGCTTAGGAAACCATAATTTTGATGATGAAAAGATGTTCATTTGAATTCAAAATAACTTTGCTCACCGTCTTCAACCCTTGAAACCTGTATAGGAGTTTGTAAGATTTGGTCACATGGAAGTAAATTTTTGATTGATGAAAACGTGCCTTCTGCCTCTCTGACTACTAAACCGTGTTGTTTTTGACAGGTGAATGGGCAAGACTTAAAGAACCTGCTGCACCAAGACGCTGTAGACCTCTTTCGAAATGCAGGCTATACTGTGTCTCTGAGGGTACAGCACAGGGTAGGTGTCACTTGAAGCCATGGGCCTGACCCAGGTTTTTGTATCGTTCTTGGGAATAAACCCTGTGGGTGTGTCCTTCAGTTATTTTTGATGTTGTAGTTGCTGTTCTGTTTCTCCATTTGACGAGCCTGTCTGGCATAGACAGGGGTCCTCTGATACTTCTCTCATTGCTAAAGGAAACTCATAATGCGCTTGCAGCCTAACGCCTAGCTTCTAGGTAAAGATAAGGTCTGACAACTAAATTAAAATAGACTGGGGTTTGGGAGGGGATAATCTATTTCACTTTTTAGTAGTGAAGAAAGCATCTCTGCCCTTGAAAAGTACTAGATGACAAGTTGCAACCTATTCTACGCAGCTAGCAAAGATGATGACAGTTCTTATATACCCACTCTATGCGTCTGCCTTTCACCAGCCTATATGCCCTTCTCATCAAATTGAAGACCCTCTTGACCAAAGCTCTAGGGCTCACAGGGAGCTCCGGGACAAAGGAAATTGAATTTCGTCCAAGTAGCAGGTATCCCTGTATCTGCTACTCCGTTCCTATGGCTGTTGTGTGGGGCTGTCACATTAGTGCAAACTCATAACGTCCCTATGCACAACAGCACGAAACACTGCCCAATCATAGGCCATCCTCATCATTGTTATCTTTGAACCCACCTTTTTCTGCCTTTCTACTTTACCAAGCACAATGACCTTTTCTAGGGACCAGTGTCTCCTAATAACCTGTCCAAAGTAGGCGAGACAAAGTCGTGGCATCCTCCCATTTTATACTTTGGATGCTAGGAAGGGGGGAGCACAGCTAAAGAGAGTCCACTCATAAACACCAGGGATTTCTGCGTGCATTTATAGCAGCCTCCATCCTTTAAAGTTGCCCCTTCCCTTTTTCTGCTACTTGCTTCTCTCAGCTCCTAAATGAGACATCACAGGCTGAAAGAATTTGAGTGTAGATAGTAAAGAAGTGAAGACAGCAAGACCTAACAGATAGTTGAGGGAACAGCCACTGAAAACAGCATACAGAATCCTGGTGTGATGGATCAGAAAACAGGATGAGGAAAGACAGTAGATGAAATCACTCCTGCCTTGCCATGTCCCAACAACAAACAAATGAAACCCCATCAAGTCGATTCTGACTAATAGTGACCATCTAGGGCAGAGTAGAGCTCTTTGGGTTTCTGAGATTGTAAATCTTTACGGGAACACGAAGCCTCATCTTCTCTCACACAGAGAAACTATTGGAGTTGAGCTGCTGGCGCTCAGGTTTACAGCCCGAAGCATAACCCGAGACCACCAAGGCCCAGCTTTTGTAGCATAGGAGAATGTATGCAAATCGATTAAGGAAAGTAAATCTGAACATACACTGCAAACACAGATGTTATTTTGAGGCACATGAGAAGCAATTTAGAGTGCTAACATTTTTGAAACACCCATAAGTAACTCTTAGTAAAATAAACTCTTCTGCTCCGGGAACTGGACTAATGCCTAGAAACCACTTTTTCATACTGAGCATGTCAGAGGAAATGAATGAAAGATATGACGTAGAAGAACGAGTTTTTATGCAAGTCTTGCCTTTCGGATGGAGGATTCAGGGTTTCCTAATTCCACAATGAAGAGCTTAAATCTAACTGAAACAAAATGGTAGCATAATTGTTGCAAGTTGACTATTAAAAGTTGATTTTAAGAAGGGCCACCTTGAAAAACATGAGTCAAATGACGAAAATAGCCTGGCTTCAAAGGAAATGCCTGGATAATTGAAAACTACAGCCACGCGTTTATGAGTTCTTTTTACTTATTTACATCGAAGTCTTTTACTGTGTCTGGTACTATCAAGTAGCAGTATAGTATTCGGTGTCCAGTTTCATAAACTAGGAGAAGTACGGGAGTCCACTTTCATAAAAAGAGGCTATCTTCAAGGACTAAGAAAGCAATTCTAAGTCATGGCATTGCACTTGCGTCACTATCAAACCCAGGTGAGCTCTTCTTGTACTCTGATCATTGGGAATGTAAACATTCCCAATAATTTCCAGAGCAGACCCAGATGAATTCTTTCTTTTTTCTCCCCAACATTTTCTTTTTCCCTGTATTCATTGTTTCATGTTTTTTTTTCAATTTTGGCAAAAATATACACAACAAAACATTTTCCAGTTAAACAATTTCTACGCATATAACTCAGTGACATTGATTATACTTTTCATGTTGTAGAACCATTATTGCTATCTGTGGTAGTTACATAATCGTGTCAATTTGGGACTTGAGAGAATTACGAGTGAAGGGGTGGTGTCTAGTCTGTCAGTCGGGTCATAACCAATGAGGCCTCTGTGTGGGCATGGCCTTCTCCTGAGAATTCTGGGAACTCCTGTATTTTCCTCCTTGGAGGTAGGAAACACACTCTCTCTCTGCTCACTCCCTGAGAGATGCTCTACTGACAAGACACATGGCACTACATTGATAGACCCCGTGCCCTGGGAACTGGAGGAACCACGTAGAGACCCCTGCCAGCTTTGAGATGCTTCTACCACCACTGGATCCATAAGACTTTGCACCCACTGGCCTGTGATCTTCCTGCATTCTGTGTCATTGCATGTGTTTTGTGAGTCTGAAGTGTAGGGGAAGAGAGCCCCTAACAAATCATCATGGGTCCGGTAGGTGCAATTATACTGCGATAAGTGAAGATTATAGTAAAGTCATGGAGAACATGAGAGATTGAAATAATGGAGTTAGACACATTTCATAGTAGCATGCTCACCTCAGCCCTGCTTGGTGGTCCATGTTGGAAAGAGCCGGAGAGCGTGAGCAGGAGGCAACTTTATTGCTAACCAAGGCTTATAACTACTTGCAGGTGGGGGGAGGCGTGATTACAGGTAACCAAACATCACAGGAGGGGGCAGTACAACAGGCATACACATCATAGGAAAGGTATGTACAATAGGCATGAGTGTGACAGGAAGGGGATGAGCTAGGGGTGTGCACATATGAAGGGGAGGGACTACAGGTATCAATGCAACAAGATGGGTGGACCCTAGATTCATGATGGTGGCCTAACCTTGGTCACCCTTGAGTGGGCTTGACCTCCCTGGGCTCTCCTTCAGGGAAACAATTTATTACTATCCTTATCAGAAGGGAGTGGGTTAAACAGCAGGTGTCTGCTTGCTCTGGATCGCTGATAACCCTTAGAATGACCCTGACCTACTTCTGTTGACCTCCACGTGTATATATATATATAGTCATCTGCCCCCTGTAGCAAATGGCTAAGTTTGGCATATATTTGGGGGAGACAACTTGGGAGAAAGCTTTCTGTTTCCCACACTGAAGAGGACTTTACAAATTAGTATCAGACATATGGGCTAATACCGGATTTATGGACTTGATCTAGACTGGGCTGGGATGTTTTCTCAATATTCAATTGCTCTCGTATATAACCTCTTTCTTTTACACAAATGAGTATGTCTATGAATTTGTTTCTCTAGTCTACCTGGACTAACACAATATCCATCTTCAGTTTTTGCACCACCATTAAAATGAACTCAGTGCCTCCTAAGCAGAAACTGCCTCCTTCACCCATGGTAACCGTAGGTCAAATTTGTTTTGAAGTCGTTTTCTTGGTATACTATTCACATTGCATAGACTTCCATCGTTAACCTGCTTCTAAAGAGAGCTGTATATACATCATCACAATCAACTCTAATGCTCATTCACTGATCGATCGCTTCCCAGTTTACCTTCCCTCCCCCAGTTAGTTAATTACTGTACTCTAATTATTGATTGTGTAAACAGTTCCGAAAGAGGGACACCCTAATAATTCCCAGGTTTCCTATAGAATCAACAAACTCCATCGCTTATCTCCATTTTCCTGATAGGATGCTCATAAGGTGGAGATTGTGCAAAAACAAAAATTACCTGATTTATCCTCAGGTATCCTTTTAGATAAGTAGTATAGTGAGGTTAATTGCTTCCTGAATGGGGCCTATTTTCCTTCCAGATAATCCATGACACTGACATATTAAATCAGGACAAAGATATGCCAGCTAGTGTTTGGGGTTTGTAGTTTGGACTGTAGAACCAGTCGATATATTGAACCGGTTATTTTAGCTTAGAAACATGCATGGGTCACTAGTGTTCATTTGTTTTTTCCCTTCCAGGAACAGGTGCAGAATGGGCCTGTAGGACACAGAAGTGAAGGAGAGTCAAGTGGCATTCCCGTAGCCATGATTTTGGTGCCAGTGTTTGCCCTCACTGTGGTTGCAGCCTGGACCTTCGTGAGATATCGACAACAACTTTGACAAGCCTGCTTTTCTCCAGTGCCTCCCGGCGCGGAGACATTCTCTCGCCCTCTCCCTGCCATCGCTCTTCCCTGCTGTCTGCACAGTCAACACGTGCCTGCTGTGCACACAGAACCCTGCTGCTCAAAACAGACTCTCACCCTCACACGCCAAATGGGAGAGTAGTATTCTCTGAAGAAAAGCGGAAGAGAGGACATGTTTAGAAATATCTGTCTATCTATATTACTAAGTCCATCGCTGAGAGTTTAGCTACCACCCAAAGAGGGAAAGGCCCAGTCTTCCTGTCATGAGTGATACCCTTTTTTAGCTGACATGCTTTAAAGGCTAACTGTATAAGCTGAGAGGAAAATGGGATGTTCTTATTTATGATTTTTTGAGGGAACATTTTTGCGCCCTTCATTTAATCTCTTCCTAACTACGTACCGAGTTGCCTATGTTGAATAGAGAACGATGAGAAGAACATTTGTACAACAAAGCAAAATTCAAATGCATACATACCTATACACACACACTTAGACATAAACACAGGGAGAATTCCAGAAGGCAACCCTGCATTTCTGTCTCTTACCTAAGGGACAATCTTAACTGACGAATTTGAAGAGGTATTTTAAAGCACATATAATGAGATTGAGCCTTTAAAGAGGACGCCTAATCTGAGTCATAAAAAATTACAAATTTTAAGAGCAAAGCAACCACTCAGAAATCTTGCATGAACATAATTTCTATAATATGCATAGTGAAGTTGAAGTCCATTGGTATAAACCAAAGCAATTTGTCCAGAAAATGTGCTGTAAAGATACGCGCCAGTGACATCTGGCATGCCTCCCAGTTGTTGTCCAGGCTCATCTAAAAGGGTTTGGGCTTGGGGTATGGCAAAGGCACGACACCCGTCCTAGGAGGAAACACTAAGTGGGAAACAAGCGTGCCTCCACGCTGGTCTCTCAACCTATCTTCTTGATTTCTGGTGGCAGTTGACATGAGAGAAGGTAGTCTCTCTTTGGCAGAATGGGCATCAAATTCCCACTGTCTGGTTTTTGTTATGATGATAGCATTTGAATTGCTCCTTTCTTTTCTTTCCCCCAAAAGGCTCTACAATTTGGTTATTCCCTTCAATAATAAATGGTTTGCAGGGAAGGATGAAAGGAAAGAGTTGTATTTGTTTTGTGGAATAGGAGGAGAGTTGGGTGGGTCTGTCTTGGGGAAAGCGTGGGAGAGGAGGAGACTAAGGAATCGTGTGGTATAAAGTTCAACTTCAAGCACTAAGAAGAACTGAACACTTATTTTCTGAGTCTAAAGAAAATTATTCCATTTTCCAAGAATACTGACAAGACACTGATTATCTTAGCTGTAAGATTATGGGGCCTTTCCCTTCATCAGTGGTGTCTGGGTTTTTAGTCATTATTTTACAAATGCTGATTCGACATCAGCCATGTGAAGGCATTCTTTGCTAAGAAGTAAACATCTGGCCTCCATTTTAAATGGATTTTTAGTTTCAGTTGGGAAGAGAACCATCAAATAAAGATGGAGTTAGTCATGTAGGCTGTGCAGTGTTAGTTTGTGTAGGATTTATGTTGTAGACACTCAAACAAAAGCTGCTGAGGCTGGAGTAATGGAAACAGTTCCATGAAAGAAGGAGACAAAGTGCAGGGCTTGAGGGGCTCCCAGTCTCTCACAGATAATTCATGAGTCAATGAGAAGTTAAAGTGTCATGAAGCTTGAAAACAGTAATAAAACCAATGCTATGTGATGCAGCAACAACTATGTACAAGCAACTATCACACATCTTTGGGAATTCAGAAGAGAGCCTGTCACTTGATGGGATCAGGCTAGAGTGGAAAGTGAAGGCCTTTAAAACTAAAATTCCCTGAGGGACGTTCTCATCGGCCTATCATGCCTCAATGGTTGGGGAAACTTCAAACAATCTGCCATTAAATATGCCTTTACACCTAGCTTGTAAGTAGCTCTGAGACTTATTTAGATGACTACACTGGTAGGTTCCAGGGAGAACACAGTACTACTATTGTCACCTCCAGCCAGTCCCTCGTGGGCTGTGACCTCTGATGCCCTCAGTCTTTCAGGGCATGTGCACTGGCTTCTTTAGTCAGCCTGATCACCTCCCAGGATTTACCCCAGGGTTCGGACATTCACTCTGGAAAAGACCTTAAGTCATGCATACCAAATGAAGCAAATGGCAATCAGAAAGGCTAACCATTCAGCTTTGTTTCTTTGTAAATAAAGAAAATGCCTGTCCCATCTTTTAATTCAGATTTTCTCTGGGAATGATACAGCATTTAAACACTAATATGAGGATAAGTAAAACAATAGTGGTCTCATTAAGGTGCCTTAAAAATATGGGGGGTGGGAGGATGGGGAGACAAAAAAACACCCCACATATACGTGTGTGTAATCGGATAATGTTATTGATTTAATTTGGTGAGATGGTTTATGTAAATATATGTAGTATGTTTCTTTAAAAGAAAAAAATCCCTCCAGCTTCGTTATCCTTCAAACCCAACTAGTGGTTTGAATAGCTTTAAACGAACAAAAAAAGAGGAGGAAAAGTAAAATTGAAATGGACTCTTGGAGTCTTTAGTGACAAACAAGTTCATCTCAAACAACAGTTAACAAGGCCCAAGCCAATGAATGACTCCCGAGGCACTCTGGCTGGTCAGTTCATTCACAGCGAGAGGCCAGCTCAGCGGGTTACAGCAACTGTCTTTGAGATTCTGAAGGGTTCATCTTGATCTTGGAGGAAACGGTAATCTCTGGGGCTTATGATGAAGAAGTTGGTGAGACAAGGGCTAGGACAATTGTGCCAAGGAACTGTTTCCATCACCATGGGTGTCCTGGGAATTTGGGAAACCTTCCCCCTCTACAGCCAATGTGGCCCCTGTAGACTTCCTGTTCCCCAAATTCAATATTTCAAAGAGGATACTATCGCGAGTCCCTCACAGACGCCGAGACTGCCATTTTAACGTACTGTAAACGGAAGCACCCACAATTAGTTTGGGAAGGGTTACTCAGAAATTCAAACTCGTTGCCATTGAGTCGATTCTGATGTGCAGCACCCTTATAGGAACAGGTGTTACTGGTCTGTTGAGTCTAGTTCATGTGACTTTGTGTTGAGCCCATAGAAGTTTATTTAGTTGGTATTTATTTTTGGACAGATAAAGTTTTTCCTTCATCCAGTGGATAGTTCACTTGGACCTACTATGCGTCAAGTTCTGAAGGTATAAAGACATGTCCACAGTCTGAAAGTGGGATGTATTTGTTGGTGGTCTTGATATTAAAGTCTTTTTCTAACCACCTAAAAGTGAGTTCTGAAGCTCTTTATCTCGCTTATAGTACATTTGGAGTTGGTTGCTATCACAGGGTAAGCAAGCTCCTCTTACTGATCCTCTTGACTGAAAACCTTTTTTTATCATTCAGCGTATATTTTATTAATATAGGGTTAATGCTATTCAATTCACCTAATAATTACATTAAAATTTTATCAATTGAGTCCTAGTACTAAAAAGAAGCTCACTAATAAACATTGAGAATAAAATCAAATAAAAACTAAATTCATTATAAAATAATGAGCATAGTGCTTGCTTCGGCGGCACATATACTAAAAAAATAATAATAATAATGAGCATAAAATCACCATATAACTTAATGCATGGGGTGTAGCCAAACCCTTACTCTCACAACAAATTCATCATCTTAAATATTTCCCTTGTCAGCAAGAAAGAATAAAAATAACTGAACCAAGCATTCACCTTAATTATTTTTTGGGGAAATAAACAAGAGACAATATGCAGCAAATATGGAAATCAATGAACTAGAAAATCAATCACTGAAACTAATGGCTAAACCTTAGTGCTACTACTTTGAATAAAAGCTATTATATAAAATGTTGATTCTCAAAGGTCCTAATTTTTGTTCTCATGCTCATTATAAGGTCTCATTACCTCTTCTGATGAATTTAGGAGACTTGATTATGCATAAAATCTAAATTATGGGTAAACCTGCTGCACAAGATCTCTTTAAAGTGTTGAGACGCAAGGAGGTTACTTTGAGGACTAAGATGCACCTGACTCGAGCCATGCTAACTTCAGTTACCTCCTGTGCATGGCAATGATGCACTTGGAGGAAAGACCAGTAGAATCCCTGCGTTTGGATTATGGTGCTGGAGAAGAATATTGAGCTGCCTAAAAAGCCAAACAGGTCTCTCTTGGACAAAATACAGCCTGAATGCTTAGAAGCAAGCATAGTAGAAACTTGTCTCATGTCCTTAGAGCATGGTGAAAGGAGAGACCAGCCCCTGGAGAGGGGCTTAGTGAAGCAGAGGGGTGGTGTAAAAGAGCAAGACTCTCAATGAGAAGAGCCCACACAGTGGCTGCAACAACGGGCATTCAGGCTGTATTTTGTCCAAGAGAGACCTGTGTGGACATAAAAATCACACCTAGGGACTACACATGAAGGGTGCTAATGAGGCCAAGAGCTATGGCAATCTTTTCTAAGATTTGATATATCAGATAAAACGTGATGATTTGTGGGAGTCTATGGCTAGCCCAGTTGAAGTAGGCAATAAAACAAACTTTTTGTTTACCTCAGTCTGTAGACTTCTGATTAAATAGCCACTTATTTTTCTAACACTTTTGACCTAACAGTGGAATGAGGAAAAAAAATCTTAATCAGTTGGAAGCTTAATTTTGATGCAGGAGGTAAGTAACGGAACACTCATTTGGTGCTAATAATAACTAAAATGATTGAACTCTGCCATTATTTCTTTCCCCCTGTCAGTTTGCCCTGTGATGGTGGCTTATGAGTTGCTATGAATCCAGACGCTATGCTACCGGTGTATCAAATGCCAGAAGGTTCTCCCATGGTGGACAGGTTTCTGTGAAACTTCCAAACTGAGATTGGGAAAATGTTTTGGCAATGTGATTCCCAAAACTAGCCAATGAATACCTTATGGATAACCACGAAACATTGTCCGAGGCTGCTTGGAGATGAGACCCAAAAGTTAGAAGGTATTGAAAACACTACTGGGGAAAAAAGCTGCCTCTTCAGAGTGGAGTTGATAGAGCAAATCCTAATGGGCTGCACAATTGGAAGTCCTCAAAAATTAACCTTAAGACCACCCGTGTCCTAGGTATTGGTGAGCTGAAATGGACGTTGCCATTTTGACTGGGACAAGCATGATGTGTCCTGGAAATGACGTAATAGGAGATAATGGCATTGCATTCATCAAAAAAATTTCAAGAAATATTTGAAGTACAATTGTTAGTGATCTGTTAATATCGACATGCCCACAAGGACTGGTTAGTATGACTTCAGATCTACACATTGTGTTAGGATTGTCTAGATAACAAAACAAATCCAGTGACACTCATGTATGTATAAGGTAGAACTTTATAACAAGAAGTAATCTTACATTAAGAAGGCATTCTAGCCCAGTCCAGCTCAAGGCCCTAAGTCCTGGGCAAACTAGGGCGTTCTTCAGACCCACATTGTGGCAGGCTCATGACACAGAAAGAGGAAGCAGGAAGCTCACTGGCCCAGGAGTGCAGTCACATGGATCCAAGGCCAGCAGAAGCACCTCAGGGCACCAACAGCTCTCAGGGTTGGGTGGCCCACATGGGGCTGTTCCAGGAGGCAGGCATAGATTCCAGGGAAGTCTCAGCGAGGAGACAAGTCAAGTGGCAGCAAGGGCGAGCCTCCCAGTTTTCTCCCTTATAAAAAGGCCACACCCACAAGGAGGCATAATCATGCTGTGACCTGATGGACAGGTTAGATTTAGATTCTACCCCTTACACTTTCAAATTCCAGTTGACATAAAATTTAATTGCCACATACACACCAATAAGTGCCATAAATACAGCAACTAGAAATTTTTATTAACTTCAATCTGCAATTGATCAAATGTACAATCCAGATGCTTTGAAAATTATTATTGATTGAAGTGCAAAGAGGAGCTCTGGTAGCTAGTGGATTATGCACTGGGCAGGTAACTCTAAGGTCAGCAGTTCGAAGCTACCAGCTGCTCCAAGAGAGAAAAATTAGGCTTCAGATTGCCATAAATAATCAGTTCTATGAGGCATTTACTTTGTGTTTCTGGAGCTGTTAATAATATGCAAAACATTTAAAAGTCTACTATAAATGACTGAAGACTGTAGGCTGGTTTTCAGTATAAATATTGGCATGACAGGTTAAAAAGAGTCTACCCTGTTTACCATTTAACCTGAACTTTCACCGATTTATTTTTAAACAACTTTGTTAAACTGATCAAACTGCCCAAACTAGACAGAACCCGCTTCAAAGTAACTTCTTAGCCCACTTTATCCAGCGGCTTTGTACCAGGAGTATTCCAAGAAAGCGATCCCAGGACAACGTAGGCACCTTTGATTTCCTCTATCCGTTTCACGTGAGCTAAACCCCAATTGCATTGGCGCGTGCAAGAACCAAATAGTTGCACCTCGGCTTCCCGGGCCGAGAGCGATGGCGCAGCAGATGGATTGCTCTAGCCTGGCGGACGGCCGGGCGCTTCCGGGGACCGGAGCCCGGCGGAGCCCGGGGAGCGTCCGGGCCGCCGTTGGGAGCGCGCGCGCGCGAGCCGCGGGTCGCCAGGGAGAGGCTCGGGCGGAGAGGTCGGGAGCGCCCTGCGAGCAGCGCCAGCAGCAATGCGCCCTCTGCTGCAGAACAAGACCCTGCGTTACGGCGTCCCCATGGTGGTGAGTGGAGGCCGAGGGAGGGGTTGGGGGCGGAGCCTTCTGATTGGCTGGACGAGGAAAAGGCATTTCCTCCGAGTTTCTCTGCAGTTGAGTGACATCTCAGTTAACCATGCCTTCCGGGGGGAAAAGCTTCTTTGGCACCAAGTTTCGTGGGGGAGGGCGCACGAGAAGCCTTAGGCGGAAGCGTTGAGTCCTTGGTCCTACCGGGGAGACCTAGTCGCCGTGACTTTGGGGGAAGCTTGTCTCCAGAACCGAGGCCTGCTTGCTCCAGATACGAAGCATAAGCGGTGATTTGGGGGAGGGGGGGAGTCAATTAAAGGAAGCAGTCCCTGAGCAAAAGAGCTTGCTTTCTTGTTCATAAGGGAAATGTTCTCCGTTGCTTCTGGCGCCACCATCAAACTCGAGGCTGTAACGGTGGGCCTCATCCACATAAAGAAAATTGTTGGAGGCAAATTGTGTCTCAGTAATATATGTGTCCAGTTGCAGGTCCTAAAACCCGCTGGATGTAGCATACCCAATGATCTGCAAGAAGCCGGCAATATCTTTTTCTCTGGTCTCTTTGGCCGTCTGTGTACCATAGGGTTCAGCTGGGGATAGTTTCCGCCTCCTTTGTATTCCTGTTATTTTCCTGGCCCATAGATTCTGGTACTTCTCAGACAACGTTTCATCCCGAGCATGCGGATCTCTGCAGAGGGAACATTGTGTTAGTGGCTCGGGAGCTGTAGCCACGGCCAGTATCTGTGGAAACTCGACGTAATCTGAGAGAGAGAGACAGGACTAGTCCTTATAAAGAGGCGTACTCCCGTGCTCCCTGGTTCTTTCAGTTCTTCAGCCCTAAGCCGGCATAGTTTTTTACTTTATTATTTTTAATTAAATACTTTTATTGGGGGCTCTTAAATCTCTGATCACAATCCATACATTCATCCTTTGCGTCAAGCACATTTGTGCATATGTTGCCATCATTTTCAAAGCACCTTCTTTCTACATGAGCCCTTGATATCAGCTCCTCATTTTACCCCTGCCCTCCTTCCCTCATGAACCCTTGATAAGTTATAGATTATTATATTCCTATCTTACATCATCCTCTGTCACCCTTCACCCACTTTTCTGTTGTTTGTCACCCTGGGAGGGAGTTATATGTTTATGCTTGTGATCTAATCCCCCCCCCTTTTTTATTGCACGGCAAGATATGTTTTTTGCCTTTTCAGATAATAGTCTATGCTTCCATTAATGGCTGAATACTAGAAGAGTCTGAAGAGAGAGTTCCATAAATCTATCCATTTGCCAACTTATCCACCGACCATTTGTCAAGGGAATGGCCAACATAATTATCAATAAGTATTCCAACTTTGCAGGGGTTGTAATATTTTCGGTGTCAACAGGTTGTGGACTAAAGTCCCCTTCAGAATCCACTGATGACTCTTCTTTTCACCCTACTGATGTCCTTTGGTTCCCTGAACTCTGGAGGCAAAGCTCTGGCAGCTGAAGTCAGGCAAGACAGAACCCGTTTGAAAAGTTCTTGTTCTTTTGAGACAGGACATCAAACATGCCCCAGACCAATGTTCTTGTTCAATGTAGTTCTTCGGATGCAGGACCCGAGTTTCATCCACTTTCAGTA
This sequence comes from Tenrec ecaudatus, assembly GCF_050624435.1. NCBI lineage: Eukaryota > Metazoa > Chordata > Mammalia > Afrosoricida > Tenrecidae > Tenrec > Tenrec ecaudatus. The sequence continues at coordinate 34,128,140 of NC_134543.1, forward strand.
GGCAGTAAATATGACCAGTGTCTTTCAGAATGATTTGTCGGCAGCTGAGAAGGCATCTTTGCATGTTCATCTAATAACGGACATCAAATAGAAATCTTCTAAGTGCTGCATCACAGAAGTTCAGTGGAAAGTACCGTATATACTCGAATATAAGCCAACCCGAGTATAAGCTGAGGTACCTAATTATTACCTGGGAAACCAGAGAAACTGACTGACTCAAGTATCAGACTAGGGTGGAAAATGCAGAAGCTATTGGTGAGTTTCAATAATCAAAACAAATGAAAATAAATTACTAAAAATTGAGACATCAGTGGGATAATGTATTTAAATATTTATTTTAAATAAAAACATAAATAAAAGGACAAGTCATTTAACATTAGTAAACCAGCATAGTAAGTGGAAAATAGTTTCAACAAAAACAATAAGGGATCAACAATGATTCCCTGAGCTCAATCAGCAACCAAGCTAAAATATAGAGTTAAAATCCTTCAAAACTGGATTCCTCATCATCATCCGTATCCCAATGCAGAGCTTCAGCTGGTGTGAGGTCATCATAGACGCTGTCCTCACTGAGATCGCCGTCATCACCATCACTGCTGTCATTTTCATACAGATCGCAGTCTTCACTGCCATCCATAGCATTGCTAATACTACATTTCTGGAAGGCACGTTACACCATGTCTTCTGTAATGTCTTCCCATGCATCTCGAACCCACTTTGCTATGAACTCTATGTCAGGCTTCATGAGATTTCCTCCTTTTGTTAGTCGGGCTTGACCAGATGACATCCATTCATGCCACATCCTTCACACACGGTCTTTAAAAGCTTCTTCAAAGATACACATCATAGGCCGGCTCTGATTGGTTAGGTGTGAGTAAACCAACATTCAAAGCCCTGCAGTGTCAGAGGGGCTTTGAATGAACAGCGGAGAAATGGCAATCATCTGCAAGATAACCGGTACTCATCCCGTTACATGTGTGTGTGTGTGTGGGGGGGGTCAGCGAGATGTTACACCTCGCTGGGGTACCACTGACCCATGTATAAGCCGAACCCTGTATATACACGAGTATATACAGTAACTACTCTTCTAAGGACTCCCATTGAGCTTTGATAAGTGAGCAGCCCTCACTGCCTCTGCACAGTGTGTAGTAATGAGCCCATAAGTGAAGCATAGTGCTCGCTGCCAGCAAAAGGAGAAGCACATCTCGTTAACAAAGGTGAGACAGCTGTGCACAGGTGCCACTTGAAGGCCAAGGCTATTGTCTGTAGTGTCAAAGCTGTCACATGGAGATGTGGCAGAAAGCCAACTTCAGGAAGGTGTAAGAGGAAACCCTGAACTTGGACGCCGTAGACCCTGCAGGCATGTCCTGCTCCACCACGTTCCTATCTCTGGCTGTTGTTGGCAGCTGAAAAGCAATGCTGATGATGCTCATCAAACCTCCTAGTGGAAGTAAGGATCTCCAAACAGCCGGAGTCCAAATGTTTTCTCCCTTCTCAGCGTGAATCAAATGCATTTCCGGTGCACAGCATTTCAACGGACGAACCACGCTGCACAAAAGGGTCAGGAGTGCACCCCCCTTGTGGTTGGTGTCTTCTTCCTCTTCTTCTGTATCAAGTGTTTTGCTGGGTCTGCTTGTGAGTGAGGACCACCTCTGGAAGGGTTCTTGGCTGTTTTCATGTTTTTCATGGCTGCGAGAAGACCATTTCTCCCTTCTTGCAAAGCAGGACCCAAACACTCAGGCCTCTGAAGCACAATCTGGAAGAAAGTTAGATACCGCCCCCCTTCGACAAGATCCCACCTGGCTCAATGTCTACATGGCCCGACACTACCAGCATTTGACAACCGTGGAGTCCGCAACCAGCCAAATACTGAACTGCATTTCCTAAATCTGGTTCACATAAAGCTAGGGTGGCTCATTATGACCCATCACAGAGGCTGTGGCCGAATCTAGTGCTGTGGACCCTCACAGCTGGTGAGACAAAGACCGACAATGCTGTTTTTCAGTAACTAATAAGGTTTATCCAAGATGGCTTTTTGATTCTGCCTGGGTACAACAGAAGTGACACAGAAATGGCAACCGTTGGCCACCATCCTGGGAAAGGTAGTTTCTGAGGACTCCCCATCACTAGGGCCATTCACCATGACTTCCTTTACTGCCTTATATATCGTATCCCAAGGGCCCTCATCTCATGTGGGTGCTGGAAAGCACTTTATTGTTGATGATCTCCCATTAGTCAGGATCAGTCAACAGCATCACCTTCTCCTCAGCCAGCAGCCACTTCTCTCTGGTCCTCAGTCACATGATCTGCTGGTCTCTGCCTCCTTGGTCTCTGCCTCCGTAGTCCAGGAAGCTTGCCTGTCACTCTGCCTCACAGCTGAGTGGTCTCAGCACTGTTCTTTCTTCTGGTTTCCTTGCTCCAGCTTCTGTTTTGTGCTGTTCTGTTCTTAACCAGGCTCCTTTGATTTGTCCTGTAGTCCCCTGGTGCCTCCGGTCTCCTCCTCCTCTACTCAGACAGAGGTTTTGAACATGTTCTTCTGATTGTCCTGGGATTTCTCTCGTGTTGGGAGCTTTTACTCAGTCCTAAGCTTTCCCCGTCCTGAGATGGGATTTTTGGGCTCCCTGTCCCCTTCCAGAAGAAGCCTTGGTAGTATTGTGGATTAAGCATTGACTGATAAAGCAGAGTCGGCAGTTCAAGCCCACAAGCTGCTCTGAGGGAGAAAGATGAGACTGTCTGCTCCCATAAAGATGTATAGTCTCCAAAACCCTATAAAGGGTCAGATTTGACTTCATGGCAGTGGGTTTGGTTGTAATGCTCCCTAATGACTACCATTGTTGGGCATCCTGCTGAAAGGCTTCTCAATGCTTCCTACTGGCACTTCCTTCGTCCTACTTTGAAGTTTCAGGTCATGTGGTAAACCTTTCTTACTGTTTGTTCTCTGGGTCAAGTGCTGCTCTTAGATCCTATTTTACCTCTCCATGTTCTAATATCCATTGCAATGGCTGAACAGAACTCAGACAAAATTCACGATTGAAGGGTTTATTAAAGACGTTAGCAAGTTGCAGTGCGAGTGAGAAATGCCCTGGGTTGAGTTGTCTATCAGGCCATGCCTCACAGTTCTTTCCGGTCTGCTAACCAATGGCCCCAGGGGCAGGCTACTCTGCTGTAAGCCTCAACTCAGGCAGTCCTGGGAATCAGCAAACCCAGCTCGCTGAATTAAGTGCCCAGAGGTACCCCAATCTAATAAGCCTCAGCCCAAAGGCTTCACCTCCCCAATGAAGAGCCCAGAGGCACCCCACTCCGCAAGCCAGCCTCCTGCATGAAAGCACTCCTTTGCTCTGTGGCTTGGGAAAGTCCCCACTTGGTTCCTCTTTTTGAAACTGGTTATGCTGTGGCTCCTCTAAGTGCAAGGCTGTCAGGGGTCCCAGGTCCAGAGGACCTGTTCCACCCCGGGCTCTGGCTGGTAATGTGATCCTCCTCAGAGGGCTTATTTGGTAGGCAGCAGATTGGCATTCAGGGAATCCAGCTCACAATGACCAGTGATGCCTACCCCCCACCTTCTTACCAAACCCCTGCAGGGCAAGGTCATTTGGTGGGAGTTAGAGACTTTGGCTAAAAGAGCCCCTACTGCCTAATTCACTGTCCTGGCACCTCACCAGGCTCTGCTTCCCTGAATCCTGTCCCACAGCGCACTGCTTTTTAACTGTTTGGTTATGCGATTTCTCTAAGATGATCATGCTAGTTTATGCCTACTTTCTTGTAGACTATGTGTTTTACAGACGACGACGCTAACTTTTCTCTACTCATTGCATCTAACACCTAACTTAAGGGGAGTTTACAAATACAGAGATGACAGCCCTGAGGTTTTTTGTGTTTCAGAATCATATGCCACTTCTCAACCTAAGCTATTCCATCCAACAAGCTTAAAACACTTCACTTTACAAAGGAATTGTAGAATCCTTGTAATGAAAAATTATCACCACTTCTGCAAAAGAGGAATGTCAAACTACATCAATTCATTACCACCAGGCGGGGTAGGGGAAGGGTGGAAGTTCAGCTTACTGCTAGGCCCATTGGCACTACCCCAGCAGTGAAGAACTGACCAAGATCATCCTTTGTAGTATCTCTTCCCTTTGTTGGATGGAGTGGCAATATGCTTCCCTTTGGGCCCTACTGGCAGCATCCTGTTAAAGTTGAACCCTAACAAATTCCAGCTTGCCGCCACCACAAAGGGCCGGAAGTCCAGCTCTTACTCAGCTCTGCTGATATTATGGGGTGAGGGGAAGTTTTTCCTTTAATGTTTGAAGAAAGAATGAAAGAACAGTGTGGGAGCCATGTTTGACATTTGATTTGACAGGGGGGAAAGAGAATCAAACTCAGCATCAGCCCAGTGCCAATTCGTATGAAGTCAGACATGCCTTCCCCCTCTGACATTCTACCAAATCGACAGCAGCTGGCAGGCCCATGGCACTCTGCTCTTCCGCTGGGTTCCATACTTTACTGTGGTGTCCACCCAGCGCTCAGACCATAACCATGAGGAGGAGGTTTGCGAGTGGAGCGAACAGGTTAAAATTCAGGATCAGAAATGCTTGGGATACAGTTCTTCTGGTCAGGACTACTACTTCTTAGCCATGCCTACAGACAGGCCGCTCTCTGACCCTTTCATCGCAGTCATGCAGGTCCTTGGCCTCTGCCCTTCAAGTGTTACAGTGTTCCTTTGGTGCTACTGATACATGTCCGACGGGCACTTTATGTTGCCATAGCCTCAGCTCTGTGGGTCAACAAACCCAGCACACCTGATTAAGTGCCCAGAGCACCCAACCCTTCAAGGGAGCCTCCTGCTCGAAGCACTCAGCTGCTTCAAGGCAGTCAACGTTACCTGCTGCGTGAGCCAGGAAGCCCCCCTCGCTCCCTAGCTCTTGGTTCCGCTCTTGCCATTCTTCTGATACCACAGCTCCGTCTCCTGGACCGCGGGTTCAGTGCAGGATCTTGGGATGCAAAGGGCAAGCTCCCGCATGACCCTCTCTCAGCGGCAGCGAGATTCCCATCTCTCCTGAGATGGCGCATCTTCGTCCAGCGGAAAGGCAAACTGACTGACCAGTCCCCTTCGTAGAGTTGTATAGCTTATTGGCATGCCCCTCACCAGGTCACTTTGTGGGAATTACCAAGGCTATGACCAGAAGGACAGGTCAAGTAAGCCCTGGAGCAGGCTAGGCCTTGTGGGCAAGGGGTTCTTTCCGTTTGAGCGGGCTGCTCCTCTGCAGTCTCTTCCAGGTATGCCCGGGCATGGCACTTTTGCAGCGATGCGATGTGCTCCTCCTCCATTTTCATGTCATGACTGTTTCCACGTGGTCGCCTGGGGTTTGGAACCTCACCGCTTTCAATAAATAGGGGCGGTATAATATCTTTTATGATAAGTCATGCATCGGTGAGCAAGAACTTGATAAGATGGCAAGTAGAGAATCAGTGGTGCAGTGACCCATAGCAGGTAAGAGGAAATGGGGTTCCATGCACAAATGTCTCTCAGAGACAGTATGTCCTGGAAAAGGCTCAATGGACTAGTGCGCAGGCATTCCTGAATGGTAATACACGTTCAAGACGGCCATAATGAAGTGACTATCACAGTTAAGTGAGTCATAAAAATTTTTTTTCAGTTTCCCGCTGCATATAAAATTTATAGTTACACTATGTTACACAGTAGCATTATGAATACATTTGAAATTGTGTGAGAATTACTAAAGGGTGAAACAGACGTGTTGGGAAAATGACACTGACGGACTTGCTGAAGGAAAGACTGCCACAAACCTTTAACTTGTAAAAATGCAGTGTCTGTGAAACTCAATAAAACAAGTTATGTGTGTATATTTTTACATCTACTCTGAAAAGATGAATGATAGCTTATCTGGAGAAAATGATCCACAGGATTGAGTAGAGCAGTGGTTCTCCACCTTCCTAATGCGGCGACCCTTTCTGCAGTTCCTCATGTGGTGGTGACCCCCCCCCAACCATAAAGTTATTTTCATTGCTGCTTCATCACTGTCATTTTCCTACTGTCAAGAATCATAATGTAAATATCTTATATGCAAGATATATCAGGCGACCCCTGTGAAAGGGTCATTCGGGGTCGCGACCCCCAGGTTGAGAACCACTGGTGTCAGTCTGTCTCCTTTGGTTTTCAGAGAGGTTATGTCTAAATCAACCTCATTTTGACCTTTTGTTTGTTTCCTTTTGTGTTTCAGTTGCTGGTTGTTGGAGGTTCTTTTGGTCTTCGTGAGTTTTCACAAATCCGCTATGATGCTGTGAAGATTAAAGTAAGAACAGTAATTGGAGTCTGATATATGTGTGTATGTCACTTAGGGGAAAGCACATACAGTGGAATAAGCAGTGTCTGTTTTGCCTTACTTTTAAAGTAATGTATACTCTTTGGGCTGCGAGGAAATGGTCTGGGGCCACATCTGGCCTCCCATGGATCCCAAGGCTGATTGCCACAGGCTCAGGTGAGACGTGCCTCCACTCTCCATCCTTGCCGCTCTGATCGCGCACCAATCATCCCTCCCATGGCACCATATCTCTGCGACGAGATTCCGTAATTCATTGCAGTAGCCACACAGAACTCTTAGATGAAGCTCACAATTATGGAGTTTATTGGAGAACGTAACAGGTTATGATGCAAGTTAGAAACGCCCAAGATAGAGTGCAGTTCAATCAGAAGTTTCTTCTCTGATAGGCCCTTCCCTTAGACTGGCCTTGGGCTTCCATAAATGCCCACGAGCATACCCCTGCACTGTAGGCCTCAACCTGAAGACACTCAGATCCAGTCCATAGGTCAGCAAACTCAGGTCACGCAATTCAGTGTTTAGAGGTACCCCATTCCATAAGCCAGCCACCTGCCCCAAAGCATTCAACTCGCTCTCTGGGCCGGCAAGTCCACTGCTCTGCTTGCGTTTGGCCTCTTATTTCTGGTGTTGCTGTTCGTCTGCTACTCTTTGGGTGTGAAAACTGCCTCCTGGATCAGAGAGGTTCAAAGTGTAAGGATCTTGGGGTCCAAAGGACACATTCCACTCCTGGCTCTTCTCTCTTGCTCGTTGTGAGGTTCCTGGTGTCATACCCAGCAGGATGCTGGGCAATAGTTAGATTTTATGTTATCTTAGCTGGGTTGGAATTCCCAGTGGTTTAGTACCCTGTTTCCCTAAAAATAAGACAGTGTCTTATATTAATTTTTGCTCCCAAAGATGTGCTAGGTCTTATTTTCAGGGGATGTCCTAGTTTTCCATGAAGAAGGTACACATTTATTGTTTTATTAAAAGAGATCTTGCACTTCCTGTCTGCTCTGGCTGTGCTGCAGCCAACAGTGAGCTGCTTGGTGGCGCCCAGCGCTACGGTCCAGAGTCCAGAGTTACGGTAGCTTCTGGGGGGGGGTGGTGCTTATTTTCAGGGGATGCCTTATATTTCAGTGAGAGGCAAAACTGTAAGTAGGTTCTTATTTTCGGGGGATGCCTTACTTTCGGGGAAACAGGGTAATAGAGGCTTCCCTCATGTTGTCTTCAAACGTAATATAATCAATTCGATTATGGCAATTTCCGTGAGTAGTTGTGGGATAGTTAGAGTGGAATGCTAGCCCCTTGATTAAGTCAAAGCCTCAAATGCAGTTGGAAGTTTCACCAAGGTGTGGCCTATTCCTATATAATTGATACTGGCTGGCTAGCTTCTTGCTAGTCTTGATCCTGCACCTGGCTCAATACAAGAAAAAAACCCTTGAAATACCAAACCTATGCTGGTGCTCTGTAGAAGAAGGTATCCAAAGGCTTAGGTATATTGGCATGTTGGAGTGGATTTATCAGGCTCCACCAGTAGGAGGTTGTGAACACACCTTTTACCAATACCGTGAAGGGCTTGTTTGAAGAAAGCCCCAGCATTTCTGAAGATGCCTGTGATTGACAGTGGGAACTTCCCTGCTTGATTCAAGACACCTAACTACAATGGGTTGATTAGGTAAGGGATAAGGAGCAGCACTTACTTGATAGAGACAGGGTGGCCATGTTTCCTATCATGGATAGCAGAGTCAAAGTAGTAATCAAAATAGTCTGATTTGTAGAGGAGCCGTGGTGGTAACCACATAGTGATTACACCTTGGGCTGCTAACCAAAAAGTCAGCAGTTTGAAACCACTGGCCACTTTCCAGGAGAAAGATGGGTCTTCTACGCCCATAAAGAGCTACAATCTAAAACTCATGGGCAGCTCTACCCTGTTCTATAGGGTTACTATGATTTGGTGTTGACTCAATGGCAGTGAGTTTGGGTGGTTGTTTTTTTTTTCAATGAAACATTTACTTAATCTGTACAAGTGGAAGAATTCTAAATCAGGTGAATGGTAGTCTAACTTGAATCACCAAGCTAGGGAGTCATGACCCCGCACGAAGTCAATTTAGACTTGAGCCAGTTTACACACTCACAGCCCCTTAATGAATGGCAGGCTGGATCCCTTTGAGGAAGGACTTCACTACACAACCTAAGGTGTATCCTGTTAGTATTTCTCCCAGCCTTCCTCAAAGGACTCAATAACCTTTTGCAAGAGTGACTATTGTTTCAAGAAAACCCCAAACCCTAACTCACTGTCCTCCAGTCACTTCTGACTCAGAGCGACCTTACAGGATAAAGTAGAACTGCCCCTGGGTTTTTTCTTTACTCTTGTAGAAAGACTCATCTTTTCACCCAGAGTCTCTGGCAGTTTTGAACTATGGACCTTGTGGTTAGCAGCTCAACACATAAGCCACTGTGCCACCAGAGCTCCCGACTTGCTAAGGAAAAAGAAATCAAATTCTTGAGGATTGTTGGACACTGACTCTGAATTTATACTAACTCCAGGAGACCCTACATGTCTTGAAGGCCCTCAGTCAGGTTGGGCATATGGAAGTCAAGTTATAAATGGAGCGTTAGTCAAGTTATAAATGGAACGTTAGGTTCATCTCACAATGGGTCTGGTGATATTAACGATGCTGTTCTATAATGTGAGCGTTCTGTTGAGTCACCTTTCTTTGGAATGGGTACAGTTATGAATCTCTTCCAGTCAGTTGGCCAAGCAGCTCTCTCTCCCAAACTTCCTGGCATAGTCAATTGAGTCTTCCAGTGCTTCATCAGCTTATTGAAACATTTTACTTGGTATTCCATCAATTCCTGGAGCCTTGTTTTGGGCTAATGCTTTTATTGTTCATATGCTGCCTCCTAAAATGGTGGAATGTTGACTGGTTCTTTTTGACACAATGACTACAGGTATTCTTTCTATTGTCTTTTGATGCCTCCAGCATTCTCCAGCACATCTCTGACACTGTTCTTCCGTTCAGTAGGCTTTCAGTCTATTACAATGTTTCCATACTGTGCATTAAGTTTTCAGCAACTACTTCTTCTAAAGTGGGCATCTAACCCCTTCTTTGTAGTCTATTCTTTGCCTGGAAGCTCCACTGAAACCTGCTCACTTTGGGTGACCTTGATGGCATTTAAAATACAAGTGACACAGCTTCCAGCAGCACTGTAGCACACAGGCCACCACAGTAGGTCAAACTGACAGGAAAGTGGTGGTTGACAGCTTTCGTTCTGATCAAAGGGATGTGGCTTTAGATCTGAAGCAAATGGGCTAATCACCCATATTTTAAGTCCGGGTATCTGCCATTAGGTTACTGTATATACTCGTGTATAAGCCAACCCGAATATCTGCTGAGTTACCTAATTTTACCACAAACACTGCATTAAAAATGTGCTGAAAAAAACTCAGCTTATACTCGAGTATATACGGTAGTTTGAATTTTGATTGGGTTCCTTGTCTTTTTCCTATAGACATTTTAAAATATAATTTTGGATCTTAGGCCATCTTATCAGATACATTGTTCCTGAAAATTTTGTACCAATCTGTAGGTTACCTTTTCACTCTATAAAACATTCTTTGGAGGACAAAAATGTTTCATTTTTATAAGGTCCCACTGATCTATTTTACCCTTTACTACTCTCGTTGTTTGTAACCCACTGTTAAAAAGTATGACCCACAGTCACATCCCTTTATTTTCTTCTAAGAATGTTATGAATTTAGTTGTCACATAGCAAAGTAGCAATTCTCCTGGATTTCTGGCATGCTGGAATTGTAACCTACGGAGGCCATCGGCCACAAGAGGTCCTTTTGAACCCTGAGCTGAAGAGTGCTTTCCCTCAAGTGGTCAGACCCATCGTCGTTATGCCTTGGGCAGTGGTTTCTTTTAAAGACTAGTCAGTTTCCGGAAACGAGAGACCCAAGGTCAGACTAGATCTGTACTGTAGGGGAGATCAATAATTATCATTCAAGACAATCTTTTATGAAGTCCTGACTACAAATCTTGTTTCCCTCTGCTCTGGTCTGTTTTTCATGGCAAGTCTTTAGAGTGCAGCACATCCTGGCCCACCAGGCCCTTAGGATGATGACCCCAATTAGAGCAGCCAGACCACAGAGAGGACCACATGGCCAGCCCCACTATGACATATGACGCCCCTACTGACCCACAGTAGGGGATTGCGCCCGACCTGAGGCATCACGTTATTTGAATAGATTGAGAAGTTTATGCATTTAGAATCTGCCATACTACCCCCAAAGGAGTCTTGGTAAGTGTAGGACTTCTAACTACAAGGTTGGTAGTTCAAAACCCACTAGTCCTGCCTGTTTGCTGTTTGCTTCCAAAGGCTGTTTTGGCTACGATAGCTGTGTCCTAGGCTTTGAGGTCTGAAAGTGAGAGGCCACCTATTTTATTCATATCCTGGGTCTCTTCCTTCTCCATATAAAGTTAGTAATGAGTTTTCCCACTTCTTCAAAGAAGGAAATTGGGATCTGGATTAGAATTGTGTTGTATTTATAGATTGCTTTGCGTAGCATTGACATTTTCACAATATTAAGCTTTGGTGGCGTAGTGGTTACAAGCTGGACTGCTAATCGCAGAGGCCACAGTTTAAACCACCAGCTGTTCTGTGGGAGAAAGATGGGGCTTCTACTCCAGTAACTACTTAGTCACAGAACCTCACAGAGGCGGTTCTACCCTCCCCTCTAGGTTCACTATGAGTTAGCATCGGCTCTATGGCAGTGAGTTTGCTTTTATCCATAAATATGGTACAGTCCTTCATTTCTCTAGATCTCTTGATTTCTTACAGTAGTGTTTTCTAGTTTTCTTTGTACAAGTCTCTGTCTTTAATCTGGTTAGGTTTGTTCCTAAATCTTTCATCTTTGGGGTGGCTATTGTAAATGGTACTGTGCTTGTTTTTTTCTTAGAGCTGTTTTTTAATATGCAGGAATCTCATTGATTTTTTTGGGTATGCTAATCATATATCTTGTCAAGTTGTCACATCATTAGATTGTTTTCAACAGAGTTTTTTATTGAGTCTTTGGGATTTTCTATATGTAGAGTCATGCTGTCTGCATTTAGAGAAAGTTTTACTTCTTTGCAATTTGGATACTTTTAATTTATTTTTGTTGTCCAGTAAGTAGCTCTGGTTAAGACTTCCAGCAAAATATTGACTAAAGGTGATGATAAAGGGCATCCTTGCGTGTCCCATTCGCAAGCGGGGGGTAGGGGATGCTTGCATTTTTTTTGGCCGATGAGATGTAGGCCATTGGTTCTGCATAGCTGGCCTTTATTGTGTTGAGACATTTCCCTTGTATTCCTAATTATCCGTGTGTGTTTGTTAGGATTGAGTTTGAGGGCTTAGCAAATACTTTTCAGCCTCTATTGATATGATTATGTCGTTCTTATTTTTTGTTTTATTTATTTGGTTGATTACATTGATTGTTTTCCTAATGTTTGCATATGTGATATGAATCCCACTTGACCCAAGTGTGTGTGTATGTGTGTCTATCTAGTTGAAATCTCTTGGCAGGATTGTGTTGAGAATTGTTACATCTATATTGGTAGGGGATATTAACCTGCAATTTTGTGATCTACTAATGTCTTTACCTGGTTTGGGTGTTAGGCATGAGTTTGCTGTCCTTTTCTATATTTTGGAATAATTTGTATAGAATTGATAACACTTCTTCCCTGAATGCTTGGTAGAATTACTCCGTGGTGCCATCTACCCCTGGACTTGTTTTTTGTTGTTGTTCCTGATCTCTTTTTTTGCTATGAGTCTATTGAGGTTTTCTAGATCAGTCTATGTTTATTTGGGTATATGGTTTGATTTTAGAAATGTATCCATTTGATCTAAGTTTTCAAATTTATTGAAGTTCTGTCTTTCAGACTAATGTGATTTAAAACACTGATTCTGTTTTGAGGTCACCACTTTCATTCTCATTCTCTGTATTTACATTTCATCTTTTCTTTACTTTTGTTCAATTTACCAGTGATTTGTAAATTTAGTTAATTCTTTCAAAGAAACAACTTATTGTCTCGATTTTTTTTTCTGTTTTCCACTTCATTTATTTCCACTCTAATCGTTATGAATCCGTTTCCCCTGGTGATTGGTGGTTTATTCTGTTGCTGGTGCTCAAGTTGTTGGAGATGCTAAGTGAAAGTGTTGATTTAGGGTCACTCTTCATTCTGCATGTGTGTATTTATTGCTATAATTTCCCTGTGTCCCAAAGTTTTGGTATGTTGTATTTTCCATTTCATTTGTCTCGATGAATTTAATTTTTCATTCTTTATTTCATCAATTACCCAGAAATTTTTAAGCAAGGTGTTGTTTAGTTTCCATGTGTTTAATCCCCCCTTGTCCTTCCTATTGTTTAATTTCTAATTTCATAGGGCTGTGTATAAGAAAATAAATTATGTTTTGAATTATTGCTTTGTATCCTAACATGGGGTATGTTCTTTTTTTTTTTTTAAGCATTTCAATGGGGGCTCGTACAACTCTTATCACAATCCATCCATCCATCCATTGTGTTAAGCACATTTGTACATTTGTTGGCATCATCATTCTCAAAACATTTGCTTTCTGCTTGAGCCCTTGGTATCAACTCCTCATTTTCCTCTCCCTCCCTGCTCCCCCCTCCCTCACGCACCCTTGATAATTTATAAATTATTGTTATTATTATTATTTTACATTTTATTAGGGGCTCATACAACTCTTATCACAATCCATACGTATACATACATCAATTGTATAAAGCACATCCATACATTCTTTGCCCTAATCAATTTCAAAGTATTTGCTCTCCACTTAAGCCCTTTGTATCAGGTCCTCTCCCCCCCCCCTCCCTTCCCACTCCCTCCTCCCTCAAAATTATTGTTATTTTGTCATATCTTACACTGTCTGATGTCTCCCTCCATTCACTTTTCTGTTGTCCATCCCCCAGGGAGGAGGTTATATGTAGATCCTTGTAATCGGTTCCCCCTTTCCACCCCTTCGTCCCTCCACCCTCCCGAGAATGTTGTATATGCACTGCAAATACATACCATGTTGTTACTGGATGGAGTTTCATATGTGTGTAAGAGAGAGCTTTATATAAAAGAGCAATTGTATATTGAGAAAACATCCCAGCCCACTCCACATTAAGTTCAAAAGGCCAATAGTAGCCCATATACCCAATACTAGTCCATAAATTACTCTTCAGACTCATGCAGCACATGCAATGAGGCTGAATGCAGGAAGATCACAGGCCAGTGAGTGAAACGTTTTGTGTATCCAGTGTCAGTGGCAGCATCTCAGCACTGGCATGGGTCTCCAGATGGCTCCTCCAGCTATCCGAGTGTGGCTCTTCAACAGGAAGGTCAAGCAGAGAGAGTATGCTCTTGCAGGTCCCAGCAAGTCTCTGCATGGCTTGTCAACAGGAAGATGGAGAGAGAGAAAGAGGATGGTCCCAGAATCCTTATGAGAAAGCCATGCCCACAAGGAAGCATCTTCAGGCTGTGTCCTGATTGACAGGCTAGAGACTCCACCCCTTTATTCTTAATTCCCTCAAGTTGCCATGAGATTGTGTAACTAGCACACATAGTTATTATAAATGATATTGCTTTCCTAATTTCTCTTCAAGAATTCTCTTTGGCATAAAGCAGTCCAACTGATAACTGTTGATCTTATGCTCTACCCCTCTGCTGAAATTTTTAATTAGTGCCAATAATTTTCTTGCCAAGTCTTTGACATTTTCTTTGTATAGGATCAGATCAATTGCCAATCTGTAGCCTTTTTCTTGTTTAAATTCTTTTCTTCTTTTTAATCATTTTATTAGGGCCACATAGAACTCATCACAATCTATACTTACATCAATTATTGTGTCTAGCACATTTGTATATTCATTGCCCTCATCATTCTCAAAACATTTGCTCTCCATTTAAGCCCCTGGCATCAGGTCCTCATTTTTCCCCTCCCTCCCCACGCCCCCCTCCGGCATGAAACCTTGATAATTTATAAATTATTATTTTGTCATATCTTGCACTGTCTGTGTTTCCAGTTGCTATCTATAGCAGTGTACATCCTCTGGTCTAGCCAGATTTGCAAGGTAGAATTGGGATCATGATAGTGGGGGGCGAGGAAGCATTTAGGAACTAGAGGAAAGTTGTATGCTATATCGCATCCTGACTGGCTCATCTCCTCCTCAAAACCCTTCTGTGAGGGGATGCCCAGTGGCCTACAAATGGGCTTTGGGTCTCCACTCCGCACTCCCCGCCTCATTCAGTATGGTAAGATATTTTGTTCTGATGATACCTGATCCCTTTGACACCTTGTGATTGCACAGGCTGGTGTGCTTCTTCCATGTGGGCTTTGTTGCTTCTGAGCTAGATGGCCGCTTATGTACCTTTAAGCCTTTAAGCCCCCAGACACTGTATCTTTTGATAGCCAGGCACCATCAGCTTTCTTCACCACATTTACTTATTCACCTGCTTTGTCTTCAGTGGTTGTATCCGGAAGGTGAGCATCATAGAATGCCAATATAATAGAAGAAAGTACTCTTGCATTGAGGGAGTCCTTGAGTAAAGATCCAATGTCCTTCTGCTACCTTAATACTAAACCTATAAATATATGCATATAGATCTATTTCCCCATCCTCATATAAATATATTTGCATATGTACATGTCTTTGTCTAGACCTCTATAAATGCCCTTTGTCTCCCAGCTCTTTCCTCTAGTTCCTTAGACTTTCCTCCTGTCCCACCATCATGCTTGTTTAAATTTTTGTGGGTAGGATTTCCAGTCCAATAGTGAATAGGAGTGGTAAGAAAGGGCTTCTTTCTCTGGTTTTCATTCTCAGAGGGGAATGCTTTCAGTTTCTCTCCAAGAGTAATGTTGGGTTAGGTTATTACATATGTTCCCTTTATTGTGTTGAGGACTTGCCTTTTTATCATGTTTGTATCAGAAATGTGTGTTGGATCCTGCCTAGTGCCTTCTCTGTAACGATTGATATCATCATGTAGTTATTTTCCTTTGTTTCATGTATTTGGTGGATTACATTGGTTCTTTTTCTAATTGTTAAACATCCTTGGGTTCCTGATATGGATGCCACTTGGTCATGATATATTTTATGGGTTAGAATTTTGTGGAGAAAGTTTAAGTTTTTGTGTCTGTGGGATATTAGTCTATATTTTTCAATTTTAGTGATGTCTCTGCCAGGTTTGGGTACCAAGATTATAATCAGTTTATAAAACGAATTTGAGTGTTTTCCACACTTTCCTATATCCTAAAATGGTTGGTAGAACAGACCCGTGAAAATGTCTGGGCTTAGACTTTTGTTGGGAGTTTTTAAATTACCTGATCAATTTTTTTCTTTTGTTATGGCTTTGTCCAGGTTTTCTACCTCAGCTCAGATTGATTTAGGTAGGTACGACATTTATAGAAATTTTTCCATTTCAAATTTATTAGAGTACAGCTCCTCTTAGTTTTGGGCTTTTGGGCTTGTTGTTTCTCTCCCTTTCCTTGGTTAAGATTTTCCAGTTGCTTGTGGATTTATTTTTATTTTTAAGTTTGGGGTAGTGTTTTGCTTGTGGATTTTTTTCACAGAACCAACTTGTTGCCTGGTTGGTTCTTTCTATTGCTTTTCTTTTTATTTCTACTTCAACCTTTAATATTTATTTTCCTCTGGGGACTGTAGACTCATTTTGCTACTCTTTTTCTAGTTTTTAAAGATGTTGGGTTAAGATGTTGATTTCTTTTATATGTGTGATTGTTGCTGTAAATTACCTGCTAAACGTACCTTTTGCTGTATCTCAAAAGATTTTGGTATATCTTGTTTTCATTATGGTTGGATCCAAGGATTTTTTTTTTCCCTCTCTGTTAACTAGCTCCTACCCATCAGCTGCTCTGTGAGAGACAGGTGAGGCTGTCTGTCTCCAAAAGACTTACTGACTCAGAATCCCTACATAGGATCAGTCTGAGTAGGAATTGACTTGATGGTGGTGAGTTTAGATTTTGAGTTATTACCTAGTAGCTTTTAAGCAAGGTGTTATCCACTTTCCACATATTTGATTTTTTCCTTGGTATTCCTATTGTTGATTTCTAATTGGATAGCATTGTGATGTGTGAAGATGCATCATAATACTTTTATGTCTTCTTTGTTTCAATGTTAGCTTTATTTCTTGAGACTTGCTTTGTGGCCTCCAATATGGCCTGTTGTGGAGAATGTTCCATGTGCACTGGAGGGGATAGTATATCGGGCTGTTGTTCAGAGGAGTTGATTCTTTACTGTGCTTTTGTTGCGTTTCCTTCCACTTGCTATATTCTTCATCAAAAGTTGTGTAATAAAATCTCCTATTATTACATTTGTTTATTTCTCTCTTCAGTTCTGTAAGAATGTGTTTAAGATTTTTTCATTTTGAGGTTTTCTTCATTGGGTGCATATGTATATATCAATATATATGTATATTCATGGTTATGCCCTCTTCAGCTGACCCTTTAATCATTATATAATTATTATATTTATATAATCCTTTTTATCTCTTATACTAGATTATACCTTAAAAATTTTTTTAAATCAGTAATTAATTTTACCACCTCTGTGTTTTGATTGCCAGTAACTTGATATTTCTCACCAACTATGACTTTGAGTATGGTTTTTGTATTTGCATGTAAGATGTATCTCTTGTAGGCAGCATATTTTCTTATATATTTGCTAGTCGTTTTTCTCTTCAGGTGCTTCTAATCCACTTCTGTTGTTTTCAATTGATAAGCTTGGATTTATTGCTGTCAGTATACTGTGGTTTTTGTCTATGTGTTGTGCTGATCGTGGTTGTTTTTTTCTCCCACAGAATTTTTTATGCTGAGTTGGTTTTGTTTATAGTGGGCTTTTTTTGTTGTTGTCATTTTCGCTGCTGTTGTTTTGTGCTTTTAAGAATTTTCGTGATTTTCCTCTTTTTAACTTTGACAAGGTTTTAAGTTTTTCTTTGGCTTACTGTGTATTTTATTGATTTCTTTTCAAGTTTGAAACAATCTTCCTTCTTGAATTCAGTTTGCTTCTCCATTTGAAAGTTCTGTAACTACTATGCTTCCTCCTTACTTTGTAATTTTCTTAGTTACAAATCTATTTCTCTAGTCCTCTTTTTAGTTGTGAACTTTTTTTTACTTTGGAAACTAACTGCCGGGTAACCATTGGACCTTTAACCACAAGGTCCCCAAGCAGACTCACCTCCTGCTACTCGAGAGAAAGATGAAACTAAAAAAGGGACAAACTGGTGTCTCGTTGGTGTGATAGAGAATGTGTTTGTGCAGTTCTGTTTGATGTTTGTTACTTAACACATTTTAAAAGCAGCTTTGCATGTGTTTTCTATGATCTGATGGTGCCTGGGGGCAGGGGTGTCCTCTACCAGTGGTTGTGGCTTCATGGGCTACGGATGAGGCTGGGCCAGGTGGGCAAGGCTGCTCTCTCTGTTGGGTGAGACAATCAAAATAAATTAACAAACAAAATTCAGGAAAAAGTAAACAGCCAAAAGTAATGATAAAAGTATAAAAATAAACAAAACCCAGCAAGGTAAACAACAGAAGGAGAAAGGAATTTAATAACTCAAAGGACGAAAGAACAAAGGAAAGTAAAAATAAGGGTAGAGAAAAAGGGGAAAAACTGTGACGGAAAACTAGAGGTGGCGTGAAGAGGAAAAGAAAAAAGAAGAGATGAGAAACAGAAGACAAGAACTAAAAGGAACTGAACAGAAACAGCAAGGAAAGAAAATGGAAAAGAAAAGAAAAGCAGTCTGGGGGGCTGGGGCAGAGCACCAAGTATTTGTTGGCACCCTTTGCCAGCTGTGGAGCTCATGAAGGAGGGCGGGAGGGAGTCTGGCATCCTGCTCCTTAATGGGGTTCTTGCCAGCCTCTGTATTATGTGGGGTCAGGGTACCTGGTCAGGAAGTAGTTAACTTATATGGTGGTTGAGGCGAAGGTACCTGTTCCCGGGTGGAATTCTTTCAGGCTTATGTGAGTGAGTGGGCAGGGATTCAGCACTGTTTGTTCTGGTGCTCTGCTGAGGGGTCACCACCTCCAAACTCACTCCGACCTCAGATATAAGAATGGGAGGGCCACGACTCTTGGAAAGAATGAGGATGACAGCTAGTCATGCCGGGGTCACCAGGAGGGTATGGGGAACAGGAAGGCTCCCCGCTTCCTCATTGCTGGTTACTGGTGTGCCAGGTGGTTGTCTGGGCGGAATACTGTTTGCAAAGGTTCAAGATCACTTTGTATCTGGTTAGTTGACCTGCTTCTGTTCTGCTGCTGCTTCTGTTTGGCTTCCATCCATCCACCTGTCCTTACTCCAAAGCTCAGAGTCCCTTTGGTAGGTCTCTAATGTCTTTGTTGTAGAAGGTCTACGCAGTGTGTCATACTAGTTCACCATCTTGCTGGCAGTTTCCCCTAAAACTTTTAAAATTGAAAATTGAGTCTGACAGATTTAAATAATTGATCTGGCTTCCATTTTCTACAGGTTGATCCTGAATTGGAAAAAAAACTGAAAATGAATAAAGTGTCATTGGAGTCAGAGTATGAGGTATAGTAAATTAATATTGTTCCTTTTTAAATAATCTTTCTAGTCAATGACTGGCTCTTCCTCTCTGAAATAAGTCATTACTGCTACCGAGAAAAGCATGTATCGTGAATACATGTCCCAGCAAACGGGACAACCAAGGAGTTGCTTGAAAGAAAGATGAACGTGAGCTCTGTATACTACTAATGAATTCATGGTCAATTAAGATTTTTAAATAAAATGTGAAAAGTGCGAGGAGACAGAACTGGGGAATTTTTTTGCATATGGCAGGAAAATCTATTTAAATAGGCTATACAACCCAATTAAATATTTGTAAGCTCATATTTGTAAGCTTGTAAAAATCTAAAACTTCATCCTAGAAAAAATTCTGGATATGAAGCCATGAAATAATGAGAAACCATAAAATATGTTTTATCTTATCATGGTGAATGAATTGATTGAAAGATAAAGAACAGATAGAAATCAATAGAAAGAAGTTCAACAATGCAGTTGGAAGAACATGAGCAAAGCATGTGTACCTATGACTCAGTAAAGGAAATACATAATTCTTAAACCTGTGATGCGATGCACAACTTTATTGTAGTAGTAGTGTTAGTCAAAAGTACATGGTACCATTTTGTGCCCATTCTATGAGCAAAATGAAAAAAGTTTCATAATATCTTGCATTATTTGGTGTAGTGAGAAAGGCTGATGGTCGCCATTTCTGCTGGATTCATCATTTGGAGAGAGGTTGACTTTCAAGTTTTTCTTGTCTATGGATCATTGCAAATGACTTCAGACACCAAGGAGCAAATATTAGCCCAAACTCCACAGGTTTAGGGCACAATCTTCCACAAGCCTCTCCTGCTATACCTACAATTAGCACCACAATCAGTTTTAAAACGTTTTATTCTTTATACCCGTTATTAGCTCCCAATTTCCCCCCAGTCTCCCCTGTCATATCCTAAGAAACCATTAACTCATTTACTGTCTATATATTTACCTATCCTGGATTTCATGTACTAACACCCCCCAAAAAAACCAAAACAAACAATAAACCAAAATCAACAATAACACAACAGAGAACAACCTCAATAAAAATGAAAGCATAACACATTAAAAACTGAAACAAATTTAAAATAAGTCAAAGGGAAACCAAATGATGAGGTGTTACATTTTAACCTACGTGCACCTGCAATAATCCACTTTCCAATGTGCTGTGTGCATTACAGCAAGGCCATTCACATCTCTGGATTAGGCTTAAAAATGTGTATTTCCCTTTCCTCTTTTTTTTTTAGCTGAAAAAATGTTAATGGGTCAAAAGGGTGATCGAATTGTAAGGTATTCCATTTTAACCTAACTCCTTCTGCCATAACATTTCTGTCTGATAACAAGGCTATTTGCGTCCCTTGATTATGGTCCGAGAGTGTTCTCTGGAGACTTCATCCACATGTGAACCCTGCAAATGGATGTTGGGCTTCCACAGTCATTCATAGCCTTCTACAAACCAGTGTTCACAATTTAAGCGCTGATACCATTTCCTCTTTCAGATTTGGGTTTTAGTATTGATAATTCTTGGATCACACGGGCTGGTGTGCTTCTTCCATTTGGACTTAGTTGGTGCCTCACTTAAATGACTGCTTGTTTTAAGACAGCTTTTTAAGACCCCCAGACACTAGTACTTCTGATATCCAAGCACCATCACCACATTTGGCTTTAGCACACCCCACTGCTTTCTCCTGCACGTCTTGACTTCTCTGTTCCCCCCTCTTGGTATCTGGTGGCACAGTACTGTCCATAGATGGACAGTGCAGTCTTGACTCTGCAAATTTTGCGAAATAGGAATCTTTATTCCACAAAGAAGGGGTCGCTTTTTCATGCGGTTTCTTCCAACCTTGCCAATCTATGAATTTTCTCAAATATTTGGAGATATGTATATATAAAATCTGCATTACTTGTGTGGTGGCTTTTTAACTATTCTTATTATGGTGCAAATATGTACAACAAAGCATTCAATATTTTAATATTTGCTATACATACAATTCAGTGACACTGATTAAACTCTTCATGCTGTGGATCACTTGTCCCTATCTTTTTTCTAATTATTCTACCACTAGTGACATGTTTTTGCCCCCTAAGCAAAAACTCCCCTTCCCCCCGCTCTCATATCTTTGATGACTGCTGGCAAGGTTTGATTTCTGTATTGAGGCTGCACAGCATTTTTCCGTTAATGATGACTTATTTTACTCAACATATTTTCAAGGTTCATTAAAATTCTGGCATGCATCCTGACTTCATTTCTCTTCATGGTTGAATAAAATTATTTTGAATGTATGTATCACATTTTGTTTATTCGTGCATCTATCGGTAGACTATAATTACATTGTTTCCAGTTTTTGGCTATTGTGAAATTGCTGTAATGAACATTGTCAAAATCTTTTGTGACTTTATATCATTTGTAACTGTTTGAAAATGCACTCTAAATTACTGGAATTGTATTCATCTATATATAGTTTTTTTTAACAATTATTGGGGCTCATACAATTCTTATCGCAGTTCATACATATACATACATCAATTGTATAAAGCACATCCATACATTCCCTGCCCCAATCATTCTCAAGGCATTTGCTCTCCACTTAAGCCCCTTGCATCAGGTCCTCTTTTTTATTCCCCTCCCTCCCCTTTCCCCCCTCCCTCATGTGCCCTTGGTAATTTATACTTCGTTATTTTGTCATATCTTGCTCTATCCGGAGTCTCCCTTCCCCCCCTTCTCTGCTGTCCCTCTCCCAGGGAAGAGGTCACATGTGGATCCTTGTAATCAGTTCCCCCTTTCCAACCCACTCACCCTCCACTCTCCCAGCCTCGTCCCTCACATCCTTGGTCCTGAAGGTATCATCCACCCTGGATTCCCTGTACCTCCAGCCCTCATATGTACCAGTGTACAGCCTCTGCCCTATCCAGCCCTGCAAGGTAGAATTCGGATCATGGTAGTTGGGGGGAGGAAGCATCCAGGATCTGGGGGAAAGCTGTGTTCTTCATCGGTACTACCTCGCACCCTAATTAACCCATCTCCTCTCCTAAACCCCTCTATGAGGGGATCTCCATTGGCTGACACTTGGGCCTTGGGTCTCCACTCTGCACTTCCTCCTTCATTTAATATGGTATATATATACATATATACATATACACATATACATATACACACATATACACATACATACACACACTTATATCTTTTTTTTTTTTGCATGATGCCTTATACCTGGTCCCTTGGCACCTCGTGATCGCACTGGCCGGTGTGCTTCTTCCATGTGGGCTTTTTTGCTTCTGAGCTAGATGGCCGCTTGTTCACCTTCAAGCCTTTAAGACCCCAGACACTATCTCTTTTGATAGCCGGGCACCATCAGCTTTCTTCACCACATTTGCTTATGCACCCATTTGTCTTCAGCGATCCTATCATGGAGGTGTGCAGTCAATGATATGATTTTTTGTTCTTTGATGCCTGGTAACTGATCCCTTTGGGACCACTCGATCACACAGGCTGGTGTGTTCTTCCATGTGGACTTTGTTGCTTCTGAGCTAGATGGCCGCTTGTTTCTCTTCAAGCCTTTAAGACCCCAGTCACTATCTCTTTTGATAGCCGGGCACCATCAGCTTTCTTCACCACATTTACTTGTTCACCCACTTTGGCTCCAGCCGTTGTGTCGGGAGAGTGAGCATCATAGAGTTCCAATTTAATAAAAGAAGGTATTCATGCATTGAGGGAGTGTTTGAGTAGAGGCCCAAGGTCCTTCCGCCACCTTAATACTTGACCTATAAATATAGACACATAGATCTATTTCCCCATCTTCCTATATATATTTGCATGTACATGTCTTTGTCTAGACCTCCATGGATGCCCTTTGACTCCTAGCTCTTTCCTCCATCTCCCTTGACTTTCCTCCTGCCCTACTACCATGCTTCATCGCCACCTGGGCTAGAGTATACATCTTCTCTAAGCAACCTTACCCTTGATCAATTCCCACCATGCCTGTCACTCCCCCTTCTCTACCATTTGGGGTCCCATGTTTTTCCCTTGTCCCTGGGTTTGTTAACACCACTTCCTTACCCCCCTACTCCCCCACCCCAAGTCCCCCCGGAACTGTCGGTCCCATTGTTTTTCCTCCAGATAGTTCATCCAGACTGTCCTATTCAGACAGACCTGTGGAGTCACTAACATGCACGAAAACAAGACAGAGGAAAACAAAGCAACAGTATACAACCAGACAACAAAACAACAAAAACAAACCACTGACAACAGAACAAAACAGTTCACAAGAGAAAAGCTTGTAGTTAGTTCAGGGATCATTTGCTGGCCCTTAGGAGCGTTTTCCAGTCCAGTCTGTTGGGGCACCACGCCCTGGCCCCAAAGTCCACTTTCAGCATTCCCTGGGGACTTTGCCACTCCATTCCCTTGCTGTTCCGCTGCACTCCCCCAGTGATTTGCCTCGGTGTGGTGGGATCAGGTCAGGTGCAATTCCCACACTGTGTCTCCGGTGCAGTCCCCTGTATCGCCCTTAGTCACCGATTGGCATCATTTCTCGTAGTGGGGCCAGCCATGTTGTTCTCTCTGTGGACTGGCTGCTCTACTCAGGATCATCATCATCACGGCCTGGTGGGCCAGGCTGTGCTCCACTCTCTCCTCCTGCCCCTTCATCTGCTCCCGTTTGCTTTGATCAGATGTGTTCATCTCCCGGAGCTGCAGTCAATGTCGTCCTTTGGAACAAATTCTTTTTGGGGGAGGGGCAGGAATCCACTTAATTTATGGTGCTGGGGTCATCTATATATAGTTAATACAGACCCCCGATACAGAATAATTTCATTCACTGTACAAATGTGCTTTACACAATTGTTGTATGTATGGATTGTGATAAGACTTGTATGAGCCCCTAATAAAATGATAAAAAAGATGAACAGACTAAAAAAAAAAGATGATAGCAATGGTTTTAAAAAAGAATAATTTCATTCACTACACTACCATTATGTATTTAAAGATTGTGATGCGGTACTTGCGATATACAAAGGGCTTCAAAAATTGTGTAAAAATGGAATTAAAATTCATAGAGACTATGTCCTGACTGAGCTTTGGTAGAAGCAAAAAAACCTTCTGGACTTAAGAACATTTTCGGCTTCTGACTCTGGACTCTGCATTTGGCTTGCCTCTGCCTGACCTTTGGATCTGGGACTGAACAGCCCTCACCACCACCGGAGATAGTTCCTCAAAGTGTTGTGTCCTGAGGACGCTGTCTGGGCAGTGAGAGGACCTCCTCAGCAGCTACCAGGGAGATTCCGTGAAGCACAATGTCCTGCACTTTTCTGCAGTGAGACATTCAGCTTAAAAACTAAGTAGACCCGATTCTTCCTGAGGTAGAACTGCCCCTTCCGCACTCCCTGAGCATGAGTTATCAGGGAACGTCTACCGTTTCCGGACGGTACCGCGATGTCCCCAGACTGCTTTCTGATTAACCTGATGTGCAAGCCTGCTTTCTGAAATGAGGAGCACTTGGAGCATCATCTTGCTGAGGGCCTCTCTGTTTGTCGAGGCCCCTCTGCTTGACCAAGCATAATGGCATTCTTCAGACACTGGTCTCTCCTGACAACATGTCTAAGCCAAGATCCATCTGGAATCAGCAATGGCATCACTCAAGTCATATCCTCTTCCGAATCCAGTTTGACAGGCAGCTCCCTGTCAACATACTACTGCACCTGTTGTTGAATAATCTTCAGCAGAATTCCTGGTGGGTCTGAACTGCCAATCATGCAGTTAGCAATCCAATGTATACCTGATTGTGACACCAGGCATTAACGCACTAAAGTAGACTGGTATTGCCCTTTTGAATTGGACAATAATATGTTTTATTATGTAAGGAATGAAAAATTCAAGAATAATTGCATTACATTCAGCCTCTAAAAAGATAATTTCCAGAATTCAAGTATTTTGCTGTGTAGTAGAAAAATATATATGTGTGTATACATATACATACATCCTAAAGAAACACTAGTTAATGCAATTATTATTCAAATTTATGCACCAGCCACTAGAACCAGTGACAAAGAAATTGTAAAATTCTATAAGTGTCTTCAGTCTGAAATCAATGAAACATGCAATAAAGATGAATTGATAATTATTGCTGATTGGAATGCCAACATTGGAAAGGAAGAAGTGTCAGTAGTTGGAAAATACAGACTTGGTGATAGAGATTAAACTGGGGGTCACATGACATGCTTTTATAAGAGCAACAACTTCTTTATTACAAACCTTTTCAAGAACATAAGCAACAACCAAACACATGGGCCTTACCAGCAGGCATCAGCTTAGATAGTTACAGTAATAGACAATAGAGAAGATCAAAATAATCCGTCAAAACAAGGCCAGGGGCGGGCGGTGAAACAGATTGTCCCTATGCAAATTCAAACTGAAGCAGAAGAAGAGTAAAACAAGCCCATCAGAATAAAAGGACTACCTTGAGTATATATATTTTACCTGAATTTAGAGACCATATCTAGAACAGATTTGGTGTCATTAGTGACTAAAGACTAAACAAGTTGTGGTATGGTGAGACTTTGTCTCATGTACTTTGGACATGTTTTCAAGAGAGACCAGTCCCTGGAGAATATATCAGGCTTGGTAAGATGTAGGAGCAACAAAAGAGAGGAAGGCCCTCTCTCAGATGATTGGACCCGGCGACTGCAACAAGGTGCTCAAACTGTAGAACACCTGTGAGGATCGTGCGTGACAGGTGGCTATGAGTCGGCGCCAATGTGACAGCAAACACCGCACAACTACAGAGTGAAGGATTGATGTCTTCATATTTCCCTAGGTTTTACAAATATATATTTTATAATATTCTAGAATTTTCCACAGTGATTTATGTGGCATTAATCATTTATGCAGAGTAGAAATGGAACATAGCATTTGACAATTCGCCTTGGTTATTTTGCCTCCCCCCCCCCTGAATTTATTGGTAAGTTTCTATGATTAATTTTCATATTTGCCTTGTCTTTTGTCAGAAAGAAAAAGTAGAAAGCTATTAATTTTTTGGACAACTTGTAATTTGCTAATTATTTGCTATTAAGCATGTCTGTGTTGTGAAATATTGGTTTTGGCAATGAGTTTTGAAGTTTATTTTTAATCCTTGTAAACCTGTATTTCCAAAGTGAAATGAATATTTTATATATGTCTATTTTCTTTTTTATTATAACAATTTTAAATGAAACAATATCAAATCAGTGAGTTGGAAAGTTTATTTTTCACTCTTAAAAAACTATTTTAAAGTGAAATAGATATAAGTGTCTATTGGTTTTTATTATAACTATTTTAAATAAAGCAATTTAATGTAAAAAAAAAAAAAAACTAAGTAGACCCACACTATTAAAGTGGGAGAGCAGCAGGAGTGCTGACAGGCGCCCCTTACCTGTCCTGCTTCTCTCTGGCACAGCCAATTTTTCCTGGCCTCGGAGGCAATCTAGCTAGCCAAACTTCTTACTCCGCTGACTTTTGGGGGCTCAGGTAGATAGCAGGTTATGTGGGTAGTTTGGTATAGATTAATCAATACACAAGTTTTACTTTTTGCCAGTTTTTTTCCTCCCTCCTTTGCTGCTTTGTTCTCTGTGCCCACCATTGCCCTCCCTCTCCAGTCCATGTGCGCATCCAGTGGCACTACCAAAGGGGCACACGTACCCACGAGGTGGCTCTATTTCTTACTTTCTTTTCTTTTCGTTGTTTTTTGTACCTTTGTTCAGTTATAATACTCTATTTTCCCCTCGATCCCACTTTCTGTTCCAGTGCCCTATCCCTTTGAAATACCACTCTCCTGAGAACACACACTCCCCCCGGCAAAAATAGGCAGGCTTGTAGATTTTGGCACACCCAACAAAACAAGGGCTTCCTCCCACCCCCAGGTGCCAGTACACAGACGCAACCACATTCACACTGTCATAGTAATAAAACTTCATACCCACACCCAAGACACACATGAGCTTTTTGGTCTCTTTTGTACCTCCTTTTCCCTGTCCCCGTTATCTTTCTGCTCTTTTTCCTTGTGAAATATATTTCTATTAAACTTATTCTGATTACCCCTCTTAAAATATATTGTATCATTATTTTAACAAATCTGTTGGCCTATCCAGACAGCCACGTATTATTACTATCATGGCTTTTATTTTCTATTTTCTTCCCCCAACTTTCTTCCTTATCCATCTCTCCCCTTTCCTGCATTTCACCACCATATGGTTTCCAGTTCATATTAGACCTCGCCTACATTACTAAACAGAGCTACCTACCTCTACACAATCCAGCAGCACACGCACTGCTAATAGCAGTACCGCAATGCTGAGGAAACATCAGGAAACCTATAAAATCAAGAAAAACAAACACAAGCAACCAAAAATCACCCAGGGACTCTGAAGAGAAGTCCCTAGAACTAACAGAAACAGAATCCAGAAGAATGATGTTTAGATCTGTGCAAGAGATCAGAGGGACACTCATGAAAACAATAGAAGAAATTGAAAAACTGAAATCTTTAAACCAAAAGGGATCCCAGAAGATAAACAATGCAGTAATAGAATTAGGTGCATAGTAAAAGACCCGAGGGATAGAATGGAGGAAGAGGAAGATCAACTCTGTGAGCTTGAAGACAGTCACTCTTGACATCTATGAGAAAAGCACTGTCCTCCCAAAAGTGAAGGAATCAGAAAACCTGAGACTAATGTGGGATACTATCAAGAGAAATGCCCTGTGGTACTTACATAATCTGTGGTCAACTTGAGACTTAAGAGTGAAGGGGTGGAGTTTAGCCTGTCAATCAGGTCACAGCTTGATGACCTCATTTGGGGCCACTCAGGAGATAAATCGCTCGCTGGAAGTGGGACACACACACTCCCTGGGAGACATTCCATGCTGACACATGGATCTATGCTAGTGTCCTGGAGTTGGAGGAGCCACAGACCCCTGCCAGTGCTGAGATGCTTACACCACCACTGGATCCACAAGACCTTCCACCCACTGGCCTATGATCTTCCTGCAGTCAGCATCATTGCATGTGTTTTCATGAGCTGAGGAGAAATTTAGAGATTGGTATTGGACATAAGGGCTAATATTGGACTTAAAGACTTGATCTGGACTGGGCTGGGATATTTTCTCAATATACAATTGTTCTTGTTTATAAAGCTCTTTTTAAAATTTACATTTTATTAGGGGCTCATACAACTCTTATCACAATCCATACATGTACATACATCAATTGTATAAATCACATCTGTACATTCCTTGCCCTAATCATTTGCAAAGCATTTGCTCTCCACTTAAAGCCCTTTGCATCAGGTCCTCCTTTTTTTCCCCCCCTCCCTCCCCGCTTCCCCTCCCTCATGAGCCCTTTATAATTTATAGATTGTTATTTTGTCATATCTTGCCCTATCCGGAGTCTCCCTTCCCCGCCTTCTCTGCCGTCTGTCTCCCAGGGAGGAGGTCACATGTGGATCCTTGTAATCAGTTCCCCCTTTCCAACCCACTCACCCTCTACTCTCCCAGTATCGCCACTCACATCCTTGGTCCTGAAGGCATCATCTACCCCGGACTCCCCGTGCCTCCAGCCCCCACATGCACCAGAGCACAACCTCTGCCCCATCCAGTCCTGCAAGGTAGAATTCGGATCATGGTAGTTGAGGGGAGGAAGCATCCAGGATCTGGGGGAAAGCTGTGTTCTTCATCGGTACTACATCTCACCCTGACTGACCCATCTCCTCTCCTAAACCCCTCTATGAGGGGATCTCCAGTGGCCGACAAATGGGCTTTGGGTCTCCACTCTACACTTCCCCCTTCATTCACTATGATATATATATATATATATATATATATATATACATGCATGATGCCTTATACCTGGTCCCTTTGCTACTCGTGATCGCACAGGCTGGTGTGCTTCTTCCATGTGGACTTTATTGCTTCTGAGCTAGATGGCCGCTTGTTCACCTTCAAATCTTTAAGACCCCAGACACTATCTCTTTTGATAGCTGGGCACTATCAGCTTTCTTCGCCACATTTGCTTATGCACCCGTTTGTCTTCAGCGATCGTATCATGGAGGTGTACAGCCAATGATATGATTTTTTTATTCTTTGATGCCTGATAACTGATCCCTTCGGGACCACGTGATCACACAGGCTGGTGTGTTCTTCCATGTGGGCTTTGTTGTTTCTGAGCTAGATGGCCGCTTGTTTATCTTCAAGCCTTTAAGACCCCAGACACTATCTCTTTGGATAGCCGGGCACCATCAGCTTTCTTCACCACATTTACTTGTTCACCTGCTTTGGCTTCAGCAATTGTGTCGGGAGGGTGAGCATCGTAGAGTGCCAATTTAATAAAAGAAAGTATTCATGCACTGAGGGAGTGCTTGAGTAGAGGCCCAAGGTCCTTCTGCCACCTTAATACTAAACCTATAAATATAGACACATAGATCTATTTCCCCATCATATATATATATATTTGCATATGTACATGTCTTTGTCTAGACCTCTATAAATGCCCTTTGCCTCCTAGCTCTTTATTCCATCTCCCTTGACTTTCCTCCTGCCCTATTACTGTATAAAGCTCTTTCTTATACACATGAGTGTTTATGAATTTGTTTCTTTAGTCAAATTGGACTAATACATACCCTATCAAGGGAAACAACCTACATCTCATCACTGCAATCCCAGAACAAGAAGAATCAAACAAAAATATCTATAGAGAAGATACTATGAGAAATCATGGAAGAACTTTCCTGAACATTCCAAAGGTGGAGAAATAACTATTCAAGAAGCTGAGAGAAAACCCAAATGTACTAGATCCCAAAAGAAAAGCATCCCAACCACATTGTAGTCAATGCCAATTCAAAGAAAAGGAGAGAATCCTGAGGTCAGCCAGAGATTAAAAACAGTCACACACAAAGGAAAACCAGTAAGTTTAAGCTCGGACTTCTCAGTAGAAACTAAACAGGAAAGACAGTGGAGTGACATATATAAAATGCTGAAAGAAATAACACTACCAACCAAAAATTTTATATGCAACAAAGTTATCCTTCAAATACAAAGGAAAAGTAAAGATATTTTCAAAGAAGGAAAAAGTAAAAGAATTCATAAAAACAAGGGCAGCATTACAAAAAAAACCCCACCCTAACCTGGTCCCTGTGGACAGAGAATCATAGCAGCGACAAACCTCAGAGCATCACAAAACTACCCCGACCAATACTATGAAAGTAGCGCTGAATACAACAAAGAAATAGATGGGGACAAGAACACTAAAAGAAGAAAGGAAAGTGGGGGGGGGGATATTTACATACGTCAATAATGCCACTGAATGTCAGTGAATTTAATACGCCAATAAAGAAACGAGGGTAGCAGACTGAATTAGAAAACAAAATCCAGATGTACGCTGCCTGTAAGAGAGGTCTGAAACTCACAGACAAAAGTAGACTAAAAATCAAAGGATGGTGACAATTTTACCAAGCCTATGGCAACCATAAGAAGGCAATCATGGCAATATTAAGCCCTAATAAAATAAAATTCAAGGTGAATAACGTAATGAGAGACCAGAACAGGCGCTACAGAATGTTTAAGGAACCAATACATCAGAAACCTACAACCCTACTACATATGGGCCCCTTGACTAGGAGGGCACTAGAAATGTGACCGAGGAGGAGCTTCTTTCTCTGAGTGGGGTTGACCAGGATGACTAGAGTTGGGCAAAGTCTGTGGAAGTAGAGCCTGCAGGATCTTCATTTGCTGATGGGGTAGGATTCAAGCTAGAGAAAAATAGCTGCAAAAATTTGCAAATGATCAGAATTTGGATTGTGCGAAGGATGAATTTAGGAAAACTGGAAGTGGTCAAAAATGAAATAGCAAAGCATAAAGATCCTGGGCATTAGATAGTGAAATGGACTGATAATAGCCATTTTGAATAAGAAAATTATGTGATTTAGTAGGCTAGGAATAACACAATCAAGAGAAATGGCTCAGTATTCACAGTCAGTAAGGACATTACAGAATCAATTATGAAGCACAATGCTGTCCATGATAGGATTATAATTATCTGCCTCAAGGAAATCCAATCAGTACAACTATAATCAAATTTATGCACCAACTATAAATGTTAGTGAAGACATTGAATGCTATCAACTTCAGCCAGAAATTGATCAAACATGCAATTGAGATGCACTGATAATTATGGGCAATGGGAATGCAAACATTGGAAACAGAAGAAGGGACAGTAGTTGGAAAATAAGGACTTGATAGAAACAAAGCTGGAGATCGCTTGATGAACTTCTCTAGATAGACTACACAGAAATCAAATTTACTACATCTGCGGGAAGACATGTTGGAGAAGCTTGATAGCAGCAGCTAAAACCAGTCCCGGGGCTGACTGTGGAACAGACCATCAATTGTTCATATGTAAATTCAGGATAAAGCTGAACAAACACAAGTCCACTGGAGTCAAAATTAGATTTTGAGGATATATGCTGTGAATTTCGAGAACATCTCAAGAACAGATTTGACACATTGAATTCTAATGCCAGAAGGCCTGATGAGCTGGGGGCGGGGGTCATCATTAATAAGACATCAGTAAAAGTTCAAAGTGGATGTCAGAAGTGACCCTGAAACTGGCGTTTTTTCATAGAGGAGCCAAAGCAAATGGAAGAAATGATGAAGTCAAAGAGCTGAATGGGAAGCTTCATAAGACAAAGAAATATAGTAAAATGCAAAGACTTATAATTAGATAACAAAAAGGAAAAAACACACTCAGCATATCTTACTGAAAGAACTCATGGATGAAGTTCAAGCCTGAAAGATTATGTGGACAAATATTGAATGGTGACAAAAACATCAAAAGAAGATCGAAAGAATACAGTGTTTCTGTACCAAAAAGAACTAGTCAACAACCCACCATTTCAGGAGGTAGAATACAAGCAAGAACCAATGGTGCTAATGCAGCGTGCCAGCATGGAGAGGGGAGCCAGTGGAGGGGCCTGAGGGCTCGGCCCCCATACCAGCTACATGGACAACTGCCCCTCCCTCCAGAAGAATTTACTTTGGAGGACAGCACTGAAGAGGCAACTAGGAGAGGGACATGTCTGATTAGAGCACATGGGAGCAAAGGAATGGGGAGGAAGAGAGAGTGGAGCACATCCTGGCCCACCAAGCCTGGAGGACGATATCCTCACTCTGAACAGCCAGTGCACAGTGTGGACCATATGAGACACGCCGTCCCTTGCTGGCCCAGGGCCCTATGGGGGACAAAACTGCAACTCAGTGTCAGGACTAGCCCCGCCCGTCTGACCGCACCACACCGAGGCAAAACACTATAAAGGCATGTGTCATAGCAACTGGGGGGGGGGGGGTGCAGAGCAGGGAGTTCCCGAAAGAGTGCAAAGGATAGACTTTGGGGCTAGAGTGTGGCACCCCATCAGACTTGACTGGAAGACATGCCTAGAGGTAAAAAATCAGACCTTGATCTACTTAAAGGTTTATCTTTCTTTTAAAATTTTAAAAAAATGTTTTCTAAAATTAATTAGTTTATTCTTTTATGGGTCATTGGCTTTCTTTTTTATCATTGTTTTGTTCTCTTTTGTCGCTTTGTCTTGTTATCCCTTGTTTTTCGGTGCATATTATTATCTCTGCAGAATTATCTAGATAAGATAGGTTGGATGCACAGTCTGGAGAAGAAAACAACAAGACTGATGGTTCTGGGAGGACATGGGAGAGGGTGAGGGGGGTGGGTAAGGCAGTGAAGTTGACCCACCCAGGGACAGGGGAGCAACAAGTGATCCAAAATTAGTGGCAAGGAGGGTGTGAGAGGCCTGGTAGGGATTCAGCAAGGACAAGGTAACAGAGAAATTACTGAAACCCAAATGAAGGCTGAGCTTGATAGTGGGACAAGAGGAAAATAGAAGGAAACAGAGGAAAGAACTAGGAGGCAAAGGGCATTTATAGAGGTCTAAAACAGGCATGTATATATGTAAATATATTTATATAGGATGATGGAGAAATAGATCTACGTGCATATATTTATAGGTTTAGTATTAAGGCAGCAGAAGGACATTGGAACCTCCACTCAAGTACTTCCTCAATGCAAGAACACTTTGTTCTATTAAATTGGCATTCCATGATGCACACCTTCCCGACATGATCGCTGAAGACAAATTTGTGCATAAGCAAATGGGGTGAAGAAAGCTGATGGCGCCTGGCTAAAAAAAGATACAGCATCTGGGGTCTTAAAGGCTTGAAGATAAACAAGTAGCCATCTAGCTCAGAAGCAACAAGGCCCACATGGAAGAAGAACACCAGCCTATGTGACCACGAGGTGTCGAAGGGATCAGGCATCAAAGAACAAAAAGTTATACCATTGTAAATGAGGGTGAGTGCAGAGTGGGGACCCAAAGCCCATCTGTAGGCAACTGGACACCGCCTTACCGAAGGGTTGCAGGGAGGAAATGAGCCAGTCAGGGTGCAGGGTAGCAATGATGAAACATACAACTTTTCTCTAGTTCTTAAATGCTTCCTCCCCCCACCCCACTATCATGATCCCAATTGTACTTTACAAATCTGGCTAGACCAGAAAATGTACATTGGTACAGACAGAAACTGAAAACACAGGGAATCCAGGACAGATGACCTCTTCAGAACCAGTGGTGAGAGTGGCTATGCCTGGAGGATGGAGGGAAGGTGGGGTAGAAAGGGGGACTCGATTACAAGGATCTACGTATAACCTCTTCCCTGGGGGATGGACAACAGAAAAGTAGGTGAAGGGAGACATTGAACCGTGTAAGATATGACAAAATAATAATAATTTTTTTGAATTATGAAGGGTTCATGAGGGAGGGGGGCCCAGGGAGGAAGGGGGAAAATGAGGAGCTGATATCAAGGGCTTAAGTAGAAAGCAAATGTTTTGAGCATGATGATGGCAACAAATGTACAAATGTGCTTGACACAATTGTTGTATGTTTGGATTGCGATAAGAATTGTACGAGCCCCCAATAAAATGATGTTAAAAAAAAAAAAAAGAACCAATGGTGCCGATGGAAGAAGTTCACACAAATCACACTAAAAGCATCAGCCAAAAACAGGGTTCCAGGAATTGGTGGAATATCAATGGCAATATTTCAATAAGTTGATGCACCACTAGAAGCATTTTTCATCTATGCCAGGAAATTTGGAGCAGTGCTACTTGGCTATTTAACTGGAATTGATCCATATTTGTACCCATTCCGAAGAAAGATGACCTAACAGAGTAGTCAAACTGTAGAACAATGTCATTGATATCACATGCCAGTAAAATTTTGCTGAGGATAATCCCACGATGGTTGATAATCCAACGATGGTTACAGCAGTATATCAACAAAGAGCTGCCAGAGGTTTTAGACAGATTCAGAAGAGGCTGTGGAACACAGGATAATCATTTCTCATGTCAGGCGTTTCTTGGCTCACAGACAGTACCAGAAATATGCTTTCTTGATTATGCAAATGAATTCGACCTTGTGGATCATAAAAAACTATGACTAACCTTGGGAAATACAGGAATTCCAGAACACTTCATTGTGCAAATGGGGGGCCTGTACATGGACCAAGAGAAGATGTGCACACAAAACAAGGAAATACTGCAGGGATTAAAATCGGGAAAAGTGTACATCAGGGTTGTATCCTCTCACCACACATGTTCAATCTGTATGCTGAACAAAAAATAGGACAACCTGGTTTACTTAAAGAATGTGGCATCAGGATTGGAGGAAGGATTATTAACAACCTTAAATATGTAAGTGGCGCGACCTTGTGTGTTGGAAATGAGGAGGACGTGAAGTATTTGCTGATGAAGATCAGGGACTGCAGTCTTTAGTACTGATCAAGAGTTAATGTAGAGAAGAACAAAGTCGTCATAATTGGACCGATTGATAACATAGTAACTGGAGAAAAGGTTGAAATTGTCCAAGATTTTGCCTTGCTGGGATCCACAGTGAATGCTCAAAGAAGCAGCAGTCAAGAGATCCAAAGGCTTTACCATAGTATTTGGTAATCTGCTTTACAAGACCTCCTTAAAGAGTTGTGAAAAGCAAAAATGTCACGTTGAGGAGTAAGGTGTGCCTAATCCCAGCCAGCGTATTTTCCATTGCCTCGTGAATGTGAAAGTTGGACATTAAAAAAGGAAGATTGAGGAATTGATGCACCGGAATTGTGGTGCTGAAGAAGAACATTGAAAGTATCGTGGAATGCTAAAAGGACAGACTGGTCTATCTTGGGAGAAGTATGGCCAGAGTGTACCTTAGAGGCAAAGTGCTGAACTTTGCCATGCATCCTCTGGACATGGCAGGAGAAACAATTCCCTGGAGAAGGACATTTTGTTTGATAAGGATGGCCTGTAAGTTGATGGATTAACACTGTGGCTGCAACAATAGGCTCAGTTATAAGAGCAATTTTTAAGATGGTACAAATCCATGCAGTGTATCAGATCTATTGTGCATTGGATCACGATGGGTTGGAATCAACTCTATGCCACATAACAACAAAACATCCTAAATTTATTCAGATGGATTTATAAAACTGGAACAGAACCATAACAAACGAAGAAATAGAAAAGGTCATCAAGAAACTTCCAACCAAGACAAACCCAGCGCCAGATGGCTTCTGAGGGAAATTCTCTCAAGTGTTCAGAGAAGAGTTGGCACCAGTTATTCCTGACTCTTCCCGGACACAGAAAGGGACCGCAAACTCTTAGACTCCTCTGAAGTGAGCATACCCTTAAAACCCAAACCAGAGAAGGCCGCCTAGACACAGAACTACAGACCAATATCCTTCATGAACACAGGTGGGAAATTCTTCAACAGAATCCTGACCTATAGAACCCAACAACATGTACAAAAAAAATAAAAATTGCCAAGTGTGGTTCATACCTGGGGTGCAAGGATGGTTCAACGATCAAAAAACAATCCATGTAATCCACCTTATAAACAAGACAAAGAATAAGAACCAAATGATCATATCAATAGATGCAGAATAAGCCTTTGGCAATGTCCAACACCCATTTCTAATACAAACACTGCATTAAATAGGTAGAGAAGGTACATTCTGCATCCTATTAAGGACCATATACATAAATCCAATGACCAATATCAGACTCAGTGGGGGAAAGCCGAAAACATTTCCCCTAAAATTGGGAACCAGACAAGGGTAACACATCACCACCCATATTCAACATTATGTTTGAAGTGTTAGCCAGAATAATTAAACAAAAGGAATTGAAGGGAATATAATTGGCCAATGAAGAAGTGAATCTCTGGCTGCTTTCAGGTATTTTATGGAGAGAGAACTCCCAAGGGCTACACATAAAGACTTCTGGAAACAGTTGAGGCTTGATAAAGTAGCAGGATATAAGATTTGCCAACAAATCAAGTCAGATTCCTTTATACTATAGAAGAGAGCTCCAAAAAAGACATCAAGAAAACAATATTACTTACAGTAGCTATATAAGAGGTGAAATACCTGGGAGTATACTGAGCCAACGTTAAGACCTGTACAAAGAAAACTACAGACTTTATTACAACAAACCAAAAGAAACCTATGCAAAAGACTCTTATCGGATTCATGGGTAGGAAGACAATGTTATGAAAATGTCAACACTACCTAACTCACTGCCGTGAAGTTGAGTTCAATTTTCCCAGCATCAGAAAAAGGTAGAATTGCACTTGTAACTCTTTCTGGGAATAGAAAGCCTCATCTTTCTCCCACTGATCAGCTGGTAATTTTGAACTGCTGGTCTTGCAGTTAGCAGTCTGATGTGAAACTTCTACCCCACCAGGGATCCTTACCTAAGGCAAGCTACCAAATATAACAGGATTCTGATCCAAATCCCAACTTCATTCTTCAAAGAAGTAGAAAAACTAATTATTAACTTTATATGGAGGGGGAAGAGGCCCAAGACAAGTAAAGAACCTCACCAAAAAAAAAAGAAGTTGGAAACCTTGCACTATCTGACCTGTAAATCTACTGTACAGACCCAGTAGCCAATCCAGCCTGGTACTGGTACAATGACAGATGCATAGACCAATAGACAGGACAAAAAAACCAGAAATAAAAGCATCCAGCTTCAAACAACTGATTTTCAACACAGAACCAAAAAACATTAAATGAGAAAGGGTTACCTTTTTCAGCAAGTAGTGCTGGAAAAATTAGCTCCCTATCTGCAGAATAATGAAACTCATTCTACACCCCAGGCACAAAAATGTCAAGAAGGATTTAAAAACTAACGCTATAAGGATCATCGATGAGAAAATTAGGACAAACTTAAGGGTCCTATTGCAGAGCATACACAAACTACCAAAGACAAGGAAGGAAGCACACACATTGGAAGACAAAATAGGTGACTGGGAGACCTATTAAAAATAACACGTACACATCAAAAGACGTCATTAAACAAGTAAAATAAGATCCCGTTAATTGGGAAATATCTTTAGCAATGACAATAGTCAAGGAGCTAATTATTAAAATCTATAAAATTCTGTTGCACCTCAATAAGAAAAAAACAAAAGATGGA
Source organism: Tenrec ecaudatus (assembly GCF_050624435.1). Lineage (NCBI taxonomy): Eukaryota > Metazoa > Chordata > Mammalia > Afrosoricida > Tenrecidae > Tenrec > Tenrec ecaudatus. The sequence continues at coordinate 34,165,615 of NC_134543.1, forward strand.
TAAAGGACATGAATAGACCATTCAAAAGGAAGACACTTGAATGACTAACAAACACACAAGATTAGCCTTCTGGGAGATACAAATGAAAAGGATGAGATATTCTCTTAAACTTACAACAATAGCCCAATTTAAAAAAAACAGAACACCAAGTGCTGGAGAGAGTGCAGAGAGATTGGAATTCTACACTGCTGGTGTGCTTACAGCCATTGTGGAAAGTGATATGGCACCAACTCAAACATATGGCCCAGCAATTCCTTTGATAGACATATACCCCAAAGAAACAAGAAACAGGACAGGATCAATGTATACTCTCCTCTGTTCAATTGCTGCACAGTTCCCAATAGCAAAAAGCTGGAAACAGCCCAATAGCCCATCAGTAGAACAGATAAAGAATAAATAAACTGGTACATACACACACAAAACAAAACAGCAATAAAACCGCGGAACAACTCATGGCATGGACGGACCTAGAAGCCATTCTGCCGAGTGAAGTTAGTCAATCACAAAAGGACAAATGCTGAATGAGCTTACTACTAGAGGGTTAAGCACCAAGATGAAAGCCGACTTCTGCTCTCAGTTCAGACAGTCTTCTAATCTGCTCTCCTAAGCAATGAAACAAAGTGCCTGCCTAGGCCCCTGGACCATAGATCACCCCCTTGAGACATATGTCTTAAAAACCACTTCGGCAGAGGACACCTTACTCAGCTAGGGTCGATTTCTCAAGTTGGGGTAGAGACAGATCCATTCAGTTGCCGTCATACAACATTGTTCTATGGTCACCCCCAAATCAACCGATCCTCCTACAAGAGTGATAAGCAAACCTCCCTGGAAATTCAAGCCAAGATAGGGGAGAGGGCTGTGTGTCTTGAGAAGGTGATTACATTACTGGGGGTGAGTAAACCCGGAGGAGCAACTTCCCAGAGGGGGGAAAATGTTTAACAATACTTCTATAGAACCCAAGGGCAGAATATGCCTGGTGCTTTCTTCTTTATTGAACACTTTTGATGCAGTTTCTGTCAGCCTCTGGTGTCACACCCAGACTGTGTGGTTTAGGCTATTGGGACACTATCTCCATTGGACTTTGGAGCAAATCTCTTGCATTGAGGCTGCCCAAGGAAAGGTGGCCCCGGACTATCATTTATTTAATATCTTAATGCCCTCCTTACTCTCATATGACATGTATTAATCTGGTAGACATGATTCTTCCTTTTTGAATGAGTGTTATTGAACATTTTGCTCTATCACAACCCCTATTGTTTGTGTAGAGTATCTAGTCACTAAGAGTTAAGTCTGCACCTGTCAAGAAATCATGTATTTCGGTCTGTAGATGGCCTATACTTATATAATTTCCTTTTCTCAAAGTGTCTTAAATTCTATACCATTGGCTAAATTAATGACAGTATTAATAACATGCCCCAGGGGGATGATTGATACAGTTCTCAATTATAAAATGATAATGGTTTCTCTAATGTGAATCATAGATATATATACACCATTGGTATATGAATGGATTTGGGGCTTGCACTTAATTGTAGCCCAAGTCTAAACAATGATTTCTTATGACATGGCCCTGCTCACTGCTTACTGTCAAAGAGACCACTGAAGGTAGGTTGCTATAGCCAAATATGGTGATGGTGCTTGGATATCAAAAGAATAGTGTCTGGGTCCTCTTCTCCCTGGTGCTCTTTTTCTCGGTGGGGGCGTGGGCAATAGAACAGACATGGGCTTTGGGGGACTTTTAACCCCCACCCCCTTTTTGTTGTTTATAGAAACACTAAACATTCAATTCCAGAGAACCAAAAATCCCACCTTCCCACCGAACACTACTAAGGAGCATATCTTCTGCTCCATATTTTTTTCTTTTTCTCTCTCTTGTTAAGGCTTTTAAAAACAAATGGATTTTTATATAAATAAAGTTTTGAAAGTGTGAAAAAAAAGAATAGTGTCTGGGGCCTTCACAGTGTGTTTAGAAACAAGCAGCCATTTGAGTGAGGCAGTAACAGTCCACATGGAAAAGAAACACACCAGCATGTGTGATCCAAGGATGGTAAATAGTAAAATCCAAATTCAAAGGAGGTATTGATATCAGAGCTTAAATTGTGAACACCAGATTTGCAGAAGGCTGTGGATGACACTGAAAACCTCATCTCTGACCACTGTTCAGGGATCTCAATCGCCCTATCATCAGACAGAGGACATTGTACAGTTGGTTATGGCTGATGCAGTGTGGTTACAATGTAATACTTTATCTTTATTTTTCCTAATGTTTTTATACGTTTCAAAGCTATTTTATTGGGCGCTGTTACAAATATATCATTCCATAGTTCAATCCCATCAAACAGTAGTGTACAATTGCTACCACCATCAGTTTCAAAGCATTCTCTTCTTTAACTCCTTGATATCAGTTCCCTTTACCCTCTCCCTCTCGCTCTGTATCCCCCAAGGAACCCTTATTCTACTTGTCCCTAAAGGTTCATCTATCCCGAGTTTCATTGACTGAAAAACAGATAACAAAAATTCAAGAGGGCTACCCACAATGACAAACAACATCAGAGATAAACCGTAATAGGAAAAAGGAAATAAAGCTAAACAGAGAATGTTGAAAACCAGATCAGGCCAGCAAGTGTCAGAGAGGGATAAAATCAGGAGGGTTTAACATGCAAGTTAGGTTATGCTTTGGATCTCCTGGAGTCTTCACCCCAATACCCTCTGTTTGGTAACTGGCTTATTCCCACACCTCAATTATTGCTAGAGGGAAATCACCTTTGACCCATTTTAAAATTTCAGTTTTTAATATTTTCAGCTTTCTTTTTGATTGAGTTTTTAAAAAATATTTTGTCTTGTCCTTGTTTGTTTGCTTGATTCTAGTTTAGGTTTGTGTGGTTTTCCAGATATAAAATCTAGGATAGATAAATCCATAGAGACATTAACTGAATTGATCATTGATTAGGGCCATGGAAGGAGGGAAATCAGGAGCTAAAACGAGTATGAGAAGAGAACGTTCTGAAATTTATTGTGGTGATGATTGCACAAATCTTAATATGTTTGAACGATTAAATTGTATGAAATGTGAAATATATGCCAATAAAACTATTTGAAAACAAAAGTTAATGAATTTTTTTCTGTAAACGTTTTGAAGCCCCCTCACATGAGCACTATGCTGTTGTAATACTGTGAAGGGCTTTGAGTTCTTTTAAAAACCATCGAATCTGAAAACTGAAGAAGGCTTGTAGGAAATTTGGTCTGAGTTTTCATTATTACTTACATGGAAATTACAGGCCAGATAAATGAAAGATTCTAGATAAATTACTTACCAGTTAGTAAAAAAGAAGTGTGTAATATTCGAAGGTTGTATCGTAAATGGATACCATTTTTTCTCTCTGAATGGATATAAGCTATTGTGTGTGCTCTTGACCTCTTTGCTATCCTATGTATTGAGTTATTCCATCGTAATCGAAACACAGCCTCTATAAAATGAATTTCCACAGTGGTGGCCCAGAGGACCAGGGTGGAGAAACAGTCATGTCCTTCCCTTCACTCCTGTCACCTTCTGTCCACACCTGTGCTGGAGAGACACATGAGCGCCGTCCATAGGGGATCAAAGTGTAGCAGAACATAGGTTTGCTGCTCATTGCACCCGTGGGAAATGTCATTTTGGGGGGTTTGCTCCTTCTTTCCTGTAGCCCCAACACATTTCTTAGTGCCAGCCCAGGTCATCGTCATGTCTGCCTCGTCACAAACGTCAGGGCCCCCACCTGCTCCTCTCGTTGACACCCCCACCTGTGCTGGCCCATTGTCAGGGTGCTGGAATCAGCTGTCAAATTTAGGTGTTTGTTTTCCAAGCTTCTTTAGTTGGGTTCTCAAGAAGAAAATATACTTCTCCTGTTTTTGTAGTTTTATGCTTAGATATCGATGGTAAATGACACGCATTATCAATAGCAAGCCCCAAAAGTTTCATATCCGAAGCAGTATGCTATCTTTATGCCTATGTTTATTCTATAGCTAATTTATTTACTAAATTATAATCTGAGAGCTCACTGGAGCCTTTCCATTCACTTATTTATTCATTTACTCAGTGATATTTGGATCAAAGCCACAGCGTTCTTCCACTAATATGAGTAATTTTTGTGGTTTTCTAGAAAATAAAGGACTCAACTTTTGGTGACTGGACGAATGTTCGAGGACCCAGGCCTTGGGAAGATCCCAACCTCCTCCAAGGACGGAATTTAGAAGCCCTTAAGTCAAAGACAACCTGATTATGTTGATTCTAGGTTTTTGTGTTGCTACTTTTGTTTTAATTTTAAAATGTTTTCAAGCAAGCTTCCTACAATATGTTCCTACATAACGGGAGGAAAATTCAGAACTGCAGAACTCGGAATAGCAATAATTAACAGACAGTCGTGATTGAAAAGTGGATCTCTTTATGTTTCTCAATATTTCATTTGCAAATGAAAGTAGCCCTATTGACCACATGTATTTTGGACCTTTCAATAAAAATGTAAATAAGTCTACTAAAGAGTGTCCTTTATTCTACTCCCTACTACCGACCCACATTCCTTATTTACCAGTCCCTAGGGTTTCTTGAATATTTCATTCCGATTCCTAATGAAAATAAGTGCATCTGAATCTAAACTCTCAGCCAAGCAGTGGTTTTATGCCAAATCTATAAAGGAAAAAAAAATGACCACAATCTGAGAATTTCGGTTTATTTTTACATGAGGAAGTAAAAAAGTATTACTATTAGGGTTCCAGGTCTTATATACATGGGTTTATTCCAGACAAAAAATTATTTAAGCGTGTCTCTTCAATCGATGGATGGCTACACACAAGTTTTCTGCAGAGTTCACTTGTTGTCGTTGCATTCGGCTCTGCACTGTCATTGAGTTGGTTCTCGTTGATAGGGACCCTCAAGGACACGTAGAACTACCCCTGTGGGCTTCTGAGACTGTCACTCTCTCTGAGCGACAGGTAGCTTTGAACTGCTGACTTTTCAGTTAGCCGCCTCGTGCATTATCACTACTCCACCAGGGACCCCTGTTGTCACATACAAGTCTCTTAAAAAAAAAAAAGTCCAACAAAAATAGTGTTTTCTCAGAAGGTTACGGCAACTGCTTTTTTAGATCCCCAAGGGTAATCTTGTACAATTACAGACAATCGTGGAGACTTGCTATGAAAAGATTTAAAGAAAACGAACAATTGCGTTGGCGAGAGAAAGGCCAGGAGAGTTGTCCCCAGGAATTTTCTCGCATCGCAATGTGCCGACTCCCAAGGGATAATTTCATTGGGAAGCCCTATAGCCCCATCTTGCCCTTTCAGACTTCTTTTTCCTCTCCACACTCAAAGAACTATAAGGAATGATGCCTGAACTGAAAATAAATAAAACTCAAAAATCCTGCATTAAAAAGAAAAAAATCCGTAAGAAAATAATAGGAAGTTTTTTAAATATTACTTTTCATTTCAATTATCACATATTTTATAGTTTTATTTCCTTTTAAAAAATCATTTTATTAGGAGCTCAGACAACTCTTTATCACAATCCATACATAACATCAATTGTGTAAAGCACATTTGTACATTCATTGCCCTCATCATTCTCAAAGCATTTGCTCTCTACTTAAGCCTCTGGCATCTGCTCCTCATTTTTCCCCTCCCTCCTCACTCTCCCTCTCTCATGAACCCTTGATAACTTATAAATTATTATTTGGTCATATCTTGCACTGCCCGGCATCTCCCTTCACCCACTTTTCTGTTGTCCCATCTACCAGAGAGGATGTTATATGTAGATCCTTGTAATTGGTTCCCCCTTTCCACCCCTCTCTACCCTCCCAGTATCACCACTCTCAGCACTGATCCTGAAGGGATCATCTGTCCTAGATTCCCTGTGTTTCCAGTTCCTATTTGTACTGTGTACATCCTCTGGTCTAGCCAGATTTGTAAGGTAGAATTGGGATCATGATAGTGGGAGTGGAAAGCATTTAGAAACTAGAGGAAAGTTGTATGTTTCATCATTGCTAAATTGCACCCTGACTGGCTCGTCTCCTCCCTGAGACCCTTCGGTAAGGGGATGTCCAGTGGCCTACAAATGGGCTTTGGGTCTCCACTCCGTACTCCCCACCTCATTCACAATATTTTGTTTGTTCTGATGATGCCTGATACCTGATCTCTTTGATGCCTCGCGACCGCACAGGCTGGTGGGCTTCTTCCATGTGGGCTTTGTTGCTTCTGAGCTAGATGGCTACTTGTTTAATAGGAAATTCTTATAAAGGAAAGGCACAGTTTCTAAATTAAACGCACCTCCATAGCAACCGTACTTAGCATGGGTACTCGATAGATCCAACCTGATTAATTGGGAGAGTAGCTTGATAAATTATCCCAGAACTCAGAGGACAATTATGAGGAGATGCAGCAGAAGCACTGAAGGAGGAAATGAATTGTTAACAATAACGGAAAGATAGGATTAAAAATGGACATGGAAGATCATTATCCAAGGAAGGAACGATCCATTTAATGGAATTCTAAGAGAGGACTTTATAGAGATGGAGTTAAAATAATAAAGATACTATAAGAAAGAAAGGAAAATGCAGAATTTTCCAGGGAAGGGTTGTTGTTGTTAGCTCCGACCTATAACGACCCTCATAACAGCTTAGAGAAATTTGCTTTGAAAAAGTAAATGTAGCCAAAGAACCCCTAATAAAATGATTTAGAAAAGAAAAAAATCTGTTAAGGAAATCATATTCATCCTGGGCAGACAAAATTATGAAATGATACATGATTATATTGCAAGTGTAGCAAATTTTTTTAGGTATCGCACAATTTGGAAAATAGTAATTTATATGCAAATTGAACCAGTAATTTGTTTTCTTAAACTTTGTGTTTACAGTGACCTGATCCCCAGGTAAAGGGTGGAGATGAAGGAAGTTAGGGGGTTTTGTTTTGTTTTAACACCAAAACCACCCCTACCACATCATTTTAGGCAGCCTTGTTCCACCCCACTTTCACTTGTTCTTTCAAGGCCAGTACTAGATGCTTTATGCCTCTCCATGGAGACACATCTGCTAAAACTACCAACAGATTATAACTCACATCTCACCTTTCACCCCTACAAAATTTTATTTTTTCAGCCTGGTTAGAAAAAAGGAAAACAAACTCATTATCTGGTAGCCATAAATACTGATAGAAATTATTCATAAGACTTAGTTCTCTGAGAGCATTTGAATTTAAAAATGAACTTGTTATATCAGTTGAATGCTTAACGGTAGATGGTTGTAAGTAAAGCGACTCACATCCAACTAGACCTAAGCAGAGACCGTTTAATTTTTGAAAGTATATTGTAAACAGTGTGATGCTCTGATTGTCTACAATATACTTTTTATACGATCTTTATAAACATGAATATTTATTTTCCTATTTCCTTATTTGGAGCAAGGACTAAAAGATAACTATATAAAACACGTCCCACCGCACTAAGTGGGAGCGGTAACTCTTAGGACTTAGGCATCCCGTCTCTGAAAGGCTATGCACTCTGTACTGTGTTTCTCCCCCTTGTGGTCGCTCTGTGTCAACTCACTCAATGGCAGTGAATTTGGTTTTTGGTTTTAGGTATAAATTACGTCTATGAAATGGGGCTTTCTCCCCTACCCATTGTTGAAACAAACTCCACCCCCAATACACCACCTAGTAAGAATACATTTGCATTTGCAATGTACAAGCATTGTTTTTGAGGTTTATCCTTGCTGATACCAGATAGATCTTGACTCAAGCAGAGAATACCAGAAAGATTTGCTTGTGTCATATTGACTCTGAAAGGCACTCAACTGTGTGGACTCTAACAAACTATGGATAACATTTTAAAGAATGGGGATACCAGAGCACTTAATTGTGTTCCTGCAGAACCTGTACATGGACCAATAGTTCAACCTACAAACTGAACTAGGAACTACTGCGGATTTGAAAATTTGGAAATGTGTGCATCAGGGCTGTCATTCAATACTTACTCAATTTGTATGCAGAGCAAATCACCCGAGGAGCTGTATTATATGAAGAACTCTCGCTGCATCTGGGTTTGGAGGAAGGCACATTCACAACATGTGGTATGTAGGTGACACCTTGTTGCTTGCTGAAAGTGAGGAAGAATTGAAGCACTTTCTGATGAAGACCAAAAAGACTGCAGGCTTCAATAAAGATTATTGCTCCATGTAAGGAAAACAAAAATATTCACTAGGCCAATATATAAACATTGATAAACATAGATAAACATTGAAGTTGTTAAGGATTTCATTTTACTTGATCTTGATCCACAAACAATTATCATGGAAGCAGCAATGATGAAATCAAATGACATATTGCATTAGGCAAATCTGCTGCACAAGACCTCTTTCAAATGATGAAGACCAAGGATGTTACTTTGAGGACTAAGCGGTGCCTGGCCCAATCCATAATATTTTCAGCCTCATCAACATGTGAAAGCTGAGTAAGGAAGACTAAAGAGGAATTGACCAATTTGTATTAGCATGATGCAAACAAGAATGTGAAAGTATCATGGGCTGTCAAAAGAGCAAACAACTCTGTCTTGGAAGAAGTGCAGTTAGAATACGACTTAGAAGCCAGAATAGTGAGACTTACGTACTTTGACATGTCTTCAGGAGAGGCTAGTTCGTGGAGAAGGGCATTAGCTTGGTAAAGTAGAGGGTAAAAAAGAGGAAGATCCTCAACTAGACAGACTGATACGATGACCGCAACAATGAGATCAAGAATAGCAATTGTGAGGATGGTTCAGGGCAAGGCAGCGTTTAATTCTGTTATAGATTAGAGTCATTGAATCAGAGCCAACCCAAGGGCCTCTGGCAACAACATGAACGCAGAGTGTCCAGTCGTCTTTTAAGTGTCTCATTCCTAAACATGAATGGGCAGCCAGCAATGACCAGACGCTTAACGGACTTTATATTAGGTAATATACCACTAGAACATTTTTTGGAAAAAGACTAAAGGAGAAGAAAATGAGTGAGGCGCTGCCTTGATTCTGAATCATATTAACTCTATGTACAACATAATGAAACGGTGTCCTCACAATTGTTACGTTTTAGCAACAATTTGCAGCCACTGTCAATCCATGTTGTTGAGGGGCTTCCTCCTTTACACTGATCCTGAGGTTCTTTTTCAGTGACTGGCCCCCTCTAGTGACATGCCCAAAGTACATGAGACAACGTCGCTACTTCCTTAATTCTAAGGAGCATTCTGGCCAAGATAACTTTATTTGTTCTTCTGATAGTCAATATTCTTTTCTTACACATAATTAAAATGTACCAATTCTTCTCCTGTCTAAATTATTTGTTGCCTAATTTTTACATGCAGACGTGGTGATTGAAAGTGACCTGGGTTGGGTCAGACCCATCTTAGTCCTTAAATTGATGTGCTTGCTCTTTAACATTTTAAAGAGGTAGTTGGCAGAAGATGTGTCCAATGTAATATGTCATTTAATATCATGAAAAATGGAGAAAATATTGAAGTTGTCAAGGGTGTCATTTAGTTTATACCCCCAAATTAAAATGCATACAAGTACTAGTCAAGAAATCAAATGACATGTTACATGCATAAAAACATATATACACTCCTGTGTTATCTCCTGACATGTTGGAATGTTGACTAGTTCTTTCTGGAACAGTGACTCTGTGTATTCTTTCCATCATCTTTTGATACTTCCCGAATCAGTCAATATTTTGTCCATAAACTAAAAAAAATCAAACTCACTGCCGTAGAGTTGCTGTCAACTGATAGTGACTCTGTAGGACAGGGTAGAACCGCTCCTGTGAGTTTCTGAGACTGTAACTGCAGAGTAGAAAGCCCCAACTTTCTCCCAAGGTTTTGAGCTGACAACCATGTGGATCTCAACCTGATGCATAACCACAATTCTACCAGGCTTCCCATTGAATCTTTTATATTGCAACTCAAGCTTGAGTGTTTTTCTTAAATTCTTTCAGTTCTTCTCTTTTGTTTTTCTAATTCTAGGTCTTCGCACATTTCATTATCATGTTTGTCTTTGTCATGTCAGCTGCCCTTTAAATTTTTCTATTCAGCTTTTTTATTTCATCCTTTCTTCTATTTGCTTTAGCTACTGTATGATTAAGAGCAAGTTTCAGAGTCTCTTCTGACATCCACTCTGCCCTTTCCTGTCTTTCATGACCTTTTGCTTGCTTCATGAATTATGGTCTTGATGTCTTCCCACAGCTCTTCTGGTCTCCCATCATTAATGTTCATTGCATCAAATCTGTTCTTTAGATGTTCTTGAAATCCAGATGGAATAGACTCAAGGTTGTATTTGGCTCTCATGGACTTGTTTTAATTTTCGTTGGCTTTATCTTGAACTTACATACGAGCAATTGATGGTCTGTTTGTAATCAGTCCCTGGCTGTTTTTAGCTGCTGATATTGAGCTTCTCCATTGTTTCTTCCCATAGATGTAGTCAAGTTGATTTCTGTGTATTCCATCTGGGGAAGTCCATATGCGTTGGGAAGCCTTTTGTGTTCTTGAAAAAATGGTATTTGCTATGAACAATCTGTTGCTTTTGAAATATTATATCATGTGATCACTAGCTTCCTTTCTATAACTAAGTTCATATTTTCAACTACTGTTCCTTCCTCTTTGTTTACTACTTTTGCAATCCAATAGCCAATAATTATCAATACATCTTGATTGCATGTTTAACCAATTTTTTACCAGTACTAGCTTTTGTGGTTGATGCATAAATTTGAGTAACAGTTGTATTAATTACATTTCTTTGAAAGCAGATAGATATCATCCAATCACCAACAGCATTGTACTTCAAGAATGATTTTGCAATGTCCTTTTTGACAATGAATGTCACACCATTCCTCTTGATTGTGTTTTCCTGGCATAATGACTCATGATCTTCTGATTGAGAAGAGTCAATACCAGTTCATTTCAGTACAGGAATGCCTAGGACACCAACAAAAATGCATTTCATTTCACTTTTGACCACTTCCAATTTCCCTAGATTCATGCTTCACACATTCCAAGTTTTGGCCATTAACAGGTGTTCGCAGCAGTTTCTCCTTACCTTGATCCATGCCCGAGAAGCTAATGAAGAGCCTAAGATCTTCACTGCCGCAGGCTTGATGCTACTCACATCACCGGGGTTAACTCCACTCCGGAAAAGCAACTCCTCCTCAATCACATTTTGAGTGCCTTCTGACCTGAGAGACCCGTCCTTTGGCACTATCTCTGACAAAGTTCCGCTTCAATCCATCAGGCTCTCCTTATCTGGCAATATTCTGAAGCCATCCCGAAGGTTTCCAGGGACTCCTTTCTCTGAAATGGGGAGCGGAGTCCTTCATTGTCTGTTCTTGGTCTGGAAGCTCGGCTGTAACCTGTTCACTCTATGTGATGCTGCTGTGTTCTGAGATACCAGTGACATAGCTTCTGGGATCACAGCAACACCCCAGCCACCACAGCATGACAAACTGACAGACCAGTGGTGGATTAGAGACATTGAAGACAGATTTGGCAGTGATTTTTTTTTCCAGTTTAATTTTGTGCATAGAGTACTGTTCACCTACATGCAACTTCCCCCATAATACACTGTTAGTGAAGAAAGCTGATGGTGCCTGGCTACCAAAAGATATAGCGTCTGGGGTCTTAAAGACTTGAAGGTAAACAAGCGGCCATCTAGCTCAAAAGCAATAAAGCCCACATGGAAGAAGCACATCAGCCTGTGCGATCACAAGGTGTCAAAGGGATCAGTTATCAGGCATCAAAGAACAAAAAAAATCATATAATTGGGTGCACACTTCCATTATACGATCACTGAGGACAAATGGGTGCATAAACAAATGTGGCGGAGAAAGCTGATGGTGCCCAGCTATCAAAAGATATCTGGGGTCTTAAAAGCTTGAAGGTAAACAAGTGGCCATCTAACTCACAAGCAATAAAGCCCACATGGAAGAAGCACACCAGCCTGTGCGATCACAAGGTGTCACAGGCATCAGTTATCAGGCATCAAAGAACAAAATCATATCATTGGGTACACAACTCCATGATACGATCGCTGAGGACAAATGGGTGCATAAACAAATGTGGCAAAGAAAGCTGATGGTGCCCGGCTATCGAAAGATATCTGGGGTCTTAAAAGCTTGAAGGTAAACAAGTGGCCATCTAACTCAGAACCAACAAAGTCCACATGGAAGAAGCACACCAGCCTGTGCGATCACAAGGTGTCAAAGGGATCAGGTATCAGGCATCATCAGAACAAAAAATCCTACCATAGTGAATGAGGGGGCGGGGAGTGCAGAGTGGAGACCCAAAGCCCATTTGTAGGCCACTGGACATCCCCTTACAGAATGGTTTTGGAGAGGAGAGGAGACGAGCCAGTCAGGGTGCGATGTAGCAATGATGAAACATACAACTTTCTTCTAGTTCCTAAATGCTACCTCTTTCCCCCCGTCTACTGTCATGACCCGAATCCTACCTTGCAAGCCTGTCTAGACCAGAGGATCTACACTGGTACAGATGGGAACTGGAAACACAGGGAATCCAGGGCGGATGATTCACTCAGAACCAGTGGTGTGAATGGTGATACTGGGAGGGCATAGGGAGAGTGGGTTGGAAAGGGGGAACAGATTTCAAGGATCTACATGTGACCTCCTCCTTGGGGGACAGACAACAGAAAAGTGGGTGAAAGGAGATGTGGGACAGAGCAAGATATGACAAAATAACAATTTATAAATTATCAAGGGTTCATGAGGGAGGGGTAGTGGGGAGAGAAGGGAAAAAATGAGGACCTGATGCCAGGGGCTTGGGTGGAGAGCAAACGTTTTGAGAATGATGAGGGCAACGAATGTACAAATGTGCTTTACACAATGGATGTATGTACAGATTGTGATAAGAGTTGTATGAGCCCCGAATAAAATTATTTTAAAAATCCAGAATATTGACATTGATGTAATTCTCTTAACTACCTGCACTCCTGTGTGTAAGTGGATTTTTAAGGTTATTATCTTCTCACTACAAAGGGTTTCAAACAGTTTCTGGATACTTTTCATTGTTCCATAAACTGTTTGAAGGCCTCTTATATGTTAAAGTGTCTTTTAAAATGAAAGTTCATTACCGTACTGTTGTAATGTTATTTAGGAGTCCTGGTAGTGTGCTTACAAGTTGAGCTGCTAACTGGAAGGTCAGCTGCTCTACAAGAGAAAAATGGCGATTTCTACACCTGTAAAGAATTGGAGTCTCGGAAACTCTCCGGGGCAGGTCTACCCTGTGCTAGAGGATGGCCTTGAGTTGGCATCCACTTGATGGCAGTGAGTTTGGTTGTGTTTGGGAGGTTTTGTTGTTGTTGTTTACTTTTGCTGTTATTTGGTCAGATCTTCCACCTCTTGACTGTCCGTTTGCCATGCTGTGGTGGCTTTTGAATTGCTGTGCCACTGGAAACGAAACCATCAGAATTTTCAGTACAAAGTCATACTTGGGAGCAGGTGTCGACACATTTCCAGAGTAAGAATGACTAGGTGCCATTGTGGCATGGTGGTTGTGCGTTGGTCTGCTAACCGCAAGATAAAACAGTTTCATCCTGTTCTTATTGGGTCACTGTGAGCCAAAATTGACTTGAGGGCAGTGAGTTTGGTTTGGGGTTTGGGGAGGAAGAAGAAATAGATTGTCTATTTCTCATGATATAGTGCCAGAAGATGAGCCTCAGGGCGAGCGCTTTCAAACGATGATGGGAGGAAAGCTGCCTTCTCAAAGCAGTGCTTGGGGTTAGGTGCTGTCCAGTCGATTCTGACTCAGCACTCTTGTACACACCAAATGAAAAACGACTCGCTTTTGCACAAACCTCAGGATTAATCGTTCTGTTGGAGCCCATTGTTGCCGCCACTGTGTCAATCCACCTTCTTGATGATCTTTTCCCCCTGCTCCTCCACTGTGCAGAGAATGATATCCTTTTCCAGGGACTGCTCTCACCTGTTAACCGTCTCACCATCTTCACTTCTAAAGGACATTCTTATTGTTCTTTTTGAAAGCCAGACTTGTTTGTTTGGGGAAGTTCACAGTATTTTCAATGTTCTTCACCAGCCCCACAATTCAAATGTATTCATTCTTCAGTCTTCCTTGTTCATAATCAAGCATGAGGCAAATGAAAGTACCATGGCTGGCTCCGGCATCCCGGAGTCTTCAAAGTGGCATCTTCTGGAGCAGAGGGGCCCAAAGTAACTTATTGTTTGGTTGCTTGATGATGCTTCCATGAGTAATGATCATACACCTTGTACAATGAAATCCTTGATAAAGTCAGGCTTTTCACTGTTTACCATGATGTTGTCTATTGAGTCAATTCTGAGGATTTTGGTTGACTATACATTGAGTTTTAATCTGTATTGAAGGCTGCAGTCCTCGATCTTCATCAGCAAGTTCAAGTCCTCCTTGCTTTCAGTAAACAGGTTATGGCAACTGCATAAGGCAGGTTGTTAATTTGCCTTCCTCCAAAGCTGATACCGTGTTCTTCTTCATAGAGCCCAGCTGTATGATTTGTTCGTCATTGAGATTGACTAACTCTGGTGGAGGGAAACAACTCTGATGCACACATTTTCTGATTTGAAAGCATGCAGTATCCCTTGTTCTGTTTGTAGGACTGCCTTTTTGGTCCATGTACCCAATTCCCTATTGCTCTATATGCACGTGAAGGTTGGACATTGAATAAGGAAGACCGAAGAAAAAATGATGCCTTCGAATGTGGTGCTGGTGAAGAAAATGGAAAGTACCATGGGCCACTACAAGGACAAACAGATCTTTCTTGGAAGAAGTACGTCCAGAATGCTCCTTAGAAGCAAGGATGGTGAGACTTCATCTCACATCGTTTGGACATGTCAGGAGAGACCAGTCCCTAGAGAAGGACATCATGCTTGGTAAAATCGTGCGGCAGTGCAAAAGAAGGCCCTCAGGAGATGAATTGACACTGTGGCTGCAATCATGGGATCGAGCATAAGAACGATCGTGAGGATGGCGCAGGGCTTGGCAATGTTTCCTTCTGTTGTGCCTAAGGTCGCTGTGGGTCAGTGCCAACTTGATGGCACCAAACAGCAACAACAGGTTCTGCATGAGCACAATTAAGTGTTCTGGAATCCCCCTCTCCTTCTCAAGGCTATCAGTACTTGATTATGATCTGCATAGTCAAATACCTCTGCACAGTCAATAAAGCAAAAGTCATTATCTTTCTGGCATTCCCTGATTTCAACCAGATCCATCTGATTTTAGCACACATGTCTCTTGTTCCTCTTCTGAATCCAGTTTGACTTTCTGGAACCTCCCTGTTGATATACTGCTGCAGCCATTGTTGAATTATCTTCACCTAAATTTTACCTGTGTGTGATATTAATTGTATTATTCAATAATTTCTACATTCTGGGATTTGGGGTTTGAAGTTAAATCTAGCCCCAATCTAAGAGCAATTCATTATTATTCAAAGCCCTACATGATACTCCCCCTCATGAAGAGATCACTGAAGATATGGGTGCTATAAGAAAATGAGGTGAAGAAAATAAATGGTGCCTGTATATTAGAAAAAATAGCATCTGGGGTCTTAAAGACATCTTAAAACAAGAAGCCATCTGAGATGTCAACTACATCCACAGCAAAGAAGTATACCTGCCTGTGTGATCCAAGGATTGCAAATAATAAAATCCAAATCTGAAGGAGGGAATGGTATCAGAGGTTAAGTTCTGAGCACCTAGTTTGTAGAAGGCTATGGATGACAGTGGAAGCCTAAAATCCATTCACTAGGTCACCACATAAATTAAGCCTCCAGGAAATTCTCGCTGACCATTACTAGGGATGTGAATAGACTTGCTATCAGAGAGCAAGTCTGAATCAGCAATATAAGGTTGATTGTGACAGATGCAGTTAGGTTCAAATGTATCACCTTATCATTTGCTCTCCATTTTGATGCATTTTAAAGTTGTTTTAGTTAATATAATTTCCTGATTTTTATTGAAATATTTTCTCTGTTTTGTTTGTCATTATTGTTTGGTTTTCTTTGTTTTCTTCCTGTTTGTGTTTTTCATGATTTTCTGTATATGAAATCCAAGATGGGTAAAGCTATAAAGACAGTAACTGAATTAATAGCTACCAAGGGGAATGGCAAGGGAGATTCGGGAGAGATGGGATGTGAGCAACAAAGAATATGAAAATAAAATGTTCTGAAATTGATTGTGATGATTTCATGACTCTTTATAATTCAAACATTTTTCATAAATTTTATGATACAATATGTGAATTTTATACCAATAAAACTATTAAAATTGGCCCTACTATGAGACATGATGCCCCTCAGTGACTAAGGGCGATACAGGGGACAGCACCGGAGACACAGTGTGGGAATTGCACCTGACCTGATCCCACCACACCGAGGCAAAGCACTGGGGGAGTGCAGCGGAACAGCAAGGGAATGGAGTGGCAAGGTCCCCAGGGAATGCTGAAAGTGGACTTTGGGGCCAGGGCGTGGTGCCCCAACAGACTGGACTGGAAACCGCTCCTAAGGGCCAGCAAACGATCCCTGAACTAACTACAAGCTTTTCTCTTGTAAAAAAAAAAAAAATATATATATATATATATATATATATATATATATATATATATATATACATCAATTGTATAAAGCACATCTGTACAGTCTTTGCCCTAATCATTTTTTTCTCCTCTTTTCTTTTTTTACATTTTATTAGGGACTCATACAACTCTTATCACCATCCATACATATACATACATCAATTGTATAAAGCACATCCATACATTCCCTGCCCCAATCATTCTCAAGGCATTTGCTCTCCACTTAAGCCCCTTGCATCAGGTCCTTTTTTTTTTTTCCCTCCCTCCCCTTTCCCCCCTCCCTCATGTGCCCTTGGTAATTTATACATCGTTATTTTGTCATATCTTGCCCTATCCGGAGTCTCCCTTTATACATTTTTATAATACTTTATCTTCTCAAGCCGCTCTTTGAAATGTTCTATTCAGCTCTTGTACTCTTATCATTTTTTTTCGATTTATTCTAGCTACTCTACTATCAAGATATTTCTAATTGAGAAAATAATCAAATCAGCTGGCTTATATGAAGAAGAATGCAATATTAGGAGTGGAGGAAGGCTTAAAACAACCTGCAATATTCAGGGATAGCAATCTTGTTTGCTGAAAGTAAGGAGGACTTGAAGCACTTGATAATGGTCAGGGATTGCAGTCTTTAGTGTGGATTCCAACTCAATGTAAGAACACCAAAAATGCTCACAACTGGACCAATAAGTAACATCAGGATAAATGGAGACAAGGTTAAAGTTGTCAAGGATTTTTCCTTGCTTGGGTCTGCAATCAATGCTCATGAAAGCAGCAGTCAAGAGATCAAACAACACATTTCAATTGGGCAAATCTGCTGCACAAGACCTCTATAGAGTATTGAAGAGCAAGGATGTTACTTTGAGGACTAAGATGCACCTCACCCAAGCGATGGTATTATTTTCCATCGCATCATATGCATGTGAAAGTTGGACACTGAATAAGGAAAATAAAAAATAGTTGATGCAGTTGAGTTAATAGTGCTGGAAAAGAATATTAAAAGTGCCATGAACTACCAAAAGAACAAACAAATCTATCTTGGAAGAAGTGCAGTCAAATGCTCCTTAAGCAGAGGTGGCAAGACTTCCTCTCATGTACTTTGGATGTGTTAGAGCAGTTCCTGGAAAATGACATCATGCTTGGTGGATGGGCAGTGAGAAAGATGATACTTAACAGCAACAACAAAGAGTAGGACCAAGTGTAAACACATCTGTGGTCGTTACACAATTTCATGTCAACTTGATAAATGAGAATGGAGTGGAGTCCAGCCTGTATCAGGCATTAGCCTGATGCCTCTTTATGGCCCTGGCTTTCTCATGAGGATTCTGGGAACTCTCTCTTGATTCTGCCATCAGAAGTGGCAGACCACTTTCTCTCTATTGCACATTCCCATTGACAAGCCACATGGAGCCACGCTAATAGCATCCACTGCCATTGGATCTACATGACTTTCCACCCAGCGGCTTCAGATCTTCCTGCATTCGGCACCATAGCATGTGCTGCGTGAGTCTGAAGAGGAATTCATAGGCTAATGTTGGACTTATGGGCTAATATCAAACTTATGGACTTGATCTGGACTTGGCTGAGATGTTTTATTGATGCATAATTACTTCTTGATATAAAGTTCTCTCTTACACATATATGAGTGTCAATGAATTTATTTCTCTAGTCAACCTGGACTAACACAACGTCATTTAATACAATGAGGTCTGAAGGACAGAGTAGTGGGGAATGTTGACGTTTGCCTGGCTTTATTCAGGATGCTGCTTCCTTCAGCACCTTGTTTTCTGTAACTTGCCAGCGGAGGCGACGTCCTAGGCACTTGCAGAGCTGACACTAAGATCTGACGCGGTCACAGACCTCGCATGTTTCTTCTAAGGACCCTTCCCCCTTCAGTCTCTCTCTCTGCACCACTGAACTGCTGACTGAACCAAACAATGTTAGGTGCCATTGAGTCTGTTGTGACCCACTGAGACCTTATGCACAACAAAATAAAACACTGTGGTCCTTTGCCATCGTCATAATTCTTCCTGTGCTTGAGCCCATTGTTGCTGTCACTGAGCCAGCCATCTCCTTGAGGGACTTCCTCTTTTATACCTCCCCTCCACTCTACCAAGCAGGATGTCCTTCTCCACACACTGGTCGCTCCTGACAACATGTCCAAAGCATGTAAGAAGAAGTCTCACCATCATCGCCTCTAAGGATCACTCTGATCATACCTCTTACAGGAGAGATTTGTTTATCCTTTTGGCAGTCCATGGAACGTTCAGTGTTCTTCACCTGTGCCACAATGCACATACATTGATTCTTCTTTGGTCTTCCTTATTCAATGTCCAACTTTCATATGCAGATGAGGCCACTGAAAATATCACACCTTGGATCAAGTACACCTTAGTCCTCAAAGTAACCTCCCTGATTTTCAACACTCTAAAGAGGTTTTGTGTAGCAGATTTAGCCAATGCAAAGCATCGTTTGATCTCTTGACTGCTGTTTCCATGAGCATCGAATATTAAACAGTTGTGGGAGCTCTTTAAAGTTGGTGTTTCCAGGACCAAGGAAGCAAAGCAATGGCTAGAGATATAAACATAGTGGTGTACATATGTAAATACATTAATCCACAAAAATAGAGGTATTGACCCATGGTGCTTATATCTGTGCGGCAATACACTGAGGTAGGGGATGGATTTGGGTCTCTATTCATACCCTACATTATACGAGAACACTTTGTACTAACAAATGGGCAGTCCGATGTTCACCCTCCCGACAATCGCTGAAGACAAAATAGGTGCATAAGCAAATGCGGTGAAGAGGGCAGATGGTGCCTGGCTATTAAAAGATATAGCGTCTAGGGTCTTAAAGGCTTGAAGTTATATAAGCTGCCATTCAACAGTGAAGCAACAAGTCCACATGGAAGAAGCACACTGCCGGTGCGAACATGAGGAGTTATAGGGACCAGGTAATAGGCATCAGGAGACACATAACAAACAAAAACATATTGTTGATAATGAGGGGGCCTGGAGTGGAGATCCAAAGCTCATCTGTAGATAGTGGAACAATCTCCCCACCGAGGGCCCACAGGGAGGGAATGAGTCACCAGGGTACAGTAAAGCATCAGTGAAACACACCATATTCCTCTGGTTCTTTGAGGTTTCCTTACCCCACACTACCATGACCCCAGTGCTGCTTCCCAGTTCAGACTAGACTGGAACATGCACACAGGTATAGAAAGGGATGGGAGCTCACGACACACAGAATCTAGGAGTGGGAATAGTGATGCCGGAAGGGTAGTGGGAAGAGGTGGAGAGGAAAGGGAAAAGGGAGAACTGATCGCAATGATTGATACAACCATACACCCCTCTACAGGGGGAAGGACAACAGAAAACATGGGGAAAGGGAGACAGTTGTCGGTGCGAGAGATGAAAATAATAACAATGTGCAATCTATCGGGGGAGGTGGCTCTGAGGGTGGGGGGAGGGGGAAGAAAAAAAAGGAGCTGGTACTGAGATGGGTCAATAGAAAGTAAATGTCCAGAAGAGAATGAGGGCAACATATGTACAAACATGCCTGATTCAATTGATGTATGGATTGTGATAAGAGTTGTACCAGCCCCCAATAAAATGATTTTTTTTTTAAGTACAAAAGTGACGTTAGAAAAAACAAGTTGGTGTTTCCAATCTCTTGGCAAGGAATGAAGGTATCAATTTAAGGAATTGATATCTTGTGCCTTTGAGAGTCTACGGAAAGGCTTTTCATTTACAGTGTCGTAAGTTGTGCTCTTTCACTATCTTTGAACTCCTGACCCCAAAAAGCTCAGCTTTAACACAAAGTGTCATAACCATGGTAAACTTTGCTGAAGATTTCCTTGGAAAGAGAGGAGGGGTTTACACTGCACACCACACAAAGAAGCCCTCGCGATCAGATTCCTTTTCTCCGCAAATTCCTCTAGGGCTGCCTCACTAGCAGGCACTCCATTCTCTTCTTATCGGGCCACTTCCCCTGCATAGGGCCCGGCCTGAGGATCCTATCTGTCTTATTTCTGGATAGTCTCTTCCTCGTGACCACGACACGCTCAACACCCACTTGGTAATCATCACCATCTCATCAGGTTTTTCTGCAGAGCAATTTTACTCTTTCTGGGTTCTCCAAACTGACATATCCATTGCTAGATCCTCAACAGAAAAGCTAATTTCTGTTACAAGAGAACAACAACCCAGTACCAGAGTGAGGAACATTCCATTCTGTAAATAGTGGGATGTGTTACCTTGGGAAATTCATTTAACTACATTCTACCTCAGTTCCCTTATGTAAAAAAATGGGAATAGTAACCCCATAAAGTGTTGCAAGTTAATTATGTAAAGTCCTTAGAGTAATTAGCACAGAAAAACAAACACTCAACTGCTTTTAGTAGTTACGACTACAAAGTAAGAAAAGATTATCAGTGTCCACAAAAATTATTATCAAAAATAAAATATTCTGTAAAAGTATCCTGATCGTGGGACAAGAGGAAAGTAAAAGGAAATAGAGGAAAGAAGTAGGAGGCAAAGGGCATTTATAGAGGTCTAAAAACAGGTATGTACATATGTAAATATAGTTATATGATGATGGGGAAGTAGATCTACATGCATATATTTATAGGTTATTATTAAGGCAGGAGAAGGACATTGGGCCTCCACTCAAGTACTTCCTCAATACAAGAACACTTTGTTCTATTAAATTGGCATTCCATGATGCACACCTTCCCTACACGATCACTGAAGACAAATGTGTGCATAAGCAAATGTGGTGAAGAAAACTGATGGTGCCTGGCTATCAAAAGATATAGCATCTGGGGTCTTAACGGGTTGAAGGTAAACAAGTGGCCATCTAGCTCAGAGGCAACAAAGCCTACATGGAAGAAACACAACAGCCTGTGTGACCACAAGCTGTCGAAGGGATAAGGTATCAGGCATCAAAGAACAAAAAACATATCATTGTAAATGAGAGGGAGTGCAGATTGGGGACCCAAACCCCATCTGTAGGTAATGGACATTCCTTTACAGAAGGGTCACAGGGAGGAGACGAGCCAGTCAGGGTGCAGTGTAGCAACAAAGAAACATGAAACTTTAATTCTTCAATGCTTCCTCCTCCTCACTATCATGATCCCAAATCTACCTTAAAAATCTGGCTAGACCAGAGAATGTACACTGGTACAGATAAGAACCAGAAACACAGGGAATCCAGGACAGATGATCCCTTCAGGCCCAGTGCTGAGAGTGGCGATACCGGAGGGTGGAGGGAAGGTGGAGTAGAAAGGGGGAACTGATTATAAGGATCTACTTATAACCTCCTCCCTGGGGGACGGACAACAGGAAAGGAAAGTGGGTGAAGGGAGGGAGACGTTGGACGGTGTAAGTCCTGACAAAAAAATAATTTATAAATTATCAAGGGTTCATGAGGACAGTCTATTGTAATAGTCCAGTCATTATTATATAAAATGTTCAGTTATGATAGAGTCCCAGAGTGTCCTTTAGACAGCATCAGCAATGGAAGAAATATCTCAGGAATCTGCGAAGTCTTCTTGACGTTTTGAATAACTTTAGTAGCAGGACAGGGTCAGTCGCTTGGGTCTTGCTGGCTGAAGAGCAATCCACCTTTCCTTTGCCTGTGAAAACATAAACAAGTAGTCCCTCTCTTGGAAGTGTCAGCGACTGGGAAACAGACCATGGCTAAGGTTTTGTGGTTCCTTCATGTTCTTCATCTTTCTCCGAACATCATTGCATCCTTCTAAGGGGAGCCCATCAGCTTTATTCTGCAAAAACATAAATGGATAGGCCTTTCTCCAGGTGACAAATGGACCTGGATCGCAAACCCGATTTCCATCTTCCTGGGACTTCTTAGGATCAGCCTTTTCTGCAAATTGAAAATGTATTTATCTGCCCTAATTTTGTTACAAGTTTTTAGTAAGGAGAGACATTTTTTGGTTAAAATGATTAAATGAACTGTGTCACACATAAGATTCCTCTTCTCCCCCTTCTGTTTTAACAATGTAGAGTTTAAAGCACTGCTAGCAATCTCAGTTAACTTGCTTGGTTCTGACCAGTACAATTACTTAGATACAGTTCATTGTTATGTAAATTTAGGCTCCCAGCTCTCAGAGAATTGAGAGAGCTAGCTAATTGTGAGAACTTCTTACCACACTCAGGATGATTTGAAAGACTGAAAAGATTCTAATAAATGTGTTCAGCTGTTCTTGAAGTAACTTACCAAACAGATATTTCTCTAAGTTTACCAAGGTTACAGGTTCAATTAAGCTATATTGCTCTTCAGGCTTTTTACACTGTATAATTTTACAATCTTGAAATATTCTGTCTTGGTTAACTTTTCTCATTCCCTCCATGGTGGATTGAGGGGATGTTAATAGGTGGGTCTTAGGCCCTCCTGAATGCCCTAAGGAAATGACCCCATATCCAGAATTTAAAAACTTTCCCCCTCCAATTTCTAATTCCATGTGGGGGCACTGTTGTTTCCCCACAACAACATTCCAAAAGACCCCTTGATTTAAAGGGTGGTCAGACTTCTCAAGTACTCTTTCCTGATAGGTATAAGTTTTTACTCTAGAAATGCAAGAAAGCAAAAATTGGCTTAAGCGATCTTCCTTCTTTATAAACCATGGTATTTCAGATGTTATCACTGTCCTAAGTTCTTCTTCATAACCCTGATCAATAATTCCAGCAACAATCTGAACACATGGAGAATTTAGGTTGGACTTTCCTAATGAACATCCTATAGTTCTTTTAGGTAGCGGACGCCAGTTACTGCTCTTAATAATTTCTGATTTAATCACAGCTTTTGGCTTTTCCTCACAAGTCTGTTCAACACCAGTATCAATTTGAATCCCTTGACTATTTAGGTTAAATATTCCTGATAGAAACTGTATTACTCTCTCAATAACAGGCTCCTGCTTTTTAGAATCAAACTGTTTTGAGGGTTTCTGAACCTTTACTTGGTTAATTAAACTTACTTCAGCGAGGACAGAGGCGGGGCTTTTGCAAGTTTGGCTAGGTCTGGTCTCCTGGTGTGAAGTTGGGGGATACCTGTGATCGCTGCTGTTCAAAGATTCTTTTGCTGGGTTCGGCAAAGGCTTTTCCTTCTAAGCTCTGCTGGGCGGGGCCTGGATCCAGCTCCTTCCTCTACTACCTGCACTCCGTTCAAAGGGGCTTGGAGCAGGCCCTGCTTCATGTTTTTTGGCTGGGCGTTACTTGCCGGGTAAATGTCCTCTATTAGTAACCTTTGAATGACAATGCTCTGCCCAGTGACTACCTCTATGGCCGCAGGGGCAAAGTCCAGGTTCCTTGGACTCTTTCCCCCGGTCTTTTCCACTGTGAATTGTCCTGTTCTTTTGCAATATCTGCCTGCAGTCCCTCTGATAATGTCCTTCTGCTCCACATGTAAAGCATCTCCCTTTAGGTCTGGCGTAGCTTGCCAAAGCAGCAGCCATGAGGTTGCCCTGTGCTCACCTGACCCTACATCCCTGCATATCCTGATATAATCTAACAGCATGCTCTGTTCCCTGAAAGGGCATATGGCATCTTGACATGATGTATTCGAGTTCTCAAATGCTAATGTAATAAGATTATCCACTGCCCCTTTGTCTGCCACATTCTTGTGGACAGCATCCTGCATCCTGGATATAAAATCTATATAAGGCTCATCATTCCTTTGCTTCACTGTCATGTAACTTGGCCCTCTGCTCCCTGATGGGATTATTTTCTCCCAGGCCTTTAGATAGACTTCTCATACTTGGGTGGAAGTCTGCTTATCAAAGTTTAATTGTGACTCAATAATCTCCTAGCAGCTGTTCTGCACTCTTGCATGCTCGTGCAAGCGCTGCTTCATTCCATAGCATCTGATATTGCAAAGATTCTGAAGGGGAAGGCACGCTTTCATCAGTGCCTTCCAGTCAGTCGTGATCCAATATTCCATTTCCAGCAGACAATTTTACCATACTAATTACAAATGGAAAATCTGGACCATAACTAGAAACTGCTTGTTTGAGATCTTTCAGTAGCTTAAAGGGAAAGGGAGTATATCGCCTTTCTTGATTCACTTCGGGGTGCTGCTCATCAGGCTCCTGGTCTATAATTCTAAGAGGAGAGGCCATTCTGGATTCTAAATGTGCTTCTTGAGCTATACTCTTCTACACTGTGACAGTGAAGGTGCCTCCCTACTCCCTGACTCTTTGCCTCTCACTTTCCCAGCCTCACCTTCTGTGTTAAATCTCTCCGTTTGCATTCCTCTGGATCTGATCTCATCTCTCCCTCCAGCTCTGGCTTGCTTGATAGTATTGTGATTCCCTGTGCTTATACTCTGGCAGGGCAGATGCTTCTAGTCTGTTATCTCTTTAAGGTCTCCCTCGCTCCCCCCACCCCCCCCCCCCCCCCCCCCCGGCCTGGCAGAGACTGCTCTGGGTCCCGCAAGGATCTCTCTCCCAAGTTTTCCTCCGGAAGACCAGCCAAGCCAAGCCCCCTCTCCCTCCCGGTTTCTGCCTTCTCAAGGATTCCCGGGGAAGGCGTGGTGAACGACCCCAGGTCACTCCCATTGGCTGAATTGCAGTCACCTGGCCCAGGTGGACTGCTCCAGGTGTAACGCCCATCCGAGCCCACCGGCGGGAAAATCCAGCTTTGTCCTATGCTGGCTCTCCTGGGCATGCGTAAATGGACTTCCCATCCCTGATGCTAACTACCTAACATCTCCTTCTAACTCAGACTTCATTTTCTCAGCTGTGCCTAAAATTTTCTCATCTGCCTGATACTCATTCTGCCTGCTTCTCACCTGAGTTAAGCCTGTGTAGCTTAGAGTCTTCTCACTGCTCTGCTGGTCTTGCTCCTTTGCTCTTTCACCCTGCAGGGGCTCCAACACGGTTTTAATCTGCACCCACAGGACCCAGGTCTCCATGGGTATGCTCTGTCCTTCCCTGTGGGCTTTTCTTAAGTTAATGGCTACCTTATCCCAGATCTCGATATCAAAGCTACCTGACTCCGGAAAAGGATTAAATTTCTTTACCACTTGAAGAAACTATTTCATTCTCTTATTCGTTACCACTACATTTTGCTTCTTCAAGAGGTGGCAAAGTGTGATACCATACTCGTGTATCCTTGCTTTTTGCCTGACCCATATCTTACTCGAAGTAAAAACACACTTAAAAAAATAAACTCAAAAAAATGTTTTCTGATTCACCCTCTCTGTCCAATGAGGCTTCACAATTGCTACATGGGATATAACTCAAAAGAGTTCTTTTCCTACAAGACCACACATTATGAGCACCATATGTGAGGGAACCAGCCCCTAACACATTATCATGGGTCCGTTAGGTTCAATTGTACAGCGATAATAAATAAAGATTAAAGTCAAGTCATTGAGAACATGAGAGATAGAAGAGAGATTGAAATAATGGAGTTAGACACATTTCATGGTAGCATGCTCACCTCCTGGATGGCCATGATCTTACCAGCCAGGTCCATGCACAGTATGAGCCGAGGTGAGGTGGGTAGAGACTGCTGGTCAGCCCAACATTATTGCAAACCAAGGCTTATATCTACTTAAGGGGCATGATTACAGGTAACCACACATATCACAGGAAGGGGCTGTACAATAGGCATAGACTAACAGGAAGGGGATGAGCTAGGGGTGTGCACATGATGGGAAGGGGAGGGACTAAGGGTATACATGTGACAAGAAGGGCAGACCCAAGATTCATGATGGCAGCCTAACCTTGGTCACCCTTGGGTGGGCTTGACCTCTCAGGGAAACAATTTACTACTATCCTTATCAGAGGAGAGTGGGTCCTATTTGTTGTGGGATAAACAGTGGTGTCTGCTTGCTCTAGATGGCTGATAACCCTTAGGGAGAATAACCCCTGATCTACTTCTGTTGACCCCAGAATGGATAGTCATCTGCCATGTGTAGCAAGCAGCTAGGTTTGGGATATATTTGGGGGAGACAACTTGGGAGAAATCGTTCTGTTTCCCTCAGCATACCAGCCCAGTCCAACTCAAGTCCTTAAGTCAGATACGAGTTCATATACCCCCTCGTCATATTCATGTAGCCCCATGCAATGACACATAATACAGGAAGATCACAGGCTGCTGGGTGCAGGGTCGTGTGGATCCAAGGTCAGTGGACACATGGCAGGGAACCAGCAGCTGTCAGTGTGGGTGGCAGAGTCGCAGCAAGCAGGAAGGCAAAGGGAGTGTTCCAGTTCCACCCCGTTATTAGAAGACCATGCTCCCCAGCAGACAGCATCAGGCTGTAACCTGACCTGTAGGAGTCCACTCCTAGAGTTTTATACATCTTCAAGTTGACACAACACCTTCTAACCACCACAGAAACTATCTCTATGGGATCACACTTACAGATGAGATAGAGAACTTCGTAATTTACAAGATGAGATAGAGAACTTTGGAAGCCCGTGAGTTTGCTGAGGGAGGAACCATGCAGAGGCAGAGGGTGAAATGGTTGCACGACTCAATAAACGCAACCAAGGCTTCTGGAAACTCGATTAGGGGTGTGTTTTGCTGTGTATTGTCTCAAGAAAAACAGCAAAACCAAACACGCAAACATTCTTGTCAATGCGTTGCATTTAAAGCAGTAGTTTGATAACATCGCTTGGCAGTCTATTAAATTGTAAACAGTTAATCCTGTGTGGAGCTGAATGACCTTGTATGTCTTTTTACTGCAAACAAAGTTTAGTTGAATAATGGAAACTGATAGACCTTGAATCAGGTTGTTGGCTCTGTTACTTGCAGCTTGTAATCTTCCACAAATTATGTAACCCCTTTGGGTTTCAGCTAGCCCATCTGTCAATTTGAGTTTTGTGGTAAGTTAAGCCATTTAATCAAGGTAACACATGCCAAGAATTCAGCAGCAATTAGGACAGCCTGTTCTTATTGATTACGCAAACCCATGTTGTGTCAGTCTGGGTAAACTAGGGAAACAAATCCACAGAAGCTCATATGTATAAGAGAGAGTTTTATGTAAAGGGTAAGTGTACATTAAGAAAGCATCCCAACCCAGTGCTGTCCAAGTCCATAAGTCCAACATTAGCCCATATGTCTGCCACCAAACAACAAAGTCCTCCTCCATCTCACAAAACACACACCATGATGCCAACTGCAGGAGGAAAGCCGAATCAGTTAGCGTGTAAGCATCTCAGTGCTAGCAGGGGTCTCCACATGGCTGCTCCAGCACCCAGGGCTGCATTGGGGTAGGTCCATGTGGCTTTTCCTCAGGGATATCTTGCAGGAAGTGAGCCTTGCCAGCTGAATCAGGGAACTGGCTAAGGCAGCTGCACCCTGGTCTGACCATTACAAAGCAAGAGACCCAAGAACTAGAAAGGTGAAGTTTACTGAGCCATTTATCGTTCTGCCTTTTAATTAACCCCACATGTGTTTATTGGCCAGGTTGACACAATAAACTTTAACTATCTCACCATGTCCAACCAGTCCACTCTGACTGGTAGCAACCTATAGGGCAAAGTACATCTGCCCCTTTGGGTTTCTGAGACTGTAACTGTACAGGAGCATAAAGCCTCATCATTCTCCCGAGTGGTTGGTAGGTTTGAACCTTGGACCTTGTGGTTAGCAGTTCCAATATTTACCTGGCAACACCACCAGAGGCTCTTACTGGTTAGCAGATGAAAAACAATCAATTTAAAATGAGACAGATTCTGTCCTGCTGCATTCAAATAATTCATTTTTTCTTCTTCTTTCTTTCTGCCTTAAACAGCATCCAACATCTAAAACGACCATCAGAACGCTAAGAGAGAGTAGATGAAGTTTTCTGTAAGGAAGCTTTCAAATGATTATTTGCACGTGGGTGGGGAGAGTGGAGCCTCCATGTTAAGGGTGGAGAGGCAGGAGTCTGGTCTCTGTAAATTCCAAGAGGAACCTTCTGGAACTGGGCAGCTGTGGGCATCCTGATGGCACAGTGGTTCAAAGCTCAGCTGCTAACAGAAAGGTCACCAGAGAAAGACATCTGCATTTGTAAAGTTTTGCAGCCCCGAAAATCCTAGGGCTGTGGTTCTCAACCTGTGGGTCGTGACCCCTTGGGAGTTAAATGACCCTTTCACAGGGGTCGCCTGATTCATAATTACAAATTTACAAAATTACAGTTATGAAATAACAACAAAAATAATTTTATGGTTGGGGGGTCACCACAGCGGCATTAGGGAGATGGAGAACCACTGCCCTAGGGGGTTGTCCTACTCCATCCTATGAGGGGACACAAAAAACTCCCCCCAAAATGGAATTGCACTGGGCGGAGCTCTCTTAGTATGCATTTTCCCCACTAGGCGTGCATTAACTCACTCTGAGTTAGTGCACCCAGTAGCGCCACTTGGGAAGGTTCTCTCTGGCCACAGTGAATTTTTTGTGAAAGCAGTTTCTTTTGAACCTCGTTTTCGTGATGGGTGATTTGTTTCCTGCTTGGAAAAAATGCTGCAGAAACTGTTGTTATATTGAACACAGCTTATGAGGACAGTGCTATGGGAAAAACTCAAGTGTCCAAGTAGTTTTCTCATTTCAAAAATGGTGAAATGTTGATTGATGACAAACCTCGTTCTGGACATCTGTCAACTTCCTGAACGGATGAAAATGTCCACTTGGAGTTAGTTCCACCAGGTCAGACTGGTAATCAAGCTTTCTATTTAGAGGGTCTGAAAAAGAGCATAACAGTGTGTGACAAAAAAAGGCCTGATGAGAATGATGACAACAAAGGTACTTATGTTCTTGACACAATGGATGGATGTATGGATTGTGATAAGAATTGTACGAGTCCCCAGTAAGATGATTTTTTTTTTTTTAAAAGGCCCGATTTGTAGCAAACTAAACTGGTTTTGCCACCAGGGCAAATATGCTCACACAGCCATCTCAGTATCACCTGACCTCATTCCCCATGCAATTTTGTGTTGTTTTCACAAATGAAGAGGCACATAAAAGGACAGCAATTTGATGACACAGAAGAGGTGAAGGAAAAAACAAGGGAGGTGCTGTCAGCCATCCAAACAAATGAGTTTGATAAATGTTTCCAAGAATGGAATTACAGATTTGACAAATGTATTATGCACAAAGGAGAGTACTTTTAAGGTGGTAAGGTTTAGTTATTTATTTAAACACAGCTTGGCGGGGGGTTGGGTTTTTTGGAGGGGCTGTATGATTTTATGGGTGCAGATAGCATGAGCTCTCTTCCACGAAATGGCTGGTGACGGCGCTACCAGCAACTCCTCAAGGCCATTTTTTCTCTCAGCAAAAAACCCTGCTGCCGTCCAAAAGATGCAATTCCTATCTGCACCCATAAAATCATACAGCTTTAGAAACCCGATGTAAGGTTCCAGTGAGTTAGAATCCTCTCCATGATCCTGGGCTTTTCAGGGGGTTGAAGAGTTGCTTCATGAAACCACCAGATGGCAGGCTAACACTACACAACACTTGGGTTTTGTGGCACCAACTGCATCGAGCAGTGCCTTCCTGGAGACTTGCCATACTCCTTAGTCCTGTCTCTGGCTCCATCTCTCAGTGATGTTTGCAGTGGATGACTTAATACGGCCCTTCTAGCTTTGTGATGTTGTTAGGTGCCTGAGTCCGTTCCAAATTATTGCAACCCGATGTGAAACAGAACATTTCCAGGTTCTATTCAATCCTCAACAACGATGCTTGAGGTCACGGTCGAAGTCACGGTGTCCCTTTGTCTCATTGAGGGTCTCCCTCTGTGGCGTTGACCCTCTACTTAACAAAGTATGCTGTCCGTTTCCAGGGCCAGTCCTCCCTGCTGACAGGTTCAAAGAACCTGAGATGAAGTCCTGCCATCCTCACGTTCAAGGAACATATTGGTTGTATTTCTTCCCGGGTAGGTTTGCTTGTTCTTCTGGAAGTCCGTAGGATATTCAATATTTGCCAACATGAGAAGTCAAAGACAAATCTTTCTGAGGTCGTCTTTATTCGCTGGCTTCACATTCATATGTAGTGATTAAAAGGAGCCTGGCTTTGACTTCTTGTGAGACATCCCTGAGGAGAAGCCACGTGGACCTTCTCTGATGCAGCCCTGGGTGCTGGAGAAGCCACGTGGAGACCCCTGCCAGTGCTGAGATGCTTACAACGCCACTGGATCTAAAGACTTTCTACCCACTGGCCTGTGATTGTCCCGCTTTCGGCATTTTTGCATGTGTTTCATGAATCTGAAGAGGACTTTATGGATTAGTATCGCACATATGGCTAATATTGGACTTATGAGCTTGGACTGGACTGGGTTGGGATGCTTTCTTAATGTACAATTACTCTCTATATAAAACTCTCTCCACACTGCACTCGCCCGCCACACTCTCCTCTACCTTCTCCGCTCGCCTGCCCGTCCTCGCCCACCATGGCCACCATTGAGCAGTTCGTGGGAAGATGGCACCTGGTGGACAGCAAAGGCTTTGATGAATACATGAAGGAACTAGGAGTGGGAATGGGTCTTCGAAAAATGGGGGCGATGGCCAAGCCTGACTGTGTCATCACTTGTGATGGCAAAGCCCTCACCGTGAAAACGGAGAGCACTTCGAAAACCACACAGCTTTTTTGTAACCTGGGAGAGAAGTTTGAAGAAACCACAGCTGACGGCAGAAAAACTCAGAGTGTCTGCAGCTTCACAGATGGTGTTTTGGTCTAACACCAGGATTGGGATGGGAAGGAGAGCACAATAACCAGAAAATTGGAAAATGGAAAATTAGTGGTGGAATGCGTTATGAACAATGTCACCTGTACTCGGACCTATGAAAAAGTAGAATAAAAATTCCATCATCACTTGGACAAGAATTAGCTGTGAGAAGGAACAAGCACAGTTCAATGAGTTCCATACTGTTTTGTTGTTGTGATTATATTTCATTACTTTGATCACACACAGTTTTACATGCAACTATTTCCAAGTGTTGACTTGATTAGGATCATCCCTTTGATGAATAAATGAATGTGTTTGTGTTAAAAAAAAACACCAAAAAGCAAAACTCTCTCTTATACAATATATATATAGATCCTGGCTTGGGTCATGCACCCTTTTGTCCTCAAAGTGAAATCTTTGCTCTTTAATACTTAAAAAAGTTCTTTTTATTTTTTTCTTTCAAAACTATTTTATTGGGGGCTAATACAGACATATCATTCCATCATCACAACAATTGCTACTGCAATCCATTTTAAAACACTCTCTACCTTCTCTAACTCCTTGATATCAGCTCCCCTTTTCCCTTCCTCCCCACTCCACCCCCAGGCACCTTTATCCTGTTTCTATAGCTTCATCAATCATGGGCTTTATATACTAAAAAAAACAGAAAAATATATTAACAAAAATTCAAGAGGGCTTCCTTCAATGATAAAATACATCAGAGATAAACCCCAATATGAAAAAAAAAAAAAAGAACCCAAACCAAAAATAAACCACAGAAAATGTTGAAAACCAGATCAGGCTCAACGTGTAGCAGAGGAGGAAATCACCTGACAAGGTTTTAACCGTCCAATTCAGGCATATCATTTTGATATCCTAGTCATCTCTCCAGTGCACTCATTTTGGGAGCCAGCTTCTTCCATGGCTCCATGATGAACAGCAGAAAATCACTGGAGGCTTGTTTCCTGTGACAATCTCACAACTGTATCTTGGCTTCCACTGTCATCCATAGCCTTCTGCAAACCAGAACTGTTCAATTTTTG
Source organism: Tenrec ecaudatus (assembly GCF_050624435.1). Taxonomy (NCBI): domain Eukaryota; kingdom Metazoa; phylum Chordata; class Mammalia; order Afrosoricida; family Tenrecidae; genus Tenrec; species Tenrec ecaudatus. Next base: position 34,197,933 of record NC_134543.1, read on the forward strand.
CCTCTGATACGATGCCCTTCTTTAGCTTCGGATTGTATTATTTACAATCATTGGATCACACGGGCAGGTGTGAAATTTAGTTGACCTCCCACTTGGATGGCCGCTTGTTTGGAAACAGGCCTTTAAGACCCCAGACACTATTCTCTCTGATAGCCGGGTACCATCTAATTCCTTCACCACACTTTGCTACAGCACCCATCTCTTCTTTGTTCCCTTCCTGAGGATGAGTATCGAGCAGGGCCATGATGTAAGAACTCCCAAACTAAAGAGATCTTTGGTAGCAGATTTGCCAAATGCAATATGCCATTTGCTTTCTTTAACTGCTTTTTGCATGGCCATCGATTGCGTAGCCACATACAATGAAGTCCTTGACAACTTTAATCTTTTCTGTTTCCCATGGTGTCTTTCATTAGACTCTTTGTGAGGATTTTTGTTTTCTTAACATTGAGATATAGTCCCTACTAAAATCTTTGATCTTCATCAGTAACTGCTTTTAGCCCTCTTCACTTTCAGCAAGCACGGTTATGTCATCTGCACATTGTTTTGTCGTGGTTAGGTACCATCGAGCCAGTTCCCACCCATCGTGACACTACAGAATGAAGCATTGCCCCGTCCTGCACCATCCTCTCAAGTATTCTCACACCAAGGCCCATTGTCGCCGCCACTGGGTCAATCCATCTCCACGAAGGTCTTCCTCCTTTTTCACTGACCCTCCATCTCCCCAAACATGATGCTCTTCTCCAAGGACCGGTCTCTCCAGACAACATATCCAACGTATGTAAGATGAAGTCCTGTCAGCCTCGCCCCTAAGGAACAATCTGGCAGCCCCTTTTCCCAAGACAGATTTATTTGTCCTCTTGGCAGGAACCCCACGCATAGCACGGAAACATCTGCAGATAGAAGGCAGTTACTGATCCTTCCGCCAATCCGGTTGCCACGTTCTTCAAATCAGTTTTGTGATGTGTTGCTGTGCACAAAAAGTACCCCTGGAGACCTGGGATCAGAGCTCTGCGAGGCACACTGGTCACAGTGGGACAGAAGTTCTCCAGAGAGAGATTACCCTGAATGGAAACATTTTCACTAAGACTATTCCTGGTGGAAGTGACTTGAGTAGACCCCTTATTATGGGAATAACTGCTGGTTGGTTTTGTTTCTTTGTTTGGATCTCACCTAGTGAGCTTGTAAGGAAAGGCACCAAATGCCTGCCTGCAGCAAGAATTTAGCTCCTGAATCCAATAAGATATCAGGAAGTCAAAAGATCTATGGATACACTTCAGCAGAAAAAAGATGCCAAGAATTAACTATTTACTTAACAACTGTTTATTGGGGGACGGGGGGGAGGGATTTGTTCTTCAGAAAGTTCGTGTGAAAATGGAATGAAAAAATCATGGAATTTTTTTCTGTGAACCTTTCCCCCGGAAACTTGTTAGTGTCAGTGACCTGGGGGTTACATATCAGATCACCACTTTGCATTTAGCAATTTAATCAACTTATCAAACTTCCCAATGGCTCGCCCTTTTTGACTCATACACTCCCCGCCTCCACCAGCCCCCTTCCTCCGGTAGTATGTAATCTTCCCCGTTCACCAAAGTGGACGCCTGTCTACGCCCCAGCATATTGCTCCCCACCCCTTCCTACCGTTCCTAACCCTGGTGACCATCTAAGCCCTTTTCTTTTGGTAGGAAAATCGCTTCCTGGATTTTAAAAAAATAACAGTGGCCTCTGACAACATTGCGTTTGATGGATGGCCCCCAGCAGAATGGCCTCTAAATGCAGCCGCCCTGCCGCGGGGTTTCCGTTTCTTCGCTTTTCGTTAACGATCTGTGGGGCTCCATTGTGTGCCTGGACTGACACCTGTTTTCTAGAGCCTTTCCTCAGGGCGCACTGAGGCTGTTCCCGTCTTCTGCTCCTGGGAACAGCGCTGCCCTAGGTGAGTGAGCTTGAATCCGTGCACACGACGTTCTTTACTCCCGGAGGGTCTGGTCTAAGTAGAAGGGTCACTAGGTCTTGACACACTCCTTTCCCCAGCAGTTTGAGGGACCACTACCCACTCCCCCAGGGAGTGCGCTGTCTCACAGCCCTCCAGCAGGGTACACTGCTTTAATCTCTTCACACCCTCTCCAGCATGCTGTTTTCTGCCTTTTCTGAATGAGGCTATTAATTCTGGGGGGAAGTGGCATGCCATCATTGTTTTGATTTGCATTTCTTGGAGGACTAGTGTTGACGGACTAAATGTCTGCTTTGGTAAACTGTGTTTTCTTGTCCTCTGCCCATTTTTTAAATTGGGTTATTTGTACATGAACTCTTTGAAGCTCCCCCATCTAAGGTGTCTGCTACCTTGTCAAAATGTGACACAATTCTCCTTCATTTGTCATTTCTGGTACGGGAGGTCATACAGTGATCTGATTCAAACTGGCCCATTCCAATCCACCGCGACTTTCTAATTGCTGCGATATTGATCTTTTTTCATTCTGTTTCATGAACGTGGGTTCGGAACACCGACCTTTCAATCGACCACGGAGTACTTCAGCAGTGCACCAACAGGGATTGTCCCTGTAAAGGTTACAGCCTCAGAACCTTTTTCGGCAGTTCTACTCTGGCTGATAGGATTGCCGGGACCCAACAGCAGTAGACAGTTCATACCAGGTAACTGTTTCCCATTTGGAATACAGCACTGGGAAAGCACAAGAAGAGCTGTCTGCAGGTCAAGATGGAATGGATCCCTCTCAAACAACCAGGAGAAAACATCAAGATGTCCGGGCGCCCTGCCACGAAGCCCCCAGGTGTCCCCAGACCCCAGAAAGGGAGCCTCTAGGTGGTCCTACACCTCAACAAGGAGGCCCCTGGCAGGTTTCTGCCCTGAAAGTAAGCCCACAACTTTCTCCATGACCTGGACAAACAAAGCCAACCACTCTTACACAACCCAGCCGTCATAACACTAACAGCTGGACACACACACACCACACGAAAGACAAGAGAGACAAGCACAGGCAATTAACAACACCCAGATGCAGAGGAATATTCTAAAGAAAAGGCCCTGGAACTACTACTATTCCAAAGAACGATGTTTAAGTACTTTCAATGAAGGGAGGAAATTTTTTAGAAAACCATGGAAAGAATAGAAAAATTAGAAACCACACACCAAATAGAATTTGGAAAGCTAAGTAAGAAGATAACAGAATTAGTTGTTGTTGTTGTTGTTGTTGCAAGGCACCATCAAATTGGTTCCAAACTCATAGTGGCTCTATGTGCAACAGAAACACCAGCCAGTTCTACCCCATCCTCACCATTGCTCACAATTGTGTGAGCCCATTGTTGAAGCCACTGTATCAACCCATCTTATCAAGGGCCTTCCTTGATCTTGCTGCCCCTCCACTTTACAAAGCACGTTGTCTCTTTCCTGGGACAGGTCTCTCCTGTGACAAGTCTGAAGCATGCGAGATGAAGTCTCACCATCCTGGATTCTAAGTATTCTAGCTGCATTTCTTCCAAGATAGATTTATTGGTTCTTCACCAGTACAATTAAAATGCATAGGTTCTTCTTCTGTCTACCTTATTCAGTATCCAACTTTCTCATGTCTATGAGGCCATTGAAAATACCACCGTGACCTATAAATATAGACACATAGATCTATTTCCCCATCCTCCTATATATATTTGCATGTACATGTCTTTGTCTAGACCTCCATGAATGCCCTTTGACTCCTAGCTCTTTCCTCCATCTCCCTTGACTTTCCTCCTGCCCTACTACCATGCTTCATCGCCACCTGGGCTAGAGTATACCTCTTCTCTAAGCAACCTTACCCTTGATCATTTCCCACCATGCCTGCCACTCCCCCTTCTCTACCATTTGGGGTCCCATGTTTTTCCCTTGTCCCTGGGTTTGTTAACACCACTTCCTTACCCCCCCTACCCCCCCACCCCAAGTCCCCCCAGAACTGTCGGTCCCGTTGTTTTTCCTCCAGATAGTTCATCCAGCCTGTCCTATTCAGACAGACCTGTGGAGTCACTAACATGCACGAAAACTAGACAGAGGAAAACAAAGCAACAGTAGACAACCTGACAACAAAACAACAAAAACAAACCACTGACAAAGAACAGAACAAAACCGTTCACAAGAGAAAAGCTTGTAGTTAGTTCAGGGATCGTTTGCTGGCCCTTAGGAGCGTTTTCCAGTCCAGTCTGTTGGGGCACCACGCCCTGGCCCCAAAGTCCACTTTCAGCATTCCCTGGGGACCTTGCCACTCCATTCCCTTGCTGTTCCGCTGCACTCCCCCAGTGATTTGCCTCGGTGTGGTGGGATCAGGTCAGGTGCAATTCCCACACTGTGTCTCCGGTGCTGTCCCCTGTATCGCCCTTAGTCACTGAGGGGCATCATGTCTCATAGTGAGGCCAGCCATGTTGTTCTCTCTGTGGACTGGCTGCTCTACTCAGGAACATCATCCTCACGGCCTGGTGGGCCAGGCTGTGCTCCACTCTCTCCTCCTGCCCCTTCATCTGCTCCCGTGTGCTCTGATCAGATATGTTCATCTCCCGGAGCTGCAGAGTCAATGTCGTCCTTTGGAACAAATTCTTTTCGGGGGAGGGGCAGGAATCCACTTAATTTATGGTGCTGGGGCCAGCCTCCCAGACTTCTCCACCGGTTCCCTCCTCCACGCCGGGATATTGCATTCACACCTTGCGACACTGGGTTGAAGTCTGGTCCCACTTTCCCTGTGGAGATATAAACAATACCCTCCCTTGGGTGGATTAATGCCCCATGACCCCACTACCCTTTTCTTCCTTGTATTCATCCTTTTGTTTTCCTTTCCCCACCTCCTCCACCATTGTCTACCATGTACATCCCTGGTTTTGGTCTGGTCTCTTCCATACTACACCGTCTTCACCCCTAAAATGTTTGTATACAGTAGCTTTTTTCCCTATGCCACTTTTGCTTTTTTTTAAAAAAAAATTTTTTTTAAATTCTTACCTCAGCGGACTCATGTTGTACTTGTCCTTTTGTGCCTGACTTACTTCGCTTAGCATGATTTCCTCCAGTTCTTCCCATGCCGCTATGTGCCTCATACGTTCATCACTGCTTTTTAGTGATGCGTAGTATTCCATTGTATGTATATACCACAGTTTTTTAATCCAATCGTCAGTTGATGGAAATTTGGGTTGCTTCCAACTCCTTGCAATTGTGAACTGTGCCGCAATGAACATTGGAGCACAGATGTCTGGTCTTGGTTTGTTTCTTGCCTCTTCTGGGTATATTGATGTATGTATATGTATGAACTGTGAAAAGAATTGTATCAGCCCCAATAAATTGTTACAATTAAAAAAAATTAAAAAAAGAAAATACCACTGTGGCTCGGGTCAGGCACACCTCAGTCCTCAAAGTCGTCACCTCCTTACTCTGCGACTCTCTCAAGAGGTCTTGTGCAGCAGATCTACCCAACGCAGTGCATCCTGTGATGTCTTGACTGCTGCTTCAAGGAACATTGATTGTGGATCCAAGCAAGGCACATCTTCGACAACTTAAGTCTTTTCCCTGTATATTATGATGTTATGATAATATCATGTTGTAACTCTTGGTCCAGTGATTAGGAATTTGGTTTCTTGACATTGAGTTGTAATTCATACTGAAGGCTGCAATCCTTGTTATCAGCGGGCGCTTCAAGTCCTGCTCGCTTTCAACAAGCAAAGTTGTGTCATCTGCATATCACAGGGTGTTAATAGCCTTCCTCCCATCCTAATACTGCATTCTTCTTCATATTATCAGCTTCTCTGATTGTTTTCTCAGGATATAGATTATCTTTGTATTGTCTTCAGAATGGTTTGGAATGCTTCCTTCGGTACCACTGGTTCTTGGTCATCTGCTACCTCTTGAAATGATTGAATGTTGACTGGTTCTTTTGGTCCCGTGACTGTGTGTTCTGTCCATGTGATGTGATGCTTCCTGCGTCATTCACAAGTCTGCCCATGGAATCTTGCAATGCTGTAAATCCAGGCTTGCCTTTATTCTCTACTTCTTTTAGTTTCAGACACGCAAAGAGTGTCCTTCCTTTGTGATTTTCTAACTCTAGGCCTTTGTACATCCCATTGTAAAAGTTACTTTGTCTTCTCAAGCTTCCTTTGACATTTTTTTCTTTCATTAAAAAAAAATCATTTTATTAGGGGCTCATGCAACTTAAAAAAATCATTTTATTAGGGGCTTATCACAATCCATACATACATCAATTATATAAAGCACATTTGTACATTCATTGTCCTCGTCATTCTCAAAACATTTGCTCTCCACTTAAGCCTCTGGCATCAGCTCCTCATTTTTCCCCCTCCCTCCCCGCTCTCCCTCCCTCATGAGCCCTTGATAATTTATAAACTATTATTTTGTCACATCTTGCCCTGTCCGATGTCTCCCTTCACCCACTTTTCTGTTGTCCGTCCCCCAGGGAGGAGGTTATGTAGATCCTTGTAATCGGTTCCTGCTACACAAGACCTCTGTAGACTAGTGAAGAGCAAGGATGTTACTTTGAGGACTAAGGTGAGCCTGGTCCAAGCCGTGCTATTTTCCGTTGCCTCATACGCATGTGAAAGTTGGACACTGAATAAGGACGACCAAAGAAGAATGGATGCTTTTGCGTTGTGGTGCTGGGGAAGAATATGGAAGGTATCATGGACTGTCAAAAGGACAAATTGATCTGTCTTGAAAGAAGTAAGGCCAGAATGCTCCTTAGAGACAAGGATGGCAGGACTTCATCTCATGTGCTTTGGACATGTTATCAGGAAAGCCCATCCCCAAAGGTGGACATCATGCTTGGTAAATACTAGGGCAGTGAAAAAAGAGGAAAACTCCAAGATGGACTGACAGTGGCTGCATGGATGGGCTCACACATAAGATCACCTTGGCACAGTACCGGACAGTCTTCTATTCTGTTGTACGTGAGGTCACTATAGGTCACAGAACTGATTCAACAGCACTTAAAAAAGACAACCACCTTTGGGTGGAAGCATGGGAGGTTACCATTCAGAAACTTCAGGGTAGGCCTTAGTTAAGCAAGTATTTGAAGTACAGAAGTCAGCCAGGTGTATATATAGGGTCAATGAGTTCCAGCTAGTAGGGACAGCCAGCACAAAGGCCCTCCAGGGGGAGTGTGATTCGAAGTACAGATGGAGACTGATGGGATTTGAGCTAAGAACGAGGGAATGTAACAGGAGAGATGAAGAAATGTGTGGTAATTAGTTATTATGTCAACTAGACACTCATGGCTAGGGGTGGAGTTCAACCTGGCACTAAGGCACAGCCTGATCATGCCTGCTTGGGGGTGTTGCCTTCTTATAAAGAAGAACTAGACACTTCTCTCTCTCTTTGCTACTTCATCTTCTGCCTTGCTGGAGCGTCACTGGGTCTGTGTCTGCCTCCAGGAGTGGCCCTGAGAGGGCCGCCCGACCCTGAGAGCTACCATGTTTCCTTTGACCTTGGATCCAGATGACTTTGCACCCACCAACCTGTGATCTGCTGCATCTTTTGGTGGCATTGGCCCGCAGCTATGTGAGTTTGAAGAGGGCTAGCATCCAACTTAGGGACTTGAGTTGGATTAGGCCAGAATGCTTCATTGATGTGAAGTTGCCTCTTAAGATAAAGTTCTTATACATACATGTGTGTCACTGGTTTGTTTCCCTAGACAACCCACCCTAACACAAAGTGAAATGGAAACATGGGGGTATTGAGCAGAATGGCAGGATCTGACTTTATAGATGCGTCTCTCTAGATGCTGGGTGGAGGCACAGACCAGAATTAAGCCAAAGGTTTCTTTATGATTATTTTATATCAAGAAAACGAAACAGCAGGTGAGTTTGGGAGAGGTAGCACAGAACAGCAAAGTAAGGGAAGGGAAGTCAGCTAGAGAGCCAGCTTCAATGAGCAGTCACTGGTTTTTTTTAAAAAAGTTTTATTAGGAGTTCATACAACTCTTATCACAGTCCATACATACATCAATTGTGTAAAGCACATCTGTATATTCTTTGCCCTCATCATTTTCTAAGCATTTGCTCTCCACTTAAGCCCTTGGCATCAGGTCCTCTTTTTCCCCTCCCTCACCGCTCCGCCCTCCCTCATGAGTCCTTGATAATTTATAAATTCTTATTTTGTCATATCTTGCCCTGTCCGACATCTCCCTTCACCGAGCAGTCACTTGTTAATAACCCTGTGGTGATTAAATTGTAGAGGCATTTCTCGATCTGAAGTAAACATTTTGTGTGCCTTATAACCTATACTTTAAGAAGAATCATTTTACTGGGGGCTCTTACAGCTCTTATCACAATCCATATATTCATCCATTGTGTCAAGCACATTTGTGCATATATTTCCATCATTTTCAAAATATTTTCTTTCTACTTGAACCCTTGGTATCAGCTCATTCTTGCCCCTCCCCCACCCTCCTCCCTCATGAACCCTTGATCATTTATAATTTTTTTTCATGTCTTACACTGACCGCTGTCTCCCTTCACCCAATTTTCTGTTGTCCATCCCCCTGGGAGAGGGTTATATGTAACTCTTTGTGATCAGTTCCCCCTTTCTTCTCCAACTTTCTCCTTCCCCTCCTGGTATCGCTACTCTCATTATTAGTCCTGAGGGGTTTATCTGTCCTGGATTCCCTACTTTTCCAGCTCTTATCTGTACCCGTGTATATGCTCTGTTCTAGCTGGATTTGTGAGGTAGAACTGAGGTCATGATAGTGGGGGCGGGGAGAGGAAAGCATGGAAAAACGAGAGGAGAGTTGTATGTTTTGTCGGTGGTATACTGTACCCTGATGGGCTCATCTCATCCTTTTGACCCTTCTGTAAACGGATGTCCAATTGTCTACAGATGGACTTTGGGTCTCCACTCTGTACTCCCCCTAATTTATATTGATATAATTGTTTGTTGTGGGTCTTTGATGCCTGATACCTGATCCCATTGACACCTCATGGTCACACAGGCTGGTGTGCTTCTTCCATGTGGGCTTTGTTGGATTTATAACCTATGCTTGATGCAACTCCAAGGACAGGCTCTACTTGGCATAGTAGGGGCTCCTCAAGTGTACAAGACAGAGCCGGAATCCTGCTCACTTTCTTTGATTCCCTCTAACTGCCTTTTAAAAACAGACATGTAAGACAAGGCCTTCAAACAAGCAAGGTTTGTCCAAAAACACCTGCATTAGCACCAACTTAAGGAACTGGTTTAGAATGGTTTTTTATTTAAATCACAGTCATAATTCATTTAATAAAAATTTACTAAGCGCTTTCATAGTAGCTAAACTTGTGGTTAGCAGTTTGAAACCAACAGCTGCTCTGCAGGGGTAAAGATGAGGCTTTCTACTCCACTGAAGAGTTATCGTCTCAGAAATACACTGGTGTGATTCTAACCTGTCTTATAGGGTTGCCATTAATCAGAATTGACTTTATGGTGGTATTTGGTTTTAGAGGTTTTTTTTCATAGCAGTTGTGCATTGGGCTATTAACCACAAGGGTAGCAATTCGAAACCTCCAGTCACTCCATGGGAGCAAGATGGGGCTTTCTGCTTTCATAAAGGGGTGCAGTCTCAGAAACTCACAGGAGCAATTCTACTATGAGTCAGAATCAGTTAGATGGCAGTGACTTTGGTGTGTGCGTGTTTTCCCCCTAGTATGCTGGGTATTCCAGCACTAAGATGCTCTCTTGTTTTCATCTTGTTTGTCCACTAGAGTATGGGAAGTGTCTTTGGCTATATTCATATGTAAAACAAAGGCTATGGGAACTCTGAAGAAAGAGTAAGATCCACTGCCTGTGGAGTAGTAGAGATTTCAAGAACAGAATGTTCCTTGAAGGTACATTATGAAAACGAGGAGGCTTGTAGAGTACTCAAGGCATGGTGCTTCCTCATGGGTGGAATAAGGAATGAATGGGGGACAAGGGCAGAAAGGACAGGTAAAAGCCATATTATTATGGGCAGTAAATTCATTGGGAAGAAAAACTAGAATGCACAGTAAGGAACAACAGAAGAGTCTCATCATTATTTGTGCCTCCTGGAAACGTTCCGCCTACTCCTCTATCAACTTCAGAAACGATGGTAGCTTTCAAGTTGCTGTGATGCTGAACGCTACCCCTGCAGTATTTAAAATACCAGCAGGGTGATGAATGGATGACAGGTTGAGGGAACTTCCAAACTCAGACAGACTAGGAAGAAGGAACTTCCAAACTAAGACACACTAGAAAGAAGCCGTCAGCTTCTGAGAGATGAGCCACCGAGAAACTTCGGAAGAGAAGCAGAATGTTGTCTGACAGCGTCCCATCAGATGAGCCCCGCAGGTTGGAAGGTGCTCACATACATCTGGGAAAGAGATACCTCCTCAAAGTAGTCCATCTTCATGGCCCGAATGGGGGAAAGCTTTCAGGACCTTCTTGCTGATGGGGTGCAATTCAAAGTGAGAGCTCTAAACATAAAGTCATTGGCATATGTATGAAGTATGAGTCTAGAAAAACAAGGCAGTAAACGTGTTCCAAAGTTAAATGGAACACATAAAGATTGATATCCTAGGCATTAATGAGCTGCATGGTCTAATATTAGCCATTTTGAATCAGACAATTATGTAGTTTACCCTGCTGGGAATGACACATGAAGAGGAATGATCTCTCATTTATTGTCCAAATTAATATTTCAAGATTTATCTTGAAGTACAATGCTGCCTGTGATAGGATGCTAGCTCTATGCCCACAGGGAAAATCAATATAAAGGACAACTCTACATGTGGCCCTCGCCAGTTAGAATACACAGGAATAAAACTGGCTGTTTTTATGGGAAGAGATGGTGGAGGAGCTGAATATCATCAGCCAACAAAACAACCATCAATTGTTCATCTGAAAATTCATGTTGAAGCTGAAGAAAATTAAGTCCACAAGAGCCTAAATCCAAGCTTGAGGATACTCCCACCTTAATTTAGAGACCATTTCAAAAACGTATTGCATGCATTGAACATTAACAACTGAGGACTAGCTGAGGTGTCAGATGACATTAAGAACATGACACATGAAAAAGGAAAGAAAAGACCCAAGGTGATGTCAGAGGCACTCTCAAATGTGTCTTGAGTGTTGACTAGCTAAAGTGAATGGAAAGCTGAGCAGACATTTCAAAGGGCAGCTTGTGAAGAAAAAGTCGAGTATTAAATTGAAATGTGGAGTTAGAAACCAAAAAGGAAGACTACCCTGAGCATTTCTCAAGCTCAAAGAACCAAGGAACAAGATTTGAGCCCTGAGTTACAATATTGAAAGATTCTATGGACAAAATATTGAATAATGCAGGCGGTATCAAAAGACGATGTTTCACTCCACTGAGTGAACTGGACTCTACCTCAGACACACTTGGAGCCTGAGGACACGAGGCAGAACATACCTGGTGTCTGAGGAAGTGCAAGACAGCAGTACCAAGAATGTTGAACTGTTGGTAGGCAGAAAAACGTGCTCTTGCTACATCAATGCCCTATATGCCTCATTAAGAGATATAGTATTCCTGCAAAGCTGTGACTGACACACTCAGTGATTATTATTGTAAGATTTCCTGACACTTAACCCCCATTGTTTGTGTAAATAGCATCCAGCTATGAAAGGATTCTGTACAAGTGAATAATCCAGGTACTGTGATATGGAGTTAGCCTACATTGGCCCAATACCCCTCTCTCCACAGGGCTTTAAAAAATTAGTGCCAGGGGCTAAACAAAGACAATATTAATGGAAGATCATTATACCCAGAGGGATGATAGTTAAGACTTTCTCCCATAAATTAACAGGGAGGTTTTGAAGCAGATAAAAAAATAAAAAAACTCCACAGATCTAGAAATGAGTTTTGGCGTCACACTAAATCCTAGCTCCAACTTAAGAACAATTACTTCTTACATCATGGCCCTGCTCGATACTCACCCTCAGGAAGGAAACACAGAAGATATGTGTGCTATAGCAAGATGTGGTGAAGAAACTAGATGGTGCCCAGCTCACAGATAAAATAATGACCGAGGTCCAGACATCAAAGAACTAAAACCCAAATCAGTGGGTGCCCACCTTCCTGGCATAACCACTGAAGACAAACGTGTGCATAAGCAAATGCGGTGAAGAAAGCTAATGGTGCCCGGCTATCAAAAGATATAGCATCCGGGGTCTTAAAGACTTGAAGATAAACAAGCAGCCATCTAGCTGAGAAGCATTGAAGCCCACATGGAAGAAGCAAACTAGCCTGTCTGACCACAAGGTGCAGCAGGGATCAGTTATCAGACATCAAAGAGCTAAAAACCATATCAATGGGTGCCCACCTCCCTGATACGATCAATGAAGATAAATGTGTGCATAAGCAAATGTGGTGAAGAAAGCTGATGGTGCCCAGCTTTCAAAAGATATAGTGTCTGGGGTCTTAAAGGCTCGAAGATAAACAAGTGGCCATCTAGCTCAGAAGCAACAAAGCCCACATAGAAGAAATACAACAGCCGGTGTAACCACAAGCTGTCGAAGGGATCAGGTATCAAGCATCAAGGAACAAAAAAATCATATCATTGAAAATGTGGGTGAGTGCAGAGTGGAGACTCAAAGCCCAATGGTAGTCAACCGGACACCCCTTACTGAAGGGTTGTGGGGAGGAGATGAACCAGGAAGGGTGCAGAGTAGCAACGATGAAACATATAACTTTCCTCTAGTTCTTAAATACACCCCCCCCCACTATCATGATCCCAATTCTACCTTACAAACCTGGCTAGACCAGAGGATGTACATAGGCATAGATAGCAACTGGAAACACAGGGAATCCTGGACAGATGACTGCTCCAGGACCAGTGGTGAGAGTGGCGATGCCTGGAGGGTGGAGAGAATGTGGGGTAGAAAGGGGGAACTGATTACAAGAATCTACGTATAGCCTCCTCCCTGGGGGAGGAACACCAGGGAAGAAGGTGGGGGGAGATGTCGGACAGTGTAATATATGACAAAATAATAATAATTTATGAATGATGAAGGGTTCATGAGGTAGGGGGGAGTGAGGAGGGAGGGGGGAAATGAGCAGCAGATATTAAGGGCTCAAGTAGAAGGCAAATGTTTTGAGAATGTGATGGCAACAAATGTACATATGTTCTTGACACAATGGATGTATGTATGGATTGTGATAAGAATTGTATGAGCCCCCAATAAAATGTTTTTTAAAAAAATGACTGAGGTCTTAAAGACTTGTCTCCAAAACTGCAGCCATCTAAGTGAGATGGCACCTAAGTCCACGTGGAAGAAGCACACCATCATCAGTCATTGGAGGATTGTAAGTCATAGAACCTGAAGTCAAAGGAGGGAAGAGTATCAAAGCCTAAATTGTGGGAATCTGGTTTGCAGAAGGCCATGGATGGTAGTGGGAGCCCAAGGTATATTTGTGAGAACTGCACAGGAAACAAGTCTCCAGTGAACCCCTCTATCCGTAACAGAAGGACGGGAGGAAAGTGGTTACTAGAAAGAGTGCGCTGGAGAGGAGACTTTGGAAGATCAAAGGCATAAGCCTGACGTGGATGGTTAAACCTTGCCAGGTGATTCCCCTTCTGCTGCACGTTGGACCTGATGTGGTTCTCAACATTTTCTGTATTTGTTTGTTCATATTGGGGTTTATCTCAGATGTGTTATGTCATTGGAGGTCATCCTCTTGAGTTTGTGTTATATGCTTTTCTGTGTTTCGGTATATGAAACCCAGGATTGACGAACCTATAGGGACGAACCTATATGAAAACCAGGATTGACAAGTAGAATAAGGGCCTCAGGGAGGGGAGGGGACGGGCTTAGAGTTGGTGTTGGTGGTAAAATGGAGTTGATGTCAAGGAGTCCAGGAAGAAAAAGAATGGTTTGAAACTGACTGTGGTAGCAATTGTACAATACTGTTTGATGTGAGTGAACTATGGGATGATATGATAGATGTATTAACTGCCAATTAAAAAAAAGATGTTTCCGTTTTTAATATATTTTTCTTTTCAATGGAGATTTTTCTGTTTTGCTTCACTATTGTTGTTCTTATTGTTTTGTTTCCTTACTGTTTATGTTTTGGATGATTTTCTGTATATGCAATCAAGGATAAGTAAATCTACAGAGGCAGTAACTAGATTAATAATTACCTAGGGGTTAAAAAGAGAGAGAGAAGAGAAAGAAAGTGAGGGAGGAGAGGGGAAGGAAGCTTGCTGAGCCAAGAAGAGAGCAAGTAACAGGTTGTGAAATAAAATGCACTTTAAAGTTAAAAAAAATCACCTCGGGGCATGGCAGGAGAGATTGGGGGAAATGGGGAGCTAACAGCAATGAAGATGAGAGGTAAATTCCCTGAAATTGATTGTGGTGATGATTGAACAACTCTTCTTAATATGACTAAATGATTAGATTATATAACCTTGCAAATATATGCCAATAAAACTATTTTAAAAGATGGAAGGAATATACAAAGTCACTGTACCTAAAAGAGTCGGTTGACATTCATCCATTTCATTATGTATCATGTGATCAGAAGCTGATGGTACCAAAGGCCAAGGTGAAACTGCACTGGAGGTGTTGGTGAAAACAAGGCCCAGGAACTGACAGACTGCTCGTGGAATGGTTCAACAAGCTGATGAAGCACTGGAAACGCTTGAATATGCCAAGAAATCTGCAAGAGATCCATATTTGTGCCCATTCCCAAGAAAAGTGACCCAGGATATGTGGAAAGTGCCACAGAGTATCATTAACATTACATGCAAGTAAAATTTTGCTGAAGACAATTCAACAACATTTGCATCCACAGGAAGCTTCCAGTGGACATGCAGCTATTTCAAGAGATGGCATATGATCCTGAACCAATGGGACTGAAGGAGAAAGTTCAAGCTGCATGGCAAGCATTGGCACAAAAAAAAAAGAAAAGGAATCAATGAAGTAGTAATTGAAATGTTTCAACAAGCTGATGAAGCATTGGAAGCTCTCACTTGTCTGGGCCAATAATTTGGAAGACAGATACCTGGCTAACAAACTGGGAAAAATCCATATTCTTTGTACCCATTACAAAGAAAGGTGATTCAAAAAATAATGTGCAAATATCATTAATATTAGATGCAAGTAAAATAATGATGAAAATCATTCACAACAATAGTTGCAACAGTACACTGACGGGGAGCTGCCAGAAGTTTAGGTCAGATTCAGAAGAGGACGTGGAACAAGGGATATCATTGCTGACGTCAGATGGATCTTGGCTGAAAGCAGTGAATACCAGAAATTGTTTACTTGTGCTTTATTGACTGTGCAAAGGCATTTGATAGTGTGGATCATAACCAGCTATAGAAAGCCTTTCAAAGCCAAAGTTCAGGGATTACGGAACACTTGATTGTGCTCATGTGGAATCTGTGCACGGACTAAGAGGCAGTCATTGGAACAGAATAAGAGCATCTTGCCGATGTAAAATCAGGAAAGGTATCTGTCGGGGTTGTATCCTTTCACCATACTTATTCCATCTCTATGTTCAGCTAATAATGGGCAAAGCTGGACTGTATGCAGAATGCAGCATTAGAATTGTAGAAAGACTTATTAATAACCTTCAATATGCAAATAGCACAATTTTGCTGGTTGAAAGTCAGGAGAACTTGAAGCACTTGCTGATGAAGATCAAGGATTGCAATCTTCAATACAGATTGTAACTCAAGGAAAAACAAAACAAAACCCCCAAATCTTCACAACTGGAACAACAGGTAACACCGTGATAAAGGAGAAATTACTGAAGTCGCCAGTGATTTCATCTTGCTTGAATCCACAATCAATGCTCATGGAAACAGCAGTCAAAATATGTGAATGCGGGATACTGAATAAGAAAACTGGGGAAGAATCGATGCTGAATTAGGGTGAACTGTGGCGCTGGTGACGGCTACTGAGAGTAGCCAAACAAGTCTGTCTTGGAAGAAGCGCGCCAGAGTGCTCTTCAGAGGCAAGGGTGGTGCGACTTTGAACTCCATACCTTGGACATGTTACTCGGAGAGAACAGTCCCTGGAGAGGGCATCGTGCTTGGTAAGGTAGAGGGCAGTGAAAAAGAGGAAATCCCTCAAGATGGAATGGGCTCACAACCTAAAAACAAATGTGAGGGCAGCTCGCGACTGGCCAGTGTTTCCTTTTGTTGTATTTGGGGTCTCTGTGAGTCAGAACCAACTCAACGGACCTATCAACAACCACGCGGTTTTAGAAACTGGAAGCAGACATTTCCAAGTAAGTTGTTAGAAAAAGGTGATCCTACCTCCAACCCCTTGGTCCCCAAGCCCAGCTTATGCCATTGTAACTACAGTAAAATATAGGGCCCACCCATAGTTTCAGTTTTGCATTTCTCACTTGGGAAGATTATCCTTCCTGATAAAGATTTTATGGAAACATCCATGTCAGCCCCATGTACTATCCTCACAACAGGAAATTGAAGCCAGTACTCTGCTGCCAAAAGATGGCCACTTGACAGAGCATCTTTCCTGGCCTTCCCTGTCCCACGGACTTGAACGCACAGCCTTTCCTTCAGTTTCTGATATAGTCAATTCTGGCGAATTCACCTCAGATTCACGTTCACTGTCAGTGGATGCAGCATATTTGGGAGTGAGGTGTGTGTAGTCACCTAATCTGGTGTCAGTTGAAGGATTAAGAATGCAGGGGTGGAGTCTAGGCTGTCAATCTGGAGATAGCCAAGGAGACTTCGGTGGGCATGGCCTTCTCCTGAGAATTCTGGGAAATCTGGTACTTCCTTCTTGGAGGTGGAAGACACCTCTCACTCTGTGACTCCGTGGAAGACTTTTCAGAAGACAAGCCACCTGGATGCAACCAGACCTCTGAAACCAGAGAAGCCACAGAGAGACCCTGCCAGCACTGAGATGCTTATAGCACCACTGGACCCAAAGACTTTCTACCCACTGGCTTATGATTGTCCTGCATTTGGCTACATCGCATGTGTATTGTGAGTCTGAAGAGGACTTTATAGATTGATATAAGATCTGGAGTGAGCTGGGATGTTTTCTTAATGCACAATTGCTCTTGCATATAAGCCTCTTCCTTATACACATATGCGTGTCTATCTATGGGTTTGTTTCTCTAGTCTATGCAGACTAACACAAGGTGTGACAGTGAAGAGGAGGGAAAAAAATCAGCAGAAAGAAGTGGAAGAGGGTGAGGTAGAAACCCTGGTGCAAGAGGAAAAGAAACTAACAGGACTGCCTTGCTAGTAGATGCCACTTATTTTTAGATTAAATCCAGTGCTCTATCTAGTATGTTTGACAACCGGAGTGGGCTTTAAAAAATGTATTCAGACAAAAAAATGCATTCATCTGTGAAATGTTATTTCCAGGAATTATTATACAATGAAACAGTGCCCTGAAAATTATAAACTGTGAAAAAATGTCTCCTATTGGAACTTATAAACATGAGCCCTGGTGGTTCTGAGGGTAAATGTTGGGATGTTAAACTCAAGGCCAGAAGTTCAAATCCACTATTTGCCTTATAAGGGAAAGATGAGGCTGCCTTTCCATAAAGATATATAGTTTCAAAATCCCCATATAGGAGCACTGTAAGTCAGAATCTACTAGACGGCAGTGGTTTTGGTGTGGTGAATGGTTTAATATGGCTCTTCTATCCATAGTCTTTGTAACTCCCATCAAATGACAATTTCTGATGGATCTGAGTAAGAGAAGATACTGATAGGATTATATGATTTAATTGAGACCGACTGTTAGCAAGGTGATCATGAAAACAAGGAATTCTAAGGGGAATGTTGGCCATTTCACCATTACACTGGGTTTAAAACAAGACATCCCCTAATCAGGAGGGGGGGATCTTACTACTATGAAGGAAGAAGAGCCAGGAGTAAAGCGTATCCATTGGGTCCACTGACCCTCTTTAATCCAGGGACAGAAAGCGGTGACTCCAGAGAAGCGGCCGAGGAGGGACAGCAGCAGAACTAAGGACCAGAGCACTGGCAGAGAGGTGGCTTCCGGCTGGTGGCTTGCTTCCAGAGCAGCGTGAACCTAATTTAGGCGAGAGCTACACAGAGCTAAAGTCAAGTACCTTTAGGCTGAGGTTTATGATACAGAGGAGCATCTTTGGGGCATTTATGGACAGCCCTAAAAGAGTTATTAACATGACCCAAGTGGAGCAGAGACCAAAGGGCCATGAGGCTAGAGGCCAAGCACCAGAGAGAGGCATGGCTACGGCACAGCTGAGGAGAGGTGCTCTTGACTGGAGAACTGTGGCCTGATCATTTCTGATCATGCGTGGTAATCCACTCACTTCCCCAGTAAAGCCCGTAGTTGTGAGTTTGGTCTGTGAGTTCTGTGTGACTATTGCAGAAAACGATTGAGCAGAGAGGTGGAGCGTGCTTTGGGAGGGATAGTTGGTGTCAGAACTGGCAGAAAGCGGGGAAGTGTCGGCATATCTCACCTCCGTCGCTTAGAAATTGGCCTTGGGCTGATGCTGATGGTATGTCTTCTCCTCTCCCCTTGTGAACTCAGAAGGGGGTCAGTAGCCCCCACCACATCCTTTTGACAGGGGCTTCTCACAGGTCAAAGGTCTTCCAAAAGGATCAATACAATAGACAACTCCAAGCAAGGATTATCAAGGGGGATGAGAAAGTTACAAAAGCAAAATAAGAAATGAAGGAATCATAGTAAAAAAAGATAATAAAATGAATGAATTTATGAGTGCATATTTGAAAACGTATATGAAATTAAGAAATTTCTAGAAAATGTCCTTTACCAAAACCTATAGAAGAATAATAAGAAAATACAAGTAGTCCTATAAAACTAGGTACATAACTTCCAATTCACATTGGGTCGTATAGGCTTGATGTTCTTGGCTTTCCCCACTAAGTACAACTACACACCAGAAATAACACAAAAGGCAACCAAAGGAAACTAAAAGGTGTCAAGAAGACAATGAACTTGTTTGGGGCCTTAAGACTCAAGGGACAACACAGCATAGCACATACCCTTCACCTCAGACATGTCAACCATAAAGGCATTCCCTAACCTCCAACCGAGCAACTGAAGGCTCCCCAAGTACACTCACTGACTATGTCCCATCAGCAGCCCCATTCTCAAACAAGAAATCATGCCAGGTGAGCCCGACACCACCAAGTAGGAGCCATGCCAACACTAAGTGGTTAGAGAAAGTCCCTTTCTTCCTCACTGGTCCTGAAGTTCCCTGGCTCTTCTGAGACATACTGGGGTAGGTAGGTGACACTGGCAAGAGTGCCCCAACCACAACAAGTGTCCTAAGCAAGCCACTTTCAGGCTGTAGATTTCCCTCTTACTAAAAGTCATTGAGATGACCAAACAACAGGAGCCACCCTGCCCGACTCAGAAATGGGGGCATAGCCAAAGGGACGAGGAGGGAGGGCCACGGCAAGAGGGACTCCAGCACAAGCTGCCCAGTCCAAGAAAGACCGTGTCCCTGTAGCTCTGCAATGCCCCTGGCCTCCCATAGAAACCCTCTGCCGTCGCCTCTGTCGGCAGTACTGCAGGAGCCCATGGGAGCCCAGATCAACATGGCAGATCAAGGTCATACCACGACGGCTCTGAAAAATCACTATGTCTTTGGAACCAATCTACAAAAGTCATGCCAGACTTGCATGCTAACCTTCAACTTGATACTTAAATAAGGTATATTTAAATTTTAGATTTTATATCACAAAATTCTATTTAAAGGCTAGAGTTTCTTAGCATAATGTCCAGGACATAATTGCAAATCATCTATCACATACTAAGAAAAGAGACCAAAGCCACCGCCATCGAGTCACTGCTAACTCAGAGTGACCCGCCGTGGGTTTCTGAGACTTGAGCTGTTTACAGAAGTAGAAAGCCCGGGCTTTCTCCCTCAAAGCTGCTGGTGGTTTTGAACTGCCAACCTTTCAGATCGCAGGCCAACAATAACCACTATACCACCAGGGCTGTTCTATCATTTACAAAGAACCAAGAAAATCAACTTACAATAAGAAAACATACCATCTGACACCAACACCAAGATGAATTAGATGCTGGAATTATCTGGAAAGGGTTTTAAAAGATATCATCATCCAAAGAGGTAAGTACTATTCTATATACACGGTCCTGCACCTGAAGGACATTGTGCTGAGTGAAATCAGTCAAGCACAAGAGGGCACACATTGTATGAGGCTGCTGTTGTAAAAAGTCAGGAATAAGTTTTTATACAGAAACGTTCTTTGATAATTACCACGGGTGGGAGAGGGGGGGAGGGCAAGTCATGGACTAGTGGGTAGACGAGTGTTAACTTGGGTGGAGGGGAAGGCAATACACACTCAGAGGAACGTTAGGAAAAGGATGGAGGAAAGGTAAGACATTGGGAAGCTTGCAAGGGTTAGAGGCAACAGAGGCAAGTACTGTTATATCCATAACCCTGTAATGGTGGCAACCTGTGAGCACATGCTTGGATAGACACACAGACTGAATAGGGGGGAAAGAGAGAGCGGGAGATATCCAGAAATGTATGTAGGTTTGATAGAGGATGTGTACATATGTCCATTTACTTTTGCTGCAACAACACCCATGCATGTGTTAGAGCACAAAGGGGGAGAAGTTATCAAAACTTTCTTAGACATCCAACACCCTGAAGGATCGAGTTGCTAGATGTTGGGGAATAGGACCATAGTCTTGGGGATCGCGGAGCTCAATAGGCATAGCAGTTTACAGAGAAAATGTTCTATCCTCTAGTTTGGTGGGTAGCAATTAATGACTTAAATGTTCATGAGCAAGGGAGGGAGGTTGGAGGAGGGAGGGGGAAAATGAGGAGCTGATGCCAAGGGCTCAAGTAGAGAACGATGATGGCAACAAATGTACAAATGTGCTTGGCATAATGGATGGATGGATGAATTGTGATAAGAGTTGTACGGGCCCCCAATAAAATGATTTTTAAAAAAAGCTCATGAGCATCTAAGGGGCAACTATTAGTCCCTCTTTGTCCAAAGTGATGAAAATCTAAAGCTACATGGGAACAATTAGTCCAGTGGACGAAAGGACCCCACAAACCCCGGTCTTCACAACCCAGAGATGAGAAAAACTAGAGAATGCCTGGCTACTGCTACCAACTACCTGCTCTGTAAAGGTGACAAAGAAGGGACTGGATAGAGCAGGGGGAATGAAACCGAACTCAATTCCATGTTAAAATAATCAACCATTTAAGATCAAATGCGGGGAACTGATTACAAGGATCTACATGTGACCTCCTCCCTGGGGGACAGACAACAGAAAAGTGGGTGAAGGGAGACATCGGACAGGGAAAGATATGAAAAAAATAATAATTTATAAATTATCAAGGGTTCATGAGGAAGGGAGAGCGGGGAGGGAGGGGAAAATTAGCTGATGCCAGGGGCTCAGGTGGAGAGCAAATGTTTTAAGAATGATGAAGGCAATGAATGTACAAATGTGCTTTACACAATGGATGTATGTGTGGACTGTGATAAGAGTTGTATGAGCCCCCAATAAAATGATTAAAAAAAAAGATCAAATGGGTACCACTTACACAGACAAAGATTCAGAGGATTAGGAAAAAAGAAGGAAAAATTGCAAAGGGAACGAAGGAAGAAGTGGGATGGGTGACGGCACAATGCACAGGTTGCAATGATGAGAATGGACATGAGATTGTTGAATGGAAAACCATGATCTGTTCTGCAAGTCTTCAATTAATAATAACTTTGTTAACTTAAAGAACAATATAAGCCATTGTAGCTCTTTACGAAATATGAGTAATATCTGCTTAGTTGACCCTATAGTATTTCCATTTGTTGTATTGCGTGTGCGGTGAGGGCGAAAGCTATGTCCGTAGTATTTCTAATATTGGTAGGGTCAGACAAAGTGAAGAGGATTCAGCAGCGCTACCAGATTAAAAACAGACTTCAAAGAATGAAAAGGCTTTAGAGGAATTACCCACTGAAACCCTTACGGAGCATGGTAACACTGTTAGACATCGGAAAATGCGTGGTTAGAAACTGAACATTGTCAGAGCGCCCCTCGGGTTGGAAGGCCCGCAAAACATGACTGAACAAGAGCTGCCCTCTGAAAGGAGTCTGCCGTGATGGCATGGCTGGATACGCTCTCGTTGCTGATGGGGCATGACTCAGAATACACGGAAACACTGCAAGCACCAATTAGTAGTTGAAACTCGGAATGTACAAAGTATGTAGCTAGGAAAGTTGGAAGTTGTCAAAAATGAAATGGAACACAGAAAAATCAATATTTGAGGTGTCAGTGAGGGGAAACGGACAGATATTGGCCATTTTGAATTCGAAAACCACGGTTTTGAATCAGAAAATTAGAAAAACATGGTTTACTATGCCAGGAATGACAAATTCCAAAACGACGGTGTTGCATTCACGATGCGTTTAATGGGAATGTACATGAAATTGTTGAATGCAAAAATATCTGTTATGTACATCTTCACTTAATAATAAAAAGTTTTAAAAATACACATAAACAAGTCATTGAAGTTTTGTACTGAATATGAGTAACTGCTCCTTAATTAGTCCTGCTGTATTTATATGTATTGTATTGAGTGTTGTCGTGATGCTGAGACTTATGTCACTGGTGTTTCAAATGCCAGCAAGGTCACACAAAGGGAACAGGTTTCAACGGAGCCTCCAGACAATGAAGAAGGGCTCAGCTCCCCGTTTCCAAGAAAGAAGCCACTGAAAACCTCACGCAGAGCTTGGAAACAGTGTCAGATACTGAAGGTCTAATGAGTGGAACAGAACCTTGTTGAAGAAGGAGCCAGAGGATGGGCCTTTGGGGTGTTAGGGCACTCAAGCTGTCACTGGGAAGGAGTTGCTTGCTCTGAATGGAGCGGAGCAGGGTGATGTGAGTTAGTAGAGCCTGTGGGAAGGGAGGAGCCCTTGGGGGTCTTCGTTTGCTGATGGGGCGTGACTCAAGGAAAGGAGAAACAGCTGCAGGAATCTGCTAATGATCAGAACTTGGAATGTGTGAAATGTGAATCTAGGAAAATTGGATATGGTCAAAAATAAAATGGAATGCATAACAATTGATATCCTAGGCATTAGTGAGCTGAGATGGACTGGTGTTCGTCATTTTGAATTAGATTTCCGAATGACTTCCTATGCCAGGGGTAATTCAATCAAGTGGAATGGCGTGGTATTCATTGTCCAAAGGACGTTGCAAAATCAATCTTGAAGTACAATGCTGTCTGTGATAGGATGATATCTATCTGCCTTCAAGGAAATCCAATGGATACAGCTGCTTATCAGATTTATGCACCAACTACAAAAGCTAATGATGAAGAAATTGAAGAATTCTCCCAACGATTTCAGAGGGCAGCTGTACAAGACAATGACAAATATGATGATGAAATGTGAATTAGAATTGGAATTAGAAAACCAAAAAGCACACACACAGCATCCTTTGCACTGAAAGAACTCAAGAAAAACTCAGGCCTCGAGTTACAATATTGAAATATTCTATGGGCAAAAAGTCGATTGAGGAAGCATCAAAAGATGATGGCAACAATGCAGAGTCACTGTACCAAAGCGAACTAGTCAACATTCAAACATTTCAAGATGCAGCACTTGGTCAAGAACCAATGGTACTGAACGAAGAAGGCCAGGCTGCACTGAAAGCATTAATCAAAAACAAGGCTCCATAAATTGATGGAACACCCATTGAAATATTTGAACGAGCGAAGGAAGTACTGGAAGCATTCACTGGTCTATGCCAGGAAATTTGAAAGACAGCTACTTGGTCAACTGACTGGAAGAGATCCATATTTGTACCCATTCCAAAGCAAGATGACCCAACAGAATTCTTAACCAATAGAATAATATCACTGATATCACATGCTAGTGAAATTTTGCTGAAGATCATGCAACAATGGTTGCAGCAGTACATTGCAACTCAGGCAGGGAGTTGCCAGAGGTCCAGGATGGATTCACAAGAGGATATAGAACAAGGGATATTATTACTGATACCAGATGGATCTTAGTTGAAAGCAGAGAATACCGGAAAGATGTTTACTTGTTTTATTGACTATGCAAGGAATTCAACTGTGTGGATCATAACAAGTTATGGGTGGCCCTGAGAAGAATGGGAATTTCAGAACACTCCAATGTGCCCATCAGGAACTTGTACATGGATCAAGAGGCAGATGTGCGACCAGAACAAGGAGATGATATACATGGTTTAAAATCAGGAAATGTACGCATCAGGGTTGTATCCTCTAATCTTTTTCTATCTGTATGCTGAGCAAATCATCCGAAAAGCTGGATTATATGAAGAAGAGTGTAGCATCAAGATTGGAGGAATGCGTATTAATAACCTGAGATATGCAGAAGACACAACCTTGCTTGCTGAAAGTGAGGGGGATTTTGAGCACTTGCCGATGAAGATCAAGTATTGCAGCCTTCAGTATAGATTACTAATCAATGTAAAGAAGAGCAAAATCCTCACAACTGGACCAATGGTAACATCATGATAAATGGAAACAATCTTGAAGGTGTCAAGGCTTTTGTTTAGCTTAGATCCACAATCAGTGCTCCTGTAAGCAGTAAGCAAGAGATCAAAAGACACACAAGACCGCTTTAGAGTGTTGAAAATCAAGGATGTTACTTTGAAGACTAAGGTGCTCCTGCCCAAGCCAGGTTATTTTCAATCATGAGAAAGTTGAATATTGAATAAGGAAGACCGATGGAGAGTTGATGCATTTGAATTACAGCCCAAGTGCAGAAAATGAAAAGTACCACAGACTACCAGAAGGAAAAACAAATTGGTCTTGGAAGAAGTACAGCAAGAATGCTTCTTGGAGAAGCACACAGCCTAAGTGAATACAAGGTGTTGAAGGGACCAGGTAGCAAATACCAAAGAACAAAAACCATCATTGTGTGATCACCTTCCTCACATAAATGCTGAAGACGAATGCGTGCATAAGTAAGTGTGGTGAAGAAGGCTGATGGTGCCTGGCTATTGAGAGACATAGCGTCTGGGGACTTAAAGGCTTGAAAGTAAACAAGCGGCCATCTAGCCCAGAAGCAACAAAGCCCACATGGAAGCAGCACACCAACATGTGTGATCATGAAGGGCCGAGGAGACCAGGTTTCAAACAACAAAGGCAGGGAGGGGGAAATCATATCACCGTGAATGAGGGGAGTACGTGATGGGGACTCAATGCCCATCTGTAGACAGCTGGACATCCCTTGCAGAGAGGTAGTGGCGAGGAGATGAGTCACTCAGGGTTCAGTGTAGCAACAATGAAACTCAAAACCTTCCTCTAGTTCTTGAACACTTCCTTCCCCCCCAATTATCATGATCTCAATTCTACCTTGCGGACCTAAGGATTCTGGGAATTGCTGAATTTTCGTCCTTGGAAGTGGGAGATTCTCTCTGTCACACTCTGGAAGACATTGCAGCTCACGAGACACATGGAACTATTCTAGCACCCTAAGCTGGAGAAGCCACATGGACCTACCCTGATGCAACCAGACCTCTGAAGCCGGAGAAGCCACAGAGAGACCCCTGCCAGCGCTGAGATGCTCACAACGCCACTGGATCCAAAGACTTTCTACCCACTGGCCTGTGATCTTCCTGCATTCGGCATCACTGCATGTGTTTCTTGAGTCTGAAGAGGGCTTTATAGATTGGTATCAGACATATGGGCTAGTATCAGACTTATGAACTTGGACTGGACTGGGTTGGGATGCTTTCTCAATGTTCAATTCCTCTTGTATATAAAACTCTTTCTTATAAAAAATTAATTAATTATTTTTTTTAAAAGAATGCTTCTTGGAGGCAAGGATGGCGAGATTTTGTCTCATGTACTTTGGACATGTCAGGAGTGCCAGTCCTGGAGAAGGGCATCATGCTTGATACAGTAGAGGGGCAGCAAAAAAAAAGGAAGGCCTTCGACAAGATG
This sequence comes from Tenrec ecaudatus, assembly GCF_050624435.1. Taxonomy (NCBI): domain Eukaryota; kingdom Metazoa; phylum Chordata; class Mammalia; order Afrosoricida; family Tenrecidae; genus Tenrec; species Tenrec ecaudatus. The sequence continues at coordinate 34,223,834 of NC_134543.1, forward strand.
GACTGACAGCGTGGCTGTGACAGTCACTCAAACATCAAAACAACTGTGAGCATGGCACAGGACCAACCAGGGTTCTGCTATGTTGCTCATTGGGTGGCTATGAGATCGAACCCGACTCTAGGAGCAACATTCAAAGAACAAGAACAGTAACCCGGGCACTTTCTATGAGTGAATTGTATTGTTTGTAATTATATTTTAAAGAAGATGTCACTTTGAAGACCTCCATGTGCCTGACCCACCCCATGGTTTTTTTTTTCAATCTCCTCAAAGGCATGTGACAGCTGGACAGTGAACCAGAAAGATTAGAGAGCTGATGCCTGTGAATTATAGTGTGGGCAAGGAGCGTTGGCTCTACCGCGGGCTGCCGGAAGAATGAGTAAATCTGCTTTAGCAGACGCATAACCAGAGTGCTCCTAAGAAGTGAAGATTGCAACACGGCGTCTGACATGCTTTGGGCATGTTACCCGGAGGGACCTATTTCTGGAGAGAGGCGTCATGCTAAAGGTAGAGGGTCAGCAGAAGAGGAAGATCCTGAAGGGGATGGATTGACACCGCAGCTCCCACAGTGGGCTCACGCATAACAGCTGTGAGGATGCCACCGGCCTGCCTAGGAGCTGAAACTGGCTCTGCGACACCTCATGACAGCAGAGTGGTTCTGAAAAAAGCACAAAACTCAGTAATCCTGCCACCCGTTGATTGCCATGGCTACCATTTTGGTGCTTTTTAATGTTGCCGGGGCATTTCCTATGCAAAAATATAAGGGGGCTTCAAAAAGCTTTTGGGAAAATGGAATAATAGAATTCAAAGATAACATGTATATCATTTTTGTGTAACAATGTGCATCACCTTCTACATCATTTTCATTCTTCTCAATAAAATATCAAGAATATCTTTCCATGCTGAGATAAAAACGATATCAGCATTTTTATAATGCTAAAACACATCTTAAAAAGGTGTGTGTTGGGGTGGGGGTGGGGGAGTTCTTGGTGGCCCAGGGAAATATGAGTTGGGCGACTAACTGCAAGGTCAGCAGTTTGCAAGATCAGTGATTAAAAACCACTAGCTGCTCTTTGTAAGAAATCAGAGGCTTTTTGCTCCTGTAAAGATTTACTCAGAAACCCACAGCACTGCAGTTCTACTTTGTCCTGTATGGTCACTATGAGTTGTAATCGACTCAATGGCAGCGAGTTTTTAACGTTTCAGAGCACACCATGAAATACACATTCACTTTATTTTTTTCTGTTGGAAAATTAAGGTTTCTAATTTTCACTGTTATACACATTGACATGAATATCTTTGAACCTAAATATTTACACGTGTCTTTAATTATTGCCACAGAATAAATTTCTACCACTAAAATTTCTGAGCAAAAGGAGTTCACATTTGGAAATATCTTTCAACGTTTTAGCCTCCTAAAAATCGATACCATTATGCACACTTGAGAGTGCCTTCAAGGACATCTTAGGCCAGTGGTTCTCAACCTGTGGGTCGCGACCCCTCAGGGAAGGGTTGTCGAATGACCCTTTCACAGCGGTTTCCTGTGACCATCGGAAAACACTTATTTCTGATGGTCAGGAATGGAGACACTGCTCTTCTATCCGTCTCCAGGTGGGTCCGTCCATAGGCAGATAACGCCCACATACCAGTATCTGGCTTGAAGACTTAGTCATGCTACACAATGCTTCAAGACACAATTATTTTTGCTATTAGAAAGGGTCTCAGGGAGGAGGTGAGCCAATCAGGGTGCGATGTAGCAACGATGAAAAATACAACTTTCCTCTAGTTCCTAAATGCTTCCATGCCCACCCCACTATCATGATCCCAATTCTACCTTACAAATCTGGCTAGACCAGAGGATGTACACTGGATGTACAGATAGAAACTGGAAACACAGGGAATCCAGGGCAGATGATCCCTTCAGGACCGGTGGTGTGAGTGGCCATACTGGGAGGGTGGAGGACTGGCGGGTTGGAAAGGATCTACATATATTATAACCTCATCCCTGAGGGACAGACAACAGAAAAGTGGGTGAAGGAAGATGTTGGACAGTGCAAGATATGACAAAATAATAATTTATAAATTACCAAGTGTTCATGAGGGAAGGGGGAGTGCGGAGGGAGGGGAAAAATAAGGAACTGATGCCAGGGGTTTAAGTGGAGAGCAAATGTTTTGAGAATGATGAGGGCAATGAATGTACAAATGTAATTTACACAATTGATGTATGTATGGATTGTGATAAGAGTTGTATGAGCCCCTAATAAAATGATTTTTAAAAAGAAATGAATATTTCACAATATATAATTACAATTTTTTTATTAATCACTATGCTTTAATTATGTTCAATTTGTAACAATGAAAATGCATCCTGCATATATTTACATTCTGATTCATAACAGTAGCAAAATTATGGTTATGAAGTAGCAACGAAAATAATTTTATGGTTGGGGGTCACCACAACATGAGGAACTGTATGACAGGGTCACTGCATTAGGAAGGTTGAGAACCACTGTCATAGAACTTGTCAATAAGCCAATCAGCATGTGGTTCCCCATGGCAATAGATACTAGGTTAACCCCACCACTTGAAAATTTCTAAGATCTTAAACTTTTGGAGCCATGGAAACTTCCAGCACTGACATTAACTGAGTTCAATATCCATAATGTTCAGGACTCAAGGAGTCCAGGGCTCAGTGAGGACTTCATTCTCAGGACTCAAAGCCAGGACTGGGATCACCAAGTGACTTGTTGAAGAACCTCTGAGACAAAGAACAGGGAAATAACTCACCGTGTCAGACTCATATGTTCGAAAGCCCCTGCCCACTTCATCTCTTTGGATCAAGCCTTGTTCTGGAGCAGTCTGACAGGGAAGCCAGGGATCCCAAAGGTTCCACACACCACAGAGGTTCTCAGGATACTGCTGGAGCTGGTTCTGTTATTCGAATGTTTACTTCGACAGTATAGGTACTTCTGCCCCCCTGCCTGTGATTAGATCTTGACTCATAGCCACCGTCTGCAGGACAGGGTAGAAATGCTCCCTAGGGTTTTCAAGGCTGCGAAAGCTTTACAGAAGCAGACTGCCACCTCTTTCCCTGGGGAATGACTGCAGGATCCCAACTGCTCACAGTTCAGGAGCAGCGGAGTGTCCATCCCATGGCCCCACCAGAGCGCCCAATAGGGCCATTGGATGGTTATTTAACCCTCTATAGCTCGTTTTCCTTAAGAGTGAAATGGCATTGACTGTACCTATCTCATCAAGGTTTATGACATATGACATAGCTAATGCAGCTAAATTTATTAGAAGATGCGTGATGCCAGTTAAGGAATAGCAGCTTTGCTCCTTGGTCGCCTTTTACCTGCCTACAGGGAGTTAGAGGCTTGGGAGGAACCACTTCTGTGCCTGTTACCTGCAACGCTGTATCGACCCACGACCAGTCACCAGTTTCATTTTAGGTTTGCCTACTACTCTTCTATACCCTGGCAGTGCCTTGGTTACTCATCAAGCCACTAACTGTAAGGTCAGCAGTTTGAAACCACCAGCTGCTCTGCCCGGTGGGCCCTCTTAAAGAGTCACAGGCTAGCTAACTCACAGGAGCCGTTCCACCCTGTCTTACAGGGTTGCTGGATGTTGCTCTGGAGCCCTGAGATTGGTTTGGGTTTAATTGTTAAACCCCTTTCTTAGGAGAGCGTCCCTACCCTACGTGCCCCCAGGCCCATGCCTGACAAATATAGCAGAAATTACAGCCACCCGTCTTAAGGCTCCTTGTGTATACTTAGCCAGAGCCGGAGACGAGACCCAAACCCAAGTTCTGTTGTTGTATCAAAGAAACATCTCTCTTCCAGGCTCCAGGCCCAGAGTAAGCAGCAATTTGGGAGGCAGCCCCCTCTTATTTTTAGACGTGAAAACCCCAAAGCTAACATACCAGCGCTCACCCAAGCGTCTCTCACAAGCTGTTGTTTGATTTGGGTTGAGAAAATGACAGGCTGGGTTCTGCACCAAGAAGAGAAGAAAAAAGGAGTTTTCTTTTCCCTCCGCTGCTAACCCCCCAGCTATCCCTCTCCACTCCTCCCCTCGCCTTGAGTGGACCCTGCTATATTTAAAAACCGCAGATGTGTGTGGCGGAGGCTTAATTTCAGAATTGCCGGCGGGCGACGACTCCGGAGGGAGGACAGAGGGAAGCCGGTGCAGCGCCCGCTCGGTCGGCCCACCCTCCCCGCCTGGCGCCCGGAGCCCCAAGAACTCCGCAGAATCCAGGTCAGGACGCGCCGCCGGCCACCGGGCTCGGCGACTGGGGGTGGGGTGGGCGCAGCTTAGAGGCTCGGCCGGCGGTGGGATTCGTCTGTGGGGGGCTCTCCCGGTGCCGGGGGTCCGCTCCGGGGTCGGGCCTGGAAGCTCTTGGAAAAGACCCCCCTCCCCCGCGGCGCCCCTGGATCAATATGCGCGGCTCGTCACACGGTGCAGCGCTCCGGCCCCGCCGATAGGGTGACGTGCGGAGTGGAGGCTCGGAGATTGGCTTTCTGCGGCAGCTTCACGGGCAGAGCTCTCGGCCAGCCCCGAAACCGGTCCCTCTGCGCAGCCCGGTGCGCGCGGCGGAGCCCAGACGTCTCCCGCGGCGACTCCGGCAGAGCCCGCCTGCCCGCCAGCCCGCCCGCTCCCAGCCCGGGGAAAACCCGGGCGCGGCGCCGGCACCGGCACGTCCTGGTCCCGCGGAACCTCCGGGGCGCGCCGGGCTCCGGAGCTCGCTCCGTCTGCCGGGAGGGCTCTCCCCGCCGCTGCCGCGGGGCCAGCGCTCCGGGCCTCTCCCGAGCGAGGTCTCCCGGGGGTCGGCGGCGCGGAGGAAGCCCGGGCGGGCCCGGCCCCGGCCCCCGTCTCGCCGGCACTGGGCTCTCCAGATGCGCGGCCCCGCCGCGCCCTGACCGTCGCGAGCCCACGAGCCCCAGGGGGCGGCAGGCGGCGGCGGCCTGACATGCAGGGCACGCGGCTCCCTCCCGTCCGCCGGCCGCCCGCGGGGGCGAGGAGCCGCTGCGGCCGGTGAGGAGGCCCGGCGGCCGGGCGTCGCGCACCACCCTCCCTCCCTCCCCTGGCTTCCCACTGGGCTCCGGAGGCCGAGAGGCCACGGTGAGTTTCGGGGGTGCAGTGGGGGAGATAGGGGGGAGGCTCCAGCGGGCCCCGCCCCCACTCAGCGAGGGCCCGAGGCTGGGGAGGTCGAAGCAGGGGATGGGGTTGCGATGCCCCCCTCCAGGGGATTCGGGGTTATGAATAATGGAAGTGAAATGATTTTTCAAGATAATTCCCATGAATGGCTTTCCTGTGGGTTCGGTGCCAGGGGCGGGGAGGGAGCCCCGGGAAGTGTGCGCGGTGTAGTTGGGGATGCGGTGCTGGGGGTGGGGTGGGGGGCTGGCGTTCTGAGTGAGTGTCTTTGGGGGGTGGCGGGAGCGTGCCCGGGAGTGTGGGTGCAGTCCGCTGGGGGGTTTGCCGGCTCAGTGGCAGGTGCGCATTGGCAGACTGAGAGCTGGGGTGCGTGGAAGCCTGCGTGTGTGCGCGCGTGTGTGTGTGTGCGCGCGCGCGTGCGTGTGTGTGTGTGTGTGTGTGTGTGTGTGTGTGTGTGTGTGTGTTGGCGGCGCCAGGGTTTGTTGTGCTCCTGGACCCAGGGCGCCGGCCTCCTTTGGGGGCTCAGGGGAGAGCGCAGGAGCCCTGGTTTCTCCGTGGTGACCGCGCTGGGCTGCTGTCCCAAAGGTGGGCAGTTTGGACCCACCCACCCGGCGCCCTGCTCTGCGGAGAGGCTCGTGGCGGTCTGCTTGCCGCCGTCCGGAGCGGTTGTCTGTCCCGAGGGTTGCTGCCGTGTGTCTGAAGCACTCGCGGGCAGCGGGCTAGCTTTGCAGGAGGGCGCGCTGGGCGCTGGGCGCGCGTCCGCACGCACTCACTCACGGGCGCGCACGCCCCGACCGCCGGACCCGGGCGCGGGGGTTTGGAAACTGCAGCCCCAGAGAACCAGTCGCAGCCGTCGAGGGGCGGGGGAGAAGGAGGGTCCTGGAGTCCCGCACTCTCCAGCCCCATGTGGTCTGGGGGCGGTGCCCTAGGCCAGGTGCTGGGTAGCGAAGCCACTATCAGGGTGGGCCCACCGGTGGGCCCACCCCCTCCTAACACCCCCCTCCCCGTAACGCGCCCCCCCCCCCAGATCTTCTGAGCCAGCGCTCCTGCTGCAGGCTCTACTGGACTTGCCGGGAAGATCCAGGCGATCTGGGAGTTGAAGGAAGCGATTTACTCCGGATGCGGAGGGTGGAGGTGGCTGGCTGGGGGCTCATCTTTAAACGTAGTGTTTGGTTTTTAAATGGGGGGGGGGCGGGCGGGGAAGTGCTAAATAGAACAAATGCCTTTAATGCCGTGCCATAAATTTATCCACTCTCTACCACTGCTTTCCCCGCCGCCTCCAGGCAGGCTCCCTCCTCCAACACACACACACACACACACACACACACACACACACACACACACACACAGTCACACGCAGGCTCCCTCCTCCAACACACACACACACACACACACACACACACACACACTCACACGCCTGAAGATTGAAAACAAACATCCCAGTGGCTGGTCCAGTCGCCAGGGCAGAAGCATTAAAATGACAGGTTGTAATTTATGGGAAACACAGGCTGCAGCTAGGAGCGAGATGGGTGGTCAAGAAACATCCCAAGTGGCGGCCGGTTGCGGTAGGAGATAGAGGACCCCCCCCCCCCAGACCTCTGCTGGGGCATCAAGAAGGAAAGCCTCGGGGCCTTTGGCAACCGGGTGACTTGTGAGTGATTAATCTTCCACAGCTGTTGTGCCCCATCCGTTGGAGCTGAGCTCTTGTTTACCCCGGGTTTTCAAATATAGCTGCTGCGCCATGCTCTTCCTGAAATAGAGGGATCAGCTCACTGTGTATGTCAGCTTGCCTCTGGCTGGCGCGCCTTTTTGTCAGCCTCCTTGGATCCTAGTTTGAGAGGAAACTGCCCCTGCGTCTCTTACAGTCCTCCAAATCAGCATGGTTAACAGAATTTAGGATGATTTGGGACTAGCTCATCACCCCTGGCCCCTCCTTATAGGTCAGCTCTCACTGATAACGAGTCGATATCCACTCGCGGTGGCCAGATTGGCAGAGTTGAACTGCCCGTGGGGGTCTCAAAGCCTGTAAATCTCAAGGGATGGGAGCTTCAGCTTCAGCTTTCTCCGCTGAGCAGCTGGTGGTTTAGAACTGCTGATCTTGCTGCTGTTTGCAGCCCAACATGTAACCCACAAGCCACCGATGGAAGTGTCTAAATCCATGATTTCCATCGGCAGTTAAACCCCAACCAGGTCCACCCCTGGCCCATTCCATGGGTTCCTTTTCTTAAATAAAATACAGACGTTTCATTTGGGAGAAATGCATGGAACCCAGAACTTAACTTGGCTGAAGCAGTTCTTCTCTTGACTGAAGGAAGATGATAGGCTATTGTGAACGTGAATTCAGCTTCCTGTACCTGGGATGCTTGATCTACTCGGTCTTCCTGGGTCACCTCTAAACTCAAATCCCATACTTGCCTTTAGCTGTCAGCTCATTAGCTCCTTCCCCTGGGAAGACGTCCATACCTTTCAGGACTAGGCCACTTCTCCTTTTTGGATACACCTATCACTTAAACCCGTAGTTTTGAATTTAGAGCTGCAAATTGATTGCTGTGATTGAGTAATGCCTGTCATTCTTGTAGAGCGTAGCACCCTGAAAGCAGGAAATATGGCAGGTGGTTCTTCACATGGTATCCTCAGAACCACACTTTGCCTGTCTCAGTAAAATACTGGGTGAATAAATGGGCTTGGAGAGACAAGTGAAATATTGCTGGGTGCTCCTCCACCCCCCACCCCGACCCCCATGTGCAGGCTCCTCTGACCTCTACTTTGGCTTTTCTTGCACGCCTTCTCTAGTCTCCTGACCAGAGAAAGAAGATAAGGACTATCAAGCTAACTTGGTGACCTGATCCCCCTCCCCTGAGCTTTCCTGGGACTGCAAAGGAGATTGCAGTGGCCTTTTGTCCCAACCCTGCCTTGTTCCTGTGCAGTGCAGTTCCTCATTCATCCTCTGGGCACAGTTGTTGGGATTGTCCATGGGTAGTGACTGTGAGCATTTTTCCCTGGTCTGCCTGGTCCAATCATTGACCAGAATCTGGACAATGAATTTTGGGAATGTGTCCAATTATGCAGACTACTTTTCAAGATACCAAATTTGGGAGAGAAGAGGAACTCCCCCTTCCCTGATGCTCTGCTTATTGAGGAGGCTCAGAAATTTATTGTATCCCCAAAGAGGGAACACCTAGTCATTTATTTTAAAAAAACAACCACCAATAAGCTACTCCACCAGGCATGTGTTATCTATAGGCATAAATAAAATAGGCACGTTCCCTTTTCGTCATACACTCACATGTCTTTTTTGGAGGGTGAGGGAGGAGGGAAGGATACAATTTAATCCAAAATAATATCTATCACATAACATTTATCAATTCACTTTTTTATTAAATACTTTTACTGAGGACTCTTACATTTTTTATCACAATCCATACATTCATGCATTGATACACTCATATTTCAGTAGTGACGACCACATAGTAAACAAGCAATAGCCAGGTAAAATGCCTGCTGCCAGGATGGGGCAAATCCCAGGTCGAAGAGAAGCATAGAAAAAGAGCATAGGAGTTAAGAAGGACTCCTAGGTTACATCTGCACTCAGAAAGGAAGAATAGGTAGGCAGATGAGAAGTAAGCAGGGAGGACCGAGACCGGAGAGAAAGGGTTACAAATGAAGAGATTCATATATGGAGACCTCAGATGGAAAAGAGTCTTTCTAAGTGGCTGGAGACAGAGGATAAAATGCAGGGGGAGATGAGCCTGGAGAAGCCAGAAGATCCTAACTAGGAAGAGTTTGTACTCCAGGCTAAAGATGTCTATTTTAACCTGACTTTTCAATGTAGGTGTTAGAGAGAGGTTTTAAGTATTGAAGTGAGATGTCATATTTGTACTTCAGGTGATCTGTTGAAATGGAAAGATACGTAGAGAATGGCAGTCAGGGCATTCGGAGGTCCTGTAGAAACTCAAGTGTGTAGTCCCAGGAGCCTGTGGTGTTGAGTGAGACAGGGTTTGTTTTAGGCACCAAACCAGAGGTGCCTTTCGAGGAGACATTTCACTATTTCTGTTGTCATGAGATAATGATTATGTGGTGGTGTTCATTTGTGTTTTGAATATTCACTCTAAACCAAATACTGGACTCAAGGGGATGTAGGACAAACTTTGTATGCAGCCTGCAGCATAAGACCCAGTCTCCAGGATCTGAGAGAGAGACTGCTGGGGGTGAGGGGAGGCCCCAAGAAAGGATTTAGAACCATATTTAGATCCCTAGAGCCACTTGAGTAAGGCATGAAGATAGGGAGCAATCCCTTATCTATTATTGCTGTTGGGTGCTGTTAAATTGATCTTCACTCAACAGACCTATGTACAACAGACTGTAACACTACCAGCTCCTACTGTATTTGAGCTCATCTTGGCAACCATGTGCCAACCCATCTTGGTCAGGGTCTTCCTTTGTTTCGCTGACTATCCATCCACTTTACCAACTGTAATGTCCTCCTCCAGTGACTGCTGGCGCCCTGATAACATGCCTGAAGTGTGCGTGACATAGTCTCACCATCCTTGCTTCTAAGGAGCATTCTGACTGTACTGCTTTCAAGACACAAGTATTCATTCTCTTGCAGTTCATGGCATATGTTCAGTATTTTTGGCAACATAGTAATTTAAATGTATCCACTCTCTGTTGTCTTCCCTATTGATGTCCCTGGATTTGAATGCGTATGAAGTGATTGAAAATACCATGCTTGCGTCAGGTACACCTTAATCCACAAAGTGGCACTTTGGCTTTGAACCCTTTAACGAATCTTCTTTAACAGATTTACAACAAGTCATACATATTTCATTTCAACTTATCCATTGCAATACCACTAATGTTCCATCACATATTCCATTTTCTCCTCCTGGTTTCCATGCCTCCTCCTTTCCTTATACTTTGAACTTTGTCATTAGGCCAATGCTGCCTTTTTGTCTTAAATGGTTCTTATTCTACCACAGGGGTGAGTTCAGCTAAGGGCCATAGCCTTGGGAATTCCACCTGTCTCTATCCAGCCAGTAAAGTTGGTCTCTTTTATGTTTTGGAATTTTATTCTGCACTTTTTCTCTCGCTCTGTCTACCCAGGATCGTCTAAAGTGATCCTGTTCGGAAGAGTTGGAGGTGGTAGCGGAACACCGTCTCCTTCTGGTCGCACAGTTGTGGAGACTGACGTTTGCATGGTCTATTTGTCCATTGAACTAAACGTCCATGTCTTTCAGTTTTCATCACCTTTTGCTCCAATGCAGAGACACCGATGGCTGCACCTTACAGGGCTGCTCAGACACATTGAAGACTCCAGTTGCCACTCATCTGATTAGGGTGTGGAACATTGTCTTCGTAAACAATGTTATTTCTCTAGTCCTGGGTGTCTCTGGAGGCTATGGTCCTGATCCCACCAGCCCAGCAATTCATTCCCTATAGGAGATGGGTTATGGCTAAGAAGTCTGCATAATTCAGACTCCCGTATGCTCCACCATATTCATGGGTACAGCAAAGGTGTACATAAGCAATTCTCCTCTGCCCAATCTGCATCGATTCGTGGGTATATTCTCACTCCCTCTCCTACTCCTGCTTAGCCTACATGTCTATCTAAACATTTACGTATAGATTACCACAGTTGCTAGATTGTATATAAAACAATATTTGCTTCTGTTGCCTTTAACTCTTGTAATGTCTTGCCCTTTAACTCTTATAATGTCTTTCTTAAACTAACCTTCCTCTTGTTATATAGTCTCTTCCCTTTTGTTAGCGCTTCTCTACCCTCTAGCCTGTGACTCCCCCTCCCTTTATTTCCCGCTTACTTTGGTAATGATAAAAGTATGCTTCTTTTACTGTTAAACTCTTTCCTTGACTTTTTATGATAATGATCTCATGCAATATTTGTTCTTTTGTGTTTGAGTAATTTCACTCATTGAAAGGTGACCCAACCGAATGCTCAGCTTATAAAACATGCAAGTTCAATTTCGCTATGGTTACAGTCGTCCATTGACAGGAAGCTGCAAGAGGTTCAGACTGGATTCAGAAGAGAAGTGGAAGAACAGAGGTCATTGTCAGTGTTGGATGGAGCTTGGTTGAAAGCAGGGAATATAAAAAAGATGTTTACTTGTGTTTTATTGACTACGCCAAGGCTGACTGTGTGGATCATAATAAACTACGGATAAGCTTGAGAAAAAAATGGGAATTCCAAAAACACTTCATTGTGCTCATGAGGAACTTGTCCATGGATCAAGAGGAAGCTGTGCAAATAGAACAAGGGACTACAACATGACTTAAGCTCGGGAAAGGCGTGCATCAAGGTTGTAACCACTTACCACACTGTTCAATCTTTATGATGAGCCAACCATCAGAGAAGCTGGGCTGTATGAAGAAGAACACAGCATCAGGATCGGAGGAAGGCTTAGTGACAGCGAGAGACATGCAGATGACACAGCCTTGCTTGCTGAAAGTGAGGAGGCTCGTGCTGATGAAGGTGAAGATTGCGGCTTTCAGTGTGGATTGCCACGTAATGTAAAGAAGACCGCAATCCTCACAAATGGGTCAATAGTTAACACCAGGCTCAATGGAGACAAAAAATGGAAGTTGTCAAGGATTTCATCTAGTTTGGATCCACAATCAGTGCTCATGGAAGCAGCAGCCAAGAGATCAAAAGACACGCTGTATTAGGTCAATCTGCTCTTTAGAGATTGAGAAGCTAGGATGTTACTTTGAAGACCAAGGTGCACCTGACCCAAGGCAAGGTATTTTCAGTCACCTCATATGCCTGTGAAAGTTGGACATTCAATAAGGAAGACTGAAGTAGAATCAGTGCCTTTTCGATTGTGGTGTTGGCAAAAAATATTAAAAGTACCATGTACTGATAAGGACACCCAATTCTGTCTGGGAGTAAGCACAACCCGAGTGCTCTTTAGATGCAAGGATGGCAAGACTTTGTGTCACTTTGTGTCACTTTGTGTCACTGGGCGTGCTGTCAAGAGAGCCCAGTCCCCGGAGAAAGTTCGTGATGCTTGGTAAAGTACAGGGGCAGTGGCAGAGAGGAAGGCCTTTAACCTCATGGATTGACACCGTTGCTGCAACAGTGGGCTCAAGCACAGGAGCAATTGTGAGGATGGCACCGGACAGGGCAGTACTTTGTTTTGTGTGTATATGGTCACTGTGGGTCAGAACCAACTCGATGGCACCTCGATGGCAACAAACTTCACTGAGCATGATGTCCTCCATGTTCTTCCACGTTAAGAGGTGTTTTCAGTTTCATATTTATTCTCGAGTGGCATTGCATTGTGCGTATGTACCAACATTCATTCATTTTTCCACAAATAAGCATTTCGGTGGTTTCCATCTTTTTGTGCTATTGTGGATAGTGCTGTGATGAACATGGGTATGCATGTGGTATGGCTCTTATTTCATTAGGATATATACAAAGTAAGAGAATTGCTGGGTTATTTTTAATAGTTTTATTGATTTAAAATTCACATATCATATATTTCCATACTTGCTTTTAAAAAGAGTTGTGTAGACATCATCATAATCAGTTCTAGTGCACCCTTCCCCTCCTGTATACATAATTTGCTCCTCAATTTCCTCAACCAATGCCCACCCCCCCATCCCAGATAAGCTGTTACTTCAGTGATTGTCTCCATGCATTTGCTCTATCTGTGCTTCATAAAATGGGAAACATAGCAGAAACAATAAAAAACAAAACAGAAAAAAAAGAGGAGAAAGAAAAGACCACTGGCAATATTAATATAAGCCAGAGAAAAAAATTCTCTTGGAATAAACAAAAAATATTTAAACCTAGAATAAGTTCAAAGTGGGTCAAGAGAGAAGTCTGCAGACCAGGTAGCATAGGATACTGTAGTTCCAGCCACTTATAATATATTTTTAAATCATTTTATTGGGGGTGCTTGCAGCTCTTATCACAATCTATCCATCCATCCATGGTGTCAGGCACATTTATACACATGTTGCCATCATCATTTTCAAAAATGTTTCTTTCTACTTGAGCCTTGGTATCAGCTCATTTCCCCCCTCCCTCCCTCATGAACTCTTGATAATTTATAATTTTTTTTCATGTCTTATACCGACTGCTGTTTCCTTTCACCCACTTTCCTTGTCCACTTATAATATTTCGATAGAGCCTTGGTGGTAAAGTGGGCTATGCATTGAACTGCTAAGCACCAAGTTACAGGTTCAAACCCACCAGTTGCTCAGTGGAAGCAAGCTGAGGCTTTCTGCTCTTGTGACGACAGTCTCTGAAACCTGAAGGAGCAGTCCTACTCTGCCCTCTAGGGCTAGCATGCCTCAGAATCAAGTGTGTGGCAGCGAGGCTTTAACAAATAGTATTTCTGTTCGCAGATTTCTGAGGACGCCTGATACCACTTCCCACAGTGGTTATCTTGTTTCATATTCTCACCAGGAATGTGTGGGGGCTCCCCTCTCTCCGCACCTTGGTCAGCCTTTGTTGTCACCTATTGTTGTTTTTAACTTTGTTATTCATGCTGGACTAAAGTGGTATCTCATGGTTATTTTAATTTTTATCTCTTGAATGGCTGATGACTGGGAGCATTTCTTCATATTTTTGCTGGCCTCTGAATGCCTACTTTGGTTAACTATCTGTTTATGCCCTCTGTCCATTAAAAAAAAAAGTTGGATTCTTTGTCTTTTTCTGGTTGAGGTGTTAAACTTTTCTGTATATTTTCAAAAGTATTCCCTTTCTCAATATGTCATTGCTAAAACATTTCCCCCAGTCAGTGGTTTTGCTTGTTTGTTTTCCTCTTTTGGTGACGTTCCTTGATGCACCCAATCCCGCTGCCATGAGGTTGATCCCAATGCATAGCAACCCCATAGGACCGATTAGAACTGCCCCTTTGGGTGTGGAGGCTATAGAAAGCCTCCTCTTTCCCCCTCAGAGCTGCTGGTGGATTTGAACTGCCCTTCTGGTTAGCAGCCCAACATGTAACCTGTTACTCTACCTGCACTCCTCTTTGAGATATATTGCTGCATCTATTTTTGCTTCTGCTGTGTGTATGGTTTTCATTTATGTTTGATAGCATATTTGTGCCATGTATGAGGGCCTCTAAGTTTCTCCATATTTTTTCATTGGTGATTTTTACAGTCCTAGGTTTTACATTTAGGGTTTTGATCCGTCTTAAGTTTATTTCTGTGTATGGAGTGAGGTAGAGGTCCTGCCTCATTCTTCTGAAAATGGATATCCGGTTTTGTCAGCACAATTTCTTTCAATTAAAAAAATATTGAGTTATAATGGGTATCTAAATTTGGGAGCCCTTGGTGTCATAGTGGTTATGTGTTGGGCTGCTAACCACAAGGTCAGCAGTTTGACAACGCCAGCCGCTCCACAGGAGAAAGATGAGGCTTCCATTTACAATAGAGTTAGAATCTCAGAAACCAACAAGGGAAGTTCTACCCTTCCCTGTAGGGTCTCTATGAGTCAGAATTGGTGCCGCGGCGATCAATCAAGTCATAATTAATGGGCACCATGTATGTAATTTGGAACCTTTTCTTCTTGTGCCCATCAATCTTGACTCCCCACTTCCCCTAACCTCCCCTTCTGGGGCCCCAGGCAATCATCAATCCAGCTACTGCCTTCATAAGTCCACTCATCCCAATTTCCCTATACAGATAAACATACCAAATAAGGGCAAACGGCAAACAAGGAATCAGTAATAATGACCATATAAAACAGGTTAGATTTCTAAGAGACAGCAGAGAATATTAAAAATTTAGAATAAATTCACATTAGGTCTAGAGGGACATAAAATTACCAGCAGTTACATCGCAGCCTAAGTCCAGCAGGTAAGATTCACTTTGCAAAGCTTTTTGTAGGCTGTCAGGGCCGGGCGCATTCCTAGGCCATGTGCATTGGGGGTGCTCTGGGGACTCAGTTTGTGCAGTGACTCTGTAAATGGATTTGGGGCACCATTATAATCCATAGCTTTGTGCAAGCCAGGTGTTTAGAATTTAGGCACTGGTACCATTCCCTCTTCCAGGTTTGGATCTTATTACTTGCAGTTCTTATGATTATTAGTTGGGATTTAATACATATATCATTCACATCAAGTGCAATTGTTCAATTGCTACCACAATCAGTTTCCAAACATTCTTTATCTTCATAGTCTCCTTGACATGGTCTTCCTTTTATCACACTACTACCATTGAACCGACTTCCTCCCAAACCCTTTATTCTACTTGCTGTCCCTATAGGTTCATCAATCCTGGATTCCATATACCAAAAAACAGAAAAAACATCTAACACAGCTAGTTTTAAGAGAGTGGCCTCCATTGACATAACACCTAACCAAATGAAACAATGAAAACCAAAAATGCAGAAAATTTTGGAAACCGGATCAGGTCCAGCCTGCATCATGGGGGGGGGGTTGGGAATCTATTGATAATAGTTTTAACTGTTCAGGTCAGATTTATGCCTTTGATCTTTGCTCGTCTGTACACAGGTTGATCTGCCTCTCATTTGGACCCAGCCGACTTATCACTTAGATGGCTGCTTGCTATGAGACAGACCTTTAAGACCCAGATGCTATTTTTCATGATAGCTCGGCACGTCTGATTTCTTTACCACCCTTTTCTATGGCATCCGTGTCTTCAGGGGTCTCATCAGGGCACGTACCAAGCAGGGCCATGCCTGAAGAGCAAATTGTTCTTATATCAGGTCTACAATCAAGTGAGAGCTCAAATCTGAAATTCATATAGCTAGTGTTTCTCTGAGTCCCTGGTTCCCCTTTGGAGCCGTCTCCCCATGGGGTTTAAGGTAATCCTGTTGATCGTCACATTATTTTAGTCAACGGTCAAGCACTGTAGAGCTAAGGATTTTATACATGTGTAGGACATCTTATCCGACTCCAGTAGATGAATTGTTACTGTGTATATCTTTGACATGTGGGTGACTAGATACTAGTTACACATGCTGTGAGGGTTGGAAACATGGCAGTATTTCAGTAACACACATTTACAAGGGCAGAACCATGTCTCCATAGACTAAGATGCCACAGAAAATCAGGGAGAGTGAGACAGCAAATGAATGTTGGTCCCAGGCTGCTGTTCGTTGGGAATTCTCAGAGCAATAGGTCGGAACCCATCCAAAGTCCACCTACCACCAATTCCTTAATCTTGGCATGGCCCTCGTTCGCTTCTTCTTCCACTGGGGCATTTCACCTTAAAGTTCAAGGGAGTATTTCTGTTGTTTGATAGTTACTGTAAGTGAATTAAGGTAACATCCAGTCCCTTAGGGGAGTTTCTAATTGGTTCCTTCGGATGTGATCAATGAAGGGTGTTGTGTACCTCGGAAGGACAGAGTCTAGTGTCCAAGTGTTGCTTGGGTCACCAGGAGATGGTTGGGAACTTGTTCAAAAGTGGACAATTTGGCTGAAGCTATAGCACAGGAAGTGGGGTGCGTCTGATCAGGAGCAAATGAAGAGGGAAGGAGAGAGAGGAACACATGCCAGCCCGCCAAGCCCTGAGGACAGTATTCAGGCTCAGAGCTGCCAATGCACAGAGAGGGCCAGCTCCATCACGAGACATGACGACATGTTCCTTACTGACACATAGCGCTAAGGGGGACAGCACTGGGGACTCGGTGTGGGAAATGTGCCCGCTCCGACCCCACTGCATCGGAGCGAGCACTAAGGGTGTATGTATAGCAGATCAGAGTAACGAAGTCCCCGAGGAATGCCAAAGGTGGACTCGGGGGCCAGGGCGTGGCACCCCAGTGGACTCCATTGGAAAGCACTCATAAAGGTCAATGGACAGACCTGGAACTGTTTGAGGGCTTTTCTATTTTTGCTGTTGGTTTTTCTTTTGTTGTATTAGCTGTTGTTGATTTCTTTTTTGTCTTTTGTTGGTTATGTTTTGCTCTGCTTTGTTTTCGCACATATTATTGTCTATGCATGTCTTATCTGGGCAAGATAGGCAGGATGAACAATTGGAGGAAAGAACAATGGACTGACAGTTCCGGGGGCACATAGCAGAGGGAAAGATGGGAGGAAAGAAGGGGGGTGCCAACAAACCCAGGGACAAGGGAAGAGTAAGTCATCTAAAATTGCTGGTGAAGAGGACATAGGATGCTTGGGAGGGGGTTCGATCAAGGGCAATGTAGCCGAAAGGAATTACCAAAACCCAAATGAAGGCCAGAGTGGGATGGGAGGAAAGTCAAAGGAAACAGAGGAAAGAAGGGGGAGGCAAAGGGCATTTATAGAGGACTAAATACAGGCATGTATATATGTAAATGAATTTATATACAATGATAGGGGAATAGAGCTATGTACATGTATTTATTTATAAAGTATTACGGTAGCAGATGGACATTGGGCCTCCACTCGAGTACTCCCTCAGCACAAGAACACTTTGTTCTACTAACATGGCATTCTGTGATGTTCACCTTCCCTCACACGATCGCTGTAGACAAATGGGTGCATAAGCAAATGTGGCGAAGAAAGCTGATGGTGCCTGGCTATCAAAAGATATAGCGTCTGGGGTCTTAAAGGCTTGAAGGTAAACAAGTAGTCATCTAGCTGAGAAGCAACAAAGTCCACATGGAAGAAGCACATGAGGTGTCGATGGGATCAGGTATCAACAATCCAAAACAAAACGAACAAATAAAAAGCATATCAGTGGGAATGAGGGGGAGGACAGAGTGGAGACCCAAAGCCCATGAGTAGTCCATTGGGCACCTTTGTCAGAATGGCCACAAGGAAGAGAACCAGTCAGGGTGCAGTATAGCACTGACAAAACACACATCCTTCCCCTAGTTCTTTAACGCTTCCCGCTCCCCACCCTCCACTACCATGATCCCAATTCTGTCTTACAAACCTGGCTAGACCAGAACATGTACACTGGTATAGATAAGAGCTCACAACACAGGGACTCCAGAACAGATAAACCCCTCGGGACCAACAAGGGGAGCAGCGATACTAGGAGGGTAAGGGGTTGGGGTTTAAGGGGTAACCTATCACAATGATCGAAGTATGGCCCCCATCCCAGGGGGATGGACAACATAAAAGTGGGTGAAATGAGACAGCAGTCAGTGTAAGACATGGAAAAAATAGAGAATAATTTACAAATTATCACGGGGGCATGTGGGAGGGGGAGTGTGAGAGAGGGAGGGGGGAAATGAGGATCTGATGCCAGGGACTCAAGTAGAAAGAAAATGTTTTGAAACAAAAATGGATATATGTACAGATTGTCATAAGAGCTGTGAGAGCCCCCAATTAAAAAATGTACGGTGACACAGGCTGGTGTGCTTCTGCCATGTGGGATTTGTTGATTCCCTGCTAGATGGCTGTTTGTTTAACTTCAAGCCTTTAAGACCCCAGATGCTATATCTTTTGATAGCCGGGCACCATGCGTTTTCTTCGCCACATTTGCTTGTGCACCCATTTTGTCTTCAGCGCTCCTACTGGGAAGATGAGTATCAAAAAGTGCTAGGTTATTAGAACAAAGTATTCTTGCGTTTAGGGTAGCCTTGAATAGATGCGCAAAGTCTGTATTTTATCTTAATACTTAACATATACATATGTACATTGACTTATAGCCCTATCATTATAAATTAATATATTTAAATATATACATGGCTATATCTAAAAAAATGTATGGTTCAGAACATAATACCAGGCAAATTTTCCCCTTGGAGTTTCTACAGTGTTAAGCATTTTTCGTATGGCAGGGGAAAACGGCCCACCCACCATCAGAAGTGCAAATGTCCCTTCCAATACAGATATAACCCCTCACCCCAATCCGATCTCCCAGTAACATTCAGTAATTACTCTTGTAGGATTGTCTGTTAATTTGGGGTGACTGTAGAACACTGCAATATGTCGGTAACTACTTGGTTTTCTCCTTCCCCCCTACCTGGGAAACTGATCCCATCGTCAGTGAGACCACTTCTCTTGAGGTGATGTTTAAAATGTTCCCATGAGAGGGTGACATATAGATTATGGGAGCTAGGCAGGCACCAGATTAGAAGGCTCCATGGTCTGAGAACTGGAGCCTGTCTTTGTCTTGATTTTTATCCTTGTCCCATTGGACTCATGCTTGTCCTTTGTGAAGGACGGACTTCCCTCTACATAATGGTTTCCAAGCCCCCGCAGATCATGAGGGGTGTTGTGGTTTTTCAGGGAGGCACAGTATTCCGTGTGGGTATGTACCAGATTTTCTTTGTCCATTCTTCAATGGGTGGGCATTTGGGCTGTCTCCAGCTTCTTGATAGTGAACTGTGCTGCTACGGACATGGGAAAGCATAGGGCCATTGGTGTTCTTTCTGTTGTTTCTTTGGCACGTGCACCCTGTTGTTTTAGTTAGTGCTGCATCGCTTTCCAAAGTGGTCGCACATATTTACCAACCCACCAGCCGTGTCGAGCAGCTTCGAGCTCCCGCACCGTCTGCAAGGTTTGTTGTTCTGTCTTGGATTGTCGGGATAGCTCAGTTTTGTCTTGATTTGCATCTGCCAGATGGCTTGTGATGGCGAGCATTTCTGTGTGTGTATATTAGACAGTCGAGTGCCATCTCTTCTGAATGGTCTGTTCATGTACTTTGTACACCTGTAATTGGATTATTTGTTTTCTTCTTGTTGAGATGCTGCAGAATTGTATATATTTTAGTGATTAGCCCCTTGTCCATTGTGTCATCACTAAATTTTTTTCCCCCTTAACTGTGGTTTTACTCTTTTGATGAAATCTTTTGATGTGCATAAATGTCTTCTTTTTGGTAAAGTCCCAGTCACCTATTTTGTCTTCTGCTGTGTGATTCCTCTATTATACTTTATTATGTATGCCCTGCAATAGGGCCCTTATATTTGTCCCAGTTTTCTCATTGATGATCCTCACAGCTCTGGGCTATTGCTCTTGTTCTAGTTGTTGGAGATGTTAAGATTTTGAGTTTGTTTTTCTCCCCATTTTTTTCATGTGTGCATCAATGCCTATCAAGTGACTTCTGATGACTGCTTTTTGTGTCCCAAAGGTTTTGTTATGTTGTCTCATTTCATTTACTTCAAGGAATTTCTTCATTTCATGCCCCCTTTTCCCCTAAGGCATGCAATGTGGTATGGCATTTGGTTTATTTTAGAGTATGGACTGTGTGTGTGTGTCCTGAAGAAGAATTTCATTGCTGTCCATTGGAGACTGAGGATTTGATTGATGTGCTTCGAGGATCTTCCACTGGGTGTGTGCATGTTGTTGTTGTTGGGTGCTATCAAACAAGTGCTGACCAATAGAGACCCTATGCTCCATAGAAGGAAACACTGCCCCAGTGCTGCACCATCCTCACAATTGTTCCTACGCGTGAGCTCATTGCTCCAGTCACTCTCAATCCATCTGATTGAAGGCCTTCCTTTCTTTGGCTGCCCCTCCACTTACTTAACCAAGGATGATGTCCTTCTCCAGAGACTGGTCCCTCCACTTAACCAAGGATGATGTCCTTCTCCAGGGACCGGTCCCTCCACTTAACCAAGGATGATGTCCTTCTCCAGGGACTGGTCCCTCCTGACGACATGTCCCATGTACACGAGACCATGTCTTACCAGCCTTGCTTCTAAGGAGCGCTCTGGTTGGGCTTCCAAGACAGATCTGTTTGTCCTCTCAGCAGTCCGCGCTACTTAAAATAGTCTTCACCAGCAGCACAATTCAAGCACATTGATTCTCCTTTGGTCTCCCTTAGCCCATGTCCAACTTTCACATGCATATGAGGCAACTGAAAGCCCCAGTATCTTTAAGGTACCCTTTGGTCCTCGAAGTAACCTTCCTGATTTTCAATACTCTAAAGAGTTCTTGTGTAGCAGATCTACCTAATGCAGTGTGTCATTTGATCTCTTCTTGACTGCTGCTTCCATGCGCATTGATTGTGGATCCAAGCAAGACAGACGGTGACAACTGCAATCATTTCTACATTGATGATGTTAACTATTGGTCCAGTTGTGCGTATTTTGGCTGCCTCTACATTGAGTTGTAATCTATGCTGAAGGCTGCAATCCTTGACCTAGATCAGCAAGTGCTTCAAGTCCTTCTCACTTCCAACAAGAAAGATTGTGTCATCTGCATGTTGCAGATTATTAATGCACCTTTATCCAATCCTGATGCTGCATTCTTTTTCATGGAATACAGATTGTCTGATGATTTAGGCAGTATACAGATGGAGTAAGTGTGGTAGGAAGCTCCAACCCTGAAGCATACCTTTCCTGATTGTAACGCAAGCAGTGTCCCCTTGTTTTGTTTGCACAATTGCCTCTTGATCCATGGACAAGTTCCTCATGAGCAATAAGGTGTTTGGGATTCCCATTTTTCTCAAGGGTGTCCATAGTCGAATGCCTTGGCCTAGTCAATAAAAGACAAGTAAACATCTTTCTGATAGTCTCTGCTTTCAGCCAAGATCCATTTGACATCAGCATTAGTAGGCCTTATTCCACATCCTCTTCTGAATCTAGCCCCAAACCTCTGGCGGCTCCCTGTCAATCTACTGGTGTAACTGTTGTTGGATGGTCTTCAGCAAAATTTAACTTGGCATGTGATACCAATGATACTGTTCTTTAGTTTGAGCATTCTTTTGGATCTTCTTTCTTTCAAATGGGTACAAATAGCAATCTCTTCCAGTCAGTTGACCAAGTAGCTGCCTTCCAAATTTCCTGGCATAGAGCAATGAGTGCTTCCAGTGCTTCATCAGCTGTTGAAACATTTCAAGTGGCACCCCATCGATTCCAGGAACCTAGGTTTAGATTGATGCTTTCAACACAGCTTGAACTTCTTCCTTCGACACCATTGGCTCTTGTTCATATGCTACCTCGTGAAATGGTTAAATGTTGACTAGTTCTTTTCGGTAAAGTGACTCTGTGTAGTGTTCCCATCTTCTTTTGATGTTTCCTGTATCGTTCGGTATTTTGTCCATAGAGTCATTCAATATTGCAACTAAAAGCTTGATTTTTAAAAGCTATTTAAGTTTAAGGTATGTGTAACATGTTTTTCCCCTTTGGTTTTCTGACTCTAGGTCATTATAGGTTTGTTACACTTTTTGCTTTGTTTTCTCAAGCTGCACTTTGAAATATTCTACTCAGCTCTTTGACGTCACCATTTCTTCCATTTGCTTTAGCATCTCTGCAATTAAAGACACGTGTCAGTGTCTCTTCGGACATCCACTTTGAGCTTTTCTTTCTTTCTTTCTTGTCTTTTTTTTTTTTAACAATTTATTGGGGCTGATACAATTCTTTTCACAGTTCATACATATACATACATCAATTGTTTAAAGCACATCTGTACAGTCTTTGCCCTAATCATTTTTTTCTCTTTTCTTCTTTTACATTTTATTAGGGATTCCAACAACTCTTACCACAATCCATACATATACATATGTATGTAAAGCACACCCATACATTCCCTGTCCCAATCATTCTCAAGGCATTTGCTCTTCACTTAAGCCCCTTGCATCAGGTCCTCTTTTTTTCCCCCACTCCCTCCCTTTTCCCCCCTCCCTCATATGCCCTTGGTAATTTATACCTCGTTATTTTGTCATATCTTGCCCTATTCGGGGTCTCCCTTCCCCCCTTCTCTGCTGTCCCTCTCCCAGGGAAGAGGTCACATGTGGCTCCTTGTAATCAGTTCCCCCTTTCCAACCTACTCACCCTCCACTCTCCCAGCATCGTCCCTCACACCCTTGGTCCTGAAGGTATCATCCACCCTGGATTCCCTGTACCTCCAGCCCTCATATGTACCAGTGTACAGCCTCTGTCCTATCCAGCCCTGCAAGGTAGAATTCGGATCATGGTAGTTGGGGGGAGGAAGCATCCAGGATCTGGGGGAAAGCTGTGTTCTTCATCGATACTACCTCACACCCTAATTAACCCATCTCCTCTCCTAAGCCCCTCTATGAGGGGATCTCCATTGGCCGACACTTGGGCCTTGGGTCTCCACTCTGCACTTCCCCCTTCATTTAATATAATATATATATACACATACATATATACATATACACATAAATACACATACATACACACACTTATATCTTTTTTTTTTTTGCATGATGCCTTATATCTGGTCCCTTGGGCACCTCGTGATCGCACTGGCCGGTGTGCTTCTTCCATGTGGGCTTATTTGTTTCTGAGCGAGATGGCCGCTTGTTCACCTTCAAGCCTTTAAGACCCCAGACACTATCTCTTTTGATAGCCGGGCACCATCAGCTTTCTTCACCACATTTGCTTGTGCACCCATTTGTCTTCAGCGATCCTATCATGGAGGTGTGCAGTCAATGATATGATTTTTTGTTCTTTGATTCCTGGTAACTGATCCCTTTGGGACCACTCGATCACACAGGCTGGTGTGTTCTTCCATGTGGACTTTGTTGCTTCTGAGCTAGATGGCCGCTTGTTTATCTTCAAGCCTTTAAGACCCCAGTCACTATCTCTTTTGATAGCCGGGCACCATCAGCTTTCTTCACCACATTTACTTGTTCACCCATTTTGGCTCCACCTGTTGTGTCGGGAGAGTGAGCATCATAGAGTTCCAATTTAATAAAAGAAGGTATTCATGCATAGAGGGAGTGTTTGAGTAGAGGCCCAAGGTCCTTCCGCCACCTTAATACTTGACCTATAAATATAGACACAAAGATCTATTTCCCCAACCTCCTATATATATTTGCATGTACATGTCTTTGTCTAGACCTCCATGAATGCCCTTTGACTCCTAGCTCTTTCCTCCATCTCCCTTGACCTTCCTCCTGCCCTACTACCATGCTTCATTGCCACCTGGGCTAGAGTATACCTCTTCTCTTAGCAACCTTACCCTTGATCATTTCCCACCAGGCCTGCCACTCCCCCTTCTCTACCCTTTGGGGTCCCATGTTTTTCCCTTGTCCCTGGGTTTGTTAACACCACTTCCTTACCCCCCCCTACCCCCCACCCCACGTCCCCCCGGAACTGTCGGTCCCGTTGTTTTTCATCCAGATAGTTCATCCAGCCTGTCCTATTCAGACAGACCTGTGGAGTCACTAACATGCATGAAAACTAGACAGAGGAACACAAAGCAACAGTATACAACCAGACAACAAAACAACCAAAACAAACCACTGAAAAAGAACAGAACAAAACAGTTCACAAGAGAAAAGCTTGTAGTTAGTTCAGGGATCTTTGCTGGCCCTTAGGAGCGTTTTCCAGTCCAGTCTGTTGGGGCACCACGCCCTGGCCCCAAAGTCCACTTTCAGCATTCCCTGGGGACCTTGCCACTCCATTCCCTTGCTGTTCCGCTGCACTCCCCCAGTGCATTGCCTCGGTGTGGTGGGATCAGGTCAGGTGCAATTCCCACACTGTGTCTCCGGTGCTGTCCCCTGTATCGCCCTTAGTCACTGAGGGGCATCATGACTCATAGTAGGGCCAGCCATGTTGTTCTCTCTGTGGACTGGCTGCTCTACTCAGGAACATCATCATCACGGCCTGGTGGGCCAGGCTGTGCTCCACTCTCTCCACCTGCCCCTTCATCTGCTCCCGTGTGCTCTGATCAAATATGTCCATCTCCCATAGCTGCAGGGTCAATGTCGTCCTTTGGAACAAGTTCTTTTCGGGGGAGGGGCAGGAATCCACTTAATTTTTGGTGCTGGGGCCAGCCTCCCAGACCTCTCCACCGGTTCCGTCCTCCACGCCGGGATATTGCATTCACACCTTGCGACACTGGGTTGAAGTCTGGTCCCACTTTCCCTGTGGAGATATAAACCATACCCTCCCCTTGGGTGGATTAATGCCCCATTTCTGTCATGCTGATTGTACTTACCTCAGGGGACTCATGTTGTACCTGTCCCTTTGGGACTGGCTTACCTCGCTTAGCATAATTCCTTCCAGTTCTTCCCATGAAATAACGTGTTTCATGTGCTCATCGGTGCTTTTTAGTGCTGCATAATACTCCATTGTGTGTATGTGCCAAAGTTTGCTAATCCACTCGTCTATCGATGGAAACTTAGGCTGTTTCCAAGTCTTTGCTATTGTGAATTGTGCCGCAATAAACATTGGAGCGCATATGACTGGTCGTGTTTTATTTGCTGCTTCAACCGGGTATATGCCCAGTAGAGGGATGGCTGGGTCGTAAGGTAGATCAATTTCCATTTTCTTTAGGTATCGCCAGATTGCTTTCCACAGTGTCTGTACAAATCTGCACGACCACCAGCAGTGGAGGAGGGTTCCTATTTCACCACAGCCCCTCCAACACTTGTTGCTCTCTGATTTACTGATCTGGGCTAGCCTCAGGGGTGTTAGGTGGTATCTCATGGTTGTTTTGATTTGCATTTCTCTTATGGCAAGGGACTTTGAGCACTTTCTCATATATTTATTGGCCATATTGATCTCCTCTCTAGTGAAAGTTCTTCTCATTTCTTTTGCCCACTTCCTTAGGGGGTTAACTGTTTTCCTCTTTTTGCAGGTCATGATGGTGTTGTAGATTTTAGTAATGAGCCCTTTGTCTGACGTGTCATTACTAAAAATCTTCTCCCAGTCTGTGGGTTGCCTTGTCACCCTCTTTCTTGTCTTTTTTAATGACCTTTTGCTTGCTTCATGAATGATGTTCTTAAAACCCTCCCACAGCGCGTTGGGTCTTCTGCCATTAGTGTTCAGTGTGTCATGTCTGTTTTTGAGATGTTCTGGAAATTTGCATGGCATACACTCAAGGTGGTATTTTGGCTTCATGGACATGTTTTATTTTTTCCAGCTTTAACCTGAACTTACATATGATCAACTCATGGTCTATTCCACAGTTGCCCCTAGCCTGTTTTTGTCCCCTAAAGTCCATGTGTACAGTCACCTTTTGTGTTATTGAAAAAGGGTATTTTCTCTGAATATCTCATTAGTCTTGCAAATTCTATTATGTCATCTCCAGCTTTGTTTCTGTCACCAAGATCATATTTTCAGCTACTGTTCCTTCCTCTTTGTTTCTGTCTGTTGCATTCCAGTCACAAATAAGGATCCATTCTCTAAACCAACTAGAATACCTTAAAAGAAAATGATGCTTTTTGAAGAGACACTTCAAAGAGAATTGTCATTTGGGTGTGGTTTACTCAGTTATATAATTTCTGCTGTGTGGGTTTAGTGACTAGAGTGTATATACTCAGCATTGAAGTTCGCTGTGTGAGCAACAATAACACTTAAAATTCTGATTTCTGTGACAAATTTCTTATTTGCATGTCCAGATGACATCCTGCCCTTAAGTCATATGGCCTTCCAAACATTGGCTGTGGGTGACCAGTACCAAAGAAAATGGGATAGGACTCATTTGTCTTAAAATGTACAAATACATTCAACTGTAACCATTGCATTAACTGCGTCATCTCCAACAGACACACACATACACACACACACACACACACACACACACACACAATGAAATGGAACACATTGCTGGCAAGTAGATTTAGACTCATCGTGACCCTATAGAACAAAGTAGAAATGCCCCAGAGGATTTTCAAGGCTGTAAATCGTTGTTGAAGTAGATTGGCACATCTTTCTCCAGTACAGCAACTGGTGGATTTAAACTGTCAAACTTCCAATGAAGTAGTCAAGCTCTTAATCACTGTACTACCAGGACTTCCACCAGCACTATATATCCTTTAAAAAGATCCACACCAAAGTCTTTTTACTTTTAATAATCAAGAGGATTCTTTTTTTTAAATTGTTTCATTAGGGACTCATACAACTCTTATCACCATCCATACATATATCAATTGTGTAAAGCACATTTGTACATTCATTGCCCTCATCATTCTCAAAACATTTGCTCTCCACTTAAGCCCCGGCATCAGCTCCTCATTTTGTTCCCTCCCTCCCCGCTCCCCCTCCCTCATGAACCCTTGATAATTTATAAATTATTATTTTGTCATTTCTTGCCCTGTCCGACATCTCCCTTCACCCACTTTTCTGTTGTATGTACCCCAGGGAGGAGGTCACATGTAGATCCTTGTGATCGGTTCCCCCTTTTCAACCCACCCTCCCTCTACCCTCTCTGTATCGCCACTCACACCACTGGTCCTGAAGGTATCATCCACCCTGGATTCCCTGTGGCTCCAGCTCCTATCTGCACCAGTGTACATCCACAAGAGGATTCTTTACATATTTTTAATACATTGTACATGGCCTGTTTCTATTATTTCCAAGGAGAGAATATATATTTTTAAGTTAAAAATAAATCAAAATGAATTAATAGGGCTGCATCTCTTTGCTTGGTCCTTGTAAAGAATAGGTAAAACTCTAGTGTTAATACAGTACCACTAACAAAACTGCCAGTATAAAAATGTGGTCCTTCATTTTCTCTAGAATAGTGACGGTGATTGTTACTGATGAAGAAACATCACTGAACTGTTGTAGGTGACAGTCGCTGCAGATGTCAATACCTTAGACATGCTTTGTGGACTATTCAGTTTGGGGTAGGCTTAACAGTGATGGATGTCTTCTTTCCTGATGTCTTAGGGGTTGTGTTGCTATTCAAGCAAGTCTAGTAGCTGTCAAATTGCTTGAGGAAACTGGAGTTGTTGATGGTTTTGCAGTGCTGTTGGGAGGTCCAATTGTGTGGCTGGAAAGTCCAGGTGGGCTATCCTCCCACAGGTCTGTGCTATTCACAGGAGTTCCCAGCAGCGCCCGGGCCTGCAAAGCCCTCTGGAGCAGCACAGTTCAGGCTCCTCCCCACCCAGCCTCCTCCGGCCTGAGTTTCCTGTTCCAAAGGCAAGACACAGTGGCCTCCTGCATCCTAAATCGAGATGTCGAGTGCAAGAACAGCTACCCCCGAGGTTCACAGCCCCCTATGGGTGCAGTTCTGCTGCACATGTGTTCTCTTCCACTGCCTGCCGCAGATGACAAGGCAAGGGAGCCAAGCCTGGAGGAGACGCTGCATGCCCAGCCTGGGTACCAGGACCACTGCTGGATTCCTGTAGTAGGGTTTGTAGTTTCCTTTACACAGCATTTTGTTTCTCTCAGTAGATTTATTCGTAAGCATGCCAGCTTTTGGGTGGCTACTGTAAACTGTATTGTTTTCCTAATTTCCTTTTCAAAGCTTTCTTTGTTCGTGTTAAAGGAATCAGCTGATTTTTATTTGTTGATCTTGTACCCTGCCCCTTTGCTCAATCTTTCAATTACTTCCCCAAATTTTCTTGCCAAATTTTGGTCATTTTCTATACATAGGATCATATCATCTGCAGAGAGGAGTTTTACTTCTTTGCCAATTTCGATGCCTTTAATTTCCCTTTCTTGCCCGACGGCTCTGGAGAAGACTTCTAGCACAGTACTGAAGGAGCAGGATGACAAAGGGCATCCTCGCCTGGTGCCTGCTCACACGGCAGTGCTTTCCCTCACGTACCCTTGATAATCTACACAGTATTATTATGTTGTCATGTCTTACCTGTCCAATGTCTCCCTTCACCCACTTTTCTGTCCACTCCCCAGGGAGGGGGTCATATGTAGATCCTTGTGATTGGGTCCCTCTTCCTCTACCACCTTCCCTCCACCCTCCTGGTATTGCCACTCTCATCACTGGTCCTGAGGGGGTTATCTGTCCTGGATTCCCTGTGCTTCCAGCGCCTATCTGTACCACTGTACGGCTTCTGGTCTAGCCGGATTTGTAAGGTAGAATTGGGGTCACGAGAGTGGGTGGGGAGGAAACATTAAAGAACTAGAGGAAAGTTGTGTGTTTCACTGGTGCAATTGCACTCTGACTGGCTCGTCTCCTCCCCATGACCCTTCTGTAAAGGGACGTCCAGTTGCCTACAGATGGGCTTTGGGTCTCCACTCCGCACTCCTCCTCATTCACGGCGATATGATATTTTGCTCTTTGAATAAAGCTCTTTCTTATACACATATGAGTGTCTATGAATTTGTTTCTCTTGTCTGCCCTAACAGAATCATGATAGTATATGTGTTGTTTATGTGATGGATTACATTGATTACGTTTCAAATGTTAGATCATCCTTGTATACCTGACATGAATCCCACTTGGGATACATTGTTAGATTCTATTGGCTAGGTTTTTGTTAAGATATTTTTGCATTTATGATCATTGAAATTACCATAGACTGAAAGAAGACTAACAAAGCTGTTTTTAAAGAAGTCAGAATGCTCCTTAGAAGCAAGGCTTGTGAGAGTTTATCCTACATATTTTGGACATGTTATCAAGAGAGATCAGACCCTAGAAAAGGACATTCCTTGGAAAAGTAGAGGCTCAGCAAAAAACCCAAGCAAACAAAAAGGAAGATCCTCAAATAAGATGTATCGAGCCAGTTGCTTTAGCAATGAGCTCCAACAGCACAATCGTTGTGAAGATGGCTCCGGGCCAGGCAGAGTTTCCTCATGAAGGATATTGGCCTACAATTTTTTTCTGGTGACTTCTCCAGGGCCATACTGCCGTCAAAGCAGGAGTCTGGCATCCTTTTCTTTATGCTGGAATAATTGGAGCAGATTTAACGTCAGCTCTTTGCTGCACGTTTGGTAGAATTCACTAGGAAAGCTGTCTGGAAGCGAGTTTTCTTTTGTTGGGAGTTTTATAATGCCCTGGTCAGTTTCTTCCTTTGTTGGGCTTTTCTGCATCAGTCTCTGTTAGTTTAGGCAGATAGTGTGTTTCCAGGAATTAGTCAAATTTCTTCTTAGTTTTCAAATTGGTTCCAGGCCTTCAAAATGTTCTGCCTTTTCCCTGTTCACTTCACTCTGTTCTGTTGTAATTCCGTTCATTTAATTTTTTACTCATGCTATTTGATTTGCATCTTCTTTCTGCGCCCCCCCCATCGTTAGATTTGTCATTGGTTTGTTGGTTTTGTGAATCCTTTCAAAGAATCGATCTATTGCTTGCTGATTCCTTCTGCTGTTTTACAGGCTCAGTTTTATTTATTTTAGCTTTCATCTTTATTTTAAAATTTCCTTCTGGTGGCTGTAAGCTTCTTTTGCTGCTCTTTTCCACATTGTTTGAGATGTTGGGTTTAGGTATTTATTTTGGTTCTGTCTTGTCTTTTGATACTGTGTGTGTTGCTATGACTTGCCTTCTGAGTACTCAGGTTTTCAGTGGCTAACCCCTCCGACGTGAACAGCCTATCCCTTCCTTCAGGTCTGTGTTTAGCCTGGACGCACCACCGAAGCCTGTTTATCTTTGGTGACCCTGCTGGGATTTGAAATATTGGTGACGTAACTTCTAGGACCAGGGAAACAGGCTAGCCACCACTGTATGACCAACCGAGAAACAAGTGGAGTTGACTTTGTCTTTTAAATTGGATTTCACCTTAACGTCTATTTTATCAAAAATTAACATTGCTACTCCTGTTCTTTTTAGACGTTTTATTGGCATAGAATTCGCATGCCACATTATTCAGTAGTTCAATTATATTAAAAAGAATGGAGATTTATTGCCATAATCAATTTTAAAATGTTTTCTTCTTTCTTGTACTCATTGGTATCAGCTCCCCATGACCCCCTCCCCCGCCCTAGCTGCAGGAACCCAGCTACTGTCTCTATAGATACACCTACCCTGGAATTCATATAAGAGCCCTGGTGGTATAGTGGTTAGACAGTGGGCTGCGATCGGCATAGTCAGCAGTTTGAAACCACTAGCAGCTCTGCAGGAGACAGACTGGACTTTCTACTCCCATACACAGTCACTCTCTTGGACACCCACAGTGGGTCACTTGGAGTTGGCAATGACTATGCCAATGAGTCTGGTTTAGTTTTGGACTTACACAGAAAAACATACCAAACCAAAGACCACCAACAATTACAAAATACAACGGAGAAAAACGCCATTTGAGAAAGCAAAAAATATTGAAACTAGAACAAATTCAAAATGGGCCAAAAGGAAGATCAAATGTTAAAGTGTTACATTTTAATCTAACTCCGTCTTCATTAGTCCACTTTCCAATTCAATCTGAATAGTAAGGCTGTTCACATCCTTGGTCTGTGGTCAGAGGATAGTCACTGGAGACTTAATCTGTGTGTATTTCCTTTACTCCCCCCCCCCCCCCTTAAATTGGAAGAACTCTAAAATGGGTCAAACGTTGTATCAAATGATAAGGCATCACTACATCTACCATAATTGACTTTGCAATGTTCTCTGTATGATAGCAAGGCTGTTTACATCCTGTGCCTGAGGTCAGGGGGAAGTCACTGAAGGCTTAATCCATGTGCAGACATTACAAATGGATTTTGTAATTTATAGCCTTCTGCAAACCAGGTGCTCACAATTTAAGCTTTGTGATCATTCCCTCCTTCAATTGGGTTTTTATTATTTACAATACTTGGATCACACAGGCTGGTGTGCTTCTTCCACTTGGACTTAGTTGGTGACTCACTTAGATGGCTACTTGTTTGAAGACAAACCTTTAAAGCCCTAGATGCTGTTCTTTCTGATCACCAGGCACCATCAGCTTTCTTTATAACGTTTTGCTATAGCACCCATATCTTCAGTGATTTCTTCATGAGGGCAAGCATTGAGTAGATTCATTAGCCAATTAGCCAAGAATTGATCGTTTTTAGATTGGGCTAGAATTAGGTACAAACCCCAAGTCAATATATCTTTCTGTGGTTTATATATGTCTCTGGTTCACTTTAGAGGCCCCATTATCATTTTGTTAGAGAACATTATCCATCATTCCTCTGGGGCATAAGGTTGTTTACTGATACTGTTATTGATTTATCCAATGGTATAGAATTTAGGGAAGACCCAACGCTTTTGGATTGTGGTATGGGGAAGAAGATTGAAAGTACTATGGACTGCCAAAAGGGCAAATCAAGCTGTTTTGGAAAAAGGACAACTAGAATGATCCTTAGAGGCAAGCATAGCAAGACTTAATCTTATGGGCTTTGGACATATTGTCAGGAGGACATCATGCTTGGGAACGTGGAGGAGCAGAGAAAGAGGAGGAAGGCCCTCAGGGAGATGAATTGACACAGTGGCTGTGACAATGGACCCAGTCACAGGGACAATTGGGAGGATGGTGCAGGACCAGGCATGTTTCATTCTGTTGTGCTATGGCCCCACAGCATCTAAAAACAGCAACAATAGAATTTAACACACTGTTGAGAAAAGTAAACCATACAAGTGTAGGCTGACTACCGATCACATTACATGAATTGTTAATTTGTACAGATTCGACTCCGAAAGTGGTTGGGGACTATTTATGTTGGCAATGAGGGTTGGTGATAGGCCAACATTTCCAATAACATCCATCCACAAAGCAGAACTATGCCTACAGATTACTGCAGGTCAGAGTTAAGCAATGAGGGCATTAAAATAGTAAATATATGGTGTTCCTGGGACACCTATCATTGGGGTCTCTCTAAACAAGGGATCTGAAACACAGCCTAATGACCGCCCATTTCATAACCTTGGGGTGGCAGTCATCTGCTTCTTCTCACAGGGGAGTTTCAGCCTGAAATCCAAAGGCTACAGGGGAGTTTGAGGGAAAGCTCAGTTCACTGAGTGGAGTTTCCACATGGAGTCCTTCGGGTGTGGCCTATGGAGGCTGTGTTCCTTGAAAGGACAGAGTCTAAAGTCCCAGTAATTTCTAGCACAAAGGGTTGGATAGAAACTGGGTCAAAAGTACCTAATTAGGAACATATTACCAGGCTTATTCTCCCCTTGAGTTCTGTATGTTTTGTTATGTGTCCCCTGCCCCTCCTCCCAGTTTACCCAACAACAGAAATGTAAATGCCTTCTCTAAACATAAATGCTCCCCTCCACCCATCTCGACTTGCCTTGCCTTTAAGGCGTCCTGATAACTCTTGCAGGAGCATCTCTTGATTTGCCGTGACCTTACCACAG
The DNA here is from genome assembly GCF_050624435.1 of Tenrec ecaudatus. Taxonomy (NCBI): domain Eukaryota; kingdom Metazoa; phylum Chordata; class Mammalia; order Afrosoricida; family Tenrecidae; genus Tenrec; species Tenrec ecaudatus. Next base: position 34,256,767 of record NC_134543.1, read on the forward strand.
TGTTGTATGGCTGCAAATGATGGTCTTCTCTCTTTCCTCCCTCTTGAAGGAGTGACCCAGCTGAGGCGAGGCTTCTCTTTTGAAGTGGTTGTTAAGCTGTACATATATGTGGGTGATGCATGGGTCATGGACTCTAGGCAGGCTCGGCACCTTTTATTTAGGATTAGAAGCTTAAGTGTGATTTTCCTCTGTAAGTAACTGCTCCAGTCTTCTCCAGCCGCTCTCAGATTTTGGCTGTGATATGTCACGATGTCTTCCTTTTGGGCTCTGTCCTAGTTGGAGTGCTCTCAATGTCTGAAATCATGCTTTTCTCCTCTTTTCTGAATGTTGGGGAAATTTTCTAATACGATTTCTTGTATTATGTTCTCTGTAGATATTTTTGTTTCTTCTTGTACTGGGACCCTGATGAGACGAAGGTTGCTTCTCCTGATCGTGTCACGCATCATTCTCAAGCTGTTTTCTCATTCTCTCACTCCTTTGTTCATTGTTTCTCTCATCAGTTGTGCGCAGAGTGATGGACTTTGAGATCCCTGATCCACTTCCCCTCGTCCATTCGGTTCTGTTCCTCAGGTCTCCTACTATTTTTCCTAATTCTGTTCTCTCATTGTTTATCTTATAGAATTTCTTTTAGTTTAAGATTGTAGTTTTTCAATTTTTTTCTGTTGTTCTCACGAGTGTCCCCCCATCTCTTGAAAGGAGTTTCATGGCCTCTTCTTCAGAATACGCCAGTGGATTGTTTCTGAAATTTTAGTATTATTAATCTTCTGGATTTCTAGTCCTGTGTTCATATTGCTTCTAAGTTTTCATTTAGTCATTTTTTTCTTCTGGTGTTTTCCTGAATATTCTATACAGGATTTTTTCTTTAACTAGATTTGTCTATGGCTTTCTTGACCTTTACCTCAGTCTGTGGACAGTGCATGTGTAGAACTCGTTGGAATTCCTTGTCAGGCACTTTCAAGGCCTTTCTTCCTCGAGAATCCCTTTGCTTCTTTCTAGTCCTCTCTTGTTTGCATCACGGTAACTTTTCTTCACGTAAACTGAGATTGTTATTTTGTCTGAAAGACAAGGTGGTGTTATTGTACTTGTGAATTTACTTGATGATTAGGTGGTATAGAGGTTGATAGTGTACCTGGTGCAATATGTTTAGCTGCTGGGGGTACGTGTGTGACTGGGGTGGGCAGGTGGGCATGTTTGCTGTTTCCAGTGAAGTAGGACAAGAAAAGAAAAGAATAAATTTCCAAATGGAAAATACTTGAAATATGTATAAATTAGAAAGCAGGAGAAAGTAAGAAAAGCAGTAAGAAAAGAGTATTTTATAAAGAAGGATATTAAAATAACTAAAAACATATAAAAACAAGGGTGGAGAAAAAGAAATGAAATATAAAATTACAATAAGCACAACCAGAAAGAAGTCAGGAAAGAGATCTGAGCATAGTAAATAAAAAAAACTAAAAGTAAAGAGAGAAAAAGGAGAAAATGTGAAAGAAATAAGGAAAGAAAGAATAAAAATACAAGGTAAGAAGAGAAATCAAGGAAAGGAGAAACCTGGGGCAGGAGATGGACCCAGAGGCACTGACTGTGGGAAACTGGGGTTACTCAGTACAGACTGGGACCAATCAGGGATCTCCCACAGGGGAGTGGGGCTTGTAGAGTGAGGACACAGCCCTCAACGAGATAGACTGACACAGTGGCTGCAACAATATGCTCAAGCACGGGAACAGTGGTGAAGATGCTCCGGGACGGAGCGTGCTTCCTCCTGTTGTGCACAGGGTCAGTGTGAGTTGAAATCGACTTGATGGCACTTAACAACAACAACACCACCGTATAACTGGGACACACACCTGTCTTGATTTAAAAATCACACTTTATCCCCCTGCTCTGTTCAAACCACTGCCTGCTGGCCAACTTACAGTTTCCACATAAGAACGATGATGGTTAGATATTATGCCAATTAGGCACTCCTGTCTAGGGGCACAGAGTTCAACCTGTCAGTCATGTGGTAGCTTGATGACACCTACTTGGGGATGTGACCTTTTTGTATAAGAACAAAATTGAACAGAGATGATTCCTCTCTGCCACTGCACCTTCCTCCTTGCTGGGACTTCAATGGTTATCTGTGTCTGCTGCCTGTGTGGGTTGCCTGGTCCTGGGAACTGTCAGTGCCCTGCCATGCTTCTACTGACTTGGATTCAGGTGACTGCATTCACAGGCCTGTGATCTTCCTGATTCACCTTCCCGTGGCATAGGCCTGCAGATACATCAGTCTGAAGTTGGCCCCCAGTAGCATTGGTAAACTTGACATGAACTGGACTGAGGAGCGTTCTTTTATACGGTTGCTTCTTGATATAAAAGTTCTTTCTTGAGGACACAGGGCCTCCACTCAAGTACTCCCTCAATGCAAGAATGCTTTCTTCTATTAAATTGGCATTCTATGATGTTCACCTTCCTGACACAATCGCTGAAGACAAAGCAGGTACATAAGCAAATGTGGTGAAGAAAGCTGATGATGCCTGGCTATCAAAAGATATAGCATCTGGGGTCTTAAAAGCTTGAAGGTAAATAAGTAGCCATCTAGCTCAGAAGCAACAAAGCCCACATGGAAGAAGCACACCAGCCTGTGAAATCACAAGCTGTCAAAGGGATCAGGTATCAGGCATTATCAAAACAAAAAAAAATCCTATCATTGTGAATGAGACAGGGAGTGCCGAGTGGAGACCCAAAGCCCATTTGTAGGCCACTGGACATCCCCTTACAGAAGGATTTCGGTGAGGAGACGAGCCAGTCGGTGCAGTGTAGCAGCAATGAAACATACAACTTTCCTCTAGTTCCTAAATGCTTCCTCCCACCCACTATTATGATCCCAGTTCTATCTTACAAATCTGGCTAGACAAGAGGATGTACACTGGTACAGATAGGAACTGGAAACACAGGGAATCCAGGGTGGTTGATACCTTCAGGACCAGTGGTGTGAGTGGCGATACTGGGATGGTGGAGGGAGGGTGGGTTGGGTAGGGGGAACCAATTACAAGTATCTACATGTGACCTCCTCCCTGGGGGACGGACAACAGAAAAGTGGGTGAAGGGAGACATCGGATAGGGAAAGATATGACAAAGTAATAATTTATAAATTATCAGGGGTTCATGAGGGAGGGGAGAGCAGAAAGGGAGGGGAAATTAAGGATCTGATGCCAGGGACTTAGGTGGCGAGCAAATGTTTTGAGAATGATGAGGGCAATGATGCACAAATGTGCTTTACACAATTGATGTTTGTATGGATTGTGATAAGAGTTGTATGAGCCTCTAATAAAATGATATACAAAAAGTTCTTTCTTGGACATAGATGAGTGTCACTGGTTTGTTTCTTTAGAGAACACAGCCTAACATAAGTCCAGTGAAGTGTTCTGGAATGTCCTTCTTTGCAACATTATTCATAATTGTGATCCACACGGTTGAATATCTTTGCACAGTCAATAAGACTCAGGTGAGCATCTTTTTTGATTTTCTCTGCATTCATCCCAGATCCACTCATCATTAACAATGATTTCTCTTGTTCCACAATTCCTTATTGATGTACTATTACAACCATTTTAAATTATGTTCAACAAAAATCTGCCCACATGTCATATTAATAATGTTGTTGCTGTTGTTGGGTGTCAGTGTCATCATAAACATTCATGTGGGGCTATGGAGTCGGTTCCTATTCATAGCAACCCTGTGTACCCAGAATGAAACGCTGCTTGGTCCTGCACCGTTCTCACTGAGATAGTTGCAGTTTATTGTGCCAACCTGTCCAATAAACACATGTGGGGTTAATTGAAGGGTGGAGAGATAAATGGCTCAGTGAGCCTCACCTTTCGAGTTTTCAGTCTCTTGCTTTCTGATGGTCGGTCCAGGGTGCAGCCACCTTAGCCAGTTCTCTGCTTCAACTGGGAAGGCTCACTTCCAGCAAGACATCCTGAGGAGAAGCCACATGGACCTACCCCGATGCAGCCCTGGGTGCTGGAGCAGCCGTGTGGAGACCCCTGCCAGCGCTGCGATGCTTACACATTCACTGATTCTGCTTTCCTCCTGCAGTCGACATCATTGCATGTGTTTTGTGAGATTTAGGAGAACTTTGTGGATTGGTGTTGGACATATGGGCTAATGTTGGATTTATGGGCTTGGACAGCACTAGGTTGGGATGCTTTCTTAATATACGCTTACCTTTTATATGAAACTCTCTCTTAAACATATGAGTTTCTGTGGATTTGTTTCCCTAGTTTACCCACACTAATACTCTCACAATTATTGTTATAGTTGAACTTATTATTGCAGCCACTAGGTCAATTAATCTCATCGAGTCTTCCTTCTTTGGTTGACTTTATGCTTTTCCAGGCATGATACCTTTTCTTCAGGGACTGATCTCTTTGGATAACATGTCCAAACTACGTGAGATAAAGTCTCACTATCCTTTCTTCTAAGGAGCATTCTGGCTGTACTTCTTCCGAGAGAGTAGTTTATTTTTCTGGCAGCTCACAGTAAATGAAGTGGTCTTTAATATTAATGATGTTGTTCAATAACTTCCACAGTACAGCCAGAATGCTCACAAGGATGGTGGGACTTGGCCTTATGTACTTTGGATGTTATAGGAGAGACCAGTCCCTAGAAAAGGACATCATGCTTGGTAAGGTGGAGGGACAATGATAAAGAGGAAGATCCTAGACAAGATGGATTGAAACAGTGGCTGCAACAATGGACTCACACATATCAACAAATGTGAGGGTGGTGTAGGACCAGATTGTTCTGTTTCGTGGTACATAGGGTCGCCATTAAGCACAACGGCAGTTTGTTGACTAGGCCATTTTCTTCCAGCTGTCTTAGTATTGATGAGTGAGTGATTCTCGCGCTGCATCGATTTGTTGAACTATCCAATGGGTGTTTGATGCATTCCTACAGTCTTATTTTTGCCGGTGCCTTCTGCGCAGCGTGGACTTCTTCGATATCATCAATTCCGGATCATATGCTACCTCGTAAGCTGATTGGATATTGACTAATTCTTTTTGGTACAGTGGTTCTATATCATTCCCATCTTCTTTTGTTGTTTCTTCTTTCAATATTTTGCCCTCAGAATCCTTCAGTATTTCAACTTGAAGTTCAGTCCCCCCCCCTTCATTTCTTTCCTCTTGAGATATGCTGAGCAGTTCTACTCTATTCTGTGTGGTAGATATGAGTCAGAATTCTACTCAAGGGCAATGCATTTGTCTCTTTACATATATATGTACATTCCTTCATAATACAGAGATGAAAGAATCAAACAAGTTCAGATACTGTACACAGAGTCACATCTCCTAAGAAAGTAATAGTATTTAATCCTGGATAGTCTTTGGAATGAGGCAAGCAGCATTTATTGCCTCGATTCTTGGAATGACAAATGGGGCTTTCCTGGTGTGCCCAGGAATGCTAGGTCATATGGGGACTGGATCCAGAAGTCAGACAGGAAACTGTAATCCTACCTTGATTTTCATGTGGTAATTTCCAAACTACTTTATATAGAGGATTTCAAATCTGGGCACTGCTTTGTATAGTCCTTGAGAATGAATCTACACTACATGCTTGGTCAACATTGATTTTTTTTTCTAATGAATTTTTTATTGTTAATTAGCGAGGATGGCTTTAGCTTTCAGATCATCAACTCTGCATGCAAAAGTTCAAATCACTCATCAACCCCCCCATATTCTATCCCACCCCACCCCCATCCACAGATTTCTCTTTCCTCTCTCTTTCGAATCTCCATTCTCTTTTTCATCCAAGTCAATACTTGTCAGTCTTCTGGTGCATTGCCTCATCAAGCTCCCTTTGCTCCCCTTCCCCTGGGAACCTCCAAAGTCTACTCCTTTTGGCATGCAAATCTTTGTCTGGCTTTTCGTCCTTCTAATAATGGTATCATACAATAGTTGCCCTTTTGTGAATGACTAATTTCGCTCAACACGATGTCCTCCAGGTCCATGCATGTCATGAGGTGTCTCACCATGTTTTTTAGTGATGCCTAGTATCCAATTTGTGTCTGGAGTAAAGGTTGTCTGTTCTCCTAGTGGGCATTTAGGTAGGTTCCAACTTCTTAGTATTGTGAATGGTGCTGCAGTGAACATGGAGTGCACATGTCTGTTCATACTCTGTCTGCTTCTTTAGGGGATATACCTAGCAGAAATACTACAGGAATGGGATTTCTATTCCCAGTTTTTTAAGGTAGCACCATCTCACCTTCGGTAATGGTTTTACATATTTACAGACTCACTAAGAGTATCTGAGCATTCCAGTCTCTCCGCATTCTCGCCAGCTCTTGCTCTTACCTGTTTTGTTTTTTAATTGGGCTCTCATTGTCCGTGTATAGTAATATCTCCTCATTACTTTGATTTGCATCTCCCAGCTGGCTGATGATCACGAACCATTTCTCATATCTTTATGAGTCATTTGGATGTTATTTTTGTTGAAATGTTATTTCATTCCCTTTGCCCACTTTTTGATTGGATTGTTTTTTATTGAGGTCTTGTAATTTATTTAGATTTTAGAGATTATTCCCTTGACCTTTGTGTGTCCTTGCTAAAGATTCCCGCCCACCCCCACCCCGGTCTGTGTGTTCTTTTTTCACTCTTTTCATGGAGTCTTTTGATACACATGGTGTCTTATTCTCAGTAGGTCCCGCTCATCTATTGTGCACATGGTGGTGTAGTGGTTATGTGTAGAGCTGAAATCTGCATGGTCAGCAGCTCTCTAGGAGAAAGACTGGGCTTCCTACTCCTGTAAACAGTTACGGCCTCTAAAACCCACGTAGGGTATTGCTGAGTCAGCATTGACTTGGCGGCAATGAGTTTGGGTGTTCTGGAGTGTCCTTAGCTATATTGTACATTTATGCCTTGCACTAGGGCCCTTAAGTTTGTGACCATTTTTCCATTGGCGATCTTTGTAGCACTGCAACTGACATTTAGCTTTTTATCCATCTTGAGTTTGTTTTTGGAGATGAGGTGAGGCTTGAGTCCTATTTTAATCTTCTGCAGATGGAGATCCAGTCTTTCCAGCATCTTTTGTTGAGAAGACTATTTCTTTCTCAGTTAATTTTTTTTGGCCCTTTGTTGAGGATAAGTTGTCTGTGGGTGGAAGGATTTGTTTCTGGTCCATCTACCTATCATTGCACGAGTACCAGGAAGCTTTAATGACTGTGGGCAGGTAGTGAGAGCCCTCCTATTTTGTTTTTCTTCATAAGAAGTTATTTGCTTGTTCTGGATCTCTTTCCTCTCCATATAAATTTAGTAATTTGCTTTTTTCATTCTTTAAAGAATGGAGTTGGGATCTGCATCACAATTTCGTTACACTTATAGATTGTTTGGGGCAGATAAACATTTTCACAATGTTAACCTTCTTATTAGTAAACATGGAGTATCTTCCATTTGTGTAGATCTCTTGGTTTCTCATAGTGGTGTTCTGTAGTTCTTTGTTCAAGTTCGGTTTCTCTGGTTTGGCTTATTCCTAAGTAATTTCATCTTTTGTGTGGCCATTGTAAATGCTGTTAGGGTTCCCTCAGTTTCCCTTGGAGTTCTGTTTCCTGGTGTACATAAATCTGATCAATTGTGTGTGTATGTTAATATTAGATCCTGCCATGTTGCTGAATCTATCATTTCCACACTTCTTATTTGAGTCTTTTGGGTTTTCTATGTATAAAATCATATCATCAGCAAATCGTGAGAGTTTCAGTTCTTGGTCACTGAGTTCCTTTGATTTCTACTTGTTGTCAAATGGTTCTGCCTAAGACTTCCATTGCGCTGTTGACATGGGGTGGTGCTGAGGGGTATCTTCGTCTGGTCATTGCTTTCAGTTCTTTCCCGTTGATCAAAATACTGCAGTTGGTTTTGCATATATGGGTTATATTGTGTTGAGAAATTTCCTTTATATTTTGTTGTGTTTTCATAAGGAATGGGTGTCAGATATTGTCAAAACCTTTGCTGTGTTGATTGTTAAGATCATGTGGTTCTTGTTTTTTTGTTATGTTTATAAAGTAGATCACATTGATTTTCTACAGGCCTGTTAATGAATCTCACTTGATTATGGTGTATATTATCTATATCTATTCGGATTCTATTGGCCAGATTTATGTTTTTAGAATTTTTGTGCCTATGTGTATAAGCCATCATTTGTCTTGCAATTTTTCATACTGTGATGGCTTTTGTGTTGCTATGATGCCGGACACTGTGTCACTTGTATTTTCAGATGCCAGTAGGTCACTCAAAGTGAACTGGTCACAACAGAGCTTCCAGACTGGAAACAGACTATTAGGAAGAACTAGACTGTCGACTGCAGAGGAGTCAGCCACGTAAAACCTTGTGGAAAGCATCACAATCTTGTTAGATACTGAGGACTTTGTGAACATAAACAGAACATTATCAGAAACAGTGTCAGACTATGACTGAGGAAGAGCTGCCGTCTCACAATAGAGCTTAGCGTAGGGGGTGAATGAAGAAAAGCCTTCAGGAGTAAAGCCTTTGGGGTTTTCATTTGTTCATGGGGCACGACTGAGACTGAGAAAAAACAACTATGATAAGTAAAACTTGGAATGTATAAGTGATGAATCCAGGAAAATTGAAAGTTGCCAACAATGAGATGGAACCCATGTTGATCGATATCTTAGACCTTAGTGACTTGACATGGACCACTACTGGCCATTGTGAATCAGGAAATCACTTGGCTTCCTGTGCCCGGAGTGACAGCCAAGAGGAATGGTGTTACATTCATTGTAAAAAGAACACCTCAAGGTCTATCTTGAAGGACAGTGTTGCCTGTGATAGGATGATAGCTACCTGAATACAAAGAAATCCTGTCAATACAACTAGTCTTCGAATTTATGCACTAACCACTGGGGGTGTTGATGCAGAAGTGAAGAATTTTACCAATATCCTCAGTCTGAAATTGATCAAACATGCAACCAAGGAGCACTGATAATTATTGGTGATTGGAATGCAAAAGTTAGAAAAAGGGGAAAGAACCGTAGTTGGAAAAGATGGCTTTGGTGATAGAAGCAAAGCTGGAGAGTAATTTTGGCAGCCTAACAGTTTCTTCATTTTAAGCACTTATTTTTTAAGACACAAAATAAAAGGTGACGATACACATGGACTTCTCCAGATGGAATACACAAAAATTCAGTTGGCTACATCTGTGGGAAGAGATGATGGAGAAGCCCAATATCACCAGTTAAAACCAGGCCAAGAACTGGCGTGGAGAACAAACTTTCAATTGCTCACATCCAAGTTCAGATGGAAGCTGAGGAAAATGAAACAAGGTCACAGGCATCAAAATATGGCCTTGAGTAAATCCCACCTGAATTTCAAGAACATCCCAAGAACAGATTCGATGCGTTCAATACTAATGCAGAAAACATGATGAGCTGTGTTATGACTTCAAGAACATGATACCCGAAGAGAGCAAATTCAAAACTCAAACCAAACTCTCTGCCATCGAGTCTGTGCTGACTCAGAGCTACCCAAGGTCATTCAAAAGGCAGGAAAGAAAGAACAGATCAAAGTGGATGTTGGAACTTGCTCTTAATCCTAGAGTAGTTAAGTCAGGCACATGGAAGAAATGATTAAATCAAAATGCCAGACAGAAAATGTCAAAGACTAGCTCAAGAAGACAAATTAAAATTTATAATGAAATATTCAAAGACTTAGAAACCCAGAAAAAGAAGAACCTGCTGAGCTTATCTTAAACTGAATGATATAAAAAAAATACCCCCAACTAAAAAAACAAGCCTCAAGTGGCAATATTGAAAGATTCTATGGGCAAAATATTGAATGATGCAGCGATCATCAAAAGAAGATGTGAAGAATACAGATTCACTGTACCAACAATAACTAATCAATATGTGTTTAAAGAGCTAGCTTATGACCAAAAACTAATGGTACTAAAGGAAGAAGTTCAAGCTACACTGAAAGGATTAGCCAAAAACGAGGCTCTAAGAATTTATGGACTATTGATTGAAATGTTTCAACAAGCTGATGAAGCACTGGAAGTACTCACTCATCGATGCCAAGGAATTTAGAAGACATCTAGTTGGCGTGAGATCCATATTTGTACCCGTTCCAAGGAAAAGTGACCCAAGAGACTAGATAAATTATAGAGCACTATTATTAATATCACTTGCATGGAAAATTTCCGATCACTTAGCAGTGGTTGCAGCGGTACATTGACAGGGAGCTTCCAGAAATTCCAGACCAGATTCAGAAGAGCATGTGCAACAAGGGAGAGCTTTCCTGACATCAGATGGCTCTTGGCTGAAAGCAGAGAATACCAGGAAGATGTGCTTTATTTATTTATTTGGGTTTCCGCAAAGATAAATTTTATTAAGACTCTCCTGGGAGAAAGGGAGAAATCACCACCCCAGACTTTAAGACTGGGTTTCTGATGCTTCTCTTGCTCTCCCTGCTCACATTGTAAAAATAGTCCACGGGTTTTTAAATAGTCTCCGGCTAAAGGAAATTCTGCTGGGAATAGCAAGCATTTCTGGGAACTGTAGTCCTGAGCTTGCATGGATTCTGCGCATGCTCAGCCCAATTTTTCACCTTTTGTTTCCATGCCCTCCCAGATCCTTACACCCCAAGTTCTCACCCCACACCCCTACGACATTTCATTCACATAATTCTTTATGGGATTAGGGATGAAGATCTCCTGTAGCTACTTCCTGCTTTTGTGGGGAGCAGTGTTTCAATCTATTCTGTATCAAAGGGGAACAAGCTCTCTCAGGTAGAGGTGCTGGCCTTGGTGCTGTGAACCATTCTTAGGTACTGGTCAGCACTCTCGGTCTTTCAGGCTGGACTGGGCCTGTTCTTTCAGAAAATTCGGCCTATAGTCACACACAAGGGTTGCCCAGGGGAATTCTTAATTATGAGACAAGAGCAAAGAGAAGTGAGAATGGAGTGTCACCCATCAATGTCCAAGAATATGACACTAAAAGCACAAATACTATTTCTCCTTTAGCTTCCTAGTAAGTCTTGATTTAAGCTTTATTCATAAAACAGGGAGGGTTTGTTGGTTCAAAAGACTGAAATGAAAGGGGAAGGTATGAAAACTACCTTTTCCTACTTGTTCTAGCTCTGAGGACACTTTTCGGCCACACTTCCTAATTTGTGGGTATCTGCATGGCTGTGTCACTCTTTCTGTAAGCACACTATTTCTAGGATTTGCTCTGGCTACTCGTGTCGTTTAGCGGTTAGAAATATGCTTGTCGATAGCGTACTCACGATGGCTTTAGGACTGGTTCAAGGCACAGGATGGAAGCAGGGCTGCGTGACTTCCAGCAGATCACTGACGCCTTCCTCCTGATGGAGGTCCAAGAGAGCACACTGATACTTACCCTGGGCTTTGGCTGGGTGTGAGATGGCAGCCATAGCAGGCCCTTTAAACTCACAGGCTGGTATCCCCCTGAATACCATCTTGTCCTTCTTCACCAGGAAAGTTCTTTGCGTTGTTCAGAGCTTATGTTCATCACCTTGGTCCACGCCATTCCTTTGCCTCCAGTGCACCTGAGGCGGTAGTGACAGATCATGCTATGAGTGGAATGCAGATAGATCCTGGCTGCCCCTTGGAAAGCTGACTCTCCATGTGCCTGTTCTTGATAGCAGCCACTGAACCAAGTCGGAGGTCTGTAGGACTGCTACAGTGTGCAGCCGCGTGGTCCACTGCCTACTCTGCGTATGTCTTCTACGTTCCCTGTATTAGCTTTCTGTGCCCCACAAGGAGTGTCGACTACCACATAGATTCTGTTTTGGTGGACTAACAAAAGTCTAAAGCTGCTGTCGCCTGGGGGCATTTTGGTAACAGAGTTTAAAGCATGGCTGCTGTGTTCCCATCCACCCATGGCAATGGAAACATTTCTTAAAGATTGTTTTAACTATTGGGGCAGGGAATGTATGGATGTGCTTTATACAATTGATGTATGTATATGTATGGATTGTGATAAGAGTTGTATGAGTCCCTAATAAAATGTAAAAGAAGAAAAGAGGAGAAAAAAAAGAGAAAATGATTAGGGCAAAGAATGTACAGATGTGCTTTATACAATTGATGTATGTATATGGATGGACTGTGATAAGAGTTGTATGAGCCCCTAATAAATTGTTTAAAAAAATAAAATTTAATTTAAAAAAGATTGTTTTAACTATAACATAACGAGAGATTAACGTTCTTAAAAATGACCAACCCTAACCCGAGTGTTGGACCGCGAGGTTGCGTTCTTATGCTCATTTTGCGACAACGAGGTGCTGCCGTTGCACATTTTGTTATAACTTCGTGGCCCCATTCACTTCATGCTCAGGCCCAGTGCTCCAAGGGGCCCATTACCCCTGAAAGGCCAGGGAGGATATGTCTGGGCAACTGTGTGCTCCACAAGTAATCATTTAACTAAGTTTAGATGAGATGAAAACAAGGCCCTACTAGAGGTCAAGTTACTAAAGTTCATAATTTTACTTAATCGTACAAAGTAAAGTCTTCCAAAAGTCTGAAGTGAGAGGCAGAATCAAATGACAGTTAAGACAGTTTCTTGTGGCCGATTGAACACTGCATTAGATTGCCAGCACCTGCTATGGACTTGACAGTTCAACAGAAGCATTCTCAATTCAACTGTCTATCCCCCTAAGAGGCAAACGGTAACCGACAGGTAATTAACACAGTTTCAGATCAGAAGATGTACCATGTAGCGCATGTGTGGATAGTTAAATTGTGCTTGAAAGTGACTTGCCTCTCAAAGGGAGGCTGGTCAGTGGTTGATTCAGGAGGGTGCATAATTTCTAGGCTCAGTCTTGTAGCTGCTTGGGTCCCCACATCAGGAATGGGTTTCTTTAGGTGGGAAAGATGTGCCCAAATCTATGTCTGGTAATCTTGCAGAATTTAGACCCTTTTGTACGTATCCACGAAGGCACACAGAACCTGCAAGACTAGGGCAAAGGATAAGGATTATAGTAACAGGTGGCAAACGTAAAATAGACCCAAACTGACGGTCATTAGGCAACCTTGGAAAGAACAGAAATCTAAAGACTCTATTGCTTTTAGAGAATTTTGGAATATCCTTGTTTCTGCCTGCAGTAGGCATTTTAGTTTTTTAAATTGAAAGAAATATTTCAACACTCCTGATCTATAAGGAGCTGGTTAAATGATAAACAGGCAAAGTTCTACTGCATTTCATTCTTGTGGGTGGAAACCTACTCTCAAAACTTACTAGATAACTATAGGGTTGCTGAACTTATTCCTATCCAGTTAAATTTCTTCTTGATGTCTGAGGGAAGATTTATCAACTTATCCTTTAATACGGTTTTTCTGTGGGACTCTTAGGATCCCGATAAGTAGGTTTTATTATAGCCCCTTGTAACTTTTAAAATGCCATCTGGTTCTCTTGAGAGCTTTGGTTAATGGTGATTACTTTGCCATTTGAATCAGAATACTGTTTCCAGGCCAAATTCCCCACCGCTTGCTCATAACAAAGAATATCCGTGTTTCTATAGGTCTGAGCACTGAATATGCTCCAGTTATTGAGAATGCACCCCAGAGGTGTGTCTGGAGGTATTAATCTTTAGTTTCCCAGCCGAAACCGAGCAGAGCAGAGAACATAGTAGAGACTTCAAGCATCCTCTTGTCTCTTGTCCATGTTAAAAACCTGTTTGGGAAAGGATGCCTCGTCTCTAAACCTGGGCTTCAGAATTAACTGGTCCTTACTGGTTAGGCCTCCCACTTCATTCCTATGTTTTAAGGCCTACATGTCTCTAGCTCTCGCGAAACCATTGCAATACCTTGTCACGGGAACTAAAAGCCTTAGCCCTGGCTCTCCTGCTCAGTACCCTGGCTGAGAATTAGCAAAAAGAGATGGCAATTCAAAAGACTTCCTGTACAGTTTTGGGGATTCACACAAAAAATGCCAGCCGAGTCAAGACGATCATTTGAGAGTTGGAGAATTCTCATAAGACCCATAAAACACAACTGCATCTTGATTTTCTTTATCTCAAGCTTGTGGGGTAAAATGGTGTGAGTCCAATTCCACACACTGTACAGATTTTTGCCCCTGACACCATTTCAGCTCTAGCTCGCAGCAGCAGCCCAGGACAACACAGACGGGAGAGTACTCAGGAGGGCAGACAGCATGTAGCGGCTGCTGGTCCTGAACTGCTGACTCTGAAGGCAGCAGCCCAATGCATACCCGCCAGGGTTCCTTACTAATGTTTTTAAGAGAGAGCCATCCTAATGGTTGGAGTTCTACAGTGTTCTATAGGGATAATAGCTTTGACCAGATGTGAATAGATTAAATATAGCAACATAGCACCCTTCTGAGTATTACATACAGAGTTGCCCTTAAATTGCCCACATTATTCCCACAAAAAGAACTTAAAGAGACATTTAGGACTAGGTTCAATTTCTGAAAAATTGTAATTCCTCTGCCCCATCACCTCTCAGAGTTCTAGGAATCTTGACTTAGTCTAATGGGTTCCAACTTTTCATCAGTTTATGTCTGTTGAAAATTTTTTGATAAACAGTAGGCTCACCAAGCAAAGGCTAATCTGTACCTGATGAAGACTCACGTGACAAAAGTTAAGTCATAGTAAAATGCACACATAAGTACATGCTCATTTTGAAAGATTTGAATGGGAAGTTCATGAACAAATGCAAAGATGAATAAGACTCATCAAAAGTCAGAAGGAACATCAGCCCCAAATTAAACAGAATATGCGATGCTTAAAAGCTTCAGATACAACATCTTAGCTTATTAAACCTTCTGTCGCTTCTCAGTTGCACAATGTATACAGCATGATAATTAGCATTTACCTGAACTGATTATTGTTACAAGCTAGTGAGACTGCCATAGAATCAAGATGGCCCTGGGCCTGTGGTCTCTACTCAGAGCAGAGCTGGATACAGAGGTTTCTTATGCTAACTAGCCTCTGGCCAGCAGAGCCTCTTGAGATGTAAATAGCTTTGTTTTTAGAATCTACTAAATTCTACCTCTTGTTATAAAAATCTTAAAGATCAAAGTTTTTCATTGTTTAAAACAGATCTTATAGTAACCCTTTAAACATAAAAAATGAGCGTACTGTTTAGCAGACAACTTACAGATCTTCATGCTAAAGTTGTTATAAAGCAGTTTGATTCATAAGCATGCACATGTTATAAAAAGCTATTAAGTAAACAAATCCATATATACCTCATTTAGTTATCATCCAGAATTTTATTTTAAAATTGTAATTTTACCAACATTTTGTTTTAGAAGGCCTGTTATACCAATTAAATGAAAGTGTGCTCTTTAGATCACTGGTTACCAGATGAAAGGGGACTCTGGTCTCCACGTGTGGCAGCCTCTGAGTCGCTGTCTGGACGACATTTTCAGAAATTAAGCAGATTGCCCTCAATGCCAGCTTTTCCTACACCTAAGAACACAGTCAATGAACTCATTTTAAAATACTCAAATTCAATGTTCTCTCCACTTCAGACCCCCAACACTTTTAATATAGAGCAAAAAACAGAGAGACTTCAAAACAGTTTAAGAGAAATGCGAATGTACAATATCAGGGAGGGCAGAAACACTTAAAAGCCAGTCTCTCTCTCTCTCACTCTCTCCCTCTCTCTCTCTCTCTCTCTCTCTCTCACACACCCACACACACACTTCATCCTAACTAGACCTTATAGAGGTCGGCCTAGGGAAAATTTTAAATCCTGTACAATAGACAGATAGACCCCCAATCCCTTGGGAAAGCTGGCTGAACTCTCATCAGGGAATTAGATTTTATAAAACACAAAAGATTTATAAGGTCTCTCTCTCCTGGCTAAATTCCAACCTCAGTCCTTGGCTCTGCACGAGAAAGATTTCACGCCGAAGCCGGGCTCGTGGTCCAAGTGAATTTAATGAGAGTTAAAAGAAGCTTCAGGTTTTACAGGGCACCCATAGGATTCCTTTGACTATGCGGCCTGGCAGAGACTGCTCCGGGTCACGCAAGGATCTCTCCCCTCCCACAAAGAGGACCAAACCAGCCCCCCTCCCCCTTCTGGTCCCTGCCTTTTCAAGGGTTCCCGGGGAGGCATGGTGAACGATCCCAGATCGATCCCATTGGCTGAATTGCAATCACCTGGCCCAGGTGGGCTGCTCCAGGTGTAACGCCCATCCGAGCCCACGGGCGGGGAAATCCAGCTTTGTCCTATGCTGGCTCTCCTGGGCATGCGTCAATGGACTTCCCAATTCCCTAGGCTAACAGATTCAGGTGGCTGCTCACCTGGGTATGATTCCAGTCAGATCCGTAGTTCTGAGGACCGGTGCTGAATCCAACACCCCCATTCTTTTCCCTGGCTCAGCTTGATAGAAATATTACGGTAGCTTCTGGTTCTTGCTTTCCCAAAATAAAGATTTACTTCCAAAGGCACAGAATGGAGTTTTCACAGAGACATTTCATTGAATCTTGGGAGAGAGGGAGAAATCACCCCACGAACTTCATGTCTTGCCCTCTGTCTCCCTCCCCACGTGAAAACAGGAGATGCGCGTTGTTGACTCTGCAAAGGCTTTCTGCTGTGGAGATCGTAACAAACTATAGGCAGCCTGGCGAACAGTGGGAATTCCAGAACAATTAACTGTGCTCACGGGGAACCTGTGCATGGACCAAGAGCCCTTGTGCCGACAGTCTTAAAAGCCTTAAAAATGTGTGTCAGGGTCAAATCTCTCACTGTCCTTCTTCAGTCTGTGTGCTGAGCACATAATCAGAGAAACTGGATTATAGGAAGAGGGATGTGATATCAGGACTGGAGGATGACTTATGAACTATGTGTGATATGCAGATGACACACCTTGCCTGCTGAAAGTCAGGAAGAATTGAAGCTCTTACTGACGAAGATCAAGGATTGTAGCCTTCAATATTGATTACATTTCAATGTAAAGAAAACCGAAATCCTCACCATGGAGCCAATAGGTAAGATCATGCTCACGTAAGCAGCCATCAATAGCTCAGACAGCACATTGCTTCGGGTAAGTGCACTGCACAAGACCTCTTTAAAAAGTCAAAAAGCAGGGCTGTTACTTTCAGAACTGAAGTGTACCCGACGCAAGCCATACGATTTTCAGCCGCACGTCAAAGTTGGACATTGCAAGGGGAAGACCAAAGAAGGGTCGATGCATTTATTTATGGCGCTGGTGAAGAATACTGAAAGTCCCATAGACTGCCAAAAGAACAGACAATTCCGTCTTGGACAAAGTACAGGCAGAACGTTCGTTAGAGGCAAGGATTGTGAGACTTTGTCTCACATAATTTGGGCATGTTGTTAGGAAATTCCTGGTTATTTGGAAGGAACAAATTACCTTGGTAAAGTAACAAGGCCGTGAAAATGAGGAAAGCCTTCAAAAAGATGCACTGCCACAGTGGCGGCAACGGGCTCAAACCTAAGAGCAATTGCGAGGACTGCGCAGGGCTGGGTGAGTTATTTTCTGATGGGCAGAGTTGCCATGAGTCGGAACTGCATTTAACAACAGCTGCATGTTCATACAGGATATTGGTTTGCAGTAATTTAGGTAGATGATTTATTTCTAAAAATTCGCCCATTTTACCTAGGTTTTCAAATTTGTTGTAGTACAATATTTTGTTATAATGTGTGATTACTTTTTATTCGACTTGGCTCTGTTGTGATGCTACCCTTTTCATATCTGGTTCTTGATATTGGTTTCTTCTCTTTATTTTCCTTTGTTAAATTTGCCAGTGGTTTGTCAATTTTGTTAATCCTTTCTAAAAACCAATTTCTTGTGCACTTTTCTATTGCTTTTATCTGCTTTATAATTCATTCATATCTGCTTTAATCTTTGTGATTTCCTTTCTACTGTGCTGAAGCTTTATTTTGTCGCTCTTGTCCTATGTGATAGTTAAAACTACTGGGTTAACGTGTTCATTTTGTCTATTTCTTCTTTTTTGATGTGTGCATTGACTGCTATGAATTGCCTTTTGATAGCTGCTTTGCTGTGTCCCAAAGGTTTTGGTATGTTGTGTTTTTTTCTCATTTTCTTCCAAGTAATTAAAACATTTCTCCCCTTATGTATTGCTCAGTTCTTTTTAAGTAGTGTGTTACTCAGTTTTCTTGTATCTGACTTATGTCCTTGTTCTTTCTATTCGGGCTTTCTAGTTTTACTGTGTTCTAGTCTGAGAAAATGAGGTGTAGAATCTCAGTATTTCAATATCTACTAAGGTATTCTTTGTGACTGAACATATGGCACATTCTCGAGACTATTTCATACGCACTGGAAACAAAATGTACTCTGTTGCTGTTGGGTGGATTGCCCTGTATATGTCTATAAGGTTGGGTTGGGTAGTTGTGTTGTTTAGTTCTTCAATGTCTCTATGAGTTTTTTCTTTTTTTATCCTGATGGTCTGTCTTTTCTCAAGACTGTTGTCGCCTACTATTATTGCTGCGTTGTCTATTTCTCTCAACTCTAAGAATTTGATTACTTACTTAGAGGGTCTTTAACTGTGTGCATATATGTTGATTATGGTTATCTCTTCTTGTTTTATTGTTCCTTTAACCATTATACATTCTTTTTTATATCTCTTGATGTTTTTACCTTGACGTGTATTTTATTGGAGGTTAATATTGCCAATCCTACTTAAAAAATCATCTTGGTGGTCATTAGCTTGGTGATTTTTCTCTATCCTTCGATATGTAGTCTCTCTTTATCTTCCGGTTTAGGGTGTGCTCCTTGTAGGCAGCCTCTTACTGAGTCTCGTTTTCTCATCCAGCCTGCTGCTCGGACTTTTGCACAGTGCGTTTGCTGCATTACCATTCAGTGTTGTTATTGACATGTGTGGGTGCGTTGCTGTCGTTTCACTGTGTGTGTGGTTTGCTTGGTTTCTTTGTTCTTCCTATATTTCTGTGCTTTCTGATGCCTGTTTTCGGTGTGTTGACGTCCAGGTGGGGTTCTCGTACATGTTACTCTCTGGGTTGTCTGCAGCTCTTGTTGATTACATGTCCATAGTGTTTCCTTTAATAATTTTTGTGATGTTGGCCATGTTTTAAAAAATTAATTTCTCCCTGTCTGAAAATGACCATATTTCACCCTCCTATTATTTGAAGCATGGTTTTGTTGCAGATGGTATTTTTGGTTTTATTCTTCCATGGCTTTGTACATGTCATTCCATTGCCTGCATGTTTTATTTCTGAAAAATCTGAGTTTATATTAATGGTTTTTCTTGGTAGGCGACTGCTCTTTTTTCCCAAGCTGCTCTTGGGATCTGCTCTTTGTCCTTGATACTGGCGAGTTTGGTTATGAGAGATTGCAATGTGTAGTTGTTACGTGTTTCTTTCAAAGCCTGCCTTGTTTGGCTTTCTCTCTGTTTTATGATATTTTCTCTTCTTATGATGCTAGGGGCGTTTTCTTCTTTGATTCTTTCTTTCTGAGTATTCTTGAGCATGTGAGCTGCCTTTTCCCCACCAGAGAAGTCAAAGAAGAGTTCTCCAGGAAGGGCGGCATCACGATCTTCCAGGCGAAGGTCCTTCCCTGCCGTGACTCCCGATTGCCACCTGCACTGAAGATGATTTCTTGTACTATATTCTCCAGCATTTTTTATTTGTTCCTATCTGCTCTGCAATCCCAATGTTTTCAAGGTCACTATTTCAGCTGTCAGTCTCTCCATTTGTATTACTCTGCTCTCATCCTGTGTTGTCTAATTCTGTTTTCATATTCTTTATGTTCTGGAACTTTATTTGTTGTTGGGTTACTAGTTTTCTTGTTTTTTCCCCTTCCTGTTTGTTCTGTTGCTCTCTCCAGCATTCCCTCCTGGGAGGCAAAGCTGTCCAGGGGGGTGGGACAGCAAAGGCCTTCTTAAGCATCCATTCTTTATATCCTGATGTCCCACCTCATTCCTCGTCCTTCTCTGTCATTGGTGCTAACAGTGGAAAAAGAACCCCCCCTTCCCCTCTGCACAATGCCTAGCAGCCCCCCTGCCCCCCTGCACTTTATCTTTTATTTCTTAACACTGACTCTTCTCCTTGTAATTTTAAATACTTAAACACTCCTTATTCTAGGAAGAATATCGATGCCAATTTCTCTTTCCTCTCATTCTCTCTCCCATCTATCCTTCAATAAATTCTTAGCATTTTAGGCTGTTGGTTTCTGTGTCCTCAGGATTTATTTGACTTTTTGCATTTCCGTTGTTGACCTGTGCTCAGCTCTCATCCGCCACAAGCTTCCTCTTCCTCAAATTATAGTAACTTCTCTCCCTCCATTCCCAGTCAGGTAACATTGGCTATTAGTTATTTAAAACTTTCATCTCCTGGTTTCTATCACACTGAATTCTCTACTAATTTTGTTTTTATTATTATTTTAATGTATTATTAATTGGGAGTTAGTACCTACATCATTTCATTGTTCATTCATGTCAAGCAGTATTGTAGAATTGCTACCACAATGATTTTCAAATCATTCTTTTCCTCCTGGACTCTTTGACATCATCTCCCCTTTACCTCCTTACCCTGTCCCCCGCCCCCCACCAGCTCACCGCTCACTGTACACCACCCAACCCCAGAACCCTTATTCTACTTGCCGCCCCTATAGGTTCATCAGTCCTGGGTTTCATATACCGAAAAACATATAACACAACCTTCCAGAGACATATGACATAACCCAATGACATAACCCCTCTGCGATAAACCCGCATATAAACAAGCATAAAACAAAACAAAACAATTACAGAACATGTTGGAAATCAACCAGGCCCAGCTTGCGTCAGAGGTGGGGATCAAGTGATAAGGTTTTACCTGTTCAGGTCAGGCTTATCCTTTTACTCTTCTGTATTCATCTCCCCAGTGCACTCTGCTTGAACCTGCTGTCCTCCGATCCCTCAGGTAGGCATAGAGGGAGAGCACCAGAGGCTTGTTTTCTGTGTCGTTCCCACAGATGGACCTTGGGTTCCCACTGTCATCCATAGCCTTCTGCAAACCAGATTCTCACCATTTCAGCTCTCTAATCCCTCCTTCGACTTCGGATTTTATGATTTACAATCCTTTGATGACTGATGATGGTGTGCTTCTTCCGTGTGGACTTTGTTGCCCTCTCACTTAGATGGCTGCTTGTTTGGGGACAAGTCTTAAGACCCCAGTCATTATTTTGTCAGAGACCCGGGCACCATCTAATTTTTTCACCACATTTTGCTATAGGACTCATCTTCTCTGTTTCATTCCTGAGAGTGCATATCCAGCAGGGCCATGGTGTAAAAACTAACTGTTCTTAAATTGAGGCTAGAATTTAGTGTGAGCCCCAAACCCATTCCTGGATCTGTTTTTGTTTTTGGTTCTTTATCTGCCTTTGGCTTCCTTTCAAAACCTCTTTGTTAATTTATGGTAGAGAGTTTTATCTATCACCCTCCTGGGCCATAACGATCTTATGTTAATATTATCTTTGATTCGCTCCTGGTACTACTTTTATAAAGCCCCGTGAGAGAGGGATATTGGGCCAGTGTAGGCTAATGCCATTACACGTGCCCAAATTATTCACTTGTACAGAATCAACCCTTTCGTGGCTGGATGCCATTTACACAAACATGGGGGTTAATTGTCAGGAAAATTTACAATAATAATCACTCAGAATGTCACTCACAGGTTTGTTGGAATTATATATATATGTGTGTGTATATATATGTATGTTAATGCAGCATCTAGGGCATTTATACAACAAGACCCTGTTTGTCTGTCTACCAAGAGTTCAACAATCTTGGTACAGCTGTTTTCTGATTCCTCAAACACCTCTGAGTGGAGTCCAGTTCACCCAGTGGAGTTCCTACATCGGAACTCACTGATGCAGCCGCTGGAGCACGCTGTGCGCCTCGATGATCCAGGATCAAGTGCCCAGCATTCCACGGCACCCAGCCTGGGTCCCCAGGATGCACCCTGAAGCCTGGGTCAATGTGGTGCATTGACCAAAGACACTTCCCGCCTTGAGTCCCCAAAAGCAGTTTTAGTCATTCTTCCACCTAGCTGGAGTTCGGTGATCCCTGGTCCACTTTCTCTCCTCTCTGTGTTCTGTTTACCCTCAGCAACCTTCCTCAGTGGCTTCTGCTCATACTCCAATGTGACATGGCCCGTGCCTCTAACTCCCAGCTCTGCGTTCCATTTCCATCCACTCACACGATACCTGAGGTCGATGTCCCATCAACTCCTCAAAGGAAATTGATAACATCATTGATCTGAGGAGCTTCTGATTTTCTACCTTTTTTTTAAATGACATCAACACACTTCCAGCCACTCCTGTTCAAAGCCCCCATGTTTATCTTTGCCGTTTCTCTCTACCACTCCCTGAGCATGTTGCCTGAAACAGAAGGGAGGCAGGGAGTCTCAGCGAATGACAAGAGTGCATAAATGAACAACCTGCCTCACTTCTGAGGTCTGTGAAGAGAGGTCAAGATTGGGAATCTATACCATTAATCATAAAAGAAACTGGTGGTGATGTAAGCGAACAAACCAACCAGGAGCAGGCAGCATGGTATACTAGGCTTACGGTCTTGTTCTTATGTCTGACATGATGAACAAAACACACTATTGCTCTCTGGTCTCAGATTCCCTATCTTTCAAAAAGGTTATGTTGCTTGTATTGACTTTTGAGCTGTATCCATGTCCTGACAATTCCTTCCTTCTCTCTCTCTCTCTCTCTCTCTCTCTCTCTCTCTCTCTCTCTCTCTCTCTCTCTCTCTCTCTCTCTCTCTTTCTTTCTTTCCAGTTCTTTACCCTGTGAGCTTTGTTTCACAGTCCATAGATTACCTTCTGCTAAGGACACTTTTTAGTGTTGATGGTGGCGTTTATTACAGAGCCTTTCAGCTGTCACGACCTTCTGGTGCGTCTGTTACCAGTAGGCTCTCATAGTGGATCCAGGTGGCCAGGTAACTCACTTCTTTGAGCGTCTGGCCCTTTTGAGCCCGGTGGACCCTAACTTGCTGGTCCTCGGTGTGGAGTCCTCTCCACATTGCGACACTTCGGGGCATTCCCAGAGTCACTAGTACTGCCCTGGTTGTTGTTAGGTGCCATTGAGTCCGTTCCAACCCACAGTGACCCTGTGCACAAGCGAACGGAGCACTGCCTGATGCGCCATCCTCACGAGTGCTCTCGTGCTTGATCCTGTTTTTGCAGTCACAGTGGCAATCCGTTTCCTCTTTCTCGCGGCCCCTCTGTTGTTCCAAGCATGATGTCTTTCTCCAGGGACTGGTCTCTCCTGACAATGTATCCATAGTATGTAAGACAAGTCTTGCCATCTTTGCCTCTAAGGAGCACTCTGGCTATACATCTTCCAAGCCAGATTAGTTTCCTTTTGCAGCCCATGGTGTGGTAGATACATAATCGTTTGTCAATTTGAGCAGTAAGAGCGTAGGGGCGGAATCTAGCTTGTCAATCCCCCAATGAGGCCTCTGTGTGGGCATGGCCTTCTCCTAAGATTTCTGGGAAATCAGGTACTTCCTCCTTGGAGGCGGGAGACACTTCTCTCTCTCTGCCACTCCCTGGGAGACATTACAGCTGACAAGACACACGGAACTACGCTAGTGCCCTAAGATGGAGAAGCCACATTGACCTACCCGGATGCAACCAGA
The DNA here is from genome assembly GCF_050624435.1 of Tenrec ecaudatus. Taxonomy (NCBI): domain Eukaryota; kingdom Metazoa; phylum Chordata; class Mammalia; order Afrosoricida; family Tenrecidae; genus Tenrec; species Tenrec ecaudatus. Next base: position 34,280,364 of record NC_134543.1, read on the forward strand.
CCTCTGAAGCCGGAGAAGCCATGTAGAGACCCCTGCCAGTGCTGAGATGCTTAAACGCCACTGGTTCCAAAGACTTTCTCCCCACTGGCCTGTGATCATCTTGCATTTGGCATCATTGCATGTGTTTTGTGAGTCTGAAGAGGACTTTATAGATTGGTATCAGACATATGGGCTAGTATTGGACTTATGGATTTGGACTGGACTGGGTTGGGATGCTTTCTCAATGTTCAATTCCTCTTGTATCTAAAACTCTGTCTTATACATATACATCTTTATGAATTTCTCTAGTCTACCCAGACTAACACACATGGCACTTTAAATATTCTTCTCTAGCACCACAGTTTAAGTGTATGAATTCCTCTTCTGTGTTCCTTATTCAATGTCCAACTTTTACGTGGATTTGAAGCACATGGCTTCAAATCATGGTTCAGGTCAGGTACACCTTAGTCCTCCAGGTAACAAAGGAACATCCTTGCTTTTTAATACTCCAAAGAGGTCCTGGGCAGCAGATTTATCTAATGCAGTGTGTCTTTTGATGCGGTATGCCTTGATGGCTCAGGACTCAGTGTCCCACCATACCACAGCCCCCGCCTGAGCCCTAAGGATGCACCCAGAAGCCTGGGTCTATGCGGTCCATTCAGTGAATACCACCAAAGACACCGCGCTCCCCCCCCCCCCAGGGTCCCCGTAACAGTCCACAGGATTTTAAATATTCTTTTCCAGCACCACAATTTAGATGCACCAATTCCCTTACTGTCTTCAGAAGAACATTGATTATGGATGCAAGCAAAATGCTCGGCAACTTCAATCTTTTTCTCCATTTATCATGATGTCACCCATTGGTCCAGTTGGTGCAATGACCTCCCAAATGGCAGAGTGTTCTACCCCAGGATCGAAAAGACCGCAGCCAGTTCGGCTTCTGTCTTTTCTAGATCCTCCAACCGGTTGCTGTTGGGTTCACTCTGATTCACGGCCACCCTGTGTGTGTCAGAGCTCAACTGTGCTCTGTAGTGCTTCCGATGACGGAGTTTTCAGAAGTAAATCACCAACCCTTTCTCCTGAGGTTCCTCGGGATGGAATTGAGCTTGCAGCATTCCAGCAAGTGGTTAATGGATCCTAAAACTGACAGTTTGTCCCCCTCAGAGACTCCGCCTAGAACTCCAGGAATGGTGAGTTTAGAGCCATCTAAACGCTCTGTTAACAGTCTGCTTGTAACCACTCTGCGTATCCCTCCCCTGTGCCACCCAGAGAGAAAGGAGACCTTTCTTTGGTCTGTGCCTTTGCAGTCCCTTAGAAGAAGTGAGTGGGAGAATCAACTTCAGAGGGGATTTAGAGGAGTAGGGCGAGGACACAGTCACAGACAGTGCTTTGAGAGCTGCTTTCTGGTGCAAACGGATGGGAGCCTCCACTGCAGAAGGTGGGACGTTAGGCTCTTCCCAGAAGCACATTGGAAGAAAGGCCTGGCATACTACTTCTGAAAAGTCATCTCTTGAAACCCCTAGGAAGCACAATTCTACTCTGACACCCAAGGAAATGGCCATCATGAATGGACTTGATTCAATGGTGGAGCGCCCCAACATCTGTGCATGGGGGTCCAGAGCGCCCCCAGCAATGATTGTGTAAGAGAGCCCACAGGGAGGATTTGGCTGGCTAGATTCCATTTGTTGTTCATGTTGCAACAATATGATTTAATTCCATATTGAAACATTTCAAAAATTAAGAAGGACTCGATGGCATCAAAGTAACTCAGCTTTCTCCTTGGGAATGATCTTGGGAAAAATGGACAAAAAGACAGCTGGCCGCCGGTTTTCCACTGAGGGGTGGGCCACAGAGCGTGTCAGCCGTCCCTTTGCTGGTGTGTTGTGGTTAGATGCCGTTGAGTTGGTTCTGATTCACAGGGACGCTGCACAACAGAGTGAAACAGCCCTGCCTTGCTCTATCCTCATGGCTGCTACATTTGAGCCCATTGCTCCAGTCACTGTGTCAATCCATCTTGAGGATCTTACTCTTTTGGGTTGCACTTCCGCTTTACCAAGTATAATGCATTTTCCTGTTCCTTGTTGGGCTGCTAAGCATGAGGCCCGCAGTTGAAATCTCCCAGTTACTCCACAAGAGAAACATGTGACTTCCTACTCCGATGGAAAGCGCGAGTCTCAGAAACCCACAGGGGCAGTTCTATCCTATAGAATTTCTTTGAGTTGGCATGGACTCAATAGTGGTGGGTTTGTCTTTTGGTTTTGGTTTCTCTTGACAACATGTCCAAAGTATGTGAGACAACGTATCGCTGTCCTCACTTCTAAAAAACATTCTGGCTGTACTTCTTCCAAGACAGATATTTGTTCTTCCATGATGCTTTCTCTATTCTTCTCCAGTACCACAATTAAAAGACATCAATTCTTCTACCATCATCCTTATTCACTGCCCAACTTTCACATACATATGAGGTGATTGAAAACACCATGGCTGGGGTCCAGCACACCTTAGTCCTCAAACTAACATCCTTGCTTTTCAGCACTTGAAAGATCTTGTGCTGCAGATTTGCCCAAATCAATACATCATTTGATTTCTTGACTGCTGCTTTCATGAGCATTGCTTGTGTATCTGAGCAAGATGAACTCCTTGACAACTTCACCCTCTTCTCCTTTGTCACTATGCAGCCTCTTGGTCCAGATTGTGAGGATACTTTGTTTCCTTTATATTGAGTTCCAATCCATATGGAAGGCTGCAGCCTTGACTTTCATCAGCGAAGGCTGCGAGTCTGCTTCACTTTCAGCATCCAAGGTTTGCCCTCTGCATATCGTAGTTAAAAATTCCTCCAATCTCGATGCTGGGTTCCTCTTCATGGAGTTTATCTTCTTCATTCCTTACACAGATTGAATAAATACAGCAAAAGCATGCAGCTCTCACATGCACCCTTGTTGATTTTAAAGCATGCACTACCCCTTGGGTCCGTTTGAATGGCCGCTCTTTGCTCTGTGTACAGACTATTCTGCACGAGCACATTGAAGTGTTCTAGAATTTGCATTCCTCACAGTGTTATCTATGGTTTGTTAAAATGCACAGTCAAAATGACATAAGTAACTCTTTGTGGTCTTTTCTGTTTCCAGCAGAGATCCACCTGACTTTATCAATGATAGATCTTGTTCCATATCCTTTTATGTATCTCGCTTAATTTCTGGCAGCTCTTTGCCATTGTACTGCTGCAACTGGTTTTGGATTATCTTCATAAAATTTTTACTTGCATGTGCCATTAATGATATTGTTATATACTGTTTTTACTCATTTTTTGGGCGGTTACCTTTCTCTGGAGTAGGCACAAAAATAGATCTCTTCCAGTCAGTTGGCGAGATAACTGTTTCCCAAATTTCTTGGCATAGGGGAGTACCTCCAGAGCCTCATCAACTTGTTGAAACATATCCATCGAGAGTCTGTCCATTTCTGGAGCTTTCCTTTCCCCCATGCCTTCAGAGCATCTTGGACTTCATTAATACTGTTGGTTCTTGATTTTATGTCACCTCTTGAAATCCACCAATTCTTTGTGACACAGTTACTTTGTTTCTTCCACCTTCTTTTGATGCTTCCTGCATCGTTCAATATTTTCCCCTTAGAATTCATTCAAATGTTGGGTCTCAACACGAATTTTCCCCTCAATTTATTCAGCTTGAGAAATACGGAGCGTGTTATTTCTTGTTGGCATTCAAACTTCCAGTATTTGCACATTTCATGAGAACACTCTGCTTTGTCTTCTTGAGCTGCCCTTTGCAATTTTCTCTTCGGTTTTCACCAGTTGTTCCATTTGCATCAGCTACACTCTGTCCAAGAGCAGTTTTTAGAGACTCTTCTGACATTCACTTCGATATTTTCTTTCCTTCCTGTCTTTTATGTGACCTTTACTTTCTTCATGTATAATGTTCTTTTTTTCTTTTAAAAATAGTTTAATGGCATATATTTCACACATCACACAATTCAATCATTGAATCACATTTAAAAGAGTTATGTATTGATCACCACAATCAATTTCAGGACATTCACTTCGTACTAATTGTTGTTAGTTCCCAGTTATTTCCCAAACTTCCCCTGCCTTCGAGGCATTTATTTACTCATTACTGCCCCAATAGATTTACCTATCCTGTATTCCATCTTCAGAAAATCATACGAAACACAAGCCAGAAGTGAACCAAAAAACTGAATAACAACGACTAAATAAAACAGAGAAAAACCTCAATTGAAAAGAAAACAGAAAATATTGAAAACTGAGACTAAAATGGGTCAAAAGGGAGATCAAATGACAGGGCGTTACATTTTAGCTTGCCTACGTCTGCCACACTTGACTTTACAGTGCTCGCCGTTTGGTAGCAAGGCTAGTCCCAGCCTCAGCCATGGTCAGAAAGGACTCACCAGAAGCTGACTCCGTGCGGGGATCCTGCAAATGGACTTTGGGCTTCTACTGTCACCCATAGTCCTCTTAAGCCAGGTGTGTATAATTTAAGTTCTAATCCTGTGCCCTCCTTTGGATTTGGAGTTTATTATTTACAATCCTTGGATCACACAGGCTGTTGTACTTCTTCATTGTGAATATAATTGACACTGCACTTAGATGGCTGCTTGTATTAAAACAAACCGTAAAGATCCTAGATGCTATTTTTTTTCTGATAGCTAGGCACCATCTACTTTCTTCACCACACTTTGCCACAGCACCCATATCTCCAGTGAACTCTTCATGAAGGCAAGCATCGAGCAGGGCCATGTCATGAGAACTAATTTTTCTCATTTTGGGGCGAAAATTAAGTGCATGTCCCCAATTCATTCATTGTCTCTGGTTTAATTATGTCACTTTAAAGACATCTTTAGCATTTTATCAAATAATCTCCTGGAGTGTAAATAATTCTGGCTCAAAGTTAAAAGGTTTGAAGCATTTACTCATGAAAGTCAAAGGCTACAACTATCAGTATAGGTTACATATATCATAAAACATTATATTCACAATTGGACCACTAAGCAACATAGTGATAAACAGAGAAAATATTGAAATTGGCAAAGATTTAATTTTACTTGGATTAAAAACTCAATGCCCATGGAAGGAGCAGTCAGGAAATCAAAGGACACACCGCACTGGGCAAATCAGCTTCAAAGTGCTCAGAAGCAAATAGGCTACTTTGAGGACTAAGGTGTGCTTGACCTGAGTGATGGTATTTTCAGTCCCCTGTGGCGGTAGCAGATAGACCAGGAATATGAAAGCCTTGGAATGATGGTGTTTGTGAAATCCTAGATATACCATGGACTGCCAGTAGAACAAATCTGTCTTGGTAGAAGTACAGGTAGAATGTTCTTTTTTTATTTCAACTTTTCAATTGTAAATTGGAAGATTTATAGACCAGATAGATCATTAGCTATACATTCAGCAATTCACATACATTCTATTTCATCTAAATCATTGCAGTAGAATGTTCTTTAGAAACTAGGATGGGGAACCGTCTCATATACTTTTGGACATGTTATCATGTAAAATGGAGGTAGATCCTCAATTCGATGGATTAACACAGTGAATTCCACAGGTGCTCAAATAGCCGTGATTGCTAGGATGGCCCAGAACCGGGCCGTGTTGTGTTCTGTTGTACACAATGTTGCTATGAGTTGGAATGGACTGATGACATCTAATGAAACAAAAACAGGGAATTGAAACTAACCTAATGGTACCCAAGAACAATAACAATATTATGAAAAAGCTTTCTGCTGTTCCTTATTGTCTCCAAGATAATACCCAAGTTCCTCAGCCTGGTACAAAGTCATTTGTACCAACTATTTCTAATTTGTCTTTGTATTCTCTCTCTGCACTTCAGTCAACCCAGTCCCCCTTCTTTAAGAATACACTACTTGTTCGTGCTTTCCTGTTCTTGATCGAGGCTGTTCAGTTGCCTTTGTTTGAAATACACTTGGTCCTATTTATTTAAATCATAGTCATCCTTCAGCTCCTAGATGGACTGGTTCATGAGTCTGGTTTTGGAAAACCCGGGCAATGGTGGACCTTCCTTCCGTTGTGCTCTCTTGCTTGATACATTGCTCATGCTTCCAAATCTGGATTTGCTTGCTTGTGTTGCAATTATTTGGACTTCTGACACTGCTTTCCATTGAGCGGTGTGCTCTTCAAGGGGGGTTATATTTGGTTCACATTACTCAAATCTGGAAAATCTCATGCACAGCATCCATGGCAGATGGTTCTCCAACCTCCATTTGAACACTGCCAGGGGTGGGGGAAATCACTGAGCAGAATCCCTTCTACGTTGGCACATTCATTAGTTCAAGGTATGCACTCAGTCAACACTGCAAGGGGGCTTCAAAAATGTTTGTGGAACATGGAATGAAAAGACAATGGAATTTTTCTGTGAATGTTTTGACTCCCCTTTCCTGTTTCTGGTGCATCTCTATCTGCTGGGCACTAATTTCGGCACTGGGGAAACAGAAACAACAGAGAGTCATGGTCTGTGACCTCTTTTCCTTTTTTTTTTGAGCGTGAGAAAAGAAAAAAGAATTGGATACAAATCAAAGTTGTCTTTCCACCGAAATTCCCTGAGACATTGGCTAGATTTATAGGAACGATTGTATGAAAGAGAAACAAATATGGAGATTAGTCTGTTGTCATCATTGAAAGGCAAACGGAATGAGTCTATTTTGCTGAAAATGGATGCGTGGGGTTATTTCCAGTGAATGTGGGAGAATGTAGCACTTTCTTTATTTCCTCAGAGAAGGTGTAACCCAAACAGCACCTTTAGAAACACCTTTAGCACACAGAGAAAACCTGCTGGTGGTGACTGGGAGAATGTTAGCCGGGCTCTGTGTAGCTATCGTGTCACTGGGGTGTCATTGAGGGGCTTCAAAGCACTTCCTTAGAGTCTTTCCGACTCCTAGCAACCTTCCTTGGATTTCTGAGGCTGTACCTCTTTCCAGGAGCATATAACTTCAGCTTTCTCCTGACCTGGAACTGCTGACCTGAAGGCTAGTAGTCCAATCGTTTACCCAACAGCACCACCAGGGCTTTCGGGAAAGCAAACGATGACAATTTCATGAGCTCAGAGAAGCAAGCGTAATCAGGTCTCTGCTGTGTGACCGCAAGATTCATTAAAGCCGTGCTGCAGCGCAGCCACTGCCCACAGAGCTAGGAGCAGCTGCACAGCGATGCAGTGACTAACCTGCTCCCAAGGATCTGAGGGCAAGCAATTATTCCTAAAACTTGAAAGTCTGTAAGGCGGAGGATGTCATGTAGTTGGTCCATGCAGCAAATTTCAGGCACAGTCCTTGACCCAGAATGGGCATGCAGAGGGCTGCAAACCCCAAACCAGGTGTCACTGGGTTGATTCTGACTTATGGAAACCCGTATGTTGCAGACTAGAACTGCCCTTGGTAATGTCTTCATAGCTATGACTTTTGAATACAAATCATCAGGCCCTTGTTCTGAGGTGCCTGTGAGTGGATTCGAACTGCCAGTCTTTAAGGCTAGGCATCAAGTGCTTAACTGTTTATGGGACTCCCATCGAAAGGTCAGTTCTTTAAAAATGAATTTGGTGCAAGGTGAATCCAGAATGCAGACTCTCCTTGACGTCTTCTTGGGTGTCCCTTTCCTGTGATCCTCCTCTGACGAGGCCTCTGTATTCAGACTCTCTGGGCCCTTGTTCCACAAACCCAGGGACATTTAGCAACACAGTCCACACCTGGGGCCCTGGAATTAGGACTACCAAAGTTCAAATCCTTATACTTCTACTAATTGGCTGTGATGTTGGGAAAATTACTTCTCTGACTTCCAATGTCCCATCTGTAAAATGGGTATTGTATAAAGTAGGACCACCTGGACTGTGAAGGTTCCGAGATATCGTGGATAAAAAGCTCTCAGCATTGCTGCGTTTTCCCCCTTGGACCTGAGTTCCACTCGTGACAGTCAAGCAGCCTCCACAGTCAAGAGCACAGCTTGCCTTCTGTAGACAGAGTTCAGAGGAAGGTTTCCAGGGGAAGTAGGACTGGTGCTGCTCTCACAGCCCGAAGCCAAAGGAGGCACAGGAGGAGACGCAATGCACTTGGACTTGAGTGACATGCTAAAGCCAATGCTTTGCCTGGCTGCACCTGAGATTTAAATGTAAACCGCTGTGATGCCTGTGCGGGGCCCAGCTTTAGAAGGAACGCAGGACTACTGTACCAGGGTGGTGGCAAGCCCGGAGGAGTGTTCCCACTGGAGAAAAGGGGGCGGGGGACCTTGCTCCCTCAAGCTGGATGGCACTGTTTTATTAATGATCTGCAAAGCAGAGGAACAGTGACTTTAATTAAATTTGCCAGTGATATTAAAAGATATCAGGAGCCACTGCGGAGGACACAGACACCTTGCCGATGGCTCCAGGGCTTTAGGAAAAAGCCAGGAAAGGGATGAGAGGCCAGAGGCTGAGCTAGGGCATTCCTCTGCCTGAGGGAGAGGAGTGTGACATGGGGGGAGGGGAACGGCTGTCAAGTCCCTTCCAGCTCACAATGACCTCGAGGACGTAAGGTTTCTTCGGGTGTTATATTTAAGGAAGCAGGCCCCCAGGGTTTTTGTCTCACAGAGCTGCTGGTGGGTTTGAACCACTGACCTTTCAGTTAGCAGCTGAAGTGCTTACCTATTGTACCACCAGTGCTCCTTGAATAGGCCCTATCCCGCCCCTTTCCCTGTCTTCATCTGTTTTGTGTGTAGTGGATTTTGCATGGATCCTCCTGCTCCCATCCATCCCCCTTTGCAGTCATCCTAAACAACCATGTAGCCAAGTAGATTTCTTTTTCTGAAATACAAGTCCTGCCATGTTGCCCTTCTCTGTAAAATCTTATCATCGACTTTTCACTGCCAGCAGAACAAAGCTGCGTCTTCTCGACCTAGCAATGCAAGACTTACTGTGAATCAAATCTTCTTCTGCCGTCCCGCCGCCCACTGGATTCCTTGTAATCGCACGCACGGAGCAGGATCTTCATGTCTCCATGTCTTTGCTTGGCCTGTTCTCTTGACTTCAGTGCCCTTCCCACTTTTCTTCCTTTGAGCAAAATTCACTCAGGCTTGAAGGCTCATTTCAGGGATGGTCTCCTTTAGAACACCTCTCCGAATCCCCAAGCTAGCTTTTCACCTTCCTCGTGCTCCTGTGGCATTCCCCCCTTGCCTCCACTTGCTACAGTAAAATTGCCATTTGTACATGTGTCTACCTTGGCTAAACTTGATTTTGCCTTTGAGGACAAACCTTGTGTCATATTTTTCATTATACTCACCAGCATCTAGTACCAGGGCTGGCAAACCACAGGCTATTGTTACTGTTTGGCAAACTGAAATGAGAGGAAGGAGCATATTCAGTTGGGAAACTTTAGCAGTCAGTTAGTATACCCCAATAAACCCGGGGGACTAGGCAACATTACCAAATGGCCAATCTTTCAGTGGGGATTGGTGGGGAAGTCACATGGCTCCTAAGCCCAGAGCAGGCTGGGAGCTGATGGCTAGGAGCTGTGAATGGTCTGTAGCAAAGGGTAGCCTCTCAGGAGAGTGGAGTGGATAAGCCCATCCATTGTATAAAGTTGACTCTGCTACTTCTTTCCATGATACTTTGAGTAAATGACTCAACTCTCAGTCTCTCAAAATGCAATCGCACACAAGGTGTGTTAGTCTGGGTAGACTAGAGAAGCAAATTCATAAACACGTATATGTATATAAGGGAGAGGTTTATATACGAGAGGAACTGAACCTTTAGAAAACATCCCAACCCAGTCCAATCCAAGGCCATAAGTCTGATATTAGCCCATATGTCTGATACCAATTTATAAAGCCCTCTTCAGACTCAAGAAACGAAACACATGCAATGAAGTCAAATGCAGGATGATCACAAGCCAGTGTGTAGAAAGTCTTTGGGTCCAGTGGTGTAAGCATCTCAGTGCTGGCAGGGGGTCTCTCTGTGGCTTCTCCGGCTTCCGAGGTCTGGTTGCGTCCATGTGGCTTGTCTTCTGCCTCCAAGGAGGAAGTACCAGATTTCCCAGAATTCTCAGAAGGGCATGCCCACACAGCAGTTTCATTCACTACCTCCACATTATCAGCCTAGACTCCACCCCTACATTCTTAATCCTTAAATTGACACCAGATTGGGTGATGACCACACAAGGGGACTTCAAAAGGTTGGTGGGAAAATGAAATGAGAAGGTCATGGACTTCCCCCACACTTTTCGGAAGCCCCCTCATATATCTCCTAGAATGGTTAAGAAGATTAATTGAGCAAGCTCTTGGAGTTATGCACACAATACCCAACTAATCCCAACCAACCAAAGTCACGGCCATTCTGACTCCTCGTGACCCTAGTGAACAAAAAGGAACTCCGTCCTGTGCTTCCCAAGACTTCGCCATCTCTTGCTCCCATGAGGCAGCTGGTTCGTTTGAACCACCAACTTATGGGTTAGCAGCTGAGTATATTAAACAGTTATACCACCTAGAGACTTCCATGCATACTTAAAAGTGTTAGCTATTATTATCAATATCTTAATTATTTGAGATGGTTCTGGGGATCTTAAGTTGAGTCATAGATCTGAGTTTGCCCTGGGCTGATTTAGAGCCTTCTGGAACTACAGAGATCATTTGAGTCTCTGAGGGTCTGGGGTGGATCCCCTGCAGAATGGATCTACTTCAGTTGGTGTCTGCGGCTGGGATGGTTGAACAAAAAGTGATCACTGATTTCATCATTAGAGGTCTCCTAGCTCTTCCCAACGCTTCATCCAGAAGCCATTTTCTGGAAGAAGAAATGGAAACGCACAGACCATTTTCCACCTTCAATGCCCCAAACTCAGTCCAGGCACACACTAGCCACCTTCTTGTCTCGTTTTATTTCGTTCTTTCTTCTAGTTCATTTGTTTGCTCAAGGTATAATGTTTCTAGAATGGCCTGATTCGGACCCCATGATGATAGAATGCTCTTCATAAAACCCTGGTTTCTGCAGGACCCAAAATGAAGACTCTGATCCTCTTTAATTCTCCCAAGGGGGATAAGAGTAATAAGAGTCCTTGTACGCTGTAGCCACTCATTCGGGTTAACGCTACAACCTTAGTTCCATCTTCTTTCCCTGCAGAAGGTCAGCCCTCTCTCAAAACAACCTGGCCCTGTAGGATTTTCTCTCCATGCAGCTGACACCTCCTGTCTCCTCATGGTGACTCTTGATTAAAGAGCTGCTCAGCTGGGTCCCCCTTCTGCCTCTTTCTTCATGGGCCGGTCAAAATCTACAGGGTTTCAAGGTTTGCAGAAGCCAAGGCAAAGAACCAAGGTCCTTTTCTGTTCGCATTTCTCCACGGTGGGTGAATGTGAATCCTGTGAAAAGGTTGTCTGTGCACATCACAGGTTGGACGACTGTCCTGAGCCTCTGGATGTGGATGCTTTGCTTCTTCAGCCACCATACTCTTCATTGCCATCCTTAGAACCTCTCATTCTTGGAGTGAGGTCAAAGTCAGAGGCCCCAACCACCTCTTATGATGATCCCAGTACCTAGGCTACTGTGATAGGTAGGTTTGTGTGTGTGTGTGTGTGTGTGTGTGTCAACTTGGCCAATAGGAACTTGTGGGATTAATCAGGTCGCAGTTTGATTGGAGAGCAAAGAGTTAAATGGCTCGGCAAGGCCCACTCCTTTCTCTCTTGCTCTCTGCTTGCAGCTGCTTTAGCTAATTTTGCCTCACTTTGTGAGTTGCACCACCTGTGGTTCAAGCCAACCCGTGGATCGTGTAGCTAGAGCTTGATGTTCCTTTGAGACCTGCTTCACCACGCTGCTGGTGTGTACATCGCTTGAGCTTGAGGCTAGTGGATCCTGTCGTCTTGCATTGCTTGAGTTTGATATCCATCCGGGGCCTGCTTCTTTAAGCTCCTGAGCTGTTGGTGACTTGTCCTGCTGTTTGCTCCCTGTAGGCGAACTTTGCCTGCATTGCCCAAGGGAAGACTCAGCTGTCTGCTTCCTTGACCTTGGACCCAGCAGCCCTTGTGAGTTGAAGGACTTCCAGTCTATTAACTGTTGCGCGGAAGTGGAGTTGAACTGAGTCCTCATTACTCCTGTGGACTAATTAGCTGTTATATTCCTTCGTGCTGTATAAACCTATCCATATATATATATATTCATAAGTGTCCTGGTTTTGTTTCTTTAGAGAATCCTGCTTAGCACAGCTACCACTTTGGGAAATGTCAACCCAGGTTAATCGCTGGGTCTCTGGGGAGGAGGACCTTACTGGTCACACTATGCACCCTGGCATACTGCGTCCTGAGGGATTTTTTTTTTAATGCAAGCCTTGAAGATCTAAAGAGGCCTAGCTCCCAGCTTCTGGCAACCCCTTAGAACAGTGGTTTTCAATCTTCCTAATGCCGCCACTCTTTAATACAGTTCCTCATGTTGTGGTGACCCCCAACCATAAAATTATTTTCTTTTTAAAAATATAATGTTATTGGGGCTCATACAACTGTATCACAACCCATACATACATCAATTATATAAAGCACACTCATACATTCGTTGCCCTCATCATTCTCAAAATTTACTTTCTGCTTGGGTTCCTGGAATCAGCTCCTCATTTTCCTTTTCCCCTCCCTCTCCCTTCGCCCGTCTCCCTCATGAACCCTTAATAATTTATAACTTATTATTTTATCTTACACTGCCCGGCGTCTCTCTTCACGCACTTTTCTGTTGGCCATCTCCCAGAGAGGAGGTTATATGTAGGTCCGTGTGATTAGTTCTCCCTTTCTCTGCCCCCTTCCCTCCCAGAATCTCCACTCTCACAGCTGGTCCTGAGGGGTTCATCTGTCCTAGATTCCCTGTGTTTCCAGTTCCCATCTGTACTGCTGTGCTTCCTCTGGTCTAACCAGGTTTGCAAAGTAGAATTGGGATCATGATAATTGGGGGGAGGAAGCATTTAAGAACTAGAGGAAGGTTGTGAGTTTCATTATTGCTACACTGAACCCTGAGTGACTCATCTCCTCCCTACTACCCCTCTGCAAAGGATATCCAGTTGTGTACAGATGGGCATTGGTCCCCATCATGCGCTCCCCTCATTCATGATGATATGATTTATTTTCCCCCCGCCTTTGGTGCTTGAAACCTGGTCTCCTCAGTCCTTCATGATCACATATGTTGGTGTGCTGCTTCCATGTGGACTTTGTTGCTTCTGGGACATAAAATTATTTTCATTGCTACTTCATAACTGTCATTTTGCTACTGTTATGAATTAGACAACCCAGTGAAAGGGTCATTTGGCCCCCAGAGGGGTCGCAACCCACAGGTTGAGAACCACTGCCTTAGAAGATGGAAACAAATGCTGCCCAGTCCTGCACCATCCATGATCAGATATGGATCCTACTGCCATCTGGCATATATCCCACCTGAATTTAGGGACGTTCTCAAGAACAGATTTGACTAACACTAATGACTCAAGACCAGACAAATTGAATTCCTCATACATGAAGAAAGTAAAAGGTCTTTAAAAAGACAAAAAAATATATCAAAGAGGATGTCAGAAGAGACTCTGAAACTTGCTCTTAGTTGTAGAGTAGCTAAGGCAAATGGAAGAATAGTGAAGTCAAAGAGCTGAACAGAACATTTCAAAGGGCAGCTCAAAAGACAAAATAAAGCATTATAATGAAATGCAAAGACCTGGACTCAGGAAACCAAAAGGGAAGAATAAACTCAATGTATCTCAAGCTGAAAACCCTGAAGAAAAAACATAAGCGTCGAGTTGCGATATTGAAGGATTCCATGAGAAAAAAACATTGAGTGAGGCAAAAAGTATCAAAAGAAAATGGCAGGAACAAAGAGTTGCTGTACCCAAAAGAATTGGTCAACATTCAGCCATCTAAAAAGGTAGCATTTGATCAGGAACTGATGGTATTGAAGGAAGTAGTCCAAGCTGCACTGAAGTATTAGAAAAGCAAGACTGCAGGAATTGATGGAAATACCAATTAAACTATTTCAGTAAACCAGTGCAGGGCTTCAAGCACTCACACCTCTATGCCAAGAAATGTGAAAAAAAGCTACCTGGCCAACTGACTTTGAAGAGATCCATATATGTACCCTTTCCAAAGAAAGATGACCCAACAGAATGCAGAAACTATCGAGCAATGTCACATGCAAGTAAAAATTTACTGAAGGGAATCCCAAAAACAGTTACAGCAGCATATTGATCGGGAGCTTCCAGAGATTCAAGCTGGACTCACAAGAGGATATGGAATGAGGGATATATCATTGCTGATGTCAAATGGATCTTGGCTGAAAACAGAGAATGCCATAAAAATGTTTGTTTACTTTAATTCATTGATTGACTATGAAAAGGCATATGACTGTGTGGATCATAACAAACATGGAGAACATTGTGACTATTGGGAATTCCAGAATGCTTTCTTGTGCTAGTGTGGAACCTGTACATGGATCAGGAGGCAGTAAGTTGAACATAACGATGAGATACTGAATGGTTTAAGATCAAGGAAAGTGGGTCATACTAATTCAATCTGTCTGTTGAACAAACAACCCAAGAAGCTGGACTTTCTGAAGAAGAACATAGCACCAGGATTGGAGGAAAGCTCATTCATAACTTAGATATGTAGATGACACCACTTCGCTGGCTGAAAGTCTAGAGGACTTGACTTTCATCTGCATATGCTGATGGATATCAAATATTGGAGCTGTCAATAGGAATTACAACTTAATGTGAAGAAAACAAAAATCCTCACAACTATCCATAGGTAACTTCATGCTGAATGGAGAAAAGATCGACTTTTGCAAAGACGTCATCTCGGATGGATCCACAGTAAATGCTCATGGAGGCAGCCGTCAAGAAATCAAATGATATATTGCTTTGGAAAAATCTGCCAACAGCCTCTTTAAAGTGTTGAAGACCAAAGATACTTTGAGGTCAGACTGATGTGCTTGACCTAAGTCATGGTATTCATAATTGCCTCATATACATGTGGCAGCTGCACAACTAATAAGGACGATCAGAAAAAGAACTACTCCATTTAAATTATGATATTTGAAAAGAATATTGAAAGTAACACCGTTTTCCAGGGAACAATAATTATACACCAGAGGAATTACAGCTCCTTAGGAGGGAGCAGGTTGAGACGAGGAAAAGGACATCATGCTTAGTAGAGAGACAGCAAAAACGAGGAAGCCCTTCAATGAGATGGATTGACACAGTGCTTCAACAATGGGCTCAGACAGCAATTGTGAGCATGGTGCGGGACGGGGCAGTGTTTAGTTCTGTTGCTCATAAGGTCGATAAGAGTTGGAGCTGACTTGACAGCACCTAACAATAGTAACTGAGGTGGTCAGGTTTTGTATCAACTTGCCTCAACCAGCTTTCTCAGTGGTTTGACAGTACTTCTCCATGATGAGATTTAACAGCACAATAAACTCTGCTATGGGATCTAACATCACTGAGCAGCCAACAGCTGTGGTGGAATGGAACCTCCTTGGTTAGGTCATTGTGTTAGTCTGGGTAGACTAGAGAAACAAATCAATGGACACACATATGTGCATAAGAAAGAGATTTATATATAAGAGCAATTGAACATTGAGAAAACATCCCAGCCCAGTCCAGATCAAGTCCGATATTAGTCCTTATTTCCGATGTCAATGTATAAAGTCCTCTTGAGACTCATGAAACACATGCAATGACGCCGAATGCAGAAGATCACAGGCCAGTGGGTAGAAAGTCTTTGGATCCAGTGTAATTGGAAACATCTCAGTGCTGACAGGGGTTTCTTTCTGGCTTTTCTGGCTTCTGAGGTCTGGTTGTATCCATGTGGCTTGTCTTCTAGGAGTAGCAGATAGAGGGGTCTCTTCTGCCTCCAAGGAGTAAGTACCAGATTTCCCAGAGTTCTCAGGAGAAGGCCATGCCCACAGGAGTCTCACTGGCTATCTCCAGATTGATAGCCTAGACTCTACCCTACACTCTTAATCCTTAAATTGACACCAGATTAGGTGACTACCACAGTCATAGCCTTTATGTAGCTGGAAGAAAGACTTTCCTGGGTGTAGTGTGCTTCTTTTTAAGCAGATTCTGCGAGCAAGCTTCACTTTTGCTGGATCTAGATCCTGTATCCATTTCTTTGACCTCCTGCCATATTGCCTGCAAATCCCAGGAGCCATCAGACTGCTGACCTTGGATTCATTAGCTTTTGCATCTACCAGCCTGTAGTTTTCCTGCTTCCTGGTTCAACAGTCCCTGCAAATAAATGAATCAGGAGAAGCCTCCAGTTTATCATCTGACCCGTAGACTTGAACTGTAGACTTGAACTATGTGAGTCTTTTCTTGGTATAAATCTCTTTCTATATACACACACAAGTAAGCATCACTGATTGTGCCTCTCTAGAGAACCCAGTTTAACACAATAACCTAAAGGTTGGTTGGTCAGCTTGATTCAGTGATACCATTGAAGGAAATTTGGAGGAAGATCTGGCAATCTGCATTCATAAAAATTACAGCCATGAAAACCTTACAGAGCACAGTTCTACCTTGTAACACAGAAAGGCACCATAAGTCAGAGTCAGTTCAGTGGAACGGAGGTTGTTTTTTTTAACATAGCCTCTAAAATCAAGTCAGTATTTGTCTATGAAAAGTGTTTATTTTCTGAAATAAATGACTATAATTCAGATAATAAAATGGCTCCAAGAGGTCTAGTGTCTGAGGGAGTTCTTTGGTGGCTACATTGACTCATTTAAAAACATAACAATTACCAAGCACCTACTATGAACCACTTAGGATACTGCAGTAAACAGAATAAGCACCTTCTTTGCTTTTATGCCATTCATCATTAAATGGGTGAGCTAGATGTCAATCATATCATCCCATAAGTAAATATGTAATTTACAGATGCCATGAAGGAAAATAAAAGTTGTAACGAGAAGACATAGCAGAGGAATTTGACCCATTTTTAGGAGCGAGGGAAGCCTTTTCTCCATCAGTGATAGTTTAGTTGAGAACTAAAATTTTCATCAGAAGGGCTCAAAGAAGCACTTTTTTCCCCCCAGAAAGAGACAATAACATGTACAGTGATCTAGGGGAAGACTATAGCTTGGTGTAAACCAGGAGCTGAGATGAAGGTCAGTGTCACTAGAACGCTGGAAGAGATAGCGTGGCAAACACGAAGCCAGTAGTTCATGGAAGGTTTTGTAGGTCATGCCAAAAAACTCGGTATTTATGAAAAAGGGGACACCACTGAATGGCTTCAGATAGGAATGGGATATGGTATTGTTGCTTCTAATTGGTTTATGCTAGACTCCAAACCTTATGGTTGGTGGTTCAAACCAATGCAGTGGTGCCATTTACCGAAAGGCCTGATGATCAGCATCCCTGAAGATTACAGCCCAGACAGCCTATGGAGCAGCTCTGTTCTAAAGCACGGGCTGGTCCAGGGTTGGTATTGACTCAACAGCAGTGTGTTTGTGATTTCTTTTGGTGGCTGTATGAGGGAAGTGGGTGGCAAGAGTTGGAGTTATGAGTTCAGTTAGAAGCCTACTGCAATGGATTCATATGAAGGCTACTGAATAGATTCATAGGATTTAGTTCTGGGTGGGATAAGGGATAGCAAGGAAAGGGAAGCTTGCATATTAATATCTATTTTCTAGCATGAGTAACTTGTTGGATGGAGGTGGCAGTTTCTGAGATGGAAATAGTAGAGGAGAAACAGATATGCAGGACAAAGGCTGAATCCTTGTAGGTTCTGAACATATAAATCATCATGCCTCCTTTACTAAACATAAAGGAAAATAAGTAAATTGCATGGCTTTAGTTTTACCTGTCCATCTGCATTCTTCTTCCAAAGACGAGTCTCTAATTTAGTGACTTCCTATCCTTTAGAACTCATTTACACATTTTTATGGGTTGAGACCAGTAGATGAAGGTGCATTTTACCCTACAAGTCTTGTCTACAGGTAAAAAATAAAATTTGTAGGGCCACTTGTGTGATTTTTTTTAGTAATTATTTCTATTCTGGTTCCTTTCATTAATGGGGTTTGGAATTTGAGTGGCTGATTGATTATCTTTCTATCACTGCCTGTTTAAATTGTTTTATAAAGATGTTCTGTGGAGAGTTGGGGACCTCTATATATGTGTTGGGCACAGCTAACTGGGCCTCCGTGTAGGTGAGATCACTTGCATTTTTAATTACAGCTTGCCCCCAGAAATGTCAAGTTTGGGGAAAGGTTTTTTGTTTTTTTTTTCAATTAAGTGCAATTGCACACAGACTAGCCTGTGATACAGTTCATTTGAATATGCATTCTTAGACACCTATGTTATGCAGAATTCTTTAGAATGCCGACTGAGGTGCAGGAAAGGCCGAGAATTCTAGATACTCTGTGAGTGGAGACATGCACTCAGGTGGTACTCCGCTAATTTTAAGTTAATTCTTGAGGACGCTCAGTCAAGAATGGAGTCGAGAGATAGGACTAGAAGGTAATTGCTTATGTTTCCAATATTCCCAGCTATTTTAAGTCATGCTCCAACTCGGTCTTCAGCAGATGGTCCTGAGGACCGAGAAGCTATTTGTGCCTCTCATTGACTTCTGTTTTTCCAAGTGAGAGACTGCCCCATATGCTAGTGCAATATGTCGCTCAGGGGGAAGCACAAGCCTATGTTGGTGGGAACCTGTCATTTGCTGTCCCCCTGCCACATGCCTTTTACTGCTTTTCTGGTCTTTTCTAGGTTTCTGGCCTGTCAGAAGGACCACTGGCGCTGCGGTGGAAGCCTGCGGCTAAGTCTCGTGTATGGCGTGGTTACGGTGGCAGCCTCTTACCTCAGCCTTCCTCCATTTTGGGCTGGTTACTTTTGTGCTTTTCCTGAATGGTCTTCGGGCAGAGGCTGGCGGCTCGGGGGATGTGCCCGGCACAGGGCAGAACAATGAGTCCTGCTCGGGGTCATCGGACTGTAAGGAAGGCGTCATCTTACCAATCTGGTACCCGGAGAACCCTTCCCTGGGGGACAAGATTGCGAGGGTCATTGTCTATTTCGTGGCCCTGATATATATGTTTCTTGGGGTGTCCATTATTGCCGATCGCTTCATGGCATCCATTGAAGTCATTACTTCTCAAGAGAGGGAAGTGACCATCAAAAAGCCAAATGGAGAGACCAGCAAGACCACCATTCGGGTGTGGAACGAAACGGTCTCCAACCTGACCCTTATGGCACTGGGCTCCTCTGCGCCTGAGATCCTCCTCTCCCTAATTGAGGTGTGTGGCCATGGGTTCATTGCCGGCGATCTGGGGCCATCCACCATCGTGGGCAGCGCAGCCTTCAACATGTTCATCATCATCGGCATCTGTGTCTACGTCATCCCGGATGGAGAGACTCGGAAAATCAAGCACCTCCGAGTGTTCTTTGTCACTGCGGCCTGGAGCATCTTTGCCTACATCTGGCTCTACATGATCCTGGCTGTCTTCTCTCCTGGGGTGGTCCAGGTTTGGGAAGGCCTCTTAACTCTCTTTTTCTTCCCAGTCTGTGTCCTCCTGGCGTGGATAGCAGACAGGCGACTACTCTTCTACAAATACATGCATAAAAAGTACCGCACAGACAAACACCACGGAATTATCATAGAGACAGAGGGCCAGCCCCCAAAGGGAATTGAGATGGATGGGAAAATGATGAATTCCCACTTTCTAGATGAAAACCTGGTGCCCCTGGAAGGGAAGGAAGTGGATGAGTCCCGCAAGGAGATGATTCGGATCCTCAAGGATCTGAAGCAAAAACATCCAGAGAAGGACTTAGATCAGCTGGTGGAGATGGCCAATTACTATGCTCTTTCCCACCAACAGAAGAGTCGAGCCTTCTACCGGATCCAAGCCACTCGTATGATGACCGGTGCAGGTAATATCTTAAAGAAACATGCCGCGGAGCAAGCCAAGAAGTCCTCCAGCATGAGCGAGGTGGGTACTGATGAGTCCGACGACTTTGTGTCCAAGGTCTTTTTCGACCCGTGTTCCTACCAGTGCCTGGAGAACTGTGGCGCCGTCCTGCTGACCGTGGTGAGGAGAGGGGGGGACACATCCAAGACCATGTACGTAGACTACAAGACAGAGGACGGCTCTGCCAACGCGGGGGCTGACTACGAGTTCACAGAAGGCACCGTGGTCCTGAAGCCAGGAGAGACCCAGAAGGAATTCTCTGTGGGTATCATTGATGACGACATCTTTGAGGAGGACGAGCACTTCTTTGTGCGGTTGAACAGCGTCCGCTTGGAGGTGGACCAGCCGGAGGAGGGTGGGCCTCCAGCACTCCTCAACAGTCCGCCTGTGCCTCGGGCCGTCCTCGCCTCCCCGTGTGTGGCCACAGTCACCATCTTGGATGATGACCACGCGGGCATCTTCACTTTTGAGTGTGACTCGATCCGCATCAGTGAGAGTATTGGCGTCCTGGAGGTCAAGGTTCTGCGGACATCAGGTGCCCGAGGCACAGTCATCGTCCCTTTCAGGACATTGGAAGGGACAGCCAAGGGTGGTGGTGAGGACTTTGAAGACATATATGGGGAGCTGGAATTCAAGAATGATGAAACTGTGTAAGTAACCTCTCCTTAGTCTAACTACCCTCCTCCCCGCCCCTCACCAGCTCCTCCGTCCTCCTCCGCGACTCTTCCTTGTTTGTCCTAATGCCACACTTTGGTTCCATCACAGGTACTCAGGACCAGCAGACACAGCTGGGCAGGTTGCGCTTCCAAACTCTCCTTCCGTTTCCTCCCTTCAACTGGCTTCTGTAGAAACATCTAAGGACACAAAACATTTTGTTCACTGGACCCCCAAATGAGGGCTAGGGAGACAGACGAGGGGTGATGGAAGGTGTATGGTAGCAGAGAGAGCGATTGCTTGGGTTCACCTCCCTTCTCACCTCATGCCAAAGGCTTATGTGAGCTTTGAGGGCCAACCTTCCCCTCCGTGTACAGTGGTAGTCCAACCAGGACCTCCTCAGGAGAGCACGGCTCTTCCCACTCGGGGACCCCATGGCCAGTTTCAGCTCCCTTCCCTTCAATTTGGAAATTGCAAAATTGACTGGTATTTAGCAGTCTCTTAAGTGTCCACAGGCTGCTTGATGGCATGAGACTTAACCTTAAGAGTCAGTGGGACTTGGGACCTGGAGGAAGCTTAGAAAAATGGCAGCGTGGGCAGTGGCCACCTGTGTTTAGTCATAGTTCCAAATTCCAAGACCTGGCTAAGCAGCGAAGGAGAATCCTCTTAGGAAGTGTGGGATAGCAGGCATCCTCCGGGTGATCAGTTATTTCTTTTCACCATCCAGGGCTCCCCTGAAATACCGCTTCCCAGGTGACTGCCAATTTAGTCCTCCAGAAACTGGAGCCCACCCTTCCACTGCCTTTATCACGCTGGGGCCTCTCCCCGGGGGATCTCTTTGCTAATTGGGCTCTTTGCCCTTTTCCAAGATGGATAGCTTTGGAGAAGCAAGCAGAGTGACGTTCTTCCATGCACGCAGCGTGTGAGGGGAGCTATGGGGGAGATTCTACCCTGTGGCCAAGTAATGGGAGAGAGGAACCTTGCCACTGACTTCCTTCCTCGTGTTCACATGCCAAAGAAGTTGCAGGAGAAGTTGGAAAAAATAAAGGGGGTGTATAATATAGGAAAGGTATCTTGAGTGGTGCGCATAGTTTGTTCTTTGCTACTAACCTAAAGGTTGGCAGTTAGAACCCAGCAACACTGCTTAAGAAAGGCCTGGCAAACAGCTTCTGTAAAAATCACAGGCAAGAAAACCCTACGGGGGAAGTTCCACTTTGTAACACACGGGGTAGCCCTGAGATGGAATAGGCTCAGTGGCAGCAAGTTGGTTTTGTGTATATATGCAACATCTATTATAATTGGACAGACTTCCTACTGTAGGAACCTGTTCTGAGCACCTGCTGATGACACCTTTCAGTGGGAAATGAAAATGTGACACTGCTAGGGGGGTGAGGGAGGGAACTCATGGAGAAGGGGGAGCCACAGAGCCTAGTATTAGAGAAACACTTCCTACCAGGTCCAACTAAGACGCAAAACCCAAAGAAGGCTGAGTTTTATTGGCTGCCGAGATAAGTGGCCCAGCAGCCTCTGCCCTTGTCCTCACCCACTTTCCCTAATCGTGTGACCTTGGGCAAGCCATTGAGTGTTCAGAGAATAAACCGTTTCATCTCCAAAGTGGGAGGAACAGTACGGTTCTTGCTGGAGGCAGGATGTTTCTGTCTCTCCCAGCTCACAGTTGTTTTATTTTTGTTGTTCTGAACCGTAGATGCAGGAGCTCTGTGTAGGCCCTCACTGCACTAGCCTCAAACAGAGCCAAGGGGACTGTCTCCCGGAAGTGAACCAGCCATTGATAAAGCAGTTGATTGGGACTCTTGTTTAGTCATCCTGCCAGTGAGGACAATAACTTGTTAGCATAAGTGAAAACCTATACTTTCCAGAGAACACTGGGCATTTATATCTGCTCTGCAGAGAGTGTTTATCAATAGAAATTAGGGAAAGGCCCTGCCTACGAAGGGAACCTCTGGGAGACCTCACACATGTTTATGACCAAGGCAGTACTCGGGAGGTCACTGGCAGAGACCAAATAGTGTCCGGATTATAACATGTCTCAGAATCGGACAGACTTGTGGTTCCGTCAACCCTGTGTCTTTATCTACCCATGACATGGGACAGTCCCTGTTGAGAAACCAGAGCTTTGGCTCAAAAACTTCTCCCATTTTCAACTGATTATGCACCCATAATCTCTGAATAGCATGGCCCTTTTCTCAAACCCATTTGTGTTTTTGGCTTCATAATAAGCTTCATGAATGATCACTTCTCAGTGATTCTGGCTTCTCAATGGACGTCAGTCTCCAGAAATTTGAGTGTCTAAGATATTTGATGACCACTCTCTGTGTCCATCTCCTTTGTCATGTTTCTTAAACTTCAGTGTACATCTAGCTTTTAAAGTCTTCATCATTGTAATAGAAATCAAGCCAACCTCACTGCTAGTACGTCAATTCTGCCTCATGGTGATTCTCTAGGATGGTGTAGAACTAACTGCCCAGTGGGTTTTCAAAGCTGTACAGCAGAAAACCTCATCTTTCTCCTATGGAGCGCCGATGGGTTTGAACCGCTGACCTTGCCGTTAACCATCCAATGTGCAATCCACTATGCCACCGGCTCTCCTTATCGTTACGGAATAATGAGTGCAAAACATACTGGTCTAACCTGACATACCAGTCCTACTCTTGATACTTTAATCATCGCTCTGCAGCTATGGGCAGAATGCTGAAGCAGAGAAACCCTGGGCTCTAAGTACTGTGTTAACATTCCAGCTCTGCTGCTGACATGATTTGGAGAAGCTTGACATTTTCTCATGGATAAATCGAGGATGATAATCTCTATTTTATAGGACTCTTTTGATGATTTGAAAAAACATTGGGGGTTGTAAATCCACTGCACAGGACCTCTTTATTTTTTTAAAGTCATTGTATTGGGAGCTCTTACAGATATCATAACACTCCGTGTTCAGTCACATCAAGCCGTGCTGTACAATTGCTACCACGGTCAGGTTCAAAGCATTGTTTTTTCTTCTGGAACTCTTTGATATCAGCTCCCCTTTCTCCCCAACCTCCCCACCCCCAGCCAGGAACCCTTAGATGATTTGAAATGTTGTGTGACTGTCAGTGGACCCTGATACCTAGTGTGTACTCCATCAATGGCGGCCCTTCATAGCAATCTTGATGAATTAGCAGTGTTCCTCCAAAGGCACCATCAAAGCCATCAGGTGATTGACATCAAAAGAGAGCTCTCTGTTTGACCCAAATTAACAAGCATTCGAGTATTTTTGGTGACCCTGGAGCCAGAACAGACCTCGAGGGACCTTCTGGAGCAGTACTTCTCACACTTACAAACACACGAATCACCTAGGAATCTTGCCAACAGTCGGACTCTGGTTCCAAAGGTCTAGTTTGGGCTTGAGATGCTGCATTTTTACTAAGTTCCCGATGCAGCTGAGCTAGATTTAGAAAAGGAAGCCTCTGAAAGCCCTTGATCAACCCATGACCTCCAGAAAGGAAACGGGCTTGTTGTTCTTTTTCTTTTTTTAAAAACGTTTTATTAGGGGCTCATACGACTCTTATCACAGTCCACACATACACATACATCAATCGTATAAAGCACACCCGTACATTCTTTTCCCTAATCATTTTCAAAGCATTTGCTCTCCACTTAAGCCGTTTGCATCAGGTCCTCTTTTTTTCTCTTTTTTTCCCCTCCCTCCCCGCTCCCCACTCCCTCATGAACCCTTGATAATTTATACATCGTTGTCCGTCTCCCAGGGAGGAGGTCACATGTGGATCCTTGTAATCAGTTCCCCCTTTTCCAACCCACTCACCCTCCACTCTCCCAGCGTCGCCCCTCACACCCCTGGTCCTGAAGGTATCGTCCACCCTGGATTCCCTGTGCCTCCAGCTCCCATATGCACCAGTGTACAACCTCTGCCCTATCCAGTCCTGCAAGGTAGAATTCGGATTATGGTAGTTGGGGGGAGGAAACATCCAGGATCTGGGGGAAAGCTGTGTTCTTCATCAGTACTACCTTGCACCCTGACTGACCCGTCTCCTCTCCTAAACCCCTCTATGAGGGGATCTCCAGTGGCCAACACATGGGCCTTGGGTCTCCACTCTGAACTTTCCCCTTCATTCAATATGGTATACACACACATATACATATATATACATACACACACACATATATATACATATACACACATATATCTTTTTTTTTTGCATGATGCCTTATACCTGGTCCCTTTGGCACCTCGTGATCGCACAGGCTGGTGTGCTTCTTCCCTGTGGGCTTTATTGCTTCTGAGCTAGATGGGAAAGGGGCTTGTTGAATTGAATCCTGAAAACCTGCCTTTAGCTCCAACTTCCAACCCCAATATAGCCCGAACCCAGCTTCTCAAGCTGAGTGATCCTAAACGAACTCATTCCCGAAAGCCCTGTAATTGCATTCCAATCTAGAAATGAGAATAGAAACCTCCTGGGCACGTAGAAGCTGGATGACACGGGAAGAGTTCGTTTCCTCATTCCCTCCTCCTTGAGCAGATTTACTTGTCTTCTGAGCTTGTAGCCCTATCAAGTTAGCCTTCGCCATGCTCCTGTAAATCTAACCATCGAAGGCTGGGCTGGCTTCCGCTCTATTGAAAATCTGGGACCCGTGAGGGCATTTTGCTCGGTTTGAAGCTTTCCTTTTCCAAAGGTGCCCGTGGCAGGCTGGAAAAGCATGAATGGTGGGTCCTGACAAACAGATGTGAGTGCATCTCTCCCTGGCGGGATAACTTCCAAAGAGTCATTTCATCTCTCCAAGTGCCAGGTATCTTTATTAGAATGACGAAAAAATTATACCTATAATAATAAGTACTAAATAAAAATATGAAGAAAAAGTGTACCTGGAGCACAGTGCCTTCTCCTAGAAAGTGCTAGCTCATTCAATGAACAGTATTAAATTGTCTGCTGCATGATAGGTACATTGCAGCTTCCTGGGTGATGATGTCGGATAAGTGTTGGTCTGCAGGGTCCCTGGTTCAAATCCACCGGCCACCCATGGGAGAAAGATGAGGCTGTTTGCCCCAGTGAAGGTTTGCAGCCTTGGAAACCCTAAATGGGATCACTATGAGGTGGAATCGAGTCCATGGCAGTGGGTTTGGTTTGGGCGTGGGGCGGGCTTGGGAGACGAATAACTGGACAAGTAATGCTGCATGCAGCTCTCAGGGATCTTGCCCTTCCATGAGGGGCATACAAGAGGTGCATCAAAACACTGGAGGGCAGAGGCAGCATTGAGATAGGTTCAATATAGCGATGTGATGGTGGCAGGGATGATGTGGGTACACGATTAGTTGACACTCACATTTCAACAAATTATTCCCATTTGAGAGGGATGCTCTTGATCCAAACGAATCTCCACCCGTGTACCTTTGCGACTACCACTACAGTACTTCATGAGAATTGTGGGCTTGTTTATTGCTTACAATACGAAAACCTCACTGAGACATCAGTCCTGACCATCACTCGTTGCCTCACTGACCAAGTGAGTGACTGGTTCTGGTAGCCTTGCGAGGCTTGTAGCGTGTCTCTGCAAAGCAACGGATTCCTGCAGCTCGTGAATCCTCGGGTCTCTGGAAATAGTCAGAACGGCAAATGTCAAACATGCAAATGCCAGGAGATGCTATAATTAAATAGCCAGGCCTGTCTCTGAGGGAGAACAGACTGCCGGCTCTGCTCCGTGTTTCCCACCCAATTCAGAAGGCGGAAGCTGAAGGAAACGGACTGCCTACTCGTGTAAATTAGGAAGCTGGTAGTCCAAGAGGGAAAGTGACTTGCCCCTTCACACAGCTAGAGATCATGGAAAGTTAGGGTTGGAAAGGACTTTAAAGGCCACTGATGTTTAACTCTTTCCTCCCTCGCCTGTTGGGACTTTTCCACCTTGTTTTTACCCATCTGTAAAACGTTAACTTTGGATTGAATGTGTCAGTTCTTGGATGGAAGATGTCCTAGAGAGGCAAGTCCAGGAATGTTATGTGACTCTCTCTCCACTAGTAATGATCATATATCATGGCCTAGTTTTAATATTCAGGCTCATCTCAATATTGAGACTTTCGTGGGGAAATCTTTGTCTCTCCTAGTGATTTCTTACTCTAAATAGGGGGCAAATGTGGTTTGACCCCTTTGGGGCAGCCTAAGTGCCGTGCAGATGAGGGCCTATTCTGTGACAGATGTTTTTGGTTGTTTTTCCCTTAGACAGTGCTGATCATCCTGTATACTTTTTCTATAGAGTTTCACCCTGAAGGAATCGTCTTCAAAGTCTGTATGAACTTGGCGTGTTCCAGATGATCTGCATGGTCTCCAGACCCATGACCTCATGGTAGACTTGTCCTTTTTGTTTGACTCAACAAGGTGTCAGGATAGCTTCCTTTCAGTCACAAGAGGAGAATTCCCCTCCCCCCTTTCCCCAAGTGTCTTAAAAATAGTTTATTTTTTAACAATTTCACAGACATATAATTCAATCACAGAGCACACATTTTCAATAGTTCAATCACATTCACAAGACTGGTGCAACCATCACCACAATCGATTCCAGGATATTTCTTGCTCCCTGTACTGGTTGTCCTTAGAGCCCCATTTCCTGCCAGCCACTCCTGATATGTCCGTTTGAATCGATTGTTCCAATTGTCTCTGTAGGCTTACCTAATCTGGGCTTCATGTACATGAAATCATACAAAATCAAGATGGAATGCAAATAAATAGCCCAACCATGAAGCAAAGAAATAATCAATAACAAAGCAGAAAATATTAAAAACTGGAGCAATTGTCTCAGACTGTTCACTTCAGAGGAATAAGCCAGGGAAATCCTCCTCAAAAGCAATGGGATGTATCAGATATGGAAGACCTCATGAATTACAGCAGAGCACGGCCAGAGGTGGGGCCAGGAGAGGGGCCCCTCAGGTTGGAAGGCTCCCAAACAATGACTGAGGAGGAGCTGCCTTCTCCAAGTCAAGTCAACCATCATGGCATGGACGGAGGAAAGCCCCGGGGACTTTCATTTACTGATGGGACAAATGGAAAGAAACAACTGCAAATATGTATTTATGATTTAAACTTGGAATGCACAAAGTATGAATCTGGGGGATTGGAAGTCGTCAAAAATGAAATGGAATGCATAAAAGTAGAGACCCTAGACATCCGTGAGCTGACATGGACTAGTATCAGCCAATTTGAATAAAAAATATAATGTGGTTTAATATGCCAGAAATGACAAATTTAATAAGAACGCATTACATTAATCTTAAAAAAAAAGACATTTTAAGATCTGTCTTGAAGTACAATGATGTCTGTGATAAGATAATAGCTATCCACATACAAGAAAGCCCAGTCAGTATAATTATTATCTAAATTTGTATACTTGTAGTTCTCATTTGTAGGAACAAAGTCCCCACCTCTACTATCTACGAGGTACCCAAGTGGGAAATTACGCAGCGAAGTCCAGAAGTTGAAAGTGAAACTTATTTATTCCAGAAACGTTTGCTAGTCTGAAAACTGGATGGTCTCCCAGCAGTTGCGGGGAGTCAGAATTGACTTGGCGGCAGTGAGTGTTTAAAGCAGTTGCCATTGAGTGGACTCTAACTCCGGGCGACCTCGTGTGTATCAAAGCAGACCTGTGTTCCAGAGGGGCTTTCAGGCTGATTTCTTTAGGAAGTGCCTGGCCAGGCCTTTCTTCCCAGGTACCCCTGGATGAAGCCAAACTGTCAAGCTTTGGGTTAGCAGCCAGGCATGTTAACCACCCAGAGACTCCGAAATGAGCGCTTGCGGTTGATGCATGCTGACTGGACCGTTTCAGCTCGTCGCGATTCCAGCTGACAGAGCAGAGCTGCGCCCCTGGGGTTTTTTGAGGCTGCAACCTCTCTCTCCAGAGTCAAGCATTCCTTCGATAGAGCTAGCGGGTGGGTCCAAACTGCCGACTTGTCAGTTGGAAGTTGAGCGCTCCACCAGTGTGCCACCAGGGTTCCATTAATAACCACTCCAAAAAGCAAACAATAACTAATTACCATAGAGTTTATTCTGACTCATAGCGACCCTGTGGGACACAGAGGCCCTGTAGATCCAGTAGAAACGGTTTCCAAGGCTGCACATCTTTACAGGAACACACTGACGCACCTTTCTCCCTCAGAGAGCCTGGTGGGTGAGACCTTAGCCACTGGGCCACCAGGGATCTGTAGTGGTCACCAGGTACATACGTGCATGCATATGTTTAATGTTAGCTGTCCATTTTGCACCATCTTTGCCCTCTCTGCCAAGCCTGTGAATGCAGAGACACAACCTTGCTCACCCCGTCCCTCCCTGAGCCCAGGTCCGTTTTCATCTGGTGGGTGAGGCTCATAAAGAACCATTCATTTACGACCCAGCCAACACTGTGCAGGAGGTCCTCTCAGTCAACGACAAGCGGCCTGTGGCAGTCATTTAAGACTTAGAATGTGGCAGAATAGGACTGCAAAATGACAGTTGATGGGGGACCGATGCCACCTTCTCTTTCTAGTCGTCGATGGGGTTCCAGTCCCCTTGGCCTGCATCTGTAACCTCTTGATTTTCTTCTTGGGTAGCCCACAGGCGCTTCCCTGACCCCCAGTATCCCGTGCTGAGTGATGGGGGTGCCTGGCATGGACTTAGATGTAAATGGTCATATACGATCACTTCTTTTCCCACTTAGACTTTTCTTTCATTTTTATCCCATTTTATTACATTGACTCTCTCTTCTGGAGTTCCTGAGTGATACACATGGTTAAATGCTGGACTACCGACCAAAAGGTTGGCAGTTCAAACTCAGCCAGAGGCACCTCGGAGTAAAGCCTGGCCATCTGCTTCTAGAAGGTGACAGTCTTTTGCACTCAGGAGACTGCCATTAGTCAGAAGGGACTCAACGGCCACTGGCATGCTAACAGTTCTCTTCTCGATGTTCTCTGCGGGATCCGTTCCTTGTCTCCTGGGTCTGCTCCGGGAACTGCAGCCACCATTGCTGTGGGTTCAGCTCTTCCGTGTACCCCTTGGCTTCCTCTTTCAGTCCCTTTGCCCTGCGTTCTTTTCAATCGTATCCTATTCTCTCCATCCCCCTCCTTCACGCTGTTGTC
Source organism: Tenrec ecaudatus (assembly GCF_050624435.1). Lineage (NCBI taxonomy): Eukaryota > Metazoa > Chordata > Mammalia > Afrosoricida > Tenrecidae > Tenrec > Tenrec ecaudatus. Next base: position 34,310,022 of record NC_134543.1, read on the forward strand.
CTTCTGTCTACCGCTGTGCGAGCTGTGATCTCTTTCCACGATGAAGGAAGAGCTGTGAGAGTATCTCGTAGGATAGTCTGTCATTGGACAGAAAACATTAGCTTCACGACAGCACCAAGAAGACCAATGTCTCCTGGGAGACGAACCACTCACCGGGATGTTCCTTCGTGCTTCACAACAAGGAAGTTGGCCTGGTTATATGTTAGGGAAGCAGGATTCATTGGAGACTGCAGCAAGAATCAGGAAGCCCTTAGGGACTGAGGTGGCTCTAAAGACCAACCTCTCTGTCTGGTGCTCCCTCCTATGGACTGCATGGTCTCTGTCTCTTGGCATCTCTGCTTCGCTCTAAGGCCTTATCCCCGTGACTTCCAGCCTACAGTGACTTCTGGGACCAACTGGCCTACATCATGGATGTCTCCTCCCACGATGCATCCTTTAAGATCCTCCCTGGCAAGCTCTTGCTCGACTTCTAAATTTGATTCTCAAGAGAGGGAATCTGATTGTCTGTTTTTTCTTTCTTCTTTCTTTCCAACTTGGCCATGTGATGTGTTGGATCTTCTGTGGCAGGCACTGCCCCCAGCTAGTGAATCTGGGAAACTGAGTTGCCATGGGGTCTCATGATAATAGCCTGGATGTTTAAGAGTCGGGTCTATAGGTGGTGTGCAGTATCATTTAGAAGGGGGTCTCAGAGAGCTCGTCACCTGTTCCCGAGAGAAGACTAATTTAGCTGTGGTCTGTGCTGGGACGGTAGGCTGAAGCCCCCAACCCTAACACATGCATCAAGCTGACCACCAACTTAGTGGCAGACATTAAACTGCCCTCTGCCCAGAGGAACAGAAAATATTTCTGGTGGGTGATGCTTCAGGGCACCATCCCCAAGGCTACAGGACCATCTCTCTTCTTTTCTTCGTTCCTGGCCTGCCCTCTACAGGAGACCAGTGTCAGAAGGTTATCTGGTGTCCTTTAAATGTGTACTGTTTGGGCTGTGAGTCATTTTCAAAGCCTCTTCCTGGGCTTAGGTATCCAGAAAGCTTTCTTGTCAGTCATGTCTTCCAAGGATAGAAAGAGAACTCTCCTTGAACTCCCTTTTCACACCCTCCCTGTTGGCCAGCTGGCCAGCTGGACTTATCTGGAGACAGTAGGAACCCCTCTCTATCCTAGGAACTGTAAATGTCTTCCAAGGACTTTCCAGGAGCCAGAGTATCCCTATCTGCAGGTGGTACATTGAGTGACTGTCAGGTGTGTAGAACCCAGCACACAGACTTACAATGGAAACGGGGACTCGTCAGTTAGTTAGTACTGTCTGGCTGGCTCTTCAGGAGGACATTTTGGAAAGGATTTTTGAGGTTGTGTCTGGGCTCACCCGTGGATATATATACATGGAAGATAGTGTCAGATATCTGACAGCCATTGTCCTGAGGTCAGAGATGGAGAACACTTAATGAGCTAAGCAGATTAGGAATCTAAGATTCACCAAAGTGTGTGAATGTAAAGTTTCCACTCTCTTTCTCTAATACTGGGTGTGCTAGGTCACGTTGACTAGAGAAACAAATCCAGAGATACTCATGTAGGTGTAAGAGAGGGATTTATATCAAAGAATAATTGGTTATTAAGAAGACATCCTAGCCCATTCCAGATTAAGTCCGTAAATCACTCTTCAGATTCACACAGTCACATGCAATGATGCCGAATGCAGGAAGATCACAGGCTGGTGGGTGAAAAGTCGTGTGGATCCAATGGTAGTGGATGCATCTCCAGGGCTCTGGCTGCCATCAGTGTGGCTCCATGTGGCTTGTCAGTAGGAAGATGAAGCAGAGAGGAGTGTGTGTCCTGCCTTCAGGGAGGAAGTTCCCAGAATCCTCATAAAAAGTGACGCCTACAAGAAAGCACCATCGGGCTGTGGCCTGATTGACAGGCTAATTCCACCCCTCTACTCTTAATATCCTCAAGTTGACATGAGATTATGTAACCATCACACTGGGCCAATCCTACTGAGAGAAACCTCCCTCAACCACCTTCTTCCCCTTCTATAAGAGAATTTTCTATTACCTGATGTAATCAAAGGTACAGAAATTTCCATTGGGCATTTGAAACAGATAATTGTTCTATCATATCAGAATCTTCCAGAACCCAGTGATTCCCAACCAGGAATCCACCACAGTCATTTTAATTACTTGCTTTGCTTTGCCCTGTGGAACACATGTCTTCGAAGACTTTTAGACATTCATTAAGTCAGTTCCTTTCTTTTTTGTTGTTGCTCTTGAAAGATAGGAAAAGGCTACGACATTGAGTTGAGAAATTCTAGCCAAAGAGGAGAGAATGGATTTTCATTTAAATTAGCCCATGCAGACTGTTGGAAGTGTGCAGTACATACTTTGTGTTTTGGAGAAAGGGTAGGATAAGATGGGGTGTCAAAGGTCTAACGGATGCAAACAGGTTTGAAAACAGACACTAATTTAATTCTGTTTCTATGAGGGTAATGTTGTAGGGAGGTCAGGCTTCTGGAGAGAACAGGTCAATCCCTTAGTTACCTGGGCTTTACCTTTGTTATTCAGACTTAAGGGAAGATTGCTATTATTGTTTCTATTTTTCTTACATAATACAGCTTCTAATATTTTGTCATGGCTTAAGAGTTCATATTGTCAATTTTCCTTAGATTGATTAATGGAACCAAAGGAATATCATACCTTTTGCCCAAAGTCATACAAGTTCTAAGTGGAAGTATGAAAACCTAGATCTTCTTATTTTGAACTGCATGTTCTTTTTACTATGTTAGAGTCTCTGGGTAGTTCAAATGGTGAAGGACACTTCTCTGTCAAGTGAAAGGTTGAAGGTTCGAGTCCACTCAGCGAGACCTGGTGATCTACCTCTGAAAACTCAGCCACGGACAATTCTGTGGAGCCCGGTTCTTCTCCGACACTCATGGGGTGGGTCCCCGTGAGCTGGAATGGATTGGATGGACACGGTTTTCCCTTTTATTTTATTTTTTACCATAACATATTTTAAGGAGCCCTGATGGTGCTGTGGGCTAGGGGTTGGGCCACTAACTGCAAGGTCAGCAGTTGAAACCCACCAGCCCCTCTGTAGGCGAAAGGTGAGCCTCTCTGTTCCCATAAAGATTTAGTCTTGAAACCCTCAGTAGCCGTTCTTCTGTGGCGTACAGGGTCTTGGAATTGATTCGATTGCACTGGTCATTAACTATTGTAGCACCAGAGCAAAGTTATATGGCTTTTTACCACCTCATATGAACGAATTAAGAGTATAGCCCACACCTCTTTCTTAATAGCAAGAGTTGACTTCTTTCCTGTTTATTGAGGGGCAACCGGCCTGCCCGGCACCAGGAAATTTGGCAAGGACCAAACAAACTCCTTAGCACTCTGCTCAGAAGTTTGGATTCATTAGCCAGAACCAACAGTTCAGACCATCCTTCTTCAAACTGGCCCACTGAGTAGTCTTCACCATCAGAGACCACCAACATGTGATGCTTGGACCTGCTGCCTGGGGAACAGGGCCGTCCTGGCCCAGGACCACATATTCAGGTCTGAGGGGCTCCCTTTGATCTTGTGTCCATGGTGGCCAGTGGCAGCCCAGACCAAGGGTTAGAGGGTGGTAGATGGTAAAGGCGAGCAGGTGGCTGGAATCCACAGGAGAGTAGCGGTGGTGAGGAGGTGTCAGTTACTCAGAGTGCAATCAGCTGATGACAGAAGGAAAGCCAGTTCCTCTCCTCAGGGAACTCAGAGTCTGGTAAGAAAGGGGCTTTCTGTGGTCGTGGCTACAGTGTAGGGATCCTCCGAGGCTCTAGACATGAGATTCAGAAAGGTAACTTGTGCCCTGCTGTTCCCTTTTTCGTCAGTGTGATTAGAAAATTCAGAAGGACTAGTTAAAGACAAGGTCCCTGGATGGTGGATGGCGCCTAACCTACAGGTTGTCTGTTCTAAACCTCCCAGTGGTCCCACAAAAGGGAGAGTCTGGTGAGCTGCTTCGTTAAAGATCACAGCTAAGGAAACCCTAAGGGGCAGTTCTGTTCTGTAACACATGGGGTCACCATGAATCAGCGTCGACCTAATGACATTGGCTTTGCTTGTATGAAGATCGGACACACACAAAGATGACTATTCAGTTGCCTCAGGAATAAATAATCCTTATAAATTCCCTTTTCTCAACTGACAGCACTACGTGGTTCTTCCCTCATTCTAACAGATAGAGATAGGTGCAAGTGTCTGCCGTATGAATGAATGAATGAGGGTCAGCTCTCCTTTGGTTCTGGTCACCTCCAGACTGCAGCAGCCCAGGGACACATGTATGGGAGCGTGCCTCTTAGGCAGGAGGACCAAGGAGGGCCACCATGGCCTATTCTCCATCCCTTCCTCCCAGTTTCAGCCACGTTCACAGAGCTCTCTGGGCACTGGCATCCTGCTTGCCCCCCAGCCTGACCCCCACCCCAGCACCTGCTCCTTTAGAATGTCCCCTCCTGCCCTGCATGGCTACCTCTGATCCTGAGCTGCCTTTGGCGCCTTGGAAACACCCTGCGAATCAATTAGAAGTCCCCTCTAGGAAGCATGTGGTTATGCCCGTGTGGGCCTTGTAATGACAGCCCCTGCCACTGCACAGGGAGGTGCCCTGCTTGGCTGCCCAGAACCTTTCCCTGGGGGGAGCTAATCTGCTTAGGCCGGATTGGATGCATTTCTGTGCAGCACTTCCCCCAATGCCTCCAAAACGAGTCCTAGCAGACAGGACAGGCCTGCCTGGCAGGATGAGGAGGGAGTGGGGTGGACAGCTCTAATCTCTTCCTTGAGGGTCACTCTGAACAGCTCTGCTCTTTACCGTGAGTCCCCCGCCTAGGACTGTTCGTGACTGCCTGGAAGGCTCTGTCCTCGTCTCCTGGCCACCCGCCTGGGTGTTAGCGAGGAGATGGAAGAAGATGGCACCACTCGCTCGTAGTCCACGGTAGCTGATGGGGGGCGATTTGCTGAGTTCGCTTGACTGTTTCCCCTGAATGATTCCCTGCTGCTTGGTTGGGGCAGGCAGGTGGTCGGTGTAAGTGGCCTGCCATGTCTTGGATTGTGGGGAAGGTTGCCTAACTCGGTGCTTGGCTTGCGCTCCTTTTGGCTTGAATTCTGTGAAGCATTCTGGTCATGCGGGACACTACTTCAGTCTGACCTTGATGCTCCTCAGGGAGGGCCCATCATCCGTAAGAGAATCTGTAGCTCTAGCTGGCATTGGCCTTCTGTCTTGGAGAACCCAAAACTGTCCCATGCATGCACCGGGCCTGCTCCAAACTGCAGGGTGCAAATTAGGGGTCAGATGCCTGTGACCCAAGACTAACTCTGCCGGCAGGTTTGCTGTTCCCTGGGGAGGGGGCGCGCAGCCCCCAGGAGGAGGCAGCTGGGGTTCATCTGCAGCCTTTCGTGTATGGTTTCTTGTTGCAAACCCCTTCAGGTCCTGTTGGAAAGTGTGGCTGTCGGGCGCCCTTGCTCGGTTACCTTTGCTGCGGACTCTGCTGCTGAGTCCACGGCGTAGAACTGCCCTCGAGGGTCGTCCAGGCTGCCAGCTTTTGTCAAAGCACATCACCAAGTCTTTCTCCCACCAGCTCGTTGGGTGGATCCGAACCACAGACTTCTCTGTGAGCAGACAGGCGCTGTTGGTTATGTCACCAGGGCCTCTTGTTTGGAGGTCTACAGGGGATCCAAGGAACAAAGGCCGCTTGAGATCCAGTAGGTGAGCCCTAGAAACTAAAAATGATCACCTTGTCTAGCCTACGTACCCAAACCTTACGTTATTACGTCATTACGGCTGTTACAGAGGTCTCCTCTTTGACCTTGTGGCTTTCTTAGCTCTGGCCCCTTGATAGCCCTGAAACCGTTTTCTAGCGGCTGCAGCTGATGCTCCGTGCACTGGAGGCGTTGCCCAGTGGCTCAACGCTTGGCCACTGATCACAGTGTCCACTGTGTCATTAAAGGTCCTTAATCTTGCATGTGGGGAGGCAAAGAAAGACCCGTTCTCCAAGTGCTCTCTCCCTCTGGAGTTCTCCGGTGCCTTGAAGCTAGTCCTGAAATGCCAGGTACATTATCGGCAAAGGGAAGCAGGTCTGGTCGGGGCATGGCAGAAATTGCCCTGGGGAGCTAGGCAACGAAGACCGTGCCCGTTTATGGTGAAAGGAGGTGAGCAATGCTAGGGGACTGGGAGGCTGAATTTGGTCCTATGGTTGCCATGCCGAACGGGCCAATAACAGAAGTTACATACATACCTATACATATGAGGGGACCTTCAAAAAGCTCATGGAAACATTCCATTACCTTTTAATTCAGATTTCCCAGTAATTGAAGTCCTTCCCCCAATCTAGGGAGGCAATATAGCATTGAGATTAAATGTGTGGCCCTGGGGTAAGATAGACAGAATTAAAGTCCCAGCTTGGTTCTTTATTAGTAGTGTGATCTTGGGAAGCTTACCTAAGCTTTCATTTCCTTACATATAAAGTGGGGATCAAAAACCTTCACGTCATAGGATTGTTGTAAGTATAAAGATCAAATGTGGTAAAACACCACAAAACCTTTAGCATCGTGTCTGGTCCAAATTACTCAGGTGTATGTTACATGTTATTAGTTAACTAGGTAATTAATTCGTGGCGACCCTATGGGACAGGGCAGAACTGCCCCCTTTGAGTTTTTGAAACTGTAACCATTTATGAGAGTATAAAGTCCCCATCTTTCTCCCGAGAAGCGGCTAGTACTTTTGAACTGCCAACCTTGTGGCTCACTGCCCAGTACGGATCCACTACACCACCAGGGCACCTTAGGGTTGCTGTGAGTTGGCATCGACTCAGTGGCAGTGAGTTTTGAGGTAATTAGTTAGTAGTGTTGACCAGGGCATAGTCAATCTGGATCAGGACTTTACTTAGGATCTCCACCCATAAACACAGCCCTTCCCTGCACCCAAGGTGAGCTCTTAAGAAGAGAGGGAGTTGATCTAAAGATAGAAAGTCAAAGAGTATTTTCTGGAAGAAGGTGGGGGAAGATGATCTGTGCTTTCTTTGACAATGTCAAGGAACATGACAGGCTGCAGAGAGAGCAGCCCCAGGCCAGGCTAGAAGGTGACCTTGGGATCGACTCCTGCATCCTGATGTGGCCTCTCTGATGTCTTGGGGAGACGGAGGGAAGGATGGGGAGGGAAGTAGACAGAGGAGAATAAAAGGAGGGGGAGGAAGACGGGCTGGGAGGAGGAGGAACAAAGTACTTCTAGCCTCAAGGATAATGACTTGTGACCTCACTTACCAGAGGGACTCTGGGGCCAGAGCAGCTAGAGTAATGAAAGCGAGGCTCCAGAGAGTTCTCGGGCGTATGTACAAGCAGCAAGCGTGTAGGTAGTACTGAGCAGTCTCTCACTTGACCCACCATTCTCATGGAGCCCCGTTCACCCTGGGGCCCGTGCGGATCAGAACGATTGTGGTTTCAGAGGGCGGTCTTCCCAGTGGGCTCAGTGTTAGACAAACCACCAGCCTGGTGAGCACAGGCTCCTTCCGATGGAGAGCCCCCCATTTGAGAGCAAAGTGTGCCCAGGTAAGACAGACAGACGTCTCTTATTTTTACGGGTCTCTGTCAGAGTCGGGCCCCCACACCTCTGCCCTCCAACCCCTGAAGAAACTCAGGGACTGAGAAATTAACTATTTTTCACCCTGAATCCTGTTTGCTCCATCAAAGTTTTCTACCTTTCTTTTGTATTCTTACAACTGGAGATGGCTGGCCTTGTCTTCATCTTACATGAGTGAGCAAGGCAATTTGGTGCCATGTCACGTTCAAGTGTCAGCCCTTGGGTGGTGCAGAGGGTGCAGCACGTAACTGCTAAACCACGAGGTTTGAGGTTTGTGCTCATTCAGAAGCTCTTTGTAAAAGACTGGCAACCAAGTCCTAAAGAGCCAGGGAGCCCCTGAAAGCCATGTGACCCATGGCATTGCCCTCACTTGGGCTCAACTTGATCACGCCTCTGATGTTTGTTTTTAAGGTCTAATAATAACGGTAGATTTCATTTATTTAGCTCTTGACTTGGACCGGTACTTGTTTACATGCTTACTTGTATGATTGACATCAGGGGGACTCATGACAAGGGACCATTTTGATCTCCCGGGAAGGACATTCAGCTAGACTCTAATGGCTCAAGCGGTTGACTTAAGCTGTTTATGAGCTTTTTTACCAATCCTGCAACAGTTCAACCTCATTCCAACTCTGACTACTCCATGCTTGCTTCTCCCAGTGACCCTCAGCCCCCTCTGTCCTGTGCGTCACTTTCAAGCACAGGTCATCACTACACTGAAGTCAGACATGTAAAGATTGGCCTGGGTATCCCAGGCGCACCTCCCTACAGTGGTGCAGAGCTCTGCACTACATTTTTCTCACATGTGAGCCACGGATGGAACCACTGACACCTCCCCTCTGGCTCTGGACAGCTATGCTTCCAGTGTCCCCATGCATACCTTGTCCCTCTCAAGATTGCCTCCCATGTGGGGTTCTTGGCTTCTGCCCTGTGTCTGGTCAATGAGCTTGCCCTTGTCGACTCACCAGCGAAACTTGCCCTCACATTTGGTGGCTGAGCCATCCCCAATTACCTTCTGTGTCAGTCAGAAACAATCATAGAGGGGCAGTTTCATATGGTTCATCCATAAGAACACCAGTGACTCAGTGCTCCTAGCTCCTCCCTTTGTGAACGCTGCTGTCTCACACTCCCACATAGCTCCTTTCTGAGCAGTGGGGGATGAGAGGATTACCCACCCTCAGCCCTCACCTTGCAACACCCAGAGGCCCCCATGGTTTTGTTACTCACACTCACTGCCACCACTCAAGGCTTCAGAGAGTCCCTTCATGCTAGGGCTAAGACCTTAGCCATTAGAACGTATCTGAGTGCCCTTCCTAGGGAGAAAAAAATTCTCCCTTGCCATTCATCCCCTTGATGTCAATCAAAAGGAAAGAGCATCAGGCTTTGAGGCAAGTGGACCTGTGCTAGAACCCTGGCTCCATCACGCTCAACGGTTTTCTCGATTCCTGTGGGACTAATTGCCACAAGCCACACATGGATGCAAGTGTCTGGGCACATCTCAGGTGCAGGCACGATGTAAGCTGGGACTGCAGTTTCGTCTGAGGCCTGGGCTGGGGCTGGAGCTACGGAAGGCCCTTTTCCAATCTCGGGTGGCTGCTGGCAGAATTCTTTTGCTGGCAGTTATGGAACCCCTGGCTTGCTTCTTCAAAGTCAAGAGGAAAGAAATTCTACCACCTCATCTCATTAGGACAGGTCTACCAAAGACAAGCCCCTCTTCATTAGCTTAATGGAGCCCTGGGGTGTGGCAACAATTAATTGATAAGCTACCAACCACGAGGTTAGTGGTTTGAACCCGCCCAATAGCTCCACAAGAGAAAACCTCAAACTATGCTCCCGTAAAGATTACAAGCCAAGAAAACCCTATTGGGGCAGCTCTGCTCTGTCACACGGGGCCACATGGAGTTGAAGGCTAATCTAATTGACAATAGGATCAATTGATAAGGGACTTTAATTATATCTGCAAAGTCTCTTCGCCTTTCCATATAACATCATTATGACATACAATCATTATTATGTTTCCAATTTCCATTTACCCTCAAGGGGGGGATGATGGGAGACTGCGTACATGTAAGGGCAGTAATCTTACGGCCACATTAGAATTCTGCCTACATGCTTGTGTGACCTCAAGGGAGTTACCTAATCTCTTTAAAGCTCAACTTCCTTTGCGGATACAAGGGGCAATGTATTAGCCATATAGAATTATTAAATTACTGAAAGGTTTATAAAAGGTTGATAACGTCTGGAAGATAGTAGACAACCCAAATTCATTGTCATCAAGTCTACTCTGACTCATAGTGACCCGAAGGCTTCTGAGGCTATAAATCTTTACAGGGACAGGTGACCTCAGCTTCCCCCCTAAGAGCAGTTTTTGAGTTTGAACCACTGACTTTGTGATGAACAGATCAACATTTATCTGACAGCACCAGCAGGACCCCTTGTGTTAGTCTGGGCTGACTAGAGAAATAAATCCAGAGACCCTCATATGTGTGTAAGAGAGAGTTTTATATCCAAGAGTAATTGTCTATTAAGAAAACATCCCGGCCAAGTCCAGACCAAGCCTATAAGTCCAATATTAGTCCATATGCCCAAGACTAGTTCATACATCTTTCTAGAGACTCACGCAGCAGTGAGTCACACGAGCAGACAGAGAAGATCTTCCTGCCGAAAGCAGGAAGATCACAGGCCAGTGGGTGAAACATCTTCTAAAAGCATCTCAGCACTGGCGCGGCTCTCCATGTGGCTCTTCCAGTTCCGGGGTTCTGGCTGCCATCAGCATAGCTTCACATGGCTCGTCAACAGAATGTGAAGCAAACAGAGTTTGTGTCCCACCTCCAGGGAGGAAGACAGGAGTTCTCACAATCTTCAGGAGAAGGCCACGCCCACACAGAGGCATCATTGGCTATGACCTGATTGACAAGCTAGACTCCACCCCTTCGCTCGAGTTGACAGGAGATTACGTAACTGACACACTCCTTACAGTAGACAGTATTTTAACAATTTCCCACCTACTTTACCTTGTATTGTTCACCTCACACTATCGTCTCAAAACCATTTTGGGTAGTTAAAGTGATGCCACAAAGTTCATGTCCTTTAAGTCATAGATAAATCCTTCAGACCCTTGGAGACTGGTTACTTAGACTTTAATATCATAAAACTTTCGTGATCTCAGCAACCTTGATGCTCCGACTCTTATAGCTTATAGAATTTTAAAGGTGGAAAGTTGGAAGAGGGAATGCAAACAAGCTCGTGTGGAGGCTGGCCGTGGCAGTAGCAGGAACCAGAAATGAACGGCAGCTAACAACAAACAGCGATGAAAACTCAATTTCAGAAACTAAAAGGGCACTGTCACCGGTACCTTTGTGAGTGGCGTAAAAAGTTAACCTCTCCGTGATTAACGTTGACAGTTCGAGCTCACCCGGGGGTGCCTTCAGAGAAAGACCTGGGAATCTGCTTCCGAAAGTCAGGTGGACAGCCGTAGGGAGCATAGTCCTACAAGGGCACCCGTGGGAATGCCATGACTAAGAGTCTACTCCGAGGACTCTGGGAATAGGGATCGTTACCGGAGGGCTCGGCAGCTCCACTCGCTCACCAGTCCCCGATGGCAGCGTGATGACTTGTCTTTGTTTTGGCACATCGCTGTGCCACAGCCGCCTCCCTGAGCCACCGAGACAAACGTGCCCGTACACTCTGTTGTTGGTTGTCACCGAACCCTTCCGACTGCTGGTGACTCCATGACTACCGACTGAGAAAGAGCTCCCCGCCGCCTGTCACTCAGTGCTAGCGAGTGGAAGCTTCCTGAAGGGGTGCCTCATTCTTTCTTATCCCTCCCAAAGGCAGTTTGGCTTAAACTTCCTGCCCGCGGCTGTGTGGCGTTATAGATCTGTCCTGAGCGGGAAGACATCCACAGCCGCCTCTCTATTTGGTAGACACACCGACCGGGCAGTTCACACACAAGTGAGTAACATCGAGAAGACTTTCCTTTGTCTTCTTTGCCAGTGGTCAAGGACTGCACCCAGCCCGAGCTGGGGGCGGGTGGCTTTAAAACACACGGAGAGTGGTCCTGAGGACATTACCCCCAGCCTCTCATCCTGGCATGTTGGGACAAGCTGTCTTCCGGCACCGCGGGCCTGCCTTCCTTCCTGCAGCTGCTTCAAAACCAGCGTCCCTGAGCCCCGTCTGTGCCTCCTCATAGGGACATGAGAAGCCATCCCTTCTTTCAGCCCTGCTAATGGCAGCTCATTAGAGCGCCCAGCAACAGCTGTGTGTGCTGGGGAGGAGCAGCTGCAGGGCCCCAAATGGTGTTGGGGATTCAGTGTTGGGGGCGGGGGCGGGACGACTGGGTGTTGGGATGGTATTCCAGGCCAGGTGAGTTCCTTTAGCGCTCCCCAGCCCCTCCTCACCACCACTTCTAGACAGCACAAGAAATCAAAGCCATCCGCTACTTGGCAACCTGGCTGTGTTGGGGTCCCAAGCCTGCCATCTGCGGGGAGTGCTCCTATATAATCAGTCAGCAAAACAGAAGAGCCTGTGTTTTTGTAGCCTGATACAGCAGAGCTGCACCTCTAGTGAGGGGGCTGGGGCATCTGCTTGCTTCGTTAAAAAAGTAAACAGCAGATGTAAGTCTCTATTTGGAACTCACATGTTGGTACCAGCGCGGGTGTGCAGGCACCCACCAATCCCAGGCAGGTATCCCTGCCCCTTCCCCACAGTGGCACGCTGGATTGAATAACGGAAGCGAATGAAATTCAGAGTGGTTTAGAGTGCAATTTCAGGGGCTCTGTGTAAAGTTGACATGCAAAGCACTTGGGAGTAGGAGAGGGATCCTTTCATTTGGGGCCTCCCAGTCCCCCCCCCCCCAAATCCTTTTTCTCATCCCTTTTTGGAGTCAAAATGTCAAACATTTCTAACTCCCCCCGCAAAAAAAGATTAAGACCGGGTTTAAGTGGGTGATTCTCATGCCTCCTATGAACCACATTTTGTCACATGAATTATGCCTTCTCATTTCATACTAAATCAGCAACTCTGATTGGTTAGGACCTAGTAAGTTCAGGGTGGGCGGAGCCACGTCCTGGTGGCAAGGTGGGTTATGAGGTTGGCTGCTAACCTGCAAAAGGTCTGCAGTTCAACTCCATCAGCGGCTGCTCCATCAGAAGGACGAGCCTTTCTGTCCTCATTACGATTGACAACCTCAAAAACCCAAAGGGCCAGCGCCACCCTGTCCTGTTGTTTCACTGCAAGGTGGAATTGACCCGCCGACAGTGAGTATGCTCTGAGCACTGGGTTGAAATGGTTCCCCAAATCTTACTTAATATGTCCCACTCAGCATCTCTCTTTGGCCAGTACCGTGGCTGGTGCTGGCATATGAATCTTACCGTCCTTAGAGAGCTCCAGGACACATCAAACAAGTGACTCAGACACAACGACACTGCCATCTGGGAAAGAGTGCCTGCTCTCAAGGAGTTTAGAGCCATGCTGTGTGTTACAAGATAACACAGAGCCTCGGGACAGTTTAAAAAACAGCCATTGAAGACAGTCCCAGAAGAAGACAGCTGACAATGGACTTCTACAGACGGGATTCACTATGAACCTTCGTAAAAGCAGTTCACTACGGGCTTAGAGAGGATCCTAGAGTCTAGCTTTTGGAGGTGGGCTTGGAGCCCAACATTGCAGGGTGGATTTCTTATGTCTGTTACTTCTTATCAAAAGTCTTGGGGTCAAGTGGGCGTGAGTGGAAGGAAGACCACAGCAACAGATGGATACAGATTGCTCCGGGAGATTTTTCTGATACTAAAATCCAGCTCTCCAGGCCGGACTTCACTTCTTCACTGTCAGTTTGTGAGTCCGTCCTCTGTGCTCAGTGCTCTCCCACATAGCAGGAATATAGAGGTCAATGTGAACCTGATGAAATCTTTCTGCATCTCATAGTACAGGAGATGAAGCAGTTACATAAGCAGATAAGGACGAAACAATGAGAAGTACTAATCTAGTACTTTCAGCCCTGGTGACGTAGTTGGCTCTGCTTTGGGCTGCCAACTGCAAGTGCACCAGCTGCCACTAGGGAAAAAGAGGAGGCTTTCTGTTCCCATAAAAATTTGCAAGTTCTGAACCCCACAGGGTCAGGCCTACTCTGTCCTAAAGGGTCACTGGAGCCCTGGTGGTGTAGGGGTCGCACATTGGGCTGTGATCTGAACAGAAATTCGCAGGGTCAGTTCTACCCTGTCCCATGGGATCACTGAGTTGACATCAACTGGATGGCAGTGTGGGGAATAGTTTCACTGTCACTGTGAGTTGGAATCAACTCGATGGCAGTGAGTTTGCTTTGATGGATTTCATTCTAGAACGAGGATCACGGTGTTGCGGGCACTCAGAGAGAGGGAACGACTGTCTATGGAATAGGGAATTAAGAGGGGCCAGGGGTGCAGGAAAGGATTCCCAGAGGGCAAGCCACTAAGAAGTTGCTGTTGAATTGCTTCTGACTTATGGTCACCCCATGAGTGTTCCCGTAGAACTGGTCTCCAGGGAGTCTTCACGGCGGTGACCTTTCTTCTAACGCACCTCAGGGCAGACTTAAACCACCAACCTAGCAGCTAGTAGCTGATCTTCTAAGGATTTGCAGCACACAACAGCTACACGCTTGGGACGCATAAGAGTCAGGTCACATTTCTAGATCGAAGGGGAGAACTAGCCCAGGTTCACTGGGTGTTGAGGGAGGGATGGTCGAGAACAGCCGCAGTGGAAGCAGCAAGCAGTTGCAGCTATTCGAGGTCAGATCAGCTCTGAGGTGTGGAGTCTGAACACCGACCCCGAGGGCCTCTTCAGTTCCTGGAGAAGAGTGACTCTTGGTCTGGCTGCCCATGAGCTTCAGAAAACACTGATGCCCAAATCCTACTTCCAGAGATTCTGATTTCATTGGACTGAGAAGGAAAACAGGAATCAGTTGTTTTTTTTAACTGCCACTGGTGAGTCTAATATATCGCCAGGGTTGACGCTAGACTGGGGTGGCTCTAGATTATCTGACTGCATGGCTGACGTGCCCTTGTGAGTGGATTGACCTCTGCAGTGGTGAGTGGCAAGAATTCTGTGCCAGCGTTCCGATACCAATTTCGCCTGAGTTTAAGACCTGATGCCCCTTTTGACCTATGCAGCCTTGGACAAGTTAGCAGAAGGCTTAAACTTCAGCTCCTTCCTTTGGTTTTAAAAGTTCGGACAAGGGCAGCACCGCCTCGTGGGATGATTGTGAGGTGGACATGGACAAATCCTAGTTCGTAAGAACGGCTCACACAGGTGCCAAGGTCAAGCTCTCAAGTGGAACGTTTCAATCCCCAGAGAGGAGCCAGGGCAGTGGCACCATTGGTAGTGTGGGGGTAGCCCACCCTCGGTGACACTGTCACAGGGGGTGGCACCAAAATGATGGTAACATTTTGTGCAGTGTTTCAGGGGAGATCCATTATTTTTTAATTAAAATATCCATATAGTTATAACAAAATTGTCATCGGCCCAGCTTGCGTCTGTCAACGTAGAGGACAAGTCAGTGCTGACCACTTCGGATCTTCTTCTCAGGTTTTCTGGTCAGGTGTGTCGTTGTTACCCAGTTACGGTGATGCTTTGGATCGTAAGTTGTGTAGGGTTGACTGTACACAGTTCTGTATGTTGCTGTGGAGAAGCTGGACAGCACTTTCCCTCTTTCTACAGGCAGCGTTAGGGTCATTGGCTCCATTCTTTGCGTTGCGTGACCATTCTCACCTTCTCTCTCTGTTGCGCCTCCTCCATTAACATCAACCCACTGCCCTTTAAGGTTCCCGTCTACATGTTCCAGTTGCAGCGTCCCGCTGACACCGCCGAGACAGTTCTTCAAAGAGCATACTGCTCGAGGCAGATTTTGGGCAGTAGTTGAGCAGCTTCAGCTCAATTAGTTTTCCGAAGACCTCAAGGGATCATTTGGGGGCAAAGTTTAAAGATGATCTCAGGGCAATGGTTTCAGGGGTTTATCCAGCTTTCTTGGCTCCAGGCAATCTGGAGTTCATGAGGATTGGGTATTCGCCCCCATGTGATCAGAATGAGTCTGTGGATGCCTCGATCTAAGTGTTCGGTGAAGCTAGCCAGGCGTTGGTCCAAATCCGCCACCCCTCCTCAAGAAAAAGCTGAGACTGTCTGCTTCCATAATGATTCACGGTCGTGGAAACACTTACAGGCCAGCTCTACTCTCCTGTAAGGATTGTTATGAGTCAGAATTGACTCGATGCCAATGGATTTGGTTTGGTTCTGTTTATCAAAGAGAGAAAGGGCCCTGCTGGTGCAATGGTTAAAGTGGTTGGTTGCAAACCGGAAGGTTGAAGGTTCAAACCTACCAGCAGTTACTCAGGAGAAAGCTGTAGCAGTCTGCTTCTGTTCAAAATTTACAGCCTTGGAAACCCTAGGTGGGCAGCACTACTCTGCCCTACCGGGTTGCTATGAGTTGCAAGAAAGCCACAGGCTGTCTGGGGGAAGTTGGGGTTCAGTGGTTAAAGTCTCCCTTTCATGGAGGAGCCCTGTTTTCAATTCCCTGCCAATCTTCCTTCTCTGCTGCCCTCAGCCACATTAAGATAGATCAACAACCACTACAAAAGGCCTGGCAATTTGCTTCTGAAAGTTCACCCCATGAAAACTCTGTGGACCGCAATGACTGGATCTGGAACCGATGATGTGGGTGACATGGGACTGGACTCTGTGTCATGGAGCTAAGGAATGCAGTGAGACACAAGTTCTAGCAAAGAGTCACTGAGTGCCTTGTTTTACGCACTTTTGTGGATTGTTCTTGTTCGGGATCGCCCAGTCGGGTCCCCTCATAGCAGCCCTCTGTGCTGACCGGGCCTGTGACATGTTTGCACCCATTGTTACAGACACTGTGTCGATCCATCTTGTGGAGGGGCTGCCTCTCCTCACTGCCCCTCGGCTGTACCAAGCATGGAGGCCTTCTCCAGGGACTGGCCTGTCCTGGTGAACAATGGCACAGAAAAGAAACCGCATTTCAGGGATGTCCTCGTGGCCAAATGAACAGACCTTCCAGTAACCTCAAGATGGTCCACCCCACCTGCCCCACCCCACCCCACCCCACCCTGCTGTCTGGCAGGACTTTTGTCACTGGTGAGAGGAGGCCACTGGGATGGAGACGCCAATGCTGGGACAGCAGCTAGGTGGGCACCATTGTTTTGAAGGGAAAACAGGACACAGAGAAAGAAAGTCTGCCTGTGCAGTCAGCCAGAAAGAGAGAGCACTAATCTGAGAGAGGCACCGGGTAGCCGGAGGGGCAAGAGGGGAGGATCAGAATCATCTTACCCGATAGCATGTCACTTTTGGTGGTTGCTGTTGTTGTGAATCACCACGCTAATGCTGTCTCAGACCAACTCCCCGTGACAGAACCGACAGAATAGCTCCGTAGGGGTTTTCTTGGCTGCCCTCTTTATGGAAACAAATCTCCAGGACTTTCTCCTATGGAGTTGCTGGTTGGGTTTGAACTGCTCACCTTTCAGGTAGCCACCAAGTGTGTAATGGTTGTGCCACCAGGGTGCTGCACAGGAATTGATCCATGGTCTGCAGTGGAACTTGGGGGAACGTGCTTAACTTCCCTTGGTCCACAGGAATTGATTTGTGGCATGCTCTCAAGCTGGGGTCTCATCCAAAGCTTCACCTCTTTCCACTCAGCGTAGGGAGAGTTTGGTTGACAAGGACTGGGCATTGGGGTGGGGGTGGGGGGTAAGGAAAACCGTCAG
Organism: Tenrec ecaudatus; assembly: GCF_050624435.1. NCBI lineage: Eukaryota > Metazoa > Chordata > Mammalia > Afrosoricida > Tenrecidae > Tenrec > Tenrec ecaudatus. Next base: position 34,327,358 of record NC_134543.1, read on the forward strand.
CGGAACAGGTGTTGGAAGACCGCAGCTGGAAACAAACACCATGGGTCTGAAGTGTTGCCTTCAGAGTTCTGCCTCTGCTTCCACTCATTGGAACCGACAGCTCAGGCACCATGGGGTTCAAATTTCCAAACTGCCATTCAGTAGCTCAGACTTGGGCAACGTCCTTAATCTGTTAGTGCTAGAGCGCAGAGCCGGGCTTTGGAGACAGATCGTGAGAATTCCAGCTGGATCTTCCATTTGCTAGCTTTGTGATGTTGGATAATCTATTTAACCCAACCTTGCCTTTTCAGAGGGACCTTTGGTAGCATCGTGGGCTATGCGTTGGGCTGCTAACCTCTAGGTCAACAGTTTGAAACCACCAGCAGGCTTTCTGCTTCTATAAAGAGTTAGTCTCGGAAACCCACAGAGGCAGTTCTACCCTGTCCTATAGGGTGGCCCATGAGTTGGAATCAACTCGATGGCAGTGAGTTAAGAAAGAGGCTTTTGGGGGGTGGATATTGATATCGACACATAACGTTTTAGCAAGGTCTAAGTGAATATATTCATGTCAAATATACTTTGTGTAGTGTCTGTGCTCATGTGGGCCCCTGGTAAGGTCTTGACCAATGTTTGTTAAAAGTAACGGAACAACAAACAAGGACCGCAGGGAGGAGTTGAGGAGAGAGGCATGTACAACATGTAACGGCACCATGTCTGACACAGAGCAAATACTCCGTGAATGTTTGGTGTCGTTGCTACTGGTATCAGTCCTGTCCTCTTTCTTCTGCATTCCACTTGCTCACGGGACACGCACGCACGCACACACACACACACACACACACACACACACACACACACACACACGCTCCTCGTGTGCCCGAGTAGAAACGGGCTGTTTCCAATAGCCGAGGTTTGTGCAAGTGGACCATCAGGTCTCTCTTCTGAGGGGCCCCTAGGGGGGCCTGGATCGCCCCACTTTTGCTTAGCAGTTAGCAGCCCAGTGTGTTATCCAAGCAGTTTCCCAGAGAAGCATTTCAACAGACACAGATGCTGTAGAGCATGCTGTAGAGCGTGCAGGGAACTGTGAGTTCGCTCTCACCCGCAAATAATCATCTAATCATCTAACTGGGGGACTGTAATCAGATGGGAAGGAAATGCACAATATGCAAAACAGCCTGTGGGAAGTGCCAAGGGAGCGCTACAGATGAAAGATTTGACGAGCGGATCTATAGGAGATGCTATAGGAGATCAAGGGAGAAGTTCGGGTGAGGCTGGAGCTAGGCTTTGAAGAAAAAGACTCGCCACGAATAGGTAATTAATATATACCCCCCGCCTGTCCGTCACTGTGCTGCATTGTGGTGGCTGGTGTGTTGCTGTGATGTGGAAGGCTTTCAAATACCAGTAGGGTCACCCGTCGTAGACAAGTTTCATTAGAGTTTCTAAGCAAAGACGGATGAGGAAGAAAACCCTGTGGAGAGTTACTTCTATTTGTAGCACATGGAGCCGTCTTGAGTTGGCGTTATCAACTCGATGGCAATGGGTTCGGTTCCTGGACTTGGTGCCGCTTCACCACTGCCACTCAGTCCCTCTGGGCTTCCTCAGAGAGGGGCAACCAAACTTCTTCAGGCCAGGCTCCTTCCTCCATCACCTTGTTGGGTCCAGCAGCCACCTGGGCAGCTTGAAGGTTCCTCTCTGCTCGCTCACCTTTATGTTCTGCTTTGTGGAGTCCTACGGAGCCCTGGTGATGAAGTGGGTTATGCCTTGGGCCACTAAACTGTGGGGTCAGCACTTAGAACCAATTGCTCCATGGGCGAAAGATGAGGTTTTCTCCACCCATAAAGAGTACCAGTCTCAGAGTCCCACAGGGATGGTTCTACTCGGTCCTATAGGGTCCCTAGGAGCCGGAGTGTACTCGATGGCAGTGAGTTTTGAGTGGGTTTGGGTTGGCTTTGTGGACTCCTGGGACACTGAATTCCTCTTCCATCCCGCTGTGATCCAGAGACAATGGGGAGGGAGGGCAGGGTCCTCGTCCCTTTGTGCAGCACAGTGGAGTTCTGTTCCTCCTCACCTGGCGGCCTCCACCAGTCCAGCAAATCTCCTGGTGTACAAGGAGCAGCAGGCATCGATGCCCATGTTCCCACAGGCTCCCCAACGCTTGGGGTCACGCACCAGCGCTGAAGAGCTCGCTCAGCCCGCTGCTCTGCTCCGTCTGAGGCCAGTACCACAGAGGGCCACGTCCAGCAGAGAGGGAGTCTTGTCAGTGTCCCCTTCTTGGAGACAACTCATGTTTCTGAATAAAATTTCCTGGCACCCCACCCCCCACCCCTCTCGATTGGGCAGGAGCAAGGGAAAGGAACTAGTCGGCCCGCGGAGGCAGCACTCCCCGCTCCCCAGTTCTGGGTTCCAGGCTGGGCAGAGAGCTACAAGAGTGAACGTGAACATCGGGCTGTGGGGGGTGAGGGGCTGCCTTTTCTAAGTCCCGAGAGTGAGGTGTTTGGCTTCAACTGCTGGCTGCCCTTTGAAGTCTGCAGAGACTTAAGGTCGCCTTGCCTCAGCTCTGCTTGCCAATGTTGGGACATCAGGAAACGTTCCATCCAGCATCCTGTGGAATATGCTTAGCACAGTGTCTGGCATTCCCAGAGGTGTTTTCTAAGGAGCAACCAATAGGAGGCCTACTGTATTAGTTTCCTTTTTGCTTAACCTCTGAGGTAGCCAGACAAACAGAGTCCTGAGACTGTGGAACCATGTCCTTAGTCCACCTAGAGTCTGGCAGGCGGTGCCTGGATGCAGCGATGCCTCAAATGTTTACTGACGCCTGCTCTATCCAAAGACTCTCCGACTCCAAGGAAAACTGCCTCGTCGCAGCTCGGATGAGGGCAGGTGACTGGACAACTTCACGTAACTTTAAGTTCAAGGACCAAAAAAAGAAATGGCTGTGGTCAGGCGAGCTCCTGGACCCCAACCCCCACCCCCGTAGCTTACTGTTGTGCAGTGAGGGGAGAGGTTTGAACTAGGCTCTGTCTGCTGGAGGCAAGTGAGTGGTGCAGGAGGGAGAGTTCAGGTAGGAAAAAACCACGAGTTCACAGGAGGCACCAGTTCTAACTGCTTTGGATGTCTGGCTGAATGCATGTATGATCCCTCCTTCCTTCCTTCCTTCTTTCCTTCCTTCCTTCTTTCCTTCCTTCCTTCCTTCCTTCCTTCCTTCCTTCCTTCCTTCCTTCCTTCCTTCCTTCCTTCCTTCCTTCCTTCCTTCGCCAGGAACTCTTCTAGGTATTAAAGATGCAGCCGTGATCCCAAACCAGTCGGGAATCAGCTCCGACTGGTGGTGCCTTCGAGTCCTTTGGGGCAGAATTCCATGCGGTGTCCCACAGCTGTCCATGGGGTGTCCCACAGCTGTCCATGGGGTGTCCCACAGCTGTCCATAGGGTGTCCCACAGCTGTCCATGCGGTGTCCCACTGTTGTCCATGGGGTGTCCCACAGCTGTCCATGCGGTGTCCCACAGCTGTCCATGGGGTGTCCCACAGCTGTCCATAGGGTATCCCACAGCTGTCCATGCGGTGTCCCACAGCTGTCCATGGGGTGTCCCACAGCTGTCCATAGGGTATCCCACAGCTGTCCATGCGGTGTCCCACAGCTGTCCATGGGGTGTCCCACAGCTGTCCATGGGTGTCCCACAACTGTCCATGCGGTGTCCCACAACTGTCCATAGGGGGTCCCACAGCTGTCCAAAGGGTGTCCCACAGCTGTCCATGGGGTGTCCCACAGCTGTCCATGGGGTGTCCCACAACTGTCCATGGGGTGTCCCACAGCTGTCCATGGGATGCCCCACAACTGTCCATGGGGTGTCCCACAGCTGTCCATGCGGTGTCCCACAGCTGTCCATGCGGTGTCCCATGGCTGAGATCTTTCAGATGTAGATCTCCAGTCACTCTTTCCAAGGGCCTCTGGTCAGACTGGAACTGCCAGCTTTTTGACGGGGCGGTGGGGGGACAGTGTCGGGGTGGGGTATGGGCCACAAGGTTGGTGGTTTGAAACTATCAGTTGATCCAAGGGAGGAAGATGAAGCTGTCTGCTCTGGTAAAAGGGCTCAGAAACTCTAGAGCAGTGGTTCTCAACCTTCATAATGCCGTGACCTTTTAATACCATTTCACGTGTGGGGGTGACCCACAACCATAACATTATTTTCGTTGCTACCTCATCACTGTCATTTAGCTACTGTGATGAATCGGGCAACCCCTGTGAAAGGGTCGTTCTACCCCTGAAGGGGTTTCAACCCACAGGTTGAGACCCGCTGCCTTAGATAGATAGTTGCCTTGAGTCAGAAAAGTCTTAATGGCAGTGAGTCTTTCTTCTTCATTTTCTTTTTTGTAAGCCCAGCATTTTAAACATTTCCACTTGTCAGGACCCCACCCCCCACCCCCCGCATTGCTCCAGGGGAGATCAAGCTCCTGTCCTGGGAGCTTACAGTGCTCCAGGTTGGAAGTCACTTTCTCAGTGGCTGCTTATCCTTAGAGGAGATGCTACCGGCCGGCCGTTCCCCTCCGGTCTGGTCCTGAGTACTAACTCTACAGAGCCACACAGGCCACCAAGAAACTGCCAGCTGCCCACCCCATCAAGGTCAGGTACTGTGACCAGGAACGCCGGGAGCAGGTCTGCCCCCTCCGGAAAACAAGGTGTCAGGGAACGGCTGCCATCCATTTCCCATCCCTCAGGAGTGACAGAAGAGGTGTGTGGAGGAGAGTGAGCCCAGTGATGGATTGAGGCTCAGGGAGAGTGAATCACTGCCCCGCATGGGGACTGAGGAGACTGGCTTGAAGGATAGGCCCGCTTCAGTCATCCATCTGTCTCCCCTGTGAAGGTGAGCTGATGCTCCCCTCTTCCCAGAGAGTCAAGTGAACAAGGTCCTGGGAGATTTCCAAATTGTCCAGAAAAGGCAAGAATTGCCACCAGCTCTCAAATTGGGCAGACTGGTGGGTGGTGGTTTGGGAGCCGATCATTGTACTTGGCATCTAACCTGGAAAGGGCGCGAGGCCCACAGTGCATATTGGAAGTTCACCCACCGCCAGCTGGTGGGACAAATAAGCATCTTTTGTGTTTTCAGAGCTGGAAATCAGTACCGACTACCTCAATACAACCAAGCGGGCTACTCACAAATTAGGAGTTAGGAAATTGTTACTCATTTTTCAAATTGGTTTGCCTCAGGATTCCTTTTAAGTGGCCAGCCCCCCTAGTACTTGTAATGTGTAACTTGATTTATGAAATGCTGACATTTAAACCGATTTTCATGACTTCCCAGCATGATTTGGTAGAAAGCCTAAATTTGCAGGTCTTGCACACCTGGTTTCACATTCTAATTCTGGCCATAAGGATGCAGGCCGTTGCTTACACTAATGGGCTCGTTGTGCTGCTGCTTCTGAGGGTTAGTTATGATGGTCACAATAGTAAACAAAATTGCTTGCTCTCTGGTTCATGGTGACTCATGGTCACTCCCAGTGTGTCACAGCTGGACTGTTCTCCATCACGCTCCCGGTAGCTGATATTTCTGAAGGAGATCAGCCGACCTTTTTTTGTTCCCAAGTCATCTCTTGCCCCACCAACCTTTTGGCTAACAGCTGTTTTAGTTGCCTAGCATGGCTACAACAGGAATAACCCATGTAGATGGCTCCCACAAACAGAAATGTTTTCTCTCAAGGTTAGAAGTTTGTTTTCTGTGTCCAGGTTTTTTACTTTAATGTGAAAGGATGATTGTGTCGCTGAGCCTTGTTGGGGCAAGCTCGAAGAGGAGCAGATTTAGAGAGAGGGCTTTGTGGTGGTAACATAATCTGTTGTCAATTTGAGTATTAAGAGTGGAGGGGTGGAGTCTAGCCTGTCAATCAGGTTGTAGCTTAATGACCTCATTTGGAGGCAATGAAGAGATAAATGGCTCGTTGTGGTGGGACACACTCACTCTATGTGAGACATGCTTGCGGATAACACACATGGAGCTACACTAGCGCCCTGGAGCTGAAGGAACCATGTGGAGACCACTGCCAGCACTGAGATGCTTATACTGCCACTGGATCCACATGACTCTCTACCCACTGACCTGTGATCTTCATGCATTTGGTGCCATTGCATGTGTTGCATGAGTCTGAAGAGGAATTTATAGATTGGTGTCAGACATATTGGCTAATATCAGACTTATGGACTTGATCTGGACTGGGCTGGGATGTTTACTCAATAGTTAATGGCTCTTGTATATAAGTCTCTTTCATATACACACATGAATGTCGATGAATTTGTTTCTCTAGTCTACCTGGACTAACACAGGCTTCAAAAATTTTACCTTTTAATTCCATTTTTCCATGAACTTTTTGAAGCTCCTGATATATCTAGGCATTCCTTTTGTGGAAAGCTGATGCAAAGGGCTTAAGTGGAGAGCAAATGCTTTGAAAATGATTATGGCAAACAATGTACAGATGTGCTTTATACAATTGATGTATGTATATGTATGGATTGTGATAAGAGTTGTATGAGCCCCTAAAAATGTTTTTTAAAAAAAGGAAAAGCCTAAAAAAAAATCAAATGCAAACATCTCTGGGAGAGGAAACAGTTAGACCTGGGGACATGTGAGCACCTTTCTCCGAGCAGCTATTGTCTGGGAGATGAGAAGGAAGCATGCGAGACCACAGCAAGGACACACCGAGGAAAGAAAGCAATGAAGGTCCAAGGAAAAGGTTCCTGACTTGATGATTTCCCCTTCGACTGTCTATAAGTAGACGTGCTTAATTTTATTTCATTTCTATACTAGAGCAGGACCCAGCCCCAAAACAAATAGCCAAAATGCCATCATGATGGCATTATTGTGGATGTTGTTAGATGTCTGTCAGCACATAGCAACCCTCTGCACAATAGAATGAAACACTTGCCCAGTCCTGCATGATCCTTGCAATTCTGATGTTTGAATCCATCGTTTCGGACAACTGTGCCAATCTATCTTACTGCGCTTTTTTCTTTTTCCACTGACAGTATACTTTACCAAGCAAAAGATCTTTCTTCAAGGATTGGTCTGCCCTGAGAACGTGTCCAAAGTATATGAGACATGGTTTCACCCTCCTCGCTTCTAAGGAGCAGTCTGGCTGTACGTCTTCTCAGACAGATATATTTGTTGTTCTGCCAGTGCAGAACATTCTTCACGTGCACCATAATGAAAATGCATCAGTCCTTCAATCTTCCTCGTTCATTTTCCAATTTTCTCATGCCCAAGAGGCAATTGAAAACAGCATGGCTTGGATCAGGTGCGCCTTAGTCCTCAAAGTGACCTCCTCGCTTTTCAACACCTGAAAGAGGTCTTGTGCCACATTCTGCACAATGCAGCGTCTCATTGGATTTCTTTACTGTTGCTTCCGTGAACACTGATTGTGGATCCCGGCAAAATGAAATTCTTGACAACTTCAATCTTTTCTCTGTCTGTCATGATGCTGTCTGTTGGTTCCGTGGTGAGAATTTTGCTTTTCTGCACGGTGAGTTGTGATTAAAACTGAAAGCTGCCTTCTTTGATCTTCATCAGTAGGTGCTTTGAGTCCCCTTGGCTTTCAGCAAACAAGACTGTGTCATTTACACATACAGATTTTTAATCAACTTTCCTCCAATTGTGATGCAATGTTTTTCTTCCTATAGTCAAGTGTCTTGGTTTATTTACTCAGCACACAGATTGAATAAGTATGGTGAAAGGATATACCTTGACCCTCAGTGTTCTTAGTTTTAAACTATGTAACATCCCCTTTTTCTTCCCACACCAGCTGGATCTTGGTCTATGTACAAGCCCCACAGGAACACAATTAAGTGTTTGGGAACTTCCCAACCTTTGCAATGTTACTCACGGTGTATTAAGAGCCACACTGTCAAACGCCTTTCATGATCCGCAAAACTGAAGTATACATCTTTCTGGGATTTTCTGCTTTCAGACATGGTCTAAGATAATTGGGTCAGAGGGTAGAAAGTTCCTCCTTATGGGGTCTAGTGTAAAGTAAAAGTGAAAAACTTCAATAAGCACAGCAAACCGAGGGTGGGGCATAGACTAAAAGGTGGGTGAGAAATGGATCCTTTTAACCAGAAGAAAGCCCCTGAACTTGACCCACCATCACCATGGCTTTTTCTTGACTTCACCTCCCTCTCTCCCTTTTTCTGATGGTGAAATATATACAACAAAAGTTGTGACATCTTTAACCATTTTTTTTGAGTGCTATTTGGTGACATGAGTTACATGCACCATGCTGTGCTACCGTCCTCACTGTCTGTTTCCAGAAGTTCTCCATCGCCCCAAAGGGAGCCTCAGCACCCCTTGAGCAATCTCCACCTGTTTTCTCCTCGGAGCCTTGATCTCTATGCATTTGCCTCTTCCAGATATTTCATGTAAGTGGATTAAGAAAATATTTGTCCTTCTGTCTTACTTATATCACTTAGTTGAATCTTTTGCAAGGTTTATCCAGGCTGCAGCATGTATCCCAAGTTTGTATCTTTTTGATGGCTAAACGGTGTTTCGTTGTCAGCGTCTATACCACAAGCTGCTCATCTAGCCATCTGTGCATGGGCAGTTGGGTTCATCCCACCTTCTGGCTACTGTGGATAATGTTGCAGTGAACATTGGGGTACAAATGGATTTGATCTTTAAAAAATTTTTAACTTTTTTATTAATTGGGAATTAATACATGTGTCCTATCATTCCATAGTCCAGTCACGTCAAGCAGAATTATATAATTACTCCCACAATCAGTCTCCAAACATCGTCTCTCTTCCAAGACCTCCTTGAAATCATCTCCCTCCCACCCCACCCTGCCCCTGGACCCCTCACCACCTGAAACCCTGATTCGGCTTGGTCATTTTGAAAGCCCCATCTGCCTAGGCAAAGGCGCGAGTTAAAGTCCTAGCATTAGGAGTTAGAGCAGCATCAACAGCTCTTCCCAGCTGCAGCATTTTGCTTCTACCCAAACGGTTTCAATCCCAGTATCCCTACTGACTGGCATATCCGTTGATGCTGTCCCCTTTGCTTGTTTTTTAAATCCCTGTCATACAGTTGAATTTGGGCATTAGGGAGGAGAACCATCAAGGAAGACACCTAGCTTTGGTAATTACCAGAGTGTGATTCCCCCACCCCCCGCCGACCCCCACCTTGTCTCACCCATCATTCCCATGTGCTGCTGCCCCGTCCTGGGTTCTCTCTCATGCATGGACTTTACTAACAGGCGTGCTTGGGATTAGCTTCACCTCGCCTCAACGAGCCTTGAGCCCAATTAAGTGTTCCCACCCAGCAGCATATTCGGGTGTTTGCCTGTGCAGAAGGGCCCTCCCCGCTCGTGGTGAAGGAAGGTGTGTGTGGCTGCAGCTGTCTACCCCTTTAGATAGGCCACCTTTGAGTCTGGCACTCGGACCACTCACCCACTCTGTTGATTGGAGAGCGTAATACACACTTGCATCTTATTTTATTGTTTCTCGTATTTGTTGTTTTTTTCCCTTCACGACCTCACTATTTGGCTTGGGTCTATGATAAAGATCCTTCTATTAAGGGTAGGAAGCCAACTCTTCCTTGGTTTCATTGCTCCGCTGGTGGAGAAGGAAGCTCTCTATTTCCTGTGCATGGTTTAAAGAGAGCAGTTTAGTTTGGGAGATTGGAGGAGGGGGCTAGAGCTGGAGAAAGGAAAGATTTTTCTAACTAGTGTTTTCTTGGCTTTTATTGAGTACCAAACCTGGCAGTAAATTAGAACTGGAAGACATCCATCAGTGATAAGCCGAGAGGCTGAGCGTGTTGCCAGGGGCAGGTAGCTGAGAGAGGTGGATTACTGGCTGGCCCATGATAGGTATTTGAAGGTCTCATTCTATCACTGAGTGAATCCCCAGATGCCTGGGGGTGGCTGTGATTATCTGAGCTCCTGTGTATACTGTCTGTCTGGCCTCCCTTGGGACTGACAAACAACACACTTTTGCTCAGGAAGCAAAAAACTGGATTTATCCAGTTAATCTAGACACTCCACTTCGAACACCAGGTTGCCGGAGCCTCCCCTCCGAGGGCTGCCCTGGGAAGCAATCAAGAACAGGACAAAGGGCTTCCTGTCTCCTCCATGTTTGGCTTCTGAGCTACTTAGAGCAGCAAGCGAATGAACACAGCCAGAGTCCCTCACGCACAACAATGTTCCTGTGACTGGCGGTCACACCTCAGTTCTCCACCCCGTTTGACCTCATGTCCCCTGTGTGCTTGGCAGTTCGATCTCTTCATTTGGAAAATGAGTGGGCTGCCCTTTGACTTCCTTTTGCCAATAATGTACTAGGATTCTCAGTAATAAATGGAACCGCCGCCCAGCGCATGCTTCCAGTGAGGCCCACAGCCTTTCCTTTCTTTGCTGTGTCTCTGGTGGAATTTTCATTTCTTCCTTTGGTTTCCCTCCTCTTCCAATCCAGCAAGAAGTAAACACAATAGGGGAACTCACAAAAATAGGGCCAGCTGCTGGATTCATTTCTTATTCATTTCAATGAAGCAGATGCCATACAAAGGATCCAGGCTCTACATCAGGTGTCCTCAAACTATGGCCCGCGGGCCACATGCGGCCCGCCGAGGACATTTATCCGGCCCGCCGGGTGTTTTTGCCCCGTTTGTTTTTTTACTTCAAAATAAGATATGTGTAGTGTGCATAGGAATTTGTTCAGAGTTTTTTGCTTTAAAACTATAGTCTGGCCCTCCAACGGGTCTGGGGGACAGTGAACTGACCCCCTGTTTAAAAAGGTTGAGGACCCCTGCAAGTCTACATTAACCATGCGTGCTGCCGTCTCTCGCTGTGGTTGAGCTGGCCCCTGTACATGCCGACCTTGTGCACAATGAGATCAGATGATTTTGATCCGCAAAGTTTTCCCTCGGCTTATTTCTAGGAAGAAGTTCTTCAGGACTTTCTTCCTAGTCCCCCGTAGGGTGGAAGCTCCACGGAAACCTACTTGGCACCATAGCAACGCACAAGCCTCCGTTAGCCCTTGGGTGGTGGTTACACGGAGGTGCATTGGCTGGGAATTGAGCCAAGGTCTTCTGCGTAGAAGGTGAGAATTCTACACTCAGCCACCGTCCCTCTTGCCGTCCAGTAGATTCTGACACACAGCGACCCTTTGGCACACAGTAGAACTGCCCCATAGGTTTCCAAGACTTTCACCTGTGGGAACAGACTGACACAGCTTTCTTCTACAGAGTGGCTTGTGGGCTTGAAGTTCTGTCTTCGTGTTAGTAACTGAGAACGTAACCACTATCCCACTAGGGTCCTTGTACCACCATTACATACTACTACTACTACTAATCTTTATATTTATCTATTTGACCATTTTTAATTGTGAATTTGATGGGGGGGGTTTAGGACTCTATATTCAACAGTTTAAACTTCTTATCAACCCCCTGCCCCCCAATAGCTTACTTACCGTACAAATTGCCCCCCCCACTTCAATATCTTTTCTTTTATCCGCTTGTGGGTTACTGCTTTATCTCCAATACCCAAGTTAATAACTGACAGCCCTCCAGCAGACTGCTTCATCTTTTCCCTGCGCCTCCCCCTCCCCACCTGCTGCCTGGCTTGGTAAGCCCCAAAGCCTGTTGCTCTTACTGTGGAAGTCTTTGCTCTTTTTTTTTTTTGCTGTTGTTATTTTTCGCTTGCTTTCTTCTGTTTATCAGTGATCACCTTTGTATTGAACACCAGCCACTCTGTGGGAGAAGACGAGGCAGTCTGCTCCGACAGGGATTTACAGCCTCAGACACCTACAGAGGGCCGCCGTGAGTTGGAATTGATTCACTGTCACCAGGTTATGCGCCCGGCCCGTTATAAGCATATTACATACATTAGCGCATTCCATCCTTAGAACAACTGAATAAGTGAGGTGCTTTGGGGCCCCCTCCCTCCATTGTACAGATGAAGAAACTGAGGCACAGAGACATTACATAACGTTTATCCAAAGAGCATAAGCCACAGTAAGTGGTGTCAGCAGATGGCCCATCATTAGCCTGTATAAAGTTTCCTGAGATCAGTGCTCTGTGCCGGGTCCTAATTCAGAAGCACCTTCACCCCTGAGAGAGAAGGAGGAGAGCGAGCCTAGCAGAATTTATTAATTTATTTACTCAGAGGGCCTATTACGTGTCACAGGAGCCCTGGTGGCACCGTGAGGGATGCATCTGGCTGCTAACTGCGTGGTTGGCGGTTCAAACTGCTCAGCCACTCCCTGGGAGAAGGATGATTCTTTCTGTTCTGGAAAAGATGCATAGCTTTGGAGACTTACTGGGAAGCTCTACTCTGTGCCATAAGTCAGAATTAACTCAGTGGCAGTGAGTTTTTTGTATTTATTAGGTCTCTAGAACTGCTTTACATGGCGTAACCACAATGGCCTTATTTATTCAGCCAAACAGACAGACAAAATAGCTCTTCTTGTTGTACAAGTGGAGAAACAGGCGCAGAGAGACGAGGAGAGCTGTCCACGGTCGTAGCAATGTAGCAATGTAGGCCTGCCTGATCACATTGCCATACTGGCTAATGCAAGGCAGGGAACCACTGCCTACTACCAGGAAACATGATTCCAAGTATAAGCACAAGCATCTGCAGGTCAGGAAAGACCTCTTTGTACTGCAGTAACAAATAAACCCTGCAATCTCACTTGATTAATGCCAGGAAGGTGTCCTTTTTGTTCACACGGCCCTCTTTCATCTGATGCGTATGCCTCCTGGAACTCACGACCTCCAAGATTACCACAGAGGGCCAGGGAGAGACAGAAGTCACACAGAGACGCTGAACGGCTTTGACCTTCAAGTGACACATCTTCCTTTTTTGTCACATGGCTGCAAAGGAGGCTGAGAAATTTAGCAGAGCATGGTTCCATCAAGGAGCACCAGCTCTGCCCCAGTGTTTCGGTGGCATCTGCCCCCCACCCCCACCTCAGGACTGCCTCTTCACATGTATTGCATTGTTAAGAGATGATGCTAGAGCTTTGAGATCTCCTTCCAGGGCCCCCCACATCTTTTCAACAAAGCTCCCAGAGCCCGGCCCCCTCTTTGCAGGCAGATTCTGTGTAAAGGTGAGAGCAGGAAGACTCATCAGGGTAGTTAGCAGTCTTCTGTTTGAACCCTTGTCCTTGGTCTGGGCATTTGCTCACGTTTATCCCTTTGACCTTGGGGGTGGTAGGCACTGCTGCAAACCCACTTACTCCTCTTTCTATTGACCAAAGAGCAGGAGGGCGACAGGGAGGAGGAATGGGACAGTTGGGAAGGGAGTGGAAGTGAGGATGAAGGAACTCCAGTAGCCCCTCCTCCCTGGCTAAGTCCAGACTGCAGCAGAGAGCAGCTCTATTTTTTATTAAGGCATAGTACCTCTTTCAAAATAATTTACAGCACCCAACCAAGCCTGCTGTGCGCCATTCCGCTTTATCATCCAAACGCCAGCCCTCCGCCCGAGTAAATGAGCCATTTACAGCCAGGGTGCCAAGATAGACTGTTGTTTTTTGGGATTGGTTTTTTTTCCTGTCCTTGTGTTGTGACTGTGCGTGGCTCTTCTCAGACATAGCCCCTGGGGATTCCCAAGGGAGATGCCTTGCCATTCAGGTCAATTAACTGGGATTGAGTTGAGGGTAGCTTGCTGCCTATAGCTATCACCCTTGCAGAAGATGTAGAGACGCCTGGACTGTGGATTTCCCCAATATGCATGCCCCAGAATAGTGATCCTGGTAAATGTAACATGCACTTCCTGCATGTCTTTCTCTCTCTCTCTCTCTCTCTCTCTCTCTCTCACACACACACACACACACACACACACACACACACACGCTGACACTTCTATGTACAGGCTGAAAGCAAACACAGGGGCACTCATTGTCCCTGCCTCCCCATTCTTTCGCACATTTGGATTTCTCTAGGACAGTGTAGATCAGCAGGCGACCTTAAACTGAGTTGCGTATCCTTACGGAAGGTTAGGAACTAGCTGCACAACAAAGTGCACAGAAGGTGTGGAGTCCTTTCTCACGAACGGTCCCGGCTCAGAAGTCTAGCCCCCGGGCGGTTCTAGGCTGTCTGACCCGAAGAAATGGAGGACAGTGTCACAGTGAAAGAAACTAGTCACTCAAGTGTCCCTTGAGGGAAGGCGGGCTAGAGCTACCCTCAGGGAGGAAATACTGCTCCTGAAAAAGGGAATATGGAATTTTGCCTGTGGCCTGAGGACAAACGCTTTGCTTTATTTGTCTTTATATTCCCCACTCCTATCTCCATCATACACACACACACACACACACACACACACACACGACCCAGTACAGGTATGTAAAAGGTACATGGTGTACAGTCATGACTTGAACTATAACAGATGTGTTTCTGCCCTCAAGGAGTGTATAGTTCAGTTTCACAGCAAACCAGATGCCCCTCTAGCTCTTCCTTTTGACCTTGGATCATGTAAGGTCATTGGCCTAAATCCTTTCTCCTAATGAAGTGACTGCCAACTACTGTTCCCTCTTAGAAAATCTGATTTCCTTAACTGTCTCCCCCACTGGTCTGTGAATTCTGGAGTTAGGGAGTGTATTAGGCTGGGTTGACTTGAGAAAACAAATCCAGAGACACTCAGATAGTGTAAGAAAGAACCTTATAACAAAGAGTAATTATATGTTAAGAAAACATACCAGCCTAGTCTAGATCAAATCCATAAGTCTGATACTAGCCCATAAGTTCATTACCAGCCCATAAATTCTTCAGACTCAAGCAGCACGTGTGATGATGCAAAAACGCAGGAAGATCACAGGTGCAAAGTGTTGTGAACCCAGTGGTGGTGGTGGCATCACAGGGCTCTGGCAGCTCCCAGCATTGCTCTTGGTGGTCCTTCAATAGGAAGGTGAAGCAGGGAGAGAGGAAGTTCCCAGAATCCTCATGAGAAGGCCATGGCCACAAGGAGACATCATCAAGCTGTGACCCGATGACAAGCTAGACTCCACCCCTACATTATTTATCAAGTTGACATGAAATGATGTAACCACCACAGGGAGCATTTCTGCCTTATCCTTGTAACACCCATAAAGGACTAGCGCAGTGCCTGATATAAAATGCTTAGTAAATACACTGAAACAATAAAGCAAATAAGCCACCACTATTGAGTCTATTTCAACTCACAGGGCCCCTGTACGGCAGAATGTAATTGCTCGATAGGGTTGCAGAAGCTGGCAGTCTTTATTTACCAACGCAGACAGCCTCCTCTCTCCCCCACGGAGGAGAGCTGGGTTGGAACCACCGGCTTCTGGTCCGGCAACCCGACACGTAGCCCACTGTGCTACCAGGACTCTGGAGACACTGGTAAAGCTCACTCCCTGCTCTGCTTTATGAGCCCCCAAGCCCAAGGTTCTCCAAACATTGTTCGCGCTCTGAAATAAGAGTAGTGATTTTACTGTCAACACAAAGTGAGACGCTGCATCTCATGTCTTTAGCACAGGCTCTTGCCTCCCAGTGAGAATGGCTCCCACAGCGAGCGTGGTCTCTCAGGGAAGTTTCCCTTCTCCATTTTCCCCTTCTTGACGCGCCTCCCAACAGCTTCATCTGAATAGTGAGATTCCAGAGCAGCGTGTTCTGTGGCTGCTCCCCTAGGACTGTAAATAGCGGTTCTGCCTCACTCGATGCCCTGTTGCACTCCTGTTCTCGACTCACAGGCCTTGAGCGTGGCCTTTCCGAGCATGGTAAGGGTGTTGAATGCAGAAGGGAGCTAGATTTAGGCCCTCCTACCATAGGAAAATGTGCCAACGTCTATCTGACCTGGCGTATGGGAGTATTGGTATTTGGACCCGTGACCCAAGCGAATGATACTGCTTTATACATGCGGTCCTAGAAGGACCATCTGCTGTGGCTTCTGTGCCTTCCATACAGGCCACCTATTCAGAAGCCTAAGGCCTGGAACATTCTTTGATACCTGAGACTGGGGAGTGAGCGTCTCTATTTCCCTGTGTCTTCTTATCAGAAAAAGAAGCCTGCCTTCAGGTTCTGGATACACGGTGACTTTCTCGATTCTGCTCATGCATGGGCACCATGTGGCACCTGGCCAACCTCATTTCTGTAGCTGTTACTGGTAGAAAAGGAATGGATGTTTTAACTTGTAGCACAAGACAGGTGAGGACAGAACATCGACTACAAGGAGAAACTAGCTGGCCAGGGGAGACTAGAGCCTGCTGGTGAAGCTGGCCTTGTTCTGTCTCTTGTGTATGCAGAAAACTACAATCCCCAATTGCTTGTGTGTGATTCACAAAAGTGTATGTTTTCTGTTTGTGACCTTGAACCTTGACATTTGGACAACGCTTGTGAAGGCAGAATAGACTCAGATACCTGTTGCCTTCAGAAGGTTTTAATCTGAAAGAAAGGGAATTAAAATTATTTTCTTTTAGACGTGTTCTTGTGATCTGAGTGGAAGTTTACAGAGCATACTGGTTTTCCATCCAGTTCGCATCCACGTTGATTGGCGCCGTTGATTGCAAATCCCACAACATCACAGCGCTCTCTTTCCCTTCCTCCCTGTATGTCCGGTGTCCATTCCCCTTCCTTCCCTATCCTGGTCTGCACTGGGAACCTGCTGCCCTTTTGCTCTCGTATGGCTGACTGCTCTAAGAAGCGTGTACCTCCCTGGTGCTGTTCTTCACCACATACACCTATCATTTGGCTGAAAGTTGAGCCACGCGGGGTGAGTTCAGCCCCAGGCCTGCAGGGCATTTAAAGGCATTGAAGATCCTACCAGTCACTATCAGAGCAATAGGCCTTGTCTTTTCCATGAATTTGAATTTTGTTCCTCATTTTTCCTCCCACGCTATCCAGGATCTCCTTTTGTGATCCCTTTCAGAGGGATCATCAGTGATCGTTGACAACACCCTAGATCTTCTAGCCACAGAGCGGTGGGAGCTGGAGTTCACATGGTCCCTTGGTCCTCTGGAAGAATTGCTTCTTTGTGTCTTTGATTGGGATGGAAACTTTTCATATCATATCTCTCTTGGAAGGCAGACAGTGAGAGCTAAACTGGAGTTATAGAGTATAATGGCAGGACAGAAAGGTTTCAACAGTCTCAGTCTGGACTTCGGATTGATGGAAACAAAGCAGGTTAAAGGGGCTACCTTGTACTCCCTGCCCAGGTTTTCCAGGGTTATGCTTTTGTACTTCTTCTTTTTAATCCTTTTATTGGGGGCTCATACAACGCTTATCACAATCCATCCATCCATCCATTGTGTCAAGCACATTTGTACATTTGTGGCCATCATCATTCTCAAAACATTTGCTTTCTACTTGAGCCCTTGGTATCAACTCCTCATTTTTTCCCTCCCTCCCTGCTCCTTCTTCCCTCATGAACCCTTCATAATTTATAAATTATTATTATTATTTCATATCTTATACTGTCTGACGTCTCCCTTCATCCACTTTTCTGTTGTCCATTACCCAGAGAGGATGTTATATGTAGAGTCTTGTAATCAGTTACCCCTTTCTACCCTACCTTCCCCCCACCCTCCAGGTATCGCCACTCTCACCACTGGTCCTGGAGGAGTCATCTGTCCTGGATTCCCTGTGTTTCCAGTTGCTATCTGTACCAATGTACATCCTCTGGTCTAGCCAGATTTGTAAGGTAGAATTGGGATCATGATAGTGGGGGGGGGGTGGGTGGGAAGCATTTAAGAACTAGAGGAAAGTTATATGTTTCATCATTGCTACCCTGCACCCTGACTGGCTCATCTCCTCCCCACAACCCTTTAGTAAGGCATGTCCGGTTGCCTACAGATGGGTTTGAGTCTCCACTCTGCACTTACCCACATTGACAATGATATGATTTTTTATTCTTTGATGGTTGATACCTGATCCCTTCAACAACTTGTGATCACACAGGCTGGTGTGCTTCTTCCATGTGGACTTTGTTGCTTCTGAGCTGAATGGCCACTTGTTTATCTTCAAGCCTTTAAGACCCCAGATGCTCTACAGCCGGGCACCATTAGCTTTCTTCACCACATTTGCTTATGAACATGTTTGTCTTCAGTGATTGTATCAGGAAAGTGGGCACCCACTGACATGACTTTTAGTTCTTTGATGTCTGATAACAGGCCCCTTCTACACCTTGTGGTCAGACTGGCTGGTGTGCTTCTTCCATGTGGGCTTTGATGCTTCTCAGCCAGATGGCCGCTTGTTTATCTTTAAGCCGTTAAGAACCCAGATGCTATATCTTTTGATAGCCAGACACCATCAGCTTTCTTCACCACATTTGCTTATTTTTCTTCAGCAATCGTGTTGGGAAGATGTGCATCCTGGAATGCCAATTTAATAGGACAACGTGTTCTTGCATTGAGTAAGTACTTGAGTGGAGGCCCAATGTCCATCTGCTGCCTTAATACTAAATCTATAAATATATACACGTAGATCTATTTTCCAACACTCTTATATAAATATAGTTACATATGTACATTCCAGTCTTTAGACCTCTATAAATGCCATTTGTCACCTAGTTCTTTCTTCTATTTCTTTTTACTTTCCTCTTGTCCCACTGTCATGCTCAGCCTTCATTTGGGTTTCAGTAATTCCTCTAGGTTACCTTGCCCTTGCTGAATCCCTACCAGGCCTCTCACACCCTCCTTGCCGCTGACTTTGTATCACTTGTTGCTCCCCTGTCCCTGGGTTGGTCAACACCACCTCCCTGCCCCCACGTACCCCCTCTCCTGTGTCCCCCGGGAACCATTGGTCTCGTTGTTTTCTCCTCCAGACTATTCATCCAGTCTGTCTTATCCAGATAGATCTGTAGAGATGATAATATGCACCAAAAATCCAGTCATTGCAAGATAGGCGATGGATGAGAACACAGCGATGACAACAAAAAAGAAAACCAATCACCTATAGAAGAATAAATTAATTAAAAGAAAAAAATTTACAAAGAAAGAAAAACCTGTAAATAGATCAAGGTCTGATTTTTTATCTCAAGACGTGTCCTTCAGTCAGGTGCGATGAGGTGCCACGCTCTGGCCCCAGAGTCTGTCCTTTGTACTCCCTCAGGGGCTCCCTGCTCTGCTCCTACGGTTGCTCTGCGCACACCTTTAGTGGTTTGCCACATTGTCATGGGGTCAGTCTGGGCCAGTCCCGACACTGAGTCTCCAGTGTTGTCCCCCTTAGGACCCTGATGTTGACCTTTATTTAAATCATCCAAACAAAGAACTGGAGTCTGCTGATGTGGAAACTGGAATAGAACATTTTTAGAGTTTGATTGTACCTTAGAAATAATATAGTAGAAATACTTTATTTTCTAAAAGGTGAAATGACGACCCAGAGGAAACAGGATGCCTTGTATGTAATCACAAAGCTGGTCAGTAAAAATAAGGACTTGATGTCCATTGCCCTTTCCTCAAACCACCGATCCTCCACCTGGGGAAGGCTTTAAAACTGGCTAGTGCCGAGTCAGACTCGTTAAATAAGAGCCCATGAAGATGAGGCCCAGCCATCATCAGTACTCTCTAAAAGCTCCCCAGGATGAAGAACCACTCTTCTGTCCTATGGGGCCTCTACTTTAGAATAGCTCAAAATGAGCTGAGAGAAATTTATGGATCAATTAAAAAATATTTACTAAGTAGCTACTGTGTACAAGGCACCGGGTTAAGCGGCTGTAGGGAAATTAGATTGGAGGGGGTAGGGATGGAAAGGCAAGGCCATGACCTAGATGTGATGTCAAATTAATAGCCACTGCAAAGGATAAGAAAGGAATGCGTCCTTCTTCCACCCCGCCCCTTTCATTTTGCCAGTGGTAGGGATTACCTCCGAACCCAAATAGGGTCTGATAAACCTTCCAGCCAAGACTCTAGGCGGACATCATCATTTGACCCATGGCTCGGTTATTAAGTTCAGTGAATGAGGAGGGCACAAGTAAGATGACAACAAGAAAGATAGTTGGTCTGGGGGTCGAGGACAGCAGGGTCTGGTCTGTCAGGCCATGACTTTAAACTTTCTATAAAGGCAATCAAGAGTCACTGAAGTTCTTCACACAAGAGACTGTAAATCAGATGAACGTGGTTACTGTGCAGGACAAAGCCATTGGGGTGAATGAGACCACTTGGAAGGCTATTGCACAGTTGAGTTATCGGTATGAGAGGCAACCAAGACCTGATCCTTCGGGACCACAGTGAGAAGGGAGGACAAGGGTGTCTTTGAGACATTCAAAGAAGACTTGACAGGGCATCTCGGTGGGTTGTGTGAAGGTGTGGAGAAAGAAGGGAGCAACATCGATTGACCCGCAAGCTTTGGGACTGAGTGAGTGAGGACATGGTGATGCCATTCCTGCAGAGAGAGAGAGAGGCAGGAGGAACAACTAGCTTGTCCATCACCCTAACTGTTGAGAAAAATTTCCTGAGGTGGAATCTGCCCTCAAAGAGAACTCAGTGATAGTCAAGTCAGTTCCCGCTCCCTGTGACCCCGTGTGTGTCAGTACAAGTGTGCTCCTGAGAGCTTCCAATGACTGCGACCTTTTAGAAGCAGGCCTTTCTCCCACGGTTCTTTGGGGGTAGGGCTCATACCTCTAACTTTTTCGTTAGTAGTCAATCCACATAACCGTTTATGACATCCAGGGACTCTAGCCTTTGCATATCTGAGTTCAAATCCTAGTTCTATTTATTCGGCTGGCTGAAATGGCACAGGCACATCTTTTCGTCCGTCTCAGTGTTCCCATCTGTAAAAATGGGGCTGGTGACATGACGAGTCACATCTCTGGTTCCTCAAGAGATTTCATCACTTATTTTGATGAATAAGAAAAGTGGAAAAAACCACATGCAATTGGTTAATTATGGATTGCCCTGGCTCATCCACACGGATTTATCCTGCAGGCTGCTCACCCTGGGGGAGCAGGGTCTGGGAGAGAGTCCAGGCTTAGTGATGGAAACTTGAAACTATTCTATGTGGAAAGGATAATTAAAGCTAAGGAGTGGCAAAGACCTCTTAAAAAGATCTCCGAAAGAGAACGGGGATGGAATAGACAAACGGTGCATAGTGCCACATGTTAAACGTTTTATTTTATTGTCATCATAACACAAAAACACCACTTCACATAATTGCCCACCACCAAAAATAACTATTGTTAGCATTTCATTGTATCTCATTTGCTACACTCTTTGTTTTTAACACAGACAGTACGACAATACTTTTTTAAGGGAGAAAAAGAAAATGCAACTGAATAAGATATTCGGGGGGAAAAAACAAAACTCTAAACAGTTGGAATAATCCTAAGTACTTCCTGGAGTGCCTGACAGGTCATTTAGCCCAAATTTGTTATGGTGGTTGTTAAGTCTACATTCATTAAATACACATTATGGCGCCGGCTCTTGGAACAGGCAAGATACCATGTAATACTCCCAGAAATTCTAAGAGAAGATCGGTCTACTTCACAGCTAAGGAAACTGAGACTCAGAGGCTCAGCATCCTAACCAAGGTCACAGAGTCAGGCAGGGCCAACTCTGTCAGCCATCAGAGCTCTTGCTTTTAATCAGAGTGGCCCAAGAGCCCTCCTCGATTTCCTTAGTGCAGTAAAGCTGGATGGAGTTCTTCACAAGGGACACGTGGGGGATGTGGCCCTGGCGGTGTGTCTGAGTCAGAAACAGCTGGGAGTGGGCTGAGGAAGGAGTCTTTTGTGAAACAGAGCAAGAGGGGGGGGGAAATGGGGCATGAGACAGTAATCATTGTCAATCTTTGGGAATATGTGCGGTGCAGGAAGGCGATGAAGCCTTCCAAAGTCTCAGAGAAGAGACTTGCGGCTGCCCACTCCCTTCCATCACCCTTGCACACCCCAGATCCTCTCCGACCTGGTTCTTCTCTGGCTTCTTCAGATCGGGATGCCCCGTCATCTTATCCGCATGGGACAGAGGTAAGATGTGGGGATGCGGAAATCTGACTTAACCTAGTGAGTTGAGTGCCTAAACCTTCGCCGTTTGGAGTGAGCCTTGGGCCATGGCTCCTCCTCTTAGCAGCTTGGCAATGCTGTGAGACAAGACAGCCACGGGCCGGCGCCTGGGGGATGTTCCCAGCTCCCCAGGAGTCAGGAGCGCTGATGGGTTTCTTTCTCATAAACCATCTTCCTACCGCATTGGACTGGAAGCCCTCTCCCAGTTCTGCGGGAAGGCAGCCTCCTGCAGAGAGCATCCATAGCATTGCTGCATTGTTCCCATGGCAACAGAGTAAGGGGCTTTTGGTTTTTCTTAGGCGGTCCTCTCCTTTCAGCCAGACGGTTGGTTCTTCCGCACAATCCACACTGTACCCTATGCGTACACATCTGCATTGCCAGTTTTGTTTGGAGTTTTAACACGTAAATAAAGCAGGCATACTATATAGAAACTGAGGCTGATAGCACAGGTTAGCAAAACTGAGAGTTAAGGAAAGGAGAGAGCTGATACAGAGATTTCTCAGCAACGATATGTCAGTGTCGTAGAGGTTAGATTTGATAAGAGCAAGACTCATTAAAAGTTTTGTGGTGGTGGGGGGGGGATGTTAGAGCATCGGGAGGCTTCTAGCTCAATAAACACAAAACAAAGCTTACTGCCACTGAGTCAATTCTGATGCCTAGCGACTCTGTAGGGCAAGGTCAAACTGCCCCAGTGGGAGTCTGAGACTGCGACTCTTTCTGGGAGTAGTCTTGTCTTTCTGCCTCGCAGTGGCTGGCACTCTCCGGCAGCTTGCCTTCTGGTTAGCAGGTCAAGGCATGACCCACTCTGCCACCACAAAAGCAGTGCAAACCCCCATGGAATGAGGCGTCAAGGCCCTGTCCCAGTGGGTAACACTCACCTGGTCTCTCCGCGGGGCACAGCTTGCTATGAAGGCGAGTCCACTGTTCGTGGGGTGTCACAGTAGAACTGGGCTCTGTAGGGTTTTCAGTGACTGGGGTTTTAGAAGTTGATCACCAGGCCTTTCTTCTGAAATGCCTCTGGGTCCATTTGACTCTCTAACCTCTTGGCTCCCATTGGCTCAGCATGTTAACCTTTGCACCAATCAGGGGCTCATGGATTTTTTTTCAGATTTCCCTTCCATTCCAAGGTCATGACTCAGGGTGACTGGCATAGAGAGGCAGGATCTGATCTCATCTTTAGGTAAGTAACCACGGAGAAGCTAGTTGATCTCTGGGGGCATAGTGTTACTTGAAAAATGAAGGCTCCTTTTCAGGTCCATAATATAGAGGTTTTTAAAATTTTGTTTTGTTTGTTGTCCTTTTAGTTGCTCGAACATAAAATATATATATATATATATATATATATATATATATATATATATATATATATTTGAAATCTTGCCAGCTTGGCAGAGGCTGGGCTGTTCCAGATTGAACCCCTTTCAGAGGACGTGGCCTTAGGAAGTGGCCCTTCCAGCTCTGCTTTGCATCACGACACGGAGTGTCTGTACGTGGCCTTGCAGGCAGAGGGACCGCGCCCGGACCATCTCTAATATGCCTGACTGCAGGACAGATCTCTCTTAGACGGTGAGCCTCAAGGTACCAGAGACCGTATCTTAGTGCTCTCTGTACCTTTCACACCAAGTGCGATGCTCTGTACATGTGGGCTGGATGAATGCCTCATAAAAGCCCCAGGCGCCAGAGCTGAGAGGAAGCTTTACCGTCCTCCGTGCTCTCCTTTTACAGCCACCGAAACCAGAGATTAAGATAGTTCATGGCACAGCCAAGGTCACACAGCAAAAGCGAAAGGCAGAGGGAGGACAAGGGGCTGGCTATCTCTGCTCCCCCTGCTGCCACTCTTCCTGCAACGTCTCTAAATCCTTCGTCACTCTCACAGGGAATTGTATAGGCGCGCACTGCCAGGGCGCAAATCGTTTAGAATCCTCTTAACACTCATCAGGAAAGCTCTGTCAGCCTCTGGGGAGGACAGAGCGAGCCTGGCCTCACTTCTCTGCTCTGCTGCTAAGTCACAGGAGAATGAGGCCTTCCAGCCTGAGGCTTTGGGTAAGTGAAAGTAGTGCAGGGAGCACGGGTGGGACAGTCGTTCAGGTGGTCAGCTGCAACCCCAAAGGTTCGTGGTTCAAACCCTGTGATCTCTCTGTGGGAGAAAGATGTAGCCGTCTGCTTCTGAAAAGATTTATAGTCTTGGAAATCCCGTAGGGCAGTTCTATTCTGGGTCCCTATGAAAGGAAATCTACTCAGTAGCGGTAGGTTTTTAGCTCATGGCTAGTGCCAATAACACTACTTTCCCTAGTTCTGGACCCAGAGGTTGTATCCAGGAATCATATTGGGTGAACACTCCAATTTCCCTTCATTTTCTGAGCCTGGACCTTATTTTAGTAAGAATAGCGGTAGCGAATTAGGGTATTTCATGCTAGGTGTTGTAACAGTCTCCAGACCTCACCGACTTGTGCTGTAACGGTTACTTACTCATGCAAAAGCTAATGGCCTGGGCAGGCAGTTCTCTTCTGAGCTATAACTCAGGGATACAGGCTCCCTCCATCCTGTGGCCCCACCCTTCTGAGGCTGCCTGGTTGTGAGGGAGGTTTATGTATTCGTCATGGACCATCTGGCCCAGCAGTAATAGACATAGCTTTTCTTGTACTTCTCTGGGGATAGCTGCGTTGTGCGGCTCTGCCTACATGCAAGCGGGACTGGGCCAGCCCCATCCCACCAACGACTCTACATGGGGGGAAGGGAGCCGAATCTTTATTGATCTCCACTACAAAGCTAGAATGTACGCAACATTTTTAAAAACATTTTATTAGGGGCTCATACAACTCTTATCACAATCCATACATATACATACATCAATTGTATAAAGCACATCCATACATTCCCTGCCCCAATCATTCTCAAAGCATTCACTCTCCACTTAAGCCCTTTGCATCAGGTCCTCTTTTTTTTTCCCCCTCCCTCCCCGCTCCCCCCTCCCAATGTGCCCTTGGTAATTTATACATTGTTATTTTGTCATATCTTGCCCTATCCGGAGTCTTCCTTCCCCCCCTTCTCTGCCGTCCATCTCCCAGTGAGGAGGTCACACGTGGACCCCTGTAATCAGTTCCCCCTTTCCAACCCACTCGCCCTCCGCTCTCCCAGCATCGCCCCTCACACCCCTGGTCCTGAAGGTACCATCCACCCTGGATTCCCTGTGCCTCCAGCCCTCATATGTACCAGTGTACAACCTCTGCCCTATCCAGTCCCGCAAGGTAGAATTCGGATCATGGTAATTGGGGGGAGGAAGCATCCAGGATCTGGGGGAAAGCTGTGTTCTTCATCCGTACTATCTCATACCCTCATTGACCCATCTCCTCTCCTGAAATCCTCTGGAGGGGATCTCCATTGGCTGACACTTGGGCCTTTTTGCTAGACAAAGTACAAAGTGTTATTTCATTTAATCACCACAGCAGCCCTGCAAAGGTATTAAATCTCCAAAAGCAAACCCACTGCCACGGAGTCAATTCTGATCCACGGTAACTCTAAAGAAGGTTATCTGTTCACTGGAACAGATAACTTCAGTTTTCCGCCTTGGCGTGGCTGGTGGGTTTCCACCTCTGACTTTGTGGTTGGCTGTGCAATATTGATCCTCCATCACCACATGGGAAAACTGGTTGCAGAGAAGTAATTGCATAAGCAGCCAGTGGGAAACCCTACATTCAAGCCATAACTCTAGAACCCAGGTGTTTAACTGCTTCATTCCACTGTCCTGAGCTTCTGGCCCGAGAAATTGCCTCAGTCACTAAGCCACCTGTGTGGGTTTCAGAAAGTCACTCTGTCTCTGTGGATGCTGGTTCCCTTCTCTGTATCACCTCAGGCTGTTAAACTGGATGAGATCTTCCAGTTGAGATAGCTTGTAAGTCTCATCAGTTGGGTTGGGGTCTGTGTTAGGGTGGATTGACTAGAGAAAACAAATCCAGAGACACTCCTATGTGTGTAAGAGAGAGCTTTATATCAAAGAGCAATTGCCTATGGAGAAAACATCCCAGCCCAGACCAGCTCAAGTCCATAAGTCTGATATTATCCCTTAAGTCTTATATTAGTCCACAAATCCCTCTTCAGACTCATAACAGGAAGGTGAAGCAGAGAGAGGGGTTGGGTAGGTGTCCTCCAGAAAGTCATTTATCTTGGTAGCTCTCCAGTCAAGCTGTCACCTGATTGACAGGCTGTACTCCACCCCCTTGCTCTTAAAAAAAAAATCATTTTATTGGGGGCTCTCACATATATTATAACAATCCATATATCCATTATATCAAGCAGACATACACAAATGCTGAGATCAACAATTTCTGAACATTATCTTTCTTCTTGAGCCCTTTGCTATTAGCTCCTTTTTTCCCCCTCCCTCCCCCAGGCTGCTACCCCCACCAACCCTTAATATATTATGTATATTTATACATATTTTACACCACCCATTCACCTACTATCCTGGTATTCATCCCCCTCAGGGGGGGTCATTTTTGGTGCCATTGCTCCTCCCCCACCCCCACACACTCACTTCCTTCCTCTTCTCTTCCCCTACCCTACTGGAATCATTACTCCCATTACTGATTCTGAGGTAGTTTGTCTTTCTTTAATTCTGTATATTGAAAGTTTTCGTCTGTGCCGCTGTAGGTACACCGTTCCAGCAGGATTTGCAAGGTAGGACTGAGATTATAATAGTTGCGGGAAGAAAGGTTCAAGAACTAGAGGAGTGTTGCGTGTTTCATTGGTGCTAAACTGCCTCCTGGATGCGTTTCCCCTCCATGCAGCCCTTTTGTGCGGGAACATCCAATTATCTGTGGATGGGCTCTGGGTCTCCACCTTAACCTTTCTCCATCACCTTGATGAGGTTGTTTATTTTTTAATTTCTTATGCCTTTTCCCGTCAACACCTCTGATCACACGGGCTGGTGTGCTTCTTCTATGTGGGCTTTGTTGCTTCCGTGCTAGATGGCTGCTTGTTTGGTTTTAAACTTTTAAGACCCCAGACACTATATCTTTTAATAGCCGGGCACCATCTGTATTCTTCATCACATTTGTTCATGCTCCCAGTCTGTCTTCAGTGATTGTGTTGGTGTGGTGGGCTTGGCTCAGTGTCACAAAGTGTTCTTGTGTTGAGGGAGTACTTAAGTAGAGGCCCAGAGTCCATCTACTGCCTCGGTGTATTGCCATATAAGTATATGTACATGGACCAATACCCCTATATTTATGCATTAGTATATTTACATATATACACCTCTTATGTTTACACCTCTATAAATAGTTTTTTCTGCCAATTCTTTCCTCTATTTCCTTTTACCTTCCTCCTGCCCCACTATCATGTTCACCCTTTGTTTGCCTCTCAGTAATTCCTCACGGCTAGATTACAGCTCCTGCACCACTATCAGAAACTCTATGCCCCCCTTGCCATTGAGTCCCCTTTACTCATAACAGGCTCAAGTTGACATGAGATTATGTAACTACCAGAGGGTTCCCAGGGGTACTTAACTTTAGCAAGATTTTCTAATGACCTATAGAAATACGAAGTCTGACTGCATCTGTTTAAGGGGAAAAGAGCAAACTATCTTCATTTGCCTAATAAATCGATCAATCTACAGAGAAAACGAGTGTGCTTTGTCCATCCCCAAGACCTCCAAGTGAGTTGGGATATCCCTGGGAATAATATTCTGTGTCTGGTGCTCTTGCCACGGGGGTTGGAGGAGGGTGGAGGAAGAAACAGAAACACATATTTCTGCTTCCAAACTTCTGGTTTGCAGAAAGGAAAGGATGCTACACAGGAACACGGCCTTTCCGATGACATCATCGACAAGCACGTCCCAGGCCTTTGACGAGCAGTGTCTGGATCCCTTTGTGGACATACTCTCGGGGACCTAAGACAGACGAGTGACCCAGCATGACATGTCTTCAGAGATTTCAGTGGGCAGGAAAGTGAACTCCCAGTGGAACCATTCTAGACTCAAATATTGAATGAAAACACCATTCTCAAATGATCTTTTCTGTTAAAATTGTATTTCACCATGTATGGAGGAAGTCAGTGCACGTGTGTGTGTGTGCGCATGCGTGTGTGCGTCCGAATACGCATGTGCCTCCTGGAGGTGTCCTGTCCTCTTAGGTTCTATTGATACCTCCACACACAAGCCCCCAACACTGCTGCCTCTTGAGATTAACACTCTTCGGAGGAGGAGAACCCTCAAAGGCCTCTGATCATTAATGTCTGTGGGAGGTTTCATATTGTGACGAATTCGACAAGTGTTGAAGAAAAGCCAAAGGAGCATGACAGAAAAGATCTCTTATGTGGGTATGTGCATGTGCATGCCAACAAGCACCTGCCCTCTGGAGAAGCAGAATGTTCTCCCCAAGGAGCTAGAAAGAGCAAATTCAGACGTGAGTGTAAGGTCCCTGAGAAGACTGAGTCCTAGACAGCGAAGATTTGAGAATGGCTTCAGAAGAGCCAGAGCTTATTGGGGTCTGGTATTTCGGGATAAACTGTTCTTGTGCATGCTTTTTCCAGAATAACATACAAATGTGCATAACCAGAGGGTTAGTAGAATAACATACAAATGTGCATAACCAGAGGGTTAGTAGAATAACATACAAATGTGCATAACCAGAGGGTTAGTAGAATAATATAGGAAGCATGAGGATTTGGGGATCTGCCTATTTTTGTCCAGTCTAGAGAGATTCTGGTCATCCTAGCATTGATGTCTTCCCCATGGATTTTCATCTTAAAAAAACAAACAAATTAGTTGCCGTTGAGTTAAGACTGACTCATGGTGGCCCCGCATATGTCAGAGGAGGGTTGTGCTCCTCAGAGTTTTCGATGGCTGTGAGCTTTCATGAAGAGAGCACCGGGCCTTTCTTCAGAGGTCACTCTAGCTAGATTTGAATGGAAGCCTTTCAGTTAGCGGCCAATCACTTAACTCTTTGCATCACGCAGAGACTCCCGTGTTAAAAGACAGGATCTGTGCAGAGACTCAGACCTTCTGTTGGCTTGAAGAAGCTTCCTTTTAAAGTCTGCAAAGGTGTAGGTTTTATGTAGGTAAGAGGTAGCGTAAGATAGTTGATAGTTGGGGTTGCAGGTCAAGTTCCCCAGAGATCAGAGCCCTAGAGGAGATGTACATGGAAGGAGTGTAATGGGGATAGATCGAAGGCTCCATACCTGTGGAAGAAATGAAGGAATAAAAAGGTTGGACACACAGATGCTTCAGTGTATTCGGGTCCATCGGGAGCAGTGGGGCATCAAAGGCCCTTCAGAGGCACTCTAGATTGGGCAAGGGGTCAAATCAGACCCTGGATGCAGGCTTCCCCACCCCAGCTCAGGAGCAACTGAGCCTTAGATCTCTTTATAAAGAGCATTCTCAGGAGGGGAAGACTTAATCGTGTTGGTCACTGCGATTAAGCTGGAGGAATAAGAATATATATCAAGCGCTGTGACTGAAGCTATGAGTATGTGTTGGTAAATCCCAATTTGCTGCTAATGAAAAATCACAAGGCCAGACGGGCTTGTTTGTGTTGAGAATTCTGAGAGCCACACTCAATTTTGTTGATGATTCTATTCAGATAAGATTTATCTGTTGATCTGCTCGTGATTCAGTAGTACCGTTAGAAAAATATCCCATTAGGAGAACCAAATCAAAAGACATTTTGTCTCAGATTTGCTTTTAAGGCAGAAGTTCCCCCAGCACCTAATCTGATCTTGTAGAGAGGCGTTGGCTTCTTCATTGAAGGGGAGAGGACCAACCAGGCCAGCAAGGATGGCAGACAGTTCCCTTCTGAGGGGTGGAGGGTTTTAATGGAAATTAGTCGTTTGAGAGTCAGATAAAGGCACACATTGGCTTTCTTCGTCTTCCAGCTCCTGTAAATTGTGGTCTTACCTGGGTACCTAAGGATCAGGGATGAAGTAGGTGATGTGTCTGTCCACTTCAGATGACCCATAACCTAGTTCCAAACCAGCCTCCACTGCATCTGGGAAACACTGCATTTCTAAGAGTTGAAGTTCTCATCCTGTATTTCCTGCAAACTCTACAGATTTCCCCCACCCTGGACCTACACACATGATGCACACACACATACACACACACACACACGCACTCATACACACACGCGCACTCACACACACACACCTATACACTTGCTTGCTTTTACATCAGGCATATACACTCACTCACACATGTTGTAACACACACATGGTAAATGCTCCCTATTAATCAAGTATGTACCAAATACCATGTGGTTTCAGGTTCCTGGATTTTCAGAAAATCATTTTTCTGAGAGGAAGGAGAAGGGTTCAATAGATTGGAGGACCATATTTATAATCCCTCAGCTTCCGCCACCCAGCTAGGTTCAAAGTTTTTGAATTCTAGAATCCCCTTCCTGACATTTTAGCACCAACTCCTTCTGGGAATCCCTTCCTACCTTCCATTACCCTCAACAATAAAATCAACACACACTTTGGCCCTAACTGACATTAAAAAAAGGTGCTAGAAATATCTTTGCTTTATTAAACGGGTGAAGGGCAGAAGGGCCGAGGAAACACCATGTACCTCGTTCCCTTTTCTGTCGGGTTCTACAGTGTTCATGCTGGAATGTACCTCAGGAACCCTCTGGTTTAACCCCCTTATTTTAGAACTCTGAGGCCCGGAGAGGTTAAGTGACTTTCCCAGTTCACCAAAATGTTGCTAAATGAAGGTGCCACGAGTGACACATTCAAGCCCCTGACCACCAGCGTTATGCTTCGCAGCGGTTCACAGTTACCTCGTCATTTGCCCTTGGAGCTCTTTTCTTGGACGGCTCTAGCCCCTGAATGCGACCCTCCCAATCTCCCCCTCACGCACAAGGTTGGTAGTAATAATGGCCACGAGTCTTGATCAGACTTTCTGAATTGAGGAACTTTGCTAAGTGAATTCAATACAAGTTGAATTAACTTGTTCCTTATACAACTTTGTACAGAAGGAATCCATTTTCAGGAGAGAAAAACGAGGAATTGGAGTTCAAGTCAAAGAACCCCCCCACCCCCGGGCCAGTCGCTAGCAATTGAAATACTGGCACCTGGATTCCTCTTTGTCAACGATGAATTTTATCACCCCTCAAAGGGAGCAAGCAGCCCCTTCTCAAAGTCTGGAGGGAAAAGAGATGACTTCATCTAAAGCTTGCTGTAACACAAGCACCTCGGACTCAGAGTTAGTCTAGCTGGGCTCTGCTGCCGCCCTACTAAGTGCCTCCTTAATTCATGCACCCTCAACTTCCTCGTCTGAGGGGGGAAAAGGAGGGAGGGGGCTACAGACACGAGGAGATGTGTCTTTACAGTACAGACCTTCTCAGAATCCATGATTCTATATCCTTCATGTTATCTCTGTGTCGGTAACACATGTTTCACAGGGACTGAGACATCCATCCCACAGTACCTCCCGGGGGCTGCGAAGTCCATTCATATTCAGCTTGCCTGGCCGCACGCTGGGAGAGGCTGAGACAAGGAAGCACTGCCTCTTGGACGCTGTGGCACGTCCTTGACATTCTCCCCAAATGTCACCCGGACAACCAGTTGGCATCAAGGGCACTCTTACCCATGTGTGCAGCAGTGACGACGTCAGGCGTGCACCAGTGGCACTGAGCTCTGGGGGGCTTTCAGTGGCTGGTTTTCTGAAGTAGATCAGCAGGACTTTCTCCCTAGCTACGGCTGGGTAGATGCGAACCTCAAATCTTTTAGTTAGCATCAGAGGGTATTAACTGTGTACGCCCTCCCCCACCCCTTGCCATCCATGTAGGTGAGGACTTCTGTGGAGTCTGAGCAATCCTCCCAGCTTCTGCCTCTCTGCGGGGATCTGGCTCTCCTGTCGGGCAGCACCACCCCATCACAGTCCTTTGGATTTTGCTTGGTATGATAATATATGCCGTTGAGGGGTTATATAATGGTAAAGTTGATGATGATCCTCGGGCCAATTTCAAGTCAAAGCTATTTTTAATGGAATTGCCAAAGGGTGGTAGGGATGAGGGCAGGGACAAGAAATGTTTAGAGAGTGGATTTTTAAGCCAAAAAATATTATCTATGTTTTAGCTTTTGCTTTTCTGAGTCTGAATTCCTCAGGGATAATTGGAGAATACCAGGGAAGTGGTAGCAGGTAGATGTGAGAGCTGGGGTCACAGTCCTGCACCCCCATTTTCCTTTTGTTTGCTGCTTCAAACATCAAAAGGATGGCCATGCTGAGAGCCAAGAGACTGGAGTCCATTCCCATCCCAGCTAACAGCCCATAATGTGTCCTTGACCAAGTATCTGCCCCTCTCACTTTCTTCATCTGTCAAATGAGAAGGTTGAACCAAATGACCCAAGGTCCCTTCCAGCTCTATAATCCTAGATGATCCTTAGATGTTGGCGGTGCTAAAGCTCCCGAACTCAGATGTGCCGTGTGGTCCACAAAGAGTTAGACCTCCCGAGCTCAAATTCCTTTTCCACCTAAGACTTCTCGCTTACCTTTCCTGGTCTCTTCTGCATCAGCGAACCTATGTTTTACATACATTCTCTGAGGAGGAGGGAAAATGCAGCCCCCATCTGGGAAAGACATGGCGTGTTATTTACAGTGCTGGGAGTTCATGAATTTTATTCTTAGATTTCCAGAAAACATATTTCCACCAACACATAAGAACACTCTCTGTCTGCCAGTCAGGTTAGGCTGCTGCACTCAGGTTTGACCTTGAACTTGCTCTAATTGAGCCAAGTGAACTGATGAAACCCAGTACCGTACGTGGCTTCCTTCAGCACGGAGCTAGCAGTGTGAACAGTTTTACGCCATGTTAACTCTATCTGTAGACATTGAGTTAGTCTGCGGTTCTAGAGTTAACAATTTAGTCATTCTCCTCATTGTTAACCTCCCTTTCATTTTAGGGGGATCATTTTCTGTGGGTTAAAGGATTAACAGTGAAATAAGAACGACTAGAATAACAGGCCTTTCTGGAATACAAATGGTTTTATAAATAAAGGAAGCTCAAGGAAAGACGTAAGAAGAAGTCTTTTATTTTTTAATTAGCTATTTTACTGGGGGCCAGTACAACTCTTATCACAATCCATACATACATCCATTGTGTTAAGCACATTTGTACATTTGTTACCATCATGATTCTCAGAACATTTTCTTTCTACTTGAGCCCTTGGTATTAGCTCCTCGTTTTTCTCCTCCCTCCCTCCCTCCCTCCATCCTTCTCTCCCTCCCTTACTAACCCTTGACAATTTATAATTCGCTTTTCATGTCTTATACTGTTCAATGTCTCCCTTCACCCACTTTTCTATTGTCCATCCCCCAGGGAGGGGGTTATATGTAGATCCTTGTGATCTGTTCCCCCTTTCTACCCCACCTTACCCTTACCCTCCTGGTATTGCTAATCTCATTGTTGGTCCTGAGAGGTTTATCTGTCTTGGATTCCCTGTGCTTCCAGCTCTGATCTGTGTACATGCTCTGGATTTTTAAGGTAGAATTGGAATCATGATAGTGGGTAGTGGGGAGGGGAGGAAGCAGTAGCGAACTAGAGGAAAGTTGTATGTTTCATATGTGCTACACTGCACCCTGACTGGCCCGTCTCCTCTGCAGACCCTTCTGTAAAGGGATGTCCAGTTGCCTACAGATGGGTTTTTGGTCTCGATATAGTTAAAGTTTATTGTGCCAGCCTGTCTGATAAACACAGGTGGGGTGAATTAAAGGGCAAAGAGATAAATGGCTTGGTGAGCGTCGCCTTTCTAGTTCTCAGGTCTCTTGATTTCTGATGGTCGAACCAGGTCTCGGCTTCAGCTGGCAAGTCCCACTTCCTACCAGACATCCCCAAGGTGAAGACACATGGACCTACTCGGATGCATCCCCTGAGTGCTAGAGCAGCCGTGTGGAGACCCCTGCCAGTGCTGAGATGCTTACACATTCACTGATTCAACTTTCCTCCTGCAGTCGACATCATTGTGTGTGTTTTGTGAGATAGAGGATTTTTTGGATTGGTGTCGGGCATATGGGTTAATGTTGGACTTGTGGGCTTGGGCAGCACTGGGTTGGGATGTTTTCTTGATGTGCACCCTTTATATAAAACTCTCTCTTATACATATGAATTTCTGTGGATTTGTGTCTCTAATGTACCCAGACTAACACAGGTCTCCACTTCTCACTCCCTGTCATTCACAATGATATGATTTTTTTTGTTCTTTGATGATACCTGATCCAATTGTCACCTAGTGATCTGTTGCTTCTGAGCTAGATGGCTGCTTGTTTATCTTCAAGCCTTTCAGACCCCAGATGCTCTATCTTTTGATAACTGGGTACCATCACCTTTCTTCACCACATTTGCTTATGCACCCACTTTGTCTTTGGCAATTATTTTGGGAAAGTGAACATCATGGAATGCTGGTTTAATAGAACAAAATGTTCCTGCATTGAGGGAGTACTTGAGTAGAGGCCCAATGTCCATCTGCTACCTTAATACTAGACCTATAAATATATGTACATAGATCTGTTTCCCCATCAGCATATAAAAATATATTTACATATGTATATGCCTGTATTTAAACCTCTATAAATGCCCTTTGCCTCCTAGCTCTTTCTTCTATTTTCCTTTTACTTTCCTCTTGTCCCACTGTCATGTTCAGCCTTCATTTGGGTTTCAGTAATTCCTCTAGGTTACATTGCCCTTGATCAAGCCCTACCAGGCCTCCTACACCCTCCTCGCCATCTATTTTGGATCACTTGTTGTTCCCTTATCCCTAGGTTTGTTAACACCCACTTTCTTTCCCACTCTCCCATGTCCCCATCATAACCATCGGCCCTGTTGTTTTCTCCTCCAGATTGTTTATCCCACCTATTTTATCTAGATAGACCTGCATAGATAATAATATGCACAAAAACAAGACAGAGAAAAACAAACCAACAAAAGCAAACAAAACAACCATCACAACAACAAAAAAATCAACGACAAAAAAAGAGAGAAAAGCCTATAAATAGTTCAACCTCTGTTTGTTGACCTTTGGGAGTGTTTTCTGGTTGAATCTGATGGGGTGCCACGCCATGGCCCCAAAGTCTATTTTTGGTATTCCCTGTGGACTTCCTTGCTCTCTTCCCCTTGCTGTTCTGTTGCATACCCTTGGTGTTTTCCTTTGGTGTGGTGAGGTCAGATTGGGCACAGTTCCCACACTGTGTCTCCAGGGTTGTCCCCCATAGTGCTATGGATCAGTGAGGGATGTTGTGTCTTGTAGTGGGGCCAGCCCTATGGTCCTCTGTGCTTTGGCTGCTCTGAGCAGGAACATCGTCCTCAGGGGTTGGTGGGCCAGGATGTGCTCCACTGTCTTCCTCCCCAGTAGGAAGAAGTCTTATCTCTACTGCCGCTGTCAACTCTCACAAGCTTCTTTCCTGTGCCCGTGTCAGGTCAGTCTGAACACTGCCGTTCAAGACTGTCCCCATGCTACCCAGACCTGAGTCTCTCCTGGGCACCTCAACCCGGATGGAGTGGTATCCAGAGGGCCAGATGAGAACACATTGAAAGTACGGCACACTCCCAACTTGGCTTATTAGGGGTTTGTTTTTTTCACCATCATATTCTCTCTTTGGAACAAGAAGTTTTGAACCTGTGATTGTCCCTTGTGAGCCCTGCTAGCCTAGGCCCACCGCTGGGTGCCTAACAATCCTCTCGTTGACTGCTTGGCTTATGCCCTCATCCCCGCTCCAAACCTTTCTCAAGTTTCCCATGTCCCAAGCCCACCTCATCTAGCTGCCTAATAGATGACCTAATCGAAAACCTCTGCCAGAGCACTCCGACCTTCTCATCTTAGAAACCCTCTGTGCATCCTCCAGCTGAGTCTCCACTGCTCTCCCAGACTCAGTCTCCTTCAGGATCCCCTGACACCCCTGGCGCTTTTCGGTCTAGTTCCCTCCATCTTAATGCTCTGCCCCAACTCTCCACCTCCCCTTACCCCCAACTACTTAGTGCTGCTTGTCAATGTCCAAGACATGCTTTAAGATTTGTCCGAAATCATCATTGTGGTCCTCACCACGATCACCCCATTTTATGTGTGAATAGTATTTCGCAGTTTTCAAGATGTTTTCATATGGGCTGTCTCAGCTGAGTCTCACAGACATCCTCCAAGCTGCGAAGGGCAAACGTGGAAACGGAAGTCAGAAGAGATACCTGGTTGGCCAATGGCTCACAAACAATGATGTCACTGTCTTTGGGGTTCTCTTCAGGTTTCTGTTGTCTCCCATCATATTCTGCTTCCTGCTAGGATAGTTTTTAAGCTACTCATAGCTGTCCTTCCACAGTGTCTCTTACTTACGATTACAGTAATACACGTTTACCTTTGTCTTGTGCATCGTGTTTTACAGAAGGCTTTGACACGAAATATGGCCCTTGATTCTCAGAATACTCATCAGGTAATAGTGACTATTTCATTTTAACATCCATTGGGTTTTCATCGCTGATTTTCTGAGGTAGATTGACAGGCCTTTTTTCCTAGTCCGTCTTAGCCTGGGGACTAGGGAATCTGTTGAGCATCAGGACAAGGCACGTGCACACCGCTGCTGACGACAGGTGGTGTTTGTGCCGGAGGCATCTTGGTTCAGAACTCAAACTGAGTCCCCTGCCTGGAAGGTGAGAACTCCACCACAGAACCAACATTGCCTTCTCACTTGGGCTTGGGCTTCTTAAGTTCTTGTTATGATCAGCGCAGGGCCACATACGCCTACACTGGCTGCAGGCAGTATTTGTGAGCTGTCCTGGCAGCTGACATGTCCTCCTTGAAAATCTGACATGTGAAATGGTGAGGATGTCTCCATGCTGTAAAACTAGGAAACCAGTGGGCAGAGGAAGGGGATGTGGACTTCCTATAGAAAGATCGTTCTAACCCTCTGAGCAGCTAACACCCGAACGGACTCAAGGTGTTGTGAGCTCTGTAGTTTTAGTGTTGTTGTTGTTAGGTGCTGTAGAGTCTGTTCCAACCCAGAGCTATTCTCTGCATCACAGAACAAAACACTGCACAGTCTTAGGCCATCCTCACAACTGATCCCATGCCTGAGCCCATTGCTGCAGCCACCGTGTCAAACCATCTCTGTGAGGGCCCTCCTCTTTTTTCGCTGCCCGCCCCCCAGCTTTACCAAGCATGATGGTCCTTCTCCAGGGACTGGTCTCTCCCAACAAGATGACCAAAGTATGTAAAACAAAGTCTTGCCATCCTTGCCTCTAGGGAGCACTTTGGCCGTACTTCCTCCAACACAAGCTGTTTGTCCTTTTTGTACTCCCCGGGACTTCTGCACCGTTGGAGAGTAGACTGGATGCACTGAACACTAATGACAGAAGGCCTGATGCGCCGTGGGAGGACGTCAAGAGCATGACTCATGAAGAAGCAAAAAGTCATTAAAAAGACAGAAAAGAAAGAAAAGATCAAGGTGGTTGTCGGAAGAAACTCGATCTCAATCACCAAGTAGCTAAAGCAAATGTAAGAAAGGATGAAGTCAAAGAATTAAATAGAAAATTTCAAAGGACAGCTTGAGAAGACAAAGGCAAATATTACAATGAAATGTTCACAGACCTAGATTTAGAACACGGAAAGGGAGGAACACGCTCAGCATATCTGAAACTGAAAGGACACAGAAAACATTCAAGCCTCATGTTGCAATCTTGAAAGATTCTGTGGACCAAATGTTGAATGATACAGGAAGCATCAAGAGGCACTTGAAATTAAACAAGCGGCCATCTGGCAGAGAAGCGACAAGCCCACATGAAGAGGCACATGAGGTGCGATCATGAGATGTCAATGGAGTCATGTAATAGGCACCAGAAGACCCAAAACAAAGCAACAAAAAGACATATTGTTGAGAACAAAGGAGGGTCAGAGCAGAGACCCCCAAACCCATCTTCAGGCAACAGGACATCCCCTCACAGAAGGGTCACAAGGAAGGGATGAGTTAACCAGGGCATAGTGGAGCACTGATGAAATACATAATATTCCTCTGGTTCTTTGAGGCTTCCACCCTACCCCCAGTCCCCCCACATAATAATCCCAGTCCTGCCTTTCAGTTCTGGCTAGACAGCATGTACACCGGTACAGAAAACAGCTCATGGCATATGGGATCCGGTCAGATAAAACCCTCAGGAACAGAAGTGGGAGCAGCGATACCAGGTGGGTAGGGGAAAGGTAGTGGGAGGAGGGAAGGAAGAGGGAACTGATCGCAATGATGGATGCCATAACACCCTGCTCCCCTCCCCCCCAGGAGGATGAACAGCAGAAAGGTGGGTGAAGGGAGACAATGGTCAGTGTAAGACATGAAATAATGTTAATGTTTAATTTATCAAGGGGTCATGAGGGTGGGAGGAGGAAGGGAGGATGTTGATAAAATGGATGGATGGAATGTTATAAGAGCTGTTAGAGCCCCAGTAAAATGACGATGATGATAAAACTACAATGAACAACAAAAATAATCTACAGAATCACTGTACCAAAAAAGAACTAGTTGACGTTCAACTACTTCAGGAGGTAGCATATGAGCCCAAACCAATCGTGCTGAAGGAAGCAGTTCAAGCTGCACCGATCTGTTAGCTTAAAACAAGGCTCCAGGAATTGACGGAATACCAATTGAAATGGTGCAGTCAGCTGAAGAACCCCTGGAAGCACTCACTTTCCTATGAGGAAATTTGGAAGACAACTGCTTGGCCAACCGACTGGAAAAGATTCATATGTGAGCCCATCCCAGTGAAAGTTGACCCAACAGAATGCTCAAACTACAGAAAAATATCCTTGATATCGCACAGAAGTAAAATTGTGCTGAAGATCATCCAACAATGACCACAGCAGTACATTGACAGGGTTTTAGGGTTACAGATGTTAACAGCTCGTTTCTTCAGTGAGGAGAAGCAGCAGAAGTGGCAAGGGCAATGTCGTCGGTTCCCACACAGAGTGACCCTGCCTGCCCCCAGCAGAGCAGCTTGCTGCCCGGTCCTTAGGCATCTTCACAACTCTTGCTATGCTGGGGCCCGTTGTTGCAGCCAGTGCCCATCATTCTCCTTGAAGGGCCTCCTCTTCTGTACTGACCCTCTGCTGTTATTTTAGATGCCAACTCGTAGAAGCCCTGCATTCAGCAGAGCACGACACCACCAGCCCTGGGCAACCTCCTTACCGTTGTCCTATTGGGGGCCCATAGGTGCAGCCACGGCGTCAATCCATTTGTCAAATGGCTTCTTTTTCGCTGCCCCGCTCCTTTACCAAGCATGATGTCCTTTTCTGGGGACTGGTCTCTCCTGACAACATGTTCCTTTTTCCAAGACAGATTTGTGCATTCTATTGGCAGTTCATGGCACTTTCAGGATTCTTTGCCTGCACTGTAATTCAAACGCACCAGTTCTT
Organism: Tenrec ecaudatus; assembly: GCF_050624435.1. Taxonomy (NCBI): domain Eukaryota; kingdom Metazoa; phylum Chordata; class Mammalia; order Afrosoricida; family Tenrecidae; genus Tenrec; species Tenrec ecaudatus. The sequence continues at coordinate 34,366,619 of NC_134543.1, forward strand.
CAGTCTTCCTTATTCAGTGTTCAGCTTTCACGTGGCGGTGAAGTGATTGACAATACCATGACTTGGTTCAGGAGCATATTAGTCCTCAGAGGAACATCCTTACTTTTCAACACATTAAAAGTCTTGGGCAGCAGATTTACCCAGGGCAATGCAGCTTCCATCTCTTCACTGCTGCTTCTAGGAGCGTTGATTGTGGATCCAAGCAAGACGAAATCCTTGACCACTTCAATGTTTTCTCCATTTATCATAGTATTACCTATTGCTGACCCTCTATGCATTATTTCTTTATTTAAAGCATTTAACATTAAATAGTATAAAACATTAGTAAAAAAACATTTAATGTGCTAGTAACAGTTCTTGGGCGTGAGGATGCAGTAGTTTATAAAAAGTAAATCCCTCCCTTGAGGAATTTTCAATCCAGTGGGGAAACTAGTTTAAATAACAAATAAATTATAATTTGTGAGAAGTGCTAAAAAGAAAATTAAAAGGCCGTGAGATAGAAAATGATGAGTCTAGTTCCGATTTAGAAGACCTCTTGAGAAAGCAATATTTAAGGTGAAACATGAAAGAGCAGTGGAATCTAAACAGGCAGGTACCGAGGAAAGAGAAATCCAGGCAGAGGGGACAGTATACTCTGCGGTGGCCCGGAGCTGGTCAAGAGCCTGGTGCAGTAGTGAACATGAGAAGTCACTGTGGCAGGGCGATGGTAAGTGTGGAGAGAGGTCGCGGGATCATAGCATGCAAGACCTGCTAGGCTATAGTCAGTAGTCTACATTTTCTTCTCCTGAGAGCAGGAAGGGCTGGATGGCAGTAAGATGGGTTTGCATTCTAAAGGAATAGGACTGCCACTTAAAAGCTCGTGTATTTAAGGAAGGCCACTTCCTAAATAAACGCTTGTGTGCTCAGATGCACCACCGAGTCCTCTGATAAATGCTGAGTAATACCAAACTCTGATTCATAAAGCGCCGTTTCCTCCAGAACTTAGTGATTTGTTTTGAAAAGGGCCCGAGTCTGGGAGAAGACAAGGAGCCAGGAACGTCAGTCTCTTAGGAGAGGGGTCTTAGGAGGCTGAAAAGAGCAAAACCCATCCTCTCATTCACAACTTTCAGTAGGGTCCCACAAAGGAGCCCATTTCTTCACTGTCTCAATGGCTTGGAAGAATCTCAGAAACAACTTGAGCTGCTCATCCAGCCGCTCAATGGCTATTTATTGAGCCTCTACTATGGGCCAGGGTGTACCAGGCATTGGGATACGACAGCGAACCAGGCAGGCAATGCCTTTACCTTCAGAGAAGTGACGCGGCAGTGGATGTGACGGGGTGGAAAACCCCCCTGCAGGAAAGTCCTTCTTGTAAAGAAGCCCCAAGAGAAGAAAGGGTAAGGGCAGACCACACCAGTGGATGCCAAAGATCTACCCCAGACAAGGGAGAGGGGGGTGTTACAGCCTGACCTGAAGGACGGAAGGGTATGTCGGGGGAAAGAAAAACAGAGAAAGGACCAGGGAAATTATCCAGGTGGCAAAATGTATCTGCTATTGTACCTTACTCTTTCGTTAATCATTTCCCACCCCTGTCTCAAATGGGAAAATTGTGGGTCTTCAATGCATAGAATTGCAGTATAGTCTCTTACTTAAAGACAGTTTCTTTTCTTTCCCATCGTCAAATAAAATATAGGCATGTAAGAGTATTAGCAGCAAGCAGTTGCAAAATAAATTTTATTTTGTCAAATGTGAAGTGTTACACCAGATGCACCCAGGATGTTGTTGGGTGCTATCAAGTCCGTTCCAAAAGCAATTGCTTCTTAGAACTTAAAACCCTCTGCCTGGATGCGAACATTTATGATGGCTACGTCTTCCAGATGAATCGACGCTTTTATTACTTAGGAATGCCCATCTTCATCTCTGGCAATATCCTTTGTTTGAAAGTCTTTTTTCATGTTATTAGGGACCTCTACCTTTTTAAGTTGTTGACACAGCATGTGTACTCATATTGCTTTCATTGTCTTCCTTTCAGCCTCGCTGTGTTTTATATTTAAAGTGCATTCATATATTCAAGTGCATTGTGCGCTTGCTTTTTCCTCTCATCGAACAATTCCCGCCATTTAATATGGCATCCTTATCAATGTGTGTAACCCATTGTGCTCTGGCTTTTCTCTGTTCCAGCTTCCACTTTTGTTGTTGTTCTTCATTTCTTGTTTCCTTTTGAGTTTAGTAAATGTTTAGCATTCCATTTCAGTACCTTTGCTGGTTTTGTGCTAGACCTTTCTGCATTGGGATGCTTTGGGATAGCAGTAGGAAGCCTGACCTTATTGTAGTCATAGAATTATACTTCATAGAACGGATCCTTGTAGCTGTCTATGTTCCTTTGAACCCTCATCCAGGTCTCTGTGTTGTTTGTCATCGATAATATAGCCAAATGGAGTCTACAACCCACAATGGAATGCTACCATTTTTGTTTTAAACTCTCACGTGACTTTTAAAAGTCTTATGAGTAGAAAGATACATATAATATTTCGTTTTTGCCCACATAGCTGTCCTTCCAGTTTATTTTATCTTTGCCAGTCAATCTGAGTGTCCGTCTGTTGTCATTTCCTTTCAGTCTGAAAAATATATATATACATATAATAGTTCGCATTTCTAAAGTTGGAGTACTGAAAACATAGCCTCTGTTTTCGTTGATCTTAAAATGTCTTTACTTTGCTTGCACTTTTGATACGTAGTTTTTACTGGTCATAGATGTCAAGGCTAATAGTTTTCTTTGTCCTGATACTTTTTCCTGTCGGGTTCCACTTTCTTCTGGTCATGGGCAAAGAGAAGTCAGCCATTGTGCATATAATGTGTCATTTTACTTTAGCTGCTTTCGAGAGTTTTGTCTTTATCCGTGTTTATCAATACTTGTACTACCGTATATACTCGTGTATAAGCCGAGGCTTAAAGCACATTTTTAATGCAGTTTTGTGGTAAAATGAGGTGCCTCGGCTGATATTCGGGTTGGCTTATACTCAAGTATATACAGTAATCTACTTTATTGAGGGTGGTGGTATATTTAGCCTACTTTGTGTTCCCTGAGCCTATTGGCTATTCTCAAGTATATACGGTAATCTACTTTATTGAGGGTGGTGGTATATTTAGCCCACTTCGTGTTCCCTGAGCCTATTGGCTATGTTAAATTCCCAGCAAATGTAAGAAACTTTAAACCTGTATTTTATATGATTTTCCTCTCTTCTCTTCCTAGGACTCCCTGTATACATATGTTAGATTGCCCGATATTGTCCCTCAGGGCTCTGAGGCTCTGTTCACTTTGTTTTGTTCAGCCCCTCGCGCCCACACCCCCATCTCTGTTCTTCAGATTGGACACTTTCTCTTGAATTAGCTTTTTTCAAAATTGTGGTGTACACAGCAGAATGCACAGCAATTGAGAGCTCTGTAGGTGTATAATACAATTCAGTGGCAGTCATGAGATTCTTCTAGTTGGGCAACCATTCCCATCTCCTTTTCTGAATTATTCCTTCCCTGTTGGCAGAACCCTCTCCCCCCTAAGCAAGTTTCCTAGCGAACCTTTCAAGTTACTGTTGTCAATTTGATTCCTTATAGATCATTCTTTAACAGAGTCCAATCCTCCAGGTGGACAATGTTTTCTAACTAAATTACACTACTGTTTGGTTCAGAGACTATTTCAGGAGACATTTTCAGTGTCAGGCTTCAGGTGCACTTATCCTTTCCTGTGCTCCATCGGAGCTGCTATTAAGCCCACCTAGAATTTCCTTTGATGCTTTTTATAGATCCGTTTTCCCTGCTAAGATTCTTCTTCTGTTCACTCATTATGACGACATCTTGCTTTATATTTTTACCATATTTGTAATAGCTATTTTAAAGTTCCTATCAGTCCATTCTGACTTATGGAGCGTTTGGGGGTTGTTTCCTACTTGAGTCACGTTTCTCTTGGCCACTGGTCCCATTATCCAGCTTCTTAACATGTCTCATGATTACATATTGACTGTGAGATATTGAGATGAGAGATTATAAAGAGAATCAGTTATGTCATCTTCCTTGAAGAGGAGCTGTGTTTCAGTCTGGCAAGCTGTTAAATTACTGAAGCATCTTTTGGCTTCCATCAACCTAGTTCTTATTCTTTGTGGTTCGGTTTCAGTTTTAAACATAATTGTAGAGCATAACCCTTACTCTGCATTATGGTCATTACTTCCACCACACTTACTCCTGTTTCCCAAGATGCTCACTGAGATCTCACCACGTTGGGCTGGAGTAAACGTGCAGTGTTCCCCAGGTTTGCCTGCCCTCTGGATTTACCATTCAGCTGCAGTCCTGCAGGACGAGGTCTCTGTTGGGCTTTGTGTGTTTGCCTATATGTGTGTTCAGGAAACCCCCATACAGACTCTTGGGGGTTCCTCTCTTACCATGTTTCTTCTCTTCAGGTACCTTACCCTGGACATTTCAGCTGTCTCAGCAGTCCAGAACTCTTACCTAGACCTCACCAACTACTCTATTGGGTCTCCGTCTTCCCACTACACGGCAGCAAGAGCATCTCCAGGAGGAAAGGCTGGGAAGCTGTGGGGGCGATCATGATACATGCTTCATATGTTTCTTTTTTTTTCTCTCTCTCTCTCTATATATGTGTGTGTGTGTGTGTGTGTGTGTGTGTGTGTGTATACATATATATGAAAGAGCTTTATATACAAGATCAATTGTACATTAAGAAAACATCCCAGCCCAGTCCAGGTCATGTCCATCAGTCCAAGATTAGCCCATTTGTCCAATACCAATCTATAAATCCCTCTTCAGATTCAATGACGCTGAATATAGGAAGCTCACAGGCCAGTGGTGGAAAGTCTTATAGATCCAGTGGCATTGTAAGCATCTCAGTGCTGGCAGGGGTCTCCATGTGCCTTCTCCAGGTCCAGGGTTCTGGCTGCATCAGGGAAGGTCCATGTGGCGTCTCCTCAGGGATGTCTCACAGGGAGTGAGCAGAGAGATAGTCTCCAAGGGAGCCTGTTTCTTTTCTCTTAAGGATCATGTTAAGTGATGCACTGTTTGCTGTTCAACACCCAAAAAGAGTTTCCTTAAGAAATCTCCCTGTTTTAAGGTGGTTCTCAGTTGGCGCCTAATGCCTGCACCAGTTACCCTGTCATGGTGGCGAAGCAGAAATCAAATTTGCATATTTTTAAAAAAGCAAATTAGATCCTGCTACTCTCTTCCCCAGAACCTTTGTTGTTGTTAGGACAAGTTTGTGATCTTCATATGAGGTGATCTATCTGAGGCTCTCAAAACCCCACCTGACCAGGACCTGGCCTCCTTCTCTAGTTTCTACCCGCACCATCCTGCCTCTCACACCCTCTGCCCTGGCACTCCTGGCATACCTTCTTTCCTTCCAGCTCAGGGTCTGTTCACAGGCTGTTCCTTCCGCCTGAAAAAGGCTTCACTCTCCCGGTGAACAGTGCACATCCACTTATCCTCAGTTTCAACGGAAATACCATTTCCTGAAGAGGAACATTCCTGACGCAGCCAATCCAGATTCACCCCCTTGTTACATGCTCTTGTTTCATCCTGTGTTTTCCCTTCATGTCTCAGAGTTCCTGTGTCTTTTATATACTATAATCCCAATTATGTCTGTCGCTCAGTAGGTATTGGATATATATTTGTTGAATAAATGAACCCACTTGTGGCTTTGGGATCTTTAAAACTCATTTTACCATTGATAGTAATAATACTACCGTAAGATCATAGAGCTCTTTTTATTTTCCAAAAAGGAATCTTATGCACAGTTCCTCTGAGCCTCAAAAACCCCGCAAGGAAAGTGTGTGAATATTACATAAAGATTTTAAGACACAGAAAAGCCCGGGGATTCTCCAAAGCTGAGGCAACCAGAGGCAGAAACCAGGCTACATCAGTCTCTGGCATCTCGTCAGGACGCCTTCCAGTCGACCCTCGCTCCCCCTTTCTCTTGGGATCTTCCTGCCTTTGCTTTTAGGGGGCAATGCCTTCAAAGTACAAATCCCTTCAGTTCTTGAGGTTGGAATCCTGTGGGCTTTTTAGGCCCTGAAAACTGTCAGCAGCACGGAGGCAACTCTGGTATGGAAATTGCCTTCATTCATTCAGCCATTGGGCAGAGTTCCCCCAAGCCCTTCTGGGCCTGTGGAGTTCCTTGCCACCCTGTGACAATCTAAAACTTCTTGGACAGGTCACTTGGACCTTTCTGTTTCAAAACCACATCTCAAACATTCTAATATCCCTTCCGTTCCCCCGCCCCCTCCCCCTCCATGTTTTTCTGTTAGCCAGTGAAGACAGTGCCAAAAATCTGCTGTCAGATCAGAGTGACCTACAGTTGTTTGTGGGCCACTGCCCTTAGTAGAAGTGAATGTGCTGAGCTCTACACTGCCCAGCAACTTCTTCCTGTGACCAGCTTGGGTGCTCACAGGACAAGTAGCAGAAGCCAGGAGCATTAGCTGACTTTTTGGCTACAGAAAGCTGAGGGCTGATCCAGGTTTAGCCTCGGCCTCACCAGCACTATCTTTTTCACTTAGCAGGCCAGTCTTGACATTTGAACTTCCATGCTTAAGTGGCTCGGTCATTTACAAAGCGTGACAAGGAGGAAAAGGTCAGCCACACAGCTCTGTAGAATAAAAACCCGCATGCTCTTTGCTGTCCCACAATTCCAAGGAGCATCCGTAAAGCGAGCACAAAGACTTTGAGAATGATGGTGCTTGGCTTTAGGAAGTCTTGCACAAGGCCTGGCCTGGAACACAGTGCTGTAAGGTGGTGATTTGAGTGACAATCTGATGGCGGATGTAGATGTTCACCATCAGAGTGGGTGTCAGACTTCTCTGTCGCCCAGACTCCGTACCCATTGAGCACATTGTGGACCTAGAATTCTGGGAGCTTTAATGACTGAAACACTCAGGATGCTCCGGATATGGCACTTAGTCCAAAGCCAGGGGACAGAATATTTGCAAATGGAGGGGAGTCCTGGAGGGGAGGACCATCAATAACAATAATCCAGCTCACTTTCCGGCTAGACCTGAAAGTTATATCCCATTCTTCCCGTGACCGTGCGCCTGTCACCGTTAGAACTGATCTGAACCAAGCGATGCCCAGAGTGTTTAACCTTCTTGCGCCAAGAGATTGGCACCATCGGGCCATTTTTACAACAACGAGAGCTGGGCCTCTTAAGAGAGTAAGTAAGTCATTGAACAAGTCCATAGAGGAACTGGGATTTGAACCTAGATTTCCCTGCTTGGTTCCAAGCTCTTCACCAGGGACTAGACAATTTTTTTTCTTTAAAGACCACATCGTGATCACATTCGTCCCTGGGCAACTTCCAGCCTCTGGCATTGATGCTTCTTTTCTCTTACAACCCTTTAAAATTGTTTTTTAAAAAATTAGATTTAGCACATAAGCCCTTGCACAATGGGTCATGGGCCAAATCTGGTCTGGACTTGGTCCGCGGGCCATAAGTAATGTGCTGACCTCTGCTTCTCAGGAGAATGTGTCTCCAGTGGAATGTGGCGTGACCTGGGGAAAGGTCGCAGGATGACAGTAGGTGCAGTCCGTGTCCTGATGAGATGACGCCCAAACCAGCAACCCGAGCCACTTGCTGTCACCTTCTAACCAATTCCCAGAGACTCCCCAGTGGTTGATTTTGGGAGGGGCAGCAGATCACTAAGCCTTTCTTCTAAGGGGTCTTGAAATAAGCCTGAGCCTTCAACAGTTTTGAGGTGGACGCATCCACTTTTTGGACCCCAGGGACTTGGAGATGAAACCAGGAGACATGTAACCCCCAGGCAGCTGTGCCGTGAAGGGATTCTGCTGCCGCCAGTCCCCCCGCGCCCCCGCACGCTCCACCCCCGCCCCCGTGATCCATTCTGGAACCTCGTGACTCCAGCATCTCAGAGCTACAGGGCTGGAAGGAATCCTCTCCACACAGGAGGACAGAACCTGCAGGGCAGAGAAGGTCTTGGCCCGACCACTGCAACTTTTCTCTCCTGCACGTTTTCGGTTTCAATCAAAGCACTACCAGGAACCCTAGAGTCAGCAGCTTTGAAACACACACACACACACACACACACACACACACACACACACACACAACCATATATATATACACGTTTGCAACTGCCAAATGCTTGTTTAAGGGACTCTAGTGGTAAATATTTATCGCCAGCCTGGAAGAGACCATGGGTCCCTTGGCTCCACTCACTCAGTGAGGCTCTTGGATTGCTTTTCACCAGGAGGGGTGACCGTTCCCAGATGCAGGCTGAACCTCTTCCAGAAAAGCCTGAAGGGCCAAAAAGCTCCCCATGCTTGACCACTGCCCCCATATCACCGACACCCTGGTCTCCTTTCCACACACTTCTCTGCCTCCTCCTCTCTTTCCTTGGCACAGACACATCCTTCTGCCTGGCAAAAGGAATCTTGTTTCCATGGAAGCCACATTAAATCTGCATCTTGCTCTGTTTGGGTTTGATCATGGCTGCCAGAAGTATTTTTAGCTCATGCGGTTGCATAATGAAGCAGGGATTGGAGGTTGGGGCAGTGTGGATGGAGAGAAAGACGACATGAAGTGGGAGGGGGCCGGAAATCTCGGGAAGAAGTCCTCATAGCCAGCTGGGGTGGTTTCCTGGCTAGCTCCATCCTGCAGGAAGCCCAGGGACGCTTGCCATGACAACTGTCGTGGTCACACGTCAGGGGAACCTCTGATCTCCCTTTCCATGAGCCCAGTCAGCCCTAGCCAGGGAGTGTGACTGACGATACCGCTCACAGGTTTCCCTTCCCAGGGGACAGAGAAGGAGCAGTGGCAGAGTGGGGGGCTGTAAGGAAGTGACAGGTGTGACTGGCACTCTTGGGGTTGACAGTGTGCACTGGGGTCAGGATCAGAGCAGGACGAGAGGATGATGCCCCAAGGTCAGGATCCAAGCATTCGAAAGGGCACACAGTGCGACCGGGGCTGGAACCTGATAGCCAATCCATCCTTTGGCTGCTAAGGGTTTTCAGGCTGCCCCTCCTGCTCTACAGCCAGACTGTGTCCTCATCCTGCCCCTGCACTGCAGAGGGTTCTCGGTGGCTTGCATTGTTGTCGCTGGAGTGTATGCATGTGTGCTGTCCCCATGTATAACAACACAAAGAAACAGACGAGAACCATTGGCAGAGAGCGTGGTTGTTAACTGTTGTTGTGCTGGCTGTGATTCATGGTGATGGGAATCCAGTGGAGGGCAGTGAGGAGCGATGTTGTCCGCACCCTCTTCCTGGGCCTTGTGAATTGTACTGTATTGATTTGTGTTGTATTGTACTGCTGTTGCATCAATCCATCTTACTGAAGGCTTTCCTTGGTATTGCTGACTTTCTGTTCTACCGAACAAACTCCGTCATCAAGTCGACGCTGACTCATAGAAACCCTATGAGACAGACTAGAACTGCCCCTGTGCGTTTCCAAGACTGGAACTCTTTACGGGAGTGGAAAGCCGGTCTTGCTCATGCAGAGTGACCGGTGGTCTCCAACGGCTTGCCTTGCGGATCGCAGCTGAAAGAGTAACCACGACGTCACCAGGGCTCCATTTGATCAAACAACTAACATGTACTGAGTCCTTACAGTGGCCACCCAGTGTTGGAAGCATTCTCTATGTATTTTTTTCTTTCCACAATTCCACGGACTACGCACTCAATCTCCATTTTAGACATGAGGAAGGTAAGGGACAGAGAAGGTCAGAAACATACTCCAGCTCACCCAGCTAAGTAATAGCCTCGTTTTGTGCTCAAGCAACCTGCTCTGATTATCTGCAGTGGCCTGTCAGACATCTTCAACAATATTCTGTCTGCAGGACCATTTATAGTAATTCCGTATCGGTGAGCTGCCAGGATCTCATTTACCCGCAGAGAGTTGTTGTTAGTGTTGTTTTTAAAGGTTTTCTGAGGGCAGTATCCAAATTCATAAAAATCTTGACAGTCAAGGATATTTCCAAGAGTTTCATTGTGCGATTCCCGCATCGCCACCCTTCCACGTTTCTGCGTGCGATTGCTTCATCTCTTTGTCGGGCCCCTTTTGTCTCGACATCATTCCTGGTGTTCTGTGCCCTGCTTTCATGGTCTCAGGCAGCGGCGTCCCTGTCTTCCAGTGACCGCACCCTTGCTAGTGCTTGGTCAGGCTGAGGGCCATTCTGTTCTCTACATTTCTCGTTGGGTGCTTTTCCGAGGGCTAGCTGTGGTTGCCGCACTTGGACTTGGCCCGTAGCGGTCCTTCTTTACTAGGCAATCCCTTTGGTGGTCTCCTTCAGTCGGCCCCTCCTTAAGGATTTCCTTTTCTCTGATGTTACCAGCTCTCCTACGAACCCCGACCCAAAAGAACCAAAGGGAGAAGATGGAATCAGCACCACCGGCTGCCATCTCCCCACCTGCTTTCTTTCTGTCCTGTGCAGACATAAAGTGGTTAGTGCACATATAGGAAGGATTTACTGTCTGCTTCTTGTCCTGGATACTTTCAACTTCACAATAGCTGTGGGAGCTAAATATCAAAATTACCCTCATTTTACAGTGAACGGAAACACAGGGAGATCGAGTGAAGATCTCATGCTCACACAGCTAGGAAGTGACTGGGAATGTGGTCGGCATGTCAACCGCGATGGGCAATCTGACTCTAGCATCGGTGTCCTTTGTCACACTCGGCGTTGCCTCCCACTTGAAAACATCCCAGGAGAAGTTTCAGGCCGTTCAGCCACACAGTAAAACAGAGGGAAACCGTCTCGGAACTGCATGGTCCCTTCTGTGCTTGTGTTTAACAAGAGCCTCTGAACTCCACGAAGCTGTCTGGGTGACATGCTACCTGGGCCCCAGCAGGAACAGCGGATGACTGTGATTTCATCAAGGATGTAATCCGTGCCAAGGGAGGGTAGGATAAGCACACACATTTACTGCCCTGGTCGCGCTCTTTTGGAAATAAGAAGCAGGAACCACGGAGGTTTCCTTCTATCCCCTCCTTCACGAAGCTAACATGTATAAGCTGCAATGGATCTTGAACTCAATCGACCTTAAGAGGTGCTGGAAACAGGAACTGGGAAGTTACCAGGCCTCCTTCTATTTATCCCTAGGATCATGAGGTCTCCCATCTGCTTCTCTCTGCATGGCCCTCTGTCTCCGTCTCTTTCTCTCCCCCTCCCCCTCTCCCTCTCTGCAGACTATCATGTTGCTTTGTCATGCACACGGGAAAATGTGCACCAATCCTCCCAAGTTTCCATATCCTCATTTCTGACAGTCGAACTCTCTTTAATTAACTATCTGAATTCCAAGGAGAAAGCTTGAGTGAGGGCAAGGAAAATGAAGAGAGGTGGCTGATGTGCCCACAGACAGCAATGAGACTGTCCAGGGAGCTGCTGCCATGGCCCATGTCACAGCGTCCAAGGAGGACAGGGCATCCTTAGACCTAACCAGCCACCTTGAAGGAATGAGTTGCTCAGCCTGTTGGGTCAGGATCATAGTCTCGAGGGCCACCAAGTTCAATTGGCAAAGCATAGTTCATGTCATTGTTCTACGTTCGACTTTCGTGAGCAGTGACTAGAGTCTTCAAAGCTCGTAAATGCAATGGACGGACGGATGAATTGTGATGAGAGTTGTATGAGCCCCCAATAAAATGATGTTTAAAACACAAACAAGCAGCTCATGAATGACTATCTAAAGTACAACTATTGATTTCTCTGTATCCGAAGGAAAGATAAGTGAAGTGAATTGAAAGGCACGGGGAAGCAGTTAGTCCAGTAGACTAATGGACCGTGCAAACAATAGTCTCCATATCCCTGAGGCCAGAACTCCATGGCTCCCACTTATGATTTGTGTTAGGCGGGGCTCTCTAGAGAAACTAAACCTGGACACCTGTATATCACATATATATCATATATGATAGGTTTATACAGTGAGAAGAAATAAACAGCTAGTACAGAGGTTTCAGTTCAAATCATTTTTTGGGAACAGTTAATATACTGAAAATTCTTCAACACACAGAGGGGACTTTGGTTCAAGGTCAAGGAAGCAGACAGCTGAGTGTTCCCTCAAGCAAAATAGGCTGAGTCTGTCTGCAGGCAGCAGACAGCAGGGTGGGTCAGCAACAGTGGAAGGCACGGGAGCTTAGCAAAGCAGGCCTGGGTGGGATATGGAACTCGAGCAATCGAAGGCAGCAGGATCCACCAGCCTCAAACTTGAGTCATGTATGCAACAGCAGCATGGTGAAGCAGGTCTCAAAAGAGCCTTAAGTTCTAGCAACACGATCCAAGTGTTGGCTTGGCCCACAGGTAAGGTAGTACACAGGTTGAGGCAGAGAACTAGCTAAAACAGCGCGCTGGCCGGGTCACCAGAGAGCAAGAGAGACAGGGGCGGGCCTTGCAGAGCCATTTATCTTTGCCCTCCATTCAAACTGTGACCTGATTAATCTCCACCAACATGCTCTATTGGCCAGGTTGGCACAAGAACCCTAACTGTCATACCACTACTAAGCGCTCTGAGAAGGGTCCCATTAGAAGGTCCTGGATAGAGTGCGAGAAAATGTGGGACAAAACAGAAAATCATAAAAGAGACCAAGCTGACTGGTCAGATAGGCATTGGTGGAATCTTCAAGACTGTGGCCCCTGGTCACCCTTCAGATGTGGAACTGAACTCACGTTTGTGTTAGGACACTCAATCATTGAAGATCAAAAGGGCAGCATCTACCCAAGGACAAAGTTCAGAGGGTCGAGAAAGAATGGAAACAGGAAACAGGGAGGAAGCAAGATACGTGATGATCCACTGAGAGAAATGCAATGGATGAGTTACAACAAAATGGGCATGGATGGTTGGGTATAGAACTGATGACCTGCATGGCAAACTGTCCCTCATTCACAATAATAATAAGAAAGGAGAATCCAATAAAACAATAACAATAAAAGCCCAGAAGTGTTTTCCACCCTTACCTGAGACGTGCTAATATTCCCTTTTCCTTGGTTAGAAGAAAATGTATTTGCATTCTAGGAGATTTAAATACTGTGTAAAAGGATAAGAAAGGGAAACACAGATCATTGATAACCAAAAAGGAAACCTGCAGAGCAGAAGTAACCCACTTCTTTTACACAAATGAAGAAACTGAGGCATGGAAAAAAAATTTGACGGGGGATCTGACCCCCGATCTTTATGTCAAGGCTGCATCCACCAGACATGGTGTCTGATTCACACAGGAAAGGTGGTTTCTCTTCTGGGTTCCATAACACTTCACAGAGCATGGACCCAAGGCCCACAAGGCAGTCTTGGCCCTGTTCACTGACCAAGAGGCCAAGGAATCTTTCTGGTGAGATGCTGATCTAGAGCCAAAGAGAAAGAACATCTAAAATGAAGTTCTGGAGAGAGCTCAGACTCTGGAGGAAGGACACCTGGCTCCTGGGCTGGGTCTTACTTGCATGATGGTCTCCTTGTAGTTAACACCAAGTATAGGCTTACCACGTGACAAAGCCTGCCTAGAGCTCTCATAATCCCATAGGATGATGCTTCCAGCCCCGTGTTACAGAGGAGCAAATGAAGGCCCCGAAGGGCAAGCAGCTTGCTCAAGGTCACACAGCTGAGCCAAGATGTGAACACAGTTCTACCCGTGTCTGAAAATCTCATGCTTGGAACACTCAGAATTCTCTCTCTCTCTCTCTCTCTCTCTCTCTCTCTCTCTCTCTCTCTCTCTCTCTCTCTCTCTCTCTCTCTCTCTCTCTCTCTCCTTAATTTCCTCATCTGTCAGATGGGCCTGATAATGCCCATCTCACGTGGCTATTGTAGGAGAGAACAGATGAAAGAGGAGAAAGAGCTCTGCAAACACAGCAGCCCCGCGGATGGGAATGCTTTTTTGGTTGCTGGCCCCGGAGCTTTGCAAAGCTCCACCAGCTACAGCTCTGGAGAGGTCCCCTCCCCACCCGCCGCAGGGGGATGGTCTGCCCTCCTCCTGAGCAGGGCTGACAAACTGAGCTTCCTGCTCTCCCGCAGGCTGAGGAAGGAGGGTAGCACCTGCTGTGTCCTCCCTTGTTGCCAGGGGAACACAGAACCCCGAATCTGGGTCTCAGCAGGCTGGGGAAATAAAGAGATGGATATTTTCACCCCACCAATATTTTAAAAATACATACACACACACACACACACACATATATATATATTAATAGTTGGTTCAGATGTTCATGCAAGTTTCTGCTACAGATATAAAATAACCCAATTGTGGTGTTGGCTTCTTCTACCATTAAAGGATGGAAAGGAAAGTGACATTTATTGAGCACTTACTATATGCTGAGCAGCTACATGATTGTCGGTCATTCTTGCCATAGAAAGTGGACTTCATTATCTGTCTTTCAGAGGCTGGGAATCCAGCCCAGCAAGGCTGTGTTCTATGCGTTAGCTCTCCCGGCTAGCTGGTGCCAGGGCTGGTATTTGATCCCAGGTCTCCAATCCCCATCCCTTCTACCACTGTATTCCATTGGAGGTGAGCCATGGAATGGGTACCAGAGGTATCCCTGAGCATCTCTCACAGGAGGGCATGCGTCCACTCTCACCTCAGCCCCTGATTACACACACAGCGTTGAACTAACAACAGATGAAACCTGTGAGTCCCTAGATGATGCACATCATTAGCATCCCCAGCACTAACCAAAAGGTTGGGGATTTGGGTCCATCCTGGGAGAAAGGCATGGTGACAGACTTCTGGGGGCTCCATCATCGAAAACCCTGAGGCTCAAGGCTCTGGGTGCCTCCGAGGACTTGCTGGCAGCTGATTGTTGAGTGCCAAGCCTGGAGCAGCAGACCAGAGTAAGAGCGACAAGATCTCTGAGAGGACTCGTTGGCTGGCAAAAGCAGAGACCCGAGTTGAACTAACTTTGGGAGAAGCAGGAGAAAGCCAGCCTCAGGGATGACCACCCTAGGTTTAGAGGCCCTGAGACGTCTGCCTTTCATTCTTCTTTCATGCCAGCTTTCTTCTATCCAACTGGTCCTCTCCACAGGTCTGTGACATAGCTGCAGGCAGCCACTAGGCTCCTGGTTTCCGTTTAAACACAGGGGAGCCTTTCTACTGCCCGGGACAATTTCCAGTCGGCGCTCATCCATTCTCCGGGGGGGATGACAATGTACGGGGATGGCATCCCTCATTAGAACCGCAAGAGCAGTGAGCCTGTCCCGAAGCAAGGGGCAAAGGAAGCGTGCTGACGTTCTAGGTAACAGAGGAGACTCACCCCATTGCTGCCTTTAAAGAACTTTCTGGGTGAGAGAGGCTGCGGGAGCAGACGGGTGTCAGCAGCTATGACATGCTCGCACAGGCTCCATGCACAGAGCCCTGAGTCCCCAGAGCAGGGTTGTCAGCCTGCTGGGGTGAAGGAGCCTCAGGGAAGCACTCCAGGGGAGAAGAGCAACAGCGAAAGCATCTCAGAGATGGTCAGCGCGCGTCTGCATGTAGAAGGGAGAAAGAGCATCGCCGGAAGAGGGGATCGGCTAGATCGCAGAAAGGCGGGAGCTCCAGGAAAGGCAAGCAGCTTAGCATGGTCGAAGGCTGAGGTACAGAGGGGAGGGTGAGGAGAAGGATAGAAAAATAAAGGTCCTTGGAAAATATTTAACTGGAGTGAAGATTTCAAGACCCTGAGGATTTTTTTTTAGAATAAAATCAAAGAAAATCCTGAACAAAGTATACATCTGTGACATCCTTGGATATCAAGTCGCATGGTGAGCCATGTTAGCTTGAGTAAAATGTACGTGTGGCTTAGACTGGGTTCTCAAGAGGAGCCAAAGCTGCGAAATTTATATATGTATGTATACCCAAATCACTGTCATCAAATCTATTCAACTCATATGGACCCTACATAGGGTTTCTGAGGTGGTACATCCTTACAGGAGCAGGCAACCTCGTCTTTCTCCCGCAGAGAGGCTGGTGGGTTTGAACTGCTGACCTTGTGGTGGACCATCAAGACTATTCTGGCTTATAGTGACACTACAGGTCAGAGTAGAACAGTCCTTGTGGACTCCCAAGACTGTAACTGCTTGTGGGAGTAGAAAGCCCCATCTTTCTCCAGCAGAGCAGCTAGTGGTCTTGAATACACACAGATAGATAGATAGATAGATAGATAGATAGATAGATAGATAGATAGATAGATAGATAGATAGATAGTTTTATATCAAGGAAGTAGCAAACAGAGTTGTAGAGGTAGACACGTTCCAAGGCTCTGGATCCGATGTCAAGCAGTGGGCTTCCGACTCATGTAGTTGCAGGGGCTGATGAACCCGAGATCAGCAGGTCTGACAACTGGCTTCTTGCCACAGAGGCAAATGAATCCTCAGGTCTGCTCGTAAGATGACAGGCTGCCATACAGTCGGCTCAAGCTCAAAGAAATGGAGGGCAAACGAAGAGCCAGAAAGATGCAGGATCCAGACCCAGGGAAAAGCAGTTGAGGTTTCCACAGTATCCATTGGAAGTAGGCCACGCTTCTGAGGGCGTCTCACCATGGGGCAGTACCAGTCTTCAGTGCCAAATGAGGGGGGGGACGGGCTTTCTGCTGCCATGAAGAGTTAGAGCCATGGCTCTTCCCAGGGACCGTTCTCTGCCCTCCAAGACCACTATGAGTTAGAAAGCCCCTCAATGGCAGTGGTTTTTTTGGTTTAACTGCCAAACCACTGAGAACCCTGGCCCAGCCAAGTTTACACACAACCTTAGCTATCACAATCAACAACATGATGATATTCCTGAGGATTTTCCTTTGAGAAGAGAAAGATGTATTTCCTATGGTCGCCGACGTTGATGAGACTCCGTCTCAATAAAATCATATTAATGTGGCTATTCTTAGGATTGGTAAGGTAGGCAAGATAGATCACAGTGCAGTTTGTAATTAGTGGTTACTGCGTTGGCTTATTCTTGAGGCCACACGTTGAAGCATGACTTTAAAGCCATTAAAGGTCAGGTAGGCTTGCAAACGTTCAGAAGGAGGGAGATGATGTTGCCTCCAGTTCAAAAGGATCATAGGAGCCGGTGACTCTGAGGATCAAAGGAGCCAAGCTGCTCCTTAGGATTCAAGGAGATGGTTTGCAAGTCAGAAAGCAGGCCTGTGCCGAGCAATGTGGAAGGAGATAGATACCCAGTATTCAGAAGATGGGGACGGACACAGGATTTTCAGGCTACAACTTCAAGAAAATGAAATGAGACCTCATAAAAGAGCGTAGGCGTCAAGGGAGTCTAAGAGATCAGAGAACGTGAAGACCTGAGGCTTTGTGGGACAGAGGGAGGAGACCCAAACACAGCCCTTTCAACACAGCCTCCTCTCTGTGCCCCTTCCCCCCTGAACTATGGGTCCGTGTTAGTGGCGAAAGGCCCCAAACCAAAGACCAAACAAACCATGGTAAAGCTATTTGGTGCTGGCTTCCATCATAAAATCAGAACTCCGCGGCTGTAAAATAAAAACCTGCAGTAGGAAAGAAGGCTGCTCACTCAGTGCCCTGCTGGGCCTGGCTGCACGGGAGCCAGGCGTCTCCTGCTGGGCCTGGTAGCTACTGCCCATCACTTCACATTTCCATTGCAGCTCTTTTCTGCACACTCCGAGGTTGGCGAAATCCCTCACCCAACAAGAACTGATTAGCCCTTTCTACCACGGCTTCTTATCGTGGGATACATCTGCCTTTAAAGGACCCACATCTGGATTTTATCAGGCCTGCCTTGTAGGCATTAACTGCCCTCTCATGGTGAACTTCTGTTCACTTTGACCTGTGATTTGTGACCTTGTGTGCGATGGGACAAAATGTGGCCAGGTCCTGTATCATTCTCATAAGTGCCAGAAGTCCAGTGTTGGGGCTTCGGTACCAATCTGTTTCCCAGAGGGTTGCCCTCATTGGCCCTCTGCTTTACCAACACTGATGTCCTCCTCCAAGAACGGCTCCCTCCCCGTGATGTGCCTCAATCGAGTGAATCAGAACATGCCCTACGGTGAACCGTGAAGCTTTCGTGCAACTAGTTCCGGGAAGTAGACCTCCAATATTTTCTTATATTTTTGTCTGGCAGCTCCACCCAAACCTGCCCACAATGGGTGACCTTGCTGGTCATTGAAATAGTTGCGGCATAATTTAGCATCCCAGCAGCATGCAAGCCATCACAGTGCAGCAAATGGATAGACAGAAACAGAAACAGTCCTCACTGCCCTCAAGTCAATTCTGACCCATAGAAACCAGGCACAGGGTTTCCGAGATGGTCTATCTTGATGGGAACAGGTAGCCTCAATGTTCTCCTTTGTAGTTCGCAGTTCAACGCTTACCAGATAGTGTCAGAAGGGCTTCTACCTGACAGGCAGGTGATGGGCGAGGCGTTTGACCCCCACCGCAAAATATGCAAAATAGCACATGTAAGTGTGTACATGTTTTTAAATTATCAAAGAAGTTTATGACCCCACCCCCACCCCACCCCCCGAAAAAAAGCAAAATCTAAGAACCGGGGACTCCCTAGAACAAAAGGAGTTTTTGCTAGGGTAGCTCATACAGTTGAGATGATGTTTCACACCTCAATAGCAGCTTTACCCACAGCTGTATGGACTTAGCAAACACATGTCATAATTCTCTAAGAACCTGGAACTCAGTATATTGAATTTATTTAGAATAAATAAATATGAGTACTATGTACATATATACTAGTTCCTGTAAGTGGCCAAAGGTCTGCAGTTGGTAGGAAAGAACATTTTCAGACTCATAGAGTGCCTTTGTATTTATATTTCAGCCATCAGGTAGATTCTGGCTCGTAGTAACCCTATAGGGCAGATACCCCTGTTTCTGAGACTGTAAATCTTTTTTTTTAAATAAATCATTTTATTGGGTGTGCTCTTACAGCTCTTAGAACAATTCACACATCAATTGTATCGAGCACATTTGTACATATGTTGCCATCATCATTTCCAAAACATTATCTTTCTACTTGAATCCTTGGTATCAGCTCCTCTTTTTTCCCCTACATCCCCCACCCTCCACCCTCAAGGACTCTTGAGAATTTATAAATTATTTTTAGTTTCATTTTTTACACCATCCACTGTCTCCCTTCACCCACGTTTTTGTTGTTCCTCTGGTAGGTGGGGTGGGGGAGGGAGTGTTGTAAATCTTTATATAGAATATCTCCTCATTCTCCCAAAGAACTGCTGGCGGTTTTGAACTGTTGACCTTGAGGTTAGCAGCCCAATGCATAACCCACTATATACCTCAAGGGCTTCTGATTGAGCTAAAGACAACCTCTAGTCCTCAAGTAGAAAGATGTTGGCTGATTTTGGCAGCTGGGGTAAAATGCCATCCTTGTGAAGTCCCAACATACTGACTTTCGTCTGCTAACAGGCACTGCGATTTTGAAGCGGACATGTCGGCAAAGGGAAAGCAGAAGATGGACAACACTGACTTTTTTTTAAACAATTTATTAGGGGCTCATACAACTCTTATCACAGTCCATACATATACATACATCAATTGTATAAAGCATATCTGTACAGTCTTTTCCCTAATCATTTTCTTTTTTTTCCCCTCCTCTTTTCTTTTTTTACATTTTATTAGGGACTCATACAACTCTTATCACAATCCATACATATACATACATCAATTGTATAAAGCACATCCATACATTCCTTGTCCCAATCATTCTCAAAGCATTTGCTCTCCACTTAAGCCCTTTGCATCAGGTCCTCTTTTTTTTCCCCCTTCCTCCCCGCTCCCCCCTCCCTCATGTGCCCTTGGTAATTTATACATCGTTATTTTGTCATACCTTGCCCTATCCGGAGTCTCCCTTCCCCGCCCCTTCTCTGCCATCCCTCTCCCAGGGAGGAGGTCACATGTGGATCCTTGTAATCAGTTCCCCCTTTCCAACCCACTTACCATCCACTCTCCCAGCATCATCCCTCACACCCCTGGTCCTGAAGGTATCATCCACCCTGGATTCCCTGTGCCTCCAGCCCTCATATGTACCAGTGTACAACCTCTGCCCTATCCAACCCTGCAAGGTAGAATTCAGATCATGGTAGTTGGGGGAAGGAAGCATCCAGGATCTGGGGGAAAGCTGTGTTCTTCATCGGTACTACCTCGCACCCTGATTGACCCATCTCCTCTCCTAAACCCCTCTATGAGGGGATCTCCATTGGCCGACACTTGGGCCTTGGGTCTCCACTCTGGACTTACCCCTTCATTCATTATGGTATAAATATATATATATATATATATATATATATATATATATATATATATATATATATATATATATACATATACACACATATATCTTTTTTTTTGCATGATGCCTTTTTAAGGAAAATTACGCCGAAGGCGTCAGCAAAGAGATAGGGGAAGAATATTTCTGGTAAAATGTGGATGAATCAATAGCCAGTCTATATCTTGATAAAATAAATTATCTCTGGGGGAAACAGTGGAGGCCAATTGCAAAATAAGTGTCATGTTGCATTAAAAAAACAAACAAACCCAGCAAATAGAAGTCACAATGGTCTGACCATGAGATGAGATTAACAGCTGGAGTTTCCAAAATATGTTTTAAAAAGAGAGAGAGAAAGAGTAGTTAGGGGAGAAACACACACAGCCACAACTTACTCAAAATGAATAAACAATAGTTATTCAGAAACGTGTGGAGGAAAAACCTCACTGGGATCTGGATTATTCATACAACTGATAAAACCTTCAAAATATAGGCATCTCCATCCCTACTCTCTTGTCTCTGTGAATTCTGTACTGATGGAGACAACTCCCGCCCAAGTGGCTTCAAAGTCAGCCTTTCTGTGACTAAGGCCCTGTGTCTCTTGAGCCATATTACAGTTGTTCCTGCTAAGTCAGCACGGCCACACTGTTCCTATGCCCAAAGCAGCTGCTCCTCTGAACCCCCTCCAGAAACCAATGTTGCTGAGTCCCTGCTGTGCGCCGTCACTGAGAGAACCACGGGCTCGCCACACCGGTCCAGGGAGGTCAAGGGTAGCTTCCCCGAGAAGGTGGTGTCTGAGCTCTGGGGGATGTGTGGGAACTGTGAGAAAAAGAGGAGGGGAAAGGGCTTTCCAGAAAAAGGAAGCCTGTCACAGCAAGTCACGGAGTTTGCAGGGCACTGAAAAGTCGCCGGAAGTTTAGAGGAGGAGGCGAGGAACAGCTTGAGATTTGCATCTTGCCCGCTGACGACACACGTGTGGGGAGAAGAACTTTGGGGGGCGGGGCGCAGATTGAGTCAGGAGGATGAGCTAGGAGACTTGTGTCATAAGTCAGACCAGAAGGGGCGTGGCCAATGAACAAGAGCTTTCCGTGGGACGGCAAGAAGGAAAACTGATCACAAGATAAAAGGAGGTTGATGTAACAGAATCGTGTCTTGTTGGAAGTGGAGATCGACCTGAGAGGGAACCGAGTGCAGGAAGGAATGGATAATGGCATGACCCACTGGCACGGGTGTTGACGGGCGAGAAGCAGTTTGGGTAAAGGAGATGGGATTAGCTTGGAGATGTTTGGATTTGAAGGCTCTGAGGTGGAGCAGTTCTGGGTGACCAGGAGACTCAGGGTGTTGACTTGGAAGTGGATGACTGAAGTGGGAGTAGAGTTCATTAAAGGTAGAACGGGACTGCCGGACAAGGGTTTTGAATTCATCATTTTGGGGACCCTGCTGTTCCCCAGGATGCTAGCAGGATTGGGGGTAGACAAGGAGACTGTGAACCACATACTCTATTTCGTTCCAGGTGAGACAAGTGACTCAGCAGGCGTCAGACAATGACAGGTTGGAACAGGGAAGGGGGTTCCCGGGTTATGATTTGAGAGTGGAGGGTCACAGCGGAGACCAAGGTGAGAGAGCGTTGGGGAGCAGAGAAGGTGGACGTGGTCCTTGAAGACATTCAGCATGCGAGGAAGTATGTTGCGCCTACCTATCACAAGGTTTTAGAAGGTGCACTGATTGAGGAAGTTGGTAGAGAAACAAGCATGGAAGGTTGTGTCAGGTGAGAGGACTTAGGCAAATTGTGCATAGGAACGGAAGACAGACATATTCTTGGCTGCCCCACATCTCCGCGCTTGTGTATCCGAGGCAGTCCTTAGGGAAGAAACCGCAGCATCAGTTGCAGATGAGTAGGCGTTGCCTCCTGGACAAACTGCCTAGATGGATTCCATTCCCGAAGGCCTCCTTCTCATATTAAGAACTTTGTTCTCAGAATATCTCCAACCAGGTGTGAGCCTCATTGCACTGGCCACATGGCCTATCCATCATCCACTGAAGGCATTTTGTGTTTCTTGCTGCAACACCTTGCTGTTTATAGACTTCTTCCCCCGTCTTCTTCATTGATCCGCCTGAACCTTAAACGTTCCCAATGATCAGCTCCATCCTAGCTCTTTCGAGAACCCTTTATTGCCTACCTAGTGATCATCCCCTCCCTTCCACTGTTAGGATTGCCAAATGACCTTGCGTCTGCTCCGACTTAACAAAGAGCAAATCGAACGCATCACTACCCAGTCGCTTCTGACTCACCGTGACCCTATTAGACAGAGTAGAAAGTCCCCTGTGGGTGGTAGAAAGCCTCATCTTTCTCCCATGGAGTCGTCAGTAGTTTCAAACTGCTGATTGTGATTAGCAGCCCAATGAGTAACCCACACTACACGACCAGGGCTCCTTGTTCTGCCTCTTGGTTCCCTTCTGTTCAACAGAACAAAACACTGTCTTCTTGGTATGTTTGAGGCCATTGCTTGGCTGTGTTGTCAGGCCATCTCGTTGGGGGTTTCCTAAGTGATGATCTTTCCTTGTAATGTGCCCAGAGTAGGTGAGCTGAAGTCTCTCCAAACTTGCTTCTAAGAGACATTCTTAAATTTCTCATAAGACTGATTTATGCATTTATTTTTTGTTCTGGTAGTCTACAATAAAGTCTTCACTAAATCCACCATTCCCAGGCATCCATTCTTTTTTTTGATTTATTTTTATTTTATTCTTTTTTGGTATCAATTCTTATTTACCCCCTTTTCATTGTCCCACTTTCCCATGCATATGTGATGATTGAAAAGACCGTAACTTGAGAGCGAAGCACTTCTGAGTCATCACACACTTTGGGCAGCCGTTGTTACATAGCAATTAAGCTCTGTCTATGGACCCGGAGTCCCTGGGTGGTGTCAGAGGTCAGCATGGTCCACTGCTCGCTGAAAGGCTGCAGGTACGAGTGCACCCCAAAGTGCCCAGCAAGAAAGGTCTGGAGATCTGCTTTGGAAAAACAGCCATTGAAAAGCCCACGGGGCACACAGTTCTACTGGAGCACACATGGGCTCGTCATGAGTAAGAATCAACTCAGTAACAACTGGTTTTGATCTAGGACATGACAATGAGCTTTTTTTGTTATACGTGTGTGTATATGTGTGTATATATATGTGTGTGTGTGTGTGTATAAACATTGCGGTCTCAGTGGACAGATAATCTGATTCACACGCTGTTAGCTTCCAGCACATTTCCTTGCAGACAGTAGATGCACCATGAACATCTGGGTGACTGGTTAATTAATTTTCTACCTGACATGAGCTGCAAAGTTCTGGTCCGTGGGCTTCTCTCCTAAGGTAACTATGACAGACGGTATGTGGAGCTCAAATTCCACAGAGCATTAACGTACAAGGGATGGTCTTGCATCTTTTCTGCTACGCTTGTAACAATTGCTACGAATTTGTTTGTCTTGCCTAAAAGTTGAAATTGTGAGCGGCAGCCTGAGTAATTTTTCTTCACATCTAGAAAATGGAATAATTGATGGAGAGCAACTACTTAAGGCAGGCAGAGAGGGGATCATAGCGCTCAAGATTGCTTTATAGGGCGCATGTAACCAAGGAGATGGTAAGGGAGATTGAGTAGCGCATGTCTGCCCCTGGCGGATGCAAGCCCTTGTAGCCCTTGTTGGATGATGCTTACTGAATGGCAAGGCCATGGACAGGCAGGTGGTGTGCATCGGCAGCCAATGACCCCGGCGGCTTAAGGTGAATGGATGTTGCACAGTTACTTAAGAGCCTCCGGGGGAAGCCAGTGCTGCTTCTCAGAGCGCCACCTACCTGTCTGCCTGTTCTTTACTCTCCACGTGAAACCATCTTTCATGTCTCATCTCCGTGATGCTAATACCAATGCACTCTAGCCTGGACTTTGGCCAGGACCTCTGGAGACAGAAATGATCCTGAGTCATGATTCCCTTGGGAAATTATCACAGTTTATAAAATGTCTTCAATGGCTAGTTATTGTCGTTGTGTGCCGCTGGGTCATACAAACCCTCCACTCACAGAATAAGGAATCTTTCGATTCAAGCGATACCACTGGCATGCCACGCTCCCCGGAACAAGAGACAACGTCTTACTAATCGTTGTAACACCATCAACAACACTTGTCACACACCTTGCCCTCCAAAGCACAGCAAATGGCATCTGAATTTCTGAAATCCACCAAGGCCCATACCTTTTCTTTACTACACAGTTTGTTCAGCCATGTCTCCCCTCCCCCAACCCCCCCACATCTTATAAACATGCAAACATTAGTTCGGTATCGTCCTCCTCCATCGTGGGTCTTGCGACCCCATCACTCTTTATTACCCATGTCAGAATTCTAAGTTCCGCCTAGAAAGTGGCGAGGTCCGGAGACCTAGAGTGTCTCCAATGACTTGATTTGACTTTCTGACCTGAGACAGGCCTCTGACTTCTCCCTGCAACTTGTGTTCTCTTCCTCGTGGACATCCTCTGAGCACTCACTGGGCTTCTGGAAATTCTAGGAGATGAACCGTTTCCCCGTCTCTGAGAGCACACTGCCTCTCGAGAGGGACACCGGAGGAAGACGGCGAGTGTGTGCATGTGAGGAAAATGCCAAGTGTCCGTGTCTTCGCTTCAATGACAAGTGTCCGTCTGTAGAGACTTGACTAGACACAGTATGAGGAAACATGAAAAGACAGAATGTGCCAAGCTTGGCTGAACAGTGACCAGCAGGATGAGAAGATAAGATAATCATCCCCCCCCAGGATTTCTATCCTCTCAAGCCCCAAAGGGTTGACAACAACAAGCACTGGAACTAGCTTTATAGAAGCTTATTTTAAAAAGGGTCTTTAAAATCTCTTTTAGGAACCGTGTAACCCACTAGGAATAGGAAATCTTGTGAACTAGAGGAGACGCCTAAACATGTGGGACATAACGCCCATCTCTACCAAGTATTGGACAGTAACCAAGATGGTCAGATCTTATTCAGGACCACCTTACTGAAATCATGCAGTTATTGTACCATGGCCACCCGCCACAGTAGCAGCTAGTATGTGTGGAATAAGTTGTGCTCTCAATTTACATGAGGGTGTCTGACTTAATCGTTTTAAAATGGGAAAATTGCACCTTACAGATGTGATTTCTCCATTGTTCTCCAGCAGTCGGCGGCAGAACCATAACCTAAGGATAAGTCTGTGTAACTGAAAGGTCTCTGCTTCTAATTGCTGTGGTTGTTGTTAGGTGATATCACGTCAGTTCCGACTCACAGCAACCTGTGCGCAATAGCGTGGAACACCGCCCGGCTCGGGGCCATCCTCACGGTGATTGTTATGTTGGAGTCCCTCTTTTTGACTGACTGTGCCAGTCAGTCTTCTTAAGGATTTCCTCTTTCCCCCTGAACTGCTTCCCCAAACACGATGGCCTTTTCCATCTGATACCGTGTCCAAACACATGAGATGAAACCTCGCCATTCTCCCCTTCAAGGAGCAATCTGACTGCACTTCTTCCAAGACCGCTGGATAGACCAGCTTGGTGCATTGCTTCTGTTGCCTGTAGCATGCTGAGGCGCGAATTCAGTCCTACCTGCCAGCAGAAAGGAAGCTTAGGCTACTGAAAAGATCCCTAGCCATCTGAACACGTGAGACTAATCCCGTTTCCGCCACTTAGCGGCTGGATGACCTCGATTGCTTCAACTTCAAGTGAGAGGGATGGTAGGTAGCCACATGAGCTCACAGGGTCAGAATGACATTCCACAACTCTAAAGACAGAAGTGTTTGATGTAAACGAAAAGGAACACTGGCATCCCTTTTCTCCTTTAAAGGATCCCTGGTGGTGACATTGGATAAGCATTGGACTGCTAACTGAAAGGTAGGGGGTTCAAACCCACCAGCCACTCTGTGAGAGCAGGAGAAGGCTGGCTGCTCCAATAAAGACTTGTAACCTCTCCAGGCTACCTGGACTCTGGGTCTTATCTTTTTGAGGGGCTCAGCTGTCTTCACAAACCACATCCAGAATTAATGTGATTTGGAAACCCCACGAAGGGAACTGGACTTGACCTTAAATGTACTTGTTGCAGATTAAAGAAACGGAAAAGCTCCTTCGGACTGAAACACCTAGTGTGAGAAACAGAGGCCTGCTGTCTCCAAGTTGTGGGTTTGGCAGTCAGTGGACTTTGGTTCGGCTCTCTTGCTTTGTGGGTGCCCAAGAAATGGCAACTCAAGACAGCCCTATATTTGCTATTTTCATACTCTCTTTGCTTTTTTGGTGACGTGTCTTAGTCTTGCAGACATAGCTTTGCCTTAGTGAATGGGTGCTATTAAAATGTTTGCCTTATGGATGACCCTCATTGCTTTCTTAAAGTGTTCTGTCACTTATGTTTTTTACCTGTATAAGTGAACATCCATGTGTTTTCATCTAAAAAGCTTTTCTATATAGGTATAGTTTCCTTTTCTCAGTAATACTTTAAAATCTATACCATTGGCTAGATTAATGATACTCTTATTAGCATGATCAAATGTCTCGTGGAGGTTACTAAGTTATTTCTCAAGAAGCTGATCATGCTTTTTGAATAGGGATATCTATGTATCTATCTATCTATCTATCTACACATATATATATATATATATATAAACTTTAGGTATGTGAATGGATTTTGAGCTTGCACTTAATCATAAACCCTAATCTAAGAACAATTTGTATTTACAATGTAGCCATAATCAATACTTATCCCTCTGAAGTGATTTCTGGATGTATGGATGCTATGCCAAAGTGTGATGAGGAATTAAGATGATGCCGGGCTATCCGAAAGACAGTGTCTGGGGTCTTAAAGTCTTGTCTTAAAACAAGCAACCATTTGCAGGAGATGTCAGCTAAATCCACACCAAAAGAGCACACCAGCACAGGCGATCCAGTGATCTTAAATAATCAAAGGCAAGATCAAGAAGGGAGTAGTATTAGAACTTAACTTCTGGGCACCTGGTTTTCAGAAGACGATGGGTACCAGCGAGAGCCCCAAATCCATTTATCCATTTGCAGAGTCAACACACGCGTTTAGCGCCCCTCGCCTTCCCCCAAAACACACACACACACACACACACACACACACACACTTAAATCTCTCAGACCTTTGACTAGGGATGCGATGAGTCTTGTTCTCCAACAAGGGCACTGGAGAGTGGATTACTGCAGATGTAGCTAGGTGAACATTTACTGCAGATGTAGTTAGAGATTATCATTTGTTTTCCCTTTTGACTAATTTTTTATTTGTCCTAGTTTCTATTATCTTCTGCTCCTTTTAGAATGAGTGTTTTTCCCCCTGTGTTTTATTTTGTTGCCGTCATTGGGATTTTTGGTGTGATTTCTTTACATGAACTTCAGGATAAGGGAATTCATGGAGACGGTACCTGGATTAATAGTTCCTTCGGGTTATGGCAGGATCCCTGGGGGTAGGTGTAGTGGTTACATGCTGGGCTGCTTAACTCATCTTGTGACCAGCAGCTGGAAAGATGGGACTTTCTACTCCCGTACAGAGTTACAGCCTCAGAAACCCTGCACAAGGCCACTCGCAGTGGGAATCGACTCAGTGGCCGTGGTTTTCCCTTCCTTTGGGAATTGGAAGGTAGTGGTTTTCCCATCCTTTGGGAATTGGAAGGCAGTGGTTTCCCATCCTTTGGGAATTGGAAGGTAGTGGTTTTCCCATCCTTTGGGAATTGGAAGGTAGTGGTTTTCCCATCCTTTGGGAATTGGAAGGTAGTGGTTTTCCCATCCTTTGGGAATTGGAAGGCAGTGGTTTCCCATCCTTTGGGAATTGGAAGGTAGTGGTTTTCCCATCCTTTGGGAATTGGGAGGTAGTGGTTTTCCCATCCTTTGGGAATTGGAAGGCAGTGGTTTCCCATCCTCTGGGAATTGGAAGGTTGTGATAGTCAACTGGGAACAGCAAAACTAGCTGGTGTCCACTGGTGCCTCTGTTATTTCACACTGTGGAAAAGGGACTTCCCTTTTGTTCATTCTCCTTCAAGGCTGAAGACATTTGACAACTTCTCTTCCACCAGTATTTTACTTTTCCTTTGAGATAGAAGAAATAAATGATGATATGCAAAAACTAGCTCCATTATTTTATTCTCATCAAACAAAGCAACACATAAATAAAGTGGGATTTCCTGATATCTATTCTGTCCACGCACCAGGACAGTTCAAAAGCCCTCAAGGCACCCTACAGGGGAAAGCATTTGATCATTTGTAAAGGGTCCCCTGGAGGAGAGGACTCAGTGCGAGGGCTGCATGCTTGAGAAATACTTTTAAGAAAACCAATTCTCTATGTATGTGGCCCGAATCCGAGGAAGATGCCAGGTAGAGGAGCCAGGTCAGTCTCCAAAACGGAAGAGTGAAAAGAAATCATGTAGACCTGAACTTAGGAAGTCTTCGGAACCAGCATCAATCCATCTTCCTTCCATCAAGAGCTTGGATCATGAGTTGTGTGGCTCATCATGTCTCCTTCCTGTCTTCGCCCCCTCTCCCTCCCATCTTGGCCTTCTTTGACTGTAGACAACGTGCTAGAACAAGGATGGCGAGCAGATTATGATCTGAGCGAATAAGTACAAGCAGGAAATAAAGGAATGTATCCAAGAGCTCTTCCACCCATATTTAAATTGCAATGGAAAGCGGGGAATAGGGGTAACCCCTTCCCATCTCTCTTTGTGACCTTCAATCCCTTTGACTCTTCCCATTTAATTTTCCTTCTTATTCAACTTCCTGATCCTCTATTGAATGCATGGTGGCTTAGTTAACCTCACGCTGCCAGCTCCAAAAACCGAACTCACTGCCACTGAGTCAGCGCTGACTCATCGCAACCTCCACACCCCCCACCCCCACCCCCCGTGGGTTTCCAACACCATGACTCTTTAAGGGAAAAGAAAGCCCAGTCTTGCTCTTGTGGAACTGCTGGTGGTTTTGAGCTGCTGATCAGGGGTATTGCAGACCAACGAGTAACCACCACATAGAGAAACGGAAATGTATGACATGACCGTGTTCCCATAGGACACACAGAAGGCTGAGGAAAGTCCCAAGTGCCAAGTGGTTGCTATAGACTGGGACAAGGACCAGATTGGAGAAGGGAGCAGCCACAGTCACAGAAGAAGGTCTCTGGAATAGATGGGGCTGGGGTCTGCTTTGGAAGAAGGGCTTATATGACAAATGTATAACAAATAGTTCTGTGTTACTTTAAAATAAAGAGGAAGGCCAGGAAGTTTGTAAAGACAACTTAAAAATTCAATCTCCCCCAAGAGCAGAAAGTTAACCAGCGGGAAAATTAGGGCAATAACTTTCTTGGAGACATGCCTTCCTAATGTTGGGTTACGGAAAAGCATCAGCGGAGTAAGACAATGGACCTCCACAAAATAAGAAAAGGAAAAAAAAGTTCATATTCAAAAAACAAACTTAGAATGGAAACTTGATTAGACATCTTACATTTATTATGTTGATTAGTTCGGGGCCATAGTATTAGACAACTAGGATCGGTTCTGTTATGTGCTAACTACCTGGTTGATCTGGGGAGAAATTACTTCACCACTCCATAGACCAGTTTTTGTACCTGAAAAAACAGGCATGCTAACGGTACCTCATAGAGTTCTGGGGATGATAACCCAGATATTTGTGTAAAGCACGGTGTCTCACCCATCAGAAGCTTGTATTTATGGGAGGGAAAGGAGATCAATAGAAAGATGCAAAGGTTAGGGAACTTCATGTCTTATCCCGCCCTGAACTCCTTCAACAACCCAGGAGCACCACATTCCTTTGCCCTAGGGGTCTATTGACTCTTTAATGAATGAGAAATTAAGGATTCATTCCTCTGCTTCTTTTTCCAGTCTTCGTGCTTGGTCAGGGAATGTTTTCAGTCTAAATCTCATGTGTTCCTTTGGGACTTTTCATCTGGCAGAAATGTCACGGATAAACATCCCTTCTGTAGTGTTGAGTCCAGACCCTTCCTCCCTGGCTCCCACACACACACCGGTTGGACACACCATGCTGTTGGCACAAGGATGAGCTCATCAAGGTCAAACAGTGGCTGTGGTCTCACGAGGACTCTACTGATGAGTCCATAGGCTAAAACTCAGAGCTCAGCAGCGATCTGAGACCCAGAGGGAATTTGGAAAACATCACAAAGCAAATCAGCTGGGATCCTATAGGATGTTTGACTTCGGGCTACTAGAGATTGAGGAATCATATAAACGAGAGATAGACGATATAACTATGTCCCATCTCCTAGTTTTCAGACTCTACATTTGCTAGTTTACCTCCAGTTAAATTAGTATTTATTAGACTTCTCGAAGAACTTGTCCAAATGGGATTTCCTTGGCCTCACCCCAAACCGGCTTACTCAGAATCTTTGGGACTGGAATCTAGGCACCAACACTTTCAACGTTATCCCAGAGATTCCTCATATGATGATGCTACTTTGCAAAGTGTTGCCTAGAACTCTCTCTTCCTGGAGGTGTTTTTGAGAGGAGGAGGGATTTTTCTAGCAGGATCTTCCACTTGAATCGCAACAATTTTGCTTTTATCCGTTTCAGTTGGTTACACTTAATGATAAGCTTTATTGTTAGCCAAAGCATTCTTCAGCTTAAACTGTGTTTGGTAACCACCAGATAGTTTGGGTGGCTAGGGTTCAAATGTCTGCCGTACCATTTGTGCAGAATGCCAGCTCCTCTCTGTGTCATTTCCTCACCCAAAGACATTCCTATTTCACCAGGCCATTTGGGGATGAAATGAAACAGTGGTGAGTAATTTCTTGAACACGGAATCGTTCTAGGGTGTGTGTTTTTATCAGCAGCGTGGAGCTTGCCACGTCTGTACCCAACCCAGGGTATGGAATTCTGTACACGAAAACCAGCTTGTTCTTCCTCTTTGCCCGTCTGCGACCTTTCTTTCCCCGGTGCCCAAAGCCTTCAAAACCCGGGCCAGTGAATGGCTCTCCTGCACTTGGCAGTTTCTTCTACCAGCCCTTCAGTTCTGAATGAGGAAAGAGATTCTCTCGGGTTCCGTAAGAAGGGAGCCTAGGAAGAAGTCTGGTCTGAGCATCGTCCAAGTTCAAACACCACTGATTTCCATTTTTCACCCCAGAGCCTCTTGACTAGACTGAGAGAGATACCATCTGAGAGAGGATCCAGGAGTAAGGTGTCTCTGGGTGAGCAGCTTTCAGTGGTCAGCCCTCTAGCTCCCTTGTTCTGAAGAGCGTTTGCCCGGCAGTGCCGTCAGCATCTCCGTCAGACATTTCCTGGTGGAGTGTGCAGGTGAGGGCCCTTGGAGAGCACCAGCCCACGAGGAACAGTCTGGAGCCAGAGCCACCTGTCTTCATGGCTGGGCTCCATTCCTCCTTTCAAGCGGTCCTCCCCCTCCCTCCCCACCATCGCCATGGCAACACAGTGGTGTGAAAAAAATAAACTCTCTAAGGCATCTAAATATAGGCTGAGTCTCCACACTTCCAGCATGGAGCCTAAAACCTAGGGGGGTGACAGCTAGAAACACCCAAAGGCTAACCAGCAAGCAGGAGGGAAGATGAGTCCAAGGAAGGGGTCAAGGGCAGAAGGGAAGGGAAGGAGGCAATCTTCCTAAGCCTGCTGCCCGTGTTTTCTTATTTGACCCGACAACTGCCCAGCCTGGGTGCTATTACTTCTCTACTACTGCAAAAGAGGCAGACGCCCAAAGAACTTTGGGACTTGGCCCTGGTACAACAACTGTCGGCACCAGAGCTGAGATTTCTTAGCCCAGATCTCTGTGACCCCTAAGTTTATCTGTTTTTCCCCACTGTATTACATACACAGGGGCAGTTAGAGGCTTTGCTGGGATATTTTAGCAGGACATGTTAACAAGTGGAAGTGTGAGCTCAACTAAATTGTTGGACAAGATTAGGCTTAGGTGAGGGTGGGGCTGGGGGTAGGGGTAGGCGGTAGTAGGTGAGGGTGGGGCTGGGGGTAAGGGTAGGCAGTAGTAGATGAGGGTGGGGATGGGGGTAGGGGTAGGCGGTAGTAGGTGAGGGTGGGGATGGGGGTAGGGGTAGGCGGTAGATGATGAAGAGGCAAACACATGGTTTCCAGGACGGAGGCTGATGAGGGGAGGATTGGTAAGGCTGCAAGTCTAAGATGAGGATGGAAGCTCTTCTGATATCCTAAAATGGAAATAATGTAGCAAGGTCATGATAAGATGCCCTAGAGGAGAAAGCACACTATGATCTATATCATCATTCATTCCCACAGTCATTTCCCCAGGATTTTTATGAAGTGTCTGCCACAAGCTAAATTCTGGAGCTATGGAAATGATCGAAAAAGAGACTCCCTCGGCCCTTTAGAATTAGAATCCTGTGGAAGACAATGAAACAATTAACTGATTCTTTGTAATTGTGGCATGGACCCTTAAGTCCCTAACGGAAGAAGCCTATGATAGCAATGGAAGGGACAGACAGAAGCTCTTAGAAATGAAAGAGCTTTGCTTGATCAGTGGTGTCCCTTGTCAGGGTAAAGAGAGAGACTGAACTAGTAGATAGGGCTTGGTCATGGGCTCGTGTGGTTAGCTCTTCCTCTCCCCCCAGCAAACCCATGCCCTTGCCCTGTATCTTCAGCATATACTCATGGAGTCATCCATCTTTTAGGTTAACCAAGAGCCACAAAAAATATGGCTTTAAAAACCCAACACACCCAAATGAGATGCGGCAGTCAGGATATTTAGTATGTAGGGGATTTACCTATAGCCCTTGGTATCACTGATATAAAACTGGGTGTGTGGGCGATGGGGAGGATGCTCTGGGTGATGTCTAGACAACGTGAGGCGAGCTATGGCATTGGCCACGTAAGGTGAGCGAGAGCGGCCCTGGGACGTGCCTGTGAATTAGGGGAGGCGGGAGGCATTACAGTTCTGAATTTCTGTGGTTCCAAAGCTTTTCCAAACTTACTAGCATGACAGAAAATGTGGGGGATGTTGTATGAATGAATTAGAATCAGATAATATCAGGTGTGCAGAGTCCTTTAGCTCTTCAGAGAAAATGCTGTCTAAATACATAGTGTTTGCATCCAAGATAATGATACAGTGCTCTATTTATAGTGCTCCGCTACCTACCTGCCAGCCGTTGCCAGCTACGTGCCGGGGGTGCGGTAAAGATGAATGGGCAAGATCTGGGGAAAAGCTTTGAGACTCGAGATTAAAGTCTCTTCAGGCATATGTAGGGCTTTAGGTGTCTTCTATGATTGTTACTGCCGTGATGTTCTTTCATCACTCTGGAGTGTCACTGCCTTCAGTCTCAGCTGACTGACTCTGGCTGACTTCTCCAGGCCCTGCATGCCATCCAAAAGGAAGGCGCTCAAGAAGTGCAGTTAAAAACAAACACCTGCTCTGTTTTTAACTGTGGGACCTACAGGCTTTCTGGGCTGGCTCCTCTAAGCTGGTCCTAGCCACTCTATAAACCTTGTCTTTCCCAAGTTCATTCCCACCAATTAGACAAGAACATGCAAATATCCTACTTGGAATGAATATTGGCTGCAAATCTGCACCTGGTCAGAGCTGGGAGGCAGAAATTAAGAGGAAGGATCTCCCTGCCTCCACCTCATCAGGTCTGGCCAATGAGTAAGGAAGCAGAAACGAGAATTCATTGACGTGGAGGTAAGGTGGAAAAGGAGTCTGGGAAACTGGCACTGGGACCCCAAAAGAAGGTTCTTGCATCTTTGGGACAAGAGAAACGATTGGAAAGGAGTGGGAAGGGAAGCTAATCTGTTAACAGGCGCAGCGGGATCAGAATTGGGCTAGAGGAGGTGCGATCATTGCTCCCCTTTTCAGTTGACTTTCCATGGAGAACCTAAGCTCAAGCTGTCAAATGAGGACCCTCAGTGGAACCAGAGAGATGCTATTGGTGGTTTTATTCACACTGCTATGAAGATAAACCTTTAGAATGGACACCCCAAAGCCTGTCGGTCTTAAACCAATGGAATTAAAATATGCAACATTCACCTTTGCAACCACCAGGTGAGTTTCTGCCTAAATGAGAAAGAAGACCATTACAGGGCTAGATAATAGAATAAGTTGCCTCTACGGAGTTCCAGAATGGGGCAAACAGTTAACATTGCTTGGCTGCTCAACAAAAGATTGGTAGTTCGAGTCCATTTAGTGCCACCTCAGAAGACAGGCCTAGTGATTTCCTTCTGTAGATGAAGCCATTGAAAGCCTTATGGAGCACAGTTCTGTTACAACACACACGGGGTCACCATGTGTCAGGGTCAGCTCAAGGGCAACTGGAAGATTCCTCTGAACGGCCTCTGTGTTAGGCTTGGGTTTCTAGAGAAACAAACCCAGTGACGTGCATATATGGATAAGAAAGAAAATTCTATAAAGAGAGTCACCCACACAGCTGAAGAGTGGGCTCCGATGTATGGGTCAGTTGCTAATCTGGAGACCCTTCCAAACTAGATAAGGGACACAAAAAACAAGAAGACAAAGCAGAAGGTGGGGAGATTTGGGGCCAGTGAACACAGAGTTGAGTGGATTCAAGGCAGGCAAAAGAGATGGCCTTCGACAGCTCACAGGGGAAGCAGGCCACCTGGCGAGTCACCAGTCTAAGTCCCAAGGACCCACAGAATACAGGCCAGGAGGAAAACAGAGGAGCCACTTCTTCCCAATCTGTTATGAAATAGGTCACACTCTCAAGGGAACGTCATCAGGCTGTGACTTGCACTTTATAAGGAAGGCCTTTTACTGCCACACTACTGCAAATCCTGACCCAGCCAAGTTGACACAGAACTTAACTACCAAAGCCATGCAACTCACATGTGGAGCAGCAGGGACGATGAATGGCCATACAATGACACTTACGCAATAAGATCCTTAGGCACCTGGGAGATGATCGATAAGATTCTCTATCATAACATATCAAGGATGTCTCTCAAGTGAACCAGAGGCAGATAAAAAACATACCGGTAGGTGTAGTGTAAAAAAAAAACAAACCATACCGGTCGATTCCAGAATGAATTTGGTGTTTGCACTTAATCCTAGCTCCAATCTAAGAACTATTAGTTCTTACGACATGGCCCTGCTTGATACTCACCCGCATGAAGGAAACGTGGCAGACATAAGTGCTATAGCAAAGTTAGGTGAAGACGTTACAGTGCCCGGCTATCAGAAAGAAGAGCATCAAGGACCTTAAAGGCTTGTTTTCAAACAAGCAGCCATCTAAATGATAGGTCGACTAAGCCCACATGGAATAAGCACACTGACATCTGTGATCCACGAAAGGTAAATTATGTACTCCAAATCCGAAGGTGGGAATAGCGTCAAAGCTTAACCTGTGAGACTCTAGTGTGCAGAAGGCTATGGATGACGGTGGAAACCCAAAATCCATTTGGAGGATCTGCACGGGAACGGAGTCTCCGGTGCTTTCCCTCTGCCGTTACTGAGGGGTGGGAATACCTGGATATCAGACAGGGAACATAGTAGAGATTCCTGGCATAGATGAAAGCGATCGTTCGAACTTGAATGGTTAAAATCTTGTCACTTGGTCTCCCTTTTGATACACTTTGTGCTTGATCTTGTTTCTAATAGCTTCTGTGGTGTTTTTTTCATATTTGAGTTTATCTCTGATATATATTTTGTCATTGTTGGTAGCCTTCTTGAATCTCTGTGGTGTATTTTTCTATGTTTTTTGATATATGAACCCAGGATGTATGACTCTATAGAGCCAGTGACTAAATACGGGTTCCTGGGGGGTATGCCAGGGGGGGTGGGGTGGGGTAAGGAGGAGCTGATATCAGGGAGTATAAGGAGAGCATGTTTAGAAACTGATTATGGTAACGACTGTACAATACTGCTCCATTTGATGGACCTATGGCATGGTGCAATGCCTGGATTAGGTCCTAATAATATTACTTGAAAGAAGAAAAAAGACCTCTTTAAAATTGTAGAAAGCAAAGATGTCACTGGAAGGACTAAGGGACACCCAGCCTAAGCCATGACCGGCATGTGACATCGCCTCACAGGCGTGTGAAGACTGGACATGGTCAGCTTTTCAGAAGCATCGGTGCATTCGAGTTCGGGTGACGAATTTTAAAGTACCGTGGGCTCCCCACAGAGCTAACAGATCTGTCTGGGAAGCAGTGCAGCCAGAAGCTCCCTTTGAAGGGAGGTTGGTGAGACTTCATCTCACAGAATTCGGACACGTTGTCAGGAGAGACCAGTCCCTGGGAAAGTAGGACAGTGGAAAGAGGAAGCCCCTTGCTGAGACAGAGTGTCACAGCAGCTGACCTCACGGGCTCCAACGATGGCGAGGAGGGGACAGTGTTTCCTCCTCTTGTACCCGGGTCACCGGGAGGCAAACTGACCCGTGAGCGTCTAGCAATAACCGGGCCCGTGTGACAGAGCCTGCTCGGAGTGTGAGGTAGTGAGGCAGACCTGCTCTCAGCTCTCATGAAGCATAGCGTCTGGCGGGGGAAGCAGACGGGAGAGAAACAAATAAACAGCAGGGAAACGAAACAGAGCCGTTTGTCAGAGTAGCTGGTGGATTCAATGAGTGACATTTCAGTTGAGACATTTAAAAGGAATGAATCACGCGGAGGAATGTTCCAGGTAGGGAAACTTCTGGTGTAAAGGACCCGAGGCAAGAACCAGGTTGGCGCCATTGAGGAAAGAGAAGGATTTGTAAGCGCCCCTCCAATAGAATGATTAATAAAAAAGTTAAATTCAAAAAGAGAGGAGGGAAGGAAGGCCAATCTGGCCAGTGCCGCTGGGAGAGGGAGGAGGGGAGCAGGAGTGAGCCGAAGGGAATCGGGCCGCGCGTGGTAGGCCCGGTCGAGAAAGAGCCTAGTGTACGGTCCTTTGTAGAAATCCACATTTGTGTTTCAGGAACCTCCTCCCCCAGGAGGATTCTGAGTATGACCGGCAAGAAAACCCTACTGGGCAGCTCTGGTCTGTCCCATGGGCTCATTATGAGTCAAAAATCTACGAACAACAACAGGCTAACCCAGCAGCAGGCCGTGCTAATTTTACTCTGGGCTGCAAAGGGGTTTGAGTGGGGAGGAAGGTGTGGTGGAATTCTTGCAGACAGAGCGGCACCGCCGAGAGGAGAAGGAACTGGAACCAGACAAGAGGAGCAGAAGCGGGACAGCCATGAGATGACAGGCAGGC
Organism: Tenrec ecaudatus; assembly: GCF_050624435.1. Taxonomy (NCBI): domain Eukaryota; kingdom Metazoa; phylum Chordata; class Mammalia; order Afrosoricida; family Tenrecidae; genus Tenrec; species Tenrec ecaudatus. Next base: position 34,403,978 of record NC_134543.1, read on the forward strand.
CGTCGAAGTTCCGAAAGACGCGTGGCAGCGGTTTGAGGGAGGGTGGCAGAGATGGGAAAGTGAACTAATTGGATAAATGTTTTGGAGTCAGGGCAGCAGGAGCTCCTAGCACACTGTGTGCTCGTAGGAGAGTCTTTTAACCCCTCAACATCGCTGCTGCTTCATCTGTAAAGTGCAGAGAATGGTACCTACCTTATGGGGACATGGGAGGGGTTCGTTGAGATAGTGAATGGTAATACTGTGCCTGGTCCCTGCAGTGAGTGTGAAGGCATTCGGGAGATAAAACATAAGATTGGCAACTCATGGAACCACCACCCCACCTTCCAACTCTTTGCTTTTTCTCTCAGCTACTTCTTGTCTGAAGTTCATGGGTGGTGCAAACAGTTCATGTGCTTGGCTGCTAACAGGTTGGAGGTTCAAGTCCACGCCCCCCGCCCCAGAGGTGCCTCAGAAGGAAGACCTGGCTGTCTGCTCCCATCAGCCATTGAAAACCCAAGGGGGCACAGTTGAACTCTGACACACATGGGGTGTCAGAGTCGAAATCAACTCCATGGCAATCAACTCCAGGTGCTCTGCTTCCTGAGCGCTTCTCAGCCCGCCACCCCCAATCCCAGCCCTCTTCAGAAGTGGAGTGCTATCGTGTGTACAGGATGAGAGGATGTAGAACCTAGTGCCTGTGGGTGTCCAGGTGAGACTGTGTCTTCATGTGGGAAGAGGCCAGGGTGCCTGCACCCCACACAACGGTGGTACTTGAAGATAGTCAAGGAGATTCCACATGGAGGGCTGGGGTGTCTGCCCCGCACACCTAAGTCAGACAGAAGCAGAGGAAATTAGAAACTAGGCGTCAGGGAGCAGTGCCCTCCTCCACCTGCCCACAGTGCAGTTCAAAAGCAGTGCCCTCGGGAAAGCCATTCCAGCCTCCCGTCTTCATCCCCAAAAAAGGAGCGCCATGGAGACCCCCGTGCCTGTGGCAATGTTAGGCAGACACATCAGAGCCAAGCATTCTGGGAGGCAGGGAGATGGGTGGAGTGTAGGGGGCAGAGAAGCAAGGGTCAAATCTGAAAGGTTGAGAAAGTGGATTGACTTCCTGAAAGACTGATGGAATGAACTCTGGAGGGTGAACTAGGAGCCCTCTTTATATCACACACACACACACACACACACACACACACACACACACGAACTAGGAGCCCTCTTTATATCACACACACACACGCGCGCGCGCACAAATCAAGCTTGCAGTTCCCCAAAATAACAGATTGTGACTTTTTTAAAAACTCATGTAATTACCCACAACCCCCCCCCCCAAGATATAAACAGGGCCCCTTGTCCTCTGTAGAGAGGCTCAGAGAGAAGGGGCCCAGGAGAGCACCGGGAGCCGGAGCGGGGCGAGTTGTGCAATGCAGGGAGCCCCCCAGTCTGCAGGGCTGTGGCAGCCACCGTGACTGGCACCATTTGCCAGAGATTGTCTCGTGAGTCCAAAGAGTTGGCTGAAGTTTCCAGCTGTGAGATTTTTTAATGGCCCTTTTCCCACCTGAGGGTTTGTCCCTTCTTCCAGTCAAATGGCAGTTTCTTCTGCTGCACCTCCGAGAGGCAAACTCCACTGTCTGACAGCGCGTGTACTGTGAGGCGGGAAGCGGCTGCTTGCCCGAGTGCTCTGCCTTATACCTCACAGCAGCAGATGCCACGAAAGTGATGGACCGAGGGCCAGGATTAGATGAGGCAAATGAAATAAGTCCTACAAGTACAGGCTTGGATCCTGTCTTCATTTAAAATATTATTGCTTTGACATTGGGAATTTTTTTCATTAATTCTGATTTTTTTTTAAGACTGCATTAAAACATGACTTGGATTTACTTTGGTTGCCAATTTTTTTTTTTTGGTCTAGACTTAGATTTTGTGTTTGTGATTCACTCATTTCACCCTAATCCTGGCACTTTTTCAGCCTCTTTCTTTGACCATTAGAAAAACTTAGATATCTAAGCATAAAGTAAATAGATTCCTACTCTTAAGATATTCTCAACTACCGCCTTTTAGCCTATTTCTCATGAAGATTGCCTATGATGAACCTCCTAACATCACCGGGTTCTATAACTCGACGAATAGGCTAGATTCTCACATGGGAGCAGAGGTCACGCATCTCAGCACCCCAGCTGAGCTGGGACCAGGACTTGGCTATGTGGCAACAACTCTGACAGCCTGGACCCCATTTGATCTCTGGTATTGGTAGCGTTGGGTCCAACTCATGTTCAGCCCACGTAAACCAGAACCCAACGTTACCGTTCCTGTGACAGAACAACACTGTTGTGGCTCATAGGGGTTCCAGAGGTTGATTTTTGTTGTCTTCTTCTGGAAGCGGTACAAGGTGACTCTGCTGGTATTTGAAATATTGGTCATGTAGCTTCCAACGTCAGAGCAACACACAAGCTACCACAGTCTGGCATACGGGCCAACAGTGGATTTATCTTTAGGTGGTGCCAAATAAGAATTTACCATTTGGCTGGTAGCAGGGAAGAACCCTGAAGTGGAAACAGGCTGCTTAAAATTCTCACAGGTGGAAATTTCCGGCAACTCTCGGGACTCACAAGACAAGGCATCCAAAACGGTGCCAGCCACTGTAGCTGATACACGTCTGCGGATGCCGCTCTTGTCCGGGCCCACTGCAGTGCGTGGCTTCAGTGGGCAACATTTTTATTGATGTGTATGTAAATGGGATTCATTCAGTAGTGCGATGCTGCAGCTCTGCCTTGGTTTGCTTCCTGATTGAGTCAGTCAAGAAAATGTCTACAGAGTCATCTAATCCTCCATGGACTTAAGTTTCTAACTGAAGGATTTTCTCTCCCCAGCACTTTCCTGGTTTTCCTGGGTTTGCTAGTCACGGGCTTCTCTAGGAATTATCTGCCAGAAATAAAGATAGGTTTGTAAGTGCTTTGTTAGATGGGGAATCTGGTGGAATTCAGGGAGTTTTGACCACGGTTAACTCAGATCCTTAGAAGTCGACTCCACTCTTCTTAAGCATTAGCAGGTCTTTCTTGGACCTGAAGTTTCATGTCTGTACAGAAGAAACCTCTGTCTTTTCTGCTTGAATTGACGTCATTCTTGAAAAATGAGGTCCCCAACAGAGAGAGAAAGCAAGACAGAGGCATCTAACGTCTCCAAAGCCATGCATCTGATGACCAAACTCTTATTCTCGTCAGTGCTGGGAGCAGACACAGTGTTAAATAGAATGATTCTTATGGATTATCCCCACTGCCTTTCTAGGAAGGGGATTTATCAGCTTCAGCACACAGCAACCGTTTATTCCCAGATTATTGATGGTTTTTACTTCCCCTCTGACTTAGAAGAGAGCAAGAGAAAATAATTTGAGCAGCGTTTCTTCCTATCTCTTTAAAGTAAATAGGACAAACTTGGGGCCCAACTAAGAAGGTAAAAAAAAATCGTCATGCATATATTTAAAATATGCAGTGCTATGGGAATTTGAAATGTAATTCCCCTTTGAGAATAGCTAGGTGAGATTCCCCTATACAATCTACTTTCAATAAGGCTCGATTCTCCCTCTAGTGTACAGTGGAATCTTCCTTTTACCTATAAGCCTTCCCTATCAGACAGGGAATAAAATCCTTTGTCATTGCAGAAAGAGATGATAACACTTTTGTCCTCGCAGGGAAACTGGAACTAGATGATTGATGAGCATGTGAGCACACACACAGACACACACTTTGTTCTTTGCAGGGTGGTTATGAGAAATGGTCCATCTCAGGAGCCTTCTTGAAGCTGTAAAACAGTCAAACCCAAACTGATTGGAACTGCCTGAAAATGTGAATACATGGGTTCTCTCTCTCTCTCTCTCTCTCTCTCTCTCTCTCTCTCTCTCTCTCTCTCTCTCTCTCTCTCTCTCTCTCTCTCCCTCCCTCCCTCTCTCTCTCTCTCCCTCTCTCCCGCTCCCTCTTCCCCGCCGTCTCCCAGCCATTGAGTGGATTCTGGCTCACATTGATGCTATAGGATGGAGTAGAACTGCCCCTGTGGATTTCTGACCCCTTAAATCTCTACAGAAGCAGAAAGCCTGATGTTCTTGCATAGTGACTGGGGGAGTTGAATTGCTGGTCTTACGGTTAACAGCCCAACCCATAACCATAGAGACACCAAATTTTGTAGGGCTCAACAATATTCCTCTATTCCGTGGAAAGTAGTCCTGATGATCAGCAATTCAGACCCACCAGTTGCTCTGGGGAAGAAGGATATGGAAGCCTGCTTCCATAAAGATTCACAGCCTTGGAAGCCTGATGGAACAATTCTACTCTGTCCTATGGGGCCACTATGAGTCAGAATTGACTAAAAAGAAACCAGCTACCCCATGGAAATTCCATACAAATTAAAAGAAAGAGGAGAGTCCGAAGGGATGCTTTCTCTTTGTGGGCATGCTGCTAAAGTATATGCTCTATGAGAATAAGACCTCGATGCTTCTGATAAATGAGTGAAAAGATGGATAACTGGATTCATGCATCATGGGCCATGTATTCAGAAGCATTGTACTATACCTGTTCTGTGTCCAGAACTGGGCTAGAGAAACAAAACCAGTGACATTCATGCATGAGAAAGAGTTTTAATAGAACAAAATGTTCTTGCATTGAGGGAGTACTGGCATTCCATGATATCCACCTTCCCAACATGATTGCTAAAGACAAATGGGTGCATAAGCAAATATGGAGAAGAAAGCTGATGGTGCCCAGCTATCAAAAGATATAGCATATGGGGTCTTAAAGGCTTGAAGGTAGACAAGCAGCCATCTAGCTCAGAAGCAACAAAACCCACATGGAAGAAGTACACCAGCCTATGTGATCATGAGGTGTCAAAGGGATCCAGTATCAGGCATCAAAGAACAAAAAATCTTATCATTGTGAATGAGGGGAAGGGGGTGCAGATTGGGGACCCAAAGCCCATCTGTAGGCAACTGGACATCGCCTCACAGAAGAGTCTTTGGGAGGAGACGAGCCAGTCAGGGTGCAGTGTAGCAACAATGAAACATACAATTTTCCTCTAATTCTTCAATGCTTCCTCGCCAACTCCCCTCCCTCCATTATCATGATCCCAATTCTACTTTATAAATCCGGCTAGACCAGAGGATGTACACTGGTACAGATAGGAACTGGAAACACAGGGAATCCAGGACAGATGATCCCTTTAGGACCAGTGGTGAGAGTGGCAATACCAAGAGGGTGGAGGGAAGGTCGTGTAGAAAGGGGAAACCAATTACAAGGATCTGCATGTGGCCTCCTCCCTGGGGGACGGACAGCAGAAAAGTGGGTGAAGGGAGACATTGTAACACATGACAAAATAATATAATTTATAAATTATCAAGGGTTCTTGAGGGAGGAGGGGCTGGGAGGGAGGGGAAACATGAGGAGCTGATACCAAGGGCTCAAGTAGAAAGCAAATGTTTTGAGAATGATGAGGGCAACAAATGTATAAATGTTCTTGACACAATGGATGTATGTATATATGGATTGTGATAAGAATTGTAAGAGCCGCCAATAAAATGATTTTTTAATTAAGAAAGAGCTTTAAAAAAGAAAGAAAGAGCTTGATATCAAGAAGTAATTATGTCTCAAGAAGGCATCCCAACCTAATCACGGATTTAAAAATAGCACCAAAATCACTGCCATTAAATTAAATCAATGCTGACTCATAGCGACCCCCTGTGGGTTTCTGAGACTGCAGCTGTTTATGGAACTAGAAAGTCCAGTCTTTCTCCCTTGAGGCTGCTATTGGTTTCTAACTGCCAAACATGCAGATCACAGTCCAAGAACTAGTGACCACTACACCTCTCAGACTTCAGCCCAGTCAAATTCAAGTCCATAAGTCTGATGCTAGTCCGAAAGTCCCTCTTCAGACCCATGTAGCCCCATGCCAGTAACACAGAATGATGAACCAGGGATCAGAAAGGTCACAGGCCAGTGAGTGCCGGGTCTTGTGTATCCAGTCAGTGGAAACATGGCAAGCTGCCTCCAGGTCTCAGGGTGGCAGCAGAGTCCCAGCCAGCAGGAAGATGAAGTGAAAGAGAGACAGAGGTTCCCACAGCCACTCACTCTCAGACAAAAGACCACACCCCCAAGGTGTCATCAAGCTATTACTTGATTGACAGACTTGGCTCCACTCCTATCCCGGAGTATCTCGTTGACATAAAATCATCCAGCTACTGCAGGGCGCTTTATGATCTGGCAGCATTTCCTGCCCTCACTCGTCCATTCCCATTCCCCTCCACACTCCTGATGCCCTAGCCACGAAAAGAAGATTCCTAGCATGAGCAGACGTTTAGCATGCTTTGGGCATAATGAAGAGAGGTGAAATACAAAGGTCATATGGGCAATGTGAAAAACACAGTCGTGGAGATGGGTAAAGAGACATTAAAGAGAGCTTACAGCCCTGGGATGAAGGGCTCGGTCTTTATCCTCTACGAAAAGGTGGACAGGATAACATTTTGTAATTTAAATAATTTCTATCCCGTAGGGCTGTCCTGCAAGGCATGGCAGTCTTGTAAAGGAAGAGCATTTACTTCAGAAGCCTGCTTTCCTAGAAGTTGAAAATTCTCATTTTGGTCTGACTTTTGGTAAACTGAGGACCAGCCCCTTTTGGTGTTTTTGTCACCATCTTGTCCCTTCCTCTACCCTAAAGTTTAGACCTCTAATCATGCGGTTATCTCACCTACCTGGTGTTAGGTGGGGTTGACTACAGAAACAAATCCAGAGACACTCATATATTCGTATGTATAAAAAAGAGCTTAATATCACTAAGTAACCATGCATCAATAAAACATCCCAGCCCAGTCCAACTCAAGTCCATTAGTCCTTCTTCGAACTCATGCAGCCACATGCAATGATGCGGAATGCAGGAAGATCACAGGCCAGTGGAGGCAGAGTTGTGAGTATCCAGTGGTGATGGCCACATCACAGCGCTGGCAGATGTCTCAGTGTAGCTCATCGGCAGGAAGGTGGCAGGGAGAGGGGGAGAGAGGGTCCAGCTGCCAGAGAGCCATGTATCTGGGTGGCACCTCCAAAGGAGGTCATCAAGCTGTGACCTGATTGACGGGCTAAACTCCACCCATATTTCTTCACGTTGGCACACACACATGCACACACAAACCCTATCACGTTCCTGTTTCCTTAGCTCTCTCAACTCTGGGGTAAAGAGCCACATGGAAGGGCAAAGGAGTTGATCATGAGCTCCAGTGCCCAGTTATGAGCCCAGCCATTCCAGATTGAACACACTAAGCATCATGTTTTCTCAAACGTTGGGTGGGCATCCATGGATATGCACAGCAGTCAGCTCTTCGTTGTCAGTGGAGACAAGACAATCCTGATCTTTCCTAAGGGAAGCCATTTCCTCGTGGGATCAGCTCCACTAGTCCTAAGTAAGAAGAAGCTCCAAGCAACAGACTGCTCACAGGTGGATTCGGTGTGGACTCCAAAGTAACAAGGATTCTATACACACGCCTACACACCCACACATCCTTCCTTTCCTCTTTGTACCTCCCCAGCTGCTTCTGTTGCAATTCACACAGTCATTCTCACAAGTTGCAGGAAATTCTTCATTGAAATCTCTCTCTTTGCCACACCTTTTCCCATATTCCTGTTTGTCTCCCAAGCAGATATGTGGAATAGTAGGTATGTGGAGTAGAGAACTAGGCAAGCATTTGCCCTCAGTGTTTAATGTCAGAGATTAGGTCAGAATCTTGATTACATAGAGTGGTCCATGGGCTAAAGAGCTTGTTAGAAATGCAGAATCTTGGGTCCCACCCTACGCCTTCTGAATCAGAATCTTCTCTTTAACAGTACTGTTTTTAGGGACCCCATGACACCCTTATTATCCAGAAAAAAATTAATCCAGGCTTTTTAAGACTTCTTATGAGACAAGAATCTTTTTCTGTCAGACCTAGGGTGCTCTGCCAATGAGACCTCCATAGGATCATGTGGGCAGAGTTTAATCAACTTGACTCTTTTCTGGAGGGCAATTGAGATAAAATACTTTCTTTGGCCGGCATCCCATCTCTCTTCCTCCCTGGTGACCGGACCAGCATGGTGCCACTTGAGCTAGTTCTTTGCCTCAATGGTGTGCTAAACAACCTGCAAGCCGAGCCAACCCGTGGATCATGTAGCTAGAGCTTGAGGCTCCTTCAAGACCTGCTTTGCTGTGCTGCTGATGCACACATCTCTTGAGTTCACGATCCCATGGGGCCTGCTGTGATAAGCTCCTGGCTACTGACTGTTGCTCCCCTACCGTGCCTGTCTTGACTGAGGGCAGATTCTGCTTTCTGCTTCCTTGACCTTGGACTAGCAGCCTGAGTGGGTTGAAAGACCTTCAGTATTTTAACTATTCCATAAAAGTGAATTGAACGGAGCCCTCTGTACTGCTGTGTGGACTAATTAATTAGTTGTTATATTCCTTTTCATTAGATAAACTTCTCCATATAGATATATTTATATATTTATACAATCACCAGTGTCCTGGTTTTGTTTCTCTAGAGAGCCCTGCCTAACACAGGTGACATGAGAAGGATTGTAAGTGTAGGGTGTGCTTGCGTGGGGCTTTTCTGCCCAGTCTTACAGAGCCCCAAACCTAGAAGGTGGTGAGACAAGAATGTCTGGCCTCCAACTAGGGAGATAAAAAGAGTAAAAGAAGAATTTAACACAGAAAGGAGGCTTCAGAAAGCCCTTAGGAAAAAGGCTAACAGCTCTAACACCAGCTAGATCCTGCAGCCCTGGTCAAGAAAGTCTTGAAAGCATTAGCTGGCCTGGAAGGGTGAGGATAATTCTTGATCTGTTCAAGAGCCCGAAAGTAGGAATCAGGAGGGAAAAGGTCATTACATTAGAGGCCTAACCTGTACTTAGAGATGATCTCTAGCATGAACTGCCCAAAAGATTAAGAAGCCACCTATTCACTGCATGATTGAGAAGACATCTACCTCTGACCTGCTTGGGCTGCCTGAATTTCAATGAGATAATTCGGTGGTTCCTCTGTGTGTGCTCCTTGGGAATGGCAGGGAGAGCCTGCTTGTAGGAAATAATCTACAGGAGAAGCAGGGCAGGTACGAAACTCCCAGACCTGCTGCTTCCTGGTAGGGCGCCTGCATGAGTTACTGGAACTTACTGAGCATCTGTTTGTTCATCTTCAAACAGAAGTAACAATAGCTGTATTTCACAGTCCAAAGAGGGTTACAGTAAGAGTTTCACCCGTGGCATTGGACACAAACTAAAGGTATATGCCATCTTCAATTTCTCCTTTCTTTGTAGACAGTAAAACTCACAAGGTCTCTGGTGGCCGACTGGTTACACAGGTCAGTGGTTTGAAACCACTGGCCACTCTGAAACAGAAAGACACGGCTTTCTACTTGTGTAATGAGCTACAGTCTCAGAAACCCACAGGAGCAGTTCCGCCCCATCCTTTCGGGCTGGAGCCCTCGTCTGGGACTCGATGGTAGTGAGGGTTTTTTGTTCCCCTTCAGTATAGTTTCCACCCATCAGCGAATACCTGCTGTTTCCTCCCCTTTCATCAGGAAAGAGCTCAGACAGGAAAGAATGGCTTTCCTTTGTTTGTTTTTTGAGAGGGATCCAAACAATCCCTGGGAAAATTCCTTGGGAAAATTCCATGATCCCTTTGCTTGTTTTAACTTTTCAGTGCGGCTCAGGTGAAGAGAGTAGATCACAGCTCATTTCCCAGTCTCCAGGGCACCGGCACCTATCTCCCCGCCTCCCTGGGTCACCTGTGTCCAGCCTTCCTCCTTTCCTGACCTCTGCCCTTTGTCCTTCGGAAACGCTGTCCTTCTGTGTGAGAGCATTGATTCTTTTAACTCAGAGAGCAGCCACTGTCTGGGTCCACCACTTCCTAACCAACCAGTAAGTCTGGTTTCTGTCCTGATTTCGGGTTTGGTTCCACATTTCCTCCCATTTATCCCGGAGCTTCTAATGCGACCCTTCTCAGAGCAGTTGCATGTCCTTCCGTGTTCGTAGCACCCCAGGACCAGAAGCCAGACAGATGAACACCAGGTGCTTCCTGGTCCCTTCGGGGTTGTTTGGGGGGTGGGGGGGACCTCCTGGGAGACCTCCTTTGGACAGTGGCACAGCCAGGCCCTAACTGGAAGCACTGTCCCCTCTGGCAACTCCCTCAGCGCAGGGCTCAGAGGAGAGTGGGGACGGGTCCCCGAGCCTCTGAGAGCTTTGCTGGGGGTCGGGGCAGCCACTTAGATGGTCTGGCTCCAGGACCTTCAGTTACAGTAAGAGGTGGAAGGAGGATTAGGGAGATGGCACTGTAAGCAAGCAGGGTGGGTTCATGCATGACACTGCAGGCTCCTTACGACATGCTAGACGTTGACTTTTAGTCTGTCCACAAATCCCAACTGAGGGTCTCCTTATGCCAGTCACTGGGGCAGAGGGAGAGGCAAGTTCCCTGCCCTCGTGGAGCTTGCCTTCCACTGTGGACACACTGGAAACAAAACCACGCAACCAGCAAGCTAACTTCAGGCTGTGCGGAGTGCCTGAAGCAAACCAGCAGAGCGAGCTGATGGGAAGTCGCAGTGGTGGGAGAGGTGAGCGCCAGGCAGGGTGGCCAGGTAGGGAAGGGCTCTCTGAAGAAGTACTGTTTATGCTGGGACTCAAAGGATGACAGCAAGCAGGGACGTGGGCAGAGAGCACCCCAGACAGAGGGCAAGGGCACTGAAAGGGGATGCGCTGAGCGGGAAAGGACTTGAGTTGAGGAGCAGAGAGAGCCGTGTCGTGGACTCGCTGGTAAGGGAAGATGGGGTGAATGAAGTAGAGGGGCAGCAGGAGCTGGCTCATGTAAGATCCTCTAGGCATGGTGAAGGCTTTGTGTTTGTTCTAGTTTAAGGGTGTGTGTGTGTGTGTGTGTGTGTGTGTGTGTGTGTGTGTGTGTGTGTGAAAATCCCCAATAAAATTTTAAAAAATAAAAAGATAGTACCCAAGTTTGGCTATGCAGTGCTTTCCCCAACAAAAACATTAGTGGGGAAATCCTCCAACCTGCCACCCCCACTCTTTCTACTCTCCACCCATGCTCCAGCTTGCCAACCTGTTTCTGCTGTTGCTACTTTGAGTCTGCCCTCTGTCATCCACTAGGATGCTTCTGGCTTCACTTGCGCAGTTTATTTGTTCTTTTGAAAAAAGAAGGCGGGGGGCTATGTTGTATGAGACACAAGGTCTCATGCAGAGCCCAGAGCTTGTTGCTGACAGGGCCATAAAGCCACATATTGAGAGAATGTCGGTGTTGTTCTTGGGTGTTACGCCTCCTAGCTCCTGTAAGAACTCGCTTGGAATCTTTCATCCTCTTTTCTCTAAACCTTTTTTGGCCTGACTTCTGTTTCCATACTGTGCCCCATCTTGAGTCTCCAGTTCTATTTGTTGACTTCCCCTATTTTCTGATTAAAACTAGAGACGATGATTTTCCATTCATTATTTTACCTTAGACCTGTCAAACTGGGATTACTATTGCTTACTCACATTATTATGATGCTGTTGTTTGGGGGTGCTGCCACATTGATTCTGACTTATGTTGCCCCCATGTGGCCAAGTAGAAACTGACCCCTAGTATTTCATTGACTGTAGACTTTCTTCACAGAGCATTTCACCAAGACTTCCACCCACAGGATTGGAACCAGCAAACTTTTGTTTAGCTGCTGAACTCTCACCAGGCTTCCTTTGCTAGGTATGAAATACTTTTCTAGGTGGCATGGGAGTCCTGGTGGCACTGTGGGTTGGGCATTGGGCTGCTAACTGCAAAGCTGCTGGTTCAAACTCACAAGCCACTGTGTGGAAAAGATGATCCTATCTGTTCCCAGCAAGAGTCCTGGAAACCCAGGGGGACAGTTCTACCCTGTCCTCTAGTGTCACTATGAGTTGGAATTGACTTAATGGCAGTGGATAGGTGACATGTACCCTGCCACATGCTGACGTGCATGATCTCATTTAAGAACATTAGGATATAAACAAAAACTCATTGCCATTAAGTTGATGTCGCTTCATAGCAACCTTATGGAACAGGGTAGAACTCACCCTAGTGGGTTTCTGAGACTGCTACTCTTCCTGGGAGTAGAAAGCCCTTCTTTCTCACATAGAGAAACGGGTGGTTTTGAACTGCTTACCTTTCCGACCGAAGCCCAACGTGTAACCTCAATACCACCAGGGCGCCACGTATTAGGATATAGAATTATTAATCACATTTTATCATTGAGACTTAGAGAGCTTTATCAAGTCCTCTAAAGTCGCACAGCTATGCGAAGAGTGCAGACAGGATTTGGGCCCAGGTTGCCTGTCCCCATCAACAGTGGCACCCACTGCCAAGGGCCCTGCTCTGGGGGAAGGGAAGCACAGGTCTGTGGTCTTTCATAGGCTTTCTCTGGATGTTCTAGTTCTGCTGCAGATGGGGTGGGTATGGAAAGTGATGAGGTTTAGAGTTTGGGTTTTCCCAGGTGGTGGGGTGGCAGGGCAGGGGTGTCTTGCTATGGCAACCACTGTAGGAACAGTGGTCACACATCTGTGTCTGTGGGAACCAGTGTGGTCCATGGTCCAGGAGAGCTCTGTAGAAAGTGACCGGGGGAAGTTCGGGAGAGCAGAGAGATGGTTGTAAATCAGCATGTAAAGAAATTCCCATTTTAGGATAAAGAATAAAGGGAGGATCTGAAGGCCTCAGTCTCCTCGCAGAAGGCAGGCATGAAGATACTAGACTCAGAAAAGGCACGTACCCACGGTAACTGAACAGGGTACCTGCAGGGCCCAGGGGAGACTCAGCCCCACGCCCACTCCCTCCATCAGTGTCCAAAGCTCCAGGGAGAGGCTTGATCACCTAGTCCTGAAACATCCTTCTTGTAATGGACTAAAGCTGAGAGAGGCCCAGTCCACTTCTATTTTTAAAGTTCCCCCATAATATTGAAAGAAGAAAGGAAGAGGTTATTAAAATTGCTTCATATTTAAGCATATTAACAAAACAACAGTTGTAGCATAAAAACAGGATTGTGTCACCAGCTAATTGCATGACTGTTAAGCGACTCATAATTGAGAGCTTCCTGGAAAGAGTGTGATCCAGCCAGTATAACCCTGGAATTGCAGAAGCTAAACAGGAGTGCATCCTCAGTAGGTTGTTTTGTTTTTCTTGAAAAGAATGTATTCACATTCCATCTCAAAAGAATAGAAGTTGTTTTCCAGAAAGAACTGGCGAAGGAAGATATTCCAGGAAATAGCAACAAATAAAACGGAGATGATATTAGGTGCCACTGGGTGGGTCCGTTCTGACTCTCAGAGACCCCGTGTCCAACAAAATAAAACACCATCCTGGCCTGGGCCATTCTCACCCTGGTTGTTATGTTTGAACCCATTGGGGAAACCACTGTGTCAATGCATCTCATCAGGGACTGCCTTCTTTTATCGATGCCCCTCTACTTTCCCAACCTTGAGGCCTTCTCCAAAGTATGTGATGTCAAAAATACATGAGACTTAAGTCTCACCATCCTTGTCTCTAAGGAACATTCTGGCTGTCCTTCTTGCTAGTCCATGGTGCCTTCAATAATCTTCACCAACACCATAAGTCAAATGTTTCCATTCTTCTTCAGTCTTCCTTCTTCAGTGTCCAATTCTCACATGCATATGAGGCAATTGAAAATACAATGGCTTGGGTTATTAAACCTCAAACTAATCTCCTTGCTTTCAACACTGTAAAAAGGTCTTGCGCAGCAGATTACCCGGTGCAATGCATCCTTTGATGATGTCTTGACTGCTGCTTCAGTGAACGTTGAGTGTGGATCCAAGCAGGATGAAGTCCTAGACAACTTTACTCTTTCTCTGTTCATCATGATATTAACTAATACTCCAGTGGTGGGGGGTTTGGTCTTCTTGACATCGAGTTGTAATCTATCTTGAAGGCCGCTACGTTTGATCTTCATCAGCAAGTGCTTCAAGTCCTCCTCACTTTCAGCAGGAAAAATGGTGTTATCTGATTTTATCTCAGGTTGTTAATAAGCCTTTCTTCAATCCTGATACCATATTCTCCATCATATCACCAGCTTCTCTGACGATTTGCTCAGCATACAGATTTAATAAGTATAGTGAGAGGATACAACCTTGACGGACACCTTTTTTGGTGTTAAACCATGAAATCTTTCCCTGTTCTGTTCACACACTGCCTCTTGATCTATGTACAGGTCCCTTAGGAACACAATGAGATGTTCTGGAATTCCCATCCTTTTGAAGACTACCACCAATTTGTATTCACACAGTTGAATGCCTTGGCCTGGTCAATGAAGCACAAGTAAACATCTTTCTAATATTCTCTGCTTTCAGCCAAGATCCGTCTCACATCACCAATGACAACCCTTGTTCCATGTCCTCTTCTGAATTCGCCCTGAACCTCTCACAGCTCCCTGTCGATATACTGCTGAAACCGTTGTTGGATGCTCTTCGGCAAAATTCTGCTTGCACGTGCCATCAATGATATTGTTCTATAATTGGAGCATCCTGTTGCATGACCTTCTCTGGAACGAGTACAGATATGGATCTCTTCCAGTCAGTTGACCAAGCAGCTGTCTTCCAAATTTCTTGGCATAGATGAGCGAGCACTTCCAGTGCTTCATCAGCTTGTAAAATCACTTGACACGGTATCCCATCCATTGCTGGAGCCATGTTTTTAGCTAATGCCCTCGTGCAGCGTAACCTCCTTCAGTACCACTGGTTCGTATTCTTTGCCACCGATTGAAGTGGTTCAATGTCTGCTCGTTCTCTTTGGTACCGTGACTCTGGGTGTCTTCCCATCTTCTTTGGATGATTCCTGCATCATCCAGTATTTTGTCCACAGAATCTTTCGATAGTGCAACTCGAGGCTTGAATTTTTTTTCTGTAGTTCTTTCCGTTTAAGATATGTTGAATGTCTTCCACTTTTTTGGTTTTCTAACTCTTAGATCTTTGCACATTTCATTGTAATATTTGACTTTGTCTTCTAGAGTTACCCTTTGGCATTTTCTGTTCAGCTCTTTGACTTCATCATTCCTTCCATTTGCCTTAGCTACTCTAAGATTAAGAGCAAGGTTCAGAATCTCTTCTGACATCCACTTTGACTTTTTTCTTTCTTTTCTGTTGTTTAATGACCTTTGCTGTGGGTGTGATGTCCTTGGTGTCCTCCCACAGCTTGTCACAACTGCTCTTACTAGTGTTCGATACATTATATCTGTTCTGGACATCTTCTCAAGATGCAGGTGGAATAGACTCTAAGTCACATTTTGGCTCTTGTGGACTTGTTTTAATTTTCTTTAGCTTCAACATGAACTTACATAGGAGCAACTGATGGTCTGTTCCACCATTGGCCTCTGACCTCGTTTCAGGTGGAACTAGCAAGCTCCTCCATCATCTCTTCACCCAGATGCAGTCAGTTTGGTTTGTGTGTGTTGCATATGGCGAAGTCCACGTGTACCGTCACTTTATGTTGCTAAAAAAAGGTATCTGCTATGAAGAAGTCGTTGGTCTTTCAAAACTCTGCCATGAGGTCTCCAGCTTCACTTCTGTCACCAAGACTGTATTTCCCAACTGCTGTCCCTTCCTCTATGTTCCCAACCTTTGCATTCCAATGGCCAATAATTATCAGTGCCTTTTGATTGCATGGTTGATCGATTTCAGACTAAAACATTGTATAATTCTTTCTTTTCAGAATCACCATCTTTAGTGGTTGGTGCACAAATTTGAATGGTAATTGTATTGATTGGATTTCCTTGAACAGGGGATAAACATTATCCTATCACAGACAGCATTGTACTTTAAGACGGATCTTGAAATGGCCTTATTCATGATGAATGTAACCTGATTCCTCATGATTGAGTTTTTCCTGCCCTAGTAAACCACATGATTTTCTGATTCCGCGTGGTCAATAGCAGTCTATTTCAGCTCACTGTGTCTCGAATAATGATCTGTGTGCGTTCCATTAAATTTGAATGGCTTCTAATTTTCCCATCTTCATACTTTATACATTCCAAGTCCTAATTATTAATTGGTGTATGCAGCTGTTTCTTCTCATTGTGAGTCCTGCCCCATCAACAGATGTAAGTCTGGAAGGCCTTACTCCTGCAGGCTTTAGCACATCAACATCTTTATGATCAACTCTGCTCTGAGCAAGCACATCTTCCTCAGTCATACCGAAGGGTTCATCTTCTAGCACCTTCTCTGACAATTCTCTGCTCCTGTTCATTAGGTCTTCAGAACCTCTCAATGTTTCAATGCTATCCATTGGGTTTTCAGTGGCTACAATATTTCTTCTTTGTAGTCCATGTTTAGTCTGGAAGCTCTGCTGAACCCTGTTCACTTTGGGTGGCCCTGCTGGTGTTTGAAATTCTAGTGACAGAGCATCACAACAACACACAAGCCACCACAGTATGAGGAACTGACAGACAAATGGTAGGAAATAAAGAAACTAAAAAAAATAAAAGCCCACAAACAAAAGGCTGGTGCTTTCCTAAAAAATAAATAGTTTGGAAATGTAGAAATTGCTGATATCCTAGAGCAAGATTTAGGAAGGCCTTCCATGTCTTCCCGGATGATTGTATGATTGTACAAGTGTCTTCTTTTGTTTTTAGGTGTGGAGTTTTTCTCTTTGGAGCATTTGCTCACAGCAGTTTTTAAAAATGTTTTATTGGTGTGTATAGTACACATACCCTATAATTTAGTAGTTCCATCATATTAAGAGTATCACCACTAACAACTTCAGGTCTTTTTCTTCTTTCTCACACTCATTGTGGTTAGCGCCTCACTCCCCTGCCCTCAACCTCCCCTGCCATGCCATTAGGTAATTATTTATCAGTTACTGTCTCTATTTACCTATTCTGAATTTCATATTCAGAAAATCATACCAAAGAAAAACAAGAAATAAACAGATACACACACAAACCAACAATAATGACCAGCCAAAACAGAGAAAAACCTCAACCAAAAATAAAGTAAAACATATTAAACCCTGTAGTTTTTGAGGCCCACTGAAAGCTACCTGGAGGAGCCCTGGTGGTGTAGTGGCTACGAGTTGGGCTGTGATCCCATGGTCAGCAGTTCGAAACCACCAGCAGCTCCAAAGGAGAAAGACTGCCTTAAACAGTTAACAGTCTCAGAAACCCACGGGGGTCTCTGGGAATCAGCGTTGGCTCAATGCCCGGGAGGTTGGTTTTGGTAAGCTACCTGAATGTGAGACTCGGCCCGATGATCCTCCTGGCTACCCTGTGCTGGTCACTACCATGGATGAGGGACGTTCTGGTGTTTCCAGTGGAGACTCCACCGGTCTACCTGTAGCCCCTCCAACTGCCCTCCTGCTCTGCCCTTTCTATAAAATACAGCTCTGAGATGACATCAGCAGACTTTCTAAAGTGTGGAAATCCTCCAAGGAAGGGTAAGGGCATGTGCAGCGTGAGAAACCACAGTACCTGACCCTTTAGGTGGATGTTATTTTATGACTCTTTCAACCACTCTGCGATGGTATAGACATTATTGGTCCCACTGGCATATTAGTCCAATTATTTGTTCAAGGCCCCACAGAAGATCCAGGATTAGAAGCCAGAGTCTGTAGCTGCTAAGCCTGTGGTCTTTCCAAGCGTTGGAGTAAGACCACACCCTGAAGCTATACATAGCCCTGGAGGAGCCCAGGCTGAGAGGGTGGGGGGTGGGGGTGGGCAGGGACCATCAAGGGCAGCCGTGACCCTCCAGGCCCATCTGGTGCTGGGCAAACTTTGACCTTTCTGTATCTTTTCACCGGTTCCTTCTCTTCCCAAGTCTCCTCCTGGCTGGCTTGCCCTCCTTCTGCTCCCTGCTTATGATACTTATTTTTCCATTCACAGCAAAACAGTTCACATCAAGGTAATTGATGATGAGGCGTATGAGAAAAACAAGAATTACTTCATTGAGATGATGGGCCCCCGCATGGTGGATATGAGTTTTCAGAAAGGTGTAGTACCCTGTCCTCCACACTAACGTGAACCTTTCCTCTTCCAAGCCTTTCTTTCTCCCACTGTCTGTCTCTGACTGTTCGTTTCACCTACGTCTCTAGTTTCCTTTCCTTTGTTCCTCCTCTTATTCCTTATTCTCCTTTGTTCTTTCCTCTCTCTTTCCATTTCTATTTCCTCACTCTGCTCCCTAATCTATCCTAACAGCTGCCAGCCTGTCACATGGTACTGATAAGAGAGATGCTATGAGCCAATGGTCAATTTATGGGAAGGGGAAATGGGTAGAGATGAGGGAGGGGAGAGAGAGAGACACACACACACACACACACACACACACACACCAGCCAAAGACCTGATAACATTGCTTTTGAGACCCTCTGCTTCTCATGAATGGCTTTGCATTCAGCAAAGAAAGGGGCCAGAAAGCACGAAACAGGCAGGAGGCGGTACTGGGAAACGGACACGGTGGGTTCTTGGTACAAACTTCCATAAGCAGTTACTCTCAGGGCTAAGTTTATATTTCCTATAAATTGATAACCAATGTTTGCGTTTCGGTTCTATTCTTAGTTCATCCCACTGCCCCAAACAGGCCTTAGGAGTCAGTCATCTAACCTGCCCCACCTGTGCTAGCAAGGCACAACTCTCCACTGGACATTGATGGAGTTGAAAGTACAGGTTTGAGTTTCAGGTCTAGATTAAAGACCCATCTGTGTTGCCCCCCAGCTTCCCCCATGAAGAACATAGACTGAGAGTAAGACTAGTGGGAAAGAGGAATCTGACCTGCGTGGAACTGTCTTTGAAAAAGTCCCTGGGATGTCTCAGAGCCTTGGCCTTAAGTAAGTAGCAAGTCAGGAGAACTTCCCTTTCAGTCTGGCCGGGTGTGGGAGGGGTCGGAGGGCCCGACCCATCAATCATGTTCCTTCAGGCACCCATCCCCATTCAGTTGTCTTCACAGCAGGAAAATAAGGCAGGTACACACCTCCGATAGAGTCCAGGACTCTGGATCCAGGGTCTGGAGAGAAAAGTTTTGGAGACTGCTTCTTGACAGCCAGTAGGCTTTGACTTTTGTCCACCGAGCCAAGCAAACAGACAGGAACCCAAAGCGGGAGAGGCAAAAATGTAACAGAGCATGCTGTTGTAAAAGACATGCACACACTCCCATACACACATCCTGTGCACAGCAGATCCGGTGGCCAGGGAATCATCTCTCTTTAGTCAATCACGTTACAGACAGCAAAGCCAAGCCCCTCTCTAGAATATAAGAGGGAAGATGCGAGGCATCAAAGTAGACACGCTAGGCTTTCACGTTACCCTTCAGAGAACATTTAGGGCCCAGGCCAAGGAAGCATCTCTAAAATGTGATCACGTTTCCCTAGTGGGACCCGCTGGTCACCGTTGTGTTCCATGAAGCACAAGGAGAATCAGTCCAGGTAGCCCCTTCTCCACGTGGCCATGACCTGAGCCAGCCAGGTGCCAGTCTTTGGAGAGCAGCAATTTTCAGTGAAACTTGGCTTCCTGCGACAGGACTTGGTTTAAAGACACTTTGCTTGGGGGAGGTGTGCAGTAAATGGAAACAGAAACCTCTATCACCTTGTCCCTCAGACTCTTAATAATCACCAGTATCTAAGGAAGCCAGGCTCAGGACCCCTGATAAAAGCAAGGAGGAGATTTTCAATTTGATTTACATCATTTGGTTCACTTTTTTCCCAGGCACGCATCAGCTGCAAATATTAAAGGATACTTATATCATATTGTGGTTAATATATATTTATTTCACTTCCCACAACAGATGCCCAATTAGATAAAGGCTAAGAAAGATATTAGAATCCTGCCTTCTTTTTTCTCTCTGTCTCTCTCTCTGGTTTCTCTCCCTCATACATTTAAAATGCCTTACAGTGATTTTCTTTATGAGACTCATAGGGGAGGGGATATGGACACAGGAGGGGAAACAGAGCTTGGGATCTGTTGACTACATTCTGCTGTGGAAGGGTCCCGAGTCCTTCCCAATGGACCAGTAATTTACCTGCGGCCCAAAGACTTGCCACTGCTACCATGTGACGCCCAATGGAATGTGCTGCCCAGCCCACGTCTACTAACCATCAGCAGGATCTAAAACAACTCCTCCCCACCATCACCCATCCCCTTCTTCCTTCCTGCCCATTCCCTCCCTGTCCTCCTGGCTCCCTGACTTTGCCCCCACCTTTCTTTGCCTCCTGGATCCCTTTCCCTGTCATAACAACAGCCAAGACCAAGGAGACAAGGAAAGCTAAGACCTTTTTTTTTAATGTAAGAGCAACACAATCCACCATAGTCCTGTCAGAAGTCACCGCGGCAGGACTGGGGTGCATGTGTCCAGAGTGATGGGAAATGGTTGGAAAGGCTGCGCTCCAGGTGACCCACCGACTGACCGACCCACCCAGTCGACACACTCTCTCTCTTGTTGTCCCTACAGGAAAGCCCTAAGGGTTAATATAGTAGATGAGGAGGAATACGAAAGGCAAGAGAATTTCTTCATTGTCCTTGGTGAACCGAAATGGATGGAACGTGGAATATCAGGTGTGAGATTCTTTAAAAAAAAAAAAGAAAAGAAAAAATTTTTTTAATCAAACTGAAAAGCAATCGAAAAAGAAAAAAGGAACTATATATATTTTTATCTGTCCCCTTTTTCTTCCCTTCTCCTTTCTCCTTTTGACTAGCAGACTTTAATTCTTTTCCCTCCTGTATTCTCGCTCTCACCCTGTTTCGGTATCATCTCTGCCTTCTTAGCCTCAGCTTCATCCCAGTCCTCCTCTCCCACCTTCTGGGCGGTGCTGCGGCCTCAATACCCCATTACCTTGAGGACTTAAGTCCTGTATTTTGCTCCAATTGTCACTGCCCCTGCACTTTCCCCTTGCCCCACCTCCCGTAAGCCATGTAGGAAAGGCTCCTTGGTGGGTGGGGAGGAGAGGACCAAGAAAGGAATGTGGTGTGGTGCATGCCTGTGCCCCTCCCCTGCCTTCTTCCCCTCCCAGCCCTTCCCTCTGGAGCCTGGGTTGAATTCTGGCGGGAGGGGAGGTCTGGGCTGGGGTGTGAGCCCCTATTGCAGTGATGCCTGAACGTTTCCTGCTGTGTTCCCAACTTCCACTGAGTGCTTGCCAGGCTAGCTCCTTGCAGAGCAGCTCATAGACCTCTCTGTGGAGGTAAGTGTCTCACCTGGGTCTTTCACAGTTGGGTAGACTACGTCCTGGGAAAGTATCCCAATTGGCAGGGGCCCTTGAGAGAGCTGGCTTCTGAGAGAGGCGTGCAATCTAGAATCCTGCGGTATTCGACCACCCCCTTGGCGTTTCGCCCATCCCATGCTCCCCTTGTTTGAGCACCAAGGCCGGTAAGTTGTTCACGCAACGCTGTGAAAATGCAACCTGTGGAGAGGACATTGATAGTGTACAGACGGAAAGAAATCGTTCCAGCTACAGAGAGCTTCCAAATTCGTGGGCTCTGGAAGATGGCTGGCATTGGATAGGGTCAACGTTGTATGTGGGAGTTCTCCAGCAGGGACAGGCCCTCTCAGTGGTCTAGTTGGGGCTCTTTCCTAAAAGACACAGGTGTTGGACACTCTCTGGAACCTGCCTATGTGTGGCATCCCCCGAGAGCATACTGCCCAGATCCCAAGATAGCCCGCAACCCGCACCTGACAAGTGGCCTCGCCATCTCCTTCCCCCCGATGGGTGTCTTGGAAGACCTGCCAGGGGTTCCTCCTAAGAAGCCGATTGCATTGTAGTCAGGACCTGGAAGGACAAACTTCTTCCCCCCAAGCAAGTGTCTGAACGTCACAACTTGGGAATTGCGTGAAGAATAGGTGTCGGACTGGAAAGGAGTACTCTTGGGAAATATCAGCTGGAGGGCATTCCCACCCCCCTTCAAGGGGATACACTGCTGGGGCGTCTCGGGAAACCGAAGCGGTGGACACCACCTTTTTGTCAGCAAGGGATGGTCATGCTGCAAATACTTCCTGTCACGTAACAAGGGGCAGCAGCATCAAGCCTTTTCCTCAAGGGGAGATGTAACAGATGCAGCAGCCACATCCAAAGCCATCTCTGCTCCAGGTTAGTATTCCGTTCTCATTGGCATCTGGGGATTCTCTGCAAAGCTGTTAAGTCCCGGGTCCGCGCTGGCTCGGACACATCTGATGATCTGAAAGCAGAAACCCTCTCCATCTTCCGTTGCTCATCTTTCCCATGAGCACTTAAGAAGATGTACCATCAGTCAACTACCAAAGAGCGTGGGAAGAAAGAGAAAACCCTGCTTCTCAGATTAGATTCCCACCAGTTCCCCTGCTCCTGCCACCAACAATCATCTCAAAAATTGCCTCATTAACTGTGCTGTCTCATCCCTACTTCCCCCGTGCATTTACTCAGCATCTTCGGGATTGGTTGAATACAACAGTGACGCAAGGCTTTGGCAAGCCAGCTTTGTCCATTTCCTCCGGGACACTGTAGGATAGACGTTCGTTCAAACACACCAGCCACACTGCACAAGAACGATGAAGCCGTCTTCTACTATAAAGCTTTGCAGTCTCAGAAACCTTGTATATGAGGGTCACTACGAGTCACCATCAACTTGGTGGCCTTGGGCAGTAGAAGTAAATATTAGGTACAAATACAAGCAGCACAGAGAATCATATAAAGTGTCTGCCATGAGTCGGAATCAACTGGGTGGCTACGGCTTGGTTTTTGCTTGGA
Source organism: Tenrec ecaudatus (assembly GCF_050624435.1). Classification (NCBI taxonomy): domain Eukaryota; kingdom Metazoa; phylum Chordata; class Mammalia; order Afrosoricida; family Tenrecidae; genus Tenrec; species Tenrec ecaudatus. The sequence goes on from NC_134543.1 coordinate 34,426,658, forward strand.
TCTGGAAAGGATCGAGAAGCCGTCTGTACTTGTATTGCCTCAACACCCCCTCTTCCAACAACAAGACAGAGAATGACCCAAGCAAAGCCTTGAGCCCTTCAAAGTACCCACCAGAAGCAAATACTAGGGCTCCTCCACGCTCGAGGATCCCTTTATTTCTGCATCGGAATTCTTTGTTCAAGGTGTCCTCTACGCCTTGGTAACATCTAGGCCTAGATGGGGAAGCGAGGGAGCAGGCAAGGATTTTAGCAGGCGGTCTGTGTGATAGGGCCTTAGATCTAGCTGCTCAGTGACCAAGATGCCAGGATCGAAGGACCCACTAGGAACGAGTCAGCTCTATGGCCTCCTTTTCTGTCACCTGAGCCCAGGTGGCATAGTGGGTATGCAAAGTCAGCGGTTTGAAACCACCACCCGCTCCATGGGTAAAAGACAAAGCTTTTTCTTCCTGTAAAAAGCACTAGTAGTGTCAGAAACCACAGAGCAGTTCCATCCTGTCGGACAGGGTCACAAGGAGTCAGAATTGACTCGATCACAGTTTGGGGTTTTCCATCATCTATCGAGTCGTTTTTCAATTACTTTAAGTTCTTCTCATATTTTGGCATTAGACTGTAGGTGAAAGTTTATGGAACCCGATTGTCTAGACTGAGAATCTCATGGAAACCCTACCCAATTTCCAGAATTCCCTGATGTTCTCAGAATGAGAGAGGGAACAATGGAAATTGCTTTTCATGGTCATTCGTGGGAAAGTCTCAGACTCTCAGAGCGGGAGTCTCTGTGCCATCAAAACGACATTTGCACTTTTAAAAGAAATAAAGGAACTGAATTTGAAATGGGAGGTTCTAGACTTGGCCAACAAAACCGACTTCAAAGTCGGGGGTTGTAAGTTCCGGACAAGCTGGGAGAAGGGAAAAAAGAATGGAATAGAAAAGATAGCTGCCCTGGAATCTCGATGCAGATTCGGAAAGTAACACTGTGCATCAGGTTAAGGCTCGTGGAGCCTGGACAGAGGTGCTCAATTCCTCAGGTAGGAATGGAAAGGAAGGAAGCCTCTGTGTTGGCTGTTTCCACACACACAGAGTCGCTCTAATAAGCTGCTCAGGTGTTTCCAGTTCCTCCCTGAGCCTCTGCTGGACTATCTGAGCAGGGAGAAGTGACTCCCACCTGTCCCTGGCAGTCAACACAGGGAAAGTTTAGCGCCAGGAATAATGTCCATGGGGTATTGTGTCTCTCAAAGTTGGCCTAGCTGGATCTCCCCAACCCATCCGTCCTGGATTCCTGGAAACAGTGAGCGTGGTGCAGTTGCATCGGACTGAAAGCCCTCTCTCTGCGCTAGGAGTGGACTGGGTATTCTGAGTGTAAATCAGGCAGTATGGACACTGGAGAAGCGCTCCCCGTGTGGCCTACTGGTGTGCTGGGGTCTCAAGTCCTGGGAGGCCATCGGGGCTCTTCCAAGCGCCCCGTGGAAGGAGCAGAATGAATTCTCTCTCTGGCTCACTGTGTAACTGTCTCAACCAAGTGAAACAACCGATCTATGGAGGCATGTTTTGCCCACCTTGGGAATCTGGGTGCAAGAGACCAGAAAGCATTCAACTCCAAGTTCTGATCGACATGTATCTAGCGGCTCTGAATATCGGGTTATGGATATCAGATAGGAGATGCATTCCTAGAGAATCTTAGAAGACACCATCCACACATACCCTGCCCTCCACAACAGGCTCGATCAGCCAGCAGCCGCACCAGTAAGAGGGCAGCGGATTTCCAGACTGTGTGGATAAAAGCCAAAAGAAGGAGGGGCTGCACAAAACGCCATCCAAGTGTTGATGTGACGTACCACGAGAAAGGTGGCCTTTAGATCTTGGTCGTTAAAGTTATTGGAAATGCAAATTCAAGGGTTAGGTGAAAAATTGGAGCTGAGACAACTCGTGCGGAGGACGTCTTTAACTCTGCCTCCTAGTCTGTCGAGGGGTCCGGCCTTTACCATGTTTCCTGCACACCTTTCAGTGTGGCAGCCTCTCTGGTCCAGAATATCTAGATTACGGCTGTTCCTGCCCTTTTGCGATAACAAGACTACCATCCAGAGATGCAGCACCTGTTGGGATGAAAACCATCTCCATTGAAAATCTGTTAAGTGCAGGCACTGTGTTGAACACTGGGGATCCAGAACCATACGCCGTCATGGCCCCAGACCACCTGAATATATCTATCGAAAAGATGCATATTCCAGGAAAACCTTTTATACAACTTACCTTTTCAGTGAGTGATATAGTTTTTAAAGGAACTGGAACAATGGACAACCTTGTAGCTAGGAAGTCGGGGTGGCCGGGGAAACCTTATGGACACTGGGCAGCTGGCACGGTCCGCTATGAGTTTAGAAATAGAAGACATGGAGTTGGCACTCTTCCTCTCTGGCACGCTAACTAGCAAGTGCTCTGACTGCCACTCAAGCCCCATGGTCTCTTATTCACCCCCGAAAGCCAGCTTCTCTTGTTCTGACCTATGCAGTTGTCATGGCAACTGGATTTTCTCTCCTGCACTACGGAATAGATAGGTTAAGCTGGAAGACCGCAAAGCTCTATCCACTTTGTTCCCAATCCTCAGTCCTCCATCCCTAGCCCTCGGGTCTCAGGGAAGATGTCCACAACCGAGTACTTGCAGGGCAGGGCCTAGGGGCACGGCAGCCTTGCTGGCAACTCACGCCTCTTGCTGCGGACTGTGCATGCTCTGAATGGTGCTGCCTTTTGCATGCAGCTGCATTGCTCTCGACAACTAGGCTCACCGCTTCCTTAAGCTGCCAGCGAGCACGAGGCCTCGGGACACTTCTAAGATGGGCTCTTAATGTTCTCTCCTTTTCTTCCTTCCCCTTGTCTGGTATCCACTTGCAACAGCGCTCCTGTTATCTCCAGGTAAGAGGCATCCAGCTCCCTCTTTAACACTTCCTGCCAGCACCTTTGTGCTGGCTTAAAAACCGATCCAGGTCTTTTGATTGGTTTAATGGGAACTGTGGCTTGAGCGAACCTGACAAAGTCACTTAAAGTCTGGGTTTTGTTTCCCATTTTTAAGTAATCATGAGGAAGTAGACTATTCCTTGAACATGATTTCTTTCAACAGATATGGTAAAGTTATAGCAATTCCTTTCTGGGACAACTAACAAAAATTAAGCCTATCAAACAGATGGTAGATCAAGCTTCTCCTGCATCTGGATTTATTCCCCCGCTCATGTTGTGGAGAACGAAAGGATGAGAGTCAGGGCCGGAATGGACTAATAGAATTGTACTGGGACCTGGAAGAAAGTACTTTGATCTCCAGGCATCACAGAGCTCCTGCGAGAACTTGAAAAGCAATCTTCAAAGAATCTGGAATTTTACTGATTCTAGAGAACTTCTATCTTATCACAGCTAAGAACAAAATCACTAGAATATTGCTTCATTCATCACTGGTCCTAGAAACCATATGTTTTATGAAAAATAAGTCATAGGATGTTATGGTGGGTGGGACAATGTTCTTGCTGGTAATAGACATTTTAGGGAATTCATTTTGAACATATCTTCATGGAGAATCTATGTTCTGTGTAGGACATATACCTGCTTTGGGAGTACAGTTCCCTGTGTGTAATGTAATCATAAACAACAGCCAACTTTGTGAGCAGTTAAGAAATCATGTCCAACGTATTCAGCAAAACTGTAATGGAATGGGCTATCCAAGACCCAATTCATTCAGAATTATCACTGGCCTGTCTTAAAAGCCATCCAAGAGGCCAAGCATCTTACAGAGTTTAGTGTTATTCAAAGTCACGGACAGGCAACTTCTTGGATTTAGGGAGGGGCAGTGCGCCTGCACAGAGTGAGTGTGTTCCTCCTTGGAGTCTCACACACACACATGCACACACATGCACACTCACACTCACCACACACACGCACACACACACACACACACTCACCACACACTCACATACACACACACACAGTCACACGCGGGCTCCCTCCTCTAACACACATGCACGCACACACACACACACACACTCACAGTCACACACAGGCTCCCTCCTCCTACACACACAGTCAAACGCAGACTCCCTCCTCCAACACACACACACACACACACACACACACAGTCACACGCAGACTCCCTCCTCCAACACACACACACACACACACACACACACACACACACACACGCCTTATATGTTCTTTTTTGAAAAAACAAAACCCCAGAGTCTTGATTTTCTAGCATTGGGTCTTCCCTGTCTACATCAGCCATCCTCTTACTTGGAAAGTATTTAGGCTTCTTTGTTCCAACTCTTGTCATCTTGCGCCAACCACGCACACATACACAGCTCTTCAGTTTGAGGACGGGCCCGTATCGGAGGGGCGGGGGTGTGTGTGTGCAGCACAGGCCTCTCCCTGCTGCTCTGTGCCCGCGAGGACACGGGGAGGAGAGATGGCGGTCTTGTGAGCCAAGCCGGGCAGGGTTTTAATGAAGACTTCCATTTCAAGCGATTCTTATTTAAAGAGTTACCATATCAGAAACCCCCAGGGGCAGTTCTCTCTGCCCTGTAGGGTCACTGCGAGTTGGAAACGATTCGACGGCAGTGAGTTGCTGTTCCTTCTACTTTTAATGCTTTCACAAATACCACGTTAAACTAACATGAGAAAAGAGGATCTATTGTCCTAGATATATTGTACAGACATTTTGATCTGTAAGCCTTTCATGTGGGGTTCCTTGATTAGGAACCCTCTTAAGCCCATGGAACATCTTAGAGTCTTGTTCCGATGTTTCTGAGTGGAGAAGCAAACATGATGAACATTTTAGTGAGGAGTGGCGAGTAATGAGTTCATTATGAACCACACTGTCACGTACAGAGGCTTGAGGATAAAGACACCGGCAGCATCCTTGGACTGCTGTCTGAGAATGTCTATGGAGCTATCATAACCTAGTTTGGTCTTCCTGGCGAGTTCTTAATTCTTTCAATATTTGTTCACCTTCTCATACTATTAATTAGTTGCTATTCTAATTTTCTCTTCCCCTCTTATTCCTATATCTGAGGATTTGCTCAATGCAGCTACACATTGATCTGAATATCAAGAACACATATGATCATCTATCATTTATTCTCTTGAAATTTTGAGGAGTCAGATAAACTAGTGGCCAGTGTCACCCTAATCTTTTAGATCTGACATGTATTATTCTTTCAACAAACTACCTTAATGTGAATTTGCAAGAATGTTTACCACAAAAATAGACACGAGGCAGAAATTGTTGCTCAACCAAGAAACTGATTCAGAGTTGCTTTACAGGCAAATGAAGCAATCATGAGGGCGGAGGGGGGGGGGGTATCTCTGTGAGGCTGTGGGAGACCTAGAAGTAATAGGATTGGTTATTTGTGAAAGAGATTTTTGCAGAAAATTAGATGGAAAAATGTCAGCACCCAGGCGGACATGCCAATAAGTGGACCAGTAGCCTGCCAGAGGGATATAGCTAGCCCCGGAGTCAGACGGGTACATGTCCATGTCACTGGGGAGCTCATGGAAGTGCGATAAGGTTCTTGAGGCACATGCAAAATGTGACAGGGAGGAACTGGAGTGCGAAGGTTGGAATAATACTGTCACCGTGAGGAGAGACCTGGCAAGATGATGCCAAACCTGCAGCGGGGGGACAGGAGGCACGTGCCTGTGCTTTTGTGGGTCCTGTGCGTTTTTCCCAAATGGCTTCTCTCGGAATGACGTAGTGCTGACTTCTAAGATACCTGGTGTTACAGCCAAGCCCGATCTGCCCTCGGACTTCTCTTCAGAATTAACCAATGCCACACTGAGATTCCATGGATCGACTGGAGTTTTCTGACATGGAAACCCAACGAATGACACAGCTCCTTGAGAAATAGCGAGTTGTTCCTGAAAGCGGTCGCCACTACTCAAGGGAAGATAGCACCGTGGACAGCTCCCAAGAAGCTTGGACTTGCCTTCCGTGGGTGCCAGAAACATGGAGTGAAACAGCCAGCCTGGGATCCTCCTGCACACACACGTTGACCACCTCCATTCAGCCTGAGATCCGTGCATGAAGGTTTTCGCTGGGCAGCTTTGCCTTACCGTCGTTTCAGTAAATTTCTTTCCTCGCCAGCTCAGGTGCCCTCCTGTCACCGCTTCCTCTGCATCACCAATTCCCAAACTAGAGAAAACTGAAGACGTTCTTGGTCTCTGTCTGACCCGTTATGTCCTTGAGATTATTCAAAGATTAGAAGAATCCTCGGGGAGATGCGCTGTAATGGAATAAAAGCAATTAAGGAGCTGAATGAAATAATTTCACGTGAGAATGTGGACTTGGATGGAAAGTTGTTTAAAGGAGCGCTGAAAGAAACAGGCGGCCAAGAGCAGTTTTCTAATCAAAGGGGAATAAAAAGATCCAATCTCTTGTTTCGCTCTAATCCTGAAAACACGTCTTCATGGTGGAGTGGCCATAAATTGGAGTCAACAAGTGAAGGAGAACGTTTCTGCAGCTGTTCGCCATGAGATGGCACCAAAGGCAATGGAGTCAAGATACAGGGACACGACAGAGCCTGGAGGCGAGCTTGACGCTGCTTCGTTTTGAGCAACCCTTTGTATTCCAAAGGAAATGTGCCTGTGGTGTGTGTGTGTATGTGTGTGTGTGTGTGTGTGTGTTGTTTTTTAAAAACAAACAAGCAGAAATCATGTGGATCGTTCACTGGACAGTCATTAAGATTTGGGGGCATACTTCCAAGTTTCTCATTGTGAGGGTAACACTCGTTTCTGGAAACGTCCCTTCTTTTGCTGCATAGATGGGATAATGCCAACCCTGTTGGGAAAAGATGTGCATGTGAACTGGTAAATACTCTCTTTGCAGTAAGTGTGATTCTCTACTTCCTCCCAAGACTTATTACATTAAGTAGTGGAATTGGTTGGTCGGCATCCCCAGTGGTTCAGAGTAGTTAGAGGTCAAGAGGTTTTTCTTGTGCCCCAGTGTCTACAATATCACACCAACGGTGAGGACTTCATTTGGCTTCTTCTTCTTCTTTCTTTTTTTTTTTTTGAAGACCGTTGGGTCAGGTTGCCTACCTAAGGAATGCTTATCCCGGGCCCCCAGGGACCCCCCTCCTGGTTTAATGGTCATAGAGTTCTCAGAAGTTCATAGGAAGAGGCACCAAAAGAGACACAGAGCTCTCATTCCCGAGTGTTATTAGCTTTGCCCACCCGTAATCTCTAAGCTTTAGATGGCTTGGAATTGGAGAGTCTGCTTCAGCGAGTCTGCTTTTGTGTTGTTGCAGCGGGGACAGACAGGAAGCTGACTGCGGAGGAAGAGGAGGCCAAGAGGATAGCAGAGATGGGAAAGCCACGATTGGGTGTACACCCAAAACTAGAAGTCATCATTGAAGAGTCCTTTGAGTTCAAGGTCAGGCCATCAATGAGGTCTAATAGAAGAATGGCGCAATGGGAGGGAGGCAGAAGATGGGGGGCATTGTTCTACTTTCCCACTGACTGTATGAAGTGGGAACGGAACAAACCACTTACCCCACCCTGAGCCTCAGTTTCTCATTTGTACCATGGAGTGAGTAGTACTGGCCATGTGTACCTCAGGAATGCTGGAGGCTATGGAAACAAGCCGTGTCATCATTAAGAACTGTATCATTATTACTGTATGTTTCCAAAAGAACGGCACTAAAACCCACTACTACCGGCAAGACTTCTCTAGTGTGTTACTCCCATAAGCTAATGTCCAAAATTAAAACCATAGGAAAGGGGGAAGAATAATGGACTATCGGTTATTACCCAAGACCATTCCATGCAGAACTTTTGGGACTCCCGTGAAGCATGCTGGGACATTGGGCCTCCGTTAGTCTTACAAAGCACAAAAACTCCCTAATAGTTCTGAGCATTCTAACCTCATAGTTCCAAGTTTTTCTCTCTCCGGCAGAATACGGTGGACAAACTGATCAAGAAGACAAATCTGGCGTTGGTTGTGGGAACCCATTCGTGGAGGGATCAGTTCTTGGAGGCCATCACTGTCAGTGCCGGTAAGAATGGTCTCGAGACGGGTCCCGACCCTGCTGGGGTTAAAGCAGGTCGCCCCCGAGGAGGAAGAGCACAGCCCACGTGCCGGGGGAGGGTCCACCTTCTCAGCTCCAGTCCTCGACGCTTGCCTTTTCCCAGGGTCATCCTAGAAAGGGTCATTGGGTGACTAAACCAGTGTCCAGTTTTAGAGCTGATGCCTACCTCTGATTTCAGATTTCGGTTCTTCTGTGTGAACTTGCATATTCATGCAGCATCTTTGAAACTCAAGTTCATCATCAAAAAAGGGACTATGATTACCTTTCTGAAAATAGACTATTATACTGAACTGAATCTGGGAACTGTCTTAGTTTGTTGGTGGTGCTATAATTTTACCACAAGTGGACAGTTTCAAAGAACAGAAATGAATTTTCTCACAGTTCAAGAGCCTAGAAGTCTGAATTCAGGGCTTTCTCTTTGGGGGTTCTTGGAGCGGAGATACTTATCTTCCATAACTCTGGGGCTCTTTGGTCCTCTGATGGTGTCCATGTGACCTCTCTTACTCCCATCATCGCCTGCTTCCCACCGTGTCTTACATGCTCTTTCTAGATCTCAAAAGTCCTTAGTTTGAAGATACACTCTGTTGATGTTGCTGCATTTGCTTAACAAATAGATCCTTATTCCCAAATGGCAGTACAGTCTCCTGTAGAGGGGTTGGTACTCCAGCACATTTTGGGGGCTAGTTTGGGAGACATAATTCAATCCATGAAACTAACAAATCAAACTTAATGGTCATCGAGTCAATTCTGACTTACAGAGACCCTGTAAGACAGGGCAGAACGACCTTGTGGGTTTCCAAGACTCTTCAAGAGAACAGAAAGCTTCATCTTTCTTTCGTGGAGCAGCTAATGGTTTTGAACTGCTGACCTTACACAGCCTACTATGCCACCAACCAAAAACCAGATTCGCTGCCATCACGTTAATGCTGACTCATTCTGGGTTTCCGACACTGTAACTGTTTAGGGCAGTAGGAGGCCCACTCATTCTCCTACAGAGCTGGTGGTTTCGAACTGCCGACCATGGGCATCACAACCTAATGTATAACCACTATACCACCAGGGCTCCTTAATTTACACCCTAAGAGGTATCAAATAAGTACTCAATGAATTCTGGCTTCTGTCATTTCTTTCATTAATCAGTCCCCCTTTTCTGCAAAATGGGGCATAACCCTGATTTCCAGTTACAAAGATCAGGTGATTATAAAGTGCTTGGCACTGACTGCCTGAGAAACCCTTCACCTGGGTGATTCTAAGCTCTCCTTTGGCATGTGATAGGTCCCCACTGTGGTGACTCAGGTATAGCTGGGAGCCCTGGAGGCCTACAGATGTACAAGAATGAGCATGGAGAAATTCTCCCTACTACCAATATTGCCTTCTGCACCACCAACCCCACTCATCCTGACTCAAAGGGCAGAGAGTGCTACTACTGGCCTTGTCCTTTTTCAAATGAGGTTTTGTTGTCATAGCAACCCACAGGGTCATTTCCCTGAGGCTCTGGGCTGGAGCAAAAGTGCAGCCAGAGAGAGAGATTTGCTGCTGCTGCTGCTGCTCCTGCTGATGTCCCACTTTTCACATTACCTGCTTTGGATCCTCCTGGCTTTCCCCTCCAATGACCTGACTTTGTCCCCAAAGACACAGTAGACAGCATGTAGGCCACATAACCTAACCCTTCTACAAGCGAAGGCACAGAGCTGTGCTTCGTCGATGAGAGGGCTCACACCTCCGGGCGCAGACTTTCTTCGTGGCAATGCTGGAATTAGAACTCAAGGGTCCTGACGCCTGCCCTTTGGAAAGCTACCCGCCACCAAGGGTGGCAGAGATTTCCCTTGACACAGCCCCAGCAGGCCTCCGCACCTCCTCTCGCTGGACTGCTGACCAGGCAACTCCTCCCCGAGTTCCTGCCAAGGACTGGCAGGGTCCACTTGTGCTCTGCTCGATGGGTTCTGTGGAGGATGGCCCTGGCGTCCTGATCTGCCTGGATGCTGCGGAATGCCAACCATCCCTCTGGGAATGGATGCTGGCCAGGCCCCGGGGGACACTGCAGCAGTCAGATTGGAGGAGGTGCCCAGGGAAGAGGAGGCATCCAGAGCCGGTTGTGCTTCTCTGCCCGGAGACAAGCAGATAGATCCTGCCCCAGATGCCTTTCTTCACCGCTGTCTGCCGACGCGCTACACTCACCTTTAAACTCTCCACCCCCATTGTCTTTAAAGTGTAATGCAATCATGTGCGTGTAACATGCAATTTCTGTTTTAATGCCTTCTAAGTGGACGGTTCGGCGACATTCATCGTAGTGATGATTTTGTACAGCCATTACCACTGTCGATTTCAAAATGTGTGCGTCACCCCGGAAGGAAAGAGGAAAGCGTATCCTTCGAGCTGTAGCTTCCCATTCCCCCTTCCAAGCCGCTGTGAACCATTAATGAACTCTTGTCTCTATGCATTTGCCTATCCTAGAGTTTCATAAGAAAGGTCTGGTGACTAACGGAAAGTGCTCAGCTGCCAACCAAAAGGTTGGCAGTTCAAACCCACCATCTTTTGTCCTCATGGGGGAAAAAAATGTTATTGTCTGCTTCTGTTAAGATTAAAACTTGGGAAGCCCTATGACCCAGTCCTATTCTGTCCTGCAGGACTGCCGGGAATGGGAATGGGATCGATGGCCATGGGTTGTCATAGGTTAAGATGTTTCATGTAAGTGGAAGGGGACACTATTTGTCCTTTAATAGCTGACTTATTTTACTTATTATAAGATTTCTAAGGCTCTTTCATATTGTGTAGTATGTATCAACAGCCTTTCTCTTGATGGATGATTACTGGTACACACACACACACACACACACACACACACACCAAATTTCATGTATCAGTTATCTGCAGGTCGACATTGGGTGGTTTCTACCTTTTGGCTGTTATAATGCTGCTGCAATGGACATGGATGTCCATGTGTCTGAGTCCCTGCTTTCTTTCCTTCTTCTCAGTGTACACTTAGGAGTGGCATTGCTGGGCCATAGGGTCATTCTCCACCACTCATCTGTTAGTTTGTCATACTGAAGTGCTTGTGTGTTACTAGGATGCTGGAAGCCATGTCACCAGTATTTTGAATTCTAGCAGGGTCATTCCTGGTGCACAGATTTCTACAGAGTTTCCAGAGTAAGGCGGATTGAGAAGGAAGGAGCTGGCAGTCTACTTCTGAAAGAAAAATAAAGGGCAAATGAAAACCTTATGAATAGGGAGCAGAATATTGGTGGATGTAGTTCCAAAAGATGAGCCCCTTAGGTTGAAAGACACTTGAAATAAGACTTATTGAGACACCTCCTCAATTGAGTGATGTGGATGGAAGAAAGCTTTCAGGATCTTCATCTGTTGATGTAACATAACTCAAAATGAGAAGGAACAGCTGCAAACATCCATCAGTAATCAAACTACGGAATGTACACAATTTTGGAAGATTCTAGGAAAATTGAAAGTTCTACAAAATGAAATGGAACACATAAAGATCCATATCCTAGGCATTAATGAACTGAAATGGACTGGAATAGACCGTTTTGAATCAGACAGTCATCTGTCTGGAAATGACAAACTGAAGAGTGATGGCATATCATAATTCACCGAGAAGAACATCTCAGGATCACTGTCAGCGATAGCACATCATCTAAAGGTCTGTAAGGGAAATCACTGTAAAAGACTACTATTCAAATTTACTTACCAGCCACTAATGCCGACCATGAAGACATGCAAGGGTTTTACCAATGTCTGCAGTCTGCAACCAGTCTCACTGCAGTCAAGATGCATTGGTAATTCCTGGTGATTGGAATGTGGACATTGGGAACAAAGAAGAGGGAGCAGTAATTGGAAAATATGGCCTTGGTGATAGAAATGGCATGAGATCACACGAGAGAATTTTGCAAGAACAATGACTCATTCGTGGCAAATAACTTTTTAAAACCATATAAATGGTAAGTTTACTCCTGTAAAGAGCTACAGTCTCAGAAACCCACAGGGGAAGTTCTGTCCTGCCTAATAGGGTTACTGTGAGTCATTTCAATAGCAGTGAAAAAAATAAGTTCATCCCTATTTTTTCTCTGATGATGTTTATAGTTTTAGGTTTTACATTTAGGCCTTTGATCAACCTTGAGTTTGCTTTGGTATATGGTGTGAGATCTGAGTCCTATTTCATTTTCTGAAAATTAATATCCAGTTTTCCAGCATCAGTTGTTCAAAACAGACTATCTCTTCCCCCATTTAATGTGTTTGGGCCTTTGTCCAATGATCAGCCATCCATCGGTGGATGGATTTACTTTTAGGTCCTAAATTCTCTTCCATTTGTCCACATGTCTGTCATCGTACCAGCACCAGGCTGTTTTGACTTCTCCAGATGGAATACACAAAAATCAAATTGACTACGTCTATGGAAAGAGAAAATGGAGAAGCCCCATATATCAGCAGCAAAAGCCAGGCCGGGGACTGACTGTGGGACAGTCCATTAATTACTCATTTGTCAGTTCATGATAATGCTAAAGAAAATTAAAACAAGCTCATGGAGAGAAAAATACATCCTACCGGAACCTCAGGAACAAATTCGATACATGGAACACCAATAGCAGAAGACCTGAGGAGTTGTGGGAAGACATCAAGAATATCATTCATGAAGAAAGCAATGGTTATTAAAAAAGTTGGGAAAGAAAAGATCAACGATTAAAGTGGATGTCAGAAGAGACTCTGAAACTTGCTCTTCATCTTAGAGTCGCCAAGGCAAATGGAAGAACTGATGAAGTCAAGGAACTGGATAGAAAATCCCACGGCAGCTCAAGAAGACAAAGTCAAATATTATAATGAAATGTGCAAAGATCTAGAGCTAGAATACCAAAAAGGAAGAACACGTTCAACACGTCTTACACGGGAGAAGTAAAGAAAAGGCTGCAACACTGAAAGACTGTGTGGGCAAAATACTGAATGATGCAGGAACCATCAAGAGAAGGTAGAAAGAACACACAGAATCACTGTACCAAAAATAATTCATCGACACTCCACCGTTTCTGGAGGTGGCATAGCAGTAAATACCAATGGTGCTAAGGGAAAAAGTTCAAGCTGCATTAACAACAACAACAACAACACACAAGGCTCCAGGAATTGATGGAACACTTATTGAAATGTCTCGACAAGCTGATGAAGCCCTGGAAGCGCTTACTTGTCTGTGCCAGGAAATCTGGAAGACAGCTCCTTGACCAGCTGACTGGAAAAGATCCATATTTGCATCCATTCCAAAGAATGGTGACCCAACAGAATGTTCCAATTATAAAACAATATCATTGATAACGCTTAAAAGTGAAATTTTACTTAAGATCTTCCAACAATGGTTTACAGCAGGATATTGACAAAGAGCTGCAAGAGGTTCAGGCCAGATTGAGAAGAGGACATTGAACAAGGAATATCATTGCTGACGTCTGATGGATCTTGGCTGAAAGCAGAGACTACTAGAAAGATGTCTTCTCGTATTTCGTTGCCTATGCCAAGGCATTTTGACTATGTAGATCATAACAAACGATGGATAATCTTGAGAACAATGAGAATTCCAGAACAGGTCATGGTGCTCATGCAGGACTTGTACATGAATCAAGAGGCAGTTGTGCAAATGAAACAAGGGAATACTGCTTGGCTTAAAATCAGAAAAAAAAAATCAGGAAAAAAAATGTGTGCCCGAGTTTCCCCTCTCACCTTACTTATTCACTGTGTGTGCTGAGCAATCATCAGAGAAGCTGGCTTAGCTGAAGAAGAGTGTGGCATCAGGGCTGGAGGAAGGCTTCTTAACAACCTGCGATGTGCAGATGACACACCTGGCTTGCTAAAAGTGAGGAGCACTTGAAGCACTTGTTGATGAAAATCAAAGATTGCAGACTTCAGCTCACTGTAAAGAAGACTAACACCCTCATAACTGGACTGAAAATGAAGAAAAGGTTGAAATCATCAAGGACTTTGGTCTTGCTTGGATCCACAATCACTGCTCATAGAAACAGCAGCCAGGAGACCAAAGGCATTGGGTAAATCTGCTGCACAAGCCCTCTTTAGAGTATTGAAAAGCGAGAGTGTTACTCTGAGGATTAAGGTGTGCCTGAGCCAAGCCACAGTATTTTCCATCGCCTCTTATGCACGTGAAAGTTGGTCATTGAATAAGGAAGACCAAAGAAGAAACCATGCATTTGAATTGTGGTGCTGGCGAACGTTACGGCAAGTACCATGGATTCCTAAAAGGACAAACTGAGCTGTCTTGGAAGAGGTAAGGCCAGAGTACTCCTTAGAAGCAAAGATGGCGAGGCTTCGTCTTACACATTTTGGACATGTTGTCAAAAGAGATCAGTCCTTAGGGCAGGACATTATGTTTGGTAAAGTAGAAGGGCACTGAAGAAGAGGAAGACTCTCAACGAGTTGGGTTGACACGGTGGCTGCAACAACGGGCTCAAGGAGGGGAACCATTGTGTGGATGGTGCAGGACCAGCCAGCTTTTCATTCCATTGTGCATCAAGGTGTCACGGGTGGGAACCGACCCGTCACACCTAACAACAGGATGTTCATGTGGAAGCTGAACAAGGCATTCGGAAGATGGAAGAAGAGTTATTGCCTATGAGTTACGGTGTTGATGGAAAACATATACACAGTTATCTTGTTGTTGTAGTCTATGGCTATTCCATGTGGTTATTTTCAGAAGCGCAGCTAGAATGTGCCTCAGCAAAGGTTTCAAGAGCTCATTGTCATTGCATACTGTACACATGTCATCAGAAGAGACCAGCACCTAGAGTAGGACATCCTACTTCGTGAAGCAGAGAGCGGCAGAAAAGAGAAAGACGCTCAAGGAGAGAGATTGTCAGTGTGGCCTTGACAATGGGCTCACACAGAGCAACGCAGATGGGGATGGCGCAAGACTGCATTCTGTTGTCCACGGGGTCCCTCTGAAGTCAAAATGGGCTTCATGGCACATAACAGCAAGAGCACGCTAATTCTCCTTTTACCTGCTTGAGGATCCCCTGATTTGCTTTCTACCGTGGCTGCATCATTGAACAGCCCCACCAAAGCTGGGTGAGAGTTCCAATTTTTCTGTATCCTATACAGCACGTGGTATCTTTCAGTGAAGACCCAAAGCGAAGGGGGATGGTGCTAGGAAGTTTGATGTGGTATTTCCTCGTAGCCTGAGGACCAGTGAGCTGGAACTTCTCTCCATGTGCTTTTTGGCCAATTGTATCATCTTTTGGGTGGATAGCTGTTCGAGGGTTTCTCATATTTTAATTGTGTTCATCTTCTTTTGTTGCTGCGTTGTAGGCATTCTTTCTCACTTTGTCCTGCCATCTTTTTCCCCTTGCTTTTTCTATCCTTTATCTCTCACTGTCCTCCTACATTCGGAATTCAAAATGATCAACGAGGCCAACCCAACTTTATTTCCCCTTCCCTAGCTATTTCCTGGTACCCCAACCCTGAGCCTCAGAAGCTCCCCGGAAGAAAGCGGGAGGCCCCTTCCAACGGCTGGTGCCTGTGATGTGGGCTGGACGTGGCTAATCTCTGACTCTACTGCCCTTTCTTTCCTGGGCTTTGTCTTGCCCCCAGCAGGAGATGAGGATGAGGATGAGCCAGGCGAGGAGCGACTGCCGTCCTGCTTTGACTATGTCATGCACTTCCTGACAGTCTTCTGGAAGGTGCTGTTTGCCTGTGTGCCCCCCACCGGGTACTGCCACGGCTGGGCCTGCTTTGTGGTCTCCATCCTCATCATCGGCATGCTCACCGCCATCATCGGGGACCTCGCCTCCCACTTTGGCTGCACCATTGGCCTCAAGGATTCCGTCACGGCTGTTGTTTTCGTGGCGTTTGGCACCTCTGTGCCAGGTGAGAGCGAGGGGTGTTTGGTTTGTAAAGAGGGTATTACTTGGCTCAGCTGACCCCTACACTTTCTCCTGATTGTCCTCCTCATCCTCAGATCTGAGCTTAGCAAAGCCATTGCCTTCAGACTGCCCACTAGTCCAGCAGGGGGATTAATGATCCTCTAACGGAGGATGGCCGAGACTTGTTGATTATTTCCAATGTGCCAGGCACACTAAGCGGTGCGCACGCTTTAGGCTGGGTAAGTCTCGTCAAACATAGGGATGATTATTGTCCCCATTCGACATAGGAGGAAACTGATACAGAGAGGCCCATTTTCATAACCTTTACATGATATGAGTGGACCGTAAATAATGGAACCTAACAAAGATATAAGGGTACTTCCAGACATTCATGGGAAAAGGCCATTATCTTTTCATTTCATTTTTCCAGGAACTTTTTGAAGCCTCCTCTAACATATTACTCCCTCCCCTTTCCCTCTGGCCACTACTCTCCGAGAAGCTGGAGACGTAGACTGCTGACAGATGTCACAATAGACGTGTCTGCAAGGATTCTTGGCTCCTCTGCCTGGAAGGACACTTGTAAGGACGGATTGTCTCCTAGCAGACAAAAGAAGCTTAGCAAGCTCTTGTCCTTCCACACGATGGATGACATACTCCTTTTCCTTACAACCGCCCCTGCCCCCCAGTGACACACGGGAGTAAACAAACACTTGTGCATTCATTCACTAGACAAGTGTTGATTAAGCACCTCTTATGTCTGATTCAAGTACTGTGCTCACTGCTGAGGACATAATGGGAGGCAAACAGACGTGCTCTCCTCTCCACACTGGGTCTGTAATCTAGCGCAGGAGACTGCACTCAACCGTGATGGTTAAAATTATCTTGGGAAACTTTATGAAGAAAAAAGTGCAGGGTCTGACAAAGCACCAATATGTTAGGTTTCTCAGGTGGGAAATGCCTCAGTTCTTGGCTTCGCACGAGGGAGAATTCACCCCGAAGCCTGGTTTGTAATCCACGTGGGTTTTTATAAAGGACGGAAGAAGTGTCAGGTTTTACAGTCACTGAACGCGGGCAACCTCACAGACTGCACACCCACACCTGGCGGCCTGAGGCCAGACAGAGACCGTGGGCCGGCCCAGCAGAAGGCGGAGAAGCAGGCTAAGAGGAAAAAGAGCCCGTGGTCTCCAGGTTCCGGCCTTGAGGGCACTCGTCTGGTACTGGTTGACCCCACCTGGCTTAGTTTGGGTCGACCCCAGTGTACCGCCTCCCTGGCTCGAGGGCCTGAATTTGGAGCATGCCCAGTAGACACCCCTGGCCCCTGCTCTAGCCACCTAGTACACAGACAGCACACAGGGGAGGGGTGGGGGCTATTCCAGTGTCAGGAGTGGTTTCCCGGGGAAGTTATGTGTAAGCAGGGCCCGAAGACAAGCAGGAGTCAGAGGTAAAAGGAGCTGCCTGAGTTCAGGTCTGCTGCTTAGCTCACTCAGGGTCCTGGGGCCTCTGCCCCCTGGATTCCTGCCAGGGAGCTGGCCCGTCCCTTCCCGCCGCTCACCAGCTCCATGTGTCTCTTCCCTCGCAGATACATTTGCCAGCAAAGCAGCTGCCATCCAGGATGTGTACGCAGATGCCTCCATTGGCAACGTCACGGGCAGCAATGCCGTCAACGTCTTCCTGGGCATTGGCCTGGCCTGGTCGGTGGCCGCCATATACTGGGCCCTGCAGGGGCAGGAGTTCCACGTGTCCGCCGGCACGCTGGCCTTCTCCGTGACCCTGTTCACCATCTTTGCATTTGTCTGCATCAGCGTGCTCTTGTACCGGCGGCGGCCCCACCTGGGCGGGGAGCTGGGTGGCCCTCGGGGGTGCAGACTGGCCACAACTTGGCTGTTTGTGATTCTGTGGCTCCTCTATATACTTTTTGCCACACTAGAGGCCTATTGCTACATCAAAGGCTTCTGAGGTGCACCACAGGCCGTGAGCAGGGCGAGCCTGGGCCTTCTCCCAAGAGAAGGGTACCTCCTCACCGGAGACCTCTCCAGGGTGGGCAGCCTGAAGAGGCCGCATCAGGACTTGTGCCCCGGAGCTTCACCTGCCCTCGGCCCTGGCAGCAAACTGAAAGGGCAAAGTCTTAATCAAGCAAACAGAATGGAGAAAACACCCACTTTACAAAGTATTTAATGACATACACACCACCAACAACAACGAGTCCACCTCCACCCTGTCTTCCCCCTCATGGCCCCAGCCCATAGCAAAGTCTCAGACCCTTTCCCCGCCTTCGAGCCCACCTCACGCCGGTTCTTCCATTGCTTCCAGTTTCCTCGGAGCAGAGTCTCCCTTGTCCATCCAGTTCATGACATCGCTCCGCTCTCACTCCGCCGCGAGGTGTGGAAACAAGGCATGGCGTGTGTCCAGCTTGGGGTTCCTTTCGTTTGTAATAATTGTCGTTGCTTTCATTTGCCATCAGGTTTTGCTTGTTGGTTGTTGTTTTCCCTGTTTTGTTTCTGTTATGTCTTTTATTTCTGAAGTTAATCACAAAGGTGGCGTGGAGGACACGACGTCCTGAGCCATCGAGGCAGGAAGTTTCACACACACACCCTCTCGCCATCACGGGCAGTGGCTGTTTCTTGCCTCCAAAGTCCCCAGAACGTGTCCTCTTTCCCCTGGCAACCTCGGAGGCCTGGCGGCTTTGGAGTGGACGGAAACTTGCCCAGAAAGACCGGCTGGCCAGTGGAGCTGTACACGCCTACACGAAGACCAAGTCAACAAACACAAAGGGGTGTCTTCTTCTCTGCCAGAGCCAGGCAACGTCTGTGTGCCCCCTCGTGTCGTGTCTGTCCTTCCAGAAGACCATGGGAGATGTGGGGCAGAAACAGGCATGGGATGCGCTGAGCGGGGGCACTTGGAGAAGCCACTGGGGAGCGATGGTGTCTTAGGTAACTGCAGGTCTCTGTCGGAGACGGAAAGGATGTCCAGTTTGGAAGTGCTTCGAGGAGAACGGGCCTACTTCAGATGTCAGTGCTTCCGAGCCATGTCAGCTCCACTGCCCCTTACTTGCCCCTGTTCCACATCGAGAAGGCTGACTGATGACATTTCTTCACTTAGTGAAACTCCTTAAAAGCTCCTAAGACAGCAGGGCCTCTTTCCCTTTTCTGGGCCCTCAGGTCACACTGGGGAGCATTTTCACAAGGATAAGAAGTCTAATTCTTCCTCTCACCCACATTCCTGCTGGGTTTCTAAACCTGGTCATGCTTGTTTTCCAACCGGTGGGGTAGTTTTTGACCCAGAAAGAGGAGTCTTAGTTGCCATGGGAACATGGATCCTGGGTTCATAGGAAAAGGGTTGCCATGCCCTCAGCCCTTTTAACAACAAATTTTGAGAGGACCTGGCTTACACACACACACACACACACAAATGCAAAATCACCACAGAACTGCCCACTGATCCTTAGGCTTTCCGCACTGATATGGATACATTTTTTAAAGGGAAAAAAATGAATAAATGAAAAAACAAACACCTGGTTAATTTTAAACACATTTTTTAAGAAAAAAAATAACTAAAAAAGAAACAGTGCTCATGTCATAAGTTCTGTTGACAGTTGACAGTGGAAATGTTGAGTTGGTTCAAAAAAAAATAAAAGCTATACTTATATCTCTCTAAATATAAAGTGTGCTGCTCTCCATGTTTCTTCAGTGAAAAATCTGAAAGGTCACCCTGGGTTTCTTCTTGAGTGCATGTGATTGAACTTGGTGACATTTCTTATATAACTCTCGGATGTCAATATACCAAACCTGAGTTTTTTGCTTCATTTATTAGCAAAATTACATCATTACTTCTAGAAGGCACCACCTGCCCAAACCTAGTTTCAAAGAAACTGGAGGACATAAGTAGTGGGATTGTGAAGTTTAAAGAAGGAGGAGTATTTTTTTTCCTTAAAAAGGTAGAAAGTGAGAAAGGATTCAAGCTAGGACATCATCGCCCTGTATTTATTACGATAGATTCAACTACCAAACCATTTGCCTCTAAGTCAAGTTCAACTCATGGCAACCCCATGTGCTGTTGAGTGGAGCTATGTTCTATTAGGTTTCTAAGGCTGTAACCTTCTGGAAGCAGATTGCCAGGCTTTTATTCTGAGCTGCTTCTGTTTGGGTTCCAACCACTAATCATTGTGGCTAGTCATGGAGTGTGTAGCCCTTTGGACTGTCAAGGACTGCATCATGCATTCAACACCCGGACGTTCAGCACCTTGTGACTTAAGCTGGGTTCTCTGGAGTAGCATAGCCATTGAAGCTTATATTTGCAAACATGAAGGGTTAATAGCAAGGAAGTCGTTCTCACAGTTGTAGAGGTGAGCAAGCGCCAGGTTCCAATGACTTATGTAGCTGCAGGGACTGATGAACCCAAGATTGGCAGGTCAGATAAGAGGCTTCTTGCTGCAAAGGTGAGTGAATTCAAGGTTGGTGGGCCACTGACAACTCCTGGGACTGACAGACAATACAGCAGGCTTCTGGCTGCAGAGGCGAATGATTCCAAGGTTGAAAAGGTAAAATGGTAGAATGCCGATGACTCTCAGGACAGGCAGGCAATATGGCAGGCCACTAATTCAAGAACCAGAGGTTAACAAGCCAGAGGCAGAATCTACACCCAGCAAAAAGCAAGCTTTCCCACAACATTCACATATAAGAAGCAAGTCCAGCCACATAAGACATTTCATCATGATGGATGATGAGGTCTTAACTACCAAACTGCTGAGAATCCAGGTCCAGTAAAAACTGACATAAAACTGCAACTATTACTGTGTACACCGAATAACAATCTGGTGGTACAAATAGTGCACATAGACACCACCAACCTCAAGAAACTCAGCGTCAATAAGGAGAGAATATTTTCATCCATATGATTTGGGTTATAAGAAACAAACCCTTTAGTTCAAAGAAATGGAGAGGGCAGTACTGTGACTCCTTGGAGAAAGCGTGTGGAGTTTAAGTCAAGATGTATAGCCAGGCTGTGGGCACTAGGAGACCTCAGGAAACAAGGCTATGCTTTCCACATTCCCAAAACGCACAGGTTGTCCCATCCTCGCTGCTTTCTGCTACTGAGCCTCTCTTCTTCCTCTGCTTTGACTACCTTACACCCAACCCAGTCCAGCCAGCAGCCTTGACCTACAACATGGCATCGCAGATTGGTTCCCTAGGTTTTTCCACTGAGCTCAAATTCTCAATTGAAAGGATGTGGTCAACTCCCCATTCCAAAAAGGAAAAACCTGGGTCGAAGGCAACATCAATGCCTTCACCTGGAGAAAGGGTAAGAGGTAGCTCAAACCCAGGGAGAACCTATAGGTTGCTTTGTATCAAGCAGCCTTTTAATTTTTTGTAAACAACCCAGGTTAGGGAGAAAAGTCTGGTGTTCACATTGTAGGTCTTACATCCTTTCCAAAAGCTAAGTGATGGGAGGCATTCTGTGAAACAGATCATGCACTGAGGTGCAAATAAAACTGGTTCTGTTCCTCCAGTGCTCTGTGAGAGGCATCAAAAGGGGGACACAAGGGGAAGAAACAATAGCTCGGCCTGGCAGGGTTCATAAAGACGACATGGGATGTAGCATTTACATGGGATATTGGAGCGAAGAGTAGACAGTGATTTGCCTTGATGGGGGAGGCAGGCACAGAAGGACAGATAAAAGGAAGACTACATTCAAAGGCACAAGGAAGAAACCAGGTAAGGCACAGTCATGGAACTGGTAGCTGGCCTGGCCAGCGTATAAAGTTCAGCAAGCTTACACTAGAGCTCGGAAGGTCGGCACTGTGGCCCCTGCATGCTCTGCTGAGGAATCTAGGCTGTCCACAGATCTCACCAGATCATACCTGAAGGCTCATTGCCCCTCTCCTCTCTTTCTGGAGTGGGTTCTCAGCCTTTTCTTGGGCTTAAACTTTAGGCACATTATGGGGCCGAGAAAGCAAGCAAGGAGAATACAAGGAGACGTCAAAAAGCACATAGAGAAATGGAAAGAAAAGGTAATGGAATTTTCCCACAAACTTTGACACCTTTTCACACAAAGCCTGTTAGAAAAGATAACAACTGGAGAGCACAGGGATTTGTAGGCAGAAAACAGCCCCATAAAGCAATCAGACAGAAAGGTTTCGCTAGAAGGCTTTTTTGTGTTTTACCAGCTACTAAGTTGCAAGTAAACAGAAACAAAAACACTCGTTAGCTAATGAAAGAAAACAACTCTCAGCCATCAAATAAGTTCAGATGTACAGCAACCTTACATACAGGACAGAGCAGAGCTGCCCCTCTGGGTTTCTGTGACTGTCCACCTCTCCGGGAGCAGACACCCTCCTTCTCCAGGGCAGCAGCTAGTGGGGCTTGAGCTACTGACCTTGCGGTTAGCAGCACAACAGAGGCCACCGAAGCTCCTGGGTCAACGACAGGCAAAATCCCAAAGGTGTTTGGGAGATGCTCTCTCCTTCTAGGAATCATTTCTGGCCTAACCTGATGTTAGGATTTCCCAAGAGAGAGGAAACTGGGATGAAATAGACAATGGGGAGCGTTGAGAGGGATGCTGAAGACACGGACATCGCTCTAGATGCCGCCACCACTGTGTCTGTGGTCTTGGGCCCGTCATTTCTCTGTGGATCCACATTTGCTGAACTACAAATGAGGTTTCAATGGATGATCTCTAAAGTCTGTTGCTTCTAGCATGCATGCTGGAATTTTATACGTTCAAATGTAGTGTGTGTGTGTGTGTGTGTGTGTGTGTGTGTATTTTCACATGTCTGTAATCCTACTTCTGTCAACGGTATCTGATTCAGCATGATAGAGCACCTTTTGTAATTCATGAAGCCCTTGATCAGTTTACAGTACCAAGATCATTGGTGTTTAACTGGAGTGACCATCTCATTTTTGTCCACAGTAATATGTGAAGCTAGTAAAAGTCTATAAAAGTCTCCACATCTGTCAGCCTAATGTCTGTCCAACAGGAAGCCCGGGGCAGGTTAGTCTTTATGTGAGCCATTCCTAAAACTCCCAGGGCCCAGGCAGCTCGCCCTTTCTTGCCTCATCAGCCCTTCAGAGACACCTCAGTGTGGGCCCATCCCTGGCAGCGCACCACTCCTTCCCGCCATCCTGGAGCGAGTCCGGGACACACACGGGCTTTTAAGACGCCCATTCTCCCTTCGAGGAAACATTGGTCAGAATTTTCTTTTATTGAAAAAAATCCAAAGCAATTTACAGATCTTTATTGCCATACAATTCTTGTGAGAGAAGCAGAGAAAACCATGATGATCCCTGTGTCAGGGAAGATGAAAAAGAAGAGAGCTTGCCGGGGGGTTGGGGGGGGGGTGGTGTTGCCCAGCATATCGCAGCAGCTGAGAGCAGAAGCCAATTCTTTGGCTCTGCTGCCTGTACATTGGTCATTATGAAGTGACATCGCCAGAACAGTCTCATCCCTTGACTCATTAATATATATTATATACATGCTGTTGAGTTGACCCTACTCGTGTGTACAGTAGACCTGTACCCCACAAGGCTTTCAATGGTGCCTTCTTCACAAGTAGATCACTACACCTATCTTCTTGGTGAACCCAAACCTCTAACCTTCCAGTTCACCGCGGAGCACGTCAACCATTTGTATCAGAGTCTAGGGCAGAGCAATGTTAGCTGCTGTCCTAAGTAAACCCAGTGCTTTTGGGGGAACGTGGAAGATTCAAAGTTCACTGCTCACTCCCCTGAAGTTGCATACCTAATGAGGCGCTTCCTGGTCAGTTGGTAACTGTCCCCTCAGGATGACTCGGGGATCCGGCTTTCCCACAAACAGTGACTACCATTCCCTGGGTCTCCGATTCCTCTTTATCCCAGTGGCAGATGGGAAATGAGAGAAGACATGCATTCTTTTCCCAGCTTGACTCTGAAGAGGTGCTTAGCATGCTTGCTTGCATTCTGATGGTAATCACCCTAACATACCCGAGGGTGGGGGCTGCAGATCTTGGGGGGACAACCGTGTGCCGAGAGCAGTGCTTGGAATCCATAGGACAGGGTAGGCCTGCCCCTGTGGCTTTCTGAGACTGTAACTCTTTACAAGAGTAGAAAGCCTCTTCTTTCTCCCATGGAGTGACTGGTGGTTTCGAACTGCTGACCTTGAGATTAGCAGCTCAATGAGTAATGACTAGGCCCTCGGGGCACTCATGCTGTACTACAGAGGTATAAAATTTTGATGAGTGCTAGCTATCTCTTCCATAAATCTTTTGTGATAAAAGGTATGTTTGATGATCAACAATAAAGAGTAATTTCTGGGCTCACAATGACACAAACCATGTATCTACATGGAGGTTTATGGTTTACAAGAAAGTGTTCACGCATTTGTTTCATTGGACCCTGTTAACCACCTCAAGGGGTAGATCCGGCTGTTTTCATTTTGATCAGTGAAGTTCCTAGAGGTTACACGATTGCCCAGGAGCCTACAGATCGTCAGAAACAGGGCTTAAATACAGGTCGTCTACAAATGGGTGGTGCATAAGCAAATGTGGTGAAGAAAGCTGATGGTGTCCAGCTATCAGAGGATATAGCGTCTGGAGTCTTAAAGACTTGAAGGTAAACAAGTCGCCATATGGCTGAGAAGCAATAAAGCCCACATGGAAGAAGCACACCAGCCTGTGTGACCACAAAGTGTCAAAGGGATCGGTTATCAGGCATCAAAGAACAAAAAAATCATATCATTGTGAATGAGGGGGAGTGTGGAGTGGGGACCCAAAGCCCAACTGTAGGCAACTGGACATCTCCTTATGGAAGGGTTGCAGGGAGGAGACGAGCCAGTCAGGGTACAGCGTAGCAACGATGAAACATATAACTTTCCTCTAGTTCCTAAATGCTTCCTCCACCACGCCCCCACCCCTATCATGATCCCAATTCTTCCTTACAAATCTGGCTAGACCACAGGATGTACACTGGTACAGATAGGAACTGGAAACACAGGGAATCCAGGACAGATGATCCCTTCAGGACCAGTGCTGAGAGTGGCAATACTGGGAGGGTAGAGGGAGGGTGGGCTGGAAAGGGGGAATGGATTACAGGGATTTACATATAACCTCCCTGGGGGACGGACAACAGAAAAGTGGGTGAAGGGCGACATTGGACAGTGTAAGATTTGACAAAATAATAATAATAATGTATAAATTATCAAGGGTTCATGAGGGAGGGGGGAACAGGGAAGGAGGGAGAGGCAAAAATGAGCTGATGCCAGGGGCTTAGGTGGAGAGCAAATGTTTTGAGACTGATGAGGGTAATGAATGGACAAATGTGCTTTATACAATTAATGTATGTATGGATTGTGGTAAGAGTTGTATGAGCCCCCAATAAAATGATTTTTTTTAAAGAAAGAAAAATATAGGTCTTCTGATTCCAAAGTCAAAGTCTCCCTAGAAGACCACACACAGCCTCCCTTGCCAACCATTACAGAAAGCTGAGCTCATCTCTAGCTCATCTCTGCGAGTGTCTGTCATTAGCCAGGGCTCAGGGAGGGCAAGTAGAGAAATCAGCTGGAAGCTGGTTCTCTCTTCCTCTTTGCCCCTTCTCCGATCCTTTGCCTCCTTCCACGCAGTGCAAGAAGCTGTCTCCAGGAGCCTCTTAATGGACTGATGTGCCCGAGAAGAGCCTGGGGCATGCTGGTGGAAATTTCCAAAAAAGAAATCGAACTATGATAAAGTGATTTGGGTTGAGGACTGCATTACCGACCCTTAACAATAGTCGGTACCTGGCCCCCGGGGAGAGGTGGTTTGAAAGTCACCTTGGGGGAGGATATCACAAAGAGACTCCTGGAACACCTCCTGGGTAGAGACACTATTTGGCATTTTGTGGGGTTTTCGGGGAGCAGGAAATGAGTCTACATAAGAAAGGTGTTTAGCCTTTACTCATAACTTAAAGAGGGATTTGTCATTCTTTCTTGAAAACAGAGGAGATGCAAAGTAAAAGATGCTGGTGCCGGAAAACGCCCAGGTTCTGATTTCTCCCCTGGGTCCTCTCTGCCGTACCTAGAGCCTTTTCGCTGTGCTCCCAGTGGAAACACGGTAGGAGCTGCTGCCAAGCCTGTTGCTCTTACATTCGTCTTTGTTCCGAGTACGGGTCCCAGGAGTAGACGGCTTCTCATGCACAATTGCTATTCTTTCTTTGGTTGGTAGCAGCGACCCTGGGTTGGTCCTGACTCAGTCAAGTTTTCTTTCTCTTGGTCATGGGTTCAAACTTGAAAGCCAAAAGATGTATCAAATCCAGGCAGTTCTTTAAAAATAAAATTGTTGTCACCATTTCAAAACTGAAATATTTTGTGTTATAA
Source organism: Tenrec ecaudatus (assembly GCF_050624435.1). Taxonomy (NCBI): domain Eukaryota; kingdom Metazoa; phylum Chordata; class Mammalia; order Afrosoricida; family Tenrecidae; genus Tenrec; species Tenrec ecaudatus. The sequence continues at coordinate 34,452,893 of NC_134543.1, forward strand.
TCAGGATTGGGGAGGCCCAGGGTGGGCATTTCCACAGGACAACCAGCCATGGATCTGATACGCGGCCACCCCAGGCATCGTTGCTAGGATATAAGCTGCTTACCAGAGTCCCTTCTTGGTAGCCCATCTTGTTCACGTGACCTGCCTGGCCCCCAGAGATATCTGTATGTTTGACACCTGCTGGGGGGTAAAATCTTGAGCCTTTGCACGTGGACCTTTCACATATCAGTCTTTGTATCTGGCATTCGGTGGAGTTTGAGTCTCCGTTCTACCATTTCTACCTATTGGGTCGATTTTAACAAAGGGATTATACCTCCTCAAGCCTCTGATTCTCAACTTTAAGCTACAGATGTTAGAAAGTTAAGTGGACGGCTTTGGAAGGTAATGATCACAGATTGAACACCTAGCACATGGCGCGCGCACACACACACACACACACACACACACACTGATGGGAAAACCCTTAGACTAGTTACACTCATGCTGTCCCACTTTGGAATGTTATGGGAAGCCTAGTTGCACTAAGGGAGGGGCATAGACAGATGACCTCAGACCAACACATCCCTCTTGACACCGTTCCTTCCTTATGTTGGACAGCAGGCTAGAGCGGTTCTTCCGTTGTAAAGAGTAAGGCGGGTGAAGGTGGGCAGAAACAACTTGTGTCTTTCAATAAGTTGGCTGAAGTTAAGCAACATCTCAAGATCTCTCCACAGGTAAGTGGCTGGGCTAGACCTAAGACCTAGGTGTACCATATTCCCAAATCACTATTCATTCTCTCTGTCTGTGTTACCCTGGAGGCAACATAAGACAGGCATCATTTGCTTTCATAGTGTGTTAGACTGGGTTGTCTAGAGATACAAAACCATTTACATGTGTATGAGAAGGAACTTTATAGCAAGAAGACATCGCAGCCCAGTCCAACTCAAGTCCATGGGCCTGATACTAGCCAGGGCCCTCTTCAGAGTTATGTGGATGCAGAAAGGTGAAGCAGAGGCAGGGAGATCTCAGGCTGGGCATGGGGAGGGGGTTGTGCAGAGTTGGGTGGGCCCAAGGTGGGAACCTTATAGGGTGCAGACAGCTCAGAGGTTGGCTACCAGGGCCACAGCCCACATGGGGTTGCCCATGGAGGCAGCCCCGGAGTCCTATCAAGGATGAAGGTGAATGGGAAGAGAGAAAGAGAAGTCCCACTGTCTCTCTTGTAGACAAGGAGAAGCCCCCCACCCCACCCCACCCCAAGGAAGCATCATTAGGCTGTGACCTGGCCGATAGGTTGGACGCCACTCTTACACTTTCAGCGTTCACATAAAATCTAACTACCATACATTGTCTTGATGAGCAAACTGGGGATCAGAAAAATGGTGATTGGCTCATCTGGTTTGCTTTGTTTCCACACCATATTCCTGCACGTCACTCAGCATTGGAAAAAAACGGGATGCTGGAGTTTCTGAAAATATGACAATTTTGCATAGCTAGTAAGTGGTAGACTCTGTACTTGAACTCAGATATCATGGGCTTACTATTCCATCGGCCTCTTCCTCTTAGCCCCCAGCGCAGCTGAAGCGAGGTTCTTCACCTGGTGGGCTGACTCAAGTGTCCATTTCACAACAATTTGCATCCTTGGTGGGTCGCAGCAGATTTTCACAGACCAGTACATTCAGGCAAGGGAGTACGCAAGTCACCCCAATGAATTCCCAGGTCCCAAACCTAGCCCTTCTTACTCTCCTTGTGTCACAGCACCACAACCCCCCAAGTGTGCTTATGACTGGACCTAGTACCATGACCTCACCTTCGGCTTGTTGGCATAAAGAGCCCAGAAGACTAAGAGGAAGGCTCAGCTCCTAATCACTAGAACTGTAACTCTGTGCTCTGATAGAAGCATCTCTCCTGGGGGCATTAGGACTGCTAAACCGATGGAGCCCCTGATTGTAAAGATTTTGAGACCCTAAGAATAAGAAGACCCACCCAACTTCTTCCCTTTATCCCCAGACCTGTGTATCCTTTCTAGGGCATGGTGGCAGTCACCTAATCTGGTGTCAATTGAAGGAGGAAGAGTGTAAGGGTGGAGTCTAGGCTGTCAATCTGGAGATAGCCAATGAGACTTCTGTGAAGGCGTGGCCTTCTAAGAATTCTGGGAAATCTGGTACTTCCTTCTTGGAGGCGGAAGACACCTCTCTCTCTGCTACTTCCTGGGAGACATAGCAGAAGACAAGCCACATGGACACAACCAGACCTCAGAAGCTGGAGAAGCCACAGAGAGACCCCTGCCAGCACTGAGATGCTTACAATGCCACTGGACCCAAAGACTTTCTATCCACTGGCTTGTGACCGTCCTGCATTTGGCTTCATTGCATGTGTTTTGTGAGTCTGAAGAGGACTTTACAGATTGGTATCAGACATATGGGCTAATATCAGACTTATGGCCTTCTTGGGATTTTTCTCAATATTCAATTTCTCCTGTATATAAAACTCTTTCTTATCCACATATGTCTGTCCATGGATTTGTTTCTATAGTCTACCCAGACTACCACAGACATACTGAACTATACATGGGTCTCTAATTTAAAGCATATACTGAATTCAATAGAATAGCTTTCTAACCTCACAAGTTTTTCTCTCCTTACTAGTACCATTATTGAGTTTGCGTCAGTTATTCTCCCACATGTGGTGAGAGATCAGTGTTTGCTGCTCAGAGGCAGGCTTGTGTAAGGTGCCATGGAAATGGAAAAGGCATTCTGAAGCCCATGAGTGGAAGTGCTCATGGAAACACTGCAGTCAATAAAAACAAACCCATGCTTAGAATGCGAATCTATCTTCAGGAAGACTAACTGCTACTTCCTCTTTAATAGAAATAGTCCTATGTAATTAATCTGCCACCATGTAGCCAGAAGGTCTCCCTGGGATATATCCCATATTAAGGAACTTATCAGTTGTCTCTACTCTTAGCTGGTTGCAAACACATCCGCGACAGTAGCTGGATCCCACAAATATCATCTTGTCCATTTTGAGGTCTTCACCACCACGGTTGCCTTCTGGTAGCATTTGCATGAGACACAATTTCTCTGCCCACATATGTCTTCCCCAAACATCCTTCAAGTCATCAATCAGACACTCACCCATTACCCATTGTGTAGTGTGAGTCAGTATAGACTCAAAAGCCAGACCAAAATGGACAATGAGATACAATGCCTGAAGTTCTGCCCCCTGGGGTATTTCCATCCACCAGTCTTTCAGACAGGAGAAAGATGGGCTTTCTACTCCCTGAAAGAGTTACAGTCTCAGAAATGCATAGGGGCGGGTCTACCCTATCCTATAGAGTCAACATTGACTTGGGGAGAGAGGGGGAGAGAGAGAGAGAGAGAGAGAGAGAGAGAGAGAGAGAGAGAGAGAGAGAGACAGACAGACAGACAGACAGACAGACTCTCTCAGGCATACCAAATAGGGCTTTGGTATTACACTGTCCACCTCTGACTGGTGCTGGCACACCATGCAAATCCATTGCTGAATTAGAATCCTGCTTTCCCCTTATTTATTAAGTGGTCATAGGGAATTCCTATGAAGCCACATATGTGGTTGAGAAATGGCCACAAAGCTGCAGGGACAGTCACACTGGGAGTGTAGGCCACTTGCTCATCCAGCTCAGTGATGTTTTCCAGACCCGATTGAGCTGGGTTCATGTATGTCACTCACATTCCATAATAGAATGCCACTGTGTAAATCCGACCACATAGTTTGTTTCACGTGGACGACTCAAGTGGCCTCATTTTGCTTTATCCCCACCAGTGTCCTTGGGAAACCCAACACGATGGTGAATGTCACTGGTACTGCCACTCAAGCTGGATCCAGAGCCCTGCCTTCCTCGTGATGTCACAAACGGAGAGCCTCCTGCAAAAGGTCCCAGCGAGACTTATGAGTTTCCCCATACAGATTCACGACTGTTCCTCCATGTCTGATCTCCAAGGCCATATGAAGAGTCTAGGTAACTCCACAATGACCACTGTTACTACCTTGAGTACTAAGGACCACGGACCTTTTAACCCATCCACCCCACACACGCTCCTGCCTTCAGTGGTATTTGCGCCATTGAAATGACACAGTCTACCATAGTACCACTACTCCATTGGGCCCCATTATTTTGGGGGGTGCTCGAATATACAACCAACCCAGACCCAGAATCCCATTTTAAGGCTGTTTCCTGGGGCCACTTCTAGCATCCATTCTGCATCGGTCAGGATCACAATAGAAACGAAAGGCAAACATCTGGACAACCCAAAGGTGTGGGGCAGAATGCTGGACACTCAGGGTTAGCACCGGTGCAGCTGTTACAAAGTGGCCAGAGATGCTGGTGGAATCCAGAAGAGAGAGTGGGGTTTCAGATCAGTTGGTGTCAGTCCAGTCTTGGCTGATCCCACACACATTAGACCAGATCTGAATTTGTAAACTGTAGCATACTCGGACCATAATCTGAAAAGGGAAAATTACAGGCCAACGTCCTGGAATGAAAGATTCAGAGTGAACCTTTCAAGAGCCTGACGGAGGAAATCCCACTCTTGCCCGGACTATGGAGAGTGACACGCATTCCATGTGAAGCCGTTGGCCATCTTTGACCTGGGCACTATTCTTTCCCTTTCGAGGGATCTGGTTGCTAAGCAATGCATCCACCACCCTTGTTTTCTAAATTGACATTCTAGCAGGGTGACAACCTAGCATTCTCCCTGTTCCAGGGACTCACATTTTACAAATTCATATTTTAAGAATCCAGGTCCTTTCTGGTTTCACTTCATTAGCCATGACTGGGCCTAGAAAGAAGAACTGTCTTGCAACTCAAACAGTCATCACAGTAAAGAACTAGGGGAAGGGTGGGGAGTCCATGGCTGGTCCTCCTTCCCTTCCCCACCTCTCCTCCAGAGGGCGGACATGCTCCCTTGGTGTAGATCTCCTGCGGCAGAGCAGACGGCAGGATCTAGAGAAGCAGGCAGAAGATTTATGGCACATGCGTTATAAAGTCACCATGAGATTCCACGAGCTAGCAGGCTGAGAAAAGTGCCTTTGCTGTTCCATATACTACTCAGGGCCCAAGGAGTTCTGAACCTGCCCTGTCTCCTCTGGACAATTGAGGGCAACCTCAGAAACAGCGGTGCTCCCAGTGGGGATCAACCAGACCAGTATTTCAGAACTACTGTTGGCTGGTTTGAGTCCATGTATGGCTCGTGGGGACCTCGTGTGTGCAGAGTAGAACTGTCACCTTTCAGAAGCAGGTCGCCAGGACTATCTTCTGAGGTGCCTCTAGATGGGACTAGAAGCCAAGTGCTTAACCATTAAAGCCACCTCGGGACCCTGGTAAGTCAGAGAGGTTGCCCACAGCGAGATACACTTCCTCCCACACAGGACTTTGAGTGGGATACTTTTCTGTTCCCCCAATATTATTGATTGGCGTCTAAAACCAAAAAAGAAGTTCTAAGTATCCCAAATTCTACCGGGCAACAAGCGAGGCCTGACACTGCCCTGTTAAGGACAGTCGAAGAACTCGCTCTTAAACTAGCCTCCCTGAGCTCAAGCTCATTGCCATGGAGCCCACACTGACTCAGCATGAAAAGGAGGAAGCCCCTGAAAGCGCTGGCTTGACACGGTGGCTGCAACAATGGCGTCGAATGCCACCAAGCATTGCGAGATGGCGCAGGACTGGGCAGTGTTTCAGGCCGCTGTACATAGGTTTCCATGAGGCAGAGCTGGCTCAACGGCGCCTAACCACAGCAAGCCAACCTGGCACCTCATTTCCCAAGTAGACACCTGCTGATGCACCAGACCTGCTGATCTGCCTCCCGATTACCAAAGGACGTGGGGAGAAAGGCAGAGGCCAGAGAGGACGCAGCTGAAGAGCAACCTGGCCTCCCACCATTTGAACGGCAAGTTCATGGCGGTCTGGGTTCTCCATGGCTGCACGGATTCTGTGTCCCACATGCAAGCAGGATCCCGAGAACAGGGGCCCTGAAGTGCATTGTGTAGAGAAAACTAGAAACTAGGAGAAGTCAAGTCCGAGTTGGACGTCCGCATCACGGCCACATGCAGCATGGGGTGGGGGTGGGGAGGGTGGGTCTGCCCTGAAACCCTTCATGTGACCCGTGGGAGAGAGAGTGTTTGGGGTCTGCCACACAGTGGGCAAGCCTGAGGAACGCTGAGAAGATGCCACGAGGAACAGAAGCATCTGATTACTGTTCACCCAGAGACACCCACCCTCTTCTTCCCCCTTGCTTCGTCCCTTGCAACAGCGGCGCCAAGTCTTGATAGACGAAGGACTTGTCTCAGAACCCAACCACTGGGCCTGCTTTCCTCAAGCCGCATGATCCCAGCCTGAGATTGGGCAGGGCGGGAAGTGGGAAAGATTTAGACTAGGCTAGACGTTGGAGTTTTGTGATTGGACCAACCGGACTCACGTGACCAGGACACTATGGGAGTGATCCAAGTGTCATGACGGGGTCTACTGCAGGAAGATTCCACAAAGCATAGTCGAAAGGGATGCCTTCGGGGGCAATGGACGCTCCACACCTCTACCTCGACATGAAGAGTCCTCAGTCATTTCCACCCGGAGTCAGCTGAGCCTCCCTGCCCTTCTCTAAGCCCTCCAGACGAGGAGATGGCTGAATTGCTGTGTGTGAAGGTTGGCAGGGTCAGTTAGCTGAGATGTAGCTTCCTGGTGGGAACTGGGGACTCACCGGGGTAAAGGGAACTGTCTCCCACTTCCCTGGGATGGGGAGGTGAGCACCAGAAATATTGCAGCGCTGTCTGAGTGTTGTAGTTAGCTACCAGCGAGTCGCCCGTGCCCCACGGGAGTCCCACGCACAGCAGACAGAAATGCCTCGTCATCTTGGTGGGTTGTGGATCAGATTGCTGTGTATTGCTCTATTCAATAGGGTTTTCACTGGCGGAGCCGCAGGTGTGGACCACCGGGCCTTTCTGTCTAGTCTCTCTTCACCTAGAATCTCCGCTGATATCTATCTCATAGCGAGGCATCATAACAACACATGAGCCTCCCCTGACAGATGGTGACGGAGGGTGGGGTGGGGGCAGATGGTTGCACACGAGATGCACGGAGCCAGAATCAAACCCTGGCCTCATGCGCGGGAGGCAGCAGTTCTACCAGGGAGCCACCACCGTTCCCAAAGGGCAGGAGGGGAAGACTGACCTCAGATCAGAAAAAACGACCTGCCAGTCCCAGTAGTAGATGCGTAGCCTGGGAAAAGCAAACCTCTTTAAGACAACGTGGACATGACAGATGCGTTACCATGACGGAGCCCCCCATGCGTGGGAAACGGACCCTGAGGGCAATGTGGAGAGGACTCTTTTCCCTAACTTACGACAGAGGGAATCGGGAAAGTTAGGGTTCCAAGGTGGGAAAGCCGCCACTTTGGTAAGTTAGAGATAAAGTCCAAATACATGATCCTGCTTTAAAGATCATTCCCACCGATTCTCCCCTAACTCCAGCTGGGCTGCCTTAATGTAGCACATGGTTGATTCTGTCTCCCTGTAGAAGCGGACATTCTTGTTACCGCCTCCAGCTGCGGCACCCATCCGCCCCTCCCTCATGCCTTCTCCCAATGCGGGTATTAGGTGTCCTCACCTGTGAGCTCAGGAACTTTACTGTGGTTACCACCCACCTTGTGACGTATGTAACGACTGAATATGCATGCCTTATGGCTACCTCAAATATCGCTGCTCAGACCTGGCTGCTGAGATCACGGCTGTCCCAGAGGTGAGCATGCTACCATGAAGTGTGTCTGACTCCTTTATTCTTCTCCTATCTCTCCCATCTTCTGACTTTACTATGATCTTTATATGTTATAAATGTACAGTTGCACCTACGGACCCTGCGGTTGTTAGAAGATGGTTTACTCTGACAGTCAAGGCAGTGTTCGCTGCACCTGATATTTGAGCGAGTCGCCAAATCTTCCCGTTCTGACCGGCCTTCCAGGTAAGTGGGCCATGTTCTTTGTCTCGGCCATTGACACGTGAGCACAATGATCCGTGCCCCTTCCAAACAAGCTTGACAGACCACTGCAGATGCCTCGAGCTCCCCTGTTCTTACCTCTACAACCATGGCCACCTGGAGCCGGCCCAGCTCTTCGCCTATGTAAGGGCAACGGAGAGAAGACGGGCTGCCTGGGATGGAAATGCGAAGCCATGAGAAGACAGGTCTGCGGTCCCACTCACTGAGGTTTGGAAGGCCGAGGGGCACTGCAGCTGTTGGTAGTGGATATGAGAGAGCCCTGCCCCTGCTGCCAATCCCCGCCCTCAAGTCCTCTAGTTCTGCCAATCTCCGCCCTCACGTCCTCTAGTTCTGCCAATGACCCCAACAGCTTCTGCCTGAGTATGTCCCCCACACAACAGGGTCACAGCCATGTGACCCCTTACTGGGGGTCTGACCCTGCTCATGGCTGGTCCCCAGCCTAGGGTTTTATAATCTGGATTAGGGTCAATGTAACCTAATCCTCCAGTAGCTATGGAATGAGTCCTCACTGCACCCCCAAAGCAGTGTCAGCAATATTCCCTGCATTCCAGTGATGGGGAAACTGGGAGGGGGAACTCTGGGGGCAGCTGTAAGGAAGAGGGATTGCAGGGTACAAGAACCCCGGGAGAGGGAGGGTGGGGCCCTAGGGAGGGTGGGGCCCTCAATGTAGACCACAGTGCCACCTTGTGGCCACCTTGTGGCTGGACGTGACATCTTTCACAGCAACTCAGATGTCCTAGCAGGGGTTCTTAAACTTTTTAAACAGGGGCCAGTTCACTGTCCCTCAGACCTGTTGGACTATAGTTTTAAAAAAAAAAAATAGGAACAAATTCCTATACACACTGCACATATCTTATTTTGAAGTAAAAAATCAAACGGGGGCAAAAACACCCGGTGGGCCGGATAAGTGTCCTCGGTGGGTCGCATGTGGCCCGCGGGGCGCAGTTTGAGGACATCTGTACCTAGGGTCTGAGAAGAGAGGGCACTTCCCCAGGCCAGGGGGAATGACTCAACCTTCGAGGGATGAGGCCTTCCCGGGAGTCAGAGGGAGTCACTGGAACGAAGAGGCAAGAGCACCCAAGTTTACCCATTTTTATTTTTTTATAAAACGAACTACAAATAGATTGCCCTCCCTCCCTCACAAAGGAAAACCACAAAACAGCCTACACGTAGGTGAGGGTGGAAAGATTCGCCTGGGGAAGACTGAACATCTGCAAGGAGGCGCCTCGAGGCCAGAAAAGGGGGCTGGATCTGCTGCTAGGCCCACCCAGGTCAGCATGCTAAACTCTCTGGTCCCACTAACAGGGGAGGGTGCACTTTCTGCCTTATCAAGCCTAGCGGGGCCCTGAAAAACTCTAGAACCGTCGCCTGAACATCTAGAACCTGCTAGAACCTGAGGTCCCATCAGGCCCATACAGAGAAGACTCTCTCTCTCTCTCTCCACTGGGCACTTGCTTCTAGACCTCAAATGGGAAACCAGTCAGCCACGGCGGATGCTCATGGGAACAGACGCTCCGAGCGCAGTCCCACGAGGGCACCGTTCTGGGCTAACAGGCCTCCCTTGCTGCCCGGAACCGTTCACAGGAAGAGGCACCAGGGCAGCTATTGCTCTCTGAGTGAAGGGGCTCCGTTATCTGGGCAGAGGAAGACGTGCCTCGGACCAGAAGTTCTGGACGGCCCACCCTGGTGCCTTGTACAACATCTCGAAAGCTGGGCCTAGATCCTGCCATCGTTGGACTCTTATCCGAACACTTCGGGAGAGGCAGCAGTAGAGAGACTCAAGATTAATCTTACTTCTGGAATGGGCCGACAGCTTTCACATCCAAGAGGAAATCTGAGGGAGCAGAGAGAACTTCAGTGTGGGGCTTAAGAACACGACGATGGTGGCGTGACTAACCCCGGGCTGACCCAGCTCCCTCAGACTCGGACCGACCACTGAGGATGGCAGTCTTAGCAGGACCGTCTCGGGAAGTCCCGTGGGCGGACTTGCAGGGGGGCGAGATGTCTTCTCAGGTCAGCGGCTCTCCTGTTGGCACTGCGCATGCCAACGCAGACTTTCTGTCCTCTGACCCCTCCGGACGACACTGATATGGAGCATCTACGTAGTCAGAGGTCCTACTATGTGTCTCTTTCATCTTTGCCTAGCATGGTGCTTTGTGCAGAGTGGATTTTCAACCGGATTAAATCAATCTACTGCAGATCCTTGGAGGGCTCATTTGCTCCATGAGTCACTGAGATACTGGTGTGCCTGCGGGTTACAGGCCACCTGGGGGTCTGGTGCATTGGAACACATGGGAGAACTGGTACCTGCGGCAGACACCCATAAGATCTGGAGCCCCCTCCCTGCTCCCCAGCCCAACCTTTCTCAGAGAAAGTGGCCTGCCGGCTGTGGCAGTTAAGTGTGGAGCACCACCGCCCCTATCTGAAAAGGACCCGGGGAGCCCCTGGGGTCATTGCCGGGCTCACAGCTGCACGGGCATGAGGGCCAGGATCTAGGAAGCCTAGAGGTGGGCTGGGGATGGAGCCCTGGGTTCTAGAAAGCTGGATCCCACGTCCCGAATCCCCACCCTCCACGCAGGGATAGAGATGAGAAGACACCAACAGCCATGCCAACGCCTGTACAGAAGAACTGTACAATTTACATATATATTTATATACAGCGTATAAATCTCTTTCTTCTTAACCCCAACCACGCCCCCCACCCCAGCCCGCCCCAATAAACTACAGTCGTCAGTAGCCGAATCCAAAAACTCAAAATACCAGAATACACAGTTCTTCTTCCCGGTCCTTTTCCCGCGGCGGCATTTAGATACTGGCGTTGCCCAACGAGACCAGAAACACAACACGCAAGTGAGAGTCATTCAAAGTGCAAGCACGCGGGCGCCCCTCGTGTTACGTGGATGTGTCTGGGCCTCGGGCAACCTGGAAGGTCGGGTTTCTGAAGATCCATCCTGTCTGCCCCCCGGCTCTCTCCATCTTCCCTTGGGTTCTCTGCCTCTTAGACAAGGCTTCCTACTGGGGGGGAGGGGCACAGAGATGGGAGGGAACAGAGAGGAAGACGTTAGAGCCGGGTTTATGAGAAATCAAGCAGTAGACATCCTTTCCCCCAAGGGCAGCCTTTCCCGTCCTATCAGGTTGCTATGCGCCGGCTTTGACGAGAAGGCAGTGAGGCTTCCCTTGGTGGTCTGAGTTTACTCCCTAGGGGCTGCAGTGGGGAGCGTGTCGCCGAGACTTTGGACTCAGTCCACGTTTGACAGCCCATCTGTTGCCACTGGGAGGCGTCACGGTGAAGTGAGATACGCTTGATATTCTGCGTAAGAGCATCTGCCCAGGAAGCACAGGCTGGGGATTGTGCACACTGCCCCAGGGTGCCAGCCTTTCGAGGGGGGCCGGAGTGATAGGGGCTCGTTCACAGGCGTGGGCAGCAGGGTCCTTTTAGCTCTCGCCCAGTCATTGTCTTGTCTCCTTGTCAAAGGATGGCGATGGGAGTCTGAGTCATTGGGGCAACCTCTCAGCTCCAGTCCTCCACCCCTGCCCCCTCCACGCCTGCCCTCCCACAGCACGAGCAAAGCAAAGTGGCACTGGGCCTCTGGGCCTGCAGCGGACGCCTGAGAGAGAAGGGAACTTACTGAATGTGTTGGGGCTGGCTCGTTTCCCTTGAGGGAGGCTGCCAAGGTGACCACCTGTAACAAAGAGGGACAGATGTCATTTGGGCCACCTGGACCCAGGGAACTGACAGAGATTTTCCTTTACCTCCTCGATTACGCCCTGCCCCCTCTACCCCTTCAAATGAAGGTTACAGATGAGAAAGGGCCAGGGGCTTGTGGTCATGCTTCATACTGTGTAGACATTGCTGGCCCTAGTTCACCTGGGGGCGCCAACACCTTTAAACACAGTCTATTTTCCGTCAAGTGGCTTAGTGGGTTCCGTGTCGGGTGGCTCACCACAAGGTCAGTGGTTTGAACGCACCAGCTCCTCTGTGAGACCAAAATGAGGCTTTCTGCTTCCATATAGATTGAGGCTTTCTGCTTCCGTATAGATTCACCGTCTTGGGAGCCCACAGGGGCAGTTCTACTCTGTCCAGAGGTCTCTCTGAGTCAGAATTGACTTGATGCCAGTGAGGTTCTTTTTCAATCTTCTTTCTATAAAGCCAGGTCCCTGCCGGGCTCCCTGGGGGACCCTCAGATCTTAGCTAAGATGGGCTCTGGCACTGGAGGAGGCTTGCATCACTTTCTGGGCTCTTGATCCCCCAGTCACAGAATCCGAGCTGGGAAGGATCTGGGCCATCAGTTGGTTTCGCCCCTCCCCTTTCCAGACCCAGAAACAGTGGCCCAGAGCATGTAAGGACCCTACAGGAGCTCCCAGGACTGCTGCTAAACCTGTCCCTGCCCAGAGGGGGCTGCGCTGTTCTGTGGCCTGGCTGTGTTAGCTCCGGCAGTATCTGGCTGGGTCCTACAGGAGGGGCAGGGTGGGGTGGGCCCGCTCTCTGGGACCCTCAAGGTTGGTGTGACTTTGTGCATGCCCTGGCACCTCTCTGGTCCCTCCATAGAAGGGAGTGAAGACCCGGATGTCCCTGATCAGGTCATGAGGATTCACTGGTGGAGGTGGGAGGGCAGCTCCGAGAGGGACCAAGGGCTGTGGAACCCAGTCCATCCAGCATGGTAGGAAGCCCCAGCTCCAAGTGCACAGCTGCCGCCACCACCCCCACCCCCAGTCAAGACAAGATTCCTTTTGGCCTGGGAAAGGGGAGATGAGCATGACCAGGCAGTCCTCCTGTGTCGTCGACTGCCACTGTCAGCTGACTCCTACTGACCCCACACATGATGGGACCAACCTCCGCTGGTCCCGGGCCGTCTCCATAACTACCTGTGGGCGAAACTCTTAACTATTGCTGTGTCCAGTTCTACACACAGGGAAACAAACTTGGAACCAGAGTGGCAGTCCCCCCTGGCCAGGCAGCTCCAAATCCCATCTTGCCTCTGCGCCTCCCACCTGCCGCAGAGCTGATTCTCTTAGGGACAGTCAGAAACATCTAGGCCTTCCAGAAGAAGACCCACCAGCAATCCGGGGGCCAGCGTACCTAGTTCTCACTGCAGACGGCTGGCAGCGAGTCTCCTTCCCTGTCCTGCGCCCTGGCAGCCTTTCTGTGCCTTTCTGTGGCAGTCAGGCTGGCTCCCCAGGGCATGATGGGGAAGTGGAGGCTTGGAGGCCTGATTCAAGCTGGCCCAGATGGCATAGTGGTTTTGCAGTAATGCACAATTCACTCCTGAGCTGCCTGCCTCCGGACACCCTGGTTGCGCATTCACACCCTGGAGTGCAGGGGGAGGAAGAGCCACCGAGAGGACAAGAGGACAGGAGCAGCCTGGAGCAACTGAACGGGAAAGTCTTGTGGCAACTAGCCTCCACCCTGGCACCGGGCGGGAAAGAGGCTCTTCCTTTGGGTCGAAGCTGGGTCTGACCTCTTCATGCGGTGGCTGCGGTGGTGGAGGGCACATGCTACTGTGCTCTGGTGGCATCTTTTCCCCCAAACCCGGTGCCTGAAACCCAAAGCTACGCTCTGCCCCAAGCTCCAGGTCTGACTTCTCTCACTCCCATGGACCCCACCTGGTGTGCAAGCCCCTGTTGGCCCACCAGAGGGCACCACATGACGCCAGATAGCCCACCTCCAGGGGCTCCAATCCCTGCTACACACCATCTACTCCAGTGGCTTTTCCGCCTCTCCCGGGGGGCTGGGGTCGAGGGAAGCTCTCTGTCATGTCGTCAGCCCGTGAGCGTGTTCTTCCATGAATAATGATTTCTTTTGTGCATGTCACATGCCCTAGGGACTATCCCAAGCCCTTCACACACCTTGCCTCGTTCAGTCTTCACCACCACCCTAACAGGTGTGCAAGATCATTTCCAGTTTTGCAGAAGGGGAAACTGAAGCTCAGGGCTTAGGGAGCTTACTAACCGTGACAGAGCGAATCAGTGGCAGAACCGAGGTGAAAGCCAGGCCTCTCTGACTCTTACCCAAAGCCCCTCTGCACTAGAGGAGGGGGTGATCTGGGTTCCCCACCTTTGCCTCTGCTGTGACTCACAGTAGCAGTTCATTCTGCAGGCGCCCTTCCCCCACAACTACGCCTGCTGACACCATCCCCTGGCTAGATCTGCTACTGGGGAGTCACCATTTATCCTGATCTTCCTTGGCCTCCGTCAAGCAAGTAAGGTTGTCCGCTCACACAAAGGACCATTTTCAGACCCTCTGGAGGTTTTCTCATGGGAGGGACAGCGGTCTGGCCTGGGAATCCTGAGGTTGCCTCCCATGCTAGCAGAGATGTATCTCGCTGAGCCCAGGCTCCTCAATTGCAGAATGGAGTAGGGGATCTAAGCAGCCTTCCAGCTCGAAGATTCTAGGAGTCTAAAGTAGGGTGTCGTGTGGGGGGTGTAGACAAGGAGTGAGGGAGGCTCACTCTGCTCAGTTTCCTCACCTTCCTGAAATCCATGGAGGCTCCTTCCACCTCCCATTGTGTAATCCCTTCTCTGAATGTTCCACTCGCATGCACCTACATAGACACGTGTGTACACATAGGCATGGATCATGCGCACGTGAGCACACAGACAAGTTTCCAGAGATATCCAGACCCGTGCACAGATGCACACTCAGACAGGTACACAGACACATGTGCACACAGACATGCACACACATGGTCACAGACATTTGCACACACCAATAAACAAGTAGGCATGTGCACAGGCACACACAGACATGCAGGCACACACAGACATGCAGGCACACAGAGACATGCAGGCACACACAGGCACACACACAGACATGCAGGCACACATAGGCACACACACAGACATGCAGGCACACACAGACATGCAGGCACAAACACAGACATGCAGGCACACACAGACATGCAGGCACACACACAGACATGCAGGCACACACAGGCACACACACAGACATGCAGGCACACACACAAATACTTCAACACAGGCACGCTAGCCATGGCTTTCATTCAGGAGTCAACACTGGTCCCAGAGGTCTCTGGGACCCCGGGTCTCAGCTTTGGGATGAAGGAGGTCAGAGGGATGGGTTGAAGGTACTGGGCCAAGAAAAATGACAATTGCACCTCAACACACCAAGGGCCCTCTTAGGCAAAGCTAGTATGGTCATTCAGAACTGAAACCTGTCGGACTGGGCTGGGCCAGGCCGGGCCAGGCCGGCTGGGAGGAACATCACAACTCTCAGCACTCAAGGTCTGCAGTTCTCCCTGCGGCCTCCTTCAGGCCCCAGGCCTAGCAAGGCTTCCAAACAAGCCTGGGCTCCCCACACCATGGCCACCGCACCGGGCGCTGTGCAGCCCTGGACCATCAGCATGGGAAGGGGAAATGAGGTCAGAGTCCCTGTCACCCTCTGTGACCCCATCTCTCCCTCAGCCATGAGTTGTCCTAGGACAACTCCCTGTGTTGGTCTCTCCCCGTGTTGGTCCGCTGCCCAAATGAACACAGAAGCCAAGGCTGCTAAGCATCATGTTGCCACCTCTTCATACATTCATTCGACGAGGACTTAATAAGCTGCTGCCAGGTGGCCTGGACGCTGCTGGACATTAGGACTCAGCCAGACAAGACAGCCCACGGCTTTAAGTGGGAATCAGGAAAAGAGATCGCAATGCCGTTTACTAGTACTATTGGCAGGCAGGGAGCGGGATCCTGTGAAGAAGACTGAAAATAAACATTGGGTGTTACCTGATGGCATGATGATAAATGGATAGCATTTTTTTCCCTCTACTTGATCAACACAACCTCCCTATGGGACAGGTACTGCTCTCTTCTTCCCACTATACACGTAAAGAAACGGAAACACGGGATGGGTGCACGCGGTGCAGGGAGAGCCAGGGCCGGGACTGCCGCGCTGCGCCGTGGTCTGGGAACTCCGTACTATGGTCTCTCGTTGGCCAGAAGGACTGCGCCCGGAATTTATTTTAAAGTCGCTAAGAATCTTTCTCCAGGTTCAGTCATTTAAAAGACGGGATCTGTCACGTTCATCTGACAGGGAGCGCAGAGCGATGCAGTAACTCACCCTGTGTCGCAGGCCCCAGGCCGGAGCCCAGCAAGGGAGTGGACCGCACCTAAGGCTGGATGCTGTGAGCAACCAGCCATCTTGCACGCTGAGGCGCACTGGGCTCACGTCAACCAGGAGAGATTTGGGATTCACACCGATACCAGAGTTACAACAAAGAAACGCCTCTCCCAGGTAATTGCGGCCTCTTCGAGAAACCTCCATTTCAAATAAGCAGGCGTCATGCAAATAAGCCTGCAACTTCACCCGGGCTACAGACCCACTGGTTCCATGGGCGCATCCTATACCACGTGTTGAGGCTGCCCTCCCTGTACTCCCTCCTCCTGCCAGCTAGACCTCCAGCCCTTTCCTCCCCAGAGCCCATCTCGGTGAATGCGGCCTCAGTCCCTCTGTGCACCCCGTCACCGAGTCCTGAAGTTGATCTTTCCCTCTAAGCTGCACAGTCTCTGTCTCTTCACTCGATCCCCGCATATCCCCCCTTAATGCCTTTTTCATGGCCTCTCACCCAAACGGTGAGGTTTTGTCTCCCCAGGACCCGGGCTTGATCACTTCCTACTCACTGTTATACAGTCAGCTGAAAAACTGAAGCACAGCGGATCCGATCAGGTCTCTGGTTGAATCCCTATGACGCTTTCCACAGCCCTGCTAAGAGCCTCTCCTGCCACTTTCCCACGTCAGTCACGGGAGCACCTTTCAGGTTCTTCTAGAAATCTGCTTCCTTCGCTCGAGGTCTCCATATCTCATTTGCTTCCATTTAAAGCCCTCTTCCTGCCTCTTACCCCCTGCTTAGCCAATGGCTACTCATCCCCGGGTCGTGTCGGCCGCCAGCTCTGGGCAAGCTTTCCCTATTGGGGATCCCACACCAAACCCATTGCTGTCAAGGGGGTGCCAACTCGCAGGGACCCTCTAAACGGCCAGACAGCGAGCTGTGTAGGTTTTGTGAGTCGTAGATAGTCTCTGTGGTATATTCTTGTGCTTTTAATTCCAATTGTTTTAAAATGCTAAAGCAGGCTTAGCTCATGAGCCATGCAGAAACCAGCCATGGACAGGATCAGATCCCTGGATTACTGGCTTCTGGTTTAGATCTCACTTCCCTCACAAAGCTTCCCAAGATTGCCTGTCCTCTCAGCTGATTTAAGATCTTACACACACCACCACCACCACCACCACCACCTGGCACCATGCTTCACTATGATATATGGACACGACCAAAAAACTCCACTGGGCTGTCATTACATGTATGGACCTATTTGAGATAGCAACCTAGCCTAGCCTAACTAATACATTCTAATAGCATTTATCAGAAGGCATGTAATTACTGGCTTAATAACGATCCTCTCAGTAGCCCATCTAAGGATAGCAACCTTAGCAGTCAATTCCATCACTGCTTTGACACCCTGTACAAACCATAACATCAAATGAATCCAAACTAACCCCGCTGCCATCGCTCACAGCGACCCGATAGAAGAGGGTAAAACGGCTCCTGAGGGTTTCTGAGACTGTAACTCTTTACGGAGCAGAAAGCCCCGTCCTTATCCCAAGCATAACACCCCCCCACCAGGAAATAGATGAAGTGTCGATTATCAGGGATGAGTATCATTTATTAGGGGAACTTTTGAGCCCTGTTCCCAGGTAGGCTCAGGAGCATAGGACAGAACACTCACCTTCCTTGCTAACACCCAGGCAGCCCTTCAGTTCAGGCAGAGAAATGACCTTGTCCTTGTTGAGGTCACAGTAGTCGGGGAAACGCCGGGCGCATTTCTTGGGCTTGGCTTTCTTCTTCACGTAGCGCTTGAAGGGCTTCATCTCCCTCTTGTTGATGTCGCTGCTGCCGTTGCTGTCCAACTGGCTGAAGTACCAGTGCACCACACGCTCCTCCAGGGTGTGGCTGGGGTCTGGCTCAGCGAACCTGGGTCACAGACAGACACCCCAACCCAGGGATCACTGCTTAGGGTCTTACAGGAAGCGTGCCTCCCACCGAGATTCTCCCCACAGAGAGGTGGCTCCGGAGGGATGCAGGCCGAAGACCTCCCAGACTTTCTCAGCCTGTGAGGGAAGCAGGCTGAGAAAGGCTCTCCAACATGAACGGTAAGATTAGATGATTCGTTTCTTGAGAGTTCCAAAGTGGGTGACCTTTTAAGAGGTGCAACAGCCTCACTGCTACAGATAGCCAGGAGCATGCTGGGACGAGGTGGGTGCTCAAGACGTCTGGCTGACGTTGATCAGTCTGCGCACAGACAGGGACCTGAGAAAACCACATTTGGGCTCCAGACGGTGCCCCTGGACTAGTGTGCCCTGTTAGGCAAGCTGCTACTCACACACGTGCAAGCGCCCTTGTGAATGCCCGTGAGGATGGGGAAGGACTGTCCGTGCCCAGCACTGCAGGAGCCCTTTCTCCTCCCACCGTACACACCCAGTAGCAGGCCAGGTGCTGGGAGGGTGTCCAGGGTAGGCGGAGCCCTGGACCTCAAGGTATTCACCGTCCCTGTGAGGCCAAACCCAAACTCACGAAGACACTTGGTGACAGCCAGACATAAACTGCGACGGACCCCGGGGTTATTGCTGCCAGGGACCCTCGTGCGGTAGAAATGGGGAGAAGGAGGCAATTGGGGTGGGCACCCGTGGAGGTTCAAAAAGTTAGCAAGCCCCAGACCTAAGGAAGTGAGTCGGGAGGACTGGGGTGATTGTGCCGAGTAAGGCTGGACTCGCGGAACAAGGGTTCTTCCTAAAGGGCTGCCCAGAGGGGCTGTTAACATGTGTCTGCGGACACACACACACGCGCGCGCAAATCCCAAAGTTCCGTGTTCACATGTATAACGGTACACATTGCCCGCCCCATCTTATTGACTCATCTGTGCTACACCTTGTCCCCAAAGGATTCAGGCTGATGACTAATACCTAAAAACATAGAAAGCGCTCTTCTAGAGCAGTTGCTTCAACTAGAAGGGTGGAGTCCCAGGAGCCAGGGCTCGAGGGCGTGGCGCTGAGTGAAGGCCCTTGAGACACATGGGGTCAAGTTCCTGGGCCAGTTCCCCTTGGGAAGGGCAAGAGGGTGAAGCCAGGAACCCCATACATTCAAAGGCTTGGTCTGCAGGGCCCAGGTGGACCGCCCAAGACTGAAGCAGGGCGAAGAGGAAAGTCGGGCTCATTGTCATGCAGGGGCACCAGACCGGAGGGTCCGTGCTCCTCGGTGCATCCTGAAGAAGAGAAATAGTCAAGACACATGCCAATGTCCTTTCTCTGGTGTTTGCTGAGTTTCCTAGCAGGAAGGGTGACTTCCTCACTGCCAAGGTGCCACAATGACTCAGAGAGACTCTATCAGACAAAGTAGAACTCTATCAGACAAACTGACCCTGTGAGTTTCTGAGACTGTAACTCTTTGGGGTAGTAAAAAGTCCCATCTTTCTCCCAAGGAACAGCCTGTAGTTTAGAACTGCTGACCTTGCAACCCAATGCATATCCACTGTACCACCAGGGCTTAGCAGGGAGTCTCCCACCTCTGAAATCTCCCTACGAAGAAGCCAGCAAATTGCCTCCCCTTCTCCCCGCTATGTGGCCTCCAAGTTTAAGAGAGAAGCCGTTTCGCTACAGAAAAAGTCCAGGGATGCCTAATGGATGGGTTTCCACCTTGACATGTTCCTTTTGGCCCTCTGACTCCTGGCGAGTCCTGATCCAAAGAAGGCACAATTCATGGGCCTGTCTGCTTGCAGGCGTAGCCCAAGGAGGAGCTGGGGAAGGTATGAGAGGAAACAGTGGGGTCCACCTTCTGCCTCTGGTTTGTGGGAAATTGTTGTGGCTGACAGCTCTGTGAAACAGGCATGGCGCGATGCAGCGTGAGCTCACAGTTTTCTCTGAGAAGACACGGCACTTGGTGCTTCTGGTCTCGCTCGATCGCCCCGGGGGGTGCGCACGGCTACCCCGCTGGCTGCTGCTGGCCAAGAGCCTGCAGGCTGAGTCCCTCGAGGGCCCCCTGGAGGAAAAGCCTGGTCATCTATTGAAAACTCGGCCGCTGAAAATGCTTTGAATCACAGTTCTACTCATGAGGTCTCTCCGAGTGGAGTCAACTCGACTGGTAACTGGTCCGGTGGTTTCTTTTACCGGCCGGGCCCTCTCTCCCAGCCTGTCCTGCAGGGCACACCCGGTGGACAAGCAGAATGCAGCTTGATCAGGGATGTTGGGTGTGCAGCCAGGGAGGAGCCAGCCTCTTCTTGAAGAGTCCTACCTGCCTCTGCCTTCCTCTCTACGTGAGGACGGTGCTGGCCGGGGTGGGGGGAGAGATAAGGGAGACCCCAGGAAGGCATCTCCCGTTGGGTGCAGCCCAGCATTTCTAAGCCCAGCCTGCCTACTCTGCTTCTCCCACCAGGGGACCATGAGAGCCCCAGGGTACAAGCACGTGGCTCTTCTTTCACCTTTAGGTTCAGCATCGCGTCATGTCTACCTAGAGCCTGGAATAATAAAGCCCCAGTCAGAGGGAAGGGATGAGGTCATCCTGCCCAGACACCCTGCCAGGGGAGGCTCGCTCCCTCCACCACGCGCCCTGCTCCCGCCTGTCCAGTTTTCAGCAGCTCCAGGCTCGAGCCCTCCCCACCTTCCTCTGGGCTCCCGTCAGAGCCACAAACAATTCTTCTCCCTCCTTGGCAGTTCCTTCCTGTCAGACGCCGGTCATCACCTGGTTCCTGCTCCCTTCATGCTGACTCCCCCTGTCTGCCTTGGAGGGGGACCAGGCTGTCCCCTCTGCGGGACCCGAGCACAGAGCAGCCACCAGTCCTAACTTCTGCCTGCCCACCCTGCCTCCTGATCTGACCCCCAGAGAGAGCAGCAGGGGACACCTCTGGATCCTCTCAAGCTGGGTTTCAGGGTTCCCTAAGACACCTCTGGAGCCAACAGTCTTCCCTGGGGCCGAGCCAGTCCATGGAACGAGTGGAGGCTGAGGGTCCTGCTTCCCACTCCCTCACAGCCAGCACAGTGCTCTCCGCGTCCTAGTTGCTAGGGTGTCAGGAAAGCCCCGCCAAGTAAGAGAGCCCCCACTTTACAGGGACACCTGGCCAAGCCGAGGCTCCTGCTTTGAAACTCAACCCCCTTGGCAACCAACCCAAGCTCCAAATGCCTCCAACGCCAGCCTTTCTTCATTTTAGAAGCTCCTGCCCCCTTCTGGAGGCGCCTCGGTGGCCTAGTGGTTACATGTTGGGCTGCGATCTGCAAGGTCAGCAGTTCCCAACCAACAGCCTCTCCAAGGGAGGAAGACGGGGCTTTCGGCTCCCAGCAGGAGTCACAGTCTTGGAAACTCAAAGGAATGGTCCTATCCGGTCGCTGTGAGTTGGAACCGACTTCACAGGAGTGAGGGGCTTGGGGCTTGGGTTGGGTTGGGTTTTGGGAAATCTCTGAGAATCTAAATAAGGCTGCCGTCTCTCTCAAGGGACACACGCACAGACGCGGAAGGCTTCCGATTCTGGAGGACTCACGGGCTCCTTCCATCCCACCTGAAGTCCGTGAATCCAGCTAAGAACTTCTGATCTTGAGGAAAGGGGACTCTGGCGATGGTGCCAGAAGATCATTTAAGCGTGAAGCTTCTTCAAGAAGAAACAAGATGAGAGAGCAGCTGGGAGGAGTGTGGGGCCACTTCTTACATTTCCAGCAAAACATAAACAAGGAAAAGAGGGAGCTCCTAAGGACATGTGGTGGAAACCCCCTACCTCAGGGCAACAGCCCTCAGTCCCGGGGCTGAACACAGGTTTGGATCAAGACGGGGATCTCTTGGGAGCCCTTACACAGCACTCTCACCTCAGGCCAGAGTGGGCAGGTACAAAATGCACACAGAGGACCTCTGTGAACTGAGATCTTCCCGGGGTGGGCTGGACAGGGACAGGGCAGGAAAGCCGCCCCAGACGTCTTCCAGAAATCTCTCGGGTAATCTTTGCTGGGTGCTTTCCATCCTTGTTAGACTCCCCTACCACATACTTGGAGCAAGGGAAGGCGGAAGTTCTGCTTCCCACTCCCCCTGACCTTCCAGCCACCCCCCTCGAGGCCTCCAGCTCTTGCAACGTTTTAGGGACATCCTTGTAAAACACACCTGCCACTTGTAGGCCCAGCTTGAGGCTGACACTGGTATCTGGCCCTTGCGCCTCCACAGCCTATGCGCACACCAGGCGGAGGCCAGGACGGAGATACACACAGCTGCTCAAAGGTTGGGGACCCCCAGTTAGAGGGTTCAATGCAATGAATCCTCAAGCCCACTGTACCAGCATCCCCTTGTCTATGCAATGGGCCTTGCTCGGGGGCGGGGGGGGGAGGGGTTCCACGTCCACTAAAGGGGCCCATTGGGCATAGAAGAGCCAAGTTTCCTTGACCAGCGTAGGACAAACAAACCCAGCGCAGCCGACTCCCGGGACTGCCATGTGCAGAGCAGAATGGTGCCTGTAGGTTTTCCAAGCTGGGGCCTTTGGGAAGCAGACCGCCAGGCCTTTCTCCCAAGGTTCCTCTGAGTGGATCTGAAGTGCCTAAGTATTGGTTTGTCACTGAGTGCTCCAACATTTGTATCATCCAGGGACTCCGAAAGACACACCCACATGATACCAGATTCCAGGTTCAGTGAACTTCTGCTCTCTGGCCTACTTCTGGGCCTTTCTGGTGGCCAGCCTACTTACTGCTTCCTGCCTCCAGGGCTGAGGAAACCCCTCAGGGTGGAGACCCCTCTGGACGAACCCCGGCTGAGTTGTCTCCCAGATGCAGAGACGACAGGTGCCGCCCTTCTCCAGAGCGTTCAGCTGTGCCTCGGCGGCCTCAGCCCTGCCAGGCCTTGGCTGCACGGCAGTGTTGGAGAGCCAGACCCGCGGACCACAAGGATGCCTGCCCAGACCAAGATCTTTGGGCCCAATTCTGCTGTCCCAAGCAGTTTTAGAGAAGGAAAGGCAGGCTTCCCGGGTTGCACCAGCCAAGCCAAGCAGACCAACCAAGCCCCGTCTGGAGTTGGGTCCAGGCCCCACCAGCTGCTTGACAGAGGCCCCAGACTAGGCAGTGGGGAGTGCGAGGAGAGGCCAAGTCAGCCACAGTCCAGCTTCTTCCTCGCAAAGCTACCAAGGGGCAACCACACTGGGCCGGAAGGAGAAAGCCACACTTCCAGTGTTCTCTCCTGGGGGCGGGGAAGTGACACCCTATAAAGGACCAGGCGGCTCCTTTAGCCCAGCTCCCCTTTGGCCACATTCGCCATCCAAGTCGGGTTTCCCAAAAGAAGAATGCAGGGAGAAGAGGGGTCCCTTGCCAGCTAGGATCTCAACAATCTTCCTCTGGGATTGACAAAGCACTGCTGGACACCAGGATGTGCCGGGCGGAGGCCAGTCGAAGGGTGAACACTGCCTCCTGGAGTCTGGTGGGAGGGCTTACAGGGGACAATTGCATCATCCAGTCGTGTCCATTGAGAATGAGTGCAGGGCAGCCTCCCAAGTGGTTGCACTTCGTCTGTACCACCTTTTAAAGAGACACAGCACTGCTCTTTTCCACGAAATCAAACTAAAAGCAAAAGGCAAAAAAAAACCCACTGTGGAGGTTACATAATCTCCTGTCAACGTGTGAAGGGGTGGAGTCTAGCCTGTCAATCACGTCATAAACAATGAGGCCTCTGTGTGGGCATGGCCTTCTCCTGAGCATTCCTGGACCTCCTATCTTCCTCCCTGGAGGTGGGGCATGCTCTCTCTGCTTCACCTCCCTTTGAGACATTCCTGTTGACAAGCCACATGGAAATATGCCGATGGCAGCCAGAGCCCTGGAGCTGTAGGAGCCTTGTGGAGACCCACACCAACGCTGAGATGCTTCCACCACCACTGGATCCACAGGACTTTCCAGCCACTGGGCTGTGATCTTCCTGCACTCGGCGTCATTGCATGTGTTGCATGAATCTAAAGAGGAATTTACAGACTCGTATTGGACTTATGGGCTAATACCAGACTTATGGACTTGATCTGGACTGGGCTGGGATATTTTCTTAATATACAATTACTCTTTTATATAAAGTTCTTTCTAATACACATGAGTGTCTATGAATTCGACCCAGACTAACACACCAACCCAGCTGCCATCAACCTGGTTCTGATTCATGTCAACCCCATGTGTCTGAGAGTAAGGATGTGCTTGAGAGATTTTGAAGGAGTAGTCCATCAGA
Source organism: Tenrec ecaudatus (assembly GCF_050624435.1). Classification (NCBI taxonomy): domain Eukaryota; kingdom Metazoa; phylum Chordata; class Mammalia; order Afrosoricida; family Tenrecidae; genus Tenrec; species Tenrec ecaudatus. The sequence continues at coordinate 34,477,115 of NC_134543.1, forward strand.
AGCAGGTCACCAGCCCTTTCTTCTGAGGGACTGCTAGGTGGATTTGAATGGCCTGTTTTTAGTGATTAGCCAAGTGCTTGGCCGTGCGAGTCATCTGTTGTGCCAGGTGCCCTCGGGAGGTTGCGGCGCACAGCCAGCCTACGTACAACAGAAGAAAGCGCCGCCTGGCCCTGTGCCATCTTCATCATCGTTCTTCGGCTTGAGGTCACCACTGCAACCTGTGTGTTCACTCATCTTGTGTCACGTCTCCTTCTTTTCCACTTCCCACTACTTTACCACGCCTGGTGCCCGTCTCCAAGGATTGCTCTCTCCTGACAATACGCCCAGGGTACATGAGACAAAGTCTGGCCATCCTTGCGCCCAAGGAGAATTCTGACTGAACTTCTTCCAAGACAGATCTGCTTGTTCTCTTAGCTGTCCATATGATTCTTCTTCGGTTCTCACTCAGTGTCCAGCTTTCACATGCATATGAGGTGATTGAAAATACCATGGCTTGGGCCAGGTGCACCTTAGTCCTCAAAATGACATCCTTGCTTTTCAACATTTTAAGAGGGCTTGTGCAGCAGATTTACCCAATGCAATGCACCCCTTGATCTCTTGACTGCTGCTTCCATGAGTATTGATTATGGATCCAAGCAAGACAAAATTCTTGACAACTTCAATCGTTTCTCTGTTTACTGTGATGTTACCTATTGATCCAGTTGTGAGTTTTCAGCAAGCAAAGTTGTGTCATTGGTGTATTGCAGGTTGTTAATAAGCCTTCCTCCAATCCTGCTGACAGACTCTTCTTAACATAATCCAGCTTCTTTGATTATTTGCTCAGCATAGAGATTGAATCAGTATGGTGAGATGATTCAACCCTGACACACACCTTTGCTGATTTTAAACCATGCAGCATTACCTTGTTCTGTTCCCACAACTTCCTACTGATCCATGTGTAGGTTCCACATGAGCCAATGAAATGTTCTGGAATCCCTGTTCTCAAGGGCACCCATAGTATGGTATAGCCCACACAGTAGAACGCCTTAGCATACATAGACAATAACACACAAGTAAACATCTTTCTGGCATTCTCGGCTTTCAGCCAAGATCCATCTGACATCAGCAATGATATCCTTTGTTCCAAATCCTTTTCTGAATCTGGCCTGAATTTCTGCCAACAACCTATCAAGGTACTGCTTGCAACCATTGTTGGATGATGTTAAGCAAGTGTGATATCAGTAATATTGTTCTATAATTTGCACATTCCAATGGGTCGCCTTTCTTCAGAATGGGTACAAATACGGATGTCTTCCAGTCAGTTGACCAAGTGGCTGTCTCCTAAATTTCTGGGGATAGACAAGCGAATGCTTCCAGTGCTTCCTCGGCTTGTTGAAACCTTTCCATTGGTATTCCACCCATTCCCTGGGCCTTGTCTTGGCTGATGCTTTCAGAGCGGCTTGAATTTCTTCCTTCAGTACCACTGGTTCTTGCTCAGAGGCCAACTCCTTAAATGGCTGAATAGTGACCAGTCCTCTTTCGTACAGTGACTCTGTGTGTGCTTTGCATCCTCTTTTGATGCTTCATATCGTGCCCCTGGAATTTTTCAAGATGACAATTCGAGGCTTGCGTTTTTTCCTGAGTTCTTTCGGTTTAAGACATGCTGGGTGTGTTCTTCCTCTTTGGATTTCTAACTCGAGATCTTCGCACCTTCCATTACAGTGCTCTTACATTTGCCTTCGCAGCTGCATTTTCAAAATTCCCAATCAGCACTTTGACTTCATCATCTTCGCATTTTCCTTAGCTACTCTATGATTCAAAGCAAGGTTCAGAGTCTCTTTTGACTCCACGGCGACCTTCTCTTTCTCACCTGTCTTTCTGAGTGATCTTTAGCTTGGCTCATGCGAGACGTTCTTGACGTCCTCCCACAGCTCCTCAGGTCCTCCGTCATCGGTGGTCAATGCATCAGATCCATTCGGGAGATCATCTCGGACTTCAGGTGAGATAGCCTCAAGGTCATCTTTTGGCTCTCCGTTTCTTCAGCTTCAATAGGAGCAATGAATGGGCCCCTGGCCTGACTTTGACATCTGAAATTGAGCTTCTCCATCATTTCTTCCCACAGATGTAGTCCAATTGGTTTCTGTGTATTTCATCTGAAGAAGTGTGTGTGTATAGTCACTATTTGTGTTGTTAGCAAAGGTATCTGCTATAAAGAAGTCGTTGGTCTTGCAAACTTCTATCATGCGATCTTTGGCTATTTTTCTACCACCAAAGTCATGTTTTCCAACTATCGTTCCTTCCTGTTTGTTTCCAACGTTTGCATGCCTATCACCAATATCTATCAATGCATAGTGATTGCAAGTCACCTAGGGACTCCCAATCAAGCTAGAAGGTCAAGAATGGGGAGTAGGCACCACCCTCATTTCCATTCCCTACATCTTCAACTCCTACTGATATCGTTATTAAAGTTTCAGTAAAGCAGCATCCCTTCCCCCCACTATTGTGGTTCATGAGCTCATCACTCCTCAAGCTGAGAATGCTGTATCCTTCCCACCTCCATCCATGCTGCCAGCAGGATGAAGTCTTCAAACGAGCCCATCTGATCTGCTCCACAGCAGACTCATGTTCTCCGGTGTAACTCAAGGGCCCTGCCCATTCTTACAGCCTCAGCTCCTGCCCCTCCCCACTATAACCCCAATCATAAGCTGTCCTCCCTCCCTCCATTGCTTCCACGTGCCTTCCCCTGGGTCGGGCTCGCTATCATACTCCTCCCTCTGCTGGGGGGCCTGGACCCCTGGAGCCACTAAGCTGACTCACCTTCTCATTTCTAGGGAAGATACAATTCAAGCTCGGCCTCCTCTGAACAGTTGTCCCTGACCCCTTCCCTCGGTGAAGCCCCTGCAGCACTTTCTTCTGCCTCTAGTATCACCTGTCTCTCCTCTCCATCAGACCAGGGCCAGGGAAGAGCTCTTCCCTAAGTGGAGAGCCAATGTTCTGAGAGTGACGAGGGCAATGAATGTACAAATGTGCTTTACACAATTGATGCATGTACGGATTGTGATAAGAGTCGTATGCGCCCCTAATAAAACAATTTTTAAAAAGAGAGAGAGAGTTAGAGTTTGTGCCAAGCCAGAAACGCCCTTCCTGGCTGATGGGTTGTAGGTCAGCAGGGAAGACGCCCTCTTTTCTGTAATGCCCAAGCCCCTCTCTGGCCCTTCTCCCCACTGGCTCCCGTGGATGCCCAGCTTTTGTTGCTGGACGCTGAGCAGGTTGCTGCAGGGAGCGTCGTGGAGTCCTTCAACCTCATGCCTGCCACTTCAACTCTGCCTAACTTCCAGAGCTAAGGCCAAGTTCTAGGAGTGGGGAGTTCTTAGTTCCCTAGTCAGCCCTGCCCCAGAGGCGCTGCCTAGGCCTCTGTTCTCTGTCGGCAGCAGAGGAGTGGCTGGCTAGGACCTGTCCCCTAGCACCCCAGGTCCCGGGTCCCAGGCAGGGTGCTGTCGGGCCCTGCTGTAAGAGAACCCCACTGCGAGCCTCCTGCCGAGTGCTACAGCAGGAAGAAGAGAGCATCCCTTCTCTCCTAGACGTTAGGTTCTTACTGGGTACAGTGAAAACCCCAAACCAAACCAACTGTCACTGAGTCCATTCTGATGCATAGTGACCTTCCAGGATGAGTAGAACAGCCACTTGGGGTTTCAAACCTGTGAATGTTCCCGGGAACAGAAGCCTCCTCTTTCTCCCCGGGAGCAGCTGGTGGGGGCAAACCGCTGACCTCGCAGCACTGTGCATAGCCCACCATGTCCCTGGGGCTCCTTTGCCAATAAACAAATAAACCAACAACACATCAGATTGTGCTAAGTGCGAGGTTGAGAATCTAAGGGGACGCTACTGCAGGAGGAGCCCGGGGGACGGGGGGTGGGGAGGACACGGCTCTTTCAGATGAGGTGACTGGGGAGGCCCCTCTGAGCACGTGACGTTTAAGCAGACAAGCACGAGCCAGCTAAGGTATAGTTGGCATACAGGCCTGGGGACCTGAGGACCAAGGAAGGCCAGCGGATGTGAAGGAGAGGAATATGGGCGAGAAGGGAGACACCGGCCAGGTAGAACTTTCCCGGCTAAGCATGAGAGGGTTTTCTAAATGTAGTGAAACCTCCTGGGAGAGCTTCAGAGGGTGAAACTGGTGGCCCGGCCAGTCCCCTGCCTACACAACTGCCTCCTCCCCTCCCTTTCTTTCTCCTCCCCACACCCACACCCTTAGTTTCTAAACTCCTGGTTGGTTCATCCTGTCTGTCTTCTGCTTCAAAGACCAGGCTCTAGGTAACAGAGTCCCTGGGCCAGGGGTCCTCAAACTTTTTAAACAGGGGGCCAGTTCACTGTCCCTCAGACCATTGGAGGACCGGACTATAGTTTAAAAAACTATGAACAAATTCCTCTGCACACTGCACATATCTTATTGAAGTACAAAAACAAAATGGGGCAAAAATACCCAGCGGGCTGGATAAATGTCCTTGGCGGGCCGCATATGGCCCGCGGGCTGTAGTTTGAGGACCCTGAGCAGTGGAAACCGCTAGCATGCCTTCTGTTAACTGAAGGGTTGGGGGTTCAAGTTTACCTTGGGGCACTTAAAAACAAAATAGCCACAGAAAACCCTAGACCTCAGTTCTACTGACACCTGTAGCATCGCCATGAGTTGGTGTGCATCCCGTGGAGACCCATGGTTTGTTGTTGTTTGTTTGTTGTTCTTTCTGCTTACTGGTTACTACAGGTACCACAATTACCAAACGCAGAATAAACCTTTCAGCAAATCCAAGCGTGGTCAAGCTAATAGGAGCTTCAAATTAAAAACACATTTTAGGAAAAGCTTTTTAAAAAAAGCTCCACCTCTTCAAGTTCCGCCTAAAAGTGAAGTTTAAAAAAAACAAAACTTTCTTCCCTAAGGGCACACTGGTATTGAAAACCTTTATAACCTGTTTTCATTTTTATTTTCTGTTTTAAAAAGAGGGGGGGAGGGGGGATTCAACCTTTGATTCAAGAGCGCAGCAACCTTCCCAACATTCCCCCTGGCAGCGGGCACCTCGGGGTTCTTGCCTGCCTGCCAAGCTGGAGCCAGTGGCCAGGGCTAAGCAAGCGGTGTCTGTCTATGCGTCCTACAGGCACCCAGACCGTGCTGTGCTCTGAGCTGCGGCCACCCCTTTCTGTCCCCTGCAGTGCGCCTCCCTCCCTCAGGACTCTCCAGGCATGCCCTCCAGAGATTGAGGAGCCAGCAAGCTGTAGACACCCTGGGTCTGCCTGTAAGTCAGAAACCTAGCAGCTACACACAAGCTGCTTCTGAAGACTGGGGAGGGCGATGTCGGCAGAGGGGCAGGACGGTGTGCAGTAGAAGGTGGGACCAGGCCAGGGCTCCAGGGCAAGGACCACGACTCACTGCTCTTGCCTTGCCCAACTCCCTCCCCTCCTCCCAGGCTCCTTCAGCATTGGACAAGTTCAAACCCAGTTGCCATGTGTATCAGAGTAGAACTGTGCTCTGTCATGTTTTTCCATGACGGATACTTTGGAAGCAGGTCAACAAGCCTTTCTCTGGAGGCCCCTCAGATGGGCTCACACTCCCAATCTTTCGGTTCACACAGGAGTGTCCTGATCATCTGCATCCCCCACAGGGCTCTCACAAGAGCCAAGAGCCCCACATTCCTTCCTTGCTGGGTCAGAGTCCTGCTCACATTCTCACCTCCCACCTCCAGTGGGCGCTGCTGAGTTAATGGCCTGAACCATGTCCGTGGTGAGTGCGTCCAGTAGGCTGGTGATGAACTCCATTTTCTTCCCTTCTGGGCAGCCTGAAAGATGAGAGAGAGACTTGAAGGCAGATGCCAGGGAAATAAAGAAAACCTATTCCTCCACCACCATCCTTCCTCCAACCCAGACTCACTCTGGGGGGCTGTGTCCTGCTTGGGGGAGCTCCCGAGCCTCCACCGTGCCTCTCCTCTTAGTCCATGCAGAATTGAGGGGTCACCATGGACCAAGTGCATCAGAAGGCTTTCACAGTGTTCTCCATTCCACAAACTTTAAGGAGTACCAACTCAAAACCGAATACGCCAAGCTCGGGGTCACCCAGAGATTCCGATTCCTCGCGGCCCTATGGGGCAGCACAGAGCTGCTCCCCAGGGTTTCTGAGGCATTCAGTCTTATGGAGGCAGACTCCAAGTTTGAACCACCGACCTTTTGGTGAGCAGCCCAATACTTAACCTGCTGTGCCAACCCTGGCACCACGTGAAAGGCTAGTGGGACAACAGTGAGCTGAGCATAGGGTGGGTTCTTGTCCTCATGAGGCTCACAGTCTACTGGGGAACTCTAGGTGGCCAGGTGGCCACACGGCAGTGACTTTAGGGGCCACATGTGTGGTGTCTCGGGGAGGAAGCGCTCCGGAATGGCCAGCCGACTGACTTCAAGTAGGCTTCCCACTGGATGTATTCAGGAACCTCGTCCTTGCCCACGTGCCTCATTTGTAATCATAGACTCTTCCCTGTAGTGCTCTCACATCCTATTCCAGTCTATTCTCTCCCCAAGTGCCGCAGGCATCAGGGTAGCCGTGATCATCAAGAGATACATCAAGAAACATACAACATTCCTCTAGCTATTTGATGCTCCCCGTACCCACCCCCCATGATCATGATCCCAATTCTACCTTACAAATCCGACCAGACCAGAGCATGTACAGTGGTACAGATAAGAGCTCAAAACACAGGGAATCCAAGACAGATAACCCCTTCAGGACCAATAATGAGAATAGCAATCAATACCAGGAGGGTAAGGGTAAGGTGGGGGAGTAAAATGGGGAACCAATCACAATGATCTACATATAACCCCCTCACTGGGGGACAGACAACAGAAAAGTTGGTGAAGGGAGACACTGGTCAGTGGAAGACATAAAAAAATAACCATTTTTAAATTATTAATGGTGAGTGAGGGAGGAAAGGGTAAAAATGAGGAGCTGATACCAAGGGCTCAAGTAGAAAGAAAATGTTTTGAAAATGATGATGGCAAGAAATGTACAAATGTGCTTGACACAATGTATGTATGTATGTTTTGTGATAAAAGTTGTCTGAGTCCCCAATAAAATGATTCATTAAAAATAAAAAGCGACACCATCAAATCTTCAATAGGCTCTCCCTGCCTTCTCCCCCCACAGCATAAGCTTCGTATGAGTTTTGATTGCTGGATCATCTCCAGTGTCTGGTTCAGTATGTGCATGCGCAGTAGGATCTCCGTTCACATTTCACATGTGTGGAGGGAACAGCCAGGGGGAGGTGCCCTGGTCACCACAACCCTGTCCTTGCCACCAGGTGATTTCTAAAAGCCCCCTGTGCCAGCCCTCTGCTTTCCGTGATCCTCTGCTCTCAGTTCTCCCTTCGGAGTCCTAATGGGACTCTTAACAGGAGCAGCCGGAGTGGATGCTTAGTGGTGACTAATCCTTCAGTGCTCTGGACCCCAGCGTTCAGCAAGCTTATTGTAACCTGAAGGCGGAGATGGTTACAAAGACGGTTCTGGAGTCCCTGCCTGTAACTCTGGTGTCAGACGCCCCCAGTGTCTGACACCTTCCCGTGCCGCCAGGTGTCATTGCAAGAGCCCTTTGCCGGGTACGCTGACTGACCCCTCTGCCGCCTTGCAAACCCTGGAAAAGAATAAGTCATGGAGTCCCAAACACTGTACCCATCTCTTGAGGACAAAGAATGGTTGATTTTAAGGCTAGCACTTTAAGCTGGGGACTCTATTCCAAGAGAAAGATGGCAGGGCCTGGAAGGGAAGCAATGTGCTGAGGGCAAAGGATTATTTAAGGACCAATGTGAGCCCGGAATGCAGATCCCATGGCACCTAGCCCCCAGGATCGTGGTGCCCTGCAGTCCTTCCTACAGAGAGTGCCACAGACCCAGAGGAGGCCGCTGCTTCTGGAGGGCGAGTGGATGGAGGGGTGGGAAGGGGGGCACTCCGGGCAGTGCTGTCTCCCACCTGGCAGCTCCCTGTCCTTGAAGGGGTCCTCCACCTCTGCACCCTTGGCCCTGGCGTCGCTCTCACAGCTGGGCATCACATAGCTGGGAAGAGAGAGAGAGAGAGAGATCAGGGGTAGGGGCCACCAAGACCATTCCAAACACATTGTGACCCCATGTGTGTCCTGGTTCCTGGTTGAGTTGGCCAAGTCTTTGAAAGTAGTATGCAGAACTCTGCTCCCAGGTGACACTGGGTGGGATTGAACCTCCAGCCTTTTGGTCAGCAGCCCAAGCACATTGACCATGCTCACCGGCCAGCCACTCCTGCCCAACAATTACCGGCACAGCTTGGAGATGAAGATGTGGTTCCAGATCACCTCAATATAGCAAGTCACATGCATTTTATTTTATTGTGTCTTCCGGTTCATAGAAAAGTTAGGCTTATACAATACTGGAGTCTAGGGAGTGTGTAATGGCACGATAAAAAACAACTTTTTTTCAGAATACTGTGAGAATGACCACACTGTGACACAGAGACACAACGTGAGCACACGCCGTGGGGAAGAGGTTACCGAACAATAGAACGAAGTGCGCCCGCGCCTACGTCGTCCCCAAGCATTGGAGTCCCGGGGCTGGCAGCAAGGGATCTCTGACACTGTCCAACAGCCCCCAGGCAATCCCGGCACACACAACCCCATCAGCCCCACTCAGGCACGTTACTTCAATCACTCAAGCTTAATAACCACGTCACCCCGTGTCTGCATACGGACACTTCTCCGGTCCACGGAACCTGGTGACGCGGGCAGGGTCACGATTCTCATCCCAGAGGGCTTTCCCAGGGGTACCCAGCGAGGAGGGGAGAGCCCTGTGATCACAATCCCAGGGCCTTTCTCCTAGACCCCCGTCACCTGCTCATGGATGTGGAGGTGGCTCTGTTAGTGGCCAGCCAACCAGGACCTAAGGCTGGGAGATGCCACAAGAACAGGAGGCTGCTCCGCATGCCCCTGAGTCCAGTCCGAGGCGTCGCTGGGCCATGGGTGGCCTTACCGTGTGGAGGTCCCAGGCAGCGGCCGCCCCGTGTCCACCAGCACACACCAGCAATAGCCCGTGGATTGGTGGCACTGCACTGGCTTGTAGAGGCCACCGGGTGCACACTCGGGGATGACAATGCCTTCACGGGGGTTCTGCCGGGCCTCCTCCAGAGCGCTTTGCCTCTCCTGGTCACACGAGTGGACTTTCTCTGCAAGACAAGACACAGCCTGTGGTGGCTTACCTCTCCTATGACTCATTACTCTCACCTTCCATGCCCAGAGCACAGAAAAAATCCGGCCTCAAGGAACCGATGCCTTCGAAGATGGAGCCGTCACCAAGAGCTGTGTCATCCCACCAGCCCAAGGTGCTGGTGGGAAGGGGCGAGGGGAGGGGGTCGTCAATGGGCAGGGCTGAAGGCCCCAGGGCTAGCGCCACTGCCAGAGCTTACCAGCGGTCATACCAAATAGGTTCTCGGATGACAAGAAGCCAGCCACCGACTGCAGAGTTGCTCCTTCCCAAGGCCGCCCTTCTCCCTGAAATAGGAGCTCTGGAGGGGTTTCAGGGTGGATCCCGGTGATGCCATGGCTGTGGGTCCTGGCTCCCAAAGCCCCTGGTCCGGGAACCTGTCTTCCCTATGAGCTGACCCAGGAATCTGTCTCTCTGTGGGCGTGGACACTCCCGGAGCCCAGGCACAGCAGGGGCAGAGTCCCAGGCCGCCAGCTTCAGCTGGCACAGAGCTCACTTCCCAAGAGCTGCCCAACAAGGTCCGCTGCCCCGGCTCCTTTCCAGCCAGCAGTGAACTGGAGTCGATTCCACAGGCCGCTTCCATCCAGGGAGAAACAGGCCCAGCAGGATGGCGTCTACACTTCTCGGAAAAGACCTCGAGCAGGCTCCCCAGAAGCAGGGCCCAGGCTGAGATGGGTCACCAGACCCGAGAGGCATCTCTCCTAAACGTCTTATCACTCAACCAGCTGCCTGCCAGCCTTTCTTTCTCCCATCGTTAAGCATCCATTGTATGGACTTTCTTTTCTTATTATATCCGCCAAACCCAAGCTCACCCAAGAGGGGACTCTAACTCCCAGCCAATCTACAGAGGGTCTCGGAGACTATACATCCTTAGGGGAGCAGACAGCCTCAGCTTTCTTCCGAGGAGCTGGTGGGTTCGAACCTCAAAACTTTCAGTGAGCAGCCCGCTTCCAGGGCTCCTCTTTCTTATTGTTGAGACATAATACAGAAGCAGATGAAGGCCCCATAAGCTCACTGAAGCGAATCACACCTTCTCCCCAGGCTGCGCACACATCCCAGCCATCGGACTGACGCCCATCCCATGGGTGCCTGGGAAAAGCTGTGCTCCAGAGGATTCTCATTGACTGATTGTTTGCAAGGAGATGGCCAGGCCTTTCTTCTGAGGTGCTTTGGCATGGGCCAGAACCACGGATCTTTGGTCTAGCTACTGAGGGACTTCCGTGAGACATAGATTCAAAGGAAACAATATGGGCATGGATATTTTTTTTCCCTTAACAAAAGACATCACACTATCAACTTCTACTGGATCAAGATTCTTCTCAGGGACTGTATCCTGGACGTAATGCCACGACTTGAAGATGATGACATCAGTCTTGGGCATTTTGTGGCTATTTCCACAGCCTGTCAGAGAAAAAGAACCGTTCTCTGAGCCAGGAATGTGTTTCCAGGAGCCTGGCGAACATGCTCGCTGAACAATAGCCAACGTGATGCAGACAACAGAAGACACCTGACTTCCCTGCCCTCAGGGAGCCACACTGAATTCAGGGATTTGCTTGCACCCACAACGAAGACTCTGAAGCCTTTCCACTTCAACTAGCTGGCAGCGTGCACAGAGACGCTCGGAGCTCAGCCTTAGACTTTGGCGAAGTCAAACGACAGGCACCCCACTCTCGATTTGCATCGCTCTGAAGAAAGAGGCTGAACACAATAGCTCAGGGGTCCTCACAGTAGGAAAAGGGGGCTTACCTGGAGAAGTAAGAGGACCTGAGGTTCAGGAGGTGGGTGTGTACTGCAACGTGTCTCTGACTCAGGGTGAGCCCACGTGTGTTAGGGGAGAACTGTGCTTCCTCGGTCTTTTCAATGGCTGTCTGGGGGAGGAGGGGAGCAGCAGACTGCCCGGCCTTTCTTCCCAGGTACCTCTTGGTGGAGTCAAATTGCACCACTAGTGAGCCACAGGAGTTCAAGATTATTGGCCGACATTAGACTCAAACACCCTGCCATAGAGTCAGTGCCAACTGACAGTGACCCTCGAGGACAGGGTAGAACTGTCCCTGTGAGTTTCTGAGAGTGGTTTGGAACTGCTGACCTTTCAGATCACAGCTCAATTCTTAACCACTATGCCACCAGGGCTCCTTGACCTGAGCCTAGGCATTCTGAACCCAGTGGTGATGGCACTAGAAGACACATCGAGGCAGCATGGAAAGAGACAGCAACTGAAGGGGCAGAGGCAGGTCTTGGTGACCAGACCGGGTCCAGCTTGAAGAACAGGATTTTGACTTCAGCCCCTAGATGGGCCGGTGTCATGGCAACTTGAAAGAGATTACACAAGAGTTTTTCCATAGCCCCCACCCTCCACCGCAATTGGGGAGCCTTATTTTCCTGCCTCATATGATCAAGGAGACAGAGGAACAAAACTGAAGGAAACCAACTTTTTACTGGCACAATGTGGATGTAACAGCCTCTGACCGAGGCTTTAAAGTAAACACTGGAAAGCTATAAATCAGACTGGAAGTGAGACACAAAGTATTGGTGGTAGGAGGGGGGAGTGCAGGGGGCCAGGGCAGAACCTCCCCCAGCGGCAGAGCAACAATTAACCTGACTTGACTCCGCTGGAGACCCTGAAAGCTTCAGGACACAGGAGGAGCCACGGAAGAAGACGGAGGGCTTGTGGCTGGGATCCTGCTGACGGATTTCTCAAGAGCCTTGGGGCTGCGATGGATTACAAATTGGGCTGCTAACATCAAGGTTGGCAGGTCAAGCCCATCAGCCACGCCACAGAAGAAGGGCAGAGTCATCTGCTTCTGTCGAGATGACAGGCCTCACAGCCAGGGCGGGCTGCCGGTGCTGGCCTCAGCTCTGTGTGAGTCAGAATCCACCGGACATCGTGGGGATGGATTTCTGGAACTCCTTGGAGGTAATTTCAAATGTTTTCAGTCCCCTTCCACAGGGGCCATGTGAAGTTCCATGGAGAACAAGCTCGTAAAAATGATATAAAGTTTGGGAAAACAGGGGAAGGGCCAGGCAGAAAATGGGAGTGCAGGCTGTACTACACTCAGTCCTGAGGCGCCTGGCAAGTCCAAGCGCCCCTTGCAGAAGGACTGGATCCGAAATAAGAGCACAAGGTATTTTCAGAGAGAACACAGGCTGCCCATCTTTTCCAAAGAAAGGGAGAAGAAAATCTCCCTTAAAATCATCTTTACACCAATGATAGTCAAAAGAGTGGTCACTGAGTAATGTGCACCCAGCAGTGTCTGCAGGATCGGCTATCCTGTCGTTTTGCCCAGGACCCTGTTATTATACCCAGGGTAGACGCGGGCACTGACGTTTGTGAGAGAAGAGAGCTGAGTCTTCGGTCAAGAGCTTCTAACAGGCGAGCCTGGCTTGCTAGCCCGTGGACATCACTGCCTCTATTTGTTCTGGTGGAAACAAAGGGATTTATTTTTATGGTGTGAAGTTTTTCCAGGTCAATTGCCTTACAAACGACCCCAAATCTGCAGCATTCAAAACCAAGTGTGTTCACAAGCACCGTTTCCCTTTTGAGCATAGAACAGCCTCTTCTGAACTTAACCGTGACTCACAGCAGCCCTCTGTGAGTGTTGCTCCCTCGGCTTTCCAAGGGCTATAACTTGTACCTAAGTATTGTTTTCATGCTGCCTCTGAACTAGAAAAGGCCAAGCCAGATTTGTAAGTCACCCAGTGTGACAGAGGTGTCAACAAATAACAACAGTGAACACTGACTCTGTGTGCTCTTTAAAGGCCAGGCCTTAGCCGAGCTCTTCATAACTCAATGCACAGTTAGTAGTTAATTGCAAACCATTTCCACTTACCAGGGATCTTCTCATTGGTTGTGAATATTTTATGAATTTTTTCCTTACTTACCGTATATACTCATGTATAAGCCAAGTTTTTCAGCACAAAAAAAATGTGCTGAAAAACTGGGATTCGGCTTATACACGGGTCAGTGGAAATCTCATGAAGCCTGACATAGAGTTCATAGCAAAGTGGGTTCGAGATGCATGGGAAGACATTCCAGAAGACATGGTGCGATGTATCTTCCAGAAATGTAGTATTAGCAATGCTATGGATGGCAGTGAAGACTGCGATCTGTATGAAAATGACAGCAGTGATGGTGATGACGGCGATCTCAGTGAGGACAGCGTCTATGATGACCTCACACCAGCTGAAGCTCTGCATTGGGATACAGACGATGATGAGGAATCCAGTTTTGAAGGATTTTAACTCTTTACATTTTAGCTTGGTTGCTGATTGAGCTCAGGGAATAGTACTGTTAGGGTTTCATTGTTGATACCTTAATGTTTTTGTTGAACCTATTTTCCACTTACTGTGCTGGTTTACTAATGTTCAATGACTTGTCCTTTTATTTATGTTTTTTATTTAAAATAAATATTTAAATACATTACCCCACTGATGTCTCAATTTTTAGTAATTTTATTTTCATTTGTTTTGATTATTGAAATTCACCAATAGCTTCTGCATTTTCCACCCTAGGCTTATACTCGAGTCAATCGGTTTTTCTGGTTTCCCAGGTAATAATTAGGTACCTCAGCTTATACTCGGATCAGTTTATACTCGAGAATATACAGTATGTCCTAGACTGTTAGAAAATAACTAGCCCACAAATTATACCTCCCTGTAGTTATGCATAGACCTTTCCACATTGACAAAAACCAAGCTCAGCCCATTGCCATGGAGTTGTTTCTGCGTCATGGCGACCTAGGACTATCCATCTTTAAGCTAGCCTCATCTTTCCCCCTTGGCATGGCTGCTGGGCATGAATGACAAACCCTTCAGTCAGCAGCCCAATGCCTAACCCATGGTGCCACCAGACTTCCATAATCGCTGTCTTTGGAGGCTTACAATGAAGACTCGCCAGGTTATCATGCTAAAGTCATAAGTCAGGCTGGCAGCAATTCACAATGAGCAAGAAGAAGCCCTTGCCCAGAGACAGAACAATCATGAACCTGACTTCACAGGCTCTCACTTTCTGGGAAAGCCCTTCTAAGACTCCCAGGGAAAGAAGCCAGACCAGCCTCCTAAAGGATGACAGGTCCCTTTGAGGGAAACCAAGGGGCCTCAGACCACAGCCACTCATCCCTGCCAGAGATGTGAGTACAGTCATCCGGGACACTCCAGCTCAGGTGACCCTCTAGCCAATTGAGTCCAGAAGCAAGTTTAAGTAAAACCAGTCTAGACTCACCCATAGAAACACAAGAAAGAAGAAATGATGGTATGATAAGCCATTAATGTTTGATCTGGCTTGGTGTACAGCAGGAGGCAATGGAAATACCTAGACTGATTCAACTCTCTGTTTATCAATCTACCCCAGAGTTAAGTTGCTGGTCTGTGAGAGTTAAGATTGGGCATAAACTTGACTGGGCCGGGATTCTCAGTGGTTTGACCATTAATACCTACTCGTCCCTCATGATCGAACATAATGCAATCACATCCAGAGTCCTACCAGCTATGAGCAGCTAATCAATTGTGAGGAAGTTTCCTGGGGCCTGGCATACTTCCAACGTCAGTAGGTTTTCTGGGAAAACTTGCTTGCCTGTTTTTGCTGGATCTGGATCCTGCAACTTGTCTGACAAATCCGCCTCTGGTCGTTTTTTGCGTGTGTTTTGTTTGCTTGACACGAGCCCACTTGATACAAAAGCATTGAAGTCAGTTTCAACACTAACCCCTCTTCCCCCCAACCCCATTGTATCTACTCAGACTAGTGTTTAGATCTGATGACACTTTGGACTTGAGCCACCAATCGTCTGCCATCTTGCCTGCCAATCCTGGGAGATGTCAGTGGCTTTCCTCTTGATCTGATAACGTTGAATTCATCTACCTCTTCAGCCATCAGCCTGTCACCTTGCTGTTGATCTTGGGTTCATCATTCCTCCCCTGTATGTGAGTCAACAGAAACCTCCAGCCTAATATCTGACCCATGGCCTTCGAACCTGCCTGGACTTGGGCTTTCCCACTTCTACAATGGTGGAAGTCGTTTCCTCAATGTTAGTGTCTCCTGCATATACCAATGGAAGCAGCATTGGGCTTTGCTTCTCTAGAGAACACAGCCAAGAACACACCTCAAGCCCTTTACTCAATCAATCAGTTCTTCCTGCAGTGCTTATTCAGACATCGCACAAATGATATCCACTAGTTATTGCTCTTAGTTGCCATAAAGTTGACTCACTAATTTTACAGAAGAAATATAGAGCAGCATCACAGAGCAAATCTCTCTGGTCTTCATGATCACTGGTGTGTTTGAGCTCATCATGTATCTGAGGACCCAGAAGTCAGCCCCATCCTCGGGCCACTGTCACCACCACCCCCTTCTCAACTTTAACATTCATAGCTATCACTTTTCCCACGTACCGAGAAGTCATCTTCCAGACATGAGATGGAGGGGAATGATCTATTTGAAAGGTCTTTCCATAACCATTGGCTCAGAGAGGGGACTCATTAGAAGTGGGCACCCGGTGTTCTAAAACATTCAACCTCTGCTTAGGAAAGTTCAGAAAGAACGACAAGATTAGAAGGATTGGCCTGATAACGATGAGAATGGGCCAGGACCATCTGTAGATACTTCGAAGATATAAACAGCAGTGAAGAGGGGGAAGGGAGGGCTAGCCAAGGGGTGTGGAACGTGTATACACATGCATGCGCATACAGCTTCTACAGTCCAACACTGGGATGGGGCATTGAAGGGAGAGCCAGGCCACCCCCGCACTTGCCAAAGGAGAGTTTAAGTTTCACTCACAATGCTCTTACTAAGACAGGAGACAAAACAGAAAAAATGCCACGTGGAAGAACTGAAACCACAGTCCAGCCTTTACCACCGGGAAACAAACAACCCTCTCTACCACCAATTACATATAGTTCTGAAGCACTGCCAGGCCGACGTGGAGGTGGGAGTGGGCAGGGAAAGAGGCGGGAGAAAAAGTCTAGGCAGAACCAGACAAACGTAAGCTGTTTTCAGGCCCAGGGCATTGGCTCTTCAGCCATGGTAGAGCCCATGTAGAAAGCAACTTGGTTTCCTATGGCCACCCATGCCGCTTTCTCTCACAGTTACTGGTGGTAATTAGTAGCCAAAACAGACCACAGAGAACCTTCATCCTCAACTAATCCCCAATCTTGATTTGAGCCCAGGGTTTATCCTCTTATCCCAGGAACCTTTACTTCTTCATAATCCTTTTGTTTTCTTTCATTTTGAAAAACAAAAATATAGCCAACAAGCAAACATGAAAAGATTCAAATTTCAGTTCATTGGGCTGGGATTCTCCCCCTCCCCCACCCAACTTCCCTCTCTGGTCACAGCTGTTCAGAGGGGAAAATGCTAGAGGGGGGAACACGTAGAAAATTCAAAACCCTGGGTGAACCCCATGCCTAAGAACCTTCTGAAAACGTAGTCAGAAAGCAGCAGTGGGCCAGCCATGTTGGGAACTCTTAGGAGAAAGAACAAGACAACCTCTTATTGACTATAGGGGAGCAAGGGGGTAGGGAGGAGCAATATTCAAAGAAGTCCACATTAAGAAACAAATCAAGAAGAACCATTTATTTTTTTAAGCCCAATCTTACGGAGAAGCACGTAGCGAAGAACTGAGAAGCATTGTGGGCAAAGTCCATGTGCACTAGGAAGAGGCCTCGGTGAATGTCATAACCTCCCGGAGAAGCCAGGAGCTCTCTTCCTGGTGGAGGTGCAGCTGGTAATCAGGCCAGCTCCTCAGCCCACCCTGAGAGAGTTCCTTATGTCCCAGAACCAAGGAGTGGGAAGCAGCCAAAGCCGAGGACAAAGGTCCTCCGAGAGGAGAGCATTCCTGGATTCGGTAACACTTGGCGTTAGAATTCATGAAGAGGATGCAAATGCCAGGGACCTGTGTGGGTCCAGTTCTCACACAGGCTGTTGTTCCTGAGTGGGTACCGTATCAGACATTGGAGAAGTCAGGAAAGTTCTGTGAGACATAGCAAGCAGATTGATCTAGCAACCAGCTAGGAACCTACCTTTGCTCTATGTCCTTCCTCAATCCTTAAAGCTTTCCTGGAGAGTCCAAGCCCACTGTGAAGTGGGTCTCTGCTGACTCTAAGACCGGTACTTAAGTATGCTGATTCCTGCTTTCCACGTGGAAGATCAGACCTGCTTGTCAGTGGAAGTTTGCATATGATGCTGAACAAGCTTCAGTCGAACTTCCACTCTAGGATTAGGAAGAAAGGCCTGGTGTTATACCTCCCAAAAGCAGCCAAAGAAACCTCCACGGATGACAACAGTCCAACTGACAACTGGTCCTAGGGACGGTGCAGGACCGACCAGGCAGCTTTGGTTCTACTGAGCAGGAGTCACCATGAGCCGGGGGCTCACTCAATGGCAGGTAGCAACAACAAGGCGTATTTAATTCAACCCCCTCTCCGTTGCTCAAACCCCTGCTACACCACTGTGTTGGTGACATGATCTCATGTCAACTGGATAAAGAGGTTATAGGGGTAGAGTCTAGATGGATGCCTCCTCATGGGCGTGGCCTTCTCATAAGAATGCTGGGAGTTTCCTCTCTTCCCCGCTGGAGGCAGGACACACCCTCTCTCTGCTACACTTTCTTGTGGAGGAGTCCAGGGGACTTCCACTGCCACTGGACCCAGCACATGTTCCACCCACCGCCTGTGATCTTCCTGCATTCGACCTCATTGCATGTGCTGCATGAGTCTGAAGAGGAACTCATAGGCTAATATTGGACTTATGGGTTAATATCAAACTATGGACTTGATCTGGACTGGACTGGGATGTTTACTTCATATGTAAATACGCTTTGCTCTTTCCTATGCATGTATGAGTCTCCCTGGATCTGTTCTCTAGTCTACCTGGACTAACACAGCCCCCTTGGGCCACAGAATCTCATTCCAAGCTGACACTCAGAGTGGCGCTCCACTGTCAGTAAAGGCTCTCGGTCTAGAGGAGGCAACAGATGCCAAAAAAAAGACTGTCTGTCCCTTTGACTCATCCTGGGAAAGTGCCACGCTTAACCCTCAGGCTCTCAGGCACTGGATTTTCTTGGGGGTGGGGGGGAGAAATCAAATCAATAAAAGCTTGCCTAGCTTGAAAAGGAAGAGGCGCTTATTTCTGGCCTATTGCAAAAGGAATCATCCCTGTGGGTCAAGAATATTAAGGAAAACACACACGCGTGGTGTCCCCTACAATTACACGGAGACTCCCTTCAGACACCTCATACCCACCTAGCCCCTAATCAAATGTGGCTGAAATGCTGACGATAACCCCAAATAACAAGCCAGGTGTTAAAAAACAACTTTTCTAAATCACAACATTGAATTTCAGAGGCGTAAGACACCATGCGGCTCCCCGCTCAGGGTTGGCTGGGTTGGTGCGGGAGCCTATGTTACCCGGATGGTTCCAGGACTCCTACATGGCTGAGACGCTAAGCTGGCGGGGGCAGGGGCTGTGGGAGTGGGGGGAGGTCGGGCTAGGTTTTAAGGAACTGAGTCGACTATGAAGGCCCAGCACGAGGCCTAGGGAGGCGGAGCTCCAGGGGCAGGGGTTCTGCCACAGACCAGCGGCTCTGGGAGTGATTCATAGCACATCACGAGCAGGCTCTTTGTGTTTACTTAGCCACATGGGGTCTTAGTTAGCACCTATGGTTTCCAGCCAACTACAAGACTGAAGAGGTCATTTTTCTGACTTGTGTACTTTGCACTTCTTCATAGGAGGGGTTAAGTGGCCCGCAGAGGATCATTTTTCAAGGACCATTTGCTGGGCTGGCTCTGCCCATCATGGCCATCGTTGGGCGGCCATTTGCCCATTTCCAGCTTCCCAACCTCAGCATCTAAGTAACTCAGTCTTTGAGGGGCTCCCAGGGCCCCCTGAAGGGGAGAGGAACCCACAGAACCAGAGTCACCAGAGTTCAGGGCCCCTTTAAGAACAGCTGGCAGACCTCAAACCGAGAAAAGAGGGATTTCAGAGGAAAGGTCCCGTCCAGGGGGAGAAGAAACAGAACTCCCTGATAAACAAACCCCATTCAACTCCTGAGTGGGGTTTGGGTGTGTATCTGGTTTGAGGTGGGGTGGGGCGAATAGAAGCAGAATTTGAGCAGATAGGAATTGGCTGCCTCTTCCACTGGGACGGAGTTCCCCATCTTCCCCACAGAATAAGCAACAACATGAAGTGACAAAAAGATCACCTCCTCCTTAACTTGCGAGCGGATTGACTACCTTTCACCCCTCTGTAGCATGGTACCCCTCTGATCACCAGCCGGCAAGGAGAGGAGGTTGCTAGAAGGAGACAACAATGCAGGGGGCTGGTGGTGTCCAAACGGCAGAAGGAGAACTCAGAGGGAAGATGTTGCAGGAGCTAGGGTGGAAGTGGGCGAGCAGTAGGAATATCTGGGCCTTTGGGACAAGGCTGAAAGTAACAGGAAGCTCGTGTTACTCCTGCGCTCATCCACTAGGGCCAAGGAGCTCGTGGAAGGGACCAACAGTTGAAACAGAGGCAGTGGAGCATGGTGGTCAGAAAGGTGGACTTTGGAGTCAGGAGGATCCGGCTCCCCCATTTCTAGCTCTGTGGCCTTGGGAAGCGTACTGAAGCTCTCTTAGCTCCAGGCTCCTTGCTGTGAAAGTGGGCTGTTCTCACTCGAATCAATGCCAGCTCGAAGGTCACTATGAATTGAATTGGGATTCCCAAAAACATGTTATAAAACCTAACTCCTAAACCTTGAACGGAATCCCATTTGGGAACAGGGTTTTTTAACGAGCACATGATCAGCAGTAGGGTGTGTCTTAAACCAATCATTTTTGAGATTGTTAACATCAGATTAGGCACAGGAGCAAGGAAGCACAGATTGGGTTTGGCAGGAGAGGAGGGGCAGTTAGATACGACAAGTGCATGAAGACCGCCAAGGGACGAGGGACCAGAATCGGAAATAAGTCAAGGACCTTCCCTCAGAGGTGACAGAGAGAAAACACCTTCCCCGAGAGCCAGTTGCCTGAATCCTGGCTTCTCGCTTCCTACGTTGTGAGAAGATGCGTTGGTGTGTGTTAAAGGCACCTGTGGATAGTACTTCTGTTGTAACGCCGCTCAGAATCGGAGACAGAGGGCAGCAACAGTGCGCCCTCACAGCATCATTATGGCCATTCAAGACCATGGGGGTCTGACAGCACTTCATGCAGCGCCTGGTCCTGAGTAATGATTCAGTGGATGGTAGCGAGTCGAAGGCATCCGTGTCGTCTGCAAACATGCAGCTGCTATGGCTTCCCCCACCTGGCCTCCGTGCCTGGCTAATCTCCTCAGCTGGACCGCAGGGGCTGACCAAGCTCAGGGTGATGGGATCAGTCTGCCCTTCCTTGATGCAGCAAAGATAGAGGGGCACGCTGAGGTCAAATGAAAAGCTGGTACTCTAACAAACGTGCCCGTCAGCTTGTCATGATTTCCGTGACAGTCCTTAGAAACAAGGTTGGTGGTAAAATATTCCTCCCGCACAGCCCCTGCACCCCGTGCCCCATCTGGTACAACACGGTCAACCAGCCATTTCTTTAAGTGTTCCTGCTGCCATTTCCCTTGGCCCCTTAGCACCAAGTAAAGGTCGGCAATGTCAGTTCTTGATGACTCCATGACGCCAGGCAAGTCCCTTAGCTGCGAGGTCCTCCTGCTCTAGCCTTGAGCATGGGAATGGGATGGTCTCCCACCAGGCAGCCAGGCTCAGGTCCACTCTCCCAGGCTGAGAGGTCAGATCTGACCTTCGTCCACCCAGGGAGCTGGGGCATCCAGGAAGGAGCCAAGTCAAGGGCTACGCTACTCTTGTTTCCACGCTGTCCCTCCTGATGGGCCACGGTACTGCTGCGTGGTCTCCAAGTCCAGCCCCAGCCTGCTGTGCTTCAGAGGAAGTGCCCAGCCCACACCCATCACTGACACAGAGCCCCTGAAAACAGGTCACACGGCTGGAATTAAGTGCCACGATGAGAAGGCAGGGCAGGTGACCAACCGAGTAGCCTTGTGAAATAGCTTCTCTCTCTAAGTGGCCGCTGTGGATCACCACAGTTGGCTGTGGTGACTGCGTCCTGCTCCACACAGACCAGCAGACCGAGTGCTAACCAGGGGGAGGAGAACACGATGTAAATCCTAGAGAGGACAATTTCCTCCATGATGGATCGATCGTCTGCACAGAGTATGTGGGCCCTCGGAGGAAACCTGCTCCTCAAAGCATCACCGGCGCACCGGCGACTCGGATTTTCGAAATGGTCCCATCCCAGCTGGCTCAATGCCGTTAAGTGCGTTGACACAAAGGAAGTGGGTTTGCCCAAAGGAAGTGGGTTTGCCATGTCAAGTGCCTTACAAGTGATAAACTGCCCCCTTTCTCTAATTCCTTTCAGTCATTTTGTTGACCTTGACCTGAGAGGCTTTGTACTTTCCGGAGTGAGAGCTGTTGTTGTTCTTTGTTTAGTTGTTATTTGATGCCATCGAGTCAGTTCCGATCCCATGCACAGCAGAACGAACCCGCCCAGCCCTGCACCATCCTCACGATTGGCCCCTGCCTGGGACCATGGCTGCAGTTGTGGCGTCCATCCACCTCGTCGAGGGCCCTCCTCTTTTGTATCATTGCCCCTCTTGTTTTTCGTTTTTGCTGTACTCTTAAGGAGTAAGAGCTAGGAACTGGAAATTCAAGAATGAAGGGAAATAGGAAACAGGCAACAGGGGACTATGGAAGAGATGCCTTAAAATCCATCAGAGCAAAATATCAGAACCCGGAGCCCCACTTCCACAAGGCCCCTGGTTGTGTGGGTGAGTGTGTGTAGAAGCTGTACATCCTGCCTGCTTCTAACATCACTTTGGAAATGCGCACGGAGAGGGAGCACCCTCAGCCCGGAGGCCATAGTTAACTTCCAGAAGATCGGAATGAGCCAAGTACAAAACGAGGGCAGTGCATTTGATCTCAGGATTTCAGCAGCATGGATCTGGGGACCCGTGGTTTTGCTATCAAACAACAAACTCACTCGCTGAGAGAAGCGAAGCCTATGCTGGTCTAGCAAGTCCCAGAGGTTGTACCGCACCGCCCCTCTCCACACACCTCCCTCTCCCCCTCTGTCTTCCCAGCAGACAACGTAGGAGGAAGCAACAGGTCAACCAGGAAGGCTAATTTTAAAGCCAGGTAAAAACGGGCCTGCTGGGCTAGGCCCTCTGCTTCCCCAGCCTGTTGACGGTTTGTCTCAGCAAAGGGAAAACTTGACCAAGCAAGATCCTTGTTGCTGTGGAAAAAGCGATCCGGGTGGTCACCCCTTCCCGTCCCCCTACTGCCCAGGACCGACCACGGCACCTGCATAAGATAGCCAGGTAGACCCCCGGAAGGCCGGTTCTGGAAATAACATCGAGGTTTGTTTTCATGTGGACGTTTTAAATGCGCACACGCCCAGACCCGTCGTCCACGCTAACGTCGGTGGATGACTCATCCTTCCTTCCAATCGCGTCATCCGCGAGGTTCCAGGTGGCTGTGGGGTATTTGCTTACCACGGCTACCACTGGTTTCTCGGAGAGCTGTTTATTTTTCCAGGCCTTAGGTCATTACATCACCCCGCGCGGTTTCGAGGCTGGCCAAGACTGCCGGTTTGGGGGTGGGGGTGGGACTCAGCCAGGAAATGCTGTTGCCTCGGTGACCCCAAACCCCAATCATAGCAACTACTCCCCACCGGACCTTCCCAGGTGAGGGAGGAGCCAGCAGGCCTAGAAGAGCAACACTTGGCCACTGGCAGGTAAGGGCAGGTCAGGATGGTGTGAACAACGCACCTCTGATATATATGGTGTCTTGGGCACAGAAGCATTCCCATGCACAAGGAAGCCGCGGTGTTGGGGGATGGGGGGTCATTTTCTTGTAAGACCTGCATTTCCACCTGTCTCCATGCTGGTGGCTCTGTCTACCATCGGACAGAGTCACTCAGGGTTTGCTCCATTCATCGATACTGGTTTAAGAGGCAAAGGAAGAAAGGCATGATCCGTCTGAATCAACCCCACAGGGCCTGGTGCTAGAGCTTCCTCTAAGTCCCTGATCAGATCATGAAAGAAGGTCACTTGGGAACATGGAGATAAAGGACAGAAGGAGAGGAAATGAAACCATTCCACAAAAGGCCACAAGAGCTAACTCAGTCACTCCAGGGAAGAGGCAAGGAGGCCTATGGGTTTAGGCACAGTAGAAAAGAGATAAAGCTCCCTAACCCATCTTTCCAAGGAACAGTGTTCTCCCACAAAAGGGAAAAAATTGGGATTTTGACGTCACTAAAACAAGCTATCCTATCAAGACAAACAAACCATATCAAACAAACAAGCAAATAAAATAGACCTTTGGAAACCCATGGGTGTAGTAAAAACCTCATCGATGATACATTTAAAAGTTGTGCAGGGGTAGAAAGATTAGATGAAGCTGTGTTCTTGTCACTTATTTAATCTCCTTTGCCTCTACTTTCCTCTTCTAGAAATTGTAGGTAATTTTTTTAACTCTAGGAATGTGGAGAAGAATCTGAGAAGTTAGTCCCTGAGTTAAAATGTTCGGCAAGAAGTCCTATTTCCTTGGAAACTGGCCAACACTCCTCAAGGAGCAGGTATCTGCTCTCAGTCTCTAGGGTGGAAGCCGGGCAAGTACATGGTCAGTCAGATGCAAGAAGAACTCCTCCGCTGAGCCACGTGCAACGCAGGTGAGAACCAAAGAGAACATCAGGAGGGCAAGTCTCTCTGGGCTGAGCCTGCCCTACGCTCGGGCAGCACTGGCGGTGAACACACGACAAAGCCCTGAAAACAAGGACCAGTGTCTCTGGGAGGAGAGGAGACAGGATAAGTCTGCAGGACCGTGTGTTGTGTTATTGCAAAACTTCAGCTGCCCAGTGGAACCTTTCCAAAGTCAACAGTCCCAAGGCCAGAAAAAAAACCTGGCGTCACAGGGTCTGAGGGTGAAAGAAAGATGTTTGGGGTGTAAAAGAAACTGGGATGGCCTTTTGGCTTCCCTCAGAGAGAGCTGAGGACAAGAACTCTCTCCCAGGAGGGCAGCTCCGAGTCCACTTCGACCTGCGCAGCGATGTGGGCCAGAATCTCACCTGAAGCCAGAACCCCACAACAAACTCTAATGAGAAACTTTTCTAGGGACTTGAAACTGAGAGCAACACTCCTACCCCATCCTGAACCAGAGCCAGTGGCTTGGGCCTGAGTTATCATTAAAGCCGATCTTCTTTCTTCCTGGGGAAAAGGAGAGGGCATGCGAAAGTGCCTAGCTCGATCCCTGCAGGCACTCACCAACAGTAGCTGCTGGTTTTCAATCATGTCCGGAGGACCTGTGAAGCACCTGACATTTTCCATGCCAGGCTTCAATCACAATAAGGAAAGGTCAAAACCTTCCTCAAGGTCACGTAGCCTCCTAGTGGGAAGCTAGCATCAGAAGCTGGGGCTGTAGGTTTATCTGATACCCAGACCCACGCTTGTGCTGTTATGTGGTTTACCTCCTCTGTGTCCACAAGACTCCCTACATCCTACCTATGGACGCCAAATCTTAGGATGTGGCAGGACAGGCCATTCAAGTTTGGCAAAGCACCAGGTTCGTGTGAAATGATGAACTGCTGCTTAAAAGAGCCGTGTGAGCTGCCCAAAGAGCCCTGCACCGATGCAGGCTTCCTGGCCGGGGCACACCTGGAAGCCTCTTGGGAAGCACAGCTCCTGCTTCCGCTGGGTCTATGAGTTGCTGTTAGTTACAGTGGGGTTCGCTCCAACTCTCAGCGACCCCATGGGGTATGGCGTCAAACTCCACTTAGTCCTCCACTGTCCCCACAACAGGTTACAGATCACACTGGTGTGGTGTGGTGTGGTGTGGTGTGTGTGTGTGTGTGTGTGTGTAGAGGGATTGTCTTGCTCGGGTTTCTTGAGCCTGTGGTTGACTGACTCAGCTTTATTTTGGTCAGATATTTTAAGCATTATGGGCTAGATGGTCTCTGTCATAACTGTTCTCTTTCAGTGGGAAAGCATCGATAGAGGCTGTGTACATAGATGGCCATGGCTGCGGTTCAAGAAGCTTTGTTTGCAAAAGTAAGTAGCTGGCCACATTTGGCTGGTGAACCATAATCTCCCAATACACTTATTATATAATTTTGTGACAGGCCACCAAGAAGAGGCACATGCCAGTTGCTGACAGAGAAAGTCTCAGTTCATTTGGAAATTCGAAAGGTGCCAATTAGGAAGCACTGCTCTCAGTTTCTCTAAAGGATCTCTGCATCTCCTTTAACTAACTGATCAGGTGCACTAACTTTAAAGACATGACTGGGGCCAGCTGGGGCAGGATAAGAACATCTATGTCACTCCAACTAAAGGAAAGAAGCCAATTCTCAGCATGACCCATACTCACCCTGTTCCGAGTTCTAGAAGCGGGAAAGAAAAGCAGAAGCGCCCACATGGAAACAAAGGTGAAATGAGTTGGCATCAGCTGTCCGCTACACGAAGCGGAAACAGCCCAAGAAGACAGGCCTCTATTGCCAAGCATAAAGCATCTTCTCCACACTCACTGCTGATTAGCTGAACAACACAGGACACGTTGTCTCCTCTCTCAAAGCCTTGCTCTCTTCATCTGTAAGGAGGGGGCGCTAATGCTACCTAGCTGATGATGATACCTCGCTATCTTTCCCCAAAAGCACTCAACACGCTGAGCTATCATGCCTCGGTCCCCAAGGGCCAGCAAGACAGTCCTTGCCCTCAGAGTTTATAGCTAGATTAGCAGGTCTCGATCAGCGGTTCTCAACCTGTGGGTCGTGACCCCGTTGGAGGGCGAACGACCCTTTCACAGGGGTCACCTGATTCATCACACTAGCAAAATGACACTGATGAGGTAGCAATGAAAATAATTTGATGGTGGGGGGTCACCACCACATGAGGAACTGTCTGAAAGGGCCATCGCATTAGGAAGATTGAGAACCATTGCTCTCAATGGAGAAAGAAAACTCTGGTAGATGAAAAAGAAATTCAAGGACGCAAATGTCAACTGCCAACAGAGGCAAAAATACTGCAGAATTTCAGAGAAAGGTGACCTTCATGCCGACCACAGAATGAGTTAACCCTTTCACTGGGACCCTGCAGACCAACCAGGAACCAGAGCGATGCCTCCTGGTGTCACTTCTTGCATCTGGGCTACAGGTGCCCAAACAAGTTCCCTTTAACATATCATGTTGTCTACCAGTGAGGGAGCAGGGAGGAGGTCCTGAGAGGAATCTTAACCACTTCATGCATCTGCTTATGGTGACAATCATGCAACCCTTCCTAAATGAAGACT
Organism: Tenrec ecaudatus; assembly: GCF_050624435.1. Classification (NCBI taxonomy): domain Eukaryota; kingdom Metazoa; phylum Chordata; class Mammalia; order Afrosoricida; family Tenrecidae; genus Tenrec; species Tenrec ecaudatus. Next base: position 34,503,642 of record NC_134543.1, read on the forward strand.
TCTTACTATAAGCAGCCTAATTCATAGTCATATTGCAACTACCACCAATCATAACTAATACACATCTACATAATTTACTAAGAATCTCTAGGTATCAGTTAGCTAGGCATCAACTAAGCGCCATGCAGATGTTAACCTTTCACGGCAATCCTCTGAGCGCTCCTGATCCCGTCTTGCACATGAGAACTGAGGCTCGGGGGCATTGTTGGACTTGGTTAGCGTCGTCCACCAGATGCGGGAGCTGGTGCGGGAGTCCAGAGTTCTGTGCTTTTCCCGCTGTGCTGGGCGATGACAGGCTCCGGTCCAGGGGACTCCATATGGTTGCTCTCCTACCTCATCATCCCATACCTTCAATTTGTATCAAACAGGGACCCAAAACACATGTGGAGGTACTGACCAGCGCCAGCCACAGAGAACATCCACAGGTGCTGAATGGAGCCACCCCATTCGTCTCAATGACTCTGTGTACTCTAGTCCACCCCCCACCCCACCCCCACTGCATCTTTAGGACAGGACTGGCCTATAGTTAAAGCAAAGCAAAGGGGGCCAATTGCAGCATATCCATTCGGTGGTGATCAGGTAGATGTCATCTGTTAACTAGAAAGAACTGTTGAGTTTTTGTTAAAACCATTCCTGCCCACAAGGAAGAGATCCTGCTAACGTCACCAACTAGGCGTACATTAGACCGCGTAAGAGTTCCCACTACCATCCTAGGCCGAGGGAAAGATTGCATTCGGTAGTACATTTCCCTGTGGAGGGCCACTGGCTTTGGTTTGTATCAATGGCAGACTCTAAGAGTTAAGTCCTATGGGTCTGATCATCCTTCAAAAAACATCATATATATATATAATTTTTTTTTACAAGAGGTTCAACTAGTGCCAAAGCCTGAGCACTGCCAACCAAACCAGGTGCTATTGAGCCAATTCTGGTGGGGAGTGGAGGGTGGAGGGTGGAGCCCCTGTGTGAGATCAGAACTGTGCTCCCTGGGCTTCTGATGGTTGGCTTTTTAGAAACAGATAGTTCAGTCTTCTTTCTGCAGTGCTTCTAGTGGACCCAAACCTCCAACTTTACGGTTACAGCCCTGCTCCACCCCCACCCGAAATCATAAAAGAAATAAAACATGACTAAGCAGTTAGGCAGTCATTCTCAACCTTCCTCATGCCACAACCCTCTAATACAGGTCCTCATGTGGTGGTGACTCCCCAACCATAACATTATTTTCATTGCTACTTCATAACTATAATTTTGCTACTGTTATGAATCGGGCAACCCCTGTGAAAGGATGTTTCTCTCTACCCCCAAAGGGGTCGTGACCCCCAGGTTGAGAACCGCTGAGTTAGGGCGCATCTTGAAAACATACAGAACAAAACCTCTTGAAGTTGGAAGTCCAACTTCTCTATACCAGTTATTCTTCTTTGAAACTTTTGAACATGGCATAAAGCACATAAATATCTTACCACTTACAGTCAAAAATATGTGTGACCTTAAGGGAGAAACCCCTTGTAAGACATAATCCCTGAGATATAGCCAAAGAAACCTAAAGCCTGAATAGACTAACTCGCACAATCTTCACATTTTGCACCTGTAGACATTGAGAATCAGGCAGGGTAAGTGACGGGCCCCACCCCACACAGTGTGTGGTCCTAGATCCATCACAGGGTAAACCCGGATGGAGCAGGACATGTCCCCTCCAAACCCCACTGCCATTCAATCAATTCTGACCCTTCGTGACGCTAGATCGACTTTCTGAGACTGAATCAGGACGAGGACTGACAGTTTCATCTTTCTCCCGCTGAGAGCTGAGCCGCAGGTACCAGAGAGTGCTACCAGATCTCCTTCACAAAGCCTTGAGGAAGACTATTCACCTGGGTTTCTTACACTGGTGTTGTTCACCTTGGAGTCTTTGATCACCAAGTGCTTAATCCAGAGAGTGGGAGCTGTGATTTCTGGGGGAAAAGAGAGAGAGAGAATCAAGTGTGGGCAGAGGGACTTGCCGGAACTCTACCCTCACCCCCTGCAGCCCGCCTCCACCCGCTGGCTTTTTAACAGCTTTTCTAAAAGCTAGAGGCATCGAAATCCTGGGACTTCTGCTTCCTCCCTCAGCCCACACCCACCTCGCCCCAATGTCCTCTCTTTCCTTACATTGGAAACTCCTCTCTCCATCAGCCCCTAAGAGCCAAGTAGGGCCTCCTGGGCCAGAGCCCGAGTGGTCAGGGTCTAGAGGCACTGAGCCACTCCATCCAGGAATAAAAATATTATCCCAGGAGGTAGAGGACGTGGGCCAAGCCAAGTCCCTCTCAGCTGCTTCCCTGGGAGAAGATTTAAAAGGGATAAGTCAACACACAAGCGCCAAACAAACCACAGAGACCATTTTAGAGGAAACGTCTCAGCCACAGCTGATTTCAGCTTGCTCAGACTCTGCTCCTCTAGAGAAGGAGTGATGGGACCAATCTGTTGGTCAATCCCCTTCCTAATGGCTCCTGGTTGAGCAAAGACGGAATTCTGGCACCCAGGGAGCCTCCAGGTCTCTTGAGGGCATGGGCTCACCCGACGGACAGGTAGAGTACCCCACTCTTCAGCACAAGTGGGAGGCAGGCCCTCACCTGGCTCCCATGTGACCCCCTGGGCCCAGACTTGCCAAAGACCCAGACCCTTTGAGAACCGTAGAAACAGTGGAACTTCTGGGCAGGAACACTATGCTTCAGCAAACAAGCCCCCTTTAAATCTTTCTTCCAGAGCTGGCTCCGTGCTCGGGACTTCCCTAGTCACCGTGCCAACCAGTGGCACAATCCCTTGGCCTTCCTCTGTCTCACTGTGAGGACCACGACCCAGACCTGGGCCCCCTCCGCTGAGGGTTGCTCATGTTTGGTTGCACCAAGAACCGAGCTTCATTCTCAGGCTCTCTGGAAACGGTGCAACTCAGCCCCTGAATCCAAAGCAGTGTCCGCACTTGCTGCTTCTCCTGTGGATTCCCCATCCTCCCCAGAGATGGGCATTCAGACTGTTTTGACACCAGACAACTTTACTTCTCTTGACCTACTATTTTCTCTAGCCCCTTAACCTAGCCAAACCAGTTGACTAGCCAAACCTGCTCACTCACCAATCTCTTCCCGCAAAACCTTTCAAACAGTATCACACACCCTCCACCTTCCGTTTATTAGCCTTGCTAGCCGCTCTGCCTAAACCAACCAACCAACCAACCGAACCAACCAACCAACCGAACCAACCAACCAACCGAACCAACCAACCAAACCAACCAACCAACCAACCAACCAAATGAACGAACCAACCAACCAACCAAACGAACGAACTCACTGCCACCCAGTCAATGCCAATTCCTAGCGACCCTCTAGGATAGGATAGAATTGCACCTGTGAGTTTCTGAGACTAACTCTTTATGGAAGTAGAAAGCCTCATCTTTCTCCCCTGGTGCAGCTGGTGGTTTCGAACTGCTGACCTTGTGGTGAGCAGCCCAACATATCCACTAAACTGCCAGGGCTCCTTGTCTAGGACACTCCAATTCCTGCCCTGTATTTCAAAGGCTAGTGGCAGTGCCATCTCTTCACACAATCTCCCCAGGCCATGCTGACAGCTTTCTTCCACAAATGTGCATTACATTAAAAATGGGCATCAGACCATTTAACCTATTTAAAAAGCAAAACCAAACCAAAAAAAGTCCTCACTGTCATAGAGTGGATTATGGCTTACAGCGACCCTATAGGGCAGGGTAGTACTGCCCCTGTGGGTGTCTGTAAATCTTTACGGAGTAGAAGGCCTCATTTTTCTACTGTGGAGCAGCTGGTGGTTTCGAACTGCTGACACTGCGGTAAGCAGCCCAATGTATAACCATTATGCCATCCATTTTCCCCATAAAGTTCGCTAATAGTTGCATAAGCCTTGAGAGAAAGGGCACACATTTCTTCTATTTCTCTGCCATCCCCAGGCCAATAGGAGGCATGTTTGTATGTGCTGGTTTATTGACTGTGGGGCACTGCTGGTCTAATTTCCACTCTCGGTCCTGACTCCGTGGTCTCGGCCACTCAGTAGGTCTGTCCAGGCTATGTTATTGTTGGACATCAGGAGAAAGGCAGGCATCCTGCAGAGAACAGAGGGCCTTTCCAGAGTGCAGGACACACCAGTTCCGTAATAGGATTTATATATATATTTTAAATACTTAGCTTAAACTGGGAAAGGTGAAAATTCAAAAAGAAGCTTAAGCAAACATCCCAAGGAAAGACCTTTTCCAAACCCACGAGGAGCAACGTAGGAGCTTACCATCTCCGTCGAACGCCGGCTGAGTCTCCATTGTGGGCGTCGGCTTCGATCCATCATCTGAATTCAGGGTTAGGAAGAATCGAAAAGAGACTACCATTATTGAGGTAAATACTATCTACTCTCCAGCACTGTTGAATGGTTGGGGTTGCACATGGCCCGGCCAAGCCTCAAAGAGCCCAAGGAGAAGACAGAACGAAGAAACGAAGACCCAGCAACAGGGAAACCCACGTCGGTGTGAGCTTGCAGTCCAGGGACAGGGCTCTCCCTGTCCCATCGAAGCATGTCAGGTGGCTCTATCTCCGTCCTCCCCAGAGGAGAGCGGGGGTAGGTGTCTTCCTACGCAACCCTGTGTCTGACCAGCCATAACAGGTCACAGGCAGCAGATCTGGTGGCATCTAATTCTGGTACCCCGAGCTCCTTCCTGACCTCCCGCAAAAGGCACCAACTCAGCATCTTTCCCGGTGATTTCAAAGCTTGAGGAGAACGTGAGATCTTGGCAACAGTCCTTGAAAACTCTCGTTACAGCTCCATCTGCACCCGAAGGGCCATGAGACGGAGAGAAGGGGCATTTCCTCTCCGACTGTGGTGCAGAGTGACACTGCAGTTGCCTTTCTGGCTTTAGCTTTGTGACTGCCACACAGGCGCTGAGCTGTCCTTGTAGGGCCATCGCGTCCATTCTGACTCCGAGTGGCCGAGGCACCCCGGAACGCAACACCGCCGGGTCCTGTCCAGCCTCACAATGGTTCTTAGGGTTGAGCCCAATGGTGCTGCCGCCGTGTCAGCCCAGCCTGTGAGGGGACCTCCTCTTTTTTGCTGCTCCTGTACTTTACCAAATACGGTGTCATTTTTCAGGGACTACTCTCTCCTAATAGCATGCCCCAAGTATGTGAGATGAAGCCTCCCCATCCTTGCTTCTAAGGGATATTCTGGCTGCACTCCTTCCAAGACAGATTTGTTTATTCTGTTGGCGGGACATGGGGTCTTCAATATTCTTCGCCAGCACCAAAATTCCAATGCATCAATGCTTCTTCAGTCTTCCTTATTCAATGATGCAAATAAAATGTGTGAAACCCTACCAAGGGGATTGGTCGGTTGTGTTATTTTGATAGCCTTACATGGCGACATGGGGGGGAGAAGCTATAAGATAGCTGCGGTAGGACCAGGAAGCTAAGAGCTGTAACATTTGCTGAAGAAGACTCCAGCAAGCCCTGGTGGCAAATGGCCTGGAGCAAGACTGTCCAGCAGAGGGTAAAAACTGCATCCTGCATTGTCCCTGTTACCTCCAAGTTGATCCTGATGCCAAGATCCACCCTGTCTCTTCTCTAGCAGACCGCTTGACTGTAACCCTGCTTCCTGAGTCCTGTGAGATGTCTCAGCAAATCACCAAGCTCCCGCTCAGGAGCAAGAGCCCTGGCGGGGGGGTGGAGGGGCTTGAGGTTAGAGATGCAGGAAAGGGAAGGCAGCCTGAGAACATTGGACGTTTGAGACCTCTGGAACCACCATCTCATAACGCCAACTTTGTGCCGATCCTTAAACAAGACATTATATTCGCCAGCACACCTGAAACCAAGAGGATTAGGACATCCTTAGAATATTTTAAACTGTGAAATAGCACACACCTCAACTCCCAGGAAGAGGTGCAGCAAATACAATCGGAGAGGATGTGGGAAGTGGGAAGCTGCAGAAATCACCGTGGATTGGCTTGGAGGCGTCTCAGGTAGATGCTGAGACCACTGAGTTCCCAACTACTGAGCCCGAATGGGCATCCTCTGGTGGGGTCAGCAGCTCTCTCTGCGGAGCAAGAATGCCCGCTGTCAGGAGTGAGTGCAGACTTTGCTTATCTGACAGGACCCCTGGGTTGTATTCATCAAGGCTTCCCAACCCTTAGTTTAGATCGGGATTCCTCAAGCATTTTCCCAGCTATCCCCTTCAAAAGCCTTTGCAGATATCTCCACCCCGCCCCCCCCCCGTCATTCCCTGATTAAAATGTTCATACCACAGACAGCTTGTCTAGATAGTCATGCACTGTACCCCTTCATGCATCTGTGCTCTGTCTGTAGCAAGACGTGTTTTCACTTGGGAAAAGTTGGAAGCAGGTCGCTTCAGCCCCATTTAACAGCAATGTCTCTGGCTCCCCCTGGGTTAGGGAAGGAGAGGAAACGCGGTGGTCTCAGACACCTTATGATTACACCACCCTCTCTTCCTCGGACTGCTGGAGGTCTCAGGAATAACGCATGGCATTCTACAAGCACCCCTTCCTGATGGAGAACCCCTGGTGTCAGATTGTCTCTGCCATGTCGGTGGATGCTCACTCAAACATCTCACTGCCACTGAGCCAGTTCCTATTCAGTGACCCGCCAGGCCAGGGTAGAACTGCCCCTTTGGGTTGCCAAGACGGTAACTCAGAGTAGAAAGCCTCGTCTTGCTCATGTGGTTTCTAACTGCTGACCTTGTGGTTAGCAGCCCAACACGTAACCCCCTCTGCCACCCTTCTGGCCTTTGGAGTGCTCAGGATCGTTGGCCAACTTCATATCGGGAGGGAGAAAGAACTTAGATTCCAGACTCTGCTCAAGCACCAACCTCTCACCCTGGGGGTTTTAAGATTCGGGCTGTGGCGACCCTCAATCCTTGCTGGCGTTTGAAGCCAGCAGTCTGACAAGTGTGTGACACTTGACCTTGTTATTAGTCTCCTGTGTTGACAACAAGATCCAGTTCCCTAAAGGAACAATGTGATCTTGACTGGGCGACCGGCAGACAGACCCTGCACGCTAAGGCATGGCATGCCGCAGGAACAGAGCAGCGGCTATGCGGGGCCCCTTCCTTAACTACCCAATGTCCAAAACAGGCACCGTGTGGATGCCGCATGGCGTAAGTTTGATCTGGAAGTCACAGAGGGAGGATAAACACGAAACACGGAACAGAGCTACACAATGTCATCTTTTTTAATAGCATCACTTCCCCTGACTCTATTAACACCTCTTTCCATTGAATTCAGCGAACCGCTGAATGGAGTCCTTTGGCAGCTGTGATGTACATTTGGTGGCTGCTGCCAGATGCGGTGGTGTGCACAGTCTAAATAGCTCAGCACAGTCTGCCCAGGCCCTCCGCCCAGGGTGGCTTTGGTTTAGGCATCTTCTGTGCTAACAACGGGCAAATGAGAAAGCACACATTCCTGGAGGGACGAAGGTGGGAACCCAAGTGCAATGTGGCTCCAGCAGTATTTTAGTAGGTTTCGGAGACATTCAAGTGCTCCCATTTGTTCCCCCCAAGCACCTTATCTTTCTGGAGCCAAAGAAGCGAAAGCTTTGGTTTCTTTCACCTGCCATCCACAGAAGAGTCGAGATGGTCAGAGCTCGAGGGATGAGAGCAGGAGGGTGTCCAGCCGCCTGGGGAAGCTGGTCCCAGCTGCGGATCATGGACCTCCACCGAGAGCCCGGAGGAGTGCCAGGCCAGAACCCACAGAGCATGAAGCCAAGGACGAGCGGTGGGTCTCCCCGCAGGGTCGGGCCACCGAGGGTGAGGAGATACAGCTGTGCTGCCATAAGGGAGGCCCTGGCTGGGATCTTCATGAAGTGAGAAAAGATGCGGTCCCCAGCTGCCAGGGGGCCACCTGCGAAAGCCAGCATGCCCAAAGGCTGCAAAGCCGAAGCCAAAGCCAACAGGAACCTCTGACGATCATCTCCGGGCACCTGGTTTCCAGTCCAGCGAATAAGCACACCCTCCTACCAAGCAGAGGGCCAAGGCTCAGACCCAAGAGCCACATCAGTTCTGCTTCCAGGCCAGCCTTAGAACATCCCCAGTTCCTACCCTGGGCCCTGGGGAGAGAGGAAAGCCGCTACCAAGGATCCCGGCTCCAGTCTCAAGTGGGGTCAGAGTCCAGAGGCAGGCTCTACATTCAACTCGCAGTAGGGTGACCTGAATGGTGTACTTGAAGTCTCTGGGCAGCAGCACCGTCTTCTGAAGATGAGGATGTCTGCCCAGGACACCGCCTCAGGACAGGGCATAGGTGGGAAAATCCTTCAAACCTATGAAAAGCCTGACCACAAATTATTAGACCCTCTCATGCAGCTGCTCACTTTTAAAATTGGATTAGCAACACTAAAATCCTAGCCCATTTAAAAAACAATAAGATGAACGCTACCGCTCACTCAGACAAACCACCCAACTTTAAAAGCAGGTGCGATGTTTGGCTGGGACTTTTTTTTACCAGAGAAGATGTATGAATGGCAAATAAATGCAGGACCAGAAGCCCACTGGGTCATTAGAAAATGCAGATGGTAACCACAATAGGAGCCCACTCCCCGTCTTTAAAGAACGGCTCCTGTGAGGAAGGTGGGCAGGAAGAAACAGGCACCTCCATCCACTGCTGAGAGCAATGATCCGGGGAGTGGGGATCAAGTGTAAATGGATGCAAGGTACCTTTTTGGAACGATGGAAATGTTTTCAAATGGCCTTCTGGCAATATTTTCAACTCTCTAAAATTATTACATTCAGTCCACAGTCCACTCGGATGCCGTGGAGCTGATGCTGACTCCCAGCTCCCCTACTGGACAGGTTAGACCGGCACCAGGGCATTCCCAAAGTCGTCGTCTCTACGGATGGCCGCATCTTTCTGCTGTGGGGCGGCTGGTGGGTTGGAACCACTGGCTTTTCCGTTTCGCAGCCAGATGCTTAGCCACTGCACTGCCAGGGGTAAATTTTCTGGTCTGTAGATTATATCTCAATTACACTGTTAACACAAAGGAGGGAAGGTTATCATGGATCAGGCAGCAGCAGTTCAGTCATCAGATCCATTCTCAATTGGGGAGAGCCAGGGTGTGGGAGACTTCCCACAGGTGTGAATCCCAACACCACCACCAGTGACCATGGAGTCCCTTCTGCCTCAGAGTAGTAGCCCTGGATGTATCAGAGCAGGGCTGTGTTCATGGGATTGTCAATGGCTGAGTTGGCAGAAATCGGTTGCCAGGCCTTTCTTCCGAGGCACCCCTGGGTAGACTTGAACCACCAACCTTTCCATCAGCAGCCATTTGCCCAACCCCCATTCCAGGGACCCTCAGCATCTCAGCTTATTAGAGTCTATAAGCACATGGTGATTTGATCCCTCATAAGTATCATTTTGAACCACAAATAGAAAGACCACATGGAGTTTTAATACTCTTCTGGACCAGAGGCAAGAGGATGGAACCCTGAAAAATAAAAAGCCCATTCACAGGTGATCACTCTTCTGACAGGAAGAGTAAGTAAATTTGGAAAAATGAAATACAACTTTAAAAGGGCAGCGCATGAGAATTTCTCAAGCAGGATGTCAAGTTTAACAAGGATAACAAAGTTGCCAGATTTCGCAAGACTCCAACAAAGTCTAGCGAGTGGCTTTCCTCATGCATTTTCCCTGCCAACCAGGACAGAGGAAGACAGCCGGCAGATTAAGGACTCAAGCCTTAGCGCTAGCCATTTGCTCCAGATCTCAGTCAGTGAGCAGCCTGGAAACAGCCCAGACCCGGAGGGAGTTGTGGCATCAGGCCTCCCAAGGCTGCCCACCCCTCAAACCTGAATGGTCTTTGCAGGTGCAGTCCCCAAAAGTCACAGCCCCCACCCCGACCCCAGGCTCTGTGAGCCTCCACGGGGTTTGCATGACAGTACAATTCCTTACCCTGCAAGAAGGCCCGGCCCATGCACAGACAGCTGTTTGTCACTTCGACCCCCAATGACATCGTTCAAAGCCTCCTCTGTTTGGCTTTTTGATTCCTGATTGACACTCACTGATGAGTGGAGATAAATGCCAGGCTGAGGACAATGTTGATCCCCTCCGACTATTCTCAGAGAGAAACTTTTCAGAATAACAAACAAAACAAAACTAAACTAAAAAAAAAAAAACCACCCTGCATTGGTGTGCTGAAGGAACTGAATAGAGCCCAAGAGGGCCAGGGGAGCAGGGCTGGGCCTTTCAAGGGCCAGGCAAGGCTGTGGAGGAGTTAATTGTCTGGGTGTACAATGAGCTTATTCTGACCACATACAAAGAGCTTTCTCTCCCAGGTCCTTCCAAAGCAAAAGTGCCAAAGGGGGCCAGAGCAGGAATCTGTATGAATGGCATCTCTTGGGGTCTCAGACTGAAGAGCCTTGGAGAGTGAGGGGAAAAAAAACCCAACCCCCACCCTGAGACGCAGAAGGTCTCTCAGCAATCCCATGTCCCCTTCAAGTCCTGGGCTTTTCCCCTTCGAGTCCTGGGCTTTTCCTAAGCCATGTCCATCTTTGTCATCCTCCCTCTTGTTTCCATCAAGGCTGTCACTGTCCATCTTTTCAGATCATGGTGAAAAACTTCCAGCTGGAAGCAGTGCTGGAGGGTCTTACCTTGGAAAGGGACACAGTGACACCAGCCCCTTCAGCATGGGCCTCGGGGGCCCTGTGCAGAGATCAAGATGGCTTGCTCTGTGCATAAAAGGGAGATGACCGTGTCTGCTTGCAACAGTCTCTGAACAGCCTGGCATGAACCACACCAGGAGGAGGACGGAATGCTGGCCAACCTCAACATTTCTGGAGACGCCTGGCCCGTGCCCATCGAGACCCAGAAATGTCGGGTGAACTGTCCTGATTCGGACCATCGACAGCAAATATCCGGGTAAGTTAGGCCTTTCCCAGCGTAAGAGATCAATGTTGTTGCTTCTGTCCACCCACCTGCACACTCTCTCCCCCAAAGAGTGAAAGCAGACTTAAGACTGCCTTTTTACAAGCAGCCTCCCCATCCTCTAGGTCTTCCATCCCCGGCGCATGAGCAAAACCACAAGGCTAGTGAAAGACAGACAGAGGAGCAGGAGGAGGTGCCAGCAGCAGTGAGGGCTGCCTTCGCCCAGAAGACTGCTAATTTAATTTTAACTTTTAAAATGTTTAAATGACTCTTCCTTCCTAGGAAGTTATAAAAAATGATCAAGAGGTCCCATGTTCCCTTCACCCAGTCTCCCCCCCCAATGGTAATAACTGACAAAATTACAGTACACTATCAAAATTAGGCAACTGACAATGACATCATTCACAGCCCTCCTTCAGATTCCACTGGCTTTTCTTTAGTGTGCTTGTTCATCATTCGTACAATTTATGCCATGCAGTTTTGGCTGTTACCAACAAAGCCATCAACATTTGCATTCAGCCTTATGTGTGGACATGAGTTTTCATTTCAGTGCTTAGAGTGTGATTGCTGGATCATGTACTCAGTACACATTAGCTTTTTAAAGACCTTCCTAGAGAGTAAAAACATAATAACTTGGGCGAAAGGAAAAGCAATGTATAATAAAGGGGGGGGTCAGCACAAAATGCTGAAGGCAGAGGAAAACACTGGAAGGAGCCAACCCCAAAACAAAGCCCTCCCTGCATGGAGTGGACTACAGCCCACACCACACCCCTAGGACAGGGCAGAACTGCCCTGTGGGTTTCCAAGACTGTACCTCTTTCCGGGAGCCGAGTGCAACAGAGGCATATTTTATTACACATGCCATCGGGAAGAAGAAGGGTCCTCAACTCGATACAACAGGGAGACACGTGAGCTGCAGATGTGGGAGGGCGAATAGGACTCCACTGTGAACATATATGTAGGCTTGACAGGACATTTCGACCTATGTGCCGATCAGTGCTACAAATACACCCAGGAATATAGAGAAGCAGGCAGCGAGCAGACTCACAAAAAACTTCTTAGCCATCACCAAACTCTTTGAGGGAATGTGTCACCGGGCCCAAGGGCTCCGGGTCATAGTCTCAGGGAACATCACAGTCAATTGGCACACACGGGCCATAATGACAGTGTTCTGCATCCTCTTTGGGGGAGCAGCCACTGGGGTCTTAAAAGCTGATGAGTACAGCTGTGGATCTTTTCCCATCAGAGCATGGAAACAATTAGGACAAAGGACTAGGGAAGCACACGGACCAGAAGAATAAGGTGGCATCCACCTACCAGTACCAGTATCAGTGTTTGAACGGGATTCCCTTCGGAGGTCCTTGATTTAGTGGAAGACAAAATCATCAGACAGACCAGGCTTCTCCGTGTGCTAGTGACTAGTGACGCTCCCTAGATGATTGCCCTTAGACAGCCTTCAAGCCTAGACCCAACTGATCTTAGCACCCTGGCTCCACTCCAGTGAAAGGAAAGCTTAGCAGGTCAATGTCAACAGCAGGAAGGGACACAGTTCTTGGACCCCTTCGCCATATGCGACCAAAGGGGGAGCATTCTCCCAGGAAGGAGGCTCAGCGGACAGGAAGTGACAGGGAAGGACAAATGGAAATGGGAAACCCTGAGAGGAAATGGGGAGAGTGCTGCTACACTGTGCAGTTTGAACCATGGTCATGAAACAGATGAGTGGGAACTGTTGGCTGGGAAGCCAGTTTGCTCGGGAAACTCGCACCAACACACAATCAAGGCAAAGGGAAGCAAGAAGCTCCAAGCTGTTTTCGAGAGCGACTGGGCCGTTTTACCTTCTCGCAAGGAAGGCGTGAGCGAGCCCATTTCTCTGCGTCCCCACCAACAGTTGGTAGAGCCACGATTTCTATTTGAGCTGTTCTAATTGGTGGGTCATCGTAACTCGTCATGGTCCTAATTTGCATGCCCTGTGGCTGATGAGGTTGAGCGCTTTGTCATGTACTTATTTGCCATCTGTGTAGCCTCTTCAGTGGGATGTCGCCTCCATGTCTTTTGCCCATATGCTAATTGAATTGGTTGAGAGGTGTTTTATACACACACACACACACACACACACACACACACAGATTCTAGGTACAAGTCCTTTGCCAGATACAGTTTGTGAATTATTATCTCCCAGTCTTTATTTTCATTCTCAACACCGGGTCTTTTACAGGGCAGGTTCTTCATTTTAAGGAACTCTGGCTTATCATCTGATTTTATGTGCTAAGACACAAAAGCTCTAGGTTCACCTTGTTCCCAAATTCTCCTCCTCTATTTTCTTCTAAGGATTTTAATATTTTACATTCAAAGAGTCATATTGAATTGAGTTTTGTATGAGATATGAGGGGGAAGTAGAGGGTCTCTTGTTTTATCGACGTGCATTCAATCGCTCCAGCAGCATTCGTTAAAATGAAAACAGAAAGGGAAAAAAAGATCCTTCTTCCATGTAATTGCTTTTTCACCTTTATCAAAAATCAATGGACCGGACTACAGGGTCTATCTGGACCCACAATTTATTTCACTGATTGATGTCTACCCTCCACCATGATCACAGTGTCTTGATTTCTGTGGCCACATAAAGTCTTAAAAATCAGCGGGAAGGATGCCTTATTTTCCTATTAAAAGGTGGTTTACCCATTCCATCAAGGTGACTCCTTTTCAGGAAGTAGCTAGCTTCCCCCGAAGAGCAGCTAGTGAGTTTGAACCCTGGACCTTGTGGTCACAGTCCAACACTTTCTCAGCAGTGGCACACAGGCTCCTTCTGCTGCCTCTCAAGACACATTTGCGAATAATCAGCCCTTGAGTCTGGTCACAGAGCCTATGTAAGAGGTCTTGGAAGTGACAATCCCTCCACCTCTGTGACAAGAACTTGAAGAACACCGGAGGTGCAGCCGGGTAAGGGTTGGGCTGCTAACTGCATGGTTGGCAGTTCAAAACCCGCTGGCTGTTCCCTTAGGGCACGATGAGGCTGTCTGCTCCCATGAAGATTTATAAAGTCTTAGAAACATGAGAGAGGCTGACTGAGTTGGAATCAACTCAATGGCAATGGGCTTGCTTTTATTTATTTATTTATTTTTAATTTATGACATGAACTACCTGGCCCTCAGAGGTGGAGATAAAGGGATCAGAAGGGATCCTGAGGGATTTCCAACCACAAGTACTTCCCTCCCTCCAAGTCACTGTGCCACACCCAGAACTGGTGTGAGCGAGTGAACTTATGAACATATTTTCAACGGCCTGAGCGGCTCAGAGCTCTCTCACCTGAACTTCGGTAGCCTTACCAAAGGCACCATGCCAGAGGTTCAAGCCTACTGGTGGGCCAAGCTTATCCCTGGCAGCAACCAGGCTCTGGATGGAAGATACCAGCCAGGGCTGCACCCCTTCCTCACAGAGGTATCTGGAAGTCTGATGCTTGCCTGGGAGGCTCTACATTCACCTGAAGATGCCGCCACAGCGAGAGGCTAAGACCCCCTGGAGGGTGAGTCCGTGAGTCCTCATCCCTGCACCCTCGGTGTCAGAAAGAGCCTGGCACTCAGAGAGATTTCAGTGGCTAGTGATTGATTAAGAGAATAATAAGACCAACAAGTACAAAGTTCTAGTGCTTACTGCCACAAACCGAACCAAACCTGCTGGCAAGCCAATCCTGACTCACGGGGGAGCAGCATTGCCCCGCCGGGTTTCTGGCTGTCACTCACCTGCATGGAAGCAGACTGGCACCTCTTTCTCCCTTGGAGTACACAGGTTCAAACCACAGACCTTCTGGTTAGCAGTCAAATGCTTAACCCCTGTGCCACCAAGGTTCCTTACTCAAATCCTGAGGGACTCAGAAGAAATGATGACTAGGAGGGGTTTTCCATTCCTAAAATCCATTTCCTTTCCTGTCCTTAGAGGCAGGAGGGTGGCCGGGGTTCAAAGGCTTCCTGTAGTACCTTCTAGGCATAAACTTCCCTAGGCTGGGGCCCAAGAAGGAGTGGGAGGGGGGAGCAGAGTGGAGTCACCTTTGGGGAGTGGGAAACTGGGAAGGCGGGAGGTGCCCTGCATTCATGCGAGTGCACACACACACACAGTCCTGATGACTGCAAAGCTGATGTGCTAGACCATTGCCACCTGTTGGCAATTCTCAGGGATCAGCTACTAAGCCTGCCCCTCAGTGCTCCAAGCAAAAAAGGAAGTGGTTGGGAAGAGACTACAAGCACATGCTGAGTAAGGGTGACCCTCTGTGCGTGGCCTGCCAGCCAGCTCGGCACACCTCAGCCAGGCCAAGACAGTGAGGCGCATTTCCTTCCAATGTCCAAGAGGGCTGTGGGTAACGGCACACTGCTAGGATGCCTGCCATCAGTCCCTGCACCCTGGGCACCCCTGCTCCAAAGGGCAGTGTGCTTGATCCCTCACTAGGGGGACCAGGTCTCCAAGCCGGTGCAAATGAGTACAACAGGCGCCACTAAAGATTCTACAAGTAGACACGAGGAACGTGACCTTGGAGAACTGAGTGCGGTTCACCCGGCCTGTGTGTGGAGTCGCTAGTGGTGCGGAGGGGGAGGGGCCTTCCTCACATTAGAGGTAGGCTGCGTGTCAGAAGGTTTGCTCTTCTCCATGAGCAGCTTGGCAAACAAGACACTCCCGCAAACCCTGTAAACTTCTATCTTTCCTGTTTCCTTCCCTTACCGCTTACTCCAAAGCCAAAGCCAACTGGAGAAAGCACCGATGACCTTCACTTGCACTCGTCACTGGTCACAGCATCACTACTGGGCCGCTGAGGGCCCGGCCACTCGGAAAACGAGCTCACAGCTAACTCTAGAGACCCTCTCCCAGCGGTGTCCCTGGGTTCTCTCCTGTAGCCAGTCCTTCATCGTCCAGCATCTCCCCAGAGGCTGCCATTCCCCTCGCCTCTTGCACAAGCAACAAAGCCCACGCCCGGCCTGAGGCTTTGTGACCAGTTGTCCCGAGAACTCCCCAACTCGCCCACATTCATCCCCATCAAGCTCCCAAAATCTATTCCTTAGGAAAATCCACAGGCCTCCGCCTCCGTACAGACGGGAGAAGCCAATCAAAGTCACTTCATGATCTTTGGATGTATTTCCCTTGGCGTCCACTTCCACTGAGATGACTTCAATGACTACCCAAAGGGAACCTGCAATGTTCCCCTTCTGCAGTCTGCACCACGTGGAGCGGCAGATTCCCAGAGCGCAAGGGTCTGTGTGGCCCGCTGTCCTCTACTCAGAATTGCCTCGATAGCATGACAAAATACACGCGAAGACATCACACACACACACACACACACACACCTGCCCCTCTTCAAGGGCCAGGGCAAACGGAGACGACGAGGAGGGCAGAGGCAGGATGGGACTGCCCCAGATCAATGGCTATTTGAGACTCCAGCACATGGCCCCAGTCCTCCACTGCACGTGGTAATTACCACACATGTGCCCATAAAGGACTTGGTGAAGCACACACGGGGGCCCAGAGAACAGAGCAAGGAGAGGCCGTTCCAAGGGATTAAGTAAATAGTCTAACGTTTTGACCCCCTTCCCCCGCCTGGGGCGCGTGCATCTGGGTAAGATAACAGGGCCTCCCTCCCTCCCTCGCCCCCCACTTCTCCCTCAGGCCCCACACCTGTGGACTCAGGAGTCACAAGAGCCCAAGCCTCCCATGCCGGGGCCAAACGGCTATGACCTGCTACCACCGTGGCCCACCCCCTGCCGTGTCGCTGGCCCTCCTCCCCCAGCCTTCTTTCTCCATGTCTCTCCTCTCCTCTCCTTCAGCGGACTAATTCCTGGCTAGCAACCAGACTCTCTGGCACAATATGCCTTTCATTGCCTCCAGGCAAGGCGAACCGATCCCTCCAGGCCTGTCAGTGGAGCATATCCAAAAAGGCAAGAGGGTAGGGAGAGAAAAGGCTGGGTCCAGTCCTACCCCTGCTGCCCCCACGCTCACTCACCCCCAGAACCCCGGCCTCACCCCTCTCTGGCTGTACTCCTTACAAGGGTCTGGCCCAACAGCTCTCGGCGGAACTCTGGTGGCTGAGGGCTGAGCGACTGCTTGCTTTGGGGAGACACCTTCCAGGAGACCCCACATGTGGGCCTGAGCTAAGACAAGGGCCTTTTGTGTGTTCCCCACCTGCTGCCTTCCAGAACACATTCCATTCTTCCGTGGCAGCTGAAAGAGGCACCTCTGCGGGTGGATACGGGATATTACAAATATCCTCTCACAGGCTGTCCTCATCCAAGCCCCAGCTTCCTGGACAGGTGTGGCTTCAGGTAGTGCTTCCTGCAGGTGGCCCGAGCCTGCCCTTTCCTGCCACTGCCCAAGATGACAAAGAGAAGAGGATGGAGTGGTGGACTCGATCCTTTAGAGCAAATGACACCAAGACTGGTCGGCTGAGGTCAGACTCCAGGAGAGATAGGACCCCTACCCCACCCTGCTCCCATCCCCACCCAGGCCTTGTCTTAACCTTTGCATTGAACACAAAGCTTCCACAGAAACATCTGGAAAAGAGGAATTCATCCAAGGTAGGCGTACAAAGAACTTGCGGCAGACTAGCAAAAGAAACTCCACCTTTGTTAGCTGCTGAATGACCTGCCTCCTTCCCCCTCTCATCTCCAAAAGTCCCACTAGTGAATGATTCTAGAATGTACTCTCATGTTCTCCAGATCAGAACACTGTAATTAATAATATTGTTCCTTCTGACGTTATAACCAGGAACCAGATAATCAGTCCTGTACCCTGTAACGGTCACAAACTGTAAAAAATAGTAACATTAATTTTGCTTTCTGCTTCTGTCCATGCTGGCTGAAGTCCTGGACAAATGGTAAATGAGGTTCTGTCTTTAAAGATGGACTGAAATGTGTACTCAGGACTGCAATCAAAGAATCACTTTTCGATTCTAGCAGTCCGGTTATAACCAAATAAAGACTGTTGTGAATTATCAAGGCATTATAGTGGCTGCCATTTATTTTAACTCATAACAAACTGATAGCAATTTGTTCCCCTGAGATGAAATGTCAGATTCTGGCCCCTTCTGTGCCCCACTACACACCTGCCCCTTTGGATCAGTCTTGGGAGATTTGCACCTCTACCCCTCGCACCTCCTTAATTCTGGAAGTCAGCGCTCAAGCTACATAGAGCCAAGGGCCCTCACTGCAATTTATTGTCAACTAGTTTCCCTCCGCCAGTTGGCTTGATCAGTGCCTGGCATGGCCACGTGTCTGTCTCTCATGGTTCTCCACAGGCAGACACAAGACCACGCCACTCTGGAGATTAAATCTTTGTCCAGTGTAAGAAGAATCCAGATCCTCTGGGTAGCACGTGTGTGTGTGTGTGTGTGTATGTGTGTGTGTTTGCAGCATCATGTACTCGATCCCCGTTGCTGGGAAAAAGTCCAGGTAGCCGGTGTTTGCACGGCTTTGCAGAATGTTTGCATGCCCAGGAACAAAGGGCGTGGTCTGAAGACCAGCTGCAGCACGAAGGGGAGGCAGCTTCTCAGTCAGTGCAAATCTATCTGCACACACACTCTGCTCAGTGCGGATGACTTCAGGTCTTTGCAGGGGATTTTTACTCCCCCTCCCCAACCCTGCCCCTTAGCTACCTGGAAGAGAACCACTAACCCTCTGGCCTATCTCTGGCTGGTTTGAGAAGACTCTGGAAAGCGATTTGCTTTCTTCTTTTCATCCGCTTAACGCATTTCTGCCTGCAGAAAGAGGGGCAGTCTATCTCGCCCAGTTGCCCATGTTTTCCAGTGGGTGGTGGTAACCCCACACTCCACTTCCATGTCTTCTTGGGGCACCTGCAACCAGGGCAGCAGGTCCAGAGGCTCATTGACTGTGTAATCACTTTGTTTCCTTTTTCCACCCCTATGTAATGAGCACTGGGGCCAGGGGCCAGGGGAGGAGGTGCCTAGGCGAGTCCGTGGACCTCACACTGACCCTCCGCAGGCTCAGTCCTCCACCTGGACCTTTGTGCACGTGCAGTTCCCAAGGCCTAGATGCAGAAGAAAGCCTGTGATCCAGCCACAGCTTCCGCTCTTATGCACGATTCCAGAGTGCTCGCTTCGTACAATGCAGCTACCAGTTGTCTGCATGCACATCCGCCTGAAGGGAACAGCAGTGACCAGTCTGAGACCTCAAGCTGTCTTCCACCAGGGAAACGGTGGTCAGCAGAAGTCAGGGACCTCTAAATAACACTTATTCAGGAGCAGCTACATCATTCATGGTGACCATCAAGAAATGAAAGGTGGGGGTCCTTGTTCAAAATGCAGACAGAGACACCCTTAAAGGCCCTAAAACAGAAAGCATTTTCCTTTCCTCCGTGGTCTCTGTCCCTTGACTCGTCATGCTGTTTTTCAGCAGCTCCATAGCATTGCTCTGCATAAAGAAATATGTCAACATGTCATGGAAATTAATGAGCAGGCCTCTCTGACTCTCTCTGGGACCCTGTGTGAGCATCAGCGAGACTTCTGTTCGCATCGGGGCCTCGTTGTTCCACCAGACTTACCTTACACAGACACAATTATTAAAAAGTACAAAATAGTGGCAGAGGAACATGACGCCCATTACTTTTGCATGTGGGTCCTTCTGTGACAGCACAGGTCAGCGGTCCAGGAAGCTGGCCTAGCCTTAGCGAAGAAGGTCCGGATGTGTTGGACCAATTATGAAAGAGAATCCGTTCGTTGGAGGGGAGAGGCTGGTGGGTTTCCAAGTCAACGGAACCAGGAGCAGACTTGGACATAATTTGCTACTTTCCCCACACTTTTAGGTTTCAGCTGCCCTTGGGAATTCTGGGAGCTTGGTCCCAGGCCCACAGGCACCATACTTACCTCCGGGGCTTCTGGGAAGGAAACATTGTGTCAGAATGGAGAAGCCTTTCTGTGGGGCAGGTTTACCTTCCACCCCGCTCCTTCTAGTTTGTCTTTGTCTAAGAACTCTTGCTTGAGCTGGCTTTTGAAGCAAACATTTAGGCAAAGCATAGAACTCTACTCACCTTTCCTTCCAGAGTTACCCTGGCTCAAAGGCTTGTCAGTGACTGAACCTTGGGTGAGAGAGGTGAGAGAGGGAAAACAAAAACACAGGCATTCAGGGTGCATCGGGGCTGATTTCTTTCAAAGAGTTGACACAGCCTGATGTTGTGAGCATATGGTGATGTATACATACGCACTGTATACACATCCAGGGATATTATATACAAAGTTGGTCCAGGCACGCTTGTAGAGTGGGGTGTGCTTAACATCAATGTGACTGACATCCCAGCACGGTTGAAAGAAACCGTAGTTTCCAGGAAATTCTCTTGACCAATCCAATTTTTTAAAACAAAATTCTGAATTATAATAGCTGTCCCACACCTTCACTGCCCCGTCTTTCCCAATTCCCACTATCTCTCTGTTGGGAGCCATATCCCAGCGGGCAAGGCCAGCTGAGCCGAAACCACTTCTTGCTGCAAATGCAGTGATTGACATCTCTCGCTGGTTAGGGCAGGAAATCGGCGATTTTCCATCTGCATTAAGTAGAAAATCGTTGGCCCAATTGTACTGAATGGGCCAAAGTCACCTGAGGCATGGAAACAATTTTCTAGGCACGGCGTGTTCCTCATGGATTGGGTATCGTGTGCGTTTGACCAAACAGACTGCCTTGCACACGCAGATGCCATGGACACTCCATCCTGCGGTCCTGACCGCAGCAGCATCTGTGTTCTCCCTGAAGCCCAGCCGCCAGGGGCAGGCGTTCACAGGGATACATCTGTGCAGGTCCGTGCAACCAAAGGAAGAGTGCATATTTCCCTCTATCGGTTTTTTTAAAATTCAATGACATTCCCTAGTATGCAACTTCTCTCTAATGTATCTGTTTACTCTAAATGAAGCTTTTCAGATCATTTGCAAAGAGAGCTAATTCCTCCTCCTCTCCACCACAGCCTCCATTAATGTTTCTAGTTTTTATGTAAACCGCAAATAAAATAGACTTTCCCTTTGGGCCTACGAATCTTGGTTTCCTAACGCAGATACCGATTGTCCTCTCCCTTCACTGCTCCTGTTTGCTGCAGCGTAGAGGGAAAACGCACATGTTTTTGTGAAGAAGAAACGGAGAGAAAATGTTAGGACTGCAGAACTGTGTTTGAATTCCTCATAGGCTTTATAGCACAGTGTTTCACACTTTGCACTTATAAATACAAGCGAAGTAAGTTTAAAAATTCAAACACACCAATATGGAGAAATGTGAAGTCGCAGTTGGTGGGTGGGATAGAACCTTTGGGGATTAGGGTGAAGCCACAGGTGACCTAAGAGAGTTACTCATGAGTTCCTTACCTTCTGAATGGAAGGGGCAGTGTGGTATCCATAATTCATAATTCCATAAACGTGACCCAAGAGCACAACTTCTCTGCGCTCGTAAAGTTGGTAATAGAAATGAGCATATTTTCACTGTTAACCAGCCCCACGGGATACCGGAAGCAGTGGTTTCTTGACTTATTTAACAATCAGAACCACTTTTCTTTAAAAAAATAAAATAAAAAGGTCTGCAGGTCTCACACCAGACCTACTAGATCGGAATACAGAAAGGGAGCCTCAATATTTAGGCTCTTTTTCATTCCCCAGGAGCTGCTAATGATCAGCCATTTGATAAAATGTTCCCATTACTTTATACTACGTTGCTCAGGAATGGCAAATACGTGGCACACAGGCCACCACTCTCCTATGCTGTGACCGTAACAGGCATTACTAATTGATCATGACCATCTTTGCTAGTGGACTCCAATAAAAATACCCTGAAAGCCTTAGCGGCCAGTTAGCCCACAGGCTAAAACTCTATATGCCATCCCTGCTTCTGCAGGAGGAGCGCCATCACTTGGGGAAACGCACTCATACACAAATAGGCATATCTGGATTCTCACCCCCCAACCAATTGCAGAGCAAGTGGGCCTGGGTGGAATCCTCCTTGGCCTGGGAAAGAGCTCACAACCCCCACCAACCTCTCAAATGCCCCTGCCACCCAGATATGATGCAGGAGACCATGCAAAGGTCCCTTATCAATACTTGTCATTCTTCCAGCCCTTTTTCATAGTACCTGAACACACAGGAGTCTTGTTCTGCACAGAAGAGCCACTGATTGGTTTCCCATCAGGGGTGACACACCAGCAGTACCCTGTGTAAGAGTGGCACTGCACCTGTTCAGGGGATCAGGAAAGGAAAGACAATCCTAAGTCTTGGGTCGTGATATTAAGAGCAATCTCCCACCCATTTCAAATATATTAGAAGACCTCCTGCTACCTCTCACCCCAACATCTGACACTTCTCACCCCAACATCTGACACCCCAACATTTGACTCCACAGGATCTCCTGGAGAGACACCAGTCAACACAGACTATTTGTTGACACCAGTCAACACAGACTATTTGTCAACACAGCCTATTATAGGAAATGACTATAAATAACCACGCACATTCATCTGCTTCTTTCTTGAGACTCATAACAAATAATACCTGGTATGCGATTGTGGTAGTTATATAATCTGTTGTCAATTTGAGAGTATTAGAGTGAAGGGGTGGAGTTTAGCCTGATAATCAGGTGGCAGCTTGATGACCTCCTTCGGAGGTGCTAAGGAGATAAATGGTTCACTGGAGGCAGGACGCAGGCTCACTCCCTTGGAGACTCTCTACTAACAAGGTTCACTCCCTGCAAGACATTACTGAAGAGTAGCCAGATGGAATTACACTGATGCAGCCTGGGGACTGGAGGAGCCATGTGGAGACCCCTGTCAGCTCTGAGATGCTTCCACCACCACTGGATCCACAAGACTTTCCACCCACTGGCCTGGGATCATCTTGCATTTGGCATCATTGCATGTGTTTTGTGAATCTGAAGAGGAATTTATAGATTGGCATCAGACATATGGGCTAATATCGGACCTACGGACTTGATCTGGATTGGGCTCGGATGTTTTCTCAATATTCAATTGCTCTTGTATATAAAGCTCTTTCTTAAACACATATGAGTGTCTATGAATTTGTTTCTCTATTCTTCCCAGACTAACTAACACAATGATGTACAGGTGTCTGTTGTGTGTTTGTTCTGTGTTAATTCTCATCCATGCCAGTACATTCTCCCCACCCACATCCTCACCCCCAGTATGGACCTTTATCCACTGTAGAATGTTCTGATCAGCTACCTAATTTGGTGAGTACAAATTGTCACGTCAGATTGCAGGTGGATATGACCTTGTCACGTAAGAGTATAATAACAGCAATGATTTCTTTTTTAACAAGTAGAGAAAAATGGTCCAGCTTTTCTTTGTTACTAGATTTCCCCAGCATCCTTTCATATCAGCAGGTGGCCTATGGATCTCCTGGATCTCCTGAGACAAGGTCACCGCTGTGATGGGGTGAAGGCAAGGGCAAGATCACTTGCACCTGCAGGTTCTATTTTGAGATGCCTCACTGCATCACAGTGTGATCTTCCTCAGGTCACTGCCTCTCGGAGCACCTCCTCTGTGGCTGGGAAGATTAATAAAAACGAGACTTGCTGAATCATTCAAAAGAAGGCATTCTTCTTCCAGTATACGTACCCTACCCGCTGTGAACACCCCACTCGGTCATACTCTGCCACTCTGCCTTCTGCACTGCGATGGCATGGAGTTCCTAAGCATAAACCAGGGCATTGCAACTCTTAAAATCCCCCAGATGCACATTACAAAGCCATTCTTCCAAGGACTTGAACTGTTAGGTAGCAAAACAGGGACCAGGGTGTCCACTGGGCATGCGCCAATTCAGGGCCCAAGCCAGAAGGGGAGGACTGTACACCTAAGTGGGCGGTTCACCCGGATTGGCCCAATCTAGGCCAGGTGGGCTTAATTCAGGCAATGGGGATCAACCAGTACCGTCGACCACGCCTCCCAGTGGAAGGCCCTAAAAACCAGAACTTTGAGACCACAACCTGCCTTTTCTTACGGCTCTTCTGCCTTCTGCTTGACCATGTTGTGGTCAGTCTCTCTCTCTCTCTCTCTCTCTCTCTCTCTCTCTCTCTCTCTCTCTCTCTCTCTCTCCTTCCCCCACCCTCAGGTCACCACGTGGGTGAGGGTGGAGATGTGGATTTAGTTAACGGTAAAACCTGAAACCTCTATCACTGATACAAACTCACTTGGGTCACAAACCAGGCTTCGGCGGGCATTTCTTTCTCTTGCGTTGCCCAGGGAATCTACCAGCACCTGCCGCCTTTCACTTAGCAGTGGAGTGTGTTAACGCTCAACGCACTTCCAGTGAGTCTATTCTAACTCATAGCAACTGGATCAAAGTAGAACCGCTCCTGTGGGTTTCTGGAAATCTTTATGGCAGCGCTTCTCAACCTGTGGGTTGTGACCCCCTTGGGGGTCGAATGACCCTTTCACAGGGGTCACCTGATTTATAACAGCAGCAAAATGACAGTTACAAAGCAACAACAAAAATAATTGTCTGGTTGAGGGGTCACCAACCACCACATGAGGAACCGTATAAAAGGGTGGCGGCACTAGGAAGGTTGGGAACCACTGCTTTATGGGAGCAGACAGCCTCATCTTTTTACCACAGAGCTGCCTAGGGGTTCAAACTGCTGTCCGGGGCTCCTTTTGTGGGCCCTAGATGGCCATCATCTGTTTGCTTTTACTATTCAGTTTGGTCTGGAACATCATTCTCCAATCCATTCTTAATCTCATCTACTCCCACCTCTCATTGTGAAATACCGCCCCATAAAGCAATCCCAGCCTCCCTCTCTCAGCGACCTCCTGCCTCAGACCATTCATAGTCGTTCCCAATGTCCCCTGTCCAGGGGCCTACTCTTCTCCACTTTCACCTACGAGTCTAGAGGAACCTCACAGCCCTTATCACAGTGAACGCCATTGCTTTTTGTTTTGTCTTTCAGTCAACCCCCTACCCCCTGTCTAGACTGTGACCTCCCTACGGAAAACACTGCACACCAGGTTTTTTTATTTCCTCCAAAGCCAAAACCAAACTTACTGCCATCGAGTTGATACCGACTCATAGCAACTGTATAGGAGAGGGTTGAACTGCCGCTGAGTTTCTGAGATGGTAACTCAAAGTCCTGTCTGGTGGTTTCAAACTGCCGACCTCACTGTTAGCAGCCCAACGCATAACCACTAGGCCACCAAGGCTGACACATATGGGAGGACCTGGTGTGTTGAAAAGCCCTATTTCCTCAATCCTTACTGTTGCTCTTGTTGCTGTGAGCTGCTATTGCGTTGGTGCCGACTCAGAGCGACCCTCTGAGCAACAGAAAGAAACACTGCCCGGCCTGTGCCAGGCTCACAACTGGTGTTTGGAAGGTGGTCGCAGCCACGGGGTCAACCCATCTTGCCCAGGGCCTTCCTCTTTTTTGCCGTCCTTCTAACTTTAACGATCCTATAAAGCAACATTTATGTGAACAACCCCACGACCTCCAATGTAGACTTCAATCACAAGATGCCTGTCCATTACAACACAATTACAGTGTGCATATGTCCCTCTGCGAACCAAGAGCACAGTGGGATTCTGGCTAGATGGTATTCGCATACGAAGGTCGAGGTGTACAGCAATACAGGTACACCATAATGTAGGGAGCTGACACCTGGTGGAAGCCTGATGTCAGACAGACAGACAGGCTACAGAAAGCCTTCCACTCTTAAGTGTATTCCAACACACAAGACAAGTTGTTCCACTACGGGCCACCCCACATAACAGGACAAGAACAACCTGCAGGGTGGTGTCCCGAGTGATGTGTAGGTAAGGGCCCCCTTCTACTGTCTGTCCAAGGAGATGACAGCTATTCTCCTACACTGCCTTAGCCTCAAGCACACAGCCCACCCCCAGCGCAGCGCAGCTAAGACTGCTACTCAAGATTCAGATCGCGGATACCGCCAGGGCCCATTGTTGACAGATGTCAGTGGAGAAGGAGGAGGAGGAGTAGGCCCTGAGCAAAGACCCATTGGGAGGCAGGGCCTCGGCACCCTGGAAGGTTGTACCAGCAACACCGTCTGCGGAGGCCTCACAGTGGACTAGGAAGAGGAACCGCAGGTGGATCGGGGTTTGAATGCTGGCCCCGTCGCTTCTCAAGGAGGCACTGCCTTAGCTTCTTTGAGACCCATCTATCCAATGGGGAGAGCAAGGCTAAGCCCTGTGGGCTCTCGTGGGGGAAACAGACGTGAGCCGAGTGCCCGGCACGTGGCAAGGCTGCATAGCTGGCAGCCGCTGGAAGGGCTCTCAGTGGGGCGAGAAACAGCTGGCCAGGAAGCACCATCCTCACGTGGGCCAGGGCTTCTCTAGTGGCCTCCAGAGGAGAGGCCCGGGCAGGAGATGGTTCTGGAAACTTGGAGTTGACTCTCTTGGATCCTGTCAGCCCAACAGAATATCTCCTAGGCACGATCCTTCACCAGTGGCTGGCATTGTCAGGAGGCCCGGATGGCTGTTTCCTTGCTCCTCCCTGGCCTATAGTCACCTCTGGGGGAACCTGCCCCAGGGGTGGGGTGGCACCCTCTGGCCCCGGGAGACCGTGCCTCCAAGCTGGGGTCTACGGTCAAGCAGGCCATGGAGAACAAATGGCCTGAATTGCAACATCCCTCTTCCCAGGCCTGCCCAGGGTCCCCACTGGGCTACTGGGGGACCGAGCGACACGCATGAGTCAGAGGCTAGACCCAATGCTGACCTCTGTGCTCAGCCTGTCCCAAGGGCCACGCTCTCACTGAGTGGGCCATTGTCTCCCTGTGGGCGCCTGCACACTGCCTCCCTGCCCCCAGCCAAGCCCGCAGCCCCAAACACTGCTCCTTTCTCCCCAATGCCCTCAACGTCCCCCTCAGACCAGGCTCCGAGGATCAGACTCCAGATTACAAAATCCTTGGGCTGGGAGCTACTTCCAAATCCCCTGAAATTGAAACTAGATTTGCTTTCAAATTTACCAACTCTCAAATTTAACCTTGGAGATTTAATCCACGAGAAAAGCCCCCGTCAAGGGGAATCGGTGAGTCGATGGGCCATCTCTGGCAATCTGCAGGGCAAGTCTCAGGACCCGGGGCTGTTCTGGCCCCACCAGAATGAGATACACCAGGAAGTTTGTCCTCGGTCCACTCTGGCGCATCCCAAATCAGCTTATGAATTTCCCTTCAAAGACAAAAAAGTCTTTGTATCCCAACTTAAATGAGGTTATGTTCTGTTTACATTGTAATTGTTGATGTGGTTGTTATTAAGGACCATCAAATCCATTCCAACTCACAGTGCACTGTGCACAAGCGAACACAACACCGTCTGGTCCCATGCCATCCTCACGAGCACTGCTACGCTCGAGCCCATTGTTGCAAGCACTGTCCTTTGAACGCCGAACCTTGTAACTGTGTTGCCTGAATATAACTGGTTTCCATACATGCCCTTTCACAGGATGTGTTCTTAAACCTAAGCCAAGTTTCTTCCAACTCAAAGCAGCTCTAAAGGCCGGACAGAGCTGCTCCCCCAGTTTCCAAGGCTGCACATTGTTACCGAGGTAACAGCCTCGTTGTTGCTTCCTTGGAGTGGGTGGTGGATCCCAACTGCTGACTTTGCACCGCGAAGCCGTAGCCCACACCACCACCAGGGCTTAGATAAGAAAATTTCTTTTCTGTCTCACCCGCGTGACTAGTGCTGGCTAATAGCCCTTTGCATAAACAGCTCAGTGGTAGAGCTCAAGTCAACTCCGGTCCGTCTTACGATCGAAATGACCTCCAAATTTAGTCCACACGGATGCTGGGAAGAGTATACGATGCACGCAGTGGACAGAGTTGAGCGGAGAAGACAGCAGCTCCCAGGAAAAAGCAGAGTGGGCGTGAGGGGGAGGAGGGTGCCGGCAACAAGTGGAGACGTGGGCTATTCACTCCCGTGTGCCCCAAATGGCAGGCACCTCCTAGACTCTCATAACGACGTCCACTCACCTTCCCTGATGCAGGAGCCCGAGTCAGCCCCTGCGCAAGTGGCTGGCAGGAGAGGCACAGAGGCCATGTGCAAACGCGACAGCTAGTGCACAACAGCACAGAGACCGGAGCCCACTCTGTGAGCTCGCATAAAGTGACAGAACGGACAGAGCTGGAAGACGCCTAAGAGTGCACCTGATTGGCTCAAGCTTTTTTATAAATGAAGGAGTGAGCCCCCGAGGCAGGCAAGTCGCTGGCTCCTTGTGGCCAGCCATGGCAGATGGAAATCCCTCTGACTAAGGGGACAAAGAAGGAAGGATGCGGTCACAAAGGCTGGTGTCTGAGAGACCTGACCGGGTCTCTTGGAGCCATGTCATTCTCTGACACGTGGGACTCTTTGGGGAGTCTTTTGATCCCCTTGGAGTGTGAGGCCATTGGAGGGCATGTGGGAAACAGCATGGCCACCTCTACCTCCTGGACGGGATGCGGCTGCCTGCACTTAGCGGTTCTCCTGCAGGGGCTCCCAGGACAGCGGCGGACCTCCTCCCCTCTCCCAGAGTACCCTCTTGCTGCTGGGGTGGACTCTGCTTCCTACTTCCCCGACAGAAAAGACCAGTAGCAAACCGAGTCTCCTCTGTGCATGCCCCCTCGTTTTCCACCAGGAACATGAAGTTGCTATTCTCGCCGCCTTTACTTCTTTTGCCAGGCTAAAGCCGTGATGAATACAGCCAGTGTTCAACAGGGGTGATCGGGAGAGGAAGGTGATAGATCGCTTTGGAAAAATAGCCTTGGACTTAATAGTTTAGATGAAAGTTCTAAGACTTCTTTCCTGTAGAACTCCAGCGCCTTCCCTCAATGAATGGCTTCGCTCTCAGAGGAAAATACCATTTCCAGCACCTTCACAGTGTTGTCGGGAATCATCGTCTAGAATGTTGTGGTGGGCTGGGCAGCACTGCACGGCGTCCTCTGTGACATGCTTGGGCAAGAGAGGAATCTAATGAAGCTCTCAGTAGTGCCATCCTCGTCTTCCAGGAGGGAGACATGGGTGTGGTTCTCAGCCAACGGCCCTCATGCGCATCCACCACCGGTCTGTCTGTGGTGCTCTGTGTGTTGCTATGACACCGACCAGGTTCCAGCTGAACTTCCAGACTAAGATGGACTAGCATCTATGTCTGAGAAAACAGTCAAAGAAAGCTCCGTGAATCCCAACCGTCCAATGTGCAGCCAGCCAGGGGGAGAACAAAACGGGCAGGGCTTCCTTCTGTGGTGCACGTGGGTTACCATGAGTCAGGGCCAGCTGGACAGCAGCTAACGCCAGTGGCCTGCAGGGCCCGGTCCCGTTTCTCTACTGGGCCCAAGCCTGCTTTCCTCCAGGTCTCAGGATCCTGCTGACATCACGATGCTTGAAATAATTCTTCTCCCCCGACCTCCTCTCTTAAAAATAATAAGCTTTATTGGCATATAATTCACATATCATACAACCCAACAGTTAAGCTTCTTAAGAAAACGTCGTTGTACCCTCATCACCGCCCTTCATTCTAGTACTCATTATCAGCTCCCATTTCCCCCCAACCAGGAAGCCATTAACCTAGTCACCGTCTATAGATGCACCTGTCCTGGATTCATGGACAGACAAACATACAACAAAAACCCAGCAACGATACCAAAGTAAACCTGAGAAAACGCAATAGAAAAGAAAGCAGAAAACATTAAAACCCAGAAAAAATTTAAAATGAGTCCAAAAGGTCACCAAATGATAAGGTGTTCACTTTTCACCTAACTGCATCTTCCATCACCCAATTTCCAATGTAGGCTGCGTGACAGCCAGGCTGTTGGCATCCGTGGTCTGTGGGCATAGGGGGTCACAGGAGGCTTCATTCTCATGGAGCCCCCCTCTACTTTACTTTATTCCTTTATTTTGTGGTAACTGAAACAACTTTTGAATGGGTCCAAAGGGGGAATCCAGTGATAAGACGCGACACTCTAACCTAAATTCCCCTGCCACCATCGCCTTTCCCATGGTCTCTGTCTGATAACAAGGCTCCTTGCACCACTCACACCCCTCGCCTATGGCCAGAGGGGAGTCGGTGCAGGGTCTTATAGCCCTTTCTCAAGCGACCTATTTTCTAGGAAGTCCATCCTGAATTGCCTCAGACCTTCCATGACAACTGGGATCCCATCCAAGGCACAGGACCTTCCCGTTCCCTGGCTTCATGTCCCTCCATCAAGTTCTTTGTGCTTCTTTTGGAGGACGAGGAAATGTGAACCAGATGCAAGCGGGCAGGCTTGATGCGGCGGCGGCGGCGTGCTTAGTAGCAACGACTTAACTTGTAATGCAACAACCATGATCAGGCTGGGAACAAATTCAGCTGAAGGCCGAGGCATGTGGCTATTTTGCTAACTCTCTTTTGGCAGTGCGAGTTTGAGTTTGGTTTGCTGTTTTGTTTTGAACCCATCCGTTGCTCCAGATCAGGGAACAGTTTCCTTGGAAGAAGCCAACATCTAAGGACAGTGAAGGTCTTCCATGGGTCCAACTGAAGGCTTTGTTTCAAGGCCGTGTTGTCACCTGTCCATTTTCCTCTGGGCCGCATTTCTTGCATTGTGGCGGCTGTTGGCAGGTGCTGTGTCACTCCTTCTGACTTGGTGACCCTGTGTCACAGAGCAGAGCTGCCCCGCAGGGCTTCCTGGGCTGCCGTCTTTACAGCAGCTGGTCACTCGGCCTGTCTCCCTCGGAGCTGCTGGATGAGTCACAACATTTGGTTTAGTGATCGAGCTCTTGAACTCTGAGACCACCAAGGCACAGCTCCCTGTGGGACCCCCACCCCTGGCTGGGAGACTGAGTCTCTGCCATGTCTGAAGTGGCTCCCTGCAGCCTACAGCATCTCTATCCATCAGGAGAACACGGTGGCTATCTAACTAGAGTGTGCACTGGGCTCATCTAGACTCCTGGTGGTGCTGTCTGGTAAGTGTTGGGCTGCTAACCACAAGGCCAGCAGTTCAAGCCCACCAGTCACTCCTTAGGAGAAAGTTGGAGATGTCTTCTTGGTCCCATAAAGATTCACAGTCTTGGGAATCCTATGTATGGTTGCTATGAGTCAGAAATGACTAAATGGCAGTGGGTTGGGTTTAGTTTTGTTTGCTTGCTTGCTTGTTTTTTAACTCTTTAAAAAATCATTTTATTGGTTTGTTTGGGGTTTTTGAAATCATTTTATTGGGGGTTCTTACAGCTCTTATAACATTCCATACGTCAATTGTATCGAGCATATTTGTACATGTGTTGCCATCATCATTTCCAAAACATTAGGGTTTGGGATTTTAAGGACTTTATGGATTTGGAGGTCAGCTGGTGAATTTGCATTGCTAACAAGTTCCCGGGTGATGTTGTCCTTGCTGATCTGGAAATCACGCTTTAACAGGGGTGTTTCAAAGGAGGAGTCCCAAACAGTTAATGTGCTCGGCTACTAACTGAACAAGGACAGGTTCTAGGCCCCTCAGGAGTGCCAAGGAAGAAAGGCCTGGATATCTACTTCCCACAGTCGGCCAATAAAAACCCCATGGGCGCAATTCTAACGCACGTGGGGCTGCCAGGAGTCCGACCAGACTCGATGGCAACTGGTGTGGCTTTCTTATGGAGGAAACTTCCCAGGCTCCCCTCCCCGACGCTAATCACAAAATACTCAGGACACAGTAGTTGTCTAGGTGGAAAGTTGGGGGCAAGGGGAAATCGGTGTTACATTCCCATCGTTTTGATGACATGTGGCCATTATGCGTGGATGTCGTGATCGATATTCAATCTTCCTGGCAATTTCACCCGAGAAGGGAGTTTAACTGCGAAGGAAGGAAAAAGGAGGGGAGGATGGCGTGTTCCTTTGGCTTGCTTAGCATACGTTGGCTTTTTTTCCCACAAATTGCCCCTTCCTGTTTAGTCAGGCTTGTCGGAGATCCACTAAGAGTGAGCAGGGAAAACACGGCTTTCGAGGCCAAAGGGTTTAGACTTAAATACCATCTCTGCCACTAGCCATGTGACTTAGGTAAAATCATGTAGCTTTTCTGAGTCTACCGATGCCATAGGGCTCCTGGCACCCACCTTAGCGGTTACTGAGAAGAGGAAATGGAGCCATGTGGAGAGCCCAGAGCCATAGCTGAGACAGAGATTTGCTTGGCACAAACTACTTTGGTCCATCGCTCTCTTGCCTTCTGCGGGGATGATGTCCGCTGCAGCTTCAAAGGGCTGCTATTCTTGCCAGCAGTAAACATGGTCTGCTGCTCTGTGCTAGGTCTAAGGGCACGGGACGGGGGCGGAGGGTGTTGCCTGTTGAGGAAATGAGGAATTCTCCTTTCATAGAAGGGCCATGGACGATTGGATCAGGAGGACAAAGGCAAGAGTAATAGGGAGACACAAGCCCCTATGATGTGAGAATGAATGGTAGAACTAAGAATGTCTTGCCAGGGCAAAAAGAAATGTTTGTTGGCGGAAAGAGAGGATTTCACAAGGACACGACAGTGTGTCTTCAAAGATCTCTGTCTCTGGACAGAACGTGGGGTCTCTGTAAATCTCATAAATGGAAGAGTCCTGTCAACTACGGAACATCCCAGAGAGAGAGCGCTCAAGTGAGTATAAATAATTCGCCAACCAGATTTTCCCTAGCATGTTGTAAATGACAGAAGTAAGCTTTGGTGGCATGCAAGCAGAAAGTAGACGACTACTTGGTGAAGGATTGTAAGTGGAAAACGAGCACTGGGTTAGGATGTAGTCGGAAGAAGGAAGAAGAGCCCTCATGGCACAGTGGTTACTCATTGGGCTGCTTACCTTAAGGTCAGCAGTTCAAACCATCAGCCACTGTTCAGGAGAAAGATGGGCTTTCTACTTCCATAAAGAGTTCTTCCCTGGGAGAGGGACAGCAGAGAATGGGGGGGGGGGAGACTCCGGATAGGGCAAGATATGACAAAATAACGATGTATAAATTACCAAGGGTACATGAGGGAGGGGGGAAAGGGAAGGGAGGGGAAAAAAAAGAGGACCTGATGCAAAGGGCTTAAGTAGAGAGCAAATGCCTTGAGAATGATTGGGGCAGGGAATGTATGGATGTGCTTTATACAATTGATGTATGTATATATATGGATGGTGATAAGAGTTGTATGAGTCCCTAACAAAATGTAAAAAAAGAAAAGAGGAGAAAAAAATGATTAGGGCAAAGACTGTACAGATGTGCTATATACAATTGATGTATGTATATGTATGAACTGTGATAAGAATTGTATGAGCCCCATTAAATTGTTAAAAAAAAAAAAAAGCTACAATCTTGGAAACTCGCCACAGGCAGTAATACTCTCTGTCTCATAGGGCCATTAGGTTGTTGTTGTTGTTGTTGTTAGCTGCCATGGAGACAGTTCTGACCCATAGCGACCTCCCTCATGCACAACAGAATGAAGCACGGCATGGTCCTGTGCCATCCTCACAACTGTTTCTATGCCTGAGCCACTGTGGCAGCCACCGTGTCAGGCTCTCTCTTTGAGGACCTTGCTGTCCCTCTACTTGACCAAACATGATGTCCTTCTCCAGGGACTGGTCTCTCCCGACAGCATGTGCAAAGGATATAAGACAAAGCCTCACCCTAAAACAGAAGTTATCCGTTGAACCTCCTTCCCAACACAAAAATGCTCCCTTGCATAGGGGAGCCCAGCCAGGTGTAGAGTGTCCACTGGGCCCTGCTTGTCCCATTCCTGGGACGGAAAGCTAAGTCCTCTGTGGGTCAGACATCACATCGATGGGTTGTGCTACTTCTATTTTAAGCCAAAACCTGAGTCTTCAGATTTTTTTCTCACTGCCTCTGGATCACCTCGTTGTGGTTACGCAATAAAAGCCTATTTTTAACCACCGACAAAGATAGGAAGATGGCTCTCCTGGACCTTCTCAGGCCTCTGGCTCTTCTAGTCTCTAAATGTACATCTTGGGCTCCTTTCAAGAATCCTCACGTGACTTGATTTTCAAACATGCACATCATCCTTCTGGACATGTCCTGGTTGGGTAATGTCCCTTTAAATGAAAGCACATGTCCTTGAGGCAGGCAGGGTAGAGTAGTAGTTAGAGCCAGACCCCTGGAGCCAGGCTGCTGGAGTTTAACTTCTGACTCTCGTACTTCCAAGCGGTGGGACCCTAAGCAAGTGATCATTCTACTTCTCTAAGGTTCGTTTTCCTCAGCTATGAAGTAGGAGTAAAATAGTTCCGATGTCATAGGTGGTGGTGGGCCAGGGGAGGATTGAATGAGCTTACTAGGTGCCAGGCACTTGCAAACAGCCAGGCACGTGATAAGTGAGCGTCGTTTCTAGATCAGCAGCATCTGTTATTACTATTACAGTCTCTAGCTAACAAAAGACTAGCCCAGGCAGTGGTTGAAGCCTCCCATGACTGGCCCTCTCGCTTGCCAAAGGCAGCAGGAAGGCTGGAGCAGCAGGCTCCCTCCTCCCCTCCCTGCCAGCCACGTTCCACACAGAAGAGCAGCTGCAGATCCCACCCAGTGCTCACTCCTTTCATTGCCACAATAGACGGGCTGTGGGGACAGAGTCACATGGGCTGCCCGCGCCCTGCCGGTGTGATGGCTCCACAATGGATGACTCCGGCCAAACCAGGAGAGGAAGCCCAACGGGCACTCGGCTGGAGAAAAGTCCCTGAAGAGCAGCACAGAGCGGAGGTTGGAGTAGCCAGATCCCAAAGACCGCAACAGATACAGCGTTCAGAACACAATGTACACAGCCGACTCCCTCACCTTACTGCAACGGATTGGTGACGCAGGGGCCCCCAGTTCTCCCCGGGAAAAGATGCCAGTGGAGGGACTCACCACGTATGACAGATTAGATGTCACATGTTAGACAAGTCTTTCCTGCACATGACTGGGTAGTCCTGCACCCTCATTCCCACCATGACCCTCCCACCCCGCCACACACACACCCTAGACTTCCTCCCCCAGCCCTAGAAAGACCAAGAAACGGAGTGGGGCTCCTTCTGGAAGCTGGTTGCTGGTGGGGCATCTTTCCAGAACATGATCTGCTGCTAAGGTCAGTAGCCACAGAGGCTATATCTGCATGGGGAGAGAAGCAGACACAAGCAAGAGCCTGACTCACACGGTCGGCAGCATGACTTCTGGAAGCTTCGGGGTGCTCTGAAGCCACAGTGTCTAGTTTGTAAGAGCGATCTCTTATCTGCTTCAGCTCCATAGGTGGAGTTTCAGCGTGCCAAAGATTGAGAGTGTTCCACACTGTGTAAGTCTCATTGTTGACGAATCTCGAATGCCCACTCCTAATCTGCACTTTCAAAATGTCCCTGGCTGGTGCTTGACCACTAGCCTGAAGTCTGAACCCACCCAGGAGTGCAGTGGAGGAAACAACCTGGCAGTGTGGTCCCTCTAAGGACGACAACCAAGGTAACCCTACTGTGCTCAGTTCCGCTCTTACCTATGCGGGCACCAGGAGTCCGAAGCAACTCCATGGTAATGGGTTTCGTTTTTCATTTGCTGTCTTTCTCTACCCTTCTTTTTCCCTATATAAAACGGTACCCAAAACCCCCGAATTCCGCCCACCCCCAACCCCAAAGCTATGTATTTATTGTTTGTTTGTTTTTTTGTTTTTTTACAAAACAACCTTATCACCTTCAAAGTACTCTCCATTACACTTAATGCATTTGTCAAATCTGCGATTCCATTCTTGGAAACATTTTTCAACTTATCTGTTTGGATGGCTGACAGCACCTCCCTGGTTTTTCCCTTCACCTCTTCTATGTCACCAAATCACTGTCCTTTCATGTCCCTCTTCATTCAAGGAAACAAAAAGAAGTTGCACAGTGTGAGGTCAGGTGAGTAAGGTGCTTGGGGCAAGAGAGGCATGCTGTTTTTTGCCAAAAACTGGTGCACTGAGACGGCTGCGTGGGCAGGTGCATCGTCGTGGTGGCAGAAACAGTCCTTTTTTTGTCACACACTGTTAATGCAATATTCTTAGAACCTTGATTAGAATAGAAAGCTTGATTAGTGACTTGGTGGAACAAACTCCAAATGCACTATTTCCTCTTCACAGTACGTGTGTGTGTGTGTGTGTGTGTGTGTGTGTGTGTGTGTAAAGCAAACGAAAGACTTGGATGCCCATGTATGAGCTGGATCACACTATGCAAAAAATTAACGCAAAATTGATTATCAACTTAAATAGAAGAGATAAAACTCTCAGAATAAAACATACCAGTGTGTTTTTGTTATCTTGGATTAGGAATGGTTTCTTAGATACTTAGGACATGAAAATCAAGAACACAAAAGAAAAACCGATAAATAGGATTTCAACAAATGTTTTCCCCTTCAAAGGACACTTCAATAACATTTTAAAAACAGCCCACAGAATGGGGAAAATACTGCTAAATCGTGTTTGATAATGCACTTTTTACCTAGATTACCTAAGGAACCCTTGTCTCTTGGTCTATACACATACGCGAGCCCATTCTTCATAATGTTAACAGCAATTTGTTATGATCCACATGGTCTATTGTCTTTGCATAGTCAGTAAAACACAGGTAAAACCCGTCTTCCTGGTATTCTCTGCTTTTAGACAAGATCCACGTGACATCAGCAATGGCACCCCTCCTCCCACATCCTCTTGTGAATCTGGCTGGAGTTTCTGGTGGTTCCTTGTCAATAAACTGCTGCAACTGTTTTTGTTTGTTTATTTGTTTGTTTGAACTACCTTCAGCAATAGTATATTTACATGGGATATTAATGATATTGTTTGATAATCTCCCCATTCTGTTGGATCACCTTTCTCTGGAATGGGCACAAATACGTACTATATCGCTGGAATTTGTATAAATTAACATAAGCAGTGTGTAGTTACTTGGGAGGAGCGCTGGTGGGTAGTGTATTACGCATTGGGCTGCTAACCACAAGGTTGGCAACTCAAAAGCAGTCACAGCTCCGTGAGAGAAAGATGAACTTCCTACTCCCTAAAGATTTCCATCTCAGAAACCCACAGAGGCAGCAGGCAGCTCCACTCTGCCCCACGGGGCTGCTATGAGTCAGAACCGATGCAGTGGCATGGGTCTAGAGTGTTTTTGGTTGCTTGGGACAAACAAAATTCCGTTGAAAATATGTGTAACATACTAAGATGTTCTGGGCACAGTAGCAGCTCGAATTCATTTAGCAGAAAGGAAAAGGAAGTCATTTCACCAAAAGTGGATGTGTCTGTCATTGATGCTATCTCTATGTGAAGAATGGACTTGAATGCTTAACAATGTGGCTCCTTTATATATAAAACTGGCATTGTCCGTGCCAAGGTACCAAAATAGGAGTGGCACCCTACACTGAATGGGGTTTGCAGCTGACTTTGCTTACAGACCTCAAAAGGGACCACGCTGGCTGGGGAAGTTCAGGAACACGCCAGTTCACGATGCATGCAGCGGTCTCCTTCTTATTGTCTACCTGGAGAACACTTGGCTAGCTGCTCTACCTATGAACTATTGCCCCAGGTCAGAGCTCTCCACATGAAGACAAAAAAGAACCATAGACCTTAAACTCCTTTGAGACTTCCAGTCATGAAGCATGGAGCAAATCCTTTCTATCCTACGCGGATGTCCACTGCGGCAGCCCATCCATGCCCAATCATCCCAGGTCAACAAAGGCTCATCGTTCATGCAAAGCACGGGTACCTCACGCACCTTGTGGGAGTCTGAAAGAGGCAGGTACGGACAATAAACCAAGGTGTTCCCACAGCAAATTAATTACCCATCTTGGACATACCGAGAGGGCTTCCAGAAGAAGCCTCATTCTGTGGGGGCAGGAGAGACTGGGAAGAGGCGTTGCTAAAAAAAGGAACCTCAAGACATAACTCATAGCTTGATCCTAGACACTTAAGAAATACACAAGTAAAGACTGGGGAAACACTGACAGGCAAGTCCACCGTCTTTGCCAAAAAGCCACAGTGTGGTGAGAGGCTTCCAACTTCAGAATAAAGTATCATCAAAAGAGACATTACAGTTGTTAGATGCATGAAAATGACCTCGTGAAATTAAAGGAAGTGTGTCTGTGTGCACTCGTTTGGGAGCAGTGGTAAGAACAAATAAAAATGGTGAAAGCATTCGTGGCAGGCAGAGCCATATCAGGAAAAACTTCTCCTGGCACAGGGAGGGCCAAGAAGGGAAATGTAGTACATTTTCTCACATTCAGGTAGCATTATGATTGATGTTTTGTATTCTATAGCATCATTTACACTGCAATTCATTGACATAAAATTAAAAATGATTTTGGAACTTGTCTTTCAACAACTGCTAATCCTAATCTCCCATATTACTGCTCAACACGGATGGAAAACAATTTGGTAACAGATATCAAATGCCTCAAAAAATGCACATCGTTTTGATCCAATATCCAACTTTTGGAAATTTAACCCCCAAATTTTAGAATCCACAGTACATTCTGTGCAGCCATTAAAAAGGAGAGAGGTGGAATTATATTCAAGTAATCTGGGGATAGATCCACAACACAATTATATTATGAACAATCTTATATAATGCACCATTTTTGTCTTTAAAAAATGAACATGAAAATACACCAGGAAAAGATCTAGTCACTGGATCATGCACTTAATGTTTACTATTATGGAGAGATGAAATTAGTGAACAACTTTAACTTTCATCCTCGTGGACTTCTATATTATCAGAACTATTTTTTATTTTTTTTATTTTTTTTTTCAGAACTATTTTTTAACAAGGTGTGTGAAGCTTTCCTATTTAGAGAAATATATACATTTGTATTTTAATTATTTGATGGCATATGTTTCAAACCCAAGCATACACAAAATGATGGCAAACTATGTACAAATGTGCTTAACACAATGGGTGGATGGATGGTGATAAGAGCCGTAACAGCCCCAATAAAATTATTTTTTTAAGTATGTACAAACAAAATAAGTCTCTTCAAAAGCACTTTATTAGCTGCATCATATGCATGTCATAACTTGCTTATGCGATTGTCTGTGGTTAGATATTTAGGTTGTTTTCAAAAGCTTACTGTGACACACAGACGTAGAGGGAAATCCTTGTGGCTAAATATTTGCACACGTTTAATTCTCTCCTTAGAAGAAATTCCTCGAAGTGGGACTGCAGGCTCAAAATGTGCACACAATTAAAGTCTTTTGACCCATATTACACAATTATCCCATAAAAAGTCAGTGCCAATTGATTCTCCTGACTGCCATGGAGAGAGAGTTGTTTCCTTCACTCAGCCCTGAGTGTTATTTTCTCGTTCCAATTTTCACCGAATTTGGTCAGCGAAATGGCACATGACAGCTTATTTAGGACTTCTTGAATTGGGAACATCCATCTTCATTTATTGAGCGTCACTATTGTGTGATCTGCTGGCTGATATCTCAACCATTTTCCCGCTAAGATTCATTTCTTCTTCTTTTTTTTTTTAGTTAACTTGTAAAATTCTGTAAAACAGCATTTTGCCATTAGGGCTGAGTCATTTGATTTTTTTCAGATGTTTTTATGCTTTATGTTAATTTTTTTAATTTGTCTGCATTCCTCTCTACACTAAAACTCATTAAGAATTCCAAATAATGGACTTGAAATGGATCTTTTGATCAGTCACACACACGGACTTATGTTCTAGTTACTTTATCACCCATGTCAATATCTTTTCTGCATTTCAGCTCGCTGAAGCGGAGGTCCTTATATTTCTTGACTTACCCACAACAATCCACACAGAACCCAGCACACAGTGAGGCTCAAAAATAGTTGCTTGGGGATAAAAAGGAAACTGTGTTTTTTTTAACGTGCTCCAGTTTGAGATGGGAGATGAAAAGGACAGCGGATGAACTAGAACTGACCACATGTTAATCACTGTGGAACCCAGGAGCTGGGTACACGGAGCTTGGTAGCCTATTATTTCCACTTTTTAGATATATTTGAAAAGTTCCATAATAAAAAGCATTCTCTTCCCCACTCCCATCCCATTTGTTAGACTGATGGGTCACCAACCTCAGAGCGAGAGGATGTCTAGAAAAACAATGGTGATTAAATTCATTACATATGCCTCCATGCCACTCTTGTACAGCACAAAAGTTACGCACACAGGCTTTAAAGTGAAGCAGGGTATGGGTACAAATCCGTTTTAGATGAGTGATCTTGAGCCCAGTTAATTGACCCCTCCAAAACTCTGTTTTCATTTATAAATAAGGAATATTTATTAATATTTGCATCAACTATTCAAAA
The DNA here is from genome assembly GCF_050624435.1 of Tenrec ecaudatus. NCBI lineage: Eukaryota > Metazoa > Chordata > Mammalia > Afrosoricida > Tenrecidae > Tenrec > Tenrec ecaudatus. Next base: position 34,543,706 of record NC_134543.1, read on the forward strand.
AGCTCTATGTGATAGCTACATAAACTTGTCAGTTTGTGACTTAAGAGTGAAGGGGTGGAGTCTAGCCTGTCAATCAGGTCATGGCTGATGAACTCATTTGGAGGCACTAAGGAGATAAACAGTTCGCTGGAAGCAGGACTCATGCTCACTCAATGTGAGACATTACTGACTACACACCTGATGGAGCTATGCTGATGAGGCCAGGGCCCTGGAGCTGAAGGAACCACGTAGAGACCCCTGCCAGATGCTTCCACCACTGGATCCACAAGACTTCCCACCCACTGGCCTGGGATCTTCCTGCATTCAGTGTCATTGCATGTTTTGAGTGAGTCTGAAGAGCAATTTATAGATTGGTATCAGACATATGGGCTAATATCGGATTTATGGACTTGTCTGGAATGGGTTGGTATGTTTTCTCAATATTCAATTGCTCTTGTATATGAACCTCTTTCTTATACACATATGAGTGTCTATGAATTTGTTTCTCTAGTCAATCTGGACTAACACACTATAGTAAGGAGTCATGGATGTGAAACTTAGTGTCTAGCACCTCGGGAGGACTTGGTGGTAGTGGTAAGTGCTGTCCAGTTGATTCCAACTCATAGCAACCCTATCTACAATGGACAGAAATACTGCCCAGTCTTGTGCCACCCTTACAAGGGTTGCTGTTTGAGCCTATTGTTGCCGCCACCAGGTCAATCCATCTGGATGAGGGTGTTCCTCTTTTTTTTTCCCTGATCCACTTTACCCCACAATCCTTCTCCCAGGACTGGTCCCTGCTGATAACATGTCCAAGTACAGGAGACAAAGTCTCACCAGCTTGATTTCTCAGGAACATTCTGGCTGTACCTTCTCCCAAAATAGATGTGTTCAGTGTTCCGGTAATCTATGACATATTAACTAGTCTTTACCAGCACTATTGTTCAAAGTCATCTGCTCTTCTGCAACTTTCTTTCATTGCTGTCTAACTTCTGAAAGCATAGAAGGCTTTTGAAAATGATTTTGTCTCAAACCAAAAACCAAACACACTCTCATGGAGTCAATTCTGACTGACATCAATCCAGAAGACAAGAGTAAAACTGCCTCTGAGGGTTTCGGAAACTGTCCATCTTTCCCAGAGAAGAAAACCTCATCTTGCTACCTTGAAGCAGCTGGCAGTTTTGAACTGCTAGCCTTGTGGTTAGCAGCCCAGTGCATAACCCACTATACCACCAGGGCTCTTCTGGCTTGAGTCAGAAATAACGTATTCCTCAAAGTGACACCTTTTGCTTTTTATGTTCTCGCAGAAGACTTGTCCAATGAATGCAATGCATATTGGGTTCAATAAAATTAAATCCTTAGCAACTTCAATATTTTCTCGATCACTCATGCTGTTCTTTTTGGCTCCGTTGTGAGGATTGTCATCTTCTTTATGCTGAGGTGTAAACAGTAAAGAGTGGCCATCATTATTCAGGGACACATGCACTTGAGATTTTCGTTCACCACCTTGGCAGAGGACTTGGTAGAAAAGATGGCGTCCTATATGGTCCTGAGACCCGGAAGGAAAAACAGGACCATCGCAAGGGACAAAACTCATGGTGCCTGGTCTTCCCCAACACGTCACCCAAGCGCTTCAACCCCGCGGCGCAACGCTATAATCATGAAAGATGAAGTCCTTGCAGGTAGGTCACAATCTTGATGAATCAGAATCACCTGAGAGAGTCGTAAACTATAACCTGTCTGGGTCCCACTCCCCTACTTTGGCGAACAGTCTGTGAAGTGGCCTGGCATCGAGATTCTTAAAACTCTGACGTGACCTGGGGTGCAATCACTACGTTACCCGGAAGAAGAGCCATACTCTTCTGCGTGAGCTGGGGTGCGGCTGGCGTAGAGTCTGCCCTTCTCCCTGTTACATTTTCCCTCACCTCAACCCCTAACGAAGCTAAGTTGTTGCTGGGCTGGTGGTGGTGCTGGTGGTTAGGTGTCATCACCTATTCTATTCTAAGTCATAGTGACCCCATGTGACAGCAGAACTGCCCTCAGGGGTCTCGGGGCTGTACTAATGATGGAAGCGGGTGGCTACATCTTTTTCACCAGGAGCCAAGGAATGGGTTCAAGCCACCAACCTTCCGCTTAACAGCCAAGCATTTAACCATGGAGCCACCCGCTCTTGCCTTCTTCCCCCATACATGAGCTCTCCTGAAGACCGTTTCAAATGTCTACACCAAAAGGGCCTGCCTTTATTTTCCCTAGGAAAGCGGATAGACCTGGAGTACTCAACCATCCCCAAACTTGAGGCCTTTCCACAAAGAGCTTGCCTCCTGTGAGTGGCTCATCCATAAAGGAGGATGGGGCCAGGAAGGAAGAGGACACTGGAAAACAAAGGAAGCGAACAGACTCTGCCGAGTTCCACACGAACCCCATGAAAGCCAACTCGGCCATGTGGTCCCAAGCTGTGCCGCATCCCAGACGGATCCGATCCAATTAAGCTCCCATCGCTCCGTCCGTAAACTCCAAGGACATGTCACGGGGAAATGATTCACAGGACTAGAATAAACGATTCACACCAGGACGTGTGGATGTCAACATGCCCAAGAATTGCAAAGCAACCTCGTTTGTCTCTGGGATTTTGATCTTTAAAAAAAAATCCCAGCTAAGTGATGGGGCAGCTGCGGGAGGGAGAGAGGCATTTGTCTCGCTGCATTTGGGCAGCCAGTCAGTGGGATTGAAGCACACGCTAAAAGGCAGCCTCATTTTGCGATGTGATTGCCGTGTCTTTGATCGAGGGGAAAGGCACATCCATCTCAATCATTTTAACTGAGAAGGGCCTGAGCCCTGGCCGTCTGGCCGCCCACCAGGGTGAGCCTGCATCAAGCAGGCAGACACATGGCAGTGCTTACAATGTCAGACAAACAGGCAGTCCTCGATTGTCTATACAACCTTTGCTGGACCCCGAGGGCCCCTCTCATTTAGCAATTCAGCCTGGACTAATCTGGAAGTTCCTTTCCCCCGGCAAACAACACCTGGCCCGGCCTGGCCACGTCAAAACAAAGGCTGTGTGAGCTGTGTGTCACAAGGCAGCAAACACTTCAGACTCGGGAGGGCAGGGGTCAACCCTTCTCAGAAGCAGCACACCCAGGATTGAGCAGGCCTGGAGAAAGGAAGCAAACGCAAACGCCTACCCCGGCTCGGCCCTCCTCCCATCCCCTTTCTTCCCCCCAATGCCTCTTTCTTCTCAGCCCCACACTAAGCCAAGAGAGCGCTTATGTTCTCTCTCCATTCAGGAATTCTCAAAAGAGCCGGTTCAAGTGGCTACAAAGATCATCTCCTCTCCTTTGAGGAAATAATAAACTGAGAGAGCTCATCAATTTTCAACAAACCTGCGAAGTTTCAACAAAAGGCTTCCCACCCACCCCGCCCCATGGCGCAGCGTGATGCATGCCATTGATATCTCTAAATTGCGCATGTGGAAGAGGTCGCATTTGCCAGTGCTGGGTTATGTATATCTTTACAAAAAGCAAAATCAAAAGAAAATGGCATTTTCCCTCTCAAGTGGCCCACAAAACGCAGGGCTGTCGAGTTTATTGCCGCCTATACTAGCTCTCTGGGAAGCAGTAGAACTGCCCCCAGAGGGTTTCCCAGGGTAAACGCTTCATTCTCCAGGGAGCCGCTGTGCGCCCTGACAGCCTTTCGGCTAGCAGCCGGGGCTTTAACCACTCTGCCACTAGGGCGACATCCACAGACTCTTGAGCTTTGGGCTGTAGGACCACAGGAGAGATGGGCGCAATGACCAGGGTGAGTACGTTAACACGCACAGAGCATTTCAACTCATTCCATCCTATTAACCGCTTCCAGGCAACCTAGTAGTATCTCCATTTTTCCCATGAGGAAACTGAGAGCCAGGGCAAGTTCAGTGACTTGCTGATGGTAGTGAGGCTGAGATTGAGGCCCGGGCAGTCTGGCTCTGAGACCTGGATGCTGATCACAGCACTGTACGGCCTTCTCCCAGGCCCCACTTTAGAGCCTCCTTCAACCCTGACCCTTGAGACAGAGAGGTAGCTATGGAGGGATTTAGAGGTACAGGGGTCTAGGCTTGGTTCCTAGCTTTGGTGTTCGATGGCTTGCTACCATTCCATCATCCAGAACCGGGGACATAGGAACCCCTGCCTCCCAGGCTCAAGCTGGCATTAAAATGAGAACATGCGTGAAGGACCTCACACAGCGCCAGCACTGAGGTCCATTTAACTCAATGGACCTCAATCCTTGAGGCACATTGGAATCAGTTGGGAAACCTTTAACAATATGGACCCCCAATCTCACCGCATCATCCTTCCACATTTCTGCCCCAAGGGGCAACCAGGAGGAAATCAACCACCTCCCTGGTCCAGCACAGAAATGAAACCTGAACCCCCTGAGACCAAAGCCAGCCTCCATGCTTAACGCCATCAAGTCTTCCTTGTACAAAACCAACACCTCACTGCCACCGAGTCGATGCCCATGGGATAGGGAAGGACTGCCCGTGGGCTTCTGACCCTGAACGCTCTATGGAGGGAGAAAGGCTGGCGTGGAGCAGCTGGTGGTTTCGAGGCGGCGTGGAGCAGCTGGTGGTTTCGAATAGACGGCCTTGAGGATCGCAGCCCAACAAGGTAACATACACGCCACCAGGGCTCTTAAGGGATCTTTAAATGCCTGAAGCTTCACCTCCAGCTCTAAGATAGTGGGATTCTCCTAACGCCACTTTATCCACCCACAAAGGGAGTCGTTGCTACCAGGACCATTCCCAGCTCATTCTAATCTAGTGGCCTTGCCCAATGCACCAAGATGGAGTCTTGATCCAGCCAGCACTGTGTACTGACTCCCAGAATGCCTCCCGCCTCCCGAGTTACACGCCATCTCTTGCCACAGGCAGCGGGTGAAGGAGGAAGCGACCTGACCACTATGGTAAGCAGCGCCTTACGGGCTCAAAGGTAAGAAAGATTGTGAGGCTGTCTTGTGGGGTTGCGGGGACTCAGCACCCACTCCAGCACACTTAACCACAGGTAGCACCTTATTGTTCCATTGTCGCCTGTGTGCAAGAGACCACCTGCACAGCAGCAGCCTCATCAGTCCTATGTCAGGCAAAGCACTAACCAACCAGAGGGCCATGAAGGGAGAGAGACGCACTGCATGAGAAGAGATGTTACCATCTAAGAGCACATTTGTGCACACGCGGGCACACACACCCATGCATGCGTACATGGGCACGCACGCACAGACACACATGTGTAATCCGTGAGCGTGCAAGACACGGGCGTGTATGCACACTCCAAGAATCCTGGTAAAGCAGTCCTCAAAGACAGCGCGACTTGATTAAGGACTAGGGGCAGGAAGGAGGAAAGTCCACAGGGGGCAGCAATAAACAAAGAGAAGAAGGGGGTTGCCCCTGGGAACTGGCAGAGACAAACAATCGGCTCCCATTTGACAGAGGAGAAAAACTCAGAGGTGGGGGACAGCCAGCAGGGGGTGGGGGACAGGCCATTCCAGTTCCCTGGCTCTATTTGCCACAGGTCTTTCAGAAGCCACTGCCAGTTGGCATGGAATGGCGCAGAGGGCTGGGAGAGAGCGAGGGAGGGAAGGCACATAAGGGAGCTGAGGGGCCCTTGGCTCTCGGCTGTCTCCGCAGAGAGTAAAGCAGCCCTCAGGTTCTCAGGACACATCCCCTCTGCCTCGATTCCCTGAGCAGACCAGGCCGGGGCCTCACCTGTGTAAAGGAGCCGTCCTCATTGCACTCCGGCACAAACACAGCCTCCTGGGGCCGCTTGGCTTGCTCCAGGGCTTGAGCGCGCTCCAGGACACACTTGCTCTGGCCAGCATCTGAAAGGGGACAAGGGCAACTTCCGCATTTCACTCGGCATCTACAATGGACCATGAGACACAATGGCTGCCCCGCTCTAGGAACACTGAGAGACACCTCTTTAGCTGGGTGAGCCCACGTGCAAGCCAACTCTCCAAGGGCAGTGGCTGGTGACTGGCACTCAGCTCCACGTCCATTTGAATGTGCGCCTTAGAAAGATGTGTGCGCTGTGCAAGTGTGTGCACTTCCTATTGGTACACGTGGACTGTGCCCATTTTCCCCACCAAGTCCTCCCATCCCCAACCAAAGGAGCAAAGGAAAAGCCTACTTCGGTTATTTTGTACTGGGTTGATTTGGTTCAGAACAAACAAAAATCTAGAATGCCCATGGATCCCAAAGGTGTTTTCTAATTCAGTCACTGCAAGTATTTTCTCTGAAAAGTCAAATGTCTGGGGCAGCCTGCTTAGCTTTCCATGATTCTTGTGACGACGCCACGCAGCCCAGGGCCGCACACTCGCACGTCTGTGAGCTCCGGAAGGAACGCACAGGAGAGAAGCGTGACATTGTGGCCTGAGAGACCGTAAGACGTGCTGGGGATGCTGGCCAACTGAGAAAGACGTGTCCTGCTGAAGGGGGTCACTGCCACCTCGTTCCAGCCACCTGCTGCCTTTCAGAAACTCAGAGGGATCCCAAGTTGTTAAGAGAAGCATAAGGTGGGGGAGGGGGTACCCAGAATTTTACATTTAATCTCCCAATTCCAAGTGTTGCCTCAAATATTTTCTAATGTTTTTAGACATGTGAGCAGATCAAACCCACGTATCTGTTGGTTAACAATTTGAGCTCTTCAGGAGCCAATAACGACGGCACCCAAAAGTCACCAGGCAGAGAGCAGCTCGTGTTTCTACATCTGTGGCCGTGGCTCAGAGCGCTCATTCCTCGGGAAGACCCATTTTCTTCCCTCACAGAAGAGCAAGCCAAATGGGCAGGCCCATCCACGGGCAACGTCAGAGCAGGGGTCTCAGATCCCCATAGGCAACGTCAGAGCAGAGGTCTGAGATCCCCAAGGGCAACGTCAGAGCAGGGGTCTGAGATCCCCAAGGGCAACGTCAGAGCAGGGGTCTGAGATCCCCATGGGCAACATCAGAGCAGGGGTCTGAGATCCCCACGGGCAACGTCAGAGCAGGGGTCTGAGATCCCCACGGGCAACGTCAGAGCAGGGGTCTGAGATCCCCACGGGCAACGTCAGAGCAGGGGTCTGAGATCCCCATGGGCAACGTCAGAACAGGGGTCTGGGCCCCGGGGCCTCTCCTGGGTGGGGTGGAAGTGCCTCCACTCACCTTTGCATCGACCTCGGTGCACCATGCCCAGGGTGGGGTCTCGGCACTGGGCTCGCTGGTACTCACACATTGACTCATAGGACCGGCCGTCAGAGGCGCAGATGGGTTTGGGTTGACTCCGGGAGCAGTGGAGGTTGCACTGAGGGTCACGGTCACTTATGAGGAACTGGGTTGGAAAAAAAGGTGAAAGCGATCAAGGTTACTTGAGTGAGAAGGGTGAAGGCAGGTCATGGACCTGGCACTGCTGGTTTGCGGCCAGCAAGCAAGTCCTGAAGAGACCCAAATGGGTAAGACTCTAGAGGTGGAGGAGAGCCAAGCACCCACCAAGCCTAAGCAAGGAAGGCCACCTCTCCAGCCCAGAGGAGCAATAACGGTGTCTGACCTTGACGACGCCTGCTTAGGAACAGTGCAAAGCCATTCACATGCCTGGTCTCACCTGCGCTCCCAGCAACCCGTGACATGGGAAGTGTTTTTTTGTTTTGTTTTGTTTTTTAACATTTTATTAGGGGCTCATACAACTCTTATCACAATCCATGCATATACATACATCAATTGTATAAAGCACATCTGTACATTCTTTGCCCTAATCATTTTCAAAGCCTTTGCTCTCCACTTAAGCCCTATAGACAAGGAAAGGGAAACGTCCATTTGAGAAAAGTGTGTGTGTGTGTGTGTGTGTGTGTGTGTGTGTGTTATCAAGGAAAGGTAGCTCAGTGTTACACAGCTAGTAAGTAGCAGAGGCTGGAGTTAACCTTAGATCTGTTGGGAGGTGTAAGAGGTAAATCTCAAAAAAAATTTAAAACAAACACCTTTTTTTAATTTCAGGAGACCACTATTTGGTCATTCCGCCAGATTAGGGACTCACCATCAATACCAAATTCCATCTGGGGGAAGACTTGTTTGTTTGAATGTAGTATTGCACCCAAATCAATCCCCCTGCAATTCCCTCACACTACTTTCTGGCGGGATACAAGTGATGTGATTTTTCTGCACGGAAAGGGTCTTATGATCTAAACAAAACAAAATTTGTGATCAGCAGCTTGGGAAAAGCCGGGCTACGTGGAATTCTCACGTTCAGGACATCTCAGACACCTTTGATGTGTTCTCAGAGCCTGTGAAGCGACAGGGCATTGACACGTATTGACAACTGCTCTCGTTGAGCAGAGAAATCCTATTCCCTCCTCTTGAATCCGGGCGAGACTTAGCAACTTAGCAACGAGACCCACCTCTTGTGGGCCAAGTGAAGTGCTGGGACTTCCGATACTCGGTACTCGTCCTAAGGAGCCTTGTAGCCCTCTCCCCCAACCCCCGCAGCGTTCAACCCTCGCTGAGGGAAACCAGCACCATGTAAAACTCAGCAACCCTGAGACCCCCGTGCTATGTGGACGCCAAGGTAGCCATCGGACTGATACCACTCTCTGGATCTCCTTAGGATCCGCTCAGCCCTCTCTTCATACTCCTGGGCTCCCACGCTCAACCGCCCAAAGGGAAACTCCCTTGAAATAAACTCCTGAGGGAAGGGTTTGGGCTAAAAATAAATAGCACACAAAGTCACATCAGGAGCTGCAGCTAGCCGGCCACACGGCAGGGACGGCTGGACTGAGGTGTCCTTCACAAGTCAGCTCCTGGCCCTCTCCCCTGCTCATGACCACCCTCAGTCCTGAGGTAAAGACTCTGGGGCAGGGCTTCTCCACCTTCCTCAGGCCGCAACCCTTGCATCCAGTTCCTCATGTGGTGGTGACCCCCAACCAGCAAATGATTTTCATTGCTACTTCATCATTGTCATTTTGCTACTGTGATGAATCGGGCGACCCCTGTGAAAGGGTTGTTTGACCCCCAAAGGGGTCTCAACCCACAGGTTGAGAACCGCTGCCCTATAGGGTCCCCTAGGACTAGCAGACTGTGACTCCAAGCCCCTGTCTGGCCTCGGCCCTCCTACCCCGTGCTCCCCCTTGCTTGCTGTTGACCAAGCCCTAGAGAGGGCTCCTATGAGTCAGAGGCAAGTTTGATTTGTTTTATTTTTGTTTGTTTGTTTGTTTGTTTGTTTGTTTGTTTGACAATGTATGAACTAATCAAATCTTCACAGTAAGTCAACGAGATGGGCTATGGCCATTGTCTTTTCACGAATGAGGAAGCTAAGCACAGCGAAGTCAGGCCAAGCTTCCTCAGATTAAATGGCATGTCAGTGTTAGAGACCCAGGTAGCCTGCTCCAAGGCGGGCTCCTAACCGCTGTTCCGCACTTCCTTTCACCGTGACAGAAGAATAGGAAGACTGACACAGCCGCAAATGGATTCCCAAAGTCAAGAACTCTTGGTAAAGAGTTCCAAACCCAGCCACTGCCAAGTTGACTCCGACTCATGGCAACCCGTGTGTATCAGAGTTAAAACGACTCCATTGGGTCTCTTCCTCCTCCTCCTCCTCCTCCGCTTCCGACTTCTCCTTCTTCTTTTCTTCCTCTTTTACATCAAAATCACAGAAAACTGTGTTTAACAAAATACCATAATATGAAGCCATCGCTTCTCAACACATCACCGAACCAGGCCTGAATGTTTCTATAAGAAATATGCCCTCCCCTCTCTAGACCTTTCTGGGAGAAGTCTGCACCCTTGGATTCGCACCATGTCAAAAAGGCAGTTGGGCTATCTGGGAGGGAGTTGAATTCCTCTGGGTGTTCTTTACAATGTCCTTTGGGTTTGGGGGGGAAAAAAAGAAGCCTGGAGGGCCGAGATGCGGAGGGTAGGGTGATGGGTGAGGATTCCCATAGGTTTCCAATGGCTGGTCTGTCAGAAGTACACTGCACTGCTGACGTGCCTGCGGCTTAGTCGGCAGGCTTGTAAGCTTTTGCACCATCTTGCTAGACTCAAGGCTAAGGATCCAAAGGCCACAACAGCCCAGCCCTCCAGGCGCTGGGAGTCGAAAGTAAGATGCCCTGATGAGGGCGTTTGCTCACCTTCTTCTTTAGAAGGGAGATCCAAGCAGCCCTTCCCACCGTGCGCAATGTGGGTATTCTAACATGATCGTATCACTGTTGGAGACAAGTTGTTAAGAGACCCAAACCAAAAATTAGGGCAAGAGGAAGACAGTTTTGTTTTGGGTTTGTTTTGTTTTTGCAAACTCAGAGAGCTTGTCTTGTTGCCTCCTTCATAGCTCATGGGAGTGGAGGCTTGCCGGGGTCAACACGGAGTTGAACAGAATTCGCTGCTGAAATCTTTACTGAAACAGACTGCCCACTCATTCTCCTGCAGAGCCAATGGTAGGTTCCAAACACCAAGCCTTCCCTTCACAGCCCCTGCACCACCACGGCTCCGGAAGTAAACTGTGGGCACAATTTCCATTGGGAACTAGCTTCCTCTGCGACAACAAAAATACCACAACAGTTTGGATCACAGACCAGCTTAATCAAAAGGGAGAGCCGTTGCCTGAAAACAGGCTAAAGAGCTTCAGGAGCAGTCCCACAGAGCCCAACACAAGACCCCGCCCAGGTTCAGAACAGCTCCCCAAACATGCCTGGACACATATAACTCATCCCCACGGTCAAATAAAAAGTGCAGAGCATGGGCCATTGCAAGAGACCAAATTACAAAGCCTGGGATCATCTGTGGTGTCTCAGCTTCAACTGGTTTAAGAGCAGTGTGTGTTTCTGATTGTTTTTATTTTTTAAAAAGGAAATAGGTCCTATGAAATGGAACCTTAATAGGGTGACTATGTCCTAATAAACCAAACAAACAAACAAACAAAAAACCCTCACTGCCATCAAGTCTGTTTTGACTCACAGTGACCCCATAGGATAGGGTTGAACTGCTTCTGTGGGTCTCCATGACTGTCACTCGTTATGGGAGTAGAAAGTCGCATCTTTCTCCTGTGGAGCAGCTAAAACTGTTGACCTTTTGGGGCGCAACCCCACCTGTAACTGCCAGGGCTCCTTCATGTCTTCATAGGATTATCCAAACTTCCAGGACCCCAGGGGGCTACTTCATGTCCACAAACACAGAGGACAAGGCACTCGTCCAACTTGTTCGGCCATCTGCTCATGGATTCAACAAGTCAGCATGGGTGACAAGCTCAGCACTGAGCGAGGGGTGGGAGGCAGAACCACAGTCCACCGCGTTGACACTCTAGGAGAGAGACGACAGGCAATTCCCATACAACAGGACACCACAAGGCCAAGAGAGGACTTAGTGCTCGGCACTCTGGAATGGTGCATAAGCCCACAGATCAAGAGAGCTTTCTGCAGTGATGGAAACATTCTATGTCTGTTCTCTCCAGTCCAGTAGCCACAAACCCCATAGAACTGTGTCATTACACTGAACAGCACTAAAATACAAGGAATGCCCACCACCTATCTGTGAGTTTGTCCTCGTAGAGTGACTTACATGTGCCGTGATGCTGGAAGCTACACACCAGTTACTTCGAATATCAGCAGTCACCAATGGCGAACAGGTCTCAGCAGAACTTCCAAACTTAAGAGAAACTTAAAGGCGAGCCTGGTCATCTCCTTGCTAAAATCAGCCACTGAAAAGCCTATGGATTGCAGCAACCTATTATCCAATACAGGGCTGGAAGATGAACACCCTAGGTGAGAACCGAACCCCCAAACCAAACCCACCACCCTGCAGTTGATTCTGACTCACAGGAGTCCAACAGAACAAAGAAGAATCGCTTCTTAGAGTTTCTGAAACAGTCAACCTTTCCAGGAGCTGACCATCCCATCTCATCTCTAGTCCTCCCTCTGAGCAGCGGGAGGGTTTGAACCACTGATCATGCGGATCAGCAGCTCAACGGGCAGCCTACCGCACCACCCCCACCATCCCATTCTAGGTTGGGAGGTGCTCAAATGCACACTGGTTATAAGAATGGACTGACATATGTGAATGATTGGGAAGATAGAACAGGATCAGGCAACGTTTCATTCTACTGTGGCTGCGGTCCCTATGAGTCACAGGAAACTAATAATCACCCTGGCAATCCATTTTAATTTAAATAGCCCATGTTAAAAAAATAAAATAAATAGCCCAGGTAAGGTAGCTAGTGGCTCTCTTATTCAATGGCACAGCTAGCTACAGACTCAACATATCCAGGAGTCAGGGAGAAAAGGTAATGTTCCATTGATGTTTTTTCTAGTTGAGCCGTGCCAAGACTGATGAAACCAATTGGTGAAGGGAAACAGCCACTCCTGAGACCAGTTCCACCTCTTGACACTGAGCATGAAATCCGTTCTTTACATGGAGCAGATGGCCAGGCTATCCAGGAGTGCACTGCCGTTCACCTGAAGTCAGGAAGACAGCAATTTCTCTGTTCTTGCGTGGGTCAGAAGGTACAGGCTGGGAGTCCTCCGCCCCGCCTGTGTCAATCCATGCAGCACTCAGACAAAACTCAGAGCCTGCATCTCCTGCTGAGCCGTGAACCCCGGGTCATCGAAGTCTGCTGCGACCGCAAGAGTCACCACAGATGGAAAGTTCGGATGTTGGGCAAAGGCACCCTGCCTCTCCGCCTACCCACCCAAATGCTCTAGGGGAAAGAATAGTCTTATTATAAAAGCCCTCAATAGAGAACCTTCCTTCTTCCTAACCCAAAGACCACAAAAACAAAACAATAATGTTAAATACGATTGCGTAATGTGGGCTCAAACAAATGGGACCGGGACAATTGTGCATTTGCAATTGTTCCCCTGCTCCCCGCCTCTCTCCTAGGGGAGCAAATGATTCCAAAACAAACACACATTTTGTGCGCTGCTGTTCGCATTTGTAAAGTAGGGAAGGCACTTGGTGCAAACAGCCCGTCCTTCTGATTAGAAAAAGAAGCTTCTGACTGGCAGCTTGCCCCCTGGAGGAGGTCGTGATACCAGTAGGTACCATTGAGTTGGCGCCTACTCATAGCAACCCTGTAGGATGGAACAGAACTGTCCTACGGGATTCCCAGGCTGTCAACTTTACAGGACCGCATTGCTAGATCTTTTCTGGCCTGGAACTGCTGGTGGTTCAAATCACCAGCCTTTCAACAGCCGCCGAACACTGAGCCATTGTGACACCAAAAGGTCTCCTTGTATCGGGACAGATGGAAACAGTGCTAGATCAGCAATGCCTGCTACCTAAAGTGCACACCGGCTGCTTCTGGCCCCTCAGCCTCCTCCGGAGTTGAACGGAAACCTTGCCACAGTTCTTGCTCCAGGAGAGTAGCCCAGGACCACAAGCTGGGTTGGGTTTGACCACCAAGTGTCCGTGATGATATACATACAACAGAAGTGACCTAAGGTTCTGGCAGGAGATGTTCAATTTTTTTTTTAATAAAACGGAGCCAGTCCCACTTGCTAGGACCATACTGATATTACCTGCATCTATGGTTCTGAACAACTTTTTCTGGCAACAAGTGAGTCCCTCTATTTCCCACATATCTAAAGGGGGGCAGGAGGCACACACGGCATAACCAGGTCCGTGATCCAGGGCCACTGGATTGGGGAGGGCGCCGTCCACAATTGAACACAGCAAACAGCATTCATCTTTATGATGTCACTCTCAAAAGTCAACCCCCAACTAATTTGAAAGTTTCCATGCATAAATTTATGTATGACACAGAGTCATAGATTGAATTGTGCCTCCCAAAAAGACGTGTGAAAGTCCTAACCCCTACACCTGTGGAAATGACCTAGTTTTGGTCTTTGAAGACATTCTCAGTTAACATGAGGCCACGCTGGGCTCTCAATTTCACTACCATCAAGTCGGTTGAGACTGATAGCAACCCTATAGAAGAGGGTAGAACTAGCCCGTGTGGGTTTCCCAGACTGTAATCTTTTAATCGATCAGTAAGCCTCATCTCTTCTCCCTTAGAATGGTTGGTGGTTTCAAACTGCTGACCTTTTGGTTAGCAGCCTAACGTGTAACCACCATGCCACGAGGCCTCCTCCAGTCTGGAGTAGAATGGTGATCACATGCTTTTGGTAAGGCTTGGTTTTCGCTCATTCATTCCTCAAACAGTTCTGGAACAATTGCTTTGATTCGGTTGTTCTGTGAGGTGCCCTGGGACAACTGGTGTCCTCATAAAAGAGAAGACACAGAGAGAAGAAGGGTGGCCATGTGACAGCAGACACAGATTGCACAGCAGAGCAGGGAGCACCCTGGATTGCCAAGAGCCACTAGGAGAAAGGCGTGGTCCAGTTTCTCTCTGGGAGCCCGCAGGAGGAATCCACACGATGGATACCTTCCTCTGAACTTCTGTCCTCTAAAACTAGGAGCTAATACATCTCTCTGCTGAGAAGCCACCCAACACAGGGGGTGGTGTTATGGCAGCCCTTAGAAAATGAATACACACCACTTCAGACACTCACTGTTAAAGAAATTATCATATCTTATTGCTGTCGGCAACACAGACACCAATTCAATAGTTTCTACACCAATGGTGCTCCACCTTCCTAAAGCCGCTGCCCTTTCAGACACTTCTTCATGGCGTGGTGACGCCCCCAACCATTAAATTATTTTTGTTGCTACTTCATCACTGTCATTTTGCTAATGTTATGAATTGGACGACCCCTGTGAAAGGGTCGTCTGACCCCCAAAGGGGTCTCGACCCACAGGTTGAGAACCGCTGTTCTACATGTACCGTATCGTGAAATTGGTTACATTCTTTGGGCTGTGCAACCATTCTCACCCTGCTTTTCAGGATTGCCCCTCCTCTGTCAACATACACTCACTGACCCCAGCCCCCACTCCAATCTACGCTCTCAAGTCACGATGGCCGCACTGCTCCCCTGCAGTTGTTCATGGGCAGTGGATTCAGGAAGTCTATTGTCAGAAGTCAAATGTCTGTTCTCATATCCCCACTTCTCCGTAGGATATTTCTATAGTGTCTCTGATCAAAAAGTCAGACATTCGTTTTCAGCGGTTTTGTTTCCTTTGTCTGGAGCAGCGGTTCTCAGCCTGTGGGTTGCGACCCCTTTGGGGGTCAAAAGACCCTTTCACAGGGTCGCCAAAGACCATCAGAAAACACATATTTCTGATGGTCTTAGGAACTGAGACACCACTCCTCTATCGTCTCCAGGTGGGTCCACCCACATGCAGATACGCCCACCTACATACAAGTACCAGGCATGAAGACTGTTACCCATGCCACACTATGCTTCAAGACAAAATTTCACTTGTCATTAGAAATAAATATTTCACAGTATATAATTACATTTTGTTTTGTGATTAATCACTATGCTTTAATTATGTTCCATTTATAACAATGAAAATATATCCTGCATATCAGATATTTACATTATGATTCATAACAGGCAGCAAAATTACAGTTATGAAGTAGCCATGAAAATAATTTGATGGTTGGGGGTCCCCACAACATGAGGAACTGTATGAAAGGGTCACAGCATTAGGAAGGTTGAGAACCACTGGTTTAGGGTGACCCCAAACAATAATTTGCCATTTCTCACAATTCCATGGCTTGGCTAGGTTGAGCTGGAAGGTTCTTCTGCTCTATGCAGCATCGGCTGAGGTAACACACTTGTCTGAATTCAATTCACACCTTGACTAGAGTTGAAACATCTACTCTGGCTTTACTCACCTCATTCCTTCCAACTGAATGGCTGGGGCTTGCTGGGCCTCTCTTTCCAACACATTCTCCGTGCCCCCCCCTTTTTTTGTATCTGCACAGACTTTATTCAGTCCTTTGTCATTTCTGACTTAGTATTTGACTCTTTACCATCAATCGCTCTTCCCACTTAGATTTGAGTTCCACACTGCGACTGTGTTTATCATTCTGAAACTCAAATGGTTTCATGTTTTAAGCACCCCCGCTATCTTACTTAGAGTCCCTATTACACCTTGTTCATATTTCAATCAAAATCCTCAATAGACTCTATTAGCAAGTATCTGTTAATGTGTCTATAAATGACTATTTACTCCTTTTTATATGCACAGGATCTAACCCGGTGCCTGACCCAAAGCAATTGTTCAATAAATCCCTGAAGAATGCATGGGTGGCTATCAACCCTTTCCTAAAATATATCATAGACATAAAAGGTGGGGGCTTTTTCTATCACTTACTGTGAAAACATTTTTTTTTTGTCCAACAACCAAAAATTAAAGTTCTCAAATGTTCTGCTTTCCCCCTCCCCCACCTTCTTTTTTAAGGAACACGTATTAGAAAAGCAAAGTCATTAAACCCAGTATTTTTTTTTTAATTAAGGAAGCCCGGGGGAGATCCCTACATTGTTGAAGAGCATGTGCTTGAGTGTCGTCGTCAGTTCGCATAGTCCCTTAACAGATATCGCTAATGAATCACGGAATTCCTTCCAATGCACCTGGCCTGGGCCTCAGAATCCCCCCCTCACACGATTTCCCACCATCCTGGAGATAAGTCATCTTATCCATAAATCAAGCAGTCATCTGAGGCGTCTTAGGTTGCCGAACCTGAAGTCAGTATTTGTGCATGTAGGAAACTCTTGACAAGCTGACACGCAATATGGTCAGCCCTCTGGTCTTTCCAACAGCTACCAGAAGCATGCGCTGATGTAGGGACCGCAGCCAGGTGATAAAACAGACTTTTTTGAACACCCCAACTTCATTTTCCCACAAATGAACATTATAAGTAAAGGTAAGTTTGCCAGCTGAGCCTGAAGATGCCTCCTTGGAGGGAAAAGGGGAGAACGTTTCCTACCGGTGTGCTCTGAATGCCCAGGCCCAGAGCGAGGAAAAACCCTTACTCCCTTTTCGATGGTCCTTCTTACCTGGGGACATGGCACCTGGTGGTCCCCTTGGGGTGCTACAGAAGCTCAGACCCATCCCGACCTTCTCAGTGGAAAGCTTCCAAAGCAGGTTCTGACCCCTTTGACAGCCCCCACAGCACCTCTCCTTCTCCACTGTGACCTGTGTCACAATTGTCCTGGAATGACCCCTTCCTTCAAGATATCTTTCTTGGCCAGACTGGAAGCTCCCTGCAGGCAGCAAGGAGACAGAAGTGGTGTGCTTCTGGGTTCCGTGCCCAGCACAGCGCCTTACCAAAGAGGGTGCTCACTCTTTATTGACGAAGGTCCGATGAGGAAGCTGAGGCCCGCAAAGATGAAGGTACCTAGCAAGTGCGAGTTGTTGCTCTCAGCTGCCGTGGGCGGCCTATGCACAGCCAGGGCCACGCCACACCCACCATCAGGTGTGGATTAGACCACTGGGCTCCTGTCTACAGGGTTTTCCTTGGCTGACTTGCAGAAGTCGCTCGCTGGGGCTTTATTCCCAGATGATCTTCGTCTGGAAGCGCCATCCGGCACCGTAGCCACACTCCAGCCTTCCCTGGCCGGCCGTCAAGGGTACAGACTGGAAATGGAAATGGCCCCAGGCCTCCAACACGGGGAAAGAAGGTTGTACCCCGAGCCACCCCTCGTGCTTCCACCGTCTGTCTGTCTGTCCAGCACTCTGTTCTGTACACGACAGACACTACACGATCTGTCCGCTCCCAGCTCCTAGTCCAGGGACAGAGAGGACTCTCCTGTTGTTATAGATGACAGCAGCGAGGGCAGGAGAGTCCCCTGGAGGTGGCCCTTCTGGAGGTAGGGGGGACAGGAGAGAAAGGCCCCAGAAACAAAGAGCTTCTCTAAGAGGGGGAGTATATTTTTTGCTGTCCTGTTCGTAGACAGGGCCCAGCTCAAGGGTTCAGAACTCCAGCACTCAGAAGGCTTTCTGGGAGGTAAATCTGGTCCCCAGGGAAAAAGGCCATTCCTGGAGGCCCAGCCTGGGACAAAGAATGGGGTCCCATTCCAGAAGTCTCGCTGCAGCTCAGCCACTGAGCTCTCGAATCCAGGAGCAGCCTCCTCTCGCGCTTTCCCAGCTGCACACCTGGACTTTGGCCTTTTCTCCAAGGCCCCTGGCTTCATATGGAAACAGCCCTCACCCACCTTCTAGCTAATCCATCATCTGCCCTGAAAATCCACATCCTTGGTTTGGGCTAGCTTGCCCTCTCACCCTTCCGTGACCCCGGGGACAACTGCATTTACACAGGTGCAAAGAGGTTCCCAGGCTGCCCCTTCAGAGGGAGGCTGGGAAAGGTGGGGGAGGGGCAGATAAGGGAGGTCAAAGGGCAGGGGGGTGGGGCGTCTGCTCTTCGTCTGCACACCTCTGCTGTGGGGCCTGACAACACAGCACCCCATGAAAGGGCTTTTCACGCTGCTGAGGGAAAGCAGACGCCTCCCTCCAGCTGTTCAGCAGCTGGAGCCACTTGGGTTGTTTTCGCTAAGAGAGATCTGACCTTCGTCACCCCACTCCCACCCCCTCCCCAGGGAGGTATTCACCCTGCCCATCCGCCCCCTACAGCCACAGGGGTGAAGAGCCAAGACTAGGGAAGGAAGTTGTCTGACGCCAGGTGCCCTTGTGTAAGGGGGCCCGGGCAGGGCTGGGCAAGGCCGTGGGACCCTGGGTCTAAGGAGCAGGACTTACTGGATGTGGGGGTGGGGGGGTACGGGGGTAGTGTTTGCTTCTAGCTCACACACAGTCCATCTGCACATCCCCTGGCGACCTATGAGAAAGGCCAGGGCAAGCTCACCAGTGGGGCAGGGCCCAGGTCATCAAATATCCCCCCAAAATGGAAGCATTACACAGAGTGAAAAAAATCCAGATTGAAAACACATGACATCCTCTAGGATTCTGTTTACATGACATTCTGTAAAAGGCAAAATGAGAGGGATGGTAATCAGCTCACTGGTTGCCAGGGACTGGGGGTAGGGGAGAAGCAAGCGGAGACTGTGGTGGTGGTGGGTAGTGGTGATAGTCTATAACTTGATGGTGCTGGTGGTGGTGGTGGTGGTAGTGGTGGTGGTGGTGGTGGTGGTGGTGGTAGTCTCTAAGTTGATTGTGGTGGTGGTGGTAGTGGTGATAGTCTATAACTTGATGGTGGTGGTGGTGGTGGTGGTGATAGTCTATAACTTGATGGTGCTGGTGGTGGTGGTGGTGGTGATAATCTATAACTTGATGGTGGTGGTGGTGGTGGTGGTGGTGATAGTCTATAACTTGATGGTGGTGGTGGTAGTGGTGGTGATAGTCTATAACTTGATGGTGGTGGTGGTGATAGTCTATAACTTGGTGGTGGTGGTGGTGGTGGTGATAGTCTATAACTTGATTGTGGTGGTGGTGGTGGTGGTGGTGGTAGTCTCTAACTTGATGGTGGTGGTGGTAGTGGTGGTGATAGTCTATAACTTGATGGTGGTGGTGGTGGTGGTGATAGTCTATAACTTGATGGTGGTGGTGGTGGTGGTGGTGATAGTCTATAACTTGATGGTGGTGGTGGTGGTGGTGGTGATAATCTATAACTTGATTGTGGTGGTGGTGGTGGTGATAGTCTATAACTTGATTGTGGTGGTGGTGGTGATAATCTATAACTTGATGGTGCTGGTGGTGGTGGTGGTGATAGTCTATAACTTGATGGTGCTGGTGGTGGTGGTGATAGTCTATAACTTGATGGTGGTGGTGGTGGTGGTGGTGATAGTCTATAACTTGATGGTGGTGGTGGTGGTGGTGGTGGTGATAGTCTATAACTTGATGGTGGTGGTGGTGGTGGTGGTGATAGTCTATAACTTGATTGTGGTGGTGGTGGTGATAATCTATAACTTGATGGTGCTGGTGGTGGTGGTGGTGATAGTCTATAACTTGATGGTGGTGGTGGTGGTGGTGATAATCTATAACTTGATGATGGTGGTGGTGGTGGTGGTGGTGATAGTCTATAACTTGATTGTGGTGGTGGTAGTGGTGGTGATAGTCTATAACTTGATGGTGGTGGTGGTGGTGGTGGTGGTGGTGATAGTCTATAACTTGATGGTGGTGGTGGTGGTGGTGGTGATAATCTATAACTTGATTGTGGTGGTGGTGGTGGTGATAGTCTATAACTTGATTGTGGTGGTGGTGGTGATAATCTATAACTTGATGGTGGTGGTGGTGGTGGTGGTGATAGTCTATAACTTGATGGTGGTGGTGGTGGTGGTGGTGATAGTCTATAACTTGATTGTGGTGGTGGTGGTGGTGGTGGTGGTAGTCTCTAACTTGATGGTGGTGGTGGTGGTGGTGATAGTCTATAACTTGATTGTGGTGGTGGTGGTGATAATCTATAACTTGATGGTGCTGGTGGTGGTGGTGGTGATAGTCTATAACTTGATGGTGGTGGTGGTGGTGGTGATAATCTATAACTTGATGGTGGTGGTGGTGGTGGTGGTGGTGATAGTCTATAACTTGATTGTGGTGGTGGTAGTGGTGGTGATAGTCTATAACTTGATGGTGGTGGTGGTGGTGGTGGTGGTGGTGATAGTCTATAACTTGATGGTGGTGGTGGTGGTGGTGGTGATAATCTATAACTTGATTGTGGTGGTGGTGGTGGTGATAGTCTACAACTTGATTGTGGTGGTGGGTTGACAGAGTGGCTGCCACAGTACTCTCAAACACAGCAATTGTGAGGATGGCGTAGGTGTTCCATCATACACAGGGTCGCTGTGAGCTGGGGCCAGCTCTCCAGCACCTAAAAACAATCTACCGACCTCCCTATCCAGGGAGGAAACCAAGAATTCCAACAAGCGTAAAAGGACATCTAAAGAACAAACTGGAAACAAGTATTTTTAAAAACGCAGAGAAAACAAACTCATTTCAAAGCAGACTCTAGAATGACAATTTATGTGAGAAAGATCAGGCAGGTGCTCAGATCATGACAGATCAAGGGTCTCGAGCACTCTCCGTTGTCATTTTTAAATTGTTTTTGTTTATTTTTTATAGTGAATTAGGGGGAGGGGTTATATATCAGATCATCTTTTTTGTTCTTGTATTCTACACCTTTTACAATGTATCACGCTGTCCATGAGCATGCTTTAATGTTTTGTTTTGTTTTGAGGCCTTGGAAGTGAAGGAAGGAATTGAGAGACAAGATAAGACCAGCGCTCTAGAAATCTCTTAAAGTCAACAAAGACACGGACCAAGGGCTCATTCTATTTGACTGCAGTGACAGACAGAATGGAAATGAAAGGGTATTGGAGCCACGGCTAGATGTCCTGGGCAAGAGCTCCGCCGCATTGCAGTCAATTAGCTTAGCCAGTCTGTCAGCAGCGCCCAAGAACTGAAGCCTCAGCAGAAGCTCCTGATGACACACAGAGTCATCCTGCTGAATTCCTCAGCCCAGTGCTGGGCACCTCTACCCACATGGCCTTGCTCCTCAAGGAACCAGACCAGCCGCCATTGCCAGTAGAACTTCCAGAGGGTTCCCAATGGCTGATTGTTTGGAAGGAGAACACTAGGCCTTTCTGCTGAGAGGCCTTTGGATGGATTCAACCCGCCCACCTTTTCATCACCCACTCAAAACATTCAACATTGGTGCTGCCCAGTGACTCCTGGGTATCCCAAGGAGAGAAATAAACGTACCGGGTGGAATCAGGAGGCAACTGAAACAGAGCGCCGAGACTCAAATAGCTATGTGTAGGAACTGGGATTTTTACTGCTCAACGAAGCTGATCCACACACTCCACTGCAGCCGTATAGAACTTCACAAGGACAGAGGAGGAAGGTGGGGTGTTGGCAGCCTGTACCTTCAGGAGAAGGAGAAATGAGGCCAGGGGAGATCTAAATAGTTCTCTAAATGGATAGAGTCCTTCAGCTTTAAATGCCCCGCAGGTGTTTCCGCCCCCTTGAGCACATGTAGCGCCTCACGCCTTTCCACCTAAGGAGGGAGCTATTCCTCCACCCTCACCCCCACCCTGCTGACTGCTCACCAAAGACTAGTCGGTGAAGAGAACTCCAGAGACAAGGCCTTGGAGATTTCCCTTGCTCAACCCTCAAATGCTGCCACCAGTGTAAATAAAAACATCTCCCTCTCTAAATCAAATAAACAGAGCCTAATCCAGGGCCTCGATGGTCCATCCTCCGAACCCACCACCACTGGGACAAAAGAAAGGTTCATTGGAAGGCATTCACAAGGTGCAGCAGAGTGGCCTTATACGTGGGTGCATCCAAGGGACTGTGGGTACAAGGAAGGATGCAGACTCCTGGGGTGGCAAGAGCAAAGAGAACACAGACGAGCCCCCTGTTAGTGACCAGTCTGTGTGGTCCTAGTGCCTCGTCTTTTAGCCCCGTGCACTCCAGCCTGGGAGTGAGGGCTGGTTAGATTAGCATTTTAGCTCCATCTGGCTGGAGCAATGTTCTTGGGCAAGGCCGGGGGCTCCTTCCCAGGTTATCCTGCGCACTCCAACATACTCGAGGCCTTCTGCCGGAATCACTAAGAGCAGAAACTCCTAACATGTCACCGAGCATCCTGCCTAGTTAGCGACGTTGCCCCACAGAGCCAGCCCTGTCCTGCATCACTAGCAGCGTGTCGTGTCCAGTTATCTGTGCCGTGTGTTTCAAAACCGAAGGGGATGAGGAGGTGATTGGACTCGGGGGGGGAGGACTAAAGACTGGGAAAGGGATCCCCTGGAGCTGGCCCCAATCCAGCTGTGTGCGGGGCAGAGACTGAACCCTCTGCTGGGAAGGGCAGGATCTTGAAACAGAACGAATTGTCTATTATCATGGGCGACTCGATAGGATTCTGGGCAAAGCGGGGGAGGGGGTGGCACAGAGCTGAAAGGAGTGCTCACGGGATCCACATTGGTTTGAGAGATTCTGGGCACACTTGGGCCTCTTTCAGGGCCTGGGTGACAAGGAGACACCGAAAGGAAGCAGGTCCGTACCCCCCACCTCAGCATGGAAGCCAGCCCTGGCCTGGCACCAGAGTCGACAGCTTTGGCAGCGGCTGGAGAGAGTCCACTGGCACGGGCCTGGGTGTTCTCATGAGAGACGCTGCCAGCAGAGGTTCCTTTGGGCAAAGGGGAAAATGATGGCTAGTTTTTGGAAACAGTGAAGGCACCCCAAAATAGGGACAGAGGGGACTTCTTGTTTAAGCCAGTGAGGGGCTTGCTTGGCAGCTTTGTAATTTGGGAGTCAGTGCCCACATGGCCCCGTTTCGGAGTCAGACACAGGAGCAGTCTGGGGAGGCGAGGGTTGAAAACAGACACTAGCGGCAGTGTGGGAGCATGGGGCAGGCTGGGGTGCAGACCAGGCGGCCCTGACCCAGGATGAAAGTGCAAGGCCTCAGTGGTGAACATCGGTGTTCTGTAGTGACTCTTCTTCATAGTGGCTGTCAAACTCCCAAACAGAGTCAGTAACCGCTACGGAACCCAAAGCACAGGGCAGCGGTTCTCCACCTTCCTCATATCACAACCCTTCCATACAGTTCCTCATGTGGTGGTGACCCCCAACCATCAAATTATTTTTGTTGCTACTTCGTCACTGTGATTTTGCTACTGCTATGAATCGGGCAACCCCTGAGAAAGGGTCGTTTGACCCCCAAAGGGGTCGTGACCCACAGGTTGAGAACCCTGGCGTGGGGTTCCTGAGCCCCAAACAGGGTGGAGAGTAGGGATTGGGGCTTGGACAGAACCTAAAGTGAAAGGCTGGTCAGCTGAACCTGTTTGGCAGCCGAGGCATGTGAACGTGTCCATGACCCGGACACACACACACACACACACACACACACACATGGGAGAACCCATAGGAGGTCCTCTCATCTCAGACAAAGGAGACAATTGTCACAAATAGGATGCTGGGTGAGTCCAAAGGGGGGGTGGGTAGCAGGGGACACAGCTGTTTACAAAAACAAACGGGAAACAAAAGGAAGGGAAAAGAGAGCAATGGAAAGAAAAAGCGGCAGCCGCTCGCTCGCTTGGTAGAGAGCTAATGAGCTCTTGCTCAACCGCCTGGGTCAAGGATGGCGATGGCGTCAAGGCCAGCTCGTTCGCCTCCATCCGGAAGCGCCGAGCGTCTCTGTGCTCCTCTCCTCGTGGATCCGCTCAGAGGCACTCCGCAGCCCAGAACTGCCCCCAGAAAAAATAAATGGAGCTTCTACACAACCGACACAAGCCACGGGCAGACATCCCTAGCCCCCCTACAGTGAGCCCAGGGTAGCAGATGAGTCTGCATCCACAGGGCTTCCTGCCCCCTGTCCTCCTCACCAGCAGACCACCATGGGTGGTCTAGCCAGGTGTCCTTGAGTCAAGGTGTGGAGACCGCACATATGTCAGAGTACGTATTTTGTTCCACAGGGTTATCAATGGCTGATTTTTTGGAAGTAGGTCCCAGGCTTTTCTTCCAAGAAATCTCTGTGTAAACTCCAGTCGCCAGCCTTCCATTAGCAGCTGAGTGCATTCGCTGTTTGCAACACGCCCCTTGCCCCCCAGGATTCCATTCTGGGTGGTACCCAACACCAGAACCACTGCCATCGGATTGACTGCAGCACATACTGGCCCTGCATAGGGTTTCTGAGACTGGACATCTTTGCAGGGCAGACGGCCTCGCCATTCTCCCTTGGGGGTGCTGATGGGTTTGAACCACCAACCTTGTGGTAGCAGCCCAATACTCAGCCCACCGATCCAGCAGGTCCCTCATTCTAAGTGGGAGAGAGGTCCAAAGGCCCTTCGGGAATGAGCTGATTCATCTGAAAAAAAAACCCAGATTCTTATCAGTGTCAAATCCTCTCTCCCATTCTGCCTGTGCCCTCTCAAGAAGACAGCTCGGCGTGTGAGATGCTGTGGTTACTTTGCTTACTCGAGAAGCTCCACTCGCCTATCTTGCCACGAGTCTCCCTGAATTTACCATGCATTGGCCCCCTCATCAGCAGAACAGGACTCAAAACAGCCTCTCCACAGCCACCCAAGGAGTCCTGGCGGTGCAACGGTTAAAGCACTCAGCTGCTAAATCAAAGGTAGGAAGTTCAATCCCAGCAGGTGCTCTGAAGGATGAAAATGAGACAGTGGGCTTCGAACCCCTTTGAGGGCACTTCTACCCTGCCCTGTAGGATAGTTAGGAGTCAGAATTGACTCAATAGCAACAGGTGTTTATTTTATTTCTTATAACCTACCCCATGATAAAAGACTTCTACATGGAGTCTAAACATGGTGGGAGGCAGAGGCAGAACCATTACACCTGCTCGGCCCAGGGGGTTATTTCCTGGATCCACAATAACAAATGGAGAACCGGTCTCCTGTCAGTGCTGGTGCAATAATAACCCAGGAAAATGGCACTGCATAGACGCATCTCAAATCTACCTATCCTTCAGGGCAAAGGAGATCAGAGGAGAAGAAAAGCTTTTTCCATAGCACATGTGGGAATCCACTCATTCACAGCATGGAGCCTGAGGCTGAGAAAGTACAGCCTGCAGTACACAGAAGAGGAAAATGCTCACACACACCCCCCCCACCATCATGACCCCAGTTCTACCTTACAAACCTGGCTAGACCAGAGCATGGACACTGGTGCAGACAAGAGCTCTCAACACACGGAATCGACGACTGATAAACCCCTCAGGAACAGTCATGGAAGCAGCGATACCATGAGAACAGAGAGAAAGTGGGGGCAGAAGAAGGAGAAAGGGGGAATCAGTCACAATGATCAGCATATTAACCACCACCCCCAGGGGTGACAAACCACAGGAACGTGGGTGAAGCGGATGGTGTAAGATGTGAAAATAATAATAATTTATAATTTATTAAAGAGTCACAAGGGTGGGAGGGTGGGGGTGGAGGGAAAAAGAGAAGCTGATACCTAGGGCTCAAGTAGAAAGAAAATGTTTTGAAAATGATGATGGCAACATACGTACAAAGGTACTTGATACAATGGATAGACTGTTCTAAGAGCTGTAAGATCCCCCAATAAGATGATTTACTAATTTATAAAAAGTTATATTGTCTGTCATAGTTAGGTCAAACTGTAGTAACTCAGCATTTGATCCTCCTTCTGACCTATCATCTTAAAGCTGTTTCAGTTTAAAAAACAAAACCAAAGTCAGTGAAGGGGAAATGCACACCTGCGGATTAGGGCCCTGGTGAATCTCTGACCAGGGACCAGGATGTGAGCCGCCTTGCATCATGCAGGACGCATTGGAGAGTGGAGTGCTGAAGATACAGTCAGGATGTAGCATCCTATCATTTGATCTCTCTACTTATCCATTTAAATTGGTTCTAGATTTCAATATTTTCTGCTTTTGCTTTGAATGAGGTTTTTATCTCTCTTGCTTCATTATTGCTTTGATTAATATTTTCCTGTTAATCAAATCCAGGATAGGTCAATCTATAGGGACAGTGACTGGATTTATGGTACCGTAAGGGCAGGGCAGGGGAGGAAACCGGGGAGCTGATAACAATGAAGACAAGAAAGAAGAAAAGTCCTAAAACTGATCATGGTGACGGTTGTTCCACTCTCCTCCTCGGTGTGGCGAAACTACCGGATTGTACGATATGTGAATGATATGCCAATAAAACTGCTGGAAATATAAAAAAATAAAAGTTACCGTCTTGGAAATCCATAGGGGCAGCTCTACCCTGTCCCATGAGGTCGCTGTGAGTCAGAATGGACCAAATGTCAGTGAGTACGTGTGTGTGTGTGTGTGTGTGTGTGTGTGTGTGTGTGTGTGCTTCAGCAGTGTGTTCCCATTGAAGGTGACTTTCACTGGCGTTTGGAGAAGCTGCTGAACCAGGGCTGGGCATCAGATCACCAAGCACACACGTAGGTGCATGCACGCACATGTGCAGGCTCACACACACACCCCAACGCCATGTCTGCACTCATGCACTCTCACATGTGTACACACACACACAACATGTACCCCCACACATGCACACCCTTCCACTCAATAGAAAAGAAAAAAAATTTTTGGCCCATGTGGAACTGCCATGTGCCACAGAAGACGGGGGGCTGGGAGCCCCCGTCAAGCTGAAAATCCCTCTTGCGACCCTCAGACAGGATTGATGGGCGCCGTCCAGGGCCCCGGGCACGAATCTTCCTTCACACAAGCGAGAGGCTGTTCTGGCGGGGAGGAAGCCTGTCAACCCACACTGGGCCCTGGAAAAGTAAACAAAACCATGTCCAACCCTACAGGCAGGCGTGGGTGATCCAGGAACACAAGGCAAACCCCACTCCTGAGGGAGAGAAGAGAGACTCTTCCATGTAACGACCCTTTTTGTTCCTGAGCCAAAAAAAAAAGCTGGATGGTGAGGGTAATTCCACTTAATAACCCTTTTGTTCCTCAACCTTCCTCTTGAGCTTGAAGCTGTTGGGGTGGGGAGGATCTTTTTCTTTCCGTCCAGGTGTCTGTCAACCTAAGGTTCAGCTTTCTCTCCGACCCCGCACGGCAATCCAGCTGCAGTGCCCTCACCTTTGGACTGGGCAGCTCCCCGCTGGTCAGCAATCCTGCGGAGCCGGGGCACTCCCCGCAAGTACACGCCCTCCGAGGCCTGGGGACTTGTCCAGCCTTCTGAGGAGAGCGGGGTGCAGGGCCCACACGGACTAGGGGCTAACAGCTCTCAGTCCAGGTTTCAAAGGGGTCTTTAAGATGGAAATGCTCACAATATAAAGTGAGACAAAAACAAAGTAGGGTCCCCAATACACATATGCATCTTCCTGTCACCCCACAAATGAACACAGAGAGAGACAGAGACACAGGCATAGCAAAGAGTGAAGACAAACCATGGAAATCTACCAAAGCGACAGCGACGCATCTCCAAATCCTAGGAATCTCGGCGGGTTGGTTTCATCTGTCTTTACAGTTTCCATCTTTTCCAAGTTTCCTAAAGGACGTCTGTTTTAAAGAGGAGGACAGCGTGAGGCACACACAGAGCTCCAAATGGATTGGCTGGCTCTTAAGCAAAGTTGTATCCGGAGCCCTACCCAATCATTGTCTCATTGTCCTCTCAGGAGCATTACAACCTGAGGGTCTCTAGCCCGCCCAAGGCCCGGGACTGGGAGAAGCTTGCCCTAGAGCAGTGGGTCTCCACCTTCCTCAGGCCGCGACCCTTTCCGACAGTTCCTCATGGGGTGGTGACCCCCCAACCATCAAATTATTTTCATTGCTACTTCATCACTGTCATTTTGCTTCTGTGATAGGGGTGCAGCCCACAGGTGGAGAACGGCTAGATTAAGGTGGGATGGGAAAGGAATTCTCTTCTTAGCTACTTTCTCTCGGTGTGTGTAGGTTTTCCTGTTCTTCCGCATCACACACACACACACACACACACACACACACACACACACACACACCCTCATAAGCTAGGCACAGCACAACTCAGCATCCTTTGCACAGGGTGCCATGGGTTTTCCTCTGGACCCACTGGCAGCACTCGGGCAGTGCCTACGCAGGCAACAGCCTTGTCGGCACTGTGTCCCCTCCATGTCTCACGGCGCAGTCACACCGTCTCTTGCCTTCTCTGCAGCAGGAACTCGACTCTTCACCAGTTCTTGGGGAACTCCGTCTATCAGCCGCCTTCCCAAGGCAGCCAGGCCCTCTGTACCGACACACAGAATGGCGGAGGGGCAATCGGGGAGAGGCGGGTACTTAATATACTGTCAAACTGGTGGTGGGGAAGGACGAACGGTGAGACATCACAATACAAGCGGCTCTTGCTTCAGCTGTGGGATGGAAGAAGCGGCTCATCTGTTTCTGCACCGTTCTCTCAACGTTGCCTTTGTAAAAACTGAAATCAGGGTAGTTATGTATCCTAGAACCTTACCTGGCTGTCTTCCTTCCTTTCAATATGCAGGTATGAGACCTCTCTAGGAGCCAGACACTGGGCTGGGCCCTGGGATACAGCAAGGAGACACTGGCCTGCTCTCTGCCCTCACTGGCCTATCCTGCGTCCCTACAAACTTTGCTGTTCATGCTCGGCACACAGATGATGCCTTTCTGAATCCTTGATGCCGCCACCTGACAGAGCCAGGCGCCAGGCATAGACTTCAGAATGGGAGCGAACCCAATCAGGAGATGAAACCCATGTGGAGCAAACCTCCTGAGGACTCTTCTTGGTCTGGATCAAGTGGCCCCAACAAAAGACCATTTCACCCTAGGCAGGTGCAGAAGAGCAGGCAGACCCTAAAGAGTGCTGAGACAATGAGCTGGAAGAGAGACTCAAGACACCCCAAGATCAGCGCCCCAAGGTGCTCAAGCTAAACAGAGTTCTCGGGCCAGGCATTGTCTGACAGCAGACTGCTTCCCAGCCTGACTTCCCAGGGCTGGGGTGAAAGGTAATGTTCTTGGTCTGGTATCAGAAACTAGTTCATTTTATGCTTTCGGTAAGCAATTTTTAATGCCCCTTTTTTAACTTGATAGAGCAGTGGTTCTCATGCTGTGACCCTTTCACACAGTTCCTCATGTGGTGGTGACCCCCAACCCTCAAATTATTTTTGTTGCTAATTCATCACTGTCATTTTGCTACTGTTATGAAGCGGGTGGCCCCTGTAAAAGGGTCGTTGCCCCTTCCCAAAGGGGTCGTGACCCACACGTTGAAAAACACTGGTAGGAGTATCTTCTCCCAAGTACTGATGCAGTGGAAAGAATCTCTGAAGAAGATACTGAAAGAAGAAGATTTTGCTTTAAAAAGAAAAGCAAATCCCCATGTTGGGTCTGAATGTAGCCACCAGACAGCTGCCTCAAGATACTGTTTCCGTGCAGAAATGCCAGCAAAGGAGATTCCACAGACACCTTGTTGCACACCAAAAATGGCAAAGCAATCTAAGAGTTGGAGGTTGTGTTAGTCTGGGTCAACTAGGGAAACAAATCCACAGAAACTCATATGTATAAGAGAGAGTTTTATATAAAGGGTATGTGTACATCAAGAAAGCATCCCAACTCAGTGCTGCCCAAGCCCATAAGTCCAACATTAGCCCATATGTCCGACACCAATCTACAAATTCCTCCTCTATCTCACAAAATTGCAATGACACTGACTGCAGGAGGAAAGCTGAGTCAGTGAATGTATAAGCATCTCAGCACTGGCAGGGGTCTCCACACGGCTGCTTCAGCCCCCAGGGCTGTATGGGAGTAGGTCCATGTGGCTTCTCCTCAGGGATGTCTTGCAGGAAATGAGCTATGCCAGCTGAAGCAGGGCACTGGCTGAGGTAGCTGCACCCTGATCCAACAATCAGAAAGCAAAAGGCCCAAGAACTAGAAAGGTGAGGCTCACCGAGACATTTATCTCTCTTCCCTTCAATTAATCCCACATGTGTTTATCAGCCAGGTTGGCACAATAAACCCTAACTATCTCAGAGGTGAAGGGACCGCAGCAAAAAATAACTCTTCAGGGTACTTCCCATGGATGGTATGACTCCTGTGTGCTGGGCATGCTGCATAAATCATTTCCTTGATCCTCACAACCACCCACAAGGCCTTAGTTTCCTATCTCACCTGAGAGATGAGAAAAGTTAAAGCACTTGCTCAAGGCCACACAGTCAGAAATCAAACCTAGACCTACAACTCCACTCTGTCACAACCAACAAAGGCCAAAGAGCCTGGGGAAGAACAAAGAGACCCAGCCTTGGACCACATAAAAGTGCAGTTAGAGCTAAAAAATGTTCAGTCTGGCATGGCTATATTTCTCGCACAAGTGAATAAAGAAACGTAGAAAACGCTTCTAATCTCCCTACTACAACCTTCTCACCTCCTCCTGCCCTTCTCACCTCCTCCTGCCCTTCTCACCTCCTCCTGCCCTTCTCACCTCCTCCTGCCCTTCTCACCTCCTCCTGCCCTTCTCACCTCCTCCTGCCCATCCCACACACACAGGTGGGATGAGCTTCGGAAGAATAGGGGAAGCAAAGATCCCGCTCCTTCACGGGCCACAGCATTTGAACACCAGCAGCATTGTCAATGGTGCCTAGGACCAGCAGGGACCATGCCTGGATAAGCCAACCTTTCCCTCCCCTGGTGGCCGTCACCCTCTGTCTCTCCCTCTCCCTTGTTCTCGCCCTCCCAAGGAAGAAAGTATGAATGACAAAACTCAGACTCAGTGCCCCTTTTCTTCTGCTGTAAAGAAGAGGACTGTCCTCATTTACAGGGTGGGAAAGAGGGAAATCAATGCCAGACAAACACACTCCCCCAATTGCCAGTCAGCCTTGTCCTTTTTAAACAGAGTCCACACCTGAGTCTCAGGCAGGGCCCAGCAAAGACTGTGGTGCTTGGGAAGGTCCCCTCTTCTGGGCAGAAAATGCTGGGCAGGCATGCAGAATATGACCTTGGAGCAGACAGGCCTGGGATCCGGGTTCTGAGCTAAGGCGTTCGGTGAACACGCCTCTACGCACCTCAGCCTCCTCATCGGTGAAGGCACAGAGATGAAGCCAGACTAATGACGTCAAGGTTGTTCTGAGGACACAAGAGGAAGGGGGCATATCAAAAGTGCTTGGTAAATTTTAGAAGTTTTAGAAGTTAGGTTATGATCACTTCTAGTCTTCACTAAATTACAGCCCTGGGGGCACAGTGGTTACGAGTTGGGCTGCCATCCCCCATGATGGGAAGTTCAAAGCCGCCAGCAGCTCTGTGGGAGAAGGTTGGGCTTTCTACTCCCCTAAGCAGTTACAGTCTCAGACACCCACAGTCAGCATCGACTGATGGCGGTGAGCCTGGTTTGCAGTGGGGATTAACTAATTTAGGGTTTTTTCAAACTGCGTTACATCGTGCTCACTGAGCCTTGTAAATATTCTAGATTGATTTCCACATTAACTTCAACTTTGGAGGGTTTTTGTATGTGGAAAGCTGACTTTCTTTGTATTTTATATTATTTTATTAAGAGCATGTTGAAGGTTATTTTAATTTTCCTTAAAGTTTCCTTACAAGTATCAGATAATTCAATAGTTCGGTCCATCATATTTTCTTTGTATTTTAAATTTTCAGGGGTGCATTTATTTCAAATTTCATCTTCAAAGTGAACTTCAACTCACAGCAGGGCCATCAAGAACCATGGTGGGGGAGGGAGGGGTTGGATGGAAAGAATTGAACAATGTTTCCAATTTGAAAAAGTTACATTGAAAATAGCACCACTCTTAGTAACAAATGTGTGTTCCATTTGTTTTTATAGAGAAAGACGTCATGGTAAGGATCTAGGCCACCCCACAATGGCCATGTGATACCTCACAGTAAGTAAATCCTATGCCCTAAACATGTACTGACTATTTCAGACCCTGGGCTCCCCAGTAAGGGTCACAGGCCTCAAGACGAAGATTGCTGACTTTCTCACAGATTGCTTGTCCAACAATGCGTTACCTCCTTTGACTGCGCTGTCCGAGGTGGAAACCGAGACGTGTCTCACTGTGAAGACACGTTTGCTCTGCACATCATGGTATCTGTGCCCCATTCCCTGTCTGTACAGGGATCAGTAAAGCTTGCCCAGGGACCGAGCGGCGGACAGGATGGTTTTATCTCATGCTTTCGAGGGAACTTGAAAACTACTGTCCTGGGCGGGCCTAATCTTGTGCACGCCATCTCACAATTGCTCAGAACTCCTCTTGGGGGTGTGAGTGGAACCATCCCCCAAATTTTCTCAGCCCCTACAGAGCAGCCTTTGTGCCACAACTCCCCCTCCCCCACCCAACCCCACCCCAATCCAGCTCCTGTGAGTCACTCCCAGTGGCCATCAGGAGAGGTCCTCCGTTCTGGCCAGCGTCTCTCCTCTCCCCATCTTCCAGCACAGGGACTCCCAAAGCCCCAAGGGTCTGTCCCCAGGCCCACAAAGCTGTCTTTTCATGAACAGAGGCAGAGGGGCGGCTGGGTGTCAGAACAAAGACTGAATGTGCCTAATCCGGCCATTGAGCTCGGGGAGGAGAGGGCTGCACCTGTAGGGACAATGATGCTTCTGAAGCCCAAAGGGACACCTAAAGGTCCCTCTGGCTCCTACTGCCCCCTTTCCTCCTGGCTCCTTTGTGGTTGCTTTTGTCTCTCACTTCCACCACTCTCTTCACACTGCGAACCCAGGGCCCCCAGGGATCCAGGAGCCAGGCTGAGGGAGCTTCGCAGCAAAGCAGAGGAAGGGCATCACCTGAGCTTGAGCGGGTGCACTGGCTTCCCCTTCCTGCACTGCACTCCAGGCATGCTCACTATAACTGTCCCTCTGTCTAATATGACACCAGCACCCCGCCTACTGCCCAAACGGGCCCTGTGGCTTCACTCATCTCCAGGGAAACCAGGGATGGGGGCGTTTCTGAGCCTGCAGGCACCGTACCGCAGATGGTGAAGCGGATGGGTGGCTGAGGAGCAGTTCAGGGTTTCAGGCAACAGGATGGCAAAGCCACTCTTAGGTTTGATATTTCCAGACCAGATGAGTGACCTTGTGACTCTGGCCCTCACAAGGATGGAGGCCCCTGCCCACCCTGCCTGTCCCCTTGTGTCTCGTTGAACTATGCTATGTCCTGACATAAGCAGGATTTGCCATGGTTAGGGACTGTCAAGTCAATTTTGACTAGTAGTGACACTAAATGACAGAGCAGAACCATTCTATAGGGTTTGATGGCAGTGACAGACTCTGGTGTCAACTTGAGACTATAAAGAGCGAAGGGGTGGAGCTTAGCCTGTCAATCAGGTCGCTTCTTGATGATCTCATTTGGAGGTGCTACAGAGATAAATAGCTCACTGGAAGCCAGACTCACTCTCTCTGCTTCTTTCTGCCGACAATCTAAGCATGGAGCTATGCTGATGAAGTGAGAGCCCTGGAGCTAGAGGAGCCATGTGGAGGCCCATGCCAGTGCTGAGATGCTTCCACTGCCACTGGACCCACAAGACTTACAACCTGCTGGCCTATGATCTTCCTGCATTCAATATCATTGCAGGTGTCATGTGAGTCTGAAGAGGAATTTACAGACTGGTATCAGCATATGGGCTAATTTCAGACTTATGGACTGATCTGGGATGTTTTCTAAGTATAAAATTACTCTATAAAGTTCTTTCTTATACACATATGAGTGCCTATGAATTTGTTTCTCTAGTAAACCTAGTCTAACACAGGTTTCCTAGGCTATAATCTTTATAGGACAGAGAACAGATTATAGAAATGCTGAGTGGGTTCGAACTACTAACCTTTTAACTAGCAGCCAAGCACTCAACTAGTCCCACCAGTCTGTCTCCTTAAAGCTAGATCCAAGGAGAGAAAAAAGGAGTCAATAGGAAGAATCAAAAGTAAGAGACAGCCAAGATGCTGGCATGTCTACAGCAGATATGAAGATGTGGTTATTTCTGTCCTTCCTTCCCCAGCTCTCTCCATACAGCCTTCAAGCTTTCAAGGGACTTTTCTTTTATTTCACAAACTCATTACAAGGAAGAGTAGCCCTTTCTAAACATCCAACTGTAAATCTCATCTAAATCCCTCCTGCTGCCATGTCACCTCGTTTCCTGTGCATCAACTCAGTTGTTCCTTATAGAGAATCTATAAGAGACCTAGAGACCCTGAGTGGTGCAACAGGTTCACATGCTCAGCTGCGAACCAAAAGTTGGAAGTTCAATTCCACCCAGGGGCACCCTGGCGGGCTACTTCTGAAAAATCAGCCACTGAGAGGTCTCAGAAGCCCAGTTCTCCCGGGACACTTGATGAGGTTGTCATGAGTCTGGACTCACTCCACAGCCCAGGAGAACCTTCTTCAGAAGGCCCAGCCCATAGCCCAGTGCCTCAGGCTGCAAAAGAACATCACCTGGCTCCTTCCTTCTAGAAGCCAAGCCCTCAGGTTAGTGGGGGGAAAACACTAGCAACCAAATTGCCTTCCTCCTCACCTAGTTGTCAAAAGAGTGCTAGCAAAATGGGTTGTGGAAACTTGGTGAAGAGTGAGATGAAGCAGCAGAGGAGACTTCGCTCAGAAGGAGAAGGAGGAGGAAGAAGAAGGAGGAAGGAGGAGGACTTGGCTGCACCTTGAAGGACACACAGGATGTCTGCTCAAGGTTAAAAGGAAGAAGGCACTGGGGGAGAGGAGGTGTCCATGTGGATATCTGTGTGGAGAGATGGTGGGGTCCCCCCAGGCTGCAGGGACGCAGCCTGTCGGCCAGGAGGGACCTGGGGAGGCCTCAGTAGGAAAGTCTCACAATTACACTGGCATCTTCAGATGGCTGCTCGGAGCACAGTGGGCAGAGCTGACTGGAGGGAAAGAGAACACATACAGACTAGACCGTGCGAGGCGCTGGCAGAAGTGGAGCCCGGAGGTGCTGACAGGGGCCTGGCAAGGCCAGGAGCGGTGGGGATGGAAAGAGCGAATCAACGCAGGAGATGGTTTAGAGGAGGGTTCTGGAAACGGGTGTCACCATCTGAGAGTCCCAGCCCACTTTAGTCAATGCGATGCAATGAGGTCACCTCCAGCCTTTCCTGCTCCGGCCCATGAGCTGCTTCAGGCTTTCAGCAGAATGAGTGGGGGGAGCAACTTCAGAACCTGCCCTCTGACCCAGGCCTGATTCCTCCTGGGACAGTCTCTTCCAGTCCCCATTCCCGTGCACAAGCTGAGAGGCCCAACAACGCCAGGCCCGCAGCCCATTCTCTGGGGTTTTTCCTCTGGCTGCTTCTGCTCAGCAGGCCCACGCGGGCACCAGTTGCTGTTGAGGGGTTGAAGGTGACTAGGACATGTGGTTCCCCGCTGGCTGCTGGGGAGTGCGGGCCGTCCTCACAGTTGATCTCAGGTTGGAGTCCATGGTCATCGGCACTGTGTCAGTCCATCACCTCGAGGGTCTTTTTGCTGACCCTCTATGTTGCCAAGCAGGAACCGTCTTTGCCATAATTCACCTATACCCATCCTTCTCTAGTCTTGGCAAATATCTCAGCGCCCACACCATCTAATGCTTGAAAATCAGAGAGGGATATTTTCCTGACACCCTGTGACAGCTCATTATATGAGTCAACTTGGCTAGTCTGCATCCAGTTGTTTGCGCTAACACTAGTTGTGTTCGTCCGGGTAAACTAGAAAAACAAATTCATCGAGATACTCATATGTGTATAGGAAGGAGGTTTATATATAAGAGCAATTGAATATTGAGAACACGTCCCAGCCCAGTCCAGAGAAAATCCATAAGTTCAAGATTAGCCCATATGTCCAATACCAATCTATAAAGTCCTCGTCAGCCTCACGAAATCCATGCAATGATGGTGAATGTAGGAGGATCACAGGCCAGTGGGTTGGAAGTCTTATAGATCCAGTGGCATTGTAAGCACCTCAGCTCTGGCAGGGGTCTCTACATGGCTTCTCCAGCTCAATAGACCGTCTCTCAGGGAGTGAGCAGAGAGAGAGAAGCATCCCCCCTCCAAGGAGGAACTCCAACAGTTCCCAGAATCCTCAGGAGACGGCTATGCCCACACAGAAGCCTCATTGGCTATGACCCGACTGACAGACTAGACTCCACCCCTTCACTCTTAATCCTCTCAAGTCCCAAATTGACAGCAGATGATGTAACTATTAGCTTGGTCTAGATGGTGCTATGAAGGGAGCTAGCTCAATGTGATCCACATTTACAATCAGTTGTCTGTAAGTACAGCAGATTAACTGCCGCCGGGTGGGTAGGCCTTATCTGACAGTTAAACCCATAAGAGGAAAGACATAGATTCCCCAAGACAAGAGAGAAGGATTCTGCCCCAGCCAAGATTATAAATAGACATCCAGCAAGAGGGGTTTACAACCTGCTTCCTGGCCTATGAATGTTGGCTGTGCCAGTCCCTATAATCAACGTGAGCGAATTCCTTAAAATCTCTTGAGAGACAGACCGATAGACACGAGGAAGTTTGATAAAGTTCGTGGAAAAATGGAACTAAACAATCATGGAATTTTCCCACAGATAATGTTGAAGCCTCCTTGTTACCGTTACATGGTCGGGGTTCTCTAAATACACAGGGTCCACGTGCAAGTGCGCGTCGCTTCACGTCCTTGATCTGCTCTGTGAAAGAGAATGCCAGGGAACTTGGGCACCGTGTGAGCCCCACTGCGATGGAGTCCGTGCTGACGCGCAGCAGCCCTGCAGGACAGTGGAGAACGGCTCCTCGGGATTCCGGAGACTAACTCTTCATGGGAGCGCACATCTTCATCTTCCTGCGCTGGAGGAGCGGGCCGCTTCGGACGGCTGAACCAGTTAGCCGCCTGATGTTTCACTCGCGTGCCACCAGGATCCTTATTTAGTAGGCAGGTGTGCCTGAAGCACAGGCCAGGGAATTCCCTGCCTGCCCCTTCACGCTCTTTAATAACCTTTGTTTCACTTTCAGATCAGTGCTTCCCCTTGGCCTCTTGCTGCTGCTGCTGCTGTCTTTAGCACGGGCTTTGCTGCATTTGGGAGCCATGATGCATTTCATGGTAACATTTCCGAAAGAAAATTAAACAGAGATAACACAACAACACTCCAGAGATGGATGCTGCTGCCTCCCGAGTCGACACGTGCACACGGTTACATAGTGACACAGTCAGCTTGTTCTTTGTAAATAAGGAAAATTCGCATTTAAATAGCAATAGAGAGTATAGGACATACCTAAGCCAGTAACACGGGAATCTATTGCGATTATCAAGACCTGTATATCGCAGGTTTTCTACCTGCTGTACCATTATATGTCAGCATTGCGATCACTTTCATCCCAGAGACACCTGCTGCAATGTGCAGGTCGCTATGGTGTTTGCTACATCTGGTTACATCTGTTACTTATTGTTCTCTGACTGGCATGTCTGAACTCAAAAGCCACTGTAAGGGAGAAAGATTAAGCTGTTTGCTCCCCTAGAGACTGACAAAAGTCTTCGAGACTCCAGATAAGGTTGCTATGAATTGAAATCAGTTCAGTGGCAATAGGTGCGTGGTGCGTATTATAACCTTATGGAACCGCAGTCAGGTGTGGCCCAAATGGGCATTATGTGTGCATGGTTATATTTATATGTGGGTGTGTGGATATATAAAGAGCCTCCATGACATAGTGGGTCACAGGTGGTGGCGCTGCTAACTTCAAGGTCAGCAGTTTAAATCCACCAGGTAGTTCTACTCTGTCCTCTAGGAGTCAAAATTGATAACAGAGTGAGTGTGGAGCTAGATACATATTTGTAAATCTTATGAGAGCAGGCAGCTTTCTCTTTCACATCTGTATGTATATATGCACATATGTAGAGAGAGAGATCTGGGTGGATGATCTAGATTACATATAAATATAGCTGATCTAGATGAGCTCTAGATACAGGTGAGATGATATAGATTTAGATATAGATATGGATTATAGATATGGCAACTGCTGTCGAGTCAGAACCTTGCTCATGGCAGCTCCGTGCACAATGGAGGACATGATGCCCTGACCTTGAACTCCACAGACACATAACACTAATAACTCGACCCGGAAGGGCACATTAATGGGCATCACGGAGCTGGAAGATTTCTGATTGATCTAGATGACCTCCCAACTCATTCTTTGAGGAGAGTGCTTAGTTCATTGGCGTTCTGAATAACAGCTCTAAGAAGCAGAAAAGGGGGCTCCCACAAGAGCACCTCCAAATCAAACTACCTACAGAGCCCAGGGGCCACAACACAGAGGAGCAGGCGGACCCAGAGCTGGAGCCAAGCTGGAGTTTGCAAACCCAGCTCTAAAGCTGTCTGGCCTGGGCCGGACCCTCATCACCGCCGGCCCTGGCTCTGGCCTCAAGCACACTGTGCTTGCATAAACAAACAGGATTACTCTGACCCAGACTATGAGGAGACTGCATTTTTGCCTTCTGAAAAAGTGGAGATTTGCCAAGAAAAACCATCTCTGAGATAGACGTGAAAAATCTTGAAATAAATCAGAGCTGCACACAGACCGGGCCCCGGCAAGGAAGCCTGCCTGCTTCCTAGAGGTGCTGGGCCGACTCGGGATCAGCCCAACCTTCTGCTGCCCAACCTGGCAGCCAGGGAGCAGCTCTAGCCACCCACGTGCCCGCCCCAAGCACTGCGCAGCTCTCGACCCTCCCCTAGGCCTGGCCTGGGGCAAGGCCCTTCTGCTTTCTGGACCTGGGTGTCCGTGACAGCAACCCTCTCCGTTGGCAAGGGTCCCATGACACCAAGCCAGCATGCCCCCTTGCCCCCCTCGCCCATTTTCCCTCAGCCTTCTCTTCGCCACCCGGACTCCCCTCTTCTCACTCCTCTCCTCGTCTCGCGAGGCAGGGCAGAGGGGCACTCTGGCCCGTGACTGCTGGCTGCAGAGGTTTGGAAGTCCCTGCTGGCTGCTCAGGCCTGCTAAGAACGTGGTGCAGACATGAGCTGTCAGACAACCCGAATGATAGCTGAGTTTCCTCAGCCCCACGCGAGCCGCCCTCCTCGGAGGCCTCCTGGCACGCCGAGAGGCCTCCTCTTACCATTTTATGGGGCGCACCTCCCTCTCCTGCCAGGCCCCTCACCCTCTCAAGCAATCGCAAAGCCCTTCCTGTCCAACGCTCATGGCCCCGCACAGACACACAGTGAACGCTCCGTTGTAAGGACTTCCAAATCCAAACCCCAAGGCTGGCTTTCCGATCCCCGGGGGAGTGTAACTCTTTAACAGCTGGACGTTGCTCGGTCCTGTACCAGGCTTGTGCTGCATGTATTCCCGAGATAAACGGTTTACTCTGCGAAGTAAGTACCAGGGCTCCATCCCGAGCTCTAGGTTTGGGCCTTAGACATGTTGTTGCGCTTATCTGTGTCTCCGCGCGTCATATCTGTGAACTGGGGGGAATAATGGACCCACAGCAGTGTCCTAAGTGAAGGCCGGGCCAGGGGAGGGCACGCAGAGGGTGTAGGAGCGTGCCTGGCACCGAGTCAAGAGTCTGGAATGGCAACCCTGGTCGCCATCACCATCACCATCACGGTTCGCTTCCGATAACAACCCAAGAGCCATGCCGGGCAGCGACTCACGTAGTGCAGAGATGGAAAGCCACTTTCCCAAGGCCACACTTAGAGAAACGCGAGACCATGCTTTTCAGAGGTGTCTTCTAACTGCAACACACGGTCCACCCTGGACTATTCAGGAGTGGTTCTCGGGTGCCTACAAGGTGCCCTGCTGCTCCCAGGATGGCCTCGGCAGGCAAAGCAAGCCTGGTTCCTGGTCCCTCCCCACTGGGGGCAGGAGGAAGCTCCTATCTATCTACACAACTGGACAGGAGCAGCCAGAGGTGCTTGGCTGCAGAGCAGGAAAGGAACTCAGCTGCCTCTGGCTATCTAATCGCTGCCAGCCTCTGGGACCCAGGCCCCTGCGAGGGAGATAGAAGGAGAGGGAATCCAGTCTTCCTGCCTCTGCCGCCCAGACCCGCAAGACCTGTTTAAGTCCACCTTCTCTTCCTGCTCTGGAGGCCAGCAGGCCCCACTGCCTCTGCTGGCCCGTGATCTGACCGGACGTTTAACACAGAGAGGGGTCTCCGTTCCTCTTCCATCCTAGTAAGAAACCAAACCCATGAGATCAACCCCTGCCTCGGGGGAGTGACTGGTCCCAATGCTGTGTGTTCTCCTCCCACACTTCCAGACTGGAAAATGCTGCTTCTTCCTCACGATATTGAACATAAAAACACGAAGTTGTTATCCAGGAAAATAGAGTTGACCCATACTTTGTCCATGGGCATGCAACGCTCAGACTTGATCAGAGTTGGTTCATAGCAAGTCAGGAGACGAGGAGGGGAAGAGGGGGGCTGGGTCTGGGGGTGCTTGATAGTAACCAGTTCCCTGGGCCTGGGCGCCAGAGGTTTTCGGAGAGAAGGCTCTCTTGGGGAACTGAGCAAGCCCCCAGGGAGGCACGTCTTCAAGGGGGAAGAGCCAGAACTCCTCTTCCGTGTGTGGTCGGATTTTTCCAGATTTATCTGTCTCGCCTGGTGGTCTGAATACGAGCAGGAAACGGGGTGTTATTAACTGCCCTGGTCATTTTGATAAGAAAAAGGCTGGAAAACGAACAACCTCCAGGCTACAATAATCCTTCAAGATTCCACAGAGCCTTCGCGTCTCTTGTCTCTGCACTCACTTCCCCTGCCTTCGGTCATCTGGTCAACA
The DNA here is from genome assembly GCF_050624435.1 of Tenrec ecaudatus. Classification (NCBI taxonomy): domain Eukaryota; kingdom Metazoa; phylum Chordata; class Mammalia; order Afrosoricida; family Tenrecidae; genus Tenrec; species Tenrec ecaudatus. The sequence continues at coordinate 34,584,612 of NC_134543.1, forward strand.
GATATTTGACCACCTACTGGGACCGGGCACTGCTCTTGGTGCCGGGGATACAGTGGGCAGTGAGGTGCACAGATCCCTGCTCTCCTGATGATACGCCTTAGGGAAGCTGAGGGGAAACGGACAAAAGAATTAAGGACAATAAAATAAACCAGGGTACCTGGATTTAAGATTGTGTGGTTAGCTGTCGTGGAATCTACACCCACACACACACCCATAGCGACCCCAAGCACAACTGAACAGAAGGGTGCCCAGTCCGGTGCCATCCCCATGATCCTCTGCAAGTCAGACTATTGTAACCCACAGGGGTTTCATTGGCTGATTTGGGGAGTAGATCTCCAGGTCTCTCTTCCTAGTTCATTGTTGTGCAGAAACTCCGCTGAAACCTGCTCGGGGTCGCAGGGACACCGGGGTCTGCACGGGCCAATGAGTGGTGGCTGCCCCTGAGGTGCATCGGGCAAGGGTCAAACCTGCGTCTCCTGCTTGACAGGGGAGACACCTACCACCGAGCCACCACTGCCCCCCATCTCCCATAGTGGGAGTTGGAGGGCTGTGTGGGCTGTGTGGGCAGGAATCAATTGTGCTGCCCACCCACCATCGGGCACAATCACGACTCCCCTCATCCAGGGGACCCCAGTCTAGTAGAGAAGGTAAAAGTACACAAATTAGAGTCACACACCTCAGACAACTGCCACTCCATATTCCACCGAGAAAGGTTCTACATCCCGCTTTGGTGAGTGCTGACGACGGAGGTCTGAAGTCTGTGAGCAGCCACCAAAGGTACAACGATCCGTCCAGAAGAAAGAAGAACCAAGAGACTAAACGAGTCGTGAAAACAATTCGTCGAATGAACTAATTGATCACATAAACAACTGTCCCCACAACTAAGAGACCTGAACTAGACAGTGCCCGGCCGCTCCTACCGACTACTCTGAGAGGAATGTATTAGAAGGTCCTAACAGAGTGGAAGAACAATGTGGAACTCAAAATCATGGAGAAAACCAGGCTTGCTGATTAGAGACTGGAGGAACCCCCAAGACTAGGGCTCTTGGTCACCCTCCAAGCCTGGAAATTAACTCATCCCGTGGCCTATTTTCAGCCATGGATAGGTCTGTAAAGGGAGCCATTCAACAAATGTACAAATGTGCTTGACACAACGGATGTGATAAGAGTTGGACGCGCCCCCAATAAAATGATTAAATAAAATAAAGGGAGCCATAGCACTAGTGAGGTACCCACCACCCTAGAACCATCAGCCAGTCGAGAGCGAAGGGGCAGCAGTGACCCAAGGTCAAAGGTCTGACGGGTTGGCAAACAGGAATGAGAACCGGAGCCGCGGGGCAGACGTGGGCTAAGTGATGCTTCACTGCGGGGCTTCCGATCGGCGCGAGGAAACAAAATGTGTAGGAGTTCTTGAGTGGAAAACAGATCCTCTGGGTAAACCTTTCCTTGATATACAATTTTAAAAACAGACAAACAAACCTTAACAGCAGCAGCAGCAACGACATGAGTTACATCCGCTTACCTCATTACAAGGGCAGCTGGAGGGAGGCTGGATGGGCAGAGAGGGGGGCAGGAGTCCGATTATGTTGGACCCAATTTCACCCTAAATTCCATGAAAGGTCTTGGGGGTGGGGGTGGGGGTGAACAAAGGGATGACCTGGTCCGCTTTTTATTTTTAAAAGATCACCCAGATGCTAAGAGAAGAATCGAGGGAATCAAATCAGGCCACTGTGGACATCCAGGCTCCGGGGGATATTCAGAGTGAGAGGGTACTCTATGTGGGAGATGGACGAGGAAGTGGATGGGATGGATTTTGGAGGCAGACTCATCAGAATATGCTGACGGACCCATTGCGGAGGGGGTGGGGTGGGGAAAATGGACCCAGCGAGCTCTTCAGATTTTTGACTTGAGCAAACGAGTGACTGGCGGTGCCATGGGCTGCGGAAGGATGAAGGCTGTGAGGGGCGAGCAGGTACAGACATAGAAAGCTTTAGATGCTCGTGGGCTCTCGTCCTCATGCTCTGGGACCCCACCCAGATTCCTCTCCTGACTAGTACGTCCACCCACCCGGCCCCAACTGCTGGGGACGCTGTGGCTCGCCTCAGATCTGCTCAACAGAACCGTGTTGGGTCACCAACTGATATTCCCTGCCTTCCCTGGCCCCCACCCAGTAGTCTGGCTAAAAGCAGCCATTTCCTGACACCACAACCACGCCCAACCTCTTCTCCAGCCTTCTCTGTTCTACCCAGCCTCTATCGCTTCCTTTGTCCCGAGAGTCTGTCCTCGGTAAACCCCATGCCACCAACCCCCTGCCCCAGGCTCTGTCTGCAACGAGGGAACCCAATAAGCCAATGCCTAAATGAATATGTCAAGTCAGCAACTGATCCTATGCATGTCAAAGTAAGGGCTACAGTCACCAGGACATGAATTTAATGCTGTGGGACTTGAAATCAATGTGAGGATGGTGTATAGCTGGGGACAGAGGATCCCCAAACAGTGCTTGGGTCCCCTGAAAGAGGAAGAACAGGAGGAGGGAGCAGAGAAGGAGAAGGCAGTGAGACCACAGGCGAGCCAAACAAGTTTCTCCTACTTCCCACCAGATCTCCCATACACATCTCTATCCCAATCCCCAGGCACACCAGGTTTCAGAACCAGAAAGAGAGAGAGAGAGAGATCATGGGGGGGGGGGGGGAGTAAGTTTTACTAAATTTGTGGAAGCCTACTCTGAGCCAAAGGACCCTTGGTGGCACAATGATGAAGCACCCAACGGCACCAAACATGCTTGACTGCTCTGTGTGAGAGAACAGCATGCCCTGCTCCCCGATGGGTGGCAGCCTGGGAAACCCGAGGGGCCAGGTCCACTCGGTGCTACAGGATCACTGTGAGTGGAAATGGATTCCACGGTCCTTAACAACCACTCTCAGCAGGGTGGTGAGCCAGTGGGGTGGAAAGGCATTGCAAAGAGGGCGCAGACCCTGCCAGGAGGTCACCTTGGAAAGGAGGCAGAGTCAGCTGGTTAAAGAGATTCCGTGTGACCCTGAAGCACACCAAAGCCACAGGTCAAGTCCTATTGATTTTCAGCTATCTCATCTGCCCAGCGGTACCCTGTCTCCACCACGCAGCAGCGACAACAGGGAAGCGTCTCTGCTCCGAAGCAGACACAATGTTGAACCGCTTGTCAAATATTCTGTGCACAGGAACCACCTCTTGTTACCGTGCAGGTTCTCATTTGGCAGCCCTGCCGGGGGCCCAGCTACTGCATTTCTTCCATCCTACCTCCGTTCCTTTCTTTACAGTTTTATGAGCATATAATTCACACCCCATATCAACAAGTGTTGCACAATCATCTCCACAATCAATTTGAGAACTTTTTGTCTTTCTTGTATTCATTGGTATCAGCTCCCCCACTTTTCCCCTATCCATCCTCGCTATTACACCACCACCCGACTCCCCAGAAAGCATCAATACAATCACTGTGATGGGTATCTTGGATTTCATATAAAGAAAAGCACAGAACAAAAAACACAAAAAACAAACAGACAAGTGAGGGATAAAACCACCCAACTCTGCATGATATCAAGGCTGTTCACGTCCCTGGACGTTGTGCAGAGAGAATTCACCGGCGCCTTAGTTCATCTCTGGGCCCTGCAAATAGATTTGGGGTTCCCACTGTCATCCATAGCCTTCTGTAAACTGGGTGTTCACAGTCTAAGCTCGGATATCATTCCCTCATTTGGGTTGGATCTCATTATTTATATTCCTTGGATCACACTGTCTGGTATGCTTCTGCCATGTGGGCTTACCTCCTGAGTGGGTGGACACCTGGCTTATATGGCTGCTTGATTGAAGACTAGCCTTTAAGGCCCCAGATGAGATTCTTTCTGATAGCTGTGCATCATCTAATTGCTGTGCCACACTTCCAGAATGCTGCATTTCTAATATGCTTGTAGGTGATATCAATGTTTCAGGTCCACAGACATTGTGCATCAGCATGTGGAGAACGCAACAGCAATAGTAATGGGCAACAGCAGGTCAATCTGAGCCACAACTTCCCCCCAAGGAAGCCAGTTCCTGTAGCAGGAAGGGTTCAGCCAACTCCGGACCATATTCCAACGCTTTCAAGCAGCAGCAAGTACCAGGCCTGGACGTAGAACGATGCCCGCCGTGTTCACAGCCTGGAGCTGGATGGAGAGGGTAAGACAGCACTACCCCCACCACTTACAGAGCTTACTGACTTCATGACACCAACTGTGCTAAGGCCTACACACATGACGTGCATTTGTCAGACTTGTGCCTGTATCTGATCAAGGACACAAGGACCTGGGTTACGTTACTAGCCCAGGACTACCCAGCAGATTTCTGATTTGGTGCCTTGGCACCCGAGCTGCCTCTTCCAAGGAGCTAATGGTGTAGGAAACTCAGTCGCTCTAAGCTGGGGCACTACCTGCTTCTGAAACGAGGGCTGGGTCAGGAGAGGAGGAGGTCAGTGCAGACAGAGCCCTGTGCCTGCCTCAGCATCCCACAGTCACACCCAGCCCAAGCCACACCCAGCACTTCCGGGGTCCTGGAGCTGCGGGGGCCTTCTTCTCTTGGGCCCTAGCCTAGCTTCCAGATGCCCTTCTCTTCATTCCTAACCTGTTGCTTCTGGTTCCTACCATGAAGCACTTAGTTGCTTCGAGGCCCTCTGAACCATTTCACAAAAAGAGAAGCACCCCAGAGAAGCAGCAGTTGTCTTCCAGCTGCACGGTCCTGTGAGACCACCCAAGTTAGGGCCCCAGCCCAGACCCTGGGAATGCTCTTTTGTTGGAAACAGAAGACTCAGATTCTCCTGGGGCTATGTCAGTGCTCTCCCTCCCCAAAATACAAAGCCCTGCACAGTATGGGCTCCACGCACCCCTCTGACAGACAAGTGCCAAAATGGGAGGAGACTGGCATTGTTACCATGCTGGGAGCTTCTGGTGGACAAGGGACCTGGAACTTGGGGACTCGGTGCTGGATACATCAAGGTTGTGCAAGACATGTTTGTTGAATAGACTGATGTTCCCTTCTGCACCCGGCCCTCTCCGTTTTGTAGGGAGTAAGTGGAACTGTGAGACATAAGTCCTGACACGTGGCCGGAGAAGGTCCTTGCATACTGAGGGAGTCAGAGCATTTGGCCAGGCCAGCCACTCCTCCCCACCTGCCTGCAAGGTCTTGTCCGTGGCACAAGGACCGAGCTGGGAGTCAACAGAGGCAAAATCACCCTCCGGTGAGTTCCCAGCCTCCCTGGCTATGGCTCCCAAGAAGGCTGTCTCTGGAGGCATCTGGTCCATCGTGCCGCAGGGAGCAGGCGTAAGGGAGGGGACCCCAGGACCCAGGGGCAATGTGAGATCCCCAGAAGCACGCAGAAAGACCCTGGATTCCAGAAGTCTAAGTGTGTGCCCTCGTCCTTTAGTATACAATCTCTCAGAGGGGCCCGGCTATTACCCTAACCCTAAGAACCCCCATGCAATGGCACAAAGAGCAGGCTTCCCCTGGGCGCTCCAGCTGCGGGGGATCTGAACCACGACCGGGAACAGGTTGAAAGCAGGGGTCCCTGCCAATGGGCGATGTCCAGCCCACGGGTTTTCCTGGAGCTGTGCCCTCGGCCTAGAGTATGTCCCTCCCCTCCTCTGCCCCCCACCTCAGTCAACCCTAGCCCACCAATCTTCTGTGTCAAAGACGCCAGGGCAAAAGAGTCCTTACGTGGGCCCTGCACAGCTGAAGTTCAGTTTTAGAAGTTCGCTGATTGCACCGTCTCCCCTAGCAGCCTGTACGCCCATGATGGCGGCAGCGGCATCAGGCTGGGCTCTCGTCTCTGATGCTGGGCCCAGCACCAAGGGGCTGCTCAGTGCAAACGGGCTGGCTGCATTGTGAGAAGCCAGTGGGGAAGACTGAGGAACAACAGCCGGGCAAGCAAACATCAGCACAGTCGGTACACCTCTGGCCAGTAGGCACAGGGATGGGCCAGCACAGGCACGCATTCCTGCGAGGGAATCAACAACACAGCGCTCAGGAAACCAATCCCAGCAACCGTGGGCCACCCCCTCCCTCCACAGGAGTCCTTGGAGGGTGCAGTTAATGAACTTAGCTGTTGTTGGTCTAAATCCACTGGAAGGCGCTTGGAAGAAAGGACTGGTGAACTACTTCCCCCAAAAGTCAGTCATTGAAAACCTGTTGCAGCCCAGGTCTACTCTGCTGCATGGAATCAACCCAATGGCAACTGGTGCCATCTGGGCTTTCGCTGCACACTGGCACCTGACCCCCTGGAGGGCCACGTGCCATCCTTCCGCCTGAAGGCTCAGCGCGGGCTGGAGACCCAATACTTCGCTCTGGTGAGTCCTTATATGTTACCCAATCACAGCAACAAGGTAGGGAGTACCCGAAAGGGAAAGGGAAGGGAGCCCAACACCCCCCAGGAGATGGATGCATTACAAAACAGACACCCACCTGGTGGCCAGGTGCAGTGTGTACTGTTCTCCCTGCTGCAAAGGGGTGGAGTGTAGGATGACTTCATCCAGACGGTAATGTTCATGTTCTATGGACACTCACAGGTCACGTTGAGTAAGTCTACAATTACTAAGTTATGAATTGCATTATGCTCCCCCTAGGAAACAATAGGTGTTCTAAATCTAACTTTAACGGACTGCCGTCCTGACATTCCTGAGGCAGGATTCGTGTGGGTGTACAGCGAGTCCGTCTCTTTTGAGGGACAGAAGAAACTGAACAAGGGAGGAGAGGAGAGATGGGGTAAGAGAAATGCTGAGACACACAGAACTCTTCCAGGAAGCAGGAGCCCAAGAGACGAGGAGGGCCTTCCTCCAGAGGCAACCAAGAGAGAGAGAGCTTTTCCCTGGAGCCAGGCTCGGACTTCCGGCTCCCCTTACCTGGGAGGAACTCCTGCTGTTTGTTAGGGCCACCCCGTGTGGCATTTTGGTTGCAGTCGCAGTGCATAACTGAGACGAGACTGCATGGAAAGGCTACCTCTGGGGCATCACCCTGATTTCATCAAAGCCAGGAGAGGGCTCAGAGAACGACTCCCTGTACATCGTAGAGCCACCTCCCGCCAGTGTAGCCTCGACAACTGTGAAGGAAGAAATGAACTTTGGGCTCAAACTGGCCAGAGTTGGGTCAAGTTTGGTACGCCTCTGTTTCCCCTGTGTGTCTGCAAACTAAGCAATCACAGGGCGTGTGGGGATGCTACATGGGCCTGGTACATTCTAGTTCTCACTCAGTGTTAGCAATAGCTGCCATGTTTACAATCACGATCATTCTTTTCTTAAAGCATGGGCAGCACATGGGTTGGGAATGTGTGGGGAGTTGAGTAACTCCCTCCTTGCCAGGCACATAAGCTGGATATAGGAGACTCAGGGCCAGAGAGCTAACGGCCCCAATGTGACACAAGAGCTTTCCCAGGGGCCTTCTTCTTCACCCTGTGGGGGAAGACCTGGGCTTTTTAGTACCTCGTCACTTCTCAGAATTTCAAAATCTAGCTTTTTTTTTTTAATGGACAGGTTTTTAATCATAGGTGTTTGACATGCCAATTTGTTTAATCCTCGAGCCAGTCCTGGGAAGTAGGTCCTTTTTCACAGCTGTTACAGATGAAGAGACGTGGGCCCAGGGGTGTTCTATGACATGGTCAAGGTCACCTGGACTCCCGGGTCCAGACTCTATTACATCCATCAGGAAGAGAGGGGAGGACACTGTGTCTGGCCTGCCCTGGTGGCCTCTACCGTGTCCATTCGGCTCCAACGGTCCTTAAATGCATGTCCACTTCATGCTGAGCAGCCATCTTTGGGATCATTCTGAATGGCCCTTCAAAAAATATATCAATGGTCTACTTCTCGCCTCTCTGTGGACTTTGTTGAGATTTCAAAACAAAAACAAAACAAAAGTTTGCTGTTTTTAAAAAGAGAGTTAAGAAGAAGAGGAAGTCAAAACAGTGTAATGATTTTAAAAACCCTTTCAACGAACAACTGAGGTGTGAGAGTCCACATTTTACACACTGAAGGCTGCCAACGCGCTGGCTGACGTTCCCAAGGACTTTACACACCACGCCATCACAACGTCTCCCAGGCCATCTCTCTGTGTGTGTATCCACATGTTTTGTAAATGTGTCACTCGTGGAGTAGGACGCTGTAGCTAGACACCTTTTTTTTTTAATTGTCTGCACATGTCTGTTCATTCTAGAAGGAATGTTCACTATCATAGCATATGGGCCACACAGGCAAATCCGGGGTGGTGGTACTCAGGCACATCTGCCCTGCAAAGATTCCCAACCACATGTTTCAGCCCATTGTTTAATAGTCGCAAATGCATAATTCACTGCAGTTGAATGCTTATTGTCAATTTGAGTTCTTCTTGCTTGATTCCTATCAATGATAATGATGGTGATTAGATCCTGCAAGTAATTCAACTTTTAAATAAAATGACATAATTATCCTCCCTTCAAACTTCGGGGTCAACTTAACTGAAGAGAATTATGTTACCACAAAGCGAGTGGGTCCTGTTTGCAACTAGTTCATAAAGTAAATCTGAAATGTCTTAATCCTTTGTGGGGGGAAAGGTTTTTAAGTTAGATCCATTCGAAGTGATAAAACATTCTTGACATATGTCCAACAAATGAAGGGTCCTTTTCAGCAGGTTTGGCAAAGGAGTTGTTTTTGCAAACACCTGAGAACCAGCACCCTCAGACGGTGCGGGTTCCAAAGGTCCATTCCTTCAACAGGCTCTCAGCATGCTCAGGACACCAGGCACTGCCTAGGTGCCAAGGCTCCTGCCCAGTGGGATTTTCATTCTAGTGAAAGGAGACAGCCAGCGGATATGTAAATCCATAATCCCACAGGTAGTGACAGGTGCTATGGAAAAAAGTGAAACAAGACCCGGTGGAGGGTATACGGAGCCTGCGGGTGGCAGCTCGGGCCCATAGGTGTCCAGGCAGTCTGCGAGAAAGGGACGTTGGAGCAGCAGCCTGAAGGAAGTGAAGGAGCTTGAGGGGTGATGCGTTCTGGGGAGAGAATATTCCATAAGAGGAAAAGGCCAGGGTACCGTGAATACTGGATGTGGACCTTTAAGCTAGGCATGTTCTTCTAGCTCCCCCAAAGTAATCGGCTGGGACACTGAAAACAAGGTGGCTCAAGGCCGCCAGGGACAACTTCCTAACAATGCAAGTAAGGGGCGTGTGCCTTTGTGAGAACGGAACCGGGGAGATTAAGTGTGTGGGGCCCTAACGAGGGGACTGGTCCATCTTGCCATTCTGCTTGGCTGCAACAGGGGACAAGTGGAGGGGGACCTCACTCCCACCAGAAGAAGAGGCAGGCGCAGTGCTGAGAACACCCCTGGAGTCAAGAGGCAGGAAGAGCTGTGACAACACGACCCTAGTAGCTGTGGGGTAATGCTGGGGGCTGCTAACAGCAAGGTCAACAGTTTGAAACCACCCAATGCTCCTCAAGACAGATAGACACAGTCTCTGATCCTCACAGGGCCAATTGTACCCTGTCCTGTCGGGTCACTGTGTGTCGGCATCGACTCGATCGCAGTGAGTTTGGTTTGGGTTTTGGTTTGGCGTAACAACAGGTCAGCCCAAGACAATCAGAAGTGGCAGCAGAGAAATGGGGCAGCAGAACCAGACACTGGTCTGAGACAGGGCGAGTGGTTTCCAGCCCACAGACACATGTCACCGTGAAAAGAACTGAGCCCCTTCAGGCCAAGGTTTACTTGTGGGGTGAGGTGCTGAAGAGCTTTGTTAAGAACTGAATGAACAAGTAAGCCCAGGGACCTAAGACCCAGGACAAAGGGATTGCGAGACAGGCCTGCTTGCAGGTGTGCTGAGAAGCTGTCCTCATTGAGGAACTGTATTCTGGGCCATTTCTGATCCTGAATTGTAACCTGTGACTGCCCTATCAAACCCCATAGTGTGTAAATTCTGAGGGGCCGCAGCAATGGATTATCAAACCCAGCAGAGGTTAGGGAGTTAGATGACCTCTAGCTCATTGGAATCAGCCTTACGCTGATGACTTTGATTCTTCCTCCTTCCACTTATGAAATCAGATGAGGCTATCAGATGCCAGTATGTCATTTTTGCAAAGGACAAAGGCTCTATGGAGGGAAATGTTCTGGGATGCTCAGGGAACAGCAAGAAGGTCAGCAGGTCAGGTCAGAGGGACAATTCATGGGGGGGGGGGGGGGATCATGGAAGCCACTTTAAAGCAAGAACCAGAGGAGTGGCTGATATAAACTACGCTATGAACGGCTCCCTCCGCGGGCTGTGTGGCTAATGAGCATGGAGAGGCACAGACTGAAGGAAGGAGATCAACACAGTGGCGACTTCAAGTAATCCCAGTAAAAGCTAACAGTGTTGTGGACCACGTGGTAAGAAGTGGATGGGTGCCGGATACATGTTGAAGGTAGAACCTATAGGATTTGCTGCTGGATAAAAAGGAAAGGGCCAAGGATGACCTCAAAGACTTTGTCACAATGGCAAAGACGGAGTTTCCATTTGCTGAGCTGGGGAAATTACAGTCAATGGGTTTGAGAGGATCCATGGGCAAAAACTGAAGCTTGGCTTTGGTCACTGTGGCAGTGACATAATCTCCTGCCAACTTGCGAAGGGCTGGAGTCTAGCCTGTCAATCAGGTTGCAGCTTGATGACCTCGTTTGGGAGGCACAAACGGAGATCAATAGCTCACAGGAGACCAGATACCCACTTGCTCCCTGCGAGACATTCCTGTTGACAAGGCCCATGGAGCGACGCTGATGGAGTCAGAGCCCCGGAGCTGGAGGAGCCACGTGGAGACCCACACCAGCACTGAGATGCTTCCACCACCACTGGATCCATAAGACTTTCCACCCACTGGCCTGTGATCTTCCTGCATGCGGCATCATTGCACGTGTTGCGGGAATCTAAAGAGGAATTTACGGACGAGTGCTAATGTATTGGGTAATATCGGACTTAAGGACTTGATCTGGACCAGGCTGGGATGTTGTCTTCATGGACAATTGCTCTTTGATATAAAGTTCTCTCTTACACACACATGAGTGTCTTCGAATTTGTTTCTATAGTCAGCTGAGACCGACACAGTCATTTTTCGTTTCAGATACCTATTAGATATCCGAGTAGAGATGCTGGAGTAAAGATGGGAGGTTGGCTATCTTGGCACGGTTATATTCACATCGATGGATCTGGTAACTATACATGTAGTTATGTACAGATATCTACATGTACAGTCATTTCTATTAAAACCATAAGTTAGATGAGATCACCAAAGAAATGAGTAGAGCTAGAGAAGAGCCCCACGAATGGGGCCCTGGAGAACTCCAACCTTGAGAGTTGGGAGAGATGGGAAGAGCAGACAAGGCTGGCTGGGAACACGCAGGAACCTTGGAGAACTGAAAGTGTTTCCCTCTTCTATAAACTAAGGAGAACGTTGCATGAAGGCGGGATTAATCGGCTGTGTCAAGTGCTGCTGACTGACAGCCTCTCCACTCACTCACTGGCACCCAGGCCACGCTGACTCATAGAGGCTCCCTGTGGGTTTCCGAGACGTTGACTATGGGAGTGGAGAACTCAGTCTTTCTCTCTCGGAGTTGCTGGTGGCTTTAAACTGCCGACCACGTGGATCGCCTTCCAATGCGTAGCCACGGCAGCACCGTAGGCTGGCAGCCTAGTACAAGGAGAATTGAGCCTTGGCCATGGAATGAATCGGCCTGGAAGGCTTTGGTAACATTGCAACTGTTTTGCAGGTAAAAGCTTGGTGGGTGTAGGCTCCAGAGAAGATCCAGGGAAGAGCTGTGAGCAGCAGGTAGAGACCCGCCTCGCGGGGAGCTTTGCTGCCAAGGGTGGCAGATAAAAGGGGTGCTAGCAAGGTGATGGCGTGGAATGACAGCAGATATTTAAGAACTTGAACATGATTGCACATTATCTTTAAACTGTTAAAATTTTAAATATTTAATCATAGGGTTGACATTTAATAAAGTATCCAGGGGAAAGAGGGTGCAGAAGAAGGGGGAGCAAATTTGTTGAAGAAATGTCCTGTGGGAGGTGATGACGGATGCGTGTAGACAACCGTTTACACTCTGGCTGCAATGGCAGTCCACCTGCAGTGACAGCCGGAGAAGGAGCCTTTGGGTACAGATATTGAGTGTTGGTCTGGGTCCTTGTGGGCTAATGGCAGCCAGGAGACATTCTCATCACGCTGCCCAGGTTTTCTCAATGAGAGACAAAGCCCCGTCACCAGCTGAGAGGGGACGAGGGAATTGGGTTGGGGGAGAAGTGGTGAAAGTGTGAGGAGAGGAAAACAAGGTGTGGACCATGTACTAAAGAACTAGAAAGAGACCGCTCGTAACTCTTGTGATGCGGAGAAATGAATTGCCAGTGAGAGCAATCAAAACCGTCTGATTCCTGAGCATTACAGCGGGACGCACGGTAAGACAGACAGACAGAGACCCGTGGAGTCATGGGCCCCTGTGGGTGGAAAGAGCTCCTGCCCCAGACTAGGGTGCAGCCCCATCTGGCCCAGATGTCTGATGTTGACTTTCTAACAGAGCCACATCGGTTCACGTACATATATGATCTGTGGCAATGTTTGCACACTACGACGGCAGAGTGGGGTAGATGTCTCAAAAGCCATATACCCCACAAGACCTGAAATATTTATTGTCTAGCCACTTTGAGGAAAAAGGTTCTAAGCATTGGTTCTGAAACTCGAGTTTGTTAAAAAGAAATTTCTGGGCCCTCTCTCCAGAGTTCTGACTCAACAGGTCCGGGGTGGGCTCCAACTTTACATGTCTGCCAAATTCTCAGGCGATACAGATGCTCCTGCCCCAAGGACCACACTGGGAGAACCACCGGTTGAGAGGAAGTTCTGAATATGTTAACACTGGTCCCTTATATTACTCCCACGGTTATTCACGGCTCTGTGGTGAACTTGCTTTTTTTCTGATTAGATCCAAATTCATAAACAGATATTCAAGGATAAGACATACAACTCTAAAAAAACAAATAAATGTTCTCTGAACAGGCAAGGCATGAGCCAAGGAGATAAGGAAACATAAGCCTGTTGTCTGTCACCTCTGTGTCGCTTAAAACCTGAGCCAGGGGTTCTGGAAGAGCCACTAGGTTGAGCTACGTTTAGTTTTTTAGAGACTCGCATGTGTAGATGAGAAAACTGCCATGTTCCTGCCCCCAGAAGGGAACTATCTAGTAGCAGAGAGAGAGAGAGGGAATCAGAAGTTATTTTATTCCTGATTTACCCAGCAAGCCAAGCTCACAGGTAGAATTACACAATTGAGTGTGCAGAACTTTTGAAGCCACTCAGAGATCTTTGCCTCCGTGCAAATGGCCTTGGGCTGATTGGTTGTCAGTGACCAGTAGCCCCGTGACCTTCCAGGCTAAGAACAGATGACAAGGAAGGAACAGGAGGCTCACTTCTGAGGAGATCGCTGCTGAAGACCTCAAGGACCGAATCCAAACACTGCCAGGTGCGCTGTGGGAAATCGTGCCGGAAGAGGAGCCCCTCCAGAGGATGAGCCACTCACAACGCAACTGAGGCAGAGCAGCTTGCTGAAAGGCATCTCTCAAAACAACAAGGATGGAGTGAAGTTCATGGAAGCAAGGCTTTCGGGACCTTCCTTGGCCGATAGGGCACGGCCCGAACTGGGCGGCGGCAGCTGCAAACATCATCAACTAATAATCGTCACCTGCAGCGTGCAAAGTCAGAATCTCGAAAAATTGGAAGTTGTAAAAAATGAAATGGAAGGCATAAAAATGGACATTCTAGGCATCAGTGACCCAAAGGACTGGTGCTGGCCTTTTGGGATCCGAAAATTGTACAGTTTCTGTACAAGGAGTGACATAATCAGGAAGAATGGCATTTCATTCATTGTCAAAAAAGGACAGTGAGAGAGTTATCTTGGCATACCATGCTGTCTGTGACAGGATTAGATGCCACCACCACCAAAGCTAGTGATGGAGAAATGGAAGAATTCTACCAACATCTTCAGTCTGAACGTGATCAAACATGCCCTCAAGATGCATAGGTAATATGGTGATTGAACTGCCAAAACGGAAAACCACGAAGAAGGAGCAGTCATGGAAAATATGACCTTGGTAATAGAAATGAAGCCAGAGATTGCATGTTAGAGTCGTAAAGACCAACAACGTCTTTGATGCAAAAACCTGTTTTCGACAATAAAGATGGACAAGTGGGCTTCTCCAGCTGGAATACACAGCATCAAGTTGACTGCAGAGTTCAAAACCATCAGCGGCTCCTAGCGGGAAAGATGAGGCTTTCCACTCTTGGCAAGCGTTACAGTCTAAGAAACTCACAGGGGCAGTTCGGCCCTGTCCCCTCGGGTCGTCATAAGGCGGCATCAACTTGATGGCAGAAAGTGAGTGAGTGGGAAGAGACAATGGAGAATCCCATATTGGTAGCTGAAACGAGGCCAGGAGCTGACATGGAACAGACAAGCAGTGGCTCACACGTTAAGTTCAGGATAAAGCTGAAGAAAATTCAAACAAGTCCACTAGAACCAAAATAGGATCTTGAGTCTATCCCACCTAAATTTCAAAAACAGATTTGATGCTTTGAACACTAATGACAAAAGACCTGATGCGCCGTGAGATGATATTAAGAACACCATACATGAAGAAAGCAAAAATTTCATTGGAAAGAAAGGAAAGATCAAAGTGGGTGTCAGAAGGGACTCTGAAACTTGCTTTTAATCATAGAGTAGCTAAGACATATGGAAGAACTGATGACATGAAAGAAATTTTCGGAAAATTTCAAAGGGCAGCTCAGGAAGACCAAGTAAAATATTACAATAAAATGTGCAAAGACCTAGAATTAGCAAAGCAAGAAGGAAGAACTGCAAAACCGAAGGAGCTCCAGAAATAAGCCTCAAGTTGCAATATTGAACGACTCTGTGAGCAAAGTATGAAGTGATGCAGGAAACATCAAAAGAAGATGGACAGAACACAGTCACTGTTTGAAAGGAACTAGTCGACATTCAACCGTTTCAAGAGGCAGCAGATGAGCAAGCACCAATGGTGCTGAAGGGAAAAGCTCAAGCAAGCTATTCTGAACACATCAGTCCAAAACAAGGCGCCGGGAATTGCTGGAACACCAATGGAATGTTTCACCAAGGTGATGCCCCATTAGACGCCTTCGTTGATCTGTGTCAGGAACTTTGGAAGACAGCTTCTTGGCCAACTGACTGGAAGAGATGCATATTTGTTACCATTCCAAAGAAAGGAGACACAACAGAATGCTCAAATTCTAGAACAATAACATTAATATCACAATCAAGTAAAATTTTACTTAAGATGATTCAACTATGGTGGGGGCAGTATAGTGACTGGGAGATGGCAGAGGTTCAGGCCCGATTCCGAAGAGGACTTGGAACAAGAGATATCATTGCTGACATCAGATGGATCTTGACTCAAAGCAGAGAATCCCAGAAAGGTGTTGACTTGTGTTTTACTGAGTGTGCTAAAGTTGTGTAGACTGTAACAACGTGCAGACAGCCCTGAGACTAATGGGACTCCCATAGCACTCCATTGTGCTCATGAAAAACTTGCAGATGGGTCAAGAGGCAGCTGTGAAAACAACAGAACAAGAGCATGCTGCACGGTTTAAAATCAGGCACAGGTACAGCCTCTACAGCATGCTTGTTCAGTCTGTCTGCTGAGCAAATACCCAGAGAAGCGGGATGATATGAAGATGAACGTGGCATCGGGCTTGGAGGATGGTTTGTTAGCAACCCGTGATAGGAAGATGACAAAGGCCTGCTTGCTGACAGTGAGAAGGGCTTATAGCACTTGCTGATGACGGTCGAGGACGGCAGCCTCCGTATTGACTATAACTCAATGTACAGAAAATCAAAACCCTCACGGCCGGGCCAGGAGGTAACATCGTGACAAATGAAGAGGAGACAGATTTGGTTGTGCTCGGATTCACAATCAATGCCCATGACAGCCACAGCCAGGAGCACAAACAAGGCAGTGCATTGGGTCAATCTGCGGCACTGACCTTCTTAAAGTGGGGGAAAGCACTTGATGATGGTACTTTGAATACTAAGGTGCACCTGACCCAAGCCATGTTTCTTCAGTGGCCTCGGAAGCATGTGAAAGTTGGACACCGAATATGGAACACTGAAGAAGAATTCATGCATTTGGATTATGGTACAGGTGAAGAATATTGAAAGTGCCATGGACTTCCGGAAGAACAAACGGGTCTGTCTTGGAAGAAGTACGGCCAGAGTGCTTGTTAGAGGCAAGGATGGCTGCCTCACCGGGCTCCAAGCTATGAGCAATTGTGAAGATGGCCCAGGCGTGGGCGGTGTTTCCTCCTGGTGTTCACAGGGATGCTGTGCACCAGCATCAACTCAGCGCACCCAAGCACAGCAGTATCTTCATCCGGCAGCCTTAGCCATCTCTCCTCCCACTCTCTAATGCGAGGCTTCTAATGATCGAGCGAGCTTAAAGTAATGGGCCTGTTCAAACTGGGTTTAAAGTGAGGAGAAAGGGGCCTTTGTGAAAGCCTCGTCTTTCTCCTGGACATAAAACAGTCATGCACACTGACAGAGAAAGACCACGGGAGCACGAGCAAGAATCGAGACAAGAGGAGAAGAGAGGCAATGTGATTCCACTCTGCAAAAGAAGAAGACGCCAAAAAGCCCTTTTCCCTTCCCTCTCTCAGCAGGGAAAGCAGATATGGTGACTGGTGTTTTGGCATGCATCTTGTGACCTTGAGAAAGGAAGCCAAAGAAAGATGGACATGCCTGGACTCCTGCTGGTCTGTGGAACCATCCCCCCAACCCTTGGCAGCCTGCCTCCTGCATCCCTATACAGCAGAGAACAAACCCACATCGAATTCAGACCAAAGCCAAGCCCCCTATCGTCAAGTGGATGCCGACTCTCAGGGCCTTGATGTCATGAATGTTGGTGGGGAAATGCCGCTTCAATCTTTCTCCCAGGAAGCAGATGTGGGCCAGGCCTTGGTGACAGCATCTCCGAGGCTCCAGGCACCATTTCTAAAGGACACAGGCTCGGCGTCGACTAAAAAAACCTATCAAAACAAGGCTGCCAAAATTGTGGTCAATTGTAAATCTATACGCTTGGCAAATGAATCTGCTTTCCACATGCAAATGTCCACTATAATTTGCCATTTGCTTGTTATAATCTTGAAAATGGTAACTGTGCCTGGAAGCCCCTCTGGAAACAATAGCTTGGTGGGGAGTCAATGACAATGCAAATTAAAGCCATCGTTAGGGGCCACAGACATATTAGACTAAATATAAGAGAAATACAAGGTTAGGACAATACCGAGTGCTGGCAGAGACACAGGGCAGCTAGAAAGAGTGTGTCCATTTGTCACAAAGTTGAACATGCACCCAACAATCCCACGTAGGGATTGACTAAAAAGAAGGGACAATGTTCCTATATCCATACCAAAAATCTGACTATAAAATGCTCATAGTAGCTTTATTCCCAAAACCCCAAACCGGAAACACCCCAAATGCCTTCCATGGGAAAATGGAGAAGCAGACTTGTGCTCCATCCTATCATGACAGAGTGTCCGCAATAAAAAGGGGCAACTATAGATCAATGAAGCACCGTGGATGAAACTCACATGCATCACATGCCACCTCAATGGAACCAGACTGGAAAGACTATACTGATTCCACGTCTGACATTCTGGAAAAGGCAAGCTTAGAGGGATGGAGAAGAGACTCTGGGGTGCCAGGCACTAAGGAGGGATGAGTTGATTTGGAGCAACATGAAGGAAATGGGTGGGGGTGGGGGGGTGGAGCTATTCTGTCTCTTGATTGTGCAGGTAGGTGGTCACACAACTCTCAATGTGCCACAACTCCCAGACCTGCACCCCCCGCAAAAAAAGCAGACATATTTCATTGACTACGTGTACCTTCTTTAAAATGACTACACGTAAATTGATTTACTTTTTATTTTCCTCTTTGAGAAAATACGCCTAGGCCACAAGACTCTCCCAGGACGTCCACACTGTACTCTGTGTCAGGGCCCACTCACGCTGTTCCGTTCCCACCCCCACCCCCAGAGCACTAGCATGGCCATCCCTGCAGAGCTTCGCACAGCGGTCGGCAGAGAGGATTCTCCACCCAGAGCCTGGGCATATTGAACACCAGCCACCAACTGGCATCCCTGAAGGGCAGAACAATAGCCCTATTGTGCGCAGCTGCACACAGGCCGCTGCATAAACATTCGCAACCAGTTCCATGGTGACTCCCTGCCACTGGCCCTTGCAGCTGCCCAACTCCCAGGACTTGAGAACCTGCCCAGGGTAGCTTGGAGTCTGGAAAGAGTTCAATGTGTCCATCTTAAATCTATGGCTCATAACAGCCTCAATCCTTGGAAACTTCCTGAGAGGCATACAGATCACCGCTCCACTCCCACCAAAGTCCCTAGCTTCAGCCTGTCTAGCAGCTATCCCTTGGCCTCCCAGAGGCCACCAGACGCTAATGTGTGGAATGCTCAGGGCTAGTCCTTGAGGCTCAGCCCAGGAAAAATCCATCGGTCCAGGAGAGAGGCTGAGCAGGGGCTTGTGTGATTTGCGGTCTCCTTGCAGAAATCCAGTTTCTCTCTCTTGCCCTGATGCAGCTTATTAAACAATGGGGTAGCCGCGGCGTGGCGCAAAAGGGGCATTTTCATCAACTCCCCCTTAAAAGAAATTATTTTAACATCAATCATGGACGTCGTCCTCGGCAGTGTTGGCAGGCAATAAACAGAGCCTGTCTCACGGAGAGAGAGTGCCGGAGTCGACTGGCAAACTTCGAGCCCTGCCATCGCAAACTCCACACAAGAAACCCCTATCTAGCAAGGGCTTCTCCCAACTCCTTCTTTCTCCCCACCTGTGCTGAGGGACTTGAACCTTGGTCCACCGTGTGCTCGGGTCAGTGTGGGACAGCGGGAAACACAGGACTCTGGTCCCAAATGGACTTACATTCAGATTCCAACTTTGTCCAGGGGCCCAGAGACGTATTTCTTCAATTCTCTGTCCCTCCACTGACTCATTTATAAATGGAAACAATAGCGAAGTCCCCATTGTAGGACACTCGGTAGCAGTCAGCGACCCTGACATCGACCAGACCTGCCTCATCAAATGTGTGCCCCTCAATATGTCGTCTTTCTTTCCTTGAGGTACTTTGCCCTCTCTGGAATTGCTCCCCACCCCACAACCTGAAGGGCTAAGCTGACATGGGAAGCAGAGGCAAATGAGAGGCCAGCAGTAACCATCTGCTCCCAGGCTAGCCGGCCTGGTTCAGAGGAGGGAACGATCCGTGAGGGAAGAGAAAGAAATCGGGATTTCAGTGGTGTCATTCTGGGGAAATCCTCAGGAGGGGTCGGAGTTACACTGATCGCCACTGGCCTCGCAGTCCCTCAGTCTTCAGTCACGCCCAGTTGGGATTTGGTGGTGGCAGAGGTAGCAAAGATCGATGACAAACGAATCAAATGGCCAACTTCCAGCAGAATTCTGGAGGGTTTTCAAAGGTGCTTTCAGAGTGTTCAGGGCTCCTGCCTCCTAGGGAGCCCTTGGAAAATACCCTAACATTTTTCTGGAAACTTTTTGTACAGAATAACTGAGAACCTAAGATTGTTTTCCAATGGAAAAGGGCTCTTCACAAAAAATCAGAAGACACGGGACATTCATTACAGAAATAGTCACCGTTTTTGAAAAGCTTTCCTATCAACCCTTGCCAGAAACCGTCCTTTCCCAAGTTTGCAGCAGGACTCAAAGCTGCCCCCCTCCGGGCCGAGCTTTCCAGCACCTGGGCACAGCAGTGGGAATTTCCAAAGTCAGCACGTAATGCATCACTCTGGAAATCCACAGCCAAGCCCGTCAGAGGAAACTCATTCGCTTAGAGACGTTTACCACAAATAGGCTAGAGCCCAGCCAACTCCCGCTCGGAGATAGAGTTCAATACTGCTCTAACGGCAGTATTTCACAAACCAGTCGAAGCCGTAGATGGAGAAAACAGACGCTGCGACTCTGGGGACATCCCGGGTGGCACGAATGGCTGCTGAATGGAGGGTTGAGGTTGGAGCCCATCCTGAGGCACCGCAGGGAGAAAACAAAAACGCGGTAATCTACTTCTGAAAAATCACCCACTAGAACCCCTGTGAAACACAGTTCTACTCTGACATCCCCGGAGGCATCATGCGTTGGCATCAACTCAGTGGCAACTGGCACCTGACTGATTCAGGGGCACAGAAGACTCACCCCAAGAAGAAATCAGTATTCAGCAGGAATGTCATGCTGGGCCCTGGGGTCCATTGAGATTTAAGACCGTTCACCACCTTTTGAGTTCTATGATGAGGTTGCCAATAGAGGTCTTGCCCGCCCTCCAGAAGCCCACAGTCTCGGGATCAACAAAGATCACCCCACAGTGAGCATGGCGACCCATCACCATACAGTACATCACTCACCCTAGCAGCCGTTCTCAACCTGTGGGTCCCCACCCCTTTGGAGGTTGAACGACCCTTTTGTGGGGTTGCCCAATTCCTAACAGTAGCAAAATGACAGTGATGAAGTAGCAAGGAAAATAATTTGATGGTTGGGGGCCAGCACCACATGAATTGTCTGAAAGGGTCACAGCATTAGAAGGCGGAGAACCACTGCGTCTAGCTCATGGCCATCAAGTCCTTGCTGACTCATAGTGACCCCAGATGGGCTTCCCAGACTGCCACTGTTTACGGGAGTAGAAAACCCACTCTTTCTCCTGCTGGTGGTTTTGATCTGCCGAACATGCAGATCACGGCCAGATGCGTAACCATGCCTCCTGCAGGGCTCCATTCAGGATGGTAGCAGAGGGGCAGGGAGGCACATGAGGAGGAGCTTTCAAAGAAATCATCTGGGGAGTAGAATTCTCCCAAATAAAATTGTCTAAAAGCTCACATATTACTCATGTGTGTATACACACATACACACGTTGGGATTACAGGAAGAGAAGGAGAGATAAACCACAAGAGTGAACCAACTCCCCTGTACCGTCCAGAGTCCTACTGACTTAGGCTCCAACTGTACCCAAGGAGGTTGCCACACTGAAGCCAGAACAGTCCCCTCTTCTGGTCTCCAACACTAACAGGAAGAACCGCAGAGGACACCGGAAGGCCAGAACAGCACCCGCAGAACCCCCGGCACCGCCAGCATGGGAGACGGGTCCAAGACACACAGAGGTTTCCCAGAAAGAGGCCCGAGGCCCAAGGAGGAGGGCAGAGAAGGTGCGAAGGCTCAGCATGTTCAGGCCCTCCCCGTCCTGGCGGACAGCACAGCGTAGCCAGTGAAATCCCCGGAAGCCCTGGCCTTGCTCACACTACCCTCTCGAGCATTGGCCTTCATGACATGGCCTCCTTCCAGGGTGTGAAACATGGGAAAGACCTGCTTGGGACAGACAACTGTGCAATGTTCGTGGGTAACTCTCGGGTCTGAAATGAGCGCAGGTTGTGGTGGGTTCACTTTGGACTAACTTTGTTTATAGACTCAGGGAATACATCTTCCTTTGAAACAAGAAGAAGCAAAATCTCCGTAATCTCCCCACCAGAGGGAACGATTAACCTTTTGATGGCTAACCTTTCTCATGTGCATCATAACCACTGACACGAGGACACCCTACGATCGACCCTGTTTTGTGACCTCCCTTGTTGATACTGATGCCGTTGCGAGCCTCTCTGGGGCAAGAAGAGGTCATTTGCAGTGACCATGTCATCCATCTATCTGTGCCCTAACAGATCCACTCTACTTACGGCTCATTTTCCATTCTTGTTGCCTGCTTTCACTCTTACCCAATCTCATTTTCACCAAATATTACCAAATAAGAGGCACACTGTCCTTAGAGCTAAAAAACATCAGCGTCCATTCAAAGTCTGGGCCCTTCACCCAAAAGAAAGGGGTCCTTTGACCCTTGGTCAATATAAGAGAAAATGGGGTTGTTACATAGAGCTGATGAAATAGTATCATTAATGCCCAAGAACGACCCTCGTCCCAGTTCACTCCTGCCAACTAGGTGTGAAACCCTAGTCTAGCTACATTGAGCAGCTACTGGCTTCTCCAGGTGCCCATATTACCACCCTCGGGATCCAGTGATAGAATTTTTGCATTCAATGTGGGCGATCCAAGTTCAATTCCTGGCCAATATCACATTAGGGCAGCTACCCTCTACCCCCACCCCCCACCTCAGCCCCATCCTTCTGTGGTGGCTTGTGTGTTGCTCGAATGCCGAACACGTTTGGGCAAGATTCTAGACAAAGATGGACTAGAAAAAATGACCTGCTTCTAAAAACTCATGGAAGATGTGGATCAAGGCAGCTGATTCCACTCAAAAATAGGGAGAAGATTCTAAGAGTGTGTTTCTGGCAAGGCTCATACCTGTATCGGACAGAACTCCACCTGTCGCTAACGAAAGAAAGCAAACTCTGAGTTGAGCCAAGAATGGAAAACAAGCCACCCCCAAATTCGGTGGATTAAAATTACAACGTAGAATTCTGTGGCTCGACTGACAGTTCCCCCGCTGGTCTCCCCTAAGGTTTTCCCTGCGGTTGCATCCAACTGGACGTGTAAGCAACCTGGCAGGAAGGTCTACGATGGCCTCGCCGACATGCACACCAGTTGGTGCCAGCAGTTGGTCACGGGCCCTCAGCTCTCCTCCTAACGGCTTCTCAGCCTCCAACGGGCTAGACTGGCCGTCCACAGTGCTCTGCAGGGATCACGCCAGGAGGGCAAAGGGGCGAGTCTCCAGAGCTCACAAAACACTCCTCCCTACACATTCTAGGAGTCAAAGCAAGTCCCGGGAGGACTCGTGCTCAAGAGGTGGGAAAACGCACCCCACCTCTAATGGAAGATGCTACAAAGAGACAGACTGTGACTGTATTTAATCTACCACAGGAATGTACTGGCATTGACGAGAATTTACCACAGGAATGCACCTCATGTAATGGGAGGTGAAATGCCGTTTGAAGCACAAACTCAAAAAAGAAGACTCTGCCATTGAGTCGATGCTGACTCATAGTGACCCTATAGGGCAGAGCAGAACGGTCCCTGTGAGTTTCCAAGATTACAGCTCACTATGGGAGCAGAAACCCCATATTTCTCCCATCAGCTGGGTCCAGAGGCTTAAACTATATCAGAAACCTGTCTCTTTCCTCGCTCCGCTTTGTTTTGTACTGTAAGGCGTCCTTCTCCGGTTCACGTGTCCTTCATAGGAAGCAGCGCAGGCAGGTCTACCTCCTCACTGATGACCTACCCCTCAGCTCTTTGCCCCAACAGCCCCCCACCCCCACCCCCGAGAAGTCCTAGAACTGAATCCAATGCCCTAGCTTGGGCCACATGACCACACCTGAACCACAGAAGTAAATTCACTGATTGGTCAAACTTGGGTCACACACTTACCCTGAAACCAGGAAGTGTGTAGTAGCCACCGCCACCCCCCTTCAATGGCAGGGACTCACAGTGGGGGAAGGGTGTTCCCCAAGGAACAGCAGAAATGCTATGATCGGCAAAGAGAGGATGCATGCTGGACAGACCGAAACAACAGATGTTTACTGCAGTTGGCGTCTCAACGTGATGGCAGGGCAAACTGCCACCACAGAAGGAACTGAACTCTCTCTACCAGTGCACCATGCGACTCTGCCAGTGGACACATTCCAATTTCCCAGCAGGGTGGTGTGGATGCCCCTGAGTGACTTGCTGTGTGCCTGGACGACAAAGACAAAGGACAAAGCCTTCGGAGCATGCACTTGCACACTTCTTTAGTTTGGGGGGCAGGAGAAAAATCTTCTCTCGGGCATTTGTCAAGTTGTTCCCTAAGACACCCCCTCCCCTAATAAGAATCAGAATGCTTTGTCTTTTAACTGCATGGTGTTTTGTTTTGTTTTGTTTTGTTTCTGGAATGGATGCAAACACAACTTCCTCCTTGCCTCCCAAGCCCCAATCAAAGGCCGGCTCATAAAACCTTGGAAGCAACTGTAGCATCCCTACACGAAGGGACCCCAGTGAAAATCCATGCCTTTCCCAACAGTCATTCCCAGACCACTTCAGGGGGTTCCATTCCAAGATGATTTGCTATAGCACCTTCCCGAAGGAAGCCCCCGGCAACAGATGAATCCATCCATCCACCCACCCACTCAGCCACCAGTGAATGACTGAATAAAGCAGGGAGTGACTGGATGGGTGGATGAGGCAGCATCTCCCTCCTAACAAGAATGGTGGTCTACCTCCTTAAGAAGAGGAGACAAAAAATGGTCAGAGGCCCCAGATCCTGGATGCTTCCTCCCTCCAACTACCATGATCCGAATTCTACCTTGCAGGCCTGGATAGGACAGAGGCTGTACACTGGTACATATGAGGGCTGGAGGTACAGGGAATCCAGGGTGGATGATACCTTCAGGACCAAGGGTGTGAGGGACGATGCTGGGAGAGTGGAGGGTGAGTGGGTTGGAAAGGGGGAACTGATTACAAGGATCCACATGTGACCTCTTCCCTGGGAGAGGGACAGCAGAGAAGGGGGGAAGGGAGACTCCGGATAGGGCAAGATATGACAAAATAACGAGGTATAAATTACCAAGGGCACATGAGGGAGGGGGGAAAGGGGAGGGAGGGGGGAAAAAAAAGAGGACCTGATGCAAGGGGCTTAAGTGGAGAGCAAATGCCTTGAGAATGATTGGGGCAGGGAATGTATGGATGTGCTTTATACAATTGATGTATGTATATGTATGGATGGTGATAAGAGTTGTATGAGTCCCTAATAAAATGTAAAAAAAGAAAAGAGGAGAAAAAAATGATTAGGGCAAAGACCGTACAGATGTGCTTTATACAATTGATGTATGTATATGTATGAACTGTGATAAGAATTGTATGAGCCCCTAATAAATTGTTAAAATTTAAAAAAAATGGTCAGAGGCACAAATAGACCTCAGCAACCCAACCATTTCCTTCTTTTCGGAATGTCCTAAAACTGTTACTGGCGTCCAGTGCAGCGTTTCTCTTCCTGTCCCAGGACTCTTCTTGAGTCTGGGACAAGGGACTGGGAAAAGAAAATTCCATTTCAAATTTACTCACATGATACAGTAAGTTTCATAGGACCCTTAAAAGGACTGGGTCGTCCACAACACTAGATAACATCCCTTCAGAACAGCATTTTCCCAGCTAAGATTCTGTTTTTTATCTGTAAAGAATCAACTGTACCAAGGGCTCAAGTAGAAAGAAAATGTTTTGAGACTGATGATGGCAACAAATGTACAAATGTGCTTGACACAATGGATGTATGTATAGATTGTGATAAGAGTTGTACGAGCCCCCAGTAAAATGATTATTTTTTTTAAAAGAACAAGCTGCTCCTTTGTCCTCAAACATGAGGGGCCATCCCTGAAAGGGCCAGAGGACAGAGACTTCCAGTGTCTCTTTTCTTTCCAAGGGAGCTTGTCTTATCACACGTAAGTAACTACTGCGTCGGGGGAGAAAACTAGAGAAACTTGCACCGGTTGGACAGGTCATGAGCTCCGTTCTTTTCTATCCTTATTCCCTTTACCTTCTACAATTTTGTCCTAAAGGAGTGGTCTCCAACTAGAGTATGTATAAGAATCACCAGATGTCAGAAGTCTGTTCTGGAAATGCTGGTTCCTGAATCTCGTAACATCTCAGATGAGCTCAAGACTGAACTTTAGGAAATGCATTCCTATCGAAGCGCAGGTGTAGAGGATGCACTGAGCTTCGTAGTGGCTGCGCTTCAGGTCCTCCTAGAGAAGGCCCAGGTCACTGACGGCATGCAGTTCCTGGCTGGCATGATTGCATGTTCCATAGGCAAGAGCAGGCCATGGTGGCACATGGTCACTAGCTCACTCAGCTGGGCTGTGTCTTCCTGAGAAGCAAAACTGACTTTCTTTTTGCAATGGGGCACCTGGTTATCAGATTTTCCTAGCCAGCACAAAGGAGACCGTTTGGGTATTGAGGGATACGCAAGAACAGATGTGTTCTCTTGACACATTCCATCAGATCGGGAAGTTGTGAGTGAACACTCTACTACTCAAGAGGAACATGTAGGTTTCTATGCAACCCAGAGCCATTGTCTGCATCCTCATGTTCAGGTTTGTGCTTTGGCAGGGAGAGCTGAGAATGGCAGATTTGCTCTTCGGTCAGGGCCATCGTGGGTCTTTCCCAATTTAGGATGCAGCTCTGCCTTGAATGTCCCATCATCTCTTAGCTTCAGTATTCCCAAGGTCCAACCAGTGTTCATGCGCAGAGAAGAGAGGACGTCCATTTCTGTAGTTGGGAACACGCAGACACACACTCCTCCCCACCCCCTGGTGTGGTTCATTGTCAATAGTGTCTGCTCACACAGGAGGGCGGTGCCAGTCAACGCAGCACATGCCTCCGACAGGGCGCGTGTCTCACAAAATGAAAATTGCTGGTTTCCATGTCTGTTTTTAAGACTACGGTGCCAGTGTCTTTATTCTAACACATATTTATTGCGTTCGCTGTGGAACACAACTCAGAGTAAGCAAGACCCAAATCCTCAGAACTGGACCAATAGGTGACATCATGATAAATGGAAAAAAAGGTTCAAGTTGTCAAGGATCCCGTCTTGCTTGGATCCACAATCAATGCTCCTGAAAGCAGTAGTTCAGTAATCAAATGATGCACCGCATCGGTAAATGTGCTGCACAAAACCTCTCCAGAGTGTTGGAAAGCAGTGACGCGCCTGGCTCACACCATAGTGTTTTCCATCGCCTCGCATGCATGTGAAAACTGGATATGGAAGGCCAAAGAAGAGCCAATGCAGTGGACTGTCAGTGCGCAGGAGGAAGATTGGAGGTACCACAAAGTGTCGAGAGGACAAACAAATCTGACCTGGAGGAAGTATGGCCAGAGTGCTAGGATGACAACTTTGTCTTACATAATGTGGGCAGGCTATCAGGAGAGACCAGCGCCTGGAGAAGGACATCAGCCTTGGTGAAGGAGCGGGAGCAGCGACAGAGAGAAAGACTCTCGATGAGCTGGATTGCACAGCGGAGACCACGATGGGCTCAAACACAGGAACAATTGCAAGGATGGCGCAGGACCAGGCAGCGTTTTGTCTTATTGTGCACAGGGTTGCTATGAGTCGTGGAAATAACTCCATGGCACCTAACAACAACAACAACAACAACGGGTGTCCTAGAAAAGGATGGATGGATGGATGGATGGATGGATGGATGGATGGATGGATGGACGGATGGACGGACGGACGGACAGACAGTAAGAAAGTGAGATCCATACAAATCGAGGTGGGAGAGAAGTGGACAAGCGTCAGATTATTAATCTCACAGGCCACTGTTGAAGATGGGTGAGGCTTCCAGGGAAACTCATTGGACTCTTCTCTGTTTTTGGTGTCTGTTTGGAGGTTTTCCTAATAAAAAGGTTTATTTTTAAATGAACGGAAAGAACTCCAAGATAAAAAAAAGTCCAAATCATTTCTCAAGGTCCGAGTGTCCTTTCCAGGATGGCCTGCTTGCCCAAAATAACCTTTTTTAGACAAATTTCCCCAAGTAATTACCTTCATGGAACACTTCCAGTTGACTCATTTTCTTCCCAAATGTTATTGGGAAACAGGGACAAGCACTCTTTCCAAGGGTTACATTAAGCATCTTAATTCATATATGAGCATAAATGCTATATGAACATCAATTCATATCAAGTACTAAATGAGTCGTCTGTATGTCATGCAGGAGTTCCTGGGTGGCACGAACGGTTAAGTACCCATCTGCTGCCCACATCACTGGCTGTCTCTGGGGATCCTCGGAAGACAGGTTTGGCGATCTGCTTTTAAACGTATGGATGTGGTAGTTACATAATCTGTTGTCAATTTGAGACTATTAAGAGTGAAGGGGTGGAGTCTAGCCTTTCAATCAGGTTGCAGCTTGATGACCTCATTTGGAGGTGCTAAGGAGATAAGTAGCTCACTGGAAGCGGGACACATGGACACTCTCTGTGAGACATTCCTGTTGACAAGCCACATGGAGACACACTAATGGCAGCCAGAGGCTTGGAGCTGGGAAAGTCACGTGGAGACCCCTGCCAGCACTGAGATGTTTACAACGCCACTGGATCCGCAAGACTTTGCACCCACCGGCCTGTGATCTTCCTGCACTCGGAGTCATTGTATGTGTTGCGTGACTCTGAAGAGGAATTTACAGTCCGGTACTGGACATATGGGCTAATATCGGACTGACGGACTTGATCTGGACTCGGCTGGGATGTTTTGTTAATGTGCTCTTTATCTGAAGCTCTTTCCTATACACTGATGAGTGTCTCTGAACTTGTTTCTCTAGTCCACCTGGACTGACACAAAGGAGCAGTTCCACTCTGCACACCAGTCTGAACAGACCCCACAGCAACTGACCAGGGGTAGCGTAGATATCGCTGCTGGTGGAACTTGAGTCTTTAGAAACTTAGTTACCTTCATTTTAATCATCTGAGGAAGGGAAGCCTTTCTCAGCCCAGCACCCAAACCAGAAATCGTAGTGACAGTCTTAGCTAAGTAAAGATGTAAAATGTTGGTAGGTTGAAACGACTATCTATTTTTAATAAGCATACTGAAGCAAGCATTTGCCAAACAGGACGTACGTCGTATATAGTGAGTAGTATGTGGTACAGTTAATCACGTCTATGACCCTGAGCCCTGGTGGCACAGGGGTTTATGAGTTGGGCTGCTAACCACCAGGTTTCAGCGGTTCGAAACCACCAGCTGCTCCTTGGGAGGACGAGGAGGCTTTCTGCTCCATGAAGATTTACAACCTCAGAAATCCACAGGGGCAGTTCTACTCTGCACTGGAAGGTCACTGACAGGCAGAGTTGACTCCGTGGCAGTGAGTTTGGTTTGGGAGCTAGAGTCTTGTGACCCGCTCAAGGATTGGATGGGACGTTGCAAATAAGATGCTTGTAGTTCACCCAAGGGACTGGACGGCTTGCTACTAGTTCTCGTCAGATGCATGAAACTTTTGTTGGGAGGAACTGGACGAAGAGAGGGAAGAGCTATGATGTGGAAGACCACTGGAGATCACAGTGGCGCTCGAGACAACAGCTCAAGGCAGCACGAGCCAGAGGCCAGCACCAGACCACAGTGGGACTAATCAGCCAACCCATGTAGCTAAGACTTATAACACTTGTCCAAAAAAGGCCCCGAGCATGGCCCAGAAGCAGAGGGAAAGAAGACACTGTCCTGATCAAGAACCGTATCCTGCGTTGTCCTCGCTACTTTGGGGTCATTCCTAATGCCAAGTTGCACCCAATTACTTCTCCAATAAACCACTTAAATCTAAGCATGGCTCATGAGTTCTCTGAGACTCTGCAGAAAATTACAAGACCCAACGACCAGAGGGCAAGCACTGAGGGGCAGGAGTGGGGAGGTGGCTGATGTCAGGGATGATGACATGGCACAGTAGCTTGGAACAGTGGGACATTTGGGACATCTGTCACCTTCGACTAACAAAAACCAGATTTGCTCTGATCCTTGTGAAAGAAAGTATTCATTTAAATATCTCGGGGTGGGGTGGGGGGGACGACTTCAAGATATTCATGGGGGAAAAAAGTAGAATCAAAAGATAACAGAATTTTTCCACAAACATTTTGAAATATGTACATATATAGTCTTCTAAGACAGCAAATAGAAAAGCCACTAACCCCAAACCAAACCCATTGTTGTCAAGTCCGCTCCAGCTCACAGTAACCTCACAGAACAGAGAGCGACGAGATGGCAGGACGATAAATCTTCACGGCAGCAACGTGTCACATCTTCCTCTAACAGAGGAGCAGGTGGATTCAAACCACCAAGCACTAACCATTCTTCAACTTAAACAAAAAGAAGGAGAAACTCGCAGTCTCCCATTAAAATCTGGAGATACTCACAAGTTGCGTATCATAGGCTTCAGTCCTCTCCCTCCTGGCCTCCACACTCTGGGTAACAACCAGCCTGAATCATCCTTCTCACTGCCTTGATTGTTGGCATGAATGGAAACACACGTATGCATCTCTGAACGTGTGCTGTGTTTGCATGCATTTGTTAGCCTTCATACAAATGATAACCAAAGGTATGCATGGTTCTGGAAGTTGCCTTTTTTCATTCGACGTTTGATTACGAAGTCGATCCAGGATAGTGTATGCCTCCACCCACCCACTGCCCCTGAGAAGATTCCAAGCCATAGATGACTTCCGAGGCTGTTCATCTTTATGGGAGCAGATAGCCTCAACTTTCTCCCGAGGAGCAGCTGGTGGGTTTGAACAGCCAACCTTGAAGTTAGCAGTCCAATGCTTACCCAACAGTGCTACCAGAGCTCGCAGACTATCACTCCACATTAGCTATTTTCAGTGCTGTGCTGTTTGTTAGTTGTGGTCTGGTTGATTCCAACTGATGGCTATCCCAAGCATGCAGAGGAGGCGTGCACCACGGGGTTCTCAAGGCGAGGACCTTTCAGATGCTGATTTCTAAGCCCGTCTTCTAAGGCAACCTCTGGATGGCTTCGAACCACCAACCTTTCAGTAAGTGCTCAAGCACCAACCTGGACATTCAAGTTGTTTCCAGCGGGTGGGCATGAGGGTGTTACTGTTACCTAAAAGGCGGCTCTGAGCATTCTTGAACACATCTCTATATATATCTATTTCAGTGTATTTTTCTGGGATATATTCTGAAGTGGAATGATAGAGTCAGAGAGTGTGCACAATTTCTACTGTAGGTTTACAAGGCGATTGTACAAGTTTTTATTCCACGCAGCAGGAAAAAGGTACTACTTTTTCTTTAACAGTTATGTCCTGCTGAAGTTAATTGAAAGCTGTCCTTTGAAAGCAGACTGAGCGCAATGCATGCTGAAAATGAGCAGGAAGCTGCTACAAAGAGTTACTAGCCCAAATATCAGCCAATCAGCTTGAGCAGTGACTGACTCTGTCAGAGGGGGGGCTGAATCCAAGGGTGATTTGGTTACTTGGGGGTGTTTTTAAGTCGTGAGGATTCTAAGCATTTAATTATTTTCCTCTAAGACTAAAGCATGATCATTGCACACAAGATTTTATTGATTAATAAACATTATTTTACACATTATTTCAGCGATGACAGTTCACTGAAATCAATCCCCATGATAATGATCAGCATTGACATGTAATCCATCCCATGCTCCTCTCCCTAAAACAGCTCTCCCTCTCCCCACACCCCACAAAGGAGACCGTCCATCCTGGTTGGCATTTTGCTTCTTTTTACTATCCAATATATCTTTACAAGGAAAGACAAGACTTACATTTATAGAAAATTCAATTATTCAATAAACATTTACTAAGCACCTGTTCTTGAGCAGGGCAGAGTCCATAAAGAATCTGGGGCAACGCCACCACTGAGAGACTAGCACTCTAATAGAAAGAAATGAACAGATCCAGGTAATAATAATGGCCCTCACTTATTAAGTACCTCCTTTGAGCCAAACACCCTATTACCACCAAAAGAGAAAGAGGATTCAAATTCATAGGGGCCTAATAGGAAAGAGTAGCGCTTCCCCCAGACGGTTAACAAGGCTGGAATCGGGTGGCACTGCTGGCTAGGTATTGGGCTGCTAACTACAACGTCAGCCGTTCAAACCCACCAGCAGCTGTGAGAGTGAAACATGAGGCTGTTTGCTCCCATGAATATCCTACTCTCCCAAGCCCTATCTAATGCCATTATGAGTTGGGTTTGATTGGATGGCAGTGGGTTTCTTGTGTTTCTTTTCTTCTTTATGGAAGCAAATGGCCACATGCAGCCTGAACCACTGTCCTTTCATCTAGCAGGTGGGCACTTAACTACTCTCCCACGTGGCTCTGGACTCAAACAAACAAACTCACTGCCATCGAGTCGATACTGACTCATAGTGACCACATGGGGCAGGGTGGAACTGCCCCTGTGGGTTTCTGAGAACGTAACTGTTTCCGGGAGTAGAAAGCCCAGTCTTTCTCCCACGGAGCAGCTGGTGGTTTCAAACTGCTGATCTTGCACTTATCAGCCCAATGCATAACCTCTATGCCACCAAGGCTCCTTATCAGGCTTTTTAGGCTCACAATACTGAAAAAAAACTCACTGGCATTGTCGAGGCTGGCTCATAGCAACCCTATAAGACAGGGCAGAACGGCTCCTATGAGTTTCCAGCACTGTAACATTGAGCGGTTGGTGGTTTAGAACTACTGACCTTGTGGTTAGCTGTCCAACTCATAACCCACTACACCACCAGAGCGCCTTTGACACCGGACCAGATACCCTTAGTGAATTTGTTAGTCCAAGTAAACTAGAGAAACAAATCCAGGGAGACTCATATGTGTAGAAGAGAGAACTTTATGCCAAAGAGCAATTGTACATTAAGAAAACATCCCAATTCAGTCCAGATCAAGTCCATAAGTCCAATATTAGCCCCTATGTCCAATACCAATCTATAAATTCCTTTTCAGACTCACACAGCACATGCAATGACACCAAATGCAGGAAGATCACAGGCCAGTGGGGGAAAAGTTTTGTGTCCAGTAGCACTGGCGTGGGTCTCCATGTGGCTCCTCCAGCTCCAGGGCTCTGGCGTAGCTCCATGTATCTTGTCATCAGTAATACCAAGCAGAGAGTGGGTGTGTCCAGCTTCCAGCGAGCTATTGATCTCCTTAGCACTCCCAAATGAGGCCGTAAAACAGTGACCTGATTGACAGGCTAAACTCCACCCCTTCACTCTTAATAGTCTCTCAAGTTGACATCAGATTAAGTAACTACCACAGTGAATGCAGTAGGCAGAATCAGGCCTACCAGAGATGCCCATGTCCTCATCTCCAGAACCTGTAGTCTATGTTAAGTGTCAAGGAGGGGAGTCAGCTTGTTAATCAACTAATTTAGTATAAAGAGATTATCTTGGATTATCCAGGTGGGCTCAACATATTACAAAGGTCCTTCAATGAGGTTTGAACTCAAGACCCAAACTTAGTGCCATGGAGTCGATTCTGATCCATCCTGGAGAGAGGGCGCTAACCAGGCTCAGGCCTCCATTGTTGGTTTGAAAGATGCAAGAAGGCCAGGAGTCAAGGAACACAGGTGGCTTCTAGAAGCTGGGAGGAGTAAGAAAATGGATTCTCTCCCTGGAATCTCGCAAAAGAAACCCAGCCCTGCTGACACCTTGATTCTATCACCCCATGAGCCCCACTCGCAAGACTTCGCCCCTCCAGTACTGCTTGATAATAATGTGCTCTTTTATGCCAGTACGCTTGTGGGCATGTGTTAAAGCAGCCAAAGGAAAGGGATACAGTAAACATGAACACCTTCCTCTCCACCCCCATCCTGCATCACCGGTCCCGTAGTCTCCTCTGGACCGAGGGTGCGAAAAGTTAAATGAGTGACTAGCTCAAGCTCATCAGTGGCCCAGCCAGATTCAAATTCGAGTCTGTCTGCCTCCCACATCTTTGCTCCAGCTCACACTCCCCCACATCCAGTGGCCTGCCACAGGGGTGCCAGAGCCGAGCCGGTGGAGGGAATTCTGCCTGGGTGAGTACAGAGGGTCTGTGCAAGTGGGCTCTGAGCCTAGCCACTGAGTGGCAGGCTTTTGCCAGACGGAGGTGAGGCGGGGAGGGGAGGGGGGCGGTGTCAGGAAAAGCAGAGTGATCAGGGCACCTCAGTTAGTGACCAATGTTGCCGCTAGCCACAGGTGGTGTTCCGCTTAA
The DNA here is from genome assembly GCF_050624435.1 of Tenrec ecaudatus. Lineage (NCBI taxonomy): Eukaryota > Metazoa > Chordata > Mammalia > Afrosoricida > Tenrecidae > Tenrec > Tenrec ecaudatus. Next base: position 34,618,340 of record NC_134543.1, read on the forward strand.
ATTTAATTAAAGTGATTTTTTTAAGTCCATTTCTGAGTTCGATTCTCAGCCAATGCACTTCATACACGGCTGCCTCGGTCTATTGGGGAGGCTGAACACGTGGGAGCGGTGTTCCCAGACTAAGACAGCCTTGGAAGAGAGGCCTAGCAATGACCTTCCAAATACCAGCCAATGAAACTCCATGGATTTCAAGGCTCTGATCCAGTCCCCATCCTGGGGAGGGTGCAGGACCAGGTCACATTTTGTTCTGTGGTGCCTAGTGTCACCAAGAATCAGTGACAGCGACCTGATGTTGAGACTCTCTGGTAGGATCGGGTCCATAGTCTGATGCAAAATGGTTTCTTCAAGAAGGGAGGGTAACTCTCCATACAGAAGGGTCTCGGGGAGGAGACGAGCCAGTCAGGGTGCGATGTAGCAATGATGAAACACACAACTTTCCTCTAGTTCCTAAATGCTTCCTCCCCCTCCGCCCCACTGTCATGATCCAAATTCTACCTTACAAATCTGGCTAGACCAGAGGACGTACATTGTACAGATAGGAACTGGAAATACAGGGAATCCAGGGAGGATGATCCCTTCAGGACCAGTGGTGCGAGTGGCAAGACCCGGAGGATGAAGGGAGGGTGGGGTCGAAAGGGCTAACTGATCACAAGGATCTACATATAACCTCCTCCCTGGGGGGACGGACAACCAAAAAGTGGGTGAAGGGAGACGTCAGACAGTGTAAGATATGACATAATAATAACATAAATTATCAAGAGTTCATGAGGGAGGGGGGAGCAGGAAGGGAGAGGGGAGCTGATGCCAGGGGCTTAAGTGGAGAGCAAACGTTTTGAGAATGATGAGAGAAATGAATGTACAAATGTGTTCGACACAATTGATGGATTGTGATAAGAGTTGTATGAGCCTCTAATAAAACAATTTTTTAAAATAAAATAAAAGGAAGGGGTAGTAGCATCCTAACTCACCTTTGTACGTTATTGAACAGGTTTCCAAAGACCTAAAATGCTTTTCTCTGTCTTGGGTTCTATCTTTGGTCCTGCGGTGCAGCGCCCTCCGGAGCCAGCATGGGGCTGGATGCTCCACTCAGGCTGCCCCTACCTTGGCTCCACAACAAAAGGCTCTGGGATCGGGATGGCTGGGACAACAGCTAGAGAGTGCACAGAGCACAGGGCCTTCCAAGAGGCACGTTTGCCAAGGGGAGGATGGTTCTGAGATCTGACAACCGAGCTTAGAACTGTGTAGACCAGAAGGCAAGCCCCTTTATTAGTACAGGGCCTACGTGGCCTGGGGCTCTTCCGGGGCCACTTTGGAGCGTGGCTGGGACCCCAGTTTTCTTCTCCCCGGGTTGACTCATGCGCGGTCCAGAGCACACATTGTACAATGCTAAGCCTGTTTGGCAGGCCTTACTCACAACCAGCTCCATCGATTTCACACCAGCAACTCGACCCTTGTCCTCTCCCAAACCACCACGTTGCGGCGACAAACATGGAAGGAGGGGCCCTCCATCCTGACATTCTTCCACCACCAGCAGCTGCAATGCCAGGGGCTTGGCTGCCTGAACAATCCATCTCTATGTGCTCCACAGAGAAAGGGCACCCTGTACCTGCTCGCAGGGCCCAGCCACTACTCGCCCAGCGCCTGCACGAGGAGGTGGGGGAAGAGGTTGGAATGGAGAAGCAGGCCTCTCCACCCTTTGCTCCCACCCCACCCCTGCTGGCACCGAGGGCTTCTGCCCCAAGCTTCAGCCAGTGAGTTTTCCTGCTCTGCAGGGATGGCGGCTCAAGTACACATGGAAACCTGGGAGCCTAAGGAAGACTGCCCACTGCCAGTTCAGCTTTGCCAAGGAGCCCTTAGGCCACAACGGAGCCTTCCACGCCAGGCCTGAGGCTCACTCTGGGTCTAACCCCCAAGAATGGAAACAAAATCAGCACTGGCTCCCCCACATGATATTGCAGATGGGGCTGCCTGTACCTCAGGGAAGCGGGCAGAGAGGCAGTGGGAGCCAAGAATGAAGTCCCTGACTCTAGAAATGTGTGCTGGCTTGACCTCGGGGGCAAAGAGAGAATCCATCATCATCTTGAGTCCACGTCACACTCGGCGCGTGTAGTTTTCATTGAATCGTTTATTAGATCTTTCCTAGTGAGCAGATGCTATTGAACCCGTTCCCCCCCCACTCCCTTATTATTTTCTTTTGTTGCTAATCAGAAGCTAAGATTGACACTAACTTATACTAACTAACCACCTAGTTTCCCAAGCAAGCCACCCACCTCCCGCCCTTGACAACCTCACCTTGGGAGCCTCCCTCCTCACCTGCCTGTTCTTATTTGGTCAGGTTGTGGGCTGTGTGTCTCTAAGTGCTTTCCTTTCTGCCATGGGGCTTTCTAGGAGACACCTTGCTGCATGGCTGGGCGTCTGTCTTCTACTTTGTATCGCACGGTGAAGACGCATGCGTGGTCTTGCACGCGCCACAGTCCCTTTGTTTGGACTGCGTAGCAAGCTCCACGGTGGGAATGCATCCCGGCTTAGTCTTCACCTTCCCGCTGGAGGCCAGCTGTCAGTAGTCACCCGTGTCTCCTTGCTCGGCCTGCGTTTCTCTTGGGCACATAAACCTAGAAGTGGAATTGCTGGGCCATTCAGGACATGTTAGGCTTTGTCTCCATCTTATTTGCATTTCCTAGGGTCTCTAAGAGAGTGGGTTCCCTCTTTCTGGCTCACTCGAGTTTTTGTGTTTTTGGTTTTTTTTTTAAAAGACATCACAGACTTGTGGAAGTATAACGGTTCTATCAGAATGCTAAGTCAAGTTCTTGGCCGAATGCCTGAGGAGTGTCTCATGGAAGTCCCCCATGTAGAAGTCAGGTCCATTGACAGGCACTCAGACCGGAAGGAGGGCGTCTGTGCAGACGCCAGCACAGGATCCAGGTGTAGACACAGAGCAAGTGAAGGCTCTAGAAGCTGCTTCACATTGGACAGGCAGGAAAGACACAAACAGGGAGCAGAAAGCAGCTAATGCCAGATTCCCTCTCCAAACATGCTTGCTCCATCTACTCTCCCCCAAACCCCCCATCACCATACCAGACACCCCCCACACGTATACACACACCTCACACACCGCACCTCCATACCCTCCACACGACTCACACACACACACCGCAATCTCCATACCTCCAAACAACTCACACACAGCCCACTCTCCACACCACACACACACACATACCTTACACACCACATCCCCATACCCTCCACACAACTTACACACACACTGCACCTCCATACCCTCCACACAACTCTCTCTCTCTCTCTCTCTCTCTCTCACACACACACACACACACACACACACACACACACACACACACACCTTTGGAAAAACGAAAAGAAGCCTAAAAGGGGGACAAGGCGTGGAGGGGAAAGACTATAATTAACCAACTTCAGGTTTGAAGCCCAGTTCATGTCATTGAATATCTGTTCCATGCTGTACAATGCCACAAGCACTCCCGATGAAGAAGGCCTCTCTTCTGCCCTAGGGGCTTATAGTTTGTCTCTTCAGCAAGATGGGATCGTGCCTATGGTGACCGCGGCAGCTGTGGTTAGTCCGTCCTGACGCACAGGGACTCATGAGCAACACCGAAAACAGCGCCCAACCCTGCACCATCCTTTCCATTGTGCTTATGCTGCAACCCATTGCTGCGGCCACCTAGTCCAGCATCGCCTCGAGGGGCTGCAGTGGTAGAAGGGCAGGAGAGTGCTGGAAGGAAGGAAGGAAGGAAGGAAGGAAGGAAGGAAGGAAGGAAGGAAGGAAGGAAGGAAGGAAGGATGGACGGAAGGAAGGAAGGAAGGAAGCAAAGAAGGAAGAGAGAGAGAGAGAGAGGATGCTGGCCTTCAGACCCTCCTGGTGACGGGAATCAGGAAAAGCTAAGAACACAAGTGAACTAGATAGAAAACTGATTATTCAAACAGGAGTGTGATGAGCTCTAAGCAAATGGGCGTTTATGGGGAAAGCTCCTGGGAAAACGTTGGAGATGGGCTTTGAAGGATGAATTGACCAAGCAAGAGGAGAGAGAACAAGCAAATATACCAACAAGAATTAAATTTCTCACTCTAACCTCTTGATCGTCCAACTTTTTAAGTTTTTAAGGTTCCTGTCCCCAGCCATGCAAAAACAAGCAAAGAAAATGAATTACTATCATGCATGCATTAAAAAAGAAAGAGAAGCCTCATTACCATCAAATCTATTCCAATTTACAGCTTTGTCTCCATCTTATTTGCATTTCCTAGGGTCTCTAAGAAAGTGGGTTCCCTCTGACCATATAGGACAGAGTAGAACTGACTCCTTGGGTTTCCAAGGCTGGAAGTCTTTTTTTTAATAGTTTTATTGAGATATAATTAACATATTATTCAATTCCATAATTCAGTCATATTTCAAAAAAGTTGCATGTACATTTCCACAATTTGTTCTACTAGGGCATCCTCCCCCCCCCCTGTATTCATTATTTTCTCCCCAATTCTCCTCAACCTACCCCCTGCACCCCTCATAAGATATTAAACCTCTGTACATCTGCCCCTTCTGTGATTCATAAACTTGGAAATGTACCAAATATGCAATAAAAACAATATACATATATAGACCACCTCTGTTGACAAATCATCAAGAAATATTTAAACCTAGACCAAATCCAGCATGGGTCAAGCTGACCAGGTATCATATTATACCATTGTTCCCTCCACCATAGTCAAGGGTACAGTTGTCTCTGTCTGGTAGAAAGGCTAGTTGAGTTCCTCGACTGGGGTCAGAGGGGATCTGTCAGAGGCTTCATCTGAGTAGGTACTCTGCAGATGAATTTTGGGCTTCCACTGTCCCCTCTAGCCTTGGAACTCACAATTTAACCTCTGATACTTTTCCATCCATCATATTTGGGTTTTGTTCTTTGTCACCTTTGGATCACACAGACAGGTGTGCTTCATCCATGTGGACTTAGTTGACACCTTGCTTAGATGGCTGCTTGTTTGAATATAAACCTTTAAGATTCCAGGAGCTTTTCTTTTCTGATAGCCGGGCACCATCTGCTTTCTTCACCCCAATTTGCTCTAACACCCATATCATCGGTGCTCTCTTCATGAAAGCAATTATTGAGTAGGAAGGCTGTAAATCTCTACAGCAGCAGAAAGTCTCATCTTTCTCCTTTGGAGCAGCTGGTGGGTTCGAACTGCTGACCTTGAGATTAGCAGTCTGGCCCATAACCCATTATTTGCTCATTCCACAAATACCAGGAAAGTAAGTTCCCACCAGAGGTCCATACTGTGCATAGGGTTGGGGAAACATTGGCTGATGAGATGGAGACAGTTCCTGCCCTCACCCAGTTCTCTGGTGCTGAGGACAAAGGATCAAACAATGCCTGGCCATCAATCACTCTTGAGCCTGTGAGAGAGCGCCTCCCATCCTCCCCCAAAACACTGTCAGGAGATTGTGCAGGAATAAAGGAGTGGCTGCCTCCTTCTTTACTCTGACCAGCATCCCAGGCAGAAAAACACTCAGAACTGAGAGCCAGAGTGGGCTATCCGGGTAGCAAGGTAAGCACGGGCTTTCTTGGCCTTACCTTCTAATCTGCATTGTTCACTCAAAACCAAAACAAAAAAACAAACAAACTCACTGGCATCCAGTCAATTCTGCCCCATGGCGACCCTATAGGACAGGGTAGAGCTGCCCCTGTAAGCTTCTGAGACTATAACTCTTCATGGGAATAGAAAACTTCATCTTTCTCCCAAGGGGCATGTAGTGATTTCGAACTACTGACCATGCAGTCAGCAGCCTAACACACACCTACTCGGCCACCAAGGCTCCTCTGCAGCTTAGTAAATCAGCACAAGTAAAGCTGAGCTTCTCTCGATTACTGGGTTCTCCGTCCCTGTCAGGGATTGTAAATTTGAAAAGAGGCTGTGATTCTGGGGGAAGCTGCTGAGAGACTGCAAGAGAGGCAGATGCCAGCCAGACCCCGCAGCAGAATCTTTGATGTGGCAGGGAAAAATGTGAAACTGTTCACTCCAGATTAGTAAGTAGGCACAAGTAAGCCCCTGCTTACCTTGCTTATTGGGTAATCCGACACTGGCGGAAAGACCAAAAAATCAGGTGCTTCCTACATAATAGGCTCCAATCTGATACTTGAGAGCTGCTGGCTTCCAGAGTCAAACAAACGTCAGGGAATTTGAAGGCCGGAAGCAAAGAGGGAGCGAGGATCGGGGTCTAGGCCTCGGGGGAGCTCAATTAGTGAGCCGATAAAGAGGAACCAAAAGGGCACGATCTCGGTTTCCCAGAGTGCCAGCTGGAAAAGATGGCAATCCTTAAGCCTCTGTCACTCCAAAGATTAGCAGAAGAGACTTCAGGGTGCCCAGGGGGAACGCTGCAAGCTGCCAGGTGTTTCTGCTCCTCCTGTGACACATCACCCCTTGCCACCCAGAGCTGCACATCAGGGCCATCAAGAGCACAGAAGAAATCGGGAGTCCTTGGAGAGATGTTGAAACCCAGACGCATCCCCTTTTAGTGACACGGATGCCAAACTAGAATGTCAGTCAAGCTGTCCTGATTCATCTGGGCCCCGTGTTTCCTCACAGTGCACATCTCTTCCTTCGGAGCGAAGACACGCATCATGAGACACGCATGCTACGGGGCTGCTTGGTGGTGTGGGCGCCCATAGTTTGTAAATCTACATCACTGGGGTCTGGGTCCCGGGGCGATGGGGGCACCACGAGTGACTCCAGCACATGTTGAGCCCCTCTGAGTCCTACCTCTTTGTGGGTGAACTAGCACCAAGGCGATCCACCTTGCCGTGTTCTTAGAAGCAGAATCGGTCAGAGAACGCCGAGTCCAGGTAAAGTGTTACCTATAAATGCAGCCACATGCTCAAGACAGTGCTTCCTAAACACACGAGTGTCTGCCTCTGTGTGTGTGCGTGTGTGAGAGAGGGGGAGGGGAGGGGATAGGGGTGTTGGGACACGCACACACAAGCCTGTGTGCTCTTCCCATTTATGCCCCATCGCGTTGATCAAATTGACAAACCAAGGATGGTGGCTGTTTTCCTGAGAGTCCTGAGCTTTGCCCTAAACTTGCTTCCTCTTGTCCTGGAAGCCAGGAAAGGGAGCCATATGGCTTGAGCCTGTTCGCATGCCCTCGGCCATTTGTCTCCAGGCCTCTCCTTCCCACGGGCATGTGGGCGGACATCCAGATTTCAGCCCCGGTGCTCTGGTCTGCATCTCTGTCTTGACTGTTCCTAATTATTGCAGGGAATGCCCTGGCTTGCCTGACCTCGGAGTTTAAGAGCTGCGAGTCTTAATATCAAACCGAGCAGCTTCATTTAAAAGGCAGCCTCATCTGCATCCATAAAAGTCACCCCCCTCAGCCCCCCTCCCAGCCCTTCCTTGCCCCAGCTTTGGGAATGCCTGCTGTCGAGGATTTATGACACGCCCTGGATCTAATCTGCTACACTTTAACTGCTGCGGTTGCACATCTGGCCATAAAAGTAAGGGCCAGCCCAGCACGGGGACAAACACTTTTCTTTCCTAAGTGGTTGCAACACTGATCGCACGATGATAGCCAGGCTGGGGGTGATCAGGCCGCATCTGGGCAGTCATTAAGGCTGCCCAGCTTGGCCAGGTTTCCTCCTTGCCCACACCACCGCTATAAAGATGACTCCCAAATGCTCTGAAGACTGACTGCCATCGGAACAGGTGGGCATGGAGACCCGAACAGATCCAGGGAAGCATACATCGACTGGGGAGTCGCCGCTCTTTTTACAAAAACCCCAACCACGTCCGCAGGGGCTTGCTGGCTAGCTGTCCGCCGCGACAAACCGCGCCCCTGAGAGCGGGCTGCGCGGACACAAGCTGGTTCTTGACCATTTGGGCAAATGGACCACTAGGTGGTTTGGACGGTATCCTTTGGTAGCCCAATTTGGGGGAAGAGAGGGAGCAATAGACTAGACGCGAAATGCACACGGTTCTGATTTTACAAGGCCCCGGACAGCCCATCCTGTGTACGGAATTGGCACCTTTCAGATCGCTCAGAAAAGCCAATGGGACCAAGGTTCAGCAAGTAGTTCAGCCTCCTGGCACCGATCCCGCCCCGGTGCAAGAGACTCTGGAAAACAGCCCAACGCTTCCCTCTGCAACGTCCCCCCCCCCCCACCCACACACCTCTGCCACCCCCTCCTCCGGGGCTGTACTCAGCACGGGGTGGAGCATTAAAATTATCTGCCCGTGGGTTTTACAAGCAGCGAATGCTTTTTACAAACAACACCACAAGGTCCTAGTGTGGCTGGCGGGTAACCTAAGCCTCCTGCAGCAGCGCTGCCCCCACCGCGCCGAGCACGCCCGCTGGGCGGTGGGGTGGGGGGGTGGGCGGGGGACAGCCGGGGCGCCTCTGGCGGGAGGGCTGGCGCAGGGGGAAGCCCCGCGGGATCCGAGAGCGAGTTCTCCAGCGCGCAGGGGGACAGCCCGGAGAGTCCCGGTGCAAAATGCCGTGGGAGAGAGATTAGGGGAGAAAACTCACTGGTGATATTTCGAGAGGGGCTGAGGTGAAGGAGGGGCGACAATGGGAGAAAAATCCACGGGCGGCAACTGAGCCCAGAGGTCCGCAGGGCGCTAGGTGAGGGGGGGGGTAGAGCTGGGGGTACGTTCTCGCGCGTCCTTTCCCGTTCCCCGCCCGAGAAAATGGGGGGGGGGGCAAAGCAGGGTGTCCCCCAGCTCCAGTGGGCGCGCGGCTCGGGCGGGCTGGGGGGCGCGCTCCTCCCCGGGAAGTCCGCGAGCGCGCGATGGGGGCGCACTTACCCTGGGGCCGGCGGTGCGGTGGCCGGGAGCCGGGGACAGCTGCGCCAACACGAGCAGCAAGTGGGGCGTGAGCAGGCGGGCACAGCGCGCAGGCAGCATGGTCGCAGCCGGGCAGGGCAGCGGGCAGGGGTCGGGGGCTCCGCGGGGTGCACACCGCGCCTGCCAGCCAGCTCTCACTCGCGGGCCGCGGAGGCGTCCGGGGAGCAAGCAGCGGTCAGGCGGCGGCCGCGGTCGGTCGGAGGCTGCGAACAAACGACTCGCTCGGAAGCGTCCCGCGAGGGGACCGGAGCGCTAGCGAATGCTCTGCGCGTGGCGCCTGCCGCGCTCGGCGGGACCCGGGCGGCAGCAGGTTGGACAGAGCGCCGGAGCCATGGGAATTCCCGTTAAGAACCCCCGGGAGGGGCGGGGCGGACCCGGCCAGCCTGATTGACGCGCCGACGCGCCCGTAGCAACCGACCTTCCGGCAGGTGAAAGCCAATGGGATGGAGACAAGAGTCGTGGCTCGCGCTCCACCACCACCCCCACCCAGGAGAGAACCCAGCTTGCTCTAGGGGTGTCCCAGGACCACTGAGACTGAAAAGAGCTCCAGCAGCTTCCAGAATGCCCATCCAGCTAAGAATCTATAGGATACCGTTGGCATGGACCACGACCACAGGCCTTGTCGCAACGCCCCAGGGGCGGCCAGGGGAAATGCTCCAGGCAGGTGAAGATGCTGGGACCTAGAGGGCCAAGATCAGCTGGACGTCGGGAGGCGCGTGACCAACCTTGGAAGTGGGGGACACCCCTAATCACTTTTTCCCACGGAAGCTCCCCGGGGGGTGACATGACCTCCTCCGTCCTGCAGAGGCTGCCCTGTCAGACGTTGCAAAGGGACAGGGGAAATCGGGCACAGGATGAGAGGTTCCTGGGGAGGGCCTCTGCGAGTACCGGGTCCAGGTAGGGCCCTCCCCCGTGACCCCCACCTGGGGCCGGTGGTGGCGGCTCTGCAGTGGGAAGGCCTGGGAGCCCTGGGAAAGATAGAGGAGGTGGGGAGAAGCTTCGTGGAGAGGGTAGTCTTTGGGTGCAGAAGATAACTCAATGGAGAAGGAGGTCTCCCCTGGGTGCCCTGACCACTTAGAGACAACAGCCCAGCCAAGGGTGCGGCCAGACTTCGGAGGGCTCTGCCCGGGGCTCTCTCCTCAGCCCACAACAGAGTAACAGCTGCACTCCCCCCAAGAGAACGCGGTTTATCTTTTTATGGAGAGCAGGACCCTTTGGTGTGCGGACCCTTAACACCTGGCAGGGACTGTCACTGTTTAGGGGCCTCCTTTTCCGCCCACCAGATAATACGCAGCCCAGGGTTAACTCCTCCTCTCTGCCCAGGCTGCCTAGGGGCTGTCTGCAAAGGTTAGCTCTGCTCCCTCAGGGATTATACGGATTAGCTTCCCGCCACGATTCTGTCATCAGATTTGCCCACCCTGAAGCCTGTCTGCTGCACCTTCTCCACTGCACCAGGCCTTCCTCCTGAAAATCCAGCCTGAAGGCACCCCTTCTGCTTAGAATGCTTCAGCTCTCCCCTAACCAGAAAGCCCAAACTTCTCCCTGGAGCAATTACACAGTACGTGTGGTTGTCCAAATAAAAATAAACAACCTCTCTCTGAGGTTGTCTATCATTTCCCCTACTGGGAAATTCTGCCAAGGTCGGAGAGACTCCCAGGAGCTGAGGACCTGGGTTCAAACCCTGGGTGCGCCACCTAGTGGTCTGACCTTGAACGTCTGTCTATTAATCGCGGGTCCCCATTTCCCTCTGAAATGAGGGCAAAAATAGGAACGTATTCATGAGTTGTCAGAATTAAGGGAGATGATGGGTGGAAAGCCCAGAGAATAGTTAAGCCAGCTAAAAAATATTACTATTGGACATTTGAAGAGGGTAGGATCAATGCCCCATTTCATTTTCTCCTTCAGAAGAACCCTGGGAAGGAGACATTCATTCCCACTTTGCCTGTGGTCACCGAGTTGTTTCTAGCTCACTGTGACCCAATGGGTCACCAAGCAGAGTTGCTCCCTGGGTTTTTCTTGGCAGTAATCTTTACAGAAGCAGACTGCCCACAACTGTTGGAAGCACCCAGGAATTTATATATATTCCCACTCTGCAGATAAGTGAGTGGATAATCTGAGGTTGTGGCTTGCCTGGCCACATTTGGCTGGTAAGTGGCAGAGGTCAGGTTTTCAGAGTCTAAATAAGTCTTGCTTGGGTCTCCAGCTCCCTCCGGTACACTATTGTCTGTGTGCTAATTGGGAACTTCAAGGCCTATGAGGTAAAGGAGACCTCTGAGCTTCAGGAGAGCAGAGTAGAGACAATAAGTATTAACCCTTCCTGGTAACAGCCCTTGTGATCTGGTAGCCTGGGAACTTGCCCAGCTGGCCTGGTGACACCTGTCCTCACTGTACCATTTGCCACATCGACACCAGTTTCCCTGTGTCCTTTAAGAGCGCATCTGCCAGGATGACAATGTCACTATTGGGCTCGGCAGCCTGGCAGGTTTTTCCTGACTCTATCACCTGACCACGCGCACCGCTCCAAGCTGGCTCACTTCCGTTCTGTGGCTAGAACTATTGAGAAAGCGGTTAGAGCAAGTAAATGCTCGGGATGGTCCCCCCGTATCTGGCAGGAGGACGTGTCCAGGGAAAAGGCATTGCAATTGTGCGTTCCATCCATCATACCGAATGCTGCTTTCCAGCCAGAAAGCTCATTTCCAAGTGGTCACTGGTCCAAAAGTCTGCATTAGTCTGGATTCCAACCAGGCAGCTTAGGCTAACTGCTTTCCAGCTAGTCAACCCGCTACCGTTTTCTTTCCCTCTGGTTGGCCTGCTGTGGGCCAACCAGGGCCATTATTCAAATGATGCATTTTCTGTTCCTGATTCCGCCCCCCCCCCCCTTCCCACTCAAGCCCAGAGAAGGTTAGAAATTCCAGAGAACTCTTTGTCCCAAACAGCGACTCTATGCCAGGCCCAATCTTCCGATCCAAGCAAAAAAGTGGAATCGACAAGTCCCTTCTTTGCCTGGAGGCCAGGCTTGCGGCCTCAAAATAAATTTAGCTCTGTTGGCATCTGGTCTGTCCAGTTTCAGTCATACTTCTGGTCCCCTGAGACTCCTCTCTGCAAGGGGATATTTCAATAGGGTAAAATAATACTTTATATCAAATGTTGAGGTCTGGGGGCCTCAAATATTTAGTACTAGTTTGGAATGCCAGTCCCAAATAAATCTGTTTATGTATAACCCAAGAGAGCCCTGCCTGGTCTTGCAGGCAGGACAGAACCTTTCTGTTCATTTTAACAAGTGTTTGGAGGGACTTAACACTCTGTACCCAGAACAAACTCATTGTGATGGGGGAGGCTTAGAATGTCCACCCTGTCCTCTGAGTGATGACAATCTAACTCAAAGCATGGAGCAGACAGCCACCTGGAGATCATAAACCGAAGCCAAGCTTGCTACCATTGAGTTGATTCTGGCTTTATGGTGAGACTATCTCTCTATATTTCTAAGGGCGTCAGTCTTTACAGTAGCAAATAGCTTCATCTTCATCCCACATGGGTTTGAATGGCCTGCGGTAGAGTTAGCAGCCCAGTGCTTACCCGATGTTGCCACTCATCTAGGAGAAAATCCTGCAGGATATTATAGAGACCCAAAGAGCAGGGGCCACCCTGGACTGAATGGACAGGGAAGGGGTCATGAGGAAAGTAGACCATGATTGGGTTTAAATATGGCATGGAGGCAGGGACTGCCTCTTCTAACTTCACAAGGGGGAGAGAAAAGAATTACTGTTAGTATCTGCCTATCAGGCATGAGTGAGTCATCCTTTTTGCTAATATCCTTTTTTTTTTTTTTGCTCTATCCTTTTTGCTAATCCTAACAATTTTTTACAGAATCAGAACAGCCTCTTCTCAGCAGGTGTCCACAGGCACAATTGGGAGTCTCTTTTTACCTACTGAAGTCAGAAGGGATCAGGTGGGGCCTCTTACACCGCTCTTTCAAGAGGTGAGCTAGGCTTGGTGAGCCATGTCCTGAGCTGAGCACCTGTGAAGCTTCTGGCTGAGTGGAGTGCCTTTGGGTGTTTATTAACAGAGCTAAAAGAGCTGTGCAAACACGTGTGCAGGCAGGGCACAAGCCAAGGGGCCCTGGGCCTGGGTGTGCCTGTGGACACTGCTGAGAAGACGCTGTTCTGAGTCTTTAAAAAATTGAATCCTGAATTATTTCTGATCCTGATTGTCGCTTGTTGCTTCCCCCAACAAACTTCCTAACTGTACTGTCTGTGAGTTATGTGCGGCCATCACTATGACTTATCGAACCCAGTAGAGAGTGCTGTGGGAGGAATTGGTAGTGTTAGGATTAGCAACAAAAAAAAAGACTCAGAAACCCTATGCAAGGTCAGTATGAATCACAATTGACTCAGTGGCAATAGGTTTGGGTTTGGCCATTCTTAAGCAGCTTTTACCTAGTGGTCCAAAATGCCTGTTCCGGTTCTGGCCTGCTTCCTAGTGAGCAGATCAGAAGAAGGGGGAAAGAAGAGTACACCTCCTTTCTTTAAGAACCTCTCTAAGAAGTCACATTTCATTGTATCTCATTGGCTAGAGTTTAGTCACATGACACTATCTAGATGTAAAGAAGGCTGGGAAATATGTCATCTTCATGCTAGGAGATCACAGGTGCCCAGAGTTTATGTGGCCAAGGAAGAATAAAACTTTGGCCACAACTGGGAGCAGTGGCTGTGGTCGTGATCATGCCGAGTTCCAAAGTGTAACAGTGCAGCGGCGTCCAGACGCTCCATGGTGGCTTCCTGCTAGCTCTGCAGGGCCAGTTCCTGTACACTCACAACGGGAATGGTCCGAAGGCCCAGCACTCAGACTCTAGATACCACAAAAATGTACCTCTGTTATTTCTCTGTCTTAGGCACCTCCAAGAGGGAGGAACTGAGAACATACAGGAATGAAGCTCAAGCCATTAGATGCCAAGGGTAACAAAAAAGAACCTCGAAAGAGACAAGCAGCCAATAACCACTGTGAATAATGCACATCCTTATGAAAACACTCTTGGCAATCCAGCTGGTATTCTGCAGTTTCTATTCCTTGCCTTTGTTATTCCACCTATAAGGGAACCTATTTTTTTCCCACCGGGCTACTTCTCTGTGGCCTGGTTTGGAACATAATAATAACAGTGAACTACAGTAAGTGCTTAACAAATGCCAAACACAGACACCTCAGTACACACCCTCCCGTGTCCTGCAGCAGACCTCATCTAACGCCAAGCGGTGGAAGGAGACTCACCATTCTCAGTACAAAGCCGAGTCCTAGGACATCAGACAGCCTCTCTACTCTCCAGTCATTCATCGCCCGGCACGCTCTACTTCCACCTGCTGGGTTTGGTCATTCATACAGTGGCTTCACAGACCACAGAGCTCACTGACCATAACTCACCAGTCTGTGGATTATGAGGACGTAACAGGCTAGTAGAAGAAAAGTAACTCACAATCAGGATCGACATAAACATGAGGGGAGCAACTTACAAGATGAGATGTAGTTTATCTATTAGGACAGCTTTTTCCATTCAAAATAGATCTGAACTTCTAGATGGCAGGCCATTCTCAGGCCTCTGTTGCTGGCTCCTGCTCATGCCTGGGCTTTACCACTGGCCTCCACGTGGGCATGGGCTCTGAATCTGTGTCCTTACGATTCTCTTGGCTCTGCTGCCAAGTGCCCAGAGGTAGCCAACTCTGCCAGCAAGCATCTTTCCCAAAGCACTCAGCTCTCTAGTGCCATGGGCCAGTGCGTTCACTGCAGCCACAGGCTCGGTGGGCCAGAAGTCCACCACAGCCGTCTCAAACCAGCTCAGAATTCTCACCACATAGGCTGCCTAGGCCATGTTGTGGTACCTTGCACTGTCTCATACCATCCTCGGTGACATAGCTTTGTCTTTCTCTTGTGTCTAGGAGGTTCTCAGCACAGGAACTCCCCGTCCAAAAGATGGACGGCATAACTGACCCGTTCCCTTTGACTGCAATGGCGACTCCTAGTGACCCTATAAGACGAGTGGAACTGCCCCTGTGAGTTTTCAAGACTGTAACGCTCTACAGGAGAAAAAAAGTCCCATCTTTCTCCCGAAAAATGGCTGGTGGTTTCGAACTGCTGATCTTTCCACCAGGGCTCAGACCAATGCCCTGAAAGGCTCAAGTTGTCACCTAGTTTAAATTGTGCTTGATCTAACAGAATTATGGATTGTGATAATATCTGTAAGAGCTCCCGATAAAATAAAAATTTAATTGTCACTTTGTTTGCATAATAATTGACCGATCCTGCAAACATCTTATTTGCGTCGTAATCTAACCAATTACCTTCCTAGGGGCCTAGCCTATCCTGTTGGCAAAACCACAAATCCAGTGCCCCAAAGGTCATAAATAAAAAGAACACATGTATGTATGATTATTTTCTCCCACTTTACCAACAAAGAAACTGAGATTTAGGGAAATTACATACTCACATAACCAGATACAATGATAAGAATTAGAATTTGAATCCAATCTGTCTTCGGCTACTATGCGCCCATATAGAGACTCGGTATTATTGTGTAGATAATTGATGCTTAGCCCCCAGATATTAACCTTATCAAGAAGAATCCTTCAATTCTGCATCTACAGTTTTGTCATCATCTTAAATCTGCCATCTCTAAGATTCAAAGATCTGCCATATTTCTTCAGGAATGAAGGTTAACTCCTGTTTACCATGGACCATGGATTTAATTGTACTTTCAAAAAAAAGATAACTTGAAATTCAAACCACTGCACTGGTGAATGTGACCTTCTTTGAGGAAAATGGGGTTTTCTTGGCAGATGTTATCAGTTAAGTAAATGAAGGGATGCTGGAGTTGGGTGGGTCCTGATCCTAATCCTAATCCCATCTGAGGAACATTTTATTAAGCAGAAGGACAGACATGGAAACAGAGACACAAATAGTAGAGGAGGCTGGTATCGTGTAATGACAAAAATAAATTCACCTTTAAGCAACAAAAGATCACCAAGGATCTCTGCAAACACCGGAAAGCAGGAGAGAGGCCGGGAACGTTTCATCTCCAAAACCTTCTGAAAGAATCAACTTGCCCAATCCCCTAGTTGAGACTGCCCTCCTCTAGAACTGTGAGAAAATAAAAGTCTGTTCTTGAAAGTCACCTACTTAAAAGTAATTTGTTATGACAACCCTACGAAAGTAAGGCACTAGTGGCATAAATGTATATAAATTTTCCCCACTCACCTGCTTTCTCTTTCATTAGTCTGCTTTATTGGCCTTTATTATTTATACTGGGGCCTATTAGACAATATCTGCAGGCTCATAGCCAAGGCCATGCTGGGGCTCCAGAAAGAGCATTATTACCACCAGGGTCTCACTCAGACTTGGATTGAAGACCCCATTGCGAGTGTGAGCAACAAAAAAGGTGACTGACCCGAAGGAGCTACAAGCTAGTGGGAAGACAGACATCGGACAACTCATTGCTGATAAATAAGTCACCATTTGTAAATGTTCGCACATATGTGCAGGGTGTTCTAGGAGCATGCTTCAAGGGTGACAAACTTTGGAAGGCCATTGGCAACTTTCCTGAGGAAACAAGGATCACGGTGACGGGAACCTTGAGTGGATGTTCGCTGGACGAAACACCAGAAGACGAGCGTTCTAAGAATAGAAAGCAGCACGTGAAAAGGCCCTGAGGTAGGCGAGGTGGACGAGCACCACACTGGGAGGAGCTTTATCTACCTTGCTTTCCCTGACCTTCAGTTGTTGCTGTTACGTGCCGTCGAGTCCGTTCCAAACCACAGCGACCCTCTGCCCAGCAGAACGAAGCACTGCCCGCCGCTCCTGCGCTGTCCTCACCATGGCTCCTGCGCTGTCCTCACCATGGCTCCTGCGCCCTAGCCCATCAGTGCAGCCACGGTGTCGCTCCCGCTCGCTGAGGGCCTTCCTGTGTGTTGCTGTTCCTTCACGTTACCCAGCGTGACTGCTTCTACAGGGGCTGGTCTCTCCCGACATCAGGTCCGAAGTGTGTAAGATGAAGTCTTGCCATCCTTGCCTCGGAGGAGCAGGCTGATTGTAATTCTCCCCAAACAAATTATTCTTCCTTTCAGTCATCTATAGCACTTTCAATAGTCTTCTCCAGCACCCCAACTCAAATGCATTGATTCTTCTTCAGTCGGTTCTTTTCTTCTATCTTTTTGGCTTCTAATAATATTTTATTGTTAAAATATGTGTATGGGGGGTGTGGCAGGTACATAATCTCTTGTCAGCTGGAGCAAAGGGATAGACTCTTGCCTGTCAATCAGGTCAGAGCAAATCCTGCTTCTGTGTGGGCATGGCCTTCTCCTGAACTCCCTGGAACTCCTCTCTTCCTCCCTGGAAGCGGGACACACACACTCTCTGCTTCACATTCTGTTGACAAGCCACATGGAGCTATGCTGATCCAGCCAGAGCCCTGGAACTGGAGGAGCCATGTGGAGACCCACGCCAGCACTGAGATGCTTCCACCACCACTGGATCCACAAGACATTCTACCCACTGGCCTGTGATCTTCCTGCATCCAATGTCATTGCATGTGTTGCATGAGTCTGAAGAGAAATTTATGGAATAATATCGGACTTGTGGATTTTATACGGACTTGCCTGGTATGTTTTCTCAATATACAATTACTCTTTCATATAAAGCTTTTTCTTATACTCATATGAGTGTCTATGAATTTGTTTCTTTAGTCAACCTGGATTGATACAAAAGGGGTTTCAAAAAGCTCCTGGACAAATAGAATTAAAAGGTAATGGAATTTTCCCACAGATTATTTGAAGCCTCCTCTTTTAAAAAAATTAATAATTTTATTTTATAAAAGTAATAATTTTATTTTTACAGCTCTTATAACAATCCATACATCAATTGTATCAAGCACATTTGTACATATATTGCAATCATCATTTTCAAAACATTTTCTTTCTGTTTGAGCCCTTAGTATCAGCTCCTCTTTTTTTCCTCCCTCCCCCACCCTCCCGCCCTCATGACCCCTTGATAAATTATAAATTATTATTATTTTCCTATCTTACACCACCCACTGTCTCCCTTCACCTATGTCTCTGTTGTTTGTCCCCCTCAGGGAGGGTTATACATCAATCATCATGATCAGTTCCCCCTATCTCCCTTTCTCCCTGGTCTGCCTTTTGCAGTATCCAACTTTCAATGCATATGAGGCAATGGGAAATACCATGGCTTGGGTCTGGCACACACTAAAGAGGACGTCTCCCACAGCAGGTTCACCCAATCCAACACATCTTTTGATCTCTTGACTGTTGTTTCCATAAGCATTGATTGTGGATCCAAGTAAAACAAACGTCTTACATGGAAGCAAGTTGTCATCCTTGACAACTTCCACCTTTTCTCTTTGGATCATGATTGGTCCAGTTGTGAAGATTTTGGTGTTCTGTACCTTGAGTTTCAATCCATACTGAAGGCTGTAAGCCTTGATCTGCATCAGCAAGGGCTTCAAGTCCTCCTCGCTTTCAGCGAGCAAAGTTGTGTCATCTGCAGATCACGGGTTGTTAATAAGCCTTCCTCTAATCCTGATGCTTCTCTGATGATTTGCTCAGCATACGGAATGAACAAGTATGGTGAGAAGATACAACCTGGATGCACACGTTTCCTGATTTTAAACCATGAGGCGTTCACTTGTTCTGTTCACACACCTGCCTCTTGATTCATGTACAAGATCCTCAGGAGCACAATGAACTGCTCTAGAATTCCCATTCTTCTCAAAGTTATTCATGGTTTATTATGGTCTCCACAGTCAAATGCCTTTGCATAGTCAGTAAAACACAAGTAAACATCTTTCTGGTATTCTCTGCTTGGAGCTAAGCTCCATCTGACATCAGCAATGGTATCCTTTGTTCCGTGTCCTCTTCTGAATCTGGTCTGACCTACTGGCAGCTCCTTGTCAATGTGTTGCTACAATTGTTAGATGTTCTTCAGCAAAATTTTACTTGCATGTGATATCAATGATATTGTTCTATAATTTGAGCATTCTGTTGGGTCACCTTTCTTTGGAATGAGCAAAATATGAGTCTCTTCCAATTATTGACCAAGTATCTGTCTTCCAAATTTCCTGACATATCCTCCAATTCTCCTTCAGTAGCTCACGAAAAACATGGGCTACACCCATTTACCATCAGGGTGTAATGAACATATTTTATGTTTTTACATTTTTTTAGTCATTCTATAAATAATTTACACAAGTAAGAACAAAAAGTAGTGTATTCTTTATCTGTGTCCTTATGTAACAAATGACTCCCAAAATGTAGCTGTTTGAAAAACAAATGTATATTATGTCTTAGTTTCTGCTTGTGAGAACTGGGTGACTCTTATGAGACGGCAGTCAGGGTCCACTTCAGCGGCATGCAACCTGTGCAACTGAGAAGTACCACAGGTGTGGCTAATGCCCTGCTCTGTCCTCTAGGGAGTCCCTGCATGGAGCAAACAGGTCATGCTCTCGGCTGCTAATGGAGAGGTTGGAAGTTGTACTTCCCCAGAGGCATCTGGGGAGAAAGACCTGACAGTGTACTTCCAAAATATCAGCCATTGACAACAACAAAAGGATAAAAAGTGGACAAATGACTTGAATAGACATTTTACCAAAGAAGGCATACAAATAACCACCAAACACATGAAAAGATGCTCAGCATCACTAGCCATAAAACAGATGCAAATCAAAGCCACAACGACATCCAATTTCACGCCTGCTACAGTGGTTAACCACAGAGAAAGTTGAGGCTGTGTTAGTCTGGGTAGACTAGAGAAAAAAATTCATAGGCAACTCATATGCTTATAACAAAGAACTTTATATATAAGAGCAATTGAATATGAGAAAGTATCCCAGCCCAGTCCAGATCAAGTCCAAAATTCCGATATAACCCACATGTCTGATACCAAGTTATAAAGTCCTCTTCAGACTCATGCAATACATGCAATGGCGCCATATGCAGGAACAGCACAGACCTCTGGGTAGAAAGTCTTGTGGATCCAATGGTGATGTCAGCATCTCAGTGCTGGCGTGCGTCTCCACATGGCTCCTCCAGCTCCAAGGCTCTGGCTCCATCAGTCTAGCTCCATCTGTCTTGTCAGCAGGAATCTCTCTCAGACAGAGGCTCCGTGCTGCCTCCAGCGAGCTATTTAGCTCCTTAGCGCCTCCAAATGAGGTCATCAAGCAGCGACCTGGATTGACAGGCCAAATTCCACCCCTTCACTCTGATAGTCTCAAGTTGGCACCAGATTATGTAACTCCCACATGGCCTATGTAAAAATTTACAGCCTCAGAAGATAGTTCTACTCTTAACTTGTAGGGTCGGAATCAACTTAATGTCATGAGTTTGGTTTGGATGGCTAAGGTGAGGATGGCTAAGATGCAAATTTTAAAAAGAAGAAGACCACCTGTTGGCTAGGACATGGGAAATTTTAAACCCTTCCACATGGCTGGTGAAAACGCAGTGGTACAGCCAGTGTGCTAAACAGTGCAATGGTTCCTAAAACACACACCCTAAAAATAGAATGACAATATGCCCCAGCAATTCCACTCCTGGCTATATACTTGGAAGCGTTACACACACAGCCTCGGAGACTAGCACACGAACGTGCAGCGGACCACTACTCACAGTCCCCAAAAGGTGGAACCCCCAAAAGCCCATCAACAGGTGAACGGATAAACACAAAGCGGTACCTACCTACAATGGAATACTAACCATACTGCAATGTATCGGATGGAGATCAAAGCCATTCTGGTTGTGGGTGGGTGCTATCAACTAAGTTACAACTCATAGCAACCCTGTGCACAAGAGAACGAAACACTGCTCGGTCCTGTGCCATCCTCACAACCGTTGCTAAGGTTGAGCCCATTGTGGCCCCATGGAGTCAATCCAGCTTGTCCAGAGCCTTCCTTTTTCTCATTGCCCCTCCGCTGTACTACGCATCATGTCCATCTCCAGGGATTGGGCTCTCTTGATAACACGTCCAAAGTACGTGAGACAAGGCCTCATCATCCTTGCCTCTAAAGAGAATTCTGGTTGTACTTCTTCCAAGACAGATCTGTTGTTGTTTTTTTCTGGCGCCCAAGGACTTTCAGTATTCTGTACCAGCATCATAGTTCAAGTGCATCGACTTTCCCCAGTTCTCCTTATTCCATGTCCAACTTTCACGTGCATATGAGGCCATTGAAAATACCACGGCTTGGGTCAGGTGCACCGTTGCCCTTGCTTTACCTGTTGGTTCAGTTGTGAGGATTTGAGTCTTCATTACATTGAATTGTAACCCATATTGAAAGCTGTAATCGTTGGTCTGCACCAGCAAGGGCTTCAAGTTCTCCACACTTTCAGCAAGCAAGGTTGTGTCAAGAAGCCTTCCTCCAATCCTGACGCCGCATTCTTCTTCATACAAGCCAGCTTCTCTGATTTGCTCAAGTAACTGACAGTGTTTTGAATCTGTCTGGGTGGTTCTTGGTGGCTAATTTCTTTGAAATGGACTACCTAGTCTTTCTTCTAAGAACTTAGTCTGTTCTTAGTCTAGAACAGTGGTTCTCAATCTGTGGGTCGCGACCCCTTTGGCGGATCGAACAACTCTTCCCAGGGGTCGCCTGATTCATACCAGTAGCAAAATGACAGTGATGAAGTAGCAACTAAAATAATGTTATGGTTGGGGGTCACCACCACATGAGGAACTGTCTGAAGGGGTCGTAGCATGAGGAAGGTGAAGAACCGCTGGTCTAGACGCTTTGCTGAAACCTGTTCACTCTGGGTGACCCTGCTGGTATTTGAGAGACCAGTGACATGGCTTCCAGCATCCCAGCAACACATGGTCCAGTACAATGTGACAAACTGATAGGCAGACAAGTGATGGGTGAAGACATTAGGTAGAGTAAACTAAGTAACCATAAAAAGGACAAATCTTATGTGACCTTTCTTAGATAAAAAATGCCCCCAAAGCCCAAATGGATAGAGAACAAGGTTTACGAATGATTACCGAGTGGGCTTGGGAAGCCTGCGGTGATGGAAGGATCACCCGGATTGAGGGTAACATTCACGGCTGATTTTGGTACTTCCTGTCAATAAGTTATCTGGCTGTAAAAAGTTTAGCTGCCAAAAGTTAAGTGAGCCCTACAGATATACGTCATTTAATGTTCTTGTTACATTCAGCGAAAGAGGACATTGTGTGATCTGAACGGCCTCGTAAAGCCCTATGGGCACCCATTTCTGGTTGTCCTGGTCCCACAACAGCCTGCTGGTGGCACTGCTGGTCGAGACTGCAGGAACCAGCAGTAGCAGCTGAATGGCAGGTGCTAGAGCAGAGGGAGAGGAAGGAGCAGAGCATTCCCAGCCCGAGCACTGTTCTACCCACCTGCCCAGGTAGCAAGAGCCACCTGGACTCCTCAGCCCCCACTGCCACCACCTGCCTACCGGGCCAAGCATGAAAGCCCAAGTCCAAAGTCATGTCTTCTAACTGAGCTTCCGAGCTGCAGCATGACTTCGAGGTCTTCAAAAGCTTAACCTACATAGCACCCTCTGCCATCAAGCTGATCCCCACTCAGCTCAGAGATGGGATGGAGTAAAACTGCTCCTACACTGACAGCCTCACCAGCGGGGCTGGTGGCTTGGGACACTAACAGCCAACGTGTCACCTACTGCCCCACACGTCTCCTTTTAAAACATTAGGGGGAAAGACGAAAAGAGGAAATCTGCTTTCCCTTTCGAAGCAAAATAAAAACCTGATGGGACCTCAGACACATTGAGATCAAACGTTGCCTAGATAAACATTAAGCAACCTGTAACCATATAGCGGTTCATCGGAACCCGGTCGTTATTTTTTTGTTGAGTTCGGCAAACAGGTTTTTCAAATAGCACTTGTCATCAGGATTCTGTCTCAGGTGGGTGGTTAGGTAGTCACCCAATGTGGGAATCACACATTTACATTCCTCACTCTTTTTTAACATCTATCTGCACAACAGCGGTGTTCTGATAGCATGTTGAAATTACAAACTACCTTTCCGTATGTCATTTCGTGTGTGTGTGTGTGTGTGTGTGTGTGTGTGTGTGTGTGTGTTTAAAGGTCATTCAGGCAGCGAACCAATTGTTAAATTATTTGAATCCTACCACTGGCCTTTACATGCATTTTGGGGATGTTCCCGATTCTAGAATCATCTGATATCTACACATCTGAACAGAGAAGTAACTTCAGGCACAGGGGATGGAATGGGATTCTGCACTTTGCAAATGTATTCATACACAGTTGAAGGTTTTATCAGTAACAAACTCTCGAACATGGAAATTCGCTTGAGGGGGCTCACCTGTCAATGCTTGAGGAAGGGCAGAGAGCCATCCATCCCCAAAGCTGTGGGTTCCCCTGGTTTCTGAGAGAGGAAGAGGCAGGTAACCAAGACCCATATCCATTAAAGAGGGATCCCGGTGGTAAAGACCAAATTGTCAGCCTGTGCCCTGAGCACCCATCTTCTCCCCACAGGCCCCAGTGTCCAGGCTGCAGGGCCCATTCTGAGATGGCTCTGAAAGCAGAGACCTAAAGAGGGTTTTGTCGCTATAAAACCCAACACAATTCTCCGGCCTCTTCTTACATGGATTCAAAGCTGGAGACATTCTGTTTTGCTTTGAGAAGTGCCAGGTTCCCCCTGCCCCCCAGCCCCCTCCTTTCCTCCTCACTATTTCCAGCTGCTGAGGCTCAGCCCTGTGAAAGACCACACACCAGTAGGCCCAGCGGTGCAGAGGCCTGGCTGAGATTAAGCCCTGGTGGGCAGGAAGCCCTGGGGCCCCCTGCTGGAGAAGGGGCAGCTCAGGGAGTCCCCCAGGAAGCAGGGGAACTGAGCAGGGAAAGAGAGCTCAAGGAGAGGAGCCCTCCCTCCAGCTGAGCCTGGCCCTTGTCTGTGGTCAATTCTGCAGTGGGAGTGAGGGAGAATCAAAGGGGAGGGAGCAGTCCACCCCTTTGGTTGTGATGATCTATGCTTCCCCTACCACATTAAATAATAATGTTTTCATCAAAGTTATTTATCACACAGTAAACTTTATTTGAGGGGAAATCCAGAAAGTTAAAAATAAAAATGTATAAACAACAACAATAAAGATCTCAGAAAGGCCTGGTATCTTGGGTTTCCAGCCCAGCTTCATCCACAGCCTGGCCAACTTTGCCGGGCCTCAGCGTGGTCTTCTTTCCCATCGGGGAGGGTCTGGCGGCCAGGTGAGGTGTGCGGCTGTGTGTCTTTCTTTCATACCACTCCGCACTCTCGGAAATGAGCCTCCATGCTTGTTTACTTGCTTATCACTCGCCTGCCTGCACTAGAATCTTCAGGTCTGAAGGCCGGAGGGCAAAGCCAGAATTCGAACTTGCAGTCTAGAGCACTTTGAGGCGCACAGTCTCCCGTTCTCCAGTGTTGGGTGGGCTGGCTGGCGCAGGCATCAAGGCGAGCCTCCACCGCATATCCTTGATCAGTTGGATAGCGTACAGAGCTTTGCTGATGCAGACGGGAGTGCCGAAGGGGAGAGCCAGGCTCCCACCTGGCCCATGTTCCCCTCCCTGTGACTCATCTTTGGGTCAGACAGGATCTGTTTGAGCGCTTGAAGTTCCTCCGCAATTATTCCCACACCCTGCTTGGAAGCAAATGGAGGCTAAATGTAGGGACTTGGGCTTCCATGTCTTATTTTCCTTCCCCTTGGCCTGGGGAGCCCAGTGACCTCATCAGCAATGTGGGGGAGAATCTGGGGAGTCCTTCCTGACTGCAGCAGGAGCCTTGAAGGAAATCCTCTTTCTAGCCCCACCAGCCAAGCATCCTACCCTCCCCTGCAGTTAGGACTGCCCTGGGTGAAAAGAAATGCCATCAAAGCAGAAGGCACGGGAGGGAAGGAGTTCGGGCTCCTGGTGGACCCCAGAAGAACAGGCCAATCAATGGTCCTCTAGCAAGTCTGGCCTGGAGAAGACCAGAGGCCTTTCTATCTCCACATCAGGGCCATTTGGTGCTTTCCCCACTCCCCTCCTCTCCCCTACCAGCCCCCTCTCTCCTATCCTCCCATCCCCCAACACTGTAATTAAAAATCCATGTTAAAAGCTTCCCATGTGACCTGATTTTCAACACTTTAATTGGATTAATAGAAGCAGGGAGTGTAGTGAGCCCACAGCCCTTCCTCTCTGGGGTCTCCCTCCCACTCTTCTCCTGGGTCCACCTCCAGACACAGTGCCCTCTTTTTGCCCCTTCCCTCCGGCTCTTCTCCTTGCCTCGATTTCTTCCTGCTCAACCCCAGCAGCCTCTTCTTCCATGTTCCTAGTGATTTCTGGTCTCCAGGAAAAATATTCTTTCTTCCCCAATTAAAGGAAGAGCAGTCTGTTTCTTAAATATTCCATTCCAGATAAATGGAATATTTCTAAAGAAATTCCATCTTATTTGATTCTAGAATGTGCATTCGCTACCAAAAGATTTGCAACCGAATAGTTCTAAGCGTGGTTAATAGACAGGAATTAAATCTGCCATGTTCTTCACCAACAGCACACCCACATCCCCAGTGTGTGCACAATGCGATCATGGGCGGAAATGAAAACATTATGTTTAAGCGTTCTGGTAGGGGCACCCATGCATATGTTACACATGCCTTGTTAGATTTCCAGGAGTAAATTTCCGCCTCCTCCAATAGTCTGCATATGTTCCTCCTGATCATATTTGTGTAATAAATGTGTAGTGGTCAAGAAGTCATGAGAGCGTTTTGGTAGGACCTTAGCAATCGGAAAATGAACAAGAGAAACTGAGTATTTACTCTGGAGCAACTTGCCAGCAGGTCTAGGAGAAGTGGAGCGCCTTGTAGCCCACCTGGTGGAGGGCTGCTCTTGGGACTGCCCCGGCCTGTGCACGAGCTGATCCTGCCGCAGGTGGGAGCTGCTGCACACCTTCATGCAGGCCCGTGGTGCTGGCCCCACGTGAAACTGGGTGGCAAGAGGGTATGAGTGCAGGTGCATGCTGCCCCAATCCCCAGGATCCCCAGGACCCGTCAGGCCCATCTCTTCCAAACACAGGAATCTCCACCTCATGGAGACTATAGCTGTCACATCCACCCTGCAGTATCCACGCAGGCAGGAGACTCCCATAGTCCAAGCGCCATCACTGTATTAATAGCCACAAGATGAAGACTTTATATTAAATCCATTGGACAGGAAAAAAACCGAAATGGAAGCTAGTAACACAATAAGAAAGCCTATTTGGAATAGCATGCTGATGAATGTGGTGGTTACAAAGCCATTTGCATGAAATATATAGTGATTAGCATGTTGCTCAATGCATTTGAACTGTGGTATCGGCAAAGACTAGTGAATCTACCAGAAGAATGAAGACATGGCTTTTAGAAGCAATACAATCAGAACGCTGTTCCGAAGCGAGACTTGGCTCTCTTCATTTGAGTACATTATCAGGTAAAACCAGTCAATAGAAAAAGACATTGCGGCTGGGCAAGTGGGGGGTGGGTGAAAATGAGGGAAGCCTCGATGAGAGACTGGCACAGTCCAAAGCAATGGATTCAGGAATAACAAAAGCCACGGAGCCCCTGCAGGACAGGGCAACATGCGTGCTGTTGCCCATAGGCCAAGGGGCCGCTGTAGCATGACGTTTGAGTATGCAGCTGTAATGGAAAGTTTACAAGTTTGAACCCCTGAGCCACTCAGCAGGAGAAAGGAAGTATCTAAGGGCATGATTATTGAAAAATGCAGCTTAGAATATTCAGTGTCATGGGGTTGGTATGAGTCAGAATCGAGTCAAAACTGACTTGATGGTGCCTAACTACAACCTATTGATTTTTGGTATGTAAAAATTGCTACTCCAATCCCTCTTTCTGAGGCAACTGACATTTCCCAGACATAATCTGGGCTGTAAAGCAAATGGTCAGCCAAGAAGAAGATCCTCATAGAGATGGATTGACTTGGTGGCTACAACCAGGTAATGGGCTGGCCCAGGACTAGTAGCATCTCGTTCTGCTACCTATGGGGTTGTGATGAATTGGAGCACTGACCAAGAACCCCCATCAGAGCTGTGACAGCACCACAGACACAGCTAAAATACATAGAGAAAAGAATAAACAAGCTCTCTGAGCTCTTTCTGTCATGCACCGTAAATGGATTGGGACTGGGATATGCCATCTTCTTAACAACAACAAAATTCTGGGCAATTAAAAGCCTCTGAAAGGACATTCAGCGATCGGAGTTCTGATGCCTGCTCCACACATGAGGACTAGCTCCCAGTGAGAATTTGGTCACATGGTCTAATTTATCTGCCCACAAGTACATCACCTGTACAACTGTCTTAATTAGAGGACTCCAAAATGTTTTTATTGCAGCCTTTATTAGTAAAAATTGTGTAGTGCCTTCACCCGCTCTTTATAGATGTGCGTGTATGTGTCTTGGGCCAGTAAGTGGCACAATAAATGGTAATGCACTTGGCTATTACCCAAAAGGCTCGTGATTGAGCCCAAGGAAGTGGTACCGTGGAAGGTCTGGGATCATGGAAGAAAGGCCTGGTGATCTACATCCATAAGATTACAGACATTTCGGAATTGCTGAAACCCAGGTGGGGACTGAGCATGATATTGGGACAGTAGGAAAGTCAAGGGAAATAGAGGAAAGAGCTGGGAGGCAAAGGGCATTTATAGAGGTCTAGATAAAGACATGTTCATATGCAAATATGTTTACATATGAGGATGGGGAAATAGATCTATGTGCCTAAATTTATAGGTTTAGTATTAAGGTAGCAGAAGGACATTGGGCCTCCACTCAAGTACTCCCTCAATGCAAGAATGCTTTCTTCTATTAAAGTGGCATTCTATGATGCTCACCTTCCCGATATAACTGCTGAAGACAAAGTGGGTGAATAAGCAAATGTGGTGAAGAAAGCTGATGGTGCCCGGCTATCAAAAGACATAGTGTCAAAAAAAAAAAAAGATATAGCATCTGGGGTCTTAAAAGCTTGAGGTAAACAAGCGCCCATCTAGCTCAGAAGCAACAAAGCCCACATGGAAGACAACACCAGCCTGTGTGATCACAAGGTGCTGAAGGGATCATTTATCAGGCATCAAAGAACAAAAAATTCACATCATTGAGTGCACACCTCCATGATACGATCGCTGAAGACAAATGGGTGCATAAGGCATCATCAGAACAAAAAAATCTTACTGTAGAGAATGAGGGGGGAAGTGCAGAGTGGAGATCCAAACCCCATTTGTTGGCCACTGGAGATCCCCTTGCAGAGGGGTCTAGGGGAGGAGATGAGTCAGTCAGGGTGCGATGTAGCAACGATGAAAAATACAACTTTCCTCGAGTTCCTAAATGCTTCCTCCCGCTTCCTCCCGCCCCGCCTCCCCCCTCCCCCGCCCCCCACTATCATGATCAGAATTCTCCCTTGAAAGTCTGGCTGGACCAGAGAATGTACTCTGGTACAGATAGGAACTGGAAACACAGGGAATCCAGGGTGAATGATCCCTCCAGGACCAATGGTGTGAGTGGCGATACTGAGAGGGTACAGCGAGAGTGGGTTGGAAGGAGGTTCTACATGTGACCTCCTCCCTGGGGGACGGACAACAGAAAAGTGGGTGAAGGGAGACGTCAGACAGGGCAAGATATGACAAAATGATAATTTATAAATTATCAAGGGCTCATGAGGGAGGGGGAGTGGGGAGGGAGGGGAAAAATGAGGACCTGATGCCAGGAGCTTAAGTGGAGAGCAAATGTTTTGAGAATGATGAGGGCAATGAATGTACAAATGTGCTTTACACAATTGATGTATGTATGGATTGTGATAAGAGTTGTATAAGGCCCTAATAAAATAATTTTTAAAATTGGAAACAGAAATCCCAGATGACTAAGCAATTCCATCACTTGGTATATATCTTAGAGCAATAAGAGCGATGACATAAATAGATATATGATGGGGCACCCCCCAAAAAATACAGAATTTTTTCAAAGCGATATATCTAAATTTTTTACAAAACAACCTTATCACCTTCACTGTACGCTCCAATACACTTAATACATTTGTCAAATCTGCAATTCCAGTCTTGGAGACATTTTTCAGACTCGTCTCTTTGGGTGGCTGACAGCACCTCCCTCTCCTTTTTTCTTCCCCTCTTCTACAGTCATCAAAATCACTGTCCTTTCGTGTCCCTCTTCATTCAAGGAAACAAAAAGAAGTTTCACGGAGCGAGGTCAGGTGTGTAAGGTGCATGGGGCAGAAGAGGCATGCTGGTTTTTGCCCCAAAGTGGCACACTGAGATGGCTGAGTGAGCAGGTGCATTGTCGTGGTGGCAAAACCAGTCTCCTGTCTGCCACAAATCAGGCCCTTTTGGTCACACACTGTTATACTGTCTTTTTAGAACCTCTAAATGGAAGGTTTGATTAACAGTCCAACCTGGTGGACTCCAAATGAACTACAAGTCAACATTTTCATCCATTCAGAAGTTGACAGATGTCCAGAACGAAGTTTATCATCAATCAACTTTTCACCTTTTTTGAAATGAGAAAAACACTCGTACACTTGAGTTTTCCCCATAGCGCTGTCCTTATAACCTGTGTTCAACACCTCTACTGGTTCTGCAGCATTTTCTCCAAGCAGGAAACAAAATTTCACAGCCGCATGCTGTTCTCTTAAATTGGCCATCACAAAAAAAATGAGATTCAAGTGAAACTACTTTTACAAAAAAATTCACTGTGACCAGAGAGAACCTTCCCAGGAGACACCACTGGGTGCACTAACTCAGAGTGAGTTGCTCAATGCTCCCCTAGCAGGGGAAATGCATACTCCAAAAGCTCCGCTCCCCTCAGCACAATTCCGGATGGGGGGGTGGGTACCCCCTCGTATGTACACCCATATTCATCACAGCACTATTAATAATACCAAAAGGATGGACGTAACTTAAATGCCCATTAGTGGAAGACGGATCAGTAAACTGTGGTACATACATACCACAGGATACTCAAAACCCAAAACCAACCTCACTGCCGTCCTGTTGGTGCTGACACAGAGTGAGCTCATGCAACACAGTGGAACGGCCCCTGTGAGCGGCTGAGACTGTAACTCTTTACGGGAGCAGACAGCCTCATCGCTTCCCCACAACAGGATGCTGGGCAGTGTTAAAGAACAGTGATTAACCTGTGAAACACCATTTAACACAGATGAACCTGGAAGGACGACTACTGTATGAAGTCACTATTATAAACTGTCAAGAAAAGATTTTCACAGGAAGGGTAAAATTATTTGGTGGTTACTAGGGATGAGAGAGGAAAGAAAGGTAAATCAATAACTAGAGGGAGATACTTATTAACTTGGGTGGAGGAGGCAAAAATAAAGAGAAAGGTCAGCAAAAAAATTACGGGGATTTCAATCAATGGCTTGACACAAAAGTTGTTTGCCTTGTTGGCTAGAAACGGATTTGCTCTGTAAACCTTCCTCCAATACACAAGAAAAAAAAAGATTACAGCCATGAAAACCCCCATGGAGGGGCTGCACGCTGATATGCACGGGGGTCACATGAGTTGAAATCAGCTTGATGGCAATCTGTTTCTTTTTATAGGCAAATTTGTTTACAACGTATCACCAGAAACGATACAGTGTACCTGAATTATCCAAAAATTTTTAAAGATAACATAACATGAAATAAATGATATTTTCAAGGCGCGATGTTATTTCAGGGCTCCGTCAGAGGAAACGTGCTGCGCATCCACTTAGAGACAGTCTTGTCCGTCGTAGGTCCTCTTCCGCGCAGCCTTCAGGATAATTTCCATTTGTCTCTGTCGCTGCTTTCCCACCGGATCCTGCTGGCTGCACAGAGGAGCTCGGGAAATAAAGGGGAGGCGCATCTGCTCAACCATTTTCTTTCTTCGTTTTCACAGGAAGGCTTAACATTGTTTTTCATGTCCAGGCTCTGTTTTGGCTGCACGTTTCCTTGGTGAGCAGTGGCATTGCTGTTCGTAGGTGGCGGTCAAGTCAGCTCCAACTTACATCTTCAAAGGCCACTCTTTGGTTTCTTAAAATCATTTTATTGGGGGCTCGTACAATTCTTATCACAATCCATCCATCCATTGTGTCAAGCACATTTGTACATTTGTTGCCTTCATCATTCACAAAACATTTGCTTTCTACTTGAGCCTTTGGTATTAGTTCTTCATTTTTCCCCTCCCTCCCCACCCCTCCTCCCTCAAGAACCCTTGATAATTTATAAATTATTATTATTTTGACATGTCTTACACTGTCCAGTGTCTCCCTTCACCCACTTTTCTGTTGTCCGTCTCCCAGGGAGGGGGTTATATGTAGATCCTAGTAATTGGTTTTCCCCTTTCTTCCCCACCTTCCCC
This sequence comes from Tenrec ecaudatus, assembly GCF_050624435.1. Lineage (NCBI taxonomy): Eukaryota > Metazoa > Chordata > Mammalia > Afrosoricida > Tenrecidae > Tenrec > Tenrec ecaudatus. Next base: position 34,649,573 of record NC_134543.1, read on the forward strand.
TTCCCCTCCTGGTATCACTACTCTCATTATTGGTCCTGAGGGGTTTGGCTGTCCTGGATTCCCTGTGTTTCCAGTTCCTATCTGTACCAATGTACAAGCTCTGGTCTAGCCAGATTTGTAAGGTAGAATTGGGATCATGACAGTGGTGGGGAGGAAGCACTTAGGAACTAGAGGAAAATTGCATATTTCATCAGTGCTATTCTGCACCCTGACTGGCTCGTCTCCTCCCCGCGACCCTTCTGTAAGGGGATATCCAGTTGCCTGCAGATGGGCTTTGGTTCTCCTCTCCACACTCCACTTCATTCACATTTTGATGCCAACAGCCACTCTTAATCACTGTTCTCAAAACCGCAAGTTGGAAAGCAGAAGATAGAACAACTTGCTTGCAATGCCTCTATCATGAAGTAACAACAAGTAAAGACATGAAGCAACAAGTATTTAGGGGCAGGCGTTCAGAAAGCATCTGCCAGGGCAGCAGTCGGAAACCACCAGCCGCTCCTTGGAGAAAGATGGGCTTTCTACTCCCGTAAAGAATTACAGTCTTGAGGAAATCTAAAGGGGCAGTTCTACTCTGTCCTGTAGGGTTGCTATGAGTTGGCATCAACTCAATGGCAGTGAGTGTGGTTTTTTGTTTGACACAGCTATGGAAAGGCCTCTGGTGCCACTGTCAGGTAAGCATCGGACCTGACAACATTGGCGGTTCGAATCCACAGCCAGCTCCACAGCAGCAAGGTGAGGCTATGTGCTTCCATAAAGATGTATAGCCTCAGAAACCTTAACCTGATACACATATACAGACACACAGAGAGCTATGAATACAAGATTGAATAAAAGAAATAAGTCTCTGCTATTTAAAAATACAGCTGGATCTGACTGAGTTATCGAAGGATATGATCTCTGTATTAACTCCCAGTAAAAAGGTTTTGAAATAAATAAATAATCATGCACAGTGTAATAAGGGGAGATGGACAACAAATTACTCGATTTCTATGTTCAGGGGGCAGTAAACACCAAAGGAAAAACAATGCGGGCAAGGGTGGCAGAGAATGATGGGGAGAGGAAGTCAAGGAAGAGCACTCTGATGAGGTGGCACCTGAGCAGACTGAGAGGTGACGAAGGTGGAGCTGCACAGATGGCTGAGAAAAGAGCGTTGGACCAGCGGGAACCACAAACATAGGTGAGCCAGCGGAGAGCAGGCCCAGCACACCGGAGGGCTAGTACGGAGGCCGATTTTGCCTGGGAGTTTCAGGTTCTCTAACCTGCTTTCCTCTTGGTTAGCTTGCAGGACATCCTCCTTTCGCAGCTAGCAAATCAGAGGCCTCCGTCGAGAAAGTGAGTCCCCCCACTGGTGTCACAGGAAAAGGACGTTTTTTAAAGGAACTAACTTTTGTGGCATTTACTTGCATGGGCTTACTTGTTGTTAGGTGTCACGGGAGTTGGTTCCAACTCAAAGTGACCCTGTGGACGACAGACCTAAACACTGCCCGGTCCTGGGCCGCCCTCCCAATTGCGGCTGGGTTTGAGTCCATTGTTGCAGCCACTGTGTCAGTGCACCTTGCCTTCCCCCTTTTGAGACTAACGTAGCATGATTTAAAAAGCCAGACCAAGCCTGTTGCATTTGAGTTGATAGCAACTCACAGCGACCCCATTGGATAGAGAAGAACTACCCCTTCGGATTCCAAAGGCGGCCATCAGTGCAGCATTGTTACAGCGTCCTCCACTTGAGTGACTGGTAGGTTCCAAACGACCTGTCAGCAGGCAAGAACTTCGCCGCTGGGACACCAGGGCTCTTACTTGTCATCCTAAAGGCTCTGAAAAGTAGACTTCATAAAGTCCTGGGTCTGCTGACTTCCACACCTACGCTGTCGGAGTGGAAGAATTGCTGCCCTTGAATGTTGGTGTTGACGGAGCTGACTGAAACGACTGTAGACTGCTACAAGAACAGACAAATCGGTCTTGGAAGAATGACAGCCAAAACGTTCCCTAGAAGCAAGGACAGCAAGACTTTGGATAAGGGCCCTTTGCTTGGGAAAGGAGAGGGTCCACGGAGGGAGGCGAGGAAGAGCCGGACGGATCCACACGGCTGAGCACAATCATTGTGAGGGTAGCGCCGGGGCCAGGCGGTGTTCGGTGCTGGGCACTGGGTGCCCGTGAGCTGTGACTGCTCCAGCCGCGCTTAACACGTCGTGCTTTCCTTCGGTGGAGGCCCAGGCCCTGGCTCCGAAGGAATTTCTCCTTTGCTGACGCCGAGAAAAGGAAAGCAAAGCCCGAGTCTCTGGTCTGCAGCCAACTGTGCTTGCCAGCTGGGGCTCAGTCTCTCTCCCCATGCCCTCCACCCAGTTCTGTGAGGTCATCCTGGCAGACAGATGTCAAGCTCTTGCCCCACCGACTGAAGCAGAGTGAAGGAGGTAACTAAGATCTGCTGGAATGGAATTTGAGAGACTCCACAGGGTGGGCCAAGCCATTGGAAGAATCCAAGATTTGGGGGAATTCTGGCAAAGGTCTAGCAAGTTCTCATTTGATCCAAACAATAAGCCCATCACACCCCCTGCCTCCACGGGGAATTAAACTAAGTCAAGTCCAGTTGCCAGGAACCAGCCGCTTGAGTTTTCCTGTGGTGGGGATGTAGCTTCTACAGTCACCCAGGGGATCTGCAGGCCCAGGGACAGCCAGCAGAGCCAGCATGAGTCCGGTTGGGGGGCTTTCAGCCCTGATTCCAAAATGGGTCTGTGGCCCACCACTCCTCCCCATCCCCAACACCTCCGCGGGGTGACTGGAGCACAGCCAGGGAGGAGCGGCAGAGGGGCCGAGTGTTCACGCAGCTGAGAGCCGCCGCCCCCAACCCCAAGGCCTGCTCGTTCAGTGTCAACAAATATGCAACCAATTAATGTAATTACAGAGTTATTTATGGTGCCCAGCAAAGTGCAGCTGGATCCTAAAAGAGGGCGGGGGGGACCTCAGTTTGGGGTATGTGGTTTTGTTGGGTGGGTGCCCCCCGCCCCCCTTTCTTTCAGATGTTTCAGACAACTTGTGGTATCCATGTGTCTGGTGGTCACGGCCCCTTCCAGGCTGCTTGCAGGTGTTCCTGCCCGCGGGGAGGAGCGGGAAGGGGGGCGCGAGGGGAAAAGCTAAAGGTCTTCAGGTTTCAAACTGTGAGCCTGACATGGAAGACCTTTTGCGAGGCTCCCCGGTCGGACTGCACCCCTCTCTTAACCCTTTCCCACTGGCCCTTTCCATAAGAACCACCACCAAAAACTGCCGATGAGACCTTTCCCCCTTAGCTCTGTTGTGTGATTGTTTGGAATGACAGCTGTGTTGCCATTCAGCGTCCCACACAAGACAGGTTTTAATTAGAGTTATTGAGGGGGTTGAATTGGTGCAACTAGGGACAGCATTAATGGGGTCTCCATGTGTGCTTTTGAACATTTTGGCCCAATTTTTTGTCTCAAGGTGGGAGGGGGGTCGTAGCTAATGAAGGTGGAGACTGAACATTATCTCAGCAAAGGGGGACGAGGGCAACCCACCCCAGGACGGGGAGACGGCGGGCAAAGAAAAGAGAGCTGTTGCCAGCGGTGGAAACACATAACACGAATGTAAGTTGCACACACTCATTTTCATACCGCCCCTTGTTTAAAGCAGTCCCTGAAGAAAGGCGGTGGACCACCAAATCAGAAGTATCACTGGCTCATGGGGAACGGAGAGATGGGCGTGCTGACCCCCACTAACGTAAACTGAGGGAGGGGCGGTGTTCATATCCTAGGAGACTTCAAAACATTTGTAGGAAAATGAAATAAAAAGATCATAGAATTCCCATGAACTTTTTGAAGTTCCCTTGTGGGTGATTTCACATTTGCCTAAGCTCTCGCTAGGAGCCCTGGTGGTGCAGCGGTCATGCGCTGAGCTGCTCACCTCAACGTCAGCCGTTTGAAAGCACCAGCCACTCTGAGGGAGAAAGACAAGGCTTTCTACTCCCATGACGAGTTACAAGCTCGGAAACCCACAAGGGCAGTTGGACTCCATCCTGTGGCATCACTGTGACTCCGAATAGATTTGATGGCAGTGAGGGGCTTTCTTTGTCTTGTGGAGATCTTCATAAGGCGCTCTGGTTGCTTAATGGTTTCCTGCCAGGACAAGATGGAAACCTGCTAGACCCCTGCCTGACTTCGGTGTGCACATGACCTTCTTCTCACAGGTGCCTTTTGTAAATATCCTTTCCAGTAAATGTCAGCATGGTATTTGAGCAGTGGAAAGGACAGAATTAGAAACACAAATATGATCAAGCCGTTGGTAGAAATAAGCGAGAAAGTAACTGTGCTGAAACAGGCTTTGCGCTTGACTTTGTGATGCCCTGAGGAGCTTTGGAGGGGGCGTCCTGGCAGTGCAGTGGCTGAGCTTTCCACTATTAACCCAAAGGTCAGCAGTTTGAACCCACCACTTACTCCGTGGGAGAAAGCTGTAACGGCTGGCTTCCATAAAGCTTAGAGATAGTTTTGAAAACCATATGGGGCCAGTTCTACTCTGTCCTGTAGGGTCACCATGAGGTGGAATCCACTCCACTGCAAAGGCTTTGAGGATTGGGAGCAGTTCTGGGGCCTGGGGAGCAGGACCATTTAGTGACCTAAAGTGGCAGCAGGCCAGAGTAGGGTGAAGAGGTGGGGCTGACAATGGTGTGGACACAATGGTACCCCCTCTCTTCCCAACGAAATATGTGTTGGGATCCCAATACCTGCCACCTGTAGATATCACCCTGTTTGGAAATAGGGTTTTCTCTGTTGTGTTAATGGGGCCGTGTCAGTGCTAGGGGTGTCCCAACCCTGAGCAGTTGGGTTTTTTTAATTGGGGGCTCATACACAATCTTATCACAATCCATACATCCATCAATTGTGTCAAGCACATATGTATATTCATTGCCCTCATCGTTCTCAAAACATTTGCTCTCCACTTAAGCCCTTGGTGTCAGTTGTAAGTTATGTGGAGCAGCATCAATACAGAGATAACCAAGCACAAAGGCAGGTGTACCTGCAAGCCCAGGAGCTCCCAAGGGTGCCTGCTGCTGGCAGACAAAGAAGCCCTGGAGGCACGACGGCTAAATGCTCACCCACTAACCGGACCTTTGGTGACTCAAGCCCACCAGGCACTCCGTGTCCTGGCAATTGTCGGCCATAAAGATTGCAGCCTAGAGACGCTATGGGGCAGGAGAAAGAGGAGGATGAGATGGGTGGGCAGCCGGGCCGACACAGAACAGTGGTTGTGAGGCTGGCACAGCACCAGGCAGTGTTTGATTCTGCTGACACAGGGCAGCGGGGCTGGAACTGGCTCGACAGCGCCTCACGACAACAATGTGAGTTGGAATTGACTGGACAATAAACAACAGCAGTTAAAACCGACAAGGACCTCTCTCTAGAGCCCCACCCTGGTTGGGGACTTGTAGCCTCCGGGTGGCATAGTTGTTACCCATTCGAGTACTAACCGCAAGGTCAAGTTCAAAACCACCAGCTGCTCCAAGGGAGAAAGACAGCGCTTTCTACTCCTATAAGGAGTTACAGCCTCAAAAACTCACAGCGGGGCAGTTCTACCCTGTCCTATAGGGTCTTTATGAGTTAGCATCAACTCCATGGCAGTGAGTTGAGGCTCCCGAACGGTGAGAAAACAAATTACTGCTCTTTAAAGCTCACTTATGGTATTTCTGTGGCAGTTGGACAATTTTGTGTCATTCAGGGGGGTGGGCAAATTTATAAGAGATTACCTGGGAACTGCTCCCGCTCTTGCCCTTGCCCTTCATCCTTGCTGGGACCGTGCATCTATGGAACCCACCAGACCCTGAGAGCTGCTGGGGCCTCCCTTGTTTCCACCGACCTCGGATCCACGCGACTCTGCACCCACCAGCCGGTGGTCTTTGGCCTGCAGTGTCATTGGCCTGCAGCTACGAGAGTTCTGGAGAGGACCTGGCTAACATCAGCGCTGTGGACTTGGCTGAACTGGGCCGGGGAGTCTTTCTAATGGAAAGTTGCTTCTTGATATAAAGTTCTTCCTCGTACATAGATGAGTGACCCTGTTTTGCTTCTCGAGACAAACTGGCCTAACATCATTTCTGTTTCAATGGGACTAGGAAAGTGAAACAAACCCTCTTCCCAGCGCCGAGAGCCAGCCGTGGGCCTGGCTTCCTGCAAGAAGGTCCTGCCCCTACTTATGTCCCATAATGGCCCAGGCTCCATTTGGCATGGATGACATCATCTCTCTCCAGGCTGGCTTTGCCGGCTGCTCTTCCTAATGTTTTAGCTCTGCCAGTAGCCAAGGCTGCTCTTGATATTGAGCATAATGGCATGTGGAGGAGGGCTGGCTCACCCTGTGAGGAATGCTCCTGGCATAGGGAAAGGGCAGAGCAGCTGAAAGGACTTGGGGGCTGGGGAGGCACTCCTGATCCCATGGGACCCGAGAAATGTGGACAAACAAAATGCCCAATTCCAAATGTCTCCACCAGTCCACAGACCCTCTGGTGCTAGCATCCAGAGATTTGATCTTGTGTGAGCCAGCCAGTGTTTCTGCTGCTGCACCCTTAAAAGGGCTGACCTTGTAAGAAAAGAACCCCAGCTGGCTAGTCAAACTGATTTCCCCAAAAAGATGACCATGAAACCCAAGACCAAACCAGCATGCTAGGATTGCTTTAGAACAGGGGCCCCCAGCCTATGCACAAATGTGCTTAGTACAATTGACGTAGGGGTTGTATAAGAGCTGTAAGAGCCCCCAATAAAAATGATTTATAAAAAAGAATTCGGGCCCTCCAGGGGCAAGGTTGCCCCCCTCAGACATTTCACAATGTTTAGAGATGCCTATGAGTCCGTGGGCGGTGCAAGTGGTTACAAAGTCCAGCTCACCCAGGGGCGCCTCAGAAGAAAGACCTGGCAATATTGTCTGAAAAATCTGTCCTTTTTGTCCCCCAGGAGCACAGCTGAACTGTGATGTACATGGTGGCCAGGAGTCAGAATTAACCCAGGGCGACTGCTTTGTCCTGGCTTAGAGACACTTTGGGTTTGTCACAGCTGGCAGGGCCGAGGCTGGAGGCCTGGGAAACTGCTAAGCGGCCTGCACCACACCAGCCAGACCCTCTTCACAAAGAGCAGCGTGGTGCTGAGGTTGCCTACGTAACGTCAGATCTGGGTTCACCTTCCCGTCATGGCAGCCCCATAGCGCAGGGTAGAACTGCCCCTATGGGTTTCTGAGCCTAACTCTTCACGGGGATAGAAAGCTTCATCTTTCCCCTGAGGAGTCACTGGTGGTCTCGAACTGTTGACCTTGCAGGTAGCAGCCCAACGCATAACCACTAGGCCACCCCGCTACCATTTCCCAGCTGTGTGATCTTTATCAAGTCCACACACTTACCAAGGGTTGGTGTTCCCCTCTGAAAGGCGGAGATGGTCAATAGTTTGTCCTCAGAGAAAGCCCCTTCTTTGGAAGGAGTTCATGAAAACACTTTCTTCTCCCACCTTCTTGTATTGTAATGTCTTAACCATGTTCTGTGGTGGACCCCCCCCCCCCCCAGGGCGGTAACCCTTCAAACAAAAGCAAGATTAAAAAATAAATAAATAAACCCACTGTCCTCAAGTCGATTCCAATTCTACTTCGGTTCCTGAGAGGGAATCTTTGTGGAAGCAGGAGCCCCATCTTTATCCTGCAGAGCAGCTGGTGGGTTGGAAACTTCCCACCTTGCGGGGAGCAGACCAATGCTTCACCACCGCTCCATCAGGCTCTTTCTGTGGCCCGTGACGCCTTCACACCTGGAACTGGGCCGACCCGGGCTATCACCTTCCAGCTAAACAAGAGTGAACAGTACGGCCAGAGAGGAAAGTCCCTCCTCAGTGCAATCTGCCATAGGACCAAAGGGGCATCATTTGCCAAAAAGAAAACTCCAGGGCAGGAAGGGGCACCAAATGGAAACTGAGGACCCTGGAAGCCTGCGGGAAGAGAACTATTTACACGGTGGGCATCGCAACCAGGGTATCCAAACAAGATGTGTCTCAACCTGAACCCCAAACCAAAGTGCTCTGCACACTTTCACCCCGGCCACACGAGTTTAATTTGTTCTGAAGAAAATACTCTAGACCAGCGGTTCTCAACCTGTGGTCGCCACCCGATTCATCACAGTAGCAAAATGACAGTGATGAAGTAGCAACGAAAATAATTTTATAGTTGGGGGATCACCACCACATGAGGAGCTGTATTAAAGGGTGCGGCATGAGGAAGGTTGAGATCACTGCCCTTGACTATCTTTATCTGCGTCACGGAAAGAGTACAGCATTCGGGCAATCACAAATAATAATTAGAAAAACGATTTACTCTCCTAGATATGCCAGCCCTGAACTTATTTTTCACAGTCCGGCCTTCCCCTGCGAGGACAGACACCCCTGGGCTGGCCGCAGTCCCCTCGGACACCTTACCATGCACAGGCTTCTGCTGTGCCCGGGAGGCCGCTGGAGGCCAACGGCCAGCTGCTCTGAGGTCCCCAGCTGCGCCCCCAGAGGCCGGCCCCCGGAGGGGGGGCCTGGCCTCATTTCCTGTGGAAGTGGACTTGAGGGGCTTGGCCTTTTCTTTTGAACCGTGCAGCAGCCAAGTGTCAATTAGCCAAGCCCTGAAAAATGAGGGCGCACAGCGCTCTCCCGGGGGAGGGAGGGCAGGGCCGTCCGGAGCCCAGCCTGGCCCGGGGTGGCGGGCCCCAGTTCGTTCCCCTATTGTGCCTCCAACGGTGGGGGGGGGGGGGCGTTTGATTGAAAAGGGCTGAGTGCGTCTAATGCAGTTATCCGTGTCAGGCTCGGTGGCGGCCACGGGCTGGGGGCGAGGCACACAGCTGCCGACGCCCCCCCCACGCTGGCCACAAAGGAGCGCGCTGTGGAGAAGGGGCTCCCCCTTTGAATGGTTCATCTGGTTTCTATTTCGGGAAGGTCCCCACCCCACCTTCAATCATCCCCTCCTCTCCCCGCCTCACTTTGCTCTAGATGTGCCCCTTGGGGAGAGAACCTCTCGTTCCCCCCCACCCCACGGGGCTGCCCCCCTCGCGTGTGTTGGGGTGTGCCCGTCCCCCCACACCTGTCCCTCTTCCTCACGATGCAGGGCAGGCTCGTAACCGCCTGGCTTCCAGGACAGCCTGTGCCTGGTCCGCAGGCCTGGGCCTCAGTTTACCCATCTCTGAAACTTCACGGTGGACTGGATGCCATCCTGACGCCCTCCACCTGGTTTGTAAAACACACGTGGCAAATGCATGCTAAGGAATGTTCAAACGAGTTCAACTTCCTATCTTAGAGAGGGCGGACCTCGTTGTCGCAGAATATTTTCTTATGAACCACTTCCCGCAGTCTGATAGAAGTTGTATCTTGGGCAAAGTTATCATTTTTAATTAGGACCGTGAAACATCGTGATTTTATCTAACCAGAACAGTGTGCTATGTTGACAGCATTTGAAAATGGGATATGTTTTTAAACTTTTGTTTTTAATCATTTATTAAATTGTGGTAACTATATCGATAACAAAACAGTTTACACCTCCACAGGAAAATGTAGTATTTCTACAGGCTGTCCAGTGCACCCTACCGTGGAGTTAGACCGTCATTGATTTAACTGGTTTCCCTGTTGTAGGACGTTTGCATTGTTTCCTGCATGTTGGCTTGACTGGCCCTTGTGTTTTGTTTTGTTCAAGATTACACATTACAAGCTGGTTTTAAAAATAATAATAATACAATCCTTCGGTGACTTCTGAAGTTGACTACTGGGCCTAACACCCAAAGAGGTTTCCTCTGGCCCACCATAAATCAGAGGCCCAAAGCAGCCACTTCCACTTCTTCTTAGGGCTGCTGTGGAGGGGAAAGGTCATCCTGCACCCCCTCCTCCCCCGCCTGACACCTCCTGGCACCTGCAAGTTGGAAATTCCGATTGGAATCATGGGCCCTGTAAATTATGGCCTTGGACAAGCTCCATAAGCCTCGGCGCCATCCACGGCACAATGAAGATACAACCCTGGGGCCTCCAGGGGCTGCTGTGAGCGCTAATGAAAGATCGGCCGAAAAGGCCAGTTTTTCTTCTAGTTGAATTTCAGGCCATATGGGAAGGGGGCGGAACACACCCTGTGGACTGACTCCACCAGGGTGTCCCCTGGGCAAGCTCCCTCCCCTCTATGTCCTGCTTTCTCCACCTGTAAAATGGGGAGCTGTGAGAATGAACTGAAGTACATAAAACACTGCTGTTGATACAATCAAAGTACCTAAGACACAAAACCCGGTGACACCCAAATATGTATAAGAAAGAATTTTCTATCAAAAAAGTAGTCCAACTCAAGTCCACGGGTCTGCTGCGACCCAGCGCTCTCCTCAGAATCACCCAACTGAACGCAGGAAGGCCAAGTGGGATGCTGGGAGGTCACAGGTCAGTGGGTGCAGAGTCACGTGGACCCAAGCTTCCCAGGAACACGGCAGGGTGCCACAGCTCCCAGAGTCTACCAGCCACAGGGGCTGCCAACCCCAGAGCCAGTGCTCATGGCAGGGAATAGGGCACAAGAGAGTGAGGGACAGGCTCAGCATCCCTCTCTTTTAAAAGGCCACACCCCCATGGACACATCAGGCTGGGACCTGATTGAGATGCTGGACTCCACTCCCACCTCCACACCAGCACCATTAAGTTGACATGACATCTATCCATCACAAGGTCTGAGAGCCCTGGTGGCTCAGTGGGGTACTTCTTGGACTGCTAACTGCAAGGTTGGGAGTTTGGACGCACCAATGATGCCATAGGAGAAAGACTGAGGCTATCTGCTCCCATCAAAATGTACAGTCTCAAAAAGAAATCATAACTTATAAATTATCAAGAGTTCATTTGGGAGCGAGTTGGGGGGAATGAGCTGATACCAAGGGCTCAAGTACAAAGAAAATGTTTTGAAAATGATGATGGCAACATATGTACAAAGGTACTTGACACAACGGATGGATGGATGGATTGTGATAAGAGCTGTAAGAGCCCCCCAGTAAAATTATTTATTGGGGGGGGCAATGTACAGTCTTGGAAACTCTAGGGAGTTCTCTTCGGCCATACAGTCACTAAGAATCAGAACTGATTCAGCAGCAGTGGATTCGGTTTGGGCCTTGGGGCACGTGCTAGGTGCCTGATATATTTGGCTATCATTGTCTGTGCCCCTGCCCAGCTATGAGGGGCAAAGTCAATCTGCTCCAGGAGCTATTTTTCTCTTTTGTTCCCCAAGACAAGGCCCTTCAAATTCCTTATCGGCGTACTCTGCCTCTCACCCTCCAGTACACCCCACATGAAGAATCCCATGGCCTCAAAAAGTTGGACAAGGAGGAGCCGCTAAGCTCCAGCACAAAGCTCAAGACCCAGAGAACTCTTCACAGAGCACCACACTCACCCACACCCACCCACACTCCCAGCCTCTGCTCCTGGACCTGGCATGTCTGCTGGAGCAGAAAAGAGGGGCGGGGGAAGGAGGACACTGCCTGACTTTCTCTCCCACCTGCCTTCTCAGGACATTGTGCTCATTTATCCAGAGATGTGTACCATCAGTGACATGGACCGTGATGCCCATGGACTAAGTACCCGCTGGATTTTAGCCCCAACTCCCATAAGCTGTTAGAATGCCATCTAGGGACGACCAGCCTCACTGTGTGGCCAAGTGTGGGAACCGAGTTCAAAACAGCCAAACAACCAGCCCCAAATGATGGAGAAGAATTTGGACCTGAGAGAGTCTGACCACAAGGCCCTGCTCTTCCTAGCATCACATGGTCCAGGTTCCTGTTCTTGGTGGAGCTAGAATCACCTCCCGGGAGTAGATGTCCTAGGAACCTAAAAGTGGGAGGGAATTTGAAGTAGGGTTGCCCGTGTTTGTCAAGACAAATTACAGGTGTCTAATTAACTTTGAATTTCAAGTAAACAATGAACTATTTTTATCCATTTACTTTTTATCATTTTATTGTGGGTGCTCTTACAAATCTTCTGACAATCCATCATTCAATTGTATGAAGCACACTTGTATATATGTTGCCATCAACATTTTCAAAATATTTTCTTTCTACTCGAGCCCTTGATATCAGCTCCTCTCTTTTCCCCTCCCTCCCCCGCCCTGCCACCCTCGTGAATCCTTGATCAAGTGTATATTCTTGTTTTTCTTTTGTGTCTTACACTGTCCATTGTCTCCCTTCACCCACATTTCTGTTATTTGTTCCCCTGGGGGGTGGGCTATATATCCAACCTTGTGATGGGTTCCCCCTCAATGAACCATTTTTTAAAACAGCAGCATGCCCCTCGCAATATGCAGGACACACACTAAAATATTATTCATTGCTTATTTGAAATTGAAAGTGAATGGGTCATGCGTGTTCTAAATGATAGCCCTAATTTGGGAGCTTCCTTCTTATTCTTCAGCAGCAGGTCAGCAGAGGAGAGGCTTAGTCTCCTCCTCTGGACCAGGGCAGAATGAAGAGCTGCCACTTACTCCCCCCTCAGCTCTGAGGACACGCTGGGCCACTCTGCCCCTTTCACAGCTCCAAGTTTTCCGTGACTTGTCGAAGATCACAGACTGGAACTGGAAACACACAAAGCCCCGCCCAGTGACCTGATTTTCCTGATACCGTGTAGTGCCCATGAGAGTGGCCACCACTCTCCATGGGAGGATCTAGCAAAACAAACAAACACTGTCCTAGAAAATCCAGGAGAGGTGAATCTATGGAGACAGTAACTGGAGCAATGACATAGTGGGGATCTGGGAGGGGCTGTTGGAAGGAAATGAGGACTGAGTAATACGAGAGGAAAGAAAATGTTCTAGAACTGAGTGTAGTGGTGAGTATACAACTCTTTTAAAACATGACTGAACTATGGAAGTGTGTAATATGTGAATTGGGAAGCGGGGAGGAAGGGGGAAAAAAGAGGACCTGATGCCAGGGGCTTAAGTGGAGAGCAAATGCTTTGAAAATGATGAGGGCAATGAATGTATAAGAGTGCTTTACACAATAGATTTATGTATGGATTGTGATAAGAGCTGTATGAGCCCCTAATAAAACGTTTTTAAAAATCTAATAAAAACAACTAAAAAACCTCACTGCCATCAAATCAATTCTGACTCAAAACAACCCTATAGGGCCAGGTAAAACTGCCCCTGTGACTTTCCAAGACTGTCACTGTTTTACAGGAGTAGAAAGCCCTGGCTGTCTCCCATAGAACGGCTGATGGTTTTGAACTTCCCACCTTGTGGATCACAGCCCAACTCATAACCACTATACCATAACCAACTCACAACCACTATACCACCAGGGCACCTCAAATGTTCAATACATCATGCAATATCAAGACTCTACTTCTAAGACTGTGTTTAATATTTGTTAGGAATCTTTCGTTTACAAGTGGCAGTGGTCCTGGCTTAAGGCTAAGAGTGATTTGCTAACACAGCGACTGGAAGACCCCAGGGAGCACAATGATGGGGGTGGGGGGAACACAGGAAACACAGGGGGTGGGGTGGGGAACATCAAAGGAACACAGGAAGTCAATGTAAGTGCTCCCAATGGCCAGAGCTGGAGCAATTTGAGTAGCAAAACAGGTGAAGCTGATTCGATTATAAGCCGAGGTGTGACATAAATATCAGTGAGCCCACGCTGATATTTTAGAAAGTAAGAAGGCAGGCAGTGATGAATGAATGGAGAAGTGCATGAGAAGAGAAAAAAGAGCTCCAAATAATTTATGTAGATACCCTGCCTTCAAGAAACAGGAACACTCAAGGGTGGGCTGGGAATCGTGGCTTCCTTCCTTCCAAAGACGGCAGCATGAGAAAGGGGACAAACAGAGTAACTTTCCAGGTGGAGAACCCCGACACCACCCCTGAACCCACTAACTAAGGTGAAAAAAATAGTGGTAAGTGATCCTCCTGATCCGATATGGCAAGAATGGCACTTGACCTCTGTGAACCTCCTCACCAACCAAACCCTCAACCGTCAATGAATTCTGATCACAAGGAGCCTACAGGACAGAGTAGAACTGTTCCTTCAAGCGTCCAAGCCTGTAAGTCTTATGCTAGCAAATGACCTTATTGCTCTCTCTGGAGCAGTTGGTAGGTTGGAACAGTCCATCTTGAGGTTCACATCCAATGCCCAGTCTAATCATGAGCGGGGGGGGAGGGGGGAGGAATCAGGAAAATCCCAGGTAAAAGACATTCTACAAAATACCTGACTGGAAGTCCTTAAAAATACCATGGAAATGAAAAACAAGCCTGACAAACTGTCAAAGCCAAAGAGAATCTGATGGAGACAGGACAACCTAATACATTGTGGTGTCCTGGTTGAGAACCTGGACCAGAAAAGGGCATTAGGGAAACCTGAGTGAAACCTGGTCTTTATTTGATAATTTATGACTCACTAGATCTGCTCAGGTTAGCACTCAGCCGAAAAGGAACAGCTGCTGCTATCCCACAATTCCCAGCGAGTCTCTCTGTGTCTCACTGCTTCAAGTGAGTCACATGCACAGTCGCTGGGAATAGAGGAACCAGAGCCCATGTGGCCCACACCTATCGAATACTTCGTCTCTTAATCGGGAGAGAGATGCTCACATCATGAAACCGGAGCTATTACCTGAAGCAAATGAATAGATGGCTAATGGCCCCAAACTATCAACCCTCGATGCCTGTGGGAAACAGGACTGGAGACATCCGGATGTGGGCAGGATCCCACAAACGCTCTTTTCAACATTACTGTAAAATGTCCCTATATAAAATTATCTCATTATTCTTTCTTCGATATCCCTATTACTCAAAATAATTCATGGGAAAAAATGTACGGCCAATAAATGGATTTCAACACATAGCAATCCTGCAGAACAGGGAAGAACTTCCCTGTGACTTTCTGAGACTGTAACCTTTTTTTACAGGAGTAGAAAGCCCTGTCTTTCTCCTGTGGAGCGGTTGGTAGTTTTGAACTACTGCCCTTGTAATTTGCAGCCCAATGTGTAACCACCACGCCACCAGAGCTCTACTCCACGTCAACCCACCAATGTTTTTTAAAAAATATATTCAAGAAATCCCTCTACTGTCCATCTTAGAATCACCTATCAGTCTAACCTCATCCAAAGCAAATGAGAAAGAAGGAAACCTAAGACCAGAGAAGAGATGCGTCTGTAAGATGATCAGTCTGTAGCTGTGGTTCTCAGCCTTCCTCATGCTGCCGCCCCTGAATACAGTCCCTCATGTTGTGGTGACCCCCAAGCATAAAATTACTTTTGTTGCTACTTCATCACTGTCATTTTGCTACTGTTATGAATCGGGTGACCCCTGTGAAAGGGTTGGTCGATGCCCAAAGGGGTCGCGACCCACAGGTTGAGAACCACTGGTCTAGAGCATCCATACCCTCATCACTCTGGAGATCAGAACTGGATGGTGCTCATTTATGACTAATGACTGTTCTGGATCAGGGCCACCACAGATAGAGCCTGATAGAAATTGAGAAAGTCTGAGACAGAACTCAATTTTTTAAAAGTCCAAACTTACTGGACCAATTGAGACCAGAGGACTCCCAAAACCTATCATTCTGCGTCCATAACTATTGATCGGAAACTACCCCATAATTGGCTAATAAAATAAAGAATATTACTAATGAATATTGCCTACCTTTGAAAGATCATCTATCTGCAACCAAATGGCCAAAGATGAAGTAAGTGTCTGGGGGAAAGGGAACCCCAGATTATTGAAAGTGAAATATCCAGGAGATAAGTAGCAAAATTCCAAACTCACTGCCAGCAAGTCGATTCCAACTCATGGTGGCCCTACAGGGCAGAGTGGAACCACGCCGGTAGTTTTCTGAGACTGTAACTCTTTATGAAAGTAGAAAGCCTCATCTTTCCCCCCACAGAGCATCTGGTAGGTTTGAACTACTGACCTTTCAGTTTGGTTTGCAGCCCAACATGAAACCCGCTATGACACTAGGATTCCTAGGAGAGAATTGACGAGAATATTAAAATGTTTTGAAAAGCGTGACCAGTGGCCCTGCTGCCGCGTTCCGACCTGCGCGCACATCCGCTCGCGGGGGCCTGCGGGAGCGGCGACTGGGAGGGCCGCCGCTGGCGTGGGCCAAGTCACGGGGAGCTGGGCGTTGCCGGAAATGGACAGCCGGATACCTTATGATGACTACCCGGTGGTTTTCCTGCCTGCCTATGAGAATCCGCCAGCGTGGATCCCTCCTCATGAGAGGGTATACCACCCAGACTACAACAATGAGCTGACCCAGTTCTTGCCTCGAATTATCACATTGAAGAAGCCTCCTGGAGCTCAGCTGGGATTTAACATCCGAGGAGGAAAGGCATCCCAGCTAGGCATCTTCATCTCCAAGGTGATTCCTGACTCTGATGCACATCGAGCAGGACTTCAGGAAGGAGACCAAGTCTTAGCTGTGAATGATGTGGATTTCCAAGACATTGAACACAGCAAGGCTGTTGAGATCCTGAAAACAGCCCGTGAGATAAGCATGCGTGTACGCTTCTTTCCCTACAATTATCATCGCCAAAAAGAGAGGACTGTGCACTAGAGTTGCAACTCACAACCTTCCATGTAGAATCTACCTGGACAAGCTGACTAGGCCCCAAGGAAACTCAACTCTCAGCCCTTTCTAGCAGAGTGGAGTCAGAGGTTAGGGAAAGCCAACAGCATTACCCAAATTAGTGACTTAGTTTTCTAGGTAAGCTTCATTCTCTGGAAGAGAAAGGTTGGTGTTTTTAAAAATAACCTAGCGCATGTGGAACCCTGATAAAAAATAAACCCTGGCATTTATTGAATACCATGTGCTAGGCACTTAAACCCAACCCAGCAGTTCAATGAGAGTGTAGAAATGAGTAGAAAAAATAATCCTGGATGTCTTCCATTTAATCTATTATCTCATCCTTGTACTATTTCTTGCACTATACACTTCAGACTCCAGCGGGATCCTGATTTTCCTCTTTCTTATAGTCTCCCAAAAAAGAAGTAAAATAAATGCTGAGGAAACAACAAAAAAAAAAAGCGTGACCAGTATCTGTGAACACTTTGTAAGGCCCTTGTGAAATGGAAATCTAATTTGCTGCATAAGTTTCCTCAAAAAGCACAATAAAATACGATTTAAAAAGAAATCTGTTCTCTTATACAAGCCTAGTCCACAGAGCTAAATCATCTCCAGAGGAAGAGTGGTGTGTTAGGCGAGGTAGACTACAAAAACAAAGCCTGAGACATTCATACATGCGTAAGAGAGAGCTTTATATCAAAGAGCAATTGTACACTGAGAAAACACCCCAGGCCAGTCCACATCGAGTCCATAAGTCCGATATTGGCCCATATGTCCGATACTAGTCCATAAATTCCTCTTCAAACTCATGTTGCCACTCACAATGATATCGAATGCGGGGAGATCACAGACTGGTGGGTGAAAACTCTTGTGGATCCAACGGCAGTGGAAGAATCACAGGCTGTCTCAGCAGGCCTCCACTGCGTGGCTCGCTCAGGTCTCAGCAGAGCTCCACATGGCTTCTCCATAAGAAGTTGAAGGTAGAGAGAGAATGTGGCCCACCTCCAGGGAGAAAGGAAAGAAGTTCCCAGAATCCTCATGAGAAGGCCGTCCCACGAGGAGGCATCATCAGGCTGTGACCTGACTGACAGGCCAGACTCCACCCCTTCACTCTTAATATCCTCAAGTTGACATGAGATTATATACCTACCACAAGTAGGAATACTGAATTGACTGCCCTGGCTGCTTTGTAGGGCCTCATATTGAGAGTCCAAGAAAGTGATTTGACAGCCTACATAAGTCTACTGGAGCAGAAAACCCAGAAGACTACTCAAACCAAGAAAGGCTGAGGAAGCGTAATTCTCATCATAGTAATTAGCTTTGCTTACTATGAGCCAGATACACTCCTAAGTGCATGCATGCATTGACTGATCCTCGTGGTAGTGCTAGACCAATAAGCAGTTGCCACCAAGGGGTTTATAAATAGGCTGTCCTCTTTGGCGGAATTAGCCTCTGGAAGCCTTGTGAACAGCCTCAAACATTGTCAGATACGGATGACCTAACGAAGAAAAGTAGAACCGGGTCAGAGATAGTGCTGGAAGATGAGGCCCTCGGTCAGAAGGCCTCCAAATGTGACTCAAAATAGAGACCAGCATATGAAAAGGATGGAGTGAACCCCGGGGGCGTAACGCCTTCAGGCCCTTCACTGGCTGATGGGGCACGACTCAAAATAAGGAGAAACAGCGGCACACGACGTCAACCCATTGGGACTTAGAAGGTACAGCGCACGGATCTAGGGCATTTGGAGTCGTCAAAAAGGGAATGGAACACACAAAGCTCCATCTCCTATGTACGCACGAGCTGCAATGGACTGGGCCTGGCCACCCTGAATCAGAAAGTCCTGTGGTCTGCTGGGCTAGGAAGCACACAATCGAGAGGAACAGCCTAGCACTCATTACCATACAGCACATTTCGAGATCAATCTTGGAGCACTATACTGTCTGTGACAGTGTTTTATCTACATTCAAGGAAATCCCATTATCCAAATGTAGGCACAAACCCCCAAAGCTAGTGATGCAGAAATTAAAGACTTCTACCAACATCTTCAGTCTGAAATTGAGCAAACATGCCATCAAGATGCATGCATAAAAAAAAATTTTTTTAAGATGCATGCATAATTATTGGCAATTGAGATGCAAATGTTAGCAACAAAGAGGAAGGCACAATAGTTCAGAAATATGGTCTTGGTGATAGAGGTAAAGCTAGAGATTGCGTGGTAGGATTTTACAAGACCAATGACTTCTTCATAGGAATACCGGTCTTGAACAACATAATAGGTGACTATACACAGGGACTTCTCCAGACACAATACCCAGAAATCGAATCCACTCCTTCCGGGAGTAGGGATGATAGGGAAGCTCAGCATCAACAGCTAATCCAAGTCCGGCTGACGTCAATTGTTCGAACACAGTTCAGAAAAACTAAAGCAAGTCCACCAGAACCAAATTGCAACTTTGAGTATGTCCCAACCAAACTCAAAGAAGAGACTTCATACATGAAGCATTACTGACAGAAGACCTGATGAGCAGGGGGATGACATCAAGAATATCATACATGAAGAAAGTAAAAGATCATTTTTTAAATCATTTTATTGGGGACTCATACAATTCTTATTATAATCCATATATCCATCCATTGTGTCAAGAACATATGTACATTTGTTGCCATCATCATTCTCAAAACATTTGCCTTCTACTTGAGCCCTTAATATCTGCTGCTCATTTTCCCCCTCCCCCTACCTCATGAACCCTTCATCATTCATATATTATTATTATTTTGTCTTATATTGCACTGTCTGACGTCTCCCACTGCCCTCTTCTCTGCTGTCCCTCCCCCAGGGAGGAGGCTATACATAGATTCAAGTAATCAGTTCCCCCTCTCTACCCTGCATTCTCTTCATCCTCCAGGCATCACCACTCTCATCATTGGTCCTGGATTCCCTGTGTTTCCAGTTGCTATCTGTACCACTGTACGTCCTCTGGTCTAGCCAGATTTGCAAGGTATAATTGGGATCATGATAGTGGGGGGAAGGGAAGCATTTAAGAACTAGAGGAAAGTTATATGTTTCATCGTTGCTACCCTGCACCCTGCCTGGTTCATCTCCTCCCCACAACCCCTCAGCAAGGGATGTCCGGTTGGCTAGCATTGGACTTTGAGTCTCCACTCTGCACTCACCCAAAAAGATCATTTTTAAAACAGGAAAAATATAAAAGATCAAAGTGGATGTGAAAAAAAGACTGAAGGTAAACAAGCGGCGATCCAGCTGAGAAGCAAAGAAGCCCACATGGAGGAAGCACACCAGCCTGTGTGACCACGAGGCGTCGAAGGGATCAGGTAGCAAATAAAACAACAACAAAAAATCATATCGATGTGAATGAGGAGGAGGGCATTGTGGAGACCCAAAGGCCATCTGTAGTTGATTGGACATCCCCTTTCAGAAGGGTCACAAGAGACGAGCCAGTCAGGATGCAGTACAGCACTAACGAAACACACAACTTTCCTCTAGTTCTTTAATACTTCCTCCCCCCACCCCCCGCTCACCCTTCCCCGCCACTATCATGACCCCAATTCTACCTTATAAATCTGGCTAGACCAGAACATGTACACTGGTACAGAAAAGATCTCACAACACAGGGAATCCAGGACAGGTAAACCCCTCTGGACCAATAATGAGAGTAGCTATACTAGATGGGTAAGGGAAGAGGGGTGGGAGGTAGTAAGGGGGAACCGATCACAATGATGGGCATATAACCTCCTTTCAGGGGGATGAACAACAGAAAAGTGGGTGAAGGGAGACAGTGGTCAGTTTAAGACATGAAAAAAATAATTTATAAATTATCAAGGGTTCATGAGGGAGGGAGGGGGAATGGAGGGTGGGGAATGAGAAGCTGATACCAAGAGCTCAAGTAGAAAGAAAATGTTTTGAAAAGGATGATGGCAACAATGTGCTTGACACAATGGATGGATGTGTGGATTGTGATAAGAGCTGTAAGAGCCCCCGATAAAATAATTTTTAAAAGACTCTGAAACTTCCTCTTAAACATAGACTAGCTAAGCAAAAAATGGAAGAAATGACGAAGTCAATGAGCTAAACAGAAAACCCCAAAGGGCAACCTGAGAAGACAGAGTTAAATATCATGATAAAATGTGCAGAAACCTAAGGGAATCGAAAGGGAAGGACATTCTCAGCATATCTGAAACTGAACGAACTCAAGAAAGAACTCCAGCTTCCCTGTGCAACATTGATAGAGTCTAGGAGCAAAATATTGAACGATGCAGGTAGTACCAAAAGAAGGTGGAGTGAATACAGAGAGTCACTGGACCAAAAAGAACAAGTCAGCATTCCACCATTTCAAGAGCTAACATATGAGCAAGAATCAATGCTGCTGAAGGAAGACGTCCAACCTTCCCTGAAGCGTTAGTAAAACACAAGGTTCCAGGAAGTGCTGATACAGCAATTGAGATGTGTCAACAGCTGTTGAAGCACTGGAAGCTTTCGCTTGTCTTTGCCAACAAATTTAGAAGGCAGCTACTTGGTCAACTAAGTGGAAGAGATTCATATTTGTGTCTGCGTTAGTCCAGGTAGACCAGAGAAACAAATTCATAGAGACACTCATATGTGCATAGGAAAGTTTTATATACAAGAGCCATTGAATTTTTAGAAGACATCCCAGCCCAGTCCAGATCAAGTCCTAAAGTCCGATATTAGCCCATATGTCTAATACCAATCTAAAAAGTCCTCTTGAGACCCACAAAACACATGCAATGACGCCAAAGGCAGGAAGATTACAGGCCAGTGGGTGGGAAGTCTTGTGGATCCAGTGGTGTTGTAAGCATCTCAGCTCTGGCAGGGGTCTCCATGTGGCTCTGCCAGCTCAGGGCACTGGTGTTGTTCCATGTGTCTTGTCAGCTGCAATGTCTCCCAGGGAGAGTGTGTGTCTCCCACCTCCAAGGAGGAATACAGGCCTTCCCAGAATCCTCAGGAGAAACCTATGCCCACACAGAAGCTTCATTGGCTATAACCTAATTAACAGGCTAGACTCCACCCCTTCACTCTTAATCCTCTCAAATTGACAATTATATAACCACCACAGGTGCTAAGACATTGTCTCACATACTTTAGACGTGTTGTAGGAGAGGCGAGTCCCCGGAGAAGGATATCATGCTTGCTAAAGTAGAGAGGCAGCAAAACAGACGATTGACACAGTGGCTGTAACAGTGGGCTGGAGCACTGGAACAATTGTGGCTGTCCCCAGACTGAGCAGTGTCTCGTTCTGTTGTGTAGACGGTCGCTATGAGTCATAACGGGCGCAATAGCGCCTACAACCACAGCAACTTAATTTGCTTTGTAAACTGTCCCTGTAGCACAATAAAATAAAGTAGAAAATCACCGCCCCTCCTAAAAAATAGTTGTTGTTCCATATCAAATTTCTCATCCTCAGTTTTGTTTTGAAACATTTTATTAAAAACTAAACTCACAATTCTGAGTCATCACATCCCTACAGGGAAGAACAGAACTGTCATTGTAGGTTTCTGAGACTGTAAGTCTCCCCCCCCCCTTTTATCATATTACTTTTTATTGGCACATTCTCCACATCAAGATGTAACTCTTTATAGAAGTACAGCACATCAGCTTTCTCCTCCTAGTGTGGTAAAGGGGTTCAAACTGCTGACCTGCTGTTAGCATCCCAACCCAGCCCACTCTGCCCCGGGGTACATTGATTCCCGTTGGTGCAACCACAACCAAAGGTCAAGCAACCCTTCTGAATCACAGGTTTTAGCAGCTCTTCATAGTGTGTGTGTGTGTGTGTGTGTGTGTGTGTTCTCCTCTCTGAAGAGCATCCAGCCAGCTTTGAGTGTCTCTCTTCATGAAGGCCTGCTCAGTGTGAGCTGTGTGTCCTCTGCCCAGAGAGGGGAGGATGCTCTGAGCAGGCACTGAACGAGGGTTGACAATGCACTGTCGGTCCTGCTGTCCGCCTTAGCCGCCCCTCCTTCATCTGCAGCAGAGCAGGCCTCTCCAGCTCTAAGAGCAGAGGCGTTGCCCTCTCTGGTTAGAAGCTTATCAACTGTGGCCTCAAGGCTGCGCTTCCTACATTTGCCACCTGCGATGATCCGAGGGGATGCAGGCCTGTTTGCCTCAGCTGCTGTTGGTTTACTCTGGTTTATCTGTTGCTTGGTTTACTCTGGTTTATCCGTGTTTGGTTCACTGAGAGAAGCAGAATTGATAAGCACATGGCGTTCGACGTCATAAGCCTGTAGCATCGGGGGGGGGGGGGTGTCCAGCTGAAACACCCGGGTGATGATCTTTATTCCATGTGCACCTAGTGGAGGTTTGGGGGGGGGGGGTGGTGTTGATAGGTGTCCTTTTTATCAAGTCCACTATGGTTTCTAGGTTATGCTCCAGAATCCCAAAGAGAGATCCTATCAAAGCCTCTGGTTACACATCCCAGTGGAAATTAGGAGGCAATCGTGGTAAGAAACCAGTGGGCGGCACAGAGGCCCGGCTGATGGTCCCTCCTTAGCCAGCTGTTGAGGGAGGTCTCTGCGGTAACGGTGGCACAGCCGAGGTGCCTTTGGGTTTGTGTCATTGTGGTGTCGCCCTGAACTGTTTTTGAAGTCCCGAGTCACACATGAGAAATTTGAACACAAAAAAGAGCAAAATGCCTGCACAACTCTGAAAACTCAGCTCTCCCCGACCCCCTGGTCTAGACGAGATCGTCCGAATGTTGTTCACTGGTAGCTGCCCGGCTCCTAGCTGGACCTGGAGGTAAGATGTGTCCGAAGGTTCACCAGGACCTAAGAATCTTGAGCAGGAAGGGCAGCTGGTGTAAAGGCCTGCCCTTGGCTACTGTTTACTGAGAAAGTGGCTCTGGGGCAGTCTTGAAGAGCCTCAGTGGCAGAGTGGTTATGTGTTGGGCTGCCAGTTCAGCGGTTTGAAACCACCAGCTGCTCTGTGGGAGAAAGGCAGGGCTTTCGACTGCTGTAAAAAGTGATGCTTTCAAACTCCCGTTCTCAGTGAGTCAGCATCGACCTGATGGCAGCGAGTCTTTGGAAGGCATGCTGTGCTGCACAAATGTCCAATTCCACTTTGCTGATGACGCAACACACCGCGCCCAACAGTTGAGTGTGTTTTCTCATTTCAAACATGACTTTTTTTTTTAATCATCCTGGAAAAACAAGGAGGCTGTCTGCTTGCTCCCATAACGATTTACAGTTTAGGAATCCCTATGGTGTAGTGGGCAACGCGTTGGGCTGCAAAGTGGATGGTTCAAAACCACCAGCTACTCAACTGGCAAACAAGGAGGCTCAGGACTCCAGTGAGGAGTAACAGTCTCAGAGATGTGCAGGGGCAGTTCTGCCCTGTCCCTGAAGGTCGCTGTGTGTCAGAATGGACCCAGAGGCAGGGGGTGAGTACGAGGCAGAATCCATAGTTGGGTTTTAGTACTTTGGAAGGTCTTGGCATGATTTCCCATGGTGCCGTCACTTCTTTGGCTTTGCTTTTAAAATTGTGAATTGGGTGAACATTTGCTGAGCAAATCCGTTCTCCGTACAACAATGTGTATGCCTTTTCTTCCATCTCATTGATTGCAATTCCTACAACGGAGCAACAGAACTTTCCCATTTCCTACCAGTGCTTCCGATTTTCATCGCATCCATTAGACTCCAAGCCCTTCCTGCAGCCTGAGGGAAATGCTGCCCTCTTGATCTCAACCGTTTGATTACTCCAAAGCAGCACTTCTCAACCTGTGGGTCGCGACCCCTTTGAGGGTCAACTGCCCCTTTCACAGGGGTCACCTAATACATCCTGCATATCAGATATTTACATGACGATTCATAACAGTAGCAAAATGACAGTGACGAAGTAGCAATGAAAATAATTTGATGGTTGGGGGGTCACCACCACGTGAGGAACTGTATGAAAGGGTCGCGGCCTGAGGAAGTTGAGAACCACTGTTCTAAAGGATGCAAACTTCCTGGTGTCATTGTTCACCTTATAGATTTGTCTGTTGGTTGGCTGGAAATTGGGCCACAAGGGTGAGTTCGTTTCCAGGCCTGAAGGGTGATGAAGGCCATCGTCTCAGGGGTTCCACCAGTCTCTACCCAACTGGTAAGCTTGGTCTTCTTTGTGATTTGGGGTTTTGTTCCACATTTTCTTCCACTCTGTCCAGTAGCTTATAATGTGGTCAGTAGCAGCCGGGAACCACCTAGTTCTTCAGGCCTCAGAGACTGAGGGTCGCATGACCTATCAGTCCCTGGGATAGTTATTTCCATGCATTTTCGATTTGCTTCAGTCTTCTTCGTTCTGCACAGGGAGAGAACAATAGCTATCCCTTCTTTGTTAGATCTTTAAGACAAGGAGTTATTTCTTCATGATCGAGCTTCGGGGTCAGCGGGTCATGGTGGGACACTCGTAGTCCCTGATTGTCCTTCTCTGTGTTGAGAGGATTATCCTTGGTAGGAGAGCCTCTGCCGCAGCTCCCAAAGCTCTGGAGATGTCCTTTTCTTTTCCTCGGCTACTGGTCCAAAAGAGCCATCCTCACAAATTGATTCAGAAAGAGACCATGGAGGAAGTTCCCCAGACTTCCACTTCCCAAAGTGTCATGTATGTCCCTAGGGTCTTTTCTTGGGTTTCGGTGGGATGTAGAAATGTCATTTCTTCTCCATCGGCCAGTGTTTCAGTCCCGTCACACTGGCCACCTGGCCTGGGTCCATGTCCTCCTTAGGCTGCAGTGGAGTCACCCTGACTCATGGTAAGTCATCTCATACACTATGGGATCAGGCCGCTGTGGCCCACTGGAGTCGATTCCAGGAACCCAAGTGGAAGGCAAATTTTGAGAATGACGAGGGCAACAAATGTATAAGGGTGCTTTACTCAATTGATGCATGTATGGATTGTGATAAGAGTTGTATGAGCCCCAATACAAAGATTTATTAAATTTAAAAAAGCATTTAATGAAAGATCACAAATATTTATACTTATGTTTTCATCTAAGAATTGAATAACTAACTTTTTGGTCCATTTTTTATTATTCTGGTCCATTTTAATAATCATTTAGTTAATTATTGTGGTGTGAGATTGAGGTACAAAGTCAATTCTCCCAGTAATATTTGTATAAAAGAGCATTACTCCCCTATGTAATTGCATTAGCATTTTAAAATGTCAACCATAAGATTGATTCCTTGACTGTTGATTCTATTCTATTGATATGTATGGCTATCCCTACATTAGTATTGTAGTGTCTTGATTACGGTAGCATGTATCACTTTTGCAGTCTGGAACACTGTTCTTTATAAAGGTGGTTTTGACTTTTTTGCAGAGTCTGGGGTTGTGAACAGCCTTGTTATCAAACAGAGAGCATTGGAAAGTGGACTATGGCAGATGGAGTTAGGATAAGATGCAACTTGATCATTTGACCATTTTTAAATTGTTTCAGTTTTATATATATATATATATATATATATATATATATATATATATATATGTGTGTGTGTGTGTGTGTGTGTGTGTGTGTGTGAATGTATGTGTTTCCGTTTTGTATAGTCATTGTTATTGGGTTTTATTTTTCATTGTTGCTTGTTTCCTGTTTGTGTTTTGTTTGACTTTCGTTATATGAAAACCAAGATAGGCAGATCTATAGAGACAGATTGATAATTATCTAGGAGCATGGCAGAGGAGGGGGGGTGGGAGAAATGGGAACTGAAAACAGTATGAGAAGAAAATGTTCAGAAATGGATTGTGGTGATGCTTGCACAACTCTTATGATTGAACGATTAAGTTGTATGATATATGAAGTATATATGTCAATAAAACTGAATTGGGGCTATTTTGGACCCTTTGAATTTCCAAATAAAAAAAAATAAAAATAACCCATCTGGGCCTGCTTCCCTAAGCTCCCAAGCTACTGACAGTTGGTGACCCACTCTGCTGCTTGTTGCCTGTGGGAAGACTCTGCTTGCCTTGCCTGAGGGAGGACTCTGCTGTCTGCTTCCCTGACCTTGGATCCAGGAGGCCACCTGAGTTGAAGGACTTACAGTATATTAACTGTTCCACTTAAGTGAAGTGACCTGAACCCTCTGTACTGCTGTGTGGACAAATTAGCTGTTATATTCCTTCTGGCTGTATAAGCCTATATATACATATATAGAACCTAAGTGTGCTGGTTGTGTTCCTCTAGAGAACCCTGCCTAACACACTGAATAACTGATCTCCTCAAATTGGGATGTTAGCAAGAACATGACATGGACTCTCAGAAGAACAACCAAGTAAGCCAGAGAAGAAATACAACCAGAATGCTCCTGAGAAGGAAGACTGGACATGTCCTTGGGAAAGGCCAATGCAAGCAAAGGACGTGGGGGTGAGCAAAGGGAGGTGAGATGGCATGACGCAAGGCTGAGCAATGGGCTTAAGCACAGCATGCATTATGAAGCTGGGCAGATTGAGCCAACTCTTCCTGTGTTCTACATATGTTCCCCAAGAGCTGAAGTCTATCCGATGCCAGCTGACAACCAAAACGAGTGGAGACAGCTTTGAGAACCTTGGATGAGAGAGGTTCCAGCAGTCAGCCTGCTCTTCCTCACACCCACCACCCACTTCCCCTGAGCTCCCTCCCACCTCACGACTCTAGGTGCCTCTGTGCCGACTCGGGGAAAGCCCAGCAGACTCAGGGCTCTCAGTGCTACCTGGCCTTTTCCAAGTCCGTGTCTGGGACCAGCTGGTAGAGGGGATAAGGTCAAGGTCTTGGTGAGCTCTCTCCACCTTTCCTACCATCTGACGTTCTTTGCTTGGTAGATGTCAGACCCTACCGAGCCCCGGAGCGGCCTAGGCCCTGACATCCTCGACCGCTATTACAATCCAGCCTTGCTAGCGAAGTTGTGGAGGAACCCGGACCTTCAGCTGTTGCTGGTGAGGTTATAAGTCTGGGCTGTCACTGGAAAGCAGTGTGACTGTTTCTTTTTTAAAAATGACCATATGACCCAGCCATCTCTAGCCTGCTTATATACCCAGGAGTAAATGCAGGACCACAAACAGATGCCCGTACACCGGTGCTCATTTCAGTCCTTTTCACAAGAGCTCCGAGGTGAAAACAAGTGAAACACTCATCCCCAGCTGCATAGATAAACCAAATGTGGTGTGTGCATGCAATGGGATACGATTGCTGTCATTCTTATTAGGCGCCATCGAGTAGGGTCCCCTCACAGAGACCCTGTGCCCCCAGCACGACACACAGCCTGCTCCTGCACCGTCCTCATGGCTATTGCTATGGTTGCACTTCTTGCTGCAGCCACGGTGTCCATTTGTCTCATTAAGTTTCCTCCTCATTTTCTCTAACGATGTCCTTCTCCGGGGACTGGTCTCTCCTGAGAGCATGTCAGGAATATGGGAGACGAGGTGTTGCCGTCCTCATTTCTAAGGAGCATTCTGGCTATCCTTCTACCAAGCTGGCTCTGTTTGTCCTTCTGGCCATCCATGGTGCTTCCCCAGCACCAGAATTCAGATGTTTAATGGGATTTGACTCAGCCATCCAGAGAACGTAAGTCCTGACGCATGCCACTCTACGGATTCACCCTGAAAGCTTTATTCGGAGTGAAATGTCTGTTGGCCAAAGACAAATACACTGGATGACCTCATTTACATGATGCAGGCAAATAGATCAACCAAACCCCCTGCCACCGAGTCCATTCCGACCATAGCAACCAGGTTGAACCACAGACCTTGCGGTGAGCAGCCCAGTGCTTAGTCCACAGTCCAATCAGGGCTCATTGAGCAAATATGCAGACATCAGAGATCACTAGTGGTTTCCGGTGGGGAGAGGAAAGGGCCAAAGGGAGAGGCAGAAGTCGTTGAACGGGTGTGCGTTTTGCTGTGTATATATTCTGCAGCGATATATAAATCCAGCTTTGTTTCCCAAGAGGGGCTTGACTGGGGGCAAGACCAGAGGCTGGCAGCGCGTGCGTGTGCGCACACACACACACACACACACACACACACACTGTATAATTCATCTCCCAGACCTCTCTCCTCCCTTAAGTCCCTCTCCCTTCAACCATTCTTTAGCCAAGCCCCAACACCCACAACTGGTTCCCAGCGGCTACACTGATCCCATTCTGGGCCTCAGGACACCAGAGGGAGGAGGCTCAGCTCTCCTGAAAACAGCCCGGGCAGCCCCAGCCACTTGCACCTGCACACAGCATTCATCCCCACTGTTTACACGTTGTCATCCGCAATGAATGCTTTCCCGGAACTGCAGCAGGCTGATTGCCCCTCGCCACAGAAGGACCCCATTCTGTGCTCTTGTGTCTGTTCAATTGAGCGTGGGGCCCTGTGATTAAATGAAGGTTTGTGGCTGGGCTCTGGGGCTCTCCCTCCAGCCCTCTCTGCTTTGCTGCCGCCTCCTCCTCTCCACCTGGTCCTCTTCCCTCCCTTCCGCTTTCCCTTCCCATTCATCACCGGGCTTCTTTGCAACTGTATTGGGGTTGGGGGGGAGCCGGGTTGGGGGGAGGAGGGGAAGAGGGAGCAGCTTCCATTTCAATAGAGGATGAAAGAGGATGGTGACCTCTCATTGAGAGGGGCCCTGGGGGAGGGGGTGTGCAGTGCTGGGACTAGAAAGAAGAGGGTGGGGCATCTCAGTCAATCAGTTCCTGGTGGCAGAGTGTATTACGAGTCGGGCTCCTATTCACAAGGCCAGCAGTTCAAATCCAACAGTTACATTGCCGGAGAAAGATGAGGCTTTCTGCTCCCATAAAGATTTACAGCCTTAGAAACCCATCAGGGCTGTCCCGCTCTGTCCTACAGGTTGGAAATGACTCAATGAAGGTGAGTTTGGGTTTATTGATTTTGGTCCCCTCCTGCCCCGCCCCACCCCACCATCCCATAACCACGATGGCAGAGAGGGTTAAACATGAGGCTCTGAGAGAAGATAGGAAGACGTGTGTTTGATTCCTGACTCAGCCTCTTGCTAATGCTGGCATCAAGTTTAACCACCCTGAGTTCTTGGCTTCTCTGAGCTGGCAAAAGAACACTGGATATGCAAGAAAACAGGGACAGCAAAAGACATGGGATTTTCAGAAGAGAGGAAGTCATTTTTTTCAGTACTTGGGTTTGATAATCTGGTGACAATGGTGACCTGTGTGGATCAAACTATCCAGAGTCAGGGCCCAGGGCTGAAACGTTACTTGGCCTTTGTCCCAGAGCTGAGGTTCTCAAACAATTGTGCCCCAGGGCCTGCTGGGGAACATGTTTAAAATAAAGGTGCCCTGATCGCTGAAGACAAAGTGGGTGCATAAGCAAATATGATGAAGAAAGCTGATGGCACCCGACCATTAAAAGATATAGTGTCTGGGGTTTTAAAGGCTTGAAGACAAATTAGTGGCCATCTAGCTTGGAAGCAACAAAGCCCACATGGAAGAAGCACACCAGTCTATGTGTTGACTGTGTATCAAAGGGGTCAGATATCAGGCATCAGAACAAAAACTCCTATCATTGTGAATGAGGTGGAGTGCAGAGCGGGGACCCAAAGCCCATCTGTAGGCAATTGTACATCCCCTTACAGAAGGGTTGCAGGGAGGAGATGAGAGAATGATGAAACATGCAACTTTCCTTTGGTTCTTTAATCCTTGCTCCCTGTACTATCGTGATCCCAGTTCTACCTTACAAATCTGGCTAGACCAGAGCATGTACCCTGATACAGATAAGA
Organism: Tenrec ecaudatus; assembly: GCF_050624435.1. Lineage (NCBI taxonomy): Eukaryota > Metazoa > Chordata > Mammalia > Afrosoricida > Tenrecidae > Tenrec > Tenrec ecaudatus. Next base: position 34,679,825 of record NC_134543.1, read on the forward strand.
GCTGGAAACAGGGAATTCAGGACAGATAAACCCCTCAGGATCCATAACAAGAGTAGAGATACCAGGAGGGTAAAGGTAAGATGGGGTAGAAAGGGGGAACTGATTACAAGGATCTACATATAACGCCCTCCCTGGGGGATGGACAACAGAAAAGTGGGCAAAGGGAGACGTTGGACAGTATAGACATGAAAAATAATAATAATCTATAAATTATCAAGGGTTAGTGAGGGGAGCAGGGAGAGAAGGGGAAAGGGGGATGTATGTATGGAATCTGTATTTTAACCATCATCACCACTAATAACATGCTCATAAGGATGAACGTCCTACAACTGTGAGACCGGCATGGTGTCGGCATCTGTGTGAGTCCGGGTAGACTAGAGAAACAGATCCAGGCAGATTCATCTATGTGTATCAGAGAGCAAGTGTGGATTGAGAAAGCATCTCAGCCCAGTCCAGATCAAGTCCCTAAGTCTGGTACTAGTCCATAAATTCCTCTTTAGACTCACGCAGCACATGCAATGATGCTGAATGCAGGAAGATCACAGGCCGATGGATGGAAAGTCCTGTGGATCCAATGGTGGTGGACACATCTCCAGGGCTCTGGCTGCCATCAGCAAGGCTCCATGTGTCCTGTGCACAGGGAAGTGAAGCACAGAGAGAGTGTGTCCCTCCTCCAGGGAGGAAAAGAGGAAACTCCCAGAATCCTCATGAGAAGGCCATGACCACAAGGAGGCATCAATCAGACTGTGACCTGACTGACAGACTAGACTTGACCCCTACAGCCTATTGATCAAGTTGACATAAAATTATGTAAATACCACAGCATCTGCTTGAGAAGAAGCAGAGGAAGATCCTGAGAACAAGAGAACCCCCAAAGGCCGCTGGGAAATGCGGCATGCCAGGCAAACAACTGTGTCTGAAACTGAGGCCGCTGGGAAATGCGGCATGCCAGGCAAACAACTGTGTCTGAAACTGAGGTCGCTGGGAAATGCGGCATGCCAGGCAAACAACTGTGTCTGAAACTGAGGTCGCTGGGAAATGCGGCATGCCAGGCAAACAACTGTGTCTGAAACTGAGGTCGCTGGGAAATGCGGCATGCCAGGCAAACAACTGTGTCTGAAACTGAGGGAGCTCTCTGTGGGTGCAATTGATGGGGCAAGGGGACCGTGAGGCAATGAAACCTGATGGTCATCTTACGATGTCAGTCATATGAACTCTTAAAACTAACTCACCAAAGCCTCTTTTCAGTTTAAAAAAGCCCCTCCCACTAAGGATAAACTGTTGGAAGACCATAGAAGAATAGAACAGTGGAAGTCCAGACCGTCTCACCTTTTGAAATGATTCCCTCTAGGGGGGAGTGAAGGCACATGGACACATGACATGGTTCTTTGACTGGACCTCACTTTATATTATTTGACTTTGGCATTGCTAAACTATTGATATGACTATAAAAATGCACTTCCAAATCAATATCTAGACGTCAAAAGTAAAATTAATAACTGAACCTACTATGTGTGGCTCCCGTTCTACAGGATTATACAACAGAAAACTTTGTACATCCCTAATGGACTGTACTCGACAGGGTGGGAGAGTCACCCCCCCACTCCCCAAAAAAACACTTCTCTTAGTGTTCTAATTTTTTAATTAGTTTTCATTGAACATAATGAACCATGATGTTGGTGTGTGTATCATTATTCATATTTTGATATTTGTGTGTGGGCATGTGAGTGATGTGGAATAAACCAAATAAGCAATTCATTAAAAATGTTGCCCCATGACAGCACCGGAGACACAGTGTGAGAATTGCACCTGACCTGATCCCACCACACCGAGGCAAATCACTGGGGGAGTGCAGCGGAACAGCAAGGGAATGGAGTGGCAAGGTCCCCAGGGAATGCTGAAAGTGGACTTTGGGGCCAGGGCATGGTGCCCCAACAGACTGGACTGGAAAACGCTCCTAAGGCCAGCAAATGATCCCTGAACTAACTACAAGCTTTTCTCTTGTGAACTGTTTTGTTCTGTTCTTTGTCAGTGGTTTGTTTTTGTTGTTTTGTTGTCTGGTTGTATACTGTTGCTTTGTTTTCCTCTGTCTAGTTTTCGTGCATGTTAGTGACTCCACAGGTCTGTCTGAATAGGACAGGCTGGATGAACTATCTGGAGGAAAAACAACGGGACCGACAGTTCCGGGGGGACTTGGGGTGGGGGGGGTAGGGGGGGTAAGGAAGTGGTGTTAACAAACACAGGGACAAGGGAAAAACATGGGACCCCAAATGGTAGAGAAGGGGGAGTGGCAGGTCTGGTGGGAAATGATCAAGGGTAAGGTTGCTTAGAGAAGAGGTATACTCTAGCCCAGGTGGCGATGAAGCATGGTAGTAGGGCAGGAGGAAGGTCAAGGGAGATGAAGGAAAGAGCTAGGAGTCAAAGGGCATTCATGGAGGTCTAGACAAAGACATGTACATGCAAATATATATAGGAGGATGGGGAAATAGATCTATGTGTCTATATTTATAGGTCAAGTATTAAGGTGGCGGAAGGACCTTGGGCCTCTACTCAAACACTCCCTCAATGCATGACCTTCTTTTATTAAATTGGAACTCTATGATGCTCACTCTCCTGACACAACGGCTGGAGCCAAAGTGGGTGAACAAGTAAATGTGGTGAAGAAAGCTGATGGTGCCTGGCTATCAAAAGAGATAGTGACTGGGGTCTTAAAGGCTTGAAGATAAACAAGCGGCCATCTAGCTCAGAAGCAACAAAGTCCACATGGAAGAACATACCAGCCTGTGTGATCGAGTGGTCCCAAAGGGATCAGTTACCAGGCATCAAAGAACAATAAATCATATCATTGACTGCACACCTCCATGATAGGATCGCTGAAGACAAATGGGTGCATAAGCAAATGTGGTGAAGAAAGCTGATGGTGCCCGGCTATCAAAAGAGATAGTGTCTGGGGTCTTAAAGGCTTGAAGGTGAACAAGCGGCCATCTAGCTCAGAAGCAAATAAGCCCACATGGAAGAAGCACACCAGCCAGTGTGATCACGAGGTGCCCAAGGGACCAGGTATAAGGCTCATGCAAAAAAAAAAGATATAAGTGTGTGTATGTATGTGTATATATGTGTATATGTATATATGTATGTGTATATATGTATATATATCATATTAAATGAAGGGGGAAGTGCAGAGTGGAGACCCAAGGCCCAAGTGTCGGCCAATGGAGATCCCCTCATAGAGGGGTTTAGGATAGGAGATGGGTTAATTAGGGTGTGAGGTAGTATCGATGAAGAACACAGCTTTCCCCCAGATCCTGGATGCTTCCTCCCCCCAACTACCATGATCCAAATTCTACCTCGCAGGGCTGGATAGGACAGAGGCTGTACATTGGTACATATGAAGGTTGGAGGTACAGGGAATCCAGGGTGGATGATACCTTCAGGACCAAGGGTGTGAGGGACGATGCTGGGAGAGTGGAGGGTGAGTGGGTTGGAAAGGGGGAACTGATTACAGGGATCCACATGTGACCTCTTCCCTGGGAGACAGCAGAGAAGGGGGGAAGGGAGACTCCGGATAGGGCAAGATATGACAAAATAACGATGTATAAATTACCAAGGGCATATGAGGGAGGGGGGAATGGGGAGGGAGGGGGGGGAAGAGGACCTGATGCAAGGGGCTTAAGTGGAGAGCAAATGCCTTGAGAATGATTGGGGCAGGGAATGTATGGATGTGCTTTATACAATTGATGTATGTATATGTATGGATTGTGGTAAGAGTTGTTTGAGTCCCTAATAAAATGTAAAAGAAGAAAAGAGAAAAAGTGATTAGGGCAAAGACTGTACAGATGTGCTTTATACAATTGATGTATGTATATGTATGAACTGTGAAAAGAATTGTATCAGCCCCAATAAATTGTGAAAATAAATAAATAAATAAATAAATAAAAATGTTGCCCCACTCATGAGAGGTCCCAAGCATCTGTTTTCCAGTTCCAACTCCAGCACCAGTGGAAGACCAATATGCAATACAAAGGAGACCTAACCAAAGCCCCAGGGTACAAGGTTATGGTAAACCTAACCAAACTCATTGTTGCCAAGTTGAATTCCTACTCCTGGCTCAGGTGTGACAAAGTCAAGCTCTCCCATCATGTTTTCAGGGCTGTGACCTTTATGAAAGCAAGTTGCCTCATCGTTCTACAGGGGAGCGACTAGTGGGTTTGACCTAGCAACTTTACAGTTAGCAGCCGAGTGGTTCCCACTCTTCCACCAGTGCTCTGCAGGGCTATAGACCAGTCACCCAAAGTTGAGAGCCTCCTGGGACAATGATCCCCTAGGAATAGACTCTTCATTCATGACCCAACTTTACTCCCATAGCTGTCTTTGTTGAATCCAACCAATCCAGTGCTAGCCCTCGGGTACGGCTGCACCTGAATGAAGAAGGTAAAGAACAAAGCGGCGTGGAGGCAGAGAGCCTGGCCTGGAGCCCAGGGGCCTGTTTCTAGACATCATGAATGGGAGCTCATTGAACGCCAGGCCTAGGTCATGCCAAGCTTGCTGCCTTTGACTATCTAGCCCAGCGCAGAGCATCCAGATCAACGCACGCACTCACACACACACCTGGACAAATAGAAGGTGAAGTAGAAAGAAGATTTACAATAGCAGTAAGACCATGGGAAAGGTTTTTTTTACATTATTTGGGTAATTAAATATAAACATTTTAAAGACCGTGGGAAATTAATGACTACATGTTTGTACAAATAAGGGACTGCTCTTACGCACGGCTCTGGGTGTTGACAACTGCAATCAAAGCTGGCTGCCCAGGCTTTGGCCTTCACTCCCACCCCTTCACCTTCACCAAGCCCCCGGGGCTTCTTGGCCAGCCCTGGAAGCACGTAGCTCAGCTCCGGTCGTGCGGAAGCACCGATTGTCCTTGGCAGCAGGACGCAGGCTGTGACCGGCCAGAGGAGGTCTGAGGGTCATTGCCATGTGAATTTCTCAAGTTGTTCTCAAACAGTCTGGGGCCGCAGGTAAGACCTCTGAAAGCCTGAGGCCCATTGTCATTTTCCCACGTGGTTCATCCCAAAACCCAATGCCAGGCGCTGTACACCAACCCCGAGGAACTTGAAGAACTATTCCTGAGGGAGAAGAAGCAAGAGACCCAGAAAACAGGGCAACTTTACCTTGGAAGTGGGCAAAGCCGCCTACAAGGAAGATTGAAACGGGAGTCTGCAAGGCTGTGAATTATTATCACGGACAAGGCTCCCAAGGCAGGGCTTCCCACACGTAGGGCACACGGAGAGCAGCAGCCTGCTTCATCTTAGCCTTGCCCCAGCCACCTGTGCCCAGCGGCAACCCTGCATGACCCAGGGATGTTCATGGACTCCACAGCCATCTCCAAGACCTCTTTAGAAAGGAAAAAATACTCAAAACAAGATGTTTCGTGGGGAATAACTGCTTACGCGGTGGGGGGGATTTTATTTTGAGGACATTGAACACATTTCAGAATAAGGTAGAGGTGGTAGTTACCTGACACTGTGGAGGCACTAAACAAACGCTCCTGACTTACTAACTCTGCAATGACTAATTGTACATTATGATTGCAGTCAAAGGAAGAAGCTAGCTTGGATAGATGGGAAATTAACAGTCACGAATCGGTTTCCTTGACACAGCACAGAAGCATCCACTTAGGAAAGGTCCTTCTGGGAGGGAAATCCATTGAAAATTGCTGCCCAAACTAGGAGATGGCTAGAACTCAACGTAAGGAGAAAGAATGAGGATGGCGTCGCCTTCTGCTGTGCACGAGGGGTTGCCGGGAGTTGGGCGTGAAAACAACAAAAGCGTGTGTCGGTGCGCCTGTGATATGGAGCCCCTGGGTGGCACAGAGGGTTAAGCACTTGACAACGAGCCGAAAAGCTGGCCAGGAGAACCCACCCACATGTCCCTCTGAAGACAACTCTGGCAATCTGCCCCCAAGAGATTCTACACGTGCTGCCACCACGAGGCAGCATCCACCCACCGCAACCAACAACAAGGTATCTGATTATACTGTACACTCCACCACTTGGCTGTCTGTGGTGGCTTGGGTGTGCTCTGATGCGGGAAGCTAGGAAGCTACATCCCTGGCATTTCAAACATCAGCAGGGTCACCAATATCAGCAGGTTTAGCAACGTATGCATGTTGAAGCTGAACAAAATTAAAACAAGTCCACTAAACTCAAAATACCACCTTGAGTAGATTCCACCAGAATTTCAAGAACAGATTTGATACATTGAACACGAGCGCCAGAAGATGCGATGGGCTGTTGAGTGACATTGAGAACATCATATATGAAGAACGCAAAAGCACAAACCAAATTCACCAACCCTCGAGTTGATGCCAACGCATAGCAACCCGATAGGGCAGGGTAAATCTGCCTCCACGACTTTCCAAGACTGTTGCCTCATGGTGACAGTGTGTGTAGAACTGCTCCCTAAATGGAAATGCAGGGCTGTGGCCTTTTGGAGGCAGGTTGTCAACTTTATGAGAGTAGAAAGCCTCGTCTTTCTCTGAGAAGCTGCTGGTGGTTTCATACCGCTGACCTTTTGGATCACAGCGCAACCTGTAACCACTACTCCACCAGGGCTCCTTCTGAAAAAAGCAAGAAGCCAATAAAAACCACAGGAAAGAAAGAAAAGACAAAAGTGGATGTCAGAAGAGACTCCAAAAACTTGTTCTTTGTCATAGGGTAGCTAAGACAAATGGTAGGGAAGTGAGAAGCCAAGGGGCTGAGCAGAAAATCACAAAGGGCAGTTCAAGGAGACAAGGCAAAATATTGTAGTGCAAAGACCTAAAGTTAGAAAACCAAAAATGGAAGAACATACTTAGCATATCTCAAACTAAAACATTCAAACCTCAAGTTGAACCATTGAAACCTTCTACGGACAAAATAGTCAGTGATACAAAATTATTGAATATTGCAAAATTATTGACTGATGCAAAAGAAGATGCAAAGAATACAGTCACTAGACCCAAAAGAACTAGTTGGCATCCAAACATTTCAGGAGCCAGGGCTCCTGAAGTCCAAACTGAAGGCATTTAGCCAAAAAATAAGGCTCCAGGACTTGATGGAATGCCGATTGAAATGTTCCAAGAAACTGATGAGGCACCGGAAGCACTCACTCATCTGCGCCAGGACATTTGGAAGAGTAGCTGCTTGACAAACTGACTGGAGGAGATCCGTATTTGTGCCCATTCCAAAGAAAACTGACCCAACAGAGTGCTCAGATTATAGACGAATGTCATTAATGTCACATGCAAGTAAAATTGTGGTGAAGATCATTCAACCACAGCTGTGTCCCTACATTGACAGGGAGCTGCCAGAAATTCAGGGCAGATTCAGAAGAGGATGTGGAACAAGGACTACCATCGCTGCTGTCAGAGGGTGGGCCGAAGGCAGCAAGTACCAGAAGGATGTTTGCGTGTGTTCTGTCGACTGTGCAAAGGCTTCTGGCTGTGTGGATCCTAACAAACTATGGATACCTTAGAGAGGGATGAGCATTTCAGAGCACTTCATTATACCTCTGCAGAACTTGGACATGGATCAATAGAAAGAGGGAACACAGCATGATTCAAAATCAGGAAGAATGTGTATCAAGCTTGTACCCAATCACCATACTTATTCAATCTGTATGCTCAGCACAAAGTGGAGAAGCTGGGTTATATGAAGAAGGATGTAGCATTAGGACTGGAGGAAGGTTTATTAACATGTAGATGACACAACCTTTCTCGCCGAAAGGGGGACTCGAGGCATTTGCTGATGGAGATCAAGGATCGCCGCTCTCAGCAGGAATTATAACTCAATATGAAGAAAATAAAAATCCTCGAAACGGGGTGAATCATGACAAATGAAGACATTATTGAAACTGTCGAAATTCCATCCTGCTTGGATCCACAAGCAGTGCTCATGGAAGCAGCAGTCAAGGGACCAAACAAAGAGCATTGGGTGAATCGGTTGGACAAGATCTCTTGAGAGTGATGAACAGCGAGGATGTTACTTTAAGGACTCAGGGACGCATGACTCAGCCACAGTATTTTCACTTGCCTCGTCTGGATGTGAAAGTTGGACGTTGACTAAGGAAGACCATCGAAGGATGCATGCATTTGCATTCTGTTCCTAGGGAAGACCATTGGAAGCATCACGGACGACCAAAAGAGCAAACAAGTCTCTCTTCAAAGTATCGTCCAAATGCTACTTCAGAGCCAGGATAGCGAGACTTCTCACATGCTTCGGACATGGTATCAGAAGAGAACATCATGCTTCATACAGTAGAAGGGTAGTGAAAAGAGGACAACCTTTGACAAGATGGATCGACACAGTGGCTGCAACAATGGCCTCACGCATAGGAACAGTGTTTCGACGGGGAAAGGCCAGGCAGGGTGGCTTCTGTTGTACATACGTTCTCTCTGACGAGGAACCATCTCAGTGGCCCCTGACAACAACAATGCTATATGCTGTGACCTGCTCTGTGTAACTTCGTGTTCTCTTGTAGACATCTTTGCAAGTCAAAGCACATATTCTGACCCAGTTAGAATATATGACCCTAGTGGCTCAAAGGTGAAGTACTCAGCTGCTAACCGCAAAATCAGCAGTTCAACCCTGTGGTAGTTATGTAATCTATTGTCAATTTGAGACTTACAAGTGAAGGGGTGGAGTTTGGCCTGTCAATTAATTCACAGCTTGATGACCTCATTTGGAGAAGTTAAGGAGATAAATAGATTAGGATTAAGAGTGAAGGGGTGGAGTCTAGCCTGTCAATCAGATTACAGCTTGATTACCTCAGTTGGAGGCGCTAAGAAGATAAATAGCTCATTGGAGGGGGGACACATGGTGGCTTCCTGGGAGACATTGCAGCTGACAAGACACATGGAGCTAGGCTAGCTCCCTGAGCTGGAGAAGCCATGTGGAGACCCCTGCCAACACTAAGATGCTTATACCACTACCAGATCCACAAGACTTCCCACCCACTGGCTGTGATCCTCCTGCATTTGGCATCATTGCATGTGTTTCATGAGTCTGAAGAGGACTTTATAGCTTGGTATCAGACATATGGTCTAATATTGGACTTATGGACTTGATCTGAACTGGGCTGGGATGTTTTCTCGATAGTCAATTGCTCTTGAATATAAAGCTCTTTCTTATACACATATGAGTGCTTGTGAATTTGTTTCTCTAGTCAAACCTGGCTAACACAAAGCCCATCTGCTAGTAGTCTGTGCCCCTAAGACATCCAGCCTTGAAAGCCCTATAGGCCAGTTGTCTTGTTAAAAAAAAAAAAAAAACAACCAAAAAAACCCCCTCTTTGTTTTATTTTAAAAACAAACTAACTCACTGCCACTGAGTTGATGCCAACTCATAACAACTTTATAAGACAGGATAGAATTGCCCCTGTGAGTTTCCAAGACTATAACTCTTTATGGGAATAGAAAGTCCTGTCTCTCTCTTGAGGCGCTGGTGGTTTCGAACTGCTGACCTTGTGGATTACAGCCCAACACACAACCACTATGCCACTTAGGTTACCATAAGCCAGAATCAACTCAGCAGCAACAGGCTTGGTTTGGGGTAACCAGTACGCCCTCCTAGGAGGGTCTGACGGAGCCCAGCTCCTCCTTTATCAGTTGGCTCCATTCTGCCTGTCCAGGGGGAACTGGTAACTTCTTTGTGGTAAATGGCTACCTCCTGAGGAATAAATGCCGTGAAAGTTTCTCTACAGAAAATCTGTCTCTAGAGAAAGCCTGCAGGCAAGGGGCCTTTCTCTATATGTGAACCGGAGCATTCAAGGCCCTCAAACTGGTGTGTTTGAAGCATGAGGCCTATGAACCCACCACCCACCACTGACAACAGCAGATGCCCTAGAGCAGGCCTACCTAACATGGCGCCCGAGTCCCTGACTGTCCATTACACATGGGGGCCCTTGCTCCATGTCCCACAACTTCCTCATTCCACTCTGACACCGTCCAGTGTCAGAGGGTCTTGCACAGGTGGGCGTGTCCAGACAACCTAGCCAACATGTGCAACTCCATCCACTTGCGTCCTCCCAATGACCCGTGGCCAGCCCTTGGGCCCAGGAACAGAGCTCGGACCTCCAGGAGGACAGCCCTACATTCTGAGCCATGGTGCCAACGGTGAGTGTGCTCGGCTCAGCCTAGGGTCGGCAGTGAGCATCTAACCAGACGTACTGCAGAACCGTCAGCCACTGACAACCCGCTGGCACACATGGGGCCGCAGGTGCCAGGGTCCACTCCATGACAGCAAGTCTCAACCCGTGGGATGTGGTGGAGAAAGGGGTCGGAATTGGACATTCCCTCACAGAAGGGTGACAGGAAGGAACAAGTCAGTCAGGGTGCACCATAGCACCGACGGAACACACAATGTTCCTCTAGTGTTTACTGCTTCCTCCCCCCACTATCATGACCCCAGTTCTAACTTACAAATCCAACTAGACCAGAGCCTGTATACAGGTACAGATAAGAGCCCTCGACACACAGAAGCCAGGACAGATACTGGGAAATCTCTCAGGAACAGGAAAGGGAGTAGCGATACCATGAGGGTAGAGGGAAGGCGGGGGGAGAAAGGGGCAAAAGAGGGAGCTGACTACAATAACCGATGTATAACCCCCACCACAACCACGGCCCAGGGGGATGAACAACAGAAATACAGGCAAAGGAGACAGTGGACGGTGTAAGATATGAAAATAATAATCATTTATCATTTATCAGGGATCCATGAGGGAGGGAGGGAGGGTTGGGAAGGAGGGATGAAAGAGGAACTAATACCAAGGGCTCAAGAAGAAAGAAAATGCTTTGGAAATGATGGCAACATATGGACAACTGTGCTTGATACAATGGATGTATGGATTGTTATAAGAGCTGGAAGAGCCCCCAGTAGAATGATTAATAAAAAATAAAAGAAAGAAAGGGGTCTGGGCTGGGGGGTTGCTCCAAGAGGGTGTGTGTCCTTCCACCCCCACCCCAGGTCTCCCCATCGGGCAGGGAGAGAAGCGCTGGAGGAGGGCAAGGGGGCCCTCTAGAGGCCGGGCCTGGGCAGGCCGTCTCTGTGTTCCAAGGCAGCCCCGACAGGAGTCATGTGTCAAAGGCTGGGGACATTTTCGAATGATCACCACAGGGGGTGGGGGCGACTACCACCGGCCTCTCCAGAGGCCAGCGAGATGGCTTAAAATCACACAATACACTGGACACCCCCCATCGCACCCCAGCAAAGCAGCCAGAATGTCGACAGTGTTGACGCCCCGGGACCCTGGGATATGTGAGGGCTGTGGCAGCCAGCAGGCCGGCAGTTCAGACCCTGGCTCGGCCCTGACTCGCTCCTGGGGACACTGCTTCTCTCTGAGCCTCATTTTTATCATGTACAGTGGGTGTGACCCCTGCTATCTTCCCAAGGTGCCTGTGAGACATAAAAGAGATGGTCTATGTAAACCACTTGTCGCATAGTAGGTCCTCAACAAATGTTCCTAAAATGGGGAGGGAAGTAGACTTTATAGTCTTAAATGCCTCTTTACAAGCCAATTCGAATGCAGGGTTTGGAGGAAAACTTTGTTATGATTTGGGAACCCTGGTGGCATAGTGGTTACATATTGGGCTGCGATCCGCATGGTCCACAGTTCAAAACCACCAGCCTCTCCTCAGAAGAAAGACAAGGCTTTCTACTCCCATGAAGAGTCATAGTCTCAGAAACTCACCCTGTCCAATAAGGTTGCTGCGCGTCCTCATCGACGGGACGGCAGTGCATGAGTGAGCAGGCAGATGAAAGAAGAGGAACCATGGGTGTACAGAAAAGTATCGGTTAAAATTCATCAGCAAGACAGCTGTGTGCAAAAAAAAAAAAAAGACAGCTGTGTGCTTTAAGACATTGTGGATTGTGTGAAGCTGTTATATGTCTGTTAGATTTTTTTCTCCTTTTTCCACAGTAGTATTTCTATTTCAAAACCTCACTTCTCTTCCTTCCAGGAAACTTTCAATACCATTACCCCCCTCCCCTAACCCAATTTATGTTTGATCCACTCCCCCCCACCCCCTGCCCCCATCCCACCCCCCACCCCCCACCCCACCCCCACCCCCCGCCCCGAACCAAAAGGCGCGTCATCCCATCAGAGGTGATTTGCTACCATCTAGTGGCAGCATTGGCAAGAGCAGCTGACATTGGCCAACTGATTCTTCAAAGGAACGTAAATGTGTACTGCTGTGAACAAAGAAATGACTGGTATTCCAGAATTCTAGACGCACTGGGAATGAAGATGGACGCGCCACACTCCGTCCTCAAATTGGAAGGAAACGTCTGCGTTCCTAGTCAGCTGGGGATAACTTGAGGCTCTGCTTCAAATGCCCTCCTCGCATGTTTATTGGACTCAGTGTGCTCTGTTTAATAAAGCAAAAATTAGACCATGTTTTTATATTTTCAAATAAGAAATTTCTTATACACACTCGTCTAACGCTTCGGCCATTCACACTTAAACCCACAAAACAAAAAGCCCGAGTTGACACCAACTCACAGTGACCGTCCGTAGGGCTTCTGAGGCGACCGATTCCTATGAGACCAGAAGTCTGAACTTTCTCCAAGGGAGCGACTTACGGTTTGAACCGCTCAACTTGAAGTTAGCCATCTGGTGCTTACCCAACAGCAAAAACCAGCTCCACTGCTGTGAGCCGATGCGACCTGTAGGACAGGGTAGAACCGCCCCTGGGTTGCTAAGCAGACTGCCGCCTCTTTCCCCCTGGGGGTGGCTGGTGCATTCAACCAACCAATCTTGTGGTTAGCGGCCGAGTTCTTAACCACAACCCCACAAGGGGGAAATCCCCAAAGCCTATGCAGCAATGTCCAAACGTGCTTCGAAATCTTCTTCTGACTTTCTCAGTCAAATGTTTCCAACTTTCTGTGTGATTTCTTCTTTGTTCTGTGTTCTTTTGCAAGAGTCCTTGTAAATAACCTTCCGAGAGGTAAATTCAAGGATTTAAAATGGAGATGACGTCAACTAAAATAGTAGATCTTGCTAGGACTAAAAAATACAATAGAACGTCCAACCAGAATGCTTCTAACAGGCAGGAATGGTGAGAGGGTGAGACTTCATCTCACAGGCACGGGGCATGTCATCCCTCGGGAGAGACCAGCCCTGGGAAAAGGACGTCGTCGTACTGGGCCAGGTGGAGGGGCAGCGAAGAAAGAGAAAGGCCCTTGATGAGGTGGTCTGACGCCGTGGCTGCAGCAGTGGGTTCAGGCATGTGAACAATGGTGAAGTTGGTGCAGGGCTGGGCGGACTTTCATTGTGTTGTGGGACTAACAACGACATCTCCAACTTCCTGTTGCTGCTGCCAGCATCCTATGGTACTGTGCCTACCTGGCACCCTGCTGCTGTGCTCTCCAGGTGTCAGGGGAGTCTCTTCTCGGGAAGAGACAACCAAGCCTACTGAGAATGCACTTCCATCTACAGCAGAGGTTCTCAACCTGTGGGTCACGACCCCTTTGGGGGGTCAGGGGCCACCTAAGACCATTGGAAAACACATAATTATTTCACAATATATAATTACGTATTCTTTTGTGATTCATCACTGAGCTTTAATTATGTTCAATTTGTACCAATGAAAATACATCCTGCATATCAGATATTTACATTATAATTCATAACAGTAGCAAAATTACAGTTATGTAGGTGCAACGAAAATAACTTTATGCTTGGGGGTCACCACCACATGAGGAACTGTATTAAAGGGTCGCGGCCTGAGGAAGGTGGAGACCCACTGCTCTAGAGGCTGGATCACAGCCATTCTAGGAAGCACTGAATCATGATTCGCTTATCGGCAAGCTCCTGAGCCACACAATTCTACCTTTATCCCAAAGCCATTGTTTTGTTCCTATAAATGTTTAATGTGAAGTCATTTTAATAACCCCATTTTGCATTCTTTCTTTTTTTAATATTATGAAGATTCAAAATAGAAATGGGTCCGGGTTTCCCCCAGCCCTCGTCCCTAACAAGAAGGCCATTGCGGGACCAGACGTGCAGGAGGCTCTGAGACACTGCCGGAGGGGTAGGTGTGGGGCTGAGCTTCTCTGGTCACCTTCTACAGAGCTCTCATGGACCACACTTGCTCCCACAGATGCAGATGTGGGCCCACTGCTCCCGGAGTGGCTGCCATAGCATTGACTAACACACTCCTGCTCCACCACCTAAAAAACCCCAAATGAAACCCCCATCCCTTGCCACACCCTCCCCATCTGCAGTAAAACCGGAACCTGCAGGGAAAGGCTGACAGTGCACCTTAGGACCGGCCGCAGCCCTTGGGCTTCCTTCCCCCAGAGCAGGGCCATGGGCAGAGTGATGAAGTCTGACAACCTGGTTTCAAATCCTGCCTCCACGCCTCACTTAGCTGTGTGCCTTTGGGTTACCTGCTAAAGCTCTCTAAGTCTCAATGATAAAATAAAATCACTCGCACCTATATCTTAATGTTCTTACATGAGATCGTGCCTATTAAGCCTGTGGGCAAGGGCCATGTCCCCTACCCACTGCCTGGAGGTCAAGTCTGACTCTTAGTGACCCTCGAGGTGAGACTAGCACTCTTCCCTTGGATTTCCAAGACAATAAATCCTTCCAGGGACAGATTGTCTCATCTATTTCCCACAGCATGCCTGGTGGGTTGGAACCATCAACCTACTGGTTAGCAGCCCAATGCCCAACAGACAGTGTCACCAGGGCTCCTTCCAGGGCACCTAGAAAGTGTTTAATCAATAACAATTATTTCCATCACCACCTTTCCCTCAGCTATCAAGACCTAGGGCAAAACACCATCACCTCTCCCTCAGACTTTTATTTTTTAATTTTTCCCCACCTCAGGCTTCTAAATGGGCCCCTTATTGGTTTTTCCTGCTTCTGTCTTTGCCCCCTTCTTAGACTCTTCCCCCCTCCCACAATAGCTGAAGTTTCCTATTAAAAATTAAATTCAGGTCCTATCACACCCTCTTAGATTAGAATGATATCCAGGTTCTATCATCAGAAATTAGAATAGATACTTAAACTAGAATAAACACAAAGCCTTCACCATGCCTAGAGGATCTTACACGAGCCAGCTCCTGCTGCCTCTCTACTTCATTCACCTCGTCTTCCCTTACCGGCGGCGAGTCAACTCAAGTCCTTTCCCGCTCAGCGCATCCCCTTTCAGTTCCCTTGCCCTCTGTCTGGGGTGCTCCCTGCCCACGTCCCTGCTTGCTCTCATCCTTTGAGTCCCAGCATAAACAGCACTTCTTCAGAGAGCCCTTCCCTACCTGGCCACCCTGCCTGGCGCTCACCTCTCCCACCACTGCGACTTCCCATCAGCTCGCTCTGCTGGTTTGCTTCAGGCACTCCGCACAGCCTGAAGTTAGCTTGCTGGTTGGGTGGTTTTGTTTCCAGTGTGTCCACAGTGGAAGGCAAGCTCCACGAGGGCAGGGAACTCGCCTCTCCCCCTGTCCCAGTGACTGGCATAAGGAGACCCTCAGTTGGGATTTGTGGACAGACTAAAAGTCAACGCCTAGCATGTCGTAATGAGCCTGCAGTGTCATGCATGAACCCACCCCGCTTGCTTACAGTGCCATCTCCCTAATCCTCCTTCCTCCTTCCACCTCTTACTGTAACTGAAGGTCCTGGAGCCAGACCGTCCAAGTGGCTGCCCCGACCCCCAGCAAAGCTCTCAGAGGCTCGGGGACCCGTCCCCACTCTCCTCTGAGCCCTGCGCTGAGGGAGTTGCCAGAGGGAACCGTGCTTCCAGTTAGGGCCTGGCTGTGCCACTGTCCAAAGGAGGTCTCCCAGGAGGTCCCCCCACCCCCCAAACAACCCCGAAGGGACCAGGAAGCACCTGGTGTTCATCTGTCTGTCTGGGTGGTCTCTCAGAAGAGTCTTTTGCATGGAGGGCACCGCACTTGAGAGCAGGCTTCTGGTCCTGGGGTGCTATGAACGGAAGGACACGCAACTGCTCTGAGAAGGGTCACATTAGAAGCTCCGGGATAAATGGGAGGAAATGTGGAACCAAACCCGAAATCATGACAGAAACCAGACTTACTGGTTGGTTAAGAAGTGGTGGACCCCAGACAGTGGCTGCTCTCTGAGTTAGAAGAATCAATGCTCTCATACAGAAGGACAGCGTTTCCCGAAGGACAAAGGGCAGAGGTCAGGAAAGAAGGAAGGCTGGACACAGGTGACCCAGGGAGGCGGGGAGATAGGTGCCGGTGCCCTGGAGACTGGGAAATGAGCTGTGATCTACTCTCTTCACCTGAGCCGCACTGAAAAGTTAAAACAAACAAAGGGATCATGGAATTTTCCCAGGAGGTTTTTGAACCCCTCTCAAAAAAAAGGTCATGTTTTTCATGTTTGATCGGATGGACGGATATTACCCTGGAGAAGGACCCTGTGAATCCATTGTCTACAAACCAAACCAAACTCACTGCCATTGGGTTGATATCAACTCATAGTGACCTTCTAGGATGGGGCAGAACTGCCCCGGTGAGTTCCCAAGACGGGAACTCTTTTTTATTTTTATTGTTAATCATTTTATTGGGAGCTCTTATGGATATTATAACAACCCATAATTCAATTAGATCAAGCATGATTTACAGTTGCTGCCACCATCAGTTTCAAAACATTTTCTCTTTTCTTGAACTCTTTGATATCAGCGCCCCTTATCCCCTCCCTCCCCCACCCCACCCCCCAGGAACACTTATTGTTATCATACATATTGGCCATATCTTACTATCCAATGAACCTGGTCACCTACAGTTGTGTTATTGCTCCCTCGCGGGAGGTTATACAGTCATCACTGCTATCGGCTCCTTCTTCTCCCCTTCCCCCCACCCCTTCCCGTACCTCCAGGGAATCATTACTCCCATTGCCGTTTCTGAAGGGTTATCTATCTTGGCACTCATGCACCAAGAAACTTACTTATACAAATAAACATATGCTCATCTAATAAGATTAATGAGGCGGGAAAAAAGACCAAGATAATAAAGGGAGAAAATATTAAAGAACTAGAGGATAGTTATGTGTTTCATCAGTGCTATGCAGCTCCCTAAATCCCTTCCATGTGGCCCTTCTGTGAGGGACTCTCCAATTATCTTACAGGTGGGTTTGGGAGTCTCCACTTTTTCCACGCTCCTTCATGTTAATTTGATTGCTTGTTTTTGAAGTTCCCATACCTATTCCTGTCAACACCTCATGATCACACAGGCTGGTGTGCTTCTTCCTTGTGGGCTTTGTTGCTTCCCTGATATATGGCTGCTTGTTTAACTTCAAGCCTTTAAGACCCCCATACACTATACCTTTTAATAGCCAAGCACCTTCAGCTTTCTTCATCACGTTTGCTTATGCACCCATTTTGTCTTCAGCAATCATTTTGGGAAAGTGAGTAGAAAGCCTTGTCTTCCTACTGAGGGGGTGGTTTAGAATTGCTAACCTTTCACATCACAGCCCAAGGAATAAATTGAAGATAATATATACCTTTACTTTGTGTCCAATGCCATATTGTGATCGTATTTGGACTGTGCAATACAGCTATTGTTACTTCTGTTTGAAGATGAACAAACGGATGCTCAGGAAGTTCCATTAACTCGTGTAGTCGCCCTACCATGAAGCAGCAGGTCTGGGAGTTTCGTACCTGCCCTGCTTCTCCTGTAGATTATTTCCTACAAGCAGGCTCTCCCTGCCATTCCTAAGCGGCACACACACAGAAACCACCGAATTATCTCATTGAAATTCAGGCAGCCCAAGCAGGTCAGAGGTAGATGTCTTCTGAATCACGCTGTGAATACGTGGCTTCGTAATCTTTGGGGCAGTTCGTGCTAGAAATCATCTCTAAGTACAGGTTAGGCCTCTAATGTAATGACCCTTTTCCTCCTGCTTCAGCAAATGGAGAAGAGTTCTCCTCACTGTTCCAGGCTACTGTTCTCAAGGGTCCCTTGACCCAGGGCTCTGCAAGATCAGAAGTAAGTGTTCCAAAATTCCCATTCTAAATAAAGTTAACCATAATTTGTTAACCCTCACGCCATCGAATGACTTTGTATAGTCAACAAAACACAAGTAAGCATCTTTCTGGTATTCTCTGCTTTCAGTCAAGATCCATCTCACATCAGTAACAGTATCCTTCATTCCATCTTTAGTGTCTGGTAGTTCCCTGTCAATGACCGCAGCAAGCACTGTGATGATCTGATTGCAGAATCCCAGCTGACTTCAAATGGTTCTCGGGGGCTGGTGATCTGGCCCTAGTGTTGCACTAACCAAAATGCATTTGCAGGTCACCTAACTACTCCTTCCATCCAGCTCGGTACTGCTCAGGACACTCTTTGGACAGACATTATTGTGACTTAGGAGTCCTTGTATCCTCTGCTCAATGTGTCACGTGTGTTACTCCCCGCAGGAGGAATCCAGTCAAGTAATGGTTAGGAACCTGTGTCAGTCAGAGGGTCTAGTTGCAAAGCAGAGAAGCCAACTTGGATGGCCTGAGCCCAAGTGGGTTGTGGAAAGAATAAGTTGTTAACGATCAGAGGCCATGAGCCAGATGCAGGATCCAAAAGGACAAGAAAGCAAACAAGCTTTTCTATGGCATCCACCTATATTAGATGCAGGCCACATCCTCCAAGACACGTCCTTCCAATTGATTACAGAGGGGTATGGCCTGTGTCCATGTGTTGCATTACACGCTAATCTTCTTACAACTGCGTGGTTGTGATTACATGGCATTAGGTCAGGTCATGGGGGGTCATGATTGTGGGGTGCTATGGATTCAGTCCCAACTCATAGCAACCCAACGGACAGCAGAGTGAAACACCAGCCGGTCAGGCACCATCCTCCTAACGGTTGTCATGTTTGAGCGCATCGATGCAGCCTCAGTCAATCTTCTTATCCAGAGCCTCCTCTTTCTGACTGTCCCTCCACTTGACCAAGCCTAAAGTCCTTCTCCAGGGCTCGGTCTCTCCAGACAAGATGTCCAACGTATGCAAGATGAAGTCTCACCGTCCTTGATGGCTGTACTTCTTCCAAGACAGATCTTTTTGTTCTTTTGGGAGTCTGTGGCAGCTTCCATGTTTGTTCCAGCACCACAATTCAAATGCATAGATTTTTCCATCAGTTTTTCTTGTGCAATGTCCAACTTGTACATGACTATAAAGCTATTGAAAATACCAGAACTTGGGGATAAAGGCACAACTTAATCCTCAAAGTAACATCGTTGCTTTCCACACTTCAAAGAGGTCTTGTGCAGTAGATTTACCCAGTGCACTGCGTGCCTGCATCTCCTGACTGCTGCACCCATGGGCACTGTGAATCTGAGAAAGACAAAGTCCTTGACAACTTCGACCCTTTTCTCCATTTATCATGATGTTACCAGTTGTGAGAATCCGGGTCTTCTTTACATTGAGCTGCAACCCATCCTGAAGGCTGCCATCCTTGATCTTCATCAGCAGGGCTTCCAGTCCACCTCCCTTTCAGCAAGCAAGCTTGTGCCACCTGAATGCCACAGGTTGTTAATAAGCCTTCCTCCAATCCTGATGCCACACTCTCCTTCAGCTAAGCCAGCTTCTCTGATGATTTGCTCAGCGCGCACAGTGAATAAGTATGGTGAGAGGATACAACCCTGATGCACACCTTTCCTGATTCTAAACCATGCAGTCTGCCCTTGTTCTGTTTCCACAGCTGTCTCTTGATCCGTGTACAAGTTCCAAATGAGTACAATGAAGCACTCTGTAATTCCCATTCCTCGTAAGGTAATCCATAGTTGATCACGATCCACACAATCAAATGTCTCTGTACAGTCAATAGAACACAAGTAACCATCTTCCTGGTACTCTCTGCTTTCAGCCAAGATCCATCTGACATCAGCAATAATATCCCTTGTTCCACATCCTCTTCTGAATCCAGACTGACACTCTGGTAGCTCTCTGTCAATGCACTGCTGCAACCATTGTTAGATGATCTTCAGCCAAATTTTACTTACATGTGATTTTAATGATATTGTGATTTATTTTGAGCATTTTGCTGGGTCCCCTTTCTTTGGAATGGGTACAAATATGGATCTATTCCAGTCACATGCCTTCCAAATTTATTGGCATAGACCAGTGAGTGCTTCCAGTACTTCATAGGCTTGTTGAAACTTTCAGTTGATGTTCCATCAATGCCTGGAGCCTTGTTTGGGGTTATTGCTTTCAGTGCAGCGTATACATCTTCCTTGGGTACCCTTGATTCTTAATCCTATGCTGCCCCTTCAAAGGGTTAAATGTCAATGCGTTCTTTGGGGGAAAGTGACTCTGTTGTTCATCTTCCTTTGATGCTGTCTGCGTTGCTCACGATTTTGTCCATAGACTATTTGAGTGTTGCACCTCAAGGCTTGAATTCTTTAGTTCTTTCTGTGCAGGATAAGCTGCCCCTGTTCTTCCTTTTTGGCTTTCTAACTTTAAGTCTTTGCACATTTCATTATAATGGTTTACTTTGTCTTCTCACGCTGGCCTTTGAAATTTTCTAGTTAGCTCTTTAACTCCATCCTTCCTTCCATGTGCTTAGGAGCCCTGCCGGTGCAGTGGTTACAAGTCGGGGCGGCGGTTTGACAGCGCCAGCAGCTCCACAGCGGGAGGCTGGGCTTTCCGCTCCTGTACAGTCACAGTCTCGGAAACCCACAAGGGCCACTACGAGTCAGCATGGACCCCATGCCAGTGAAGTTATTGGTTTTTTGCTTGTTTGGGTTTGTTTGGGGTTTTTGTTGGAGGGGGCGGGGAGGGTTGTCCATTTGCTTTAACTACTCTATGATAGAGAACAAGTCTCCCGGTCTCTTCTGACTTCCACTCTGATTTATTCTTTCTTTGATGTCTTTTTAATGACTTTGCGCTTGCTTCATTAATGCCATTCTTGATGTGCTCACGCGGTTCATCGGGTCTTCTGTCAAGTGCTGACTACATCAACTGTGTTCTCGAGATGTCCTCCAAGTTCAGGCGGGACAGACTCAAGGTCATATTTGGGTTCTAGTGGACTTGCTCTAACTTTCTTTAGCTTTCACCTGAACTTACATATGAGCAGGTGGCTATCTGTTCCACGGTCAAGCCCTGGCCTGGTTTTTTTCGCTGCTAATATTGAACTTCTTCCCACAGGTGTCATCATTTGATGTCTGTATATTCCATCTAGAGATGTCCACATGTATGGTCACTTTTGGGGTTGCTGAAAAAAAAGAGATTTGTGATGAAGAAATCATTGGTCTTGCAAAATTCTATCATGTGATCTCCAACTTCTTTTCTTTCACCAATTTTCCAACGGCTCTTCCTTCCTCTCTGTGCCTGACTTTTGCACCCCAGTCACCAGTAACTCTCGGTGAATCTTGATCACGTGTTAGCAATTTCAGACCAAAGATGTTGCCAGAGTTCTTTCAGTTCTGCGCACTAGCTTTCGTGGTTGGCCTTTCATTGATCACATGGCCCTGTGTTTGGACAAATCTTATCCTAACACAGATAGCATGGTACTTCAAGATAGAGCGTGAAATGTCCTTCTTGGAGATGGCTGCAACCTCCTGCCTCTTGATTGTATCCTTCCCAGCATAGTCAACCGCGGGATTTTCTGGTTCCGAATGTCCAGTGTCCAACGCTGCAGCTCACTAACACCTAGTGATCCTTTGCACGCCATTTTATTTTGATAACTTCCAGTTTTCCTCGATTCACACTCCCTCCATTCCAAGTCCCAGACTTGAGTGGATGTTTGCAGCTGCTGCTGCTTCTCATTGTGAGTCCTGCCCCCTCAGCAAGTGACGGTCCTGGAGGCTTCCCTCCCACAGGCTTGACTCCATCCACGTCGTTCCGGCTGACTCTCCTTAGAGAAGGCAGCTCTTCCTCCGTCTGAGTGTGTCTTCCTGCCTGCGGGGTTCGTCTTTATCTACTATCCTGATGAAGTTCTGCTGCTACCCCTGAGTTTCCAGGAACTGATGAGGTTTCCATGCTATCCACAGGGATTTCAGCAGCGAATTCCTCTGAAACAGACAGCCTGTGCCTTCTTCATAGTCTGGGAATTCTCCCGAAACCTACCATACACACTCGTGCATAAGCCAGGTTTTTCGGCACATTTTGAATGCCATTTTGGTGGTAAAACTAGGTGCCTTGGCTGATATTCAGGTCGGCTTGTACTCAAGTGTGTACGGCGTTCACTTTGGGTGACCTGCTGGTGTTTGAAATCCCAGCGACATCTCCTCCAACCTCACAGCCACACACCAATGATCACAGGGTGACAAAACTGACAGGCAAGGTGTGGCCTGGGGGGTTATTCGGTGTTAACTGCCAAACACTGAGACTCCTGGCCCACCCAAGTTGACACAGAGCACAACTATCACACTGGTCTAGACGAGTCTCGAGACTCTGGCCTCGTGTGGTTATTAAACAGGGTGTACGTGTGTACATGCTTCCTTCTCTCGACGATTCTAAAAGCCTCCTCCACAAGTCTGAGAGGTCCTTTCCAGCCAGGCAGGGGAGGGACCACAGGAATCAGGACAAGGGTCGCGCAGGTTTGGGCACAGTCAAGGTTACGATCTCAGCACTAAAATCCTGCCACTTGTAAGCAGACATTTCTAGCGCAATCCATGATGTGATGCAAGCACACTAGTGCGTGTTACACATTCACTTCTTGTTGCACAATCCGTGGTGACCAGGGAAGGGGGGTACGTGAATAAAGGTAGGATCCAGAAAGGTAGCTAAGGGGTGGCAGGGCCGGCGTGTCTCTGGCCACCACTTGAAGGAAGGCACCCCGAGAGATTTCCACGAGCCCCTGCAGAGCAGTACAGAGTCACAGGCTGCGGGCTCCACGCGGCTCTGGATCGCCCTTCCCAGCTTGCCCGGCTTTGTCAATTGCGGTGGTCACGTGGTCAGCCTCTTTTTTACTTCTTGCGAGGTCCGAAAGTGCTGTGCCGTGTCCTGAGGCCCCTGGGCACCCAGTGAGAAAGCGCCGGACTGTCTTGTCCCCTTTGTACTCTTTCATTTTCCTGACGAGTCTCTAGGGAATCTGTGTAACTTGGGTAACTCTAGTTGAACAGAAAGAAAATCAATCTTGTAGAGGACTCCTGACCCCGTGGGTCCTGCTGTTCTCAGCCCAGGGAACTTGGTCTCCCATGCCCTTTACTCTCGCCTGGCCAGTGACCATTGGCTTGAATTTATGCTCCCGGGATGAAAGTTTGCCTCCACTCCCCCAGCCCCACCATTGTCTGTGGAGAGCAGGGCAGTGGTTCTGGGAGGACATTTGAAGAGCTTCCTCAGTACAAGCTGATGGACTAAATAAACGCTGTTCTCCGGGAGGTAGACTGTGTCCTTGGAAAGTTTGAAAGGGAATCGAAAGAACAACCCAACAAGAGTCAGGAGCTCCTGCTCCCAAGGAAGACGGAACCGACACATGGCAGGGAGCATCAGCCAACACCAATGGGCTCTGTTTCCCAACCCCCGTCCTAGCCCACAAGATCCCGCCAACCAAGCTTGAGCCCATCAAAGGCCCCATGCCTCACAGCCCCCTCCAGCATCCACCTGACCTACCAGCCGTGAACGCGGGACTAAAGGTTCTATTATCGGCACTGCTAAGCCGGCTGGGGCCCCTAAACACCTGCAGACACGAACAAATGGGCTTCAAAAGCGGCGCTATTGTCCAGCTCGCCAGAGGACCACTCTTCCAAGGACCGCCGGGCCTACACATCCTATGCACGGTCTTCTCTTTCAAAAACTTTCATATCTGTTTAGAACAAAATCAACCCTCCGAGAAATGTGTAGAAGGCGCTCTGCTTGCTCCCATTGCTGACAGAGCTGTCCTTAGCAGCTTTATGCCCATTTCCAAGCAAATGGTGGTTCACCGGGCAGGTGCTATTTGCTTTGCAGCCACACAGACACATCACGAACAGACAGTGCTGATGACTGTACAAACCTCCATTGCTCACGCCCCTTTCTCTAGCCCCAGCCCCTCTCCCAGGGAATCTAACCTTAGGCCCTCATTAGAAAATAACTTGGTAGTCTCCTCTTGATACTTCAGCCCCTTGAAAAATAATGATCTCTCCTGGAACCTGCCCCACCCCGCCTACCCCCGGCCTCAGGGGCAGGCCCTTCCCAGACATCCTGATGCTTTCTTCGACAGATGTAAGTCAAATGCGTCACCCCTATATCCAGGCATTTGAGATGGAACTAAATACAATTCGCCTTCTTAACTCGAAACACCAAACATCCTGAAATCCACAAGTTATTTATTATTATTATTTTAATCATTTTATTAGGGGCTCATACAACTCCCATCACAATCCATACACACAATTGTGTAAAGCACATTTGTACATTCATTGCCCTCATCATTTTCAAAACATTTGCTCTCCACTTAAGCCCCTGGCATCAGCTCCTCATTTTTCCCCTCCCTCCCTCCCTTCTCACCCTCCCTCATGAGCCCTTGATAATTTATAAAGTATTATTTTGTCATATCTTGCCCTGTCCAAAGTCTCCCTTCACCCACCTTTCTGCTGTCCATCCCCCAGGGAGGAGGTCACATATAGATTCTTGTAATCAGTTCCCCCTTTCCAATCCACCCTCCCTCTACCCTCCCAGTATCGCCACTCATGCCACTGGTCCTGGAGGGATCATCCACCCTGGATTCCCTGTGTTTCCTGTTCCTATCTGTACCAGTGTACATCCTCTGGTCTAGCCAGATTTGCAAAGTAGAATTTGGATCATGATGGGGGTGGGGGGAGGAAGCATTTAGGAACTAGAGGAAACTTGTATGTTTCATCATTGCTACATTGTACCCTGACTGGCTCGTCAACTCCCTGAGAACCTTCCATAAGGGGATGTCCAGTGGCCTACAGGTGGGCTTTGGGTCTCCACTCTGCACTCCTCTCCTCACTCACTATGGTAAGGTATTGTTGTTCTGATGATGCCTGATACCTGATCCCTTCGACACCTCGTGATCACACAGGCTGGTGTGCTTCTTCCATGTGGGCTTTGTTGCTTCTGAGATAAATGGCCGCTTGTTTACCTCTCTCTCTGACCACTGTGCCATAAGACTGGAAATTTTAAAAAATGAAGACAAAGAAAACAAGAGCAAACAACTGGAGGATGGATAATTCTCTACTTCAAAAGGAGTGCGTACTGGCACAGATCAGAGATGAAATTAGGAACTTTCTAGATACCAACAAGAATGAGCACCTTCAAGCCTTTAAGACTCCAGATGTTATATCTTTTGATAGCCAGGCACCATCAGCTTACTTCACCACATTTGCTTATTCACCCGCTTTGCCTTCAATGGTTGTGTTGGGAAGGTGAGCATCATAGAATGCCGATTTAATAGAAGAAAGTATTCTTGCATTAAGGGAGTACTTGAATGGAGGCCCAATGTCCTTCTGCTGCCTTAATACTAAACCTATAAATATATGCACATAGATCTATTTCCCCATCCTTATATTGTTTTTAATATCACTCCTTTGACAATAAAACCTCTTCTGGACTGGTATGAGGCTGTTTATAGCTGCTATCTACCCCATCCTATGAGTCGCTAAGGAAATATTTATATGATTCTGAGACCCTAATTAGGATATTATCAAGTACTCTGTGGTTCCTATTACCTTTTCACAACTTGAAAACATGAAAGGCTTGGATAAAATACTGTGAACCTGTGTCTGATACGCTGAATAACCCCTGGTGGTGCCTGGTTGTTAACTGCAAGATTGGCAGTTCAAACCCACCAGCCATTCTCCAAGAAAAAGAGGCGGCAGCCTGCTCCTGCACAGATTCTTCATTTCTTCTTCTTTAATTGTCATTAGGAGACTCTGGCTCACAGTGACCCTATGAGCAGAATTGCTCTCTATGAGTTCTGAGGCTGTAAATCTTTATGGGAGCAGACAACCCCGTCTTTGTCCTGTGGAGCGACTGGTGGTTCTCGCTGCAGACTTTTCCATCAGTAGCTCAACAGGTAATTCATGACATCATCAGGACCTTGGAAAGCGCCTGGGCAGGTCTACTCTGTCCTATGGAGTCTCCTTGCTGAATCCGAATGGCCTGGTAGCGGTGGGTTTGGCTTAGCAATTTATCTGCCCCTCTCCAATCTCCAGGATATTGGTGGTTGTTGCTAACAGCCCTCAACCCTCCTGACTTTGGGTGACCGTGCAGAGTGGGAGAACGTGCTGCCCAGGCAAAGAGGCCAAGGGCCTGAGAGAAGTCTGCTGACAGCGAGGAAAAAACTTGGTCTCGACTAAACAACTGTATCCCAAGCATTTCTCACCCAAACTGCAACCTGTTAGCTTCCCTCATCAACCTCCTGAGTGTGTCTCCTGCGGGTCTGTGTCGCCGTTCCAATGATTTACTGAACCCAGCTGAGAAGCAGAGTAAGTTTGGTCCCACTGTGGCAGCCACCAGTGAGGGAATGGAAGTGCTCTCTCTCGGAGTCACGCTGATGGGGGCCTCTTCAGACTGGCTCCAGACAGCAGAAGCAGCCCTCTTTCGGCCTTGCCCTGACCCTGTGGGTGCACCCAGTCCTGGCACCACACCCCACCCCTAACAGCAACCAGTGCCCAGCTCCCTGCCTGCGCTCCCCTTCAGACAAACTCACCTCAAGCACCAGGGAATTTGTATCAGAGACTCTCAGAGATGAGGGGCTTCGAGTCTATGCCACCAGGGCTGTGGCTGGGCACTGGGCACACGTGTTAACTCTGTCACCCGGTTCTCATCTGTGCAGGATCCGAGAGGCCCTGAGTGCTCCTTTAGGTAGTTCCTCACACCAAAATGATCTGCTCCCACACCCTAGCGGTTCACACCCTGATTCCAGACTGCTCTCTGAATCGGTCCCTGGTCATTCTGACTCCTGGTGACTCTGTGAGTGTGGATTTCCGATGGTCTTTTAGAAGCAGATCACCAGGCCTTTCTTCCAAGGCACCTTGAACCTTCAACTTTTCAGCTAGCAACAAAGAGCGTAGCCATTTTCAGCACTCCGGGACGCCTCTGCCCTCTGAAACCCTACGCCAAAACCCATGCCACCGATTTCTCCAACCGTGAAGCTACAAGAACACACGGAGGCTTTTCGAGTTCCAACCTAGCCAAGAGGCAGCTGTCTCTGCAGAAGGCCCCCTCCCTCGCCCTACCTCGGACGACATTCTCCCTGCAGCTGGGGTGGAAGGAGAGACGCTCGAGGAAGTGACCCCACCCTGGGGTGCCCTGCCCTCTCCAAGAGCCTGGCTGCCCATCTGAGGCCCAAGGCGCAGAGCAAAAGTGGAGCAGTCAGGAAACCAGAGAGAAAGGGCCATGCATTCCTGCTTACTGCTCAGTAAGTTTCCCAAGCAATGGGGCTCCCCAGGTCACTGGCCAGGCAATCCGGGCACAAACCAAGCTCTGCAGCCACAGTGCCCTCAGATCTGCCCTTTGGGGAGAGAGCCCCAAGCTTCCCAAGAGCCCCTCTGCCAAGCCCAGGGTCCCAGGAGTGTGCGGAAGCCCCCAGGCTGGCAGCTGCAGGCTTGTAGAGGCACTCCGCATCACCCACGACAGGAAGCAGGGGCCCATCTCCCCCTGGCCAGCACTTCCAGTCCCCACGCTGCCCCACAGCTGCCGGGATACGCTGCCTAGAGCTCAGAAACAAAGGTGACCTTCTGCCCCTGTCCTCGTGGGTTTTCAGGACAATGTGGCGACACCTCCACCCTGGAGTTGGGACCTTCTCCAGACTGAGCTAATGAGGGGTCAGGGGCTGAGCGGAATTGATGTGGATCCCATCCTGTTCCCCCAAAACAGAACACCTGCTGAAAACCAAAAATCCCACTGCCATGCTACTCACTCACAGTGACCCGATAGAACAGAATAAAACAGGTGCCACGGGATTTCCAAGACTGTCTGTCTGTACAGGAGCGAACAGCCTCGGTGTGGCCCTCAAAGTAGCTGCTGGGTCTGAAACCACTGTGCCACCGGGGAGGGGTGCAAAGGAGAGAAAACAGCCCTCCCATCGCAGAAGCGCCAGGTGATAGGGGAGGATGGCGGCAGGAGAGCTGGGCAGAGCAGGCTCTGGGCTCTCTCCCCTTTGGGGCCGCAGCCAGAGAAACAGCCCCAAGAGTTGCGTGATCCCTGTTTACCCAGAGCTACATTTTGCCCTGACACACTCTGCTCTGAGAGGTGAAAGCAGAAGACAGGGAGGCAGACCAGGGCTGCACTGACCTCCTCGGTTGTCCCCCACCACCCGGGACGATGGAGACCCTCAACACATCGGCCCCCCTCAATTTCACCCTGCCGCCCAACTTTGGCAAGCGCCCCACAGACCTGGCGCTGAGCGTCATCCTGGTGTTCATGCTGTTCATTGTCATGATCTCTCTGGGCTGCACCATGGAGGTCAGCAAGATCAAGGCGCACTTCTGGAAGCCCAAGGGGCTGGCCATCGCCCTGGTGGCACAGTATGGGATCATGCCCCTCACTGCCTTCTCGCTGGGCAGGCTCTTCCGGCTGAACAACATCGAGCTGCTGGCCATCCTGATCTGTGGCTGCTCCCCAGGAGGGAACCTGTCCAACATCTTCAGCCTGGCCGCCAAGGGGGACATGAACCTCAGGTAGGCCTGAGGGTAACAGCGGAGGCATCTGGGGACGGAGCGGTGTTGGGGATGTCCCATCAAGGGGAGAGAGTGGGGGCCTGGAGCGGGCAGCAGTCTCCCTGACTCCAAAACCCACTGCCCACGGTGTGCAGGTTGCTCCCCGCAGCGTCTGAAACCACAGCTGATCCTCAGGAAAGGGGTGAGCCTATGAGCTCTGGTCACGAGGCACCATCTCAGAGACCCAGAGTGGCCAGGATGCCTGGCCTCTAGGGTGACGAGAAGGGGGCTTAAGCACCAAGCCAAAGGAACCAAGCTGGCCCGGAGACACCGTGACACACAAAGGTGTCAGTCTCCGGTGGGGCAAAGAGCCTGCCTTGTTAATCAGCCAAGTGTGGACTCTGGAGCCCTGAGACAGAGAGAGAGGGAGTGTGTGTGTGTGTGTGTGTGTGTGTGTGTGTGTGTGTGTGTGTAGGTGCAGCAGCGGGGCGTATTTCCTCATTCCTAAATTAATTTGTGTGTGTGTGTGTGTGTGTGTAGGTGCAGCAGTGGGACGTATTTCCTCATTCCTAAATTAATTTGTGTGTGTGTGTGTAGGTGCAGCAGCAGGGTGTATTTCCTCATTCCTAAATTAATCCTAAATTAATTGTGTGTGTGTGTGTGCGCGCACACACACTTTAGCTATGGTGGTGTTGACCCTGGGTACACAGATGAAAACTGCTCCATGAGGTTCCGATCCTAGGAGCTTTGGGAAGCAGATCCTCCAAAGTCCTCCCTTGGCCGACAATGATGGACCAGTTGTCTGCTTTGAGGCCCGTTCTGGAAAGGGGTACAGAATAGTCCCAACATTCTTCAGGGAGATCAAGCGGCTTTGAATCAAATGAGAAGCTGCCACAGTTGTGTCAACACAGCCAGGGGAACAAAAGGCACAGGGCTTGCTTTGCAGCAGGAAAGATCTAGATTCAATCCTCTGAAGAAGAAACAAATAAATAAACAATGCCATCGGGTAGATCCGGCTATGCAGGTGCCAGCCAGCACGCAGCCGGGCTTCCTGAAGATCCTCTACCTTATCCAGGCATGGGGAAGAAATGTCTGCACCTGATCCTCCCTCATCCTCCCAACTGAGGCCAGGACCCGCCAGGTGGGGCTGGACCCCCTCCGTAGTCCCACGGGCTGGGGAAGACCGCCAGCCCACCTCACTCCACGCATTCGGAGAAGACGTTCGTGAGGAGCCAGGAAGCAGCACCTGGCTGAAATCCATCCTTCCCAAGCAAGTGGGATCCTCTGGAAGTGTGAGCTACTCCCCCACACGTCTCCAGTTCCAGCAGCAGCCTGTGCGGGACTGAATAAAACTCAACCCTAGAAGCTTCTACCGAAGCCTGGCGTCTCTAGCGAGTTGCCTCTGGCCTGGTATTCAATGTCGGCACTGCTCAATGAAATTCCACCAGCGAGTCTGTCAGCTTGTGTCACTCAGTACTCTGCCCCTGTGGGGGGGCTTACTAAAAAAGTCAGCTGATTAAAGCAAGCCCTCCTGATGATGCAAAGCGATGACTGGGCTAATTGTTTCATGAAAACATGAGAGTTTGGGTTGACCAGGACCCAGGATCTGAGCGGTTCCAGGCTCCCCACGCAGATGGTTCCTGTTCTCATTGGGCTAAGTGTCTGGAGTGAGCCCCTGGGTGGAGCAAACGGTTCACATGCTCAACTGTGGACCAAAATGGTAAAGGCTTAAGTCGACCCAGAGGTGCCTCAGAAGAAAGGCCTGGCAATCTATTGCTGGGAGAAATCAACCACCGAAGACCAGATGGGACACATGGGGCCCTGATGGGTCCAGTCCACCCCAGGGCAGCTAGCATGTGAGGTAGTCCATGGGAAGAGAGGCAAAGAGAGGGACCCTGCCCTGAGCAGTCACCCAGAGGGACATATTTCCTTTTTTAAAATCATTTTATCAGGGCTCATACAACTCTTCTCACAGTCCATGCATGCATCCATTGTGTCAAGCACATCTGTACATTCACTGCCCTCATCATTCTCAGAGGGACATATTTCAATGGTTAATCACCCCTCTGTCAGGAAAGGCTCCCTGCTGTCTCCTCCAGAGGTCTCTGGGTGGGCTCCGTGTCTGCTCACCCGCAGCACCTCCCCAGAACGTGCTGACGACCTGCTTCCGTTGAGAGGCCCAGTGGAGGAGTTCGACTCTGGGACATCCGGGCCGCCATGACACCGAATCAACTTGAGGGCAACAGATTTGGGTTATTGCTTTGGGCTTTTGTTTTGGTTTCTGGTTTATCTAATCCAAATCCTTCCAGCTACACAGCAAACCCTGACTCTTCCTTTTTTTATTTCTTTAATCATTTAATTGGGGCTCTATAGCTCGTATCACAATCCGTACATGCATCCATTGTGTCAAGCACATTTGTACGTATGTTGCCATCATCATTTCCAAAACATGTTCTTTCTACTTGAGCCCTTGGTATCAGCTCATTTTCCCCTCTCCCCAGGCCCCACTCCCTTAAGGACCTTTTGATAATTTATAAATTATTGGGGTTTTTTTCATGTCTTACACGAACCGCTTCACCCACTTTCTGCTGTCTGTCCCCCTGGGAGGGCGTTGCGTGTCAATCAGTGTGATGGGTTCCCCCTTTCTCAACCCTGCCTCTTTCTTCTGGCCTTGTCCATCCCTTATGGAAGCCCCTCTATCATGAGAAATGCCAACTACCCTTTCACATAGGGCAACATTTGTTTTCCCCTAATATTCATGTGGTTGAACCAACTGGACAACAACTAATAATGACAGGCAGGGTGTGGAGGTAGAGACCTCACCACTGGTGCCCCCTGGGGCTAAGCCCACAGTAACACAGGAGCCCCAGCCTGCAGGCGCTGCTCATCCGCCTCCTTCCCAAGGCCCCACAGGAGACAATGTTCTGCTGGGCACAGCCACCTCCTAGCAGGCACCCCTCTCCGCCCACAGATCTTCATGCACCTTCAGTCGTGTGCACGGACCCCAGAGGCAGAACTCAGATCTCATCCTCTCCCAATAGGGGCTGCCAGACCTGGAATTCCCACTTGTCCCTGCTCATCCGGGACAACTTTCGACAGGGATTGTCTTGGGGACTCGATGGGCAGTTCTCGACACTCCAGACTCACTAGGAGTTGGGATGACTTGACCCCGCTGGGCTTGGTTTTGTTTGGGTTCAGGCGTCTCCCTACCTCTAAGATAAAGCTAGTTAGAGGGGGTTTATGAGGACAGAATGTAGCCTGTTCTGCATAGTGTCTGGCCACAATCCCTGTCGAAAGTTGTCCTGGATGAACTGGGACAAATGGGAATTCCAAGACAGAATAAGACAGAAGCCCCAAGTTTGCACCGGTTCCCAGCTTTCCCCGGAGGGAGGCTGGCAGGCCCTCTGCCAGCTCTTTCAGCTCTGGCTGCCATCGCCCTGGCAGGGCCTCAAACAGGGCAGACAGATGGGCCTGTCCACTGCTCTGAACTCAGCAGGAAGGGACAAGAAAGCCTGCCTCTCTCCCTGGGCCCTGAGGACCCTGCGCGGCAGTCCTTGGCCCACAGTGTCACTGTGGGGCAGATTCCTAACTCTGGAACTAGAGTCTGGAAAAACCACTTCTCACCCCTACCACCCAGCGAAACCTGAGGATTGCAACAGTCACTCAAAACAAAATCAAACAAACAAATCCAAACTCACCGCCATTGAGTCAATGCTCGATGGACTGCTGACCACAAGGTCGGCAGTTCAAAACCACCAACTGCTCTGTGGGAGAATGATAAGGCTTTTACTGCCATAAAGATACAGTCTCCGAAACCCACAGCGGCCGTTCTACTATGAGATAGCACTCACGGATACCAAAAACCCCAGGACAGTTATCCCTGACCAGCCCCCAGTGCTCAGGGCCTCAGGGCCAGAGAGGTGGCTGCTGGGCTCAGAGGAGGAGGTCTCTAGAAGCCTGGGACCTACCCCCCACCCACCTGAGCAAGGCACACCAAGTCCCAAAGTAAATTCCAGAATTCCTTGTACACCAAGCCAAAGCAAACATGACCCCAGCTCAAGGACATCCAAACAAAGTGTCCTGTGAGTTTTCTCCTAAGAGATCAATAGCTAGTCCTGAAGCCCCTGCTGTGACCTTCTCCGCCTCTTTCTGGCACCTCCACAGCAAAGGGAGTATCTACTGAAAGATGTTGTTTACTCTTCCCATGGGCCCTTTGAGGCTAATACTGTGGTTGTTGCTGATGTGTTCTGACAAGCAGATGCTGAATCACAGACTCTAAAGTCAGAGCAGAACAATGCCATCCAGTTCCCTAGGATATAATCTTACCAGAAGGAACGGTCGGGGCGCTGTTGGATAAGCATTGGCCTGCTGACCAAAGGTGAGCAGTTCAAACCCACTAGCCACTCTGAGGGAGAAAGATGAAGCTTTCTGCTCCTGTAAAGATGATAAAACCTTGGAAACTCAATACAGGGTCCCTGTGACCCAGCATCAACTCAGTGGCAGTTGGCTTTTTGTTTGGGTGGGTTGGTTTGTTGGTTGTTTGGTGTTTTTTTTTCATCATTGCTTGGGAGTCATGGTGGCATGGTATGAAAATGCTCAGCTGTTAACCAAGGGCAACAGTTTGAACCCACCCACTGAGGGATAAAGGTGTGGTCCCAGGTTCCCTAAAGAATAAACCCAAACCCGCTGACATCCCACAGTCAATTTTTATTCACAGGGGCCCTAGAGCGGGTTTCTGAGACTGCACATCTCTACCAGAGTAGAGAGCCTCATGCTTCTCCCTCAGAGCAGCTGGTGGGTTTGAACCGCCAACCTTCCATCTCCTGGTGATGCGATAGGATTCCTACACTGTGAGTCTCTGTGTGCTACTATAAGCACACACATATGTTGTAGTTGTGGTTGTGGTGGTTAGGAACCATCAAGTCAGTTCCACTTCATGGAGACCCCAATGCACAGCAGAAGGAAAGACCACCCAGTCCTGGGTCACCCTCATTTTTGCAGCCACTGTAACAATCCATCTCATTCAGTTTCCCTATTTTTCACTGCCCCTCCACTTCCCCAGCATGATGTCCTTTCCAGAGACTGGTCTCTCCTGACAACATGTCCACCGTACGTGAAAGGAAGTCTTGTCATCCTCACTTCCAAGGAGCTTTTTGACTGTACTTCTTTTGAGACAAAACGTGCTGATTCTTCGGGCAGTCCGTGATACCTTCCATATCCTTCCCTAGCACCGTGCTTCAAATGCATCTGTGCGTCTTTCGTCTCTCTTGGCCACACAGACACAGCATCGCGTGAATCTACGTCACACTATCCTATCAACAACTTGCTTTTTTTGAGGATCAGCCATGTAAATAACTCTGCTTCGTGAGTTTTAACTTCTGTGTAGTCTGCTTACATTTATCCATTCCAGTATGCTCACATGTGAGGACAGCCGGACCGCATCAAATTCACATATCTCCAGCAAAGCGTCCAGAGAACGTGTTCCCCTTCACGTTTGCTGCAGGACAGGATGGCAATTCCTGTTTCTCCATGCCTTCGTCTGTATTAGAATTGCTGTATTTTTTTTCTTTCATATTTTCCATCTGTTGTTGTTGGTATTCTGTATCATTTTGTCTGTTCCACCTCACGGGCACCCTGTCAACAATTAAATGAAGCCATCCTCACACTTACGGTTGATCCCATTGTGGCGGCTGCTGGGTCAGTCCGTCTCCTTACTAGTCTCTTTCCCGTGGCCCTCTACTTTCCCAAGCTTGAAGTCCTTCTCCAGAGACTGGTCGCTCCTGATAACACGTCTAAAGTATGTAAGATGAAGTCTCACTGTCCTTTCTTCTAAGAAACACTCGGTACGTCTTCCATAATAGATTTGCTTGTCCTTCTGGCAGTCTATGGCATTGTCAACAGTCTCCGACAGCCTCATAATTCAAATACATCGATTGCATTCTCATTCAATTTCTTCCTTCACTGTCCACGCGTGTTCTTGTTAGGTGCATGGAGCTGGTTCCGACACTACCTACCTAGCACAGAATGAAGCCCCACCCATCCCACACCATCTTCGCAATTGCTGCCCGCGTTTGAGACCTTTGTGTCAATCCATCTCATTGAGGATCTTCCCATCTGCCACTAACCATCTACATTCCCTTTCCAGGGTATAGTCTCTCTTGATACCATGTCCAAAGGTCACGAGACAAAGTCTCTCCATCATTGTTCCAAGGAGCATTCTGGCTGTACTTCTTCCAAGACGGAGTTGTTGGTTCTTCTGGAAGTTTGTGGTACCTTCAAGATTCTTCACCAGCACCACAATTCAAATGTATCAATTCTTCTTCAGTCTTCTTTATCCGTGTTCAATTTTCACATGCTTGTAGAGCCATTGCAAATCCCGTGGCTTGGGTCATGCACAACTGAGTCCTCAAAGTAACATCCTCGCTTCTCACCACGTTCAAGAGTTCTGGTGCCGCAGATTGACCCAGTGTAATGTGTCCTTTGATCTGTTGACGGCTGCTTCCATGAACATTGATTGGGGATTTAAGTGGGGCAAAATCCTTGACAACGTCAATCTTTTCTCCATTTATCATGATGTTATCTAGTGGTCTGATTGTGAGGATTTGGATTTTCTTTACATTGAATTGTGATCCATACTGAGGGCTGCAATCCTCAAACTTCATTAACAAGTCCTTCAAGTCTTCCTCACTTTCAGCAAGCAAAGTTGTCATATGCATATGCCAGATCGTAAATAAGTCTCCCTCCGTTCCTGAGACCACGTTTTTATTGATATATCCTTGCCTCAGCATACAGATTGAATAACTGTGGCAAAAGGATACAGCTCCCATGCACACTTTTCCTGATTTTTTGTTTGTTTCTTCTTTTTTTTTAATCACTTTATTGGGGGCTCATACAACTCTCATCACAATCCATACATACATCCATTGTGTCAATCACATCTGTACATCTGTTGCTATCATCATTCTCAAAACATTTGCTTTCTACTTGAGCCTTTGGCATCAGCTCCTCATCTCTTTCACCTCCCTCCCTGCTCCCCCTGCCCTCATGATAACTTATAAGCCACCATTATCTTGTCAAATATCTCACTTTTCCTGATTTTAATGCACACACTCTTCCTTTGCTGTGTTCCAACATGCACACCTCTCCCGATTTTACACAACACGGTATTTTCTGCTGTGTTCCAACAACTGCTTCTTGACCCATGCACGGGTTCCCCATGGGCACAATGAAGTGTTCTGAGATTCCCATTTGTGTGAGTCTGGGTACTTTAGAGAAACAAATCCACAGAAACTCATGTATAAGAGTATATAAAGGGTAAGTGCACATCAAGAAAACATCCCAACCCAGTGCTGCCCAAGTCCACTAATCCAACATTAACCCATATGTCGACACCAACCCACAAAGTCCTCCTCCATCTCACAAAACACACGCAATGATGCCAACTGCAGGAGGAAAGCCAAGTCAGTGATTGTGTAAGCATCTCAGCACTGGCAGGGGTCTCCACACGGCTGCTCCAGCACCCAGGGCTGCATTGGGATAGGTCCATGAGGCTTCTCCTTGGGGATGTCTTTCAGGAAGTGAGCCTGGCCAGCTGAAGCAGGGAACTGGCTAAGGCAGTTGCACCCTGGTCCAACCATCAGAAAGCTAGAGACCTGAGACCTAGAAAGGTGAGGTCCACAAAACCATTTATCACTTCGCCCTTCAATTAACCCTACATGTGTTTATTGGCCAGGTTGGCACAATAAACTAACTACCTCACCATTCTTCTCAATGCTATCCATAATTTGTTATGAGTCACATAGTTGAATGCCTTTCCATAGTCAATAACTCAACTCACTGCCATTGAGTTGATGCCACCTCATAGGGACACCCTAGAGGGCAGTAATAGAGCTGCCCCCTTTGAGTTTACAAAACTGTAACTGTTAATAGGAGTACAAAGCTCCATCTTTCTCCTGAGGAATTTCTGGTGGTTTCGAACTGCTGACCTTGTAGATCTCAGCCCAACGGGTAACCATTATGCCACAAAGCACAAGTAAATCTTTCTGGTATTCTCTGCTCCCAGCCATGATCCACTTGACATCAGCAATGACATCCCTGGTGACACATCTTCAGCTTAAACTGAATCCAGCTTAAGTTCTGGCAGCTCCCTAACATGGTACTGGTGCAACTGTTGCTGAATGATCTTCGGTAAAATTTTACCTCTATGTGATATCAATGATGTTGTTCAATAACTTCTACATTCTGTTGGGTCATCTTTCTTTGGAATAAGTTCAAATATGGATCTCTTCCAGTTAGTTAACCAAGTAGCTGTCTTCCAAATTTCTTGGCATACATGAGAGAATGCTTCATCAGCTTGTTGAAACATTTCCATTGGTATTCTGTCAATTCCTGGAGCCATGTTTTTGGCAGTTTGGACGTTCCTTCAGTACCATTGGTTCTTGTTCTTATGCTACCTCTTGATGTCATCAGGTCCTTTGGGTACAGTGACTCTGTATATTCCTTCCATTTTCTT
Organism: Tenrec ecaudatus; assembly: GCF_050624435.1. Classification (NCBI taxonomy): domain Eukaryota; kingdom Metazoa; phylum Chordata; class Mammalia; order Afrosoricida; family Tenrecidae; genus Tenrec; species Tenrec ecaudatus. Next base: position 34,716,877 of record NC_134543.1, read on the forward strand.
TTGAACGCTTCCTGCATTGTAAAATATTTTTTCCATAGAATCTGCCAATATTGCAACCTGAGGCTTGGATGTTTTCTTGAGTTCTTTCAGTTTCAGATTTGCTCAGCATGTTCTTCCGTTTTGGTTTTTTAACTCTAGGTCTTTGCGCATCTCATTATAATACTTTACTTTGTATCTGGCTGCCTTTTGAAATTTTCTGTTCAGCTTTTTTACTTCATCATTTCTTCCATTTGCCTTAGCTACTCTCTGATCAAGAGCAAAGTTCTTCCGAGAGCCACTTTGATTTTTTTCTTTCTTTCCTGTTTTTTTAGAGACCTTTTGATTTTTTCATGTATGACATTCTTCATGTCACCCCACAGCCCACCAGGTCTTCTGTTATTAGTGCATCAAATCTGTCCTGAGATATGCTCAAAATTCAGGTGGGGTAGACTCAAGGTTGTAATTGGCTCTTGTGGACGTGTTTGGATTTTCTTCAGCTTCAGACTGACCTTGCAGATGAGCAATTGATGATGGTCTGTTCCACAGTCAGCCCCTGGCCTGTTGTTAGCTGCTGATATTGAGCTTCTTCATAGTCCAGCTTCGTTTCTATCACCAATACGATATTTTCCAGCTACTGTTCCTTCCTCTATGTTCACACCTATTGCATTTCAGTTGCCAATAATTATCAATGCATCTTGAGTGCATGTTTTATCAATTTCAGGTTGAAGACACTTTTAGAATTCTTCAATTTCTTCATCACTAGCATTAGTGGTTGGTGCATACATTTGAATAATGGTTGTACTGATTGGCCTTCCTTGTACGAAGATAAATGGTATCCTATCAGACACAGCATTGTCCTTCAAGATAGATCGTAAAATGTCCTTTTTGAAGATGAATGCAACGTCAGTCCTCTTGATCGTGTCCTTCTCGGCATAGTAAACCATGGTGATCCTTTACTGCTGATTCCTCAGGTTCAACTCCCCTCCTTAACTAGGTCTCTGACCTCAGTTCAGTCCCTTACTCAGGCACTGAAATCTTACCTTCAGTGCAGATTCAGGGTGAGTTCACCTGATTGACAGACCAGACTCCACCCCTTCATTCTTTTATCAAGTTGACATGAAATTGTGTAACTACCACATATGTCAGTTACACTTTTTGGAGGGAAAAACCATATACAAAGCAGGTCTGATGACCACGTCGTCACATCACCTAGCAACTACTGCTGCCGCCTCTACTGCTCCACCATTTGGTCCTTCAACTACTATCCGCTTCCATTGATTTGCTGCTTTTTTCCCCAAGTCCTTTTAAGCATGGCTTCCAAGTACTGCTTGCTTGTTATATGGGGTTTTGGGACTTCTGCCTCACCATCACTCCCATACCACTCACTCTTGAAGACCAAGTAGTCCCTCAGTATGTCTCATAGTCAAACTCACCAAGAGAGAAGATGCACTTGATGGAGTTCATCTTGATTAGCTCCATCGGACGTGTGCCACGCATTACACCCAGTCATCGCCCAGACTCTGAGCCAGGTGTCTGGCAACCAAGAATCAAATGCAACTCCGTGATCCAAAGGACTTGAGTCCCTCTGGGGGTGGGACTCACACATCAGCCTTCTTCAGACTGAAGTGTGCGCTTGTCAGGTGCTCAGAGCAGAAACTGCTTCCCTCCAGAGGCAATCAGAAGGGCTCCCTGGACAACGAAGCACACGGGACTGGAGCAGTCGGAAAGAGCTGGGTTTAAATCCGGACAGTCTGTGTGATCTTGAGCAAGTCACAATTCTCAGGGTGTCCAGCTAACTCATCATCAGCAAGGAGAAAGTAAGCCCCCTGCTTTAGGCGATTGTGACCACGACATGAAGTCGGTCACTTCAAACGCCTGGAGCAGGTAAAGCACCGAGCACAATGCCTGGCACAGAGCAGGCTCCCAACAAACTAGTCCGCATTCATGAGCTCTCTCTGTTTTCTCTCCGTCTCCCACCTAGCATTGTGATGACCACCTGCTCCACCTTCTTTGCCCTGGGCATGATGCCCCTCCTCCTGTACATCTACTCCATGGGGATCTATGACGGGGACCTGAAGGACAAGGTGCCCTACGGAGGCATTGTGATCTCCCTGGTCCTGGTCCTCATCCCTTGCAGCATCGGCATCTTCATCAATGCCAAGCGGCCACAATACGTGCGCTACATTGTCAAGGTAAGAACGGGGTCCAGGAGCACTGCAGCAACTACCTTGAGACCAGTCACTCGGGCTTTACCTGTGTTTATTTTCTTCCTCGTTTTTGTTTTTGTGTGTTTATGAGATGACTGTTACTACTAACAAGGTCTACTCCGTAGGGATTCAAGCTCATGGAAATACTTGAGACGCGCTAGGAGGTGGGGTGGGGGGTGTCAGAACACTGCGCACACACCGATAAGCTATTGTCATGATGGTAACAATGCATTTAAACTTCCGATTTAAGCACCTGCCCGCAGTACAGCCAGAATGCTCCTTAGAAGTGCCAAGGGCAAGCCTTCATCTCATATACTTTGGACATGGATCAGGAGACAAGGTCGCTATGCTTGGTAAACTGGAAGGTCGACGAAAACCAGAAAGACCCTCAAGGAGATGTACGGACACCGTGGCGGCCACAAGGCGCTCCCACAGGACAACAGTTGTGAGGAAGGCTCGGGTCTCTATGAGTCAGAAGCAGCCCATCGGGACCTAACCACAAGCACCAGCGCGAGGGGGGATGATGCCAGGCACTGCCAGGAATCCATCCTCAAAGAATGACGCTGATGAAACCAAGGAGCGCAACAAAGGCTGGGCAAGAAGCACAGAGAAGAGACTGGTGACGGCTGAGGTGGTCCACGAAGACCTCTGCATTTTGGCTTGAGCCAGAACAGAAAGGAAGGGTAGGCTTTGGTCGGCCTGGGGAGAAGGCCAAGGAGTTCAGGGCCAAAGGAGAGGAGGCCAGGGGAGAAGGGGCATAGGTGCCCCCACATTTGAGGAGTAGCATGAGAGAAAGCGTGAAGTAGGTAAAAGCCACAATGTCTTGGGGGCACTGTGGTCACAGACGGGCATCATGCTATGTTTAGTCTTCAGAGGAACCAAAGACTCGCAGAATCTTAACAGGCTGCCTCTCCCCATCAACTTCTATAACCTTAAAGCTCTGTCTGGCGTGCTGCCAGTCTCTCCTTGGGTTTGCAGTTCACCCCTCACAAGCCCAGGGCCCAAGCGGCCTCCTCAGCCTCAGGAAGGGCGTAGTCCGACATCTGGGAGGCATGCTGGGCAGGGACTTGCCGGGGGAACTTGGGACCAGCAGCCTCTCCCTTCCTGCTCTCATTGCTTCAACAGCTTTACAATCAACATTGACACAGACGCCCATCTCTCCAATCTTAAAAGAAAAAGAAAACCCCCTCACCGGGGTCCTACTCCCCTTTCCAGCTATCCCATTCCCTGTCCTAACCAGGCTTCAAGAACACACACATACACACGCACACACATCCCTCCCATGTCCACCAACTGCTCTCAGGAGCAAGCCAACAGAGCTTCCGTCCATGAGTCTCTCTTCTCCCCAGTGTCTCCCTCTCACCCGGCATCTTGAGGACCACTTGCTCCGCCCTCATTGACAATGCCCTGGACATCGTGCCATTGTTCCTGACCCTTAGGGGCGTTCGACCTTGGCTGGTCATAGCCTCCTCAAAAACCTCTCCCGCCACTTCAGATCTCCGAGCTGTGCGGAAAGCCGGGGCTGCTCGAACTCCTGCCCCAGCCTTCTGCTTCTTCATCAGACCTCCCGTGCTCCATCTCCCCTCCCCGAGGTCGGATCCGTCTCCGCTCTGCAGCTCCCATCGACAAGTCAGGGACTTGCAGAGCAAAGTCTTTAGACGATTTCCTCACCCCAAATCATTTATGAACTCTTGGAACTCTTTCCCTGACTTGACCTCGGGCCGTTAAAACTCCGCACGTCCTGAATTAAACCACGTCCTCCCCGACGGGTCACCTCAGTGCATGGCACTACCCCCCCCTCCCCCCCCCTGCCTGAGCCCACACCTCAAAGTCACGCAGCCGCCTTGCTCCTTCCGCCCCCACCCAGCCCTCGCAGGAACTGCCATTCGGCCTTCCAGCCCCTGCAGCCTTCCATGCCTCCTCATTGGAAAACTGCAAGAGCCTTTCCCAAGGGCTCAGCCTGAGCAGAGATGGGAGCCGCCAATGGCATGGCATCACCCCGCGCCTGACATCCCTCCCTGCGGCCTTCCTCCCTCCAGGACAGACAAGGGGGTCATTGCGTGGCTCTCCAGGCCGTCTGATGTGACCTCAGCGCTCCTGTCCAGGCTCGGCTGTGCTCTTGGCACCTGCTCTTCCCCTCCCACCCACCCCGCACTCCAGATTCACCGCATGACCTTCAAGGCTTACGGCCCAGAGCACTTCCTCCGGAAAGCTGCCCTAACTCTGCAAGCCAGGGAAGGAGGTTGTCCTAGTGTTCCCACCACATCCCACACGCTAGCACTTAGCGCACTGCGTTACAATGATCACAATAAGCACGAACCCTGGTGGCGCCGTGTTTACGCACTGGGCTGCTAACTGCAAGGGGCGGTTGGTTGGTCAGCCTCCAGAGATGGGGCTCTCTGCTCCCCTAAAGAGTGACAGTCTCAGCCACCTACAGGGGCAGTTCTACCTGTTCCACAGGGTCACTAGGAGTCAGAATCACTCCATGGCAGGATTTGGGTTTAGGACAACCTGTTCATTGTTTCCCGCTCACCTGCAAGTTCAAGAAGCAAGCCCTGAGGTTGGGTCTTGTAAGGACTACTGAGTCTCCGGCACCTCTTCTGATGCCCTTCAGAAAGCGAGTGTCGGAGAATAAAGACAGAGGAATGAAGGACAAGTTGTATCTCCCGCTACTTGTCCCCTGGCATGCATCCCCAAGACAACAGGCAACGTGCTTGGTTCCGTCATTTCATTTACTCAAGGTATTTTGTGGGGTGAAACAGGATTCAAAATCATAAAATATGACCACGTGAAGGGACCACAGTCATGTAAGGCACTGCCTGCTTTATCAGTGACAAACCCGAGGACCCGAACCTCGGGTTCACACTCCTTTTTAACCTCGGAATAACTGTCATGAAAGTGTCATTCTACTCAAGGAGGGAACTGGACTAGAGCTTATATTCTGACCACTCGGTCCACACCAGGCTGTGGATAACAGTGAAACCCCAAATCCATTTGCAGTGTCCCCAGAAGGATAAAGCCTCGAGAGCAGCAGTTCTCAACCTGTGGGTCGAGACCCCTTTGGGGGGTCAAAGGACCCTTTCACAGGAGTCGCCCGATTCATAACAGAAGCAAAATGACAGTGATGAGGTAGCAATGAAAATAATTTTATGGTTGGGGGGGGGGTGTCACCACAACTTGAGGACCTGTATGAAAGGGTCGCGGCATGAAGAAGGTGGAGAACCACTACTCTCGAGCATCCTCTGCGACCACTGACCCCAGGAACGTGAACATCCCCGTGAGACATGGAGCGTTGGAAAGTGGGTAATGCAGATGTGGCTAGAGGTCATTAAAATGCAACACTTTAATTTTTGACCCATTTTAAATTTATTTTTATTATTTCTGGCTTGCTTTCTATTGAGGTTTTTGTTTTATTTTATGATTGTTGGGGTGTTTTTTTTGGAATGGTTTTCTGTATATGAAATCCAGGAGAGGTAAGTCTATAAAGACAGCAACTGGGTTAATATTTCCTTAGGCTTATGACAGGAGGAGTTGAGCGTAAATGGGGAGCTAATGAGTACAAAAATGAAGTGTTCTACAATTGATTGTGGTAAAAAATAAAGATACAAAATAAACGTTGATTGTGATAATTGCATAACTCATTTTCATGTGGTAAGAATTGTATATGTGAATTATATCACTGAAAAGGTTTTATTAAATTTTAACTTCAAGGATGCAAAGTCAGAATCTAATCTTCAAGCTGTTATTTCCCCAAGACATTTCTGGGACTCCTTTTGAGACTCTATTCATATCAAATTTGCAGGACATTCGAGGCAGATTGTCCCCTTATGTGTACGTGTCATCAGTAATCTAAAACCATGTGACCTGGCTTACTAATCCACCTTGTTTACTAACTTTATTTCAAGTGACTTTTGGCAATTTCCAGAAGTCCAAGTGAAACAAATGACACCCCTACCAATAAATGGAGGTGTGTTTAGACAGTATGCCAGGTTCCAACACTCATCGTGAATAAACCAAGCTGCCTGGAGCGATGCCAGAATTGCAGGAGTGCGCATACAATCCAGAGATGATTTCTTACAAAGAGAAGGACTTGCTTTCAAGGCACCTTTAAGGGAGAGCTGAGTAGGCTTATGCCTTCCGAACGACAGCACCGCACAGCCCTGAAAACCTGCATTCCAGAACTGTCCTCAGCTGGGGGTTGTGAGACACATGTTAATTAGGTCTCTGCCAAGAAGCTTCCTGGCTACCCATAAGGAATCTTGAAAAGATGTTATATTAAAACCTTTCCTATTCCTTCCACTTCAAATATCAAGTGTTTAATGAAAATGTTTCCACTTTTCTCCACCGCCCTTGTTTGCATTTTCTTCTTGTCCTCGTTCCCAGGGAGGGATGATCATCATGCTTTTGCTCACTGTGGTCATCTCAGTCCTTTCAGCCATCAACGTGGGCAAGAGCATCATGTTTATCATGACACCACACTTGCTGGCCACCTCCTCCCTGATGCCTTTTATTGGCTTCCTGATGGGCTACGTTCTCTCTGCGCTGTTCCGCCTCAACGGACAGTAAGTACCACCTGAAGTCCCAACGTTCCATGGGCCTGATTCTAGTGCCAGGCCCTCAGGGGAAAGATAGGACCTAGGTATCTGAGACCAGAGAGAGGCATTTCCCTAACAGTGTGTTCAAATGTACCAATTAAACATGAGTTTTTGACTTTGAGAAATACTGGAGAGGGAATGTACTGGAAAGGGGTGACGCGTAAGAGGAAACTAGAGACCAAGGGCATCTTATCATCGAAACACTATAAGCGAATCACAGAGTACCACCCTCCTGGGTCCACATATCATCTCTTGCCTCTGGAAAAACTCCCGGCCAGAGTCAATTCCGACTCATAGAGACCCTAGGTAGAACTGACTCTCATATTTGAATACACATTCAACTGTAATGTAATATATTAAATGTGTATGCACTAAATGTAAACATCCCATTCTTCAATCCAGAAAATGTAAAGCAAAAGAAACAGACTGTTTACCCAAAATGGCAAGGACCTGAGTCCTTAAAAAAAAACTTATGTTTGAAAGTTAAAAATATCCAATTGAAAAAAAAACTAATTATATATATATATATATATATATATATATATATATCCAATTGAGAAACACCTGGAACAGGAAAAGGTCCTCAACGCTTCAGCTGATTGCCCCCCAGACAAGCCAGATAACCAGTGATTACTGACTGGTTCAGGGCCACGCAGCCCTCCTCCAGATGGTAACCTCGCCATCCTATAAAAGTAAGCAAATAATATATTTTCAAGCTACCAAAATAAAAAAAATCTCTCAGAAAACTTCTAGTCACCATCCTTCACAGGGCTAGATTGGTGTCTTTCAGAGAGAGGTCAACCTGGGTTTTCTTGACCCCTCATCAATCCTGCACACCTGGCTCACTTTCAACTTCCCGGGTCAGACTGTCCAGTGGGTCCTAGGGTCCGCGGGAGGGAAGGACCAGACAGGGAGCCCGCTGGCATCTCTTGTGAACCTAAGTGGGACTGGTTTCCCCTGCACAGGTGCAGGCGCACTGTGAGCATGGAGACCGGCTGCCAGAACGTCCAGCTCTGCTCCACCATCCTCAACGTGACCTTCCCTCCTGAAGTGATCGGACCGCTCTTCTTCTTTCCTCTCCTCTACATGATCTTCCAGCTTGGGGAGGGCCTCCTCTTCATTGCCTTTTTTCGGTGCTACCAGAAGTGCCAGGCTCCCAAGGGTGAGTATTGAACCCTCTCTCCATGTGGACACCACTTGCGTCAGCAGGTGTCTAGCAGGAGCCCTTTGGAAGGAAGATTCCTATAGTCATTAGGAATGAGGCAACATCAAGAATTACTCCAGGGACCTCATAGCCAAGGATCCTTCCACTGCCTGTCTCATTTCTGCCTTCTTATGCAAGGATCAAAGTGGGAGGGGAGCCCGTGAAGGAGCTGTCGCATTTGAACTGCTTTGTCTAGTGGAGAGAGCATGTAGGAGTGAGGACAAGGAAATAGGGCAGAACTTCTTTGGACATTAATTTCGAGTTCTGATTTACCATATGAGACACATGTATCCACGAGAATTGGGGTATTTCTGTGCTCGCCGGGCCCTAGCTTGCCTCTTCTGGAACCAGGACAGAGTCCCAGCACCACCATCACCACCCCGCTTATGAGGGAAAACCATTCAAGGAATGAAGCCTAATAATCCAAATCCAGCCAAATTCCTCAAATCTGGTACCACTGCAAATCACTAAGCACAAACCTGTTGTTAAAAGCGATTATCAACATAATAAGCCTATTTGTGCTAAATGAATAAGTTCTTATCTGAGGGACTTCTTTTTCTATGGTGTTCAGAGCATTTCATTACCTTCAAAATACAACCAAATCTCACAAAAGCCAAGCCCATTGAGCCTCTCCTCACACTACACCTTAACTCCAAATAGCTACCTGTCTTTAAAAGAAAAAAAAACTGAATCAATCAGTTGGGAACAAATCAACTAGACCCATAAGCAACATCTCAATAAACAGAGAAAAGATTGACAAGGATTTCAGTTTACTTGGCTCCACTATCAACACCCATGGAAGTGGCAGTCAAGTAATTAAACAGCATGCTGCCTTGGGCAAATCGGTTGTGAAAGTGTTAAAAGTCCATCTGAAGACTAAGGATCACCTGGCCCAAATGATGGGCTTTCCAATGGCCTCACATGCATACGAATGATGAACAATGCGCAAGAATTGATGCCTTTGGATTATACTCCTATAGTGCTGGGGATTTTTAAATAAGAAGAGCAGGAGCCTTGCCCCACTGGCACAGTAAGAGAAAAATATTCTGCCAGCCACATGGTGGATGGTTCAAACCCACCAGCTACTCTTCAGGAGAAAGGTAAGGCCATCTCCCTGGATGGCGCTCCCTGTCTTAGACAATAATGTAGCTCCTCTCTCCCTTGCAGTTAGTCAACACTGTTGGTCAGGCAGCTAAGCATAAGCCATCAATGGCTGACCATATTGCAGTCATTTTAGCAACTTTGATTGAAAACTAGGTGTTGTGTCCCAGAATCTCCCCTGATGCGTATCTGGCGGCAGGACAGAGATCTGTTGCCCAATGAGGAGCCATACAGCAACCCCCTTCTAAGTGTCCCCTAGAAAAAGAAGATGCTGGAAGATCCCCAGGTTTTGAGTTTGAACACACTCAAGAAACAAATACACTCAAGACATAAAAAGAACTTTCCCTCCGGAAAAGTGGTAACTTGGGCCAAGAGGAAGGCAATGTACAATAAGGGAAGAGAGGGGGAAATGATGGAAGCCTGGAAAGACACTGGCAGTTAAAGGTTAAGAGGAAACAGCTAAATATCAACATGCACACAATCTTGCAATGGTGGTGCTCAGTGAGTAGGTGCTTACTCTGGAAGTTTTGCTGGAACCTATTGCCTTTGAAATACCAGTGACATATCTTCCTGGACCACAGCCCTATGCAAGCCACGGCAGCACAACAAATTGACACAACGAAACAAAAGCTTCTTAGACATAACCAGACATTTTTCAGGATTGAGTCGGTATGCCGGAGCATCAGGCCCATCGTCTCCGAGGACACCAAGGTCAGTTGGCATAGACAATGGTCTACTTTGGCAAGCAGCACCTGGGGTCTTACAAGTTGGTGAGCAGTTACCTACCGGTCTCTCTCCACACAAAGGAAAGAGGAATGAAAACCAAAAGGCACAGGGAAACAATCAGACTAATGCACCAACGAACCACCTGAACACCAGCCTTGACGATCCCATTGCCAAAACGAGATGGTGCCCAGCCACCATCACCAACTGCTCAGAAAATGATGACAGTAGAAGGAAAAATGTGGAACAGAAGTTAAAATCAGGAAACAAGGTTTATTGGTGGGATAGACACCGGTGAAACTCCTGAAGCCTTCCATGGGGCATAGTCACCCTTCAGATCTGAAACTGGAGAGGATTGAAATGAGTTGGAACAAAATATGTATATATGGCAGAATGTAAAACTGATGGATCTGCTCTAAAACCTTCACCTCAATCAGTTAAAAATTAGAAGGGAGGGCTCCATTGAGGTCAGCAATTCAAAACCACCAGGAGTTTTTGGGGAGAGAGGCTTTCTACTCCTGTCAGGTAAGTCTCAGAAACCCAGCCAGCCCTACAGGGTCGCCATGAGTCACAAGTGACTTGATGGCATTGAGATTGGGTTAGGACTTCACGGAGCTGTCACGAAAGCTTTTGGTCTCTGAAGCCTTCTACCAGATGGTGCGGATGAAGAACACGAAAAGTGGACACAGACTCCTGTGTTCGTAGCTCACCACCACCTTCATGCACATGAAAAGGGGAGACCAAGGAACACACACAAACCTGAGGAACGGTCTCCCTTAGGAAGCCTTCCCTAAAGCTTACACCCCAACACAAGCAGCATCTTTGCTTACGCAAGCCACGAAGTTGAAGACAAGGTAACAATCTTCTACTAGGAGGGGGGCCTCAACACGTTTGTGAAAATTCCAACATCTCCTCATCCCGTTTCCCCACAAACTTTTTGAAGCTCATTTGTATTTCCATGAGAGAAGTTGGGAAGGATAAATACTGGATTGGCAAATAATAAAAACAAAATATACGTCAGTACACCTATAGGTGGCATTTTGGTATTCCAGATTTAACAAAGCTTTGTGTTTACTGTTTTCTCTTCACATTTTCTTCCACTTTTGCTCTACAGATAAAACAAAAATGATCTACACAGCTGCCACACACGAAGAAACAGCCCCAGCAGCTCTGGGAAATGGCACAATGGTACAGTATACATTACATGATGAGCGCAACATAATGTGCAGTACATGTGACCCCCGAGATGTCTTGATCAGTTTCATGCCCTCAGGTCAGTTTGGCTCATAGCAACCCCATCTCCTACAGAGCACTTCCCAGGCCGGGGGCCATCCTCATAGATGCTGCTGGATTGGAGGCCCTTACTGCAGCAAAGGTGTCGATCCTTCTCTGAGAGGCTTCCCTTCTTTTCTTAATCCATGACTTATGCCACTTTCACCACTCATGTCCTTCCTCCGGGTACTCTCCGCTCCCGATAGCACCGCCAAGGTGCGGAGTGCCACTCTCACTCCTAAGCAGCGTTATAGAGCGGTTTCTTCCAAAACTGATCAGGTCATTCTTCAGGCAGTCCATGGTATGTGTAGTGTGTTCTTTGCCACCACAATCGAAAGCATCAATGTTTCCATCTTTTTTTGTCCCGCTCTTGCTTATCTGTGGCACCTGGAAAGCCCATGGCTTGGGTCAGCCCCACTTTAGTCTTCAGAGAGACATTTTAGTTTTCTAGCACTTTAAGTGGGTCTGCCCAACAGACTTGCCCAACGCAATATGCCACTCCACTTCCTAACCGCTGCTCCTATGGTTGTTTATTGTGGGTTCAAGCAGAATTCCTTCTTCCCAACTTCAAGCTCTTCATTGGTATGGTTGAGGATTTCTGTATTCTTTATATTGATGGGTAATCCACACGGAAGGCTGCAGTCTCATCAGTAAGTCCTCATCCTTTCAGCAGTTATGCCATCTGCATGACAGATTGCGAATGTCTTCCCCCATCCTGATGCCATGTGCTTCTCAGATTATTTGCTCAGCATAGATTCAATATGGTGAAAAGATGTAACCCTGATTGATGCACCCGTCATTTTAAACCAAGCAATTATCTTGTTTTGAACAACTGCTTCTTGTGTAGAGGTTCTACATGACTTCAATTAAGTATTCTAGAATTCCCATTCTTGGCTGTTTTTCATAATTTATTATGATCCATACAGCACATCTCAGCATAGTCAATTAAAAAAACGTAATAAATCTTTGATATTCTCTTTCAGCCAAAATCCACCTGATGTCAGCACTATCCTTTGTGCCACGTCCTCTTCTGAATCTGAATTTCTGGCAGTTCCCTTTCAGTGTGCTGCTGCAACTTTTCGAATTACCTTCAACTAAATTAATTCCACGTGCTATTATTGTTCAATGACTTACGTTCTGTTGGCCAACCTGCAGTGTACAGGACATGGACTTCTTCCAGTCAACTGGCCATGTAGCAAGCTTCCCATCTTCTTGACATGAATGAGCAAACAGCTCTAGCACTGCACTCATTGACACTGCCATTGGTAGTCAGTCCATCAATTCTTGAAACCTTCTCGTCAAAACCTTCAGTGCTATTTGGACTTCTTCCATATCAGTTATTGATCATGTGCTACCTCCTAAAATGGTTCAACATCAACCAATTCGTTCAGTAGTGTTTAGTCCATCTTTTATTGAAGCTTCCTGCCATGTTCAGTACATCTTAAGTCATAATTAACATGAATGTTACTGGCTCATGTTAAGTACTGTACTATTTTATTTTAATGTGACCTATCCCTACTCACAAATAAAAGTTAACTGTTTAACAGCGCAAGCTTCAATTCATAGGCTGCAGTATTCACTTTTGTCATGAGTCCTTTGAATATTGAAGTATTGTGTTTGATTTTCCTTTGAAACATTACCATGAAATTCATCACAACTTCCCGACACAGCAAAACCAATGCTAGGCAAATTGGAGACAAAATGCTACAAGTGTTATAAACTGGAAGTGAAACAAGATTAAACAGGTAGGTTGAAATTCAGTGCTTTAGTGTTATTGCTTGACTTAAGCATCTGTTTCCTTCACAATGTCCAAACTACAGTCACCCTATTTTTACAGAATGTACCAGCGATGACAAGCAACGTGAATCTCATTCCCAATCACAGTTACAAGTTTGAGTCATTGATTTGGGTCATGACTATCCTCCTTTAAACGCAAATATACACTAGCATATTATTGAACACTATCATTTATCTGTTCAAATTGTTTTCTCCAGTAACTAGCTGTGATCATGTTAGGTTTGGTCAAGAACAACGGTTTAAAAAAATGTTTTGGAAAATGTGGGGTGGAACCAAGTTTAAGCCCTTGGCTAAGCAAAAGGTTGGTGGTTTGAACCCCCTCCGTGATTCTTTGGGAGAAAGGCCTGGCATTGCTTCCCGATTGTAGCCAAGAGCCTGCTGGGTCAGTCCTCCTGCCACTGGGGTCAACTTCACAGCACCCAATACATTTGGAAATGTTCCATTATCTTCTAATTCCATTTTCCGGTAACCTTAAGTCTCTCTCATGTTAGTAACAAATTTGCATTACAGAACCAGTTACAATGTAAAGAGTCTTTTATACTTATTGGGTAAAGGGGGGAGGGGCGACACCGCCCAATGATACGTCAAAACAAAAAAAAAAAGCCCATACCCAAATTGCCAAATTAGCCTATCTTTTAAGTCAATGGGAAAACTCTTCCCACTGTTGGCAACATCCCGAACATCCATCCTACCCCCAGCTGGTCAGCTGTGTGGCCTCCAGGTACTCAACAAAAAACTCTGGGTTCTGAAACTAACAATTTAAATAAACCCAGTTCCTGCCATCCAAGTAAATTAATAAGTAGATACCACAAATCCCTGGGAATAAGGTTCACCTGAGAAAGGATTCACTTTACAATTTCAGGGCACAAGCTTCGTCTTATCCACCAATTATCTGTATCTTCAAGAATGCCACAGAAACACCCCCCAGCGGAAACAACACACTGGGGAAATCAATTTTAGTGCTTCCAATCCCACCTTCCCCTTAATACTGCAGCACCAAGACAATAAATGTCCTACAAAACAGAGCATGGATGTGGAGTTTTCAAAGTCAATTTGCTGGAAGTTATTGCCCCTCCCCTCCCCTTTCAAATACCCACAAGCTTACAGTTTCAGTGTGGTTTCCACAGATGGAGGGACTTGATATTCATCTTCCCCTAGTAAGTATGCCTTGTGCCCACCTAGCTGCAGGTGAAACACGTTTTCTGAGCTCAGAATCACATCTTCAGGGGTCAGTGTACATCCACCCCCAGGTCCGAAAGCAATCGATCAGTGCCAGGTCCTTAGCCACCAGTGTACGAGTTCCTTCCATAACCAACCGACCTATCCCCAGCAGCCTCTTGGACCTAAAATTCCAAGAACAAGCATTCTGACCTCAGCTGCCAGTACTTTGACAGGAATCTGTGACCTAAGTAAGCCATCAGAAACTCATCTAAGATCAAGCTTCCCACCCTCTGCTCCCTTGCTGCATCACCCACCCACCCACCCACACAAGCTCGACTAAGCTGACCATTCCAGATTCCCTACCGCCCCCCCCCCATTGTTGCTTTTCTTCCTGTTTTATTTCCCTACTCCTAGTTTTACTTTTCCTCCAACTTTGCCTTTCTCCCATTTGTCTCCTTTTCTGATCAGACAATGGTGCTTGCACAGCAGTCATCTAGCTAGTGTTTACACCTGGAGTGGATGTTACTGCATCTCCTATTGCCCTAGACTACCCAAGGGCAAGATCAAGATCTCCATCTCCAAGTTTCTCAGAATAATGTACCCTTCAATCAAATATAGGGACCGTACTTAAAGGGCTCAGGTGTGAGCCAGTAATAATGAAGTTGTTAAAATTCTTATTTTCCCTTTAACATATACAAGGAATTTCAAAAAGCTGATAATGGGATTTTGTTAGAAATGCCTGGACAGAATCATAATAAAAGCCCTCTAATAATCATTCTGCACAGACTTTCAAGCCCCACCTGACCATCAAAACTGCCATCGCAACCCTAAAAAGAACATAAAACACCCATCAAACTTTTCCTACAGGCTCGAGCATAAGAATAGGGGGTTGGTGGAGGACTGGGTAGTTTTGTTCTGTTGTACAGGGTTTGCTCTCAATTGGGACAGACTCAACGGGCACTTCCATCCCCAAATGCCTCCTCCTGCCCTTGGCTCCTAAAGAAACTCAATGGCAACAAAATCCCAATCACTTGGGACAGCTCACCGGCTTCTTTGGCTGGACTTACCAGTAAAAAATTTTAAAGCCAAAATTATTCAAGCCTTCTGGGATTTCAAATATGCCGAATGTAGATGTCTATGAGGGAGAAATAGCACACCACGCCACACAAACGCAGTTTTATAGACTTTTATTATCAATAACAAACAGCTGCTGTAATGTCTTGTTCTTTTGTCTTGCAGCTGTTAGAGGGTCGGTGTGAAGACACCCTTGACCCCAACAGGGAAACTCAAGTTAAGCCTTTATATACAAGCAAATTTAGAGCTCTTTTACATGTCCAAAGCCATTAATTGAGACATTAAATGAATTCTGAATTAACATATCTGAATAACCAGGAACTAAAATATTCAAATTTTTTTCTAGTACAAAAAAATTTGCTTTAGTTATAAAAGAGCTCTGTCAATATACACAAACTATATATATACTTCAGACAGTCACAAAAATGTGAGCAGAAGGCTTATCAAAAGACATTTAATACAATTAGTTCTCAACAACCCCTCGTGGTCCACATCTACAAAGATAACCAGCCCAACCCACCCACCCCTCCAAATCCCACCCCCGCAGAAAAGCACATACTTACCAGAATTTTTAGCAAGTATGGTTTGGGAATTTGTTTTAAAAAGGCCCCCAGGGCAAGTTATTTACAGTTTAGTTGCCACTGTCAACTGATCTGGACCTTGACCTGGACCTGGACCTTGACCTGGACCGGGACCGAGACCTGGACCTCTGGCGATCCACAGAGGGAGACTTAGATCTACTCGAAGAACCACGTTTCTGGCTCTTCTCAGGCACAGGAGACCTACTAACTGAACGGGACTTGCTCCGACTCCGGCTCCGGCTCCTGGACCGGCTGTAAGACTTGCGACTACGGGAACGGGATCGGCTACGAGACCTAGAGGAACTCCTGGTCCGGGAACGGGACCTGCTTCTTGACCTACTGGGGGGAGAGGGTAGCAAAACCCACCATCAATGACAGACCCTACAAATCCATTAATAAAAACCAAATGTCAAAGCTTTAAAAAAAACTGAAGAGTTACCTGTGCCTTTTGCTGCCTTCAATTAATTTTATTTTTCTCCCATTTATTTCCTTTCCAGAAAGTTTTTCAATAGCATTCTTTAAGTCACCATAAGAGGCAAACTCAACCACCCTAAGATAGGGGAGAAAAAAAGAGGGGACACCACTTTGTTTTGTCATGTAGTCTCACAAAGCACACACATAAGCTTCAAGAAAGGTCCAAGGGAAAGAGAATTAAAAGGCAGATCGATTTTCTCCTTGAGGCCTCCTCCGTTAACAGTACAGATTAGGTTTCTGCTGGAGTTGGCATGGGGTTTTGGTTAGATGTCAGTAGAGCCCTCCCCTAATGACGACAACCACAAATTGTCCCCAGATGTGATTAAATATCTTCTGGGTAACAAAACTGCTACAGAAACTTTCAATTTTAAGTGTTCAGAGACCAAACCCTGGTAGTTCAGTGGGTTTCACACTGGGCTGCTAACCAAAAGGCAAGTCACCAGCTGCTCCAATGGATGTGCAAGAGGAGATGCTCTACTCCTATAAAGATTGCCACTATCAGAAACTACAGAGAGTAGCTGTACTCAGACAGGACTCGAGTCGGAAGAGACTCCGTGGCAGTGAGTTGAACTATTCAGTTAACTTTCAGAATGTCTTGAACAGGTTTCCTATTCTCTCATACTTACCCTTCATTTAATTTAGGTCGATGTGCATCTGCAAAGGTTACTTCCCCAGCTTGTCTCATGAAATCTTTGAGATCCTTAACACAAGATAATTTTGTTAAACACAGAAAATGAAAAGTGGCACACAAACAATCACAAGGTATAAAAAACAAAGACTACTGAAAGAGAAGATGTTAGATAAAGTACAAACATGGTGTGTACCACACTTGTATTCTATCAGAATTCAAAATTTATCAAAAGCAGGGCACAGAATAAGCAAAGAGCAAATTGCTTTTAAGCAAAATGCTAGAGAAATTAAGATTTTAACATTAAAGTAGTATTAGTCTATACTGAGCTCAATACAAGAGAAAAAAACAAAACAAAAAAACAGAAAGAAAACAAACAAAAACAAAACAGAAAGGGAACAGTACATTTTAAAAATGAAAGACTAAAGCAGGAAGTTTTCTATTAAAAAAAAAAACAGAACATTTACAAGACACCAGTTATTTGTGCCCCATATGTCATTAAAAAAGTTTACTTTACCTTTATTAACATTTCCCTAGGCTAGTCAAGCAGCAAACCATTAATCGGTCGGAGACACCTTCATGACAAATGCCCGACTGGCTCTTCGCCACCCACTTGAAGGACACTACCCAATCGATGGGAGCCTTTATCGCACAGCCCTCCCTATGAGCAGACTATTGGCGATGCAGACACTTCTAATCTTGTGCAGTTACCAAGGACCACTTTACTGCGATCGGGATTCCAACGACCACCTAATTTCCAATCTTTCAATTCTGTGCGACCAGGACCTCTTATTCGGAAGCGTTACAGGAAGACAGGTCTCAACTTAAGGATCAGATCACGTTATCAAGGCTCTGGGATCGCTCCA
The DNA here is from genome assembly GCF_050624435.1 of Tenrec ecaudatus. Lineage (NCBI taxonomy): Eukaryota > Metazoa > Chordata > Mammalia > Afrosoricida > Tenrecidae > Tenrec > Tenrec ecaudatus. Next base: position 34,734,539 of record NC_134543.1, read on the forward strand.
ACCTGGCACTTCAAGTAAGCGCACCGATTACGTCTAGACCGGCAAACACAGATCTAGAGGTGGCCAACTGATCACTGTAGGAGCTGACTGGCAAAGTCAACCGGGCCCAACCAAGAGTGACCAAGACAACGATTAGGTAACCCACAGGCACTCCTCGTCATAAGGCCAACGACACAGATAGGCTGGCAAATAAAGGGTTTAATATTTGGTTAAAATTGATTTTTAAAAACATGAAAAAATATCCTCATAACATTTACATTTGATGACTAATATTTAAAAATATTCCCCCAGTTACAGTTAATTAAAATTATAAAATTATGCCATTTAACCCCAATTTAATTAAAGTTAAAACTACATTTAACAAAATATATTCAAACTTTAAACTACCCATTCTTTTTTAAAAAAAAAACAGCCACAATAAAATAACTCAAAACTGTGTTTTAACAAACCTGCCAGCTGACTCTTGAAGATAAATTCTCAACTATAAGCCGATTTTCTGTCCTTACAGGTGGAGCATTTCTGAGGAAGAAAATGAGTACCTCAAAATGGAAGCAATGCAGTGACTGAGTGTTCAACTGTGGCTAAGAAGTTCAAAAACATCGGGCATAGCATGCCGCTCAAATGGCTTCCACCTACACCACGCCTAGACACGCCAGGAAGTGTGGGGCTAACATGGGAGCAGAACAGATGATGGCAAATCTCAACCCTGGAGGCTCTCAGCGGGAGGTTCTTGAACCTTGAATAGTCCCTATGGTGATAGCTGTTCAGAGCAGCCATCACCCATCACCTACCGTCTATCATTTCGAGGTCTGCGACTGCTAAATCGGTCAGAGTATCGTCCTCTGCCCCTTCCCCCGCGAGAGCGGGCCCGCGCGTGTTCAATGGTAACCCTAGAGAAAAGGGGAGGGGAACAAACCTCCATTATATCCTTAAACCTATAAAGACAACCTATTAACTTATTTAGAAAAATATCTCAGCTAGCCTAGTCTGGCTTTATTTTCCGGCGCTACCTGTAATATAAAAAGAAAGAGTCTTCACCTTTCACTACAGAGTTCTTTTCCATCAAGTTCATATACAGCATCATCCGCATCCCTTGGATCCTCAAATTCCTAAAAATATGGGAAACATTTAAATGCTTAGCATGACTTTAAGATTGTACTTTTTTTTGTGCAGCACAGCAAGAGCAACGGAATCGTGTGTGAGGCAAACATCATCGTGGGAGTGCCCTGAGCAAGCGGAGTTTCGGGGAGCAGCAGGTTTTCCCAGCCAGGAGTGTGAGGGGTTGTTTAACCAAGCCTTAGCAAAGTGCCCTCTTTCCTAGTTGTCTAACATTTACTAAAGCTCTCCGACCAGGGCTCAATTCAATCAAATGCATTCTTGATTTTTTTTAAAACAGAAAACCGTAAGGGAAAAATGAATCCACTTCTTCACACTTACCACAAACCCAAAACCTCTTTTCAGATCAATATCCTTTATTCGTCCATAGCCCTTGAAGAATCTTTCCACGTCTTTCTCCCTGGCCGCTGGGTTTAGCCTCCCGATGAACACTCGACAGCCGCTCATGATGTCCGGCTAAGCTATTTCCTGTCAGAAAAGAATTCAATTGAGGCACTACCGGGGAATGAATGGGTCAATAAGGGCAAAAAAAGAAAACGTAAATGGCATAAAAATAAAGTGTTTACCAGCAGGTGTTATAAACAAGATTGCCAAGAGCGCCTCTTTTTAGGACAGGTCCCTTGCAGACAAAATTAAAACTCGGCTGCCAACACGATCCTTCCCTGGGCCCAGACCGCAGCAGCCGCAACGCCCACTGCCACCTCTCGAACTGCGCAGTCGCACTCGCCCCGGCTCTTCTGGCCCCCTCCCATCTGCCGCAGTTAAGAAAGGCCGAGAAGCGCGGGCGGAGCCGGCCCCGCCTTCCGAAAGGCCAGCCCAATGGCGGCCGGCCGCGCGCGCGTCGCCGCCTCCCGGGAGCGTCACAGCAGGTGGAAGCCGGAGTCTCGCGAGGCCAAGGCCGCGCCTGCGCAGAGGGCGGCGGGCGGACCCTGGGCAGCCACAAAATGGCGGCCGCAGAGTCAGCGGTGGGGGGAGAGCCGCGCGCGCCAAACTCCCTTCTCCGCCCCTTGCCCCCCGCCCCCGGCTCCATCGATCGGGAGCCCCGGTGCCCGCCCGCGAGTCGCCCGCACCACACCCCGGGCGGAGGCCGCGGTGCGCCCCGACCCACCCCTCGAGGGGCTCGGGGAGGGGTACGGAACCCCGCGGAAAAACGACCCTACACGTGACCGCCCGTCCACCTTCAGCACCCCCTCAAGCCATACCCAAAGGGAAGCATGTCCCAGCGCCCACCTCGAACAAACTGTGGTCATTAGACGCCGTCCTCCGCAAAGAGGGCAGCCCTGGCTCCCCGCGATCTGAGCTGCCATGAAGAAGCCTCGATCCGAGAAGCCTTTCCCTCAAAGCGAGCCACTCACCTACCGGACGCGATCTTTGGCTGCTGAGACCCAGAGCCGTCCGTAGTCTGCAGCGGAGCCGCCTGCCTCCCCGCAGACCAGGACTGAACTCGGCTACGTCTCGCCACAACTGACGCACTTAACAGCGCTGGCGCTCCACAAAATGGAGGGCGCGCCCATGCGTCACTTCCGAGACCGCCCCTGGGGCCACGCCCCCTCGAGGCCGGGATGGACATTTGGGCGGGGCGGGGGCGGGGCTTACGGTCTGCGTCGCTCCCCACGTAGTGCACTTAGCCAGCGGCCTCCCTTTTCGAGCCGGAGCTTTTCGGTCGCTAACCCTCCTCGCGTCGAAGGTTTCTGAGGAGAGACACTCGGCATGTGCAGCCCTGTCAGGCGGTCCTGGGCACTGCGCTCGCGGATGACGAGGAGGAGTCGGGGGACAACCGCCCCTGGAGAGGCGAAATTGGCCTAGCGGGCCGTGACGACACGGCGAGACCCCACCCCAACCCCGCGGCGGGCCGGTGATTCGCGCTCTGCGACACGTGGGTGGGGGTGGGTTCATTTGGAAAGGAACGGCCGGTTGGGTACCCAACTTGGAGGCTGCCGCAGTGCCACTGGATTGCACAGGTAGCATTTGTTGACATGGTCTATATGGTGTACGCATGCGCACACAGATTGTAAACACATCTCTGGTCTCGCTCCCTGCAAGAGGTGACCCTGGATCCTCATGGGAATGAAGTTTTTTTGCGACCACGCCGCGGAAATATGACTTAATTGCAGCGAGAAGACAGGGAAAACGCTGTTTTCCTAACGCCAGGCTTTTGCGGGTTACAATGTTTAAGATGGGCGGGGCGGGGCGGGGCGGGGCTGGGGAGCGGCTGGAAGGGAGGTTTCTGTATTGCCACCCGCCTAATACTGAGCGAGCTAGAACTTTCAAGTTGTTGAGGCCTGGTGGTATTTGCTATTTGGTTCGGGTTTCTGTAATGTAACACGTAACCGTCTACGATTCTTCAGGAGAAAAAAGGCCGGGGGGGGGCGGGGAGCTAGTGTACTTGCAAAGTGGATATGAAACAGCCCAGAGAAGTTACCAGACTTAGGGATTCAGAGCTGATGGCTAAAAGGTTACTGTCCTTATGGGTTGCCCCCAGGGAAGCCCATTTTTGAAAGAACGCCGAATCTCAGGTTGTGGGCTCGTAAGTCGAGCCACACTGAGATCAACAGAGTCGCCCAGGAAGCTGCTGACCAACCAACCTTGGAACCCTCGCCTCCTGCAGCACGCTAAACGCAGAGCCTGGAGGCTTGGGGGCAGGATGGCAATCCTATGTGAATAAAAAGCCCCAGCGGGCTCTCACCCCAAATGGTAAAAGGTAAGTTATCTATGATTGTGGAGTTAGAGTGGACTTAAAAGAAAATGTGTATTTGTTAAATTAGAAGTAAAAAATCCTCATTTTTAGCTGCTAGCCCCATAAACTCTAAAACTAAATAAACAAAACCTCAAACTCAGTGCCATCAAGTGGGTGCCAACTCAGAGTCGACCCTTTAGGATGGGGTACAATTGCCCCTGTGGGTTTCTGAGACTTATTATTAGAGTAGAAAGCCTCATCTTTCTCCCACAGAGCAGCTTGTGGTTTTGAACATCTAACCTTCTGGTTAGCAGTTGAGGTAGTTAGTGTATTGTGCCAATCTCGCCAATAAACATATGTGGGGTAACTGAAGGGTGGAAGGAGGGATAAATGGCTCAGTGAGCCTCGCCTTTCTAGTTCTCAGGTCTCTTGCTTTGTGATAGTCGGTCTAGGGTGCAGTTGCCTAGCCAGTTCCCTGCTTCAGCTGGCAAGGCTCCCTTCCTGCAAGACATCCCCAAGGAGAAGCTGCATGGACCTACCCCGATGCAGCCTTGGGTACTGGAGCAGCCATGTGGAGACCCTGCCAGCACTGAGATGCTTACACGTTCACTGATTCGGCTTTCCTCCTGCAGTTGGCATCATAGTATGTGTTTTGTGAGATGGAGGAGGACTTTGTAGATTGGTGTTGGACATATGGGTTAATGAGTTAATGTTGGACTTGTGGGCTTGGGCAGCACTAGGTTGAGAGGTTTTCTTGATGCGCACTTACCCTTTATATAAAACTCTCTCTTCTATATGAGTTTCTGTGGATTTGTTTCTCTAAAGTACCCAGACTAACACAGCAGTCAATCATGAACCCACTGTGCCACCAGGAGCCCTGGTGAGGCAGTATTAAATGCTCAGGTAGGCGTTTCCAACCCACCAGGTTCTTTGTGGGGGGAAAGACCTGGCCAAAATATTACTGTCTAGGAAAACCTATGGGGCAATTCTCTGTCCTATAGGGGTCGCTAGGAGTCAAACTGGAAGGCAATGTGTCTGGGTTTTTCTTGGTTTCTTTTTAGCTGTTAGCAGAGCAAACATTGGCATCTCATAATTCACAAATTTGTCCAGCCACTGGTTATAGTTTTATTCACTCACTTCCATGGAGTCATTGCTGACTCATACAACCCTTTGTGGGTTCTGAGACGGTAACTGTTTACAAGAGTAGAAAGTGCACTCTTTCTCCAGCAGAGCTGCTGGTGGTTTCGAACTGCTGACTATGGGGATTGCATCCCAGTGCAAAACTACCACACCACTTACTTTAATTACATTTAATTTTAAATATATATATAACTAGAAAGAAATCTTCCTCCCCTACCCTTTACATTCTAGGATGACTAAAGAAGCTTTCCTTCTGGGCTGCTAATAGAAAGGTCAGTAGTTTGAACCACCAGGAGCTCAGCAGTGAGAAAGAAGAGGTTTTCTGCTCCTGGAAAGATTTAGATCCTCAGTATATCTAGATAAGACAGGCAGCATAAACAATCTGGAGGAGAAAACAACGGGACCAATGGTTCAGGGGGTACATGGGAAAGGGGGGAGCGGGAGGCAACGGGGAGGAAGTGAGTGCTAACAGCCCCTAGGGATAAGGGAACAAGTGATCCAAAATTGATGGCGAGGAGGGTGTAGGAGGCCTGGTAGGGCTTGATCAAGGGCAATGTAACCGAGAGAAATTACTCAAACCCAAATGAAGTATGAGAATGATAGTGGGACAAAAGGAAAGTAAAAGGAAATAGAAGAAAGAGCTAGGAAGCAAAGGGCATTTATAGAGGTTTAAATACAGGCATGTACATATGTAAATATATTTCTATATGATGGGGAACTAGATCTATGTGCATATATTTATAGGTTTAGTATTAAGGTAGCAGATGAACATGGGGCCTCTACTCAAGTTCTCCTTCAATACAAGAACACTTTGTTCTATTAAACTGGCATCCCATGATGCTCACCTTCCCGACACGATTGCTGAAGACAAAGCCGGTGCATAAGAAAATATGAAGAAAGCTGATGGTGCCCAGATATCAAAAGATATAGCATCTGGGGTCTTAAAGGATTGAAGGTAAACAAGCAGCCATCTAGCTCAGAAGCAACAGAGCCCACATGGAAGAAGCACACCAGACTGTGATCACGAGGTATCGATGGGATGAGGTATCAGGCCTCAAAGAACAACAAATCATATCACTTGGAAGGAGGAGGAGTGCCGAATGGGGACCCAAAACCCATCTGTAGGCAACTGGGCATCCCCTTACATAAGGGTCTCGGGAAGGAGACAGGGTGCTGTGTAACAATGATAAAACACACAACTTTCCTCTAGTTCTTTAATGCTTCCCCCCCATCCCCCTACACTCATGATCTCAATTCTACCTTACGAATCCGGCTAGACCAGAGGATGTACACTGCTACAGATAAGAACTGGAAACACAGGGAATTCAGGAAAGATAAACCCTTCAGGACCAATAATGAGAGTAGCAATACCAGGAAGGTAAGGGGAAGGTGGAGTAGAAAGGGAGGACCAATTACAAGGATCTACATATAACTCCATCCCCGGAGGACGCACAACAGAAAAGTGGGTGAAGGGAGACGTCGGACAGTGTAAGGCATGACAAAATAATAATAATTTATAAATTATCAAGAATTCATAAGGGAGGTGGGGAGGGGGATCAAAATTAGGAGCGAGCTGATACCAAGGGCTCAAGTAGAAAGAAAATGTTTTGAAAATGCTGAAAATGTTTTGAAAATGCTGATGGCAACAAATATACAAATGCACTTGACACAATGGATGGATGGATTGTGATAAGAGTTGTACAAGCCCCCAATAAAATTATTTTAAAAGGGAAAAAAAAAGACTTAGATCCTCAGCAACCCTAGGAAGCAGTTCTACTCTGCCTTATAGAATTTCCATAGAAATCCCATAGAACCAACGGTGGCCACCCCATCAGTGTTTGACTGCTAGTGACAAGGTGCCCTGGAGAACAATGAGGCTATCTGCTCCCATAAAGATGTATAGGTCCAGGAACTGTCCACAGCATTTCTGTGAGTCAGAAATGACTCGCTCATGTCAAGAGTCATCTGTAAAAGGTCTGGAATGCAAAGAAGAGCAATGGTGCAGTAGGAAGGAAATTGTATATACACACACGTATATGTCTTTTTTACTTGATTTATTTACTGTTAAAGTATGATTTTCCATTTGCTTCTAGTGTCTTTTAAAATATGTATGTTTTCCAGGATGACTAATGTCAAATCAACCTATAGGATTGTTTCTTACCAATTTCTCCAATAAGCACAGTTATTTTTCCATAAGCAGAATTAGTCTCCTTCCTGTACGGTCTTATAATAGACTGTTTATACTCTATAATCCCTTGATCACTGTGTCATATTAAAGATATGTATTATCATGTCTCTTATTTTCAAAACTGCCTAGCACAGTAAGTACTCAATACTGTATTTGTCGATGTGGATTTGCGTGAGCAGTTTTTCAGGGGCTCATATTTTCCCAATATTAAGGTTAATAAAATGACTTGAAACGGCCTAAAAATTAAAAGCTTTTGCTCATCAGAAGACTTTGCCAAAAAAGTAAAAATAAAAGCTACTAACTGGAGAATATCTTTGGAAAATATATGTCTAGCAAGAATGTAATAATCAAAAAATACATAAAGGTTCTGTAACTTGACCATGAAAAAACAAATAACCCAATCATAGATGGCAAAGGATTTGAATAGACATTTCACCAAAGAGGCTCTTGAAATGGCCACCAAACACAAGAAAAGGTGCTCAGTGACATTTACTGTCCGAGAGATACAAATTCAATCCACAATGAGATACTATTTCACCCACTAGACTGGTTAAGCTTAAAAACTGGTACACCAATGTTCCTCTGCTTGTCTGTCAGTTTGTCTTAACATGGTAGCTTGTGTGTTCCTGTGATGCTAGAAGTTATGTCACTGAGATTTCAATACCAGCAGGGGCACCCAAAATGAATAGGTTTCAGCAAAACTTCCAGACTAAGGACAAACTACAAACAAGAAGCAGCCTGTCCATTTCAGAGGAATTAGCCACTGAAAACCCTATGGATAGCATCGAAACATTGTGAGCTATGGAAGACCTAATGAACAGAAGCAGAAAATTGTCAGAGAAAGTGCTAGAAGATGAATCCTTCAGGTTGGAAGGCACTCAAAATATGACTGAGGAAGATCTGCTTGCTCAGAGTAGAGATGACCATAAAGACGCTGACATGCTAAAGCCTGCAGGAGTAAAGCCCTCCAGACTTACATCTGTTGATGGGGCAAGACTGGGGTGGGGGGTGGGGCGGGGGGAGAGAGAAGAGTGCAAAGTATATGTCAGAAGAGACTGAAAATTGCTCTTAATCTTAGAGTAGTTATGCAAAATGGCAGGAAAGATAAAGTCAAAGAGCTAAGCGGAAAATTTCAAATGACAGCTCTAGAAGACAAAGTACAATATGAAAATAAAATGTGCAAAGACCTAGAGTTAGCAAACCCAAAGGGAAGAACACACCCAATATTCAAATGCATTGATTCTTCTTCAGTCTTAACTTATTCAATGTCCAACTTTCACATGCATATGAGGCCATAGAAAATACCATGACATAATTCAAATTATCAAGGGTTCATGAAGGAGAGGAGAGCGGGGATGGAGAGGGAAAAACGAAGAGCTGATACCAAGGGCTCAAGTAGAAAGCAAATGTTTTGAGAACGATGATGGCAACAAATGTACAAATGTGGTTGACACATGAATGGATTATGATAAGAGATGCACAAGTCCCCAATAAAATGATTTTTTAAAGAAAAGAAAATACCATGGCTTGGGTCAGGCACACCTTCGTCCTCATAGTAAGATCCTTGCTTTTCAGCACTTACAAGAGGTCTTGTGCAGCAGATTGGCCCAAAGCAATGTCATTTTACCTCTTGACTGCTGCTTCCATGAGAATTGATTCTGGATCCAAGCAAGACGAAACCCTTCACAGCTCGGATCTTTTCCCCGCTCATTTTGGTATTCCTCATTACCCACTGGTCCAGTGTGAGGAGTGTGGTTTCCTTTACACTGAGTTGTAGTCCACACGGAAGGCTACAATTCTTGCTCTTTGTCAGCAAGCAAAGTGCCATCTCTATGTTTCGTGTTACTAGGAAATCGACCTCCAATCCTGATGCTGCATTAGTCTTCATGTCACCCACCTTCTCTGAGTATTTGCTCAGCATACAGACTGAATAAGTATGGTGAGAGGAGACAACTCTAGCACACAACTTTCCTGATTTTAAAGCATGAAATATTCCCTTGTTCTGTTCACACAGCTGCCTCTTTATCCATGTACAAGTTCCACATGAGCACAATGACGTGTTCTAGAACTTAAGTTCCACATGAGCACAATGACGTGTTCTAGAACTTCCACTCATCTCAAAGATATCCATAGCTTGTTAGGGTCTACAGAGTCGAATGCTTTGGCATAGTCAATGAAACACCAGTAAGCAACTTTCTGGTAATCTCTGCTTTCAGCTAAGATCCATCTGACATCAGCAATGATATCCATTGTTCCACATCCTCTTCTGAATCCGGCCTGAATTTCTATCAGCTCTCTGGCAATGTACTGCTCCAACCATTGTTAGATGATCTACTTTTTACTTGCATGTGATATTAATGATACCACATAATACTAGAATGGTGGATCTTCACGATTAAGAGCAGCTATGATTCTGCTACTGAAGTGACCCCTAGCCACCACTAAACGGCTCACTGCGATGGATGAGATTCCGTCTACCTTGGGAATTGGGGCCTTTGACCAAGGAAGGCAATCACCGTTGCCATCCGTGGCTGAAGTTCCCCAGCACCTCCTATGCTAGGGTTTACCCCTATTAGATTTCGTTATGTTCCCCCAAGCAACTTTCAATACTGCTCTTTTTTTGGCTAATGAAACACCATGCGATGAGTAGTCTGTAAGAACAGAAACTGGTCTCATAGTCCAGAGGCTGGTAGTCGCAATTCAGAGTGTCGCTTGGAACATGTTCTCTTCCAAGGCTCTTGTGTAAGAGCCTTTCTTGTCACTCTAGGTTTCTGGTAGCCTCGAGCATTTGAGGGCCATCTTCCCTCCACCTGTCTTTCCTTTCAAGGATGCTACTCAGATTGGATTGAGACCTACTCTCCTCTTGTTAACTTAACCAATAACATCTTCCAGTTCCCTGGGACCAGGCATTAACTTTAAGACTTCAGTTTTCTTTGTTTTTAAGAGACTCACAGTTCAGTCCATAACACGGGCTGAAAATGGTTCCTGTAACTCAAGGGCATGACAGCTTTACCCATGACATGACAACCGTAAGCAATGAGAGATGGAGTTATCACAGGACTCAGAAGTATCTTATGAAACCCAAGGACAGGAATGTACCCAGGCCTCAAAGGAGCCTGGAAACAGAAAGTGTAAACTGTCAAGAATTTGGGAACATGCGGTCTGTATCTCTCATCCCCCTGGGTAGTGCAAAAAAGTAAGCACTCTGCTACTGAGCAAACGGTTGGCAGTTTGAATCTACCTCAGCAGAAAGACATTGACAACCCCGTGGAGAAATGAGCAGCAATTATGGTTGGTGGTTGGACAGCATGATGAATGTAACCGATGTCACTAAATTGTACTCCTGAAACATGCTGAGTTGTCAAGTATGTTTTATATATTCCTACAGCTATTAAAACAAAAAAACTATGGACAATTCTACGCTGATGCACATGGGGTCACCGTGGCTAGCCGTTGACGTGCCAAGTGGTGGCAACTTGCTTAGTTTCTTGGCCTCTCTTGTCTCTTGTCTGTTTCATTCTCTGTCTCTTGAGAACTGAATTTGCCTGCTTCTCAATTCCTATGGCAGAAGGTAACTATGCCACGGCACCCCACTTTCAATTTCCTCAATCCAAAAGTGAACCCTGGATGAAGAAATCCTACTGCCTAGTTGCTTGAAGAGGAAAATCTGATTGGCCCACTTCGCCCTGTTCCAATCAGAAAAGATGAGGCCACTATACAAATATGGCTGCCAAAGAGCCCACTTATATATTACAGGTGATGTTTTTAAAAGGAGCTGATAGCAAGGGCTCAAGTAGAAAGAAAATGTTTTTAAAAGGATGATAGCAACAAATGTACAGATATACTTGACGCAATAGATGGATTGTAATAAGAGTTGTATGAGCCCCCCAATACAATGATTAAGAAATAAAGTTTCATTGAAAGCTAGATTGATACTCAGCATTATCTTTTCATTCCATTTTCCCGCAAACTTTTTGAAGCCTCCTCATATTCTCAGTACCCAAAAACCCAAACTCACTGCCAGCGAGTCAATTCCAACTCACAGCGACCCTGTAGAACAGACAAGAACTTCCCTGTGGGTTTCTAAGGCTGTGACTCGTTAAGGGAGTAGAAAGCCTCATCTTCTGTAGAGTGGCTTGTGATTTCAAACTACTGAACTTGCAGTTAGCAGCACAATGCATAACCACTACACCACCAGGACTAAACAAACAATTCATCTTCAAAAGGCCCAGTATGCGGGAGGGCCAATTTGTCACCACTCACCCACCTTTCCATCAGAATAAACCAAACTGCCTTACTTGTCTTTCAGCACTTACACTATTTTATAAAAACCCGTAGAACCGTCTTAACTGCCTGAATCCGGCCCATTTTCTTCATTGCGCCCAGCATATGGAGATAACCTAATAGTTACCTATTCCAAGCATCTCCCGTACATTGTAGGAATAATCAGGAAGCCTGCCATGTGACAAGTACTATACAAAGGTTTTCTAAACCTCATCTCATTTGAACTTCTTAACTCTCAAATGGGCATTGCTAGCGATTTTCTGGAAGAGGAAGTATGTTCTGAGATGTTTATTTCTCAAAAGTTCAATAACTATGAGTGACAGTGGGATTCAAACTCAAGTCTAAAATCAAAGCCCATTTGCTCTTCCCACTGGGTCAAGGTAGACCCTAGTACAGAATGGGAGAGCATGCAAAACCGAGGCTGAAAATGACACTGAGCTTAGGCTGAGGCCCTGTGATGTTCTTGCTTCCTGAGGCTCCAACACTGACTTCTGCAGCCACAACTCGGCAAGCTGTCACTATTTAATCTTCCCCCAGGACTTTGGGGCTCATCAGAAGAAGAGTACCAGGATGCTAACACATGGAGGTTGTGATTTTGTGCAGTGCTTTGAATTTGGGGTCTTAAAAACATTTCATGAGCATTGCCTGTCTTATGAAGATTTAAAGGTAGACCAAATTCAAGACCACATCAATAATAACAATTGTTTGTCTTTTTCGTGTGCTTACTCTGTTCCTGACAGTGTGCATCAAACTGCTTAATCCTTAACATGGAACAAAACGAGTTTATAAAAGATGATTTTGATGCTTAGAAAGAAATTTCCCAAGACCACACAGCAAGTAAACATTTGAACCCAAGTGATTTATCTCGAACAACTCAGACTTTTACTACTGTGGCAAAGAAAGAAATGCTGGATATTTTGAAGGAGAAAAAACAAACTTTAAGAGCATACTCTGACAAGTTCCAGAACAGTTTGTCATCCATGGGGGAAGACAAGGTCAGCGAGTCATTCCCCATATTGGGGACAAACAGCAGAACAGCGAGGCACATCTGGGTACCATGAAACACCGTTAAGGAGGTCCACAGCTCCAACTCCTCTCCCTTCGGTCAAGGTCAGATTCACATAAAGTGCTAAGTTACAGTGGCTGCTCTGTTCGCTTGCCTGTGTGAAAATACCTGGGGCACTTACATCGAGACTTACTTTGTCGTCGTTAGTGACCCTTATATGGGGCCTGAATCCTGGTGGCCCTTGACTGACAGTGACCATGCATAGTGACAGGAAATGCTGCCTAGACATGTGCCATCCCTATGGTCACTCGTAGATTGGACCGTTGTGATTTATACAATTTTCATTAGCGGATTGTCAGGAATAGACCAGCAGACCTTTCATCCTAGTCCATCTTAGTCTGGAAGCTCCACTGAAACTTGGTCAGCATCAGATAACACAGAAGCCTCCACTAACAGATGGGTGGTACCTGCACATAACACCCTCCCAAACAACCACTGAAGCCAAAGCGGGTGAACAAGAAAATGTGGTGAAGAAAGCTGATGGTGCCCGGCTATCAAAAGAGATAGTGTCTGGGGTCTTAAAGGCTTGAAGGTAAACAAGCGGCCATCTAGCTCAGAAGCAACAAAGCCCACATGGAAGAAGCACACCAGCCTGTGCGATCACGAGGCGTCAAAGGGATCAGGTATAAGGCATCATCAGGAAAAAAAAAAATCTTACCATAGGGAATGAAGGGGGAAGTGCAGAGTGGAGACCCAAAGCCCATTTGTCGGCCACTGGAGATCCCCTCACAGAGGGGTCTAGGGAAGGAGATGAATCAGTCAGGGTGCGATGTAGCACCGATGAAGAACACTGCTTTCCTCCAGTCCCTAAATGCTTCCTCCCCTCCAATTACCATGATCCAAATTGTACTTTGCAAGTCTGGATAGAGCAGAGGTTGTACACTGGTGCAGATAGGAGCTGGAGGCACAGGGAATCCAGGGTGGATGATACCTTCAGGACCAGGAATATGAGTGGTGATACTGGGAGGGTAGAGGGTGAGTGGGTTGGAAAGAGGGAACTGATTACAAGGATTTACATGTGACCTCCTCCCTGAGGGACAGACAACAGAAAAGGGGGTGAAGGGAGACGTCGGACAGGGCAAGATATGACAAAATAATAATTTATAAAATATCGAGGGCACATGAGGGAGAGGGGGTCGGGGAGGGAGAGGAAAAAAGAGGACTTGATGCAAAGGGCTTAAGCGGAGAGCAAATGCTTTGAAAATGATGAGGGCAAAGAATGTACAGATGTGCTTTATATAATTGATGTATGTATGGATTGTGATGAGTTGTATGAGTCCCTAATAAAATGTTAAAAAAAAAAACCAGGCAAGGAGTCCGATCTGGGTCACCCACATAGAAAGTGAGAGAGAGCCACTCATAACCCCTACTAAGAATCAACTAACGTGGCATTAGATTGCACTATGAAGGAACTGTTTGCTATTCTAGATTTTTTTTGTAGGAACTCCTGAATCTGATTGAGAACTCTCTTGTGGACCAGCTATCTCATGTCTTAAAACAAAAACTTTCTTTTGCCAGTTTACAAAGATTAAGACTAGGTAGAAGGTTGACTTTCTTTTGTACAGTAGGAAAGAAGTCTCCAAGATGCTAAAGAAGCAACTGGAAATTTTGTGTGGGCATCGAGAAAAACAATCAGTCTAATGACAGGATAGCAAATCAAATGTTTTTTCTTCTGCATGCACCAATGTGACTGCAAGCACATGTATACATATGTATAAAAACACATCATGGGCAGGGTCTAGTTACGGACACTTCTTAGACAGAAACAAACATAAGCATTTCTTTTCTGAGTTTGAAGGATTAGGACACAGTCTCATAAGCATCTCGGTCAATTGTCATAATTCATAAAAGGATGGCCCATATCTTTGTTTGGTGACTGGCATCTGGGTCTTAAAAGCTTACAAGCAGCCATCTAAGATACAACTCTTCTTCCCTACTCGTCTGAAGCAAGCAAGCAAGAAACCAGGAAATTCTAAGAACAAGCTAATCTACAGATGACCTGCATCTCAGCCTCACCTACCCTAAGACCAGAACTGGATCCATGAACCCTGATAGAACACGAGGAAAAATGTAGATCTGAATCTCTAACTACTCAAAACAACAAACACAAACTGCTGAACTGGTTGGGACTGGAGGAATCCCTAAGACCATTGTCCTGAGATTGTCTCCAGACCCTGAACTGAAGCTCCCCATGAGACCCAAAGCAAAAACCAAACTCCCTGCCGACAAATGGGCTTTGGGTCTCCACTCTGCACTTCCCCCTTCATTCCCTATGGTAAGATTTTTTTTTTCTGATGATGCCTTATACCTGATCCCTTCAACACCTCGTGATCGCACCGCACCGGCTGGTGTGCTTTTTCCATGTGGGCTTTGTTGCTTCTGAGCTAGATGGCTGCTTGTTTACCTTCAAGCCTTTAAGACCCCAGACACTATCTCCTTTGATAGCTGAAGCCCAGCCTTTCTGCTGAGAGGCAGCGGGTGGTTTCCAGACTGCTGAGCTTGCAGATCACAGCCTAACACATAGCCATTAGCGCCACCAGGGTTCACCCAGGAAGCCACTTGTAGCTAAATAAGCTGGCTAAAAAATAATATCACCTGTCAGTAGGTGCTCCTTAAAAAAAAAAGAAAAGTCAACCCTATGAGACCAAACAATCAACAATTACTTGAAAACAAAGACAAGACTGGAAGGGAGCAGGTTGTAATTAAGAGGAGCAGGAAAACTAAACTAGTGGAAACCACCAGCCAGGATGGAAATAAAAAGCTGTTTACTCATCGTTAAGGATGAAGCAAATGCCACTGAGCAACTTATGCTGAAATTGTTGAGCGGGAACCTCAACTGCTATGTAAAGCTTTGCCAGAAATACTATAAAATAAAAGCTATTATATAAAAAATAAAAGGAGCTTCATCCTTTTGATTTTAACTAAACTGAATGAGGACATAAGCAGGCTTTCGGCTGATAGATCATTAAATATAAGTTTGAGACATAGTACTCATGATGACAAAATCAAGTGGCCTTGCTTTAATAACACACCATCCATTCTCACCTCTTGCTTACATAAACACTGTTTCTTATCACTTAAGTATAAATGTGTCTTTCTTGCAATGGATATTATTCATCCATAATTATGTGGGAAAATAGCCTTTTGCCCTCATGAAGAAATGTATTGCTAATAGTTTGGTGGAAGGATACATTTCTGATATGCACCTTTCCCGATTTTAAAACATTCAGTAGTCCCTTGTTCTATCGGAGTGACTGCCTCTTGGTTTTTTGGAGTTTCCACACCAGCACAAGAAAGTGTTCTGGAATTCTCATTTTTTCCCAATGTTATCCATAATATTGTTATGATCTGCACAGTCAAGGGGACTTTTTTACATAGTCAATATAGCATAGGTTAACATCTGTCTGGTAATCTCTCCTTTCGGTCAAAATCCAACTGGCATCAGCAATGATATCCTTTCTTTCACATTCTCTTGCGAATCCAACTTGAATTTCTGGCAAGTCCCTGTCAAGAAATTATCTTCATCAAAATTTCACTTGTGTGTAATAGTAATGATATTGTTTGATAATTTCTACATGCTATCAGATCAACTTTCTTCAGATTGGGCACCAACAGGAATCTCTTTCAGTCAGTTGGCAGGTAGCTGTCTTCCGAATTTATTGGCATATACAAAGGCGGGCATCCAGGGTTGCACCATTTGTTGAAACATTTTCATTGGTATTCCATGCATTCCCGGGGCTTTGTTTTCTGCCAATGCATTCGGTACAGCCTAAACTTCTTCCTTCGACATCATCGCTTCTTGATCACATACTACATCCTGAAATAGTTAAACATCAATGTGTTAGGGTTGACTAAAACAAAACCAGAGACACTCATATGTGTGTAATAGAGAACTTTATATCACAGAGTAATTGTGCATCAAGAAAACATCCCATCCCAGTCCAGATCAAGTCCATAAATCCAATATTAGCCCATATGTCCGATACCAATCTATAAATCCCTCTTTAGACTCAAGCAACACAAGAAATGATGCTGAATGCAGAAAGATCACAGGCCAGTGGGTTGAAAGTCTTGTGGATCCAGTGGCGATGGAAGCATCTCAATGCTGGCTGGGGTCTCCATGTGGCTCCTCCAGCTCCAGGCCTCCGGTTCCAGCAGCGTAGCTCACTAGGCTTGTCAACAGGAATGTCTTGCGGCAGTGTGTATATGGTCTCCAGTGAGCTATTTATCTCTGTTGCATCTCCAAATGAGATCATCAAGCTGCGACCTGATTGACAGGCTAAACTCCACCCCTTCACTCTTAATAGGCTCAAGTTGACACCAGATTATGTCACTACCACAGTCAATCAATCATTATTGTTACAGTGACTTTGTGTTTCTTCATCTTCATTTGATACTCGCTGTGCTGTTCAATATTTGCCCATACAGTTCTTCAAGACTGTAACTTGAGGATCAAATTTTCTCTTTAGTACTTTCAGCTGGAGCAATGCTGAATGTGTCCTTCCCTTTGGGTTTCTAACTCCAGGTCTTCGCTTGTTTCCTTATACCGCTTTATTTGGTCTTCTCAAGTCACTCGTTATAATTGGAGTAACAACCTATGGTATGCAGATGATGCAAACTTGCTCGCTGAAAGTGAACAGGACTGGAAGCACTTGGAAGATTAAAAATTACAGCCTTCCCTATAGATTGCAACATAGAGAAAACAAAAGTCCTCACACTGATGAAACATCGTAGTTGAAAAGTATTTCATTGTACTTGGATCTATACTTAGCACATGTGGAAGCATCAGTCAAGACCACAAATGATGGGTTGCACTGGACACATCTGCTGCAAAAAGATGTCACTTTAAGGCCTAAGGAACACCTGACTCAGGCTATGGCCTTTTCAATCTTCTCATCTGCATGTGGAAGCTGGCCAA
Source organism: Tenrec ecaudatus (assembly GCF_050624435.1). Classification (NCBI taxonomy): domain Eukaryota; kingdom Metazoa; phylum Chordata; class Mammalia; order Afrosoricida; family Tenrecidae; genus Tenrec; species Tenrec ecaudatus. Next base: position 34,751,928 of record NC_134543.1, read on the forward strand.
TGAATAAGGAAGACTAGAGAAGAATTAATGCATTTGAATTATGGTGCTGGTAAAGAATATTGAAAGTACCATGGGCCTTTTGCCTTGGAGAGAGCCTGGAAACAAGATGGGTCACCAGCAGCTCTACTGGAGCCACCCGGGAGAATTCGGCCAGGGTTCCCAAACCAGCATGGTCTGATCCAGAGATACGGCCTCAATATGTGCCGTCAGTGTTTCCATCAGTACTTGAAAGATATCAGCTTCATCAAGCTGGACTAAGTTATCTTTGGATGCACCATACAAGACAGCTACCCAACAGAAGAAACAATGCCAACTATTTGTACATAAAATAATTTTTAAAAAATCAAGTTTGGAAAAGCAAAAAGGAGCGTGGAGTGCCAGAAGAACTAACTAATCTATCTTGGAAGAAGTACAGACTGATCCTTAGAACTGAAGATGGCAAGACTTTGCTTTACGTGCTTTGGACACGTTATCAGGAGAGATCTGTCCCTGGAGATGCACATCATACTTGGTAATGGAGGGTGCACGAAAGGGGCGATGCTCGGTGAGATGGATTGATGCAGAGACTGCAACAATGGGCTCAAACCGGGCAATGGTTGTAAAGATGGTGCAGAACAAGGAAGTGTTTAGTGCTATTGTCATATTGCGCTGTTATGAGTTGAGGCCACCTAACAAGAGCAGCTACATCGTCGATAAAATTACTTCTGAAATTGAACATCTATAATACGTTTATATTGTTTTGATAATAAGCATTTAAAAAGTAATTTATACTTATATGTATCATTTTAATTCTTGGCAAGATGTTTAAAACATTTTAAACTATGAAATATGTTATATATAATAAAATTCTGTAGGATAGAATTGAAAATATGAGCACAAAAAGGGCAGGGATAGTATAAATTTCTGTCTTATTAGAAGAGCTTCTTTCTATACATTAAAATGGATCATGACAGGTATCACAGCAGTGACTCACAGCATTCAACGGATTTTCTTAGAGAATGATGTGATACTTTTATTTTGAAATATCAATACTTAAAATACACTAGAAAGTATATTCTTTGCAGCTATTTAAATTTACATCTAAAAATTTCAGTTGTCAACTTTGAAATATAGGGACAATTCTTTGGTTGTGGGTAGGTGCCATCAAGTTGGTTCCGACCCATAGTGACCCTATGTACAACAGAATGAAACGCTCCCAGTCCTGCTCCACCCTCACAACCGCTCCTCCGCTTGTGTGCATTGCTGCAGCCGCTGTGTCCGTCCATCTCAGTGAGGCCCTTCCTCTTGTTCACTACCCCTCGACTTCACCAAGCACAGTGTCCTTCTCTAGGAACTGGTCTCTCCTGACAACATGTCCAACACATGTGAGATGCACCTCACCATCCTGGCCGCTTTAAGGAGCCCTCTGGGTGTGCTTCTTCAAAGTTCTTTTAGAGAACAGGGCGATAGAGCTCATGACACCAACACAGGACCAAACAAATCGTTGTCCCGTTTATTCACCCGTGTGCCCTATGCGTGTCTGAGTGGAGCTGGGCTCTGTAGAGTTTCCAGTAACTGGTTTTTCAGAAGTCAGTAGCCAGGCTTTCCTCTGTTGTTTCAAAGATCATTTGATTGGGGCCTTTACAGCTCGTATAACAATCCACACACCAATGGTATCAAGCATCTTTGTACATATGTTGCCATCATCATTTTCTAAATATTTACTTTCTATTTGAGCCCTTGGTATCAGCTCCTCTTTTTTCTCCTCCCTCCCCCACTCCCACCCTCATGACATCTTGATAAGTTACAAATTATTTTCATATTTTACACTGACCACCGTCTACCTTCACCCATGTTTCTGCTGTTCGTCCCCCTCAGGGGAGGGGAAGTGGGGGAATAAAGCATCGATCATTTCAATCAGTTCCCCTTTCCTCCCTCCCCTCCCCACCTTCCCCTACCCTCCTGGTACTGCTACTCCCATTTCTGTGCCTGGGGGGGTTATCTGACCTGGTTTCTGTGTGACGTGAGCTTTTATCTGTACCTGTGCACATGCTCCGGTCTTGCCCGAACTGAAAGGCAAGACTGGGGTCATGACAGTGGGGGGCGGGAAGCCTCAAAGAACTAGAGGAATATTGAGTTTTATCGATGCTATCCTGCACCCTGGTTGACTCATCCCTTCCTTGTGACCCATTTTTTAGGGATGTCCTATTGTCTTCAGATGGGTTTGGGGTCTCTGCTCCAACCCCCCTCATTCTCAACAATATGTTTTTAGACTTTACTTGTGAGGTACTTCTGTATGGGTTCAAAATACCAACATTCCAAGTGATTGCTTGTGTACACCACCCAGAGACTCCCCACACAGGAAGGTGGCTTTCAAAGATTGAACCTTGTAGTTACCTCACCCACAGGGTGAGGCCAGGCCAGGCCTTCTCCCTCTCCTGCTGCATCCTGCACAGAACACCCCATTTCAAGTCAACATTCCAAGGCTTATTTCCTTGCCTTTCCCCACCCTTCTAGAAATATCACCAAAACCTCTTCTAAGCCAACAATTGAATTCTCCACTTGAGAGAACTTCCTTGTTGGGGGTGCTGGGTCCCTCTTAGGTCATACAATTAGACCCTCTGGCAACTGAGAACAAATTGCCCCGAACCTAAGTGGAGGTAGAACATTGTGGTCTGGCATAGCGCACTGTTCCTTTTGAGAAGAACTTTGCATTCCTGCTAAAACACTTGAGAGATTTCCTGATGCTCTTTAATGAGTTCAAGATTTTTTGCTGGGAACCTACCCTGTTGAGTGAGACCTTAGGGGAGAGTAAGGGCCTTTAACTAGTCCTAGGTTTATGAAACTTTAACCAGACACTTCTTCCTCTTCTCCTTCTGTTTTTTTCATGTGTTCAGGCTGAAAATCATGATCTAAACCAATACTGCTCATAAGAAAAATAATACCAGTACATATTTAATATAACACAGGTCATCTAATTTTAACTTTAATTTTTTCTAGTGATTATATATTTTTTAAGTTGGTGGTAAGTAGGTGAAATTAATTTTAACACCTATTTTATTTAATTCAACATGTAAAATATTACAATTCCACATGTAATTAATATAAAATTATTAATGATAGCTTTTTTGTCATATTGTCTTCAATATCTAGATTTATTTTACACTTACATCTCAATTCAGACTAACCATTTCCCAATTGCTCAACATGTGGTTTATGGCTACTTAATTGGACCATACAAATTTAGGTGTGCTTCTTTGTTTTCTTTTGGGGATCACTGGCTGAGGCCATTCCTGTGCTTGTCTGCTGAACAAAAGACTGAAGGCTTGACTCCACTGAGTGGTGCCTATAAATCTGCTTCCCCCAAACCAGCCACTGAAAACCCTGTCTTCTGTGAGGGTGCTGTGAATTAGAGTTGGCTTGTGGGCAACTGGTTTTCATTGTCCCCACCCCCCACCCCCAAGATGCATTTGCCAAGAAGGAAATCTTTGTATTAGTTTTTGTTTTTAGAATCACACAGGTTGCCTTTTATCTCCATTCTTATTCAATAGTGTATTGGAATCTCTAACTAGAGAAAGAAAGTAAGAAAAAGTATCCAAATTAGAGAAGACCTAAAACAACCCATTTTTGCAAATGATATACTATATATAAAAAAAACCCTAGAGACTCTACAAAAAACCTACTTGAACTAATAAATCCAGCAGGGGGCAGGTAAAAGATCGGGATACAAACTTTTTCAGATTATTTCACACTAACAATAAGAAATTAAGAAAACTATACATTTACAGTAGTCCTCCTCACTACTGATGAAATATTTTGGAATAAATCTATGTAAAACAAACTCACTGCTATTTAGTTGATTCCAACTCAAAGTGACCCTACAGGACAGGGTAGAACTGCCCATGTGGGTTTCTGAGACTGTCACTTTTTAGGAGTAGAAAGTCTCATCTTTGTCCTGTAAAGCAGCTGGCAGTTTCTAATTGCTGAGCTTGTGGTTAACGTCCCAATGAGGAACCACTATGCCACCAGGGCTCCCTAAGGATGCAAAAGACAAATGCACAGAAAACTACAAAACACTACTTCAAGAAACCAAGATACCTACACAAATGGAATAACATACAATGTTCATGGATAGGAAAACGTTTCATTATTAAAATATCAACACCATCCAAATTGATCTACAGATATAATGTAATCCTGATCTAATAACATTCTTCGATAAGATAGAAAAACTAATCATCAGCTTTAATGGAAAAGAAAAAGACCCAGATAGGCAACAAATTAGTGAAGAAGAAGAAAGTAGAAGCCCTCTCACTTGCTGATTGCAGAACCTGCTAATTGGCCACAATAGTCGAAACAGCTTGATATGGATACAAGTACAGACACATAAACTAATGAAATGGAATTGAAAGCCCAAAATAAATTCATCTACCTCTAGACAGCTGAACTTCAACAAAGGGCAGAAATCCATTAAATCAAGGAAGACAGAGTTTCTGTAACTAATGGTGCTGGCAAAACTGATATCTATTTGCAGAGAAGTCTGGACAAAAATTAACTCAAGTAGATCAAAGTCCTAAATTTAAAGCTTAAAATTAAAACCAGGGAAGGAAACAGAGATAATAGGTCCTAAATTTTGGCATAGAGCACCAAGCATAACTAAATATGTACAAACAGAAGATCCACTCAACTACTGGGAACTCCTACAATTAAATTCTTATGCTCATCAAAATAGTGCACCAAAAAGTGAAAAGAGAGCCCACAGACCAGGGGTGCCAGAGCGGGGAGGGGGGTGTTAGCAACAGCACATTCTAGAAGGGACTAATCTCTAAAGTACATAGAAAATGTCAACACTTCAACAACAGAATGACAAACGACCTTATTGAAAACTCAGCAAAGGACATGAACAGGCACTTCACCAAAGCCAACATTCAAGTCTCCAACAAATGCATAAAGAGATGCTGGCGATCAGGAGTCATTGAAGAGATGCAAATCAAGAGTAAAATGAGGTAGCACATCACTCCGGAAAGAATAACCCTGGCCAAAAAAATAAAAGCCAAAAACAACAATTGCTGGTGAGGTTTGGAGGCGATTGGAACTCTCATATACCGCTGGTGAGAATGTGGAAAACTGTTTCCACCAACTATAAAAAACTGTCGTACTTCATTAATCGGTGGCTGGCTAGATAAAGTGTGGTGCTCTACCATGTTAAAGAATATGATGTGACTCTGTGAACCATCTCACAGCACAGATCAACCTGGGCATTGTGCCGAGTGAAGCATGTCCATCATAAAAAGGCAAATCCTGTATATCCTGTGATAAAACATCAAGACAAGATTCATAGACAAAAGGAACCATCGGTGGTTACCAGGAATGGGGGTGGTAGGGAGGGAAAATCACTAACTAGAGTAGATACGTACATATATTGACTTCAGTTTGGGAGAAAAATGAAGCTTTCTACTCCTATAAAGAGGTACAGTATGGGAAATCCACAGGGGTGAGTCTGCCCTGCCCTGTAGGATTGCCATGAGTCAGAATGGACTCTGTGTCAATGATTGAGTGATGATTACGTTTGGTAAAATCAAAAGCAAGACACATCAGGGAGGGAGTCAGCACAACATGCCCAAGGCAAAGAAAGACACTCAGGTATCAAAGGTATGCACCATTCCTCTAGATCCTGCAGCAATAGTAAGAGTGGACCTAGAGGTCATTATCTAAGTGAAGTAGGTGTGGTAATGGTGTATGGAGTATACCCTCCATCATATAGAGCAGTGGTTCTCACTCTTCCTAATGTCGCGACCCTTTAATACAGTTCCTCATGTTGTGGTGACCCCCCCCCCACCATAAAATTATTTTCGTTGCTACTTCATAACTGTCATTTTGCTACTGTTCTGAATCAGGCAACCTCTGTGAAAGGGTCATTCGAGCCCCAAAGGGGTCACAACCCACAGGTTGAGAACCGCTGATATATAGGTGTATCCGTGGACATTTCTATCTACTTGCTTTTATGGGAAAGAGCTTCAAACAGAACATGAAAAATTACATTATCTTTTAATCCCATTTTCCATGACATTTTGAAGCCCCCTTCACACACACACACACACACACACACAAACACACACGAGCACACATGAGTACACATGAGGCATAGCCCTGAAAATGTCTTAGTCATAACTAAACATCTCATGGGACTGAAACGTTCAACATGAGCTTGGCTTAGTCTGGGGGACACACAGTTTGATGGACACAGCATAGTGTGTAAAGACAATGCTCTACATTCTACCTTGATGAGCCACAACTGGGGTCTTAAAAGTGTGCAGGTAGCCATCTAAGGTACAACTATAGGCATCATCCCCAAAAAGAATAAAGAAAACCAAAGACCCAAAGAGTCAAGGAAACAATCGTCCCAAGGGCTAAGAGGTCACATGACCCACAGCCTTCACTAGCCTGGGACCAGAAGAATTAGATGGTGCCTCACCCCATCCCACCCCCACCAGCTTCTCTGACTGAGCTCCAGTGGAAAGATCTTGAACAGAGGAGAAAAATATGCAACAAAATTCAAATTTATTAAAAAAAAAACGCTGATAGAGATTGGTAGGAGCCCTAAGACAATGGTCTTTAGAAACTTTTCAAACTTGGAATTGAACCCACCCCCAGAGATCACCTTTCAGCCAAACCATAAACTCAAATTCACTGTCGTAAAGTTGCCTCTGACTCTCAGTGATCCTCTGAGAGAGCATAGCACTGCCCCTGTGGGTTTCCAAGACTACCATTCTTCACAGAAGTAAAAGGCCTCATCTTTCTCCCACAGGGCAGCTGGTGGTTTCAAACTGCCCACCTGTGGTTAACAGCCCAACACATAACCTACTACACCACCAAGCCTCCTTAGCCAAACAGTTGAGCAGCCTGTAAAGGCCAGCGACATCACGAGAAAGATGCAGCCAGAACATCAACCAGGCCAGACCAAAAGGGTCGCATGTGTCCAGAAGCATCGTTCAGGGGGCAGAGGCGGGAAGCAAGGCTGGGCCAATGGAAATGGGAACTGGGGTGAGGGTGGGGTGGGGAACGCTGCTTACACAGTGAGGGGATTGCAGCCAGTGCCACGCAACAACCTGTGTATACAATGTTAAACGTCTACCTAAACCACAGTAAAATGCACAAAAGAAAATGATGGGGCCCAACTCCTCTCTGACCTAACGGGGGTCTATGTGAGTTGAAGGGACTCAATGGTGACTAGTCTTCATTTTTATTTCGTTACTCAGCACGGTGCAGATAGGGCTGGTTGCCAATTCCGTCCTACTGAGGCAAAGGCCTCATGTGACCCTCTGGGCATGACATGTTATCAGGTGAGACCAGTTCCCCAAGAAGAACCTCCTGCTGGATGTGGGAAGGCCCTGCATGAGATGGGTGGACAAAATGGCTGCCACCGGGGCCCCAACATCAGAGCAATTGTGCGGATGGCGTAGTACAGGCGCTGTCCCCTCTGTTGTACAGAGGGTCTCTCTGCGTCAGAGCTGGCTCCCAGCCCCGACCAACAACATCGCCTACGGTAGCCTTTGTCCTGGGAGCAGGAAAAATCACCCTGAGAGGCTTAGAGCAATTGGGGTGCCTTGGTCTGGGACTTCCAGGCCCCAACTGAGAATCTGTGTCAGCAGAAGTTCTCCAGGTCGGAAAAGGTACACGAGATAGACTGATACAAACTAGCCTTAGGGAGCACGATCCAGTTGATCACACAGGACTGACCAAGGCAAGCTCAGAGAGATTCCGGGTTGACAGAAACATTTGGGGGATTGGATTCATGCCCATCCTTATGCAGACACGTACAAACTCCGATGCCAAAAGACTGCCCTGTGTGTTTTGTTTCCTTGGTTCCTCTGTACACACACACACACACACACACACGTATTCCTCCCCCCTTCTCCCCCTACCTCCACCCTAGTCTACACCCACAAAAACTAAGAGCAGTTTCAGGGCCTCCCTTAGAGCCTGTCTTTGTCAGACAGGTTCTTCCAGCCCCGGGAGCCTTTCTTGAAGGCAGCACTTGATTGCGCTTCTTATCTTCAAATACATTGATATGAGATTCAGAAACTGAACGGTAGATATTTACGGTGAATGCGTAAATGGCTTTGTTTCCATGTGCACTTCATAGGAGAAAGGTAGATCAACAAGGTGAATCCAAAACATCACCAGAAGTCACCCTCCAAAATATTACCACCACCACTTGGGCAGCTTCCTGTGTCCAGAAACTTCATCCGAATCAAAACCAGGACCACCCAGTTGGCTGTATACCAGGAAAGTTGCTGAGAAATTCCATGATCTTTCCATCGCATTTCCCCACGAACTTTAGAAGTTCCTTCAGATACCCCAAGCATCTCACGCAGTCAAATACATTGTGACAGCATGACTTGTTGTTAATTTGTTAGGGCTGTCGGTTCGTTTTCGATTCATAGGGACCTGACCTACAGCAGAACAAAGCATCGCGTGTCATCCGACATGCTCACAATGGCTGTTTTATTTGAGCCCCTGCTTGCAGTCACAGTGTCAGTCCGTCATGTTGAGGGTGCTCCTGTCTGCCACTGCTATTCCACTTTACCAACATTGATGTCTTTCTCCACGGCCTGGTCTCTCCTGATTTCCTGCTCAAATTACATGAGACAAAGTCTCATGGAGCAATCTGGCTGTACTTCTCCAAAACAGATTTGTCCGTTCTTTTGGCAGTTCATGGTATACTTTTTTTTAAGACCATTTTATTGGGGGCTCTTACAGCTCTTATAACAATCCATACATCAACTGTATCAAGCATATCTGCACATATGTTGCCATCATTATTTTCTAAACATTTACATTCTATTTGAGCCCTTGGTATCAGCTCCTTTTTTTACCTTATCCCCCCCAGGACCCCTTAATAAATGATAAATTATTATGATAATTAAAATCTTACACCAAACACTGTCTCCTTTACCCCAAGGTTTCTTCCCCCCTCCTCTGCCACCTTCCTCCTATCCTCCTGGTATCACTACTCCCATTTCTGTTCCTGAGGGGTTTATCTGATTCTGTGTGTCCTAAGCGCTAATCTGTACCTGTGTACATGCTTTGGCTTAGCCCGCAGTGAAAGGCAGAACTGCGGTCATGGTAATGGAGGGTGAGGCCTCAAGGAACCAGAGGGATATTGTGTGCTTCATTGGTGCTATACTGCGCCCTGGTTGACTTATCCCTTCCTTGTGACTCTTCTGTGAGGGGATGTCCCATTGACTACGGATGGGTTTTGGGTCTCTGCTTGGCCCCCCTCATTCTCAACGTTTGTTTGTTTTAGGTCTTCTGGTGGTGCCTGTTACCTGATCCCGTGGACACCTCGTGATCGCTCAGGCTGGTGTGCTTCTTCCATGTGGGCTTGTTGCTTCTGAGCTAGATGGCTGCTTGTTCAATGTCAAGACTGTAAGACCCTGGCACTCTGTCTTTGGAGAGCTGGGCACACGGTACTTTGAATATTCCTCATCCACACCGGACTTCAAATCCATTGGTGTTCTCCAGTCTTCCTCATTCAGTGTCCAATTTTCGTAAGCAAGGGAGGAAATCGAAAATGCCATGGCTTGACATTTATTAATTCAATGACTTAACATTTAGGAATTCAACTTACAGTATTACTGAAGTCTTGCAGCTTTTGGACATTGAGGTGTTTTTCTATGGTGGGTACCAAACATTTAGAGGCTAGTGACAGGACAGGAGCCAGCTCGCCTGCCTGGCAAGTCATGCATTCTAAGTACTCAGCAGTTGGTATCTTAATTTGGTATCTTAATCGTATGGTCATTATTGATTTACATTATGGTTAAAATTGATTGATTGATTGTCTGAGTTTCATCTTAACATGATTGGGATCACACAGCACTTATTATTAACACTTTGTAAACTGCCTCTTTTCAATAAACCAGGAATGTCTTTTGCTCTCTAAATATATTTTGTCTCCCCATTTAAAAGACAGTTATACAAAATTTCCAGAAGGTTGATGACGGTTGAATTGAAATGAAACGTACATGAGATCCATTGAAATCTTCTCCAGGCTTGTGTCTCTTTGAAATGCCTGTAATGATGTTTACAGTGGGTTACAGTTGGGTTTTACCCCATGGTGTTCTAGACGGCGCAGGGTAGGAAGACCCGTTGTCTTAGAGCAGATTCCAGCTCTTAGTGATCTCTCATTGGTCAGAGTGGAACAGTGCTCCCGGGTATCCTGGACGGCTGATTGTTCAGAAGAACGACAGACTTTCTTCTGAGTCATACAGGATTGACTGGAGCCTCCAACCTTTTGGTTAGCAGCAGATCACATGAACTGTTTGTCCTCAGGGTCAAGATCAAGAATACTCATTGGTGAATGGCCAACTTGGGGCAGAAGTGTAACCATGAGGCTGAATGCGAGGCTCTCACTCAAGGGGTTGTGAAAGTCTGCAGGGCAGACGGAGGAGGGTGAGGGTGTAGGACCAATATGTGGGTGCAATCGATTGTGTTTCGGGGGTGCTTCCTGGGCAGTGTCATGGTTTTGCTTCCTTCTAGTTGGTCACGCCCTGTCATTAGCCCCTAGAGTCTCTGGAAGCACTCTCCGCTGCCCTCTGTGCCCCCTGAAAGCAGGCCTAGGGGTGGAGCATGCTGGGAGCCGAGGGAGAAGAGGACATTCCCACCTGCTCCTCCCTGCATCACCCTGTGCCTCCCGTGTAGGACCAACGCAAAGATGCAGACAGCAAGAGGCGTTTGCTAACCCCGAGGGCTTTACTGAAGCTTTGAAGGAAAGAGGAATTGGGGGTGAATGAGCACAGGCACCTGTCCTGGGAATGCAGGTTGTGTGGCACTGGGAATGGACGGGATGGGAGAGCGAGAGACTCGGTTTAACACTGCCTAAGCCAGGGCTTTCATCTTCTTTTTTTTGAATGAATGGGATGTGAGGGAGAGAGAGAGAGAATCGGCCGGCCCCCACAGGACCCTGGACCATAGATCCACAGAATGTCAGGAGGGCCTTCCACCCAGAAGTTTTCAAACAGTGGCTCTCAACTCACTAGTGGCTCTTAAAATCAGTGGACTGGGTCTCAATGAAACAGAACAAGACACGAGAGGAGAGGGGAGCAGAGGAAATGGGTCCGATCTAAGAGGACATCGAAAGTCCTGTGTAAAATGTATGCCTTACAGTAAACGAAGGACCAGAGGAGGTGACTGGCCGAGTCACACAACTACTGAGGGAAGAGAGCGAGGAAGGGAATGTTTACCACCAATCTCACCCAAGAATCAGGACCGTTTAAACCACCAGTAAAGCTATGAAAAAGGCAGATCCCTGACTCAGTCGCTTACTGTGTCATAGACACTCATGTGTGTATAAGAAATTTATAGACACTCATATGTGTATGAGAAATTTACAGACACTCATATGTGTATAAGAAAGAGCTTTACGTACAAGAGCAATTGAATATTGAGAAAACATCCCACCCAGTCTAGATCAAGTCCATGAGTCTGGTATTAACCCATATGTCCAATACTAATCTATAAATTCACCTCCAGAGTCATGAAACACATGCAATGGCACCAATGCAGGACAATAACAGGCCAGTGGGTGGAAAGTCTTGTGGATCCAGTGGCAGTGTCAGCATCTCAGTGCTGGCAGGGGTCTCCACATGGTTTCTCTAGATCCAAGGCTCTGGCTGCCATTTAGCTTGTCTCCATGTGGCTTGTCAACAAGAATGTCTTGCAGGGACTGAGAAAGTGTCCTGCATCCAGAGAGCTATTTATCTCCTTAGCGCCTCCAAATGAGTTCATCAAGCTGCAACCTGATTGACAGGTAAGCTCCACCCCTTCCCTCATAATCCTATCAAATTGACAATAGATTATAGAACTACCACACTAATGTTGGACAAGTTCATCTCTTTAAACCAGCGGTTCACAACCTGTGGGTCAAACACAGGGGTCGCCGAATCATAATAGTTGCAAAATTAGTGATGAAGTAGCAACAAAAATAATGTTATGGTTGGGGGGTGTCACCGCAACATGAGGACTGTATTAAAGGGTCACGGCATTAGCAAGGTTGAGAACTGCTGCTCTAGACCCTCGTCGGCCACCTGTAGAATGGGGTTAGTAAGAGTATGGCCTCAGCAATGTCTGGAAGCTGCTCCATTCCATTGGCGACACCATGGTGGGTAGTTTACTTACCAAGGAGCCCTGGTGATGCAGTGGTCAAGCTCTGGGTGGAAGTTCAAAGCCACCAGCAGCTTCTCAGGAGAAAGAACTGGGCTTTCCACAGAGTTACAGTCTCCGAACCACTGTGGGTCGCCATGAGTCAGCATTGGTGTTGGAGTTTTATATTCATAGGTATGTGAATCCCCAAGCTGCTGTGTCAATCATTTTTCGGTGCTCTGGGGAACAGGAACCTATGGCCAGTCCCCTTCCTCAAGGACCTCACAGTCTGACCATGTATGTGTGTCTCTTCAAACCAAGACTCTGGTTCCGAAGGATACAAGGCGTTTGCAGCCAAGGAAAGACCCGAGGCTGGTTAAGAGCCCTGCCAGCTGGGGGAATGCAGCCCTCCTGGGTTCTTCCCTGTAAAAGAAGGGACTTTCTCCCTGCTGGGGTGGGAGGCGGGCATGCTGTGTTATTTCCCAGCGGCTGGGACAGCTCTCCGAGGTGGTGGTGCTGACGGAGATGAGAAATCCTGAAAGCAGAGCCCTGTGCTGGCCCCACCAGCGAAGCCCAAAGGAGCCCAAATCTCTCTCAAATCTTTGGTCATAGGCCCAGAAGTTCCACCAGTCTCTAGCAGACCACTATGACTCGTCTTTTAAAAATTATTTGATTCATTTTCCACATTTCCTACGCTCCCTGCCCCCACCCAGGACCCCCATTGCGATTCCTTTCAGAGCGATAGGCAGTGGTAGCCAGGCAACACAGTCCTGGTCGCCGGGGTCATGGAGCCTGGAGGTCTCAAGGTCCCCCAGTCCTTTGAAGTAATTGCTGACATGTGTCTTTAATTTTCTTCACTCGTTTTTTGCTCTGGACAAGGAGTTACACCTTCAATGGCCACTCAAGTTTTTTGAAGACCCCAGTCTTCAAAAAGAAATAGATAATATGTGTGTATACACACATGTCTACCAGTGGAATTATTATATCATATGATATTTCTTATATATACTGTATATACTAGTGTAATTGTCTGATCATATATTTCATGCATATGTATTTATGTATATATGTATGTGTGTGTGTGTGTATATACGCATACACTAATAGAATTGTCAGATCATATGGTCTTTCAGTTTCCAGAAGTGTAAGAGTGTAAGGAAGCACCGTACCATTTTCCACACTGGTCGCACCATTTTACATGCCCATCAGCGGTATATGGGGCTCCAGTGTCTCCACACCCTGGCCAGAGGTTTGTTATTTTCTCTCCTGTTCGTTCATATTGGACAAAGGACTTGCAAGGAACACCATGTTGTACACATATGCTTTGTGCGCCACCTAGTGGACATGATGTCAGTGTTACACGTAGTCTATGTGCTCTTTCCCCCAGTGAAGTTGACACCTGGCGTCACAGATACCAGAAAACCTTTAATACCAGGAATCGTTTTAGTGCCTGATCACCACTTTATAGACCCAAAGCTATTTATAACCATCACCTGTATTGGGGTTTTAATTTGAAAAGGATCAGGTGCCTGAGGGACGATCTAGACCACCTGAGCAAAATCGAGCAAAGCCTGGCACTAAAATACGCAAGAACACTGAAAAGTTACTCTGACTCACATTTATGACCATTGAGGAAAACGGCTTAGCACAGGGCGAGCAATGCTAATCAAACTTCAGGGGAAATAGACACATCTTCGATTGCAGTTTGAAATAGTAGCCCCCCTCCTGTGACCAAGCAGAGATGTTAAAGATTAGCGCGATAGAGTTGATAAGATTAGTTACCGGTGAATAGTACTTGGTGCCCAGAAAAACGAAGACATATTTTCTGAAATGGGAGACATTTACAACACTATTGTAAGTATTAAAGAAGTTTCAATAAACTCCAAAGGATCCTTGAATTGCTTAAGAGCAACTCACACTCACCGCCATCAAGTTGATGGTGACTCGGAGTGATCCCATAGGACAGGGTAGAACTGCCTTTGTGACTTTTGAACACTGTAACTCTTCATGGGCTAGAAAGCCCCGTCGTTCTCCCAAGGACCAGCCGGTGGTTTCAAACTGCTGACCTTGCAATTAGCAGCCCAACACGTTGCCACTATGCTACCAGGGCGCCTTAAGAACAACCAGTGACCTCTAAAGGAAGGCAAATGCAAGGTCACACTTCAAACCAGTCCAGGGAGACAGAGGTCATTAAACGTGTTGCTAGGTGCCATTGAGTTGATAAAAAGCATTTTCACCCCCAAAATAAGATGATTGCATTTAAAAGGGAAAAAACAGATAATTCAAAATAACATGGTGGAAAGAAATTCAGATGATAAAAACATAAACATATTAAACTCGGATATTGAAATGACCAGATCAGATCAAAGTCCTACAAAGCCGATACAATGCTACTCATAAGAGAAAAGTACAATAAGACCCCGAAGCTTGAAAATAGAGGGATACAGAGATGATTGCTAACATAACATAAAATAAATTTTGTGGTAAAAACCATGAATAGGATGGAAAGAAAAATGATATAATAAAAGAGTCCTCCACTAAGAAATATATTGAGTTAGTTAAAGTTTATTGTGCCAAGCTGGCCGATAAACACATGTGGGGTTAATTGAGAGATAAAGGCTCAGTGAGCCTCGCCTTTCAAGTTCTCAGGTCTCTTGCTTTATGATGGTCAGACCAGAGTGCAGCTGCCTTAGCCAGTTCCCTCCTTCAGCTGGCAAAACTCATTTCCTATAAGACGTCCCCAAGGTGAAGCCGCATGGACCTACCCCGATGCAGCCCTGGGTGCTGGAGTAGCCATGTGGAGACCCTTCGCCAGTGCTGAGATGCTTACACATTCACTGATTCGGCTCTCCTCCTGCAGTCAGCATCATAGTGGGTGTTTTGTGAGATGGAGGACGACTTTGTGGATTGGTGTTGGACATCTGGGTTAATGTTGGACTGTGGGCTTGTGCATTTGAATTGTGGTGCTGGAGAAGAACAGTGAAAAGATCATGGACTGCTGCAAGGACACAACCCAGGGGCCTACTTGGGTTGGGTGGCCGCCATGAAAATGCACTACTCTTGGACTGTGGGAAGCATCATAGACCTGTGGTCCAAGCTGCTGTCCTCAGAAATCCATCTCTGTTGCCCTATATCACTCCTCCCACCGGGACACTCCAAGCTCCCAGGATGGGGTGCTGAAAGCCAGTAGGGAGCCAGCTGGGACACTAAAGCCCATGTCGGGGAGAGGAGGGACTCCTTTGAGGACTGACTTCCTTTGAGGACCCTGCATTGCCTTCTCAGCACTGCCACTCCAGAGCCTTCCCTTCCCTCTCTCCCAAGGGTCACGCCTATGTCTCAGCCTAACCACTTCCCCAGCTCCGCGCCCATTTCTGCTTACAAATGCTTCCTGCAGTCAGTCTTCTTGTCCGACTGATCGCTCCCCCAGAAACCAAATTTGCTCTTATAAGCAACACCTTAATGAATAAGCTTGTGGTCTTGTTACTTCATGTGTGTGGAGGTGTATTCAGCTTTGCCATAGACAGTCACTACACTTTGAACCGATTCTATGGCGCCCAACACTGTGCTAGAAAAGGACTCCCTAGAACAACGGATAAACACGTGTGTATGCTTTATTAGAGATCACCAAATGCCCGTTGGGGATTTTACATGTCCCAGCAATTCGTCACAATGCTGGTTCCTCCTCATTCTTGCCAGCATGGCATGTCATCAAACTTGTGGATTTTGTTTTGTGGTGTGAGTGAAGTAGAGCATCTGGCTATGTTTAAAGATGATTACATCTCTCCTTTTGCTTGTCTATTTCTGCATTGTCACTTTTTTATCAGGTTTTTCAATATTGCTCTCTAGAAAGTTTCCTATACTGTAAATCTTTTTTTAAATCATTTTATTGGGGGCTCGTACAACTCATCACAATCCATACATCCATCTATTGTGTAGAGCACATTTGTCCATTTGTTGCCCTCATCATTCTCAACACATTTTGTTTCTACTTGAGCCCTTGGTATCAGTTCCTCATTTTTTTCCCTTCCTCCCAACCCCCTTCCCTCATGAGCCCTTGATAATTTATAAATTATTATTATTATTTTATGTCTTACATTGTCCGACGTCTCCCTTCACTCACTTTTTTGTTGTCCATCCCCCAGGGTGGCAGTTATATGTAGGTCCTTATAATCTGTTCCCCCTTTCTACCTCACCTTCCCTCCACCCTCCCGGTATCACCACTCTCACCACTGGTCCCGAAGGGTTCATCTGTCCTGGATTCCCTGTGTTTCCAGGTCCTATCTGTACCAGTGTACATCCTCTGGTCTAGCTGAATTTATAAGGTGGAATTGGGATCATGAGAGTGGGGGGGAAAGAAGCAGTTAACCTCCCTGGAGGTAATCCTGAGTGTGGCTTGAGGTAAATGTTAACTGTCAGAAGTTTATCACACCTGGAATGTCTACCAGAGAGATTAAAATGAGTAATTTCGTAAGAATTACAGGCCTACAATATAAAACAACAAATTTTATGCAAAACAATGTACTGCTTTGGGTACAAAGTTACTGACACAATTAGACCGCCAGGACCAGGGAGGTTAAGAACTAGAGGAAAGTTGTATGCTTCATTGTTGCTACACTGCACCCTGATTGACTCATCTCCTCTCCGAGACCCTTCTGTAAGGGGATGTCCAGTTGCCTACAGATGGGCTTTGGGTCACTACTCCACACTCCCCTCATTCACAATGATATGATATTTTGTTCTTTGATGCCTGATACCTGATCCCATCAACACCTCGTGATCACACAGGCTGGTGTGCTTCTTCCATATGGGCTTGGTTGCTTCTGAGATAGATGGCCCCTTATTTATCTTCAAGTTTTTAAGACCCTAGACACTGTATCTTTTGATAGCCAGGCACCATCAGCTTTCTTCACCACATTTGCTTATGCACCCGCTTTGTCTTCGGCGATTGTGTCAGAAAGGTAAGTTTCATGGAATGCCAGTTTAATAGAATAAAGTGTTCTTGTGTTGAGGGAGTACTTGGTCGAGGCCCAATGTCCATCTGCTACCTTAATACTAAACCTATAAATATATGCACATAGATCTATTTCCCCATCAGTTAACAGCCCAAAGCCTAAACTACAGCACCACCCCCCAGGGCTCCTTTAAAAATGAGAGCTCTTTACAAATGAATAGCTCTTTGAAAACCTAATATTAAGGCAAGAAATAGAAAACTGTAAATATTAGGCACAGTAACATTTACAAGCAAAACATCTCTGGGAATAATAGGCATCAAATGAATGATAACCATTATTTCTGGGGCAAGAGGACAGAACAAAGACTCCAAGAGAGATCACACACACATGCAGTTATGTATATTTCAGTGTGGGGGTAAACCTGGCCAAAGCTGGGTGCTGGGTAGGAAACGACTCGATGATTCTTTACAAGATTGCATGACTGAAATAACTCACAATAAAAAAAGATGATGCACTTCAAATAAAAAATGATAATAGTCTACTTGAGGGCTGGCTTGATTTTAAGATGTATCAGACATCTTCAAGCCGGGGCTTTCGATCGACTCCCATGTATCAAACATCTTCAAGATAAAACTGTCCCCACTGGCCCTTTCCATGGGCTTCTGCCTGGGCCCCACCCCTGGTCATCAGGACCCTTCTACTGAAAACGGTCTAGGAGACCCTACAGGGCAAGGGTGAGGCTTCGTCCTCCTGTAAAGATTTGCTGCAGTTGTTAGGTGCCGTTAAGTCCGTTCCTGCCCATAGCAACCCCATGCACAACGGAATGCAACACTGCCGGTCCTGCGCCCTCCTCCCAGTGCTTCCTAAGCTTGAGCCCGTTGCTGCAGCCCCTGTGTCCATCCATCTCCTTGAGAGTCTTCTCCTCCTTCGCTGTCTCCCTCCTTACCAAGCATGATGTCCTTCTCCAGGAACTGGCCTCTCTTGACGATGTGTCCAAAGTATGTAAGACCAAGTCTTACCATCCTTGCCTCTAAGGAGCACTCTGGCCTTACGTCTTCCAAGACAGATCAGCTTGTCCTTTTAGCAGTTCATGGTCCTTTGAATAAACTTCTCCAGCACCACCATTCAAACGCATCGACTCTTCTTCCCTCTTCCTTATTCAGTGTCCGGCTTTCACAGGCACGTGGCGCCATTGAACACACTAGGGTTGGCGCACTTTAGCCCTCGGTGTAACATCCTTGCTTTTCAACACGCTAAAGAGGTCTTGTGCAGCAGATTTGCCTAAGGCAATTCACCTTTTGATCTCTTGGCTGTGGTTTCCATGAGAACTGGTTGTGGATCCAAGCAGGACAAAATCCTTGACACGTTCAGTATTTTCTCTGGTTATCACGATGTCACCTATCGGCCCAGTGTGGAGGATTTGGGGCTTCTTTACGAGCAGTTGTCGTCCACGCTGAAGGCTGCAGTGCTCGACCGTCATCACACTTCTAGCAAACAAGGCCGTGTCATCTGCATAACACAGGTTATTAGTCAGCCTTCTTCTCATCTAACCCAGCTTCGCCCACGGTTTGCTCAGCATATAAACTGAATAAGTAGGGTGTGAGGATACAACCCTGACACACACACCTTTCCTGATTCTAAGCCATGCAGTGTTCCCTTGCTCTGTTCACACAACTGCCTCTTGATCCATGCACAGTTCCAGATGAGCACAGTGAAGTGGTCTGCAGTTCCCACTCATCTCAGGGCTACCCATAGCTCGTTTCGTTTGTTGTGATCCACACAGTCGAATGCCTTGACACGGTCAAGACACCAAGCCAGCATCTTCCTGATACTCTCTGCTTTGAGTCAAGAGCCACCTGGCATCAGCAATGACATCCCTTGTTCCACGTCCTCTTCTGGACCTCGGGCAGTTCCCTGCCACTGTGCTGCTGCCTCAGGTGATCACCTGCCCTCCTCAGGTGATCGTTGCTGGACGATCCTCAGCACAACTTTACTTGCCTGTGAGGAGCCACGGTGGCACAGTGTTTGTGCCCTGACTGCGGTCCACGGTCCGAAACCACCAACGACTCTGAGGGAGAAAGACGCGGCTTCTTCTCCCGCAGAAAAGTTGCAGTCTCAGAAACTCGTGGGGCAGGTCTACCTGTCCTACATGGTCGCTATGAGTTGGCATTGACTCGATGGCAGTGGGTTGTTGTGATTGTTGGTGTTTTTAATATCAGTGAGATTCTATCATGTGAGCATTCTATTCTGTTGGGTCACCTTTCTTTGGAATGGGTACTAATATGAATTTCTTCCCATCAGTTGGCCAAGTGGCTGTCTTCCAAGCATCCTGGTACTTAAAGACGTACAGCCTTAGAATCCCCCAGGAGCAGTTCGACTCTAGCCTATCGAGTCACTCCGGGTTGGAATCCACTTAAAGGCAGGAAGGAGGACACTCTGTGGCCACGGGATAGCAAGCACTCTCGGGCTGCTCACTGCAGCTTTGGTTGCGTCCTCAGTCGGTTACTGGACCGCTCACCTCAGTGTTGTTGTTCAACTCACCAGGAGAACCAGGCGGTTGTCAATGAGGTGGGCCTCCTCAGAACCCCCACACAGGGGGCTGTGAATTGGGATCAGCTCTCAGAGGCCTTCACCACAGAGCCACAGTTGCTGGTCAGTCTGGCAGCATGACCCCATCACCCCCCATGTACCCCCACCCCCTGCTTTCCAACTGAGCTCCCCAGGTGCCCCCACCCCACAGCCAGGCAGTGTCAACACCGTCAGCTCCGGCTGGAAGTCTGCTCCCCGCAGCCCACCTCTCCCCTTGCCGTCTTCTTCGCGTTCTGGCTGACATACTGAATCCAGACCTGGCTCAGATGTCGCCTGCTCTGCAAAGTTCCAGTGCCACCCCTCGTCCTCCTGTGCTTCTCCCTCCTCAGCATCCCTGCAGTCCTCTCTCCTATCCCGTGCCTCAGTCGGTGACTTTTCTGAAACTCCAGGGCCACCTCTGCGCTAAGTGTTGGAGAGGCAAAGGTGAGCCAACAGGTCCCAGGTGTCTGGCCACTCCATGAAGGTGCCACCTCACCATCAAACAAACAAACGAATTGCTATCGAGTCAACACCAGTTCATGACAAGTCATGTGTGGCAGTCCCAGAGTCACTGCGCATCAAGGACAGTAGACAAACAGAAACAAACTCATGGTCAGCAAGTCCATTCTGACTCACAGTGACCCAGTCAGGCAGGGTAGAACCAGCCCTTTAAGTTTCTGGACACTGTAGATTTTTATGGGAGCCGAAAGCCTGATCTATCTCTTATCTCCTGTGCACCCTGGTGGGTTCAAACTGCTGACCTTCTGGTTAACAGCCCAGCGTGTAACCCTCTACACCGCCAGAGCTCCTTTCTATGACAGTAGTGTCTACTTATTCAGCTCGGTGTGCCCCCAGAGCAGGTCTGGTTAACGTTTCAACTCAGAAAACACCTGTTGAGCAAGGAAAGCCCATGATCCGTTCCTCAAGACTCCTGGATCACAGCTTCCCTCCCAGGAGGTCACAGCTCCCTTGGAAGTCTGCTCACAGCTGCCTGTAACTCTGCTGCAAGCTAGACCTGGGCTCTCTCTCACCCAAGCTGTCTCTCCCACCAAACCTACACCTACCCTCCGGCCAGCGGAGAACGGCATCTCCAACCATCGCCAGATGGCGCCAGCGGGCCGGCCCATCCCGCTGCAGGCTGCTCAGGAGACTGCCTCCCAGGAGGCATCAAATTCAGGAGGAAGAGGAGACATCCAACTGTGCTGAATTCTGTCCAGAGAGAGAAGCATTTGTTCTGTGAGCGTGAGGTAATCAGACTCTCCCCACTGCACATCCTTTGAGCCCTGGGTTAAGTTACCTGCCCAGGAGGCCCTTTCTGTTACCCTCTATGGGTGAGGAAGAGCAAGCCGTGCCCCCAAGGCAGTGAGCAGAGTTCGCCGGGCATGAGGTGTGCTTAGTGTGAAGACAGCTCCCAGTGGGTTCACTCCTCCTCTAGGAACTCTGTGCTTTCCAATCCCCACGTCACATTCCACTTGATGCGCCATAGACATCTCCAACTGTCATGTCCCTTTCTAAGTCTTGACTAGACCCTGTCCGTCAACTCTTCCTTCCACCTCTCTCTCTCCCTGTACCCAAGCCACCAAGGTCTGCCTTCTGAGCAGGCTGCCTCCAGTGGATTTCTGGGATGTGTCCACTTCTCCCCATCTCCCCTGCCACCTCCTGACCCGGGGCCACAACCCCTGCTCACTGGGACAAGCAAGACCCTTGCTATTCGACGTGGGATCCAAGGACCGGCCACATCAGCATCACCTTGTTGAAATGCAGACGCTCACACCTGCCGAATCAAAATCTACCCTTTCACAAGCTCTTTAGACAACGGTTGTGCACATCAGAGTTCTTAAGATACAGATGGGGCTGACTCATCTCTCTACCCCCAGTCTGGCCCTCCTATCTCCATTTTCCACATGGCAAGAAGAACCTGGTCAGTAAGTAAAAAACAAAAACAAAAAACCAACCCACTGCCACAGAGTTGTTGTCAACCTTGGGACTGTATAGGACAGGGTAGAAGCGCCCCGTGAGCTTCCAGATTGCAACTGATTAAGGGAGTAGAAAGCCCTGTCTTTTTACTGAGGGTTGACTGGTGGTTTCAAACCCTTGACCTTTTGGAATTCATCTGATCATTCTGTTTCCTGTGAAACCTCTCCAATGACGTCCCTCTCCGGGGGGTGTCCTCCTCATCATGACATCATGCACTTCCCAACGCTGTTTACTCCTGTGGCGGCGTCTCCTTCCACTCCCCTCCAGCAGACGCCAGCCTCTTCCTGTCTCAGGCTTCCTAACATGCTCTGTCTGTTAGAGCCCCGTGGCCTGCCTAACCCCCACTGGCTTTTCTGTCTCAGCTGTACCATCCCCCCTGGGAGGTCTTCTGGATTCCGCTCACTCAGTCCTGTTGCTGATGGGTGCCTTCGAGCCGGTTCCAACCCAAAGGGGCACCAAGCACAACAGGACCTCACCCTGCCAGGCCCTAGATCCCGCTCATCGGTTCTCAGACGCAAGAACTGGTCCGTCCTGTTCACCGCTGTGCTCCTAGTACCAAGCCCAGAGTTTGGCCTGAAGCAGGTGCTCAGACGTACGTGTTCATTACAGATGTGTCGGAGCAGACCGGCCAGGGCTGAAGTACCTGTGTCCAGCAATAGTGACTTTCCTCCCCACCATGCAAGAACTAGGCCCAGCCGGCAGGGCTGCAGGCACCGGGTCTCAAGAGCTGGCCTTGGGAAGAAGTGGGAGGAGCTGATTGGTGTACCCAAGCTTTGCCTTCCCAGGTGGGCTGTCCTCCAAGTCCCCAAGAGTCACTTTTGATACCTGCTTTCCCGAGGGATGTCTGCCATGTCCATCTTCACCCCACAGGCAATTCCCCAAACCAGCCTTTGGTCCTCCCTGCAACAAGGCAGTTGGGTGCTTCCCTGGGCTCTGGGTCACTAATAGCCCTCAGCCCACACACTCCTCCACCTTCGGCCCTGGCTCCCTACACACTCTCTTCCGGACCATGACCCTCTGTTCACGATTCCCCCGTGGCTCCTCATCCTGGTCCTTTTGCCCGTTTCTCCTACCCCTTTCCATGCAGTCAGTCACAGCGCTCAGGCCGCTCCACCTGAATGCGACTCCAAACCCATGCCCAGTTGGGTCTTTTCGTGTCCAAGTCAGCTCCAGCCCACCTGCGTTCTACTGCTGCGAGGGCTGGAGCTCCACCTCTCTCGCCAGGATGGCCCCGGTTGTCTCCTCAGTGCCCCGCTTCAGCCCCATTGTCCACTGTGCTCATTGCCGGTGTATTCTTCAGAGGGCGTCATTGTTCTCTTGAAAACCCTCAGTGACCGTCAGCTGCCTGGGGCATGGCATCGCCAGCTAAAGTCCCGCGTTTAGGGGCTGACTCAAGCTGGCTGCCGTCTTGTCTTGCCTGCTTATTGCCCTCCCCGGCGCTCTCCACACTGGACCCCTGGGCATCCGCTGCAGAGAGAGGGCTGCCAGCTCCTTCTCCAAGAGCCACGCACTAGGACCCTGCGTGTCATTTTGACACATGCTTCCCTCTTTCCTCTTCTACCCAAATCCTGAAGAGTCAGCCTCCAAAGTACTTCTGGAATGTGTCTACCCCCCCGCCCCCCGCAGCTGCCCTGCCACCCCCTGACCCGGGCCACCACCACTGCGCACTGGGACAAGGCCCCTTGTGGGAAACAACCTTGTCCAGGTGCCACGTCTGACACTGAAGATCCCAAGAAATTATTTTCTTCGCTTGGGGAACACGGAGGGAAATAACCGCCACGGATCAACATGGCTATTCATAAGGCTACTGTGTCCCTCCCAGAAGACAGATCACTTCTTTATAACATGAGACGACAAGAGATATAAAATTGTTTTTAAGTTTTGTTGCCAAGTCGGTTCTGACTCACCTGGTGACCCCAGGTGTTACAGCGGACGACTGTGCTCCTCAGGTGATCTCAAAGCAGTGCACTCTGGGAAGCAGATCACCTGGCCTTTCTCTCAAGCCTCCTCTGGGTAGGTCCAAAGCAGCCAACGGACAGTTAGGTATCAAACGCAATCAGCCATCTCCGTCCCCCAGGGAGTCCCAGAGATGGGTTCAGGCGACAGACGTCCTTATGAATCATTCCCGTGTGGTAGACAGCACTCCAGCTTCTGACAGCAAAGTAGCTGCAAGTGGAAGGTGTCCCATCTGTGGTCAGCCCCCAAAGATCAAGTCCATTTCCCCACCCCCATCCTCAAACCCGTCACCTGCTTTCTGAAGAGGCCCTGGAAGCAGGGGTCAGAGCAGGTGCAGTATTCTTGTAGGGACCGGACCTGCTGGTGCCCTGCGTTTACACCTAACACTCATTCCAATCTAGCCCAGAGAAGAGGGCATTCCTGATTTGGGCAGGTCTCAACACAGTGACATATGAGGTTGACGTGGCCCGTGTCTGACCAGTCTGCCGCTGCTGCTAGTTCAGTCTGCCACAGAGGATTCCGCCTGATATTTGCACGTGTTGGGACTTTTGCGTCCAGGGCTCTCTCTGGCCCGAGAAGGCCGCCTTCCCCAGGCCCTTGATCACTGTCTTCTATTGAAATACCTTTCATCCATCTGTAGCCAGGGCGAGTGCCATCTAGAGAGCCTTTGGTCATCGCCTGAGGAGAACTCCCTTTGTTCCCTGCGAGATTGGCTGTTGCTTCTCTGAGCATTTTCTCAGGGAAGTTTTGCCTTATATTTGGGGGGCATGGTTTCCCTCCATGAGTCTGCAAACGCTTTCAAGGCAAAGCCTGTGTTGTCCTCACTGTTGGGTCCCTGGGACCTGGGCCCAAGCTTCCAGTAAGGCGCATCCTGGAGGAGGAAGCAAGCGGTTGGTGCGTAGGTGGGACATTCCGCCAGAGAAGGGAAGAGGAAGAGGAAGTGGGATGGCGGGTGCCCATGTGCCATCCCTTTGCCCGGTTTCTGTGCCAAACGCCGCTTTTTTTTGTTCAAGTGACCAGCCGCAATGCCTGATCCGTCCAAAACCGCTCCTGCACCCAAGGGTCTAAGAAGGCCGTCACGAAAGCTCAGAAGAAAGATGGCAAGAAGCGCAAGCGCAGCCGCAAGGAGAGCTATTCCATCTACGTGTACAAGGTGCTGAAGCAAGTGCACCCCGACACCGGCATCTCCTCCAAGGCCATGGGCATCATGAACTCCTTCGTCAACGACATCTTCAAACGCATCGCCAGCGAGGCCTCCCGCCTGGCGCACTGCAACAAGCGCTCGACCATCACCTCCCGGGAGGTGTGCCTGCTGCTGCCCAGGGAGCTGGCCAAGCACGCCGTGTCCGAAGGCACCAAGGCGGTGACCAAGTACACCAGCTCCAAGTGAGGCGCTTCCACCGGCATGGCATCCCACATAGCATTTCTTCAGATCAAGGAACTCACTTTACAGCAAATGCAGTGCGGCAATGGGCCCATTCCCATGGAATCCACTGGTCGTATCATGTTCCTCATCATCCTGAAGCTGCCGGCTTGATAGAACGATGGAATGGGCTCCTAAAGACACAATTACGGTGCCAACTAAGTGGCAACAACTTGCGGGACTGGGGCAATGTTCTCCAGGAAGCTGTATACGCTCTAAACCAGCGGCCAATATATAGTGCTGTGTCTCCAATAGCCAGGATTCATGGGTCCAGGAACCAAGGGGTGGAAGCTGGAGTGGCACCACTCACTATTACTCCTAGCGATCCCCTTGCAGCATTTTTGCTTCCTGTCCCAGCAACCCTGTGTTCCTCAGGCCTGGAGGTCCTGGTCCCGAAGAAAGGAACTCTCCCACCTGGAAACACAGCATGGATTCCACTGAACTGGCAGCTGAGAATGCCCCCTGGGCACTTTGGACTTCTCATGCCTTTGGATCAACAGGTCAGGAAGAGTGTCACCGTACTAAGTGGGGTGATTGATCCTGACTACCAAGGAGAAATTGGACTGGTACTACATAATGGAGGTCAAGAAGAATATGTCTGGAATCCAGGAGATCCCATAGGCCGACTCTTAGTGTTACCATGCCCTATTATTAAAGTAAATGGTAAGTTGTAGTAACCCAATCCTGACAGGACTTATAATGACCCAGACCCCTCAGGAATGAAGGTCTGGGTCACCCCGCCAGGCCAAAAACCACAGTCAGCTGAGGTGCTTGCTGAGGGCAAAGGTAATACAGAATGGGTAGCAGTAGAAGGTAGTTCTACCTAGCAATTATGACCACGTGATCAATTGCAAAAGCGAGGCTTGTAATTGTCAATGTATTTTCTTTGTATGTGATTATTGCATATATTTCCTTTGTTCAAGTATGATATATCAGATATAATTGGACTCAGTGTGTTTTCATTTATATGTATGATAGATGATTGGTGATAAGTATAAGGGTGATTTCATTAATATCTGGAAATTATATAAGTATGTATGGGTAAAGAATTGTGTACAGGTGCCAGGTTGGCAAGGGGTGGATTGCGATAGTTTATTGTGCCAGCCTGGCTGATAAACACAAGTAGGATTAACTGAAGGGCAGAGGGATAAATGGCTCAGTGAGCCTCGCCTTGCTTGTTCTGTGCCTCAGTTTAAAGGGGTACACTACCTGTGGGATGCCTAGCCTGTAGACTGTGTCGCTGTAAGTTGAGGTCCCTTTAAGCCCACATGATTGGAATGTTCATCTCTGGAGCTGGAGACTGACAGTTGATGACAGTTGGGGATCTGCCTTGCTGTTTGCTGCCTGGGTATATATAGCCCAGCTCTCTCTACAGAAGGGGACTGGCAACTGGCGGCTCTCAAGCCTTAAAGGACTTCTAGTGTCTCACTGCTTTATAATTTAACTGTTAATTTCTTGTATCATCTATCTGTATATAATTTAATGGTTCATTTCTTGTATTATCTATCTTTATAAATATATTTATATATAATTACTAGCAATCTGGTCTTGTCTCTCTAGAGAACCCTGTCCAACACAGACTCTTAGGACCCTTGATACTCAGGGGCCTCAAGAGACCACCCCAGAAGCCTCTGTGCTTGGTGCATACGGGTTGGGCAGTAGCACTTGCCTCACCCCCTCGATGCCCAGCCCAATCGCCAGGTTTAATCTGCAGCTCAGGCTGCCTTGGCTGAGGACAGGCTACTTGTTCCCCACTCCTCCCACCCCCACACTGAGGTGGGAAAGTCCACACTTGCCAAACCCTCTGTAGCGCCCGCCAAGTGGTGAATCTTCTGCTTTCCCGGATTCAGGAGCGGAGCAGCCTGCCCCAGACATGCTGCCCAGCACAGGACATTCCTAGGTTGTGAAAGGCCCTTGTCTAGGGGAACTGAGGCATCATGGGAACTCTGAAACGCCAAGCAGCTGTTGGTTCACCACTGGGCCGGGGGATGGGGTGGTACCCACACTCCGAGCTGCTCCTCTATCCCCAGGAGCGTGGGGGAGGGAGCCGGGCCTGAGGATGATGCTTGCGCTGCCCCTCAGAACCACAATCTGCTGAGACATCCTGTTCCAGGGTCAAAGGAGAAGAGCCAGGTCACCCCCTCCCCACTAGTTCCTTAGGCCAAGCAGGGGAGCGCCCCTCACCTTTTAAACATGAGGCTTGGGGAACAAGGGGTGCCCACCTGACCTCATGGCGTGGCCTGTCCTGTCCAGGGAGCTGGGGCCCAGCCTGACTGCTGGGATCGAGGGGTCAGGAGCCACCCAGCACTGAGCATCGAGATTGGGCTTTGGCCCTTCCTGAGAGAGCAGCCGGGGCTGGAGAGGAGGTGGGTCTGGGGAAGATGTAACCAGGAAGCCAGGGAACTGACCAGAGGGGTCAAATGAGGAGTCAGGGGATAGCAGCCCGGAAATCAAGTCCCAGCTCGCCGAGTAGACATGACCTGGGCGCCCTTGGAGGAATCCTTGCGTGGAACAGGCAATCGCGGGCTCTGCCAGTAGCCAAGGTCAGGGGCACGGCAACACCCGCGTGAGGGTGCTGGGTCTGCTAGGGCAGGCGAGGGACGGCGTGGGTGGATCTCTCCAACATAACTGGGACCGGAAGACGCCCCACCCAAAAGAACACAGACTGTATGGTTCCATTTATGCTCCTCCCGAAGAGACGAGGCAGAGGCTGGCGTTTGCCCTCCGGAGGGGCTCACAGCCACAAAAACCCCGTGCTCAGTGCTACTCCAAAGCACATGGTGGTGGGCGGTGGGAGGTGGGCGGTGGGAGGTGGGGGTGTCTACTAGAGGGTTCGTGTGTTCTGTCGGTGAATTTCTCACAGCCTCACCTTCTGCACGTGTAAAGCGGCAAGGAGATCTATACATGCTTTTCAAGATTGGGGGAGGTGATTGGATTAAAAAACATCTTCAAAGTACTTCACCCAAACTTCGGAACCTAGCAGCTGCTCCTCAGCCAGCATTGAGGTGGCTTGGGGAAAGGGGAGTTGTGGGGTGACATCCTATGCCAACTACCACCCCCCCCAGGTCATGCTTCTTCCCAGACCCACGTCTTTCCTGGTGCCGCAACTCCATTTCCCCCGATAGTCTTCCTCCTCAGGTAGACTGAGACGCCTCTCTGGGGGAGGCTGGGCTCCTGGATGGACACCTGACGGGTGGGATTCAGAAGCATCATTTCCGTCACCCTGGGCGGAGGCAGAGAAGGCAGGCCCGCCAGCTCCCAGAATGGGACCAAGGAACCGAAAAGCAAACCCACTGGCCTCGAGTCAATTCCAACTCACAGCGACCCTGGAGGACAGACCCCACTGTCCCCGTGGCTTTCCCAGATGACAACACTTTCAAAACCTCCTCCCAGCCCTTATTTCTCCTGCCGAGGTCCAGAGAGCCAAGGAGGAGTCATTCGCCTTTCCGCTGGGCCATGGGTTCTGGACTGACGGTGTCTTCCAAAAATCTCTGTTGGAATCCTAACCCCTACACCTGTTGGGAATAGTTTTGTTTGTCATGTTCATTAGGTCACACCCAAGGGGAGTGGCTTCTCGGTGTCATACACAGAACAGATTAGACCCAGAGACACACACTCCGGAGGGCCACGGGGGCCACTCAAGGGTCACCAAGGAACTCCCTGTGCTACTAAACGAGGACGTAGCCAACACCCTCATTCGGGCTTGAGCTTCCAGAGGCGACGAAATGGATGTCTGCTCTGTCACCTCCCCCCGTGTGGGGCTGAAGTCATCTGCCACTGCCACCGCAGCAGTGGTGGGGGGCGTCCTCCAGCGAGGCCCCTGACCAGTTGGTGCAGAAGTGGCAATCTCTGCCTCAGCTCCGCACTCCCCGCACGGCTTCTCTCCCTCGTCCAGGCTGGCCACTGCAGCCCCCGGGTCCAGAGAGGCTAAGTCATGGCTCAGAGACCTAGGTTTGTGGATGAGACAGGAAGAAAGAAGAAAGCATCGTAGTCTTGGGTCTTGTACTCTGGGATGCATTGGGGACTCTTGCGGGGCCTCATCTGCTCCCCTGTTGCATGACCCTGGTCTGAAGGGACCAAGGGGCAACTGAAGAGCATCAAGAGCTAAAGAGATGGTTTGCTTTCTTGACAAGAGTCTTTGGGGGCAGCATGGAGAGTCTGAGGAGCCAGTGATGGCACAGGGGATGTTGACAGTCCCTGGAGTGATTAGCGGTGGCTGTTGGGGTCCTAGAGGGAGACGGGGCTGGGGAAATAGGAGGAAGCAAGCATAGACACGGAACAGAAACGCGTGTAGACTGGCTGCGGGGGAAAGAGGTGGAGACCAGACTCTACATCTGATCAAGGGACCTAGAATTTCCATGTAGTTCGGCCGCCGTCCAGTGACTTTGGACACCTTGGCCTATTTCCAAGCACATCCATTTCCCACACCCTGTCACCATGGGTGTGGGAATCAAAGGCATTTTAAATGTTCCACTCTTGTCTTCTCTCCTGCAATGAACAAGAAAGCAAGCCTCCTGGGGGTGGGTCCCGGTGTAAGGAGCCTGGGTGAGCCGGGTCAGGTGTCGGGTCAGTGGAGACGTTTGTCAGGGAAAGAGCCCGGGGATCTGGCCACCAGGCTCATCGCACCAGTGTCTCTGGTCAGGATGTTGATTTGTGGAGCCAGCTGGGGTCCTCTGGGGCCCCGCTCACTCCAAGCTGACAATGAGCCCTCCCGTGCTGAACGCCTGCCGTCTTCATCTGCCTGTGCCTCCCTTCTCTCCTTTGTCTAATAGAGGGTGAGCCTGGTCACCTGGGAAAGTCTCTGATGTCAGGGAGAACGAAAGGCCTAGTGTCTGCTCCCAGCAGAGACCAACCACTTCCCCATCCTGGGGACCCTCCAGACTGCTTGCTCACCAAGAAAAAGAGCAGGCATCAGGCACCAGGCTACCTTCAAAGTGAGGACTGCCATTCTGCCAACAGCTCAGGAGAGCTCCCCAGAAAGCCTCATGCTTCGGGGCCATTCATGTTTATCTCCCTGGTCTGCAGTGTCCCCCTTTCCCACCATTAGGACCCCGATTTTCCAGTGAGAAAAAACCTGCCTCCCCCCAGCCTAAAGCTGACTAGGGCTGACCTCACTGGATCACCTACCTCAGAGGCCAACCATGGTAAGCTGGGTCCTTCTACAAAGCCCATGCCCTGGACATGGTGATTGGTTCAGCAATACAAATAACTCCGCTCTGAACAGAGGAGCCCTGGTGGCATAGTGGCTCCACATTCGGCTATTAACCACAAGGTCAGCGGTTCGAAACCACCAGCAACTCTGCAGGAGAAAGACGGGTTTTCTACTCCCAAGGAGAGTTAGAGTCTCAAACTCACAGGAGCAGTTATACCTTGTCCTGCAGGGTCATGATGAGTCAGCATCGACTCGATGGCAGTGAGGGTCTTGTTTGAGTTTCATCCAAATAGAGGATTTGTATGCCCGGACTGTGAGGCACACCTCCAGTTCTAGAGTGTACTAGACCGTAGTGTCTGAGCATTTGGGATGCAGAAGACTTTGCGTAACAGTGAAAGCCCGATTTCTCTTCCAATTGTCTTTGAGATTTGGGGTCTCTGTTGCACCCTTACACAGGAGTCCCTTCTGGTGGAGGCTTTCTCGTGCTCGGGAAGTGAACAAGGAAGGGCTCTCCCCTCCTCAAGACCACAAAGAAGGAGGTGCTTGCCCAGGAGTGGAATCACCCAGAGGGGCTGAGGAATGAACGGAGGAAACAGGATCGAGTCCGGGTCTCATTGTCCAGGCCTTGTTTAAGTCACCCAGGAAGCCATTTCCCCTGGACGGCTGAGTCACAGCCTATGAATTCCTTTTGTGGTTGAAGTTGGGTTTTTCTGTTCTTGCTACACCCGGATCCTGAGTGTCTGGGCAAGTGGTTCTCAACCTGTGGTCGCAACCCCTTTGGGGGGTCGGACGACCTTTTCACAGGGTTCGCTCAATTCAGAGCAGTAGCAAAATGGCAGTGATGACATAGTAACAAAAATAATTTTACGGTTTGGGGGTCACCACCACATGAGGAACTATATGAAAGGCGCGCGGCATGAGAACCACTGGTCTGGGCGGTGCTGTTCTTTGAGGCAGACTGTCAAGAGACGGTGCTGTGAAAGAGAGCAGGGCTAGAAGCCTACCTGTCCATCATTTCGGATAAAGTTGGACTTTACTTTTTTTTGGTAAGCATCTTTCCCCTGTGGCATAAGGCCAATTGTCCACAGCGTGGTTGCGAGTGACCACGTGCCGCAGCCTTTGAATTGTGCCTGGCACTTAGGTCCACAATTCAGCATCAGTCCCGTATATTGCCAATCCTCGGTGGCTTTTGATCTCCTTACCAGCACCTCCCGCCCCCCCCCCCGCCTTGCCCTCCTCTCACTTACCAAATTCCTGCCTTCAGGACTCAGTTTCTCCCAGTAGAATGTTTCCTTCATTGCCTTCTTCCCGGATGTTTTTGGGAGATGACACCATACGTCGTTTTTTTCTTCTGAAACT
Source organism: Tenrec ecaudatus (assembly GCF_050624435.1). Lineage (NCBI taxonomy): Eukaryota > Metazoa > Chordata > Mammalia > Afrosoricida > Tenrecidae > Tenrec > Tenrec ecaudatus. The sequence goes on from NC_134543.1 coordinate 34,783,438, forward strand.
CCTTGGCGTCACTCCAGGGAGTCTGACCTTTCCAGAAAAGCAAGGAGGCGTCGGGAAGTTTATGGAAATCCCATTCTCACTTCGCTCCATTTTTGATCCAGGAAGGTTTCTGAAGCCCCCATCCTAGAATCCCATCCGGTCCGCCTGGGAGCCCAAGACAACACCACCATTCTAGGGCTTTCTCTCTCGGGGGATTTCCCCTCACTGCTTCCCCTTCCTGTGCAAAAAGGCCACCACCCCATCGACCTCCATCCTCCAGCACCACGAGGACCATGTCAGTCTCGTCATTTCTTAAACTCCAAATCCATCACAGCAAAATTTTCCAAGAAAACCTCTCAGGACGGTGCCAAATGCTTTCTCGGCATCCAAGTCACAATGTTGGAACGCTCTCCCAAGTAGGGATGAAAACCCTACCGGGGGAATTGTATTAAGAATGAGGCCTTCTCGTCCCTGTCACTTAGAGCACTCACTAGCTGCTGCTGTCACGAACCTGGGCCCGTTGACGCTGCCAATGAGCTGTTGGCTTTTGGTTTGCCTAAGAGCATTCCTATCAGCGCCCCCCCCCCCCCAATCCGTCCTTCTGTGTCCTCCTCGCCTTTCCCAGAAGGTGCCTGCAGTCTCTGCAGGACTCAGTTTCTCTCTGTAGAACATTCCCGTCATCTCAGTATTCACTGCCTTCTTTCCTCCTGATTTTGGAGATGAAACCACAGTTTCCTTGATCTCCTCCAAGTTGTCCTGTCCTTTCCAGAAATGCGAGGGGGCTTCAAAACGTTTGGGGGGCAATTCTATGCTCCTTTTCTTCCCTTTGCCCTAGGAACTTTCTGATACCTCCTCGTGGAGCACCGACAGTCCTCTCGGGAGCCCCGACAACACTGAGGTTCGAGGGCTTTCCCCCAGGAGAATCTCCTCTGGCCGCTGCTGCGGTCCATGTTCAGGCGCCACCACCCCGCCTACCTACATCCTCTTCAGCCTCAGGGATCCTGCCGGTTTCTTTGTGTTCAAAATCCCAATCTATTACAGCTCATTTTCCAAAGAAAAATTCCCGAGGCTGTGCCAAACGCTTTTCAACATCCCAGTCATAATGCTGGCTTCGTGAGTAAGAATGAAAACCCACCAGGGAAACGTAATTAGTCATGAGGGATTCCGGCTCGAGCTCGAGTGGAATGGCACCCTCCCCTGTCGGCGTTTTCAGGTTTGATACGAGTGTATTTATTGTACGTGCGCACTGATAGCACAAGCAGCTAAGCTCCTGGCTGCGAACTGAAAGGTTGGCAGTTTGACTCTGTGTGGGACAAACACCTGCTGATCAGCTTCTGTAAAGATTTCAGCATAGAAAGCCTGGAACTATTTTCCCCCCTCCCATGTTTATCTATATAAGATAGGCGGGATAAACAATCCCAAGGAGAAAACAACCAGACCGACAGTTCCCAGGGACATGGGAGTGAGGGAGGTGGGGCAAGGAACAGGGGATCCAGCACACCCCGGGACAAGGGATAAGTGATCTAACATCGATGGCGAGGAGAGTATAGGATGCCTGGTGGGGTTTGATCAACTGCAATGTAGCCGAGAGGAATTACTGAACACCAAATGAAGTCGAACATGATAGTGGGACAGGAGGAAAGTAAAAGGAAATAGAGGCAAGAACTAGAGGCAAAGACATTTATGGAAGCATAAATACAGGCACATACATGCGTATATATATTTATATAAAATGATAGGGATATAGGTCTATGCACATATATTTATATGTTAAATATTAAGGTAGCAGATGGACATTGGGCCTCTACTCAAGTGCTCCCTCAACACAAGAACACTTTGTTCTAATAACCTGGCATTCTGGGATGCTCACGTTCTCGACATGATCACTGAAGACCAAATAAGTACATAAGCAAATGTGGTGATGGTGCCCAGCTGTTAAAAGAAATAGCATTTGGGGTCTCAAAGTCTTGAAGATAAACAAGCAGCCAGCTAGCTGGGAAGCAGCAAAGCTCACATGGAAGAAGCACACCAACCCGTGTGAGTACAAGGTGTCGACAGAATCAGGCATCAGGCACCAGAAGACCCAAAACAATCATATCAATGCGAATGAAGGGGGCTACAGTGGAGACCCACATCCCAATGCAGGATTGTGGACACCCCTCAAAGGGTCACAAGGAAGGAAAAGGCCAGCCAGGGTGCAGGATAGCACTGTGAAACATTCAGCCTTCCTCTAGTTCTTTAATGCTTCCTCCCCCAGACAGCATGATCCCCATTCTAGCTTACAAACCTGGCTAGACAAAGCAGAACACATTCACTCACATACACAAGAGCTCTGGACACACAGAATCCAGGACAGATAAACCCCTGAGGAACAGTAATGGGAGTAGCAATACCATGAGGGTAGGGGAAGGTGGGAGAAGAAAGGGGGAACAGATCACAATGATCTATGTATAACTGCCCCCCTACCCCTACCCAGGGTGACAAACAACAGAAACATGGGTGAAGGGAGACAGCAGACAGTGTAAGGCATAAAAATAATAATTTATCATTTATCAAGGGTTCATGAGGGTGGCAGGGTGGGGGAAGAAGAGAGGATAAAAAGAGGAGCTGATACCAAGAGCTCAAGTAGAAAGAAAATGTTTTGTAAAGGATGATGGCAACGTATGTATAAATGTGCTTGATACAACGGATGGATGGATTGTGATAAGAGCTATAAGAGGCCCCAATAAAATGATTTATTAATAACAACAACACACACAAAACTCGATGGAAGGGTTCCACTCTGCCATCTGAGGTCACAAGTCGAAAACGACTCAACAGTGTGCAGACTAGCTAAGGGTCTGGTTGCCGAGTGATTAGGATTTGGGCTACTGGCTGCAAGGTCGGCAGTTCGAAACCACCAATGGCTGTGCAGGAGAGAGGTGCGCTTTCTACTCCTGTGAAGAGGCCGGGTTTCAGAAACTCCCAGGGGGCAGTTCTACTCTGCCCTCCACGGCAGTGAGTGAGTGAAGGGCCTTTGGAACCGCTTTTCAAGCGCGTGCCCTTCAATCCAGCCGCCTGACCAGCGGGATGATGAGTAATCTTTAATGTGGAGAGGGGTCACTGCTCCGACTTTGAATTTCAAACGTGGACTTCTCGCTCTCCAAGATTTCTTTGTTATCAAAGGTTAGAGAAAATATTTTAACATCCAACCTGAGGAATAATCAAACAAGTGTCCATGAGAACATTATCATCCGTCATTTTTTGGCTGGCGTATTTTGCTAAATCATTAATTCCCAAGTGCTGTTGAGGTTGTGGGAAAACTGACTGCCTGCCAATGGGAGCATGATTTGGAGTAATTTTCTCGGTGGGCAATTTGGGATGTACCCAAAGTCACTAAAATGCACATTCCCTTTGACCCAACAAATCCATTTCTGGTCATTTTCCCTAAGGAAGTCATTAAGAGTTAATATTAAATCTTTTATTGTCTATAGGATTTATGGATGATCTGGTAGATAATTTTTAGTAAATTAAATTTTAATGAATTAAATGATGAATTAAATCATTTAATAAACAAATGGAATAATTTTTTTTAAAAAAAAGAGTGTTATCAAAGCACTGATCCTAAGAGTTACAAAAGTTTCGGGCCATCTAAAAATCCTAACTGCTAGTTGAATCATTAGTATGCACTAAAAATACATACAAGAAAGCAGAGTGAGATTACACTAGATCGTACCATTATTTTAAAGGAGATAGAGTGTCACGTCATGGCTTTTAAAGGGGGAATAGGTACAGGCCTAGGAAAAAGATGGAAAGGTTATACATTGCCAGCAGAATTGTGGCTAATTTGCATTTTGTTTACATTTCACAAAATGACTTACTCGTGTGTCATCTGAGTCTTACTGTAACTCTTGTGTAATCTGAGAAAGAGACCCAGCAGAAAGGCTGTTTCTACTTCTGTTGTTTTTTAAGGGGTTCGACTTTCCAACCAGGGCCTGGGAGCTCAGCAGCAGAGCAGGAAATTCTTCTCTCCCTGCCTGAAGCCACCACCTGCAGGCTCTGGGGGCTGTTACCTTTGCCCTCCAGCCCCCATCTTGGTCTCTTGTTGACCCATCTCCCTTCACCACCACCCCTCCCCCGCCGCGTTCCGTTCCTGATGGAACATGTCCCAGCCCCTTTCCTAGCAACGGAGGCTTCTCACAGAATGAGCACACTCTCCTTGCCACCGTTTCTTCTGAGGGCAATGTCTGCTGCCCTGTGAACTTATTTCCCACCACAGCGCCCTCCTATGACACACACGGAGCAAATCCCCTTTTCGAGATGAGTGCCTCATTGTCCTAGTGAAAGGCATGTACTTCCCTGTTCTGGGAGCTCATTGGCTGTGAAAGCAGAAGGAATGTGGTCATTGGGCTGAGGACCCTGTGACTGCTTAAAAAGCAGTCAGGGACTGGCTGCCGCTGGGTAAGAGGACACTTCCCATCCAGCCACCTGGGTGTGAATTTAATGCTGGCCCCACCACTGGCCAAGCCACCTTGGGCAAGTGCTATGTCCCGGCATGCCTCATCTTCATGACTTGTGCTAAGGGGCAATCATGGGCCTTGTCAAAGAGGGACCTTGTTGATGAAGGGGCCCTAGTGAGCTAATGGATTACACATTGGCTGCTGACGGCCAAGGTCAGCGATCAAACCCACCAGCTGCTCCACTGGAGAAAGAGGAGGCTTGGGAGGCCTAGTGGTTACAAGGTGGGTTGCTACCGCAAGGTCGGCCATTCAAAACCACCAGCTGCTCTGTGGGAGAAAGACAAGACTTTCTCTTCTCATAGAGTTACCGTCTTGGAAGCCATTCTGCCCCGTCCACAGGGCCACTCAAGGTCAGAATGAACTCAATGGCCATGAGTTTGTTTCGGTACTGTACTCAGTCTCAGAAAGCTTCAGAGGGAGCTCTACTCTGTACGAGCTGTAATTGACTCCATGTGCGTTTGGATTCCGTGAGTTTATGCACACAAAGTGCTTGGGTTCTTCCTCCCGTCTCTTGACTTCCAGATACATCCTATTTGTCCTCCTAGTCCACTCTGCCTCAAATGGCCCACCCCCATGTTTTCACTTTCGCCCTGGTGTCTGTCTGCCAGGTCTCTCCTCTGGGCACCAGGATGCACACCCACCACCTGCCGGTGGACAGCTCTACCCGGATGTATCTTTCGAAACCCCCCGGGTCGTTGAGTCAATGCCAACGCTTAGCAACCCTACAGCCCAGGGCAGGGCTGCTCCAGAGGGTTTCTGAGACTCAGCAGTCCGCAGGAGCAGAGCCTCCTTTCTCCTGCCGAGCGGCTGGTGGATTTTCAGCGCCAGGCTTGTGATCAGCAGCCTGACACAGGCACCTCACCCTCGGCCAGTCCCAACCTGAGCCAGCCACTTGCTTTCCCCTAAACTGCCCTTGTTTCACTGTCGCCAGCCACCCAGCTGCTTAAGACAGAGGCTTCAAGGTTTCACCACCATCTTCTTCCTTACAACCAGCCACTCAATTAAAAAAAATCATTTTATTGGGGGCTCATACAACTCTTATCACAATCCATACATACATTGTCATGCATATTTATATATTTGTTGCCCTCATCGTTCTCAAACATTTGCTTTCTACTTGAGCCCTTGGTTTCAGCTCATTTTTCTCCTCCCTCCTCCTCCTTGATAACCTATTTTTTCAAGTCTCACACTGTCAGATGTCTCCCTTCACCCATTTTTTGTTGTTCATTCCCCAGGGAGGGGGTTATATGTAGATCCTTGTAATTGCTTTCCCTTTTCCACCCAACCTTCCCTCCACCTTCCTGGTATTGGCACTCCCATCACTGGTGCTGAGGGGTTTATCTCTCCTGAATTCCCTGTGTTTCCAGCTCTTATATCTACCAGTGTACAGCTTCTGGTCTAGGCAGATTTTTAAGGTAGAATTGGAATCATGATAGTGGGTGGGGGTAGACAGGAAGCATTTAGGAACTAGAGGAAAGTTGTATTTCATCGTTGGTACACTGCACCCTCACTGGCTCATCTCCTCCCTGCAACACTTCTGTAAGGGGATGTCCAATTGTCTACAGATGGATTTTGGGTCTCCATTCCACACACACCCTCATTCACAGTGATAGGATTTTTTGTTCTGATGATGCCTGATACCTGATCCCTTCGACCCCTCATGATCACACAGGCTGGTGTGCTTCTTCCACATGGGCAGCCAATCCATCTTACTGATTCTACCTTCACATGGACCTTTTGAACTCACTAACCTCTCCATGCCCGCTGCCATCATCCTAGGGGTTAACCCTCACTGCCCTTCACTTAGACCAACAACCTCTTCCTCACATGGTCTTCAGTGACAGGATGGGGGCTTCCCGAGAATACATTCGAGAGAAAAAAAAAAAAGATCCAACCAAGTCTCCGTTACTTAAAACAAAGGCACTTTTTGATTCCTTTTGAAGTGAAGGGCAAACTTCCCCACTCAGCTTATGAGGTCCACCAGCATCTCGCAGCCCCTACCCCCCTATCCAGGTGCACCCCAAAGTACTTGCCCTGAGCGAGACCCCTTTTAGTCTCTCAAACTGCTCCCACGAGCCTGTCTGGTGCCCGACCTGGCCCTTGCACACTCAGATTAGGTGCCATCTCACCGCAGCACTTCCCATCATAACCCCCACCGTGTGTTATTACTGCCCCAGCACATTCTCAGCACACTGGAAATCCAGGACGGGCGGCACTCTTGTCTCGCTCACCACTGAATCCCAGCTCTGAGCAGAGCTCGGCACCCTGAGGACACGCGGGAGCGTCTGAAGGGACAGAACAGTCTCTTCTGAAACTGAGTGTGGAGATGACTGCACAACCCAATACGCTGAGCCATGAAACCGTAGGACGGGGGAACTGGATGCCAATAACATGATTAAACGAAAAGGCAGCAGCCTGCGGCTTGGGGGTGCCGGTCCATTATGGCCCAGAGGGCACCACGCACCGCCCGCTCCTGTGCCATCTGCTCCATCTTTCCTGTGGAGCCCACTGCTGTGGTCATGGTGTCAATTCATCTCACCTGCGGCTTCCCCTCTTCTCTGCCGACTCCTCCTTACCAAGCAAGCTGACCTGTTCCGGAGACGAATGTCCAGACCACGGGAGAGGAACTTCACCCCCTTTGCTTCTAAGAAGCATTCCGGTCACACCTTTTCCAGAGAGGTGTTCATTCTTCTGACAGCCCCTGGTACTGGCGATATTCCTCACCAGCACCCCAACTCCAACACGGCATTCCTCCCAGTCTGTGCCCAGCGGTCACACCCACGGGAAGTGCCTGAAAACGAGCTGGCTTGAGGCAACCCATTCCTGGGTGTTTCCACCAGCCTCTCCTGCGAGACCAGCTGTCGGCCCTCTCCATCCCGGGGAGACAGCGCTTCACGCTCGGTGGACCCCGACCCATGAGCTCTTCCCAAGCTAGCATTTCAGCAGAAGCTTTTGGAAGGATCACATCTCCCACACAAATACCTTCTTAAGAACTTTTTTTTTTATTATTTAGAAATGCAGTTATATACATAGAACAATTAAAATTAAATTAAACTTTGTACAAATATTAAAATACTATCTTCACACCCACTGCAATGTACAGGATACCAGAAAATATATAAAATAAAATAAAGCAAACTCAAACGGATCTGAGTTACATCCCGCACAGAGTCAATTAAGCATGTGTTCTTTTAAACCATGAGCTAGGAGTACCATTCTGCAAAGGGTGCTATGGAGAGAAACCAGGGCGTGTGGTGGCCCACTCACCTCGTCCCCTGCTCCGCCCCTGGCCCCACGTCCTGGCCCCGCTGCTTCAGGGAGGCTCCCACCCTGGGATTTTTGTTCAACATTCCACTGGGTCTCCAACGGGAAACTCAGAGGAGTTGCTTCACAGCAAAGCTGGGCCTGCTGCCTCTCTCTCTCTGGGGAACCAGCTACTGAATCACTCAGCTCAAGCACCTGCCAAGGAAAACAGACTCCAAGCCCCTCACCGGGGCTCCGGGAATCCGGAGACCCTGCAGGCACCACTGTCCTTGGCAGGCACATCTGGAACTAAGCAGTGTGGAGGGTCTGCCGGTCCCTTTCTGGACCTTTTTATTTTTGGGGGGACTGGGGTGGGAGGAGGGTATACACTGTCTGTAGCATATTCCATTCTCTATGTGAGGATGTGCCCCAGAAATGGAGGCGGCACAGCTACGTTGGAAGCGAGTGTTCTCAGCGCTCAGCAAGGAGCAGAACGGAAGACGAGGTGGGTGCTGTGGAGCTGAAACCACCACTCACGAAGCAGGAAGAGTATACCTTTGTCTTGCCACCCGGCGGCGTCCCCACGGGACCTTAAAGCTGGGGGATGGGAGGAGAGGGGCATGATTGATGAACGGGAAGACACGGTTAATATAGGTTTTGTGGCAAGCTGGAGTGCTTGTACAACGTACATCGAAATGTCTCATAAGACCAAAAGAACTCACGCAGTGACCAGGACGCCACCATCTCCAGGGACGCCCGGTGAGATGGGAACGCAGCACACAGAGCACAGGCACGGGGAGGTAGGGCCAGCCTGCTACGCTAAGGCATTGGGGGACGGATACTGGTCCTTAAAAGTATCTAAAGGTGGCCACAGGGCTATAAAATCTGCACTGAGTCACCGCGAGTGTGCAAACAGCTCTCGGAGGTCCTTTGGTGATGACCGTGTTCCGCGCCCCGGCCTGCCTGAGGAAGCTGGGCTGTGGTCAGTGCTTGCCCCACCTCGTCCACCCAGGATCTGGGCAGCCTCCATCCCAAGACACCCATCACCTGCCTTTGTCCCTGTCCGCACACACCACAAAACGGTCCCTGAGTCCCTCATTCCCCCGTGAGGGGCCCAAGCCCAGAAGCCACCAGTGGCAGCACATGGCAAACAAGCTATTTGGGGAAGCTGTCGAGAAGTCAGCAGCAACTGGGGGTCTTGGCTCCGGCTGCCACAGGCATGGGACTCCTCGCTGAGTAGGGCTCATCAAAGCCAGTACGAAAGGAAGGGTGCCCCCGCCCATCTAGAGGCTACTTGTTCCCTTTCCCACCAGATAGGCAAGCCTGGGCTTGTCCTCCCCACGGCGGCCCCCAGGACGGCAGGAGCGGATGTGAGGTGAGAGGCCACTGTGTCCGGAGAAGGCAGGCAGAATGAACCCCAAAGGAAAAGTGCAACCTCTTACATGGGGGGAGCACATGGGGGGGTGCCTCCAGAGGAGCAGGATGGAAAGGAGTAAGATCTTCCATTTTGAAAAATGTCTATCTTGGGGGTTGAGAAAGTATGGAGAATAAAGGCTGATGCTCAGCCACAAGACCCAAGAGGCCCTCCTTCATCCCTGCGTCGGTCCTGCTGTTTGGGGAAGACGGGGGCCCTGTGAGCACAGAGCAGTGAGTGGCGGGGCAGTGGGCTGTGGGGGGCCCCACCTTTCAGATGGGCCCAGTGCCAGCACTTGCTGGTAGGTACACCCCTGGCAATGGTCTCTCCCACCAGTGGGTCCCATCTCCCCTGGCCGGGCTGCTGCATTCTAACACCTTCTCCAGCCTGGGCTCAGAGCATAGCCCGGTGTGTGGAAGGGGGCAGCAGGGCAGCAGGTGCTGCCCTCACCCTGAGGAAGGAAGGCTGCATAGGGTCCTAAAGTGCGTGTGTGAGCGTGGAGGCAGGAAAGAGGCTGACTGACAGAGGGCCAGCCCCCATGTTCAAGGCCACCCATGCCTGGGGCGAACCCTGGCAGGTCAGATATTGATATTATCCTGGAGTTTTCATTATTTTTGCCATCCCAAACACAGGAGGCTCTTTGGGGGGTGGAGGGGAAGGATGAGGTGCAGCACTGGGTCAGTTTCTAAGTTTTTAGGTCCTGATGTTTGGGGAAATACTAAAGGGAAAATCCATCATTCCAGGGCAGAGAAGCCTGGGGAGCTCCTCCCCCTCCCCCCAGAGCAAAAGGAGGTGGAGGCAGCAACAACATGGGCTCTTCCCAGGGGGCTGTGCCCCAAACCTTGGTTGACAAGTGTTGGGCTCAGGCCATTTCACAACCACTCACCCACCTCAGGCCAGCCAGGTTGGGCGGGGTGCTGCTGGGGGGGTCATTCCTCAGTTCTCCACCCCAGAGGGGGCTGGGGATACAAGAGCACAGGAGGGAGTCACCCATCAGCTGAGCCATGGGGTGGGTAAGCAGAACAGGGCAGCAGGAGCAGGAGAAGCAGCGGTGCAGCAGGCGGCAAGCCTCTTCCTGGGCAGTTACTAAGGCACGTGACTGGTGAGGATGAGCCTCAGGGCAGGCGTGGAGCCGCAGGCAGTCACCGGAGGCACGTTGTGTGCCTCTCAGGCTCCCCTCCCTCACCACGGACCCACAAGGGGCAACCTGCCCAAGCTGCTAGTGGCCAGATGGACATTCCCTGGCATCTCAGCCACTCTCCCGCCCTGGGGATGGCACGCCTTGGGCCTCTGTGGGGAGCTGGCCGCCAGCAGTGCCTGGGAGAAAGCCCAAAAGGCCAGGCTGGTGCAGTTTCTCCTTCCCCTCCAGGGGACCAGCCAATCAAACAAACAAACAAACAAAAGGCTGAGAAGGTTGATGCTGGAAGTAGCAGTAAGACTTTGCATATTAGGAAGACAAGTACTATCAGCCACCTTCCGCCCCTCCCCTGGCATCTTTCAGGTGCTACTCACAAACCCTAGGCCAGGCAGGATCAGGAGCCCGGGGCCTCAGAGCTGGGGGCTAGGAGGAGGTTGCCCTGATTTTTCAAGCCCTCCATTCTGGGCCAAGGAGCTACGGCACAGTATCACGCCAGGGCGAGCCAGGGGCCCATGCTGCTTGCCCTGACCAACTGCCCTATCAGATCCACTGGGCTCCAGACTCCCTGCCTCGGGTCTGCTTCTGTGGGGAGAGCAGTGCCGTCCCTCTCCTCAGAGGAAACGGGTCAGCCTCCGGCCCAGCCTCCCACACGGCCGGGGGCAGCAGTGTGGCCACCAACCAGCCTGGTGACAGGGACACTGCACGGGTGGTGGTGGGGAAGGCACAAGTAAACACAGCGGCACTTGGGCCCAGGTGAACTGGGGGGTGGGGCTGCCACCAGGGGACCCAGGAGACTCAGGGATGTGACGGGTTCAAGCCAGCACATCCAGATCTGCCCCCGACACAGATGGGAGGACAGGGCCGGGCAGAGAGCCAGCTCTTCCAGCTGTCCAGCAGACAGACGGTGAGCCTCTTCCTGGAGTTTCCAGCTGGGAGGGCCGAGGCCCCAGAGATACAGACACACAGGTGGCAGTTCAGGTGTCCAGGCAAGGTGGCCGGGGAGCACAGCGTGCTCAAACTCAGGGCAGGGGAGACGGGCAGATGATGGCGGAGAGTGGCTGGCAGCAGCCCTCATGCTTCTTTCAACAGCGGAATATCTGCAGGGACAAGGACAGAACACAGTGGTCACCCCACATGGCCCACTGTGGGGCTCCAGGCAGCACACCCCTGCCCTGCCTGACGGACTAAGATGTCATGCTCACATTCATTTCTAGGGGACTGAAGCCCCCTCCTCTCTCCCACTGTCTGCACGTGTGAGTCTGATGCTTAGCCTGGTAAGTTCACCAGGCTACAAAGGCCTGCCCACACCCCACTGCCTCCTCAAAGCTGCCAGCTGCATGACCTTGGATAAATCACCTTCCCTCTTGGGTCCCAGTTCCCACTCTGTCAAGGGCTCCTGCCTCCCTGTGGCTCTTTTGGTTCCTAGCCTGCAGTGAGCTCGCTTTTCTCTGATCACCGACGTGTCCTGTTCTCTGAACCCCTCACAAAGAAACAGAGGCTGAAATTCTTGATTCACTGTTTCTCAACTGCACACCCCATTTTCCCAAAGGACTGATACTCCATGCAGGTTTCTACACAATCCAAGTCAGCAGCAGGCGCAGGCTGGCTCTCCAGACAGCTTTCTGGACACAAAGAACAAAGCACAGGGCAGGGAGACAGGCAGGCCAGGGCCATCTAGCCTCTTGAGGGAGGGCAGAGCTGGCTGTCCAGGGATTCAATGGCTTCCACATGGAAACCTGGGTCAACCCTTAAATGGGTCCTTCCTATCGTTACCAGAGGAGCCACAAGGTCGGCAGTGTGGAATCACCTGCCGCTCCTCGGGAGAAAGACGAGGCTTTCTACTCCCATGCAGAGGGACGGTCTCACACAGCCACAGGGGCAGTTCTACGCCGCCGCACAGGGCTGCTGTGAGCCAGCATGGGCTCGGTGACACCGCTCGGGTGGGTGGGGGTGCCTGAAGAATGCACAAGTCCTCGGAGGAAAAGGAAGCACGTGGATGCATTTCACACGCAGCCTGGACCAAACTGGGACTCCGCTGGAGGCGCATCTTACAGAGCGACACCATCTCAAAGCCAGGCTCTCCAGCTCCAGCAGGCTCCAGCGTGGCCTATGGCTTTTTGTCCCAGAAGGGACAGGCCTCTGGAGCCGGAGCTGTCTGGCTTCACATTCAGCTCCCCTTTGTGAGGTACTGCGAGTCTGTCTCCTTATGGGTCACGGTCTCTGGCTCCTACAACTCAAAACCCTACCCTCACTGTCTCCCCTGCAAGAGCCCAGGCCCTCTTCTCGGTAACATGGTCCAAGCCTCTTGTCACTCCTGACCTTTCAGGAACAAGAAACACTAATAAGACAGCAAGCATCCCGAACCAGCTGTCTACCCTTTGAATGCAGCCTGGGGCCACAAACAGTGTCCGAGACTCCAGACTGTCAAAATCCACCTCCCCAGACCAGCCCACAGCCCTCCCTGAGCCCGGACAGGGAATCCTATTGTGTAGAGAAAGCATGAGACCACCTCCTGCTCCAGATGCCATTTGTCTCTGCCTCAGTGGGGGGTCATTATCAGAGAGGCCCCCAGACCCTTCTTGCTGGCACAACGGACCCCAAGCAGCTCTTAATTCATGAGCGCTGCAGACCACCTACCATCTGTGTACTCCTCCGACGTCAGGGATAGAAGGCTTTGTATGTCACTGTTCTCGGAATCCGGAGCTTCTTTGTGGCCTGGGCGGCTGTACCCTGAGCCGGCCACCCAGGAGGAGCTGGTCGCCTGATGCACCATCACAGTCTCAGAGCCCCGAGAGCCCCAGGCTTCACACAGTCCTGAGTGGCCCGGGGCCTCGTCCTCTCCGCCGGCCGAGGAGCAGGCCCCGGGGTCCTGCAGCGGCTGCTCCCTGGGCACACTCACCACACTTGGCCCTGCCCCCTCGGACAGCACGATCTGCACTCGGGGGTCGGCGGGCGGCACACAGTGACCGGAGCTGCCGTACACGGCCTCTTCATACGATGGCAGTGCCACCTGGACGCCGTCCACCATAATGGACACCTGGTCCCCAGACACCCCCTGGTCACGCCTGCGTCGGAGAAGGAGAAGACAGAGGAGTGGACGTCAGTGCACAATGATGAACCACGGCGTGAAGGGCTCTACCCTAACCCACCCCTCTCCCGAGAAGCTAAGTAACTGTGCCCACGGGCACACAGCCTCGGGGGGTGGAGCTGGGACCAAGCCATCTCCAGAGAGACATGGTGGGCTCAACCTCTGGGCAGGGGGCACCTGGTTCTTGGTAAAACTAGGAACCTCAAGCCCAGAAATCAAACTGCCCCTGCAGCCCAGCGGTGGGCAGGGAGAGAGGGCAGGGGCTATCGTTCTAGGGTGAGAAGGTACACTGCCAGCCAGACGTGTGCTCTTCTGACTCGGCCACAATGCTGACCTTTTGTGAAAAAAAAAAACCAACACTAAACCCTGTATAAATTACAACAGCGATAGGAAAAGAGCAGAGAAACGGGCACAGCTCACTGAGTTAGCCCTGGGTTAACACGTCCGCCCAACTCAAGGCAGGACACACCGGCAACCAGGGCACCCTAGCCCTCCCACGGCTTCTCGTTCTCTCACTGCCACATGCCGGGAGCCCACCTTCATGGGCATCCTCTGAGCTTTTCATCTTCCTGTGTCACTACCTACTTAGGAGTTACAACAGAGTCCACCTTTATGCAAATGGGACCTCTAGCAAATGTGTGTGTGTCTCCCCCTCGGGGCTCAACACAGAAATTCACTCCCGCAGACAGCCTTTCACAAGACGACCATGCGTTAGACACACGCATGTGCACATCTACTTTTCTCTGAATGGTTTCAAAGTTCGGTGAAGACATTGCCGGGCAGACCCGTCCCTTATCACAGCAGAGACAAACCCCTCTGGCTTCATCATACTGTGAGACAACATTTCCCACTGTCCAGGAATCTGTCCTTATCAGGGCGCGGCCCAATCAAGAGTCAATTGCTGCCCTCGGCCACTGCCATCCTAGCAGTCCAGGACTTTTTCTTTCTGTAGTAGTTTAGGAAGGGTCTAGGCCAGTTGTCTCAAAATGTCCCGTATTTGCCGGACCGCACGAACCCTCAGAATTATATTCCAGCTAATTCCCTCTCCTCCAGACGGTCTTGAATTATTTCAATTATGGTCAAACATACACACCATAAACTGTGTCACCTGAACTGTTTCCAGGTGGACGACTCAGTGACACAGTTTCCAGGGCTCTTCAGTACCACCCACCCACTCTGTGCCTGGCAAGCCCGACTTCTCCCCCACACCCCCACTCCCTCCCAAGTAACTCCCACTGCACTACGGCCTGCCCCTCCGCCTGTCTGTTCTTGGTACTTCACACACACCGGAGCGCACAATATTGACCGTCCAGCGTCTGACTTATTCACTTGGTACCACGTGTCCAAAGTCCATCCACGTGGCTCATGCCTCGCAGCTTCCTTCCCTGGGATGGTGGGCGCCTGTCTGGTGGGACGCTGAGCATGCCTTTGGTGTCACCCTTCCTCTGCAGATGGATCCCTCTTGGCTATTCTGAGATTCCTTTTCATGGAGACATGACCTGGCTCATGTCCTCAGTATGGGACATGAGACAGTATGATCATTACTACCAAACTATGGGTACACCGATTCTCCATTTCCTCCTCTGTGTTTGCAGCTGAGCTCCAAGTGGGCCCGCTGTGAGGCTGACTTCTGGAAGAAGAGGGAGCTCGGAAGGCCACGGGCGTGAACCGAACAGATCCATTCGGCTTTCTGGGCACACAGCTGGCTCTCTCATGTGAAGAAGCCTCTATCTCTATCAATGAACAACTGGCCACCCTCAAAACAAAACTACGAGAACACAGCAGGAGGACACTCCCTGGCACTTGGCGCTTGGGGACTTCCCTCCGAGAGCTCTAGTTTGGGGCTCCCTGGCAGCATGTGGTGATGGAGAGGAGGGTGAGGCAGGAAGGGGTGGGGCTGGGCCACACTCAGACAGGAGTGGGGCCGTCTCCAGTGAGGAGAGAAGCCCAGAACCAGAGGACCACTCAGGGCCAAGTCCCTGCCGCCATCCGTGCCCGACTTCATGCACCCAAATCTGGGCACACAAAGTGACAGTGGCAGCGAGAAAGCCCACTTGCCCTGTTTCCAAGACAGCACTGCGCACGAGGTGGGTCCCAGTATTGCTGCAACTGAGAACAGCCTGGGAGAGAGGCCTAAGCGCTGGTGTTTGTTTTCCGCCCACCCAGGTGCCTCACGTCAGACGTTCTCAACCTGTGGGTCACAAGAATCTTTCACAGGGGCTGTTGCCTAAGACTTATCAGAAAACACAGGTTTCCCATGGTCTTAGGAACCAAGACACCGCTTCTCTATCTGTCTCTGCACACATGCAGATACGCCCACACACAAGTACCCGGCGGGAATGTTCCACCCCATGCTACACCATGCTTCAAGACAAAATTCCATTTATTTGTAATTAGAAATAATTATTTCAAAATATAGAATTACACATTGTTTTTGTGATGAATCACTATGCTTTAATAATGTTCAATTTGTAGCAATGAAAATACATCCTGCCTATCAGATATGTACATGAAGATTCGTAACAGTAGCTAAATGAACGTGATGAAGTAGCAACGAAAATTATTTTATGGTTTGGGGGGAGGGGGTAACCACAACATGAGGAACTGTCTTAAAGGTTGTGGCATTAGCATGGTTGAGAACCACCATTCTACGAGCAGCCTGGATTAATCCTGGGGCACTGCAGTGGCAGTGACTCTCAACCATGACCATCTCGAGGCTCTCATGCAAATCTGGGGTGGAGCCTGCATTTCTAACACGGTCCCAGGGGACACTGATGCTGAGGGTTTTGGGGACACATGCTGAGACCCCCCCCTCTGGTGGGACAGAAGATGGTGCATGCCAGCTAGAGAGATGTGGGTCCAGATACCAGCCCAGCCACCATCTAGAGGTAAGAGCAGTGTCAGATGAGGCCACAAGTCTGGCACATAGCAGGGTCCTCTCCGCCCCTGGCACACGCAGACCAGTAGAGGCCGGAAGCCCACCTGCAGCCCTCTGCCAGTCCAGCCGCCAGCTCACCTGTTGTGATGGAAAGACTTCAGCTTTGGCTGCAGCAACACAAACAGCACCACCAGGAGGAGAATGAGCGCCACGGAGCTGGCCGTGGAGGCCACTATGGACAGCGTGGGGGCCCCAAGTGACGCGTGGGTATCTTTGTCTGTGGAAACAAACCATCATCAAAAGCCTTTCAACTCAGATACATGAACCCCGAGCCCCAAAGACCTCCTCCAATGGCCCTCCAGACCAGGCCACTTCTGCACCCTCTCCCTTCTGCCCTTTGAGATTCATGTGCCCCCATGTACATTCACCAAACCCCGAGACCTCGACAGCAGGCTGGTGGCCCCGAGTCACTACAGGGCCCATCATTCCTACCTCCACCTGTATTTGTCACCCTGTGGGGGAATCATCTCTGACACCGGGTTATTGGAGTCCCCGCCCTAAAGCCCTGGAGCTTGTTCTAAATCCAGGCTGGTTTCCATTCCGGGCATTCATGACACAGGGCCAAGTGTCACACACAGAGGTGACAGTACACATGCTTTCCTGCAGCCACGTAGGACAGCAGAAGACACAGGAGGGCACGGTCTCTGCCCAGCTGGACCACAGCCCCCAAACAGAGCGGCCCACATTTCCATACAAGCAAAGCAACATCCAGATGCCGCACAAGGCTCCAGCGCTGTGCTCCCCACCTGTGTCAGTGCTTCACTGGAGATGGTCAGAGGTCACCAGCACGTGGTGAGGAAAGCTGGAGACCCTGAGCTTCCACGGGGCTTTACGCAGCAGGGCAGGTACCTCAGGAAACCCCGAGATGGTCCGGGGCTCCACGGAAACACAGTGGAAGGGCATGTCCCTGCAACCCCAAGTGTCTTTCAGACACCGAGCCAAAGGGAGGGGGGGCCGCAGGCTTCATTGCTCCCCAGCCAGGGCCCAGGCCACACCCCCTGAGTGACAAACTGCACCGTTTCTGTCTACTCCACTGACCCTCGTTGAGACGGCAGCTGATCTCCATGGCAGGTCTCCACTCGCCGTTTTTACACGTCAGGTACTTGTAATCACCCTTCAGCATGTAGCCTTCGGCACACAGGTACTCAATGACACTGCCCGACTCCAGGGGGTCTCTGCAGGGCCGGGGGTGGCAGATGTAGCCACCATTCTCTGGCTCTGGGGGCCGGGGGCACACTGCAATGACAAAGAGGGTCACCATCATTGACTCTGATGATCTCTCAAACCTATACACATCCAGACACCATGTGACTTTAATAAAACACCCCCAAATCCATCATAATCCACAGCAAAAGGTAGTGAAATGCTGCTAACCTGTTACGAATGCTGACAGGTAGAAAGGTTTGCCTTTTTTTTTTTAATGTTGATGCTACAGAGGGATCCCAGAGTATTTTTAAAAAGTGTATTCTCCGCCACAGAGGGGATTTCCGATTTTCCCTGGGGAGGCTCCCGCAGTCTCTGAACTAGTTGCTGGCATCACCTGACCCCACAGAAGACCCCATTTTCTACTCAGGCAAAGCTGTCAGGTGAAAAGCCATTTTAGCTACAACCATCGCTTCCCTTTGAAGACAGGGCCCTAAAGGCAGAGTAAACAGTAGACTTGGGATCAAAGTCAGGTCTGATCTAAAACCCTGCTGCTCCTTCCACGAGCAGACACAGTTCTGCCCCAGGAGCCAAGTGTGCTGTGTGGGGTGTGAGTCTCAAAGTGGATCCTCCACTTGAAGCAGGCTGGTTAGGGAGAGGGGGTAGGAAGACTGTACAGAGAGGCCTTGGCCGAGTTAACAGCACTGAGAAATCAGAGTTGCTGTAAGGAATGAGTAGCCCCAGGAAGAAGGGCGGCCTCCGGTCCCGCAGCTCACCCTCTGACCAAGGTCAAACACTATAGGATTGAAGGCCCTGCACCGGATTGCAGGGCATGTCCTGTCCCCACAGCAGGGGCACAATGGGCCCCTAAGGGACCACTGTTTGGCAACACGGGCAGGGGGAAAAGGGCAGGATGACCAGGCACCCACAAACGTCAACGTTCTCAAGACCTCGCTAACATAAAGACCAAGAGTTTTCAAAGGGAGCTGGGGATTGCTGGCCAATATGCCCTCTGCAGCCGTAGGCCCAGCCTGATCACAAGAGCATGTCTGGGAGAACAAGACCTGCCCTTTTCTTTTCAGTTCCTCTCAGCGGCCTGGAATGCGCTATCTCCCCTTCACAGGGCTGAGTGCTCCCTGATGAGACACACCTCGTGCACCGAGGCTCACCTCCCCTGGCTCCTTCTACAACTAGCCATGGAGCCAGAGGACTGCCAGGGCAAAGGGGGCCGTCGAAGCAGAACACGAAGCCCTCCTGCCCCCAAGCTGCGTACGTCCCAGACGGGAACGCCTCCATTAAAAGGGGGGTGGGAAGAAAGACTATGACACAGAGTGGCAGTAGGCCTCTCAGGATCCGGCAAAGTCTGAGGAGTTTCTCTGAGACCAGGAGTTGAACCAAAGAAGTCTCCTCTGAGGACACATTGCCCACTTAGCCCAACCTCTTGAATGGGTGGTGTGTGTGTGTGTGTGTGTGTATGTGTGTGTGTGTGTGTGTGTGTGCAAAGATTCCTTCTGGAAGGTCATTTAAACTGAAACCAAGTCATGCAAAGAGCTTCGTCCTTTTGCTTTCCCTCTTTTGTTCCAGGCACCAGAACTGCCACAGATCCCTTGACTGATCCGAGGAACCCTCTTTACAGTGAGTGCTGAATGCCACAGGCAGGATACAGGCAGGGCCCACATGTGTTAGTCTGGGGAAACTAGGGAAACAAATCCACAGACTCATATACATACATATATATATATGGAAGAGTTTTATGTAAAGGGTAAGTGTACATCAAGAAAGCATCCCAACCCCAATGCTGTCCAAGCCCATAAATCCAACATTAGCCCATATGTCCGACACCAACTTACAAAGTCCTCAATCTCACAAATACACACAATGATGCTGACTACAGGAGGAAAGCTGAATCAGTGAGCGTGTAAGCATCTCAGCGCTGGCAGGGGTCTCCACACGGCTGCTCCAGCACCCAGGGTTGCATGGGGGTAGGTCCAT
Source organism: Tenrec ecaudatus (assembly GCF_050624435.1). Taxonomy (NCBI): domain Eukaryota; kingdom Metazoa; phylum Chordata; class Mammalia; order Afrosoricida; family Tenrecidae; genus Tenrec; species Tenrec ecaudatus. The sequence goes on from NC_134543.1 coordinate 34,802,872, forward strand.
GTGGCTTCTCCTTGGGGCTGTCTTACAGGACGTGAGCCTTGCCAGCTGAAGCAGGGAACTGGCTAAGGCAGCTGCATCCTGGTCAGACCATCAGAAAGCAAGAAACCCGAGAACTAGTAAGGTGAGGCTCACCAAGCCATTTATCTCAGTTCTTCAATTAACCCCACATGTGTTTATCAGCCAGGTTGGAACAATAAACCTTCACTATCTCACCACACATGGGGTCACCAGGCTGGAAAAGATAGTCACAGAGGGTGGTCACTCCCATGAAGCCCACTGGTCCACAGAATTTTCCAGAGGGACCCTGGAGCAAGCGATCTCAAACTCACTGTGCTGAGTCAAGTCCAACTTCCAGTGACCTGTGAGAGGGAGTAGGACTGTCCCAACACTGTACATCTCTACACAGACAGAAAGCCTCATCCTTCTCCTGGAGGGGCTGGTGGGTCTGAACAGCTCACTTAGGGTGAGCCACCCACCTTGTAACCCACTGTGCCACTCGGGCTCCTGGGACTCACGTTTACAGGTGGAAGAGGAGTGGTAGGAAGTGTCTGACAACTCTACTTCATTTCTGGGGGATACAGACAGATTACTTCCCAGGTTGCTCCCCCATATTATATGCCAAATCCAAGATGCTGCTTGCTACACATGGTCAATTGACTCTACACTTGGAGGTCAACTGCTTAAAGGTCATCTCCCTGAGGGTTATCAGCCATTTACAGCAATCAGACTCTAGGGCCCACTCCCTTCTGATAAGGATAGTGGATTATTCCCTTGAAGGAGAGCCCAAAGACAAGGTCAAGCCAACTCAAGGAGGGTCAAGGTTAGGCTGCCATCTTGACTTTAGAGTCCATCATCTTGTCACATGTGTACCCCTGGTACCTCCCCTTCCTATTACATGTGTACCCCCCCTACTGCCTCCCCTTCCTATTGTGTGTACACCCCTAGCTCGTCCCCTACTATTGCACATACGCCCATGGTACAGCCCCTTCCTGTTCCACAAACGGTTATCTGGTATTGGGGGGACTTGCACGCCCCTAAGTGCATATAAGCCGTGTTTAGAAACATATTCTCTCTCTGCGTGGACCTGGCTGCTGAGATCATGGCCGTCCGGGAGGTGAGCAATCGCTGCCCTATCTTGTCTGACGTCTCTTTAATTTTACCCCTCAATGACACTAACGGCCCTTGGACCCGTTGGATTGTGGGGGCTGGTACACCACACCTCGGCATTCCACTAGTACATTGATTGATTACTGTGCTAGCCTCTGAAAAAGCATGAAAGACAGCACTCCAAGCACCGGGGTCAAACAGAGATGCACAAATAAGCACATACAATTAAAAAAAAGTGTCCTGTGCGGCTTGCTTAAAGACCCTTCCCACTCCAAGGTTATGGGCATATTTGCTGGTAGTTTCTTCTAATGTCTCATGGATCGGTGTTTTTGCTATCTGAGTATTTTCTGCAGAGGAAATAGATGAATTCCATACAAAATTCCAACAGTTAGCAGCGTGGGCAGTGAACAGCCAGTCCCCTTCAGCTCCACAGTGCTCCTCTCCTCTCCTCTCCCAGAGCGCCCTACATGGATGTATTTCTGATTCATGTCACAGGGTCGATGAGCATTCCGAAGAAAGGAAGCTCAGGCTGGCGCTGTCCCATCTCGTGGGGGAGAAGAGGACGGCGCCCTGGAGGAAGCCGTATTTCAGATGGTGTTTTATTCATCAGGAAGGGAGATGGGAGTTTGAGGGAAATGCACCGCAGCGGGAAAGTGTAAGGCTAGAGAAAATCAAGTAACCTGGGTTGCAAAAACTGGGGAAACTCAGCTTTAAAAAGCAGATAGATAGATGACGCCATCTATGACTTCACGGCCATATACACACAAAAGGCAATGAACCGGATTTGTTGAGGCTTACACTCCATTCGAAGGGACAGGGAGGCCAGTGGAGGCACTTGAGAAGGGCACCTCACAGGACGAGTTTGACACAATGTGGACTGCAGCCACGGACGCCCCGAGATTGCCTCATCGGCATAGGTCTTCAGCGTGATAAAATAAACTCAGTACAAAAGAAATCCTTTGATGTTCCTCTACCAGTTTCACCGTGGAAACAAGCTGGCATAAGTCAGGGTCAGCACTGCTAAGAGGCTGGCCCCATGTCAAGGCCAGTTCCCTCCTCAGAAAAAGGCGAGGTCACGGGAAGAAAATATGATCTTGGGAGACCTGGTAGCATGGTGGTGACAGGAGAGGCTGCTAACGGCAGGCTGGACAGCTGGAAGCCCAGGACGGGACGTTCTACCATCTACATTGACTTGATAAAAGTGAGTTTGGTTGTGCTGGCACTGTTGGGTCAAGTGTGGGACTGCTAACCACGAGGTCAGAGGTTCAAAGTCATTGTCTGCTCCTGTTAAAAACTTAGAAATTCAAATATAGTGTCACTATGAGTCGGAATCAACTCGATGACAGAGCAGACCCTCCCCAGCCGAGACTCTCCAGGAGGGACAAGGTCAACGTGACCATGCCCCCAAACAGCTTATCGTCTAGAGAGGACACAAGTTGGCCTAACCATGTTTCTAGTGCTCCGTGGTCCTGTGGGTCTGGTGGAGAGCCTGTGGGTTAAGTCCGGGGAAGGGGTGCACAGTGGGTTAAGGGGCAGATGGAAGAAGAGAGAAGACAGGCATTTAGCACAGAGGTCTTTCAAGGGTGCTTGGAAAAGCACTGTGAAAGTGCCTGCTCCCAACCCCCCTCTTGAAAGACAGGAGGCCTCATTCCTCCTTGCCCTCAGGTCTTTGTTAGGAGCTGGATTCAATTCTCCAAGAGCTTCTCAAGGGCCTCTTCTGTCCGTGGCTCGCCCTGGCTTTCTGCCTTCCGGAATCCCACTCACATGGTCCAAAGTCTGAGGGAAGAGGGACGCTTTCTCATGCCATTTGCAACCTTCCTCTCCTATGAGACAGACCTTCCCAGCAGTCAGACAGGAAGCCCATTGTCCAGCCAGGATCCCTTTTTCTCATGAGAACTTCCCACACCCTGGGAGGGTGCAGGGGGGCTGGGACAGGCCTGTGGTGGCTCCTGCCTTTCCCAGGGAGTGTCTGTGGCAGGGGTGGGACAGTAGCAGAGGGAGAAACCATCCATGACTTTGGCTGTCCCCTTGGCCCCACTGCCTCCTTCCTAAGAAAGGCCCAGGTCAAAGCCCGCCTCAGGGAGACCAGCAACTTAAAGCACGCCCATCCCATTTCAGGCCTGGGTTCTTTCTGTTCTACCTCACAGATCCAGCACTCTCACCCCCACAAAAAATATGACCTTTTCTCCTCCCCCTGAAACACCCCCACCTCCACCGGCCCCGCCCTAGAAGCACAACAGGAACCCCCACCCATCTTTCTGCTTAAGGTCACGTGCTTGGAGAAACTTCCTCTGGGCTTGCCTGAGAAAATTCGGCAGCCTGGGGTAGTGCTTACCAGTGTGGGCCTATGGTTAGAAGCCTGGTTCGTGCACTGCTCCCACTGAGTGGTCTCAGACAGAACACTTCCTACCCCTCCGGGTGCGGGTGCATTAAAAGTGGGTGCACGGCGGGGTCTCCCTCAGTAGCGTCATCAGGAGGATGCAGGTAAGGCCGGGTACTGGGTTTGGCAGACTGAGCACTCAGTGAGCAGAAGTGCCATGTTCCTCCTCTGCTCCTGTGTCCTCATCTTCCCTCCTTCAGGCAAACTAGGACCCTGTCACTTAGCTTACTTCCTTACAGGGTGGTCTTCACCCTCCTCCCTTAGTGTGCTCCCTGACCCTATCTACCGGAAGCAGCTGGACGTGGGCTCTGTTCCATTTGGTGGCCCCAGCCCCCAGCACAGAATGGGCCCATAGTTGTCCTTCAGTCCCACGTAGCTGACTGCATTTCAAGGCCATGTCAAGATGGGCCACAAGGGTAGTCCGACACAAACCAGCCAAAGGGTTGGGCTCCATGGGAGAGGTCATGCTCTCTGGGTAGGTATCTAACTAAGGACATGCCCTTGTGCTAAGTGTGGGGCCGGAGCCCTGGGACACAGTAGGTTACATAGGGAGCTGCTAACCACAAGATCAGCAGTTCGATAGCCCCAATTGCTCTGCGGATAAAGATGAGGCTTTCTGCTCCCATAAAGGTTTGCAGCCGCAGAAATCCACAAGGGCCACTCTACGCAGTCGGGTCTGTATGCATGGGAATCGCTCAGCAGCAGCGGGGGTTTTTTTTTTCAGGGTAACAGGATTAGGAGAGCGGGGGGAGGAGAGCAAGGCCTGAGCGGCAGGCAGGCAGGAAATCTGCATCTGACTCAGCACCCACTCGCAACCTTGTCAACTGCCTTACCTTGTCAACCAGGCCTTTCTCTTCACTGGGGTGGTGTGGGAAGGGGGAGAGACGCTACTAAAACTGCAGCCTTGAAAGCATCTTGCATCTTGCTGGGCACATTGCAGGCATTAGCAAATTTTACAGATTTTCCAGTAGCAAACTAAACCTTTCTGGGTTCTGGAGTGAGGCGGGGCCATTGGTCTGTCTCAGAAATGTCTAGGTATTTGCAAGGGGAGCAGGCTGCGAAGGGAGTGGGGCAGGTTGGACACTGGGGAAATAGGCAGATTTTCCTTTGCATGCCCCTCCTGCCCCTTTCTCAGGGTAAACCAACTCTGCGTGCGGTCCGATCACCTGGAACCCAGCTGAGGCAACACTGGTAGGGCGGCCCAGGCTAACAAATGGGGTCCATATGGCCCGTCACCCTTTCACCTCTCCTTGTCTCAGTTCAGCGACCCAGGACGGGCAGACAGGCTGCCAGCTGGAACTCAGTACCCGCCCCTTCATCCTGGTCTCAACCCCACCCTGCTCCCTACACACATCCGAAGTGGCAGTGAGCGCAGAGCAGAGCTCACAAGGGTCCCTGCCCTCAACCTCAAGGTGGTGCACCCACAGTGGGCCCAGGGAGCCAGGCTCTCCCTGTGTCCTAGCTGGACTGTTCCTAGCTCACCCTGAGAATGTTAGTCAAAAGCCTACGGGGTGGTCAGCGGGGTTAAGAGAAAGCAGATGATGTTTATGTTTCCCTCATCAGACTCGCTACTTCTCAGCCTCACTGATGACCGTGCACAGCATGGTCTTGCCCCTCCTGGAATCTGTTACCTGCGCACCCAGCTGGACCAGGCAGCCTCCCAAGGCACGGTCCAATCTTAAAAGGGCAACTGATGAGATGGTGATCATTAACGAGGAGTCAGGCTTACACAGTAAATCAAAGGGCCTAGAGCAGGGGTCTTCAAACTTTTCAAAATAGGGGGGCAGTTCATTGTCCCTCAGGCCTTGTTGGAGGGCCTAACTATAATAAAAAAAAACAAAAACAACTATGAATAAATTCCTATGCACACTGCACATATCTTATTTTGAAGTAAAAAAACCAAAACAGGGCAAATATACCCGGCGAGCTGGATAAATGTCCTCGGCGGGCCGCATGTGGCCCACGGGCTGTAGTTTGAGGACGCCTGGCCTAGAGGGTTGGAGCCTTGGGTACCAGGGTCAGAGTTCTGGTCTTATTTCCTAGTTGACCATCTAGTGGGGCCTCTGAATGAAGGTCAGCCCAGTGCTAGGCACCCACATCAGAGTTCTCATGACCCCTGAGGCCAGCAGGGGAGACATAAAGAAGAGAATGAACACTTACTGGAGCGCTTTAACTTCTTAACCTCTTTAATTCTCACCCGATTTGTTCAAATGAAGAAACTGAAAAGGTCTAGTTACTAAGTATTGGCGTCTGGATTCACATCAAGCTCCTGATGACAGATGGGAGGGAAAATTCACCACCACCACGGGGCGGGGTGGTGGTGGTGCACTACGGAGCACTGCAGGGGGGTACAGGAATCTACCTGGACAGAAGCTGGATTTCCTGTCTGGGGAAAAATGCAGACTGGTGAGTTTCCTTGTGCCTGGAGACCTCGGCTCATATCTCAAGTGGGGCACATTTTCCAGAGAAGTGGGGGAAAGGCAAGACGGCTTCCTTCCCTGTCTCTGAGCACTCCACACAATGGGGCCATTTAAGAGGCACAGATAGCAGGGCTGCAAGGGAGGGGGCGTGGAGGCATTCTCACTTAATGTAATATGGGGAGGGATGCGATTCCAGAATCAGACAGAGAGCCGCCTTTCTGTCCCCGGCCCAGAACACACAAGGCCAGTGGGGCAGCTCAGCCAACCCCCGAACATCGTCCACCAGATAAGGGAGGTGGGCTGTGCCCTGGCTCACACTGGTGCTCAACAGGTGATTGCCACTCACGCTAAACAGCTACCAAACACTGCAGACCCTAGTGACAGCTGGCGGCAGAAATCTGCTGAGGTGGGGGGCCTACCACCAGCCAGTCCCTGCAGGCCTTGGGGACACCAAGGCAAACCCACTGCTCATGGAAGCCACAGGCGTCTCAGGGAAGGCCTGCTCGCCACAGGGTTTTCAGAGGCTGGTTTTCCTGAACCAGGTCACCAGGTCTTTCCTTCAAGGTGCATCTAGGCGGACTTGAACCTCCCGTTTAGAGAGCAGCCAAGTAGGTTAACCATCTGGAGACCCAGGGACTCTGCGGTAATTGAGCAAACGGTCTTTTCCCATAAAGAGGTGGGTCCTCTTGTGACAAAGAAGAGATCTGACTTTAAATCAGACCACGAATCTATGGCAGGTCATAAAGACATCTGTCTCTGTGGAGGCTTGGGACAGGCCGGGCCCTACCACCATGCTAGAGCCTCAGAAATGTAAAAGGGACAAAAGAGTTCCTTTGGGGGTGAGGAACAAAGCTGCCAGGGCCATGGTGGGGCTTGTCCCTGTCACCTCTGACCCAGCGAGTCAAAGGGATGCTGTTAGGACTGTGCATGCATTGATCTGCACATGCTCCCACCTCTGCTGGGGTCCTCCCTCTTTAAACAGTGAACCACAAAGCCCTCTGTCACAGGGCAGCCACAGGAAAGGCAGCTTGCCCTGGCACCAGGGTTTCTTGGGCACTCCCTAAAAGACGGCACCTGCCCGGGTGTTGTTTATTCTTCTCTACGTCTTACTTGTGGGTCTTTCTAAAGTGGGGTCAGAGGGAGCCACTATAGGGATGAATGATGGGGTTGCTTGGCCCAAAGTTCCCTAGCCAGCAGGGAAGGCAGGAGAGAGCCCTTACTGTGTCCTGGCGTCCCTCCCACATGCTGCCTGCAGAAGCAGCCAGGCACAAGTCTCCTTACAGACCTTTTTTAAAATGGTAGGATCCCATTCACACCTGCTGCACTGTACAAAGCCCCTCACCTGGCCCTCAAGGTGCTTTCCCACATGCCTGGGAACTGTCTCCCTTTGATTGTAGCTGGTGCGATTCCAGCCAGGCTTCAGTACACTGATGTGACACCTTGATCCTTAAATTGAGTGGTTTAGAAACACAGATTAGGGAAGTCCGGGCCCAGAGTAGACACCAGTGGGGAGGCCAGGAGCAGGAGCAGAGTCTCAACTGTTTGTACTTCTTAGGCAATGGGCCCTGGGCCTGCTGCCTCCCCACTTGGCCTCATTGGATCTTTGGACCCTTGACTCCTGCAACCCATTTTCAGCTGACCAGAACTTAAAGTTGCCTGGGGCAGCCTCACCAGTCTGCCTGGCAGTAGGTAACTATGCCCAATTGGCACAAAGGTACACAGAAAATACTCTTTAATCTAACTTTGTCTTCCAAGGAGGTAGAAGGAAGCAAAAAAAGTTAGAGGTTTTAATATAGAATTCTCTCTGGGCTTCAGTGCTTAATAGGAATGCATTCATTGCTTACACAAATCTCAACTGAGCACCTGACAGGTGCCGGTTTCTAGACTCGAGGCTAGCAATTCAGGAGCAAGTAACACAGGGTTTTGTCCCCAAGGAGACCCCAGTCTCTCTGGGCGCAAGAACAATGAGCCCTAAGATTATAATACGAGTAATAAATACCTTCTGGGTTTATCTTGCTGAGTTCATGAAAGCAGGGCATGGGGCCACTCATGCCTTCATCGGGTGGTCAGAAATACCCAGCCCCGGGACAGGGGGTTGGGGCAGAAGAAGGAAGACTGTCGGAGCATACTGTCTAACAAGTAACCATAATTCACACACATCCGAAATCAGTATCCGCCACAGGAGATTTTCTGAAAAAGGACTAATCAACGGGGCAAGAGATCAGGATGGAGGAAATGGTATTAGCACTTAGACTTCTGGGGAAATCAGAATTGTGAAAAAGTTCCGGCCAGGACATAGCTAAAGATTGAGAAAATCCCACTAAGGCCAGAACAGAATCAAACCCAAATCAGACCCACTGCCATCGCGTCGGTTCCGACTCATAGCGACCCTACAGAGCAACGTAAGGCTGCCTCTAGGCTTTCTAAGCTGTGTGATCAATGGAAGCAGATTGCCACATCTGCCTTCTGCAGAGGCTCTGTGCCGTGGAGTCCATGCTGACTCACAGTGACCTAATAAGGATGCAAACTCCCAGGTTCCTCTCCCATAAAACGAGATGTTTAGGGACCCTTCCAGTCCTAAGAGACGCAGTCATGTTATTCATTATAAAACCAAAGTTGGCTAGGGCTCTGTGGTCCTAAGCTGGCAGAAGCAGTCAGCTATCTAAATCCATCTGCCACTCCACAAATCGCTTCCTAATGGAGGAGAAGGGCAGAGGGGAAACCCATGTGAGCTCTCCGGGGCAGTCACCATGCCCTTCAAGTTTGTCTAAGTCTGAGTCTGAGGGGACCAGCGAGGCTAGGGCGCAGAGAAAGAATACAAAGCTATCCCGAGGCTGACTTCTTTCCCAGGATTCTCTCTTAGGGCAGCAGATGGCCTATCCCTGGAGGGCAGGATCCCTGAAAGCAGCTGCTCCCAGGTCCAGGTTCTAACAGCTGGGGTCACAGGACCTCTTTGCACTTGCTGAATGGCAGGAATCAATGGATTCCATTGTGCCTGCAGGCGTGAGTACTCTTGTCCAGGCTCATGCCATAGGCCCGCCCATAACAGGCACGTGTGTGTGTGTGTGTGTGTGAGAAAGCTGTACTTACAAGTTAATGGTAAGATACAGTATGATGAAGTCCAGTTCTATTTAAAATGCCCAGGCTCTGCTGAGAGATGACTGAGCTGCGAAGTACTGGGGAGCTAAAAGCCTAGTAGAAGGTCAAGGGAGCTAGGGAAGGTACCCAGAGAGTCATACACAGGACAGTCAGTCCTCCTCCTGCCTGGGCACAGAAACTGGCTACACCGAGTGAAAAGCAAGCTGGATGTCTTGTGTACTAGAAATAGGGGTTAAAAATCCATAAAATGTTGTGTGTGTACACAGAGGCGTATAACTGTATGATTACATAATTAGGCAGATTAAAGTATTTATACCGATGAGAGTAAGAGCCCCTACTCAAAGGCATTCCACCAAAGTTGAAAGGGGAAAAAGAAAACAGAACATAAAGAATCTAATTGCAATCTTCCACAATCCCCAGCTGGTGCCACAGCTGAATTCTCCGATGAACATGTTGGAACAGCAAGTGTGAAAGGCAATGGATGCGTCTCAACCATGCCGCGGCTAGCCGGGCACAGGAGAAGCCCATAGTCCCGAGATCCTGGGGAGATGACTCTCTCTGCCCTTCTGATAGAACCCTGTGATGTGGGATGCTGGCCACTTTCCTTAAACACCTGAAAGCACCCGCGGGAAACAACCCTATGCTCACCACGGTAAGGCCCACGGCCAAAGAAGGCGCAGCCTCGCTGCTGGTCTCCTCTGTGGGGTGGTGGTTCTCATGGCATCCCAAACCTGGGACTCACCAGTGTTAGACACTGCTGGCGACATTTGCACAATCCCACCTGACAGCATAAAACCATAGGTTAAAAGGCTCCGAGAGGAATGAAGATGGCATACATTAGCATCTAAACAAATCCGGAGCCGGGCAGAGGTATTAATTCATCAGAGACTCAGTCAACACGTGATGTGTTTCAGAGAACAGCTGCTCACAGACCTGAAGGGCCCAGTGCTTTGTTTCTGCATGACCCGCAGTTTGACCAGAACCTGGTTTGACAGGCCGCCCGCTCACCCCACTTCCCTTTAAAGAGCCCCAACGTCAACTCTGCTGTAAGATTTCGATGACAGTTACTTAACTATCATAAGGTCTCAGAAAGCCCAAAACGATGACAAAAGTGCCCAGTACCACCTGCTTGTTGGATACAATTGTGGACGGTGTCATTTGGGCCTTCTGCACAACTCTGTCACTGTGTGTGCTTTTCCATCTGTAAGCACACACTGGAAACCACACCACACCACAGAGTTAAGGACTAAGCCTGATGGACACGGAGAGGCTCACCACTGAGCAGGGGCTGCTGGCTTACAGTCCACACCTGTTCACCTGGCACAAATGAGGCCCTGCTCTGGGCATGCGCAGTCAATTTCCAATGCTCTTCCCAACACTTACCTTCACAAGGCCTGCCCTTCTTCTAACCACCAGCATTGTAATTTTTCACATTTCCAACTCATCCTTACAAAGTCCAAGCCCAAGTAACTCAGGTTATTGCTCCAGTGCACATGTCTGGCTGGGCAGGTGGAGATGGTGATGGTGCTGTAGGGGTGCCACTGGCTGGCAGGCAGCCACACCTCACAGTCACACCAAATTCATTTTACAAAGGTGACTGAGGGTCAATTTACAGTGTACGGGTTGTTCCTAAGAGAAGTGTTTAAAAGCTAACTGCTCCGAGCTGCCTCAAAATCACTTCATGGGGAATTTAGATGCCTTGCCCGCCTGCTCCCCTGATCCCAAAGGTCCAGAATCATTTTGGTGAGCTCTGAGAAAATACATTCTAAGGTAAGTGCAGATTAAAATGAGGATCATGTCCAGGACTAAGGATTTGTTGGCATTCAGCACGCGCACACACCTGCATCTCACAAAGAAACCAGAACTCTGTGGAGCACTAAGGGAGGTCAAGCCAGGCAGCACCTGCCCCAGCCTGTTACTCAGGATGACAGCTCACCCTGGCCGCCGTCCCCTGCTTCTGGAAAAGGCTCATCAAACACAGACCGAGGGCCCTAAGAGTCTTCCCAGGCGCTTCCAGGAAGACCTTACTGATGATCACTAGTAGCACAGAGTTCCTTGCCCAATTAAGCTGATGGGGGTAAGAGGTGGGCTTCTGCTCTACGTGCCTCATAGTCCAGACAAATGAAGAATGTCCACTGGTGACTGCCACTGCTCCCCTGTAAGCCAAACAAGCAGTCAACTCAGAACTCTCAGCCTCTTTCCTCTACCAACTTGTCCAAGTCCCCTCCATCCTCCTGGTCTGCCCTCACCTCTCGAAGACAAAGAAATCTGGGAAGAGTGGCTGAGTCAAGTCCTATCCTAGAGGCCACTCTGTTACATCTTACCTTTAACCACAGCAATGGGGTGATACTACTTCACAACGGTTTATCGACCAGTATGGCAAGGCAAAGTGTTTCTGGGTGGGGAGGTGGGGGGTGGTCTGCTTCCCTCGAGACTACAGCCTAAGAAGCCCTGTGGGGCAGGCCTCCTTCATCCTTTGGACATGTGTTTCCCAAAGTGGGTAATACTGCCCCTGGGGATGCTGGAGCAATGGGGGTGGGGGGGGGTGGGGCTGAAAAAGCAAATACTCACACTTTATCCTAGATTATGGGTCATAGTGCAAATGGTTTTTTAATTGCGAGGGGGAAAGGTGGCATTGAGCAATTTTCTTTTCTGAGCAGGGGAACCTAACTTTAGGACAGCATGATTTGCTGTGGTTTCTTTCACCCACTCAGTGGCCTGAAAGGGGGCCTTCAATTGGCCTCTGAAAAGAGAACCCTCTTCATTGTGTTATTTTTTAACCAGAGGTGAAAGTTGCTGACTTAGGCTCTAAGCTGAGGGTTCCTCCCCAGCACCTCTCCTGCCCCCAAGGCCCCCAAGCGTTCTATGTCTAAGACGAGGCTGGCTGGTGACACAGCCTCTGTGTGGCTTGCACCCCGCCTGCAACAGGCTGGGCTGGTCCCCAGAGAGGAGCTACTTGCAGCCAGGACAAGTCCACAGGACATGTCCCAGGTCTGTGCTAGGGGACTGGGTGAGGTGGGGTGGGGGGACAGCTGGCCACTAGAATGGAAGCCCTCATATGTTTCTGACAGAGGACTGAGCAGCTCCTCACTTGGTGACCACTTAGCTTCCCTTCTTGAAATTTAGATCTTGCGATAAAGTCAAGCATGTTTATGCGTGCTTGGTCCCAGTGATATAATCTCTAACTAGGAACCCATTTTCCCCCACAAAGTCACTGCCAGATAGTTACTCTATTTAACAGAGTGTTTGGGGGGCAGGTCCTCTTTGCTTTTACTTATAAACCAGTTACCCAAATTCCTTATTTAAAAGAAACCCCAAGGGGGTGCAGGGCACAAGGAACACACCTGAGGCAACTGCTTCCACCTGAACCTGGCCAGTGACCTCGGGCCAATGTCATTCTAGAATGGCCAGCGGGAGGTGTAAAATCTGGTATGCATCACGCCTGACCACACCGGGCCCCCCAGACATCACCTTCACATCAAGCAGGACCCGCTCAAAGATGGCACCCAAAAGCTGGGCCGATGCAGATGGCAGGAACCTTGTTCTGGTCTCCACTGCCCGCCTTGTCAGGACCTTTCAGGGGGCCAACAGGCCAGACACCACAATGGGACGGCGGTCAACCCTAAGCCAGACCACTGTTCCCACCCTACTTCCTGCACACCTGGAGACACCTTCCAAGCTACCCTGAGAGGCTAACCTTCTAAAAACCCAGGTCTACACAGGATGGTCCCCTTTTAGCTTCTTCAAGACTGCCAGCTTCTTCCTATCAGAAAAATTCTCACTGTCGGATGCACAAGGTTCTCCATCATGTGGCTCATCCTGTTTCTCTAAGGTCAGGTCCCCGAGGTTACCTCCTACTGACCTCACCGCCTCCTCACCCCCCACCCCTACCCCCCTGCAACCTCCTTCCTCAAGAAGCCAAACCCACCCACTGCCAGTGAGTCCCTCCAGCTCATCGTGCCCCATACACACAAGGTTTCTGAGATGGCCAATCTTTAGTGGGCAGACAATTTCATCTTTCTCCTGCTGAGCTGACGGTGGGTTTGCACCTGCCACCTTGCAGTGAGCAGCCCAACACCCCCCCCCCACCCCCCGGCTCCTTCACTGATTAAGCTTCGTTTTCCCACCCAGCTAATCAAACCATGCAAAGCCTGCCTGCTCCCCGTCAGGAATCTCCTTCTTCCAGACCAGGGGTTCTCTACCTTCCTGATGCCTCGACCCTTTCAGACAGTTCCTCAGGTGGTGGTGACCCCCCAACCATAACATTATTTTTGTTGCTACTTCATCACTGTCACTTGGCTACTATTATGAATCGGGTAACCCCTGTGAAAGGGTCATTCAACCCCCAAAGGGGCCGTGACCCCCAGGTTCAGAACCGCTGCTGGAACTGACACTCCCATGTCGCAGTCTACCATACAGTGACAGGCCACCTCTGTCACCGTGGCAAAACAGGAAGTAGTCCTGCTTCTCCAGGGCACACACGTTGGGCACATTTAAGGCACTGGCCAAGCACTTCAGCTGTAGACACAGGCTCTAGAAAGGCTGCTATCCCTGACTACAGACAAAAGAACTACTTAAAAAGAAGGGAAGACTCCAGCCCCTCCCCACGCCCCACCCACAACCCAGCCCTGGCAACCTCGGCCTTTTGCCTGCAGACAGCCAGCATTCCTACTGGCATCAAAGCCGCGAACAAAGGATTTCTCAACACCGCCCCGCCCCTTAGGCGCAGATGCACACCAAAGGCACCCTGTTGAAACAAGATGTGCAGTATATTTTGGGGAAATGACGAAGCAACTTCCCACAAGAGGAAAGAAAAAAAGTATAGAAAGGCTTCTTGGAAAACACATGGAGCCACTTCCCTGCCTGGGCAGCAGGAAAGGATGTGACATCGGCTCCCCATCCTTGGCAAAAGTGCCTGTTGGGTAGGGAACAGGAGAAGGAAGGAGGTGACGAGAATGTTCAGAAACCGATGTGGGAATGACTGTACAATTCTTGACATGACTGAACAACACGGTTACGTGCTAGGTGGGTCAAGTGCCAATGAAGCTGTTTAAAAATTACACAGACTGTCAATGCACAACCGAAAAACCCCAACACAGCTCAGAGATGCACAACAAAGCCAACACAGCACCTTAGAAAATAAGGTGAGCTCCCGACAGAGGGGGTGGAGGCAGTGGCCAGAGGAATGTCTCACCCCACACCGTGCAAGGTCACAGCCTGCCCCTCCCCAGCTTTCTCTCCCATTCCGCTTGGATCTTTAGGTGGGAGATAGTTTGAACTTCCTATATTTTGTCTGGTCACAGGGTTATTTGCTCACATTGCGGGATGCCTGCACTGCGGGGGCAGGGGCAGGAGTAAGCTTCAGGGGCAGAGAGACACTTCAGATCATTCAGCTTGCTGCAAGGTTTGTGCAACTACTCACATTTCACTTTCAAAAACCATCACGAAGCAAATACGACAGCGCTAGCCGCACTGCGGACACGAGAAAAGAAGAAAAGCAGCGCCCACAAAGGAGACTTCCCTCTGGGCCTACAGATCCTTTCAGCCCACTCGAGGATCTCTTCCCGGGCGATGACATGTGCAGAAGGCTCCTGTGACTGGAGGGGCCCCACCTCTGTGCCCCCTGCAAGACCTCATCCTCTTCTTCCTCCTACCAATGTCTCTTCCTGTGGCCATGCAGGCCTGTAGTCAGGGTCTCCTCCTCACCCAGCAGGGCCCTGCTCTAACGCTCTTTGAGAAAGTAAAAGCTAATCTGCCTGGTTTACATCTCTAATAGATTTCCAGGGTTTATGAAACTTCTATTTTTTAAGCTGAAGAGGAGGAAAGGGGTGGGTGTAGCTAAATGGAAAAAACAGAGGTCAGCCCAGAAGTCTGGTTCTGAGAAGGGTCTTTCTGCAGGCAGCACTGGAACAGACCCAGAACTCAGGGAAAAGATTTTAAAGACACCAGATGCCAATTCGTTGTTTTGCAGAGTGGGCAGTAACTGAGCTGGTGGAGGCAAGGGGAAGGACTTGATGTTTCCACCCATCTGCTCAATGCACATTTCCTCCCGGCAAGCGAGCTACACTGGAAGGCAGACAGTGCATCAGGACGTCCATCTGCAATCAACTCCCCATCGACAAAAAAGAAACCCTCACTCCCTGCAGCAACTAAAAGAACTGGGCTGCAAAATGGCAGGGGCCAAGCTTGTAAACAGAATTTATGGGAAGGCCAGCGATGTGCCAGCCCCACACCCGACTCCCCGCAACAAAGCCATGAGAGAAACAAAGACTAATGAAAACAAACTCTGCGTCCTTATTTGAATTGGCAAGGCCTGGTGAAGGGGGAGCGGCAGATGAAAAAGGCAGCGTTCTCTCAGAATGCATACTTGTTGAGTTTTGAGAACCACAAAACTCCAGATGGGGAGCGACATGAGCAAGGCGCTGGGGGCACATGATGGGAACAATGAGGTAACTGGTGGGGGCCCTGGACGGGACACAGGATGGGGTATGCTGCTAAGGAGCATGGGCAGTCAGTGGTCTAGTTCCTCTGGCAGTCGGGTCATTGCTGGTGCTGTCCGTTCGTGGAGACCCAGGTGTCAGCCTAGAACTGCCCCATAGGGGTTTCTTGGCTGTAATCCTTACAGCAGCAGTACACCACAGGGCTTTCTCTTACAGGGTCACGGCTGGAAACCCCGCATCTGTCCATCTCCAATAAGCAAGCGCTTAAACACTGCGCCACCAAGGAGTCCACAAGCAACAGGCATGGCAAGTAAATTTTCTTTAAAAAAAAAAAAGTTTTTTGGCTGGAAGTGGTGGGGGAGGCACCACCCAAGGACATGGGTAAGATTCTGATAGGCCTTGGGAGTCTTGAGTGCGTGGGGCTTTACTTTCTCCTTGCAGGGGCCATCATCCATCCGACGGGCTGTCCAGATGGTGCAGTGGGTTATACGCTGGGCTTCTAACCACAGGGTGAGCAGTTCAAAATCACCAGTAGCTACAAAGCCGAAAGATGAAGCTTTCTGTTCCCGTCAAGATGTTACCCCTCAAAAACTCCCCGGGGCAGTTCTCCTGTCCTACAGGGTCTCATGGGGCTGCCTATGCCAACCCACACTCACCCCCTATACCCCCCTGGGCAGCTCGGTGCTAACAGAACCTCTCACGGGCCCAGAGGAAACTGGGGGCTCGAGGAGAAGAAGTGCTTCTAGATTCCTCTCACCAGTGGCCTCTGGACAATCATGTAAGACAAGGGTCCAAAGCAGGACGCCCTGCTCTCTGAGGGGCCTCTGGCTGCTCTTCTCTGTAAAATGGTAGGAGATTCTCATGAATAAAAAGAAAAAGGGTCTGAATTCCTACAACCTCGCCTCACTTCAAAAAAAAAAAAAAACACCCTCAGAAAAGTTCTGTTATAAAGATGCATGTATCTCTCTCTCTCTCTCTCTCTCTCTCTCTCTCACACACACACACACACACACACACACACGTGCGCATACACACACGGCATGGGATAAAAGGAAAAAAATAAATGGATAAAGAATAAATGGAGGGATTGGGTGGGAATAAAGATGTGAATAAAGTAAAAAGGTGTGGGATAGGCCACCTTGGGCTATGACAAAAATAAATAAATAAAATAAAGATGCATGTGGGAAATGTTCCCTTCTGGCTGTGTACGTGTTTCCAAGAAGGTATGAGGTTAAAATACCATTCCTGGTGGTTGGAGGGCCTGGGACGTGCCAGGTGCCACCCACAGAAATATGACTGAAGTCATCTCTATGAGGTTGAGATAGGAAACAAGTCTTTAAACAAGACCAAAAAAAGTTCCATAAAGGAAAATACATTCATAAAACAACAGTGGTTTCAAGCTCACTGTTCTCAGCTGCCTCTGCGCTCTGAAAGATTCCTGACGTGGTTTGGGTGTGAGGGCCACCATTTACCATATTTGAAAATAAAAATGTAGAACTGTCACGTCTGCGAACTCGCTGAGGAAACGGCAACCAATCTGCTACGTGTCAACCAGAGTGAGCACATCAACCTGTGCTACCGGCCAGCCGCTGGACACGGCCATGGCCCCAACACCCGTGAAAGAATGGTTACAGAAGAGGCCAACCAAATCTAACAGGAATATAATCTCCACCCTGAGAACTCCAGCCATAGGGAAAGCTAAACTAATCTGCAGATCGGGAGATGTCAATTAAAGAAATGAAAAATTAAAGCGACAAAAAAAAATTCCATCTCACATCCACCGAATTGGCAAAAATCATTGTCTAAAAAAACCAACTGCTGGAAAGGACTTAAGAGAAATAAGATCTGTCTCAGACATTCCTGGGAAGTAAATGGTGTAGACCAGCGATTCTCAACCTGTGGGTCACGACCCCTTTGGGGGTTGAACGACCCTTTCACAGGGCTCGCCCAAGTCATCACAGTAGCAAAATGACGGTATGAAGTAGCAATGAAAATAATTTGATAGTTGGGGTGGGGGGGTCAACACCACATGAGGAACTATCTGAAAGGGTCGCTGCATGAGGAAGGTGGAGAACCACTGGCATAGAGTTGAAGATACATGTTGCCAACTTCTAGAAACTCCAATGTGCCAAAGGAACCCACCACAACGACCCCACATGGGGTCCCCAAGATGGCGAGTCTTCGAGGGAGCGGACAGCCTCGTCTCTCTCCCTCAGAGTGGCTGGTGGGTTTGAGCGGCCAACTGTGCCATTAGCATCCACACCCAGCCCACAGTGTGTAGGCCAGAGAGATACTGCACTCCTGCCAGGCCGATCCAGACCCATGAGATCATATGCAGACAGACAGGTAGATGGACGGACAGATATTGGGGTATAGTGAAATGTCTCCCTATGGCTCTGGTACCCAGACCCCCAGGATGGTACCCAGACCCCCAGGAGGAACACACGGTTTCCTACTCCCATACACAGTCCCAGTCTCAGAAACTCAGCGGGCGGGGGGGGGGGGAGGGGCACTTCCAACCTTTCTACCCGGTCCTATAGAGTGGCTAACGACATGCTAGGGCATCGACTCCTTGGCAGTGAGTTTGTTTTGATTTATTTACCCAAATGACTAGATGGGACTATGCAAATAAGTTGTCTGTGACACTATCAGAGGAGACTGGTCAGTTTTCATGACTAGCCCCCCTGGCTATAGGGATGAGCCGTTTTGGAAGCAGCAGCAGAAAGAAAACCTCCCCCTCGCCCCCAGGAGCTTGGAAGAGCACATGTAAGATCTGTCTGAAGAGGCTGAACACACGGGGAACAGATGCATCAGCAGTGCAGAGACAATGGGGCACCTTGTCCTTATCTGGCCCAGGACTGGAGCTCGAGGCAAAGGCCCAGGGACCGAGAGACTGAGGTCCTGAGAGAGACTTGACTACCACATTGCTGAGAGACTGAGAACTGGAGAGCGAGAGATGGGACTGGGCTGCTGGCTGAGGAGACCAATGGCTGTCTGCTTACTGTTTGCTGATCCTGACTGTGGTAACCTAGTGACTTCCCTAATAAACTCTCTTGGTTGTGCATAGTATCTGTTGAGTTCTATGTGGCCATTGCACAGGATTATCGAACCCAGCAAAGAAGTAAAGCAGCGTGGGAGAAACTGTTAGTGTCAGAACGGATACGGAAGGATGGGCGTGGAGGCATGTCTGACCCCTGCCCTGTGGCAAAAGGGAAGCCACAGGAGGTCAGATATATCCACTGCAGTGATACATGAGGGGCTTCAAAAAGTTCATGAAAATAACTCATTATCTTTTAATGGCATTTTCAGTTGCCTCAGATGTCTGTGAAAGTTCAACTCGATGAGGAAGACAGAAGAACCGATACATTTGAACTACAGTGCTGGTGAAGTGTTATGGAAAGTACCCCGAGCTGCCAAAAGAACAAATAAATCTGTCCTTGAAGAAGTACACCAGAATGCTCCCCAGAGGCAAGGGTGGTGAGACCATCTCGTTTCTTTGCCACACTTAGGATGGCATCCCTGCCTTCAGAGGTCTCTTCCTGAGGACGAATATCAACCAAGGCCATGTCGTAAGAGGTGTTTTTAGACTGGGGATAGGATTAGGGGTGAGCCTAAATCCATTCATATAGCTGGGGTTTATCTCTCTCTCTGGCAGGGCCCGAACATGAGCTAAGCCTTCGGCACATCCCCTCCGCCATGGGGAGTCCACTGTGGCAGGTGCAGTTAGGTTAAACCGTAGCACCTTGTCATCTGATCCCCCTTCCGGACCACTTTCAAGTGGTTTCAGGGCTGGGGAGGGAGGGGCAAAGAGGAGCCGAGACCCAAGGGCTCAAGTAAAAAGAAAATGTTTTGGAAAAAATGTTGGCAACATATGTACAAATGTGCTTGATACAATGGATATATGGATTATTATACGAGCTGTAAGAGCCCCAAATAAAATGATTTACTAAAATGAAATAATTGAAACACATCTGTTTTGTCCTAACTGCAAGTTTTACTTTGAAATAATTTTTCCTTAAAAAAAAAAAACAAGCTATTTGACACCCAAAAAAAAATAAAGTTGTTTCAGTTTGTACGATTTTCTGCTTTCTTTTCAATTGAAGTTTTTGTTTTGTTTGTCATTGTTGCTGGTCTTGTTTGTTTTTATATGTGATTTTCTATATATGAGATCCATGATAGATAAATTTATAGGAACAGTGATGATTTATATTTAATTACCTGGGGGCATGGAAGAGGAGGCTGGGGATAAACGGGGAGCTAACAATGAGTACCAGGAGAAAATGTTCTGAAATTGATTGTGGTGATGACTGCACAACTCACCATGACTGAACAATCAAATTGTATGATATATTAATTATGCCAGTAAAACTTTTAAAAAGTGTTTGAAATTTCTCATTCAACAAATTAATGAGCTAAGTTTTAAAAGTTGAGGTTACAGATTTCAAGTGGCTATTACCTGGAACATACTGCACACGTGTTAATTTCATTTACTTGCAGTAAGTTACAAAACCCCAAATAAGGCATTTTATTTCTTGATAATATTTGGATATTTGGTATTTTGGTAGCTAATTTCTTATCTTCACAACCACCCTTGGTCCTCCTAGTCCCCAAACACAGAAGAAATCCCCAGACTGTTCCATCCAAGGGGAGACTAAGATCACCTTGTCCACCTTGTCCTCAAGGTGCCTCTCTGAATCCCAGGCCCGTTTCCACCCATTGACCACTCTTCGTCCCAATGAGACACACGTGTGAAGGCTACCATGCACAACCTGTAGGAAAGGTTTGTCTTAACAGTCTAACCTGCAGTCACTGTGAGCAGACCCAGAAAGGTTTTCAAGATGCTCTGCTCAGTGGCCCCATCACTTGCCTTCATGGGAGCAGCCAAACTGACCCAGTGGCTTAACTTACAGCATGTAGGCGCTGCCCCTCCCCTTCCTCCTTAGTGTCAGCCATCCTTGGTCCCAGGAGTGAGGCATCTCCAGGCCAAATGCTTCCTGCAACAATGAGGGGCAACGGGATTCCCAAAGAGTACAGGGCTTCTCAAAGTGTAGGCCACCCTCACCACCTGCAGCAGAGCTGTGGGGGCAGCCAGCTGAACAGCGTCTGCCTCTGAAAGAGAGCAAAGGAAACTTGCACCCTTGGTTTCTGCTCTGGATGGGTGCTTCAGGGTGCATGTGTCCGTAGGAGAACACGGAGGAGAGCTGAAGGGGTGGGAGACTGTTTGCCAGGATTATCAACTGTTGAAGAGTGCAGATTTCCAGGCTATCCCCTAGCCCTAATACAAGGTTCTCTGTAGGCGCAAGGCATGGGTATCTGATTCCAAAATCACAGTAAAGTTGGAGAAGCATCACCCCAGAGGGTGCTGGTTTTCAAAGTCTGATGAATGAAGCGGATCTCACCATCTTCTCGGTATCCTCAAGTCTCAGGTAGTCAAATACCAGCTCAAACTCCCCTTTCCAGCTCTTGATGTGGAAGCTACCGCTTCCCAAGTCCCACTCTTCTGGAAGCCTTCCTGGAAAGCTCTCGGACGGAGCTAATTCTCTTCTTTTTAAAGGCACTGGGTACCTGAGCCACTCAAGGGGACCCCCGTATATTTGTCTGATCTCTCTCCCAGTTAGGCTGGGAGGCCCTCTATTTCTGGCAGAGGGCCCAGTGCATCCAGAACAGGCCTTTCACACACAAGGGGGTGAAGATAACGTTCCAGACAATAGCAATGGGAAGCCCATGTTTTAAAAAATGTGTGTGCATGCCTGTGCATATGTACCACGTACACAAGCACATTCCTATTAAAGCTGGCCAGGGCAGGTTTCCTGAGAGGACAACAGTGTAATGTGATACATGGGAAAGTGTTTTACACTCTGTCAGCTTCCAGCAGTTCCCAAGACCTGCGGGTAACCATGGTCCTATTGGACCTACCCTTCTTCAGTCTCCATACTTACACCTGGGCAGGAAGGTGGTGCTGGAATACTCCCTCACTCTGACAGTACCTGCCACGCCCCCCAAAGGTCTATAAATGCAGAGTGATGAAAATGAGTACTGAAATGCTTACATTTTGGACAAAGGAACATCTCATGGGGAGCGTTCCCACCTGCACACCAAGGCAAGTCTGATGGAAGCCAGCCGAGCAAGATCGAAAGCACCCCCGCCCCCCCCCCAAAAAAAAAGAATCCGGTGTGAATGTAAGCACAGTGGCAGCCCCAGCGTCTGGGGAAACCATCAAAAGCCCTCACTGGAATCATCTTCAAATCGCCCTTGCAGTAAATGAAGCAGCAGAGCTGTCTCAAATGAAAGCAGGGTGGAAGGGATAACGAGAAATGGAGCCGGGGTTTCCAATTACTGCTAACAGGACGAGGTCAGAAGAATGTATGGATTCATCAGAAGGTTGTGATTTTATTTTAAATCGAGTTAAATTATCTCAATCATCCCCTGTTTGACGGAGACCTGGGCTAGTCAATGGGTGAGCTGCCTAGGCTGGACCAGACGGCAGAAAGACGGTTAACCACGGCTGAGCACGTGCATCCCTGGGACAGAGGAGAGTCTGGAGAAAGCTGAGCTCACCAAGGTCTACCCCGGGCCCCCCAAATCACCCACCAGGGCACTTCCTGGGAGACATCAGAAAGGAGAGTGGTTTCCCCATGTGCCAGACCTGTGCAGAACCTGGGATCTCAGCACACCAACCAGAGACTTCAAGGACCAAATGAAGAACTGGCCAGTTCCCAGTGGCGTCCCTGTACTTTGTCCCTATATCTCCTCTTAGTATTAGCCTTTTGTTTCTCTAGTTTACAGCAAAGATCGGTCCCAACAAGGGCACTGTGCTTTTGAGAGGAAAATGAGGGTCAAACATGTAGTCAGTCAAAATCCTAACTGTAACACCCAGATGATGGTCTGACAGGACTGCTAGTCTGTGAAATAGGAAGGGGAAAAAAAGGTGGGGGGGTTGAATCAACCACTCCCTCTCTCCTGTCACTTGACTCCCCTCACCCCAGCCACCCCCAGACTTGGGCTGCAAACTCAAGACATTAGTTTTGATCCTGTACACACAGAGACCTATTTGACTCCAGCCCCCTGCCCAGGAATAGACGGACAATTAACCAGTCAGTGTTAACAAATGCTTTTGAGCAATTCAGAAAAGACAACGACACACACAAAAACAATGGCATCATCGTAATCGCTCCTACTAGGATAAACTTTTATTGGTTCTCCATCCCTTTTTTTCACAGGCGTATTTTCTCACTTACTCCTCTGATCCAGAGCCTAATTGATCCCTGCAAGGCCAGGGCCCGCCAGTGCCGGTGCTCATAACCGCTCTCCTGAATGCCGGAAAGGGCCGGTTAAACCGCACCGTTTCTAAACTGCCCGCCAACAAGGTCCTGAGAACAACTGGGGGAAGAAAGGGTTCCTTTGCTGAAAGCCATTCTAAAGGAACTCGAGACACAGCTCTGCTAAAAATCAAAATTGTTCTCAGCACTCAAAGACATTCAACTTTCCCCACTACCCCAGCCTGCTCCACATGCCCGTTGCTCCTCTTCTCTCCCCTTCCTCCGTCAGCTGGAACCTCCGACACCCGCCAGCTTCCTCAGGGGATGCGTGACTCCAGCTAAGACCCACATGGGGCCCCATGTGTCAGACTTGCCGAAAACAGAAGTCCTTGGCTGCTCACCAAAGGGTGGGCGGTTCAAACCCCCTTGCTGGCAATCTTGTTTCTAAGAATGGCAGCCTTGGAAACACTGGGGGGAGGTTCCACGTGGTCCGGGGGGGGGGGGGGTCCCTGTGTCAGCAGCTGCTGGCTGACAATGAAATGGGTTTTGCCAGACACGCCTCCCACAGGCTGGCTGGGCTGAGGCACAGGGTGAGTGATGGGCAAGGACTCTGGGGGCCTGTTCTGGGAGCCCACCGCCACCCACTCGAGCAGACTAGCAGGGGCAGCCTCAGGTAGCCAGTCACTTGGTGCAGGACAAATAGGATCCCAGCTGCTGCTGTTCTCAAGCCCAGGCTCCTCCAGCCAGCCCTTTTTGTCTCACTGTTTCAATGTATCCAATCCCGCATCCATTCATTCATAAAACCCTTTGAGCCTCAGGACCTTCCAAACATGCCCGCCCCACCCCACCCCACCCCCAGCGTTGGCCTCACTCTCCTCCACAACTATGATAAAGGTGGCAAGGACCGGCAGCCTGCCTCTCCCAGAAGCACCTCTCCCCTCTGGGTGTTTACACCAAACCTGGCTTTCAGGTGGTGGCCACAGAAACCCTGAGCTCTCCAGCTAGTGCAAGTTCTGAAGCTACCAGAGTGGGCAGGGCCACTGTTAGCCTCTGGCCCTCCCATTCCCTGGGCCATGCTAGCTCTCCCTGCCTCCAGCCAGCTGTCCCTGAAGAACAGCAAAGATGGGAATGGCAACAGTGTTTCACAGCCTAGGTGATACATACCGACCATTTAGCCAGTGGCAGAACTAGGATTTAAAGCAGATACTGCAAACCCCGTGCCATCTTGTCTCCTGCCTCCCTTCTGATCATGGCTTCAACTTCTCTCTCGTCTGCCCCTCCACTCTGCGCCAAGAGCCCTTCCCATGTGGTCTCCAGCGCATGCCATGACTCCCCCATCACAGCATCCATCACCACTTTACTTTCAGCAGTTGGCACGTCCTTGTAGAAGAAACGGGAGAGATGGACCCTCAGCGCCACATGCCCCAGGGCAGAACACTTCCAGCTGCAGCTGCCCTCCCCTCACAGGCTTACCTTACTCGTGCTAAATGCCCTCAAAACCCAGGCCAGAGTGCGGTCCTCGGAGGTCCTGTGTGACACTGTGACCTCCCGGTGTCCTCCTTGCCGTAGGTCCACACATACTTGCTGAACAGGTTAACACCATGAAGGATAATACCAAGCCCAGACTTTCCCACAAACACTAGGTAGCAGGTCAGTGCCACGGAGCCAGGTCTGACTCCGGACAACCCTCTGTACAAGAGAACAAAACACCGCCCGCTCCTGCGCCTGTCCCACAACTGTTCTTATGTTTGAGCCCATTGTGCCAACCTATCTTGTCGAGGGCCTTCCTCCTATTTTGCTGTCCCTCCACCTTAGCAAGCATGATGTCCTTCTCCAGGGGCTGGTCTCTCCTGACAACATGTTCAAAGTACTGTCCTTGCCTCTAAGGAGCATTCTGGCTGCATTTCTTCCAACACAGACTTGCTCGTTCTGCACATGAGGGGCTTCAAAAGCTCATGGAAAGATATATCTGTTCATTTATTTTTCCATGAACTTTCAGAAGCCCCTGCTGTATTACCTGGGCTACCAGGCGCAGTGGAGTCATTAGTCTTTAGAACAAGTCTATGGGGTTTGTGTACCATGATCTGTGGAAGAACAGGTTCGGGTTCCCCCAAATTATAATTCCCAGAGTGTTAATGAGCTGTCTGGTCCCTAGTCCAGATTCTGGGAGGCAGAATCCTACTCATGGACAAACCTGAAAGGAAGAGCTCCCGCAACCCAGGTCAAGACACAGACTTCACGTGTTCTCCTTCCTTTGGACGCTAACCCCACTGGTCAGGGAGTGTATGCGTGGGGCCACACAGAGGTGTTGCTTGTGAACTGGCTCCTGAAGGAAGCGGGTGGGGAGTGAATTGGGAGAGGAGGAGGATCTCACAAGCGGGAAGAGGCTGAGAGTAGGCTTGGGGGTGCTAATGTCCAAGGGAAGGGGAGGAAAGGGTCATCCTCTCAGCCTTGGCCCTCGGGGACACAAGTATAGGAACTGTGGCTACAAAGGCCAAGGAGGGGAAGTAAGTCAAATCCACCCAAGCTGCCCTTGCCACTTCCAAGTTCAGGATTATGACTTAGAGGCAGCATGGTTTCCAGATACATTCTACTCCTATCGCCCTCCTCTCATCACGTAGAGGAACGCACACTGGGTTCAGAGACCTCGCCCCAATGACAGCATACCCTGATTAACTCTTCTGGGCAGTCGGCCTAGTCTCACTCCTTTGCACCCAGAAAAGCCCCGACACCTGCATCCCCCGGGGCATGAAGAGACTTCCACATGTTTCTCAACTCACTAGAGGTGGGGCAGGATCCTATGGGAAAGCTAAATCCGTGGAAGCCCAGCCTTCCTTCCCCTTCTACCCTCCCCACAAGACCCTGAACCTGGTCCTGGCTGTCCTCACACACAGGATAACAAGCCTTCTGCGTGTGATCCCAATCATGGAGCACCTTCCTCGGGATATGCTCACTGGGTCCACGGGGATAATTACTGAGCTTGTTACAGCAAAGGGCCAAAGTACAAAGACCTTTGTGCCTTTCGTCAAGGAGCTGATAGGCCAGTTCCTCCACTATCAAGACCAAAGGACCAAAAGGTAGCTGAGGCCCAGGAAAAAGTAGGTAAGAGTCCACCAATCTCAGCGCCTAAAAGCATCCACGTGTGAGGGGGAGGGCTGCAATAACGCAGAGGCACACGCTCAACGCCCACGGCTGATGGCAGAGCTGACACCTGCATGGTTAGGGAGCCTAAGTGGTGCCACCCTGGCACAGTAGACCCCTGGGCTCTTTACTACCTGGCTTCCAAAGTATGAGACCAGCAATGAGGCTGGGTTGGCACTCAGCAAAGGGCAGTCTCATCTCAACACCAGCCTTTTGGGCAGCTTGCCTTTAGAAACGGTGGTTCCCCAGCTGCCAAAGGTGGCCCTCAGTGAACTAACAGCACCTCCTGGTATTCATGTTCTTCTTTCCCACAGTGAATCTGGGCCTGACACTTGCTTCAGCTAACAGAATGCAATGGAAGTGACACTCAGCCATCTCTGGGCTTAAGTCTTAAGAAGCCCCAGCAGCTTCTACCTTGAGGCTTTCGAGAGTCAACAGTTACCAGAGAAGACTGGCTACCCTGCTAGCAAGGCGTGTGGAGTGGTCGCATGGAGTGGGAGGGGCTCTGAGACAACAAGGAAGGAAACGGAGGTCCCAGGCATGTGACCCCAGTGGAATCATTCTTGCCAACCCCCAATCATTCCAGTCCTGGCTGCGGTGGCTCAATGTGAGCAGAGAACCAATCTCCAGCATTCCAATCTCAGTAGACTTCATCTTCTGATGAAAAAGCAGAAGTCATCCCCACAGTACCCTGTTGTGAGAAATACTGTTTGTATCTTAAGCCAGAACTTTGGGGTGGTTTGTTATAAACATCAGGAACAGAAATAACGACATACATGTGTCATCAGACACAATTTTTAAAGATTCTATAAAGCTTCTAAGTTAGGCAAAAAACTGGGGAAAGGGTGGTATAGGAAGTACCCAGACTAGAAATCAATAGTGCCGATTGATTCTGTACCCAGCTTTGCTCCTGGCTCACCAGATAACCTTAGGCAAGAATCCCTCAGTAGTCACCCTGTCCCAACATGTCCATGATGGTAAATTTTGTGTCAGCTTGGCTAGCCATGGTTCCCAGTGGTTTTGCCAGACTAGTTTAGTTGCTGTTCCATGATGTAA
Organism: Tenrec ecaudatus; assembly: GCF_050624435.1. Lineage (NCBI taxonomy): Eukaryota > Metazoa > Chordata > Mammalia > Afrosoricida > Tenrecidae > Tenrec > Tenrec ecaudatus. The sequence continues at coordinate 34,829,774 of NC_134543.1, forward strand.
TCGAGTCCAGGAGGCCTGATGAAGTATCCAGCTGCTAAGCTGTTTGAACCCAGCAGGCATTCTGTGGGGAAAGATGGAGCAGTCTGCTTCCAGAAAGGTTACAGCCTGGGAAACTGGCGTGGCAGCTTTTTCTACTTGTCTTGGAGGGCTGCTCTGAGCAAAAGTGACTTGCCGGCAGTGGGTACAGGGATGTCATCACCCTGTGGTATAAAGGGCCGTTCCTGAGAGTGTGGGCTGCCTTCAGACTGACGCTTAGACACCAGGCAGGATTCGCGCTCTCTCGACTGCATGCACTCTCCAACCCACAGATCTGAGGGCATAAATCTGTGCAAGTCTCCAACAGCTGCCTGACCTACCGATTTCTGACTTGCTAGTCCCCACACCGAATCTCTTAAAATCAATCATCAATTTCTTTCTGTCGCTCGCTATGTGGAGTGATCCAGGGGGACTACAAAAGCAGATACCTATACTTTAACTTGGATTATGGGCTATAGTTAAAAAGTTTTTACTTGGGGGGGAGGGGAGAGGCGGATTAATTTTTTTTTCTAAAAAGAGGCAGACAGTAAGCCAAATGAGTTTGAAAACCACTGCTCTGGAGAATCCTAAGACAGTGCCCATTCAGCTCTATCTGTTTGGTAACTGGGACACCATAAGATCCTACTTGGCTACCAATCTTGGGCATAACCTTATAAAAAGCCACCAACGTTTGAATGCTCTGTCTGGAAAATGGGGGAAATGACCATTGGCCATATTCTGAGGACAACACAAGGGAAGAAAGTCCTTCTAAAGGTTACTTTACCCATCCTTCTTTTCAAGACAATGATTGGCCAAAATGTTGCCCATGGTGACGGAAATTTGGGTCTGCCCATCCTTGACATAAGCCCTAAACATGTGAGCTCAGAGAATTGCCAGCTCCTTTAACAGGTCAAGAGAGGCTAAAGGAAGAGCAGGAGAAAAAGAAAAGAAAGAAATGTGTCTGCAGGCCCCAGCAGCATCTTGGCAGAGCCTCTCTGGCTTCTCAATCTGGCTTTGTGTGTAATCAGGCTGACACCTGCGCCAGGACACCCTGGGAAGCTGCTATGTCCAGCCCCCACCGCAGGCCTAACAGTGCTTAGTAAACACAGAGGCAGCACTTCATGGCCCCTCAGTGCCATGTTCCCAACATCTCCTCTGCCTCCCACCATCGCCAGAGTCAACAGGGCTAAACTCCGTCAGAACTCAAGCCAGAAACAATAAATACACAGGCCCGCCCCTCCCGAGAGACGTGTGTCCACTACACGTGAAGAGCTCACAGCCGCTGTCACTCATTCTCTGAATAACAACGCCGACAGCAGAAGTGCTTTGTAACCCTGCTTGGGCTGGACCATAATTTCCTGAACCACATTTTCCCCTCTGGGTTGAAACGCTTAAAATACTTTAGTTAGTTTAAATTGGGTGGTGTGTAAATAGGACGGGACGGGAAGAAGAAGAGACAAAAAGAAAGACCAAGTCTCTGCAGAGAGAAATCTTGCAGACAATCTGTTCATCGTCCCTGCACTACTTCTCAGAATTTTGAAAGATTAAATCATTGTACTTTACGAGATGGGGCCACCAGCCAATCTAACAGGTCGAAGAAGTTAAACAAGCCCTCTGTCTCTAGATAAAAAGGCCCTACAAAGAAGAAAGGTTGTCAGGTGTAGCGAGGGGGAAGCAAAAGGGCTCCCAAGTAGCAGGGGATACATGATTTTCTATTTTTTAATACTAATGTTGTATTCTCCCAAATGTTTTAAAATACAAGCCTTCAGGCACATCACTGTGCTGACAAAATGAGGTATGTCTTTTCAAACTTAACACGTAAGGCTTACAACTGGCTCCTAAAGTCCTAACCAGTAGCAGCTTGGAGGAAGTCCACGTGAAATGCTCACAGGACCACCGCCCAGCAGAGGCTCAGTATGCGGATTACCTAGCTGACTCTCTGGCACCAACATCTCAAAGAGCTCTCTGCAACTTGTCTTCAGATCCGGGCTGCCCACATGTCCCACCTGAGTAAGGATGGATTTATGAATGCGTGAGGGTCCACTCCTAAGGAGCACAAAGGATCAATCTCATTTATGCAGAATCTAAGAGCTACTGAAGAAACAAAGAGTGCTTTGCAATGTTGGCTCCTTCTGAATGAATTAGCGGTTGTTGCTGGGCGGCTCTGAGCCGGTTCCGACCCCCAGCAAACCCTGTGTACGACGAGCGAGCAAACGCACCTGTAGTGTCAGAAAAGTCACACAGTGCTTGCAACTGGTGCTAGAATCGGGCTCTTTGTAAGCCAGCCACATTCCAAGAGCTCTGCGTATCCATCTAATGTCATCCTGACAACCATCTTATGAGGTGGGTACTATCACCACCCTCATCCTGGGGACAGACCAACAGCAAGACCCGGTTACCTGTCCAAGGTAGCACCAGGAGCATGTTAGAGCCTGTGCCTGTGACCACACCACTTCACCTCACTACTACCCATAAGGGGAGAGGTCTTGGGACAGGGCAACAGCTGCAATAGGGACAGCGGTGGCTTGGTAAGTATTTAAGGTGTCTCTGACTTGATTCCTCCACCTAACAAGAGACAAGTATTTAAAGAAATTGAAGGAATAATCCTTGAGAAAGGAGGAAAAGGTTATAACCTTACTGGAGTGTCCATGAGTCTTCAGAGTTTGTATCTGGGCCTGGTTTAAGGTGAGGGCAGGTGAACAGGACTGAGGAGAAGTCAGCAGCAGGGAACACCTCATTCACCATGCACCCTAGGAAGGGGCTGTCTCTAAAGACTGCTGTCCCTCCAAGCATGTAGTCATGAGGAAGGCCAAGGTTACTCCTAGCCTGGCCCAAGTCCCGGCAACCAGCCATACCAGCACAAAAGCCAGCTGGAATGTGAGGGCTGCCATACCTGCAGCTCTCTCCTGCTCCCGAGCCGTGCTGAGGTGATGAAGAGTAGCCCTTTTGGAAACCTACCTAAAATGATGAAAGGCTCCGAGTCCTAGCATCCCACAACACAGATTAAAAAGGGTAACTCCCAAGCTGGACCGTTAGTGAAGGGTGGTGGGGAGTCCTCAATCGGCACATGGAACCAGTGTCTAATGAGGATTTTCGTCTAGTGAGGACAAAATGAGGTGTGTAGTTTAGAGATGTCCTGTGCTCTTGAGTTTCAAAGTTTCAGTGCCAAGGTGGTACCATTTATTTGCAGCGTACTAAAACCTGGCACAATAATTAATCTGCAGAGAGCAATTTCTCAATGTCATTTCATGATGCCAGGGCTCAGCAAGGCCTCTAATGACCCACTGAACCTCCCACCACAGTCCCCAGGGCTTTTTATAGACACAGGTAATTACACCGTGGAGAGATGGCATGGCTTTCGTCAGCAGGGCGTGCAGCTGACAGGAAGATGCTCTGCGGATGTTTGGGGAACTACATCCTCTTAAACAATTCGTTATGGTCCCTATTGTTTCCTACCAAGAACAGAATCTTCTTGGCAAGACCTTGTGCCTAAAATGGGTCTCAGACAACCAGGGTCCAATGTTGCTGAGAATAGAAACAGCACCAGCGGGACGGACTGACACACAGTAGCCTGGAGATGACCCCTGCAGCCCTTCTTTATTCCTACGGGAGAGGACATGGGCAGGTCTTCCTTACGTGGTCGGCAAGACCTACTGAAGGCTGCTCTGAGAGCTCCAGCAAGCAGGGCGCAAGAAGCCAGTCTCAGAGACGCCTGCCATTCAGCAAGGACGGCGAGCCCCAGGGACAGGCCAGGTACAAATCTCAGCCAGTTTCCCCATCGATAGCAGGTGTTCTCTGCGTCAGCTTCCCATTTGTAAAATGGTGATGACCACCCAAGCCCCTGGGTGTTCTGAGAGCTTTAAATGGATGAGACCACAAAGCCTGACATACATACAAGCAAGGTGCTCTCTAGGCTCAGTGTCCCACCTGCTTGGTCTCATCAACACTATAGACGTTATCTCCGACTCCAGGTCCCCTCACAGATGGGAACACGAATGAGGCCACCTGCCAAGATCTGTCTGCCAAACCGTGCCGAGGGCCAAAGCCATGTCAGCTCCCGGAGAACCTGGTTCTCCACACTGTCGGTCCACGCAAGGACAGCAAACTACCAGACTTTCCCACAGTGCCGCAGAGAGATGGAGAGGACCATTTCTCGTGCTAGTTTAAGATCACTGCAGGTGCTTGTGTCGTACTTCATGTGACAACGTTTTCAGGAAGAAAAAACTCAAAACTACTGAATTTTTTCAGTAAATATTCTCTAGAGAAAAAGCAGGGTGGGTGTGAATGAGAACTTCAAGCTTTATGTGAGTCAGCAAACTAGAAGGGCTACAACCACTGAATTATGCACACAAGAGCTTTCTGGAAGCCAGGGAACCTTCCTGAAGTAGCCAATTTTTCCTCAACTAGTCAAAAATGGCCCCTCCTCCCATCCCTGATGCCCAACCCAAGCAGTGACTCCACACCATCAGGGTTGTTTTGTAAGGGCCTTGGAGTCTCCTGCCCAACATGATTCAACCGCAGGTCACACACCGCCTCGGCTGTGGCGGTTGTTGTTGTTTGGGAGTTACTTAGCACGTTTTATGCACCAAGTGCCTTCCAATCATTTTTATTAGTCTACACAGTAACAAGGGCCTTAACATTCCTAACGATGGCTCTTTCTCTTTTACAGCAAACATAAAGAGGCCAACTGATTTGCCCAAGGTCAGACAACAGGTGAAGAGAAGGGCTGGGACACCCAGAGGAGGCTGAACAGACAGGACCCCCATTCTCTGGAGCCCAAGAAGAAAGGCCAGCTGGGTGGCACAGGCGTTGATGTTATTTTTAACTGCCTGCACTGGCTGGTCTTCCTGCCACAGAGCGTGACTGTGTCAAGAATAAGCATGCCGCCTGTTGCCACCCGGGACCACAAGGGAAGTTTTTCAAGAACTCTCCCCCTCTCTACTGAAGGACTGACCCGGGGAGAGCGGGACCCTGTGGCCCTCTAAATCATCTTCTCCGGTTTCTCCCCTAGCTTCAGAGAAACTGTACATAGAGCTAAACTCCAAACATGACCTAACTACGCCTAGAACTCTCCCAAACCCCTTCATATATGTGATTCTTTTCCTCTAAGCCTGAGCTCTCCGGGCCAAGGCAAGGAAGTGGCTATGAGAACGATGAGGCTGAACCCCCTTCGCTGCCCGAGGGTGCCCATTCTCAGAGTCGCGGAGGAGCCTGAGCACACGGGCAAAGTCAGTGTCTGGCACCCACTGAGTAGCAGGGCTGAGCAGTTTACCAGGTGCCTCACTGTAAAATCGGGCAATGCCTGCCGAATGGGTGTTCCAGGAGCAGGCAGGAAAAGAGGGTCCTTCTTCTGAACTGAAGTGCCTTTCTTTGGCGTCGGCACATCTGAGTCTTAGTTTCTTGGCAGGTAGGGCCATACAGGTGTGCTCTGCTCTGGGTTACAGGCCAAGAAGCCAGCCCGCCCTCTCCCAGGAGCAGCTGCAGAGAGAGGGACAGCACTGGCAGCGACTTGGTGGGCTGGGTCCAAGTGATGGTGAAACCCTTTCCCTGCCAGCCCCCAGGTTTTTATGGGGAGTAGAAGGGCCTGAGAGGAGGGGGGACGTCTTCCCTACAGATGGAGGAGGGGAAAGAAACCAACAAGGCCAACTTTCTCATCCTGGTCTGAGGCTACACTGTAAACCGACATACATTTTTCCACACTGGAGAATAATAATCCCTTTATCCCGCCAGTCTGGAACCATCGGTCCCTGATAATTGATTTCAGACATTGAGCGGAAAGTCAGGAAGGTGTGGAGAGTTGGAAAATGGGGATGAGGAGAGATAGGAGGAGCTGATGTAAAGAAGAGACTGAGAGGGGTGGGGTGGAGAATCACTTAACAGCTAAAAAAAGGCAGTTTCCTCAGACACTACGGCGAGGCCCTGCCCCCAACACCACTGTGCCACAGGCTAGGCCAGCCTGCCCAAAGAACCCTGCAAGAGGCAGCCAGCAGCAGTCCCCAGACTCGGTGCTGAGCTATGGTCCTGGCTCCACCCCGAGCTGACCCACAGACCCGGACACACACAGCACCTCCTGAGTCCCTCGTGTCTCTGACCAGTCCTTTGTGGTCTCGTGATCTCTGTAGCAACTACGCCTCTCTGTCCTGGGACCACAAAAGCAGCCACAGACAATGCGGAAAAGAATGAGTATTGCCATGCCCTGATAAAACTTTATTGATGGACACTGAAATCTGAATGTCATACAATTTTCATGTGTCACAGAATAGCCTTTTGATTTTTTTAAAATTCATTTTATTGGGGGCTCATACAACTCTTATCACAATCCATCCATCGTGACAAGCACATTTATACATTTGTAACCCTCACCTTTATCAAAACATTTGCTTTCTACTTGAGCCCCTAGTATCAGCTCATTTTTCCCCTTCCTCTTGGCCCCTCCCTCATGAACCCTTGATAATTTATAAGTTATTATTATTTTGTCATGTCTTATACTGTCCAACATCTCCCTTCACCCACTTTTCTGCTGTCTGTCCCCCAGGGAGGGGGTTATATGTAGATCCTTGTGATTGGTTCCCCCTTTCTAACCTACCTTCCTTCCACCCTTCAGGTATCACCACTCTCACCACTGGTCCTGAAGGGATTATCTGTGCTGGATTCCCTGTGTTTCCAGTTCCTATCTGTACCACTGTCCATCCTCTGGTCCCTTTGATTTTTTAAAAAAGTTTTAAATGTGAAAAAAAATATTCCTAACTTGGAGGTCATGCAAAAGTAGATGGCAAAGCAAAAAGGAATAAAGCAGATAGCTTTAGCTTGCCAGCCTCTGCTCCAGAGCAGTGAAGCGAAGTCAGGACCAAGCCCTGTGCTCTGTGGTACCCCTTCTGGAAGCTCCTGGCTACCTTTGGAATGTCCCTATGACTGTCAGCACTGAGTGGTTTTGTCACACACTGGAACCTCACAGTCACCCTGCCCATATGGTGGGGTCCCAACCATCAGTGGCCCCCTGGGTCCTAGCAGGAGGTCCTCATGGCCAAGGTCTTAGGCTTGTGGAAAAGGTTTGTCAAGGGGTCAGAAAGCTTTGACAGGAAACAAAACAGAAACTGTTTCCCCAACAAGTCAAAGCAAACAGAAGAGGAAGTGAAACTACATTACTGTCTGTGCTGGATCAGTGGTTGGTGGGAGCTGATGGAAAAGGAATCAAAGAGGCAACACGGAGCCACAGGGACTGGACAAGCTACACAGTAACCCCAACACCCCCCAGGCCCTCTCCAGGGAACACAATAAACCCCCAACACCCCCCAGGTCCCTCTCCACGGAACACTGCTCCAGAGGAGCTTCCACAGACACACTGCTAATGAAGCAGGGCCACCCAGTCCCCAAAAGGTCGAGTATAAAGACACTGCTTGAAAAGCTGTTGATACAGCCCCCAATAAAATGATTTTTTTAAAAGACATTACCTGAGTGTCTTTACAAAAGTGACCTCAGAGCCTGAGATCAGCCATTCACTTGACAGAGAAACGGAGCCTCAGAGAGGTTAGTGACTTAACTAACATCAAAGTTTACCATGTTAGTGACCAGATCCTGCTTTCACGACATTATAATAATTCAACTATGCACGCATTCTGAGAAAAACCACAGACCTGTGGGAGGGGGATTCATTACTGTTGATTGTTACACTATTCAATCTTCGTAACCACCCTCATTTGGTTGCCTTGCCCGCCAGTCACTTGACCCCGTCACAGCACAGGAGTCCTCCCGTCCCTGCACGTCCCACACAGACCCCGGAGGCCTCAAGCAGCAACTGTCTGGCCTTTGGGAGACACGCGAAAGAGGTCTTTTCCTTCCGGTACACGGAGGCAGTGGAGGGAGACTCACCTGAGGCAAATCCGTCTCCAAGCAGGGTGCTAAGGATCACCAGTGGGAGGAAGACTGCAGGCCCCGCAGAGGCGGCGGCCCACGTGGACGTGCTCTTGGGTGCTATCCTGCCATGGCACATCTTTCATCCGTCCCAGTGGTTTTAAAGGGAAAACTTGAAAGCCAGAGGTGAAAATCCTGAAGTCAGTCCAAGCTAGATACACCTGTAAAAACAAAACAAGGCTGTAAGTACATGAAAACATAGGCCGGGCACAAGAGGCAGGCACTGAGGAAGCTGTGGTCACATATAATGTGCAAAGACGTCTAGCACTTAAGTCTGTGCTGCCAGAGAAGGGACAAGCACCTACAGAAGCGGCTTTTCAACTCCTCTGGGGGGAAAGCCAGGGCCTGGCGTACACAAGCGTCCCGGAGCCAGAGCCTTGCAGCAGGACCTGGGGACGGGCTCCTCAACCCTGGAGTCCTGCAGGCTGCCCCGGCCTTCAGACACCGTCCCAGTTCTGCCCTAGCGCCTGCGAGGCTCCAGCAGAGGAGGAGGCAGGCAGCTGATGACACGGACGGAGCTGCTCCAGCCCTGAGTCAGGCTTTGCCTCTGCCACTTGGATTCGGAGCAAGTTCAACTAACTGAAAGGGGGAAAAAAAAATACACAGAACACGTGTCTTAAAGGGAGAAACACACCGCCTCTCGAAGGAATGCAGCAGCCAGGGCCTGGCCCTGCTCAGCCAGCAATGCCACCAGCAGCTGGAGGCGCCCACAGGACCTGAGTCCTCTGCCGGCCTCTGTGACAAGTCTCAAAGATGGACTCATTTGTCCCACTCACCCCACCCACCTGGAACCCGAGGACCGGTTGTGGTGCTTTCTTAGCCCCATCACCCCCTCTAGGCCAGACACAGGCTTATGGAGAAGCTGAAACTTCAGAGGGCTTTACCTTCTCTCCTACGGGACTCCAGGAAGCGGCTGTGTTGATACATTACACTGTGGGTCAATTAAATTTTATTCTCATTTCATTTGCCAGTTACTCATCCTAGTGTATGACAGGCAGTCTTCATAATAAGATTGTATTTCCTTTTCTTTTTAACTCCACCCCCATTCCCTTCCCATTAATACAACTTTGTATATGTAGATAAGGGAACATGCCATCTACAACCTTAATAAAATATGCCCAAGAGACCTTGCCAAGGATATCAGCCAGAAGTCCTATTAATCCCTGTCTAAAGCCTCAGAGCTCCAGCCTGTTTCCCTCCCCCGGAAGGCTACCGCACCCAGCCACATGGGTGCCTCCCACAGAAGACGGGCAGCTGAGGACCTCGACGGGCATCCACCAGGCGGGAGACGAGGGCTGGCCACTGGCCTCCCTGCAGGCCCTCATCACTGTGACTGTACAGTCTCCTTCCTGTTCCAGTCTTCCCCAGGCTTCTAGCAGGAGCCTTGCAGGCTGCAGGGCAGGGAGGAGTGTTCCGCAGGTTCAGGGTAGGGTCTGTGAGGGACCCCAAGGCGCGTACAAAACCGCACGGTAGAAACATGTGTCCATTTGTGGTGCTTAAGAACGACAGACTTGGTGAAGAAAGCAGATGGTGCCCAGCTATCAAAAGATATAGCATCTGAAGTCCTAAAGACTTGAAGGTAAACAAGCAGCCATCTAGCTCAGAAGCAACAAAGCCCACATGGAAGAAGCACACCAGCCTGTGCGATCACGAGGTGTCAGGGATGAGGTGTCAAAGGGATCAGGCATCAAAGAACAAAAAAATCATATCATTGTGAATGAGGGGGAGCTTGGAGTGGAGACCCAAAGCCCATCTGTAGGCAATTGGACATCCCCTTATGGAAGGGTTGCGGGAAGGATAGCAGCAATGAAACATACAACTTCCCTCTAGTTCCTAAATGCTTCCTCCAACCCCACTATCATGATCCCAATTCTACCTTACAAATCTGGCTAGACCAGAGGATATATACTGGCTAGACCAGAGGATATACAAATAGGAATTGGAAACACAGGGAATCCAGGGCGGATGATCCCTTCAGGACCAGTGGTGAGAGTGGCGATACTGGGAAGGTGGATGGAAGGTGGGCTGGAAAGGGGGAACCGATTACAAGGATCTACATATAACCTCCTCCCTGAGGGATGGACAACAGAAAAGTGGGTGAAGGGAGACGTTGGACAGTGTAAGATATGACAAAATAATAATTTTCAAGGGTTCATGAGGGAGGGGGGAGCGGGGACGCAGGGAGAAAAATGAGGAACTGAAGTCAGGGGCTTAAGTGGAGAGCAAATGTTATGAGAATGAAGGCAATGAATGTATAAATGTGCTTTACAAAATTGATGTATGTATGGATTATGATAAGAATTGTATGAGTCCCTAATAAAATGATTTTTTTTTAAATACAACAGATTCAGAAATGCCAGGATTCGGATCTGTTTCCTTCATTCTCTACCTTCCTTTATCTTGTAACCAAGGTAGATAAACTCCCTCAGCCTCGGTTTCCTCACCTATCAAATAAGGATAGAAACCAATGGAAGTGCAGGCCCCATGGCCGGAAGCCTGTGGCCCTGAACGGAAGCCTGTGGCGCTGGGTCTTGTTCCTAGGAAAGACCCGGCACGCGTGGGATGCTGGTGCTCTCTTAAGTATTACTAATGCCAGAGCTATCAGGAACCTCAGGATGTCAAGCCCTATGTCCTCTTGTGACAGATGCCAAAACCAAGGTCCAACGAGGATAAAGACTGTGCCCACAGCCACTGGCTGGTTAGTAACAGGGTTGGCAGCAGGCCCTCTGGTGCTGTCATTTTAGATGACTGGCATCATCCCCTCCAGGCACCATCCAGTAGATGATGAGGCGCAAGCCTGTTTGCGCCACGCCATGGCACGTGCACAATGAATACTTAAGCAGTGAGTGGCTGTAGAGTGACCAGGGCGGTAGTTAGGGAGGAGCTGCAAGTTCTGCAGGATGTACAGGAGAAAAAGAAGGAAGAGGAGCCAAGACAAGTTGATCAGTGCAGTGGGAGTACAGGAGGCCACAGCAGCTGCCACAGGGAGGCTATAGGAGGGGCAGGGGAGGAGACCCAGGTGGGCCATGCAAGGACAACAGACAAGGACGCTGCTGCTGCCGGTTGCCTCCCATTCCATTTTAGCACACAGTTGCCCCATGAGACAGTAAACTGTTCCATCGGGTTCTCCGGGCTATGGGTTTTGTTGTTGTTGTTTTAAGCTATGATCTTTATGGGAGCAGACTGCCAGGGCTTTCTTCCATGGAGGAGGTGCTGGGTAAATTTGAACCGTCAACCTCTGAGTCTACAGCTGAGCACTTAAACCTGTGCCACTAGGGTTCCCTAGGAGGAAGTCACATAACCAAATACATTTGGGAAAATCACATCCATGGTGTTTTAGAGGATTCATATGTGGGCAGGGGTTAGGTGAGCTGTGTTGATCACGTGGTAAAGAACCCTAAATTCACTATTTTGTAATCAATGGAGAGATTTTTGGAGAGCAATATGGTCATCTGTTCAAGAAAAGCATAGAAATGCCTGAGACTCAGCCTCCTCGCCTGCAAAATTGCATAGTAACCATCTTTTCTTCATAGGGCAGCATACGGGTCAGAACCAAAGCGCCTGGCCCCGTGCTGGGCACCTAGGATGGCTTCAGGAACCATGGGCTTGCTGCTACTGCATTCTGGGTAATGGCAAATATTGGAGCTATATTGCTCACCAAAGGAGGAATAGTTAAATAAGTCAGAGTAAATCTATACAATAGAATACCATGCCATGGCTTGAAAGAAGGCAGTTCAATGACTTGCAAAATTATTAAGTGTAGAAAACTATTTGTTCCTGGATGCTTCCTCCCCACAACTACCATGATCCGAATTCTACCTTGCAGGACTGGATAGGGCAGAGGTTGTACACTGGTGCATATGGGGGCTGGAGGCACAGGGAATCCAGGGTGGATGATACCTTCAGGACCAAGGGTGTGAGGGGCGATGCTGGGAGAGTGGAGGGTGAGTGGGTTGGAAAGGGGGAACTGATTACAAGGATCCACATGTGACCTCCTCCCTGGGAGATGGACCGCAGAGAAGGTGGGGAAGGGAGCCTCCGGATACGGCAAGATATGACAAAGTAACAATGTATAAATTACCAAGGGCACATGAGGGGGGGGGGGAGTGGGAGAAAAAAAGAGGACCTGATGCAAAGGGCTTAAGTGGAGAGTGAATGCTTTGAGAATGATTGGGGCAGGGAATGTGCGGATGTGCTTTATACAATTGATGTATGTATATGAATGGATTGTGATAAGAGTTGTATGAGCCCCTAATAAAATGTTTTTAAAAAAACTATTTGTATGTTTTTATCAAAAATCACACACACACATACACACCCCACCTGTATAGATGAAAATCCCTGGATTTTTAGCCCAAGAAGTTGCTAAGGAGCAATTGCATTCAGGGAGATCTAAGGATTGCCTCAGGAGGGAAACTTGAAGTGCATACCAGAGGGCCTCCTTATTCCACCATCTTTCAATTCCATTTCAAAGCCCCCTCAAAAGTTTTCTCTTAATCTCTTGAGTTTTGAGCATTTTAAAAAGTATGCGCTACCAAGTCCAACAGATGCAAATATAAAACTAAATTAATACAGTAAAACCTTCCTACCGACTGCCTGGGCCCTCCGTCAGGGAATCCGTTTACCTTAGTTAACATAAACCTCAAGAAGCCCGCTGCCTGCCCTGCCAGGGAGCTGCTCACTTTTAAAGGTCAACAGGACTATCATTTCCTTGGAAAGGTCTTTCTGGACATTTTACATTGCCCCCACCCCAACCCCTGCAGAACTGGCCTCCTTCTTGCCCACCCCCACCCCCACCCCCCAAGTGCCTTGAGCACTCTGCTATTACTGTACCTATAACAGGCAATTACATCTGTTTGTTTATCTGTCTCTCACTACTTACTGGGCAAGAGTCCCTTGAAGGCAGGGACTGGATGACTCCACTTGGAACCTTCAGCATCCAGTGAGGCCTGCCCCTCCTCCCCCGCAACCAAGCTCATGAATACAGTGGGGGAGGAGCCAGGATGGGCTTGGGGAGGGCAGGGTGTGCACAGAGGATCTTCAGGTTGTTTCATGAAATAGTTCCCTCCTTACTACTTACGCCAAAGGACCAATTGCATCATGAAGCTTAAGGCCTGACCAAGTGAAAAAACCTAAGAGGTGAGGGAGATGGGGTTTTACAAAGAAGCAGATGAAGGGGGGCAGCCACCACAGTGTTTACACTCAAGGCTTGCTGGGTGGAGGATTACTGCTTCAGAGAGCATAGGGCGGAGAGCTCACCTGACAAGCCCAGAGTATTATCCGGAATGGAGACCCCAGCTACTGTGGCGGAAGCTCACACTGTCAAGCTAATCATTTAGGAGACGATATGCTTTGAACACAATTTTTTAAAGGTGTCCTTGAAAAGGCTTCAGAACAAAATAAAAATAGGTATGATTCATTACCCTAGAGAAACACAGAGCGGAAGACTGAAGAATAACATTTTTAAAGGTAACTTTCATTTCAGTGTTCCTTTGGTATGTTAGTGTCCACGTCTTCTCCTTTAAAACATGCCGAGAAAAGAGAAACTTCAAACTAACCTCATTGCAAAGCCAATGCCCACCACCGCCCTCAAGCCAAGGCTTTGACTCAGTGAAGTCCGTTGAGCTTCTCTCTTGCTCAGTTTCCTCACCAGTAAAATGGGGGACGGGGGTGTTGCTTGTTCCGACTGGCTCATGAGGCTCTAGTGAGCCTCAAAAGGAACAAAATATGAGAAAACAAATGTGCTACAAAGTGGAAAGACCTGACATTCCACAAGGAACGTCCCCAGAAGAGGAAAAGGAGAGGGTCTGGGCCTACCAACCAGCTGGCCAGTCAGGAGGCTCTTGGGGTTCTTCTTTCACAGCTGAGAAAAAGCTCTGAGGTCGCTCTCATCTACAGAATTCTCCAGAGCCCCCCAGCTTTCCTTGGGGTAATGTCTCCTTCCTTCCAGCTTCCCCTCCAAAACATGGAATTGGGAATCAAGGAAAAGTTGTCTATTGGGACTGGTACGACTACTCCAATATCAGGTGGTAGCAAAAGTCCCCATGAACGGGGCTTTCAACCCCTCAAGGGTAGGCTCAGGCTGCCGAGGGACTGTGCTCTGTGGATGTGATGTCATGGACCCACATTTCCTGTCCAGGAAGAAGCTCCAAGGAGCAGTTCATTGCATTTGCACCAGGCTCTGACTTGAGCGAAGTCACCTGTCTTAGCTCACTAAATGTTTCCTCACCTGTAAAAGGGGTGTCACCTGCTCTGCCTACCTCACTAGGTTCTGGTGAGTCTCTAAAGGCATGAAATATTCAAAGCCTTTTGGTGGTAGGACAGCCTTCAACATAAACCCAGAGCCCAAATGGTGTGCTTGTTCATTGCTGCCATAGACGCTTCCAGGTTAACCCAAGAGCCTACCAAGGTGAGTGGTGCCCTGGAAGCCACATCCAAAAATTGTTCACGGCCTTGGCAAGTGCAGCAGAGGAAGGGTCCCCAAGGCTGCCTCCAGGTCACCTCAGCCCATACCTGGCTGCCTTAAAAGCTACAATCTGCTCAAGGCTCAGGAGAATCCCACTCATGGATCCTTCCTCTGCTGAGGCCAAAAGGCCCTGACTTGGCCAGGTGTGGCTTTGTCTACATCTCTGTGAAGTCAGCCTCAAATTCCTAAACCACGGCCCATCTGTCCATTGACTGGGAGAGGAAATTGGGTAGGTAAAACCAACATAAATCCCTTTCTTGCCTCCAGAAAAGGGGGGTTGGGAGGCAAGGGTGAGAATGTAGAATAGAGTTTATTCTTCCCATTCAACATCTTAGCCATGAGGCTGGCTGCCACACAACAGGGGAGGACAAAGAACAGAATTTAACCAACTGATTACATTTCAGGGTGTGATGATAAGAAGGCCCAGCACTTTGAAGTCCAAAGCTCCCCAGGGCATTATGATAAGAGAAGTAACTAGCACAGCCAAAGCGCCCCAAACTAAAACACAACCCACTGTCACTGAGTCATTCCAATTCATTAAGGGCCCGTCTCCATTGGGTTTCTGAGGCTTGTAAATCTTTACAGGGGAGCAGTCAGCCCTGGGAACAGCAGGCCAGCGTTTCCATGAAGCACCACCAATGCCATCTCCTGACGTCTCTTCCCACCCACTGCTCTCACCCACTCTAACATGGCCACAAGACAGCATTCTCAGAGGCATCTGAATAGTGAATGTACCCCAATGTGGCCCAGTCCCCCAGAAAAGACTAAATTACCAGGGGGCTTCAAAAAAGTTCATGGAAAAGTGGAATTCAAAGGTAAAGAAATTTCTCGCAAACTTTTTTGAGCTTCTGGGTGCCTTCAGTTTCAGATTTCCGCTTATAGATCAACACTGACTTCTGTACCCCATTCTCGCCCCGCTTCCTGTCTCTGACGTCTGAGTGCTTCAATCGCCACAGAGTCTCCTACTGGACCTCGAGACTCTGAGGGGCCAGACTGCTACCCATTTCTCTATCATCTCTAGCCCCCACCCTTCAAGCCACCAAGGTCACAAAGAAACCAACTCCCTGTCGTCAACTTGATCCTGACTGCATAGAGACCCTTCTAGGGCAGCCGAAGCCTCTATGGGCTCCAGGGCAGTCCCTCTTTAAGGAGCTGCTGACAGCCTCCTCCTTCTCCCTCCAAGTGGCTGGCGGTTGCAAACTGCTGGCCCCAAGACTCGCAGCCCAACATATCACTCACCGTTGCCCTTACGTTACAACGTCACACATCCTTCAAGTCACAGAGGAACCCTAGGTTTGCTCTCCTGCCACCTAAGTCACTCTAGGATGTTAGAAGGATTTTTTTATACTATTATTCTTGCTTTGATAATCCTGGAGAAAAGTGTTCTTGTTTGTTCCCAAGAATTGCTCACCACACCATCTTAGTGGCACAACGCCCCCGCCCCCAACTTTATCCCTTGTCTTAGAGCATTTTATCGCTGCTACAAGTGGAAAACAAGTGGGTGGCTTAACTAAACAGAAATCAACTTTCCCATGGAGGCGGCTAAAGTCTGGGTCCAGGGTGCTAGTTCTGTGTGTGTTCCTGAGTTTCTTCGTGAGCTTCGCTGTGGCCTGGCATCTATCTTCTCCCCTGTGTTTCTTTATCTCTGTGAAGAATCCACTTTCTTATCTCCAAATTGACTCACTAACTCTCTTCCCAAATGGGACTGCATCCTCGGATATAGGACTTAAGATTCCAATACATATTTTGGAGGGACACAATGGGACTCACTACACTGTACTTCACACAGCACAACACTAGCCAACTCCCTACCCCGTCCCTTAAGTCTCCAACATCTCGCTGCTAGTCCCAGCTCTGTGGTGCCTGGGCCTCAGGCAGGCAGTCCATTACTCGCCCTGACCCCAGGGCTGGGTCTGACCGATCCCTAAAGGCCCTTTCAATTTTCAAAAATCTGGAATGTCTCTAGGGAATAGGCGGGGCTCAGAAGAATTTCCTCTGAAAATGGAAGTCAACAAAAGTTCTAACTAGAAGGAAGAACTGTTCAATGTAGCACCTTTGTCCTGCCTGAGCAGTTTTCTTCCTCTGTCCTCCAAGACCGGACCAGCAGGGCTCGCCCCGGCATCACAGCAGGCCCAGGAGACTCCCCTGCCCCATTTAGAGCTTAATCAATCCACCAGCACATTTGTATACGCCATCTGTACAGAGTGTTCCTAAAATGCCTTCCAAAAATAACAAACATCGAACAAACAAAACAAAAAACCCAACCTCCGCACATGCAAGCATTACTGCGGGGCTGTAGGACCAGAAGAGAAAAGGCAAGAGATATGCAAGGGAGCAGGGCCAGCGAGGAGAACACAACAGACTCACACACAGACGGAAGAGACAGAGAGATGGACAGAGGCACCGGGCTGCGAGGTGCTGTGGAATTTCAGGAAGCCCCGTGAGTCTACACTTCACTAATGACTTACGAGCTAACCTAGCTCCGGCCACTTCCCCTGACCTCACGGTCCTCCGTTTCCTCATCAGTAAATGAAACAATCCCACTGGATGGGGAGCGGCTAGAGCTGTGGGTAGATTCTGGTAAGACTAGGGGTGAAGGTCAGGTGGCTTTCCATTGCCATTTGCAAGCTGGACAACTGCCTCCACTTCACTGGTTTGCTGGGAGGTGGGAATGAGGGTGATGTGAAGGACCTAGGATGCCCCAAAGGGAGGGGCACTTACAACTGCGACAGTGCCTTCCTGAGCAGCTGGGGGGGGGGGCTCTTGAGGGGTTGATTTGTGAAGCTATCTGCTCTGGATGGAAATCCTGTGCAGGGTCGCTCTGAGGTGGAACTCCTCCACGGCAGTGGGTTTGGTTTGGAGGTCCTGTTCTACTCCAGCAGGCTCCCCAGAACACCCTTCCATGGTTGAAGCAACCGGAGACCGAGTTCCAAACACGTCAGTCAACAGATTAAACAAGTGAGCATCAAGACTCTGTTCCATTGAGTTTTTCGAATATTTTCTAAGGGACTGAACAGGTAGGTCATCCTCTCATCCCTCCCCACCCCCCAAATTAAATAATTATGTTTGTGACTATCCTAGAGTTATGACCCCTGTCGAGGGAAACTCAGAACATTAACTAGCCTGACGATGTTGTAGGGAAGGATGGGGCAGAGAGTTTATGCTAAGTCCCCACACACTCGTGACCTTTCAGACAGTTAGGCACCCACAGGTTGTGAGGTGAAGGGCGGTGGCTCAGACCCACAACAGAGCCAGTGACCAACTTCTAAAAATCTCCTTGGAAACCCCATAGAGCAGCTCCATCACGCACACGGGGTCCTCAAGAACTGAGATAAACTCAACAGCGATGGGTTTGGTGTGGTTTTTTGGGTGTTTTTTTTGGGGGGGGGTGTTGTTGTTTTGTTGTTGTTGGTTTTTAAACTGGAAGTGTAAAGAACATAAAGAACCTACCACCAGCAGCTCATTAAAAAGGTGGTATTACTCCCACTTTACAGATGAATGAAGCCCAAGGGGCCTTCAGCTCCATTCCCACTGAAAGGGATCTAAGGTCTATTTTGGGCCACCTCTTCTGGGAAGACTGCGCATCAGTTCAGCCGACAGGTATTCAAGGCTCTTCTGAACCCCCTTACCATCACTGCCTGGACCACAAATGGACAGAGCCACTCAACAGCTACTATCTCTTGTATGCTGCCTCTACTGCAGGCAGTAAGTTCCTGCAGAGATCACCCACTCAGCTCCCCTCTGCCTCCACAGTGCTGAACAAGTGTCTGCTGACTGGAGAAGAAAAAGGCAAAGTCAAGATGGTCTAATTGTGTAGAACATACCCAAAAAACAGTGAAGCGGCAGCAGCTAAGAAGCAAGAAAGAAAAGGGGTCTACATTTTTGAAGTGTGGGCCAGGAAGGCAGACAGACGCTTGGCGGAGCTATTGTGATTGGTCCCTAGACCCCAGAGATACATCTCATGTGTCACCACATCCCTGGGCTCCATTCCCATCAGAGCCGACAGTGTGCAGGCTTCAAGACCCACTTGGAGAATTCGGTCGGGAAGCGGATTTTTTACATCAGATGGACTGCTTAGGGTTCTGTGAATCCAGAGACTGTACTCCAACTTAGCCAACACTGACCGATTGTCTTCTGGGTGAGTTTTGGCCGTTCACCAAGACTGAATAAAGCAAAGTGCTCACTCTCCGTCTAGATGGGAAGAATTCCATAGGTTTTCATCTTAGTAAGAAAAGTGCTCCCGGAACCCAGAGGAGGGAGACTGGGAAGGCGTTGGAAGAGCAAGCTTTGAGTGATTGAAGACACACACAGACACACACACACACACACACTGAGAGAGGCCTCTGCCCAGCGGCACAGACACAGTGTTAAAGAAAGATACGGAAGTGGAAGGAGCATTCACCTCAAGGTTGGCAGAGAAAAGGAAAACACACTGCCGGCCCGGCTACTCCTTGCTGCTGTGCGGTGACAAGAACTGAACAGCCATCGTCTGTGTCCTCAGTCTAGGGGCACGTTGAGGGTTGGGTTTTGGTTTTCAAAGTGCTCGGTGGCTATGCAGGAAACACCTCCTCCAGGTCAAAAATAGCAAACCCAGAGAGAACTGGCTGCTGCTGCAGCTGTTTACTTTTTTACCATCGTGTGGACTGCTTTCCAAAGATCACCGAGTGGGATGGTATAAACAGGTCTGTGACACTTCCTGGTTCTCAGGCCTTCTGCTGCATTCCCAGTCAGTCTGGGAAGACTGCCTATTTAAAAATAAACTCTAAAACTTCACCCAAAAACCCCAAACTTAAGCCACCCTTCCCTCCTCTTCATTCAATTTCACTGAAATTAAAAGGGATAGACTAAGAAATGAAACAAAAATTATAGAGACAGAAAGACTCCCTGTGTTTGAAAAAAAAAGTGCTGAGTACAAGGTCAGGAGACTTCAATTCTATTCTTCTTCTGCCTCTGACGAGAACACTTGACCTTGAACCGGCAAGTGCGTCACCTCTCTGAACAGCTGTTCAGCACACCCTTAGGCCCAGTGCAGTGCATGGCTCTTCTCTCTCTATCGCACATGCTACCAAACCCTTCTGGGCCTCAGTGTCCTTACCTATGAAATGGTCCTACTACATAGGGATCTTGTAAAACTTCCATGGGAAAATGCACATGAAACACATGTGTGTCACAGGTGCCGGGCGTTTAGGGAGCCCGCAACTGTGGCTATTTACCAACTCATCGCCGTGTTTATCACTGCTCTTGTCACGACTGCCTGGAAACACCTGGTCCGGGCTAGAGGCGCTCTGCTTGAAAAGCTTCTCTGGCTGTTTGAAGTCACTTTCTCCTTTTCTTTTTACCCGGGACTGAAAGGTGAAATTAACCTGCCATCGCATGACCATTACAAACACATCTTTAACCTTCATATAACAAAGAAATCTACCAGTAAGCAAAATGGGGCACATGCCTTCTCTGCAGTTGGAAAGTCTCCCCTATTTCCTGTACTGACTTGCAGCACAGGACACGTTTGCCCACAACACAGGCTCTCCTCCAACGAGAAGGCGGTGTGTCCTTCTAGACCAGCGGTTCTCAACCTGTGGGTCGCGACCCCTTGGGGGGGGGGTCAAACGACCCTTTCACAGGGGTCGCCCGATTCATCACAGTAATAAAATGACAGTGATGAAGTAGCAATGAAAATAATTTTATGGAAAAAAAATTATGGTTGGGGGGTCACCACAACATAAGGAACTGTCTGAAAGGGCGGAGGCATTAGGAAGGTTGAGAACTACTATTCTAGGCCAATGCAACCTGATTTCGCCTATGTCTCCTCTCACTGCGTCAACAACTCCCCCAGCTCCTCAGAGTGGCCAGCAAGCTAGTACAATGGCCATGCCACCCCTCTAAGAATGACTAATCCTTCCATAAGAGCCTTCTCCTTGGAAGTGGTCAAAAATCAAATGCTTTTCCCCAAAAGTTAAAGCATACCAGGGGTGTTCAGCTTTGTAATAATTTCAACAGAATAAACACAGTTGTTGTTTCATTCAGGGCTGTCATGGATCAAACCCTAAATTTGAATCAGATGGAGCCCACATGAGCAATAAAGGGTGCCGTCTAAGCCCCAGGGCGGGGAATAGAAGCTACCATGGGTGATGAAGAATGCAGCAGCGAGGGAAGCAGATTTGGGATGCAGTTGCAACTGGTGACTGAACAACCATATCCTATCTCGGAAATGTCAAGTTAGAGGTGTCTGCAGGATCTGCAGGGAAGTTTAACAAGCACGTAAGAAATGAGCAGGAAACTCTGCAGAGAGGCATGTCGTGGTGGGTGAAACCACGCGGAAGAGATGAGAACACTCAGGAAAGAGTGTTGAGTGAGAGGAGCATCCCGGACAGAACCCTGAGGCAAGCACCAACTGGTAGGTGAGGCAGCACCGTGCTACAAGGAGGAGCCACCTTTGAATCTGGAGAGAAGAGAGAAACTCCAAGGGCTTTGGAGGAACACGTTTCCCATCTCTGTCTGAAGTGACGGAGACCACCATAACGGGAATCATCAGAGACTGGCACAGAGACTCCAAGAGGGGCAGCACCGAGAATACAGCGTCCCTTCTCCTTAGCTGGCTCGAGACTATGGACGTGTGGGGCGGACGGACAGACGGACGGACAGGCTGGCTTCCTGGTTCATAGAGGCTAACTAAGGTCAAGGAGCCACATGGCTGAGAAACAAAGAGCTGGAAAGAGAGGCTTGGCTCCTGGCTGAGGAGACCAATGACCGCTGCATCCGTCCTGTTTGCTGGTCCTGACTTTCCCTAATAAACCCCTTCCTTGTGAGTACTGTCTGAGTTGTGTGTAGCCACTGCAGTGAATTAGTGAACCTAGCACAGAGGCAGAGTGGGCGTGGGTGCAGCAGCTCGTGTCAAAAAAGGTCAAGGATGGACCATGGAATCTCAGTCTCTGTCCCGTCCCCCCACCCCCTCCCATGTCACTGCATGCAGAGGCCCTCAGAATTGACCTTCCCACATGTTGTGGCTGGCAAAAGCTGGGGAGACGCTGGAGATGTTATTAGAACAATACCTGCCTAGCGCGCGCACACACACACAGCCTCTCCATACTCTTACCCACTCCCCAGGGTGGCCAGCTCTATTGTAAGATTCACAAGTGGAAAGAACCAGTCACCCCAGGGGCAGAGCCAGAGAAGTGGCCTTCCCTAGTGATGGTCTGGCTCTCTCAGACCCTAAGGTTTTCTACAAAAACAGTCCCAGTATATGTCACTTACCTCCTTCCAATGCACAGGTCATCGGAACACTTCCCTTTGAGGCTCACGGACCATAATCTTCACCCCCACTGACATCCGAAGGATGTGTCCACATAAGCCGAACATGGTTCCACATGTTTACCCACCTTATGTAAGTGCCAAGAAGTCTCCTAACTTATAAGCAAACCATAATTCTTCCTGTCCTCTTCCTCATCAGTCACCCAAGGTTCTTGTACACTTTCAAGCTTAATATACTGGCAGACTCAAAGCAAAACTGAGAAGCAGAAACTTGCTTACTGTTCCTTCCCCTTTAATTCGTCCAGCCCCCACCTGTACCCTTAACCCTTACTTCAGCCTCTAACTGTACATAGTCCTTCCACAAAGGAGTGCATGCCCAGGTCTAGCCCCAATCATATTTCCAGTTTCTTCCCCGTGGGTCCCTAAACCACCCCACTGAGAACAAAGGAGTCGGATCAAACTGATTCACATGAACTCTCCAAATAAAGACTCCCAAGAATCTCGAATTAGTGAATGTTCAGGCAGGAGTATCAAGTGGAGAACTGCATATCAAGTCTGGGTGACATCCTGAGGTTTGCATCCAATGGCTACCCTGCCTGGGGCCATAAAGACTATATCCTTGGAAACCAGAGGGGGCAGTTTTATTCTGCCTTATAGGGTTGCAATGGGTCAGAAATCAACTAGAAAGGCAGTGGCCTGGAGTAAGCCCTTCACAAATAATAATCATTAAGAACAAACACATATAATAAACCCACACTCTTTGATATCTGTTAAGTCCACCAAATGTGACTTGCAAGTCAAACGGGATGCCCAAGTGTGACAGGACAATGGTCAGGAGGCTATACGCCGAGGGTTCCAAAGGTCTTATGTATACAATTCATTCCAAGGAACCAGCTCACCGCCTCCTGCTTGAAAGGCATTACAATGCAAGTGACAGATCAGACCACGCAGTCTGATTCTGGGCCACTCGATTCTGCTGAACACAATCGGTGCTCTTTAAAGACTGAGGTTCCGGGTTGGGCTGCTAATACCAAGGTTATTAGTTCAAAAATCACCAGCTGCTCCGCAGGAGACAGACCTTTCTACTTCTGTCGTTCATCTCAGACACACCCAGGGGCCGTTTGACCCTGCCCTACAGGGTGGGTACCTATGAGTCAGCATCGACTCTATGGTAGTGAGTATGAAGGTTGAACAAATTAAACGTGTCTAAATAGATCCATTGTCAAGACAAAAATACAAGAGGAAAATAACATCCAAGGTTGGAAACTTATGTCAGGTGATCCAGAGAATGTCCACCTCTGGCCGTGAAAGAATAAGAGCCCTGGTGGCACAGTGGTTACTTCTGAAGCTGCTAAGCACAAGGTCAGCGGTTCGAAAGCACAAGGCTGCTCCCAGGCGAGAAAGACAAGGCTTGCTGTACCTGTAAAGAGGTACAGTCTCAGAAACCCACAGGGGCGTTCTACCCTGTCCTGTTGGGTGGCCATGAGTCAGAATCGACTTGACAGCAGAAAGTATAATTACCCTACTTCCTTAAACAACTAAAAAACTCAAGTCATAAGAAAGAGCGGTTTTAGCCACTGGACAATAGTCAGCACAAGACAGAGACGAGAAAGAAGCACAGTGAGCCTATTTAGTACCCAACCGCACAGGCCAGGGTTTCCAGGCTACAGGGTAAGGTGAGTTCAGCAATCTTGCTGGGTTGCAGAGACAGGGCTGGGAAGTTGAGAATCCGGGGTGACTACAATTTGCCAGGCAAAGTCACTTAGAGAAGGGTGCATCAAAGAGAAAAGGCCCCCAAGAGCAGCTGCTGGAGTCCCTGGAGTTTGGGGATGAGTAATGATCCACGAAAAGTCAGGGAACCATCCGGGCTGAGAAAAGAACCACAGGAAAGAAATGGGACGCCCCCAGTGCTCACACAGAACCAGAAATAGCTCATGTTTCCACCAGCCAAAGTGGAAAAAAATCTCCTAAACACAGCGGGGCGTCAAGCAGAAACACCGGCAAGGTGTAGCCTCCATACAGAGGACCCTTAACCAACACGGGTCTGCACCGTACTTCTGTTCTCAAGAGCTAAGAGACACCACAGCAGAGGCATTAACAGAAGACGGCTTGATGGAAATGAGTGCTCCCAAAGCCAGTGCCAGAAAACAAACTGACCTCAGACAGTCTGGCCGACCGACAGCTTCCGGTTAGTCAAGCCTGCTTTTGACGTCTTTCACGTGGACCGTGACATGATATGGGCACTGAAATAAAAGCAAAGTGGCAGAAGAACTGGCACTGTTACCCGATAGGGGTCCGTGGCCTTGAGCAGAGAAGCCAAATTCAGCAAATGCAAGTTAAAAGGGAAAGATTCAGTTGATTAGTAGGTGACACCGGCAGCGATACAAACAGCAAGGCAGACTGTCTTGTCCAAGCCCCACTTGTGACCCACCACACACAGTGCATCATATATCCTCTGACACTGGAATGCACACTTTGGGGGGGCGGCATACTTCTCCAGGTACTTTCCATTACTCAAGTCACAGGATAATCACATGATGTAAATGCAGACCCTAACAATGCACGCTGCGCTCTGGGCAGGATCAGCCAGACAACTGCACAGTGTATCTGTCTTTCAGCAGTACAGAGGGTCATAAAAATGCCACCCAAATGGGGGCCGGGGGGCAGAGCAAGTATGACAAGAGCTAGGCTAACTAAAAACATGGAGTCGGTTAGGGTAACGCTGGATATCTGTCCTTAAATAAGTCACAGTCCTAGACAGACACATTTTTAAAGAAATGAAAAAGGCAGAGGCTCAGACAGAAATTACTGTGTATTTCTGTAAAGTATTTTCTCTTCCTTGTGATTTTCTTAATAGCATTTTCATTTCTCAAGCTTTCTTTAACAATGCAATATATAATACATATAACATACAAAATAGGTTCTAATCAACTGTTTATGGGAAAATGTAGTCAACTGCAGGCTATTATTAGTAGTTAAGTTTTTGATGAGCCAAAAGTTCTGTGTGGATTTTTCACCTGCGCAGAGGAGAGGGGGTCAGCACTCCAACGTCCATGTCGATCAAGGTGAACTACAGGGAAACAAGCTCAATCCTAGACTGAAAGCAAGGCTTGAAGGAATCAAACTGATTCCTGGTAATTACACTGCTCCTGAGAACAAATTCCAAAAGTATGTAAAGTAATACAGAAAGTCGCAGCAACATAAAATTCAGTACCCGGCTCACAGTTGAAACAGGTATTGCACAGAAGCAGAATACTACTACCCACAGTTAGGAGAATAATCAAAGAACAAAATAAACTTAGAGAAAAGGCACAAAGGATAGAACTGGTAGACCAGGACAGTAAAATCACCGTGATAATAAATCCACCCCATGTGCTTGGGAGAAGAGCTGAAGGCAGGACCACAATGAGGAGGAACAAGGATAAAGAAGGCCCAAACTGAACTTTTGGAGGAGAAAAGTAAGACTATCTCAGATGAAAAATGTACAGGATGAGATTAGCAAGATACATGAGACTGCAGAAGAAACGACTGTATGACCGTGCATTGATTAGTGAATGTGCAAGGTGGGGCTGTGGGAAAACAAGGAGCAGCTATATATAATCTACATCCGAGGGGGAGCCCTGTGGCATTGGGGTTACACTTTGGGCTGCGATCTTCAAGGTCACCAGTTCTAAACTACTAGCTGCTCCAAGGGAGGAAGACGTGGCTTTCAACTCTCAATGGAGTCACAGTCTTGGAAACCCACAGGGGCAAGTCTACCCTGTCCCATACGCCCACTGTGAGTCAGCACCAACTCGATGGCATTGGGTTTGGTTTTTTGGTTTGATGGTCCCAAGGGGGAAAAAGACAGGGAGGTACAGAAAATATTCTACTAAGTAATGGCTGTGTTTTGTTTAGCTTTTCAACTTGATAAAAATGACAAATCCAAAAAGCTCACGGAAACATGGAAATCCCTCCAAAATTCAGCCATAAAGAGAAAATCTTAAACTTCCTATCTCACTCATTGTCTTCTGATCAAGGGACAGGGTAGAACTGGCCCTGTGGGTTTCTGAGATTAACTCCACTGAAGTAGAAAGTCTCCTCTTTCTCCTGGAGCAGCTGGTAGTTTCGAACTGCTGACCTTGTGGTTAACAACCCAATGGTAACCCCTATACCATCAGGGCTCTGGAACTTGCCATGGGCTGGGTATAGGGTATGTGTGTGTGGGGTGGGGGTGGAGGGCGGGGAAGCACAATGAATACAAAGAAACAAGCATAGGAATTAAAGTTTCTTGTCAGAAACCACATAAATCAAGAAAACATGGAATAATAATTTATCTTAAAATCTAGCAATGGGACTAACGGTTGGGGGAACAGGAGAGAGGAAGAGATGGGGGGAATGGAGGGGAGCAGCTAAGAAACCCAGGACAAGGGACAACAAGAGATCTAAAACTGATGGTGAGGAGGGCATAGAATGCCTGGTGGGTTCGATCAAGGCCAATGTAGCTGAGAGGAAGTACAGAGAGCCGAATGAAGGTCGAACATGATAGTGGGACAGGAGGAAAGTAAAAGGAAATAGGGGAAAGAACTAGGAAGCAAAACATATTTGTAGAGGTAAAAACATAGACATGTACATATGTAAATATATTAATAGCAGACGGACACTGGGCCTCTATTCAAGTCCTCCCTCAACGCCGTAACACTTTGTTCTAATAACCTGGCATTCTGTGATGCTCACCTTCCTGATAGCTGAAGACAAAACAGATGCATAAGCTAATGTGGTAAAGAAAGCTGAGGGGCCCCGGCTATTACTAGATGTAGTGATATAGTATCTGGGGTCCTAAAGGCTTGAAGTTGCACGAGCAGCCATCTATCAGGGAAGCAACAACGCCCACATGGAAAAAACACGCCGACCCTTGTGACCACGAGGTGTCAATAGGATCAGGTATTAGGCATCAGAAGACCCAAATCCCATTTGTACACAATTGGACATTCATTCCCTCACAGAAGGGACACAAGGACGGAACAAGCCAGCCAGGGTGCAGTATAGCACTGACAAAACACAACATTCCTCTAGTTCTTTAATGGTTCCTCCACCCCACCCCCAACCCCCCACTATCATGACCCCAGTTCTACCTTACAAAACCGGCAAGATCAGAGCATGTACACTGGTATAGCTAAGAGCTCTTGACACACAGAATCCAGTACAGATAAACCCTGCAGGACCAATAATGAGAGTAACCATACCATGAGGACAGGGGGAAAGTAGGGGTAGAAAGGGGGAAGAGATTGCAATGATTGTATAACTGTGCCCCCCCAGGCCCCCAAGGGGACAAACAACAGAAACATGGGTGAAAGGAGACAGCAGATGGTGTAAAATATGATACAATTGATGTAAGATTGTTACAAGACCTATAAGAGCTCCCAATAAAATGATGTATTAAAATAGAAAAAAAATAGAACTAATACCCATTTAAATGGGTATTTATATTATTCTCAGAACAATATAAAAAGGCTTTTTCTGGGAGCAGTCTCCCTCTACTCCTGTCCCCCAGCCACTCTTCCGTTCCTTATCAGTTTGATGTGTTTGTTTTCTGTTGGTGTCTCTTTATATAAACACAGACAAAATCAAATTTGTCTTATCTTTCCCTTTCTTCCACAGACAGGAAAGAGGACTGATTCTGTGATACACGTTGCTTTTGTTTCTAGCTAACACTGTATCTTGAAGACTTGTCTCTATATATGTTTGTGGAGAAAGGCTCCATCCCTTTTCACTGTTGCATGAGATATTCTGGTTTACCTACACAATCATCTTCTAGTAGGCACTTAGTTGTTTCCAATCTTTTGCTATTGCAAAAAGTAGCTACACAACATAATTGATGGGATTAATTTCATTGGACTGCACATGTGAAAAATACTGAATTAAGCAAAGGATCTGTTGCCTATATTTTCACAAAAAATTTTTTAAAGCACTACACTAAGTAATCTTGCACATACTTTATTTTGTAAGGTACGCTTGTAGAAAAGGTTCTAGAAGAGGGACTGCTATATCAGAGGGTAAATGCATGTGTAAATCTGGTTTTGCAACTCTTTTTAAATTAAGAGCGCAACTACATTTGCCCCTATTAGGCCTGGTCTGTTAGTGTGGGTCCCTCGGTTTAGCTGGTTGAGATCGCCTAGACTCAAGCCTGTCACGCTTCCTTCATCCACACACTTGGCAGGGCCCCTCCCTGTGTTTCCACCTGTGATAATGTTTTGATGGTAATAAAAAATAAAGTCAAACAAAATAATGGGGAAAAATGTGGCACCAGATAAGAAAAGTTGTCAACAACGATGGTGTTCCCATTTATGCTTGCTGTACTACGGGGCAGGGATGGTTCTGAGGCAGCGGTAATGCTACACGTGGTGGCTCTAGGAGCTTTTGCAAGTACAGTATCCTCTTTCTTAGGTTCACATTCAGGGTCTTTGCCAGTATCTTTATTTTTTTATTTTATTGGGGGTTCATACAGCTCTTATCACAATCCATACATATACCCATCATGTCAATTTGCCAGTATCTTATGCCTATGTACTCAGATAAAGAAACAACCCACTGTTTGTCACCTCACTTCTAGTTTGATGTCACTATTGCCTAACCCACTGGAGAGAAGATGATGGTACAGGCTTATCAGAGATTCATTCCACAGCAGAAGAAAATCAAGTTCGAGGTGAAAACGACATCTCACTCAGGAACACAAGCCCGCTAGTAGTCAGGACTCAGAAGGCCTTCCTCCCCCATCAAGTCACTGTGTCTGATTTGCCTCGACAGCTTCAGGTTTGTCTGTCTGTCTGTCTGTTTTAGAGGGGAATAATGCTCCTTTAGGCACGAGTGCATAAGAGTAATTCAAGGTCTGAAAGTTACTCAATTCTTGACAAGGATACTATCAGTTTTAGGCTGCCTTTAAAATCCTGAGACCAATACAAAAAAAAAAAAAAAAAAACACTACTGGTGCAAAGCGGGACCCTCTTCCCCCAAATGCTCATTACCTATCCCAGTGGATATAAATGGGGGGGAGGAGGATTTTGCCTTCTGGGGGCACTTTGGATTGGCACAACTTGGAAAGGTGCCACTGACATACAAGGGTGGGTAGAGGCCATGGGCTCCTCTAAACATCCCGTCTACGAACAACTATCTGGCCCAAAATGTCCGAGTGCTGATGATGACAACCTCTGGCCTAAATGATCAATGCTGAGCTATACCAGGCATAGTACCCTACTGTAACCAGACGCATAGTGCAGAACTCTCTCACACCCCTCCCTGGGAGCCTGCTGCCATGTCCCCAAACCAACACTTCCATCCTCTCACTGCTAGCTTTTCATCTCAGCACGCCTACGAGCCCCACGATTAGAGACATGCAAGGAGACTTTTCTAGTTCCCTTTCCTCCTCAGAAAAAGAGGAATTGGTCTAAAATTCAATTTCTTTCTTTTTTAAAAAAAATTCAATTTCAAATGTCTACGCTCTCTCAGCCTTATCTCTTTTTGAGCCGCAGGTGAGGTGGGCACAGGACCGGGTCTTCCAAGTGTGCCCACTCAGCCTCTGAAGGACATTCCGTATATTGTGGGCACCAAGTTGGGCCAAGAGAGCCAGGACACGGCTCTGCAGACGCTGACCGAGCGGCCAGTCTGGACCATCAGGTTTACCATACGAAGGGCCTTACTAGCCTCCCCCTGGTCTTCCCCAAGTCAAACAAAGTCAATTAGGAGTGGAGGGAAAACGAAGCAAGCATAATCTCCAGAGCAGCACAGCAGCAGCATCGAGGTAGGCACTGGCTTGATGATTGAATTTCACCTGCCAGTCCTACTGAATCAGCATCTGTATTTTAATAAAGATTTCCAGGTGATTCATATGCACATCCACATTTAGGCTGAAGGACCCATTGCCTTTCCTTCCCCTGATTAGTCACCTCCCAGCTGGTATTTCTTTTCTATTGAAGAAACGTTAATTTGGTTAAAAAGCTGCGCACAAACCAAGATGGCTACAAACCCAGATGGCTCCACTGATGAACAGAAAAGGGAGGGAAACTTTTCAACTCCTTATTACACTGACACTGAAAGTCGGCGGGGTAGAGGTGACTTCTAAGGCCCTGTCCACAAGATCCCCTAGCCCCTCCTTGCACAACCTCATGCACACATGACACGCATACGGGATTTGGAACCTCCAAAACACGAGTCAACAAAAATGGCCAGGTGGGCTCCTTTCTTCGGATGTCTTTCCTAAATCCAAATACGGCCCGGAAGATGCGAAACTCACTGTGGATTCCAACTCATGTGACTGCAGGACCAGGCAGAACTGACCCTGTGGGCTTCGACCACTCTTGATCGGAGTAGAAAGCCTGATCTTTCTCCCATGGAGTGGCTGGGGGTTTCGAATCGCTGGCCCTGTGGTGGACAGCAGAGTCCATGGAGTAGCCACTATACCGCGGGGGCGCCTGCCACACAGTTCTAGCAGAGGGAAACGCCCAAGAGCTCTTCCTCGGGAGTCAGCCAGCCGCCCAAGTCTTTCAGAGTTTCTCCAGGAGGGGTGGGAAAGGGATGGTGAGCCCCAGGTACAAACTCTGCTGGGAGGAGACCCACATTTGCATCTGAACAGAGACCAACAGGTGGCCCAAAGTTTCACTTCTCAAAGGGCTTTTTGGCTTTGTTTTCTTGCTGCGGTCTCACATTACAAGAAGCTTCTGGGGGGCACAGGGTAAGGGGGCAAGCACACCCACGGAGTAATCGGCAGAGTGGAGGGGGAAGGCAGCTGAGGCCCAGTGTCATGGAGCGGTGGAAGAGAAGGCAATGCAGGAGAAGGGAGCCTGGAACGGGCCTCCCGGTCAGTACAGTGAAGGTTAACTTGTTTACCCTTCACCCCACCCGCTGTCACAGGTAGCAGATGGCCAGGGGCCCCAGGCAGCTGACAGAGGGCAGCAATCTGCATGAGCCTGCTTGCCCTTCCCCCCAGGCTGGCAATGGAGATGAGCAGGGCAAAGGGCATGCCCTGTGGGCGCAACGCCTTTTAAGAGAGTCCTCACTGAGACAGGGCACCACCACCCAGTGCTTTGCTGCAAAGAGATAGAGTACAAACAGCTTTCAGCTTTATCTAAGGTGACCCAGCACCCATGGCTTCTAAGAGCGAGCAAGGTTTGGAGAGGGGAAAGCAGCAGGGGGGCAACACCCAGAAGAGCCTTCAGAGTGTACTGGAACACGCTGACCCAAGAGGGGTCAATCATTCACCATGTACTGCCTGGATCCCACAGGTCTGGCACTGTGCCAGTCAGATGGGCGGAGACAGCCTGCTCTCGGGGAAGCTCAGGACAGAGTATGAAGAAAACAGGGTCATATAAGGTCATATAAGGGGACAAGGGAAGCACCCAGGAGGGGCCCCAGCACTGGTCTGGGGGCAAGCAGGCTGAGGCTTGACTTGAGGAAGTCAAGTGATGGCGACTCAGAAAGAGCCAGTGCACAGAGAGGAAACAGCATAAACAAAAAGCCTGCTGGCAAAAGAGAACCGGACACTGCGAATCACCTGTGCTGCCTCTGGTCACCTTCACCAGCCGACTCACAGGCTGGTCGTGGGTTCACATCGCCAAGTCTATACTGCCTTCTTAGGGGGGGGAACTGAGGTCTGGCAAGCGGACCATGACTAGCCCAGAAACGCTAAACTCTTCAGTAAGCAAAGTTCCCTCCGAGACCTCCCAGTGCAAGCCAGACCCTGAAGCCCTCTCCAACCCTGCTCCCCTTTGAGCTCGGTCTGTTCAGAGCCCTGGGGTGGGGGCTCATATCCAGGCCTTTGCCAGGTTACGAAATCCAGCCACAGGAGTCTTCAGGGACTGCAACGTGGCAGGAGCAGTTCATAAAACAGCAAGCGGGCACACCTGTCTCCTGGACAGGAGGGAGGAGGCACACAGTGATCCTCAAAGAGGTGTATGTAGGTACACACACACACACACCACCCACCACCCACTACCACCACCACCACCACCACCACCACCACCACCACCACCACCAACCCCTACCCCCAGAGCACTTCCCCTGGGAAGTGAAGGGCTGGTGCCCAGCTAAAGGAAATGCTCAGCCAGCACCGAAGAATCTGGCAAGTCTGTGTCGGCACTGCTGCCAAGCCAGGCAGGCCTCATTAATTAAGACTCTCCTTTCCTCTCCCCCAGGAAGCCCGCCCCCTCCTCTGGCTGGTCACACTAACCTAGTGGAGAAGCTGGCATTTCAGGGAAGCTGAAGGCAGTCTTCTTGGCCTGTCTTGGACTCTGGGAGGATCAGCAGGGGATTCCACCATTGGAGTTCGAGGGGCTGGCTGCCTTGGTGATCTCCCCCCTCCCCCAAACTTCTCTGTAGACAGCACTTGCTCTGTTGTGGCCCACCAGCCTTCAGCCTGCCGCCCACTCTGAATCAGTGTGTGCACAGTGGAAGAAAGTGCTCATTAGCTTTTCGAGTGTAACCCTCTATAGAATCCAAATAAAAGGCACAGTTCTCCAAATGCCAAAGGAGAACTCCTCCTCTTTTCATGCACAACAAAGATACATGTGAAGACCATCTAGCTAGCCGGTTCTAACAGTGCAGAAAGAGGCGACAGGGGGCTGGGGTTAACCCCATTAACTAACCTCCCCTGAAGCCTGGGGTGCTCGGCTCCACAGTACCTGATGGGCGCCATCACTGTGAGGGGTGAAGATATCCTAAGGGTCAGAAATCTGTCCCGCCCTGAATTGCCCTCAGAAGCTGCCTCTATGGCAGAGTCCTTAAGGGCAATCACCATGGGCTAGCCCTGGCCTTCAGCCCCCCACCCCCCACCCATCCACGCATGGATATGCCAGGGGAGATGGTGGGTGGCTGCTGGAAAACTAGCTGAAGAGGGTCTTTTGGTCTCACTCAAAGGGGCACATGTGGGTGACCTTAGGTCCTAAGTTTCTGCACAGCTGTTGGGAGGAAGCCCTGGGGAGAAGTGGAAGGGAGGGGGTGAGCCAATACCGCCAGACTTCCTTCTTTTCCACCCAAACCACAGCCCCTTAGAACTTGTCCTTCTGGGAGGCAAGTGAGGTTCTGATTTCCAAACTTCACTGTTTGAGAAAACTTCTTGTTTTCTCTGGCTTTTAAAAACAGATGAATGCTCCCCTAGGGAGAAAGCAGCTGTAGACACAGACAAGGGTGGAAAAGAATGCTGCTGCTGCGCTCCAGAGGAACCATTCTACGACTGTCACAAGCCTTCTCCAGAGCAGCCACACCCCCTCCCAGCAGAGAACACACATAACTCCATTCAGGGTCCTGCTCGGAAACGTGACTTCTGAGCAGTTGATGGCTCTGTACTCCAGGGTTACGTGGTCCTCTACTCAATACTGAGACCTTTTATTAAAAAAAAATGCGTGGTTTTCTTTCTGGGACCCTCACAACTGGCTTTCAATACCATCCGTGTACCTGCTACATCATCAAACAACTAAACTTCTTCCAGGTCAGACTGCTGCCAATGGTTCCATCATTTCTAGCAAGCCTGCATCTGTTTGGGGGGGCCCTTGTGACAGAATGGTTGAAGCCAGTGGTGCCTTCCCAACGCCGTGGCCTTCTCAGTTCCTCAGGTGGTGGTAACCTCCCAACCATAAAATTATTTTTGTTGCTATTCCATCACTGTCATGTTGCTACTGTGATGACCCGGGTAACCCGTGATAGGGTCATTTGACCCCCCCCCCAAAGGGGTCTTGACCCACAGGTTGAGAACCACTAGAAGTCCTTGGCTGCCAATTGAAAGTTTAGCAGTTCAATTTCACCCCAAGGCCCCATGGGAGAAGACCTGGTAGCCCCTGGGGCAGGTCTGCCCTCAGGAGGGTCTCTGCACTGGAATCTCTGGACCGCTCACAACTGGCTTGGTCATGCCGAAGCATTTACGAGCTGAGCATTTACTAGAGAGGGGCGAGGCTGTACAGGTGGGGCAGGGTACCCGGTTTCTGCCCATTTTACTTGCCACAGAGAACAGCCGTTTTTAAAGGTCCACATATTGAACAACTAACCGTCCACTGGCTTGCTGTGACCTCTCCATCTAAACAGGAGAGGAGCTTACCAACCTGAAAGCCACTTGCCAAAAATAAAAGCTCTAAAAGAGCAGTTTTAGAGAACGTTTTTGGAGGGGAAGTCAGGATGGCTCTATTTCCATACACGTTGTGCTTAAATGGGCGTGCCTTTGGAAACCACACGGCCCACCTAGAATACCAGTAAGTTTAGATGTGCTCCCGGGGTTTAAATAGGATTACAGGGAATGAAACTGGCCCAGCCGGCAGATGTTACAAGTGGTTTCAAAGTCCTAGGTAGCTCTGGAAAATGAGAAAAGACCATGGGAAGGGCAGTCAGCACAATGCTTTAAAACCCTGCTCGACCCAGAGGAGGAGAACGCTGCTTTTAATTTTACGGGTGAGTCTATTATTGGAAAGATGTAACATAAGCCTGCAAATCCCATCAGTGGCAAAGAAAAAGAAGGGAATGTTTATTTTCGCAAAACGCATTTAAGTCTCCACACTTCCCAAAGGAGAAACACCATCAATACAAACAAATGACACAATAAATCAAGCTGCTCAGGGTGGCCCTGGACTGTCCACTCCCCTGCACTGTAAACTGTGCCTTCTTCCATACTGTCGTTTGGGGGGCAAAGTTACCAATGTAGAGAACCTGGATTGGACAGGGGCTTCGACCTCACCACAATGGCCCCAAGAACCCCGGTCAGCTTTTAGGAGGAACACATTTTCTTCAAGAACCAGGGTTTCAAGGGAACCTCTGAATGTGATGAACTTTCAAAGGATAAGTCGGACCCTTTGTTGACTTGCGAAAAGTACAGAAGGCCATCAAGGGCTTTCGGAGGGGTGGGGGGCAGAACGCGCGGCCGAGCATGGCAGAGTCCTGCACGCCCAGATAGCAAATAATTCAGGAACACAATAAGGCAGGAGTATCTATTTCAGTATTCTATGTGGGTGCAAGAAAATGCTAACTCGTGAGGTATGAATAATCAGGCAGAATGAGCAGCAGCTAATTGTGAGTTGTGGCTAAAATCATGGTGTTGATCCTTGCAAGAGAAGGGGCAGAAGGATCTGAACCAATTGGAGGGAGGGAGTCTGACCTGAGAGGCTTGAGGGCAGCCTAAGTACAAAGAGAGAGACAAAGGGGGTTCTCTGGGGTAGGGGATGGGGAGTTGAGCGTGGCTGATGGAGGGATAGGGAGAGGAAGGGAAAGGTATCCAAGATCAGGCAAGGGCAGAAAAGCAAGCTCATTTTGAGATGCTTCCAAGCAAGGGACAATTCTTGATGGTTTTCCTCAGGCAACTCACAGCAACAGAATCAATTCTGCCTCACAGCAAACTTACAGGACAAAGTGGGAACCCTCTGTAGACTTGCAAAAATGCCCCCTTCCCATTTCCCAGACTTTACGTCTTTATGAGAGCAAGTGGCCTCCTCTTTCTCCCGCAAAGCAACTCGTGGATTTGAACCTCTGACCTTATGGTTGGCAGCTCAATCTGTAGCCCACTATGCCATTAGGGCTCTGTACTGATTCGTTTTGAATCCTATATGTGATTGAATACTCATAGTAGGGCCAGTTTGCACAGCCATGAAAAGTGGGCGCAGGCCTTTTAGTGGTGGAACCAGTAGGTAATGGGGAGCCAATGGATGTCCAAGAGCAAGAAACAAGCAATCATTAAAGACCTGGTCTGTGAGAGGTGGCAGGCCACTTGGTCCTTGCCCTGAAGGCGCACCCCCACCAAGGGAAGGATGGGAACACGCCCTCAAATACACACAGGCTTCACTCGCTCTCCTAGTCTCACTTGAGATGAGGGCAGTGGGCACAGCAGATGCAGCCCGGCGAGAGAGAAGCAAGCAGCCTGGCAGGCCAGCCTGGGGAGGCAGAGGGTTGACCAGGGCGGTGGTGGACAGGGCCCTGGAAAAGAACTAATTGGCAAGGACTGGTTATTGACTAGATGGAAGGGGCCCAGAAGAGGGGGCTCTTCTCGGACAACACAGAAGTCCCTCTGGAGATCCGGTTTCAATTCCCAGATGGTGCCATTATTTTAGGAGAGGCTTTGGCTCAGTGAACACAGAATGCTAACGAAGGTCAGTCAGCTGGGCCATTCTGCCCGTTTCTGGGATTGGGGGCTACACAGTCCACCCTTTCCATCTGCCGGCTTTTTTGCGCTGGCTGTGATTTCCTGTGATGCCTGTTTACAAGGGGGTGGGGAACTCAATGAGAGAGACTGACAAATCCTTTGTCCATCAATCAGTGTTATAGACATCTGAATAGTCAGTCCTGCACTAAAGTTTTGCTGAGATTTTTGACAACTTCAGTATGTCCTCATGATGTTATAAGAACTCTGATCCTTACTCTTCGGCTCTCTGATTGAACTCGTCTCCAAGTTGGAATAATCAAGCACTTGAGATCAAAAGGCGCCATCTGCCCAAGGACAGCATGGAGGTGCTTAGAAAGGAAGAGTGAAAACAGGAAGCACAGGGAGGAAGTGGGGCGAGTGATGGCACACGGCGGGGACTGTGGCAGAGAAGCGGGGTCACGTGTACGATTTCCTGGACGTAAAACCATGATCTGCTCGGCAAGCCTTCGCCGGCCTCACAGTAAGCCTTTTACATCAAGATGAGAGGAAGCCGCTCAGCAAGGAGGGCTGACGCAGTGCCTTCAACCAGAGGCTCGCGTACAGTAACAATCGGTGAGGACTACGCAAGGCCCTGCTGTCCTCTGTCCTGCTGTCCGTCCATTTGGACACCAAACAACAACAGGAACGTCCTGGCAGCTCCATTCTGGGCAGAGCAGAAATGGAGGAGGAAGCATGTCATTGTGAAAGTCATGAGTCTGTGTTCTTGCACAAGAAGTCATCCCCGTTTAGGCAGATCCTCCCCACACGGCGTTTAATGAGGGGGTTGCGGTAAAACCAGAACGTGTCGACCCTGAGAGCCAGTAGCAGGTACTCTAGGAAAAAAGGGCCACCTAAGGAAAAGATGAGCCCCAACAGGAAAGCAGAATCAACAGGAGTTGGGTCAGGCACACTCCGGGTAGACAACATCACAGGAAAAGGGGGGCGGGTGTCAGTCTTCCACGGTGACGGTACATGGAGGTAGGGGTGGGCCAGTGCTTGCCCCTAAATGGGGTTATCTAGTATTTGGCTATGAGGTAGAGGAGAGCCAGCTCAGTTCCCAGAATTGTAACCTCCCTTCCTCAGAGCCCCAGCAGCCTCCCAGACCCTGTCATCCCGAGTCACGAGAGACCAGAGATGGGTGAACAGCAGAGACCTGAGAGGGGACTTACAGGTGATCTCCTACCTATTATTGCCTCACCCTACTGCAAGAAACAAATATAATCTGTGGCTTCTTCATTTTTAAACAAGTACATTAATGAGGAAAACAAATTTGAGACGTGTATCTTTTCAAAGGAAAAGTGCAACTTAGCCCTCTTTCTAACCATGAACCACAAAGGTTGTGGAGGGAGGGCCCAGATTAGGAAAGAACACATAGTTGTTGGTTAGAGTTTAATGGCCGGTCCTAAACAGGCATTTCGCTCCCACCCAAGACAGCTCCCAGCTACCCACCAACAGTCACACAAGGGCCTCGGAGGAGGTAACCTGAGTCCCAGGAGTATCTGTCACTGTCAAGCATCTTCCCAGTGCTGTGTCTCGCCTGCCCGTGATGAAAACCAGACTTTTACAACGTGTCCATGAATATGGGGAGTCTCGTCCTCCAGTGGGATTTGCTCTGTAACTGAAGTAGACATAGCTGACTAGTACTAACCTCCAGGACCATGGCTATGACAACATTTGTACTATTCTCTGTGCACAGGTCTGAGCATGTTACAGTTAATAGCTGGTTTTAGCCTCACAAAAGATATGTCCTTTTACTAGCACCACATTTTAAGGAGAGAGAACTGAGGCACGGGGCGATTATGTGAGTTGGCCAAGGTCACAAATAACAAATGATGTGCCCAGATTTCCAACTAGGGAGTCTGACCACAAAGCCTGCACTCTTAATAGAGGTTCAAATGCATTCCATGTTCCCTGATGTCATTACGCTTAGCTATTGAAATCCCCCTGGAAATACTAGGGACCAGGATGCCAAATCCTTGTGCATTATAAAGATGGGAAGTGTTGGAGATTGTTCACACAGTTGCTCCAATAGGCGCCCCCTCTCTCAAGAGGGAAGCTGCTGAAGATGCAGATAACAGCCTCCCACCTGCAAGGGAACTGCATAGATCTCTGCTCCTGGCAAAGAATACGGAATACACCGTAGCTGAGCAGAAGGAAAAATACATCTGTGCTGGAAGTTCAGCCAGAATGCTCCTTTCCTTAAAGGGAGGATGGCAGAAGAACATCTTGCAGTGAAGTACAAGGTCAGAAAAAAGAGAACACCTGAAAAAGACAGACTGGACACAGCGGCGGCAACAATGGGCTCAAGCGGAACCGTAATTGTGAGGAAAGCATGGGGCCGGGCAGGCTTTTGTTCTGCTCTGCATCGGGTTGCTAAGGGCTAGAACCAACTCCACAGCACCGACCACAGGGTGAGCCAGATCATTCTGAAGCGCATTTAGACAATCATCGTTTGGGGTCATTCCAAGATAATTCTGATTCACGAGATTCACTAGCTGGTGATGGCCCATGCCCTGGGCGGCTCAGGAGACCATCACTTTCGGTCACAGGTACCACAGTGAAGACAGCTATACAGCTGGAAAGAAGTTCAGTGACCTGGGAACGCTGAGACAGCACCACTAGGAGCTCTCATGCAAACATGCATTTCATGAGATGGTCTGTCCCATGATCTGTGTATATGTTCGCCAATCTTCCACATCTGAACCAATCCTATATGTAAATTTCTAGACAATAACTGGATTAGTAATTCCCTAGGGGCATGGCAGGAGACAGTGAGGGGACAATGGGGAACGAACAACAATGAGGATGGGGAGATGTTCCGAAATAACTGCACAGCTCTTAAATCTAGTTGAACAACTGTATGTGTGACATATATGCCAAAGGAAACATTTTTTAAAGATCCTAGTTTCTGAAGGGAGACATTGGAGAATGTAAGACATGACAAGATAATAATTTATAACTTATCAAGGGGGCAGGGCGGGAGGAGAAAACTGAGGAGCTGATACCAAAGGCTCAAGTAGAAAGCAAATGTTTTGAGAATGATGATGGCAATAAATGTGCTTGACACAATGGGGGAAAAGAAGGTCCTAGTGTCTATGAAAATTACGGCCCAAGATAGATGTGTCTTGCATCTTAGCACTCAAATCCAGACGTCCAACTGATAAAGTTGGAGGCTGAGTTCAAAGAAGGTGTGCTGTCTAAAATCTGCTGGCACAAGGCATGTTCCCTGGCACTGTACTCCTGTATATACTGGGAAGCCTCTCTCTGTTGTACATACACATGAGCTCACCAATGTGGTCCTTCCTCCTGGGCTTAAATGATCTATTCCAATGGCATTACTCTCTAAGAAAGATGGCCCGAGCTCGGAAACTGCTTCAGTAATTTAGTTCAGCAGGGCAGAGGCCCGGATGCTCTCTTGGACACCAGTCTGACCTTCTCCTGTTCTCATCTCTTGAGGCAAAGTCCCAGCTGCAGCCCCACCTTGACATGGGACCACCTCTGTTCCCCAATTTCTACAAGTTCTTCACCCCATAGCCTTCACATGCTGCCTGGCTCTGCCACCTACCAGCTGTGCTGCCCTGGGCAAGTTTCCACAACTGTATAGTGGGTGTGACATAATGGACCCGTTTCGGAGTGGCTGTGAGGAAGAAATGAAATAAGCTAATACATTCAAAGCCCAATATAGGGCCACCATTATCACCACATTAGTCTGTACCTGGTAATACTAAGGAAGATTTACATGAATCTAGAGCAGTGGTTCTCAACCTGGGGGGTCGGACGACCCTTTTCCCATGGGTCGCCCGATTCATCACAGTAGCGAAATGACAGTGATGAAGTAGCAACGAAAATAATGTTATGGTTGGGGGGGGGGGTCACCACAACATGAACTGTCAGAAAGGGTGGAAGGTTGAGAACCGCTGATCTAGAACTTTGTACTTTTCAAAGCTACCTCAATCCGTTTAACTACACTCCCAATAATGTCACAGCTACAAGACAGGAATTCTCAGTTTTAGAGACCACTGGAAGCCAATGGACATGTCCTACTGTAAGTGAAAGGAGCCCACCCAGGTATTAGTTATTTACACTTGAGTCTCTCTCACCAGGAGCTCAGAGATACTCATTCATCTTTGTACCCCATGCCCTGCTACACACACGCGCACGCGGCTCAGTTAATCAATGTTGAACTGGCCATTAGAGCCCAGCTTTCGGGTGAAGGCCTGGGGGTGGGGGCATGCCTCAGGCTCCCTTCCCCAGTCTAGACTCACTAACCCCGGGGAAGACAGGGGCACCTGAAGAAGAATGGGCAGAGGTCACTTGGAGGGAAATGACCGAAGTGTCCCTGCACAACCTCTGAGGCAGCAGGGAATCAGGATAATGTAACAGGGCAGTATCCAGCTCTCCTGCTGGGCCCCAGGGCAGGGGCTCAGGTCAGTCTATAAATACCAGAGATTAAAATGTTTCTTGTGGGACCCAACTGTCACCTGCCAAAGTGCAGAGGTCATCTGGCCCTGCAAGACCCAAATAAACCCTGCAAGCCCTCTTCCTCAGGAAGGGCTGCCATACTTCGTCAGTGCTACACTGCACCCTGACTGGCTCTTGTCTTCCTTGTGGCCACTCTGACAGGGGGTATCCAACTGACTACGGATGGGCTTTGGGTTTCCACTCTGCCTCCCCCCCTCATTCCCACTGATAATGCTTTTTATTAGTTTGTTTTGAGTCTTTGCCGCCTGATACCTGATCCCATCGACACCTCATGCTGGTGTGCTTCTTCCATGCAGGCTTTGTTGGTTCTCAGCTAGATGAACTCTTGTTTATCTTCAAGCCTTTAAGACCACAGATGCTAAATCTTTTGATAGCCGGGCACCAACAGCTACCTTCACCACAGTTGCTTATGCACCCATTTTGTCTTCAGCTATCGTGTCAGGGGAGGTAAACATCACAGAGTGCCCTGTTAGTAGAACAAATTGTTCTTGCATTGAGGGAGTAAATATTTAATTCAATAAACCTGTCTTCCAACAGTAAAGATTAGCAATTTTAGATTACAATACATACACAGCAACATTTAGTCAAAAATGTTTGGTTGATATTTAGTGCCATGAGTAAGAAAACTTTTAAAATCAAAGTAAGAATTTTGCCATTAATTTTTCTTTTGACATGGGACATATCTCCGTGAGCAGGAACCAGTGCCTTCTACTTCCCCACCACAACGAGCCACCTGGTGACAGAAAGGAAGCAGAAAGACAGGCACAGAGCTAGAGAGTCACTTTGGGCAAGAAGCAAGGGACACAGTGTTCCAGAAGGTAAGGGCAGCCCCTCCACCTGCAACTGAAAGCCCCAAAGGAAAATTTCCACACTTACATGTAAAATTCTTAAATTAATTCTAACAGCAAGAACATCTGCCAGTTTTACCAGAAACACCATCTGCTTCATTTCTGAAAACGCCCAGGCCTCATAGGCCTACACAGGCCAGGGGCTGCCTACAATACGGTTCCCAGAAGGTGACATCCTGGACAAGGCCAAGGCCACCTGCCACCGCTGGTTCCCTGGCACTCCGACACTGCTCCTGCAGGATCTGGATCTGATCTGAAACATGCCCAGAGCTAGGGATTTTTTAATAACACTTTCCGCCAAATTTCCAGCCATCACCCTTCAGACTAGGCCTCATCTAAGCAGGCGTTATCTTCAGAGATGAGATCGATCAGGCAAAACTCGACTCAAGGCCCCAAACAGTTTGCGAGTTAGAGGGGGTTTCCTAAGGGAGGGGGTAAGGAGGGCTTCTCCTGAAGTCTTCTCTTGCAATTAGTGCAGTAAGAGGCTTCTCTCCCTCCCTCCACTAGGTCTCTAAGGCCTCCTGGCAAGGCAGCCTTGATGACTTAACTGAGGCCACAGCGCTGTCATGAATACGGACAGGAAACCAAGGGCAGAGTCCAAGCAGATGTGCCCACGGGTGCAGACCTGCCTAGTATTAACCACAGACAGAGAAGGTGCCCCAGCACAGGTACTTTTCAGATTCGAACAGGGAATTATTACCCACAACAAGGAGAGACTCTGTGGCAGGTACATAATCTCCTGTCAACTTGCGAAGGGGTGGAGTCTAGCCTCTCAATGGGGCCGCAGTTTGATGACCTCATTTAGAGGCACGAAGAAGATAAATAGCTCACTGGGGCCCAGATAGACTCTCTGACAAGAGGCATGGAGCTACACTAGAACCCTTGAGCCAGAGGAGCGATGTGGAGACCCACGCCAGTGCTGAGATGCTTTCACCACCACTGGATCCATAAGACTTTCCCCCACTGGCCTGTGATCTTCCTGCATTCGGTATAATTGCATGTGCTGCGTGAGTCTGAAGAGGATCTAATAGACTGGTATTGGACATATGGACATATGGGCTAATATCGGACTTGTG
This sequence comes from Tenrec ecaudatus, assembly GCF_050624435.1. Taxonomy (NCBI): domain Eukaryota; kingdom Metazoa; phylum Chordata; class Mammalia; order Afrosoricida; family Tenrecidae; genus Tenrec; species Tenrec ecaudatus. The sequence goes on from NC_134543.1 coordinate 34,871,945, forward strand.
GACTTGATCTGGACTGGGCTGGGATGTTTTCTCAGTATACTATCACTATTTAATATAAAGTTCTCTCTTACACAGATATGTGTCTGAATTTGTTTCTCCAGTCAACCCGGACTAACACAGACTCCAAAATCAAATGGACTGCAGGGTGTGCCAGCCCCCACTCAATGCCCATCAGGAAGAGGCTCTATTTGAAACACAGAAATAATTCAGTAACTGTCCAATGAAAGAGGTGGTACCTAAACGCACACTTCCTCTTCAGGTAAACGCAGGTGGGTGATACTGCGGACGCGGCATTCACGACCCATCGGTAAGGAGTTGCCAAGCTGGGTAAAGGAGGGGGCAGGCCACGAGGTCTGACAAAGGGAACAAATGTGCAAGGGCTCCTTAGGACGAATGTTGAAACCAGCCGAGGGCAGAGGGGGGAGCACCACCAGCTAGGGGCACAGTCCGACTAGAGGAAGCAGCAGCTCCTGTACCCAGGAACTACCCATGGAAGGAATCACTCAGCTGCCCCGGGTTTTTCTCTCTCAAAATGTGGTATAAGGCACAGGAACCCACACAAGTTCAAACCCCACTCCTCACCGAGACTGGCTTCAACTCAAACATTCGGTCGGAACAAGGCCGACAGGGTGCCACGGGCCTTCCCAGAGATGCCCTTCTGCTTTGGAGATGAGAAAAGGGTGTGGTCTCCACTAGCAAGATATGTTCTCCTCACTCCACTTTTCAAATCCCCCACACTGACCACTGGGGCCCCACACACGGCATACCCTCCAGCCCCGGCCAGCGCTTCAATCTGCCCACCTGCACGTTCTCTGTGGTCACTCCCCAGGCTGAGAGTGAGCACTGAAATAGGAGAGAGCCCACGCATGAGGCCCCGTTTCTGTTAGCCCAACGTCTGGCCTTAAGACAAGTCACCCATTACTGTTTCACCTTCTGTTAACATTAAAGGGGCGCGACTCCCGCCTCACTCCGATCCTGTGTCAGGACAACAGCTGGTCACAGTTAACGTCCACTGGGGACTTAAGATGTGCCGGACATACAGAGCTCAAGGCTTCACAGGTCTCATTTCATCCTCACCCACAGGTGCAGTAGATACTCCTGACCCCCCCGGATCAGTGGATGACGCCGGGCTTGACAAAACTAAGAGACATTCTAAAGACAGAAAGCGAGAGTAATGGTCAACATCACTTCTTCCCCTGCCTGCCACTTGAGTACCTCTCTTCTTGTCAGGTACTGGATATGGACAGAGCTTCAAATGTCCTACTTCATTTCATTTTCCTATTAATCCCATTAAAAAAATCCACTGCCATCAAGTGACCCTACAGGGCAGTGCAGGGCTGTCCCTGTGGGTTTCCGAGGCTTTGTGCCGCCACCCGCCCACCCTCTCTCCCCAGGAGAGGCTGGAAGTTTCGAGCTGCTGACTTTGTGGCTGCTGCGCCCAGCTCATACCCACTACACCAGCAGGGCTCCTGAATACTCTGATAAAGACGGCACTTTTCAGATTGCTTTGATAAGCTGTTCTAGTGATCTATGCCAGTGGTTACAAAACACACCCTCAACTGACAGCAAAGGATCCTTTAAAGAAGTACCTTCCTTTTACTCCTCGTTATCCCAGAATTCCCTCATGCCGGGTACTCATTAATAGTCTGGAGACGGACCTGATGAACATCATCATCGCCACTTCACAAACAACAAAAATGAGGGCCTGAGAGGTTCCGTCTACCCCAGGTCACAGAATGGCAAGCAGCTGTGCTGGGCTTCACAGCAGGGTCAGTCTGGTTCCAACACTCCACTGCCTCTCCCACGCAGGACCCACATCCTCAAACGATTGTCTATTTTCAGGCACCACAATAAAGGGGGAACTGCCTGGCACCCAGGCAGTCTCCCTCCTCCACACTCTCCCACTAGAGGGAAACGGCAGAGAGGGCCTGAGAGCACCGGCACCACGTTACATTCTGCGTGGCACCCTCTAACCTCCTCACTGCCCACGCAAGGCTCTCTTCAGCCTCAACCACCAGGCAGGGTGAGATTTGGGGGAGAGGGATAGGAAGTGGAGCCTTGCCCACGCCCGAGACACCTTTTGTCAGCAGCAAAAGGGAGGACGCTCCTCAGGAGTCCTCCTAAGTTCTGGGTGGACACAGCACCAGCAGGAGGGGCAGCCCAGAGAGGCCCTGGACCCACAGAATCAGAATGGGTCTTCAGAGGACAGTTAGAGGGGAGAGCTAAACAAACCTGATTCAGAGGAGGGTTGCAGAGCTACTAAAAACAAAACAAACAAACAAAAACATCACAGAGGCCTTTGCCCCTAAGGAACTCTGAAAGTCTCTCCTAGCTCACTCCCATGGCTTCTAAATAGCAAGGCCTCCAGCTTCTCCAGCAGCGCTCCGTACGGCCACCGTTCATAGCAAGTTCTCCAGGCACCAAAGGCTCTGAAGCCCGTTCATCCTGTGGGACAAGAGCACCAATGCTGAAGAAACGCACTCGGCGCTTACTTGTACAAGCAGCCCTTCTTTCAAAACAGCATGCAGCTCTTCCTCTAAGGGGCGCCACGGAGTTCTTTTTTTATATAATTACAGAAGAGGAGCCACCCCCAAGTGAGCCCAGTCCCGAGAACAAACCGACCCAGGCCATCCTGTGTAAAGCACTTCTTTTCCTGGGGCCGGGTCCCCGGTGCGTGCTAACAATAAGAGGTACTTGTGCAAGTCGAGTTTCAGGTTGTGGAGGACGCCTCCCAAAGCTTCCAAAGGAGCGTTCCAGAAACAAAGACCTGAGTCTAAAACTGAGCAGGGGTGAGGCTGGTCTTCAAACCAGAATTCCTAAGGGACTCAAGTTCTGTTCTGGGCTTGTGGCGAGCCTCCAATATGCCCACCTCTGTGGTTCCTGAGCTGTTTGTCCTTTTCCTGCCGCCAGACGTGAAGAGATGCTAACAGTCGTCATCATCTTGCTGACATGGGCTTTTCACAGAAACCCGTTGTCCCTCACATGGCTCCGTTCTAGGATGTTCTCGCCCTTGCTGCCGCCATGGTTGTAGTATCAGACCCTCTCACCTTGGGCTGGACCATGGGACTCCGTGCCACAAGAGTGTTCCAAAGGTTCTGGGCTGTCAACTTCCCGGATGACAGTTCACCCAAGAATTCCTTCAGTTCCCCTTTAGGTTAGCAGATGATCAAAATCCACACACATTTCTCCCGTTTCTCATTCCTTGTATCCGGGCTCGGATCCTCACAGACACTGTGCCCTCCACACCGGTCACAGGCAACCCTACGGAGCAGGCCTGCTCTGTCCCTCTGCGTCCCTACAACTGGAATCCCTCAGAGGCAGTGGGTTTGTGGTAGACATAGTCAGTCACCGACCTCCAGGGTCTTTCCAGTCTCGGCCTCCTCACGGAGACAGCTACCCAAAGGATTCCTGGGGGAGCAAAGAGTTAAGCATTTGCCTACTAATGGTAAGGTTGGCTGAGGGCTCTGTGGAGGACAGGCCTGGTTCTACTCGGCCTATAGGAGGTCATCAAGAGTTGAAATTAATGTGACAGTAGCAGCTAACAAGAACAGAGTAAGAAGTGTGAGGAATGTGTGATTCATGGGGGCCGTGTATGTGCCAGTATTTTACTGTAAACTCCATGAGGGCAAGTTTTGTGTCTACTTCATTCTGCATACCTAGCCTAGCATAGGCATTCAATAAATAATACCAGCCAAACAAATGACTAGATTTACTCCCTTTTAGTTTCTATAGCAAACATCTATACCACCTCCCACCAGCCTGACATCACAGCCCAACAAGATCAGCAACTTAACAAATCGTTATGACTTGAGGGCAAGTGTAAAGGGAGGAAAAAGGCAGACCAATTAACTCTTATGAAACCCAGACCTGTTTTTCTTGCCACCCTGCTGTGTAACAAACAAAATCCCCACACAACTGAAACAGGGGGTAGATGGCCTCCCCCACTTCCCCCTCCCCCCACTGAGTTTCTACCTGGAGGTGGGTAGGAAACCAAGCATTGATAAGGGTGTGGACTGGCCAACACACCATGTATTCATTCTCTAGAGATGTCGTAAGGGCACCAACTGAAAGAACAGCATCCAGAACTCTTCTACCTGACTTCCCGGGATGGGGAAGCCAGCACACATGACCTCAGCCCAGCGGAGGGCTTGTTTCCCTCCTGGCTGGTTAGAGACAGACACTTAGAGCCACGGATTCCAACTGCATTTGGATGATGGGCTGATCCGGCAGAAAATAAGACCAAGGAAGTTAAAGCCACGATTGTGAAGAGGTTGGGTCAGCTTCTGGGGTCAGTTCTGCCAGGCGGCCTGTTCCCGCTCTTCAGGCAATCCTACTACATGAGGGATGCCACCGCCACCTGCCACTGATTCCACCTGGGGCAGGTCTCCCAATGGGAAAAATGACTCAGAGAACACCACACTGGCCTGAGGCCAGGTGGTATTTCAGAACTGCAAAGAAAGGCAGCACCAGAGATAAAACAGTTCAGCAGGCCCAACCCTAAGCACAAAGGGAACACACTTAAGAACGTAAAGACTCATTCCCTTTTGCCATGAATTTCACTGTTAGACTCAAAGCCACAATGACAGAAGGAATGAAGGCATTTGCTAGCCCTAAGAACCACACCCTCTACTCACTCCATTCAGGATGGACTAGAGGAGAAGAGAGCTAGACGCAACCAGAGTGGAGAGAGGCTAGCACAGCAGGCCAAGAGTCCGGCTTCTCTCTCCCCTGGCTTTTCCCCAGCCAGAGCACTCATTTGCATTCGTCCCTTTCTGTAAATTCAGAAGTAGGATGAGCCTATCTACCCAAAGTGTCATCCTTCTGCTTCTAAAATGTCACACAATCTTCAGAGCCTCTCTTTGACTCCTTGGGTTTGTGGTGCGAGAAGTTTGGAGGACACCTGAATACATTAAGTATCCAAATCTTCAAATGAGATCCTGTATTATCTCAAATTTTGAGATTCCTAAGATTTGGCAACAGAATTTGCAGTGTCATTACAAATCTGAAACGTGGGACGATGCATTTTGGCAAGAAGGTTATGGCTACATTCACATAATTTACACTCAGAGCCGGGAAAGCTCAAGAAGGCATGCTCCCTGGGCTTGGCTGCAGGTGCAGTAATCTAAAGCCGATCATCCAAGACCTGACCTTTGTGTCCAGCGGAACAGGTGGAAACCCTAGTGAGACAGTGGTTAAATGATTGTGGCTGCTAACGGAAAGGTTGTTCAAACCCACCAGTCTTTGGTTTACAGCCTTGGAAACGCAGGGGTCCTCAAACTTTTTTAAACAGGGGGCCAGTTCATTGTCCCTCAGACCGTTGGAGCGGAATATAGTTTAAAAAAAACTATGAACAAATTCCTATGCACACTGCACAGATCTTATTTTGAAGTAAAAAAACAAACGGGGAAAAACACCCAGTGGGCCGGATAAATGTCCTCGGCGAGTCGTGGGCCATAGTTTGAGGACCCCTGTGCTAGATCCTTAGTTTCTGTGAGGTAAAATTACTTTGACCACAGGGGTTTTGATGGACTAAGGACATATACCCTATCCCACTTGGCCCCGTCGGGTGGACATCTTGACCCTCTGATAAAGCAATCTGGTAGCGCACACATGCACACTTTCCAGAGCTTGTGGTAGATGCCTAGGAGCAGGGAAAGCAAGGCCAGCGGCTCGTCCCAATTAGGACAAGGGCAGGGCCAGGGAAACTCACTGTTGCATTCTCTCAGGTCTTTGGTGGACAGCATGCAAAAGCCCCAGGGGCAGACCCTGCAGAGGAAAGGACAGTTCCAGCAGCACGCCTGCTCCTTCGGTGTCTGGCATGGTCTGCATGCTAACATGGAACGGAAACAAGGTCCACTTGGAAGAGCCTTGCGAGGATGCTCTGAACCAACGGTTCTCCACCTTCCTCATGACCCTTTCATACAGTTCCTCATGTTGGGGTAACCCCCCCAACCATCAAATTATTTCTGTTGCTTTTTCTTTTTTTTTTGTTTGTTTTTTTTTTTTCTGTTGCTTTTTCATCACTGTCACTTTGCTACTGTTATGAATCGGGCAACCCCGGTGTAAGGGTCGTTCAACTCCCCCCAAAAGGGGTCGCGACCCACAGGCTGAGAACTGCTGCTCTAAAGCAAACCACTCTCCTTCCGTGACCTGCATCTCCCCCACACTCACAGACCCTCTTTCTCCCTCCCGCTGTCCTTGCTGGATCTCCAGTCAGTCAGCATTCCATCCCCACTGGAGCAGAAGCCTCCAAGCAGGTGCACGGAATTGTTCACCAGGAGCAGAAAAGCTTCTGGGAACTATAAATTTCATTTGATAAGGAAGGCTCTGAAGGGTTCCCAATAAAGTCTCTCCATAAAACACCATGACTCAATGTAGAGCTGAGGTTTTCACATTGAAAACCCTTTTCTCAAAGAAGCAGTCCATGTGCGCTGAATTTAGGCACTCCGTCTGTCAACTCTCACCACCGCTTCAAGCACAGCCCTGGACATTTGGAAGTGGTGCTATTGCGGAGTTCAAGCTTCATAAACACAGGGTTGGGGTGGAAGGCAGGTAGTATCTTTTGACTCCGGGCAAGAGAACACCAAAGGAGGTTTTGCTAAACACGGTTCTTCATAACCAAGTAAAATGCGAACCCAGCGCAGCTTTTAAACAATACTGGAATTTCCTTAAGAGATTCGAACATATACTCATATGACTCTTCATAGAAGCATCATCAGAAAAAGCCAAAGAAACAATCCATCAGCTAAAGAAGAGAGAAATTAAATGATATGCAAAAACCCACTGCCATCAAGTCGTCTCCAACTCAGAGTGACCTTACAGGAGAGCAGGGCTGCCCGCAAAGGATTTCTACAGTGGTACTATTTCTCCTTCTGAGAGCGTGTGTTCAAACCAGCAACGTTTGGTGAGCAGCTGCTGCACCACCAGGGCGCTGGTCTATCCAAACAACGGAGTATTATTTGACGATGAAACGGAATGAAGTAGTGAGCAGTGGTACAAGTTAAAATACTGGACAAGTCTCAGAAACATTTCACTAAATGGCAGAAGATAATCACTAAGATGGCAGAGTATACGTTTCTATTTCTATGAAATGCTCAAATGGGCAAGGAAAGTAGATTGGTGACTGCCTACAGCTGGGGGGGACTGCATATTACTGCCCATCAGACAGTTCTTTTTGGGGTGGTAAAGTGTTTCTTAAACAGTTTGGTTGTTCCTTCAAAAAGGTAAATGTAGAACTACCATGTGGCCCAGCCATCCCAATCCTAGGTTATGCCCAAAGAAACTCGTACACCCATGCCCATGTTAGTTAGCACTGTTCACAGCAGCCAAGAGGCAAAAATTGCCTAAATGCCCATCAGCAATGTGGGTCTATCCATGCAATGGTGTATTACTGAACCATAAATATACTCCTCGGCCATACAAAGAAGTGAGGTCCCAACACAAGTTACAACCCCGATGAACCAAATAAACATGCTGAGACAGGCAGTCACAAAAGAACATGGCATCATACATCGCAAGCGTTCTATGAAACAGACAAGCGTATACAGACTAACGTGTGTGAGTGGTTCCCAAGGGCAGGAGGGAGGGCGAGGGGGAAGGGAAGGCTTTACTTAAGGGGCACTGCTTCTACAGGGTCACCAGGAGCAGAGCTGACTGGCTGGCAGAGTCTGGTGTTGAGTGTCTATCGATGGGGGAGGGGTAACTTGGGGCAGTGGTGTGAAACTGCACAGCATGAGCTGCACAGTCACTGACCCACTTGTATAAGAATGTTGAGCTGGCAGATGTTTAGCTCTGTATACATTTTCACCACAATAAAACAGTAAGACATGTGGTAACGGCTGCGCGAGTAGCCTAAAAACCACTGAGTTGGGCATTTTAAGGGGATAAATATGGAAGCCATTTCTCAACTATGTCAAAAAATACACATACGAAATGTAAAAAAAATCTTGAGTAAAACTGAAGTAATCTGGATGTGTCAGGGAGGCTGTCTGAATCAAAGAGCATCTTATTCAATGGGATTTTACGTAGCCATTAAAGGTTTTTATAATAAAAGCTCTATGTCATCATAGCAAACTGCTTCTAGCACAATGCTAAGCGGGGAACAAAAGAACGTAAAATTGAATGTACAGGGAAACAAACGGCATCAGCAGCAATGACTCCACGCGAGGTGGCGGGATCATGATGATGTCCTCCTCTTCTATTTTCCCAGCTTTCTGGAATCTTGTCCTGAAACAACTGATGATTTAGCGTAAGCAATCCCCCCTCGAATCTTACCATAGACAGTTTGCCTTTCAGAAACGCCAAAAAGCCTTACTGCCACCAAGTCTGTATCAACTCATCTGAGCCATATACAATGAAACAGAGCTGCCCCTTTGGGTTTCCACGACCGCAAACCTTCAGGGGAGCAGACAGCCTTGTCTTCCTGTCAAAGAGCATGGCTGGCAAGTTCAGACCACTAACCTCAGTGAGAAGCCTGCCCAGCCAGAGGGTTCTGTCACAGTCTGCCCAGACTACTGGTATTTAAGATGCAAAACAAGCAAAGCCACCTTGCACGCTTTTGCAAGTGAGGGGAAACATGCTCCCACTGCATTTATAGAGAACAAGCCAAAGAAGGAAGAGTTGCTAGCAGGCTCCTCTCCCATTCCCAGAAGCCAGTTCCATTTTCCTGGCTCTGCCAGGAGCCAAAGCCTAATGGAGCACAAAGGAATCTCTGCAAGGATAGTTTACACAAAAGACGGTTCCACACTCGGATCTTAAACTTCTGTGGGTGAAGGCAAGTCACTGCTGGCAGGCAGCTGAATTTGGAAGGATTAAATATACCTCCTCCTGGAGAAAGGATAGTTTTTTTAAAAAAGGGGGGGGAGGGGGGAAGGGCTGAAAAAGACAGTCCCTGTTCCCATCTCTGAAGTGTTGTGTCCAGTCTTCATCTGCAGGACAGAATAACCCTGAATCATTCAATTTTTCCCCAAAGCAGAGCCTCTTCTGAGTAATTAATAAAGAACTGTCAGCCACCACCCCACTGGTCTGCAAACCCACTGAGAATCTATTACTGTCATCAAGGAGCCAACTTCCCTCCCCCAAGTCAGGCAATGGGGCCAGGCCCTGACACTGGCACACACTCCTCCAATGTAAAACTACATTTAGGGCGGCGGGGAGAACACTGGAAGGCACACCGCCACTGTGAGGGGGTTGTTGTAAAGATCTACTAACGCTGGCCACAGTTAACAGGGAACTACATCTGCTTTTGCTTTAGACAAATGCTTCGGTAATAGCCTGGTTCTGCAGTGCTGCTTGCATATTTGGCGTGCGGCCTTCAGATGTGTCAAGGGTGGCTCTTTTCCTTTTTGAGATGTTTGAGAATCTGGGAGGGAGAGGACAAGGCAGGCCACACCAGAGTCCGTGACTCAGTTCTCAGGGCAGATGCTGCCACTCGTGATGCTGTTATGCCCAACAGGAGACTTCAGCTAGGAAGAACCAGAGGAGGAGAGGGCAGCCGGAGGAACCCTGCTGGGAGTTAGGCTGGCAGACAGAGAGCCAGAAAAGCACAGTTGTCCCCACCGCTACCTACCGCAGACAGGCTTGAGTACAGGAGGGATGCACCTGCAAGCGCCTGATAGGCTCTGCCCATGAAGCTTAGGGCTTACCTGTCTCTTCCCCGGAACCTCTACTCTTCAGATAGCTCTCTGCATTGACATGAACTTAAAACTACCCACAGGAACACAGTCATTGCCTTGAGGCCAAGCCAGGGTGGCAGCGAACCGAATCTGGTGTTCAAGGAAAGCCAAAACACTCCACTGGTGTGGGTGGGCTCTGACTTACAACGACTGTGTAAGATAAGGTCGAACTGTCCCGCAGGGTGGCCAAAAGATGTCCATCTTCATGGAAGCCGCTTGCCACATCTTCCTCCCACAGCGTGGCTGGTCAGTTCCAATTGCTGACCTTCTGGTGGGCTGTGGCTTAGCCCTCTGTGCCACCAGGGAGACTCCAAATCCCCGTGTGACCAGGTCCCCCACCCCCACCCCACCTCAAGCTGCAGTGACATGGAAACTGGGGCATCTTTCTTGCGGCTCTAGTTTCCATGCACTGCAATGTGGCAACATAACTGTGTAAGATCACCTTTAAAACAAACTCGTCCATGTGGGAATCAAGCCGCCCACCCGTGGGTCTGCAGGCATTCGGGCTGCATGGTACTGCGTCACCGGGAATCCTCCCTGTGCCACAACGGTAAAGCACTCGGCTGCTAGCTGAAAAGCTGTCAGTTCAAATCCACCCACAGCTCCCTGGGAGAAAGACTTCAGTAACAATGCTGCCGTAAAGGTTTACTCTTAGTAAAGCAAAGCAAGCCCATGGGGTAGCCCTGTGCACGTATCACGTGGAGTCATGGGGCATGGAAATCTTTGACAACTGGTCTAAAAATGGCCTCTCTGGCCTGTCCTCTGCACCATCAGCAAGCAGCCCTGCTTCCCAGGTCCTCCCAATTCTATTATTTCAGTACTAAACTGAAGAAGACTCTAGGTCGCACTCATGTGTGTGTGTGTTAAAATATTATCATTCTCTAAGTCCACTAATCCTACCAATGGCCTGTCAAAAACTCCCTAGCTGTCAGCAGAGCGAAGGATGCAGAGGAAGCACGCTGCTTTTAAAAAACATCTGCGGGTGGGGGTGGGGGGGCAGGTGGAAAGGCCAGAGGAGTATAACATGACTTAGTGGCTAAACTTGAAAGAAGGTCTTACTTTGAAGAAGCCAGGTGGGTTATTACCTATGGAAGGTGCCTGGGTGTGAGCAGAGGGGGAGGGTAGCTGGAAGAAGTGCTGCCCCAGTGGAAATCCCCTGCCAGGAGACTCATCCTTACAGAAGAGCAAAGTTCTTTCATAACCCTGCCCTCTCCCCCCACCACTGCCCCCTCCCCCAGTGGAGCCCTGCCAGGAAAGGCGACAATCCGCCAGGCTGCATCTGTGGTGCCTCCTGCTACCTTCCTTCCTCCTATTTTCAGCACCACCCCCAATTCTGGGCAGATGAGTCAAAAGCTAGCATTTGACAGGGAGTTTAATCTCAGGATTTAACAGCTGCAGGGTAAGAGGCCGGGCAAGCAGGTGCTGCTCTGAACACCCAGGGACATGTCCTCGGCTAGTTGCACTGAGAGTTTGTTTTCATCTGCCATTTCTAACATCACTCAGTAGACAGGAAGTCCCACATACTGTAGCTCATGCCAGTACCGTCGTCTGTTTAACTCACTGGGCAGAAGTTTCTTAAGCAACAAGTAACTTTTTTTAAAAGTTCCTTAAACCTTCATAAAACATCAACTAAAGTACAGTAAACAGATTAAAGACTACACAGCCCAGGAGAGCTGGGTTCTTGTTCCCTGCACTAGCCCAGCGCCCAACACACATTCTGGAGAGAACACTGAATGGAAACATGGGAGGAAGGAATGGATAGTGTGCACAGTGTGCATCTTGAAGGAAGAGACAGGAATGCCAATGTCTGACAAACAGGCTGAAGAAGAGTAACGCTTTGAGAAGGTGCAAGAGACTCCAGTTTCAATTTCACCAAAAGGTACACAGATTAGAAGCTGACAATGTCATCTATTATTCATCTAGCCTTGGTTTCAACTGGAAAAATTGGGTTGACAATAATATGTACCTCAAAAGTTTTGTTATTTATTAAAATATTAAATGAGATCCAGTAAGGTGAAGTTCTCAGCAAAGTTTTATATGCTCACTCTCACTGCCATCGAGTTGATGATGACTCACAGGGACCCTACAGGCCAGGTAGAACTGCCCCAGTGGGTTTCTGAGATTCTTTATGGGCGTGGAAAGCCTCCTCGTTCTTCTTTTTATACACAGTAGCTCCTAGAAACTTTTTCTCCATTATTATTATTGCTTAATTAAATACCCCCTTTACTGAGGAGTAGACATACCCACTCTGAAAAAATATTCTGATGGATGCACGTTTAGCTAAAAATGTGAAACCCCGTAAAGTCAGAATTCAATGCCAAGATCATGTCTCTTCTATCCTCCACTGATAAGACAACTGGGGCGTGAAATTCTCCAAACAGAAAAGGTAGGGGTGGGGTGGGGGTGGGGTGTGTGTGTGTGCGTGTGTGTACAGAGAGAGGTTTGGCTAGGTAAAGGTAGGGTGGGTGGGTGTGTGTGTGTGTGTGTGTGTGTGCGCGCGCGCGCACAGAGAGGTTTGGCTAGGTCCACTCAGAATCACTTTGAACAAAAGTCCTAGAAATCTACTTCCCCAAAATTAGCCATTGAAACCCCTCAGCGTTCTGAAAGTGATTGTGGCAATGATTGTACAATTCTTCTTGATATGATTGAACTACGGGATTGTGTGATCTGTGGATTCAGGGCCAATAAAACTGTTTTGAAATCCCTCAGGAACAGTTCTACTGAGACACTTGGGGTGTTTGCCATAAGTCAGAATTCACTTCTAAGGGGAAAATTATATATAAAAGCATTCAGAAATGAACTAATATGACGGGTGAAAAGGCAGGCTTCCTACCTCTGCAGAGCAGGAAAGGGAGGAGGCAGCTGTGGTTTAACTGACCTGGGTTATTTCACTCACAGCCCCCCCTCGTGCGCTTCCCCCACCACCCCCACTTACAGGGCACACTGCAGCTAGTTCTCCAGAGCAACAAAGCCCAACCCGCAGGCGGCGGTGGCGGCGGCGAGAGAAAATTCTGTGGAAGGAGCATTCGACCTCTTTGTGAAGGAGTGAGCTTCCCCTGAACCAGTGGCTGGGTTTTAATGCCTTTTTTCTCTCCGGCCTTGCTGTTTGCACAACCACCCTTAATCCCTTGCCTGGTAACTTTTTCCACTTCAGTCCCACAGTCACCACTCTGCGGGGGGTTGGACCTACACTAATATTTAGAGTCTCTAAAAACCGAGAGTCAAATAGAAACTCTGCATGTCTATAAAACAGGAAGTGGCTTTGATGCACTACAGCTCCGAGAGGTAGAAAAGTTTCGGGGATTAAAGCGCGGGCAACGCGCGGGGGCTGCGGGGGCGCACCGCGGGCTCCAGGAGGGAGGTCCAGGAAAAGCCCCCCCTGGCTGCACCAGCCTGCCCGGCGCAGGGCAACAGCGACGCAGCAGCGCAGACCCACGGCCCCTGCTCAACTCCGCTCCTCCACCTCGCCACCGACCACGGCGGGCTGGTTCCCTGCAGGTGGGAGCCGCGGCCCCCACGCCCGGCGAGGCCGCCTGTGCTTCCCGGGCTCCGCCAGGCAGTGACGCGGGCCGGCGCGCCGCGCGCGGAGCCCCGGGTCACCAACTTCCCGGCCGCACACCGGCCGGCCCCGCCTGCTCCCGGCCTCAGCACAGCCCACGGCGGCCGTCCTCCGGGCCCCGCGGGGCCGGCACCTGACGGCGACGCTCGGGTCCTGGAGTCCAGGTGACGCGGGAGCCGCGCGGAGAGCAGCCGGCGCGGGCCGGGTCCCCGGCCGACGTCCCTCCCGGGGCGGTGCGCGCCCACCTCGGCCCCGGGCTCCTGACAGCTGGCCCGGAGTGCGAGGGACACAATGCCGGCCCGGGCCGCGGTGACAACTCACCCGGGGGACGGCGCGGCGAGCTCCGGGAGGGGGGCGCTCGCAGCCTCCGCGGCGCCGGGATCCGCTCCGCCGCTTGCGCGCGCCCGCAGACCTCTCGGGTCCAGGGGAGGCCCCGCGTGCCCGGGTCTGGCCCGTGGTGGCCGGCGCTGCGGGACGGGAAGGCGGAGGGGAGGGAGGGGAGGAGGCTGTCGCCGGCTTCGGAGAAGGGAACGCGGCGGCCGCGGCGCCCGCGTCACTGGCCCAGCTGTGCCGCGCGGGAAGGGGCGGTCCCGCGGAGGGAGGGGGAGGGGAAGGGGCGGAGAGAGGGCGGGGCGGGGCCCCCACGCAACAAGCGCCAGCGTCGCGCCGCCGCTACCGCCCCGCAGGGAGGCCCCGCCGGCCGACTGGCCGTCGGCACGCATGCGCAGCCGGCCGGGCGGCACGCCCCGCGGGAGGCTGGCACTGAAAGGGTGGCGGGGGGGTGAGGGGGGGCGCTTAAAGGGGCAGTCGCACTGACCGCGCTGGAGCGACGGGGCCATGGAGCCGACTGGGACTGCCTTGCGTTTGCAATGCAGTCTGTTCTGGTACTATAACAATAGTAATACTAATATGATGATGATGAATTATTATTCGGACCAGGATATAAAGAATTGGATGACTCACGTTTCCAAGGCGCTCCACGCATGCGGCTATATTAGCTCTTTAATTGCTCGCCAGACCTCTCTGTGGCAGCTCTGACTCTCCCAATTCAGCTGTACTCCGCACAACTAAAATGTGCAGCCCGCCTGCCTACCTGCCTCAAAACTATCCTGAAGAGTAGATGTTGAAATGCAGGCTCATGACCTTGCCTCTAGCTATTCTGATTGAGTAAGGCGTGGGGCTGCCGATCTGCTTCCCAAAAGTCAGGGCCTTGAACCCCTGACAGCAAGTACCAAGGGCGGTTAACCGCGGCCAGCCAGCGTCTTGGGTCCGAGCCCAGGATCTCTTCTGACGAGTTTCCCGGAGAACTGCTTGCGCTGCACTAAAAGCACAGCTGGGGTCTCAAGGTTGCGAAAACTCAAGTTGAGAGCTAGAGCCTGACCTTGTCACCCAGCCTGAGCCTGGAGATCTCTGGCTGCCACCTTGAGAGATAAGTCCTGGATGAGCACATCCGTCTGCGGAGCCTGAGGCTCTTTGATGGCAATGACTCTTTATCTGTGGGTCCCAGAGCCAAACCCACTGCTCGCTCGCGATCGCATGCTCTCTCCTCTCCTCTCCTCTCCTCTCCTCTCCTCTCCTCTCCTCTCCTCTCCTCTCCTCTCCTCTCCTCTCCTCTCCTCTCCTCTCCTCTCCTCTCCTCTCCTCTCCTCTCCTCTCTCTTTCTCTCTCTCTCTCTCTCTCTCTCTCTCTCTCTCTCTCTCTCTCTCTCTCTCTCTCTCTCTCTCTCTCTCTCTCTCTCTCTCCTCTCTCTCTCTTTCCTCTCCCTCTCTCTCCTCTCTCTCTCCCTCCTCTCTCTCTTCTCTCTCTCTCTCCTCTCTCTCTCCTCTCCCTCCTCTCGCTCTCTCTCCCTCTCTCTCTCCTCTCTCTCCTCTCTCTCTCTCTCTCTCTCTCTCTCTCTCTCTCTCTCTCTCTCTCCTCTCTCTCACACACACACACACACACACACACACACACACGTCTACTGGCAACAAGTTGATTCCTGACAAATCTCAGTAGAATATGTTACATGTTGCTCTGTACTTGTAGAGAACAGAGTAGAACTGCGCCCTTGGGTTTCCAAGGCTGCAAATCTTTACGGGAGCAAGCAGCCGGCCTTATCTATGCCCCTCAGAGAGGCTGGTAGATGTCAACCGCTGACATTTTGGATAGTGGTCCAAGCGTACCTGACAGCGCGCCAGGGCTCCTGTCTCACAGCTGTTCCATGAAGGTTGAGGTGCTCAGACTGGAGCATCCGTGGTCCAGTTGGCTTTTGGACCTACGGATGTCCCTGATGCTGGAGTCAGGAAGGTCCCTCCTCCCAGATGCCCTTTGGACCAGGAAACACACCTCAGGGCCTCTCACCAGACCTGGGTCTAGTCAGTTCCCTGGAAGTGTGCAGTGAATCAACAGGGCCTGCTCCCGAGATCACGCAAGGGAGGCAAGCAGTGTCCTTCCCTTTATGCACACACAGACCAATCCCTCCGTGCCAGCCCCACAGAGCCTGTGGCATGTTGCCACCTTTCCTCTAAGCCAGTAGTTCTCATCCTTCCTAATGCCTCACGTGACCCTTTCAGACAGTTCCTCATGCGGTGGTGACCCCCAACCATCCAATTATTTTCCTTACTACTTCATCACTGTCATTTTGCTACTGTGATGAATCGGGCGACCCCTGTGAAAGGGTCGTTCGACGCCCAAAGGAGTCACCACCCACAGGTTGAGAAGCGCTGCTCTAAGCCTACCCTTGCTCAGCATTCTTTCTCTCTCTCTGAACTGAGTGCAGACTCCAGGGTAGCAATGGACACCCTCCACCTTCCCACCCTCGAGCCCCTCAAGCCTCCCTTCATTCCCCACAGATACTTGGGTCTCTAGGAGTCCTGCTGGTACAGTGGTTATGAATTGGGTTTCTGTCGGCAAGGTCAGCAGTTTGAAACTACCAGCTGATCCGAGAGAAAAAAAACAAGAGGCTCTCTATTATTCCCGTAAAGAGTTATAGTCTGGGGCCATTTCTACCCTGTCCTGTAGGGTCGCTCAATGGCAGTGAGTTTGGTTTGGGGACATGGGTCTCTTTTTTTGGTAGAGGGAGCAGCAAGAGGGAAGGCCCTCCCTCCACCGGATGGACTGACACAATAACTGCAACGATGGACACAGCAAGGGAACAACTGCTAAGAAGATGCAGTGTCTCATTCTGTGGTGCATGGGTTGTTATGGGGCAGAACCTTCTATGCCACCAAACAACATGTCTCAGTGGAAATGGATTCGACAGCAGAGCCCAGGGCAGAAGCCGAGCTCAGAAAGCCTCGATGGGCCACAGAAACACCTCCAGGTAGCCCAACGCTCAGAAAGGGACAAAGGGAAGGAAGCCAGGGAAAGGGCGGGCAGGAATTGGCGAAGATCAATGGATGGAAGGGGAAAAGAAGCAGCTCAGAAGGCCCTCCAAAGCAGTCTGTTGTGCTGGCCGGTGAGCCTGGTCAGGAGGCATTGCAGCAGCCTGGCCACAAGCCCACTCAGTGACCCCGACAGGAGCAGCCACCTCTCACAGCTATAGAAGGGCCTCGGAGATGTGGCACAGATCTACGTTACTCACGTGTGTGCTACTGATGTGTGGCCAAAGACCCACCCCAGAGTCCGAGGGTCCACAGAATAAAACACAAACTCCCGTGTGACCAGTATCCTGCATGACCTGGCCCAGATCCACCCCCTGGACGACGTTGCCAGATGGTGCCTAACAATGCAGCTGTTTCCACATCTCAGCTGTTTACCCTTGTCTTGTTTTTCCGGGGCCACAGACGGATATCAATCGTTCTTCCTTCTGCCATGTCCCGGCACGTGGGTGGAGCATTGCGCTCCATCTGTTTTCTACTGCCAAGCTCAGGGTCTATCTCTGCCCCACCTTTGTAAATGACAGTAGTTAGGAGAGAAAATTCCAAAATGGTGGAGTAACAGAGGCACACTTGTGAGGTAAAATGTACAACTAACTGCAAGTACAACATTCTGATTGGAAGTTGCTAGATCACGGAAGCCAGAAGTGGAATAACCAGGAACCACAGATGTATGGTGATTGGTTGGATGATGGTGGACTGTTTTGATTGGCTAGTTTAAATACGTGGCGAAGGAGGGTCGCCAGGAGTCAGAATTAACTCCATGGCAGTGAGTTTGGGGTGGGTTGTGTTTTGTTTGTTTTGGTCTTTGATTTTCATGAGGTAAATTTTCTTTCAACATTTCTTGAGGGCTGCTGAAAGAATTTCTGATAAAGGTTTCTAAGGAGGGGGGTGAAGAAAGTATGTTCTACAGAAGGGTAGTCTCCAAAGCAGCCCAAGGCCCCAAGCAAAGCTGTCTCCCCTGAGCAGCCGGCTCTCCTCTAAGCCACCGCTTACGGAGCTCTGTTGGGGGTACAGTAGGCTATGCACCACCAGACTGCTCTGTGGAAGAAAGATGATCTCCACACGGATGACAGCCTCAGAAATCCAGAGGATCGGTATGAGGCAGAATTGACTCGATGGCACGGGGTTGGGTGGGGTTGGGTTGGGTTAATCTATTGCTTGACTTGAAGATAAATTTAGAAATCAGTTCCTTAGTTCCTTAAAGGCTCAAGGTTCAAAAAACACACCTAATGGCAGTCAATCCAACATGTGGACCCAGAAATCTGGATTCCAGGAAAATGGAAACTATTTCTCTCGGGCTTCGGCAGCCACTACACTACCTGTGGAGTAGATTGTATATTTACCTGTTCTGGATATTTCATACAAGCCATCATTGATTATGTGTGCATGTGCTGTGTGTCTTATACCAATAATAATGAATACTAAGACCAGAGCTATTTTTATATTTTTTCTTATTTATTTAAGTCCTCTAAAAGACTTCTTTTTTTACAAAAAGGGAGGGGGCTTCTTTCGATGTTCTCAGTTAATGTTTCTGTGTTCTTCCAGATTTTCCACTACAGTTGCTAATGTTCTAGATTTAAAAACAATAACAACTCCCTGTCATGAGTCAGTACTGACTCACAGTGACACTCCCCCCCCCCAATGGGTTTCCAAGAATGTCACTGTTCACAGGAGTAGAATGCCAGTCTGGAGCTGCTGGTGGTTTCAAACTGCTGACCAGGCAGACGGCAGCCCAGCGAGGAACCCCTACACCACCAGGGCCCCTCCTAAACTTAGGCACTGGCAAATGGCCCCGGGGGTTAGACTAGCCCTGTGGGTGGGGAGTGGAGTGGCCAACCATACCAGTTTCCCAGGGGCTAAAGGATGCCTGGGCCCTGGGACATCCCGTGTGCAGACAAGCACAGACCTTGGCAACACAGGACCAGTTAGTCCACCCACTGGTGAGCGTCAGAGATTCCTTCTCACGGTGCTGGGAATCCAACAAGAGGCTTTGCCCTTACCACTTACCTGGCAGAACAGGGGACCTTGGCACTCAAAAAATGAGAGAAAAGGTTCTGACTCACACAGCTATCACGAGAATGTGCAATAGCAGTGATGACAACTGTTAATTGGACACCTACTCTGGAGCCGTAGTAGGGCTCCCGCCACTCCGTTGAAGAAAGACGAGGCTGTTTGCTCCCACAAAGGCTTACAGAAAACCTATTTAGGGTCAAAAGCAACTTGATGACAGTGGGTTTGGTTTGATGTCTATGACTAATAACCAAAAGGTTGGCAGTTCGAATCTACCCAGAGGTGCTTTGGGGGCCGGGGGGAGGGGAGGAAGGCCTGATGATCTATTTGCACAAGCTCTCACAGTCTCTGGGCACAGTTCCACTCTGACACAGTGGGGTGGCCAGGACCTTGAATCGACTTCCCGGTGACAGGGTGACCTTGTTGGCAGGTACACGCCACGTCCGGCCGTACATCGAGGGCCTCATTTGGACAGCGTCATGCACACCATTGTCCACAGGAGACCATGGAAGTGCTGCAAGGTTTTCCTTTCTAAGACCTCAAAAGCCACAGAGTTGATGAAAGGTGCGAAACCCAAATTCATTCTTCTTCGAATTCATCAGCCGGCTCCCCGGGAGAAAGAGGTCCCCCCAGATTGGACAATTCCAGAGATGTACATGAAATGACCAATGCTCAGTTATAAAGGGGGGGCAGTTTACCCGATTCAACTTTGGAATGCTCAAAGGTCACCCTATAAACCATAGGGTCCCTCCCGCCCTCACTAGGAATAGGAAAGGAGAATGGCCCGTGCGATTGGTAGAGGGACACTGATAAAAGGAGGAAGGCCCTCAGTGGCTCAGACATCGCCAGGCCTGTGAGGATGGCCCAGGACCAGGCGGCAGACGGTTCTGTGGTCCCTGTGGCTAACCTGAGTTAGGTGGCATCTAACCACAATGAGACGCTTCTCCTTTATCTACCCCTTGACTGTTTTTAATGCCCCGTACTTGATTTCTCTGTTCATAGAAACTATGCAAATTAAACATATTAAAATCTCTATGTTTTGAACACACAAACATGTTGCATTACTAACAGTCCATGCCTCATAGCTTATCTAGAAAGGAGCCCTGATGGCATAGTGGTGATGAGTTGGGCTACGATTCACCAAGGTCAGCAGTTCAAAACCACCAGCCAGCTCCACAGGAGAAGGAGGCTCCCTCAGATGGGACGATTACTAGAGATGCACTGAAATTACCAGTAATTAGCTATAAAGCTGAAGAAAAAGAAAGCGTTTATAGTATTACATTTTAGAGTGCTGAAATTGTGATTCATTATGCTACAGAAGAATCAAGTTTTTCTGTAGAAAGTATTACATACATCAACCTTCAAAGAGTTGATCGAATACTACACAGCTAAAAACATAAGCACTTAATCTCAATCTCGTCATGTCTTCATATTTTTAAGTACCCTCTTGTGCACCAGCTCACGATGGCCTAGCAACCTCCCTATAAGATGAAGGGCCATTATTATACCCATTTTACCAGTTAGCAAGCTGAGGCACAAGGCAGATTACAGGCGTGTCTACCATGGTCCAGGAAGTAGCATGGGATTTCTTGTTTCCATTCAAGATTCCACAGGTAGCCTTGTGACAGTAAACCTGTTAACCTCAGAGGAGACGGAAGTAAACAAGCCACCCTCGGCACAGAAGGTCAGGGTCTAAGGTGTGAGCCCAGCTGGGCAGAACTGGCAGGAGCTCAGGGGTGCCTCTCACTTTATAAGAGAGTGGCCTTGAGCTCAGACCCCTGACTGAGTACATGAAGCTGTGTCGTCAGCCGGGCCACTGCTCCTTGGAACATGTCAGGACCTTTGAGAACCTGGCCACAGTGGTCCCACTCTTGTGGGTCACTGGCCAGCAGAGCAGGCTTGGCAGAGGTCAGGGGTCAGTGTGTAGAGCAGGGCTACCCCGAAGAACTGTGATTCCCTGTCAACACCACAGTTGACCCCAACCCTAGAGAATGCACACCCGAGCCTGCCTAACGGCCAGCAGGTGTGTGTGAGAGGGTGGCCAGCACTGCCCTGCCCACTTCTCTGAAGCACTCAGATGCCTTCTAAAAAAAAATGTCTCCTGTCACAGAGCAGGGAGACCGGTGAACTGTGGACAGCATTTGATACCAAGTTAGTATGGCGGGGAGTTTCGACCTGCCCGACTCACCAGATGGCAACCCCGTGTGGGCAGAATGCCCCGCTCCACCCCCAGGGGCCATGCGGCACCACTACCTGCTTCTCTGTTCTGCCCTTTGTCCAGGGGCCAGGCAGTGACTCTGGGCGGCCGCCAACAGGGAAGGAGGAAGACACTGGGGGCAAGTGCTTCTAGGTACAACTAGCTCACACCCCTTCCTGCTGTCCTGGTCCCTTGATCCTGCATTCCTTCAGTGTCCTCCCTCCCCCCAGGGCCACCAGAAGAGCTCCTTTCCACGAGACTGAGTGGTGGCAGGAGAGGGCTGGGTGCTGGCTCTGAGAGCCCAGGCTGCAGGCGGGCGGGGGCAGGGGGTGGTAGGGGGGCGGCGGGGGGACTGGAGAGGGCTTCCTTCAGACCGCAGAAGGGTTCTGAGTGCCACCTCCCCTTCGACCAGGTCAGGCTGTCTTAAAGGTGCCCGAGACAGAGTCCACAGTACCCTCTTGCCATGTTACTCCACCACCTGAAAATGCTGAGTGCTGAGTGTGGACGTGTACCAAGGAGGCCCGGTGGCCCGCCTATTGGGCTGTTAACTGCAAGGAATCCTCCAGCTGCCCCAGCCGCTCCTCAGGACAAAGGTGAGGCTCTCTGCTCCCGTCAAGGTGTAAAGACGAGTGTCAGTCAGTGGCACCCAATGATGCCCGTAGAAGTTGTTGAATTTGGTGAATCGTTTCTGGTGTCTGTTTTTGCCACAATTGGAAAAATAGTAATTACACCAATAACAAAGTACATGGAAACAGAACATGCTCTAAAATTGGTGGCAGGGATGATGGTACAGCTGTCCCCGATGTGGTGGGGCTGTGGAATTGCATGGCCGATGGCTGAAGTGCCTATAAAACTGTTCTTTAAAAAAAAAAGGTTTCAGTTCTTCTCTGCCGTGTGGGGTCGTGGTGAGCCCCAATCGACTCGACACCAGTGGGTTCGGCTTGTTTTAGGTTCTGTCTGCCAGACACTGTGCTCCTCCGGGTGTCAGAGGATTGCATTTCAACCTGGCAGCGGCCTGTGAAGTGGGTATTTATTTATACCACGGTCTCCACTTTGAAGCCGAGGGAACTGGTACAGAGAACGCAAGGGGCAAGGCGACAGTGACCAGTAGCAAAGCCTAGCCCAGCCCGCCTCTTAAAGAATACAACTATATGGGTGGGGTGGCGGGGAGTGGGGAGAAAGGGGGAACCCATCACAAGGGTGGAATATAGCCCCCCCAGGGGGGGGGGAGGACAAATAACAGAAAGGTAAGTGAAGGGAGACAGTGTAAGGCACGAAATAACAAGAACAACATATCGTCGATCAAGGATTCACCAGGGCGGGAGGGAGGGGAAAAAGAGGAGCTGATACCAAGGGCTCAAGTAGAAAGAAATTGTTTTGGAAAGATTGATGGCAACATATGGACAACTGTGCTTAATACTATTGAAGGATGGATTGTTATAAGATTTGTAAGAGCCCCCCAATAAAATGATTAGTTAAAAAAAATACAACTACAATCGGCACTGCCAGAGGCCAGTGCCACTGTTGAAAGAAGCCCGGCCGATAATGTGCAGGGAGCGAAGGGCCCTCACAGTGTCTCAGGGAGGCCTTGCTCAATTTCCAGGGCTCTAGTGAGCCAGCAGCTACACAGAGCTACTACTCCAGAACAAAAATTCGAGAAACTACCTTTCGGACTACGTGCCTAGCACGGACCGTGTCCTACTTCTGTGACTCTGGGAGCCGTTGACCCTCACGGTCCCTGTGCGGTGGGAATGCCGCCTCAGCTCAGCCCAGGAGGCATCTCGTCCCAGTTCCACGTCCGGAGGCATCACGCGGGCGCGTGACGTCAGCCTGGCAGAGCCATTCGTGCCACAGAAAAGAGCCAGTGCTGCACGTCCCCACGGTCCTGCCCCAGCCCTGCTTGCACGCATGGTAACAGCGCGTGGCGGGCCTGCCTGTGGGTGCGGTGGGGAGGCTGCAGGTCTGCGGGCGCGTGGCCCCGTGTGGGGAAAGGGCAGGGACCCCGCCAAGTGAGGGAGGATCGGGAGCAGAGCGGGTGAGAAATGCCTGAGGGGAACACTGCTTTGTCTACCTGCAGGTCGGGGTGCACCGGAGGTACTGTCCCCCAGCCCAGGGCCATCGAAACCATCAGCCGCCCTGCAGGAGGAAGTCGGCCTGTCTTCTCCCGTGAAGTTACCAGAGCCCCACAGGCGGTTGCTAAGAGTCGGGATGAACTCCATGGCAGGGAGTTTAGAGTTGGGGAGAACTGGATTAAAGAGGCCTGGATTAAAGAAGTCTTAGTGCTTCTAGCCTACCAGCTGACAGCTGCAACCCATCCCGGGCCCCGTGGGGTGGGAGAAAGGCCCGCCGATCGCTCCCGTAAAGATGACAGCCAAGCACACCCTAGGGGGCAATTCTACTCTGTCCCACGAAGTCGCTGTGAGTCGGAATCGCCTCCACAGCGGCACCTCGGAACAGTCCTGTCTCCCAGTTCAGCAGGCAGGGATCCTGCAGGGAAAACAGGGCCGTGTGTATCAGACCTTGCGAAGGCCTGACCTCTGGTGGTCAGCATGAGAATGCAGGCTTCTGCTCCCGCCCTGGGGCTGCAATGGTCCCAGCTTGGGTGGCTAACCTCGAGAGGAGCAGTTCAAAACCATCCGCTGCTCCGCAGGCGGCAGACCAGGCTTTCTACTCCTGTAAAGAGTTTCAGTCTCGGGAAATCCACAAGTTGGAATCGACTGGATGGAAGGGAGTTTTTGTCTGGAGCTCTGCCCGCGTAGTGGCGTACACATTGAAACCACTGTCCACAAGGTCCAGCTTCTCCGCAGGAGAAAGATGAGGCTTTCTACGCCCATAAAGAATTACAGTGATGAACTATCTGGAGGAAAAACAATGGGACCGACAGTTCTGGGGGAACTTGGGTTGGGGGGATAGGGGGGTAAGGAAGTAGTGTTAACAAACACAGGGACAAGGGAACAACATGGGACCCAAAATGGTAGAGAGGGGGGAGTGGCAGGCCTGGTGGGGAATGATCAAGGGTAAGGTTGCGTAGAGAAGAGGTATAGCTGTAGCCCAGGTGGGGACGGAGCATGGTAATGGGGCAGGAGGAAAGTCAAAGGAGATGGAGGAAAGAGCTAGGAGACAAAGGACATTTATGGAGGTCTAGACAAAGACATGTACATGCAAATATATATAGGAGGATGGGGAAATAGATCTATGTGTCTATATTTATAGGTTATTAAGGTGGCGGAAGGACCTTGGGCCTCTACTCAAACACTCCCTCAATGCATGAATACTTTCTTTTATTAAATTGGAACTCTATGATGCTCACTCTCCCAACACAACTGCTGAAGCCAAAGTGGGTGAACAAGTAAATGTGGTGAAGAAAGCTGATGGTGCCCGGCTATCAAAAGAGATCGTGTCTGGGGTCTTAAAGGCTTGAAGATAAACAAGCGGCCATCTAGCTCAGAAGCAATAAAGTCCACATGGAAGAAGCACACCAACCAGTGAGATCACAAGGTGCCAAAGGGACCAGGTATAAGGCATCATACAAAAAAAAGATATATGTATATATATATATGTGTGTATGTGTATATATATATATACCCCATATTGAATGAAGGGGCAAGTGCAGAGTGGAGACCCAAGGCCCAAGTGTCGGCCACTGGAGATCCCCTCATAGAGGGGTTTAGGAGAGGAGATGGATCAGTCAGGGTGCGAGGTAGTACCGATAAAGAACACAGCTTTCCCCCAGATCCTGGATGCTTCCTCCCTCCAACTACCATGATCCAAATTCTACCTTGCAGGGCTGGATAGGGCAGAGGTTGTACACTGGAGCATATGGGGGCTGGAGGCACAGGGAATCCAGGGTGGATGATACCTTCAGGACCAAAGGTGTGAGGGGCGATGCTGTAAGAGTGGAGGGTGAGTGGGTTGGAAAGGGGGAACTGATTACAAGGATCCACATGTGACCTCCTCCCTGGGAGATGGATGGCAGAAAATGGGGGGAAGGGAGACTCCGGATACGGCAAGATATGACAAAATAACAATGTATAAATTATCAAGGGTACATGAGGAAGGGGGGAGCAGGGAGGGAGGGGAAAAAAAAAAGAGGACCTGACGCAAAGGGCTTAAGTGGAGAGCAAATGCTTTGAGAATGATTGGGGCAGGGAATGTGCAGATGTGCTTTATACAATTGATGTATGTATATGTATGGATTGTGATAAGAGTTGTATGAGCCCCTAATAAAATGTTTAAAAAATAAATTAAAAAAAGAGTTACACTGTTGGAAACACACAGGGCAGTTCTACTTTGTCCTATGGGGGGGGGCTGGTAACGAGAATTATTCAATGGCAGTGAGATTTTTCTTGCCCCCAGTTTATGGAAAGAGTCTCAGTCCCGCTCCAGAATGCACCTACAGTGCACCTACTTCAAACCTGAGAGTCAGCTGTAGTCAGTGACCATGTTTAACACCTCACCTCCGTCGCTGTCACTAGGAAACAAGAAACAAACCTCCGGCCAGGGAGTCGGTTCTGACTCACTGCAACCCTGGAAAAGGTTTCAGAGGCTCTGAATCTTTATAAGATCAGACCACCTCATCTTTTTTCCAGTGGGTGTCTGGTGAATTTGAACCACCAACCCTGTGGTTCGCACAGCCCAAACTTACCCAACAGCGCTACCTCGGCTCCTTAGAAATCAGGGTGGGATTACCTTTAAGGGAGGACTATGATTGGAAGGAGCCAGGAGGGAGATTTACAGGGTGCCGCTACATTCTGTTTCAATCTGGTGCAGGTTTGTGAAAGTCCCTAGAGCTATGCCCTGAGGATTCACCCCCTCTGTTGGAAGTAGACAATACCTGAGTGGCCACGGCCAAAGCAGCCGCATATGGCGACCGGTAGGAGTGTGGCTTTCCTGACTCATGTGCTTTGAGCAAGGCTGCCATGTGTTTCGTGTTTTTTCCTCAAGCGTTGAGCTCCTGCTACAGTGCTGAGCAAATGGAGCACTCCCGCCCCATGAGCTTCATGGCAGCCGTGATAATCATGGGTCATGATTGTCATAGGACGCATGACAGCCGTGGAGCACAGCGTGTTTCTTCGCGGTGGGGGCTCTCCTGGGCATGGCAGACGGGCCAGCCCCTCACCTGTGCAGTGAGGGCGATGGCAGTGCCCACCTCATCAGGCTGTTGTGCAGGTTAAATGACCTCATTTCACTACTGGGCTCGGCACTGTGTCTGGCCTACACATCGAGGACAAAACAAGTGCACCCCACAGAGTTTTCAAGGAGCAGAATGCCAAGCCTTTCTTCCGAGGCACCTCAGGGCAGGTTGGAGCCCGTCTGCCAGGACTAGCACGCTTAACCTTTTGTGCCACTAGAACGCCTAATTCTACTCTACAACGTGTGGGGTCACTTGAGTTGGCATCAGCTGACAGCAACAGGCTTGGCTTAGGGTTTAGCCCCCCAACCCATTAGATGCCAAAGCAGCCGGGCAATCACTTTACCAATCCCAAACACCACCATAGCTGTCCAGACAGTCCCTCCAGGGCAGCACCGTCAGACCAGCCAGCACAGCTTCCAACCCACGGTGGAGGGTGGGGGGGGGGGTTAGGGCCATGGCGGGCAGTGGCAAGAGCATTCATCCATTTACGTACTTGCTCATTCATCCCTTCACCATGGATAGACCGAGGGTGGTCTGGTGCCACACACCCACCCTCAAGTTGCCCTCAGGCTGGATGGGGACCCAGGAGTTCACAACGACCAGGACCGGTTACGTGTTTACCCAGGACAGAGGAGCAAAGTGGCTAGCCTGGGCTCCAGCCTCCCACAGAGGGGTGTGATGGGGCTGCTGGTTCATTTGTTTATTTCAGTGCCAATATTGGAAAATTAGATTTCACGTGAAAAGTCCAGATTTCCTGGAAAATCGAACGTCTTGTAAACATTGAGCCTGCTTGAGTCCGTCTGGCCAGAGGCCCACATTTGCCACAGCCCCGCCTGCCCTTCAGTTACTTGCCCTGGCAGGCCCTGGTGCTTGGGACCACCATTAGAGATGCTTTGCTGGTTGCTATGGGAACTGCGAGAAAGTCACAGTCAGAATGGGTCTGGAAGAAGCAGCAGGAAGAGGAGAGGTTAGGGAAGGGTGTTTCTGGCAGGGGAAACTGTGGCAACATCCTGTGCTGTGAAAGCAGGTGCCAGGACCAGTCCCCATGGAGGCACAAGGCCTTGTCTGCGGGGCGTCTGGGTCAGAGAGGGGCCTGGACCAGCTGGGAGGCCGGCCAGAGCGTAAAGGTCCCAGGTCTGACACCAGCCTGCTCGGGTTCCCTGCATACTTGCCTATTAGAGGTACAAGTCCCAAGTCCCAAAGCATGGCGGATCCCAGTTCTGTGGGGCTACTGGACAGATACTCACTGCCCAACATCCTCCTGCTTCAGCTCCTGTTACCTGCCTGAGGCCAGTGTGGTGTGGAGGGCCTGGCAGGCTGCCTACCACAGTCTGACTGGAGGGTCCTTGCAGGTTACCTACCATGCGTTGCAGAGAAGGGCCCCACCGCCCATTTGTGAAATACAGCATGAAGGGCTCCCCGTCTTTAGTGCCAAACCTTCTATGCACAGGAATCACCGGGGTGCGGGGTGAGGGCGTGTCTCTTTAAAACGCAGATTCAGTTGTCCGACCCCCAGGGGGGACAGCAGAAAAGTGGGTGAAGGGAGACGTCGAACAGTGTAAGATATGACAAAATAATAATAATTTATAAATTATCAAGGATTCGTGAGAGGGAGCAGGGAAGGAGGGGGAAGAAATGAGGAGCTGATGCCAGGAGCTTACATGGAGAGCGGGTGTTTTGAGAATGATGAGGACAACGAATGTACAAATGTGCTTTACACAATTGATGTATGTATGGATTGTGATGAGTTGTATGTGGCCCTAATAAAATGATTAAAAAACAACAACAAGCAGGTCAGGGTTCAGTGGAGCAATAATGAAACTCACAACCTTCCTCTACTTCTTAAACACTTCCTCCCCACAACTATCATGATCCCAATTCTACCTTGCAAACCTGGTTAGACCAGAGTATGCACAGCAGTACAGATGGGAACTGGAAACACAGGGAATCCAGGACAGATGAACCTCTCAGGACCAGCGGTGAGAGTGGCGATACCGGGAGGGAAGTGGGGGTAGAAAGGGGGAACTGATCACAAGGATCTACATATAACCTCCTCCCTGGGGCATGGGCAACAGAAAAGTGAGTGAAGGGAGACGCAGGGCAGTGTAAGATAAGATAAAATAATAATTTATAAATTATTAAGGGTTCATGAGGGAGGGGGAGTGGGGAAGAAGATGAGGAGCTGATTCCAGGAACCTAAGTGGAATGCGAATTTTGAGAATGATGAGGTCAACGAATGTATAAGGGTGCTTTACACAACTGATGTACATGTGGACTGTGATAAGAGTTGTATGAGCCCCAATAAAATGATTTTAAAACAAAACAAACCAAAAAAGCAAGCAGGTAAATAAATTTTAAAAAAATAGTCACAGCCTGGGAAAGCCATGGGATGGTTCTACTCTTTATTTTATTTCTTTTTCCTTTCCCCTAATTTCATGTTGTTGTGCATATGCACAGTGAAACAGATCGTTTCTCCACGCACAATTCTGTGATAGTGATGCCATCAGGCCCCATCTCTCCCCCACAACTCCTGGCCCCGCGGGGTCTCTAGTCAATCTTTCAAGTCTGCACTGTCAGCAGGATGCCACAGAGACTGCTCTTCAGGTGGGCAGGACTTTTTGAAGCTGATCTGAAGGAGACTTCACTGGCAGTCCAGGCGGGCAGTCCCACTGGCCTAGCCTGGCCTGGGGCATCACCAGGAACTGGCCTGAAGGCAGGGGGTCATCTTGACAGAAGCTTGACTTACACATCAAGGAAGGTGTGTGTCCAGGTCTCCTCTGTCCACCACATTTAATCTGTGCACTGAGCAAACATTTTGAGCAGCTGGATGCTGTCAGGAGTGTGGCATCAGGAGGAGAGCACCCTCACGCTCTCCCTGCGCTGCTCGGTGACGCAGCCTTGCTTGCCGCACGTGAGGAGGACTTGACACACTTCCTAGTCAAGACCAAAGACGGCAGCCTTCACCGATTATGATAAATAGAAACACCATGATAAACAGAAAACGGTGACTAGATTTAAATTTGTTGTAATCCACAATCAATGCTCATGGAAACAGCAGTCAAGATATCGAATAATATATTGCATTTGGACAAATCTTCTGGGGGGGGGGGGAAGAAGACCTCTTTAAAGTGTTACACTGCGCAGATGTCACTCTGAGGACCATGGAGCTTCTTACCCATGCACACCGTGGTCTCTTCATCACTCCATATGCAGGGGAAGCTGGGCGCTGAATGAGGAAGACCACGGGTGAACTGATGCTTGTGAATTGCGGTGCTGGCAAAGAATATTGACCATACTGGGGCTGCCAGAAGAATAGAGAAGCCTGCCCTGGAAGAAGTACAAGCTGAATGAACCTTAGAAGTGACATTGATGAGACTTCATCTCATAGACTTCGGACCGATTCTCAGGAGAGATCAGTTCCAGGGCAAGGACATCCTACTTGGTAAAGTAGAACCGAAACCAAACCAAACTCACTGCCAGAGAGTCGATGCCAACTCATAAGCACCCTGTAGGAGGAAGAACTGACCCCGTGCCTTTCCAGCACTGTAAGTCTTTACAAGAGTGCAAAGTCCCATCTTTCTTCCAAGGAGCAGCTGGTGGTTTTGAACTGATGACCTTGCGGTTTGAAGACCAACGCTTAACCACTACGCCACCAGAGCTCCTTTGGTAAAGTAGAAGGTCAGTGAAAAAGAGAAAGACCTTCAACAGGATGGATTGACACAGTAGGTTCAAACCCATTGCAACCGTGCACTCAGACACAGAACTGATTGTGGAGATGGCCCGAGACCAGGCAGCACTTTGTTCTGTTGGGGATGGAGGGGCTGTGAGACAGAACGGACTCAACAGCGCGGAACAGCAGTACAAAAGGAAATGCACGTGTTCTTCAAAAAGTAGAAGGGACTGTGGAAACCTACACCTTTCCTCTAGTTCTTTAATGGTTCCTCCCCCACTATCATGACCCCAATTCCACCTTACAAATCTGGCTAGACCAGAGCATGTGCACGGGTACAGATATGAGCCGGAAACACAGGGACTCCAGGACAGATAAACCCCTCAGGACCAATAATGAGAGTAGCAATACCTGGAGGGTCAGGGGAAGGTGGGAAAAGAAAAGAGGAACCAATTACAGGGATCTACATATAACTCCCTCCCTGGGAGATGGACAACAGAAAAGTGGGTGAAGAGAAACATCAGTCAGTGTAAGACATAAAAAAATAATTTATAAATTGTCAAGGGTTCATGAGGGAGGGTGGGGAAGGGAGGGGAAAAAATGAGCTGATACCAAGGCCTCAAGTAGAAAGAAAATGTTTTGAAAATGATGATGGCATCAAATGTTAAAATGCGCTTGACACAATGGATGTATGTATGGATTGTGATAAGAGCTGTACAAGCCCCCAGTACAATGATTTAAAAAAAAAAGTGGGAGGGAAATGTTGCTAAAGGAGCTAGAATAAAAGTCTTTAACCTTTAAAAAGAGTATTAATAAAACATAATAGGCAATATTAGTGGCACACAAGTGACAATAGAAACTGACAAATTATATATATGTGTATATATAAGGTGTTACAATTTCATATTGGAATCATTGCCTGAACCCAATGGTAACCCACTGAGCTGCTCACCAAAAGGTTGGGAGTTCAAGTCCACCAAAGGTGCCTCAGAGGACCGACCTGGTGATTTCGTTCTCAAAAATCCATCATTGAAAATCCTCTGAAACACAATTCTACTCGGATACACATGGGTCCCCATGAGCCAGAATTAACTCTATAGAAATTGGTTTAGATTTGATTCATTTTCTGTAACACAATACTACTGTAAAATGTAATTTCTTGACTAATCACCAGATCTTCCTGGCTTGTTTTTTTTAATTTGATTTCTTAGGTTATCAAAAATTGCATTTTTAGCAACTTCACTTTCAATAAGTATGACTGAAAGCAATGTTAGTCACTCTGGACAAATTCAAGATCCTTAGTAATTTTTTATTCTGAGAAAGATTTTTCTGCTGATGCAACTGTTACAAAGAGTATTTATGGGCTGTGACAACATTGGAGTACATTTCTGATAAATTACCTCAGAGCATAAATTTTGGTGCATCTACAGCTGATATTTGTCACAGAACAATGCTTTTAACAGATCTGATTATTCAAAGCAATCCATTTCATAAAGGTCTGAATATAATTTTAAACCAAAGTGCACAAGATGCCATTTTCACATCTCCTCTGACATTTCCTGTAACTTGAAGAGGTCATGTAAGAAAGTCAATGTGCCTTCACCATTTGCATATAACTTCAGACACCTGGCTTCACTATTTGCATACAGCTTAAGACACCTGCTGATACATTATATCATTGCCTCTTCAAATACAAGGAAAATGATCTCTCAAATCGTCTAATTGGCTTATCCAAAGCTTCCCATGAAAATAGTTTTGTTTTTTAATAGAGTTCTTTTTCATTGAGTATAACAACTTTTAAAATACATTCCTGTGCCTAATGGGCATCTGCTTTGCAAGTTGGCAGTGGTTTTCAAAACTGAAGATTCGAAACTCTGGGATGAATTCTCATGATTCCCTAATATGAGGCTTTCCACTCCCACAAAGAGTCACAGACTTGGAAACCCACCAAGGTGCGGTCCTTGAGTCAACGCTGATGCCTAGTGACCCTCCATGTGTATCCAAGACTTTAACTGTTTACAGGTAGCTAGAACGGAGCTGCTGGTGGTTTTGAACTGCCAACCATGTGGATTGCAGCCCAACACATAACCAAGCCCACTGTTGTCAAGTCAATTCTGACGCATAGTATCCCTACAGAACACAGAGTAGATGTGACCCTTGGGGGTTTGAGGCTGTAAATCTTTCTGGGAGCCGACAGCTTCATCTTGCTCCCTCAGGCTTGAACCTTGGACCTTGTGGTCAGCAGTCCGGTGCGTCGTTTCCTATCACTAAACCAGGGCTAAGATATGAATGTGCCCGCTGAACCCTGTGCACACGTGGAAGTTGTTAGAGGCTGAAGCTGCAGAGCGTGTCTGCGGAGGGGATGTTCCCTGAGCCGTACGCAGTCTGCTGTCATTGTCCATCCCAGATCGACCCCAGCTTGCTCTTGGACGGTGGCTTCAGAAGCTGCGGCCACATTCCCTGCAGACTGCTGAGACAAGCTGGAGGC
Organism: Tenrec ecaudatus; assembly: GCF_050624435.1. Lineage (NCBI taxonomy): Eukaryota > Metazoa > Chordata > Mammalia > Afrosoricida > Tenrecidae > Tenrec > Tenrec ecaudatus. The sequence goes on from NC_134543.1 coordinate 34,904,036, forward strand.
TCGGGGTTCCTTGCAGGCTTAAAAAAGTATTTGAGACCAGTTTCTCTTTGTCATGTCCCCCCCTCGCCCCATTTATTCTAGGCCTTTGGGGAAAGGGTTTTATCTTTCTAGCTCCCCTGAAATTAATTTTTCTCTGCCAAGTCTTTCTCACTACCAAGGACAGTCTAGGCTGCCCCAGACAAGCCTGCCAAGTTGGGGAAGTGGGGCTGGAGGCAGTGGCAGCCTCTCAGGAAGAATTAGATGAGAAAGAAGAAGACGGAAAAGTCTAGAAAACGCAAAGACATAAGAGCAGTAAACAGAGGAAGTGTGGGGGGCAGCAGAGGTCTTGAAACTGACAGCTCCCCCCCCTAAGGGACCCACCATGACACCGAGCAACCAGTCACTCTGGACCCTATGTGTAGGTTCTAGGACCTACGCCACAATTGCCCCTGGAGTCTGCCAGCACCCCGTTCCATGCAGCTTCCTGCTGCCTCTGAGAAGCCAGTGGGTCCTCAGGCCACTTACTGCCCTCACTGAGCCACGCCTCACCCACTGCTGATCACTCCTCGGGGCCAGTACCCTCTGTGCAGTCCGACAGGGCCCAGCACTCAGGAGGGCCCCATCCGGTCGTATGCTCTGCTATGGCCGTCTCGAATGCCTCGCTGTTTTATTCTTGAGCTTGTGTTTTGTTCAGTGAAGTCAGTTGGATCCACAGAGCATACCAACGGGCAGCAGCGAGACGCCACTTGGTGACAGTGTACACAGAGCAGGGCCGGCAGCAATGGCTCTGGTGGCCCAGCAAGCACACAGACGCCTGGGAGAGTTCAGGCCACTGCTGAACCCCAAGGCTGGCAGCAGCGGAGGGAGGAAGAGCTCTGCTAGAGGGCAGCACTGGGCCCAGGGAGGAAGGCCAGGTGCCTCCACCTCTCCTCCCTGCAGTGCCTGTGTCCATTAACTCTCCAGTCCGTGCTGGCACACAGGCAGCAAACTGTGTCGGCAAAGTGTCACAAAGCAAACCGTCATGGTGGTTCACCCCCCAGCCGTCCAAGGATGTAGCGCCCCTTCCCCCCCCCCTCCACCTAAAGATTTAGTCTCCGAAACCCTATGGAGCAGTTCGGACCTGAAGGGTAGCTCAAGTGGAAATGGACTGGACCACAGCGGGTTCAGCTCGGTTCGGTTTAGTGATAGGAAACGGGGCTCAGGAAAGTCACATGACTGGCTCCCAGTCACTCAGCTGTCAAGGTCACGATCAGGATTCAAACCTCTGAAATGAGTCCCAAGACTGCAACTCTTCATGGGAGTAGAAAGCCTCATGTTTCTCCCAAGAAGCAACTGGTGGCTTTGAACTGCTGACATTGTGGTTAGCAGCCCAATCTGTAAACCATTAGGGCTCCTAAAAGGAGGCTAGTAGATCTGAAATATATGTGTGTTTGTGTGCATTGTATATACTCATGTGTAAGCCGAGTTTTTCAGCACATTTTAATGCAGTTTTGTGGTAAAAGTAGGTGCCTCTGCTGATATTTGGGTTGGCTTATTCTCGAGTATATACAATATATGTGTGTGTGTGTATGACAAAAATCACGCTTTGCTGATTTCGCTGATTTTCTGAAGGTCAGTTTTGGGTCAAAGACACATTATCCCAAGATGTAGAGAGAAGTCAGGATGACCTGACAGCCTGCCAACCATGCCTCAGTTTCCCCAACCTGCAGCGCCTGCAGGGCTTTGTTCAACCGCCCTTTGAGTCATCCCTCCCCCAGTCCACGCCCGCTGCCCCACCAGCTCTCTGAATGCTGTTGACCCACAGCCAACATCTGCTCCAAAGGCTTGGCCCAGCATCTGGACGGTGCCCCTCTGGCCTCTCTGGCCGGACCCCATGGCCAGCCCCAGTCGGCAAAGAGCAGCAGCTTGGTGTAGGTGGCTGGGCCACGTGGCTCTGCTGGTCTGCGGTTGGCTTTGTTCTCGGGGGAGCTGGGAAGGGCTATGGACGGAGTGGAGCAGCACAGAGACTGAGGAGGAGGCGCCGAGGTGAGAAGAAAGGAGACCTGCTCATTCTTGTTCTGGCCGCAGACTGGTGTTTGCCGATTTGCTGTGTTGTATTTAAACAGGAGTGTCTTTCGCCAGAGCACATCCGTCTTGCTGAGCCCCAGGGCTCTCCGCTCAGCATTGCCTTCGGCCGCACACAGCTGCAAGATGCTGCTGCACAGGACAGCTGCGTGGGACTGGTGTCCAAGCGTCCTAAACACTGAGGACCTCTGGAGACCCAAAGACCATCTGTAGACATCTGGACATCCCCTCACAGACAGGTCACAAGGAAGGGACGAGCCAGTCAGGGTGCAGTATAGCACCGAAACACACAACAATCCTCTAGTTCTTTAATGCTTCCTCCCCTCTGCCTCCCCACTATCATGGCCCCAGTGCTGCCTTTCAAATCCGGCTAGACCAGAGCATGTCTAAAAAGCACTGGTACAGATAAGAGCTCTCGGCACATGGAATCCCGGAATCCATCAGGAACAGTATGGGAGTAGCAATACCATGAGGCTAGGGGGAAGGTAGGGGGAGAAAGGGGGACCCAATCGCAATGATTGACATCGAACACCCCCCCCCACCTTCACCCAGGGGGATGAACAACATAAACATGGGTGAAGAGAGGCAGCAGACAGTGTAAGATATGAAAATAATAATAATTTCTAATTTATCAAGGGTTCATGAGGGTGGGATGGTGGGGAGGGAGGGGGAGAAAGGAGCTGATAGCAAGGGCTCAAGTAGAAAGAAAATGTTCTGAAAAGGATGATGGCAGCATATGTACAAATGTGCTTGACACAATGGATGCATGGATTGTGATAAGAGCAGTAAGAGCCCCCAGTAAAACGATTTAAAAACAAACAAACCTGACGATCTCGTCCCTCAGTCCAGCTCATTATCAGTCAGATCTCTGATGAGGAAGGTATGGCAGTTATATAATCTCTTGTCAACTTAAGTGAAGGGGTGGAGTCTAGCCTGTCAATCAGGTCATAGCCAACAAAGTCTCTGTGTAGGCATGGCCTTCTACTGAGGATTCTGGGAACTCCTGTCTTCCTCCCTGGAAGCGGGACACACACTCTCCCTGCTGGACATTCCTGTTGACAAGCCACATAAAGCTAAGCTGATGGAGCCAGAGCCCTGGAGCTGGAGGAGCCATGTGGAGACCTCAGCTAGCACTGAGATGCTTCCACCACCACTGGATCCATAAAACTTGCCACCCACTGGCCTGTGATCTTCCTGCACTCAGTGTCATTGCATGTGTTGCATGAGTCTAAAGAGGAATTGATAGACTGGTATTGGACATATGGGCTAATTTCAGACTTATGGACTTGATCTGGACTGGGCTGGGATGTTTTCTTAATATGCAATTGCTCTCTTATATAAATCTCTTTCTTATACACATATGGGGGTCTATGAATTTGTTTCTCTAGTCGCCCGACTTCAGCAATGGATCCCCTTCCCCCAAAACACCCACTGATTCCCTTTCCGCCCCCCCCCCCAAAACACAGGCTGTATTCTAAGGCCTAAAATTCCACGTGCTGACATCTTTTGAGTCTCACACAATCCCAAACCATGAGTTCTCTGGTCTCTCGAGATAAGCCCTAACCCAGCAAGAATTGCTCCCCACTCAGCTAGTTCCCCTACCAGCTGAACCAGCCAGCAGCACTTTTTCGGAGCCTCAATCTACTGAGTTACACTTGCCAGTCAGGCCACACCATGATTTAAACAAGCCACGCCGTTCTCCCACTGGATCCAAGGCATCGCCTCATGCTCTTGTGACCGCACAGCCTGCTTCCCACAGCGCAGCTGGCTCACTGCTCCCCAGTGCCGTGGGGTCCCCTGTGGCTTGTGGTATCTCCTCCCTAGGGGGTGAGCATCTGTGGGCCTAACCAACAGCTGCCCATCTGACTGAGTCAATGTCAAGTGTGTATTCAGTCATTCCCCCATAACCATGAAGTGAGAATCCCTCCCTTACTAACAGGGTGAAGAAGAGAAAATCAAACAAAACAAAACAAATGCTAGTCTTTGCACATCTTTGTAGAGGGAGCAAGACTTGGTGCCAAATTGATCTGGATCTTAACCCTGGCTCCACTCATTAGTAAGGAATGCGTGACTCATTTATGTACACCCAGGCACCTAGTTAAATTATTGCTTGTCCAAAACAAGAAATACTATGCACCTATTAAAAAGCAGGGGACACAATTATAGAGGAATGGATAAACAAGCTCTGGTACATTCATACTATGGAATTTTATGCATGCATTCAAAACAATGACCCCTTTCTTAAACACCACAAAACATGGACCAAACTAGAGAACATTATGTTTAGCAAACGCAGTCAATCTTACAAAGATAAATATTTAATAACACCACTGTTATATGGAAAAACAAAGACAAAGAAATGTACTTTTTATACCAATAAACAGGATTTTGACGACTACAAAGAAGCCAGGGATGGGGTGAAAACAGGGATAGGGGAAGGATAGGTTATGGAGGAAGAAGGAAGGAATGAATGGGGTGAGGGGAGAGAAAGAACCACATATATGGAGGATTTAACACAGCAGTTCTCAACTTGTAGGTGGTGACCCCTTTGGGGGCCGAATGACCCTTTCACAGGGGTCACCCGATTCATAATAGTAGCAAATTACAGTTATGAAGTGGCAATGAAAATGATTTTATGGTTGGGGGGGTCACCACAACATGAGGAACTCTATTAAAGGATCGTGGCATTAGGAAGGTTGAGCACCTCTGGTTTAACAGGATATTGCTGTTGATTTCATTTTTTGAGATGGGCTGTGTAAATCTGTATAGTACATTTCTTTAAAAACCATAGAGAAAAATACATATATAGAGAGAAAGAGAGAGAGAAAGAAAAGGAAGACTCTCTTAATATCATGATAGGAAATGTCTACAGGATACGCGAAGGGGGAAAAGCGGGATGTGCTTGTAGAAAATCAACTTAAAAATTTTTTAACAATTAAATAATTTTATTGGAGGCTTGTACAACTCTTACCACAATCTGTGCATCCATCCATGTGTCAAGCACTTTTGTACATTTTTCTCCCTCATCATTCTCAAAACATTTGCTTTCTACTTGAGCTCCAGGCATCAGCTACTCATTTGCTTCCTCCCTCCCCCCTCCCCCATTAACCCTTGATAATTTACAAATTATTATTATATTGTCATATCTTACACTGTCTGACGTCTCCCTTCACCCACTTCGCTGTCCGTCCCCCCAAGGGAGGAGGTTATAAGTAGATCCTGGTAATCTGTTCCCCCTTTTTCCCTCCCCTTGCCTCCACCCTCCCATACTTTTTAACGGCTGTTATATGCACATCCCTCTTCTGTTTGCACCAGGGGTCTCTGGGAGAATTAAGAGAAAAGAGTGCCACTGAGGAGGACGCCGGCAGCAAGCATCTCAGGCAGTCACCCCATCCCTGTATCCCCTCTCATACCACGTGGTTGTTTTAAAAGTACTCATATGTTTTCCTATTTAAAAATAAAATTGGAGAAGATGTGAGGAAAGCCTGTAGTCTTTCCTGCCTTTCACCTAGAAACTCTACCTCTGTGACTCCACCCACTGAGAGGAATGGAGACAAGGTGACAGGCACAAGATGATGACCATTTACAACAATGAAACATCAGAAAAACCAGTGACTGACATGAGCGGATATCCATCCACATTAGGCACAAACAGGCTCCAGGAATGAATGAACTGCCGGTTGCAATATTTCACCGAGCTGATGAAGCCCTGGAAGAACTTTATGTCAAGACATTTGGAGGCCAGCTCCCTGGCCAACTGACTGGGAGAGCCATATTTGTACCCCTTCTAAAGAAAAGTGACCCCACAGAATGCACACCTTATAGAACAATATTACTGACTCCATAAGCAAGTAAAAGTTTGCTGAAGATTATTCCAAAACAGCAGTAGCAGTCCATTGACAGGACTCAGGCTGGATTCAGAAGAGGACATGGAACAAGATGTGTCATCGCCGGTGTCAGATGAATCTTGGCTAAAAGCAGAAAATACCAGAAAGATGGTCACTTGTGTTTCATTGACTGTTCAAAGGTTTTTGACTGTGTGGATCATAACAAATTATGGATAACCTTGAGAAGAATGGGAATTCCAGAGCACCTCATTGTTCCTGTGGAACCTGGACATGCATGGATCAAGAGACAGCTGCGTGAACAGAACACGAGAATGGCGCATGGCCTAACCTCAGGCGAGGTGTGGCCAGGATTGTATTCTCTCACCACACTTACTCAGTCTGTGTGAGAGAAGAAGCCGGGCTCTGGAGAAGAACAGGGCATGGCGGCTGGAGAAAAGGCTGCTCACAGCGTTCAGTATCAGATGACACACGCTTACTTGCTGAGAGTGAAGAGGACTTGGAGCACTTGCTGATGAAGATCAAGGATTGCAGCCTTCAGTGTGGACGACAACTCAGTATAAAGAAACCAAAAACCCCCACAACTGGACCGATAAGTAACATCGCGATAGACAGAGAAAAGACTGAGCTTGTCAAGAATTTCATCTTGCGCATGGAAACAGCAGGCCAGAAGTCAAACAATGTAAGGCACTGGATAAAGCAGCTGCAGAAGACCCCTTGATTATGTGAGGACTAAGGTGCACCTGACCCGTCATGTCACCCGGTCGTCTCACATGCATGTGAACATTGCGCATCTGATAATGGTCACAAACCTAGCAATGTTTGCAAGGATGGTGCAGGGCCTGGTCAGTGTTTAGTTCTGTGGCGAGTACAGTCACTATGAGTCAGGACCGACTGGTTGGCATCAAACAACATGGTAAAAATATATGCTCGAATTTGACTTCCATGACAGAATGGTGTCTACATTAAATGCTTGTTTCCTTGTGAATTAGGTGGAAGTTTAGATTACAGGGAGGTCATCCAATTTTCAGAGGGTTGCATCCAATAGTCCATGCACAGTTGTTTGAGCTCATCCATGGCCTTCTCGTCTTGTGTCATCAGTTCTCCCACGTTCTCCCTGTTTCCCGTTTCCAGTCTCCCTTCTCTAATCCTCTGTACTTTGTGGGTAAATGCTGCCCTTGCAATTGTACATGGCTGACTTCTAACACGGGGGTGAGTTCAGTTCTGGTCATCGCTGGAATGCACTTACGGTCTAGCAGCCAACCGAAGGAGGATGGTGTTTACTTACCAAACATTATGTCACTCGGCTATGTGCAGGCACTGTGTTTAGGGTTTATAAATTATTAACTCACCCACTGCCCCCAGCAGCTCTGTGGTCATAATAGAATCCTCTTTTTTGCAGGTGAGGAAACTGAGGAATGAGAGGTGGAGTAACCTGCTCAGTCAGGGTCCCACCTAGGAAGGGGCAGAGCCAGGATCCAAGGGGAGACTGAGGGCCCTAACTCCACCTTATAATAAGTCTGCTCCACTGCGCCTCTGAACATCTGGACACATGCGGGCTTGCACCAACAATGTCGTACATTTTACATCATTGGTGTTACGTGTTGCTGAGGCGCTGCCAACTCAGAGCGATTCCATGCACAACCTAACGATACACTGTGTGGTTCTGTGCCGTCCTCCAACCAGGGTGATGTTTGAGCCCATTGCTGCAGCCAGTGAGTCAGTCCATTTCATCCAAGGGTCTCCTCTTTTTTTCACGGGCCCTCTACCTCATCTGAATGACGTCATTCTGGAGGGACGAGTCCCTTCTGATGACACTTGTAAAGTAAGTGAGATGAAGTAGTATTCTGGATGTACCCCTCCCAACACATATTTGCTCATTCTTCTGGAAGTCTACGAGACATTTAATATTCTTCACCATTACTCGAAGGCATCAACTCCTTCTCGGTCTTACTTATTCTATGTCCGGCGTTGCATGCGTGAGATGTTTGAAAATGCTATCGCTTGCCTCCGTGCACCTTCGTCTTCAGAATGACGTCCCTGCTTTTTCAACATGTTAAAGGAGCCTATTCCAGTAGATTTGCCCCGTGCAGTTCTGCATTGTGTCATTCTAGCTTCAGGCTGCGGAAATTTCCATCGACTGTGGATCTGACTAAACTGAAATCCTTGACAGCTTTCATATTTTCTCTGTTTATCATAATGTTGCTGTTCGGTTCATCTATGGCGGGTTTCTTCTCCTTTTCTTTATGTTAAGATATAATCCAGGCTGAAGGCTGTAGCCTTCGATCTTCATCAGTGCGTGCTTCAAGTCTTCTTCACGTTCAGCAAGCAAGGCTGTGTCATCTGCATATCACAGGTTGTTAACGAGTCTTCCTCCAATCCTCAGGCTGTGTTCTTCATGTAGTCCAGCTTCTTAGGTGACTTGCTCAGCTTATTACAGTATGATTTTTTTTGTTAAGCCTGGGAACGTTATTGGAAGCAATTGCACCAAACATTACTAGAAATTGCCTCTGGACAATGAAATTAATAGTGCTTTCTTTATTTTATGATGCCACATATTCATTTTATTATCGAGAAAATAGAAAAAGAAATCTGATCCTTGTAACCCCTTCCCAGTGACTTGAATTTTTCTGGAAGCATCTCTCATGCCTCCCCAAAACTTCTCTTACCTTGGATGAGTGCTTTTTCTGACCCCTTGTCTTCACCACCCTGGCGAAGAAATTACCAATCTAATTTGTGATTGGAGTCTTATAGCGCAGTGCCCAGAACACCTACAGACCTCGAGGGGCGGGGAGGGGGCATCTGACCAGCACTGAGAGGACAGACCCTCCTTTCTGATGCAGACACTATTTGGACCAGAGCGACCTCAAACTATGTTCATTTCTCCAGACCACCAGAAACTACAGCTCCTCTTACACATGCGCAAGTCAGGCAAGTGCGCCAGGGCCTGTGCGTTTGGAATTAATGATCCGAACCCAACAAGCACAGGCCCTTACACTTCTGAACGCAAGTTTTGAAAACTCCACAAGCAGCACAGCTGGCTTAGAAGTCACAGAAGCCAGTACCTCGTTTCTCAACGACCCCTGATCATTCCGACCCAGGGTCCTTCCCCAGGCCCTCCCTCAGTTGCTCCTTTGGGCCTCAGAGCTCATCTCCTTAGCGACAGCTCCCCTGACCACTTAATCCACAGTGGCCCCTATCCTATTACATTATTTATTTTTTAGCTTTTCTGTGAAATGAAACACTCGTGTTTCTTCTGTATTCTGGTTCTCCTTAAGCATGCATAGCCCTACAAGAAATTCTAGGCAGCTCGGGGAAAGGTCTGCCGTCCTGAAGACACTGCCCGGCACAGAGAGGGCGCCCACAGCGAGTCGTGGTACGTACCAGCGAATTAGTTCATTAGTACTGGAGGGCTGGCACTTGCCAGTGAAGAACTTCCGAGTTGGTGAACCTGGGCTTTCTGTACCTGGCTCACGACCTCCGGCTGTGTGACCGTGAGCATGTGGCTTCACCGGAGTCCCCATTTGTGAAATGGACTGACATAGCTCCCATTTCTTCGGGTTATTGTGAGAACGAGATGAAAAGTAAAACGTGCCTGGCCACGTGAAAGGTGCCCGGGCATCTACATGGCTTACGTTTTAAAACATAATGATTCGTTATCATTTCTCCGTCAGGCGAAGGTCACTGCGGTTGCTGGCCCTAGCACAGCACTGCCGGGGGAGGGACGACATCCTCCCCAAAAGCGACCCGGGGAGATTGTGTCACGTGTACAGGAGATGTCCTGACCTGCGGCCTCGTCACACAAAAAACACCCTGGCCGTCCGGTCCTGGTGACCCATCCCTTCCGCAGCCTCCGTGGCTCGTTCAACAAGCTGCCAGCGGACTGACCACACCCAGAGATGACGTCACGCGCACTGTTCGCCCGGGGCGGGGCCGGGTCCTCGTTGCCAGGCAACAGAACAGCTGCCTCCCTCTCCCCATCCTCCCTGCGCCGGGGTGGGCGGGTTCTGGGTGTACCCACGCAGGAAGGTCAGGCTCTGGATGGTGGGTCTGTGGGCAGCGAAGGGAGAGAAGGCGCACTCCACAGGGCCGAAGGTGCCTGTTCAGGAGGGTGATTCTCCAAGACCCTGGCCAGAAAGGACTTGAGCATTCTGGCATTTGGAATCTTCACTCTGGAGTGAAAGGCAAGCGCCCTCTGAAGGGAGCACCTTGTAGGGCAACTTCCCAGAGGGCACCAGAGGAGGCTTTCTCACCTCAGCGAGTTATAGCTGGCAGAGCCACAGGGTTGCTCTGCGTTGGCATGGAGTTGGGTTGGGTTTGGGGTGCTTGATGAGAAGGGGCCTCTGGCTGAGAACAGGGCCAGTGGGAACAGGCTAGGAAGCGCCCAGGAGGGCTATGAGAGGTGAGGGGCCAGCTGAACTCTGTGGCTGTTGAATGTTAGGGGCACCACGTGGCACTGATAGGGAAGGAGGTGGCTCAGCCTGGCTCACTCCCATGGACTCTTTAAAGTTTGGCTTCCATGTCATTTCCTCAGGCTAGTCCTCCTAGTCCCCCAGACTAGGTTGTTGTGTTAGTCTGGGTAGACTAGAGAAACAAATCCATGGACACACATATGTATATAAGAAAGAGATTTATATACAAGAGCAATTGAACATTGAGAAAACATCCCAACCCAGTCCAGATCTAGTCCATAAGTCCGATATTAGCCCATATGTCCAATACCAATCTAAAAGTCCTCTTCAGACTCACAAAACACATGCAATGATGCCAAATGTAGAAGATCACAGGCCAGTGAGTAGAAAGCCCTTGGATCCAGTGACATTGGAAACATCTCAGTGTTGACAGGAGTCTCTGCATCAGGGTGGGTCCATGTGTCTTGTCAGCTGCTATGTCTCCCAGGGTGTGGCAGAGAGAAGTGTCTCTAGCCTCCAAGGAAGAAGTACCGGATTTCCCAGAATTCCCAGAAGGCCATGCCCACATCGAGGTCTCATTGGCTATGATCTGATTGACAAGCCAGACTCCACCCCTACACTCCTAATCCTCAAATTGATAGCCGATGATCTATCTACCACATTGTTCATACGTGATACCATTGCGTGCGCTCTGACTCATAGTAACCAGTGGAACAAAACAGTGCCCTGTCCTGAGCCAAGCCCAAGTTAGAAAGCTCCCTCCTCCCTTAGACCCTTTCTTAGCCCCACTCTTTATTCTTAGCCCTTCTCACCTGGAGCCAGGGCAATTGCCATGGGAGCTGGGATCCCCTCTCCCTTATCCACAACAACACCCCCCCCCTTCTGGGAGGGCAGTGGGCCACTCCGCATCCCACCACTGTGTCCCAGCACCTAACCCCGTGCCTGCACCTGGAAGGCAGTCCGATAGGTGTAGTGCTGATGATTGGACAGGAGACTAGACCAGCAGAACTGGGCGGGCACAGCACAGCTGCACAGCAGCCCCCTCTCACTGTGGCTTAGGCAGACTGGCCCCACTTGTTGCATGTGCACGGGCCAGGGCAGCTGGTGTCTCCCAAAGCTCCGTGTTGTCATAGCATTCCAGCTGCGTCATGCGTCACCGTCATCCCTCTTCCAGAATGAAGTCACCTCCCTGGAATCCCTGGGGACCCACAGGACAAGGTGCCGCATACCGATGAGGAGCCGAGCAACGCACGTTTGGTTGAGACTCACAGTAACTCTGTGGAACAACGCCAATTCCTTTTGTTTTGGTTTTGTCTTGTGGGTTTTTTAAATCCAAAGAATGCAACCGAGGCTCAGGAGGTGTTAAATAACTTTCCACAGTCGCTGAAAAAAGAAACAAGCTGACATTTGAACCCATGCATGTGTGACTCCACAGTCCATGTTGTTTCCAGTGTACCAGTCTCTGGTGGGGCAGTGTTGTGGCGAGCCACCAAGACCCTCCAGAGGAAATCCCCGTAACTGGCCTCTTGAGGCAGGACTATGGGCCTCCAGGCCCACAAGAGAATCAATGGCTGTGGTTTCCGGCCACAGGGGTTTATTAGGTTGTTACTCTACTTTTTAGGTTTAAAATTCTCCCTAGTGACCTACACGGTCACTCTGAGTCGGAACGTCTCAGATGGTGAGATGAGTTTTATCACACAGGGGTCTATGCACTCGTGCCATTTGCTAACATGGGGATGCCCGAGTTCGAGAACTAGGAGTGTGTGTGTCGGCATGTTTTCACTTTTCATCTCTCTTCCCGTCTTAGGTACTCAGTGCTGCTGTCACAATAACGGCACACGTGTGTGGCTGCAGAACAGACATTTCTTTTCTCACGAACCTGGCGGTTTACAAGCCAATTCAGGGACTCAGACATGTCCACTCCTTCCCTGTGGCAGCCCGGCCCAGGGCGTTCCTGGCTCCTCGGCCTGTAGGGGATCCTCACAGGACGTAAGTCTTCTCCCCGCTGCGTCTCTATGTCTATTCGGGCCATTTTAGAACTCGAAAACTATGTGAGTAAGTTGAAGATCCACCCAACGTACATTGACAGACCACAAGGGCACTCACGCTATGGTGCCTGGAACTGCTCACTGGCGGGTCCTTCCGCGTGGTGGTGGTGGTGGAGATGGAGGTAGTGGAGGTGGTGACGGTGGTGGTGGAGGTGGTGGTGGTGGTGGTGGTAGAGATGGTGGTGGTGGTGGTGGAAGTGGTGGTGGAGGTGGTGGAGTTTGTGGTGGAGGTAATGGTGGTGGTGGTGGTGGTGGTGGTGGTGGTGGTGGTGGTGGATATAGTGGTGGATATAGTGGTGGAGGTGGTGGTGGTGGTGGTGGTGGTGGTGGTGGTGGTGGTGGTGGTGGTGGTGGTAGAAGTGGTGGTGGAGTTGGTGGTGGATATAGTGGTGGAGGTGGTGGTGGTGGTGGTGGTGGAGGTGGTGGTGGTGGATATAGTGATGGAGGTGGTGGTGGTGGATATAGTGGTGGAGGTGGTGGTGGTGGTGGTGGATATAGTGGTGGAGGTGGTGGTGGTGGTGGTGGTGGAGGTAATGATGGTGGTGGTGGTGGTGGTGGAGGTGGTGGAGTTGGTGGTGGTAGTGGTGGTAGAGGTGAAGGTGGTGGTGGAGGTAATGATGGTGGTGGTGGTGGTGGAGGTGGTGGAGTTGGTGGTGGATATAGTGGTGATGGTGGTGGTGGTGGAGGTAATGGTGGTGGAGGTGGTGCTGGTGGTGCTAGTGGTGGAGGTGTAGGTGGTGGTGGTGGAGGTGGTGGTGGATATAGTGGTGGAGGTGGTGGTGGTGGTAGAAGTGGTGGTGGAGTTGGTGGTGGATATAGTGGTGAAGTTGGTGGTGGTGGTGGTGGTGGTAGAAGTGGTGGTGGAGTTGGTGGTGGATATAGTGGTGGAGGTGGTGGTGGTGGTAGAAGTGGTGGTGGAGTTAGTGGTGGATATAGTGGTGGAGGTAGTGGTGGTGGAGGTGGAGGTGGTAGTGGTGGTGGTAGTGGTGGTGGTGGTGGTGGTGGTGGTGGTGGAGGTGGAGGTGGAGGAGGTGGTGGTGGTGGAGGTGGAGGTGATGGTGGATATAGTGGTGGTGGTGGTAGTGGTTATGGTGGTGGTGGAGGTGGTGGTGGTGGTGTATGTAATGGTGGTGGAGGTGGAGGTGGTGCTGGTGGGGGTGGGGAGGCAGCTCAGGGGAGATGGATCCTAGATGTGGGCCTAGAGAACGGTGAACAGAGGCGCATGAAGCTGACACCTGCCCAGCCATTCAAGCCCTCCTGTCGGCCTAATACTTGTATTCCTGGGAGGAGAGGAGCTTGGCTTTCGTAAAAGGATAGTTGACCAGGGGGTTGGAAATAAGGCCGTGAGGAATGGGAATCCCAGAACCCTTCACAGCTTGTTTTCCGAACATTGACTTGGGCTCCTTCCTGTCGACCCGGCACACGGCACAGGAGGCAGTAGTGTGAACAGCGCAAGGACACACACTACTGGGTTTAAATCAGGAAAGGGGGTGTGTGTGTGCATTTCTTTCAGCACAGGATTCAGTCTGTGAAGGCAATCTGAGACACAGACTACGTAAGGAAGAAGGGAAGATCTGGATGGAGGAAGGCTCTCGGACAGCCCGGGATGTGCAGGTGCCACGACTTTGCAGGAAGTGAAGATGACTTGGAAGAACCATACTTACTAATGACGATCCGGGACGTCAGCTTTCTGTGCGATTTACACTTCAGCGTTAAGAAAACGAAACCTCTCACAACCAGAACAAGAAGTCCATCTCCTGGTACACATAGGAAATATTGAAGTAGTCGGAGATTTAATCTTGTTTGGATCTCTAATCAATGCCCATGAAAGCAGCAGTCAAGAAATCAAACATGACATACTGCGGTCAGCAAATCTGCTTCGAAATACCTGTTTACAGGGTGCAGTTGAGCACCAATGAAACACACAACTTTCCTCTAGTTCTTTGGTGCTTCCTGCATGACCTCAATTCTGCCTTACAAATCGGATTAGACCAGAGCATGCACACTGCTACAGATAAGAGCCAAAAACACAGGAATCCAGGATGGATAGATACCCCCCCCCCCCAGGACCAACAATGAGAGTAGAGATACCAGGAGGATTAGGGTGGGAGGGTGCGGGGAATCAATCACAAGGATCAACCTAGAACCCCCTCTCAGGGGGGACAAACAACAGAAAAATGGGTGAAGGGCGACAGAGGACAATGTAAGATATTAAAATAATAATCTATAACTTATCAAGGGTTCCTGGGGGAGGGAGAGTGAAGAAATGAGCTGATATCAGGGGCTCAAGTGGGAAGAGGATGCTTTGAAAATGATGATGGCGGCATATATACAAATGTGCCTGACACACTGGATGACTATATGGATTGTGTTAAGAGATGTAAGAGCCCCCAATAAAAGTATTTTAAAAAAGAAAAGAAAAAAAGAAGAAATACCTGTTTAAAGTATTTTTTTAAAAAGGCAGCAAAAATGCCATTCTAAAGACTGTTATAGATCGAATTGTGCCTCCCCCAAATATGTGTCAACTTGGTGTGGCCATGATTCTGAGTATTTTGTAATTACCTCCCATCTTGTGACCCAGTAGCCTGTGTTAAATCCCTACCTCTATGAAGCTAACAAGGCAAAATTAGGGACTTACATTAATGAAGCAGTACGAGTACTATAAGATTAGGTTGTATTTGAAATCGATCCGTTTTTCTTCTTTTTTTAAGATATGAAAGGGTTAAACAAGTAAGCAGAGGTCAGAGTTTACCACCACCAAGAAAAGCTGGGAGCAGAGTAGAGTCCTTGTGCTGGGAACCTCCCAGACCCAGAAGAAGCTTGATGCCAAGACACATGGAGCTCTCCAAGGACCAGCGGGCCTGCAGATGCGGAAGGAAGCAAAGACCTTCCTTCCCTCAACTGCCAACCCACAGCGGGAGAGCGCCTTCCCCTAAAGCCGGTGCCCTGCATTCCAACCGTCAGCCTCCTATGTTGTGAAAGAATAAACACGTTTGTTAAGCCATGCAGCTGCGGCCTTTATGCTATCAGCACTCTCATGACTCAAGCAAGGACTAGAGTGCACCTGGCCGAAGCCAGGGCGTTTTCAATAATGTCATGTGTGTAGGAAAGCTAGGCAATGACTAAGGAAGGCTGAAGAAGAACCGATGCTTCTGAATTACGGAGTTGGTGAAAAAGTACTGAATCACCACAGACTGCCGGAAGAACCAACAAATCTGTCTTGGAAGAAGTACAACCAAAATGCTCCTGAGAAGCCAAGATGGTAAGACTCACATCCTTTGGGACCATTTCTGGAGAAGGACATCAGGCCTGACAAAGGAGAGGGTCGGTGAAACAGAAGAGCCTCCAGGAGACAGTGTGACACAGCGGCTGCAAGAATGGGCTCAAACAGAACAAAAATTGCTAAAATGATGCGGATATGTTTCCATCTGTCATATATGAGGTCACTGTGAGTTGGAACTGACTGCAGGGCACCGAACACAACCCAGCAGCATGACCTAATTAACATGACAATGAAAACGATTTCCAAATAAGATTGCCCAGAATACAACACATAGTTGGGGTGGGATGGGGTGGAGATACATGACCTTGCGTATTAGTCTGGGTACTTCAGAGAAACGAATCCACAGAAACTCATGTGTAAGAGAGAGTTTTATATAAAGGGTAAGTGCACATCAAGAAAACATCCCAACCCAGTGCTGCCCACTCCCACAAATCCAACATTAACCCATTAACCCATATGTCCAACACCAATCCACAACACAGTGATGCCGACTGCAGGAGGAAAGCAGAGCCAGTGAATGTGTAAGCATCTCAGCGCTGGCAGGGGTCTCCACACAGGTTGCTCCAGCACCCAGGGTTGCATCAGGGTAGATCCATGTGGCTTCATCTCAGGGATGTCCTGCAGGAAGTGAGCCTTCCCAGTTAAAGCAGGGACCTGGCTAAGGCAGCTGCACCCTGGTCCGACCATCAGAAAGCAAGAGACCCGAGAGCTCGAAAGGCGAGGCTCACCGATCTATTTATCCCTCCGCCCTTCAATTAACCCCACATGTATTTATCAGCCAGGTTGGCACAATAAACTAACTCCCTCCCATTGCAACTCCATGCAGACACTTCTTTACTTCTTCACTGTCCAATTGCCCAAAGGACCATTTTAAGTATAAAAAAAGATATACCAAAGGGTAGCTTATTATTTCATAAGTTAATATTTAAATAATAATAATAAAAGAGGTACACAAACTAAATTCTAAGGGTTTAAAAATACTAATGAAAAAATATTAAATAATTGCCGACCAAAAAAAACCGTAAAACTGTTAAAGATAATTACACGTTGCCTCTTGATTGGCATCCTCACTTGCTATCTTCTTTGTTTTATCTGAGCATCACTGGCTGTGCGATTTCCCCTTAATCATCTTTTCACTGTAAACGTAGGATCTTATTCCTTTAGAGGGAGCCCAATTCGACAGCACTCACTGTGTTTGATGTATTAGAAACAGACAACTTCTGGTCTCTGAACATGTTATATTCAGTTTTGAAAAACTTGTTTCCACTTCAGTTGAACTCACAGCAACCATTCCGACAGTATTTTAGCTCTTTGAACACTTTCGGGAATTACATCCTTCACTCATAACGCCTCATTGGAACTGGGGCGTCACACAAAGCTGGGACATGGCAGCATGCCACCCCGTCACCTTTTCTCTTGACATTATAAATTTGCTTAGTGAAGTAACAAACGCAAGGGAATAAAAACGCAGTATTTTCATCAAAAACTATAATGAGTTTTACGAAATAAATGTTACAAGCATAGTCCTGTCTAAGTTTTTAGCAGATATAGACAGAATGAGCATGGCTGTTGCACAGGTGAACACTTCAAACGTGTAAGGAATGTAAATATGTGTTTTCCACATTGGGAGACTGCCCAGCCACCGCCTTAGAGAGAACCTTGCTGACACGTGCCATTTGACCAAGTGGTTTGCCAAATTCAACAAATAAATTAGGTATCAGTGTTGAATCCCACCACAGTCTCAACTCTGTTTTTGTAATGCAAAGAGCCATATAAACTAATAAGCCTGGCTCTGTTTCAATAAAACCTTATAAAAAACTAGAGGTAGATTTGGTCTGTGGGCTGTATTTTGCCAACTCTGGATTTAGAATTGTCGGACTGTCCCAGGTCGTGGAGGGGCCGCAGAGTGGTTATGTGCCGGGTGGGCAGCTAACCACAGGTTCGAAACCACTAGCCCTGCTCTGAAAGAAAGGGCTTTCTGTTTCCATAGGGGTTATAGTCTCAGAAACGCACAGGGGCAGTTCTAGCCTGTCCTGCAGAGTTGCTGTGAGTCAGCATGGACCCGGTGGCCGTGAGGTTGAGCTTATCCTCTGGCCTGTGGAAGGGGAAGTAGTACGGAACCAGTGTGATGTGAGTACACAGGATGAGGTGGGTAGTATATACAGGATGGCCCAGCAATAACAATCCCTATAGAGTATTTTTTGTCCAAATTAAGTGAGCAATTATAACCACAGATCTACTGGTGTACTTATTTATCATCACCTCTGAGAGACTACCGCCTATGTGTTCCTTCCCCTTGTAAAGACTGTAAGTTGAAGCTCAGAAGGTTAAGAAGCACCTTAGGTAGATAG
Organism: Tenrec ecaudatus; assembly: GCF_050624435.1. Lineage (NCBI taxonomy): Eukaryota > Metazoa > Chordata > Mammalia > Afrosoricida > Tenrecidae > Tenrec > Tenrec ecaudatus. The sequence goes on from NC_134543.1 coordinate 34,922,018, forward strand.
ACAGACAGACAGACAGACAGGCAGACAGACAGACAGACACATACAGACGGATGCTGTTGAGTAGACTCAACTCACGGCCATGTATGAGCCACAGAGTAGCATGTGCAAAGGCGTCTCGCTCTCACGGGCCTTTGGCTCATCGAATGTGATGTTCCCCTCCCACAGCTGACCAGATGGCTTGTCCAAAGCAAGAGAGTTGGACTGTAATCTGTTACGTACCATATGATTTTCTTTATTTTCCAAGTTAGTAAAGCCTTTATTAACTGGTGGTCAAGGGACTGCTGGAGTCTAGTCCTCCCAAGACCCCGAGTGCTTAGAGTGAGAGGTTTTCATACTATGAGATAAACAAGGCATAGGGAGCTGGAGGCATGTAACTGTATGGGAAAGGGAAACGGGTGCGAGGGCAGGTGATGTTATGAGATTGGGAAATATGCGACCTTACAAAAATAGAGCAGGGGGTTTAGACACATCATCAGCGATTTCAAGAATAAATGGCAACAGCTCAGCAGTTACAAAAAACAGTGTTACAAGAATTACTGTAGCTGCAAAATGTCCGGTACAAACTGGCTACACTCAGGCTAATTACTACGGCGTGGTTACAATGTTAAAATGACTGTATCAAGGTTCACGGTCACATCACGGGTACATTGGGGTTAATTGTGCTGGGTTGCTACATATATTCCTTTTGAAGTACTCCTGAAAACTTGATTTCCTCTACAAGGAGGTTTCAAAAATTTTGTGGAAGAATTGAAGTCTCCTCAGAGCAATCAGAATTGAAAATTTTGAAAAAAGGAATGAAGCTCACTCCTGGGAGCTGATTCCAACTCATAGCAACTGCCCCTGCGAGTTTCCCAGATTATAACTCTTTATAGGAGTCGAGCGCCTCTGCTTGGAGTTTATGGTAAATCGCACGGTATAGTCCCTCTCTCTAGCCTCAACTGGGATCCTGTTATAATAACTGGTGGTTTGTTTCACTGCTTGCTTAAAAACAGAGAAAGAAACTATATGAAAAGTCTAAAAGTATTATATGAGAGATTGTATTTTTAAAAGATGGCTGCCAATCTAAGAACTTTTAAAATAATTTTATTGGGGGCTCGTGCAACTCTTATCACAATCCATACATACATCTATTGTGTCAAGCACATTTGTACATTTCTTGCCATCATCATTCTCAAAACATTTGCTTTCTACTTGAGCCCCTGGCATCAGTTCTTCATTTTACCCCCCCTCCCTCCCTGATCCCCCCTCCCTCATAAACCCTTGATAATTTATAAATTATTATTTTGTCATATCTTACACTATCTGACATCTCCCTTCACCCACTTTTCTTTTGTCCGTCCCCCAGAGAGGAAGTTATATGTAGATCCTTGTAATTGGTTTCCCCTTTCTATCCCACCTTCTCTCCACCCTCCCAGTATCGCCACTGGTCCTGAAGGGATCATTTGTCCTGGATTCCCTGTGTTTTCAGTTCCTATCTGTACCAGTGTATATCCTCTGGTTTAGTGGGATTTGTAAGGTAGAACTGGGATCACGATTATGGGAGGGACGGGGGGGGGGGGAAGCATTTAAGAACTAGAAGAAAGTTGTATGTTTCATCGTTGCTACACTGCACCCTGACTGGCTCCTCTCCAACCCTAGAGCCTTCTGTAAGGAAATGTTCAGTTGCCTACAGATGGGCTTTGGGTCCGCACTCCCCCTCATTCACAATGATCTGATTTTTGTTCTGTGATGCCTGATACCTGATCCCTCTGACACCTCGTGATCCCACAAGCTGGTATGGTTCTTCCATGTGGGCTTAAAACAATTCATTTTTAAGGTTCTGCTCCATGCCCACCCTCATAAAGAGATCCCTGAAGATATGGGTGCTATCGCAAAGTGTGGTGAAGAAACAAGATACTGCCTATTAGAAATAGCCTTTGGAGTCTTAAAGGCTTGCTTAAAGCAAGCAGCCAACTAAGTGAGCCATCAACTCGGTCTACATGGAAGAAGCACACCAGTCTGCATGATCCAAGGGCTATAAATAAGTCAGGGACAATGCCCTGCTTTGACAGAAAACAAGGACTAACCCCCCTGCTTCTGCTTCTGTAACCCACTTGCTGACCACTAGCCAGCACCATAATGGTTTTCACTGGCTAATTCTTGCCATTAGATTGCTAGGCCTTTCCCCTAGTCTAGTAGTATCACTGAAACATGGCCTCTGCTGGTATTTTAATTACTGGTGGCATAGGTTCCAGCAATACACAGGCAACACATTATATCACTGTGGAATGACATATTGCCAGACAGGTGGTAGCACACAGTCTTGCTGAGCTACAATTTGAATGATCAGTGTACCTGACTCCTGAGCCTACCATCCTCACCACCAAGCCCACTGCCATGCTCATAGTGGCAGGGGGGTGCTTCCCCACCTGGGCTGCTGCTTTCCTTCCTGGGTACCATGATGAAATCCAGTGCGTCACCCTTGATCTTCAGCAGGCTAGAAATCCCAACCTGAAGGGAACTAGCACTTAGCCTGGTGAAACCCACCTCCTAAAATGTCTCAAGCCCTTAAAGATGAGAGAAATCTTCCCACCTCTTACTAGACATGTGCATTTTTTCTTCATTGAGAGCACTTCTTCATATCTGTGTGCCTTCTATGGGCTTTTGCCTTACCTGATTTTCGAGCGTGTTTGTGTAGTACAACCTTTCTGCACCTCTGCTGCCTCCACACTAGAAGCGTGCATGGCCTCGTGCCCTCGTCTGAAGTGCTCATTAGTCCTTCAGTGGCCGTCTTGTTGGTTTTCACAGACCACATTTTTCTGCCTGCCCTTCAAGGACTCCTTTTCTCTGAGCCCCATACATGCCCACCCTACCTCTCTTACTTCTCATCCACTCTGTTGGCCTTAGGAACCTCTTAAATGGTAATGACCCAACTCTAGCTCCACTCTGGGTCTTATCCAGCCACCTGCTGAGTCGCTCCACTTCAAACTCAAGTGATCCCATATCTTTCCTGGTCCTCTAGACCAACAGATCCTCCCTGCTGGGCCCACGCCCTGTCTGCAGTTCACACAGTCACCTCACTCTTTCACAAAGTCACCCTTGAGCCTTCCCTGCTCCTCATACCCTCCCCTGCAGCCTCCAGCCAGCTCTGAAAATTGCTTTAACGTTCCCTTTCCAGATTTTACCCCTGGGTGATACAAATGGTTCATTGACTGCTGACCCAGACACTGGAGGCTCAAGTCCTCCCCTAAGTGTTTGCAGAAGAAAGACTTGGCCATCTTGCCTACACTCAGCCATGGAACACCCTATGGCACACAGTTGGGCTCTCACACACAGGGAGCCCCCAAGAATCAGAGCTACTACAAGGTCTTAAACCCTCACCCCCAAATCCAGCCTACTGGCCTTTGCACTCTTAAAGCTTCCACCAGCTTGTTGTTTAAATGTGTTTCTAAAAGATAAACTCCCCGGTGTCACATTTCAGAGCCTTGGTGGCATCGTGGGTACTCAGTGGACTGTGATCCTCAAGACTGGCAGTGCAAACCCACCAGCTACTCTGCAGGAGACAGACCAGGTGTTGTACTCCGTAAAACAGTTACAGTCCCAGAAGCAGCCCTGACCTGTCCCACAGGGTTGCTTTGAGTCGCATGGACTCCATGGCAGAGTTTTCTTTTGACATCACTCCTCTGCGTAAAGACCATGCTCCAAACTGCCTACCTAATGAGGTCACTTATTTGGCAACACAGTTCCTAAAACTCCATAACGTTATGTCCCACCAGTCCCAGGCCCCTGCCCCATCACATGAGCCTTCCAGCTCCTGCAGTCACTACCACTCAAAATGGGGCTCACAACACCTATCATTCGGCTTGACTTTTTTAAAAATCTGGAACCAGAGACTTATAAAATGTTGCAGCAAACACTAGTCATACATCCTCTGCCTGCCTCAAACCCATCTGAATGTGCTTAGCTTTGCTTTACCCACCTCCACCGCCCCCCCCAAAAAAAACAACACAAAAAACACTCCCGTTTGGATCATGTGCCATATTTCCCTATCAAGTTTGGTTGCTTCTCAGGGTCTCCTAGAGAAACAAGCTGGGCGATTCCTTCATTCCGCCCAATAGAGGCACAGAAAGATGAAATTTCCTGGTGAGAGCTATATTTAATTTTCCTCTTCTTCGCCCTCTAAGCAAAACAAGCACCCTTGTGCCCGCTAGGAGGCGCCGGGGACAGCGACAGGCCTGCGGTACCTGCGCCGAGAGAGAGAGGCGGAGAAGGATGCAGCCGCGATGGACCGGTCCTGGCTTTTTTAAGAACCCAAGCGAGGGAAGGGAGCAGAGACGCGCTATTTGCAGGGAAGCCTGCTCTCTCTTCGCCTCCCGCGTCTGGAGTGTGTGCATCGCGGGCCCCATGGAGAAGCACTGGCGGTGGCTGCGGCGGAGGCTGGAGCCCCGATCACGGCTGCAGCCCGCGGTAACCCGACTCCTGGGGCGTGGGGATTGAAGAGGCCGCGCGAGCGCGGCGAGCTGTGAACAAAAGCCCTGGGCGCGGGCAGGAGCCCGGGCGTGCGGTAAGAGAACCGGTGGGAAAGCGGCGCGCGGCGGAGCTCTGGGCACCGTGGGAGCTCATCCTTTGGGGAAGCAGTGCAGGGACCGGTGAGGTGTCCGGGGACAGGTGTCTCAGCCCAGACCGAGGGGGTGGACGCCTTTAGCACACCCAGACTTGGGGGAGCTCGGGCGCTCTGGGAAGACCCCCACCCCCAAACACGGCGGGCGCGGGGGAGGGGCGGGCCCTGCTAGAGACCGGGCACAAATCCATCAGCCCTCGGAGGGGCCCTGGGGGGTGGAAGCGTTTCCCTCGGGCCTTCACCACGCCGCGCTCTCCCGCCCCCGGGCCCGTGCTCAGCTCTCCTTGGACAACCGACAACCTTTGGCGGTGGGAACTCGCCCAGAAACCACTCTAAGCAAACGGGAGTCTTAACAGCAATACCCTTTGGGGATACAAAGCCCTTTTCCCTTTGGGTTCCTGCAAAACTCCCTCCCCAGCCGTTCGCTTACACTATAAACAAATCTGCTAATCCGCCAGCACCTCCCTAGGCAGCGGCAGCCTGCACCCCGATCTTTTCCGTTTAATTTGCCGAGGGAGGGACTGCATCTTGCGGGCCAGGGTGCTGCTCCCACCACCCGCTCCAGCCAGGCGGCGGGGGGGGGGGGGGGGGGCTTCCAGAACACGGGCATTAACATTTAAATTCCTCTAGGCCCCGCCCAGAGCCTAATCCGAAAGCCGATTATGTGGTTGAGGGTGAGGGGACCCAGGTGGGGAAGGGAACGCTGCTCTCAAAAGTATTCCTCAATGTCCCTTCGTTGTCATCCGCAGAGCCTCCACAAAGAGAGCCATGGTGGACCCCGTGCCTGCAGAGAAGGCAAGCGCCGAGCCCCGCGGCTCAGGAGGGGGTGAAGCCGCCCCCGCGGCGCCCCCAGATGTCCAGGACGCGCGGCAGCCGGCGGCTGGCTCGGCCTCGACCTCGGCCGCGGTGCCCTGCAAAGCGGAGGTGGCGTGCGTGGCAGAAGGCGGACGCCGAGAGCAGTCCCCGCTGCTGCACCTCGACCTCTTCAACTTCGACTGCCCCGAGGCGGAGGGCAGCCGCTACGTGCTGACCAGTCCCCGCTCGCTGGAGGCCTGTGCCCGGTGCGCCGTGAAGCCGGTGGAGCTGCTCCCGCGGGCCCTGGCCGACCTGGTGCGCGAAGCCCCGGGCCGCTCCATGCGGGTGGCCACCGGCCTGTACGAGGCGTACGAGGCGGAGCGACGCACCAAGCTGCAGCAGTGCCGGGCCGAGCGGGAGCGCCTCGTGCGCGAGGAGAAGCGGCGCCTCTTCACGCCGCTGGGCGCCGCCCCGGGCGCAGCCAGCAGTGGCAGTGGCAGCTGCAGCAGCGCCAGCCTCCCGGCCTCGCCCGCGCGGCGCGCGACCCGAAAAGCCACCCCCAGCCTCTCCCCGGCCCGGACCCAACCTCCGCCCGCGGGCTCGAGGGCGGGCAAGAAGAGCCACTCGCTGGACTCGCTGTCTCGCCGACGCGATGGCGCCCTCAGCTCCGAATCGGGCGCGTCGTCGTCGTCGTTCAGTGGCGAGAGCCTGCGGGACATGCGCTGGCCCCCGCGGGCCCCCGCCAGGCACAGCTACCCGGCCGGCTCGGCGTCCTCCGCCCCCAACCCTTCGGGCCGCCCCTCCGCCCTGCCCTTGGTTCCGATCACGGGCCGCAGCTTCAGCCTGGGCGACCTGAGCCACTCGCCGCAGACTGCCCAGCACGTGGAGCGCATCGTGCGGCAGGTGCGCGCCGAGCGGGGCCTGCGCGGGGTGCCCGAGCGCGACCGCAAGATCGCGGCGCTCATGCTGGCGCGGCACCAGGAGGAGCGCCTGCTGCGGGAGCAGCGCGCCGTGGCCCACGGGCAGTGGGAGCAGCAGCGCGAGCACGCCAGACGGCGGCGCGAGAGCGAGGAGCGCGAGAAGCAGCGCGCCCTGGAGCTGGGCCGCCGGGCCTGGGCCGCGCAGGTGGAGGAGCGGCGCGGCCGTCGGGGCCGCGAGGAGCGAGAGGCGGCGCGGCGGCGGCGGCGGCAGTGCGAGCGCAGCGAGGAGCGGCGGCGGGAGCTGGCGGCGCACCAGGGCTTGCTGCGGCGCGAGCGCGCGGACCGCGCGGCCCGGGAGGACCGGCTGCGCAAGCTGCAGCAGGAGCAGAACCTGAAGCAGCGGGAGGAGGGCCTGCAGGAAGGGCGCGAGCGGGCGAGCTTGGTCCGCCAGGAGCGCGCCCAGCGGGCGGCCAGCGCCAAGCAGCGCCAGGAGGGCCAGCAGCAGCGCGAGCGCCGGGAGCTCGGGCGCGCCGAGCGGGCGCGCCACGAGACGCTGCTGCAGGGCCGGGTCCGGCAAGAGAACCAGGAGCGGGAGGGCCTGCGCAGCTCCCTGGAGGCCAGTTTGGGCCGCGCCCAGGAGAACTACGAGCAGCTGGTGGAGCAGCGCACCCGCGAGCTGCGGGAGCGGGCCCGGCGGGAGGAGCTGCAGAGCCGGCGGGCCAAGCAATTGGCGGAGCGCATCGAGAAGGAGCACCAAGCCCACCGGGAGGAGCTGGCCCGGGTCGCGGAGCGGCGGCAGCAGCACGCGGCGCAGGCGGCCGAGGAGGCGGTGCAGCAGAAGGCGCGGCGCGTCGGCCAGAACCGGCTGGAGAAGGAGCGGGCCCAGCGCGCCAACAAGGAGAAGGTGGAGAGGGACGAGGACTGCCGCCGGCGGGAGCTGCTGCAGGCCATCGGGCGCAAGCTGGAGCGCAGCGAGCAGCTGTCGCGGGAACGGCGCAGCGCGCTGGAGAGCGCTCGCTCCACCGCGCGGGCCTCCTTCCACGTCCGCGAAAAGGTGCGAGAGGAGACCAACACGCGCTCCTTTGACCGCATGGTGCTGGATGCCCAGCTACACGCCAGTCTGAACCGCAAATAATGGCTGTCCTGGGTGGGCCATGCAAAGCGATCCACCTAACCCACCTGAGCCGCCTCTGGCCCTGCACACCGCACCACGGAAGTTCCCAGCCTGTCGTGGCAGGGGGCGGTCTCTCCAGGTCTTTGGCCAATGAGGCGATGAGAGGACGGACACTTGGGACCTCTCGATCTGCCCTATTTGTTTTTAAAAAGTTAACGTCGCTAGGAGTCTACATAGCACAATCTTTGACTACTAGCAGGGTGGCGGCTCCTGCCCTAGCCTTCCCTAGCTTTTCAGCGTACCTTTTGCGTTGGTGCAAATAGGAGCTGGGGGGAAAGCTCCAGATTGGTCTGGGGTGAGGGCCGCGAGAGTGCACAAAAGGGGTTGTTCCCCCACCCCTTATGCTGCTGTGGTCACTGGGCCCCTTTCAGAGATGCAGGTGTCAGAGCCGCTGCAGCTATGCTTCAGAGAATGCACCCCCTCCACAACCCCACCCCATCTTGGAAAGCAAGGCTCGTTGGCCAAACTCCAGAACCACCCAGAAAAGCACAGCTCTTTGAAGGTGTGGGGCCACACCAATGTGACCCAAAACACACGTCTGACTTAAAACTGGTCATCTGAGCAGATTCTTGTCTTAGTTTCGATCGTTTCTCCCCCAAGTTGATCAACCCTTAGTTTTTCCTAGTTAGACAATCATCTGCAAATAACACGCAATTTATCTTTTAATTTTTTTTCTTTCTCCCAAGTGGAACTCGAAATCCTTTGGTGTGATCCTGCTGCTTAGCTTTAATGGAAGCCCCCAGCCCCCGGGGGAGGCAGGGTTCCTTAGGCAGCGGTGTGCATCCTTGCAGGGTAGTTTCAGGGGGTGGGGTGTCTGTTGCCCACTTCCCAGTGTGGGGCCCGAGAGGCTGCACTATCCCTAGGCAGACAGAGGCCATGCCTTAAGAAGCAGAGCTACCTTTTTGTGCCTGCAGGGGGTCTTTCTTGCCTAAATCAACAGGTGTAGATACAGGCCCCAAGGAGCCAGCCCTCAGGAGTTTGGGTTCTGTGAGGGAATCACAGGTACTCTGAGGCCCAGGCCGGTGCCCTTGGCTGCACCACTGGGACTGAAGAGCTGGAATGGCCTCTCTTTTCCTGAGAGTTGTGCACCTGTTGTCCTGTGTAACTCTTTATCCTTTCCCCTCACATGTGGCCAGGGAGAGTATTGCCTGAAATTCCCTCTCATCTACAGCTCCCTCTCACCCTGACTTGAAGCATTTAATCAATCCTTGGTGCCTCACCTTTCCCATCCACCAGATGGGGCCATCAGCACTCCTCCTGGTACCTCAATGTCTCCTGGAGCCAAAGCGCCACCTCAGTATGACTTGTTGGTCTTCCTGGTGCCTTTCTTGACCTACAGTTGGGAGGAAGGATGGCTGCTGTTAGCCTAGTGTGTCTGTTTCTGGGACTGTGGGTCTGGGCATTGGAAGGTCATTAGCCTCTTTGCAGAGGTCACTCCCTGATCCAAAATGTCCTGTTGCGTTGTCGTCAAAGCCACTCATTCTTGGAGTGTTTCCTTTCCACAAAGTGGACACAGCCCCCTGCCATATCCACCCATTGTCTCGGCCTTCTTCACGAAAAGTAGGAACATCACTGTCTCCTTTAAAATTGGATGAAAAAGTTAAAAGTTTCACCACCACCACCCCAAAAAAATCAGGATAGAGAACAACTACATTAGGCATACTTTACATTTCATGTATTTTCTACTGAGCAGTATTGTTCCTAAAATGACTGATTATTCACCACAATCTCAATCTCTCTCTCTCTCACACACATACACATACATCCCACACCGACACGTACATCCTCACTCCCTTCCTCCATCACATGCCAATAGGTACAGGAGGAATACTACGTGGAATGAAGCAGTATTAGAGGCCACACACGTAAGATGTCCAACCATGGAAGGAGATGTGCCCAGGTTAATCTCTTGAATGGCTGGAATTTGGAATTTTGTCCCCAAACTTTCTTCCTGTTGGTAACCAGGTTGTTGTTAAACTGTGAGTCAAAGGCATTTGACTAAAGGGTTAATGTGATTCTGGTTCTTAACCTTGTGGTTCCTTATTTTCTCAAGGACTTTGGAAATCTTGATAGAAAGTTCTACTCTAAAATGATTACTGAACTATGTGCATTTATTTGAGAAGGAGACAATCTGTTTTTTATTTTTGTTTGGTTGTCTGGATAAGGCACCAAAAGGTACATTGCTTTTACCTGGCCCTTTCCCCAGTTTCTTTTCTGACATGCTGAGTCACCTTGGGTAGACCACCTGTTTGAATGCCCCAGTTGTAGAATGATGATGGTGATTTCCGCCCTGCAGTGGTCCCCCCTCTCTCCCCACCCAACCACACTGAGAATGAATCAGAGTCTGAGTCATACACTCAAGTCTATGACGGGAACTGCAGATGCACTTTCTACAACAGAAGGGGGCATGGAGAGTGTACTGTACTGACTGGTAGCATCTAACCTGACAACCACGCTCCCTGCCCTGCAGTAGATTCCCACTCATTGCCACTCTATGAGACAGAATCGCACTGCCTCATAGGGCTGCTGAGACCCTGTCTCTTTATGAGAGCAGACTGCCAATGCTTCCCCTAGAGCTGCTTGTGGTGGTGGGCTTGAACCATTGACCATTTGAGTAGCAGTTAAGCATTTTAACCACTACACTACCTGAGTTCCTTTGTCACGTCAAGGTGGCCCCTATGATATAAAGGCCAGGTCTTTACACTTAGACAAAAACACTGTTGAGGGAAAAAAAGAAAAAATATTGTTAAGGAAAAAGTCTTTGGATTATTAAAAAATCTATCCAGTATAGCTAAGTGGAGGTAAAGCAAAACCAAGCCAAACTTAATGTTAAAGACCTGGCCTTCCAAATTCTACAATGTCTAGGATAAGTGGCTGTGTTGCTCTTTTTTTTAAACTTTTTTTTAAAACAATTTATTAGGGGCTCATACAACTCTTATCACAGTCCATACATATACATACATCAATTGTATAAAGCACATCCACACATTCCCTGCCCCATGTGTTGCTCTTTAAAATGGAGTCATTCCCATAATGCATTGTGGGCTTTTATTTCTATTCTTTTCTGTGATGCAATGCCAACGAGGAGAGGTTGTTTCTTCTTTGAGATGATGCAAGCTAGACGGGGGTGGGTGGAGAATAGTTTATTATCATCATGAGGAAATCCTCACACAGGCCCAGAATGTGCCTGAGCAGTGTGCCACCCAGGAGATTACTGCCTGAAAGTGGCCATAGACCTTCACATTTGACCTCTGGACAGAGCCCTTTGCTCAGTAAAAAAGAGGATGTGAAGTGGGAGGAGAAAGGGTGGGATGTGTTGGCAAGAAAATGGGCAGGACAAAACCATTTCAGATGGAATTACCAGGGACACTAATCCGTCCAGTACGGGGCTCAGGCAGTAACCAATGCCTCTGAGGGCTTAGCGGACCAGGAAGATGCACGTTTCCTTCAGACTGAGTCTTCAATGGTAACCAGGATTTCCTAAGACAAAGAAGATACTGGAGGAAGAAGATCTAATTTTTAAGGTTTACTATTTATCAATCCCCTAAAAAACAAAAACAAAAAAACAACCACTTGGAACAAAGGTGAATTCACTGAAGTCACTGTATTGCATTGACCCTGTCACCTATGGTAAGCATCAACACTGAATGGGTGGAGGTACAGATGCCCGGTGGGAAACGTGTACCAGCTTGACCAGGTAAGCAGGCCTCCATCCATGAATGAAACTTTGCTGGGCACCTGCTTGCTGTCGGCCAGGCACGGTTCTTGGGTCTGGGGAGATGGAGTCTGATCACTGGGCCTAGGGATTACATGTTCTAATGTCATAAGCAGACTCTGATTTCCCCCATGGAGTTTAGCTACTTCCGACTCTGAGATCTCTACACAGGTGGCCCTAATGGTCCCTCAAAGCACTGACTTGAAGCCTTTTCATTTTCCTGGGGCAAGTCACCCAGCCACCCACCCAGTCATCTAGTCACTGTGGCGCTCCTTCCCACTGAGGAAGCCTAATCACTTCCCATTCAGAAGGCCTACACTTAATCAGCTATCCACTGCAGGGAAAGGGGGGGAGGGGTTGTTAATACCTCCTCAAGGGCGATATAGGTCATACCTTTCACAGAGGCTGCATGACCCTCATCCCATCTGCACAACGGAACCTGGCCGTTGCCGAGTCCCACATCCCCAAACATGGAACCAGCTCCATCACCCCACAGCAAGAAAGTCAGGATTTGAGAAACATCCCTAGTTTCAAGGTCCCAACAAAAACCGAGATTGATTGCTAGTCAATACTGAATGAGTGAGAAGCTTGGTGGAACGGACTCTCCCACTTACAAGTCATTGAGGTAAGGCACGGCTGCCACGGCCACCCACCCCGCATGTCCTGGGGAAGCACTGGGCGCAGGACATAAAGAAGACCCCAGAAAGAGGCCCTCAGGGACCCAGCAGACCACTGTCAGCGCTAGAAAGACGGCACATTTGATGCTATGCGTCAGCCCTGCAGAATCGCACCTGGTCACGTGTCTTAGTTACAAGTCTATTTATAGGGAGCACGCATCTGCTCACATATGTGCACAGTTGACGCAGCGCCCCCGCTCTCTCCTGCCCGCACCCCCAGCCCTAGGCACCACCGCCCCACCTCACCCCAACTGCAAACAAAAACCTGGCCCTCCACTGCTGCCCCTGGCCGCTTGCTTCCGTTTTAGAGTTTGGGGCAGGGACGGGTGCTAGGCTATGGAAGCGCGGTGGTTTCCTTCTGGGGAGCACAAGCAACGTTAGTAATTGCAGTTCCTCCAATGCAGTCTTCCTGTCCCAACATGAGCACAAACACCTAGTCCAAAGAGTTTTAAACTTCACCTCCACTCTGCAGTGTTCCTTCCTCCCCACGCTACAGCAGTGTCAACTGCTTGCACAATTCCCCTTTGCTTATTGCATGTGCGTGCGGGACCTAAACGCACACAGAGACACGCCCATTTCAGACCCCAGCATTAGTGTTCTTACCGAAAGAACCTGTAGCCCTTACCCTCCAGGAAAGAGTACTCAAAAAAAACTCCCTGCCTTTGAGACAATTCTGACACATGGCGACCCTATAGGACAGGGTTGAACTGCCTTGTGGGTGTCCGAGACTGCAACTCTTTCTGGGAATACAAAGCCTCATCTTTCCCCACTTGGGAGCAGCTGGTAACCACTGTGCTACCAGGGCCCCCTACTCCTCAGTCCCCAGGGAAGGGTGGCTCTAGGGAAATTGAGAAGCCCCAAGTGGAGATCTCTGGCTTCTATTTACCTCCAGTGGCAAGGCTGCTCCAAGCCCTGGCCTGTGCACACCATGTTCCCATTGCTCAGATGCATCACGGGTCACAGAGGGACAAAGGATTTTGATGCTGTCATAACGGCCCTCCTAACTCTCCTCTCCCTACTCAATGTTAGAGATGGAAATCGGGTGCCAACATGTTGGCCCTTCTGGAAACTCTAATAAGACAGAATGGCTGACTGACAGCCAGGCGTCTCTGAGAACCCAGCCCACGTGGTCACCAGGCCCGCAAGGCAGAGTGTGACAAAATAGGCAGTGTCTTGACTCATTCAGATGATTGCATATTCTTCGATGTGTGCTTCTTGTTCATCTGCAAAATGGGGACAATAGATCCTACGTGGTAGCTAGCAAGTAATTTGTGAAGTGAATTCGTGCTTGGGAAGCACTTGGCACAGCCGCTGGCAAACAGCGAGTGGTTCGGGCCTGCTGTCATTGTGCACGTGGATAGAGCAGGGAGGATGGATGGGGTAGATGGAACCGAAGCCAGCTGGACTGACTGCCCCTCAGCTTGGCCAGTAGCTTTTTGGAGGTTATCTGTATACCTTACTTTGTGTTAATTTCCTGTCATTCCCAAGGAAAGCACTCTGGAATTAGTGTTCCCCCAGTGACATGTAGTGTTCTTGGGCCAAACTTTTTGAAATAAAATTGAGACCCATTGGTAACTCTAGAACTTTTAAGACCTTTCATTGACAACTAAAATTATAGAATGCTTTTCTTTTTTAAAAAATCGTTTTACTAGGGGCTCATACAACTCTTATCACAATTGATACATACATCAATTGTGGAAAGCACATTTGTACATCCATTGCCCTCATAATTCTCAAAAACATTTGCTCCCACTTAAGCCCCTGGCATCGGGTCCTCATTTTTCCCCTCCTTCCTCGTTCCCCCCTTCCTCATGAACTCTTGATACTTTATAAATTATTATTTTGTCATATCTTACACTGTCCGATGTCTCCCTTCACCCACTTTTCTGTTTCTGCCCCCCAGGGAGGAGGTCACATGTAGATCCCACAGCATGCTTTTCAAATTCAAGTCTTTGTTAGGGAAAATAGATGTGTTTCTGTCCTGGTGGGACCCAGATTCTCTGATAGCAGAACCATTTACAAGAGGCTGCAGGAGACCACCCTTCTGGGAGGCCCTGGCACCTCAGGATGAGGCAGCAGAATCTGGCAGGGACCAGAGTGCATCACCATCTCTGCTGTGGCCACATGGAGAAGAGGCCAGGGTCTTATGGCTTCACAGGGAGAGCGGATGTGGAAGTGGGTAGAATGGATTTTGATGCTGCAAGACTGTCTTCCCCACTATTCTGTTTCATAGGTTGACTGGGAAGTTGAATTTGGATGCCAAAATGTTGCCCATTCAGGGAGTTCTCAATGGGTTTAGAATGGTTGGTGTCTGAGGAACTCTGAAAACCCAACCTATATGATTACCATATGGATTACAACTCAATATAAAGAAGACCAAAGTCGTCACAACTGAGCCAATAGGTGACATCATAATAAATGGAGAAAAGGTTGAAGTTGTCAGGGATTGTGTCTTGGATCCACAATCAAAGCTCATGGAAGCAGCAGTCGAGAGCTCAAAAGAAGTGTTTCATTAGGTAAATCTGGTACACGACCTCGATAAGAGTATTGAAACCCAAGAATGTTACTTTGAGACCTGTTTCTGTTGCCTCATCTGCATGTGAAAGTTGGACATTAACTAAGGAAGACTGAGGCAGAGTTGATGCCTTTGACGTGTGGTGCTGGAGAATGTTGAAAGTACGGTGTGCTACCAAAAGGACAAACCGATCTGTCTTGACAGAAATACAGTCAGAGGGCTCTTCGAAGGCAAAGATGGTGAGGCATCAGCTTGCATACTTTGGACGTGTTGTCAGGAGGCACCAGCCCCTGGAGAAGGACCGCATCCTTGGGCAAATGGAGGGGCAGCAATCACAAGGCAGGCCCGCAAGGAGATGGATTGACACGCTGGCTGCAGCCATGGGCTGCCGCACAGGACCAACTGTGAGGATGGGCAGAACGGGCAGCGTTTCTCCTCGTTCTGTTGCGCATAGCGCTGCTATGGATCAGAGGCAACTCGACGGCGCCTACCACAGATAACATACGTGGTTACCATGCTTGCAAGACGAAGAGTTTGGCAGAGGTGGGTTTTGGCATCCCTTCCTGGTGCCCTGGTGCAGTGTCAACACACACCTTTCTCTGAGAAGAGTTAACTATCTCGTTTCTTAGCCCCCAGGCCCTGCAGACAGCCACATGGAGAAGGTTGGCAGCAGTCCCATAACCGAGCAGGACATAGTCCAGTTTACAAAAGGGCGGGAGGACCAAGAGAGTGAGGCAAGCTGCTTCGTCGCCTTTCCTCTGCCCTTGAGGGAGGCCCCAGTCGACCTCCGTGACCTCCTGAAGCCAGAAAGAAGCTGTGGACTAGGCAGCATATCCCTCCCAGAGGAGCTGCTTGTTGAACGAGAGCCAGCAGGGTAGGCAGGCGGAGCAGAGCCATGGCAAGTCAGAAAAACAAAGGCGTTCTCAACATGCTGTGCGGGTGACTGCTTGAAGCACTTCCTCCTCCCAAATTCCCTCTGGGGTATGTAAGATTATCCTATTTTCCAGATGATAAAATTGAGGCACGGAGTTGAAGGGTCTCAATCAAATGCATCCGTTCCTCTTAGGTCAGGCGCACCCTAGTCCTCACGGTAACACCCTTGCTTTCTAGCGAGGTCTTGTGCAGCAGATGTACCTAGTGCAACGTGTCTTTTGATCTTTTGACGGCGGCTGCTGCGAACATGGACTGGGATCCCCGCAAGACCCTGGTGGTGCTGGCGAAGAACACTGAGAGTTCCACGTACTTCCAAACAGACAAACCGATCTGTGTTGGGAGTAGAGTCAGAGGGCTGCTTAGAAGCAAGGATGGTGCGGCTCCAGCTTCCAGACTTTGAACGTGTTATCAGGAGAGACCAGTCCCTGGAGAGACACCATGCTTAGTAAAACAGAGGATCTGTGAAAAAGAAGAAGGCCCTTAGCAAGATGGGTTGACACCATGGCCGCCACAATGGCTCAAGCGCAGGAACAACTGTGAGGAGGCAGCAGGATGGGCAGGCTTCGTTTGGTTGGGCATGGGGTTGCATGGGTTGGAACTGATTTGATGGCATCTAATCCCACCACCACCCAAGTCACACAGCTAGGATCGTGCAGAGCTGGACTTAGACTATTAGACCAGCTGTGTAGTCCATTCTTTTAAATAGTACTCTCTGTTGTCTCGGGAGAATCAGTGAGAAATGCTTTTTTTTTTTTTTTTTTTGCAAAGGGGGCCAAAGCCAGTCATCTGAGTCCCTGCCTGCTCTGCCCATATGTAAGGTCTCTGAGAAGCAAACTAACACCTCACTTAGACCAGGTCCCGCTGGCAGTGATCATGGACCTGAGGTTCAATGCACAGAGGGAAGATAAGAGACGCTTGTACTGACCCCAATCCCTACCACATCTGGCACAATGCCGGGTAGCTGTTCTAGAGCAGAGGTTCTCAAAAGAGTATCTCCTTTTGTGGGGTTCTGCAGTGTGTGGTTGACAAGTCTTCCAAAGGTTTCTGATGTGGATTTAAGTTCGAGAACCACCGCCTCTACAACTAAGGAGCCCTGGTGGCATAGTGGTTACCTATTGGGCTCCTAACTGGATGGTTAACAGTTTGAAACCACCAGCCACTGCAGGAGAAAGACCAGGCTTTCTACTCCCATAAAGAGTTACCAGAATTGACTCAATGGCAGGGCTTGGGTTTGGTTTGATTCTAGAACTGTGCCTTCCAATTCAGTAGCCTCTGGCCAGTAGTCTTCCACTAATTGTCTTTATTAAAGTTAAGTAAAATTAAAGCATTCAGCTCCTCAGACACACTGCTCAAGAGGTACATGTAACCAAATTGGGCAGCATACGTATAGAACATTTCCATCATCCAGAAAGGTCTACCAGGCTGTGCTGCTCTGCTGGCTATTCCAGAGTGATCTGCAGACCAGCAGTGTAGACATCACCTGAAAGTTTAGTTACAGCTGAACCTAAGGCTACTCCAGACCTCCTGAATCAGCGTCTGCCATTTTGCAAGATCCCCAGGTGATTTGTATCACACTGGTAAAAGCGGAGGAGGCTCTGGAAGGCAAGTCCAATTCACATTCATGTGCATGTGTGATTAATGCCCTTCAGCAAATCCTCCCTCCCTCCTCTGACTCCTTGTTCCCTGGCAATCCTGAACCTCCTGGCAAACGTGTCCTGAAAGAGCTCCCTACCCTTCTCCCAAGTCTCTGATTCCAGGGCTTCACGCTATCCTTGTGTGCATCCCAGCGATTGTTGTGCCTGGGATCACATGAACTTACTTCCCCGGGAAATCCAGAAGCTGCTCACCATGGAGCTGGTGTGGACTCAGGGCGTCCCCCGCACGTGTCATTGAAGAACCGTGCTCCTTGGTTTTCTCAACAAAGGCTTTTCTTCAGAGGCATCTGGGTGGACCCGAACCTCTAACTTGTCAGGTAGTGGCGGTAACCACTTACACCACGCAGGGATTCCTGAAATCCAGTAGTGGTCGTTTCTGAGCAGCCCTTTCTCGGCTAAAGCCCCAACCTCGGGTACCTTGCAATCCTTTCTCGAGGTGAGCATGGGAATGGATCCAGTTCCCACCTTCAGCAGCAGAAGGCAGGCGTACACAAATCCCGTTGTGACGCTGAGGGCAACGTTGGCAGCATTTGCACCACAGGCGGTGAAGATTGGGAATACACACAGGGGACTCAGATGTAGTGGCTCTGCGTTGGGCTGCTAACCTCAAGATCAGCAGTTTGAAACCAAGAGCAGCTCCTCAGCAGAAAGGCCGGGCTTTCTACTCCTGCAAAGAGCAACAGTCTCGGGAACTCACAGGGGCAGTTCTATGCTGCCCTAGGGGGTCGCTGTGAGTCAGCTTTGACTCAGTGGCAGTGAGTTTGGTTTGGGTTAAGAAGGTAATAGCTTATATTGACTGGACAAGGGGAACCCATTACTGATGTAAGGAAAATAGTTCTTATCATCTGAACATTCTTAGTATGAAATAGTCTCGTGCCGACAGGTGACGGATTGCCCTAAAGCTTTCCACGAGGTTGAGTGATAGGAATCGGTCCCTATTCAACTGTTGCTGACCTGCAAAACAGCAGGCAGAGTGGGAGGCAGGACCCCAAATAGGCTGTGGAGAGCCCTGCAGGAACTGGTGGAGTGGGAGGGTGACCAGATGGCTGGGCACCCAGGTCTCGAGAGGAAAGCTGTCCCATATGGAGCTGGCACCGGTGGGTCAAGGGCAGGCTGTTGACACGCATGGTACCAGGGCGGAATAATCGCCCTCTGTGCATCTAACTACCCCAGAGCGCAGTTGGTCTCGCTGTGCAGTCTGCGCTGCACCAGCAGTTTATTTCCCTAGTCTGCAAACTTCCTCCGGTGCCCAAGGCCACTGTGCACTCCCGTCTGAAGCAAGCTCCCTGAAGGCCTGGAAGCAGGCAGAGTGAGCAGCCTGCTGCTGCCTGCACAGAATACCAAACAGCGAGCGGGCTGCAGGCAGGCTCCCTCCCCACCGCCTGCCCAGGCGGAGCTTAGTCCTTCCAGGAACCTCCCTGCAAGAATGCTTTTCTACAAAGGCCACTTGTCCCAGGCAGCAGAAATCACCCCCCACCCCCACCCCACCCCCACCCCTCAGCCAAACAGTGGGCTTCTAAAACCTTCTCCATGACAACGCAGGGAGGGGAACAGCTGCCAGCCCTGCCTGCCTGCCTGGAGGCAGCCACTGAGAGGCCCTGGGGACAGCCCACGAGAGGGGCAGGGCTGGCCAGGGCAGAGATTCTCCTGCGAGGTCAGGCAGCCCGGGCTGAGGAGAGCCGGGAAGCAGGGCGCACACGTCTGTCAACAGATGCCCGTCAATGACAAATCGTCCCCTTCACAATAACACAAAGGCCACCTCATCTAGGATGCCTTTTCCCGTCTTCTTAAAGAGTCGTGTGCGGTAGAAGCCAGCAGAGAGGGATGTGGACTTTTAATGGGGACTGCTGGTGCCTGCTTTCTGGCTGGAGGGATTGATCTTAAATCTAGAGTGGTTTTCCAGAGGGTGGGTCCCCCAGATGTCCCCAGCCCTCACAGATCTGTCTTGGGACTCTCTACTGCCTCCCCTCCCTCTAGACCGCTTCATGCCCCTGTGCATCCTGCATCTGTAGGTGAGGAGGCCTGGGCACCACAGGATCATTGCTTGAGGCCCCGCTGCCACAGGGAAGCTACTGAGGGGAGGGCTTCCAGGCAGGAGAGAGGGTCCCCGAGGCAAATTATGAGCCCTGGGAAAGAGGGGGAACAAGGTGGGGCACATCGGTACGATGGGAAAGGGGAGACGCTTACAGCCTAACTGGGTCCTTCAGAGGAGTTCTTGAGAGCCCTCGAGGCCCATCAGCTAAGTGCTCACCTGCTAAGCAAAGAGATGGTTCCCACTCACCAGTGGGGCTGCACGGGAGACAGACTGACTGCCCTCTGCTTCTGAAGAGATGAAACCTAGGGCCACTGAAGGCACGTCTACTTTGCCACACAAGGCTGCTGTGAGGCAGAAACCTAACAGCCACGGGAGGAAGGTGGAGGCAGGTCTTGCAAATCCTC
This sequence comes from Tenrec ecaudatus, assembly GCF_050624435.1. Classification (NCBI taxonomy): domain Eukaryota; kingdom Metazoa; phylum Chordata; class Mammalia; order Afrosoricida; family Tenrecidae; genus Tenrec; species Tenrec ecaudatus. Next base: position 34,941,441 of record NC_134543.1, read on the forward strand.
AGGCAGGTCTTCTTAGGGAGCTGGGTGTGTTCTCTGATGTCTTCTTGTGCCTGTTCATACCTCTTCCCACTCTGGCCTTCCCCTGAAGCAGAGCCTCCACCCATGGTTCAGTGGGCCACCCTTTCAAAGCAGGGAGCACCATAGGCTCTCAGCACTGACCTGGGGTCAGGAAGAGCCTCACAGCCACGCCAGACCGTCTGGTCCAAATCTGATGGTTTGGCACCAGTCCAAGCATCTGGCAAACTCCCAAGCCCCATTTCCGTTCTCCTGGGATGTTCAGAGAGGACCAGGCCTCGCTACATCTCTTGGTGGGAACCTATCTTCCCTTCGGATGGTCCAGGTCTTAGCTCCAGCTCTGCCACCAGGACCAAACTCTCTGCAGGGACAGCTAGAGTCCTTTACTCTCCACACACAGAGACCCAGTTGACAAAGAGCAGTCCAGTTGGATGGCGTCTTTGAAGTGGCCTTCCTCCTCCATGACTCTGTGTTCCATCACACCAGGGCAGGGACCTGAGGAGGGCCCATTAAGGACAGGACTACAGAGCTTAGGCCCAGAAAGCTCAGACACTGAGAAGGAGAATGGGGTGGCTAGTGTGTCCACAGAGCGGACACTTCTCACGCTAACGAATATCAGAGACAGTTAAACTCCAAATCTCCTGTCAGTGGAGGCCTGAGGCAAACTTGAAGTCTGAATGCCCCACTCTGAGGCGGCGGCAGGGCACTCTCCTTGTCCTCAGAATCACCCATCACCTTGTTTTTAGCATAACTCAGCCCTGGCGCAGGTGACCTTCCTGAGAGGTCCTGGGCTGGGCAGACCCGGCTTCCACACCCGGGCGGTGGGACCTTGTCAGGAGGGAGGGTGCTCCTCAGAGCACATTAAACGTGCTAAGATGCACAAGACCCGAAGCAGAGGCGGCTGGTGGGTGAGGAGGCAGGCAGACTGCCTTCTGAATCCCCAGGTGGTACGGAGAACCGCTGTCTGCAGCAGGAACTGCAAAAGAACTTGCAAAGGAGAAGGAAGCGCTAATAAAAAGCAGCAGCATCCAGCTGCTGCCAAGGCCCATATTCCTGGGCAGCGTCTTCAAGGAAAGGTTGGCCCTGGGCCAGTGTCGAGACTTTTTGGTCAGTTGTCAAGACCTTAGACCATTGGGTGGGGTATAGTTGACCACACCCAATGACCAAAGAAATCCTCTAGGACTGTGAATCTCACAGGTTTCTTAATAGACCTCTACACCCACGGCCAGTATCAGTTCTGGCTCAGTCACCCTGTCTTAGGATTTCAGAAATGGTAAATCTTTATGAAGCAGGTAGCCTCATCTTTCTCCCATGGAGTAGCTGGTGGGTTTGAATGTCCAACCTTGCAGTTTGCAGTCCAAGGGTTTCCCGACAGTGCCACCAGGGCCTCACAGACCTCCACAGCTGGATACACAATGAAAACCAATTATACTGCACACATCAACTTGGATGTAGGGGTTTCCCCCCTTCTCCCCCCTCCATGTTCATTGCTGTTAGGTGACGTCAAGTTGGTTCTGACTCACAGTGACCCAATGCACGACAGAACGAACTACTTTCTTGTCCTGCCCGTCCCCACATTGTTGCTGTGCTCCAGCCCATTGTTGCGGCCCCTGTACCCACCCTTCTCAATGAGGTGCTTCCTCTCCGTTTGCCCCCCTCTGCTTTCTCAAGCGTGATAGCCTTTTCCACAGGCTGGTCTCTCCTGACATGCCCAAAGTGCGGGGCACAAAGTCTCACCACCCGCGCTTCTAAAGAACATTCTGGCTGTACTTCGTTCAAGACATGTTTGTTTGTTCTTCCGGCAGTCCATGGTACGTTCAGCCTTCTTCGGCACCATCATGCCAAGGCATCAGTCCTTCTTCAGTCTTCCTTCGTCACAGGCCAGCTTGTGATGCACAACAAGAGACCCAAACACCAGGGACTTGGGTCAAATGGACTTTCGTCCTCAAAGTAACATTTGTGCTTCTTAACACTTTCTCCGCCCCTCCCCTTGTCCCCTCCCTACCCCGCCTGCCAGCCTATGTGTCTTCTCATTAGATCACTGTTTGTTCTGATTATGCAGGATTGTGTGTGTGATAATCTTTGTGGTTTGTAACTGTTGGGCACCTCTCTTGGTCTTCTCTCCCTTTAGTGTGATTGTGTTGGTCACTCCTTTCTCTTCATTCAAATGAGTAAGAATCTACTCGCAGTATCTACTTAGTGATTTTCCCTCCCCCTCCCAGCCTGTGGCAACCATCAAAGTCTGTTCTCTTCTGTGTTCCTGTGTGCGATGCTTACCTTGACCTGTGTCCGTTTGTGATTGACATGTTCCAACCTCGGCATAATGTCCTCCGGGTTCGCCCACATTATGAATTTTTGCGGATTCTTCATCCTTCTTTAATTTGATGTAATATTCCATTGTGCGGTTTGTGCTAGCTTTGATATATATATTCACGGCACTTGGGTTGTTTCCGTTTCTTTGGGAACAACCTGCTCTTGTGACTCATGCTACAATGAACAAGGGTGTGCATAAACCACAAGACTGATCTGTGGGGGAAACCAGCCCCTCACACTATCACGAGTCTGGCAGGTGCAACGGTGTGCTTATATATATAAAGATTGTAGTAAGGTCATAGAAATTAGGAGCGATAAAAGAGCACAATGAAGGCGTCAGATACATTTCATGGTGGCATGCTCGCCTCAGTCTTTCTTGGTGGTCTACGTAGGGATGCTAGAGGAGAGGAGGGCAGGAGAGAGAGGGTGTGGGGAAGGAGGGAAGGAGGGAGAGGGAAGGAGGACCGGAGGAGAGGGGACCAGAGTAGGAGAAAGCTATTTAGTTCTAACCAAGGCTTTTATATCTTTGGGGGTGTGCAAGTCCCCTGATTATAGGTAAAGACATACATCACAGGAAGGGGTAATAGGTAATACAGTAATAGGAGGGGGATGACCTAGGGGTATATACGCAATAGGAAGGGGAGGGATGGGGGGTACTCATGTGACAAGATGGGCGGATCCTAGATTCAGGACAGCAACCTAACTTTGGATGTCACTGAGCAGATTTGACCTGTTCTAAGCTCTCCAGGAAAACAATCACTATCCTGTCAATAGGGTGTGAGCCCCACCTACAGTGGACCAGGCAGTAGTCTGACTGCTCTGAGGGAGGTAACTTGACAATCATTTACCATTAGTTGCAAGCAGTGTCCTAGTTCTGACATAGATTTGGGGGAGAGGAGCTGGGGAACAGCCTTTTTATATCCCACAATCATCTTTCAATTCCATTTTCCCACAAAAACTTGGATGTCTCCATGTCTCAGGCATTTTTAAGACTTTAAAGAGATCTTGTGCAGCAGATTTTCCCAATGTCACAAGTCATTCGGTATCTTGACTACTGCTTCCACGGGTATTGATTGTGGAGCCAAGAGAAATAAAATCCTTGAAACTTTGATATTTTCACGCTTTATCATAATGTTGCTTATGGGTTCAGGTGTGAGTATTTTTGTTTTTAGGTTTTTTTTTGAGTATTTTTTTTTAACAAAGCAACAGTATACAACCAGACAACAAAACAACAAAAACAAACCACTGACAAAGAACAGAACAAAACAGTTCACAAGAGAAAAGCTTGTAGTTAGTTCAGGGATCGTTCGCTGGCCCTTAGGAGCGTTTTCCAGTCCAGTCTGTTGGGGCACCACGCCCTGGCCCCAAAGTCCACTTTCAGCATTCCCTGGGGACCTTGCCACTCCATTCCCTTGCTGTTCTGCTGCACTCCCCCAGTGATTTGCCTCGGTGTGGTGGGATCAGGTCAGGTGCAATTCCCACACTGTGTCTCCGGTGCTGTCCCCTGTATCGCCCTTAGTCACTGAGGAGTATTTTTGTTTTTATTATGTTAAGGTGTAACTCAGTTTTATGCTAAGGTGTAACTCAGACTAATCTTCATCAATAAGTACCGAAAGTCGCCTTCATTTCCAGCAAGCAAGAGTGTGTCATCTGCACATTGCAGGTTGTAAAAGTCTTTCTCCCATCCTGATGTTTCATTCTTTTTCATTCGGCTTAGTTTCTCAGTACATAGAATGAATAAACACAGTGAAAGAGCACAATCATGACACACACCTTTCCTGGTTTTAAACCATGCAGCACACCCTTGCTCTGTTCAAACAACTGCCTCTTAGCCTATGTACAGGTTTTGCATGAACACAATTAAGTGTTCTGGAATTCCCATTCTTCTCAATATTAACCATTATATGTGATGATCTACATAGTCAAATACCTTTCAATAATCAAATCAAGAGGGTAATATCATTCTAGTATTCCCTGCTTTTAGCCTAGAGTCTCCTGGCAGTATCAATGATCTCTCTCATTTGACACCCTAAGATTTTACTTGCATGTGATATTGTTCTGTAATGTCTATAGTCTGTTGGACATCTTTCTTTGCAATGGGGATGAGTATTAATCTTCTCCAGTTGGCTGATCGGGCCAACTTCAAAATTATTCAAATGTACGCAACAGCTAGTGCCAAAGATGAAAAATTAGCTTTTTGCCAACATACGCAGTCTAAAGTTGATCAAACATGCAATTAAGATGTATGGATTTTTAAAAATGCATTGATAATCAATCTCTTGTCAACTTCCGAAGGGGTGGAGTCTAGCCTGTCAATCAGATCGCAGCTTGATGACCTCATTTGGAGATGCAACAGAGATAAATAGCTCCCCGGAGGCCAAAAGCACTCTCTGCTTCTCTCCCTTTGAGACATCCTGCTGACCAGCCACATGGAGCTACACTGATGGAGCCAGAGCCCTGGAGCTGGAGAAGCCACGTGGAGACCCCCGCCAGTGCTGGGATGCTTCCACCGCCACAGGATCCACAAGACTTTCCACCCACTGGCCTGTGATCTTCCTGCACTGTGATAGTCATTACATGTGTTTTGTGAGTCTGAAGAGGACTTTATATATTGGTATCAGACATACGGGCTAGTATCAGACTAATGGACTTGATCTGGACTGGGCTGGGATGTTTTGTTAATGTATAGTTTCTCTCTTATACCCGTATGAGTGTCTATGAATTTGTTTCTCTAGTCTGCCCTGACTAACACATTACTCATTACTGGAATTCAAAAGTTGGAGACGAAGAAGAAAAATCATGAGTTGGGACACACGGCCTTAATGATCAAAGCAACTAGGAGATCACATGAGAGAACTTACCAAGACCAACAACTTATTTTTCATAAACATATTTTTCTCAATAATATAAATGAAGCGAGATGCCGAAGGGATCGGTTATCAGGCATCAAAGAACAAAAAATCGTATCATTGTGAATGAAGGGGAGTGCAGAGTGGGGACCCAAAGCCCATCTGTAGGCAACTGGACAGCCCCTTACAGAAGGGTCATGGGGAGGAGACGAGCCAGTCAGTGTGCAGAGTAGCAACGATGAAACATACAACTTTCTTCTAGTTCCTAAATGCTTCCTCCCACCCCACTATCATGATCCCAATTCTACCTTACAAATCTGACCAGAGGATGGACACTGGTACAGATAGGAACTGGAAACACAGGGAATCCAGGGCGGATGATCCCTTCAGGACCAGTGGTGAGAGTGGGGATACTGGGAGGGTAGAAAGAGGGTGGGTTGGAAAGGGGGAACTGATTACAAGGATCTACATATAATCTCCTCCCTGGGGGACAGACAACAGAAAAGTGGGTGAAGGGAGACATCGGACAGTGTAAGATATGACAAAATAATTTATAAATTATCAAGGTTTCATGAGGGAGGGGAGAGTGGGGAGGGAGAGGGAAAAATGAGTTGCTGATGTCAAGGGCTTAAGTGGAGAGCAATGTTTTGAGAATGATGAGGGCACTGAATGTACAAATGTGCTTTACACATTGATGCATGTATGGATTGTGATAATAGTCGTATGAGCCCCCAATAAAATGATTAAAAATAGTAATATAAATGAAGACCATACGCGTTGCCCTGGCTGCTGTAACACACAGGAGTCAAATAGAGTCTATCTGTGCAAAGAGATAATGAGAAAGTTCAATATCAACAGTCAAAACAAAGCCAGGGGCCCTCTTGAGAACTGACCAGCAGTTTCTCACATGCAAATTCAAGTGCAAGCTGAAGGAAATTAAAACAAGTCCACAAAAAACAAAATTCAACTCTAGGTATTACATCCTGCCTGAATTGAGAGGCCATCTCAAAGACAGATTTGACTCAGTGAACACTAATGACTGAAGATCAGAAAGGTAGGGTGACATCAAGGATGTTATATATGCAAAAAAGCAAAAGACCATTTAAAAGATAGAACAGAAAACAAAGACCAAAGTGATGTCAGAAAAGACTCTGAGACTTGCTCTGGGATGGTGAGTAAAGAAACTGAATGGAAGAAGTAATGTAAAAGAAGTGAACAGAAGAGTTCAAAGGGCAGCTTGAGGGGGAAACGAAGTGTAATAAAATGTAGAGCGTCCGGAGTTAGGAAACCCAAACAGAGGAGTACCCTTGACGCCGCTCAAGCTGAAAGAAGTGAGGACACCAGCAAGCCTCGCACTGCGATACTGAAGGGTTCCACGGGCAAACTCTTGGATGCAACGATAAAGGAATACTATTCCATTGTTTCAAGAGATGCATATGATTGAGAGCAATGATATTAAAGCTTCCTTTAAGTCCAAGCTGCATTGAAGGCATTGGTCAAAAACAAGGCTCGACAGAGTACCAATTGAGATGTTTCAACCAATAGAAACAACCCTGGAAATGCTCACTTGGCTGTGCCAAGAAATTGAGATGGCAGCTACCTTACCTTGATCAATAGACTCAAGTGATCTGGTGAGGGCAGCTCCTGCTCCATCTCACACCTCACAAACCTAATAACAAAACTTCCAAGTCTCATACTGGGTGTGATAGTGAGGGTCTTGTAGGAACTCAACGACACAGACTCGGTCCAGCCCGAGCCTGGGCTTCGGTCATAGACAATGAGGGTCCCGTGGGAACCACTTAATTCCCAGACTTGGCTGGCAGTCTAGACAGGCAAGGAAGTCAGGGTGTGTTTGGAGGAAGTGAGCAAAGATTGAGAGTTGCTCTTCTGCTCCAGCTTGGTATTAACCGTGTGGAGATGGTTTATTTTCCTTAGGCAAAACTAAGGCAATTTGCGACTTTGGGATATTAACATCAATTCATTCAACATTTCCTGAGTGCCAACCGTATTTCCGAGGCTGGGAAAAGAAGCGTTAGTGAGAGTGGGGTCCCTGACCCACGGCTTCCAGCCTGGCAGGGATTGCAGTCATGCAAACAGACACTGTGATCATGTGTGTGCCATTGAGAACATGGGTGAAGTTCACCAGAGGAGGGCCAAAGGACGTTGGTGTCAGACCAAGGCAGCAGGTCTTTCCTTGAAGCTGTATTATCTCTCTGTAAAGATGGAGGGAGGAGTCTTTCTTCTTCTTCTTCTTAACAAAATAAGTCTTTTTGTCAAAGCCTATTTTAAGATTCCCAGTTCCAGGAGTCATGAGGGGAGGGAGTGAAGCTTAGAAGAGGGGCAGGTTGGTAGGTGAAGCCCAGAAGCAGCTAGCTGGAGAGTGCTTCGTTTCTCCCTGGTCTAATAGTTTCTGGGGGGGGGGGGTGGCCCAGGGAGGGGAGGCAGTCCTGTGCCACAAGCCTGTCCAGGAGCCAATGTCCTTCTCTTTTGCCTTCCATCTTCTAGGATGCTCGCTCTGTTTGCATAATCAAAGCTGAGTCATCAGAATCACACCAACATGAAGAAAGAATATTGTGAAAGGACACACTCTCCTCTGGCAGAAGTCATGTAGAAGCAGAGTGCACCTCTCTGATTACATGTCTCTGACCAGATCTTAGTCATGGCAACACCTCAAACCTCATACCTACGTAAAGGAGGATTCTAACACTTCACTTCACAGAAGAGGAAAGTGTCTGAGAGATTAGGTTATTTTCCCAAGATCAGACAGTGCTCAGTGATCAAGTCAGGTTATTGTTAGTCTAAGGTTCTCGGACTCTCCATGAAGCTACACCCCCTCTCTGGGAATGCTGTGAAGCAGCAGAGCCTACCTTCCCAACTCCAGGAGTCACAGTGGGAGTGAAAATTAGAAGACAGGGAAGTAAGTTCGTAGCTGAATCCAAGTTGCAACATCTTAGAAAGCCAACCACTTTCGAGTCTAAGAGAACCAACTTTCAGATTCTGCTCTGAAACCGAACCACCCCTGGCTGGTTCTAGTCGACTTCTAAATGTTAGCTGCCATCATGCCGGTCCTGACTCAAGCAGACCCTGTATGTGCAGAGCAAAACCGCTCCACCTGTTGGAAACGGATTGCCAGGCCTGTCCTCCGAGTGCCTCGGGGTGGGTGCCAACTGCCAACCTTTGAGCCAGAAGTTGAGCACTTCACCACGTGCACCACCCAGGGACCCCTAGAAAGCTAGCAGATCCCTAAATTGTGATTCCTTCGAGACCCTCAGATGATCTTGGACCCCGAATGACACTTAGATAATCCTGGTACAGCCAGCATGCAGGGATGATGGGGTCTGCCGTAGCCCAGACAAACCTGTCCCATGCTGCGAGCTTACCACCTCTCTGCCCAGTATCTCTGTCAGAAAACTCAGAGTGGCCTGGTGCCCTTCCGGTGAGTCCAGCTGAGGGAGAGATCAATTCCGCTCCGAGGCAGAGATTGGGTGAGACCAGATGGGATGCCCACTATGTGCTCTCCTCTTCTGTCCCTGGTTGAAGAGCTTAGGGCGAGCAGGGTTCCGCCCGCCCGAGGCCAAGGAGGTGTGAACCCCTGTAGAGAACATTCATCTTCACCATCCTTGTCTTAGGGCCTTCTGAGACTGAGCCCCTAGACCAGGGGTTCTCAACTGTGGGTCACGACCCTTTTTGGGGTCAAACAACCCTTTCACAGGGGTCACCCAATTCATAACTGTAGCAAAATGACAGGTATGAAGGAGCAATGAAAATAATTTTATGGTTGGGGGGTTACCACTACATTGTATTAAAGGGTCGAGGCATTACAAAGGTTGAGGACCACTGCCCTAGACTATTGGGTTTCTGACATTGATTCTGACCTCCATGAATGCTGGAGGTGGACCTTATTCCTTTGACCCTTTCCCAGCCCCAACCTTGAAGGACAACCGCTCGGTATTGTGCAGTAGACTTGGCCCATGAATAATTCATCAAGGCTCTGCACTCGGGGAGTATTTGATTGCTGATGCTTCTTAATTTGGAAGAAACCACAAGGATGCATCTGCTTGGATTTCTCTTTTTTGGGGGGGGGGATTTCAATGAATGGATGGGAGGAAGGAGGGAGGGAAGGAAAGATTGGGTTAAAGGAAGAAAGACATGGAAGGAGGGGGAGAGAGAAGGAAATTTCACTACAGAATCGTGTTCTTCTGGCAGTCTTAGAAGTCATAGGGCTTTTGCTCATCCTGGAAACAGGCTCAGGGGCAGCTGCTGCAGGTGACACGTCACCCTCCTCCAGGGGAGCTGCAGGACTGTCCTGGTTGAACTTGCCCAGCACACAGTGGCGTGCTGACCCGTAGGAACCCAGACCTGTGTGGAAGGTTCCTCTCACAATGACCGAGGGAGGCTGTGGGGGCGTCCTCTCATTTAAAGTCCGCATTCCTGAAATAGGTAGAAGCAGCCTTGGTGCTGTAGTGGGTCATGGGTTGGGCTGCTAAACACACAGTCAGCAGTTCGAAACCATCAGGGTACTTCAGAAGAAAGAGGCGGCTTTCTACTCCCATAGAGAGGTACAGTCTCAGAAACCCACAGCGGCAGTTCTCCCCCGTCCCACGGCGTCTATATGAATTGCAATCAACTCTGTGGCGGCGGGTTTGCTTTGGCTTTTGGGGGGAAAAGGAGAAGGTAAGAGGTGGGGACCCGGGTGAGAAGGTTGAGCTCCAACCTGAGTTTCTCCTTTTGAGGTCCTGGAGCTTGGGGGAGCCCCTGGTGGCTGGAGGTGGTCAGGGTGAGAGGGGGTAACCGAGACCCTGTCTCCTCCAATCCTGCCCCCTCCCAGGACAGTGAATGCAAACCACTTATTACTGAATGGCTGGGCCCTGGTGGACCAGGCTGCCCTGTGGAAACCAGTGAGTGTGTTGCTGACTGCCTCAATCGATCCAGCGCATGTCGGAGCAGGACAGTGCAGCAAAGGGTTTTCAACACCAGGTCTCATTGTAGTTGGGAGGTGTTATTGAGTTGGCTCGAACTTACAGGGACCCTATGCACAACAGAACAAAGCACTGCCCGGTCCTGCACGGTCCTCACAATGGTTCTGATGCCTGTGCCCACTGTGTCCAGCCATCTCATTGACTGTCTTCCTCTCTTTCACTGCCCCTCCACTTTACCAAGCATGATGTCCTTCTTCAGGGACTGGTCTCTCCTGACAACAGGTCCCAAGTACGTGAGACGAAGTCTCTCCCTCCTTCCCTCTAAGGAGCGCTCTGGTGGAATTCTTCCAAGACAGATTTGTTTGTTCTTCAACTGTCCGTGGTTCTTTCGTTGCTCTTAATTAGCACCGCCGTCCAAATGCATCAATTCTTCTCCAGTCTTCCTTACTCAGTGTCCTCGTGCGCGTGCATATGAGGCGATTGAAAGCACCGCTGCTTAGGCCAGGCCCACCTTAGTCCTCAAGCCACCTCCTTGCTTCTCAGCACTTTCAAGAGGTCGTGTGCCACAGAGTGACCGGGTGCAATGTCAGACCAGCTAGTTAGTGCAACAAGCGGAGTCGAGGCGTTCCCCTGGCGGTGCAGGCGTGACTAGCAAATCGCAGCCGCGGGCTGGACGTGAAGGAGACCGCCTTGATTCCAGGCGTGAGCCTCCTCTGACCAGGGGAAAACTGGAACTGCAAAAGGGGGGGGCGAGGAGTAAAAGGAATTCTTCCTTAAACTTCAGGGTCAACTCCTGTGACGTTCCCAACCTATCCTGGGCTGTGGACCTCACTATATCCACTGTGTGAGCCAGTCACACACACACACACACATACACACACACACACACACACACACACAGACGGGGTGCCTTCAAAAACTTCATGGGAAAAATCCATTAGTGTTTCTTTTTTTATTTTAATCATTTTACTAGGGGCTCGTACAATTCTTATCACAATCCATACATCCATCCATTGTGTCAAGCACATTTGTACATTTGTTGCCATCATCATTCTCAAAACATTCCCTTTCTACTTGAGCCCTTGATATCCGCTCCTCACTTTCCCCCCTTCCTTCCCACTCCCCTCTCTCTCATGAAGCCTTGATAATTTATAAATTATTATTTTGTCATGTTTTACACTGTCTGACGTCTCCCTTCACTCACTTTTCTGTTGTCCATCCCCCAGGGAGGGGGTTATATGTAGATCCTTGTAATCATTCCCCCTTTCTACCAGCTTTTCATTCCATTTCTCCACAAACTTTCTGAAGCCCCTCCTGTGTGTGTGCATGTGTGTGTATGTATATGTGTTGTGTGTGTGCATGGTATATGTGGTATGTGTGTGTGTGTTGTGTATGTGGTGCGTGCATGGTATATGTGGGGGGTGTCGTGTATGTGGTGTGTGTGTGGTATATGTGGTGTGTGTCTATGTGGTGTATGTGGTGTGTGTGTGTATGTATATGTGGTGTGTATGTGTGTTTGTGTGTTGTGTGTGTGCATGGTATATGTGGTATGTGTATGTGTGTGTTGTGTATGTGGTGCGTGCATGGTATATGTGGTGTGTGTCTATGTGGTGTATGTGTATGTATATGTGGTGTGTGTATGTGTGTTGTGTGTGTGCATGGTGTACGTGGTGTTTGTCTATGTGTGTGTTGTGTGTGTTATATATGTGTGTGTGCATGGTGTTTATGTGTGTGCTGTGCATGTGGTATGTGTGTTGTGTGTGTCATGTGTGTGTGGTGTGTGTGTGTGTGTGTGTGTGTGTGTACTCTATCGGGTATGTTTCTCTAGAGACCCCTGAAAGATACGCTATAGACTTGGCTGTGTCTTCTATGGATTCGCTATTGCCAGGGCCCCTCACTAGAACAGGAGCCCCAGGAGAACAGGGCTGTGTGTCTGCTTTGCTCGCCACGGGTCCAAGCATCCAGGACAGGGCCTTCAAACACACAGGCAGGATTCCTCAGCTCTTTGTCAAAAGAAGGGAGGAATCCACCTTCTCAACAAAGACAGAAGTCATGGGGTTCGTTAGGAACCAAAGGGCGCCCTCCCAACTGGGCACCAACAACTGGACACCATAAAGAACCTCTGCCAACCCCTCGAACCTGAGAGCGCTGCTGTCGGCTGCCATCCCAGACCCCAGTGCCTGGGCTTTGTCTTTCTTTGCCTGTGAGCGTGAGACTGAGCGACTGAGCGGTGTATCATTCAAAACAGCCCCAGTCTGTTCCTGCAGACCTGCCCCTCAGGCTGTTGCCCTGGAAACCAGGACTGACCCAGCCTTCAGGAACAGCCGCTGGAGCTCCGAGAGGATGTGCTGGGCCTCAGCATTTGTCATCCCATGATGCAGCAGTCAGGCTCTGTAGGGGCATCCCTCCTCTCATTGTCACACTTGTGTGTGTGCACACATACATATGTACACACACAATTACACACACGCTCCTCCACGTGTACTGAGAGTCCTTCCCTTGCACGTGTTCTTCCCACCCCCACCCCATAGAGTGGATTGCTTGGATCATCGCAGAACCTCGTGTCTCCCTTCTCCCCCCTCCCCCGCAGTGATTCAGCCAAGCACTGGGCGTCTGAGTGGCAGGGCCAATACCTTCCCCAGGAGCCTGGACAAAGGAGTGCTCGTTTTTCTCTGGAGTGGCCCAGTTCTCTCCCCATGGGCATGGCTAAACAACGAGAGGGATGGCTGCAAATCCTATGGGAGTTTTTCCTGACTCGGAGAGGGGCGGGGGGAGGGGGTCATCATTGTGAACTAAGCCGATTGGACAAATGGTTACTGGCTTATCTACAAGAAGGATGGGTTATTCCTGCATCGGAAATTCCTACTTTGTAACCCTACCTGAGTCCCAACTCTTGGCACTGGGCAGAAGCTAACTGCGAGGCAGTTCCACCATCTGTGCCGGGCGCTGTCCGCTGAGGGCGAGGGCAGTGGAACCGCAGGAAGGGATGGTTGGCTCTTTGCTTGACGTTAGTCCCAAGGTTCCTGGGTCGTGCTGCCACCCCCCTCCCCCCACATACCTCAGGAGACCCTACTGAGATGTGTCAACTTGTGCAGGGAGGAAGATCTCAACTTGGGGATCCACAGATGTGTAGATTTTTAAAATAAGTCCAGAAGGCTAAATATTAATTCCGAGCAACAAAAAACCTGTCGCCATCCACCCAGACATCACAAACTGGAGAGGCAGCCCAGGGGCGTCTTATGTTTAGCCCCCTTGGGCACCCTCATCTGCATGAACACATGGCCAGCACTGATGGGGGCAGGTGGTCGGAGGGCAGGATTTTCAGCTGCCTGGTGGAAACGCACCATTCCAGCCAGCACCCAGCCTGCCCAGTTTGTGCCCGTCTGTCAGGAGAAGCTTGTGCTTACTCCCTGGCCTGCAGTCAGTCCACGACGTGGGGAAACCCGTGTGGACAAGGACGCCTGTGCTTATCTTGCTAACAGGGCACTCTGTCCCTCCAAGAGACTATCCATTTGAAAAGTCTTTTTGATTTTTGTAGGAAGGAGCCATGGGGTTGGGACAAAGACAGGTGCCCCCACCCCCACCTGAGACCTAGAAGCGGAATCTTCAACGTGGTGGGAAAAATGGGAAAGTGTTCACTACTGATTAGTAAGTAAGCACAAGTAAGGCCCTGCTGACCTTGCTGACTGGGTCATCCAACACGGGTGTCTATCGGGGAAGCTGAGCAGGTTTGCACAGAACTCCCAGAGTGAGGCACCCAAGGAGTTCTGAAAAGATGCCAGTGACCAGCAGAAGAAACACAATCGTCCAGTCTGGTTCTTGTTGGGGTCGCCATGACGACGACAACCCTGAAGCTGGAGCAATGCCACTCTAAAAGGGCTGATTTCAGGATCCTCTGGGGGCAGTGGGCTCCCACCCGTGAGTGTAGCACTCCCTGCGGCCCAGCAGCCCCCTGTCTTCAGAGGGCTGTGGCCTTCCTGGGTCCCCACTGAGGTGACTGGGCAAGACTTGAATGCTGGGGGTGGCATGGCAAGCCCATCCTCTTTGAGCTCGGTGTGTGACTTCGTTTGCTTGTGCTTTGATTTCCTCATCTTTAAAATGGAGAGAATGACCGTGCCTGCCCCTGCGAGGGTAATTATGAGGATCAAAGAAGGAACTGTAGATAAATCTTTCAGGCCAGCATCTGGCATGGAGCCGGCACACGAATGAACTATGCAAGCCACTATTACTTAAGACCGCAAGCCACCTGGTTGAACACTACAGATAAATAAATAAAATTTTAAAAGTTAAAGAAAATAAAATCCCCTTTAAATAGGGTGTATATGGCTTTATAAAACTCAACAAACCTCTTAATTATTCTGAAATGACCTCTCACCAGTAGGAACACACAAAGTCCGGGAAGTTGACTGCCTCACGACTGCCCTCTGTTGGCTAAAACAACCACAAGGATCCGCAGAGCAAGTCCCCAGTTCTCGCCCTGCAGTCCCACTTCCTGTGGCTACTACTTTGATCCAAGCCTTCAGGGCTTCAGAGCTTCACCTGGTCACTGTGACAGAAGTCTCCTGGCTGGTCTCCCTCTTTCCAAGTAGATTCCCCTCAGTCAACCCTGCCTCACCTCAATGGCTCGTTTGAAGAAATCCCTTCTCATGCCTTTGCCTTCATTTTCAAAGCCTTAGAAGGGAGGGGGGGGGCTTCTGCCTTCAGTGGGGAGAGACCCATGCTTGCTCCCCAGCCCAGAGGCACCATCCACCTGGCGGTGGTGGATCACCTGGGGCTCTGCGATCAGTGGGGGTGGGAGCCTGGTGATCTACTTCCCAAACTCAGTCACAGAAAAGCCTGAGAGTCAAGTGCAGGCCAGCCTGGAAAGGGTGCCGGCCGGGCAGCACCGCGTCCATTGTGCCTGGGCCCGCCCTGCATCAGGGACAGACTCCAAGGCCCGCTCAGGCCACCACCACCAGAAGGACCAGAAGGCGACTTGTCCCCCCCCCTCTCCTCACTGCATGCTGTAGTGAGGGGCGCAGACGCCAGTGGGAGGCGTTAGGGGCCTCTGGAACTGGGGTGTGGGGAATGGGGGCAATGGTTGAAGGAGGGGACCCAGCAGCAAAGCAGGCCCGTGGAGGTGGGAAGAAGGCAAACAGCATGGGCTCCTGACACTCTGGGTCCTGCCAGGCCCCTGCCTGCCTCTGGAAGGTGCGTCCAGGCGCCCCAGGGGGTGGGCTGTCGACCATAGGCCCCAGCTCCCCGGCCCTTCCCCGGGGCTGTCCAGACCTTCAGGCACAGATTCCCTCTTCTCCCTCCCCCCAACCCAAAGGGGTGGCGCTGGAGGGGGGAAGACTTTCCAACAAGGGACTTTCAACTCCTCAAGGAGATGCAGCGAGGAAGAGCGGGATGATGGGCCGTGGTTGGCCTTCGCCCTCCAGTGCACGCTCCTAAGTGTGCTTTAGGGGTGCCGGGGCCTCTCCCAAGTGCACGCGCCGCGCTCCTGTCGTCCGCAGGATGCAGCCTCCTCCTCCAAGTATCCGGCTTTACCGACCACCCACGCACGCTCTGTGCCTTCGCCCTCCCTCTGGGGCCACTCGCAACAAACCCACCACCGCCGCCTTCATTGGCGGCACCTGCCAAGGCTTCGCGCCAAAAGACAGGCTGAGCAAGGAACGTTGGCGCCCACTTACCTACAGAGGCGCCTGCCTCTCGGGCGCCCCTCCACAGCGCTACCAAGTGGTCGGGGCGGGGATGACAGCCCCCTGGTCCAGACTCAGCATAGCGAAGTCATTTGCTACAGCCCACTCCCCTTCAAGGCCCCCACTTGCCTCTACAACCAGGGCTCAGTTCTGCATCCCAGAGACCTGGAGCTCTGCATTCCGAGTCACTCACTTCCTGCTCTGCTGATGAGTTTTAAAGGACACTTTTGAAAAAAAATTCTCTCCTGCCTTAAAAATATCATGATTCATTGCTTAAGACAAGTATAACACACAACCTTCTAAAATCTGGCACCCATTCTGGTAATAAGGAGGTAAACTGAATCCTGTGTGGGAGAACCGCTGCCACAGGGGAGACCGGGGCAGGCCAGGCAAGTTGGTGTTTCCTTTAGGGGAGGCCGTCTCCCTCCTCCACGGTGTGGCCTACAGCGTGCAGCCAGCGGTGCAAGGCCTCCTGGCCTTGGGATCGTTTGCATCCACACTCCCCTCCTGGGCACTCAGCCTGACTACATTTCCCAGATGCCCTTGCAGGAAGATGTGCCCACATGACTGGGTTGCTGCCAATGAAGTGAGACTATGGAGGTTCTGTTCAGCTTCCTGAAGAGGTGAAAAGGAGGAAGTCTTGTGACCCCCTGGGGTCTGTAAACCCCCCTCCCCCACTGGGCAGCCTCAGGCTGAAAATGTGAGAATGGTGGTCAGATGCTTTCCTGCAACGTGGAACTGTTCACTGGTCCAGCACAGCCCCTTCAGCAAGAAAAGTTTTGAGTCTTTGAGTCATTGTAGGTTTTGGGGGTCTTTGGGGTTTGTTGTGTCACTTTATCAAATAAGCAGTGTTCCTCTTAACATCCGGATGGCCTCATTTTTCAGAACAATGTAGATAATGCCTCATTCACATCTTTTTTTGTGCCCCCCCTCTTCAGAATAGCCTTTTCCAAAAGTACCTATTTCATGGTGGTTATTTACACTGCTTCTTCTTGACCCTGAACTAGTTGCTACTCATACCAACCCCCCATCCATGTTGATTTGTCTATTGTCTGCTCCCTGAAGGCAGGGCTTCTCCTCTTGCTGCTGACAGTATGGACACACAGTGCAGATCATCCCATTAAGACACGACTGCATATAAGACACCCCACTATGTAGCAACAATAATAAAAATAAGTTAATGCTGCTAAAGAAACAGTGGTGCTATGATTTCATTTGGAACTTTTATAAATGACTGAAAGAGCTCTTTCAGATTAGGTGTTTTTAAAAATTACATCATTCTCGGGCATAATAAAACCAGAAATAGAAATAAGATACCTTGGTTCAGGTATGTTTAGAACTTCTTCCCATCCCACACCTGAGTGTGCTCGTTTTGATTCAAAGTCTACAATGACTGTGCTTCTTTCCCCTCACACGCTCAGTCTCTGCGGCATCAGAGTGTAGGGGCGGCAGCCTTCCTCAAAAGACGCCCGACGTGACTAAATGTTGTTGGTGCTGGGCTCTTACGGCAATTCTAGAATCCTGTGGATCTCGCTTGCTTTTGACTCCAACATCACAAATGTTGACCCACCAACTCCCCACAGTCATTTGAGTCTTAGGCTTTTATAGGTTAAGAACATGTGATTGTTCTAGGATTTTCCCTCCAAGATGTTGACATGCATTCTGCAAGCTGTGGTGGCTGTTTAATTTGGGTTAAGAATATGTAAACATGTAACAAAACATTTGCCATTTCAACATTCTTCTCCTATGCAGTTCAGGGGCATTTCGTATGCTCTTCAGGTGGGAGCCATCTCTATGATCCGTTTCCAGGTGTTTCCATCCTTTTACGCACTGCTTTTACGCACTGCTCCCTCCATCCTCCCAAATGCCACTCAGCCATGAAGAGAAATGCCATCCTGGTACACCCTACCAGCCTGCTGAACCTTGAAAACACACGGAGTGAAATAAGTCAGTCATAAAAAGAGCAAATACCGTATGGTCCCATAGACACGAACCACCGTAGGCAAATAGAGAGAGGCCAACATGTATTCATGGTTATGAGATAGGAGTGAGGGGGCAAGGATCGGCCAATGCCTAGGGGACACTGAGCTTGTTAGTGGTGACTGAACAACAAGAGCGAGATTCATGACACCAAACTGTGTCTGTGAAGCCTGTTCAAGTGTCAACTGTCTGTGAGATAGTTCAAGTTTACTGTGCCAAGCTGGCCGATAAACACACGTGGGGTTAATTGAAGGGCGGAGAGATGAATGGCTCAGTGAGCCTCGCCTTTCTAGTTCTCAGGTCTCTTGCTTTCTGATGGTCAGACCAGGGTGCAGCTGCCTTAGCCAGTGTCCTGCTTCAGCTGGCAAGGATCAGTTCCTGCAAAACATCCCTGAGGAGAAGCCACATGGACCTACACTGATGCAGCCCTGGGTGCTGGAGCAGCCGTGTGGAGACCCCTGCCAGCGCTGAGATGCTTACATGTTCACTGACTCGGCTCTCCTC
The DNA here is from genome assembly GCF_050624435.1 of Tenrec ecaudatus. NCBI lineage: Eukaryota > Metazoa > Chordata > Mammalia > Afrosoricida > Tenrecidae > Tenrec > Tenrec ecaudatus. The sequence continues at coordinate 34,959,702 of NC_134543.1, forward strand.
CTGCAGACGGCGTCATAGTGTGTGTGTTTTGTGAGATGGAGGAGGACTTTGTGGATTTGTGTCAGACATATGGGCTAACGTTGGACTTGTGCGCTTGGGCAGCACTGAATTGGGATGTTTTCTTGATATGCACTTACCCTTTATGTAAAACTCTCTCTTATACATGAGTTTCTGTCAGTCTGTTACATATAGACTACCTGGCCACTCAGGAAAGCCTCTAGCATAAGACACGCTGACCTCTGACCCTGCTGTCCTGGACCAGCCAGCCTTGGTAATGAACGAACAGAGGAAACTCCCCCAATCCCCACCAAGTCAGTGTTGGAGAGCTTGAACTCAAATATCCCAACTGCCATTACGAACAGTGTGACCTTGGGCAAGACCTTTAGCCTCTGCAGGTTCCCTCTTTCTGTGAATCAAGGACAGGGGTGAGGGGATATAAAAGAGAACACCAATGTGCCATGTATGAGAGAACTCTTCATGAAGGTGGTAGAGGCAGAATCTTGGTTCATTTCTCACAGGGGACAGCAAGGGGAGGCTGGGGCAGTGTCTCAATGGCTTGCGGTTCCCAGCATCAGCGCCCATCGGAACCAGTGTTTGCTGCCACCTGCTGGGCAGGAGGAAGAGGTGCGCACCAGAGTGTCCTTGAGGAAGAGCAGGCAATCGGGAGGGAATCTAGCAGAAGACAAGGGGCAGGGCCCAATTTCCCCAGGCTCTGACCCTCTTGTCCGGGAAGACAGCCAGGCGCTTCCGACTGGCCAGTCACTTGGCAGAATAAAGCTTCAATCCGTTTCTCTTTACAAAAACGGACAAACCCTCAACATGCATCCGTTGAGTAGTCTGGAAGGCCAAGGCTTCCATGGAGGGAACCTCCATGTTCTTGGGTTGGACATAGGTCCCACTCACATTCTCCTAAGTCATTCCCCTCAGTGTCCCCCCATAATAATGCTAAATCCAAGGTGCTGTTTGCAAACACACGGCCACTGACTGTACCCTTGAAGGTCAACTCCTTAAAGATATCTGCCTGAGATTGTGTGTCATCAAAAGCAATCAGACCCTATTGTCTGTCCCACCCCCTTCTGATCAAGATCATAGATTGTTCCCCTGAAGGAGAGCTCAAAGACACCTAAAGTCAAGCCAGCTCAGAGATGGCCAAGGTTAGCCTGCCATCCTGACTCGAGAGCCCGCCCATCTTGTTACATATGTGCCTTCTTGCCACATGCCTGCCTCTAGTGCCTCCCTTCCTATTGTGTCTACACCCCTAGTTTGTCCCCCTCACGAATGCTTTTAATACAACCCCTTCCTGTTACGTATGCGCTTCCCATGGCCTTCGTGCCCTAGATCTCATAAGAAGACATGATGAGTGGTGCTCTCTCTGGTCGGGCCTGGTTCCTGAAGCAATCTTGGAGGTGAGACCTGGCATGCTTTATCTTGTCTGCCGTCTCTTTAATTTACCCCTCAATTACACAACCGCCCCTTGGGCCCATTCGATTGTGGGAGGCTGGTCCCCCACAAGGGGATATTCTCCCCACAAATGGATTTTTTTTCAAAGCTTTGTATTTAAATAGTTTTACAAACCAACTTTATCACTCCATTACACTTAATACATTATTCAAATCTGCAATTCTGTCCTTGGAAACATGTTTCAAACGCATCTGTCTGAGTGGCTGACAGCACCTCCGTGTTCTTCTCTTCGCCTCTTCGAAGTCTTCAAATTGCTGTCCTCTCACGTCCCTCTGCATTCGAGGTAACAGAAAGAAGTCACACAGAGCGAGGTCAAGTGAGTCAGGTGCAAGAGGCAAGAGAGACATTCTGTTTTTGCCAAAACTGGCACACTCAGACGACTGTATGAGCAGATTCATTGTTACGGTGGCAAGAAACAGTACCCCATCTGTCATAAATCAGGCCTTTTTTGTCACACACTGTTACGCAATCTTTTCAGAACCTCTAAAGATGAAGCTTGATTGACAGTCTGACCTGGTGGAACAAACTCCAACCCTCACATCAAAAAACAAATGAGCATCGTCTTGATCTTTGATTTCACTTGACGAGCTTTTTTATTGGGGGGGGGGGTGAGGCGATGATGGCAACTTCCATGAGCATGAATCATGCCTGCTTTTTGGTTGTCAGAATAGCACCATGTCTCCTCACCAGTAATGACCTTGGGGAAAAAGTCTGGGTCACTTCAGAGCTGTTCTTTCAAAGCACGGCACGCTTCCAGTCCACACGTTTTGTCCTGGTCAGTCAGAACCCGAGGCACAAATTTCACAGCGACTCTTCTCATTCCTAAATCTTCCATTAAAATTCACTGAATGGAGCTCCAAGACAGTGCAGGTAACTTTCCATCTCCTCCATGGTCCGTAGTTGGTCTTCAAGTAAAAGTGCATTATTTGGCTGATATTTTTGTCCATTTGGGAACTTGACAGATGTCCAAAACAAGGTTTGTCTTCAATTGACATTTTATCTTTTTTGAAACAAGAAAACCACTCACACACTTGAGTTTTTCCCAGAGTGCTGTCCGTAAGCTGTGTTCAACATCACAAGTTTCTGTGGCATTTTTCCTGAGCAGGAAACAAAATTTCATAGCCACAGGCTGTTCTCTTAAATTGGCCTTCACAAAAAATGAGGTTCGAGCGAAACTGCTTTCACTGTGAACAGCGAGAACCTTCCCAGGTGACACCACTGTGTGCACTAACTCAGAGTGAGTTGCTTATGCTTGCCTAGCAGGAAAAATGCGTACTACAAAAGCTCTACCCAGCGAAGCTTTTTCCCCTGGTGAGTCTCCTCCATTCATCATGTATGTGCTGGACTTCATACAATAACATCACAAGTAATATTTGTGGATGAAGATGGAAACTGAGACTGAGCAAAGGCCTCAGATGCCAGAGTTGAATAAGTGGGGACATTTTTTTCTACCAGGAAAGCCTCCCAAGGGATCATCATTAGTCAGGATTACCTTTTTCTTGGGAGAAGATGTACCAATTATCTTTGCTGTAACCATCTCAGAGTCTTCTCCTTTCATCCCTTTAGACCCTGGCATGGCACCGAGCCAAACTGAGCCACGAGGTCCTCCTCAGGAACTGTGCTTTTGGGGGCACCGGGGGCACCAGCGGCCACATCTGGTGACCTACTCCTTCCATGGCTGGAATCACAGCACTTCCGAGCCACCAAATACTCCAGTCATCCCAGAAGGCCTCGCTGGATAGCACAGGGCCAGGTGGCTTTGTAGGGGAAGGATTTGGAAAGTCCTGTCCCTGCAAGGTGACCCTGCTGGTGGTCTGCAGCCCAGGGGAGGGCGGGTGAGGCTGGATGGTGATGAGAAAGGGGCCTCCCTCTCCCAAGCAAGAAGGTAGCCTCCTAAGGCCCAAGTGACGTATTTCCTACCCACTGAAAATACACAAAGCATTTTCAAGAGTGACTTGTCAGAAGCCACAAAGCAGCACCAGAACCTTCCCTGGCCCTCTGAAGTGTGACGTTCCACAGCCCTGGGTGACTTATCAAGGGAGCCAGTGCTCTGTAAGTGACCATCTAAGACCATCCATGGCAGTGTTGGTCGGGCCAACTCTCCACAGCTGGACTCTCAGCACAGAGGCCCGGTCCTCCAGGCTCTGCAGCTGTCCAGCCTGTTGAGCTTTCCATCCCCCTGCAACCTCTAGTCACCCCAACGTTGCTCCCCATTCACCAAGCTTCACCCAGAGACGAGGCTGGCGTGGCACATTGACCGCTGGATCTAACTCATTCAGACCCTTAATCATGAGGATTCTGGGACTTGAACTGCTTCTGAAAGTTCCCCCTGAGTCACCTGAACCCCGCGGGGTGGAGCAGGGAAGCTCATGACTGTGTCAGAGGGTTGGCAGCCTGGAATAGAAGCCCAAGTCCAGGGCAGAGGAGAGGCAGTGAAAAGTGCAGGCAAGAGAACTGAGCTTGGACGGGGCACCATGTGCGGTCCGCACTCGCCTGAAGTGGGAATAGCTGGCTCATGCCAGTGGCTTTGGACAGAAGTGTTCTTTTTCTGAGAGACAAGAACAAGCTTGTCTCCTCTCCCAAGCCTTGCACAGAACACCCCTTTGCCGCTGCTCCCCCAGAGGTGGGGCAGGGAAGGACAATAGCACTTCCCCCCAGGATTCAAAGCCACAGGGTTTCAGACCCAGGGAGACCTTGCAGGGAGTCCACAGGGGCTGCCAGCCTGGACCTGAGGCTCCAGGGCAGCTTGTTGTCCAGAGGGTTTGTTACAACCTTCCAGCATGACCAAAGTGGACACCCCCAGGGTCAGCTCCCTGAGATGGGAACGTGGGCACCGCCCGGGCCGGCTCCCTGAGACGTGACCAAAAGGGACACCCCTGGGGCCGGCTCCCTGAGACAGGAACATGGACACTCTCCGGGCCGGCTACCTGAGACAGGAACATGGGCACCACCTGGACCGGCTCCCTGAGATGGGAACGTGGACACCCCCCGGGCCGGCTCCCTGAGACGTGAATGTGGACACCACCTGGGCCAGCTCCCTGAAATGGGAATGTGGGCACCACCTGGGCCGACTCCCTGAGACGTGACCAAAGGGGACACCCCCCGCGCCAGCTCCCTGAGACGGGAAGGTGGACACCCCCCGAATGGACTGCAAACGTGCAAGCAATGCAGGTTCACCCCAGATGCCACCTGGCCCCCACAGGGTCCGATGGGTAGGGGTGAGAATCATACCCCTCCCCAGACAAGAGAGAGGCTGTGGATCCTTCCCAGAGGCACGGGCCGGGGTGTGGGGCAAAAGCTGAGGGTCTTACATGCCAGCCTCTCCCTGGGGGAAAACGCCACCACCGAGGGCCACAGAAGTGCCACCCTAATGGGGTGACAGAAGGGGGATGCTGGCACAACCTCCTCCAGGACAGCCCTGGGCAAAGCTGACAGCAGGGGCACGCTGACCCCCATGCTCCTCAGTCAGGGCTGGCGCTGCCTTATGAGATCACAAAGCCTCTTCGGGGAGCACCGCCAAGCTGTCAGCTTCTAGACAGGCCAACCCTTCCGCTTCCCTGAGGCAGCTGCACAGGCTCAGCCTGTCCTATGGGTCGGAGCACAAAGCAGACCAAGTCCAGCTGAGAGCTCTTGTTACAGGGGGACAGCCAGCGCCTCAGGGAGGGAGCACAGATTTCTCAGTTAATTATTTAAGAAGCACTCACAGGAGGTGCAGCAGCGGGGCGTAGTTCCTCATTCCTAAATTAATTGTGTGTGTGTGTGTGTGTGTGTGTGCGCGTGTACTCAGTACTCAGTCGTTCCACAGCTGGCCTACAGGGGGCGATCTCTCACTAGCAAAGATGACACCAAGTACTTGGCTGCTGCAGGAAGTGCCTCATTTAATTGGCCAAAAGAGGTTTTGGTTAAAAGAAAGAGAAAAATAATCATGTCAGTACATTCCAGTTCGCAGTTTTCACCCGTATGTATTTCCACAGAGGCAGGGCTGTTCTTGGTTTTTTTTTCTTTCTATTTACCACAGTCAGTACATTGAAGCTTTGAACAAATCAATACGTGGATGGATCTGTCAGCTGATTAAAGCTAACCCAGACTTGTCTGAGGCCCGGGAAGCACAGGGAGGAAGGGAGGAGCAAGAGCGGGGACTGTGCGTGGAAAAGCCTTTCCTTTCTGGTTAACAGTCTGCCGACTGTGAGAAAGGATGCATCTGGAACTTTGCAAAGCCCCTTTCCCCAAGAGCAAGGCGTTCACCCACTTCCTGAAAAACAGAGCCATCGCTAAATAAGGTCATCTTGGTCTTATAAATCTTCCCCCCTATTTCAGGGGTCCCCACACACGCGCAGCTGGTAAGCCAGCTCCGAGGTTAGACAGCTATGCTTGCGAAAGCTTTGACATTGACCCATCAGCCCTTTCAGATCTATTGTTTCTATTCCTGGTCCCACGCTGGTCCCCACTGCCGAGCCTCACTGTCCCATCAAAGTCCACAGGTCACTGAGAAGAAACCATGGAGGTGGGGTCTCCGCCGCAGCCCCAAGCATAAAGGGCGCCAGCCTGGCCAGGCACAGCACACATACATGCGTCCTCGGAGGACACAGCCCACAGCAACTTCTGCCTGCTTCTCCACAGCCCTCTAACTGCCTCGCAAACCCAGCATCTCCCTCATGTTCCAAGAGCCAGTGAACAGCACCTTTTACCACCCCCCACCCCCCAGTGCTGCCCGAGCCCCAGGTGGACACTTTTCCCGGAGAGATGGACAGACATGGGCAGCCTCAGAGTGTTGGGTTGGAGTACGCACAGGGCTGACTTCCCCAGGGGAGCAGAACCAGCCCCAGAGCCTTCGGGTCTCTACAGGGGCCCCACTTCCATGAGAGCTGCCTGTAGGCATTTCAGCCTCACCCACGTGGCTCTGTGTGGAGGAATGGCTAGGGGCCTTGTCCCCAGTGCGGGCTCCCCATGTGACGGGGTCCTGGTCCCAGGATGTCACCCTGCAGGGGGGAGGAGCCAGTGAGCCGACCACAGCAGGGGTGGCTGGGAGGGAGACAGAGAAGTCAGGGCCAGCTCCTTCCACTCCCTGAAAAGTCTCCCTTTGGGAGAGCCCTCGGCGTCTAGCTAGGCCCCGGGCTCTGAGCACATACATGGAAGGGACACATGGGGTCCCTTCGCCCTGCCTGGATGTGGAGGCTGCATGTGTGGACTCCCCTGAGTTGGGGTACCTGTGTACAGTCCTTGAGTCTTAGGGGGGCAGTTGGCTATCGGAAGGAGTCGGGAGCGCCGTGAGCTAAAAAGAGGCTTCTGAGGCGCAGGCTGGCCCTGCTTTGCAATGTGGGGTGCAGGGTCAATGTCAGAAGCAACAATGGGCTAGGAACCTGTGGGGCAAAGGCAGTATCAAGACAGGGTACGAGTAAGGCCTTTTATATATGGTGGTGGGGGGGGTGCACAGAGTCACACAGAAGGAGGCAGAGAGAGAAGGTGGGCATGACAGGGCTGCTGTCTGCACTCAGGGGGCAGCACTGACCACAGGTCTCCTTCCCCACTCCACTCCTAAACCCTCCTCGCCTGGCCTCTCCATGGCACCAGGCCCCCCAGCATGCGTCTCATTGGACCCCACAGTGGGGACTGGGATGGGTCAGGGTGTGGCGGCCACCAAAGGAAGCCCTGCCTAGAAGAGGAGGCAGCCCCCAGGTACCTGAGGCGTGCAGGTGGGGTGCAGGTAGGGCACAGCCCACCCCTCAATCCCCACCCAGAGCCACTGGGGAAGCCAAAAAGGGATCCTTCATCACTTTGCAGCACGGGGGAGCAGGGAGGGGGCTCCGGGCTGGGTGGCCATGATGTGGTAGATGGACTCCCGGAAGCGCTGGTCTCGGCTGAGCCGCTTGGCCACCTCCTTGAGCTCTTCCATGTTGTTGGCTTCCAACTGGGAGGCCATGAAGGACTGCGAGGGTTTCACTGTGGAGACAGGGGCCCACCAGGGTGACCGAACCCGCCTCCGCCCGGACCTGGCCGGTCCCCGGGGCCAGCTACCCACCGTCTCCCCGTGGATCCTAGGCTCGCCCACCTCGGCTCAAGGCCTTACCCCAATGCCTAGGGGTGCACTTGCTCCCAGTAGCTGAGAATCGCGGGGGGGCCGCGCCCGCCCCACCCTCCGTGCTGTGTCGCAGCGGGACACTCACTGTCGTTCCAGGAGGCGCTGGAGCGGCGCCGGTGGAAGCGGCAGCTCTTGATGCGGCGCGTGGCCGCTTTGTGGATGTACACGGAGTTCTTCATGATCACCGGCATCTTGGCCTCCAGCTCGGCGTTGCGGATACACTCCTCAAAGAACCCTGCGCCCCGGGCGCCCCGCACGTTGCAGCATGGGCCACACCCCGACCCTCCCAGGGGCCCCGATGGGGCAGGGTGGGCAATCTGCACCCCTCCACCCCGAGGGGACGGGAACCACCTTTGGCCCTGTGACCACAATCTGCCGCCATCTGGGGGCTGGGGGTGCAGAGAACAAGTGCCCCGAGCTGGGGGGAAGGGAAGAAACGCTGGGTGCTCCCCTCGGCACCCACCCCCCAACTAGCGGTCCACGGTGGTCTGCAGACAGGTGTCTAGGACAGGACGGAACTCCACCCCCATGCGCGAGTCACCCAGTGCGCAGGCAGGCCTGTGCTGGACCCCATACCCGGACCGACCCCTTCCTCACCCCCGCCGCACCCAGGCTGGACTCGGGGCTTACTTTTCAGATGGCTCACGTCCGCCCGCATCCTCTCCTCCTTCTCCTTGTTCCGCACCTTGGAGTTGAGCCCTTGTTCCAGGCTCCTCAAGGCCCCCTCGGCCTCCCGCAGCCTCCTCTCCAAGTCCATGCGAACCTTCACCTCCGCCTGAGGGTACAGGGCGCATTCTCATAGCCCCACCCCCAGCCTCCCCTGGGTACCCCTGGCCCAAGGGAGCTTTCTTGCCCTCAGACTTGGCACATCCTTGCTTCTACATCTTACCCTCTCCCAGGTGGTGGGAGCACAGCCCTGCACCCAGCAGGTGCCCACCCATGAGGGCCCACTGAAGTGTCAGGCTCCGCTGCACCTGGCTGTGTGGCAGAGCGGGGCTGCAGAGATCATTCAAGTAAAGTGAGAGGGTGTGAGGGCCGGTGGAATGCATGCCAGGGCCAGGTGAGGGAAGGGCCCCTTAGCCCACTCAGGCCCTAGTGGGCCTGGGCCCCCACCTTGAGATCCCGCTCAGCCTGCTGCTTCTCGGCAGTCAGCTCCTGCAGTGAGTTCTGCAGCGCCTGCGACTGGCTGGAGTAGAACTCCCGCTCCTCCTCCAGGGCCCGGGAGCGCTCCTCATTCTCTTTCATCCTGCCGATCAGAACTCACCTTAGAGGCTGGGCTGGAGCAACCCTGAGGCCCGGGTTCTGTGGGGCCCAGAACTTCCTGGGGCTTGTCACTCAAGTGATGAGAGAAACGGTCTAGTCAGTTCCCTTAACTTAAGAGACTAGTCTTGGCTCTGGGGGTCGCTAGCTAAGAGACCTCAGGGAAGCCCTACAACCCCACTAGGCCTCAGTTTCCTTATCTGTCAAAAGAGGCTAAGAGTCCCTGCCCAGTCCACCGCAAAGCATTGCTCTAAGGGCCTCGTGGCAATTTGTACAGGCCACAACGTTGCAAGAGATCACTCTTGAATCAGCACTGGGTTCTGTGATCGCTTGTCTGGTGGGGACACTGAGTTCTAGCTAAAAGGAATTTAGTGGCCTATTAGGACAGTGGCACCGGATTCCAAATATCAGTTTGAGGAAAACCATCACATCCCTACTGATGGTCAGAGGAGCCCTGGTGGTTACGAGCCGGCCTGTGATCCGCATGGTTGGCAGTTTGAAGCCACCAGGGGTCCATGGGGTGGGGGGACTGGGCTTCCTACTTCAGTAAACAGTTACGGGGTCCCAACCCACGGTGGGTCGCTGTGAGTCGGCATCGACTCGATGGCAGCGAGTTTGTTTTTGAAGTCGATCGTGGGTTAGCTCACCTTGTCTCTGCCAGGAGCTTCTCCTGTAAGAGCTGCTGCATCTTCTCCTCGATCTGCCTCAGGTTACTGTGCAGACCCCCGCAGGGGGAGGGCTGCTCGCTCTGATTGGCCAGGGTCTGCAGCTGGGACTCATTCTCCTCCAGCATTTGCAGGGTCTTCTTCTTCTCCACGGAGAGTTCCTGGAGCCAGGAGGGAACGGGGAGAAGGGGTCTAATTGGTGGTTCTCCACCGTCACTGCCCCCTCACTTGCCTTCCAGTTCCAGTCATGCCCTCCTCTCTCTGTCCTCCCGGAGGAACACCAGGACTATCTCGCTGTTCCTTCAGCTCCGTGGCAGAAGCCGGGGAGGATCCCGAGGTGGCGTGCAGGGAGAGGTGACATTGACTAAAATGGAGTCTCCTGGCCCAAGAGTCCCCTGGACCTCCGGGGTCCTTGTTCCTTCACGGTGGGCAGAGGAGATGTGGTGAAACACATGGGAGAGGAGTCAGCCCCCAAGCACACGTCTATGTTCTCCCCATTGATCAGCCTGGGATTGGGCATTGCATGAACATTCTGGGGCTGAAAATTTCGTGGCCCTGAAAGAGGGAAAGATAAACAGAGGAACCCAAACAAGGGCTGGTCGTTGGAGTAGAAACGGAAGGACACCCTCCCAGCCTTGAAGGCAGCCGGGTGTCCGTCAATATGGACAGGTCTCGCATGATGTGCCAGGCTCGCTGGTGCTGACAGCCACTCAGACACAGGCTTGTGAAGTTCATGGTTTGGAAAGTACAACCTAGTAGGTGAAGTCCTGTACTGTAACAGACAGACAGAATGCTGTGGGAGCCCAAAGCTCAGAGGCCATATCTGCCTAGCAGAGTCGAGGATGCTTCACTGCGGTGAGATCTGAGCAGGGCACTGGAAGAAGGACCAGTTCTCCAGGCAGAGAAGAGCGGAAAAGGCCCTTCGGTGAAGAAGGAATGGCATGGGCCGAGGCACGGAGGAATGGAAGATCACAGTTTCTTGGGGCAGGCACAGTGGTGTGAAGTAGGGCTGGGGGTGTCTTTGTAGAGAATTTAGGGGGGCAGTGGAGGGCAAGCAAGGCAGGAGAAGAGGAGAGGAGCCACCGGGACCAGAGCTGCCACTTTCTTGCCACGCTAAGGCATTCATATTTGTCCTTTGCACATGCCACCTCCCTGTCAGCTCATTTCTGTGGTGTCAAATGAAGGTGACCTGGTGATTCAGCTCTCTTCCTGTTCAGCTTGCCTGCAAACCGCTAAGTGAATGAACCTCAAGAGGAAGCAGTGGGTGCCCCCCCACCTACGCTCATCGGTCGTCCGGCTGGAATCAAAATACAAGCTTCCCAGAGCCACAGTCATTGCAAGGACAAGCTTGCCTTTGTCCTTCTGGGTTTGGGCGCTTTGGGCCTCATGCACCCCAAGGTCCATAGAGAAGAAACCTCCCTCCCTGTACCATGCCCCTCTTGGAGACTTCCTCTGGAAAATCCATCTCACAGGGCCCTAGGCCAGCCTCCCCTCCTGCTCCGCAGGGGCCCCTCACCTCCAGTGTCTGCTGCAAGGATTCCGTGAAGTGCCTCAGCTCCTTTTTCTCCTGCTCCACCCCCTTGAGGCATCTTGCTGTGAGTTCCAGCTCTCTGCAGGGGTGGAGGGCTGAGGTTGGCAGGGGTCACCTACTCCCACCTCCTCGGCCTACAGGAATGCTTCTGCTTCACCACCTCACGTGGCTCAGAGGCTCTTAAAGGCCAGCCCCACCCCCCACCCCATCCCCACCCTGTCTTCCTGGGCTCCAAAAACAGACTAGGGGCCGAGGAACAAGAGAAACAGCTGTCACCAAAGTGGGTTTGGAACCGCTTATTCCAGGTGTCTGTCCATCAGAACAAACCCAGCCCCCCCCCCCCAGGCAAAGGGGTGCAGTGGGGGAGAAGCAAAGGGGCCCTGGGCTCACCCATGTCTTCCCTATAGAAGCCCCTGCAAGAACCCAGACTTTCTGTCACGAAGACATGGTGAGGCCCCTTTCAGAGTGACACACTCCTTACTGCCTTCGCAACAAGCCTTGGTCACCTCAAGATTTTGCTCATTTCTCCTCCTGCTTGGAAACACCTTTCCATTTTCCCCAACTTTCCAAGTCCCAGCACACCCCAAGGCCTAGCACTATTTAGCCTCTAGTCGAGCCAACGAATCACACATCTTTCTGAAGCCCTACAAGGAAGGGCATCTGCACTCGGCCTTGCAGCCCAGATAACATCCTATTGCATGGTGGGCCCGAGGTGTGAGGCTGGTTTCCCCAAGAAGACTAATGTTTGGGCTGGGTCTGAACTGGATTAAGCTGAAGCAGGTCCGGGCCCTGCAGTGCTTCCCTGCACACCCCAAAGGTCAGCAGCAGCCAGTGCCAGATAAGATAACCAGTGAAACCAGAAGTTCCAGGTTCAAGAAAGCCACAAGGAATCCACAAGCAACTCTCCCTGGTTTCCAGACCCCATATGCTAATTGCCATACATTCCTCATCACCCCTTTGTTCCCAGCTGCTGAGTAGGACTGCCCTGACCTGTTGGCCTAGGTCACGGAACCTGGAACCTCCTTGGGGAGCTCCCGCCCCCCATGTAATAAAGCTATTTCTGTTTCTACTCTCCCTTGTCCTGTCAGCTATATCCATCTTCCTCCCTGTACCTCAGTTTCCCCTTTACAACTAAGCCCTCAAGGGAAGGGGGCGTGTCCTCTCTTCCAGTGTGGGGGACAGTTCTGGAAGCTTAGCACTTCACTTGGTAAGACCCTCTGAACATCTCCCTCCTCCAAATACAGGTCTATTTTGTTTCACTGCCTTTGTAAGGCTGCCGCAAGAAAAGTCTTCCCACACCCCGTGGTGACGATAACACTGAAAAGGAGGGTGACAGTGATGACCAGCAGCAGCGACACTACCCCCATCCCTGGATGGCTGGGAAGCTTTTTAAAACATGGGTTCCTGGACTATACTTTGACTCCAGTAGACTAATGTGCAACTAGATTTGCAAACCATGCATGCACTTAAAGACCATGCGTGTACCATCATGAGCCAAATTGTGAAAGGACAGGCAGGAAAGCCAGGGCATGCTGGCTAACCCCACTGCTAGAGCAGCTGCCCACTGTCTGACCCTGGATAAGAAAGGCTTTCATGCAGGCAGGAGGGGTGTGTGGCTCAAAGGGAGAGTCTTTGGCACCTGCTCACCCCTCACACTTCACCGTGGGCAGAGACGAGCTGTTTGTGGGAGTCTACATCTCCTTCTGGACATCCCTGAACCAAACCAAGTCATCCATTCCTGAGTGTCTGCCAGGTGGAGGTCTCTTCAAACCTGTCCAAGAACATGTGCCCTCCCCACATCCCTCCCATGGGCCCTCCATCACCTCTTGATCTGCTCCTGCTCCATCCGCAGCTCCTGCACCACCTCCTCGAACTGCTGTTTCTCGGCCTCCAGCACCTGGTTAAGGCGTTCAAGCTCCTGAGGAGAATCAGAGCGGCAGAGGAGAGTCACGGGCGGCCCAGGGCTCCTTGGTTCAGAAAGCCCACTCACTCACTCAGATGCAGGTCACCTCAAAGCCTGCCTTCAGCATGCTCCAGGTGTGGGCCACGCTCATCACAGATTTGGTTTGGCTGAGATGGTGTCATGAGGTGGGGTACGCACCAGTCTACACCTGGAGCAAGTCCTGAGGGGCCCTGGCCCGACCGCATGACTCCTTCTCAGCAAAACCGAAGCCTGCGGCGAGCGTGGGCTATGAAAACACACCTGGAGCGTGCAGCTGAAGGCAGGCTTTGAAATGACCCTCTCATTATACCCCCACAGCTGCATGTGATTATAATTCTGCATGTGATTATAATTCTGCATGTTTATGACCTTGGGGCATTCTGGTCACTAACACCCGAAGAGAAAGAGTCCTGTGGTGTAGTGGGTTACACACTGGGCTGCTCCCCTCAAGGTCAGCAGTTTGAAACCACCAGCCACTCCATGGGAAAACAATAAAGCTCTCTACTCCCGTAGAGTTCCAGTCTGGAAAACCCACAGGGGCAGCTCCACCTGTCCTACAGGATTGCGGTGTGTCAGAACGGATTCGATGGCAGTGAGTTTAACACCCTAAGGCAGGCTGGTGGCTCTGCAGCCCGAGCGGAGAAAGTGGACATGTGCAGTTCCATAAAAGAGCCCCAGTGGCACAACGGTTAAAGCAATTGGGAGCTACCTGAAAGGTTGGTAGTTCAAGCCCACCAGCTGCTCTGCAGGAGAACGCCGTGGCAGCTGCTTCCACAAAGATGCACAGCCTTGGAAACCCTCGGCCAACCCTTCGCCCTACATGCCGGCTATGAATTGGAATTGTGGCGGGTTTGGTTTAGTTGGTTGGAAGGCGCTGGCTAGAAATGGCAAAGGCGAGGCAAGAAGCCATTTCTGACTCAAGACTGAGAGAACAAGGAGTCTTTGCTGAAGGCATCTGGAAAGCGGGGAGACCTTAACAGGCTGCAGCCTCCCTGGAGCTCAGCCCTCAGGCTGCAGAGGCAGGAAAGCCTGGGCCAGGGAGGTGGGAGGAGGGAGGAGGGAGAAGGAGAGACAGACTGGACCCTTTAGGAACTAGAAACCCAGCCCCTGTGTGCTCCTGTGTGCCTTCTTGGCAGGGGGCAGGGGGAATGGATAAGGGGAGGTGTCTTTGGGGGGGCAGAATACAAGGGGAGGTGTATTTGGGGGGGACACGGACAAGGGAGGTGCCTTTGGAGGCACACTTGTAGGGACGCCTGATTCGCGGGGTTCTTGCTCTTTCTCATCTTCTCCCCCCAGATTTCACTCTTGTTTCCACGCGCCCCCAGCGATGTCTCCCTGAATCAGAAGGAGAACCTGACCCACCTGAAAAGAATCTAGCAAAATACTTGTTTGACTTTGCTTATTCCCACCCACCCAACCTCTGGACCTCTAGCTGGCCCCAGCGTGTGTGGTCAGATGGTGTTGTCTACCTGATCCAATCGCTCAGAAGTATCTACGCAGCACCCGTCGCTGTGCGAAAGAATCAGAGAAGTGAGACCCAGGAGTTGGGCCTTTCAGAGGCTGTGGAGTTTGAGACTTAAGAGTGAAGGAGTGGAGGGTAGCCTGTCAATCAGGTCACAGCTTGACGTCATTTGGAGGCACTAAGGGAATAATAGCTCACTGGAGATGGGACACTCGCTCACTCCCTGCGAGACATGCTTGCTGACAAGACACATGGAGCTATGCCAGAGCCCTGGAGCTGGAGGAGCCACGTGGAGACCCCTGCCAGCACTGAGATGCCTCTCCCACCACTGGATCCACAAGACTTTCCACCCACTGGCCTGTGATCTTCCTGCCCTTGGCATCATTGCATGTGTTTCGTGAGTCTGAAGAGGAATTTATAGATTGGTACCAGACATATGGGCTAATACCAGACTTATGGACTTAATCTGGACTGGGCTGGGATGTTTTCTCAATATTCAATTGCTCTTATCTATAAAGCTCTTTCTTATACACATACGAGTGTCTATGAATCTGTCTCTGTAGTCTACCCAGACTAACACAGAGGCAAAGGAACATTAAAGGCAATTTGGTCTTTTAACAGACATTTGAATCTCCTGTCCAACTTTCCTGCCAAGAGATGGTCTAAACTCTGCTTAAATGAAAATCTAAGGCCAGGGAATTCACCCCTCTTAAGGCAGCCTCAGAGGTCCTGGGGGAGTACAAATGGTCATGGCCTGAGGTCTGTAGACTGAGACCACCCAGAGGAATAAAGGCCTGGCTTGGGCTCAGCTATGCTCTGCTCTGGGACACCCGAGGCCACCATGAGCCAGAGCGAAGTCAACAGCTACTGGTTTGGGTTTGGACTTGGCAGCAATTGGTTTTAGGGTCACCCATATCAGCCCCGACAAGCACTTCCTTTCAGGCTCAGACTGCCACTCTGAGGGCTCCAAATGCAAAGGCGGAGGTGGTAGAAAGGGCACCGAAAGTCTGGGTGCTTCTCCTTCACATGGCAAAACCCCTGTGGCCACCTCAGTCCTTTGCCCAAGCCTCCCCTCCCTTCAGCAGCCGCCCCGCTCCCTAGAACTTTCTCTCTCAGTCCTGAAGCTTCTATCTCCCAACCAGCAAACTAAGAGCCGGTGAAGAGCTCTTAGGAAAACCCAAGACTGGCCAAGCGGAGGGCAGCAGCCAACTCCCGGCCAACTTCCTCAAGGGTACTCAGGGCTGGGGACAGCTCATTTCACCCCACCTGTTCCATGCCAACCCAAGGCAGGTCTGCCTCTGAAGACCTTCTCTCAGTGGGCCCGACACTTCCCCTTGGGGCCGCAGAGCAAGACTAATCCCTTCTTTCAAGCATTTGTCCCCAGGTCTCTTCTCCTCTGCCAGCCCCCAAAATTCCTGCTCACCATGCTCCACAGGATTCACTGTCCTCTTGAGGAAACAAAGAAAAGTAAGGCAGGGCTTAGCTCTGCATTGGGGGGGGGGAGACAAAATGGGGGCTCATGCTAGATGTAAGCCCCGTGAGAAGAGAATGCCCCTTGCCGCTCCTCCTGCCACCCTCAAGGCCTGGCCTAGCAGGTGCTGGGCCCTCCAATGACCTGCGTCTGCTCCTGCAATTCCCTGGAAAGTCTCACACTTCCTTATATGACCACTATGAACATTCCGTATCCTGCCTGGCTTTGGATTGGAATGCGCTCTGCGGCAATGGATTTGTGGGTAGGGTGTTGATTTTAAAAAAAAATCATTTTATGGGGGTTCGGGCAACTCTTATCACAATCCATCCATCCATTGTGTCAAGCACATTTGTACATTTGTTGCCATCATCATTTTCTTTCTTTTTTTTAAGAAATGTTTTATTAGGGGCTCATATAACTCTTATCAGCCATCATCATTTTCAACATATTTGCTTTCTGCTTGAGTCCTTGGAATCAGCTCCTCATTTTTGCCCCTCCCTCCCCGCTCCCCCCTCCTTCATGAACCCTTGATACTTTATAAATTATTATTATTTTGTCATATCTTACACTGTCCGATGTCTCCCTTCACCCACTTTTCTGTTGTCCATCCCCAAGGGAGGAAATTATATGTAGATCCTTGTAATCAGTTCCCCCTTTCTACCCCACCTTCTCTCCACCCTCCCCGTATCAATACTCTCAGCACTGGTCCTGAAGGGATCATCTGTCCTGGATTCCCAGGGTGTTGGTTTTGATGTGTATAAATGTACCATCGAGTCCTGGCGGGGCTTTGGACCAAGCAAGGGACTATAAACTGCAAGGTCAGCAGCTGAAGCCCAGCAGTTGCACACTGGGAGACCCCCATAGGGGCAGTTCCACGCTGTGTGAGAGCAGGGCAGCACACAAGCAAAAGGCGGAGCAGATTCGATGGCAGGAGTCTGGTTTTGGTCCTGTCAGTCAAGGCACCCTGATGGTGCACTGGTTAAGCGCTCGAACTACTAACCGAAAGACTGGCAATTCAAACCCACTACCGGCTCCAAGGAGGAAAGATGTGACAGCCGGTTTCTGTTACGACTTACAGCCTTGGAAAACCAGACAGTTCTCACCTGGTCTATAGTCACTATGAGTCCGCGTTGCCTGGACCGCAGTGGGTAGTGTTTTATGGCTGCCTTCTACTAGCTCGGGGGGTCTAACGGTGCAGCAGGGACAAGCCCAGGCGCTGAGAGTTTGAACCAGCAGCTGCTCATGAGAAAATGCGGAGGCCATTTCTCTTCCCAAAGGCTGCAGCTTTGGGAGTCTTATGGAGCCAGATCCTCTCTGTCCCACAGGGTCACTCTCGGTTGGAACTGACTTGGTTTCTTTGTGCCTTTGCGGGGAGCTGACCCCAGGCCCCAGGCCTTTCTGATTTCTCCCTTGGCATGCCGGTGTGCAAGGTGAGCCTTCACAACTCAGTCCGAGAAGGAAACTGCCCACCTCACGGCTGAGGGAGATGAGGCCACGGGGCCAGGGCCTGCTCTTATGGTCTCTGCTCTGGGCCTGAGTCCCAGGCCCTCCTGCCAGGTGGAGGCACCGGGAGGGCACGGTGACCCACAGCCCATGTGTGCGTGAGCCTCTCCTGCCTGCAGAGCATGCTGCAAGTCCAAGGCGTCTAGGCGGTCTCTGTGTCTTGGCGGGGAGATGGTACAGGGGGTCCCCGTACAATAGATGAGCACATTGGGGAGGAGTCTGAGCAGGAAGACTCAGCGCCAGAGGGCTACTCCTGATCTAGAGCACTCAGCTGACAGGGGACTGATCGGAACCTGGGTACAGTTCTCTCCCCGTCCAGCCTTCAGGGGCCACCTTCACCCCCACAGCAGCTGGGCCTGCCTGATTCTCACCACATTTTATACCCAGAATTCACAGCTGGAGATAGAAAAGGGGGTGGGGGAGCCTCCCTGTTCAGCACTCGATGGCTGTAAGCGAGGCCTGTGTGCAGTGGGTCTCCGTTGCCCTCATTTCGTGGCTAAAGACCTAGATAGAGTGTCTAAATTTTCCTCCAGCTGCCTGCTGCCCCAGATTCAGCCTCTCTGATGGATAAGTCTGTCTCCAGGCCAGTGGCTGGGGCCACCCTTCCATCCCATCCCGGGCTTCCTGGATAGCTTGGCTTTGTGTTGCTGACAACACAGGAGCAGCCTCACTTCCTGAAATGTACCAAAATGTGCGAAGATGCCCAAACTCTGGCATGGGGCCCCCAGGAGACCACTGTGGGAGGGGATGAGGCTCAGGGTGGGCAGAGTGCCCAGGCGCCTCCACCCCCACTGTCATCCTAATGCAAATCCCCCAGGGATTTGGGATTTGGTTCTGGTGATTGACAGGAAGGTGGTGCAGCCCAGCTGGGAGAATCAATGGGCGAGATTCTGTGAAACAAAGCCAGGAGGAGCAGCCTGAGAGCGGACCTGGACCTTCCTGTGTCCTGTGTTACAATCAAGCTGTGAGGGTGGGAGAGCCTTGGGGGTCCCCATCTTCAGGCCAGCATTGGGGGGTGGGCAAGGGGGAAAGAACAGTGGGGAGGAACCTGGGCTTTTCTGGGACAAGCTGGGAGGGGTGAAGGGTTATCAAGAGTCAAATCAGTGTGAGTCAGGCATTGAACCAAGGCCACCCAACCCAGGGCTTAGGTGGAAGAGGCCAAAGGAAGTCAATGGGCAAAGAAGCATGGGCAGCACCAGTCCGGTCTCTGTGGGCTCCTGGGGCCCGGCACCTGCAGCTGCACCTGTACAGGATGGGCCCTTATGCTGATCTTATGATCTCTCAGTGACAGCTATTTATGAAGCCTACGTATTTTATGGGAAACTAACACTAGGGAAATGGGACAAGGACTATATTCCCTAACTTAGAACAGAGGGAATCTGGAAAGCTGGCATTCCATGGTAGGAAAGCCTCCACTTTGATTAAGTTAGAGATAAAGCCCAACGACAATATCCTGCTTTAAAGATCGTTCCCACAGATCTCCTCTAGCAGCTATGCTGCCGTACAGAGCACATGGCTGATTCTATCTCCCTATAGGAGCAACAGCCTTTTCTCTCTTCCCGCCTGTCACCAGCCCCCTTCATACCGTCCCCCAAGGCAGGTATTAGGTTTCCTCACTGATGAGCTCAGGGACCTCAATGTGGATACCACCCACCTTGTGACGCATGCAATGACTGAATTTGCATGTCTTAGGCTACCTATAAATATTCCAGGTAAGTAGAGGTTTGCTCTCTTCGACCAGTTCCACGTGGGCCATCAAGAGGGGTTGAGGGGAGCATGCTCCCATAAATGTATTCTCGCCCCTGTTTTTCCTATCCTCTATGACTTGACAATAATCTTTACATATCATCGCTGTGCAACTGCGATGCCGGCCCTCTGCTTGTTGGAGGCCGGTTTCCGCTGACAGTAACATCTCAGCCCCCACAACAACCTCGTCAACATCCCTGCGGTCCCCGTTTTTCAGAGGAGCATGCTGATGTTCAGAGAGATCAAGCAGCGTGTTCATGGTCTCACAGCAAATGCAGAAACAAGGCAGCCTGGCTTCAGGACCCCTGTCGCAACCCCTGCCCTTCCCTAAGGACTCCATGGATGGACTCCAGGGCTCCCCACCATCAAGGAGGCTAGGGGCTCCTTTACCGCCGAGGCTAACCTGCTGTGGGCCAGTCGGTTCTGACCCATCACGACCCTATCTGACAGAGTAGGGGCAGTGGTGGGAAAGGATGGCCATGGGGCTTCCCCTGAAATCGTCATAGAGGTAGAGGGCCAAAAGTCTCTCCCCCAGAGCGGTGGGGGGCAGGGGGCGGGGCGGCTAGCAGCCGGGCACTTACCTGGTGTCCTCCCAGGGCTTCTACTGCTTGGCCCCCTCGGACAACACTGAAAGGGCTTGGAGATCCTGAGTGCAGTGCCAGACATAAGCCAGGCCACCCGTGGCGGCGTGCCAGGGGTACCACCAGGGACAAAAGCACCTTCCCTAGTGGCACAGCTGATAGCGGTTTGGGATGGCTCTTACTTCCCTTGGAAGGGAGTCCCCATCCTTTCACTTTCCTCCCAGGGGCTGCGAGGAGAACTACACTCCCTGCCAAGATGCCACAGCAAGTCCCAGGCACCGTCTCCTCCCTCGGCCCCTGTTTTGCCTTGACTTCCCCACCAGTTCTCCCTGGTTGCCCAGCTCCCCTGCATCATCCCCGAATGCCGGGAGCCAGAGCCAGTGCCTTGGCTGCTCTGGGCCTCACAGGGGAAGGGCAGCGCTGCTGAATGTCACCTACCTCTCTCTGCTCTCTCTGTAGACACAGCTCTTCGGTCTCCTCCATCAGTTTGTCTGCCAAAGCAAGCACACGCAAGTCAGCACAGCTCGGAGGTCTGACAGGCTCCCGCTCCCACCCGCAGCCTCTCCCAAGGAAGAGGCCATGCTGCCCAGAGAGGGGGCGCTGTAGCTCCTGGTCATGGACCCACGTGGGCCATGGCTCTACTGGTCTGCACTGTCCCAGCCTTCCTCATCACTGGCCCAAAAGCAATGATGGAGCCTGGTCTTTGGAAGCCCCGGTGGGTCTCAGAGCCTCCCAGGAATGCTGTCAGCTGGGGGGGGGGGTGTCCCTGGCCTCCTCCACCCACACTGATGTCTGGCTGATGGGGGGCAGAGAGGAACTCGGGCTGGGGCCTCAGCTGATTCGAGAATCCAAACCCACCAGCTGCTCCGTGGGAGAAAGCTGAAGCTATTGGTTCTCATAAAGAATCACAGCCTCGGAAATGCTACACAGGGTCGCTGTGAGCTGAAACCGGCTCGATGGCAGTGGGTTCGGTTTAGGGCAGGATACCAGGCAAAGAACCAAGCCCCTATGCTCACCTCTCCCACACAGGGTATGTTTACCAGCCATTCCAGGGTGCAGGGACCGAGAACCCTGTGGCCAGGGTCTAAGGTGGACTAGGTGGGGGGGAGGGGGAGACCATGGGGTCTCCTGAAAGTCCAGGGCAAGACAAGATCATCAAGTCCATTCACAGAGCTCTTCCCACAGGTCAGACACAAGTACAGGTTCTTCTTGTATCCCTGGCCCCTTCTCCCTAGCCCATCTCTGAAAGGTATTTGAAGGATGAAGAGAGGGTGACTCAGGCTGAGCTGCTAAAAGGCAGACACACAACTAATGGATAGATCACAAAGCAGGGTCCAGAGCCCAGGTTCGTAACCACCAAACGCCAAACCCTGACCGCTTGTAGTGCTTGTGTCTGGCATGTGGGAAAGGCTCCTGACTCAGGGCGGTCCCGAGACTCGGGCTACAGAGTAGAACTGGTTTTTCCTAAAGTAGAACTGTGATCTCTATGGAAGCAGTTCTCTGGGTCTTCCTTTGGCCCCAGCTGCCAGTCCATCCCTCCAGCCAACCTAAGTACTCCTGCTTTTCCTTGGCCAACTGCAGGCCCTGGGCTTCCAGGCTTTTGATCATGGCTTCTCCCAGCTGGGCGTTCTTCCAGGTCCTGGGGGGACGGGGGGGGGAGGGCAGATGGGAGAGAGGAGATCGAGCATGCCGTTAGAACAGGGGGGGGGGTGAAAGAGAATGTCGCCTTTGCCTCCTCCATCCTTTCCTCTCCAGTGTCCTGAGTGCGCTCCTGCTGGCACCCAGAGCTCTGGGCACGCCACCAGCATCGATCTCAGTTACAGTAACTGGAGGTCAGCCCGGGCTGCAAAGTGGGCCACTTGGAGAGCAGGGACCAGATTGCTTCCTGAGCTGCTCTGGCCTAGCCTGGGCCCACTCAGCATGACAGGGATGAGCAGAAAGCACGTTCCAGCTGGAACTCCGGCAAGTGCGGGGACAGGGGGTCATGGGCAAATGAACGGTGCGAGGCAGGGTTTTTGGAGACCTGGAGCCAGAACGACCAAGCCCCCAGCTCCAGCCCCCCTAGGGTCTGTGGTGGGCCAAGGGGAACTGAGGTGGGCATGGGGACCCTGGATTGGTTCCCAGGAGTGAGAGACAAGACAGTGCCCTTGACTGCTACTTGTGACTAGGGACAAGAGCGGCCTCCAGGGATCCTGTTGGAGACCCTTCCCAGGTTCAGTCTTCCTTTCTTTTGCCCCCCCCACCCATGCCCACTCCAACAGCCCTGCCCACAGGAAGCCCAGAAGGCCCCTGCCTACCCCAGCGCCTGAGAGGCAGGGGGCTCAAAGGCGGCCCAGCAGCACACTCCCCTCCCCTCCCTGCCCCCTCCTCCCGCCCCTGTGGCCCTGCTTCTGAGAGCACTTACACCTTCCCAGACTCCTGCAGCATCTCCAGCCACTGGGTCTGCTCAAACTCCGATTCAGCGGCTAGCACGATGTTCCCCTGCCAGGAGGGGAGACACGGGGCTGCCTGAGAGCTGGGTTCTTTGGAGGCGAAGGAGGGGGCGCCCGCAGCTCTGGCAGCACCCCCCCCATCCCCGCCCTCCCCCTCTGGGGAATCAGGAAGCCAGCATGAGGCCAGAAGTACATCACTCACATGGAAATCCTGATGGGAGATCTTCATGGCATAGGGCATGCTGGGCTCCTCCTTGGCCTCCACCAGGCAGCCCCCCAGAGGGATGACACCCTGAGGAAGAATCAGAAGCAGCAGCCCCGGCCCCGCCCAGCCCAGGTCACTCAGGGCCCCCTAGGGACTGCAGCCTGAAGCCAGGTCCTGGGCTACTGGGCAGACCAGTGACTCCCAGGGGGAGGGAGGGAGGGGGTCCAACCCAGGAGGGGCCCAGGGGAGTCTCACTCATCCAGGAGAATCTGCTGCCCAGACTCTGCCAGGCTAGGCACAACCACTGCTGGGCCCTAACCTGCCCAAGCCCCACCCCCTTGGCCCACTGGGCCCGCAGGGTCTCGGGAGGCTGCCTCACCTTAGGGTGGATGTTGAAGTACTTGTTGGTCTCAAAGCTCTTCTTCTCACTCTCTGAGTAGTACAGCAGAAAGCTCTCTTTGATGATGAAAAACCTACGGGGGGGCGGGGGGGTTCAAGCCGGAGAGAAGGGGTGAGGTTTCTCAGGGAGGGGCTGGATTCACAGGGAGCCCCTGGGAGGCAGTTCAGACTCACTCATCCGCACTGCCCCAGGCTCCACATCTGGGCAGAGACCGCAGACCAGGCAGTGGAGGCAGGGAGGCCCCAGCTGGCTGGGCCCGGGTGCTCTTACAAGGGCCTTCTCAGTGTCACCTCCCCAGGCCCCATTCCTGTACATCTGCCTCCCACGAGCACGTCAGCCCTGAGACATCGCCTCCAGTGTCTTGGGGTGCGGCCCAGGATGCGAGGAGGGGAGAGAGACCACTCAAGCTTCCGAGTAATTGTGGAGGCCAATCACCAGAGAGACTCCAGGTACCAAGGAGGTGTGGAGAGTCACTGCACGGTGACCTCTGCATCCCTTCTGGCTCAGGTGGCTCCGCAGCCATCTGCTGGGACTCTAATCTGACTTTGATTTCTGTGGCCAGGTGCTTTGTGCCTGCCTGGAAGCCAGCATCCCTGATGCCAATCCGTGAACTCTCTAGGACTAATGAGTGGGGCTGACTGTGACAAGACCCTAAGTGTCCTGCAGGGACACCCAAAGTGGCTGGCCTCTTCCCACAGGGCTCCTGCTAATGTAGTAATGGGATTGGAGCAGAACTTGATAGAGGTTCTGAAGGTTTCTGGGGCGTGTGTGTGCTGGTAGAAGTGAGCACAGCGTGTGTGCTCTGTGGCCGACAATGTGACTCTTCCCCACCCTGCCTCCAGTGACTTTATCTTGGTATCTGAGCCATTTGTACTGCTTTATAACTTAACTGCTCATTTCTTGTATTATATGGCTATCTTTATAAATGTATATAGAAAATTACTAGCAATCTGGTTTTGTCTCTCTAGAGAACCCTGTCTAACACAGTATCCATACCGTCCTGGGTGTAAATACACCACACCCAGCCAAACTTACTGCTATAATGTCCATGCTGACTCAGCTAAACCCTTTGGGACTGGGCAGAGCTGCCCCTGTGGGTTTCCGAGCTGGTAAATCTTTATGGGAATAGAAAGCCTCATCCTTTTCCTGCAGAGCGGTTGGTGGTTTCGAACTGCTGCCCTTGTGGTTAGCATGCCAAGGGGCTCAAATGCTGAACACAGTGCTTCTCCGGCACACTGCTGGCTGAAAGCACCCTCTGGTGAGTGAGAGCCGTGGAAAGTCACAGCTGCTGGTGGCTCCGCCGGTCACAGCAGCTTGGGGACCATGGGAAAGCGGACAGCTGGCAAGGAGGTGAAGCTCAGATTTCTCCTGCTGTCTGACCTTCCCGCCAGCTCATTTTCTTGATTTCCACTGACCCACTGCCCAGCCAGATAGTGGGTGCAGCCCCACTGCCAACTCTATCCGAGGCCCATCTGCCCCTAGAGGGAAGAGCAGACGACAGCCCCCACTCCAGAACCCGAGCCCAGCCCACCTTCTCAGCTTCCCCACAGGCCTGCCTGTTGTCATCTCAGCTCCAGAAAGACCTCCTGCCTGCCACCGCCCTGTGGACAAAGATGATGCCCTCCCCGTCCTGGGTGCCCAGTATGGTCCCTGCTGTTGTCTCAATGCCTATAGCTCAGCTATGAACTTGACACTGATCTCCCTCTGCCAACCCCGGGGGCTTGTCTTTTCCCAAGGGGGTGCTAGGGCCCTGGCGAGTGAGGGGCATGCCCCTCGGGTCTGTGGGTTTCAATACATATTCCAGAGGGGCTTTGGAAGGTCATAAGGGCATGCGCTTTGGCATCCGACAGACATGCCCTTCCTGTGAGAGGTGCTGGACAGCAGCACCCCCTTTAGCGGACTGCTGTGAGATCAAATGAGATGGCGAGGGCGAGTCCCAGGCCTGGCTGAGCCATCTGTACTCCCAAGTCTGAGTCTGCACCAACCGCAGCATCAGGGCGTCTCCCCAAACCCCTCCGATGGCTTTGTCCTGCTGTTCCAGAGCCCTCCCCAGTGGGGAGGCCAGAGCTCTGGGCCAGGGCACTGGGCAGGAGGTGTGCAGTCAGACGCATGGGCCAGGAGGGGGCTAGTTTCTGCAACAATCCCCTTCCCTCGCAGCTCCAATCTCAGATAAGCCAGTCTGGCTGAGTGGCCCTTTGCTCCCTCTATAAACTAGGGGTGCACAGCTCTCTCTTGGGGCTGCAGAGAGGCGCCATTTGACGATCCAACAAATCCCAAATGAGCATCTACTCTGCTGGCACTGTTCTAGGTACTGGGGATGCAGCTGGGGGTAGAGGAGACACAGACCCTGCTCTGTTGAGCTGATGCTCCAGAGTGTATGGGAGCGGGTGCGATTCCCATTCACAAGGGCCCCAGGTGGGCAGCGTGGAACTGCCCCAAAGGGGTGCCAAGGCGTGACCTCTCAGAAGCAGATCACCAGGCCTGCATTCTGTGGTGTCTGGGTGGGTTTGCACTGCCAATCTTTCAGTCCATAGCCTGGTGTTGGACTGTTTGTACCACCCAGGGCCTCTGGTGTGGTGGGAAGGTGGACTGTAGATTGATAAGAGAGGTGTATGCAGCCCCAGGGGTCAAGGTTACGGAGAAAACCACCATAGACTGAAGAAGAGCCCTGGAGGCATAGTGGGTTGCGAGTCGGGCTGTGAGCTGTGAGGTCAGCAGTTCAAACCCACAAGCTCCTCTGAGGGAGTCAGAGAAGGCTTTCTGCCCCCATCAAGAGTTACCGTCATGGAAACCCATGGGGGCAGTTCTACTGTGTTTGCGGTGAGCCCAAATCGACTCCGTGGCAGTGGCTTTTGCTTTGGTAAGAAATAGAGTTAGGCAAACACACATGGGAAGACATTGCTATGAGAGCACTGTTAAAAAGCATTCAAGGAAAGGTCTTCTTACCGAAAGATTGCAATGGTTATGGGGTGGGAGGGGAGGGAGGAGAGGAAGCAATAGGCTCGGGTGGTTGTTGTTAGGTGCCATTGAGTTGGTCCCAGCCCATAGCGACCCTGTGCACCCCTGCCCACAACACTGCCTGCCCTGCTGGACGGTAGACAGGTGTTAACTTGGGAGGAAGGGGCAGGAAGAAACAGGGCCAGTCAGGGGGTGGGGGGTTGATATGCTGATTGAGTGATGGAATGCAAAAAACCACGAGTGACCTATTGAACTGTGTGATATGTTGCTTACATGCCAACAAAACTATTTAAGAAGGGCAATTTGCTACGTAACCCCACCTAATTCACAATTAAACGTTTGAAAAACAAACAAAACACAGCTGGCGGAGGGATGCTTGGGTATGTCAGGGGACAGGAGGCTCCGGTTTCGGGGATTAAACAGGGCAGTCAGGATGGCCCGTGTTCAGGAGAGGGAGGGTGCCAGGTGTGGGCGCCGCAGCTTCAGAGGTGGACCGTGGGCCTGCAGGTGGAAGGAATCGGCTGCGGAGGAGCCGGCTGGGCGGGCTCAGTAAGTCCTGTGGCTAGTGGGCAAAGGATGCCTGAGCACCAGCCACAGACCCTGCTTGGTCCTCAGCAGCTGCCCATGACAGTGAGAGCGCGTGACCACTCACAGTCACGCAGACACACAGACAGAGGCTCACTGATGGTGCATCACGCTGCTGGCTGCTGCCGGCTGGCTTCTTCTCCAGGATTCTGAGCGGGACTGACAGCAGACCCATCCTCCCTGCTGTGCTGAGACATCACCTGTGCGTGGGTGGCACATAGCCCGGCAGCCATGTGACTGAGCGGGTCCGCCACAACTGCTCCTGCACCCTCACTCCGTCTCCTGGCTCTTCCTACAAAGCCCCCGGTGCACACCTTCCCAGACTCTCTTATTCTGACCTCACGCCAGGGGGCCCTTCTACTGAGCCAAATCTCACTGGGCTGCACCATACCTGGACTGGAGCAGATCAAGCCCTACTGAGCGGACCCCCCACATCAGCTACCGTGTTAGCCTAATGCTCCTGACGACTCAGCATGTTTGAGCCATGCGACAATCTGGGGCGGGGGGAGGTATGCGCTGGGGACTTATTTGTCCCGTTTTACAGATGAGGAAGCTGAGGCTCAGGAGTTATCACATGTGTGCCACACACAGCTAGGACAGAGGTGGAGCTGAGAATGGACCCACCTCTTGCTCATCCCCCTTTCCCCCCCCCCCCCAGCACCAGAGCGATGTTGCCTCCTTCCTGCCAACATGAGGGCGGGGGGCAGGAAAGAGAGGGCCAGAGGCTGTGGGTACAGAGGCTGGGAGAACAAGGGTTAGAGCTCGGCTACTTAGCTGCTCGGTGGGGCAAACGGCCTCCTATCTCTGAGCTCAGCTCTCTCATCTGTAACTTGAAAGGATCACAACACTTCTCTCGCACAGGAGAGCCCCAGTGGCATAGTGGGTGACGAGTTGGGTTGGTAACTGCAAGTTCTGTAGTTTGAAACCACCGTCTGCTCCGGGGGACAAAGATGAGGCTTTCTGCCCCAGTCAAGAGTGAGCGCCCTGGGAACCCACAGGGACAGTGAGCCAGCAGCGATGGAAGGCAGGGAGCAGAACTCCCAAGACTGTTGACATCGGTACCCTCAGTGAAGCCCCTAAGGCCAGAGCTTGAAGGGGCCACCTTGTTGTTTTCAGGTCTCAAGAAGTTTCCCCTTCGATAGGAGGCCGACTTTCTATCATTGTTTGGGTTTTTTTTGGCAGAGAACATTTGCCTTTTCCTTCTCTGATCTGCATCCGCCGGCCCAGGCTCCGCCTTTTACTGCCATTCCCTCACAGAAGCCCATCGCCCATGTGTCAGTCAGTGCTGGAAGCCATGCGAACCGCACTCCCTAGTGGCCAGGTTACGGCAGAGCTTCCAGAGGAAGAGGCACTAAGAAAAGGCCTGGCGATCTGCTGTGAGCCCATGAAGACCTCCTGGTCACAGCAGAACACTGTCCAACTTGCTCGTCTCAGACACGTCAGCAGTGGGCAGCCGTCCCCGGAGGAGGAAATCCTGTTTGGTGCAGGGGACACTGCCGAGGGCCAGGAAGACAGAAACTGCTGGCACAGAGGGGGCAAACCCCAATGATGGACTTGAACCTGTGGCCATCAAGGGGATCGTGCAGGACTGGGCAGTAGCTTGTTCTGATTAAGCCATAGGTCTCTTTGAGTCAGTCAAGTAGATGGAACCTATCTATCTACCGACCGACCGACCCATCTACCCGCCGGCCCATCCATGCATCCATGCATCCGTCCATGCATTCAGGTACCCATCCATCCAAGTATGCATGCATGCATACATGCATGAACGCATCCATCCATCCATCCATCCATCCATCCATCCATCCATCCTTCCACCCTTCCATCCATGCACCCATGCATGCATGCATGCATCCAGCCATACATTCAGGCACCCATCCACCCAAGCATGCATGCATGCACGCACACATCCATCCATCCCTCCATCCATCCCTCCATCCATCCCTCCCTCCATCCATCCATCCATCCATCCATCCATCCATCCATGTATTCATCCACGCATCTATCTATCCAGGCATGCATGCATGCACGCATCCATCCATCCATGCGTGCCTCCATGCATCCATCTACCCAGGCATCCTTGCATCTGTCCATGCATCCATTCATCCAGCTGGAGACTCAGAGCCCTGTCTGGTGTCTCGTAAACTTCCATCAGTGCTGCAAGTACTAAGATTGCTGTTGTAAGCTTGGGTTCTGCAGCAGCCTCCCCAGTCTGCTTTCCCTTTGTGCTCACAGGTTCCTGTAGGCGGAAGCTCCTGGCTCCTGCCCAGTTGGCCAGCTCCCTGTCCTCCACACAGAGGGCGTGTTGCTGCATCCGCCCTGCCCTCCCTCCTGTCTGAAGCCCAGCCCTTTCCAAGCAGAGTCTCAGTCCTGGGAGAAGCATGGTCTGCCAGTCTCAGTCTTTGGGTGCCCCCTCAACTGCCCCATCAGCCGGTGACAGCCGTGGATTGGGTATAGGGCAGCAGTTTTCAATCTGTGGGTCACAACCTCTTTGGGGGGTCAAACGACCCTTTCACAGGGGTCGCCCAATTCATAACAGTAGCAAAATGACAGTTAGGAAGTAGCAACGAAACGAATTTTATGGTTGGGGGTCACCACAACATGAGGAACTGTATTAAAAGGTGGCAACATTAGGAAGATTGAGAACCACTAGTTCTTAGAGTCAGGAGCATTTAGGGCTTGCCAAGATGTACACTTTGCCTTTTGGGCAACGTTTTTGCTATTATCAACAGGTTGGGTTGGCAATACCTTCTGGGAATCACTCACAGCCACCCTAAGAGGTGGAGGTATGACTGACACTCAAGGCCCCTGAGAAGCTGTGCCTTGAACTCAGCTTCTTGCACTGCCCAGCTGCACCCCGACACCCTGCCCTCCTCACCACATCGGACCCGAGAGAGCTCATCTCCAAAAGTGGCTGCCAGCTCCTGGTCAGCTCGGGTCAGGGCAGTGACGGGCCGCCAGGTACTCCCACAATGAGTGGGTGGAGCGGGGGGGAGCTGGGGTTTCACGCGGTGCTTGGTGAGGCTAAATTATTGTTTCTGGTGGGGGTGGGGGATGCATTCATGATTGGGAGGCAACCTCAGCAGGACCTGGGGAAGATTTAGGCAAAGGCAGGCTGGGAAAAGCACATGTGGAGTGACAGGAGGACTGGGACCCAGGCCTGGGTGACAGGGTGCACACACAAGGAATCAGGAGGGATTTTCCTGAGCTTTGTGCCCAGCATTTTTTGCCCTCCTTTGTGCTCTGAATGCCACCCAATCGCCAAGGGAAAAAAAAATTGCCCCTGAGTTGATTTCTGACTCCTAGTGACCGTATAGGATAGAGTATGGCGGCCCCTGTGGGGGGCCAAGCGTCCACAGTTGTAAATCTTTTTTTTTTAAATATGGAACGCTTCACGAATTTGCATGTCATCCTTGCGCAGGGGCCATGCTAATCTTCTCTGTATCGTTCCAATTTTAGTATATGTGCCGCCGAAGCAAGCACACACAGTTGTAAATCTTTATGGGAGTAGAAAGCCTCATCTTTCTCCCACAGGGTGGCTGATGGTTTCCAACCGCCGACCTCGAGGTAAGCAGCCCAGTGTGTGACTACTACACCACCAGGCTCCTTCGTGAGGGCTCAGGCAGAGTTTAACGGCCAACACTGACCTCCCACAGATCCAGTCGGAGGGGAGAGGAATGGCTGCGTGGACTGTGCACTCTGATGGTTTCCGTCATACGGCCACTTGACTGGACCGAGACGCTCATGATTTGGTGATTACTATACATTCTAGGAGTTACGTCATAATGTAACCATCCACCCCAACCCCCAATGTGACCTGATACTGACGTAATTAGTTGGGTCCATGATGAGATCTGCTATGAGCAGTCAATCCAGGGAAACGGGGTGTGGCCCACATCCAACGTATCTGGACATTCTGGCAAATTCTTTGGCTCTTTGCTTGTTCTGGACCCTGCATCTAGAGCACCATCGTCTGACCTCGGGTTCTTGACACTTCAGTCAGTGGCTCGCCACACTGCCTGATGGCCTTCGCAACCTGTGAGCCAACAGCTTGCTGTCTGACCTGCCCACTTTTGGGTCATCAACAACATGAGTCAGGAGAGACCTACAGCCTGACGTCTGACCCGTGGGCTTGGGACTTGCCCACCTCTACAAAGGAGAAAGAGAAAGAGAGAGAGAAAGAGAGAGAGAGAGAGTCCCTGGTTTTGCTCTCTAGAGGATGCAGCATAGGGCAGGTAGTTTGGAGGCTGGGTGGGGGTCGGGCCCATCCTCTGCTTCCTCTGGCAATGTTTGGAGAGGCAAAGGCTGGGGCAGGAATGGGTTTTAGGACACCGCAGAAGACCTTGGGGGTCCAGGGAAATCCTGGAGGGCAGTGGGGAGCATGAGTGATGGGAGGGCAGGGGAGCAAGGACTGGGAGCATATCAGAGCATGGGTTCTCCAGGGTTAGGAGGTCATGGTGAAACATGCCATCATGGTGACACCAGAGCGCAGGTTAATCCAGAAACTCAGGAAGCAAGAATGTGGAGTCCTTTAGGAATTAGCACGGACCCAGCTCTGGTTTCAGACTTCCCTCAGGTTGGGATTAGCTACGGGAGCCAATCCCATCCCCGCCCCCTCCCGCAGGCAGGCAGGGAGTCAATTTTGCCCGCAGGGCAGCCTGGCAGCGTTTTCCTCCCTAGGTAAACTTCCACAGGAGAGTCAGCAGCCTCCACCCTCCAGCTCCCGTACCCCTGGACCCCCTGCGCATTAGGAACAGGTGTGGGGGGCTTAGAGACAGGTAAATCCTCAAGTCAAGGGGGCAGCTTTTCAGACACTTGACAGAAGTGCAAGAGGCAGGCAGGAACAACACATTCCCAAGTGTGCCCTGTTTTGTCACAGGGCTGGTTCAGTATGCTCACGCTGCCTGCACTTCCTGTCTGCCTCGGGTGTTGGGGGGAGGGGCAGCAAGCCCCCTGGAGAACGTCCACAAGACACAGGTCAGGAGACCTTAAAGTCATCAAGAGATCAAGTCTCAAACCAAAAGCAAACTCACTGCCCAGAAGTTGATTCTGATTCATAGCGATCCTACAGGATGTAGTGGAACTGCCCTGGGACCCTACAGGATGCAGTGGAACTGCCCTGGGACCCTACAGGACGCAGTGGAACTCCCTGGGACCCTACAGGATGCAGAACTGCCCTGGGACCCTACAAGACGCAGTG
Source organism: Tenrec ecaudatus (assembly GCF_050624435.1). Lineage (NCBI taxonomy): Eukaryota > Metazoa > Chordata > Mammalia > Afrosoricida > Tenrecidae > Tenrec > Tenrec ecaudatus. The sequence goes on from NC_134543.1 coordinate 34,991,183, forward strand.
GAACTCCCTGGGACCCTACAGGATGCAGAACTGCCCTGGGATCCTACAGGACGCAGTGGAACTCCCTGGGGCCCTATAGGATGCAGTGGAACTGCCCAGGACCCCTAGGACACAGTGGAACTCCCTGGGGGTTAGCAAGGCTGCACTCTCGATGGAGGTGGACTGCCGCCTCTTTCTCCCATGCAGGGAGCAGCTGGTGGGTTTGAAACGCTGACCTTTCAGATCACAGTTGAGTGTCTCACCACTGCCCCACCTGGGCACCTGGAGGTTCCAAACCTCTTCAGCAGGATTCCCCAGACGGTGGTGCCCAGCAAAGAGGAGCGCCAGCCGAGTGGTGGGTAGCCCTGAATCACCACCGCTTGCTTCCTACTCTCCCCACTCAAGGTGCCGCAAGATCCCCGAGGACCACGGCTTCACAATCTGAGCTGTGCCGGCCAGTGCAGGGCCTGGGTCCAGTGTAAAGATGAACTGAGGCACAGGACGAGTGAGAGGTAAACTGAGGCACGGGGAGATGGACAAAGATAACTGACAGGACAAAGGGAGAGCAGAAACAGAAATAGCTTTATTAGGGGGCAGCTCCCGAGCAAAGCTCCATGGTCTAGCAAGTAGTCCAGGGGAATTGTGGGCTTTGCCTGGGGTCTGGGGTTTTTAAAGGGAAGTGGGGAGAGGGAAGGTTTATTGTCCAGGATGTCAGCGGGAAAGTTTATGGATTCAATTTATCAGCTCTCGCAGGTAGGGTGCCCGGTTATCGGGGAGTCAGGCATCCCTGGCGCCATTTTTCGGTCTCCTCATTCCAGGGGGCAACTGCTGACCTTCTGGGACGTGCAGGGAAGCGGGCCCCGGCCAGCCTCAGCTTAGCCCAATCATTCCAGCCTTTTAGTGATAAAAAGGGGTGTCGAGAGAGGATTTGATTACTTCCTGCTGGTACAGGGCGAAGGGGGAAGGTTAAGGGCTGGAAGGGTCCGGACCCGCATCAGCAGGCATGGGGCTTTTTTGTCAGCAGTTAACAGAGCCAATGCATGGCGGTTCTGAAGGGTTACCTGTGTCAGGGATGGAAGCTGTCGCTGCAAGGAGGTGAGAGACTCTGAGGTGGCGTCTATGACTAGACTGGAGTTGTTTGTTAAAGTTTTGTGTTTGGAGTATGTAGTGTTTTAATGCCCTGCTGGAAATCTCTGCTGCTGCCAGGGAGGAGGCAAAACTAAGGCCTTACCAGGGCACCCGGGCTCCGAGCTCCTGCTTTCTGAGCCCCAGCTCACGTTCTACCACACCCACCCTGCTCCCTAGAGAAACGGCTTCATTCTTTCCAAGTCCTGGTGAGTGTTGGAGTAGAAACTAGAAGGTGGGACGCTTGAACCCACTCTGAGGTGCCTCAGAAGAAAGGCCTGGAGATCTCTTTCCAAAGCTCCCACAGCCCTGAAGCCCCAAGCTCATTCTACTTCGCAGCAGTTCAGCATTGCCTTGGCACTTGTTTGGGGCTTTGCTTTTCTTCCTTCCTTCCTTCCTTCCTTCCTTCCTTCCTTCCTTCCTTCCTTCCTTCCTTTCTCTTCCATTAACACAAGAAAGCTGAACTGCCGGGTGCTTCTGCTGGAGGTGGGCCCACCCAGGTGAGACTTACTGGCTAACAGGGCACCAACAGCCTGCTAAGGACAGCTGCTTCCACCTCTCATTTCCTGAGCTTTTGCAGACCTAGCTGGGCAGAAGCATCACAGGGGGTGGGGGTTAGGGGGGTAAGGTCTGAATGAATGAGTGTGAATTTTATTTATGGCTGTGTGATCCAGAGATTGTATCTATCATCTATCATGAACCCAAGGATGTGCTGGTGCCTCTGAGGGGCAGGGAGAGGGGGGCAGATTCACTGCAGGCACCTCCCTGCCCGGGGGGACCGTGTTCTGCTCTGCAAGGAGGGCTGGAGCCAGCCCTGAACACCTGGCGATCACGGCTGTCTCTTCTGGGGATGGTGTCACTGCTCCTCCAAAGCTTCCCTTCATCAGTGCTGATAGGGACCCCTCCTCATCACCTCCGGTTTGGGATGGAATTGTGTTTCCCCACACAAGACATGTTGAAGCCCTAACCCCTGAAGGTACTCCATGGCACTGAGGGTTAAGGTCTAGACTGCTAACTGCTAGATGGGTGGTTCAAACCCACCAGCATTTTCTTGGGAAAAAGAGAAGGTTGTCTGCTCCGGTAGAGAGCTACCATCTCGGGAACCCTACAGAGCAGTGTTACTCTGCCCTACCAGGTTGCTGTAAGACTGAGTCCACTCAGTGGGGTGGAGATGGTTTTGTAACCCCTGCATCTGTGCGTGTGATTTGTCTGGGTGCAGAGTCTTCGGAGATGTTACCAGTTCACAAGAGGTCATAATAAAATTAAGTAGGAGGGGAGTGAATCATATGTGAATGGGTATATTGAAAGGGTTCCTGGGGGGTAGGGGAGGGAAAGGAGGGACAAAGGGGAGCAACGCTTTGACACGGACTGTGGTAGCAATGGTACAGCACTCCTTGAGGTGACTGGACCATGGAATGCTATGACAGCTGTAAGAGCTCCCAACACAATGACTTTTTAAAAAGTTAAGTGGGTTCTAATCCCATCTGAAGGGAGCCCTGGTGGCCTCATGGTTACATGTTATGATGTGATCCGTGGGGTCAGCAGTTTGAAACCACCAGCTGCTCCGCAGGAGAAAGACAAGGCTTTCTGTCCCATAACAATGAGCCAGAAACCCAGAGGCAGTTCTACCTTGCCCTAGACCTAGAGGGTCACAAGGAGTCAGCAGAAAATTCAGTGGCAGCGACTCAAAGGCAATGAGTTTGAGTTTGAGCTTGATCCCATCTGAAGGAGCCCCGGTGGTGTAGTATGAAATTGGGTGAAAGGTCAGCAGTTCAAACCCATCAGCTGCCACGTGGGAGAAAGATGAGACTTTCTTTTTCCATAAAGATTCAGAAGCTCGGAAACCCACTGCCCCAGGGGGTCACGAGAAAGTTCCCAGCTGGAAACCCACAGGGCAGTCCTGCTCTGTCCTGCAGGAGTCTCTGAGTCGGCACGGACTCACTGCTCCCTCATGACAGATGGAGCCACAACAAACCCTTGCTGCTTAGTCACTCACTCTGTGACACTTGGTTACAGCAACGTCCAGACACCAATGTACCCCCTGACCTTCCCAGGCCCCTCGGCTCCCTCCAGGCCCCAGGTCACACCCATATTGCCACTATATCAGAGGTCTGGGGAACACAGGTTGATTATTATTTTTAAAGGGGCAGCCTCCAGGTACACCCCACAGCTTCAAACAAGCAGAAATGCTGCAGCTGACCTTACGGAGCACATCACACAGCAAACTGTTGGGAACCGTTACCTGACCCAGAAACGGGACAAAACCCACGGCCACTAGAGTGTGGCAGGCAGGTCCGTCCCCTGAGCCCTATGTGAAACTCTAGGGTGCGCAGAGGCAAAGGCCCAGTTCCCAGGGAAGGAGTTCTCCCTGATGTGTTTTAGGTCACAGGTGTGACTGGTCCACACCTGTGCGGGTACTTGTCAGACCATGTGACCAGAGATTTAAGAAATGTGGTGACTGACTCTGAGGCCCCCTGGCTCCTGTGATCCTGGGAATCTTAACTCCCTGAGGCCCCTATGCATCACCCCCTCGCCCCCCCCATCTAAGGGTCACTGCCTCTAGGGACCATGATGTAGAGCGGCAGCCAGCGTCCTGGCCCAGGTAGGTAGAGACCACGTGGCTGAGAGACTGAGGGCCGGAGAGAGACTTGGCTGCTGGTTGAGAGCTATCTCCTTACTGTTTACTGATCCTGACCTGTGGTAACCTATTACCTTCCCAAATAACCCCCCTAATTGTGGAAAAGGAAAAGAAGAAAACAGTTACTGTTGCTCAGCTGGACAAAGGCCCCATGACCACCATGCACCTGGGGAGAAAAGGCCAGAAGGATAATGGATGCAGTGGGTTCAGCACTGGGCTGCTAACCACAAGGCTGGTGGTTCAAACCCACCAGCCACTGCTTGGGACAAAGATGAAGCTGTCTGCTCCCATCAAGATTTCATCTCAGAAGCCCCAGGGCGTAGTTCCTCTCTGTCCAATAGAGTCTCTGTGAGTCAGAAACCACTCAGTGGCAGTGGGTTTGTTTGGTGCAGAAAGGCTTTGGTTAAGTCACCCTCCTGTGTATAAGAGGGGCTTGGGGGCTTGGCAAAGGTGGTGGCAGACCCAGGAAGAAAGAGTGTTGGCTGCAGAACCAGCCTGGTCACAGAGCTGACAGTGCTGTGCCCAACCCCTGCATCTTTCCTCAGGGTCCCTGAGCACCGGGCTTTCTTCCTGACCATGGACTCAGGGGCGGATTGGGTCATCAGCCCCTTCTGCCAGGTAATGCTTCAGACACTCCCCTGCCCTTTGTGCTGCCCTTTGGCTCAAGGGCATCTCCAGGCCCGGAAAGCTGGCTGCTTGGGCACAAGTGAAGGACTCTCTCCGAGGAGGACTCTGAGTGGAAGCGGTTCTACAGTTCCCAGCTGGCCCCGGCTGCTCCATCCGGCCCATTTATCATTTATGCAGCACCAAGCCTTTCCAGGCCCCCTCCCCGCAGCTGCCCCTGACAGGACATCGATCGCCCTAATGGCTAGGCTCTGAAATGGTGGCCCAGCTGCCCCCTCCCCAAGCCATCCTGTGGCCGATAATTAGCTGAGGTTCAGAGATTCCACTCCACAAATGGAGAACGGGAGCCCGGTCACTCTGCCGGGAAGCAAGAGGGGGTTGAGCTTAGCATCTTAGCATCGTGCCTTCCCCAGGCAAGACCCCTTGCTGGCCTGGTGACTGACCCACGAGGGTGGGGTGGGGCGGGGCATGTGTGTGGCTTATCCTCTGAACTACAAATGTGGACAGAGGACTTAGTGAACAGGTCCTTCTTGGCCGTACCCAGTGCAGAGCCGACTTCGCAGCTCCAGAATTCCTCTACAGGAAAGAGGCTGGAGGACTTCATAAGGAGGAGCAGGCATGTGCAGAGCAGGCATGCTGTTCTGACTCCGAGTTGATGGTGATGAGGGTGGGCGTGGGGCTACCGATGGAGATGGCTTGGGGTGAGGGTACGAGAGCTGCCCAAGCTCCTGTGGTTCCCATGGTGCTGGGGGCTCTAATCCCCAGTACTTCCCAGCACTGGAATCCACTGTGGCCACAAAGGCCAGGTCCCCACTAGATCTGTGGTGATGAGGAGACACTCCGGGAGGGGAGGGAGCACAGGTCTCTAGCATTGACTAGGGGTGTCGTCAGGGGAAAGCAGCTGGCCAGAGAAGTCTAGTTGGGAAAATCCAAAAACAAAATGGGGACAGCAGCCAGACCCAATGGAGGAGTGTGGACTGCCGGGAGATGAGAGGGAGCATGGAGGGGGCATTCCTGCTGACGGTACTAGAATCTGCAAGCCGCAGCCTGCCCCGACTCAGTGCCTGGCGAAGCTGCTCCTGGCCATCCAGGGCTGTGGCTCAGACAACTCCATCTGGGGCCATCGCAGATGCTCTTTCTGCTCCAGATCTCCACGTAGGGGACCAGATGTCACCTTAACTTTGGAGGCAGTTGTGGAGCCTGTCGTCTATCAGATCCCAGTGAGAAGCTGGGAAAAACTAACAAAAGTACATGACAACACTCCTCTGGAACATCTCTCTAACTCCTTCACCATGAAATCACAGATCTGGATAGGGCCCGGCCACCAAGATTGAACACTCTGATTGATGGTTCTTGATCAAATGATGGTGGGGGGAGGATGCAGAATTTCAAATTCTCATGGACTTCAGATTTTCTGGAGCCATGGAGGCTGGATGAACCCCTAAACTATTGCCCTCAGATTACCTTTAAACCTTACACCAAAAATGCCCCTGAAATCTTAAGGCCAGACAACAGCTGACCTGTCTGGCGCGGGTGCTCTTTCAAGGTCTGCCTGTCGGAGATCAAACCGGCCATGGCAGCTGGGAAGATGAGACGGGAAGCTTAGGGGGGCATGGGTTTACAACCCCCAGCGGGGACAGCTCAGAAAGGGAGGGGGAGGGCGGCTGCCCAACTGGAATGGAACCAGTGTCATCGAATTATACCTAGAGGAGCTAACGACGTGATGGATGTTCCATTGTGTGCATTTGTAACAACAAAATACATTTTTCTGAAAAATGTGAAGTATGTGAACCAGCTATGGAAAGTGTAAAACACAGCGCACAGCTCCATCTGTCCTGCGGCCTTACAGAAATATTGAATTATTCATCCAAAGAGAGCATCGGCGCCAGCCATGATCACATCTACGTGATTTGTGATTCTAAGAACATTTGAGACAGCGCCCCCGCCCCCCGCATTGTTCACAGAAGGACTGCTGGGGTGGGATGAGGAAATGAGGAAGGGGCACAAAATCATCCACACCCACCCCTCCTTACCCATCAGGCTACATCTCTGGGGTGGGACCCAAGAGGTCTGAGAATTCTGACACACCCCAGGGGGCCGGGCTGAAGCTGTGAATGGCCCTTTTCCACAATTCCTCAAAGTCAAACCTAACACAACTGAGTGGTTGTGACTCAGACAGGGTTCGCCTGTCAGTCATCACCGGAGCAGACAGCCGCCCCGAGGAGTGGATGGTGGTGGTTTTGAATCTTGGACTGGTCAGTGAGCAAGCAGTCCATCGCTTATTGCACAGTGGCCACTGCAGATCCGTACAGGCCCAGATATAGGCCGAGAATGGCAACTGAAGTCTGGGGAGCTGCCTCAGAGGCTGATGTAGAAACAAGAGGAGGCTGTGTTGGCACCCCACGTCACTCCTTCAAAGGATGGGTCTTCTGGGCTGGATGGATTGATTCCCTCCCCAACGCCCGGAGGTCCTTGCTCCACTCCCGCCCCTTGCGTCTTCCATTCTTTCCGGGAGCCCTTCCCTCTCCCACAAGCACTGGAAATTTTTTTCTCTAGACCTCAGACTGTTTCGTATTTTAAAGGGCGTTATTTTAAGGTTGGGTGTTTGAAACCACCAGCTGCTCAAGGAGCAAGATAAAGACTGATAGTCTCAGAAACCTACAGGGGCATTTTGGCCCCCCTGACCTACAGAGTGGCTTTGAGTCTTATTCCACTAGATGGCAGTGAGTTTCGGGGGACGTTTGGAGGGGTTGCAAACAGCATTCCTCCAGGGGTGGGCACAGACCCTTAAGAAAATTCTGGCCCTTCCTGCCCCTCTCCCTTTCAGAAGGTGCAGGTGGGGAAAGGTGAACACAGACAGCTGTGGCCCGACTCTCAGCCCAGGTATGTCCTCTAGTGACCCTAACAGGGCTTGTAAAGCAAATGAGTGGGCAGTGGAGCTCCAGGGGGATGGTGGACTCCCTCCCCGCAGTTTGCTCCAACCTGACCAACCGCAGGTGCTCCCACCACTGCCTCTCCCAACTGATTTCTGCAGCCAACTTTCTAACACACACACACACACAGTGGTCCCACCCCAACTATTTAACCCCTTGCGACGACATGGAAGATCCATTTCATCCAGGTAGATCTCGCCTCAGAAACCAAGAGTTGGGGCCAAGGTCACAAAGAGTGGCAGCAGCAGAGAGCCACTGATGGGGTGGAGGAGAGTCTCAGAGCCAGCACATCGCGCAGGGAGCACTCACCGCCGGGACCACTTGGCAGATGGCCTCCCGAAGGGCCGCTTCCACAGCACTCCATAGAGCTGCACTTTGGTGCTGATGTCCAGTGCGTCCGAGTCGGCCTGTTCCATGGACGGCGAGGGCGACACTGAGTTGGACTTGGACGTGAACATCCTGCCTCCGCGGTGCCTCCGCGGGACTGCCCCTGGCCGGGCTCTGGCAGCTCCCGGACCGGCAGGACGGCAGCCCGCTGCGGGCTGCGGCGCTCCAGGGAGGCGAACGAGGGCGGGTCCCCGAGGCCTTGGGAGGCCGAGCCCCTGCAGCTCGGGGGTCGCCGTCGAGGCGCCGTTCAGCGGGCGGAGACGTGGAACCGCCCTGCCCGCGGGCGCCGCATTCAAACCCTGGGCTTCAGCCCGGGCGCGAGAGGGGCGCGGCGGGGCCAGGAGCGCGCAGCCTGCAGTGCCCGGCTCCGGATGGCCGAGTCCCGGCGGAGACGCGCTCGCTGTGAAGGCCGCGGGGCCTCCGGCCGTCCGCGCGCCTCCCTCCGCCCTCCCGCGACAGCCCAATTCTGGTGTCCCCGATTGGCTGGGCGGGGCAGGTGAGCCCGGCGGGAGGTCGGCGGGGCGCGCCAATCAGAGCGGCGCCGGCCGGAGGGCTGGGCTCCGCGTCCGCCAAGTCCGGGCTCTGGCTGGGATCCGTACCAGGGCCCTGCCCGATCCCCGCGGGCGCCCGGTGCGCTCCCTGCGAGCCTGCATCGCAACGGGCACATCTGCTTTGTACTGTGGCCGTAGGGGTTAGGCGTGCGAGAGGCAGGCGGAAGGGTTTGGAATCCCAACTCTTTCCTTGTATAAAAACCAAAATACCCAGATAGAGGTTTTCTGGCACAGTGGGTCTTTACAGAAAAAGGAAACCTCCTCTTTCTTCCCCGGAGGGGCTGCTGAGTTAGAACCGCCAACCGTGGGGTTAGCAGCGCAACGCCTAACCCACAGCGCCACCAGGACTCCGCGCAACTCGGCGAGTGTTGATTCCTTCCACTGTAACGTGGAGGTGCTTGTACCAGGATTTTGACTGGCCAAGAGGTAGGCGGTAGCACCCGCCAGACTGCACGGCTCAAGTAAGACCTGGAGAGCTATGTCCGTAAAGGCGCCTCTGAAAGTCCCCGCTTGGGGTGTGTGTGTGTACGCGCGCGTGTTTGTGTGCCCGGGGTGCGTGTGCGTTAAGTGCCCGCTCAGAGACAACAGGATCACGGTTAGCCGCCTCCCGCTCTCCCACCCCTCCCCCATGGATGCCTTTCACTTGGCACGGCCGCCGCCGCCTCCGGATCGGGTTTCTTTTCCGGTCACCTGGCTGTAGCCTCAACACCTGGCACGCAGGACCAATCCCGGGCGGTCACTGCAGTAAGCGTCGTGATTCGTCTTCGCGCTGGGTTCCTGCTCCCGGGACAGCCGGCCGAGGCGGCGCTCGCTGGCTTCGGGCCGCTCTTTGCGGCTGGCCTCGCTCCGGGGCGGCCGGGGAGATGCTAGGTTAGCAGGTTTGCGCTGGGCGCGGCGCCAAGGTCGGGAACTGAGTTTGCGTAAGTCAGAGGCACTCCGCTCACTCGCACACGCTGCGGCTCGTCACCGCGTTCCCAGCCCCCAGCGCACCTCTGGTTCACCTGTGCCCTGGGAAAAAACTCCTTTCTCTGCGGCTCACCTTCCTCGCGTCGGAGAGAAAGAAGCCAGCGGGGCGGAGGCTTGCAAATGGGCGTTCTTGTAAGGAGCCAAGTCGCTTGGCAAATACATTTTACAGCTTGTCCGCGTAAAAGAGTGAGGCACAGTTCAAACAAGCCCAAACCTCTCATTACATCCAGCCTATGCTGACCCATCGCGACCCTGTAGTACAGGCTGAAACTCTTTACAGGTGTGGAAAGTCCCCTTTCTCCCACGGAGCAGCTAGTAGTGGTTCAAACTGCAGCCCTTGTCTGAGCAGCCCAAACAGAAGGGGCTGACAGAGCCCTGGTGGTTCCTGGGAAAGCTTCAGCTCCCCATCTACCTGAAGCTCAAGGCTCTCCCCTGCTTCAGTCTCTGAAGCCCCTAAAGGAAAAGAGAGAAGCATTCCTCTCCATCCCCTCTGTACCCCAAACTCAACTCTCTGCCATTGAATGGATGCGGACTCAGAGTGACCCTACAAGGCAGGGTAAAACTGCCCCCTGTGAATTTCTGAGACTGTAACTCTTTACAGGTGTAGAAAGCGTTGTCTTTCTCCCCTGGAGCAGGTGGTGGTGGTTTTGAACTGCTGACCTTGCGTTAACATCCCAACATGTACCCACTGTGCTACCAGGGCTCCTGTAGACCTCAGCTCACAGAGGGGTTAAAACTAAGCAGAAAATCTGGAGGAGACAACAATGGGACCAACGATTCCGGAGGGACACAAGAGAGGGGGAGGAGGGGGGAAGGAAGGAGGATATCAATAAACCCAGGGACAAGGGAACAACAAGTGATCTAAAATGCGTGGCAAGGAGGGCAGAGGATGCCTGGTTGGGCTTGATCATGGGCAATGCTGGCCAAGAGGAATTACTGAAACCCTAATGAAGGCCGAACCTGATAGTGGGACAAGGGGAAAGTAAAAGGAAATAGAGTAAAGAACTAGGAGGCAAAGGACATTTATAGAGTCTTAAATACAGGCATGTAAATATACTAATATATAATGATAGGGATATATCTCTATGTGCATACATTTATAGGTTAAGTATTAATGTAGCAGACAGACTACTCAAGTCCTCCCTCAAGGAAAGAACACTTTGTTCTAATAAACTGGCATTCTGTGATGCTCACCTTCCTGACACACTCACTGAAGACAAATGGGTGCAGAAGCAAATGTGGTAAAGAAAGGTGATGGTGCCCAGCTATCAAAAGATATAGTGTCAAAAAATTTTTTTAAAGATATCATGTCTGGGGTCTTAAAGGCTTGAAGATAAACAAGTGGCCATCTAGCAGAGAAGCAACAAAACCTACCTGGAAGAAGCACACTAGCCTGTGTGATCATAAGGTGTCAGTGGGATCAGCTATCAGGCATCAAAGACCCAGAACAAAAAAGATCATATCGATGTGAATGAGGGGGTGTGTGGAGTGGAGACCCAAGGCCTATCTGTAGACAATTGGGCATCCCTTTACAGAAGGGTCACAAGGAAGAGCTGAGCCAGTCAGGGTACTGTATAGCACCGATGAAACATACAACTTTCCTCCAGTTCTTTAATGCTTCCTCCCCTCAACTATCATGAACCCAATTCTACCTTACAAATCTGGCTAATCCAGAGCATGTAAACTGGTACAGATCAGAGTTGGAAATACAGGGAATCCAGGACAGATAAACCCCTCAGGACCAATAATGAGAACAGCAATACCAGGAGGGTAAGGGTAAGGTGTGGGGAGGTGGGGAGAAAAGGGGAACGGATCACAAAGATCGACATATACCCCAAGGGGGCCGGACAGCAGAAAAATGGGTAAAGGGAGGCAGTGGTCGGTGTAAGACATGAACATTTTTTTAAATAATGATCAAGGGTTCATAAGGGAGGAAGGGCCGGGGTGGAGAGTGGGCAGTGAAATGAGCTGATACCAGAGGCTTGGGTGGAAGGAAAATGTTTTGAAAATGATGATGGCAACAATGTACAAATGTGCTTGACACAATGGATAGATGTAAGGATTGTGATAAGAGCCCCCAATAAAATGGTTTTTTTCAATAGTAAAATATAATAACAACTAGGCAGAAAGGCCACCCTGAGGCAAAGAGCAGGAGTTTGATGGCTACATAGCTCAGGGAGACTCTGGGATTGCTCAAACTGGCAACTAGCTCAGCAGCGAACAGAACTGTTGGAGGTTTGAGTCTATCCAGAGGTGCCTCCACCCAGAGGTGTCTCGAAAGACCTGGCGATCTACTTGTGAAAAGTGAGCTTTTCTGACACACAGGGGGTCTCCATGTGGCAGAATTAACGTGCTAGGCAGAGTTGGTATTGGTACTGGCTAGATGTTCCAGGGGTGTCCTCTGCCCTTGACTACTCAGCCCAGATATCCTTTGGAGAAGCTGCTTCTGCTTGTATTGTGTTTGCTGTCCTGGCTGGTGGCAGGACTGAATGCGAAGACAGAACAAGTGGAGTGCCAACCACAGCTGCCCAGCCTTACAGGGGGTAGGAATGCAGGCCTCCCGAGTGCCTGGCTTTGCTCAGTCAGTGAGATGCTGTTATTTACAACACAGTCCAGTCTGTTTGATTTCTCACAATTCCACAAGGGATGCACAAGCATCCCTGTGAGCAGGCTCCATGTAGGTTCCTGCCGGGGCCACACAAACTGAAGCCCCCACTCCACCCCACCTCCATTCCAGACCTCCATTCCAGCAAGTTCCCATTCCAGACCTCCCTAGATCGGATTCCCTTAACTAGCCAGCTTCCTGCTGGCTCCAACGTTCTCCTTGTTTAACAATTGCACACCCTAGGCTACCAATGCGGATGTATTTCTGGGTATTCCAAGGACTTCGTTGCCCGGCCAGCCGTTTCCCAGCAGTCATGCAGGCTCCTGGCATCCAAAGGCATCACGATGGGCCTCACACTGTCCAGAAACTCCGCTGGCATCCAGGGCTCCCTCTTGTGGGTGAAGTGTGGATTCACACACCACCACTCCCTGCCAGGGGCCCTGTGCTGACTCAGCCACCCTCTAGAGGGAACAAAATAGAACTGGCCCTGTGGGCTTTCGAGGAGAGGCTGTGATTCTTCTTCATTTTAAAATCATTTTATCGGGAGCTCTTATCACAATCCAATCATACATACATTATGTCAAGCACATTTGTACATATGCTGCCATCATTTTCAAAACATTTTCCTGCCACCGGAGTCCCTGGTATCAGCTAATTACCCCCTCCCCCACCCTCCCTCCCTCGTGAACACTTGATCATTTATATATATATTTTCATGTCTTACACTGTCCAATATCACCCTTCACTCACTTTTCTACTGTCCGTCCCTCTGGGAAGGGGTTATATGTAGATCATTGCGATAGGTTCCCCCTTTTCCTCTCTACCTTCCCCTACTCTCTTTATTGGTCCTGAGGGGGTTTCTGTCCTGGATTCCCTGTGTTGTGAGCTCTTATCTGTACTAGTGTGCATGCTCTGCTCTAGCTGGATTTGTAAGGGAGAATTGGGGTCATGATAGTGGTATGTGGGGGGGGGCATTAAAGAACTAAAGGAAAGTTGTATGTTTCATCAGTGCTACACTGCACCCTGACTGGCTCGTCTCTTCCTTGTGACTCTTCGGTAAGGGGATGTCCAATTGTCTACAGATGGGTTTTGGGTCTCCACTCAGTGCTCCCCTCATTCACATGGATATGATTTTTTGTTTTGGGTCTTTGATGCCTGATACCTGATCCCACTGACACCTCATGATCACACAAGCTGGTGTGCTTCTTCCGTGTGGACTTTTTTGCTTCTCAGCTAGATGGCCGCTTGTTTATCTTCAAGCCTTTAAGACCTGGGATGCAGTATCTTTTGACAGCTGGGCACCATCAACTTTCTTCACATTTGCTTCTGCACCCATTTTGTCTTCAGTGATCATATTGTTAATGTGAACATCACAGAATGCTGGGTTATTAGAACAAAGAGCTTTTTCGTTGAGGGAGGACTTGAGTAGAGGCCCAATGTCTGTCTGCTGCATTAGTACTTAAAAATATATATGTATACAGATCTATTTCCATAGTGTTATATATATATATTTACATACAGGCCTGCATTTAGACTTCTCTCTGTGTGCTTTGCCGAGGCTGTAATTCTTTACAGGAGTAGAAAGCCTCATCTTTCTCCCACTGACTAACTGGTGGTTTCGAACTGTGACCCTTGGAGCTAGCAGCCCAACTGGTAACCCACTATGCCACCAGAGCTGCTTCACCCTGATCCTAGTGGGTTACAGTCTCACACCCTCTCCCAAATTGCCCGTGGTGGCTCCAGGGGCTGCGTCCTCATCAAGAGGAGAATTAGCAATATTGGACCAGCACCAGAGATTATGGGCGCAGGGTCAGCTCCATTTTCACTCAATGGAAAGTGACCTTGAAACCCTAGAGGTATCATGGCAAAAAAAGGGTCTTTTCACCATGAGGGCACTGGGGTCCCAGTGGGGTAAACATAGGGCTATTCACTGAAAGACGGGCGGTTCGCATGTACCAGCTGTTCTGGCGGCGAAGGATGCAGCTGTCTGTTCTGGAAAGATCTCCAGCTTTGGGAAACCCTAGGGGCAGCTCCAACCCTCAGCATCACTCAACAGCAACAACAAAACCCAACTCCCCGCTGACTCAGAGCCCCCTGTAGGTTTCTGTTTAGGAGCATGGAAATCCCAGTGTTTCTCCCGCAGCGCGGCTGGCGGTCAGTGTTTGAACTTTCCCCAGATACAGGAGTAGGGTCTTTGCTGGGTTCTCAAGGTACCAGGCAGGGTGAAGGTAGGGCCCAAGAAGAAGGTGACATTGGATTCTACTCACACAGCTTCCTTCTGTTCCCGGTCTCCACCCAGGGGAAGACCCAATTTCACCAGGGGCTGACTGGAAGGAATTGGGGTGCAAAGTGAGGCTCTAGTGAGCTGGCAGCAGGCTGAGTACACAGAGGCCAGTGGCTGCGGTGGGAGAGAGGAGGGGGTGGTGGAAGATATTTCCTGGCCCAGGGCAAGTCCCCTTGAAGAAACCGGGGAGCAGAGGGTGCCCCAACTGCTGGGTGCAGGAAACTAGATAGAGAAGGCAGCTCTTCCTATGCCAAGACGGGCCCTCTGAATGGAATGGCCACTCTGATCCCCAGAAGGGAAATGGAGGGAGTCCTGGGTCCTTGGCCGGAGAGGAGAAACAGGCCAGGTCCACCTTGGGGGTGGGGGTAGGGAGGGTACGGGAGGCTGTGCCCACCCAACCTCCATGAGTTATCCCTAGACAGGAACTGAGGCCAGTGGGGACTGCACCTGGGGTTGAGGCAGGAGTTACCGAAACCTGGTTTGGCCGGAGGACCTACAGAACCCTAAATCTGGATGCCTTTTTAGAGGTCACCTGGAAAGCCAGTTACCTGCATACCCAGCTTGGCCTCCCCCTCGGTGCACCCAGTCAGTCCCCAAGTAGGTCCTCCTGCTCTCCAGTGGCCACCCCAGCTCCTGCAACTCTGCCTGTGAACTCAGCTGGGCCCTCCGCTGGGCCCCCTGCCTTGTCCCAGTGTTCCTTAGCAGCCATGCTCGCCCATAGTCCCCCACCCGTGAGAAACTGTCGCTGAACTGCAGGCTCTTAAAGGGCTGCCACAAGTTATACTCCTTCTGTAGGAGGAGGGGGCTTCAAAGAGCTCATGGGGAAATGCCATTGCCTTTTAGTTCCATTTCCCAGCAAAACTTTTGAAGCGCCCTTGACCATTAGCACCGAGGAGTACCTGAGCCACGAAGAGTTCCACTGAGGCAGGGGGTCCAGTGAACAAAATGGAAGGCGGCTCAGGCTGCAGCGGTCTGGCTCCAGCCTTTGGAGCACGCTGGGTAAGTCTGTGCCCTGCTGTACCTGACCGCCCTCTTGTGGCTGAAGATGAGTGCCCTCGAGAACCTTCTGGAGATAGGGAGCCGACCCAGTGTCTTCCACAGTTTCTCGAATGCCCTGGCTACCTGGGCCCCTCCACTGAGAGTGCTCTGGCTTATCAGGGTCCCTCTGTACACGAAGGCAACCGAACGGGCCACCTGTTCTGAGCCCCAGCCCCAAATCATGAAATGGCCAACACTGCAACAGAGATCAGTCGCTGAGCCAGCAGTGGGGGATGCAGTTCCCTGAACCTGTCAGATAGTTGCTTACACATGCTAGTGCTGGCTTAGTACAACAGGATCCCAGGGAATGGCCCACGGCACACCTGGCCTCATGCCCGCCTGGCTCCCAACTTCGGTGTTTGTCCCCGAGGCAGAGCTGCAGAGGAGACCTGGTTCTGGGTGGGGGAGTAGGGAGCGGTGGGTGGGTATTGTAAATTAGAGGGGAAAGCACACCCTCCGATTAGATCTGTTTATTCCTTAAGACCTGGAGCTGGTACTAGGGCGTGGGGAGGTGGGAGTAACAGAGTAAAGGCATGTTTTAGAGAAGTACTTGATATGTAAAGAACATAGGTCCGACTGGGCAGGTTACAGTGTAAAAACACCTAGCGCTAGTTTACAGGATTCAAAACAAAACAGTACCGAATTTCCTGGCGGTGTTGGCTGAATTCGGGCACAATCACTCAGGGCAGCAGGATGAGGGGCGGGTCTTCAATTCCTGAGAGTCCTTCTCCTGGCAAGGCATGACAGCAGCAGTGCAGCCTCGAGTTCCTGCAGGCCAGCAGGACGCGCACGTGTCGACCTTCTCACTTCTCCATGTGGGCGTTTCTAGGGACCGCGCAACACTCGGGACACAAACACTGCAACAGATACTATAACCAGCATCTAGTGGGCCAGTAATAAATAGCAAACGAATAATGATTCAACACACAAATCATGTTTAAATGGCACTCGGCCATGTACAGCACTTATTTATACAGGTGTTTAAAAAACCAAAACTGAGTTCTAGGGCTCAGTCTGAGGGAGGGAGAGGGCAGTGATCAAGTGGCCCATCTTCAGCTCCAGGTCAACTGTTCCTAGCATACGAGGGGGTACCCAAAAAGACTACAATTGCCCCAGGCGAAGTAAGCTTTTGGAATATGCAATTTTCCTGCTATCAACTCGCTCTGGGTTAACTGTACCCAGTGGGTCCCTGGGAAGGTTCTCACTGGTCACAGTTAATTTTTTCATAAGAGCAGTTTCGCTCAAACCTCATTTTTCGTGATAACTGATTTACGAGAATAGCATGAGGCTGTGAAATCTTCTTTCTTGCTCAGGAAAAATGCCTCAGAAACTGTTGTGATGTTGAACACAGCGTACAAGGACAGCACTATGGAAAAAACTCAAGTATATGAGTGGTTTTCTCATTTCAAAAAAGGTGAAATGTCGACTGGTGACAAACCTCGTTTTGGGTGTCCTTTGGAGTTTGTTCCACCAGGTCAGACAGTTAATCAAGCTTTCTATGTAGAGGTTCTGTAACATTGTGTAACAAAAAGGCCCGATTTGTGGCAATTGTGGGAATGGTTTTGCCACCACAACAATGTACCTGATCATGCAGCCATCTCAGTGCACCAGTTTTTGGCAAAACAACAAAAACCCAGCATGCCTCACTTACCTTACTCACCTGACCTCACTCTGCAAATTCTTTTGTTTCCTCAAATGCAGAGAACATGAAAGGAGAGCGATTTGGCAACTAAGAAGAGGTGAAGAATGAAGGCGGTGCCATCAGCCATCCAAACAGATGACTTTGAAAAATGTTTCCAAGAGGAAATTGCAGATTTGACAAATGTATTATATGTAAACTGAGGCGGGGGGGGGCAGCCTCCCCACAACGGAATGAGTCCAGGGGGGTGGCTGTGTAATTGAGGGGTAGAGACATCAGACAAGATAAATGCATACCTCCTCCAGTCATGATTTCAGGAGCCAGGTACACACACACACACAGATTATGTAATCTTACAAGCTGTATACTCTCAGACAGGCAGGCCACAGTAAGCACACATCTATCAGGAAGGGGTTGTACAAG
Source organism: Tenrec ecaudatus (assembly GCF_050624435.1). Taxonomy (NCBI): domain Eukaryota; kingdom Metazoa; phylum Chordata; class Mammalia; order Afrosoricida; family Tenrecidae; genus Tenrec; species Tenrec ecaudatus. Next base: position 35,008,375 of record NC_134543.1, read on the forward strand.
ATGCATACAGGTAACAGGAGGGGGATGAGCTAGGGGTGTGCGTGCAATAGGAAGGAGAGGCTCTTGAGGGTAGAGGTATACACATGACAGGAAGGACAATGGTAGCAAGATGGGCAGGCGCTAGTCAAGATGGCAACCTAACCTTGGTGCAATGAGTTGGCTTGACCTTAGGTATCTTTGAACTCTCCTCCAGAGGAACAATCTACTTAGGGTGGGACAGACAATAGGGTCTGGTTGCTTTTGATGGCAGATCGCCTTTAAGTAGTAGTTGGCCTTCAAGCTATACAGTAGCAGCCATGTTTGCAAGCAGCACCTTACACTTGGCATTATGATGGGGCACTTCGTGGGAATAACTAACTTAGGAGAATGTGAGCGGGAAGGAGCCCCCACTCACAAGGTGAAGGTGTCCTCCATGGGAGTCTGGGCCTCCCACACTCCTTACATATGAATGTTAGAGTTTGTTTGCATGCCCTCTCTTCCAGGTTCTATTTCCCACAGTAATGGAGAGTACTTTGAAGGTGATAGGTTGTTTTATAAAAAAACCCAAAACAACTAAATCCATAGCTTTGCTGAGGATGGGGAAGGGGGTGATTCCCGTTTTTTAGGTACCCTCTCCTTGCTGGCCCTGGCTTTGCCATGTGTCCCGCGCTCCCACGGTTGGCTCTGGCTTCACTGTTCTGAGAGGAGAACGGTACCCCCATAAAGAGTACTAAGAGCAATGGCCAAGTCACAAACTGCCGATAAATGTCTTTTGGGTTTGCTGGCACACCGAATCCATCCGTTCCCCAAAAGAGGAGCCAGTAGGAGAATCTCCCCACTCCCCGTCACGGCTTTCCAGACCTTCCTTTCTTGTTGCTCAAACGTGGGTCCGGTCGTCACATTTGGGGGGGGGGGCTGACAAGAGGATAAGTAACAAGTAACAGCCACACAGGATATGCACTAATAAAAATTTATTATCATAAAACAAATCAAAAAACATCCGTGTTTTTTTCCCCAAACCATTCACAATTAAAGTGGAGAGAAAATGATAAGGCAGCCATCCATGGAATGATTATATGTTTACAAAGGATCCGGAAAAAGAGACGTTTAAAAGTGCCATCCAGCCTTCTGAACCAGGGAACGGCAGTGGGTCCCACAAGACCTCCAAGTCACCAGAGATCCACCGGGACAGAGAATTGGGCCCATGTCCCATGTGGGCATCTAGTTCCAGCTCACAATGGCATACGTCCCCGGCCTCCTGAGGCAAATCTTGGCGACTCCGAACAAAGGTTTTCACCACTTCATGGCATCACTGACAGGTGCACTCTGAACAATGGAGTCCCTTCCGTACTTCCTGTTGCCAGGCGGCTGGGCCATAGAGCAGGTGCAGGGATGCCCACTTGACGGGCATTAGATTTGGATGAGTCTAGGAAATAGTCCCAGTTACCTGAAGGGCAGGAACCGTCTTTGGGGCCTGTGCTGTTGACAAACAGGTCCCGAGGTCAGAACCTAGCCATTGTGAGTTCTAGGCCACTTCATTCTGGCTTGGTCCCCACCCCCACTGAGAACTTGCCTTTCTAACAGATTCTGCCTTCCAAAATGACGCCCCGGATCTTAGATTCTCCTCGATCCCCAGGTGATTACTACGCCTACGATATTACTGTGACAGTGTCGAGTCTGACTGAGACTCCTGGGTGGGGACGCAAGTTCTCCGCGAGGGGTGGAAGCGGCAGGAAGCCCGGGTTTCAGAGGCTCCCTGCGCTCTGGTGCTGGCATGTCCTGGAGGCTCTAACCACAAGAAAGAAACCAAACCAAACCAAACCAGGCAGTGCACTTAGAATGTGGCTGGTGAGGAGACCAGTTACAGCTTTCTCCTTTCTACAAGGAACCAATCACTCAAAATGGTCACTTGGCTGTTTTGCTCCCTTTCCCCTTCCTAATGACTCAAAATACAGGAGGAGCAAGACTGCGGGGGGCAGGGGACGTGGGTGGGGGCGGGGCGCAACAAACACAGCCTCTGTAGGTGGCACCAGCTCCAACGCCCCACCTTCCTCTGCCTGAAAAATGGGGCTGCCTTGGTGACCTGGGGAGGGGCAAGCAAGTCACTACAGAAGATGTGAGGAGAAATGGATCAGTAGTGTTTTTCAACTAAGTTGGCCAGTCCCTTGGGGTCCTTGGCGGGGGAGAAAGCTCATACAGAGAGGGGCGTTGGATGGCCGTTGCGGTTGCCTTTGGCAAGGAGAAAGGGAGGGTCACGGTCTGGGCCAGCTGCTTCTCTGTGGTGGCCAGCAATGCCCTTTGTGCTCCTGGCAGCACTGCCAGTGTCCTCTAGGGGTGAGAGCAGTAAGGCATCTACCACGAAGGGGCAGCTTCAAACCAGAGGGAGACAGAGCTGTGACATGCCAGCCCAGGGACATCAGCATGGCCTTTCCTGGGCCATGCCCGCCGTGGTAGCAAAGCTCGGCCCCACAGCCTGGTCCCCTTCCGCTGGGCGATGCACTGAGCCCTACAGGATTCATATGGCTATGTCTGTGTGCTGGCCACAAGAGAGCCGAATGGGTCTCGGGGCGCAGCTTTGAGATCTGGGAATACACAGCTCTGAAGAGCTGAACAGTTTCCTCACTGGGGGCAAGGGCCGGGGAGGAAGGCGAACGTGGAGTTAGCCACAGCAGTCCTGGCCAGAGTGCGAGGCCCCTCCCTACGGGGCTTTCCAGCCAAACGTGAGTGTGCCGGCAAGGGCTGCTGCAAGGCTCCCAGCAGAACTGCTTTCTGACTCTGCTCAGAAGACACGGGGCTACAAACCACACGGGGCCAGACACTCGCGCATTTCCAGGTAGCCATGGCATTCTGAAGGAGCTGAGGAAGCCCCTCGACTCAGCACAGTCCGAACCGCTTAGACATTCCACGCGGGTCCTCCTGTGGGGTTGAAAAGTGAACGCAATGGATGGCGGCCAAGGTAGGGCACCGGGTGCTACTTGGGTCTGTGGCCAGCAGAGGGTGCACGAGCTCTATTTCCAAGGGCAGCGGGAGGACTTCGCAAAGGTGCTGGCTTATGCATCCTTAGGGATTGCTTGATGGGCTTCCTGAATCCCCTGCTCTGAAGAAGGCAGCTTGGTTCCCCTTTCCGTAAGATGTTTTGAAATGGTACAGAAAGTGAAAATAAATTAGCAGTACAGTATTATACACTTATGAGACAGAACAGGATTTAACAGGGCTTTTGCTAAACATGGAAAATGGGACCAAAGTGTTTGTTAGACACTGTTCTCTCTCACTGCCTGTGGTCAGACTGTGAGTGGGCGTGGGTGATCCACGCAGACGTGAGCAGGTGACGTTCGAGGGCGTTAACAAGCTGTGGTCGACACCACAGTAGTTTCTTTGAGGGGCTCAGAATAGACACCGTCGTCTCTCCGTCATCAGGACCGGAGAAGTGGTTGTCCTGGGGAACCCTGCCTGCCCCAGCAGTCAGCAGCAGCAGCAAAGAGTAGGGAAGAGGGGCAGGCGGGCGGGCAAAGTTAGGAGAGAAGCAGGGCAAAGATGAAGGGTCAAGAGACATGATTTCAATAAGTGTTCAATCAACAGGCAACGCCTTCCCTGGTGCCACACCCTCTCGTCGCTGCGGACGGGGCTGAGTAGCAGACCTCATGTGCCCCAAGTGGCACCCAGTATTTTAAGAGGGACTGCTGATCTGCTGAGATCAGGCTTAGCCACACACGCACAGAAGGACATGTGTGTTTTACTTTTAAAACGGTGATCACAAAGATGTCAGTAACTATCCCATTTCACGGAAACATTTAACCCCTTCGTTTCCAAAGATACTGTGCACGCTGACTGCTCTTGAAGGAAAGCCGAGGCCCACACCTCCCGGTGCTTGGCTCTCCCTTACGTAAGGAGGTGCTGGAGAAGGTGGTGAGAAGAAGAGCTTGGAACACTGGTGTCTCGGGCGCAGCCCGGCCAGAGAGGCCCAAGCACAAGGAGCCTTCCCGAGACTCCCTCCCCAGGAGCAAGTCAGCTCTCCGGATGTGTCTTGCTAATATTTTGGTTTTTTCTCTACTTGACGTGAGCCCCAAATGAAATGCCATCACCTTCTGCATCTAAGATGGTGGGCACTCTGACCTCCTGCCAAGGCACGTGGCCTAGGCGGTAAAAGCACCAGTCGGACACGATGACAATGGTGAGAATCATGGTCAACACCAATGGGGACAGTGGCAGAGCCCCTCAGCAAAGAAGAGATTGTAGCTTAATTAGAGAACACTGCACCGTCATAATTAGTCGTTCACTGAGCCTGAACTTCTCCACTGTCCGTAAAACTAAAGTCCATCTTCCCTGAGAATAGGGTTAAGAGAAACATCAGAACTCAAACCGAAGCCCAGGCCCTTTTAAGGACAAGACAAGGGACCGTCTCGCCCCGATCGCCGCGTGCTGTTCTCTACTCTACAGGCCTTCCCTGTTTGCCGGGGTTTCCTTGCACCTCCCTCCAGACTCTAGTCTAGGGACACAGGTGGAGATGGGCAAGGTGGGACACGAGACCGAGGAAGTGAGCGCTGCCCTGTGTCAGCGAGCAGGTCTCGCTGATGGCAAGCGCCCAGGACAGAGGCGGGGATCTCAACACTTAATGTTGGTGTCCTATGGACAGGAAGAGTGGGATGAGGCAGCCCAGGACCAGAGCGGCCACCTCCAAGCGGCTGAGGCCTCTCCCTCCAGGGGCGTCGGGTTTGTGGCTGTGCCCCATTCCGCCCACCTCAGGAAGGACATGTACTGTGGCAACATAGAGAAATGTCCCGGCAGAGAAGAGCATGGCCACTCCAGTGGCGTTGACCTCTGAAAGGGCTTCTTTACTGCTCTGTGAAATCAGAAAAACAGAGAGAAAGGACAATTAAGTCCCCGTGAAAATCACATGCTCCTCATGATGGGTGCTATCTGGGACAGTGGGGAGATCTGGAGGTCACAGCAGTTCTTTGTCACTTACAGGAAGCTTCTGGGTAAGGTACATGAAGGTCAATGATGCTCAGGTTGCTTTTTCAAGCCAGCTCCAAGCCCTGATGGACAGGTGCAGCCTATCTGATGTTAGGATGGGGGCAGCTAGACATTAGCGTGGCCTCTCCCCTCCGTGGCTCACAGCGTTAAGACACTGTTAGAGCCACAAGGCACCAGGCGCTTGCCAATAGAGTGGCCATGGAGAGCAGGACCTCCCCCGTCCTCTAAACTTTATACAATTATTCTGGACTTACCCAATTAACAGAGCAGGCCTATAAACTGAGATGATTTGATTAAAACCTCAAGAAAAGCACAGGCCATAATTATAATATGTAACTCCATGCCTCCAGATCTTCCTGCCAAGTTTTAAAAACTTAGATTGATCAATAAACTGGTAACATTTTAGGGGGAAAGCTATATTGTTCACTGACTGAAAGGTAAGGTCCTTGGGTGGACAGAAAGGGGTTTTTATAACAACTGTTAGCAATCGAAGTCAGCAAGCCCTTGATTGACAGGCACTTGGCCCCTCATTAACCACCCCATTTCAAATGAGTTTCTTCTCATAGCTCTTTGACCCTATCAAACATGGACACCGAGAAGACTCACACCCTTCAGACACCGGGAAAAGCAGTTCTCTTGAATTAACCTCAAGTCGTAAGAGTTTGGTTCTAAGATTTTCCTCCTGTTGCTGTGGCTGACTGTTAAGTCAGATGGGGAGGGGCGGCTGCTCAGGCCTGCAGTCCTGGAAGATACAGCGGTCGGGTCTGTATCTGTGCTTCAGGTCTAAGCTACCTAACCTGTGCTTCAGGTCTAAGCTACCTAACCGCGCGGTAGAACTGGGGGCAGGAGACTGAGTCTAAGCGAAGTATCTTTGCTCATTCTCACTTCACTCAAAGCTGCCTCGTGGCTTGTCATTCATGCCTCCCGTGCCTATCGCAACAGCAGATATCGGTGGCTGTGATTTGTTGTCCACCTGTGGAATACTAGCATCTATTTGGGCAATTATTTTCTGGATTCAACAGGGATGACATTTTAAAATTAAATGACTAAGGACAAGCTAAATTTATGAAGAGGACTTTGGCTTGGAATTAAGACATTTGTCTGGGTTTCACTCCTAATTTTAATGTCAGTTTCAAAGGGTAATTTAACAAGAATATTCAACAAGAGACCACACGTTCTAGTGGCTCACAAGAGACTTGGCCTGTCCAGCTACGCTAGAAATGAGTCCGACTTACCTTACTTAGTCCTAAGTACGTCACCATGGACATGACGGGTGCCGCTAGTGCAAAGACCAGCAGATGTTTCCGGATTCGGTTCCGTTCTAGGCCAGCATGCATCAAGAAGGAGACCAGTCCAAATGCAGCTGGTGCCTACAGAGGGGAAAAATCCCTATTTTCACTCTGAAGTTTGGGAGTCCTTCTACACCAGGAAGTGTATGTCAATGACTGAATTCTCGTACAGAACAGAATAGGTACTGTATCAAAATGGGGCTCTACCTTTTAGGGAAACCAGGTTCTAAGCCAGTGGTTCTCCACCTTCTGAATGCCGCGACCATTTAATACAATTCCTCATGTGGTGGTGACCCCCCAACCATAACATTATTTTCGTTGCTACTTCATCACTGTCATTTTGCTACTGTGATGAATCAGGCGACCCCTGTGAAATGGTCGTTCAACCCTCAAAGGGATTGAGACACCCATGTTGAGAACCTCTGCTCTAAGCTAAGAAAATGTGCTGTTTCATTGATATTAGAAAAGGGAAATACTCCCCATGAATATATGCCTTCACAGGGCGTAGGAGAAAACGAGTTATGCTAAAACACTACTATTAAAAAAAATGCGACACCTGCAGGCAGTGTCAGCGTTCCTGTGACCAGTTAGAGGGCCACAAACAGAAAAGCACCCCAAGCACATTTAGGAAGAAGGTAGCCAAACGGGCTCCAAGCAGTCAGTCAGTCAAGGCCCCCAAACAGAGCGAACATGACACTGACATTATTTTCTCTTGCAGCCTCACCCCATGCTCCTTGAGCTGCTACCCACCGACAGACACACTTTAGGAGTCGCTCCAACAGCAAGTCCCACCTCCCACCCCCCACCCCGGTTTGGCTCACCTTGTGCAACATGATGGCCACAAACACAATTAACTGGACGCTGGTCTGTGACGTAGAAGCTGCTGCTCCCAAAGCGACCCCATCAGCTGAATGTGGGAAAAGAGCAACAGAAGGTACCGTAAGGGGGAACAAGCGTGCCAAGCGTGGGCGAGGGTCAGAGAGGGCGAATTTGACACTGGGAAGCTTATTCAATCTCCCAGAGCCTCAGTTTGCTCAACTCTCTAAACCTGATTCAGTAAAGTTTGTATTCCTTAGGGTCTGTGGGCCATTAAATGAGGCCATGCATGCAAAGAACTCAGCACTGACTTGGACCATTCCACATCTGCTATTTCTGCTTTTGTTACTGAACCACGCACTCTGCTACCAACAATCTATTGATGCACCAAAGTGCAATGAGAGAAACACCAAAGAAAACTACTACTCAAAAAACTTTATCCTTGAGCACGGAAGCTTAAATTTCATCTAATTCCGCCCCCAACCACTTAAAATGATAAAAGGCATTCTTATTCTTGTCTTGCCAGCCCAGTTTTTAGGGCATGACTCAGTGTGCCAAGGCTGGTGCTGGAGTGCCTGGTCTAGTTACGCATCCTCCCTTCTGCCCCCTGGCAGCCAGCCCCTCCAACACTGATGACCAGTACCGCCTCCCCTCTTGCGTGCAGCGGAGAGAAGCCAGGCCCACCTGCTGCGTGGACCACCAGCCCCAGAGTGGTGGTGATCTTGGAATTGCTGGGCCTCGCTGCTTCAGAATCTAAAGTGAAAATGAGAGGGACAGGTATTAAGCTATGTGAGATAGAAACTGTTACAACATTGGCCTGGAGGTGAAAAATTATTTGAAAGCTCTTAAAGTACTACATTACTTTCCCACACAAGCGCCTCTCTCCGTTTCAAACACCTGGAAGACACCCCTGTTCTGAAGGAAGTCGAAGGGAACGATTCACCTGAGGCAGTCTCCCTTTAACAGACACATTCTGAAGGAAGGGTAGCTCAACTTCCTCACTCCTTAACCCTCTACCACTCCACGTCACTTCTTTCCAGGCCAATCTAACGATCACTGTCCACCTCTTCCCCTTCCTCAGTCAGCCTCTTGATCTTCACTGGAACACCAGACGTCTGTCCCATTTGCCCTTGCCCATTTATCACTACCAGCCATCCCAACCTAGAAGATAGCATCAGGACCGAAGGAAGCATGCTAACAACCTCCGCTATGCAGATGACACAACCCCGCTTTCTAAAATACAACCTTCAGTGTATGCCACCTGAATTTAAAGTCCATCTTGAGAAGAGAGCTGACAAATCCAACACGAATGAGAGACAACCAGAAGAACTGTGAGATGACACGAGGGAAGGACAAGGTATTCAAAAAGATCGGAAAGAAAGAAAAGATCAGAGTGGACGTAGAAGAATGGATGCCTTTGAATTACCGTATATACTTGACTATAGCCGACCCGAATATCAGTCGAGCCCTAATTTTACCACAAAAGCTGCATTAAAAATGTGCTGGAAAATTCAGCTTATACTCAAGTATATGCAGTATGGTGTTAACAATGCGTATGAAAATACTGTTGACTGCCAAAGAACAAACATATATCTTGGATGAGCTACAGCCAGAATGCTCTTTAGAAGTTTGGGTGGCAAGACTTCGTCTCCTGTACTTTTGACATGTTATCTAGAGAGACTGGTCCCTGGAAAATGACATCAGGTGTGATAGAGTAGAGAATCAGCAAAAAAGAGGAAGCCCCTCAACCAGATGTGTGGCATCGTGGCTGCAACAATGGGCTCAGGCAGACGATGAGGAGGAAGCTACAGGACCAGGCAGTGTTTCGTTCTATTGTACCTCGGGTCGCTAGGAGTCGGGACTGACTCACTGCCACCTTGCCTCAACAACAATACACTAACCTAAATTTCTATCAAGTCGACAACAAATCCCCAGTCTTACCTCACCCCTTTTTGTAACTCCCCTGTTCATTTCCCCGTGATCCTGGGAACCCCTAGCTACTGGGGGGTCCGATCTAAGGGACTGTTCTCCTGGCTCCGTACTCAGTGCTTGGCAATAAACGACTTTCTCTTTCTGAATGGGTAAACAACCAACTCAAATCTAAAGTAGCAGCAGCCAACCAGTGGGCTTTTCCTTTACTCTCATGCCGATTTAATTCCTCTTACATAGCCTGGTCACAGTCCCTTTCTGAACGGGCTCCTCCTCCTGGTGCATCAAGTGAACTACTCAGAAAACCCGCTGCTTTTCCAGTTTCGTCCCAACTGCTCTCCTAAGCAAGGAGCCCTGGTGACAGTCTGTAAGTGTTGGGCTGCGAACAGCAGAGCCAGTGGTTCAAATGCACCAGCCATAAGGCTGGCTGCTCCTGTACAGATTTTTGTTCTTGGAAACTCCATGGAGCAAATGATACTTGTCCTGTAGGCTATGAGTAGGAACCAACACAATGGCAGTGTGTTTTTGTGCCACTTGGTAGGTTGTTAAGTCTTTTGCCAACTGGTTCCTTCTGCTCACTAGCCAGTCCTTTAAGCTAGTTTCTTTAACATATTCTAACATCCTCATTTCCCCTTCCTCTAAAATCTCCACCTTTAATTCGTCACTATTCCTTAACCTATCAGCTTGTCAATCCAAGATCTACACACTGTTCAAAGTCTAGTTCTATGTCCATCTCCCTTATGTTGTTGCTCGGTGCTGCGAGCCAGTTCTGACTAACAGTGACCCCATGTATACCAGAGTGAGACACTGCCCAATCCTGTGCCAATCTCACAATGGTTATGTTCAAGCCCAACATTGTAGCCACTGTGCCAATCCATCTTGTTGAGGGCCCATCTACTTTACCAAGTGGGATAGGTCCGTTTCCCTTACCAACCAAACTCAGAGCTGGGGAGCAACCTTCCAGGACAGAGCAGAACTGCGCGCTGTAATTATGATGGAAACGGACTACACCTTTCTCCCACAGAGTGGCTAGTGGGTTTGGACCACTACTTGTCAGGTGGCAGCTGAGTGCTTTCACTACTGTACTGTCAGGGCTCCACCTCTCTCGGTCTGGAAACCTAGAGCTCTGTACACCGTCTCTATCACTCTCACAGGACAGAGTAGACAGAAGTGCCTCATCAGGTCTTCAACGCAGTCAATCTCTAAGGAAGACTATGCCATCTCTCTCCCACAAAGTGGCTAGTGGGCTCGAACTGGCCGCCACCCACTTTAATCCCTGTGCCACAGGGCTCCATGTGCTACTTCCAAGTTTCTTCTACATCATCACCTTCCAAACTCACTGCCATGGAGTCAATGCTGGATCGTCCGACCCTGCAGGACAGAGCACACTGCCCCGTGGGCCTTCCAGGATGTAACTCTGTACAGAAGCAGAAAGCCTCTTCTTTTGCCGACAAACAGCTGATGGATTCGAACTGTTAGCCCTGTGGTTAGCAGCCCGACACAAAGACTCTCTTCACTTAAATGTCTTGTCTCCAGATTGACAATGAAGTATACAGAATTAACCCTTTAACTGCGGTGTAACATATAGACCAAGAACAGCGGCCATTGCAACCACTCTACACGTACAGTTCACCGGGCTGTACAGCCACTTCCCACCCCACCCCCTCCGCCATCAACTTGGTCAAAATTTCTGTATCCTTCAAGCCACAGCTTCCCATGTCCCGTTCCCACCCACTCCTGAAACCACTAATAAACTCTGGTCGCTGGTCAACCATCTACTTGCCTCTTCTGGATATTTCACTTAAGTCCGACGATCCACCCCTGCTACGGAGTCACGGCAACCCTACATGGCCAAGCAGAGCTGCCCCGTGGGGGTCCCGTTACAGAAGCAGGAAGCGTCCTCTCGCCACTGGCGTGGTGAAGTGTGTAGCTGTTGACTGCAACAGCTTCAAAAGAGAATGTGGTGGTTTGCTTCTGGGAAGCGTGTTCGGTGCCATCGAAGCGACCCTAGACCACAGAACGAAACACTGCCCCGTCCTGTGCTGTGCTCACAATTACTCCTATGCTTGAGCACACCAGCGTAGCCACTGTCAGCCTGTCGAGTTAAAGACCCCCCACTCTCTCCTGAAATCCCCCGGGACAGCCACACTCTCATGAGGGTCACTGTGAGTTGGGATAGCTTCAATAGCTTTGGGATTTGTCTATTTTTCAATGGAAACACTCCGATTTGTTTATATAGTCATCTGCTGATGGGCACACTTTGGCTTCGGTCAAGTCAATATTTTTTAGCACGTTGTACAAATGCGCACACAGCACCGTGTACTCAAGAACTGCATAATAATGCCTGCTGGAGTGAGACGACACGTGTCTGCGTCACACGAAGACGGCACTGCTGTCATAAGAAACACCTCAGTAAATACTATCAGAAAGACATGAAGTGAACAGACGTGGACATCAAGTTATGGGAAGCGAGAGGCAAGCACTGAGGCCCAGCACGCACGATGACGAGGTTACGTGGTCGCACCCTGCGGCCCAGGATACTTACGATATTTCCAGCCCTTTCTTATCTGCAATATTCTCTGCCAATATACTTGAAAAGAGGTATCACTGTACTCAAAAAGTCTTCCAAATGTATTTCTAGCATGAGGGCATCGGGGCTGAACCGAGAATCGGATCTTTTCTCCCCTGAACATAAACCACACTAAAGATGTTGACACAGCCAAGATTCAACTGACTGATCTCCAGACAAGCTCCTATGATGGAGCATTCTAGGTGCTCTTTAAAAGCAGCTTATCTTTGCAGGGAAAGCAAGCTACGGATGTGTGTAATCCACCTGGGAGTGAGGAGTCACGACACTAGGAACCATCAGAACAGACACTCAAAGCCACTGGACACCTTGCTGCCACGCTGTCTGGTTAAAGCTGCCCCCAGTTTCACGTTCCTATTCAAGCGAAGCCAATTGTGACTTGTCACCCTGATGTATTAAAAGGTAAAATTTAACTTACTTATGATTTAAATCTATTTTATTATTTAACATGTTGATTGAAAAAGCCATACATCAGTCTCACATATTTATTTTAATGTTTTGATAACTATATGTCAAAACCCCGTCCCTCTGTGATCCATGTCTTATCCTTTAGGAATTTAAAAGCACCACCTGCCAAAGCAATATAGGCTCTGACTGCCTGAGGGCTCAGGGTACAAAGGCAGGTAAAGACCCTCGGCCCCTAGACTCTCAACCAGTTTGCTAGCTTGACAGCAAACCAGGGTAATGATGAACACTTCCTTGTGCCACAGGCTTACCACTGCCTAGAGCCTCTAACTGAATACAATGCTCAAGTGTGAGTATCGCTTAAGGCCATGGACAGAGATGATCCCATCGGCTCATTGGAGGCTCCCGAAGCTGCAAATTGCTTACCCGGCCCAGACCACCTGGAAGTCACTCACCTTCAGTGGCATGCACGTGGGAGCTGCCAATCTGGTCCACCAGCAGCATGAAAACGAAGCCCAGCACAAGGGACACGCCGATGTAGGCGTGCAGCTGCGCGTGCTGGTGGCCCGGCTCGTGTTCGTGGGCGGCTGGGGCCGGGGCTGCTTTGTCTGATGCGATCACGTTCTGGGCCTCGCTCGCTTGATGGTGTTTTCCTAAGGCAGAACAAACCAAAAACGAGAACACATCTTCCCCTGAGAATGTTTTCACACGGGACCTCCCGTCCTTTGGGGGTTCAATGTCTAGCTGAGCACTAGGTCGGGATATCATCCATTCCTGGGCTGTGATCCAGTGCATCACCAACATCTGGAATTTAAACTTCATGAAGAAAAAGGCCCCCTGTGTCTTCTGGTTTGGGCGTACACACCTTCTAACTGCGTTCTGTTCTGTAAACCTGCGATTATTGGTCTCTCTCCATCTGGAGGAAAGAAGAGCGAAGAAAACGAAAGGCACAGGCAACAGTCAGCCCAGTGGACGAGTGGACTGATGGGGCTCGCACACACCATTCTCCAAAACCCTGAGAGTAGCTGCCGTCTGTACGAAGAGGATCACATTAGAAGATTCTGAACAAAGCAGGAGAAAAATGTAGAACAGAACTCTGCAAAGCATGAAAGAGACGAGGCTTGTCAGCGGGATAGACTGGTGGGAGCACCAAGACCGTGGCCCTGAGTCACTCACCCAGGTGTTAGAATAATCAACCATTCAAGATCAAAGGGCAGAGAGGCCGGAAGGAGCAATGGACACAGGGAATAGGGAGGAAGTGGATGGGCAGAGAAGATGGAGGGGAATGCAATGGACGAGTTAAAAAACAAAATGTGTACAAATATAAAACTAATCATCCGCTCTGTATGCCTTCACCTAATTCTCATGAAAATGTTAAAAACCCAAAACCTTATTTTCTAACTCCTGAACGTTTCTTTAAGCTACATTTTTTTCTAACGGTGATTTTTATTTACTCATTTGTTTTATTTTATTTAAATATATAAATCTCTTGAAATTTTTCTTTATTTTTTTATTACTGTGGTGAATTCACATGACATTAATCATAGACTCTAGAAGCCTATGAGCAACTCCTTGAAACTAGAAGACAAGTTAGTTTAACATAAAATAAAGAAAGAGGATGAGAAGTGGGAGGAAGAGGAGGTAAGGCAGGAGAGAGAAAAGACAAAGACGGAGAAGAGGGACTGAAGTTATGTGACTACAGTTAAGAGTATTAAGAGGGCTGGAAAATCTGACGCCAACTTAGGTTGAAAGCTACTACCATGGTTGAATTACCTAAAAAATGGAGTGGAATATTAATATTTGATCTTGTAGAGGGAATAATGGGACGTATGGTTTGGGCCAGGATGGAATAAGTCCTATTCAACCTCAAACACCCACTGATTACAACTAAAAACTGCCAGACAAAACACAGCAAACCAACCAAGGATCTGAAAGTGGAACGGTGGCTAATGGAGGACAGACAGTCAACACTCCAGGGGACCTTGTCCTTCCTGCCAGTGTGAGGAGAGGGCTGCCGAGGAATACCCGTATATGAAGCGAAGGCTGCCTTTTGTCTCCCCCCCTCTGCCCTTTATCCTCCACCAGTCTTGCCTTCAAAGCAGCCCAGTCACAGGACTGCATAGCAGCAACACAGACAGCTCACACCCAAGAAACCCTCACCACTCTAGAAAAGTGGGCACAAGTGGCCTAAAGATGCGTTGGGGTCTGGGGAATAGATGCTGTCCTTTTTCCTGCCACCTGGGCCTGAGACCATCCAGGTCTGAGCAATGGCAATTAGAAAGAACAGACAGGGAGCTCAAACTCCTAGAGAAACCCCATCTGTCTGTACGAAGGATACAAGGGAATGGGCCCTGAGGAGCCTGAGAGTCTGAGCAGAAGACTGGAGAGTATAGGAAACAGAAAAGTTATTCCCCAGGTTGTGCCCCCATAATGTATGCCAAGCCTAAGGGGCAGTCTGCAGGCACGTGGTCAATGACTATAAACTTGGAGGTCAATTGCTTAAAACAGTGGTTTTCAACCTTCCTAATGCCTCGACCTTTTAATACAGTTCCTTATGTTGTGGTGACTCCCCAACCATAAAATTATTTTCATTGCTATTTCATCACTGTCATTTTGCTACTGTGATGAACTGGGCGACCCTGTGAAAAGGTCCTTCAACCCCCAAAGGAGTCGCTACCCACAGGTTGAGAACCACTGGCTTAAAGGTTATCTGCCTAAAGGTTGTCAGCCTTCTAAGGCAATCAGACTCTATTGTCTATCTCACCCTAAGCAGGGCCCACTCCCTTCTGGAGAGCCCAAAGACACTGAAGGTCAAACCAGCTCAGGGATGACCAAGGTTAGGTTGCCAAGTTGACTCTAGAGCCCGCCCATCTTGTACGTGTACATCTTCCTGTCAAACGTTTGCCCATTGTACAACCCCTTCCTGGTACACATGTGGTTACCTGTAATGAGGGGCACCGGCCCGCCCATGGACTGTATAGGAGCCTTGGTTGGAAACATATTCTCTCTGGGTGTACCTGGCTACTGAAGCCATGATGGTTCCGGAAGTGAGCATTCGCATGCTTTATCTTGTCTGATGCCTCTTTCATTTTACCCCTCAATTACACAACCGCCCCTGGGACCCATTCGACTGTTGTCAGGGTTAGTCAGCTCCTAACACACAACATCACGGGTGCGGTAGGGGTAATTGTACAGTGACAATAAGTAAAGATTATAGTAAATTCAGAGAGCATGAGAGATAGAAGAGAGATTGAAATAATGGAGTCAGACACATTTCATGGTAGCAATGCTCACCGCAGCCTCACGTGGTGGTCCACGTGGAGAGAGAGAGAGATTTATTGCTAACCAAGGCTTTTATATTTTCTGGGGACATGCAAGCCCCCTAATTACAGGTGAAGACATACGTCACAGGAAAGGCTTGTGTTATAGGAAACATAGTAATGGGAGAGGGGTGACCCAGAGGTATACAGGCAATAGGAAGAGGAAGGATTGGGGGTATACATGTGGCAAGATGGAAGATGGACGGATCCTAGATTCAGGATGGCAGCCTAACTTTGGATGTCACTGAGCAGGTTTACCCTGTTCCCTGGTTCACTATAGAGACTATTATTAGTAGGGTGTAAACTCCACCTACAAGAACCAAACCATGACTACAAGCCAATTGTCCTTAACAGCGGGGGGGGGGGGGGGGGCTATCAGTGGTGGGACCAGACAGTAGTCTGGCAACTGACTGTCTTCAGGGAGGATGTCTCTAAGCATCTGATCTCCCACCATACACTGGCAAAAAGCCTCTAATGTTTGGCATGTCTTTGGGGGAGACAAAGCTGGGGAAAAGTCTCGTTATAATCCCAGATTGTGGGGGCTGGTACCCCACAGGAGAGGGTGGAGCTGGCTGGGCAAAGGGCTTCTTTAATCTTGTGTCTAAATTGACCATCTTGGGCACAGTATATGCCCAAAGTAGTGTCACAAAGGCTATGAAGACGGAACTAAAGTTTGAAATCATCACCCCCAAAAGCTAAAACAAATCTTGTAATCTGAACTTAACCAGGTTAACCACTTAGCAAAATAAAAAAAGAGATATATTCTGCTGAAGATGTTAACAGGACCTTCATATTTGTGGCATACAAAGGAACAAAAAAGTTGAACCAATCACCAATGGAAGATAACCCAACCTCAATATAACTCAGAAACTGGAGTACTTGAATCTTTTAAAGCAGCAAAAATAAGCACATTTCAAATGAATTAACAGATGTCTTCAACAGAGAAACATGAGGGGTTTTTCCCTGTAAAACATTCTAAGGACTCTACCCCCACAAGCCCCCATAAAAACAAAATCCAAAAGCTCCCAGAATGAAGAAGTTGTAGAATGTGAGGCCAATATTTAAAATCAATTATATTTTTATCTACTGGCCAAAAAACCAGAAATAGAATCTTTGAGGCTCAGGACCACAGTCTCAGGAGTTCGGCAAGAAGAGGCTGGGGTTTGAAAAGCTCAGGAGCAGCAACCTAAGGTGTGGCTATTCATCCCTCCCCCTTGCTGGAGGAAAGGAGCGTGATGATGATCGAAGGCCCCTGGAGACAGTGAGTCCAGGGGACTAATGGACCACACAAATCTCAGCTTCTACCAGTCTGAGAGCAGAAGAATGGACGGCTACCACCAACAACTGTTTGTTCTGAACAGGATCCCATTAGAAGACCCTGGATAAAATGGGAGGAAAATCTGGAACAAAACTCAAAATTTTAAAAACCCCAGCAAACCAGGCTTCGAGTCAGATAGAGATTGGTAGAACTCTTAAGACTATGGTGCTCAGTCACCCTTCAGGTCTGGAAATGAACTCACCCTCAGGGCTATAATTTTCAGCCAGACAAAAGACCGGTCTCAAAGGGGAACACTACCACGAAGCGAGGTAGGCGCATGTCAGAAGAATCGACTAGGCTTTGTTAGAGATTCACTAGTTGTGGAAACCGATGGAGTGGTTCTACTCCAGCCCAGAGGGCCAGTGAGGCGGTATCAACTCTTTAGTGGTGGGGTTTGCCTCACAATCTGCACCAGTTAGCTATTAAGTTTATCAGAAAAGGTCCTTGAACCTAAATTTGCTGATCAATATACTTTTTCAATCACACTGAAAATGCATGTAGGATTTGGAAAATTTTGTGAATGGGCAGGCATTTAAAAAGGAACTTTCTAGGTGCTGTAAACAGTGAAGCACTCAGCTACTAAGTGGAAGGTTGGTGGTTTGAAGGCACCCAGAGGAACTTGGTGATCTGCTTCTGAAAACTCACAGCCATGGTGGAGGGACGGGGAATAAGAGTGGCTCCAATGTGAAAGACTGGCATTGATGCTCTATTACATAGCCCAAAAGGAACCTGGTGGCACTACGGGAAGTGTCTGGCTGCTAACTGCAAGGTTGGCAGTTCAAAACCACCAGCCCTTCCTTGGGAGAAAGTTCAGGCTGTCTGCTCCCATAAAGATTTAGGGCCTCAGATACCCATATAGGGTGGATATGAATCAAAATCCATTAGATGGCAGGGAGTGTGGGTTTTGGTATTCTTGAACTGGGGTAGCTGCAAACTGCCCAAACGTCCAAAATTTTCTCGAAGAGCTCTTCCCAAGGTAGAATTGTACATGATCTGTGTTCAGGGGGTAAAATACCACAAACTTCCCCTTCCCACCTTTCATGTCAATAACACGCGTCACATCAGGCCCTTCTCTCTCACCCTCAAGAACATCTTCATAGAGTGCGTGCACGCCTTCCGGCACAATGACGGCCAGAGCAGTTCCACAGAGAAGGCCGGCACCCAGAACAGTCACCAGCTTCAGCCGCTCCTGGAAAGAAAGCACCAGACATGGATGAAAGAGTTGGTCGGGAGGGTCCTATCTGCAATCACAGCTGTGAACTGCTTGCTTGTGAGATCAAATCCCCCAATGGCCACAAACCGTGAACAACGGTTTCGCTTCATGAATCATCAATACCAATTAAAATAAGGAGCTGCCACTTTTTAATTTGCCCGATTGGTAATGTTACCCTGGTGTAAAAGGAGGTCTGGTAGCATAGCGGGTTATACACAGGCAAGATCATGGCTGTTGGTTAGATGGGGTAAAGTTTCACGACAGAATTCTTATGGAACAGCCCTTGCTACTGTCCAAGAATGAGAGGAAAAAAGTTCTTCTGTACAATTTTCCTGGCCTTTTGAACCCTGGTGGCATAGTGGTTATGCGTTGGGCTGCGATCTGCAAAGTCAGCAGTTCAAAACCAACAGGCAGATCCTCAGCAGCAAGATGCGGTTTTCTGCTCCTTTAAAGAGCTACACCTCAGAAACTCACAGCGCAGTTCTACCCTCCCCTTTAATGTCACCATGCTTCAAACCTGACTCGATGGCAGTGAATTTTTTGGTTTTATTTACCAATGTGATTTTCAAAAAACATCTTAAGAAATCCCCTACCCACACCCCATGATCATCCTGTGTCCTTTCAGAAAAATCTACAACCTTCTGAGCTGACCCCGTGCTGCCTTGGATGTAACTGGCCCAGCAGATGTGCTGAGAAGCCACGGGTTTGCTGGGATTTGTTTGAAGGCACCCAATGAGATAAAGACAAGAGGACTTGTCTGCAGCCATCCACTGATGGCAGAAGCATGTCGAGCACATTTTGTTCGGAATAAACCCATAGATGTATGAACTGGAGCCATGGTAGCAAGACTTTTTGACTGCCTGGGATCTTGGCAGTATTAGAGTGATCTTAAAAACCACAAACTAAACCAGATGCTGGTGATTTCCAAAGTGCCAGTATAGTACTGTGCCCCGTAGGTTTGTTTAGTTTTTCAAACAAAAATGTTTTATTGGGACACAATCCAAATAGCATACAATTCACACATTAAACTCTTTAAGTGACTGGACATTATTTCTAAAAACGATGAGGGTCGGTGACAGGGCAAAACTTTCAACAGCACTTATTCACAAAGGCAGAACCATGTCTATCACATCAATACAGGCTTGAACCAGGAAAGGAGCAAGATGAAAAATGCGGAAAGAGGAAAAGGTCCTTAAGTATCACATATACAATACAAGAGATATTGGGGTGAGAGGGTCCCCAACACATTCAAACGGGTTCTCAGGAGCGATTTCGCGATTGTGGAAAATACTAAAGACAGACAGACAGCAGGGCACAGGGGTTCTATGTCCCATGCCAGGACAAAGAGAATGTATTTTCCAATGGATATATAGAATGGGGTTTACAGATCTTTCATAAAGCATGCAATTCAGGACACAAAAAAACCTCTTTGCCCCAAAAGTTCAGTTCTACAAAAGCAGAAGTTTTTGTGTGCAATTCACAGTTGAAGCCTCAGTTTAGAGAACAGAACTTGACATGTAACAGACTCTCCCTGATTATTGGTTGCAAGAACGCAAGCCCTGAGAGCTTGTACCCACCACCTCACTGGTTCAATACAAACGAATGCCCAGATGCGGTGGCAGCGTCTCTCCATGTGTACAGGGGAACTGAGCCTAATATCCTCCTAAGCGACCCCCCTGTCACTGGGTCGATTCTGACTCAGAGCAGCCCTCCAAGACAAGGGGCAATTGCCCTCTGGGTTTCCGAGACTGCAAGTCTTTACAGGAGAGCCTCATTTTTTTTCCTGTGGTGTGGCTGGTAGTTTTGAACTGCTGCCCTTGCAGTCAGCAGCCCAACTTGTAACCCACCGTATCTCCAGGACTTCTCATTCTCCTTATAGGTATAACCACGGTAAGAATTTTCCATGATGCAATGGATTCTGAATTTGTCATTTGGCTCACCAAAAGCCAAAACCCATTGTCATCAGGTCAACTGTGACTCACAATGACCTTGTAGGACAACCTATTCAGTCCCAAGGTTGTACACAGAAGTAGACTGCCATCTACAAACCCCTCCCCTCAGAGTGGCTGCTAGATTTGAACTGCCAGTTTTCGGTTAGCAGCCAGTTCCCAACCACTGCATCGCCATGTGTCCATGGCGTTGGCGCAAGGTGAGGCAAATTCACTAAATAGACAATGACAGTAGGACTCTATCAAGTAAATGGAGGCAGTACTGTCATTTACCTACTTCATGCAAATATCTGACATCTGTTTTTTCCCAAACAGGTTTGGATTCCATTCAGTATTCCAATAGTCAACAAAGAGATAAAAAGACTGCCCTACAAATCTTTTATCAGCTTGATAGAGTTCTACTAGCTCTTTCATAGTAACTAATATTATGAAGGCAACACTGCTGATAAATCCACTCACTCCTCACTTCTCATTTTGGTTAGGTTCCAGAAACCAGTTGGCCTTAAGTGAAAATGGAGGATGACCACACCCTATCACAATATGGAAGACGACTAATCTTCTTATACAACTACCAAGTGACATCATTACATAACAGCTGAGCACGGAGCATCAGGGCACACCAAGTTGACGGATAAGCTTAACCATCACAGCCAGCGTTACTGTTGCTTCACACCTTGACATTCGTTACTACCCAGGTGTCTATCATGAAAGCACAAAACAACCAACAGGCTGAGAGAGTTGACAAGAGTTAAATGTAAACATCACTACCAAGGGAATAGTTTCCGTTTGTATTTTAAACCTCTCTTAACTACTTGAATCATTTTAGACTCAATCTACTTTCTCTCAAGCACTAGAGATGCAGCCCCATGTCATGTGTTGGGCTGTCCTCATTCAGCCAACTTCATAACCAGGGATTTGATCGCAGAGCTGTGTGTCTATCAGAACTAACAAAATGTTGACATGTCCTCTGTTTCGCTTATGGGAAATCACAAAAAACGTGTATTTAAATGAAGAATTACAAATTGGAAGTGTAGCTCAAGGAGGAACTAGAGCTCCCAAAGCAATAGTTTCTGTCAGAGAGATGAGAGGTCGACTTGAGAGGCATGAACTGTGCAGCGCCGCTGGCTTTCTCGCTGACAATGTCACAGCTTAGTCCGCTGAGCCAAACGACTGACGGGGCTTCAATTCAAACAGCAGCACGTCCTCAATGTTATTAACGGTCAGAGTACAGCTTGGAGTCTGTTGCATTTTCTTGGCAAGGTAGTTAAATAGAATAAATACTTCTTGGTTTTTTACTCCCTCTCCCCCTGTCTTGCTCTGTCAGTACATTATTTAGTTCAACTGAACTTAGAGCAACAATTTTTAAAGCTTTTCATATGGAAAACCACTTATCTCAATCTGCCATGTACCATGCTCATTTTAGCAGAAGCAGCATTAATTAGTTTCCTAAAAAATTTTTTTTAATGTTACCTATCTTTTTATAAGATTGACCCCTAAAAAAATGTTAATCCCTTCAATTGATCCCTTTTGATGCATGAAGAGATATGAAGCAACTTGTTCAGGCAATAAAGACTTTCTCCAGTCTTACAAATGCACTTGCCTCAAGAAGGAGAGAGTTCCCAATGTCAAGTTAACAACTGGTACGTGCTGCTAATGAATCATAATGGGCAATGAAGAAAACTCACATCTGAACTTTGTTCAAGGCTTTGCAACCAAGATTTGACACCAGAAGCTTTCTGGCGCTAAGGAGCAGCAGGGCGAGCCTGGACCAGTTCTCTAACCATGCTGCTCCTCAGTGCCAGGCTCCATCTGATCAGATAAAAAGCCAGTCACTTCCAATTCATGGCAGACCCATTTGTGTCAGGGAGGAGGTGCACTCCACTGGGAACAGCATTCCAGATGGCCAGCTTTTCTCCCAAGGCACCCCTGGGTGAGCTCCAGCCTCCAGCTTTTGGTCCGCAACAGCCACCACCCGATGCACTTGCACCGCCCGTGGACTTGTGTGTCCTCACAGATCAGTATGGTATCAGCACACTAACACAGCGCCAGCAGAGAACAAAGGCTATCACTGTCTCTCCCATCAGCAGCTCCATGCAAGCCCAGCTTTGAAGGTGTTCCATCGAAAGCAGAGCCAAACCCAGACACTTGGCTAGAACTTCAAGTGAACAGTGACACTGTATTTGCCATTTTGCCGCTGGCATAGACACTTCCCCTGTCCTAATTCAGCTGGCAGGAAAAGTAACAACTCCCAGGAGGTGACAGCAGGTGCACGGTAGTCATGCCCCTTCCTCTAATCTTGGGAGACAAGGCTGATTTGTTTCCCTTTTGTATGGACGGCTTTTCCAGACAGTAAAGAAATGGAGGTCTGGGATCATATTGTTTAATATGACTATCAAAAACCAAACAGAGGAGCTGATATCAAGGGCTAAAGTAGAAAACAAATGTTTTGAGAATGATGAGGACAACAGGTGTACAAACGTGCTTGACACCATGGATGTATGTATGAATTGTGATGAGTTGTATGAACCCCCAATAAAATGATTAAAGAAAAAAAACCAAAAGAACAGAAAGTAGTAAAAAAAGAGAGCAAATTTAAAATGGTTCAAAAAGGAGAAAATCATAGAATGAAATTTTAATCTTGCTACACTTGCATTAATCGACTTTCCAATGTACTGGCTCTGGTAGGGCTATTTCCATCATGATCAGCGATCACAGGGGGTTCACTGGAGGCTTAACCCACACGGGCTCCCTGCAAATGGTTTGGGGCTTCCTCTGTCATCCATAGCTTTCTTTCTGCAAACTGGGTGCTCAGAATTTAAACTTCAATGCATTCTCTCTTAAAAAAATAAATAAATAAACCCAAACTAAAATAACTACCCCACACTCTGATTCAAAAAAGGCAAACTCCCCCAAAGTCACAGAGGAACCTGAAGGGCATATTACTGCGAAGACTCATGGAGGTGGTGCTCTGGGATCCACCGACAGCACATGAATGAGCTAGAGGTGAAAGAAGCCAGCCCCCCAAATCCAAAACTATATACTTATGATTCCAACTACATGACGTTCTGGAAAAAGCAAAGTTAAAGAGATCTTAACGAAGATATTAAAAAGATCAGTGGATGCCAGGAGTCTGGGGTGGGGGTGGGTGAAGCACAGGTAGAGCACAAAGCATGATGACATTATTATGTGTGTGCTGAAACTCACTGACAGTACAACGAAGAGTCACCTACACCACGGTTAATGAGAATGACATATTCATATTGGTCTACCACTTGTAACAAATGTACCACACAATGAGAACTGTTCATATGAGAAGCTGTGGGGTGGGAATAAATGGGAATTCTATTTTGTACACAATTTTCCTGTCAATCTAAAACAGTCTATTTCAAGGGCAGATATTGTATGAGGCCACTATTGTAAAAAGCCAAGAATACGTTTGCACCCAGAAAGGAACATTCTTTGAAGGTTACCAGAGATGGCAGGGAGAGAGAAAGAAATTACCAGCTAGAGAGAATCATAAGCAAAAAACCCTCACTGTGATCGAGTTGATTTCAACTCATATTGACATGTTACTTCTGGTGACACAGAGAGGCAGTCTATAATATGGGGGACCCAGCACAATGTGGCCCAGGGAAAGGAAGACATGGAGGCAGGCAGGAACAATGGCCAACTGTGGAGAGTACCGGGACATACGAGGCCCTGGGAAGAAACGGTACTTGGTGAGCGATACACCGGACTGGTGCATCCGCTGGGATACACTGGGAGAACACCAGTGGCATACACAGGGATGGCTGTGGATACTGTTATATATGCATTTGCATGTGCCACCTGATACACAAGGGTGCCTTCAAAACGCTCATGGACAAATCGAATTGAAACATAATGGAAATCTCCCACTTTTTGAAGTCCATCTTGTATATGCACATCTATTCTAAGAAGTGCTTATAGAAGCTTCTCAGCTAATCAAATACCCACTGTCTCAGGGAACATAATCTCCAGGTCAACTGGCCTCACACAGTTCCCATAGAGCCCAGTAGCATCTGGGGCCCTAAAAGCTTGGGAGTGGCCACCTCGGATACAATGATTGGTCTGTTTCCATCTGGAGCAAAGGGGAATGTCGGAAAAAGGGATCAAAGAAGAAATCCGTACAAAGGGCTTATAGCCCCATGAACCACCGCCTTCACCAGCCTGAGACCAGAACCATGGGCTCTAACCAGGACACACTGGAAGGTCCCAAAGAGAATTGGGGTGGGTGAGTGGGGGTGGGGCAAGGGGTGAATGTAGAACAAGATGCAAATTCACAAAAAAGACCAACCTCACTGGTCTAACAGAGCCTGGCGAAGCCCCTGAGACAGAGGACCTTAAACGCCTTTCTCACGCAGAACTGAAGCCACTCCCAGAGGCCACTGCTCAGCCAAATGGACAATCCAGGACCCCTGAACTTGAGACTGTCTTAGACCAGGGGACCCTGCAAGCTGGTGTGAGGCTGTGGCAGAGAAATGGTGGCTGCGGGACCAGGAGGCTGGCAGAAGATGGTGCAGCGTCTCCCAGCCTGTGCACAAGACGGTCCCAGTGGGTGTGCAGAAACACAGGGCAGCAAGAGAGCCGATCACCTTGGGCTGGCCGACTGGAGAGTGGGGTGCATGCCTTGAGTACTGACCGGGGAGGCTAAGGAGTTTGGTAACACTTGCCCAAACAGGCGCAAAGGTGGACCAAGTCAAGAGGCCCAAGAGGCTGAGGGTCAGGGAGAGGTCGACTTGTGGACACAGCTGAGAAGCTGTCGGGACCAAAGAACTGCATCCTGACCTGTAACTTGGTACTACTTCCCTAAGAAAACCCCTTCACTGAGAATCCGGTCTGCCAGGTCTGACTATTCTAACACGTTATCAGACCTAGCAGAGGAGAAGGGGGACAGCTACTGTCAAGAATGGTTAATATTAAAAAAGGTCGGAGAAGGCAGGTGACTGACATCCGCCTTACAGGAATCAACCTTGGACCGCAGGGCTTGACTCGCCTTCCCCCTTGGGAAGTTCGGAGTCAAATGGCCTCCCTTCCCCCTAGAGCCATTTTCACAGATGAGAGGGCTTTGAAAAGTTTGTGAAAAGATGGCAACAAAAGAGAGTGGATGTAGCTAAGTCAATTATGGTGGATACAGTTAGATTAAAACGTAATACTTTGTCATTTATTCTCCCTTTTGACACATTTTAAAGTGTTTTCAGATTTTAATTTATTTCTTTTCTGTTTTGCCTAGTCATTGTTGTTGTTTTTGTTGTTGTTGTTTGAGTTTTGTACGACTTTCTGTAATATGAAACCCAGAATGGATAGATCTATAGAGACAGTAACTGGACTGATTAACAATTACCATGGGGCATGGCAGGGGAGGATGGAGGGGGGGAATGGGGAGCAAACAAGGAGTATGAGAAGGAAATGTTCCGAAATAGACTTTGGTAATGATTACACAAATCTTAACATGGCTGAGTAATTAAATTGT
Source organism: Tenrec ecaudatus (assembly GCF_050624435.1). Classification (NCBI taxonomy): domain Eukaryota; kingdom Metazoa; phylum Chordata; class Mammalia; order Afrosoricida; family Tenrecidae; genus Tenrec; species Tenrec ecaudatus. The sequence goes on from NC_134543.1 coordinate 35,033,645, forward strand.
ATGACACATGAAGTATATGTCAACAAAGCTGTTAATGTATATTTTTAAGATAGTGGGATTTTCTCATGACCTTTTGAAGCCCCTAGTACATGACCCAGCCTTGGTGGTGTCGTGGTTATTTCCTGGGCTGCCAGCCACAAGGTCGCCAGTTTGAACTCAGCAGCCCCTCCACAGGCTAAAGACAGGACTTTATCCTCCTATAAACAATTACGGCCTCGGAAACCTATGGGGGCAGTCCTAGCGTGCCCTACAGGGAAGCACAGACCTGATGGCTAGGAGGTTTTTGGGTTTTGCAAACATGATATTTTCTAAATACCCTACAAAGGGCTTCTATTACTTATACAGCAAGAGACACTAGATAAGCTTTCTCTCCTTTAGACCAAGACAAGAATTCTTCCCTTTCGTGGTTACTGTTCAACACAGACCCTGCACATGCAGTGACGTGGTGGCTGTTATTAACAAGGCATTGTGGTCACCCTTGGGAGCATAAGACCCCCGTGGGACCGCGACAGGTCCCTGGTTACACGGCTCTCAAAAATTGTACTTCGAGGTGACGTCACAATATGCACTGTCTCCCTGCCGCCTCCCTTGCTATTGCACTGTGTGACTTATTCCCTGCACTTGCTGCCCACTGCTCTAGGCTTAGAAATCAGAAACTCTAGCCCAGAAGTTTGAATCTGGCAATTCATAGACATGTTGGGTTTTTTTTGGCCCACATAGTAAATCAGTAGCCACATTTGAAAATTTGGGAGATTTCATATGAAAATTCAGATTTCTGGTTTCTGAGAAATAAGGATTTGGCAGTGTCAGGCTGGTGCCCTCCAATGGCATGTGCCCTTTGGGTAACCACAGCTCTCAGGGAACCCAGGCACTATCACTGAAGGGCAGCTGCCATCCCTCACGACATCCTGACTGTGTTCTTTCCTAGGCTGGATCCTCTTGCCAAGTTTCAAGAGTCACTTGATTTTATGACCCACCATCTAGATCTTTCAGTCCAAGACAAACTAGCAAAGAGAAACCATAGTCTGAACAGAAAAATTTGAACTTTCACAGGGCACTGGAGAGATGAAGAATTGGCTCCTAAGGAAAATGCTTGGAGCAGCCACTACCCCAGGATTGAGAAAGAGAGTTCACAAGGCCCCACCAGGGCAGAGCTCCAAACCCTGGTGGTGGGAAGAGCCAGGGATCGGAGAAAGTTGGAGAACTTTGCGCAGTGCCACGCTGGCAGGGCTTGCTGCAATCTGCCCTGTGCGATGTGCAGGGTATCTGTGCCCAAGGATCAGGGAAAGCTGTTCATGAACAAGTGTCTCGCATAGGGACATGCCTACACCAAGGACGGTGCCAGGAACTACTGCTGGGTGCAGCCTACTGCTATGCCCTGCCAGAGCCGGGGGCAGAGCCTGGACACTGGGACAGCTGTCTGTGCTACCAGGGAGACGAACCAGAGCTTCTGAGCAAGCACACCAGAAGGAAACGATGAAGGAAATTTCACCCTTTTCTCCCCAGTATCCTGACCCTCTTCTGGCAAAGTATAACACTACACCAGTTGGCAAAGGAAAAACATTTAAAGGGCCAAGCCCCGTTTTTGCAGAGTGAATTCAGAGCTGAGAGTTGATCCTTTATGAAGAGCACATTAGTCTATTAGATTACAGAGCAACAACCAGTGGAACCAAATGAGCCAATTGGCAGGACAGTAGAGAAGGAGGGAAATGCTTGAGCTTTAGGATCTAACTTGGCTTATCAAGAGACTTTCCTGAACTTTAGATTAACAAATGTTACGAGTTGGGCTGTGATCCTCATGGTGGGCAGTTGGAAAACACCAGCAGCTCTCTGTAGGAGAAAGCTGGACTTTCTACTCCTGTAAACAGTTACAGTGTCTCAGAAACCTACAGGGAGTCACGATGAGTCAGCATTGACTCAATGGCAGTGAGTCTGGTTTTTAGGGTAGATTAATAACGGCCATGGATAATGGTTATGCATTGGGCTGGTGGTAGTGGTTATGCATTGGGCTGCTAACTGCAAGGTCACCAGTTCAAAACCACCAGCCAGTTCTGGGAGCGCTTTACTCTTGACTTCCATAAAGAGTTACAGTATCAGAAACCCACAGGGGCAGTCTGCCCTGTCTTATTGGATTGCTAGGAGTCAGAATTGATTCGATGGCAGTGACTTTGATTTTGGATAGCCCAGCTCTACACAAGAGAAATGCTGCCAATATCCTCCTCCTTCTCCTCACCATCACCAGTCACTATCAAATCAAGGTCCCTAGGGGTGCAAACTGTTAGGCTGTGAACCTAAAGGTTGTAGGTTCAAATGAGTCAAATGGTCCCGTGGAAGAAAAGGATGATAATCTGCTCCATGAAGGTCACAGTCAAGAAAACCCTATGAAGCAGTTACTCTGTGGCACACGGGTTCTCCAGGAACCAGGATCAACTCAAAGGCAGACAACAACTGGAAGCAGGGCATCAAAGCCGGTCCTGCACCAGAGGAGAGGTGTGCCCACAGGGGTTTCAGCTGTGGATCACCACAACTTTCTTCTGGGGGGACTGGAGCCGCCCAGCTTTCACCAAGCTGCCAGGCTAGTCCCCATTTGGACTCCCCAGGGGCCTCTGCTAGGCACTGATGATGGCAGTTCAGTTATCATCACTTTATGTATAGTAACTCATTAATTCTCACAATCCTATCAAGTGGGTACTTCTATAAATACACCCCGGCTATATAGAAAACAAGAGGCCGAGAAAGAGAGATCCAGGTTTATATTCAGCTAATAAACCTTGATCTGAATCTAGGTAGGCTGATACCCAAATCCAAACTCCCAGGCACTGGGCTAAACTCTTACGCTACAAAACTCTTTTCATTAGTCATTTGTTTTTCTAACATCTGCCTGCCTTCCTGAAATTGCTTGTCAATGACAAGAACGAATGCGGGGCACATACTACAAGGTGCAGAGGCCAAGGTACGGCGTGTCGGTCGATGAAAAATCTACCCCCAGATAAATAGTGTTTACAAGAGATAAAGTAAGGAGCCCTCGTGGTGGTGGTGTGGCGGGGGGGGGGGGGCAGGGTGATGGCAATGAGTGTGGCTTTGCCGTGTTGATGGCATAGTGGGTCAGCCATTGGACTGCTCATCACAGAAATCAGCAGTGCAAACCCACCATCTGCTCCTCAGGTGGAAGAATAGTCTGTCTGCTCCCCTCAAAGACGGACAGTCTCAGAACTCTAAGGAGCACTTAGTTGTGCCATGTCCAGAACTTGGAATGGGTTCAAAGGCAGTGGTGGGCTATTAGGTAAATGGATGTAACTCTCAAGCAATTAGGGACCAGACTTTACTGTCACTAAAATCCATGTCAGGACTTCTTCCCTCGACAAAGATGCCGATCCTCTACCAGCACATCAGGATCAACAGTGAAGCTGTCAAGGGCGAAATTACTCTTGGTATAGTTCAAAATGAGAGGAACTTCAGAGATGAATTCCAAAAGGGTTAAAGGTCATCTTAGACACACTCAATTCTCTCTTAAAGACATCAATGGATTTGAAGGTTGTTTACCTCAGGCGTTTCAAGTTTTCCGACAACAACTAAGAGCAGGGTATGGGAAATACCGCGAACAGTAAGATATTCACAATGGTAAAGAAGCTCCTTGTTTGGATAAGGTGTTAAGTAAGGTGTTCCTAAATTGGGGGGGGGGATAAAGGTACCAACGTTGCCCCCTCTTATTCTCCATCCTTCTTTACACAGTGCTTACCACAAAAGGCAACACCATCTAATAGTCAGCAGCTTTGGTACTGGGGGTACAAATGCTAATACTACCAAGCCTGAATCTGCTCACTTAAAAAGTGAGGTTTAACAGACTGGTGGATCGAATTGTGTTCCCTAAAAAGCTTATTGGAGTCTGTAGCCTTTGTACCAGTGACCTCAAGACCTAGTTTGGAAAGAGGGTGTGTCTAGATGTTAACTGTCAACATGGGGCATACTGGAGCAGGGCGGGTTTGGGTCTAATCTATAAAACAGAAAGACCCAAAAGGGCAGACAGCAGAGGCAGGTGTGGGATTACAGCTCGGTGCTTGATTGTGGAGTTATGTATCTGCAAGCCAACAAGTACCTGGAGCAACCAGGAGCTGGGAGGGAAAAGCAGTGGTTTTCAACCTGTGGATGGTGACCCCTTTGGGGGTCAAACAACCCTTTCACAGGGGTCACCTGATTCATAACAGTAGCAAAATGACAGTGATGAAGTAGCAATGAAAATAATGTTATGGTTGGGGGGTCACCACCATATGAGGAACTGTATGAAAGGGTTGCAGCATCAAGAAGGTTGAGAGCCACTGCCCTAGAGCCTTCAGTGGGAACATGGTCTCATCCCATCCTGAAATCTGAAGTCCATACTAGCACCCAGAACTGCGAGACAATCACTTTCTGGATCAGTATCTATCTTGTAGTCTTGCCCTGAGGATTAATAAGATAACGCTCATCAAGGCCAAGTGCAAACAAAGAGTTCATGATCTACACATGGGTGAGGTGAGCAGGTTTTTAAGAAAGTTAATATTGAATCAGTTGGTGATCCCAATTTAGTTTCATCCACCAGACAATAATCTGGAGTTCAGACCCAAGGAATTACTGATTGTCTGGATAAATGGCAGAAAATGCTGAGTTTAAAAATGACATTCCAAAACAGGCGTACAATCTGTTGCATGTTAACATGAGAGGAACAATGTGAAAGTCCTTAAAACGACAACTTTGTCAAGCCTGTGGTTGGAACAGAAGCCTGCTGAACCAGCGTGTTCTCCAGACACAATAGACCTCTGATTTGATGGTAACTCGAAGCCCCATGGATCCTTGTTATGAGTGAGTCAGTTGTTCTTTGAAAGAGCAAAGAGCGAAGTTTACTTGAGAATGAGTGGAATACAGAAATGGAGGGTGTGCAGTAAGAAAAATACAAGAAGGCAGGAAGGCTGGAGAAAAGTCTTTGTCTTGCTGAGTGAGGGAGTATTCGTGGTGAAACAGGAATACCTGCCCCCAAAGACAGCCTTTATGATCCCCAACAAAGTGGAGGACAGTTTTAAGGATGAGGGAGGCAGGAGACTTTACTTGCTATTAGAAGTCTGTTGCAAAGTAATCTTAAAATGATAAATCACAACAGCATCATAAAAATGACCACCTCATGGGGCATTAATCCACCCAATGGGAGGGTATTGTTTATATCTCCACAGGGAAAGTGGGACCAGACTTCAACCCAGTGTCGCAAGGTGTGAATGCAATATCCCGGCGTGGAGGAGGGAACCAGTGGAGAGGTCTGGGAGGCTGGCCCCAGCACCATAAATTAAGTGGATTCCTGCCCTTCCCCGAAAAGAATGTGTTCCAAAGGACGACATTGACTCTGCAGCTCCGGGAGATGGACATATCTGATCAGAGCACACGGGAGCAGATGAAGGGGCAGGAGGAGAGAGTGGAGCACAGCCTGGCCCACCAGGCCGTGATGATGATGTTCCTGAGTAGAGCAGCCAGTCCACAGAGAGAACAACATGGCTGGCCCTACTATGAGACATGATGCCCCTCAGTGACTAAGGGCGATACAGGGGACAGCACCGGAGACACAGTGTGGGAATTGCACCTGACCTGATCCCACCACACCGAGGCAAATCACTGGGGGAGTGCAGCGGAACAGCAAGGGAATGGAGTGGCAAGGTCCCCAGGGAATGCTGAAAGTGGACTTTGGGGCCAGGGCGTGGTGCCCCAACAGACTGGACTGGAAAACGTTCCTAAGGGCCAGCAAACGATCCCTGAACTAACTACAAGCTTTTCTCTTGTGAACTGTTTTGTTCTGTTCTTTGTCAGTAGTTTGTTTTTGTTGTTTTGTTGTCTGGTTGTATACTGTTGCTTTGTTTTCCTCTGTCTTGTTTTCGTGCATGTTAGTGACTCCACAGGTCTGTCTGAATAGGACAGGCTGGATGAACTATCTGGAGGAAAAACAACGGGACCGACAGTTCCGGGGGGACTTGGGGTGGGGGGGTAGGGGGGGTAAGGAAGTGGTGTTAACAAACCCAGGGACAAGGGAAAAACATGGGACCCCAAATGGTAGAGAAGGGGAAGTGGCAGGCATGGTGGGAAATGATCAAGGGTAAGGTTGCTTAGAGAAGAGGTATACTCTAGCCCAGGTGGCAATGAAGCATGGTAGTAGGGCAGGAGGAAAGTCAAGGGAGATGGAGGAAAGAGCTAGGAGTCAAAGGGCATTCATGGAGGTCTAGACAAAGACATGTACATGCAAATATATATAGGAAGATGGGGAAATAGATCTATGTGTCTATATTTATAGGTCAAGTATTAAGGTGGCGGAAGGACCTTGGGCCTCTACTCAAACACTCCCTCAATGCATGAATACCTTCTTTTATTAAATTGGAACTCTATGATGCTCACTCTCCCGACACAACGGCTGGAGCCAAAATGGGTGAACAGTAAATGTGGTGAAGAAAGCTGATGGTGCCCGGCTATCAAAAGAGATAGTGACTGGGGTCTTAAAGGCTTGAAGATAAACAAGCGGCCATCTAGCTCAGAAGCAACAAAGTCCACATGGAAGAACACACCAGCCTGTGTGATCGAGTGGTCCCAAAGGGATCAGTTACCAGGCATCAAAGAACAAAAAATCATATCATTGACTGCACACCTCCATGATAGGATCGCTGAAGACAAATGGGTGCATAAGCAAATGTGGTGAAGAAAGCTGATGGTGCCCGGCTATCAAAAGAGATAGTGTCTGGGGTCTTAAAGGCTTGAAGGTGAACAAGCGGCCATCTAGCTCAGAAGCAAAAAAGCCCACATGGAAGAAGCACACCGGCCAGTGCGATCACGAGGTGCCAAGGGACCAGGTATAAGGCATCATGCAAAAAAAACAACGATATAAGTGTGTGTATATATGTGTATATGTATATATATACCATATTAAATGAAGGGGGAAGTGCAGAGTGGAGACCCAAGGCCCAAGTGTCGGCCAATGGAGATCCCCTCATAGAGGGGTTTGGGAGAGGAGATGGGTTAATTAGGGTGCGAGGTAGTACCGATGAAGAACACAGCTTTCCCCCAGATCCTGGATGCTTCTTCCCCCCAACTACCATGGTCCGAATTCTACCTTGCAGGACTGGATAGGGCAGAGGCTGTACACTGGTGCATATGGGGGCTGGAGGTACAGGGAATCCAGGGTGGATGATACCTTCAGGACCAAGGGTGTGAGGGGCGATGCTGGGAGAGTGGAGGGTGAGTGGGTTGGAAGGGGGGAACTGATTACAAGGATCCACATGTGACCTCTTCCCTGGGAGAGGGACAGCAGAGAAGGGGGGAAGGGAGACTCCAGATAGGGCAAGATATGACAAAATAACGAGGTATAGATTACCAGGGGCACATGAGGGAGGGGGGAGGGGGGAGGGAGGGGAAAAAAAAAGGAGGACTTGATGCAAGGGGCTTAAGTGGAGAGCAGGTGCTTTGAGAGTGATTGGGGCAGGGAATGTATGGATGTGCTTTATACAATTGATGTATGTATATGTATGGATGGTGATAAGAGTTGTATGGGTCCCTAATAAAATGTAAAAAAAGAAAAGAGGAGAAAAAAATGATTAGGGCAGGGACTGTACAGATGTGCTTTATACAATTGATGTATGTATATGTATGAACTGTGATGAGAATTGTATGAGCCCCTAATAAATTGTTAAAATTTTAAAAAAAATTTTTAAAAAAGAAAATGATTAGGGCAAAGAATGTACAGATGTGTTTTATACAATTGATGTATGTATATGTATGGATTGTGATAAGAGTTGTATGAGCCCCTAATAAAATGTTTTTTAATAAAAAAAAAAAAGAAAAAAAATGACCACCACCTGTGTACCCATTATAGCTATGAGTATATGTGCCAGGGCACATCATCAAAGCATTGCTACAAAATCATGGAAACGGTCAATCAACAAAATATCAAAATGTACAACGACAAATATTATAGGAGACACTTTTATAAAACAGTCGAGGAAATGATCACATCAAAAGAAACAAACTTAACAAAAAAGATGAAGAAAGAACCAGACTTTGATGACTGCCAGCAGTGGGAAGAAGGGGGAGAAGCGACTAGAGTAGTGGTCCCCAATGTGAGTGACACTACCCACAGGGGCACTGGAACAATCCAGGACATTTGCAAAAGCAAATCTCACTCACTGCAAAGTTGCCGATGCCGACTCCTGGAAGCTCTATAGGACCGTGTAGAAGTGTCCCTCTGCGTCCCTGAGACTGTAACTCTTGATGGGAGTAGAAAGCCCCAGGAGTTGCTAGTGGTTTCCAATGCTAATCCTGCACATATAGCAGCACAACCCATAACTCACTACACCACCAGGGAGGGCATCCGAAAAAACAAGATAGCTCCACAAATCCCAAGGAGCCCTGGTGGTGAAATGGTTATCCACTGGGCTGCTAACTACAAGGTCAGCAGTTCGAAAGCACGAGCCACTCTGTGGGAGAAAGATAAGGCTTTCTGATTCCATGAAGAGCTAGCCTAAGAAACCTGCAAGGGCAGTCCTACCCTGGCCTATGGGGTCGCTCTGAGTTGGAATCGACTAAGGGGCTATCGGTTTAGTTTTTGAGTCACAATACATTGACAGGTTGAGTATAATTTTCCAGGAACAAACAAGTAGTTTCCATGACATAGAAAACATCAGTTAAAAGAAAACATCAGTTGAATTCTTAAATGTCTTTAAGTTTATTAAATTTCCTTTTTACTCTAACAGGCCATTATATATAGCTCCTGTCATAATAATAGATATTATGAATTTAAGAATTTTAAGACCAACTGGAAAAGACATTTGACCATCATTTAGAAAGCTATAAATGACATGGCCGACTAAGTTATCTTTATTAATTGCCTTGTTAATAACACCACTTAGGCAGACATTTCTTTCCTATAAAGTTTAAGTGGCATATACTTGCATATTCAAATAATGAATCAAGCTAGTCCATGGAGATACTGAAATTGATAAAGTTCCAGGCATTTTACAGAAGGAAAACATTTTAACAGCTGTTAATTTGGATGAATTCTAGTTCTTAGTAAATGTGACCTACAAATGAGGAGCTTCAAGAGCTTTGTAGACAAATTTTACTATCTTTTAGTTCCATTTTTCTAAAGACTTTTTGAAACCCCTTCCATATTTTTAGACACACAACCACCCCAAATCTCACAATTGTCAACCCTAATAGTGTCAGTTCCACTCTCACACAGTTTACAAGGAAACATGGCTGATGTCTGAGGCCAGGAAACAGATCAGTGGGAAGCAGCCCATAGTCCCGGAGGTAGCAAGGTCAGTTGGCCTAACAGCATTCACAAAGATAGGTGCCACCACCGCAGATGCAACTATCGAACTCTCCCTTTCAGAGAAACAAGAGCTGAAAATTAGATGACATATGGAAACATGTCATGCAAACATCAGTTCCCATATCCCTCAAACCAGAAGAACTAGATGGTGTCTGACTGCCACTACCAACTGCTCTGAAAAGGATCCCATTGGACGGTGCTGGGCAGAGTGGGAGAAAAATGTGGAACAAAACTCAAAATCCTCAGACCAGGCTTACTGGTTGGACAGAGACTGGTGCAACCTCGAAGACTTTGGCCCCTAGTCACCCTTCAGGCCTTAACCTGGGTTATAATAATCAACTGTTTAAGATCCAAAGGGCAGTTCCATCCAAGGACAGAGTGCAGAGGGTTAGGAAAGAAGGAAATGGAAACAAGAAACAGCGCCAGGGAGGAAGTGGGGTATGTGATGCTTCATGGAGGGGAAGCCAACAGATGAACTGAAGGTACAAGTGGCGATCTGCTCTGTAAACTTAACCTAACTCACAATAACAAGTTTAAAAATAAACAAATATGGCCTAGGGCAAGCAAAAGAAGAGAAGTAAGCTTCACAGGCCAAGGGGAATGCCTGACCATCGGGGACTGCTTGGCTCTCTGCTGCTGCCTTCAAGGAATACAGGCAAACAACAACCATAAAATGAAGCACCTTGTTAACCTAACACAGTAAGTCTACTAAGTGGGCTGGATTCCGTACATGGCTAGCAGGTTGCTACCTCTGCTATGTAGAGTGGCTAAGAATTCTGTGAGTCACAGAAAACTAGAAGTAAGACATCAGCTCCGAGTCTAACGCACTGCAAACACTTGTGTGTGGGCCAATTTCCTCCTCAGCACCTCACTATGTTTTTAAAATTATGTATGTACTCAAAAAAGTTAGCTCATTGTTATTAGATGCTTAAAAGTATCAATTTTTAAAAGGGGGGGCTGAGAGGGATCAATAGAAAAGGCAACAAAAATAGCAATTCAAAACTTCCCTTCTATCTGGTAGGAATCCTGGTGGGGTAACTCAATAGGCTAACTGCAAGGCAGGTAGTTCGAAACTACCACCTGCTCTATGGTAGAAAGATGAGGCTTTCTCTTCTTGTAAGGAGTTAAGTCTCGGAAACCCACAGGGCAGTTCTACTGTCCTATCGGGTCACTGTAAACCAGAATCAAGGACAGTTAGTTCGTTCCCTATCTGGCACCGACTTTCCTCAAACTCCACTCTCTTTCCCACACACAAGCTATTTCACCAGCAATGCCTCCCCTCCCTTAGGTTTCTCAAAGACCAACCTCACTCCCGGACTGTACCTTTCCCTTTTCAGAACCTACAGGCCAAGGTACGGTACTCACCACCACCACCCCACTTTGCACTTTTACAAGCGCACGAGGAAAAAGGGCCTTTTTTATTAACCCCCAGGAAATATCCCTAACATCCTGTTCTGTCTGAATCTCGTTTTCCCTCCTAAACGTTTGAGCACTGCAGGCTTTGTGAAATCACCAGGGCACCAACAGAGGCATCTCCTGCAATCTCACTGAACAAAGCTTTCATTTACCCTTCTTTTCCCATAGTGGACGTTTGCACAAAGAATGACAGGTAACCAAACTGCCCAAAATGTCAAAACACACTAACAATCAATTCCTTTCTAACTAGATTTGAAAATTTTGTTCTTCTCCTTGAAAGGAAATGAGTTAAACACCACCTTTTATTTCTTGCATTCTTCCTAGTGTGCATGTCCAAAACAAGTAACTTTCATCAAAAAATGATATGCTTTTTCAAAAGGCTTAAGTTATATTGACTTCCATTCATTTGAACAAACAGCATATTCGCTCTCCCTAACAATCGATATCTTGACTCCTCAGAAACTCCCGGAATCAAAAGAAAGGTTTGATGCCTCTCTTAGAGAAAATGTAGACTTTTCTTTACAATTCCAGCAGGAGCCCAAGGTTCAGAATAGCCAGTACCTCTGGCGAGAACGCAACCACTTTTTAATTGGAAAAAATTTAAAAGTCTTCCTTAATAAGATCTTCAGCTCTGAAATTAACAGGGAAGCCACTTCCCTTTACATCTGTCACTACTTGCTAGCAGCCTTCCTGAGAGCTGACAGAAAGTTGAGCGTCTCTTACCTCTGAGAAATTAACAGCCAAGGGAATGATTCCAGCCACGTAACATCCCACCAACATAGCGAGAGACAGCAAGCTAATGGAGACGAAATCATCCATCTTGCCCTCTTTATTCCCACCAGACTATAAATTCCTAGTGGGTTTCAAGGTGCTTGGGTTCTTAAACACGTGTGGTGATTCCACAGAAGGGCTTTTCAGTACTTTCGGATTCCTTCCCAGCAGATCCGTTCACGAGGCAGCGCCGTCAACAAGCCGCTTGGCTATTCCTAGCACTAAAGAAAACTTGCAGCAACCTTAGGTCTTGCAGCAACGCGTCGGTGTCCCCTGATGCCAGCCACCGGATTGCCGTGGATTATCAGAGACGGGAAGTCAATAGGGTAAATATACGAACCAGCTTTCTCTAAGATCGTCGTAATGAGAGTGGGACAGCGGGCCCACTCCCTGCCACACACACACACACACACAACGTCCCAGGTGGCAGCAAGAAGGGGAGGAAAATTCAAGCGAACTTGTTCCTTCCCGGGCGCCCCGGCCCCCCAGGGGATCGCCCGACGGTGATCCCCACTCCCCCAGGGCTGGGACCTGCCCCACTAGTCCCGGCAAAGTCGGCTCCGAGTCTTGGATGGGGAAGAGTCCCGCGGGTCTCTGACGATGGTTCCTGGGGTTCAGCAGCCAAGGTGATGCAACGTTGTCTCTGCCCTATACCCGCTGCTGCCCGCGGCACCCCGCTCCTCCGGGCCTGGGCCCGGAGGTACCGAGACTACAGCTGCCATGGCCGCCAAGTGGCAACTCTTCTCTACACCCACTTCCGGATTACTTCCCCGCCCCCTCCTCTAGAAAGGTACTTCCGGGTTGCACCCGACCTATGGCCCGAGGTCCTCAGGCTGCCGCCATTTTTGAGTCGGGCATGTGAGAAAGGGCCCGTTTCTCGGCACATACCGGCGCCCTTGCTCCCAGAAGGTCCAACTTTGAGGTTACGGAAAGCCGCGTCTTGGCAAAAACGATCCTTTCTCAGGCGGCGAAACCTTCCGAGACGTCTTTCCTGCCCTTAGCCAAGATGGCCGGAATAGAGTCAGTGTCCGCTCTAGCTGCCGGAAGTGCGCGCCCGGCGCCTCTATGCTCCAAAGAGCACTTTTCCGTTGCGACGTCGACGAGTTCCGGCGGCCTCTCTCGCGGGGATTGGCTGTTGGCGGCGTTGCGGCTGAGCTCGTGTGCAGCGGGGATCTCGGCAGCGGCTGCGACGAAAGAGTTCGGCACGATGGTGAGAAAGGCCTTCTCGGCCGCCGGGGCCCCGGCCTCCCTCCGCCCCGTACATCCTTCTGCCTTTCCACCGCCTGCGCCCTTCCCGCGCGGGCCGAGCCTCCTGCTTCCCGCCACCGAGCGCGGCCCGCGTCCTGGGCCCGCCCTAGCTTTTGCGCGCCGGATCTCGGCCCGGGCGCAGCGTGGCGGATCTCGGCCCGGGCGCAGCGTGGCGGTCGGTGCCTGAGGCGGCGCCCTCTCCGGCCGGTGTTGGGCGGAGGCGCGCGGGGCGGCGCGGCGCGGAGCCCTTTCCCTCCCAGCGCCCTGCCGGGCTGTGGGAACAATAGCCCGGGGTGGTCTGCCAACCTGCTCGGAAGCTGGCACTCGGCGCGGGGGCCGGGCGGGCGGGCCCGGGGGCCTCCGCGGTGTGCGGCCTCGGCGCTCTCCCTTGGCTTTCGTTCCTTCCGTAAATTGCATCTCGTGCCGCTCGATCTCGCTAAATTGCCGTGTCCCCTGATCCTGCCTTGTTATTAACCCCGCTTAAGTTTTGTTGGGATTCAAGCGTGAAAAGTGAGGCCATTGAGCCGAAAGAAATCCCGTAGAATCGGGCTGAGGTGGGAGTGGAGTTGTTCCAAAAGGGAGACGCCATCGGGGGCTGCGTGAAACCAGGCTTACTTACATTTCGGCTCTGGTCGCTGGTTTTGTCACGGTCCAACGGCGTTATTGATAATGAACGCTGCCAAGTTGTATTTGTTATGAATCGGGGTTTTTACAGTGTTGGATCCAGCCTAAAAGCAAACCAACCCTTTGTTGTCCGGTTGATTCCGACTCAGAACAAAGCTCTAGAAAAGAGTCGAACTGCCGTGTGGGGTTTCTAGGGCCACAGCTTTCTCTTCCGGCCGAGGGCTTCTCTGACACGGCTTCAAACTAGCAGAAAACTCAGACTCGATGCCCTCGACTCCATCTTGAGTCGTAGTGATCCTAGCGGACAGATTCGAACTTCGCTGCGGGTTTCGGAAACGAATCTAGGGGAGGAGGAGAGGAGAGGACAGCCGCCAGGGGCTGGTGGTTTGGCCCAGGGCATGCCCGGTGTGCCGTCGGGGCTCTTGACTCTGGGGATATCATTTTACCCCCGTGCGTGCCCTTTTTTCTGCTGTATGCCATTTCTTTGACGTTGTTAAAATGCAGAAATTAAAGTAAGCAGACATGTATCAGAGCGAATCACAACTGCTTGATAATCTTTGAGAATTTAAGGAATTATGCATAACTTTTTCTCGTGATTTGGGGTTTCACCACCATTTTTTCCTATTGTAAAATGGAAGGGGGGAGATTTTTAAATCTGTATTTTGTATCGGTCATTCCCCCATAAAAGATGACCATAAGGAATGTGGAGACACAATCATTTGGGGACACAAACCAGTAGTTCATAAAAGGAAAGGGTCCTGAAAAAACAGACAGTGACTAAGCTGTGTTTGGCAGATGGTGTGATCTTTATATCTAGCAGGGCAGCCTTGCCTTCTTAAAGATTGTTGGGGGGGTTTCCGTAACCAAGGAGCCATTGAAAGATTTTTGGAGGTGAGTAAGTTACAAAAATTTTTTGTTTAGCAAATAACCAAGTAGAATATGAGTTGAAATCCACTCAGATGGCAGATTTGGTTTTTGTATAGAGGTCTGTGTAGATGAGTAGAGGTTCCGTACTCTTGTCATTGAGTTCTAATTAGGTCTCAAATCTCCTCAAACGCTTTCTTATCAGAGGAAAGTCAAAAGGGGGAAGGGAGGAATATAATAATCCTTTGCTCTTTATGTTATCTTCAAAGTACTCGTTTCCCGTCGCTTATTCAGAATGTCTAGGCATCAGCTGTTTTAGCTCCCATTTGATCATTTCAAAATAATTTGGACATCCTATCACATATTGGAGAGAGGGTGGGCTATTTGGGTTCTTTTGGTCCCAAAGCACTGGTACAGCAAAAGAAGAGGATGTTTTATTTGGTTTAGAATTAGGATTACAGCAGACTTGCATCTATTTGAATTTAATTATTCAACCTTACACTCTTAGCAGAAATTGTGTAGGGAAACATTTTGGTAGGCAAAATGATTCTCAGCCGGGTGCGATTTGGACCACCCCCTCGGCCTTTGGGAATTCTGCGTGGCATCTAGACAGACCCACAGGAACGCACTCAGCCAAGAAGGTCAGTAGTGCTGTTGGTTTTTAAAAGCAGTGCAAGGGACCATGCTAAGCAATTACAGGTAGTAGCTGCAATAGAATTTCCAGAAAGGAGCAGTCACCAAGGACTGAGAGGCTAAGAAAACCTTAGGACAGTGGTTCTCAACCTTCCTAATGCTGCGACCCTTTCATACAATTTCTCATGTTTTGGTGACCGCCCCCAACCATAAAATTTGTTTCCTTGCTACTTCCTAACTGTAATTTTGCTACTGTTATGAATCTGGGTCATTTGACCCCCTGTGAAAGGGTCATTTGACCCCCTGAAGGTGTCTCAACCCATAGGTTGAAAAAATATTGCTACTGTAATTAAATTTAAGATCATCTCCACCCTGGGGAAGGGCAACAACCATTAGTGTCATGAATGGAGATTTTGTATTATTAATTTTACGAATCTGAATTAGAAACTTACATTGGAACCTTGTTTTTCCCAGTCTCACACCATTTTGTTAGTCCAGCCTACCAAGAGGCCAGAAGGTAGAACTTACGCCGACTACGAATCTGTGAATGAGTGCATGGAAGGTGAGTAAAAGAATTGCACATACTGTCTTCCTGAAAGTATCACTGTACTCTTTTTCATCAAGTTTATATGTGTATATAATTTCAAAAACCATCACATGATTTTATATATTCTGTAAATATTTATTGGCATCCTTTTTACATTCTTGTTAAGCCCAAACACTGGAGTTGTTAAGGCAGGCTCTGGAGTGTCTTCTGAACCTATTAGCCTGCTCTTGGACAAATGTTAAAAGCTGTTGAGGTTTGTTTGTAGCCTCTAGGATGTTAATAGGAAATTAAAAACTTAGGGGAAAAGGCAAATGGAACCAGGTCAATATAATTTTTTTATCCATTTGGTGAACTAATACTCAGAAGGCCTCTCTTAGCCATGTGGTTTGTTCATTTTCCCCAAAGTAAGCCATTGAGATAAGAACACAGACATGGGATCATCACAAATAGGGTTCCTCTTGTGTGTGTCAGGATGACGTCATTTAAACCAGTTGTACACCACTCACACCCTTTAATTAACACATTGTTCATTCTCTGCTTTTCCCTCTTAATTTGTTTAACCCATTTTAATGGCACATCATCCACATATACAATTCAGTAGTTCAATCATACCGAGAAGAATTATACAATCATTACAATTGTACGTTCTATTGTAGAACATTTTATTTTTTCCCCGCTCCCATGATTAAATCACTTTTAAAACAAGCTGTCCAGGAGGGTAGGAAGAAGGTGGGGGGGGGGGGAGCAGGAGGAACTGGTTTAGACAATGATGACGGTAACGTGTACAAATAGGCTTGATACAATTGATGTATGAGTTATTATAGGAGCCCCAATAAGATGATCTTTAAATTAAAAAAAGTAGAATTGGTTGTGTGACTGATCACAATCCGTTCTAGTGCTCCCTCTGCTTCCGAAATCCCCTCACCCTATCTCCTACCCACGGCATCACCTGTAAACTCTTACATCAGTTATCTCTGCTTCTACTCCAATGAAAATAGAAAAAAATGTCATGAAGAAAATAGCACTTAGGGGAGATGGAGGCAATACTGTACACGCAATTCCCTCGTTAACCGTAAAACTACTGAAGAGGAGTATACACGTGGCCGAGTGCTTTCCTGCGGGCCTGTGGACATGTATAAACGCACTGACTCAGGCCCAGCGACGTGTTTGGAAGCGATCTGTCTGCCACTCTGTGATGTCATGTAGACAGATCCAATAGTGAAAAGGTTAAAAAGAGCACTCTGGGTTGTGCTGTTAGGAATCCTAGCTAGCGTAAGGCTAGTGAACATTTTAGCAGGAAGCCATTAGGATTGTGCATTACTGTTTGTCGGCTGTCCAACATTTTGTGTCTTTTATTAGTTGCTTTGTTACATTTTCCTGTCGCACCATAAGAGGTAAGTGAAAACTAGTAGGAGGAAAGTGCAGGCTAATTTCAGGTAAAAAGAATAATTTTAGTTTTATAAATGCATTATATAAAATAAATGCTTAACTAAGAGCAATTATAGTGTTTTAATTATCCTATCCATATTCCTGAATCCTCACTTCAAAATAAAATTTAACAAAATTTGAAACTGATGTGGCCTGTGTGAATCTTGCCTGTTGCACCAAATGGCCCATGTTATAATTGAGTGCAACACCCCTGGTCTTAGTATTCTTATTGAAAACCAATTGACTGTACATGTGTGTTTATTTCTAGATTCTCATTTCTGTTCTATTACATATATTCATTTCAATTTTCAGTTTGTCAATTTCTGCAAAAGTAGCTGTGAGGTTTGATAAAGGATTGGTTTAAATTTTTTAATTATTTTATTAGAGGGTCATGTAACTTTTTTTTTGAGTTAGTGAGAGAATGAATCAGTTAGTGAGAGAGTGCGCTCATGCAACTCTTACCATAATCCATACATCATTGTGTCTTACACATTTGTTGCCCTCATCATTCTCAGAACATTTGCTTTCTACTTGAGTCCTTGGTATCAGCTCCCCATTTTTCCTCTCCCTCCCCGCTCCCCTCTGGTTTAAATTTATAGATCCTTCTGGGGGAGTATTGACATCTTAAAATTAAGCCTTCTAATCCTTAAACAAGAGCTCCCATCTATTAGTTCTTTTCATGTACTGCAGTGATATCTTACAGTTTTTGGTGTGAAGTCTTAAACTTTTGTTAAGTCATAAGAATTCTATTTTTTATGCATTTAAATGGAAATTATTTCAGGGTGTTCCTTGTTTTATAGAAATAAAATGAATTTTTATAATTGATTGTGTTTCCTGAAATCTAGCTAGATTTTTATATTTGTTCTAATAGCTGTGTGTGTGTGTGTGGGGTGTGTGTGTGTGTGTGTGTGTGTGTGTGAGAGAGAGAGAGAGAGAGAGAGAGAGAGAACGAACTCTGGAGGATTTTCAAATTTGGTGCCATTGAGCTGATGCTGATTGGTAGAGACCCTACAGGACAGGGTAGTAGGACTCCCTGTGATTTTCCGAGACTGACTGTAAGAGTAGAAAGCCTGCTCTTGATCCCTCAGAAGCCAGTATTTCAGACTGCTGGTGCTGCCGCTCGCCCAGCACATAACCCACTACTCTGCCAGGGAGGCGCCTACAAGCAGAGGCGGCTGTGTTTATTGTGTTGTCTAATTGCTTCCACTAGGCCCTCTAGTACAATCTCCCAGGAGCAGATTTTCCTCTTTGTGATCTTAGCCAGAAAACACTGATTAAGTAATTCCTGAGTGGTGTCCCTGATGGCAGTGTAGTGTACAGTAGCAGTCAGAAACCCTGACAACTCTGTGGCTGCACATTGCCTTGTACTAGCCCGTTGGAGAAGTGAAGTTAGGAGACAAAGGGCCTGTGTGTGTATGTGTAGGACATGTTTTCCCAGGTCACTCAACTTACTACTCTTTGATGATGGAAGTCTTAAAGGTAGAGGATGCTTTTAGGAATGGAGTATTTCCTTGAATAAAATGAATTGATCCTATTCCCTTTAACCTACCTGGCGGTCCAATTATGGAAGTAATTTTGTACTCAAAGTGGTACATTGTTTTGCATAAAATTTGTTTTATATTGTGGGCCTGTAATTCTTAAGAAATTACTCATTTTAACCTCGTAGACATTCCAGGTATGATAAACTTTAATAAATAGTTATGTTGATGGGAGCTTTCTGTCAGTGCATTTACTTATTCCGTGCTTGCTTATTATGCTAATTTTAACATAACATTTCTTATAATCCTCACCTCTGAATTGTCGTCGTCTTTCTTTGACAGGTTAGGTTCAGGGGATTGAAGAAACATTTGCCCAAGTTGTCACAGTAAAGGACAGATCTGGAGTTCAAGATGTCTGACTCCAGGATCTTAACTGCCTAAGCTTAATCTCTTTCCTCCCCTTTCATTTTTATTTATTTGCACCTGATTTTGAAATTGGGAAATGTTCGTTTGTTATTCATCATTCTCAAGCATTGTTATTTTGCTTTTATTTTTACTCTGGGGCATTAGTAATACTTATTTATTGAAAAACTTGGTGGATTGGCCTAGGTAAGGTCCTTTTGATCTGGTGATTTGAAGTAGTAACTCCTTTATTTCTTATTAACAATCTGGTGGATTTGTTGTGGTTTTTTCTTTCTTTCTTTTAATTGCTAGTCACAGAAACCATCAGCCATAACATTTTTTCACAGTCCAGTGCTATAGGACTAAATCTTGATGTTACTATGTAACTGCTCGTACATAGACTTGTGCGCAGTTGTGAGATCTTGGTTCTTCTCCCTTCCAGGTGTTTGTAAAATGTATGAAGAGCATCTGAAGAGGATGAACCCCAACAGTCCCTCGATTACATACGACATCAGCCAGTTGTTTGATTTCATTGATGATCTGGCGGACCTCAGCTGTCTTGTGTAAGTATCAGCCACTGTGTCATGGAACTAAATCTTTTTGTCTGTATTTAAGGTGATTTATAGCACTGGAAGCTCACTAGGGCTTGGCACTGACCTTTGCATTTGAGTGATATGTAGTAATTTATATTTCATCTGCATACATGTAAGTTATAAATCAAGTTGTCGGCATGGTCATAAGATTGAAGGCACAGAAACAGAAATTGGCAGGTTGATGCAATTAGTATACAGAGAGAATACCAGCTCAAATTTCAAACTAAGTTCAGTTTTTGCTAAGTAGAATTTTCTTATACCCCCACTGTATTAAATAAGTAATGATTATTTACAGAGTTATCTTCTCAGCATGAGTAGATGGGAGACTAAGTGAAAGTAGACCTGATTATGCAGAGGAAAATGGAAATGTCTTATAATGGGGTGGGGCTTAGTCACTGGCCTCTGAGTACTTCCCACGTGTTGTGCAAGAAGCTGCAGGAGCACTGGTGAGAGAGACCTGTGCCCTAACTGCGGACGGACGGGTCAGCATGTGGCTCAGTCACAGCCTGGGGGCCCAGGGTGCTTTGTGTATTGTAGAAAAGCCACGTCTCCTGCACAGGTAGGATGTTGGCTCAATGGGAAAGAGGTGTGGGTGTCCCACTCAGATGGTCAGCTGCCATCTTTGAGGGCATAGCCAGTTTGCTGTCCGGGTAAGAATTTGATGACGTGCAAGGGGATTAGTTGTCACGCACCATGTGCCCTTGTTTTCGTGGGCACAATCAGGAACTGGTTTAAAGCCCTGTTGTTTTTAATCACAGCTGGTGGCAGGCCGGCCTCCTGGCTGAAGCTGTGTGATTCCCCAACAGAAGCTTGTTTTCTCCACTTCGTTTTTTTTTTTCCTTTTCTTGTTCCAAACATTTCAAGTGGTCCTGTTTTGGGTCTGTAAGAGACCAAAGCTGCAACTACTAGTCTCTGTATTGGTTTCAGATGCCTGTACAAGTGAGTCCTGAAAGCTTCGTGGGAAATGTTCATTCTTTCTACTCCCATTTTTCCCTGAGCAGTTGAAGACCCCTCTTGGTCGATTTGCTTACAGTTTGACATTATACACAGAAAGACCCAATGTATTCACTCAGGTGTTGAAAGCCATGTAATTTTGACTGGCTGACCTAAAATGTTAAGTGGGCATGAAGGGAGGGGAGAGGTGTGGAATGGAGACAGCCCAGTAAGACAGCTTATTGTAGGCCCCAAGAGAATTGTACCTGCACGAAATAGATACTAAAGAAATAATAAATAAGTCTGTCATGTATATAATACAACTTGAGGCATGGCTTTTAAATTATGTATAACTTCTCTTAATTCTTGGGCTTAAAGAATTGATTACCATTGAGCAGATTCCAACTGAACACAACTCTTGATCAGAAGCAGATCAGGCCTGTCTTTTAAGGCACTTCTGGGTTAATTGTGAAGAGAGCTGAATTGATGGGGTGTCTTAAAAAGGTGGGAAGCCCTCCCATGTTGCTTATTACATGCTGAAGTTTGTGGCATCTTACATTCCCAGAATATTGAAGTTCATTACTTCATGAAACTAGGAGTTTTAAAGTATCTTTTTGTTCTGGGAAATTATTGCACCTGGATTTAAAAACTGACTAGATACTTCAGTTAACACAGAATAAGATTTTAACACAGGTGATGTGACAAAAGCAGACCCAATGACACGGAGCTAACTCTGGGCTGCTAACTGAAAGGTCAGCCATTTGACCCATAGGCTGCTCTTCGGGAGGAGGTGGCCGTCTGCTTCGGGGAGATTGCAGCCTTAGGGCCCTCTGCCACAAGTTCCCGATCCTTGAGGCTTCTTGGGAATCAGAATCAGCTCCATGGAAATGGGCTGGTTTTTAATTTTGGTTTTGGTTTTAACATATGACGGTAGCCTCAATTCATTCTTAATTGTAGGTGTTGTTGTTTTTTTTTAAGTCGGCAGCTTTGTTATTTTATAAAAATCACCCATGGAGACAGGGAGTATCTAACCCCACCCAATGCTTTGGGATGTGGTGTTTGTTCCTAATATTAAATTACTTAAATCCAGAATCTTGTTTAACTCATCGCAGGAGACACTCACTGATTAAGAACATAACAGTAAGTTGTCGCTATTGAAATTAAGCATAGTTTGGATCCTGGCTCTACCATCGTGCGCTCATTCCCTTGGGCCTATTTCCTTGGTGTAACGAAGTCTCTTTCCTCATTTGTAAAGTTTGATGAGCTCTGCCTCACAGGACCTTGAGATCCAGTGCTTGTGTGGCAAACAGAGCAGGACCCGAGTTTTGAACTAGATTGACAGGTCAAAGCAGGGATTTTGTTTTAACTGGTTCTTTAAGATTATGCCATGAAGAGAATGGCTCATGGATGTCAAATTCTTTGAGGTGAATTGGTAACCATGAAGAGCTGTCAGTCTGTCCGATTTGAAAGGAGCCTTGGTGGTGTCGTGGTTAGGAGTTGATCTGCGATCCACATGGTTGGCAGTTTGGAAATCACCAATAGCTAGACAGGAGAAAGACAGGGCTTCTACTCCTAGAAAAAGCCTCTGAAACCCACAGATGGTTCAGAAGAGTCAACATCGACTGGCGTGAATTTGGTTTTTGGTTTGTTTTGATACCGAAAATTGCACACATACCCAAAAAAAACTGGGTATAAGGGACATGCTTCAAGTATGTCTTGACAGAACATAGCTATTCTAACTTTATGCCACACCATGTAAGCCCAAGAGCTAAATGTGCACACTTTACATTATTTCAGTAGTATAGATAAGAGACTCATGCGGCTATGAAGTTCTTAACAGTCTTTCTGAAAGACTGGATACTTTTTTTTTTTTTTTTTTTTTTGGCAAAGACTGGATACTGTAGTTGTTATTGGTTATGTTTCTGTCCCAAGTGGAGAATTTAGAACCATTTTTTTCTCTATAGGTCCATCCATTTGCTTTTTTTGACTACATGTCTAAATTGGCATCTGTTCACATTTTTATATTCATATATTATGCATGTTTGTGCACATACATCTGTTATACACATGTGTATGTCACTAGAATGATGGACTTTGAAAATTCACATGCTCTCTCCTTGGTGGCTGGAGAGCCAGCCCTGCTGGTGTTACCGCTTAGCCCACCATAACAGTAGCTACAAGATTCTCCTCTTCCAAAAGCTAGGGAGTATTAATCTATCTCCTTTTCAGTGCCATTAATAATCATCAATACACAGCCTTCCATAGAGAGGAAATTATGAATATTTCATGAGTCGGAAACAATATACAAACTGATAGACCCCTGTATGCTTACCAGCCAGCAGGGTCATGTTGGTGATGACATCTATTTTGGGCTGTTCTGCCCAGATACTGTACTTCCCCAAAACCCAAACTCAGCCACCATTGAGTCAGATGTGACCCCAGATAGTACAGTTCTAAGAAATTCTGTTCCTTTAAAAATTTGCTTCTTCCGGTGTTCATTAATTACCATTGCAGTCTATTCTGTTTTATCGTAAAGTATATGATTCCATTTAATTGGGAAGCATGAGCAGAGAATATTAAAAGAAAATTTTTAACTTTTAGAATGCTTCTCACTTTATAACTAAAGGACTCTTCCCTCTCTTGTCACCCTCCCCCATGTTAAACATTCTGTAAAATGAAGTGTATGCATTTTAATAAGCGAAATTCTAACCTAACAATTGGTGGGGAAGATTGTACTATCGATGGTGCTAAACCATTCCTGCTTTGATATGTTTCCTTATTACCATTTGTATGTGTGTGAAATTATGCTGAGAAATTAAAATTCCAGCTAAAAGAAGAAAACGGCAAATCCAGTCATTTGCTTCTCTGGGCTGCCCCTAAATTACTTCTGTAGTTGAACTACACGCCAGGCTTCTAGGATGCAGTGCACTGTTTCCACCAGGTGGTGCACGTGGCTGTGAAATGCTGATGATTCTTTGTATTTGAAAACTCTGGTGGGTGGGTGTGGTGTGGTATGTTTTAGCTTTCATTTGGTCCCTGAAATGTTACTGGGTAAGGAGGTAGATTTCAAGTTTGAGGTCTGGTGGATATGATCTCCCTCTTTTTTTGATTCCCTCAAAGGTCCCTTGATACTGGCTACTAACCGATACCTGCCCTCTAAACCCTCCTGAAGGCACTGGGAGTTCTGCTGTTGCTCAACCTGGCCAGCCTGACTCTTGAAACTTTTTACCTTTAAACTTTGTCTTCTGGGAAAAAACAAATTGTCTTGTGATCATTCGAGCATTAGATTTAAGAGGGAGTTACAGGTGATAATAAGGTTTCCTTTTCTCATGCTTCAGGGTGAGAGAAATCTTTGTGCAAGCAATGCTTTTCTGTTTCTTTTTTTTAAACTTTTTATTAGGGGCTCATACACCTCTTATCACAATCCATGCATATACATACATCAGTTGTATAAAGCACATCTGTACATTCTTTGCCCTAGTCATTTTCTTTTTTTTCTTTTCTTTTTTTACATTTTATTAGGGACTCATACAACTCTTATCACAATCCACACATATACATACATCAGTTGTATAAAGCACATCCGTACATTCTTTGCCCTAATCACTCTCAAAGCATTTGCTCTCCACTTAAGCTTTTCTGTTTCATCGATCTGAAATTCATGTTCCCTATTTAGCAGCTCAGTCATAGTAAAAGGAGTTGTGCAATCATCACCGCAATCCATTGTAGAAGATTGTCTTCTCCTTGTCCTCAGTGTCAGCTCCCCATTTGCCCCCCAAGAAACCATGAATCCAGTTACTGTCTATAGAGTTACCTGTCCTGAATTTCATACCTATATATTTTCGAAATAATACAAAACACAGAAAAGCTTAATAGAAAAGAAAATATTAAAAGCTAGAACAAATTTAAAATGGGTCAAAATGGAATCAAATGGAAAGGTGTTAACGTTTTAACCCAATTGCTTCTGTTCCACTTTCCTGCGTGCTCTGCATGACAGACAGCAAGGCAGCAAAGCAATTCAGACCAGACGATGGAGGCTCAGTCATGCATCTTTCCCCTTTGCTCCCCCCCCCCCTTTTACCTCAAAATAAATTTAGGTATGTGAAGGTCATACTAGTCTTTGGGTTTTAATCACAGAAAAGCTTACTGGCATCGGTTAGATTCTGATTCCTAGTGATCCTACAGACTGCCCTGTGGGTACCCAAGATTGTAATCCTCTTTTTCCAACAGTTTGATTGGCATACAATTCACATATCATGTAATTCAGTGGTTTTGGCACATCAAGAAGAGTTGTACAGCCAGTCTTAGGACAAGATTGCAACTCTTAATGGGAATGGAAAGCCATCTTTCACCCTAAAAAGAACAATAAAACTAGCAAATGTAGGAGAAAGGACCCGTGGTTTCTGGCCATGCGTTGTCCAAAAAAAATCAACATTGTAATCATAGCTTCCCATGCTTATTTGGCCTGCTCCTCCCTCTTCGGGGGTGGGGGTGGGGGGTGACGACAAATTATTAGTTCCCTCCCAGCAATTCAAGACTTGAGGTCCAAGAAAACGGGTGAGTATCTGAGTGCCCTCCACAGCCCCAGGGCACACCATCACCTACCTCTAGAGAGATTTCTAGACCTTGCCTTTTGTACTACAAGATTGTGTTTAGTACGCCAAAATTCCTATCGCTTAATTGAGGGGGTGCGTAATCATCCCATAGCTGTTGGATCCACGCATGGAATGTGCACATTTATGCTAACATTGAGATAGATACGGGGTATAAAATTTGACTAGAACAGACCACGCTAACCTTGCTTATAACCTTTTTGTTCCTCAGTTACCGAGCTGATACCCAGACATACCAGCCTTACAACAAAGACTGGATTAAGGAGAAGATCTACGTGCTCCTTCGTCGGCAGGCGCAACAGGCTGGGAAATAGTTGAGTTGGAAGCATCTGGGGGGGGGGGCCTGGAACACAGCCGTGTACAGTGTGCTGTAGTGGGGGTTGTATTATAGTAGTCCTGTGTCCGTCGTGTGGACACTGTAGCCAGGAGTGAATGTGTTCAACCTGAACTTCCTGTTGATTCCCTCACTTCCCCACCTTTTCTTTTTTCTTTCATTTTTTTTTACTTAAACATTTTTACGATGGCTTACAAGAGAACTGTTCCTTGTCAGTTAATGTTAGTTCCGAATCTTCCACGTGTTCATATCCACTGTAGAACCTTCATGTATTAATCCTTCCACAAGATGGTAGTGGGGGTGGGCGTGGTAACAACAGTTGGTTACATCCTCAAGATACAAATCCTAGCCAAAAATAAATGCTCTTTAGTTATATTTTCCCCCCGTGTGCTTGTTTTTTTCTTTGTGTCTCTGAACATTGGATTTTCTTGCAAAGCACTGTCAGTTTCAGAACTAAGGCTGCTACCCAGGAATTTGAAGAAAGTCTGTATATGTGCTAAAGAGTGTGTTGCAGTGTCTGTGTGGCTAACACGTTTTTGCCTCCTTACTCAACCGTGCCAGTGAGTCCCCTGAGGCTCCCGGTTTGTATCTCCTGCGGAGCAACCTTTCCAGGAAGCTCCCAGTGCTCACATTGATCCGGAGTATCCATCACGTGCTTTCTCTGGGAGGCTCCATGCCTTTTGCCCCATTCCTGTCTGGAAGCAATAGGGTGGGAGAAAGGGCGCTGCAGTAGCAGTTATGATTGCATTTGCTGTGACGTGATCGCACTGTGAACACAGCACTGCCCTGGTACTTCATCACATGCACTGACGTGCCCATAGTCTGCTGTCGTAACACTTCACGAGGAGCCATGGCGGTGGTGTTGGGTGCTCCGGAGTTGGTTCTAACTCTTACGACCGTGTATCCAACCGAATGAGACACTACCTGGTCCTGACTTCTCTCACCATCCTTGCTTCTAGGGAACATTCTGGCCGTACTTCTTCCAAGACAGATCGGTTCGTTCTGGCAGTCGGTGGTATTCTCCCTGCTCACTGTCACCATAATTCAAAAGCATCCGTTTTGTCTCTAGTTTTCCTTATTGGTTGTCTAGTTCTCATATGTATATAAGGCAGTTGAAAGTATCATGACTCGGGTCAGGCAAAGTAACATTTTTTATTTTCAACACTTTAAAGAGGTCTTTGGCACCAACAGATTTACCCAACGTAAGGTGTCATTTGAATTCATAACTGTTACTTCTATGGGCATTAATAATGAATCCAAGTAAATTGAGATCCTAAACAATTTAGGTCTTTTCTCTGTTCACCATGATGATTATTGGTCCAGTTGTGAAGATCTTTACTTGCTTTACATTGAGGTGTGCTCCATACTGAAGCCTGTAGTGTAGTCTTGGATCTTACCAGTAACGCTTCAGAGGGCCTGTTTCTGTTCAGCAAGTAAGGTTGTACCTGCCTTGCTCTAATCCTGGTGTGTGCTTTGTATAGTTGAGGTTCTAGGATGATTGCTCAGCATACTGACTGATGTAGCCTTGGCATCCACCTGGCCTGATGTTAAACCATTCAGCATCCCTTGTGCTGTTTGTTCCCTCTTAGTCTGGACAGGTTTTGTATGAATGTAATTAAGTGTTCTAGAATTCTCAATCCATAGTTTATTCTGAGCCACAGTCATGAGATTGGCACCTTTGGGGGAGGCTTCCTGCCTGGCCTGATATCCCTGGGTCCCTCTCCCATGTGCTGTGCACGTGAGCGCCCCTGCTAATTTTTTTGTTAGTCTTCACAAAGCAAGATTCTGATAAGTAAGTAAATATACTTAGCTTTTCTATAGAATAATTCTATTAATGGAATGTCATACTAAAGAATTCTTTTAAAAATTCAGATATCTGACAAAACTATAACCATAGTTAATGTTTTAAAGTGTTCTCGTGGGAGAAATAGTACACCCACAAGGCAGATAGCCTTGTTTTTCATTTGGCCTGCTCTACGAACAACTTGGCTGAGCTTTTTGTCAAACATTCGGTGCAGCTCTGGAAGGAGCAGGGTCCCAGGAGGCTGGGTAGTTTGTGCTCGCAGGCTTCCAGGGGAAAATGGGCTCCTTCCTACCAAATGTGAGCAGCTAGGTCTGTTCTAGAGAAGATGCTGGTTGGTGAGAACAAAGCACACTTTTATGAGGAATCGGAATAACGTTACACGGACACTGTAACAGGCCAGGACTCCAGGAAGAGGAACAGGGGCGCTTGCTGATTACGAGGAAGTCTGATCTCACTACTTCAGTGGTTTGGCTCCGTTACAACCGCTGTCCGTGGTTGGCATATTGATTGTGTGGCCTTCCCCAGCCACAAAACATTTGATTTCTGCTTATCAAGTAATATACGACTATAAAGGTAAAACCCACCTACCAGGTGATTGCAAAATTCCCAGTTCTCCAGTTCACCTTATATTACCTGCCTGCAAATTTCCACAAATGTCTTGACAGTTACTGCTTTTGCCCTATAGTGTTTGAACTAAGACCACCACCAACTGCCTCACTTTCTTTTCTGGCTCACAGTATTTCCAGCAATTCTAAGTGCCCAAGCCAATGAGGGGTCTTCCTTCCATCGGGGTGGGAATAGTAGTTGGTACTGTTTTAAGGCCAGAACAGGATAGTGTTGGCTGCCCTGCAGTTCTCGTTGCCAATAAAAGCCTGGCTCGTAAGGAGTCCATAGGTCCCTACGAGAGACATGCCCAAGTTCTAAGAGGCATGGCATATAGAAGACACCCGTATAACTCCCCATCAGGTGGGTACCAGCTTCCACAATCGAATGGGTCTAAGGGGCGGTTGTGTAACTAAGGGGTAAAATTACAGAGACGTCAAAAGCATGCAAGTGCTCACCTCTGGCCATCATCAGGAGCCAGATCCGTGCAGAGAGAGCAAATATATTTTCAGCCCAGACTTAACATACGCTCTAGGGGCATGTCGGCCCCCCTAATTACAGGTAACCACATGCGTAATAGGAAGGGGTTATATAATAGGCACATGTGTGACAGGAAGACATACATGTAACAAGATAGCAGGCTTTAGAGTCCAGATGGCAGCCTAACCTAGCTTGTCCCCGAGTTGGCTTCTCCTCAGGTGTCTGGGTTCTCCTTCAGGGGAGCAATCCTTATCAGGAGTGGGCTCTACTTAGGGTGGGAGAGACAATAAGGCCCTATTGCCGTGGATGGCTGACAAGCTTCAGTCAGATGACCTTTAAGCATACAGTCAGTGACCAGGTGTTTGCAAACAGCACCTTAGGTTTGGGATATATTATGGCGGGACATCCTGGGAAATGACTTTTCTGTTCACAGGTATTTAGAGTTGATAGTTTCTTCTAGTCTGGGTGTAATTTACCAATCGGATATCATTTAACCATAAAGAAGTCTTTACCAAGAAAGAGAATACATTCTACTATTATGTTTCTTCAGGAAGAGAGCTACAAAGTTAACTCAAGCTCAAATTTGTCAAAATGGTGTTGATTTTTTTCTAATCCAACAATTCTTGACTCAGCCTTCCCATCTGGCTACCTTCATGAGGGAGGTGGCACTTGAGCTGAACCTTGAGGATGGCTGAACTTGGAAAAGAACATAGGCCTGAAGTAATGAGGTGTGTAGCAGTCGGGATGAGGAACAGCAAGTAATTCATTGCAGCTGGGATTAAGGGAATATTTAGGAAAATGGTGGAATAAAGTCCAGAAGAGCTAGGATAAGCATGCTTTGCCCACCGAGCCACGATTCCCAATGTTTAAGATGCCTTTTTAACACGTTAATGCAAAGGCAAAAACCAGAATTTCAGGGAGAGGGGAATGGAGGAGTATGGTCAAGGAAGGTAGACTTCATTAAAAACTTAAGAGGGAATGATCATGTGGAATTGAGAGGTGACTACTTTTGAAGAGAGGCCATATGTGCATGTATGTCAGTAGGGACTGGGTGTAGACTTAAAGCACAGTAGAGAATGATGGGAGAAGTGTCCTGTGCTAATGGGAGATGTCAGGTATACGGATGATTAACCTCAAGAGAGAAGCCATAGACGGTATGTGTGGTGGAAAGTTGAGAAGACTTGTTAGATGGTATGAATCCATCACTAAGGACCTTTGAAGATGGAGCGGTGAGGGGGGGAGTTTGGAACAGATCAGGGAAATGTATTATAGGTTAATGCAGTGGTTCTAAGCCTTCCTAATGCAGCTACAGTTCCACATGTTGTGACCCCCCCCCTCAAATCATAAATTATTTTCATTGCTAATTTTGCTACTGTTAGGAATCAGGCGACCCCTGTGAAAGGGTCATGCAACCCCCAGGTTGAAAACCACTGGGTTAATGTCTTGTTAGTGGAACTAGTCAACACACTTTTGTGACTTTCTCTGATAAGAGAAAGGAGTTTAGATCACAAGCACTTATTCAATAAATTACAGCTAATTGCATATCGTGACTTGGGTTACACAATACTTAGCTACTTTACCGGAATAACTTTAATCTCTTTATTTCTGTTCATTAATTGCTATTTTACAGCTATAGAAACAGAGAACATACATGAAGACCCAGGACCTGGCTCCAAAGACCACTTTTTAAGCCATAGTAATGAATCCCCTGTTCTGGTCCCTTGATGTTGGGGTGGATACAACACAATCACTTTGGAAGGCTTTTGTTGTTTTTGTATTGTTCGACACTAGCTTCCCAGACCCTCCAGATCAGAAGTTGGTAGATTTTTTAGTAATGAACCAATAACATAAGTTTTTGACTTCGTGGGCCACATACAGGCTCTGTTGCACATTCTTTGGGTTTGTTTGTTGTTGTTTTATAACCTTTTAAAGAAAAACTTGGGGTGGGGGGGAGCTGACACCAAGGGCTCAATAGAAAGTAAATGTCTAGAAAATAATGATGGCAACATATGTACAAATGTGCTTGATACAATTGATAGATGAATTGTTATAAGAGCTGTAAGAGCCCTCAATAAAATGTTTTTAAGAGAGAAAAGCCAATCTTAGCTTGTCCAAACTCACCCCACCCTACTCCCCCACCAAAAAAACCACCCAAACCATTAAGTCGATGCTGACTCATAGCAACCCTATAGAACAGAGCATTGCCCCTATGTGGGTTTCTGAAACTTAATGGGAGTGAGAGCCTCATTCTCCCATGGAGCAGCTGGTCCTTCTGAACTGCTGAGCCTACGGTTAGCAAGCCACCTTGTAACCATGACGACATGCTGTAGGCTGCTCTAGAGCCTTGGACTCAGTGGATCTTGGTTGGGGCCTCTTTTTAAAAGGTCCCCAGGACTTCTGTTCATAGCAACAATCTTGTGATGAGGGCTGGACTTAACAACTGGGCAATTAGGTGAAGAGACTGGACATCAGGGAACACAGGACCAGGAACAGAGAGAGAACTCAGTAAGAGTCCTGTGATCAGGGCACTGTTCTGCCTGGAGGCCTTTCCTTAGCCGGCAAGCACAGAGAGGAAACTGAAACAGTCAGGCTACCTTGTAGTCTTGAGACAGACAATGGAGATTGGGAATAGTCGGTGAGACTGGCAGAATTTTCCAAGCAGAGTTCTAGAACGGGCCACGGGAACGGGGGAGGGAGCACTAGAACTGATGGTGAGGATGTATATAAAACTCATTTCACCCCCACCGCCATGATCCCAGTGATGCCTCTCACTTGAGGCTAGACCAAAACATATAAACAGGTGCAGATAAGAGAGAGAAGAGCTCAGGACACATGAAACCCGGGAGCAGGAATGGGAATCGTGATACCAGATGGGTAGGGCTAGGGGGAGAAGGGGAAGGCAGGGGGAACTGATCATAATGATCAGCAACCACACACCGCCCTCCAGGGGGAAGACCAACAGAAGCCATGGGGGAAGGGAGACAGTGGACGGTGTGAGACATGGAAATAATAATTTATAATCTATCAAGGGGTCACGGGGGGAGGGGAGAGGAGCTGATACCAGCTCTAGAAAAGAATGATGGCAACATATATACAAATATGCCTGATACAATTGATGTATGGATGGTAATAAGAATTGTAAGAGCCCTTCAATTGATAAAATGATTTTAAAAAACTCATTTTAAAAGCGATTTAACCTTCCCTGGGAGAGGGACAGCAGAGAAGGGGGGAAGGGAGATTCCGGATAGGGCAAGATATGACAAAATAACGAGGTATAAATTACCAAGGGCACATGAGGGAGGGGAGAAAGGGGAGGGAGGGGGAAAAAAAAAGAGGACCTGATGCAAGGGGCTTAAGTGGAGAGCAAATGCCTTGAGAATGATTGGGGCAGGGAATGTATGGATGTGCTTTATACAATTGATGTATGTATATGTATGGATGGTGATAAGAGTTGTATGAGTCCCTAATAAAATGTAAAAAAAAAAGAAAAGAGAAAAAAATGATTAGGGCAAAGACTGTACAGATGTGCTTTATGCAATTGATGTATATGTATGAACTGTGATAAGAATTGTATGAGCCCCTAATAAATTGTTAAAATTTTTTAAAAAAGCGATTTAACCATGGAAGTGTATGATATGTGAATATTATATCAAGAAAACTACTAAAAAAATAGAAACCAAACTTGATCAATGGTTACCATGGGTGAAGGAGAAAGAGTTGTTAGTTAGGAGGCATTGAGTTTATGTTAATGGTGATGGAATAATTTGGAAAAGGATATCAATAATGTTTTACAACATGAAGAGTATAATCAATGGCACTGAATGATACATGTAGAAGTTGGGGGACTAGCGAATGCTTTGTATGTCTATTTTTGCCACAATCAGCAAAAAAAATTACATGGAAGAAAATGTTCTAGAATTGAATGTGGTGATCATGGTACAACTTGACATGATGAATTATTGAATTGTATGACATGTGGATGAACTGCTAGTAAAGCTTTAAAAAGAAAGGAGGGAGCTACACAGAAAAACAACTGCAGAAATCTGTCTGCAGAAATCTGTCTGGCATCTTTGCTGAAGACAAATCCCGAGTTTGTCTGTGGTGGAGAGAAGTTCTGAGCCGAGGCTCCTGGGTGGCCACCCAGGAAGGAAGATACAGCAGTCAAACACGAAAGTCATGTTCTTGGCTATTCAGCCTCCAAGAAGCAGGAGCCCTGTACCTCAAAACCAAGGATAAAATTCAGTTGATTTTTATCTAACCCAGAATGCATGGAACTAGCCAACAAGAACATTAAAACAGCTATTATAAACATGTATGAAGAAGCCATTAGGAGAGAAATAAGCGCTATTAAAACATCAGAGGTTCTGCTGATGACAAATCTATCTGAAATGAGAAATCACTAGGTAGGGTTATCAGCAGATTAGATACGACAGAAGAAATGAGCTACACGCTTGAAAACAGTGATAGAAACTGCCAGGGGAAGCACAGGATGAGGGGCTTAGGAATGAAGTGGCCTGGAGGATAGATAGCTACCGTTAATGTGCCTGGGAGGTGGAAGATGGAGAGGAAAATTTATTTTGAAAATATGTCCAATATTTTAATTTTCAAACTTGACGAAAACTGAACTCATAGGTCCACAAAGCGAAACCAAGCCCCAGTCGAATACATTCAATGAGCAAAACACATACCCTAATTAAATAGGCAGGAACTAAGTATAAAGAAGAGGAGCCCAGGTGGTTTAGTGGTTACGTGTCGGGCTGGTAACCACAAAGGTCAACAGTTCAAAACCACCAGCCACCCCGAAGAAGAAAGGTGGTCTTACAGTCTCGGAAACCCACCAGGGCATTTCTCCCCATCCTACAGGGTCGCTATGAGTCAAGAGTTGACTGGATGGCATAGAGTTTGGTTGTGCTTTTGAGTGATACAAGGAAAGAGCAGCCAGATCCGGCGACAATGACTAAGTGCACGGTCAATAACTGACCGTGAGCAGCCGGAATTCACCAGTGACTCCACTGTGTGTCCATAGGATCACAGCCTTGGAAACCAAGTGGGCAGTTCTACTCTGTCCTGTAGGGTTGCTATGGGCCAGAAGGGGAGCAAATGCATGCGCACAGACTTCTCATCTGAAACCACGCAAGCCAAACAGTGTGTGGCTAGCTGCTGAGATTTAAGTAGCCCGTGAAACTATCATTCACAAAAGCTGCTTCAGCCAAACAAAACCCGAGAAACCGGCCCCGTAGCTTATCTGTACCCCAAGAAATGGGAAGTTCTTCAGGCAAGAAGTACAAGTAGCCAGAAGCTTGGAACGATACAAATGAATGAAAACCACCAGAAATGATCAACTACGCCTCTGCTCACGTTTACATCTCTTGGAAGAGACCATTTCCTGTTTAGGCACAAATGATAAGCAGAGTAGTGTTGAGGAGGCGGTAAATCACTAGATAAGCTTATTATCCAAAGGTTAATCAAGCTGGAGACTAGACACAAAGGGCTAAGAGACTAGTCCGATCGTAAAGAGGATTAGGGAGATGGTGAAATCAGTCCATTTTCACCCGCCTGACCCCCTGCACATTCCCACTCCTGCACTCGCTGTGGGGAAAGTGGCGTTTGCCTTTGCAGACAGTGGCAGTCCCTCCAGCTACAGTTTCCCTGTCGACTGGTCTAGCACACTCCTTGCTTTTTCCCTAATTCTGTGCTTCAAGGGGATGTTCAGTTGGAGACGTATTGTGAAAAGGTAGCCTAAAAAGCCTCCTTCGGAGCCAAAGGTAATTTTCTTGAGAAAATAGGGAGGGCTAATGAGGACGAATTGCTTCACTGAACTGAGCTCGGCCTGGTGTGCTTGTGGACAGCTGTTTGAATTTAAGGCCTCTGAACTGTAATTTCAGAGAAGTGGAGTAGACCTTGGTTTCTTCCCTGGGAGAGAAGGGGTTGCTATGGTAATGCTGGCTCACCTCTAAGTGCTTGCTGCAGGCCAGTCTGTTCCTGGACGCTCCCGAGAGAACAAGGTGCCCCCGTAAAGACTTGCAGCCTGGGAAGGTAGACGCTCCGTCCCCCAGGGATGCCAGGGAGTGCAAATCAACTCCACCAGCGGCTTTGCTTTGGGTTTAGACCTAGAGTCTGGCCACATGAAGAGTCCAACAAGGGCTCATTGGGAGGCTGTTTTCTTGTCACTGCCAGGGTCCCCTGGCGTCTATTAGCATCGCCCTCACCCACGTCTTTGCATCCACAGTGTGAAGGCTGCCACAATGCCACACTGGTGACTAAACAAATCCCAGGGGCCTCCCTTTAGAGCAGGGTTAGGGAAGGGCTACAGGTCTGGGCCAGTAGGGGTTAGCATGGGAGTCCTGATGGGGCCCTAGAAGAAGGCAAGGAAAACTGATTTTTTTTTAATCATTTTATTTGGGGCTCGTACAACTCATCACAGTCCAGCCAGCCAGCCATTTGTCAGTCACCTGTGGACATTTGTTGCTCTCATCATTTGCTTTCTACTTGAGCCCCTGCCATCAGCTCCTCATTTTCCCCTCCCTCCTCAACTCCCCACTTCCTCATGAGCCCTTAATCATTTGTAAATTATTATTTTGCCATATCTTACACTGTCCGATGTCTCCCTTCACTTTTCTGTTGTCCATTCCCCAGGGAGTGGGTTATATGTAGATCCTTGTGAATGGTTTCCCCTTTCCACCCCACCCTCCCGGTATTACCACTCTCAGCACTGGTCCTGAAGGGATCACCTGTTCTGGATTCCCTGTATTTTCAGTTCCTATCTGTACCAGTGTCCATCCTCTGGTCTACCAATCTTTGTAAGGTAGAATTGGGATCATGATACTTGGTTGGGGTGGACTAGAGGAAAGTTGTATATTTCATCGTTGCTACACTGCACCTGACTAGCTCATCTCCTCCCCACGACCCTTGTGTAAGGGGATTTCCAGTTGCCTACAGATGGGTCTTGGGTCCCCAATCTGCACTCCCTCTCATTCACAATGATTTGATTTTTTTGTTCTTTGATGCCTGATCCCTGATCCCTTCGACACCTGGTGATCGCAAAGACTGGTGTGCTGTTTCCATGTGGGCTTTGTTGCTTCTGAGCTAGATGGCTGCAAACCTTCAAGCCTTTAAGACCCCAGACGCTATATCATTTGATAGCTGGACTCCATCAACTTTCTTCACCACATTTGCTTATGCACCCATTTGTCTTCAGCAATCGTGTTGGGAAGGTGAGCATCATGGAATGCCAGTTTAATAGAACAAAGTATTCTTGTACTGAGGAAGTAATTGAGTGGAGGCCCAGTGTCCATATGCTGCTACCTTAATACTAAACCTATAAATATATACACATATATCTATTTCCCATCCTCATATATAAATATATTTACATATGTACATGCCTTTACTTAAACCTCTATAGAAAAACTGATTTTTTTTCCTACCATAGTGAATGAAGGGGGAAGTGCAGAGTGGAGACCCAAAGCCCATTTGTCAGCCACTGGAGATCCCCTTGCATAGGGGTCTAGGGGAGGAGATGAGTCAGTCAGGGTGCGATATAGCATCAATGAAGAATACAGCTTTCCTCTAGTTCCAAAGCTTCTCCTCCCCGCCCCCCACGTCCCCTCCCCTCACTATCATGATCTGAATTCTACCTTGCAAGTCTGGCTAGACCAGAAGAAGTACACTGGTGCA
The DNA here is from genome assembly GCF_050624435.1 of Tenrec ecaudatus. Taxonomy (NCBI): domain Eukaryota; kingdom Metazoa; phylum Chordata; class Mammalia; order Afrosoricida; family Tenrecidae; genus Tenrec; species Tenrec ecaudatus. The sequence goes on from NC_134543.1 coordinate 35,069,424, forward strand.
GATAGGAGCTGGAGGCACAGGGAATCCAGGACGGATGATACCTTCAGGACCAGGGGTGTGAGTGGTGATATCAGAGGGTGGAGGGGTAGAATGAAGGGGGAAGTGCAGAGTGGAGACGCAAAGCCCATTCGTCGGCCACTGGAGATCCCCTTGCAGAGTGGTTTAGGGGAGGAGATGAGTCAGTCAGGGTGCGATGTAGCACCGATGAAGAACACAGCTTCCCCCCAGATCCTGGTTGCTTCCTCCTCCCCCCAAATACCATGATCCGAATTCTACCTTGCAAGTCTGGGTAGAGCAGAGATTGTACACTGATGCATATAGGAGCTGGAGGCACCGGGAATCCAGGGTGGATGATACCTTCAGAATCAGGGGGTGAGAGGCGATACTGGGAGAGTAGAGGGAGAGTGGGTTGGAAAGAGGGAACAGATTTACATGGATCTACATGTGACCTCCTCCCTGGGGGACGGACAACAGAAAAGGGGGTGAAGGGAGACATCAGACAGGGAAAAATATGACAAAATAATAAATTATCAAGGGCTCAGGAGGGAGGGGAGAGCAGGGAGGGAGGGGGAAAAAAAGAGGACCCGATGCCAAGGGCTTAAGTGGAGAGTAAATGCTTTGAAAATGATGAGGGCAATGAATGTACCAGATGTGCTTTACACAATTCATGTATGTATGGATTGTGATAAGAGTTGTATGAGCCCCTAATAAAACATTTTAAAAAAAAGAAAAACCGAGTTTTAAATATCTGTCGGCTACTCTGAGTCAGGCCCGCTAGATCAGTTCAAACAGTTGGGTTGCAAAATCACCTCTTCTACCCTGCTCCCCCTCTCCCCCGCCAAATCACCTCCATTCGTGCAAAAGGCTAGTCATCATTATGTGACCTGTATGGGAACAGCTACTATCTGTAATATCAAAAATCCTTCCTGGAAGTCAGCGGTTCTCAACCTGTGGGTCTCGCCCCCTTTGGAGGTCGAATGACCCTTTCACAGGGGTCGCCTAAGACCATCCGAAAACACACATTTCCCATGGTCTTCGGAACCAAGACACCGCTCCTCTCTCCGGCTCCAGGCAGGTCCGCCCACATGCAGATACACCCACATACGAGCACCCGGCGTGAAGACTGTTACCCATACTACACCATGCTTCCAGACAAAATTTTATTTATTTGCCATTAGAAATAAATGTTTCACAGTATAGAATTACATATTGTTTTGTGATTAATCACTATGCCTTAATCATGTTCAGTGTGCGATAATGAAAGTACATCTTGCCTTTCAGATATTTACATGACGATTGATAACTAGCAAAATTGCAGTGATGAAGTAGCAACGGAAATAAGTTTATGGTTGAGGAGTCACCACCACATGAGCAACTGTATGAAAGGGTTGTGGCATTAGGAAGGTTGAGAACCACCGCTTTATGTGATCAGCCTAGTCACTGAGATGGTTGTTTATTTAAAAGCTTCCGCCTCACCAGTAGACCACCTGGCCACTTAGTATCGGTGACCAACAAGGGGCCTCTAGGTGGGCAGGTCACACAGGCTCCCCCAGTGGGCAACCTGCGCCTCTAGCCTGGGCTCTCACACCCACACCCCAGCTCCCTCTGCACAGACAGGATGCTCTCCAGGCCTGGGCTCTGCCACCCCCTTGAAGATGTCCTCCTCCTCCTCCTCCTCCTCCTCCTCCTCCTCCTCCTCCCCCTCCCCCTCCCCCTCCCCCTCCCCCTCCCCCAGCTGACCCATCAAGGTGGTTTGAGGCGTTAACACACAACCACTGCTGTGATAGCAACGGTGCTGTGCCCCACCCTCATTCCTGTGGTTTAATACTTAGAGATTCCAGCCCTGTGTGCTTCTCTCTGTGTATGTTATACCTTCCAAGTTACCCGCCTCCACCCCCGTATTTAATAGTTAGGAAAAGACTGCTAGCTGAAGAAGTCTTCATTACAATGCACAGTCTCATGAAACCAGCTTTGCATTTCAGTAGGGCCAGAACCCCAAGGCAGTCACATTGATCAGACACAATGACCTGTTCACCTTGACACTCCTTGTTCTCAGCAGACAGTCCTGGTAGCAAAGGTCAAGGCCCAAAGACCTGATTTTAAATGTGTGTGTGTGTGTGTGTGTTCACATGTGCCCATTTGTATATTTAGCAGTAGATTATCTGTTGGTGTAGTGGGGGACAAATTGGGCTACTAACCACAAGGTCAATGGTTCAAACCCACCAGCCTCTCACACAAAGATGAGGCTTTTTGCACCCATAAAGATGGCTAGCCTCAGAAACCCAAAGAGACAGTTCAACTGTGCCCAACAGGCCCATTAGAAGTTGGAATCAACCTGATGGCGATGAGCTTACTCCTTCATAGTAGGTCATTAGGAAGCATTTAAAAATTACGGAAGTGAGGTGCTTGTACCTTGGGAGATCTCCACCGGGCGCTCTGTAATAAGCAGGATCGGTTTTGGGGTTTGGGGTATTTTTTTTCATTTTGTTGGGGGGCTCATACAACTCTTATCACAATCCATTGTGTCATTGTGTCAAGCACATTTGTACATTTGTTGCCATCCTCATTCTCAAAACATTTGCTTTCTGCTTGAGCCCTTGGTATGAGCTCCTCATTTTCCCTCTCCCTCCTCTACCTCCCCTCCATCATGAACCCTTGATATAACATAAATTATTATTTTGTCATGTATGACACTGTCCAATGTCTCCTTTCACCCACTTTTCTGTTGTCCGTCCCCCAGGGAGGAGGTTATATGTAGATCATTGTGACTGGTTCCCCCTTTCTTCCCCACGTTCCCTGCACCCTCTGGTTTCGCTACTCTCATTATTGGTCCTGAGGGTTCATCTGTTTCAGGGTTAGCTTTCTATCAGAATAAGAAAGTATGGAGGCAAAGTGCCTGCGTGGACATAAGATGGCAAAACTGAAGGTGGGAAAAAATCGAAAAAATGTGGCTGCTAGCTGGAGATCCAGAGCAGGCCGGAGCCTCGGGAGCAGGCCGGAGCACCCAGGCTGTGGATCTGGGGCAGGCTGGAGAACCCTAGGCAAGCCGGGATCTGGACTAGGCTGTGCTGTGTACATCTCATTCCTGGGTTTCAGTTAATACTTAGTGATTCCAGCCCTGTGTACTTCTCTGTGTAGGTTATACCTGCAGGCGGGAGATGGGAGCACAGTTCTTGTCCTCTCCTGGCTGTGGATACCACACTGAGGTAGCAAGGTGCTCAATCTACCGCCCTGCATCCCCTTCCAACCCCAACCAGCAGAATCACAGCCCTGAGGGCACGGGGCGGGGCGGAGCTGGTAGCATGGTTGATGGCATAACCCGCTCTAGCGGAGTGAACAGATGGTATGTAAGGAGACAGTCGGTGGAGTAAGATGGCAAAAATGAATACATGGTTTAAAAATGACCAAAGCTGCTCACCACATCAACGACAGCCATGGTGCGGGGACGATCTTCTGGTTTTGACCCGATCTGTTGCTGTTTTCCTATCTTTGCACTTGCCAGAACCTCAGGCCCGAAGGAACGCGAAGCTGATGGTTCTGTTACAGATCCAGGTTCAGTAGAAAATTGGGTCAGGTGCTCGCTCCTTGGGTCACAGGGCAGATCCCGGCTGAAGGAAATCCTTGTGAAGGGTTTCAGGTGTGCTAAGAATATTGTGGCAGTTCTTTTTAAACATCTTTGTTTTCCAGAATACCTCCAGACGTGGAGGTGCTCTGGTGGCAGGTTGGGCTGCTACCGGAAAGGTCCGCAGTTCCAGGTCTCCAGGCCCTCGGCAGGGGAGAGACGGGGCTTTCCACTCTTGTGAAGAGTTACAGTCCCAGAAACTCACAGGCAGGTCTACCCTGTCCTGTAAGGTCGCTGTGAGTCGGCATCGGCTCTGTGTTGGTGAAATATATACAGATGAGTTGACGTGATTTTGGGGGTCTGCTTCACACAATCCAGTAGGGGACGTGTAGATGAAGCAAGATGGTTGAAACTGGATGGTAGCGCTCTCTCTCTCTCTCTCTCTCTCTCTCTCTCTTTCTCCATGCTTGACATTTCCCACAATGAACATGAAAAGTTAAAAAGAAACGAATATAACGAAGGATGTTGCACTCCTGGGTGACTCTGGCAGAGGTGCAGTGCTGGGGAACCAGTAGGAATATTCCAGAGCCGGGGATGAGCGTGGCATTTCCAGCCCAACCCCAAGCTGGCCATGACACCCACCTCCCTCCCTCCACCTGCACTTGGAAGAGTCAGCGCTGCTGTCGCAGAGCAGGACAGCCTGAGGTCACAAAAGCAGCTTTTGCCCAGTGCTGTTGGGCCAGCGGGGCAGGAGGAACACTTGCCAGGAGGCTTGGTGAGCAGCAGGGCTGCCTGGAGCAGATCTGACTCATGCTAATGGGCCTCACCTGGGGAGGGAAATGCGTCAGCGCAGCACTTCCAACTAAATGTCGGGAAATTGAACAACCTTTGCTTACCTACCTCCCTAGACGGCTTCTGATGGGGCACGGAGCGCCGATATGAAAGGGACCACTTCCCACCTCTGACAGCTTCACAATGCCAGTGTGTACAAAGCTGCCAGCCATGCCCAGTCTCGATATGGGCATCCCCAAAGGGAAAAAGCAAATGTGTTTCCCTGAATGTCCAATTTCCGGCCTCTGTGCCCCAGCTCCATCATTTTCTCCAGCCCCGCCGGAAAATGAACTGTCATGCGGGGGACCCCGGAGAATGCCGGTGCCGAGAGCCAGGACCTGTTAGGCCAACACCTGACAGCTGATTCTGTCACGCCAACTTTAATCACTGCTAATCAAGGACCACCAGACTCTGGGGTGGGTGCAATCGCTGCCAATTTGCAAAACTAGGTCTCTCTCTAGTGAGTCAATAGGCTCTGACTGCGGTGGTTGCTGCCCACCATTGGTCACGTGGACAGAGCTCTGGAGGGCCTGGGCCGGGCACCGGTGCCCCCTTGTTGCCTTCTCTGCTCCTTGAGACTGCAACTCAACTCGAAAACATGCCAGTCATTCAATACTGAACTTGCCCCCTCCCCACTGGCCTGTCCAATGCAGCTCTTGCTAGACTGACTGGAGCTGCATCCACCCGATCATTCAATTCCAGTTTTTGTTTCCCCTCATTTTCATCATCCATCGCTTCTTTGTTTAGCAAGGACTGCCTTGATGTTCTTCTCTCTGCCTTTGTTCATTGAATTGTTTTCTCAAATATTTACCGAATCCCTACTGTCTCGAGCAGGGCTCTCTCAAAGAGCAGAAAGCAGTCAAGCTTGTATGTGCATTTAGAGAGAAAGGATGACCTCGGGGAAATGGCTCACACATGCGTAGCGGCTAACAAGTTCCACGTTCGTGGGTCCCATGTCAGGCTGCAGCCTTCCTCTACTCATGTACCTGCAGGCACTGATGAGCCCAAGCTCCTGCCAGATGACTGACTCCCAGGTCGATGAGTAAGAGGGCAGGCTGCTGGCGATGCCCAGGATCGGCAGGCAAGACTCAAGCCACTGGCTCAAGTCCAGAGAAACGGAGGTCAGATCATAGGAGCAGGATCCAGACCCAGCGAGAGCCAAGCAAGCTTTGCCAAAGAATTCACATTCATTGGAAACAGGTCATCCCCCAAGGAAACACCCTTGCCCTTGATTGGCTGCTCACAGAAGATCCCATCAGGGAAGTGAATGCATTTTATTAGGGCTCATCACCGGTGCTCCCTCGATCTTAATTGCCAAACCACTGAGCTTCCTGGCCCCACCAAGTTGATACACAACCTTAACTGTCACTATGTGCCTGCTGCCAGGGTAATCTCTGGGACCACAAGGTGAAGAAGATGAGCTTTCGATAACCCCAATCTTCCCATCCTGTCTGTTCCTATTCTGGGCCTTCATTAGGCTCTTGGCAATTCTCTTCTGAACCACTAGCTAATCTCCCTGCTTCCGCAGGACTTCGGGATCCAGTTAGTTGTCATCATTCCCTCGTGACAAAGGACAACCCCCAAACACACCTTTAGGAATTAGCTCAGGCAGCAAAAGAAGGGGTATGTTAATCTGGATTGATTAGAGAAACAAATTCATAGACACTCATTTGTGTATAAGACAGATGTTTATATACAAGAGCAATTGAATATTGAGAAAACAGCCTAGTCCAAAACAAGTCCATAAGTCCAATATTAGCCCCTATATCTGATACCAATTTATAAATTCCTCTTCAGATTCACACAGCACATGCAATGACGCTGAATGCAGGAAGATCACAGGCCAATAGGTGGAAAGTCTTGTGGCTCCAGTGACCCTGGAAGCATCTCAGCACTGGCGGGGGTCTCCACGTGGCTCCTCCTGCTCCAGAGCTCTAGCGTGACTCCATGTGTCTTGTCAGCAGGAAGATGAAGCAGAGAGAGTCTCCCACCTCCAGGGAGGAATACAGGAGTTCCCAGAATCTTCAGGAGAAGGCCATGCCCACACAGAGGCCTCATTGACTATGACCTGACTGACAGACTAGACTCCACCCCTTCACAAGTTGACAGGAGATTATGTCTCTACCACAAGGGGTGATGTTTATTGTTTAATCAAACGAATAGGAATGGCCAAAGCAAGGGGTGTCTTGGGCTCAAATAGAACCAGAAGCTGATGGGCAGTCAGAATACACTCCATCTCTGGTCTCTGTCTCCTTTTAAGAGTTAACCATGTTCTCCACAGACCAGCTTCTTCCACCAGGTGGAAAACTTGGTGGTCCACAGTGTCTCCAGATCTCACCACAGATGGATCTGGGATTTCTTCTTTCTAGTCAAGTTCAGAAATCCCAAAGAAATGTTCTGATTTCCCCAGCTTGGACCATCTGACCTAAGACAGGGATGGGGCCAGTCAGTATGATGGTCTCTAAGATGGCCCCCAAGGACCCATCTCCTGGGAGTCCTTTTATAGATGCTTGATGTGAGGGCTGGAGTTGCTGGCTATTCTACTGGACAGAACACAACTTTTAATATTAATTTATAAAAAGACGAACTTTCCTCTTCTCCACTGCCATTGCATTGCTGCTGACTCATGGTGACCGGATAGGACAGGGTAGAACTGGCCACGGGGGCTTCTGAGAGTGTGACTCTATGGGAGTGGAAAGCCTGGTCTTTCTCTTGTGGAGTGCCTGCTGGTTTCGAACTGCCGAACTTGCAGTTAGCAGCCACTCTTTCGTACTCTTGAACTGTTCGCTCGGGGAAGTCAGCTGCCACTGTACACAGCAGAGCAGATCCTCTGCATCTTGCCAGAAGCCATGGGAGCAGACTCCTGAGCTCATCTGAACTTTGAGATGGCCAGAGCCCTGGTGGACACACTGGTTGCAGTCTCATAAGCATTCCCGCGCAGTGTCACCCAGCGAGGCTCTTCCTGGATCGCTGACCCACGAAGACTGAGACACTAGATGCTTGTGTTCAGCGACTACCTTGTAAGGTCTTTTTATTTTCCTCGTCCCACATGTTATCCACAGCGTAACATGATATACTCATAGCAACACACACATACACAATGAGTGTATGTTAACTCAGGCAGGGTTATTTCTAACTTTCACGCTGACATTTAACAGTTGAGGAAACTGTGTTTAGATAGATTAATAGGCAGATTAATAAACTCACATAAGTCTACAAAAATACAGAGGTTCTGCTTGATTTAAAAACTCAATCCCATCCTACTCTTGTGGCTCATAACTAACGTACCTTTAAATTATGTAAAGGGAATCTAAAAGGGAAATGTATTTAATTTTTAATCCAAGAAATACCTAGATAGTAAAAAAAAAAAAATAACAACAGCCATCACACCTGCCTCTTCTCTACCCAATCTCTAACTTCCTTTCTCCAGACAACCAACTTGAACTCTTAACTGCTTATCCGTGACCTCTGTTTCCATGAGTAACTTGTTTCCATTGCTTTCTTGACTTTTCTGTGTTAGGTCTGGATCGACTCTCCATTACACGTCCCTCAGTGGTTACTGAAACAAGCCTGGTGTGGTTGAGGACAGTCCCACGCACAATGACGCTGCAGGACAGAGTCCACCTGCCCCAGTGTCTCTGTTGGCAGTACCTTTACAGCAGCCGCTGCTGAGAGGGTGGTGGGTTCAAACCAAAGACCAACCAGCAACCACCGCCTTGCATTGAACCACTGTCCTTCCAGGGCCCCTTCTCAATTGCCCATGCACAGGGATGGACACAGTGAGGGCAACAGTGGGCTCAGGGAGGAGGGGGCGGGGCCAGCAGTGCACAGGGTGCCGAGTTAGAATTGACTTCATGGCGCCTAACAAGACCACTAGTACTATTGATTCACAGGGAAGACATGTCATGCATTTTTTAACAGCCTCCATTCTTAATGGATAGACCCCTAATTCACCTACACTGTTTGAAAAACTTAAAATCTTTTCAAATTCAAATATTTCAGGCACTCTGAGTTCTCCCACTGCATCTTTCCTTCTGTAGGCACTTCCAATTGTCTCAGGCCAGTCTCTCTGCTTCCTCAACAGTCCCTAAGTCTTTGTGACTGGAGGGTCTTTCGTTGTAAATTAGAAATCTGTTGCCATCTAGTCAGTGTTGACCCCTCGTGACTCTAGAAACTGAGTAGAACTACCAACAGCACTTCCAAGGCATACATCTTTTTTAATAAAAAAATGTTCTTAATTGTGAATTAGGTGGGGTACTTTAAGGAATGGCTGTAAATCTCTTTTTTTGACAACAAATAAAAGTTTATTATACAAAATTAAGGCCTTTGTATTTCTTTTTTTTTTGCCCTAATAATTTTCTTTCTTTTCTTTTTTTTTACATTTTATTAGGGGCTCATACAACTCTTATCACAATCCACACATATACATACATCAATTGTATAAAGCACATCCGTACATTCTTTGCCCTAATCACTCTCAAAGCATTTGCTCTCCACTTAAGCCCTTTGCATCAGGTCCTCTTTTTTTCCCCCTCCCTCCCAGCTCCCCTCTCCCTCATGAGCCCTTGATAATTTATACATCGTTATTTTGTCATATCTTGCCCTATCCGGAGTCTCCCTTCCCCCCCTTCTCCGCTGTCCATGAGGCCTTTGTATTTCACAGCTCACTAAGGTGAACAAAAGATTAATTATTTAAGTCCACAAAGTTTTAATTTTACAATCCCCTCTGATTCCAATGATAAAAATGGCCTGACCCACATGATAAATAAAGCCACATCTGTTAAAGTAGACGACTTCAGTTTTTCTTTCTTGGCGTAGGTGGCCTCATGGCACGGGATGGTGTGTCTTAAATCCCGGGAAATCGCCCCGGCGGCTCCAGCCTGCCCATCGTTTTTACATTCGACACAAGCAGTGTCAGGCCTCCTAGGAACAAGCCTTACTTCCTTGAACCAGGAAACTGACGAAGCAGCATGGCTAGCATCACCTCATTAGTCTCTTCTGATGTTGTTAAGGAACAGAACAGTTTTCATTTGCCTGTTGCAGCCTGTTCCACCATTTGGCTTTTTTCTTTTTTCTCGGTCAGCAAAAGTGGCGCCATGCATTTTAGATATTACATCAGAAGCTGGTTGGCATCCTGGATGCACTGCATACTGGTCTGCCATAAAACAGAATTCCTTGTAACTGTCTCAAAGCATTTGTGGATGTCCCCAGTTCCTTAAATATAACAAAGGTCCATCCCTCGTCCTCAGTCTCTAAAGCCACAGTATCTACCCTCTGGCCAAACTGAGAACATGGGGCACACAAGGACCTCTCAATTCTGCCTTTTTGAGTTTTTGTCATTCACATTGCTGAGATGTAAGCTCGGGTCTGATGTCCATGTTGTGGGGTACGCTGTCAGGTAACCTGAGACCTTCTCCCGTGAGAGCCCAAAGCCGGAGACAGCAGGGCTGTAAGTCCTTCCGAAAGCCGACTGCCACCTCGTTCTCCCTCAGAGCCACGTCCAGCTCTCATCGGAGCACTTCAACCACCGTGCCACCAGGCTGCACCTAACTCAGGAACAATCATAGATAATATTACAGTCTGTAACACAGCAAGCTTTCGTTCTTTAGGCTCCCAAACTTAATTGGCCCACGGCCCCCTTTCCAGAAATAAAAAACAAGAAGGGGCTCAATGTCCAGCCCCCCGGCAATTAAAAGGGTTTGTGCTTGAGCTCATAATCCAAGATAAGTAGGCATCCACTTTTGCAGTCCCTGTGGATCCTTCCAGCACTACCACCAGCCCACCTCCAGGGGGTAGTGTTGCCCACTTTGAGAAACGCTTCTATTCAAAGCCCCAGGGAAGGAGCATTTCCCAAGAGCAGGACCGGAGTGGTTCTGGATAAATGAATTGATGTTGAGCAAACAGTAAGGGGCCACATGGGACCTCCTCCAGCTTCAGTAGGGAGAAGAAGAACCCAACTGCATCCCAGCTCAGACCCCCTTCCACCCTCCCCCCTCCCCCCTCGTCTATTCGGACACCAGCTGTTCTCCCTGGGCACTCACTCTACTTGTCCACAATGACAACCAGAACTCTCACCGCCAAGATGCATGATTTGGGGGTTTACTAGGGAAGCTAAGAGGTTACCGCAGTCAGGATGAGAAAACATTGAGGACACAGTCTTGAGACCCTGGCATATCTCTTTCCAGTCAGCAGCCATCTCTCTGGGCCTCCGCCTTATTCTGGGGGCTCGGAAGCCGGCCCCTCTGCCTTACAGCCTCAGTGTGGCCCTTCAGCTGTGCCTTGTGGTCCGGGTGCTGCGGCCTCCAGTGTCTTTGCTGCCTCTGCCACTGCAGCCTGGGATTGCATGCGGCCGCTCAATGGTTGGCTTTTCTGGAAAAGCCACACTAAGCAATTTCACATCACTACAGATATCTACCACTACCCTCTTCTGTCTTCTTCGGACAGAGGGAGAGAGACTTTTCTGCTAAAGTTCTTAGACTTCTCTATCACTCAGAATCACCTCTGGATTTGACAGAGTGACCCCAAGCCCCTTCATGATTATTCCCAGACTGTCTGTCATGAGTTAGCTCCCCTAGCCCCCTCTACACTCGGCACCCTACCCATATGTTAGCAGTTCCCTGAGAGCACCCCACAATCTCTTCCAGGCCTTTGTGCGTTCCTCTTATGAGCCTAATTAGTTCTCATAGGTCCATACAACCTAACACCTAGTCATAGTTTAAGGCCCAGGCATTAGCACCTCCAGGAAGCCTTCCCTGACCACCCGAGCCCTCCACTTCTCTAGCAAAGGCTCCATCATTACCGTCTGTCCAGCTCTTGTCACACGGTGTGGGACTGTTGCCATGGCTACCTGCCGCCCTTAATGCTCTGTGCTCCTTAAAGGAGGGGCTTGATTCCTCCCCATTGGAATCCCCAGGGTCTGACAAATAACAGGTGCACAGTATGCTTGTGTATTCATGACTTTATCGATTCTCACTGCCACGGAGTCGATGTCGAATCATAGCGACCCTACAGGACAGGGTAGAACTGCCCCTGTGGATTTCTGAGACTGACTCCCTGGGAGTAGAAGGCCCGATCTTGCTCCCAATTTATTAATGAGCTTGTTGATTTTGATAGTGAGGTGTTACTCTCACCTGCACCTGTCCCTAAGGGGTCCACCATAAAGGAGTGGGGAGTCCAGGAAAGACACTGGGAGGTTTGCAAGGGTTCAAGGCAAATATTGTTATCTACGTAATCCTGTAATAGTGGTGATCTACAAGGATACTTGGATAGACCTGCAAGGAGGGAGAGGCATGTTTGTAAGTGGGTATTTACCTTTGCTGCAAATAGATCCATCACAATGCGATGGAGTATAGATGGGGAAACTTCTTCGACATCATCCAACAGCCTAAAGGGATGAGGTGCTGGGCCTGAGGGATAAGAACCAGAGCCTCAGGGGACACCCAAGTCAATTGGCACCACAGAGCGCACAAGGACAATGGTCTACGTTCTACTTCAGTGAGCAGTCATTGAGTCTCACACGCTTGTAAGCCTCAGCCCTGTAAGTCATAGAGACCACGCTCCCTGGTCCTGGGTGGAGCCCCAAGCCCCCTCATCACTTCTCAGGTCTGGAAAGGAGCTCACCCCTCTGTTAGCATACTCAACCACTTCGGGTCAAAAGGGCAGCATTAACTCAAGGCCAAAGCATGGCGAGTTCGGGAAGAGACGGGGACTGTAAAATGAAATGCAGTGCAGCTTGAGGGGACTGCAATGGGGGCGTTGAAATCATATCCGTGCGTGTGTGTGTGAATGTACAATCAATGAGCTATCAAGCGTCATCTAATTTGCAATACAAAATGTGTAAAGTTGGGGGTGGTGGTAAGGGGTTCTACCACCTAATTCACAATTTTAAAAATTCATTAAAAAGGAAAAGAGGGATGGGGAACCAAGCTTTGTTTTCATGAGCTAATGTTCCCGTGTACCTGTGATCCACCTGCAGTGGAGGCCCCCAGGGGAATTCAGTGGGTACAGTCTTTTCAGGGAAGGTAGAGACAAACACAGAAACCAACGTTGGCTACTATTCTGCAGGAAGCCTTCAGAACTCTGTAGTTTGTGCTGACTTTCGCTTGGACGGGCAAAGGCCCCTGGAAGGGTTCGCTGCTTCAGCTGAGCCGGGAGGATGAGCAGGAACCAGTGGGGAGACATGGGCAAGGCGAGAATGGGAAAGAGGACTGGCATAGTACCTGAGGGAGGAGCTCAGGGTGAGGTTGTACAGGCGGGCAGGGGACCAACAGGCATGGGGCAGGGGTATGTGTGTGGGGATTGTAGCTTTCTACATGTGCAACCCCAGGTGAGGCATACAGTTCCTATTCATTCCCTCAGGTAGCTCTCCCCACTTCTTACTCCCCATCTGGAATGCCCTTCCTGAGCTTGTCTTCCGACCTCATTACTCAGGTCTTGGGTCAATGCCAACGCCTATCTAAGTTAACCTTTACCCCTTCCTAGTAACTCAGAGAGGAAGGCCCTCAAGTAGATGGTTGGACACAGTGGCCGCAAGCGTGGGCTCAAACAGCAATGGTGGGGACCAGGCGGTGTTTCATTCAGTTGCGCACAGGGTTGCCTTGAAACAGGCTCCGTTTGGCGGGATCGAACGAGGAGAGTAAGCAAGGTCTGAGCAGGCCTGGAACTTGTTCCTGGAACTGTCGGATGGCTGGGGTACTGGTTGCACAACAGAAGGGACCTGCCGCTGAATGGCCCGGAGGGACATTGTTCAATAGGCATCGTTTTGTTTTTATCGATTGATCAATCGATCTATCATCTATCTATTTTACCACCAAAAGTAGCCCGGGTGTCATGGAGACGAAAGCACTTGGCTTCTACCTGAGAGACTGGATGCTTGCACGGACTCTGCAGGGAAAGGGGAGGCAGCTATGGAGCAGCTGGGCTCTGTCCACGTGGAGCCCACTTGCTGGTGGGGGGTTGCGATCCGCAGAGACAGTCTGACGTCCCTACAGTTCAGGCCCTGCCCTTTCTCAGCTCAGTCACCCCGAGCTACTCAAACCACATCTCTGAGCCTCGTTGCCCTCGTTAGAGATGGAGGTGACAGCAGCGCCTACGCCCCCGGACTCCACCTGAGGACTAAATGAAGGAAGACGTGGACCATGAAGCCAGCTTCTGAGTGCCCTGAAAGGGACGCCCCACCCCACCCCCGAGACCCCCACTTCTTGGCTCTCTCCAACTCCTTGTACCTGCTGCAAACTCCAAAGGTGGAAATCTAGGTCAATGTGAGCCGCGGCTCAGTGAGGAGAATATTGAAGGAAAAACCAAGGAATTATCGCCTTCGGGGAAGCAATAACATTTCTACTTAAAAATTGCTTGACTGGAGAATTTTATAGACGCTGCAATTTGTATGCAAATAAACTAAGGGCTCCCACACCCTGAGCAGAGGCAAGCCCCCAGGCAAGCTCTTCTGGAAGCCCCTTGTTCCGACCACAGAGAAGCCTTCTGGGGCACACTCTGCTGCCAGTCTGAAGGAGAACCTCGAATAATTCCAACGCTGCCGTGTTCACTGCCTTAGCCTTCTAACGAGTTCATTAGCATGTAAGGCAGTTTGCCAGCATGGAAGGGGTGGCCTATCTGGATTTGCAGCAGCCTCTCCGTTGGATGCATTTTCCCTTTGTAGTCTGTGGAACCAGGCACTCATTTGGCATAAACTCGTACATCCTGGGACGACTCCTGAGTGAGAAGGAAATGTCACCTGTTCAAACCTCCTGTGTCCATGGAAACTCAAGGCAACAAATTAGAAGAGAAAGCTGAGAACAAGCTGACGCTGGCCTCAAACTGCCGGTTCCAAAAGGCCTCTCAGAGCACAGGGGGAGCAGCAGTCACCCTGTGCCCACCATCCCTCGGGCAAACACGCAACAGACCTTACTGAGGACCCGCCGCGCCCTAGGCACTGCTCTGGGTGCTGTCGACCAGGACTCTTGGTCTCCGGCACTTTGGAATCCTCCAGGGGGTGCTCAAAGGAGCACAGGCCATTTGTACAACCCTGATTCAAGGTCATTGGGGAAGCAAGCAGCTGTGAGCACACTCACCAAACGGCAGCAAGTAGAAGTCTATCCCAAGGTGCCTGAGGAGAAAGGTCTGGCATTCTCTGTCCAAAAAAACAAACCAGCCATTGGGAACAGTGTGAAGTGCGATTACACTCTGACGCAGTGAGCTCACTATGAGTTGGGGTTGACGCAATGGCGATTGTTTTGGGGGGTTTTGTGGGGGGGAGGGGGCCACTCAGGGAATCCCTTCACCTAGTGACTCGGGATGAGGATGGGACTCTCCGGGGTGCTCCTGGCCTTCCTAGCCAGGGACTGCATCCATGTGCCCACCTCTCAGATTCCTCCTGCCAGGACTCCATCCCATCTGTGCAATGAAAAGGCTGGAACATATGCCCTTTGTAGAGAGAGCCCTGGGGGCCCAGGCCCAGGACTGGGCTGAGGTTGGACTCAAGGTGCCCCCCACCCTGAGGGGCCCACTGCTCCACACAGAGTCATCTTCATGTACTCATTCGTGCCCCCAGAGATAATGACAGTCCCCCTCCTGCCCACCAGGGGTTAAACATTGGACCTCAAACTCACCGGTGACATCAGCGGCCAGAGAAGATGAGGCTGTCGACTCCCATAAGGATTTCCGGCCCTGGAAACCCTTAGCAGCTCCATCTGGGTGGCTAGCCAGAATTAGAGATACCTCGGGGTGGCCTTAACCCTGGGCTTTGCCACCAGCAGGGAGCAAAGTTAACCCTTTTCACCACCAGACGCTACCTCAGTGACTGATCTCAGGCAAGTCCTAACACCGCCTCTGTTCCCCGATTTGTAAATGGGGGGATTTTGAAAATGCCTTCTTGGACTTGGTAGAGTTGTAAGGAAGAAGGAAGTCAAAACGTGCCGAGCCCTTCGCCCCGCGCTTGGTCAGCAAGTAATAGCATTGCTTATGATGATCAGTGGGAGGGTTCAGGTAAGGGCTTGCAGAGCCACACCTGGTGAGGCGCAAGGCCTGCAGACTGGGAGGAGCAACAGCGACTCCTTGATTAATGAAGCCTCTTGGGGGAAACTCTGCTCTGATGAAGTCAGCCGTATGTGGCTGGGGCTGGGGAAGAAACTCATAAATCACATCCAGCATGGTTGACATGTGGCATCTGGCTCAGCGGCACTTGGCCCTGCCCTGAGCCCACCCAGCCTGCTCCCTGTGGCTAGTTCCTCAGGGGGGGGGGGCAGCCTGCTGAGCAGAGCCAAAGCCCCTAGGCTCACAGGGCCAGCTCTGAGGCTTCTGGGCAAGTGGTGACTCCGCCTGTGTCCAGGAAATAGTCCACCTGTTCCTCCCTCGATGTCCTTCTTGCAAAAGGAGGCAGAAAACTAGGTCCCAGTCCCCCACCAGGGGATCCAATTTGAGTGTGCATCAGCATTTGGGGGTGGTGGGGCTCACAGCACTTTCTGACACAGGTCTGGGGTAGGCCTGATCATGTGCATTTCCAACAAGTTCACCTCCCCTCCCCCAAACTCACTGCCATAGAGTAAATTCTGACTCATAAGGACCCCAGAGGGCAGAGTAGAACTGCCCCCGTGAGTGTCTGAGACTGTTTCTCTTTACGGGACTAGAAGGCTTTCTTCCACATAGTTGGTGGTTTCGAACCGCCAACCTTGCAGTTAGCAGCCCAAAGCATACCCACTATGCCACCAGGGGATACTACTGAGAACGACATCGGACCACACTTTACAAGTTGCTGGCTGAAAGCCGATGGGGCTGTTTAAACCCAGCTGGTTGTTCTTGGGCAAGTTTCTTCTGATTGAAATCCCACTTCCATACAGTGGGCAGGAGCCAGCCGAGCCTGCCTGACAGGGTGGTTCCAGAGCTCATTCCAACTGGTAGGCACCTTATAGGACAGCATAGAGCTGCTCCATTGGTCTGAGGCTACAGATCTCTATGGAATCAGCCAGCCTCATCTTTCTCCTGCAGACCAGCATTCCCTGTGGACGGTGGTGGGAAGCCAGAGGGGACATGCATGTGTATCCTCATCTAGATTCTAGGTTGTGGGATATCAGTAGGCTTTTCCCCAGCGTTGTCTCCCTCAAATAGATGCCAAACCTAAGAGGCTGCTTGCCAGCACATGGTGGGAGGTCACAAGTTTGGAGATTTTGTCCCTGAAGGCATCAGCCCACCAGAGCAATCAGACTGCTGTCTGTCCCACCATAGGCGGGACTCACACCCAATTGATAGGACAGTGATTGTTTCCCTGGAGCGTGTAGAACGGGTCACACCTGCTCAGTGACATTCGAGACTAGGTTGCCATCCTGAATCTAGGATCCGCCCATCTTGTCCCATATGTATCCCTAATCCCTCCTCTTCCTATAGCTTGCACACCCCTAGACTGTCCCCCTCCCATTACTATATTACCTATAGTACAACCCCTTCCTGTGACATGTCTTTACCTGTAATCAGGGGGCGTGCATGTCCCCAAAAGATATGTAAGCCTTGGTTAGAAATAAGTCTCTCTCTCTCCTCCCCTCTCCTCTGCCTGCACTGTGCTCAGACCTGGCTGGTGAGATCATGGCCGTCCAGGAGGTGAGCATGCTACCATGAAATGTTTCTGACTCCTTTATTTTACCTTCTCTTCTCTTATTCTCTATGACTTTACTATAATCTTTATATATTATAACCGTACAATTGTGCCTACCTGGCCCGTGATAGTGTGAGGGGCTGGCTTCTCCCACACGCCTCGTCTATTCTGAGTCAGGACAACCCCAGGTGTGCCAGGTAGAACCGCTTCACAGGGTTTTCAAGGCTGGGATCGGGACAGGGCTTCCAAGAGCCCCTGGGCGGGTTTGAACTGCCCACCTTTCACCTGGTCACTGACTGAGCTGTCTGCCACGTTCCTGTGCTCAGTGGCAGCAGCAGTGAGGAACATGGGGGAGGAGCTTCGTTCCTTTGTCTTCTCCTTTTCACAATGGGGTGGTGGGACTGCTCACTCCGGAGCCTGGTTCACCACCACCACCACCACCACCCTCCCTACCAGGGCTTCACCTTCCCAGCTCGCTCTTCTCCCCTGGGCACTCAACACAGAGGCAGAACTTTGTCAGCGGGCCTGCAGTGGGCTCTAGATCCAACCCGGGGATGACAAAGCCCTCCCCTGACTTTGAGCCACTTCTTAGGAGCACACCCTGAGCGCTCCTTAATGGAAAGACGAATGATCAATCAATTGACAAATGATAGGCTTGGTTTTCGGGTGGCTCGAGAGGACGGAGATAAGGAGAGACCCACAAGGTGGGAGAGTGAGTCCCAGCCTTGCAGGAGCACCTCCTGATCCAGGATTGGTATTCCTTATCCATCCCCTCCTGTGCAGAATCATCACTGGGTTTCCCTGCTCCTTTTTTGGAGGGCAGTTCTCCTTATTGCTCAGGCTGAGGGGTGCCCAGGAGCTCTTGGTGGGGGACTCATTTCCTCTTCACCATCCCTGGCAGTCCTGAAGCTCTTTTAACCTCCCCAAACAAAGAGAACAGCCCTGGGCAAGGCTCCTTGCTTAAGATGCTGGGGGAGTTTCTGTTTGGGGTTCAGTGATTACCAAAACAGCACCACCTACTGACCTGGGCACAATTCTGTCTCAGGGTGACCCTTACAGCAGGACAGGGTCAAACTGCCCCTGTGGGCTTCCCAGACAGTA
Organism: Tenrec ecaudatus; assembly: GCF_050624435.1. Lineage (NCBI taxonomy): Eukaryota > Metazoa > Chordata > Mammalia > Afrosoricida > Tenrecidae > Tenrec > Tenrec ecaudatus. Next base: position 35,087,501 of record NC_134543.1, read on the forward strand.
ATTCTTTACAGGAGCAGAAAGCCTCATGTTTCCCCCAAGAAGTGGCTGGTGGTTTCAAACTGCTGACCTCGTAAGCCTCTCTACCACGAGGTCTCCTTCCTTGTTTGCAGACTAGTTTAAACCACCACAATGCCGTGCACGCTGAGGTCAAAGACTCAGGCCAGGCTGCAATGTTACCCCTGGACTGCCAGCCAAGCTGGTGAGCCCAGCAGACTTCACTGGGCCTCACCAGCTCATCCTCCTCCAGCCCAAGGCCCGCGCTGATGTTTCATGGTGCCTTCTGCCCCTGGCTGCAGGGAGAGGCCCCACCTGCCTACCCACCAGATCTTGATCACCTGAGATTGTAGCTCCTCGTGTATTTGCCTGTCTCCCCTGGAAGGGACCATTTTTTCTTATTTACATCTGTTCCATCCTTAATAAAGTGTCTGACGTGTAGCCGAACCAAACCAAACTCACTGCCCTCCGGTCCCTATGCTGATCCCCAGGGGCCCCTTGTGGGTTTCTGAGACTGTAACTGTCTACGGGAGTAGAAAGCCCAGTCTTTCTCCCTTGGAGCTGATGCTGGTTTTGAACTGCCGACCATGCAGATCACAGGCTGACACGTAACCACTGCGTCACAGGGCTCTGACACATGGCAGGCGTTCAGGAGGTCTTGTTCATAGCATTAACAACAAACACAGCTAGTCAACAGTAGTCTGCTGCTGTAGGGTGTCTCTGGGGGGAGTCCCACTCCTGGTGACCAGGTGTGTCAGAGCAGGACTGTGTTCCCAAAGGTCACTGTCACCTCAGGGCAGGCAGGCTGCGGAGCAAGGTACCTGACCAGGAGGGGCCGGCAGCGTGGGGCTTGACCGTGTACAGCTTCCCTCCTCCAGGATGGAGGCCCCGCCTTCTCCTTGGACAGCAGTTCGCAACCTGTGGGTTGCGACCCCTTTGGGGGTCAAATGGCCCTTTCCCAGGGATTACCCGATTTGTAACAGTAGCAAAACAGCAGTGATGAAGTAGCAACGAAAATAACGTTAGGGTTGGGGTCCCCACCACCTGAGGGACTACGTGAAAGGTCCGAGACATGGGAGGGTGGAGGAGACCCACTGTGTGACTAGGAGGCAGAGAGGGTGGTGCTGAAGGGCTGGCTCGGCGCTCCATCAGGAAAGGACGGGCTGACACGCGCGCGTAGGAGAAGTGGTTTTTATTCCAGGTGTGCGTGTCAGAGATGAGGTCTCCGAGGGGCACCCAGGGCACATGCTTTGGTCAAGACGAGGAAAAGGGAACAGAATGGGTCTGAGTCCCCACAAAGGGCGCTGACAAGTTCAGCGCCGGGTTAAGACAAGCAGGGCGGGGGCGGGGGGAGGCCCTCTCAGAGCCCACCTGAGCCACCGTTCACTTACTGTCATCAAGAGAGTCCTGTGACCACCCTGCCCCCAAAGGCCCATGGCGGAGGGGGCCCAGGCCCTAAATCCCACCTCCTATCCCATCCCCGAGTAGTCAAGTCCTAAGCTGCAGCAGGAGGCGGTGCCCCAGCAGAATGAGACCCAAAGTCCATGGGAGAAACCTCGCAGCAGAGGATGGGGGGGTATGGCTGTGCGGGTGGAGGGCCCCACGCCCTGCAGTTGAGCCTGGGGGCAGCAGCCCGGCTCAGAAGGCCTCCAGGGAGAGTCAGGGGCGGGCGGAGAGGGCACCTGTGGAGAACCCTCCAGGGTGGGTGCTTTGTACAAGGGACACTTGGCTTCCTGACAAGGGCTGCGTGGAGGGGCAGGGAGCTAGACGTTTGTGCACAGGGAGGAGGGAGGTGGGTGAGGTGGGTGATTGCTCCAATCTGAAGCAGACACCTTTGGGGCTCAGGCGCTTCCTGAAGAAGCTGGGAGACACCATGGATTACCCCCCAGCCCAAGGCAATCTTTTCTGGACAAGTTCAAGAGTCCCAACCCCTCTAGAACCCATGAACACCCTAGGGAGCGGTGGGTCCCTGGTCTATGAAGCAGAGGGTCCTGGTGCCAGGTGGGTCAGTCCTAAGCTGGCTCACCGTGGAGTCCTGGTACCAGTGAGCTTTTGCCCAAGATCATGCAGAGCGAGATGGTGGTGGTGGTATGAGGGGCCAGGGGCAGCAGGGGCGGATCCAAGACCAGGTCAAGGCGGAGGGAGAACAGAGGCCCAGGGGCTGTGAGGAGGAGACAGACGCCCCCACCCGTGGCTGTCCCTTTGAGGGAGCAGGGGTGGGAAGGGAGAGTGAGACCAGGCTGCCCTGGTGACTGGTGTCCAAGCTCCACCCACTGCCAGCGTGCTGTCTACATTGGTGAAGACTTCGGAGGAGGAGGCAGGGGGTGGAAACAAAGAACGAGGGTGTGGTCAGCGGAGCGGTGGCCGTCCATGCTTTGGGACATAGGCCAGGGCACCGGATGGTCATTGAGGCCCGAGGAAGAGGCGAAAGGCCCTCCGAAGCCTCTTGCTAAGCATCCGGGGTCCCACAGCAGCACGGCTGGTGTCAGGTCCTGGGACTGGTAGGCTGCGGGAAACTCCCTCCTGGGCAGGAGATCTTACTCTTGGAAGGCTTTGCTGCTCCTCTGTCTTCGGCTCTTTTGTGAATTACCGTCCGTGGCCTTCAAATGGGAGGCCGCCAGTTCTCTCTTCACCAGGGCAGCCCGCAGCCGGACCTGGCATCTCTTAGGACAGGACACCTCCTTCTTGCTGACCCCCGCTTCTCCCTCTGTCCCGCACTGCAGGGAGGCCCCACGGCCAGTTGGACTCCCATGAGGCCTTCTGTCCTTGCTCCCGCTGTGGGGAGGACTCCCAGAAGGGGGGAGGGGCAGAACAAGGTCCAGGGCGCCTGCCCAGCTCTGCCTGGTCACAGCCCGGCATCCTGACCATCTCCTCTCCCAGGGCAAGGCCGAGAGGGCATCAAGCTCTGGTGGTGGCGGCGGCAGCAGGGGTGTTTGCTGATGATTCCGGGAGAAATGTGAAGAGATGGACACAGGCCGCTTTCCGCTCCCCGCCCCTAACCCCCTTCTGGTCCCAGAGTCTCATGCAAAAGGTACAGGAGGCCCGGGGCTACAGTCAGGAGTGTGGCAACAGCTGCCACTGCTGGGCGGGGGCGTCGGCCTGACACTTGTTGGTCACCAGCTGGGCAGGCTGCGTCTCCAGGCAGAGCCCACTGACGGACTGTTGGATGAGAGAGCCTTTCCTCCTCCATTTCTAGGGAGAAAACAAGCAGTACAGTCATGGCTAGGCCCGAGTCGCTGGTCTGTATGCAAATAACTCCTCCTATACCTAGAAGACCCTCCCTCATGGAAGTTCCCCCCAGCCACCCCACACAGACTTTAAACCCCTCCCCTCCCACGGAGCTGCCCCTGTCGTTTCAGGAGGTGATTCCTTCATCCCAGAGGACAAAGTAGAGGCCCCGAGAATGAGTCTAACCCAGAGGGGGATTCTGTTTGGCCTGCACCTACCCACCCACCCACCCTCCGCCAGCCCGTCAACTGTCTTCAGGTCAATGCCAACCCCACGCGGATCGGAGTAAACTATGTTCCGTCGGGCTTATGCGCCCTTATTTTTTGTACAGAGACCAGTTTGTTCATGGTTCCCAAGGGCAGGCAGGAGGTAGAGAAAAAGGAGGATTTACTGCTGAGTGATTGATTTTCTGTTACAAGGAAGGGGAAAACTTAGCAATGGGTCATGGTGATAGCTGAATGAAGACATGATACGTGGAACTACATTGTACACGTGACATGGAGACAGAGAAAAACCCGTATCGTTGTAAAACAGAGTGTTATGGGCAACACTTCACACGTCATACCATTAACCACTCGGTCATACTATGAAGATTCGTGCGGTCACCTCCATGATCCGTTTCAGATCATCGTCCTCTCATTGTGAACTGCTGCCCTCATCCTCCCCTGCCGCTCCCCTAGGCGACCAGCCATCCAGTCATTTCCTACAGGTCTACCGCTCCTGGATGCCCTACACGGAACATCACACCCAGAGGGCTTCTAAAGGCTGGTTTTTGGGGTGTGTGTGTGGGGGACGTAGCTCATCAGGTCCTTCCTCCACATTGCCTCTGGGTAGATGCCACCCCAGCTGTTCAGCTAGCCCCCCCTCCCCCCGCACCACCCAGGGACTCCTCGGGCTGCAGTGTTTATTTAAAATCGGCTTTCATGGCTACAACATGAGTCTTCTTTTATAAATTCTCATCAAACATTGGGCCCAGTTTCCGATGGCGTGCCTGCTGCTCAGGGCTCTCACTCCTGGTTCACCGCTCCTCCCTTCCCTCCGTCAGAAGCGGGCCCACCACCTTCCTACAGCCTGTGTTTGTGCACTCGATCTAGGTGCATCTTTTACTTCCTCAAACAAAAGTTCTTCTCTCCGTGTGGCCCTAAGATTCTGTCCCGGCCAGTTACTTATCTCGGTGAGAGGGGATGGGCCACCGTCTTTGCAGAGGCGAAGCCTTCAGTCAGAGGGGAGAGGGTGGGGGGAGTGGGACTTGAGCTCCCCAACCCCAGTCACGAAGCAGCTTCACCTCCTGGTGCCTCATTTCCCCTGCTTTGTACAGAGGCGAAGAGTTGATCCCATGGAACATTCTAGAAGTGCTTGCATAGAGGATAGCGCATAGTTGGTCCACACAGGAGAATGAATGAGAGGCTGAGATCTATGTTGCAAGGCTCAAGGAATAATAAGTTTGTCCAACTCACGACTCTCTCGCAGTTTTTCCGGACATAAACATACACAAACATAGACTCAGATTATCTCACACACACACACACACACACACACACACACACACACACACACACACATACACACACAGCGCCAGGCTGTCACAGCCCCATTAGTGAGCCACCCTATCCTGGGTCTCAAACTGGCTACTAGTTGGGCACAGGGAGGCAACCAGGAGGGCAGGGAGGTGGCTGGAGCACTGTCCCCGGGCAGCGGGGCAGCCCTCCCCCAGGAAGAGTACAGCACGGGCAAAGGCAGAGATGACTCTGAGCCCCACTTCTGGTCCTCACCCTGGCACAGCTTCCTGTGTGCCCTGAGCAGGTGACGCCATCTCTCAGATCAAGGGACTGTCTCAGCGTGACTGAGAGAGTCCTGGAAGGGACCCTGGCTGCTCAGAAAGCCAGTACCGAGTCTCCAGCAAGGTCCTCGGCCAGCCTCCATCATGTGCTGGTTAAGACGTTAGCCTTAGGAGTCACCCTGGTCTGGGCTGAACCCCAGCTCTATCCTATCCTGGGAATAGTCAGTACTGGGGCTCCTGTCCCTGGGCTGGCTCCTGGGAGGGCCAGATGAGCTGACCGATGTAAGACTGTTAGCACTGCCTCTATCTGGGTGAACGATTCATACACTCCATTGCTAGCCTGAAAGTTGCAGGTCTGAGTCCACCCAGGGGCAAGTCAGAAGAAAGGCCTGGCGATCCCTTTCCCAAACGAGCCTTTCAAAGCCCTACAGAGCCCAGTTCTGCCCTGGCACAGGATGCTGAGTCTGAAGCATAGGATGTAGACTCAGATCCTCTGATATTCTGAGAGCCAAGTCCGTGGGCTGCAAGGTCTCCAGGCAGAGCGGAGCGAGGCGGCTTACCTGACTGCCTTCTTTGGGGTTGCACACCTGCAGTGCGACCAGGGCCCCAGGGGAGGGGAAGGCAGCAGCCAGGCACTTCCCCTGCTGCTGGATGAGATGGTCACTGAACAGCCACGCCTGTGGGAGGGGACCAGAAGGCCCCAGTCAGAAAGTGAGGTTCAGCAATGGAAGCTAACGGCCAGAGGCGGGAAGAGCCACTCCAGCTAACAGGACAAACAGGTCTGTCTTGGAAGAAGCACGGTCAGAGGCCTCCATCTCACATGCTTTGGACATGTTGTCAGGAAAGACCAGTCCCCAGAGGGGGATACCATGCTTGCTACGGCGGAGGGCCGTGAAAAGAGGAAGACAAGATGGACTGACCCACCAGCTGCCACCATGGACTCGGGCAGAGGGTTTGGTGTGAGAGTGGTGTGGGACTGGGCAGTGTTCCTTGTGTTGTGCAGAAGGTCCCTGTGGGCCAGCACTCACTCAATGGCCCCTAACAACCTCCCTTCCTGACCCCCCTGGCAGATGCCGCACAGTGCTGGCAGCCGGGGGGGGGGTGGGTGCACGGGGATGTGTGGTACAACTTGTTTGGTTTTTGTAAGCTTGACCTTTTTCATTATGAAGTATTGGGGGTGGGGGGGGACAGGGCTGAGCCTGAGCTGGCCGGAGGGCAATGGAAAGGGCCCTGAGGGATGGTGGAAACTGGGGAGGACAGGACATGGGACCAGGACAGTCAAGGAGTAGGGATGAGGAGGCTGGGGGGCTCAGTGACAGCGTTGGACTAGCTATGGTTGCCTCCCAGTGCGGTGCCGGTGCTGGCGGGAAGGTGGGTTTCCCTCTTCAGGAAAAGAGGGGTGGAGCGCAGAGGCCGACTGTGGCTGGCTGCAAAGGGGATGGGGTACATGGCAGGAGCAGACTCAAGGCACAGACTGAGAGGGGTCAGCTTGCAGGGCCCTGGAAAGGTGGGTCTGTGGATGGGTGAGGGCAGAGAGGAGGAGAAGGAACAGAGGGGGTGTCCCTCATCCCACTCCTGGGCAACATCGCTTCCCCCCAATACTCCCCGATCCACCCCACCCTCCCCAGGTCTTCAGCAGCTTACCTGGGCTGCAGGGGGGTTCTTGGCGGACCCTCTGCAGATCCCCATTCCAAGCAGGGTGTCACCAGCCGTGTCCTGGCCCTGGGATTCTAGGCAATTAACACCCTGCTTGATGATGCCAGGAAGCACTTCCTTCTCGGGGACACTGCGAGAAAAGGCCGTGGTCAGGGTGGCCCTCTATCTGCCAGCCTGGGTTTACCCAGGCCCCAGGTCAGAGGGCAGCACGCAGTCAGCTCCCAAGGCACACAAAGGAAGCAAGCAGAGTCAACGAGGTAACAGGAAGACTGGGGACTTGTGAGCCTCTGCGGGAGGCCAGGGCAGATACACAGGGCCCCAGGGTAGAGAGCTCAGGTCGAAACAATGGACAAGCACAGCAGAGACGCTGCGGCAGTGGAACTGGGAGGTCAGTACAGAACGGTGCAGTAGGCTTCCCAGTCTGTGCAGCCAGGCAGCTCCAGGGGCCATGCCATCCCATGGAGCCAGAGAATGGGGCGCCTTTGAGCTGAGGCTTCCTGACAGAGTTGGGGTGCCCCAGCGCTGATTAAGAGAACTGCAGAGCTTTGCAATACTTGGCAGAGCAGGGCAGAGACTGGGGGAGAGGCCTGTCTGTAGTGGAGAAGCTGTCCTGACCGGATAACTGTATCCTGAATCATTCAAGATCCGGATTTATAACTAGTTACTTCCCTAATAACCCCCCTCCCCTAGCTATCGAGTCCTGTGTGCCATTGCAGCAGATTATCTGGATCCCAACAGCTGGCTGACCCCATTCATCAGAGTCCTGTCTTTTGGTGTATAAACCACATTTCCTTGTTTTTCCTTATTATCATGGTGTTATTAAATATTCATCTTTGGGAGATTGATTGAGTTTGCTAAGCACAATATTCTCTAGCTCTGTCCACGTCTTCAGTTGCGTGAGAGCGTTGTCATTGTTTTTCATTGCTGCATACTATTCCATGGTGTGAATGTATGAGAGCTTGTTCATCCATTCCTCTACAATTGAGGTTTTTTGGTTGTTTCCATGTTTTTGCTGTTATAGAAAGTGCCAGCTACTGTCAGATTTGGTAAAGATTTGATTTCCCCCTTGTAGGAATCAGCCTTAGAGTTGTTGATCCTGGGTCTCTTTCCTCTTTGTGAAGTTCAAGATCAGACATCCCCTCCAAGCACCGTGCACTGTGTGTGTGTTGTGTGCGCGCGCATGCACACAAGTGCAGTGAAGAGTCCAGAGTGCCCCAGACCCTCCTATCTCTTCCTTGACCTATCCCTGTTCTCAGTGGCCAAGCGGGTCAGCTTTCAGTGTGGGGATGGGTGAGGCCTCCATGGATACATATGGACCAGTCGCAACTCCGGAGGTGTCCGTGGGGTCCTGTAGGCTCAGAGTCGCTCTGATGGTCGACGGCACCCACTCCCCAGCTCCCTGGCAAGCTGTCTGCACCTGGGTCTCGTCTAGCCAGTGCCACCATGAGTCCGCAGGTCTTTGTAGAAATAGTAATCGGTGCCCTTTCCTCAAGCCGCTCTACTACCTCCACCTGCTGGAAAACTGACTGAAGACACCGGCTTTGTGAGCAGGAGAGAGTCTGCGCCCTCCATCAGGAACCATAATCAACACACTGTCTACACTCGCAGACTCGGCGTGGCTGTGAAGGGCATGCGCCACACAGCTGCTCCCTGCAGCTAGCTACGTCATCAGTTGCGGGGGACGGCCTTGTGACAGCCCAGCATTAGGAGCCCCTGCTTGGAGAAAATCAGGTATCTTTTGTGCCCAGAGATCTCCTTTGGAACCAACAAGTTGACCCCCTCTGGGCTCCACACCCTGAGAACCGAGCTGGCTGGGGTCAGCCAGCTGAGGGGATCCAGATCACAACAAGGCAGCAACATGTTACTGACTCGCACCCGGCGACGGGGCAAGTGGAAGGCAAGGGATCATCTCGCTCTGACCTGGGTGGCTGCGGCCATTCTCCTGCTTTGTGATTAATCCGCTTTGGAATCACTATGAAATTGTTATGAAATCTGTCTTGCTCTTGGCCCCCAGGTGATACGTGGTACATTGTGTGGGAGGAGGGGGGACTGCGATGTGACACCTCCCACAGGCTCCCCACTCTTCCCGGTCTCGCTCCCTAAGGCAGGAGTCTATGGACGCCATCCAAATGCTGCTTGAACTCTGCCAGAAAGTATAGAAATGATCCTTCCTTTTGCCCTAGTGTCTCAAGGAAGAAAAAAACCCCAAACCAACACGCAGCTGAATGAGTACAGTCCCCTTAAAAGGAGTCATTTCAGGAAACTGTTCATTTACTATATTTTTAAACATTAACGCTCCTCTCCTCACAGCTGTCGCCTGGGGGGTTGGGGATCCAGCCTGCCAACTCTCTCCAAGAGGCTGCTGTGGCTAAAATGGTCTTGCAGTGCCCTGGAAATTGCTCCCGAAGTCAGTTCCCTCTTGTCACTTGAGAGCCGCGTATTCTTTAGGACCCAGAATTAGATTATTGAGGTTAATCATCTGGTTAATTCACTGGACTTGTCTACAACCGCACCGTGGCTGCCTGCCAGAGGTGCGGCTATCCTCAAAGGACAAAGATGCGCCTCCTTCTGAGATATTCGAGCTCAGGGGGCCCGCTGTCCAGGAGGAGGAATGTTCCAGAATGCCTCGGGCGCATCCTTGGGAGAAAGCTGTCTGCGGTGGAATGGCCCCAGTCCCCCAAGGTGACCGAGGTGGGAGGATGTGAATTTCAAAGCCTTTATTTAGGTGTATTGATTATGTAATGTATTCAGTCAATACTATTTATTGGGTTCCTAGTTTATGGCCTGGCCTAGAGAGAAAAGCCGTTAACAGGACAGATAAAACCTCCTCCCTCCCCTTTGCTCCCCCTCCTGTGCCCCTCCTGCCCAGCCCTGCTCTCTGTCCTCGCCTGGCCAGCGGCCGCTGCCCTCCGCCGCAGCGTCAGCACCTCGGCCCAGAACCATGCTAAAGCAGCCGTGCCGGATGCTTCTGGTGGAATTAGGCATCCCCTCTCACTTCTCCTGGGTGAGCCGCCTGACCCTCTACGATACCGCTCACACCCCTGGAGCAGCCGCTGACCTGAGCCACATCGAGACCAGAGCCCATGTGAAAGGGTGCCTCGGACCCCAGCGGCTGCCTGACTGCTTGAAAGGTGGCGACGTGGTAGTCATCCCAGCGGGATCCCAAGAAAGCCAGGCAGGACGCGGGACGGCCTGTTCAACTCCAACGCCACGATCGGGGCCACCCTGGCTGCCGCCTGTGCCCAGCATCGCCCCAAAGCCATGACCTGCATCACGGCCAATCCGGTCAGCACCACCGTCCCCATCACCACGGAGGTGTTCAAGAAGCATGGCGTGTACACCCCAAGAAAATCTTCGGGTGACCTCCCTGGACATCGTCAGGGCCAACACTTTCGTGGCGGAGCTGAAGGGTTTGGACCCGGCTGGAGTCAACGTCATGGTCATTGGCGGCCACACCGGGAAGACCATCATCCCCTGATCTCCCAGTGTACGCCCAAGGTGGACGTCCCCTCACGGCGGACCCAGGAGGCCGGCACGGAGACGGTCAAGGCAAAAGCGGGGGCAGGCTCTGCCACCTTGTTCATGGCCTGTGCGGGTGCCCACTTCGTCTTCTCCACCGTGGACGCGTTGGACGGCAAGGAGGGCGTCATCGAGCGCTCCTTTGTGAAGTCCCAGGAGACGGACTGCACCTACTTCACGCCGTGGCTGCTGGGAAAACGGGCTGGAGAAGAACCTGGGCATCGGCAGGGTGTCCTCGTTCAAGGAGAAGCTGATCGCCGACGCCATCCCCGAGCTGAAAGCCACCATCAAGAAGGCGGCGGAGTTTGTGAAGAACATGGAGTAAGCCGCCTGCCAGAGGAGGCCGCCGGTCCCTAACTTATTCGGGCTCCTTGTCACGTAAAGTGATTTCAGAGATCTTCGTTGCTTTTCCAACTTGCCCTGACGATGTTTGTTGTACGTGTGTCACCATCCCTTCCAAATCGGAGCATCAATAAAAGCCATCTTTGATTTAAAAAAACAAACAAAACCTTCAACCTGTGCGGAGTTTACGGTCGAGTGCGGGGACCGGGTAGGGAGGAGGACAACAAACATAACTGGGCTGATTCAGGCCATGCTACAGGTGTTGGCAGTTCAAAACCCCCAGCAGGTCCGAGGGAGAAGACTGGACTTCCTCCAGCTACAGTCTCGGAAACCCAGGGGTCGCTCTGCACCAGCATTGGCTGGATGGCAGAGAGTTTGGCTGGTTGGTTGGAGAAGGTGCTGAGCCCGACAGGGAAAGAAAGCAGTGTGTTGGGGAGGGCGGTAGGGCAGGAAAAGTCTGCCTACAGAGGGGACGCTGCAATTGAGAGCTGCCGGAGGCCAGCAAGGGAACTGCGTGGCTGGACCCAGGACCCCGAGCATCTCCAGCCCCGCACCCCCAACCCATTCCTGCTTATCTAGCACAGCTGCTGTTCAGGCTGCGGAGACTCGGGGTAACTACAACCCCCAGAGGCCCTGTCTGTCTTCTCCTCCCTCATCGGCTAGAGCAAGCAATTCCTGATGCTTGCAGTTTGATGATGATGATCAATGGCGGCACAGTATTTATTTAGACTGATACACAGCATCACTACTCAGCCCTGTTGCAAAGCTGCTTCTTGTTCTATTTTGCACACAGCAGCAAAAGAGGCCCCAGTGACTATCTTAAACTTGCCAGCAGCTTTTTGCCTCGTTGGCGTTAATTCCTTGGGAGAGAGTCCCAGGAGGCAGGGAAGAGGGCCAGAGGGGAAGCATGCGCCTGTGGCCTCTGCTACACAATGCGGTGCTGGCTTTCCTGAGGGGACAATGTCCGCTTTCACCTGGCCGACCAGGTCTGTTAAACATGCAGCTCCCTCCGCCCACTCCTCACTGACAACGCTTGGTGCTGGGGCATCGACCCCATCAGAGCCTTCTCAGAAATAAACACCATCAGCCGGGAAAAAGCCAGACTAACTGGGATGTGAGATCGAAGGATTTGGGGGAGGAGGTCACCCCAGCCTCTCCTGGTAGTGTCCCCTACCCCCCACCCCCGACTCCCCCGGCCCCCCAGGTGGATGGATGTACAAGGCAGAGCGAGAGGGTGCGGCACTCACGTGAGCTCAGGGTACACATTCTCCAGGTACCAGCGGAAGGACTTGCAGTTCATCTTCTTCCGCTGCTCAATCCGGGTAGCAACACTGAGGGGGAAGGCCAGACTCAGGCTCGGGCCTCAGACATGGGCAGCGGGGAGGAGGCCTTACGCCTCCTCAGGCCCGAGGCAGGGACAGCCCCCAGGCCCCAGCTGGCTGGCTGGCTCTCTTTTGCCACCTGCCCTCTGCAGTCAAGGACCCAGAGCCCAGGAGGCTGTCCTGCCCAGCACTGGTCACTTGCCTTATGTCCTATCTGACCTGCAAGTTCACCCCAGTCTCCCACTCTTCTTCCTCCCTGTTCTCAAAGTCCTGCTCAGAACTCATCACCCAGGAGGATCTCAGCCGGTTTCTCCCGCCTTCAGGCCTCAGTTGTGAAAAAGCCAAGCAAACTCACTGCCACCAAGTGGATGCTGGCCATAGTGACCCCATAGGGCAAGGAGGGCTGCTCCTGGTGGCTCTGAAACAGCAGCGCTTCACAGTAGCAGAAAGCCTCGTCTTTGCCCCTTGGATCAGCTGGTGGATTCAAACTGCTGGCTCCAACGTGTGACCCACCAGGACCCCAGTTGTGAGCTGCTAGAGATGGTGTCTAACTGTACAGTGAACCAAGCACCGCCCTGCCCTGTCCTGCCACCTCCACCATCTGCTTTTCGGTCCCTTTGTGACCACCAACTCAAGGACTAAATCAACACATCCTCACATGATCCAGGTTATGCCCCACTGGCAGCGCCACACACAACGCAAGCTGAGTTTCACAAAACGACACTCCTCACTGAGACCAGCTCTCTCATTTTCTCGACCATTTAATGCCAAGCCAGTTCAGTGCTGTATCTCTCTCTCTCCTTTCTAATGGTGGTCACGACTCACTAAACCAGTGGTTCTCAACTTCCTGATGCCGTGACCCTTTTAGACAGTTCCTCAGGTGGTGGTGACCCCTAACCATCAAATTATTTTTGTTGCTACTTCATCACTGTCATTTTGCTACTGTTCTGCATCAGGCGACCCCTGTGAAAGGGTCGTTCGACCCCCAAAGGGGTCGTGACCCACAGGTTGAGAACCGCTGCACGAACTGGACTTGACGACCCATGTGAAATGCTTTGATTGTCCTGGTGCCGCTGTAGGCAAGGCATTAGGTTATGATCCTCAAGGTCACGGGTTCAACCCCAACCGCCATTCTGGGGGAGAAAGACGAGGTGATCGCCTGTACAGACTTAGTCTCTGAAACCCTGCAGTAGACTTGATGGCAGGGAGTTTGGCTCGGCTTTTAGCAACTAGCCGTGACAGGAAAACCGGTTAGCAGATCACAAACCGACTTTGAAAGAAAACCCCTAGTGTTTTCTGTAGATCGCTCCGCCCAAGTTCCCCCCAAGCATATCCACAGACATGTGACCAGGCCAGTCTTTCAGAAACAAGGCTTCTGTCTTCATTTCTCCTGTGAGATCACAGGCTCCACAAGGACCAGCGTCTGGTCTCTGTGTGGCTGACCCCCACCCCCGCCCACCTCCCAGGTCCCGGAAGAGCCCAGCGGAGTGGGCGCTCAGTCGTGAAGAGCTTGAGAGAAGTTCCCGGCACCTCTCTGATTTTGTGAAGGACATGCTAGTGTGGGTGAGAGGGGTCAGCAGGGGACAGGAAGGGACCCACCTGCCAAAGGCCTTCCCGATGGCCGAGGGCCGGGCCTCATAGTAGTACTGCTTGTACTCATCCATCCACACCTCAGCAGTCCGCTTGGTGTTCCTGAAAGGCCAGCGAAGAGCTCAATGAACATCCACATCAGGAGCAGCTCCGTACACTACCGGGCCGGTGTCTACACTGGCTTGGGCTGGTCTCAATTAGGACCCTCTTTGGGAAGGACAACCTGTCTACTCTCGTCCAAGTGTGTAGACATGTGTGTTCTCTTAACTCTCCACTGTTCTGAATCAGAGAAAAGACCTATGCCGAGGCACAAAGGACACGCACACGGAGACTTGCTGAAACGCTGAAGGCCACACAGGTGCCCAGCAGTGGGCGAGTGGTTACTAGGCAGCCCTGAAAAAGAGGGGGAAGGTACGTGTGCACTGACCTAGGAGGTTGTGCCGTGTGGCATGTAAAAGCAGCATGCTCCAGAAAAAAGACCGAGGGGCAGCATGACCCTATTTATATCCAAGTCCAAACACACAAGCCTATGGGCGTACGAACGTGTATGGGAAGACGTGGCTTGGTCAGTAGCCACCTAGTTTGTAGCTACTTCTGGACAGACAAGCAGGATGCACAGGGATGAGACAGTTAAACAGATGTCCCTTTACTCTTCATCTCTCGCTTAAGGAGTGAAAACATAATCTATAATGTGGATACAGATGTGCATCTATTCTTGTCTATGAAAGAGATAAGAAACTCCCAGCTGACACAATGGGCTGCATATTGACCACTGTGCTAATCACAAGTCCGGTGGTTTGAACCTACCAGTGGCTCTACAGGAGAAAGAAGAGGCTGTCTATGCCTGCAAAAATTTAAAGTCTTGGAAACCCAAAAAGGGCAGTTTAATTTTGTCTTACAGGGTCCCTGAGTCAGAATCAGCTTGATGGTAGTGAGTGTTTCGGTTCTGTTTTAAACTTGTACATGGAGCTGCTATCTCTGCTGCGTTAGTTTTCATGGTGTTAGTACTTTTAGGAGCCTTGGTGGCATCGTGGGTTACTGATAGGCCTGCTAACAGCAAGGTCAGCAGTTCAAAACCACCAGCTGCTCTGAGGGAGAAAGACAGGGTTTTCTATTCCTGTAAGTCGTTAGTTTTGGAAACTCACAGGGGCAGTTCTGCCCTGTCCTATAGCGTTGCTATGAGTCAGCACCGACTCAATGGCAATGCATTTTGTTTTTGTTTTCTGTTGTTGCTTTGATAGCGACGAGAACAGTAAAAAGCGGGTGCAATGGGAAGCCAAACAGAATAGCGGGCCGAGAGCGGCGAGCCGGACGTGGAAGCTGCTTCTCCATGCTGTTCCCTGGCGCCCGGGACTCAGCAGGTGCAGCCTCGTCCTGGCGAGGGGGGATGCTCATGGCATCCCCCAGCTCCCCTCCCTCCCTCCCTCCCTCCGGAGAGGACTCAAAGTGGTCTACTGCCAAGATCTTCCCATTCCCCTTGAGACAGGGGACTGGAAGAGTGGCTGCATTGCTAAGTCAGGGTTGGGACACTGACCATGACCATGAATGGGACAGTGACCAGCCCATCATCTGGTCCGAGACGCTCCTGGACAAGGTCAAGAGAGCCTCCATGGCAACACTCCACCTTCATCCTTCTACTCCTGGAAGTGTCCTCCAGGGGGGATATCACTGAGGCCTAGAGAGGGGGAGTGGCTACCCAAAGTGAGGAACTTTGTGCAGGGGCCCCGGCTCTAAGACCTAGGAGTTCTGGCTCCTGATCCAGTGCTCTTTCCAGTAGGACCTACCTGATGTAGGTGAGGGCGTTGCCCTCAGGGAAGTTGTAGGGATGCCGCTTCCGGAAGACGTGACCCACCCGGCTGCAGGGAACAATCTCCAAGCTCCCACCGCACATCCACACCCTGAAGGAGAGCTCTGTGGGGGACAGCAGCTGTCAGCAGGGGAGGAGCCCCCCTCCCCAGGCAAGCCCCCTCTGAATAGAGGAGGGAAGGGGCAGCTTCTCTGGTTAGAGACACAACGGGGTAGAAGCTCCCAGGCCTATTTAAATGGGATTTATTTGCTCCTGGCACATATTCCTGAAGGTCCCTCCATGCACATGTGTGTATGTGTGCCCTCCCCGCCGCTCGAAGGCACACACATACACAGCCCCACACTGGAGCCCAGGGAGGGTGGTGAAGGAAGCTCTGAATGAACATCCGGATCACGAGGTCACGAAAAAGGCAGCAAACAAGAGCCTCCTTCCCAGCCTCTGCCCAGAAGGTGCTCGGAGCTGAGAAGACACATCTGCTGGTCCGCCGGCTCCAGGTGCCTGTGAGGCGGGAAGCCCCAGGCTGCTCCAGCTGGCCTCCTCCTCCCCGGCGCCTGCACGTACAGGATCCCTGCTCGTCTGCGTCACACTTGTTCACTTTGGACGGTGGCGGCGCAGCCGACAGACCTTTTGCAGAGACCTTTTCCTTGAGACCCCCGAGGAATCCAGGGGACACAAAAAAGCCATTCTCCCCAGGAGGGAGCATCACAAGCCAGCCCCCCGGGTCTCCTCCGCTCCCCGGTCGCCATTTCCAGGAAGGACCCAATTTGTTGGCAGCTGGTGAAAACACATCACTCTCTTCCAACTCCCCATTTTCTTTCCAAGAGCCCCTTGGTTGGAATGCTGTCAGACAGGACTTTGAAGCATCTCCTTCCTGTCCCAGGAACTCCGAACCTGATTGTTATTGTTTCAAAATCCATAGGCTCCTAAGTTACAGCCTTGGCCCCACGGCCGGTTTCCCAGCGGGCTTCTCCCGCTTGCAGGCACACTTGGCATCACCTGGCAGAGGTGGTCAGGAAGTGTTCTCCCAGTGACCGGCAAAGAGGGGGATGGAGGGAGGAGGAAGACCCACCAATAAGCAGGGTAAGCATGGGCTTATTTGTGCTTACTTAAAATCTGTAGGGCACAATTTCACTTGAGCTTCTTCACGTGGTGGCCAGTGCAAGCAGGCTTGGGGCCACATTGGAGCCCTTGCAGATTTTGTGCAGAGGAGCAAGGCTAGCTGAGGTGTTGTCAAAGGATGCCTAAGCGAGCCCTGTAGCAGAGTGGGGTAACTGTTGGGCTGTGAACTGAAAGGTGGGCAGTTTGAACCCATCAGTCACTCAACGGGAGGAGAATGAGGCAGCCCGTTGCCATAAAGACTCACAGCCTTGGAGACTCTAAGAGACAGTTCTAAGCTGTTAGATCACCATGAGTTGGGATAGACTCGATCTGGGCTGGAAAAACCACTCCCCGACCAGCTTAGTCCTATGTAGTGCTATAAATCCTACAGCTTGCCCAGTGAACCTACCCACAGGACAGCTAACACGTCGTCACAGGATGCTGACAGACATACATCTACCTCATCTGTTGCTCATAATTAATTTCCTTCCTGAGAGCCTGTTTCTTTTGAGCTCTTTGCTCCCAGCACAGTAGCTCGCCACAGCAAGCGAGTCTCGGTCATAACCGAGCATGCACAGGAAGACAGCCACAATTTACAGGGGACTCTGGAACAAAAGCACTTAGGCCAAGGAGCCAGATGTGGCTGGAAAGACATCATCTGGCCAACTTGGGCATTTGAAAGAAAGAGGCCCCCCATAAGTCATTTCCTGGTTAAGAATCCTAACCCCTCCCTAATGTACATTCATGACCCTCGGAAATCTGTTACATGGTGTGGTAGTGACATAATCTGTTGTCAATTTGAGACTTACGAGTGAACGGGTGGAGTTACCTGTCAATCAGGCTGCAGCTTGATGACCTCATTTGGAGGTGCTAAGGAGATAAATAGCTCGCTGGAGGCAGGACACTCGCTTACTCCCTGGGAGACATTCCCATTGACAAGACACATGGAGCTATGCTAGAGCTCTGGAGCTAAAGGAGCCACGTGGAGAGCCCTGCCAGCACTGAGATGCTTACACCACCACTGGATCCAGAAGACCTCCCTGCATTCAGCATCATTGCATGTGTTTTGTGAGTCTAAAGAGGTCTTTATAGATTGGTATCGGGCATAATAGGCTTACATCGAACTTATGGACTTGATGTGAACTGGGCTGGGATGCTTTCTCAAATATTCAATTGCTCTTGTATATAAAGCTTCTTCTTATACACATATGAATGTCTCTGGATTTGTGTCTCTAGTCCACCCAGACTAACACACATATTCATAACTCTGTAATTTATTTCCTGGCATACAGATACAAAACTGCAAACCCTCCCCCATGTTCGGGGGAGCTTGCCTGGGTGACTCTAGTCTCTGTTTTGCTCCTTGCCTGGTCAACTGAAGTGAAGCTTTCTCTTGGCACTTTCCCCCAGCCTCTGCCTTGGTGGCTCGGGCCTGCAGAAGCACACCTGGCTGGTGACAAATGGGTAAAGTATCGGACAGGGAGATGTGGGAATGGCCAACAAACACACAAAAAGATGTTTCGTCCAAACACTATGAGGTACCACTTCACAGCCCCTAGGGGACTCCAGTAGAAAAACCACCGCAAGAATCGGAGCGGAGGTGGCATAGCCGGAACCCTCACACACAGCTGGTCAGACTCCCAGGTGGCATCAGTGCCGCCGTGGAGAGCCGCTGGGTGTTTCCTCAAAAAGTCAAACAGAAATAGATCTATGTACTCATATGTTAAGAATTAAGGCAGCAGATGGACATTGGGCCTCGACTCAAGTCCTCCCTCAATGCAAGAACACTTTGTTTTAATAACCTGGCATTCTGTGACGCTCACCTTCCCGACACGATCACTGAAGACAAAGTGGGTGCCTAAGCAAATGTGGTGAAGAAAGCTGATGGTGCACGGCTATCAAAAGAGATAGTGTCTAGGGTCTTAAAGGCTTGAAGATAAATAAGCGGCCATCTAGCTGAGAAGGAACAAAGCCCACGTGGAAGAAGCACACCAGCCTGTGTGATTATGAGGTGTCAGTGGGATCAGGTATCAGGCATCTAAGACCCAGAACAAAATCATACCAATGTGAATGGGGCTGGGGTGGGGACGAGGAGTGGAAACCCAAAGCCCATCTGTAGACAATTGGACAGTCCTTCAGAGAGGGTCACAAGGAAGAGATGAGCCAGTCAGGGTGCAGTGCAGCACTGATGAAACACACAACTTTCCTCAACTTTCTTTTTTTGGCTTTTGTTCATAAGTGCTTCAGTCTTCATCCCAGTAAACCTGGGATTCATTGTTTTTTTTTTATTTAATAAATTATTTTATTGGGGCTCATACAACTCTTATCACAATCCATACGTACACCAATTGAGTAAAGCACCCTTACACATTCATTGCCCTCTCAACTTTCTTTGATGCTTCCTTTCCCCCACTATCATGACCTCAATTTTATCTTACAAATCGGATTAGACCAGAACATGCACACTGTTACAAATAAGAGCCTGAAATGCAGGGAATCCAGGATAGATAAACCCCTCAGGGCCAACAAAGAGAATGGAGATACCAGGAGGATAAGGGGAAGGTAGGGTGAGAAAGGGGGAATCAATCACAAGGATTTACATATAAACCCCTCCCAAAGGGACAAACAACTGGAAGTGGGTGAAAGGTAACAGAGGATGATGGGAGATATGAAAATAATAATCTATAGTTTATCAAGGGTTCACGATGGAGGAAAGGAGTGGGGCGAAATGAGGAGCTGATACCAAGGGCTCAAGTAGAAAGGAAATATTTTGAAAATGATGATGGCAACATATGTACAAATGTGCTTGACCCAATGGATGAATGTATGGATTGTGATAAGAGATGTAAGAGCCCCCAGTAAAAGTATTTACTTAAAAAAAAAAGAAAGTCAAACCGAACTATGGTACATCCAAGCCTGCGTGGGGCACGCTCCAAAGAACTGAAAACAAGGGTGCAAACAAGCATGAGAACCCAGATGTTCCTGCACCCCCATTCACCTTAGTCCAAAGGTGGAACCCACCCAAGTGTCCCCGAACCCACGAAGACATCAATGAGGTGCACACATATAGTGGACTATGGGTCAGCCGGGATGCATTCCACGGTGTGCACCAGCCTTGAAAACATTCAGGGCAGTAACAGCAGCCAGACACAAAGGAGCACACTGTGTGATCCCATTGCTATGAACTCCTCCGAGTCAGTAAATCCATGGAGACAGCGCTAGGCTGCTGGTTGCCAGGGACTGTGGGGAAGGGCAGTAGGGAGTGACTACTTATTGGATGGAGTTTTCTTTAGGGGCTGACGACAGTGTTTTGGAAGCAGCTAGAAGTGGGGGTTCACAACACTGTCAAGGGACCGTCACTGATTGTATGTGATTTTATATGATGCAAATTTGACCTCTACTTAAAAAAACAAAACAAGGGTTCACCACCCCTCCCGCTCCCGGTGGCTTCTGGGAGCCTGCGTGTGGCTCTCTTGGGGTCTCAGTTTGGGCATCTCCTGGGCTCCAACAAAAGAATGAAAGGAAAGGCGCAAACCCCCAGGCCGCAGGCGTCTCACTGCTCAAAACCGCTCCCAGCGGTGGAACAGCCGCCCGCGCACCACCTGAGCCTAGAAATCCCTCTGAGTTCCTTCACAGAAACAAATCCCTTACCAGGACCACTCCAGAGTTCACCTTTTAAGTTCCCCCGGAGCGTGGAGCTGGCTGTCCAATGCCGTCAGCCTGGCCGCCCACAAAAGGCCTCTGGAGGCGGCGAGGTTCCCAGTCCTTCCAGGAAGCGGGTTATGCCAAAGCTGCCTCCAGGCGGAGACTGAGACACAAAGGCCCCAAACACATGAAAGGGGGGGTCAGACTGGAGGGGTCACTACACCCCAGTCCCAGGACTTATGTCTCCAAAGGGCAGCCTGGAAATAGTTTCCTTGAATGAGGTTACAGCGGGGGAGGAGAGCCACTGCGGGGTCCACTCCAGCTGGCTGCCTAGGGGGTGGAGGGGCGAGAGGGGATTGGACCGGGCTTATCTGCCCTGTTTCTGGAGCAGACCAGAGGAAAAGGAGTCTGGCTCCCTGCATGTCAGAGGCGCCGCATTTGACTTTGATAACATCCAACAACACGTCAGGCGTTCTGGTCCAAGGAGCCAGGCGTGGAGTGTCCCTCACTGAACCTCAGTGTTCTCATCTGTCAGGTGGGTGCCAAATCGCCAGCCTTGACTTCACAAGGACGCTGGGCAGGACAGGAACAGAAATGGTGGGGAAGAGAGGGGTCCTCTTGGAGGGCAAGCCAGGCCTCGGTATTTCATAGGGCAGAGAGGACCGACTGTGTTGTGGGCATTCTCAGTCCTCTTTGCCACCTTGCCCTGCGCCTGGGAGGCCTCAGGGGCCTGTGCCTCTGGGGTCCCTTCCCGTGTCACTGGGGTGACAGGCTGAGCCGAGAGGGGCACCAGCCAGAGGTCGGGGAGGGGGAGAAGAAGAGGCATTTATGTCCCTGGCATCCTATACCTGCCCATCACAGACTGAGGGTATGTGTGTGGCCTCTTCTGTCAGGGTCCCTCCACACAGCTTATGTGGACCGTGGGGTGGCTGCCCGTCCCAGCAATCACCAGGCCCACACTGGCTCTGTGGCTTCCTGTACCCGGTACCCTGCCTAAAGTGCAGTGGGTCCTGCTAGGAGCCTGGCTGACACACACACTCTAGACGACCTGACCCTCCCCAGAGACCTTCACTTCCCACTTTGCAAATGAAACAGGGTCAAAGAGGGGGACTGATTGACCCAGAGGCACGACACACTGGAGTCCAGGGTCACCCTGTGACCCGTCTGTCCATAGTACCCCCTATCCCTGGCACAGCATGCTGGTGTGTGTGTGTGTGTGTGTGTGTGTGTACACGGGTGTGCTCCAGAACTCAGCTCCTCCGCTTCTCGAGGCCTCCAACATGTGCCCCGACTTCCATCGAGCCTCATAGTGACACAGCTGCCAGCCAGCTCTCCTTCAGGGCTTCTCCCAGCCTCTTCAAGGAAACATGGTGCACCGGGGTTTCAACCCGCCCAGGGCAGGCAGCTTGTAGCTGGTAGGAACTGGATGTGCACTTGGGCCATCTGACCACCACCCTCTACTGCCCACCCTTCGGGCTTTCAGCTCACAAACAGGTGTGGGGTAAGAAGGCTACACATGTGTAAGATGCAGCCGTGGTCCGTCTGCCTGCTCTTTCACACACGCTCCCCCAGGCACCTGCACCCCTTTCCTTACTCGCTTCGTGTTTCTGGGACAAAAGGCGCAGCTGCTCTGTGCCTCAGCTTCTCTATCTGCAAAGTGGAGATAGCAATAGTACTTATTTTATTGCGAGGATTAAATGAGCCGTTATGTGTAACTTCTTCACAACACTGGTCTTCTGCACAGAAAGTATCCATTCTGCTGGTTTACTAGCTGTTAGCACAGTGGAAACTTAGAGCCAGAGCTGGAACATCACCTGACTACCTGATTTCATTTCTGGGGTTAGTCAGTGTGCCACCACTGACGGGGTGCAACCCCGCCACTTTAGGGGTGAGTCCTAGGGGCTGCACTTCCCTGACAGCGCCCCCGTCCCCCGTCTTCCACAGGTGCTGGCTTTTGCAACTTTCATGGTATCATTTCCCAACTTACCAAAATTCTCTCCTCCCCAGATGTCCATCTGGGCATCGTACTTTCCCAGGTGGTTAAACCAGGACTTGTCGATCACGAAGATCCCTCCGGCTATGACTGGCGTCCTAGGAACAGGAAAGGACTGGTTCTAGAAGTTGGAGCCCCTTTCGATGGTCCCGTGACCCACGGTGATTCCCCCCCAGAACTCCCTGCTTGCAGCATTCCTGGGACAGGCTATCTGGTCAGTTCCCCAGCCCTCCAAACCATCCCCATGGTCTCTGTCCTCTCTGTCCCTAAGAACAGAGTCTGTGCTTAGGCCATGAACCCTCGGGAATCCCGGGGGATGGAGATGCTCCCCAGGAACCACCCAGACCTCTAAGTCAGGAAGGAAGCCCCGCAGCAGCCTGACCTGATGGGCCGGGTGGGGTCCGTCCGGCTCATCTTCTGCTCAAGAGGGATCTGCTCCCATTTGAAGTGCAGGCTCCAGTCGAATCCTGAGGGACAGAGCAGGTTGAGGGTGGGGTTCAGGGCAGAGCTCCCTGGGGCAGCTGACTCCCCTCACTTTACCACCCCTCATTTTCTCTTGGAGTTCCACACTGCCAGTCCCCTTTTCAAATGCAATGAGTCCCTGCTCTCAGGGAGTCTGCGATCTCACTGGCAGGACTGAGACCACAGAGATGAATACACAAGTGGCTACAGGTCAGTCCCGGGAAACCAGAGCTGAACAATTACTAGGGAAAGGAAAGGTGCCGTGCTGTTCCCGAATGACACTCATTCAGGAAAGTTTCCAGCATTCTCGAAATTGAGCGGAGACCCGAATGAAGGACAGATCCATGCGGAGGGAGACCTGGAGAAATGGCAGCCCCGCCGGTGGAAAGGCCCTGTGATGCTTTCTCAGAGGGGAGAGGCCTGGCTCTCTTTAGACTCCCTCCAAGGGAGTCCAGGTCCCAAAGGAGAAACCCACCGTGCCCACTAGCTCCCAGCAGCGGATCCTCCAGGGCAGCACTTTCCACTAGAACTCCATGCAACGATGGAAATGTTCCGTGAGGTACAGTCCAGGACGGTAGCCACAAGCTTCATTTCACAAGCAGCCGTGATGGCACAATGGTGAAGCACTTGGCTGCTCATTGAAAGGCTGATGGTTCAAACCCACCCAACGGTTCTGCGGGAGGAGGACCTGGTGGTCTGTCCCCATAAAGATGGGAACTTAGAAAGCCCCACGGGGCAGTTGTACTCTGTCGCACGGGTCATGCGGAGTGGGATGACAACAATAACCGTATTTGCTGCTGAGGGCAGGGAGTGTGGCTAGTAGGAACCAGGAATTGTACTTTAAACTTTCTATCATCTTTATTCACTGACATTTAAATAAGCACACGCGGTTATTGTCCACTCCGTGGGCAATGCAGCTCTTGTGTCCAGATCAGAGCCTCCTAAGGAACGGGGATGCTCACCTGAGTCCACACACATGAGTCACAGATATAATTTTAGATTTTCTAGGAGCCACTTTCAAAAAGCAAAAGGAACGCACAGAAGCAGTTTTAAGAATACGCTAGGTCTATCCAAGAGCTCAACCTATTGTCTTCTGAGCATGTCATCAACATATAAGATTCTGAATGCAATGTTTTACACCCCTCCACGTACAGTCTTTGAAATCCGGTCTAGATTCGACGGTCCCTCGCTTTCCATTCAGATCAGCCACGTCTCAAGGTCTCCATGGCTGAGCATGGCTTCTCATGGCTGGTAGCCCCCACTGAATCAGCTCCGAACCTGCGCCCAACCGATGGAATACAACCCCACCAGGGTTCTGGGCGATCTGGGGATGCGTTACGGACCGGACGGCTGTGACATGACTCGTGGGGTTTTCCTGGGCTGGTGCTTGGAAGAGCATCCCCTGGCTTTTCTTTCTATTCCGTCAGTCTAGGAGTTCTGCCCAAACCTGCTCAGCATTGTAGCCACACGCATGCCTCCTGTGAGGGATGGGTGTTGGGGGTGCAGAAGTATATTGGCTGGATGTGAACCA
Source organism: Tenrec ecaudatus (assembly GCF_050624435.1). Lineage (NCBI taxonomy): Eukaryota > Metazoa > Chordata > Mammalia > Afrosoricida > Tenrecidae > Tenrec > Tenrec ecaudatus. The sequence goes on from NC_134543.1 coordinate 35,111,468, forward strand.
GGGTCTCCTGGGTAGAAAGTGAGGATTCTACCACTGAACTACTACTTCCTCTTCCAATGGAGCTAACAGCTGCCAATTTGAGGGCCGAGGCCCAGCTCTCGCCCACGGGGTATGTGCTTGGAAGGCATGCCAGGTGCTGAACTCCAAGGCTGAGAGCTGTCCCTCACCTGTCCTCACTCCAGCTGCGACATCATATCCTTCTACAGAGAACTGTGGCCGTGGATCCTGAGCTGCTGGCATTTCGGAGTGGGTTGTCAATGATGGGGACAAGGGATGGAAACTAGCCCGTCCCTGCCACTGATGAGGTCGGAAGCTTGCAGGTGACAGATCTAGTCTTTTGTCCCCATTCCAAGACTCCACTCCATTTCTCTACACTAGCTCCTTGGCGGCCTGGGCTGTGTGGGACTCTGCATGGCGGGGACAGAGAGCACCATGCCGGGCCTTTGCCTGCCCTCACCTGCCTCTCTCTTCAGGTCTAGAGACGCTCCCCAGAGAGCAGGACCCACCTCCTCGAAGGTCAGCAGATGCCGCCAGGTAGGCAAAGTTATCCAGACTGATGACGTCGATGATGGGGCTCACCACACGGGTGTGGTCCTAGGAGAGGAGACACAACAAGACAGCCTGAGGCCCGGGGCTCCATGAAGCAAGTCAGGGAACCCTAGATTCTGCAGGATGTTCCTAGGGCCATCCCAGCACCCTAGCAGGCTCTAGGAGCTGCCCTGCACCACCCCACACAGGCTCCCTGGAGGCCCCACCTGGGTCTCATGGGCTTCCATGCACGCCCAGCCTCGTCCTCTCACATGATTTAGAGTCAGTGAAGCCCTCCTTACTGCTGCCTGCTGACGGGCTTTCTCCTTTAAGCTACGCTCACAATGTCCTCGGGCATGAGCTGCAAGAGACGGCTCTGCCGCTGCTTGGAACTGTCGGTCTATTGATGGTCATTTCTCTTTCTGTTCGGGTGGGCTGAGTCTTCCCCATTGGGCGGGGCCCCTGAGGCCAGTGTGTCACCTGGGTGCCATTCCTGCGCCACGGTCACCTCAAGGTCAGATGTCCATCCTTCAGCATCTCTGAGGACACCGGTGTAGCTCCCAAGCGCTGACGAGTGAAGGCCAATGTTACCCAGGTGCTCTGCGCGCCTGAGTCGGTGACAGCACACAGCAGAAGGCAGTGCCCCTGCCATCAGCCCCTCTCCTCTCTTCATCCAAGGAGAGATGTAGAGCCTCTTCTCGGTCTCATCCGTCTCTTCCCCACTCTGAGGTCTGAAATCCTCTGGTCTGAAATGTGGCATTCAGCTCTGCCCTGCAGTTCACACACCCTCTCATGACAATGAAAGGCCCCGGTGGAGGGGAGGAGGGTGTGTGTGCGTGTGTGTGGTTCATCCTCAAAGCCTAGGTGTCAGGGGAAGCCAGCCCCTGATACGGTGGGGGCATGGGGGGTGGGGGGCAGAGCAGGAAGGACACACAGCGACTCATCTAATCTTCTGCATAGACTTAAAACAATTGAGATGTAATTCACACACAAGATGCTTCCTTTTCCAGTATAGCATCTGGCGGTGGCAGTGTCTTTTCAAAGTTGTGTAACTTATCACTACTGTCTCATTCCAGAACATCTTTACCACCGTTGGCAGCCATTCCCGGGTCTCTCCCTCTCCTTAAAAGCACTCATCTACTTTTTAAAACTGGACTCTACAAATCACTATGTATTTCCTACTCTGGGCACTGCCTATAAGCGGGACATGCACCACGCGGCCTGTGTGTGGTTGGCTTGTTTGCTTTCTGGGTCCATCCACGTGTAGCAGAGCATAGTCCTTTATTATCCTTGGACGGAGCCATGGTCCTCCGGAGGGACATGCCACGTTTGGCTTATCCATCTACGAACGGAGTATATTCAGCTTGCTTCCACCCCTGTGGCAATGCTGCTCAGAACTCTCAGGTACCACTCTCTATGTGAAGGTATCTGTGGTAGTTACATAATCTGGTGTCAACTTGAGATTATTAAGAGTGACGGGGTGGAGTTTAGCCTGTCAATCAGGTTGCAGCTTGATGACCTCACTTGGAGGCGCTACAGAGATAAACAGTTCACTGGAGGAGTGGAGCTATGCCGACAGAGCCAGAGCCCTGGAGCCACGTGGAGACCCACGCCAGTGCTGGATATTTTCACCACCGCTGGATCCACAAGACTTGGCACTCACTGACCTGTGATCTTCCTGCATTCGGTGTCACTGCATGTGTTGTGTGAGTCTGAAGAGGAATTTATAGACTGGTATTGGATGTATGGGCTAATATCAGACCTGATCTGGACCAGGCTGGGATGTTTCCTCGATGTTCAATTGCTCCTTGATATAAAGTTCTCTCTTACACAGTCTGCTTTCCGATCCTCTTGGGTATATTGAGCGAGGGATAGAATGTGGGTCATATGGTAATTCTTTGTTTACTTTTGTAGGGAACTCTTTTTCTTTTTTTGAAGTTGAGAAAGGCTTTATTGAGACAGAGAAAGAACTGCCGGGAGGGAAGGAAAAGCAGAGAAGGACAGGGGCATCTTGAGCCCCCAGGCGGGTTCCAAGACCCAACGAGTTAGGTCAGGGACATCGCCGGGAACTGTTTTTCAAAGTGGTGGCATTATTTTATACTCGTGAGGGTTCCAATCTCGCTACATCTTGGCCAACACTTGTTATTGTCCGCTGTTCTTTTCCTCATTGTGGTAAAATATATTTAAGTTTTTAAAATTTATATATTAAATTACATATTAAGTAACCAAAATATAAACAATATACTTTACATTGCTGTTTTAATCCATCTGAAGTGTATCATCCTTTTTTTCTTTCATCTTTTTTTATTATCTTCAAGTTACAATCTTTCGGTCGTGGCTCTGGTGGCGTCCTGAGTTAAGTTACACCCTGGGCTACTAACCACGAGGGCAGCAGTTTCAAGCCATCAGGCTCTCCACTGGAGACAGAAAAAGAGGAAAACAAACTCACCACCACCAAGTCCAGGCTGGGTCAGAACGATCCAACAGGACAGGGCAGAACGGCCCCTGTGCGTTTCCAAGTCCGTCCCTCTTTATGGGCGTCGAAAGCCTCATCCGGTGGTTTCCAATTGCTAGCCTTGAAGTTAGCAGCCCCGACACATGACCATGGCACCACAGGGCTCCCATGGCGAAGATGAAGTCTCTGCTCCCAGGGAGCCTACAGGCTCAGAAATCCACCAGGGCAGGTCTGCTCTCACCTGCAGGGTCACTAGGAGTCAGGATGTCGTGATGGGCAACGGCTGTCAGAGAGCAGGAAGGGCGATCTACTGGCAGTTTGATTCGCAAGTCCCTGTTTTTCGTCTCCACCGTTTTTGACCTCCCACTTTATGTGCATCGGCGTCTACCCTCCAGCCGGGGAGTTCGACTTGGTAGTCCTCAAGAAGGGTTTCTTAGCTTGAGAAAACCTCTGAGATCATCGCGCCGTCGTGGTCTCCTACGCCGTTTGTCCTGTGTTAGACTGACCACTCGGCGTGATGTCTTCCAAGTCCCCCGGGTCCCTGCGGGGTACATGGGTGGTTTGCAGGACCTCCGCTCTGCTAGGAGGTTGCGCTGTCTTCCACTGTGTTCCTGTGGTGTTTATGTAGGCCTCGGGGTGCTTCCATCCCTGCAATGAATGTGGGCGCATGCGTGCGTACCCCTGGTGACCGTCGACGCTGAGCTGCTTCACACGTGCTTATCAGCTATTTGTAGAGCCACCTTGCCGCAGGGTCCACTCAAATCCTTCGCCCGTTTTCGAATGGACTTATTTATCTTTTTATCGCTGAGTCGCAATTGCCTCATCCTTCCCGGCCATCTGTCCAAATCATCCCCATTCTAAAGAATGCCAGCACAAGGTAGCCCCCTCCCCCCAACTCTACCCTCTCTGCTCTTTAAAAGCATCCCCTCTCTCTGGCTTTCAGCCTTGCCCAAGGCCCTCCCCTCCCCCAGAGATGACCATTCACGTCAGGACCCTGCAGTGCACCCAGGCTCACATCCATTTAATTCTCACCACCAGTGAGGCACTTCAGAGGGTTGTACTCGTTTCCAGGGAGAAAATGCTTAATGCGGGGAAGTCACTGGATGAGGGGAGCAAACAAGGGGGGCTTCAAACACTGCCTCCCAGACCAAAGCCTGTTCCGTGTGCTGGACGCAGGCAGCGGCGGGCGGCCCTCGTTCCATAGGCCACTCCCTCTGTCTTCCCCTGGGAGCACCAGACTCACCTCCTTCACCCGCTGCAGCATGGGCTGCAGCCACTCGGTGTTCACCTCACAGTGGCTGTCCAGAAAGGTGAGCACGGCAGCAGCGGCCACATCGGCCCCGCGCACTCGGGACCGGATCAGCCCTGCAGAGGGAATGGACAGGAGGTGGTGCTGGGACCGGGGAGAGAGGGGCACCAGCCGGCTTCCCAGCTGTCCCCCAGGGTCCTTTCCATGGCATCAGGGATGGAGGCTTCCTGGCAGTCACTGTGGCTGCACTCTACGCTGCCCTGTCTGTTCCCATCCCTCCCTTGGTTGCTCCTGTGCATCGCCTAACTAGTCACTCTCCAGGGCCCGACCCCTGGGTGCCCAACCCATGCAGGCTCTAGCGGCATGCCAGGGCAGTCGTAGCGCAGTGGTGGAAACTGCAATGCAGTGTGGCTTGGTACCTGTTCTGGATTGAATTCCCCGGCAAACAAAGAAGCCCCAAGCCAAACTCACTGCCTTCGGATCCATTCCAACCCATAGCAAGCCTTCAGGGCAGGCTAGAAATGCCTGTGGGTTTCTAAGACTCTTTGTGGGAGTAGAAAGCCATGTCCCTCTCCCAAGGAGCAGCTGGTAGTTTCGAACTGCAGACCATGTGGTTAGCAGCAAATGTGTAACCACCACACCACTGGGGCTCCTCTGGATTGAACTAGCCTCTTCAAAATGCATGCTGTCAACCCTAGCCTCTATTCCTGGGGGGTTTTAAGTCAAGGAGCCAATATTGGGGGAGGGTGTATCTTGAACCAATCTGCCGTGAGCTAGAGAAGAGATCAAACGAGCAGAACAAGGTTGGGGAAGAGAGATGCCGAGCCGTCCAGAGAGGCAGGCCCAGGAGCACAAGTGCAGAAGAGACAAGGGCCTTCCTCCGTAGGTCACAGAGAGAAAGTCTTTTTCCAGAGCCAGGGCCCTGAACTCGAATACCGAGCCTCCTAAACTGTGAGAAAATAAATCTGTCAGTTGAAGCCACTGGTTTGTGTGTTTCTGTCATAGAAGCACTAGAGCACCGAGACAGAGGCCAGGGTTTCTCCCCCTTCACCACCCACTGAGAGCCTCTGCTGTACCAGATTGTGCCGGGGCACAAGGAATCCACAGGACAACAAAGCAAAACAGGCCCGTGCCTCCACTAGTCTCTCTGGACCTCGGTTTTCTTGAAGATGCAGAGAGTTAATCACATCCTTCCCCTGGCCCCTTGCCCCCCTCCCCCCTGCACCCCGGGGCACTGTCCACATCAAACAGGACAACCTAGGGAGTGCCCGGTGCCCAAGAGCCATTTTGCTTTTAGATTCTCACCCTCCTTCTCCTTCTTTCTCATCTCCCTGGAAGTCTTGCTGACACCTCACTGACCTTCAAGGATTGGCCTCGGGCCTGACTGCTCAGGAGACAGGAGGCCGGGGTGGTACAGCCACCAGTCAAACGAGCCACCAGGGCCCTCTGAGCTGTGGGTTAGGCCTTGGCCCAGTGGGGAGGGGAGGGCCTCACTCTGAGATTTCTGAGTAAGAGGGATTTCCCTGGCCACACCTCTGCCTCTCTCCCTCTGTCCATTCTAAACCCATCTGTCCGTCTGCCCTTCCACTCTGTAAGCATCTACTGTATAAAGCACGTACGTGTCCATTTACATCCACTGTTGGATGGGAACCTAGGAAACAGCACATTCCCAGGCCAGATTACCCAGAACCCACGTGCCACTATGCCCAGGCCAGGGAGGGACTCTCTTTGGCCACTTCCATTGCCACAGGGTGGGTTCTGAGGGCTGCTTCCTCTGTGTCCCCCGCAGGGTCCTGTACAGATGAGGTTTCAGTCAAGAAGCGAGCTATATATGCCTTGTGCTGACTGCCCCCTGAATTCCTCAGAGCACCTGCGCGGAGCCAACATCACCCAATCCTCGCCACAACCTGACAAGGCAGAGCGGGCACTAGGAGCATCTCACTTCTCAGAAGAGGCAACCAAGGCACCCCGAGAAGAGCAACTTGCCTAATCCTGGCAGGATAGGGACTGGGACAGCAGGAAAGCCTTCCTATTGCCCTTGCTCTCAGCCTACCAGGTTCACAGTGGGGCCATGCTGGCTGGCTGTGACCAGGGGTGTGTGTGGAAGGGCTGGACCAAGGCCAACGGTGGTGCGGCCCAGACCTGGGACTCACCTTCCCGCCTGTCATTGCGTAGGCACTTGACCTTGGGAATCCTGGTCAGGAGCAGGCAATCTTCAGCTGGAGGTGGAGTTCAGGAGAAAGAAGGTAAACTCCTTTTAGACAGGGTCCCTGGGATTTCCCAGGAGCAGTCCCACACTAAGGCCAGGGAAAGCGCAGGAGACAGGGCAGGGATGGAAGGGGATGGTCATGTCTGCTGGCAGGTCCCACTCCCTGGCGAGACCAGACCAGACCAGCTGTGGAATGCCTGCACCTCAGTTATTACCCAGTAGGGGTGCCAGAGAGCACAGGCATCTCCCAACTCTTGAAAGGCCGGGAGAAGGACCATCTCCGGCTGTGGTGAAGGAGGCTGCCCTGTTGTTGTGGTTTTAAATTGCCATCTCCCTGGTGCCCCAGCTCGTGACTGACACCACTTCCCCGCCTCCACTGGCACCAAGGGGCACGGCCAGGAAGGGGTTTAGCAAAGAGGGAGAATCTGTTCTCGAGGCAGAGAGCGAATACTGTCTGTGCCGGCCAGGACACCCTCAAGTGTTGGGAGTGGTGGGATTAAAGGCGGGGAGGGAAAGGAAGGGCATACTTACGATCGGAACTGAAGTCATCCACTAAAATAATCTCCTGGATCAAGTTGGCAGGAGTGCGATTCAGGACACTGGAGCAGCGGTGGGGACAAAGAGGAGCATGGGCTTAGGGGCCACCTCCCACACACCTCTCCTGGTACTGGGAGGTTTGCCCACCGAGCAGCTCAGGGGCTGGTACATTCCCTTCCAAGGACACCCAGCTGACCCCGCTTCCCAGCCCCTCAGGCTCTTAGAACTGACCCCCAGGTGGAGTTGGCAGGTGCAGTGCTGCAGCCCTGGGAAAACACCTGGCCAGATAGGAAGTGGTCTGCTCAGAAGGAGGCCCTGGGTGGTGCAAGTGGAAATCAGGTGAGGTGTCCATCAAGAGGTGCCCTGGAGGAAAGGCCTGAGTATCTTCTTCCAAACATCAGTCATTAAAAACCCCGTGGAGCCCAGTTCCATGAGTCTCCATGAGTCAGGGTCCACGAGACAGCCACTATTTGTTGTTTGTTTGCTTAAGGGGTCATGAGACTTGCTCTTGGGGAGCACCCTCTGCTCCTTCCCTTCCACTCTCCCTCCTCCCTTCCTGGTGGGAAGGAAACCCAAGCTTCCAGAGTCACTGGGGTGTCACTGGGGTGTCACTGAGCACTTTTTGCCTAATTTTCTTCTTGTCTAAGTTCCTTAAGGAAACAAGGTGGGTGGGGTTGAAGCTCGACCACAGGACCAGCCTCGAGAGAGCACCATGCCCAGAAAGCACTGCGTTGGATCCACCCGCCTAAGGCCTCCTGTCTGCTCCAGCCTCCCTCCATGTCTGCCAGGCCCCTGCATTTCTGCCCTGACTTTGTGTCTGCCTGACTGCTGCATCGCATTAACACCTGGCCTCGTGAGTCCTGGCAGCTTCTCAGCATAGTACTCGCCCTTCCAGTGTCTGCTGGTCTGGTAGTCATGTGTCTGGCCACAGGCCCCTATCTCAACATCCATCTGGGCCAGCGGTTCGGGGGTTCCCCTGCGCTTACCTCTTCACTGTGCGCAGGAGGGTGGAGCGGGCTTCATTGTGGAAGGTAATGATGACGCTGGTGGCTGGCAGGTCCAAGGAGTAGGACGCAGATGGACAACTGTTGAGGGAACAGGGAGAGCAGAGGCCAATCCTGGGGTAGTCCCAGGCTTTTCTTTGTCCAGGTCCGCTCCCCCTTGGACTACCGTGGAACGGAAAAGGGGCCCTGGCTTTGAGCTTCCACTTGCCCCACATCACCACCTCCCTCAAGCCCAGGACTCCGAGGCCGCCCAGCCTGGAGGGTCCTCTCTCTAGGGGGCTCTTTCCCAAAGACCTAGAGTCTCTGAAGCCCCCAGCCCAATCCAGTGTTCCTGCAAGCCTGCACCAGGCCCTGGGTATAGCTCTGTACCAACACAACCCGCTGCCCTGTGGGGTGAACCTTTTAGCATAGTGGTTCTCAGCCTTCCTAATGCCACCCTTTAATACAGTTCCTCATGTTGTGGCGACACCCAACCATAAAATTATTTTAGTTGCTACTTCACAACTGTCATTTTACTGCTGTTATGAATCCAGTGACCCCTGTGAAAGGGTTGCTCAACCCCCAAAGGGGTCTCGACCCACAGGTTGAGAACCGCTGGCAAACTTACTGCCACCGAGTTGATGCCGACTCATAGAACCCTATAGAACAGGGTAGAACTGCCCCTGTGAGTTTCTGAGACTGTAACTTGTTGCGGAAGTAGAAAGCCTCAACTTTCCCCATGGAGCTGGCTGGTGGTTTCGAACTGCTGACCCTGTGGTCAGCTCAACATGTAACCAGTGAGACCAAATGCAAACCCAGAGGGGAAGCAGCCCTTTGTGTTTTCTGACTCCATGGAAGTTCTCTCTTCTCGTCCCCCACCCCTGAGAGGATCCGCAGACAGAACATCTCCACCTTCTTCCTGTACCACAGGGGTGCAGCCTCCCGCTTCCTGGGGGGCGACCACAGGCCCCATCCCCCCCACCCTCCTCCTTCCCTTGCTGGCTCTGGGCTCCATCATCCACAGACATCACATTTGGGGCACAGTGGCCCCAACTCCTCAGGAATGAGAATTAATGCCATCCATTCCAGCCAGCCGGCTCCCCTCCTTTCCACAAACGCATTTGTCTGTGCTCCTGGGGCCGGCTGCAAGGCGCGCACAGGTTTTCACGACAATCCTCTTCATTACAATTGCTCTCTGGCTGCTCTGGCAGCGACTGCTTTTTCACGATGGCATTTATTTCACTGACAGCAGAGGGAAGCCAGCATTCCCAGGCCCACTTCCTGCCCTGCAGTGCAGCTCAGGTCAGACGGGCAGGAGTCCTGCCAGTCTGGGACCCCCATGGGAGACAGGATGAGAGCTTTTAAAATCACTCTCCCAGGGAGACAGAGTGGGGGAGGCTGGGAAAGCCACCTCCTGCCTGTGCTTTCTAATGCTCGTTCTTGCCGGGGCATGAAGACTAGAGGGCGCTGGAATGGGGAGAAGCAGGGGACCTGGATGCCGATGTTCATGCTCTCCCAGGCCTGCTGCCCCCCCCCGCCCCCGGCTAACACCTGACCTGGAGGGGGGTCATTCTGAGCTGCAGACACGGGCTGGATCAGTTTCAATGCACCCGGACTGCTCTGCCAGATTGCTGCATGGAGCAGCCCTCCCCCTCCGGTCCCCCCAGTCCAGGCTGGTCAGCAAGGAAGTTCCCAGGCAGAGAAAACAGTGAGCTGGTCTTGCAGGCTGCAGGTGAGGCTGTGCATGGCTGCATCCCTGTCCCTCCTGCCAGAGGGAATAGCATGTGTGAAAACCAGGGAGGGAGCACAGAGGTGCTGAGGTTTGCTGGGCAGGAAATGCAGGTGGGGGTAGGTTAGGGGAGAGGTAGGAAGCTGGCAGGGCCAGACCACCTGGAAGGACAGCTCAGTGAGTTCCTGCAGGATATGGCAGGGGGAAGACAGACCAATGGAGAAGACTCAGGCACATCATCCTCACTTGAAAAATCAAGACTTTTTTTTTTGGTGGCAGTGGGGTGGTGGTGGGAGTGGGGAGGCAGAGGCTAATGATTTGCCCAAGGTGGGACATTTCCTTAATCCCAGGCTCCCCTATTCACATCAGGGGCATTAATAGGCAACTGGACACCCCCTTACTGAAGGGTTATGGGAAAGGGCATGTTGGAGGCCTCACCTGTAATGGCGGGTGTCCCGGATGGGCCGGTCTGGACTCAGCTTGTCACTCTCCAGCTGGTTGAAGGCGTGCTGTCGGTAGGGGTCCTCTCCAGCTTTCAGCTGCTTGGCCGCCAGGTACGCCTTCTCATCAAAGCCTTTTGAGGGCGTTCCTGTCACCTAAGAGAAAGGTCAGCATCAGAGGGGGCCGGAGTCTGCCAAGGACTGGGGACCCATCTAACACTTACTCCACAGCAGGTGTGGGCCAACGGCTCCACCTCCCTGGGGGCTTCCTCACCTTCTGGGAGGAGGAGAGGTTGGTTCCCTCTGCCCACTGAGGCTCAGAGGGATTGAGGAAAAGTGTCCAAGGTCAGAGCAAGCCAGAGGCACAGCCGGGCTTCAAACCGATGGTGGGTCTGATTCTCAGCTCACACGTAACAATGGTCAGACAGGGAGAGGGGACTCTTGGTGTTCAAGTCCGACTGGATGCCCCTGCAGGTTGACGCCTGCAGGGAGGAGCGTGGGCCTCACCTTGGGCGAGGTGTCAAGCAGTGCCTGGTCAGTGACATGCAGGGGCTCAGACAAGCTCCTCGCCTCCCGTGAGGACAGGGGGACAAGTGGGAGAAGGCCTGGGCCGCCCGGGCTGACAGGCCCAGGCAGTGATGGGTCTTCTCTGGGAGTTTTGCTCGCTGCTGAACCAACCCACGCCGAGCCACTGGGTCCACGGTTCTAAGTGCTGAGGAGCGATGGCCGCACTCTAGCCGGTGCTCCCCAAGACCCACTGCGAGAGACACTGGGCAGGACACATCGCAGGTTGAATGGCTGGGTGGATGGATGGATCCTGACACCTCAGGGCTTGCACCGAACAGATGGCTGCTGGATTCTCCCCCAGAGGACCAAGAAATCACATCAACCATGCGCTCATCCCACCCCCACCCCTTCCCCCAGGGAAGGGGTGGGGGCGGCAGAGGTGGCAGCAGGAAGGAGGGGCTGGACTGCCCATCCACAGAAGCCGTGTGTGAGGACAGTCTCCCAGGCCCGCTGCTCTGAGGGATGGTCCCAGCAAGTGCTGGCTGAGACTGGAGAATGTTCCCCCACACCTCTGTGTTCTCCCAGAGGCCAAGATGCCCAGGGGGGCCCAATGGGGGCACTCGTCCCCTAGACTTTAAGGTGCTATTAAGGGTGTCATGCTTGGGCCCTGTCCTCGGGGCCCGGGCCAGGGAGGGAGATCGCCTCAGGTGCACTGGACTTCAGCCACGTTAGACACACCTGCCTGGGCATGTCTGCTACGGAGGGTGACAAAGGCTGGGCGGCTACTCTATTGTCTGAGTCAGTGCCAGGGGCCGAACAGATGGCCCTGAGCCACCCCATCCACCATTGGGATCCCATTTCAGGAAAGAGGGAGAGTGCTCCTATGTGAGCAGTGGATTACTACAAGGGTCTGCGCTTCCGGCCTTGAGAATGAGACAGAGAGAGAGAGAGAGACAGAGACAGGGGGCGGGGGGCGGGGGGTGAAGAGTGAGCTTGTGGGGCCAGGGGAAGAGCGACCCTAGCTCTTCCTCCCAGTGGGAACTGGGCAGCAGCCTCCCATCGAGGGGCTAAAGAGCTCAAGCAGAGAGCTGCAAGGGGGGGGGGCACGTTTAAAGGCTCCCAGAGGGGCCGTTTATCACTTAATTATCCTACAAGGCAACTGTGGGAAACAACCGTGTTTATTTATTTAGGATGTTCCGTCGCTCTGTAGACTTCAGGACACCTCTGAGCATCATCCCACACTCTGGATAAACATTTCTTAAAAATGAATTGTGTGCATAAAGCTAGAGGGGCAGCGAGGCCAAGGAAGGAAGAGCCGCCGCGAGCTGGGTGCCACGGTGGCTGCAACGACGTGGGGACAGTGCAGTGCTTTGTCCACAGAACCTGCTCGGCACCGACTACCAAGAACGAGGCATGCCGTCGGCACCCGGGCAGCCTTCCCGTGTGCTCTGAGGGCCACCTGAGCGCTGATTCCTTTGCTTATGAGCACACGCTCATAAAATTTACTCATTCTGCACAAAATCTGGCCTTTATTTTTTAACGATAGCATTATTTTCTGTGTGTGTGAAGAAGGGGAATGAACGAGAAATGACTGGCTCCACACTGCAGATCAGCATTTAAACAATGGAACTTCTGCTAAGTCACGTGTCCAAATGCTTTCTCCTTTTGAGGGTCGTATGGGATCAAGCAAAGAGTCTTGCGTTAAGTAAGTTAATTGCCAACAGAAAATAAAAGCTTCAGGAGGTCTGCTTCCATTTTTGCCTTTCAAAAAAAAAACACCAAACCAACAAAACAACTTACTCATTCGCTCCACCCCTGCAACAAGGCTCTGCTGAGCACCTCACTGCCATCAAGCGGCTGCAGGGTGGAGTAGACCTCTCCCTGTGGGGTCCTGGGAGCGTCCCTTTTTACAGGAGTAGAAAAGCCTCATCTTTTTCCTGAGGAACAGCGGGTGGTTTCGAAAGGCTGCCTTTACAATTAACAGCTCAGCACGGCACCACCACACCACCAGGCTCCTTCTGGTCGGCTGCTTTTCTGTGTCTCATTAAAAACGTTCTCAGGGCCAACAAGGCGGTTTCAGAAGCGTGTCTGTTCAACCCAGGTTGCCCCGAGAAGTCCCTTCCAAGACCTCGGAACGGAGTTAGTCAATTCCAAAGATGCTGGCGTGCAAAATCTGCTGCTCCCCCGCAGGGGCCCACAGCTCCTGAGTGGTCCAACACACCTCCCAGGTGGAACGAGGGTCTGAGACTAGACTCTTCACCTGCGATACAGCTTCTGAAGACAGGTGCCCAGGAAGCCCCAGAAACCACTTCCTCCCAGGGGTGTTTCACACGGACCCACTGCCACTGGCCCTTGTTGCTGACACTCATTGGCACTCGGCTCTGGGAGGGGCCAAGAGGACGGGGAGGATGTGGCGGCCAGTAATTCCATGACCTTAGCAGCTTACTTACTCTCTTCTCAGTGCCGCGCTGCCCTCCCCGCTTCTGATCCCCAAGCCCCAGCGCAAGCACCCAGACCATGACTCATTTCCTTCCAGCGCTCAAACTCTCCCTTTCCCCTGCACCTTTGTTTGTTGATCTTGAGACTCTCAGGATGTTGAGTATTCCGTGTGCCTCTCAGACATAACACTGAAAACCTAGCTCCTCATTTCTCCCCAATGAGTCTGCTTCTCCTGTGCTCCTGAAGTCAGAGATTAGGACATCACACCCTCCTGAACTTCCCAACCTCAGATTCAGGGGTCATCCTTGGGACCCTTCTCCTGCACCACGGCCCGACCCCCACCTCTGCCCTTTGCCTATAAGCTCGTGTCTTAAAGGCAGGCCACTAGTGTGAAACCATCAATCCCTGTTGACAGTCTCTGTGCCATGAACTCTCCACGATGGAAATCAACAGATGAGTGAGAGCTGGTCGCTGTCCTCCCCGACCTCACCTTACACACAGCCACAGGGGACCATGGAGAAAAACACGGACCTCCCACCCAAGAGCTCAGGTAGCTGGAAGAAGGGACCAGGACCCCCACCCATCCTCACCCTTCGCTGGGTCGGAAGCAGTGGCTTCTCTTGGCCAGGAGCTGTCTGTCGCACACACCCCTGACTGGAGGCCAGCATATGCGTGTCCCTCCGCCTCTCTAGAGGGCTGTGTATTGCTATGAGCCTGTTTTCCCACCGACATTGCTTACTAAGCATGCTGGTGGGGCATAAATGCATTATTTGGCTCTAGGGCCGTGAGGAGCTATATCTGGATCAGGCTGAGAGGCCCGAGAGGCAGGGCGTGGAGCCACTGGACGAGACTCCGTGCCGCTTGCCCCTTCTGTCGCTTGCCCACTGTGGTGGCACAGTGGCTGGCAGTGTGGAATTCCTTCCATTACATTGGGCACAAACCACCACGCTCTGAAAGGTGTGCCCCACACTCTGCCTTTGCCACGAGGCGGTGAGAGCTGTGGCACGGAGCAGGTGCCCCAGAGGTGCCTGCAGAGTGGATGGCCGTAGGGAAGCCTGAATGGTGCCTCTGCTCTCCGTTACTCACCGTGCTCTGGGGAGGAGACAACAAGCACGCGGAGTGTCTGACACACCCTCTCCGTCCCTAAGGCACAAGCCCCACTGGGCCTGTGCTCCGCTGACTGAACTCCATCTCTACGGTCTCCTCCTCACCAGCATTCACTCCAGCCGGCTGGCCTCAGCCGCCCTGGAACTGGCCAGGCACCCACGCCCTCAGGGCTCCCCCATCCCCACCCCCCCTGGGGGTGATTCCCTCCCCCACCTCCTCTGAGGTTTCCTCAAGCCACCCTTGCATTCCCTACCCTGGTTTGTTTTTCCCTATAGGACTCCCCTCACGAGAGGCGACGGCTATTTTTCTTACTATGCCAAGCTTTCTGTACGTTTCTCCTCACAAGAACACCCATGGCACACTGGCAAGGTTTGTCTGTTTTACGTAGTGCTGGGTACCAAGACCTAAGACAGTGCCTGGGTGATGGACAGCAGGCACTCAACAGCGTCACTGATGGATAACGAGGGACGTGTCAGCACGGTCTCTCCCAGCCCAGGCCCACTTGGTGACGCCCAGCCCGAGAGTGAGGTGGCCTGCGGAGGGAACGACGCTAATGTGCCTGCCTTAGGGATCTTCCTTCCCCTCCCCTATTCCTAACAGGGCTGTTCTTCACGCCTCCCCTGTCCCACCAATCCTGCAAGCATGACCAATCTTATTACTGCACCCCGCGGTGATCTGTTCAGGAAGCGTCATGTGACTCCATCTGGACCAATCAGAGGAGCCCTCGTGGCACAGTGGTTAAAGGCGCAGCTGCTACCTGAGGTCGGTGGTTCAAACCCACCAGCTGCTCCTCAGGGGAACGGGGTGGCCTTCTGTTTCTGTAAAGATGACAGTCTCGGAAACGCTATGGGGCAGGTCTCCACGAGGTGGCAGCGACCTGACAACCATGGGTTTGGTCTTCAGGTTTGGGTTCATCAGAATCTCCCCTGAGACTTTTCTATACAAGGAGCCTTTTCGTCAGCACTGTTAAGCGCGGTCATTTTCTCGCCTGGGGAAGGGCTGTCTGAAGAATGAAACCCACAAGGTCCCTCGAACCGGTCACACTGGCCCAGGTTCCGCTTGGCTTCCTTGCTGTCCTCCGTTCCCCCCTCCTCTCCCCTTCTTCCTCCTTCCTGTCATTTTCCTCAAACAAGTTCCCTTGTGGGTCCTTGGCCAATCACAAGTGCCCAGAGGCCGGTCCTATCACTGAACAGAAAGCCATTCTCCCAAAGTAAAAATCAAACACAAAGGCCACAACGACACAAGGCAGGTGCCGCCAACCAGTCCAGGGCATCCCCTGGCCTTTGGCCTCTGGCCCAAGTGGCTGGAGTCCCGAGCTGGCTGCAGCCTGTCAGGCTTCCCTGGTAGGCAGGGCCAGGCTCGGGCTTCGGGGGACAAGTTCCATCTGGCTGGAGGAAAGCCTTGAGTTGTCAGGGTGAGGCAGAGAGTTGGGGAGAAGGTGACAACCTCAGTAGCCCAACCCCCATCCCTCCAGCCCACAGGAGAGAGCTCTTGGCTGAGTTTTAAGCAGCTCCCTGTCCCTGCAGAGAGAGCCAAATCTAGCACTTCCATGTGCAGTAAGATCAATCTCATCTGAAATGGGTGAGGCTGAGATAGAGATTTTACTCCATAGAATCGCAAGAATGACATCTCATCATGGAGTCTTTTATTCAGTCCATCACTTTGACGAAACTTTGAAAATGTGCTCTGTCTGTGTGCGCGCGCATGTGTTCCTTCCCAACAAAATTTGTTTAGTGCTTCTTGGGCTAAAAAAAAAAAAAGTGGGGAATAAACCGTAAAGGGGAAGGTTTAGAATAAGGAAGGCAAACATCTCCCGTGTCATTCTTGTCAAAAACAGTTCAACCCAAATCCCCAAACCTCATAAACATTCTCTAAACACCAATGCATGCATACTCCTAAATTTTAGATTTAAACAGTTCAAATGCCGTTCAAATAACTGCTTGCCCAATTTGCTTTTACTGCCAGTAAAACAGATACCTGCTGGGGTTGCCTTTCACTAAATTTCAATGAAAGGACAAATAAAAAGGCTTTACTTTATGGATGGCTCCTGGCTTCCCCCTGCCCCCTTTCCCCCTGATTCTACTACAAACCCCAAACACCTGGGGAACAGAATGAACTTCCCAAGTGCTCCCCACTCCCTGGAGAGCAAACTCCCATCTGACAGCCAGTCCTACGGTAAAAGGCTGCCATTCATTCACAGGGCTGGGAACAGAGGGCCAGGAGTCAAGGTCACAGAGTACGAGGCTCAGATTCCACCTCTCCCAAATATAAAGGTGAGGTCCCTGGACACCGCTGCCCCACCTGCATGGTGATTACTTATGCAGGGAGGACCTGCCCCATTTGGCCTGCCAATGCTCCCATGCAACCAGATAAGACACTGGAGGTGTGGGTGGTGGTGAGGGGGGTGGGAATGGCCTACACCCCAGGAATCCCAGGTTGAGTATAGGGGTATCAAATTTCCCTGAGTGGTCTGCCTTAGGCACACCCCCTCTTCTTCACACTGTCTCCAAAGTGAGGGTCAGAAATGTGGAACAAAACTCAGAATCATAAAGGAGACCAGGTTTGCTGGTTGGATCGAGGCAGGCGGGCCCCCTGAGACTGGCCGCTGGTCAGTTTTCAGGTCTGGAACGGAACTCACCGCTGTGATGGAAAGACCCTCTTTAAGATGCAAAGGGCAGCCTTTACACGATGATGAAGTTCAAAGGGTTAGGAACGAAGGAGGGATGGAAACGGGAAACTCAGGTCGGACACAGGATACCTGACAGTGCCCTGAGCGATGGCCGAGAGTGAGGTGAGACAAAATGTGTACGCACTGCAGACTGAAGACCGATGGTCTGCAGCACACCTTCACGTGAGTCGCAATAAAGTCAAAGAAGAACAAGAACTAATGAGTCTTAGGTGGCCAACAGCTGAGGCTCTGAGACCTGCTGGCCGTGGGGTAGGCTGCCAAGCTTGGTGGGTCTTGGAAGGTCACTTCTCCTTTCGAGCATGTTTCTTCATCGGCCAGTGGGGATTCTTGGCCACAGCGAAGGAGAAAATACACACGCCAGGCGAGCACAGTGCCTGGCACAGAAAGCGTCTCTACTCACTAGGATGCCTCCCCTGCCTTTCCCCATGGTTCTCAACGCAGAACCCCAAGTCCCAGGCTACCCTCTGGACCAGAGAGACAGGCTCGTGGAGGTGGGAGCCCAGCACCGCAGCTCAGAGGCGGTTGCTGCGTGCACTCTAGACTGAGGACCACTGCTTCACACAGACACAGGAGGACAAGGGCAGGCTGGGGACTCCGCGGGCCCTCAGAACAAGGGCGAGCCTTCCAGGCTGCCTCCCTCACACCTGCTCCCCAGGAGCTCACTGTGAGCTCGGGGCCTCTGTTCCTACCTCTGTTCCTACCAGCCAGAAGCTTCATCCCCCTCCGAGCTCCTGATAACTCAGCTGGCGCCTCTGTGGTTCCTATGGCAATCCACTATTTGCAACCAGGTTCTGTGGCTCAGCAGGGTGGGGGCTGCCTAGAGAAGCCCACCAAGGGCCTCCAGGTGGATTTCTCATCACATCTTGCTAGGACTGCACTGACGGTTGCGTAGTGTGAGCCCACCGCCCATTCCCTTAGAGCTCGCAGCAAACCTGACGCTCTACTCCAGCTGTTTTCAACCTGTGGGTCGAGACCCCTGTGGGGGTGGAACGACCCTTTCACAGGGGTCACCCAATCCATAACAGTAGCAAAATGATAGTGAGGAAGTAGCAACGAAAATAATTTGATGGTTGGGGGTCCCCACCACATGAGGAACTGTCTGAAAGGGTCGAGGCAGTAGGAAGGTTAAGAACCACTGTTCCACTCAAATACATCACCAGGTCCACCGTTCCTGACAGTCTCTGCTCAGATCCAGAGGACTCCTCAGCCTCTGCCTGGGCCCCAGGCCCTCTGCATAGGAAGTGGTGGTGGTAGGAGTGTTGTGTGTGGGGTGGTGTCATGTGGAACCATAGCTCCGTTTTCACCTGCTTTATCAGTTTACCCCGCAGCCTGGGTCTGCAAAGGAGTCTAGAACCCTGCCCCCCGACCCCTCCTGGTCAGAGCCACGAGAAAAGACTAAGGCTCTTGGACGTTAATGAGGGGACACTCACAGCTCAGTGAGGGGCCTGCCGTGTGCTGTTTGCCGCATGTTTCTATCTCCAAATACTCCTGCAAAGTGGGCGCTGTCTTCGTGGAACTGTCCTGGGTCCTCTGACAGCCTCCCACGGCGCCCCCCTGGGCTCTGAGCAGAAGAGTGGCTAGGATCTTAGGGAGGCAGACTGCCAGGCCTCTCTCGTGACGTGCATCTGGGTGGTTTCAAGCTGCCAACCTGTCAGTTGGTAGTGAATGTTCAGCCTTGTTCTCCACCCAGACATGCCATAGCTGCTCCCCTTAACCTCAATTTACTGGGGTGGAAACTGAGGCACAGAGAGGTCAAGGGGCACGCCAAGTAGCTGGTGGGCTGGGAGTGGGATAGGGCTGCCTGGCTGCCGAGCCTGTGTCCCCAGGCTTCTCCTGGGCCCACATGTCTGGGACACTCCCTTCTAGTCTGGAGTCGCTCAGCTGGTGCCAGGCCCATAAACACATGGACAAGTGCTGGCTGGGAGGCCACATGCATTCTTGGCTCCAGGATCAGAGCATCGGGACTTGGCTCCGCTGGGGGTTGGACAATGCTGTCATCTCTTGGCGCGCACAAGAGCTTGCAAACACTTTTCTGCCTGTGGCGCAAAAGGATATGGCCCACAGGACAAGAACAGGAGTTTGTGTTTCTCAGACCAAAATAGCGCGTCGCCAGATATCCCTGGGTCAGCAGAGGCCTCCCCAGTCTTCCCAGCCAGTGACACTCTCAGGGCCCGGACGGCCCTTGGTGTCAGTCACATCAAAGGGGGCTTGTTGTATTTAGCTGCTTCCAAGTTGGCCACAGAAGCATGGCGAGCCCACGCCCAATGAACTGAAATGCCACGGGAAATGTGCCATCTACAGGGTGACCTGTTTTCCTGCCTACCACGGGATGTGTCTTCAGGATCTGATTTTTAAAAAATCATTCTACTGGGGGCTCGTACGCTTATCACAATCCATATATCCATCTGTTGTGTCAAGCACATTTGCACATTTGTTGCCATCAGCATTCTCAAAACATCCACTTGAGGCCCTGGCATCAGCTCCTCAGTCCCTCCCCCCGCCCCGACATGAACCCTTGATAATTTACAAGTCATTATTATTTTGTCATATGTTACACTGTCCAATGTCTCCCTTTACCCACTTTTCTGTTGACTGACCTCCAGAGAGGAGGTTATATGTAGATCCTTGTAACTGGTTCCCCCTTTCTTTTTTTAATCATTTTATTAGGGGCTCATACAACTCTTATCACAATCCATACATGCATCAATTTATCACCCCTCTCACCATGATTTTTTTTTCCCGGAAGTAGATGGTTAGCCCTTTCTTCCTTGTGCCGTTTAGTCTCCAGTCGCTGTCAGCATCAGTACAGCCAGCCTGCACCAGCAGACGAGTGGTGACTGTGCTTGACAGGCCTTGGTCGGGAGTCCCACCCAGGCAGTAGAGACGCATCAGATGCACCCCAGTGGGTGACTACAGCCGGGTCTTACTGTCCAGGAGAGGCTGCTTGCGATGACCTGATGAGGAGCTCCCCGCGACACACAGACCAGCCCTGACTACCTACCTCCTTCCTGAAGTGAGGGACTCACACACCTGCCATATCCTGTCCTCTAAGGTGAAGCGGCCCAGTAAGAGACAGTTTGTAACTGTAAACTGGGACTTCTCCTTTGCTGAGTGGACTAACTTATTTAATATCTAAAAATCACAAATCAATAAGAATCCTTATTCAAAAGCAACACAGACAAAAAGGATATGAACAAGCAGTTCACAGGGGAAAAATAGAAATGGTCAATAATAAATGAAAATATGTTCAACCTCACTGATTACTAAATAAGTACACATCAAAACAAGATATAATTTCTTACTGCGTCTTTGGCAAAGTTGAAGAAGAATGATTGACATACTGCTCATTATGTTGAGAGTCAGCCGAAAGAGGAGACCTGGTACAACTGTGATGGACGGCTGCTTGACAAAATCAGCATTTTAAATGATAATCTGACTCAGCAGAAGTTCCATTTTTAGGTAACCGTACACTTCTTCATCCCGAGAGAGTGCCATCTAGCCTGTGATCTCAGCAGCCCCTCCGGGCTAGCATTTGTCAGCCTTTGTTCTGGTTTCAGCCATAGATTATACGGCCACCATACATTCCTGGGGGTCAGTCTTACAACGAAATGCATAAAATGTACCAGTAAATTAGTTACAGCATGATCTGTGGTTTTTTTAATGTAAGAACTATTCAAATATCCACCTGGAGAGACTGACTCAAGAAATTATGGTTTATCTTACATCGTGGTTTCTAAACCAGTGTTCAGATAAGTTAAGGATGAATAATGTTATTCATTTCATACACAAAACAGCTCATGAAGACAACTCCTATGTGAGTGCAGGGAAAACAGTGGCGTGGGAGTGGGCTGGAAGGAGGAAGAATTTCACCTTTCCCTTTAGACAAATCTTTGTTTGATTGTTTTAAATAAATGAGCAACTATTCTTCTATAATAAAATTGTATATAAAACAGATGGACCTTAATTCTTCTCCAAGATAAGAGTTGAGATAATTACTGTCATCACCTCATCATCATCGTCCTCGTCCCAGAATAAATCTCAAGAAAACACAAATCAAGATAATATCAGCCCTCATCAGCTGTAGCATCTGGAGCCAGAAGTCCACCCAGGAGCAACTTACTTCTCAAGACAGGAGGTGAAGGGAAGAAGTAGAGAGGGAAAGGGGAGGGAGAAGTATATGGGGGTTGAACCTCAGCGTGGTGTTGGGAGTCAATTCATTGTTCAGGTGGTTCTCAAAGACCCACCTTGACTTCTGCATTCTTCCCAAAGCACAAGCCTACCAATGGAAAGGGGGAAGGTGTGGGGGCGCAGAAGCCAAGCCTTGAAGCCACAAACCTCACTTGCCACAGAAGAACACCCCCATAGGGGTCGGAATTTAGGCGTGTTGGCAACTGGTGGTGCCATTTTGTCTGTTTCAGGTTTTGTGTTTAAAACCTTTTCTAAAGTGTTACCTGAAGTGCCCCGGCAGTATAGTGGTTTTGAGTTGGGCTGCTATCCAGAGTCGGCAGCTCGAAACCACCAGCCACTCCTGGGGAGAAAGGCCTGGCTTTCTACTCCCGTGAGCAGTTACAGCCTGGGAAACTCACAGGAGCAGTTCTACCCTGCCTTACAGGGTCGCTGCGAGTCGGCATCAATGCCATGGGAGTACGTCTGGTTGTTCTGGAAAGTGTTGCCTGCTTAGCTTGTACTGAAGAGGCAGGTAGGCCAAGGAGAACTGAAATGAGCTGCCAGTCAAGCCCACAAGCCTTCTGAACCAGCAGGTGAGTTACGCTCTGAGTGTATCTGCTTCCACAGGTGCAAAAAAGAATAATCCTCACCTCCCCGGGGGTCGCACATACTAAGGAAGATCATCAGAGCCTGGCCCATAGGAGACCCTCACTATCTGGCTGCATAAAAGGAGGGTCTTCAGCAAGGCGCCCTCTGAGGCCTCTTCCCACGCAAACATTAGACGCTCTCTGTGCCAATATCCACTGGTCCCAACGTTGTCCAGTCAGTTCTTACAGTCGATTGTGGAGCAAAGGTGACAGCAGTGAGAACCGGTCCTTGGACAAGGCGGCTGAAGAGTCGCGCGCATCTTCATCTGTGCGACACTGAGCTGGCACACAGTAAGTGCTTAAGTCGTGTTCGTCCCATGAAGGACCTGCGCACATTGTGCACAGAGACATGGGTTCCCAGGAAGCTGAGTGTGCTCAAGGAGCTCTAGTGGCACGGTAATTAAGTGCTCGGCCAGCCCCAGCAGTGGTTCTTGCCAACTGCATGAGCTGGGCAGATGGGCATGGGAGCTGTGGGCCCGGAGGGACAGGAACGTGTCTGATTGTGATGGAAGAGTCCCCAGTGGGGCACGGGGTGATTGTGTGCTGATGGTGGAGAGTGCTTTTCTTTCCTGACTAACATCTTCGGGTCTTACATTAAATTGTTTTGAAGCCACCAGAATAGTTATTCAATTAGTGTCCTTTTGGAAAACAGTCTGGCGGTGCATTTCTAGTGCCGTTGGCTTATGGCCTTTGCCATCCTCTCCTGCCATCGTCAGGTGCCAAGTGTGTCTCAAGCCTCGCCTACAGCCAGAAGTTTGAAATTTAACTTTTGGAAAAGAGGGAGTGACATGTGTAAATATGCCCCGTCACTCTGGATTCTTATTTAAATCATGGTTCAAATTTTTAAAAATTTTATTTTATTATTAAAAAAATTTTTTTTCATGGTTCAAATTTTAGGCACAAAGATGTTCACAACAGTTTTATTAATAAAACAAATGAAAAAAAATCAAATGTCAGCACCAGGGGAAAGAGTTAAGCAAATTATGTTCCATCAACTAAATAGAAGATTTTTCAACCATTTATATCATTTGCTATAGGCTATGGGGAAATAAATGCTCTTTTATACATTGCCAGAGGGATGATGAACTGATATAAACCTAGAAATAAATTTAGCAGGACGTAGCAAGAGTCTGAAAAATATGCATACACGTGATTCAATTTTAGGAATTTGTCCTAAGGAAAGAATTAAAATTAAAAAATAGGTTCTTATTTATAATGCCAGAAGATTGTGGAGGGGAAAAAAAAAGTCCAACAACCTAGATTTCCAACAATAAGGAATCGATTCAATAAGCTGTGGTACTTCCCTCACTAGAATACATTGTAGTTATTAAAAATGAGGCAGAAACATATTTTTTAACATAAAAAGATATTCACAGCACAGAGTGAAGTGGGAGGAAAATGAATCCCTGTGTGCCTTGAATTTCCATGTGTGTGTAACTGACTAGTCTAATTGATCTTAATGACTAATTGTTACCTGTGAAATCAAGAGCAAAATAACATTGACAGTGTCCTGAAAATGGAAGCAGGGACAAAAGCGTTTGAAAGTAATGGGGAAAGAGGGTCAAAGAACGGGCCCCCCACCCCACGGCAGCATCTAACAGTGGCGGTGCTTGATGAGAACACACGGGAAAATAAAACCTGTGATTTGTTAGGACGGGGAGATTGTGGGAGATTTAATGGGCTGTTGCTATGTTGATGTAATTTCTATTTCTCAAGTGGGAAAAACAAAAGCAAACCCTCTGAGACCTTTGCCTCTGTTGCCTTTCCTCTCCTTAGAATGGCTGTTCCTAAAAATAGCCCAGTACAGCTTGCTCCTACTGCTCCCGAGGGAAGGTTGTCAATGCCTCCTTCTCCCACTGGGGGGGCGGGGGGGGTGTCCACCCTCCCCTTCCATTATTCCTGACCCCTATCTCTCTGCCCCTCCTCCCTGCCCTATGAGCTCTTCAGTCCCTCCCTTCATCGGATAAAAACTCGCCAGCTGTGAGGCTTAGCATGGCCAGGATGACATGCTAACTAATAATGGATCAGCACACTTTAACCCTTCTAGAAGCAACTCCCCTCATACTCAGCCCCGGGGAGCATATTCTGACGTGGAAAACCATTTGGGAAAACGTACCCAAAGCCTTTAAAATGGTCACCATCTTTGGGCCTTGTCTTTTTGATTCTAGGGTGTTCAAAATAAGTATATGAAGATGTGTGTACACAGATATATTCTATTCCAGTAAAACACTTGAAGTCATTTAATGCCCAATGATGGGAAATTGGGTAGACAAGTTATTACATATCATAGGGGTGCCATATAAAACAGAAGACATTTAGCTAAATTAGAACTTCAGACACGATTTTTTTAGCAAAAGTCTATCCCCAATATTGCATGAGATATACCCACAGATGGATCTTGTCTCAAAGCAAAGAATACCAGAAAGATGCTTACTTATATTTCAATGACTATGCAAAGATATTTGACTGTGTGGATCACAACACACTACGGATAATCTTGAGAAGAATGAGACTTCCAGAACACTTCATTGTGCTCATTTGGGACTTGTACGTGGTTCAAGAGGCAGTTGTGTGAACAGAACAAGGGGACACTGCATGGTTTAAAGTCAGGAAAGGTGTGTGTCAGGTGTGTCTCACCATAGTTGTTCATCAGAGAAGCAGAATTACATGACGAAGAATGTGGCAGCAGAATCAGGTGTATTGACCCGCCATATGCAGACGACCCAACCTTTCTGGCTGACAGTGAGGAGGACTTCAGCCCTGTGATGAAGATCAAGGACTGCAGCCTTCAGTGTGGATGACAATTCAAAAAGAAGACCCAAATCCTCACAACCGGGCCAACAGGTAACATGATGATAAATGGAGAAAGGATTGAAGTCATCACAGCTTTTGTCTTACTTGGATCACTACTGGATGCTCATGGAAGCAGCAGTCAAGAGATCAAAACCTATGTGGTATGAGGCAGATCTGCTGCACAAGACTTCTTTAGGGCATTGATGAACAAGGATGTTACTTTGAGGACTAACATGCACTGGTCCCAAGCCATGGTACTCTCCACTGCCTCATATGCATGTGAAAGTTGGACATTGAATAAGGAAACCAGAAGAATTGATACATTTGAATTGTGCTGGAGAAGAACATTGAAAGTACCAGGGACTGTCAAAAAGCATTTATAGAGGTATGAATATAAGCATGTATATATTTAAATATATTAATATATAATGATAGCGATATAGGCCTCTGTACATATATTTATATGTTGAGTATTACAATAGCAGACAGACATTGGGCCTCTACTCAAGTCCTTTCTTGACACAAGAACACTTTGTGCTAATAACCTGGCATTCTGTGTTGCTCATCTTCCTGACATCAGCTAAAGACAAATGGGTACATGAGCAAATGTGGTGCAGAAAGCTGATGGTGCCCGGCTATTAAAAGATATAGTGTAGAACCCGCCCCAAAACGCACTTTCGTCCTCTCCTCCCTCTCTCTGTTTCTCTGCCACCCCGAGTGTGGTGGTGCTCCGACTTCACCATGTCATCTCATAAGACTTTCAGGAGCAAGAGATTCCTGGCCAAGAAACAGAAGCAGAATCAGCCCATGCCCCAATGGATTCGAATGAAAACCGGTAATAAAATCAGGTACAACTCCAAGAGAAGACATTGGAGAAGAACCAAGCTGGGTCTGTAAGGAGCCCCCTGAAGGGTGGCACGCATGGCCGCATTTTCCCAGGCTCAAATTTTTTCCCCATCTGATGACTTGAACTTCTATTGGCAAATAATCTGGTTTATTCCTTGGTTTTTTGCTTTCTAGTCAAGTTTAACAATAAATGATGTAAGGTTGTTGGTGTGAAAAAAAAAAGATATAGTGTCTGGGGTTTTAAAGGGTTGAAGTTAAACAAGCGGCCATTTAGCTGAGAAGCAACAAAGGATGGAAGAAGCACTCCAGCCTGTGTGATCAGGGGGTATCCACAGGATCACATATGAGGCATCAGAAGAGCCAAAATAAACAATCATATCAATGTGAATGAGGAAGGTCGGAGTGGAGACCCCAAGCCCATCCGTAGACAATTGGACATTCCCTCACAGAAGGGTCGCAGAGAAGGGACGAGCCAGCCAGGGTGCAGTATGGCACCAACAAAACACACAACATTCCTCTAGTTCTTTAATGCTCCCCACCCCCAGCCCCACTATCAAGACCCCAGTTCTACCTTAAAAATACAGCTAGACTGGTACATGTACACTGGTACAGATAAGTGCTCTCGGCACATGGAATCCAGGACAGATAAATCAAATCCCTCAGGAAGAGGAACGGTAATAGCAATACCAGAAAGGTAGGGGGAAGGTTGGGGGGGATAAAGGGGGAACTGATCACAATGATGAACGTGTGACACACACACCCCTTCCAGGGGGACAAACAGGAACGTGGGAGAAGGGAGACAGCGGATGGTGTAAAATATGAAAATAAAAATAATTTATAAATTATTAAGGGTTCTCATGCAAAAATATATATGTGTGTGTATATATATATATGTGAATGTATATATATATATATATATACCATAGTGAATGAAGGGGGAAGTGTAGTGTGGAGACCCGAGGCCCAAATGTCGACCACTGGAGATCCCCCCTCATAGAGGGGTTTAGGAGAGGAGATGGGTCAGTCAGGGTGAGATGTAGCA
This sequence comes from Tenrec ecaudatus, assembly GCF_050624435.1. Taxonomy (NCBI): domain Eukaryota; kingdom Metazoa; phylum Chordata; class Mammalia; order Afrosoricida; family Tenrecidae; genus Tenrec; species Tenrec ecaudatus. Next base: position 35,137,835 of record NC_134543.1, read on the forward strand.
TCGATGAAGAATACAGCTTTCCCCCAGATCCTGGATGCTTCCTCCCTCCAACTACCATGATCTGAATTCTACCTTGCAGGACTGGATAGGGCAGAGGTTGTACACTGGTGCATAAGGGAGCTGGAGGCACAGGGAATCCAGGGTGGATGAAACCTTCAGGACCAAGGGTGTGAGGGGCGATGCTGGGAGAGTGGAGGGTGAGTGGGTTGGAAAGGGGGTACTGATTACAAGGATCCACATGTGACCTCCTCCCTGGGAGATGGACGGCAGAGAAGAGGGGGGAGGGAGACTCCGGATAGGGCAAGATATGACAAAATAACAATCTGTGGATTATCAAGGGCTCATGAGGGAGTGGGGAGAGGGGAGGGAGGGGAAAAAAAAGAGGACCTGATGCAGAGGGCTTAAGTGGAGAGCAAATGCTTTGAGAGTGATTAGGGCAAAGAATGTACGGATGTGCTTTATACAATTGATGTATGTATATGTATGGATTGTGATAAGAGTTGTATGAGCCCCTAATAAAATGTAAAAAAAGAAAAGAAAAAAAATTATTAAGGGTTCATGAGGGAGAGAGGGTGGGGGAGGGAGGGAAAGAGGAGCTGATACCAAGGCCTCATGTAGAAAGAAAATGTTTTGGAAATGATGATGGCAACATATGTACAAATGTGCTTGATACAATTGATGTATGGATTGTTATAAGAGCTGTAGGAGCCCCCAATAAAATGATTTACTAAAATTTTTAAAATAAAATTATTTATATTTAAAAAAAGAATACAACCCAGAAATGTACATTAAAAATCTTTACAACCCACTTAAAAAAAAAAAAAAGCAAGTACCAGGGACTGCTAAAAGGACACACTGATCTGTGTTGAAAGAAGTGAGGCCAAAGTACTCCCTAGAGGCAAGCATGACGAGACTTCATCTGACACACTTTGGACACGTTGTCCGGAGAGACCAGTCCCTGGAGGAGGGTACCACTTGGCGAAGCGGAACAGGAACAGTGGTGAGGCTGACGTGTTTCCTTCTGCTGTGCACAGCTACCGACAACAACAGATCCTTCTACATTTTCCTGTTTATCTGAAATTCGTCTTGGGACTGGTTTTTAAAGCAGCTGTCTCTATCAGACATTCTAATTTAACCAGGGACCTTACACTTTTATTTGCCGAATCTGGTCATTCTCCAGGGCCAGCTACTAGCATGTTCTGAAGCCATTACAGTTCAGATGTTTTCCAGCAGCAGCTTACAAATCGAGTTTCTTCTCCCCTGTGCTTCAACCAGAGCGTCTCACCTTCTGTGGATTTCATGCTCCATAAAGACTTCTGCATAAGATGTAGTCTGCAAGCAAGGTCCCCGTTACAAAAACACACTGGAAAACAATGATTTAGAACACTTAAAATGAGACAGTGCTCATAACAAATTTGTTTTCTTTTCCTTTATTTCTTTTTTTAATGCTTGTAAAATGTAGGTAGTAAAGTCCACAGTACAAATCAGTACGTCTCCAGCTGTGTGTCCACGGACGCCGGCACAGAGGCAGACAGACGCAGACCTAAGAAGAATCTTTAACAGCGAAAACACCAAAACCCACACAGCTATTCTCCCAGGGGGTCTGGATTATAGGCTTGGAAGATTTCCAGAAGATTTTCTACATGTACATTTTGAGAAGAATTAGTCTTAAAAATACCTGTCCTCTCAGATGACAAATGACGGTAATGCCTTAATATCATTAAGCCTCTGGGTCTCTAATTCTTGAGTTTGGGAGCTACGGATTCTTTGGGGAGCTGACGAACAAGTCATAAATCTTGTTCTCCAAATGTATATTTGCACTAAATTTTTAAAACTGTTTATGGAGCTCACAGCCCCCCTTCTCATAGCCTCATGTTGAGAACTCCGATATTGCATGAGACATACTTACTCAACAAACCTCTCCCTGCAGAATCTAAATTACAATTCCTTCCCTCTGCTAATTTATAAAGTAACTTACTCTATCCCTGAGGTGGTGGTTCTGAGGTTTCTCCTGTGTGTGCGTGTGCGTGTGTGTGAAAGACACACACGCACACACACACACACCACTCTTCTGAGGTCCTGTTGGACATCATGGACTCTCTGCTCAGAAAGAGGAGGACACTCACGCCCCCAGACTCCCACACTGCTACAGGCAGTTTCAGAGGTTCACAACTCAATGTGGCCCTCCAGCTTCAGAATCCATGACAGCCGAGGGCAGCGGTTCTCAACCTGTGGGTCGTGACCCCTTTGGGGGGGTGTCAAACAACCCTTTCCCCAGGGTCACCTGATTTGTAACAATAGCAAAATGACAGTGATGAAGTAGCAATGAAAACCATTTGATGGTTGGGGGATCACCACCCCATGTGGCACTGTCTGAATGGGTCACGGTCTAAGGAAGGTGAGAACCACTGTCTTAGCTTTGGCCCTCACTGGTGCGATGCCTCTTGTTCGTTGCTGCAGGTCAATTCTGCATCCTGGCGCAGAGTAGGACTGATCCAAGGGCTTTTCAAGGCCACAGCTCTGCGGAAGCAGGCTGCTCACTAGGTCTGTTGTCCAACATTCCTCGGGTGCGTTTGAAGCCCAGTCTTTGGGCTCATCACTAAGAGCCACACCAAACTCACCGCCATCAAGCTGATTCTAGCTTGCAGGCGGTCATTTTTAGGCTGGGGGGGGGGAATTTTGCTAATTGCTTTATAACCACAAGTCCTGCACCCTATCACACAATGCAGGGTCAAAGATGGACGTGTTCCCTTAGCGAGGCTGAAGCGTCCAGTCTCTGGTGTTTGGGATTGAGGCGGCAGGCCTTGGTTTGGGGGTCACTGGGTGTGTGGGCACCACCCGTGCAGTAACCGGATTTGATCGGAAGGATGGCCACTTGGCTTGGGTAGAAGTAGATGACGTGCTTAGTTTCATGTGTCACTCACTACCGAAGTTTCTGCCCACCATGCAGTGCCACGTGGGCTGTACACCTGTCAAACTCCTTCTTGACATGAGCTGTAATATCCTCCTTTATGTTGCATTCCTCCACACCTGAGGAGCCGACATGTTGCACACGGTGACCTTGGCGCAGGGGTGAGCCGACTGCAAGGGTCTTCTGGGGAAGGGCTTAGAGAGGGTCAAGTGCAACAAGAAGAGCTGTCTGACCGAAGTCTGGTGCATCTCAGCATGAATCTCCACGGACGCAGAATCCATCGTGTTTCTTCTGTAGAGGGCCGCGTGGGTTCAAAGCATGGGCCTCTCAGCTAGCAGGCCACTGCTTCGCTGAGGTGATGCTTAATTATTTTTGCCACCCAGATTCCAAACTAACTGTAGAGCCACGATAATCAGAACAATATGGTACTGGCTTTAGAAGAGACAAACGGATCAGTGAAACAGCATATAGTCCAGGATGACATAGAAAGGAATTAAATCATATAGGGCATTCCACTTCACTCAGAAAAAGGCGGTTTGCCATAAATAATGTTGGCATAACTGATAGTTATTTGAAAGAAAACAAAATTAGGCCCTCACCTCATACCGATAGTAAAATGAATTCCAGGAGAGGTTTTTAAATTATATTAAACAAAACAAAACAAAGTAGAAAGAAAATGTTTTGGAAATGATGGCAACACATGTACAAGTGTGCTTGATACAACTGAGGTATGGATTGTTATAAGAGCTGTAAGAGCTGATGTATGTATATGTATGGATTGTGGTAAGAGTTGTATGAGTCCCTAATAAAATGTAAAAGAAGAAAAGAGAAAAAAATGATTAGGGCAAAGACTGTACAGATGTGCTTTATACAATTGATGTATGTATATGTATGAACTGTGAAAAGAGTTGTATCAGCCCCAATAAATTGTTAAAAAATAAATAAATCAAACAAACAAACAAACAAAAAAAAGAGCTGTAAGAGCCCCCAATAAGATGATTTATTTTTTTAAAGTAAATAAAATTAAGGAGAAAAGCACAAGAATGAGAAAGACCTTAGAGAGGACAGGAACCCCAAAAGCCACTAAGGAAAAAGACATATTCAACCACATGAAAATCCAGAATTTTCCTCTGGCAGAAATGTTATCATCAAATAAAACAGATAAACACCATCCTAGGAAACAATATTTATACCACATTTGATAAATATGAGGTTACTCTCTGAAATATGCAAACTGATGTAAAACAGACAAGCTGTCTAAGTAATAACGGCAAAAGCTATGGAAGATTCATTAAGGAAGAAATGCAAATTGCCAACAAATATACAAGAAAGCAACCGACACTGAGAATAAAAATAAAATTCCATCAAACTGGAAATAAAATAAAGAGTAATAAGTTTCACTGATGTGCAGCAGCAGGGAAACACACTTGGGGAAGATAATTTGTCAGTATGTTCTAATATTAAAATATGCATAGTTTTGAACACTAATCCTGCTTTGGGGGCTGTGGTAGTTAGATAATATTTTGTGAACTTTACAGGGTGGAGTTTAGCTTGTCAGTTAGGCTGCAGCTTGATAACCTCATTGGGAGGTACAAAGGAGATAAATAACTCACTGGAGGCCAGATACACTCTCGGCTTCATTTCCTGCTGACAAGCCACATGGAGCTACACAGATCCAGCCAGAGTCCTGGAACTGTGAGTCACGTGGAGACACACACCAGTGCTGAGATGTTTCTACCACCACTGGATCCACAAGACTTTCTTCCCACTGGTCCGTGATCTCCCTGCATTCGGCGTCATTGCATGGCTGTGTGAGTCTAAAGAGGAATTGACACGTGGGGTAATATTGGACTTAGGGATTAGATCTGGACTGGACGTTTTCTTAATGTACAATTGTTCCTTAATACAAAGTTCTCGCTTACACATATCAGTGTCTCTGGATTTGCTTCCCTAGTATACCCGGACTAACACAGGGGCTTTGCTCAATAGAAATAAAAGCATCAATATGTAAAGACTTCTGTCTGTTGTTGTTTTTGTTAAGTGTTGTCAAGTCTATTTCAACTCATCGTGACCCTTTGTACAATAAGATGAAACACTGCCCAGTCCTGGACCATCGTCGCAATCACTGCCACACTTGAGCCCAAGGTTGGCTGCCACGGTGTCAATCTATCTCCTCTTGTACAGTGACTTCTACTCGACCGACCATGATATCCTTCTCCTTCCTCCTAACAGGCCCAAAGTACATAACACAAAGTCTAGCCATACCCCCTTCTAAGCAGCAGTCTGGCAGCACTTCCAAGACTGATTTATTTATTCTTCCAGCAACCCATGGTATATTCATTATGCTTTGACAACATTATCATTTAAAGCATTAGTTCTTTGTCTTCTATACTCGTTGGCCCGCATATCAGACATTTAAAAATACCATGGCTTGGGTCAGGTACACCTTAGTCCTCAAAGTGAAAGCTCTGCTTTTTAAGACTCTAAAAGAGGTCTTTTACAGCAGATCTGCCCGATGGAATACGCTGTTTGAGCTCTTCACTGCTGCTTCCATGGACACTGTGTGTGGAGCTAAGTAAAATGAAAAATCATTGGCAAGTCGATCTTTTCTGCTTATCAGGATATGGTGTGTTGGCTCGGCGGGAGGATTTTGTTTTCTTTCTGTTGCGCTGAAATCCACAAGGAAGGGGTAGTCTTTGATCTTCATCAGGGAGCGCTTCAGGTCTTCACTTCAAGCAAGCAGGGTGGCACTGTCTGCATATCGCAGGTTGCTGTTGAGTCTCCTCCAATTCTGATGCTGTGCACTGCTCCACACAGTCCAGCTTCTGGGACTATTTGCTCAGCATTCAGATTGAATAAGTATGGTGAAAACATAGAACCTTGATACACACCTTTTCTGATCTTAAATTACGCAACACCCTTTTGTTCTGTTCGAATGATTGCCTCTTGGTCTACGTATAACATACAAAGATTGTATCGGCTCCACATACAATACCATTAAGCTTTCTGGAATTCCACTTCCTTGCAGTGTTATCCATAAACGATCCATAGAGTTGAATGGCTTTACATAGTCAACGAGACACAGGTACACATCTTTCTGGGTTAAGAGAGAACAAGGGAGAAAGAGCAAGTTGCCATTGAGTCAATTCCAACTCATAGCAGAGTAGCAGCATCGCAGGTTCTTGATGAGTCTTTCAATTCTGATGCTGGGCGCTTCTTCAGACACTCCAGCGTCTTGGATTCTTAGGTCGGCATTTAGACTGAATAAGAATGGTGGAAAGAAAGAGTTTTAAAGGTTAAGATCCTTCACCAGCAGCACACCAGATCGTCCTTCTGAAGCACAGCTCAGAGAGTTGGAACCACACCCTTCCAGTTCGTCACCCAACGCTTAGCCATCTGGGGGACGCAGGGACGCTTAGCTAGCTATAGGCATGTGTAAACACTTCTGTAAGAGGAAATAATAGGAAAAACCATGCTGTTAATGTTTAGCTCAGGGAAATGGGATTTTAGTGGGATTAGAAGAGACAGAAAGAAAGGTTTTTACACTTTTTCTTTAGACCCATTCTCGTCCAGTTACTGTCAAGTCCATTCTGACCCCGGGGGGCCCCGGGAATCTCGGAGCAGAACTGCACTCCACAGGGTTTTCCATGGCTGTGATCCTTGGCAAGTAGGTCACCACCAGAGCTTTCTTCCGGGGTGCCTCTGGAGAACCTCCAACTGTTTAGGTAGTAGCTGAGCATAGTCACTCTTGGCAGCCCAAAAGGATTAGCTCTGCACTGTTTGATTTTAAAACAAGTGTTGCTTTTGCAATATAAAATAAGAAAAAAGTTGGGCATTTATTCTTGGTTCTGTCCCTCCATGTGCTGTCTGACTTGAAAGTCTTGCTGAAAGAGGTGGTTTGAGAGTTCATTGAAGCAACAAATGCAAAGACTGGACTCAGAGACGACACGCAATCAGCATGGGGAATGGAGGCCCATTGATATAGATGATTCTTCTGAGACCAGGAACGAAGGAGAGCTGGGACTCTCCGCGTCCCCCAGTTATCAGTGGGGTGATTATCCCACCATGACTGGCTCCTCCCTTGTCCCATGCGGCTCTTGCTCCAATGGAAGTTTGCCTAGGAGATCCACTTTCCCAGTTCGTCTAGGGACCCAGCCCATAGACCTAAAGCAGGGAACTGCCAACTGACCTCTCAGGGACAGATGCATTAAGCCATGCCATGGCCTCCCACTGGGCGGTCCCTCCCTCCCTTTTCTGTTTGGGAAGGTGTCCACTGGCAAGACCTCACCCAAAAGACCCTAGAGTTGACAAGTGCTTCCCCTTCAGCTCCCATACCAACCAAGGGCCTAGTCCTCAGCCCTCTGCCCTTGCACCCCCAAACTTCTGCCCATTGTTTCAGGAGACACAAGGGTCCCCCGAATCTAAAGCTGACTCAGGACATTCTCACTCTATCCTCTTGCGTGGCTTCCCTCACACTGTGAAATTCGGCCTTTCCCCAAATCAGCATTCAAACCTAGAGCTGCAGGCTTGAAGCACCAGCTCCTACCCTGAGCAGCAGGAGAGCAAGAGTGCTTTTCTAAGAGATCAAAGAGCTCTGCTCTAGCTCCCTGGGGACGCAGCTCTTGGCCATGGCCTTGGCAACAACAGTGTGCCAAGAGTCATGGTCCCAACCAGGGTGGGCAGCTTCATCCCGGCCTGGCTCAAGTCCGTGTTTCCACTGGGTCTGTGTGGACGTGTGAGGTCTGTTTCTCCTGGGTCTGTGTGGACGTGAGTGTGCCTGTGGGAAGACATGACACAGCTCCTCCCTTGTCAACTGCGTGTCAGGTGGCTGGGCTTGCCTTTGGCTGCACTCTTACTCTTAAACCTAAATCCTCTTTATTTTGGAATGGCTTCTCACGAAAAAAGAAGAGGCCCGGTGGTGTAGTGGTCACGTGTTGGGCTGCGATCGGAAAGAGCAGGAGTTTGAAACCAGCAGCCGCTTTGTAGTGGAAAGACAGGGCTTTCTATTCCAGCCAGCAGTTACAGTCCTGGAAACTCACTGGGCAGCTGGTCCTATCCAGTTGCTAGGAGCCGGCATCGACTCGATGGCACTGACAAACGATATCTGTACTCTCTGTGGGGCAGCCACAGAGGGGCTCTCTGTGGGGAAGTTTGTACATGCATGCGCTAAACACGGCTGTTGGGACACAGGGCCAGAAGCTTGGCTTTCCAGAGCCTGTGCCGAGCTTGCCTCCAGGGCAGCCCGACCTCCCGAAGCATTGGAGAGCAGCTCTGCCAGCCGGAAGAGACGGGGCTGACCCACGGAGGGCCCTGGGGTGGGCCCCTCCTAGCATGAGAGCCCACCCTTGGCACCCAGAGCCCCAGGATGGAGACATGAGAGGAAAGGGAGGTGGCATGAGGGAGTCGACTGCCCTGCCCTGGCCTCCTCCCAACATCCATCAGATACAGTGATGAAGGCTTGCCTTCTCCAAGGTAATCCATTGATAGGAGACAAACAGGCTGGATCTCCCTTCCTTTTGGTCAAAGATCTGGGAGAGAGGACATTATTTTCTCTTAAATAAGGTGCTCAATGCACCATTGCAGGGACTCAGGTCTGCTTCAGCCCTCCTAAGGGACGTGTCCCTTCTCAGCAGGACCAGGGGCTCTGGGAGAGGCCCTCAGTCTCTATCTCGCACAGGTGTTTATTACCCTTTGGGGCTGGCAACCTTCCCAGCTCTTCTCAGAGAGGGGTTAGAAGGACACATGCTAGTTGGTCATGTCTGGAAGCAGGCGTGCAAGGTCCAAGTCTTGGGTGGTGTCCAGAGCTGCACCCTCAAGATTTTGGGAGGACACAGAGAAAGAGAGAGAGAGAGAGAGAGAACTCTCCCATCACTGGGCCTGCTTCTGCCAGACAAAGAGGCCCCCCAGTCCTCGGGGAATACAGACTCAGACCCTCCCCAGCCTCCATCCCTCCTTAGGCAGCTCCCCTGCCTGCAACTCAAGCGCCACAGATGACACCCAATAAAGCCTCCACTAGATCTTCCCACCGGGCTCCCAAATTTGGTTTATTAAATTGTCTTCTGTCACAAGGACCACTTACTTACAACGGCTGTTGTCACGGCAACCAAGCAGCCAGCCTGCTGTTCTAGCTAACAGCCATAAGCCTCCTACGGGCTGGCTGGCTTGGGGAACCACAGGGGAAGATACCCCGATGTGTCTGAGAGGCTAGAACATGGTGGGGGGACGTGGGAAGTGAGGGAGAGGGAACAGGAAGGTGTCGGGTACAGTGATGCGCTCAGTGCTTTGGATTTATTCTAGAATTCTCCGCCAGCAGGTTGGGGCTGAGAGAGCGGTGAAAGGACTTGTCAGAAGGGTCCTTTATCCTATGACGTCGGCTACTTCTCCAGCAACCCCCCCTCCACCCCAGTTCTCTCTGCCCCAGTGGGCAGAGAGAGGGCCCCACAGGCAGAGGGGAATCCTTCAGATGCAAACCAAGGGCCCGGGCATTCACCAGCCCTGAGGCAGTGTTGGGGTGCCCCAAGATATGGTTGTGGGACTGTAATCCCACAAGAGGCCTCCTGGCTCTTGCTGAGAAGAGTAGTTCTTTTAAACAGCCCTGACTATTTCCGGCCTTAAGTATAATAACCAATGGGGCTTTGAGGCCACAAAGATTCACGTCCAAGTGTTTGGCTCCTTCATTATAGGTTGGGCTGCAATCTACAAGGTTAGCTGTTCAAAACCACCAGCCGCTCTATGGGAGAAAGACGGCTTTCAACTCTTGTAAAGAGTTACATTCTCAGAGACTCACTGAGGCAGTTCTACCCTGTCCTGTGCGGTCACTACGAGTCAGCATGACTTGATGGCAGTGGGCTGAACTCTATCCATCTCATCAGATGTCTGCAAGGACAGATTCGACAGAATCTGGGCAAGGACCAGTGTCTCCCGCCCTATAAAAAGGGCTCGGTAAATGGGGTCTTCAAGTCCCACCGATGTGCACATCTGAGAGAATGACGCTCCACCTGGATGGCAGACTTCACCACTTGTCAGTGCTCTTCATCAATCTATTTGCTAATATTGAGTCTTGAGATAGTTGCTTTTAGCGCTCTGAGCTTCTCGGGATCCTTATCTGTACTAAGAACCTCGGGTTGTTGAAAAGATCAGATGACCTATCTAGAATTTCAGGCAAAGTACGTAGCCCATGGTCTAAACTCACAACCACTGAGTCCATTCAGACGCACAGGGACCCTATGAGGCTGCACATCCATCCAGCAACAGACAGCCTTACCTTCCTCACGCCGAGTGGCTGATGGGTTTGAACCGCCAGCCTTGTGGTTAGCAGCCCAATACATAACTCACTGCCCACTTCTGAGCCCTTTCTATGGGCTATTATTATTGCTATTATCAACCAGTGATGGTTATTAGGTTGAACAGCAGGCCTAGAAGCTGAAGTTATAATTAAGACAGCTGAAAAGAATTTAAAAAGAGACTCAGAAGCTAGTCTCAGTATAGAATATATATGGCAGTAGCATTTTTTTTTAATTGTCAACAGTGGGTATCTCTATGTGGTTGTAGTATGTGTGTGTTTGTGTGTCTGTTTTTCATTGTGCCTTCTGTTTTCCTGGAATTGGCAGAGGATGGGAGGATTTCTTTCTTTTTTAAACATTTTATTAGGGACTCATACAACTCTTATCACAATCCATACATACATCAATTGTGTAAAGCACATCTGTACATTCTTTGCCCTCATCATTTTCATAGCATTTGCTCTCCACTTAAGCCCTTGGCATCAGGTTCTCCTTTTTCCCCTCCCTCCCCACTTCCCCCTCCCTCATGAGCCCTTGATAATTTTTTTGGATAATTTATAAATTGTTATTTTGTCCTATCTTACCCTGTCCGATGTCTCCCTTCACCCCCTTTTCTGTTGTCCATCCCCCAGGGGTGGGAGGATTTCATACAGGTTAAAAAATAACAAAGAATTGGTCAAGCAATGGTACATCCCCTCACACAAGGGTCGCAAAGAAGAACAAGTCAACCGCTGTGCAGTCTAGCACCAATGAAACACACATGTTCCCCTGGTTCCTTGAGGCTTCCTCACCCCCCTTCCCCACCTCCCCACCCCTGTCACACTCCCAAGTCCTGCCTTTCACTGCAAGCTAGGCGGGAGCATGTCACAGGTACGGAAAAGAGACAAGAGCTCACGACACACGGATTTCAGGAACAGGAATGGGAGCAGAGATACCAAGTGTAGGGGGAAGGAAGGGTGGGGAGGGGAGGGGGAGGAAACTGAGGGGGAAGGGAGACAGCGGTCGATGTAAGATATGAAAATAATAATTTATCAAGGGGTTACAAGGGTGGGAGGGGGAAGGGAGGGTAAAAAGAGGAACTGATACCAAGGGCTCAAATGGAGTGTGTTTAGAAAATGATGTCAATATGTGTACAAATATGCTTGATACAATTGATGTATGGATTGTTATAAGAGATGTAAGAGCACCCAATAAAATGATCTTGAAAAAAATTCCCTCAAGGACTAAAAGCCTTTGAATGAAACAGTTAAAATGGATAGATTGTGTGGGGCTTCAAAAACGAGTCAGTGAAAGTAAAAAGGGCTGATGGATCGATAATAGAGGTGTCGGGAAGGTGATGAGAAATCAAGTACCTGTATCAACAGCTGTCGGGAGTATTAATTGTACCCCTGACAGGGAAGGCAAAATTGGTAGGGGGGGAATCCATCAACGTTACCAATCTGTGTACTTTCTGATCAGTAATTCCCTGTTAGGTATCCTATAGATATTCTGGTACATGTGGGAAATGATGTATGCACAAGGTCATAAACCATGGCATGGCCTGCGGCAATAGCAATAAAAATGGCCAGTGTCCTTATGATGCGCCCATCTCATGGGAAACTATCCAGCTGTGAAAATAAAAGTTTTTAAGTGAGAAAACTATCTTTTGATATGAATACATATATATTACCATTTCCATTATTTCTTTCCAAAAATTCCCATCAACCCAAAAAGAAATTCTGTACCCTCTAAATAATCAGCCATGTTATATTACTCAGTGAAAAGAATCAAGATATATAACAGTATCTATAAATATCATAACAGTTCCTGGGAAAAAGTCATTATCTTTTCATTCAATTTTTCCAGGAACTTTCTGAAGTAACCTGCTACATGACCTTGTGTGCCAAAGTGGGAAAACAATGCATATTTATATTTTCCTACATGTGCGAGAGTAAGATGGGGAGGCTGTCTGCCCCTAAGTTTTACAGTTTGGGAACCCCGAAACAGGGTCACTATGAGTGAGAATTGACTTGATGGCAGCGGGGTTTTTGCTGTTGGTTTTAATATGTAAAATTCTAAAAAGGTAAGAACATAAATACAAGTGGCTGGAGGATACTGAGGGAAAGCGGAACAGTTGAGGAGCAGACGTTTCCAGAGGAAAATGTTTCACTGTTTCTCTTTATATTCTTAGAATTTTATGATTATATTATCTATTAAAAATAAGTTGATGTGATGTCTTCTGGAATTTGCTATAAAACATTCGGGGCGGCAGGGCCAGGAGTAGGAAAGGCAGAGATGAAAGAAGAGGGAATGTTAATAACTATTGACGCTGGACAATGGGTCCATGGGAATTTACTGCTGAAAATTTTTTAAAATATAGAAAGTTATTTGTAATTGTCAAAAGTCCACAGAGAGGACAACATGGCTGGCCCCAACATGAGACATGATGCCCCTCAGTGACCAATGGCGCTACAGGAGACAGCACCAGAGACACAGTGTGGGAAATGCACCTGACCTGATCCCACCACACCGAGGCAAAGCACTGGGGGAGTGCAGCAGCACAGCAAGGGAATGGAGTGGCAAGGGCCCCAGGGAATGCTGAAAGTGGACTTTGGGGCCAGGGCATGGTGCCCCAACAGACTGGACTGGAAAACACTCCTAAGGGCCACCGAACGATCCTTGAACTAACTACAAGCTTTTCTTTCTTGATGTATTTTGTTCTCTGTCAGTGGTGTGTTGTTGTTTTATTGTATACTTTATTTTCCTCTGTCTTGTTTTCGTGCATGTTATTGTCTCCACAGGTCTGTCTAAATAAGACAGGCTGGATGAACTATCTGGAGGAAAAACAATGGGACTGACAATTCCAGGGGGACTTGGGGTAGGGGGAGGTGGGGGGTTAGGAAGTGGTGTTAACTAACCCAGGGACAAAGGAACAACATGGGATCCAAATTGGTGGTGAGGGGGAGTGGTAGGCCTGGGTAGGGAATGATCAAGGGTAAGGTTACGTAAAGAATAGGTATAGTTGTAACCCAGGTAGGGACGGAGCATGGTAATGGGGCAGGAGGAAAGTCAAGGGAAATAGAGAAAAGAGCTAGGAGGCAAAGGTAATTTATAGAGGTCTACACAAAGACATGTACATGCAAATATATATATGAGGATGGGGAAATATTTGCCTATATTTATAGGTTTAGCACTAAGGTGGCGGAAGGACCTTGGGCCTCTACTCAAGCACTCCCTCAATGCATGAATACTTTCTTCTATTAAATTGGCATTCTATGATGCTCACCCTCCCGACACAACTGCTGAAGCCAAAGCGGATGAACAAGTAAATGTGGTGAAGAAAGCTGATGGTGCCCGGCTATCAAAAGAGCTAGCATCTGGGGTCTTAAAGACTTGAAGATAAACAAGCGGCCATTTAGCTCAGAAGCAACAAAGCCCACATAGAGGAACACATCAGCCTGTGTGATCACGTGGTCCGAAGGGATCAGTTATCAGGCATCAAAGAACAAAAAATCATATCACTAGGTACACACCTCCATGATACGATCGCTGGGGACAACGGGTGCATAAGTAAATGTGGCAAAGAAAGCTGATGGTGCCCGGCTATCAAAAGAGATAGTGTCTGGGGTCTTAAAAGCTTGAAGGTGAATAAGCAGCCATCTCGCTCAGAAGCAACAAAGCCCACATGGAAGAAGCACACCAGCCTGTGCGATCACGAGGTGTCAAAGGGATCAGGTATAAGGCATCATAAAAAAAAAATCTTACCATAGTGAATGAAGGGGGAAGTGCAGAGTGGAGACCCAAAGCCCATTCGTTGGCCACTGGAGATCCCCTTGCAGAGGGGTTTAGGGGAGGAGATGAGTCAGTCAGGGTGCGATGTAGCACCGATGAAGAACACAGCTTCCCCCCAGATCCTGGATGCTTCCACCCCCCCACCCCCAACTACCATAATCCAAATTCTACCTTGCAAGTCTGGATAGAGCAGAGGTTGTACAGTGGTGCATATAGGAGTTGGAGGCACCGGGAATCTAGGGTGGATTATACCTTCGGAACCAGAGGGTGAGGGGTGATACTGGGAGAGTAGAGGGTGAGTGGTTTGAAAAGGGGAAACCGATTACAAGGATCTACATGTGACCTCCTCCCTGGGGGACGGACAACAGAAAAGGGGGTGAAGCGAGATGCCGGATAGGACAAGATATAACAAAACAATAATTTATAAATTATCAAGGGCTCATGAGGGAGGGGGGAGCGGGGAGGGAGGGTAAAAAAGAGGACTTGATGCAAAGGGCTTAAGTGGAGAGCAAATGCTTTGAAAATGATTGGGGCAGGGAATGTATGGATGTGCTTTATACAATTGATGTATGTATATGTATGGATTGTGAGAAGAGTTGTATGAGTCCCTAATAAAATGTAAAAAAAAGAAAAATATATATAAAATTATTTGTAAATGTCAAAAGGTAGAAATCATCCATATGTCAATCGACTAGTGAATGAATCAGCAAAATATGGTATATTTGACTGTTACCAAAAATAAAACCAAGCCAACTGCCACCAGCGTACACCGACTCAATACAGGACTTCCTAGACAGTAATTCTCAGGAGGGATGCCTCCCTCCTCTTTCTCCCATGCAGTGACTGATGGGTTTGAACCAATCACCTTGCAGTTAATAGTCTGATCCTTATCCCACAGGGCTATGATGGACTACTCTTCAGGAACAAACTACTGAAACAAATTCCAACAAGGAAGAACCTCCCAAACCCTGTGCTGAGGGAAAGCAGTCAGACACACCGCCATGTAATACGATTCCATTTATGCGAAATGTCCCAAACAGGCAAGTCCCTAGAGAGAGTCTAGCGACTGTCTGGAGCTGAGGGTGGGCAGAAGAGGAGGCTGCATTTGGAAAGAGCAATCTGTGGGGAATAACAGAAATAGTCCAAAATTGGATTATGATGGTAAATACACAACGCTACACATTTACTAAAAGCCACTGAATTGTGTGCTTAGAACAGGTAGCCTTCATGGTATGTTAAATGTACCTCAATGAAGCAGCTTTAGAGACACTTGAAAACCTTGGTGGCATCGTGGTTAAATGCTTGGCTGCCAACTGGAACGTTGGTGGTTCGAACCCACCAGCATGTCTGTGGGACCAAAGGTCTGGTGACCCACTTCCATAAAGATTAGTTTGAGATTAGAGTCTATCAGCCCCAAGCCAAACTCCCCCACCCCCATCAAGTTGATTTCAACTCATCACAACCACATACAGGATTTTCAAGGCTGTCAGTCTTCATGGAAGCTGTTAGCGCTGGCTGCTAGTGGATTTGAACTGCCAACCTTTTGGTTATTGCCCAATGCTTATCCTGCAGCATCACCAGGGATCCTTGCTAGAACAGAGCAGCCATAATAAATCCTTTTAGCACATTTATAGAGGTCTAAATATAGGCATGTATATATGTAAATATATTTACATATGAGGATGTGGAAATGGATCTATGTGCATATATTTACAGGTTTAGTATTAGGTAGCAGATGGACATTGGGCTCCACTCAAGTACTCCCTCAATGCAAGAACACTTCATTCTATTAAACTGGCATTCCATGATGCTCCCACCTTCCCGACAAGATCGCTGACGACAAAGCGGGTAAAACAAAAGTGATGAAGAAAGCTGATGGTGCCCGGCTATCAAAAGATACAGCATCTGGGGTCTTAAAGACTTGAAGATAAACAAGCGGCCATCTAGATGAGAAGCAACAAAGCCCACATGGAAGAAGCACACCAGCCTGTGTGTGATCAGGAGGTGTTGATAGGATCAGGTATCAGGCATCAAAGAACAAAAAATGACATCCTTGTGAATGAGGGGGAGTGTGGAATGGAGACCCAAAGCCCATCTGTAGGCAGCTGGACATCCCAAGAGAAGGATCGCTGGGAAGAGACGAGCCAGTCAGGGTGCAGGGTAGCACTGATGAAACATTCAACTTTCCTCTAGTTCCTAAATGCTTCCTCCCCTCCCACTATCATGATCCCAATCCTACCTTACAAATCCAGCTAGACCAGAGCATGTACACTGCTACAGATAAGAGCTGGAAACACAGGGAATCTGGGACAGATAAACCCCTCAGGACCAATAATGAGAGTAGCAATACCAGGAGGGGAAGGGGAAGGTGTGGTAAAAGGGGGGAACCGATCACAATGATCTACATATAACCCCTTCCCTGGGGGACAGACAACAAAAAAGTGGGTGAAGGGAAATGTCGGACAGTGGAAGACATGACAAAATAATAATAATTTATAAATTATCAAGGGTCTGTGAGGAAGGATGGGTGGGGGGAGGGAGGGGGGAAATGAGGAGCTGATACCAAGGGCTCAAGTAGAAAGAAAATGTTTTGAGAATGATGATGGCAAGAAATGTACAAATGTGCTTGACACACAATGGGTGGATGGATTGTGATAAGAGTTGTACGAGCCCCCAATAAAATTACTTAAATAAAAAGAAAAAATGGTTCCTTGAGGCTACGGTAGGGGAAAGGTGGGGGGAAATGGGGAACTAATAACGATGAGGACAAGAATGAAGAACGTATCCTAAAATTGATTGTGGTGAGGACTGTGCAATTCTTAAACGTATTGAACTACTGAATTGTATGCTTTGTAAATTATATGCCAATAAGACAGTTTAAAAAGAATTCTTTTGTACCTGGTTTAGACATCAAGGGAGAAAGAGAGTAGATGGAAGTCACTTAACCCCCAACGTGCACACAAGTGCCCAGGTTTCTTTACAAGGTGTTAGGACAGAGCGCTTGACGGCTCCTAACAGCAGTAAGACAACACCAAGCCCTGCCTCTGAAACCATTACTCATGGGGGAAGATAGCACACCAGCTCCTACAAGCCTCTGGTCACAAGAGTCTCATCCGCTGATCAATACATCGCGCTCATTTAATAGACGTGTCTATTCATTCACAATGAACGAATGCCCTACAGCACTGCAAGTCAGGCCCGAACAACACTGACCAGATGCACACATTTCCTCCCTGGGGCACAGGCAGGAGGAGCCCTGGTGGTGGCGGGGGTTACACACTGAATGGCTAGCCCTAAGGTCAGCAGTTCAAAACCATCAGCCACTCCCTGGGAGAAAGGTGGAGCTTTCTCCTCCCATAAAGAGAAAACAGCCTCGGAAACCCACAGAGCACTCCTACCCTGTCCCGTGGGGTCACGGGGAGTTGGAATCCACTCGGTGGCTGGGTTTGGTTTTGGGGAGGGCAGAGCCCGGCCTTCTTACACGTCAGGCCACCAGACAGCATGTCAGCACTGTGCTGTGGGCCCAGAATCACTAACAAAAAAATGCAAATAAAACCAACCAAAAAACACCCAGCACTGAACAGCCTGTGAAGAGGACAGCTGCTGACAGCATGTGCTGAGCCAAGGAGCGGTCTGGTTTGACCTCGGTGGGGAGCATGCACATCAGGCTTGTTTGCCACGCTGCACAGGCCTGAGGACAAGGTCTGATGCTAGAGTTCCGAATCAATTTTAATGAGTGGCTGAGTTTGCAAACATGCGACCCATAAATAATGAGCAAGGGCAGATTAGCCAACAAGCAAGGGAAGCACAGGCTGACTTGTGCTCACTCACGAATCTATAGTGAACGGTCTCCTGTTTTTCACCGTGCACCGGCGGGCTTACCTGTGTTTAATTGCTATTCTGTAGTGAACAGTCTCATGAAGCCCTCCACAGGTCCCTTCCCAATCCAAGCCCTGCCCTTGAAGAGGCTCTCGAGATGAGGATGCTAGGGGTCTGTGTCCAGGAAGTACATCTGAACCTC
Organism: Tenrec ecaudatus; assembly: GCF_050624435.1. Taxonomy (NCBI): domain Eukaryota; kingdom Metazoa; phylum Chordata; class Mammalia; order Afrosoricida; family Tenrecidae; genus Tenrec; species Tenrec ecaudatus. Next base: position 35,155,821 of record NC_134543.1, read on the forward strand.
CCCCAAGTTAGCAGAGCTGTGGGGTCGTGTTCCCTACCTGGCTCAGGGTTCCCGGTGCTCTGGTGGCACTTGGCAGTTCCTTCGAAGGCTCTCATTGGATAAGCCTGGAGTTGCTATCGAGACAGTTATTTACAGACACCGAAACTGCTGGAGTCCAGAGGGGCTACATGGCTAGGGGATCCACACCCAGAACCTCAGATCTAATCCCCCATCACTTTGAGCCCTCCTGGCCGAGGTGAGTGGCTGTCCTGCCTCAGTTTCTGTGTCCAGCGATCGGCAAGTACAAGAAAGAGGCGTGGTGCGTTGGAGTCAGGGCTTGGTTTATGTCTGCAGAAGCACCCCTCCTAGGAACAGGCAAGGTAGTAGCAGACCCTGGCTCCACTGGGCTGTGTCCTCACTGGCCTGGCTGTCTGCACACCTACCATAGGTTACATCAACAGCACGCTTGCACTGCGGTTTGCCACGTGGGCTGGCATCCTAGGCCAGCTATGTATGCGTGCGCGTTATTAACATGGTTGAGCTACATTAGAAAGTATGGTTGTCTACCTGCGGTCACCCAACACAAAGACACAATGCAGGCCAGCCAGAGTCAGGAGGCTCTGTGGACAAACTTCAAATGTTCCTAGGGAAATTTTAAATGCCAAGGTCCCTGCCCGGGGAGGGTGACAAGGTCTTTTCCAAACAAGAACCCTCAATCCAAAAGGACCAGTGGAGGAAGGTAAGAATTTAAATATGAAAAGAGGGTCTTGGCGTCCCAATGGGTTGGGACCCTCCTTGACATGGGTTGTGGGTTTTCGACCCACCCGATGGAGACCTGTCCCCACAGGGCCTTCATGGCTGTGATCTTCTTGGCAGCAGATTGCCAGTTCTCCCTCTCACATTCAAGGGCAGGTTCATGGCAGCAGACTTAACTGTTGCTGTCCACGGCCCCCTGTCACCTCTCACTACCCTGCTCTGCCCACGACCTCCCCCACCCCCTTTCTCCATCCCCCACTGTGACTGGAGTGGAGCTCTGTGGCTGCTGGAGGGAGGGAGGGAGGGAGCCTTCCCAGGGGAGCGTTGCTCGACTGACACCAGTTAGCTGGTTTAGCGCTGGGTCCGCAGTACTGAAACCTGGATGGAGGGTTTGCACTTAAGTCTGCCCAGTTAGGGCTGAACTAGCACTTTCTATCTCCACCTTCATTTTCAAGGGCTGGTAATTTTCTGAGATCAATTCCATCTGGGCTGAGATTCTGAGTTGAATCCAAGGTGAAGTGTTCAGGGAATTTCCCGAAGCTGACATGAGTGTTGGAAGGGGCTCTCAAGAACACCTTAAGGCGGATCTTTCCATCACACTCTGCCAGCACCTCTTGGGGTCAATGGGAACCTTACTATTTTTACAACCTTTTCATTTGCTCCTGTCAGTTTAAACTCATCAGCAGGGACACCAAAGGGCCAAAGCTCACACCACCAGCAGCACCATGAAGACAGGGGATGCTGAGAGCACCCCCTATGAGCTGCTCCCAGATTCCATGCAGCCTGGATCCATCTTGATGTCTTGGGGAAGCTGTGTCTGCCCCCGCCTTCCTGTTTGCCTGCAAAGCTGTCCAAGCTGCTGGCTTCCTGCGGCACAAAGGTCCTCTTCCCTCTGGAGAGCTGCATCCCGGGAAAGCAAGCACTGCCTCCCTGCCCGGGAGACTGGCAAAGATCGGGCGAGAGCCGTGGGTGAAAGTGCAACCTTGAAAGTGTCTGCAGGGACCGGCACTTGAGGTAAGTGCACACGTCATCTCTGCCATGGGGCAGGGGGGCGGGGCGCTGCCCCTCGCTTCTTAAAGGTCTTCCATCGGCACCCAGAGAGTGACCAACAAAGCATTTCTGCAATCCAAATGCACTGCCATTGAATCGATTCTGACTCCCAGCAACCCTAGAGGACAAGGCACAACTGCCCTTGCGGGTTTCCGAGGCTGTAACTCTTCACAAGAGTAGCAAGCCTCATCTTTCTCCCATGGAGTGGCTGGTGGTTTTGAACAGCTGATCTTGTGGTGAGCAGCCCAACTCAACTCGTAACCCATGACACCACCCAGGTGCTGTCTATCATGGTGACTGGCAGTGTGTAGAGCAGAGTCAGCTGCTTTCTGGGGTTTTCAAGGCTGTGATCTGTGGGGAGCAGATCGCCAGGCTGGTCTTCTGAGAGCACCTTGGCTGGGTGCCAACCACCAAAGCTTTCAGCCAGTAGAGCTTAACCATCCATGCCACCAAGGACTCAGCATTCCCTCAAGCCATCTCTTCATTGGGTATGGAGGGGGCGGTCTTTGCTTAAGGAGTCCCGGAACTCACTTCTCCTTCCCAAGAGCATCCTGGTGGTCTTTTGGGGGGATCACCTTTTGTCTCTGAGCACAACCTCACAGGGAGAGGAAAGCCAATGGCTTTATCCCACCCTCACCCCCACCCCAGAGGCCAGATTGGCCCTTCCAGGTCCCCTGGGAGATTTCCTGCCTCCCAAGGGCAGTCCTCGCTTGAGAGAGCAACAGAGAACTTACACTCTAGCCGGGGCAGCCTTCAGAGGTTTTGACTGAGAGACTTAGGGATAAGGGTGGGCTGCCCAATAAGCACAGACTCCCTTGTACTTACTTATCCATATGGAGTGGTGTGAAAAACACATGGAGCTGTTCACTGCAGATTAGTTACGTGAGAACAAGTTAGCCCATATTTACCTTGCTCACTGGGTGCTTTATCACTGTCAGGGAGCGTAATTTGAAAAAGCAGCTTGGATCCCGTAGGCAGGTGCTGTGGGATCGGGCGAGAGAGGGTTTCCAAGGCTGTCTGTCATCTTTACAGGAGCGGAAAGCCACACCTTCTTCCCACGGAGCAGCTAGTGGGCTCAACCTGCAGACCACCGAGTCAGCTTAACTATGGCGCCACTTGTAACCAAGACTTATAACCAAGTGGATTCACCTGGCCTGGTGACTCTGTCCGGTAAGTGTTGGGCTGTTAACCACAAGGTCGTTAGTTCAAACCCAACAGCCAGTCCTCAGGAGAAAGAGGAGACTGTTGACCCCTGTAAGCATTGTCAGCCTTGGCAACTCGCGATGAGTCGGCATGTCCTGGTTGGCAGTGGGTAATGAAACGTGTCGGTGGTTCCATAAACAGGACAACTTTCACTTGGATTCTGTCACTCGCAGCCCCTCAGCATCTCCCCAAGGTCCCCAAAGGGAAGCCAACTGGAGACCATGGTCCTCTAGTGTGGAGGCCCTAGGAGGCACAGATGGTCATGTGGGTGGGTCAAACCTGCTTACAGGTGCCTTGGAAGAAAGGCCTGGCGATCTCTCACAGGGTCACAGCCTTGAACAGTCTATGGCACACAGCTCTACCTGAGGGTTCACCATGAGTCAGAATAGAATTGATGGGAATGGTCTTTTGGTTTTTTCCTGCTTTATCCTCTGGCCAGGAAGATAGCCCACCAAACTCAGACCCAAATGTGAGCCCAGTCTACACACGTGCTCTCCCAGTCCCTAGGTGCTCACTTTTCTAGACCCTAAGGTGGGTTTTAAATAACTATAAAGTCAAACAAACCTACTGCCGTCCAGCTGATTCCAGCCCCTAGCCACTCGACAGGGCAGAGTGGAACTGCTCTGAGGCTCTACCCCTGGATGGAAGCAGCCTGCCTCATCTTCCTCCCTCGGAGTGGCTGGTGGGTTTGAAACACCACCTTTTGGTTAGCAGCCCAAAGCCTTCCCCTGCTGTGACACCTCGGCTCCCTTGTTGCTATGGAGATGGGCTATTTGTCCATTCTGTAGAACGCTGACTTGATGGGAGGCTACTGAAGCTTTCTTGTCCTTGAGGCTGCACTGAGCTGAAGGTCCCAGGAATCTCACCATTGCTGAGGGATTCCAGATGGTAAGTGCCTGAGGCTGGGCCCCAGCAACCCAGGCCCAGCAGGGGCCCAGCTCAGGTGCTCACTCAATGCCGAACGGATGAAGGCATGTCCTTCAGCCATGGCCTTGGCCGGGCTTGGGGGTGCATTGGTGCTGGGATTACAGGCACGGGGAACTGTAGTCTCACGTGGTCTGGCAGGTCGGTAGAGGTTGAGTTGGACGCATCCCCACTGAATCTCCGTCATCACCAATTGCATCAGAGGTTTCTTTGCAGCTGGCTGTCAACCCCTTCCGACTGCCTTCTGATCTGCCCTAATGTGGAACACATGTCCTGTGGCTTTTAAAGAGGCAGCATGGTGTCTTGGTGTTATGGCTGGGAGGTCAGGGGGCCGGGAGGCTGAGGGTGCCTGGATTTCTGCCCTCCTCTGCCCTAACAAGCTATGCGACTTTAAACAAGAGATGAATCCTCCCTTGGGCCCGGCATTCCATCCTCTGTAAATTACACCAGTAGGCAGCCTTCCAGGAGACTTCCCTGGCTGCTGCTCACCCATCTCTCATCCCTGCTGGAGCGCAGGGCCCGTGGACTCCAAGAGGGGCAGTCACCTTTGCTGGTTGACTTTATACTAACTTGGGGCATCACGGATCTCAAGAAACGCAGAGGGCTTGCTCTGTGTTCCCAGCAATGCCGCCTAAGGTCCAGACAAGGAGCAAGCAGTGAATCCTCTACTGGAGGAGCTCTCCGGTTAGGGTTTTTGGTTTGCATCCCCTCCCTCAATGGCAGAAAGAGTTACGTCCTTTCCAAGCTAGGGTTTCATCTCTGATGAGAATGCAGGAGGCACTGTGGTCCGGGAGAAAGACGGGTAGACTGGGAGGCAGGAAATACAGACTCTTGAGTTACTGTTTGACTCAGGCAAGTCACTTCTCGGAATCATTTCCTCACCAGCAAAAGAAGGTGGCTCCATTCACTTATGTATTAGGTAGCCCCTGTTGGTATTCAAAACCACCACCTGCAGGGGTGAAGGGCCCCATGGCTACTGGGAAGGTTGGTGGTTCATTGCTCCTGAAAGATGGCAGCTCTGGAACTCTGCTGGGCAGTTCTGCTCGGTCCAGCAGGGTCTCTGTGGGCAGGCTCTCATGGACTTGATGGCAATGGGGGGGTGGGTTCTTAGACACAAGAGGTCCCTTAAGGTGCAATGACTAATATCAAGGTTGGTGCAGTGACTCGGCCAGGGGCACCACGGAAGAAAGGCCAGTCCACCTGCTTTTGAACAGGAAGACAGCCATGAACATTCTAGGGAGTCGTTCTGCTTTGGTAACACACGGGGCTGCCAGGCGTGAAAATCCACCTGCCAGCAATGGGTTTGGTCTGGTCTGAGTGTTAGACATTGTAGCAGTTAGACTTTATGTCAACTCGAATTTGTGTAGGGCTGGGGTCCAACCTGTCAATCAGGGCACAGCCAGATGATGCCTCCTGGGAGGTGTGGTCTTTATATAAGAGAGACTCTGGGTGTTCCCGCCCCCACTCTCACTTTATCTCTCTCTCTGCCCTTACACCTTCCTGCTTGGCTGGGACTCTGTACCTGCCTCCAGGGAAGGCCCCACTGAGAGCTGTTGGTGCCCGGCTATGTTTCCATTGACCTTGGATCCACATGATTTTGCACCCACCAGCTTATAGTTCTCTTGCATCCCAAGTCACCTTCCTGCATCATTGGCTTGCAACTACTCTGTCCAGCATCGGAGCCGTGAACTTGAGTTGGACTGGGCTGGGCTGCCTTTTTGCTATAAGATGACTTCTTGAAAAATGATTTTATTTAAAATGACTTCTTGATATAAAGCTCTTTCTGATACATCTATGTGTGTTGCTCGTTTTATTGTTCCAGACAACCCAGAGCACACAGACCTAAAAGCCAAACCAAACCCACAGCCACAGTCAATGCCAACTCACGGCAACCCTACATAAATCTTTATGAGAGCAGACAGCCTCATCTTTCTCCTGAGGTGGGTTTGAACTGCTGACCTTGAGGTTAGACGGATGGGTAGATAAAATGCACAAACACAAGTTAGGCAGGGAGTGGATGCCCCTCCCAGAATCCGAGAGGGAGCCCCCCAACAAGGAGGGGTTACGATTGCTACACTGAGTTTCTAGCCACACCCACAGGGAAGCACAGCGTGCTGCTTAGCATCACTGCTGAAGATAGAAGCTCACCTGTCAGTCGGGAGAGAGCCCTGTCTCTCTTGCACCGAGCTCTGCAATTCACTCACCTGGCATTCAGCCAGGAGCCATCTACCTCCCTGACACAGGACTGGCCTGCCCCTACAACCCCGGGGAGATGTGAGGGTCCCGCCCTCAGGGGGACCCAGGGAGTTCATCTGGATTCCTCACACCACAGAAACACATCAGGGATGCCGATGTGATTTTCACAAAAGCTGCAGAAAGGGATCCTGCAGGAGAGCGAGGCAGAGTTGTAACTCCACAAAGACTTCCCAACAGCCAGGGCAACATAGCAAATCACAGCCAGGAAAGCCTATCCCTGCCCCTCCCCACCCCCTCTCCACCTCCTGGGAGACTCTCTGAGACTTGAACTGGAGACCTGGGAGCCAGGAGTGACTCATAGCCCGGAGCCACCACTAGGTTTCTGCCTGGAGGAAAAAAGCAAAGCATGTTGAAATGTTGTCTGTTTCCTTAGTGCTGTTGTGACAGAAATGCCACTGTGGTGGCTCCAATAAGCAGAAAGCGATTTCTCCCGGTCAGGAGACCGGCAGTCTTCATGCAGGGCACCAGCTCTGGGGAAAGGTCCTTATCTCTTCAGCTTCGGCTCCTTGGTTCCTCTGTGGTCTCCGGGGCTCATTTTGCCCTTTCTTGCTTCTGGGCCTAACCTGCTCCTTTTATGTTTCCAAAGTGATTGGTTTCCACTGAGCTGAATGTATTCCCATAGTACAGCCAAGAGACGCACATGAGCATCAAAATGCCGAAATCGTGGTCGATTTGAGACACGCCCCTACTGATGGAGGCCTGGCTGACCTAAAGGAGCGCTGTCCCCAGAGGCCACCAGGTGTCTGTTGGCTGCACTGCGGTGGCTTATGTGTTGCCGGGTGCTATGTCACCAGTATTTCAAATGCCCGCAGGGTCACCAATGGTTTCGGCGGAGCCTCCAGACTAAGAAAGGTGGCCCAGCTAAATGCTCAGAGGACAGGGAATCTCACTGATATCACAGGCAAGGAAAATGTTGCTCAAGATCATCCAAGAACTATTGCAGCGATGCACTCACGGGAAGTGGCCAGAGGTTCGGGCCTGATTCAGAAGAGTTTGTGGCACAAGTTTGATACCATTGTTGGTGCCAGATGGGTCTTGGCTCGAAGCAGAGACTACCAGAAAGATGTTTACCTGTGTTTTACTGATGATGCCCAGACTTCTGACTGTGTGGATCATAACGAACTATGGAATAACCTTGGGAGAATGGGAATTCCAGAGCACTTTATTGTGCTCATTCTGAACTTGTACATGGTTAGGGCCAAGAATGTACGGATGTGCTTTATACAATTGATGTATGTATATGCATGGATTGTGATAAGAGTTGTAGGAGCCCCTAATAAAATGTAAAAAAAAAAAAAAGAACTTGTACACGGATCAAGAGGCAGTTGTGCAAACAACAAGGGGATGGTGCACGGTTTAAAATCAGGGAAGGTGTGCGTCAGGCTGTGTCCTCTCACCACACTTGTTCAGTCTGTATGCTGAGCCGATCATGAGAGCAGCTGGATCATAGGAAGAAGAGTGCCGCATCGGGATTGGAGGGAGGCTTGTTAACAAGCTGCGATATGCAGATGACCCCGCCTTGCTAGCTGACAGTGAGAAGAACCTAAAGCAATCGCTGATAAAGAGCAAGGACTGTAACCTTCAGTGTGGATCACAACTCAATGCAAAGACGACCCAGTTCCTCACAAACGGTCCGGCAGCTCAGTAACATCAGGGCAAGTGATGAAAAGATTGAAGTTGTCAAGGGTTTCATCTTGCTTGAATTGACAACCAATCCTCATGGAAGCAGGAGTCAAGAGTCAAGGTAAATCTGCCGCCTGACACCTCTTTATTTTATTTTTTCCAAACAGTTTTATGGGCATATAATTCATATAGCATGCACTGTTTAATCCCATCAAGGAGAGTTGCACAATCATAACCACGATCAGTTTTAGAACATTTTCTTCGTTCTTGCTCTCTCTGACATCCGCTCATTTCCTCGCAACCTCCCCTGCCAGGTCCCCAAGGGACCGTCACTCCAGTGTCTGTCTCTGTCGATCTGCCCTATCCTGGATTTCATCTACAAAAACATTTTTTAAACTAACAAAAATAACAAAGTAAAACAGACCAAAACCTCATCAGAAAAGTAAGAAGAAAATATTAAAAAGTAGAACAAATTTAAATGGATCATAAGAAAGATAAAATAATACAGTGCTAAATTTTAACCTAACTGCATCTGCAACAATCCACTTTCCAAACCATTGTGCATGTGAGCAAGGCTGCTCACCGCCCGGTCCATGGTCAGAGGGCTCACCAGGGGCTTAGTCCACGTGCATTTCCCCTTCGCTGCTTTTGTTTTTAAACTGAAACACCTTTAAAACAGGTCAAAAGGCTTACCGAATGACATCGGGAGGGTGGAGGAAAGGTGGGGGAGAAAGGGTGAACAGATTACAAGGAGCTACATATAACCGCCTCCCTGGGGACGGACAGCAGAGAAGTGGGTGAAGGGAGACGTTGGACAGTGTAAGATATGACAAAATAATAAGAATTTATAAATTATCAAGGGTTCCTGGGGGAGGGGAGAGTGGGGAGGGAGGGGCAAAATGAGGAGCAAATACCAGGGGCTCAGGTAGAAAGCAAATGTTTTGAGAATGATAAGGGAAACAAAAGTACAGGAATGCTTGACACAATGGATGTATGGGTGGATTGTGATAAGAGTTGTACAAGCCCCCATAAAATGATTAATTAAAAAAATAAGATGTTACAATTTGACCTAACTATGTATGCCATAATCGGCCTTAGATGCTCTTTGTCTGCTAACAGAGCCGCTCACACCCCTCGATTATGACTGGAGGAGATTCCCCAGAGACCAAATCCATGTGGATCCTGCAAACGGATTTGGGGTTTCCACTGTCATCTATCGCATCCAAAAGCAAACCAGGTATTCACAATTTAAGCTCTGATGCCATTCCCTCCTTTAGATCTGGATTTTTATGATTTGCTATCCTTGGATCGCTGGTGTGCTTCTTCGATGTGGGTTTCGTTGATGTCTCACTTAGATGGCTGCTCGTTTGTAAACAGTCTTTAAGACCCCAGATGCTATCCTGGTTTCTTCACCACACTGTGCTGTAGCACCCGTATCTTCAGTGATCTCTTCATGAGGGTGAGCAGCAAGCAAGGCCATCCACAAGCAAGGATGCTGCTTTGAGGATTAAGGTGTATCTGACCCAAGCCGTGATATTTTCTTAGTTATCTATTTATTTTTTAAATCATTTTATTGGGAGCTCTTACAGATAGCATAACATTCCACTGTGCAGTCACATCAAGCAGTATTATATGAGGGAATAAAAAAACGTTATTTTTCCTCCCAAAGCTATGCATTTCATTTTTTTTTTTTTTTTTTACAAAATAACCTTATCACCTTCAAAGTACTCTCCATTACACTTAATGCATTTTCAAATCTGCGATTCCATTCTTGGAAACACTTTTCAAACTCATCTGTTTGGATGGCTGACAGCACCTCCCTCTTTTTTTCTTTACTTCTATGTCATGAAATCACTACCCTTCCATATCCCTCTTCATTCACAGAAACAAAAAGTAGTTGCACAGAGTGAGGTCAGGTAAGTAAGGTGCATGGGGCAAGAGAGACATGCTGGTTTTTGCCAAAAACTGGCACACTGAGATGGCTGCGTGGGCAGGTGCATTGTCGTGGTGGCAAAACCAGTCCCCCGTCTGCCACAACCAGGCCTTTTTTTGGTCACACACTGTTACACTATCTTTTCAGAACCTCTATATAGAAGGCTTAATTAAGTCTGCACTACCCCCCTTCACATGAAAACAACAAACAAACTGGTAGTCTGGGTTGACTAGAAAAACAAAATTCATAGACACTCCTAAGAAAGAGCTTTATATGCAAGAGCAATTGAATATTGAAAAAGTATCCCAGCCCAGTCCAGATCAAGTCCATAGTCCGCTACCAATCTATAAATTCCCTTTCAGACTCACACAACACATGCAATGGCACCAAGTGCAGGAAGGTCACAGGCAGTGGGTGGAATGAATGTCTGTGGATTCAGTGACAGTGGAAACATCTCAGGACTGGCAGGGGTCTCCATGCGGTTCCTTCAGTCCAGGGCTCTAGCATAGCTCCATGTGTCTTCTCAACAGGAATGTCTCCCAGGGAATATGTCGGTGTCCCGCCTCCAGTGAGCTAGTTCTCTCCTTAGAGCCTCCAAATGAGGTCATCAAACCCCACCCCTAAACTCTAAAGTGTCAGACTGACAACAGATTATGTAACTGCCACAAAAACCAAATGAGCATAGTCTTGATCTTTGATTTAACTTAAGTTTCTTTTAGGCAAGGTGACAATTTGGGGACCATGTCTCATCACCAGTAACAACTCTGGAAAAAAAAAGTCTGAGTCCCTTTGGAGATGTTCTTTCAAAGCACATCATGCTTCCAGTTGACTCTCTTTTTTGCTGGTTAATCAGAACTCGAGGCACAAATTTCACAATGACCCTTCTCATTCCAAATCTTCCGTAAAATTTGCTGAGCCGAGCTCCAAGACGGTGCAGATAACTCCCCCATCTCTTCAATGGTCTGCCGTTGGTCTTTGAGCACAAGTGCACAGATTTCATCAACATTTTTGTCAATTCAGGAAGTTGACAGATGTCCAGACAAGATTTGTCATCAATTGACATTTCACCTTTTTTGAAATGATAAAAACATTCATACACTTGAGTTTTTCCCAGAGTGCTGTCCTTGTAAGCTGTGTTCAACATCACAACAGTTTCTGCTTCATTCTCCACACCCCCAATCAGGAAACAAAATTTCACAGCTACATCCGGTGCTCTTAAATCAGCCATCACACAAAAAAAATGAGGTTTGAATGAAACTGTTTTTATAAAAAAATTCAGTGACCAGAGAGAACCTTCCCTGGAGATGCCACTGGGTGCACTAACTCAGAGCAAGTTGCTCGATGCTCCCCTAGTGGGAAAAATGTGTTCTATAAGAGCTCCACCCAGCAGAGCTTTTTTCCATTGCTACCACAGTCAGTTTTAAAACATTTTCTTTCTTCCTGAACTCCTTGATATCAGCTCCCCTTTCCAAGTCATGGCATTATCTTTTTTCTTTTTTTTATAAGCCATGGTATTTTCAATGGCCTAAGCCGAGTGTTTCAGCACATTTTAAAAAAACATTTTATTAGGGACTCATACAACTCTTATCACAATCCATACATACATCAATTGTATAAAGCACATCTGTACATGCTTTGCCCTAATCATTTTCAAAGCTTTTGCTCTCCACTTAAGCCCTTTGCATCAAGTCCTCTTTTTTCCCCTCCCTCCCCGCTCCCCCCTCCCTCATGAGCCCTTGATAATTTATAAATTATTATTTTGACATATCTTGCCCTATCCGGCACATTTTTAAATGCAGGTTTTGTGGTAAAATTAGGTGCTTCAGCTGATATTCGGGTCAGCTTATACTCGCATATATATGGGTATGTGAAAATTAGGCATTGAATATGGAAGACCAAAGAAGGATTGATGCATTTGAATTGTGGTGCTAGAGAAGAACAGTGAAAGAACCGTGGCTTGCCGAAAGAACAAACAAATCTACCTTGGATGAAATCCAGCCATAGTGCTCCTTAGAGGCAAGAATACGGAGACTGTCATACTTACTGTGGTAGTTATATAATCGTTTGTCAATGTGAGAGGATTAAGAGTGAAAGGTGGATGGAGATCCTTTGCAGATATCCTCCCTTGGGGAGGAGATGAGCCAGTCAGGGAACGATGTAGCAACGATGAAACATCCAACTTTCCTCTACTTCCTAAATGTTTTCTCCCCACTCCCTCCCCCCACTATCATGACCCCAGTTCTACCTTGCAAGTCTGGCTAGACCAGAGGATGTACACTGGTACAGATAGGAACTGGAAACACAGGGAATCCAGGGCAATGATCCCTTCAGGACCAGTGGTGTCAGTGGTGATACTGGGAGGATAGAGGGAGGGTGGGTTGGAAAGAGAGAACAGATTACAAGGATGTACATGTGACCTCCTCTCTGGGGGACATACAACAGAAAAGTGGGTGAAGGGAGATGTTGGACAGTGCAAGATATGACAAAATAATAATTTATAAATTATCAAAGGCTCATGAGGAAGGGGGAAGCGGGGAGGGAGGGGAAAAGTGAGGAGTTGATGCCAGGGGCTTAAGTGGAGAGTAGATGTTTTGAGAATGATGAGGGCAATGAATGTACAGATGTGCTTTATACAATTGATGTATGTATGGATTGTGATAAGAGTTGTATGAGCCCCCAATAAAACGATTTAATAAAAAGAAAGAGTGAAGGCGCGTGGAATGTAGTCTGTCCAATCAGGTCATAGCCAATGAGGCCTCTGTGTGGGTGTGGCCTTCTCCTGAGGATTCTGGGAACTCCTTGGAGCCGGGAGGCAGTCTCTCTCTCTCTCTGCTCACTCTCTGGGAGACATTGCAGCGACAAGACACGTGGAACTACAACACTAGTGCCCTGAGCTGGAGGAGCCACGTGGAGACCCCTGCCAGTGCTGAGATACTTACAATGCCACTGGATCCACAAGACTTCCCACCCACTGGCAGTGATTGTCCTGCATTCGGCATCGTTGTATGTGTTTCATGAGTCTGAAGAAGACTTTATCGATTGGTATCAGACATATGGGCTAATATCGGACTTAAGGACTTGATCTGGACTGGGCTGAGATGTTTTCTCAATATTCAGTTGCTCTTGTATATAAAGCTCTTTCTTATATACATTGAGTGTGTCCATGGATTTGTTTCTCTAGTCCACCCAGACTAACACACATACTTTGGACATGTTGTCTGGAGAAAGACATCCTGCTTGGTAAAGTGGAGGAGCAGTGAGAGAGGAAGGCCCTGAACGAGGTGGACTGACACAGTGGCTGCAGTCATGGGTTGAAGCACAGGAAGAATTACGAGGAATGCCAGGTCCCGGTGGTGCTTGGTTCTGTTGTGCATAGGGTCGCTGTGGGCCGGAATGGACTTGATGGCACCTGACAACATCACATTTCCAGAGGGAAGTATAGCCATATTCTCACGTTTACTGTAGCTGCTGGGTGCCTGTGAGTCAATTTGGCTCAAAGGGGCCCTATGTCCCACAGGATGAAACCCTGTCCGGTCCTGTGGCATCCAGCCACTGTGTCAACCCATCTGATCCAGGGCCTTCTGCTTTTTGTTGACCCTCCACTTTACCAGGCATAATGTCCTTTTCCAGGGCCTGGTTTCTCCTGTTCAAAGTACATGGGATGATGTGTTGTCACTGTTCCTCCTAAAGAGCATTCTGACCTGGTTGTGGAGATGAACCACCCATATGTTGATGGAGGGGCACAATGCAATCCATACCAGATGCCAGTCAGCGCCTGCCGACTCAGACACCCTTTCTTTTTTATCGCTTCTACTTTTACTTGGGGCAAAGATGCGGAACACAAAGCTGACCATGAGTGACATTTAGCACGTCCACAATGCTGTGCCACCGTCACCACGAGCCTGGGTCTCTTTAATGAAGTAAACGTTCAGCAAACGATCCTTGAACGAACAAGCTTTTCTTTTGTGAAGTGTTTTGTTTTGTTCTTTGTCAGTGGTTTGTTTTTGTTGTTTTATTGTCTGGTTGTATACTGCTGCTTTGTTTTCCTCTGTCTTGTTTTCGTGCATGTTATTATCTCCACAGGTCTGTCTGAATAGGACAGGCTGGATGAACTATCTGGAGGAAAAACAACGGGACTGACAGTTCCGGGGGGACTTGGGGTGGGGGAGGGGTGGGGGATAAGGAAGTGGTGTCAACAAACACAGGGACAAGGGAACAACATGGGACCCAAAATGGTAGTGAGGGGGGAGTGGCAGGCCTGATGGGGAACGATCAAGGGTAAGGTTGCGTAGAGAAGAGGTATAGCTGTAGTCCAGGTGGGGACAGAGCATGGTAGTGGGGCAGGAGGAAAGTCAAGGGAGATGGAGGAAGGAGCTGTGAGTCAAGGGGCATTTATGGAGGTCTAGACAAAGACATGTACATGCAATATATATATGAGGATGGGGAAATAGATCTATGTGTCTATATTTATACGTTTAGTATTAAGGTGGCAGAAGGACCTTGGGCCTCTACTCAAGCACTCCCTCAATGCGTGAATACTTTCTTTTATTAAATTTGTACTCTATGATGTTCACTCTCCCGACACAACTGTTGAAGCCAAAGCGGGTGAACAAGTAAATGTGGTGAAGAAAGCTGATGGTCCCTGCTTATCAAAAGAGATAGTGACTGGGGTCTTAATTGCTTGAAGATAAACAAGCTGCCATCTAGCTCAGAAGCAACAAAGCCCACATGGAAGAACACACCAGCCTGTGTGATCATGTGGTCCCAAAGGGATCAGTTATCAGGCATCAAAGAACAAAAAATCATATAATTGGCTGCACACCGCCATGATAGGATCGCCGAAGACAATCGGGTGCATAAGCAAATGTGGCGAAGAAAGCTGATGGTGCCCGGCTATCGAAAGAGATAGTGTCTGGGGTCTTAAAGGCTTGAAGGTGAACAAGCGGCCATCTAGCTCAGAAGCAATAAAGCCCACATGGAAGAAGCACACCAGCCTGTGCAATCACGAGGTGCCAAAGGGACCAGGTATAAGGCATCATGCAAAAAAAAAGAAATATATATATAATATATATGTGTGTGTATATGTATATAAATGTATATATTATATATGTGTATATATACACCATAGTGAATGAAGGGGGAAGTGCAGAGTGGAGACCCGAGGCCCAAGTGTCGGCCACTGGAGATCCCCTCATAGAGGGGTTTAGGAGAGGAGATGGGTTAATTAGGGTATGAGGTAGTACCGATGAAGAACACAGCTTTCCCCCAGATCCTGGATGCTTCCTCCCCCCAACTACCATGACCCGAATTCTACCTTGCAGGACTGGATAGGGCAGAGGTTGTACACTGGTGCACATGGGAGCTGGAGGCACAGGGAATCCAGGGTGGACGATACCTTCAGGACCAGGGGTGTGAGGGGCGAGGCTGGGAGAGTGGAGGGTGAGTGGGTTGGAAAGGGGGAACTGATTACAAGGATCCACATGTGACCTCCTCCCTGGGAGATGGACAGCAGAGAAGGGGGGGAAGGGAGACTCTGGATAGGGCAAGATATGACAAAATAACAATCTGTGGATTATCAAGGTCTCATGAGGGAGGGGAGAGCGGGGAGGGAGGGGAAAAAAAAAAGAGGACCTGATGCAGAGGGCTTAAGTGGAGAGCAAATGCTTTGAGAGTGATTAGGGCAAAGAATGTACAGATGTGCTTTACACAATTGATGTATGTATATGTGTGGATTGTGATAAGAGTTGTATGAGCCCCTAATAAAATGTTTTTTTAAAATGAAGTAAACATTCACTGAGAAAGTTCACACATACAGAGTAAAGGATCGCACAGCAAACACCCACTCATCCCCTAGAGCCCACCGTTCCCCTTTGCTCTGTCTGCTTTAGGAACCCCTGGTGATGCAACGGGTTAGGCGCTTGACTAGGAACCTAAAGGTCGGTGGTTCCAACCTACCCAGAAGTATCCTCTAGGAAAAACCTGGCCACCACCTGCTTCTAATCAGTGGTTCTCCACCTTCCTGAAGCCGCGGCCCTTTCATACAGTCCCTCACATGGTGGTGACCCCCAACCATCAAATTATCTTCGTTGCTACTTTATAAGTCATTTTGCTACTGTGATGAATCACCACATAAATATCTGATATGCAGGATGTATTTGCATCGGTACAGATTGAACATAATTAAAGCACGGTGATTCATCACAAAAACAAGATATAATTATATATTGTGAAATATTTATTTCTAATGACAATTAAATGAAATGTTGTCTTGAAGCATGGTGTAACATGGTTAACAGTCTTCACGCCCGGTACGTGGATGTAAGCGTATCTGCATGTGGGCGGACCCACCTGGAGATGGACAGAGGAGCAGTGTCTCAGCTCCTAAGACCATCGGAAATATGTGTTTTCCGATGGTCTTAGGTGACCCCTGTGAAAGGGTCATTAGACCCCCTTAGGGGGTCACGACCCACAGGTTGAGAACCACTGCGCTAAACGGTCACAGCCGGGAAACCCCTGTGGAGCACAGTTCTGCGTGACCTACATGGAGTGTCCACAGGGCAGAATTGATCTGGTGGCAGCTGGTTTGGGTTTATTTGTTTCTCCTTGCTTTATCATCCATTTACCACTGTCACCACCCCTTTTTGAGACTCCTACACAGTACACAGGGTTTGCTCAACTGCTAAGCTGAAGGTTGGTGTTTCAACCCACCCAGGGGTACCACAGAAGAGGAGGCCTGGAGATCACCTTCCATTAAGACTCCAATCCAAACCCCCTGCTACCGAGTTGATGCCGACTCCTAGCACCCATGCTGCTGCTGTTAGGTGCCATCCAGTTGGCTCCAACCAGTAAGCACCACAGAAAGAAGCACTGCGTGTTCCAGCGTCGCAGAGCTGCTGGGGCCCCAGGGATCAAGGACCTCTTGCCTGTCCTCCACTCAGACACCCTGCTGGAGTTCTCTGAGCAAGAGACGGCTGCTTTTTCTGAGCCTCTATTTCCACCACCCAGCCTCAAAGAACCGTGGGCCTGTAGGTCAGTGAGGTTCCCAGAGAAGCAACACCAGGGGGAGATGCTGCATAGAAGAGAAGGCTTCAGTCCAGGCTCTCCCGCCAGACTCTCCCCTGCCTTCTCTGCCCACCTGCACCTCCTCCCCGTGCCCACCAGGGCCACCACTCAGCAGCTCAGAGGATGGCGCCTGGCAGACCGCAAACGCTTGATGCACACATGAAGGAACCCGGAGTGGGAAAGGCTCTGTGAGAAGTGGGTGCGACGGCCAAGACTGACTGTGTCCTCTCTGCTGATGGCAAAGCCCTCCCAGGACAACCAAGAGCCCTTGAAAACAGCAGCGTTTTCTTGTAACCTGGAAGGGAAGTTTGAAGAAACTCCAGCTGACGGCAGAACAACTCAGACTGTCTGCGACTTGACAGACGGTGCGTTGTTCCCACCCCAGGAGTGGGAGGGGAAGGAGGACATAGTCATGAGCAAACCGGAAGACGGAAGATCGGCAGTGGGGGGTGTGAGGAACAATGTCACTGTACTCGGACCTGTGAAAACGTAGACTAAACATTTCTATCATCACTGGGACTCGAAGCAAAGAAAAGAGCTGTGAGAATGAACAAGCTGAGTTCAGTGAGAAAATCTCTGTACTGCTTCTTGATTATATTCCATTACTTCTATCACACGCCTTACATGCAACTATTTCACAGTGTTTATTTGATCAGGATCAACCCTTTGATGTATGAATGTGTGCTTTAAAAAAGAGAGAGAGTGTGCGAGAGAGAAGGCTTAAAGAAGTTGGTGGAAATTGGAATTAAAAGAGTGTGTGTGTGTGTGTGTGTGTGTGTGTGTGTGTGTGTCCCCTGGTGGTGATGTGGGCAAGGCGCTGGATTGCTAACCGAAAACTCAGCAGTTCAAAACCCACCAACTGCCCTGCAAGAGAAAGATGAGGCTGTCTGTCTCACAGAGATGCCCTGCTTCAGAAACAGTATGGAGGGTGGCACTGAGTGCAACTAACTTGAGAGTAGTAGCTGTGGTGAATGGCACCAGGCCATGTCCTCTGTGGACACTGTGTCTCTTAGTTTAACCCTCACTACGGAACGATGCCCTTTGCACTCATGAAGAAACTGAGGCAAAGAGAGACCGACTCACTTGCCTACTGCAAACCACAAATTCGGTGTAGTGGGTTAAACTGTAGACCCCAAAAAGATACGTGTAAGTCTTAAACCTGTGACAATGACCTTATTTCACATCACGGTCTTTGCAGGTATAATCGTGTTGTAATAGATTCAAGTGGGCCCTAAATCCAATGACTCCAGTCCTCGTAAAGACATGACGACACAGAGAGAAATCCACACGGAGAACGCAGGGAGGGGCAGAGGCGAGGAGCAAGCACCAAGGGCTGTCAGCGGCCACCAGAAGCGAGGAGAGGGGTGGGCATCAGTTTATGTCTCAGAACTAAGCTCGCCAGCACCTTGATTCACACTTCCTGACTCCAGAGCTGGGAGGGAATACATTTCTGTTGCTTCACTGGATTCTGTAGAAGGATCCTGATCAAAAGGGGGAGGGAATGCAGAACAGAAGATAATTTCAAATGCTAATGGACTCCAGAGATTTTTAGGGAAATAGGGGCTGGAGGAAATCCTCAAATGATCACCCCAATATAAACTTTAAACCTTAAATTTATATATATATATATATATCTCCCAAATTAAAAAAAAACAGTTCAGTTTAACTAGCTTAAAATATCTGCCCTGAACATTGTGCTTTTTGAAGATCTATCTCTATGGGAACAGATTGACAATGGCCACTGGAAAGGTCAGCTAGGGCACTCCAGAGGCCAGTGGGTGTATGTTATGGGGAGGAGCAACCCAGAAAAGGAGTGTGAGAGCAGCACGGTCACGGCCCTTGCGGGGCGCAGACAGAAACAGTCAAATCGACGCAGGTTCCGCACGGTATACTCCTGCAACAACAAAAGTAAAACACACCGTATCCATTTTTAAGTGTCTGCCCCCCTCTTGGCAGTGCCTGGTCCCAGCAGTCATAGGGCACTGCATACACGCTCCAGGCACACAAAGCACATGCGACAGTCTTTCCTGTCACGGGGTGGGGTGGGGGTAGGGGGTCGCCTTGTGGAGGGAGTGAGTTAGAGGGGGGAGGAAAGCACCCTTCACAAGATCATTCTGGAAATGGAAGTGTGGGGACGGGAAGTGAAGCCGGAGCAGGGATGGCGAGACGAGCCTGCCATGGCCAAGCATGGGCGAGAGTGTGGTAGGCAGAGGGCACAGCTTGGGCAAGGAACCCGAGGCAGGACAGCCCGACATGATGACAAGAGAGGAGGGCAGTGTGGGTGTGGGTGGAGCACCACGGGAACAAGCTAAGACTGATGGCAGCCGGGCGAGTTCCCATGACTCACAACAGTGTCCAGTGGGAGGAATCGCCGCCAGGGACCACCAAAGCGACCCCAGGCCACGAGCCCCTCTGACGGGGCTGGAATCAAACATACCCTGCGGTGGGAGGAAAGGTCTGCTACCACAGGCATCGTCCTGCAAGTTAGAGCATCTCTCAGAGGCCCTTGGGGGCAAAACCCAAATTAACAATCCCACCACTTGGTCTTCAAAATGTCCCACGTAGGGACCACCCTTCCTGATGACTAGGTGCTGAGGCCCGGGGGTCTGGCGGGATTTAATCAGGGAGACACGGACTTTATTACTGATGGGGAAGGTCCTCACTGCCCACCCATTCCCCCACCCAACATCCAAGGACACACCGTAACCACCACGTAGAAACGGGCTTGGTGCTCAGCTGTGACGCCATCCATGCCGTGCCTGGGAGAGGGAGTTTGTGGGGGGAGGTCACGGACAGGAGATGTGGGGGTGCTTGTTTACCAACACAAGTACTCACAAGCAGGAAGCGATTTCAGAATGAATCTTTTGTCTAACGACCAGCAGTCACCTGGGGGTTAGAAGGGCGCAGGCTCTACCCAGAGCCCTCATCTCAGAGGGCTTGTCTGGAGTAAGCAGGGACTGATTGGGGCTCCCCAGAGCTGTGACAAAACAGGCCTCAGAAATGCCACAGGCCCGGTGCCCTGGGGGACAGAGAAAGTGAAGTCAGCGCTCGTGATGGCGCCACTTCTCCCGGGGGTGAGTGAGAGCCACGCGAGCTGGGCAGGTGTCATGACCACACGGGGATGCTCCAGCCACGGGCCACAAAGCAGAGACGTCTCTACCGGACATCACCAAGTGGGGAGGGCAAGCGAGGGCCTGGGAGGACACTGGCTTTGAAATGGCCCCTGTCTTCCTCCTTCCCTGCTGGATTCCCCTCCTCCTTACATGACCACGTGGTCACGGGCTGGCCGAAACACCAAGCAAGTCCCTCACGCTCTGCGCCTTGGGTTCGTCAGCTGTCAAAGGCAGATGGTGACCGTCCCTGTTCTGTGGCTCAGATGGAAGGAGAGGCCATCGGCCCTTCACCTGGCACCCGGGGCTTGCTCCAGAGTCGCCGGGCGGCCAGGCACAAACACTGAGCCTGTGCCCTGGATGTGCCAAGAGCAGCTAAGGAAACGCCGTCTCCGTCACCGAGGGGCCTGGGAATGGGGGAGTTTGAACCAGCCCTCGGCAGCCTGGGTGGGAGCTCTTCTCCTGGACTCGGTGACCCAAGTCACAACCTGCCCGCCCCTTCCTCTTCCTCAGAGCCACGTCCTGTAGCAATGGCAGGCGCAAAGGGCGATGGGCAGGGTCTCCTCCTGGGGTTATGTCCACAATGGGAGAGGCTGGGGTGGGGGAATTATTAAGAGAGCCAGGTCTTCTCGGGCAGCAGGGACAGCCGGGTTTTGACAGCCTTTAGCCTTGCAGTTGGCTCTGGGTTAGACTCTGGCTCCGCCTCCCATGACCCCCAGCTGTGGGATACTGGGCAAATGCCTTAACCCTCTTGAACCTCAGCCAGTCAACGGATGGTCTTGGCACCCTGGCTAGGGCAACACTGTGGCAGAGTGCCTCGGATCCTGGCTCTGGTCGAGATGAGGGAGGAGAGAGGAAGATAAGGACGTTGTCTCTGTTACTCGAGGAAGTGGCAGCTCTGGAAGTGTGTGAGAACCTTCCAAGCTGGACAGCCCCATGGTCTGTGGACGGGGTAGCAGACTGAGCCCCAGCCTCCGGGCAAACCCGCAGTCTTTAGTCTCCCCAGCCCAGTCTCTTCCCTCGGCCTAATTCTCCTCCAATTCCAGGCTATGACCTCACAAAACTGCCTTTGCTTGGGCCACACCTCCTGCTGATGCTCCTTTGGCTTGCTCCCAAGCTACCACCTCCTCTGTGAAGCCCACCAGGACTTCTCTATACACAACACCTGCCCTGGTCCAGCACCCACAGGCCTCCTCCGCACCTACTCAGCCCCCTTACAGGTCGAGGCACTGGAGTGCAGCAGGCCTGGGTCCCATTCCTCCTTGTCTCCCAGCTTCGAGCTCAGTGCCTGTCACACACTAGAAGACGGATGCTTTCCAACAGACATTAACACGTAACATTTATTAGATGCACATACTATGTACACTGCTTTAAGAGATTCACAAGCATTTATTAGTCACAACGACTCTATGGCCTAGGTATTGTTGGTACTGAGGAGTCCCTGGGCAGGGCCCTCAGCTAACACCCTCAGCGACTCACAGGAAGGTCGGAGGGTTGAGTCCACCCAGAGGCGCCTCAAGAGAAAGGGGCTCTCCCTCTGAGAAATCGCCCTGTGCAGGTGCTACGGCGCTCCTGGAGTAACGGGAGACAGGGGAGAGCCAGGAGCAGGCGGAGGAGATGAAGCGTGTGTTCAGTTGCCTCCAGGAACAACTGCTCCTTTGCCATGAGACCACTCCCTCATGCCCTGCCCATGGAAACAGTACTCGAACTCACCAACTCACCGCGACCCTGTAGCACAGAGAACTGTCCCTGCGGGTTTCCAAGACTGGAGCTCTTCACACGAGTCAAGAGGCCCCTCTTTCGCCCGAGGAGCGGCTGGGGGGTTGAGGACTGCAGCCAGCGAGTACCCACTAGGCCTCCAGGACTCCTCCTGAAATGGCTAGCGGTCATAACAAATGACGGCCCTCGTTTCAAGCCCCTGTGCCTGGGGGAGGTTCCTCAGGGAGCATCAATAAGCAGCACATAACTTACAAGGACGAGCAACAGCCAGCACTTGGTTAACACAGACTAGGCCACACCAATCTGCCTGGAAAGAAGTACGGCCAGAGTGCTCCTTGGGGACGGATGGAAGGTCAGGATGGAGAAACTTTCTCTGACATACTTTGGAGACATACTGGTCAGGAGAGGCCAGTCCCTGGAGAAAGATATCAAGCTCGGTAAAGTAGAGGAGCAGCGAAAGAGGACGGTCCCCAAGGAAATGGATGGACCCCGCAGCCGCCCCAATGGGCTCAAGCACAGGAACCATTGAGAGGTTGGTGCCAAACGGGGCAGGGCTTTGTTCAGCTGTGCACAGGTTTGCTTTTGGTGGGAACCAACTCGATTGTACTACCCAGCAACAACAGGTGCTGGGCTAGGAGGACCTTTGGTGGTACGGTAGTTACTTGTTGGGCTGCTAACTGCAAGGTAAGCAGTTTGAAACCACCAGCCTCTCCCCCAGAGAAAGATGGGGCTTTCTACTCCTGCACAGAGTTACAGGAGGGGAAGCCTCCAGGGGCAGTTCTACCCCACGCTATGTGGCCTGTGAGTTGGAACTGTCTGGATGGCAAGAGTGAGTGCTGTGCTAGGCACTGTGCTAAGCATTTTGTGTGTCAGTCTGGGTGCTTCAGAGAAACAATCCACAGAAACTCATGTATAAGAGAGGGTTTTCTATAAAGGGTATCAAGAAAACATCCAACCAAGTGCTGCCCAATCCCACAAGTTCAACACTAACCCATATGTCCAACACCAATCCACAAAATCCTCCTCCATCTCACAAAACAAACGCAATGATGCTGACCGCAGGAGGAAAGCTGAGTCAGTGAATGTATAAGCATCTCAGCGCTGGCAAGGGTCTCCACATGGCTGCTTCAGCACCCAGGTCTGCAACGGGGTAGGTCCATGTGGCTTCTCCTCAGGGATGTCTTGCAGGAAGTGAGCCTTGCCAGCTGAAGCAGTTGCATCCTGGCCCAACCATTAGAAAGCAAGAGACCCAAGAACTAGAAAGGTGAGGCTCACTGAGCCATTTATCCCTCTGCCCTTCAATTAACCCCACATGTGTTTATTGGCCAGGCTGGCACAATAAACTAACAACCTCATTTTGTAAACATGAACTCTTGTAATCCTCATAGGAACCCGCTGAAGGTTTTCAACCAGGAATTCTTTCTGGGGGTAGAAAGCCTCATCTTTCTCCCAAGGAGTGGTTGGTGGTTTCAAACTGGTTACCTTGCAGTTAGGAGCACAACACATAACCATTGTTACCAGGGCTCCCTTTAACGGTGACTAGGATCCCCATTTTATGGAAGAGATAAAACTGAAGCACAGAACACTTGCCCAAGAACACGTTGTTACTTGGTGGCAGACTTGGCTTGATACTCTGGCTCCAAGGTCCGTGGCCACACCACTAAGTCATGCTGTATCCTGAATAAAGCCATAACCAGAAATGTGGCACTAAGAAACAGGCCGTTTTCAAATCCACAGAGCCTATTTTCAAGGGAAGAGATGAAGGGCGCCGGAGAAGGAAGAGCGTCAGCTCTCCCCTGTCTCCCAGGCCCTCTTGGATCCTACTGTGCTCCTTGGTCTCACAGCTCGAACCTTCTCCTAGACGGCCCGAATAAACCTGCCCAGAGAAAGGCTCGCCTCCATCACTTAAGTGAAGAGGGTATTCATTTTCTCTGGATGGAAATGGTGACTAGAATTTTCTACAACCTGTTGAAGCTATTGTCACATGTCCACAGGACGTTGGCCCATGGAGATGACCACTGTCCCCTCTGTACATCTTCTGACTCAACGGAAGCCTCACCCCCACTCCTTCAAAGCCGCCAACATCCTTAAACATATGAGGTCTCTGGAGTGGAGCAAAATCTCTCAGTACAGGAGACTTCACCTAATGCAGAACCAGGAATACAAGGCACATGCTCCATCATCCCCTCCCAAGCTCATTACAGACATGGCTAATCGATCATAGCATCTTTGCCACTCGGCCAGAACGCTGCTCCAGAATCCTCACCACAGTGCTCCTGGCTGCCATTTCCACAGGTTCCGAGTTGGCATTCAAACCGAGGCCTATTTGTCATTCTGGCTCTAACAGGACAAAGACAGAACACCAAAGGCAACAGACTGGAACTAATCTCGTGCGCACACGCGCTCAGGGGAGTAAAAAGCTCCCTGCCTTCCAATGCTCCACACCCCCTCCCTAACCCATTTTCATCCCCCAGAGGGCTAAGAAGGGATTCACAAAGTGACGAGACCGCAAGGGAACACTGACCTGGATTTTAATGATGGCACGAGGACCAGGGACTTGCTAAGATGATGGCGAATTAGGAACGAATGACTCAGCGAGCAGCCGAACCGGAAAGGAGTCGTCCTGAAGGCAAGGTAAACTAGGACTCACAGCTTCTCTTTATAAATAACCTGCGCCGACACCTTGGGCGCTTTACAGGGGTCGCGGGCCAAGGTCTGGGCCGGGGCTGAGAAGGCACGCCACATGACGTCGTCCTCAACTGTCTCCAGGAACAGGCGGAAGCCACGTAGCACACATTTTCTCCAGCCCAGTCTCAACAAAGGGCCGTCACTGCACGTCGTAAGCAACGTGAACCAGGAGGGCGCGCCGTTCGTTTTTCTCATCTGCCGAGTCTCCGAAATCCCACTTTACACTGTACACTCACACGCCTTCACTCCCTCGCTCATCAGCAACGCTCGACCCGCCCTTAGCGCTGGGGACACGCGCCGTGGAGAAGGCCGATTCCACATATCCACTTTCTTCCCAGCGAGCTAGGACTTTACTATAATCTTTATACATATTAACCGCATAGCCGTGCCTATCGAACCCGCCGTTAGTTGTGGGGGGGCTGGCATTTCCCCCAACGCTCCTCAAAAAAAAAAAGTCTCCCGGTAACTGAATCGAGATCTCTGTTTTTAAACAGAAATCGGTTCCAATTCAGTAACAAATTCAGTGCCTCCGTCGCACCGCATGCTCAATAGTCACCTGAGCCTCTTGGCGACCGTGTTGGACGGCACAGAGCTAGACTGTCCGGGGCCCTGCCCTCCCCTGGGAAGATGCCCGCCTCCCATCAGAGCGGTGATAACACTCAAGCCTGTTGCTGATGGGAACGGCGACTCCGTTTTTGAAAACCTGTCGCCAGCTCCTGTGACCCCTCACACCCGGTTGGTGTCCCTCTGGCCACGCACATTGCTGGGCTCTGCGCGGCTTGTCTTCAGCTTCGGCCGGCACTGGCACGCAGAGCCCAGGCTGCTGCGGGCCCTGCAGTTCTTGGGCTCATCCACCCCGCACCGCTGTGAACTCTGGTTCCAAAACCGCAGCCCCGAAGCAGCATGGCCAGAGGGGTCAAGTGATTCTGTGTAGGTGGGCGAGGGGCTAGCTGTTTCTCTGTGATGTTTGGGGAGAAGGCCCTTGCCGTGGCCGTGGGTACCATGGAGATGGCAGCACTGAAGCATCAAGCTGGGTGCTTCAGCCCTCCACCTGGAAACTCTCCTCTGGCTGGCAGCTCCAAGAGGCCTCCCCCAGCTTTGCCAGTCTCTGCAGTGTGGCTGCTGTGCCCCCAGCGGTCCCTTCTGCACGTGGGGTCTGGGACAGGTGAACTGTCTGGGTGCTGGGCTTTAGCCCTGACCACTTCATCCCTCTGGGCACCCAAACCGCAGCACGTAAAGTCACCACTCAATTGCATGCGCCCCCAGAAAGGGATTCTGGGGGAATGAAAAAGAATTTGGTCTTAGGTACCAGCACATAATCCCCTTTGAATAGACCACCATCTTAGAGGGCAGCTCCAGCCCCCTCTGGCGGTGGCACCCCAAGGTCACAGTCCCCCTTGAAAGGACAGACCAGGCCTGGGATGGTCAGTCAGATACGGTCCCCAACTCACAAAGCCAGGGCTTCTGTGAGCCCATAAAGGGATGAGATTCTGCGCTCTGAAAAGCAATGTCTAAAAGAGCAGGACTGACGGGCTTGCAATTGAGCGTGTGTGACCTCAGCCACGAAGACCAAGCGGTGATGTTTGTCGGAGGCCCGTGAAGCCTTATCACGCCAGTCCCCTGGGCCCTGAGGAAGCCACCGAGGATCAGGCACACAGCCTCAGCCAGGTGTGCGTCCTCTCTCCCCATGGCAGCCCCTTTCATCCACCTCCTGCCTGAAAATAAAGCTGCGTGGAGACCCTCGGCTGCCCTCCCACACGGGGTCTGCATACGCAAAAGGGACCTCTGTGTCCCGGGCAGGAGAGGCTCAGAATCCAGAGACCCACCTGCACCTGAAGGGAGCACAAGGAACCAGACAAGGACACAAAAGGCGACTTGATCAGGTTCCTCCACAGTTGGAGGCTTCTGCCCCCCAAGACACCCTCCTCCCCCAGCCCTTGTCTTTTAAATCTCTTCAGGTACCAGCCCCTCACCACCACCACCACCACCACACACACACACACACACACACACGCACGCACACACACACACACGCACGCACACACGCCATACAAGTGCCTCATTGATCCCACATTACATAAGGAAAATTATAACCACAAAGCATTCCAGCCACAGAACGTTTTTCAAGGAACTTACATTTACCTCTTTAAGAACCAACATAAATAAATGTGATCATTTGCTGGAATGATTTTTGTTTTGTTTTTTCTCAACTGAATGACACAGTTCCTTGGCTGACCAAGCCCACTGAACATAATTGATCACTTCCTGATGGTCCTAGGCCATGTTCCTGAGAACGTTTTTTCCCCTACAGCCTGCAGGGCCTGCTGGTCTGCCCCCCACCCCCACCTCTCTGACTTTGCTCTGGCTGCTCCAGACCAAGACCTGGGGTGGAGCATGCCCCTTTAGGAATGCTTCCCTGGGCCTCTGACATCAGAAACACTCTCCCCCTAGCTCTCTCTCTGGCTCACTCTTCCCATCCATGATTACTGCTCAACCACTGTCTCATCAGAGAGACTCTTCCTGGCCATCTTCTTGTTTTTGTCCCTTTCGGCTGCTTAATCCTTTTTGTCAGCGTCTCTGTCGCCACCTAACCCTGTAACAGTGCCTGTAGCTCTGGTCTAACCTTAGGGGGGCAGCTCTCACCCATGACAAATGGTCAGTTAGAGTCGGACAAAGTGAAAGCTGAAAGTAAAGAGAACTGGACATCCCTTACCGGAGGGTTGCCGGGAGATGACCCAATCAGAGTGCAGTATAGTAACAACGAAACATACAACTTTCCTCTAATACTTAAATGCTTCCTCCCCCCACTATCATGATCCGAATTCTACCTTACAAATCTGGCTAGACCAGAGGATGTACACTGGTACAGACAGGAACTGGAAACACAGGGAATCCAGGGTGGATGATCCCTTCAGGACCAGTGGTGAGAGTGGCGATACTGGGAGGGTGGAGGGAAGGTGGGGTAGAAAGGGGGAAGTGATTACAAGGATCTACATATAACCCCCTCCTTGGGGAACAGAAAAGTTGGTGAAGGGAGACATCGGACAGTGTAAGGCATGACAAAATAATAATTTATAAATTATCAAGGATTCGTGAAGGAGGGAGGGTGGGGGAGGGAAGGGAAAAAATGAGGAGCTGATGCCAAGAGCTCAAGTAGAAGGCAAATGTTTTGAGAATGATGAGGGCAACAAATGTACAGATGTGCTTGACACAATGGATGGATGGATTGTGATAAGAGTTGTGTGAGCCCCCCATAAAATGATTTTTTTTTAAAAAGAAAGAGAACTTGAAGCACTTACTGATGAAGCTCCCAGGCTGCAGCCTTCCACAGTGAGGACATAAAGAAAAAAAACCCTCACCACTGGACCGAGAAGCAACATGGTGATAAATGGAGACAAGACTGACATTGTTGGAGGTTTCATTTCACTGGGACTCACAACCCGCGTCCATGGGACACATTACGCTGGGTCAATTGGCCGTGAAAGAGCTCTCAAAGGTGGGAAAGGCAGTGATGATCGCTTTGAGGACCAAGCTGCTCCGGACCCAGGCGATGGAATTTTTCCAATGTCTCACATGCCTGCGAGGGCTGAAGGAGAGCTGATGCGCTGAATGACTGTATTGCAAAGAATGCTGAAAATACCACGGACAACCGGGAGAATACATCTGTCTTAGAAGAAGCAGTCAGCACGCTCCTTAGAAGGGAGGGTGGTGAGGCTTACCTGATACACTCTGGACACGTTATGAAGAGGGACAAGTCCCTGGAGAAAGACATCATGGTGGGTAAAGCAGAGGTCAGTGAAAAAGAGGAAGACTCAATGAAACAGACTGACCCAGGGAACAACAAGTGACCTAAAAGCAATAGCGAGGAGGGTGTAAGATGCCTGGTGGTTTTGATCAAGTGCAATGTAGCCAAGAGGAATTAATGAAAGCCAAATGAAGGTTGAACATGATAGTGGGACAAGAGGAAAGGAAAATGAAATAGAGTAAAGAACTAGGAGGCAAATGGCATTTATAGAGGTCTAAATACAGGCATGCACATATGTAAACATATTTATATATAATGATAGGGATGTAGAACTATGTACATATATTTACATGTTAAGCATATGATGATGATGGGGGAGGGAAGGGAAAAAAATGAGGAGCTGATGCCAAGAGCTCAAGTACAAAGAAAATGTTTTGAGAATGATGAGGGCAACAAATGGACAGATGTGCTTGACACAATGGATGGATGGATTGTGATAAGAGTTGTATGAGCCCCCAACAAAATGATTAAACATAAACAAATGGACAGACCCAGTGGCTGAAACAATGGGCTCAGAGACAGCAGTGGTTGGTGAAGGACTTAGCAGGGTGTCCATCTGTCGTACACAGAGTTGCGATGAATCAGAGTGGACTCGGCGACACCACCACCGTGAGTTGTAATCCACTCAATGGCACCTGACAACAACGGTGTCAGTTGGTGAGTGGTATGAACAGTTCATGTGCTCGGCTGCTAATGAAAATGGTAGGAGGTTTAAAGTCACCCAGAAGCACCTTGGAAGAAAGGCCTGGTGGTTTTTATCTGAAAAATCAGCCATCAAAACCCTCGGGGAACACAGCTCCTCTCTGACAACACAGTAGGTGGCCAGGAATCAGAGAGTTTACAGCAACTAGTTACTAAATGAAATATTTATCTGCTTACCATCCCTCCCTCTCTAGCTTGTGGTGCCTTGTGAGCAGGAGGTTTCCCTGTTTGGGTATCTCCAGTACGTTTAGCAATGCTGGTTCATAGTAGGTGCGCAGTAAATAATCGTTAAGTGGATGAATAAATGATGTCTTCAGTTTGCTGCAAATGTGTGCATGCGGACGGGAAGTCCCCCTACAATGAAGGGTCCTACCAGGATGGCCTTTCCTGTCAGCTGTCACATGGCAAACTCTTTCCATCTAGTGTGTCCACAGCCCTTAGCAAGGACCTGGTCCTGCTTCTTTCTAATCTGCTAGACAAAGGCACTTCAGACATTTCGTGGAAAAATTCCATTATCTCTTACTTCCATTTTTTCCATGCACACTTTGAAGCCCAGTCTAATTTGTCAACTAGAACAAGCAGAAGGATTTCCTGGGAAAATTAGCTTCTTAAACTCTTTTTGTAAACATTAATTTCCAGGTTCGAGCATATGGGGAAGAGAGCCCTGGTGGTGTAGTAACTACATGTTGGGCTGCTAAGTGCAAGGTTGACAGTTCAAAACCTCCAGCCACTGTCTAGGAGAGAGACAAGGCTTTCTACTCCCATGAAGAGTTAGTCTTACATCCCTTACAGAAGGGTCTCCGGAAGGAGTCGAGCCAGTCAGGATGCAATAGAGCACCAATGATACATACAACTTTCCTCTAGTTCTTTAATGCCCCTCCCTCCATCTATCATGACTCCAATTGTACCTTACAAAAAAAATCTGGCTAGACCAGAGGATGTACACTGGTACAGATAGGAGCTGGAAACAGGGAATCCAGGGCAGATGACCCCCTCAGGACCAATACTGAGAGTAGCACACCAGGAGGGAAAGGGGAAGGTGGTGGGAGAAAAGGGAGAACCGGGCACAGGATCCACATATAACCCCTCCCTGGGGGACGGACAACAGAAAAGTGGGCGAAGGGAGACATCGGTCAGTTTAAGACATGAAAAAATAATTTATAAATTATCAAGGGTTCGTGAGGGAATGAAGGTGGGGGAGAGGGGAAAAAATGAGGAGCTGATACCAAGGCTTCAAGTAGAAAGCAAACATTTTGAGGAGGATGATGGCAACAAATGTGCAAATGTGCTTGACACAATGGATGTATGTATGGCTTGTGATGAGTTGTACGAGCCCCCAATAAAAAATATATTTTTGTTTTGTTTTTTTTTAATATATTTTTTAAAGGAGTGTTACAGTCTTAGAAACCCACAGGGACAGTTCTACCCTGTCCTCTAGGGTCACTATGAGTCGGAGCTGACCGGGTGGCAGTGAGTATGACTTTGAGCTTAAGGGCAAGGATGAAGCAGCATGCTTCGGTGTAGACTTACAGTCTTAGAGTGCCGATGGAATCCTTCTATTTGTCCTATAGGGTCGCTATGAGTTGGCATCAAGTTGCCATCAATGGAGGGTGGCGGGGAATAGCCTATAGGCAGCCCATGGCTCCCTTCTAAATATAGTCTGGGTATTGTACTGTAACACCCATAAGTCTAAATAGACCCCGTTCAGGGGTCTCTATAGCATCCTTCTGGTCTTTCTGGTCCATGATGATTGTTGAGATGACCGAGCAGACCCACAGACAGGTCTGGGTCCTCACTTACACATGTCTTAGGTCCTTGGTTCAGCAGAAGGGAGCTCCACATCCTCCTGAGACTGTGTTTCAAAGAAGAAAAAAGGAGACTGGGCCAGTTTATTCCCTACAAGAATTTAGAGGTTTCAAGGTTTTCCAAGCATATGAGGTCTGGGTCTTTGTACACCTTACCCTCTTGTCTTATTCTCCCCGATTCAAGCACTGGAAGACCTAGAGCCACCTCATCTTTTCAGAAGATGTTCAGTCCAGTCCAAAGATGGTTTGAGATGAGAAGGACTTCAGAGATCCTGCAGATCAACCTTCATCTCACAGATTGGGAAACTAAGGCCCCAAAGCAGAAGCACTTGCTCTTGACCACATCCTCCATCTCTCTAACACACACCCAGACAGCCAGCATCTGATTCCATCAATTATCACTCCATTTGTCTGGTCCCAGGCCAGATAAGGTTCAGGGTAATCTTGCAATGTGGAGCAACTTCCAAGATGTCAACGACCTTTTAGCTCCGAGACGATGTCCCTGTCCTACACTACGCCAGACTTCACTTCCTAAAAGTGTGAGGTTTTCCTAAAGGCACCAGAAATGTGGACAGTCTACACCTGGGTGAACTGAGCTGCCTCTGGGTTATTACAACTGGGTGTCAGTAGAACTGTGCTCTGTGCCGCTTTTGAAAAATTAAATTGAATCGTTTCTTTTTAACAGTTTCACTGCCATACGATTCTTTTTTAACAGTTTCACTGTCATACCTGTAAACCTAGATCAATCACACTCATCAGGGTTGTGCGACAATCACCACAATCAATCCCAGGACATTTCTTCTTCCTTGTCCTCACTGTTGTTAGCTCCCAGTTCCCTCCAGTCTCCCCAGTCATGTCCCTTTGAATCTATTGATCCAGTTGTTTTCTCTACAAGTTTACCTAATCTGAGTTTCATATACAGAACATCATACAAAATCAAGACAGAATACAAATGGCCCAACAACAATGACACCATGAAACCAAGAAAAACCTCGATAGCAAAGCAGAAAATATTAAAAATTAGACCACTTCTATATTGGGTCACGAGGGAGAGCACTGGCAAGGTGTCACGTTTTGGCCTCATTAGAATTGCAGTCATCCGCCCTGCGGTGTACTTTCTCATCTCTGGCCCACAGCAAGAGGGGAGTCACCAGAGGCTTAATCCATATAGGTGACACTGCAAATGGGTCTGGGGCTTTCCCTGTCATCCACAGCCTTTTGCAAACCGGGTGTTTGGAATTTAAGCTACTAACACCATTTCCCCCTCAGGGTTTGGATTTTATTGTTGACTACTCTTGGATCACACCTGCTAGTGTGTTTCCTCCTTGTGGACTTAGCCAATGCCTCATTTAAATGGTTGCGTGTTTTAAGACAATCCTGGAAGACCCCAGCCACGATTCTTTCTGATAACTGGCCACCATCTGCTTTCTATTGCCACAATTTGTTAGAGCAACCATAACTTCAGTGACACTTTCCTGACCACTCGGAAATGGCTCACAATACAGGGTTCTGGATGGAGTGGGAGGGAAATGTGGAACAGAAGCCTAAGCAATAAGAAAGATCAGGCTCACTGGTCTGGTGGAACTGCTGAACCCCCAAGACTATGGCCTTTGGCTAGGCTTCAGTCCTGGACCTGAATCCGCCGCCATGGCTCAGCCTTCCACGAAGCAATAGTCGGAGCTGGCAGGTGAACAATTTTACTGAATATCATGCAACCACCATTGCAGCAGTGATGTTAACAGGGAGCTGCCAGCAGTTCAGGCCAATATTGGAAGAGGACACGGATCAAGGCCTATCATTGCTGGTGTCAGGTTAACTTGGCTAAAGGCAGAGAATACCAGGAGGATGTTTACTTGTGTTTTATTGACTATGCCAAGACATTTGACTGCGTGGATCATAACAACCTATGGATGGCCTTGAGAAGAACTGGAATTCCAGAACACTTCATTTTGCTCATTTGGAACTTCAAAATGGAATGAGAGGCAGTTGTGGGAACAGAAGTGGATACTGTATCGTTTAACATCAGGAAAGGTATGCATGGGGGTTGTATCCTCTTGCCATACTATTCAATCTGTCTGCTGAGAAGCTCATCAGAGAAGCTGGATTAAATAAAGAAGAGTGGCAGATTGGAGAAAGGCTTATAAGCCACCTGAGATATGCAGATGCAACAATCTTGCTCGCTGAAAGTGGGGAGGCCTTGAAGCTGAAAGTGGGGAGACCTTGCTGATGAAGATCAAGGGCTGCAGCCTTCAGTACAGATTCCAACTCAATGTAGAAAAGACCAAAATCTTCACAACTGGACCGATAGTTAATATCAGGATAGACAGAGAAATGATTGACGTTGTCAAGGGTTTCGTCTTCCTTGGATCCACAGTCAATATTCATGGAAGCAGCCATCAAGAGATCAGAAGGTATATTGTATTAGGTCAATCTGCTGCACAGGACCTCTTTAGAGTACTGAAGAGCAAGGATTGTTACTTTGAGGACTAAGGTGCACCTGACCCAAGCCATGGTATTTTCAATGGCCTCATTTGCATGTGAAAGTTGGACACTGAATAAGGAAGACTGAAAGGAGAACCGATGTGTTTGCATTCAGGTTCTGGTAAAAAAAATGATAGCACCATGGACTACCTGAAGGACTCTGGCCTAGAAGTCGGCCAGAGTGCTCCTTAGAGGCAAGGATAGCGAAACTTTGTCTTAGATACTTTGGACATGTGGTCAAGAGAGACCAGTCCTGGAGGACACCATGTTTGGTCGAGGGGCAGCGGAGGAGGGGAAGATGCTCCAGGAGATGGATTGGCCCAGTGGCTGTAACAATGGGGCCGAGCACAGGGATCACTGTGAGGATGGTGCAGGACCGGGGGATGTTTTGTTCTGTTCGGCATAGCGTCACTGTGGGTTGGAACCAACTCGGTGGCACCAAACAACAACAGTGAACAGGTAAACAACGACAGTGGGTGTCAAACATCCCTAAGAACAACATAGGCCTTCAAGGGGGCAGTGTTTGTCCAGGACTGAAGCTCAGCAGGCAGGCAGGCAGGCAGGCAGGCAAGGGTGGGGAAGGAGGAAGGGAATTGGGAAACATGGGAAGGATGTGGGAAGAGTCTGTTGCCTTGTGGGGGCTGTAATCAATGTCACGAATCAAAATGAGTAAGAACTGGTGAATGGAAAATCAATTTCCCCTGTACACTTCTATTCAAACTGCACTAAAAACGTGTGTGTGTGTTAATAGTGAGCCTTTTCTTGCTCCCTTACCCACTGACAGGCATTGTGAGGTGAAATCTGGGTGGCCTTTGGACCATTCCAGTGTTAGGAGTGGAAGTCATGGTTAAGAAACTTACGCTTTCCTTGAGGGTCAAGAGTGATTTGATAATTTAAAAGTGTGATCCTTACGGGTGGTCACGGCACAAGGCACGCTATTACAGAAAGCATTGGAGAAATCGGAATGGAAAGAGTGGGTTCGAAACCAGAGCCTTTTGGTCAGCAGCCAAGGGGTCACCCCTGTGCCACCGAGGCTGCTGGTACTTCCCTGCGAAGCCCCATCATCACGAGCCTGTGCGTTCTGTATCGTCCACTGCGATGACTGCCACACGGAGAGCAGAGTTCCCGCAATGGCGACACGGCGGAAGAGGGAACACTTCTAAGACCTGCAATACAGCGTGGCCATGCCCAGGGCCACAGCCACAGTGCAGCGTGCAGGGAAGCACGGCCAGAGGAGCTGGACAGGTGTGGAGCAAAGACTGCAAGCGGTGCGAGGAGGCAGGGTGGACTGTAGACGGTCAGTCCGGTGACGGTGCCGACAAGCACATGGTCTGATTAAGGGGACTGACTGGATTGCCCAAGCGTCATCACCTCTCAACCCTGGTGTCTTAAAGCCCTGCTCCCCTGCCCTTTCCCAGCTGGCTCAGGTCCTGCTTCTGTTTAGCCTCCTGGTTTCTCTAGCGCGCGGTTCATGGCTAAGGTGCTCCCAGTCTCCCCAAGAAGCAGATGCGTCTACATCTTCAATCTTGTAACTGTAATGAACTGCTCAGCTGTAGGCTCACCTCTGACCCCAGCATGGTTTCTCCATGACAGCAAGATTATCCCCTTGCAGTAGCTCACCTGGCCTATCACTGTCCCCTCCACCTCTGCCCTCGGTGACATAGCCAGACCCCCGAGGGCTCTTCCTCTGCCCCCAGAACCAAGGAGCGAGAGAGAAGGGAGCCATGCTCCCAAAGCCCTCGGAGCAGCGGGGCACGCTGTCACCGCACACCAACGACCGAGAATGAGCAGAGCCCTACAATGGAGCCTGTCCCCAGTCACCCCGACCCTAGGATGGGCGCATGGGAATCTTCAAGGTCCCTACTAGGGCCTCTGTGCTCCCCACTGCTCGGCAGGCAGGCCGGCCTGCATCAATGACCCAGCAGAGACCCCTGGGAAGATTGGGGGGCTATGGGGGGTAGTTTGGGGGCCTTCAGATCTGTGCCTTTTGGCAAAGTGACTGTGGGGATTTGTGCTTCTTCCTTTCCACTCTCTTTGCTGCGTGTGGCACTTAGATGAATTAAATATAAAATCATTTTCTGCCACTTAAGCGAATCATATTCCCACAATTCCAAAAGGCAAACATAATAAATGAAACGTAATCTCATCCAGGTTTTATGGGAGAACCTGTTCTCAAAAACAGCCCCAGGAAAAGCCAGCCTCTGAGTCCCTTTCTGCTAGGTAAGTGGGGTGGTGATGGGGAGGAAGAAGGTCTCCCAGTGACTACAAGACCGGCCCCTGACCAAGGTGAGTCCCTGTCCTGGAGCCGGGTTTGTCCCCACCACTATGTGTTGGGTCCTAAAGCTCATCATTTGAGTGATCCAAAGAGCAGCAGAGACCCTGAGGCAAGGAAGCTCAGGGAGGGCAAAGACGGATGCCCTGGGGGGATGCCCAAGGAACATGGGAACCCTGTGGCCAGAGATGCTGAGATAAGACTTTTCCCCCACAGTGGACCGAGACAGCCTTTCCCTGGAGCCGTGTGACCTGAATTCAGACCTCTAGCAGTACCACTAGCAGAAAACTGACAACCCCTATTGAGAGAACTCTTATAAAACCAATGATTCCCTCCTAGAAGTGCAACTGTCGATGTTCAACTGAAAATGTACACATCAGATAGCCAAGGTCTGCCATAAGCCAGTCTGTTGGGTTGGGGGATGCAGGAACCACACCCCCTTATTCCTAATTTAGGCTCCTGCCTAAAACCGACATTGTTCTAACGAAGGCTGTTGCCTCAGTCCAGGGCACCTATGCTGCCACTTTCCATAACACATCACCTTAAAAAAAGTCTGTAAGGTGAAAATTTCATGTCACAAACCTTGGTCATTACAGAACTGCTGTGGGGAGAACCTGGCCCCCACAAACAAATCACAAATGTCCTCTTCAACTGTGGGGCCTGATGAAGAGGAGGCTGCTGGGGCCAGGCCAGCCCTGTCTGCTGGCTTTCCTGCTTTCTCACTGTCCTGTGCCAGCGTGTACCCGTATGGATTCCAAGGGATGTCCCCAAACCCACGTAGCCTGAAGGAAATAACTAGCTCCCAGCATCCTAGGCAGCCACGGTCGAAAGCCTCCGCAACTAAAATCTTCACATCAAAATCTGTGACACATGGGCTGACAGCAGGATGGAATATTAACAATCGGTTACCCCTCCAGGAGAAATCTGGGCTATGCGGTTGCCATGCCGACACCCCACAATGCCAAACACGTTTCCAGGGTCCAGAAGAAAATCAGCTAGGTCTGAATCACCCAGCCTCTCTGAAGGCAGAGCTGTCTCTCAGGTCTGACCAGGCTGTTCCGCAGACCCTCCCTCTCTGGCCTGGGCTCTGTGGTTCTCCTGGGGAGTGGGGACGATGTCTCGCCTCTGTCAGCGGGGCTGGATGCATCATTCCCTCGGAATCTGAAAATCCACGTGTGGCACCATCCTGGTCCAAGTGGCGGGAGAAATGTTCCAGGAAGCCAGAATGAGCAGCTACTACCAGTTCTGGGAGCGAGCCACCTCCAGCTATCCCTGACCCTCTTAGGTTAAACAAAGGGTTCATTCTTCCTCTGTCTCACTCATGTAGAGCTCCAGTGCAGCTGGGAATGAAATACTGGGGGATAGGAAGCTTGGACAATTTTTTCAGACAGAGACAGGGAAAAATCCACTTTGCTTGTCTAACACATATTTCTTAAGCATTGAGGAGATGGAAACCACTCCCAGGATTGTCCTTCCCTGGCAGAGCTTCTCGGAGTATTTGGTGAAGAAGAGAGGGCAGGAGGCTAAGGAATGACTGGAAGAAAAGAATACAAAACCAAAAACGAAACCAAACTGACTGCCATCAAATGAACGCCGACTCATAACGACCCTAAAAGGCAGGGTGGAACTGCCCTGTGAGGTTCTAAGATGGTCACTCTTTGCAGGAGTAGCAAGCCCTGTATTTCCCCTACGGAGTGGTTGGTGGTTTTGAACTGCTGACTTTTTGGATCCAAGGCAGTGTCAAAAACGGTGTGTGGCTGGGGAGCCTGAGGGTGGAGTGGACATCCAGGGTTAATGCTTGAGAGGAAGCTGGCTGTGGCCAGAAAAGGTTCCACGGGCTCTCCTGGGGCCTCTACTCTCCCTCTCTGTCTCTATCTCCATTCCTGGCTCCCAAGGATCTCCCTGGTGCTCCTGCCCACTTGAAACGCAGGTTCCCGTTCACAGAGCCTTTCCAGGGCAAGGGAATTACCGCTGACTTGTGCTTACTCCCTAACTGTAGCGAACAATTTCCCTTTCTTCACCACCACCTCAGAGCATCTGTTTCTCAGTGTGACTGGCATTTGTCTTTCTCTGAACCCCACTGAACCTTGCTACTGAACCTCGCTACTGAATCCAAGGCACTTTTCAAATTGACAGTCTGACAGCGACAGGGTACCCAGGGAGCAGGATAAGCACGGACTCCCTTGTGCTTCCTTACTAATCTGCAATGAGCAAGGATGACGACCCAGGGGCTCCGTATGGAAGCACAGCTAAGCCCATGCTCCACTTGCTTGCTTACTAAGCAGTCCCTCTGTGCCCCTGGGGATAAGGAGAGGACATGATGCTCTCCGGGTCTCTCAAGACCCCGGTTCTCACCCATCAAAAGGCGCTCCTTGTCCCTCGAACGATGCTCCCTATACACCGTAGGGGCTCTTACAGCATGAGTGGCCTTCCCTGGTGATGGAGGAGCCCCAGAGAGGTGCCAGTTCAAGGTCAGGGTTCTGAAGCACAGGCTGCTTGGCAAGACTTAAGGCAGGGGACCCCCTGGGCTCAGAGCAGCCATTTTCCTCCACTGGCTTCCCTACTCTCCCCTCTCACCGCTCTCCAGCTAAGACTTCCTCCACCCATCACGTCAGCTCAGAGGGACAGGGCAGCTGGCCAGCCTCTCCAGCTGCGACCTGGGAGAGGGGAGCAGTGGAACGCGCCGGAAGTGGGGCAGCTCCCTGGCGGCCACTACTGATTGGGCTCGGAGCTGCTCTCCTCCGTCCGTCCGAACGAACGTTCTGGGCTCTTTGCACAGATCGGTCAGTCTGTCCCTCTGTCCGTCCCAGTATCACCATGTGCTTTGGAGAAAGCGTGCTAGGGACAGGGGCTCTCAGGACCAATGGGAAGCGGCCCTCCCCTCTTAGCAGGTTCACCCCAATATTAACCCAGACTCGGATCTGGGATTTGGGGGGGGGGCACAGGGAAGGGAGAAATAAAACCCACAACCTCCAAGATCTCAGGCAGAGCCGGAAATGGTTCCTTAGCCGTGGGCTTTCACTTTTCCCGGTGGGTAACGAGGCCTCGAACCTGGGGCAGGATGGAAACGTGAGAGGGCTACCACAGCGACCTCCCATTTTCCCGGGGTTCAGCGGAATATCGGACCCCCAGCTCCCCAGAGCCTCCGCCGTCAGGACGCTGCGCCCTCTCCTCCCCCTCCTACCCGGCCGGACACACATCAGAATTGTCACCCGCCACCATCCCCCACCCGGAGGCCCACTTGGCTCCCTCTCCTCCGGGCCCCCGGCCCGCTCGGGTCCGTCCGGAGGGCCGCCCAAGGCTCCCGCCCCGCGCCCGCTCCCGTCGGAAGAACGCGCCCCGAGAGCTTCCCTCCGCACGTGCCCTAGCGTCCCGCCTCAACAGGTGCCCCGCCGGGCCGCCCAGAGGGGCCCGCGGGACGCGGCGCGGCGCCGACGGGAGCGCCCCCTGCAGGGCGGCGCGGGCTGCGCACGCCCAGCCCAGGGCCCCGGCCGCCCGAGGGCCCGCGGCTCGCCCCTGCCCCCGCCCGCCGCCTTTGTCTCCCCCGCGCTCGGACGTCGCGGGGCTAACCTCCAGCGGACGAACCGCCGAGCCCCGAAGCCTGCACAGCGCGCCGCGGGGTCGCGGGCGCATCCACCCCGTCTGGGGACCCGCGGCTCGCGCTGGGC
Organism: Tenrec ecaudatus; assembly: GCF_050624435.1. Classification (NCBI taxonomy): domain Eukaryota; kingdom Metazoa; phylum Chordata; class Mammalia; order Afrosoricida; family Tenrecidae; genus Tenrec; species Tenrec ecaudatus. The sequence continues at coordinate 35,194,857 of NC_134543.1, forward strand.
CAGACCTTTCCCAGCCCAGAAAACCTCGGGGGTGTGAGTGGGGGGGCTCCTCAATGCCAAGTCCAAGTTGGCCCAGGCTGGGGAGGGAGCACGACACCTGGCGACATGCTCTCCAGTGACCCTGCCCCGGTCGGCGCCCCCACCTCGCGTCATCTGTCCCCAGGAGCCTGGTGAGGGGGGTGCGCACCGCCACCTACGCGCTTGGCTGAGCGCGGCTCCCACTGCCGGCTCGCGGCGCGCGGGGTCCAGCCGCCTTCCGGGGCGAGCGAGGCGGCCAGCGGCCCGGGAACCGCCACGTTCGCAGCCGCGCGCGCGCGCCGAGCCCACCAAACTTGCAGCACTTTTCCCAGTCCCTGCCCGCTGTCACCCTCCCTCCAGCAGTGCGCCCGGGGGCCCGGGCTAGCCCGGCCGAGGTTGCCATAACAACGGGCAAGAATGCTTCCGTATATACAAAGCAGATCCCCCCCCCCCCCCCGCCCCTCTCTCCCCAGCCAGCCCCGCGCCCTCCGCAGCCGCGGGTCCGGACGCGCGCCCCGGCTCCCCAGGCGGCCGGCGCGCAGGGCGGACTCACAATGAGCGGGATGGTGCGGTCCTCGCGGAGCTGCTCCGGCCTCGCGCCGGCCCGCGGCGCGCCCCGGCCGCCGGAGGATGCTGCGTGGGCTCGGTTGTCCTGCCATAAGTAGTAGAAAGTGCCCAGGATCCAGGCTACAGTCAGGATGGCGATGGCATTGGCGCGGATCTTCCTCATGGTGGGCGGGCGGGCGAGCGCCCCGGGTGGGGCCTGGGGCCGGAGTGCTCTCGGGGCCGGGCCGGGGGCGCTCGCAGCCCCAGCTGTTTGTTTTCGCTCGCGCCGGGCTGCTCAGTCCTGCAGAGCAGAAAAAGGAGAGAGCTGCTGGTGGGGGTGGTGGCGGTGGCGGTGGCGGTGGCGGTGGTGGCGGCGGTGGTGGTGGCGGCGGCGGCGGCGGCGGGGCGGTGATAGGGAGAGACAGGAGCGCGGCGCGATCCTCACGGTCCTAATGCCCTTCAGCCCCGAACGCGCGCGTCCCCCGGGCGCCCATTCATTCGCGCGCAGAGCCGGGCGCGCGGGCCGCTGCGCAGCTGGAGAGGAGCGCGGCCGCCGAGGAGCCGCGCGGGCCTTCCTCCCGCGCCCAGGGCCCCGGCGAGACAGACGCCCGCGGCGGAATGGCGACCAGCCAGAGGCAGCCTCGTCTCCCACCTCCCGCCGACCGAGCGCCCATAGGCTGCCCCCGAGCGGCCCCAGTCGGTCCCGCCTACCCTCAGCCACCCCCGGACCCAGCGGCCCTGAGTCACCGGCTGGAGACGCGTGACCCCCGGTCCCAGCCGGCGCCGCGGAGCTGCAGTTCGGGGCCGCGCTCTAGTGCGGGCTTCAAGGTGTTTAGGGGCCAGTCCTCGGGGAGGGGGCGGCTGAGCGAAGTGAGGAGTCCCGAGGTTGAGGCTGCAATTCCAGATCGCAGTCGTTTGCTTACCCCCACCCACCCATCCACCCGGACAGCCCCCGGGGCCTGCCCGGAGGAGGTGCACTTGACACTCGGGGACCCAGGAGAAGGAGAACGGGGCTACTGGCCACCACACATCTTTCACCGGAGCGCTCGGTGTTCAGTACGCTTTCCTCCACTCCGCCTCCTTGTCCCCTGTGACAGCCCTGAGCTCAAGTCTTCACCATTTCATCAGGAAAAAGGCAGGCCAGACACGCCCAGGATTCGCCCGAGGCCATGCGGCTAATTAGTGGGGAACAGCTGAAACAGTTCACTACAGATTAGTAAATAAGCACAAATAAGCCCATGCTTACCGGGACTCTATCCCTGCCTGGGAGCGTGCATTTGAAGAGCCTTTGATTCTTGGTTGGGAGACAGATGCCAGCCAGACCTAGCAGCAGAATCTTTGATGTGGTGAGGGAAAAGAGGGAGTATTTTCACTATAGATTAGTAAACCAGCACAAGTAAACGAGTGCTTACCTTACTTTCCTGAATAATCTGCCCCTGGCAGAAGTCTAGAAGCTATCTCTCCTGGCATCTTTCCATGAAAAACAAACAGTGTGGCTGTGAGAGGAGGGAGGCTGGACCTCAATGGGAGTCCTTCCCAGTGCAGGAACCGCTGGGAATCCCTGGTGATCCACTGGCAGTGCTGGCAGAAGGCAATGTGGGTTCCAGGGGGACCAGCACAGGGCTGAGCACAAACAGCCTCTCCATGCACTGATGTCAAATCAACAAAGTAGGGATCACAGTGTAAGAGGAAGTTTATTGGAAGGTGGTCTTAGGGAAGCCAACCAGAGGAGGTGCCTTTGAGTAAATCCTTAACCCCCAGGGCTGGGGCTGGGGCTGGGGGTCAGCAGCATAAGCAGCCCAAGCGAAGGTTCAGCCAATGGGAACCTTGGAGTGTCCAGAGAAGTCTCCTGGCATTGCTGGGGCCCTGGATGCTGTGCATGAAAGGCTTGTGGGAATGGGGGCTGGCCAGGCTGGGCAAGTGTGGACTCTGAGCCCCTCAGATGCCGGGGGTCTGACTGGGTAGTGAGCTTGCTTCTTGGTGGATGTTGCGGCTCATCTGACTACAGAGTCACCAAAAGTCCTCTCTCAGGAATTTGGCAGAGTGAGGTCAGAGCATCCAGCCCACCTCCCACTACCCCATCAGCACCATGGTGTACAGAGGTGAAATCAGGTGGTGTTTCCCATGCCTCCCCCAACACTCAGACCAAATTGAGCAGGTAATCTGTGCCCCCTGAGTTTCCAGGGACGGGAAGAAAACCCTGCTGGCTGCAGCTTCGATGGCTTCCGGAGATTAAGCCTGAGGCTACCCAGAAGCCCCCAAAGGGCCCCATGGAGAATGAGTACATTACCCTTGAAAGCAGGGAACACAACATGAGAGGGCCCAGGAAGGAAGATAGCAGGCAGTCTGAAGACTGAGGACGTGCCCTAGTGGTGCAGTGGTTAAGCAAGGCACCCAGCAGCTAACTGAGAGGTCAGCGGTTTGGACCCACCGGCCAACCTTCGGGAGGAAGATGTGGCAGCCTGTTTCCATCGATGACAACCTTGAGGTTGTTCTGCTCCGGTCTACGGGTTGCTATGAGTCAGAATGGACTCCATGACAACAGGCTTGGCTTGGATTCTGAGGCCTGAGCTGGGTGTGGTGGTCACAAACCACGGAGGCACCTCCCAAGGAGCAGCAGGCCAGCCTTGAGCAAGGTCCTTTTACTGGGCCTGAGCTTGTTGGCTTAGATCAGCGGTTCTCAGCCTGTGGGTTGAGACCCCTATGGGGGTCAAACGACCCTTGCACAGGGGTCTCCCGATTCAGTAGCACAATGACAATAATGAAGTAGCAGCGAAAATAATGTTATGGTTGGGGGTCACCACCACATGAGGAACAGTATTATAGGGTCGCAGCATTCGGAAGGTTGGGAACCACTGGCTTAGGTGGAGAAAGTCCACTGCCCATTCACTATGCTGTTTCAACAGGAATTGTGAGGCTGAAGCTGGTCCAGCGGTCATGGCCTTGCTCCTTAGAAATCAGGCCACACAGGTATCTCCAATCAACCAATAAGATGTAAGGGAACTGCCCACACAGACTCATGGGAAGTCAGCCAGATGGGACTCTGCTCCAACAACCTGACCTAGCCGGTACACTCTACTTGCCTTAGGTCTCCAGAGAAGCAAGTGTGGGTGAACCTGAAAGACGTCACATCCCCTCCTGGTGAGAGTTGCCATGGGGATGAAACTGGGCCTAGCCTAATTGAAGTCAGACTGGTGGGGTCTCTGGTGTCTGCAGAGAGACTCCCCTGAAGGAGGAAGGCAGGAGCTGGGGGTTCCTACAGGCGTCACCAGTCACCCGAGGATGCCTCATATTGTCAGTCCCTGCCTCTCACCACCAGAAACACAGAGGTGTAAGTCTGTTGGCTTCCCTGCCCTTAGGTGGTAGCTGGGGAAATGGAGAAGCAAACCCCACCACCACTGAGCAGATTCCAACTCACGGTGACCCTGCAGGGCTGAGTAGCACCGCTCCCTAGTCATGGAGTGGATAGTAGTGCAGGTAATTACCATGCTCATCGGACCCAGAAATGTGACACAGGTTGACTGGAGGTACAGTTGCTGACAGGGCAGAATTAGGAGCTGCCACCTTGGCTACCGCCCATGAGGTTTCTTCGAGATTCTAGCCCAAGGCGCCCCCTGAGGTGGACGTCAGTATCCAGAGAAGGCAGTGGGCAGCTAGTCCTCTCTCATGCTGCAAGTGGACTCCCTCTGGACTACAGAATCAAGGCACCATCTAATAGACAGTGCTACGTGGCTTTCGTTGAAGTTTGAAAACTGGCCATGACAATAGCTATCACGTACTTGAAGGAACCCTGGTGGCACGGTGGCTAATGCACTTGGCTGCTAGCCAAAGGGTTGGCAGTTCTCACCCAACAGCCGCTCCTGGGAAGAAAGATGTGGCTGTCTGCTTCAGTAAAGATGTACAGCGTGCAGAACCCTGTGTTGGCAGCTCCACCCTGTCCTGGCGGACGGCTGTGAGTCGGGTGCCGTGATCTCATAAGTCAAGGATGGGGTGGCCCTGGTTTTGGTGGGTCACTTCAGGAAGTACAGATGGTTGTTTGTTTTTTAATAAAACTCATTGCCACTGAGTCCATTCCAGTGCATAGAGACCCTGGAGAAGAGAGTAGAATGACTCCATATGGTTTCTCGGGCTCTAATCTTTCTGGGAAATCGATCATCGCTTTTTGTTGTGTTGTTTCCATTTCCCTTGAAGTGGCTGATGGGTTAGTATCCACGCGCTTAACCAGTGCGCCATCGGGCCTCTCTCACAAATGCTATTACGAATCCCGAAATGAGCCAGCTGTTGCATTTGGAAATAGCAGGCTAGCAGAGGCTGGGGGCTGGGACAAATGGTGTCCAATGCTCTCATTAACAGGGGTCATTCACTGGTCAGCAGCACTGGTTCCAGAGGTAGAGTCCTTTCCAAGGCCTCCTTGACCTTCCCGTCTGTACCGTTTGCTCCTTCATCCTTCCTTCACAGCCTCTGCAGAGCTGAGTGACACAGGCCCCCAGAGCAAGCCAGATGGTCCACCGCAATGCCAGGCAGTGACTTGCCGCATACCTGCCTCTCCCTCTTGAGCGGGTGTTTCACTGAGCAGAGCGTGGCAGCCTTGTGCTGCGTGTCATCGGTATCCAACACGGTTCTGGGCACCGAGGCTGCAAGCTGTCAACATTTGCCCAGTGCCTACAGAAATTGCCCAGGCTGCTGCTGCTACCAATTCCGTTCCACGAAGATCTCAACAAGCCAATGTCTGTTTGCCCCTTGAGAGGATGTTTCTAGCATCGTCTGTTGCTTCTTCAACACCTTCCATTGCCAGGCACCTTTAGGTGCTGGAGATAAAAGAATGAACAAAACCAGGTCCCAGGCATTAAGGAACTTCTCCAACAACTCACTGCCATCAAGTCAATGCTGACTCATAACCACATTCTGTAGGTTTCCGAGACAGTAATTGTTTACAGGAGTAGAAAGCCCAGTCTTTCTCCCGAGGAACTGCTGGTGGTTTCGAACTGCCAACCATGTAGATTGCAGCCTGACACGTAAGTACTACCCCAGCAGGCCTCCTGGTGACTGTTGATGTGGAAATAGACATAAATTGTTGCAAGGTGATCTATGAGGATATGTCAAAAAGTATTGCTACAAAAGTGTAGAACCTTTATTAAACAAAAATAGCAAACTGTGAGACTCTGAATGCCCTCCGTCTCAGCCCATCTGCTGCTGACAGTGGTGTTTTTAACTCTCTGACCCTTCCTTAAGGAATTCTGCACTCTGACTTACACCAGGTCAAAATGGCAGTGTCTGCACCCCCCAGGGACTCCCGTCATGTTCTTTTGAGTTGGGGAACAAAAAGAAGTCTGAAGGGGCAAGATGAGGACTGTAGGGTGGACAGGGTAAGAATTCCCAAGGACATTTCCATAGGACATCCCTTGCTACCCTGGAATAAGCCTGGGCGTTGTGACAGGGGGATCCTCAGTGTAACTTTCTTGGCTTTTTTTTCTCACCAATGCAGTGTTTAATTGCTTTTAAGATTCTTCATAATAAGCTCCTATGATCATTCTGTGCCCTTCAGGAAGATCTATCAAGATCACCCCTTGTGGCCTCCCAAACATAACCTTTTGAGGAGACCTCTCTGATTTTACTGGCCCAGAAGATCCCACCAGATGCTACAGTTTTGATTGGACTTTTTAATAAAGGCACCCTAATGAGAGTAAGACAAGTTTATTGCTTGAGAGCTGGTCTGCAGCCATCCACGACGGCAGAGCCATGTTTAAACACATTTTGTTTGGAACGTACCCGTGCCCGTGGGAACTAGGACCCTAGTAAGCAATGCTATTTTATTTTTCTCCTAATAGAGATCTATGGAAGCACAGAGGGGACATCTTCCCAAGAAGTCATTTAGTACCAAGTCTTAAAGTAAAGGGGGCAGCCAAGACCTGGAAGGGCATTCTGGGAAGAGTAGGGGGCAAGCACAGGATGTGGAGAGGTGTCAGTGTAAGGAGGTGTGGTTTAATGTGCTTGGGGAGAGGGGGGTGACGGCAGTTAGGCTAGAGGGGTGTGCACAGACCAGATGACTGATGTTCTCTTCTCACAGAAAACTTCACAACTCTGGTAGGCCACAGCGAACAGCGACACCATCAGTCATGAATTTCTGTGGGGATCAAGCACAGACTGGGAGAGCTGGAAGCAAGGGAACCAGAGTCATACTGCAATCATGACCGAGCCCTGGTGTTTGCTACTGCCTCGTATGTGCATGAACTCGGACACTGAATAGGAAAGATTGAAGAAGCGTCGTGCGTTTGAGTTGTGCTGGAGAAGAACATGGAACGTACCATGTACTACTGAGAGACAAACCACTCTGTCTTGGGAGAAGTGCGGCCAGAGGGCTCATGAGAGGCAAGGATGATGGCAAGACCTCGTCTCGCATGCTTTGGACATGTTGTCAGGCAAGATCAGTCCCTGGAGAAGGGCATCATGCTCGGCAAAGTGAGGAAGGCTCTCAACGGGATGGACGGACAGAGTGGCTACATTAGTGGATTCGGGCATAGGAGCAAGTATGCGGGTGGTGCGAGGCGTTCTGGTTGGGAGAGGGTCACTATGGGTTGGAGCCAACTCAAGAACACTTAGCAGCCACAACGTGGCAGCAAGCCACGCTGTGGGGCGGCGCAGAGGCAGTGATGCTGCAGCAGTGCGAGTGGCATTTGGGGATCCACGGATAGAGAGGCGAGAGAGGCGGGGTTAGAGAACAGCGCGTCAATGTCTTGCTGGGTTTGGTGTAAAGTGACCACTGCAATGGGGAGCAAATTGGGAGGTGTGTTTCACTGCACTTGAATTCTCTGTGGTCTGTCCAGGAAGGGAGCTGTAAATCTGGGTCTCAAACTCAGGAAGCAGGGAGTGTAGGAGGCCTGACAGGTACAAGGGAGACCCACTGAGAACACACTCGGGACAAATATGTTGCTGGCTCCCTGCCCGGATGTCTGGTTCCTGGACATGGGATTGGGGTTGGGGGGCATTCACGTGCATAGAGATTAGGACCTCTGGCCCCCCCATCAGATGAAGAAGAGACACAGAAGTAGCATTCTTGGGCGCCTCTGACAGAGGCTGACTCAAGGCCCTGAGCCCAGGCTTGCAGAAATATTCCTGTCCTTTGTCCAGGGCCTCAGCATCTGGTACATATTAGGACAGATGCCTAGGCCTAGGGTTGGAACAAAATTTGGCTCACTATAAAAGGGGTCAGGCGATAAGACCAGAGAGTTTGAATGAAAAACAACAAAAACCCAGTCCAGGTCCGGCATTCCCTCTGTTAACAGGGCTTGTAAAAGGATACCCCCGTGTTTCTTGCTAAAGTGGGATGCGGAAACCCAGGCAATGCTCCTAGGGTTGGTGTCGATTTTGAAGTTCTCCACATGGCTGAGATGATTTTGGGATACATTCTGAAGCGTGATGTCAACTCCCTTGTCAGCCAAAATCATGAAATATGAACAGAAAGCTGTTGGTGCAGGAGGCCCATCACCCAGCTCGGAGGTGCCCGGGACGTTACCAGATGGGAGCACCTGAGGGCGTATGCAGCCAGCCAGGCCTCTCCTGGCAGTCACCCTCCAGAGCCATCAAAAGGCCCGTCAGTCTGGCTTGGATGTGTCAAGAGCTGATGCCAGAGCCGAGAGGTTTTAAAAATTATTCTGCCGTTTTACCAGCGTATAAATCCCAGGGGGTTACCTGCTGAGAGGTGGGTGAACTTGCCCAGGTTGTCAGTGCTCCCGGAGCCTGTGGGGACAGAGCTCTGTAGTGGCAGGCTTGGCACATCGTCCCTTTTCCTTGGCTATCACTGTCCCGTGTCTATGTGTTTACTCTCGTCTTGTTTGGCCTGTCTGCTGTCCTCCGACAACAAAACACACACGCTGGCCTCCAGCCCCCGTGACAGTGGGTCTGAGGGCCCTGAGCCCAGCGGAACAGACAGACAGAGGGCTTTACCAACTGTCTTCTGCATTCTTCTGTCAGTGCCTGGAGAGTGTGGGGGTGGGTGCTGTTTCTCAACTGGAATCTGGCTTCAGGTTTTTCCTGGAATTATTGATTTCTTTCCCTAGTTTTGTGTCTGTTTTTAAATCCACGGAAAATATTTCTAAATCCGTGTCCAATCATTTGTCTCTCCTTCTATCTCTGAGTCATTTATCTTTGTCGTCTAGCAGAGAGCCAATTCCCTGCAGCAGTGGAAGGCTGCTCCTGAAATGAAGGACAGAGGCTTTTTAGCTAAAGATGGGCATGGAGTGTGCCTGGGACACTGGGAAGACTTGGGGCGAGGGGCAAGGTAACCCAGGGTCAGTCCTGGACGACCAGCTTATCTCTGGTGGCCGTGGGCCATGTGTCCAGGCCCTGCTTTCTGTCTCGTGTCTAAAATCAGGACTTGGTTGCAAAAGTGTTTGGAAAGACCCTTCCCAGTGCCCACTCGGAGGAGTCCCTGTGCTGCGTTTTTTATGAGGGCAGGACCATTGGCAATTGACTGAGATGGAATGTTCTTTAGTATCACTTGATTGCACACGTCTACAATTGAAAAGATGCCATTTGATGAAGAATGGAACATTTCAGCATCACAGCCTAAAAACAAGCAGAACTGGGAGGAATGTACAAAGAACCAGTACTCGGGGTGGTGGTGGTGGTGGTGGTGGGGTGCCTGAGGGCGGGAGGATGCCAGCCGGAGAGAGACCCTTTTTTGAACCTTTTCCAATGTGTTGGCACATTCGAGTGTTACCTATATCGTTTTAAAGCACACACACAAATAAAGGAAAAAACGTTCTTTTCGCTGTCATCCACTGCAGGCCTGTGGCTCATTCTGTGGGAGCAGAGCCAGGCGATAGAGCTGGAGTCACACGCTGGGAAGCACCCATGGCCCAGCCCTGGCCCACACAAGCCCCCGCCTCCATCCAGCTGGCTTGGCCAACAACCCTGCTCTCCTGCTTGCCGGTGGCCCGGAGAGCCCCGCTGGCCTGGAGCTCCGTGAACTGCATCTCCTGCTGGCTGCCCTTGCGCTGGCACACCCGCTGGGCTGGCAAGCTGGAGAGGGACCCCAGTCAGGGTGTTCCAGGGAGAAGCAGGCACTCAGGGCCAGAGGGGCGAAGGGGCTTAAGAATTCTGCAAGGCGGGGAGTGTATCCAGCCTTCAATTCCCCAGGCCTTGCCAATCTCTTTCAAAAGCACACTGCCTTTTTTGGTTTGTTTTCTGCTGCTAGGCATGGGAACAGGAACAGAACAGAAGTCAGACTACCCAGCCTTCCAGGAGTGGGGAGGTAGGCTCTTCAAGGCTCCTCCCAGTTGCCCTGACCCTCCTGCATGCTGCTGCCCCCATACTGGCAGGGCAGGCGCTCCCGGCGATAGTACCTCACTCCCCTGATGCCAGCTTCCCAAGGATTGTTCATCCAGCCACCCCTGGCCTTCGCCTCCTGCTCTGCTGGAAATTTTGGAGAGATGCTAGTCCGTCCCATGGGGCCGACCTCCTCCACTCCCCCTTGTTCTGGGTCCTCCTCCTCTGCCTTTCTTCCCTACTGCATTGCCACCTGTGGGGTCCCATCCCCAGGCTGAAGCTGTCACCTGCCCCTCACCTTAAGGTATAGAAGACGCCTCCGAGCCTCTATCAGGCATACCCTGACCCCAGTTCTGCCAGGATCCAGAGTCTCCTCCTAACAGCCCAAAACTACTCGTTTCCTCCCTGCAGAGAACCTCGGGCTGGGAGGCCGGGGAGCGAGAGAGATCTTCCTTTGAGATCTTCTCCATGGTCTCTGTGCCCAGAGGGACAGAGAGCACGCTGGTTCTCGGAAGTTTCTCCGCTGGGGGAGTCCCCCGTGGAATGTGGCTCAATCCGGGGGGGGGGGGTGGCTGGGCGGGAGTACTGACTGACCTCCCATCTGATGGGCCGGTGACCAGGGCTCTAGCATGGCACCGAGCAGCCTGTCCTGCCTCCCCAGCTGCCTGTGAGCGCGAGCCGGGGCGGGTTGTCTCCCAGCAGGCCGTGGGAAGCAGCGGCAGCGGCAGACAAGCGGCAGCAGATGGCTGTGTGCACTTGGTCGAGTGGACACGTACGGACTCTGAGAGATGAAAAGATACAGAGCGTGAGGAAAAACAGCTTCGGGGAAAGAAAAGGCAGAGTGAAAAACCAATAAAAGAACAGTAACTATTCAAGCCAGAAAGGCCCGAGAAGAAGCCATCCAGAGAGCAGCCAGAGGCAGTGAAACTAGAGATGTCCGGGCTGGGTCCCGGACGGTCAGTCTCCAAGGGGTGGGAAGGAGGCAGAATGGCACGTAGAAGGTTGGGCTGCTCACCTTCCAGGCCGCTGGGTTTCCTGGCTGCTGCAAGCAGAGTTGATTTAAAACACACCGGCCCCAGTGCCTTGCTCTGTTTCTCTGCCCAAAAAAGGCTAGCGCCTAAGGCCGAGGGAACCAGTCCAGCCCTGGGACCCTGCAGAGACCACAGGCATAGGTTTGTGACCCTGAAGACACCCCCACCCCCTCCCCTACCCATCTCAGCACGACTCCTCCAGCCCCAGCTTGCCCAGCAAACCTCAAGTCTGGAGAAGCCAGCCCTTCGCCTTCCACCCGGTCTTCCAGCTTGTCGGCAGGCAGATGCTGTTCTGATGTGACAGCTGCACTGAGGGGTGCACAAATTGTCCCTGACCGTGGGCGGGGGGATGCTTCAGGGAGACTGGAGGGGCTGTGGGGGATTACATTACTGAAAGACAAGACGGAGAACCAGAGGGGACCAGGATGGGGAGACACCCAGGACTGCTCATCTTTGTGAAGCTTTGATCTGGAAAGCCTTGACCCAGTATCTACCTCTGATAGGCCAAAGCCAAACTCACTGCCGTCCAGACAATGCTGGCTCAAAGTGACCCTACAGGACAGGGGAGACCTGCCCCTGTGCGTTTCAGAGACTATCACGCTCCGGGAGTAGAAAGCCCCGTCTTTCTCCTGCAGAGTGGCTGGTGGTTTTGAACTGCAGACCTTGCAGGTAGCCCAATGTACTGTAACCACTACGGAAAGTATGAACTATGGCTGAGAACAAGTCAAGACATCCATGCAAACTTTACCTCCTCTCCCTGCCAAGAGGGATGAGGCAAGAGCTTTCCTTCCCTAGCTCTTACGTCCTTAGAACAGAACAGAACACTCACCAAACCCACTGACATTCGGATTCGGTGGATTCACACTCTTGTCGACCCTGCAGGACGGAGTAGAACTGCTCCTTGGGTTTTTGAGACTGTAAATCGTTCTGGGAACAGACAGCCGCCTCTCTCTCCATTAGAGCTGCTGGTGGGTTCGAAATGCCAACCTTGCAGGTTGCCCATTGCCCAACACATGGTACCACCGAGCCTCCTCTTGAGCCCTTGCCATGGGTCAAATACTGTTCAATATGGCTGAATCTATGTACTTTGCTTGCGTGTGATTTATATTCTTGAAAAACTTAGGGTACAAATCACATCCAATTTTGGCTGCCAGGGAGTTGGCTTTTCCAAATCACTTCTGGGTCTATCTTACCGTGTCAAGAGGAGGATGACTTGTGAAGGTGCATAGCCACCCCGCTGCCTGTTTATAAAGTAGGGGATCTTGAGTGCCTGGTTGGTCTGGAGGGAGGGAAGTTGTTTTTAGGTTACAATTAGTAACTATTTTTATTTATTTAAGATATAAATTAACCCATTTATTACAGGCCCGGGATGTTTCAAATAGTAGTGCTTCTACTGGTCTTTCGGTCCCTTCAGTCTTCTGATGGCAGACTTTGCTGTGACAGCAGAGGTGGGGGTGTAGGTAAGCAACTACTTTAAAACGATAACAACAGAGGAAAGCAGATACTTGTATCCCAGGAGCTCCTGCTTGAGAAATAGGAATTTTCAAAATGTCGGGAGATTTCACATACGTAAAAAAGGAGAGTACCATGTAAGCTCTGACAACTACCAACTCATGGCCGCTCTGGTGAGAAAGACAGACTTTTGAGCCAGCTGATGATGCAGGATAAATAGCAGAGTCCTGAGGAGTCCTGGTGGCAGAGTATGTCATAAACTGGGCTATTAACCTCAAGGCCATCAGTTCTAAACCACCAGCCACTCCTCAGGAGAAAAATGAGGCTTTCTACCTGCGTCAAGAGTTACAGTCTTGGAAAGCCACAGGGGCAGTTGTCCTGTAGAGCTGCGGTGAGTCAGAATCGAGTTTGGGATTTACTGAGGCGACAGGGTTGGCAAATGTTCTGCACAAATACCTTAAACTTAGAGCTTGGGGTGTGAAGAGAAAGGTCGGCTGGCTATACATATTCTTGGTGAACAAGCAAAGAAGCGATCTGGGACTTAAGAAAAACCAACCGTACAACCCCAAAGCAGAGCCACGGGACAGCCTCCCAGACGCACCCTCTCTGAAGGATCCCAGGTTGCCGGCAAGGAGGGGAAGCAGGTGGGCCCTCTGTGGGGTCGGCGCAGGATGTCCTCTCGCTCTGCAGTGTTTCTTCCTCGCGCCACGTGCGCCATCACCTACTTCTTTCTAGAACTCGACTCGTTGAAAACAGTGTCATGGAGTTTTTCAGTGACGGAGCCCACAAGCAACCACCAAAGACAAATCAGAGCCAGCCTCCCCAGTCTGCATAGCAATGCCCAGCCTTCCACCCACAGCTGTGTGTCGTCAGCCCCTGCGTCTCAAGACGCCATAGCCTGGCTGTCCAGGGGCTTGCTGGGTTGGTGGTTCGCAGAAAGCTGTTGTTTTGAGAAAACAGCATGATCAGACTCCTTGCTCTTTGGAAAGCACCGCTGCAGCATGTGCTTTTGGTTAAGCAGTCCACGGGCGGAGCACAACTCACTGCGCCCGCGTGCCGAGGGGATGAGGCAAAAGCCTGGCCAAGGTCAAGCTCTGCGGATGGTTTGAGAGGGGCTGGCGGCCAATGGCGCTGCACTTGTGTAACGTTTACCAAAGAAAAGTGAACCCGCAGCATCTGCTGAGCCTTCCCTGAGCCAATTTCAATCTTGCTCATTGTCTCCCAGAACCGAAAACCGAGAGGAGGCCGCGTGTGTCCCAGCGCAGGCCTCTCAGACGTCCTGGGCCAAGCGGGCGGTCGTGATCAGCTCTCCATGGGGTTGGCTCCATGGGGTAGGGCCCAGGGTTTCGGAATGCTAGAGAAAGTCAGGGGCCATTGAAGAGGATAGAGCAATGTCCTTCAGCCTCCCTCAGCGATCTGACTACATTTTCTGAAGAGAGGGGGGGGAGTGGGGACCCCAGTTTGATAAAAAATGGGGACACTCAAGCCTGTATGGCTAGGTTTTCTCTGTGAAAAGAGTTTCAAGAACAGCCCAGGTCGTGCGGATTTGTGTGACACAGTGAAAAGCTGACGCCCCCTCTAAGCACCAGGCCACGCAGCCTCGGCCACAGAAAACAGTTAGATGCAGGGCCAGTGTCTTCCAATATCTTATAAGATGCAAACGCTCCTTGGTTCACAGGCTTGTCTGGCGGCTGGATGAAGGTACAGGGAAGCAGACACAGAGTTGGACTATTCGGGGTTCCTTTCTGCGCCTCTAAAGTGGGCGGTCTGAGTCCCCCTGTGCGTGACCCATGCCTGAGGACTCGGGCTGGATGGCCGTGTGCTGCCAGGAGGACCCCTGGAGGGTCCCCAGGCCGCAGGACAACTAGAGGGAGAAAGACGAGTGGTTCCAGGTTCTCTTCACACACCCAGCTCTCTTCTCTTCCCTCTCTGGTGTATAACCTTGAAAATGAGATCCCGTCCCTTTGTCTCTCCCTCACAGTCCTCCCAGCCACACGCCTCGGCAAGCTTGCCTGCCTCCCCTGGCGATGTGGTTGGATAAGGATTAACCATCTTTTGGTGAAGTGGTAGGCCCAGCAGGCCTGTGCGCTCCCTAAGGCGCCCACGGCAGGGCCCAGGTGACTGACCGCAGGTGGAGCACCAATGGAGGCAGTGGCTTCTCCTGTCCCTGAGGCTGGGAGGACTCCCCATGGCGCCCTGCTTCCCTCCTGCCACTTCTTTCCTTCCCACCCACGTCTCCGCTATGAGGGCCGGTGGCGGGTGAGTGTTCACCGAAGCGGAAGGTACACGGGACCCAAGAGGAACTGCCCCACAGAGTGGTGTGAGATCCCTCGCAAAACTGGGGTCTCGGGCGCCCTTGAGAGCACATCCAGCCATTCAGACCTCTCATTTGATAGGGACAGAAAGGAGCCCAGAATGGTGTCCCCCCCCCACCCGCCATGTGTTGCAGCTGGTGGCCTGGAATGAGAACCCAGGTCACCCGCCCACTCTCCTGCTCCTTCAATACATGTCAGAAAAAGGCAGAACGGGAAGCGATGCCCGTGGAGTCCTCGCCGCGACTCCAATCAGATAGGTAGACGTCACACCTTCAGAAAGATTCACGTCTCAATCTCCCGTTTCCTCAGCCCCTCTAGCCTGCGAGGCTCAGATTTCTGATTCTGATCCAGGACTTACTAGAGCCCCTCCCTGGTGGCCTGAGTAATCAGAGGCCCACTCTGCCACAGCATGTTCCAGCCAGGGCAGGGAGCTCCTGGGGAGGCAGGAGGCGGATCTGCGTAGCCTCTGCAGCTCCGGGGATGTCTGGGACCACCCAACATGCCTCTAGCTATGCTGTCTCTAAAGTCAGCAGCTCTTGAAGCTTATGCAGGCAGAGAGGCAAGAGGTGACCCCACGCAGCTAAAGGAAACAATTCAAGAATTTAGAGCCAGCAAGGAAGGTGGAAATGCGGGTCAGTGGTCACAGGTCGGTCTGGAAGGCAAGAGAACGGCAACCTGTTGCCACATGAAGGCGGGGGCAAAAGGGGGTGCCAGAACTCGGCCCTCTGAAGGAAGCCAGCGTATTTATTATGCCCCAAATGATGATCCATTTGCCCCGGGAGCCACAGTGCCACAGACAAAGCTGGTGAGAAGGAAGCAGGGGTCTCATGGACTTGCCACCTCGCTACATAACCGGCTGACACTTTAGTGCCAGGCGAAGGGGAGGATGGCTGGATCTCCTAGCAAGCCGGTGCAATGGGCACTTCTGAACAAGTGAACCAGCTGGCTACATGTCAGCCCTGCTCCATTACCTGATGCCAATCTGCCCCAGGGCTGGTGAAAGACAGAGGGAAGGGATGGGTTCTAGTGCCAGGGGAGCCCGTTGGCGAAGCCTGCGGAGCATTCCAAATTAAAAGCATTTGAGGGATTGGATGAGCAGATTATGTTTGTTACTGAGATCCCAAATAGCAAGAATCATTCTTACATCCTCTGTCAGCTGATCATGCAATAAAAGCACATGCTTTTATTTTTACTCATGGATACTCTCTTACTGTCTTTGGGGTGGGGTGGGTGGGGCGTAGAGCTGCTGACATGAGCACTTTACATTTTGAGCAAAGACTCCAAAGAAGGATTCGCAGAGCACACGTGATAAGCAATAAGTTATCCAATCAATAACTGTATCCTTAAGAAGAAAGAATAACACTGTGAAAAATACCATTCAAAGTGATCCCCAGGGACAGTGCAGTCCCACTATAGTCAAACGTCGTTCTTTACAGAGATGGAAAAACGAGTCCCTGACTTTATATGGAAAGAGAGTGCACGTAAGTGCTACGAAAGAGGAACCACCAAGTAGGCGGCCTCTCCCATCTCCCACACAACCACCGTGGTCAACAGCCGGGGGCTGGTCCAGCAACAGACCCAGAGGCCAAGGAAACAAAGTTGAGAACGCAGAAGTAAATCCACCTGCGGACATCCCATTCAAACCCTTTTTTAATGACATGTCCCATTTTTGACAGAGGGCTGGAATGCATTAAATGGGGGAAGAGAGTCTCTGACCAATGTCGCTGACAAAACTGGAGAGCAGGCCAATGAAACAGGACCCCCTATCTCACACCATCTGCAGAAATAAACTCAAGACTGCTCACAGATCGGATTGTTAAGCCTGGAACTATAAAGATCATCAGAGAAAACAGGGACAAACTTAGGGACCCTGATCCATGGTATCGATGCACCATCAAACATAACTGAAAACAGACAGACAGAAGACAAGCCAAATGACTGGAACCTCCTAAAACCTGGACATTTGTTGCATCGAAAGATTTCACCAAGTGAGTAAAAAGAGAGTCCACAGATTGGGAAAAATATTTTGGCAATGGCATCCTGGACAAGAGACTAATCGCTAAAATTGATAGAAAACTTCGATATCTTAACAAGGAAAAGATGAATAATTCAATTAAAAAATTGGCAGAGGACAGGAACAAAGACTTTACCAAAGAAGACATCCAGGCAGCCAAAAAATACATGAAGGAATGCTTAGGATCATGAGCCATGTGAGAGATGCAAATCAAAACAACCGTGAGATATCACCCCAGGCCAGCGAGAATAGCAACGTCCAAATACAGCAGATCACAGCAACCTCATCCACTGGAACCTCATCCACGGTCTGTGGGAATGTAAACGGTGCCACTGCCGTGGGACGCAGGAGTGCACCCCCTCGAGAAGCTGGGCCTGGGCGTAGCACGTGGGCCCGCAGTTCATCTACTTCATACGTATATAGCCTAGAGAAATGAAAACTGTGACACAAATCTCATCCATGCTCCTTGCAGCACTCGTCACAACAGCAAAAGATGGAAACAACCTAAAGGAACCTAAACGCTCATCAAGTGAAGGATAAGCTATGGACACACAAAGAAATACTACACAGTATTAAAAAATATATCTGCGCTGCAGAACATGCCTGAAACTGGAGGTTATCAGAAAGAGTGAAATCAGTCAATCACAAATATTGTATGAGACCACTATTAGAAAAAGTCCAGAAAAGGAATCATTCTTTGATGGTTACCAAAGGGAGGGGGATTACTGGCCGGTGGGTAGATGTGTGGTAACTTGCATGAAGAGGAAGACAATATAGAAGAGGAAAAAATGGAAACAGGGGACCCTGACTGGCTGCACCCTGACTGGGGGGAGCGGGGAAAATGAGCTGATGTCAAGGACTTAAGTGGAGAGCAATTGTTTTGAGAATGATGACAACGAATGTACAAATGTGCTTTACACAATTGATGTATGTATGGATTGTGGTAAGAGTTATATGAGCCCCTAATAAAATGATTTTTTAAAAAGAAATGGAAGCAGGGGAAGGTACTGGGAGTTTTGCAAGAATTAAAGGCAATAGAGGTAAACATTAATACAGATTCTTTCAGAAGTGGTGATCTAGGAGTAGATGCATGGATGGCACACAGGATAGACAGAGTGTGGAAGGAGAGTGGGAGTCGATTTAAGAGTTTGCATGAAGGTGTGTGTGTGTGTGAACATAGATATATATTACATGGGTATTCACTTTTGCAGCAAATATATCCGTGACTGTGATGGACGACATAGGAGACAAAGTTATTACAACTTCTCCGATCTAACCAATACCCTGAGGGAATGCATTGCTGGGCCTCAGGGCTCAGGATCACTGTCTCAGGGGACAGCTAGCCTAGGTCAACCGACAGAGCATAAGCCACAAAAACAATGCCCTGCATTCTGCTTTAGTGAGGAGCAACTGGGGTCTTCAAGCTAGTGAGTGGCTGACTTAAGGCGCAAACACTAGGGTCTCTCCCTGCCCAGAAAAAAGAAGAGCAATGAAAACCAAAGGCACGTGGAAATCATTAATGCAGTGCAGCCCTGAGACGGAAAGATCTAGAAGATGGTACCTGGCTACCACGACCAACTGCTCCCAAAGGACCTGGATAGAGTGCGAGGAAAATGTGGAATGAAACTCAAAATCATAAGACTAGGCTTCACTGGTCTCAGGGACACCAGTGAAACAACCCGGTCTCTATGGCCCTTAGCCACCCCTTAGGGGTGGCAATGAACTCAGCCCCATAGCTCGGTTTTCAGCCAAACAATAGATAAACCTACAAGGAAAACATTAACACTAGCGAGGTGTACACGCCTTAGAAGAATCAATCATTTGAGATCAATAAGGGCAGCTTGAATGTAGGGACGAAGCTCAGAGGGTTAAGAGAGGAGGGACAGGGACAGGAAAACCAGTGAGGGAGTGGAATACATTATGTTTCATTGTGAGGATTGCAATGAGATAAACAAAACATGCTTCAGTTGTTGACTGGAAAACGGATCTGCTCTGTGAATCTTCATCCAATTCACAATGAAAGGGTTTAAAAAAAAACCCACAACCAGTTGATAAAAGATGGGAGACAGAGGAAGCAAGAACCAGACTTAGAAGGCCAAGTCTCAGTAGGGTCTTCCAGGACTTGGGAAGCTCAGCCAGTGTGCTGGGACCAGCAGCTAAAGGCTCCTTCGTGTCAACTGCCCAGTTCCAAAAGGTTGGTGTCAGTTTATACTCATTGCAGCAGAGTGAGTTTCTCTCATAGCGATGCAACTTCTAGGATTCTGTCTTCAAGAGGCCAAAGATGTAGTCCAAGGTTATGGGCAAGAATATTTATCACAAGGATTCACGAAAGCGGGAGTCTGGGGGAGGGAGGGGAAAAAGAGCAGCTGATACCAAGGGCTCAAGTAGAAAGAAAATGTTTTGGAACTGTTGATGGCAACATATGTACATATGATTGAATGATGGATTGTCATACAATTTTAAAGAGCCCCCCAATAAAATTATTTATGTAAAAAATATTGATCACATTGTGAATAGCCCCTCTTATCAGGCAGAGGGCAATGTCAAGTTGATTATAGCAGACATAGGTCAAAATGTAACATCTTACCATGTGAGCTCCCTTTTGACCCATCTTAAAATCGCTTGTTTTTTCTAAAAAGGCAGGGGAAACACCCATGTGTCAAGCCCCGGGTCAATCCTGTGATCACGGAGCAGGGGTGTGAGTAGACTTGATGACGTGAAGAACGCATTGGAAAGTGGAGTGTTGCTGATGCAGTTAGGTTAATCTCTAAAACCTTATCATTTGATCTCCTTTATGGCCCATTTAAATTTGTTCTAGTTTTTAATATTTTATGCTTTCTTTTTTATTGACGTTTTAGTGTTTTACTTTGTTATTGTTGTTGGGCAATTTTTGTTTTGTTTTTTAATGTTTTTCTGTATATATAACCTAGGATGAGTAAATCCACAGAGACAGTAACTGGATTAATGGTTCCTTGGGAGTCTGGCAGGGGAGGTTGGGGGGAAACAGGGAGCTAATAACGGTGAGTGCAAGACTGTAGAAAATGCTCTAAAACCAATTGTGGTGGTGACTGTACAACTCTTGATGTGACAGTTCAGTTGAATTGTATGACATGTGAATTATACGCCAATAAAACTGTTGGGGAAAAAAAGCCCAAACTGCATGGTCACAACAAAAGAATAGTCACCACATTAACGGTAAGAGCAGAGCCTCTAAAACTATTAGAATCTTCAACAGCATGAAAATCAATAATTAATGTAGAGAAGGGCCACTAGAAACTTCTTTTCCTTTTAAATTTTTATTTCTGAGATTGAAATTCTTTTCTTTCCTTTTTTAAAAAAAATAATTTTACTTGGGGCTCCTACAACTCTTACCACAATCCATACATCCACCGTGTCAAGCACTTTTGTACATATGTTGCCATCATCATTTTCAAAACATTTTCTTTCCACTTGAGCCCTTGGTAGCAGGTCATTTCCATCCCGGCCCCCTACCCCCTCCCTTCCTCATGAACCCTTGATAACTTATAAATTATTATTTTGTGATGTCTTACACTGTTGATATCACCCTTCACCCACTTTTCTGTTGTTCATCCCCCTGGGAGGAGGTTGTATGTCAATCATTATGATCGGTTCCCCTTTTCTCCTCCCACCTTTCCCCTTCCCTCCTGGGATTGCTACTCTCATGATTGGTCCTGAGGGGTTTATCTGTCCTGGATTCCCTGTGTGGTGAGCTCTTATCTGTACCAGTGTACATGCTCTGGTCAATCTGGATTTGTAAGGTAGAATTGGGGTCATGATAGTTGGAGGGGAGGAAGCATTAAAGAACTAGAGGAAAGTTGTATGTTTTATCAGTGCTATACTGCACCCTGACTGGCTGGTCTCTTCCTTGTGACCCTTCTGTGAGGGGATGTCCAATTGTCTACAGATGGGCTTTGGATTTCTACTCCATGCTTCCCCTCATTCGCATCGATATGATTTTTTGTTCTGGGTCTTTGATGCCTGCCTGATACCCGATCCCATTGACACCTCATGATCACACAGGCTGGTGTGCTTATTCCATGTGGGTTTTGTTGCTTCTCAGCTAGATGGCCACTTGTTTATCTTCAAGCCTTTAAAACCCTAGACGCTATATCTTTTGATAGCCAGGCACCATCAACTTTTCTCACCACATTTGCTTGTGCACCCATTTGTCTTCAGTGATCGTGTTGGGAAGGTGAGCATCATGGAATGCCAATTATTAGAACAAAGTGTTCTTAAATTGAGGGAGTACTTGAGTATAGGTCCAATGTCCGTCTGCTACCTTAATACTTAACATATAAATATATGTACATAGATCTATTTCCCTATGATTATATGTAATATATTTACATATGTACATGCCTATATTTAGACCTCTATAAATGCCCATTTGCTTCCTAGTTCATTCCCTGTTGGAAACTTACTTTCAAAGACTTATGGACACAGGCAATTTCTTATCAAGCTATAGGTGTATAGGTATTTTTTGTATTTTTAAATCCAGAAAGGAAACTTGGAAACATATCCGCCGAGGGCAGCTCTGCCCTAGATGAAGGCAGAGATGATCTTTATGCTTCCTTTAGACTTACTGGAGAATGAGCAGACATTACTATTACACCGGAAGGCGGCTCCAGCGGTGCTTCCTTCTGCTGTGCATATGGATGCTGAGTTGGAACTGAATGACACCCCCAACCCTTCCTTTGAGATGGCAGCCGTCAGCTTTAGAACACTGCTCAGGTTCAGTCAGGCTCCGAGGACAGTGGTTCAGGTCAACACAGTAACCTCTCTATCGGACGAGACCTCCTAGTGACATGGCCCAGCTTTTCCTCTGGTTGATTCTGGATTGACTGTACTGGGCTTCGCAGGGCACTCCACTGGAGGACGGTGATACACCCTCTCTCTGCCCGGCAATGGTGGGGCGGTCCACACACCCTTCCATGTTTCTCGGTGCTCAGTACAGGACTAAGGGCCCCGAGGGGTTGGTGCAAGTGTTGAACCCTCCACTGTGAACCCAAAGGTGGTGGGTTAGCCCACCCAGGTTCAGCAGGAGAAACACCTGGCAATCTGCTTCCCTAGCCAGACCCAGAGTCCCTCCAGGCAGGGCTGCTTTTCATAGGCTTGCAGAGAGCTGACCTGCCTCAAGAGCAGCAGCAGCAGCATGAGAGAACCGGCCCTAGCTCCCTTGCTTCAGAAGAATTTTTTCATCTAACTATGAAAATGACTCAAAATCAGCTATGTAGATGTTGGAACGTCAATAATGTGTAACGTTCGGTAAAACCAAAACTCACTGCTATCAGTCGACGCCAGTGTTTTGTTGGCCAGAGGAAGGCATTACCCAGTCACAGAATGACTACTCAACACTCAGTCCACCAGTGCCACCTCGTGGCGAGCCTGACTACTGCCACAATTGAGCCGTGGGCTGGCTCCACGCCTGCAGCCCACGAAACACAGGCCCCAGGAAGAGCCCCTCGCCCCGGGTCCCACTGCCGTACTGCACACGTGGCTGCTCCACCCCTTCCCACGGATGCCGAGGTTCGACCTCTGCCATTAGCCCTTCCCGCTGGCAGGCCAGGGGGAGAAAATGGAAGTCGAGGCCATGTCCGTGGGTTGCGGCTGGGCTCCTGCTGCGCCCGCCACCACCTGCTGTTCTGAGGCAGGGACAGCGCCCAGGACCCCCTTCCCAAAAATAAGGACCGACTTCACAAAGTTATTTATGAAGACAACAGTTTTACGCGTACAGTGAGCCTTGTGCGTAAATGTTTTTATTCGCAATGTTAGAGCAACCATTACCAAGTGGGCACAACTGTCATCTTGTGCAGTCTCGTCATAAAACATTTTTAAAGCTTGTTACAATCTTGTAAAATAGGAATATTTATCTGATACTTTTAAAAAAGTTAATCACCACGAGCAAGATGGTGTCACACACAAAGTGGTAACCTAACAATTTAAAATATGAAACACCGCCATTTTGAGCCTCTAAACATGTTCACCAGCATCGCATGGTTTTGGATCTTGGCACCTCAGGCTGTGGAGGCGACAAATGACCCAGGGGCGGACAGACAGGTTAAAGAGGTTCAATACGGCAAATCCGATGGAGCGCTCTCACGCCGCTCCACGAAGCGCCTCTGTAAAAAGGGGGATTTCTCTCAACGAACAGGAGGGTGGAGGCAAGCAGACAGCAACAAGCAAGTAAGGGACGGAAAGGCCAGCAAACGGTCCAAGTTCTGTCGGAAAATGGGGTCTCCCTGCCGTACCTTGTCTCTGGGCCAGAAGGAAGCTTTGGTCCTGGGCAAGAGCAGGGAGCATTTTCAAGTGTGCAAAACACACAGAAAGGACCCAGATGAAATGGGTCCCAACAAGGTGCCTGGTAGGAGAACCACCAGCCACAGAACATTGTGCAGCTACACTGGGAACAAGAACCTGACCCCTTGCTCACTTCTCTCACCTCGAGAAGAAACCCCTGTGGCCTCCCCACCCTGATGGGCTTGCTCACTGACACTCGACAGCCTCCGTCAGAGATCCACAACTTCCCAGACGGGGAGGGAATATATGAAGTGACTTGGCAAGTCACTTCGGGGGAAATCTTTCCTTTGCCGTCCGCTCTGGGCTAGCACACAGAAAGGCCAGCACCTGCCTTGGCCACAAAAGTAAGAGGGAGGGGAGAGAAAATGGTCCCTGCCCAGCGGTAACTGCAAACTTACGGTCACCCTCACAAGCAAGCCTGAGCCCACCCAGAGGCAGCCTGCGGTTACCATGGGCCCTCTACGCGGTGCCACAAAGCGGCTTTCGCAATGAGCGGCACACTAAGATGGAAGAGGCGGCTTGTCAGCCTCGGGTCCAGCTTCCCGGCTGTCCTGCCCTGGGAGGGCAGTGGCTATCAAGACAGCTTGATGGGCAGGTCCTCGCCGTATTTCCGGAGCAGCTTCTGGTGGTTGTGGTCCACTGACCACTGCTGCGGCAGGTGCTTGGGCTGCATGGTGTCCAGGAAGTGCTGCCGCCACCGGCTCTCCAGCTGCATGAGGGCGCGTAGCCCCCCCTGGGAGTGGCACTGCACCACCTTCAGCCCGTGGGGGACGTAGTTCTCATTGGAAATTCTGGCGAGACAAAATGCACAAAGGGCGTGAGGGCAACAGAGGGTGAGCTCCGAAAGACCCACACCCAAACCACTAAGCTCACTGCTATCGGGCCAACGTTGGCTCACCGTGACCCGACAGGACAGGAGAGCTACGCCTGTGTTTCCAACTGCTGAACTTGGAATCACTATGCCACGCAGACCCCTAACAAGCTTTTCAAAACTTCTCCTTTCCCTGTCATGTAGAACAGTAGCCAGGGCACACGCTACACCGTGCAGCAGAAAGCACTTGGGGTTACTGAACTCTACTGGGGGGCCCTAGTGCCTGACTTACAGTAGGTGAGCCACAGGGTTGTTTGGAATGGGAAGCTTAGTTACCAGCTTACCTTTTGTGCTTAAGTTAACCATTCAGACTCATGTCGCTGTTACTGTGTTTGAGTTGGCTCACAGTGACCTTAAGCACACCACTGCCCTGTCCTGCACCACGCCCACCCTCACCGTCTTTGCTGGCGAAAGCCACTGTCGCAGGCACTGTGTCCAGCCATCTCATTGAGGGGCTTAATCTTTTTCAGTGTCCCTCGACTCCACCAGCATGATGGCCTCTCCAGGCCTGATCCCTTCTCGTTACATACTGGGGTTGTGCTTCTTTCACAAGAAAAGTGCTCATTCTTCTGGCAGTCCACAGTACAGTCAGGAGTATTTGCCAACGCCAGAACGCACAGGCATCAATACCGATTCTTCGGTCTTTCTTGCACACAAAGCAACGGAACGTTCCATGGCTTGGGTCAGTTGTCCCTCAGTCCTCAGGCCACAGCTTTACTTCTGAATACTCCTTTGGCAAAAAGACATCTGATTTTCTGACTGCTGCTTCCATGGGTATTGATTATGAAGCCATGGTAAAATCCTCAACAACATCCCTCTTTTCTTAGTTTAATCATAATGTTTATTGGTCCAATTTTAAGTATTTTAACTTTATGTTGAGGTCCCAGCCATATACATGTTGGCACAGACCCTCGTCAGTAAGTGCTTCCAGCCTTCTTCACCATCAGCAAGCAAGGTGGTGTCACCTGCAAATCACACATTCACGAGTCTCTCCAATCTTGACGCCTCATTCTCCTTCATCTATATCCAGCTTCTTGAGCTATTTGTTTAGCACACAGATTGAACAAGTATTGTGAAAGGACGCAACCCTGATGCACACTGGGTTCGCCTGGGTAGACTAGAGAAACAAGGAGGTTTCCTTTTGGTCTTGTAACTGTGTGCATTCTGCCCATTTGCTCTCGGGGCTTCCTTACACACACAGACACTCACATGCGCATAAGAAAGAGCTTTATTAAATGTGGTGAAGAAAGCTGATGGTGCCTGGCTATCAAAAGAGATAGTGTCTGGGGTCTTAAAGGCTTGAAAGTGAACAAGCGGCCATCTAGCTCAGAAGCAACAAAGCCCACATGGAAGAAGCACACCAGCCTGTGTGATCACGAGGTGCCAAAGGGATCAGGGATAAGGCATCATAAAAAAAAATGCCATAGTGAATGAAGGGGGAAGTGTAGAGTGGAGACCCAAAGCCCATTTGTTGGCCACTGGAGATCCCCTTGCAGAGGGGTCTAGAGGAGGAGATGACTCAGTCAGGGTGCGATGCAGCACCGATGAAGAATAAAGCTTTCCCCCAGTTCCTAAATGCTTCCTCCCCTCCAACTACCATGATCCGAATTCTACCTTGCAAGTCTGGATAGAGCAGAGGTTGTACACTGGTGCAGATAGGAGCTGGAGGCACAGGGAATCCAGGGCAGATGATACCTTCAGGACCAGGGGTGTGAGGGGCGATATTGGGAGAGTAGAGGGTGAGTGGGTTGGAAAGGGGGAACTGATTACAAGGATCTACATGTGACCTCCTCCCTGGGGGACGGACAACAGAGAAGGGGGTGAAGGGAGACGCCAGATAGGGCAAAATATGACAAAATAATAATCTATAAATTATCAAGGGCTCATGAGGGAGTGGGGACTGGGGAGGGAGGGGGAAAAAAAAGAGGACCTGATGCAAAGGGCTTAAGTGGAGAGCAAATGCTTTGAAAATGATTAGGGCAAAGAATGTACTGATGTGTATCATATAATTAATGTATGTATATGTATGGATTATGATAAGAGTTGTATTAGCCCCTAATAAAATGTTTAAAAATAAAGAGCTTTATCTACAAGAGCAATTCAATATTGAGAAAAACCTCAGCCCAGTCCAGATCAAGTCCATACGTCCAATATTAGCCCACATGTCCGACACCTATCTATAAAGTCCTCTTCAGACTCACAGAACACATGCAGTGATGCCAAATGCAGGAAAATCACAGGCCAGTGGGTATAAAGTCTTGTGGATCCAGGGGCAGTGGAAGAATCTCAGTGCTGGCAGGGGTCTCTATGTGGCTCCTTCAGCTCCAAGGCTCTAGCCTAGCTCCATGTGTCTTGTCAGCAAGCATGTCTCGCAGGGAGTGAGCGTGTGTCCCACCTCCAGTAAGCTATTTACCTCCTTAGTGCCTTCAAATGTGGTTATCAATCTGCAACCGGATTGACAGGCTAACCTCCACCTCTTCTTAAGTCTCAAATTGACAACAGATTATGTAATTACCACACATACCTTTCTTGATTTTAAACCACAGCACCCCCCTGGTTCTGTTCAACAACTGCTTCCCGCACAGGTTCTGCGTGAACACAAGTTTTCTGGAATTCCCATTCTTGACAATGTCATTCATGTGTGTTATAATAACAAACACCATTGCATGGTCAATAGAGCACAGGAAACCATCTTTCTGGCATTCTGTTTCCAGTCAAGATCCATGTGATATCCCTCACCTCACATTCCTGAATTTCTGGCAGTTCCTTGTCTTCTACAATTGTTTTTGAATAATCTTTAGCAAAACTTTACTTGTGTGTGGCAATTATAATATTGTTCTATAATTTCCACATTCTGTTGGGTTACCTTTCTTGAAATGGGTACAAATATGGGAATAAATCTCTTCCTGTTGGCTGGCCAGGAAGTTGTCTTCCAAATTTCTTGGCAGAGATGAGAGTGCACTGGTAGTGGGGCAGCCGTTTGTTGAAATCTCTCCTGGGGTATTCTGTCAGCTCCTAATGTATTTCTCCAATGTCAAGTACAGCCTAGGCTTCCTTCTTCAATACCATTGGTTCTCGACGGTTCAATGTTGACCGATCCTTTCTGGCCTTGCAACTGCGTGCATTCTTCCCATTTTCCCTCGAGGCTTCCTGTGTTCTTCAGTACTGCACTGGAGAAGTGGACTTCTTCCCTGCGCCCGGTCAGCTTGAGAGCGCCAAGTGTGGCCTTTCTCCTTGGTTTCCCAACGCTGCGTCTGTGCCCACTTCATCATGATAGTTTGCTCTACGCAAGCCACCCTGGGAAATCTGCCCAGCTCCTTTAGCTATCATTTCTTCCAACTGCTCTAGCTGCTTGATGTTCAAGAGCAAGTTTCACTGTCTCTTCTGACATTCATTTAGGTCTCTTCTTCCTTTCTTGTCCTTTTCATAACCTTTTGCTTCCTTCTTATATGGTTTTCTTGAAAGTCAGCCCATAATTTATTCTGGAGAGGGTCTCTAAATTCAAGTGGGATATATTCAAAACCATACTTTGACCCTGATGGACTTGTTTTAATTTTCTTCCGCTTCAACTTGAACTTGCGTATGAGCATTTGGTGGTCAGCCCCTGGCCCTTTCTGACTAACGATATTCTGAACCACACTCAGTATTTATATGAGGCTGCTAAATGACCCCACATGTTCCCACTTCTCCAATAGCATGTTCTAATAGCAGGATATGAACGCCAACATGGCACACTGCTTTAGCACCTTCTTTCTTGCAAGGAGGAGGCCACACCACCTCTGTGCGAAGTGCGTCAGCACAGTGGAACTTGGCTGGGGTTGCTCAGCTGTGCCGCTGGTGCTGCTTAAGAGGAAGATGATGCAGAGGTCGCAAATCTGCTCTGATCGCATGCGAACTGTGCCTTCCACCTTCGGAGAGTCCAGGCTCCTTTCTCAAGGAAGCAGTCTGTCTTTGGACTCTGCTCCTCACTGACAGCTATGCGCATGCCCAAACCTCCTTCCCAAAGCCCCACTAGGCTAGCAGTGTCGCCTCTGCGCACCTCACACGTATTCTTATCAGCTCACTAGCACTTGCCTGTCTTTTCCCAAAAAAGCTGTTTTCCGTCCTAGACATGCAAGTCTAGCATCCATCTGTCTACACCAGCCAGAGGAATGTGTCGTTGAAAGAGTCTAGGGCTGATGTGGAAAGGTTGGCTGTCAACAGCCATTGTGCTTTGCCTAACATCCACTCAGTGGGTGAGCGCACTGGAGTGCCCGTGAGATCAGAAGCCTGAATTGCCTGGTCTTAGAAGCTACAGACCTGTGGTTGGAGACACAAAACTTCTGTCTACGACTTCAGGAACTATCTAGGGATTCAAGAGCTCTGAGGTTATCTGCTGACTGCTGTTTCCATCTGTGTGCTGACTTCTAGCCTGAACTCAGCACAGAACGTCTACAGTACAACTCCGTCGCATGTGCACTCGCATGCTAATCGAGTCAATAAATGACTGGACCTAAGTGCATGACCTTAAAAGGTCAAAGGCTGACAACCGATGAAAAGTCATGTCTCCTATGGAAAACAAACATGGTTGTGAACGCCGGCCCTCCCTTCCTGACACGCATTTTCCCTACGTAGTCCCTGTGTGTACCTGTGGATCAGTCCCCATCTCCTTTCCCTGGCCAGATGTGAGAGACCCCGTACCTGGTCTCCAGGCTGGCCGCCCTTTGGAGCATCTCGTCCGTGACCGTGTCTGTGTCATAGAACTCTCGGAGCGCTTGCAGCAGCTCCTCTTTGCGGTGCTCAGGCAGGCTCTCGGCGTTGAGCAGGGCCCTGGCCCCGGAGCGCACCTGGCGCCGCTCAGGATCTTCCAGCAGGCGCAAGCCCTCCTCCGAGCCGATGGGGGCCTGGAACTCCTTGGCCAGCTGCTGCTTCAAGTGGTTGTCCTGGAAGTTGGAGATGGCATGGCAGGAAGTGCAGAGCAGCAACACGTCGTGGGAGTTGTGGTCCTTCATCTCAATAGGGAAGTGCTTCCTGTACTCGTGTGGGATCACGTTCTTTCTGGAAGAAGCCCAGCGTCCCGAAGGTGGAGCTCGTGAGCATAAGTCAGATGACAGAAAACACACAGCAGAACAAGGAAGGGGGAGCCGGGGGTCTAGTCTAGGCCTACAGAGGGCAGAGAAGCGCAGGGCGCCCAACCTACCAGAGATTACGGAAAGGCAGTGTCACCTCCTACACTCTGCCCACCTGCTGCTGGGCCTCACAAGGTCAACAAAGCCCAGAGAGGGCAGAGGCCGATAACCTCTGAGAAGTTGACTGTGCCCCGGAGGAGAGAGTCATACAAATGAAGAGAGGCCAACGGTCTTGGACATCTAGAACCACGCTCTCCACGCCGACGGTGGGTAACCTCTCTGCCTCAAGTTCTGGACCTTCACCAGAGGGATCCCCTCCTCGGATCCCCGCCCGGGCTCACCGCCGCCTGGCCTTGTTCTTGACAGAGAATCGCGCCCTCAGGGAAACGTCCGCAGCGACAACTAGTTGCCTCACTTTACAGAAAGAGGAAGGAGGGAAAGCAATCCCTGCAGAGAAAGGTCCAGTCTCTGGTACCCAGGCCCAGTGGGCAGCCTCACCTTCCAGGGTGGGGGCCCTGACACCACAGACCGGGCACTCTGTGGGTGTTATCAAGGCCCACAAAGCACACCGAGCCACTCGAGAGAGGAGGGTAAGAACAGCGAGCGGACAGAGCTCCGGAGGGAACTGGTGAGTGACAAGGGCCTGAAACTAAGAATGCTAGTGCATTCCAGAAACTCAGAGGTGGGCTCAGGAGGAGCAGTGGCAAGCCTGGCCCAGCAGGTACAGTGTCCAAGCAATCAGGAAGACAGAGATGCCAACCAGGGACAAGCCTCCCAGTCAAACGGCGCAAACTCAGCCAGGCCCCCGAGAGCCCTGATCGTGGCTACACGACGCTTTCCCTCGGAGGCAGGGGGTGCGGGCAGCCCAGCACCCCACTCACCGGATGTAGGAGTCTCTCTTGCCACACACCACACACAGGTTCTCTTTAACCATCAGGTAATAGTCTCCTGAGGACTCAGGTCTTCCTGCGGGTTCGAACTGCAGCTTGACCACGAAAGGCTCTTCACTGACGAGCTCTTGGAGAAAAGCAGCAGCGGTTCAGTGTCGGGGTGTCCCCCTCCCCGGGTAGGTGCTGGGGCTCTGCTCTAGGCTCACGATCGCCATTTCCCAGTCTGGAAGGACCCAGCCTCCTGGGCCTCGAGGACTCTTTGCCTTCCTCGGTTACCCCCAGCCCCCCGCATGCCAGTACCCACATGCCCATAATGACTGGTGAAATGCGAGGGCGGAGTCTCAAACCTCCGATGCCTTTGTCCAGGTACCACTGGGCTTTCCTTCGGTCACAAGTGCAGAGGGGCTGTCCGTCAGGAGCGTGGAGGAAGCAGTTGTCATAGAGGGGCGATTTTCTACAGGGGACAAAGACACACACTTCAAACTGAAAAACATTAGTTAAGGCAGCGGTTCTCGACCTGCGGGTCGAGACCCCTTTGGGGGTCAAACGACCCTTTCACAGGGGTCACCCGATTCATAACAGTAGCAAAATTACAGTGATGAAGTAGCAACGAAAATAATTTTATGGTTGGGGGCCACCACCACAGGAGGAACTACATCAAAGGGTCACGGCATTAGGGAGGCTGAGAACCACCGAGTTAAGGTCTCATTGGGCTGCCCACACTTTCGTCTGAGTAACCCACCCACAC
Source organism: Tenrec ecaudatus (assembly GCF_050624435.1). Classification (NCBI taxonomy): domain Eukaryota; kingdom Metazoa; phylum Chordata; class Mammalia; order Afrosoricida; family Tenrecidae; genus Tenrec; species Tenrec ecaudatus. The sequence continues at coordinate 35,225,435 of NC_134543.1, forward strand.
AACTCTCCACGCTGAGCCAGATGTGCCAATTACGGGAGAAATCACGGCCGTGCCACCTTCGCACACTGAGCGAGGGCACAAACGAAAGCCAATCAGATTGTTTATGCCTCTGACTTTTGGTATTTGCGGATTGGGATGTGAGAAATGAGCAGAGTGGTATTTATGTACTTCTGCTGAGGAAGCAAACAGGGAGAGCCCTACAGGTAACCAATGAATTAAGCAAAGTAAATGAAAACGACCAAGTTGAAACTAGGGAGGGCCACGTGAATTTATTTTTGGCTCAGATGCAATACTTGTTTGGATTTCATCATCCAATTCTTAAAGACTCTGTGCTATCGAAACTTCAAAGTCCTGATGAGCTACCTTTCTGTCACACAAGTATAAGGCAGGCAGGTGGGCAATTTCTCACTGGCCTGGGGATAACGGCTTGCCACTGGATCCCACTCTGCATGGTCAATCGCAAATGGGCAAGGAACCAGATGACCCGTCGCTCCTGAAAAGCCTGAGGCACCTCGTGCTGTTCCTTCGGGATATCAGGCACAAGCACGGCAACCATTACCTCCTCGCTCACAGTTGGAGAAGTTACAGCTCTAAGATCACATCAGGCCAGGGGCAAAAGCTAGGATAAGGTTCTCTCTCCCACGAGCAACTGTCCCCGGAGGAAGAGTGAGCACAAGAGAAAAAGACAGAAACCAAGGGAAGAACCAGCTACAAATGGACGGAGGACAGGACAAGGCAACTGAAGGTGCCAAAGGCAACATCACGCCTTTGGACAGACTGCCTCCTTGCTCGGTTGGGGGCTCAGCTCAGTTACCTGGCAGAATAACCCACTCCCAGGGGCTTTCTTTTATGTTTTCTGGGGTCTCTCCCTTGGTGGCTGCCTGGTATCATTGCATCCACCTTAGACTTCTTGCTTCTTGACTTCTGATGAATTTCTGCCGCTTCCCCATTCACTTCTTCTCCCAATCTGCCAATCCCTTTGCTTCTGAATGGGATGTCTACTACATCCTGGCATTGCTCCAAGACTTTTCTCCAGCCGATGCGGCCACTGTGTTCTTCTGGCGCTGAGGTCCTGGGGAAGGGGTATCCGAGAAGATGGACAAAGAGCGCTACTGCGATCTGGGCATCCCTGGCAGCATAGGTGACCTGAGGGAGGGAGAAGCCGGCCATCAGTGGAGCCCGGGGGGGGGGCACATCAAGACGGGGAGCCTTTGAGGACCCTAATTCACAAAACGCAGTAGCCAAGGCACCATGCACCGACATTTTTTTAGATTATGAAAAATGTTAAATTATTCAAAAGTAAATACTCAACAGACTCTAAAATAGTTTCTGTATGTAGTTAGGTAAAATAGCTAAAAGATGTCATAATCTCAAAGCTCAAAAACCCTAATGGATCTGTGGAGGTTACATAATCTCCTGTAAACTTGTGAAGGGGTGGAGTCTAGCCTGTCAATCAGGTGGCAGCTCCTCCTGGCTATGAACCACGAGCCTAAGTGACACGAGGGAAAACAAACGAGCCCATCCAAGTCCAATCCCTCACACTGCACACGACCCCATTAAGAAAGCACAGAGATAACCCAACGTGGGGAACAGTCGGAGGTCGTCAGGAATAAGAAAAGGAGCCTGCATCTAGAATATATATTTAAATTACAATAAAAGCACAAGGAACCCCCTCTGTAAAAGGCCTAAAGATGTGAATGTCCATTAGGACTGGAAGGAGACTCCTCGGCAGGCGTCGGGGTGCAGAGGGCACACTCTGCTGAAACTAAAGAGAACCTGAAGTCCTTACTGACAGAGATCACACACGACAGCCTCCACTCTGCACTGAGCCTCAACGTACAGACGGGATCGCCAAAGTGCATCAATAAGCAGCCTCACGATAAATGGAGACAAGAATGAAGCTGTCAAGGATTTCATTTTACTTGGATCCAGCAGTCGAGAAATTGAATGACTGATTCCACCAGGACAATCTGCTGCAAAAGACCTCTTTAAAGTGCTAGTGGGTAAGAAAGCCCAAGAAGAACTGATGTCTTTGAATTATAGCTTTGGCAAAGACTGTGAAATATTCCGTGGACTGCCAAAATAAAGAACAATTCTGTCTTTGAAATATAGGCAAAATGCTCCTTAGCCGTGAGGATAGATGAGACTGCACTGGACAAGTTAGCAGGAAGAATCCGTCCCAGGAGAAGGAGATAAAGAGAGTCGGAGGGAAAAAACACCCTCCGCTGAGCGCCTGGTTCAGGGGCTGCAAGAGTGGGCTGAGACAGGGCGGCGGGTCTAAGGCTGGCCCGGGACCCGGCTGTCTGTCGTTCGGGTCTACAGAGGAGTTGAAACCAACTCCACAGCACTTACTCACAACCGGCAGTACTGTGTACCTTATACTAGTATAGATTTTAAATCGTGTTTCTGTACTGATGATAAAAAGTACATCCTCTATACCAGTATTCGCTGTAGCATTATTCACAACAGCCAGGAGGTAGAAACAAACCAAGAAGGTATCCTTGGACAGATGAATGGATGGACAAAAGGTGGTTTCTACAGACATTGGAATGTTATTCAGCCATAAAAAAAAGTGAAGTCTGAGATGGATGAATAAACTTTGAAGACAATTCTACCAAGTGAAATAAACCAGAAACAAAAAGACAAATATTAAAAGATCCCGTAGATAAGGGTAAGTCAAAGAGTACTAGTACAAAATCATAGGAACCTTTATTAACAAAAATATCACAATGTGAATGAAGCCACTGTCAACACATTCGCCTGGAGCCCTGGACACTTGTGAAGGCAGTGCTTCTAGCTGGGTAACCCTTCCATGAAATTTGCTGAGCGCTTCAATTTACGTCACATCAAAATGGGAGCTTTGGCATCTTTGAGGGACGCAGATCAGGCTCCTGTTCGATACTCACTGAGCTTTAGGGACCAAAAGAAGCCCAGGGACAAATCCAGAGCTGTCAAGGTGATACGGGAACCTTGAACGACGAGCGGGTGTATGATCGTGATGGAAAAATTCCTCGGCACAACTTTTCCTGGTCTTCTTCTCCCTACTGCAGCTTTTACTTTTCTCAAAACTTCTTCATAATCGTCCTTTGAGAAGGGTCAAAGTATCCTTTGAGAAAATCTACCAAGATTACCCCTCTTGGGTCCCGCAAACGAGCTGCATCACCTCTGAGCTAGCTGACCCTTCTGCCTGGGCTTTACCTGGATCAGCAGATTCCCTCAAAAGCCATTTTGAAGAAACCCTAAGGCGACTACGTAGATTACTGAGCGCGCTTGTCTGCAGCCACCCACTGAGTGCAGGGAACGCTTCGGATCTGGAATAAACTCATGCGAGTGTGAGCTGGAACCCTAGCAGCAAGGCTTTCGGATTACCCTCACATATGAAATATCCACAACAGACAACCACCGAGAGGCAGAAGGTAGCTCAGTGGTTCCCAGAGACCTCGGGGAGGGCCAGTTCTGGCTCCAGCGGCAGAGATTTGTCTGCATGATGAAGTGGTCTGGGCAGTGAGTAGTGGCCATGGCTGTACGGCACTGTGAGTGAGATTAATGCCACTGATTTGTCCACTGCAAATGGTTAAGACGGCTGTGCTGATGTTGTGCGCCTTTTACCACGGTAATACATACATGCATTCAAAACAGTAACAAGAAAACCAGAATAGCCCTCTACTGCTATATCGTGGCATATCCTGAACGGATACAATGAATGCAACTCCGCATCCAAAGCCGACAGAAGAAGACACGTCCCTGCCGACAGAGTGCCAGTTAACGAATGCAAGGCCAGCAGGCTCTCCAGGAAGAAGACTCGCTGGCTACACCACCAGCCTCGTGCGCTTGATGTAGCACATTTGCTGAGTGAGAGAAAGTGCTAGGAGCTGAATGCGGGCTGGTGGGTTTCTTTAACCTCATAACCTGTGAGATTATCAATGTCTCCGTTTCACAGATTAAAAGACAAGCAAACAACAGAGTCACTGGTTCAAAGGCAGCTCGACAGATCAGAACTTCATGTTTAGCTTATTTCCACTGTTTTCCCCTACGGCGCTCCTCAGCGATTTAACCTGAGGTTATCTCTCATTCTAAAATAGGAGCTAACATTTCACAGCCATTCTCGTCCCGTGCTACAAGTGAAAGCCACACTAGAAGAGGAGTCCACAGGCAAACTCCGTCACTTTTTGTTTCTAAACATCTAGAAATGAACACACTTTGTAGATGATAAAATCGACATTTTCTGAAACGCTTGTCAGGTTAGTGTTCAAAGGTGCACGCGCATGAGTATGTGTATCTATGTAAGCACGTAATTCAAACACACACACGGACACTGACTCCATTATCTACGTGACACCACATTATTACTGACCAATTCTCTTGGATATCACCAGACAATGAACACAGTTTAAAAGCACGTCAGCCCAATACTTTCATATCATCTCTGGAGATTAGAATTCTAAAATGATTATACTTCACAACAAATGACTCTTCCACTTTTCAGCTACTCTGATAAGAAGTACCTGGTCTTCAGGGAGTGAGGAGGGAGGGGGAAACGAGCAGCTGATATTAAGGGTTCAAGTGGAAGGCAAATGTTTTGAGAATGATGATGGCAACAAATGTACAAATGCTCTTGGCACAATGGATGGATAGATGGTGATAAGAATTGTACGAGCCCCCAATAAAATGATTTTAAAAAAAAGAAACAATACACACACACACACACACACACACAAATGCCCACACAAAGTTAAGTGAAAAGAATTGCTATAAAATCAGGGAAATCTTTATTCAATAAAAATATCAAAATGCAAAAAAAGAAGTACCTGGTCTTCAGTCAGATTCTCAGCATCCCAGTCGCTGCAACGAAGGCGGAGGGACTTGTCCAGGGGAAAGTTCAAGATGGTCTCGGCGAGCGACTTCAGGCTAAGCCCATTACACAGCAGATTGTTCCTACAAGAAATGAGAAAACTCGGTGTCAAAAATGGATAATGGACACAAGTGGGAAATCAGGAAAAAAGACATAAAAATGGGTAAGAGACATATGAAAAGTGATTCCATCCAATTAGAAATCAAAGAAAATTAAAATGACACAAAAGTTTCATCTATCAGATTGCAAATTTTGTTTAAAATAACCACATCTGGTATTAGTGAGCATGAAGGCTTAAGCATGCTCAACTCAAATACATATACTGTAAATTTTTTATACTCCTCACATAAAATATTTAACAAGAAATGGTCATCAAAATTTGTTATAAATGAAGACCTGCACACCCAGCCAATTGCTGCTCTCAACAACTGTGGACCCAATGCACTGAGGGCATGTCATTTTCTAAGAGAAACAGAGTTTTACCTTAAATATACGGGTCTTAAAATGAAATTTTCAAGATACATCATACAGGACGTAACTAACTCGGGCAGTTTAGAAACTATATAGCTACAGAGATACCCTGTTCATTTTCCATGAAAAGATCAGCTTGGGATAACTTCTCAGGAGCTGAAGCTCTTCCTCTTATTATCAATATGTATCTCAGAAACCTCTAGGCTCCCAAATAACCTCAGATGTTTCAGTAATGATTGCCAGCGATCACCATATCTTTTGACAATGTTTGCCCCTGGCTACAGATGTCCCAGCATGCACACACCATACCTCTGCCTCAGGGCTGGGTACCGGAGGTCCAGGCACCCCTTAACAACAAGGCCGTAATCCTGGAGGAGCTTGCCGGCATCTTCTGAACATCCCACTCCAACTTTTAAAATGGTACCGTCTGCCAAGAGATCCAGTAGTGTTCTCGGCAGTGTTCTTCCGCCACAGACCAGCCTGGGCAAGCGAACCAAGATGCAGAGGCCGCTGGGAGAGGCCATCTGCAGGAGTGACAGAGGCCTGACTCTGCCCTCCACGTTCACCTGCAACAGAGGAAGACGACCTGTTCGCAGCTGGCACAGCACCAAGGGTCTGGGCGGCAGAGCCCTAGCTCCCCAAGGAGAGCACATGCCCAGGCTCGAGGCAAAGACGACCAAATCGGAGCTGCCGGGGGGTTTGAACTGCTGATCTTGCAGCTTAGCAGCCCAACACCTAACTCGTAGCTTCCCCAAGGTAAAAAAACAAAAACTACAAGAAGCCTGACTGCTGGTTCCTGTTGCAGAACAATTCGTTTAGACGTGATCAAATCAGTCTTTTATGAGTGGGTAATTCTCCCTGTAATGCCAGTGACCCTCGGAGAAAGCTACACGTGTCTACCAATACACAGCAGTTTAATCTGACACAAAATCAACAGCAAATTCCTGTGGGTGGATCGGCCTCCGCAGCCTCCGTCTTCAATCAATAACATAGATAAACAGATACATAGCTGAGTTGGCACTTTAGTCATGGGAGTTCTGGATTGTGCGTAAGATCCAGTGTATTATAATCAGTGTGCCCCCCCCCCCCCCGGAATCCAAGTGCTTCAAATTCCAGAAGGTACCCAGTCAATTTCTACGGAGTGCAGACTCAGAGAAGCGATGCTTCTAGCAGAGGCCACAGAGCTCCGAGAAACAAGCATCTCAAGCTTGTGTGGCTCACACTCACCCTTTTTCTTTCTAACCTCTTTTCCCTTGAAGTCACGTACTACTCACGCAGGCTTACCCAGCTGGTCATTACTGGAAACAGAAAACATTTCCATTTCATTAACACTACGCCACCCAGGGGTGTCTCATTTTTGTATTAGTCAATCCATATAAAGATTGTTTGGGATATACATAATAGATATGTATATTTAGTTATAAATTATATATATTAGTACCATACTATTTTATTGTGTAGACTGTCAAATATACACAGAAGTACAAATGGTACGTGAATAATGCCTTTAAAGACGATAGACTAATTGCTCACATTTTTTCCCTGTACTTCAGTGACTCATTTAGAGAGCATTGGTTTTGAGATCCTCCTTGAGGGCCAATACATAAGGCATCTTCATTTAGCGTGAGAAGTGTAATATAGTGTGAGAAGGCATGTGTGGGTCAATGACATCGTCAAAGGACCCTGTGGCGAACGCCGAGAATAAAGAGAGGACAGCACCCACCCTTGTCTGAATCCCTGTGCAGCAGACCTACACAGGGTTTTCGCGGCCGTGACTTTCACAGGAGCAGAGCCCCTCATTCCTTCCACTAGTGGGCTTGAACTGCTTGATTTTAATCTCGAAGGTGGGGAGGACGAGTGATAATACAGGTTTGGGAATTCATATCAAAGTTCTGTTAGGAACACATCAAGTGTGGTAGTGAATGGAGATGTCAAAAAGGCAGGTGCTCTAATTTTGAGAGTTATCTATATCCCAATGATAATATAAAGCCATGAAATTAGATTATAGCACTTAGGAAAGAAAAGTAGATTACAGAACATAAATTAGCATCCTCTGGATCCATTGGCTGGTCCACAGACATGTTTATATTACTATTATTTTTGTCTCCACATATTTAGTAACTTATGCCAGACTTTCAAGTTGGTAGAGTTCACTTAAAAAAATCTATATTCTAAGTCTCTCTAAAGAAATGGACACCAATCTGGTAACACTTGGCTTGACCTGTATGGCAGTGTCTTCATGTATATGTGGCATGAACGCTCCAATTCATCATGTCTTTTCAGTATGAGGCCAACAATCACTTGTCATTATACTGTTTTTAAGATACACTTAAACATTTATTGAGCTCCATATCTTTATCAAAATAGGAAAACAGGAGTTAAAGGCCTTGTGTTTAAAGAATCATGGAAAGGAATATATTTTTCAGTGAAATTTAAGAATATTCCTACGTACTCAAAAATACAAATAAGGAGGCTACATCATCTGCCTAGGCCTTGAAGATATCTAAGTTTACTCCCTGGGGTGGGTACAGAGGTGATTACGTCTGAGAGACACTTCAATATTTAGGTATCAAGTAGACGAAGATTCAAAAAGGGAGAAAGAGAAAGCGCACGAAGACTTTAAAGCCAAGATATGACTATTTTGAGTAAGAAGCGTGTAGATGCTTTCGATGCCAAAATAATATAAGCCCAAATAAGTATCTACTGGACTCAGAACCAAGAAAGCTATGCCCTGGATTTGGTTCTGGAGTGTCATGCAGAGCCAACGTGTTGCTGGTGTTGGCGCCATGGTGCTGGTTCTGGCTCACAGCGACTGTGTGTACAACAAAGGGATACACTGCCTGGCGCCTCCCTAGCCTCACAACTATGTCTGAGCTCCTAACAAATGAAACCACGTACCAATCCATCTCATGGAGGGCTTTTCTCTTTTGGGCTGACCCTGTACTTCACCAAGAAGGAGATCCTTTTAGAGGGACTGGTTTCCTCTCACAACATGGTCCAAGTGCAGGAGATGAAGTCTCTCATCCTGCTTCCAAGGAACCTTCCAGCTGTACTTGTCCCGAGAGAGGTGTAATTGTTCCTCCGACCGTTCCTAGTACTTGCACCATTCTTTGCTAACCTAACTGTACGTCAACGCTGGGCTGAAGGTGGCTCAACAGTTGGCTGGATGCATCTTTACAAGTGCCCCTGAGGACAGGGACCGCTAGCACCCTATTACAGATAAACTGGGGCAACATAAACTAAGGGATGGAAGTGGAACTCACCCAGGTCTGCCTGACTCCAGAATCCAGGATCTTAAGCATTCCACTATCCTCAGGGCGGCAGCAACTTCCTTCCCTAAAATTGACTTGTAAGCAAGTCAAGAATAAGCTAATTTTATTTTCATCTTATTCTCTGCTTGACCATCCAAGGCCCCTCATTGAAAAAGCAAAAATGTGTATTTGTGCTTTTTGACTTACCCACTCACAGTCGATTCCAAGCACTGGAAAGTCTTCTAACTCCCTCCTAAGCCGGGGCTCAATCTGATCCCACTCGGCCTCCTGAGACACAGTCACTACTTTTGCGTGGAGGATCCTGTCCTCCCAGGAGTCTCGGGGGGCACCAGAGTACAGCCGCGTCTCTTCTGGAGGGGGCAGCTCTCCAGTGCCTGCTCCCTGCTGCTGGGTCACAGGGCGCCTTTTACTCCGCCGTCGTTGAATACCGCTCCACAAGACAAGCCCTCCCACAGCCACGCCCAGGAGAGCCGTCACCGTCCAGGCCACCGAGTGCTGGCGAAGCATCTTTGACTTTCGGCTGCTCAGGAAAGCACATCACCAGCCCCGCGCTCTGCAACACAAATGGCGGAAATATATTCATGTATTTGTGTCACATAACCTACAGGTGAACAAGCTGTCCTCTCCGCTTACCATCCACGCACCCAGGGACTTTTGAGAAAGCAAAAAGGTTCTATTTGAATGTTCTCGCTTTTACACGCTCGGCACTCCATCTCTCGCTCCACCCTCACCCGGGCAAACGCTTTCATCTCCCGCCAGTCTCCGCAAACACGTAGTCGCTTAAACACCAAGCTCACTGTCGCGGAGGGCAGGGCAGAACTGCCCCGAGGGCTTCCAAGGCGGCCAATCTTTTTTTTTTTTTTTTTACTGTAAATCTTTACGGAAGTAGAAAGCCTCATCTTTCTCTTGTGGAGCAGCTGGTGGTTTGAACCACTGACCTTCTGGTTACCAGCCCAGTGTGTAACCCACCAGGGCTGCATCTTGGTCATCTAAAAGCAGGTTAACTGAAACAGAACGAGCTAGAAGGCCACGCCCGTTTGCTGGTTTACTCGGCAGTGAACTTGGTTAATCCCTCACCTTCAAAGTGTTCGCACTGTAACCCTTCAAGCCCTCACTGCTGAATGGCGGTTTTTGTTTCCCAATAACAAATAAAAACACTGACTCGTCACGTCAGCAAGCTGGGTGGGAGGTTTTTCTACTTTCTGGCGGTGTGGGCAGTAGAGGTTGGGGAAGGAAATAGGTTTTCCTGCCTCTCCAAACATCTTCAGAGTTCTCCCCAGAAACCGACAGATATTTGGAGGTGGCAGGGAAAAAACCCCAACGCAGCCCCGGCCATCAAGCCAATGCCCAGTCATGGCAACCCTGCCCGACAGGGTGGCACTGCCCCAGTGGGTTACCGGAGCAGAGAGCCCATCTTCCTCCCCACCCGCCAGTGGATTCAAACTGCTGGCCCGTGGCTGGCAGCCCGCAGTGAGGAGGCCACGCTGCGGCTGGGGCTCTTGTGGGGAAGCAGGGATCACAGAAGGAAGAGAGGGAGATCCTAGCGAGATACCTAGAAAATGGTAGCAAACGGAAGTGTCCCGAGGGCCATGCGGGTTCAGGAAGCAAGGGCGCCAGCCAGCTGTAAGAAAGCAGACAGACAGCCCCTGTTACATATGGAAGTAGCCTCGTTTCTCCACAAAACAGAACTCTATCCTGCTCTGACTCCATGTGGCGGTCGCTAGCTGTGTCTTCCTCCCCTGATGACAGAGCAGCGGGTAGCCGGGCTATTCTGATACTAGGAGGAAACTCTGATGGCAGTAGCGGCAGTGGGACAATGAAAGCAACGTGGGCTGGGCCTCGGTGACAGGGAGGAACTGGCACGGCAGCCACTGCAGCGCCAGCTGGTGGACCCCAGGGTGGGAGGAAGGCCCCATGGAGTCAGAGAGTGTCATCAGTCTGAGAAGTTCAATTAAATATTTGAATTTTAGAGGAAATATCACTTTGAAAATAGCACCAGATTGACAGGTGTTTTCTTTTAAACTTGGGCCAGTCACACAAAACGATTCTTGTCCTCTAGCCTACAATCTACACTGTCCTCAGACTGAGGTGACGTCACCTGCCAGGCCGACAGCTACCATGTCCCACGAATGTGTCGTACTATTTCTTGTCGGTAAAATTGTGCAAATTCGAAAAATAATTTCATATTGACAACAACCCAGGTTATAATCGTGCCTGTAGAGATATTCAGCCCATTTTTGGGGGGGGGGGGTTTTGGGGGGGAGGTGGTATCACGACAATGATTATTGAGTAAAACATAAGCAACACCCAAATCAAGCGAGTTGCCACTGAGTTGATGCGCCGTACGGCAGCCCTGTCTGTGTGCGGAGGACGAGCTCTGGGCAGTGGACTGCCTGGCCTTCTTCTAGGGGCTTCTCGGCGGGTTTGAGTGGCTGGCCTTTTAGTTAGTAGTCAGCTGTTTGTACCACCGAGCTACTCCAGGGGTAATGTAAATGATAACATGCCATCCGCGATGCACTTTTTAAACTATTCATTCACTCCAGAAAATCTGCTAGGCACTTCACATGTACTTTCTCTAGGATTTGTATCAAAGCAGCAGCCACGGCCTAAGGAGACAACATTTCTCTTGCCTAGAGAACTTCCTGGTTCAAATCCTCTGAAAAAAATTAGGACCTTTTCCCTACCCTAAACAATGCAAAGGCTGGGGAAAATATTGAAAAGATAAAATTTGATACACCGTTAAGCTTAAAGAGAAAGTATCAGGTGACAGGAATGGAGGCCAGCACTCACAGTGGGTGGGATATGAAGCTGCACAGAGACCAGGACTTGTGTGGGCCCTCCCACCCAGGGCCACAGGTCTAGGATACAACTAGGACCCATGAAGGTGCTGCTCTGTCCACAAAGGGTCCCCCACTGTGGCCCAGGCTCATGCAATAAGCAAGCCACCTGTCACCCGAGAGGGCAGATCACAAGACTGAACTCCAGGCAGGTAAGCCAATATCCTTTGCCAACTCGTCCACGGTAGTCTGACGCCCAGCAGTCTTTCAGTTAACAGTCCAATGCTTAACCCATTGTAACACCAGGACTCCTTTTTGGGCAGGTAAAGGGTCCAAATTCACCTTATTCTTATGAGAAGAATCGGTGAGCCAAGCAATTAACATGACTGCATATGTGAATGCGAACTGTTGCTCTTTCAGTTAACCCATTGTATCACCAGGACTCCTTTTGGGGCAGGTAAAGGGTCCAAATTCACCTTATTCTTAAGAGAAGAATCTGTGAGCCAAACAATTAACATGACTGTCTATCACACACAAGAGTTCTGTCAAGATGCTCCTAAAAGAGGCCTCACAAACACACTAAAACCAACCGGACACAACCTAACATCATCCAATATCGTTCACAGAGCCGTCAAGCAGAAATACCCAGACCTGAGTAGCCCAAGCACACAGGAACCGAGAGCGATTGTAGAGGAAGACTGTTCAGAGAGGAAGGAAAATAAGACGAGAAGAAGGAGTAGGAATAACAAACCAAAAACTAGACATTCTAGATTAAAATTTTTTTTTTATTTTTAAAAAAGCTTTAAACGCAATCCTCGATAGGTTAAACAGTAGACTGGGCATACCGAGAGTGACTATATTGAAGCTAAATCTGAGGCAGTCACCAGAATGCAGTGCAAACACGGAGGTGAACTACAATAGAAGAGAGACCTGGACAATGGATGAGAAAACTCCAAAAGATGCATAATGAAGATGAGGACTGATTTGGTATAACTCAGTGAACCTCCAGCTGGATAAATTAAAAATAAATATAGCTACAAAAAGACCTTTCCAAGAAGATTCATAGCAACTTTATTTATAAAAGCCAAAAATCACCCAAGCGGTACACCCAAACGATATTAAAGTCCTCAGCAACAGAAATCAATAGCTTTCTAAAAAGCACAAATAAAAAAAGGAGAGCTGACACCAAGGGCTCAAGTAGAAAATGTTTCGGAAATGATGATGGCAGCATATGTACAAATGTGCTTGATACAACTATGTATGGAATGTTGTAAGAGCCCCAAATTAAGTAATTTTTTTTTAGGTACAAATAAAACCAAACCAGTTACTATGGAGCTGCTTCTGACTCATGGCCACCACACGCTTCAGAGCCGACCTGCACTGCGCAGCATTTTCACGGCTGTGCTCCGTCGGAAGTAGATCACCAGGCCTTTCCACAGGCACCGCTGAGTGTATGTAAACCACCTGGTTTTCAGTGAGTAGCTGAGCACTTGGACATCTGTCACCCAGAAATGGCATACAATGGAATACTACTTGGCAAAAGAAATTAATGACTTTCTATTAAGCCATTATTTAAAAACAAATCCCCATTTTCCATCGCACCATCTGACACGTAGGTAACCATTAATTTTCTTTCTGTCTCTGTATCTGTTCTAGTTATTTTATAGAAGCAGAATAACGCATTACATGATCTTCTGTGAGTGGCTTCTTTCACTGAGAGAATGCTTTCAAGGCGCCTCCATGTTACAGTATCAGTACTTCATTCTTATTCATGGGAAAATGTGTACATTACGTTTGCACATCCATTCATTGGGTGGTGTACATTTGGGCCCTTTTCTCTATTATAAAACCATGTCGCTAGGAACGTTTGTGTAGACACACCCTTTTCTTTCTCGTTATATACCTAGGAGTGGACTTGCTCGGTTACAGCTGCGTGGATCCTAACAGACAGGTTGATAGGCTGAATCCACTCAGAGACACCACTTCATAAAGGGTAAGCCCTACGGAGTGTAGCTCTACTCTGAAACAACCACCTGGGCCGCCGTGAGTGACATGCCCTCAGTGACAGCCACAAAACTCTGATGGACTTAAACAGAAAATTCTGGTTCAATAAAGATGCCATAGGTTAAAAGGCAAGCCAAATTGAAGATGAAAAAGCAATACATTGGGATACTTAACGTCAATGGAAATGGTAGAAGACTAAGAACCAGAAAATATATAAAAGACCGTCGTGGATGGTGTAAGCGGTTTGCATTCTACTTCTAAAGGTTGGCAGTTCAAATCCACCCAGTAACACCACACAGGACAAGGCCGGGCAGTGTTGCTTCCGTCAAGGTTTGAGCCAAAAAAGCCGTGAAACCGTCTCAGGAGCAACAGGCTTGGCGTTGTTGGTTTCCACACATCAATTAAAAAAAGACAACCCAATATAAGCGGCAATCCTAAGGAACACAGAAGGGAAACCATCATGAGAAGTTGTTCGATCTCGGCTGTGGTCAGGGATGTTCAGTCTAAAATAGCAATGCGAACATCCTTTTCCATTGATCAGCTTGGCAAAAAAATCAGATGTTTCAAAGAGTAGGTTAATGGACATGACTGCACATTGTTAGCAGGTCACCTGACAGGCACTCACTGTCACAATCTGCCCCCAGTGAGAGCTCCTGAAGAAATGCTGACATTCACCTGCTCTGTGCTAACACAGAAAGTTTCAAGATCCAGTTTTAAGTATATAATGACAAATCCCTGAACAAATAAAATCTAATATATTTGCAGGTCTGTCTAAATAAGATAGGTCGGATGAACAATATGGAGGAGAAAACAATAGGACCGACAGTTCTGGGGGGACATGGGAGGAGAGGTGGGGGGAAAGGAAGTGGTGTTAACAAACCCAGGGACAAGGGAACAACAAGTGATCCAAAATTGGTGGTGAGGAGGGTGTAGGAGTCCTGGTAGGATTTGCTCAAGGGTAATGTAACCGAGAAGAATTATTGAAACCCAAATGAAGGCTGAGCATGATAGTGGGACAAGAGGAAAGTAAACGGAAATAGAGGAAAGAACTAGGAGTCAAAGGGCATTTATAGGGGTCTAAATAAAGACATGTACATATGTAGATATATTTATATATGAGGATGGAGAAAAAGATCTATCTGCATATATTTGTAGGTTAAGTATTAAGGTAGCAGATATGGACATTGGGACTCCATTCAAGTACTCCCTCAATGCAAGAACACTTTGTTCTTTTAAACTGGCATTCCATGATGCTCACCTTCCCGACACTGAAGATAAAGTGGGTATATAAGCAAGTGTGGTGAAGAAAGCTGATGGTGCCTAGCAATCTAAAGATATAATGTCTAGGGTCTTAAAGACCTGAAGATAAACAAGTGGCCATCTAGCTCAGAAGCAACAAAGTCCACATGGAAAAAGCACACCAGCCTATGTGATCACCAGGTGTTGAAGGGATCAGGTATCAAAGAACAAAAAATCAAATCATTGTGAATGAGAGGAGAGTACAGATTGGGGACCCCAGACCCATCTATAGGCAACTGGACATCCCCTTACAGAAGGATGATGGGGTCAGCGTGCAGTGTAGCAACAACAGAACATACAACTTTCCTCTCTAATTCTTAAATGCTCTCCCCACCCCCCCAACCCCCCAGCGGCTGCCTACCCAGAGTATCATGATCCCAATTCTACCTTACAAATCTGGTTAGACCAGAGGATGTACACTGGTACAGATAGGAACTGGAAGCACAGGGCAGATGATCCCTTCAGGGCCAGTGGTGTGAGTGGTGATACTGGGAGGGTGGAGGGAAGGTGGGATATAAAGAGAGAACCAATTATAAGGATCTACATATAACCTCCTCTCTGGGGGACTGACGACAGAAAAGTGGGTGAAGGGAGACATCGGACAGTGTAAGATATAAAATAACAATTTATATATTATCAAGGGTTCACGAGGGAGTGAGGAAAATGAGGAGCTGATACAAAGGACTTAAGTGGAGAGCAAATATTTTGAGAATGATGAGGGCAACTAATGTAAAAATGTACTTGACACAATTGATATATGTATGGATTGTGATGAGTTGTATGAGTCCCCAATAAAATGATTTTTAAAAATAAAGAGGAAAAGTTGGGAGATAGAAAAAGTAAAATATCTGTCTTGCTTCAAGTTGTACATGATTTTTTTCCCAACAAGATGATATGCCTCCCACCAGGCCGTGAGGATGATGTTCCTGATTAGAGCAGCCAGTCCACAGAGAGAACAACATGGCTGGCCCCACTATGAGACATGATGCCCCTCAGTGACTAAGGGCGATACAGGGGACATCACCGGAGACACAGTGTGGGAATTGCACCTGACCTGATCCCACCACACCGAGGCAAAGCACTGGGGGAGTGCAGCGGAACAGCAAGGGAATGGAGTGGCAAGGTCCCCAGGGAATGCTGAAAGTGGACTTTGAGGCCAGGGCGTGGTACCCCAACAGACTGAATTGGAAAACAATCCTAAGGGCCAACAAATGATCCTTCAACTAACTACAAACTTTTCTTTCCTGATGTGTTTTGTTTTGTTCTTTGTCAGTAGTTTGTTGTTGTTTTGTTGTCTGGTTGTATACTGTTGCTTTGTTTTCCTCTGTCTTGTTTTCGTGCATGTTATTGTCTCCACAGGTCTGTCTAAATAAGACAGGCTGGATGAACTATCTGGAGGAAAAACAACCGGACCCACAGTTCCGGGGGCACTTGAGATAGGGGAAATGGGGGGGGTGGTAAGGAAGTGGTGTTAACAAACACAGGGACAAGGGAACAACATGGGACCCAAATTGGTGGTGAGGGGGCAGTGGCAGGCCTGGTAGAGAATGATCAAGGGTAAGGTTATGTAAAGAAGAGGTATAGCTGTAACCCAGTTGGGGACGGAGCATGGTAGTAGGGCAGGAGGAAAGTCAAGGGAGATGGAGGAAAGAGCTAGGAATCAAAGGGCACTTATAGAGGTCTAGACAAAGACATGTACATGCAAATATATATGTGAGGATGGGGAAATAGATCTCTGTGTCTATATTTATACGTTTAGTATTAAGGTCGCAGAAGGACCTTGGGACTCTACTCAAGCACTCCCTCAATGCATGAATACTTTCTTTTATTAAATTGGCACTCTACGATGCTCACCCTCCCAACTGCTGAAGCCAAAGCGGGTGAACAAGTAAATGTGGTGAAGAAAGCTGATGGTGCCCGGCTATCAAAAGAGATAGTGACTGGGGTCTTAAAGGCTTGAAGATAACCAAGTGGCCATCTAGCTCAGAAGCAACAAAGCCCACATGGAAGAACACACCAACCTGTGTGATCACGTGGTCCCAAAGGGATCAGTTATCAGGCATCAAAGAACAAAAAAATCTTATCATTGGCTGCACACCTCCATGACACGATCGCCGAAGACAAACGGGTGCATAAACAAATGTGGCGAAGAAAGTTGATGGTGCCCGGCTATCAAAAGAGATAGTGTCTGGGGTCTTAAAGGCTTGAAGGTGAACAAGCGGCCATCTGGCTCAGAAGCAATAAAGCCCACATGGAAGAAGCACACCAGCCTGTGTGATCACGAGGTGTCAAAGGAATCAGGTATAAGGCATCATAAAAAAAAAAATCTTACCATAGTGAATGAAGGGGAAGTAAGGAGTGGAGACCCAAAGCCCATTCATCGGCCACTGGAGATCCCCTTGCAGAGTGGTTTATGGGGAGAAGATGAGTCAGTCAGGGTGCGATGTAGCACTGATGAAGAACACAGCTTCCCCCCAGATCCAGGATGCTTTCTCCCCCTCAACTACCATGATCCGAATTCTACCTTGCAAGTCTGGATAGAGCAGAGGTTGTACAGTGGTGCATAGGGGAGCTGGAGGCACCGGAAATCCAGGGTGGATGACACCTTCAAAACCAGGGGGTGAGGGCGATACTGGGAGAGTACAGGGTGAGTGGTTTGGAAAGGGGAAACTGATTACAAGGATCTACATGTGACCTCCTCCCTGGGGGACGGACAACAGAAAAGGGGGTGAAGCGAGATGCCGGACAGGACAAGATATGACAAAATAATAATTTATAAATTATCAAGGGCTCATGAGGGAGGGGGGAACGGGAGGGAGGGGAAAAAAGAGGACTTGATGCAAAGGGCTTAAGTGGAGAGCAAATGCTTTGAAAATGATTAGGGCAAAGAATGTACGAATGTCCTTTATACAATTAATGTATGAATATGTATTGATTGTGAAAAGCGTTGTATGAGCCCCTAATAAAATGTAAAAAAAGATGATATGCCTGGGCTGTAACAACATCATTATATATTTTTAAGCAAGTTCACCTTGGCCAGAACGAATCCTTCCTCCCCCATACTCGACTCCTTTCTCCAACGCTTTCAGCTTGGATTGAGTAACAAACTTTTAGCACAATTCCTTCTGGCTTTATATTGTGACGACTGAAGAAAAAATCAGCCCGGTACAGCTTTGGGTTTCCAAGCACTGGGAAAAGCAGGAGCTAGTTTGGGTTCGGAGGTGGAAGGAAAGCTTATAAGGACGTGAGTTTGTTTGCCTTTGAAAAGAGCAGGAGTGCCTTTTGCAGTCACGATCAGGGTCTCGTTTTGCGTCTGTCCCGCGGCTCCTTCGAGCAAGGCCGGGGGCGGGGGCGGGCGCGGTCTGGGCGAGTGAGGGGCGGTCGTCAAAGGTGCGGGGGGCTGTCCTCAGGACGCCTCGGGAGCGGACTCGAGAGAGGACTCGTCCCCCAGCACTCTCGGAGCACCCGGGCGCTCTCACAGGGTTCTCGGCGGTACCTCCTTTCAGCAGATTGGGTCACCATGCCGGGGTGGGTGGCTGTTAGGCTGGTGGGTGTCCAAATCGGCAAACGGCCGAGCGCAGAGGTGGCCTGGGACGGCGTTCGGAGCCGCGACGGGGGAGTCCTCGTGACGCACCCAGACGCTGGGCGCCCACCCACGGGTGCGGGAGGCACGGACCACGCGCCCAGTCCCGAGAAGGCAGGGTCGACGCAGTCGGGGCGTCGGGGTCCCGGCCACCAGCGCCCCGCGTGCGATGAGACCCTGGTCTCCCCGTCCCCGTCGATCCGCTCTGGAACTATCACTCGGGCCCCCCGCCCCTCCCCGCGCGATCGCGCAGAAACCCCCTCGGACCCCAGGGCCTCACTTACCTGCGACCCCTCACCCGGCACAAACACCTGCGACACCTCACACCGTAGAGATGGAACCCCCGCGGCCGCCGGCTCGCGCCCACCCGGATCCACTAGAACGGTAACCACTTCCGGTCCCGTGACGGTCCCAGGGAACGTAATCCCAGACGAGCGTGCTCCTGGGCGACGCCATGTTGTACGGAAACTGCAGGCGCAGCGTTGCCCCTCCAGTTCTTCTCCATTGAACAAAGGATCCGTTGAAGCTGCAAAGACTTCAGGTCTCGTCGACAACGTGGTTTTGTGTTTGCCGCTGGGGCAGCATATTTGTTTAAACTTATGGAACCCCCACGAGTGCAATGTGGAACGTCGGATTTGGATTGTGAATTCGTCCTGGGGTAGTGTTTCTCTACCGCATTTGTTTTCTTAAATGTTCTTGATGAAGGTAAATAAAAAGAGAAACACCGTGGTTAAATCAAGCCTTTTCCATAGCAGTTATATTATCCTAGAGCTTTCCAAATAATTGGCCAGCTTTATATAACAATAACCACACTGATGTCCATTTGTATGGGAAATCATTCAAGCAGTCTTTTTGTGTGTGTGCGTGCTGTGGAAGCTAATGTGTGTGCCTTTCTGTTGCTTTGTCAGGGAACTGTGGAACCCACAGGGGAAAGAGAGGAGCCTAAGTAGACGATGTGGACCACAATAATAGCTGTCATTTGTTGACTGGCTGCTTCAGTGTCTTTGTTATTCTGCAAAACATTTTACTTGTTTCTCTTATGTAATCTTCAAAACAGCCCTATTACTCTTGCCATTTTACAAGAAATAGAGAAAAGGTAAATACATTTTCCAAGATAATTCAACAAGTCAGTGTTTGAGCTGGGAATCAAGCGTCAGGATGTCTGATTGAAATGGCAACAGCACTCATTCTCTAACTTAAAGTCCCTCCAATAGAGGAAGAGGGTTCTAAGTTACATTAGGCAATTCCAGTTGTATTAGTGCTTACATTCTGAACATAAGGTTTGCAAAAGCCTGTGAATAACAAGAGGAGCCCTGTGGCATAGTGTTTATGTATTGGGCTGCTAACTGCCAGGTCAGCAGTTCAAAGTCATCAGGAAAACAGATGGGCCCTCTGCCTTAAATGAGTTAAGGTTGAGGAAGCCCATGGGGGGGTGGGGGTGGGAAAGTTTTATAGGGTTTTTATGACTCAATTGATCTGTCCAAATTGATTGGATGGCAGTTAATTTGAAGTTTTGATGGGTAGCAATAAAAGCCCGAAATCCAATATCCACGGATTAAGTCTCCATTGAATTCCTTCTGACCATTAACCAGGGATGTGAACAGTTTTGCCTTCAGGCAGAGCCCATTGGAAAGTAGATTACTTCTACCAACCTAACCAGCCCAGGGAAGAGCCATCTGCCTAAGGACTTGTCTGGTTGTGTCCCCGATGGAGCCTGCTGAACTGGGGTCACAGTCATTAGTCATGCCCTGACTGCCTTGGAGGGACCTGGATCAATTTTTTAAAATCATTTTTATTGGGGGGCTCTTATAACATTCTATACATCAATTGTATCAAGCATATGTATACATATATTACCATCATCATTTCCAAAACATTTTCTACTTGAGCCCTTGGTATAGCTCCTCTATTTCCCCCCCTCCGCCCTTGTGAATCCTTGATCAATGATATATTGTTATTATTTCATATCTTACACTGTTCGTTGTTTCCCTTCACCCATATTTCTGTTATTCATCCCCTTGTGGGGGGCTATATATCCAACCTTGTGATGAGTTCCCCCTTTCGCTTCCTTCGCCATCCCCTTCCCCTCACGATATCGCAAATCCCACTATTGTGCCTAAGGGAATCTATCTGTCCTGAATTCCATGTGTCGAGAGCTCTTATCTGTACCCACGTGTGTTCTCCAGTGTAGCCAGATTTGTAAGGCAGAAATGGGTCATAGCAGAGGGGAAAACCTGGACCACGCTGGAAGCTCTTCTGCATAACATAATGTACATGTCCCAATCATATTCCCATTCTCACTTGAGTGGTCCCACCTATGGCAGTGATGGATTGATCTGCCCCATTCATAATTTTGTGTTAGTTTCCTTTGCCCTCCAGTATCCTTTTTAAGTCCCTGAATCTCTGCAAACCCTTGGACACCATCATGACCTTGGTCTAATGGTCTGCCTAATCCCACAAGTCCAACATTAACCCACATGTCCAACACCAATGCACAAAGCCCTCCTCCATCTCACAAAACACACACTGTGACACCAACTGCCGGAGGAAAGCCGAATCCGTGAGTATGTAAGCATCTCAGCGCTGGCAGGGCTCTCCACACGGCTGCTCCAGCACTCAGGGCTGGATCAGGGTAGGTCCATGCGGCTTCTCCTTGGGGATGTCTTCCAATAAGTGAGCCTTGCCAGTTGAAGCAGGGAACTGGCTAAGGCAGCAGCACCCTGGTCTGACCATCACAAAGCAAGAGACCCGAGAACTAGAAAGGCGAGGCTCACAGCCATTTATCCCTCTGCCCTTCAATTAACCCCACCTGTGTTTATCGGCCAGGTTGGCACCATAAACTACTACCTCAATGGGTTTTCATGAACACAAGGAAGTGTTCTGCAATTCCCATTCTTCTCAAGCCTATCCATACTTTGTTATGGTCCATAGAGTCAAAATGCCTTTGCCTAGTCAATAAAACACAAGTAAACATCTTTCTGGTGTTCTCTGCTTTGAGCCAAGAACTATCTGACATCAGCAATGATATCCCTCGCTCCTTTTCCTCTTCTGAATCAGGCCTGAACCTCTGGAAGCTCCCTGTCAATGTCCTGTTGCAACCATTGTTGCAGGATCGTCAGCAGAATTTTAATTTGCATGTGATATCAACGATATTGTTCTATAAGGTGACATTCTAAAAGGTAACTTTTGATTCGCCTGTTTTTGGAGTGGGTACAAATATGGATCTCTTCAAGTCAGTTGGCCAAGTAGTTCTCTTCCAAATTACTTGGCATAGATGAATGGGTGCTTCCGGTGCCTCCTCAGCTTGTTAAAACATTTATATTGGTATTCCATCAATTCCTGGAGCCTTGTTTTTGGCTAATGTTTACAGCACAGCTTGGACGTCTTCAGTTCTTGATCAGATGCTACCTCTAGAAACAGTTGAACGTCAACTCTTTGTGGTACAGTGACTGTGTATTCTTTCCTTCTACTTTCAATGCTTCCTGCATGCTTCAATATTTTACCCGTAGATCCTTTCAGTATTGCAACTTGAGGCTTGAAGTTTTTCTTCAGTTCTTTCTACTCTAGGTCTTGCACATTTCTTTATAGTGTTTTACATTGTCTTCTTGAGCTGTGTTTTTAAATGTTCTGTTCAGTTCTTTGTATTCATCGTTCCTTCCATTTGATGCAGCCACTGTGCTGAAGAGTACGTCGAAGTCTCTTCTGGCCTGACCTTGGAGCTTTTCTGTCTTTCCTGTCTTTTCAGTGACCTTTTGCTGTCTTCATGCAGATGTTGTTGATGTCAACCCATGTGGGAAACAAAGATTTCTCCCAAGTTGTCTCCCACAAATATATGTCAAATGTAGCTGCTTGCGAATGATTATACACTCGGAGGTCATCAGAAGTAGATCAGGGGTTATTCTCCCTAAGGGTTGTCAGCCATCCAGAGCAAGCAGACACCACTGTTTATCCCACAACCAAGTAGGGCCCACTCCCTTCTGATAAGGATAGTAGTTGTCTGTTTCCTTGTAGGAGACCCCAGAGAGGTCAAGCCCACCCAAAGGTGGCCAAGGTTAGGGCTCCATCATGAATCTAGGTTCCGCCCATCTTGTCACATGTATTCCTCTAGTCCCTCCCATTCCTATGTGCACACCCCTAGGTCACCCCCTTCCTGTCACGCTTATGCCTATCATACATCCCCTTCCTATGATGTGTATGCCTATTGTACTGTCCCTTCCTGTGACGTGTGCTTTCCTGTAATCACGCCCCCCCCCAAAGCAGACATAACCCTTGGTTAGCAATAAATGGGGTTCTCCAGCCTCCTAGCGGGTCCCCGCCCCACCATGCCTCGACCCATACTGTGCATGGACCTGGCCGGTAAGATCATGGCCATCCAAGAGGTGAGCATGCTACCATGAAATGTGTCTGACTCTATTATTTTAATCTCTCTTCTATCTTTCATGCTCTCTATGACTATATTATAATATGTATGTATCTCAACTGTACAATTGCACCTCTGAAACCCATGATTAGTGGTGGGGGGCTGGCATTTCCCACCACAAACCCACAGCTCATTGTGTCAGTAGTATTCAATGCATTCAATCTGATCTTGAGCTGACCTGGGATAACTGCACTGAGAACTTCCTAGATTCAGAAGACCGAAAGTAACACTAGAGAAGACAAGAGAGTGAGAAGCAGCCAAAAACACAGCCAGAAAAAAGCCACAGGAGACCAGTGGGCTTCCTGACCTGCACCAGGAGGGGGCGACAGTGACCCTGCCAACCCCCTTTGGACAGGAAGCACTTGGTAGAACTAAATATTTTGTCACACTTGCTAAGCTGTGGGCAGAGAGAAGGCCAGTCCTGAGGGGCTGAGAGGCGTTGATAAGAACTGTGTAGCAGTGGCGAAGGGAGACTGCCTACGTGCTTCCTGATCGTGATCCTGAGCTGTAACTCATTGCTTCCCTCATAAACCCCATCACTGTGAGTATGGTCTATACAGCCAATACCATCATGCTATTTTTACATTTCCCCCACCTAAAATTGTACCACGGATTCAATATCATCCCCATGAACAATCTCAGCAAATGAGTTGGTAAATATTGACCAACTGATTTTGAAATTTAGGTGACGAGACGAAGCACTGAGAGAACCAACATCCTGTGTGCCATGGGGCTGGGTTGGGCTCAGAGCAAGCCTGGGGGACCGAGCAGAACTGCCCTCTGCGGTTTCTGAGGCTGTAACCTTCAGGAGAGGGGCCCTGGTGATGGAGTGATACTATCCACAAGGTGTGAAGCACCAGCCACTCCTACAGAGAAAGATGGGGCTTTCTACTCCTAGAAACAGTTAGAACCTCCAAAACTGACAGCGCAGCTCTACCCTGGATTGCACTGAGTGAGGTGTGAGTGACGAGAAACCGGTTACCACCCAGAGGAGGGGAAGTGGGCTCTGCAGGATTTTCAATGGTTGATGGGTTTTTTCGTTTTTGTTTTTTTGAAAATGTTTGATTCAGGGAATGAAGGTGAGCTCACCTTGGGGGCACGGAATAATCATGACCAATTGAGATGCAAAAGCGGCAAAAGGAGTTTATTTGCTAGCTCGAGCTAGGGCTTTCTCCCTCTGCTGCCCGGGGCAGCGGGGACTCAGTGTTCAAAGGGAATCAGGCCCAAGTTCTTTGTTCTTCGGGATTTTATAGGGCCAGGGACAAGGGGGCAGTCCAGGGTTGCTGATCTTTAAACTTATTGGAGAAAACTTCTGGCACCAGCATTGTCCAGCGGTGATTGGTGAGTAGGTTCGCGCTTGCTTTTCTGATTGGTCAGTTACTGGTGGGCTGTCACTTGAACTCTATTGGCTATGGTGTCATCAGGTGATGTGTCCCATTGGTTAGGTTGGATCAGGCGATGTCAGGCGATGTGTCCCATTGGTTAGGTCAGATCAGGTGATATCAGGTGATGTCCCATTGGTTAGGTCAGATCAGGCGATGTGTCCCATTGGTTAGGTCGGATCAGGTGATGTCAGGCGATGTATCCCATTGGTTAGGTTGGATCAGGTGATGTGTTTGCATCAGTGACCAGGAACCTGAAACCGAAACCTAGGCCTACCTCAAACCCTGGCTTTCCTACAGCCTGTTTTAACTTTTACTCTGCTGATTCTAGCAGTTGCACACCCGTGCCCCACAAAAAGAGAATGCTAGGACTTCTTTCCAAGGCACCTACCTCTGAGTAGACTTGAACCCCTGATATTTTGGTTGGCAGCTGAGTGCATTGACTCTTTGCCCAGCTGAGGAGGGACTCCAAAATGTGGACTCAGTTTAGATTAGTTTCAAGGCAAAATTTGCCCTTGCTATAACATAATTGTGGGGGTTTTGTTTTTTTATTTTGTTTTTTATAATTTCTCCCAGGTATTAGAAAATAGGAACACGATGTAACCAATTTTATGAGGACAGTCTGATTTTAGTAGCAAAACCAGCTTAGGGAAACATGAGAAAAGAACATCACTCAGAAATGTACACACAGAGCCTCCCCCCCAAAATCCAGAGAACAGACGAACAAATCCGGAAAAGGAATTCCCGCGGGAGGAAAGATCAATTGAGAGGTAATCTGATCTTGGATCATTTAGAAAAGCACATTTGGTGAAATGAAGGAAGGAAGGAAGGAAGGAAGGAAGGAAGGAAGGAAGGAAGGAAGGAAGGCAGGAAAGGCATTCAGAGGAGCTGTGCTGTTTTTGGACAGTTTGGGAAGAATTACTAATACATAGAAAACTCCTGAAAAGCTTACCATCTCTGCAACTTGTAGCTTCGCTATGAGTCAGCATTGACTCCATGGCGGATACTTCCTCCCAACATTTGCACGTGTGCAATTCAGCGATACTGACGACCTTCAAGTTTTGCAACCAGAAATTCTGGCCCTCGTTTCAGAGCTGTTCCTCCTCCATTAACGTGCACTCTCCCTCCCCCCAACACTTGTACAATGTGATCCCGGGAATCTAGATACATTTTTAGAGAGCTCAGCGGTCAAGGCAGACATTGTTTACTAGTTAAGCTAGACGATTGTTTTGTTGTAAGAAGACTTCAGGAGATGTTTATGGTACAAGGTTTAGCGATTATCTCAGGGAGACATTTCCGGAGGTTCTCCTAACCTCCATGGCCATAAGAATTTGAAATTCTATTCTACATTTTACCACTTTTGATCAAAATGTTTAGTAATGGTAGCTGGACACCAGCAACCCTGCTTGTCTCCTGGCAAAGGAGACACAGGGAGGAACTAGTTACACACAACTATTTTCGCCTTCGACTGGTTCTTCTGCCACTTGCCATACGCTACTAAAGACCAGTTGTCTCTTAGCCAGACAACCACTGAAAAGCTTTTAAGACCTCAGGCACCATGCATCCAACCAGGATGGCAGTTATTCCCAAGTAAGGCAAAAAGCACAATTACAAAGGAAACCTACTCATTGGGTTAGAGGTTCGAACCCGCCAGTTGCTCCACAGGAGAAAAATGAAGCTTTCTATTCCCCAAAAGATTTTCAGCCTGGGTCCCTCTGGCCAGAATAGACTCAGTGGTGGTCTGTAATCATTCAGTATTATCAATACCCAAACCCACTGCTGTGGAGTCCATGCTGACTCATGCTGACCCTCTCTGAAAACCCCCTGCCCGCCGCCCCCCACACAATGTTGAGTGACGTTAGCTCATTCCAAAGCAGCAACCATCTAAGTGAAGCATCAACTAAGACCACATGGCAGAAGTACCTCAGTCTGTGGGATCCAAGGATTGCAAATACTAAAACCGAAATCAGAGCTTAAATTGTGACTACCTCTCTGCAGAAGGCTGACAGTGGAAGCCCAAAATCCATTTGCAGTGTCCACACATAGATTATCTTCTCATTAGAACTCCCTTTTGATGCATTTAAAAGTCGTTTCTTTTTTTTTTTTTCAAGTGAAGCCTCTGGTGAATCCCCTCTGACCACTGGCCAGAGACGTGAATCGCTTTGCTATCATGCTGAATGGTTTGGAAAGTAGATGCAGTTAGGTTAAAATTCAATACCTTATTAAGTGATCTCCCTCTTGAGCAATTTTAAATCAGTTCTAGTTTTTAATATTTTTTATTTCTCTTTGAGGTTTTATGTTCTCCTTTGTTAATGTTGTTCGTTTTGTTGGTTGTTTCATGATAGGTAAATCAATAGAGACAGTAACTGGATTAATGGTTCCTTGGGGTCTGGCAGGGGAGGTCAGAGGGAAACGGGAAGCTAATAACGATGAGTACAAGAACAAAGAAAATGTTCTAAACTTGACCGTGGTCATGACTGTACAAGTCTTCTTCATCTTTTTTTGTACAACTGTTTTTGATGTGATTGAACTACTGAATTATATACGATGTGAATTATATGCCAATAAAACTGTTAAACCAAAAACTCACTGCGTTTATGAGGCTGCAAACCTTTACAGAAGCAGAAAGCAAGTGGTAGGTTCAAACCGTGTACGTGCAGTTAACAGCCCAACATATAAGCCGCTCTGGTGACTAAAGCAGAGAGTAAAACTACCTCAAGGGGTGTGGTTGTTATGTAATCTGGTGTCACTTTGGGACTTGAGAGGATTAAGAGTAAAGGGGTGGAATCTAATCTGTCAATTGGGTCATAGCCAATGAGGCCTCTGTGTGGGCATGACCTTCTGAGGATTCTGGGAACTCCTGTATTCCCTCCTTGGAGGCAGAAGACACACACTCTCTCTCTGGGACTCCCTTCAAGACATCCCTGAGGAGAAGCCACATGCACCTATTCTGATGCAGCCCCGGGTGCCGGAGAAGCCACGTGGAGACCCCTGCCAGCATTGAGATGCTCACAACAACACTGAATCCAAAAACTTTCTACCCACTGGCCTGTGATCGTCCTGCATTTGGCTTCATTGCATGTGTTTTGTGAGTCTGAAGAGGACTTTGTAAATCGGTATCGGACATGTGGGCTAATACTGGATATATGGACTTGGGCTGGACTGTGTTGGGATGCTTTCCTAATGCACAATCACCATTTATCTAAAACTCTCTCTTATACACATATGCGTGTCTATGGATTTGTTTCTCTAGTTGCCTGGACTGACACAGGGGTTTCCCAAGATGCCATCTCTATGGAAACAGACAGACACAACTTTCTCCTATGGAGCAGCTGGTGGGTTTGAACCTTAGATCTTTAGGTTAGCTGCTGAGCACTTTAACCACTGTACTACCATCACTGCTGGGATGCAACATTTCATAGGCATAATAATAGTATAAATTCTGCATATTAATAGGAAGTATTGATATGACTATCATGAGAAAAGTAGGGCTGGCGAGGAGGCCCTCAATTGTCATAAAGAAACACATGGGCTAATGTGGTGAAGAAAGCTGATGGTGCCCGGCTATCAAAAGGTATAACATCTGGGGTCTTAAGGGCTTGAAAGTAAACAAGCTGCCATCTAGCTCAGAAGCAACAAAGCTCACATTGGAAGAAGCACACCAGCCTGTGTGATCACAAGGTGTTGAAGGGATCAGGTATCAGGCATCAAAGAATAAAAAACCATATCGTTGTGAAATGAGAGGGAGTGCATATTGGGGACCCAAAGTCTATCTGTAGGCAACTGGACATTCCCTTACAGAAGGATCACGGGGAGGAGATGAGCCAGTCAGGGTACAGTGAAGCAGCTTTTGTCTAGTTCTTAAATGCTCCTTCCACTACCACCCCGCCCCCCCCGCTATCATGATCCCAATTCTACCTTACAAATCCCCTGGTACAGAAAGGAACAGGAAACACAGGGAATCCAGGACAGATGATCCCCCTCAGGACCAGTGGCGAGAGTGGCAATACCAGGAGGGTGGGGTAGAAAAGGGGAACCGATTACAAGGATCTACATATAACCTCCTCCCTGGAAGACAGACAACAGAAAAGTGGGTGAAGGGAGATGTCAGGCAGTGTAAGATATGACAAAATAATTTATAAATTATCAGAGTCTCATATGGGAGGATGGGAGTAGGGACGGAGGGGGGAAATAAGGAGCTGATACCAAAGGCTCAAGTAGAAAGCAAATGTTTTGATGATGAGGAGAACAACAAATGTACAAATGTGTCTGACACAATGAATGTATGTATGGATTGTGATAAGAGTTGTATGAGTCCCCAATAAAATGATTTTTTTTAAAGAAAGAAACATGGGCTTTTATGTTTCTTCCTGGCTGTAGCACCTGAGACTCCTTTCCAATAAGGCCAATTATCAAAACTGGCAAGGCTGTATACTTGCTTTCCCAGAGTCACTTACAACTAGGACCAGGGCACCCCAGACCATTAATTAAAAGTTAGTTATAGGAAGCAAGGAGCCCTGGTAGTGTCGTTGGTTATGCTTTGGACTGCTACCCTCCAGATTAGCAGTTCAAACCCACCAGCAGCTCAGCAGGAGAAAGATTAGACTTTCTGCTCTCACAAAGATTTACAGCCTCAGGAACCCTGCGGTAGGGCCATTAGTTATTGGAAATGGGTCAATGGCAGTGAGTTTGGCTTGGGTCTTTATTGGACTGGGAAGAAGCTGGAACTGAACAGAATTCAATCCAGAGTGACCGTATTGTGATTCTGGAGGCAGTAGTGCCATCGTATCCGATGGCAGTGGCCGGTGGCCGGTGACTAGGATCCGTCAGGTGGCCAGCTTAGCTGAGAGCACCTCCCTGGTAGCGGCAGCAATAACATCTTTGCAGGGTCAGCGCTATGCTGTTATTTATAATGATTGTATCTAATTATTCACCCGATTCTACATGACTCAGTCAGACAGGGCTGGTGTTTGTTTTGATAACCTTTAAAATTCTACACCCTAGCAGCATAGCGTGTTTCACGAGGTGAGTCGATTTATAATAAATGCTAAACACATATTTGTTGGCTGACTA
Organism: Tenrec ecaudatus; assembly: GCF_050624435.1. Lineage (NCBI taxonomy): Eukaryota > Metazoa > Chordata > Mammalia > Afrosoricida > Tenrecidae > Tenrec > Tenrec ecaudatus. The sequence continues at coordinate 35,254,568 of NC_134543.1, forward strand.
TTGTCCTCAAGCATGCCACGCTACCCTAAATTGGCACAATGCCTTGTTATTTTAAATCCAATCCCAACAAACTTATTTCCTCCCAACACGCTAAGTGGCTGTCCTTTTCACATGTGGTTGTTTCCTTTAATCATCACAACAGCTATATCCAATCATTTCTTAATGAAAAAAAATCAAGGATCAAAGGATTTGCTTTTTTCCTTTGTGTTTTTCAGAGTGGGAACATACTGTTGATGGAACTATAAAGTGAAAGTAGGTGAAATATAGCCTCATTAGCAGCGAAGTTCACGGAGAGAACCCTGTTTCCTTTTCAACTTTCCTTAAATCCTTCAGTATATTTAAAGAGAGTCTCAGTTAGAGCTAGTATTTCCTAACATCCCTTTAACACTTTTTAATGTTGCTTCCTTTCAAGCCAAAGCAAACAGACTTACAGCCTTCGATGGGCAACAGTGATAGTTGGAGAGGCTAGGTTTGTTGCAGGTCCTAGAAGCCCTCCTCCAAGCCTCAGTTGTACTTCAAGACCGTTTCTCCCTCAGGTCGCAGGTGAAGGAGGCAGTTGGCTTATGTCAGCCATTCAGGAGGCTGAGGATGATGGCTGAACTGCCCCAGGGGGTTTCCAAGGCTGTCGTGTTTCTGGGAGCAGACTGCCACCACCCTGTAGCTGCAACTGCTCACGTACACAGCTGTCTCCTTCACCACATCCGAGGAGGCAAGTGAAAAAGGCAGTGCCCTGGCAATGGCGCGCTCTGCCTCAGGAGTGCTACATGCCACCTCCACTGCCAGACCACTGGACAGAACTGGCAGGAGACTGGGCTGTCTACCCTTCAACCTGCCTAGGAAGTCGAGAAGAAGTGAATACTAATGATTAGTAGCGTTGACCTAGAAGTTGATCATGTCGTTTTCATTCACCGTACTCTTAGGATCAACTGCTCTTTGGGGCACGTGGATTTCCATGAGGAAACCTGTTCTTGATCACAGAGTAGCAAAGGCAAATGGAAGCCACGATGCAGTCAAGGAGCCGAAAATAACTTTTCAAAGAGCGGCTCAAGAAGACACATTCCGATATTATAACGAAATGTGAAAAGACCCAGAGGGGTGAAAAACCAGGCAAGAACATGCTCGGCATACCTTAAACTGAAAGAACTCAAGAAAAAACTCAAGCCTCGGGTTGAACTATTGGAAGATTCTATGGACAAAATATTGAGCAATGCCGCAAGCAATAAAAGAAGACGGAAAGAGTACAGAGTCACCTTACCAAAAAGGACTGGTCAACTTTCCACCATTTCACGGGGTAGCATAGGACCAAGAGGAGGACGTTCCAGCTGCACTGAAAGCATTCACCAAAAACAAGACTCCAGAATCGATGGACTATCAATGGAAATAAATGCGTTTCAAGAGTCTGATGAAACACTGGAAGCACTTACTCACTATGCCAGGAAATTCGGAAGACAGCTACTTGGCCAACTGACTGGAAGAGATCTGTATTTGTGCCCATTCCCAAGAAAGGTGACCCCAAAGAATGCCCAGATTGTAGAACAATGTCATTGACATCACACGCAAGTAAAATGTTGCTGATGGGCATTGAACACTGGTTGCAGCAGGACATTGACAGGGAGCTGCCAGAGGTTCAGGGTTGATTCAGAAGGGGAGGTGGAATAAGGGTTATCATTGCTGATGTCAGATGGATCTTGCCTGAAAGCAGAAAGTATCAGAAATGTATTTACTTGTGTTTTATTGACTATGCCAAGGTATTTGACTGTGTGGATCTTAACCAACTATGGGTAGCCTTGAGAAGAAGGAAATTCCAGAACCCTCATTGTGCTCATGCAGAAGCTGTACATGGATCACGAAGCAGTTGTGCATGCAGAACAAAGGAATACGGCCTGGTTTTAAATCAGGGAAAGTGTGTATCAGGGCTGTATCCTCTCACCATTCTTATTCAATCTGTATGCTGAGCAAATCATCAGAGAAGCTGGTTCTATAACAAAGAATGTGGCATCAGGATTGGAAGAAAGCTTATTAACAACTTGCGGTAGGCAGATGACACAGCCTTCTTGCTGAAAGTGAGGAGGACTTGAGGCACTTGCTGAAGAAGATTAAGGATTGAAGCCTTCAGTATGGATCGCACCTCAATGTAAAGACCCAAATCCTCACAACTGAAACAATGAGTAACATCATGATAATGGAGAAAAGATTGAAGTTGTCAAGGATTCTGTCTTGCATGGATCCATAATCAACGCTCATGGTAGCAGCAGTCAAGAGATCAAAAGAAGCATTACATTGACAACTCTGCTGCACAAGACCTCTTTAAGGTGTTGAAAAGCAGGGATGCTACTTTGAGGACTAAAATGTGCCCGAGACAAGCCATGATGTTTTCGATGGACTCATATGCATTTGAAAGTTGGACATTGAAGAAGAATGTACGTGTTAAAATTGTGGTGAAGAATTTAAAAGTACAAGGGACTGCTAGAGTGCCAAAACTCTGTCTTGGAAAAAGTACAGCTAGAATGTTTAGAGGCAAGGATGTGAGACTTCGCCTCATGTACTTTGGACATGTTAGGAGAGACCAGCCTCTGGAGAAGATCATGGTTGGTAAAGTAGAGGGACAGCGAAAGAGAGGAAGGCCCTCAAGGAGATGGACTGACCCATGGCTGCAACACTGAGCTCAGGCACAAGGACAATGTGAAGATGGCGCCCGACGGGGCACTGTTTCCTTCTGTTGTGCATACGATACACAACACCTCCACCTATATTTTTAAAAATTATTTACTTTTATACTTGAAACATTACATTTACTTCTATATTGATTTTTAGTTGTACAGGTCATTTACAAATGATAACACAGCCGACTCAGGTCCACATATTATTATTATAGCTTATTGAAAGACTGGTTGGTAAATGCAGCAATAGTTGAAAAATATTCATAGTATGTGTCCTTTAAAAGAGAAATATCGGGGGGAGCGGGGAGGGAGGGGAAAAAAAGAGGACCTGATGCAAAGGGCTTAAGTGGAGAGCAAATGCTTTGAAAATGATTAGGGCAAACGATGTACAGATGTGCTTTATACAATTGATGTATGTATATGTATGGATTGTGATAAGAATTGTATGAGGCCCTAATAAAATGTTTTAAAAAAAGAAATATCAAGGTTTAAAATTAATATAAATATTAAAATAAAATATCAAGGTTTAAAATGTAAATACGTTAATAAATAATGGCATAAACAAAAGACGTTTCTTGCTCATTGAATTGATTTCAACTCCTAGTGACCTTAGAGTAGTGGATCTCAACCTTCCTAATGCCGTGACCCTTTAACACAGTTCCTCTTGTGGTGGTGACCCCCCCAACAATAACATTATTTTCGTTGCTACTTCATAACTGTAATTTTGTTATAAATTATAACTGTTATGAGCTGTATGTAAATATTTAATGTGCAGGCTATAATTTCATTGTTACAAATTGAACATAACATAATTAAAGCATAGTGATTAATCACAAAACAATATGTAATTATATATTGTGAAATATTTATGTTTTCCAATGGTTTTAGGCGACCTCTGTGAAAGGGTCATTCAACCCCCAAAGGGGTCGTGACCCACAGGTTGAGAACCGCTGCCCTAGAGGCTGCAGTGGAACTGCCCCATCGGGCTTCCCAGACTGCAATCTTTGCAGGTGCAGGTTACCATGCCTTTCTCCTGAGGAGTGACTAGTGGATTCAGACCAGACCTTTCGGTTAACAGCTAAGCACTGTCACCACTGTGCTACCGGAGTCCCTTAAACAATGGTAACCCACCACCTTCAGGTCAATCCTGACCCACAGCAGCCCCATGATAGGTCAGAATAGAACTGCTCCCTAGGGTTTCTGAGATGGACTCTTACAAAAGCAGCCTCATTTTCCTCTCTCAGAGCAGCTTGTAGATTGAATGGCAGGCATAGTGGTCAGAAGCCCCATGCCTAGTCCACAGCATCACCAGGGCTCCTGAAGGAAGGACACAGAGCTACACCAACTGGGAGCGATTGTGATAGTGAAACGGAAATGGCCGAGATTGCTGAAGGCTGAACGACTAACCGTGGGTAGCAAAGGGGGAAACAAATTTGGAGCCTCAGATTTTGGTGCTCTTACCTCAACATTCCAGGGACTTTCCCAAGAAGTGTGATGGCCCGCCAGTGTGAGTCACAGTCGGTTCTTCACAATAGCTCGTATGAGAGAAAATCTACTTTCTTTAATTATTCTTTAAATTTGTTCCTGTATCTTTGGATGACGTTTTAGAAAATATGGGACTGGGGGGGACCCAGAAGCTGATTTTCAGTTAATACCATAAAAACAAATGCTACCTGAAATATATTCCTCAGATTTGAAACCTTTAAGAGTCTGAGTTTGTAGACACGTGAAGAGGAAGATAAAAGTGCTGCTACTTCCTAATAGTGGAAATGAAATTAGTTATCCTGGCAGGAGGACATTTCTCTGAAAATACCTTGTTGAAGAAATTCTCTACTGAAGGAGCCACATCTTTACCTTTGGGGCAGATTTTTGCTCAGAAATGATCTACAAACAATTTTTCCAATGAACTAATGGGCCACAGAAGCATCCACGTGCACAATCTAGAGGTCAGAAGAACTAGCTAGATGGTACCCAGCTCCCACTGCCAACTGCTGTGAAAAGGATCACGGAAGAGCAAGGAGAAGAAGTGAAGCAGAACTCAAATCATCGAAGAGACCAGGCTTTGGGTGGACCGCCAAGTTGTGCGCTGAGCGCGTCGGAGCCAAGCCAGGCTGGTCAGGATGATCACGGTCGTGCAGCTCGCCGTCTTCGCCAACATGCTGGGCGTGTCGCTCTTCTCGCTTGTCGTTCTCTATCACTACGTGGCCGTCAACAATCCCAAGAAGCAGGACTGAGAGTGGCGCTTTCTCCGCCCCAGGGTTCCAGGATCTAGTCTGAGGAAGGGGTTGCAATGGATGAGTGGAAACAAAATGGATATGAACTGTTGAGTGTAAAACTGATGATTGGCTCTGTACACCTTCATCCACTTCACTATGCAAAGTTGTGTGTTGCTTTTTAAAAATCATTTTATTAGGGGCTGTACAACTCTTTTCACAATCCATACATACTTCCATTGTGTTAAGCACATTTGTACATTTGTTGACATTATTTTCTTTCTTTTTTTTAACAATTTATTAGGGGCTCATACAACTCTTATCATAGTCCATACATATACATGCATCAATTGTATAAAGCACATCTGTACATTCTTTGCCCTAATCATTTTTTTCTCCTCTTTTCTTTTTTTTACATTTTATTAGGGACTCATACAACTCTTATCACAATCCATACATATACACACATCAATTGTATAAAGCACATCCATACATTCCCTGCCCCAATCATTCTCAAAGCATTTGCTCTCCACTTAAGCCCTTTGCATCAGGTCCTCTTTTTTCCCCCTCCCTCCCCTCTCCCCCCTCCCTCATGTGTCCTTGGTAATTTATACATCGTTATTTTGTCATATCTTACCCTATCCGGAGTCTCCCTTCCCCCCTTTCTCTGCTGTCCCTCTCCCAGGGAAGAGGTCACATGTGGATCCTTGTAATCAGTTCCCCCTTTCTAACCCACTCACCCTCCACTCTCCCAGCATTGCCCCTCACACCCTTGGTCCTGAAGGTATCATCCACCCTGGATTCCCTGTGTCTCCAGCCCTCATATGTACCAGTGTACAGCCTCTGTCCTATCCAGGCCTGCAAGGTAGAATTCGGATCATGGTAGTTGGGGGGAGGAAGCATCCAGGATCTGGGGGAAAGCTGTGTTCTTCATCGGTACTACCTCGCACCCTAATTAACCCATCTCCTCTCCTAAATCCCTCTATGAGGGGATCTCCATTGGCGGACACTTGGGCCTTGGGTCTCCACTCTGCACTTCCCCCTTCATTTAATGTGGTATATACATATATATACATATACACATATATACACATACACACACACACACATATCTTTTTTTTTTGCATGATGCCTTATACCTGGTCCCTTGGCACCTCGTGATCGCACTGGCCGGTGTGCTTCTTCCATGTGGGCTTTTTTGCTTCTGAGCTAGATGGCCACTTGTTCACCTTCAAGCCTTTAAGACCCCAGACACTATCTCTTTTGATAGCCGTGTTGCCATTATTTTCAAAACATTTTCTTTCTACTTGAATCCCTCCTATCAACTCATTTTCCTTGCCCCTCCTCCATCTCTCCCTCATGAACCCTTGATAATTTATAAATTATTATTAATTTTTCATGTTTTACACTGATGTCTCTCTTCACCCACTTTTCTGTTGTCCGTTCCCCTGGGAGGGGGTTATATGTAGATCATTGTGATCGGTCAAAGTTGTGTGTTTTAAAGTGGTCACAGAACCTTAAAGTTTGTTGTTGTTGTTGTTCTTGTGAGGTGACATGGAGTCGGTTCCAACCCACAGTGTCCCTGTGCACAACAGAACAAGACACTGCCTGGTTCTGCACCCTCCTCACAAGAGCTTGGAATGTTACTTAGCTTTCTCACTCATTGTATAAGGTTGATAAGGAGCAGTCATCTGGAAAGTAGATGTTAAGATAACAAATTGTAGAATTATTTTTATGTACTCACAGTTTTGTGTACGCATTGTATTTTATGTTTATTTTGTGTGTGTGGCCCTGTCATGTTTTTTGGGGTCTTATGCAGCTCTTATGACAATCCATACATATATTCACGTTTTTTTTTTAAGAATTATGTCACACCTGCATGTAGCAAGTGATGAATATTATGACAAGAACTAGTATAAATGCTGCTTGGGAATGAAATAGATTTGTGCACTTGCTCTATAGCCTATGGTGCTGCTGGGATGCTCTGTCAGCCTGGCTTCCAGTAAACAGTTTTTCCCTTCACTGTTCTACTTGGAATGGTTGTTAATTAGGCTCCATCAATCCAAGGCATGGACCCAATATCTGGGGTAGCAACCATACAACTTGCATATGGATGTTTGTAGCAGCACTGTACATGACAACAAATGTAGAAACAACCCAAATATCTATCACCTGAGGAATGAATAAGCAAACTCTCATGTATCTAGCTAATGGAATATTACTCAGCCATACAAAGGAACAAAGTACTGAGACAGGCCACATCTTTGAGAGCTTTATACTAAGTGAAAGAAACCAGACACAAAGGCTGTTTATTATATAACTACATTTTGGTGAAATATCTAGACAACTCCACAGACAGTTGATGTGACACTGTGCATGTGATTTATTTTTGAGATAATGAAAGTGTTGTGCAATTAGAGAGTGGCAATGGTTGTACTACTTAATAAATATTTTTAAAACATTTTATTAGGGGCTCATACAACTCTTATCACAATCCATACATATACATACATCAATTGTATAAAGCACATCTGCACATTCCCTGCCCCAATCATTCTCAAAGCATTTGCTCTCCACTTAAGCCCTTTGCATCAGGTCCTCTTTTTTTTCCCCCTCCCTCCTCATACAACTCTTATCACAATCCAGTCAGTCATATACATACATCAATTGTATAAAGCACATCTGTACATTCTTTGCCCTCATCATTTTCTTTTTCTTTTTTTACATTTTATTAGGGGCTCATACAACTCTTATCACAATCCACACATATACATACATCAAGATATGACAAAATAACAATCTGTGGTTTATCAAGGGCTCATGAGGGAGGGGGGAGCAGGGAGGGAGGGGAACAAAAAAGAGGACCTGATGCAGAGGGCTTAAGTGGAGAGCAAATGCTTTGAGACTGATTAGGGCAAAGAATGTACGGATGTGCTTTATACAATTGATGTACTTTGTAAATATTTTAAAACCACTGAATTGTACACTTTATGTAGGTGAATTTTACCTTTATTTTTAAAAAATTATTAACTCAGTGATAAAAGAATCACATTTAAACAGCTTGATTTGTTTTGAAATGTCTTATTCATTGATTCCAAGGACAAATAATATAAACTAATATAAGGGGTTATAAAATTTTTCATGGAAATGTGTATCATGAAAAAAATGCATGGACTTCAAAGATTTTTTTTAACTAACATAAACTAACTTTTATAACATCGACATAGTTTGAAGCACTAAGAAGGATAAGATATCAATTTGAAAAGAACCCCTATCAGATCAACATTAATTCTGACAAAACTGAAGCAAAAGCAAACATCAAATGTATGGTGAAGCTTAGGTGACATTATTGATGCTTTATGAAAAATTCATGGGAACAATGGCCCCAAAGAAATCAGTAGTTTACAAATGGATTTTTATAAACTCATGTTAGAAAAAACAAGATATTAAAGATGAAGCTGGTAACTGCAGAGCAGTCACATCAATTTGTAAGGAAAAAATTCATCTTGTTCATGGGCTAATTAAAGAGGACCAAAGATTAACCAAAGAAACGATAGCCAGCAATCATAGATGTCTCCACTGGTTGAACTTACACAATTCTGACTGAAAAATTAAATTAAGCAAACTTTCTCTTCCATGGATGCCCAAACCGTTGCAACTCAGATCAGCTGCAGACAAGAGCAGAGCTTTCCATGGAAATTTTAAACAAGTGGGATCAAGATCGTATTGCATATCTGGGAAGAACTGTAACAGAAAGTGAAACATGGCTTTACCAGTACAATCCTGAAGACAAAGCAGAGTCAAAGCCATGGCTATCCATCGAGTGGAAATGGTCCACTCAAGGCAGATGCTAACTGGTCAAGAGCAAAGGGCACAGCAACAATGTTTTGGGGTGCTCATGATGTTTTGCTTATTGACTTTCTGGAGGACCAGAGAATGATAACCCAATCTGACTGGGAGGGACAAAATATAGGGTTTTTGAAGCTTTAAATCTTTATGGAAGCAGACAGCCCCATCTTTTCCCTGCAGAATAACTGGTGGGTTTGAACCATTTACCTTATGATTAGTAACCCAACACTTACCCAATAGCATCACCATGCTCCTTCCAAAGAACAATAGCATCTGCTTATTATGGGAGTGTTTTGAGAAAGTTCGTCCTAATTTTCTCATGATAACAATATCATTTCAATACATTTTCACTGTGGCACATTCGACGTTCTTCACCAACTCTTTAGTGAAAAGGCATCAATTCTTCCCTCTTCTTTACTATTTAGCTTTTCCATGCATTTTAAGTGATTGAAAATATGATTGCTTGGACTATACCTTAGCCCTCAAAGTGACACCTCTGTTTGGGACACTCAGGTATAAGGCATCATGCAAAAAAAACACAAAAACGATATAAGTGTGTGTATGGATGTGTATATATGTGTATATGTATATATATATACCATATTAAATGAAGGGGGAAGTGCAGAGTGGAGACCCAAGGCCCAAGTGTCCGCCAGTGGAGATCCCCTCATAGAGGGGTTTAGGAGAGGAGATGGGTTAATTAGAACACAGCTTTCCCCCAGATCCTGGATGCTTCCTCCCCCCAACTACCATGATCCGAATTCTACCTTGCAGGCCTGGATAGGACAGAGGCTGTACACTGGTACATATGAGGGCTGGAGACACAGGGAATCCAGGGTGGATGATACCTTCAGGACCAAGGGTGTGAGGGGCAATGCTGGGAGAGTGGAGGGTGAGTGGGTTGGAAGGGGGGAACTGATTACAAGGATCCACATGTGACCTCTTCCCTGGGAGAGGGACAGCAGAGAAGGGGGGAAGGGAGACTCCGGATAGGGCAAGATATGACAAAATAACGATGTATAAATTACCAAGGGCACATGAGGGAGGGGGGAAAGGGGAGGGAGGGGAAAAAAAAGAGGACCTGATGCAAGGGGCTTAAGTGGAGAGCAGGTGCCTTGAAAATGATTGGGGCAGGGAATGTATGGATGTGCTTTATACAATTGATGTATGTATATGTATGGATGGTGATAAGAGTTGTATGAGTCCCTAATAAAATGTAAAAAAAGAAAAGAGGAGAAAAAAATGATTAGGGCAAAGACTGTACAGATGTGATTTACACAATTGATGTATGTATATGTATGAACTGTGATAAGAATTGTATGAGCCCCAATAAATTGTTAAAATAAAAAATTAAAAAAAAGAGGTGTTTGGCAGCAGACAATAGAAGTCTTTTGGCATGTAGTAGGGGATCCACAAACATTTATTGAATGAATCAATGCTAGCTCATGTCCAGCTTACAGGGTTGTTACAAAGCTTTAAGAGAGAGAGAGAGAGAGAGAGAGAGAGAGAGAGAGAGAGAGAGAGAGAGAGAAAGAAAACTCTTTTTCTCATTTTAAATTGTCATGGAAATATGCATACCAAAACATCTGCCAACACAATAACTTCCACCGCTTCAATGACATCGGTATGGTTTTCATGTCGTGTCATCAGTATCACTGTCCTCATGTAAAACATGCCATCATCATTACATAAACTCAATGTTTCTCCCCCTTTTCCCTCCCTTCTATCCCTAACTGACCAAAGTAAACTCTGTTCCATCAGTCTGATTCAGACTATGGTGAGTATAAGTCTTAGTGGGAGCAGACTTACCTCTCTCCCTTTGAGTGACTGGTCACTTGAACTGCTGACCTTGGGGTTAACTATGCAACCCTTAGCTCACTGTGCCTCCGTGACTCCTTTCTCCCCTAGTAACTGTTATTAATCTTGATTTCTACAGATTTGTTTATTTCATATTATGAAGTACTTTTTAAAGCTGCAAAAGAGTACAAAACTCACCAAGTTCAATTCTGGCTTGTAGTGACTCTATAGAGAGCGTTTTCGAGACCGTAAGTCTTTACTAGCACAGACAGCTCCCCTTTCGCCTTCAAAGCAACTGGTGGATTCGAACCACTGATCTTGTTGCTAGCAGCCCAATGCCTAACACAAAGGGTTGCTCCAATGTGAAACAGTGCAATGGTGAGCTGGCAAACTAAAGCGCTAGCTGTCAATATGACAGGAGTTTGTGGAAAGGAAAACCAGGGAAGAATGGGCTATCTGCTTCCTTGGTCGGTGTGTGAGAGGAGTGATAGGAAAGTTAATTACAGATAGGAAAACAAATCACAGAGGAATTTGACAGATAAGTAAAGGAATATGAACTCAAGCTGAAAGAGAAAAGGGAGAGTAGTGAGCAGTGATTTTTCAGGAAAGATTTGCTCATCTAATAACTAGAGCCAAGGACTAATGACAAGAGCTTTCCTAGATGCTGGAGTTTCCGTGGTGATCCAAACAGACCATGAGTGGTGCGGAGATTTAACCAATTGAGTTCAGAGGTCCTCTGGCTTATCATTTTGTGATTTGAATAACAATCGCTTCCTAGAAATCGCACAAGGAGCCCTGGTGCTCGCAAAGGTGAAGCAATGGGTGGCTAAACTGAAAAGTTAGTGGTTTAAACCCAAGTCACTATGTGAAAGAAACAACTCGACGGCCGGCTCTCAGAAAGATTGAAGCCTAGGAAATACCACACGGCACGTCCACTTTCGCCCAACAGTCTCTCGCAATTGGAATCGGTTTGGTGACCCACAACAAGGAACTTACAGATGGCTAGAAACACCAGCCCCCAACTGATGGGGAGCAGTAATCAAGAATCCTGGTTCTGTTTCTATTATGAGTGCACGTGGTTTACCCAGGAGGAAGAGGAACAACTTTGTAAATACATACTGTGGTCAGTGGGTTAAGTATTGGCTGCTAACCACAAGGTCAGTGATTCACACACCACTCTGAGACAGAAAGGGAGGCTGCCTGCTCTTGTAACGATACCGTCCTGGAAACCCTAGGAGCAGTGGACGCTAGCCTAGAGGGTCACTCTGCGTCTGAATGTATTTGAGGGCAATGGGTTTTAGTGGGTGAGCGAGTGGTCAGTTGCATTTTTCAGGAGTGTATCTTTTGAAACAAAATATACAGAAGCATATCTTTTATCTTCACTGAACCCATAAAACGAATTTAAATTTGATCCCTGCACTACAGGGCCACCTGGCTTCTCTGGGTCATATTTTACTTTGGAGAGGGGCATTGCCCAGTTATATTTCTTCAATGGAGCTCAACACAAGAATGACAACAGTGAATGCTCCATCTTCATGGAACAATCTCAGGAAAAGAAAGCTTGGCTAAATGGCTACATCCTTCATGGAACAAACAAGAACTCTACTCAACAGGGCTTTTTGGTGTGTGCCACTCACCAAGCGTTATTGATGTGTAAAGCTAAAATAAAAAATAAAGACAGTTGGCTCGTGATGATTTTTGTCCTGAAAGCTTCAAAAACACAAAACGCAGGTGGTTAGCATAGATTAGAAAGGAATGGTAAACCACTGTGGAAATACCAAGTGAACCATACTGGCCGTGGAGAATTTCGGTCCACTTTCCTTCTGGAAAGGCTCTGGTTGTCTCGGTTTCTTCATTCATCAGGAAGAACCATGCTTGATAAACTCACACCAAATGTCAGAAAGGTTAGCTTGAAGGTGATTCAAAAATGTTAGTCAAAAATAATTTTTGACTTTAATTATGAATGCAATTACTTCACATCCTGGGAACTCAAAAGCTCTTTGAACAGGATCCCTTAAACATAACAAACAAACAAACAAATAGCAACAAAATAAATAAATGACATTAAGACTGGAGGTGGAGGGAGAGCATCTACATTTCAGGGGAGACACTGATATTTCTGTTGGTGAGGATGGTGGGTAAATGGGGAGGAGCAGACTCACCTTGGAAAGGGATGCTAAATAATAATTGTCCTGAACCTAAGGGAACAATAAACCCGATTTTATGTTTCTGGTTGACACTACAAATATGCTTCTACACAACCTTGGTGACCCACGCCATGGACTAAACACTATAATGACCATGGATGCTGGCCTATAGGCAACATAGCATCCCCCAAGGGCCATGCCAGAAAGACTCATCATCTAAGCCTGACTGAACTAAATGTGCCCCTACCTCGAAACTACCTGTACTGTTGGATTTAGGACTGAACTACTCTGATGGGAGAGAAAGCAATGGGTGGCCACTCGAAGAGTGCGGAAAGGGTGGTGAGCTAGTTAGAAAGAAAATGTATTGAGAACGATGAGGGCAACAAATGTACAAATGTGCTTGACACGATGGATGCATGTTTGGATTGTGATAAGAGTTGTACGGGACTCCAATAAAATGATTTTTAAAAATTGATATCCCTTATTTCAAGTCTTTTTCTGAACTCAACTTGAATTTCTTGCTGTGCCTGTGAATATACTGCTGCAATGGTTTTTAAATTATTTTCAGAAAAGGTTTACTTGCATGTGCTATTAGTTACATCGCTCGATAATTCCCACATTGTGGGATCACTTTTTAAAAAAGATCATTTTATTGGGAGCTCTTACAGATAGTGTAACAATCCATAATTCAATTAGATCAAGCATGACTGTACAATTGCTGCCACCATCAGTTTCAAAGCATTTTCTTTCTTCTTGAACTCTCTCATGTCAGCTCCCCTTTACCCCTCCCTCCTCCGGCCTGGATCACCATCTTTTTAGAATGGGAAAAAATTGGATCTTTCAGTAGTTGCCTTCCAGATTTTTTTGATACAGAGATGTGTGCACCTTCAGCAATGCATGTTTGCTGAAACATTTTCATTGGCACTCTGTCAATTCCTAGAGTCTTATTCCTCACTGCAGCCTAGACTTCTTCCTTCTGGGTCAGCTCTTGGACATGTGCTACTTTCTGAAATGGTAAAACATTACCATTCTTTTTGGTACTTACTACACTGTTCAACTTTTGCCTGTAGGATCGCATCCAGCACCGCAACTGGAGGCTTGAACTATTACTTCAGTTCTTTCAGCTTGAGAAATGTCTAGTATGTGCTTACCATTTGCTTTCTAACTCCAGGTCTTTGCAGACGTCAATATAATAATTTGCTTTGTTTTCTTGAACCACTTCAACCTTTTATTCAGTTTTTTGTTACTTCATCATTTCTTCCTTTCACTTTAGATATTTATCCTTGGTAGCAACTAATGATCTTTGGTTTCTGTATACTTGCTTATTTCATTTAAGTGAGATCATAAGATATATGACCCTTTGCAACTAACGTAGTTCACTCAGGATGATGTTCTCAAGGCTCATCAATGTTGTGGTATACGTCAGTAACATTCCATTGTGTGTATGTGCCCCATTTTGGTGATTCATTTACCTTTTGATACTATTTTGGTTGTTTCCATCTTTGGGCTATTGTGAAAAGTACAGCAATGCACATTAGTCCATCTCAACCATTTTAAAATATTCTTTATTCCTTCTTTGTGGAACCCTGGTGGCATACTGGGTATGCACTGGACTGCTAACTGCAAGGTCAGCAGTTTGAAACTACCAACCGCCTTTTCTTCCCGTAAAGAGTTGCCGTCTCAGGAACCCACATGGGCAGTTCTACCCTGTCCTAGGGGGTCCCAGTGAGTTGGCATCCATTCAATGACAGGGAGTTTTATTCTTTCTTCAGGGATGTTGGAATCACACAAAAAACGTGGAAGTGAATAAGTAAATGAGTTTCTTTACGTCTTCCTGTGACGAGTATCGAACCCAAGGTGGAATCCTTAAGGACACCTGCGTTAATCACTCCCAAATTTAATTTTTCCAGAAAGATATTCTGAGATAGCACTTCAAGTGTCCCTGGATATGAATGCCCATATACATGTCTGAGTCTGGGGTCACCATGAATCAGAATCGAATCAAGGCCAGTGAGTTTGGAAATAGGAACCATTAGAATTGCTTTCACTCTGCTCCCTCTACTTCCACACAGTTCTGTTCAGTGCAATGGTTACTGAGGAGACTTGCACGGTTTAGCCCTTTAAAGCTAAGTACACTGGTCTTTCCATTATAACCGCTCATTTGAGAAAAGCCAAGCTCATATGGTCATTGACTGTGATTCAATGTGTTATACAATGTTGTACAATATAATTAGTCCTCAATAAATGACACAAGGGACTATGTTAAATTTGTAATAAAAGCAAATAGATACCATGGGGCTTGATCTTCTGAAGTAAGGTTGCCAGATTTAACAAATAAAAATATAGGTTGCCATTGTTGTTGTCAGGACATCATTCAAATGTGAATTTCAGATCATTATTTCTTAGTATAAGTATATACCATTCAAGATGTACATGGAAGAAATGTAATCAAAATGCTCCTTAAAAGTGAGGAGGTTGAGGCTTTGTTTCACTTGCTTTGGACATGTTGTCAGGCAGGACCAGCCCCTGGAGTAGGACGTCATGCCTGATAAAGTGCAAGGTCATCCAAACAGTGAGCTTAACTGAGACAATGGCTGCAACAATGAACTCCAACAGAATAGTGCCTGGACTCCCCACAAGATGGCCAGTTTAGCTGACCTCGACACTGACCGTCTACATCAAAAACAAGAGTGAGATAGGGATGATAATCCTGGAACTCTGAGCTTCAGAGGAAAAGACAGAAGAAGAGTGACGACCAATAGGGGTGAGAGAAGAAACAAACAGGGAAACTGTCGGCCAGCCTCACGTAGCGTGGCCACCTGGGATTGGTGCAAGCAGCATGCCATCCAAATAGCAGCCTGGCACACCGGTGGCAGAAAGGGGGGTTCTCCTTAAGTCCTTACACCCGCCTGGCAAATACACACACACACACACACACACACACACACACACGTCAGAGCCACACTCCATCAGACCGGCTCAACACATAGTCTCCCCTGGACAGGCAGGAATTCCTATCACCAGTAGCCCTGCCCCCAGCTGCATTCTGTGTGTACCCCCCACCCCAAACTTCCTTCTGGCAACATGCACCCAGAGCTTTGCTACCATCTGAGCTGGTACCAACTACTTTCAGACTAGGTGCCCTCACCCCAGATGACATACAGGCCAGCAAGAACTCATCTACGGTATAAGTGGTCTTCTGTCCCCTCCCACCCCACCCCAGGAGCTCCTCAGCTGGCACACAGTGTCAATTCATAGTGGGTGCCCTGGCCCCAACAGTTTTCTCTATTTTTTTTATTAAAAATTTTTTTTATTAGGGCCTCATACAACTCTTATCACAATCCATACATATAAATACATCAACTGTATAAAGCACATCTGTACATTCTTTGCCCTAATCATTTTCGAAGCTTTTGCTCTCCACTTAAGCCCTTTGCATCATTCCCCTCCCTCCCCCCTCCCCCTCCCCCCTCCCTCATGAGCCCTTGATAATTTATAAATTATTATTTTGTCATATCTTGCCCTATCCGGAAAAATATGGAACGCTTCATGAATTTGCGCAGGGGACATGCTAATCTCTGTATCGTTCCACTTTTAGAATATGTGCGGCTGAAGTGAGCACTTTCTCTATTTTTAAATGGTTTTTCATTTTCTTTCTCTTTCCTTCTTAAAATCCTTTCTTCTCAGCTTTCCCTTTCTCTCTTTTCTTCTTTATCTCTTCTTTTAAAGATTTTTTCTTTACTATTCTCTTCTTTTTCATCTTCATAGTTTTTATTATTGCACTTTTTTTCTTAATCTCTTTCTACCTTTGTTCTTACTTTGCTTTTTAGTTAATCAAAATCTTTATTCTTTCTCTTGTTTGCCTACTTCTCCATTTTTGGAACAAAGATTCTCTTTAGCTGTTTTATGCTCTCTTATTTATTTTTCTTGTCCCACATGACAGAAAACAGCACCTGTGCCCACCTGGCCTGAGACACACTTACTGGGTGAAGTACATTAAGGGGATTGAAGTGGATGAATTGAACAAAATGTATATAAATTATTGAATGTAAAACTGGTGATCTGCTCTATAAACCTTCACCTAAATCACAACTAAAAGTGTAAAGGAAAAAAACAAAACAAAAACCATAGTAACCATTGTGAGGTTGGTGCAGGATGGGACAATGTTTTGTTCTGTTGTACACAGGGTCACTGTGCATCAGGACTGACTGGACAGCATTGTGTCAGGCTGGGCTCTCTTTAGAATCAACCCAGTGACACGCACATCTATATATACACACATTATCTATCTATCTATCTATCTATCTATCTATCTATCTATCTATCTATCTATCTATCTGTCTGTCTATCATGAATTAATTTCAGAGATTGGCTCAAGTTCATGAGTCAAATGGTAAGCTAAACTGAAGGCTTTTCCTGACTCATGTAGCTGCCAGGTCTGATGAACCAAGAAGCAGGAAAATAAATCATGAAGTAGGAAGATCACAGTTGGTGCCTGGAGATGTCAATGAAGCCAAGGTCAGCTGGACAAATGGCAGATTGCTGATAGAATCCAGGGTCAACAGGCAATATGGTGGGTTGATAAGACAGAAGCAGTATCCAGACCAGCAGGAACAGAAGTCTTCCCACAGAGTCCACTTCAATAGAAGTAAGCCACGCCCCTGATGAAACTTGCTTTTGTTTGTATCAGTTCTTGATCTGCTTAAGGAGACAGCCACCTGCACTAATCATCCCACAACTGCAGAACCATTGAGAACCCTGGCTCAGTCAAGCTGCACCTAAGAATAGAGTTCCTACATTTCATCTGGAAACTCTAATTGTTGCTAGTCGGGAAAGACAGACGCACCGCTCATCCGTTCATCATTCTGTGGTAGCTTGTGTATATGACGCTGACAGCTATAGCATGCGTGTTTCAAAAGCCTTTCAACCATGTGAAAAGGTTTCGTGGAACTTCCAGACAAAGATGGTTGTGGAAAGAGGATCTGATGATCTATTTCAGGGGGGGAAAAAAAAGGGCGAAAACCTAATGAATAGTGGTGGGACAGAAGATGAGCTCCTCTGGTCGGAAGGCGCTCAGGAAACTACTGGAGAAGAGCTGGCTCCTGAAAGTAGAGTCAGCCTTGATGATGGAGGCAGAAGAAGGCTTCAGCCAGTGGCACAATGCAAACTTAGAATAACTGAAAACATCATTAATAAGTAGAACATGAAATAGATGAAAAGTGTGAATCCACGAAATTCGAAGTTGCCAAAAATGAAATAGAAGATGAAAATAACAATACTCTATAATTTATCAAGGGTTCACGAGGAGGGGAGGGGAAGGGAGGGACGGGAAAAAAGAGGAAGCTGATACCAAGGGCTCAAGTAGAAAGAAAATGTTTTGAAAATGTTGGCAATAAATGTACAAATGTTCTTGAGACAATTGATGTGTGGATTGTGATAAGAGCTGTAAGAGCCCCCAATAAAACGATTTATATTTGAAAAATAAAATAGAATACACAAAGATTGATATCCTAGGCATTAGTGAAATTGACTTGTATTAGCCATTTTGAATCAGACAATTATATGTCTACTATGTCAGGAATCATCAATCGAAGAGGAATAGTGTCATATCATTTAAAAAAATTCAAGATCTATCCTGAAGTCCAATGTTGACAGTGATAGGATAATTCCCATATGTCAACAAGAAAGGTCAGTTACTATGACTATTATTCAGATGTATGTACCATCCAATAATGTCAAATATGAGTATATTAAAGATTGCATGAGTTTATGGAGTCTGAAATTGATAAAACATGCAATGACAATTACTAATGATTGGAATGTAAACTTTGGATTCAAGGACACATGATTAGAAGCTGGAAAATATGGCCTTGGTGGCAGAAATGAAACCTGAGGTTACCTGATAGAATTTTCAAGATCAAGAATTTATTATTTTCCAACAACATAAATACTATACATGAGGTATAGTGGGTTATGCCTTGGTCTGCGATGCACAAAGTCAGCAGATCAAACTTACTTGCTGCTCCTCAGAACAAGCATGAGGCTTTCTGCTCCCAGAAAGATTTATAGCTGTACAGGGAGATGGGATGGAAAAGTTCTAAAATTTCAGTAAAGATTATACAGCTCTTCTTGATATGGTTGAACTATTGAATTGTATGATATGTGGATGAAGTGCCAATAAAGCTGTTTAAAAAAAAAGATTTAGAGCTTTGGAAACCCACAGGGGTAGTTGTGTCCTAAATGTTTGCTATGAGTTGCAATCAACTCGGTGGCAGTGAATTTGGTTTGTTTGTTTGAATATACATGAAGATTTCACCAGATAAAACAGAGGAATCTGTGAGTGCAGGGAGACAACAGGCAGTGTAAGATATGAAATAATAGTAACAATATTCACGAGGGTGGGAGGGAGAAGAAAAAAGAGGAGCTATACCAAGGGCTCAAGTAAAAAGAAAATGTTTTCGAAATGATGATGGCAACATATGTACAAATATGCTGGATACAATTGATGTATGGAATACTATAAAAGCTGTAAAAGCCCCCAATAAAAGGATTTTTAAAAACCACATAGGAATCAAATTGCCTACATCTGTGGGAAAAGATGATGGAGAAATTCAATATTATCAGAACAAGTCCAGGGACTGACGATGGAACAGACAGACCATAAGTTGCTCACATGTAAGTTCAAGTTGTAGCTCAAAACAAACAAAGTCCTCAAGAGTCAATATGACCTTTACTATATCCTACCTGAATTTAGAAACCAACCCAAATATATATTTGATGCATTGAACACTAATGATTAAAGATTCGACAAATTGTGGGGAAACATTGAGGACATTATATGTGAAGAAAACAAAAAAATCATTCAAAATGTATGAAAGAGAGAAAAGGCCAAAATGGATGTAAGAAGAGACTCAAAAACTTGCTCTAGAATGTAAAGTATCATGAGTGGAAGACATGATGAAGTAAAAGCGCTGGAAGGACAATTCAAACAGCGATGAGTAGAGAAGTTAGAGTAGCACAATGAACTGTACAAAGGTTGGGAGTTAGAAACCAAAAGTGAAGAGCACATTGCATTTCTCCAGCTGAAAGAACCGAAGGAAAAATCCAAATTGAAATTGAAATACTGAAGTACGTTATGGGTAAAATATTGAATCAAAAGTGGAAAGGAATACATAGTGACTGTGTCAGGAAGAACTGGACAACATTTAGCCATTTAAGGAAGTAGCATACGATCAAGAACCAATGGCATTAAAGGAAGAAATTCAAGCTGCACTGAAGATACTGGTAGAAAATAGGTCTCCAGAATTGATAGAATTTCAAATGAGATTTTTCATCAAACAGAAGTCATGCTGGAAGCTCTCATTTATCTTTGCCAAGAAATTGGAAGACAGTTACCTAACCAACCAACCGGAAGAGATGCATTCGTTTAAAAAAAAACATTTTATTGGGGGCTCATACAACTCTTATCACAATCCACACATTTGTACATTTGGTGCCCTCATCATTCTCAAAACATTTGCTTTCTACTTGAGCCCTTGGTATCAGCTCCTCATTATTTCCTCTCCCTCTCCTTTCCCCCCTCCCTCATGAACCCTTGATAATTTAGAAATTATTATTATTTTGTTACATCTTATACTGTCCGATGTCTCCCTTCATCTGCTTTCCTGTTGTCCATCCCCCAGGGAGGAGGTTCTATGTAGATCCTTGTATTCGGTTCCCCTTTCTACCCCACCTTCCCTCCATCCTCCTGGTATTGCCACTCTCACCACTGGTCCTGAGGGATCATCCGGTCCTGGATTCCCTGTGTTACGAGATGCATTCTCAAGAAAGGCCGTCCAACAGAATCCAGAGATTATTGATAACCCAACTTTACTGCTCAGAGAGAAGAAGGCTTAAAGCACTTAATGGTGAAGATAAAGATGATAAGCTTTAGTATGCATGAATACTGAACATAAATAAAAGAAAAATTCTCACAAATGAACCAATAAGCAGAATCATAATAAGCAGAGAAAAGATTGAACTTGTAAAGAATTTAATTTTACTTGAATCCATAACACTGGCCAACATACATTTTGGTGCCTAAACTGTTAGGCTTGTTTCTTGGTATATATGACCTGCTTATTAAAAAAATGGCACATTTCCCCCTATCAGCTCATTTTCACAATACACAATATATGCCACATATCACTCTTCACTCTGCTTACTAAAAAAATCTCTCTCTCTCTCTCTCTCTCTCTCTCTCTCTCTCTCTCTCTCTCTCTATATATATATATATATATATATATATATATATATATATATATATATATATATATATGTAATTTTGCCTGCCTTATTGGTACCAATAGCACAGAAGGACACCAGCTACATGCAGATGGCAGATGCAGATGGCCCAGAGGTCACACTAGTCCCTTCGTCCTCAGATGGAGAACTCAACTTTGTGGAATCCTGGGCACCTTTGGGAGCTTGAGCTGGAGTTGAGGCCTTGGCTGAAGTGTCAGCCTTGCTTTGTGCCTTGGCCTTGGGCCAGCAGAGCCTCAGATCTTTGGCAATAGGTGCCTGAGCCTTCCTGCCAAGCTTGGGATAGGCAATATAGGCCCGTCGACTGAGCTTGCAGTTGACGCCCATTGAGATCTTAGCCTTGACCTCCTTGGACTTCACCAGAGGCTTGATAGCCTCGGCACGAGCATCCATGGCCTTGGCTGTTGCTGGTTTGCATTTTCTTCTGGCCCTTCCTATTGTGCTTCTTGGTGAAGCACATGTTTCTTGGGAACTTTGAATCCACCCCTTTAAGAGATTCATGTCATCGTGATCTGGGTTTCTTGATGCCATTTCTGTGCCATTTTCAGGACTGGTCGTGTGTGGTGTGGTTCTTGGCTTCAACAGTGCCTGCTGCTTCCAGAGCTCCAGAGACCGGAGGAGAGCAAAAATCAGGAGATTTGAATGCAGCGTCAGCTCGCCTGAGATAGCGGACATGCACTGGCTTTATTTAAAGTAGTTTGTGTTGTGCTAAATATTTAGATTATTATACTTTACATGGTGACCCAAAGATATATTTGAACGGTGAAAATTACATGAACTTGGAATTTCCCCCAGTATCACTTCACCTTTATTAAAAACCGAATAGCAAAAAAACCCAAAAAACCGAATAGCAGGCAATTCCAGTTTGTTATCTTTTTTTTTTAAAGGGCTAGAACCATCTAGCAGAGAAGCAACAAGCTCACATGGAAGAAACACACCAGCCTGTGCGATCATGAGGCATTGGCAGGATCAGGTAACAGGCACCAGAAGACCCAAAACAAACAAACAAGCATATTATTGAGCATGACAGGGGTTGGAACAGAAACCTAAACCCATCGATAGCCAGTGGGATATCCCTTCACAGAAGGGTCTCAAGGAAGGGATTAGTCAACCAGGGTGAAGTATATAGTACTGATGAAACACACAAGATTCCACTGGTTCCTTGAGGCTTACTTGCCCCCGCCCCACATCGTGATCCCAGTCCTGCCTTTCACTGTGGGCTAGGCCATACACAGGTAGAGATAAAAGCTCAGGACACACAGAATCCAGGTCAGAAAAACTGCTCAGGAACAGAAATGGGAGTAGCAATACTAGGAGGGTAGGGGGAATGTGGGGAGAGGCGGGGGGAAGAAACCTCAGGGGAAGGGAGACGGTGGTTGGTGTAAGATATGAAAGTAATAATAATATATAATTTATCAAGGGGTCACAAGGGTAGGAGTGGGGGAGGGAGGGTAAAAAGAGGAGCCGATGCCAAGGGGCTCAAATAGAATGTAAATGTTTAAAAAATAATGATGGCAACATATGTACAAATGTGCTTGATACAATGGACGTATGGATCGTTATAAGAGCTGTAAGAGTCCTCAATCATATGATCTTAAAAAATAATAGTAAAAGTAAAAGGGCCAGAAATAAGTTACTGTACAATAAATAAATAACACTGATAGCATAGTGGGCTATGGATTTGACTGCTAACTACAAGGTCAGCCTAGAGTCTACCAGCTTGGTGTACAAGAGAAAAATGAGACTTCCCGTTCCCATAAAGGTTCACACTCAGAAACCCGCAGCAGCGGTGCCACTCTGTCCCCAAGGGTTGCGATAAGTCATAATCTGGAAGCAAGTTGGGGACATTAGAGATTCAGATGTTCTGAAACAAAACGGGTCTGTCAGACTTCAAACTCCCTTATGAAAACAAAAAGATTATAACCTTGTTCTCAAAAGGCAGAACTTCTCCCCCGTGCATAGAAACTCTTAAAAGTTAGAATGTTACTTATGAAAAAGATTGGAGTTAAGCTCACTGCTGAAACATCTAACACAAATTCTCCATTGATGTCTACATGTTAAAGTGTGTTCTGAAATGTTTACTGCCTAATTTGACGAAAAATCTTCAAAATATTTGGGAAAACTGTATGAAGTTTACATTTTTGACACCCTAAATTGTCCTCACACTTTCCATCTATGTGCCTCTTCAAATTTCATCTGTATTTTCCACTCTTCTCCCGTTGCTTTGCCTCTGCAGCATTCATCTTGTTGTCTCTGTCTATATTGGATAGTCTCCCACACCAACAAGAAAAGCCTGCTGCCAGCCAGTTGATTCTCACGCATAGTGGCCTTCCACGACAGAGAAGAACTGCTCCTCTGGGTTTCTAAACCTTTAAGTCTCTTAAGGCTGCAGAGTGATTGGTTGGTTCCAGCCACTGACTTATGATTGGCAGCTGTTTGTAAACAATTAGTCACCTTGTGTCGATACATAGCTTCCCTTGGCAGTCCCTTAATACTGTTTAGGCAGTGGTGGGATTCACATAATTTAACAACTCATTTGCTGCACTAGTGACCGTTTTAAGTATAAAAAATGATATACTGAAAGGTAGTTTATTATTTCACATATGTAATACATAAGAACAATAAAAGAGCAAGTACACAGCACTTGCTCATGAAGATTTCAGCCTTTATCTGTACAATTTGCCGTAAAGAAGGCCCAAATCCTCCCAACTGGACCAACAGGTAACAGCACGATACATGGAGAAACGGTTGAACTTGTCAAAGATTTGCCTTACTTGGGTCAACATTCAATGTCCATGGAAGCTGCAGTCAAGAGATCAAAAAAAGAGTTGCATTAGGTACATCTGCTGCACAGACCGCTTTAGAGTACTGGGAGGAGAGTGTAGGACCGGGCAGAGGTTCATTCTGTTGTGCATAAGGTCACTATGGGTTGGAGCCACGTAGATGGCATCTAATAACAGCATGACCCCCAGAGTGGTGGCCTCCATCAAGCACACACCCAGATAAACCCCAGTCTAAACGGGCTGGAGAGGGATGGTAGTAATCTGCTTTCCAAGGCATTCTGCCTGAGAGCAAGTTTATCTACATCCTTGGTTAATGATCATAAGGAATTCAACAGAGCCTTAATCCATGTGGGGGACCTTGCAAATAGATTTGGGGGCTGTCACTGCTATCCATGATCTTTTGAAAACTAGGGTGCTCAGAACGTAAGCTCTAAGACACAGTTGAGGTCCACTGGTTGAGCGGAGCTGGGGACACAGCAATGAAGAGATAATCAGGCTGAGTGGATTTGTTCCCTTGGCATCCATTGACCTGGGTGGGCCACAGAGGCTAGAAATGAGAGGGAAGAGGAAGGGTTGCCTGGTCTGAAGTTGACAAGAGTTGTATGGATTCTGATCCGACAGGCATGACCTAGCCATGGGGCCTAGGACTGATGAGACTGAAGGCCAGCTAATCGGAAGTGCAGGGAAGTGTGTGTGGACTCGTACGCTTGCTGCTGGGACCTATTTGGGTTGGGTAGGGCTGAGTTGACAGGAACGCAACCGGAAGAACTGTTTTGGTCTTCCTTCTTCATCGTCCAGATTTCACATGCAAATAACACAATTAAAAATGCCGAAACTTGATTGAGGTGCTCCCTAGTCCTCGAAGTGACACCTTCGCTCTTTGAGATTTCTGAAGGGGTCTTTTGCAGCACATTGGACCAATGGAGCACATCCTTTAACATTTTTTTTTGACCGCTGATTCCACTGACTCTGATTACACAGCTCAACACATGCAAACCTTTTTCTTGTTGACTTGGAGTTTAGGCCTGTTCCTGGGGTTACCTGGAATGCTGATTCAGAAAATCATATTGGGCATCTAGTTTCTGAAATATGTTCCACTATATTTTTAGCTATTAAGTTATACTAACTTATTAATTTATCTTCCTAGCTTTAAATATGAAAATTCAGACCCACAAATTACAGGGTAAGACAAAAAAAAGGTAAATATTCAAATAAGAAACAGGGCAGGGCAAGCCTCAGTTTCAGACATGACATCCTCTCCCTAGATGACAGCACTATAGAGGACGGCCCTGACGATGCAGTTCAGGGAGAGTGGTCTGTCTGACCTGCCCACATGGGCAGACCAACAGGGGAGAGCCAAAGACCAGTGATGGGAGCGAAGTCACCAAGTCCCCGAGGAATCCCGACGGTAGACTTCTGACTTGGGGGTTGGGGTTCTGACTGACAGACTTGGCACCTCATCTGAACTGGGGGTTACTCACAAGGGGACTACACTGAAAGTCTAAAGGTGTACTGGGGAAGGGGGGGCACTAGACTGCTCCATCCCTGACTGCAGAAATAGCAATGGGAATTTTTAGGATGCGTGCCTTGTGGACACAATTGCTGGAGACTAAAAGGGTGTTATTAATAAGTGGGTCTGGGATATGGAACCCTGAAAGAAAAGGGGACTGGACTGATGGATTATAACATGTCCTTCTATTTAACAGAGAGATATTCATCTACTCTGTGTCAGGATCCCTGTTAGACTTGGGACTATTTGTATGGTCTTCCTTTTTTTCTTAGTGTTTATCTATACAGGATAGGCAAGATAGGCAATCCCACAGGGACAGTGATGGGACCTACAGTTGTGGGAGAAGCATGGAAGGGGAGGCGAATGTAGCAAAAGCTGGACATTGACAAACCACCCCTACCTCTTATTAGAAAAAAAGTTTATTCCAAGAGACCTAAAAAGACAAGGAAGTCCAATTATACAGGAGACCAAAGGAGACATATGTGAATGAAGTTGTTGATGTGAGATTCTCATGGCTTAACCCGGTACCTGGGTGTTCTGGTGCTTCTGTGTCAACGTCATTTCCAGCTGGCACATTCTCCTTGGAGTTGGTATCAATTTCATTCAGTGCTATGTCAGTTCCCTTTTACTGAAGAACTAGCTTCTCAGTATGTCCTGCCTACTTGGTCTCTATGATCTTTGCTTTGGACAACTGGCGTTCCTGTTTTGTTCATGCCTTAATCACATGTTTACTTTATTTATTAGGTAATCTAGCTCTGGGTAAATGGGGCAATAATGTGTAAGCTCATTATGAGGTGGAATCAACTTGATGGCACTTAACAATAACAACAACAATGGTTCCAGGGTTTGGAGAAGAATGAGCCATATTTAAAGTTAACGGGCAGAAGTGTTTCAGAGAGGAGAGAAGAGTGTTTTATTTTTTAAAATTTTAGTTAAAAATAATTTTATTGGGGGCTCTTACCGCTCTTATCACAATCCATCCATCTATCCATTGTCAAGCACATTTGGGAGTGTTTTATATATTATCCCAGTTAAAGGACACCTCAGCCACATTGTTGCTGTGTCCATCTCCCCACCCAAAACAAATATGGTAGGTACTGATGATGTTCTATTACTTGGCAGAAGGAACCAGAGAACACCCTGTTTCGGAATGTCTGCATTAAATCTGCCAAACAAAGGAATCGTGGATTCGGAAACTGGTCTTGCAACCATGTTTCCTGGGATGGGGCACTGATATCTCAAAGTCAACACTTCTAAAACCGAAGGCATGACCTGCCCCCCCCCCTTCCTAACTTCCTTCATCGAGTCAACCAGTATCTGAGTGCCACTTAGTGCTAGCCTGCGCTCAGTTTCAGAAAAGGCACGGGTCCGCTCTTAAGAGAGCTTACAGCAGCACGAGGGGGACCATCACATAAACAGAAAGCACTGGTTGCCGGCACAGTGGATAAAGTACTTGACTGCCAGTGGTTCCGATTCACCAGAAAGCTGTGGTAGTCTGCTTCCGTAAAGATGACAGCCTGGGGAAACCGAGGGGGCTGTTCTACTACCACACTCGGTCACAGTGGGTGAAAAAAAATCAACTCAATCATACTTAACACCAACAAAATCATCATATAGTTATGAAATTAAATGATTAATTGTGCTAGGAGCACTGGTGGCTTAGTGGTTAAGTGTTGGGTTGCTAACTGCAAGGTCAGCAACTTGAAACCACCAGCCTACAGATCCTTGGGAGACAGGGCTTTTTACTGTCTTAAAGAGTTCGCATTCAGAAACGCACAGGGGCAGGTCTAACCTTAGCAGGGGTCCTCAAGTTTTTAAACGGGGCCAGTTCACTGTCCTTCAGACCCGTTGGAGGGCCGGACTATAGTTTTAAAAAAACTATGAACAAATTCCTATGCATACTGCACATATCTTATTTTGTTGTAAAAAAACAAACTGGGCAAAAACACCGGGGGCCGGATAAATATCCTCTCCTCGGCGGGCCACATTTGGCCGCAGGCTGTAGTTTGAGGATGCCTGCCTTAGAGTAGGGTTGCTGGGAGTTGGCATGGACTTGATGGCAGTGAGTGGTTTTGGCTTTATGCTAATGCTGGGGGCCTGGATGGTATTACACAATGGGAGGCCTGTGCCTGTAAAGATTTACAGCCTCCGAAACCCCAAGCAACAGTGAGTTCTATCCTGTTCTGTACGGTTGTTATGAGTTGGAGCCAATTCGAAGGCAGGGAGTTTTGTGAGGTTATGATAGTGCCAGGAGACCATGGTTAGGTGCTGGGCCACTACTTGAAAGGATAGTAGTCAGAACCTACCTAGAAGCTCCTTTGAAGACAGTTATCTGTTTCCAAAGGTCTGCGGTTCGAACCCACCCACTGCTCCTCGGGAGAAAGATGAGATTGTCTACTGTCAAGATTTAAGGTCTCGGAAAGCCCAGGGGTCAGTTGTGCTCTGTTCTATGAATCAGTAGCCACTCAATGGCGATGAATGTGCTTCTGTTTTTTAACAAAATAACGCCATGTAGGAAAGATGCTCACTGCTATAAATTTTTGGTATACGACTACTGATCTTTATGGGCTACCGCAGTGAATAAACAATATGAATTTTTATAAAACATCTTGAGAATAAAACTTTGAAACAGAAAGTATTTAGGTAAACAATCTACTACTAAAACCCAAGTCTCTAGAATTTGGTGAACTTCTGTTAAATTCACCAAATTTTGAGATGTTAACTTTTAAATTAAACCCCAGCTTGGGTATTGGGCATGGCATTTAGCAAGTGAGGACTCCCACCCCTCGGGAAGTGTGGCTACTTCTGGCGGGTGCCACCTCAGACCTTGACCCTTCAGACCTGTGGTTCTCAGCTTTCCTGATGCCGAGACCCGTTCATACAGTTCCTCATGTGGTGGTGACCCCCCAACCACAAAATTATCTGTTGCTACTTCATCACTGTCATTTGGATACTACTGTTATGAACGGGCGACCCCTGTGAATGGGGCTCCAGACCATAAGAGGTGTGCTCCCTACACCCAGTTAAGTAGTCCAGCTCTATTTCGAATCATGCTTTTTGTACCTTGCAAATATACCTACGCTGCAGGTGGTTTGCTTTTCAGCTTTTTCTCCACTTGGTTCTGGCAATTTTCTCACTCAAGAAATCCTCTCTCCGCCCCCCTCCTCCCCCTATACCACTCTATTATCGATCAGAATGAACTATCTGGCCCTTCTCTGAAGAGCTGGAGGAAGGAACGAGCGCGCGCACTCATTCTGTGGAGAAGGGAGATGGTGTGAATCACCTATTTGGGGAGACAACCTTCCAACAAGAGTCCGGTCCCGACTCCTGGGATCCCTTCCTCGGGCGGCACCTGGATGACGCCAATGGAGCAGAGAGGGCCGTCGAACCTCCACCCCTTTGCTCCCTCGGGCCGCATTTTCCAGGCGAACTCCCTCAACCCGCCCCAATAAAAAAATAAATACACATCTATCAAAATAAAGGCCGGGGTCCGAACTCATCCGCGCAGCCGGAGACGCGGCGGGCGCCGAGCGCGGACGGCGAGCCGGCAGCCCCTCGGCCACTTGGATTGTTGCGCGCCTGCAACTTCACGGAGCGCGGCGCTCCGGAGGGGGGCGGCGGGGGGGGCTCCGCCCAGCGCCCCCGTGGGTCCCCGCGCGGGAAGGAGCTGCGGCGGGGGAGGGCTCGGCCGCCCGCTTTCGGGGGCCGGCCGCCAGCCTGGGGGAGGGGCCGCCGCCGCCGCCGTCTCCAGGCCCGGGGGGCGGGGCAGGGGGCGGGGCGTCCGCAGCTGAGGATCAGCTGCTGGAGGAGGCGGAGCCGGCGGAGGAGTGGGCGGAGCCTCGAGGGGAAACGGAGGGAGGGCCGCCGTCAGGAAGCGGGGAACGCCGCCGGGAGCAGCCTGCACGCCTCGCTCCGTCTGCCGCGGCCGGTTAAAGGGCCGTCGGGCTCGCAGCGCAGGGGGAGGGCAGGGCGGCGGGGGGCGCGCGGCGGCGCGTGAGGCCGAGGGCGGGGCGGCGGCGCGAGCGGCGGCGGCGGCGGTTCCAGCATGAAGAGGAGAGCTGGCCTGGGGGGCAGCATGAGGTCAGTGGTGGGCTTCTTGTCCCAGCGGGGCTTGCATGGGGACCCCCTGCTCACTCAGGACTTTCAGAGGAGACGCCTGCGGGGCTGCCGAAACCTCTACAAGAAGGACCTCCTCGGCCACTTCGGCTGTGTCAATGCCATTGAATTCTCCAACAATGGAGGCCAGTGGCTGGTCTCAGGTAAATCAACCCCCTTCCCCTCCCCGCGCCTCCCGCCCCGCTTCCAGCCTCCCTTTTTCGCCACCCCTCCTCACCCCCCCCGGGCCCCCCGTCCCCACCCCCTCCTTTCTCCTCAGCCTTCTCGGGGCGGGGGGGTGGCGGGGAAGCTTTGGTGTCAGATTCAAACCGACGTTGGGGGAGGGGGGAAGGCGAGGATGTCTTCGGTTTAAAAAAAAAAAAAAAGGACCTAAAATGGTTGACAGGTCCTTAATCCGCTTTCTCCCAAGTGCAAAGTGCTCTCCCCTGATCGCTGCCCCGAAAGTGTGGGTCGGGGCGCGGGGGCGAGGTTCCTCCTTGACAAAGTTGGATGGGAAACTCTTCCTCCGCGCACTTGAAAAAGGTGCGGCGCGGGGGCTATTTTGGGGCTTGCAGGGGGAGGAGGCCGCAGGCCAGGGAAGCCCGAGCTCCGGAGGCGCCTGTCGCTGGTGCCGGAGAGGAAGGGGCCTTGGGTTCCTGGCCCGCGTGACAGGGCCGGGCGCGGCGGGGTCGGGGAAGGGGCCGCGACCCGGGGGATGGGGAGAGCCGGGGAAGGGGAGGCGGCGGCGGGCGGCTGGACGTGGCCGCTCCCCTCGGCGCTCCTCAGGCCCCAGCCCCGTCTCCTTTCGCCGTGTGGCGGCCGCTTCCGCGTCTTGTTTTCACGATGCTTCCCCGAGGGGCGAGGGCGCTAGAGGCCCAGGGGCGCCCGTCTGAACTTGAATACGCAACTTGTGAGGCGGGGGGTGGGGGGGTGGGCGACCCCTCACTGGGCGAGGAGGCGGGGTGGGGGGCGGCCTTGTTGGCGGGAGCCCGCGTATCCCGGTGCCCCTTGCCTGGCGACTGTCGTTGCAGGTGGTCCCCGGCCCTCCGCCCTCCCCCTCGCCGGGCCTCGTTGCCCCCAGACTCCCCTTCCAGTTTGGGCAAAGTGGCGAAATCTAGGCCGGGGTTCCGGCCGGGCCGTGTAGGCCTCGCTCTCCCGGGGCTCCTAGCGACAGGCAGCTGAATCGATAGCCTATTGCTCTTGGGGGAGGCCGGACCGGGGCGGCCCCGGCCGCGGAGACAGCTGCCCCGGGGGAGGTGCACCTGGTGCCCGGGTCGGGCGGGGAGCAGATGCCCACTGCTGCACCCTTCCTTCCTGGATTGGAGCCCAAGGGACCAGTGGGAAGGGGGCGAGGGCTTTCCAAGGGCTGCTTCCTGAAACTGGGTAAGGGGAGGAGGGCTTTTGACTTCCGTGGGTCTCCATCTCGGTTTCCTGCATTAGGAAGCGTGAAGGAGGCGCCCAGCGCTGGACGTGGGGCTTCGCTTCGCTGGGGTCTGCCCGGGAATGGTTTTCTATTTGTCAGTCATTCGGCAGCTTGCCAGAAACTTCAGGGATCATGGCAAAGCATCTGTCTTCATCACGAGTAGCATCGGAAGTGACAAGGGTCATACAGTACAGTCCGGGGTAGTAGAGAGATAAGACTTGTCTGATCACTTCTGGATAAACCTTCTGGGCTTTCCCCAGACTTCCACAGGTGGAACTGCCCCGACTTTTCCACCCTGGATGGTTTTCTCACTAGGTTTAAGTTTGGTTGGGCCTTAGATCTCACCCCACACTCCTGCCCCCATGAAGAAACCTGTTCACCACCACCACCCACACCCCCCAGACCAATGTATACAATATTTGTTTTTAAAAAAATTCCAAGGAGAAACGTAGAGACAATCTCTTTAAAGTCTAAGCTTCCCGTTTCCCTCATCTGGCTTCCTCAGTATTCCTACATAATTTTCCACTCGGCTCTCCACACCCATGTATTCCTGAGGAGATGTTCTGGTACACACAGAATCTTTTAACCCTGGGCAAGGGCTGCTCATCAACTCTATGGCAGAGTTTGAATTTGGCTTTTTGGTATTCACATCCAAACTAATGTTAATGAAATCACAGTACTGTCACACATTGCCAGATTTTACACATTTTAAATAATAGGTTTACTGAGATATAATTCATGTGCCATACAAATCACCAACTTAAAAGAACACTTTAAAAAGCATAAAAAAAAACAAACGCTTCCATTCTCTACCAGTGAGGACTTCCCTTGTCCATGTGCAGGCATTTCCTCTAAGTCCTCAGAGAATT
The DNA here is from genome assembly GCF_050624435.1 of Tenrec ecaudatus. Lineage (NCBI taxonomy): Eukaryota > Metazoa > Chordata > Mammalia > Afrosoricida > Tenrecidae > Tenrec > Tenrec ecaudatus. The sequence continues at coordinate 35,286,215 of NC_134543.1, forward strand.
CCATTTTCTCCACTCTTGCTAGTTGGTTTCCTTTTATTTGATTTTAACCTCCAGAAGAGAAGGACTCATCTTTACTGGACGGATTATGGCAAGCCTAGTTCTAGGCAACCATTTCCTTAGTTTTCCAGGCCTTAGCTGCCCCTTTCCATCAATACTTCCTGGGTTCCAACTTCCTATGTCCCTTGCTCCTCCCTCTCCTCCCTAACCCCTCCACATACTCCTAGCTCAGCTCTTCCTGTTTCCTTTTTATCCACTGCCTTTGTTCTTAAAGTTCTAGTTGACTTCTACCAGTCCCTGTCTGCTGCCTCAGGTAGACTAAGCTCTTATTTACTTTATTACAACATGTTAAGGGAAAGTTCTTCCTGTTTACCCCCTTTAGAATCATAATACCCCCTTTAGCAGCCTGTAGAAGTGAATCAAAGTTTGTGCTGAGAACTCCCTCCGTGGTCCAAGTTGAAAACCATTTAAGGCATCATGCTAAGTTTTCTCTCTTTGAGAATTGTTCCTCATTAGCAGTGAACTTGGGGGAGTCATTTAATGGGAGGAAGGCATTAAGGCATTTTGAGATTAATGTTGCTTATCTCCAATGTTTTACTGTAATGTAGTGGGACAGCAGATTCTGAGATGGCAATGAAATTATTTCAAGTATTTTTGTTGTATCTTGTCTGGATTGGTCAAACAAACAGAAATAAAATCAAATCAAATGAACCCCAGACTGCCACCCAATCAGTTTTGACTCCTAGCAACCGCATTGCAAAAAATGATTACAAGGATAGATTTTTATGTTGTTCAACATTTTCATATCCTAAATGGGCAGGCGCAGATGATTTTCTCCACATTTCTTATAACTGACACATCTGATTTGATAGACTTAACTGAGACTCAGGGCAAAAATACTATCTTCAGGATTCCTATATGCAAGATACAATGGTAACTCTTATAAGATACTATTGGTTTGGGCTCAGGTAGAAAGAAAATGTTTTGAGAATGATGATGGCAACAAATGTGCTGGCACAGTGGATGTCTATGGATTATGATAAGAGTTGTATGAGCCCCCAGTAAAATGATTTAAAAAATTACTATTGATTAAGGAGCCATCACTTCACTTTTATGACTTATCCTCTTTTCCAGGGTACAGTTAGGCCAGGAGGAATTAAGATAATAGAATAGACCAGAGAAAGGAGAATTAAGATAATAGAATAGACCAGAGAAAGGAAGGAGAAGTGGTACTTGTCTTAGAATAGAGATTGGTGATAGGAACAAGTGGAAAAGGATTGTTTGTTTGGCATTTTTAAATACTACAATCGTTTAACCTAAACCAAAACCAAACTCACTGCCATCAAGTCAATTTATAGTGACTTTGAAGAACAGAGTAGAACTGTCCCTGTGGGTTTCTGAGACTAATTCTCTGCAAGAGTGAAAAGCCTGATCTTTCTCTTGATGAGCAGCTGGTGATTTTGAATGGCTGACCATGCAGTTAGCAGCCCAATGCTTAACCCCTACGCCATCAGGGCTCCTAGTTTAGTGCTTTAGTTTTATTTGTGGCCCATTAGAGAAAAGCAGCACTGTAATGTCATTGTGGCATAGCAGACATATGTGTTACCATCACTGCTGTGTAATTAATTTGGATGTGTGACTAATGAAGTTACTAATCTTTCCGAGTTTGTTTCATGATGTATGTAATTGGGCATACCAGCATCTAACGGAAGGACTGTTTGGGGGCAAAGAATAGATTGGGTGCTGATCAGGGCTCTCCGAAGAAATGTTGGATTTGTTCTCTTTCCTCTTTGTAGGGACTAGCATGTGATGTCATTGAAAATTATGATGGCAACAAATGTACTGGATACCCTGAATTTACCTTTTAAGTCTCTGGTTATTTCTAGTACTTTACATTCCTTGCCTCCTCCTCCTTCTTTTTCTTAGAATGGGTTTTTTTTTTTACATGTATTTTGCTTATTAACTTATTTGGGAAACCATCTACATAGACCAACTAGAATGCCATTGTGTTTGTATTTGTTAGTGATAAGCTAAAATAAAGATTCAGCTTTTGGGGCATAAGACCTACTATAATACTATTAACCCTAGATTGAGTTTAATGAATTGGGACCTTTAGAAATAGTGGATTAATAACTTGCAGACATCAACTTTTGAGTTTCAATGAAAGATTAGTGTTTATGGCTAAAAGTAGTAAAACATCTTCAGAAACTTTTCATGTAAAATCAGCAACTATGCTGTTACAGGAATAAAGGTAACTATTAAGTATTAGTTGTAAATGGCGGGAGGTAGTTACTGATTGGCATAATATTTATAAGTGGGTGTAACTCAAACCCACTGACTGCCATTGAGTCCTTTCTCACAGTAGAACCATAGAATCAGACTCTTATCTTTCTCCTGCTGAGTGGCTCGAGCAGCGGTCCTCAACCTTCCTAATGCTGCGGCCCTTTAATACAGTTCCTCATGTTGTGGTGACCCACAACCATAACATTATTTTCATTGATATTTTATAACTGTAATTTTGCTACTGTTCTGAATCATAATGTAAATGTCTGATATGCAGGATGTATTTTCATTGTTACAAATTGAACATAATTAAAGCATCGTGATTGATCACAAAACAACGTCATTATATATTATGAAATATTTCTAATGACAAATAAAGGAATAGCATGGTACTCGTATGTGGGCGTATCTGCATGTGGGCGGACCCACCTGGAGACTGATAGAGCAGCACTGTCTCAGTTCCTAAGACCATAGGAAATGGTCTTAGGCAACCTCTGTGAATAGATAAGCAGGCCTTTCTTTGGAAACTCCTGAGCACACTTAAACCTCCATCCTTTCAGTTAGCAGCCAGAGCTCATTAGCACCACGCAGGAATGCTGCTGGCTGAGTTACTTTGGGAAGGTAACACAAAATACCCTTCTATCTCATCCTGTTTCCTTGGCCATTACATAATGATAAAATTACTTGACCAGGTTCTGGTGAAGGTTGAATGAAAGAGTACTTGCCAAGTTTAGGAATGTGTGGTGTTTCAAATATTGCTGTGAATGCTGCAGCTGCCGCTTTATGGATCCTGTTATTGGTATAATGTGAACAGCTTTTAGTAGATTGATACCTGATCACCTTCGGCATTTAAAATTGATTATACACGGCATAGTACACTAGAAAAAAATGAGAACAATCTCCTGAGCTGAACAAGCCTAAACCTGGTAATAGTATGTCATCAAAGTATTTTCTTCCTTTTTTTTAAAACTTCTAACATACTTTATTGACTTGTTGGGCATATGTGGCAGCAGCGGGTCATTTGAAGAAAGGCACCTCATTGAGAACAGTACATCACAGTGCTGTGAGTGAGCCCAGTCACAGGACTTGAGGATGGAAAGGACAATCTTTGGATGCTATTGCTCAGGATACTTGCATACACACTAAAAGGGTTTCTTCACGCATCGTAAAAGGGCAAAGTGCAGTATGCTGGCGTGTGCTGGATGTCCGCTGGGAGCTAATCCATGACCACAGCAGGCAGACAGGTCAATCGTGGCAAGCTTGGGAAAGAATGAGAGCGTTGTGCCCGCCCCTCCCCAGGCCTCCAGGACTTGATTCGCTGAGCCACCCTCCCCATGAACACTCCGCACCTCTCTCGTGTGGAGATGATTTTTTATCTTAACGGGGAATCAGGTTCAGTAGTCAAAGTCTCCCTATACCAAGCTTTAGGGCAGACAGTATAATAGTTCAGTTTTCCTGCATTCTTGCCTGGAGCCCATGAGGTTCTGAGTTAAAAGCTGAGGTCTTAAGGTACTGACTTTATAAAAACAATATTGTTACCAGTACTAAGTAATTGAAAACTGGATTCTGTAGAAATTACAATACTGTACCTCCCTATTTTTTCTACCCATACCACCCAATCACAGTTTGTTTGTTTTAAAATTAATTTCCTTCTTTATACTTTTACAAACTCCCACTGCTGTGAAAAAGAAACCGCCTCTTTACAGTAACACAGCTTCTCTCCCAAACCCTCCTTGGAGCCCTTAACCACCCCCCCCCTCTGCCCAGCACTGAAGAGCAGGGATCATGCAGCAGGGTGAGGAACAGTGGTGCAGTGGAGAAGGCTGCTCGCATGCTTGCAGACACGACGTCAGGGGTCTGGGAGGCATCCATGGCACAGTGGATGCCCTGTTTCCAGTAATAGTCCACGAGTGGGTGGTCTGAGTGTGGTAGGACTCCAGGAGGATCTTCAAGGCCTTCTCGCTGTCATCTGATTGGCGGACCAGAGGCTCCAAGAGATGATACCTTTCATGGGCTACTTTGGAGGGCTGAATTCCTCATGGTAGGAGCGGCCACTCATTGGGTGGATCAGCCTTCCTGTGATTCTCTGCATGAGTAGAGAGTCTGGGACACAGAATTCAACCACAGAATTTTCTCTTTCTTCTTGACCATGACGTTGTTGAGCATTTCTGTCTGCCTTACAGTCCTGGGGAAACCATCTAAAAGAAAGCCGTTCTTGCATGAAGGGGTCTCCAAATTTTTCTCAATGAGTTCCACCACCATTTTTTGCTCACCAGTTTTCCGGCATCCATTTTAGCTTTTGCCCCAGCTCTGAGCTAGAAGCCACCTTAGTAGCCCCCTGCATGTCCCCAGTAGCCAAATGACAGACACAAAAGTTTTCAGCCAGCCTGGGTGCCCCTGCCAGCTCTGGGTGGCCCCAGCAGCACAGCCAGGATGCCTTTAGGATACTCTTGGGCTGGTTTGTCGGCTGGAACATTGGGAGCTATGTCTGCTGAGACCTTTGGCTACCTTTCAATCCCACAAAGTATTTTCAAGCATCACATAAGTGATAACAACTGTATGCTTTGTGTAATTTAAATTTATTAATAGTCATACCCTATTTAATAGTCATGAGGTATATGACATGTTACGAAGTCCAGAATACTTTTTTTATAAATTTGTCTAAGAACACATCCCCAGTAAGGTGTGTTTGACCGTAGCCAGTTAAAACTCAATTTTTCTTTTTTATTAAAGCTCTTCATGTGTTTAACTAGACATGGGCGTCCTCAAACTTCGACCCATGGGCCACATACGGCCCACCGAGGACATTTATCTGGCCCGCCGGGTGTTTTTGGCCTGTTTGTTTTTTTACTTCAAAATAAGATGTGCACAGTTCATAGTTTTTAAAAAAAAAAACAAAACTATAGTGTGGCCCTCCAACGGGTCTGAGGGAGAGTGAACTGGCCCCCTGTGTTAAAAGTTTGAGGACGCCTGAACTAGTGTGAACATCTTGGTTCCTTGGTTGGTTTTTATCTGGAGAAATATGGCCAGTGATGGGGCATGTTGCTGACCTTGAACATCTTTCAAAATATAAACATTTTGGACAAGGTTTGGGGAAATTGATTCTTGAATTTTCTTCAGGTCTTTCCTATTTACGGATGAGACATTGATTTGAAGATGGTAAATTTTATTCTTCAATCCATTTTTTAATTCAACAAATAGCTTTTGAGAGTATCTTATTTATCCCCACCCCACTGAAAGTGTGTTGATTCTGACTCATAGTGACTTTGTAGGACAGGGGAGAACTGGCCCTTTTGGTTTTTGAGAGTAAATCCTTTTTAAATGATCTTAAATTTTTTAATGTAATTTTTTAAAAAAATATGAGAGTAAATCTTTAGTGGAGCAGACAGCCTCATCTTTCTCCTGTAGAGTGGCTGGTGGTCAATATACAACCTACTATGTCACCAGGGCTTCTATCCTGTTTATAATACAGGAACTGTTAGGACAGATGATGAATCCAATGGAAATTATGTTTTCAAGAAGTCTGCAGGTTAGGTGCTATTAGTTCTCATTTATATAGTGCACCGCCCCCCTTTTGTCTTTCCCCTCAGCTTTATGATACCTTTATGAAACCTTGGCTTTATAGATTTTTTTTTTAACCTCTGGTTCATAGCACTTGATGTAGCAAAAATACCTTTGAGTATTCGTGGGAAAGAAAAAAAGGCACTTCAAGTCTTACAGGACTTTGCTATGATAAATTACAGACATAATGATGAAATAACAAATATTTTTAGATAACATGTTATTTGTCCCATTTGCTCGTCATTTAGTTAATTGATATCTATCAATGATTGCTAAATTTAGAATTATACCTGGGCTTGTTGCTTATGCCTTAAAAAAAGTTCTTATCAGTACCACCAGTTGCTGTTGAGTTGACTCCAACTCATAGCGACCCAGGTGTGTCAGACTAGAACTGTGCTTCATAGATAGTTTTCAATGGCTGATGTTTTTGGAGTAGATCACCAGGCTTTTCTTTGTAGGTGCCTTTGGGTAGACTTGAACTTCCAACCTTTTGGTTCACACTACCTAGTAAGGTTAGTTTGACAGGTGACTACCAATCATTAACTATCCCATCAGAGAACTGTCTTTATGTTCAGCATTTTTATTTGATTTATACCAATACTGTTTTGACTGCTGTGCATTCCTAAAGAGACGAGTAACCCTCAGTTATAGGTATATCATGGATACCAGACTGAAAAGAAGTTTCAATTGAGGTAGAAATGTGTGCCTTTTCTTGGGCTTTTTGGTGGTTAGGTTGTAAGGTACAGTTGGAATCATTTTGATGAGGGAAGCTTTATGGACCAGAAAACTTGAGGCACAAATGGACACAATTCGGAATTGTGAGTTTAGGTAGGTATGTTTATTTCCTCGGGCTTTGAGTGTGGCTAAGAGGAGCATGCTGTGAGAGCACTTCCATTGTTAATAAGCACAGTTCTTGAGCTTTTTTCCTTTCCTTTTTGATGGTTTCCAGAAAGAAGCAAATGATTGCTTTTCTTTTTATATTAGTCCAAATTTATATATCCAAATGTAGAATTCAAACTTTTAAAAAACAAAAGCCACTAAGATCGTAATTCAAGTAGATTGTAAGGCTAAGGGTATGATTCTGTTTTTAATTTTTCACGCTCTCTTTTACTTAAAATGTATTGTCCCTTGGAAGAAGCACACCAGCCTGTGTGATCACGAGGTGTCAAAGGGATCAGGTATAAGGCATCAGAACAAAAAAATCTTGCCATAGTGAATGAAGGGGGAAGTGCAGAGTGGAGACCCAAAGCCCATTTGTCGGCCGCTGGAGATCCCCTCGCAGAGGGGTCTAGGGGAGGAGATGAGTCAGTCAGGGTGGGATGTAGTACCGATGAAGAACACAGCTTTCCCCCAGATCCTAAATGCTTCCTCCCCCCCAGCTACCATGATCTGAATTCTACCTTTCAAGTCTGGCTAGACCCAAGGATGTACAACTGGTGCAGATAGGAGCTGGAGGCACAGGGAATCCAGGGCAGATGATACCTCCAGGACCAGGGGTATGTGTGATGATACTGGCAGGGTAGAGGGTGAGTGGGTTGGAAAGAGGGAACCGATTACAAGGGTCTACATGTGTCCTCCTCTCTGGGGGATGGACAACAGAAAAGGGGGTGAAGGGAGACGTTGGACAGTGCAAGATATGACAAAATAATAATTTATAAATTATCAAGGGCTCATGAGGGAGGGGGAGCGGAGAGGGAGGGGGGAAAAAAGAGGACCTAATGCCAAGGGCTTAAGTGGAGAGCAAATGCTTTGAAAATGATGAGGGCAAAGAATGTACAGATGCGCTTTACACAATTGATGTATGTATGGATTGTGATAAGAGTTGTATGAGCCCCTAATAAAACGTTTTTAAAAAATATATTGTCCTTTATAATCAAAGAACTGAGTCTGTTAGAATTAATCCTTAGATTATTTTGAAACTATGAAACCTAATTTATTTTTCTCCTAAATTTTCTGTCCTTTACTTTTTAAAAAAATTTTTAAGATATAAGGATTGTTGTTAGGAGCTGTAAAGTCAGTTCTGATTCATAACGACCCTATATTCAATAGAAGGAAACACTGCCTGGTCTTCCGCCATCCTCGCAGTAGTTATGGTTGAGCCCATTGTTGTAGCCACTGTGTCAGTCCCTCTTGTCAAGGGCCTTCCTCTTCTTTACTACCCTTTTATGTTACCAAGTATGATGTCCTTTTCCAGGGACTGGTCTCTCCTGATAATGTCCAAAGTACGTGAGACAAAATCATGTTTTCCTCTTTTCGAAGGAGTGTTCTGGTTGTACTTCTTCCTGGACAGATTTGTTTGTTCTGTTGGCATTTCATGGTACTTTCCATGTTCTTTGCCTGCACCATAATTTAAATGCATCGTTTCTTTTTCAGTGTCCAACTTTCACATACATATGAGCATATTGAAAATGCCAATATGGCTTGAGTCAGGCACACCTTAATCCTTAAAATGACATTCTTCCTCTCCAACATTTTAAAGAGCTCCTGTGTAGCAGATCACCAAATGCAATGTGTCCTTTAGTTGCTTGACTGCTTTGATGAACATTGATTGTGGGTCTAAGCAAGAGGAAATCAATCTTTGACAACTGCAATTCTTTCTCTTTGTATCATGATGCTGTCTCTTGGTCTAGTTGTGTGGATTTTGGTCATCTTTACATTGAATTGTAATCCATACTGAAGGTGACAAGCTTTGATCTTTATCTACAAGAGTTTCAAGTCCTTATTTTCAGTAAGCAGAGTTTTATCATCTGCACAGCAAAGGCTTTTTGATAAGCCCTCCTCCAACCCTTGATGTTCAAGTTCTTCCTCACAAAGTAAGGCTTCTCTGATGATGTGCTCTGCATACAGATTAAGTATGGTAAGAGGATAAACCTTTCCTGGTTTTTAACCACACACTATTCCCGTGTGTTTGAATGATTGCCTCTTGATCTATATATAGATTCACCATTAGCACAAAGAAGTATTCTAAAAAAAAAAACAAAAAAACAAAAAACAAAGAAGTATTCTAGAATTCTCATTCTTAAAGTTACTCATAGTTTGTTATAATCCACATAGTCGAATGCCTTGGAATAGTCAATAAAACACAGGTATTGCTGGTATTCTCTGCTGTTAACCAAGATCTATCTGACATCAGCATGATATTCCTCGTAACATGTTCTCTTTCGAATCTGCCTTGAATTTCAGGCAGTTCTTTGTTGTTGTACTGCTGCATCTTGTTGGATGATCTTCAGAAAAATTTTACTATAATCTGCACTTCCTGTTGGGTCATCTCTCTTTGGAATGGGTATAAATATGAATGTCTTTTTGGAAAAGACAAGTGCTTTATCAGCTTGTTGAAACATTTCAATTGGCATTTTGTTTATTCCTGGAACCTTATTTTTTGCTACTGCCTTCAGTACTTCTTTCTTGAGTACTTTGGGTCTTGCTCATATGCTACCTCCTGAAAAAAGGTGGAATGTCGACTAGTTCTTTTTGGTACAGTGACGATGTATTCCTTCTTTTTAAAAATGTAACTATTTTATTACTTTATTTTTATTAGTAATTTTATTGGGAGCTCTTATAGATATTATAATATTCCATAATTCTGTTAGATAAAGCATAATTGTACAATTGCTACCACATTCTGTTTTGAAATATTTTTTTCTTCTTCACCTCTTTGCTATCAGATCCCTTTTATCCCCTCCCTCCCATCTTTTCATCTAATTTTGATGCTTCCTGCATCATTCAATGTTTTGCCCATGGAATCTTTCATTATTGCACCTTGAGGCTTGAAGTTTTTCTGGAGTTCTTCAGTTTGAGACAGCGGTTCTTAACCTGTGGGTTGCGATCCCTTTGGGGTTCAAACGACCCTTTCAAAGGAGTCGCCTAAGACCATTGGAAAACACATATTTCCGATGGTCTTAGGAACTGAGACACTGCTCCTCTATCAGTCTCCAGGTAGGTCTGCCCACATGCAGATACATCCACATACAAGTATCTGGCTTGAAGACTGTTACCAATGCTACACCATGCTTCAAGACAAAATTTCATTTATTTGTCAGAAATAAATATTTCACAATATATAATTACATATTGTTTCGTGATTAATTATGTTCAATTTGCAACAATGAAAATACATCCTGCATATCAGGTATTTGCATCATGATTCATAATAGTAGCAAACTTACAGTGATGAAATAAAAATAATTTTACTGTGTGGGTCACCACAGCATGAGGAACTGTTTTAAAGTGTTGTGGCATTAGGAAGGTTGAGAACCGTTGGTTTAAGACATGCTTAGCGTGTTCTTTCTTTTAGGTTTTCTAATTCCAAGTCTTTGCACATTTTATTATAATACTTTGTCTTCTCTTGCTACTCTCTGAAATGCTCTGTTCAGCTCTTTTACTTAATCATTTCTTCTTCTACACTATGATTAAGAGCATGTTTGTGTCTCCTGACCTCACTGTCTTTTTAATGAGCTTTTACTTTTCTTCAAGTATGATATTCTTGATGTCCTTACCAGAGCTCATTAGGCCTTCTCTCATTGGTGTTCATTTAAGTTAAATCTGTTCTGGAGATGGCCTGAAATTCATGTGGATATATTCAAGGTTGTATTTTGGCTCTTGTGGACTTAATTTTAATTTCAACATCAACTTGAACTTATATTTGAGCAATTGGTGGTTTGTTCCACAGTCAGCCCTTGGTCAGTTTTGGCTGTTGATATTGAATTTCTCCATGGTCTCTTTCCAAAATGTAGTCAATTCAGTTTTTGTGTATGCCATCTGGAGAAATTCATGTGTATGTTTGTCATTGTTGTTAGGCTTTGGTAGGTGCCATCGAGTCAGTTCTGACTCATAGCAACCCTATTTACAACAAAATGAAATACCACCTGGTCCTGTGCCGCCCTTACAATTGTTCTTCGTTTGAGCCCATTGTAGCATTCTTTTGTGTATAGATCTTGTCCTACCACAGACGACATTGTACTTCAAAATAGATCTTGGAATGTCCTTTTTGATGATGAATGTGGTGCCATTCCTCTTGGATTTGTCATTATCAGCATAGTAAACCATATAATTGTTAGATTGAAAATGGCCAACACCAGTCCATTTTAACTCACTAATGCGTACTATATCACTGATGCATGCTATATCACTGATGCATACTATATCCATCTTTATGCATTCCATTTTATTTTTGATGACTTCCACTCTTCCTAGATTTATAATTTTCACATTCCATGTTTCAATTATTATTAGATGTGTACAGCTGTTTTTCTCATTTTGAACCACGCCCCATCAGCAAATGAAGGTCCCAACAGCTTTACTTCATCATATCGGTACAGTTCACTCTGCTTTGAGGAAGCAGCTCTTCCTTAGGAGCCTTGGTGACACTGAGAAAGATGAGGTTGTCTGTTCCCATAAAGATTTACAGTCTTGGAAACCCTTTATATGTCACTATGAGGCAGAATTGACTTGGTGGCAAGTCAATTTCTCAACCGAGAAATCATTATCTGTACTAAAAATAGCTAATATTTGAATATATTATTCACTTACCAAACATTTTGAGAGCTTTTTATGCTACACATACATTCACATACATGATCACATCTAATGCTTAAAAAAAAAAAAGAATCTTTCCTAAGTGTCATACTAAAATTCAAACCAAACCTGTTGGCTGCCCAATCAGTTCCAACTCATAATGACCATAAAAGGGCAGGGAAGAACTGCCCCATAGGCTTGTCAAGGCTGGACTCCTTTCGGAAGCAAATCGCCTTATCTTTGTACCACGGAGAGTACAAGCTATCAGTGAGTTCTCGAAGCACTGGACCACCAGAGATCCTTGGACACATGGAATACTAGAGCCCTCATTTCACACGCAGAATTGAGCCGTAGAGAAGTGATGGGACTGGGTTCTAACTGTGGTCGAGATGTGCTCTTACACAAGCTGCTAACCATTTTGGGATTTTTAGAATGTTATGTTCATTTTAGAAAGGAGATGACTTTTCTACATGCCCCTCTCTGATGCTCTGTGAACAGGGAAGGGAAGGCCCTAAGGAGAGGATGTGGAGCCACCAGGGCAGGGCAGTTCTTTCTGCTCATAGTCACACTGCTCAGTTCTGAAGCAGATCATCTGAAGCTAGAAATCATCTCACCTGAATTTCCATATTTGCAGTTCTCCTTTTTCTTTACACTTTTGGAACTCCTTGACTTATAAAAACCAAGAAACTAACTTCATACTTGCTTAGTCTAATTAGGATTACTTTGATTGTCGAATTGGAACCTCTTCACCATTAGACCAAATAAAAGTATGAAGTAAGAATACATGTGCAATTTGAATAGGTTGGGTTCACTTTGCTCCTATATGGTCATTCTGATAACTACTGAAAGCCGCTGGTGAATATCAATCCTCAGAAAATAGGTGTCTTTCCTCATTAATTAATTATACATAGGGAGATAATTATTTATGCAGTGGTACAGATGAGAAAGTGCTTCAGAAGAGAATGATTCTTGGAAGGAGAGTTAAACAGTGTAACATGGGGTTGCTTGCCCAGAGAATGTTGGTAAATTATTTGGAAGCACTTTTCTAGAGATGGTGTTATAAATAGAAATGGAACTCCTGGACCAGATGATGAGTCTGTTTAACTTTTAAAAATAATTTATCGACATACCTTGTACAATCCAATATATCCATTCACATAAAATTCTGCCCTTCCATCCCATCGAGTTAAATTTTGAATGACTTTATAGCATGATATTCTTTTTTTAAAAATCTCAAGAATATATAATACAATTTACCACATTACCCATTGTTAGGTGTACAAGGTGGTAACATTAATTATATTCACAATGTTGTGCAATCAAGACTTCTGTTTATTTTTATCACATGATCTTACAATGAAAACTTCTGTCACCAGCAACAACCTGGTTTCTGTAACAAAGAAGGCATTTCCATGATCATTCCGGTGAATAAGGAGGGTTACTCTAGAGCAGCAGTTCTCAACCTGCGGGTCGCAACTTCTTTGGGGGTTGAATGACCCTTTCACAGGGGTCGCCCGAATCATAACAGTAGTAAAATGATAGTTATGAGTAGCAACAAAAATAATGTTATGGTTGGGGAGCACTACAACATGAGGAACTGCATTAAAGGGTTGCGGCATTAAGAAGGTTGAGAACCATGTGCTCTGTAGGTTCTGATCTTGTTGGATCTCCTCTGAGCTCTTCACCAGAATTTCCCGGAGGTAGAGATGTAGGAAGGGATTGATAGTAGTAGCTTGTCATTTCACTTTATCTGTTCTTTCCATGCCTTCATGTTCACACTTTCCTTGCCACTTTACTCACTCCTTGCTCCTTGCAATGTTGCACATCAGAGAATCAATCTGTGCTTGCTTCCCAGGATACAGAGTGGGTAAAGCTCAAGGCTACATGCTCTGAGGGCTGTTTTCCTTTTAGGACCAATTGAAACATGGAATTCTTTTTCCAGAGTTGGGGGTATATAGGAGTTGATGAGAAATAGGTGCTGAGAAGATGGACAAGTTTATAATAGACTCAGGCAGCAGAGATGATGTTGGTATCTACCTCGGTTTCCCTCTCTCCTGGGGCAGTTGATAAGGTGAGATAGGATTGTTTTATAAGGTTGATAAGTAACTCTGCCTGTCTTGGCACCTGCTAGGATCTTGCATAACTAAAATGGCTTTATGTCCTGGCCTACTTAGGACCATCCCAATTTTCCCGTTGTCCCAGTATAATTATTAGTGATCTTTTCACTTTTAAGAAGGTCCTACTAACAAAATCATACCCAATATAAATGGGGGCTTGGGTGAGCAGTGGAGTGGAGATCCAAAGTCCATCTGTAGACAATTGGACATCCCCTCACAGAAGGGTCACGAGCAAGAGATTAACCAGTCAGGGTGTGATATAGCATCAATGAAACAGGAAACTTTCCTCTAGTTCTTTAATGCTTTCTTCCCCCCACTATCATGACCTCAATTCTACTTTATAAATCGGATTAGACCAGAACATGCACACTGCTACAGATAAGTGCTACAGGGAATCCAGGGCCAACAATAAGAATAGAGATACCAGGAGGATACGGGGAAGGTGGGGGGAGAAAGTGAACCGATCACAAGGATCAACATGAAACCCCCTCCCAGGGGGACGAACAAAAGAAAGGTGGGTGAAGGGCGACAGAGGATGATGTAAGATAAGCAAATAATAATCTATAACTTATCAAGGGTTCATGAGAGAGGGCAGCTGGGGCAGGGAGGGGGAAAAATGAGCTGATATCAAGGGCTCAAGTAGAAAGAAAATGCTCTGAAAATGATGATGGCAGCATATGTACAAAGGTGCTTGACGTATGGATTGTGATGGGAGTTGTAAAAGTCCCCAATAAAAGTATTTAATAACTTAAAAATGGGCCTACTTTGTACAAAAAATATATATTATCGCTTACTTTTAAGCAACCAGGCTGTCAGGTAAAACCACAGCCCTGGTTTGTGGTTCATTACACTCATCCATTGACTGCCTCTGGTCAGAAACCTCCAAGTCTCCTTTCTCTCCATTTCAGGTCTTTTGGCTGTTACTTTTAAGAAGCATTGGTCGCATAGTGGTTATGCATTGGGTTGCTAACCACATGGTCAACAGTTTGAAACCACCAGGTGCTCCTTGGGAGAAAGTTGGAGTTCTCTACTCCTTTAAAGAAAGAGTTAGTCTCAGAAACCCACAGGTGCAGTTCTACTCTGTCCTATAGGGTCTCTATGAGTTGGCATCAACTTCATGGCAGCAACTTTTTGTTTATTTTTTCAGCAGCTTCTCTCAGGCTATTGATGGAGCCTGAGAAGTAGAATTTCATTAGTCATCTGTCCCTCCTGGTTTTATGTTAGAAGGCAAAATTTTGAGAAAAAAAAAAAAGACAAAATTCTGACTCATGAAAACCTTGGTGTTTTTTTTTTCATTAAAAAGGAACAACAAAAAAAGGGTAGAACTCATTAAAAAATGTAGTTCCTGAGGCTGCTTTTAAGTTAGCCCTTTCTGTGTTCTTGTTTATTCTATGCACATTATTGCTTTTTCACTTTTCCCTGCAAGTTGTTTTTGCAAAGTTGATTTCTAGGAAAAGGAATGTAAGGAATGACTCTCTACTGAGTTAGGGTCCCCCCCCCCCCCCGGACATGTTGTTATTTATCACAAAAGGAAATGATATTGATATTTAAAACCATGCTTCTGGCTTAGTTTGTCGTGGTTCAATCCATTGGGACTTGAAGTGTGTGGATTGCATTGATGGGGTCTTCAGGAATTGCAATCCTTCAGGTATATGACTGTTAGACTTTGGAATGTCTGCTTAGAGAAGTGCCTGAGGCCTGGATGAGAGTCCCAATTTTACCCATTTTATAAATCACTTTTGAGCTTTTGATGTTCTTTCTCTCTTTGTAGACTTAGAGAATTTTATTGTAGAAAGGCCTACTTAGATTTTTCGATGCTTTAATTTTACACTTAGAGAAACAGAAGCAGAGAAGTAAAGTGACTGCCCAGAAATTCACAGTGAATAACTGGTACAACCAGGACTAAAAACAGTCTTTATACCAGCACCCTCAATATTTGAAGGGGTTCCCCTGCCTGTGTATTTTACCTGCAGTTTCACGGTCCCTGCTTATAGTGGTTTTGATTAAGTTGGCGGTACCTCTTTCCTTTTCAAATGAGTAAGTGGAGGTTTTTCCAGGGTGGAGACACTGCCTCTGGAGCATTGTAAACACTCTCCAGTTTTCTTAGCCTGCTGTGCACTCTACTTCCCTACTTTGGAAAGTCTTTGCCTTTGGAAGAATTTTTGGCAAATCCAGATGCCTGTCAAAATCTTATGAAACAACTTACCTCTTTCTGAATTTCTTTGGAAGTCATGTATGTAAATTTCAGCTGCATCTTTTGGGTTTCATACTGCTTAAGGTTAGATGATTTATGGGTGCTCCTGAGGATGGTTCTCTTTTCTTTTAAAATGTGTCTTGACCAATTTTGACTGTTTCCTGCAGCTATCTCATAATTTACTGCCGCTGATGGTTTAAGCATGTATTTTGTCATAGACATGCTGGGGAAGGAGCTACTGAAACGTGGGTAACTCTTGATTTCGTTTCAGAGTTGGCATCTCTGACTGCATACCTGTTCTGGGTGGGTTTTGTGTTTCTGCCTAGGAAGAATAAGAAAGAATTAGGGCCCATATAGCTTTAAACTGTTGGAGATGGTTTGAGAAAATGTTAATTAGGTTCATTTTGCTTACACTTGGAATTTTGCTTAAGGAGCAAAACCCCAAATTGCAGAACCACTCAGGATAAAGGAAGAGTATTGGTGATAGAGGGTTGCTGTGTTGGAATTGACTCACTCTCTTAAGAACTTCCCTGTGGATCCTTATTGATATCAAGGTCAAGAGGAACAGTTTTTCATGTCCCTAGCTCTCTCTCAGGAGATTTTGTTCTTGTAAATTGTCACATTACGATTGGGAATCTGTAGAATATACATGTCTTCAGAATGACACAAACATATGGTGCACATTGATAATTTTCTAAATGCTGTAGAAATTTTGGAAATAAAGATACATTAAAAGAAAAAAAGATAATTTTATAATCTCACCTATTGAGGGTGACCGGTGTTAATATTTGGAACATATTTTAATAGTCATATCTAAGTAGTTTAATAAAATACAATTAGACTACCTCTGCCTTTTGTAACATTTAAAATTTAATAATATTAAGCCCTCTGCCCTCTCCCCCCCTGCTCCCACACCTTGGTTATTAAATATTCTTCTAAAGCAGGGTTCTCAGTCTCAGCACTGTTGACATTTGGGGCTGGACAATTTTTTGCTCTGAGGGACTGTCACGTGCATTAGCAGCATCCTTGGCCTCTACCTAGTAGTAGATAACAGTAACACCTTCCCAGTTGGGCCAACCAGAACATCTCTAGACATTGCCAGATGCTTCTTGGAGAGCAAAATTGTACTCATTGAAAACTGCTGCTCCAGAGCAGGAGTTCAGAGACCTTTGATCTAAAGAGCTCTTTGCTCACATTACTGGCAACATCAAAGGATTTTTGTCCATGTGGACCATAGGCACCAAATGTTATGGATAAAATGAAAATAATTAAAATTCATTTTACTAACCTATTAACAACAATACATTCATATATTAGCAATAATTTTCATTTTAGGAATAATGTTTTCCATATAATAGAAAAATACTGGGAGTACATGCTCTCATTTTTTTACTGTCTACCTTACTTAATATAAGGGGGTTGGATTCTCACCTACTTCTACGTTTGATATTTTGTGACTTTTTTTTTAGCAGATGTACATGAAGAAAATTCAGTCTCAAGTAGAAAAGGAAAAACTGATGCCTTTTTAGATAACTTGATATGATTTGCTGGCACTATATCAGAACACAAGAGTAAATTTCTTAGATTAATTGGAATGTGGAATCAGAAACTACATCAGAAAACTTTTTATAGTATTTTACATGAAAAAATCCACTAGTCTAGACCTGGTGATCTGCTCTTATAGCTGGTCTTGAACTTTGACTGCCTCTTTCCTGCATGTATTATTTGTACCATCATACAATTGGAAAACATTTGGCTACTGAAGAATGAATAGGTGGGTACTGTAGTCTGTTGCTCCTGCTGGGTTAATGCTAAAACCCCAGTAGTTTTACCCACTAGTACTGTGTCCTCTGAGTGCATATGTCACCACAGAGCAAAAGCCAAAACACAGTTTTAGGATTATTCTGAAAATCGTTCTGACTTTGCAGACCTCCTGGGAACACGTGGTAGGTCATGTTCCAATAGCTACATCAGAATGTAATCATTCCCTTTTTCTATTTGTTTTTGTTTTTATCACAATCTTGGTACCTAAATCATTGTGAAAATTCATTTTGGCCTTAGAATAAAATCCTCAAAATGAAATTGAGTCAAAAGGTATAACTACTTTCATGTTTTTAAAAATACATTTGATATAAATGTGCATTAGCAAAATTGCTCTCTAGAATGGTGAACTAAGTTGCTTCTATCAGCATTGATTGATTATTATTAGAATGCATTATGGCTACTGTTAAAAACAAAACTCAAACTGCCTGTGCGTCTATTTGAATTTATAATGTGACCTTATAGGACAAAGTAGAACTACCCCTGTGGGTTTCTTACACTACCTCTTTATGGAAGTAGCAAGCCTTGTCTTTCTGCTGTAGAGAGTCTTGTGGTTTCGAACCACTGACCTTGTGGTTAGGAGCCCAACTTATAACCATTAAGCCACCAGGGCCCCCAAGGCTATTGTTACAAATTATTTTTATCTTTGCTTATTCAGTTGTTGTCAGGTATTGTCCATCCACTTCCAACTCATAGCACCCCTGTGTACAACAGAATGACATGCTGCCTTCCATCCTTACCATTGTTCTCAGGTTTGAACCAATTGTTGCAGGCACTGTGTCGGTCCATCTCCTTGAGGGCCTCCCTATTTTTCGAGGCCCCCTCTACTTTACCAAGCATAATGACGTTATCTGGGGACTGATCTTCCTGACATGTCCAAAGTACATGACCCAAAGTCTTGTCATTCTTGTCTCAGAACATTCTGGTTGTGTTTCTTCCAATAAAGATTTGTTGTTCTTTTGGCAATCCATGGTACTTTCAATATTTTGCACCAGTACCATAATTCAAATGCATTGATTCTTCTTCACTCTTCCTTATTCAATGTTCAACATTCATAGGCATTAGAGGCCTACCTTAGTCCTCAAAGTAATATCCTTCCTTTTCAGTACTTTAAAGAGTTCTTGTGTGGTACATTGACCCAAAGCAATGTGTTGTTTGATCTCTTGTCTGCTGCTTCTATGAGCATTGGATCCAAGCAAGACAAAATCTTTGGCAATGTCAATCTTTTCTCCATTTATCAGTTAGTACATGAAATATTTTCGTGTATCAATTGGGATACAAAAAACATTGATTAGGAATATTTATTATTAATTTGAAAGGCTTGGTATTTTTCTTTTTTAAATCATTTTATTAGGGGCTCATACAACTCTTATCACAATCCACATGCACGTCAATTGTGTAAAGCACTTTTGTACATTCATTTCCCTCATCAATCTCAAAACATTTGCTCTCCACCTAAGCCCCTGGCATCAGCTCTTCACTCTTTACCCTCCCTCCCCACTTCCACTTCCTCATGAACCCTTGATAATTTATAAATTATTATTTTGTCATATCTTGCACTGTCCAACATCTCCCTTCACCCAATTTTCTGTTGTCCGTCCCCCAGGGAGGAGGTTATATGTAGATCCTTGTAATCGGTTCCCCCTTTCCAACCCACCCTCCCAGGATCGTCACTCACACCACTGATCCTGAAGGGATCATCTGCCCTGGATTCCCCTGTGTTTCCAGTTCCTATCTGTACCAGTGTACATCCTCTGGTCTAGCCAGATTTGTAAGGTAGAATTGGGATCATGATAGTGGGAGGGCGTGAAGCATTTAGGAACTAGAGGAACGTTGTATGCTTCATTGTTGCTACATCGCACCCTGACTGACTCATCTCCTCCCTGAGACCCTTCTGTAAGGGGATGGATGTCCAGTGCCTACAAATGGGTTTTGGGTCTCCACTCTGCACTCCCCCCCTCATTCACAATGATATGATTTTTTGTTCTGATGATGCCTGATAGCTGATCCCTTTGACACCTCGTGATCGCACAAGCTGGTGTGCTTTTTCCATGTGGGCTTTGTTGCTTCTCAGCTAGATGGCCACTTGTTTGCCTTTAAGACCCCAGATGCTATATCTTTTGATAGCTGGGCACCATCAGCTTTCTTCGCCACATTTGCTTATGCACCCATTTGTCTTTAGCAATTGTGTCAGGGAGTGGAGCATACAATGATATGATTTTTTGTTCTTTGATGTCTGATAACTGATCCCTTTGGCATCTTGTGATCATTCAGGCTGGTGTGCTTCATCCATGTGGGCTTTGTTGCTTGGTATTTTTCATCTTAAGTTTTGGACATTTGTAATATTTCTTTAGTCAGATTACAGTGCAACTGAGTAGGTTGAAACTGTCTTTGTTAAAATAAAGCCTTCTAATGCCCCTGAAACGATTCTCTGTTCAACTGGTTGCATTTGAGTGTGTATCATCTCCCAATTGCTGACTTTTTTTTTCATATTTTGATAGTGCAGTCATTAAAAAAGACTTATTCTGAGTTGGGTGAAGATTTCAGATTAGATCATCAGTCTTATACTCAATAGTTCACGGGCATTTTGTTTTAACTCATCCACTAATCCCTGTGAGGTACCATTACTTATCCCATTTCTTCTCTATGCTTCCTTTTCCTTCTTTTCTATCTCTCTGAACTTGATCCTGGTGTAAATGCTGCCCTTTTGGTCTTAAATATTTGATGATTCTAATATGGAGGTGTATGTAATTTCAGACCTGAAAGGTGACCAAGGGTCAGGGTCTTGTGGGTGTCACCAGTCTCTATCTGACAAATAAGTCTGGTCTCTGGTCTTTTTTCTGATTCTGAGTTCTAGTCCACCTTTTTCTCCCAGTCTAACCAGGACCTTCTAATCTAATCTTTTTGAGCAGTTGCTAGTGGTACCCAAGTACTATTGAGTTCTTCTGGTCTCAGGATGTGGAGACTGGTGTTTATATGTTCCATTAATTCATTTGACTAATTGGTTCCAGATATCTTTAAGTTTGCATCACTTTTCTTTTTCACAAACAGGGTGAGACCCATAGTTTCACATTAAAGATAAAGCAACTCATTCTTTTAAAGTTTTCATAACTTTGCCCTTTGCATTTTCCACCAAAGTGGTAACAGAGGCCCCTTTCTTAAGGAGATAGTCAAAATGCCTGCAAGTTAGTCTCCAAATTACACCTTGTGACCCACCTTTTCCCATTTCCGTCATACCATCTCTGCTGTTAATATTTTTTTCTAAGTTGACATCCCCTTTCCAACTTAAAAACATTATTTGGAAGGAAACTTTATAACCAATGTTTATGAAACTCATGAAATAATAGATTTTTATATGCTAGTTCATTTTTCTAATATCCCCTAAGCACATAATTATGAAAATTATTTCTCTAACATCTAAAACTATCCAGTGGTTTGAACCACCATGCTTAGGGAGAACAGGGGTTTTGGAATCAAACACCTTGTACTTGAGTCCTGCTCCCCCTCTTACATGAGGCCTGGCGACCTAAAGATAGACCTGGCCATCTGCTCCTGGAGAGATTACATGGGGGCAGTTCTGCTGTTTCCTATACGGTCACTGTGAACTGAAACTGGCTAGATACACAAACCCGCCTTAACTGAGGGTGTGTGTGCACTCTTGGTCACTTGAGGTTATTTCTTTGTGCCTCGGTTTCCTGACTGACTTTTAGGTGTCTCTAACATTCTACAGATTCTGTTTCCGTTCAAGAATAGCAGACATTGTCTTGGGACTGGTGTTCTGGTTTAGGATTTACAAATGCTAGGTCTGCTCAACTTCCAATTGTTCCAAGTCATGTAGTTTTAGAAGCCATCTCATTTGTTCAGGTCCTAGCTGCCTAGTTAAAGTGTTGCAGAAGCCAAAGCCCTTGTCGCAGAGGCGCACAGGGATCATGTTTTGCCTTATTTACCTAATTGGAGATATGAGAAGATGATGTAATAGGAAGATAAATGGACTCTGCTTTTAGAAGAAGGGTGCTTTAGCAGAAGGTCGATGCTGCCGTAGACGCCACACTCAAGTATCTCTGTAGTGAAGCGCAAACTCTGTGGTGCCCATCACTTACCTCACCACACCTCCTTGCACCTGCCATTTGAATGTTCAGTTTCTCGATTTAGGAAGTGGCATTGCGTGCACCACCACCACCCTGCCCCCTGCCCTCTCACCGTATAGAGACCATGGGCAAATCGCCCAACCATAATTTATCTCTACACCAATTTAAGATAAAGATACTGGCTCTTTTCTTAGGTTACTAATGGGTTCAAAAGGGGTATGAGCTGCAGTGAGAAAATTTACAGATAAGGAAAGGATAGATGCAGTTGAAGCGAAGGGATCCCTACAGTATAGTTACTCCAGGATCCAGAGCTTTATTAGGGACAGGCTTAAATACTTTCTCAGAACACAGCCTTGAAACACATGACAGGTTACACAGTTCTTTAAGGGTAGTCAAAGGAGCATTAACACGTCAAGTTATTCATAGACGTGAGGGGATGATAATGCTGGGAACAAAAAGAAACTGATAAGTTTGTAGATGACTGGTATCTGCAGCTTTTGCCAGGGAAAAGGAGGCAAAAGTGTCTGTTTTATCTCAGGCAGAGAGACAGGCCAACAGCTGCTTCAATCAGCTCCCCAGGATGAGCTGTCAGCATGCTTCTACAGCCTTAAGCCATGAAAGGTGGTGGTCCTATCCGGTTTGCCTAAGGAACAAACTACTTTTTCCGCATAGGCCAAATGCAGCCTTCTCTGAGCCTTCATGCAGCCTGCAAGCCAGGTTGCTGGCTACTGTTGAAAAATCGGAAGATCTCGCAACCTTGAGCTGGGGCTGAGTAGTGGCTTGTCCTTTAATAAAGGTCATATGTTCACTAATCTGCCATTCACCTTTCCTTCCTTGGCTCTGAAGCCAGGCTCTGTTGTATTCAAGAACCTGAATTACATCATAGTGAGGAGCATGCTTTCCAGAGCCAGTTTACTTGGATTCAGTTCCAACTGACAGTGGCTAGGGACATTCCTCCAGGGTTATTTCACTTTTCCTGCGTGTCTTCATGTGGACAATAAGGATAACAGCACACCTATTTCACAGAGTTGTTCATGAGGACTAGAAGATCGACCTCACATCACATCCTTAGGGTAGTCTCCAGTACAGAGGAAGCTCAGCTGATGTTAGCGATTTTTGTTTGAGTTCAAATAGTGTGATAATTAGCTAGCGTTAGCCAACATGTAAGTGGGCCAACCTCTTTACATAGATTTATCTAATTAATACTAATAATCATACTGGGAAACATCAATTTTACCAATGGGAGTATTGCAATTTAGAGAGGCTGATTTACCTTCCTAAAGGCACATAACTGGTAAATGGTAGCACCTTAGAGAGTTGAAATGTAAAAGTTTTCTGTAAATTCAAAGCTGCTACCACAATGTGATTATAGTGCTCTTGGGGACTAATAGTCAGTTTTTAATGTGGAATTAATGCAGAATTACTAGAATCAGAGTAGCTGTTCTCTTGGGGTTCTCAGATGAGTTGGAGCTAAACAATTGTTTGTGAAGAAACCAGAGTTAAAAAGTCAGGCTGTTGCTTGCCCCTTTCCCTGCACTCACCTTCCTAAGAGGGCTCTGTGCCAATCGCAGGTGCCCAGAAGAGGCGAGACCCTACGAGCCCTCTTGCCAGGGCTATGGAGCTGCCTTAACTGCTGAGCTTCTTCTCTTGGATTATTTCTGGTCAGCAGGCCTTTTTGAGAGATACTATACGATAACTATCTGCCTGTCTCAATCACTAGGTGATTGACTGACAGGAGGGAGACTAGAACTTTTTCATAGTTTGAACAGATTTAACCTTCTATCAACAGCCCTCCTCTGGGCTTGTCACAGGTTTGGGCACAGGTGTTTTGCTCCCTCTGCTGGTATAGAAGCAGCTCAACACTCAGATTATGCCTCTTTGTGCTTAGTGGCATTAGTGAGTTACACCCTGGACTGCTAGTAATACAAGGTTGGAAGTTCAAAACCAGTAGGTGTTCCGAGGGAGAAAGATGAGGCTTTCTGTCTCCATAGACAGTTACATTCTTGGAAACCCACGGGCATTCTACCCTGTCCTATACGGTTGCTATGAGTTGTAATGGACTTGATGGCAGTAAGGTTTGTTAATCGTTGGTATGGGGGAAAACAGTTGACTTCCATGTATTAACCCTGTATCCTGCAATCTCACTACTGTCGTGTGCTAGTTTGAGAAGTGTAGAGTTTGCTATATAGGCCACCAGATCATCTATGAACAAAGACAGCTTTATTCCTTCCTTCATAGCCTTCTTATTTTTATTTCCCTTTTCTTGTTGTCTTAGCTAGGAGTTTGATATTGAATAGGAGTGGTGAGAGGGAGCATCCTTTTCTTGTAAAAATTTGAGATGCTTATAGCCACCCTGTACCTGTTTTTAAGATGCTTAACTATTTAAATACCTCATACTTAGAATGTTTTTATTTTCAAAATTTCTGAATTGTTTTATGGATATTGATAAACTGATCCTAAATCTTGTACAGAAAAGCAAAGAATCAGAGTAGCATTAAATTTTTTTTGCCGTAATGAGATGTTGGTAGACATACTATTTTATGCTTTATCTTCTTTAGCAAAGAACTCTGGACATCTTTCCCAAGGTAGCATTCATGGATTCAGTTTAATAGCTGGACTTGTTATGCATTGTGAATGTTGTAATTAGAGTTGAATAGAAGAGGAGAAGCAGGGGTATTGTACTTTATATGGCTTATTGCCTGTTTGCTTCTGTTTTAACTTGAAACTTTATTAGAAAAGGAGTATTATATGAATTTGTTATAAAAAAATCAAACTCAAATATTTAAAGTAGATAGATGTAGCTCTTTCCCAAATTGGTCTTTACCATTCTTTTCTAACCTCATTTCCCAGTCTGCTGGTTTTCATCTTTTTGGATATTTTTAATCCATCTGCAAGTATAGAATAGTTATAGAACATATATATTCCCATTCTTAAGGCACTGGCTTATCCACTGTAATATTTTCCACCTAATGCACACTATTGAGAGTTATACAGAAGAACGAGCAGGGAAACTTCATGAGAGCCAGGTTCTATCTGTGTACTATGCTGTGAGAGCCAGACAACTCCCGAGTTATCATTTTGTGCAGTAGATGACATCCAGAGGAGTACTTTGAGAGCTAGTGTGCTAGAAGTATTACTACAGACAGAGAAACTAGCTCTCTCAGGCAAAAAAGGGACATTAATGAACAAATTCTAGGTAGCAGATGAAAAAAAAATTTAAACAATAGGACCTCTGGAGAGGAACAAGGTGGCTCTGCGCAGGCTTGTGGTAACCTGCGTACATACTCTTTGCCATCTCTGTATCTGCCTGTTTGCGATTCAGACCCCTGGGAGCAAGTGCTTGCATTGCCTAGAAGTCATGTGCCTACAGGTGGCTAAGAGACAGAATCCTGGGTTTATGTACCTTGTCAGAATCCCATGGGTTTGGGGGTTGCAATTTTGGAAAGGTTGGGAGTTTCAGGCTTTAATCTCAACTGCTTTAACCTTGGAATCTTGCTCCCCTCTCCAGGAGGAGATGATCGCCGGGTTCTGCTATGGCACATGGAACAAGCCATCCAATCCAGAGTAAAACCCATACAGTTGAAAGGAGAGCATCATTCCAACATTTTTTGCCTGGCTTTCAACAGCGGCAACACCAAAGTATTCTCTGGAGGTGAGAGGAAGGGATATTTCCACCTTGTGAAATCTACAGTGACTAGAATTTTAGGGAAAGGAGAGTTAAGCTAACACCTATTTGAATTTCATTGAGCGGTGGTTTCCCATAATTTGTCTTCCCTGCATGGTAGCAGTTTAAACACATTTAGGTATTTTACCCTCCTTTCTTGTTCAGGTTTTTATTTTGGGGCTCTATAAACCATTTGAAATCAAGTCTACATGTCACGAATGTATTTTTGGGCTCTTTGATGGGATAAAGAGAAATGCAAGAGAAAAATAGTTGCAGGTAAAATCTGTCTCATCATTTAGAATCACATAATTATCAAATGTTAACGTTTTAAGACATCCTCTGAAACTTGCCAACAGATCATCTTCAAGCCTTAAATCAAAAGATTTCCCTAAGTCTTCTTAAAGTCAAACAATAGTTTAGCTGAACTAGTAAAGAATAACTGCCTTGAGCATTATGCCCTTTAAGAACTTATTTATTTGGAATCAAATTAACAACTGGAAAGATTAGCTGGGGACCTTAGAGAGGATAGTGAGTTTATGTTAGGGAGGAGGAACGTCTTAGAAAAGGAGGCTAAGAACGGTTGCACAACTTGAATGTGTTATGTTTTACAGTATGTATTCTTAGCAACAGTAAAGCAAATGTAAAAATTTCAAATAATTGAACTAAAGAAAAGAATTGGAGGAATAATACATATTGGGGGTTTATTAAGTGCTCAGCTCTGTTCTAAATGGTAGTTATAGTTTTATTTTGCAGAAAAAGAAGTGAGGCATCGAAGAAGCTGGAAACATCTTTTTTCCCCTCTGGTCTCACAGTTCCTAAGTGTTTGCTGAAAACAAAAACAAGAAAATGGGGCTGTAAACTGGCTCTTTGTAGTTTAGTCAAGGCTGAGGAAGCAAAACTGGAACAGACCGGAATTTTTAAAATTTGGGTGAACTAGAACAGGAAAATGACGGGTCAAAGCCCTGGTGGAAACTTGAAGTCTCCCTCCTAGAGAACAAAGGCAGTGTTCTTGGTGCATAACAAACACATTCTTGCCTGTCAGATTTTGAGCAGAATCTGAAAAAGTGGTGCCTTACTCAAAGATGGCTGCCAACCACACCGCTTTGTGCAGTCCTCTCCACAGTCCTGCTGGCAGTCCCCTGTTGCACAGGCTCCTGAAAGGGCTCACCAGGCTTCTTTTGAGGCCCCATCCAGCCCTTCCACCCACAATTTTTCCCATTCCAATTACAGTTCTGGATAGCCAGGATTTTAAAAAAATTCAAGCCTGTTCCCATGTCCTGTCATTGGCATCTCCTGGACTGGGTTGAACAGGTTTCATGCTCTGAAGATGCCCCTAACTTGGTGTGGTGGATTGGTTTGCCTTTACCACTTATCCATTTCCTCAGTGGCCAAAGTTTTTTACATCAACCTCTGGATAGTACATTTTGGACCTGCTAATATGTTATACCTCATGGCTATCAAGCTTCCTAAAATTCTTTATAGGAAGTACTATCCTTCTTAGTTTATTTTAATAAATCATTTTCTAGTTAACTTTGCTAATTTCCATTAATATTGTTTATATTTTTCCCCTTGAAAATTGTAAAATACAAAATTTATGTGGCTAGGGAATATCTCACTGGGATGACCAGGTGTCTGTTTTTTTCCTTTGTAGGAAATGATGAGCAGGTTATCCTCCATGATGTTGAAAGGTAAATACACTGTTGGTGTTTGAAGGTGACTATGTTTTTTTTCATGTGAACAGAGCATTTGTTCTTTTAGGTCATAGTTGTTTTTGTGTCTTGAAGAAAATAATGTGAAACCAATTGTCCTTTTCTGAAAAAAAAAAATTGATTTGAAAAGGTAAATATTTGTGAAGTTGGTATGAACTCATAATTTCAGGTGAAAATGAAATGAGCTATTGAAAGGGAAGGGAACATACTGCTTAATAATAACAACAACAAGTAAGAATTATTCATTGAATTCTTAGCTTGTGCCAAGCACTTTTTTATGGACAGAGATCCATTTAACCCTCTCAGTAATTTATGAGGAGATACTATTGTGATCTTAAATCCAGATGAGGAAACTGAGGCACAGAGGTGTCAACTAACCTTAGGCTCAAGCGGTATGGGGGTCTGACCCTAGGCAATCTGATGTCAGGGTCCTGCTCTTAGCTACCAGGCCAGGCTGCCAGGAGTCCCTCTTCTGGTGTCAGATTCCTACCCCTGCTGGCATTAGACCTGGTTGCTTTAAAAGTTTCTCTTGCTTTTTGGAAATCAAAGACTGTTCCTAAGTCTTACACAGAGAACCACAAATGTAGTAAATGAAGGCGTGAAACTTTACCCATTGAATCACTTCAATATGATGGTTTGCCGCATAAAGCAAACTTACTATGAAATCTATAAGAAGTTTCTTTACTATTTGAAAATTAACTTTTTAGAAAAAAAGCCAACAAATACTATACTATCCTTCCACTTTGGCTAGATTGATTTTGGTCATAAAATTGGAGAACTCTACCCTGCGTACCAGAGGGGTGAGACTGCACTGTGTATGTGTGCCTTTGTGTCTCTCTTGTTCTCTGTCTTTCAGCAGCGAGACCCTGGATGTGTTTGCCCATGAAGATGCAGTATACGGCTTATCGGTGAGCCCAGTGAATGACAACATTTTTGCCAGCTCCTCAGATGATGGCCAGGTTCTCATTTGGGACATCAGAGAGTCTCCCCATGGAGGTTAGGATCATGGTGCAAAAAAACTATTGGATTGGGTTGGAGAATTTGATCTCAAGTCCACTGCAGATCCAATTTATGACTTATGTGGTCTGGGAAAGGAAATGTGAAACTGTCATATGGGGCAGAGGTGTGTGTCTTTGGAGATCCTATTCTGTTCTGAAACAGTCCACGGTAATGAGGCCAACCCTTCTTCAGCCACCTGTGTGTGTCCATAGCCCTACCAGGACATGGTGTTTAGTGGCCCCAGTGGAGCAGAAGGTGGGGCATCTCATCGAAAGGCCAGCACTGCGCACATATACATCTACCTGGTTGAAAAAAACATAGAATCTCACCCTGCTATTTATTTAAAAATTGCAAATAGACTCTATCCTAAGGGGAATTATCAGTGTGAGTTCTTATTCTAAATATGCTCTTTGAATCTCTGTAAAAATGAAAAACTTACTCTAGAATGTCTCCAAAGTTCTTCAGGAAATACATCTTATTTTCTGCTGAGAGGTTTCTTTTTTCTAATTGCCTGTCTTCAAAGTCCCCTTCCTCCTGCACCATCCTCTGAGTTGGCCACAACCACTCCCCGTCTTTGGCAAAGCTTTGTAATGATCATCCCTATGCACATGGAGTTACAGCCCTGTCTTCATTGCCTCTCTTGTTACTGGGGTCTGGGTCTTTTTTATTATTCTGTAACCTCAATATTGAATATACTGGGCTGTGCTCATGCCTGAGGCTCAAGCTATTGGAGAAGCTGATTCTTAGACTCAAGCAGGCAAGCAGCAGCTGTGGTTGAGTCACTGTGTGCTTGGGAGGTGAAATTCCCCTTGTCTGAACTGCCTGCTGGCTGGGGTGACTGAGCGCATTGGCTGCCTGGAGGCCTGGACAGGATTGCATTATGGAAATGATACACCAGGCAGGGCTTTCTGCCTATTACACTTATTTCTAAGAGGTTCCACTGGAGTATGCTCTCCCAGGTGGAGCAGGGATTCCTCCTTCATTTGGAGCTTGCTGATAAATGCCGAGGGCTGCAGGGTTTCTAGAGGAAGTGACTAGGAGCTGGTGGAATGTAAGAGAAATTCATCTGTTGCTTTAAAAAAAAGTATTCCACTACTGTGAGGGAAGTCATAAAATTCTAGACCAGCAGTTCTCAACTTGTGGCCACTACAGGTGTGTGTTCACTTTTGGGCGTGAAACGACCCTTTCACAGGGGTCACCCAATTCATAACAGTAGCAAAATGAGTTATGAAGTAACAACGAAAATAATTTTATGGTTGGGGGTCACCACCACATGAGGAGCTGTATGAAAGGGTCACGGCATCAAGAAGGTGGAGAACCACTGTTCTAGACTGAGCCTGTTTTCTCCACTTGCCCTGTTTTTCAGTTTCAGTTTGGGAAGCAATGTGACCAGAAGGGGCAAAAACCCTGTTGGTCTGGGATACCTTTCATTAAATTTATGTGTAACTTTAAAACATTTAATATCTAAACCTAGTACATTTGGATTAAAGGTGTAATCACACTAATACTTGGCAATGGTTTCCTTTCAACCGATGTGGAATTCAGTGTTATTTATTGCAAAACAGCTTCCCTTCCCATTTAGAGGGCCCATTTTTAGTCGCAGCATCTGAATAATGTTGGATACATTTCTGAGTATTAGGGTCTAAAATTTGGTGAAATGTTCCGAAGTTGCTTTTTACAGACAGTGTGTACAGGACTTGAGGTTAGGGTGACTGGGAATATATTGCTACTTTGGGCTTTTGGTCTCTTGCAGCAATTATTAAAGGGGTGTGTGCCTACTTGCCATCACACTCCTGCTTGTCCTGCTGCCACTGCTCCAGTCACAGAATGAACTGACCATCGTTCTTCCTTGTTCCACAGAGCCCTTCTGCCTGGCCAACTACCCATCAGCCTTTCACAGTGTCATGTTTAACCCAGTGGAGCCCCGGCTATTGGCCACGGCCAATTCAAAGGAAGGAGTGGGCCTCTGGGATATTCGGAAACCTCAGAGGTAAGTCATCTTTCTCCATAAGCTGCTGAGACCTTTCCCCCCTCGGCTCCCCTGCAGTGTCAGTAGCCTGAAACGGCTGTGAAACTTGCTTGGCAGTTGATCTCAATTGAGGGCTTCCTAACCAACACCTGGGTCTTGAAGCCAGAGAGCCTCGTCTCCAGTGGCAGAAATCCATGATCCTTGCTAAGGAAGTTCTTAGATTGTGAGCTGGAATCTAATCAGAATCAATTCTGGCAAATGCAAGAAATCCTGAGCACTTCCCTTCAAGACTGCCTTCCCCTCCATGGAGCCCCGGGCTTGTACATAACCCAGGTTGGAGGGGCGACCGAGATGGGCAGGCTTCAGGAGAATGCAAGCTCCCAACATGGTATGCCATTTTAAGTTTTAATGTGTCATATAAGAGCCGCTACGATGGCGTTAAGAACTTACGGTGCTTCCCTTCTGTTTGCATTGTTGAAAGAGTATGCTGAGGACAGGTGTGAACCAGGGCTTCAAGCCACTAAGGAAGCCTCATATGTCACTGGGGGAAATTAGCAAGGGGACAAGTAGAAGGTTTTTTTTTTTTTGTATGCTCCTTCATACCCATATGGGAGAGGCTACTTTTCATGGAATTTTCCCAGGAACTTTGTGAAGCCCCTTCCTTTGTGTATACAGCTGGTCCTGTCTCTAGAATTACTAAGCTAGATGTGTATTGCTAGCTTCTTTGGAGAGCATGTTGGAGATATAGCTACGCTGCTGAAAATCATGGAAGATAAATCAAGCGATGCTCTATTTCATGGGCCTCAGATGAAGAAGGGTGGTTGAATGAAGTACAGATGGTTTTCTTCCATGATGAATTTTAATCCTAGCCAGTTCTCTCCGTGGGGCAGGCAGAAAGAGTTGGTGCTATGATAGCAGCTCTTCGTTGCCCAAAGGGGTAGCCCTGAGGTTCTTCTGGCCAACAGAGATGTGCCCTGTCCTCATCTGTTGCTGGCGCTTCCTTTTCTGTGTTACTGAAATGTGTGCAGTGGTAGGACCCCTGTTGTGCCTTTGCACTGTGTGCTTGAGGAGGCTTGCTCTCTGCCAGAGGACATCGCCTGTGTTAATGAGAATTTGGACTAACTATATTAGCTGGCCCCTCCCCACCTGACATCGCCCATACTTCCCATTGTTATCAGTGACTGGCAAGTGGAGTAGGGTGCTCAGCTATCATCCCAGTGGAAAACATGAGTCATTGTGCTGTCGGCAGGGTGTCAACGGAGAGGAGTACATGCTCCTCCCCAGCCTCCTTTACTGGCTTCCTGCTGTGCACTGCATGTGCACTGCATGTAGATCCCACTTTCTGCTTAGCTCTTCACTTAACATTTCTCTTTGAAAAAATTCCAAGGGGTGGTTATTATGTATTTTGTATAACAATATTCATTAGGCTTTTGATGAGAGGAATAAAGAGAGCAAAAATTCCTCAGATGCCATCTGTAAATGACCTCTCACTTGTGTTCTTTCTTCTCTGTACATTGATGTGGGTCTCCTTCTGGGCTCACCAGCCAGAAGATAACTTCATGTACTGTGTACCAGCATGCATCTGTAGCCTTACATATTTGCAGACTAAAGGAACCATGTCATAAGGCCCGCTCTCACTAACCTCTGTTTAAAATTAATTTGTTCAATTAACCTGTCTTGGAGTACTTTTCATTATCAGCACTTACAGATAGACTCATTGTCATCCCCTCCCCTCTCCCTGAACCCTTTCCCCATCCCTGGGAACCGCTCATCTTTTGTTTTGATGGATTTGCCTAGTGTAGATACGTTGTAAGGCTACAGTCATCCTGTAATTGAGTCTAATTTATATGAATCATTTCCCTCAGCATACTGTTTTTTCTGGTTCATCTTTGCGTTGGGTGTTGGGTCTCTGAACTTCATTTCTCCTCATAGCTGAACATTACTCTAGTGCAATGGGTCTCCACCTTCCTCAGGCCGCGACCCTTTCACACAGTTCCTCATGTGGTGGTAACCCCCAACCATCACATTATTTTCGTTGTTACTTCATCACTGTCATTTTGCTATTGTTATGAATTGGGCGACCCCTGTGAAAGGGTCGTTCGACCCCTAAAGGGGTCTGGACCCACAGGTTGAGAACAGCTGCATCTAGTGGCTGTGTGTGCCATGTTGTGTGGGCTGTTTATTCGGTTGCCTCTTCCCTCTGCTGGCTGTTGGGAATAATGCAGCAGTGCACTCGGGCTGCATGCGTCTGTCTGAGCTGCTGTGCTCCGTTCTTCTGAGTCTGAGCCTAGCAGTGGCGCTGCTGGATCACGTGGTAATTGTAAATTTAACTTTTATTTTATTTATTTATTTATTGTAAATTTAACTTTTGAAGGAATTCCTTGAGCAGATTTCCATAATGGCTGCTGCACCATTTTTTAACACCCCTCCCCCACTCCTGGCAATGTACAAGTTTTCCGGTTTCTCCCCATTTTGCCAAAAGTTCATTCTTTTCTTTTCTTTCTTTCTTTCTTTCTTTCTTTCTTTCTTTCTTTCTTTCTTTCTTTCTTTCTTTCTTTCTTCCTTCCTTCCTTCCTTCCTTCCTTCCTTCCTTCCTTCCTTTCTTTCTTTCTTTCTTTCTTTCTTTCTTTCTTTCTTTCTTTTTTAAGCTCATTCTTTTCATGGCTGTGTGGCACTCCATTTATCCAGTGTGCCAGCAGCCAGGAGTTAACGGTTTCTCTTGTTTGGCCATTTTACAGAATCATGAATTGATCGTGGTTGCCTATGTACCTTGGCTTACTTTTGCTAAAAAAAAAAAAAAAAAAAGAACCTGTAGGTAATTTCAGCGTACATGTGTTTACATTTTTAATAAAAATAATCAAGTTACCCTCCTTGAACTGCATGCATTTATAACCTGTCGACTGTATATAGGAGCACATCCAGCCCCTTGCCAACACTTCGCCATTTTGTTAATTTTATAGTGGAAGGGGGAGTATTTTCATGTGATTTCTTCTTGAATTGTAAGTGAGCTTATATGGTCCTTGGGTATCCTATAGTTTTCAGTCCCACATGGGTCTGAAATCATCTATTATGACTTAATTGTAACCTTGACTTGTTTCTTTGTTGGAATGCGTCCTTGCCATTGGGAGCAATGGTAGAGGTGGGGGAGTAAGATAGCTTGGCTTGGCTTCTTTCAGCTCTACTAAGTTTTTTCTGAGCTTGAGGCAAAAGGGCGGGGCATGACGTATTCTCGGGGTTGCGTTCTTAAATTCACATCCACTTGTTTCTTGAGATTAAATTGCAGGTGCCCCACATACCCTCAGTACCAGTTGGTGTGGGAGATGGTGGAAGCCCTTTGTCTTTTCAGATTAAATATTCTGAGACACAGTTGATGTATCTCCTGAGCACATCTGCCTAGAAACCCCAGCCCAGATCTCGGGGCAGTTTTGAATCCCTTGGGAGGACAAGCCTCGAACAGGATAGATGTATTTCAGAGAGCCTTAAAGAGGGAGCGATTGTAGAGGACTAGTGAACCTCTTGTAATTGCAGATAAAATTGTGTGCTTGTGTATCTGAGGGAGCACACATGTGGACTGTTCTCAAGGGAGGGGACTGAGCTGTACCCGTGTTCTTCTAGAGATCCACAGCCCCAAAAGGATAACAATCACTCTGTGTTCTGGAGCTGTCATGTTGAAAGTCTGTCATGCCTCCTTGCCAGGCTTATAAGTGGTTTCCAGTTCCTAGTTATTGAGGAATGTGGGTGAATTCAGGGTCTACTCTGGAGGGTCATTGACCCACCAGAAATATGGTAATCTCTCTAATACACGGAACCCCTTTCCTTCCTTCCTTAACCTATAGATTAGTTCATGCTTGGAAGGTTAGGCCCACCCCAAGCCTGAACTTCTATAGTATAACTTAGTTGCATATAGGTGTGTGACTAGGTTCACCTCCAGCTCACAGAAGGGGGACACTTCTGTCCCATTGCTGCCCTGAAATAAGGTGATTAGAGAGTTGGCTGGTAGTATAAATTAGTCCTAGAAGAGACTGTAGACTTTTTGTTATGCAGATTAAGAACCTAGCCCAGCCAGGTGTTGAGTGACAACAGAGCTTGGAGGCTTAAGAGTAGGGTCTGACGCTATATATACTCCTTAGGGGCAAATCCAAGCAGTACACTTATTAACCATATGATCTTAAACACATAATAACCATATTATCTCCGCCTCTCAATGCCTCATAATTACAGTAGTGACAAACATGTTTCAACCACTTAATATGTGCCAGACATGGTGCTGATGCTTGACAATGACATGAATTGCCTTATTTAATCCTTAAAACAGCCCTATGAATTAGGCTTATAATTAATTAATGAGAAGCCAAGGCAGACAATGGAGAAATAACTTGTTGGTCTATAGTAGTGTACATCGTATATCCGCCTCCTTAAAAAAAAATAAGGTTCCTGCATCTTCTAATTTTTTCTAATCTGGTTGGCGGCCAAGTGCCCTCACCACGGCGCCATCGGGACTCCTCATCTCTAATCTATTAAACCAAAACCAAGCACATTGCCAGTGAGTCAATAACAACTTGTAACGACACCATAGAACAGAGTAGAACTACTCCTTTGGGTTTCTGAGGCTGTAAATCTTTATGAATAGAAAGCCTCATCTTTCACCTGATGAGAGCCTGGTGGGTTTGAACTGCTGACATTGTGATTAGCAGCTCAGTTTGTAACCCACTAGGCCACCAGGATCCGCTTTCATCTATACCTCCTGTAGTAAAACATTTTGAGGATACCTCTCATAATTTCTCTATTGCCCCTTTCTAGAGTCTAAATCCTTTCAGCTTTGTGGCTCTGATAGTTGACATCCCTTTCACAGCATCCTGGCCCCAGGCCCTGTCTACATTGCTTGCTTTCCTGGTTTCTTACCTCTTCTACTCTTTAGCCTGCATTTTCCACTTATTTTTACTAGAACAAAGGTTCTAAAGTAATTTCCCACAGGCCAAATTCAGTCTATAGAGATATTTTGTTTGGCATACATGACAAAATGAAGTTTGGAAAAGTACACAGAAAAACCTTGATTTCTAACTTTTCTTAAAAAAAGCCAAAGCATCGGCTGTTATTGGCCCTTTATTCTCATGTCAACAATTAGCTGGAACTGAGTCCTGGCTTCCTCTTCAGGCCTTTATGGGGTGTGAAGGGTCCCACTACTTGATGTCTGACCCCAGGTGCCACCCTTACTTATACTAAGGTTTGGAAGGCTGGCTTTAGAGATGTTGGTAGTAGTGAAGTGGAACATTTGGTGTGGGAACTTGTGTACACGTGACTACACAAGCTTTCATTTAGACTATTTCAATTGGTGTCTTTACAACCCACGTCACTGCCAGCATCCAAATTATGTCTTGCTTTGACTAATGTAGTGAGTGCCCTCTGAACAGTTTCAGAGCTAGAATTCTGACAACTAGAAAGTGTAGGAAAGGAGTTTGCCTCATTATCATTCTGCTTGTTGTAACCCTTTCCCTTGCATGTTTTATCTGCCTGTTCACTCACTACCATTCTCTATTCTAATCTCAGTTTCTGTCACTTTGTGTCAGGATCTGCTGGTTCTGTGGCAGGTAATAGTGTCTTACTATTTTCCTTCCCTACTCAGTAATAAAACTGGGACAAGCCAGGAATGTCTATAAAGACATGTAGCAAACAAGACGAAACTTTAATGTGCTATATAGTGACACATTTGAAAATGGACAAAAAGTGCAAATTCTACTTTCAGAAGAAAATTGCTCTGAGACCCTCATGTGGTTTTGGAGACCTCTAGGTTAAGTGTTTATATCATAGGACCTGTGTCAATCCTACTTCTACCGAGGCCAAATTAAGTGTAACTTCTTGTCTTCTGAACAAGCCAGGTAAATTGCATCTGAGGCTACTCATACTCTTGTCGGAAACCAGAGCCAAGTTTAACTTCAAAGGCTGGAAAAGGCGCTCATGCCATGGTGTTGGTTGAAATTTTAAAGATGAGGCTTATCTGCGTTTTTAGCCTCCTTCCTCTTGGAATACAAGGCCATCAGGATTGACAAAGAGTTCTCAAAATTTTAAAACAGATAAGCACAGTGAAGAAAAGGAAAAAATTTAATAAACTGGACTATGTTAAAATTAAGAACATCTATTCATCTAAGACTTAATAAGTGAATGAAAAAATATGCTAACAGTAATCCATGATTTAGAAAAAAAACTTCATTATAAATTGTTCTTATCTGTTATATTAAGATCAAACACCAGTAAGAAAAAGACAAGCCAATCTTTTAACAGACAAAAATGTTGAATCAGATGCTTTAAAAGGAAGGTTTCTAAATAGCTAGCAAGCACTTGAAAGGTATTAAGCATCATTACTCATCAGGAAAGTACAAGTTGAAATCACAGTGGATTTTCACCATACACTCTGAATGTTGTTAGATGCCATGACCTTTTGTACAATAGAACAAAACCCTACCTAGTCCTGTATCATTCTCACAATTGTTACGTTTTAGTCCATTGTGGTAGCTGCTCTGCAGTCTATCTCATCAAACAGCATCTTCTTTTTCACTCTCCCTCTACTTTACCAAGCATGATGTCGTTTCTAAGGGACTAGACTCTCCTGATAGCATACCCAAAGTGCATGAGACAAAATCTTGCTATCTTTTCTGAGGAGCATTCTGGCTGTACTTTCTCCAAGACTAGATTTGTTTGTTCTCTCAAAAATAGTGTAAATTAAAGACAGTATTGACAAAGATGTGGAACAATGGTAACACTTAAACATATTGCTGTGTGAGTGTAAATTGGTGCAACCACTGGAGAACACTTAATTTTTTTTTTTAGAATTTACCAAAGCCAATATCACTGTTAGGTATAGATATTTATGAGAAATGAGTACATCTTTTTATCAGAGACATATACAAGGATGTTCATAGTCACATTATTTACAATAGCCCAAATCTGGAAACAACTGAAATGTCCACCAAAAAATAATGGATAAATGATTTATGGAATGAACAACAGAATATTATGCAGACGTTAAGAAAGAAATCAACTACTACAGATAAGTACATTGACATGGATGAATCTTGAAGCTGTACTGTGACATGAAAGAAGCCAGACAGAGAAGCACGTATACTTTATGATTCCACTTGTATGATGCTCAAGGAGAAGTGGGTTACAGAAGTCAGGACTGCTTATCTCTGGATTGACAAGGAAACTTCTGAGATTATTGTTTTGAAATTTGAGTGGTAGCTTCCTGGATATATGCTTAAATAAGACTTTTTAAAAAAAAAACTATACTTAGGATTTATGTACTTTATTGTTATTCCTTAAAAAGAATAAAGGAAAATATTCTAAGGTCACTACTGTCCTGGAATAGATATTTCCTTTTTAGTATAACTCCCATGATAGGGACCATGTCAGCAGCTCCTGAAGGAGTTGGCTTGGAGGAGCGGGAGAGAGAAGAACATGGAGGACAGTAGAGGTTTAGATGATAATTATGGAACAAAAAAAACTAGGGAGCATTTATATGCCTTCTGGGTAACCAGGTCACTACTATTTCTTTTCTCCCACTCACCCGTCTTCACCTCAGACAGCACTCATGAAAATATTTTACCCTTGCTTTCTCACCAGAATTACATTTTCTTAACTTTGTTTTTATGAATATTACCATTAGTCTTCTAGCCATGCAGATTGAAATCGAAGAGTTCCACATGACTCTTCTGTCTGTCCCTCCCTCTGCTGTAAGTAATTAGGCTTGCTCTGTGGTTAGATCTGACTT
The DNA here is from genome assembly GCF_050624435.1 of Tenrec ecaudatus. Lineage (NCBI taxonomy): Eukaryota > Metazoa > Chordata > Mammalia > Afrosoricida > Tenrecidae > Tenrec > Tenrec ecaudatus. The sequence goes on from NC_134543.1 coordinate 35,323,896, forward strand.
CTTTTTCAAAATTATTTACTTAATGTTCTTGGTCCATTTCAGGTCTTTATCACTTTCCGTGCAGTACTGATGTTACTGGTTCTCTAACTTACCTCATGCTTCTGGCACATTACCTGGCGGTTACTAGTCGCCATCAGTTGACTCCAGCCTACAGCAGCCGTCCCCATAATAGAACAGTGTTGCTTGTCTTGCACCTATCATGTCCGTTGCCATAGTTGAGTCTTGTTGCAGCTGTGGTGTCATTATTTCACTCTGTTGAGAAGTTCTCTCATTTTCCTTCATCTTCGAATTTACCAAACAGGATGTCTTTTTCTAGCAATTGGTCTTTCTTGAGCCTATGGCCAAAATAAAGTTTTGTCATCCCGCTTCTAAGGGCCATTCTGGTTGTATTTTTTCTCAGACTGATCTGTCTGTTTGTCGTTCTTCACCAACACCACAATTCAAATGCATCAGTTCTTTTGTCTTCCTTTTTCATTCTCGCTTTGTGCCTGCTTGTGGGGTAAATGAAAAGGCTTGGTCTAGGTCAGATGTTCCTCAGTCATCGTGACATCTGTGCTCTTTAAAACTTTAAAGAAACCTCTCCAAGCAGATTTGCCCAATGTAATCTATTGCTCAGTTGACATTTGATTTCTTTGGAGCAGTTCTACTCTGCCCTGTAGGGTTACTTTGACTCAGAATCTACTCTAAGGCAGTGGATTTTTTTTTTAATTGCTGCTGCCATGGATATTGATTGTTGATTCAAGTAGAATGACATCATTGATGACTTCGCTTTCTTCATTTATCATGATATGTGTTTATCCATCAAATTGTGAAGATTGTCATTTTCTTCATATTCAAGTGTAATCCTGTTTTACCTTCATTAGACAGTCCTTCAAGCGGTCTTCCTTTTCTTTCTTTTTTTTTGGCAAGCAAGAATGCGCCTTGAGATTTCCTCTAATCTGAATATTGGATTCTTCCTCATTCAGACTGGTTTCTCAAATTTTTTTGTTCTGCATATAGAAAAAGAAGTAACTTGAAAATATGTACCTTACTTCTACTGGTATGTAGCATGTACCCTTAAACAGCACTTTTGTCATTCCCCTACTGGTGTGGTTTATCATTATCTGTGTTCGTGGCCATACTCCCAGAACCTGTAATGTGGGATGCTCCAAGATGATACTTCTTCGGTCGATGTATGGCCTTCATTGCCAGATAAAACCTACACTCTTCCATATAAGCAGTCTGCTCCCTCTCGTCCAGCCTCTTTTCTCCCTGTACACATCTCCCTCTCACAGATCCATACACATAAAAGAGAAGTAATTTGTATTTTTATGCATTTATTCCATTTTTTTATCCCTGAAGGTCCAAGAGCAAATGGTGGTCCATCAGAGAACCCTTCCCTACTAGACCTCTCTGTTTCCCACTCTGCACTCACTTTGGTCCCTTACTCAGTGTGTCCCTTCTACCTAGTATAGCTGGGCACAAAGCTTATATACGATGAAATACTTGTTGAAAGAATGACACTTTGCCTTACTGCTGGGGGAATAGATACTGTAAGGGATGAACTTGTGTCCCCCCAGAATAACATGTTACAGATCCTAATGTCTATGTCTGTGGTTTTGATCCTGTTTGGGAATTGGTTGTTTTATTACTGAGGCAGGATTAGCATAGTGTGTGTTTTAAGTTAACATCTTTTGAGATGAAAGGATTTTCAACAAGCAGACAAAAGAAACCAAGAAGGGCAGGAACGATGCCACAGGAAGATTGTCCAGATAGAAACAAGCTTCCAGAGCCAAGAGAGGAAGGCTTCCCGTAAAGCTGGCGACCTGATTTCAGACTTCTAACCTTCTACACTGTCAGCAAGTGCATTTCTGTTTTGCTTTATCATCGCTTAAGGTATTTTTAAGGTTTCACTAGATAACTAAGAATTCTCTTTGTAATCTCTATAAAGTCTTACAGTTCGTGTGCTCTCACTTCACGTGTCTCAGTCTTTGCATCATTACCTATCATTAGGATGACTATGTCTTATTTATTATCTCTAGTTAATTGTTGTCGATTGGGTTTGGCTCATAATGATCTGGATAACGGAGTAGGACTACTCGTAGGCTTTCTGAGGATGTAATCTTTTCTCCCTCAGATTGTAGGCTCAAACTGTCTGTATTGGTTGGCAGCCCATTGCTTAACCATTGTGCCACGGGGTCCCTCCAGTTTGATCTGTCTTTGATTTCCTTCCCAGTGCTTGTCAATTACTTGTCACAAAGGAGGTGCTTGTCCAAATTTGTATAATTGCCCATTATGTTTTCCTGGGAATTTCTAAGGGCAGGGCAGCACCATGTATTTTTCATCTTTAAACCCTAGTGTGTAACACTCTCATGCTTGGACTATTGTGGACACTCCAGTAGTGCATGGAACAAATACAGTGTTATACTCATCCCCAACTGTCTGTATTTTCAAAGCCTAATTTATATGTTTACTGCAAAAATTAATCCCCATAGTTTTAATAGCATGGATCAAAATGTTAAAAAAAGAAAATAAACTCACTACCAGTCGGCTCATATCAACCTATGGGATAGGGTGGCCCCTGTGAGTTTCTGAGATGGTAACTTTTTACCAGAATAGAACGCCTACTCTTTCTCCTGCAGAGAGCGGCTAGTGGTTTCAAACTGCTGACTTGGGTGGTTAGCAGCCCAACATGTATCCATTCTGTTACTAGGGCTCCTCACAATATTATAGCTAAGAGATGAATCCTTCAGAGGATGTTATAAGGTTTTGAATGTCTCTGTCAATTAAGGCCACTAGATGGAACTATAGAATCAGTTGTGCTCATTGAAAGATAGCAGCCCTCTGATACCCTGAACATGAATTCTCGCATTTTCAAGGGGCACCAAAACCACTTGGGGATCTTGTTTAGGTACACACACCTAGAAATTGAGTAGTGGGTTTGGGATGAGATCTGTGAATATGCCTTATTTTAAAACAAAACAAATGTGTCAGGTAATTTAGCAAATGTGTTTATCCTGAATATAACCACAAAGCTATGGTGATTCAGAGAGGTCCTTGTTGAGTTTGCTACTGAGTTCACTGGACACTGGAGTCTTTGGGCTTCAGGCCAGAGTTTCTTGTGTCCATTTGTTCTCACCAAACACTAGAGTGTGTTTTAGAAGAATAGACTTCGTTTCAGACCAGAGAATCACCAGAGGACTGTCTGGTGAATGGATGGGCATTCTGGACCCACTGCTATTGATTCAGTGCTGACACCTAGTGACTCCTGTGAGTTACATTATGCCTGACGTAACTTTATGGGAGTAGAAAGCCCAGTCTTTCTCCTGAGAAGCTGCTGGTGGTTTTGAACTGCTGATCCTGCAGATTGCAGCCCAATGTATCACCACTACACCACCAAGGCTCATTCCTTTTTCATACTCCTCAAGAAATTATAGCACTGCCTTCCATTATTCCTCCAACTCGTCACTCGAGGCATATCAGAACTCTAATGCAAGTTAGAATGAAATGTTGATTTTATTCTTTTTAAAAAAAACTTTGATGCTAAAAAATTTCGAACATTAGTTCGCAACTTCCAGTAAGGTAGAGACTCAGACTACTACCTCCCACCTTAAATCCTGTCCATCAGCATAGCAGAGAACATCCTCCAAACTGGGATAATAACTACAGGCAAAGAGGTTAGAATTTATAATGCATCTCATAGATTACGACTAGAAGGGCCATATTAATTGATTATATCTCAGTACCCTGGTCTCTTTTTTCCGTATAATTAAAGAAATAGGTGATTTGTTTTTTTAGAATATCTCACAGTCTGGATCATGGTGATTGATTTCTTGTAGTGACATCTAACAAATGTTCATCGGATCTTTGTTTTTCCTATAAATTGGTATTAGGTCTAGGGGCGTAAATAAATCTAGGTTGTATTTTTGGGGAGGGTGCAAAAATAGTTTATTCATGATGCACACATCCACAGGAAGCTAAAGATAGCTAGCTTTAATAGATGAATTTTGATAGGCCTTTTATTACTGGCAAGAATGTCAACTACGTAAGTAATCCGGTAACTGAATTACTCATAACATTACTGGTAAGACTGACTGTACAGCTACTTTGGAAAATAGTTTGGCAATTACTTTTAACATTAAAAATGGACTTACATATGGCCCAGCAATTTCACTCTTGGGTGTTTATTCAAAAGATATTAAAAACTTATTTTCTTGTAGGAATTTGTATAGGAATGTTTGTAGCAGCTATATTCATAATAGCCCAAAGTTAGAAACTACCCACATATCAGAGTTCAGTAGGTTAATGGTTGTACAGATTGTGGTTCATCGTACCATTGAACACCTACTTACTGTTGAAAAGGAATCGCTATTGATGTACAAACTCTTGAATGAACAACTTGGAAAGTATACAGTTAAAAGTCAATTTCAAAAGGGTACATACTGTATGATAACATTTTTGTAACATTAGAGAAATAGAGAAGTGATTCGTGGTTGCTAGGGATAGGCGTGCAGTGGGTGGACATGGCTATAAGAGGGGTAGCATGAAGGAATCTTTTGGAAATGGTGTAGTTAGTTATCTTGGTTGTGGTAGTGTTGATAAGTGATAAAATATCGAGCTCTATATACAGACACAAATGTAAGTGCATATAAGGGCAGGTGTCCAAAAGTTGGGGATATTCCACATCATTTAATTTCATTTCTTCATGAACTGATAATATCTGAATAAAGTCAATGGATTGTACCAGTGTAAATTTTCTGGTTTTGATAATGTACAGATGGTAGCATGTGAGGAGGCTGGGTGAAAGATACACAAGGCCTACATTATGGATAAAAATATGGTATTGTAAGGATTAGATGAAGCCATGTACACAAAAACATTTTAGAAATTAAATTTAATGAAATTGTTGCTTCTTCCAGTGTGTTGCTCTTGATAGAAAATTTTAGGGTTTTCTTCCCTCCCCAACAGTTTTTTGGCACATAAAGGATATTCTTTTTAAAAAATTATTATTCTCATCAGTATTTTATTTTAGTTTTTATCTCACATATTGAGTAAGCTTGATTAATTGGGAGTATCTCAACTTTCCCTTGACAATTAGTGTAGTGTCTTTTATTAAAAATCATTTTATTGGGGGCTCGTGCAACTCTTATCTCCATCCATCCATCCATCCATCCATCCATCCATCCATCCATGTGTGTCAAGCACATTTGTACATTTGTTGTCCTCATCATTCTTGAAGAGTATTCTTAATAGTTAAAACTTTTAAGTTTGTGATAAGTTTGATATGTCACATTTTAAATTGGGACTTATCTGAAAACACTCTCAGTAATCTTGGCTTCATTTGCCAGTGTATTAAACTGTGTGGAAGACTTTCTGAGAACGTTGCTGATGTTTCTAAAGAACTCTTTCAAATTTAGTGTCAGTACCAGATCCAATGGGGAGCATGCTGTTTGAGATTTCCATTAAGGAACACTTTATTCCCTACTCCCATACTTTTCTGAGGTTTTCTTTGTAACGAGGAAATGTATGTGAGATGACATTTAAAAATACCAGTTTTCTTTAGCTTACTGACATGACATTCATATTCATTATAGAAAATTTTGGGAAATAAGTGAAACAAAAAATAACAATATGACCTATATTCTATAGTCTAGTTAGTATATCATCTTTTCCATCTCAATATATCTGTCCATCAGTAAGGTAATAGGTAGGACTTGTAGAATTTATTGGTAAATTCATAGATGAATTTACTTTTCTTTTTCACTTGTAATTGGCTTCATAGAAACTGATTTTCCTTTTGAATTTTTGTTCCTCAAATATCATAAACTTGTTATAAAAATACAAGATGAAACTCCTCTTCCTTATTTTCCATTAACTTGTTTAGTTGGTGGATAAATTTAATTCACTTTTGAAGACCCAGAGACCTGGCTACCTTTGGAAAATCAGTTGATTGTCTGTGTCACAGACCGTCATCTGTAAAAGGTTGGCTCAGCTGTTCTCGAGCCTGCTTGCCGGGTCTCAGGCTTTTACTGCTTATGTTGTTTGCCATGTTGGATTAGATTTTGTAGGCAGACAAATGTCATGTGAACAGTGGGGGAGGATGTTGTCTTAACGTCCTAAGTCAGGATCGTAAAAATGTTGACTAGATTATTCCTTTAACATATTTATTGAGTGTCTGTTACGGGTCTGATACTGTTTAAGCACTTAGATTCACAGAGGAAAGGTGTAAAGGCTAGTCTGCTGGGAAAAGACAAGATAAATATGTCAAAACACACAAATAGCTAAGATTCTGACTCAACAACATCATCAAACAGTAAGACTCCCCCATAGTGCTTCCAAGGCCATACATCTTTATGGAAGCTGACTGCGGGCACATGTGTGTACAGAGTGGCTGGTGGGTTGGAATGCAGACCTTTTTTGTTAGTAGCTGAGCTCTTAAACACTGTGCCAAGTGTTCATGCAATAACTCACTCTTAACTCACGGCCAGGGAGACAGTAGAAATCTCACAGTGACCCTGTAGGACAGGATGGGCTTGCCCCTGTGGATTTCCTAGATTGTAAGTGATTTCAAACCGCTGACCTTGTGGTTAGCACAGCCTAAAGGGTAGCCAGTATGCCACCAGGTCTCCTAAATTGAGGGAAGAGAAAAGCAGGCAAAGAGACAGGGAGCTTTGAGAGAGTTGCATTTTTGAAAAGGGTGTCAGGAAAAGGCCTCATTAAGGTGATAATGGAATAAAGAGATAAGCCTAGGATCTCTGGGGGAAGAAAGAGTAGTCCAGTGTGAAAGGAAGGCCAGAGGACCAAAACATGCCTAATGTGTTCTAGGAACTGGAAAGAGGCACCATGACCTTGAAATAGGGTAAGCTAGAAAGAGGGTGCTAAGCTTTAGATCAGAAAAGGCATGAGGGTAGGGGATATTGTCTAAGACTTTGTTGACATTATAAGGAATTTGGAGAAGAAAAAAAAAGGAATTTGGTGTTTAAATTTAAATGGAGATTTACTGTGGGTTATCAAGAGAGAAATGGCATGATCTAATTCAAGGCTTAGCATCCTTCTGTGTGCTTTGTTCAGAATAAACCAAAACATGGGGCAAGAGTAGAAGCAAGGACATGAACCTAGGTAGCTCTTTCAATAATCCATTGTGTCATGAAATCAGTTTAGATAGTCCTAAAGTATTCTTGTTATTAATTTGTTCAATGGTATTGAATCGGTTCCAGCTCTTTAGTAACCCTGTGCACAACAGAACAGAACATTGCTCAGATCTGCCATCCTCACAATCGTTATGTTTCAGCCCAATGTTGCAGACACGGTGTCAATCTCCTGGAGGACCCTCCCCCTTTTCCATGACCCTCTACTTTAACAAGCATCAGGTCTTTTTCCAGGAACTGGTCTCATGATAACATGTCTAAAGTTCAAATCTCTTCGTCTTCACTTTTTAAAAAATTTTAATACTTTTATTGGGGACACTTACATCTCTTATCACAATCCATACACTCATCCAGTGTGTCAAGCACATTTGTATATATGCCGCCGTCATCATTTTCAAAGCATTCTCTTCCCACTTGAGCCCCTGATACCAGCTCCTCATTTCTCCCCACTCCCTCCCTGGCCCATCCTCCCTTCCTCATGAACCCTTGATAAGTTATAGATTATTTTTTTTCATATCTTACCGTCTTCACTTCTTAGGAGCATTCTGGCTGTGCTTCTACCAAAACAAGTTTGTTTGTTCTTCTGGCTGTCCAAAGTGCTTTTACTATGTGTTGCCAGCACCTTAATTCAACAAATGCATCCATTCTTCTGCGCTCTTCCATATTCCTTGTCTGACCTTCACATGCATATGAGGCACTTGAAAATACCATGGGTTGGGTCTAACGCACCTTAGTCTTCAAAGTAATAACCTCTTTAAAGAGGTCTTGTGGAGCAGATTTGCCTAATGTTTGATCATCGTTTGATTTCTCTTGACTGCTGCTTCCATGAATTTTGTTGTGGATCCAGGCAAAATGAAGGCCTTGTCAATTTCAATCTTTCCTTTGTTTCTCATGATGTTGCCTGTTGGTCTAGTTATGAGGACTATGGTTTTCTTTACAGTTGTAATCCATACTGAGTTGTAATCCACTACTGAAGGCTGTAGTCTTTTATTTTTTTAACCAGCAAGTTCTTCAAATCCTCCTCACTGTCAACAACAAGATTATGCCAACTGAATATTAAAGGTTGTTATTAAGTTGTCTCCCAATCCTGATACCTCACTCTTCTTCATAGAGTTCAACTTCTTGGATTATTTGCTCAGCCTGCAGTCTGAATAAGTATGGCAAGAGGATACAACCCTGACACACATCTTTACTGATTTTAAACCATGCAAGTATGACTTTGTTCTGCTTGAATGACTGCCTTTTGGTCCATGGACAGACTTGAGCATAATGTGATTCCCATTCTTCTTAATGGTATACATAATTTGATAATGATCCACACAGTCAGATGCCATTGCATAGTCAATGAAACACAAGTAAACATCTTTGTATTATTTTCTATTTTCAGCCAAAATCCGTCCGACATTGGCAGTGTTATCCATCATGCCATGTCCTCTTCTACATCCAACTTGAATTTCTTGCAGCTCCCTATTGATGCACCGCAGCAGTCATTTAAAATTTTCCTCTCTAAAATTTTATTTGCACATGATATTAATGATATTGTTAGATAATTTCTTTATTCTGTTGGGTCATCTTTCTTTGAAATGGACACAAATGTGGATCCCTTCCAGTTGATTGGCATTCATGAGTCAGTGCTTCAAGCATTTAAAGAGCTTGCTGAAACATCCCAATTGGTATTCTTTCAGTTCTTGGATCCTGTTTTCAAAATGCCTTCAGTACCATTAGTGTTTGATGATTTGTTGCCTTTTGAAATGGTTGAATGTTTTGGGTGCAATGCTGTATGCATTCCGTCCATCTTCCCTGGTGTTTATTAGAAAGCATCTTCTTTTTCAACCCATCATCTCTCTCTGTTTCTTTTTTTCCTCCCAGTTGTCCTTCTCTCACATATCTAACTTTGTGGCTTTGTGTCACTCCACATTCAGTGCACTCACCGACCCAACTTCTTGGCTTGCCATTAGGGGCTGCTTGTTTACCTGCATATTTCCCCAGCTACTTCTGCACTATTACTGATGTTGCTGTCGCAAGTGCCCCATCTCAGTGTCACTCCCATCTTGCTTTTTTCTTCTACCCGCTAACCAGTGTTCATTAATGTCTACCTATCCAATATTAGAGAGAGAGAGAGGGAAAAAAGAGTTTTATTGGCTTATACTTCACTCAAAACCCAAACCTACTGCCATTGAGCCAGTTTTGACACATGGCGACCTATAGGATAGGGTAAGAACTGCCCCCCGTGGGTTTCTGAGACTGTTACTCTTTACAGGAGTAGAAAACCCTGTCTTTCTCTCCTGTAGAGCTGCTGGTGGTTTCAAACTGCTGATCTATGGTTACCTGCCCAATGCATAACCACTATACCACCAGAGCTCCTTCTGTTGCAGTATAAGAGGTATAAAATGTCATATTTCCCCTACTGGTCATTCTGTCCTAAAACAGAACAGATCCCCCTCCCCTATACTTCACCCTAGCATTGAAAGAACCTTGTCTTTGTGTATCTGGTTGTTGTCCAAAGCTATCCTTGGTGTCTGTGAGTGAAAATGAAGTCATTCTCCCCACAATTGATAAACTGCACACTTTGCATGTGCCTTGACTCCAAGCATTTCATAAGTTTTATGGAACACTCACAGAAAAAAGTGTGAGGAAATTCCTGCCAGCAGGCTTTGGAAATTCTTGCTGGCCCATCTAGTATTATGTGAGCTAGTTAATCATAGATTTGTGGAAATGTAAGTTCCACTGATTTTAAAGTCTATTGATTCCCTGTCTTGTGCTAAATATGATACTGCCAGTTACTTTCCCCAGAAACAGCCTCTGTTTGTTTCTCCTCTGCTCCAGGGCTTTGCCTTGGCCTCATACTTTAAAGATGTTCTTTTACCCTGCCAGAGCAATAAAGAAGTCCAATTGAGTACTTTTTTGAACAATAACAACAAATTAAAATGAAGAACCCTAAAACAATTGTGAGGGAATGTTTTCTTGATGTTCTGGACATTGCTTTTTTTTTTGTCCTGGTTCTTTTGCATGCTGACCATGGCACCATGCCCTACCCCATTCTTACAGCATTTTGTAGCAAACCTTCAGTTGTAGATTGGAAATAGGTATATTTTTCTTTTTCTTACAGAGATACTTGATTTCAGCTTCTTCTGATTTGTTGCTAGCCCCTTTGAGGCTCTGCTCATCTCATTTGGGTTGCAGTGGTGGTCATTTCCCTGGGGAACTGAGATGGTGGCCTCTCAGTTGATTTTAATAAGTTAGAAAATAAGTCAAATGTCAGGCATTCTTGTTCTGTGCAGACATCTTTGGTTCTTCAAGAGGAAATGAGAAGCTTTTCCTTCTGTGGAAGTTTGAAGGCAGGGAAAGCACTTCTTGCTTTGTGGGTGGAGAAGAATTCTGATCCAGACTCCTTTTTTGTAACAGTGATGGGGCCATATAATGTGTTTGACTTTTCATGGAATCCCCAATAATAAAGCCACCCTGTTTTCTTTCTTCCTCCCCTTACTCAAAATGGAACGATAGTTCTCAAAGTATGCTTTAAAAGTCAAATGCATAAGAATTAACTAAGATTATTTGTTAAATTCAGATTTCTGGACCCATTTTATTTAGGTAGACTATTTGATAGTAAACAAGACCTCAGGAATTGACAGAATACCAATTGAAATGGTTTCACAGCTGATGAAGCACTCACTCATCTATGTCGAGAAGTTTGAAAGCCAACTGGCAACTGACTTGAAGACCTCCATATCTGCGCTCATTCCAAAGAAAGACCCAGACGGTTCTTGGCTGAACGAAAATTCTAGGAGAATGTTTTTTTTAAGTTTTATTGATTATATACAGGCATTCAACTGTGTGGATCATCATAACAAACTATGGATTACATTGAGAAGAATGGAGATTGCAGAAAATTTCATTGTGCTTATAGGGAAAGTGTACATGGACCAAGAGGCAATTTTTAAAATAAGGAAAGATATGTGCCAGGGTTGTAACCTCTGCTGAGCAAAGAATCTAAGAATCTGGACTGTATGAAGAAGAGTGGAGGAAGGCTTATTAACCTACAATATGCAGATTATATAACCTTGGCCTTTGAAGCACTTGTTGAAGATCAAGGATTACAGCCTTCAGTATGGGTTACAACTAAATGTCAAGAAAACGCAAGATTGAAGATGTCAAGGATTTATTTTGAGTTGGATCCACAATCAGTGCTCACGGAAGCAGCAGTCAAGAAATCACACTATGTATTGCATTGGGAAAATCTGCTGCTTAAAACCTCTATAGCATGTTGAAGAACAAGGATATTACTTTGAGAACTAAGGTGCTCTTGACCCAAGCCATGGTATTTTCAAGTGCCTTACATGCCTGTGAAAGTTGGACAGTGAATAAGGAAGCGCACAGAAGAATGGATGCATTTGAGTTACGGTGTTGGCAATGCTTATTGAAAGTATTGTGGACTGACAGACAGACAGACAAACTAACCTGCCTTGGAAGAAGTGTAGCCAGAATGCTCCTTAGAAGTGAGGATGGAGGGGCTTCATATTATATATGTTGGACAGGAAAAGGACATCATGCTTGGTTGGTGAAGTCGAGGATGAGTGGAAACGTGGAAGACCTCAATGAGATGGATTAGCATAGTATCTGCAGTAATAGGCGGAAGCATATTAATTGTTAGGATGGACAGAACCAGCAGTGTTGTGTTCTGTTGCATGTAGTGTTGCTGTGAGTCAGAACCGACTTGAGGGCACCCGACAACAATGGATGATAGCTCCTGAAAAATCTTGTCTATATAAAGCTATGAAGTCCCTAAATGATTTATCACATGCATTACTAGAACTATGAGCTACAGAATCTTTGGCCTTATCTTTATATCTTAACTGAGGCAAACGGCTTCTAAGCCCTTTCTCTTAAGGACTGCTCGATCATCTTTACCTTTCTTACCTGGAGTAGTCTGCCGCAGAACCCCTACAGAATCAATGTGGGTAGCTACCCTTGGGCTACTACAGGGTAAGTTGCTAGGAGTTCCCTGTCTTTAAGCATAGTCAGTGCTGATCTCACAGACAGACTCCTGTGGAGTGGCCAGATTGCAGAGTGGATCATGGAGCTTGGGTGGGGATAGATGGGCCTGAGCACCTTTCCTGGGCCTACTTCCCTAGAGCATGGACTGGAACAATTCCTGTGAATTGTTGACAAGGGCCTTAGCCAGAGGCCTTGCTTTCCTGGGAGGGATGCCCGAGCTGATAGAAGCTCCTGCTGCTGTGGTGGGTGGGTCTGGCCAAGTTTCTTTTTGTTGAGTCTTGTTTCTACCCCTCACTCCTCTTTGGTCCTACAGAGGCTGGTTTATCTGCACACTCCATTGCTGATCTTGGACTGAAAGCCCCTCATTGTCTTTGAGCTCAGTGTTTAGATAACACCACATGCCTGTGGCAGCTAGGCACTCTGTAAAGGAAGTGCCTGGCCTCTAACAGACTCGTCATTCATTCTCTGTATGGGAGTGAGTGAGGCCTGTGTTTAAGACCATTATGAGAACATTTCTCTGCAGGGATTATTGCTGGAGGCCTGCAGGGGCACCAGGTTTCTCCTTGATGTCTGGAGTTCCAAGGATAGTGTTTCTCCTGCTCCTTTCACTTGCATGTCAATCACAAGAGGATTAAGGGGTTTTTTGCCCAGGCCTTGTTTTCACACATAGCTGCAATGCCAGAGTATTTTCCCTCTGGTTAGATCACTTTGGAAGACAGCACTGAAGTTGGTGGCTGGTGTTGGCGGAGGTGGTTTAATGACCAGGCCGGCTTGGAAGCTGCCTCTGTACTATGGTTTCAGGAGCAGCTTTTCCCATGTTGTTGGTTCCTGTCAGTCGCTGTTCACACACGGTGCCCCTGTGAGCCTAGTAGAATAGTGGCTCCATAGGGTTTTCAAGACTTCTCTCTGTGGATTTGAACTGAAAATCTTTTGGTTAGTAGTCTTCAAATGATGAACCATTATTGCACCACCCGGAGATTCTTGCCATAGGATAATGGGTTTTTTTCCCCCTGCCCCTTTAATACTCCTATTACCTTCTGGCATACAAAAGGAAAGTATTTCATTTCCATTCAGTATGAAATTTCTTCTGGTGGCATACAGTTTTCATCTGGTAAAATGCTATTACCATTCCTTTCTTAAAATGTTTCAAATAAGTCTGCTAGGCTCTAATTTAGGTAACTTGAGAATGTTCCCAGCTCTCATAACTTAGACTTTAAAACTTTTTTATTTTTCTCCTAAAACTCCCAACTTCTAAAGCTGCTTTCTTTCCAAGACAATATTCATGTGAGGCAGAGCAAACTAGTTATTCTGACTTGTGCTCATTTGTATAACATCCTTAACATATATGACTGCTCTTCAAAAAGTTTGTGAAAAAATAATCCATTTTTAATTTCATTTTTTTTCCACAATCTTTTCGAAGCTCCTCATATACTTGAGCTCCCTTTTCATACCCATAACTCAGTGCTCCAGGAAATGAACCTGAAGTACAAAAGAGAAATTGCCTGTGACACAGGGACAGGGACAAGTCATCCCTCCATAATAAAACCGTGTTTAGGTAGTAAAGGATACTGGCACTAGAACACACATTAAAAAATTTAGTACAGTATTATTGTCAATGTTAATGAGCATCTGGTTCACAGTAAAATTCCAAGAGAAATTATTTAGCACCATACTGTAGGGAATGTTTTTGTTATTAATTATTATTAGTAATATGAAACTGGAAGACTGGTGAACTGAAATAGACCATGCCATAGTAAAGCTATATGAGTGAAATTATAGGCATTAAAGTGTTTTCCAATGCTAAATCTAAACTTGTTGGAATTGTAAAGAAAAGCAAGCTATTATGTTTGTCCAGTTGTTGCTCTACTTGCTCAGCATTTAAATTTTAAACTTTGAGTCAAAATTGACTCTGGGATAAACAATTTGGAGATGAAAAGAATGAGACCAAAGGTTCTGTGGGGGATACGGGAGAAGGGGAGGTGGGAGAAAAGGGGGGGGTACCAATCCAGGGACAAGAAGGCAACAAGTGAACTAGAATCAATGGAAGGAAGGTCATAGGATGCTTAGTGGGGCTCAATCAAGGACAATGTAGCAGCGAGGAATTACTAAACCCTAATGAAGGCCGAACATGATGGTGGGACAACAGGGAAGTGCAGAGGAAATAAAGGAAAGGCAGGAGGCAAAGGACATTTATAGAGGCATAAATACAGGCATGTACATTGGTGTGTACATATATATATATATATATATATATATAATGAGAGGGAAATAGAACTATGTACTCATATCTATATGTTAAGAATTAAGGTTGCAGATCAACATTGGATCTCAACTCAAGTACTCCCTTAACAGAGAACATTTTGTTCTAACAATCCGGCATTGTGATGCTCACCTGACACAATCACTTGAAGACAAAGCGGGTGCCTAAACAAATGTGGTGAAGAAAGCTAATGGTGCCCGGCTATCAAAAGATATAACATCTGGGATCTTAAAGGCTTGAAGATAAGCAAGTGGCCATCTAGTTCAGAAGCAACAAAGTCCTCATGGAAGAAGCACACCAGCCTGTGTGATCACGAGGTGTCGATGGGATTAGGTATCAGGCATCTAAGACTCAAAACCAAGGTGACTGGGGGAAGAGGGGCATGGAGTTGAGACCCAATGTCCATCTGTAGACAATTGGACATCCCCTAACAGAAGGGTCACAGGGAAGAGATAAGCCACTCAGGGTGCAGTAGAGCACCAATGAAGCACACAACTTTCCTCTAGCTCTTAGGTGCTTCCTTCACCCCACTATCATGACCTCCATTCAACCTTACAAATCGGATTAGACCAGAGCATGCTCACTGCTACAGATAAGAGCCTGAACGAAACACAGGGAATCCAGGATAGATAAAACCTCTCCGGGCCAACAAGGAGAGTAGAGATACCAGGAGGATTAGAGGAGGGTGGGGGGCAAGGGGGAATCGATCACAAGGATCAACCTAGAACCTCCTCCCAGGGGGAACGAACAACGGAAAAGTGGATGAGGGGTGACAGAGGATGATGTAAGATGGAAAAAAAGATCTGTAATTTATCAAGGGTTTGTGAGGGAGGGCGGAAAGGGGAAGACATGGAGAGCTGATAATAGGGGCTCAAGTGGGAAGAGAATACTTTGAAAATGATGATGGTGGCAAATGTGCTTGACACACTGGAGGAATGTATGGATTGTGATAAGAGATATAAGAGCCCCCAATAAAAGTATTTTAAAAAATTTTTTTGGATTCTGGTGTCTGGATTTTGTTTCCGTTTTTTAATATTTAATCTCCAATTCTGCCATGGAATATAAAAATTCTCTTCACGGATTAAAAGTTACAAAATAAGAACTTGTGATTAAGTAATGAAGTGATTATTGAAAAGAAATAATCCAGAATGAAGTATTTGCAGGTTTTGCTGATGGTTTTTGTATCTCTAATATAAAGGATAATCTTAAACTCAAAGGAGAAATATGCCCCTTCAATAGCAGTCATGAGTAGACAGATTGAACACAACTCACAGAATTTTGACATGTATCTGATATATTTAATTTGGGTGAATAAAACAACTAGCCACCAGACTACATCTATTTTTTTCAAGATGCTTTGGGTTTCCCTTTTCTGTAAATTTCCTGGCAATTCACTGTTTGGTGATGGCAAAGGGGAACGGTGTCAGGTTAAGTGACTTGCTTTCATGTAACCAAGGAACTGTTCCTGTTCTCATATGACCTTTTAGCCCACTACCATCTGCTGGGATTCGTATACATGCCTTATGATGAAGGTAGTCTCAGACACAGGTTGTGCAGAAATGAGTACTATGTGTCTGCAGCCGCTAGCTAGCCCACCTGCCTCACCCCCTGCTCCTTGTGCTCTCTGCTTTCCAGCTCTCTCCTGCGCTATGGTGGCAACTTCTCCCTCCAGAGTGCAATGAGTGTTCGATTTAACAGCAACGGAACCCAGCTGCTGGCTCTGAGGCGCCGCCTGCCCCCTGTGCTCTATGACATCCACTCCCGTCTGCCTGTGTTCCAGTTTGATAACCAGGGCTACTTCAACTCTTGCACCATGAAAAGCTGCTGTTTTGCTGGAGATCGTGATCAAGTAAGTGCCCGCTGCCTTCTCACACTTATCCTTTCCTCACTAAGAATGCCATTTCAAAGGCAAGAGGGGAGGGAATCCATGGACAATTTAGTCTACCAAAGAGAGCCATCTTGTACCAATAAAGTACAATGGTGGATGAAGCATACGGAGTACCATCCAAGAGACATGTGTCTGGAGTGGCTGCTGACTCTTCTGTCAGCCTCTCCACTGGGCACAGAGATCCCAAGCTGAGAGTTTCCAGCCTTCTTACAGTTTCACCAAGTGGCTTAGTTATCTATTAGAGCTGTAACAAATAACCACAAGTGGGTGACTAACAAACAAATTGATTTTCTTACAGTTTAGGAGGCTTGATATCTGAACTCAGGGTGCTGGCTCATAACACAGAACCCCAACTCATTCCTCAATGGGATTGTGACTACAAGCGTAGAGGCTAGGATTTATTGCATGGGGGTGGTGGGGTCGGGTAGAGAATTCAATCCATAGGACTGGGAATTCAAATACTGATGTTGACTCAGAGCTGGCAGGGAAAGCACATTTTTGGTGTTCTTTCATCTATCTCGTCCTAAAAAGTTCTGAAGTGGGTGTCTGAGTAAACCAGTGATACTGATCTGAATAATCAAGGCAGATGGGTCAAATAAGCAAATAGTTTTACCGTGTCAAGCACAACCAATCTCATTGCTACTTCACAACTAAATTGTTAGTGCTCTCCTCTTTGGTACCTCAATTGTTTCATTTTTCAGTTTTGACTTACTATTCTCATGTGCTGCACCCCGCCTCTTTAGCATTATCTGTGGGTGAAGGGTGGGCATAAAAACAGTTCTTTGAGAACCTTTCTAGATTCTGCTCTTGGAAGATCAGAGCTAGAATTCTTCTCCCTAGACTGGTCACTAGAGACTTCTTTATATCATAGCTAAAGAATTAATATATGAGAAAACTTTCAAAAGGCTCGTGAAGAATTTTCTTTGTCTTTTAGTTGCGGTTTTCCATGCACTTTTTAAAGCCTCCTAGTAGATACTGGGAAAAAGATGAGGCTTTCTAATTCTATAAAGAGTTAAAGTCTTGGAAACCCATACGAGCAGGTCTATTCTGTTCTGTAGGGTTGCTGGGAATCCAGTAGACTCAATGGCAGTAAGTTTGTTATTTTGGGCTTTGTTTCTTAGTGTATTACTCAGTCAATGCATGGTGAATTGAGTTGCAGACTAAATAAACTGAGACTATGTTTTTTAAGTTTTCCAGGTTGGGGATTCCCCTTTTTTGGTAAATAGAGAATGCATATCCAAATTCAGAATTTATATTCAAGTTGGAGTCTAAGGGCCTGCTTCGCTAAGGAGATCCAGACTGGAGACCACTAGGTGGCCTCAGTGCCTTAAGTGATGTCTTCTTGAAGAGCCCACAGTACCTGCATGACTTTGTTTTTCCTGCGTATGTGGTGCTTCTGGCAATTTATTTCTTGGGTGGGAAAAGGAATTTCTAGATAGGCTAAATTTACCGTAGAACATGCAACATTCTGCTGTGCAGATTGATGGGGTTTGTATCATTTAACTGTGAAAATGACAACCAGACTCTTTCCTCTTTCCTTCCATTTTCTGCCACCGCTTACAGAAACCTTACGGTGCATTTGGTTAACCATTGAGTTGCTAACCACAAGGTCTGAGATTCGAGTCCACCATCTGCAATGCAGGAGAATGATGAGACTTTCTGTTCCCATAAAGATTTACCATCTCAGTAACCCCAGAGAGCAAGTACTACTCCATCTTTAAAAGGTCCCTATAAGTCAGAGTTGACTTGATGGCAGCAGATACGAGTAGCATAATCAACCTCATAGGTTCATTATCCTCATTTCATTGAGCATCATTGAGCAGTAAGGAAACCTGCACTACAAGTAATGGTCTAATAAGTTTTTGACCTTTTTTTTAGAGGCCAGAACAAAGGGAAAAAGTGGAAAAGGTGAAGGGAAATGGCTGTTATGTGATCTCGAGGCAGAGCCTATGTGCCCAGAGTTCTTAAGAGTCCCAGAGGCACTTACCTAACCAAGATGTAGTACCTCCACTAGTGTTTCCCAAAGGGGGGAGGAGGGCTGCCAAAGCAGGTAACTCCACTTTGTCCTGGATTTTGGGCGAAGCACAAAGGCTTTTCATTGCTAGTGGAGGGGAGCAAGGCCGAGCTGAGTTTATTTTCTTTGTTTCCTTTTTCATGAAAAGCAGTACCTATACATTCTAGACGATAATTTCTCAATCTTGTAGCTGCTGAACTTTTTAAGCAGAAATTCTTTGTTTGGGGCCTGCACTGTGTATTGTAGGATGTTCAGCAGCATCCCTGGCCAATACTCACTAGCCAAATATCTCTGAGGGCAAAATCACCCCTGGTTGAGAACTATTAGCCTAGACTTTAATGACTGTATGTCAGTCTCGGTAAACTAGGGAAACAAATCCACAAAAACTCACATGTATAAGAGAGAGTTTTATATAAAGGGTAAGTGTACATTAAGAAAGCATCCCCACCCAGTGCTCCCCAAGCCCATAAGTCCAACATTATCCCATATGTCCAACACTAATCTACAAAGCCGCCCTGGGTCTCACAAAACACACACAATGATGCCGCCTGCAGGAGGAAGCTGAATCAGTGAGTGTGTACGCATCTCAGCACTGGCAGGGGTCTCCACGCACTGCTCCAGCACCCAGGGCTGCATTAGGGTAGGTCCATGTGGCTTCTCAGGGATGTCTCGCGGGAAGTGAGCCTTGCCAGATGAAGCAGGGAACTGGCTAAGGCAGCTGCATCCTGGTCAACCATCAGAAAGCAAGAGACCCCAGAACTAGAAAGGTGAGGCTCACCGAGCCATTTATCTCTCCGCCCTTCAGTTGATCCCACATGTATTTATTGTCCTGGTTGGCACAATAAACCTTAACTATCTCAATCCACCCTTTCCAAGTTGGCACCTGTACACAATTCTTTAACCTAACAATTCCAGTTAAGTAACACCTACACCTTAATCCTATGAATATATTCCCCCACCTATGAAAGTCTGTAAGCCAACCACTTCATGTTGTTAATCCCCCCCAAGTTGGGGAATCCAATTTCTATACTGCCCACTTACAACAACCCAGTGCTCTGAGGATACAGTCATGTTTTTCAACATGAAGAATCGTCATTCCAATTGGAACCTTGTGACGTCCACATCCATAAGCAAAGTCAAATCAGGACAGGCCATCCATACAGTCAGCAACAATATGCACCAGTTGACAGGCTCAATAATCCCTTCATCTGGTTGGCTTCTGGTCAACTCAATGTGGGCTGCCTCACTCAGCCTCCCCAGGGTGCCCATTGGTAGCCTTGCCTTTAGACCATGGACTCTCACAAATACTGAACAGGCCTAGCCCCATTGTGCTGGGTCATGAACTTTAGAGCAGTCAACCAGTTCTCCTCTTCTCTTTTTCCTATAAACCAAGTCCACAGGTGTCAGTAGCCAAACTCAACCTGTCTCTCTATTGCTGCATTTCTCCCATTTCCACTCAAGTAGATCCAGGTCTGTTACCTAGCAAGCATTTCAGCCTGCCCACAGGCTCCCTTTAATATTCAGTCCTAGAGAGGAGTTTTCTTCATGGTTCTAGATTTTTTTAAATTTTTTTTTTTTAATTTTGGTTCTAGATTTTTTCCAGTTTCTGACAAAGACCATTGGTTCCTGAATATTCCAAAGCACTGGGTGGGGCATATCTTTTCAAAGCTTTCTTTGCAGGCGTGGCCTAAACCCATCTAAAGATCAAATTTTAATGGCTGAAAGCAAGTGGGCTTACAAGTTTTCTATTTTCATACTTCTCATGTTTTCCCCAGAAAACAACTGAGTAAACAGTGTGTCTTTATCTGACCTCTGGCTAGACAAAGAAGAAAAACTACCATGAGGGAGAGGTCAAACGAACATCTACTCTCCATCTTATGATTTGTTTCTCTAGTACCTCACTCCTGGTACCATAATGTGTTAATCTAGGTACATTAGAGAAACAAATCCACAGAAACTCATATGTATAAGAGAGAGTTTTATATAAAGGGTAAGTGTACATTAAGAAAGCATCCCAACCCAGTGCTGTCCAACCCCTTAAGTCCAACATTAGCCCGTAACACCAATCTACAAAGCCCTGTTTACTAAGATACATTGGGGCAGGTATTGCCAGAGACAGAGTCACACAAAGTAGTCTGTGATAGGATGACTCTGGGTGTATACACTGACAAGATGAAGTTGTTTCGGCTGTCAGTGATCAGAAACTTTGAGTGTGCTTTGCTTTCTTCCCTATTCAGAATTAACTAATTATGATCTGTGACTTTTCATTTGAACTGGCAACCTTTCACTTAGTAGCTACAAACTTGTACCACCAGGGACTTCTGGGAAAAGCTTATGGGGTCTGTCTGATTGGACTGCATTTTGGTGTAAGTGGTTTTTCTTGAATAAATGTAATTTACTCTAACTTTGGATTAGTTAAACAGCTAAAGTTTTAAAAATCTGTTCATACTTCCTCTATAGATGATCAGCAGTATATAACACAGGAAATAGGATGTATGGAGATTTATGTTTCGCTTTTGTGTTCACTCCTTCGGGACTAAGAAGTGCAGCTAGTTCATCATTGTCTCCAGTGCCTGGCACACATTGAGAACACAATAAATACTTGTTGAATTTTAGTACTTTGGTCTGTGGATTGCCATACACTGCATTTAACTTTCTGGGCCAAAACCTTCTCTAACTTTAACTCGGGATTGATAAGTACCATTTTTCCCCCTCTCAATTTTCTGGGGACTGCTAGGTGGGTGAATTAACTAATGTGTTTACAGTGAAATGAATATACTGAGCTCATAGTTTTTAAGTGCTAAACAGGGGGTTTGACTTACTGAGAGTGCCTCAGTCCTGGAGTATGTCTCTCAACAATGATTTACAGGCCCTGGCTTCACACAGTCCTGGCTACAGCAGCCGTTGACACTCTGATCTCTAGGACTTACTTGTGTATAGTCTTTGACTAGCCCAGACAGGATCGCTTTTGCTGCTCTCAAATTCCAAAGCTCACCCTCAGCTTACATTGGCCTTTGTATCTGACAGGGTTCCTGTCTACACTGAGAACACCCTCCGGGGCCTGCAGCTCGGCTCTGGAAGTTTTCTTTAGTCATAGGTTGAGTAACCACCCACAGAGGAATCCAAGAAATTTCCTTAATAGGAACGAACATGGTCCAGGAAGGCAGTAAATGTTTGTATCTCTCTGAGACAGTCTTCTGGCTTTTCATGACGATATTAGTCAGTCCACATCAATGGACCCAGATATTGTGCCTGCACTTTTTTTAGACTGTCCTAGGTTCACTAGGTAATTCATTAACCCCAACACAAAGTTAACATTGCAAGACAGTAGAAACAGGGAATCAGTTGTAAAATAGAGGAATTCTAATTAGTGATATTAGAAGTAATTTAAGTAGAAGCCCTCTTTTTATAGATAAGAAAATGGGTTCAGAGAGATTAAGTATAAGCGTACTTCGTTTTATGGCATGTTCCTTAATTGTCTTTTACAAATGGAAGGTTTGTGGCAAAACTGCATCAAACAAGTCTTATCAGTCCAATTTCCCAACTGCATGTGGTTCTGTGTCACATCTTGGTAATTCTCACAATATTTCTACCTTTTTCATCATGCTGTCACACACTTACTGAACTACCATACCCACAGCCATCAAGTCCATTCAGATGCTTAGCACCTCTATAAAGGGCTTCTAAGCCTGTAAATCTTTACAGGAACAAATAGCCTCATCTTCCTCCCGCAGAGCAGCTGGTGGGTTTAAACCTACCTTCCCATAGTGCCACTAGGGCTCCTAGTGTAACTATGGCTTTTCTGTCTTCTGGGAATGACTCTGCTTCTTTTGATAGTCACTTTGTACAGTGGTCTGGAACTGAACCCACAGTATCTCTCAGGGTAGTGACTGAGCCAGGATTAGAGTCTGTGAAGTTTGAGGCTCTCTGTAGTGACCTGTTTTTCTGATGCAGATGTTTACAAATTGGTGACAACAGAGACAAAACAGGCCGCAAAAGTGAGTAAAGTGGACTGGGCATAGAAGTAGCAGCAGGCGTGGTGAACTGTGGGGCAGTGGAAATTCCCCTCCCATCTAAATGGGACCATTTTATCCCAATGGGGCCCTCTGTTGCTACTTGGGCCTGTGTTGCTGAGGCTTCTGATTTTTTTCCCCCAAGGATGTCCATTGAGACTACCCTTCCTACTTGAAACTTCTGTGCTCCCACGTGTAGTTCTGTGGTTTGTCACAGGTAAAACTCATCACCATCAAGGCAATTCTGATGCATGGGGACCCTATTGGACAAGGTAGAGAAGTCCCTTTGGGGTTCTGAGGCTATGAATCTTTATGGGAGCAGAAAACCTCCTCTTTGTCCCATAGAGCAATTGGTGAGTCTGAACTGCTGACCTTGTTAGCAGCTCAACTCACAACCCACTACACCAACGGGGCTCATCATTCATGGTTAAGGTGAGAGAATTTTCTTCTTCCTGACTCTCCAGAGCACTCCGTATCTTCATGCTTTTCCACGCTGTACCTTTTAAAATAGGGAAATAGATATTGCCTCATTATCTTCTATTAGCCAGAGCCTGTGGGGGACACATCCACATGACATTGGCAGGCAGATCCTTTTTGGGGTGTTCCTGGAAAGTCCTTTGTACAACCTGTCTTTCCTACTTTTGACTGAAAATATATGGTTTACATTTATTTCTATATATTACTGTAATTTCTCAAGTTTGGTCATGTCTACCACTGGATCAGTGGATGACGTCAGATTGGATTAGCCCCTGTCAAGGCCTTGAGGGTGTTTTTTGTTTTTTAATGTGTCCACTTTCTGTTCTTGCAGTACGGCGCGGACTCTTGTAATAAAACATCATTCTTTCCTCTGGAGGCTGCTTGAACCCATGGGTTCTTGTCCTTGCTTTTGGGCTTGGTTTTTTGTTTTGGCTTTTCTTTGTCCCTGATGCCTGGCTGGGTACATTGTGTCTCCCAAGCTTAGCGCTCAGTTCTGAATTCTCAGCAAGAATTTTAACCCTCTTTAACAGGGTCTAGAAAAAAACCATTTTCCTGATACATACTTATAAGATATCACTCAGCTTTTATTCCTTTTATTTTATAATTCCTTAAATGGATGGATCTTGCCCTGGATTGTAGAGTCCAGTAGAGCAGCTCAGGCTTCTGGGGAATAAATCAGGCTAGCAGGTATGTGTGACTTGGAAATGTGCAGCCTGGTCATATAAAAAAAAAAAACTTGCTCTCATCTAATACTTAGCCTAATGGTCCAAGCATCTTGCTGGAATTGGGATGCAGGTGGAAGGAGAAAGTATACCAAAGTTGTCTTAGAAGGGCTGACCCCTGGAGTATCACAGCACAGGGATCTCTCTACACAGGTCTTTCTTTTGAACTTGACAGCTGGTCATATCCATTGCTCTGCTTTTTGATCAATTCTATCTACCTCTAGGTCTGAGTAGAACTGTCTCACAGGTTCCCAAAGCTGTGATTTCAATGGATGAAAAGTGCCTCATCTTTCTTTTGTAAAGTGGTTGGAGGGTTTGAAGCCAACCTTTTGACTTTCAGCTGGATGCTTTAACCTTTTTGCCACCTGTGCTTCTTTGATAGATGACAAGACCTCACAGATCATGATAATGAAATACCCCTAGGCTATTCCCTGGAGCTCTGAGCTAATCCCATGTGAGTTCAACAAAAAGGCCATGAATATATTGCTTGCCCTCAGACATTATGTCATCACTCAACCCCTCAGTGTTGATATTACGTGAGTCCAACTGAGGTGCATTAATTCACCAGTAAGTGTACTCCAGGCCAGTGAAACACCTTACCATGCAACAACCTAGGTTTTGTTTTTTATAATTCCCTGTAGCCCTGAAAAAGACAGCAGCTCATGTGGGGACCTTGTATGCCAGATGTAGTCCCTCAGCTGAAATAAAGTGAAATTCAATTCTTGGGTTCCATCCTTGTGATTTCAGGCTAATATAGCTTTCCTTATTTTGAATCTTAGCATATTTTTAGCCCTTTAACTTTTAAAACACTTTCACACACATTATCTCCTTTGAATTCTCCCAGCTGCCAGGGCAGTCAAAGTGGCGGGTGTACTTACTAACAAACCAGGGCTAGATGCAAGCTCTTGCTTCAGTGGGTACCCCTTGCATGCTGCCATGGTGTAATCAAGTGGTCACATGGTCTTCCGTAGTCTTCTGATGTGGAAGGACTGAATCAAAAGGCGGTGACAGAGGATTTCCTATTTGTATGTATGGTTCAGAGAGTGACTATTTTAGGAAACTAGGTTTTCAAAAAGAGAAAGGAGCCCCAATAATTGGCAACTTAAGACTCCCATATACTTGTTATTTCCATACTTTCTTCAGTGTTTTGTGTCATGCCTTAGTCCTGCTGACATAGTTTTGCCTTAGCAAATGAGCATTATTGGAATTTTTATCTGTGTCTAGCCCTCATTGTTTTTTTGGACAGCATTCAGTTACTGAAGTTCTTAAACTGAATTACTGTATATACTCGACTATCAGCCCACCCGAGTATAAGCCGAGGTACCCAATTATTATCTGGGAAACCAGAAAAACTGATTGACTCGAGTATAAGCTTAGGGTGGAAAATGCAGAAGCTATTGGTGACTTTCAATAATCAAAATGAAAATAACATTACTAAAAATTGAGACATCAGTGGGGTAATGTATTTAAATATTTACTTTAAATAAGAAACATAAATAAAAGGACAAGTCATTTTTAGTAGTAAACCAGCACAGTAAGTGGAAAATAGGTTCAACAAAAATAATAAGGTATCAACAGTGATACCTTAAGAGTACTATTCCCTGAGCTCAGCAACCAAGCTAAAATGTAAAGAGTTAAAATCCTTCAAAACTGGATTCTTCATCATCATCCGTATCCCAGTGCAGAGCCTCAGCTGGTGTGAGGTCATCATAGACCCAGTCCTCACTGAGATCGCCGTCATCACCATCACTGCTGTCATTTTCACACAAAGCGCAGTCTTCACTGCCATCCATAGCATTACTAATACTACATTTCTGGAAGGCATGTCGCACCATGTCTTCTGGAATGTCTTCCCATGCATCTTGAACCCACTTTGCTATTAACTCTGTCAGGCTTCATGAGATTTCCTCCTTTTGTTAGTCAGGCTTGACCAGATGACATCAATTCATGCCACATCCTTCGCACACAGGCTTTTAAAGGCTTATTCAAAGATACACGTCATAGGACGGCTCTGATTGGTTAGATGTGAGTAAACAAGCATTCAAAACCCAGCAGTGTCAGCGGGCTTTGAATGAACAGCGGAGAAACGGCAATCACCCATGAGATAGCGGGCGCTTGTGCTGAAAAACTTGGCTTATACACAAATATATACGGTAAGTATTTTGGTCTAAAAAGCTTTCCTATATAGGTTCTCAAGAGCACGTCAAATTCTATACCATTGCATAGATTAATGGTTAAGGCCAGTGAATTGCCAAATGTCTCATGGAGGTTACTTATATTTTTTCTCAACAAGTTCTAAAGTGGGCCAAGGGTCTACATACATTTTAGATAATATGAATGGGTTTTGAGCTAGCACTTAATCATAAGTCCTAATAATAGTTCTTAAGATGTGGCCCTTCTCCATACTTGTTTACATAAAGTGATCACTCATGTTATGGGTGCTTTAGCAATGTGTGGTGAGAGGATTGGATGATGTCCAGCTATTGGAAGGAGTGGCGTCTGGGGTCATGGAGGCTCGTCTTAACATCTACATGAAGTATCAACTAAATCCATAGATTGAGCACACCACAGAAGGGCACACCAACCCATATGATTCACAGATTGTAAATAGTAAGGTTCAGGATCAGAAGAGACAACTGTGTGAGAGTTTAAATTCTGAGCACCTGATTTGCAGAAGGCTATGAATGACAGTGAAAGTTCCAAATCCATTTGCAGAGTTCTCGTGTGGATTAAGTCTCCCTTGAATTCCCTCGGACCATTGACCCAGGGTTCTGTGTGGTCTTGCCCTTGGACAGAATGCATTGGAAGGTGATTGCTGCAGAAACAGTTAGGTTAGAATTTGGTATAGTTTAATTTGGTTTCCTTTTTGACCCTTTTTTTGGGTTCTAGTTTCTATTGTCTTCTGCTTTCTCTTTAATTGAGATTTTTCTGTGTTTGATTTTGTTGTTCTTGGTGTGGATTTCAGGAGGGGTGGGTCTGTAGAGACCATAGCTAGATTAGTATTTACTTAGGGATATGGTGAGGGAGGTTGGAGGAGTAATAGGGAGCTGGTGATAGTGGGTGAAAAACAGAACCGAACTCATTGTCGTCAAGTCCGTTCTGACTCATGGCAACTGTGTAGGACAGGGGTTGGACTTAGCCCTGCGTGCTTCTGAGACTGGAACTCTACCTGAGTAGAAAGCCCCGACTTTGTTCCATGGTGTGACTGGTGAATTCAAACTGCCCACCTTGCTGTTAGCAGCCCAACACGTTACCACTATGCCACCAATGAAGGAAATGTCCTAGGGTTGATGGGGGTAATGATTGTGCAACTCTTTTTACACATGATCTTAGCCAAAAGACCCAGAAGCAATTCGTGCAACTCTTTCATGTGTTTAAATTGTTGAATTGTATTGTACATATCAGTACAACTTTTCTGAAGAAAGAAAGCATGAAAATAAATTGCTTATTCTATCAGCCATGTATAACTCTTTGAAACTTGAGTCCTCTTAAAAATCTAAAATCATGAACACCTCTGAGGAAAAATGTACATAGCCTTGACTATATTTAGAATTTCTGAAACTCCTCAAATCTAGGGGTTCTTGTACTATCTATTAAGATTTTACTCTTAAATGTACATATTACTCTTAGATTAGTTCATTGTTTTTTTAAAATTTACTGAAGCAATTTTAGAACTTGGGAAGCTTGGGAAGATTTGGAGAGCATACAGGCCTGCTAGATATAATCTAGTTTAAAATTGTTCAGCTGAAAAAGGAACACTTGCTGACCAGAATTTTGCTATGATCTGATGACACAGTGTGCCTCCTGGCTAGGAGCCTGGGCTCCACAAGGAAATTTCTAGTAGATAGTGCTGAGGGGGGCGGTGGGGCAGGGGGCGCAGTGCTCTACCTGCCTATCCTTCTTAGAGATTTAATTTTCAGTAGCTTTTGTGGGGTGGGTGTGGGGGGGTAAGTTCACGTTTGGGAGCTGGAAAGTAATATTTCTTCCATAGAATAGTTAGAGACTTTTGCTTGCACAAAAGTTCAAACACACACTCCCCCATCAGCCTATCGCTGCCCAGTCCTCACAGAGAAAAACAGGCCTTAACACTGGTTGCTGGGAACCATTTGGTTGGTGACTTTCATCTTGCTTAGGTTTCCAAATGGATTTTGTCAAATAAAGATTTTATCTTTAAGTAATGCCAGCTACTTTGGTATAAGCAAAGCTAGTGGATTTTTATTAAAAATGTCTATCTACTGATAATTTGACTCTTTTGGCTATCTTTATAGAACTTTTCTTTATTAATAGAGTTTTTCCTACTCAGAACCCATGAAGGTTCATAATTGTAATAAACCAAAGGATTCCAGGAACCCACTGGAGCTGAAATGTCAAAGTCTAGCAAAGCAAGAAAATTTTGACTTACTATTTTCATACCCACATTGTTAATCTTGTGAGTATGTATATTTGTGTGTGCTTTCATTGGGAGACAATAGCATTCCTTTTTTTAAAAAAACAAACAAACAGTTTTATTGGCACTTTACAAGTCACACAATTAAAAAATTCAGCCCTATCAAGAAGAGTTGTACAATCATCAGCACAATTTCTTCTTGTACTCATTGTTAGTCATGTAATTTTAAAAATTATGTCAAAAATATACACAACAGAATATTCTCCAGTTCCACAACTTCTACATGTATGATTCAGTATTATACAACCATTATTGGTTAACCTTTTCCAGAATATTCCACAACCATTAACATTAAACAACATAACCAACAACTCTTTCTCCTTCACTCATTGTCACTGTTGGTCAAGTTTGGTGGGGTTTTTTTGTGGGTTTTTTTTCTTTTTTTGTCGTTTTTTGATAATAGTATTCACATATTATACACTTCTAAATCACTTTTTAAAAGAGGTGTAAATATATCATCACAATTAGTTCTAATGTTCCCTCTCCCCTCCCACCCTCTGAGTCCTCTCAACACCACCCCTCCAATAGAATTCGTAGCTCTCTTACCACAAAGAAATAAAATGGCTTGCCCATTTCCAAGAGAAAATTATCCTGGTTACTTTGGGTGATGTTTGTAGCAGCAATTGGGTATAAGCGATAGGATCAGGAGTGTGCTGTTGATGCTGCTGCTGCTAGGTGCCGGTGCGCTGGTTCAACTCATGGCAACCCGTGTGCAGCACGACCACACCCTGCCTGGTCCTGTACCATCCTTACACTATGTTTGTGCCGGAGCCCTGGATGCAGCCCCTGGGCCACTCCACCTGTTGAGGTCCTTCCTCTTTTTTGTGGACCTTCTACTTCACCAAGCATGATGTCCTTCCTTCTCTAGGTTGGTCTCTCCGGACAACATGTCCAAAACCTGTGAGATGCAGTCTTATCCATACCTTTAAGGAGGGTTCTGACGTTACGTCTTCCAAGACAGATTTGTTTGTTCTTTTGGCAGTCCATAGTCTTCCATCTTCATTATTCAGTGTCCAACTTTGACATGCATGTGAGGAGATTGAAAATATCTTGGCTTGGGTCAGGTGCACCTGGAGTCCTTCCGAGTGCTGTCCTGCTCTTTAAACTTTAGGAGTAACAGAGTGTGTAACATCATTTGATCTCGTGGAAGCATTGCTTATGGATCCAAGCAAGATGAAATCCTGGACAAATTCAATCTTTTCTCCACTTTTCAAGATGTGGGTCTAGTTGTGAGAATTTTAAAAAATACTTTTATTGGGGGCTCTTACATCTTTTATCACAATCCATAAGCACATTGGCAAATATGCCGCCATCATCATCTTCAAAGCATTCTCTTCCCACTTGAGCCCCTGATACCCTCTCCCCATTTCTTCCCCCTGCCTTCCCCAGAATTTGTTTTATTTACAGTAATTTGTAATCTATACTGAAGGCTGCAATCCTTGATCTTCTTCAGTAAATGCTTCATCTTCCTCCTTTCAGCAAACAAGATTTTGTCTTCTGTATATTACATGTTGTTAATAAACATTCCTCCAATTCTCATGTCGTGTTCTTCATGTAGCCAGCTTTTTGGATTATTTACTTAACATACAGATTGAATAAGTATGGGTAAGAGGATACAATCTTGATTTTAAACCAGGCACACACCATTTTTGACACACACACCTTGATTTTAAACCAGGCAATATTCCTTTCTTTTGTTCAGACAACTGCCATTTGATCCACGTACAGGTTCTCCATGAGCCAATGCAGTGTTTTGGTATTCCCATTCTTCTCAGTGCTATCCCTGTTTGTTATGAACCACACAGTCAAACGCCTTTGCATAGTCAGTAAAACACAAGTAGACCTAATTCTAGTAGTCTGTGCTTTAAACCAAGATCTATGCGATGTCGGCAGTGATTTCCCTTGTTACACATCCTCTTCTGATTCAGGCCTGGATTTGTGGTAGTTCCCTGTCACTGTAATACTGCAATCATTGTTGAATGATCTTAGCAATATTTACTTGCCTGTGATATCAAAGATAATGCTCTATAATTTGAGCATTCCATTGGGTCACCTTTCTTTGGAATGAGTTCAAGTGGGATCTCTTCCTATCATTTGGCTAAGTAGCTGTCTTCCACATGTCTTGGCACAGACAGGCGAGTGCTCCCAGTGCTTCATCAACTTGTTGAAATGTTTCCGTTGGTATTCACTCTTTTCTGGAGCTTTGTTTTTAATAATGCCTTCAGTGCAGCTGGTACTTTTTCCAGTACCATCAGTTCTTGCTCATATGCTACCTCTTGAAATGGTTGAATGTCAACTCAGTCTTTTCGGTACAGAGTATCTGTATATGTCTTCCATTTCTTTTGATGTTTCCTCCATCATTAAATATTTTGCCCAAAGACTCTTTGAATATTGCATCTCAAGGCTTGAATCTTTTCTTCAGTTCTCAGCTTAAGATGTGCTGAATGTGTTTTTCTGTTTCAGTTTTCTAGCTCTAGGTCTTTTCATATTTCATTATAATACTTTGTCTTCATGAACTGTCCTTTGAAATTTTCTCGTCAGCTCTTTTATTTGCTCCTAATAGAATAGCTAAGATCAAGAGTATATGACAGTTAACAGACCTGGTCAAAATGGTCTTCTAGAGAGTACATCAAAAAGTTGTTCAATCTAGGATCGCTGAAGACAAATGGGTGCATAAGCAAATGTGGTGAAGAAAGCTGATGGTGCCCGGCTATCAAAAGAGATAGTGTCTGGGGTCTTAAAGGCTTGAAGGTGAACAAGCGGCCATCTAGCTCAGAAGCAAATAAGCCCACATGGAAGAAGCACACCGGCCAGTGCGATCACGAGGTGCCCAAGGGACCAGGTATAAGGCATCATGCAAAAAAAAAAGATATAAGTGTGTGTATGTATGTGTATATATGTGTATATGTATATATGTATATATATCATATTAAATGAAGGGGGAAGTGCAGAGTGGAGACCCAAGGCCCAAGTGTCGGCCAATGGAGATCCCCTCATAGAGGGGTTTAGGAGAGGAGATGGGTTAATTAGGGTGTGAGGTAGTATCGATGAAGAACACAGCTTTCCCCAGATCCTGGATGCTTCCTCCCCCCAACTACCATGATCCGAATTCTACCTTGCAGGGCTGGATAGGACAGAGGCTGTACACTGGTACATTTGAGGGCTGGAGGTACAGGGAATCCAGGGTGGATGATACCTTCAGGACCAAGGGTGTGAGGGACGATGCTGGGAGAGTGGAGGGTGAGTGGGTTGGAAAGGGGGAACTGATTACAAGGATCCACATGTGACCTCTTCCCTGGGAGAGGGACAGCAGAGAAGGGGGGAAGGGAGACTCCGGATAGGGCAAGATATGACAAAATAACGATGTATAAATTACCAAGGGCACATGAGGGAGGGGGGAATGGGGAGGGAGGGGAAAAAAAAAGAGGACCTGATGCAAGGGGCTTAAGTGGAGAGCAAATGCCTTGAGAATGATTGGGGCAGGGAATGTATGGATGTGCTTTATACAATTGATGTATGTATATGTATGGATTGTGGTAAGAGTTGTATGAGTCCCTAATAAAATGTAAAAGAAGAAAAGAGAAAAAAATGATTAGGGCAAAGACTGTACAGATGTGCTTTATATAATTGATGTATGTATATGTATGAACTGTGAAAAGAATTGTATGAGCCCCAATAAATTGTTAAAAAAAAAAAGTTGTTCAATCACATTTTTCCCCTTCCTTTATCAAAGGATCAGAGGGCAATAACAGCTATGTTTGAACTAAATGTACAGTGGCCATCTTCCTGCTGTCCCTGAGTCAGGCTACAAAGCCAGCTGGTTTTTCTGTCGTCGTCAATACAATTAATTAGACAGGCATGCCATTTACTGGAGAATAATAAATCAATTACTATGGAAGGAGCCTTGGAGAGAGCTGTGTAAATTGATCTGTAATCAGTGAGTAGTAACTGATTAATATGTTTCCTGCTTCATCAACAGATGTTGGGGAATATCAAATGCTATGTAAACACACATTAACAAAGATAGAGATCAAGAGAGAGTTCTCCTTGTCAGCAAAGGACCTGTTAAAAGACACAGATTCATAGGAGTTGTTGTATTCCGGGTTATTCTTAGAGTGTATCAGGTAGATAGACTGCCCCTCCTACCTTCCAGAGCTTTCTCCTTTTTATTAGTTTGAGTTGTTTTGCTTTGTCGAAGGCATGGATGGTGTCTGTATGTGTGTGATCATTCCTTATTTCTAAACCCATTGGAAGTCTCAGACTATAACTGGGAGTGAGTTATCTGTATTCCAAGTATATTCTTCTTTTGGTTTGGTTAGCCATAAAAGTTTAAGTAAAGGTGTTCAGGAGGGAGAAATCGTGGCTTTGCTTAAGGATGCAACTTCTGTTTAAGCAGCTTTGCTGTGTCAGGTTTAGGTCTTCCTTTGAGCTTTCAGCTCACTAAAACTGAGGTGGCTCTATAACAGTGCTCTGTACTATTTTAAGGCAAGGGCTTCTTTGACTGCTCAGCTAACAAAAAGCTTTGCTCATTGAAAAAAGGTCTTAGAGGGCATGTGATACTCAGGAAAAGGTATTCCGAGATGGGATGTGGATGAGAGGAGAGCAAGGGAGTGCTAGGTGAGTGGTCGTGTTGCTGTGGAGGGTAGGTGACTTGACAGAATATTTGGGGAAATGAGACAATAGCAGACAGTGCTAGTACGCTCCTCGTTTAGGAGTGTGTTGCTGTTGGTATTGGTAATTGAGATCGTGGTTCTTAAAATTGATTTAGAGGAGCAGTTGCTGATCTCTCCCCATGCTTGAACAAGTTAAGATCTCCAAACTGGTAGTGGCATCGGTTTCAGTTCACTAGCCTGCATCAGAGTTCATGAACAGGATAGCCTCCTGGATTGTGGCATGAATGCATGATGAGAGGTGGGTCAGAGTGTGGCCACCTAGCTGGGAAGGCTTTTGGAAAAGTAGATCCATATTCCATGCCAACTCATTCCAACTTTACATTGATTTCACCCATCTTACCCACAAAGCCAAATTAAAATTAAGTAGTAAGTATGTATCCCACTGTCTAAGGAGCCCTGGTGGTGTAGTGGTTACGAATTGGGCTGTGATTCCTTAAGGTTGGCAGTTTGAAACCACCAGCAGCTCCTTGGAAAAAAGACGGGGTCTTCTATGGTTAATAGTCTCGGGAACCCACAGAGACAGTTCTACCCTGTCTGTAGGGTTGCTGTGAGTTAGCATTGACTTGATGGGTTTGGTTTTGGTCCACTCCCTGATCTGAAGTAGCCTGTGTCCATCCGTAACCCCCCTTGACCCACAACAGTTGGGAAAGGAGGCCTCTCTGACCCAGATAACAGGATATTGAAAATATTCTTCCTTATTTTTTTAGAGCCCTTTCCTGTTCTTCTCAGTTAGAATACAAAGTGAAATACTCATAGAAAGAAAGGTTTTACTTTGTGGTTGACCGCTCATTCAGAATGTGAGCTCAAAGAAAAGAACTAGAGAAGACAGTTCTTCGTGCTTCTATCTCTACTTAGTCACACACTTCATATCACCTTATTTGGTTTTCACTCTTCTAAAAGACAGTGGTTCAAAACTTACCAAGAGCTCCATGGGAGAAAAGTCTTGGCAATCTGTTCCTGTGAAGATTACAGACTCAGCAGCTCTATGGGGCAGCTCTCTCCTCTGACACAGGTTCACTGTGTGTGTTAGAATAGACTGAAACAGCGCCTAACAGCATCTTCCGCTGAGCCCCTCGAGAGTCCAGACCAGTTGCCTTTTCCTCTGTGTCAGTATCAGTCTCAAAACAGACAGTCAGAAGGTGCCTAGATAAGCTTTTTGAAATTAGATATAAAGATTAAGAGGAAAGAGAAATATTATCTCAGTTTCACTACGTATGTTAAGTTCCATTTTCTGGTTAATTAAAATAATAATTGTGTTCCATAAATTTGAATATAATTATTATGCACATGCCATTTCTTTGGGTAGTGATTAGTATTGGCACTATTTGGTCTTTGTTTTCTGGCTCATTTTTCTTTACTTCTCACGTGTGGAATGGCTAATCAAGACTTGCAGTGCCCGGGGAGGGTGGGGACACGAGCAGGCGAGTAGATTTGTATGAACTTGGTTGGGTAAAGGGAAAGGCAGCACACAGAGGGAGGTCAGGCGAAGGAAGACAGTGCGCACACAGAGGAAAAGGGAGCAACGGAAGATACTATTCACATACATGGTCCTGCCTATTAGAAGTCACACAGAATAATTTATGAATGCATGTTAGGTAGCCATGTATGTGGAACAGGTGTGGGATGGTGTATGGGAGTACACCCCTGAGCATATATAGTTTTGGCAGAAGCTATGTCTACACTTGGATTTGTTTTGACTGTAAATATACCCAGGTAGATAGTAGAATATACAGGGTACAGATGTCTTAGCTGTTCTCAACCCCTTAAGGAATTGGGCCACTGGGCTTGAAGGCGTAGGGCCATTGTCTTGGAAGACATCTAGGTCAGGAAGCATACATTGTCCACAGGCTTTGTTCTGTGTTCTGAATCCTACTTTGGTGAGTACTGACTAGGATCTTAAGAATTTGCAAGCTCCCATCCAAGAAATACCTATTGGCCTCCTCCAGTCTGCAAGAGAAAAGAGTTAAGAAAATAAAAAACTCAAGGAACCAGTTAGTCCCCTGGCCTAATAGACCACACTAACCAAGCCACCACGAACCTGAGACTAGAAGAACTTAATGGTGCCTGGCTTCCACTACTGATCCTTTTGATCAGGATCACAATAGAAGGTCCAGGACTGAGAGAAAAAATTGTAGACCCAAATTTAAAAAGACCAGGCTTCCTGGCCTGATGGAGACTATGGCCCTTAAACACCCTTCAAGCTGGGAACTGAAGCCACTCCCAGAAATCACCTTTCAGGCAAACAACAGGCAGGCCTCTAAAGTGAACAGTAATATCCCTAAGGGGAAGCCCATGCCCAACAACAAATTCAGAAGGAAGCAGGAAGGTGGGTGAGTGAGTGGAAACAGAGAACCCAGGGAGGGAGTGGGAAAGAGTGTTAGCTGTGTCCGGAGCTGCACAGAGGGGCTCTAGCTAGTGTCACAAAGCAAAAGTTTATGAACTCTTGGATGGCAAACTAATTTGCTCTGTGAAGCTTCATCCTAACCACAACAAAATGTTTTTTTTACAGTTTTATTGGCATATAATCCACAGATCATACAATTCAGTAGCTCAATCATATCAAGAAAAGTGTACAGTCATTACCACAGTCAATTAGAGCATTTTTCCCACATGGTTAAATCTCTTTTGAAATGAGTGTGTGATGGATCATAATCGGTTCTAGTGCTCCCTTTCTCCTCCTGCATTAAAATCTTTTTTAAGAAAAGAATTAATGGGGAGACTTTTCCCGAGACAAACCAACCTGCTCTTCCTTTCCTCTGCTTCTGAGTCGGGTCTGCAGAGCAACAGCAGCTTCATCTTTTCTGTCGGCAGTGAGTCAGGCGTGGGTTTTGTGAGGCCAGCAGACCTGAAAGCCACCATTCGATGCAGGACTGTGGGTACTAAGCCTTGCTTACCTGTCTACTGTGCTGGTGATGTTAGCTGCTGTCAGATCCCCTTTCAACAGCCCCACACACAACGGAACAACATGCTACCCAGTCCTGAACCTTCCTCAGAATCAGTTGCAAATTGGACCCCTGGCAGATTTGCAGAAGTGGCCTGCTATGCTTTTCTTTCTAGTCTTCCTTAGATTAGAAGCACCACTGAAACCTGCTCAGCATAGTAGCAATATGCAAGTCTCCACAGACAGACAAGTGGTAGCTGCACATGAGGTGCACTGGCCACCGTTCAAACTCAAGTGTCTGACATTGAAGGCAAGAACTCTACAATTGAACTGTCTATAAAGGGAGCTAGTTTTCACAGAGTGACTGTGAGAATCGTAAGTGAAATACAGTCATCAGTATGCTGTGCTTCAACCTTAGGCAGGCTATTACACAGTGATAAGTGTATGTTAAAACTCACTGTCATTTTGATTTTCCCACCCCACCTTAACATACAAATGTGCAAATAAGTGTCTGTGAATGGAATATTTAATAGCCATGTATCTGTTGTGGTATACATCATGTTTTCAGAACCAAAAATTAGGACATGTCTGACAAGGACAAGTGACTTTAAGGCAGAGACAGAATGAGTGCTCTAAATAAGGTCAGTCCTCAGGGGGCTGGCTCTTTGTTTCAGAAAATCAGCGCCAGCAAATGTGTGCCCTTTACCCCGCCATATCTCTCTGTGGCAGCGTTATTTTTCAGGGACAGAATGATGAAGCCCAGAGAGAAATTAAGATGGCTTGAGCTAGGTCACACAAAAATACTACATTCCAAGAATTACCAGCTCCCAGCTTCATCCTTCATCCTGTTTAAAAAAATATATAAATAAAGTAGAAAATTTACTCAAAAGGCAAGAAAGTTTACCCATGGTATCAGATGTTGTCCAGGTGACATTGAGAGCTGGGAAGATGGGACTAATCTGGATTCTTGAGCAAGGGTCAGCAGACTTGTAATGGAAAGGGCAAGATGGTGAGGGCTTTCAGCTTGCGTCGACTGCACTGTCTCTGCCATTGTATTTGAGGGTGGCCCTGTGTTCCGGGAAAGCTATTCATGGACACTGAAATGTAAGTTTTCTGTCATTTTCTCATGTAATGGAGTATTATTATTAGTGTGATTTTTTTTTTTTACCCCCAACCCTGCAAAAATGTAAAATCCAATTCTTAGGGTCATAGTTTGCAGACCCCTGCACTAGAGATTTGTAGTTGGAGGTAGAGGGTAGGCATGGAGATGATTGTGTCCCCTCATGACATACCCTCATTTTCCTCTAGAGCAGTGGTTCTCAACCTTCCTCATGCCGCGACCCTTTAATACAGTTCCTCATGTGTTGCTGACCCCCCAACCATAACATTATTTTTGATGCTACATCATGACTGTCATTTTGCTACTGTTAGGAATCGGGCAACCCCTGTGAAAGGGTCGTTCGACCCTCAAAGGAGTCGCGACCCCCAGGTTGAGAACTGCTGCTCTAGAGGAGCCCTGGTGGCATAGTGGTTATGCATTGGTTTGCTATCCTCAAGGTCATCAGTTTGAAATCACTGCTGCTCCGAGGAAGACAGATAGTGCTTTCTACTCTTGTAAAGAATGTCTTCGAAATTCAAAGGGGCAGTTCTACCCAGTTCTATAGGGTCCCTGTGAGTTGGCATCGACTTGATGGCAGTAAATTTAGTCTTTTTGGTTCTTGCTCTACACAAAAAACAACAATCTTATGATATCTTCCTGGTCTACTTGGGCACTAGGCAGTGGCAGGGTCTCAGCGGGAGCCTCCTACCTCAGGCTGGAAGCAGGCAAGTTCTTCCAACAGCATTGGGAGAAAGGAATCTTTCTGCTCCTCTCACCTCCGCCCACTGAAAGCAATCTTTATTTCCACATGGCTTTTTTTAAAGAGGAAAAAAAAGAGTTCTTAATGTCTACTTAGGTTTTAAAATAGCTCAGAACTCTGCCTGTTCTTCCTGGAATCCTCTTCTCCCAGATATCTACATAACTTGCTCCCTCATTTCCTTTAGGGCTCTGTTCAGAATGTCATTTTATCAGAGAAACCTTCTGTGGCTGCCCTGTATGTCCTAACCTGCTGTTGAATTTCTCTCTGTAACACTTATCAACACAAGATATATGTATGTTTTAAAAACTTTATCTTCCTCTTCCCACCCACAATCCTTTTCTTTTGACCACCCAATAGAATCTAAGCTCTGTGAGGACAGGGTCGGACTCTCTTTGGATCCATTCAGTATGCCTGCCCTTTGGAACATTGCCCAGCACATAGTAGACATTCAATAACGATTTGTTTCATGAATGAATGAATGACTCATTTTATTTCAGTCTCCCACAGCTAGCAGTACCCCAGTCGACTTCTAATGCTGGAATGGGCCCAGCAGACAACCATGAAACGTTATAAGTGAATTTGAATTCCTCGGGGCAGTTTTGTGATGCTAGTGTGTAAACACTAAAACAATCTGACTAGAGAGGAGCAGTAGGTCTGGAAGCCATCCCCCACCATTCCCTGGTGATGGGGGAAGAGCAGCTCCAAGAAGAGGAGAGGGAGAGAGGGTCATGAGTTGCCCTTATCCCTTAGAGACGCCTGTACATTCTAAGAATTTGCACATATTTTTGGAGCTGTGCTATTAAATCCATGAGAGAGGCCCTTAACTCTGCAAGAGTTTTCTTCCTTGTAAGGCAATCGTCTGAGTCAGCATTCTGTCTGGAGCCCTTTTTATGTTTTCCTGGCTTTGCTCTGGTGAATAGCTGAACAAATAGGACAGCATTGATCCTTAACAAAGTAAAACCTCAATAAGCCCAGCTTTGGCTTATACTTATGAAATATTTATTTCATATGTGTTTAGTTTGGGTTAGAATGAGGGAAACAGGTAGCAGACATTCTATATGATATGAAGCTTTACCGTCTATATAGAGCAGGAGGAGCTGTAGTGGTGTGGTGGTTACTTACTGGGCTGCTAACTGCAAGGTCAGTGGTTCAAAACCACCAGCCGCTCTGCTGAAGGATGACTTTCTACTCTCATAAAGAGTTACAGTCTCAGAAACTCACAGGCCTGTACACAGTCTGAGACATCTCAGACCAGGTCCCCTGTCCTTTGGGGTTGCTATGAGTTGGCATCGACTCAACAGTGAGCTTGGCTGGTTTAATTTATGCAGAGCACCGTATGATGAGCTGTTGAGTGACACAGTACACTCTTGTCTATAGCAGCTACCTTCGAGCTGACGGATTCCTGATGATTGTGGGTTAGAGGAAAACTGCTCTTTCCATAGGGTTTTTTGTGGATGATGATTTTTGGAATTGGGTTGCTAGGCCTTGTTTTGAAGGCTCCTCTGGGTGGGCTTAAACATCCAAACGCTAGCTGAGCACATTAGTCATCTGTGCCATCCAGAGACTCTGTGTGTGTGTGTGTGTGTGTGTGTGTGTGTGTGTATTGGTGGGCAATTCTTTTGTGTCCTTCTATACCCTGGCCCCACCCCCGCCTTATGTCTTATTTTAGGTTCAATCAACTTTTGATCACAAATAGTTTTTCTGTCAATGCCATGAACAGCTGTGGGGGAGTGGCAAGATAAGAGAAAGAAGGGTGCTTTAGTGAACCAGAGACAGCTGTGGGCAATTGAGTTTGAGCCTGAGGGGAAACTGTGGAACACACATCTCAGAGATTGTCTATTTTCAGAAGAGGAAACTAGAGTATTCACATACCAGCTCCTTTCAGACATTGGTTGAGGGCTACTCCCCAGGAAGTCATTCTCCAGAGTAGCCTTGCAGGATTTGGAGAAAATCCTCAGGTAGTGATAGGGACCGATGCTGACAGGGGATCAGTCAGTGTTCAGAGTAGTTGGGCCTGAGGGATATGGACAGGGTACCAAGAAGTGAGACATGATTCCAGTTCCTGTTATCATTGGAGACCTCTTAAGCACTATTGCTTGTTCCACATCTTGCTCCGTGCTCAGCTCTATCTGGCTGACTCTCCTGTGAGTTACCTGGCACCTAGGGATTTCCACTTCAAAGCCTGGTAGTTGTGTACCTACTTGGCTAATATTTCTATATGATTTAAGCTCTTTTAAAGGGGGGCTCTGGTATTACCTTACACATCTTTATAACCACCAGGTGCCTGGAATATAAGACAAGTGCTAGGTTAATAGGGAAGGGGTGAACTTTCCCCCAACTGTTTTGCCAAGCAAGCCATGAGTGTCCTTCCTGAATTTCCACTTCTTTTTTCTTTACAGTTATTTTAAAAAATACAGTTATTTTAAAAAATTTATTGGGGGCTCATACAGTTCTTATAACAATCCATACATACATCCATTCTATCAAGCACATATGTACATTTGTTGCCATCATCATTCTCAAAACATTTGCCTTCTACTTGAGCCCTTAATATCGGCTCATTTTCCCCCTCCCTCCCTACTCCCTCCTCCCTCATTAACCCTTCATAATTTGTAAATTATTATTATTATGTCATGTTACACTGTCTGATGTCTCCCCCTCTTCTCTGCTGTCCATCCCCGAGGGAGGAGGCTATATGTAGATTCTTGTAATCAGTTCCCCCTTTCCACCCTACATTCCCTCCACCCTCCAGGTATCGCCACTCTCACCACTGGTCCTGGAGGGGGGGTCATCTGTCCTGGATTCCCTGTGTTTTCCATTTGCTATCTGTACCAATGTACATCCTCTGGTCTAGCCAGATTTAAAAGGTAGAATTGGGAGGAAGCATTTAAGAACTATAGGAAAGTTATATGTTTCATCATTGCTACCCTGTCTGCACCCTGACTGGCTCATCTTCTCCCCACAACCCTTCAGTAAGGGGGTGTTCAGTTGCCTACCAATGGGCTTTGAGT
The DNA here is from genome assembly GCF_050624435.1 of Tenrec ecaudatus. Taxonomy (NCBI): domain Eukaryota; kingdom Metazoa; phylum Chordata; class Mammalia; order Afrosoricida; family Tenrecidae; genus Tenrec; species Tenrec ecaudatus. The sequence goes on from NC_134543.1 coordinate 35,364,263, forward strand.
CTCCACTCTGCACCCACCCTCATTTACAATGATATGATTTTTTGTTCTTTGATGCTTGATACCTGATCCCTTCGACAGCTCGTGGTAACACAGGCTGGTGTGCTTTTTCCATGTGGGCTTTGTTGCTTCTGAGCTAGATGATTACTTGTTTATCTTCAAGCCTTTAAGACCCCAGATACTCTAACTTTCGATAGCCGGGCACCATCAGCTTTCTTCACCACATTTGCTTATGCACATATTTTTCTTCAGCAATTATGTTGGGAAGGTGTACATCATGGAATGCCAATTTAATAGAACAACATGTTCTTACATTGAGTAAGTACTTGAGTGGAGGCCCAATGTCCATCTGCTGCCTTAATACTAAACCTACAAATGTATGCACGTAGATCTATTTCCCCACCCTCTTATATAAATAATTTACATATGTACATGCCAGTATTTGTCACCTAGTTCTTTCCTCTATTTCATTTTACTTTTCTCTTGTGCCACTATCATGCTCAGCCTTCATTTGGGTTTTAGTAATTTCTCTCAGTGACATTGCCCTTGTTGAATCCCTACCAGGCCTCTCACACCCTCCTTGCCACAGATTTTGGATCACTGTTGCTCCCCTGTCTCTGGGTTGGTCAGCACCACCGCCTTATCCCCCCATCCCCTTCTCCCATGCCCCCCAGAACCAGGTCCCGTTGTTTTCTCCAGACTATTTATCCAGCCTATCTTATCTAGATAGATCTATAGAGATAATAATATGCACTAAAAATCAAGCCATAGCAAGATAGGCGATGGATGAGAACACAGCGATGACAAAAAAAAAGAAAAGAAAAGAAAACCAATGACCCGTAAAAGAATAAATTAATTAAAAGAAAAAATTTTTAAGAAGAAAGAAAGACCTGTAAATAGATCAAGGTTTTAACATGAGTTGCAAGTGAGAACAATTACTATTCTGGATCAAAATGTTTGCTCTTACTCGTTAAATTCGGGCAGAATATCCTATGACCATATATCTGTAAACCATCTCTAGCCATAAGATCCTCTGAAATACTAAGACATCATTTTTATAAGGGATTGAGAGCCCTGTAAATCATCTCCCTCCCTTGGATTACAGATGCTTCTCAAAGTTTTTTTTAGCTTACAGAAATGGAATCTGACAGTGGAGTCTGGTCCTTTTTATACCTGTACACACTGGCCCCATGCCAGTGAGCTCAGTAGTGATATCCTAAAAAGTCCATCATGGGCTCAACCCTTCTGCGCCTTCTCCTCTAATTCCTCTTAGTAGCCAACAAAGTCTTTTGATTTGCAGGTAGTTTTAAAGATATACTTCCTATGTGGTGCCTTCTGAATAGATAATCCATTGATCTTATTTATCAGATTTTCATCTTTATAGATATGTGTGTTTATAAGTATTTTTTTTTATCCAAACAGTACATCCTATCAGGCTCTGATGACTTCAACCTGTACATGTGGAAAATTCCTGCAGATCCAGAAGCAGGTGTGTATGCCCTATAACCCAGGTTCAGTGCCAGATTTAAAGGGTGTCTAAGGGCCATAGAGTTGAAATTGCCTTGATGTAGCAGTGAGTTTGTTTGTTTATTTTGTATGTTAGTTTGTGTGTGTGTGTGAGAGCGAGAGAGAGAGAGGAGAGAGAGAGAGAGAGAGAGAAGAAAGGCCATTGTTGTATGGGATCTCACTAATCTCTAGCTGATCTTTGTGATTTTGAATTTTGTTCCACATTTTCTTTCCATTCTGTCCAAGACCTCTGCGGTCCCGATCAGTGTCTGTATGTTAATTGACAAAAGACCTCTTTAATGTGTTAAAAAGCAAATATGTCAGTTTGAGGACTAAGGTGCGCTTGGTATTTTCAGTGGCCTCATATGCACGCAGGAGCTGGACAATGAATTCAAGACTAGAGAAGTGATATCATTCAATTATAGTACTGATAAAGAATATTGAATGTATAATGGACTCCAAAAGAACAAACAAATCAGTCTTGGAAGACGTACACCCAGAATGATACTTAGAAGTGAGAATGTGAGACTTTTTTCATGTACTTTGAATATGTTATGAAGAGCAACCACAACAAATCCCATTGTCATCCAATAGATTGTGATGCATTGTGGCCCTCGATAGGGTTTCCAAGGCTGTGATTCTCTATGGAAGCAGATAGCCTCATCTAGTTACCCTGTGGAATGGCTAGTGGGTTTGAACTGTTGATCTTATGGTTAACAGTCTAACATCACCAGTTACTTGAGAGCACCACCAGCAGCATCATGCTTTACACAGGGAGGTTCAGTAATAATGGGGATGCCCCTCAACACAATGGATTGACACAGTGGCTTCAACACTGGGCTCAAACATAGCAGTGCTTGTGAAGATGGCACAGAATTGGGTAGTATTTTGCTGTACGCAGGGTTGCTATGAGTCAGAACTGATGCGATAACAGCTAACAACAACAAAGATCACAAAGCACTTATTAAGACATATTTCTGCATTTGCCCGGGATGTATTCCATTAAAAACTTGCAGCTTCCCATAAATGTAGTTCGGTGTTATCAGAGCCTACAGACACAGCAGGCCCATTCCTCATTCTTTGTAATAATCATGCCCTCTTATGCTTCAGCTGGGTATTCCATTGGTTTGCTACCTGCTGGTAGAAAAATGTCTAATTTTTGCATCCAGACAGCTCAATACAGCCATCTGTTCCCAGTGAAACTTGGCATCAAGCTGGAAAACGGCCGCTAAGGAAAGTTATAGAGGAGTGTGACAAGGGCTTATACAAACTGTATCTAGTGCTCAGAGTTTAGGGGGGTTGTTGGTTCTACCTGTGGCTGAATTAACATTATTACCAAACATGTGCCTTTCCACTTTCTGTGCCTGTATCTTGTGGTTGGGGTTTGGTGGTCTGGTTACTAAATAAGTTACAAAAAACCTCTTTCTCCGTTTGGAATTGGGAAAGCTTGAGAGCAGCCATTTACCTTGGAATCAAAGTTAACACACCAGCTGGCGCAGCAGCAGTCTATCTGAACATAGTGATGATCAGTCCCGGCTGCAGCTTCTGCATTCAGACACTGCTTTCTAGGTTCCCCGCTCCCCGTAAGTGCTAGATTGATAGACTGCAGAAATCATTTTGAGGTTTAATTGTATCTTTTGCCTAATTTTAAGAAGGTTTTAACCAAGTATTAAAGTATTAAAACCAAGGTTTTAATCAGTCTGCTGGTTTTTAAATTATTATCATGATTGTAAATAGATATATAGAGCACAACACTTACCAGTTTAACATTTTTTAGTTACTGTTTTATTGATCAGTTACGTCAATCATGTTGTGCAACTTGTTTTAGGTGCCATTGAGTTGGCCCCAACCCATAGTGACCCCCCATACACAATAGAATGAAACCCTGTGCACAACAGAAAAAAATTCCACAGAAGGACAAACTGACAGATAAGTGGTGGTTGTGCGACTATCCCCCATAATTGTGCACAATTTCCCATCACTAAAAACAGAAACTCAAGTCAATGTAACTTTTGAAACAGCAGATAATCCCGAGATTGTTCTCTGGGATCTTTCACATTTGAATAAAGAGGGAAGGGTTAAAAAAGAATTAGTAATAGGGTTGCTGATTTTTGTTTTGTCATCTCTCTACTGATTTCTGTACTGACTTAGTCTAGTGTGTGGCAATTTGTGTTGTTTAGAAGACCTTTTGTAAGGCCAACTTCTTGGTAAGCAGTTGTGCCATCTCTCCCGTGGTATATGATTTAGGTTTGCAATATTAAAACTAGGAAATGCATACTCAGCTTTTCCATACATACTCTTTCATAAAGTTGATAGTCTTATAAAGGCAGCCATATTCTTTTTCCCCACCCTGCTCCACCCCCGAAATGTGAGAGGGGGTTGGAGGTGAGAGACCTCGAGGTAGAGATAAATTTCTGACCTTTTAAACCTGAGTATGGTTTGTTTAAAAACCCCAGGGTACCAAAAAATCTGAAGCTTCCTTTAATCAAAAGACCAAAACTTGATTCTTCTCTTATCTTAAAGGATACTCTTAAAATGAATTGTTTATTTTTATATATAATAGGTACCATATATACTTGTGTATAAGCCAAGTTTTTCAGCACAAAAAAACGTGCTGAAAAACTGGGGTTTGGCTTATACACGGGTCAGTGGTACCCCAGTGAGGTGTAACATCTCATGGGTGATTGCCGTTCCTCTGCTGTTCATTCAAAGCCCCGCTGACACTGCAGGGCTTTGAATGTTTGTTTACTCACATCTAACCAATCAGAGCCGTCCTATGACGTGGATGGCTCCAATTCGCAGAAGCACCCATAGTGATTCACTTACGCTGACAGCTGAACTGGTAAGGATGTGTCTGTGGCTGCGCTCCCTCTCTCCCCTCTGGTCTCTGTGTTAATTCATATACTGCATTTCCCACCCTAGGCTTCTACTCGAGTTAATCAGTTTTTCTGGTTTCCCAGGTAATAATTAGGTACCTCGGCTTATACTCGGGTTGGCTTATATTTGAGTATTTAAGGTAGTTCTAAAAAGTTAAAGTTTATTTCTTGTTTTGATCAATTGTTCTAATGATACTGAGTCGAACACACTGCCATCAAGTCGATAGCAACTCATGGCGACCCTATAGGACCACGTAGAACTGCCCCTGTGGGTTTTCAAGACTGGAACTCTTTACAGAGAGTAGAACAGCACCATCTTTCTCCTACAGAGTAGGTGGTGGTTTTGAGCTGCTGATCTTGTGAATTGCATCCCAAAGTGTAACCATTGTGCCACCACAGCTACTTCTTCTAATGATAATTGTATTAATAATTCAAGTCCAAGAGAAAAATACTGACATTCCCAGACTTGGCGGGTCACATTAATAAAGAAATGGCATATTTGTAGCTACCCAGAAGCCCTTATGCACTCAACTCCACTCTTTGCCCTTTTCCTTCCCCCACACTTTTCTAGAGGACTAACTTAAACCCAGGCTAGGATGTCTGCCTTTATAAGTTTCTGTGGCCTTAGGATCGTTCCAGCCATTGGAAAACTCTTCCTTAGATTAAGCCCTGCTCTGTTTCCTGCAGTCCCTAGAGTGGTGGCTTTCTAAGAACAGGCCTGTCCTCCTCCCTGTTAATAACTTTTTTAGTCATTTGAAGATGGCTCTCTTGCCTCCCTATAGGTATTCTGCAGAGGTTGTATCCCCAGTTTATATAGCAGTTCCTCAAAGAAACTTGGCCATACTAGTTTCTCTCTAAATTTGTGCCAACCTCTGTTAAAGGATTAACTAAACAATTCAGTAAATGTAGCCTGACTGGGCCAGAGGAAACCACGGGCTTAATTGTGCTACAGTGTGTTTCAGAAAGTACACCCGGGAGCCGGCAACTTTTCTGGAGATCAAACACACTTAGGATCTAATTTTATTCTTAGAGTTAGCTTTGACGCCTTTGTGTTTCTACGTGTACTGTGATTGGTCCTGGGTTCCCATCCTTTACTTGTGTGGTTTTGTGTATATAAGAGAGGACCTTATGATTCTCCCTCTGGTTGGAGTCCATAGCTGGCAGTTGAGAGGTTTGTTTTTTCTGGATCAACCTTCAGCATTACATCATCTGTCTATACAGTCTATACAGCAAGCCTCAAAGATGTACAGCCTTGGAAACACTATTTTGGGCCGCTATGAGTTTGATTTGACTGGCTGCCAGTGAGTTTTCTGGGGTTGGTTTATTTGAAGCTTTGATCTTCCAGTCACTATTTTGGCAGAACCCACCTTATTCTTTCCTTTGCTTCCTTCTATCTTTACTTTTTTCTTTCTGTGCTTTTCTCGTCACCTGTGTTTTCTCCCTCTGTCAGGCTGGGTTGACTAGAGAAACAAATCCAGTGACACCCATTTTTGTAGGAAAGAGCTTTGTATCAAGAAATAATTAAGTTTTAATTAAAAAAATAAATACCGTATATACTCAACTATAAGCCTAGTTTTTCAGCACATTTTTAATGCAGTTTTGTGGTAAAATTAGGTGCTTTGGCTGATATTTGGGTCGGCTTATACTCGAGTATCTATGATAAGTACTTGGTGTAAAATTAATACATAGTTCCAAGATTAACTGATAGTATTAAAGCTTACTTAAAGAAACACGTACCCTAGACATGTTCATCTTATTTTTTAAACTTTCCATTTTGGGTGTTTCTTTTACAGTTTTGTAAAAGAAATTAGCCTTTGCTACAGAAACGAGGCAGTTTCCTGAAAGCAGAATCCTCACTCTCCAACTGGAGAGGTGTTTTATCTGGTGGTTAAATGACGGTTATGGAAGGCCAGCAAGGGAGTGGGACTGGGAGGCTCACATAGCTGGAGACAGGATTTTGTTTAATCCAATCCCCAGCTATGCCTGGTGTCCCAACTGGCAAACCCACCCCCCGCCCCACAACGCTTGCTTCTACGTAAGTGAGGCAGGGCCAGAATGGGGCGGGGGTTCCTGGCACAACTCCTTCTCACACAGACCTGCAGTTCATCCTTCTTTCAGTTCGACCCTTCAGCCTGGATTTACGTGGGCCTGGCATCTCCCATTTTTGTGTAATCTCTCTTTTTACATGTTGACAATTCATATTTTTAGAAAATGATCAACTAGTCCAACAAAGCATTCACAGACTGGATGTAGCCTTTGGCTTCTAAGAATCCTGAAAGAAAAACCTGTTGGGAAAAATCCTAGTCTAGCCTACTTGCCTCTTTAACAAAGACAGTTATGGAAAGAGGAAGAATGTGCCCTCTCTCTTTGTGAGTGTCTGTTGAGTGCTAGAGACTCAGGCAGACTCATAAGGGGAAGCTGGCTTGGCGTTGGATGTCCAACACTTGATTGAGATCACAAACCACCAATATCTATTGAATACCTTGCTCTGTGCGCCACCAAATGCTGAGAGCACAAAGTGGAGAGCTGTCCTGAATGCCGTGGGGAAACTTCTGCTACCCAAACTTCAAAAAGATGAAAACGTATTTACTATTTAAACAGCTAACTTCAGAAGTGGCCTAATAATTCATATAGGTCTCCTTAGCTTGCTGAAAGGGGATTTCAAGATATACAATATGTCCACAGTAAAACGTGATACATGGCAAGACCAGGCCCGGTTTTTAAGTTGATGTCAGTAACTCATTTCTAAGACCTCTTTAAAAACTAGGAAAAGAATTGGAAATTTTGCTCTGGCAAAGAAAATGTCTGTTATTTATTTATTGTTGTTTTTAAATCCCCTTAATAAGAATGTTTTATATCTCTAAAGTAGGTGGGAAGACTACCTGCTTTTATGTGCTACTTCTGAGGATAAAATACATGTATCAAGGCACATAGAGAGCTAATGAGGTTGTGGAAGTGAACTTAAAATTATATCTGCATTCAAGCCTAAGCTGTTACTAACTAACTGATCACTAATTGATTATAGACATGTGATGTGTTACATCTCTTTCTCACTTGCCTACAATCTTGTTATCCAACACTTGACATTTATGATAGTAACACAAAATCTGCTATTTTTAATGTTAAGATGTATGTTTAGTAATAAGAAATGCCACAGTGAGAGATGAGAGTAACGCTGGCTTTGATGGTTAAGTTATGTTTCAACTTGGTTAGGCCATGATTCTCAATAGTTTGGCAGTTGTGTAATGATGTAGTTAGTCATCCTCCATTTTCTCATAATGCCGATTTCACATGACAGCCTCATCTGTCAATAGGGAGAAAGTGTGTTAATTGTCTGAGCCTCAGTTTCTTCTGTAAAAAAGTTCCAATGTACTTATTACTGGATGATTTAACAGTCTTGGAACATTCAGAAAATGATGTGCTTTTAAATGTAAGATGTTATTATTATGCAAGTATGAACAGTAGAGATACATAATTTGCCAAGCAGCTTTTTTCCCTAGTAACAAAGGTATGTCAGTAAAAGATGTGGCAAAGTGTGGAGGAGGTGGTGTCTCTTAAAAATATTCATATCTTAAAAAATTAAAAAATTCATATCTTCACCTTCTCTTTTCCCCAATTATTGTTAGAAAGGACTTTAGCATACTCACAGATAGCATTACTTTTGCTCAGATAAGCCTCTACAGGAAGGTCTTACATAAAGTAATAGATTTGGCCTGGGTTTAAATTTCTAGAACATGAATTTCCTTGGTTTAAGACAGCGCTTCTCAACCTGTGGGTCGCGACCCCTTTGTGGGGGTGAAACGACCCTTTTACAGGGGTCGCCCGATTCATAACAGTAGCAAAATGACAGTTATGGTGTAGCAACAAAAATAATTTTATGGTTGGGAGGTCACCACAACATGAGGAACTGTATTAAAGGGTCTCAGCGTTAGGAAGGTTGAGAACCACTGGTGTAAGGCTGTGGAAAAGGTCACTTTTGAAGAAACGTGGATTTCCTCCGAGCTCCCCAACCTGATTGCCGCAAGGGAGAGGTCAGACCTGCCACCACCCTTCATTCCTTTCTACCTGTTTTGACACCAGCCGTCCCTCCATAACACTACTTCTGTGTCTGTGTTCTGTAATTCACTGAAATGACTACATAGGACTCACAGATGATGCTTCTGATTGCAGGACTTCTCAAGTGAGTTCACCGGTTACAATTCAGGTGAGAAATGCTCAGGATACAGTTAGTTGTTCAGTCAGACCAGTCTCCTCTTCTATGCCCACAGACAAGGCCTCTCTGGCTCTCAACTTCTTGGCCTGGCCTCTGCTCTGCTCCTGCAATGTTACAAAGCTCTTTTAGCTCCACCATGAGCCTCCTCCTGAAGGCACTCAGCTCCAGCTCTGTGAGTCAGCAAACCCGGCTCCCTCAATTAAATGCCCAGCACCACACTTCACAGTCAGCCTCCTACCCCAAAGCACTCAGCTTTTCCTGCTCATGGCCTGGGAGGTCCACCATTTTGTCTCATGCGCTGGCTCCTGTCCCAGCTGTTGCTCCTCCTCTGCCGTTCCTATGATGTCAAAGCTGCCTCCTGGATCAAGGGTGTGCAGTGCTCAGGGATCTCAGTGTATACAGGACACACTCCACTCTTCACTCTTGGTGATAGTGAAATCCCTCCTCCTGCTTTTGAAGTGACTTATTTTATACCTTGCCAGATGCCAATCACATTGAACTTGTTAACAGTCATTCACAACTGAATCATAGAATCCAATCAGTATCTTCCCCCGTCTTATTTAAGACCCATTAGGAAAACAGGTTGTTTGGTGGGAGTAACCTAGGCTGTGGTTAAAAGCCATATTAAGCCGTTCACTGTATTGCAACCTTACCAAACTTAAGTTTCTTCATCTGTCAAATGTTGTTATTGGTAACAACCATAGTACCAACCTGCCTAAGGCTATTGTGATGGAAGATGTGATAGATGCACAGTGATGGTTATTTCTCATTAAACATTAATTTTCCTTTAAAAAACTACTTTGAGGCCAAGAAATGGTTATCCTCCTTTAGTGCCCTCTCAAATGGCTGGTGGTGTTGCCCTTGCCCAACGGCTGCTCTTGATGCATCAGCAGTTCAAAAGGGAGGAATTTGTATGACACATTTTCCCTTGAATGGAGGGAAAATACGCAGTTTCACTGCCAAGTCATTGTATCACCCCCACTGTCAGTAGGCGGATGTAGTAGGCTGCAAACAGCTGGAAACATGTTTTCATGGGCTTGCATATGTGTACACGCTTTGTCTCTCTTCCTTTGCTAGATTTACATTCATTCTCTATCTGCCTTTTCCTCCCATGCAATTAGAAGAACAGCTGTTTTTAATTGGCTACAAGTAGTTGGTTGCAAACACTTCCCAAGTACAGATGATGAAAGAAGAATTCAGCATCTTGACTTTTTTGTGTGCCATTAAGCCTCGCTGCCCATGAAATTCTTTTAGTTTTACTGACAGCCCTGGCTCTCCCTATATGTCTCTTCTCAACTCTTAAATGCTTCTGTGGTCCCCAGGAGGCGCCACTGTGCTCCTGGATTGCCAGTATACTGGGCTGTACTTCTCTTTGTGGTTTGAAACTGAGAGACCTTGGAACTGTTGAGTCAGTCTTGTGGAATTGCTAAAAGGTCATTTGTATACCTCTTTTATATGTGGTGTAGAGGGTTTTGCATTGGGCCGCTAACCACAAGGTCAGCAGTTCAAAACCAGTTACACCACAGGAGAAAGATGAGGTTTTCTACTCTTGTGACGACTTTAACTGTCTCAGAAACTCACAAGAGCAGTTCTGTCCTGCCTTATAGATTCTCTGTGAGTCAGAATTGACTCAGTGGCAGTGAGTTTAGATTAGCCAAAGAAAGGAATAGGCTCTTCCCCTTCAGACTCCTGAAGGGATAAACTTCACCAGGCTGACTCTTGGGGAAAGGAGCTGGTGGGCAAGGAGAGAGGGAAATAAGGACCTATCCACTTCTTGTGTTGTCTGGGAGCATTTGGCGATGGCATTTTAGAAAGGTCTTTCTTTTCCTAACATTTTATTCTGAATTAGGTGAGGGTTTACAGAGCAGATCATTGTTTTCATTCAACAATTCATATACATTGAGTTTCAACTCATCCATTGCAATCCCCTCACTGTACCAGCTTTTTCAGAGAAGTTGGTGGTGGAAGCCAGGCACTATCTAGTTCTTTTGGTCTTGGGGTTGTAGAGACTTGCTGTTTGCATGATCTTTTAGTGCATTGGACAGATTGTGTCTGCATGACTTTAATTCGTCATCACTCTTCTTGTCTCTGCGCTGGGAGAGACTGCAAGTTTGTAAGACGTTATTTACTGCTCACCAAGTTAGGAATTAGAATGTTGCCTTTGTTTTTCAAATTAACTTTACTATCCTGAGGGCTGTGGTCCTGAATGCCCCCAAGCCCAGTGACTTATTCCTTCAAGTTGTTTGGTTGGTGTAAGAAGCTTTCATAATTTGCCCCTTCTATGCTCTACCACATTCATGGATATATTTGCACAAAATTAAATGCACATATACAGGTATCCTCTGCCAAGTCTATGTATCATAGTAGTTGATCCCCACTCTGCCTTTCCTCCCGTTGTAGCCTGCGTTATCATAAATGCAGTGGAGTTCCATGTTTGACCTTCGCTGGCTTCCTTGTTGTCAGGAGGCTGGGGTCAGACATGCCTCTTTCCATCTTTCTTTATTCTGACACCAGTCATTCCTCACACACAACTCACAGACAATACTCACAGTTAAGGGTTTTTTTGGGGGAAGTTAATAGGTTACAAGTCAGGATCAGCAAGCAGGAATGAGACAGTCGTTGGCCCAAAGCAACGTCTCTCCTCAGCCAATCTTGGTCCTGAGTGTCTCAGGCCCATGGTTCCTTGGTGTTTGCTTCCTTGGGTCAAGAAGCCAGCCCACCTGTCTACAGTTTCACAGCCTCAGGCCAGATGAGAAGGTGCCCCATACATAGTCCAAGCGCTGCCTCTGTGCCACAGGTCCATCCGGTCTCGGCAGCCTCTGCCACTTCACACAGAGATCGTGGTTCTCTTCCAAGGTCCTCAGGTTTCTCTCTGCTGCTGCTGTTTCAAAGACAGCTCATCCTTAAAGTCTGTGTGTGGGGGGGGGGGGGGGGGCGGTGTAGGGCAAACTGACTGGTCCTCTCTCTGTTAGTGTTACATACACCCTATTTGCATAGTCCTGCTCAATCAATTGGTGTGAGTAACTAAGACTAGATAGAAGAGCCATATCAAGACATTTCACTCCCGTTTAGAAAGGGATTCTGAGAAAAGTGTTTTCTCTTGAGTCCTGGGATCCAGTCGTCCCTTAAAGAAGCAAATGAGTCCAAGAATGATATATGGGAACTTTGCCCTCTACTTGTGATGGAAATGTACTCCAGTCTGTTTGAACAGATGGCCCAGAGCCATGACTGTTGGTTTGTACTCATAATTGTGTTTTTAAAGGAATAAGACAAGTAGAAGTGGGTATATGGGTATGTGTGCGCACACATGCACAAACAAGCACAGTTCCGTGTGCGTGTCTATTTGAGAAAGTGTCTAGTGATCCGAACTCCTCTCACTTTGAAACTCTCTGAATGATAACTCCCTGATCTCAATCGTAATGCCTTGTTTCTATGGGCAGATGAGTGATCTAAACAAGGACAGCACACAGATGAGCGTTTTGCCGAGTCCGTACTCCTTTAGTGATGGGGACCCCTTATTAGTGATGAGTTCTTGATTCAGCCAGACAACCATAGGGCACAGCCTTAGCTAGGACTCTTGACTGCTTCACAGAGAGATTATGTGGGCTGTGTTGTTATTGGAAAAACACATTCCTTGCCTAACTCCTTCCAGCTTGGTCCTACTTTGGGCTGGCATCCTAGCTGGGTGACGATGGCTATGCAATCCCAGGTCCTTACTGATACTGGCATCTGGACTTTAAACATTTTGGATGAAAAGTGGAAACTGCCTGTTTTACACGGATCTCCAGGACTAATCATTTATTCTCGAGAAGCCATTGTATCAAACTGTTCAGTAGCCGCTGTATTCACTCTTTGGAAACCTGGGCACCAGAAAAGAAACCAGAGAGAGTCTCTCTATAACCCTGCCATTACCATGATTCTGTGGGTAGGGCCTTGGTTACCTTAAACAATGGCAGCAGTCATTCTTCCTGTACCTGTTTTTACCATCAGTCTCTCAGCTTTGTTGATTTCCTTCTCTTCTTCAGCTTTCCTAGCTACTGATTTGGGTGGGAGGAAGGAGAAAGGGACTAGATTGAATTTGCTGCCAAGAAGAGAAACCAGATGAGGTCACAGTGCATGCACGAGCCAGAGAAACAGTTTTTCCATGGTCTGAATTTTCAGGCAGTGATACCCTTCAATTACTCTTTCGATCTGAGAGCTACTGGAATGGTATTTCCAGTAACCATGATGGAAACACTGATGTGGCCGATGAATTTTACTTCTATGACAGCTGATTTTTAAGGCATGAGACCCTCTCTCTATCTGTCCTCCTTCAGTGGTATTTTTAAATGGCCCTCTCCTCAAACACATCAGTTTGAGGAATGTTTGCTCGATAATGAGGCACTGTGCCCCTGATTCTGAGTCTGCAAGAGTCAAAAAGGCAGAGCCAGTCTCATGGCCTGTGCAGTGTTAGTGATGGGATGGGATGTAACTCCCTGTGTTCGTACCTCAGAGTGTGCCCAAGATAGTACTGCCACACTCAAACCCCATCCTGTTTGATAGCTGCCAGAAAGATTTCAAAATTGTGCGCTGGCCTCCATCCATATTTAGCCACCCCCTCCTTCCCCCTCAACCCCCTAAAGGCAGCTCATATGTAGAAAGGGGATTAAGCATTGTAAGATTGGCACCTGACTTGACAAGGGGGAGAAGGATAGCCAGCCACCAGCCCAAGGCTGATCCTCTGAGGCAGAGGTGAGACATGCCTCTACCCACCAAGCTTCTTTACCCTATTCTGATACTAACCATCCTTCCCACGGCACACTAGGTTTGATGATCCATTGCAGTGCTACACAGAATTCACAGATAATAGAGTACTCATAAATATGGGGCTTATTAGGGAAGGTATAACAAGTTTCGAGGTAGGATCACAAATGGCCAGGATACAGTAAACCGTGCCTCTCAGCCACTCAAGCCTTTGGCCTCAGCCCTGCTCAGGTAAATGTTAACCAAGTTCTTTTAGTGCTGATAAATGCCCAAAGGGCACCCAGGCTGCAATCTAGCCTCTTGTCAGAAGGCACTCAGCTCAGCCTATGGGCCAGGAAATCCACCTCTCCTTCATATAAGATCTCAGGATCCAGTGGATGCGCTCTGTTCTTGGTTCTGCTTCCTTTGTGGTCATGAATTCCCCGATCCCTACTTTTGAGGTGGTTCACTTATAGCTGGTGGGATAACAAGGCTCACCTATCCCCACATTAGAGTTCCATGCACCTTATCTGCGTGTTCCTATCATCTGGTGGCAGTTAAAGACTAGCTAGGAAGAGCCATACTAAGCTGTGCCACAGGCATTGAAGTCAAACTTGTTTAAATCCCAATTCTGCCACAGCCTATCTATGAATTCACAGAAAATCATTTACATTCTGAGCCATTTAAATTCCTTTTCCTGGAGGGGAGAGGCATGAACTAGATTGGTACTAGGTTTAACCCAAAATGTCCTTGCTAGTCATGTTAACTGGGTTCGGGTGTGGGGGGGGCGGGAAGAGGAGTAGAATGTTGGAAAAGCAAAAGTCACAGACCTGTGCATGGCAACCCTGTCCAGAGGAGAAACACAGGCAAAGGCACTCTCCCCGAGTGGATGGGGGCAATGCCTGTATTGAGACAACTGTTTTAGATTTCTCAAATCTATATGCTTCGACTAAGCCTTGGTCACCTGCTTCCCCTGCCCCCTTCCTGAGGAACCCAATGTTCTTAGCTTGCCCGACACTTCTGACTGGCAGCCTTTGATACCTCTTTATTTAACCTTTCTTGGTCTTTTTCTCCCCTATCAAAGTAAACCATTCTTCAGTCCTTGTCACTCTTATCCGTTATGACTTGATGATATGTGTGTCACTTTCAATCTATTATCTGCCTTAGATCATTCAAATAATATATCAAATATGGGGGAACTTTTGAGCAAAGTACGTTTTGTCACCCACCAAGGTATATAGCAAACTGCCTGTTACAGTCAAATGCATGACATTACAGTCTGAAAGTTCTTGCTGTCATAAACAAGATTGTCTGTGACAATAAGAGAAAGCGGCCAAAGAGGACCTGTGTTAAGAGGGAAAGCAGAAAACACCTTCTCCAGAACCAGCAGATTATTTCCAGGGAAGATATATTATTCTAGACAGTTTACCTGCAGTGTTTGCAATGATGAGAAACCCTGGAAGGAGTATTGGAAGAAGGTGGATTGAGAGTCAAATGATGGCATACGGAATAGAGACTGCCTGATAACACCTATGTTCTTGGTAGGGACTGAGAAGACACTCGTTGATTAAACTATGTGTAGTGGTATTACTTTAAGGACTAAGATGCACCTGACCCAAGCTGTGATACTTTCAGTTGCCTGATGTGCATGTGAAAATTGGGCATTAAATAAGGAAGACCAAAGAAGAATTGATGCATTTGAATCCTGGTGCTAGAGAAGAACACTGAAAGTACCATGGACCAAGATAGGCTGGATGAACAATCTGGAGGAGAAAACAACGGGACCGACAGTTCCAGGGGGGACATGGGAGAGAGGGAGGTGGGGAGAAAGGAAGTGGGACTAACCCAGGGACAAGGGAACCACAAGTGATCCAAATCGGTTGTGAGGAGGGTGTAGGAGGCCTGGTAGGGCGTAATGAAGGGTAATGTAACCAAGAGGAATTACTGAAACCCAAATGAAGACTGAGCATGATAGTGGACAAGAGAAAAGTCAAAGGAAAGAGCTAGGAGGCAAAGGGCATTTATAGAGGTCTAAATAAAGGCATGTACATATGTAAATATACTTACTGTATATACTCGTGTATAAGCCAAGTTTTTCAGCACAAAAAATGCTGAAAAACTGGGGTTCGCATACCTGTCTAGCAGCTGATGTGGGCAAAGCCGGCGCCGAATGGGAGTTCAAAGGCCTCGTTGACTGCTTGGATAAAATCACCAAGTCTGATGCGATTAGGGGCCTGTACCAGGGCTTCACCGTGTCTGTGCAGGGAATTATCATCTACCGGGCTGCCTACTCCGGCATCTATGACACCGCAAAGGGAATGCTTCCGGATCCCAAGAACACCCACATCTTCGTCAGCTGGATGACTGCACAGTCCGTCACAGCCGTGGCTGGGTTGACTTCCTACCCGTTGGACACCGTTCGTCGCCGAATGAGGATGCAGTCGGGACGCAAAGGAACTGATATCATGTACACCGGCACGCTGGACTGCTGGAGGAAGATCGCTCGGGATGAAGGGAGCAAAGCGTTCTTCAAGGGCGCCTGGTCCAATGTGCTCAGAGGCGTGGGTGGTGCCTTTGTGCTGGTCTTGTACGATGAAATCAAGAAGTACACATAAGTTATTTCCTAGTGGGTTTCCCCCATGAATGGGCATGTTGTATTATATAACATATCTCAAGCATTCTTGGCAGACGGTTGGCAGTCTAGATCAATGGCAACTACCTACTGGTTGAAAATGGGAAGCAATAATATTCATCTGACCAGTTTTCTCTTAAAGCCATTTCCATGATGATCATGATGATGATGGGACTCAATTCTATTTTTAATTTCAGTCACTCCTAATAAATAAACAAATTTGAAGAAATAAAAAGTATCTGAAACACAAAAAAAACCAAAACAAAACTGGGGTTCGGCTTATACACAGGTCAGTGGTACTCCAGTGAGGTGTAACATCTCGTGGGTGATTGCCATTCCTCTACTGTTCATTCAAAGCCCCGCTGGCACTGCAGGGCTTTGAATGTTTGTTTACTCACATCTAACCAATCAGAGCCGTCCTATAACGTGGACGGCTCCAATTCACAGCAGCACCCGTAGTGATTCACTTATGTCGGCAGCTGAACTGGTAAGGATGTACGCAGTCTGTGGCTGCGCTCCGTCTCTCCCCTCTGGTCTCTGTGTTAATTCACATCCTGCATTTCCCACCCTAGGCTTATACTCAGAGTCAATCAGTTTTTCTGGTTTCCCAGGTAATAATTAGGTACCTCGGCTAATACTCGGGTCGGCTTATATTTGAATATATACAGTATGGATATATGATGATGGGGAAATAAATCTATGTGCATATACTTAAAGGTTTAGTACTAAGGTAGCAGATGGACATTGGTCCTCCACTCAAGTACTCCCTTGTTCTATTAAACTGGCATTCTATGATGCTCACCTTCCCGGCACAATTGCTGAAGGCAAAGTGGGTGAATAAGTAAATGTGGTGAAGAAAGCTGATGGTGCCCAGCTATCAAAAGATAGCATCTGGGGTCTTAAAGGCTTGAAGGTAAACAAGTGTCATCTAGCTCAGAAGCAAAAAAAGCCCACATGGATGAAACACACCAGCCTGTGTGATCACGAGGTGTCAAAGGGATCAGGTATCGGGCATCATCAGAACAAAAAAAATCACATATCATTGTGAATGAGTGGGGGAGTGCGGAGTGGAGACCCAAAGCCCATTTGTAGGCCACTGGACATCCCCTTACATAAGGATCTCGGGGAGGAGACAGCCAGTCAGGGTGCAATGTAGCAATGATGTAGCATACAACTTTTCTCTAGTTCCTAAATGATTCCTCCCCCCGCCCCCCACTATCATGATCCCAATTCTACCTTACAAATCTGGCTAGACCAGAGGATGTACACTGGTACAAATAGGAACTGGAAACAGGGAATCCAGGGCAGATGATCCCTTCATGACCAGTGGTGTGAGTGGTGATACTGGGAGGGTGGGTTGGAAAGGGGGAACCAATTACAAGGATCTACTTGTAACCTCCTCCCTGGGGGATGGACAACAGAAAAGTGGGTGAAGGGAGATGTTGGACAGTGCAAGATATGACGATAATAATTTATAAAGTATCAAGGGTTCATGAGGAAGGGGGGAGGAGAAAAGTGAGGAACTGATGCCAGGGGCTTAGGTGGAGAGCAAATGTTTTGAGAATGAGGAGGGCAATGAATGTACAAATGTGCTTTACTCAATTGATGTATGTATGGGTTGTGATAAAAGTTGTATAAGCCCCTAATAAAACGATTTTAAAAAGAAAGAAAGAACGAACCATGGACCTCCAAAAGAACCATCAGCTCTATCGTGGAAGAAGTACAGCCAGAGTACTCTTGAGAAGCAGGGATGGTAAAACTTTTGTCTCACGTACCTGATATGTTAGCAGGAGAAACCAGTCTCTGGAGAAAGGGACATTATGTTTGGTAAAGTAAAGGGACAGCAAAAAAGAGGAAGCTCCTGGACAAGATGAATGGACACAGTGGCTGCAGTTATGGGCTCAAACATTAGAACAATTGTCAGGACTGTGCAGGACCAAGCGGTGTTTCATTCTGTTGGATATAGGTTCCCTTTTGGGTAAGAACTGACTCAATGGCACCTAACCACTGATGCACTGAGACAAAGTCATATCGACTGTTTTGTGTAGTTCAGAATGTGGCGAGGGCTGCACATGCTCTACGTGGGTGTGATTTTCTTACCAGTACAGGTGAACCTTCCAAGATGACGAGGTTCTAGTTACTATCGGCTAGCCGCTCTGAAACGGATCACAGTATGAAATCCTAGAGAGGGAGATAGGAAAGTGTGGGACAGGGACCAAAATCATAGAGCAGGCCAGGTTTACGGTCTGATAGAGACTGGTGGAATCCCCACCACCATGACACTTAGTCCCCCTTTAACCCCTTCTACTACCCTGTGGCTTTGCTTCCAACCAACTAGAGTGACCTATAAGGTGACAGCAACACCGGGGAGGTAGGCATTCCTTAGAACAACCAACCATATCAAGTCAAAGGCAGCATTTGGCCAGGAATAAGGATCCGAAGGCAGGAAGGGATAGGAAAGAAGGGTGAATGGAAACCAATTCGCTCAGTAAATTTTCACACACACGCCCCAAAATAAAAGTAAGCGATTACTCCTGATTCGTAAATGATGACATCCTTTTCCTCTGTAAGTTCCCGATGTCATACTTCTCTCAGTTCCTGAGGAAGAAAAGCCAGCTGTCTCTCATTGTCATCTGAACTGTAAAGTCACACATGGTCATGGTAAGGCCCACTCCCCAATTCAGTTCCTGAATTTTTGGGAGCTACTTAGTGTGAAAGTTAACCGGATCTCTTTGCTTTGGCCTTTAGTTCTCACTCCCCCCAGGACTGGGGAGGAAGTGGTTTTCTCCATGAATTTTCCCCATTAGTTTTGGATAGGTTTTGTTTTTGGTTTTGGTTTTGTTCAGTTGTTGCGCTCCCTGTCTTAAAAAATGAGGGCAAGCGTAGCAGAGATGCTGTCTGTGCATTTAGGTAGCTATTTACATGTTTCCTGATCTACAGAACCCTCACTCAGCTGCCTGACAAACATGATCTACAGATTCCTTACCCAGCCGCCTAATAGTTCCCAAGCGGTGCAGTCTTACTTTGCTCATAACCAGGTTTTTGGGAAGGTTAACAGTTAGTTTAGTTTCTATCTTGGGGATCAAAACCTGAGACACGTGGCCCTGGCTTCGTTGACAGTAGAATTGTAGTGGGTGGTGCAGGCAATGCGTAAAGGCTAAATGCAGACTCTTGGTGAGAGCACATATGGAGATGGGGCTTCATCTCCACTCTTCCCATGGCAACTTCGTTTGTCAGTTGAAATTTTCTGCTGGTAGTGTAGGTAATTACAAAATCTCCACTCCTGTTTAGAGCTGTTTACCTTCATCCATTTGATTACTTGGTTTTGTTTCCTTTTATCTCCCCAGGTGGCACTGGCAGAGTGGTCAACGGAGCATTCATGGTGCTGAAAGGCCATCGGTCTATTGTGAACCAGGTCCGCTTTAATCCCCACACCTACATGATCTGCTCCTCTGGGGTAGAAAAGATTATCAAGGTGAGCTGCCGCCTTAACCCCTCATCCTTTTACAGACAGTTGTACAACTCATCGTTAGGCTGCATAGCTAGCTAGACACACTGACCGTCTGTTGAAATTCCCCGTGACATATTGCAGAACAAAGGTCAATTGTTAGTAAAGAGAATGGGATAAAACCCGTTCAGGACTGTTAAAAGTCCGTTCAGGACTATTAAAAATACATATGTGAGGAGGCTTTGAAAAACAGTGTCTTCTTCTAGACACACACTAGCTTTCCTGATAAGGCGATTCTGATGGCCTTTGGTCTACCGGCTGCTGCCTTCCACACGTCATGAAGGCCACAGAGCCGCGGTGCTCTCAGTTTCTCAATGTTTCAGGTCTGCGTTCATTGCTGTCCTGATAGGGCACAGATGTAACTCAGTCCCAGAGCCATGGGTGCACCATGTCCATCAAAGGATGGCTGACTGCCCATCATACTCATGCCAGTTGCTAGTAACCATGGCTCTCTTTGCACATTGATAGAAGAAATGAAGGCGGGTTCAAGGCGAGTTGTATTTGATGACAGGAGGCAGCTGTCAGAGATGGTATATTGGCGTGTGGGTCAATCTTTTATTTGCCTTTAGTCCAATTTTATTTAGGCTTTATTGGTCCTGAGGATCCAAGCTGATTTCTGTGGTCTCACACACATGTGCTCACAGGGATCCAGATGGGGCTTCTAGATCATTTAGACAGACTTTTTCATCATCATTCAGAGTGGTACTGCTCCTTCATGGCAGAGCCAGACAGAAGCCTGTGCTTCGTTCTTCCCAGTATACTGCCACACTCACCATAGAGTGGCCCACCCGTTGCCCCCTGATACTAGTTTGAGAATCTCAGTAGTTCTTCACATGAGCAGTTGTTGAAAGGGCTCTGTCCCTTGCATTGCTCTCTCCTTTTTCTGTCACTGGAATGTGTCTCCTAAGACTGTTGACATCATTCTTCTTCTGAGCTCTCAGGTCATTTCCTTTTGCAGAGAGGTTCCCATTTGGCTGTGCACTCTGGGGTGCTTCTGTGCTAAGTTTTCCAGATTACTTTGTAGCCAACCAAAGTCCTTACCCTGAAGGTCATAGATTGGAAACTAGCCAGTTTCTCAGAAGAGAACGGAGGAAAAAAAAAAATTTTTTTTTTCTCTGTGAGGTTATCCAGACTGAATTAGGTAACTCACTGCTCAAAGATCGCCATGTATCAGGACCCTGTTCCACCAGGAGGCACAATTAGCTGGCCGAACCCTTAAGACATCCATGTAACTAGTGAGAAGAAACACAGAGGTCCTGGATTTCTCAGCTTTGCTCACAAGTGCCGTCTGACATGGAAAGCAGCGCAGGAAAGAGTGTAGGGAGGGGAAGGATGAGCCAAGTGAAATCCTGGTTCCGTCTGTTGGCATGACTCCTTGTCTGCATTCAAATTGCCCAGAAAGGCCAGAGCATTCTGGGGCTCTGTCCCATCTGTAAGGTGAAGAGGCTAACATTCACTTGGTGCCGATGATGCCATGTGAATTACCTATGCCTGACAGTTTCTGACTATTTTAATAAGGGTCACTTTTGTACTTGTTACTTCTGAGGCGCTCAATTGCTCACAAAGTCACCTCTCACCTTGTCCTAGTCCAGCCAGATACCCGCTTCCTTGCCCCATTTCACTCCAACATTGTTGTCTTTGCCCTTTGCCAGCGCTTCTTTCTAGCCCAGAGAAGGGGACTGACTCAGGCCTGCCTTCTTTCCCTCGGACAGGCCACATTTACCAGAAGAAGGGGTTCATTTGTAGTTAACTCAGGTGAGAAAGGTTAAGATAGGTTAAAATTCTGATTTTTTTTTCCCCTCAAAGACCAATATTCATTTATCCACATATTTGTGATAGACCTCAGTGTCCTGTTTGTGCTAGGCCCTGAGTAGAACACAAGATAAAGGTAACCAAAGCACTCCTAGCAGCTACGCGTTCTGGAGGAGAAAAGAAAGATATTAAAGAAGGTACACGAGAGATAGAAGTGAAATGCTCAGGAGATTGGTTCCCATGTGGAGTGATCTCTGTCAGTGATGGGGAGACTTTGAGGAATACTCAAAGGAAGGACATTCTAATAAGAAAGAATGGATAGTTCATTGGATCAGTAAATATTTATTGACCACTTACGTCAGACATTGGCTTATGAACACATGCTCAAAAGCAGGAAAGTATAGGACCCATTCAGAGATGATCCCAGTGCTCCAAGCCTGTGATCCTCCATCATCACCTCTCTGGAACTGAACGCAGACCTGTTGCTCAAACATAAGCCCCATGTGGTTCCATGAGGGGCACAAGCACACTAGTGAGGGAGGCGCACCATAGAACAAGCAGCTGTGCAAGGTGAGGAGGGAAGGCACGTTCAGAAGGGCTGGGAAAGACATGGGCACAGAACCAAGGAAAGGCGGAGTGAGGTTACATTGAGGGGGTCCCAGCAGTCTGAGCTAAAACAAAACAGGTGTGGTTTTGTTGACTGTAAACCTGTTGCCTTGCCCCGTAAAGCTTCACCTAACTCACAGTAAAAAACATTTTTTAGAAATAGAAAAGGATTATGGGAAGAGCATGTGGAGGAGTATCCTTGGAGAAGAGGCTGGGAAGGTAGGCTGGAGACAGGCCCATGAGAGTCTTGGAAGCCAGGATAGAGAATGTGCAGTGCCCCTGGGGAGAGATTTAAGACTTACATCTGTGTCATTTTTTTTCACTAGAAGGACAAATGTTTAAGCTGCATAATGGTCGCTCAATATAGATCAGAACACCTGTGTTGCATCCTTGCTTTCTGTGAATGATGTTTGAATAAGAATTGAATTACATGTCCTTTTCCTCAACCCACTGCTGTCAGTGACTCCAGCCCATGGCAACCCTACATGGCAGTTCGAACCACCAGCCTTTTGGTTAGCAGCCGGATGCTTTAACCACTGTGCTGCCAGAGCTCCTAAGTGGCCTCTAGAGCGCACCTTTATCTGGACTTGGAGACAGAGTTGCTTATCCTTCCTTGAGAACTAGGTCCTCAGGAGATCTACCCAGCCACGTTTAAGATGGAACAGAGAATTGTTTTCCCATTGTCTCACTTCAGAGTTACTGATTCTGGGGGGTTGGGAAAACAATTTTACAAATGTTTGAAATTGGTATTTTAAGGATGAAGACCATCATAGTGGGATTGGGCAATACTTCTGACATGCAAAAGTCTCTCTGATGATGAGGGGTCTAACTTTTTTTGCTTATAGTACTCTGCTGCCAAACATGAGAGCAAGAGGGACAAAACACACTGGGACTTTGGTACAGTTGTTTCATCTCACCATTCTTATCTCTGTAGTTGAGACACAGGCTTTCAAAGATGCAGTGGTTTCCCCGGGGCTATGTGAAATGGTGGCACTGGGGCTGGGGGCTCTTACTTCTCTCAACTCCAAGTTCCGTGAGGATAGAAAATTGGTTTTCTGGGGTGGAGGTTTTGTTTCGTTCTGAGTATTGGGATTAGATGAGACCATGTAATTCACTTTTCAGATGAGGGAGCTGTGCTTTACCCAATGTCACCAGCAAGCTAGGAGCTGAGCGGAACATAGCAATCAAGTCTCCTGCCTCCCAATCTGGTTTTTTCCATTACTTCATGCTTCAGGAATGAACCGTCTACCTCAGCTTAATACATTCCACGGCCCAAATAAAAGTTGAACTTCAGTGTTATGATTTTCATTTCTAAAGTGGAAACATAGGTGGCTGGGTAGTAATAGATTATGAGAACCTCGAAACTGGTTTACTAAAGTAATGGGCCAGCATCTTTGTATTAGTTTGTATTTCTGTGTAAAAATTCTCAGTTTCTATGAAATATAAATAGATTTCTCTTTATATTAGAAAGCATGGTTAGTAATGTTTTGCCATTTTTAAACTGAGGGGAGGGGGGGGTAAAAGAATTGGTCCAGAATTAAGAATAAGACCCAGAAAGCATTTTGTAGGTTGTGTCCTTTTGGGCTCCTTGGCTTCCTTTCTAAGCCTCCAAACTCTCTATTCCTGGTGCTAGGAACCATTTCTTTGAGAAGGCTGTGGGTTAAGAAGGTCCTCTCATCTATATCTACCTATTATGAGGACTAAATAGCTCTCAAGCATCAAGTCTTGGGAAGAATTTGAGAGTGTTTTCAGACAAATCTTTTCTTTCCCACTATTTATTTTATGATAACTGTTTCCCACAATGGTTTTCTACCCCCATAAGGAGTTACAGTCTCAAAAACCTGTAGGGTCACCCTATGTGTTGGTGGTGGGTTTGGTTTGGTTTGGTTTGGGTATATCCCACAAGAACTCTGGTAGAGCGGTGATTAAGCACTGGCTGCTAACTGAAAGATCATGAAACTCACCAGCCACTCCAAGATGGGACTCTGCTCAGGTAAAGATAACCGACTGGGAAACCCTCCAGGGAGATTCTATTCTCATGCCTCTAAGGCCGCAGTGAGTCAGAGCTGATGAAGGCAATGGGTTTTTTATCTCCTAATGCTTCTGCAAAGTTGTTTCACCCACAGACCCAGGCCTTGGGAACTTGTTAAAAATACAGAGTCCTAAACCAATTGATCTAATCAGAACTTTTTAAGAGGGGTGGGGAAGGGAGCTTGGAGAAGTCCACATTGTAATAACACACTTCACTTGGTTCTGTGCACATCTAAGATTTTGAGTTACATGCCTGTAAAGTCCTCTGGGTGAGATTATGAAACTAAAGGGCCTGGGGAATTGTGGACTGGGGGGAAAGGAAGCGTTCATCTGAGTGGAGTTGGTGATGTGAAACTAATCTACAAGGTTTCTTCAGCCCTTCTTGAGCTGGCTCTACCTTTCCAGAAATTGCCACAGAAAGCAGAGTTGGGTCTGGGGAGCTAATTCTTACAAGGAGGGAAATTTCCCCATAGATAGTTTTGGTGAAGTCAAACCATTGCCCTGATGGAAGATGAGGAATGAGGGGCCACTGTTATCTGGGATGGGTACTATCTAAAGATAGACACCAGCCTGTCAGGCAAGAAAGTCACTTGGATTTTCATCTGAGTTTCCATGGCTACAGGCTGATGTAACTGAGCTTTCCCTCGCTGCTCTTGAGGACCAGCCTGGCAGTCAAGTGGAGCTAATCGTTCTCATTTGCAGTGACAGCTTAATTACTTTGCACTTTATTTTTTCATAACTTATTCAACTTGTATTTTTCTGGTATCCTCCTTGTGTGAACAAAATGCTGCCATAGAGGAAAGTTTACTGTGTTAGGCAGTCGTAACTATATCGTTTTAAATGGTGAGTTTGGCCTAGCTAGGTGGAAGACCCATGCTAGAATCTGAAAGACCTTAGTCGGCCTCAGATATTACCTACTGTGAGGTTACCCTGGAAGAGGAAGAAGAGAGATCTTTGCCACGAGTGGCACATGCAGTTCAAAGTCGGGGCCTTGCATTCTGACAACCTGGGTCTGAATCCTGGTTTTGCCACTTTTTGACTGTAAATTCGTGTTCCCGACCAAGGGGTGTAGGGCTGGTAAGAGATAAGGGCTACAGTCCCCTCTTCTTGGGGGAGGATGGTCTACCTTTTCAACTGCAGCCAACTGAAGAGGCGAGGAGCAAGCTAGCAGCGTCTTAGTTCAGAGAACCCAGTTTCCTGGGTAACTGATGCCTGCACATCCAGGCGGGGACTGCAATGCGGGCAGTTAGCTATTCTTATCAAGCGCTAGTGAGCAACTCCCATTAGTTAAAAATAGAAATGTCGCAGTCGGGGAGAAGTGGAGTTATATGCTGAAAATATTAACTGTCGCAGAAGACTGACTGCTGGCTCTGTTCATTTGGAAAGCGGCACCTTTCTGAGCGCAACTTCAATCTTCTGGCAGTTTTGAACACATTGACCAATCCTCAAGTCATCTGAAATCTGAGAGATCATGAGGGGAGTATGGGAGCTTCTGAGCCACAAACAGAGGACACTGAAGGGGAAAGTGAGATTGGCAGGGATGTGCTGTGCGATTGCTCTGGACCTAGAGATGAGTATGCTATGGACCATGGCTCTCTCCACATCTTACTCCAGAAGCCTCACTTGGTGTGCGGTCTACCTAAGCCAGACTCTCTCTTGAGGGATGGATTCTTTAAAGCAGGGCTTTGAATCTGTTCTTCCAGGTTCAGTCATGGCTAATGAAATGAAACCACATCAGACCCAAGTTTGTAAAGCATGGGTGTACCAGAAGGCTAAACCAGAATGGGAAAATGTCCAGTCAGTGCTCTGCTACAGACTTAATCTCCCACTTAGGAAACAAGGGCAGCATGCACCTTGCATAGCGACTAAAATTCTTGCTTGGCAGAAACAGCGGTGCCCCAGTCAAAGATGGGGCACACCGCTTTGAATGTGTCCACAGCTGGTTAGCAAATCCTAGTCAGATGTCAGGGAGGGTCTGGGAACGAGCCCTGCCTTCGTGTTCTTCGTCATCCCGGTTTTGTAAGACTTTCTCATCAGCTCCTGTTTGCTCTTGCTTTTGTTCATCTGTGTAGATCTGGAGCCCCTACAAACAGCCAGGATGTACGGGAGACCTCGATGGTCGGATTGAGGATGATTCTCGCTGCCTCTACACCCACGAGGAATACATCAGCCTCGTGCTCAACAGCGGGAGTGGCCTGTCTCATGACTATGCCAACCAGTCGGTGCAGGAGGACCCCCGCATGATGGCTTTCTTTGACTCTCTGGTCCGCCGAGAGATTGAGGGCTGGAGCTCCGACTCAGACAGTGACCTCAGTGAGAGCACTATCCTCCAGCTGCATGCTGGGGTCAGCGAGCGCTCAGGCTACACAGACTCAGAGTCTTCGGCTTCACTGCCCAACTCCCCACCCCCTACAGTGGATGAGTCTGCCGACAATGCCTTCCAACTGGGACCCCTGCGGCTCACCACCACAAGTGTGGTGGCCTCAACTCCTCCACCGCCACCTACATGCGAGGATGCTGCCTCTCGCCAGCAGCGCTTGTATGCTCTGAAACGCTACCAGGACAAGCGCCTCCTGGCCCTGTCCAACGAGTCAGACTCCGAAGAGAACCCCTGTGAGGTTGAACTAGACACGGATCTCTTTCCTCGGCCGAGGTCACCCAGCCCTGAAGATGAGTCCAGCAGCTCCAGCAGCTCCAGCAGCTCTGAGGACGAGGAGGAGCTCAATGAACGTCGAGCCTCCACCCGCCAGCGAAATGCCATGCGGCGCCGGCAGAAAATAACCCGAGAAGAGAAGCCCAGTGCCCCAGCCAAGCCCGCCAGCACCTTCATTGGAGAGGACAACTACGATTACCCCCAGATCAAAGTAGACGACCTGTCCTCCTCCCCGGCCTCTTCCCCTGAGCGCAGCACCTCCACTTTGGAGATCCAGCCAAGCCGGGCCTCACCAACCTCTGACATAGAATCAGTTGAGCGAAAGATTTATAAAGCTTACAAGTGGCTGCGCTACTCCTATATCTCCTACTCAAGTAACAAAGATGGAGAGACCTCCCAGGTGGTGGGGGACGCAGATGACGGGAGAGCAGGAACCAGCCACAAGGACAGCCCAACCCCTTCTTCCAGTACGGAGGTCTGCCTGAGCCCAGCCACGGCCCAGAGAAATCAAGACCTGCCCCCCGAAGGCCACAACAAGGACGCTTTGAAAGAAGGGACATCTTCTAGAAACCCCAGCAATGGCCCAGGCCCTGAGCAGAGCGGCCATGGTTGGGCAGAGGTGCCAGAGGGGACCTCTCAGGACATTAACAATAATGGCTCTGTGGAACACCCTTTTGAAACCAAGACACTCAATGGAAAAGCTTTCAGTAAGGCCATGAGCAGCCGAGCTGAGGAGCCGTCCTCTCCTCCTCTCCCTAAGGCATCTGGCTCCACTCCCAGCAGTGGGTCTGGTAACTGCCCCAGGACCCAATCCGATGACAATGAGGAGAGGACCCTCGAAACCGTCTGTGCCAACCACAACAATGGACATTTACACCCCCGGCCTCCCCACCCCCACAACAATGGGCAGAACCTTGGGGAGCTGGAGGTGGTGGCCTATTCTTCTGCAGGGCATTCTGACCCTGGCCGTGACAACTTGTCCCTGTCAGGGACACTCCTACACAGAGATTGTTGTGGGTCTGAGGTAGCCTGTGAGACCCCCAGTGCTGGAATGAGAGAAGACCATGCTGACCCCTCAGCTACAGACAGCAGCAATAGAGGTGCCCATGGCCACAGTGGCCTTAAAAGGCACCGAGTAGAATTGGAAGATGGAGATCCAGAGAATTCTTCCTCAGAGAAGAAATTAAAGACATGATCAATACAAAGTGGAAAGGAGGAAGGCTATAAAAAAATAGCTACAGAGGGAAAAAAAAAAATCCGGTTTAGTGAACACAGAGGAAAGGGAGAGGGGTGGAATATTAAAGGCACATGAAAACCAGGGTCTGAACTCTTGTGTCTGAAATTGCTCCCTTCTGTTTAACCACGGGCTTGAATGTTTAGTTGGCCGTTGGCTTGTACTGTATTAAGAAAGGGGGAAACAATCTAGTGAGACGTAAGCATAGTGTATCTGTGCAAGGTTCTGTTCAAGTAAATCCTTGTTGAGACGTTTGACTTCGTGTGTGTGTGTGTGTGTGTGTGTGCCTGCGCGCGTGCGCTCCCACTGGCACGTGCGCATTCCGCACTTTGCCCAGCTGACTTTTCTTTAAGTTTTCCATCTGAGTGGATCGATATGGATGTGTACTTTGTGCCATCTCACCTGCTACCTCCCAGGGCTATCAATGTTCTGGTCTTAATGAGGAGTGTCACTCAATTGTGGATTTATGCTGGAAAAACAGGAGAATGGAAACAGGTTTTTGGCCATCCAGTTCTTAAAGAACCCTTCCATGTTCAACGTAGTATTGCTTTGAGCATTTAGTGTGGATGTATGAGGGTGCTTCAAAAAAGTCCATGGGAAAATTTCAGTAATTCCATTTTCCCATACTTTGTGACGTGCCCTTGTGCTTAAGGATGTGGTGCGTTATTGCTAGTGCGAGGTTAGCACTTACAATCAAGTTCACAGAGAAGGGGTCTCTGACCCCTCTCACCATTTGTGGAGTGACTAATGCTTAACATAACATACTCTATGGAGGCCACGAAGAACTAGCAGTGGGTACCACACTAACCAGCTAAGTTCTGGCTCCTAAAGCCACAGCAAAGGCCGCAGGTGCTTCCTTGGCCCCATGTTATGGATCTAGGCAGATTAAAAGAAAAGAGAAGGTCTAAATAGTTTGTATTGAACTCCTAAGGTGAATTCTTAACAGGTGTGTTGAAGAAGAGTAGTGAAGAGTGGTACTAGGTTCATTTAATTCATCTTAAAAACCATTGGTCAGAATTGGCAAGCCTGGCATCTTCCCTCTGCCTTGAAGTTGTTAAAGGCTGTGGTGGTGTGACAAGACCTTGCAAAGCAGTAGGCACCTGGGAGTCTCAGTTTCTGAGTAGGTCTGTGGGGAGGTCCGGTGTGGGAAAGGAGTTGCTAATTTAAGCCAGGGCTCCCAGAGGAGATGGTCACACTGAGCCAGATGATTGGAGAGGGAAAGGCTACAGTCCTGGTATCAAGAAAGGGCTGAGCAAGACAGGAAGAACTAGCTAGAAGTGACCAGCTATTGTGTTAGCATAGATATCCCAAGAAGGCAGGACACTTGGCAAGAATGGAGGAGGAGTGAGAACGAACAAAACCATTTTCTTATATGCAAAGGCTCTAGACAACTGTGGTCTGGCTGGAACTGGCTTAGTGGAGGACCTTGTGGTGCCTGATGGGCCTATGTCCACCCAGCCTTCCTTTTAGAAGGGGGTGGCCTGCAGCAAGTCTGTGAAGGATGACGATTTGGATGGACGCAAGCATTAGGGGGAAAGGGCTATTTATAAAAGGAAATTTGTTGATCTGAGCCCGAAAGAAGGTGGTAAGCTTTTTGCACAAGGAAAGATTTGCCTGGTGTGTGTGATGCAACTTGGGTGTGAAAATACCCTCTTGGAAGAAGAAGCTTTCCATTAAACAGCTGTGATCATTGGGGGAGCGGGTGAAAGTGATTCTGTAACCAACACAAGAATTACTTTGGACTTGTAATCAAACGGTTCTATGATTTGTGTTTGACTTTCACAGATAATTGTAAATTCTGGTTTTATAAGCCCAAGTCATTTTACATTTGCTTTTCCAAAATTTATTAAATTGGAATTTTTTTAATTCTTTATATACAAAAAATATATCTATATATATAGTCAGTGTGTGTTTCTCTTCCCCTTCCCAGTCAGCATGCCCAATTGTTCTTTTTCATCTAATCCGTAGGTGGGCAACCTCTTCTGGATTCTCCTGAGACAATCTACAGATCTTTCTGAAGAAAAAGAATAGATTCTGGTTCCCTTGAGAACTAGTCATTTTTAGTTCCCAAAGAGCAAAACTTGGACCTTTCAGGTTAAGAGCTTTCAGCTCATTTGGGTATCGTAACAAGAGGTAGTGTGGATTCTGGTTACCTTTAAAATCAAAGGGCGATTGTTTTTAGCAAAGTTGTTCTTCCATCCTTGGGAGAGGCTCTTCCCAGTATTTTGGGTTCATCTTACTAGGAGATAAGGCTCCCTGAAGTTCCCCACAGCAACAGGCAGAAAAACGCTGTCTTCCTAGCCACCCACCCTTATCACCAGAGAGCTCGTGTCTGGGTGGTCCCAGAGACCTGGCAGAAACCACTTCCAGGGCCCCCTTACCTTCTCCAAAATCCTTACAAAATTAAAGCCCCAACTGTGGAGGTACATTGAAAACTTGATAGTTTTCTCTGTGTCTCATTACCAAGTGTCAAGTCTCTGGGTCCAGATATGTACAACTTTTCTTTTCACTTGCTTTTCTAGCTGATTTGGGGATTCCTGAGTTGGACAACAAATATATGGGAAGTTGGCCTGGGCAAATGAAGACGGCAACTGGGTTTGGCCTAATAAGCCGAGAATCACGGGTGTACACCAAGGGGTCTTCCTCTGCTGAGGCCTGCCTTCGTCCTGCAGCCTCTTGCCCAGCAATGGTTAGCTAATGCTTGTATATATGCAAATAAGCCCATTTGCTGCTTAGCCACCCACCCTCCTCCTCTTTGAAATTCATGCCTGTTCTATTCCCTGGGCAGGAGAAGTATTTTTTAACCAGAGGACAATTTTAGCTTAGTTGGAACTAGAAGAAAGACTGGTCTTCCACACCCATTACCATGTATTCTCATTGCCTTGGGACGAAGGTCACGAAGAGACAGCAACATGTGGGCGAGGAGGGGTATCCACCAGGCTCCTTTCACAGCAGGCTTGGGAGGCCAAGGATAGTGAAGTCCTGGGACTGGTACTTGTGTGAGTTGGATCCGAGGAAGCAATGCTGGTAAGTGATGTTACACACCGCCCTGAAGGAATGGTTTCCTGGCGCTTTCAACTCTCAAGCAGTTTTCCTGCCCGTCACCTAAATGCATGTCCCAAGCACGCACTGCAAACTTTTTTTTTCTTTTCTGTGAAAGAATAAAAGCAAAACATAGGTGTACCCTGTAAAACCGCCTCCTACAGGGAACCAAAACTCTTGCCAATGGAGATTCTCGTCAGCGGGCTTCCTTCCACAGGGAGGCTGTGCTTCCCTTACGGGACTGAAGCAAGGCCTGGTGCCAAGGTGGAAATGCCACGGTGGAAGAGGGCACCGCTTGACCCACGGAGCAGGGTGATGTCTTCGGGCAGGCCGTGTGGGTCTCAGGTGGGGTGTCCAGGAGAGTGCCAGGAGGGGAGGCCCTGAGTACTCCTACTGGAATGGAGCAGCAGGAACGCAAGTCATTGGAAAATAATTTTGAATTTCTTTTAAAAAAATGCTTCCCACAAGCGATCGAAGAGACGCGCATTTGAAAGGGAAATCTGAAGCATCCCCACCCTAAGTACAGTTTTTGGAAGTACAGAGGTGGCGAGGAGCTTCTTGAAATTGAGTGAGGAAGACAGTTTTGAATTGGGCAGTTTAGAGGTTTCTCTACCCAGAAGCACGGACCCCCAAATAACTCACTGCCATCTAGTTGACAGACTCACAGCGACCCTGGTGGGTTTTTGTGGCTGTAAATCTGGGAGCAGGAAGCCTCATCGTACAGATCAGCTGGTAATTTGGAACTGCTGACAGCGAACCCACCAGGGCGCGCACACACAGCCCCCAACCAGCCCCTGGGCTCCTGAAGCACTCACCCGGCCTGCAAAAGCAGGAGTTGGGTACCTGATTACTCAGCAGGGTTGGCGAGCTGAACCAAAGGGCCCTGCAGGGCTTCTCTCTAAGATAGCCACCATCGTGGGAAATGGAACAGTAGATGGGCTTTCAAACTCCCTAGACGTGCATGTGGCTGCTTTCATAGAGTGCAGAGCCGAGAGCTGCTGGGGTAAACCAACAGAAAGAGGATGTTGGCTTAGAAGTTTCTCCCTGTTCACCCACCAAAGCTGAGGGAAGGCAACAAACCGTAAGCTATCTAGACCCAGGGTCCTGAGCGAGATCTTTAGAGACTCTGGGAGTGGACGTTTAGGGAGGAGGGCAGCCGGATGACTACAGTGGAAGAAATGATTTCTGTAGCTGCTCGGACCCATAGCGCTAGCACCCAGCCTGTCATCAGATGGGCCTCTGCAGCACTTGGTCATCACGATGCTCCAGCCTCCTAGGGTAAGTCCAGAAGTGCTGTGACTAGGATTTCAGTTGGTAAGTGCATGGAGTTGTGCTAAACCATGTCTCGGTCATCTTGATCGATTTTCTCCAAGGACACAGGATGATTAACAAAGAGCTTTTAAGAAGATTGAAAAGGCCCGAAAAGTTGTGCTGTGAAATTTTATTTCCATCACAGTAATGTCCCTGCTCATTCTTTGAAATTCTTGTTGAGAAATCAACCCTGTTCTTGCCCCTTCAGACTTCCCTTTGTCTCTAAAACTCATAGAACATTGGAAGGAACACAATTTGAAGTCCCTCGAGGAAGCTGAAACTGTAGGATAGCGAGTGAAAACTGGATTGTCTTCAGAAGTGTATGGTCCTAAATGGAGGGTATGTGGAGCAACAATTGTGAGCTGTGTGCCATCGAGTCAGTTCAACCCACAGCAGCGCTGTGCACAACAACGTCACACCGCCCAGTTCTGCACCATCCTCAGCTGTTCCAATGAGCCCGAGCCCATTGTGCTACCACTGGCAGTCTGGCTCCGTGAAGGCCTCCCTCTCACTGCCCCTCCACTTTACCAAGCATGACATGTCAGGGCCTGGTGCTTTCCTGACAGCATGTCCATAGTATGTGAGACAAAACCTTGCCATCCTTGCTTCGAAGGAGCACTGGCTGTGCTTCCAACGCACATGTGTTTGTCCTTTTAGCAGTCCGTGGTATTTCAACGTTTTTTACCAGCATAACTTCACATCTTGACACTTTTAATAAAGGTGTCTGTGACTACTATAGCAATACTTTTTGACTTATTCTCATACACATGTGTGGACATGGCCCTCTATTTTTCTTGTCACTTAACTACATATATAGATCTGTACTGTTAGCTGCTATCGAGTTGATTCTGACCCTATGTGGGATTTCCAAAACTGTAGACTTCATCTGTCTCTCTCGAGCAGCTAGTGGGTTTGCATGAGCAACCTAGATTAGCAGTCCAGCGTGTACCCAACAGTGCCAGCCAGGGCTTCTCCCGACCCTTGGCCATCCTCACGATAATTGTTATATTTGACCCCTCATTGCAGCCACTGTGTCAGTCCTTGGTGAGGACTTTTTCACTGACCCTCCAGTCCATGTGGTGCCCTCCAGTGACCAGTCCCTCCTGATAGCCCATCCAGAGGACATGACCTATCAGAGGACATGAGACCAAGTCTTGCCCTCCGCAATCCTAAGGACCACTCTGGCTGTACTTCTTCCAAGCCAGGCTTGCTCGCTCTTCTGTCATTCCATAGTCTTCGCCACCACCCTCACACAGCCATCAACTCCTCTCTGTTCTTGCGTTTTATAGCTGTGTACAAGGGGCTGCGAAAGGTTTGTGGGAAAATGGAGTGAAAAGGTAATGGAATTTTCCAAATCTCTTTTTGAATAAACAAGATGTATGTTTTAAGAAAAAAAAAGATAATGGAATTTTCCCATCAACTTTGCGAAGCCTGCTGGTGTCTAGAAGAACCTCGAGGTGAACTGACGCAGCGGCTGCCAAGAAAGGCAAGCGTGAGGTGGCGGGGTGGGGCAGAGGTGGTTCTTTTGGTCACAGGTCATGATCTGTTGAAACGGGCCCGACGACACTGGACAACAGCTTTTGTCTAAAGATGTGTCTGCATAGAGGCTTCGAGTTTAGACCAGTGCTGGATACACAGAAAGCACTAACTGCCATCTACAGCATATTACTATCAACGTGTGCACACCACACCAGAGGCTTTTTTGGACGAGCTTTATGCAGAAAAGAACTGTTTTCCTTCAGGAAAGGAACTTGCCCTTCATTAGACACTCTTCATCTGAAACCACCAGCGAATTGTCTCCGTTCTAGTGGCGCTGTCTCAAGCCCTGTTGGATGCCAAGATCCACCTCCAACTTGCGGGCCCAGCTGACTGAAGACAAATCTATGAGATGGAGCTTGAGGAAAAAAATCCAGGCCTGTTGGCAGAGGCTGACTCTCAATCCCTTACTTAGGACAACAGGCCTGCAGGGGGTTGGGGGAGGCGTGGCAGATTTTGTTTCTTAAACTACAGTCTGAAGATGGGGTGCTGGAGAGGGCCCAGACCTCAAAAGCTGGGGCAGCAAACTTCTTTCTGGCCTTCAGAGCTGAAATTCTCTGGTCTAGCAGTGGGCTGGCCCTGAAGAATTAAAGCGGCAAGCTATGGAAATTCTCTGTGTTCACGCCAGAGAAAAGTTTGGCCGGAGTTTTCCATGCAGCTTGGGGTGTGTGCACGTGCGTGCGTGTGTGTGTGTGTGTGTGTATACACATGGTATTTTGTAAATCTGACAAGTTAAACAGAAGGCAGAATTCTGATAGGCCAAGAGGGGAAGGTTCAGAGCTGGGTCCAGGCCCACAACCTCCTTGGGACAGATGTGGGCATGTGGGGGCGAGAGGTCCAAAGAGCAGGCATGTGGCACTCAGGGCAGGCAGTGACAGCGAAATCAGAAAGGGTTTGAATTGCCGGGAGGAGGTGACATTTTGGGGGAAAGCTCTTCAGATGAAAATGTCAGGCAGCGAAGCCAGAGCAAGGCTACGTAGGGGAGATTGGAAGGGCCCACAGGGGTCCAGATCTAGGTAGACCTCTAGATCCTCACCCTGAAGGAACCCTGCTGTCACCCACTGCGACCCTGATTTTAGAGGTGGAGAGGCCATGGTGGGTCGGAGGCTGGGCCTGACTTCTGAGGCCAGTATTCTTCCCCTCTGCCCCACCTCCCCGCCCCCCAGCACATGGGCCCCTAGATGCGGTCCTTTGGTTTGGAAGCAGAGGGTGGGTAGCAATACCTTGACCTCCCTCCTCCCACACAGCTGGGGCTGAGTACAACTGCACAGGAGCCAGGGATGAAGAATGGTCTTGATAGGCAGAACCCCAAACCCGCTACCTTAAGTCCATTCCCTATGGGGGGGGGGGGTGTACAACTGCATTCCATAGGATTTTCAATGGTCCACTTTGCAGCAGATCACCAGACCTTGCTTCTAAGGAGGCGCTGTGTGTCCCAAGCTGAGATGCCACACACTGGAGGGTGGGGCAGGGGGTGGGGCCTGCAACCATCCAGAGGCAGGACCTGCAAAAAGCAGATACCCACACTTTATCCTGGCTTATGGGCTAGCCTCCAAACTGCTTTTCATTGCCGGGGGGGGGGGGGGGGTGCTGAGCAGTTTTTGTTGTGTTTTTCTGAAAAGAGGGCTGTGGGCCAAATAAGTTTGGGAACTTAGATTCTGACCACTCTGTTAGCAGCCAAACACCCTGCAGGGACTTCCGATGGACTCTGTGGGTGAGCGAGTGTATGGAGGCAAGGTGAGGAGGGTAGGACTGATCTAGTGTGGACTGTCTGAAAAGTCAGCCTGGGCACCAAGGCCCCCACACTCAAACTCATGGGAGTCATTCTTTGTGCCTCTCTCAGCGACTCAGCCCTGATGTGCCCGCCCCTGGGGGATGGAAAGACATCCTTGGAGGCCTGTCAGAGCAGAGGTGGACTGACTGAAAGAAAAGCTGGGGGTGAAGGGGTTGGGGGACTGGGAGCAGTTGAAGTCCTTTGGTTTTAAGTGTGAAAAGGGTTTAAGAATGGAAGAAGGCATTTTTCAGTGGCATCCACCCAGTAGCCCGCCCACGAAAACTGGCTCCAATCACTGGTCTCTCCTTGGCTGTGGGGTCCTGGTAAGAGCTTTTCCCTTTCTCACAGCTCATACAGCCTTTCATCTTCACAGCCCCAGCTTAAACATTCCTGCTCAGGGGAAATGCCAGCTCTTTGTTCCTCAGGCAGCTGCCTGGGGTGGAATTCCAGGAGCAGGAGCAGGCCAACTTCAGCCCCTGGGGGAGGAGGCACCAGCTGAGACTGTCCTGCTCCAGGCCTGACTGAGTGTGGGAGCCAGGGCAGGCTCGAGGATCTGCTGGTCCTTGGTGGAGGCCAGTGCCCCAATCCTGCAACTCCTCTCGGTGGCCTTGTGCAGATGTCCTTGGCCTGGTCCCTTGTGAGGCCAGGTGACCCCAGGGTCAGTGGCTGCACTTAACACACTGGCTTCCCCTCTCACCTCTGATGTGAAGTCACCGACACTGCTTTTACCCTTCATCCCTGAGCTCTCTGGTGCCTGCGAGTGAAGGGTCCAGGACCAGGGGGTCTTTGAATGCCACTCAGAAGGGCAGTGGGTTACCCAGACTGATCCTGATGCTGGTACACTCAAGGTCAGGAGAGAGAGGCACCACAGGAGGGGAAGAAGGGTCAGCATGGCTCTGGAGTCTCCCTTAAAAAGAGCCCAATTTCTGGAGTTCTGACTGGAATTGTTGCAACAGCAGGCATAAGACGCTGAGTGTGGGGAGAGGTCAGCCGCTGACAGACATCCTCCCCGAGGGCAGTTAGTCACCAGACTATGTGGCAGGCCTCACTCCCTGCTACTGGGGACAATAAACTATTCCTCCTTGAAGCCTGCAACCAAGCGTTCTCACCCTACCAATAATGATCTCTATCAGATGTGTTAGGGAACAGGCCAAACTGACGCTGTGACATCCAAAGTTAAGGTATCCGCCCATCTTATCACATGTATACCCCCAATCCCTCCTCTTACTGTTGCATGTATGTCCCTAGACCCCCCTCTCATTACTGTATTACCTATGGCACAACCCCTCCCTGTGATGCATGTCCTCACCTGTAATTAGGGGACTTACACGTCCCCAGAGAATATAAAAGCCTGGGCTAGCATTAAATATCTCTCCCTCCACGTGGACCACCAAGCGGGGCTGAGGTGAGCATGCTACCATGAATCATGACTGACTCCATTTATTTCAATACTTCTATCTCTCATGCTCTCTATAACTTTACTATGATATTTACTTATTATCGCTGTACAATTGCACCTACCAGACCCGTAATGATGTGTTAGGGGCTGGCTTCCCCTGACAGCTGAGCTGTGCCTTCAAGAAGATCAGCTCCTTTATGCCAAAAAAAACCCAACAAACCAAAAAAACCACTCAAACCAAACCCACTGCCATAAAGTCAATGCCGACTCATAGCGGCCCTACAGGACAGGGTAGAACTGCCCTGTGTGTTCCCAAGACTCTAATTCTGTATGGGAATAGGAAGTCCAGTCTCTCCCCACGAGATCACAGACCAACGCATAACCACTCTGCCACCAGAGCTGCTCTTCCTAAATGCCAAAGGAGTTTATTTCAGTGGCTTCTATTTGGGCATGGCTCTTGAAATAGCTCAACCAGTGATGGGTCCAGGGCTCCACCACATCAGCCCTGCTGCACTAGGGACCAGGGACAAAGCCTTGGTGGGCAGGCGGTCTCTTTGGCCAGGCCCCGAGTTCACGACAGATCATGGCCTCCTCAGCTCCCAGACAGCGGCATGTCTCCACTTCCCTTAGCACAGTGTCTCCACTTTCAACATCTAGACCCTGGAATAGGCCGGCTATTCAAACCATGTCTTGACACCCCATAGCAAGCTTATACTTGCTTATACTTATACTTGCAGGCTGGAAAGTGCTGAAGCCTGAGGGTTGACATTCATCTGAGGCCACTAAGACGGGGACCTCCTAGAGCTGTACACCATGTTCCTGGGACACCATCAGGTGGAGCTGGCAGCTCAGAAAGAGGGGGTGGGGCGGGGGGGGCATCTGTGACCTGTGGTTCTCCTCCTTCCCACCCTGCCCCCATGGGGAGCCCCTTGTTGCCAGAGCTCAACATAGCTCCCACCAGGTGTCCCTTGTTCCCCAGTGAGCGGCTGAGCTCAGGGCCCCAACTTGTCATAAGGTAAGGGGCAGGGAAAGAGCCCCACCTGCCCAGCCCACAGCTACTGGGCCTATGGTTAGTCACTTTAAGGGTCTTGCAGGGCTCCTGCTGCCCGGTGCTCCCAACTGCCTCTGCTCTTCAGTCATCTTCGTGTGGCCCCGATTCTGTGAGGGCAGCAGGACCAAAGGGGAGAGTGAAAGGCAGCTTCTGACCTTCTCGGCCCCTTTGGTCCAATTGTAGGCCCCTGGCTCCTGCTGTTGCTCCCTCCAACAGAATCCGCAAAGCTCGTTCCTCCTCTACACTCATTCTTAACAATCTGTCCCATCCTGTTGCCAAGCCTCCTGCCCTCAAGCCCTGAGTTTGAGCTCAGTCCCACCTTCGAATGGAAGTGAGTTGGGATGAGGGTCTTGGCCGGTTGGAAATTGGGGTCTAGGACAGCATGGAGCGGTGGAAAGGATGGCACTGTCAGCCAGCAAGGCCGGGAGAAGATTCTTCTCCCTTTATGACATGAGCAAAGCCACCTAACTCCTCTAAACTTGATTTTCCCCATGCAAATGTGGAATGATGTTTTCCAGGCAATTTTATTCACAAAATATGCATAAAGCAGCCAGAAACCTGCCTGGATTAATGAGATCTGCTGTACTGTTCCTTGAACCATCTCCTTTCTGAGCGGGTCACCTGTACTGGACTTGGACCCACTGCCCACAATGCTGCTACTAAACAAGGTGGTGGGGACAAGCCGAGGTCCTGGTAACTTCTCCACAGACAGCCTCTCCTCATCTAGCCCCTCACAAGAAAATGACTCTGGACCTGAAACCCGGCGTTGAACAAAACCAGGATTCTCTCTGTCTTGCACATTTCTGCCATAGTCAAGCAGCCCGATTGCACTAAAATGTTAAACACAGAAGTTTCAGGGAGGGAGGGGCGGGGGTGGGGAGAACTAGCTGGAGGTTCAGGGAGCCACAGGCAGTCACGGTCATGTGGCCACCTGCCAGCTGCCCACCAGACCCCTCACAGTGATTCACACCGACAGGGCCGTCTAGTTTCTGCTCATTTCGTGCTGTTAATGTGACCTTCCCTTGAAGAGACGCCTATGATGGGAACGTCAAACTCAGCAAAGCCAAGTAAGGACATAAAGGGTTCACCGACCTACAAATGGGGGTAGGGCGGCTTATGGGGACCAAGAGGAAGCTCTGCAGGAGGACGCTTCGGGAGGCCCCAAACCTAGCAACTTCCACCAGCAAAGCAATGTCACCGGTTCCTCTCTCTGCAGAGACTTGAACCTTTCCAAGAGGCCACAGTCTACCGGAGGTCAATCGACCTGCCCGTCACATGAATTTCCCCTTGGCTTGGCTTTGCTTGGTGCTCTGGAGTTGCTGAAGGTTTTCCACCTCCTCCCTCGTTGCAAACCCAGAAGCGGTCATTACAGAATCAACGGCCTTTGCACGCCCTGGAACACAGGGTTGTCCTGGCAGCAGAAGTTTCCCCTACTTCAAGGCATCCGTGTTGTGCAATCCGCTGGGTGAGGTACAGCGTTGTTAGGTGTCACGTCGTCAGTTCTGACTCGGCAACACTAGCCACGACACTGTTCGGTCCTGCACAATCTGAACCACTGTTTCTATGCCTGAGTCCACGGTTGCAGCCACGGGGTCAACCTGTCTCCTTGAGGGCCTCCCTCTTTTTCACTGTCCCTCCACTGAACACGATGTCCTTCTCCAGGGACTAGTCTCCTGACAACATGTCCAACGTATGTAAAACAAAGTCTTGCCATCCTTGCCTCTAAGAAGCACTTGGGCAGCACTTAATCCAAGACAGATTGGTTTGTCCTTTTAGCATTCTTCTCCAGCACCACAATTCAAAGGCATCGAGTCTTCTTGGGTCCTCCTTATTCACTGCCCAACTTCCACATACCTATGAGGCCATGGAGAATCCCATGGCTTGGATCAGGCGCCCCTTATTTCTCCAAGTAACATCTTTGCTTTTTAATATTCTAAAGAGGTCGTGTGCAGCATATTGACCCGGTGCAACACAGCCTTTGATCTCTTGATTGCTGCTTCCATGAGCATTGATTGTGGATCCAAGCAAGACAGAATCTTTGTGATGCAGTGACTTACTTACATGGCTCTTCTAGCAATAATCTGTGTAACGCCCATCAAGACACTGCGGGGGACTATGCAGTTGGATGAATTTCCTCTTTTGCTGGTGGGTCTAGGTAAGAGAAGGCGGGGAGAGGCTGATAGAGTTAAATGATTCAGTTGTGAGTGGTTAGTAACAGGGTTCATTGCGATTGTAAACACTTGGGACTCAGACCCAGAACAAAAAACCATATCAGAGTGAATGAGGGGGAGGGCAGAGGGGAGACCCAAAGCCCATCAGTAGACAATTGGACATCCCCTTACTGAAGGGTCACAAGGAAGAGACAAGCCAGTCAGGGTGCAGTATAGCACTGGTGAAACATACAACTTTCTTCTAGTTCTTTAATGCTTCCGTGCCCCTCCCCGACCCCCACTATCATGACCCCACTTCTACCTTACAAATCTGGCTAGAACAGAGCATGTGCGTAGTACAGCTACGAGCTGGAAACACAGGGAATCCAGGACAGATAAACCCCTCAGGACCGATATTGAGAGTAGTGATACCAGGAGGGTTAAGAGGAAGGTGGGAGTGGAGAGGGCTAATCAATCACAATAATCTACAAATAATCCTCTCCCAGGGGGACAGACAACAGAAAAGTGGGTAAAGGGAGACATCACGTAGGTGTAAGACATGAAAAAATATTTTTACCTTTTTTTTAAAAATAGTGTTATTGGGACTTGTACAACTCTTATCACAATCCATCCATCCATTATGTCAAGCACATTTGTACATTTGTTGCCATCATTTTCAAAATATTTTCTTTCTACTGGAGCCCTTGGTATCAGCTCCTCATTTCCCCCCTCCCTCCCCAACCCCCTCCACCATGAACCCTTGATAATTTATAAATTATTATTATTTTGTCATGTCTCACACTGTCCAACATCTCTCTTCACCCACTTTTCTGTTGTCCGTCCCCCAGGGAGGGGGTTATATGTAGATCCTTGTAATTGGTTCCCCCTTTCTACCCCACCTTCCCTCCACACTCCTCGTATCACCACTCTCACCACTGGTCCTGAGGGGTTCATCTGTCCTGGATTCCTTGTGTTTTCAGCTCCTATCTGTACCAGTGTACATCCTCTGGTCTAGCTGGATTTGTAAGGTAAAATTGAGATCATGAGAATGGGGGGGAGGAAGAATTTAAGAAATAGAGGAAAGTTGTATGTTTCTTTTTTCTTACATTTTATTAGGGGCTCATACAACTCATCACAATCCATACATATACATACATCAATTATATAAAGCACATCCATACATTCTTTGCCCTAATCGTTTTCAAAGCATTTGCTCTCCACTTAAGCCCTTTGCATCAAGTCCTCTTTTTTTTCCCCTCCCTCCCCGCTCCCCCCAGTTGTATGTTTCTTTGTTGCTACACGTGCCCTGATTGGCTCGTCTCCCCCATGCGACCCTTCTGTAAGGGGATGTCCAGTTGCCTACAGATGGGCTTTGGGTCCCCAATCTGCACTCCCCCTCTTTTGCAATGATATGATATTTTGTTCTGATGATGCCTGATACCTGATCCCATCAACACCTTGTGATCACACAGACTGGTGTGCTTCTTCCATGTGGGCTTTGTTGCTTCTCAGCTAGATGGCCGGTTGTTTACCTTCAAGCCTTTGAGACCCCAGATGCTATATCTTTTGATAGCCGGGCACCGTCAGCTTTCTTCACCATATTTGCTTATACACTCACTTTATTTTCAGCAATCGTGTTGGGAAGGTGAGCATCATGGAATGCCAGTTTAATAGAACAAAGTGTTCTTACATTGAGGGAGTACTTGAGTGGAGGCCCAATGTCCATCTGCTACCTTAATACTAAACCTATAAATGTATACATCTAAATCTATTTCCTCATCATCATATATTTACATATGTACATGCCTGTATTTTGACCTCTATAAATGCCCTTTGCCTCCTAGTTTTTTTCTCTATTTTCTTTTACTTTCCTCTCGTCTCACTATCATGTTCAGCCTTCATTTGGGTTTCAGTGATTCCTCTTAGTTACATTGCCCTTGATCAAGCCCTACCAGGCCTCCTTGCCATCGATTTTAGATCACTTGTTGTTCCCTTGTCCCTGGGTTTGTTAACACCACTTCCTTTCCTCCTACCTCCCCCTCTCCCATGTCCTCCCTGGAACTGTCATTCCTGTTGTTTTCTCCTCCAGACTGTTTATCCTGTCTGTCTTATCTAGATAGACCTGCAGAGATAATAATATGCACAAAAACAAGACAGAGCAAAACAAAGCAACAAAAGAAAACAAAACAACAACAAATGATTGAAAAAACAAACAAGAAAAACCTGTAAATAGTTCAAGGTCTGTTTGTTGAACTTTAGGAGTGTTATACAGTTGAATCTGATGAGGTGCCACACTCTGACCCCAAAGTAAGTCTATTTTTGGTATTCCCTCGGGACTTCCTTGCTCTGCTCCCCTTGCTGTTCTGTTGCTTGCCCTTAGTGTTTTGCCTCGGTGTGGTGGGGTCAGATTGGGCCCAATTTCCGCACTGTGTCTCCAGTGTTGTCCCCTGTAGGGGTATGGGTCACTGAAGCCCTCTGTGGATTGGCTGCTCTGCACAGGGATATCGTCCTCAGGGCTTGGTGGGCCAGGATGTGTTCCACTCTCCCTTCCTCCCCCTTCATTTGCTCCCATGTGCTCTGATCAGACATGTCCCTCTCCCTGAGCTGTGGCTTCAGTGCTGTCCTATGAAATAAATTCTTCTAGGGGGAGGGGCAGCTGTCCACATAGTTGGGATTGGGGCCGGCCCCTCAGACCTCTCTTCTGTTCCTTGCTTCATGCCAGTATGTTGCATTCACATCTTGGAGCACTGGGTTCAAGTCTGGTCCCTCTTTCCCTGTGGAGATATAAACAATACCCTCCCCTCAGGCGAGGGAGTGCCCTGTTCCCCCACTATCCATTTCTTTCTTTCTTTTTCTTTTTTGAGAAAATAATAATTATAGATTATCAAGGGTTCATGAGGGAGGGAAAAAAATGAGGAACTGATACCAGAGGCTCCAATAGAAAGAAAATGTTTTGAAAATGATGATGGCAATAAATGTACAAATGTGCTTGACACAATGGATGGATGACACTATGTTTGTATGTACAGATTGTGATAAGAATTGTACGAGCCCCAAATAAAATGATAAAAAAAATTTTTTTAAACCTTGGAATTCTTAAGGTGGGGATTGGTCAATGTTGCCATCTCACTGGCCATAAGCAACCCATCACAGAAGCAGGAAGGGGAGAAACTTACTACTTGGAAGAAAGGAGAGCCAGGAGAGGAGTACATCTTTTGAACTCCAGATCCCTGCATGCTGACTCTCCCTGATCCCCGCATGGAAAGCCGTCACAGGAGCAGCAGCAGCAGAACCAAGAGCCAGTGCATGAGACAGAGCAGTGGGCTCCCCAGTCCCGGGTGGGGGGCAAGTAAAACTGAGCGCCGTTAGGCCAGAGGCTGCCTTGTGGCGTGGAGTGCCTCCAGATACCTCGTTGTGGAGCTAGATTTGCTGAAACCCACGGAGCTAGAGCTGGGCGCCCACCGGACACTTATCTGCAGCACGGAAAGCTCTACAACCCTCATTCACTCTCTACAATCACTACTCTGAGCAAGGCAGAGGCCGAGGGTCATGTGGCTGTGTCCTAACCAGACAATATTTCTGATGTTAGCTTCCTTAATTCACGTCATCATTATGAATATGGCCTGTGTGTTCCATGTGACCATGGCAGTGAATTATTGAACGTGGCAGAGAAGTAGAGAGTCCCTTGGGAAGGACGGTTGGTGTGAGAACCAGTAAGAAGGTGGGAGGGTCTGGGCATTTCTGACCCCAGTCTCCTTAGGAATCAGTCTAGAGCCGGAGGAGGTCAGGCCTTTTTACAAGGTGAAACATGAAATAAGATGTCAAGTATGGCCCTGTCCCTCAGGAGACACACCACATCCCAGTACTGATTCCTGACGTTTTGCAAAGTTAGATGGTGAGTGTACATTTTCACAGCTATTTCTGTTTCCCCAATAGTTTATTAGCATAAAATTCACATGTCATACAAGTCAAGTTCAGTCACATCAAGAAGTGTTGTACAAATGTTTTGAAAATGATTTTGGCCACTTATAT
The DNA here is from genome assembly GCF_050624435.1 of Tenrec ecaudatus. NCBI lineage: Eukaryota > Metazoa > Chordata > Mammalia > Afrosoricida > Tenrecidae > Tenrec > Tenrec ecaudatus. The sequence continues at coordinate 35,408,288 of NC_134543.1, forward strand.
ACAAATGTGCTTGGTACAGTTGATGTATGGATTGTTATAAGAGCTGCAAAAGTCCCCAAAAAGGATGTATTAAATTTTTTTTAAAGCAGTGCCATATATTCTTCATCACAATCAGCTTTAGAACATCACCTTCAATCTTGTACTCATCGTTATTAACTTTCCATTTCCTCCAACCTCTCTTGCCATACCTCCAATGGACCATCAATCCAGTTACTGTCTCTATAAAGTTACCTGTCCTAAATTTCATATACAGAAAAACATTACAAAACAAATGAACACCCACCACCACCACCACCACCACCACCACCCACCACCACCACCCACCACCACCACCACCACCACCACCACCACCACCACCTCCACCACCACCCACCACCACCCACCACCACCACCACCACCACCACCACCACCTCCACCACCACCCACCACCACCCACCACCACCACCACCACCACCACCTCCACCACCAAAAAACACCAAAAACAACAAATGAACAACAACAAAACTATTAACTAAGTAAAAACCTCAATCCAAAAAAAAAAAAAAACCCAGAAAATATTATAGACTAGAGCAAAGTTAAATGGATCATAAGGAAGATCAAATCCCCAGTCCATGGTCACAGGGGATTGATATTCCAGAGACTTAATCTACAAGTACTTTCCCTTCACTTAAAAAAAATAATAAAATGAAACAGTGTTTAAAATGTGAAGGTTTAAAACAGCTTTCCATTTTGACCTAATTCCCTTTGCCATAGTTGACTTTACAGTGCTCTTTGTCTGCTCACGGGGCTATTCACAGCCCTCAACTGTGGTCAGAGGGGACCCTCCACAGGCTGAATCCCTGTGTGGACCCTGAAAATGGATTTTAGTCTTCCACTGTCATCCATAACCTTCTGCAAACCAGGTGTTCACGACTTAAGCTCTGGTGCCATTCCCTCCTTTAGATTTGGATTCTATTATCTACAATCCTTGGATCACACAGGACAGCATGCTGCTTCCAGGTGGACTTGGTTGACGCCTCACTTAGATGACAGCTTGTTTGAAAACAAACCTTTAAGACTCTATACTATTCCTTCTGACAGCTGGGCCCCATCTAGTTTCTTTACTACAAGCAGAGTTATGTCACAAGAACAAATTGTTTTTAGATTAGGGCTAGAATTAAGTGTAAGCCCAAAATTCATTCTTGTACCTATGGTTTATAAAGACCTCTGGTTCACCTTAGAGACAACGTTGTCATTTTATGTTAGGAAACCTTGTCAATCATCACCCTGGGCATCACTTCCCCCACCATCAAGTCGACATCGACTTATGGTGACCCTATAGGGCATGGCAGAACCGCCCTGTTTTAGCAACTCGTTCTGTGTAGGAAGATGGATGAAAACAATGATCTGCCTTTCTCAAGTCCCGAAAAGAGTGGCCACAATGAGCACTACTGGGATGAAGTGATGTGCCCATAGATGCCAGCCAGCCCCTCCAGAGCACCCCGCAGCAGCTGGAAGTACTCATGGCAGCACGGGTGGAGCCTGAAAGTGCCCTGCTGAATGAAGCACATCAGCAGAGCCGGGCCAGGCACGTCAATCAAAACCACACATGTACATAGGATCAGTAGGCCCTTCTTCATAAGGGCATCAGTCAGAAGCTGCCCACCACATACACGTGCCCTCTGTGAGGAAGCAGACGAGAGAGGTAAACAGGGATACACAAATAAATAAACAAACCAAGAGAGGAGGCAGCTACACAAAACGATGCACAAGTGTTCACAGTAGTGCTCACCATTTAAGCACCCAAAACGCAGAGGCACGGCAAATGTCCACCAATTGGTGGGCAAAAAGCCTCACTGCCTGTGGCAGTTACATTATCTGTGTCAACTTGAGACTATTAAGAGTATTAAGGGGTGTTTAGCCTGTCAATCAGGTTGCAGCTTGATGACCTCATTTGGAGGTTCTACTAAGATAAACAGCTCACGAGAGGCCAGTCTCAGACTCTCTGCTTGGATTCCCTCCAAGACATTCCTGATGAAAAACCACATGGAGCTATGCTGATGGAGACAGAGCCCTCGAGCTGGAGGAGCCACGTGGAGACCCACACCAACACTGAGATGCTTCCACTGCCATTGGATCCACAAAACTTTTCACCCATTGACCTGTGAACTTCCTGCATTTGGTGTCCATTGCGTGTGTTGCGTGAGTCTGAAGAGGAATTTATAGACTGGTGTCAGACATATGGGCTAACATCAGACTTACAGACTTGATCTGGACTGGGCTGGGATGTCTTCTTAATCTACAATTGGTCTTTTACATAAAGCTCTTCCTTAAATACATATGAGTCTCCCTGGATCGGTTTCTCTAGTCAACCCAGACTGACACACTGACATTGAGTCAATGCCGACTTAGCGACCCTATAGGACAGGGAAGACCTGCCCCGTGAGTTTGTGAGACTGTAACCCTTGTGGAGTAGAAAGCCCCATCTTTCTCCTACGGAGCAGCTGCTGGTTCTGAACTGCTGACCTTGCAGTCCAACAGGTAACCACTACACCACCAGGGCTCTTCAGTGGTTGACCAGACAGACAGATGTGGAACATCCCTCAAGTGGATAATGATTCTGCCATCAACAGGAGGAAGTCCCGTGACACTACAACATGGGGAGATCTTGAAAGCAGAATCCTAGATGCAAGAAACTGGGTGTCAAAGACCCCGCCACTGTGTGGGTCCATGTCTGTGAACGCTCTAGAATCGGCTAATCCTGAGAGACAGATAGGAGATTGGGGTCCCCTAGGGCTGGACTCAAGTGTTGGGAGCAAACCGAAAGTGACTTCTAATGGGCTCTCTTCTTGGATCGTCAAAAATGTTCTAACTTTAGATTCCGGTGATGGTTGTGCAATTCAGTAACTATACTAAAAAACCATTTCATTGCATACTTTAATTGGGTGAATTCTATGGCAGACCAATCCTATCTTAAATATGGGTTAAATGCACTGGGAACCGAGGAAGAGGATGTTCAAGTGGGTTGTGCTTCCTCTTTGGGCTTCTGGTTTCATATGGGAACCGGGCGAGGTTCACCTGCCTTAACCCTGCCCTCGGGCCACTGCCCTCAGATGGTGGGGCCTTGCCTCTGATCCTGCAGGCTTGAAAACTCAGCACTGGCCTGGGAACCAACTCCAAACTGACAGCCGGGAACGAACCAACTGCAGCCAGACCCCCTCCCCCCTTGTCAAGGAGGCTCACTCCAGACAGTGTCCGAGTCTCTCTCCCAGTAAACGAGCTTGGAAGGCATACTGGAGCGCTTGGTGCCAGCTCAAATGACCATGCCTTTATCGTCCGTCAGTGGGGTGACCGTCCGAAGACTTGCCCATCCTTCCCAGCTCTGCCGATCTTAGCCGGGTGGTTTTAAAGACTCTTGGTTTCTCACATAAAGTTAGGCGGAGTAACTCGGGGTCAAAGATAAAGCAATCTACGTGGAAGGAACTTCACGCATGCAGAGCCTCTGAAGGGTTGTTCACCGAGTCTGCCTCCCCAACCACTCCCGGGCCCTCAGTCAGACAACCCCAAATAGGAGTGCCATCTTCCTGTGGGCACGCTGAGAAAACCACATGACTCCGACACCGGGAACCCCCATGAGGTCCAGCGTAGAACTGCATGGCTGCTGGCGCAGTTGCTAAGCGCTCAGCCCCTAACTACAAGGTCTGTAGGGGAATGCTGTGGCTGTCGCTTCCATAAAGACGTACCGCTTTGGAAACGCTATGGGGCAGGTCTGCTCTGTCCTACAAGTCGCTCTGAATCAGAATTGACCGGCGCTTTCATCTTCAGGAAACCACGTGACCGGATCTTCTTTCTGCTGCACTGTTGGGTGGGTTTGAAACAAGAAGTCTGTGTAGTCCTAGAGACGTAGCAAGCTGAGAGATGAGTCAACATTGTGGGACATAAAGCCATAAGCTGGGCTATATATGCAGAAACCCTTCTTGAGCTTCTGCTATGTGCCAAAGGAACCCTTTGGTGCACTGTGGGCCAGGTGTTGGGCTGCGAACCACAAGGTTGGTGGTTTAAACCCACCAGCCACTCGAAAGGAGAAAGATGCGGCTGCTACTCCCATAAAGATTTACAAGTCTAGGAAACCCTATATAAGGGAAATAAGTCACCGCCATTGACTTGATTCCAACTCATTGTGAACAGAGTAGAGCTGCCCCTCTTGGTTATCTGAGGCTGTAAATCTTTATGGGAGCAGACACCCCGCATCTTTCTCCCTCAGAGCCCCTGGTGGCGTCAAACTGCCTGGGGTTTGATTTTAGATATGATGTGCCAAACTTAGGATTTGGTGCTTAGAAGCAAAGTGGATGAACTGGTTTATGAGTCAGGTTTTCTGGGGGCAAGTGAGAGAAACCCAGCAGCCAAGCAGGGAATGTGTGGGCTTACTAACTGGGCCGAGTTGCTAGGACTTGCTCTTCTCTCCTTTTTTTTGTTTTCCCTGTGGATGAGCTGCTAATATATGGCCTGGAAGGATTTCTCTCTCTTTCTAGCTTAGTGACCTTGGTGGGAGCCCAGAGGAATCTTCTAGCTGGTCCCCAGCCACCTTGCGTATAGTCATCATGGGCTGATCTGAGAGAAGCCAATTTCCTTTCAGGAATCCCACGTTTACACCTGAAAGGCTAGGCCCATTAGGAGACTAGTGGTGGTCAGCCGCAGATATTTCATCTCCAATTGGATGGGCCAGTAAAAACCAAAAACTAATAAAGCCAAACTCACTGCTATCAAGTCAATGAGACTCATAGTGACCCCACAGGACAGGGCAGAACTGCCCCTGTGAGTTTCTGAGGCTTTAAACATTTAAAGGAGTAAAAAGTCTCATCCCTTTCCCAATGGTGATTTCAAACTGCTGACCCCATAATTAGCAGCCCATTGCGTCACCACGATTCCACTAGGGCTACTTGGATGGAAAAATAGTGGTGATTTCGTAGCTAATGGATGACAGAACTGAATGACCTACCTCTTCTTCTGCAATCCTCTGGGCTCTGTCTTCTGTGATGTGGGCTTTATCTCAGACTGGCTTCCTCCATGGTGGGGCGGTCACCATCATCACCAGTCAGGACAACACCCCAATACACACAATTTCAGTGCCTACTGCAGGGCCCTCCAACTCATTGAGCCCAACCCAGCCTTCAGATGAGGAAATGGGCCAAAGACCTCCCAAGGTTTCACATGTAGGTTACCAGAGTTCTGGCCTCTGGTTAGCTCCTGGCAAATAAACACTGGGATAGAGGCCTTGATGGGTAGCAAACACTCATCACCAAGGAGGCAGGGTGACTGTCTCCTCACGATAAAAGATACCAGCATAATGGTGCCCAGCTGTCAAAAGATATAGTGTCTGGGGTCTTAAAGACTTGAAGGTAAACAAGCGGCCATCTAGCTCAGAAGCAAAGCCCACATGGAAGCACACCAGCCTGTGCGATCACGAGGTGTCAAAGGAATCAGGGATCAGGGATCAAATAACAAAAAATCATATCATTGTGAATGAGAGGGAGTATGGAGTGGGGACCCAAAGCTCATGTGTAGGCAATTGGACATCCCCTTATGGAAGGGTAGTGGAGAGGAGATGAGCCAGTCAGGGCGCAGTGGTAGCGACGATGAAATATACAACTTTCCTCTAGTTCCTAAATGCTTCCTCCCCCCACTATCATGATCCCAATTCTACCTTATAAATCTAGCTAGACCAGAGGATGTACACTGGTACAAATAGGAACTGGAAACACAGGGAATCCAGGATGGTTGATCCCTTTAGGACCAGTGGTGTGAGTGGCCATACAGGAAGGGTGGAGGGAGGGTGGGGTATAAAGGGGGAACTGATTACAGCGATCTACATATAACCCTCTCCCTGGGGGACGGACAACAGAAAAGTGGGTGAAGGGTGACATAAGACAGTGTAAGATATGAAAGAATAATAATTTATAAATTGTCAAGGGTTCATGAGGGAATGGGGAGTGAGGAGGGAGAGGGGGAAATGAGGAGCCGATGCCAGGGGCTAACATGGAGAACAAATGTTTTGAAAATGATGAAAGCAATGAATGTACAAATGTACTTTACACAATTGATGTATGTATGGATTGTGATAAGAGTTGTATGAATCCCCAATAAAATGATTCAAAAAAAAAAAAGATGCCAGCACCCTGGTTTCTGAGGGCAGACAGGAGCCACTGCTGCCACAGCCTTGTGAGAACACCATGGAGATGAGACAAGTAATTCTGAGCATGGGGTGTTGGGATGGGGGCCTGTTGGGATGGGTGTTGGGATGGGGTAGTGTTGGAATGGTGTGGGGATAGGGTGGTGTTGGAATGGAGTATTGGGATAGGGTATTGGCATGGGTGTTGGCATGGGTGTTGGGGTGGGGTGGTGTTGGGATGGGGTGGTGTTGGGATGGGGTGGTGTTGGGCTGGGTGTTGGGAAGGGGTGTTGGGAAGGGGTGTTGGGATGGTTAAGGCAGTGGTGGCCTCAACCTGTCCACTTCCTTGGGTCTGTCATTCCCCAAGAGAGGTTCTCCCTGGCCTGTGCCAGACTGAGATGGACAAGCTGAAGCTGGTAACAATGTTAAAGCTATTTCCTCCCTGGCCCTGCCCTCCCTTTAATCTGATTTCCAAAGGATGAAGGATAGCAGGGCTTGGGCACAGGAAGAAACTAGCTCCCTTGTGTACATCGAACCTGCTAATTTGATAGAACTACTTGTTGAGCTTTCACAGAACCCCCATTAGGAACAAATTTCCTCTGGTTCCCAGCGCCCTGGCCTGGAGAACTTTCCTGGTCTCAGCCCAGAAGGAAATTCAGCTTCTAATTCAATTTCTGCATCAATAGGTTATGTCTCTATTATAATAACAGTCACCAGTGATTGAGCACCTACAATGTATCAGGCACAGTGCTCACTGCCATCGAGTCACACCAACTCATAGCGACCCCTATAGGACAGGGTAGAATTGTCCCAAGGGGGTTCTGAGGCTGTAATTGTTTATGGGAGTAGTGAGCCTCATCTTTCTCCCACAGAGTGGCTGGTGGTTTCAAACTGCTGACCTCCTAGTTAACCATTACAACACTAGGGCTCTAAGCACAGTGATGCGGGATTTATATTACCCTTTGGGGTTCATCAGTGCTCCTAGCTAGACCGGGGCTGCTGCCCTTTGGTGAATGATCCCCTCTGCAGTGGTTTTCTCCTTTCCTTTAAATGGCATCTGACCTTGGGCCTGGGACCGTTGGCAGTTCCTGCGAGGCTCCAGTGTAGCTGTCTTTCCAGAGCAAGATGGCTTCCTGAGCATGAATTGATTCTGACCCAAGCCTCCTCATCTACCCAAAAGCTCCCAGGGCACAATGGGAACCAAAAGTCACGCAGGACACCTGTGTGTGCTACCTCTGCAGCCCTACCCCATCTCCATCACAACCATGTAGAACAATGAACCCATCTCATTTGAGAGAGCTTCGTCAGCCAGCCAGCCGTTCAGAAGGGTGTGCAGCAAGGTGGAAGGATGAGACTGGGCCCTGGAGAGGAACAGCTTACCACCTGTTGCCTGGGTGACCTTGGGGAGTTACTTAAACTCTGAGCTCAGGCTTCCTCGCCTGGATAATGAGGATAGTATAATCTACCTCAAGGCCAGCTATGAGGATTCAATGAGGTAAAGGGGTGGTACACCCTGGGTGGTATTCATGCATGTGCTCAGTTGTGACTCTGTTAAAGGCTGGCTGTTTGAAGCCGCCCACCAGCTACACGGTCCCTAGAGGGGTGGAAGTCTGCTTCTTGTAAGATCACCGCCCAGGAAGCCCGAAGGAACGGTTCTACTCCATGAGTTGGATCTATTTGAAGGCAACTAAAACCTAGTGGTGATGTGTTGGCTGACCTGCTAACTGCTAGGTCAGCAGTTCAAAACCACCAACCACTCCTTGAGAGGAAGATGGGCTTTCTACTCCTATAAAAACTTAGTCTCAGAAACCCAAAGGGGCAGTTCTACCCTGTCCTATAGGTACACTAAAAGTCAGCATCAGCCCCATTGCGGTGAGCTGAGTGAGCAAGCAATGATACACATTGGTTCCTGCAGTTTCCCGAGAAGGGGGTTGGGGCGGGTGGGTTGAGGGGTGATGGTGGAAGCATAAAGCACTTATTACCAAGAATGCTCAAGGACCTGGAATCAAGACACCAAAAGGAAAGAGCGTGCTCAGCACTTCTGACACGGAAAGAATTCAAGAAAAATTCAAGGCTCAATTGCAATTTTGAAAGATTCTATAGACAAAATATTGAATGATGCTAAAGCCATCAAGAAAAGATGGAAAGAATACACAGGGTCACTAGTCGGCACTCCACCATGTCAGGAGGCAGCATAGGAGCAAGAACCAATGGTGCCGACGGAAGTTCCAACCGCTCTGCATATATTAGTCCAAAACGAGGCTCCAGGAATTGATGGAACTCCAACGGAAATGTTTCAATTAGCTGATGAAGCACTGGAAGCTCTTGCTCATCTATGCCAGGAAATTTGGAAGACAGCTGCTTGGTCAACTGACTGGAAGAGATCCATATTTGTGACCATTCCAAAGAAAGGTGACCCAACAGAATGCTCAAACTATAGAATAACACCATTGATATGGCACTCAAGTACAATTTTACTGAAGGTCATCCAACGGTGGAGCAGTACATTGATAGGAAACTGCCAGAAGTTCAGGCCGATTCAAAGAGGACATGGAAGAAAGAGTGTCATTGCTGATGTCAGATGGATTTGGGCTCAAAGCAGAGAACACCAGAAAGATGTTTTCTCGTGTTTCATTGACTGTGCAAAGGCGTTTCACTGTGCGGACCATAGTGAACTGCGGATCACCTGGAGAAGAATGGGAATTCCAGAACACGTCATTGTGTTTATCTGGAACTTGTGCATGGATCAAGATGCAGTTGTGTGAACAGAACAAGGGAATACTGCTTGGTTTAAAATCAGGAAAGGTGTGTGTGTCAGGGTTGTATCCTCACACCATACTTCAGTCTATATGCTGAGTAAGTCATCAGAGAAGCTGGATTATATGAAGCAGAACTCGGCATCAAGATTGGGGGAAGGCTTATTAACAACCTGCGATGTGCAGATGACACAACCTTACTCACTGAAAGTGAAGAGGTCTTGAAGCCCTTGCTGATGAAGATCAAGGGTTAGAGCCTTCAGTGTGGATTACAACTCAAAGTAAAGAGTAACAAAATCCTCACAACTGGGCAAATGGGGGACACCACAATAAACAGAGAAAGCGTTGAAATTGTTGAGGATTTCGTCTTGCTTGGATCCATAATCCATGCTCACAGAGGCAGCCGTTGAAAGTTCAAAAGACATGTTCTGTGGGCTAAATCCGCTCCACAAGACCTCTTTAGAGTATTGAAGAGCAATGATGTCATTTTAAGGACTGATGTGCACCTGATCCAAGCCCTGGTATTCTCCATTGCAGCATATGCATGTGAATATTGGACATTGAATAAGGAGGACTGTAGAAGAATCAATGCATTTGAATTGTGGTGCCGGAGAAAAATATTGAACGCATCATGGACCACCGAAGGAGCCAACTGACCTGTATTGGAAGAAGTACGGCCAGAGTGCTCGTTGGAAACAAGAATGGCAAAACTTCACCGTATATCCTTTAGACATGCTATTTGTCAGGAGAAACCAGTCCCTGGGGAAGGACATCATGTTTGGTGAAGCGGAGGGTGGCGAAAAAGAGGAAGGCGCTCAAGGAGATGGTTGGCCCAGTGGCAGCGACAATGGGTTCAGGCACAGGGACAATGGCGAGGATGGCCAGGAAGGGTTTTGTTCTATTGTGCATAGGGTCTCTATTTAATTGTGCTTATTAACATTTATCGGATTGAAAATTTGAATCATTTTTATACCTAATTTTATTGGATTATAATTAGAGAATGTAGCCCAGCAAATCTCTATGTCTATTCATTTGCCTAGATTTTCTTTGTGGCCGAGTGCCTTAGTCCGGGTTCTCTAAAGGGCTGAAACCAGTTAGGTGGATATATAAATTATATAGATACATATAAAAGAGAAATTTACTTCAAGGAATTTATTCCCACAATTGTAGAAGGCAGCAAATCCTCAATCAGTGGGTCAGGTGGTAGGCTTAAGACATCTGTTGGCTCACCTGGTTGCAGTGGCTGCTGGACCTGAAACTGACAGGACAAGTGATAGGCTGGAGGCCTCCGGTGTCTCGCTGGGTTTCAGGGGCTGGGAACTCCCCCAGATCTACCAGTTAGGCTACAGGCTGGAGATCTCTGCAGGCTTACATCCCCTCAGCATTTTCTCAAGTGGATAATATCACCGTGTGTGTGTGTGTGTGTGTGTGTGTGTGTGTGTGTGTGTATTATGGGGTATAGTGGAAAAATAAGTAATTGCACTGAGGTTTGTTTTGTTTTCTGAAAAGTGGGAGATAAAGCAAACAGGTTTGGGAACCTATGAACTAGAAGTCAAGCGAGAAGAGGGTGAGGTCAAGAGAGAGTGTGGCTTTCAGGAACATACGTTTCTATACTGGAGGCAAGCCACACCTCCGAAGAAACTCCCCTTTCAACTGATTGGCAAACAGTGGAAGTTGATTACATAGTGCCCGCCAAACCATTGATCATCACAGCCAGCCCAATGATACCTGACATTACTTATCACGCCAAATATATAAGGGGCACCCCCCAAGATACACAGAATTTCCCTCCCCAAAGCTATGTTTTTAATTTTTTTTACAAAACAACCTTATTACCTTCAAAGTACCCTCCACTACACTTAATACATTTGTCAAATCTGTGATTCCAGTCTTGGAAACATTTTTCAAACTCTGTTTGGATAGCTGACAGCACCTCCCTCATTTTTTCTTCACAGCTTCTATATCATCAAATCATTGCCCTTACATGTCCCTCTGCATTTGAGAAAACAAAAAGAAGTCACACGGAGAAAGGTCAGGTGACTAAGGTACCTGGGGCAAGAGAGGCATGCTGTTATTGCCCAAAACTAGCACATTTGAGATGGCTTTATGAGCACTGCATTGTCATGGTGGCAAAACCAGTCTCCCATCTGCCACAAATCAAGCCTTTTTTTATCACACACTGTTATGCAATCTTTTCAGAACCCCTAACGAGAGAGCTTGATGAACAGTCTGACCTGGTTGGAGAATCTCCAAATGCACTGAGTGGACATTTTCGTCTGTTTTGGAAGTTGACCGACATCCAGAACAAGGTTTGTCATCAATTGACATTTCACCTTTTTTGGAATGAGAAAATCACTCCCACACTTGCATTTTTCCCATAGTGTTGTTCTTGGAAGCCATGTTCAACATCACAACATTTTCTGTGACATTTTTCCGGAGAAGGAAACAAAATTTCACAGCTGCATGCTCTTCTCTTAAATCGGCCATCACAAAAATTGAGGTTTGAGTGAAACTGCTTTTACAAAAACTCACTGTGATCAGAGAGAACCTTCCAAGGCGACGCCACTGGGTGCAGCAGCGCAGAGTCAGCTGCTTGACGTGAGCTGCTTGATGCTCGCCTAGTTGGGGGGAGGGGGATGCGTACTGAGAATGCTCTGCTCTTCCCAGAGCAATTCTGGTTTGGGGGGTAGGGGGAGGGAACCTCGTATGATAGATCATTTAACATTTTATATTGAAAAATGTCTAACATGCACAAAAGTAGAGTTCAGGAAATCCCACAACCCATCACCAGGTTCCACAGTTATCAACCTGGCCAATTTTGTTTCATTAACATCCCTCATTTTCTTTTGAAGCAAATCTCAGACAGGATTGGTTTTTTGGAAATGGACCACAGGGGAAGCATACTCTCTTCGAAAGATGAAACAGTAAATGTTTGTGTTCAATGTGTCATTTTTCATGCATTATTCAAACCTGTTAAATTATTTTAAAAACCAACTGGTTTCGGCTACTTCTGAAGGAGGCACCCTAAACCTTTCCAGTTTGATCTTCTTGTAAACCTCTCCTTGCATCCCTAATAGTTTTTGCCTTCTATAATTAGCTGCTATGTGTTTGGTGCACAGAGGCTTTGGACTATTTATGGGCTAGTATTTATTAAGCACTTACGTTACAAATGGGTCCAGAGAGACCCTTCTAGCTCTCAGATCCGCTGATGAAATTCCCCATTCTAATTACATCTAGACTGAGAACAAAATCTCAACCCACGTGATAATGATCTCAGAAAATTACCAGTCCTTGGAAATGAGGGTAGAGAATGAAAATGTGATTTCAGTCGTAACCGGAACAACCTTCCTGTGAGGTGCCATTAGGGACCCCGTTAAGCTGACTGCTCACCTGGGAAGGATCCCGCCCCAGGGAGTTGGGGGCAGGGAAGCGCAGGGTGCAATCCTCTGCTCACTGGGGCCCCCTCCGAGATTAGAGGTGACTGTCCATGTGTCAAGAAGGCTTCTCGACTCACTGGGGCTCCCTGACTCTCTTTATATTTCCACTCCCAACTTCACCGTCAGTGAAATGCTTTCCTTCAGGCAGAAATGGAAATGCCAGTCCTTCCATTGTGTGGCATGGCAAGGGGCTGCCTAACGGTCAAGCAATCGATAAAGAAGAACAAAATAGGGCTCACACTTCCTGCCGTCAAAACTCATGTGTCTGTGGTCAACTGATTTTTGACAAGGTTGCTAAGCCCATCCAATGCAGAAAGAATAAATGATCATTAAAAGAAAAACTATCAGGTCAACCATTAGTGATCATTTAGTCCCTGGTGGTGCAAGCAATTGTTGCGCTTGGCTGCAAACCACAAGGCTGAAGGTTAGACTCCACTCACAGGCACCTTAGGTCAGCAAGGGTTGGCCATCAACTTCCCAAAGAGCAGCCGCGAACACACCCGTGGAGAAGGGTGTTGCTCGAGGTCAGCGGGCGCCGGAATGGATTCCATGGCAACTGATGACGTGGCGGGTGTGCAGTGGGATCACATCTTGGTTTTGGTGTCCATCCCCCCTGTGACTGATGAGGCTGAGTCTGGTTTCATGTGCTTCTCGGTCATTTATACAACTTCTTTGTATAAGGGTGTGGAAAACTTGGGGGGGAGAAGGTATTTCCACCCTGTGCCCATTTTTAAATCGAGTTGTTTGCCTTTTGTTGCTGAGTTGTAAGAGTTCTTTATAGATCCTGGCTCACATAGATGTTTGTAGGTTATTTCCTCCCAATCCTCCATGGGTTGTCTTTTTACTTTCTCCGTAGTGTGTTTTGATACACAAAAGTTAAATTACCTATTATTTTCTTGATTTTTGATGTCATACTTCAAAAATAATTGCCTAATCCAAGGTCATAAAAATTTATGCCTGTCCTTCCTTCTTAGCGTTTTAGAGTTATAACTCTTCCGTTTAAGTCTTTGGTTTACTTTGAGTTAGTTTTAGCATGTGATATGCCTCTGTAGTATAAGTCAGCAAGTCACACTTACCTCGCAGTGTCTCAAGGACATATAGCCCAAGGTCTTGTTGGGTGTCCAGCCAATGGCTCTTACTCAATGAATGCTCACTGATGAATAAAGGAACTTGTCAAAGTCAGGGTGCTAAGTTTCCAGGTCACAGATGACAAGTGGGTGTCTGAGATGGAGTGGATTTAGCATGTGAGTCAGCAAGCAGAAGACGATGGATGTCTTTCCTATGTCAGAGTCGTGCTGTAGGGGAGGGGGCCAAGCACCAAAGGAAGGCTTCATGCTGAGTGAGGGGTGGAGAAAAATCCTTATCTGGAGTAAGCAAGGATCCCAAAGACCTAACGTGCCCACTGCTGCCCACATTGAGCCTTGAATTTGAAATAGCTGAGGAAAACAACATGCAAAAGAGGAAACCCAATGAGCAGCAAAGCATAGGGAGAGAGTCAAATTCATAAGTAATCCGTGCAAGGCACATTGCGACGACAATGAGCTATCACTCTTTAGCTAATAAACTAGTGAGATTAGAAAGCAAGGCATCGCCCTCACTGGTGCCATTGTATGCAAACAAACTCCCCTGAGATTCTAGTGGGTGAGTCAGATTCTAGTGGGTGAGTCGGCTGGTGCTGCCATTCTGTGGGAAAGACAGGCCGCCCCCAGTCAAATGAGGTGTGGTCTCCCAGGACGCGCTCTTGGGCAAGTACCCTAGCCGTGTGCTCCAGGAAGGGCGTACGAGAGATGTGTGAAGGTGTCCAATGTGGCAGTGCTGAAGGGTGCACAAAACGGGGTAGCCGAAGGTTCGTCTCAGTAGGAATGCGTATGTAAAGGTGGCTGATACCGCGCACATTCCAAAGAAGTGACAAGAATATTTTTAGGAAGATGTAAGTAGGACTCAGGGAGACCTGCACAGTGTGATAGACTCCAAGGTTTCGTAGGAAGGATGAGTGGAAAGAACAGCTGGAACCATCCAGAACTGTAGCTTGAAGGCAGGGTCCAAAGGTGCAGCCTCCTGTTGCAGGTGGAGCTAGAGACAAAGCAAAGGCTGCCGGCAGCAGGGAGCGAGCCAGGAGAACAAACACCCCAACCTCTCTTTTTCTGCTGCTGATAGCCCCGTGGGTCAGTCCAGGGGGGACGTAGAAGGCTGGGGCCCAGCTACCTAGTCCCAGAGCACGGTGGTGAGTGTTTCTGACGGGGAGACACAGATTGGAAGCCGGAAGTATCGTCCGGCAGCTGTAAACGATCAGTGAGATGTACACAAGGCACCCTGGGTGGATCTTAAACTATTGGACCCACTCAACCCTCAGAAATGGAATGAGCCCCATATTACGAGGTCGTTTAAACAGTGCAACCAGCTTGAAGAGCCGGGACCCTCCTGGTCTCTCCACTGACCCAGCAGCCTCTCCAGACCTTCTTTTGCACTTGACCCTGAAGTGAGGGGTCAGCAACATTGATAGAGACAGTCCTTTCTAGCTTGACTGGGGAAACCTCCAGCTTGGCGGGGGACCTGTGCAGGGAGGGTGTGCGCCTGTGCAGGGAGGGTGTGCGCCTGTGCAGGGAGGGTGTGCGCCTGTGCAGGGAGGGTGTGCATCGTTGGAATCGTCTTTGCTTTGCATAGCAAATGTAAATGCAAGTCAGATCCAAAGGACACCCCATTACCTGAGGAAGCCACCCCACTCGTCAGCTTGGGCTGTGCCCGTCACTGCTAAGCTCGGCACCCTCCCTTTCTGGGGGTCTTAACCTCCAAGATGTTCTTCTCACGGTATGACTTTTATGCTCCTTTCTAATTGGAGCAGGGTGGGGTGGGGAAGACATCCCAATCCAATTTGCAGGTTAAAATGTTCTCCTGCCTCCCTAAAAAACAAACAAACAAAATAAAATGTGCAAACAAAACCAAAAAGGTCCACTAGAATTTAGCAAGTTCTTAGGACACAGTGCAGTACACCCCACCCAAAATCAATTGTCTGGGAATCGTGTTAATGAAAGGTTTGTTTTTGTTTTCCCAAACGACTGTTGCAAAAGCCCACAAGCGGTTGGCTTCAGAGAACACAATCCCTTCTCCTTCTGGAGCCTAGACGTTCCAAAGGGAAGGGTCCTTCCTGGCAGGAAGTCCTTGGCTTGCAGCCAGGGCCTCAGAGTGTCTGTCTCCCACTCTGTGTCTCTCTCACCCTGTTTTCCTTCTTACTAATACACTACTCTGCGGGAGTAGGCTAGAGGCCCACCCTACTCTTGGTGTGGCCTCATTGACCCAGCGAAAGAAAAACACTGCTCCCCAAAGTGGGACATTCACAGGGAGAGGGGTGAGGACTTCCACATCGCTCAGGGAGACAGTCCAGTCGATAATCATGTCCAAGACCTATGCACTGCCCACTACAGGCCACTTCTGAGGTCCAGTGAAGAGGGCCTGAGTGAATGGAGCCCTGGTGGCCAATAGGTTACACGTGGAGCTGCTAACTGCATGGTCAGCAGTTCGAAACCACCAGCTGCTCTCTGGGGAAAATATGACGCTTTCTACTCCATATAGTTAAAAAACAAACAAACAAAACTCACTGCATGAGTCAATGGTGAATCCTACAGGACAGGGCAAAGTGCCCCTGTGAATTTTTAAGACTGTAACTTTTTGGGGGGAGGATCTTGAAAGTTTATTATTAAGCTACTCTATATTTTCATATAATTGAAGAATATACATTTCATTTTCCTTGTTTTTTTTCTTTTAATAAATCATTTTATTGGGGGCTCATACAACTCTTATCACAATCCATCCATCCATTGCGTCAAGCACAGTTGTACATTTGTTGCCATCATCATTCTCAAAACATTTGCTTTCTACTTGAGCCCTTGGTATCAGCTCCTCATTTTCCCCTTCCTCCCTCATGAGCTTTTGATAATTCATAGATTTTTTTTTTCATGTCTTACATTGACCAATGTCTCCCTTTACCCACTTTTCTGTTGTCCATCCCCCTGGGAGGGGCTGTAGGTAGATCATGTGATAGGTTTCCCATATCTCCTCCCACCTTCCTCTTACCCTCCAGGTATGGCTACTCTCAGGGGGTTATCTGTCCTAGATTCCCTGTGTTTCTAGCTCTTATCTGTACCTGTTTATATCCTCTGGTCTAGCCAGATTTGTAAGGTAGAATTGAGGTCATAATAGTGGGGGGGAACATTAAAGAACTAGAGGAAAGTTGTGTTCCATCAGTGTTATACTACATCCTGACTGGCTCGCCTCCTCCCCGCGACCCTTCTGCAAGGGGATGTCCAGTTGCTTACAGATGGGCTTTGGGTCTCCACTCCATGCTCCCCCTCATTCACAATGATATGATTTTTTGTTCTGGGTCTTTGATGCCTGATACCTGATCCTATTGACAGTTCATGATCACACATTCTGGTATACTTCTTCCATGTGGGCTTTGTTGCTTCTGAGCTAGGTGGCCGCTTGTTTACCTTCAAGCCTTTAAGACCCCAGACACTATATCTTTTGATAGCTGGGAACCATCAGCTTTCTTCTCCACGTGCTTATGTACCCATTTCTCTTCAGCGATCATGTCGTGAAGGTGAGCATCATGGGATGCCAGGTTAATAAAACAAAGTGCTCACGCATTGAGGGAGTACTTGACTGGAGGCCCAATGTCCTTCTGCTACCTTAATACTAAACCTATAAATATATGTACATAGATCTATTTCCCCACCGTCATATATAAATATATTTACATATGTACATCCCTGTATTTAAACCTCTATAAATGCCCTTTGCCTCCTAGTTATTTCCTCTAATTCCTTTTACTTTCCTCCTGTCCCACTGCCATGAAGACTGTAACTTTTTATAGGCGTAAAAAGCCCCGTCTTTCTCCATGAAGCCACTGGTGGCTTTGAACTACTGATCTTGCAGTTAGCAGCCCAACTTGTAACCACTATGCCCGCAGAGCGGCACCCATAAAGATGCACAGTCTGGGAACCCACAGGGCAGTTCTACTGTGCCTGGAGTATCTCCAGGACGCAGAAAGAACCTCAGGGCAGTGGGTTTGGCATTGTGAGAACGAAATGCATGCAGTCTGGGATGAACAATTAGAATCAACCCCAGTGAGACTGGTGAAAAAGGTCTGAATGACCTGACATCACTTCACACCCTTCACTGTGGGTTCTCCCACATTCGTGGAGGTGTGAATGACTGTGTGCGAGTGTGTGTTTGCATGTGTAAGTGTGTGAAGGTATGCGTATGGCTATGCGTATGACTGTGTCTGACAGGGGTGTGTGCAAGTGGGTGCTAAGTGAGTGTAGGCAATGTGTCACTGCGTGAGCATGTCTGCTGTGTGCTTGTGCAAGTACATGTGGACCTGAGTGTGCGTGGGTGCCGGGGTGGGATGGGGCTGCAGGAAGAGAAGGCTGTCTACGGAAGGCCAAGTCCTAGAGGAAAACACCACTCCTGCCGACTCACAGGACGGAGGGGAACTGCTTTCTTGGGTTTCCAAGGCTCTGAGTCTTCATGGAATCAGCCATCTTTCTTTCACTGTGCCTCCAGGGCCCCTGGGTGGCTCCTGAAGGAGGTGGCAGTTGGGAGAGAGGCAGAGACAGCAGAGAGAAGAAGACTGCCCCTCCACTCACTCTCCTTGTTATGCGCAGGCCCTCAGAGGAACGAGGAAGGCTGTCCTCAGCCAGAGAGCACCTGGTTACAGCCCGGCCTCCTGGTAACCATCACCAGGGAGAGAGAGTGCTGCCGGGAACACAGGAGCCAGCAGGCGGGGGCAGCGCCTTCTCTGCTATATTTACAGGACTGGATTTAGCACGGGCCTTGAGACGGGAGTGGGGAGGGGGTGGAGGGTGGGAGGCACTGGGCTCCTGAGTTTCTGGTCCGTTCTCTTGCTTCATTCTCATTGTGACCTGGTTCAAAAAGGTCAAGTGTTGCTTGAGGTGACATGGGGACATTCAGAGCCCAAGTAGAACCCAGGTCGAGTTCAAAGGTAATAGTAATCAGCAAAACCCAAGAAGCCAACCCCTGCCATCAAGTGTAGTCCAAGTCTCGGCGCCTCTCTGTGGGCTTCGGGGGCTTTACAGGAGAGGATAGCTGCATCCTTCGCTCAGAGTGGCTAGTGGGCCTGAACTGCCGAGCTCAGTCTGACACTGGCCTACAGCCCCACCAGGGCTTCGTGGTAGGTCAGCAGGGCACCCCAAACTCGGTGCTAGCCCGCTGCCTGGATGCAAGAGCCCTGGCAGGCGCTGCCAATTGCTATCTGGCTTCACTGCATTGACGTCGTTAATGGGTGTTCTGGGCTGTGTTCTTTAAGAAAGCAGATTGCCAGGGGGCTGGGTGGGCTCAGATTGCCAACCTTTTCCTTAGCAGCTGAGCACTTAACCCATTGCACTACCAGGGCTCTGTTCTCCAATGGATCAGCTCCTGGGCTCTCTAATTTAGTGGCCCGAACGCCCGTTCTCAAGTCAAACCCCTCAGACTGACCTCTCCAGAACAGAAGACCCTTGAGCAGGGTGAGGGTTCCTGTAGATCAGTGGTTCTCAACCTGTGGGTCGAGACCCCTTTGGGGGTTGAACAACCCTTTCCCAGAGGTCACCTGATTCATCAGAGTAGCAAAATAACAGTGATGAAAATAATTTTATGGTTGGGGGGGTCACCACACATGAGGAACTGTATCAAAGGGTTGAGGCATTAGGAAGGTTGAGAACCACTGTTAAGTTAGTACTGGTGTCGACAAGGTCAGCAGTTCAAACCCACCAAAGAGATCAAGAAAGATGAAGCTGTCTGCTCCTATGATGGTGTAGTGGTTACCCACTGGGCTGCTAACCACAAGGTCAGCTATTCGAAACTACCAGCTGCCCCGTGGAAGGAAGACGAGGCTTTGCTACTCCTGCAAAGAGTGACAGTGTCCCACAGAGGCAGTTCTCTGGGGTCACTGTGAGTCGGAATTGACTCAATGGCAGGGATGGCAGTGAGTTTTATTTGTAATTAGGAATTGACTCCATGACAGCGGGTTGGGATGTGTCGTCCTCCTGCCCCAGCGAATTCCTGGCCTGCTTTTCTAAGACATTCTCTCAGGACGATCCTAGGCTGTAAGGGCAGTGTGTTCTCAGGGTCCGGGACCCAGGTCACGATGTCACTGTGCAGAGTTCAGGGTGGGCCCATGACAAGTACAGGAAACTCAGACCAGCTCTAGAAGCCTGCCTCATCCCCCCAAAACCCCCACCACCTTTTAAAATAAATAAAAGAAGCCTGCCCCCACTGAACGCTGGCTGCCACTGTCTCACTCCGACCTCTTAGGCTGAGAAACCCTCACTGCTGTTGAGTTGATCCTCCTGTCTCCAAGCAGAACTCTGCTCCACGGGGTTTGTGATGGCTGGGAGCTGACGAGAAGAAGTGGTGCATCTGAACGGCGGTGCTGGCAGAGAATTTTGGAAGTCCCTCAGACAGCCAAGAGAACAAACAGGTCTGCCTCGGCAGGCGTACAGCCAGAGGCCCCTTAGAGGCAAGATGGCGAGGCTTCATCTCACGGATTTTGGGCATGTGGTCAGGAGAGACCAGTCCCTGGAGAAGGACCTCTTGCTTGGTAGAGATGCAGCAAAAAAAGAGAAAAAGGCCCTGGACCAGACGGATGGGCACAGTGGCTGCATCAGTAGGCTCAGGCGTCAGAACAATGATGGGGATGGAACAGGGCCGGGCGGCGCTTGGCTCTGCTGTACGGAACCAGTCCAATGGCAACAACGATCTTGGGATGTGTGGCATCACTGGGTGGATTTGAACCACCCACTTTTCAGCTGGCAGTCGAGATTCAAAAACTCCCTGCCAGCTAGTCAAGTCTGCCTCCTGGACAGAGCGGACTGATCCTGTCGGTTTCTGAGACTATAACTCTTTATGGGAACAGAAAGCCCCGTTTTTCTCCCAGGGACGTTTAGACCTCATTAAAAAACAACACGACGATCATCTCACTGCTACCAAGTCGAATCCAACCTGTAGAGACCCTGCAGGATAGGACAGACTGCCCCTTTGAGTTTCTGAGACTTAAAATCTTTACAGGAATAGACAGTCTCACCTTTCTTCTGAGAAACAGCTAGTGGATTTGAACCAAACACCTTGTAGTTAGCAGCTCAATGTGTAACCCACTACACCACCAGAGTGCCTCTAGACCTAGCGGTAACAAATATACCCACAGACTAGAAAGCTCAAGAGGCTTCACACTGGGGGAAAAAAATCGACAACAAAGCCCCAACCAAACCCACTGCCATCAAGCCAATCCCAACTCCAGCCACCACCCTACCCGGGGCCCAAGGCTGAAAGTCCTCCAGAGTGTAGATGACTCATCTCTCTCGGAGCGGCCAGTGGCTAGCCCTCCACTGTTACCCAACAGTGCCCCCCAGGCTCCCACTAAAGCGGGCTCCTCACCAACCCAGACCGGGTGGGTCTTTGGAAGGCTCCAGACTGTCTTACCTTCCTTCAGCTTCACGGGTCTCCACAGGAAGGAGCAGAGTCCATCGAGGGGCTGAGACCCAGCGAGCATGCCACCCTGTGCATCTTGGGGGTCTTTTTCAGGAGCAACTGTGAATGCAGGTTGACTCAGGACCCTAAACCCTTTGGTAAGGTCCTGATGTTCAATGCCAGAGTGGAGAAACGAGTTAAACGGCACTCCCAAAACTCACTGCCTTCCCTCGATTACAACTCACAAGGATCCTGGAGAAGACAGTGGAATTGCTTCCTAGGGTTTCCAAGACGTCCATCTTTACGGGAGCAGAAAGCTTCCCCTTTCTCCCGAGAAGCAGCTGGCGGGTTCAAACCGCTGGCCTTGTGGTTAGCACATCGACTCGGAACAGTCAGGCAAATCCGGAACATGGAACGTTCTACCGGAGAAATCGTCTGGGTCCTGTCTCCAAAAAGGTTATTCCTTCATTCCTGGAGACAAATGGGCAAGGAGGACGGGTCTAGGTAGAATGAGGGATGGGAGCGGGGTGAGGAAGGGAGGCAAGCAGCAGGGAGAGACAGAGGGACGGAGACTCCAGAGCTGACCGAGCCGGCCTGGGGCAGCTGGGCTTGGCCTCCCCTTGCACACCGGAGAGGGAGAGGGAGAGGGACAGGGCACTCAGACTCCAGAGAGAGGAAGCCTAGGGCCTGATAACCCCAAGGGCACCCCACTCCACGATCATGCGCGCCTTCCCCCAGGACCTCCCCTTCCCACAGGGGTGGCACTCTGTGACCCTCGTGCATGCTCCTCAGGTAAGGGGTACGGTGTATGCTTTTCAGGATGCCGGGTGCTTTCTCATTCAGCAGAACCAGGTGTTCCTCATTCTGTGACCTCTTTCAAACCCGCTCCTGCCCATTCTCTCACGGAAAAGCTCCCAGGGGCTTGCGGCCTGCAGTTCCTGCTCAGGGGCCCTCAAATCAGGATGGCTCCCAGGGTTTGCTGCTTGCGCCCTTGCTGTGAGGCCCCCCGCCCCCCACAAGGGGCTTTTATTTCTCAGACCTCATCACCCCGTTTGCAAAGTATCTTTTTAGCTGTCTCTTGCTTTGCTGCTTAATCGATCTGTTTTAACAAATAATGTAGTAGAACAAGGTGCTTGTTTTCCCCCCATTTTCCAAGTTTCACTTGGCTTGTTTCCCATTAGATTTCTTTCTTCACCTTACTCTTGTGTTTCATTTTTTTCTTTAAAAAGTTCTTTGTCATCATTTTCACTTGTTTGCTTTATTAGATTTTTCTATTTTTGACTTTGTAGGGGATAAAGTACCCTGGTCTATAGAGAAAAAGATAGAGCTAGGGAGACATAAACTTAGAGAGGGAGAGAATTTTTTTTCATTGACTAGTTTGTTCCAGGAGATCTCTGTGAGCCCGGGCCTATGAAATGCCGGGACACATCGCCTTGAGGCTTGCTCTGATACAGCCAGGGGTGCTAGGCCAACCTCTAACCTACATTTGGGCACTGGGAAGCCCTGGTGACATGTGGTTATCAGTTGGGTTGTTAACTGCAAGGTCAGCAGTTCAAAACCTCCAGTGACTCTTTGAGAGCGTGCACTTCTGGAGTTTTCTATCTCTGGAAACTTACTGGGGCCGTTCTGCTCTGCCCTAGGCAGTTGCTATGAGTCGCCACCGATCAATCGATCGATCGATCGATCAATATGCTGGCAGTGATTTTTTATTTAGAACCCAATCTCGGGCACCAGAGGCGCCCCAAGGGGAGGCAACCCATTGAGGTGGCCCACTCCTTTCTTCCATTTCGAGACAGGCCTAGACTTGGCATCTTTCACCGGAATCTGTCTCCCCCAAGCCCCAGTGGGGAGAACGCTGAGTATCTCCTTCTGCGAGTGGGGTTCTTCCAGTTACCCCCTCAGAGGCCTGGGTTCAGCTCCTCCCTGACCCCAGGCCTGTTGGGTGGTCTCTCACTTCACACTTTACCTCTTATACCTTGTGCTCCCTCTGGAATCCAGGGGGTGGGGAGGGGGGTTTGTTAGGGGGTTGGTGTGTGTGTGTGTGTGTGTGTGTGTGTGTGTGCGCCCGCGCGCATGCGTGCTCTCTCTCTCTCTCTTTTGAACCCAGCTGTGCATTTTCAGATATTTCCTTTATGTTTTCTGCAGCCTTTTCCAGAGGTCAGGAGCCCAGATGGGGTCGAGGGTTACATGTTGGGCTGCCGAGGCCCCCGAATCCAGGGACGAGGAGGTTCAGACTGAGACTCTCAGGGCTCAGTCTGCTTCTGACCTCTGCTCTCTGCCATGGCTTCCCACCCAAGCCCCAAGCCCATTCTTGGGGCACCTTATATGCACTTGACCCCACCTTGGACCTGGTGGATGCCTGGCCCATGCTGAACCATTGAGTCTTTTCTCTGGCAGGAAGATGCGGGGAGGAGACATTCATCCTGAGAATTAGGTGAGAGTCCCATGCCCCCACACAGACCTGGTGATGTAGTAGATTCCACATTGGGCTGCTAATTGCAAGGTCAGCAGTTCAAAGCCGCCAGCTGCTCCATCAGAGAAAGATGAGGCTTTTCGTGTCTGTAAAGCTTTACAGCCTTGGGAACCCACAGGGGCAGTTCTACCCTGCCCTATAGCATTGCTGTGAGTCAGACTCTACTCCATGCCTGGGGGGTTGGTTTTGTTGTTCTAGGCAAATGACAGAAGGACTGTCTGAAATGAAATGGCTCCGTCTGATATGGGAACCAAGCGTGCCGGTTCACTGACCTGTGTCCTCGAAGTCAGAGGAGCCCTCCTCCCACCAAGTTCTAAACGTTGCGGGGCAGGGGTTTTCCTTTGGCTGTGTCTGAATGCCCAGCTTCCAACGAAGTCCTAAGCATACGAGGTGGTCTCCATGAAAGAAAATGATTAGAGGAAGGTGCTGTCTTCGAGCCTCAGTTTCTCCACCCACTAAATGGGACCGTTAATGCCTGCTTCGTAGGCTGCTGGGAGAATTAGCAAGAGAAAGTATAGAAATGCGAGGACAGAGCGGCATCTATTACAGTGCCCGCTTCCTTGAAGACCCAGACTCTACAGTCTCCATCGGTGTAGGTGGTGTCCTAGTGATTCAGGTCTCCACCCTCACCTCAGACTCTAGTCTGGCCTAAGATGGCAGGCAGGTTCTATGAGTGTCACCTCCGCCCACTCCTGTCACCTCCGCCCACTCCTGGGGGTTCAGAAGCCCACACTTCTCACCGCAGACAAGGGCATCATGCTGTGGTGAAGCCCATCTTGTCTGGGGGTCCTCGCCCAAGCCAGTACCAGGCTTTGCCAGACTGCGCTCTAGAAAACTCTCATTACTTAAAAGGTTTGTTCAGATAAAGAAAGAAAACACAGCATCTAATAATTAATGATTGATTTTTTTTGCATTTTAATTAATCAAAGGCATTCAGCTGCCAGAGCTTCTAATCAGCATGAGGTAAGATAATTTTAGCCCAAAGCAAGGAAACATAACATCTTAATCAGGCCGTGCAGCTTTTCCTGGGTGAATGTACTCATGCTTCCCCCGTTGCTGCCCAGGTCTTGATGCTCTCTGGCAGAAAGCCCTGCCTACAGGGCCGGCAGCAGCCGCCCTGCTTTACACAGGGAACCTTGGGTAAGCCAGGGAGGACACACGGGGGCCTCTGGGGGGAGCCTGAAGTCAGCCTTGTAAACATGAAAGTCTTTAGCCATAGGGTGGCCCTGATGGTCAAGGCTTATAAGGGACCGGGTGGCCTTGAGAAAGGAGGAGAGGGTGGCCTCCTCCCAAGGGCTTCTTGACCTTTTATCCAGTCCTGGGGGTGGCCAGACCAGGTGGTGTGTCCAGCAAATGACCTGGGGGGACTCAGGGTTTGGTACCCACTAAAGTCCTTAAGGAACGAGTCGGGGAATTTTAAAATCCTGGTGCCCAATTAAATTGATATCTCTAATACATCAGAGTTTTTAAAAACAGGTTTATCGGCATATTGTGCACTACCACATAATTCATTAGTTCCATTGTGTCAAGAAGAGTTGTATCACCTTCACCCCAATCCCTTTTAGAACCTGTTCTCCTTTCTCATGCTCACTGTTAGTAGCTACATCGGGATTTGAAAAGCTGTCGGGGGATTACAAACAGTAGCCAAGGTCGGGAACATTGTTCATGGCCAGGAGAGGCAGAACTTCTACAGCTGGGCTGGGGAGTCAGGCGGGTATCATGGATGGAATTGTGTTGGCAAAAAATGTGTGTCAGCCGGACTGGCCCATAATTCTAAGAGGTTGGGCAGCTAGGTGATGGTGTCATTTGGCAGTTAGCAGCGGTGGGTGTGGCCGGATACAATCAGCTGATCGGCTGTAAGAGGGTTGTGGTGGGGTGCGACATGGTTCACTCAAGTCACACCCCTGATCTGATGGAAACTTTTTAAGTGCCCCGGGAGAGGAGAAGCGGCCGAGAGACGGCCTAGCCCAAGCCCAGCTGATGATCCTAGACTGGCCGCTGACCCTGCCGGGCCTGTGTCCTCATCTGACGAATGAAGCAGGAGAGCACGACTCAAATGTTTGACGCCTCCCTGGGGAGTTGCCGGTGTGACCCCGCCGAGAGGGCCCTTGACAAGAAGGACACTGGTCAGAGCGTGGATTTCCTGGGCATGAATTCCCCGGGGGGGACTCACTCCAGGAGCTCGGAGACGTTGCTTTGCAGCAGTGCTGTGAGGTGGGGGCCAGCGAGGGTCTCGTCATTTTGCTGCTGGCTGTTGCCGACCAGTGGCTGACACATAGTGGCCCCTTGCGCGTGATTAGAACTGCTCCGTGAGGTTTGGGAGATCTTGAGGGGGCAGATTGATCGCCGGGCCCGTCTCCCAAGGGTGCTCTCGGTGTCACACTGCCAACTCCCCAGGTGGTCGTCCAACACTTGACCATATTCGCCACCCAGAGTCTGCTGCTTCGTTTGTGGGATGAGGACACAGGCCCAGCCAGGGTCAGTGTCCAGTCCAGGGTCATTAGCTGAGCTTGGGCTAGGCTGGCCTGCATCTTGGACCGTTCTTGGGCTGCTTGTCTTCTTGTGAGACACTGCGAAAGTGGCCGCCCCCGGCCCACCTCGGAACCTCCCCACCACCAACTGCCCCAAAGGACCCTGTGTGCTGAACTAAGGTATCGAGCTCCCCCAGATTCTCAGACCCGGGATCTCTGAGTCTGGTGGGAGAGAGAAAGCTGGGACCCCGGGCTTCTAAAGTAGGGCGGTGTCGAAGCACCGGGCAGGGGGTGGTGGCATAGGCCGAGCAGGAAGGGGGCTGGGGAGCTTGAGGGGAAGCAAGCCAAATACAGTCCCTGGGGGCTGATCCGAGGTCCCCCCTGGGCTCTCACTGATGGAGGGATATGCAGTCCGCCCAGGTCGGTAGACTAAGTGTGTGCACACACACCCCCAACACCACACACCCACACACACACACACACACACACACACACACACACACACACACAGACGGCGCCCACAGCCACACAGCTCTGGTGCTTGGGGCACAAGGCCATCCTTGATGGTTGGCTGGCCTGAATCTGCCACTCCCTGGCAGGCACCTAGACTTGGTCCTGGGTGGACAGACGCCTACTCCTTAGCGGTCGTTTCCTCACCCCAAGTTCCCACTTCATCGCCAGCCCGCCTCACCCACCTCGGAGCAAGCACTGGTTTTCCACGGGGCATGGAAACTCTGAGAGAGACCATATTTGTCTTTCCCCGGCAACCAGCGAGGGCCTGGCACCAGGCTCCTCAGGAAACACTGGCCAGATGGAATTGTTCACAGCTGGCAGCGTGGTGTGGTGACTCACCCTGCAAGGGCGAGAGGTGCCGTGTTCACCAGCAGCTTCTCTCAGGTTGCCGCTTGTTCTCCGAACACCCAGACCAGGAGTGCGTCTCGAGCCCGTGGCCGCTGCCGGCCAACATTAGGCCGTGCTGGGCCAGGAGGCCGTGGGAAGGCCCAAGGCCCAGACCTGAGAAATCAGGGTCTGGGAACGAGGCCCAGGCATCTGCATTTCTCACCCCCTCGCTCTCTCTCTGAGTTAAGAGCTGAGCTGCTCACTGGAAGATGGGTAGTTCAAACCCGCCAGCCACTCTGAGCGAGACAAACGTGGCTGGCTGCCTGCTCCCACAAAGACGTACGGTCTAGGGAGCCCTGCGTCGGGCTCAGAATCCGAGTCATTCAGGGGCCGGCTGTGGGGTCGTCTGAGTTAGGACCACTGGCAATGTGTTAAAAATGCAGATTCAATGATTCACCCCAAACCGGAAGGCTGGGGAATCTGCAACTTTCATCTGCTCCCCACAGGGAGATTTTTTGGGGGGTTGGTGTGTGTGTGTGTGTGTATGTGTGTGTGTGTGTGTGTGTGTGTGTACAGTAAGGTATAAAGAAGCCCTGGCGGGGCTTTGGCTAAGTTCGTGGCTGAGCTGCAGAAGAGAGATGTGGCATGGATCGTAGGGATCCAGCCATGGAAGCCCTCGGGGAAACTGCTGCTCCAGCCTCTGCGGTCACTATGTGTCAGCACTGGCCAGATGGCAGCGGGCGATGGTTCAGGAACGTCTGCTCCTTGGCAGATGCCTATGGGAGGCATAATCGGGCCGGTCGCCCATGGACGCAGCATTCTGAGGACCTGGGAGGAGGCTGAAGGTGGCGAGAGCCGGGACAGAGGAGGAAGGCCCATTCCTACTGGGCGCGGAGGTGGGAGACCAGAAGGTGTCTTGGAGGAGGTGACCCCGCATTCCTCTTATTCCTTAAGAATGACTTTCGAAGGAAAGGGCTTTTAGGGTGGTAGAGAGGGAGAGGGGAGCTTGTATCGGGGACTCTGTGGGTCCGTGCTCAGCGGCTGACAGAAAGTGGACAGTCCAGCCCCACCAGCCACTCTCAGGCAGATCCGAAAGACACCAGAGCTGCGTCTGGAAAGACTCACAGCCTGGGTCAGCATCCCGCGATGGTGGCTGGTCTGCTTTAACCACTCCCAGGGCTAGGCAGTGCACCGGGGGAACACAAGTGTCCTAGGGCAGACCTTAGGGATTGGACTGTGTCTCCCCCAAAGAGGTTGAGGGGCTTACCCACTAGCCCGGGAAGGTGTCCTTGTGTGAACACAGTCGGTGAGGGCAGTCAACAGTCATGAGGGAGTCACACACACAGGAGAGGCCCACCTGGGGCAGCCTAGGGAAGCGCAGGCTTGCCAGAAGCCTCTGGAAGCCAGAAGAGAGACATAGGCCGTCTCTTCCCCAAACTCTCAGAAGGAGGCCAGCCTCCGGGTCTGAGCCAATGACAGGCCTGTTCTTTGGAGGCTCCCGTTCCACTTCATTCCGTGACTGCAGCCCTAGGGAAACCAAGTCAGGGGGCGTTCCTGCCTCTCAGCCTGGGCAGGGGGAGGGTGGCCGTTCACCAACCTCCAGGAAGACTTGGTCAACGAGGGAGGGGGCTATGCAGCTGAGTGTCCAGCTCCATGGGTGCTTCCTGGGGTGCCTGCTTCTAATTCGGGGATCCTACCTGGGGGAGAATAAGAGTCCTGCCTACCCCAAAGCTCACACAGTCCCAGGCCTGGGTGTAGTGTGGCTGAGAGCCAAATGGACCCCCAGACTGGCTGAGAGACCCCCGGGAACCCCGGAGCTGGAGTGGCAGGCAGCCGTGGCATAGGCGACACAGAGCCACCTTTGAGCAGGTGCCACTCCTTCACCCAAAGCAGCGCTCCGTGGACAAGTGGCCGCTCAGGCAGATCAGCCTGAGGGAAGCACCTTCCTCATAGCAAGGGTCTGAGGCAGCGCACGCTCCTTCCTTCAGACACGCCTGTCGCCGGCAGGCTCGGCGCTCAGCTTGCAGACACAGCTGTACACAAAGCTGACAAGGCCCTGCTCTGAGGGTGCGCATGCTAGACGCAAACAGTAAGGAAGTTTGTAAGTGACCGAATCCATCCTAATGATAAGGGCCAGGAAGAAATAGGAAGCAGTCAAGAAGAGTGGTTGGGTGGGGAGGGATGAGCCGAGTTGCCTGGCGGCCGGCCTGGGGAGGCCTCAGAAGAGAAGACCTGGAGTAGAGGTGTGATAGTTAGGTTTATTGTGCCAACCTGGCCCATAAGAAGCTATGGGATTAATCCGGTCTCTGTTTGATTGGAGGGAAAAGAGATAAATGACCCTGCAAGGCCCGCCACCCCCCTCTTAATCTCTGGTGATCACACTAGGGTGCTGTTGCTTTAGCTAGTTCTCTGCCTCAGCCTGTGAACTACATTACCTGTGGGCCAAGCCAACCAGCGAACCATGTTGCTAGATCTTGAGGCTCCTCCGGTACCTGCTTCACCACACTGCTGGTGTGTACATCACTCGAGCTTGAGTCTGGTAGATCCTGTCACATTGCATTGCTTGCATTCGATAGATATCACATCTGGGCCTGCTTAGCTAAGCTTCCGAGCTACTGACTGTTGGTGCCCCACCCTGATGTTTGCTGCCTGTGGGCAGTCTCTGCTTGCCTTGCTCCAGGGAGGACTGCTGTCTGCTTCCCTGACCTTGGACCCAGCAGCCCACGTGAGTTGAAGGGCTTCCAGTATATTTACTGTTCCACGGAAGTGAGTTGAACTGAACCCTCTGTACTGCTGTGTGGACTAATTAGCTGTTAGATTCCTTCTTGCTGTATAAATCTATCTATCTATCATCTATCTATCTATCTATATTAAGAAGTGTCCTGGTTCTGTTTCTCTAGAGAACCGTACCTAACACAAGAGCCTGAATGTAGTACGGAGGCGGGACACGAAGATTCCGGGGGAAGGCCGTTTCAGGAAGAAGGAAGGGGCAGCAAAGTTCAGAAGCTAGAAGGAAGCTGAAAGGCGTGAGGGAGGGTGAAGAGACCAGTAAGGCTTCAGTGCAGAGAACAAAGAGACTGCTGGTGGTGAATGAAGGCCAGACCCCCGGGGCTATGGGAGTCCAGCATTTTGCTGTGTCTGACAGGAAGCCTGGAGGTCTGGAGCAGAGAAGTGAGCTCACAGATTTTGCTGCCTACTGTGTAGCGTTCGGAAGATCGGCGAGTAAGCAGGCCTGCTAGGAGGCGAGAGCGGGCCACTGCAGCAGGCCATGGAGAAGAACTGGGGGAGGGGGCTAGGGGGCCAGACTTAGAGGAACCTATGAGGCTCCAAGTCGTGGGTATGAGCCCTGGTGGCATAACAATGGAGCATTCAACTGTTGACCCAAAGGTTGGCCGTTCAGATCCAGCCAGGAGGAAGTCCAGGTGATGACATCCTTCAAAGACGACAGCCACCCTCAGGGGCAGTTCTGTCACCTGGGGTCCCGATGAGTCCAACACAACTCGACAGTACGGGGGGAAGGTTTTGTGTGGCCTCGGGAGGGGATGGCCGAGGGGAGAGGAACTTCGGGAGCCTGTGGAGCCGGTTCGCCCGCCATTCCCGTGCATGTGAGGATGGCGATGTGGGACTAGGTGGGTAGGGGTTCTGGGGGTGGAGTATGGCATGCATTTCAACCACACAGGAGGATGGGATGCCTGGCAGAGGGGAGGGGGCGTGAGGGCTGAGCCCTGGGTCACCATCACAGATAGTTCAGGAAGAGGAGGCGGCACCAGCCCCAGAGACGGAAAAGGAGACGCCAGTGAGGTAGGCGAGAGCAGGTGAGTGGACACTGGGGTAGGAAGAGGGGACGTTAGTGGCTACCTAGCTTTCAACACGGAGGTTCCCTGCACTGCGATCCACAATAGACAAAAGGTGGAAACAGCCCAAGCGTCTCTCAGCAGATGAGGGCATCCCCCCCTGCTGTGTTCTGTTTAGACAATGGAGCATTCTTCCACCGTCAAGAGAAGTGAAGTCTGGATACCTGCTATGGTGTGGACGGGCCTTAGAAATGTGCTGAGAGAAACAAGCCAGACACCGGGACAGCTATCGTACGATCCCACGGACGTGACTTATCTGGGACAGGCAAAGACAGAGAAACCAAAGTTTATTGGTGGCTACCAAGGGTTGAGGGAAGGGGAGAGCAGGGAGCTCACTGCTGAAGGGGTGCCGAGTCTCCATGTGGGGTGGTGAAGAGCGCTGGAGAATGGAGAGGAGTGACGGCTACACAATGGGGTGCATGTAATCAACGTTCCTAAATTGTACCCTGATGAAATGGTGTCCAGGAAAAAACCGTTTGTCATATCTATTTTACCACGCTTTTTGAAAAAGCATTCCTGAACTTAAAAATTCAAAGCTGATCATTTTCCTACTCAGAAAGAGACCGGACAGTGGACTGTTTGAATCAGCAAGTTCCAGTCAACGAACTGCAGGCAACGCTGCTTTGACAAGAGGGGTTTAGAGGGTTGTAGGGACTGAGGCCTGGTCAGAGCGGGCACAGGAGCCCCACCAAGTGACCCCTTTACTCTTTAACACGCTAAAGAGGTGCTTGGCAGATGTGCCAAAAGCAACACATGGTTTGATTTATTGGCTGTGCTTCCGTGAACATTGATTGTAGATCCAAGTTAAACGACATCCTTGACAACTTCCATATTTTCTCTGTTTATCCTGATGTTGTCTTTTGGTCCAGTTGTGAGGATTTGGGTTGACACCGAGTCATCATCCACCTGACGGCTACAGTCTTTTCTCTTCATCAGCAAGGGCTTCAAGTCCTCCTTGCTTTCAGCAAGCAGGACAGGGTCATTTGCACAGGGTAGCTTGGTCACGGACCGTCCTCCAATCCCGATGCCGCATCGTTCTTCATGCGGTCCTGCGTCTTGGACTCCATGGCCAGCCGATCGATGAGCAGCTACAACTCGTCTGCATGGTTCTCCCAATGGTAAGCCACGGAGGAGTCCAGCATTCTTTGACTCCCTCGTGATCTGTGTATAGTTTCCACGTGCGCATAAGGACGCGTCCTGGAACCCTCGTTCCTCTCAGTGCTGTCCAGCTTGTTACGATCCACCCAGCCCACGCCTTTTCGTAGTCACGGAGCACAGGTGAACATCTGTCCGGTGGTCTCTACTTTCGGTCACGCTCCATCAGACATGGTCACTCGCATCTGCACTCGGGTCCAGCTTGAGCCATTGTCAAATGGCCTCCAGCCAAGTTTCCTTGTGTGTGGTGCCAATTATAATGCTCCATAATTTCCACATTCTCTTGGATCACCTTCCTTTGGAATGGGCACAAGTATGGATCTCTTTTCTTTAGTTGGCCAGGTAGCTGTCTTCCAAGTTTCTTGGCATAGAAGAGCCCATGTTTCCAGCGCTGTGTCAGTTTTGGGAAACACTTCAGTTGATATTTCATCAGTCCCTGGAGCCTCTTTTTTTAAAAAAAACTAAGGAGCCCCGGTGGCATAGTGGGTTGCCTGTTGGACTCCACCACAAGGTCAGCAGTTTGAAACCACCAGCTGCTCTGTGGGAAAACGATGAGGCTTCCTACTGTGAGTCAGCATTGACTTGATGGCAGAGAGCTTGGTTTTGCTGAGTTTGTTTTTACTAACGCCTTCAACGAAGCTTGGGGTACTTCCTTCAACACCATGGGTTCTTAATTATATCACTGCCATAGAATTGATGCCAACTCATACTGACCCTATAGGACAGGGTAGAACTGCGAGTTTCTGAGACTGTACCTGTTGACAGGCGTAGAGACCCCCAAGTCGTCTTTCTCCCTAGGAGCTGCTGGTGGTTGTGAACTGCTGATCTTGGGGAATCACAGCACAATACGTAACCACTAAACCACCAGGGCTCCTTCTTCTGAATGATGTCTTGCCTCGTAAACGGCTGACTGTTGACTTTTGGGCACACTGCTTCTGGGCTTCTTTTCACCTTCTTGGGATGCGTTGCCCAATATTTCGCCCATAGAAGCTTTCGCTATTGAGACTTGACCTTGAATTTTTCTTCAGTCCTTTCAGCTTGAGAAATGCCAAGCAGACACTTCCTTTTTGACTTCCTAACTCCAAGTCTTGGCACATTTCACTATACTACTTTGTCTTCTCTACTTCCCTTTGAAATTTTGTGTTTGGCTCTTTTACTTCATCATTTTTTCCATTTCCTTTAGCTGCTCTACAATCAAGAGCCAGCTTCACAATCGTTTTTGGCATCCACTTCAGTTTCCTCTCTTTCCCATCTTTTTAATGACATTTGTCTTTTCGTGTTTGATAGTCTCGATGCTGTTCCACAACTCATTCGCTCTTCAGTTATTAGTGTTCACAGCTGTTGAACAGTGAGTCACATCTGTCTTGGCACGTCTCTCAATTGAGCTGGGATACACTCAAGATCATGTTTGGTTCTTGTGGACTTGTTTTACTTTTCTTCAGCTTCAGCCTAAATTTACAACTGCTGGTCTGCTTCACAGTCAGCCCGTGACCGTCTTTTGACGATTGATGTTGAGGTTCTCCAGGGTCTCTTCCCACAGAGAGAATCAGTTGGATTCCTCTGTATTCTATCTGGCAAGGTCCACTTGTATACTTTATGCTGTAGGGGGAAAAGTTATTTGTAATGAATAAGTTATTGGTCTTATAAATACAGCTTTATTTCTATCACCAATGCTGTATTTTCCATGTGCTGCTTCTTCCTCGTTGTTTGCAACGTACACATTTCATTCACTAGTAATTATCAATGCATCTTGATCGCGTGTTTGATCAATTTCAAATAGAAGTTGGTAGAATTGTTCACCACTGGCTGTCATAATTGCATAAATGTGAACAGTAGCTCTATTAACAGGACTTCCTTGTCGGAGTCTGGATATTATCCTACCACGGACAGCATTGTACCTCAAGGTATATCATGAAATACTATTGCCGACAGTGAATGTGATGCTATTCCTCTTGGATTTGTCATGGCCGACATAGTAAACCGTGTGACTATCTGACTCAAATGCCGATGCCAGTCCATTTCAGCTCGGATACCATCTTTATTATTTCCAATGGTCCTAGATTCATACTTCATCTATTCCATGTACTGATTATTGATGGGTGTTTGCAGTTGTGTCTTCGCATTCTCCATCAGCAAATGAAGGTCCTGAAAGCTTTGCTTCATTCACTTTGTTAAAGTCAATTCTACTTTGAGGGTGCAGCTCTTTCCCAGGTCATATTTCAAGTGTCTTTCAACCAAAGAATTTCATCTCCTGGCTCTGTTTCAGACACAGTCCTGCTGCTATTCATAAGGCTTTCATTGATCAAAATCCCTCAAGAGTGGACCCCCTATTTCTTCTTCCAAGCCTGTTCTTAGTCTGGAACCCCTAATATCTAGGCATCAGGAGTGACCAGGCTGGCACTGGAAATACTAGTAGCATAGCGTCCAGAATTGCAGCACACCCACAAGCCATGGGTATGCCAAGCTGAGAGATGGGCCCTGGAAAGACAGGGTGAGCAGTTAGAGCGCATTCAGCCTAAGGGAGCGTCACCTAGGGGAGTGTGCTTGGGAAAGCTGGCCAGTGTGAGCCCACGAGCATTGGATCATGCTGTCATTAATAATGTAATTCAACAAAGCAAGATTTTACAAAACAATTCCATGTTAGTATTCATATACGCTAAGAAATAGTACATTTAAGCAATCTACAACTATATTCATCACATATTATTCTACCACCACCACCACTACAGAAAATAGGATTCCTGGGGATATGATGAGGTAAGTGCTGGGCAGCTAACTCTGAGGTTGGCTGTTCAAACCCACCAGACACCCCTTTGGAGAAAATGAGGCTATCTCATCTTTAGGTTAGGTTTTAGTTTCAGGAACCCTGTGGATCAGGTCCACTCTGTCCTATAGAGTTGCTGTGATTTGGAACCAACTTGCCAGCAGTGGGCTTTGGTCTTTTCGCAATGAGAAGTATGTTAGTCTGGCTTGACTAGAGAAACCAATTCATAGACACTCGTATGTGTATAAGAGAGAACTTTATGTCAAAGAGCAATTGAACATTAAGAAAACATCACAGCCCAGTCCAGGTTAAGTCCATAAATCAGATATTGGCCCTTATATCCATTACCCATCTATAAATTCTTCTTCAGAATCATGCAGCACATGCTATGACGCCGGATGCAGGAAGAAAGCTCACAGGCCAGTGGGTAGAAAGTCTTGTGGATATAGTGGTGGTGGAAGCATCTCAGTGCTGGTATGGGTCTCCATGTGGCTCCTCCAGCTCCAGGGCTCTGGTTCCATCGGGGGTCTCCATGTGGCTTCTCAGCAGGAAGACAAGCTGAGTGTCTGTGTATATCTGGTCTCCAGTCAGCTATTTATCTCCATATCACCTCCAAGTGAGGTCACTGAACTGCGAGCTGATTGACAGGCTAGACTCCACCCCTTTGCAAGTTGACAGGAGATGATGTAACTGCCACAAGAAGCAAGGGGACAGCTGTTTAAGGGTTTCTGGATGCATTAGTCTGGGTACTTTAGAGAAACAAATCAACGGAAACTCGTGTACAAGAGAGAGTTTTATATAAAGGTTAAGTGTGAATCAAGAAAACATCCCAAACCAGTGCTGCCCAAACCCACAAGTCCAACATTAACCCACATGTCCAACACCAATCCACAAAGTCCTCCTCCATCTCACAAAGCAGACGCAATGACGCCGACTGCAGGGGAAAAGCCGAGTCAGTGAGTGTGTAAGCATCTCAGTGCTGGCAGGGGCCTCCACACGGCTGCTCCAGCACCAAGGCTGCATCGGGGTAGGTCCATGTGGCTTCTCCTTGGGGATGTCTTGTAGGAAGTCAGTCTTGCAAGCTGAAGGAGGGAACTGGCTAAGGCAGCTGCACCCTGGCCCGACCATCACAAAGCAAGAGACCTGAGAACTCGAAAGGCGAGGCTCACTGAGCCATTTATCCCTCTGCCCTTCAATTAAACCCACATGTGTTTATCGGCCAGGTTGGCACAATAAACTAACTAACTCACTGGACAAGTTTTCCTGCCTGACAAAAGGGAAGAAGTCACAAGCAAGCTCTCTTATCGCTTCAACGGTGCACCCCTTCTTGTTCTCTGAGCCTCATTTGGTGAGTGCATGATTTCAAGAGCCGTGGCAGCCACCTTGTGACCTTGAGGCAAAAAGCCTTACCAGAGAGCTACAAACATACTCTGGAATCTTATGGTTTAAACGTGTGGTTCTCCAGCTTAGTTGTTAAGTTAGAACCTTAGCCTTACCTGGAAAGCTTTCAAAACTCCTTATGCCTGTGTCACAGTCGATACCAGTGAAAATAGTATTTCTGTCTGGAAGGAATTAATGGAGTAAGGGAGGGGGGGACCCAGGCATTAGTGCCTTTAGAACTTTCCAGGTGATTTTAAGATGCAGCAAACTTTAGAACCGTAGTACAAGCTAGTGTTTCTCAAACTTGAGTGTGAATATAAAACGCCTGGATTGTTGTCTAACTTCTGACTAGGGTAGTGCTCAGTAGGTCTGAGTAGAGGCCAGAGATCCCATGTTTGAGGTTCCAGACGATGCTATTGGTCCGGGGACCACGTTTTGAGTAGCAGTTTAAGTTACATGCGTTTGGCTTGAGACCTATGTGATAGTTAGATTTTGGGTCAATTTGTCTAGGCCAGGATTGTGAGTGGTTTGGTAATTAATGTAATTCTACATAATATGCTCTAACACAATCTAATCAACTCCAAAATGATATCTATTATGAGCAGCCAACCAGTGGTAAGAAGATTAGGGTGGGTTGCAACAGTCTAACTCAAAGTACAACCCTGATGCAATCAATTGAAAGGATGTTTCCTTGGGGTCTGGCCTGCTTCCAATATAAGTAGACACTATGGGAAAACATACTTTCCTTTTGCTGGGTCTGAATACAGCCTCTGACTCATTCTGTTAGTCTTGGTTGGCTAGAGAAACAAATTCGTAGACACTCATATGTATATAAGAAAGAGCTTTATATAAAGAATAAGTGTCTATTAAGAAAACATCCTGGCCTAGTCCAGTTCAAGTCCATAAGTCCAATATTAGCCCATATGTCCGATACCAGTCTATAAATTCCTCTTCAGACTCACAAACACATGCAATGATGCAGAATGCAGGAACATCACAGGCCAAGGGGTGGAAAGTCTTGTGGATCCAGTGGTGGTGGAAACATCTCAGCGCTGGTGTGGGTCTCCATGTGGCCCCTCCTTCTCCAGGGCTCTGGCTCTATCAATGTAGCTCCACGTGGTTTGTCAACAGCAATGTCTCGCAGGGAGAGTGTGTGCTTCACCTCCAGGTAAGGAGACGGGTGTTCCCAGAATCCTCAGGAGAAGGCCATGCCCTCACTGAGACCTCATTGGCTATGACCTGATTGGCTAGACTCTACCCCTGCACTCAAGTTGACAGTGGATTATGTAACCACCACACTCACTGACCTCTGGTTTTTGGACTTGAACCAACAACTTGCCCTTTTGCTTGCCTTTCCTGGGAGTTGTCAGTGACCTTGGATTCATTCACCTCTGCAGTCACCATCCTGTGGCCTTCCTGCCAATCGTGGATCCATTAGCTGCTACAGCTACTAGAGGGAGAAGAAGGCTCCAGAGTCCATGGACTTGAAACCTGCCAGGACTTGGACTTGCCTGCTCCTACAGCTGGGGGAGCCATTTTCCTGATATAAATTTATCTATTTGTATATATGCATAAGAAACTGCATGCGTTTTGCATTTTCAGAGAACCCAGCCTAAGATGGCATCCTAGCCCCCCACCCTTTTTATGGGTATAGAGGTCACCCTCATTAGCTCACTGAGGAGAAACCTTTTTAGATTCTTCTCCTTTTTCTTATAATTACTTCATTCTTGAAGACATTACCGATATAGGTTCACAAGTATTGCTTACTACAATATTGCAGCTAAAACACCAGGACATTTGATGACATCACCGACTCTGAACACACCCGCAGCAACAAAACAACAGCTCAGGTGCTGGTACAGCAGGTGCTGATGAGAGCTCACGATTCAGATGTCAATGCAACCACACAGTAATGATCGCTCTAACCACAGTGCACTAGAAGGCTCAGAAAAATTAAATTAAAAGAGAGTTTTAGCCTTGTAGGCGGATGAGTACATGTAAGCTGGGCTCGCAAGAAGTGTTTTTGGTTGCTATCCCTAGCCACGAGGATACTTTCAAAAAAGGTCATAAATGTCTGCCAATACCCTGTGCAAGCATTCTATAGACCCTCGTTTTGGTGTGGTCCCCTCTGGCAGTGTCATCTCATGTGGCCCACCCCCCCACACCCACACCCCTCTGCCGAGTGATGCCACTGGCCCGGTTCCACCCCCCAGGGCTAAACAGGAAGTCTTCTCCCATCCCTGAGAATGTTCATGGAGGCTTCTGGAAGCCCAGCCCTCTTGGCGGAGTTTATGTTTCAGTGGAAACTCTTAATGTTTCCATTGTCTGACTGGAGAGTGTGCAAATTATTCATCTTAATTAAGTGCAGCCTGGGTGTTATTCTGACAGAGGCCTTTTCTGCCCAGAGGATTCGCTGTCCCTCTTCTTGGTTTAAGAAGCCAGGAACGAAAAGGGTTGAGAGGAAGGGCAGTTGTCTGCCAGGCAGCCTTTCTGCTTGAAGAAATGACAGGATGGGCACAGCAGGCCCGGTGTTCCACAGAGCCGTTTCTGTGGAATCTCCAAGCCCAGAAAGAAAGGTTACTTCGCAGATGTGGCCGCTCGGATTCCTCGCAAAGTCAGATAACTTTCATCGCCCAAGTACCCAGGTGGCGAATTCCTGCATGGGCATGTGTCCTAGCAATGAGAGTGGGAGCTCCTCCCGCGTGTGAGGACCCAGCAGCCAGCGAGGGCCCGCTCTTGGGGAGTTTCTGATGCAGGGGGCGGGGGTGGGGGCGGTGGGGACATGAGAATCCAGGCTAAGAGGACGCAGAGTGAGAGGAAGTTCCATGGAGTAGGGGGAGCAAGTACAGACCAGACCTGGCCGCCTCTAGAAGGCAGAACCTCAGTGTGGTGGGGGTTGTGGGATGGGGGCAGGGAAGGTGTGGGAACGAACCGGGCCATTTTCGGGAAAGGAGGCGAGGCTGGGAGGTCTTTCCCTGGGACAAATTCCCAGGGTGGGGTGACAGGGCCAAAACGTGTAGACATTTTTCTCATGGTTCTTGATAGATATTGCTGACTTGTTTTCCAAAATAAATATATTTGAGGTCCTGCAGTGCACTGTGAACAGTTGTCTTCCCTGGAGAAGGACCGGCCAGGGTGGGGGGCCAGCAGGATGCAAAGAAGACATTACGTTTTGCATGGTCTATATCACCAAGAGCACATGTCCCCAGTCTCCCTTTTATAATGGAAAACGATCCAGTGCTTCCCAGGAGGGGAAGTGGCTCAGTGGTAGAATTCCCACATCTGGGTGGGAGCCCTCGTGGCATAGTAGTGACGTGTTGGGCTAAGAGCTGTCAAGTCAACAGTTCGAAACCACCAGCCACTTGGCCAGAAGAAAGGCAGGCCTTTCTCCTCCTGTAAACTGTCACAATCCCTGAAACTCACAGGGGCAGTTCTACCCTGTCCTGTAGGGTCTCTGGGAGTGCAGCAGTGAGCTTGTTTTGTTTTGTGTGGGAGACCCAGGCTCTGTCCCTGGCCAGTGGGCCTTCTGCACAGCCAGCACCCGGATGTCAGTGGTAGCTTATGTGTTATTACAATGCCAAACAGATTTGAGCGGCACTTCCTGCCTAAGACAGACTAGGAAGAAAGGCCTGGTGATCCTCTGGGGGGCAAAATCAACCAGTGAAACCCTCTGGATCATCATCGTAAGATTGCCAACCAATCATGGGGGTGGTGCAAGACCAGGCAGGGTCCCTATGAGTCAGGGGCCGACCCAAAGGCAGCTAACAGCAACAGGCGTGTTTTAGAAGATTCATCCTAAGCGAGGCGGCAGATACAGGCTTTCAGTATTCTAATACCACTTGCGAGGGTCAGAGGAAATGTACCGCTGCTAAGGTTCTAGTTCATATGTGCGCGGGCGTATTCGAAATGAAACGTGTTTCAACACGTTAACGCCTCTGTGGGTCCCTGAGACGGTAACT
The DNA here is from genome assembly GCF_050624435.1 of Tenrec ecaudatus. Lineage (NCBI taxonomy): Eukaryota > Metazoa > Chordata > Mammalia > Afrosoricida > Tenrecidae > Tenrec > Tenrec ecaudatus. The sequence goes on from NC_134543.1 coordinate 35,447,988, forward strand.
CTCTCCCTCAGAGTGGCTGGTGGTGTCAAACTGCTGACGTGGCAGCTAGCAGCCCACGTAACCACTGTGCCACCAGGTCTCTGTACCACCACCCAGCAGCTGTCACCGCGATGGTTTCACCACATCCCCACGGGAATCGGACACGGCTAGCTTTCACACCTTTGCTTCCTTGTTCTGATTTAGTCACAGGTCCTGAGACTTCAGATAAGTCACGTTAGCTCCCGTGGGTTCTAAATCTTTGTCAGATGGGATGGAAGGCCCGTCCGGCCCATCATGTCCCCTCACATAACTGTTCACATAATTAAGTGCAGTCGTAAGTGGAATGAGGAAGCTCGCTTCCAGGCGGAGTGCAGAGCCCAGGCTCGATTCCCCAGGGTCCCTGCGCCCCTGATGTGGCCCCTGTGCTGGCATGGCGGGACCAGAGCACGCGGCATCGCGGAGTCGCTGAGAGGAAGGTGGCTGAGTGAGTGGAAAGTGAACGTCGGCTGTACAAAAGCCACTGAGATCCGGGGACCATTTGTTACCGCGGCACAACCCGGCCTATTCTGACCAACCCGAGTCTCTGTTTCTTCCTTGCTGGGAGAGTCACACCTATTTTGCCTTATTGTGGGGGAGAGTTCAACGAGAGCATGTGCGTAAAGCCCTTCGCTCAATGTTGACTCCGACTAGGAGGGTTGTGCGTGCTAGATTCTCCCCTTCCCCTGGTAAGATGGTGCCGCCCTGGCAGAGACAGATCAGGCCGCCCGACCGCACCGTCCATGGAAGCAATGAGGTCAGTAGTTCCTCCGAGCAGCAGGCCCCAGCCCTCATTACGAGCAGCAGGCTTTAGGAGTTTGGGCTCTGAGAAGGTGTGGTGCTGACAGCCTCTGACAGCCACTGTCAATTTGCAACAAGCTGTGGCAACTCCAGCGGCTGCCCAGTGCGCCGGCCTCCATTCCGGGGCTGGGGCACGGGGAGGGCTCCATCCTGCCTCAGCTGCAGGAAGCGTGAACGAAACCAGGTGGGATGATGGCAGCCTTCGGCGGGCCCGCTGGGCTTCAGTTGACGTCTTTTCTCCACTAAAAGCAAAGTAAACTCTGGGACTGTGGGTGCCTATTTTTTCTTTTTCTTTTTGAGTCGAAGGAAACGGCGGTTGTGCCGGAAGCCAAACAGGAGACCTCAACTGGGAGGACAAGCAAGGAGTCCCGGGGCCGGGAAGACAGTTCGTGTGCTTGGCTGCTAAGTCAATGCTTGGAGGTTCCAATCCACCCAGAGTGGCCTCCCGAAACAGGCCTAAGATCTGCTTGCAGAAAATTACAGCCTTCTATACCCTGTGGATGGGTTCTCCCTGCACACGGAGGGTCGCCCGGAGTCACCGTGGACCCGACTTGAGTTGGCAGTAGCGAACTTGGAGAAGGGGCTTGCCTGTCTAAGTTCTAAACCTCTTAGCTGCATCAGGAAAGGCACTTCTTGAATTCCACAGAGAGGGAGAGGAGAGGTTAAACAGCCCTTGGAAATAGAACTCAGGACCCGCAGTCTTGTCCAAAGCCAATGACTCCAGGCTGCTCCTCTGGCCACCTTCGCCACCAACAACCACACAAAGACACACATCCAGTTATGGAGGATGGAAGCCACTTGGGAAATGCTTTCAGCCTCATCTTTCCAGGTCTGCTCATGTGGGCCCTGGTCCTCTTTTGACCCGTCTGACCCACAAGGCGCTATGGCCAGACTAGGAACCAGCATTCCCAGAAAGTCCAGGAAAATGGATTCCGCTCCCAGCTCTCCATGTTATGAGAAACAGATGAGCGTCTCCAAAATGCCGTCCTTGCCCAGTCTTTGTTCCAAAGCAAACACTTCCCTTGGCTTCTGTTCTCACAGCCTAGACAAGCTCAACAGGAATGGAGCATGAGGAGCCAAGGTCCTGAGACCCCAACGAAAGTCAACAAACCTTTGTGTCAACTAGGAACACCGCGTGGTGGGACTGGTTGCTTAGCAAACACTCCAGACTTGCACCTCCAGCAAGTGGTGTGTCCTTCAGAACAGTCGCCCGGGCCACCTTGAGATTTATTTCAGGAGTCAAGATAGTCAAAGCAGCCCTGGTGACGCCATGGCTAACAGCTCGGCTGTGAACCCCAAGGGTTGGTGGCGCGGCTCCCAACATAGCTTTGAGGGAGATCCCAGCCCCTCACAGTGGTTTAAAACCCCTCAGCGCCCCTTATCGGGGTGATTCTGACTCTGAGCACCCCTGTGGGGCAGCACGGAGCGGACACATGGGATTTCAAGACTGTGAAGCCACTTCTTTCTCCTTCCCAGTGGCTGGTAGGCTTGAACAGCTAAACTTTTGATTCGCAGCCAAGCACATATCCGGGGCACCACCAGGGTCCACAGAGATGACAGCCTATGATGTCCTGTGGACCGGTTCTACTCTGTCATACAGGGTCCCTCTGAGCCGAAACAAGCTCAAGGACACCTACCAGTCTCAAGAACCTTAACCTTTGTAGAACATTGCCAAATGCCCTAGTCTGTTAAGAGCCTCATCCGCGACCCATGGGCCTATTAATGGAAGAGAAACTGATGGTCAAAGAGATCAAGGGATATCGCTATTGGCTGACTGCAGTTACATCACTTTTGGGTGATGGAGTGGAGTGTCATTTTTCCAGGTCCTCAATGGGGTCATTTTATAGATTCGCCAAAGGGAATGAGGAGCGCCCATCTTCTGTCAGTGTTTTGTTGAAACCTCACCTCAACATGTCCAGTCGAGGAGGAGAGCAAAAAAATTGGAAGGGCTAATCAACGTGTGAATTAAGCAGCGCTGTCCACGAGTCTTGGGACTGGACTTGAGTTTTGTAAACGGCAAAATCCATTTGGAGCAAAGCCTACTACAAGAAGTCATCCAACTTGGTTGACGTAAGGATACAGGCATAAACCTACATTAGGCTGATGATCACGTGTGCTTGATAGGTTGGCCATGAAGGCAATTCCAGAAGAGGAGTTTCAGGAATTATTATAGACTTTTTCCTGAACAAAAGTCATCTTTCTTGTAGGCCTCCTGTGGCCCGAATTCGAATCCCCGGAGCCCCATAGAATCGGCTTCATCCCTACCCGTCTCCTCATCTGTACTTCATCCAAAAAACCCCGGGGGGGTGGGCAGTGGTTAAGCACTTGACAACTAGCTAAAAATCCGTGGCAGTCTAGTGGTCACTCCACGGAGAAGGATGTGGCAGTCTTCATCCCTAAAAATAACCCCAAACTCACTGCCATTGAGTCAATTCCACCCCCTGGCAACCCGATGGGCCAGTGGTTCTGTTAACGCTTTACAGGAGTAAAGGCAGAGCGGAGGTGGGTTTTGAACTGCTGACATTTGAGTTAGCAGCTCGACATGTCACTACAACGCTACCAGAGCTCCCTCCATAAAGATGAAAGCCTTGGACACCCGATGGGGCAGTTCTACTCTGTCCTAGAAGAGTGGCTATGACAGCAAACAATGACAACAACGACAACTCCATGCTAGCCTAACGAGCTCAATGGTCTGGTGACCAACCCTGGCAGATCCAACCGGTCACTTGTTCCGAGTTGATCTTGAGGTGTCTAAGAGCAGAACTGTGCTCCAGAGCATTCCCAATAGCTGCTTTTCCAGGAGTCGATCGTAAGATCTTTCTTCCAGGGCCCCCTCTGGGTGGACCCCAACCTCCAAGGTTTCCCCAAGCCATTTGCACTACCCAGGAACGTGGCACAGATTAGGAGCAGCAAATTAGGAAGGATGTAGATGCACATTGCAATCACTTGGAATTTTAAAGCCTACCAGTGCTGGGGGTCCACCCAATTTTATTGATCTAGTTTGGACAGGAGGTGCCCTGATGGCGTAGTGGTTCCACAGATCAGCAGTTTGAAACCACCGGCTGCTTTGTAGGAGAAAGACGAGGCTTTCTACTCTTCCAGCCAAGGGTTCCAGTCCGGGGCACTCACAGGAGCTGGTCTGTCCTGTCCTGTCCTGTCCTGTGGGGTCGTTATGAGTCAGAATGCAGTGAGTTTGCTTTGGGGGCTGGGCATGGTCGCTTTTATTTTTCCAGTTCATTGAGTTATTCATTCCCAAGGAGCCAGTGTTGAGAAGCGGTGTTTGGTGGAGCTAAGAACTTAGACTCCATAAGGTCATGTGCCCTCAACCTGGAAGCATTTGGCAAGTGCTCGGTAAAGACTTGCTGAGTGGCTGATGGGCACACCCCTCTCCCTTTTCCTGACATTCCCACCCTCTTTGACCTGATGTGTCCCCTGAGCATGGAGTCCTGGAGGCAAAGGGCCCAGCAGGGACAAGAGGGGGCAGTTGGCTCAGGCTTTTAAAAACCCACCTTAGTGGCATATAATTCACATATCATACATCTCAATAGTTCAGTCGTAGGCAAGGAGCTGTGTAATTATCACCACAATCATTTGAGGCCTTTCTTCTTCCTTGTACTCATTGGTATTAGCTCCCCATTTCCTGCTAACCTCCCCTGCCAGCCCCCTAGGAATCTGCTCAGCCCATTGCTGTCTCTATAGATTTACCTGTCCTAGATTTCATGTGCCGAAAAACATACAAAATCCAAACAAACAGTCCAACAATGCAGAACAAAATAAGGAAAAACCTCCATGGAATAGAAGCAGAAAATATTAAAACCAGGGACAAGTATACATTGGATCAAAAGGGAGACCAAACAACAAGGAGTTACACTATAATCGAGTTACAGCCACAGTGACTTACACTGTAACCGAGTTACAGCCACAATGACTTACACTGTAACCGAGTTACAGCCACAGTGACTTACACTGTAACCGAGTTACAGCCACAGTGACTTACACTGTAACCGAGTTACAGCCACAGTGACTTACACTGTAACCGAGTTACAGCCACAGTGACTTACCCTGAAACCGAGTTACAGCCACAGTGATTTACCCTGTAACCGAGTTACAGCCACAGTGACTTACAATGTAACCAAGTTACAGTCACAGTGACTTACCCTGTAACCGAGTTACAGTCACAGTGACTTACCCTGTAACTGAGTTACAGCCACAGTGACTTACCCTGTAACCGAGTTACAGCTACAGTGACTTACACTGTAACCGAGTTACAGCTACAGTGACTTATACTGTAACCGAGTTACAGCCACAGTGACTTACACTGTAACCGAGTTACAGCTACAGTGACTTACACTGTAACCGAGTTACAGCCACAGTGACTTACACTGTAACCGAGTTACAGCTACAGTGACTTACACTGTAACCGAGTTACAGCTACAGTGACTTACACTGTAACCGAGTTACAGCTACAGTGCATATGTTCAGTGATCTTGTCATGAGGGCAAGCACTGAGCAGGGCCATGTCATAAGTACTAATTATTCTTAGATAAGTGGGAACTCAAAATTCATTCATATATCATTTAGATATGTTGTTAGTTCACTTTAGAGGTATCACTATTGTTTTATTGGGCAACATTATCAACCATCCTCATGGGGCATATAGGTGCCAGCATATATATGTATTGCCATAATTTAGCTTTAGTGGGAGTTCCAAATCAGATCCTTCCGGCAAGGCCTAGGAAGGATGTTTTATTGCATGCTCGAAAGGATAGAGTCTAAAGTCCTGGTTGTCTATAGTGCACAGCCTGGGTCACCAAGGGCTGAGTAAAAAGTAGGTCAAAAGTGCCCCTTTAAAAAAAAGGTGCCCCTTTTGGGAGATGATACCAGGCTTGTACTCCCATTGGGGGCGTTCTACATACTTACAATGTCGGCCACATTTCCCAAGGGCAGGCTGCCCCACCCGGTTTACCCACCCACAGAAGCACGCTCCCCTTCTCTGAGACAGACATGGTCAGCCAACCCAGCTCTTGACTTGCACTTCGGTTGAGGTTCGCTGAGCCCTCCTGTAGGAGTGTCTGTTAAGGTGGGGTGACCATAGAACAATGTTAAATGGCCAGAACGGATTGGTCTTCTCCCTCTCCCCGCTTTATGGGAAACTGATGGGGTTGAGGTGTGGCCTCCCTTGTAGAAGTGTTTTTGACAATGTACAGATAAAGAGGTGATCCAAGGCTCATGAGCCCTGGGCAGGGACACCGGCTCACTGCCTGGGAATGTGGAATAGAAGACGAGATGACCTGAGAAGAGAAACCTGCCTTTGTCTTGGTCTCGATTCTTACAGTCATGATCCCAGACAATATCCGTTTGTGATGAATTTCCCTCAGCACAATGGACTCCAGGTCCCTCCATGTCATGAGGGTTCGTGTTTTTCTCACTGTTTTCGGGGATGCATAGTATTTCATGGCGTATATGTGCCAGGGTCTCGTAAGCTATTCTTCTGCTGATGGGCACTTGGGCCTTTCCAGCTCCTTGCCATTGTGTGCTACAATGAACATGGGAGAACACATGTCTGCTCCTGTTCGCCCTCTTACCTTGGCGGGGTATATGCTGATGGGAAGCGTTGCCGGGGTGTGCGGGATTTCTATTCCCAGCTGTTTTAGGTAGCGCCATATCACTTTCCACAATCCAGGTCTGAGGTTGTTCATCTCCCTAACAATGCCTGATTCCTTTTGACAGGGCAACTGTGGGACATGGGGGGGGGGGGGCTGGTAGGAAGGGGGAGTTGCCTGGAATATTGGAAAGTGAAATGGAAATGTCATTCTGGAACTCCTGGGTGCTTATCCCCCAAGTGACGCTGTGGATTTAATCAAGAACCGAGAGAGGCTTTTATTTGTGAACATGCTCTTGACTTGCCCATAGATTCCTAGAGATAAATTACACTGGAACCATGGGCTAAGCCCTACAATGACAGAGTGGTGACACTTTATCTTCTGGGGCTTGAGGGAGGCAAACCTCCCCACCTCCTGCACAGTTCAGACGGCCAAAGGGAAGCTCCTGGGTACAGACTGCCAATTGTTCCTTCTGCATTCCAGTAAGGTTCTCAATGCTTGACTAATTTGATTGAATGCAAATCAGTCCCTTACCGCGCGCACGCGTGTGTGTGTGTGTGTGTGTGTGTGTGTGTAAGATTCAGCTACCACAAACATGCACTGGGCCTCTTGGTCCTGGCTCTTTCTCTCACTGAGGCAGATAGGAATAGCCAGCCATGTGGGTCCAAGCGATCCGAGGCGGAATGGCATTATCTCTGCCATGGTTCCTGCATGAAGCATGCACTGACCAGCCAGGCCTCGCCTCATTCCATCTCTTGGGGTAGCTCCTATTTCTCTTTCCCCCTTTCTCCCGTTCCATGTGTGTGTGTGTGTGTGTGTGTGTGTGTGTGTGTGTGTGTTGTAAGTCCAGTGTGCCCCAGATACTGTGGTCCTGCTGCCGGTTCTCAGGTCAGGTCCGGCTCCTATTCCTCTGGGTGGACTCTCCCCTCAGAGCCACGCTCCAGGATGCGCGGTCTCTCTTGCTTTGCTTTCCAGGGCTGCTTTCCTCCCCACACTCCGCTAGACTCGGCTAAAGACACAACGGGGCTCTGAACTCGCAGGAGGATGTGTCCGGCTAAGAACTCAGCCCAGTTGCAATAGGGATTCCCTCAACCCCCACCTCCTCGATAGTTTCCACACTGCTTCTACCGACGCTGCCGATTTGGGTCCACCTGGAAGATAATGTTGCTTTATAGATAACAGCCTTACTTTGCAAATGAGGAAAATGGTTCCGAGGCAGGGCCATCACCAGTGTGGCAGCCCTGAAAGCAGACTCACAGCAACAAAGAGGTCTGATTTTTGCTCAGTGCCAAAGGCCCATGTCAACACCATTGGTGGAGCAAGGACTTGAATCCAAACTCCCAAACCAACCAACTGCCATCCAGTCGATTCTGACTCAGCAACCCTATAAGGACTTGAAGGCACGTCTAAACCCATTAAATTCAGTTGTCACTTCCAGGAAGTCCACCTCTCCCTCTCCCTCAACCCCTCCCTTTCTCTAGTCCAGGATTTTTGAGACTCCAGCCCTGAGAAGACTACTCCTAACTGAGATTAAGATCAACTCTTCCAGCCCCCTCAGAATCTGAGCACGTTCGATATTTTCTTTCCCAGCTTCAGGGCCTTCTTACCTTGGCTCTGGGTTGAGAGTTACCTTTTAGAAGATGGGCCATGAGCACTTGTCAGGGAGTGGACAGCCCTGCCCTCTCCTAAAGCCCCATCTGGACTTCTCTCAGGCTGGCTTGGCTCTCCTCTTCCCCTCCTCCCACCCCATGTCTTTGTGCATTCCTCAGCTCACCTTGTCCAGGTAGAAGCTCCATCTCCATCGGCCTTCCCTACTGGACCAGTATAGTCCTCTAGGCTCCAGAATCTGCAATCCTTCCCTGGTTCTTACACAGAGGATCAGGCAAGAGATACTCTTGCGTGAGTCAACCACAGCCTCGGGCTTGATAGTTACTTCCCTTTAAAAGCATTAAACATATCTAGGCACCTGCACTCTTCCAGTTTGTTGCCCAGCCCCATCGTTGCTTTGGCAGACAGCAACATTTCTTTTGGATCTCCATTTCCCTCCCCACTTCTTGGCAGTATGCTTTGCTCACTCCAGATCAACCCCTCCTGCCTGCAGGAGTCTTTCCAGAACAATCCAGGGAAAGGTGTTCAGCTGGCCCACACATTGTGACCTCCCTGGATTTTCTGACAGTTATAGATGGACCCCGGGCTGTGGCCTTCTGGATAGTTATAAAGATAGCACAAAATACCTCTCAAACTCATTGCCAGCTCGTCGGTGCTGACTCATAGCGCCTCTATAAGACCAGGAAGAACTGCCCCTGTGGGTTCCCAGACTGTGGCTCTTTACAGGAGTAGACGCTCTCTCATTCCCCTGTGGAGCAGCTGATGGTTTGGACTACTGCTTTTGCAGATGGCAGCCCCACACGTAACCACGACAACCCGTAGCCACGAGGCCACTATTGATTGCAAGTGACCGAAAACCAAACTCAACCGAGATGGGGTGGTTTAAAGTATGCCCACAAGTTCTGCTGCAGCTCTTCCTTTCCACACATGGAACCTCATCCCTGTCTCCTTGAGTGTAGGTTGGGGGTGGGTTAGCTTCTTGGACATACTTGGGTTAATTCGGGTGCAATAGCAAAGATATTCTGATATTTAGATAGTGGAAAGAAATGAATATAGAAAGGAGAAAAGGGGAAGGAGGAAGAAAGAAGGGGGGAATAAGAAAGAAGGAGGGGGAAGCAAAAGATAAAGAAGTCCATCGTGTCATCCAAGGACCAGGTTTCTATTTTATAGTCATAGCAATAATGTTCCAAGAATGTCTTGTATTTGCAGATCAGCCGTCCTCTGGACAGCTAGGAGCAGAGGGAGCCCAACAACCGTAGAGCAACCCAAGACGACGTCTACCCAATGGTTTCCCATCCTCTGTCTTTGAAAGCGCCTCGTCGTTAGGAAGTCTTCCTTCTGAGGGCTTGGAGAAGCAGGTTGGTGAGGACCTTGTCCAAGACTCTAGGCCGAGTTGAGAGCTAAAGCTGGTCTTGAGACTTGGACAGCCTTCTTCTCGGGGGCTCACCTTGTGGGAATTTTGTGTTGGTTACCTGGGAACATGGTCTTAAACTGAGCCAGAAGGAAGTTAGCGGGACTGTGGCGGAGGGCATCCTACCAGGCAGGAGCGGGGAAGAGCGATTTGAAGAAAAGGCATGTGAGAGGGTGTGCCAAGCAAGCCATGAGATAATGTCCCCAGAGTACTCAGAGGCCTCTGGTGAAAGGACCGTGTAACCACTCCTCATGACCCTGCGATTCCCTGCGTCTGGAATAACAATCACAGCACCGGCGGCTGCAAAGGTCATCCCTGGGCCTCCAGTTACCTGATGCATTTAGTCAGGGCTGGAGGCGGAAATGAATTGATGAAGTTTGCTGTTGATCCAAGCACGTTGCAGCTGGCCAAGGTGGTGGAGGCCGCGAGGAATTCCAGATGGAGCTTGTCCCGCTGGGTCCCCAGCAAGGATGACTGCCAAAGTGGAACTCGAGCCCAGGCACAAGGCACATCGAGTGAAAGGCCACCTTGGCCTCGTCTGTGTGTGATGCAGGGAGCCCAGAAAGGCTGGGCTGGACCAAAGGAGGGAACCGTTAATTCAGGGCAGCAGCTCATGTTGGTCCTGGGCAAGCTGTGTGCCAGTTACAGACAGGCCTTGGGCTCTGGCCATCTGGACGGTCAGACTGTAGCATGATAATGATAAATCCCAGAATACCTAACAGAACTCTATTGGTTGCAAGCGAACGAAAAGCAAACTCCAGTGAGGCAGAGTGGTTTTAAAGTGCACAAAGGGCGAAAGCTCTGCCCTTCAAGAGGTGGGACCTAATTCCTGTCCCCTAAGTCTTTGACCAACAATTGCATCCCTGTGAGTGCAGGCTGGCCTTGGAAATTGACCTCCAACAAGTAAGAGATGTGGAAGGCATGTTGAGTGACTTCAGAGACTAAGTCAGAAGAGGCCCGGGGCCTCTTCAGCTGACTTCACTTGGAGAGATCCCTCTGGGGGAAGTCTTCGGCCGTGTCATGATGACCCAAGCAGCCGAGTGAATGCCCACAGAACAGTGATGGCCATCAAGCACACGAGACATCTTGAAATCAGATCATCCAAACACAGCCCAAACCTTCCTATACCTGCAGAAGATCCAGGCTGAAATCACTTCTCAATTTTCCTAGCCCCTAGAAGCCCTGCAGAGCCCTGGTGGCGTAGCAGGTGACACGCTGGGCTGCTAGGTGCAAGGTCAACTGCATTAGTCTGGGCGCTTTAGAGAAACAAAGCCACAGAAACTCATGTATAAGAGAGAGTTTTATATGAAGGGTATGTGTACATCAAGAAAGCATCCCAACTCAGTGTTGTCTAAGCCCATAAGTCCAACATTAGCCCATATGTCCGACACCAATCTACAAAGTCCTCCTTTATCTCACAAAACACACGCAATGACGCTGACTGCAGGAGGAAAGCCAAGTCGGTGGATGTGTAAGCATTTCAGCGCTGGCAGGGGTCTCCACATGGCTGCTCCAGTACCAGGGCTGCATCAGGGTAGGTCCATGTGGCTTCTCCTCAGGGATGTCTTGCAGGAAGTGAGCCTTGCCAGCTAGGGCAGGGAACTGGCTAAGGCAGCTGCACCCTGGTCCGTCCATCAGAAAGCAAGAGACCCGAGAACTCAAAAGACGAGGCTCACCGAGCCATTTATCTCTCTGTCCTTCAGTTAACCCCACATGTGTTTATCAGCCAGGTTGGCACAATAAACTAACTCACCAACCGTTCGAAACCACCAGCCACTCCAAGGGAGAAAGGCAGGACATTCCACTCCCGTCAAGAGTCACAGTCTTGGAAACCCACAGGGGCAGTTCTACCCTGTCCTGCAGGGTCACTGTACGTCAGCATCGACTTGGTGCCAGACAGTGGTTTTATAGAATTCCTGATGTGATAACTGCTTAGTGTTTAAAACGCTACCAGGCTTGGCGGGCATTCATTTGCAGCCGTAGATAATAAACAGCAATAGGTCGCTAACCGTAGAGAGTCAAAACAAAAGAGGAACTGAATCTGTGCTCCTGAGAAGTACAGGCGCCTGCACAACTTGATGGGCGGGATCAAAGATGTCATCTGAACTCAGTCTCCCTTCCTCTCTGAGCTCCATCTTTTTCCGTGTTGTCTTCTTTCCCGGGCTCACGTGTGCTGGTTCTTGAAAGCTATTCTGTGGGGGGGCCCGCGCCAATCCCAACTACTAAGTGGACACCTGCCCCTCCCCGACAAAGAATTTATTTCAAAGGATGGCACTGAATATGCAACTCCGGGAGAGGGACATATCTGATCAGAGCACACTGGAGCAGATGAAGGGGGAGGAGGAGAGAGTGGAGTACATCCTGGCCAACCAGGCTGTGAGGACGATGTTCCCAATTAGAGCAGCCACTCCAGAGAGAGGACCACATGGCTGGCCCCACTATGAGACATGACGCCCCTCACTGACTCATAGCCCTATAGGGGACAGCACCAGAGACACAGTGTGGGAATTGCACCCGATCTGATCCTGCCACACCGAGGCAAGGCGCTAAGGCAGTACAACAGAACAGCAAGGGAATGGAGTGGCAAGGTCCTTAGGGAATGCTGAAGGTGGACTTTGGGGCCAGGGTGTGGTGCCCCAACAGACTGGACTGGAAAGCACTCCTAAAGGCCAACACACAATCCCTGAACTAACTACAAGCTTTTCTTTTTTGTTGTGTTTTGTTTTTGTCATTGGTTTGTTGTTTTGTTGTATATGGTTGCTTGGTTTTGCTCTGTCTTGTTTTTATGTGTGTTATTATTTCTGCAGGTCTGTCTAAATAAGATAGGTTGGTTGAACAATCTGGAGGAGAAAATAACGGGACATGTTCTGGGGGGACATGGGAGAGGGGGAGGTGTGGGGAAAGGTAGTGGTGTTAACAAACCCAGGGACAAGGGAACAACAAGTGATCCAAAGGAAGTGAGGAGGGTGTGGGAGGCCTGGTAGGGCATGATCAAGGGTAATATAACCAAGAGGAATTGCTGAAACCCTGGTGGGGACTGAGCCTGATGGGGGGACAGGAGGAAAGGCAAAGGAAATAGAGGAAAGAGCTAGGAGGAAAAGGACATTTATAGAGGTCTAGATAAAGATATGTACATATGAAAATATATTTATATATGAAGATGGGGAAATAGATCTATGTGCATATATTTATAGGTTTAGTATTAAGGTAGCAGATGGACATTGGGCCTCCACTAAAGTACTCCCTCAACGCAAGAATACTTTCTCCTATTACATTAGCATTCTATGATGCTGACCTTCCTGACTCAACCGCTGAAGACAAAGCGGGTGCATAAGCAAATGTGGTGAAGAAAGCGGATGGTGCCCGGCTATCAGAAGATATAGCATCTGGGGGTCTTAAAGGCTTGAAAGTAAACAAGCGGCCATCTAGCTGAGAAGCAACAAAGCCCACATGGAAGAAGCACACCAACCAGTGTGATCACGAGGTGCCAAAGGATCAGTTATCAGACATCAAAGAACAAAAAATCATATCATTGTGTGCTCACCTCCATGATAAGATTGCTGAAGACAAATGGGTGCATAAGCAAATGTGGTTAAAAAAGCTGATGGTGCCTGGCTATCAAAAGATATAGCGTCTGGGGTCTTAAAGGCTTGAAGGTAAACAAGCAGCCATCTAGCTGAGAAGCAACAAAGCCCACATGGAAGAAGCACACCAACTTGTGCAATCACGAGGTGTCGAAGGGATCAGATATCAGGCATCATCAGAACAAAAAAATCTTATCATAGTGAATGATGGGGGGAAAGTGGGATGGAGACCCAAAGCCCATTTGTAGGCCACTGGACATCCCTTACAAAAGGGTCTTGGTGAGGAGATGAGCCAGTCAAGGTGAGATGTAGCAAAGATGAAAAATACAACTTTCCTCTGGTTCCTAAATTCTTCCCCCCCACCCCCACTATCATGATCCCAATTCTACCTTACAAATCTGGGTAGACCAGAGGATGTACACTGGTACAGATAGGAACTGGAAGCACAGGGAATCCAGGGCAGATGATCCCTTCAGGACCTGTGGTATGATTGGTGATGCTGGGAGGGTAGAGGGAGGGTGGGTTGGAAAGGGGAACCGACTACAAGGATCTACATGTGACCTCCTCCCTCGGGGACGGACAACAGAAAAGTAGGCAAAGGGAGACGTCGCACAGGGCAAGATTTGACAAAATAATAATTTGTAAATTATCAAGGGTTCATGAGGGAGAGGGGAGCAGGGAGGGAGGGGAAAATGAGGAGCTGATGCCAGGGGCTTAAGTGAAGAGCAAATGTTTTGAGAATGATGAGGGCAATGAGTATATAAATGTGCTTTACACAATTGATATATGTATGGATTGTGATGAGTTGTATGAGCCCCTAATAAAATGATTTTTTAAAAAGTAACCTTCCAACTGAAAAAAAAAAAGAAGAAGAAAGAAAGTTATTCTGCTGGGGTCTCTAGCGAGGGGGGCTGGGGGTGGAAACAGTGCCTCCTTCCTGTGCCCCATCCTACACCAACTGCTGTGTTCTGATTGACCAGGTGAGGCATAGCACTGAGCTGCCCCACCACAAGGTCAGCAGTTGGAACCCGTGAGCCACTCCAAGAGGGATGAGGCTTTCTATTCCCATAAAGATGGGAAGTCCAGGAAACCCAAAAGGGCAGTTCTACCCTGGCCTACAGGGTCAAGATGGGTCAGAATTGACTCAATGGCCATCAGTTTGAATTTTTTGGTTTGACCAATTGAATAACCTTGGTGACTAGGGTAGGGTCCACCCTACCTGAAGAATAGAGACGGGGCGGGGTGTAACTCCCCAAAGGCAACTCTAGGTACAGTTACCAGGAGGGGAACTGGTTACTGACAATGGAGATGGACGATAACCATGTATGGACTGTACGTCTCAGGGTCTGTCCCCGGTGTACTCTCTGTTCCAGCCACTGTCACCCCTGGACCTGTGGCTGTGCCGTTCTGTCCACCTGCATGGCTCCTGCTTCCTCCTCTCATTTAGGTCTGAGATGTCACCTGCTGGACAAAGCCTGGCCTTTTTAAAAAGCACACTCCCTCTGTCGTTGTTAGGTGCCCGTGAGTCCCTTTTGAGTCTCCCCAGGCGACAGAGCAGAAGACTGGGTTTCCCAGGCTGTGATCTCTAAATGGGACGAGGTGGCCACGCCCCTCTCCCACAGAGTCCCTGGGTGGGTTTGAAGTAGCCCCATTTATGGTTGGCGGCCCAGAGCTGAACTGTGATGCCCCCAGGCGCTCCCTTCCCCTTCCCTGCTGAAGTCTTCCTTGAGTGCAATGCTGCTGTCTTTTCTTTCTTTGGCTTCCTTATTTTCCATCTCCCGTCGGCGTGTAAGCTCCGAGGGGCGGTTGTCGAGCCTGTCTCTTGTCCGGGACAGTATCTGGTGCAGTTCTGACGGCTAGCCGCCCTCCTCTACGGGTTTCTAGGCTGTACGTTTTGTGGGAGCCAATAGCCTCCTCCTTCTCCCTCACAGTGACTGGTGAGTTTGAACCACCGACCTTGAGGTGAACAGTTCAGTGCTGATGTGATAGCACCACCAGACACAGCGCAGGCGTCCAATAAATAATGTTGAAGGCAGCAGGGCACGTTGTCCACAGCCACCCTGCGAGGGAGCTGGGCGGAAGGCAAGTCTCCTTCTGTGACAGGGGCGGACTTTGAAACTTTAGAGAGCAGCAAGATTGGAGGGCGGGTGGGGCTCCAAAAACTCGTTGTTGAGTGCTAATAAGAAAACAGCAGAGGGGCACTTAAGGCATTGCAGTGTGTCCCCCCCGAGTGCAGGCTAAATGACGGCCTGATGCAGCAATAGCAATCAAGTGAGTGGCAGGAGAGTTGAGTCACCGCCTGGTGCTGTAGAACGGCACCTGCTCTATCACGGCCAGAGCTCCCCGTATCTCGTGTCAGGAGGAGCAATTTCACTTGGGCACAGAGCAACAGTCACATTTTAATGAATGCTGTCCGCTTGAGTCTATCTGGTCTTTTAGTTTCAATAGAATTTGTAAGCTTGTTTTGGTCTTAGAGTTGATGGGAAACCCCAACTTTAAGACGCTTGTGTCTAGTTTTAGGTTGGCCCACATTTAAGGAATATTGCAAGAACAATCGGTTAACTTTGTAAGAAAGCCTATCTATCCATTCTGAAGGAACTGGAGTCCCCAAGTGGCGCCATTGGTTAAGCGCTTGACGGCAAAGTTGGAGGGGCAAACCCATCCAGCCGCTCGCTTGGAAGACAAACCTGGCAACTGACTGGGGAGAGATCACAGCCTTGCAAACCTAGCAGAGCAATTCTCTGCCCGCCCGGGGTGGGTGGACTCAAGTCAGTATCAAGTGAACAGCAACTGGAGTGAAGGGACCCGCTCCTGGTTTAAGGTCCAGAAGCCTTGTTTCAGAAGAGTCAACAATCCAGGAGGAGTCTGGAAAGACAAGACTAGAACAAGGATCAGAGCTTTATAAACTCTGGAGACCATCTAATGAGTTAAAATAAGAGGCCTGATGGCATAGTGGTTAGGCAGTGAGTTAGTCACCTTAAGGTCAGCAGTTCGAAACCACAGCCGCTCCACAGAAAACAGGGTTTTCTAGTCTGAAAAGAGTTAGAGTCTCAGAAACTCACTAGGGCAGTTTTACCCTGTCCTATAAGCTCACTATGAGTCAGCATCGACTCAATGGCAGTGAGGTTTTGTTAGGTAGCTAGATTTTCGGACAGAGGGCTTGTCTCTCCCATGCCTGCAAAGGCCCCCCAGAGAGGAGGCTGGGAGGAAATCAGGCAACCTGAGCATGCTCACACCAAGCCCCCAGCCAGGTGGGAGGTACACCTGGGCGGTCCAAACTAGACCCAGGTTCGTGACAACCCAGCAAATGGGGTCAACTAATACCATCAACCACACCTCTGCAGCCAGAGGCTTGAAATATCCTGGTTGTGTGAAGGCAGCTCTCTCTTAGCTGGCCCCTAGCGGCAGGGGAGGTTAAGAGTCTCCTACCCCGCAGGGGCACATGCGCCCACTCTGGGCCTAGTCCAGGCCCACGGCCTCTGGGCCCACATGCTCTTAGCCTCTAGGGTTCTTGGCTACTGGCCTCCCAGGATCCCCCCACTCTAGTTCCACACTCGTGAGGGCTCTTTTCCACGCGGTTGTTTGGGATCTGTTGTGAACTTCGGTGCAGCGTCCATGAGGCTGGACACGCTTCCCTGAAAGAGCGTGTGCCCTTCTGAGATGGTCACACCTGAAACTTGTCCTGTGCTGCATAGAAACCCACCTGGATTACAAAACGGACTTTGGCATGAATTCTTTCATCATGAACAGCCAAATGCCGAGGTCTTACCCGCTGGAGAAACCTCGCAGTTTGTTTTTGTTTTTAATGAGGTAAAACTCGAAAATCAGATGCTGCCATCGAGTTGATTCAGACAGCGACCTTTTAGTCTGGGAAGAACTGCCCCCGTGGGCTTCCAGCACTCTCTACGGGAGTAGGAAGCTTCATCCTTTCCCTGTGGAGCAGATGGAGGTTTCAAACTGCTGACCTTGAGCTTAGCAGCCCCACATGTGACCCACTAGGCCACCACGGTTCTTTCTCACTCTGCAGTTGAGTAAACTGAGGCCCCACTGAGGACAGTTCTTTGGACCCCAGAGAGGTTTCCTTGATATTAGCCTGCTTCCCAGGTAAGGATCTGTGCCCCACCCTAGAGAGTTATCTCATGACTCCTCTGGAAGTGGCCAGGGATGGCCTGCAGGCTGCGATTCTGTGACAGGTCAATGGAATGCAGTGGTTAAGAGAGGCTGTTCAGCAACCCACACCCCAGCTTGGAATCTGCCTGCCAGGTCTCTGTGACTCAACAGGAAGTTCCCAGCTGGGATGTGACTGCTTCACGCTGGTATTTGCTGGGAACTGGAGATGGTCACCTGGAGGACTGGGATGAGCCTTGAGGACCCAAGCCTGGCCTTCTGGATCGCCTGGCGTGCTGGACCAGGAACAAAGAAATGTAGAGAGGAACTGAGGCTTTTGAATCATGGCGTTGCCAAAGAAGATCGAGTAGATGAGGGAGCTTCAGAAAGTTTGTGGGAAAATGAAATTAGAAGCGAATGGGAGGGAATTTCGGGAGTAAGCAATGAAGGTGGGCGGGGAGGGCGCACTAGAACTGAAGGGGATTACCCAGCTCATTTTAAAGGCGATTGAATCATGGGGGAAAGAGAAAGAAAATGTTAGAAGCTGACACCAAGGGCTCAATAGAAAATAAATGTCTGGAAAGTGATGATGGCAACCTATGAACAAATGCGCTCGAAGCAGTTGAGGTGTATGGATTGTTACAAGAGCTGTAAGAGCTCCCGGGTAAAATGTTTATTAAAAAGGCAGAGGAAAATGTTTAAATGGATTGTGGTAATGATTGCTCAACTCTTCTGGATATGATGCGGATCGAGTGCCCAGAAAACCGTTAAAACAAAAGAGATAATGGGCTCTATCTGTCCAGGCATGTGGATAGCCTTGTCATCAGACCGAGAACATTCTAACCCCATCACGTCTGAATTTTTAACTTCAGATCAGCATTTTTTTTGTTTTTATTCTTTACTTTCATAGTTATCAATAGATATATCAGTGTATCCAGGGCGGCGTTATCGGGCTAACGTCGATTATGGCAGAGGGAGTTGTTTGGAACGTAGAATCTTATCATTTGATTGCTCTTGTGACCCATTTTAAAGTCTTCTCAGGTCAAAATAAAGGGGGTGGGGGAGGTGGGGAGAATGCATGTGGATTAAGCCTCTGGTGAATCTCCTCTGACCACAGACCAGAAAGGTGAACCGCCTTGCTGTCATGCAGTGCACCCTGGAAAGTGGATGCGTGCAGACACAGCCGGGTAAAAGGGAACACCTTAGCATTTGATTTCCCTTTGGGCTCATTTTAAATTTGTTCTAGTTTGTAGTCTGGGTGCTTTTCAAGTGAGATTTTTCTGTTTTACTTTCTTATTGTTAATAGGGTTGGGGGTTTTTTGGGTATGTTTTCCTGTGAGTGAGATCCAGGGTAGGTAAATCTATAGAGACAGTAAATGGGTGAATGGTTTCTTTGAAGGGAGGTTGGAGGGAAAATGGGGGAAGTAATAACAATGAGCACAAGAAAGAAAAAAATGTTCTAAAATGATCGTGGGGATGATTGTGCACCTCTTCTTGATAGGACTGAACGATCGAATTGTATATGTGAATTATAGGCCAGCAAAACTGTTAAAAATACACTGAAATGAAAAGAGAAACTAAAAGGAAAAAAGATCATGGAATTTGCCCACCACCTTTTTGAAGCCCCCCACCCCCTTATCCCTGGGCTGCCAGAAAAAAGTACAAATCTGGCTCAGAAGTACAGCCAGGATACGCCCGAAAGCCAAGAACGGTGAGACTTGATCTCATATACGGTGGACACTTTATGAGGAGAGCCCAGGCCCTGGAAAAGGACATCATGCTTGATAAAGTAGAGGGACTCGGGGTGGGGGCCGGGGTGTGTGTGGACTCACTGAGATGCATTGACACAGGGGCTGTAATCCAGGGCTCCACCCAGCACTTGTGAGGGGCAGTCTTTCCCGTGTTGTCCACAGGAGTGCTAAGACTCAGAAGCAACCCAGGGCACCGAACAAGAGAGAGAGCTGGGAAGGAGCCCCGAGTCCTCCTGGAGGACAGCCTGGCACGTAGCAAGCATGGCTCTCTCCGGCTCACAGAACTGGCCTTCGAGCAGCTGTTGACATGGAGATTTCTGAAGGTCCTGCTTGTATTTCACCCGTGGCCCTCCGGGGGGGAGATGGTATCGGGTATAATGAGCTTTCCCTGGGAAGAGAAGGGCAGCAGACCAGACAGACCAGACAGACAGACGCTCCACCACCTGAGGCCTCGTGGTTAGACAGAGTGTGGGAACCAAAGAAAATTCTCGGTCTGCTCCAGGCCAGTCTTTCACTGGGGCGCTGACATCTGTCCTCCCCTCTCGGATGGGATGGTGGGAACTGACCCAAAGACAAACCACCGCAGTCAGGCAGAAGCTCGGGACCGAGGGAGTCCACCCGGTGGAAGGAGTAGACCTTGTAGGGAGAATATATGATGGGAGGACCAACTTCTGCTTCTCCAGCACTGCCTGCTCTCCCCGGAGGACTTGGGAAATGCTTATAGCAAAGGGCTGGCCTTCCAGGGCCTCCTGAGGGTGGATGGGGGAAACCGAGGCGCACAACTGGAATTTTGGACACCATTTCCATTCAGCAAAGCATGAATCAGAACACAGAGCACTGATTGTATGTCTGGCCCTGTGTTAGGCTCTGTGGGAGAGAAAACACAGCCTGACAGACAAGTGGGAGAGATACTTGGGCAAGTGACTGAAAGCAAACAGAAACTGTTTCCGGGGAAGCAAATTTATGAATGGGAATGCTATTGGAAAGGGGAAGAAAATCAAAGTGCCGGGCCTCCAGATCTAGTAAAACCATAAAAACCCACTGTCATGTGTTGTCTGTCAGCCTCCCGCAGATGGTGTCATGGTTGCTGGGCCCTTAAACCCGAATCCAGCCCCAACCCATTGCTGTCCAGCTGATGCTGACTCATCGCGACCCAGTAGGACAGAGGAGCACTGCCCCACAGGGTTTCCTAGCCTGTGCTCTTGCAGGAAGTCGACGCCTCGTTTTGCTTCTGCGGAGCGGCTGGTGGGTTTGAACTGCCAACCTTTTGGTTAGCAGCTGAGCCCAGGACTTCTTACTGTGCCCTTAGGGGTCATCTAGTTGGATCTAACCCAGCAATCTTATATCCAATGGAACGAAACCCTGCCCAGTCCTGCGCCTTCCTCAGCATCCTGACTCTTTTAGCCCATTGTCGCAGCCACTGTGTTGATCGACCATCTCATTGAAGGTCTTCCTCTACTTCCCTCAACTCTACCAAGGACGATGTCCTTCTCTAGGGAGAGGTCTCTCCTGTTAACATGACCCAAATTCATGAGAGAAACCCCCACTCCCCCACCAGCCTCAATTCCAAAGAAGCATCTGACTGTCCTTCAAAGACAGATTTGTACTTTCTTCTGGCAGTCTGGTGTGTGTGGTAGTTACATAATCTGTCATCAATTTGAGGCTTAAGGGTGAAGGGGTGAAGTTTAGCCTGTCAATCAGATCACAGCTTGGTGACTCATTTGGAGGCGCTAAGGAGATAAATAGCTCATTGGAGGCATTGTGCTCAGTCCCTGCAAGACATTCTTGTTGACAAGCCACATGGAGACAGGCTGATGGCAACCAGAGCATTGGAGCTGAAGAAGCCACGTGGAGACCCCTGCCAGAACTGAGATGCTTACAATGCCACTGGATCCACAAGACTTCCCAGCCACTGGCCTGTGATCTTCCTGCATTCAGCATCATTGTATGTGTTTTGTGAGTCTGAAGAGGACTTTATAGATTGGTATTGTACATATGGGCTAATATCAGACTTATGGGCTTGAGCTGGACTGGGCTGGGATATTTTCTCAATATTCAGTTGCTCTTGTATATAAAGCTCTTTCTATACACAAATGAGTGTCTATGAATTTGTTGCTCTAGTCTACGCAGACTAACACACCGTGGTAGATTCAATAGTCTCTGCCAGCACTATCATTCAGAGGCATGGATTATTCTGCGGGTTTCCTTATTCATTGTCCAGCTTCCACATGCGTATAGCATGACTGAAAACACCATGACTCCGGTCATGGCCTAAGGGGTGTTAGCCCTTAGGAAGAGCCTGTTGGAAGTCTGTTAGGTTCAGAAGAACTGGGGACATAATGGAGGAGACTCCTAGACCACTGACCTCTAGACTTCAGGACTGGAAGGCTCCTTGGGGCCTTTGGTTTCCAGACCCTCACAAAGCAGTGACATGGCTGGCTGATCGCTTTCCCGGGTGTGTTCAGTCTCAAAATGAGTGGGACATTAAAAATTGTGTTAGTCTGGGTACATAAGAGAAACAAATTCACTGAAACCCATACGTATGAGAGAGAGTTTTATATAAAGGGCAAGTGCACATCAAGAAAACATCCCTACCAGTGCTGCCCAAACCAAGTCCAACATTAGCCTATATGTCCAACACCATTCCACAAAGTCCTCCTCCATCCACAAAACACATGCAATGATGCCGACTGCAGGAGGAGAGCCGAATCAGTGAATGTGTAAGCATCTCAGCTCTGGCAGGGGTCTCCACATGGCTGCTCCAGCACCCAGGGCTGCATCAGGGTAGGTCCATGTGGCTTCTCCTCAGGGATGTCTTGCAGGAAGTGAGCCTTGCCAGCTGAAGCAGGGGACTGGCTAAGGCAACTGCACCCTGGTCCGACCATCAGAAAGCAAGAGACCAGAGAACTCAAAAGGCGAGGCTCACTGAGCCATTTATCTCTCTGCCCTTCAATTAACCCCATAAGTGTTTGTTGGCCAGGTTGGCACAGTAAACTAACTCCCTCATGAAATAAATTAATAAATAA
Organism: Tenrec ecaudatus; assembly: GCF_050624435.1. NCBI lineage: Eukaryota > Metazoa > Chordata > Mammalia > Afrosoricida > Tenrecidae > Tenrec > Tenrec ecaudatus. The sequence goes on from NC_134543.1 coordinate 35,469,894, forward strand.
TGACTAGGACAAAGGAGGACCTCACTGAATATTCCCTCCTTTTCTGATGAATCTGGAGAAGAGAGAGTTGTGGGGTGTGGGGTGAGGGGAAGTTGTTGATGGGATTATATGATTCTGGTGTAAGTGACTGTTAACAGGTAGTGATGATGAAAACTGTAATTGTAGAAGAAACGGGTGGGGTGGGGTGGGTTAATTCTTCATGTATGAAAGAGACAGTGGTCAGAAGAGCTGGAGGGGGCTCAGCGGTGGAGTGAAAGTTCTTACTACGGCTCTTCTCTCCCTGTCTCTATAACTCCCAGCAAGTGTTGGGTGGTGCCATGCAAAGAGGATGCACAAAACACTAACAGAGGGGACGATCAACTTTAGTTGACATTCCCCTGGGGCAATAAGAGAGTCCTATCCAGAGTCGGAAGGGAGAGAATTCCCTGGGCCACTAAGGAAGAAGAGCGCCTTCTTCTGAAATCCCCGCCTGATGTGGCAAAGGTCACGTCACACCAAGACCAGAGGTACCAGAGCAGAGGAGCGACAGCACGAAGACCAGAGACCATGAGGCTAAAGCAGTGGGGTAACCTCCCCGCCCAGAGAATTAGGCAGAGGCTAAGGGACCGCGAGACTGAGGAGAGGCCTTGCTGTGGACCGAAGACCGTATCAATATTGTTTTATAATCCCGATTTGTGATAACCTGTTAGCTTCCCGAATAAACCCCCATCGTTGGAATGCTGTCCGTGCAGTGGGAGGAATGGCTGGTTTCAGATTAGGGTAGAGAAAGATGGAGGGCGGAAGCATCGCAGATCTCTACCTGGTGATGCTCAGCCTTGTGCTGTGGTGGAGGTGATGCTTCTCCCTTGTGTAGTCAGAGGTCTGATGTGGCCCCCGTGTCATTGTTGTGCTCCCCCTCTGAGTCTCCCCACGGGGCCTTGCTTGGTCAGTTGTGTACTGTAGGGCAAGCCAAGGAGAACCATTGAGCCCTGAGGTGCCCTGCAGTGTGTGGGCATTGGTTGACACTTCGCATTCTCTATGCGGCTTCACATGCCGGTTCAGTTCATTGTCATCTTGCACCCTGTGGGGTCAAGAACTATCTGCTGGATGGATGGACTCTAGGGGAGGAAGCCCACGGTTGAGTCCACTCTTTAGAAGCAAGGGTTGGGGGTGGGGTGGGGGCGGACGACGACTGTGGTTTGTTGCCTTTGGACACCTCACGAAGAAAGACTGTCACTTAAAAAGGGCATCATGCTCGGGAGAGGGTCATCGGAAATGACAGAGACCTTCGATCAGATGGACAGACACAACAGTCCTGGCAAGGGACTCCCACCAACACTTATGCAGATGGCACAGGACTGGGCGACCTGGCCCCATGGGTCAGGACTAATTGAGGGCACCAACAACAATAGAGGGAGCACCCAGCCTCTTCTTGAGTCTGCAGCTCCTGGCATTCCACCCGGCACATCCTGGGTACTCCTGACATACTCCCAGAACCCACCAAACCCGACCCAACCCAACCCATGACCATCTAGTCGATTCTGACTCACAGCGACCCTGTGTGGAGCGTCCAAGGCTGTAGGTCTCTGCAGGAGCAGAGAGCCTCAACTTTCTCCAACAGAGCGACAGGTGCATTTAAACCACTGGCCTTGCAGTTAACAGTTCCATGAGTAAACCTAGGACGCTGCTCAGATACAATAGTCTCTCCTCTCTGAGGGAGGTTGGGTTCTCCCAGAACAGGGTTCTTTTAGCAGCAAACACTTAAGGCTTTCTCAGGCACTTGTCTGGGGCAGAAGCCTCTGCCTGTGGTTCTGCCAAGGACCCCTATGGAAGTCTTTGGGCCTGCTGCCCCTGAGGCTTCTCAGTGCCATGAACATCCACATCCCTTTCCCTGCCACTGGCCTAAGCCAACTTCCTGGTTGATGAGGTGAGACCACTGTTGTAAAAAAAAAAAAAAAAATTTTTTTTTAAATCAAGAAAAGGTTTTCATATCAAAAGAAACAAACTTTGATGGCAACCAGGGGTGGCGGGGAGGCGAGGGCAGATAGAAGCAACAGGTTAGAAGGTATACTGACTGCCGTTGAGCCCTAGTGGTGCAGTGGTGTGTGCTCGTCCGGGTGGACGAGAGAAACAAATCTTGGGAGAGTCGTGTGTAAGAAAGCTTTATCGACAAGAGCAATTGAATATTGAAAACCTCCCAGCCCGGTCCAGATCAAATCTTTAAGTCCCATATTAGCCCATATGTCCGATACCAGTCTATAAATTCCTCTTCAGACTCACGCAGCACATGTGAAAAGACTAACCCTATAAGAGGAGATCACACTCACCCCCATCATGGCTAAAATTAAAAGGGGTGGTGGTGGAAGACATACCAAGTATTGGGAGGACATGGAGCAATGAACCCTTTCACATTCTGCGGCGGTTTAGAGAGTGCCGTGGTTAAGATGATGTATCAACTTGGCCAGGCTAGTGGCAGATATTATGTAATCATCTCCATTTCTTGATCCATTGTGAGCAGCCAATCAGTTGAAAGGGAAGTTTTCTTGGAGCTGTGAGCTGCATTCGATAGCTCAATATGGGAGTTCTTTCTTCAAGAAAACTTGCTCTTTCTTGATCCTGCCTCCAACTTGTCATCCTGTGACCTCTGGTGCTTACAATGAGCAAACAGGCTGCCTCCTGGTCTGTAGGTGGCTGTTTTGTTTGTTTTTACCAGTGTCATTGGCACTTCCCCCACGTATCATACCGTCCAATAGTTCGACCATAGCAAGGAGTTGTAGGATCTGTAGAGTTTGAGATGGCTCTTGACCTCTAACCTGACACCTGGCCCACAGATTTGAGACCAACCTCTGCAAGTACATGAGCCATTCCTTGAAATAACCTTTCTCTGCTGTACTGGTTTTGCTCTTGGAAAGAAGCCAGTCGAAGATGGAGAGTAAACTGTTACAGCCAGTTTGGAAAAGTGGCAATAGCTACAAAAGCTACACCTATGTTTACCTTACGACCCAGCAATGCCTCTTGTAGTGTGTAGCCAAGAGGAACGGCTGCACATGTCTACCCAAAACATATGTGCAGCTACAGAGAACAGCTTTACTTATCTCAGTCACGTATTTTTGTTGTTGTGAATGTTCACAGCAGAACATCTACAAATCCAACAATTTCTACGGATGCAACTCAGCGACACTGATTACACGCTCCAAGGTGTACCTCCTCTTCTGAATTGTCCTTCCTCATTAATATAAACTCACTCGCTGGCCTCTGGCTGCCTACTGAGCTGCGGTGGTCAGTTTGAACCCATAGAGATACTTGAAGGAGCTCTGTGTCCACGGCACGCATTCTTTACTAGTTAAACTAAAACGGTTGTTTGGTGTTTAAGCAGACTTCAAGGGATGTTTTTGGCTGGAGGCTTAAGGAGTATCTCAGTACAAGAGTTTCAGGGATCATTCAGGACCAATAGCTCCAGAAAGTCTAGATTCCTTGACAATGTGAAATTCTGCATTTTCTCCCTTAACATTAAAAAAATATTATTTTTGTTTGAAATGAACTTAAAGACTCCAAATCTACTTCGAGTTTAATGAAGTATATTGTCTCCCTTCCTACATTTTCTCTTTTTGGTCAGGATTCTTCTATAGAATCTTTGATCAAAGCATTCAGTAATGGTAGCCAGACACCATCCAGTTCGGGCTTTATTGCAAAGGATTTACTCAGGACACTTCAGCACCCCAAACTGGAAGCTATTACCAGGAGGATGGGTAAATTAGGATCTGCTCATACCATAGAATCAAAACAAACACAAACACTGGTGATGTAAGCCCCAAGATGGATGATTCTTATGGATGTTAAATCGAGTAAAAAGACAGACATCAAAATGTTTGTGCTGTAAAGGGGGAATCGGATAGCAATGATGGATGTATAACTCCCCGCCTCCAAGGGCAGCAAATAACAGAAACATGGGTGAAGGGATACAGCAGACAGTGTAAGATATGAGAAAAAAATTTATTAAGGGTTCACGAGGGTGGGTGAGGGAGGGAAAAAAAGGAGCTGATAAGAAGAGCTCAACTCGGAGGTCTATGTGTGACTGCCCCTCTGGGAGCTGGGCAATGGGAGGGTGGGTGAGGGGAGACGCCAGGCAGTGTAAGATATAATAATTATTTATAGACTATTAAGGGACCAGGGGAAAGGGGGAGGTGGGAGGGGGGGAAAAGGGGGAAACCGAGCTGATTCCAGGAACCCAAGTGGAAGGTGAATTTTGAGAATGACGAGTGCAACGAATGTATAAGGGTGCTTTGCTCAATTGATGTATGGATTGTGATAAGAGTTGTATGAGCCCCAATAAAAAGATTTATTAATTAAAAAAAGAAGAGCTCAAGTAGAAAGATGTTTTTAAATGACGATGGCAACATATGTGCAAGTTTGCTTGATAGAATTGATTTGTGGAATGTTATATCTGTAAGAGCCCCCCAACGAAATGATTTAAAAAAGAAATATTGGTGTGAAGTTCAAAAACATGTAAAATTCTCATTTGTGATTAGGAGTCAGAATAGCAGTTACCTAGGTCAGGAGGCCGGCATCCCTGGGTAGAGTAATTAGTTTCTTCTTGACTCCTTGAAAGGTTGCTAGTTTGAACTTAACATAGGCTACAGCCCCCCACCATCCCCCCCACCCCAAAAGCCTGACAATCAACTTTCGTGAAGATTACAACTAAAAACTCCATTACAAGGGAGTACTCCTCTGAAAAACATGAGATTGCCTCTTCTTATCCCCATGTGGGCATTCTCCAGGAATGGCCTCAGGATGTCAGTCCCACCCATATGCACACCTGTCTACTCTAAGGGTTAGGACCAGGTGATTGACAGCTTGCTGGGCAAGTGGATCTGGACATGCTAAGGGTGCCTGCACGTGAAGTTCACTGTGTTCAAACTCAAACAGTGAGGTGGCCCCAAACTGCACCTCTTTTCTTCTCTATCTTGGGTGGCTCTACTTCCACCCTTCTCGAAGACATCGAACTAGAAACGTACAGTAAGTGTTCACGACCTTGGCACTGCTGATGTCTGGGCCCAGTACCAGCTGCTCTGTGGCAGAAAGATGTCTTCTACTTCCATAAAGATTTACAGTCTTGAAAACCCCCAGGGGCAGTCTACCCTACCCTATAGGGTTGCTATGAATCAGAATTGACTTGATGAAAGGGCAGTGTTTTCTCGTCTATTGTTTGGCTGAAATGGATACACAGAGGCCAGTTGAGTTCCAGATGTAAATGGTGACTGAGGGTCATGATATCTTCTCCAGTCTTACTGAGGGATACTTCTAACAGGAGCCCTGGGGTTACATCTCTGACTCCTCTTTCATGGCCCTTTGATATCAGGGAGGGGTCCCACCAGTTTCTCTCTGGTCTATTTTTTTGTGTTGCTGAGTTTTGTTCCACCTTATTCTCTCCCTCTATCCAGGACCTTCTAGAGCAGCCGTTTTCAACCTGTCGGTCGCGACCCCTTTGGGGGGTTGAATGGCGCTTTCACAGGGGTTGCCTGATTCATCACAGTAGCAAAATGACAGCGATGAAGTAGCAACGAAAATAATTTGATGGAAAAATAATAATTTGATGGCTGGGGGGATCATCACAATATGAGGAAATGTATTAAATGGTCGCGGCATTAGGCAGGTTGAGAACCACTGTTCTAGTTTTGATTCTAGGTTGTATTTGCATCTTCTAAGTATTTCTTGCAAATATGTTCTTCGCCATTTCTAACAGGGTTACTGCAACAACTTTGCAACCAGTCTCCCAGTTTACAGCCAGTCTCATTCCCCTGAGCTCTGCCCTTCACCCAGCTCATGGGCCGGTCTCTGCCTTGAGTTTCCAGCCCAGCCATGTCGAGAGACTCCAGACATTTCTCTGCACACCAGGCAGCTTCTGCCCCCGTGCATCAGCTCACACGGTTCCTTCAGCCTGGAGTACCATGCTATCCTCCTCTTCAGCTGGCTGACTCGATTCCACCTCCTCCAACAAGCCCTCCCCCAGCCTTCCTCTCTATGCTGGGCTGGCCAATAGTCCCCTGCGCTCCCACCGCCCCCTGGACAGCCGGCTCTCCTGGCACATGTCTGACGGCATTTGGTTTTTTGCTGCTGGGCTGGAAGGTACCGGGATTGTGTGAGTTCCTTCTCCATAGAGGGAGCATCCAGTACGTTCCCCAGCACACAGAAGGTGCTCAGCCAATATTTATTGAGTGAATACAGCGCCATCGTTACCCCCGGTGTTACCATTGGAGTCAGAGTTTAGAAGTGGTTATAAAAGAGCCCCTAAATCCGCTGTCTCAGTGGCTCAGAAGCAGTGCTTCCCCAGCCAGGGCTAACACTTGCGTCCATGCGGGGTTGACTAACGATGCAGGGAGTCGTGACAACCCGGCTCTCTGCTTACAGCAGCATCAGCTGGCTCCCAGTGGAGAATCGCTGCCACCTTCTTCACCTTCTCCAGCGCTGAAGACGGTGGCCTTTCAACTTCCCTTCTTCATGGCCCTTCCTCAATTAATCCCTTCCTCTCCTTCCACCCCACTCACCCCTGGGTTGGCAGACTTGGGGTTTGCCCTTCCCTAACCCATGATCACGTAACTATGACACGTGTTCCTTGGGCGCTGTATGCTGTGCGCCAGGGCAACTGGTGGCTTCGTCTGCGGTGCTTAGGGAGGGCTGCCTACCAGAGTGTGTTTACTACTGTCCTTTAGAGCTTGCGCCCCTCACAGGGGGGGAGGTCTGCTTCTGCCCGGCGTTTCTGTCTCCACAGGACCCTTCTCCCAGGAAGGCCGCCCAGGCCGCATTCCCAGAGGCCAGGGACAAAGCAGAAGTTAGAGGTGTTCAGTCAATCTTTCCCTCCTTCCTCCTCCAGTAAGGCTTTGTGTGTCCGGCGCAAGGCTACCGGCTTGGCTTGCAAACCTGAGTTCCTTTGCCCGGGCTTAGCTTCCGCGAGCCTCAGTTTCCCCATCTGTCAGGGGTGTGTGTGGGGGAGGGTGGGTGTAGAGGAGGTAGATCGCTCAGGGGAGCTCCCTGGCTGTATTCAGGATATTGCTCGAGTGTGTATTAAGTAGAAGGACGCTGGGTGGGCGAAGGCAGCCCCCCCAGCCCCCACCCCGCGCCCGTCCGGCCGTACCGCGGAGATGACCTAGCAGGGGAGCCCCCGAGGGCCGCCCTCGGGAAGCTGGCGGCCAGGGGCCCGATCCAGAGGGCAGGCCGGAACGGGCCGGCGGCGAGGCGGGCGGGCGGGCGCGCGGAGAGCCTCGGAGCGCCGCTCATTGGCGAGAACCCTGGCTCTAGGGGGCAGCGAGGTCTCCAGAGTCCCGCCCGGCGGGGACAGGGGGGTGGGGCGGCAGCACCAGGAAATTCCCAGGAAATTCCTTTCCCTGTGGTCCTCTCCCTGCCCCCCTTTCCTCGGGTTCTCATCCACCGGGACCCAGGGCTCCCTGGGAAAGCGAAAAGACCGCTTTTCGGGATTTCTGGTGGCCGCGCGGGGGCTTGGAGGGCGCGTGGGGGCACAGGAGCGGCCCGGCGCCCAAGGAAGGGGCCTTTCCGCGGGCGGGGAGCGATCCTGTCCCCCGAGGCTCCGAGCGCGTTGCCGCTGGGTCCCCGAGCTCGGCGAAGCGTCCCGTTCAGCCTAAGCTGGTGTCACATGAGCCACCGGGGAGTGGGAACCCGGGGAGTGGGCGGGGGCGCGCCGGCCGCGAGGGGGCCGCCCAGTCCACCTCTGTGCGCGGCGGCCGGGCTGACGGATGCCAGGAATTCCCAATGAGCGACGCTCGGGGGAAGTTTGGGCAACTCCGCCTGGCCAATGGGGAACCTCGGGAGGGCTCGGCCCCTTCCCCCCGCCCCCGCCCGCCGCCTCCCGCAGCGCGAGTGTGCCCGCCTCGCTCAGTGTGCGTGGAGATTAAGTCCGAGCGCCGGCCCCGAGGCAGGAGTCGCCCGCGCCCGCCGCCGCCGCTACCCGCGCCGCCAGCCGCAGCCTTGGGAGCAGCGCCGCGGCTGCCCTGGACGCACGGGAGCCAGTCCGCCCCCAGCCCCACCCGGCCCACTCCCTCCCCGCGCCCGGGCAGCAGCTGGAGCCGCCGCTGCCGCCGCCGATCGGTTGGAGAGAAGGTGGAGGAAGAAGCCCAGCTCTTAGCACGCGCGCCCCATCATGGACCATTATGACCCCCAGCAAACCAACGACTACATGCAGCCGGAAGAGGACTGGGACCGAGACCTGCTCCTGGATCCGGCCTGGGAGAAGCAGCAGAGAAAGGTTAGCCGCCGCCTCCGTCCCCCGCAGCCCCCGATCCCGGCCCGCTCCGCCCGCGGCGCGCCGGGCTCCGAGCGGGTTCCGGGCGCGCACGGGCGGGGGCGGGAGATACCGGGCGCTGGAGGTTGGGGGTGTTGGGTTACAGCCGCGGAGCGGAAGGGAGAGCGCCCCTGTCCCTGAGCCGGCGGGCTCCCACTCGAGCGCCCGGAGGTGGGGTAACCGGCAGACTGGTCGCCGAGGGGACGGGGATCCCGGCACCCTGGCTTCTGCCGCCCTGTCGCCATCCCGCGTGGGCTGAGCTCGGGGGCGGTGCTAGGGAGGTCGGGGCTGAGACCCCCGCCCGGAGGCTGCCGGCGCCCGATCGATTTTCCCTTCTCTTCCCCGCCCCCTGGCCACCTCTCCGTGTGGTGTGCTGTGGCTGCCGGCTCCGGGGCCGCCTTGGGCTACGCACCTGAGGGGACCGGCTTCCCGGGGCTCTGCGCCCCCAGCCCCCGCCGGCAGCCAGGTGGTAGAGCCGGTGCCCGAGGGATTAAGGCGCCCAAAGGATTGGCCGCAGCCTCTGGGTCTGCCTGGAGCGAGGACCCTCTGGCTCGGGCTGTGATAACGGGGTGGGGTGGGGGTGGTAAGCGAACTTCCCCGGTGGGCCCTGGGCAGGCGGGGTCTGGGCTGCAAACCGTTTTATTGCTTCACTCTGTGGGTTGGTAGCTGTGAGCCGCAGATAGGTTGGAGCCCACGTCCTGCACCTCCGAGCTCCTGTTTGTCTGTGGGGAAGGTGAATTTGGGAGCTGGAGCTCAGCCGAGGAAGTTCATCCCCAGCTACCCAGAGGATGCGGGGTCGGTCACTGGGCTCTAGCGATAGAGCTGTGTCTCCAGCGCCCTGTATGTGTGGCCACAGCTTCGGAACTAACAGGGGGACCTGGGCACCACGGCCAGAAGCAGGAAGACGTTAGAAAACCAGGCTCGGGGAGGAGGGCGCCCCAACCCTCTCGCTGCCCCTACCAGGTCGCTGCTTCCTGTCTGCGGGGTGAGCCCTTGCCCCAGGCGGCCACGTACCCTGAACTACACCCCCTCTCCCATCCGGCCCCTCCCTACTTCGCTCCCCCCTCCCCCCAGCTGATCTGGGAATGGGCTCTGTGTGTGTGTGTGAGGGGGGGGGTGCGGGGCGGGAGGGCAGGATGGCGCGTCCCTCTGGATAGTGTGCGGTTAGGGCTGGGCTTGAGGGAGAATGCTCATGTCCAAAAATGGTAACATTCATTCCCTTTTTTAAACTTAAAAGGGGGGGAGTTTAGGGAGCCGACTGAAGTTTTTTTTTAAGCCAAAGGCATCCTGTCTTAGCTCACTCAGGAATCCTAAGCCCTGAAAGGGCGCCGTTTCCCTCACTTCATCAGAGCCGCAGAGGTAATTTAAAACACACCACAAAGGCTTCCTCAAAACTTGGGGACCTAAGGGCCTCACGGGCGGCTTCCATACGGCCTTGGCCCTACAAAGCCTCCTGAGAAAGTGCCCCCGTTTTGAGCAGACTCCTTTGTCATGTGGCAGCTTCTGATCCACCTCCTCTCCCCTCCCTTTCCTTTCTGTCTCCCCTTAGGGAGAGGGGGCTGCTGGCAGCCTCCCCCCACTCACCCCGAGTTACCCAGTTATGTCTCAGAACCCTTGGGCTGGTGGCCGAGCTGAACGTTGAGTGGGTAATTTGATTTCTATGGGGCATTTCTCCAGGGTGAAGAGTTCTGAGAGGAGATTTTAAATTGATCAGGAGGGCGGGATGTGAAACTGGGTATCTTGGGGTCTTCAATGATGTGTGCAAGAGGAGGAGAAAGCCTTGCTAACTGAGCATCTACTTTGTGCCTAGGGGTCTGGTGGGTGTAAGAAGGCAGGACTGAGCCACATGCCTAAGAGGCAGGTCCCTCCCCTTAAAGGCTGTGAGAAGACCTTTCTGGGAGCCGAAACTTGTCCCTTTAGCCCCAGTACCTGCCCTGAACTTAGTAAACCCCAAACTCACTGCCCTGGAGTCAGCTCTGACCCGCAGTATTCATGAATGAATGGGTGGATGGAAGGGTGGAGGTGTTAAATGTCATTGGGAAGAAAAAGACTCAACACAGCTCTGATCTGGGTGGAGGTGGGCGCAGACCTCTGAACAGTCAGCTGGGAACAGGGTCGCTGGGGGGAATTTGGTCCCCAAGGGCTCTAACTCCCACAGTTCCTAGAGCTCACGTTTGCTGCGGACTCACTGTGTGCCCAGTGCTGGCTGTTGTAATCACACTGTGCAGCTAGCTCAGAGGCCCTGTGCTGGCACCTGGTGGGGCTGGATGCAGCAGCAGTCTAGGTACCTCCTCATTGGTGAGGGAGGTGGGAAACCTGGGCCAGGCCTCTGGGACCTGTGAGGATCTCTGGACCAGGGGCAGCCACCACCATCTCTGCTGGGGTTGATGGAGAAAGACCCTACAGGAGGAGCCTTGGGTCAGTTTTTTTTTCACTTTGCCCCTGAGTCTCTGTGTGGCCTCCCTGTGTAGGCCTCAGCTTCCTGATTTGTCAAGTTTCTGCCTTGCCTAGCTTTTGTGGGTTGGTGCAAATATTAGGAGGTGGCGTGACATGCCGGGAATCAGACTTAAGTAACTTGTTGCTTTTGACACCTTTCCTATGGACTATGGGAGGTGAGGGTTGAGTGGGACCGGAGCCGGAGCCGGCAACTGGACCAAGAGCGACGGGCCCGGATGGAGGCAGAGGAGTGAGTGTGAGCACACAGGGCGAGGACACGGTGTGCTGTGATAGAAAGGCTACATGGGGTGGGCGGGGAAGACCTTGAGTCTAGCTCTTGGGGGGGCCAGGGGGTTCTCTGTCAGATTTTCATAATAATCTCACTTCTCTGGGTTCCTGGATCATTCAACACCACTAAAGGGGCGCCTCCTCGGAGCCAGCCAGGGGTCAGATTGCAGCGGTTCTCAACCTGCGGGTCGAGACCCCTTTCACAGGAGTCCCCGGATTCGTAACAGTAGCAAAATGACAGTGATGAAGTAGCAATGAAAATAACTTGATGATTGGGGGGTCACCACCACATGAGGAACTGGCTGAGAGGGTCGTGGCATGAGGAAGGTGGAGAACCAGAGCCTGAACAAGACAGACACACGCCACTCCTGTTCTTAGGGTGCGACCCTTTCCCTCTTCTGTGAATGGGATGCTGGCCAGTCTCCCGACCCCCTCGGGGTTGTCACGGGGAGCAGGTGAACTGGGGTGGCCGGAAGTGCTTTCTTAGGGATCAGCGTGGCCAGGCGAGGCTGTGCAGCAGGCAGAATGCCTCAAGAGCCTGTCTTCAAGTAGTGTGCGGAGCAGAACCCGTTCGTTGGTGTCTGGAGCACGTGGAATAAAGGCATTATGTTTTCTTCTTGACCACTTACGAGGCTGGGCTCTGAAGTCACCTTTTCTGTGGGCAGCAGGCTGGAATGCCCATCTGTTCAGGGTGGTAGTGGCCCCTGCATCCCCACCAAGCTCCTGCAGAGATGTGTATGCTGGGTGGCAGGCAGTGAGTGGGGCCAGCCCCAGAAAGGCAGGACTTTGAGTACGATCCAGGCTCCACACTTCTGGGCTCGTGGCCTTGAGCAAGTTACTCAACCTCGCTGAGCTTCTGTCAGCAGCGCGCCTGCCCACCTCGGCAGCAGAAGTTACGAAACATGGCGGCTTCTGCCATGACTCTGCCCTCCCTCCTGTAGTCCTGGAGACAGTGGCTTAATGCGTATTTCCACAGGTGCCAGCCCTGGGGCTTTTTACATGTGGGAGCTTAATCAATATTTGTTGAGCAAATGGCTGTTGAAACAGAGGAGAGGTGGGTGAAGGGAGCGGGCCAGGCCTGACAGGTGAATGAAGATGGCAGCTAAATTAGGCCCAGGCCCCTTGCCTGCACTGAAGTAGGCGGGTGGAAGGGGTGGCAGGCTGGCTTACAGACTTGTGGATGGTCCTGGATGGGAGACTGAAGAGGAAGGCTGCCCATGGGCCTCCTGTCCTCTCTGAAGGTTAGGGCCCGTGGTCTAGATTCACCGGCCTACCTGTCAGGTGGGAATCGAGCCTGAAAGAGGAGGGGGCTTGGCTCTGTCTGCGTTCTCCTACGTCTTCCGTTTCGCACTTCTGCCTGCTTCACCCTGGACCAGGCTCCCCAATCCCTGAGAACAGGGGTCCTGCCTGTCTTGTCCTCTGCCTGGTCCAGGGGTGGGCTGGTTGTAGGGGGCCCGTGAGTGAACAGATGCCATCCTGTGTGACTCCCACATCTGGACAAGGAATGAAATGCTATCTGTTCCAGATCTCTCACCCCATTCTAGGACTGGTCCCAGCTTCTGCTGTGTTCTGGGTATACTATCGGTTCAAATCACGGTCCTTCCATTGTGTGATCTGGGGGGTGAGCCACTTACCTGTCCTGTGCCTGATGATGCTAATGAGGATGCAGGGATAACACCAAGGCCGTCCAGGGCCAGCTGTCGTTGCGTGGCGGTTTACACAAACTCAGGTTTGTGCAGAATATGGTATAGCCCCTAGCATTGGGTGAGTGCTCAATAAATGTTAACGATTTTTGAGGAAGTCCCTGGCTAACGTAGATGGTTAATGAGCTCAGCTGCAGACCAAATGGTTAGAGGTTCAGGTCTTTCCAGAGACACCTAGGAAGAAAGGCCTGGTGATCTACTTCCAAACAAGCAGCCATTGAAAACCCTGTGGAGCACAGTTCTGTTCTGAGACACAGGGCGGGGCAGGGGTGGGGGTGCCTTGAGTCGGGGACAAGTGGACAACCACTGCCACTTTGAGTGTTTCTGTGACCTTTCCCTACAATGCTTCGAGACAAGACAGTGTAGCTCAGCCTTTCTTTCCTTGAAGGAGCCAAGGATGGGTAGGTGTGCACTGACCTCTGTCCTTGCGCCCATTCTAGTTCATTTTCAGTCAGTTGATTGCTCTGATTTCTCAGCCCCCACCCTGAGATGAAGAGCCCTGTCTACCCTCTTTGCTGCTCCGGGGAGGGGGAGGTCAGGGTGGAGGGATGGAACTCAACGTGCCTAAAAGCCTGTTAGCGTGTATCAGGTCCCATTCCTGCAGTGCGTGTGCTTCCTCTTAAAGAGATTCAGCCAGACCATGTCCTCCACTCCCACTGTTAAATAGCCAAGGGCACCCTTTGAACCTGGCCCACACTTCCATCAGCGGCCAGGGCCCTGCTGCAGCCACATTCCTCCCCAAACTGAGAAGAAATACAGGCGGGGTGGGGCAGTGGTTGACAGAGCCTGAAGGAGAGATGGACAGGGACGAGGAGCTGGGGTGCCCATGGAGGCCAGCTGCTGGCTGCCTCGGGGCGGGCAGCGGCAGGAAGGCCTGGAAAGCACTGAAAACCAGACATTGCCGCTTTGGGAAATGGTAGGATCCGCGCCCAGGACACCGGAGGCGAGCTTGTCAGAGGAATAGGTAGGTTCCAAGCTCCTGCAGGTGCTTGGTCACCGGCCCTTCGGAAAGGAGAAAGGAGGAGATGGATTTCCTCAAGTCTGACTTCTGCCGCAGGGGCTGCACTACTGGGATGGGGCTGGGGTCCCTGGCCCCTTCTCATGGGGACTTGTGGGTATGTGGGGCTAGCCAAGTCCAATGGGAGTGCGGTTGTTTTGGGTCGGAGTTGTGGCCTTGTTTCTCCATATTCCCAAGGAAGACCCGAGGCAGGGTCCCTGGCCAGCAGTCACTCCCAAACCTGGCCTGAGGACTTATCACTCAAGACTCGGCCCTCCTACAGACCTGCGGCCAGGCCAGGGCAGCCGGGACTGAGAGATGACTGCATCACAGGCCCGATGCTGTGAGGCCCTTGTTTCTGCTCCTCCTCCCTCAGCGTGGCAGGCATTTCTGTGGAGCTCTTCCACGAATGCCAGTGGGCCCCTGGTAGGCACTAGGCAGCCCGCCTCGTGTTGGGCCCGGAGCACCAGGGCTTTATGGTGGAGGGGTCGGAGAGGCACAGGATCAGACCAGTGGTGTTCATGATGGCCAGAGGCATGGCCAAGACAAAGGCCTGGCCACTCCAAGGCGGAGCCCGCACTGCGGCCTGGGGTGGCACCTAAGCTGGATGCCACAGGATAGTCAGGAAGAGAAGAGGGGTGTGTGGGGAATGCTCACCCCTCTGGCAGTTAGGCCAGATACACGCGTGTGTGTGGGGTGTGTGTATGTGTGGTGTGTGTATATGTGTGTATGCGGTGTGTGTGGCACGTGTGTGTGGTATGCCTGTGTGTTTATGTGTGCATGGTGTGTGTAGTGTATGTGGTGTGTGTGCCTGTGTGTATGTATGTGTGTGTGGTATGTGTGTTTGCTGTGTGTGGTGTATGTTTGTATGTGTGGGATGTATGTGTGTGCATGTGAGTGGTATGTGTGTGTTGTGCATGTGTGTGTGGTGTATGTGTATGCATGTGAGTGTGTGTGGTATGTGTATGTGTGTGTTGTGCATGTGTGTGTGTATGGTGTGTGTGTGGTGTATGTGTATGCATGTGTGTGTGTGGTGTGCCCGGCAGAGAAAGAAGCCTGAATGGCCATCACAGGTGCAGGAGAGCCACCTGCCAGCTGGCACCACGCCCTCCCATTGTTCTTCCCGCCCGCCCAGAGCCAACTGGCCTCTCCGCCTCTCAGACCAGGTCATCTGTTCACTGGCCCCATGAGTCTTGCTGCCTGTCAGGTTGGCTTCGCCCAGCCTGCCTGTGCTGCCCCCAAGGGAACCCACCTGAGCAGGCATCAGAAGGCCTTCCTGTGGCCACTGGGCTGTCTTCCCTGTAGGGAAGAATCCGGGTGGAGAAGACTGGAGGGTTGGGGACTCACAGTCATTGCTGAGCTGGCCAAGCTAAGCCACTAAGGGTGCTTGAATGCAGTGACCAGACGTTAACATTGGTAAAGCGGGACGCCATTGATAAAACCCATATCCTGGCGAAATAGCCACACGACAGCCGCAAACAGTATACCCTAGCTTGTTGTGAATTTTTTCCAAAAATCGGGACTTTTTAAAAAACGCCGTGGGACGCGTGAAAAATTGTTCAAAATTGGGACTGTCCCGTCAAAAGCGGGACGCCAGGTCACCTTATGCTAGAAGGGTCCCTTGACCCACCCACAGTTCGTGACTGTGGCGGGGCTCTCTGAGGTCACGGCCGAGAGGCCACAGGCTGAGGAAAGCCCCTTCCTTCTCGGTAGCGTGGTCAGACCCTGTGAAGGCCTGATTCATTCCTGATTCACTCCATCTGCCAAGATTAGATGAAGTACCGCTTGCCCCGGCTGAGAAGGAGTGGCAGGGCAGGGCACTCACAAACCAGGTGTGTTAGTATGGGTACTTGAGAGAAACAAATACACAGAAACTCATGGATAGGAGAGAGTTTTATGTAAAGGTTACGTGCACATCAAGAAAATATTCCAACCCAGTGCTGCCCAAGTCCATAAGTCCAACATTAACCCATATGTCCAACACCAATCCACAAAGTCCTCCTCCATCTCACAAAACACACGCAATGATGCCGACTGCAGGAGGAAAGCCGAGTCAGTGAATGTGTAAGCATCTCAGCGCTGGCAGGGGTCTCCACACGGCTGCTCCAGCACCCAAGGCTGCATCAGGGTAGGTCCATGTGGCTTCTCCTTGGGGACGTCTTGCAGGAAGTCAGCCTTGCCAGCTGAAGCAGAGAACTGCTAAGGCAGCTGCACCCTGGTGTGACCATCACAAAGCAAGATACCCAAGAACTCACAGCCATTTATCCCTCCACCCTTCAATTAACCCCACATGTGTTTGTCGGCCAGATTGACCCAATAAACTAACTCACCAGGGCTCAGAACCACCCAGGAAGTCCACCTTACATTCAAAACAGCCAGTTGCTGCTGCGTTGGTCCGTGACCATGGTGTCAGAGTAGAACCGTGAACCTCAGGGTTTTCAACGGCTGGTAACCTCTATACCCCTCAGCGACTCCGTTCCTCTTAATACATGTCCACACAGTGCTCACTTGTCCCCCTCCTGAGCCCCAGGTCCAAGACCCCAGGAATCCTCCTGGTCAGCCAGGTTGGCCAGGGCTGCCTTGCTCTGTCTCGGACAGGGTCAGATGTGTGGGGCACTTCCAGTTGGGGCTAGTGCTGAGGGGGCCATCAAAGCTCCGTGAAGAAGCAGTCATGGCCTCAGCCGACCCCTCCACCCATGACCCCGTCAGCCATCCCCAATGCCGCCATGGAGTGCAGAGGGGGTAAACACAAGGACAAGGGCTTAGTCCAGGCCAGCCTGGACGTGGTCATCTTCCCAGGCCAGAGAGAGGAACAGGATTGGTTGTAAGTGTGAAAACATAAAATTTCCCCTCTTAGTGATCATAGTGACATGCCTTTTTGAGCACCTACTAAATACTGAAGTTCTCTGAGTGGTACCTCAAGGTCAGCAGTTCGAAACCACCAGCCAGCTCTGCAGGAGAAAGATGAGACTTTCTACTCTCATACAGAGTGACAGTCTCAGAAACTCAGAGGGACAGCTCTACCCTGTCCTATCGGATCGCTGTGAGTCAGAATGCATTCCAGGGCAGTGAGTTCGGTTTTGATTTTCTGGGTGGTGGATACCATCTTGCGCTTTACTACTAAATATAGCTTGGTGGTTCAAACCCCCTTACCAGCGTGGAGGAGGAAGTCTGGCAATCTGTGAGAAAGACAGCCAAGGACACCCTGTGCAGCGGTCCTACTGTGTGACACAGTGGGTCGTTAGGAATCAGAGTGCAAGCAATGGCTGTGAGCTATTTACTTTTTAAAAGTTATTTACAAAAAAAAAAGTTATTTATATTTTTATTTCCTTCTAAAGTGTAAAAATTTTAAATAAAAATAATTCAAATGAAGTCTCCAGCACTACCCTAGGGGCTCCGCGCAGTCACCCTGGGAGGGGAGCACTACTCTGGTCCCTGGTTTGCTGCTGAGGGAAGAGGCTCAGAGCAGCTCAGTCGCTTTTTCAAGAGCACGCAGACAGCTTGTGGTGGAGCCTGGCTCCCCCACCCCCCCTCTCATGCCCCTCCCCCCCCTTGCTGATCAAACAAATGCTTTCACAGGGAGGAACACAGAACCCAGCCAGACGAAACAAAAGCTCAGTGATGACAATGGCCTGGGGTTAGATGGTAGATGGTTGTACAGCCTTGTGCATCTACCAAAAGCCATCAGACCATAGACCAGTGGTTCTCCACCTTCCTAATGCCGTGACCCTTTCATATAGTTCCTCATGTTGTGGTGACACCCCCAACCATCAAATTATTTCCCTTACTACTTCATCACTGTCATTTTGCTACTGTGATAAATCGGGCGACCCCTGTAAAAGGGTTGTTTGACCCTCAGAGGGGTCGCGACCCACAGGCTGAGAACCACTGCCATGATCTGTTGAAGGGGGGATTTTAGATCCTGGCAAGTAGAGCTCCATTGTCAAAAGGCCTTCAGGAAATACTAATTATGAAACGCCAGGGGTCCGGAGGAGTGAGTGGGAGCCAGCCCAGCTGAAGAAAACGTCAAAAACGGCAGCTTTGGCAGAAAGCACGGTGTGTGAGATGGCACTTCTCCTGGCTGCTGCCTCAGAGGAGATCCCAGATAAGCACCAGCCAGCAGGGGTGGGGAGGAGGAGGAGGAGGAGGAGGAGGCGGCGGCAGGCAGGCCTTCCCCCTTTGGTGTCTTGGGGGAGATTCCCGTGGGCTTGCATCTACAGACCCTGCCTAGATGGCTTCTCACCCACAGACCTTCCTGCCATCCTCAGGGTGAACAGGAGGCCTGGGGCAGACTCTGGTGGTGCAGCGAGTTAGGTATTGGGCTGCTGACCACAAGGTTGGCGGTTCAAACCCATCAGAGGCTCCTTTGGATAAAGAGAAGCTGGTCTGTACCCATAGAGCTTTACAGTCTCGGCAACCCTGCAGAGTCACGTGACTTGGCAGTGGTGTTGTTCGTGGGTTTGGGGGTTGGGGAAGGAGAGAGGCGAGGAGGGTCGAGCCCTCCCTGGAAGGCAGCTATACAGCACTCTGGGAGGTTGCCTAGCAATAGTGAGAAAGGTGGCTTAGCCCACCACAGAGGTGGGAGGAGAATACAAGACAGTGGAGGATGGAAACCCGGAGTAGATGCAGAGGATGCGGTTTCCCTGGAAACCGCCTCCTTGGTCCTTGGCTACAGTGGGCTACTTACTTCTGGGACTTGGATCGGTTGTTCTTGGTTGAGAAGGGAGTAGGGTCCTCTCCAGGCCTGTCCCCCACAGGCTAGTTGGAGACAGGAGGTGGAGAGAAATCTTTCTTGCCAGGGACTGTGTGTTAGACATGTTCTGCCTGTGGCCTGGGTTAGCAATCACAGCAGTGTAGTGAGGCATGCGGGATCATCTCTCTTTGCAGATGAAGTGCTTGGGCGTGGAGATGTGAAATTACATGCTCACAGTGCACAGCCAGAAAAGGCCGGGAGCCGAGAGCTGGTGTCCTGGGTCCTTAACCACAAGCCTCAGATCCCGGGGGGGGGGGGGGTTAGCTGTAAACACTGCTCACCCCCTGGAAGGATGAAGGAGCTGAGCGAGGGGCCACTGGAAAAGGGAGCTGTCTGTTTTACATCATCCAGCCACCACCCAGCATACAAGGTGGACCTTCTTGGCATTCCCCAAAGAAGTGAAAAGATTAACAGCTCACCCTGATTGAAGGCTGGGTGGTCAGATGACCTCACCCTGTCAGACAACTCTCAGAGAAAGACACTGCTGATTTCCTTGTGGCGCTGGTGCTGGCAGCTCACTGGTTCGCCCCCAACCCCTGGTGCCCCCTCCCCCCCTGCCCCCCCCGCGTGGAATAAAAGACTTCCCGGGCCTGCACCAGCCCCATGACTGGATTTTGCTGGCTGTTTGTTTTTTCCAGATGTAGCTCGCCAGGCTTTTTCGTCATACCCGTCTTGGTCTGGAAGCTTGGCTGAAACTTGTTTCGTGCCCTAGCAACCTGCAGGCCTCTGCTGTTGGTTGCGGGGTGGCTGGAGTTGAACCCGGGTCTCCTGCGTGGAGATTTTTACCCCTAGCCCCCTAATGGCTCATTGCCTTGTGATATGGAGGCTCTGCTGCCGTGAGCTGACCACAACCACAGAGGCACCCTTTGCTGGAAGCTGTTTACGTCCATGATGTAGTAAGCTAGTAAGAGCATCTCTAGCATGGCGAACGGTTGAGTACTCCTATGATGCCTGGTTTCTAACATTTGTGCTTTCTTTTTTCGTCCCCCCCCCTTGGGGAGTTTCCTTGCTCCTAATCGTGGTGAGTAGATGGATTCCCATTCTAGGACTGGGAATGCGAGGCTCCCAAAGGGACTTTGGTGGCTTGATCAGGGTCTGTCTCACCGCTTGAATGTGGCGGAGCTGGCTTATTTATTTATTAATCATTTTATTAGGGGCTCTGCACACGCATACATGAGGAGGCTTCAGAAAGTGTGGAAGAATGCCATCATCTTTCAACTCCGCTTTTCCACTAACTCTCTGGAGTGTGTGTGTGTGTGTCTGACAAACTTTGTCCTTCTGATCATGTTGAGGTGTAGAATTCGGTGGCCCTGACAAGCCCCGGTTTCGCGCAGCCAGCACCACTAGTTCCAAAGTGTGTCGTTGAGAAAGCCTGTGCCAATAAACCACTCCCCGCGCGCCCCCGTGTCTCCGTGCGTTGCCCATTCTAGAGATTTCCCGTCAGTGGAATCAGACAATCTTTGCACTTTTGTGATGGGCTTCTCTCAGTTGGTGGGTTTTTCAGGTCTGTCTCCACTGTCCTCCGAAGAAGCAGCTTCTGTCCTGAGTAGATCCCATGATCCAGTGATCTGGTGCCCTGAAGCTGGAGGGCCTCAGTGACTTCAGCCAGAACCTTCTCATCCCAGCAACCTGCTGTAGGAGGTGGCAGGCGCTGCCCTCCCCCCCCACCTCCAGCCAGTTTCTGCTCCTTTAGTTTCACCTGCCTGGCCTTCCCCTTGTGTGGGGACTCTTCCTTGTGGTCACCAGGGAGCCAGGAACATTGTTGACGGATTTACAAGCATGTGCTCCTGGCTGTGTGGGAAAGTGAGGGCCTTGGGTTGGGGTAGCTGTGTTTGGCTTTCAGGCCTGTTGTGGGTCCCAGATGGTGAGCTTGTGCTGATGGGGGTTGGGGGTTTGCCCTTTTCTGACCCCCCTTGGAAACTTGCAGGGTCTAAATCAAAGGCCCCCAAATGGGTCAACTCCGGGAGCAAATGCAGCCTCCCGACCCCGCCTCCCCTCTGGTACCTTGTTTTTCCTGTTTCTTGATAGTTCCGGCTCACAGGGCCCTGTGGAACCTGGTCCCAGCCTGTGACTTCAGCCAGGCCAGGGCTTGAGGAGAAAGATTTACCTTTTTTTTTTTTAATCTTTTTATTGGGGGCTCTTACAACTCTTATCACAATCCATACATACACCCATTGTATCAAGCACATTTGTACATTTGTTGCCATCATCATTCTCAAAATATTTTCTTTCTATTTGAGCCCTTGGTATCAGCTCCTCATTTCCCCCCTCTGTCCCCCACAAACCCTTGATAATTTATAAATTATTGTTATTTTTTCATGTCTTACATTGTCCAAGATTTACTTTTTCAAAGCCATCTGCAAAGCGGATTATAACTCATAGGGGTAGAGTGGAGCGGTGAGCTCTCTTTTGAAATCCTTTGTAGGTGAAGGGAGCTAAGTAAGGAAGGGGGGACAGGGACTGGGGAAGTGGGTGACTGCTTGCAGGACTGACCAGCAGCAGGCCTTTGATGTGGTCTGGAGGGAGGGGTTGCTAAAACCAAACTAGTTTTTGTCTTTCTGATGTTTCTACCAGCCTGTGCTTTCAGGGATGGAGAAAGAATTCAAAGCTGAGTCTCAGCGTCCTGAACGAACGAACGAACGAACGAACGAACGAACGAAGCCACTGCTTTGTTCAGGTCTGGGTCTGGCACGGCCCTGGCACTGGCCCTCGGGGGTCCGCTTGCGCGTGCTGCTCTATCTCTGAGCTTTGCTTTTTGGCACAGCCTTGACTTTGACAGGAGTGGCCCTTTTCAAAGCCCGCAAACATCCTCTCTGGATGGCAGATAAGGGCTCTTCCCAGTGGAGTTCCCGCTCGCTCCCTTGGAAGGGCCTTTCTTTCCAGGAACCCAAAGTGCTTTCCCAGACTTGGCCCTGGGCGCCAGCAGCTGGAGGCGGGGCTCCGGGCCGGGGGAGGGGAGGGGAATGGGGGAGTGGGGCCACCTTCCTGGTCTCCTGCCTGCCACCCTGGGTGCTGCATGGGCCGGGCCTCTTTGTAAGTCTCTTCGCAGGCAAGAAGCCCCGAGGTCTCTCGAGAAATTTGAGTTTTCCCAAACTTTGGTCGCTGTCGTCAGGGGCTGTCCAGTTGCAGAATGCAACGCTGCCGGTCCTGTACCGTCCTCCCAATTGTTGCTTTGTTTGTGCCCATCTCCTTGAGGGTCTTCCTCACTTTTACTGAGACAGTGGCCTTCTGTCCTTCCTGGTGACATAGGACATGCTCGGAGTCTGAGCCATGAAGTCTCGCTCTCCATCCTTGCTCCCAAGACAGAGCTGTTTATTCTTCTGGCTCACTGCCACCGAGTGGTGCCGACGTTGGCTCCTCCTTTCCTTTTAAAAACCAAGCCACTGCCATTGAGACAACCCACAGCGACCGACCGTGTAGGACAGGGTAGAACTGCCCCTGTGAGTCAGCAGCTCTTTTTGTTGTTGTTGCAGTTGCACTCTTGACACACTATGATGAGTCAGAGTTGACCTGATGCCTTCTGTTCTTTATTCATTTATAAACCGGTTTATTGGGGACTCTGGAGCCGCTTCTCATGGTTTCAAACTGCGGACCTTGCAGTTAGCAGCCCACTGCACAACCACTGCGCCACTGGGGCTCCTCGTTGTCTGGTGGCTGCGGTGTGTGCTTTAGCCTTCACTACAACTGTCACTCAAAGGCATACACTTTAGGCGCAATGAACGCCACTCCCCCCCCCCCCCTTTCGAGTTAAGCAGCAGTAAATTTGGAGGTTTGCTGTATTTTATTATCAGTTAAACAAATTAAGGCAAGCCATGCTGGGGTCCATGATGGGGCTCCCTGGCACCCCCCTAAGCAGGCTTTCTGGTAGGTGCAGAGAGACCACCATGGGACCCAGGGTACCCGTGTTCCCCCCCCCCCCCACTTACAGGAGCCGCTGTTTCAGGAGATGTGCTCACCCTGCGAGCCCAGGGACTACGGAGCTGATCAGCCATCCTTCTCCTCGTGCCTCGCACAAGCTGACCTGATTCCTGCTAGGTACCAGCCACATTTCTAGGTGGCTCACTGATGCTACCTCATGTAATGTTCACAACAGATGGCTGACCAGGAGGCTGAGGAGCTTGGAAAGGAGCTTGCGTAGCCTGAAAGGTTCAGGTGGTCACAGTCCGTGTTTCTAGATTTCCTGATGTCAGAGACAGCTCACAGCGACCTCGTTAGCTCCTGTCTAATGTAAAGGAATAATACATTCTAGATCAGGGGTCGGCAAACATTTGAGACGGACGAGCCAATCCTGCCCCTCGAAACAATTGAAAAATGATTTGAGAGCCATAAATACATTTTTAAAAGAAAACAAATGAAATTGCCATGAGCTGAATAATGTCCTTCGATTTCACTTCAGAGCCACATGGAGGCACCTTGAGCGCCGCATATGGCCCCAGGCTGGTTGGACTTGAGGTTTCTGCATTCTCGGGCCTGCACTTGGGGTTTTCGTCCCCAAGCGCACACTTGCACATTCCTGCATGTGCAGTTAGGTAGCCTCCAGTGTCGCAACTTAAGTGGCATCGTACTCATGCCCTTTTGCACACACCTCACCTGCGTCCCTAGACAGCTGTCTCGGTGGCCCGACGTAGCCCTGTGCCCCCATTGGGTGGATCAGGAGGCTTGGGCAACTTTGGCCTGGCCATATAGCTTCATGCAGGGGGTCGGTGGAACTAGAACTTTGGCTTCCGCCTCTGTGGGTGGGATCCTGGGGTCTTACCTGCCACTACGAGACTGATTGAGCTCCCAGACTTGCTGGTATTTGATGAGAGAGGCAAAGAGAAGACAGTTCTGTTTTCTCCTATATGCATCTTGTTGGGCACCCGGTTCCTATCCCCTGTGGGTCCTGCACCCTCGCCTGCTGCTCTGTCTCTGCAGGGCTCTGCGAGGCAGCTCCTTGAGGGATCCACACCACTTGGCCATTGTTTTCTCTCCCAGGGTAGCAGCTGGGTGTGTCGTGTCTGTAGATGAGGCACGCGTGTGTGGCGACCAAAGGCCGCCGTGGAGTTGGGCAGGCTGCGGCGTGATTGTCGATTGCATGGCTCACGGTGGCATCTTGCAGTGGTTTGGAAACTAGTTGTCTCTGCAAGATAGGGACTGTACTGTTGTCCAGAGGAGCTGGGGCTGTGCAGAGGTGAGGGTGGGAGCCACAGCTCCGGACCACAGCCGGGGAGAGCACCATCATCGCCCCTCTGCAGGCGCTCGACTTTTTAACAAACTTCCAGTTGAAGTGGAAAGGCAGGAAGGAGTCTGTGCAGTACTGCTAACAGAAAGGTTAGTGTTCGAAACTGTCCACAGGGACCTCGGGGACCCTGCAGGACACAGTCTGCTCTCACTCACACCATCCAGGGCACCACCATTTGGGGTTGACTGGCAGCCACTGGGGCTGTAGAGGTCTTGAGTGACTTTGCTATTTTCTACCTTATAACCAAGACACCAAACCAGTGCCACTGAGCCCATTCTGACTCATAGCAACCCTGTAGGGCAGGTGGAACTGCCGCCTTGGGTTTCTGAGACTTTAGGTCGTTCTGGGAGAAAGCAACCATAGCTTTCCCCCCGCGGAGCAGCTGGTGGGGTCAAACTGCGACCTTGCAGATGGCAGCTCAGTTCCTAGCTGGCTCCTTTCCTTTTAAAAACCAAGCTCAGGGGGAGAGGGGAGGGAGGGGAAAAAAAAAGAGGACCTGATGCAAGGGGCTTAAGTGGAGAGCAAATGCTTTGAGAATGATTGGGGCGGGGAATGTATGGATGTGCTTTATACAATTGATGTATGTATATGTATGGATTGTGATAAGAGTTGTATGAGTCCCTAATAAAATGTAAAAAAAGAAAAGAGGAGAAAAAATGATTAGGGCAAAGAATGTACAGATGTGTTTTATACAATTGATGTATGTATAT
This sequence comes from Tenrec ecaudatus, assembly GCF_050624435.1. Classification (NCBI taxonomy): domain Eukaryota; kingdom Metazoa; phylum Chordata; class Mammalia; order Afrosoricida; family Tenrecidae; genus Tenrec; species Tenrec ecaudatus. The sequence continues at coordinate 35,494,274 of NC_134543.1, forward strand.
GTATGGACTGTGATAAGAGTTGTATGAGCCCCTAATAAAATGTTAAAAAAAAAGAATATTAGGTAAAAAGTAATAAAATACAAATGAAATATGTACTATTGCTCTTTAAAAAGAGAAATCAAGAAATTCCTGAATAAAGCAAGATATATCACCTTAAAAAAAACAAAAAACCAAGCTCACTGCCATTGAGACAACCCACAGTGACCTTGTAGGACAGGGTAGAACTGCCCCTGTGAGTTTCTGAGACTGTACCTCTTTGCTGGAGTAGAAAGCCCTGTCTTTTTCCTCTTGGAAGAGAGGGGCAATTCCACTCTGCCCTGTAGGGGTCCTTGTGAGTCGGCATCAACTTGATAGCCCTAAGTTTTGTTTGTTTTTTTCTGTTTGTGAGGCCCAGACTTGGGGAGGGAGACAGACGCGCAGCCAGCCCCCTTTGTTAATTCTCTGGAAAGCGGAAGGCGAGAGCTAGCAGGGAGTAGTTGCTCACCGGATATTGGGGTGTTAATGGATGGGGTGTGGGCAGGCATGTACCAGCAGGAGCCATCTGGCTGATCTGGAAGGTACCAACTGGTGAAGGTCAGAGTTTCCACAAACTGGCTGTTCCAGTGATGAGGTTGATGCCTGGGTCCTGGGCAGAGCCCCAGGCTGGGTCCCAGAACTGCAGTATGCCCTATACCAGCTGTTCTCAACCTATGGGTCGCAACCCGGGAGGTGGGGGGGGAGGGGGTTGAACAACCCTTTCACAGGGGTCCCCCGATTCATAACAGTAGCAAAATGACAGTGATAAAGTAGTAATGAAAATAATTTTATGGTTGGGGAGTCACCACCACATGAGGAACTGTATTCAAGGGTCACGGCATTAGGAAGGTTGAGAACCGCTACCCTAGACTCTAGGGCCTAGAGTCAGGAGGAGGCCAGAGGCCAAGGAAGCTGGACTTACGATTGGGACCAGGTCAGAACCGGGAATGACCTCAGCTCCTGCCATGCCATGGGGCCACCCCACCCAGGATTGTGGAGTGGGGGAGTCAGCCCCAGCCTCCCCGTTCCCTGGTAGGCAGCCCAACATGTTCTTTCCTCTTTAGGTCAGCTGTCCACTGCAGATTCCTCCCCCAGGTGCTGGCCGTGCCGGCCCCTCCCTCTACACCCTGCCCTTTCCTCTGGGAGGTGGGGGGGTCATGTGGCCACCGTGGACTGAGATCCCCTTCAGAAAGTCTTCTGGCATTTCTGTTTGTGGTGGGTGGCCTTAGGGTTCTTGAAGGAAGTAAAACCTGGCCGCAGTTTCCCTTCTCATTTGAGCTCTGGGGTTGCGTGGGGGACACCTGCTGGCTAGAGACCTCAGCCCACCTGCTCTGTATGCTTCTTGTCTCAGGTGAGGAAGCAGCATCTGGGAGAAGGGTAGATGTGACAGGCTGACCTTTCCAGACCCTCAGGCCTGGGTGCTGCTGCTGGAAACCTTCCCTGGCCCCTCGGAGGAGGAGGACAGTTATGCATTTGGGTTCCCAGCCTTGGGAGACCTGTGTTCACCTAGTGCTTCTCAGGATGCTGGACTAGCCACCTCTGAGCCTCCCTGAAGGGGTTCGGTCAGGTGTTGGTGGTCATGGCACCAGCATCAGCAAGGACTGTCCTTGACATGTGTCTTGGATTTTCACAATGCCGTTATCTCCAGAAGGGACCCTGGTGGTGTAGTGATTACCAGTGGTTACTGAAAGCGCCGACGGTTTGAAACCAACAGCAGCTCGTTGGGGAGAGGATGGGGTTTTCTACTCTAGTGAAGAGTTAGAATCTGGGGAACCTACAGGGACAGTTCTACCCTGTCCTGTGGAGTCGCTGTGAGTCAGAATTGACTTGATGGCAGAATTAAGTTTTTAAGAAATCATCTCTGTTCTTGAAGTGACCTTGAGATTGACCCTTGGGCTTCCTAGGTTGGCCCTGAAGCCCAACCTGCAGTCTCTTCAAAAGGCTTCTATGTTCTTCGCTTGCAGGAATGTGTCTCCACCCTTGGGGGAGGGTGTAGGTGGGGGCCAGGTAAATGGCTTCTTCTCCTCTGGACTCAGAAGCCATTGCTCTGCCTTCTCTCCCTTTGTCTGCAAATGCCTCCTTGGGATGTGGCCAAGGACCTGGGGAGGGGGTGGGCGAGGCCTTGGCTTGGGGCTTCCAGTTCCAGGTGTGGTCTGAGGGGGAGCATCTACCCACTGTGAAGTGGGCCACTGATAACCAGCCTATTGTGTAGGCTCCGCTGAGGGTAGGAGAAACGCCCACCAGGGCCAGGAGCAAGGGTTTCAGCCTGGAATCTGGCCCAGGGGCTGTGCCAAGAGGCAGCCTTGTCCTGCACTTTGTTTACTCCCGGAGCCCAGCTGGATCCAGTCGCTCCCTGACCCAGGTTCCAAGAAATCAACTCGTGACCTAAAGGCCACGGAATCCCTCAACCTCCCCCCAGATGAAGAGGCTGAGTCTGTGGTGGTGATCTGCCTGGCTCATCCGATCCTTGTGGGGCTGGTTTTATTCCAGGGGAGAGAGAGAGAGAGAGAGAGAGAGAGAGAGAGAGAGAGAGAGAGAGAGAGAGAGAGCGAGCCAGAGCCCTTGCTGGAAGCCTCCAGATCTCTAGCCAGAGGGTGAGCTTCCAGGCTCTGAAGTCAGCTGAGCTGCTGGGGCCTCTTCCTTAGCTGGGTGGTCAGTCCCAGGGGGAACTCACACATGCCGGGAGCTGGCAATAACTCAGCAGGCCCTTTGCATGGCTGCCTGTTCTTGGCTGCTCCTGGGATTGGCTTCGGAGGTCTGGTAGAGGGCAGGAGTAAGGAATGAGCTGGCGGGAGCAGGGGCAGCCAGCCTCAGGGCGGTGTGGTGCTGGTGTTTATCAGCCAGCACTTGGTCCTGTGCTAAGTTCTCCCCTGCGATGTGCCCATGGACCATCTGCCCACTGGCAGGATAAGCCCTGTTACGTTGCATCCCCATTACTCAGAAGAAATAGAGACTTAAAGATGGTAGGTGATGTGCTAACTCACACAGATTCTAAGTGGGTAGCTGGACTTTGAACCTGGGTCTGCCTGGAAAGAGGCCACCCTTCAAATCCCAGCTCTGGTTGCTTTTGCACTGAGCCCTTTGCCTCCCTCCCCCAACACACACACACACACACACGCACGCACGCACGCGCGCGCGCACACACGCACGCACACACAGTGTGGAGGAGACAAATTCCTCATTCCAAGTGGAGTTGACTCTCCAGCCTCCCTGGGTTCTAAATACTTCTCTCCTGACAGGCACATTCCTGAGGACTCAGGAAGGACCCGCCTCCGCTCAGGCCCAGAGGTGGGAGCAGAGGCAGCGCAGGGCCAGGCAGGCCACCTCTTCCCTCCATGCATTTCCTTCTTTCTCTGGGCCACCCTCCTTTTGCTTCTCAGGGCCCCATGGGCTTGGGTTCCTCATACAAATGCATGTGGAAGTTGGACATTGAACGAGGAAGACTGCAGGACAGTGGGTGAACTCGAATGCAGGTGCTGATGAAGAGGGTTGAGAGGACATGACGTCCAGAAGAACAGACAAATCTGTCTTGGAAGAAGAACAGCCAGGAGGCCCCTTAGGAGCAAGGATGGTGCGACTTTGTCTCACATCCTGTGGACATGTTATCAGGAGAGGCTGGTCCCTGGAGAGGCACACCATGCTTGGGGTAAAGTACAGGGGTAGCGGAACGAGAGGACGCCCCCGACTGAGCTGGATTGACGCAGTGGCTGTAACCATGAGAGCAAGAACAAGCGTGAGGGTGAGGAGGGCCTGGCAGTGCTTGGTCTTGTGCACAGGGCTGTCATGAGACGGAGCAGACTCACGGCACCCAACGACATCCTGCTGACGCTGGGCGTAGCCACAGCCTGTTGGCTCTGTCAGGGAGGCGTGGGACTTGGGTGAGGTTAGTACTTCAACCCTGCCAGCTGCTCCCGTACAGACTTACGGGCTTAGAAACCCTCTGAAGGGCTGCTGTCGATTGAAGTCTACTAGATTGATGCTAGTGGCTTTGTTTTTATGGGGGTTAGATCAGTGGTTCTCAACCTGTGGGTCGTGACTCCTTTGGGGACAGAACAACCCTTTCACCAGAATTGACCGAATTCATAACAGTAGCAAAATTATAGTTAGGAAGTAGCAACAACAATAATTTTATGGTTGTGGGGTCACCAGCACATGAGGAACTGTATTACAGGGTCACGGCATGAGGACGGTTGAGAACCGCTGGTTTAGATAGAGATCATTTGGAATCGCTGGGTAGCTCACATGGTGAAAGGTTCCCGAGAGGTTGGTGTCTTGTGGATCTGCCTCTAAAGGGTCCCGGCTGGGAAACCCTAGGGAATAACTCTTCTCTGATAGAGAAAGCCCTCTGTGACTCGGTGGAACCCCAGTAGGGTAGTGGATTACACGTGGGTCTGCTCACCAGGAGGTCCGCAGTTCAAACCCGCTAACCACTCTGCAGGAGCAACGTGAAGCTTTCTACCCAGGGCGGTTTGAGAGTCAACTTCACTTCCAATGAGGAGTTTTCCTCCTCCAGTCAGGCGCATACTGTGTGTGGTGGGGGAATGGAAGGATGGGGTGTTAGTGTGTGTGTGCGTGTGTGTGTATGTATGTGAGTGAGTGTGTGTGTGTGTCTTAGGGACTGGGAGTAGGGTGGAGGTGTTGAGCAGCACAGAAACAACCAGAACAGGGGTGTGAAGGGTGGGCTTCTGTCAGGCAGCCCAGGTTCGAAGTCCAGCTGCCCTAACTGTGGATTAGCAAATCATTGACCATCTTTAAGCCTCCATATCTCCTGTGGAAAGGGGATGCGCTGTTAGCTGGTATTGATTTTTAGGGCCTTCTATGGCCTGCTGGCTGGGCATTGCCCATCCCTGCCCTAGGGGAAGATACCAGTTAGAAGTGTTTGGTAGCGTGGTTATGAGTTGGCCTGCTAACCCCAAGATCAGTAGTTCGAAACCACCAGCCACTCTGCAGGAGAAAGATGAGGCTTTCTGCTGTAGATACACACCTGTCTGAACCTTGGAAAACACAGGGCAATTCTGCTCTGTCCTGCAGGGTTGCTGGGAGTTGGGATTGACCTGGTGGCAAGGGAGACTGAGTGAATGGCCAGGTTGGGGACAGGCGCTGCTCAGAAAAGCTCAGGCAGGAGAGTACACGATACAAGAGCGACCAGTCTGAGCCTGTCCTTCGATTCTGGCCTTTTCAAATGGAACCGCAGTGCCCATTTTCCTCCTGCCCCCGTGTGCAGGGCTGTGGGAGCCTGGTGAGCAGACCCACGTGTAATCCACTACCCTACTGGGGCTCCACCGAGTCACAGAGGGCTTTCTCTATCAGAGAAGAGTTATTCCCTAGGGTTTTCCAGCCGGGACCCTTTAGAGGCAGATCCACAAGACACCAACCTCTCGGGAACCTTTCACCATGTGAGCTAGCCAGCGATTCCAAACGATCTCTATTTAAACCAGAGGTTCTCAACCGTCCTCAGGGAGGTGACGTCTGGTGGAGCATCACAATGATGACAATGGTGGTGGCGTCATACTTGCTAACTCTTCCCAGAGCTGTCCTCTGCTTTTTCACTGTCAGCACCGGGACAAGTACTTTCCACGAGGCAGACACCAGAATCCCGTTTTACAGATGGGAAAACCGAGGCCCAGGGAGGTGACGTCATTTGCCCCAGCTCCCACAGCTGGAAGTGGCATGAGTCAAGGATTTCTAGCCCATAGGAACATCAGGCCATTGAGGGCAGGGCCTCCACATGACCTTAATTTGTGTGTGCCCAATGTGACAGAGTGCCTGACCCCGGCGAGGGGCCAGCAGCTGGACCGCTCGGATGAATGGCATTTGGAATTCTCCCCGTTGGCGGAGAGTTGCCTTTCAATTGGAGGGAGCCTGGCAGGGCTTCTGTGGGTGTGGGGCCTGGCAGCCACCCTAAGGTCACTCGCAGGGCTTCCTGCGGCCACTTACTGCCTGGGGGGAAGCCTAGTGTGTGGGGAGACTGCACGGGAGGTGGAGCAGTGGGGCTTGAACCTCACCCCGGAAGGCTCCCTGCTCCCCAAGGTCCCGGAGATGCGGTCCCAAGGGCCCACACAGAGAGGAGCGTCTTCATCTTCATCGCACAGATGCTGTTAGGCATTTTATTCCCAGGGAGGAACATGGTGGCAAATAATTTAGGATTTCATAAAGCGACCAATTCACCGGAGGACGGTCTGCTCCTCATTCAGTCCTCAGTGCCTGGCGTGTGGTTGACCCTTAAGGAAGGTTAGCCGTGGAAGCGAACGCATTAAATAAAGCACGAAACGCCGGCTTATGCAGGAGTCAAGCACAAGAGCAGGGAGAATAAGATGGCGAGATTCGCCACCGCCCATCTCCCTGGTCCCGCAGTTAAGCAAGAGAGCAAGTGATTTTGTGTGTACTTGTGGGCCGTCTGGCTGTCTGACAGTGCGTCTGATGGCCCAGTGACGCTTTGCCAGGGACTTGGGGAAAGGAAAAGCCTCTGCTGGGGCAGAAAGCTCCTGGAATGCTGGTGAAAGCCCACCTTCTGCTCTGACAAAGGTTTGGTCGTTGACCTGGTGGTGGTGAGGTCCAGTCCCCAGCGGAGCGGAACCCTCTGCAGGTGGAGTCAGTGGGAGACAGGAGAATCTTGAAACAGAGCGATGTGGGGCTACAGCCGTGCTTCCGCTCATTCAATCAGCATCGTACCCCCCCTTTCTAGGATCGTACCCCCCCTTTCTTTTGATGACCCTCCAAACATAAGCGACACCCACAGGTCTAGTTTTAACCAATGTTAAGCACCATCTCTTAGCAGGTGCCTCAGAGGAGGGGAGTGGGGAAATAGGGCCTTGACCCAGGCTCTTGATCAGGATCTGCCTCTGGGATGAGCAAAGGGAGCCCTGTGTGAGGGTCCAACACCAAACCCATACTGAGGAAAGAGGGGGAGGAGATCTCAAGGCCTCCCTGGAGGAGGCGGTCATGTGTTAGGGAATGTGAGGGTGAATCAGGGGGAGGAGGTGCTGTGGGAGGGGGGCCAGGCACGCAGTGGGGTCCCCGGTGTGTCAGGTTCGGGGGGAGGGGGAGCAGTGGGAAGAAGTGGGCAGGAAGCAGCTGGCATGGGTGAAAAGTGCCTGGGGGGTGGGTGACAGCACCCGGTGAGTCAGGAGGACAAACGGGCCATGTATGGGCAATCTCAGGAGCTGGACTTGCCCTGAGACGTGCCGAGCACAGGCTATCGGAACCCTGCACGGTGTGAGATGGCAACAACCCCCCCCCCATCATTAGTGATCCTATAGGATAGGACAGAGTCGCTCCGTGGGGTTGGGATCTGTACTGCCTCGTCTTTCTCCCTCTGGCAGCAACCTGCTGTTTAACCCCACAGCACCATGAGGGCTCCCGAGAGGGCTCTGGACCGGTGGGAACCCATTGACAGGGAGAGGTAGAAGGAGGGTGCCCGGCTGTGGTGTGGGGCTCCCCAGACGGAGCTCTCTACTCCTGGAAAGACTCACCCCGCCTTGGAAAGTCCCAGGGCAGTCAGTCCACCCTGTCCTTACAGGGTCCCTACAAGTTGGTATTGACTCTGAGGCAGTGGATTTGTGTGTGTGTGGTTCGTGTGGCAGAAAAGCTGTGGTGTTGGATTTGCTCAGGAGTGGGGCCAAGGGGAAGAAGAAGCAGGGCTTGGTGGAAGTGGTGCAGAGAAAAGTTCACAAGAGGGATTTTGGAAGGGTCAAATCCAAAGAAGAAATGCATTGCTGGGGAGGGAGAGTTATATTCTTGCAGGTATGCAGCTAGGCTCTGAGGGGTTCAGGCCTGGTGGGGGCGCGGGGAGCAGTTGGCATTGCCTGGCTTCTAACACCCCCTCCCCCATCCCTGTCCCAACACTGTGTTCTAAGGACTTAGACTGGGGGAAGTGACCCGTGGGCACAAGGAGAGGATGCTCCAAGGATGGTGACTGTGGAGGAGGCGCTGGCCCCTTGCCATGGGAACCATCTCTGCTGTGGGTTTTCATTTCAAAGGGTGGCCAGGAAGAGAGTGAGCTCACCCACCTGAAAAGGGATGAGTCAGCTCTGCCTGAGTTTCTTCTTGTATCCAAGGGGCCGCAGGAACCTGGAGCGGCAGACCTGCCCGACCCTCCCCAGACCCCACTGGCGGGCGGGACCCTCCGGGACCCTCCCCAGACTCCACCTGCAGGACCCTCCCCAGACCCCACCTGCAGGCTTGCTGTTGCCTTTGAGGAGGCGATGGAGGCGGCACCAGTTGCTGGTCTTTCTGGCTGCGCCAGCAGGGACATCCTGACAGCTGGCAGGGACTGCTCGCAGTCCAGTAGGCTGGTGGGCACGGAGAATAAGATGCAGGTGTCTTAAAGGAGTAGGACAGGCCGTTTGTGAACGTCTGTAGGTCTGGCCGAGGGGCAGCTCCTGGGGACAGACAGGGAAGCTTCCTGGAAGGGGAAGCGTTTTGATCCGAGACTGAAAGTATCACAGGGAACTAGTCTGCTGCGGGGTCCTAGGCACCTGAGGTCAGGGCTTAGGACTCCTGCTCCTTTGCGTCTCCCACTTTCCTTGTATTGTGTCCAGTTCAGGGTTCCTGGAAGGACATGTCACTTAATCACAGAATTACAAGACCCGCAAAAACAACCGTGATGTCAGAGTACCCAGCACCTTCCCCATGCCACCAGCCATTGGATTCCAGGCCTGAAGATCCACTTGGGGCCGTCTGGAGCCGGCCTTTCTTCCCAGGGCTGTGACCTGGCTGGCTGGCTGGCAGAGTTGGACGAGTCAGGGGAATGGCCTTTCTTGCTTCTGCGTCTTGCTTGCTTCTCCCATAAGGACCCCTGTTTCCATTCGAAAAGATGATTTAAACAACTCCAGGCCAGGGGTGGGTGGGAGGTGATCGTTGAAAGCCTTTTGCCTGAACACAACTATTTATGTGTTCACAAGCCTATTTTTGTTTCCATCCTCATGCACGCCTAATGTTGATAGTTGCATCCACAGTGCATGTAGAAATTAATTCGGCTTCTGTATTTCCCCCACTCGGCATGTTCTCAAAACCACGTGTGCCTCTATGGCGACCCAGAGGAAAGCAAGCCCCCAGGATGGAGCTTGCTTTCGAACATGTATTTGTGTGAGTCCACATTTCCAGCATTTGAGGCCGGCTCTTGACAAGGCTCAAGGGGAGCAGACTCTCACGCCACAGATTCCGAGCTTTGTCAGGACAGGGGTGGGGGTCAGGCCTTGCTTGAGAGAACTCAGCCCCGACTCTGCTTCGGAGCTTCCTGGCGGCTAGAACACTGAGGACAACCGGCCAGAAGCATCGCAGTGGCTCCTTAATAAAAGGGAGGGAGTATGCCCGTTGAGTAGACGCTTAACATTTTAAAATTGGTTTATTTCTGGAAATAAAGATTGGTTTATTTCTGAAAAAAAAAAAAAGAAAAGGTGTTGGCTGCACTAGCATTTCTATAGTGTTCAAATTTAATTCATTTAAATAACTTCCCACCAGATTGGCAGGGGGGACGGGGCTGTGTTCTTTCTTGCAGTCACCCTATTTTCCCCCATCAATGTTTTTCTTTAAGAAAAACAGAAATGCATTCATGACACCTCACCATGAAGAAAAAACGATTCCTCACAACTGACCCGCAGGCAACGCAATGATCAATGCGGAAAATATTCAAGTTGTCAAGCGTTGCCTTTCACTGGGATCAACGCCTGTTGTTGGAAGCAGAAGTCAAGAGTCAAATGACATGTTATTTTGGGGAAATCGGCTGCAAAAGACCTTTCTAAAGCGTTTGGAAGGAAGATGTTCCCATAAGCATGAAGGTGGATTTGATCCAAGCCTGGCATCTTCAGTCACCTCTCACAATGAATAAGCACCACCAGAGAAGAGTTGATACGTTTGAATTGCACCTCACTGCCAGCAAGTCGATCCCAACTCATCTTGAACCCAATAGGACAGGGCGGAACTGCCCCTGTGAGTTTCCGAGACTGTACCTCTTTATGGGGGGAATTCCAGTGTTGGTGTGGAATATTCCATAAGCCAGAGGAACAAACAGATTGATCTTGGAGGAGGTACAGCCAGAAGCTCCATAGAAGCAAGGGGTGGGGGATAAGGCTTCATTTCACAGGCGTTGAAGAGGAAGAGCCAGTTCCTGGAGGGACGTTATACGCGGTCAAGTAGAGGGTCTGTCAGCAAAAAAAGAGGAACCCCTTAATGGCTTAGCTTGGCACAGTGGCTGCACCCAAGGGCTCCAACATTGCCGTGCTTGTCGGGGAGTGTGGGGCCAGGCAATGGTGTGTTCCCTTGTATGTGGGTCTGCTGTGTGTTGAAATCAACTTGATGACCCCTCACAACATTGCTGTGTTGGAGGGACTGCCCCAAGCTGTGCCTGCTACATTGTCACCAGCAGGAGATAAGGGTTCCCGTTCCCCTCCATCCTCACCGACATTTCTTGTTTTCTTTACTTGTTTTTCCTATCTTCGCTCTCCGCCTTGCCATTGAGTCCATCCTGACTCATAGTGACCCTTTAGGGCAGTGGTTCTCAAACTGTGGGTCGTGACCCCTTTGGGGTCAAACGACCTTTTCACAGGGGGGGTTGCCTGATTCATAACGGTAGCAAAATGATAGTGATGAAGTAGCAACGAAAATAATTTTATGGTTGGGGGGGGGTCACCCCAACATGAGGAAGCATTAGGAAGGTTGAGAACCACTGCTTAAGGCAGAACTTAAATATTTATATTTTCTGAGACTGTAACTCTTTATCAGAGAAGAAAGCCTCATCTTTCTCCCAAGGAGTGGCTGGTGATTTCAAACTGCTGACCTTGTGGTTAGCAGCCCACTGCACCCCAGGGCTCTAACGCTATTCCAGTAGAAATGGACCGGTAGCTTACTGCGGTTTTGATTTCCATCTCTCTGGCTAAGCATGCTGAGCATTTTTTCATGAGTTTGGTGGCCATTTGAGTGTCTTCTTTGGTGAAACGACTCTTCAGTTACTTGGCCCATTTTATGATAGGTTTTTTGTCTTTATTTTGGTCAAGAGGTCAAGTTTCATATTTATTTTGAGAGTCTTGTCAGATGTGTGTCTTCCAGAGACATTCTCCCAGTTGGTCGTTTGCCATTCCACTTATTTGGTCAAGTCTTTTGATGAATAAAACCTTTTCATTGTTGTTGTTGTGTTAGGTGTCTTTGAGTCGACTCCGACCCATAGTGACCCTACAGGTCACAGAAGGACACACTGCCTGGTCCTGCGCCATTGTTCCTAACCACAATTGTTCCTCAACTTGAGCCATGGCTGCTGCCACCCTTTCAGCCTGTCTTGTCGAGGGCTTTGCGACCCCCCTCTTCTTGTGTAGATGTCCTTTCCAAGGACTGGACTCTCCTGACAAGATGTCCAAAGTCTTGCCATCCTCGACTCTGAGGAGCGCTCTGGCTGGGCTTCTTTCAAGACAGAGTGGTTTGCCCTGTTGGCATGCTGTTCATATGCTACTTTCCATCTTCTTCACCACAATTTAAATGCAGCAACGCTCCTTCGGTCTTCTTTATTCAGTGTCCAACTTTCACATGCGCACGAGGCCATTGACCATGCCCTGGCTTGGCGCAGGCGCACCTTCGTCCTCAAAGTAGCAGCCTCGCTTTTCAGCGCTCTGACGAGCTCTGGGGCCGCAGCTCGTCCTTTGAACTCTCGACTGCTGCTTCCGTGGGCCTTGCTTGTGGATCCAAGCAAGACAAAATCCTTGTCAACTTCAGCCTTCTCTCCATTGATCATGGTGATACCTATTGGTCCAGTTGTGAGGATGTGGATCTTCTTCACACTGAGTTGTCATCCACACTGACGGCTGCCGTCCTTGATCTTCATCAGCAAGTGCTCCAGGTCCTCCTCACTGCCAGCAAGAGAGGTGGCGTCATCTGTATATTGTGGGTTAATAATTTTTGGACGGTCTCGTTTATTTGTGTTTTTTTGGGTCCTTTTTAAAATTAATAAATCATTTTATTGGGGGCTCTTCCAGCTCTTATCACAATCCATATATCCATTGTATCAAACATATTTGTCCATATGTTGCCATCATCATTTGCAAAACATTTTCTTTCTGTTTGAGCCCTTGGTAACAGCGCCTCTTTTTTTCCTCCCTCCCCAGCCTCCCACCCTTGTGGACCCTTGATAAATTATAAATTGTCATTATCTTCATATCTACACCATCCACTGTCTCCCTTCGCCCAGGTTGCTGCTGTTCGTCCCCCTGGGGGATGGGTGGGTGTGTCTCTTGTTAGGATCTTAGCTAAAGCCTGGTGTAAGTTAGGCCCGACAGCATCATCCCTGCTTGTTCTTTCAGGATCTTCCTGGTTTTAGTTTGCACTTGTAGGTGTTTAACCCACTTAGAGTTTGTATTTGTGGATGATGTTAGGCCTGGGTCTGTTTTATTTCCCATGTGCGGAAATTCAGTTTCTCCAGCACCATTTACTTAAGAAACTATTCTTTCTTCACTGAATGGACTTAGCACCTTTGTCTAAAATTAGTTGATATGTGGGTTTATTTCTGGATTCTCAGTTCTCTTCTGTTGGTCTCTGTATCTCTTGTTATACCAGTACCAGTACGACCTTCTATAGGGTTGCTAGGAGTGAAAAATCAACTTGAGGGCAGTGAGTAAATTGTGTTCTCCGATGCAACCTGGCAATAGACCAAGAGTCAGTTCTTCAAAGAGAAAAAGGCTAACTGCCTGGGTTAAAATCAGGAAAGGTGGGTGTCAGGGTTGGATTCTTTGACTGTACTTAGTCAATCTGTGTACTCGAGCAAATGGTCCAAGAAGCTGGGCTGTGTGAAGATGCCTGTGACGTCAGGTGTGGAGGAAGGCTCCTTAGCAAACCTGTGACATACAGATGACACAACCTCGCTTGCTCACAGTGCAGGCTGACGTGTAGCACTTACTGATGGAGATCCAAGACTGTAACTTTCAGTATGGACTGCACCTCAACCTAAAATGGAAAGCCCCTCAAGTGGACCAAGATGTCATATAACAATAAGCAGAGAAATGTGGAAGATGTCAAGGATTTCATTTTACACCAGTGCCTATTGAAGCAGAAGTCAAGCAATCAACCTGCTGCTGCATTGGACGGATGCAGATCTTGTTAACGAGCTCTTGCAAAAGATTTGGTTAAAGTGTCCCAAAGCAGAGATGTCACTCAGAACTAAGGTCCGCTTTGACTCAAGCTAGAGTGTTTTCGATGGCCTCTTCTGTTCGTGCACAGGGATGAAGGAAGATGGGTGAATAATTGATGCCTTTGAATTATAGTATTGGCGGAGACTTGGGAGGGTACCATGGACTACCAGAAGAAAGACCAAGTCTGTCTTGGCAGAAGCAAGCCAGGATGCTCCTGGGAAGTGAGGGTGGTGAGACTTTGGAGGATGTTGTATGACTGACAAGGACAGACTACAGTCTCAGTAGTACCCAGCACTCAGCCTGGGTCACCAAGGGCTGGATAGAAACTAGGTCAAAAGTGCCCTATTAGGAACACAGTACCGGGCATCTGCTCCCCTTGGGTTCTATAAAAATATTAAAATATTAGTAAGTTTTTTTTCCTCCAATGGGAGCTTATCCACCCCTTCTCCAAGCCTCACACGCCTCCTCTACCCCCATATTGACTTGAATTTCCAGTAGGGTTCACTTACCACTCTTACAGGAGTACCTGTTGATTTGGGGTGACCTTAGCACAATGTTGTATGGCAGCCACTGAATGGCCTTCTCCACCTCCCGTCTTGTAGAAGCTGAGGTGAGGTCTCCTTTGTTGCAGTGGTTTTTAAGATGGACGCATAAGGGGGATCGATGACCTGTGTCCCTAGCACTCGCTAGGCAGGCCCGCTACCTCAGTGCCTGGGAGACTGGATTAGAAGACCGGAGAGCAGACGCCCGCCCTGCTCTGGGTGCTTCTCCTTAGAGTAGCGGACTCATCCCATGCTTGACTTCTGCCGATGGACACTTGGCTGTTTCCAGCTTGTTAACAACTGTGGACTATGCTGCAGTGAGCATGGGAGCGCGTGTGTCTGTCTGTGTTCTGTCCCTTATTTCTTTGGGAGCATAAATGCCCCGCAAACGCATTGTTGGATTGGATGACATTTTTATTCCGCGCTGTTTTAGGTAGCACCATGTCTCTTTCTGCTATGGTTGTGCATTTCTTCAAGCCCACCGACAGTGTGTGAGAGTTCGGATCTCTCTGGGCCCTCTCCAGCATTTATTGTTCTGTTTTTGCCTCCCCTGAATTCGGCTATTGTTGTAGGTGTGAGCTGATACCTCATTGCTGTTTTGATTTGCATCTCCCAGAGGGCTCGTGTTGGGAGCACTTCCTCATGTGTTCATTAGCCACTCCAGCTGTGTCCTTTGTGAATTGTCTATTCATGTCCTTTGCCACTTTTTAATTGGATTATTTGTTTTTTCCCTTATTGAGTGGTTGCAGAATTCTATAGATTTTAATAATCACTCTCTTGTCCCTTGTATCATCACCAAAGATTTTTTCCCCAGTCCGTGGGCTCGCGTTTTACTCTTTTGATGAAGTTTTTTGATGTGTACAAGTGGTTTATTATTTTTCATCCGTCCTCGTTCTCTATTTGTCTTCCACTCTGTGTGCTTCCTTTATTGTATTTGGTAGTTGGTGCATGTCCTGCAATCGGACTCTTACAATTGTCCCAGTTTTCTCATTGATGATCCTTATAGCTCTGGAATTGACATTTAGGTCTCCAATCCATTTCGAGTTCATTTTTGTGTATGAGTCAAAGTCTGGGGAGCCTGATTCCTTACAGGAGTAGAAAGTCTCATCTTTCTCCCACGGAGTGACTGGTGGTTTCGAACTGCTGACCTTAGCAGAACAACTGATAATCTAGTCAGGGTTTCTGACTAGAAACTCTCAAATAGTAGTTACCGTACATATTCGTGTATAAGCTGGGGTTTTCAGCACATTTTAATGCAGTTTCTGTGGTAAAATTAGGTGCCTCCGCTGATATTTGGGTCGACTTATACTCGAGTATATACGGTATTTGAAGAGTGTTGGTGAGCAGTTTGTGCGTACACCCTGGCCTAGCATTCAGAGGGTTTCTGAGGCCAGTGCAGAGCTGCTAAGAAAATGCCAGTGTGGTCTGCCTCTTTCTTTGTTAAGAAAATGTGAGCTTGCTGCCCAGCCCCCAGCTGCTCCCTGGAAGCAGTTTTGCATGTGCTCTGTGCTTCAGACTCTCCGGGGCCCAGAGCTCTTTGCCATGGACCAGGATCGGGTCCTAAGGAAGGAAACCATGGCGTGAGCTGCCTCATGGTTCACCAGGTGACACACGCGCTCTGACCATGTTCCCAGCATTGGACATTTGTGTGGTTTCTGGGGTTTGCCTACCCTAGATAATAGGTCAATAAGTAAACCTTTCACGTGGACACGTTTCTTTATTTTGGGATAATATGCAGGAGCTGGCTTAATCTGTCAAAGTAGATGGTTGCGTCTGATTCCTCTTAGTTGCCTTTAAAAGACTGACCAACGTAATGTGCCACCAGTGATACGCAACAATTTCCTTTTTCCTGATTGAAGAGAAAAGCACTGTTTATTGTGGCCTGCTTGGAAAATCCAGCAGCATTCAAGGAAGAAAACAAATCCCTGAAATTCTGCCACCTGGAAAGAGCTACGGAGGGCTGGGTGGGGTGGGGGGTGACTGTGCTGTGTCTGCTCAGGCAAGGCTTGAACTAGGGCTGTCTCCTGTGAGTGGCTGACATCAGGGATACCCCGCCCACCACCCACACGCCCACCCTCGTGCTCAGCCACCTACCTGCCTGGTTTGGGGACTTACATTTCTCAGGTTCTGAAGATCCCTTGAACCATGTTCATTTAGGTACATAAATTAATGCTTGGTATACAGGGGAAGGTGGTGAGGAAATTTAAATATTTTGGAGAAATAACTCCCAATTTAAATATTTTGGAGAAAAAGATGAAGTCCTTCTCACCCACTGGCAATCCGGCAGACTCTCCAGGAGCTACTTACAGGCCAGACAAAACCCCAAGGGGAGGGACTCTGCGCTGAGGGTTTTGGTGGAAGTAGTGGTCAAGGAACATTTTCCCCAAGTCTGGCTCCTGGTTCCTGTATGTGTCTGAGGCTGGTCTTGAGAACCAGGGGGTCTGGTAACGTTCAGGGGAAGTGGGGGAAGTCAGACATGAGGCCTGAACCTACCATCTCTGCGGGTCTCACTTCTTGGTTGCCACTTCTTGGAACCAAAGGTTCATGGTCCAGGTAGATGCTCCCTCCTGGTCCCCAGGCTTCCAGAGGAAGCTACTTCCGATGCTGGCCAGAGACCTTGCTGAACCCCTGGCGAGTGGCTGGCCGTGACTGAGAGTTGCTGGGAAGCTCCGTGACACCGGAGCAGTTCTGTGTCTGACGGAAGTTCCCCAAGCTGGGTCAGGAAGATGGCCTGTTCGAGGACTCGCTTGACCTCAAATCGAGAACGAGGCCTCAAAGATTTCTCGGGTGGCAGCCAGCGCCCAAATAGGTGAGTGTGCTGGGCGTGCTTGGTGCACACAGTAGGGCCTCTGACGATGGGTGAGCCCCGGCTCCGTATGTGGAACCGTGACGGGGAGAAGACTCCTTTCCCCTGCAGCTAGCTCCGGCTTTTCTGTTGGGTTCCACGGGGTTTGAACAGAGTCAACAATTGAGGTTCATGGGTCTGGCTTTGGGGAAGAAAAGAGCGCTGCTTCAGTGAAGATGTCTTAGGTCACTCCACCTCCCTTGTGCCATGTGTGGAAACAACGCTCAGCCTTCTGGAGGGGTACTAGATGGTGCTTCATGCCCTCGCTTGGCATGGCAGCCACTCTCACCTGCGTCGTTTTCCAGTTTCCAGGGACTGTGGGTGATCAAATTTTGGAGCCAGGAGGCTGACAGGGAACATCTTGGGGGTTTGGGGACGTCTCCTTGGGGGCCACTGAGGGGGAAGCCACTGGAATGTCTCAGCTGCTGTTTTGTGTTTGAGTAAGGAACTCCCTACTGGGGCCTCGCTACTCCTCCAGCTTGTGGCCATGTGGAGGGCCTGGGGTTGATTTGTTCTGTCTGGTGTGTTAGACACTCTTTCACTCCCCACCCGATTCCCCAAACCACAGTGAACTGTACAGACTGGTCCGGCTCAGATTCATGGTCACTGGGAGAGGGTCACTTGAAGACAGTGCCTCTGTGTTTCGGTCTGTGGAGAGGGCTCCAGGGCTGGAGGAGTGGAAGGCGGGCAGCAGCGAAGGGCCTCTCATCCAGTTGGTGTTCACGATCATCCACGCCAGATGACCACGGCATGGCCTGGTTCCCTGGCCTTGTCTACCCTCGCTGTCACCGAAGTAGAGTTTCATGTGAAAACCGAAGCCTCTGGGCCTGCAGAACGGAATGTGCTGGAGCCAGAGCCCAGGAATCTGCATTTTTAAAAACAAGTACCCTTTGGGCTGCTACCTGTTAGGTCAACAGTTCAAAAAAACCCAGCTACTCCAACGTCCGGACACCCACAGGGGCAGGTCTACTCTGCCCTCCAGGGTCGTTGTGAGCCAAACTTGGCTCCACGGCAGGATGTAGGAAGGACTACCCAGGAGGCTATTATTGCTTCCACCTGAGTGGTGCGAGTTGAGCTCAACAACCAGACTCCTTCTCTCTTACCCTCTCTTCTTCCAGGATAGTTTAAGGAAGCTTCGTCTCTCGTAGACTTGGACCATAAACTCCCTAGCCCCCAGATGTGAATCCTTAAAGCCTCCTGGGTAGCAGACAAGGTGAAGCATGGAATGGGAGACCTTTTGCCTGCCTGCCTGTAAATAGTTTTGGACATGGGGGCGGGTGGGCTGGTTGGTTACCTGCAAGGCTGTATGAAAGCCTTATCGCCGCTACAGCGGGAAAGCATGTTTTTCACATCCTAGGGCATCTGAGGCAGGTGACCCGCCCTGCCCACCGATCCCTCACATGCTGCTCAGCGGCTCTTCCCCTGCCACCAACTGGCACAAACATCTGTGTCCTTCAGTGACCGGCCAGCTCCCTTGTTTGGCTTCCTGTGGAGAGAGTGCTGTTCAGCATTCTGCATCCTGCCTCGCCTAGCTCCTCCTCCCTGCCCCACCTTAGTGACCTCTGACCCTCTGCTCTCAGCTGAGCCAAGTCCTGACTGTGGACTGTTGTCTGGCGTCTAGTTTTCATCTGAACTGCATGACAGCTGAGACCTGGGCTGGCTCGCGCGGGACTCCGTAGATGCTACCCTGTCATGATGTGGGATCGTTTTACCCAGGACACTGCCCAGCATTCATGTTTTTGCTGGGATAGACTCAAATGACTCCTGGGGGACAGAGGCAGTGGGAGACTGGATGGTTCCCAGAACTCTTGTTTGAGAGATTTCTCTAAAAACCCTACACCCCCAGGGGCCTCCATCTGGGAGGCTGTAGGTCAAGAAGCTCGCTGGCTACGCCTCTGACTTGGAGCCTTGGTAAACCCTTGGACTGCATCATGACCTTGTGCTGGGGGGTCTCCCTCGTCCAGGTGATGCTCCCGCGTCTCTGTTTTGTGTGTGTCCTACTTACGACTTAATTCGTGCGCTGCATAAACGCCAATGGAGATTTGAGTTCTCTTTTGTGCCCTAAGACAATCCCGAGAAACCCTTCCGACTGAAACAGAGCAAGACGTCACAAACGATCATCGGGAAGCTTCGATGGGAAGAAGATATTCAATAGACTGACGAGAAAGCGGACCGCTAGATCATCTGGACATGGCGACCGGCTGCAGCTGCAAAGCCGCCGTGGAATAAGGAAATAACTTGCCGCCATGGGGACGGTTGGGTGAACATGCTAAGACTAAGTGCGTTAGAGAAAACGACTGAAATGTTACAGCAAGTCAGGGCATTTCCATCTGAAGCGTCATCCTGCTTTAAATATTTTTCGGCTATCATCTGTCGTCCCTTAAAAAATTATTTTGGATCCTTTTTTTAGAATTGGGGTAGTTAAATCAATAAATAATGTGAACCTTTGTCACTTCATTGTGTCTCAGTGACCTTGATGACACCAGGCATGCTGGGGAGGCGAGGATGGTCGGTGTGTGCTGGGGAGCCTGTAGAGGGAATGAGACGTGGTCCCCGGACTTACAAGGCCAGGGGAGGTGGCCCTTCCCTGGGGAAGCCCGAGGTACCTGGGTTGGGCGAGCTGATTTGTGCTGGGAGGGAGGGCCCGGTGGTCTGGGCTATCAGCTTCAGTTGGCAGGTCCTCTGGGGGAGCCCTCAGGACTGGGAGCTCCCACCCAGAGCAGGGCAGCCTGGAAGACCACAGTGCCCAGTTAGGAAAGGCAAGGTCCTGGCCAGTGCCTTCTGCTGGGAGTGTGCTCAGAGTTAACAGCTATGCCTGTTAATGGTAATGGACTCCATTTTCTAGAGACTGCAATGAACTCTTCCAGGAACCTCTAGGATCCCCCCCACCCCCAACTGGTATGCAGACCGGCTCTCTGCGCGTTGGCTGTCTTCGCCAGCCCATCCGCGCACCACCCCTCAGACACAGGAAGCCAGCTGCTCTGTGGGTCCTTTGTGGACTGGCTGGCAGTGTTGGCGGTGGAGGGTCCAGCTTCCCCTCGCCCCCACTGACCCCTTCTTTTAACTTGGCCCCTGGCCTGCATGGGTGCTGGGCGCTCCTGGGAGGCCACCCGCCGCCCCGCTCTCCTTTGGGGGGAGCTCAGACATTTTGTTTAAACTGGGATGTGATTGAGAGTGTGTGAGGGTGAAGGCCGGAGGCATTGACTCTTTAAGGCTTGGCCCTCCAGTGAGTTTTGGCTGAGGAGATGCCCACGGACATTTAATTGGAGGGCCGAGGAGGGGGCTGGGAGTGGGGAGAGTCCCCGCCAAGCAGCTGGTTTGCGTTAAACCTTCCCTTCCCTTCCGAATAGGGTTGTGTTTATGGTTAAAATCCGGCAGACATGGGGAGAGAGGGACACCCCCTCCCACCCCCCTGCACTGGGCTGTGTGGTACAGGGGCAGTGGCACCACTTTCTGACTCCCATCCTCTGACCCCCCATCCCAAGTGAAACGGTTCCAACATTGAGAAGCCCCCGCATCCGTTTCATGCCCGACGTTAAAGCAAACACCTTCAAACAGCCCCCAGCGGCTGGGCTTGACTACACCGAAGCTCTGCCCCCGTGCCTGCGGGCTGGCCGGAGCTGGCTGGCTGTCGGCCTGCTTGGCTTGTCTGGAGTCGGCTGCATCCCGGGCAGGTCGCTGCTGGTGCAGCTGAGCAGGGGGCCCCTGGGAGCTGAGACCCGAGAGCTTGGTCCATAGGCTGCCTTCCCCTTCAGGACCAAGAGGTTGGGGTCTCAAAATCTCCTAGACTGCCAGAGCTGAAAGGCCCCACAGGCACAAACATCAGGACCCCGCACCCCCCCCCCCCAACCCTCGCCGGCACTTGGGCACATAGAGAAACAGGCCTAGAGAGCTGCTTCTTCAAGGCCACCCAACAAATCAGGGCTGGCCTCAGGACTCAAAGCCCGCTTTCACGACAGAAGCATCTTCTGCCTTGTCTACACTGCTCTTCCAGGGCTGGCTTTGGGGCCAGGGGCTGCAGGGTCAGAGCTTGAAGCTCAGGGGCAAAGTTTGCTAGGCTGAGCTCCTCGAAGACTTGGCTCATTCCAAGCTCATTCCTGGTACTTGCACGGGTACGAGATTGTTGTCGGTGGGTGAGGGGGGGGGGCTGAAGGATTGATGGGGGTGAGGGAGCTGCCGGGGTTCCGGTTAGAGCCCTTGCTGCTGGGAGGAACAGTGGCCGCGAGTCTCTGGGCCTATCTTCTGCAGCCCTTTCTCCGTCCTGCAGACCACCCCGCTCTTCCCGAAGCCCAGGGTTGAAGAGCTGCAAAGGCCCTTTCCTGTCGTGAGTGGCCGAGGGATTGCATCATAAACCTTAAGACACGCGCATGGCTAAATAGATGATTTATGCGTCTCTAAGGTGGCTTCTTCCCCACCCCCGTTGTCACTCCCCGCAGCCAGCACGGTTCTTGTTCCCTGGTTGCATGTACGACTTCAGTGGTGATTTCCACTTGGTATGCTTGCTGGCCGACGTACTGCTCTCAGGCATCGAGCAATCACCCAGTGAGGGGCTGCCGGGTCAGCAGAGCGAGCCCTGCACATCTGGCCGGCTGTCTGCGGAGTGGGCAGGCTGTCGGAGCTCCCTCAGAAGAGAGGCCACAGTGGCTGTGGGGGAGCTCTGGGGAAGCCTGCAGCAGCAGCAGCTGCGGTACAGAGACGCTCCGGCATCTTCTGGGGGACAGAACCAGATTCCCGCTGCCCTTCCCACCGACCTCCCGCTGCAGCCTCCTGGTCCCGCACGTCGAGCATGCGCTAGTTACAGACATGCCGGATTCCAGAGAGACCCCAGCCACGGCCACTGATAACTCAAGCCCGCGCTTCTGACAGGGCTTCCGAGACACTTGGTTCTGCGCCTCCCACTGTTCCGTGGACAACTTCCTTCCCGACGCTGGACGTCAGAGGCACCATGATTTTTGTCTTTTATCCATTGCACGTGAGGTGACTGACACTAGGCGTACCATACGTCAGGCTCCCCCGGGGCCTCAAAGTGCTTTGGAACCATGACGTGTTTATTGGCAGCAAGTCTGTCACGTGTTGTGTGATTTTGTGTGTGTGTGTGTGTGGGGCCATGGGTGTTGATTGTGGATCCAAGCAACATGAATTCCCGGACAACTTCTTGACAGTCTTTCTTGGTTTAGCCTGCTGTCTGTTGGCCCAGTGGTGAGGATGGTTGTTGTCTTGTTGCGGTGCCATCCACACGGAATCGGTTTCGTCTTTGGTCTTCGTCGGTGAGCGCTGCAAACCTTGCTTGCCCTCAGCAGACACGGTGGTGTCCTCTCCAGAGGGCTGACGAGTCTCCCGCCAGCGCTGCTCTTTGGGGCTTCGTCCTGTCTCGCTTCTGGTCTTATTATTTGCTCAGCATCCGGGTTGGATAAGCAAGGTGAAAGGATACCTCTTGATGTAAAATCAAAGAATTGTCTTGGCCTAGTAGAATAGCTCCTTCCTGATCTATGTACAGGTTCCGCAGGATCACAACTCGGGGTTACAGAGTTCCCACCCTTTGCGTCGTTCTCCATCCTGAGTTAGGGGTCACAGACCCAGTGCCTTTGCGTCGTCAATGGAACCCATCTTTCTGGTGTGCTCTGCTTTCAGCCACGGTCCAGATGCCGTGAGCAGTGATAGCCCTTGTTCCACACCCTCATCTGAATTCATCCGGGGTTTTTGGCAGTTCAGTGTCGATGTGCTGTTGCCGCTCTTATGAAACATCTCAATTGGCGTTCCGTTGCTCCTGCTGCCGGTGCCGTCAGTGCAGCTCAGACTTCTTCCATCAGCACTCTGCATTCATTCTTAACCGTAGGCTGTCTCCTGAAATGGCTGAATGTTGACCGGTTATTTTTGTTGATGTTTTCTGCATCATTCCATTTTTTACCCATAGGACCTTCTGGCATTGCACCTTAAGACTTGAGTTCTCCTTCATTTCTGTCAGTTTGAGAAATGCAGCACCTTTGGGCTTTCTAACGCTGTCTTTGCCTATTTCACTGTAATACTTGTCTTCTCAAGTTGTCCCTTGGAGTCTTCGAGCTCGGCTCTTCTCTCCATCATTTGCTGTAGTAACCACGTGGAGAGAGGCTTACCAGGTGGCAACGATGAAAATCATAGCAGCTCCAAGATCGACTCCTGTTCCCCTCGCCCCATCCCCTTGGCACGCTGAGGGGTCGCTTTGCCCTGGGACATGCCCGATGTGCAGTGGTGATGGGGTGGGCTGGGGTGAGTAGTGCAAGCCCCACTTGGGCTGCTCCCATCTGTCTCCCTTCTCTGGCTTGCACAACCTCTGGAGAGGGCTGTACACACCTGAGTCCTGACCACCTGCCGGTGGAATGGGAGGCCGCACCTGCCTGCCCATTTCCACGGACACCTTCCCAGCTGTCAGCTGCCTGCTCCCTGCTGGTCCTCTTGCCGCCCTGCCCCTCAAGCTAGGCTGGCCACGCCGAGGTGCTGGCTGGCCGGCCTGCTGGGCTGCCCTTTATGTGCGAACTTCTAATGGGTCCAGTGGTCCGCCCAGAGGGCAGGTGTGCCATTGGCTGCTCGTGGCCCACAGGTTGGCTGTAGCTCCCTGAAAAGGGCTTTTCGATTTCTGTGTTGCTGTTTAATTGTGGACCCGTGTGTCACATTTTGGGGAGAAAACACAATTTCCTAGCATGGCCGGTGAAGAGCATGCGTTGATCGTGTCTCTGGGTTCATGGTTCCCTGTCGTTGTGC
Organism: Tenrec ecaudatus; assembly: GCF_050624435.1. Taxonomy (NCBI): domain Eukaryota; kingdom Metazoa; phylum Chordata; class Mammalia; order Afrosoricida; family Tenrecidae; genus Tenrec; species Tenrec ecaudatus. The sequence goes on from NC_134543.1 coordinate 35,517,526, forward strand.
GTTTATGCAAGGCCACTGTGTGCTAACCAAGCTCCCGCGGTGGACACCCAGGTCATCCCCAACACACAGAATGCCCTGTTGCCTGCCTGCCTGCCTTGGATGAGGGCAGGAAGTTCGCCGTAGGGGAGAACAGGAGCTCAGGACCTGCTGAGGGGAGCTACCCAGACTTGGGGACACACTGGGCCCCTCAGGGCTTCCAGAGACCATTGAGTACACTAACATCATTTTTTAAACAGGCCCCTGGAGTCCTTTAAAAAGTTTTTAGTAGTCAAGATGAATCTATACACCTTGCATTCGTCTGTATACGCGCACATACACATATACACACATGTGCGTACCTATGAGGGGACGTCAAACACTCATGGAAAATTGAATGAAAAGATAATGGAATTTCTCCTTGAGCTTTCTGAGCTCCCTCCACTCCCACCGCCAGAGAGAGAGTGTGTGTGTGTGTGTGTGTGTGTGTGTGTTTGTTTCAGAACGTTGCTCATGCCATCCTTTTGTCACGTACAGTGACATTAACTACAATCAGCCTGGTGTGCCGCCATCATCCCTGCTGGGAGCCAAGTTTGTGGTTTTCCACGGATACCCCGTCTTGCCTTTCTTCTCTCTTGTCCTCCGGCGGTGAACTCTCGCCACGTTACTTCTGCCTGTACCACAGTGAGGGGGGCCTTCCTGTCATCAGTTAGCTCGTCGAAGCCCCGTAACAATGCAGGGAGAAACGTGTGACCGCATTTTACAGATGAGGAACCCGAGGCTCAGGAAACCCCAAGAGTGGCTCAGGTCTCAGGGTTAGTAAGTGGCAGGCCCAGACTGGACCCGGGGCTTCTGCACCCCAACCAGGATCCTCGGAGCCACCAAACCCGTGTTCTTCAGCGTGGGGCTCGGTACCAGTGCCACCAACGGCTGCCTGTTGGAGAGAGCGGCAGTCAGCACCGGCCTCTGACTTCCCGGCTCGGGAGGCCTGGGACTCACTTCCCAAGCCCTCCGGCTCATTCGCATGCAGCCTTGAGCTGGAGCACGGCTGTGCCAGCCGCCTCTCTTTCTCGTCTCTGTGTGTCTTCTCGGTCCTGTTTCCCTGCCTGGTCATCAGGTGGGCTGAGAAGAGCTCACTTGTGAGATGTATCACAAGTCCCCGGGCGTCACCGGAAAACAAAACCCGAACCAAACTCCCTGCCAGCGAGTCGATTAGGACCCGAGTGACCCTCGAGGACAGTGTAGACCCGCCCCTGGGGGTTTCTGAGACCACATCTCCTTGTGGGAGTAGAAAGCCCCCTCCTCCTCCCCTGCAGAGGCCTTGGTGGTTTAGAACTGCCAACTTTTCAGTTAGCAGCCCAGTGCGTAAGGCCAGTATTGCCAGTTGGGCCCGGGGTCTTCTAGAAAAACCCTGCCCTGCCCGCCCCCAAAGCCACTTGACAGAGAGAGCTGTTGCCCCAGCGGCCAGCCCAAAGACCGTGGGCTCAAAGAGGCTGGGCTGGCCAGGCGTGGTCTCTGGACAGTCCCTGACAGAAGCTCCAGCCGGGGTGGTCGTTTGGGGACCCCCGAGGGGAGGCGCAGGAAAGGGCTTTGTCCAAGCAGAGTCTCCTTTCTTGCAAACGTGATGAAAAGCAGATTGAGCTCTGGCAGCTTGGCATCTAGGCAGGCTTGTCGCTCCCAGGCAGCCACGCGGTGTCAGCAGAAGGGACTGGAGGTGGGGAGCCCCACGGTGCGCCTCCATGCTGACCACAGCCCCAGGAGAGCGCACTCGATCGGACTCATTTCACAGGTGACCCGTGTGAGCCCGGACCTCTGAAGGGGAAGGTCCTTCCCCGGGGTCACACATCAGCGACGTGGTGGCGTGGAGGATGGGCCACCGTTCGGTCAGGCCAAATTCTGTGAACACCAGGTTGGGCCACATCCTTGTCCTTTGGGGACGTTGTTTGTGGGATGGGTGACCCGTAGCTCTCTGCATCTGTGCCAGGCAAACCAGATGACCTCACTTTGGGTGCCCTTTCCTTCTTTGGATAAAGGATGTGCAGGCCATTCCTGTGAGCCGGGGCGCAGTGGACTCCAGACGTGGGGGTGGTGGGGGGGGAGGGCGGGTTGTTCCAGGCAGGACCAGGCTCAGCATAGCTCTGGCGTTTGGCTGTTCACATTGGCTTCCCGACAAGGTCACAGGCTCCTAGAGCCCCCAGGGAAGCCCTGGCTGCAGTGCCACCCTCCTGAGATGGGCAGACTAGACCCCGCGTCACTCAGCTTCCACTCTGGGTCCTTGCTCAGTAGCTGAGCTCATCAGTCCCCGGGAGGGCGAGGGCCCGGGAGCTGCCCTGCCTTTGAGACTGGCTTCTTCCCTGCGGACCTTTTTACTTCCATAAAAGACTTAGCGGGGTCCTGGGGTATTTTTGTGGATGTGTATTTTACTTTTTTCTTTTCAAATCTACTTTTGTTGTTTCGTTGAGAAAATGCGCAAGATAATCTGGAACAGCGGTTCTCAACTTGTGGGTCGAGACCCCTTCGGGGGTAGAACGACCCTTTCACAGGAGTCGCCCGATTCATAACTAGCAAAATGACAGTGATGAGGTAGCAACGAAAATAATGTTATGGTTGGGGGGGGGGGTCACCACCACACAAGGAGCTGTCTGAAGGCTTGAGCATCAGGAGGGTTGAGGACCTCTGCTCCAGAACAATGTCACAATTTCTGCCATGTTTTCCAACTAGTTCCTCCTTATCCCTGTGAACTGCTCCGAGTGTGCCCTGTCTCATCTCTCAAGGTGATGTGTCAGCTTGGTCCTGTGCAGATGGTCCTTTAATTAGACATTCTTTACGACTTAAGCTAAGCTAAAGAGGAAGACCGAAGAGGAATCCGGGCATTTGAACGACGGTGCTGGTGAAGAGGAAGGCGGGCTGTCAAAGGGACAAACATCTATCTTGGAGGAGCGCAGCCAGAGTGCTCTCTAGAGGCAAGGATGGAGAGAACTTTGTCCATGTGCTTCTGGCCTGTTGGCAAGAGAGACCGGTCCCTGGAGAAGGACGTCATGCTTGGTCAAGTGGTAGGGCAGCGAAAAAAAAGGAAGGAAGGAAGACTGTCGGCAAGATGGATGGACACAGCAGCTACATAGATGGACTCAAACGGGAGAACAAGTGGGCCCGGGCCCGGGGCTGGGCAGTGTTTCCTTCTGTCATGTCGAGAAGGTCGCTGTGAGTGAGAACAGCACGATTTTGTCAGGGGCCTTGGCAGTGCCGGTGGAGGAGCTCGGCTGCTGGCTGAAGGGTCAGCAGTTTCAACTCCGGGCTTCTCCATGGGAGGAAGGTGTGGCGTCTGCCGATGACAGCCGGGAAATGGAGGTGGCTCCACTCTGTCCCGCAGGGTTTCTGTGGATGGAGACAGACTCAGCAGCAGCAGGGTTTGGCTTTGGTTCATTGTGGTGCTTTAAAGAAGGCTTTGCGGGACATTTTCAGTCTAACAAAGCCTCCGTGACTCCCATGAGTCTGGATACCGGGAGAGTTTGAAGTTCAGGTCTGCATGTTCCTCCTTTTGATCTGGACCTTTCAGGAGAATCATGGATCAAATGCCCAGGAGATCCCATCGTGCTCTGAGGGGTTCCCGGGGGCAGTGAGACACGAGTGTGTTTTCAGTCACAGCTTTATTGAGAGAGAATTCATGTGCCGTGCAATTCAAAGGGCCTGATTAGAAGATTTCGAGTATAATTTGTGGAACTGTGCATGCGTCACCTGGTCAATTGTTGAATGTTTTCATCGCCCCAGAGAGAAACCCCGTGTCCTCCTGCCCAACTCCCCTAGACGCCCCCTGCCTGAAGCAACCATTGGTTTGCTTTCTCCCTGTCACTAGGAGGGCTTTGGGTTTTTAGCATTCTGCAAGCCAGCACTGTGCCCAGCCTTTTGCACGGACTCTTCCCTTACAGCAACCAGATGGGACAGAGACTTCCTTTGCTGTGTTCACTGATGAAACCACAGCTCAGTGAAGCCAAGCAGCTGCTTCAGGATTACAAAACCCACAATTGACAGGTCCCGGGATGCCTGGGCAGTGGCTGTGGGCTCCCTGGCCCCTGGGGAGAAGTCAGGCTGTGAATCATGGCAGATTAGTGGTGGTATGAGAGGCAGGGAGGGAATGCGCGATGTGGGTCGGCATTAGCCAGGAGCTAAGAGGACAGACCTTGCGTCTTCCCTGGAACCATTTGTCCACCTGTCCACTTGTGAAATAGCTCTGGATCCTTCCAGGAGCCCAGACTCCACCTGCACTGGGCAGACAGGCCTCCCTGGGGCCTTGGCAGGAAGGCCATTCTTGGGCTTCCTGGTGGGTCTAGAGCCCCTCTCCAACCAGGCGGTGCTCCTGAGGTCGGAGAACCCAGCACTAGGTGCACCCCCAGCATGGTGTGACCTCTGGGCGACCTGCAGCCACAGCGGGCTGCAGATGGACATAAGCCAGCCTCGGTCTCCTCACCCCGGCCTGGAGACAGGTTTCAGAGCTTCCTCATCCGTGGAAACAGATAACAGGACAGAAACCAAACAACAGGATGGTGAATGATTAACGTTGGTTACATAGAAGGGGGCTAGGAAGTGAGGGTGTGATGACGTCATGGGGACAATTGCTGAGCGCCTCTTGTGTCCCAGGCTTCTCCGCTGCCCCAAACTTGAAGGAGCACTGGGCGGGGCGGCTTAGGTCAGGACTCGCAACCCAGCAGCCACTCCCCGGAGAAGGATGCTATCCTGAAGATTCCTGCCTTCCAGACCCTGTGGTTTTAAAGATGGCCTTGGGGCAGTACCTGGGAGAGGGGGGTGGGTGTCTTATCCAGAAAGTGTGGATTCCAAGAGAATTTGAAATTCTGTTCCCGTTTACCCTCCAGGGCTGCTGTGAGTTAGAATCGATTGGATGGCAATTTAAAAAATAAATCTTAATCTTGACAACATCCCCAGTGATGGTTGTTTCTTCCCACTTGGCGGAGGCAACCGGCAAGGTTTGACTTATTTTAGGTCAGCCACACAGCCTGTGAGCCACGAAGGTGTTTCTTCAGCATCTGCTGTGGACGAAGCCCTTAGTGCCTATGAGCTGATTGGCTTTTTCCTAACTTCCTGCTGTTTTATGGGTGAGGAGCCTAGAGACTGAGGGGTTAAGGCTCTTGTCCTCAGAAAGGGCTGAAGCCCCAGGTCTGTCGGATCCCAAAGTCTGGCTCCTTCCCTTTGGATGTCCACGCCCTGTCCGCCCCACACAGGTGAGGCCTGTGTTTCCAGGTGCTCAGAATCCCTCCCTGTGTCCCTCCGGGCCTGCTGTAACAGAGCTGGCCTTTCTGCAGAAAGGAAATTGCCTGGTGGCTCTCCACCTGCTCAGAAACCACTCCCAGCTGGGTGGGAAGTAACTGGATCTGGGTGGAGCTGAGCTGTGCCTGAGCCCTGTGCTTTTCTTCTGCGAGGGAAGCAGCTGACAGCCCGCTGTGCAAGGCTGGGCAGTTGGCTCTTGATAAGTGAACCAGATACCCTTATTTACGCCACCAGCAAACCGGACATCTGAGATCACTTCTGGGCAGGTCTCTGCTTCAACCCCGCAGTGCCCGCGCCCTGGCCGACCTGGCCGTGGGTGGGGTCACAGGACCTCCGGGACGCCGAGAGAGCGAAACAACAGTCCCCAGCCTCCTGCCGTGACCTACCAGCGACAGCAAAGGTTTCTAGAATAAGACTGGTGCACGTATGCTGGCCGGCCTCTCTGGGGGTCCTGGCTAGATGCTTGTACACCGCTGGCCAGCAGCCGCCCACCCACAGCCTCAGAAGGGGCTGGCTCTGCTAGCGGGTGGGCTGAGGGGCCAGTGAGTTGCCTTCTGACTCCATGGGCACAGAGGCCTACTCAGGAAAGACCGCCAGCCCCACCTGAAAGAGACCTGGAAGTGTGGATAGGTCTCGTCTCTAGGGGCACGTAGCATGGTGAGGGGATCTGCCTCCCATCTCTCCCCACAGTCATCAGTTTGCCCTCTGGCTGTTTGGATGGATGTGTGCCTGATGGCTACTTTGTCCTCCTGTCCTGGTCCCAACTTCCACTGCCATTGGGTCAATTCCACTTCAACAACCTGCAGCTCAGAGTAGAGCTACGCATGACGGTTTCTGAGAGTCACTCTATAGGAGCAGGCAACCTCAGCTTTCTCCCTCAGGAGCGGCTCATGGATTTGAACTGCCGACCTTGCAGTTAGTAGCTCAATGCCTAACCTACTGCACTCTCAGGATGCCTTGGTCCGTACCTGGGCCTCCTTTATCGTATCCTACACTGAGAAGGCACCTTAAGATAATTCACACAGCCCTCTCCTTACACAGCGTCTTACTTGGTCCTCTTAATAATTGGTTTCAATATGGGATAACTTTTGTCCTTTTTTTGGTGGTGGTGGTTGTTGTTTAAAACACCTTTTTTCTCCTTTGATAAATACATGATCAGTGTACACTCCTTATTCCCCCATCCCCACCCACCCAAGGGGGGAAAAAAATCCTAGAGGCGCTCGAAGTCCCTTCCCTCCCATCCCAGATCCAATGTCCATGTACACATTCAATGGGCTTTTCTCTATAGTCTTAAAAAAAAAACCCAAACAGGTAATGATTGAACAGGGTGCAGAACTCACACAGAACAAAAGGGTATTCAGCGAAAAGCGGCTGCCCCTCTGTCCCTGCCTGGAGCCCCCCAGGTCCCCTCTCCGGAGGACCGCTCTCCCAGCTCCTCCAGTGTGCTCCCAGCACTGGCCAAGAGCTTTTATGGCCTCCCCAGGAGGGTAACAAGAGGCATCTGTCTGGTGGGCTGTAAGGGCCAGTCTTGAGAATGACCAGGCTCGGAGCGCCGTGCGATGCAGCAGGTCGTGTGGGATGTAGTGGGCTTCTTGGACAGGGGGCAGAGCCCGCCCAAAGGAATGAGGCCCATGTGGGAGCAGACGTCTGTCACAGGGTGCTCTGTCTGATTGTGTCTTTTAATTAGGTGCCCTGTGGTGGGAGGGACAAGTCGCTGCGCTTCCGGCCTGCAAGGTCTCAGGGATGCGTCTGGGGTTACACAGCTGGGCGAGGTTTGCTGCTTTATCAGAGGCCCCATGCATGCCTGACAAAGCCAGAGCGGGGCCCAGGCCTCCTGACCCCTGACCCCTGACCCCTGAACAATACCTTCCCCTGGAGTGACCTCTGTGGTGTGGTCCACACGTGAGGCCCCGGTCTGGTGGCCGGGTGGGGTGGCACCCCCTGACCGCACGCACGGCCGCTCTCATTTGCCTATCCTGTTTGCTCTGCACAACCAGTAGGAAAAAGCGCCTTTGTCCACCGAGGCTTCTCAGGTGCCGGCTCAGGTGAGGTCAGCTAGGAGTGGAGGGGCGGGGAAGCAGTTGGAGCTGAAGGGCTGTGATTTTGCTTGAGGTGGGGGCCAGCGTTTGGAAACGGGAGGGTGGTGGTAATTCATGTTGCCGGGTTATACACCGGAAGGTGTTAACACCGCCAAAGACCGTATACTTTTTAATCCCATGCGCGTGCGCAAAGAAGATAGCCGGGCTTCCTCTAAACAGTCGATGATGTAGAAAGAAATGCTTAATGCCTCTGGTTCTGTAAAGTGAATAAAGAAAAGTTCTCTTTGCAACGTCCCCCCAAAAAAAAACACAAGCAGAGAGAAAGAACAGGAAGCTGATCATTCATTGTAGCCTAACCACGTTCAGACCACTTGGCACATAAAGCAGGGGAGCGGGGACCGACAGGTCAGCGAGCAGAGCCCCCAGCGCCGTGTGCCGTCAGATGCATCTTCCTGGAGCTGTGCTTCAGCTTCCCGTTCGACAGTGTTGTAGCCTGCAGCTCATACGGGTCCACATTATTCTGCTTTTGTTTGGTTGGCCTATAGAATGTCATTTTCCATCACAGTCCGTAATGTGAGTCCGCGCCACTCTGGCTCTGTGACGTCCCCATTAAATGGATGTGAACAGTATATGACTTACTTTAAAACCCAAAGAAAAAAAAAACCCACTGCTCTCGAGTCAGTACTGATTTGGACTAACCCCGTAGGATGGGGTCGAACTGGCCCCGGGAGTTTCCGAGACTGTTGACAGCAGTGGAGACCCCAACTTTCCCCTGCAGACTGGCTGGTGGTTTCGATCCTCCGATCCTGGGGATTGTGGCCCAACGGGTAACCACTGTTCCGCCAGGGCTCCTTCATTGACTCGACAGATGCTGTGTTCATAGAACATCGGCTGTTTCTGGGCATTGACGCTCAAGTAAGACTGCATGAATGGCCTCCTGCTCGCTGCTTTGCTTTATTTAGCGTTATTTACCCAGGGACGCGTGTCCCGGCGGAGCTCAGGGCTCATGCCCATTTTAGTGCACCTTGGCCGGCTGCTTCTCACCAGAGCTGTCCCACAGCCCCTCCTGCAGCCTCACACCCTGTGCCTCCTCGTCCTTGTTCCCTGACATTCTGAGTGTGCAGTAACCCCCGCCCTCCCCCAGATGGAACGAAGGAAGGTAGAACTCTTGTTCTAATTCACCAGGCATGGGCGGTGTGGTGTGTGCGGCCCCTGTGACACGTGTCGGTTGTTGAGCAAGCCTGGATGACAGGAAGCCCCCATCAGCTTTTGCTCCCAGGCTCGCAGGAGGCTAATGTTGCCTGGTGGTCTCTTGGGTGAATGCAGGTGTCTGCCGCGAGTGGGTGCTTGCCCCAACACACCCCTCGAGTCTGAGCGTGTATAGCTCTGCGAGGGGACTGGGAAGCATCTTGTAGGTACATCCCACTGTGGAACGAGAAACCCAGTGAATCGGAATTCCGGTCTGGTTGTATGTTTTTTGTGGGTGGAGGGGCTGAGGAGTGTCTTGCTTTAAGACTGATCGGGATTTGCCCATAAAAAGTCCAGATTGCTGACTCCTCTCTCGTGGTGAGCGGCGTCCCTGCTCCTGGACCCCCAGGTCAAGGCTCTGAGGGCCAAAGGCCCAGCCCCTGACTCAAACTTATGACTCGGTCCTCCACACCCAGATATCTGCTGCAGATGATGAACGGATATCCTTTCGGCGCCTGACATTCACATGCTCGCTTCCTGTATTTCAGGCTCGTGAAAGCATTTTATTAATATAAATCGGAAATATTACTGTCTTACTTAATCTTGATTACCATCCTGCCTGGTTAATGCCCAAGCCAAACTTGATTCTGACTGAAAGGACCCTATAGGACAGGTTAGAACTGCCAGCGTGGGTTTCGGAAAAGGCTGGAACCCTTGACAAGAGGAGGAAGCCTCATCTTTCTCACTCGGAGCAGCTGGTGGCTTTGAACTGCTGGCCTTGTGGTTCGCTGCAGAACACAGAACCACCACGCCACCAGGATTCCTACCCCATTTTACAGATGTGAAAACCGAGGCTCCAAGAGGCCTGTGTGACTAATGTCTGATTAGCTTGGTCTCCCAAGCCCTGCGTCTTTGAGACACGTGTTGAAGGGACGCTATTGAAATGATCAGGTTAAACAGAAGGAAAGTTTGCTAGTGGGATCTGTGTGAAAGCAAGGCCTTGAGCAGACACGGGGGACGGAGGGACTCTGAGTGCCGCTGCCCCGCCATGTTGGAACCTGGCCAGGCTCCCGTTTGTAACTTGTCCAGGCTCCTGGACAGTTACCGTTATTCTCGATTAGACGTGTAGATGGTTCGGGTCCAGGGAGCCCAAACAAGGTCCATGTTCTCTCTCAGCTGTCCCTTCTCTGTGCAGTCCAGTTGCGAGGGGGGGAAGGGGTAGACTGTGGGGAGGGGCTGCTGCCACTCTGCTAACTCTCCCCAGAATGGCCTGAACCCCCAATTCACTTTTCCTGAGACTGGTAGCCCTGAGCCCCTTTTCCAGAACAGAATCCTCCCTTAGCCGGCCTGTGAGTCCGAGCATGGCCTTGGAGATGACTGAAGAAGCCCAGGATGGGACTCTTGGAGCAAAGGGGTCAGTTTGTATAGGGGGTCGGGTTGGGACTGAGGCAACAAAGTGACCCTTTATCAAGGAACCGGGGGGTGGGGGCAGTGGGCTATGTGCTGGGCGGTGAACTGCAAGGTCCTGGGTTCAAACCTACCAACTGTCTGCTCTCCTGAAGATATATAGTCTCAGAAAGCCATAGGGGCCAACTGTACTCTGTCATCTAGAGTCCAGTATGAGTTGGTATTGACTATGGGTTTAAGGCAGTGGTTCTCAACCTGTGGGTCACGATCCCTTTGGGGATCGAACAGCCCTTTCACAGGGGTTGCTCAATTCATAACAGTAGCAAAATTACAGTTATTCGGTAGGAACGAAAGTCATTTTATGGTTGTGGGGTCACCACAACATGAGGAACTGTATTAAAGGGTTGTGGCATTAGGAAGGTTCGGAACCCCTGGTTTAGGGGGTCACTATCCCCAACTTACTGTTAAGGATGTTGAGACAGAGGGGTGGGGGTGTCATACAGCTAATTAAGGGTGCATACAAGAATTAAGCCCAAAACTGGCCGAATGGAATCCAAGCCCCACCATCTCCTCGTTGGGCCTGAACTCCGTGTGCGGTGCTGTTTGTTGAGGGAACAGGGTTGAAAATGGTAATGCTCAGGGCCTCGCTCGGTAAGTAACTGTGGGAGTCGGGTCTGGAGCTTGGGGTTTTAGAAAGCCCCGCCCTCGATGCCCACCACCCCTCCCCCCATCCCCCACCCAGACTTTGAGCTCGAGGTCTGAGCAAACACAGGTGTGGTTTTGTCTCTGGGCGCCAAGCCTGGCTTCCCCAGGAAATGTGGCCTGCTGCTTTCTCCATCAGTTTTCCGCTTTCAAAAGCAGCAGCTTCTGAGAAAAGCCTTCTCTTCCTCCTTCTCCCCGCCCCCACGCCCCAGTCCACGGGGCAGAAAACAGTGAGGTTACAGCTAGCAACGGGGAATGGGGTGAGGGGGCGCGCCAGACCATTCCCCCCAGGACCCAGACCACACCGGGCTTGACCAGTTGGGGGGAGGAGGCACGAGATGCTGACAAATGCGCAAAAGACCCCCAACCCAGACACGGGGGTTTCTGGGTGGCACAAAACGCTAATAGGTTGAGGACCAAACCCTCCAGAGACACAGTGGGATAAAGACCGAGTTCACATTCCCAGCACCCCCTGGAATAGTTCTCTGCCGACACACGTGGGCATGTCCGTGGTCAGAATCCACTGGTTAGTTTGTTTTTGCTCCAAAGTGATTATATCATGGGATGGCCATTGGGCCAATGGCATTGGACAGATGGGAACTGGAAAAGACTGTGCCCTCCAATAATAATAATAAAAATAGTAACGACAACACATTATTTCGTTATAAGATGCACGGTGCTTTCATACTGTTTTATAACAATAAAATGAAAGAAAAAGGAAACTCAAGGATCAGGTTCACAATACCAGCACTAGAGGGCAGGCACCCAGAAATCCCCTGTGTCTGCTGCCGCCTCCGAGCTGTGTCCGATTCCAGAGGGCCGGAAATGCTGTGTGTCCTGTCACTCCCCTGCCTACCACTCACAGGCCTCCGTGGATCTTGCAGGACCCTCCAGCTCCGCATCTGTTTGATGCCCATTCCTCGCCCAGGCACTCACGTTTCTCTCCCTAGCACGCTGACCGCACAAGGGCAGGGTTTTCACTCTTGTTCCTGGCTGTATCCCTGGCTCCGGACTGGGGACCCCAGAAATACAAAAGGGAACATGGGGCACTCTCTTGGGGTGCCCCCCAGGTGGCAGTAGAGATCAAGGAGTAGGGAGGGGACAGGGAGCTGACCAGTGGCCATGCAGTGTTGGTATGTGGGGTAGGATGGAATGAGTGGACCGCGTGCCATGGACTCTGTGTGCCCATCCCAGGCACGGCGGTGTCTATCTAGAAGGCTTCCTGGAGGAGGCGATATGCTAGGCTCAATCTAGAAAGATGAGTGTGACAAGCGAGAGGTAGTCCAGGCTGCCCATTCCCAGTCCGTGTGCCGGCAGAGAGAGCTGGGGGGTGACATTGTTCCTAGGGAGACATACCTTGAAGACCCTGGGGGACGGTGTCATACACTCTCTCGCTCATCCCCTGTCTGCACTCATGCCTCGTCTTTGCACTCCCACTCTTGGGGGCAGGCTCTTCGACCCTTCCCTGACATCTCTTTTCCCCTCGTGACCACTGCCATGCCATGCCCTCCCCCCTCCTTGCCATTCCGATCTGGAGTTCCCCAGGGGCAGGAGGAAGTAGCGTGGCTCAGGAGTCAGGTGACCTTTCCTAGGAGGAGGGGTGTTTCTAGGGTGGCCTGCTGCTGGTATGATGAGTAAGTCATTCTCTCGGGGGGGGCGAGGGTGGGTGGACAGCATGGGAAGACAACTCACTGGCCCTGCTGTAAACTGAACTCATTGGTGCAGAGTTTTGCCGTTGGCCAAAACACGTGTCTGATCGAAAGCACCTTCTCTCTGCCACAGGCCTGAGTTTTACAGGAGGGTGTGAAATTCGAGCTCCCACTTTGGTTCTCTTGTTTGTTGAATCACTTTGTTCCTGTGTGGGCCACCAGGTGGAGGTGTTGGCACAGGACAGCTCGGTTTGGGATCTACCTGATGGATCCTGGTTTGTGTCTTGCCACCGCCGGCTGCTCTCTCCCCACAACCTTCAAACCAAACTCTGCCATCGAGTCGATGCCGGCTCATCTCGACCCTGTAGGACAGGGTAGAACTGCCCCCATTGCGTTTCTGAGACTGTAGTTGTTTATGGAACTAGAAAACCCTGTCTGTTTCTCGAGCTGGTGGTTTCGAACTGCTGACGTTGCGCATCGCAGCCCAATGCGTACCCACTACACCGCCGGGCTCCTCCGGACAACCTTGATCATCCCCACCTCGACAGTCTGTGCATGCAGTCCCCTGGATTCCCTTTTTTGGAATTCTTCCTCTGTGTTTGCAGCGTCGCGTCTCTTCTCTGCCCGATACACACATGGACATTTTGGGGTACTAACCTTTTGCCCTTGCAGGACACACCTTAGACCATGCGACTTCGGGCAAGAGACTGACCACGTGCTCTTCTTTCCTTTGCCAGACGTTCACGGCATGGTGCAATTCCCATCTCCGTAAGGCGGGCACTCAGATCGAGAACATCGAGGAGGACTTCCGGGATGGCCTGAAGCTCATGTTGCTGCTCGAGGTCATCTCAGGTGGGCTGGGTCCCTGGGTCCCTGGCTGGGGCGGTGCTGGGGCAGAGGCAGTGCCAGGTGAGCTGGGTCCCCGGGTCGCTGGCCGGGGGAGTCCTAGGGCAAAGGCAATGCCAGGTGGGCTGGGTTCTGCCCTGACGCCTCTGCTGTGGCCCCTTGACAGAAGCCGGGGATGACACGGATGGATTCAGGTGCTAGTAGACCCGACCTCATTCCTGACTCTGTCCTGGACCCACTGTCCATCCTTGGGCAAGTCACTTTGCCGTTCTGATCCAGCAGCATTATTTATAAAACAGCAGAGATTTGGAGGGTAGTTTCTGAAGTCTTTCCTATGCTGACGTCCTAGGATCCTCTGGTCAAGGGCACAGTCAAGAATGAATTTGCAAACCTTGATTCTGCTCCTTCCTTCCTACCTACCAACCATCTGCCGACCTACCTACATACCACCCTACCTACTTACCTACCTACCTACTCTCTACCTACCTATGTACCACTCTACCTACCTACCCACCTACCAACCTACTATCTATTTACCTACCTACCTACCAGTTCACCTATCTACCCACCAGCCCATGTAAATCAGATGATCCCAGCCCAGGATCAACCTCTCAGCTTGGAATTTGGGTATCCAAATGTTTTGAGGGTCGTCTCCACTTGAATGTGCATTTCGGCCCTCTGGGTGCTTTTCCTTCACCATTCCCGTAAGGCTGGTGGCTTCTAAGGTTCCAGCCTGTTCAGACCGTAGGCAACCTCAACTACTCTCTGCACTTTGCTTTTTACCTTGATCCCAATTAGCCCAGATACAGACTCTGTACGGACTTCTCCCCTGAGCCCCTCATAAATACCACGCCTCTTTAGGCATCTCCACCCAGATGTCTCACCGTGCCCACAAAATTGCCATGTCCACAGTTTACTGCTGCTGCTCCTGTCCCTAAAACCCACCCCACTGTTCTCCCTGCATGCTTCCTTATTCTTGATAAATGATAACACTGTCTATCCATTCTCTTGCATCTAATCTAGAATTCCTTTTAGACAGCTCTTGTTCCTCTTTCCGATTTGGCATTCAAATTCTGTTCATTAGATTTCCTTTTTTCATAACCTTCTTTTACCCTCTTTGACCACAGTATCAATGCGGGCCTGTGCCGGCTCTCAGCTAGCTGAGAGCCTCCCTCCCTCTGTGGTGAAGGACAGGCCAAATCCGGTCATGCTGCTCCCTGCTCGAGACCTTTCCAGGCCTCCACATTCCTTCGCAGTCTGCTGGATGCTGTGTGAGGTGGCGCCTGCTTTATTTTCAACTGACTGTTCTCCAAAACAGGAGTTTCTTGTGGCACAGAGGCTAAGGCTTTCCGCTGCTAACCAAAAGGCAGCGGTTTGAATCTACCAGCCGTTCCAGGCGAGACATGTGGCACTCTGTTTCCATGCCATTTACAGGCTAGGAAACCCTGCGGGTAGTTTGGCTCTGCCCCCTGCAGGAGCGGTAGGAGCTGGGATTGATATGAGGGTGTGGGAGTCCACAAAGGTGCCAGACCCTCTGCCACCCATGGAGCCACGCAGCGCTCCCGGGTGTGATGCACCCCTGACCCCTGCCTTGGCGCCGCAAGCTCCAAGTGCCGGCTAGAATGTCTGCCCCTGCTTCCTTTCCCAGCACGCCTCCAGTTTCCAGAAAACAACTTGGCCTGACTCTTTCAACTTCCCACCAAGACACAGTTCCTTTTAGAGGCCTTCCCTGTCCCCCTACCCCCGCACCACCCCCCCTCACCCCGCTTTTGCTGCCTGTCCCCTCGAATTCCTGTTAGAAGGCAGGCGAGCAAACCAACCAACAAGCCAGTTGCTGTCAAGTTGCTTCTCGCTCGTGGTGTGGACCCTGGCCCCTGGCCCTCTGTGTGTCAAGAGTTGAACTGTGCCGGGTTTTCAGTGGCCGATCTTTGGGGAAGCAGATCACTGGACCTTTTTTCTTAGGTTCTTCTGGGTAGTCTCGAACCACTGGCCTTTAGGTTAGCAGTTGAGAGTGTTAACCATTTCCATCTCACAAGAACTATATAATAGCACCTCATTAATGAATTCTCTGCGTGCCATGTGCCGTGTGGTAGAGTCATTTTTTTGGCCGACGTGTTTTTAGCCCTATTTGATGCTGAGCTCCTGGGGGCAGGGGCTCCCTCCGCCCCACAATGCTGGGAACTGCACTTATCGCAAGTAGACAGACGGTGCTCAGAGCGGTTGGGCCGGAGCCTGCCCCCGGGGAGTCGAGCACTTCTATAGAGCCCGCCTGTCCTTGCCCAGGGCTGGGAGACATCAGGGTGCCAAGATACTCACTGCGCTTTCCTCCTCAGTTGGGTGTCTGGCAGGGTCGAGGAGAAGGAGAAAGGGGTGCTGCCTACAGAGACAGGCTCTGAAAGTGTGGCCCTTGGTCACCACTGCAAAACCCACTGATCTGCTCGTTCAGAGTGTGGACTCCCAGACTCCTCCCTAGATGCCCCAGGTTGGAAATTCAGAAGCAGGAGCAAGGGGAGCCAGCAGCGTGGGGAAGCAAATTATCCGGGTGATCTTTGTGCAGACTGTGTTTAACCTTTACCCCAACGCTTTCTTCACCGAAGAATTCCCGTCCCAGCCATCCCCATTCCTCCACAGAGGGGAGGTCTCCCTCAGCAGGATCGGGCTGGGGGCTGGACGTACATTAGCCAGTACCAAAGATCCTCCTCCATCCATCCTGTGGGAGAGAGCTCCTCATGAAAACAGCGCCATCTTTCATGATGGACACTCTGTTCCAACAACTGTTTGGTTTAGAGGTGGCTTCAAGGGTCGTTTCGGTTTAAGAGCGACTGTTTAAGATCCAGTCGGGGCCGTAGTTTAGTGGGGGTCATCCAGCTCCAGGGGCTCCAGAGTCTGGATTCTATGAAAGCTTGAAGTTCTGTACTGCACCACCCCTCCTTTTGACCAGGAGTCTTCTGTCAAATCTTTGCTCCAATCATTTAGTCATGGCAACGGCACCATCCGGCTCTGGTCTCATGACAAGAAGGAGGCTGTTAGTCCCCCTTATCTTTTTGGAGATCTCTTACTGTCTGTCCTGTTCTTTTGTGTGTCCCTCGCAGTAGGGTTCTCGGTCAGCCGTGCTTGCCTGTCGGTCTGGAAGCAGGTGGCTGGAAGCAGGACAGACAGATGTTCCCCTCCATGCCTGTGTCCCTGTAAAGCCGTGCCTGGGCTGAGGGTGGTGTGCTGCACTCCTGCCTCCTGGATAATAGCACCTGACCTTCACCTTCCTCCCTCTGATCAGGTGAGCGCTTGGCCAAGCCGGAGAGAGGCAAGATGAGGGTGCACAAGATCTCCAACGTCAACAAGGCCCTGGATTTCATAGCTAGCAAAGGGGTCAAGCTGGTGTCCATTGGAGCTGAAGGTAAGGCCTGCCCCTGGCTTCCCGGCGGAGCCTGACCTTGTGCACTCCAGGTTCCCGCAGCCTGCCCCCACCCTACCCCATGGGCAGACCCCCCGCACCTCCATCTGGTCAACTTGTGGGTTCTCTAACTAACAGCAGTCTTTCCAGCCTTGGAGTCTCCTCTTTCATGGTCTCACACCCAGAGCTTGCTCTCCTTGGTTCTTGTCACCCCCCGACATCCTGGCACTGTAGATTCTATGGGAGAGGACAGGTAGGGGAGGCTCCTGGCCCACAGACCTGCCTGGGCTCTGCTGCATGCTGTGAAGAGAGACTCCTGTGGCTGGGAGAGCATAGACACTGGGTGCTGAGGGGGTGGGGGGGACCCCAGAACCCGGAGCCTGGCAGAGCCTTCAAGAGCTTTCAGGCAGGACAGCCCCCACGACCGACATGCAGCCAGGTGCCCTTCCCTCCAGCCGACTGTGACTCTGGGCTGACCATGCGTGTATTAGAGCAGAGCCTGCACCCTGGGATTCAAGTGGCTGATTTTTCAGAGCCTGGTTATTGGGCCTTTTCCCCGATGGGGGAACTTGAACCCCCAGCCTTTGGGTCAGCATTCCAGGCCAGCGAGCGCCTCCTCTGTTTGCCCCCCGCCCCGGGCCCCCTCACCACTTGGAGCTGCTTGGTGGTCTTTCCTGTGCAATGCTAGGTCTGGTGGTGACGGACTCATCCCATTTGAAAAACAAAACCAGGAACCCAGATTTTTTAGAAAGAAAAATATGACAACTAACTTCAGGGGGGAAACTTAAAAAAAAAAATTCTAAACCACTCTTGAGTACCTAAGCGCCCAAACACTGCGCAGCAGCCTACTTACTATATGTGGATTCCAGCCCCCCTCCCCCCCACACACACACTTGCCCCCAGTATGTGTGCCAGGCCCAAGTGTGCCACCGCGGAGGAGGCTGAGGCTCCGTGATGATCGCCCCAGCAGCCGCCTGGGTCAGACACTTCATCTCCTCAGCTTTGCCGTAGCCGAGTGGAGGGGGGCGAGGCAGACTCTGAAACAGTCACCTCTGAGCGGGAAGTCCCTACCCCCCAGCTGGTCACAGCTATCCAATTTCTCTAGAGAGTTTTTTTTTAATCACTTTATCACCATCCATCCATCTATTGTGTCAAGCACATTTGTACATTTGTTGCCATCATCCTTTTCAAAACTTTTTCTTTCTACTCCAGCCCTTGGTATCAGCTCCTCATTTGTTTCCACCTCCCCTCCCACCTTCATGAACCCTTGATAAGTTATAAATTATTCTTATTTTCATATCGCACCATCTGCTGCCACCCTTCCCCCATGCTTCTATTGTTCGTCACCCTGGGGAGGGAGTTATATGTTGATCGTTGTGACTGGTTCTCTCTTTCTCCCCCCACCTTCCCCCTACTCTTCACCTTCCCCCTACTCTTATGGTATTGCTACTCCCATTATTGCTCTTGAGGGGTTTATCTGTCCTGAATTTCATATGTTGACAGCTCTTATCTGTATCAGTATACATGCTCTGGTCTAGCCAGATTTGTAAGGTAGAACTGGGGTCATGATATTGGGGGGCGTTTTCGGGGGAAAGGGAGGAAGCATTAAAGAACTAGAGAAATGTGTGTTTCGTTGGTGCTTTACTTCCTTGAAACCCTTCTGTGAGGGGATTTCCAATTGTCTACAGATGGGCTTTTGGTCTCCACTCCATCCTCCCTCATTTGCATCGATATGATTGTTTGTTTTGGATCTTCTGATGCCTGATACCTGATCCTGTAGACACCTCATGATCACACAGGCTGGTGTGCTTTTTCCAAGTGATGACTGCTTGTTTAACTTCAAGCCTTTAAGACCCCAGATCCTTGCTATATTTTTTAATATCTGGGTACTGTTAGCTTGCTTCACCATATTTGCTTATGCACCCATTTTGTCTTCAGTGATCGTGTTGGGAAGGTGAGCATCATGGAACACTAGGTTAATAGAACAAAGTGTTCTTGTGTTGAGGGAGTACTTGAGTAGAGA
Organism: Tenrec ecaudatus; assembly: GCF_050624435.1. NCBI lineage: Eukaryota > Metazoa > Chordata > Mammalia > Afrosoricida > Tenrecidae > Tenrec > Tenrec ecaudatus. Next base: position 35,536,027 of record NC_134543.1, read on the forward strand.
CCCAATGTCCATCTTCTGCCTTAATACTTAACATATAAATATATGTACATAGATCTGTGTCCCTATCATTTTTATATACACATATATTTACATATGTACTTGCCTGTATTTAGACCTCTATAAATGTCCTTTGCCATCTAGTTCTTTCCTCTAATTGCTTTCTTTTCCCTCTAATTGCTTTTATCTTTTTCTTGTCTCACTATCATGTTCGACTTTCATTTAGCGCTCAGGAATTCCTCTTTGCTACACTGCACTTGATCAAACCCCACCAGGCATTCTATGCCCTCCTCGCCATCAATTTTAGATCACTTATTGTTCCCTTGTCCCTGGGTTTATTGGCTCCCCCTTTCCTCTCCCACTCTCCCATATCCTCCTGGAAACGGTGGTCCCATTGTTTTCTTCTCGGGATTGTTTATCCTGCCTAGATTATATAGATAGACATGAAACACAAAACAGAACTATAAATAGTTGCAGGTCTGTCTGTTCTCTCTGGAGAGTTTTTCAAGACCTTTAACCATTAGATTTACCTTATTGTCACCGCTGGTGCTTTGAGCTGAGGTGTCCTGGAGCAGCAAGGTCATGTCAGGGTGGCTGCCCTGCTGAGCCAGGGAGCGAGCGAGAGGAAGCCCGGGACAGGCTGGGTGTGTGCTGCTGAACTTAGAGAATACACGATGGAGCATGGACAGATGCACCCAGGGCTGCTGGGGTGCAGTACCCTCAGACCTCTGAAGGATGCTCTTGAGGTACGAGGACTAGCCTCTCCCTGTGGGCAGAGTCAGATGCAGGTGGGAGGCCCTCTGGGCAGGTAGATGGCGACCAGCGTGCAGAACCTTAGGGAGTGCATTGGGGAGGTCCTGCGCTCCCTGTCCTTGGAGATGTTGAAGTGAGGCTGCAGACAGGGAGGGTTCAGAATGGCCCCTCGGGCTTCTTCTAAATGCCTGAATTCTTGGTTATTGCTAGCTGCCCTTGGACAGGCCCTCTGGTTCAGAACCGAGACTGGAGACTCAGTGCTGTCCAGCCAATGCTGACTCACAGCGACCCTCTAGGACAGGCTGGCCCCGCCTCTGTGGTTTCAGAGATGGTCCCTGTTGACAGAGGAGAAGGGCCCGTCTCTCTGGTGCAGAAGTGGCTGGGATTTGTCCGGGAGGAAGGTCCGTGGAAGGGCTGTTATTTGAAAACCTTGGGGAGGGCAGCTTGACGGCTTCCTTTTTCCAAGGTCCTGGGGGTGGGCTCAGTGACCTCACATCTGTTTGCAAGAGGGAGCGGAGGTGGTGCCGAGTTCCCGTTTCTCTCATCCTAATCCTTCAGCATGTCATTGATTTCTCTGTCCAAACGGTGCGGGGAGAAGCGCCAGCGGGGAACAGCTTTGCCGTAGCTGTAGACTGGGAGTGGCAGACACACGCCCCAAGGCCACCAGGTCCCTGCACGAGCATACCAGCTCATCTGTTACCTGAGTTCCCTGTCATGCTTCGGGTGCACCTGGCATCTCCTCTGGGACCCAGTGGTCCAGATACGCCTTATTCCCACTAGAGATGAGGGCTGGGATAGTTATATAATTCCATGTCAGCTTGTTAAATAGGTTATAGGGGTGGAGTCTAGCCTGTCAATCAGGTCATACTCAATCATGCCTCTGTGTGGGCATGATCTTTTCCTGAGAATCATGGGAACTCCTGTCTTCCTCCCTGGAGGCAGGACACTCTCTGCCTAACATTCTGTTTTTTAAAAAAATTTTTTTTCTTTTCTGCCTAACATTCTTGATGACAAGCCACATGAAGCTACGCTGATGGAGCCAGAGCCCTGGAGCTGAAGGAGCCACATGGAGACCCACGCCTGCGCTGAGATGCTTACACCGCTGGATCTACAAACACTTTCCACCCACTGGCCTGTGATCTTCCTGCATTCAGTGTCATTGCGTGTACTATGTGAGTCTAAAGAGGAGGAATTTATAGATTGGTATCGACATGATAGACTGGTATCGGACATATGGGCTAATTTCAGACTTATGGACTTGGGTTGGGCTGTTTTCTCAATATACAATTACTCGTTTATATAAAGCTCCCTATTACACACGAGTGTCTCTGGATTTGTTTCTCTAGTCAATTTGGACTAACACAAGGCCCTTCCTACTGGGGTAGGGTCTGTCACTCCTCATCCCTCTGAGGGCTGGTGTAGGGGCTGGAGAGGCAGGGCACACCCCAGTTTCTTTGCCATAAGTGCCTCCCCTGTTTCCTGGAGTGGGGCTGCTGCTTTGGCGTGGTGACAATTCAGTAAGCACAAATCCTGGGGTGGGTGGCAGGGGGTGGACTGAGCACCTCGGAGAGCAGCAAATAGGAGAAACCACCCACAGAAGGCCTTGCTTAGTGCAGGGTGCTCGTCCTTGAGGGCAGATGACTGAGCTCAAGTCCAGTGGGCGGTCCAGGCATTTGACCTTGACAGAGTGGATATGTGCGAGCAAGATGGCATGGTGGAAGCTGAGCACCAGCTCTGCAGCCCCCAGGCTTCTGGAAACACTGAGCTGGGGGTTCCCAGCAGCCCCTCTTCTGCTGTCCAACTCAGGGCGGGCCCCGTGCACAACAGAGGGAACGACTGTTCCAGCTGGTGCCGGCTCCACCATTTGGGTGAGCTTGAAGCTATGGGGGAGGTGGGGTTGTATGGGCTCTGCCGGGAGCCACAAGTCAGCAGCTCGAAACCACCATCTGTGCTTGAGGGAAAGAGATGAGGCTTTCGGCACCCCTAAAGATGTTCGGTCTCGGAGAGTCCCAGGGGCAGCCCTGCTCCTCTCTGTAGCGTCAGCATGAATCTGGGTCCACTCGACGGCAGTGGGTTTTAACTGAAGCTGATCCTCCAGTACCGGCACCCACCACCCATTTGATGGCAGCAGACAGCCTGTGTCGGTACAGGTTGACTAGAGAAACAAATCCAGAGACACTCATGTGTATCAGAGAGAACTTCATATCAAAGAGCGATGGTGCATTAAGAAAACACCCCAGCCCAGTCCAGATCAAGTCCGTAAGTCCAATATTGCCCCATATGTCGACACTGGTCTGTAAATTCCTCTTTAGACTCACGCAGCCATGCAATGATGCCGAATGCAGGAAGATCACAGCCCAGTGATCCAGTGGTGGTGGAAGCATCTCAGCGCTGGCGTGGGCCTCCGCGTGGCTCCTCCAGTTCCAGGCCTCCGGCGCCATCAGCTTATCTCCATGCGGCTTGTCAATAGGAATGTCTCGCAGGGAGTGAGTGTATCTGGCCTCCCGTGGCTATTTATCTCTGTGGCGCCTCCAAATTGAGGTCATCAAGCTTTGACCTGGTGGATGACAGGCTAGACTCCACCCCTTATGTAACTGCCACACTGCCCCATCTTTCTCCCTCAGAGCAGCTGGTGGTTCAATGGCCGAGTTTGTAGCTGGCCGCCCAGGGCTCACCGTAATCCTGCCAGCACTCCTTTCCAGCACTGTATTGGACAGTAGTCTGCCGTAATCTTTAGGGTTTTCATGGGCTGCCAGGTATCTGTTCCTAGTCTTAGTCTGGCGGCTCTGCTGAAACCTGTCCACCGTGGCTTGATGCTGCCAGTGGTTGCAATTCTGTAGCCACCAGCATTACAGCTAGCCACGAGCTGCCATCATATTCCCAACTCACCGGCAGTGGTGGGAACCCCTGGGCCTGAGCCAAGTGTCTCCTCATCGTCGACCTGCTGCGCATATGGTTGAGCCCCTGCCTTCCTCTACACTCTCCACACGACTCGGATTCTCAGGAAGCCACAGAGCCCCACAAGCAGAATTGCTCGTGGCTGCACCAGGAGTCCAGTTGTTGACGCAGCTCTGCTGGGGGCCCATACCTGAGACCTGATCCTGCCAGGAGGGGACTGAGCGCTGTCCTTTGTTCTCGGTCCCACCTGCTCTGAGTGCCCGTGGGAAATCCATGTGTTGGACAGATACTGCTGGAAGAGCCTTCTCCATTCCAGGTGCTTGGCTGGGCTCTTAACGGGCCTACTGCCCAACATTCTCACTCACTCCCCCCAACCACAGCTCACTGCTGTCAAGTCCATTCTGACTCAGTGTGTTAGTCCGGGAGACTAGAGAAGCGAATTCACAGACACTTTCACACGCCTAGCAAAGAGGGTTCTATCCAAGGGCAGTTGAGTGGTGAGAAAACAGCCCAGTCCAGATCAAGTCCATAAGTCTGAAATTAGCCCATATGCCCTATACCAAACTGTAACATCCTCTTCAGACTCATGAGACACACGCAATGACCCCAAATGCAGGAAGATCACAGGCCAGTGGATTGGAAGTCTTCTGGAGCCAGTGGCGCTGTCAGCATCTCAGTGCTGACTGGGGTCTCCACACGGCTGCTCCAGCACCCAGGGCTGCATCAGGGTAGGTCCATGTGGCTTCTCCTCAGGGATATCTTGCAGGAAGTGAGCAGAGAGAGAGTCAAAGAGGAAATCCAGGAGTTCCCAGAATCCTCAGGAGAAGGCCATGCCTATACAGAGGCCCCATTGGCTATGACCCGATTGACAGACTATAGAGTCCACCCCTTCACTCGTAATCCTCTCAAATGAACACCAGATTATGTCGCTACCACACATAGTGACCCTGTGGAAGACAGCAGTGGAGCAGGGGTCAAATGGGTGAGGGAGGTAGGTCTTGGGGAGATGTGTGAGTGCAGGCTGGGAGGGAGAAGCCATGTGGATACTTGGGTGTGGGGTGCGGGGCAGAGGGACTCTTGTAGCTGAGCTGGATGGGAGGGGCTGAGAGACCCAGCTGGCCAGGCCATGAGGGCCTCGCTGCCCACTCACTGACTTTGACTGGGGGGCGGGCAGGTGGAAGAGCCATGTGGCTTTGAGCTGAGGGGAGGCGGGCCTGGGATTTACTCAGTCCGGAACTCCCAGCGAGTCCCCCGGTAAGAACAGGCTCACCACACATGCCTTCAGGTAGAAGTCTCCCTCGGCATTGGCTGGATTTTTCTCTCAAATTGTTGAAAAGTTGTTTCTGTGTTTCTAATGTTTAACCAATTTACACTTCTTGCTAAGGTGTGGTGACCTTGTTAACATCAAAAGGGTGTGTGTGTGTGTATGTGTGTGTGTGTGTGTGTGTGTCTGCTAATTTAATAGCCTGGAAAATGGGATTTCTTTGCTTACACATGGGTTTGAATGTTCTTAGGAACTGGCTGTTTATAGTTCTGAATGTTCTGTGAATTGTCTGTCTGTGAGTTTTGCCCATTCGTCTATTAAGACGTTAGACTTTTCCTAGCCATTTAGAGAAAGGCTTTGGAGGTTACAGATGCAAGTTGCAAATGCGATGTCACGTTTTTCGTTGCTGGCTCCTCAGACGTGATTCTGCACAGGGCTGGAGCCTGTTTCACCTGAGGATACACGTGGGTTTGTGCTGAGGAGCCCCTGGTGTAGGGGTGGGTTTGGCCTCTGGTGTCTGGGGCTCTGGGAGGGGCATTTGTGGGCCAGGCAGGAAGTGGTACACCTGGTCCCTGTCCAGACTGGGTACTGTCTGTACAACTTGGTGACCCCCAGCTCCAACACAGTGACCAGATGCCAGCCTTGCCCCATGTGCTGTCCCTTGTTGGTCTTAAAGCAATGTGTCCTTTTGCCTGGGCTTCGAGTGTGACTTCCATAACAGAATTCCGCTGTTGCTTTAAAGGGTTTGTGGGGGAAAACTAGCCCCAGGGGGCCTGGCTCACGGAATCACTGCTCCCTGGAAGTTTCTTTCTCTTGTGCTTCAGTCTGGCCGGAGGAGAAAACAAGATGTTCTTTGGGGGACACGCCGAGAGTGGCCCTTACCATTTAGCCGAGAGTGGCCCTTACCACTGGCCAGGTTACCCTCACGGGGCCAGAAGCAGGCGAGGGGAGGAAGTCGGCATTTCCACGTGTGTCACCTGGCCAGCCACGGGGACCATGACTAGCCTGATGTGTTTAGCTCCTTAAGGGGCTTGTTTGTGTCGTCCCTGCCTTCCGGCTTGGTGTGGGGGTGGGGATGGGGGAGGAAGCTTTTATAAAAGCTAATGGAATGTGTAGCATCAACCATCTAAAAAGCGTTTGTTGCTCGGACTGAGCACGGGGAGGCTGCCTCGCCACCATCTGGAAGCTGGCTGGCTTTTGGATACCCCGTGTTAATACCCAACTGATGGCAGTACGAGCTCGCTCACAGGGTGAGTCAGTGGGTCAGTCAAGGTGGCAGTTGCCCTGAATGGCACGGAGGTGGAAGAGGCTGACCTGGCTTCTCTATTTCGCCGGGGCTGGAGTCAGACCAGCCTCCCCGCTCCCTCCTTCTTTTCCTACTTGGACGCCGGCCCTTGCTCCTACCCCATTCTGCACCTATGCTGGGCTTGATCATCTGTGGCCGTGGCCCCACTGAACTCACAGGTGATGCTCACGGTTAAGGGGGTTTAGGAGGGGAGTCAATAGGTTACCACGGTCCTGTCTGCAAATGGCAAAGAGAGAGTCATTGGTCTCCTCAGCCAGCAGGGGGGGTCTCTCTTAGGTTCTTAGCCCCTTAGCCACGTGGTCCTTTGGCCTTTGCCTCTCTGGGCCAAGAAGCCAACCTGTCCCTCCACCTGATAGTCCCTTAGTGTCGGGCCAGGTGAGGAGAAGGTGTCCCGTAAGTCACGGCCCTGCCACTCGGAGTCTCCTTGCCACAGTCTCTGCCTGGTACGTCCAGTTGCGGTGGCCTCTGCCGCTTCAGACAGAGACGTCGGAGGTGCTAATCTTCAAGGTGCTCGGGGGTTCTTGGCTGCTTCTTCAGAGACGGCTCCTCCTTAGAGACAGAGGGGTGGTCACGGATCCTGACCAGTACCCTCTAATTGTGTACGCGTGCCCGATTTGCATAGCCTCATCCCCTCCTTGGTTGGGAGTTGCAGACTTGGGGAGAAGGGTCACGTTAAGACACTGCACTTCCCGACAGCATGTCTATAACAGATGTTGTTCAGCTTGCTACTTTCTGTAGCACTGGCTTTGGGGGGGATGGAGGGGAGCGGGGAACCTCCTGCTTGAGAACTGTGGTTGCCCAGGGCTCCTCTTCTCCCAGGGTTGTCGGGACATCCGTGATGGCTTAGAAACTCTTCTCCTACTCTCAATCTGCAGGGAGAGGCCTGCTGGTCCTGAAGACATCCCTTCCCAGTTGCCTTTGCTGTCTCCAAGAACAGCTAAGTCAACCATATGTGTTTGGCTAGGTTGACCAGAGAGACGAATCCAGTGACACTCACCTACGTGTGAGAAAGCGCTTTATATCAAAGATGAATTATATATGAAGAGCACAGCCCAGCCCAACTCAAGGTCATAAGTCCGCTAGAAGTCCCTCGTCAAGACTCATGCAGCCACGTGCAATGATGCAGAACGCAGGAAGTTATCACAGGCCCGGGGTGCAGAGTCCTGTGGATCCAGTGGCGGTGGTCGTATCACAGGGCTCTGGCAACAACCAGGTCAGGTAGCAGGAAGGTGAAGGCAGGTTCCCAGGACCCATCTTATGAGAAAGCCACACCTACAGGCTGATTGATACGTTGAACACCACTGCTACACTTGACACCACCCATGCCCTCTGGGAACACCTCTAAACAGACTTTTCTCCCGGGTACACGGGAGACTTTGTAATGTAATTTTTTATTGGGGTAGTTAGACCAGTCACGCAACCTTCACACAGAGTGTTCCGTGTACTGCATTTGCTCTTCACGTTCAGCCACCATCGTCCTTGAATAAAGCCTGCCCTAACGTGTCCGGCTGGTGTTTCCATAGAAATCGTGGATGGGAACGTGAAGATGACCCTGGGCATGATCTGGACCATCATCCTTCGCTTTGCCATCCAAGACATTTCTGTGGAAGGTAGGTCTCCTCTTCCCTGCGGCCACACCTCTGCCTCAATCCTCCATCTCTCGGGAAAGAGATGAGGCCCTTGGTCATGGGCCATGTCCTGGGCTTCTGACTGGTTTCTGGACCTTCGCCCGCCCTCACAGTCTATAGAGGGAAGAACTGTTTGGGGTGCTGGTTCTCACAGGCATGTTGCCCTCCAGGGAGCACTCACCCTGGGAGCACCCACCGTGGGAGCATCCAGGAGGTTGCCATGGGAGAGAGCAGATGTGTGGGAATGTAGGAAGAGTTGGTCCCATGGCTTCTGCCTCGCTCTCCGAGCGCCCTCTGGTGGCCGCTCAGCGAGCTGCAACTGTGTGGACTCTAATCTTTTTGATGGTTAAAGATCTGAGTTAAAATATCATGTATTGTTTTTACCTAAGTTTTATTCTTTCGTTGTGGTTAAAAATAATGTAATGGCATTTTCCATTTCAACACTTTTTAGACATGCAATTCAGCTGCATTAATGAAATGTATTATGTTACATTACCTTACAATTGTTTCCAAATTTTTTCACCACCACCTACACCCCCAGTCACTGTTATCATTTTATTGGGGGGGGTGGGGCTTGTACAAATCTTATAACAATCCATCCATTGTACTAAGCACACTTATACCTGTGTCGCCATCAACATTTCCATAACATTGTCTTTCTACTTGAGCCCTTGGTATCAACTCCTGTTTGCCCCTTCCTCCCCCACCCTCTCACCCTTGTGAATCCTCGTGATCAGTTATATATTGTTGTTATTTCGTGTCTTACACTGTCCGTTGTCTCCTGTCACCCTCATTCTGTCATTCATCCCCCTGGTGGGGGAAGGGGTGGACTTTATAGCCAACTTGCAATGGGCCCCAGTCACTCTTAACAGAAGCTCAGGCACCGGAATCCTGAAATAGTTTTGCTCAGAATCATCTAAAATGAGCACAGTGGGGTCTAAGATTGCTTCGCTAGGGAAGCCTTAGTTTCATGTTTGGGATGCGTGCAACCCCGTGAAGGCCCCCACTTGTTGGATGAAGTGGTTGAAAGGCCCACAGTCGTCCCGTGGACACGGTTCTGGTTCATGGTTACGGACCTGAATCTGTCGTTCAGATCGCCTCCTTGTCAGCATTGAACCTTTTGGGCCGACTTATTGTCAGTCCTGACCGAACCGTTCTGTGACACGGCTGAGACAGCGCGCGAACTGGGAGCTGTGTTAGATGCTGAAGTGGGATCACATCGCGGGCACACTCTGCTGGGTGCCGTGTACTGCTGAGGGGAAGGTCGAGGGTAGCCCTTCTGGGCTGAGGCACCTCTCGCCCCTCAGGCATCCATGACAGGTGGCTACTTCATACACTATCAGGAAGCCTGTCTTGTAGATGGAAACAGAATCTGACCAGAGCTCTGCCCATTCTTACCACACTGCTGGGTGCACTCCACGCTGGCACAGAAAGGCCCCTCCCTGGAGACTCTGGTTCCTTAGACTCCACAGGCCAGTAAAGCCCTCCTCACCAGCATGGTGCCCTGGCATAGGTCGCCACCTCACTGTTTCCCTACCATCTTGTTCATACAGGGGGCAGGGGAAAGACACTTCTGCCAGTGTGGCAGGCCGTGTGCTCAGGATTTCAGTGTGAGGTGCCTGGTTGCTTCTCTGCTGGGTGAAGAACTTTTCAAACTCTTGTCAAGGGGATGGTCCTCAGGAGCGGCAGGGCCCTCTGGTCGAAGGCGTAGGGCCACGTGGGCACAGTGGGGTGTATGTGTCCCTGCTCCCCCACTGGCGTCCCTGCCCACCCCTCCTCTCCCTTCACCACAGAGACCTCAGCCAAGGAAGGGCTGCTCTTGTGGTGTCAGAGAAAGACGGCCCCTTACAAGAACGTCAACATCCAGAACTTCCACATAAGGTGAGTGACTGCTCTAGAACCCGCCTCTCTCCCCCCTAGGGTGCCCTGGGCAGGGCCCCTGGGTTGGGTCCGTCTCAGCTCTAGCACAAACACAGCAGAGGCTTTATGGGATGATGGATGTATCACCATCCATTAGAATCCTACGCCCCCAGCCCCTTCCCAGGACAAGCTGCTGCCTGGGTACATCCCAGGTGACGCTCATGCTACTGAGAAGTTCCGACTGGTGCAGAGCCGGCTAGGGGCATAGATCTGGGGGTGGGAGGGTAGATGGGGCGGGCTTGTCCCAACTGGCCAACACCCCACATCATCTCAGTGCCTCGGTCCATGGCAGGGAGGCGTGAATGCCCCTCCCCTCCTGCCTTCCCCCGACTCCCCATCTCTGGGAACAAGACACCCCCGCTGCTTAGTGTAGTGCCTTTGGCTAGTGCCGAAGGGATGCAGCCAGGGAGTCTGTCCATCTGACCTCACTCACTGGTTCGCCCACCTTCTCTTCCTGGGACAGCTGGAAGGACGGCCTCGGCTTCTGTGCCTTGATTCACCGACACCGGCCTGAGCTGATCGACTACGGGAAGCTACGAAAGGTACGTGTGCTCTCCTTGCACCCACTGGTCTGGGGCTGCTACAACAACAACAACAACACAATATCACAAGGGGGTGCCTTTAAAGAACAGACCATTATTTCTCACTGTTCTGAGGCATGTGAAATATGCACGCGGATTCTAATCGCAGGGGTCAATGGAGTGCTGGCAGTGCTGTGGGCTAGGCGGAGCCCTGCTAACTGCACGGGCGCCAGTGCAGACCCGCCAGTCGCTCTCTCCACAGGAGAAAGATGAGGTTGCCCGCTCCCATAAAGATCTGCACTCTCATAAACCCTTTACAGGGTGTAGTCATCTCCCGCTCCCAGCCCGCCAAAGAAAGGCGTCAGGCGCTCAGCCATTGGAGGCCAAGGGAGCTTGGTAGGCCAAGGGAGCTTTGCACCCAACCCAAGCCAGGGGTATTTCTAATGGCGTGAAAGTTGGAGTGTGTACCCTCCAGACACAACCGCTGGAGACAAATGTGTGCATAAGCAAATGTGGTGAAGAAAGCTGATGGTGCCCGGCTATCAAAAGATATAGCGTCTGGGGTCTTAAAGGCTTGAAGATAAACAAGCGGCCATCTAGCTCAGAAGCAACAAAGCCCACATGGAAGAACACACCAGCCTGTGTGATCACGTGGTTCCGAAGGGATCAGTTATCAGGCATCAAAGAATAAAAAATCATATCATTGGCTGCACACCTCCATGATACGATCACTGAGGACAAACAGGTGCATAAGCAAATGTGGCAAAGAAAGCTGATGGTGCCCGGTTATCAAAAGAGATAGCGTCTGGGGTCTTAAAGGCTTGAAGGTAAACAAGCGGCCATCTAGCTCAGAAGCAACAAAGCCCACATGGAAGAAGCACACCAGCCTGTGCAATCATGAGGTGTCGAAGGGATCAGGTATCAGGCATCATCAGAACAAAAAAATCTTACCATAGTGAATGAAGGGGGAAGGGCAGAATGGAGTCCCAAAGCCCATTTATCGGCCACTGGAGATCCCCTTGCAGAGGGGTCTAGGGGAGGAGATGAGTCAGTCAGGGTGCAATGTAGCACCGATGAAAAATACAACTTTCCTCTAGTTCCTAAATGCTCCCCCCCTCTCCCCCCCATCATGATCCAAATTCTACCTTGGTAGTCTGGATAGAGCAGAGGATGTACACTGGTGCAGATAGGAGCTGGAGGCACAGGGAATCCAGGGTGGATGATTCCTTCAGGACCAGTGGTGTGAGTGGCAATACTGGGAGGGTAGAGGGAGAGTGGGTTGGAAAGAGGGAACCTAATATAAGGATCTACATGTGACCTCTTCCTTGGGGGACAGACAACAGGAAAGGGGGTGAAGGGAGACGTTGGACAGGGCAAGATATGACAAAATAATAATTGATAAATTATCATGGGCTCATGGGGGAGGGGGGAGCAGGGAGGAAGGGGAAAAATGAGGACCTGATACCAAGGGCTTAAGTGGAGAGCAAATGTTTTGAAAATGATGAGGGCAATGAATGTACAGATGTGCTTTACACTATTGATATATGTATGGATTGTGATAAGAGTTGTATGAGCCCCTAATAAAACGTTAAAAAAAAAAAGTTGGAGCGCAGATAAGGTTAAACTGGAGAAGAATGGATGCACTTGAATTAGGGGATGGACAAGGATCCTGAGAGTACCGTGGACTGCCGGAAGAACAGACACATCTGCCTTGGACAAAGTACTGCCCGCGTGCTCTTTCGAAGCGAGAGGGGTGAGACTGCCTCTCAACCTTTGGCCACGGCTTCCGGGGAGAGCAGTCCCTGGGGAATGGCGTTGTGCCTGGTGGTGAAGTCGCAGGGCAGAGAAGAAGACGACTGTCGATGGGATGAGGGCGCAGGGGCTGAAACAGAACACGGACAGCAGGGACTAAAGGCGGCGCAGCTGGGCGGTGGCGTTTCACGCCCTGGAGCCAGGGTCACTGGGCTAGAAGGAAGGGCTGGCCCGTAACAGTGGGGGCGCCGCAGCTCCCCTTGCTCTCTGCCCCTCTGTTGTTTTCTTTATCCCAGTCCGCTGCCCTCTGCCCCTGCCCATTTCCCCTGCTTCTCAGTCTCTTCCCTTTCCATTCAGGGGCGTCACTGTTAACTGTTGTCTGCCGCCCACATCCGAGCACAGACCCGCCCAGCTGCAATAGGAATGGTTTCCTGGAACAAGAGGTGGCCGGAGCCAAAGGGCGCTGCCGGGGGCCAAGCAGACTGGGATGCTCCTGCCCTCCTGCGCGGCCTTGGGGTCGGTGGGGAGAGCTGGTGGTCTGTCAGTCCAGCTAGTGAGCGTCACCTGGGGCCTGGAAACGGTCAGCCGCTGCTCACAGCCCTGGGCAGATGTGCCCACCGGTGTCTGGCTGAGTTTTTGCCATCCTGTCGGCTGCCAGAGACTTCCAGTGATGAGCCCTTTCCTCCTGAAGGCACCTCCAGGGACTGGGCTTCTCTCTCTGCTCCACCCTGTCATCCTCACCACGAGAGATGGGGAAACAGAGGCCCGGGCTGACGACCGCGACCGGCTCTTGTGCGTCTGGGGAGCCAGGAAGAGGGCATGGTTTCGGCGAGGTCCTCGCTCTGTCTACCGTGTTTTCTTTCGTTTGGATTTTTGAACCTGTGATTTGGGAGCCAGTTTTCCGTTTGCTCGCTCGCACACGCTTCACCTGTGACTGCTGGCCATGCCCACAGGGTAAACGGCCACAGGCCTCTTTGCCCTCCCTGGGGCTCCCGTGCCCTTCTGTCCCACCCTCTGCCTCGGAGCTCCACTCCCTGGCTGTGCTGCTTGCTGCTACTAGGCCGGTGAATGATCCTTGAGTGTGTTTTCCGGTCAGGGTTGGTTTCTTTAGGAGGCAGGCGCCGCCAAAATAGGCAGCCCACCCACTGCCATCTTATCGATTCCAACGGGCCCCCTGGCTGTGGATCCTTAGGACAAACAGGTGGCCTCATCTTGCTCCTGCAGAGCAGCTGGTGGGTCCAAACTGCCGACTTGTGGTCCGCAGCCCAACGGGAGCCCACCTTGTCGCCAGGGCTTCATTCCGGGCATAGGCGGGCATTCTGTGGGGTGTGTGCACCAAAGGGAACCGATATCGGTTACCCACGTTGGAGTGCCACCTGGCTGGGGCCGAGCAGAAACCAGAAGCAAGACTGCTGGTGCTGAGACCAGTCCCCTTCCCCTCGTCGCTGCCACAGCAGCTAGGATGTCCTCCTACACTCGGCCCGTGACCTCTGGCCCAGGGGCAGCCTGCCTGACCCAGGAGCTGGGAGCGGCTGTTACAGAGTCCTTCTGCCCTCCAGCTCTGGTCTGGCGGTCACCTCGGGACAGTTGGGGTCTGGTCTGGGCTCTCACTTCATCACCCCTTGCCCCCCTAGGATGACCCTCTCACCAATCTGAACACTGCCTTTGACGTGGCAGAGAAGTACCTGGACATCCCCAAGATGCTGGATGCTGAAGGTAAGGGGTTCCTGCCTCTTCTCCCACTGTCTCCCAGCAGCCCGGGGCCGGGGGTGGGAGTAGATAGGGCAGCACCCTGAGGATGAAAGGGGGAAGCCCTGGGACTCCGGAGTCCCCCGAGGTTCTGCGAGAGGCGGGTAGCTGACGCTGAGGAGGGCTTGGATGTTGGTGAGGCGGGTAGCTGACGCTGAGGAGGGCTTGGATGTTGGTGCAGAGGCTGCCTAGGGCTGGCCAGAACCCCAACGAGGGCTGTGCAGCCTCCGGCGAGGGGGCTCGGCTCAGCACCGCAGCTGCACTCCTCTCTGGGCTTCCAGCCCCAGTACCCTGGCTCACAGATCCCAGCCCGAGCCAGTGGGTCCCACGCAGAGTCGGGAGAGCCAGTGTCCCGGTGAGGACTGGCTTCCCTGGCCATGCCGAGGCCCGTGCGTGCCAGACCTTATAGCCGGCCACCGCCTTGTGGCCTTTGCTGTTGAGTTTGACCCGATCATCATGTCTTCACAAAAGACAGCCCTGGGTGGAAAACCCAAGTCTTCTTGTCCATGGAGCCAGCCCATCACCTCTCACTGAGGGGAGCTGTGCTGGACGGAGCAGAGGCACGGAATGTCTCTGGAGGGAGGAAGGGCCTGCTTCAAGGCTGAGCTCAGTCTCATCTCCTTGCCCCCATCTCCATCCTGGCCCCACCTGCTCGACCTCGGGCTGCCTCTGGCTGCCTCTGTTTGGGGCATGGCTGCTCAGGAAGGGCCAGGGTGGTTTGCAGAGGCAGGTGGGGACCGTGGTAGCCACCAAGGCTGCTTCCACGTCTCCACTTTCTCCTCTCCTACCTACCTGGTACCCTTATTTTTTAAAGATCATTTTGTTGGGGGCTCTTACAGCTCTTCCAACAATCCACACATCGATCGCACAGAGCGCATTTGTACATAGGCTGCCTCCCGATGTCTTTTGGACCTCATCATCATTCCAAGAAAATTTCCAAACACATCATCCCAAAGCGGAGAGGCGTATTCAGGAAGCTCCCACCATCAGATGTGACAGTTAACTGAGATTTTTTACCACACCTGCTCAATCTGGAATTTTCTCCCCCATACACACTTCCAGATCTCTGCCGTATACACAGGGATTTTCACACCCACGGCAGGCACTTCTTCACAGGCAGACCAACTGGCTGAATGGCCGCCCAGACAGCTGTGGCTCCAGGCTAGCTCTTGCCTCCATCCCTCCGATGAGCTCTCCTTCCCACCTTACAGAGAGAGGCTGAGCTGAGGCAATGTCTAACAGGGAAAACCATCCCTAGAGCCACCCTAAAAGGGCCACCAGTTTAGCAGACAGAGACAGGGTGGCCCACCTCACCTTCTACATCATCATTCGGTCCATCCATCCATCTGCCCCTGGTTTGTGAAAGTACATCCCCGTGCTCCCGAAAGGCCTTGTTCAATGCTTGCCCCTCCACGAAGCCCCCTGGCATTGCCTTCTCACTCCCCGTACCTCCCTTGCTGGACTACTGCTGCCACCTCCACCACCCCCACCCCCGGCACGTTCCCACCCTGGGCCAGGCTGGTGTAGTTGCTGTCCGTGCCCCCAGCTGGAAGCCGAGGGGCAGGCGGTGTGTGTGTGTGTGTGTGTGTGTGTGTGTGTGTGTGTGTGTGTGATTCTCCCACACAACAATCAAAACCACTCTACCTGACCGCCTGACGTGAAGGGTCTCTGGTCGCTCACCACGCGGCCTTTTAGAGCTGGCTGGCCTTCCCCGGGAGCTAAGAAAGCGGGACACAGAGGACACAAGTGGTTCTCTTTCTTAACTCTGCTCACCCAGAGCACATCCCCTTCCTGCCGTGGGGCTTCTCGCAGGGCCAGGGCCTCGGTCCCCAGAGCATTTCTTATTCTGGGATGCTGATGCGTGTCCTCGGTACGCCACCAGCGAGCTCATTCCTTGAGTTGTGTGTTCCTGAGGATGGAAGCTGGCACCGCAGTGCGGTGTGGCTTGGGCTGACCGTGCTGGCCAGGAGACCTGGTGGAACCGTGTCAGGAGATGGCAGTGGCGTGCTCTGACTCTGGGTATCTCTTGACAGACATCGTGGGAACGGCCCGACCGGACGAGAAAGCCATCATGACTTATGTGTCCAGCTTCTACCACGCCTTCTCCGGAGCCCAGAAGGTACCTGGGCCCCCAGCTCCTTCCATACCCAGCACACCTCATGCCGGACTCCCAATCCATGACCCCCCTTCCTGCCCACCCCTCCCAGGTCTCTGGATGATGTGGTTTCTTTGGTAGAGGTAGTGGCTGCTCCTCCCTCCCCATCCCCAGTGGCTTGTTTCTGTTCGGCTAGCCCACCCTGATCCTCCTCATCTTCCTCCACCGTATCCAGAAACATTCAGCCTAGTGTTCCCTCGGGGACGCAGGCGGCTGGCGGGCTGTGCGGTGTAAGCAGACCAGGTGCTCTGCCAGCCCAACGGTGCCTCCGTTGAAGCGACTGCAGGAGAGGGGTCTGGGTGGGGGGGACATCTCTTCACAGCCTGGAGAGATATCTCCTGGCCTCACTTAGCTGTCTTGTTTGCCAGGTGCTCTCCATTAATGGACTCGACCTAGATAGCCTGTCCAGCCCTGTGGACACCCTGCCCGAGTGCCCCATGTCGTTACTTGCTCTCTCTGTCCCCTGTGTTAGTCTGGGTAGACTAGAGAAACAAATTCATAGACACTCATGTGTATAAGAAAGAGGTTTATCTACAAGAGCAATTGAATATTGAGAAAATATCCCAGCCCCATTCAGATCAAGTCCATAAGTCCGATATTAGCCCCTATGTCCAATACTAATCTATAAAGTCCTCTTCAGACTCATGCGACACATGCAATGACGCCAAATGCAGGAAGATCCCAGGTCGGTGGGTGTGAAGTCTTGTGTATCCAGTGACGGTAGAAGCATCTCAGTGCTGGCAGGGGTCTCCACATGGCTCCTCTAGTTCCCAGGGCACAGGGTCTATCAGTGTGGTGCCCTGTGTCTTGTCAGGAGAGCGTCTCTCAGGGAGTGAGTCTTGAGTCTTATCAGTAGAGGGCTTCCAAGGGAGTGAGCAAAGAGGGACAGTGTCTCCCACCTCCAAGGAGGGAAAGCAGGGGTTCTCAGAATCCTCAGGAGGCCACACCCACACAGAGGCCTCATTGGCTAGATCCCAATTGACAGGCTAGCCTCCACCCCTGTACTCTTAATCCTCAAATTGACACCAGATTATGTCACTCCTACACTCTCACCCCCAGCCGTAAGCACAGCCCCTTACAGGGAGGGAGGGAGGTGCTCAAGGAGCCTGAGGTTACAGCCAGGCTTGGCTCAGGCACTTTCCTGCACGTATACCCACGTGGGCGTGCAAGCACACGCGCAGCAGGACCCCAGAGCCCCAGGCTGTCCTGTGCTCCTGCAAACACCCACCTCCGCATGGAGTCTGAGGCCTTGCCTTGAAATGCATGGTGGGCACCCCGCCTCCCTGCGGCTGCCCGAGCTCTCCTGTCCATCCCTGGCCTCGTCTCCCTGCCCCCTCTCCCGCCACCATCTCCGCTCCTCTTCTCTTTCTACTCCTTTCCGTCCCTTCTGTCTGTCTGTCTGTCTGTCTGCCTGCCTGCCTGCTCCGTGTCTTCTCTCTGTCCACCATGGCTGTTTGGTTTGCTCTGTGCTGCTGCTGCTGCGGAACTGCTCCTCAACCTCTTCTCCTTCTCTGTGCAGATGTGTAGGCACGCTAAGGCCGGATGGGAAGGCCATGTGACCTAATGTTTCATGTCACTGCCACGCCTTCTCGGGGGCGCAGAAGGTGAGCTCTCCCCGGCCTCGCCCACCCTCCCTGGGCCCTCAGCCCAGCTCCTCGACCTCCCAGGACTGGAGGAAGGTGCTGACAAGGCCCTTCTCCCTTATAGGGGACAGGGCGCTCTCAGAATTTGGCCAGGACACTTTAAGGCTGTCCTCTTGAGCCTCCGCCCTGCTCCCTAGGCAGAGAGCAGCCCACAGAAACCCCTTCCCTGGGCCCTGAGTCCGAGCCCACACTCCTGGCAGGACAGCCCTGGCTCTGCTCTTGCCCGTCCCTTCAGTGTCCTAGACCCCCTCGCTCCTCTGCACCGGCAAGGCCATCCTGGTGAGTTGAGCCAGAATCAGGCAGGGAAAGGTATTCAGGCCAGAGGCTCAGAGCCCTTCCTGATCCTTGTCCACCAGGCCTGCCGTGAATGGTTGTGCAGGTTACGTACCACCCCAGGATGCCTTGACTGGAGGGCACCATCCACAAGGCAGATGTCAGAGACAGGGATGCTACTGAAATTAACCTGTCGATGGCAGTAAGAATGCCTGGTGACAAAATCAGTATGAGATCTGCTCAACAGGAGCACCCAGAGGAAGAGGTTCTTTTAAAACCGACGATGACCGGCTAGCAGCAGCCCTGTGCCCTGCCTGGGTGGGCACTCCCAAGCCCTCCTCACCATCCTTCTAGGACCACTGGTTGAGAGCCGGGAGAGTAACTTCCTCTCATCGGGGTCGTGGTGTTCCGGGCCACCCTCACTGCTGCTTCTGGACCTCCCTCCCCCCGCTGCAGCACCCTCTCCACCTCCTCTGCCCCCTCACCCCTACCTTTCAGGCAGCATCTACCTTCTCGCCTCGCCCACCCCTGGTGGTCTCAGAGCCACAGCCCCACGCAGGCTCTCTCCAGCTTCCTCGCTCCTCTCCTGGTTCTTCCCCTCTCCTTCAGAGGCTCCGTCCTGGGCTCCCTGCCCACTGACACTGGCGTGCCTGTCTCTGAAGCGCCCCCTTCCCCCCGCCCCTGTGTTCTGGTGGATGGCAGTGCTCGGAAGAGTGTATCTGTGTGCGCGTGTGCAACAGCCTGCTCCCCACAGGTCTCCCCCGCCTCCTCCCGTGCCCCTTCCCCTCATCCCTGTTGCAACCATTTCATGCTCCTTCCGTCCCCACCCCAGGACAAGGTCATGTGACAAGGAACCAGCTGGGTTTGGGTGGTGGTGGGGGGGGGATGGGAAGGGGCGGCGTTCCTATTTTGTCCTGGCCTAGGGGTCTTACCTGGAGTCACCCTGGCCATTTCAAAGTGCTGAGCAGATTGGTGGGAGGGGATCCCACTTCTCTTTCTGGGGGGGGGCGCAGATAGAGGAGGAGCCTCCTTCACCCACCCGGAAGCGCTCCCAAGCCCCAGCCTGGTGCTCTGAGGGACAGGCCGACGGGGCTGATGTGAAGGTGGGCCGTGCTGGGCACCTCAGTGGGTCTGCAACTGGAGGGTGGCCGCTTGGCCCAGGTTCTGACCCTGCCTAAACTCCTGCGGCACAGAGGCTGTGTTTGCGCGTGGACAATGTGGGTTCACGTTCCTGGTCTGTTGGGGAACGAACGGGTCTGGGTAACACCCTCTGAGGCCTGAACCTTCACCCTCGCTGGTAAGGGACCCTGTCCCTGACCTTGAGGGACTGCTTCCACCTGGGCGATGTGTACTGATGTAGATGGCTGCCTGCTGTTGGATCCGTGGGAGGGAGGGGCAGGGAAGGGCGTCCTGCTCAGGGGCTCCGTGTGGACTGGGCAGCGGGTACACTGCATTTCAGGAAGTCGACCACGGCTTCTCCCACATGGCCACGGTCAGGAGTCCCAGGGCCTCCGTGCCGGCTCTTGCCCAGGTCTCAGTGGAGTGAAAGCCCGAGGGCCAGCCACACCCATCCCGGGGGCCCCTGGGGCTGAGCCCCCTCCTGATGTGTTAGCTGGACTGGGACCGCTGTGGATTGAGGAGGAGGGACAGGCGAGGCAGTGGGTAGCTGTGGGAGGAAGGACTGGGTAACTAGTTCGACGAGGGGGGATTTCACAGAAAGGGTCCCCTCCAAGCTCGCCGAGGCCCTCGGCCTGGTGACATTGGACTGTGTTGAGATGGGCGATTTCGTCTTCATTTAAGGGTGGTCTTCTCTAGACTCGACCTGCTGCAGGCAAGCTCCAGGGATGATAGTCCAGATAGTTTTAAAAGTCACTGTCAAACTCAAACCAAACCTCGTACTACTAGTGCCCGTGAAAGTGGTTCCTGGAGGAGATGGAACTGCCCAGGGAAGGTTAGCGGGCCTTTCTGGAAGCTGTTTCCCTTTGTGCCTGGAAACCACCATTGCGTTCTGCACCTGCAGCAGCTCTGCTCAGCCGGCAGAGGTCCCTCGCTTGATCAGCCTGCTTGATCCCATGCATAGTCTTCCTGTCTCAGGGAAGTCTGGGGCTCGGGCTCTGCTTCACTGGGTTTAAGGGGAAGGGTAGGGGTGGGATGGGCTCCTTCCACAGTCGCTTCCATTTCCGAGTTTCTTGTGGCGATCGGGACCTTCCTGCACTCTAGAATAGATCTCGCTTCGGGACTAAAACGCACGGCCACCTAGTCGATGCGGCTCAGAGCGACCCTGCGGAGCAGGGTAGAACTGCCCAGTGAGGTTCTGAGACCATAACTCTCGACAGGAGTAGAAAGCGCTGTCTTTCTCCCAAGGAGCAGCTGGTGGGTTCACGCTTCGGACCTCGGGGTTGGCAGCCCCGGGCACCACCACTAAGCCACCGCTTAGAAACAAACACACTGCATTGGAGTCTATGCCAACTCACAGTGACCCTGTAGGATGGGCTAGAACAGCCCCTGTGAGGCGCCTTGACGAAATCTATGGGAGTAGTGAGCCTCTTCTACCTCCTGAGGAGTGGCTGCTGGTTTCGAACGGCTGACTTTCGGGTTCGCAGCCCAGTGTCACCCTGTGTGCCACCAGGGTTCCACAAAACCGCCTCTACCTGGTGCTGGCTGTTTTCTTCATGGGTGGGGTTCTTGGATAGCTATGAGGGAAAAGTCAGCGACCTGGAGAATGGGGAATGGTGGGGCAGGGGCAGCTCTCCCCCTGGGTGCCCCCAGCGAGCTTCAGAGCAGGCTGCCGCCTTCTGTAGAGAACGGTCTCTTGCTTCAGGAAGCTGCTGCATTAGATCCATAGACTGATTGCCTGGCGACAACCAGGCCTCCTGGCAGTTTCTCCCCCTGGTGAGGCCACGCTGGGAGGGTGAGACCCGGGCTTGGCCAAGAGGTTGGGTTTTGGGGAAAAGTCTCCAGGAGGCACATTCCAGAATCTCCCTGGATGTCTTCCAACAGGAGTGCCCTTTGGCCCTGGCTCTGCACTCGATGAGTAACCTAAAGGTTGAGGGGGATTCGGGCCCCTCTTTGAGTGCTTTGGAAGAAAGGCCTGACACCACACCCCTCAACCAGTAAGCATGTCGCTCAGAAAACCAGCCCTGAGGAGCAGTGCTGCTGACCTACAGCATGGGGTTGGAGTCCACCGGCGGTGATAGGTTTGGTTTGGTTTAGTTTGGTTTGGGCTGCGGAACTGTCAGCTGTCAGCAGAGCTGAGGGATGGTGGCCAGACCCCCGGCACATGTGTCCTAGAACCCCAAAGAACGTGGACCTGCAGCTGTCAACCTGTTTGATGCATTGATACAGTTGCGGCCCTGGGTCCCGGATTCCATGGCAGATGAGTTGAAAGTCAAGGTGATGGTAGCCCTGTTTAAGTCATGCGGAGACTCATTCTGACCTCAGCTCCCTGTCGCCTCTTCCATGGTCACCTGTGTTCTTACAGGTGTGTCCGCGCCAGAGGAGAGCGAGGGGCCTTCTTGCCTTGCTGGCCGTTGGCCCTCCTAACTGGCAGGGCCACCCGCTACCACCTTTTATGGGTACATGGCCTGCACAGGGCCCTACTTGATATCTGGGGCCTACGTCTTTGGGGTGGGCTTGGGGGAGGACTTTTTTCTCCAGGCTGGTCCGTTCCCCGTGGTTACCTGGTTCTCAGGAGGGGTGACTTCTGGGTTTCCGTGTGAGGAGGGGCCAAGGTATCTTCAAGACCGAGTAGGGTTGGGGGCAGGGGCTGAGGTTTTGGATGTGACCCCCACTTTGGAGGACATATGTGTGCCACTCACTGCTCTTTTAGAATCTCAGCCCATCTGGTCCTAAAGGGCAGGGGCCCCTCTTGACTTTGCATCTGCGAGGGCCTTTAAGAGCTTCCCGATTGGGAGTGGGGGAGGGGATGAGGAGCTGATACCAAGGGCTCAAGTAGAAAGAAAATGTTTTGAGAATGATGATGGCAACAAATGTACAAATGTGCTTGACACACTGGATGGATGGATGGATGGATGGATGGATGGATGGATGGATGGATGGATGGATGGATGGATGGATGGGGGGATTGTGAAAAGAGATGTAAGAACCCCCAGTAAAATGATTAAAAAAGAAAGAAAAAAGAGATTCCCACTGGAGGACTCACAGTCATGAATTGGGGGGGGCAGGGGGGGCGCCTAGGTCTCTCCAGCTTGAGAAGTTCTTCAAGGAAAGCCCACCGGGAACTCCCAGCGTCTGGCCCTTCGTTACCAGAAAGGCCTCCTGGTGCTGCACCTGGGTTATCTTGTTCATCAGCCAGTTGCAAGGCCCGTCTCTGGGACCGTTGTCACCGGCTGGTCA
The DNA here is from genome assembly GCF_050624435.1 of Tenrec ecaudatus. Lineage (NCBI taxonomy): Eukaryota > Metazoa > Chordata > Mammalia > Afrosoricida > Tenrecidae > Tenrec > Tenrec ecaudatus. The sequence continues at coordinate 35,558,242 of NC_134543.1, forward strand.
CCCTTCTCGGCTCCCAATGTTCCCCCGGGACTGAGGCGTGCCGGTCCTTTCTCTCCTTGCCTGGGACCCGCCGTGCGCCTAGCATTCCTCGGTGAATCTCATGTCGTGCTGGGTGTGAGCCTTGGGTCTCGCCTGTAGTGACTTTCCCTCGGGTCCCTCCAAGCCGGGGCCCTGGGGCGGCCTTGTCGGCTCAGGGGTATGCCACGGGCCCCGCAGCTGGAGGGCAGACCCTCACCTGCTCTGTCTTGTTGCCAGGCGGAGACAGCAGCCAACCGCATCTGCAAGGTGCTGGCCGTCAACCAGGAGAATGAGCAGCTCATGGAAGACTACGAGAAGCTGGCCAGTGATGTGGGTACCCGGGCTCCTCCTGCCGGGCTCCGGGCTCCACCACAGTGAACAGTCTGTGGTTCCCGCCTGGCTGCTCGGAACTCCCCCAGGTCTCCCCGGAAGGGAAACAGAAGTTGGGGGGGGGGGGCGTGTGGCAGGGCGTGTTTCAGGGAGCTGAGGCTCTTAGCGTCAACACATTCTGAACCTGGGACGTCTGTCCTCCCCCCCCCCCCCCCCCCGCCTCAGTTTTCTCACGGGTACAGTGAGAGCTGAGCCAGGGGCTCTTAAAGACCTTTCCAGCCGCCAGGGGCTGCTCTGTGGGTTTCTCAGAAACCAGGAACAAAGCGTGTGTGGCTGCCACGGAGTGGTGACCCTAGGACATGGCAGCCCTGGCCGCCGGCTGGCCTGCTGGTTGGGAGTAGGATGGGGGTTATTGGCATGTCTACTGCTGGCTACATGAAGTGGCCCCGTGAGCTGTCCCGCTCAGGCTCCTGGGTTCAAGCCTCCACTCCACATCCTAGCTGGGCCCTCACAGTCAGTCACGTCACCTCGAGGTGCCTCCTTTGTCCCCGCTGCAACTTGGGAACATCTGTAGCACTTAACCTTACAAGACTCCCTGGATGATCCAAATTCGCAAACTCAACGCAAGTGCCCGGCCGTCTGTTTCTTGTGGCTGCTTATACGCGTCCTCCCTCTCCCACACACATGCCCTCGGCTCAGGAGAAAACCAGCCAGCTCATCCCTGCGTGTGCCCCACTCCAGAAGCCCACCCCTGCCCTTTGGAGCCCAGGGGACCCCTTTCTAGAATACTTGATGTTCAGGTGGACAAGGGCCTGAGGGAGCAGCTAGCTCTTGGCCCATCCATTGTGCAGATGGGGATGCTGAGGCCCAGCCTGCTGGTAGCAGAGCTCCGGCCTTCCCACCTGCAGTAAGCGTTCTTCCTCTTGCAGAGCCGGGCTTGGGAGGTGCTGGCTGTGAGTGCCTGCCCTGCAGGGTCCCCCAAGGGAACCCCTGGAGTGCATGGGAAGGGTCGGGGGCGCCATCATCTGGTGTATGCCTGTGGGAAGGGCCCGAGCCCCCAGCCTCCGCTTGCCCCTCCCTCCCCCAGCTGCTGGAGTGGATCCGCCGCACCATCCCCTGGCTGGAGAACCGGCTGCCCGAGAACACCATGCAGGCCATGCAGCAGAAGCTGGAGGACTTCCGCGACTACCGGCGCGTGCACAAGCCGCCCAAGGTGCAGGAGAAGTGCCAGCTGGAAATCAGCTTCAACACGCTGCAGACCAAGCTGCGCCTCAGCAACCGGCCCGCCTTCATGCCCTCCGAGGGCCGCATGGTCTCGGTGAGCGAGCCGCCGGCCACCCACTGCCCGAAGCCTTGGCCACTGCCGGCCACAGGATAACCCCACTGCTCCTGAGCCCCGGGAAGGGTGCCTCGCTCCCAGGCTTGGGCCCTCTGCCTCTGCTCCCCTAGCCCCTCAGGCACCCTTGCCTTTCCAGCACCCATGTGGGTGCCTGGGGGTGGCCAGAAGAGCAGGAGACAGTTGGACTTTCTGGTAGGGTCTTGGTGGTTTTCCAATCACTTTTCCAGACAGCCTTTCATGACGTAAAGAGGTCGTGGTGTTTTCATAGGATACTTCAAAATACCAGTGAACAAAATGTGGAAAAGGGAAAGGACCCATCCCAGTACTGATTTTTTAAATTCCTTTTTAAGATCCTTGTAGTCTTCCTGTGGAAACATTATTTGAAGGGGATCTTTAAACAAGAAAACCCAGCCCTTTGCCAATCAGTGGGTTCCGACGGATAGCTGCCCTCGAGGACAGAGCAGGCTCATGACCCCGTGACCTCCCGCCTCCCATCGAGGGGTGCTTGTGAAGAAGGCTGGGTGGGGCTTGATTCTCAGGCAGCTGGACGCACCTCACCACAGCTGTCTCCAGCGGACTCTTCACTTCCATGTTATGACACCCCTCCCCCCCTTTCCTGGTTGGCCCTGGGACAACTGTCCTTTAGCACGAAGACACGTGTGCACTAGAGGCCAGCAGTGGACGCAAGTGGGGTGCGGGCAGGGAGGCAGGACCCTGGGGCATGTGTAGCTTGAAGGAAGAGTGACAGGCCTTTGATGGTACCGGTGCTATTTAGAACACCGTGCCCTTGCCGGAGGCACAGGGCTGAATCCTGCCTTGCAGGCCGCCAGCGGGGAGCACTGAGCAGATTCTAGAAGACCCCCTCCTTTGGGCATATTCAGCTCAGCGCCGGGCTGATGGGGGCTGCAGGGCCATGCTGGTGGGAGGGTGGGTGGGCTGGTGGACGAGCGGGTGGCGTGGGGCCGCCGGGCCCTGACCCCGTGACCTCCTGCCCCCCCCCCCCCCCCAGGACATCCACAATGCCTGGGGCTGCCTGGAGCAGGCGGAGAAGGGCTACGAGGAGTGGCTACTGAACGAGATCCGGCGGCTGGAGCGGCTCGACCACCTGGCTGAGAAGTTCCGGCAGAAGGCCTCCATCCACGAGTCCTGGACCGACGGTGAGGCCGGCCTGGCCCGACCCCGACCCTGGCCCCGCGGCCAGCCACGGCCCTTTCTTCTCCTGCTTGGTTGTGGGCGCCCTCTCCTTCTTTGACAGCAGGCAGGGCTGGGCCGCCTCGGTTGGCTTCTGCACAGGGGGAGGTTTGAGGGTGCGGGGAGGCCCCGTGTGTGAAACGTGGAGAGAGGGCCCAGCCCAGCTCAGCGAGAAATGTCTCGCATTCTTGTCACAGCGAGGCGCTCTTCCTCCCCGGGGTCTGTGAGCCTGGGCTTTGCACCCAGACCTCTGCCTCTCAGGCTGAACGGGTGGCCACCATCTCGTTAGCGCCAACTCCTGGGGACCTGCTTTGGCCTGGGTGGGGCTGTGTGCTCCAACAGAGGCTCGTCCACGGCCAGCCGGGGCTTCACAAAGCCCTCGCGAGCGCAGGAGTGGCCGGGAGAGATGGGTGGGCTTGTCTGTAGGGTCTCTGTCTTCTGGTCTTGCTAGAAGGTCCCCTGGGGATTCTGGGCTGAAGAAAAAGGAGGGAGGGAAGAAACGTCGTATTGGGATGCAGCCCTCAACCTCGAAGCCCCGCCTTCGTGGACCGAGGGGCGCTGAGCGTCTCTGCAGACAGGGGCTGGGGCTGGGCCGGGAGCAAGGCCTGGCCGGGGTCTAAGAGCAGTTCCCGAAATCGCTTCTCTTGCCCACTCTGCTCACTTGGAAACATGTCCAAGAAATGCAAGGCCTGCCCCGCTCGCCAAGGGCAGAGAGCCGCGCACCTAATGGCCCCTCCGGCTTGGGTGCCCACGAGTGGCCATGCTGACTGTCTGCGGGAGCGTGACAGCCACCGTAGCTGGTGAAAGTCTAAAGAGGCCTTCGCCGGAGGTGTTCCCCGCATGTTGTAAATGAACACGGTGCTCTGCGTGCTCGCCTGCCCTGGGTTCCTCTGCAGCCTTCATACTTACTGGGGGTGCAGTCGTTAAGGGTTCAGCTGCTAACCCAAACGTCAGCGGTTGGAGTCCACTGGTGGTTCCAGGGCGGGGTGAGAGACTTGGTCACCTGTCCCCCAAAAGGTTACAGGCTAGGAAACCCTGTCGGGCAGCCCACCGATCCAACTTCCTCCCGAGCCACGTTCTGTGAGCCTCTGAAGTACTCCTCCTGGGATCGTCAGGAGCCCTGGTGCCTTAGGGGTCACACGCTGGGCTGCCAGCCTCAAGGACGGCGGTTCGAAAACACTGGCCGCCCCATGGGAAAAGATGAGGCCTTGCCCTTCCTTAAAGAAAGGTGGACGGTTCTGCCTGCTCTAGAGGGCCGCTGTGGGTCTGCCGAGGTGCCATGGCAGCGAGTTTGGGCATGATGCGCCCTGGTACTGTGCTAGTTCGTTCACTCTCGAGCACCTCCTTGGGCTGGGGAGCTCCTGGGGCCCTGCGGGTGGGTGGTAGGGGCCGAGGAGACCGGCCCCTGGCTCCTGCCCAGCCCGTGCCCCTCTCTCTGCACCAGGCAAGGAGGCCATGCTGCGGCAGAAAGACTATGAGACGGCCACCCTGTCCGAGATCAAGGCCTTGCTCAAGAAGCACGAGGCCTTCGAGAGCGACCTGGCCGCCCACCAGGACCGCGTGGAGCAGATCGCCGCCATCGCGCAGGAGCTCAAGTAGGCCCGCCCCTGCCCGGTCCCTGTCACCTACCCCCCCTCCACCCCCACCCCCTGCTTGCCTTTCCCAGCTCCTGTGGGGTGAGGGGATGTGGCTGTTACCGGTGAGGTGTGTGGGTCCACACAGGTGCGGAGGCAGTCAGTATACAAGACAAAGATGAGGGCCCTGTCACAGGCCTTCCATGCTTAGCCGTGGCTAGGACAGAGCCAGCGGGCCCCTGAATCGTGGTTCTGAGCCTGAGCTGCTCTCAGGGCCTCGGCAGGACCCTGCTCTTGGGCTTCGGGGTCAGGGCTGCCGGCTCTTCCAGCCAGTGTTGGATGCGAGCCCTTGGAGAGAACCGCTGTCCTGGTCTAGCCCCCTCCTTTCAGAGGGGCGGGGAGGAGGGAGCACAGTGGGGTCCCTCCCACACCCCTCAGGCCCAGCCCCCCCCAGGCGGCCCTGACTCCTCGGCTCGCCGCTCCTCTCTGCAGTGAGCTGGACTATTACGACTCGCCCAGCGTCAACGCCCGTTGCCAGAAGATCTGTGACCAGTGGGACAACCTGGGGGCCCTGACTCAGAAGCGGAGGGAAGCGCTGGAGGTGAGGGCCGTGCAGGGAGAGCTCAGCCACAGCCAGCAGCTGGAGGCATCCACTGGGTCCCCTGACCCCCATCCCTGGTCTCTCTGTCCCTCGTTCCTTATCTCATCCTTCGGGTCCGGGCCACCCACTAGCCCAGCCACTTGAGAGCTTCTGTCTCTCACTGAGCAGACTCTCTGGGCAGGGCAGGCAAGGTCAGGGGGTGTCCTTCCGGTCCACGTGGGACCTGCACCCCAGAGAAGGGTGCTCCTCCGCCTGCGTTAGCCCAGTGCTGGCCCACCTGGGTTTGGGGTCCAGCCAGGAAGATCTTGAGGCTACCGGGTGGGGAGTTGTGGTAGCCCGCTGTTCAAGATGCCCCTCCCCCCGGCCCTCCCAGCGGACGGAGAAACTCCTGGAGACCATCGACCAGCTGTATTTGGAGTATGCCAAACGGGCCGCCCCCTTCAACAACTGGATGGAGGGGGCGATGGAGGACCTGCAGGACACCTTCATCGTGCACACCATCGAGGAGATCCAGGTGGGCACGGCCCCTCCCCTCCCAGGGACCCTGGCTGAAGCTGGAAGAGGATGGCAGGGAAGGTTTACAGAGGGGTCTCCCCTCCCCAGAGATAAGCAGCCTGACCAGACAGTCTGCACGTACCAGCAGATACCCGGGCCAGTTCAACCTCCCTTCTGCACACGAGCAGTAGTCTTATCTTACACACACGCTGCACTTACTAACATGACTCAGGGGTCCAAAGACCAGGCCGTTAGATGAAATTGGCATGATGCTAAGTACCACCCCCCACCCACCTACCCCATGTGTCTGGCTTTCTTGTGCACAGCTCCTCAGAGCTCACAGATTCTTGGCGGTGGCAGCGGTGGTTGGATATTGTCCACCGCCTCCCAATGGATGGAGGACCCTGCTAGTCCTCCATCCACTCTGACCCACACAGTCCTCTTCCCGCCTTCCCCCGCCAACCTCCCCACCAGCATCTTCAGCCCCTCAGCTGGCCTTCCCCGGCCTTCCTGCAGTGATGTGTCCCCACATCCCCTGTCGTCAGACCGAGATGCCAAAGATGAATGGGAGAAGGTGGCCCACACAGTAGACCACCGTGCCTCCTGTGGCCCAGCCAATGCCAACGCCCCAGTGTATGTGGGAGTGGCACTCAGGGTGTGGCATGGTCCTGGGTGGGGCCTGCACCATTTCAGGGTGCCGCCTGAGCTGATCCAAGTGGTTGTAAATGGGAAATGTCAGGTGATTGTGAGGAGCAGGTATCCACCGTATCCTGATCCGAGTAACTTCCTTGTGCATCGTTGTCTGTCTAAAACTTTCTGCCAAGAGCTAAGGAAGCCCTGTGGGGAGGGAGAGGGGGTCTGCAGGGAAGGAAACGTCTGAGGACACCCCTGGCTCCTAATCTGACGGGCGGGAGGTAACAAGATGGCACCGTATGGTGACTTCGGTCTGCCCCAGCTCCAAGCTTGGAGCCGTGACTTGGATGGCTCTGCCTTTACCTCCCCGGGGCCAGCTCTGCCACCTGGTTCTCGGGCATGCACATCCTTCCTTGCCTGCCACCTCTGGTCTCCCACCGGCAGTGGGTCCCGCGCTCATCTTGCCTAAAGATGGCGCCAGTCCCTCTGGGTGAGTGTGCCTGTCCTGCCCCCCACCCCCGGCCCCCATCTCTGTCCAGGGACTGACCACAGCGCATGAGCAGTTCAAGGCCACCCTCCCCGATGCTGACAAGGAGCGCCTAGCCATCCTTGGCATCCACAACGAGGTGACGAAGATTGTCCAGACCTACCACGTCAACATGGCGGGCACCAACCCCTACACCACCATCACGCCGCAGGAGATCAACAGCAAATGGGACCACGTGAGCTGACGGGGCGGGGTGGGCTGTGAACGGAGCCACTGTAAGGGGTGGGATTTGTGTCTGTCTGCCTTTGTCTTACTTTTTCATTGGTTTTCATCCATCCCACTTATCCGGATCAATTCCACATCCTATTGCCCCTGTATTCGTTTTCTAAGGATGCCCTTAAAAGGAGCGGGGGGCCTGTCCTCTTCACAGTTCACTGTTCTGGAGCGAGAATTGAAATCAAGGTGGTGTCAGTAGGGTCGTTAGAGAGGCCGTCGTCTTTGTCTCGAGTGTGTAGTAGCTTGACCTCGGGCACTCCTTGGCTTGTGGCAGCGCACCTCCGGTCTCTGCCTCCGCACGCTGTCCTCCCTCTGAGCCTGTCTCTTTTGGACTCTTCTTTTAGAAGGGTAGCAGTCAGGGGGCCATCGAACTAATAGAATCAGTGCATCTGCAAATAGACTATTTCCAAACAAGGTCACATGCACAGGTCCTGGGCGTTAGGGTTTGCACTTACCTTTGAGAAATGCTAATCCACCCACATTAGTCAAGAAGCAAATGTTTATTTGTTTATTAACAATATTCTCTTTATTGTAAATTAGTTGGGGGGTGTTTACATTTCAGATCATCAACCTTGTATTTAATAGTTTAATCAAACTCCCTATTCCCCCCTCCCTCCAAGAGCTTACCCATCACCCGATCTTGGGTTTCTCTTCCTCTTTCGGGTGCTGTCTTCTCCCATTTCACCCAAGTCCACACCCATCAACATCTAGCCCATTGCTTTCTCTGCCCTCAGATGCCCTCCGCCACCTGGAACGCTCCCATACTCTGGTATGGAAGTCTTTTTCTCTTATTTGATCATTTGTTTGCTTTCTCCCCTCATAGCAGTGGTTTCAAATATTTGATGACCTTTTGTGATTGGCTAATTTCACTCAGCCGAATGTGCTTCAGGTCTGTCCGTGCCACGAGGCACTTTGATTTCCCCGTGTGTGGATGTACCACCGTCTCTCCACCCACCCATTCCTTTGCTGTACCCCTCTAGGCGGTTTCCACCGTCTTTGCTCTGATGACCAGTTTTGGTCACATGGGCGCATGTGTCCTGCTGTCGTTTGCCTGTGCTTCTTTAGGATATACACCCAGCCAGAGGCTCTGCTGGATCATGTGCAATGTCTAGTCCCAGTTGTCTGGGCCAGCCCCAGGCTGTGCATATGGTATGGTTCCCCCCAGCAGGTTCCAGGTCCCCGGCAGCCTCTCCTGCAAGTGTTACGTTAACTGGGCTGTCAGAGTCAGAGGCTACCTTGTTTTGATTTGCATCTCCCAATGGCTAATGACCGTGAGTGTCTGTTTCCTCATGTGCCCGTTGGCTGTTTGAGGGTTGTCTTTGGTGAACTGGCTGTTCACGTCCTTTGTGCAATGGTTCGTTGGGCTGGCTTTTTCCTATTGAGGTGTTGCACTTTTCTGTGGATTTCAGACATCAGTTCCTTGCCAGTTGCCCACAGTTTCGTTTTCCTGGTCCTCGGGTTCCCTTTGTACTCTGTTGACGGAGGGTTTGGATACACATTGCTTCTTGTTTGTAAGCCCCACTCATTTCCCGTGTGTGTGTTCCCTTAGTTGTAGTTAATAGTACATCTGTACCCTGCAAGAGGGCCTGTAAGCCCGTCTCTGTTTTCTCACTGATGATCTCTACATGTCTGGTTTTCACACGCTCCATCTTGAGTGCATTTTGGGGCACCCGGGGTGAGGTGTGGGCCCTGCTTCCTTCTTCTGTGGCTGGAGAGCCAATTTTGCCAGCCTCATTTCTTGAAGAATCTCTCTTTCCTAGCAAGAGTGAATGAACCTGCATTTCCAGAATGGACCGGCATTTTGACTCCCAACTGCACAACCCAGCTACCCTTTGCCTCACAGCCCCTCTGTTTGCCTACGGGGAAAGCCAGATGGCAGCCGGCCCCAGCGTCCCATGTTGCAACCCCCCAGGTACGGCAGCTGGTGCCCCGGAGGGATCAGGCCCTGACGGAGGAGCATGCCCGCCAGCAGCACAATGAGCGGCTACGCAAGCAGTTTGGGGCCCAGGCCAATGTTATCGGGCCCTGGATCCAGACCAAGATGGAGGTGGGTTCTGCCGTGGGGGCAAGAATCATGGCCTCTCACCCCTTCCCAGAGCCATGTCTGACAGCCGGCCTTGCCTTGTCTCTTGGGCGGGACAAGTGGGAGCTGTGGGTCGTTAGTCCACATTTGGTCTGCTAACCCGCCGAGGAGCATGGGGGCCTGTGCAGGGAAGGCCTGACTTAGAAGCAAAGACCAACCCAGGGACATACCATGGAAGAGCCACAGGAGCAGGGCACTGCCACGGGAGGGATCAACTCCTGGGGTGGCTGGTTTGGCTTGGCTGGCTGACCAAAGCCAAACCAGACTCTCCCATGAATCAAAGCCCACTCACAATGACCCTATAGGACAGGAGAGAACTGCCCCTGTGAGTGTCTGAGACTGTCACTCTTACGGGAGTAGAAAGCCTCATCTTCTCCCAAGGGGTGGCTGGTGGTTTCGAACTGCTGACCTTGCGCATCGCAACCCAACACGTAACCACTCTGCCACCAGGACTCCTCTATCTGGTTGGCCAGGTCTGGTCTCCCTTTCATCCACCCGTTCCCAAGCGGTGAACTTGCCAAAGATCAATGAAAGAACCTCCCAGAAAGTAAAGCATATCTGGAGTGGGGAGAGGGGAGCTGCTATCTGAGGGCTCAAGAAGAAAAATGATGTTTCGAAATTGATGATGCCAGCCATTGTGCATGACTGCTTGATATAATGGGTGTGTGGCTTGTTAGAGAATATATGGAAGGGCTCCCGATAAAATGATTTATTAAATATAAAAAGAAAAAGAAAGAAAAGCATGCCTGGGGCCAGCATAAAAGCACGTGGGCAGGTGTGTTGGTTAGCTGATGGGGAGCGAGACCACTTGGGCAAGGATTCGGCATCTGAGTCAGTCCACATTAGTGGCCGCCACCCGCCTTATCACCAGCTTGGCACATTGTCTCAGGGGCAAGAAGGCTGACGTGAGTGACAGAAATGGGGATTGGGCTTGGCTTGCCCAGATTGGTGAACTGCAGGCATCCAAGAGTAGCAAGAGCAGGCCACTGGCCGCTACTGTGACACCCCGCCCTCCCTTGCCCCCCAACCCCCTACCCCCCAACCCCCTACCCCCCACCCCACCCCCCGTTGCTGATGCTGTGAGGAACTGACTGGCACAGCAGACACCGGCTCCCTGTGGGGGCACCGGATGGAGATGAGATTTGAGGAAGGGGTTTGAATGACATGCAAAAGCATGAGCATTTAGCTTAGCAGCCCCCTCCATCCTTGAACTGAACAGTGACCTGGCATCCCCCCACTGGGGTTGATCCACTGGGTGATGACAGTCCTGGGACAGAAACCTTGTGGTGCTGTTTCCATCCTGAGGTCCCAGGTGTGTGTTGCCTTACCTGTCGTGAACACCCGTGCCACGTGTGTCCTGCTCCGAGCGGACCACCGATGACAAGGGCTAGGTTCCATCCTCTGAGGAATTGACCATGGCCCTGGGGGGGTCCCTGGGGGACTGCGGGGGCTGTTGGAGGGGAGGGTGACCCGGCGTCTCCTCCCCGGGCGTGCAGGAGATTGGGCGGATCTCCATCGAGATGCACGGGACCCTGGAGGACCAGCTCAGCCACCTGCGGCAGTATGAGAAGAGCATCGTCAACTACAAGCCGAAGATGGACCAGCTGGAGGGCGACCACCAGCTCATCCAGGAGGCGCTCATCTTCGACAACAAACACACCAACTACACCATGGAGGTGGGTGCGCGGGCCCTGCTGCTCGCCCCTCCGTCGCCCCAGGAAGCTGCTCACCGTCGGGGGGCAAACTGTGGCCCCGCACGCTCTGGGTTTCTGATCTTCAGTGCTTTTGTGACTTTCCCATGCAAACTCTGCTTGGTGAGAGGGCAGGTTTCGAGGCCCTGCCCCCAGAATAAGGTTCACTAGGTCCCTTGGCCCAGGGAGGGCCGCAGGAGTCACGGGCACCGCTGGTGATTCTGGTGGGAGTAGGCTCCAGGCTGGCTCCGATACCTGCCTTCCTGGTTTGGACAAGGAAGCAGGGAGAGAGAGAGAGAGAAGAGAAGAGAATGTGCGTGAGCGTGCAAGCATCCTATAATCTCGCCCAGGACCATCTCTACTAAGGACCACCCTGAGGTGGCTGGCCTTTGTTGCCCTAGGCAATGAGTGCTTCCGCTGCACCCAGAGCCCATTCTCCCAGGAGGCTGCCTTGGTCTCGGACCGCCTTCCCTGTGGTGACTCTGAATGCAGACAGGACTGCTGGGGGCAGGGTTTTCCTGGCCCTGGTGCTTCACAGGCCCCTCACTTGCTGTCCCCAGCACATCCGCGTGGGCTGGGAGCAGCTGCTCACCACCATCGCCAGGACCATCAATGAGGTGGAGAACCAGATTCTGACCAGGGATGCCAAGGGCATCAGCCAGGAGCAGATGAACGAGTTCCGGGCCTCCTTCAACCACTTTGATCGGGTGAGAGTCCCACGCCAGCCCTGGCCCAGGGCCCTGGAGGACAGTGTCCCGGGAGGGATGGTGCCCAGGATTTAGGCTGACCTGCTGGGGCAAGAGAGGGACGAGCACCACCCTTGACCTGCAGTGCCCACTGCGCACAGGTGAGGCTGTCCTGAAAGGCCCATCCGTGCTCCCAAGGGCTCTCTCCAAGTCTGATCCTGGCCCTCTGGAGAGAGGACCTGTGTCCCTCCCCCCAGGCATCAACACCCCCCCACCCCTGGGAGGGAGGCTAGCCTCATGAGAAGGCCTCTGCCCACGCCTCCAGGCACCCTCTGGCCCCTCCACCAGGTTTTCCTCGGGCTTCTCCCTCCCGGGCCCTGGGGACTGGGGGCAGCCGTGAGGGTGGGAGCATGGGACCACGGGCCTGCCCACCTGCCTGCCTGCTTCACTGCCCTCCAGGTCCCTTGGGTGGTGGGAGGAAGGTTCGGAAACCCTGGGAACCTGGGGTAGGGGCGAGGATGGGGCAGGCTGGAGCACTTCCTGGGGTCTTTCCCCACCCATGGCTCCCGGGCTCCCCTGCGGCTCTGCCCTGGGGGCAGGGCTTCACCTACCAGGGCACAAGCCCCCTGGCACCTCCTCCGTGTGTCTAACGTGTGTCCTTTTATTTCCCCTCCTCCCTCACCCCCACCCCCCACCCTGCCATTCGCATGACTTTGTGTGAACCTCCCCCCTCCCTCCCCACACGCCCCCCTTTGCCTGGGGCATGGCCCACTCCCCTCACCCCCCCCCTTCACGGCTCCACCTCCCTGACACCGCATGGCTCGCTGCCTGGCGCACCGCCGCCCCAGGATCACTCCGGCACGCTGGGCCCCGAGGAGTTCAAAGCCTGCCTCATCAGCTTGGGTTATGATATTGGCAACGACCCCCAGGTACGCGACTCCTGCTTGGAGTACGTTCAGGGGAGGCAGCCGGGCGAGAAGTAACTCGTGTTTCTCCTTTTTCTCTTCTCTCTCTGTGTGGATCTCCCTGTTCCCCCTTCCCTGTGGGCTGCGGGGCGCTGTCCTCTCCTGCTGCCCTGGCCCGCCCTGGGCATCTCTGCCGGAACCTGGGAGCCCGCGTCTCTCTCCGCTCTGCTCGCTGCTCTCCAACCCCGATGGATTCTCTTCTCCCTGCTGCCTTCCTTCGATGGATTCTCTTCTCCCTGCTGCCTTCCTTCGATGGATTCGCTTCTCCCTGCTGCCTTCCTCCGTCCTGTGGACCCTCTCCACCGCTCCGCTCCATATTTGCATCTACGGCCCCCTCTGTGCCTCTCCCTGTCCTGTCTTCCTGGCCCTGGGCCGGCCCATCCTCTTCCCGCCTCTCTCTGCCTCTTTGGGTGTCGGTGCGCCTGCGTGCACAGAAGAAGACAGGCATGATGGACACGGATGATTTCCGCGCCTGCCTTATCTCCATGGGTTACAATATGGTAATGTAAACCCCGCCTCTGTCTGCTGGCCACGCCCCCTGGGGAGGGGCTGCCAGCTGGCCAGAGAGCTCAAGTCCAGCGGGCTCAGAGTGCTTCAGGAGGGACTGCCCATCCGGGGGCGCCTCCAGTGCCGCATTCCTGGGGAAGGGGTTCCTGAGTGGCAGGCCTGACCTCCCACCCCAACTCCGCGCTGGCACAGGGTACTGACTGTGGAGCCTGGCGGGCTCGAGGCAACTGGCAGTTCTAGGTATGGGATTATGTTACATCATCTCACGAGAGATGTGTCTACGTCCGTGTCTGCGTCCACCTCCGCCCTGACATGGCTCCAGCCTTGTCTGCCACCCCGCAGGCCTGACCTCTTGGGTCTGCCTGCCCTTTGTGCAGGCCACGGTCTCTGAACAGCAGGGTAGGGGCTTAAGCTGTCTCCTGGGCCAGGAGGCAAGTCAGAACCTACTGGTTGCCCAGCTCAGGGCCTTGGCCCATGGGCGCTATTAACTGAACCCAGGGTCAAACCAGCCTTGCCCTCCCCAGCTGTGGCACCGGGTCAGGGGATAGCTGCTCTCCCTGTGACACTAATGTAAGGGTAAATCTGGGTTCCCGCTGGAACGATTCAGGGGGGCTGCAAAGGTGGACACGTACACCTGGTCCTGGACTACGGGCAGCAGGATGACCGTCTGTCATTGCTAATGGGACACTGAGTAGTTTATTTTCTGTAAAGGGGGTGATGGGCCAAATCAGGGAGGGGGACTTGGGGGTAAATGGATGCTGAGCCACATGGCTAGCACGGGGTGCTGGAGATGGGGCCAGCCCAATGCACGACCCACCTCACCCGCTACCTAGCTGTGTGACCCTGGGCAAGTGACCCCTGTGTGGGCCTCCGTTTTCTCAGGGATACAATGGAAATAAGAGAACCCCCCATACGCTCCCCAGGAGTTCAGAGTTGTAATGCATTGTTGGCGGCGGCAGTACTGCTGGCTCCTTGGAGCCACAGACCAGGGTAGTGGAGTGGGGCGGGGGTGGAATGGCCTGAGCAGCACCTTGTGCATACTCATGCCCTCAGGACTGCCCAGGGTAGGTGGGGGCCCGCTGCGGTCTCCCCTTACAAGCCCAGTCCCAGGAGATGCGGCCGCAGCTGATGGCAGGGCTGGCTCTTCCCTCCCCCAGGGAGAAGCGGAGTTTGCACGCATCATGAGCATCGTGGACCCCAACCGCCTGGGCGTCGTGACGTTCCAGGCCTTCATTGACTTCATGTCCCGAGAGACAGCAGACACAGACACTGCAGACCAGGTTATGGCGTCCTTCAAGATCCTGGCCGGGGACAAGGTGGGTCTGCCCTGCCGGCGCGGGGGCCCGTGGGTACAGTGGAGGTATAGCGAGGCTGCCCCAACACAGTCTTACTTAGTTCAAGGGTGTCCCTTGCTAGGAGCACTGTGTATCCAGGAGGGGCTTGTTTAAGTATCTCAAGATGAAATGAGGGTAGTGCAGGAAGACGGGGCAGAGGCTGTGGTCAGGGGTTGGAGAGAGAACCCCTTGTCTCTTACCTCGTCCTAGAACACATGCTTGGACTCTAGGCGGGGAGCAGGAGGAGCCTCTGGGAGGCATGTCTGCATCATTTGTCTGCCCTGAACAGCAGTCAGCTCTGGGTTCCCAAGTCTCCCCGCGTACCCTGCTCTATCTCCCCTGACAGTGGAAAAGTGGGGAGCCTGCTACAAACGGGCTGCATGGGAGCCAGGGGCTTAGGCAGGACTTGGCTGACAGATGGCCATTGGTGGGCCTGGCCGTTACTCTGTACCACCACCTTCTCTAGTCGGGGAGTAAGCGGGACTGATGGCGCCAGGTGGTTTGGTTTGGGTACAAGCTACAGATCTCTCTGATAGTCTCAAAATAGCCCAAGGAGCCCCCCTGAGGAGACTGGATTCCCGGAGCCCAGGTTTCCTTTCCAAATTCATAGGAGTTCCCATGACAACCGTATCTCAGAGCCGAGTGATCCCCAAACCAAACCCACGTGGTGAGTCAGTTCTGTGTCAGAGAAGCCCTAAGAGACAAAGGACAAGTGTCCCAGACCCTGTCCCAAGGCCAGCTACAGCTCGGGGACATACACTCATACTGGGGACCAGTGTGAGTCGGGGAGACGTTGGGGTGGGGGTGGGGGGGTAGCTCATCGAATTAGCCTGGAAAGACAATGAAGGTAGGTATTGACGTGCGTTAAAAAGATATGTAGGTATATAAGCGAGCCATCACCACCAAACCACCAGATGTACGGCAGGCCCTAAATGTCCAGAGGGAGAGGTTTGCCGCGGCTGCGCCGCTCTGCGGCCGCCTCGCTTTGCGCCTGCGCTGACTCTGTCCTCCTGCAGAACTACATCACCGTGGACGAGCTGCGCCGCGAGCTGCCGCCCGACCAGGCCGAGTACTGCATCGCGCGGATGGCGCCCTACGCCGGCCCCGACGCCGTGCCCGGTGCCCTGGACTACATGTCCTTCTCCACGGCGCTGTACGGCGAGAGTGACCTCTAACCCCGCCTGGGCCAGCGGGCCTGCCCTGCCTCCCTGCTTTCCCCTGCCAGCCCGGGTTCGGTTCCCACGCTTGACCCTGATCGGGGTGAGCGGGACCCAGTGGCATCAAGCCTTCCTGCCCGCCGCGAAGTGACAGTTTACAAAATTATTTTCTGCAAAAAAGAAAAAAAAAAAGTTACGTTTAAAAAAAAAGTTTAAAAAACCACATATTTTATTATAGAAAAAGTATTTTTTTCTCCACCAGACTTAAATGGAAAAGAGGAAAAATTAACTATTTGCACCGACCTGTTCTGTTGTGTTGCGACATAGGAAGATAACCAAGCACAATCTTAGAGTCCGTCCTTCTTGACTTTTTTTTTAAATTTCTCTGTTTCATCTGCTGTATTCATTTCTCCTCTCATGTCCACCTTAGAGTGGGGGTGTGGGAGTGGGGGTGGGGGCCGGGGGATGAACTTGTCAAAAGGCACATTGGTGCATGTGTTTGCTAGCTCACTCGTCCATGAAGATATTTTATGATATTAAAGAAAATCTTTTGAAGTGGGCTGTTCTTGGTTTTTTGTTTTTCAGGAAAGGGGGGTGCGTTATGTGGCTTTTTTCCTTTTTCAACCCAGGCGTCTGGTTGGTCGTTATCAGCGCACACATTATACAAGCTTCTCATAGACACTTTAAGCAGGGCCACCTTGGACAGACTGGGCAACTTGGATTCTGCTTGGCACGAGCCCTATGAAAACACCAACTTCTGTCTCTGCTCCTGGCTTACTGCTTTCCTGATGGGCTAACACCCCAGCCTCAGCTCAGGTTTACACCCGGTCTGCACTGTGAAAAGGAGGTCATGGCGTGCTCCCAGGCCTCCTGGGAGCTGGACGTGGATACCTTCACTGCTACAACGACTCTGCCCCGCCCCCTGGACCCTCCCCACCCTCCCTTCCTGCCCCCTTTTTTTCTCCTTGCGATTCAGTTGTCTGCATGAGAGAGACCTAAACCCCACTATTCAAAATATGGCCCTGGGAAAGGTTGCTGCCTCCCGTTGCCTCAGGCTCCTGTCAGACCTGCCGAATCAGAATGTGCTTTTCAGCCAGACTCTATGGGGCTCTTACTAAAAGCAGCACTAACCATTTGCTGTGGAGTTATTTGAACAACTACCAAAAAAAAAAAAAAAAGGTGCCCAGAGCAATGTCATGGGAATAAGTAATAAAGCCAACCCCACTGCCAGTGGAGTCGATGCCAACCCGTAGCAGCCCTATAAGACAGGTGCCCTGTGAGTTTCCGAGACTGTAACTGGTTGCCCCAGTGTAAAGCGCCCTATCTTTCTTCAGTGGAGCACTTGGTCGTTTTGAACGACTGACCTTACAGTAAACAGCCCAACACAAAGCAACCCAGGGTCTGTGCACCAGACAGTGAAGAAAACAGCCGGAGCTAACAATCACAACACCACAATTGACTGAAATTCCGACTCCCTGGAGAGGCAGGATATGTAAGAATGAAATTCAGCAAGAATAGGTACATGAGGGGCTTCAGAAAGTTGGCAGGGAGGCGGGATGAAAATATGGATTCTTTTTAAAGCCCCCTGTGCAGGTGGGGTGGCGTGATTGGCTAGAGTACCTGATTGGCAGCAGATGTGCTCTTTGTTTGTTACAGGGTGGCTGTGGGACAGGGGTTTCAGGTAGCTGCTGTAAAACGTGGTTTCTCGGTCCTAACTGTCAAGATGCAGGGCCCCACGGCCCTTCTGGTGGGCGCTATCACGCTTGCATCTGTTTGACCGTAGAGGAAAGAGCCCCTGGAAATCTAAGGTGGAAGACTGTCTCCTTCAGGGTATACAGTGAGGTCAGCATTCAAGTTAGAGGGCTGCTATTAGGAACGTCCCCTGAGAAGGGTCACAAGGAGAAGACAAGCCAATCAGGGCAGCACCGATGAAACATAATACTTTCCTCTAGTTCCTTAATGCTCCCCCCCCCCCACTGTCAGGACCCCAATTCTACCTTACAAATCTGGCTAGATCAAAGCATATACACTGCTACAGATAAAAGCTGGAAACGGAACCCAGGACAGATCAACCCCTCAGGACCAATGATGAGAGTAGCAATACCAGGAGGGGAAGGGGAAGGTGGGGGGAGAAAAGGGGAACCAATCACAATGAAGGACACATAACCTCCTCCCAGGGGGATGAACAACAGAAAAGTAGATGAAGGAAGACATGGAAAAAAGTTATAAATTATCAAGGGTTCATGAGAGGGAGTAGAAATGAGCTGATAACGAAGGGCTCAGGTAGAAAAATGTTTTGAAAATGTTGATGGCAACGTGTACAGATGTGCTTGACACAATGGATGGATGGGTTGTGATAAGAGCTGTACGAGCCCCCAATAAAATGATTTTGTTTAAATAGCAAAAGATAATTTAAAGAAAAAAGGAACGGTGGCTCTGAAATCCAGCATGGATTCATGGATTCCAGGCTTGAGGCAAGGCTTTAGGACGGAGTTAGGCTGCGCTTTCAGATGTTACCAAGGGCCAAGTCCTGAAAGACACGAGTGTCCCTCACCCCCCTCACCTCACTCTAGGGCAGCGGTCCTTAAACTTTTTAAAACGGGGCCAGTTCACTGTCCCTCAGACCCGTTGGAGGGCTGGACTATAGTTTTAAAAAAAAACTATGAACAAATTCCTATGCACACTGCACATATCTTATTTTGAAGTAAAAAACAAAACGGGGCATAAACACCCGGTGGGCTGGGTAAATGTCCTTGGCGGGCCGTATGTGGCCCACAGGCCGTAGTTTGAGGACGCCTGCTCTAGAGCAGTGGTTCTCAACCCTCCTAATGCCGTGACCCTTTAATATGGTGTTGACCCCAACCATAAAATTATTTCATTGGTACTTAACTGTCATTTTGCTACTGCTATGAATTGACATGTAAATATCTGATATGCAGCATGTATTTTCATTGTACAAATTGAACAAAATTAAAGTATAGTAATTCACAAAAACTATGTAATTCTATATTGTAAAATATTTATTTCTAATGACAAATGCAATTTTGTCTTGAAGCATGGTGTAGCATGGGTAACAGTCTTAATATAAACTTAATATAAACTACATTGCTACATTTTGTGACACCATGTATAAAAAGCCAAGGTCACTGCGAAGGTTGAGATAGCTTCTTTCTCACCAGATCAGCACGTGAGCAGACCCGCCTGAAGACCCAAAAGGGTCGCGACCCACAGGTTGAGAATTGCTGCTCTAGAGACATGCCCACCATCCTCTGAATTTCCCAGTGTTCAAGTTGCTTGTGTACGTGCAAATGAATATAGTTACTTTGTTGTAGTAATTTGGTTTTGATTTTATTGCTTATTTTCCCCTACAGGTTAGCACCTAATGCACATATGCAATACAATAGTTCAGTCCTGTCTAGAAGAGTCGTACAGTCATTACCACAATCCGTATTAGAACATTTTCTCCTTCCTTGTACTCGCTGTTATCAGCTCCCCATGTCCCCCCAACCTCCCCCGCCTAACCCCCAAGGAGCCATTAATCCAGGTGCTCTCTCAATAGATTGACCAGTCCTGGATTTCTAAAGTGATGTAAAAAAATTTAAACCTGAACATCCAATTTCCCCCTTAGAAAAACAACACATTTGCTTGCCCTTTAACATTTAGAAATTCATGTTAACAGGTTAATTCCCCCACCCTGAAACAGTTTATAAACTTAACTAAATTCATTTGCGCATTTTAAACCATATTTACACATTTCATCAAGTGAACTCATTCAAATTCAAGTCGTAAAATCTTGCTCAACTCAACACACTAGCACATCTTAGGTGGGTCGTACACCTGGTTCTCTGGAGCCGAGCCGCTCCAGCGACTCCCTAGCCATCTGATTCTTGATGCTGTGCGCAGAATTTCAGTAACCCGGTTCAGAGGGAAACGACGTGAGTGTCCTTCAGGTTCAGCTACATTTCTTTAATGCACTCTCAAGACGAATCCCTACAAAACGACCTCATGTTTGAAGCCCTAACCCGTTCAAAGGGATGCATGCTTTGTAAGGGTAGCAATGAGAGCAGGGAGATCTGTTAGTGGCTTAGGCTTGGTCTAGAGTGGAGGGTCAAGTCCAAGGTCAGTGTGGATGCTTCAGGACTCTTGGAAGCAACTGTCTCTGCCTCCCACCACAAGTGCATGGATGGGACTTGCCCTGACGCTGACCATTCAATAAGCGTGGCCAATATCCATGATGGGGACAGAGGTGGGGGTTGGGGAGGGGGAGGAGGTGGTGGTGATTGCCAGAGGAAAGGATTTGGTTCTGGGTGGGGATGTGGGTTGTACCAGGTGAAAACCCATAGCATCTGCTGTCACTGCCCACTCAAACCTACCTGCCAGTCACCTCATGTCTGCACCCGCAGGCCCACAGAAGACCACTCTGCCGGAGGAGCTAGCCTGTGAGACAGCCCGAACTTTGAGGAATCTGTGCGTGAACACCCCAGCTCCCCCGTCCCTTGGGTGGGATGATTCTGGGGTGTGGTTTGGAATCGAACTCCCAAGTTTCCCCAGAGAATTATGTCCATTTGTCCACTGCTAGCCGAGGTCACTGGGTGTTTTATCAGCTGTCTGCCCAACCTGAGTCATTTCCCTACCCTATGCCAACACCCCCGACACCCACCTCAGTCACGCACCCTAGAATCCTCATCTAAGACAAAGAGGGCCATCGAGACACATGCTTGGGGCCCATGGCTCACTTGGGAGTCCTGTGGGAAGCCGCAGCTCTCGCCGCCATTACAAGATGGCGCCGGGCAGTCAGGGCGGTGGCCCAGTTAAGTGGTAAACAACCACTTAGAGCATGCGCACTGCTTAGATGACGTAGTCATAACTCCACCCTGGAGTATGCTAATAAGGGTTCTGGCGAATGCACCAATCAATGCACAGCACGTCCCCATAGAGCGCATATAAGCAGCAGTAGTTTGGGGCTTCGGGGTCTTTTTCCGCATCTGCAAATTGAACCCGCATTAAACGCCTGTGGAAGAATCCTGTTGTGGCGCGTCCTTCTTGCTGGCGAGACTGAGCGCGCGACAGAGTCCCCCAGGCTCCTCAACAGTTCTAGACACTGGTTGAAGAAAGCTATCCTTGCTGTTGGGCTGATAAGGCAGCTTGGCATTGAACCACTGGGTGACCGAGAGATGTCTCCATCCGAGGCCAGGTCTGCAGAGAAGGAGCTGCCACTGTTTTCCACGGCCCCACGCCCCTCTCATGGGTGGGGCAGGGTAGGAAAGAGCAGCTTGCACTGCAAGAGTCCAGACTGGCTGGTGTGGAGGTTTTGGAATAAAAATCCCCATTTTAAATTCAAGGCAATGCAAACCTCAAAGTGAAACTTCTCTCTTTTAGAGGCTGTGTTTAAGGACACATTCCCTAAGGGCTGTCTGGGAGATAACCCTAACTCACAGGGACGCTCCAGGACAGGGGTAGAAATGCCCTCTGTTGGTTGGTTTCTGAGTCTGTAGCTGTTTACAAGTGGATGACCTCGTGTTTCTCTCATGGAGCAGGTGGTGGTTTTGAACTGTTGACCTAGCAGCTCACCTTGTAACCCCAGGCCCCTTACCCAGTAAGCTCCCATTAAGGGGTCGACTTCACCACACAGGCTGCTGAAAGGCATATTTTGGAGGCAGTTCCTAAAACCTGAAGCTGATGGATGCTTCCCTCTGGTGGCCAAATCTGTTATTACAGGAAGTCTGTTTTCTCACAGCTTCCTCGTGGGTTTCCACTGGGCCTGCTCCCAGCTGGGTTCCAGTGAGGCTGCTGGAGGGCCTGGTATATGGGCCAGAGGGAGGACAACGGACGAAACCACTCCTTTAGCAGGTGGAGAATCGTGGCTGACGTTTGTTGAGCACGCCCAGGTCTTAATGATGAACAAGCAGTGAGTAGCCACGGGAGACAGAGTGGGTTTGTCATCAAAATCTACTGCGCATCAGGTTAAAGGGTGTTTTATAGGTAGGGGTTGGAGGAGGGAACCTCTGGAGCAATCCAACAGGCTGGCTGGTTCTTAGATCGTCCTAGTTGTTGGGGGGCAGGGGGGCATCTCTTTCTTGCTGCGAGTAGGGCTCTCTCCTTCAGAGCTGACTCCCCAGAGTCACTGCAGCGACCCTGCAGTGCAGAGCAGACCCGCCCCTTCCGTTCCCTGACTCTAACTCCTGAGCGGGTAGAAAGCCTCGCCTTCCTGCGCTCCGCAGCCTAACATAGCCCACTGAGTCACCAGGGCTCTGTCTTTCGAATAGAGATGGTGCCATTCCTAACGTCTAACCTTTAGAATCTAAAGGCCTGTCACTTCATCCGGGATGCCAACAGAACGGCAAGGCTGAAACCGACAACAGTGTCCAGAAAGCCCCAGCGAAAGGAAGGCATCGGAGCTCAGGTCTGGGTTTGTCGGTCTGAGGTTTTGCGCCTACGGGACTCCATGTAGGGCCTGATGAACAAGCACTGGGCTGCACACAGAAGGGTCAGAGGTTCAAGCCCTCGTGGCCACTCCTAGGCTGTGACGGTTTCCAGCCAGTGGGTCACTATGATTGGAACTGACTGGGTGACAGTGGAATGGAATGAAGGGAAATGTTATTCAGTTTTTCCATCATAAACTACCAATGCCCAAACTTGGTTTTAAAATATGAAGTGTGTTTATTCACATAAACACAAACATTAAAAATGCTCGTAGCTTTTTCAGTTTCTGGCGTGGGCAGGTCTAAGGCTCGACCTTCCAGAAACACTAACGTGCCAGTTGTGTGAGACTGTCAAGTGGGTGGTCCACGTTTCCCTTTTCTTCTGCCCACCTGGCCAACCCTGACCAATTAATGGAATGTTGCTCGTTTCTAGTGCGCGTGCCCAATGGCTTTAATATGCGCATGCCCAGCTTTGGGTCTTCCCCAGGTGCTTCTAATGTGGGCCCGGTTTCTTTCAAACCTCTTTATTTGTGGCATGGCCGGGTACTTTTGGTGTCGCGTGGGCATTCGGTGGAGACAGCCCCCTTTCCCCTAATCTTCCTGCCGGTCGTAAGAACGGAGGAGGGCTTGGAGGAAGGCTTGTAGCACAGATTGTGAGGTTCAAGGCAGGGGTCCCAGTCCACTTGCTTGAGTTCAAATCCTGGCCCCGGGGTTTTCCCCACTGTGTCACCGTGGGCAAGACTATTCTCCAATCGCAGTTTCCTCCGTCCGGGATTCCGTACATGTAATTAAACATAGACCTCTGTTTTAGGGCTAATTCTTGGATTAAAGGCCGCTTATAACAATACTGCCACAAGTAGCAAACTCTCAATGATACACGTTTCTATTCCAATATTGTGTTTGTGTATTGATGAGCGAATCTCTCCAGGAAATACACCCAAAACGTCCAGTGTTCATTTCTGAATGGTGGCGTCATGGTGATTGTCACTTTAAAAAAATGTTTACGTCTTTGTCTTTTCCAATTTCTCCATTAGGGAAAAATGTCCACTTAAGCTAATAATAGAATTGTCAACCATTTGATCCAAAGAATGAAAGAAATCCCAAATATTGAGGGCCAGCGAGTTCTGTCATAGAGCTTAAACTCTGAGCCCCCTGCTTTTCCAAGGCTATGGATGGGACCTTCCCAAATCCACCTGCAGGGTCCCCACACAGATGAGGCCTCCACTGAGTTGTTTCTGATCATTACTCAAGGTGTAGCTGATCGGGCCCTTAAGCGGAGTGCTTTGGAAAGGAGATAGGCTCCACCCCTCTCCAGCCAGCCCAGGGAGGGCCAGTCTCTCTCAGGGGTTTGTTTGCCTGAGAGTGTCCTTAGTGGAGACCATTGTCCTGGGGGGTCAGGTGGCCATAAGTCATGCCCTGCTTGCCTGGTCAGAAGGCCCTAGGCTGGTCTTGTAAGCTCGTTGTGTCTGACAGTGTCCATGTCTCAGTCATGGTCCTGCCCCTGCTTCTGTAGTCCCACCTGTAGCCGATGTATTAATCTGCCACCAATCACGAATTAGTGACTGTTTCCTTTGTTCCATGCCTTGACTTTGAATCCTCAGACGCTGTTTTAACCTCGTGCATAATGCCCCTCTCACCCCCGACCCTGTCCAGATAATATGTCTGTGTTGTTGTCTCTTTTAAGACTTAATGAAATGCTCTCGTTATATTTGTGACTGGGGTCTCTTTTGTACCTGTGCTAGTCCGGGTTGTCTAGAGAAACAGATCAGTGACGCTCATGTATGTATAAGAAAGAGCCTTATATCAAAGAGTAACCATGTATCAAGAAGACATCCCAGCGCAGACCACATCAAGTCCCTAAGTCCCATTTTAGCCTATGAGGCTGATGCTAGTCCATAAACCCCTCTCAGACTCACGCAGCACATGCAATGATGCAAAATGCAGGAAGACCGCAGGCCAGGGGATACGAAGTCTTGTGGATCCAGTGGCGGTAGAAGCGTCTCCAGAGCTCTTGCAGGTCGCAGCGTGGTTCCACGTGGCTTGTCAACAGGAAGGTGAAAGCAGAGAGAGGGTCTGGCCCCCAGCAAGCCATTTATCTCGGTCGCCCTCCAGTCGAGCTGCGACCTGATTGACAGGCTGAACCCCACCCCTTCACTCTCACCGCTCTCAAGTTGGCAGGAGATTGCTGTCTGTAACTACCACAGCACCCGGCAAGAGTTCTCGCCAGGAACTCACTGGAAAGGCTGCTGAGCTAGGTTTAGAGGCTCGGCCACAGGTTGGGAGTCAGACTGAGGTTCAAGGCCAAGCTCAGTCCTGTCCAGTCTCCAGGTGCCCATTTCCTGATCTATGGTCTCTAAAACAGGAGTAGGACTAGCCTGGCAGGGTTCCAGTGAGGATTAGGCAAAATAATGAAAGTAACACAATTAGCCTGGGGTCCCAGGGCCCAGCTTTCATGATGATCCCCCTTCTCTCAAACGCATGGAGTCCGTGCTGACTCCGAGCAACCCCCGTGGGTTTGTGAGACTGTCGCTGCTTACAGGAGTAGAAAGCCCAGGCTTTCGCCTGCTATTCATTGTCATTTGTTCTGCTAGGTGAGGTTCTCCGTGATCCTAGGATGCTTCTGGGGGGCCGGAGGTGAACCAAGGCAAAGGGGTGGGGGAAACTCGGTTAAGACACCGGGCGTGGGGGCGGTTACACCCTCTTTGAGTCCCCAGCTCAAAACTCCCACTCACGCCGATTCGGCCTGGTGGGGAGCCCAGAAGGGAGGGTAGAACCCTTGGAAGGAAGGCCGGGCCATGGACCACTGGTCAGGCGCCTTCTATTTGGACAGTGGGGAGTGGCCCCGAGTCACAATCGATTGGAAGCCTTTGTTGTTTTTACTCTTAGTAGATCAGTAGCACATACTTGAGAGTTCAGGAATCCTTTTATTTATGTTATAGTCCATTGATTTTGGACAAAGGTGCTCAGAAATTTGTTGAGGAAAAAAATCATCTGTCTGGGAAATAGTGCTGAGTAAACCACTAACCAGAGAGGGACCTGTTGACGGGGGGAGTGGGGAGAATGGTATTGGGACCACTGGATAGCCACATTCAAAAAGATGAACTTAGACCCTGGCCTCTAGCAATGAGGTCAAACGGTCAGTAGATTTAAATGTAAGCGATAAAAGATGAAACTGTTTAGAAGAAAACATAGGGGAAGATAGTTGAACTTGGGCCAAAAAAAGGAGTCCATGAAAAAAATAAAAGGGATAAATTGGACCTTAATGTTCACAGTGGTTTTCTTTGGGAAAAGTACTGTAGCTAGATTTTTTCCCCCAACTAACGAGTGTGAATTTGGAATGATTGGAGTGAGAACTAATCCTCAGACCTGGCTTTGGCCGTAACGAACTGAGAGCAGACACCACGGGCAAGCTTCCTAGCATCAGTCAAGCTCAGTGTTCTAGTGGGTAAATGGGGACCTGTCTTTAAAACTGTGATACACAAACACACACACACACAGACACACATATCTATCTCTCCCCCAACATTTGTCAACTCAGCAATTTTTGCATGTAAGTCAATGACTTTATTATGTTCACCATGTTGTTCAACCATCACTATGATTCTTTTTTCTAAATTAACCACTAGAAGCTCAGTGGCCCCCCAGCAGTGACTCCCCCACCCCCTATAAGCACTTAGAAACACTGGATTCTATCCATTTGCCTTTTCTAAATGTTCCACACGAGTAGCCTCAAACGGTACTTGCTCCTTCGTGACTTCCTTGTTTCACTCAGCGTAGTGTTTTCAACCTTGTAACAACCTGCAATTTGCAGATGACGCACCTTGTCTGCTGAAAGTGAGGAGGACATGAAGCCCTTGCTGATGGAGATCAAGGACTGCAGCCTTCGGTGTGGATTCCGACCCAGTGTAAAGAAGACCAAAATCTTCGCAACTGAACCGACAGGCGGCATCATGATAAGTAGCGGAAAGGTCAAAGTTGTCCAGGATTTGGTCTCGTTTGGATCCACAGTCGCTGCTCACCGTGGAAGCAGCAGCCACGAGATCAAGCGACACATCACACAGGTGGATGTGCTGCACTCTACCTCTTTGAGGCATCGAAAAGCCAAGGATGGTCCTCTGAGGACGAAAGTGTGCCTGACCCAGACACAATTGTCTCATGTGCATGTGAAAGTTGGACATTGGAATAAGGAAGACCGAAGAAGAATCCATAGGAAAAAAAACCCAATATGTTTGAATCATACTGCTGACGAAGAATATTGAAATTATCATGAACTGCCGAAAGGGCAAACAAATCTGTCTTGGAAGAAGTATGCCCCTCAGGTCCTCTGGACGTGTTGTCAGGGGAGACCAGTCCCTGGAGAAGGACATCTTGCCTGGTAAAGTAGAGGGACGGCGAAAAAGAGAAAGATCCTGAACAAGATGGATCGGGATGGTGGCTGCAACAATGGGCTCAAATGTCAGGATGGTACGCGGCCGGGCGGTGTTTCGTCCTGTATAAAGGGTGGCGATGAGTTGCCCCCGCCCCCCGCTCGATGGCACCTAGCCACCTTTTTGAGAGGTTCCAGGTTGTGGCATATATCTGAGACTCACTCCTCTTAATGCTTGGGCTAATGGCCCTCAGTAGGTATAAAGACCTCTTGTGAGCATTGTGGGAAATAAAACATAGATAGTATTTAGCCGGCTGTTTGGTACTTAGCATCCAGTACAGCAGCTCTCAACTTGTGAGTCGTGACCTCTTTGGGGAGTCGAACGACCCTTTCACAGGGGTCACCTAAGACCATCAGAAAACACATATTTCCGATGGTCTTAGGAATGGAGACACCGCTCCTCTGTCCATCTCCAGTCGGGTCTGCCCACATGCAGATATGCTGATCTGGTGAGAAAGAAGCTTTCTCAACCTTCACACTGACCTTGGCTTTTTATGCATACTGTCGCAACATGTAGCAATGTAGTTTACTGTTGTTATATTTACTGTTACCCATGCTACACCATGCATCAAGGCAAAATTTCATTTATTTGTCATTAGAAATAAATATTTCACAATATAGAATTACATACTGTTTTTATGATGAACCACTATGCTAAATTATGTTCAATTTGTAACAATGAAAATACATGCTGCATGAGATTTTTACATGCTGATTCATAACAGTAGCAGAGTCACAGTGATGGAGTAGCAATGAAAATAATTTTATGGTTTGGGGTCACCACCACATGAGGAACTGTATGAAAGGGTCGCGGCGTCGGGAAGGTTAAGAACCGCTCCTGTAGGAGATTGAATTGTGTCTCCCCAAAAGATAGGCTAGAATCCTAACGGGGCTTATCAAATCGTTTTAAGATGTGTGTCCCGTTTGTAAAGCCAGCTGAAAAATCCACAGTTCATGTAGGAATGGCTGGACAGCCTGGACACGGCCTCGTGGGACGCCTGGACCACTGACCTGTGCTTTACCTCTAGCTTGGCCGGTGGGCACTGCACCTGGTTGATGAGGGCTTACTCTCATTTCTGCTTTCTCTCCTGGAATCCCGCTCTTGGGGCCACTTCCCGCTAAGGTCAGCAGGTGGCGCTTGGACTCCCCACAGGTTGGTGAGATTGGACTTTATATAGTAATCTGATGTTGCCCCGAACATGTAATTTTCAAACCTCCCATCCTCCCGCAAGGAAAACCTCTGAGGATTTTCTTCTGGGAAGAGCAATTAGGCTAACCTCCTAGGAGCAGAAATTGCCTCGCCATGCTTGTCTGGGAAAGCAAATAATCCTCCCAAGACAGGGTGGACAGAAACCACCACGGAGGTGGTGGTGGTGGGGGGGGGGGGTGGCCGAGGGGAGAAGGTGGTGAGAAGGGTGGGAACTGCCGGCAGGGTGTAGGCCTTGGGGTGGGGCCCTCTTGGGCCTGAGGGCAGCCAGTCCCTCACCTGGAGGGCAGTGGGATGTTTTCGATGGAGGGACTGGGTGAGGGCAAGATTACTTGAGAGAGTGGGGAAGGAGTAATCTTGTCAGCCCTCTGGGGGCCCGGCTGGCTGGGTGCTTAGGAACCCCTCTCCCCCCCCTCCCCCCCCCCCCCACCAACCCCACCTTGACTAAAAGTCAGAAGCATTAGAGACACAGTTGTGACAAGTCCCTGAGAGGTGCTGATCTTCACAGAGCCTGTGGCTGTGGGGGAGGGAGGGCGGTGACCCAGCATTAAGGGGACTTCTTTAGGTGGCTGTGGACCATCCTCTGGACTGAGGAGACTAGAGTGGAAGGAGCCGTCTGGGAGCAGAGATGGGCCGAGGGACGTGCAGCAAGGACAGAAAGCCAGTTTCTGGGGGTCCGGGAGCAGGGAAGCAGGGGCGGGGAGGCCGGAGCGAGAGCCCAGGGCCTGCGCAGCGTTGGGCATGTGGTCCCAGGCACAGATGAGGCTGAAAGTTGCTTGTGTGTGGTGTGTGTTCTGCTTTGAGGAAACCCTGCCTGGAAAGGTGCTGAGTGGGGGAAAGAGAAAGCGAGAATGCAGAGAAGGTTCTAGAGAACGACCCACCCCTTCTCTCAAGGACTGGGCAGTGAAATCTCAATGGAAGGAAAGAAACAAAGGAAGTATGTGAGTGTTTGAGTGTACACACGAACCGCACACCACCCAACACCACCAAAAGACTTCAGTAATTGACGCCGAGGAAAATGGCCAAGGCTATGTGGCCTTGGGCAAACACTTAATCTCGCTATACCTCAGTTCCTTTGTCGGAAGAATGGGTACAATATTAGTATCTACCTCCTCAGAGGAGTAAACACAGTAACGTGTGTGAAGCACGGGCCCCAGGACCTAGGAGGATCTCACACGCGACTACTGTTTTCGCTTCTAACAATAACGACGTCTGGCCGTCATCTGCTGTAAGAGAAGGCAGGGTGTGGCTTGGCACAGAGGGATGGGCGCACAGGATGGGGAAGACCATTCCCAGCTGGGGAGGAGAGAGAGAGAAGGTGGGAGCAAAGAGGGAGGAAGGTACAGGCTAAATCCTCGCTGCTCAAAGTATGGTCAGAATCATTGGCATCGGCCTGGCTATTAGAAGATAGAGCATCTGGGGTCTTAAATGCTTTAAGTTAAGTAAGCGGCCATCTAGTAGGGAAGCAACAAAGCCCACCTGGAAGAAGCACACTAACCGTGTGATCATGAGGTGTTGATGGGACCTGGGATCAGGCATCAGAAGACCCAAAACAAACAACCATTTCGATGCAAAGGAGGGGGGTTGTAATGGAGACCCAAAGTCCATCTGTAGGCAAATTGGACATCCCCTCCCTCACAGAAGGGTCACAAGAAAGTGATGAGCCAGCCAGTATAGCACCAACAAAACACACATTCCTCTAGCTCTTTAATGCCTTGCCTGTCCCCGCTGTCCCCCCTCCACTATCATGACCCCAGTTCTTTGTGCGTGGGGCTCATGCAACTCTTATCACAATCCATATATACATCAAATGTGTCAAGCACATTTATACATTCATTGCCTCATCATTCTCAAAACAATTGTTCTCCACTTAAGCCCCTGGCATCAGGTCCTCATTTTTCCCCTCCCTCCTCGTTCTCCCCTCCCTTATGAAACCTTGATAATTTATAAATTATTACTTTGTCATATCTTGCCCTGCCTGACATCTCCCTTCACCCACTTTTCTGTTGTCTGTCCCCAAGGGAGGAGTTCACATGTAGATCCTTGTAATCAGTTCCCCCTTTCCAACCCACCCTCCCTCTATGTTCCCAGTATCGCCACTTACAGGACTGGTCCTGAAGGGATCATCCCCCCTGGATTCCCTGTGTTTCTGGTTCCTATCTGTACCAGTGTACATCCTCTGATCTAGCCTAAGGTGGCCAGATTTTAACATTAGTAAGGCAGGACACCATTGACCGGGGGGCGGGGGTGGTGGTTCTTGATTAAAAATTTGGTCTATATGGAGCAACCAAAATTTTCATAGAACGCAAAAATAGTATTGTAATATTTTTAAAAATTTCAACATAAGTACAATTTACAAATATAATACATTAAATTTATGTATAGGTATTATTTTATTCTTTGGCATATTTCTCATTTGAGTGAATTTTTTTAGTAGATTGCTGTCGTTTAAAAGGTCATGAAAATTTTCACAAGAATTTGTTAAATTATATTTCACACATAACATGGCTTTCAAAGTCTCAACAGTTCATTGTGATTTTTCTGATGGCCACACTTTATTTACTGTAGAACAAACGCGTTCAGTCGCAGCATTAGTTCGTGGTAAGGACAGCGCGTATTCCACAATTTTTAGTGCATTCTTGTATGGAACATGGTTTGTTTCAAAATGATGAAATATTTCTAACCATTTGTTCTCTATTGTAATTTTTGCTGATGCCCAAGATTTAACCTTTTCCTTACCAACATATATTTTTAATAATGATATCTCATTAAAAAGATCATTTTCGGAAATATTACTATATGGGAAAATTTGAGTAATATGATTGAATGATTTTGCACATCATTCCAATTAAGTTCTTGTTTTAATGTAACCCAATGAAAATATTCAATATCATTGTAATGTACCATCCACTCTTCTAAATAATCTATGCAGTTACTATAGAACTTTTTAACGTGATGCATGATATCTGCACGATTTATTGCTCCTTGTTCTTCTAGCTGGCTTTTACTATTACGGATAGTTAACAGATGAAAATTATTTTCTAACCGCTCTTGATACTGAAATTTTAAATTAGTAACTTCATTTGCTACTTTGATTACTGAAATTTTGTCACCTTCAATAAGTTTTATAACATTTTGAAAAAGAGCTGCTTGATTGTGTACAAACTCTAGCCAAATTTGTGAAGATTGTTTTTCAAAAAACTCTTCTAAAATTCTAGGACATTTATCCTGTGATAGAAAGTAGCATTTCAAAGGATCATATATTTTCAAAATTCTTTCGACAGCTGGCAAAAGAGCTAACCCAGTACGTTTTACCGTATCCAAGTATTTTCTGATATTCGACTTCTGCAGTTTAACAAAATTCTTTAAGCATTTCAATGCACACAGTGCATGTATAGAAATAAGAATATATATTTTTAATTTAATAAATCATTTTATTGGGGCTCATACAACTCTTATCATAATCCATACATACATCAATTGAGTAAAGTACCCGTATACATTCATTGCAAGAATATATTTTAATAACCATATTTTCCACATCTGCAGGCAACAAATCAGCAGCTGTTTGAATGTTGTTATGTATTATGTGTGCTGCACAACCAACACCAATAATGTTTTGATTAAGGTTTTTGCTTAATTTATAAAAAATATTACTTGTACCTCTTCTCGCTTTTCCTCCAAAATTTGTGCCCGTGTTGTCTGCACAATATGCAATCATTTTGTGTTTTAAATTGTTTTTTCCAAAATATTAATAATGGAACTGAAAATTATTTCAGACGTTTTTCCTGGCACAGAAACAAAATCTAAAATTCTAATTTTTATTCCAGTTTCTGAATCAAAAAATCTAATAATGGTTAGAAATAACTTTATATCCTTATGATTAGAAGTGTCAGAATATATGGATATAAAATTAATTTTTTCTAGATTTTTGTTTAATTCTGAAAATGCATATGGGGAAAGCACATTACACACAATTGCCTTGGATTTTGTTCTAGCACAGGGAAATTTTTTGTTGATTAACTTTTTGACAACTTGTGATGTACAGTCCATAGATCTGAAGGAATGATTGTGATTAGTAGCATGAAAAGATATAAGTCCTTCTGATAATGCTAATTTCTTCATCTCCATAAGTTGTTTTCCGAAAAAATTCCTGTATTTTGGAGGAAGATGCAGCAGTATTTAAATATCTTTTATGTTTCTGTGTCTCCAAGTGCTTTGTAATATCATTCTTCCTGCCGTGCGAAATAGAAAATTCACCATTACATTTCTCACATTTTACCATGTAATCGCTTTTGTTTTTTTTAATAAAAGGAAATTAACTTCTTAGATCATCATTGAATTTGCATCCTCTTTTCTTACTCATTATGTTAAAATCTAAAAAAAATTATATTATAAATTATTATATACATATTGCTTAAAACACAGCAAGTAGGTACATAATTACATGAACATATTTTACTGGTAATTTATAAATTAAATTAATTTGACTGTTATAAAGTAACTATATTTTTAAAATTATCTTAATTTTAATCCTATATTTCTTTCTAAATAATCACAATACTAACTTGTATTATTTTTTTCTCTGAATTTGCCATAACGTAAGTCATGTCACTTTCAAGGTCGGCCCTAGACTTTTTGCCGCCACTAATAAATATAAATAATACGAGTACTGTCTGCTAAATTCAAGAAAATGTATGTATTTATGAAATAGCTGATTTGTTGACATCCCTTGTTTAACTAGCACTAGCCCGCAGTACAATGTGTATCGTCTGAGAGACAGTTACAAAATGTTTTCGTTGTTGCCAATGCCAAAAAATGCCATTGTTCATTAAGTCCAAACAATGGTGGTGGAATTCTAACAACTGATCAACAATGCGAACTTTGAAAAGCAGTTCTCAATAATCAGTTCTCAACAATTATTTGTTACTATTTTTTTAATTTGTTACTATTAAAGCTTAATATTATACAATTAACAAAAATAATATAAAACTCATATCCTGGCAAAATAGCCACACGGCAGCCAAAAACCATATATTCCCTTCCCGTTCTCCCACCATTCCCTGCTTGTCATGCATTCTTTCCAAAAATTGGGACTTTTAAAAAATGCTAGGGACTCGGGACAAATTGTTAAAAATCAGGACTGTCCTGTCAAAAGCGGGACGTCTGGTCACCTTAGTCTATCCAGACTTGCAAGGTAGAATTGGGATCATGATAGTGGGGGGGGGGATGGGGACAGGTAGCATTTAGGAACTAGAGGAAAGCTGTATTTTTCATCATTGCTACATCGCACCATGTCTGGCTCGTCTCCTCCCCAAGACCCCTCTGCAAGGGGATCTCCACTGGCCTAGCACTACCCCCCTCATTCACTATGGTAAGATTTTTTGTTCTGATGATGCCTGATAACTGATCCCTTCAACACCTCATGATTGCACAGGCTGGTCTGCTTCTTCCATGTGGGCTGTGTTGCTTCTGAGCTAGATGGTCGCTTGTTTACCTTCAAGTCTTTAAGACCCCAGACGCTATATCTTTTGATAGCCGGGCACCATCAGTTTTCTTCACCACATTTGCTTATTCACCCACTTTGTCTTCAGCGATTGTGTCGGCCAGGTGAGCATCATAGAATGCCAATTTAATAGAAGAAAGTATTCTTGCATTGAGGGAGTACTTGAGTGGAGGCCCAATGTCCTTCTGCTACCTTAATACTAAAACTATAAATATATACACTATATACACATAGATCTATTGCCCCATCCTCATATATAAATATATTTGCATATATACATGTCTTTATCTAGATCTCTATAAATGCCCTTTGCCTCCCAGCTCTTTCCTCTATTTCCCTTGACTTTCTTCCTGTCCCACTATCATGCTCAGTCCCCACCAGGGTTTCAGCAATTCCTCTTTGATCATGCCCTACCAGGCCTCCCACACCTTCCTCACCACCAATTTGGATCACTTATTGTACCCTTGTCCCTGGGTTTGTTATCACCACTTCCTTTCCCCCCACCTCCCCCTCTCCCATGTCCCCCTGTAACTGTCGGTCCGGTTGTTTTTTCCTCCAGATGGTTCATCCAGCCCATCTTATTTAGACAGACCTGTGGAGATAATAACATGCACAAAAACAAGACAGAGCAAAACCAAGCAATATACAACAAAACAACAACAACAAAACAATGGCAAAAAAACACACAAAATAAAACAAGAAAGAAAAGCTTGTAGTTAGTTCAAGGATCGTTTTTTGGCCTTTAGGAGTGTTTTCCAGTCCAGTCTGTTGGGGCACCATGCCCTGGCCCCAAAATCCACCTTCAGCATTCCCTGATGACCCCAGTTCTATCTTACAAATGTGACTAGACCAGAGCATGCACACTGGTACAGATAAGAACTCTTAACATACAGAATCCAGGACAGGCAAACCCCATAGGACCACTAATGAGAGTAGCAATACCATGAGGGCAGGGAGAAGGGACAGGAAGGGGGAACTGATCTCAATGATCAGCATACAACCACCCCCAGGGGGCAAACAACAGAAACATGGGTGAAGGAAGACAGCAGATGGTATAAATTATGAAAATAAAAATAATAAATTATCAAGGGTTCATGAGGGTGGGAAGGGAGAGAAAAAAGAGGAGGTGATATCAAGGGTTGAAGTAGAAAGAAAAAGTTTTGGAAATGATGATTGCAACATATATACAAATGTGCTTGATACAATTGATGTATGGATGTTATAAGAGATGTAAGAGCCGCCAATTAAGTGATTTATTAAAATGAAACACAAAAAAAGAAAAATCAGCATCTGCGTCCTGATGGGGGTTTGAAGAAATGAAGACTCTTGGGCCTCAGCTCTTGTGAACTGCATATTATGACGCGGGGCAGTTTTGTTTGCGTGGGAAAGTCAGAGAAGACAAGAAGGAGCAATGGCCAGAAAGCTAGAGAGAGGGGTTGAGGACCCAGCCAGTCCACGTTCCCCTATACATTCCCACAGGCAGGCTGTGGCCTATACATCCGTGCATACACACCTGTTACTACTGAGTCAATTCCGACTCATGGTGAGCCCCAGGGTACAATTTCGTGGCTCAGGGTATACCCTACAGGGTATAATTTCGTGGCTTTTAAAAACTTTCTGACCTTTCTTCTAAGTTATCTATGAGCGGGTTCGAACTGCCAGCTTTTTGCATAGCTGCCTAACGTAACTGTGCGCACTGCTCAAGTTACCTAACCTAACTGGGTACACAACTCGAGGAGCCTAGCCCAACTATGCGCCCTATTCAGGACTTGGCGTTACCAGCCTGGGCTCAGTGTTGGCTTACCGTTGCCTTCCTTCGAGGGACACTTTACATATAAGGAAAGGTCCTTACCCACTGCGCCGCTAAGTTGTGACAAGGGCAAAAGATGCCAAACTCCAATCAAGACAGCAACCCCGAAGGTTCCCTTCTGTCTCTTCCCAACACCCCACACCGCAGCCCAGCTCCCACCTGCGGCCGCTGCCTTCTTTTCCTCCAGTGACAAATGTGTCAGCACCTGGTGGGCATCGCGTGGCGGGTCCTCCCAGGTAGCGCATCTCCCACATCGTAGTAACGTTTCTGAGCCGCATCCAACTCGCTGTGCCCATCGGGAATTTGCCCTCTGCCAGTGCGGGGCTGTCTTCCCCCCGTGGAACACCACGGTGCTTCCCGTCCAGCTGGTTCCAGTTTGGGGTCCTTAGGAACCTTGCTCTCTCTGACGTTTTGTGAACACACGCTTTCTTCCTCTTGGGAAGCACCGGCAGTGGCGGGGTGCTGGGCCGGGGAGGTGCGTGTGTCGTCTGATGAGAAACCGCTAGGTCTTTTCCTGAGCGGCCGCCACATTACACAAGGTGTGAGCCGTCCAGCGAACACCCTCATGCACACCGGCCTTCGTCAGCCGTTTAACTTTAGCCACGCTGGTGGCTGTCTAGGGAGGCAATGCTCTGTGGTTTGTTTGGCACTTCCCTCATGACGAATGATGTTGATCATCTTTTTATTTATTTATATATTTTTTTAAGGTCCCAGCTGGGCGTGTATACATCTTCTTTCCAGGCGGGTCCCTTCAAATCTTTGGACCAGGTTCAAATGGGTTCGTCTATGGACGACTGTTCGCGGGAGTTGTTTCCATAGCCTGGGGTCCGGTGGCTTGGCTGGTGGCTGCTTCGCTCTGTGAGATCCCAGGTGTCGAGCTCAGCACGGAAGGGCAGGGTGGCATCTGCGGGGACGTTGCTGTAAGGGGCTCCCTACGGTCCCCCTCCCACAGAGCTGGTAGGACGTTCAAGGGAACCATGGAAGGGGTGCGCAGTAGAACAAGGTGCGCTAAGTTCCTACCATGAAGATGACCTCCCCCCGTACATCGGGCAGGGGGTCAGGAATGGCCTCCGTTGTTAAGATGGGAAGCCCCGGTGGGGCAGTGGTTAGTGATAGCCCCAAGGTTTGTGCCCCCACTAGCTTCTCTGCTGGAAAAGACCATGGAGCAGCCCTGCTCTATCCTGCGGCCTCACCCCGAGTCAGTGAGCTTGGTTTGCTCTTAAAGTCTGATCAGTTAGAGTGTCTGAAAAAGCAAAAACAAACAACGAAACCACAAAATACCCCCACCCCCCACTCCGACACAGGTTTGGCATCACATCGAGGTCCAACTGTAAATCCTGCCAATTTCTCTGGGCGTGCTCTTGAGCAAGACCCCAGCTCCTTCGTGACCTGGAAATAACACCTGCTTCACAAGGGCATCGAGAGGATTCCGAGTTCGGACTCCTGGTGATTGGCAGGAGGCTCAGCTGAGGGCGTTGCTCAGGGGGCAGTTGTGCAATGCCCACAGTGACCTTTGTCCGAGGAAGAGAAGCCTCGTTGGTCCTCAAGTGC
The DNA here is from genome assembly GCF_050624435.1 of Tenrec ecaudatus. Lineage (NCBI taxonomy): Eukaryota > Metazoa > Chordata > Mammalia > Afrosoricida > Tenrecidae > Tenrec > Tenrec ecaudatus. The sequence continues at coordinate 35,594,531 of NC_134543.1, forward strand.
TCCTGGGGCCCTGGGGGCAGTGCCCTTGGGAGCCTCCTGCCGATTCGGAGCGCAGTCACTAGAGGGCGTGGGCCGCTGCCTCCGGGCCTGTGCGGAGCCTGCTGAGACTCCATCCCAGACACATGCACAGAGAGGCTTGCTGTTGTGCCCCAGCCCTAAGCTGACCTCTGTGGCTTTGTCCATGACGGGTCCAGTCCCCAGAAGGCTCCCTTTTGGGGTAGGGAACTCCCAAGCTGGTTCTGCTTGTCGCAGACCAAGGCGGTCACAGCTCGGTGACTGGAGTGTTGGGGGTGGGGTGGGGCTGAGGGTTGGCAGGGGCTGGGGCACGGGTGACAGCAAGGGCCCTGCAGTCCAGGCTTTCTTTGCCCCTTCTTATGGGCACCTTCTGATTTCTTCTCCCACTTTCCCCACGAGGCGATGGCACTGAGGCACCTGCCCTCTCCTGGCCCTGGGACTCAGTACAGAAAGGGGATAGACAGCTATGTCAGTCCATCCTAAGGCCTCGTGGGCCCCATAGGGGAGCCGGGGAGGGTGGGGTGGGGCTGGCAGATCAAGATGTTCTGCAATATTTTATGTATTCCCTCCCACACACACTAGAGGGGGCTTTCACACTCTGTAGTACATCCATCACCCCCCTGCCCCCAGCCCTTGAGGATGGAGGACAACACTGGGTCTATTCCCAGCCAGACATGACTTGGTGGTGGGGGCGGGGGTGTCTCTCTTTGCACTTCTGTCCCAAAGTAGAGCAGCATTCGGGTCTTGTGCTTCAGAGAAACTGGGCAGCACCCCCTCCTGGCTGACTTTAGCCTCCCCTAGAGAGGTGGCTGGGTGCAGGGCAGAGGGGGTCCCTCTGAAAGTCCTTTAAGTGAAGAGTCTGCCCTGGACTTGGTCCACTTACTTTCCCTTCTGGACCACAGTGTCCACCATGGGGGGGGGTGTCTTACAGACCCCTAAGCCCCCCTCCCTCCTGCTCTAAGACATGCAGCCATAAATCAGAGCAGGAGACTCACCCTTCAGCCTTCTGCCACTTTCTCCACACCACAAACCCTGCCCCCAGGCCTGAGCCCAGCCGTGGCAGTGACCCCGTGATGAGCCAATCCCACACTCCCCCGAACCCACCCCCTTAGGCAAACAAGGCCCGGACACTGACCCCTGGGGCCCGAGGCCAGTGCTGTCCCACCATGGCCACCTGCCCTCACGGGGCAGCGGTGAGGCCTCTTGACCATCTCCCCACCTCCAACTTGAGCAGACCCAATGGGTCTTTTCCTCCGGTAGGCGTCAGTGTGTTGATACCTGGCCCAGGTTCCTCTTAGGCAATGAGCTGTAACTGGCCTGTTGACGAATGGCCATTACTTAGTTGTGGAATGTGCATGTCAGGGGCTCTGGAGTCCCCCCAAAGACTCTGGTCCTAGAGGATTTCTTTCTTTTCAGAGAGGGAGACCTGGTCGGGTGGTCTTCATGGGGGGCCAGCTTCCCACTGGGCTGGCCCACATTCCTTCTCCCTTCTCCCTCCCAGAAGACAACCTGACAATATTGTCGCTTCTCTCACCAGCTTAGCCCTTTAACTGCCCAACCACGCACCCACCCACTCCCTCACTCAGCCCTGCGTGCCCTCTCGGGTCCCCTCATTCATGCACGTATCCATTACTCACTCGCCCACACAGCCCTCACGGGCCAGCTCACTCACAGCCCACTCCCCGCCCTGGCATTCGCTCACTCCTCCCCTGCCCATTGCTTAGCGGCTCTTCTGCTCTCTGCTCTCTTGACTCATTCCCCTCCATCCACTCACTCTCCTGTCTAGTGACCATCCACACACCCTGGGTTCCCATCTCGGTGCTGAGCCCCGCCGGGGAAACACTCAGGAGGCTGTTGGGGGCAAAAAGCCTTTGGACTTGGGTGAGTGGGTGGCGCAACTGAGAATCCTGACTACACCGTGTCCACACCATGGGACATGGGGCAAGCTTTTGCTAACCTGTTTCCTCCTCTGTGAGGTGGGGACCCTGATGTGCCTGCCGCCCGGAGTGGTGACAAAGACTGGCTGTGGGATCGCTTTCACTGAGCTGGAGCCCGGGAGAAGGAACAGTGGTCGCCGGGCCTCCTGGGGTCCTTGGCTTGGCTGTGAGGCTTGGAGTTGGCATGTTTCTTCATGGCTGCTGCCCCCGAGCCGCCCCCAGTACAAGCGGGGGCACAAACCTGCCTCTTGGCTGGGCTGTGTGCCCTGGGCAGGTGGCCTCCACACCTACCCCTGACTTGGAGGTCGGTAATCACCAGCCTTCCCACGCAACCCTTCCTACTGCCTTCTTGCCCACAGGGAATTCTGGGGTCGAGTCAGGTCAGCCAAGACACCTGGAAGATCAAGCTCCCTCTCCTTTGCTGCCAAGTTCCTCAGCCCCAAGGGGTGGGGGGTGGGGAGACAAGTCTATAGCATCTGATCCCTGCAGGAGTCATTTCTTCCTCCTCCCCTCCCGACACCCAGGCCTCCCCCAGTCAGCCCCAGGGGGGCTGTTCCCTCCAGTTGGCCTGGAGTGCCCCTGGGGCAGGAGCTGCTTCTGGTTAACAAGGCTGGGAAAGCTGGGGTGGAATTGAGGACCATGGAGGAGGAGGGGCTGTGACTCAGGGCACTTCCTCTCTCTTCTCACACCTGGCCAGTAGGCAGGGGGTCATGGCTCCCTGAGGTGGAGGAGCTGTGGAGATGGCCTTTGAAGCAGGTCAGCCCAGTCCCTTAAAATTCTCTGTGTTGGGTGACCTCGTAAACTGCCCTCCCCTCCACCCCGCCGCTCAAAATCATGGCCATCCAGTCAATGTGGCCTCGTGATGACCCTATAGGACAAAGAGGGCAGAGAGGACCTGGGCGAGGCCCCTGTGCCATCCGGGGATTGAAGAGAGCAGGGGACAGGCTCAGTATGTGCCTGGCACCCAAGATGCACCACGGCTGCCACAGAGCGATGGCGGGAGATGGGCCTGGCCCAAGCCCATGGGCAGTGACCAGTCCGGTGGCCCCCGCCACACCCAGCTCCTCCTAAAGTGATTCAGCAGAGCCCTGTCCAGGCTGCAGGGCCTCCTTTCTGCCCCCTCCCCTCGGCTGGCTGCTCCTCCCTGGCCTCCAGCACACTGGAGAGAGGAGAGGAAGAGGAGAGGCAGGGAAGGAACCCAAGCCACCAGGCCTGTGTGCTCTGCCCTCGTGGGGAACAGTCCAGAAGTGGGCTTGGCTACGGGTGCACCCCTCCAGCGGTAGGTGCTCCCCTCAGCTCCAGCCTGAGTATTCCACCTCACCGAGCGCCTTAGACCTATCGGCTGATTTCTTGCACCTTAGCAGTTTTGTACCCTCTTTCCCCAGAGAGGGGCTGGCAGGGGATGAAGGAAGACCGGAACCCGTGGTTGAATTGGTGCTTGGTGGGCAGCGGCCTGAGCGGGGTCAGTGGGCAGTGAGTGACTATTGTCTTGGAAGTGATGGTGGGTGTGAGCAGGCAGCCGTTCTAGGCCCTTGTGCTCAACCTGTCCCGTGCCCCCGGCTGCTCCCAGGCCATCGGTGGGCACGACAGTCCTACTTCCTGATGTCAGGGTTCCCTGTGTGGGTTGCTCAGGTGTGAGCTGGACCCTCGAAGCTCCCCCACCCTGCCCTCAGGCTCCAGCCCATCCTGTCATTGTCCCCAGGAGCAAGTGGCCTCCCATGCTGCTGCCTGGCTTAAGGTGGGTGGTCAGTAAGTGCCTGGTCATGGAGGGGCCCACTTGCTGGCTGGGGCAGCAGCTCAGTCCTGGGGCCTGATGGGGGCAACTGTCCCTACCCGGCCTGCCCTCAGGTTTGCCCCAGGGCAGAGAGAGCACCAAGCCCCCAGGATCCGGCTGTGAGGAAGGATTCAAACCCCAGCATGGCTGCCCTCTGGGCTAGGTCAGTGGCTGTATTCCCCAAGGAGGCTCCCCCAGCTTCTTCAACCACCTCCTGGCCTTGCCTGGAGTAGTGTCACCAAGTGTCCATGACTGCCAGCCTCTGCTGAGAGGAGGTTGGGTCACAGTGGAAGAGCCAGCACCCACGCCTGGTGGCAACTCTCCTTCGGGGCCAAGACACAGTGCCAGGCAGGGCCAGTCTCTCTTGGCTGTCGTTGTGTGGATTGACCGTGACATAACCTTTGGACATTCTTTCCGCCAGGCCCGTTTCTTCGTCTTGTAAAGTTGGGGTGCTTACATACAGTAAGGCGTGGGTGACACAGATGCTTAAGGCACAGAGGGAGCCGGGAGAGGTGGGCAGGGCAGGAGGGAGGGAGAGAGGTTGGGAGAAGGCCTAGCCAGCTGCTTCTGAAGGATCAAATCCAAACCAAAGTCACTGCCCTTGAGTCGGTGGCAGTTTGCGGCAACCCTGAAAGACAGGATAGAGCTGCCCCTGTGGGTGTCTGAGCCAGTAACTCTTTAGAGGAGTAGAAAGCCCCTCCTTTCTCCCTCAGATGGGCTGGTGGTTTCGAACTGCTAACCTTGTAGTTAGCAGCCCAAGGCATAACCACTGCACCCCCAGGATCCTCCAGAAGGATTATCCAGATTAGGCAGAGCCACAGAGATGGGCAGTACTTGGTGGCAGCCAGGGCCTGGGGGTGGGGTCGGAAATGGGGGCAACTGTTGAGCTGGTCCAACTTTCCTCTTGGGGTAATCACGAGGTTTTAGGAGCAGGGACAGGCCAGTTGCCCGACCCCAGGAAGGCACTGCTGTTGATAGGTGCCATGGGTTAGGGCAGACCCATAGTGACCGCTCAGACAACGGAAATACGCGCTGCTGGTCCTGTGCCATCCTCACACTGCTCCCGTGCTTGGGCCAAGGCATGGACCCCGTGCCAGTGAATCTTTCCCTTGGAAATGGTTCGTTGTGTGGTACGTGGCCTTCAAGAAAAGAAACGCTGCTCTCAGAGGCACTGGGCCTGACGCCCCACTCTGAGAGGACACTGGTGAAGGCCAGCCAGCGAAAGGTCCCATCCTTTCCCTCTGGCAGCATCAGCCCCCGACAAGGGTCAAGATTCCTCCGTCTGCTGTGCCACTTTGGGCCGGCCCTTTGACCCTGGCTCTTTCACCTGACACCACCACCGAGGCGGACCCGGGCTCCTCTCTGCCCCCTTCCTGGAGGTATTGTGAGGAGAAACTCTGGGGCGGATGTGTCACCCCAACACCATCCTGTCCACTGCTCTCTCTCCTCCACAGTGCAGGGCCCTGGGGCCAAGGTTAGGTGTCCTCTTGGGTCCTGTGGTTGCTGACAGTCTTCCACACAGAATACAAGCTCGGTGAGAGCCAATGGCCAATGTTAAGTCTTGTTGGCTTGTTCACAACTGTCCTTCCAGCATCCAGCGCCTGGCACACAGGTGCTCAGGAACTGTCAGTGGCATGAACAAATGCATGGATCCTCCTTCTTTACATGGAGGGCATAGCAGGTGCCAGGTCCTGCCTGGACTGCGTGCTGTCACTTGAGGGGGAAGTTGTGGGCCTGGGAGGTGGGGCAGCCATAGTGGATTTGGACCTGGCCATCCAGCTCTGTGGTGCTGATGGGTAGGTGTTGAGCTGCTAACTGAAAGATTCAGTGGTTCAAACCCCCCAGCTGCTCCTCGGGAGAAAGATGAGGCTGTAAAGACTGTCAGCCTCGGAAGCCCTCTAGAGCAGCGGTTCTCAATCTGGAGGTCGGACGACCCTTTCGCAGGGGTCGCCCGATGCATAACAGTAGCAAAATGACAGTGATGAAGTAGCAAGGAAAATAATGTGATGGTTGGAGGTCACCACCACATGAGGAACTGTCTGAAAGGGTCGTGGCCTGAGGAAGGTGGAGAACCACTGCTCTAGAGGGTCCCTGTGAGTCAGAACTGGGTCCAGGGCCGTGGACTTGGGTCCAGCGACAGAACTCCTACTCTGAACCCCCCGGCCGAAGTGGGCCCCTGGATTTGTAAGAAGCTTGGGGCTGGGAGCAAACTCACTTCTGCCCCCTCAGTCACCCAGCCCGTCCCACTCCCAGGACCTCAGTGCTGGGGCCCCACACCCACCCGCAGCCTTTTTCTCAGGTTCGCAGCCACCCCAGTCCAGCTCCCTCCCCTGAGAACCTGTGTCATAAAGAAGGTGAGGTCCTGGTCTAGCCTGTCTCTCCGCCCCGGGCAGTCCTCACCCAAGGGAACCTTGGTTATAAATACAGGGGTCACGCCTGGTGTTCCTGTGAAGCACCTTTCATTTGGGGAGCTCCTGGCTGCTGGCAGGCTAATTAGCTGCTCAGAGCAGAGTGAGTCAGTGGTGACGTCCCCAGCTAGCTAGGCCCCAGTGGGGCTGGCCCTCCTGGGGAGAAGTGGGCGGACCATTAGGGAGGGCCTTCCACCCTTCATGTCTTTTTTTTTCCCATAGCACCTCCACACCTGGGTCCCTTCCCTCAGGTTAACCACGTGTGGGTGGCAAGCACTGGGGCTGTTGTGGAAGAACCCTGGCTTCCGTTACAGCCTTTACTACTTCCGGGTCTCCACCTGTGATCTCAGGTGCCGTGCGTGGTCCAGAAGCAGCCCTTGCTAGTTAGTGGTTGTTACTGATCCCCACAATGATCCATCGAGTGAGGTGGTAGGCTTTGTCCTCCTCCGCTGCTGGGGAGTCCGCTCTGCCCAGCTTCCTAGGATTGTCTTGGCAGTTACCTTTTTTTTTTTTTTTTGCAGTATCTTTATGGGAGCAAATTGCCAGGTCTTGTCTCCTAAGGTTTAAACTGCTGACCTTCAGGTTAGTAGCCAGTGGGCAAGGTGTGGACTGGAAAACTCGGGGACTCTCTAATGCCATTCATCCCACCCCTAGTTTGTCAGATGACGATACTGCAGAGGAAGGTGGCTGCTCTCGGTCAGGGACTAACAGGAAGGAGCTTGCTGGAAACCTGAGGGAGCTGCTGAGCGCACCACCCCCTCCTCAGTAAGTATCCTCATTTGCTGACCTGGCCCAAAGAGCCCCCGCCGTGTAGTGGTTACGTGCTGCAATGGCCTGGTTGGCAGTTCTAAACCATCAGCAGCTCCTTGTGAGAACGAATGGACTTTCTACTCCTGTTAAGAGTTACAGTCTCGGAAACCCACAGGGGGTCGCTATGAGTCAGCAGTGAATGAGTGAGCAAGCCTGTCCCAAGGAATCACCTGGGAACATTTGGGTGGGAGACAGGGACATGCAGCAGGTTGAGGGCTGAGACTGTGGACAGCCCGCCTCGTAGGGAGCCCACGTTGCTGTGGACTAAGTACACACACACACACACACACACACACACACACACACACACACACACCAGTGTTGGGTCTGAATCAACGCCTAACCTAGCAGTTAGTCCTTGAGAAGTTAAACATTTGTGCCATCCAGGGAGGGATTCCACAAACTCAAAACCAAACTCGCTGCCAAAGAGTGAATACTGACTCATAACGAGCCTACAAAATAGGGTAGAAATGACCCTGTTGGTGTCTGTTACAGCACACCTGGAAGGCCCTGTCTTTCTCCCAAGGAGTGGCTGATGGTTTGGAACCACTAACTTTGCAGTTTAGCAGCCCAACGACTCCAAAAGAGGTTCTTACTGCAGCTAGCAAAATGTCAACGTTGTCCGAATGAAATCAAAGTCCATGTCTATATTTATGTTGACTTGCGTCTCCGTGTTCAACTCTAAGGAGCCCTGGTGCCTAGTCCTAACACATAGGGCTGCTAACCACCAGGTCAGCAGTTCGAAAGGGTAAGCTGCTAGGCAGGAGACGAAATGAGGCTTTCTACTCCTGTAAAGAGTTACAGTTTCAGAAACCCCCAGGAGCAGTTCTGCCCTTTCCTGAAGGGTCACCATGAAGTGGGATCAACTTAATGGTGGTGAACTGAGAGAGCTGAGTGCATTAGAATCTGAAAGTCCATATGTACTGCTCCCAACCCCAAAGACAAAGATCTGCTTTATGAAGATACTGATATGAAAATCATATGAAATATGAAAAGTTATAACAATAAAAATCGTATGAAAAGTTAAAAAAAGAAAACATTGGGCTTACACGAGAGCTTATTTATGATAGCACTATCAGAAGGGGGTGCCGTGGTAAACTGAGGAAGACTTGTATTTATGGGATTGTTTCCATAAGCTAGTCTGGCCCCTCTGTTATACGCTAAGCTCCACTCTGCTGGAGAATGTTGGGGTCACTCTTGTCCCCAGTCCCTAGCAGGACACAGGACATAAGGAATGAGTGACTGACAGAATGAGCAAATGGGGTCCCAGGGCCAGCGGGAGCTGCAGCACTCCGGTCACCTGGGAACGGGTTTGAAGTGGACATTCTCTGCCCCCAACTTGGGGCCCAGTAAGGTGACCAGACGTTCACTTTTGGCGGGACAGTCCTGATTTTTAACAATTTTTCCTGCATCTCACGGCGTTTTAATAAAGTCCCGATTTTTGGAAAGCATGCATGACAAGCTAGGGTAACGGTTTGCGGCTGCCATGTGGTTATTTCGCCAGGATGTGAGTTTTATCAATGGGGTCCCGCTTTACCAATGTTAACATCTGGTCACCTTAAGGGCCTCCGAGACTTTGAGTGTGAGGCTCGAACAAGCCGTCCAGGGGTTCTCTGGCAGACTATTTGAGAACCACCAAGCAAGGCCAACAGTCTACTACTCAGTGGCAACCCTTCTTTAATCAGGAATGGTCCAGTGTTTGGACCCTGGGCTTCTACCCCACCCCCAAACTGGGCCCATGCATGCGTGTGGCGTGCTGGCCACTGGAGGGCAGTGTGGCCACGTCCATCTCATTGGCCTCTGATGGCTTCAGGGAGGCGAGGTGGGAGCAGTCCGGGGAGGCTGGGCCGGGTGACCAGCTGGGCGGCTTCAGCCTGCAGCAAAGAAATAGACACGGGTCTTGTCCCAGGCTCCTAGCCCACCTTCCTCTGTCAGCTCAGGGCTCCCAGACGGTCTTAGAAATTAAAGGCGTTCAGCACTGGTGGGGGTTGCTCCTCCCTGTATCTCGGGTGGGCTACAGGTTCGACCGGGAATGGCCTTGGGCCAGGAAGCTCCGCAGCACAGAGTGACTGCAGGTCACCCAGGAGAGGAGATGCTGCCCTGGCCCTGTGCCACTATCCCCCAGAGACAAAGGGCAGCCTTCCCGCGTGACCCCTCGCAAGCCCAAGCCAAGTTCCAAGTTGGCAATCAAGGCCGGGTCTGGCTTAACCCTCTCCTGGCTGTGCAAGTGCTTGTGGGCAAGAGGTGGGGGCGGGTGGGGGCTCCCAGCAGGCCATCTAGCTGATGCCTGTCCTCTTGGCCCGGTCAGAAAACTGAGTACGGAGCTCTGGGCAGGCTTATTAGGGTTTGGAAACTGAAACGCGGGGGGGGATAGGGAATTTCTAAGAACTGACTACAAGAAAACCGTAGACCTTGGCAGCCTCCCCAGGGGTGTTTGGAAATCCCTTAGCACTGGCCATTCCTGGGGCAGGGCCAGAGCTTTTGTCAGTGGACTGGATTTGTTCCGGTCACCTTCTTTCTTTTTTGTCCCATATTCAAAGAGCGCCACGTTAGAGGTAGCTAGAAGTAGGTCGCAGTGGTCATCAGGTGTTTGTGGGCAGCTGAGGGTCAGGGTCCAGAGCAAGGCATGCTGCCATGTTGACTGTCCAACCTCCAAAGGTCAAGGATGGGCAGCCTGGAGAGGGATGTAAGGGGACCAGGCACTCAGTCTCTCTCTGCCGTAAGGATTTCCAGTGTATCTGAATGCAAGCCTCAGCATTGCTAACGTTTTATATTCGGCCTCCTCACACCCTGATACACTCTTTCAGTTGAGTGCTTTTCCGGATTCTGTCATTGCGTCTTCCTAGACAATGACTGTTCTTAGGGGATTCGTTTTTTTCAAGGTCCAGCTTCAGGATCAGCTCCACCCGGTGGCCTTCCTCCATCCCCCCACCCTCACCCCTTTATCTCCAGCGTAACCTGCCCACCACCATTAGCATCTGTGGTCCCCAAACCAACTGCCATTGAACAAATTCCACCTCAGCGGCCCCATAGGGCAGAAGAGAACTGCTCCACAGGGTTTCCGGGGCTGTCCATCTTTACAGCAGCAGAAAGTCTCATCTGTCTCCCTCAAAGGGGCTGGTGGGTTAGAACAGCTGACCTTGTGATTGGCAGCCCAAAGCCTCTTCAGAATAGTGCTCTGTCTCTGTCCGATCTTTACTAGTGGCTAAGTGCTTCCCCACTGAATTGTGAGCCCGTGTGTACAGGGGCCACAGGTCTGTATCCCCACAGCCCCTCACACCTGAAGATCGTTCCCCAAGGGCCCTCACACCTGAAGATCCTTCCCAAAGGGTCGCTGCATAGGAAACATAAATTACTGATTGGGTTTGGGGTTGGTAACAAAGTTCCCAAACATTCTGAATCTTGGGCAAAGAAACATGTAATAGTGTTTTCTTAAGCACTGCAATGGAATGCTTTTGTGTTGAAGTTATTTTTAGTGGAAATGTACAGGTGCTGTGTGTGTGTGTGTGTGTGTGTGTGTGTGTGTGTGTGTGTAAACCGATGGATCTGGGCTCTGCCAAAAAGCACTAACCCCTGAACCCTGGGTTCTTTGGGCCTCTTCTGTGGCCCTGGGGTCAGAGCCTGTGAGAAAGGCCTGCAGTCTGTAGGTCAGGAAGGTCCGACCTGGAGTCCCTGGATTCTCCACTGTCTTCAGTTGAGCTCCTGAGTGCTCACTGGGGCCATTAAAAAAAGTGTCCCGAGGGTCTTAGAGAACACCAAAGTCAGAGGAGGAACCCTTTCTTTTTCCTTTAAAGCCAAAGGAAGGGCTGGAGGAGGCCAGAACCTCCCCCTCCCCCCTTTCGTGCCTCACCCACAGGTGATCTGCTGACCGCTCATTAAGGAGAAAACAAAGAAGTGGTTTTGTTTATTTATTTAAGAGGAAGAAATAAATGAGCTGTGACCAAACGACTTGAAACCAGGCACCTCCTAGACCTGGGCTTTCACTTCCTTGATGGGAAGTAAAACAGAGAATGGAGTCCCCCTCCAAATAAAAGTGAAGTTAACATTCAGACAGCCAGCCCTGAGCCCCGCCACATCCTGCGTCAGCTCCCTCCCTCCCTCCCTCCCTCCCTCCTCCCGGAGCCTCCGCCACGGTGTTTATAACTGGAGGCGCCCTCCCCCAGCTGCCCTCCCGCGGAGCCCAGGGCCCGCTTAACCCTTTCCTCCCCTCCCCGGGTGTGCAGGGCGTGCCTACGGGAAGCCCGGTCCTGCTCTGAGGGTGGCAGGCTGCTCACAGCCTCACGTGCTGGCACGCTGGCTTCTGCAAGGGTGGTTTTCCTCAGGGGTGCCCACCTGGGTCTGTCCCCTACAGGCAGCCAGCCTATCAGCCTCTAAGAAGCCCAACACAGACTCCTGTGCCATTTTCTATTTGTCTCACGGAAACCCCAAAGTGGGTTTAGGAAGGCTGTCCCCATTGGCTCCCCGTCCCATCCAAGGGGACACTCAGTCGACCCATGCCCACGCCCAAAGTGGGACTCATGGTCTCCAGGAGGGCTGGGCCTTGCACTGAGTGCGTGCCTCTCCGCTGCTTTCTCTGGGAGACCTGCATCTCTCCCAGAAGGCAGTGGGGTCAGTGGCAGCACATACCCCTTGGGCCGCTCGCTAACATTTGTGGAGGGAGAGGGGTTCTGTGCACCAGACACTGGTCTAAGCGACAACTTTGCCCATTTGTTGTTAGGTGCCTACCGGTCTGTTCAGACTCTCAGCGGCTCGGTCCTGTGGTAGCCTCAAAACTTGTTCTTAGGTTTGAGCCCTCTGTTGCGGCCACTGTGTCAGTCCATCTTGTTGAGGGCCTCCCTCTGGAGGGACGATTGGAGATGCTCCTTTAGAGATGAGGAGATGGAGGCACGGGGGTTAGGTAACTTGCTCAATGCTACAGAGCCCAGAAATGGTAGAGCGGGGGCTTGAACTGCGGCATTCCGGCTCTAAAGCTGGTGCTCTGCGTCCCTGCACTGGGGGTGTCACAGCCAGAGGCTGGTCTCCTCTCTGTGGGAGTGTGTCCTGGCGGTGAGGGGAGGTTGGGGACCCCCAGGAAGCCCCATACTTCAAAGGCACACAAGTCCCAGGGCTTTTTGAGAGTGTTCAGCTCTGTCTTGGGCCGGCCTTCCGTTTCTCCCTGGGGGTGAAGGCACAGACCAGGCTTTGAGAGCAGGCTGAAACGAGGCCAGTCTTGTTGTCAGTGCCCCTCCCTGGGATGTAGACAGTTGTGTAAAGGAGAGACTGGGAGGTCGTTGTAGTTCTTTGCCATCAAATAGGCCCCCTGGCCCCTGGTCACCCCAGGCACCATGGAACGAGAGCTTTCTGAGTCTGAGCCACCCCCGCGATCACAAGCGCCCACTGACAGGCAGTGGCTGGGCATTGGATGCAGTGACCAGTCATCAAGTCTGGGTCTCCTCCAAGTTAAGTGAAAATTCTACCACTGCATGATCAATGCCCCTCGAACAAGATTCCTACTGCCATCACGTTCATTCCGGCTCCTGGTGACCCCTCCATAGGGTTTCGGGGACTGCCTGAGTAAACAGAGTCTCAGCTTTCTACTATGGAGTGGCTGCTGGGCTTTGAACCTTCAGCCTTGTGGTTAGCAGAGCAACGCTTCTTACCCAGCAACGCCGAAGGGTCGAATTGAGCAGTTCTGGTCTGGTTGGCGGGAGCCTTAGAGCAAGGCTCCGTGTGCCTGCGCTCTCGAAAGCTCGAGCTACTTCCTGCTGAAGTGCCCTGTCTCTTCAAAGCCTGTCTCTGTGCTTCCCTCACCCAAAGTCACAAACACATCTTCTGGCGGAACCTCAGTTCGCAGGAAGTCGCTCACCCAGGGACCTGGGGGAAGTGGTGAAGGCTTATGAGCCGGCTGTGTAGACTTCCTGCCGCCCCTGAGAGCCCTTGCTCTGCATGTTCAGGCTACCTGGCCAAGTTCTTGGGAGGGTTTCTGTGGCCCGGTCACCTTGCCCGGCCATTTGTCAGGTCCCTTTACAACATGACATGTGGTGCAGCCCCTGGTGTCTGGAGATCTCCGTGGAGCATGGAAGCCACTGACCTGATACTGGCTCAAGAATCTCCCTGATGAGCAGGTTCTGCTTGAGGGGTGGGGGTGGGGGTGGGGAATTCATTCTAGTTTAAAATGTACCGAAACCAATGTCAAAATAACGTAGTTTACAAACAAAGAGTGGATACCAGTCGTACTGGGATTTCCCCTCTCGTTTTTTGGGAGGCCCGTCTGAGGCTGAGATAGAGCACAAGTCTTGGAACGCCCACAGGGTCAGGCCCCAAGCAAACCCGCTCTGGAGGGAGGTGGACTCACAGACACCCTACGGGAGTATCTGGTGGGTTCGAACTGCTGACTTGCAGTTAGCAGCCCACCCCGTCCCCCCACGACGCCACTGGGGCTCTTTCACTAGGGGATGGGAGGCCGGCTAAGGCGCTTGCTTGACTGTGGAGGATCATTGTCTTCCTGTCGCTTCTGCAGCTCTCCCAGGCTGCCCCGAAGACCCCCCCACAGACTCATCTTTCAGAAGAAAGAATTGTGCTGCAGGACAATAGGAGTCACTGAGATAAAGAATGTCCCACCTTCTTATGAACATAAAAAGCAAAACTTATACACAAATCTCAGCTATAGACATGGGAGTCTCAGGATGAGTGACCCCTCAGCCAGCACCAGAGCATGGCCAAACTTGCCCATTTTATGCCACTGTATCCCCGCCCCTCCACCTCGTGTGCAATTGGGAAGCAAATCTTATCTATCACCTCATCTATAAATAGTTCAGTCTATGCCTCCAGAATGGGGCTCTTCTTAACATGTTACGATGTCATGATTTTTAGCTTATCATGATCTAAGCTAAAAATAGACACTTCTATTTTTGTGTAATTAAATACTTTTATTGGGGGCTCTTACATCTCTTATCACAATCCATAGGACACTGCTTCTTCTTCTTTTTCTTTTTTGAAGCCCAAACAACAAATGCCCTACCCTTTATTTTTCTCCAAAGTTTTACTGGCAAATAGTTCAAATAACACACAATCCAATAGTCCATTCACATCATGAAGAGTTATACAATCATCACCACCATCAGTTTCAGAACATTTTCTTCATCCTTGTACTCCTAATTATTAGCCCCCCTTTAATCCCCAGCCCCTGCCACACCCACAAAGAACCATTAACTCAGTTACTGTCTCTATAGATTTACCTATCCTGGATTTCACATACAGGAAATCGTTAAAAATAGAAACGAACAATAATAACACAATAAAACAGATAAAAAGTTTCTATTGAAAGAAAGAAAATATTTAAAAAGTAGAACAAATTTAAATGGATCATAAAGGAGGTCAAATGTTAGGATGCTAAATTTTAACCCGTGTCTGCAATCATCCACTTTCCAATGCCTTCTGCATGCTAGCAAGCCTATTCCGATCCCTGGTCCGCGGGCGGGGGGATGCATCAGCGGCGGAATCCACGGGTATTTCCCTCCCCCCCAGCTTTTTTTTTTAAACTGAAACAGCTCTAAAATGGGTCAAAAGGGAGATCAAAGGATAAGATAGTACATTTTAACCTAAGCTATATCTGCCATAATCAATTTTAAAATGCACTCTGACTGATAATAGGGCCATTCACATCCCTCCATTATGATCAGAGGAGATTCACCAGAGGCTTCATCCATATGAGATATCATTTTGATTGGGATATAAGGGCAAGTTGACAGAGAAGATCATCAGGTTTGCAGTCAACAATTCATGCCCATTTTGTTTTATCTCATTCATCACAATCCCCTCAATTTAATACAACTTATCCTACTTCCACCCTGTTTGTCTGATTTCCCTTCCTCCCCCTTTCCTAACCCTTCGAACTTTGCCATTGGGCAAATGCTGACCTTTTGATCTCAAAGGGGTGATGATTCTAAGGTGCTTGTTCCCCTTGTAAGCCTGTCTGTTGTTTGGCTGAGGGGTCACCTGCTGGACGGACTGCTTGAAACCACCAGCTGCTCCAAGTGAGAAAGACAGGCTTTCCACTCGCATAGAGTTCCAGGTTCAGAAACTGACGGGGCCATTCTACCCTGCCCTCTGGAGTCTCCAGGAGTCAGAATAAACCCAATGGTAGGGTGTCTGGTTTCTTACTGTTTGACTGAAAATCGAGCTATGGAGATGCGTTCATTTCCAGAGCTGAGGACTGACTAAAGCCACAGTCCCGGTGGTTCTGACAGTCTCTATTCCACCAGTAAACATGGTCTCCTTTATGCTTTTTAGTTTGAGCCACCTGTTCCTCCCACTCCATCCAGGGCCTTCTAATGAGGACACTGCTTCTTAAGGCTGCAGCGCTACTTCGGCTGTCGAAAGGCTCCACGCTTGAGCTTCCCACTCCCCGGACAGCAGAGCTCCAAGAAATCCTGCTTGGGGTTCGGAACTTTGCTTGATAGTCGAATTGAGAATCCAGCTTCCAAAAATCTGGACGGGTCCAGAGTGAGGAACGGACGCGTGGTGTCTTGTTCACAGAGGGGTGACCTTCAGTCTAAGTGCTGTTCTCGCGCAGACCATCTCTAGTGTTCGTGGGGGGTTGAAACATTCGTTATTGTGCTTTTGGGGGGCCCTTTATTTGTATAAAACATTGTAGTTGCATTTACTGTCTTGTGTTTTGATAGTGTGCTCACTTATTTGCATTTAGTATGTTGAGATGTTTTAGGGGGTATTTCCACAACCCAAGCCTGCTAACGCTGTGTTCAAGGCCTAGAAAAATAACTGGAATTTACAAGTGTAATTTTGGAGCCTCAGAACCAGTTATTTGGAGCACACACAGGGTCAGGCCAAAAACCAAACTCACGATTCAGGGAGGTGGACTCACAGATCCATATTTGGTTTTCCATTATTTCTTATGGGAAAAATGTATTCAGTTCTCAAACTTTGCCGCATTTGAACATGACTCTGGAACGAATGGAGTTCGACAAGCGAAGTAATCACTGTGTTAACATTCCAACGTCAGCCTTCAGATTTCCAGAAGAGTGTTGGAGCTCTTGGCTTTTTCCACTTACATGCACACACCACCATCACCGCCGCCACCGCCGCCACCGCCACCGCCCCTGCCACTGCCACCACCACCGCCACTGCCACTGCCACCGCCACCACACCCTGCAATAAGACCAAATCTCCGAACTTAGTTATACCTCCCCAATCTAGCTCATCTAAGAGATGTCTCAATTATTCCAGTGCAGAGGCACTCATGGTGTAGTGGTTATGCCTTGGGCTGCGATCCTCCAGGTCAGCAGTTTGAAACCACCAGCTGCTCCTCACGAGAAAGACAGGCCTTTCCACACCTGTAAACTGTTACAGCCTTAGAAACTCACAGGGGGCAGGTCTACCTGTCTTAAAGGTTCTAGATGAGACGGCAGTGAGATGGGGTGTTTTCAGGCCATGCTTTGTCTGCAGAGTGGCTGCGGGTCAATATGGGCCGCATTTCACGTATGGATAAGCACATGCGGTGGGGGGGGGGAGGGATGCAGCCAGGCTGAGCTAATTCGGGAAGACTGGAGCGCAGCCCCCTGCGTCCTCCCACCCACGCAGACAGACGCCCGCCCGCAGTGAGTGGCTGTCCTTGGCGGCCTCCACCAGCCAGCTGCTGCGCCCCCTCTGGGACCCTCTTCCTGCGCTTGCTAGGGATACTTGACTCTGCTCCATGGAATCCCACTTGGTGCGGCCTCCAACGCGCTCCGTCTTGCCAGTGGCAGCTTCGCAGACAGCCGAGGTGACTGGCGGGACTTTCAGGGGGAGGAGGGACGCTCACACGAATGGAAACCATGCCAAAGGCTTTGCACAGCCCCGCCCTCTGAGCACCCCGGGAGTCGAGCGCTGCGGCCCCGCCATTTCAGAGGCAGCGAAGGGCGAGAGCAATCACGTCCCTTGTCTGCTTGCGAAGGAACAGGGCCAGAGCTTGAGCCTGGCCGCCCTGAACACCGGGTGGGTGCTCGCCATCACGCTGGCTGGTGCCAGCTGCTGTTGAGTGGACTCCAACTCTGGGCCACCCCGCGAGCCAGCTCCGCAAGGTTGCCAATGGCCCATTTCCCAGACGGGGAAGTTTAGGACCTTCTTCTGAGCTGCCTGCGCGTGGACTCAGCTGCCGGCAGCGTTAACTCTGCACTATCCAGGGACCCAATGCCATGGTATTGGCTCCCAAATGCGAAGGCTCATTTAACAAGTCTCTGAGGCATCTTGCCTTAAAACCAGCCACTTCCTTTGGACGGCAAATCTCCACAAATTGGGCTCTGCCCTTACCTGGCGTGTTACCCTCCCACGTTGGAATCTTCCTGAGTGGCTACAGCAGGACGTCTTAGTATGTACACCCTCATTAGGAGATTAGCTCGGTTGAACAGAATACATGTTAGGCCATTCAGTCTCCAATTTCCGGGTGTGTCTTTTTTTTCCCCCCACAGTTAAATAATGGTTTTGAGTCACAGGTCATGCGACTGTGACAGGTGGGAAGGTTAAGAGGAGGTGAGATGCGATGGTGTGTGTGTGTGTGCAAATCAGGCCCCAGCCTGGACAGAATCCCTCCTATCCTTCTGAGGACATCTCCATTTTGATTGACTTTGGGAGTGTACAGAATTGGGCTTAAGTACTCACGGATTCTTGGAAGGAGATGGCGCCGGCATGGGCACCCGCAACTAGGGCTCAGTTGGTCAGTGGGAACTAAGGAGGTACTGGGTTAGGTGGTGAGATGAGGTTCAGTGCTTGCCTGCCTGCAGACAGCCTGGGCACTCCATGCTGGGTGCTCAACCTGATGTGGTTGTTTTTTTTTAACTTCCTCTGTGCCTCAATTTTGACTTGGTGTGCTTCAGCTCTGTCCCAACTCCTGAGGCTGTGGGGAGATGGAAGAGTGAGCAGAGGAGAAGTCAGACAGTTGGAAGAAGCAAAGCAGTGAAGAGAGACGGACAGACTCACTGGAGAAAGAGGCAACCAGAGCCCGCCCGAGAGAGGCCCACCAGACCAAGGGCAAAGCCCGTGTCTTCTACACATCCTCTGGGGATTTTGCACACACTAGGCATTGAAGGTGAACCCCCAAGAAGCGGTTTGCCAGCCACGGTAGTGGGCAAGCGGGGGCTGCCCGTAGGCTCCCCGCCAGCTTAGTTGTTTCTGGAGGTTACAGTGCTGGGACTCCCCCCGACTTTGCATGGAATTGGGTCAGGCAGTCAATCCTTCCTGGCCGGTTCGGCTCCAGGCCTGGTGTGTCTGCAGGTCGGAGATGGAGGGGTGGGGGGGGAGCAGACCATCGCTCTTTCCGCTCCACCAGCACCACCCCCTCACATCCCCCAGGGAGCGCCCTGGGAGGGCCCCAGGACAGAGGTGGCCATACTTGGGGCTTGTGGGGGGGGGGCAGAACTGGTTTTCCATCTTGCCCCACTAGGCAGACCAGTTCTCACTTTGCAAAAGATTAATGGTGGGGTGAGCTAGGAGAGCGGGAGAAACTGCGGCGGAAGGAGAGCTGGTTTTTCTAGGACCCTGGCTCAGGGCTTGGGAGAGAGAGTCTAAAACCCACAGATGGCAGCCTGGCTCAGTGGTGGCCACTCCGAACATAAGCGAGAGTGAGCGTGGTTGAGGGGCTGCCTGGCTGTTTTAAATTCACTGTGGCCTTCTTTTCTTTCCTGGGTCTCTCCACCCCCCAATCCGTCTCCCCACTAACCTGGGGGTGTTTGCTTTCCTATTTTCCTCTCCCTTCAGAAGATTGGTAACTGTCCCCTTCCCCACCCCACCTTCTTGGCATAATGCTCCTTCCTTTTGGCCTTCCTTGGTTTACGTCTGGATTCCCGGATGGTTTATCGTGCCGGTTCTAGAATTTCTCTCCTCCCTTATTTCTTACTTTTCTTTTCTTCTCTTGGCTTTGTTTATTTTTTCCCTTGAAGCTTTCCCTGGGCCACCTGAGGTGCCCCTTCCCGTTCACCTGTTTCAGTGGCACTGGCGAGGGGGAGGCCACAGCCGGCAGCCACAGCAGCAGCAGGGAACTTGGGCTCCTCAAGAGCCTCCTTCCAGCCCTGGGGCCCTTGGAAGAGGAGCTTCCTTCAGGGCCAGAGCCAATGCTGCTCCCCCACCCCCTTGTCCCTGTGATGCTGTCTGCCAAAGCCCAGCTGTGGCCGGGGGCAGATGGTAGGTTTTCCGTGGTGTGTGGGCCTTGAGCCCCTTGCTCCAGGGACCCAATGGAATCTATCCTCCGGGTGATGGGTGTTCACCAGGTGCGCCAGCCAGGCTGGTGCTCAGGAGAAGGTGCACCCACTGGACACTTGTACATGAAAAGCTCCATGTGCTGGCAAAGGGGGACTCCACCCCTCTCGGGTGCAAATGGGTCTTCTTTGAGGGTGCTGTTCTTCTCGATCTGCCCGGGAATCCAGAGCTGTCAGCAGGAGCGCAGAGTTTACAAAAGGCCTTCCTTTGGCACAACCCACTTTGCCAGGAGGATGTGGGGGAGGGAAGATGAGGTTGAGCATTGTGGGGCATCGTGTACTCTGGGAAACAACGGTGACTCCCTCCTCCCCATGGGGGGGGGGCCCTGAGGGTCATTCTAGGTACTGATGGAGGCAGGTGGCACTTCTTGCTGGGCAGAAAAATCCTAGAAGTTGTGGCCGCACCCCTCCTTGTCTTGAAGGCGGGGCTTGGAGGGTAAGCAGTGGCCTGCGCAATATCCCCCAGCTGTCTGAGGCCAGTTGACTAGAGTCCATCTGGCTGGCCCCGCTTGCCCATGCTTCGCTTCCCATCCTTGGTGTCAATGCTGCAGGCCTGACTGCTTCCTCTGTGGACCCCGCCGAGGTGTAGCTGCATTGCGCCCCCAGGGTGGAGGGCGCCAGGGGCACAGGGGGTGACTAGCCTGGCCACTAACCCCTGTCTAGGTGGTGCCAGCAGCCATGCTTCTTGGGCCCGTCGTGACAGCCAGGGCACCCTAGCTCTCCCTCGCCCATCTCAGCCTTCTGCAGCCTCCTCGTGCTCCACACAGCTGCTTAACCACTCTTGGAAAGTGCTCATGGTGATTGGACAGAAACCCGTGCAGAGAAAGCTTGGCTTCTCTTGTCCAAGCCTTCAGCCTCGGGGTTCAGCATCCTTTCAGAGTGACCGATCCAGGGCCGGAAGGCGCCGCTGGCTCGAGACGCACATGCATCCATCCCAGGGACCTCGCGTCTCTGTACAACCTCCTTCCCAAGGAGCTTATGCAGAGGGCCTGCTAGGTGCTATACAAGGAACTATTTGGGGTGATGACTTTTCTTCTGAGTTGCTCCCCTCAACTCTGGTCGGTGGGGGTGGGTAAGGTGACTAGATTTTGACATTGGTAAAGCAGGACAACCAGTGGGACACCATCGATAAAGCTCACATCCTGGCGAAATAGCCACATGGCAGCCGAAAACCACATACCCTAGCTTGTCATGCATTCTTTCCCCAAATCGGGACTTTTTAAAAACGCCGTGGGACAAATTGTTAAAAATCAGGATTGTCCTGCCAAAAGCGGGACGTCTGGTGGGGTCACCATTTGATGTAGGAATTTAGCAGGGAGTAGGATCCTGGCCGCGAGAAAGAGGGGGCTTTCTAAACCCCCAAACGGTTTCTGTCTGGGAAGCTCACAGGGGCAGTTCTACCCTGCCCTCTAAGGTCACTCAGAGCGGAATCCACTCGAGGGCGGTGAGAAGGGAGGCGGGCAGGCAGTCTTTGCAGCGTGTCTGGCTCCTGAGACCTGGGCTGCAAAGCCCACCTAGCAAGTGCTGACACCAGGCCCCGCCTCCGTGCTGCTCTCTTTCTTGCCACCTCCCTCCGCCTTCCCACTTCCCACGCACCACGTTGTATAAATATTTACACCCCCGGGCTGGCAGGAATCTTCCTCCAGCTGCTGCCCTTGGCCTCTAGGAGAGCTTGTTCTCTCGAAGGAACAGCTGCAGCGGATCTGGTTGCCTTTGGCCAGACAAGGGCAGACCCTGGTTTGGGGGCCCGCAGTCCCTCTAGGGTCCAAGGGTGGCGTTGGCGGGAGAAATCAGGGACAAAAAAAATCACAGAGCCCTGGCAAAGATCCCTCCACTCCCTGAGCTGGCTGGCGGGCTGGCGAGGCACCAAACACTGTGGGTCTGCTGGGGCTCTCAGGCTGGGGAGGTGGGTCCTGCCCACCCCTGGGCTGAGTTTGTACAAGAGGTGCCGCTGGTCACTGCACAGCAAACTGGCGATGGAGAGGAGGACATGGTGTCCTGATCAGCACCTGGCAGTTCATGAGCAAGCAGAGAAGGAACCCCCCCCATGGACTCTTAGTACTTGCTTGGTCCCACCCACCTCTCTGCAGGTTGTCCACCTTGGGGCTCAAGGAGGTGGGGGTGGGGGACCCATCTTTCGTTGGCAGCAGGAACATGCATAGTAAGCATGTTGGCAGTTTGCTGGGTGCGGGTGGGCTGTAGACTGTCAGCTGTCAGTCCTTGCCCGTATTCTCCAGGGGGCTGGCTCAAGTCTCATGCGGGTGGGCGAGTCCCCTCCCTCAGGCCTCCATGCAGTGGCACCCCATTAGGCCCAGAGCCTGCCTTTCTTGGCCCTTTGGGTTCAAGTTAGTGCCCTCGGAGGCCTGCTGTGGGTATGCACTGCCTCCTCCTCTTCCTGTAGCTCAGGGTCCTTTCCACGCCCTCTCTGTGATGCTGGGGGTGGCAGAGTTGGTAGATGGGGCTGTTTAGGTATCAGAGCCCTTGAGCATGGGGGCTCAGTAGGAAAGCTGAGGAGGAGAACAGAAAAGTGGGTAAGGGAAATGTCAGACAGGACAAAATAATAAATTATCAAGGGTTCATAAGGGAGGAGGGAGCGGGGAGGGAGGGGGCAAAATGAGGAGTGGATGCCAAGGGCTTCAATGGAGAGCAAATGTTTTGAGACTGATGAGGGCAATGAATGTACAAATGTGCTTGACACAATGGATGCATGTATGGATTGTGGTAAGAGTTGTATGAGCCCCCAATAAAATGATTTTTAAAAAATCTGGATTTCATATCTAAAATTCAGGAAGTGGAGCCACCAGGATGAGGAGGGGTGGGGGGAACCTCGGGGACTGGGGTCTAAGGATCCCATCTTCCAAGGGACAGGGGAGGATGGACCTCCCTCCAGCTATCCCAAGGTGAGGTGGAGAGGAGTGGGAAGAAGCCATGCAGCTGTCTGCCTGCCTGCCTCTCCACCCCCGAAAGGAGAAACAAAACCCAAATAAATGCCTGACCGGGCAGATATTAATACTCCAGGGCCAGGGCTGATGTACACACAGCGCCCCCCACCTTCCCCTTCTGTTTCTATAAGCGGCTGAAGTAAATTTAGCCACCCCCCCCCCCTTTCTGAGGGCCCTGGGGTTTCAGGCAGTAGAACTACTCTACCCAGAAGCTCCCGGTTGC
The DNA here is from genome assembly GCF_050624435.1 of Tenrec ecaudatus. NCBI lineage: Eukaryota > Metazoa > Chordata > Mammalia > Afrosoricida > Tenrecidae > Tenrec > Tenrec ecaudatus. Next base: position 35,616,867 of record NC_134543.1, read on the forward strand.
TCAGAGCTGGTAGCTTTATGTTGACATTCCCTCTGGAAACGGAGTGCTATCTGTCCACAATCACGATTTTATGGCAGCCACTTATTCCTGAGATGAAGGCTGTCACTGAGGATGGCTCGCTAGAGAGTGGTGCAGTCAACTCAATGGGGCCAATGCCTAGTTGGGTCCACGGGGGGGGGGGGGGATTTACAGCAAGATGATTTTTCTTGGTGTCTGTGTATGTTCAGCTCAGTCTCTGTGGTTGGTCACAGATCACCAACGCAGGGAATTCCTAAATCTTCATTCTATCCATGTTAGGCACTGTGGCAGGCACTGGAGTTAGTAGAGAGCCACAGAACTCTCCCTGGGAGCATTGGGCTGGTGGGAAGGGGGCATTTAGAAAGCTAGAGGCAGCTAATCTCATCTCGAATAATGAGCTTTTGAATGCTTTCCTTCTGAGACTAGGCACAGAGAAGAGCATCCATTCCCATCGCTCTTACTCAACAGCATGCTAGAAATCCGAGACAGGGCAATCAAGCAAAAAGCCGAAAAGGAATCTAGATATTTAGACAGGATATAGCTAGGCAAGAAAGAAGAGTCCCTATTCATAGATGACATGATTGCTTGCATACAAAAACAAACAAGGAATCTACAGAAACAATCCTCATAGCACGAAAGTGTTTTTGGTATGACTGCAAGAGACATAGTCAATACACAAAAACCAACTGTTCCTATAAACATTTGGAAAGCGACTAAAAATAGCTCTGTCTTTCCAAAAAGGGTGAAGTATTTAGGTATAAATCTCACAAAATTTTAGAAGGGGCTTCAAAAAGTCCATCGGAAAAGACAATAGAATTTTTTCCACAAGCTTTTTGAGGGCCCCTCAACTCTAGCATCTGTAAGCTAAAACCAGTTAAGAGCGCTACTGAAAAACCCAAAGCCTAAATAAAGACAGGTCTCATTTCTCAGGAGCCCTGATGGTGCAGCGCAGTGGTTCTCAGCCTTCCTCAGGCCACCACCCTTTCATACAGTTCCTCTTGTGGTGGTGACCCCCCAACAGTAAAATTATTTTTGTTGTTACTTCCAAACTGTCATTTTGCTACTGCTATGAATCAGGTGACCCCTGTGGGAAAGGGTTGTTCAACTCCCAAAGGGGTCTCGACCCACAGGTTGAAGACCGCTGGTGTAGTGGGTTCGGCATGAAGCTGCTAACTGCAAGGCCAGCAGTTCAAGTCCATCATGGGCTCAGTGGGAGAAAGGTGAGGCTTTCTGCTCCCATACAGAGTTATGGCCTTGGAAACCCAAAGAGACAGTGGAACTCTGTCCTGTAAGGTCGCTGTGAGTCAGAATCAACTTGATGAGAGTGAGTTTGTTGTTTGATGTGTGTGTTTTTTGTTTGTCCTATTCAGGGATTAGAAGGGTCAACACCATCATGTTAAAGTTGTTATTGCTCCTCAAATTGATTTAGTTCAATTTCAATAAGAATCGCAAGTGAGATTTTTTTTCTTGGTATACTTAAGCCAATTTTGAAATCTATATGAAAAGGCAAAGGAGGTAAACAGTTTTGAGAAAGCAGGAAATCATGTCATTCTATGAAGACTGAAGGAGCCCTGGTGATGTAGTCCGTACTTGTTGGGCTACTAGCTGCAAGGTCAGCAATTTGAATCCCTGCGCCGCTTGGTGGGGACAAGGGTTGAACTCTTGATACACGAAACATGGCGGACAGATCTCAAAGGCATCAGTACTGTGTGAAATGGACTCGTCTTGAAACCAAACATAACTGCATGGCCCCAGTGTATGGCATTCTGGACTAGACCAGATTACAGCGGTAGAACTGTTCAAGTTGGGGGTTGTCAGAGGGGAGGAAAGGGGAGAGTGTTGAGTAAGGAGACTTTTTTTAGGGGTAACAAAATCATTTTAATCTTAAGAATATTCATCTTCATTTGGCTGGTATGGATTTTTAAGATATGATAGATTAATGTAATGACCACAATGAGGAAACATTAAAATATACCAAATAAACAGATCAGTTTTATTATGTTACAATGTAACAGCCCAACATGTAACCACAAGGTCAGCAGTTTGAAACCAGCAGCGGCTCCGTTGGAAAAAGATGTAAAGAGTTACACTCTCAGAAACCCACAGGGGCAGTTCTACCCTGTCCTGTAGGGTGGCTATGAGTTGGAATCTATTGCTGGCAATGAGAGTGAGCAAAATCAAACCGTTACAGGGATAAATGTATACTCATGAATTGAAACAACTGTTTGTAGGAAATATATATTCCATGAAGGCATAGAGAGGACAGAGACTGGGGGTGTACCTTGGGGGTGGTGGGGTGGGGTTGGAGGTGGACATCCAGGATTGTTTCCCCGAGAAGGTTCTAAAGGATGATTTAGAATTTAGTTGAGCCAAAGGAAGGTCAACTTAGAAGGGAAGGCATGTGCAAAGGCCCTGGGGAAGGAGGAAGGATGGTTCTTGTGTGTTGGAAACTGAGCAAAGAGAGTGCTGTGGGCTGGAGTGGTGGGGGGCGAGGGTGTGTGTGTGAGTTCAGGCTGCAGCAGTATGAGAGAGCCACACCTTGCTGGATCTGGTTAGGGCTTCATTCTATGGCGGGTGAGTAGTTCAGGGTTTTAGGCAACCTGAATGGGAGGCCAGATCGGGGTTTTGCACACAATCACTAATCCAGTGAGGAGAGAGGGAGGGTGGGGTCAGGACCCAAGTTGGCAGGAATCTCAGACTAGGAAGACTCTCTAGAATGGGTTTCTCAACTTCTGCACTGCTGAAGTCTGGGCGCAGGAGAACTCTGATCTTGGGGTGCTGTCCTGTGCACAGCAAAAGGTGTCGCTGCATTTCAGGCCCCCCACTTCCTAGAACACCAAGTGCAATGATCCTTACCTCCACCCCCAAGGTGCACAGCCCAAGTCAGAGGGGGAGCAAAACTGCCCCTCATAGAGAACTTTTGCTATAAAATAATTGAATCCAGTGTTTCTGGTGTCATAATAGAATCACCTGAGGATCCAGATCAACTGAATCAGAATCCTTGGGGGTGGGGAAAGTTATCGTATGTGTGTGTACTGGAGCGCACATGGGATTTTCAAAACTTGCAGTTGCTTCTACTCAGTTTGGGCTGTCAACCACTGGCCTCTTTCACTCCCAGTCCACAGATTGGCCCATGGAGACACGGAGGGCATAATGACCTGTGTGGGATCCTGCAGTGGCTTCGAAGCAGAGTAGCTTCAGAATCTCTAAGGTTCTTGATGCCGACTTTAGTGCTCATTCCATTAGATCATGTTGCCTCTTAACAGAGAACATTTTCTGGACAAACTGAGAAAGCCTAGCTTCCATGAATCACCAGTTCCTCTTCCCCTGGGAACATCTCACAGGGTCTGCCCATTCAAGCTCCCTGCCTTCCTGAGAGTCTAAGGTTTAGCCTAAGCCCTTCCCTCGGCCAGCTCCTTCTATGCCTGCTGCGAGACTCTGAGTGATTCAAGTGTGGACATGGATTCGGCATCACAGGTTCAGTTACAAGTCACGCTCCTTGGGAGGTTCCAGGGATTGGTGGTAGAGGTGGTGGCGGCGGCGGTGTGTTAAGGAAACTCTATTCTCTGCCAGTGCACCTCATGCATTTAAAGTTAGCATTCCTAGAATAGGGAGAGATCTCTGGAGGCATTGTGGTTTATACCTTGGCTACTCAACTCAAGGTCAGCAGTGTGAATCCACCAGCCACTCCTTGGGAGAAAGATGAGGCTTTCTACTCCTGTAAACAGTTACAGCCTCAGAACCCCACGTGAGCAGTTCCCCCCTGACATACAGGGTCTCCAAGAGTTGGAATGGACTCAGTGGCCATTCAGTAGAGTTATGAAAGAGACTCTATTTTCAGCCAATGCACCTGTCAGTCAATGGGAGCTTGTGTGAGGCTAAGATGCTACACAGGCTTCACTAGTGCTTCCAGAATAAGATGGATGAGAAAGAATGGCCTGGTGATCTACTTCTGAAAATCAGCCAATGAGAACCCCCGTGGATCCCAAGAGTCCTAGCTGATCCAAGGGATGGCCCAGGACCGGGCATTGTGTGCTTCTGTTGTGTGTCAACTGAGGCAGTCACTGGCCAACTCGAGGCAGCGGACAAATAGCTGGCACACTAAGATGGACTAGGAAGTAAGACCTGGTGATCTGCTTCCGACAATCAACTACTGAAACCCTTATGGGCCACAATGTTCAGATCCCATTGTGCTGCCCCCTCACCCCACCCCCAAAGCAATGCAGTTAAATCGCAGGAGCCCAGCATGGTGTGAGGCACCAATGAAGGAGAGGTATTCGGCCTGCCTGGGTCCCAGTGCTCCTGGGGGTAGGGGAGCTAGACAACCCCAGTTGAAGGATCCTCTCAGGAGAGCAATGCTCCCTGGAAGGGGGGTGTAGCAAGTTCTATGCCTGCAGTTTGGAGTGGCTGCTGCAAGGGTAGTGAATTATTTAATGTGGCTCTGCTCGCCAAAGTCTCCAACTCCCACCGAACGGGTCTGGTAGGAGAGTGAGGGAAGATACTGAAGGACTCACCTGGGAGTGATCACGAACAGGATTTCCTGGAGTGCCATTCTGATGTGTATAAAATGTGCCTTCTGAGAAGCAGGAGGGATCTGATTACCAGCAGGACCCTGAAGTGTGTCCTCTGGACCCGAGATCCCCGCACAGTGAGCCTCCTGGGTCCAGATGACAGCTGTACCTTGAGAGGAGCAGCAGAGCCAGGAGCCCGAGCCTGGCACAGAGTGAAGGGCTTCCCAGTGCAGAGAGCAAATCAAGCTGGGTGCTTTTGTGCCGGAGGCTGGCTGGAGGAGTGGGTTGCCTCTGGGCATTTAATTGGGGAAATTGGGCTTGCCGACCCAGGGAAGTGGAGCTGAGTGGCTTCAGGCTAAGGCTTACAGAAGAATGGTATGCCCCTTTGGCCATTCATTAGCAGACCTGAAGAACTTTGTAACTTGTCCTGATAAACAACTCAACCCTGAGCACTCCTCAATGGCATCACAACTTGTTAGCTTCCTTAATAAAACTTTACTCCTGAATTTTGTCTGTGAGTTCTGTGTAGACATGGCAATGGATATTAGAACCCAGAGAAGTAAAGTAGAGCACATTAATTAATATAATACGGCTGAAGGGCCAAAAACTGAGCCAAGCACTATCTAAAAAACGAGTTTGATCTTCCTGAGCATGTCAGGAGGCTGTCATTATTGTCAGTACCATTTCTTACCAATGAGGAAATGGGGCTGTAAGAGGTTAAATGACCTGCTCAGGTCACACAACTGGTGAAACGTAAAAACCACTCAGGCCTAAAAGCCCACTGCCATTACTCAGACCCCATAGGGCAGTGCAGAACTGCTCCCCAAGGTCTCTTTGTGGAGCAGACAGCCCCCTCTTTCTCCTGTGGAGTGGCTACTGGGTTGGAACCACAACCTCATGGCTCACAGTATGCTTCATCCAACTGAAAGGAAAAAAAACCCATCAAACTCACGACCATGGAATCAATTCTGACTGTAATCTTAAATGTGGAGCCCTAGTGGTGTAGTGGTAACAGCTTGAGCTGCAAAACCACAGGGCCAGTGGTTCAGACACACTAGCTACTCCATGGGAAAAGAGAGGACACTTTCTATTCCTGTAAAGACTCGATGACCATGAGTTTGGGTTTTTTTGTTTGGTGGCCTTATATAGGGTGGAGTTGAGTGCTCCTTTGGGTTTCTGAGACTATAAACCTTTATGGGCTCAGATAGCCTCATCTTTCTCCTATGAAGTGACCCGTGGGCCTGAACCATTGACCTTGTAGTTAGTCCAATGCTTATCCCACAGTGCCACCAGGGTTCCTTACCTTTAAGCTAGCTGACTTAAAATGTGTCTTCTCTCCAGATAGGCCTAGGTGGGGGGTGAAGGTGGGGTGAGGGAACTTGGCTATAGGTTATCCTGGAAACTTCCGGGGGGGGGCAGGGGGGGGAGGGTTAATACAGTGAATCAAAGGAGGAGTATTATTTAGGCAGCCCACTTCAAGCAGAGCAGGGCAATTTGAAACCCCACCCCAGGGTCAGGTTGGTCCAGAGCTGGGTCCCTAGAAGCCCCAGCAGGATCTGGCCTGACCTCTGTCTTATATCCTGAAAGTCCCAGACACCCACCACCCACCAGCCACTTTCGAAGGTTTCTGAGGCTGTACTTGTGGAGGGCAGACAGCCTCAGAAGAGCAGCTGGTAAGTTCAAATGTTTTAACTGTCAGCCCCGTCCCCACTCTCTTCAGACTGGCATACAGACTGCTCTACCTTGAGGCCTCTGCCTGCTTGGAAGGGGGGCTGGGAGGCGGGGTTCTGGCACAAGAATGGGCCGCCTACTAAGTGCTTTAAGGGGCTAGAGAGAACTCCTTGCCATCGAGTAGATTCTGGCTCATAGCGCCCCTATAGGTGAGAGTTAGAACTGCCATCTGTGAGTTTCTATCACAAAATCTAGACAGGGGTAAGAAGCCTCTTTCTCTGGTTACGAGAAAAGGGTCTGGATTTTCCCATCCGTGTCCTGGTTTGTTCCTACATTGTCTCATTATTTTAAAACACACCGACTCCGGATGACTTTTCAGTCTGAACACTTGACGGTGCCTTTATGTCATCTGACCCCACCTTAACCCTCCCCTATCTTCCCGGCTCTTTTCTAGGCCTCCTGGCCCCTGCCTCCAGGACTGGAGGGTGAGAATGGGGGTCATCAAATTAAAAAGTTCCCAGTTGGCCTTTAAAAAAGTCTATATTCAGAAATCTGGAGCCCTGGTGGTATAATGGTTATGAGTTGGGCTTCAATAAAAAAGGTCAGCAGTTTGAAACCACCAGCTGCTCTGCAGAAGAAAGAAGGGACTTTCTACTCCCATGAACAGTGAGTTTCAGAAACTCAAGGGCAGTTCTACCCTCTCCTATTATAGGATCACTATGAATTGGCATCGACTCAATGGCAGTAAGTGTTCTGAGGTAAATTCAGAGTCCCTGGTCGGTGCTAATGGTTAACATGCCCCACTGCTAACCAAAGCATTGGTGGGGGGGGAGACTTGAATTTACCCAGAGCTGCACATACGGTCCTTCCATACACCTGGTGGTGCTGTGCATTAGGTGTTGGACTGCAAACAGAGAGATGGGCAGTTCCAACCCAGCAGTCATTCTGTGATAGAAAGATGAGGCTGTCTGCTCACTCCCCTAGGGTTGCTTTGAGTTGGATAGCAGTGGGTTAGAGGTGGCTCAGAAGAAAGATCCCAAGGCTCTGAAAACATCACCTAGGAAACCCCTGGGGTGCACAGTTCTGCTCTTGACACACCTGTTATCGCTTCTATTGCACTGCCATCGAGTTGGTGCCATAGTGGCGCCCATAGGACAGGGCCTGTGGGTTTCTACTCTTTACGGGAGTAGAAAGCCCATCTTTCTCATGGAGATGTGGCTGGTGGTTTTGAACTGCTGACCTTTGAGTTAACTCAATGCTAACTGGTTTTGGTATCCTGAAGAATCCCTTTACAAAGTGACTATTCCCCGAGGTGGTTTACACACAGTAGCTTTGCTTAGAGGGTTTCCAGCCTGGCATTAAGTGAGGCATTTTAGTGGCACATTTACAGTAGTGTTATCGTCATTGTGCAGATGAGGAAACCGAAGCTTTGGTCTGACTTAAAAAGTCACTGATTTTTAAACGTTAGTGAGCGTGAATTACTTAACAAGACATTTACCTAAAATGCCAGGTTCCCGGTGCTGCCTGGGAGTCTGGTTAGCAGGGCTCCAGCAAACGCATTTGCATTCCCTAAGTATTCTAAATCAAGTAATTCCAGGAGCCTCACTCGGTTCCACTTCCCTTTCTAATCCAGCGAGTTGAAGCTGCTCTGGGTCTCAGGTAACTAAGGTTGGAGCAAGGGCAGGGTCCAACCCACATCATTTGGGGATTTTGCAAAAGCCCTGAAGCCAAGGCGGAAGTGCCACACCGGCTGGCTCGCGGTGGGGGGCAGGTCCTGTGCTGCAGGCAGCCCCGGCCGGAGGGACTCTGGGGAAGGGGATGCTTTGGAAGGCCGAGGGACGAGGCCAGGTTGTTTGGGGGCCCGCCACCCGGCGCCCAGGATCTCACCTGCTGCGAGGTACGCCCAGGTCCGGAGTGGCCTCACAGTAAATGCGCAGCACCGCCCACTTTCCAAGGATTTACGTTCCTCTTCGTTAAGTCTGACACTCCCGGGCCCTCCCCGCCGGCGCCCAGCAGGCCCTGGCAGGGAGGGCCCGGAAGGGGAGCCCAGACAGCCCAGCCTCCCGGTCTGCGGCGGCAGTGCAGGTGAAGGGCAGCCGCTGGGAGCTCGGCGTGGGCCGGGGCCCGAGGGCGGCCGGCCGCGGAGGAGGCGGCTGCCTGCTCAGATCGAGGCTCCTGGCCGTTCCCGGTTGCGCTGGGCACTACCGATTACGTCCCGGCTCAGGGGAATGTGTGTGTGTGTGTGTGTGTGTGTGCGTGCGTGTGGCGCTCTGGCCCTCACTACCTGCACCCCACTCTGGCCCGGCAAGACGCGACTCGGGCCGATCGCGCTGTGGCAGACGGGTCAGCAAAGGGTTAATGAGGCTGGTTCTCTCCTCTCGCTCCCTCACCCTTGGAAAGTCCCCGAAATGACGTTTCAACCCAACAATTAAAAAAAAAAAGTTTAATTATAGAGACGGGCCCTGGGAGTTGGAACAAACCCGGCCGGGTGGCGGGTCCCGCCGGGCCGAACCGGACCCGCCGAGCCCGCGCCCCGGGAGCGGGGGGCTGGGGAGGGTCGCCCCCGCCCGCCCGCCCGCCCGGAGCTGGAAAAGCTGGTGGACATTCGAGAACTCGGCTTTCGCTTTGAAGAAAGCGTTTTGGAGCCAGCCCAGGGCGCCGGGGTCCCGGGACGGTGTCTCGGGCGCTGCCCCAGCGGGTGGACAGCCTCCCAGGGGCCCACCACCGACCGGGTGGACACCCCGCCCCCTTAGGGTCTCTCCTCCTTCTCCATCCCTGCCTCCCCTCCCCCAGCGGAGGGTTTTTTGGGGGTGGGTAATCAGAAACCGAAATAGCTTCACATAGGGACACAAACTAACCTCGTGGTCTTAACGCGCACCCTACTCTTGTGTCCAGAAATCTGGAACTCATTACTTGATCACCAAGAAACTGCACGAACGACGGCCACCCCCACCCCCAACCCCCGCCCCTTCTTGGAGTTGCAGAACGAAGCCAGCAAACACCCCTTTAAGAGAAAGAAACCTATACTTGAATGATTTAAATTAAGGTGGATGGGAGTTATTTCCCTTTCTGGCGCTTGCCAGATTTCAAGAAAAACTGAAAAATAGGAGCCGGGGGAGGGACGCCACGGGCGGCTGGAGAGCGAGCCAGTGGGCAGCAGCCGGGTTCAAAGTGGGGGGCGGGGAGGCACCAACTTCAGTCCGAGCGGACAAACAAAAAGCGAAGAGGGCGGGAGATCCCGCAGCCTCGAGGCCGCACAAGTTTTGTGTAAGTTCAACTTCAAGCAGCTCCTCAAACCAGTGGGGATTGGGCAGCGTTTCCCGGACTTGCCGGGCGATTGGACGAGTACAGAAGAAATGCAGTCAGCGCGTGGGTGGGGATGCGTGCCTGTGCGTGCGTGGGGTGGGTGAGCGTGCGACTCCGCAGCCAGCTCCGTCCGTCCCGTCCTTTCCAAAGAAACGTGCTCCTAAGGAGGTGACCTAATTACATCGCAATGGAACCCGCTCCGAGCCACTCGGCGCGCAGTTTCATAATAGAGCCGGCGGCCTGGAGTGCCGGGAAGAGGGGTGCGAGGGAGAGCCCGCATGGAAATAAGAAAGAAACGCGCCCCACCCCCGTCCCTGCCTCGGTTTCCCCTCCAGCACCTAGGCGAAGGCTCGGAGAGAGGACGAGAAGAGACGCTTACCACTTTTTATCTGGATGGCGGAGGCGCCAAATGTAACATTAAAAAATATGTATCTTTCATGTTTTTAAAGGTATAAAAATGTATAGGGGGTGGGTCCACCAAGTTTTCCTTGTCTCCCCTCCCCCCATCCCGCCCAAACAGCACAGGGTGACAAGCAATATGTTCCGTTCACGTGGGGGCGGAGAAGCAACAAATACATTTTAAGTGTCCTGGGCGCCCCCTTCCCCGCCCTCTTCCTCTGTACCTTTATTTTTTGCCAAAGTAACTTTTTAAAAAGTCGTTCAAACGTCCAGGGTACCTGCGCGCGCACGCGGGTGGTGGGGTTTGCGGCGTGTGGAAAGTAACGCGTTGCTTTGCGGGGGCGGGTGGGCGGGGGAGGAAGGGTCCTTCATGAAGGTCTCCGGAGTTTTCTTGAACAAGTTTAGGAGCTCGAAACCTCAAAGGGCTGGGGACCACTCCTAGTCCCCGCCAGTGAAACGCAAACAACGTCAGCCGGAGCGGGGGTGGGGGTGTTGTGTCTCTGCTGCGCCCCCCACCCCAACTGTCCACACCCCCAACTGTCCACACTCCGCAGCGTGGTGACTGCAGGGCGGGCGCCGGTGTGGACGCGCACGGCGCGCTACACTCGGCTCAACTCGCCCCGGCCGGGACGTATCCTCCTGGGGATACAGTGTCCCGGCCCCCACGACAATCAACGCAAAACCCCAGTCTGGAATGCTTCGGGGCGCTCCCTTCCCCGTTTCCAGCCTCCTCGGCCACCCCGATTGCTGAAGGGGAGCCGAGGCGCAGGAGAGCTCGGGAAGACTAACTTCTGCGGGTACTGGAAAAGTTTCCGGGGAGATCGGCTTAAGATGGAAACCGCAGCCCGGGCTTTCACGGCGGGGTTCAGCTCCAGCTTGCAAAAAGAGAAAGTCGAGCCCGCCTTCCTGCTCGACAAAAAAACAACAACATAACAACAAGGCTAAGAGCCCCGAGGGGGGTGGTGGAAGGAGTGATGTCACAGAGCCGCGCTTGGTGGCTGACAAAGGGGGGCGCCCCTCCCCCTCCCCGAGCACCGCGCTCGGCCGACCAGAAGGGGCGGCTCCGATCGCCTGGGTAGTGAAGCGAGTGGCCTCGAAACTTTTTCTTTAAGGGGAAAAAAAAAAAAAGTTGTGCGCCGCTCGGAGTGGCTTTTTTAGGCCCCCCCGCCCCCTTCGCCTTCTTTCCTCCCTCCCCCTTCTTCCTTTTGAAAGTTACTCCCCCCACCCCCACCCCGCCCGAGTTTGACCGCATGGCTGATTCAACCTCAGTGTCAATCAACTTTCCGCCCCCCCCGCCCTCATTTAAATAAGTTTTAGGCTCCTCCTCCCGGCCCAGCAAACCTGAAACTTTATAAATTGGGCTTTGCGCGGCGCAGCCCGGGAGAGTCGGAGAAGGCGAGGGGCGCCGGAGCAGGCGAGTGGGACTCCAGAGCGGAGAGCCGGAGGCTGCGCCTTCCCCGCACGGGACCTTCGCGACACACCAGCTCCTCGCCCTGCCCGGCCGGCCTGAGCTCCCAAGATGACCACTACCCTCGTATCCGCCGCCATTTTCGACTTGAGCGAAGTTTTATGCAAGGTACCGCGGGGCAGAGCGCTTGCTCCCCCCTCCCCCCGATGGCTTTCGCTGGCCCTGGAACCCCCCACTGTCACCGAGTCGGTTCCGAGCCCCCTCCGTTTGTGATCTGGGAAAGCCGGAGCGAAGCGAGATCATGACTACGCCTTCCCGCTCTGCCTCCGCTCCCAGTTTGAAGGAATTCGGCCCACTCTTCTCCGCCCTTGGGGTTTGAGCCGTTCCTGGCGGGGATCGATGTGAATCTTGGAAGACCGCTGTTCGGGAGGGGGTTGGGGGCGAAGTTTGCGTGGCAAGGCTGCTCGGGGACGCGGGGACTCGGGGCGAAGTTTTGTGCTGCTCTTCCGGACAAAACGTGCTGTTACCCTGGTTAGTTCGTTTTCCCACTTTGCGCCGTGGGAGGTAGGGGATCCCTCGGAGGAGTGTCTCGGGGCGCTGTGTTACTGGGAGATTGCCTCCCAATTCTTTGGAGGGGCTAGAGGTCTGGAAGAGAGGAAAAGCCCCAAAGTTGTGATTCAGAGGGAGGTTGCAAAACGAGTTTGCGTGTGTTCGCGAGAGCCCAGCCCGGCTTCCTCCGGTCCTGACTGATCGGGGGCCCCCCAACTTTAGGGGGTTGAAAGTAGAACTCGGGTTGATTATCTTGGCGGAGTTCTCAGTGGAGGAGTGGGAGTGCCGGCCGCACCGCGGGAAGTACGGATTGGGGCCCTGCTTCTGCATTAGTCGCTTGCTGGCCGGGGTTGGTACGCAAGCCTTCAAACCTGAAATGCTCAGGCGGGTAGTGAAAGTGTACTTGGGAAGAGCCTGCGAATGCGCACCCCACCCCCCTTTCAAAATTGGAAGGGTGTTTGAGTTAGGCTGCTTTTAATTGCTAAAAGTGCTTTGCCTTCTTTTAAACACGTCGGCTCTTGTTGCTTTCTTTTCCCAGCTTGTCGCTCCTGTCGGCGCAGCTGCCAGGGCCCCAGGGCTGCAGGGTTGGGGTGCAGGGACGCCGAAGAGCTGAAGAGCAACAACAAAAGTTGGAATTTTCAGCTCCCCCCCCCCCTCTAACTGCACTTTCCCCACTCTACAAGTTGCCAGCGCAGCCAGCCGCCCGAGCTCGAGGCGCCCCCCCCAGCACGTCTCTCCCTTCTTTGATCTGTTTCTTTCTGTTGCCCCCCCCCCAGCAGGACGTTTTAAATGAACCTCATTGTTGGGAACCGGGCCCTGGATTCGGTTCCTGTGGGTGGTTGTGCTAGCTGATTCTTGATCCCGCGTTGCAGATCCTAAGGGACCAACTTTAGAATTTGCACAATGACACCCACAGGGGCTGGGAGCCAGCTCCTGGGTCCTCAGGACGCACCCTCTCCAAACCTTCGGTTCAGTTTGAGCAGGTGACCTAGGTCCCATTGGAACAGAAATCTGGTGGCTCTACCGCCCGCCTCCCCCGCCCCCATTCCATTATTGACTGGGATGGGGGTGGGGGTGAGATTTAGTGCTTTCCTTTGGCGTCTGCAGCTTTGCGTTACAGATTAAACACTGGCGCTCTCCTCTCGCAGCCAGAAGACTCATTGTAAAGGAATCTTCCCAGCAGAGGGGGCGGGGAATGGTGGAGGAGATCCTTGTAGTAGGCACCCCTTTCCCGGAGTATGGGCAGCCAGCTTTATTTTAAGAAATCATCCTTTTCCCCCCCAACCCCCAAAGAGGGCCCCACTACCCCCCAATCCCACCCCTAAACTAAGCTGTCTGGAAAACTGTTGCCCAAGAAAGGGAGCATTTGTGAAAGAGGAGGTTCAGAGTTTGAGGCCAAGCCCTGGAGGATGGGGCGGGGGCAGGGGGGCGCCGACAAGTCAGTAATTAAAAGGGGGCTTGGCTAATATACCGTTGCGGTTTGCCTGTTTTCCGTTGGGGATAGACATTGATAGAGGTAGGGTGTAAGAGTTGGGGGGGGGGAGCTGGTTACCATGACTAAGAGTGGAGGCTTTGGAGGTGGGATATAGGGTGCATTTCAGGGGTCCCCTGTGAATAGGGTGCGGCGTGTGCATGATTTATCTTAACTAGTCAGGGTTTTGTTTCTTTTGCGAGGTGTATTTGTACCTGGAGAAAGGGACAGGGAAAGGGCTTGCCGCGATCAGAAGTGGGGTGCTTCCTTTGACCCCAGACACTCAAAGCTGGGGTATATTTCCCATGGTGGAGGAGGGGGCTGCCTTCAGGGGGTAACCCTTTAACGCCCAGTGGCGAGAGCCTCACTGCTAACCACCCTTCCTGCCCTTTCTTCCCTCCAGGGTAACAAGATGCTCAACTATAGTCCTCCCAGTGCCGGGGGCTGCCTGCTGGACAGGAAGGCGGTGGGCACCCCTGCTGGCGGGGGCTTCCCTCGGAGGCACTCCGTCACCCTGCCCAGCTCCAAGTTCCACCAGAACCAGCTCCTCAGCAGCCTCAAGGGGGAGCCGGCCCCCTCCCTGAGCTCGCGGGACAGCCGCTTCCGCGACCGCTCCTTCTCGGAGGGGGGCGAGCGGCTGCTGCCCACCCAGAAGCAGCCGGGCAGCGGCCAGGTCAACTCGAGCCGCTACAAGACAGAGCTGTGCCGCCCCTTTGAGGAGAACGGCGCCTGTAAGTACGGGGACAAATGCCAGTTCGCGCACGGCATCCACGAGCTCCGCAGCCTGACCCGCCACCCCAAGTACAAGACGGAGCTGTGCCGCACCTTCCACACCATCGGCTTTTGCCCCTACGGGCCCCGCTGCCACTTCATCCACAACGCCGAGGAGCGCCGCGCCCTGGCCGGGGCCCGGGACCTCTCCGCCGCCGACCGGCCCCGCCTCCAGCACAGCTTCAGCTTTGCTGGCTTCCCCAGTGCCGCTGCCACCGCCGCTGCCACGGGGCTGCTGGACAGCCCCACATCCATCACCCCACCCCCTATCCTGAGCGCCGATGACCTCCTGGGCTCACCCACCCTGCCCGATGGTACCAGTAACCCGTTCGCCTTCTCCAGCCAGGAGCTGGCGAGCCTCTTTGCCCCTAGCATGGGGTTGCCCGGGGGTGGCTCCCCGACCACTTTCCTCTTCCGACCCATGTCCGAGTCCCCTCACATGTTTGACTCCCCCCCCAGCCCTCAGGATTCCCTGTCGGACCAGGAGGGCTACCTGAGCAGCTCCAGCAGCAGCCACAGCGGCGCCGACTCCCCCACCTTGGACACCTCCAGACGCCTGCCCATTTTCAGCAGACTGTCCATCTCAGATGACTAAACAGAGTAGGGAGGGTCACCCTGCCTATGCTATCCCCCCCCACACCCCCAGCCCCAATCAGTTCCTGAGGACTCCTATATAACAAGATTAAGCTCAACCCCCTCTCCCTTGAGCCTTGGAATGCCCCCTTCTTCCCTCCCCCATCTCCCCTACCCCCCACCCCTTGTGACCCCCACCTAACAGGAGGACAAGTCAATTTGTCAGTTTCCTCTGGCTTGAAACTCTTCCCCTCGATTTTATAGCCCACTTATGCCTAACAGACCAGTCCCATATTTGTCAGTAGATGCCTTTTTCTGGCTTAAGCCTTAAGTGCCAAATCACAAAAGAAAAAGCAGTAACAGTTTACAGAAGCAACTTAGTGCCTTGTCATCTAACTTTGTCACTGTGACTACATTACCTCTTCAGCGCCAGAGGGCACCCGTGGGCCTCCCGGCGCCTCTGCCCTGGCGAGGGGAGGAGACCCAGAACCAGCAGCTCCCTCCGCTGGCGACTCGACTGCACCTGCCCTCAACTCAGTCTCCCGCCACCGCCACCACCGCACTTCTTCCTGGCCCCACCTCGCATCCCAGTGCCTGCTCCCCACCCCCACCTTCTCCCCACCCTCTTGGGAGAGTTGTTGCCAGACTTGGGTTTGCCGGTGGGGGAACCTGTCTTGACATGCAAAACACCTTTTCCTTCCCGACCTGAACCCCCTTGCTGACAAATCTTGCCTGGTTTTGTGTAGACCTGTAGGAAGGAAGGCAGGCTGGAAAAAAACAAAACAAAAAGCAGCCGAAGATAGTGAGCTAAGTGGGACTTTGTGATTTATTTTCGAATTTTGGTTTCTTTTTTAAGTGGGGAGGAAGGGGAAGTTAGATGGACTATGAGAGACTTGATTTTGGTGCTAAAGTTCCCCAGTTTATATGTGACATCGTAAACGACGCAACAACAGGACAAACGAGAGAAAAGCTGAACAAGTGAAGGGTGAGCAGTTGATGGTATTCATTCCACGTCGATCTCTGTGTAAAACGATTCCCCGTAGAGGTAGCGTTCTTGGTTTTGCTCTAGAATACCGTAGGTCTGCCCTTGAGCACACACGCCAGGCTTTTTCCCCGGGTTTTAAACTTCATCTAACTTTTCAGAAATTGGAGAGCAAAAATTTTGCTTGTCACTGCACATCAATATAAAAAAAAGCTTATTTAACTTATCAAAACGTATTTATTGCCAAACTATGCTTTTTTTGTTAATTTTGTTCATATTTATCGGGATGACAAATCCATAGAATATATTCTTTTATGTTAAATTATGATCTTCATATTAATCTTAAAATTTTGTGACGTGTCTTTTTTTTTCTTTTTTTCCCCCACAGTTTTAATATATTATTCCTCAACGACATTTTTTGTAACTTTACACTTTTTTTGGTTATTTTATTTTAAAAAAATGAAAAATTAATTTAAAAAAATGCAAAAAACTGTTGGATTATTTATTTTAGAAATTCCCGCCTTTTTGTGTTGGACTGCAAATTGAGTTTCTTTCTCCTTAGGCCTTTTCACAAGTAGGACTGAGAATGTATGTAAGCGTTCTGTGACAGTACAGAAGGAAAGCCGTGTCTTTTTATGTATAGCTTCTAAAAAGGGGGAAAAAAGAGAGAGAAACCCTTTGACTTCCACGTGCCCGTCTGAAAACAAAAAGACATTCCGATCACAGATTTGAGGCTCTGGATTCCAGGTGTGGAGTTTTCCAAGATGAATGGAAACAGGACTGACACAGACACATTTAAGATGAATGTAATTATTATTCCTCTTGCTGTTCACTACCGTTGCTTTCTTGTTTCTTCTTCTTTGTGTGAATTTATTTAAAAGAAAAAAAACCTTTTTGTAACGACTATTTGCAGTTTAAAAATCAATAAACCCCAAGTTTTTTTCAAGAATCAGATGGTGAAGCTGGTTTTATTATTTGGTCCATAGGAGGTGGTGGGCCGGATTCCTTGTGAGGTATTGGGGAGGTGGGACTTAGCCGGAAGAGAAGTTTGGCAGGGAGATCCTGGAGGTGTTGCATTGTGGTGTTTTTGGTTTTTTTTTTAATAAAGGGGCCTTTGTTCCCTGGGGATGACTTCAGAAGTTGGCCCAGTGTGTCAGTGGTTTGCTAGTGAGTGGCCAAGGGCCAGCCCTGTCCATCATGCTATCTTGAAGGTGGTTTTTCCAGGGGAGCCCAGCTCATGGGATTGCTGGACTTCCCGGGTCCGCCTGTGCTCAATTCCTTGGGGTGATATTTGGGCTGATTACATCTTGGGCTGGGATCTGCGAGGTCAGCAGTTGAAAATCACCAGTTGCTCCACTGGAGAAAAGCAGGGCTTTCTACTCCTGTTACAAGTTAGGGACAGTTCTACCCTGTCCTATAGGGTCGCTCTGCATCAGCACCAATTCCACGGCAGTGAGTCAAGTTGACCAAACAGGTGAGGGATGGGGGTAGGGACCACACGCACACCAGCAAGCAGTTTCCAGGCAAGTGTTTTCCACCCAGGAAATGGACCTGAAGCTCCATCTCACACGTACTGAGGGTGGGGTGGGTGCAGCATTGTATTCTTGGGGAGTATCCAATGTGAGGGGCTCACTCACAAGACTGGGGTGGTTTCAGAGGAGCTCGGGATGTGCTGGTGTCTCTAGAAGGCTGTTAGAGGAAGTGGGCAGTAATACAGGCTAGTAGTCCCCCCCATATTACTGCTAGCTGTGTCCTTGACACTGCAGAACAAGTAGAAGCAGCGATGTGTCACCTGCCACAAGGGTTGGATCTTTCTGTGTGGCGGTGAATCGAACTTCTCCTGGCTTTCTTGATTGGGGGAGGCAAGGATGTTACTTGGGGGCTGTGCTGTGCCGGGAGTGGGGCAGCTGTCAGGCCAGGGCTGTTCTCGAGGCTGGGCTCGACCCTGAGGACTCACGTTTCCCTGGCTAACCTGCTGGGGTGCAGAGGTATGAGTGGGAAAGTAGTCACTCGCCCGTTGCAGGGCAGCAACTGTGGGGGCAGGTGAGTGGGGGCTGGAGAGGGGCGGGCCACACAAGCCTATGATCTTCCTGTGTAAGAGCAAATAGCATTACATTGAATCGTTTACCTTGAGTGTGCACAAGCACATGGCAGAAATCGACGCCTCCCAATGCCTGGTGATTCCCTGGGCTCGGAGGGGCTGAGTGCACACACGGAGTGCTCCAAATGTCCTGGGGTAATAGAAGGGAACAAAAGCAAAGGCCTGGAAATCCCTGGGGAGGGGGACGTGGGCTATCAGCACAGGGAGACCCACTATCACCTACACCCAGACTGGAACCCTTCCTGACCCCAGCGGCACTACAGGGAGCTCAAAGAGGCTGGGCCGGCCCTTAGGTGGTAGTCACCCGAGGTGGCCCTCCTACCCTCTAGAATCTTAAGGTAGAGGAAATGAGCCCAAAGCTACTTGAGAAGGGAAACAGCTGAATCCTCTCAGGCCCATTATTTCCCCAGGACACTGGAGGACGAAGCAGCCTTGGCTCTCCTGTGCTTCAGGCTGACAAGGACCAAGGAGGTGGTGCTGAGCTGGTGGGGATCTCCATTACAGACCTCTGTCACCGGGCAGGACAGGAGTCATTCAGAGAGCTGGAGGATCGGCCTGCACCAAGGCATGGCGGGGCATGAAGGTTGAGCCTTTCTTTGCCAACTCCCTGGGCCTGTTTCCCACCCTGTGCCCTCCTGGACCCCGGGGCATCTCTGGGGCAGGCAGCAGCTAGAGGTTCTGTCCTAGGTTGGCGGGACTTTTGTTGCTGTTGACCCTGCAGCCCACATTCTGACTCTTGGCTAAAGATCGTCCCTTGGGATGGCTCAAAGAAAGGCCCCCTTTGGGGCCCTGTGGGAGGACTTTCCTGGTCTGGAAGGGTCAGTGTTGGGGTGTGGTTGGAGCCTGTTGTGCTCAGGGGACACTGGTAGAACGGGGACCCCTGCAAGGCCAACAGAGAGTTTGAAGCAGACTTAAGATGGGCTTTACAGCCAATTGGCAACGCTCTGGCTATCCCAAGGGTAACGCTCTGGTAGGAAGTCTGCATGGCATGGGGGAAGGTAGCTTCGACTTGAGTTCAAAGTCTGTTTCACACCATTCTATCTTTGTGTGACGGTCCCTGGTCAGGACATGCAGTAATGGTAGCCACCACCCTGGCCTTTTGTGGAACGTGTGCAAGTAGCCAGTGGGATTAGATGACCCTGCGCACACCCCCTTCACCAAGTGTCACAATCTCATGGCCCATGAGGCCCTGGATTGGCGTGTTTAGAGGAGGGGGCAGGTCATCCCCCTTGGACTTTCCCCTTTTCTGCTGGCTGGGGGGGTAGGTTTGGTTAATGAGCGACAGAGCACAGGGTGCCTTGGGGTGGCCCAGGGGAGTTGGCTCTGAGCCTGTCTCCCACCACCACCACCTGCCCCCCCTTCCCCTCCGCAGGGTCTCCCACCCCTGCAATGCAGCCAACCATTTAATCAGGTCTGGCCAGACAGACTGGAAGGCTCCCTGACATTAGAGAGGGAGGGATCTGTAATCTTACCACCTCTGTGCAGATGACCCTTTCCTGAGCCTGGAGCCCTGAACCCTTCCTCCGGCCTGCTGGGCAGTGGCCAACACGTCGGGAGTGCTGGGAAGCAGGGCGAAACCCCGGCCTTCTCGTGAGGTTAGGTAAAGTTTGTGGCTCGGGAGAGGAGCGCCAATGGTCACATCAGCGTGACTGACATGGAAAACCATCTTTGAGGAGCCAGGATGGTGGCCCCTTGCCAGTCCATGAGAGGCAACTGCTGGGCAGTGAGTGACGAGGGTGCAGCCTCCATGCCGAGGTTGTTCCCAGCTGTTTTGACACACTGTCGAAGTCCAGGGCTCAAGGCACAGGGCTGCCAGTGATGACCAAACCCTTGGCTTGGGGTCCAGTGACATGAACTCCATGCTCCGGTCAAGCCTAAGGCAATTTTCTCAACACCCCAAGTCAGTCAAGTAAGCTGCCCCTGACTCCGAGTTGTACCTCATGCCAAGTGAGCTCATGCCACAGGGGAGCCATCTTTGCTAGCCCTCAGTTCCCAAGGGCACGGCCCACCCCACTGTGGTCCTGTGTCCCTGTAGGATAGAACAGAGCTGCATCCTGGGGCTCCTTGTGGCTGTAAATCCTCACAGAGGCAAACTGATTCCTCTGTCCACAGGACAGCAGCTGGTGGGTTAACCCCCCTGAACAATTAGGAGCTGAGTATTTTACTGGCTTGCCACAAGGGCTCCTTTCCCCAGGGGTAGAAGAGGGCCTACCGCCCATGTAGTACAGTGGTTCAGGCACTGGGATGCTTACTGAAAGGTCAGAGGTTCAAATCCACTAGCCGCTCTGCCAGAGGAAGATGAGGCTGTCGGCTTCCATGTAGAGTTATCGCCTTGGGATTCCACGCAACTCACTGAGTCAGTTCCTGCTCCCAGTGGCTTTCCAGGACAGAGTAGAACTGCCCTGGGGGTCTCCGAGGTTGGAGGATCAGGCAGCCTCATCTGGCTCCCAAGACTGGCGGGTGAGTGTGAACTGTGGTTGGCAGGCCCAGTGGGTAACCACGATGCCACCAGGGCACACTGGGACAGTTCTGCTCTGTCCTGTAGGGGTGTTAGGGGTCACAGTCAACTGGGCGGTGTTGCTCATGGTAAGGAGATGGTTTTGGAGTCAGAGGGAGCTGAGTTCAAATGCTTGTCCCAGTTTCACTCTGACCTCAGACTAAAAGCTTCACCCTTGGAGCCCCAGTGTCAAGCTGGGATGATGTGATCACTCCCTTTACTGTGGATTAAGAACAGTGGCCTAGCCACACAACGAAAGACTTCATGCACGGCCATGGCAAAGAAAAACTCCAGTGGACGCTCACAGTGACAGAAATGAACTGCAAAACTGTAACTCCGAGTGCAAGAAACCAGCCGCAGAAGGGCACCTACTGTGAGCCTCCCTGCGATGCGGCAATGACCGAGAGAGAGACGACGGTCAGCCAGCGGCATCGAGCTGTGCGCTTCAGTCTTGTGCCCTTCACGGGAGGGCAGCCACCATTTCAAACTAAAGATCTATCAAGCGGCTGTGTTCAATGACACACCGAAGAACCAGAAAATGAAGACCTGTACCCGGTTCACTATAGGCACTGCGTGCATGCGACTTGTTCTGGTGAGGACAGTTGATGATCATGACCTGTTAGCGGTTGACCCTGGCACTGCAGCCACCACTCATTCCTCAGTGGAAGCCTGAGAGCTGTCACCATGCCAAGCAGGTGTCAGCGGGGCTGCTAGACAAAGGTGAAGTAGGAAGAAAGGCCTGGCAACCCTCCCCCTAAAAAAACAGCCAATGAAAATTCTATGGTCACGGCAGTCTGCTCTTTGGTTCCCGGGGCCACTATGAGTTGAGGGCCACTTTCGTGGCAGCAGACAGCAACAATACTGACAAACCCTTCCCATAACCGGGGGACGCTGCTGTCCTTCCAGTTCCTGTTTCTAAAAGGAGCGAATGGACTTGGAGCGAGTGAGTTTCTGGACCAGGTCGAGTGGGATTTGAATTCCATCAGGACGATTCTCAGGCCTGCAGGGCTGTACTGCCGTTTGGTGCACAGACTTTTAGAAAAGAAACTCACTGCTATCCAGACCGAAGCACATTGTTGCCATTGAATCAATCCGGACCCCTGGACTGCCCGCGTGGGCAGAGTAGACTTGCACAGGGTTTCCAAGGCCCTGGGACCTTTCAGAAGCAAATGGCCAACAAATGGCCAACTCTTTCTTCCAAGACTCATCTGCCTGTGCTCTGATCGCCAACCTCTGAGTCCAGAGATGAGCGCTTTACAGTCTGCATCACTCAGGGACTCTGATCACCCACATTAGGAAACGGTTTTGGTTTTTTTTCCCTCTTGGCAGATGTAAAGTAAATCTTCTGTGGCTGGCTGGGGTCCCCACACTTTGTATGAGGTAGATGGGGAGAGGGACAAGCGGAAGTTGAGTTGGGAAGTCTGCGGGATGGAGAGAGGCCGGTCTGGGCTGTCGGGTTGGCCAGCACCAACAAGCCAGCTCTGTCCTGGGACTCACTGATGTGGGCTGCTTGTCTTTCTGCCCTAGACCACGGTCCCTTGGGAGTGTTCACAGGCCCCAACGGCTGGTGACCAGGGGTCTGACCTACCTGCCCCTCCGCACCCCACCCAGCTTCCATGGCCCTCACACTTGAGTGCCTGGGCGTGTCCCATGACCATCACAGTGCCACTCCCACCCTGTGTCCTCTTCCACTCTTTTGGGAAGTGACTTTAACAGCAGAGCTCTGGATCCTGACAGAGGGAGGTGGCGAGCTCAGCCGATAGACCTGGTCACCCCGAGGCGCTGCGGGTGGATTTTTCCAGAGCTGACCTTATGCAGCTGGGCAACTCAGCCTCAGTGCTCTGGCGAGGGCCCAAGTTTCCTGGTCAAGCGGCAGGGCAAAATTTAAGGAGGTCCCCTCGTGGGTAGCGCCGGGTAAGCACTGGACTGCGGACTGAAGGGCTGGTGATGCAAACCCAGCAGCTGCTGCTCCCGTAGAGATCTACAGCCTTGGACAACATGCATTGGCAGTGGATTTTGCTTTCCCCTACTGCCCCAAAGGTTAAGTGCAAGGCTACTTACTAACTGAAATGTGGGCAGTTGGAAGCCACCCAAGGCTCCTTGGGAGAAAAGACGTGACGAACTGCTAGTGTACACATCCCAGCCGAGAAAATCCTGGGCTATTGGTTCTGTAAGTTCGACTTGCCTTACACGTCAGAAGTAACTCAGTGGCCCACAGCAACAACCCACCCTCAACATCATGCCATGAATGCCCCCTTAAATCCTACTCCTGCCATCCTGACCCGCCTTACCTTCCCTCTGGCCCTGTCAAGTCGACCTGAGTTTGCGATCTGGCTCAACCATTTATAAGCTGCATGACCTGGGGCAACGTCACAGAACTTCTCTGCGACTTCTCCTGTCTGAGCATGGGACACAGAATGTTCAACCTGTCCGCCTTGGATCGTGGGATGCGATAAGACACTGGCGCACAGGGACTTTGGGAACGGAGGGGTCCTGGACAAAGCTTGGGTTGGAAGTGTTGGGGGTACCTTGCAGCCCTCGGGGTGACAGAGAGGCGTTTCTGCTCTTACAGCTTCCCTTCTTGGCTCGTCCTCTGATTTCCTGCCCCAAATGCACATGTGGTGAGCGTCCGTGTGTGCATGCGTGTGCGTGTGTGTTGCAGGTAACTTTTAAAATTGGATAGAATGAAGAGAACATGAGTTGTCACATGCATGCCTGTCACTTACTCTCATGGGATCACCCCTACAGAGCACTATCAGGGAGGGAAAGTCAGCTTGGGGGCGAGGCACTGTCTCCACCACACAGCTGCCCGGACTGAGCTGACACAGTCATGGAAATGAGCTAACTCAATGGGGCCAGACTAGCGTCTGCTTCTTTGATGGCTGAGATGCCTAGAAACTCTCAAAGGCAAGATCATTTGCACATGGGCTGGAGGAGGAGGTGATTGAGAATGTGGACCAGCCCCTTAAGTTCACCGTGGGGCAGAATGTCTCCTCTGCCTGCTTCCTCTTTGCGATGTTTCCACCTGATTTGATCAACCTGCCCCAGCCAAGGTACTTACATAATCTGGTGTCAATTTGAGACTATTAAGAGTGAATGGCGGGGCGGGGGGGGGGGAGAGTTTAGCCTGTCAATCAGGTCGCAGCTTGATGATCTCACTTGGAGGTGATATGGAGATAAATAGCTCACTGGAGGCCAGATAGGCTCTCTGCTTGGAGACATTCCTGTGAAAATAAGCCACTTGGAGCTACGCTGATAGAGCTGGAGCCCTGGAGCTGGAGGAGCCACATGGAGACCCACGCCAGCGCTGAGATGCTTCCACTGCCACTGGAACCACAAGACTTTCCCCCACTGGCTTATGGTCTTCCTGTATTCCACATCATTGCATGTGTTACGTGAGTCTGAAGAGGACTTTATAGATTGGTATTGGACATATGGGCTAATATTGGACTTACGGACTTGAACTGGATGAGCTGGGATGTTTTCTTCATATACAATTTCTCTTTATATAAAGCTCTTTCTTATACGCATATGAGTGACCATGACTTTGTTTCTCTAGTCCACCCAGACAACACACTAGGAGACTGGGGCGAGCTGCAGGGAGGACTGGTTTTACCCCTGGGGAAATGGAGGTACAGTGTGATACTGCACTGACCTCCCCTCCCATGGCCATATTGTGCCATGCTGAGGGACCTTGTTCTGCCCACTGAGTGGCCCTAAGAAGGGCCCAGCCTCATTGTCGCCCTGAAACTTCTACCTTCTAACCTCCGGGGCTGCTCTGGAAGGAACCGGCATGGCTGCTGGAGTAGGTGATCCCTCTTTCGGCGCCTCCATTTTGGAGAGAGAGGCCTATCATTAGGAACTTGCGTTCCAATATCTCCCCTACACCCAAGGAAGCCATTTACACCTGCTAATGTGAGGGAGCGAAGGAAGGGTGACAGGTTCTCAGCTCAAACTGTCCCCGATTACCTTACGCTGCAGGGAGAGGCCAGGGCTGGGGGTGCTGCATTAATCGGCTGGAGACGGCCGTCGCTTCAGGCCCTAGTTCTCCCTGTGTTGCTGACCGAATTACTGCCCAGCCCAGTGTGCACTGAGGTCTTGGGGGGCCGGCCAGCGGTGGAGTGCGTGAGACTTTCAGGCTGGGGTGGAAGATGAAGTAATGTTGGTGTCTGCGTTGCCCCTTCTCCGGCTCCTGCAGCTTTTGGTTCACCTGGTAGCAATAAGTGGGAGCTCCAACCAAGCTCACCAAGCGTTCTCTGAAGGTTTCTAGACTGGGCATCAGAAAGCTGGGCTCTGGCTTCCCCACCTTGAGTTACAAACCACCAGTGGGCTGTGGGGCCAATCCCAGAATGCGGTGCACGTGGGCATCACGCATTCACGCAGCTGTCAAGCTGTTCACCACCTGGGTTGGGGGCTGGAGGGTACAAGTCCCAACACGATCATCCTTTGCAGATGAGCCAGGTGGCCACTTCCTCTTGCCAAGCTTCCTGTCCTCTTGTCAGGAAGAGAGGCCTGGTGATCGACTTCTGTCTGGACTCCGGGCAATGAAAAGCTGATGGCTGGATGGATCCCTGAGGTCCCAGGGAGACCCCACCACGGGGATGGCACAGACCGGGCAGCGCCTGGTTCCTTTGGGCATGTGCCGTGGTGCCGTGGGTCTAGGGCTGGCTCGGTAACAGCTAGCAACAACAGCTCTTGTTTCTGAAAGAAAGGGTTGGGCCGGGTCTTGATCTCAGGCTCCAGGCGTATCTTAGAAGGCAGAGTGTGCAGAGCCAGTGTTCCTGTGCGTTGTGGAGCCACAGGCGACCACGGAGCCATCTGCGGGGCGGCTGAAAACCCCTAACTGGACTTCCGGACAGAAGGGAGTTTAGTGATGTCAGGTGACTCACACGGTCGCACCCAGGACCCCAGCAGTGGGCTGTCTCCACAGTCTTTGAAGTGGTGGCTTCACAACGTTTACGAACCGTACATCACATCAGACTGTCCTCTCACTGCCAGGTTGTGTTTTCCCAGTGTGCTGTTTTGAACGGCAACATGGAAACAACCGTCTGATTTTACTTTTGAATGTTTTCTTGTGGCTTGGGTGAAAGTGTACGGCGCACGTTAGTTTCCCATTCAGCAATGCGATGTTGGTCGCAATCCCCTCAATGCAACGCTCCCCTCCCCACTTCCTCTCCTGCCTCTCCGTTTCCATTAGCCCTCCTTCCGGCCCCTTCCTGACTTCTGAATCTTCTTTTGGGGCAAAGGCTGCCTTTTTGGTCACGTACCATTGATCGTTCTAAGGAGCTCATGTCCCAGGGGTCTGGTCACTGTATTTTTTAAAGAGTCTTATTGGCATTTAATTCATATATCATGCAAGCCAATCGGTCAATCATCTTATGAAGAGCTGTGCGATCATGCCCACCATCAATTTCAGAACATGTTCTTCTTATACCCATTGCTGCTAGCTCTCCACTCCTCCCACCCTCCAACCGCCCCTGCCTTGCGCCCAGGTCTTCATTAATCCAGCTACTGTCCCCATAGAGTTACCCAGGGCCAGTGGACGCGAGGAAGGCCCTCAACTGGATGGACTGACACGGGCTGGAACAGTGCGCTCCATCCCAGGAACGGTTGGTTGTGAGGGTGTCGCAGGACAGGGCCGTGTTCTGTTCTCTTGTGTGTAGGGTTGCTATGGGTCAGAACCAACTCGATGGCACACACAACAACAACATCTTGGATTTTCCAGAGAGAGAAGCATACAAAACACCAAGAAACAAAAACCAATGGATAAAACAGAGAAAAACCTCAATCTGAAAGAAAGCCTAAACTACTTTGAAAATGGGTCCAAAAGGAGGTCAAATAGGACAGTGTTACATTTTAACCTACGACATCTGCCTTCACTGCCTACCCAGGGCTCTCTGTCGGATAGCAAGGTCATTGACATCCCCAGGCTGCGGCCAGAGGGGAGTCACTGGAAGCTGAATCCCCGCAGGGACCCTGCACATGGATTTGGGGCTTCCACTGCCATCCACCGCCTGTGCTCACTGGGCATCCAGCTGTTCGCTTGAGAGGCCTGTCTTCTGTTTGGCTGAAAGGCAGGCTGCAGAAGTGACTTCCATTCCAGGTTTGAAGGGTGTCTGACGGCCACAGCCTTGAGTATTCCACCAGGTTTTTTTTTTTTTTTCTTGACCACTAAGTCTGGCCTTTTTGTGATTTTGAATTTTGTTCTGCAATTTTCTTCCACTCTCTCCGAGACCTTTTATTGGGGTTCCAATCAGAGTGGTTGGCAGTGGTAGGTGGGCACCATCTAGTTCTTCTGGCTTTCCTTTGGACAAATTGCTTCCTCGGGTTTAAATTGTTCTTCATTCTTCTTTGCTCCAGATGGGGAAGAGGCCAGTAGTTGTTGTTAGATGGCTGCAACTTTCTGACTTTAGCTGACTGGTGATGCTCAGAGTATAAGTGGGGCTGATGTTTGAAGTCTCAGGGAGGTAAGCTTTAGCTCAGTCTAGGGGAGAACATTCTATCAGGCTGAGCTGATCTTCTGAGGTTGTGAATTTTCTGTGTTGGTGAAGTTCAAGCCAAAACTTAGTGCTACGTGTGACCTCTGAACCAGAAGCATTATCGAGTAATTTCCCAGTCCTTTACTGACAGTAGCCTCCTGCCCTTTACCCTTGCTTCCTTCAACCTGACTCAGCATTTTAATACTTGCCATATTCATTTATTTCTGGACTTGTCTGCCGTTTAGCTCACCAAACCTGAAGGTGAGACTGACACGGCAGGCACCTTAGCTCTTGCTCATGGGTCTGTCTCATGTCAAGACCAGTGCCTGGCACTTAGCAGATACCCAGCAAATATTATTTCATTGACTGAATAACCTTCAGTATGGGCTTCATGGTCCTCCATTCTAAGAGGCCATCACTGGCAGGGGATCGTTGCTGTTGCCTTCTATTGCGTCTGCTCCGACTCACGCCAGGCCCTGCACAGTCTTCAAGATCATGGACTTGAGCCCATTCTCGTGGCTATTGTGTTAATCCACTTAACTGTTGGGTTCCCTCCAGCTTGCCGTCTTTTTGCTTTACCAACAGAGTGACTTTTTCCAGTGATTGGTCTTTTCTGATGATGCAGCCTCAGTAAGCAAGGTGAAGTCTCTCTTTGGAGAGCATCCTGTTTGCTCAAGGGCAGGCAAAGCATTACTACTAGGGGTTCCAGGTCATGCACAGGCTTCTTCTTCTTCTTTTTTTTAATGATAAATTTATCATTTAATTTTCATTCTTTTTAAAAATGTCACCAAGAAAACAAAAAAAATATTGGCAGAAGTGTAACTTTAGTTTATGAGTATCAGTATAAACAATCTCAATTACTCAAATAATTCATTTTTTCATACTTATGAATCTTTTCTTTTTAAAGAAATCATTTTATTGGGGGCTCATACAATTCTTATCACAATCCATCCATCCATCCATCCATTGTGTCAAGAACATATGTACATTTGTTGCCATCATCATTCTCAAAACATTTGCCTTCTACTTGAGCCCTTAATATCTGCTGCTCATTTCCCCCCTCCCCCAACCTCATGTACCCTTCATCATTCATAAATTACTATTATTTTGTCATATATTACACTGTCCGATGTCTGCCCCTGCCTTCTTCTCTGCTGTCCCTCTCCCAGGGAGGAGGCTATACGTAGATTCTTGTAATCAGTTCCCCCTTTCTACCCCACATTCTCTCCACCCTCCAGGCATCACCACTCTCACCACTGGCCCTGAAGGAGTCATCTGTCCTGGATTCCCTGTGTTTCCAGTTGCTCTCTGTACCAATGTACATCCTCTGGTCCAGCCAGATTTGTAAGGTAGAATTGGGATCATGATAGTGGGTGGGGAGGAAGTATTTAAGAACTAGAGGAAAGTTATATGTTTCATTGTTGCTACCCTGAACATTGACTGCACAGGCTTATTCTAAACAAAACATATATGAACATGTTTCCATGGTCAGAGGATGAATGCAAAGAAAATCTCTCTCAATACATGCATCTTAGTCATGTTCTCACTGTCACCAAGCCAATTCTGAACCTTTATGGGAGCAGATGTGGAGAAAGGGGAGACTCCCTACTCCTATACAGAGTTACAGCCTCAGAAGCCCCAGGGACAGTTTTATCCCTCCTATAAGCTCAGAATTGACTCAGTGGCAGTGAGCTCTTTAGTTTCCTGGAGCAGAAAGCCTCATCTTTCTCCCACAGAGCAGCTGATGGGTTCAAACTGCTAACTTTGTGATTAACAGTCCAACGCATAACCTACTACCACACCAGGGTTCCTGCTAGTCTCATTAGGATGTCTTGGAAAACAACAGCAATAACAACAGCAACTTAACATTCCATCAAAAATAGTAGCTCACCTCCATGATACAATCGCTGAAGACAAATGGACGCTTAAGCAAATGTGGCGAAGAAAGCTGATGGTGCCCAGCTATCAAAAGATTTAGCATTTGGGATCTTAAAGGCTTGAAGGTAAACAAGCGGCCATCTAGCTCAGAAGCAACAAAGCCCACGTGGAAGAAGCGCACCAGCCTGTGTGACCACGAGGTGTCACAGGGATCAGGTATCAGGCATCATCAGAACAAAAACTCTTACCACAGTGAATGAGGCAGGGAGTGCGGAGTGGAGACCCAAAGCCCATTTGTAGGCCACTGGGCATCCCCTTATAGAAGGGTCTCGGGGAGGAGATGAGCCAGTCAGGGTGCGAGGTAGCAACGATGAAATATACAACTTTCCTGTAGTTCCTAAATGCTTCCTCCCTCCCACTATCATGATCCCAATTCTACCTTGCAAGTCTGGCTAGACCAGAGGATGTACACTGATACAGATAGGAACTGGAAACACAGGGAATCCAGGACGGATGATCCCTTCAGGACCAGTGGTGAGAGTGGCAATACTGGGAGGGTAGAGGGAGGGTGAGTTGGAAAGGGGGAACAGATTACAAGGATCTACATGTGACCTCTTCCCTGGGGGACGGACAACAGAAAAGTGGGTGAAGGGAGATGTCGGACAGGGAAAGATATGACAAAATAATAATTTATAAATTATCAAGGGTTCATGAGGGAGGAGGGAGAGGGAAGGGAGGGGAAAAATGAGGACCTGATGCCAGGGGCTTAAGTGGCATCTCAAATATTTTGAGAATGCTGAGGGCAATGAATATACAAATGTGCTTTACATAATTGATGTATGTATGCATTGTGATAGGAGTTGTATGAGCCTCTAATAAAATGATTTAAAAAAAAGAAAAAAGAATCGTGGCTTTCAATGGGCTCTGCTGGGCTAGTTCAGTCCAAGGGAGCGAGGTCAGCTCATAATGACTGTTTTTTGGGGGACTGCAAAGGGATCATCAAGATGGACACAAGATGATCACAGGGACTTCTTATGAAGAAGTTAAAGTTAAATAAAAAAAAAAGGAGAACTTCTCTGGTGCGAAAACGAGCTGGAAAGTGGCACGAGGGAATTCTTTCCTATGGCTGAGGGCAGGAAGTGCTGTCCTGCGGGGGGGAGAGTCGGTAAGCCTTACCCCATCCACCCTTCTGCTCTGGCCTTGCTCCTTCGGATCTTATTTTGTCCCCCAAACTCAAAGAACGTTTCAAAGGAACCCAACCTGAGTCCTTGAGGCTGCCAACACTGCCGTGTGTGGACATGGTGTCGGTTGAGTAGGGGTAGAATTCTTCAGGGAAGGGTTAGAGGGACGGAAACACCACCTTCAGTGGCCTCGACCCGCAGGTGTACGGATGCGCACGGATGGGGGCGTGGTGGACAAACACCAGCTTCACATTTTGATATCTTTGTTTGATAAATGTTTTCGGGATTTTACAGTCACACCCTCTGATCAACACTCTTCTAAGACTGGCGCGTTGGCTTTGGGCTGGCTGTGCTTTGTGCATGTAGTGTTTTCCCAAACACCAGTGTGAGGGCATCGTCTTCTTTTGATGCTGCCCAGCTTTGTAGATCCTTGGGAACGCTGACTCTGCAGGATGGTGTAAGGAGCTTTGGCGTGGTGCATGGCTAAGGAAGAGTGGCTTGGGCACCAGGAATCCCATGCGTGGCCTCTTTCCTTGGCTGTGCCAATCCCTCGGTGATTCGCTGGATCTTGTTGGATTGGAGCTGCTTCATCTGTGTCAGGAGAAAGTGGGATTGTGGTATCGTCAATGCTCTTTCCAACTGGCCTCAGCTACATGGTGCTTGCACTTAGGCCTCTGTTCTCAAGACTGTTTGTACAACTCGCTTTTATAAGGGGTTCTAGGCTCAATAAGTCAAAAAATGAAAATTAAGTAGCTAGTAAATACAAGAGCAAATGAAATATTGTGTCCTGCACGGACAACCATGAGCTTCAGCAAAAGACTTCTTTAGCGTTAAAACAAAGAAAGAGATGTTACCTTGATTGACGTCGTGGCTTTTTTAAATCACTTCCTAGGCATGTTAGAGCGAGATGATGGAAAGGGAGGTAGAGTAACAGGTGACTTCCAATGGAAGGGGCGGCAAGAGAGGGTTGAAGATATCACGAATTGCCAGAAGAATGAACAAATTAGCCTCAGGGAAAACAACCAATCAACCGGAATGTTCCTTAGCATTGAGGACGGCCAGACTGGCTTGCTGATTTTGGACACGTCATCAAGAAAGGCCCATCACTAGCAAAGGGCACCATCCTGCTTAAAGCAGCACGTCAGCAAAAGGAGGGAATGCCTTCTTGAAGGAAGACAGCCTGACACCACGCCCACAGCCACGGACTCACCACACACACACCAATTATTATGAAGGTGCCACCACGTGGCTTTCTGTTACACGTAACAAGTCATCGCGAGTGCAGTTGACTCCATGATACCAACACCAAACAACGAAGAACCCCAAGGGGGACCCTGAGAAAGCTGTTGATGGAATAATTACCAGGTCAAGTTTGGGTAGTTCTGACAGCATTAAGCCAACCCTGGCTGCAAGATGGCTCTTCCTGGCTGGTGTCTATAGGTGTGGAAGGCACAGAGATGGGAAACAAAAAAATTTTTTTTTAAATTAAGGTATGTTTGGGATCGGCCCTACATATTCCTTTTCCTCCATGTCCCTGGAAGAGATCTCTTTGGTGTCTCCAAGTGCTACCCAAATAGCACCCACAATAGCAACAAAGTCAGAATCACTATTGGGCACGTCTGTCACAGGGTGGATCCTGACTCATGATGACCCAATGAGACAGAATAGAGCTGCCCTTGGTACCCTTTAGGGGGAGCAGGAGGTCTCCCTCTTCTCCCTGGGAGCAGCTAATGTGTTTGAATTGCTGATCTTGTGGTTAGCAGCCCATCATATGGCCCACTACGTCACCAGGTGGACAAACAGGTATAGAGTATCATTTTCAGCTTATATGTTGGTTGGGAACAACCTGGAACTGGTTGCTGTGACGTGGATTCTGACTCACGGTGGCCCAGGAGTGGCAGGATAGAACTGCGCTCCATAGGGCTTTGTTGGTTGAATTCTTTTTTAGGAAGTGGGTCAACAGACTGTTGTTTGAGACACCCCTGGGGCCCTTGAACTGCCAACCATTCAGTTAGCAGCTGACCATGTTTGCCATCTGTATCATACAAGGACTCTCACAGACTAGTACAGTCATTAACTGCTCACTGTCAATGAGTCAGGCTGACTCATCTCCATCCTATAGGGCAGGGTAGAACTGCCCCGGTGAGTTTCCAAGATGGTAACTCTTTACAGGAGTAGAAAGCCCCCATCTTTCTCTTGCAGAGGGGGGCTGGTAGTTTGTTTCAAACTATTGACCTTGCAGTTAGCAGCCCCATGTGTAACCACCAGGGTTTTGGAATCATCAATTCATCAGACTAAGTTTTGTACTAGTTGGAACGTTGCATGTGGCACACTAAAGGGCTCCCTTGACAGTTTGCTAATGAGAGGACAGCCCAACTTGTGATGCTTTGCTAATGGATGGTGCATTCCATCCGAGGGAGGGAGAGATTGCCCGGGGACAATGTCCAGGGACTTTTGCAACTCCCACAGACCTGGTTCTCGGGGGACAGAGGGACCTGTCTACTACTCCAGACATCCCCCATGACTGGCACCCCTTGGAATTGTGTAGCACAGCCTCCTGCACCCCGAAGGACTCACACTGGCTGTACAGACCTTGAGATGGGCAAAAAGATAAAAAGGTGTCAAGGTCACTGCCCATAGGTTTAAGCCTGTCCTCAGATCTAATGTATATGCTCTCTATAGTGTGTTTATTTTAAAATGTGAGGCAACATTTAAAATTAAAGAGGTTTTAATAAGCATTTTCTCTTGAGGTGTGTGTTATTTGAAACATAACAACCCAGCTTTCTGCCATGATTTGGCTGATCTGACCACATGCTGCGGATAGTCTCTTTTTGATGTTGGCCATGGAATCTGCTACGTAGAGCCGAGTAGTGGCTGTCTCTTAGAGAGCGGCCTGTGCTGTATAGCTTGCCCCAATCCCCACCACTTCCTACCAATCCCCCCTGAGGCTGAATGCCGATCTCCCCCCTGACTCTTTCCCCTCACCTCGAGGGAGAGATTTTTCTGTATTCCTATGTCTATCAAGAAGGAGAATGCCTGGAACGATGATGGAAGCAGTGATACTATGAAGGGGGGGGGGGGAAGGTATGGAGAAAAGGGGGAGAAAAGGGGAACTGATCGCAGTACAAGTCCGACCCCCATTCCCCATCAGGAGGACGAACAACGGAAACATGGCTGAAGGGAGACATCAGTCAGAGTAAGACATGAAAAAAAATTATCAAGGGTTCACAAGGACGGGAGGCAGGGGAGGGAAAAAAAGATGAGGAGCCAATTCCAAGGGCTCAAGTAAAAAAAAAGGTTTTAAGAATGATGATGGCAACAGATGTCCAAATGTGCTTGACACAATGGATGTATGGATGGATTGTGATAAGTGTTGTAGGAGCCCCCAATAAAATGATTAAAAAATTAATCAATTAAAAAAAAGAAAATGATGGCAACCTATGTACAAATGTGTTTGATACCGTTGATGTATGGATTGTTACAAGAGCTGTAAGAGCCCCCAGTCAGATGATTTATTTAAATAAAATGACAAGAAAAATCAATCAGTTGGATTGAAGATGCCTAAGTGTATACCTACTGGGCTGGTTGAGTCTGTATAAAACAAGGCAGCCATCGTCTTAAAAGCAGTTCCAAAAACAAAAATCAAAAAACAAAAACCACAGCAATTCCACCCCGAGTTTGTTTAAAGGTTTATAGGCTCCCCAACGACCCTCTTACCCCCACCTCACCGAAGAGGAGACAGACACAAAGAGGTGGTCCCATGTGTCCCAGGTCACACGCATAGCCAAGATCTGGAGGGTGGAGAACTGACATCGTGTCTGTTCCGTCTGCACTAGGAATCTTTGAGGAGGCAGATGCCCCTGGCGGGGGTGGGGGAGATAGGGAGCTGTGTGTGTTTGGATGGATTGAGAACCTTCACAACAACTTATACTCCCTGGCTTCTTTGGCCCGGCACCCAGGGCTGGATGAGCTCGCAGTAGGCGCACAAGAACTATCTGCCTCGCCATGTATGTGCCTTGGAGAGTCTCCGAACCCTGACCAGGCTGTGCTTGCTGAACTCATTTCTCTGTGGACCACATCCTGCTGGGGGTTTAGGTCAGGCCCTTGGTCAGAACTGGGCCAGGCCAGGAGGACTGCTGAGGTCAGCCCAGACTTTTCCACACCTCTCTGTTTCAGGTTTGGAAACTGTTTCCTCCTCCACCCACAGTCTGCCCCTGCCCCCACCCCCAGCAGGTGATAAGGTTGGAATTTGACCGTGAAGTTGACAAAGCCAGAAGGAGGAAGCAGCGGTCAGATCCTGTGGTGGGCTGTCTGGGTGTCTGTGCTCAGAGGGCGGGGTGGCAGCTGCGTGGACAGTGTACTCATCCCCACTGAAGAGTGGGAAGCAGGGAAACAAGTCGGGTGCTTGATGGCAGCCATTGTTTGTTGCCCATGCTTAGGGCCCATTTGCCATTGAGTCGGTTCCGACTTAGAGCTAACCTATAGGGCAGGGTAGAACTGCCTGAGTGAGCTTCCAAGATTGCAGCTGGTTTATAGGAGTAGAAAGCCCCATTTTCCTCCCAGACAGTGGCTGGTGGCTACGAACCGCTGACCTTGTGGTTCTCAGCCCTGCGCGTATCCCTGACGTCATCACACCTCCCACGTGCCTTCACTTGCTTGGAATCAAACCAACCCGGAGATAAGGCTTTGAACGCAAGATGTTTAGTTGGGAAGTGACCCCAAGACACAGATGGGAGAACGGGAAAGCGGGTTGGAGAAGTGGGGGACTGTGAATAAAGGACTCGTAACAAGGGAGGAATCAGCTCAGAGACCGCGTTCTTGCCTTCTGTACGGACCTGCGGGGGTCCTCTTCCTGGCCAATCTGTGCGCTTCATGCGTAGCTCCCACTGGTCTATCAGGGTGCTGGGGTGCTGAACAGGTTTGGTGGAGTTTCCAGACGGAGCTCAAGTAGGAAGAGACCTGGCGATTTACTTTCCAAAGTCCATCAGTGAAAACTTATGGTTCACAATGGCTCGCTCCACCAACGGCCATGGTGACGTCTCAGGACCACCTGTGTTCCCTTCTTCTGTGCATAGGTGGTTGAGTCGAGCTCCGTTAACAACAAGGTGTACGTCGTTGTCACCATGAGTGGCTCAGACTGATCCTTCAGGGAAGATCCGGAGCCGGAGAAGGACACATGCCTCTCAGATATACTTACCCCAGAGCCCAGGGCAGGAGGTACTCGTACACCAACGCTCTCAGTCATGGGCTGACGGTGGCTAGCCACTCCGGGTCAGCTGGGAGGGGACCAAAGGGGACTCCAGTGGCCAGCGAGCCCTTTGGGCAAGATTTGCATGTAGGCATAGACATCACTGCCATGGCGAAGGCTGGGGACACGAGTGGGACACCAAGAGCATGTCTACAGGGGCATTTTGAGAGAGGCCGAACCTCAAGCTGGCAGCCCAGGGTGGTGTCCAGCGGTCATTACAAAAAGAATACCGGCCTTGCATCAATCCGACAAGCTGCCGTTCAACTTAAACCCATTGCCGATGGGTAGAACCCTGCTCATAGCAAGCCGCAGGGTGGACTAGGAAGGCTCCGTAGGGTTCCCAAGGCAGTAGTCTGCATGGAAACAGCCACGTCTTCCTTCTGCAGAGCGTAGCGGCTTCAAATACCCACAGGTTTAGGCCACAGTGTAGTGGGTTGGTTCTCTAGGTGGGCTTAGCTAGGTGGTTCTTCCGGTTGAAGCTAGGTTCACATGGACCTCTGCGGCCAGCTGGCTAAGAGCCAGCTGGTCTGAGATGGCCTCATCTGAGATCACCTGATCTCTGTCCCCCATGGACTCACCTCCTCCAGCAGGTGCCCTGGGACAAGCATGACCAGAGAATCTGAGTAAGCTGGAAGCGCTCAGGAGACTTAGGCTCTGAATTCTTGCACCACATTCGCGGAGCCAAAGAAGCGGGAGGTGGGAACAGGCCAGATACCCCTCCAAGGGAGGAGCTACCAAGTTACCCGTACTAAGTGTGGTTATTTTTGCAGATAACAATTACGTGTCCGATGCCTTCCGACGTCGTGTGATCTGGTGGTCCATCAAAGCGGTTACTTGTTCTACCATTTTAGACCTACTCCCTGCCATCGACTTGATGCCAATGCATGGTGCCTCTGGAGAACTGGGTCCTGTGGAAATGTCCCTGTGAATGTCTGAGACTAACTCTTCACAGGAGGAGAAAGTCCTGTCTTTCTCCCTGGGAACGACTAGTAGTTTTGAACTGCTGACCTAGCAGCTAGCCACCAAACGTGTGACCACTGCGCTACCAGTGCTCCTAATTTAGACTTCTCCCTGCCATTGAGCTGATGCCGATTCTTAGCAACCCTTTAGGACAGGGTGGGACTGGCCCTGTGGGGTTCTGAGGCGGATGCTCCCTTGTGGGAAGAAAGCCTCATCTTACTCCTGTAGAGGTGCTTGGCTTAGAACTGCCAACCTTGTGGTTCACAGCCCCATATGTCACCGCCACACGACCAGGGCCCCTTTCAGTTAGACTGAGTGGAAGTCAAAAGTTGTCTGGCTTAAGTGCGAAAAGTCCCTGTCCTACAAGGGCTCTGTCACCAAGGCTTTCTGAGGAATGCTGTCCTCTCCTCTGGTCATCTTTAGGAAAGGACGGCTTTCTGGGGGATGGACCCTGAAGTCTCCACTTAATGAGGGAGCGATGCCTCATGGGCCAGGTGAGCACGACAGAACTGAGTGGCTTTGGAGAAAGGATACGCACGCAGTGCGTGCTTGTCTGTCTTTTTGGACAGTGTCTGAATCTTTCCCTGCTGTTTTGACAAGTCCCTACCTCTGTATCCCTGAGAAATGGACTGCATTTCACCTGCCTGGACACTTCAGAGGATGAAAATGCCGTTACGAGCTCTCTTCCTTCCCCGGCCTCCCTTTGCAGCCAGAGCATGTGACCTGGGTATTTTAAAAATCATTTTATTGGGGGCTCATACAACTCTTATCACAAGCCAAAATTACATCAATTGTGTCAAGCACATCTGTACATTCAGTGCCCTCATCATTCTCAAAACATTTGCTCTCTACTTAAGCCCCTGGCATCAGCTCCTCATTTTCCCCCTTCCTCTCCGCTCTCTGCTTCCCCCTTCCTCTCCGCTCTCCACTCCCCACTCCCCACTCCCTCATGAACCCTTGATAATTTATAAATTATTATTTTGTCATATCTTACACTGTCCAATGTCTCCCTTCACCCACTTTTCTGTTGTCCATCCCCCAGGGGGAAGATTATATGTAGATCCCTGCAATTGGTTCCCCTTTCCACCCCACCCTCCCTCCAGCCTCGCGGTATCGCCACTCTCTCCACTGGTCCTGAAGGGATCATCCATCCTGGATTCCTTATGTTTCCAGTTCCTATCTGTGCCAGTGTACATCCTCTGGGCTAGCCAGACTTGAAAGGTAGAATTGGGATCATGATAGTGGGGGAGGGGGAGGAAGCATTTAGGAACTAGAGGAAAGTTGTATGTCTCATCCTTGCTACACTGTACCCTGACTGGCTCATCTCCTCCCCCAAACCCTTCTTTAAGGGTTGCCTACAGATGGGCTTTGGGTCCCCACTCTGCACTCCCCTTCATTCACAGTGATCTGAGTTTTTGTTCTTTGATGCCTGATACCTCATCCCTTCTACGCCTCGTGATCACACAGGCTGGTGTGCTTCTTTCATGTGGACTTTATTGCTTCTGAGCTAGATGACCGCTTGTTTGTCTTCAAGCCTTTACGACCCCAGATGCTAAATCTTTTGATAGCCGGGTACCATCAGCTTTCTTCACCACATTTGCTTATGCGTCCATTTGTCTTCAGCGATTGTGTTGGGAAGGTAAGTATCATGGAACACCAGTTTAATAGAACAAAGTATTTTTGCATTGAGGGAGTACTTAAGTGGAGGCCCAATGTCCATCTGCTACCTTAATACTAAACCTAAAAGTCTATGCACATAAATCTATTTCCCATCTCATCTATCTATCTATCTATCTATCTATCTATCTATCTATCTATCTATCTATCTATCTATATATATATATTTACCAATGTACATGCCTTTATTTAGACCTCTATAAGTGCCCTTTGCCTCCTAGCTCTTTCCTCTATTTCCTTTTACTTTCCTCTTGTCCCACTATCATGCTCAGCCTTCATGTGGGTTTCAGTAATTCCTCTTGGTTACATTACCCTTGGTCATGCCCTACCAGGCCTCCTACACCCTCCTCAACACCGATT
Source organism: Tenrec ecaudatus (assembly GCF_050624435.1). Lineage (NCBI taxonomy): Eukaryota > Metazoa > Chordata > Mammalia > Afrosoricida > Tenrecidae > Tenrec > Tenrec ecaudatus. The sequence continues at coordinate 35,654,907 of NC_134543.1, forward strand.
TGGATCACTTATTGTTCCCTTGTCCCTGAGTTTATTAACACCATCACCTTTCCCCCCACTCCCCGCACTTACCATCATCTTTCTCCCCACAGTCCCCCCGGAACTGTCAGTCCCATTGTTTTCTCCTCCAGATTGTTCATTTAGCCTATCTTATTTAGACAGACCTGCAGAGATAATAACATGCACAAAAACAAGACAGAGCAAAACCAAGCAACAAAAGAAAACAAAACAAAACAACAACAAAAACCTAATAAAAAAACAAAAGCACAACAACAACAAAGAAAATCTTGTAGTTAGTTCAAGGACTGTTTGTTGGCCTTTAGGAGTGTTCTCCAGTCAAGTCTGATGGGGTGCCAAGCGCTGGCCCCAAAGTCTATTTTTGGTATTCCCTGGGGAATTTGTTGCTCTGTTCCCCTTGTTGTTCTGTTGCACGCCCTTAGTGTTTTGCCTCAATGTGGTGGGATCAGATTGGGTGCAATTCCCACTCTGTGTCTCTAGTGTTGTCACCTGTATGTCCCCTGTAGGGCTATGGGTCAGTGAGAGATGTCGTGTCTCATAGTGGGGCCGGCCATGGGGTCTTCTCTGTGGATTGGGTGCTCTGAATGGGAATATCGTCCTCAAGGCTTGGTGGACAAGGATGTGCTCCACTCTCTCTTCCTCCCCCTTCATTTTCTCCCATGTGCTCTGATCAGACATGTCCCTCTCCCTGAGCTGCAGGTTAAGTGCTGTCCTCTGAAATAAATTCTTCTGGGGGGAGGGGCAGGTGTGACCTGGGTTTTGCCAGTGAAACATAACTGCCCCAAACCTGGAATCAAGAAGCAATGTTGCAAAACCGAGGGAATCTTAACCCACTTCCCTCTGGGAGTGGTCTGGATTCCAGGGGCAGGGTGGTGGTGGTGGTGGCTGTGGTATGTTAGGGGCACAAGCCCCACTGCCCACTGGCCTTGGCAGTCACGGTCTTGCTAGATGAAACCTGCAGTATGTTTTACGAGAATTGCTTCTGACTGCGGAGTTCCACACTTGGGCCTAAGGATGGAGTCAAGTCCCCACTATCTTTCTCAGGAGATGCTCTGGTGGCTTTGTGGTTACCACTAGCTCCGCAGGACTTCCGTCAAGCGTTAACAGTCTTGGAAAACCCGCAGGGCTTGTTCTATCCGGTCCTGCAGGGTCACTGGGAGTCAGCATCCAGTGGATGGCAGTGAGTTCGAGTTTTGAGTCTTCTCTGCTCCGATCAGCCACCATTTATTCCTGTTGTTTGCAGGTAAGGACCCTAAGTCGTATGGGGCAGCGGGGTGGGGCAAGTGCATACAAAGCAGTAGCAAGGGAGCACAAAGGAGCAGCTGCCTCGCTCTCACTATTTGGCCTGATGGCTGGTGTCCGTGTGAACAATGGAGAAGAACCAGGTCACTAACAGGCTGACAGCAAGCCATCAGTATACTTTTTGGTTGTCCTTTCCCAGTCGAGACATTCTGAAACGAAGCACTTTGCCCTGGAAGAAGCCTTGGCAGCAGCTGAGGGGCGAGTGCTGGTGGAACGGTGACTGGTATGGAGGGAGGGCACATACTGTGTTTCTGTTTTGGGGCCCTCAGAGGGCGTTTTCCAGTGTGGAACGCCCCTCCCCGCCCCCCCGCCCGGGCGTGGGGGAGGTGGCCCCCATGGGAGACGCTCAGATCCCATGTCAGTCCCAGAGTAAGAGCACCCAGTGTGGCAGGGATGATTCTCATTTCTGAAGACCATCTTGGGGCTGGAGGAGGACATGTTGTAGCAATGAAGGCCAGGGCATCCGTTTGCGTTTAGCGCCCTTCTTCTTCATTTTGAAAGCCCTGTCCTGACAGTTCTCACCCCATCCGCAATTCGCTTTTCCTTCACCCAACAAGATCACCTCGGGAAGCAACGCGAGTGAATGGATCCCATGGGACGCGGCTGCGGTTTGGACTGGCTGTGGTGGAAAGGTGCCATTGAGTGGCTGCTGGCTGACGGCTGGAGCAGGGGTGCCCCATGGGGGGTTCTAGGCTGTCATTTTTATGGGAGCACAGGCCAGAGCTCTCCACTGGGGAGCCGCCGGGTAGGTTTACAACAGCAGCCTTTTGCTTAGCCGCTGAGCGCTTCGCTGACGCTCCACCAGGGCCCCTTCCCCTTGATCGATCAAACCTTCCAGAAAGTTTCCTTAGAGCGTAAGGCAGTTGGACACCTACTTAGCGTGTAGGTGTTCTTGGCAGGAGGGATTAATTCATCTCCCGAATGAACAGAGAGAAACATAAAGAGCCAAGGGGAAGAGTGTCAAGACAGGTACTTCGATGGCCCTGCTATGCACCATGGCAGAGTGAAGGTGTCCAACTGTGCTGGGCTCTGTGGGCCACCTGGGCGACATCTTCACCTTCAGGTCATCCACCCACCTCCCACAACCCCACAGCTCTAGTCTTCAGGTAGATCTGCCCCCCTCTTGCCGGTGCCTGCTCTCTCTCTCCTTCACCTTCTGATTCTCCTGAATCAACTGTGCTGGGGAGCCTCCCCACCCCGCCACATTTTTGATTTGCCGCCTGGTCCAGATCAAAGGGGCCAGTCAGGGAGGAAAGAGACCCCACACCCAACAGACATTCAGAGGAAGGAGATGGTCTGAGACTTGGGTGCAAGACATTAATGTGAAGCAAGGTTCCTGCTGGCCCCCTTCTTGGGTCTCCAGTGTGGGACTTGCCCAAAGACCGGAATCCGTTCCACACGAGACATCAAGTCTGCAGTGTTTGTATCAGACACGCCTCCTTCTAAGCCAGGAGACATTCTTGCAGTCTCTCCACCAGGACCTGCTCATGTGGACGGAGCACACGGGGGTCAAATACTCATGGGTCAGGTTTGCCCCATGTGAGAAGCTTCGCCTGCAGACTCTCCATGTTGTGGGCCAAAGGGAATGCCTTCCTGGCTCTTGGCATCATTGGCTAACACTCGGCAAAGCCAACCTGTCCATCCACGGTCACGGTGAATATCTGTGGACGCCTTAAAAGGTCTCATTTGTTGTTATCCTCATAACACTTGTACGAGGGGTTCAACAGGTGTTTACATCCCTAGTTCACAGATGAAGAGACTGAGGTTCCCGGAAACCAAGTGGCTTGCCCAAGCTTACAGAAGTAGGAAGGGATGGAACCTCCGCTTAAAACCAAACCTTTTAGCTATGCGTCCAAATGTTCTTGCCACATGACTTCATTAGGAATTTGAAATTTGATCAAATAGCTTGTTAACCATCAGTCTCACACAATAGAGATTTTGGAGTTGTCTTCCTTCAAATGTTTGATGTTTTTGGACTCTTCTGGCCGTCTTTTGCAAGGCACCGATCCCAATTCATCTCGCTTAGACATTCCACAAGTGGGGTGCCCCTCCTTCCTGCCTCACAGTCCTCTCCCTCCCTCGTCGCTCCCATCCCCTCCCGTAGGTGGTTGGTGCACAGTGGGGAATTAGGGAATGTGGGACACCACAGTGTGACAGTCTCGTCTTCCCCAACTGCCAGCTTTACTGGAAGATATCTGTCGGTGGTAGTAGAATATGTGTGCTGAAATCTTGTATTTTTCTTTCAAATTAACACAAAGACATTCTTGCTTGCAGCATCTGCTTCCAGCCACAGTCCTAAAACTTCTAGAGATGGCTTCACTTCTCAGCAGGCTGGGCTGGAGGCTACTGGCTGAAATATAACTCTCACTATCTGCCAGGCTCACTGGGTATCTACCATATGCCCCCAGACAATGCCCTGAGCTGTTGCTTTTCCTGTGCATAGTTGGAAGTTTCTTCATCTTTATATCTTGGATCTGTTGGCTTACACCGGGCTGAAGAACCTCTCTGGTGCCAAGGGCCAGTTGACTATTTATACCATCACCTGTGGGCCTGGAAATTACCCACTTAAAATGAGTATACATACAATAGTGTTCTACAGTTTAATCATATCAAACAGAATTGTACAATGGCCACCAGAATTAGTTTCTAAACATGCTTTTTCTACATGGATTCCTTGAACTCATCTCCCCTTCAGCCCCCCTTCACCCCTTCTCCCCTGAAACCCTTATTCTACTTGCTATCTCTAGAGCTTCATCAATCCTGGGTTTCATATAAAGTGAAAAATGGGAAATCATATAGTACAACCTCAAGAGGATGTCCAATGACATGACACCTCTGAGCAACGAGGGGCTACCTCCCCAAACCAGGAATTTTAAAGCTATGTATTTACTTTTTTTTTTTTTTAACAAAACAACCTTATCACCTTCAAAGTAATCTCTATTACACTTAATACACTTATCAAATCTGCCATTCCATTCTTGGAGACAATTTTTTCAAACTCATCTGTTTGGATGGCTGACAACACCTCCCTCATTTTTTTTCTTCACCTCTTCTACATCGTCAAATGGCTGTCCTTTCATGTCCCTCTTCATTCTCGGAAACAAAAAGAAGTCACATGGAGCGAGGTCCGGTGAGTAAGGTAGCTGGGGCAAGAGAGGCATGCAGCCTTTTGCCAAAAACTGGTGCACTGAGATGGCTGTGTGAGCAGGTGCATGGTCATGGTGGCAAAACCAGTTCCCGTCTGCCACAAATCAGGCTTTTTTGTGGCACACTGTTATGCAATCTTTTCAAAACCTCTAAATAGAAAGCTTGATGAACAGTCTGACCTGGTGGAACGAACTCCAAATGCACTATCCCCCTCACATAAAAAAAAAATCATCATCTTGATCTTTGATTTCACTTGAGGAGCTTTCCTTGGGGGAAGTGATGATGGCATCTTTCCCTGGCCTGCTCGATGTTTGCTTTGGGGTCTATGAACAGCCCCATGTCTCGTCACCAGTCATGACCTTGGCAAAAGAACCTGGGTCCATCAGAGCTGTTCCTTCAAAGCACAGCAGGTTTCCAGTTGAGGCTTTTCTTGGTCAGTCAGAACCTGAGGTACCAATAGCGATCTTTCTCATTCCCAAATCTTCCATGAAAATCCCTGAACCCAGCTCCAAGACAGTGCAGGTAACTTCCCCACCTCATCAGTGGTCTGTTGTCGGTCTTCAAGCACCATTTTCATCCATTCAGGAAGTTGACAGACATGCGGAGTGAGGTTTGTCATTAATCGACATTTCTTTATTGAAATGGGAAAACCACTCAGACACTTGAGCTTTCCCCATAGCGCTGTCCTTGTAAGCTGTGTTCAACATCACAGCAGTCTCTGGTGCATTTTTCCTGAGCAGGAGATAAAATTTCATAGCCGTACTCTGTTCTCTTCAATCAGCCATCACAAAAACAAGGTTCAAGTGAAACTGCTTTTACAAAAAGATCACGGTGACCAGAGAGACCCTTCCCAGGCAAGGCCACGGGGTGCACTAACTCAGAGCGAGTTGCTTGATGCTCGCCTAGCGGGAACATTCGTACTATGAAAGTTCCACCCAGCGTAGCTTTTTCTGTTTGTTTGTTTGTTTGGTACCCCTTCATACACCCTAATACGGACAAGCAAAAACCAAACAGAATAATACAAACCAAAGATACAGACAATATAGGAAACCAGACCAGGCCCAGCATGCCCCATCAGGTGGATGGTCTGATAACGTTTTAACTGTTCAAGTCAGATTCACTCCTCTGATCGTCTGTACTCACTCTGTTTAGTACCACTTTCCTCCCATCCTCAATTGCAGACAGAGGGACTTCTCCAGAGCCTGTTATATTCGGTCAAACATTTAATTAAATCACCTCTAATAGGATGGCTGGAACGGCTTCTCTTTGGTGAGGTGTGTGATATTAGCTGGTATTGACGATTTCCTGGGCCTTCCATGGCCGATCAGCTGAATGTTCCTCATCCCTGGTGAGCACCTTCTATGAAGGCAGGTCGCCTGTGCCCGTACAGTGAGGCAAGTGAGGAACTTAGGGTACAAAATCTAAGTAGGTCTCAATCTCAGGTGCCACCCCTGCACTTGCATGCCACCCTGGGGAGACTGCCTCCTTGACTTTTGTGCCTGAGGCACCTTCCTGGCCTCACCCCAAGTTCTGGCGCCACACCTTCGACCCATTTCTCACAACAGGCCATTGACCTGTGGGGAAAACCGAAAGCAGGCCATCGCTAGGAAACTTGCCTTACGTCCCACAGCTGGTAAGGCCGGGCTAGTTTGGACACCTGGCTCTGGCTCTGAGACAATGGCATGGGGGCTACAACTGACCTCCTCCAGCTTCAGTAGGGAGCAGGAGAATCCAAGTCCACACCAGCCTAAGACAAATTGCCACAAGGCAGGTCAGCCAGGCTGTCACCCCCAGCCTTTATCCACCCCTCCCTCCACAGGCTTTTGCTGCTAGCTTCAATATCTGTGGAGTGGCCACAAAGAATTCACAGACCATACTCACAATCAGGAGGCTTCTTAGGGAAGTTAACAGGGCCCTTCAATCCAGCCTCTGAAGGTATTAGCATAGTTCTTTTGTCTGAAGTAGACTTCTCAGCCAAACTGGTAGGCTGGCCTCTCAGTGGTCCCTTGGTCTCTGTACTGCTCCAGCAGGTGTTACACATCTCCCAGAGGATACTTCACTCTGTAAGCCAGCATCCTACCCGAAGGCACTCAGTTTTACTTGTTTTGTGGACTGGAAAGTGCATTGCTGTCTTGTGGTCTTAGTGTGGCTCTTCTGCTTGGTCTCATGGTCTCAGTGCGGTGGCCTCTAGAGCTTCCACCACTTCAGGGAGGGGTCTCATTTCTACGCATTATGGCTCTTCTTTCTTAGTCGTCCTGGGAGTCTTCTTCCTGCTTCTGAGGTGGTTTACTTTTATACCTAGTAAATGGCGAAACTGACCAATCCCTAAGTTGTGGTTCATTCTGCTCGCCCCCCCCCCCCGCCCCCCGTAGTCACTGAGTGGGAGTTACAAAGACTGGCTAGAAGAGCCATTTCACTTCACTGCCCTTTGCTCCTTCCAGAACACCAATTTTTGCTTCTCAGTGGTTGATGCCAGTGGTGACCTGATCAAGCTTCACCACCAGCTCTGGGAGGACCTGGGAGTGGAGACCCAAGCTGTAGATTTCTGTGATGAAAAACACTACCACCACGGCCAGTTTCAAGCTCCTGACAGTCCATCACCACCCACAGAGCTGAGAGGAGATGCTCAACAGCGCACAGGTCTAGGGTTCCTGCCACGGACCAGTAGACCCGAGTCGCCTCAACGTCAGAAGTGATGTTTTGGATACTAATTACGTTTGCTTTTAATATCACTTACATAATTAATCACAAGGCGATGTGCTTTATTTTTAACAAGTCCAAACGATCCAGGAAATGTAGCAATTGGCTCTGGGGCTGTGGCACACTGCAGGCTGACATGACATGCTCTCATTTCGTCTGACAATGGCACTGTGAAGCAATGGACTACATACTCCTGTGACTCCCCAGTTACAGATGAACAAAGGGACAGAGGTCAGGGGAGCAAAGCTGGGGTCTGAATCCAGTGGGCTGGTGGGGGAGTCTTCTGCTTTCCACCAGACCTGCCCTTCTCTGTTTGCTTCATAGCACTCAGCAGGCATCATGGCTTTGAACACATGCGCTCTGCTGGGTCGTCGGCGGCTCAGTGGGAGAATTCTGGCCTCCCATGCCGGTGATATGGGTTTGATTCTCCGTCAGTGCACTTCGGGCATCGCCACTCCCCATCTCTCAGGGGAGGCTATGAGGTTTAAGAGTCCTGTGGAGCTGCCACACCAAGATGGGCTAGGAAGAAAGGCCTGCCTATCTACTTCCACAAATTAGCCAGTGAACTCCCTGAGAATCTAACATCTTGATGCCCAGACCACCATGGCTGGTACAGGACTGTGCCAGGCTTCTGTTCTGTTGGGGGCAGGGCTGCCAGGGATGGGGAGGGAGGGGTTCGAGGTCAAGTTAACAGCCACACTTTGTGCTAAGCCCACTCTTGTAAGGCCCGTATCTCTCTTCTCACACTACCGATATGAGCCTTGTTGTGATCCCCAGTGTTAGATGGAGCAACTGCCTCAGGACAAATTTCCAAGGTCACAGAGGTGGCAGGTGGCTTTGCCACGAGGACTCGCAGGCGGTACCTGGGTAGCTAGAAGATGCTCAGTAAATGTTTCATCAATTTCCTCCTTCACCCCCACTCAGGATTTGCCTTGGGCCCCAGTTTCCTTTTCCTCTGGAGCCTCCTGGGAGTGGAGTGTCAGAAAGCCTGCCGTCCGTCAGCTATTTGGGTAGTGGGTTTCCAACCTGGCCAGACCCCAAACAGGCAGTGCCTAGGCCTGGGCCCTGCTCCTAAGTCCTTCCCAGTGCCAAGCTCAGGGACAAGGCAGAGGCAGCTGCCGCTCTGGAGCAAAACAATCCCTTCTCTGGAGTTGAGGAGGGGGGAAGTGGCCAGCTCCTCCCTGCGTCAGCCGGAAGCCACTCTATCCGGTCATTCTCCAGGGCGGATACATTATAGGAAACAACCACCCAAGCTTAAAGGAAGAAAAACACCCGCTTCCAAGCTCCCAGCACGGGTGATGGAAACCACCAACCAGACTTTCCCAAGCTCTCCCCCGGGACCCCAGAATAAAGCAGGCTCCTCCCCGGGGGTGGCACAGCCCCCGGCACCGACAGGCCCAAAAGATCTTGTTCCAAGACCGGGGAGGCAGCAGGTCTACATGAGAGAGCTTGGCTGTCAGTCTCAGACAGGCCTGGGCTTGAAGCTAGCCTTTACCTTTACAAGCTGGGAGGCCTCAGCCAAGGCATTTAACGGCTCTGAAACTCAATTTTCCCATCTGCAAAATGGGAAGGTCTTCAACTAGCTAGATCGACAACTTCTGCAAACCTGGGCTCAAACCCCACCCTGATTGTGAGCACGGGACCTCAAAACAGCGGCCGTCACCCGTGGGTCGGGGCTCAGAACGCCCGACACCAAGCATGTCACACAGCTCAGAGGTAAATGGCAGGAGGAATGAGCGCCGATGGCCACTTCCTCCAGAGACGAGGCCCTACCCCCTCTCCCCAGTCCTGGGTCCCGAGAAGCCCCTCTGAGTGGTACTGAGAGTTTCCTTGTGCTCCGCCCCACCCCCAGCTAAGCCTTTGTGGGGTCAGTCTCTCCTACAGGCATGTGTCTACTGTGCAAGGCCCCAAGGCCTTGTGGGTCTAAGTGTCTCCCATGCAGCGCCCAGTCACGTTGGATGCACATCCAGTGGGACTGGGTGCTGTGTGTGGGGACACTGTCTCCTCTGTTGGCTAAGCCCAAGGGCCTGGGGAAGTTGTTACAGCTACTCCCAGTCTCCCCCACAGACACGTTGGCCAGCGGAGTGGGATTTTGATGACTCCACTGTCAGCCAGAACCCCGCACGATCCTCTGATTCCGACGCATGTGTGTTGGAGTAGAACTGGGCGCAAAGGGTTTAAAGCTGTAGGTTGGCAGGTCTTCGTTCTGAGGCACTCTGGGGGGTGGATTCAAACTTGGTTAGCTGCTGAGCTCTTTAATGTTTGTCTCCCACCAGGGACTCCAAGAACCTCCCTGCAGAGGTCTCCTTTGCCTCTGCAGCCTGACCAGGGTTTTGACACTGAACCCTGTCGTCCTCTCAGAACCGAGAGTCTTACTGAGCTGACGCCGTGTGAACTCTGCAGTCCTGTTTGTCCCACTCCCTTCCTGACTTCTTAGGACACACGAGAAGCTGTTGGTTCCAAACGACCTAGGGTCTGGGCAAAGCGAAGGCTATGTGCAGGGCCAGCTGAGCTACTCGGTGCTGTGAAACTCTCCAGATCTCCCTGAGGTCTGAAGAATGGGACGTATATTCTCCAACTCTTTCAGAGAACTGTAGAGGACAGTGAGGCGACTGCTTGCTGTACCATGCTGTCAGGAATCAGGGCGCTTCTCTAGGCCCAGCATGGCTCCCCACCCTCTCCCTAGAGCTCCCCAGAAAACTAGCATCTCCCAAACCAGTGGTTCTCAGACAGTTCCTCATGTAGTGGGGACGCCCAACCATCAAATTATCTTCCTTGCTACTTCATCACTGTCATTTTGCTACTGTTATGAATTGGGTGATCTCTGTGAAAGGGTCATTTGACCCCCAAAGCAGTCGCGACCCACAGGTTGAGAAGCGCTGTCCTAAACTAACCTCATCTCTCCTCCTTTCCTTTCCTCTCTCCTTCTCCAAGTCAGAGTTCCCTGGGATGCTGGCCATTACGTTTTCCCAAGAGACACCTCTCCCCACGCCATGATAATTAACCCATAATAAGTAATAAAGAGATATGAGCATGATGATATACCACACAATGATTGAACATGCCCACATAACATTCAAAATGGACCTGTGTTTTACATTAAAGAGCATAGAAAGAGCAGATGGAATGCTGGGTCACCCAATAGTGGGGTACAGTGCTAACTCGCCTGCCCCCTTTCTCTGCACCCGCCTTGTTTGCACCTCGGTAGCAGGGGCATCGTTACGTGAGCCTGCAGAACCCGTCTACACGTGTGTGTGTGTTTGTGCATGTGTGCCCTCTTGTGCATTTCATGTTACAGATCACACCACTCGGAGCCCACTCTGTTCCTTATACCGGGGGGCTGGAAGGGGGACAGGAGAGAAGGAATGACAAGTGCGGACTCTGAGGTCAGGAAAGTTGGGATTGAACCCGGCTTCGTCCCCTTGCTCCTCATGTAACCTTAGAGAAGGCACTTAAGCTTGTTGAGCCTCGGTAGCCTCGCGTGTGAACTGGGAACCCTAAAAGTCCATGTGCTCAGGGAGGTGCTGTGTGGGTTCTCTAGGGGCAGGAGGGGTGTGTGTGGTGGGGATCCTAGAGCAGGAGATCTGTGCTTCTGGGATCGTTCTTGCTACGCAACTCTGAGAAAAGCAGCCAAACTTCACGAGCCTCAGGTTTACCATGTACTTGCCAGCCAACCAACCAACCAACCAGCCAACCAACCAACCAACCAACCAGCCAGCCAGCCAGCCAGCCAGCCAGCCAGCCAACCAACCAACCAACCAACCAACCAAATAGCCAAATGATTAACCAGCCAAATTAGAAACACCACTGCTGAGGAGTTGATTGCATGTCATGGTGATCCCATGTGATAGAGACTAGAACAGTCCCGTGGGGCTTTCCTGGCTGTCATCTTTATAGAAACAAATTGCCAGGCCCCCTTTCCCAGCATGCTGCTGGGTGGATTTGAACCACCGACCTGGCAGGGTGCGTAAGTAGTTTGCACTTTCAGAGACTTGGTGCTCCTGGACAACGGACTGCACGCCCACCCTGTTCTCGAGAGTCGTCGTGCGCTGAGGCCAAGATCAGAGATCACGGGCCTGGGCAGCACCTGTGGCACCCACGGCGAGTGCTCCGTCCACCTCACCACAGGCCAGGTGTGGTCAGCTCGAGTCACGGCTGGCTCGGGGGAAGGCCAGAAAGGAAGACGGTGTCCTGGCCCCACATGGCTCTTTCTGAAGTTCTTGGAGGAAGCGCTGGTCCTGGGCTGATGACCATCCGCTAACACCAATCAGAAGGGGCCCGAGGCTGCCATGTCCTTACAGTCTTGTCTGCAGGAGGCCCTGGGTGGTTTGCCTGCCTGGGTTGTTCGAACTGCAGGGCACTTCCGACGACAGAGTAGAGAGTTTCATCTCTCTGGAACGCTTTTGGGCGGCAGGGCCCACCCCATTTGCTCAGGCTAACAAAGATCCTCTTCCACGAAGGACAGGGGCCCGCTTCTGAACACCGGAGATGGAATGGTTGGTTTGTCTTTTGGCCTTGACGGAGTCAAAGTGCATGTTCCATTTCTTTTAGGCCTCTGGAAGGTGTGGATCATGCACCATCTGCTAGGCACACAGCACCTACCACTGCGCTGGGTGCTTCTGATGGTGGCCAAGCCCTGCTCTTCCGGTGGCCCCTTCCTCCGCTCTGCTTTTCCTGAATGGCAGCCACCTAAGGCAGGTAGGCCAAAAGACAAACCAACGTTTACACAGGGCTTCTACACCGTTTAGCTCAGGAACATGAAGAGAATGAAGTTGCCTTCATCCCTCGTTTTAACCGTGACCTCGTTTTCCCTCCTTGTCCCCATGTGGGGACTGAGAACTTGTACTGGGGTCCGGCAGAATAAGCGGAGGCCCTCAAAACTCCTTCCTCTCCTGGTCTCATTTCCTTCCTCCTTCTCAAAGTTTTGCCCCTACACCTGCTTTCCTTGGTTCCGGTAAGGTGAGTGTGTGTGTGTGTGTGTGTGTGTGTGTGTGTGTGTGTGTGACTCCATATCATGAAACTGGCTCGCACAGTTGTAGAAGCAGGTAAGTTCAGTTCAGTTTCCAGTCCATGGCTCAGATGTTAAGCCGGAAGCTTCTCCTGACTGGTATCGTTTGGGGGCCAACGAACCCAGGAACACCACAGGCTACCAAGGTGGAGGCATGCCAGGTTAGCAGGTTGGGCTTGTGACTAGAGAGGCGAATGGATCCCGTGGGCAGCGGGTCAGATGGCAGGCTGCTGATGGTTCCTGGGATCCGCAGGCAATATGGCGGGCCACTGGCTCAAGTCCCATGAGTTAGAGGTCAACGAGCCAGATGCAGGATCTAGACCCAGCCCAAAGCCAAGCAAGCTTCGCACAGCATTCATGTCTTTGGGAATGAGGTCACATTCCTGATGAAACGTCCTTTCAATTGTAGCCAGGTTGTGACCTGAGTAAGGGTGTTACACTCCCCCCTAATTTTCTGACAAGGGATTGGCTGCTCACAGCAGATCCTGCCACTATGCCGATTCCATTGCAGGAGATTACGAGGCCTTCACTACCAAACCACTGAGCCTCCTGACCCAGCCAAGCTGACCCACAACCTCGCTGTCACTGTGAGGAAGGAAGGATACCTCTGTCTGCATCTTGCGGAAGGAAGCCTCTCTGGGCTGGGCATGGCTTCGGGGATCTTGGGACCTTGTAGACATCACCATTCCCCGCTTCCTTGCTCCTCTCTATTACTCACTAGGTCCAGGCGCTCGCTTTCCATGCTCCTTTGCCAACCGTATGGCAGTCTTTCTGCCAGGTGAGGCAAAGACCACATTGTCTCAGGTCCGAGGTGCCTTCCTGCCAAATGGCACAGAAGGTAGCCCCAAACCTGGTTCCAACAATTTCCTCATAAGCACAGGGGATCTACCTGCAGAAACTCCAGCCGACATCCGTAGCCTGCCCTGGGCTGACCAGGGGAGCGTCGGAGGCAGAGGAAAAGTACACAAAAACCCGAAAGACAGAGGCCTTCGAGAAGAGATTAGGAAGAGTACTGAGAAACAAGAATGGCTGGCTGCCAGGGAAGACTGCCTCTCCGAGAGAGATGGGAGGCAGTCGCTTGATCTGAGACCCTCTGAGCCTGGACTGTCACGTGAACAGGAAAAGTGTGGATTGGGTCTGCCTGCATATTCCACTGCCGTCACCACTAGTTGCCATCAAATCAATTCGGACCTTACGGTGACACCGTGTGTGCCACAGGAGAATTGTGCCATAGGCTTTCAATGGCTGATTTTGGGAGGGGGCGGGTGGGAGTAAATCACCAGGCTTTTATTCCTAGGCTCCTCTGGGTACAGCTGAACCACCAGCTGAGGGTGTTAACTCTGTGTGTTGACTCTGTGTTAGGCACAAGTACACTTGATGTCTGTCTCATGACTTTGAACTGATCAGACTGAATGATGAAGGCCTGGGTTTATTTGATGCAACCAGTTAATTCACCTAGAATTTTCAAGCAAGTTTGGGTCAGATGGTTCTGGTGGGATTCAGTCAGTTCACACCAACTCGGCAGAACCGATACCTAATTTTTTGTTGAGTTCAAAAAACTGGTTGTTAAAATGACGCCTGAAATCAAGGTTCTCTCTAAGGTGGGCAACTTCCCGGGCGCCCAGTGTGAACATCACAAATGTATATTCCTTACTCTTTCATCATGTCCACGTGGACAAGAGAGCATGCTAAGCACCCACAGTAATGTTCATTCTGTCCATAGGTATAAAAATGTAGATGGAACTATGCTTGTAATATTTATTCACTTCATAAAATTAGATATATATTTTGAGAAAACTCTACATTTTCATTCCCTTGCATTTGCTACTTCAGTAAACAAATATATAACGTAAAGAGAAAAAGTGCCCAATACCCCGAGGGGGACATGCTGTCATTCATTTCAGCTTTGTGTTACGCTCTAAATTCCCACAAGAAAATTATGAGTGCATTATGCAATTCCTGTTCAAAGAGCTAAAATATTGTCAGAACCACGGCTGCAGGTTCAGCAGAAGCAGAAAGAGGTTCTTCAAAGGTGAACATAATATTTTCAAAGAAGAGAAGTCGCCTCTTTCTAATTTATCAGACATAAGGACTCCTGTCCAATTGGTTTGCCAGGGGATCCTGTTCCTACAGTGAAAAGATGGTTAAGGGTAAATCACACAGCAAGAATGCTCGAATAAAAGTGTGGAATATTGCAAGTAAGGACGCCAATCAAGAAGTCATATGGAACTATCTTAAATAACAGTTTTGTTGGTTTTTGTCAGGTATTATTTAAGATTTTTATTAATTTTTAAAAGTCTTTCTTACAATGTAATCTAATTTTTGTATCTTTGATTGTTCTTATTAAAGTATTAACTGTATTAAATAATAAACTACCTTTCAGTATAACTTTTTTTATACTTAGACAGTCAATAGGCCAGTGAACTGGTTGTAGAATTATTTGAATAGCACCACCAGTTCATCTGTTAGTAAAGTATGATCAAGCAACCCAAGCTACAGGGTGCTATTATCATTAGGTGCTTCTGAGTTGGTTCCGACTCATGATGACCCCATGTGCAACAGAGCAAAAAGTACTGCAGGCTCCTCCACCGTCTGCACAATTGTTCTTAGGCTTGAGTCCATTGTTGCAGCCACTGTGACCATCCACCTTGTCGAAGGCCTGCAAGACAATACCCTTTATAAACCACCAAGAGAAGAGTCTGGGGAACTGGGAGAATCAGGCATAGTCAAGGTCTTCTGAAGAGACCTTGAGGGGCAAAGAAAGATGGGGAAGGTTGCTTGTGGTTCATAAAAGATGTTATGTTGTCTGTTAGAGTTGATAAATCATTTTTCCTATGACAGTCAGTGGGGACATAGGAAAAAACTGTGCAACCAAATGGACTGGGACTCAGCCAGTGTGTGTGTGTGTGTGTGTGTGTTACAGTAACAACTAACCATAAGACACTGGTTGTGAGTGTCTGCAGGTATGCTCAGTAGTTTCACTCCAGGGAAGATGAAGGGGTATTGGAACATCTGTTAGAAACAGAGCCCTGGTAACACAGTGAGCGACAAGAGATGAGACTTTCTACTTCTGTACAGCTTTACAGGCTGAGAAACCCACGGGGCTTGTTCTACTTCATCCTAGAGGGTCATTATGAGCCAGAATCAACACTGTGGCAGTGAGTTTGCTTTGAAACCCTGGTGGGATGGAGCCCTGATGGTGCAGTGGGTTATGTATTAGGCTGCTAACCACAAGGTCAGCAGTTTGAAACCACCAGCCTCTCTGTGGGAGAAAATTGAGGCTTTCTATTCACATTAAGATTTACACTCTGGGAAGTCCACAGGGTGAGTTCTAATCGGTTCTTTAGAGTCACCAAGAGCCAGAATGAGCTTGATGGCAGTGAATTTGTTTTGGTTCCCTTGGGACACGGACTGTGTTAGTCCAGGTTGACTAGAGAAACAAATCCAGAAACACTCACATGTGTGAGAGAGCTTTATATCAAAGAGCAATTGTAGATCGAGAAAACGTCCCAGCCTAGTCCAGATCAAAGTCCATAATTCTGATATTAGTCCATATGTCCGAAGCTAGTCCATAAATTCCTCTTTAGACTCATGCAGCAATGATGCGGAATGCAGGAAGATCACAGGCTGGTGGGTAGAAGGTCTTATGGATCCAGTGGAAGCATCTCAATGCTGGAATGTTTCTCCACATCACTCCTCCAACTCTCTGAGTGTCTCAATAGCAGGAAAGGGGAGAGAGAGAAAGAGAGAGGGGGCGGGGGTGTCTGCCTCCAGGTAGAAACAGAGGAAGTTCCCAGAATCCTCATGAGAAGGTCACACCCACAAGGAGGCATCAGACTGTGTGCGACCTGATTGAGAGGCTAGACTCCACCCCTTCACTCTTAATATCCTCAAGTTGACATGAGATTATGTAACTACCACACAGATGATCTCATAGGGAAAAGAAACCAGTGTGAGAAAGCACTTCCCGATCCTTAACATTTTCTCAACAAGCGACACGTGACACAGCTCAGATTCCCTTGGTCAAAGGAGAACAAGGGGCCAAGCCTAGACTCAAGTGGGACGGGACTATAACCCTTTTAGAATGGGCAATCATCGGTTTACCGCACTTCAAGTCTATCTTTCCGGTCAGTCGGCCTCTCAGGCCATGTTGGGTCAAGCCTCCCTGATTCTTGTGAGATGCAGGAGTCCCTCCTGAGCCCGGGGGTAAGTGGCTGCTTTGGGATGAGATTATACACCCATGGCTAGTATATAAACTTCATGAGGAAAGAGCTTTTGTTTTGTTCACCGGTGTATCCCCACGGCCTAAGACAGGTGCTCAACATACATTTGTTGGTGAATGAATTATAAATGGGATTAAGATACAATTGGACCCCCTCTGCCTCAGCCCAGGAGTATCTGTGTGGCACTCCCTGAATGCCCGGTAGGCCTGGAGATGAGTGCACGTTCAGAGAACCTAGAGCCCACCTGCTGGGCGAGGTGGGCCCTCTCCTCTGGTTTGGGGTTGCTGCATTTTGGGCTTAGCCCAGACTGTGCTCTTCCGTGTACAGTCATCAGCAATACATAGTGAACAAGGCCACGTCTAATAAAACTTTATTTACAAAAAACAGGCAGCGCATGGGATTTGGTCTGTGGGCCGGAGTTTGTTGATCGTTAGCCACAAAGCTGACCTGTGAAGCCGTGGCTTTTCCGAGGGCCATTGAATTGAATGCCGCGGTTGTGCCTTTTTCAGGTGTCAAGATTTCTGCCGGTGTTTGAGGGGTCGGTTGCTTTTAGTCCCCTGGGACCGTGGCCATCCCCAAACATTTGGCCCCTCACCTGGCTTTGAGTCTTGCCATGTTGTTGTAAATTCTGGGGCTGTCACCTCCTCAGCACACCCAGGTGCCCTGCCTTCTGCGGGTGAACCCCTCTGCCTGTCTGGTTCCCCCAGGATGCCCTGGGAGATGGCGGGAGCAGAGAAAAGCACCGATCTGGATTGGGGAGGAAGAGCTTGCCTCTCCCCTTGACCTCCACAGTTCAGCTGGCCTGAGAAGTCTAGAAATCGTATTTTCGTCAGGATGTGGCTCTGATGTTTTCCTTTCTGGGAACCTGATGCTGTAGCCTCACAGTTTGTTCTTCTTCTTTCAGCTGGAGCGCCTCTGGGGTAATGTGACAGTCTGGAGAGGACTAGCCAGCCGCCCCCTCTTTCTGGGTCAGTGTCGGGTTTATGTAATTAGAAGTCCAAAGTGGGGACAAGTCAGACAGCCTGACTCAGCTCAGCCAAGAGCCCCCCCACACCACCCCACCACCAATGGCCTTCTATCTGGTTATCACTGAATTTTAGAGCAGGAAGAGCCCTCTTGTCCATCTTGTTCCAACGGGACATTTGGACATCATGAGGACCCAAACACAACCCTCTTGTCCAGATGCCAAAACCAGAGCCTAGCTCCCCATGGGCAACCCACACCCTTCAACTCATTTGAGTCAGCTGCCCCCTACCCCTCCCTGCTCCCTCCAACCAGATAAACACATCTGTGGGGCCCATCCTAAGGGAGCTGGGGAGGGAGGGAAGGGAGGTGGAGGAGGTGGAGGAGGAGGGAGCCTCCCCAGCTCAGACAGAGACTCTGGCCTTGACTTAGGTTGTTGAGAGAGCTCCTGCCTCCTGTCTTCAGTGGTCTGGGAGCAGCAGCCTGTTAGGTTGAAAGAGGGTGGGGGTGGGGAGGACTCTGGGCAGCTCCCACCTACCTCCTGGCTGGCTGCTGTTCCAGTCAAGTGGCTGAGCTGGAGAAACCGAACCAAGTGGCCATAGATAAGGGAGCTTGATTTCCTGTGGCCCTGTTTACACAGCTTAGGTTCTAGCAGGCTGGTTCCTGGGGGTGGGGCGGAGGAGCTGTGTGGGCGCTGGGCCCAGTGAGGTTCCTGGGCTGGGTCTGGCTTCCAGCCGGCCAAGGGCTGGGTGGTAAACAGAGCTCCTTCACACCCCTACCTCTCGGCCTCCTCAGCCAGACTTCACTGCTGGCAGCTCACTGGAGAGGGGCTTGAGTTTAAATGCAAGGCATTCCATACTTGAAATTGGGGTCCTTTAACCCTAAACAGTGGGCGTGGCCTGTCTGCCTCTCACCTGGCCTCTTGGATGACTGGGATCAGGATTTTCAGTCACAGTAGGCTAGGGCCATCTGGGAAACACGCTTAAGTGAATTCTAGGATTTCCTGTCCCTTTTTGTATGTCATTCTTCAGTCTCCTTGAGAGAAGATCGAGTCTGGATTGCTAATGGAGCGGAGGCTCTGGAGCCGTTGGAAGAGCATTTGCTTGGAGCCAGGCGTCCGTCCGTGCTCCACTGCAGAGACGCACCAGACAACGCTAGAGACGCGCAGTCCTGGCCCTCAGGGACTGGAAAAGCCATGGAGCGATGGTGGGAATCCTGGGCCAAGGCAGGGGATGCTACAGAAGCATGTGGCCGGGCTGGTTGGATGAAGGAGGCGGCATCTAAGAGAGACTTGAAGGGGAAGTAGGCATGTCTAGAGTGCAGGGGTCCACCAATTTTTGAGATGGGAGAGCCATCACTTAAAAAATTAAGAGAGCCATAACTATCTTTTTGCAAACAATTGAAGTCACCATGATCTGAATCATATCCTTTACACATTTTCCATTTTACTCCAGAGCCACCTATACATACCCATAGGGCAGCCTATGGCTAGAGCAGTTTGCAGACCCCTTGTTAGGAGGATGGGACTTGATGCCGACTCATAGTGATCCCACAGGGCAGGTTAGAACCGCCCTGGTGAGTTTCCAAGACTGCAACTGTTCACAGGAGTAGAAAGCCTCATCTTTCTTCTGTGGCTGCTGGTGGTTTCGAACTGCGGACCTTGTGGATTGCAGCCCAACACGGAGCCACTCTGCAACCAGTGCTGCTGGGAGAATGGGAACCACTGACAGTTTTGAGATTCTTTGAAGGGTCGCCACGAGTAGGAATTGACTCTAGAGCAACTGGTTTAAGAAAGAAAACCAAGTCCTCGCCAGACTGACTCCCCCAGCTGCTTTCAAAGTGTCAATACTCAGCGAATGCGTGCGGGTTTGTGGTTCCTCCAGGTGCTCACCTTGCAACTTGGGCACCCATTCATGGAAGCCATCTGTCTGGTCCCAGCCCCGCCTCTGCTGGTTGGATATGACCTCCAACTGAGGATGTTGCCCTGGTCGGTCAGCATCTCCAAAGGATGGATGTGCTCCTGCTAGGCACTGATTCCTTTGAAACCATTTGCATCTACCCTCCACCCCGTACACTCACCTCACCTTCTTCAGGAACAACTTGCTAGTGGCCGACACAACACTTCTCCAAGTCCCCTAGCAAGTCTTCCACTTGAACAGTTCTTTTCTCCCGTTCCACCCAACCATGACTGAGCATCTTCTCAATTCCTAGCACTAGCACCCGAGAGGTACCGTCCCTGGCTTAGACGTTGTTCCCTGGCCCAGGACTGGTGATATTATGATTGATGGGCCAGGGTGCAGGTTCCGCTATCAGGCGGCTGGGGTCCAAATCCTTGGTGGGCCTCCAATGAACTCAGTGACCTGGGATGTGTTCCTGTATCTCTCGGCGCCAGTTTCTACATCTCTAAAACAAATGGTAAGATCTGTAGGCCTTTGTCGGCTCTCAGAAGGTGATCCAAGGGCATTCTTGTATAAGACTTGATGCGGGTCATGTGTTTAATAAATATTAGTTGCTATAGTAGTTGTTGGAGGCCCTGGCGGTGTAGTGGTTATGTGGTGGCTACAATCTGCATGGTCGGCAGTTCAAAACCACCAGCAGCTCCAAGAGAGAAAGATTGGGCTTTCTACTCCTGTGAACAGTTGCAGTCTCAGAAACCCACAGGGTGTCTCTCCGAGTCATCAATGACTTGGTGGCAGTGAGTTTTAGAGTTATAGTTGTTGCTATTAGGTATACACATCAGCTGATTACTTTAGGAAATGGAAATTGTTCAGAAATATTTATTTATTTTACTGAGAAGGTAACTAAATGAAAGCTATCCACCCTCACAGTGCTATTCTTATTTTAATGTTCCCTTCTAGTATTTCTTGTGAAATCATCATAATATTTTTTTAAAAATCTAGCAGTCAAGGGGAATTTTCTTTTGATCTGCCCCAGGAAGCCCACTCTATGTCGACTCAGGAAGTGAGGGTGGAGTGTGACTCACGCCCACGCCGGAGCTGAGAAGCGAGAGGCAGGGTGTGCAGTCCTGGGGCATCTCCTGCGTGCGGTGTGACAGCGGGCCTGCTTCTCAGCCTTTTGAACCCGTTCCTCCTCTTCTGTGACCAGGGTGAATCACACCCTCCACGGACGGAGAGAAGTTTCGGCACAATGCCCAGCACGTGACAGAGGATCAGCCACCTCTCATTCTCTGCCCCCTCCCTCTTATTCATTGTGGGGATCACAGAATGGGCAGTGTCCTGTAGTGACTGCCTCCAGGCTGGCCCAAACACACCTTTAGCCTCTCTCCTGGAAGTCCCTCCCTCACCCCTAGACGACTGGGGTGTCTGCACTGCCCCTATGCTGACAACACCAGAAGCAAAGGGGAGACTGAGTGGCAGGGCAGCATTTGGCTTATTGGAGGGGAGCTATGAGCAGGAGGGTGGGGGATCCTTTTCCTGGGAGCCCTCGGGGGCTGCATCCCTCTGGGCAGGGTGAGCCACTGCTGGGGAAAGGGACTGTGGGACATGTGGGTGGGGTGAGCTGAGATTCCAGAGTTCATAAAGAGGTGACTGAATAAGCCAGGCACCTGGAGAGAGAAGCGTCCATGAAGGTGAAGGGAGCTCATGAAACGCGCTGGTGGGCGGAGCTATGCTGGGCTGCCTAACTCCCTCCAACCCCACCCATGGGGGGGGGCTGCTCGGATACCTGGGGGATAGTACGTTAGTGAAATAAGAGTTGCTTTCGTTCATAGACCTTTTGCAAAACCTGGCTTTCTCTGATCGTCTTTCTTTTCAGGACCTGACTCCATATCAACCGTTGTGCTACATCAACTCAACGGCACGCGGCAACCGTGGCAAATACCCGGGTGACACATCCCCTGCTATTTCCCCATGCGTCCCATGGACCATTCTGTGACATGCGTGGCGCTCCGTCCTGTCCCTACGCGCACCCTCACCACGAAAGGGAGGTGGGATTCCCGCTTGACAGATGAGGAAACTGAGGTCCACCAGCTCTTCTGGTGCCAGGTGCCCACAGCTGAAGGGGGAGTCGGAATGGTCCAGGCAACCAGTGCTGTGACCACTAGAAATATCTAGAATGGTCTGCGTTTCCAAAAACACTGAAGGTAACAAGTGGCTTTTTCCCTTTTCTGACCCATTGACTTCTCTCCTGGCTGGGAACTGAGTCCTCTCAGGGTGGCCATGTCCCTGGGAGGAAGGGGAGATGTGGACGGTATCCCCTGCAGGGCAGCCCACAGAAGGCTTTCCAGAGCTGCATGTTAACGAGTGATAGAGGTTACACATTCAGACAGTCTGCCCACCAACTGTCCCCTCTGGGCCAGGAGCTTCTCACCCTGTGAGTCTGTATCTGAGCAATCAAGGGAACGAACAGGAGGAGGCTGGGGTCTCAGGAGGCCCCCTTCGCCTCCCTGGGTTTAGGTTTCCTTATCGGTAGATGGGTCCACCATCCCCCATGGCCACCCCAGTGACCTTACCTTGACTCTGTGGGTATAGGTGTGGAGGAGGAAACACTTCCTGAATTCCTGGAAGCCAGTCCAGCGCTGCCTTGACAGACAGGTGCTAGATAGCCGTCTCTTGCCCTTTCGGGCACAGGTTTTTTCCGTAGCTGCGACAGGAGGGAAGGAGCCCTGGCTCCTTCCAGCTCAGCCGTTCTCTCTGGATGCCGGGCACCACGAGAACAGCAGCACTGAGAGGAATGTGGGGACTGGGGGCTGCCTGAGTGGGGTGGCTCCACACAGGGTCGGGATGAGGGGACCACAGATGTCCACAGAGGGGAAGTCAGATGAGAGGAAAGGGCCTGCAAGGGCAGGGTTAGGAGGAAGGGGTGTTGGTCATGCTCGGAGGCAGTGCTAATCCTACTGGGACCCTTGTCTAGCCTGCGGGGCCCCTCTGAGGCCGCAGTTGGCCAGGGCACCCCTGCTGTGAAGCCTGCAGCTTCTGGTGAGCTGAACAGACCCTGCCAGAGGTGGGAGAGGAGGAAAGAAGCTCTGGGTTGGAGCTGGGCGTGGAGGCCCGCACAGGGTAAATGCTAAGCAAACGGCATCTTTGCTATCTGGCGAGGGGACCCCAGCAAAGGGGAGGTGGAGTCCTGAGCAGGCCCTGCTGTGTTATCTCTGGGCAAGGCAGTTAGCTGGGGAGGAGGTGGGCAGACCCGGCTGATAAAGGCCAAACTCAGTTCCCTCCAGCCTGTCTGGACTCTTTCCCACTGGGCCACTATCATTCTTTAAACAAGCCCTACAGAATCCGCTCCAGCCCAGCTCCTCTGGGAGAGGGAGAGAAGGCTTCTTTCTTGAACCCCAGTGAGGACAGGGAGGCGGCCTTTCTCTTGCCGCTCACCTCTGGTCAACCCCGCTCCCCTCTGTGACTTAGTACCTCCCTCTTGAAAAGAAGGCTCTGTGTGTGTGTGTGTGTGTGCACCCTTTGTCCAGCCCTCTCCCTCTGGCTCAGGAGGTATCATGGGGCTATGGGAAGTCATACCCGCCACAGAGCTGTGGGTCCTTAGGGAGGGCTCAGAAAAAATACCAGCCACGACTGATGATTGGTGATGGAGGCTTAAGGCTCAAGAAGAGCCTGCTGGTGCGGTTACTCATTGGGTCTGGGCCCCCATGCGGATCCCAGGTGGAATGTGGTTACCCCGGCCCAGACTGAACAGGAAATACAACCTCAGTGCTGGGCCTCTCAGCTCTTGGAGTCAGCTGATGCCCTGACCCAGCAGCAAGGGTGGAAGAGAGGGCATGGGTTCTTACACTGGACCCCTGAGTCTTCTTGGGAAATGATACATGACAGTCACCAGCCCCCACAGGCCATCACCCGCTGAAAAATGCAATGGTGGGTCACTAGCCTCTCAAGTTCATCTCTCTCTGCAGCGGGGAGCTTGGGAAAGATGCCTCTTGCCAGCTGGAGCCCAGGGTCCTCCGCTTAGAGCCCAGAGGCAAGTCCCAGTTCTCTGCACACCAGCTGTGTGACTTTCGGTCAGCAAGCGAGCACTCTGGGCCTTGGTTTCCCCCTCCACCAAGCCAACGCCATGCTAACAATAGATTTCTGAGAGAGCCGTGGCAAGGATCAAACATGATCTGGCACATGATCAAACATGTTTGACACATGAACGATGCTCAATAAAGGCTGTAGAAGGGAGAGAAGACAGAGTGTGAGGTCGAGCGAAGGAAGCAGAGGACATGTTCGTGGCCTCTCCTGAGCTGAGACTAGCTTCACTGGCATGAAGGTCTGCTCAGAACTCAGTCACCTGGCCGAGAATGTTGGTCCAGAGGTGGCTCGCTCAGCATTCCCCTGTAGATGCATTTGGACTAAGGCAGTAGAGGCTCACCACTGAAGCAGGTTGCCAGAGGATCCTCCCCTACTACCAGAGCCGGAGGCCAGATGGGTGTGGCCAGAGAGGGCGGGGCCCACACCTGGTCACAGGACTTGGATTTTCTTGGAAATGCCCTGTTACATCACCTGGAACCCATTTCTGGTTACCCAGCCATCCCCTAGCAAAGGGCAAGGCTCCAGACCAGGAGGCTCACCTGCTTGCTGCTTCAGAGCCGTGTGACCTTGAGCAGGTCCCTTGACCTCCCAGAGCCCCAGTTGCTCCCCTGTCAGGTGGGAATGAGAAACCAGTCTCCTCCAGGATGAAAGGAAGAGGTGCCTGAGGCCACCTGTGCTTGGTCAGGTGACCAAGGAACCCAGCGGTCCACCTGCAAAGGGGCAAGTGCTGGTCACCTGGGGAAAGCAGTCGGAGCTTCTGGAATCTTCTCTTGCCTAACTCGCTGCCTTGAGGCCACTGGGATCACGGGGGCCCGTGTGGTAGGTAGGACAGTTCTCCGTACCTCTTTGGGGCCACCTTAAGAGAGATGTGTTTGTGGTCTCAGCGCCTGCCCGCTTCCTGACAGAAGGAAAGAATGGGAGTGAATTAGTAAACGGGCCTGTCAAACAGGGTCGCTGTGATTATTGACTTAATGTGTTTGCTTAAAAGGGGAGGCAGGCTTGCTGCAGGCCTGGCGTGTGAGCCCGGCGTGTGGCCAGCCATGTTTGATGGGAAACCCCGCAGATTATTTCCACATGGGAGATGACAACACAAATAATTAGCTGCAAGTGGTAGAGGGCCCCAGAGGCAAGAGGTGGTGGGTTCTGATGATGGATGTGGCCGTCTGTCTATCTGTGGCAGAAGAGACCCAGGCGGTCTCTCTAAGGGGAGGGGTGATGGCTGAGGCTCTGAAGCCAGCAGCAGGGTGACCACGTGGTGAGGGGGAGACACACCCAGGCCACTGCTGGCCTAGACAGGGGCCCCAGGCTATGTGAACACCTTTAAGCCCTGGGAGCAGAGAAGGCTGCTCCCGCCAAGATCCAACAGACTGTACACACCCAAGTCCACCCAGGCACGCTTACATGCTCAGGGGCCCACTGTGGGGTGGCGGCGGGGGCTGGAGGGAACCAGTTCGGAAAGATCGCTTGGTAATGAGCAGTCTTGCTCGGGAAAGAGGGCCACCGGCTGAGGCCTCCCTCAGTGAGCCTCCTCTCTAAACCTAGGGTCCCTGTGTCAATCAGTCCTTTCTCCCCAGGGGGTTTAGCCAGGACTCTGAAGCCAAGCAGGCTGGATTCAAATATTGGCCCGACCCCTTTTTAGCGGTGTGACTTGTGTCTCCATTCCTTTGCTGCAACGGGATGGTGCTTTATACACTTGGCATGGGGATCGAAGCAGTTGACACTTGTAAAGCTTTTTAGATACTTGCCCACATACGTGAAGGTGCTGGCGTTGCCCTGACCTAGTGGGTGGCTAGTGGGTGTCATTGGATAGCCCAAGCCTCTAGACCTTTGCCGATCCCCCAGACCTTCTAGCAAGCAGCCTAGGACAAGCCAATTTGCTGTGCCTTCCTGATCCCATCCCACGGCTCTGCCAGGCCATCTTATAGTCCACCACCAGGTGCTATTGGGTACATTCTGACTCATGGTGCCCCCATGTGTGGCACCATGTTGAACTGGGCTCCATAGAGATTTATCTATAAATACTTAATGTAGATCACCAGGCCTTTCTTCTGCGGTGCCTCGGGGCAGACTTGAGTGTCCACTCTTTCAGCACATGAACCTTTCCCACTCCCCAGGGACTCCTTAGGGCTCCCAAGCTCCTGCTCTACAAAGAAGCCCTGGTGGCTTGGCAGGCTGTGAGCTGGACTGCTAACCACAAGGTCAGCAGTTTGAACCCAACAGCTGCTCCAGATGAGGAAGATGAAGCTCCCTGCTCCTGCAGAGCTGTCAAGTGTTGCTAACTCAAAGGAGTTAGCTGTACTCTGCCTTAGGGTTACAATGAGCCTGAAGGGGCAGGTCAGCAGGCAGCGAGCATACAAAACACAGGCCGCCATGAGCTCCTCGTGGCTCTGTGAGCCGAGTTCCCAGATCTGGGTTCCCCCAATCCTGCCAGCAACTCTGCTCTTTGTTCTTGGAAAGACGTTTGGCCCCATCAGCGCTGGTGAGTCAGCCCCTACCTACCTACACACATGCGCATCACGTAAGTCCCCTCAAAGGCTGGAGAGTGCTGTTCTGAGCTCAGCTCTTTTGCTCTGGGTAGGGCCTGTGATTGTCTGCTGCCCCCATTTTGCATGGGTGGAGGGGAGGGCAGGAGGTTAGGTCTGAGTCTTGGACAGCACCCCTCAAAGATATTTTATGGATGGGTTGCTCATTCTTTGCCCATGTCGTTGACACCCAACTGAGTGTTTCCAGTCATTGTGGCAGACAACGGTTCTACAGAACGCTGGAAGAGGAGTGCGCCAGTCAATTGGGAATGCGGATAAGGCACTGACCACTGCGCTCTCTCTGAATGCAGGGCAGGCTGGGTGCTGAGGGGTGTGTGTGTGTGTTCAAAGTCTTTCATGTACACTGTTGACCTAATAATGTCTTTGCTGGGGATGGGAGTGGGGGGCTAGTCCTGAGGAAGCACTCTCAGATTTGCAAAGCACTCTCTGCACAAAGATGTTCGCTACACCGTTGTGTATGCAGAAAACCCGGAGGCCATCGAAAGGCCCCCCGTTTGGGAGGAGTCTATGGTCCCACCAATTCCATGGGTTTTGAGCTTGTGGGTCTGTGTGAGTAGCTTGAGAAGCTTGCTCCAGTGAGGATTCCCAGCCTCCCACCCCCTACTGCCCCCCACCCCCACCACTGATTTAATGGGTCTGGGCTGAGGTCCAGAAATCTGCATTTTTAACATACTCCATATAATTCCAATGCATATACCCAGGCCCTTCACATTTGAGAAAGCGGGTTACTTGGTGGGATAGTTGGCAGTCATGTAAAATGCTGTTTACAGAGAGATTATAGTAACAGAGAGGAATGCTTTCTAAATAAAACAGTATGCAGGATTGTATATATATATATATATAACTCTGTGTCCAATTATGAGACACAAGGACAGTAAAGCAAAGCAAAACTATACAGAAATGTAAACAGAAGGCGGTCCTGGGCGGTGGTGAGCACTATGGAGGTTTTCGTTTTACTACACTTCTGGATTTTTTTCCCTTCCTTCCAAATTTCTAAAGGTGAGCATTCTATTTCTCTCACTGCTACCGAGTGGACTCTAGCTCATAGCGGCCCTGTGAGAGAGGCTGGAGCTGCCCTGCGTTCCTTAGGGCTGTAATGCTTGACGCAGTAGAAAGGCTGGTCTTTCTCCCGAGAGCCTTCCAGTTAACCTTCAGAAAATCCACAAACCCATATCTGACAACCGAAGTTGTCCACCACGGAGCGAGTCAAGAAGCTTCCTCTGGATCAGCCTCTGTCCTGGGATGTATACACTGGGAAATGTCATTTTATCTCCAGGGAGATTGCAACATCTGAAGACGAAGCAATTCTGGGTTCTTTCTTATGAACCAAGCCCCAGCAGAGGTCACAGCTCGTCTGCGTTCTCGGCAACCCACTCCGCTTACACGACGTTCCAGTAACTTCTTGCACTACCAAGGGCGCACTGAGCCCTCATGCTCTGCCTGGCGTGGCATGGCGGGTGATTTTGTAGAACTGGACCATCTGCCTCAATTAACGCTACTCGTTTTGAGGATTTCTTTTAAAAAGTCATTTTATTGGGGGCTCGTACAACTCTCATCACAATCTATATATCCATCCGTTGGGTCAAATACTTTTGTACATTTGTTTCCCTCATCATTCTCAAAACATTTGCTTTCTGTTTGAGCCCTTGGTATCAGCTCCTCATTTCCCCCCTCCCTCACTGCTCCCCCCTCCCTCATGAACCTTTGATAATTTATAAATTATTATTATTTTGTCATATCTTACACCATCCAATGTCTCCCTTCACCCACTTCTCTGATGTCTGTCCCCCAGGGAGGAGGTTATATGTAGATCCTTGTAATCTGTTCCCCCTTTCTCCCTCGCCTTCTCTCCACCCTCCCAGTATCACCACTCTCACCACTGGTCCTGAGGGGTTCATCTCTCCTGGATTCCCCATGTTTTCAGTTCTTATCTGTACCAGTGCACATCCTCAGGTTCAGCCGGATTTGTAAGGTAGAATTGGGATCATGATAGTGGGGGGGGGGAGGAAGCATTTAAGAACTAGAGGGAAATTGTATGTTTCATCATTGCTGCACTGCACCCTGACTGGCTCGTCTCCTCCCTGCAGGGTTTCTTTCTTTTTAAGATGCTACTACAGTTCATCTAGGACAGTGAGATTCTCTTTCAAGAAGCTGGAAAAGAAGGAAACAAAACTGCTCAGCTTCCATGGAAGAATTCTCATCTCCCATGCGAGACAGTCACGCTGCACTCCCCGCCAACACCGTCTGTCCGTGGACACTTGTGGATTGCTGGGATGCCGAACCAGCTTCAGTGCTGCTTCCAGATGAAGATGGACCAGGAAGAAAGGCCTGGCAATCTTTGGAAGCCAGTTGAAGAAAGTCCGCTGGGCCACAGGATCTAGTCTGCCATGGTTCCTCTGTGCACCGGCTGGGCTCTTTCTAGCGAGCTCTGGCCCAGGCTTGCCTCCATCTGGTGCTGGCGACAGCTCTGTCCCCCTGCAGTGGAGACCAAGGCGTCAGCTTTACTGGCTTCTGACTCGATTCAATGGCCTCTTTTTCACGGTTCAGCCAGGTGACTAGGGCCAAGTTCTGTAACCTCTCGAAGCCTCCGGAATAAACAACGGGAATAAGAACGTCGGATCTGCTGTCCTGCAGGCTGCTGTGAATGAAGGTAAGTGAAACCACACACAAGCAAGCAAATTCGCCGTCATCACCCCTGCTGACCCTATTGCACCAAACCACACTCGCTGCCATTCAGCTGATGCCGACTCACCGCGACCCTGTAGGACAGGGTAGAGCGACCCCTGTGAGTTTCTGAGACTGTGACTTCATGGGAGTAGAAAGCCCTGTTGTTCTCCCAAGGAGGGCTGGTGGTTTCGAACTCCTGACCTTGTGGTTGGCGGCCTAACTCATAGCCATTTCACCACTAGGGCTCCTTTCAGGTACTCTTTGGGAGAGGGATGAGGGTAATATACTCCTGTAGAGTCAGAGTCTTAGAAACCCAAAGGTGCAGTTCTTATGGGAGTAGAAAGCCTCATCTTTCTTCCAAAGGTGACTGGGAAGTTTGAACAGCTGACATGGGGGTTAGCAGTGCAATGCATAACCCACTATGCTGCCAGGACTCCTGAAGGTGAGTGAAGGCACTCTGACCCATAAAGCCTTAGTTCTGCCCAAAAAGCAGACAGAGCAGCATGCAGCCTTGCTCACCTTCCACAGGTGATCCTGATGTGATCTCTGAAGGCCACGTGCAGGTGACTCGTGCTTGGAGGGCCCAGCAGGATGACACAGGGGTCTGCAGAGATTGGTGTGGCAGTGGAGGGGGTAGGGCCGCAGGGGATTCTGGTCCTGGGACATGGCTGTTGATAAAATACCTTCATTCAGGGCCCTTAACAAAGTGGCTGAGGCTTGCCTGCCTTCTTAAACAAAACCCCCATTATAAAAAATGATGCATGGGCCTTCTAAGAAAGGATGATGTTGTTACAGGAAAACAGAAAACAAGAGTTCCCCATTCTCCACCTCTTTCCTGGCACCCAAACTCTTCCCACAAGTAATTTAATTTTTGTGATGTTTCCTAGGTACATTCAAATGTACATGCATGCACTTTAAAGAAAACTCAATTGGGTTCAGATTGATTCTCTAACCTAGCGAACGATTGTGAGCTTCTTCCCATGTCAGTTCACGTAGATTAAGCTGAAATTTATTATTATTTTTTAAAAACTGCTGCAGAGTATACTGTATAAAAGATATTGTGTAAGTTATTTAATCCTCATTAATGGATATTTAGTTCACTTCCCTACCACCTGTCTGCCAACTTGTCATACTGTGATGGCTTGTGTCTTGCTGTGGTGCCGGATATTTCTAACACTGTGCCTCTGTGTGTGGGGGTGGGGTGGGGTGGGGGGGCGTGTCACCCACAGCGCACAGGTTTCAGCAGAGCTTTCAGACTAACAGAGTCTCGGAAGAAAGGCCTGTGATCTCCTTCTGAAAATTAGCCAATGAAAACTCATGGGCTACAACAGAATATCGTCCAATACAGAGCTGGAAGATGAGTCCCTAACTTGGTAGGTGTTCAAAATACAGAGTGGCCCCACTGGTGGCCTTAGGGACGGTTGTGAAGATGACACAGGCCTTACGATGTTTCTTTGTCATTAGGAGTTGGAGCTGACTCCACGGCAGTAGTAGACAGCCAGAAGTGATTATGAAATTTAAAAATATTGTAAACAAGGCTGCAGTGAATACCCTGGCTCAGCTATCTCTGAGCACCCTGGGAGCAGATCTCTGTAGGATACACTTCCAGATGTGAAGTTACTATGTCAAAGGGGCTCATTCCCCATGAAAGAAACGTGATGTTATTGTTAGGTGCTGTCCTGTGGCTTCAGTTCACAGTGACCCGATGTACACCAGAAAGGGACGCTGCCCAGTCCTGTGCGTCCCCACAATGGGTGTTATGTCTGAGCCCACTGGATCAATCCATCTCCTCGAGGGTCACGGACCTTCTACTTTACCAAGCACGAGGTCCTTTTCCGGCAACTGGCCTCTCCTGGGAACATATCTCAAATACATGAGATGAAGCCTCTCCAGTCCTTGCTTCTAAGAAGCAGTCCGACTGTGCTGCCTTCACAACAGATTTGCTTGTTCATCTGGCAGTCTTTGCTAACTAACCCTGTCATTCCAAAACATCAACTTCCTAGTCTTCCTGAATCACGGTCCAGCTTTCACAGGCCGATGATTAAAAATCCCACGGTGCCCCTTAATCCTCAAAGTGACATATTTGTTCTTTAACCCGCTAAATCGATCCTGATCCCCATTTAAAAACCAATTTACAAAATGCAATGCACCATTTTGTTTCTCTACTGCTGCTTCCAGAACCATTGATTGTGAATCCCCACAATCAAAATGTTGATAGAGTTTACCCACGGGGCTCCAAAAAAGATCGTATCAATGTGCCCTCGTCCCATGGTTTGTTCGAGTCCCTAGTTCCCTACAACCTTGCTGACAGTGGGCCTCGTGGCAGTTTTGGTGCCAGGCATTCTTTAAGATGGGGAGGCCAGATTTTGCATTCCATCCATGTTTTGCCCGAGACTTACAAAATCACGATCACAGACCTTCTGAGATCAACTTCTGACCCCAAGACTGTCTGACATAGTAAGCTGTCAGCACCTCTCCCGAGGAGCCCTCTGAGCGCTGAACTCCAAATGGAGCCGGGGTCTCTGTCTGAGCCCAGTCACTGTGCCAGGCCACGGGCAAGTGAGGCATTCACTTTTCTTTCCCTGTGAGGGGACAAGACATGAAGCTGAGTTTGGGTGTCTGACCCATCACAGTGTCCTTGAGAGCGCTCTGGTTATCTCTCTTATCTAGTTACTCAGGGCCGAGTCAGCGTTGCTGGTTCCCTAAACATCCTATAAAAAGTGCTTATAAAGGCGGCCCCTTTGAAATGCGTAGAGTGAGTCAGTACCCAATCAGGGGCAAAGGCTGTGGATGGACATCGCTGGCCTGGCTCAGCCCGGTCACCCCTGCAGTTCACGAGTGCGCGGCTGATGCTGTTGCCTAACCCAGGGGCAGATGGAGGGAACTGAGGAAAATGCCAGACAAACAGCTCTTTAATTTAAAAAAAATTGCAGGGAAGGGAGGGGCTTGTACAGCTCTTATCACAATCCATCCATCCATCCATTGTGTCAAGCACATTTGTACATTTGTTGCCATCATCATTCTCAAAACATTTCTTTCTACTTGAGCTCTTGGTATCAGCTCCTCATTTCCCCCCTTCCTCCCCATCTCTCTCTCCCTCATGAACCCTTGATCATTTATAAATTATTATGATTCGTTCGTGTCTTATACTGACCGATGTCTTTGAGACTTTGTTTATGGGAGTAGAAAGCCTCATGTTTCTCCCACAGAGCAGCTGGTTTTGAACTGTAGACCTTATCTTCTGTGCTTAGCAGCCTGACTCATAACCCACTAGGCTACCAGGACTTCTTCCCCCAGGCCAAGTATCTATACTACTCCTAGTAACGTAAACGCCGTACTCGTTTGGGAAGCTGTTTAGAGTCTAGCACTTTCTTTACCTTTGAACAATGCTAGGTTGGAAGGGGAGGCCTGGTGGCATAGTGATTAGCGTTTGGGCTGCTCCCTGCAAGGTGGGCAATTTGAAACCAACATCTGCTCTGTGGGAGAGACGGGCCTTTCTATCCCCGTACAGTCACAGTCTCGCAAACTCACAGGGTCAGTTCTACCCTGTCCTATGGAATCGCCATGGATCCGCATGGGGTCAGTGGCAGTGAGGGAGATGCTGTGGAGAGGAGAAGAAGGTACATTTATTTGCACAGTTTGCTAAACATAAGTTGACTCAGACCCCAGAAATCCTACACGGTGGAGTCCAGTGTCCCCCAGGGCTTCCGGGGCTAGAAATCTTCTCAGAGAGACTGGCGGCTTCTAACCTCGGGGACCACCAGTGTCTTCTTTTGACCTTCCCATCAATACTGGGGCCACTGTAGCTGACGGACTGAAGGGCTTCCACAGCTTTCTACCCAAGGTTACACAGGTAAGAAGGAGCAGAGCCAGGCCTCAAACCCAGGTCTGCTTGACTCCAAACCTCGTTCTCAGTTCACCCCCTCCCTCCGTCACCTCAGGCCTACCAGAGGGTGTCTGCTCCGCAGTGCCAGCTCGTGACTGAGTTTCAGGTCTGAGGCTAAACAGAAACCCCTGATAGGAGACACACCTAGCAGGCTTGCCTGGAGCTCTCCCGGGCCACAGAACGTCAGGTGACAGTGGGACACCAATCCCTGCCGCCCAATCAAGCTGTGTCACCCAGGAAGCAGGGCCCAGGCCCAGATGGACAAAGAGGCCTTTGTGGTGGCCGTGGTGATGCAAGTTTCACGCTCTCATCTGTCCACGGCCCAGGCTCTTCAATGTGTGCCTATCACAAGATCCCCCTCAGCCTCTCTCTGCAGAGAAGCCCACACCTTTAATTAATCCCTGGCCATTGATTCCATTTATTCAGGTGCGTCCTTGTCCAGTCCCTCTTCCGCTTCTCTGTGTTTGGCTTAGAGGGGTTGATAGAGAAGGAGGGCCTGTTCTCTGTTCTCAAAGAGCTTCCAGGCTAGCAGAGAGAGATCGCTACAAAGTCAACCGTCACCGAGGTAATGCACTAACCATGGGCCTGGAAGTATGGCTGCACCCTAGCCATAATCTTTATCCTGAGGCCACCAGGTGAGCTGAACTTGGGCAGAAGAATGGGTGGGGAAGAGTACCTGTTTATAAATGAGTCACCACCCGCTTTGCACTCATGGACCCAGACCAACCGGAAGATAAACGGCAAAGACTGAAGTTGTCGAGGATTTCATTCTACGGGATCCACAACCCGGGACCACGGAAGCCAAGCAATCAAGCAGCGTAGAGCATCAGGCAGATCGGCTGCACGAGGCCTCTTTCAAGCGTTAAAGAGAGCAGAGGTCACTCTGAGGACTCCTGCGCATCTGACCCACGCCATGGCATTTCCAGTCCCCTCCTATGTCTCAAGAGCGGAGCAATGAAGAAGGAAGGAAGACTAAAGAAGGAGTCATGCCTTTGGAGCACAGTCTCGCCAATGAACATTGAATAGACCGTGGAACGGACTGTCGGAAAAACAAACAAATCTCTCTAGGGGGAAGTGTAGCTAGAATGCCCCTTAGAAGTAAAGATGATGAGACTTCACTCATATATGCTCTCAGAAGTGACTTAAAAAACCCTCTAATTCACTGCCATCGAGTCAATCCTGACTCCTTGGCAGGGTAGATCTGGCCCTGTGGGTTTCCAAGTCTGGAACTCTTTATGGGGCGAGAAAGCCCTGTCTGTTTCCCACGGCGATGCTGGTGGTTTTGAACTACCGACCTCGTGGTTATCAGCCCACCACATAACCACTACGTCACCAGGGCACCCCGCAGGAGGAGCTCGTCCCTGGCAAAGCACGTTACGCTTGACAGCGAGTCAGAGAAAAGGAGGCAGCCCCTGAAGGAGGGGGGCTGGCACAGGGATCACAACATAGTACTGAGTGTGAGGCTGGTGCAGGACCAGGTGGCATTTCGTTCCATTGGATGGGGGGGTCACTCAATGGCAGAACCCACCCAATGGGACCCAACAACAACCGGCAACTGTGCGCTTGACTCCGTGATGGTTTGGTGGTAGAACCAATTCTTGGGAGAGATGGAGTTAGACAACCAGCGTCCATGGGGGCTTGCGTTTGCGATGATAACGAACAAGTTCCAGTGGAAGGGCTGTACTAAGAGAGACTAGGAAGAAAGGCCGGGTCACCTACTTCTGAAAATCAGCCAGTGAAAATCCTGTATGGCTCACAACTGTCAGACCACAATGGATCACAAGGACAGTACAGGACTGGGCAGCACTTCATTTAGCTGGGCATGGGGTCACCTTAAGTCAGAGGTGGACTTGAAGGCACTGGCCCGGGGCTTTACAAATGCTAATGGATATTACACCCTACTAACCCTACTCTGACTCCCCCATTTTACTGATGGGAAAGCTCCATCAGAGAGAGGTTCAGCGACTTGCCCAGGTGAGAAGCATCCCAGCCAGGATGCAAATTCACCAGCCTAAGCCAGGTATTCATCCATGCTTCATAAAATAGAGGGACAATGAAAAAGAGGTGCCCCGGGGGCAGCATCCTGAGAGTCTGCAGTCAGCTCCTCGAGAACCTGCGGTTTGATAGGTCCCTGGCTGCTCACCTTCCCAGAGCCAGGAGCGGAGAGAGGAGATACAAGGGTCTCCTTGGGACACGGCCAGGGAGGAAGGCACCTGCAGGCTTTTTGTCTCCCCGGTGCCACAGGCTCTGGCTGCTGGCAGGGCTGAGAGGAGCGGAGCGGAGCTGACCTGAGCGGTGTTTTCTCTGCTGCCATGAGCTGAGAGCGGCCGGCGGCCGGAGAGCGCAGCGAGGCGAGTCTCCAAGGCTGGTTGGGCCCATGCTTTCAAGGTCTTCTGGGGAATTGGCAGGAGTCACGGGCGGTGCTGGACATGAATGTGCTGTGAACCACAAGGGGGGCGGTTTGAGTGTACTCACAGTGTTTCCAAGAAAGACCTGGCGATCTATTTCTGAAAAAAAAAAACAAAAAAAAAAAAACCTAAAACACCCCAGCCATTGAAAGGAAGCCTACGGAGTGGGGTTCTACTCCAACACATGGGATTGCCATGAGTTAGAACGGATTTGACAGCACCTTCGTGTGTGTGTGGGGGGGGGTTAGGGGAGATGCAAACTTCAGCTATGTGCTCCCTGTTCTCAGGCAGGGGAGGGGCAATAAAACAAGATGGTTGGGAATGAAATTCTAGCATGTTTCATTCTACTTGACAGAACTTTTAAGACACAGACGTGGCCAAGCAGGGTCTTACTCTTTCACAAGTTTTGCAGAGCCTACACTAGGCACTGCCCACATCCGTTCTGCGCATGGCTCGTACCAAACCGTGGCTCGCCTTGAGAGGAATGGGAATGCCGGAGCACCTCCTTGTGTTCCTGAATAGCTCCCACCTGGATCACGAACCAGAACAGGGAAACGGTGCGTGGTTTAAGATCAGGAACGGTGAGCGTCAAGCTTGTGTCTGCTCATCGTATTTATTCAGTCTGTATGCTGAGCTTCCTTGGAGAAGCTGGCTTATACAAAGATGAATGTGGCACCAGGGTTGGACGCAGGGTTATTAACAACCTGAGATATGCAGATGGCAAAGCCTTGCTGTTGAAAGTGAGGCGGATTTGAAGCACTTCTTGATGGAGGTCAAGGATCACCGCCGCCAGCGTGGACCACAATTCAGTGTAAAACCAAACTCACTGTCATTGAGTTGATGCCAACTCATAGTCACCCTGTAAAACAGGGTAGGACTGCCACTGTTGAGTTTCTGAGATTATAATTCTCTTCCGAGAGGCAAAAGTCTTGCGTTTCTCTGGCAGAGCTGTGGTGGTTTTGAACTGCTGACCTTGTGGATTACAGCCCAGGGCAGAACCACTCTGCCACCAGGGATTCTCTATGTAAACAGGACTCAAATCCTCACAACTGGATCAATAGGTAACATCACGATAAACAGAGAACAACAGAGTGAAGTTGTTACTGCTCAAGGAACCAGTCCAGAGATCCAAGGAGACATTGCATTAGGTAAATCCATCCCTGAAGAGTGCTGAAAAGCAAGGATGCTACTTTGAGAACTAAGGTGGGCCTCACCCAAGCCATGGTATTTTCAGTAGCCTCACACACACGTGAAAGTTAGACGTTAAATAAGGAAGACGGAGTAAGAATCGATGCTTTTGAACTATGGTGTTGGCAAAGAATCTTGAAAGTGCCATGGACTGCCAAGAAAGAACAAACCAATCTGTCTAGGAGGAGGTCCAGCCAGAGTGCTCCTTAGCTGCAAGGATGGCGAGACTTCATCTCATGCACTTGGACATGTCAGGAGAGACCAGTCCCTAGAGGAGGACACCATGCTCAGTAAGAGAGGCAGCGAAAAAGAGGAAGGCCTTCGAGGAGTTAGATGGACACAGTGGGTGCGACAACGGGCTCAGGCCTAAGAACAGTCGTGAGGAGGGCGCAGGACGGGCTGCAGTTCCACTCTGTTGTACACAGCAGCACCACGAACCGACTGGTCAGTCCCCGATAGCGACAAGGCCCTCTCCGCACTCTGAAGTGTACCTCTCAGCCTGCCTGGGAGTGATGACAAAGATGCCCATGGAAAGCGAGGAAGGACTTGAGCCCTTTAAATACCAAAGTAGGGGGATTTCCCTGATTAGCGAAAAATTCCTCTGGTTACAAAAAAAGAGAAAAGAAACCAGAGACAGAGACATCTGCCATGTAAGACAGCCAGACCAGCACAGACAGGGTTCTGGTTTCTTGACCCATGTTCTTATTAAAAAATGTCTGTACAGATAGGAACTGGAAACACAGGGAATCCAGGGCGGATGATCCCTTCCGGACCAGGGGTGTGAGGGGTGATACTGGGAGGGTGGAGGGAGGGTGGGTTGGAAAGGGGGAACCGATCACAAGGATCCACATGTGACCTCCTCCCTGGGGGACAGACAACAGAAAAGTGGGTGAAGGGAAACATCAGACAGAGCAAGATATGACAAAATAATAATTTATAAATTATCAAGGGTACATGAGGGAGGGAGAGTGGGGAGGGAGGGGAAAAGTGAGGAGGGGGAGGGAGGGGCTTGGGTGATGCCAGCTGCTTGGGTGGAGAGCAGATGTTTTGAGAATGATGAGGGCAAAGAATGTACAGATGTGCTTGACACAATTGATGTGTGTATGGATTGTGATAAGAGTTGTATGAGACTCTAATAAAATGATAAAAGAAGAGTCTGTATCCCCCCCCAGGAGAACTGGTGTCCATCCCTCCACCCCATGTATGCTAGGCTGTGTTATACATATTATTTTCTTATTTTAAAAGAGTTTTGGAGGGAAGGGAAAAAAAAAGAGGACCTGATGCAAAGGGCTTAAGTGGAGAGCAAATGCTTTGAGAATGATTGGGACAGGGAATGTATGGATGTGCTTTATACAATTGATGTATGGATTGTGATAAGAGTTGTATGAGCCCCTAATAAAATGTAAAAAGAAGAAAAGAGGAGAAAAAAAGAGAAAATGATTAGGGCAAAGAATGTACAGATGTGCTTTATACAATTGATGTATGTATATGCATGAACTGTGATAAGAATTGTATGAGCCCCAATAAATTGTTAAAAAAATTAATTAATTAATTTTTAAAAAAAAGAAAGAAAAGAAAATGATTAGGGCAAAGAGTGTACAGATGTGCTTTATACAATTGATGTATGTATATGTATGGACTGTGATAAGAGTTGTATGAGCCCCTAATAAATTGTTTAAAAAAAATAAAAGAGTTTTATGGCATATGGTTTATATAGATCATTGGATCGCTCCCTTGTATTAGAAGAGTTCTGCAATCATCAGGACAGTCCATTTTAGAGCATTTTCTTCGGATCCTGATGGTTGTTAGCTTCCCCTTCCCGCCCCTCTTCCCCCCCACCCCCGCCTGCTTCTACCAGCCCCAATTTCTCTCTGCCATGCCCCTAGGTAATCATTAATCCCTTTACTCTCTCTATAGATTTACTGTAAATGGCTTTCCTACAAAGCAATAACATGTAAATGTGGGTCTCAGGATGCTCATGTTTCGGCTTGACTGATCCTGAATTCTCAGCCAGTGTGGGGTTGAGTGGCCCAGGCTGCTGTGAACACTGAGAGGCCATGGAGATTGTTGAAGCACAGAAGTTCTTGTGAATTCCAGCACTGCCCTCTCTGTACCTGGTCTCTTATGGCTAAAGACCTGCAGAGTGGGCTACTATGCTCACGCTACAGATGAGGAGACTGAGCCTCAGAGACGGGAGGAGCGGGTGTGAGCTCGGGAGGTGACTGAGCCTGCTTGAGGGGTCATTTTTTGTGAATCCAGAAGTCACAGCGCCGTCTCTTCCAGTGGCAAACGAGCCAAGATTAGGAGAGCCATAGAGTGGACAAAGATGCACACAGTGCAAAAGGCATTTATTAGGCGCCTCCTGAATACTCAGCTCTGTACTTGGTAGTAAGAAGATCAGAGAAGTACTAACTGGCTTAAGCATGTGGGACTACACAAAAGACATACATGATCTCAAGACTTAGAGCTCCGACCCCTACGGGGTGATGGGATCCAAAGGGAGAGGGCTGAGGGGGGGGCGGTGATAGGAGGGAGGTTCTAGAGCTAGGCAGGAGTCCTGAGTGCAGACTGCATGCGGGTGAGGGGAAAGCCAAGCGTTCCATACTGTTCAGTGCCGTCGAGCCAGCTTCTACACGCAGCGGCTCTCGCGGGGTGCGTGAGCCCCCCATGCTGCAGGCACCGTGTGTCAGTTGTCTCAGTGAGCATATTCCTTCTCTCTGTTCCACACAATTCAATAGTGTCATCATATCAAGAAGAATTATGCAATCCTGACCTCAGTCAATTTTAAAACTTCTTTGATTTCATGGTGAAATCACTTTTAAGATGAGTTGTGTAATCTCAATCAGTTCTCCTGTTCCCTCCCCCTCCCACATGCATTGTTTGCTCCTCCAATCCATCCCCCTCCCCCTCCCTAGTTCCCACCTCCTTCCCCTCCCCCCTCTCCCCTATAAACCCTTGCCTTACTCTCTCTGCCTTACTCTTCTGCCAATACTCCGTCTGTGCTTCACAAACTGGAAAACCCAATAGAAACAAAGTAAAGCGATAAGGATACAATAAAATACAAAGATAAAAATACAAATAATGCGTAGGAAAGAAAAGACCACTCTCAGGATTGACAAGGCCAGGGAAGAACTTGACCCTGGGCTTTGCAAGGGTGATGTCTTTTTCTAGAGATTTCTGGGTCCGAAGTAAGTAAGACAGAGTCTGGCCATCCTTGCTCCTGAGGCACAGTCTGGCAGGACATCCTCCGAGACCAATGCCTGTTCTCCCGGCATCCCTGGTGCTTGGGACATGCATCGCCAGCGCCGCGATTCACAGGCACCCGTTCTGCCCTCTTCCTTTTTCAGTGTGCAGCTTCCACCTGCAGTGGAGGCACTTGGAGATCTTAGGGTTGGGGTAGGGCGCCTCCTGGTCTTCCAAGTGACTTCCTTGCTCTTGAAAGAAGTCCGGGGCAGGAGTTTTGTTCAGTGCAATTATGTGGTTAATTGAAATGTAACTTTCATGACATTCCAACTTCAATCTTGTCTTCATTTATCAAGATGGTATCTATTGGTCCAGTTGAACGAGATTAACTTAGACCCGCAATCTTTTATTCGCAAGTTATTGTTGTTTTTAAACCTGGTACCAAATTTTACTTGACAGCGAAACCCGGCCTGGTTAGGAGAGGGACACTCGCTGCCGTCCGGAGGGGTCTGGTTGTGAGGGGCTAGCCTCCCGTCATGGGGCAGCCTGATATACGTGGTCGCTTCTCAAGAGAAGAGAAACTGCCTTCTGGCCCCCAGGGTTTTAGATAAGGGTTCTTCACCTGAATTCACCACAGCGCTTTACCATGTGAACCGGGCATTCGGTCAGGTGCCTTAACCCACAAAACCTTATTTGGTCCACCTGGAAACCCTATGAGATAGCCTTAAGAACCCCACTCCGCGGATGAGGAAACTGAGGCCAGAGAAGGTTTGCTCGTGGGGTCAGGTTTGGAGCTAAGGCCTCTGTGTGGGGAGTGGTCCCTTGGTGACCCCCTGGGTGGGAGCAGTTTTATAATCAGACTAAGAAGTCAGTTCGGACTGTGGAGGTCCAAAGAAGCAGTCGAGGAGGAAACAAGACAGCAATGGGGTTTGATAGGCAGGGCAGTATGGGTCTGAAGTGGTGTGCCAGGCCAGGGCGGGGAGGGCCAGGTGGACAGCCGGGTTGGGATCTGCAGAGGCTGAGCCTTGCCTGTGGCTGAAGCTGTAAGTTGGAGACAGGCCTCCACAGATTCGAAGTCCCAACACTGACATTTCATTTGTCACCTACTCCCAGACCTAAGCGGTGACCTTCAGGCCTGCAGCGATTCCCCTTTCTGTTGAAAGAGGAAGCTGTCACAGCAAGTCCCCATAACCCGCCTCTGTGTGGTGTGAAGAAGAGGAACCTGGATCAGATTTGGATTTTTTGAAGAAATTTTGCTTTGATGTGGTCAGCCCAGCTTCTTCATTTGCTAGGCCGAGGAGGGCCATGCTGGCCACGCCTCAGGGGATCCACCGCGGGGACTCTCTGGGGCAGAGTTTCAGGGATTCTTGAGGGCAGAGGTTCCCAAACCTGGTCCCATGATTCCTCAGGTGTCAACAGTAAGCTCTGGGGCCGTTGCACCCTTTCCAAAGCGAAAATTAAAAACTAAAATAAACTTATTTTAAAAATAGACCAGTAGAACACAAGATGACCCCACTGCCACCCCAAAGGCAAGCTCATGTCAGCCAATACTTATTTTGAAGATGGGAGGGGAAAATTTACTCTGTTAAAGATGTCAATGTTCTGAAGACATGGGGTCCCAGATTAGTATGTTGGGAAAACCTTAGCTTGGTGTCTTGGCTCCATCATGTTCTCACTGGAAGCTGGGCAGGTCCCCTTAAAGTCCTAAGGAGAGGGGGCTACAGATGGACCTGATAAGGGTGGGGGGAGGAATGAGCAAGGGGAGGGGTCACTGAAGATGCTTTGTAAACCAG
The DNA here is from genome assembly GCF_050624435.1 of Tenrec ecaudatus. Taxonomy (NCBI): domain Eukaryota; kingdom Metazoa; phylum Chordata; class Mammalia; order Afrosoricida; family Tenrecidae; genus Tenrec; species Tenrec ecaudatus. The sequence goes on from NC_134543.1 coordinate 35,695,917, forward strand.
AAGGCACTGCACACTTGTAACCCAGGTGACGGGAACAGTTAACTACCCAGCTGCTAAGTGAAAAGCTGGGGTGCCCCCAGTCACTTGGTGGGAGAAAGACCTGTGGATCTACTCCCCCAAAGACCAATGTCTTTGGGGTGACTCTCCTCTGTCCTAAGGGGTCACTGTGAGTCAAAAATGGCCTGGACAACACCTGTTCGATATCCATCATAGCATGTGGAACAAGAGCAGTGGGAAGAATAAAGGCAACAGGAGGGTTACTGGGACACGATGGGAATTATTACAAATTGTAGGCAGGACTCCGGGCGATGGCATCAGGGCCCTGAAAAGTCTTGACTGGTTAAGAACCTAGCCCACTGCCATAGAGCCCATTTGGACTCAAAGTGACCCAATAGGACACACTGGGACCCCCCCTTTTGGGTTGCTGAGGAGCAGGAAACCCCATCTTTCCACTGCTGGCTCTAAACGGCTGACCTTGTCATAACTCACTACACCACCCGGGCTCCCAATCCTTGCACTTAGGTTTAAAAATGCCAATGTCAAGATGCAGGGTGGAGCAGAGGTTCGCACCGCAGAAGGGAGGGTGGCTGTCCCCGGCAGAGGGGAACATGGGAAGGGGGCGGGTAGACAGAGGAGGCAACCTGGCTAGGACTCTTTGAATTCTGAACTTAAAAAAAAAATCATTTTATTAGGGGCTCATACAACTCTTATCACAATCCATACATACATCAATTGTGTAAAGCACATCTGTACATTCTTTGCCTTCATCATTTTCAGAGCATTTGCTCTCCACTTAAGCCCCTGGCATCAGGTCCTCTTTTTTTCCCCTCCCTCCCCACCCCCCCTCCCTCATGAGCCCTTGATAATTTATAAATTAGTATTTTGTCATCTCTTGCCCTGTCCGATGTCTCCCTTCACCCACTTTTCTGTTTTCCATTCCCCAGGGAGGAGGTCACATGTAGAGGGCATGAGGGTAGGTTGATGGGGACAGAGCTGAGGAGAAGGGGAGGTGACTGGAGAGGAGAGATTGGAGAGTGGGCAGGAAGATGCTAAACAGGCTCCCCTGGGTCCCCGTGCAAACATTGAGAAGGGTGCTGGTGGCCTGGGCCAATTGGCTCTGCATCCTTGCCCTTAAGAGTTCAGAATTCCTTCCTCTCCTCTCCCCCCACCACTATCATGATTCGAATTGTCCCTTGAAAGTCAGGCTAGACCAGAGGATGTACACTGGCACAGATAGGAACTGGAAACACAGGGAATCCAGGGTGGATGATCCCTTCAGGACCAGTGGTGAGAGTGGTGATACTGGGTGCATAGAGGGAGGGTGGGTTAGAAAGGGAGAACCGATTAGAAGGATCTACATGTGAACTTCTCCCTGGGGGACGGACAATAGAAAAGTGGGTGAAGATGTCAGACAGGGCAAGATAGGGTTCATGAGAGAAGGGGGAGTGGGGCGGGAGGGGGAAAATGAGGAGCTGATGCCCGGGGCTTAAGTGGAGAGCAAATGTTTTGAGAATGATGAGGGCAATGAATGTACAGATGTGCTTTACACAATTGATGTATTATGGATTGTGATAAGAGTTGTATGAGTCCCTAATAAAACAATAAAAAAAAAGGTTCAGAATTCAAAGAGTCCTGGGCAGGTTGCCTCCTGGTCACCAGTCTTCCTTGAAGACCCAAGAACGGGACAGAACTGATGAAGCCAAAGGTGTCCAGACGTAGGACCCAGGGGCAAAGGGTCAAAGGGCCGAGGTTTCCCAGGAGCTCCTTCTGTAGGGGCTCCCCTGGGAGTGCCCCATCACCGCTCTGCCTACAGTCTTGGTGGGGTGCCTCCGTGGAAAGATCCGGGTCGAAGGGTCCTCCTAGCTCCCCGTCTTTGTGAATAGTACTCTGGCATCTCACTTCAAGAAACCCCAGAAAAGCCTGGGGTGGAGGAAGATCCCGGATAGACATGAACTCCCAGGACTCCACATCCAGGTCTAGTGAGACTAAGCCTCTTGGACTCACAATGTGGCCCAGGGGCTGGGCTCACAGTGTGGCCCGGGGGCTGGGCTGGTGCAGGAAGACACCCTCCAGGCCTCTATGCGAGGAGGTGGGCTGTGGGACTGGATGCCGGCTGAGGCCAGGCCTTCTGCTCCTTCTCAGAGCTTATCAGGAGCTGATGCTGGAGCCTGGTTGGCGGGTCTTCATGCCAGGGCTGCAGAAACAACCAGAAGCCCGTCTGTGTATGCAAGGAGAGCATCTATTTGTGGAAGCAGAGCGTGGCCCTGTTACCACCCCCTCGGCTTCAGGGCCATGAGGTGAAGGTGTCTTTGGAGAGATACCCAGCAAGGGAGAGGGGTGGTGGTGTGTTTTGATTCCTAAAGTGGAGGAGGGAGAGGTCTGCACACTGAGGCTCTGTGTTCCAGCTCAACCGGTCGCCTGTACTCTCCCTTGAGGACGGCTGGCCCGTGGAGGCTCGTCAAGGCCAGCGGTGAGGGCTGCCGGGAGGCAGGAGGGAGACATGGGGCCATGCCAGACATCAGGCTGATCCTTTTAAGGTTGCTGCCAGTTGCCAGTGAGTCCATTCTAGTTTGTAGTGACCTCCATGTGCACAGAATAGACCTGCTCCTTAGGGTTTCAAACCCACGTCTGTCTCTGTAGGCACTTGGAAGTGGGTTCAAACTTGGCCACCCTGTTGGTGCCACCTAGGTACTCCTGAGCCTTTCAATACCATAGAAAACCGAACTCACTACCATCTCATTGCTTCTGCTGTACAGCGACCCGGCAGGACAGAGCAGGGACTGTCCCTTTGTGTTTCAGAGGCAGTCAGTCTTTACAGATGTGGTAGTCTGGGTAGACAAGAGAAACAAATTCATAGACACTCATATGTGTATAAGAAACAGCTTTATACACAAGAGCAATGGAATATTGAGAAAATATCCCAGCCCAGTCCTGCTCAAGTCCATAAGTCCAACATTAGCCCATTTGTCCGATACCAAACTATAGTCTTCTTCAGACTCATGAAACACATGCAATGACACTGAATGCAGGAAGATCACAGGCAAGTGGGTGGGAAGTCTTCCACAAGACATCTCAGAGCTGGCAGGGGTCTCCACCTCTGAGGATTTGACTGCCATCAGCCTGTCTTCATGTGGCTTGTCAACGAGAATGTCTCACAGGGACTGAGCCTGTGTCCCACCTCAAGTGAACTATTTATCTCCTTAGTGCCTCCAAATGAGGTCATCAAGCTGATGATGGGCTAAACGCCACCCCTTCACTCTTAATCCTCTCAAATTGACACCAGATTATGTAACTACCATGAGGTAGCAGACAGCTTCCCCATTCCTCCGGAGGAGCAGCTGGTGGGTTGGAACTGCCAACTTTAGGGCCAACAGCTCATTCCCTAGCCCACTCCACCATGAGGACTCCTTGAGCTTTTTAAGAACATCATGTCAATGTCATTTTCATAGCAATTTCAGTGGTTATTGCTCTCATTTTGCAGTTTTAAAAACCCGAGAGTCCGTGAGGTCAAGAATCTTCCTACCCAGGTCACGTCTCTTGTTAGGGACAGAGCAAGTCACCAATCCGTGGCTTCTTGACTCTGCATTCGGTGCTCATCACGACCTCCCAGACTGCCTGTCACGCCTTTCTGTCAAGGACAGTCACAGAACGGGAGGTGGGAATGGCAAGTAACTGGGGGTGAGGAGAGGGCGGTCTGAGGGGAGCTGAAGGATGGGGCAAGGGTATGCACTGACCACATGCGCTGCTGAGGAGGCCGCTTTGGACTCTGTTTCAGAACGGAAACAGGCGCCTTAAGATCCCAACAGCACCTCCTCTCTTCTCCGGGTCCAAAGCGCGAGGAGGGCAGAACTTGGAAGAACTCAGTCTGGGGCGCCCTGGGAGAGGACAAAGGCTGTTTCTGACAGGACGGTCGAGGGCGAGGGGCCGGCCGCCCAGTGGGCGAGGCTGGACGTGTGGCGCGTCAGGCTGGAGAGTTCTCCCCACGATGAAGATGACTGTGGGCACCCGCCCCCATTGGGCAGGGTGCTCGGCAGCGGGAGAGGCCTACACCCGGGATTTTGGCAACTCCATCCTGGTGGATACGTCTTTGTCTGGTGCCAGGAGGGGCGGACAACCATTCTCTTTCCAATGCCCATTTCTTCTCTGTCCGACAAACAGCCCGCGTTCTGCAGAGCCTTGCTCGGTGTGGTGCCTGAGTGTAAGATCGTTCCGAGTACCCAGATGGCTTTCGGAGGCTGGAGACCTGGGGGGAGAGGCTTAGACCAGGATCTGAGGATGGAGAAGCCGTGGGGAAACTGCCTGGGGAGGGGCTCTGAGGCGTTCCAGTCAGAGATACTTCAGGGTTCCTGTGTGTGCGTGTATGTGCGTGTGTGTGCATTCTTGCTAGCTCCTTCCCCCACACTCACACTGTTATCATCTCTTCCTTGGCTTGATTTTATTATTATTTTTAACTCAGCCCAATTCCAGGCCTCCTTGTTTAAAACAAAACAAAACCTACCAAAAACAAACAAGGCATTCACCACCGGCAAGCTCCTCCATGGAGTGTTGCCTGCGCAGATGTAAACAGCAGTGGCCTCCAGCCCCCTTGGCCGCAGCCCTGCTGATGCTCGGGACATACGGTCTGCAGCCTGAGCGTACAGCTCTCCTGGAGAAGGCCAGGCCATCTTCGGCTTGGGCCACCGGTTCCCTTTGGGTTTGGTGGCATCGTGACACGCATTCTGCAGCGGTCTCCAGGACATCCCTGAACGTGCCGCGTCTCCCTGCTGCTGGGTGAACCTGCCATTCGGAGGCCAGCCGACCGGCCAGTGAACCTCGGCCTTCATCAGAAGGGTCACTAACTCCTTCATCAGCGTGAACGTTCTTCAGGTACCGGTTGGTCTTGGGCCTCTCTGGCAGAAACAATCCCATAACTAATTTTACGAGCTAACCATCATCATCCTCCCTTCTGAAATTGGTCCAAGCTCCCCTCTTAGCTTCCTGAGTCAAAGTTTCACGTGGAGACGTTGGGCCATTAGGGTGTGCAGCCCCATCACAAGACTGTCACCTGGCCCCTCCCTTCCTCTCTGCTTTGAAGCTGCTACCCAGCCATTCAGAGGGTCTGCATGTCCTAAGCACCACCCCATCTCTCATCTCAGCCCCTCGAATCTTCTCAGTGGCCTCACGGTGCCCACGGTTCCGGCCGAGCTTAGCTGGGATCTCGATGGAGATGGATTTCGTGTACCTGTGGGTAGACGTTGAAAGCAGGCCGCTCTGGCGGGTTCCTCTGAAAAGGTCTGTATCACACAGGAAATGTGACTCAGAAAGTCTCCTTCCACCACGAAGCCTCACTTTATTCACTGGAAAACCGGCGCCCACCCCTCTCCCCCACTACTTACTCACAGCCCGGACAGACACATTGCAAAACAGCGCACATTTCCCAATACATTGAAACGTGCGCGCCGAGGGTCAGGCAGGGAGTGAGTCATTTGTCAGCAGGGGGGCGGCATCCTCACCCTCCTCATGTGCTGCCCGTGGCTGCCTGTTCCATAGGGTGTTTGACCGCGCAGGGACTGGCGCAATCTGCTAAGATCTTGTGGTTGGCCAGCGAGGAGGGCGAAGGTCAGGAGTTGGATTGTCTTGGCAAAACTCAGATGGATAAGGGGGTTGGGCGTTCTGACCCGCATGTCACATGCTGTCGAAAGAACCTCCAGCGACGAGTTCCTTCTTCCACACCGAGGCAGTCTAGGGGGACAGGCAGTGTTCCCCTTCTGAAGCTCACCCGATGGGGCACGCCAGTCACATCCTAGCCAAGCGTGGGACGGGACGGGGCAGGACCAGGCGGCGCGTGTCCTGCTGAGCACAGAGCCGCTGTGGCTCAGGGACCTTTTCCAGAAGTGCTGCTCACAACCTCGTCCTTCAGTCCCTGGGGCCCTTGCGTCTTTCTCCTTGTAGTGCCCAGCCAGGTGGGGAGCTGAGCAGCTGATCCAGGATTCCCCACAGCTCAGGTCTCACCAGAGGCAGGAGTTACTGCACTCGGGAGACAGAGGGTCTGATATGCAGCCTCATTGTTTTGGCTTCATGCATCAAATAGGAAAATTCTTACCTATGGAGTTGTCATGAGCATATGTGAAAGGAAACATCTTAATAATTAAACAAGTGAGGATTACAACCCCCCATGTGCCTTTAAGGTCCACAGAGGGGTAGAGGAAGAACAAATACAATGGGGGGGGGGACCAGGCAACTAATCCACCCAAGGGGCAGGGATTGTTTATTTCTCCAAAGGAAAGGGAGACAGAGAGTAGACCTCATGCTGGTGTACCAAGCCTTCAGGGAGACATCCACAGAGAGGCCTACCGGGTGGCCTCGGCTCAAGTTATGGGATCCCCTGCCCTAGATGAAGTGCTATCGAGGGCAGTACTGATGATACAGTTTGGGGAGTGCAGCCGGTCTGACCTGCCCACATGGGGGCAAACCAGGAGGGCAGTGCTACAGACCAGCCATGGGAGCCAAAGCCCAAAGTCCTGAGGGATCCTGATTGTACACTTCTGATGGGGGCAGGGGGTGGGTGGGGGTGTGGTGGGGAGGCAGCACTTGGCATCTCCTGTGAATTGATTGGGGGATATTCAAAAGGGGGCCACACTGAAAGTCTAAAGGTGTAACAGGGTGGGTGGGACCTTAGACGACTCTGTCCTTGACTGCAGGAGGAGCAATGAGGTCTTGAATGCCAAGAACCCTACTAGAAGGGTTTAAGTGCTGTTAGGTAAACGGTCCTGGGACAGGGATCCTGAAAGAAAGGGGATTGGACTGATGGATTCTAACAGGGCCTGCTGGCTACTGAACAGAGATACTCCTGGACTCTGTGTCAGGACAATAGTTAGACTTGAAACTATTTGTATGGTTTCTCTCCCTCTTTGTTTTCTTTCTCTTGGTGTCTGTCTGTATAAGATAGGCAGGACAATCCCAAAGAGACAGGGATGGGACTGACGGTTCCTGGGGGACATGTGAGAGGAAGAGGCAGGGGGAGGGAATGGTGAGCCAAAAACAACAGGGACAGGGGACTAGCAAGGGATCTAAAAGTGACAATGAGGAGGGTGTGGCATTGGTCAATTGAAATGTATCTGAGAAGTCTTACTGAGAGGTGAATGACAGGCAAACGTGACAGTGGGGGAAGAGGACAGAAAGGAGAAAAAATGGAAAGACTTAGAAAGTAAAAATCATATACATACATGGGAGTACACACACATGGGGTACACAAAAGAAACTGGAATTTAAAAAAAGATATGTATTTAAATTTTTTTACAAAACATCCTTATCACCTTCAAAGTACTCTCCATTACACTTAAAACGTTTGTCAAATCTGTGACTCCATTCTTGGAAACATTTTTCAAACTCATGTGTTTGCATGGCTGACACACCTCCCGCGTTTTTTTTCTTCATCTCTTCTATATAATCAAATTGCTGTCCTTTCATGTCCTTCTTCACTCTAGGAAACATAAAGAAGTTGAACAGAGTAAGGTCAGGTGAGGAAGGTGCATGGGGCAAGAGAGACAGGCTGTTTTTTGCCAAAAACAAGCGCACTGAGATGGCTGCATGAGTAGGTGCATTGTCGTGGTGGCAAAACCAGTCCCTCAATTGCCACAAATCAGGCCTTACCTGCCCCCCCCACTCTTATGCAATCTTTTCAGAACTGCTTAATAGAAAATTTGATGAACAGTCTGACCTGGTGGAACAAACTCCAAATGCACTATGAGTGGACATTTTCGACTTTTCGAGAAGTCGATGGACGTCCAGAACGAGGTTTGTCATCAATCGACATTTCATCTTTTTTGAAATGAGAAAAACATTTGTACACTTGAGCTTTACCCATAGCACTATCCTTGTAAGCCGTGCTAAACATCAGAGTTTTTGTGGCAATTTTCCTGAGCAGGAAACAAAATTTCACAGCCGTATGCTAAAATTTCATCAGTCATCATAATAAGCAACGTTCAAGTGAAACTGCTTTTACAAAACAGATAACTGTGACCAGAGAGAACCTTCCCAGGTCACACCACTGTGCTCAGAGTGAGTTGCTGGATGCTTGCTTAGCAGGAGAAATGCGTACTATGAAAACTCAACTCCACGCAGTGCAATTCTGTTTTTTGGGTTTTTTTTGGTACCCCCTCATATGTAAATACAACAAGGAAGTAGATGGACTTTGGTCCTCTACTTAAATCTCACCTCATGGTACAAGAGTGGCTTGTTCTAAATAACATGGCAATATATGATACTCACCTTCCCGACATGATTGCTGAAGACAAAATGGGTGCATAAGCAACTGTGGTAAAGACAGCTAATGGTGCCTGGCTATTAAATGATATAGCATCTAGGGTCTTAAAGGCTTGAAGTTAAACAAGCAGCCATCTGTCTGGGAAACAACAAAGCCCACATGGAAGATGCACACCAGCCTGTGGTCATGAGGTGTTGGCAGGAAGAGGTATCAGAAGTTCAAAAACAAGCAATCAAATTGACATGAATGAACATAGACAAAGTGGAGCCCTCAAACCCAGCTGTAAGATAATTGGACAGTCCCTCACAGAAGGGCCACGCAGCTAGGATGATATATCCAGGGAGCAGTGTAGCACTGATAAAACATTTAACTATCCTTTAGTTATTTAATATGTCATCCCCTTACTACTATGGTCTTAGTTCTACCTCATTAGTCTTGTTAGACCTGTGTATGTATGTTCATTTGTATAATTAAGATCGTTCAATGCATGAAATCCAAGATAGATAATCCCTTAAGAATTGGTAACAGGAGGAATGGTTCCCTGAGGGTATGGGAAGATGGGGGAGGAAGGGGGGGAAGTGGGAGCAGATAGCAATGATGACTGTATAACCCCACTTGAGGGGAATGGATAACAGAATTGTAGGTGAACGGATACATTGGATGGTGTAAGATATGGCAAAAATTAGAAACATAACAATGACAATGTAGAATATAATAGTAAGGGTTCCTGAGGAGCAGGCTGGGGGAGGGAGGGGGACAAAGGGGAACTGACATCAGAGAGTTCAAGAAGAAAAAATGTTTTGAAACTGATGGTGGCAGCAATTGTACAGTCATGCTTGATCTAATTGATTTGTGGATTGTTATAATCTCTGTAAGAGCTCTCAATAAAATGAATTTTTAAAAGAAAAATAAAGAGGTGAGCATATGCAAACTATTGAGCATAGTCTTGGATGTGAGTACTCTAAGTATTAGTTATTATGATTCTGATGGGTTGGTCAGCTTTCCTCCATCCTATGCAGTTCAATTCAAAGTTGGAAACAAAGAGGAAGAAACAGTAGTTGTGAAATATCACCTTGGTGATAGAAACAAAGCTAGAGATAGCGTGATAAAACTTTGCAAGATCAATGACTCCTTCCTCAAAAATACCTTTTTTCTTTTAAAATCATTTTATTAGGGGCTCACACAACTCTATCACACTCCATGCACACATCGATTGTGTAAAGCACAGGTATACATTCATTGCCCTCATCATTCTCAAAACATTTGCTCTCTACCTAAGCCCCTGGATTCAGCTCCTCATTTTCCCCCTCTCTCCCCCCTCCCCCTCCCTCATGAACCCTTGAAAATTCATAAATTATTATTTTGTCATATCTTGCCCTCTCCGACGTCTCCCTTCACCCACTTTTCTGTTGTCTGTCCCTCAGGCAAGAGGTTATTTGTAGATCCTTGTAATTGGTTCCCCCTTTCTAACTCACCCTCCTGCCACCCTCCCAGTATCGCCACTCACACCACTGGTCCTGAAGGGATCATCCGTCCTGGATTCCCTGTTTTTCCAGTTCCTATCTGTACCAGTGTACATCCTCTGGTCTAGCCAGATTTGTAAGGTAGAATTAGGATCATGATTGGGGGTGGGAAGGAAGCATTTAGGAACTAGAGGAAAGTTGTATGTTTCATCATTGCTACACTGAACCCTGACTGACTCGTCTCCTCCCTTAGACCCTTCTGTAAGGGGATGGCCAGTTGCCTACAGATGGGCTTTGGGTCTCCACTCCGCACTCCACCCTTCATTCACTATGATATGATTTTTTGTTCTTTGATGCCTGATAACTGATCCCTTTGGCATCTCATGATCATGCAGGCTAGTGTGCTTCTTCTATGTGGGCTTTGTTGCTTCTGAGCTAGATGGCCGCTTGTTTACCATCAAGCTTTTAAGACCCCAGACACTATATCTTTTGATAGCCAGGCACCATCAGCTTTCTTCACCACATTTACTTATTCACCCGCTTTGTCTTCAGCGATTATGTCGGGAAGGTGAGCATCATGGAATGCCAGTTTAATAGAACAAGGTATTCTTGTATTGAGGGAGTACTTGAGTGGAGGCCAAATGTCCTTTTGCTACTTTAATACTAAACCTATAAATATATGCACATAGATCTATTGCCTCATCCTCATATATAAATATATTTATATATATACATGCTTTTATTTAAACCTCTATAAATGCCTTTTGCCTCTTAACTCTTCCCTCTATTTCCTTTGACTTTCCTCTTATCCCACCATCATGCTCAGCCTTCATTTGGGTTTCAGTAATTCCTCTTGGTTACATTACCCTTGGTCACGCCCTACCAGGCCTCCTACACCCTTCTCACCACCTATTTGGATCACTTGTTGTTCCCTTGTCCTTGAGTTTGTTAGCACCACTACCTTTCCCCCACCTCTCCCTCTCCCATGTCCCCCCAGAACTGTTGGTCCCATTGTTTTCTCCTCCAGATTGTTCATCCAGCCTATCTTATTTAGACAGACCTGCGGAGATAATAACATGCACAAAAACAAGACAGAGCAAAGCCAAGCAATAATATAAAACAAAACAACAACAACAAACCAATGACATAAAAAAAAAACATAACAAGAAAGAAAAGCTTGTAGTTAGTTCAAGGACTGTTTGTTGGCCTTTAGGAGTATTTTCCAGTCCAGTCTGTTGGGGCACCATGCCCTGGCCCCAAAGTCCACCTTCAGCATTCCCTGGGGACCTAACCACTCCGTTACCTTCCTGTTCTTTTGTACCCCCTTAGTGTTTTGCCTTGGTGTGGGGAGATCAGATTGGGCACTGTGTCTCCAGTGTTGTCCCCTGTAGGGCTATGGGTCAGTGAGGGATATTATGTCTCATAATGGGGCCAGCCATGTGGTCCTCTCTGTGGACTGGCTACTCTGAGCGGGAATATCATCCTCAAGGCCTGGTGGGTCAGGATGTGCTCCATTCTCTCCTCCTCTCCCTTCATCTGCTCCAGTGTGCTCCAATCAGAAATGTCCCTCTCCCAGAGCTGCAGATTCAATGCCGTCCTCTGAAATAAATTCTTCTGGGGGAAGGGGCAGGTGTCCACGTTGTTGGGATTGGGGTCAGCCCCTCAGACCTCTCCACTGGTTCTCTACTCCACACCAGCATGTTGCATTCACATCTTGGAGCACCAGTTTGAAGTCTGGTCTCTGTTTCCCTATGGAGATATAAACAATACCATCCCCTTGGGTGGGTTAGTACCTTGTGCCCCCACTACCCATTTCTTTATTATTTTTTTCCCGTTTCCCAACCTCCTTTTTACTTCTTCCCATGCAGCAATGTGCTTAATATGTTCATCACTGGTTTTTAGTGATGCATAGTACTCCATTGTATGTATGTACCATAGCTTTTTAATCCATTTGTCAGTTGATGGAAATTTGGGTTGTTTCCAACTCCTTGCAATTGTGAACTGTGCTGCAATGAACATTGGAGCACAGATGTCTGGCCCTGGTTTGTTTCTTGTCTCTTCTGGGTATATGCCCAGTAGGGGGATTGCTGGTTCGTATGGTAACTTGTTACCATCTGTTTTAGATATCGCCAGATCGATTTCTATAGTGGCTGTACGTACTTACAAGTTCCCAGCAATGGATGAGAGTTCCTGTCTCCTCACAGCCCCTTCAACACTTGTTGCTTTCTGATTTTTTTGAATTGGCCTATCTTTGAGGGTGTTAGGTGGTACCTCATTGTTGTTTTAATTTGCATTTTGCTTATGGCTATGGATCAGGAACATTTTCTCATATGTTTGGTGGGAGTGTATTAGTCTTTTCTCCAGTGACTACCACCTTGGCTATTGGTTTTTCATAGATAGCTTGTATTGTCTTGAGGAATTTTACTTCCATTCCTATCTTCTCAAGTGTCTTAAACAGGAATTGGTGTTGGATGTTGTCGAATGCTTTTTCTGCATCTATCGATATTATCATGTGGTTCTTATAGTTTTGTTTCTTTTTAAACATTTTATTGGGGACTCATACAACTCTTATCACAATCCATACATGCATCAATTGTATAAAGCACATCTGTACATTCTTTGCCCTCATCATTTTCAAAGCATTTGCTCTCCACTTAATCCCTTTGCATCAAGTCCTCTTTTTCCCCCCTCCCTCCCGGCTCCCCCTTCCCTCATGCACCCTCGATAATTTATAAATTATTATTTCGTCATATCTTGCGGTTCTTATAGTTTTTCATTTCAATGTGGTGAGTGATACTAATGGTCTTTCGTATGTTGAACCATCCCTGCATCCCTGGTATGAATCCCACTTGGTCATGGTAAATTATTTATTTTATATACTTTTGAATTCTATTGGCCAGTATTTTATTAAGGATTTTTTGCATTGATGTTCATTAGGGATATTGATCTGTAGTTCTCGATTCTTGTGGGATCCTTGCCCGGTTTAGGTATCAGAGTTATACTAGCTTCATAGATGGAGTTCAGGAATTTGCCATCTTTTTCTATGTTCTGGAAGAGTTTGTGTAGGATTGGTGTTAGTTCTTCCCTAAATGCTTGGTAGAATTCTCTAGTGAAGGCATGTGGTCCTGGGGATTTGTTGTTGTTGTTGGTAATCCCTTGATAACCTTGTCTATTTCTCCTATTGCTGTGGGTCTGTTGAGATTCTTGACATCCTTTGGGGATAGTCTAGGGAGGGCTTGTTTTTCTAAAAAAAGTATCTTTTTTTGACAACGGAAATGGTGACTGCACATGTGGATTTCACTGAAATAAAATTGACTACCACTGTGGGAAGAGGTGATGGAGCAACTTAATATAAGCAGTCCAAACATGGCTAAGGACTGACTGTGGAACAGACAATTAATTGCTCATATGCAAGTTCAAGAAAATTGAAACAAGTCCACAAGAGCCAAAATATGCCCTCGGGTCTCTCACTCCTGAATTTGGGGAGCATGTCAAGAATAGAGTTGACTCGCGGGACACTAATGACATAGGCTTGCTGAGCTGTGGGAGGATGTCGAGAACATCATATATGAAGAAACAAAAGGACATTAACAGAAAACAGGAAAGAAAAAGTCAAAGCGAATGTCAGAAGAGATTCTGAAACTTGCTCTTGATTGTAGAGTCTCAAAAGCAAATAGAAGAAATGATGAACTAGAAGAGGTGAACAGAATATGTCAAAGGGCAGCTTGAGAAGATAGTGTAGAGTATTAGAATTAAATGTGCAAAGACCTGGAGTTGGAATACCAAAAAGGAAGAATATGCTCAGTACATATCAAGCCAAAAGAAATGAAGATAAAATTCAAGCCTCGAGTTGCAGTGTTGACAGATTTTTATTGAACGACGTAGGAAGCATTACATGAAGATGGAAATCACTGTACCAGAGAGTCACACAAGACACAGAGTCACACTATTAAAATGAACTAGTCCAAAACCAAGAGGTAACATATGACAGAGAACTTAGGGTACTGAAGGAAGAAGCCCAAGCTGCACTGAATACATTAGCAAAAATCAGAAACTCAAAAGAATTCATGGCCATTGAGTTTATTCTGACTCACAGAGCCGGGCAAATTGCTCCTGTGGGTTTTTGAGAATTTAAGTCAGTTTCAATTTTACTTTTCTTCCTTTTATAAACACTCAGCCCGATGTTCAGATGTTAGGGATAAGGAATCTGGAGGGTGAGACTGTAACTCTTTACTGGAGTAGAAAGCCTTGTTGTCTTTCTCTTGAGAAGCCTCATCTTTGCCCCATGGAATGGCTGACCTTGCAAGTAGGAGCCCAATCAATGCAGGGCCGCTATGCCACCAGCCCCAGGAATTCCATCAGGAATACCAATGCAAATGTTTCAACAAGCGAATGAAGTGCTGGAAGCATTCATTCACCTAGACCAAGAGATTTGGAAGACAGCTAGCTACCCGGCCAATCGACTTGATGAGATCCATATTTATGTCCATTCTAAATAAAAGTTATCCCACAGGAGGAAAATCAAGGGAAATAGAGGAAAGAGCTAGGAGGCAAAGGGCATTTATAGAGGTCTAGATAAAGAAGTGTACATATGCAAATATATTTATATATGAGGATGGGGAAATAGATCTATGTGCCTATATTTATAGTTTTAGTATTAAGGTAGCAGAAGGACATTGGGCCTCCACTCAAGTACCCCCTCAATGCAAGAATACTTTCTTCTATTACATTGGCTTCTATGATGAACACCCTCCCGACACAACTGCTGAAGACAAGGCAGGTGAATAAGCAAATGTGAAGAAAGCTGATGGTGCCCGGCTATCAAAAGTTATAGCGTCTAGGGTCTTAAAAGCTTGAGGGTAAACAAGTGGCCATCTAGCTCAGAAGCAACAAAGCCCACATGGAAGAAGCACACCAGCCTGTGCGATCATGAGGTGTCGAAGGGATCAGGTATCAGGCATCATCAGAACAAAAAAATCTTACCATAGTGAATGAGGTGGGTAGTGCAGAGTGGAGACCCAAAGCCCATTGTGAGATCCCCTTGTAGAGGGGTCTAGGGGAGGAGACAAGCCAGTCAAGGTGCGATGTAGCAATGATGAAAAATACAACTTTCCTCTAGTTCTTAAATGCTTCTCCCCCGCACCCCACAACATGATCTGAATTCTACCCTGCAAGTCTGGTTAGACCAGACCAGAGGATGTACACTGGTACAGATAGGAACTGGGACCACAGAGAATCCAGGGCGGATGATCCATTCAGACCAGGGATATGAGTGGCGATACTGGGAGGGTAGTGGGAGAGTGGGTTGGAAAGAGGGAACCGATTACAAGGATCTACATGTGACCTCCCTGGGGGACGGACAACAGAAAAGTGGGTGAAGGGAGACGTAGGACAGGGCAAGATATGACAAAATCATAATTTATAAATTATCAAGGGCTCGTGAGGAAGGGGGGAGCTGGGAGGGAGGGGAAAAATGAGGACCTGATGCCAGGAGCTTAAGTGGAGAGCAAATATTTTGAGAATGATGAGGGCAATGAATGTGCTGATTTGTTTTACACAATTGATGTATGTATGGACTGTGATAAGAGTGGTATGAGCCCTTAGTAAAATGATAAAATAAAAGAAATTATGAACACTAAATCATGTCTCCAATGAGGAATGTAGCGTAAGTAATAAGTCCCTAGATCTACCTTATGTCCCATCAGATTTTGTTCTTCTCTGTCCTTAGGAGAACAGATTTTGTTTTCTGATATAATATAAAGGAATGAGGGCAGAGGCACAGGCCAGGCTTGGGAAGACTCGCTCCTATACTGAAATGGCTGGGACAGAAAAGGAAGGGATGAGAAGGCTGAGCTGCAGCCGTCAGAGACGCAAAGAAGATAGTTGACGTGTTGCCACGAGAGCCCAGAGACAATAGATGATTGAAGTAAATAACTACATTAAATGTTCACACCTGCTGTCATCGAATCAAAAATAAAGAAATAAAAGTGATGCCACAGACTGTGGACATCATCTCAGATGCATGTCAAATTTTGCTGAAGATCATCCAACAATGGTTACGACAGTACATTAATAGGGAGCTGCTAGAAATCCAAGCTGGATTCAGAAAAGGGTGTGAAATAAGGAATATCGATTCTGATGTCAGATGGCTCTTGGCTAAAAGTAGAGAATACCAGAAAGATATTTACTTGTGTTTTATCGACTCTGCAAAAACATCTGACTGTGTGGAGCTGTGGATAACCTTGAGCAAAATCGGGATCCCAGAACCTTTCATTATGTTCCTGTGGCAGAGCAGGAGGCAGTCGCTGGGACAGACAAGGGAATACTGCACAGCTAATTTAAAATCAGGAAAGGTGTGCCTTAGGGTTGTACCCTTGGACCATACTTATTTGATCTGTGTGCTGAGTGAAAAGGCTGAGAAGCTGGATTATTTGAAGAAAAGTGTAACATCGGGACTCAAAGTCTTAGTAACAACCTTGTTTGCTGAAAGTGAAGACTTGAAGTACTTGTGGTGAAGATGAAGGATTGCAACCTTTACTATGGATTACAATTCTAGGTGAAGAAGATCCAAATCCTCACAACTGAACCAATAGATCACATTATGATAAATGGAGATGCGAATGAAGTTGTCAATGATTTTGTCTTGCTTAGATCCACAACCAATGTTCACGGAAGCAGCAGCCCAGAGACCAAAGGATGCATTGCACTGAATAAACTGTCATTTTCATGACCTGTTTACAAGTGTGGAAGAGCAAGAATGTCACTTTGAGGACCAAGGTGTCCCTGAGCCGTGTCATGGTGTTTTTAATCCCTTCATACGCATGTGAAAATTGGACATCGGATTAGGAAGACCAATGAAGAATTGATCCATTTGGATTGTGGTGCTGGCAATGAATATTGGAAGTACCATGGACTGTCAGAAGAACAAACAAATCTGTCTTGGAAGAAGTACAGCGGGAATGCCCCGTAGAAACGACTTTAGCTCCCATACTTTGGCCATGTATTCGAGAAAGACAAGTTCCTAGAAAGGATATTATTGTTGAGGAAGTCAAGCAGCAGCGAAAAAGATGAAGGCCAGAATAATGAGGCAACCAATGTACAAATGGGCTGGACACAATGGATGGGTGGATGGATCGTGAAAAGCGTTGTACGAGCTCCCAATAAAATTATTTAAAAAAAAGATGAAGACCTTTGATGAGATGCATTGATAGTGTTTGCCACGATGAGCCCTGACACAGAACAACTGCGAGGATGGTGCCGGACTGGGCAGGGTTTCATTCTGTCGGGCATAGGGTCACTGTGAATCAACGCTGAACTGATGGCACCTAACAAAAACAACAACATTCAATTCAGGATGCCACCACCATGGCTTCACCGAAGAAGCCCCGGTGGTGTAGTTGTTAGTTGTTGGACTGCTGACTACAAGGTCAGCACCTGGCCCAGGGATGCATGCAGGGCCCATTCGGCAGAGCTTTTGAATGATTGAGGTGAGAGACGAGTGTCTGATTCTCTAGGCCACTGGCCTCTCTAGAAAGAGTGTGGATTGAGGTGATGGAGCGCAGGGCCCCCCGTCCGTGGCCCCCGTCCTCTCTGCTGAGATTCAAACCCCAACTCTCAGAGGCACTAGGTACTTCTCCCCAGCTTCGAGTCACCTCGTTCAGCCCAGCACCTTCCTGAGAATGTCGGAGGGAGGGGGCAGTTTGCAATGCAGCACCCCTTGTCCGTGAGACTTAACCAGGAGCTCACCAGAGCCACGACGGGCACCTCCACCTCCGGGCTGGGGGTTTGTAGGCTGTGACTGCTCTGGACGCCTCCACACACCGTGGACCGACCCGCAATGCTGCCAGGTCAACGCGAATCCTTTGGCTCTGTGCCGCTCCACTCTCGTCCTCTTCCCTGTCTATCCGCATGCATGCCAGGCTTGGGGACCCTCTTCCAGGGCGTGAGGCAGCTGTGCCCGTACAGAGGTCCCTCCTGGAGCTGGGCCTGGCATCCCAGCCAGGCCAGGCTCCTGCTCACCCAGCTCCTGCTGTTATGTGCGCACCTTTTCTCAGGATTGTTGCTGGCTAGAGAGCCCACTTGGGCGAGCATTTGCCACGGCTGCGTGGTCTGGCTGCAGGTGAGGTGGTTGATAATGTCGGAGCAAGCTGCTCAGTTCTCTAGACGGGATTTCAGTCATCGTGGGGTTCCCTTACCTAGGCCCCACTCAGTCTTTAAACCCAAATGGCAGCTGATTTGTAAGGGTGTTAGAGCTCTTAATTAGTTTCTCATTTCTTGGCTTTGTGTGCAGTTTATCGATAGGATTGCTAGGTGTTCCCATGGGTACCCTACTCTGTAACAGTAGGTCCTGATGGCCTCCTTTCTTTTCAGAATCTCTAGAGTCCCTTATGCATTATCCAGGAGAGTGGGGGAGGGGCGGGGGCAGGAATGGTGTGGGTGTTTGGCTGCTCCCAGCATCCTGATTTCCCAAATATTTCCCGAGCCCTAGGAAACAGCTCTCCCTTCTTTCTAACAGTGGGCACAGCCGCCCAAAGCAGCATTTGGGTTTTTGGTGGGTCTCTGGGCCAAGTTGCCAGGACAGGGAGGTCCACACACACCCCGCCCCGCCCCCAGTCTCCTGAGTCCAGAATAAGAACACAATTTGGGGTGAAGACATGAGCACAGTGGGAGGTGGGAGCCTCACACCCTAATGGGAACTGAGCTGGCAGCACCTCGTATCCCTTCCAATCATCCCCCCAAAAGGAACAAAGCCCGATTTCTTTCTTCTCTCAGTTCCCAGGCACTGGCTGGGGGGAAACAATTCTTGGCAGCTCAGGGGTTAAACATAAAGCACTTGGGGGTGGGGGTGGGGGTGGGGGAGGCAGGAACAAGCAGGGCAGCTGCAGGGGCTCCTCTGAGCCCGCTCCAGGCTAAACAGAGGCCCCACAGCTCCTGGGAGACTTGAACCCTGTGCGATGGAATTTTCCCCTTGCTGGGAGGCTTTTGTCCTCTGGAAAGGGCTAGGGCTCAGGAGGGCCCAGAGCCTGATCTCCCCGTCCCTGGCTCAGGGGGCTCCTGGGAGCCCAAGGGCCCTGTCCTGTGGGGTGGGTGAGAAGGCAAGGAGGGTGCAGCTGCCCCTCCCCCTCGGGGACAAAAAGGGGAGGCCTGGCAGGGGGGCTTCCCAAGGTCTGGGCACCAGTTGTTAGCCTGCTCCACAGCCCAGCTAGTCACTGGGATGGAATAAAAGGCTTGGTTCCCTTGACAACCCTGGGGTCTATGGTCTCTCACCGAGTTCAAGATAGGCTTGGGGGAGGAAGGGAGGCCGCAGAGGAAGGAGGGGCAGCCTGTTGACCAGCAGCCCGGAGTTCCCGGGAAATCCAGGGTGCGCTGTGTGTGCGGGATTCTCTTTCTGGCCCCTAGTTTTGAAGCACAATTGGTGGTCCGTGGTGGGCATGCAGCTGATTACGCAGGAGAGGGGGGCCTGCCTCTCCTAGGGAGCCCTGCTGGCGTAGTGGTAACAAGGTGAGTGGCTAACCACAGGGTGGGAAGTTCAGAACCACCAGCCGCTCCGCTCTCAAGAAAGCGGAGGCTCTTTGCTCCTGGGAAGAGTGAGGTCCTCAGACACCCACAGGGGCAGTTCTGGGCTGCCCTCAGTGACTCCAGGGAAGTGAGTTTGGTTTGGTGTGGCTACCTTTCTTCCGCGTCCTTGGGCTGCAGTGGGTACGGGCTCAGCTGATGACTGAACGCTTGGCCACTTAGCTCCGTTCCATGGATCCACGAGCTCGTGACGCTCCATCGCAACCCCTGTCCTAAAAGGAAGTCCTGGAGCACTGCTTTAAGCACTTGACTTTTAACCAAAAGGTTGGCCGTTCAAACCCACCCAGAGGGGCCTCACAAGACAGTCCTGGTGATCTGCTTCCCAGAGGTCTCGGCCTTAGAACCCTTAGTCCGCACAGGTGCGGGGTTACCACCAGAGGCCATGGAAACTCACAACAGCCTCCATAGGTGCCCCACTCGGGGTCTGCTTTATGGCCGGAGACCCAGGGAAGTGTTGAGAGGTGCTTGAGCCCCCGGAGAGCTATTTGTGAAGCCAAGATAAGAATAGCAGGCGCCTGTCTCCCGGGGCTGATCTCGAAGGGCTATTTTTAATCCCTGGAGGAGAGCTGCTGAAATATGGACAAAGTGCAGAACCTGGGCCGACTGTGTCTCCAGCTCTCGACTTGGTGAGGAGTTTGAAGGTCTCTGCTGGGGCCCAAGAGATGCATTTGGTCTCCGTGAAAACAAATGATAAGGCCAGGGGACCTTGACCTGGGGCTTTGGAGTGAGAGGCCCCAGCGTGTTGTCTGGAGCAGGGCGAAGGAAGCCCACGGAGGCTGGCGAGGGGGCGGGTCGCAGTCTGGCATTGTCCGGAGCACCTTCTACGATGCTTTTAGAAGCCTGGATCTACCAAAGGGAGCCGAGGACACCACATGCTGGTCGGTGGACAGGGAAGCGGCGGCATGCTCCCGAGAGCCATCAAAGCATGTTTGTTGGTTTGGTTTTTAATGCAACAAGGAAAAACACCCCATCGGCTGTGGTCTGGAAGGTCTTGGAGACGTACAGAACCAGCTTCTGGTGGGCAGGCTCAGTTCACCAGCCTTCCCTGAGGATCTGGGTGTGGGGAGGAGCCAGGGGTGGGGGTGTGGAGGCCACTGTGTCTTCCTGGAGGGTGGCCAGGATGACCAGCGTGCAGTGCCGTCTCAAAGCTGTCCTCCAGGGGGTGGGTCTCCGGTGGAAAGACAATCTGAGGAAATCTAGAGGGTGGGGTCCCGGTGAGGAAACACCTGGGGGGCAGGTTGCTGATAAGGAAACAATCCAGAGCCGAACTGCAGCTGCTTTGCATCCACGATGCACAGCCAATCGGAGGCCATCTGCTTCCATCGTGGCAAACAAGATCAAGGAATCACTTCTCACCCAATTCCGTTTACTCACTGCTTGGCGGGCCGGCAGAGAAGGCCGTCTGGACGCTGGCCACAGGGCCACGGCACAGTGACTCCAGCTGAGTCACAGTAGAACTGGACTTTGTGAGGGCTTGAGGGACTCATTTGTTGGAAGTAGATCACCAGCCCTTTCTGCTGAGGTGCCTCTGGGTAGCCTCACACCTCCGACTCTCTGGTCAGCAGCAGTGTTCTAACGCTTTGCACCCTCAAGGGGACTGCAGGTGGCATCCCCAGCCATTTAGAAAGTGTCCTGACAATGACAGCTCGGGGAGGAGACCACAGCATAGACTCACCTTTAGTGATCACCAGGCGCTCTCTCATGTCTATACCGCACTTACACTGTGCAAGAAGCCAGCGAGACCCCGCTGAAGGCTGGGTAGAGTCATGAAGTAGAGCAAGACTACGCAGCTGACGGTGACATGAAGTAGGCTTTGGCTCTTGTTGGGTTCTCCTAGGTCTAGTGAGCAGCCTACAGCTTACCAGAGCACTCTCAGATACGGAATCTCACTTGAGTCTCTGAACCAGTGGGTAAGGCAAGAGATTCTCCCCACAGACTGCCGCAGAAGGTGACTCCTAAACGTTGACAGTTTGAATCCACCAGCCGATCCGAGGGTGACCGAGGTGGCAGTCTGGTTCTACAAAGACAGCGGCCTTGGGAACCCTATGGGGGCAGTTCTACTCTGTCCTCTCGGGTTGCAAGGGTCAGGATTTGCATGCATGGAAAGAGGCGTTTATATTTATAGAAGTTATAGAAATGTTTTGAAAATGATGATGGCAACATACGTACATATGTGCCTGACACAATGGATATGTGTATGAATTGTGGTAAGAGCTATGAGTCCCCAATAAAAAAAATAAATAAGAAGTTGGAAGTCCAGAGCAGCAGTTCTTAACTTCTGGGTTGAGACCCCTTTGGGGTCAAACAACCTTTTCACACAGCTCGCCTAAGAGCATTGGAAAACACATATTTCCCATGGCTTTAGGAGCTGAGATGCTCCTCTAGCTGTCTCCAGTGGGGTCTGCCCACATGCAGATATGCCCACATATGGGTACCTGTCGTGAAGATTGTTACTCATGCCACACCACGCTTCAAGACAAAGTTTCATTTATTGTCATTAGAAATAAATATTTCACAATATATAATGACATATTATTTTTGTGATTCATCACGATGCTTTAATGATGTTCAATTTGCAACCATGAAAATATATTCTGCATAGCAGATATTTACATGATGATTCATCACAGTAGCAAAATGACAGTGATGAAGTAGCAATGAAAATAATTTGATGGTTGGGGTCACCACCACCTGAGGAACTGTATGAAAGGGTCGCGGCATGAGGAAGGTGGAGACCTACTGTCCTAGAGTTTCACTGACGTGTCTGAAATGTGATCATCCTAGACTGGGCTGTCGGAACACTGTTGCCGCTGAGACATTTCCTCCCATGGCATGCTGTCTGGCCTACAGTGCTTCGCCTATGTGTCCCTCGAGTCAATGCTGACACCCTCTAGTGACCCTCTAGCACGGAGTCGAACTGCCCCGGTGGGTTTCTGACCCTTTAACTCTTTCTGGGAGCAGACAGTCTTGTCTTTCTCCCGAGGAGCCATTTGGTGGGTTCGAACCACTTGCCTTGTGAGCATTTCAAGAGGTAGCCTTCTGTGCCTCCAGAGCGCCTTGCCCATAGACCCAAGAAGCTAAGTGTCCACCCCTCAGAGTGCATTTGTTTGTTCAGCTAATATTTGCTAAGAAGCCTCATGAGCAAGGCATTAAAAAAGAAAGAAAGAAAGAAAAGAAGTTAGATTTTTTCCACGAAGTCCTTGTGAGTCAAGGAGTTTTAGAATCGAGTTTCCTGGAGTCGGCCGTCAGGGCCGTCCGTAGAAGATTCCCGGATTCTCTGTGCTAATGGATGCGTCTGGTTCAATAAGTGGATGCTCTTGCTGAGACACCTCATTGCTTAAAATGGACGCAGGCAGCCAGCTCCGGTGGAAGATCGTGGCACCAGAATGGGGTGCTCTCGGTATCTGGAGGCAGAGGGAGCACTATGTGGCTGACATTCTTTTTGGTTGCCCATATTTACACAGCCCCCCCCCTGCCCCCAGCTGAGCTAACATGCCTATCTCCCCAGGTCCCTGCAGAGGGCATTGTGAGGGGTCCCTTCCCAGGACAAACATCCCCGCCATATCTGATTTCACGGCCCAGCTGCTTCCTGGACCAGACCAAACAGGTAGAGAATGGCCAACCTTTCATTGGCCAGAGTCATTCTCATCCTGGCCGATTCCCCATTCATCCATCGATACAGGATTACTTATTACAAGACAATTTCTCACATGGAACCAATCTGGGAAAACTCCCCCCCGAGAGTGACAGAAGCAACGAAGTCCTTAAGGCCCAGTGGATGTGGCTGCTGCCCTGGAGGAGCCTGCAGTCAGGAGGTGGGATGTAGTTTCCCATCCTGACCAGATGGCCTGACGTCCATTCGTGGGATCCAGGTGCAGCCAAGCATGAGGGTACAGTGAGGAGGGACACCAAGCATTTGTAATAAGAAAACCGGACATGATAAAAGGAATGTGGAGACAGGCTTCCTAAAAGAATGAGTTTATTCACACGGATGCAACAAAAAACTATTGAACGCCTTTTCAGTGACCCGGAACTGCTAGAGAGTTGTGACTTCCAGTGACTATGGGGTCGGGTGGGTGCTCAGGTGGTTCCTATGGATTGGGAATGAGATCCGGTTGCACAGGCTCTTCCAGAAATGGGGAACGATGACCTCTGCAGAGGAGAGGGTAGATAGAGAGGCCGATGATAGACCCAATGTTGGTGTTGACCTGATCCACATGACTCAGATTTGGTCGTCCAAGACACCCTCGGTGACACTTGTTAGGTGGACCCAGTTGCCCTCTGTGATAAGAAACACTCGAAAATCTCAAAGAGCATTTTAGGAAACTGTACATTCTCCTTGATAAACATCAATGAGTCCATTACTTATAAATTAGACTCATGCATTGTTTTTATTTTTCAATTTTTGCTTACCTTTTAGTCTCTTTCTCTTTCTTCTGCCTAATTTCTCCCCCAGCTGCTAACTTCAAGGTCAGAAGTTTAAAACAACCACCCTCTTCATAAGACAAGGACAAGGCTTTCTACTGCAGTAAAGAGCTATAGGCTCGGAGACCGACGGTGATAGCTCTGCTCTGTCCATAGGGAGGCTATGAATTAGAATCAACTCAATAGCAATGATTTTGAGTTTTAAATGTTGAGCAAGTAAAATAAACGATGCTCTCCCCCCAAGTATCCTCCCCCAAACTAGACACCCAGATAAATTTATATTTCACGTAAATAGCAAATAATTTAAAAAATAGATAATCTCAAGGATTGCATAGGACATACTTATGCTAAAAACTTATTTGTTGTTCTAAGAATAGTACAAGAGCGAAGAAAATGTTCTAAAATTGATTGTGGTGATGATTGCACAATTCTTCTTAATATGATTGAAGTATTGAATTGTATAGATGAGTGAATTATATGTCAATAGAACTGTCTGTTGAAAACCCCCAAACAAAACAAAGAAACAACCAAAAATGTATTTGTTGTTGATCTGAAATTAAAGTTTCACTGGCTGACCTGTAGTTTATCTGGCAATCTCTCACTCCCCACGCCCCCAGCCCATTTTACTCAAAAACATCTTTGAATTTATATTTCTTGCTAGTAAGTTGTACCCCTTAGATCAATGCTTTCAATGTTAATTGTTTTCTATATGAAGCAGTGTCATGATTTTTCTTTACCTTTCCTTGGATCTCTTTCCCTGTATTCTAGGAACTGGTGTATTAATTTTCTCTGTGATTGTGTGGGGTACTCTCAGAGTTTGACTTTCCAAACAGAAAGCGTCTAGCCAGCAATACGGAGTAGGAGAAGAAATTTCCTGAAATTGATTGTAGGGATGATTGCCCACATCTTAATATAAATGAGTGATTACATTATATGATATATGAAGTATGTCACAATAAAACTATATTTTATTTTAAAAAATAAAACTGTATTTTAAAAAGTCAAACAAGGATAAAAAGAAAGGTTCTAGGTCCCTGAGATGACTGCCCAATGCTCAGTGCACACCTCTGGCCACCATTTGGGTTGTCTTTCCTTGAGCCTTCCGCTAGAGATTTCTGGAATAAAGGCACCCCGTCACACCTATTCCAGATGTGAAGGCCCTTCTGGGTTCATCTTCATAGGGAAATACTCTCTGAGGTTATTTCAGTTTCTTCCTGATAATGTCCAAATTGGTCAAGAGTCAAGTGTTTATTGAGCGGGGGTACTTGTCCACAAGGACAATAGATAGGGACAATACAGTAACATAGGGCCATTAGATAGGATCCTTGAGGCCTATCTATTTTGCTTACTTGCCTGTTTGACAGCCTGATAACAGATCAATAAAACAATGGAGAATGGAGCAGGGAAGGCAAGTCAGTGTGATTGCATGGTCTAGATAGTGCTTTCAGTTGCAACAGAAATGGGGGCAGTGTTGGCTCATGGCCATTGAGTCAATTCTGATCCAGAGTAACCCTAGAGGACAGTGGAGAACTGCTCCTGTGGGCTTGGGGGACTGTGAGTTTATGGGAGCGGCAATCCTCATCTTGCTCCCATGGAGTGGCTGGTGGTTTTGAACTGTTGACCTTGAAGTTAGTATTCCAACAAGTAGCCAAGATACCACCAGGACTCCCCTCTCTTCCCCACACCCCTTAATTTCCAAACTTTTCATATGACTGTTTTCTAACTTAAACATAAAATATCAAGGTAGATTTACATTTTTACTACTTTTTAATGCAAAACAAAAAAAAAACCCCAAACTCATTGCCATCAAGCTAATTCTGACTCATAACAACCCTATATAGGACATTGTAGAACTGCCCCCATGGGTTTCTGAGACTGTACATCCTTAGAGAGGGGCTGGTGGTTTCTAACTGCTGACCTTGTGGTTAGCAACCCAACACTAACCTACTAGGGCTCTTTTTCGGTACAAGGTCTTGCAATTAAAATACCTACCACTAACTGTCATGCGCAATGGCTATACTGAAAAAGGACTGGTCAGCATTCAGCCATTTCAAGAGGTAGCGTATGATCCAGAACCAACGGTACTGAAGGAAGACATCCAAGTTCCACCGAGGCCTTCGCTTAAAAAAAGACACCAGGATTGACAGAATGCTGATTGAAACGTTTGAAAAATAATGTGGTGCGGGAAGCTCTTCTCTAAGCCAAGACATTTGGAATACATTTATGTGGCCAAAGGATTGGAAGAGATTTATATTTGTGCCCATTCCAAAGAAGGGTGGCTTCACAGAATGCATCAAGTATATGATACTATCATTCACACCACGTGTGAGTAACACTTTGCTGAAGATAATTCAAAAATGGTTGCAGCAGTTGACAGGAAATTTTCAGAAATTCAAGTTGGATTCAGAGAGGATGTGGATGGAGGGGCATCGTTGCTGATGTTAGAGGGATCTTGGCCGAAAGCAGAGCATACCAGAAAGATGTTTACTTATGGTTTGCTAACTATGCAAATTACTTATGCATTGCTAACTATGCAAATGCATTCAGCTGTGTAAATCCTAACCGATTAGCAGTAACATTGAGAAAAATGGGAATTCCAGACACTTGAATTATGTTTGTGTGGAACCTGATCATGGACCAAGAGAGGTAGTTAATGGAACAGAACAAGAGAATACTGCATGGTTTATAGCCAGGCAAGGTCTGTGTCAGGGGTGTATCATTTCACCCTACTTACCCAGTCTGTATGCTGAGCAAAAATTCTGAGAGGCTGGACTACATGAGCAAGACTACATTGTCAAGAGCGGAGGAAGACTCATTCTCAATCTTCGATCTGCAGACACCACAATCTTCCTGGCTGAAGCAAGCAGGACTTGAAGTGCTGCCACTTGCCGATGAAAGTCCCAAGACTGCAGTTTTCAGTACGGATTGCAACTCATCGTCAAGAGAACCGAAGTTCTCACAACTGGACCAGTGGACAACGTCATGATAAATGATGAAAAGATTGGAGAGTCAAGGATTTCATGGTCCCCAGATCCATGGAAGCAACAGTCAAGCAATCACACAACACAGCACACGGGGCAAATCTGATGTCTTTGAAACGTTAAAGAGCAAAGATGTCACTTTGGAGGACGACGGAAGAAAGGCCTGGCATCCTGTTCTCCTGAAGATGGCGGTCTAGAAAACCCTACGGGCGGTTCGCTCGGCCACGTGCCTCCCTCTGAGTCAGAACTGACTGGCGGGCATCTACCCACACTAGCAGCGCCCACCTTCTGAGGGAACACCTCTGAAAAACTCAGCTCGGCTGTGGAGCCGATTTCCACTCGCAGCAACCCAATACCAAACCAACCAGGCTCACCGCAGTCGCGTCCGGGCTGACCCATCGCGACCTCTGTGGAGTTCTGAGACGGTGACTGTTTACGGGAGTAGAAAGCCCGGCTCCCACTGGGCTCCTTAGCAACCCTGTAGGACAGGGTACAAGATGCCTGTGGGTTTCCAAGGCTCAAAATCTTTACAGGAATAGAAAGCCTCATTTTCCTCGTGGTGGGTTCAAGCGGCTGACTTCGGGGTTAGCAGCCCAACACCTAGCCCACCGTGGCCACCGGCTCCTTCGGGGGTACCTAGCCTGTGCACATAGTTAACTTGCGTGGCTACTCACCCAAAGGTTTGAGGTTCAAGTCCACCCACAATGGTCAAAGAAGTAAATCTACTGGTGATCCACTTCGGACTCCTCAGTCCCTGGACCCCCGAGGGAGCACAGCTCTAGGCTGACTCACGTGGACGCGTCATGAGCCACGTCGAACGGAGAACTGATTCACCTGCGTGTTGTCGCCTTTGATTCACTGTGCTGCATGCCACAGGGGGTCTGCCCCAGAAGGTTTTCTCCGTGTCATCGTCAGGAGAGCAGGCTGCCCAGGCTTCCTTCTGTGGAGCCTCGGGAGTGGGGGCGGGTTTCCAACACCAGCCGGTTGATGAGCAGCCGACCGTCATGTCACCAGGAGTCCTCGCTGCTCTTAGTGAGACCCTTAAAAGGATTACGTGGATGGACTCCTTCAAAGGCTTGATGTCGCCCTCGCTGGCGTGAGGTGCCATCAAGTGGATTCCCAGTCACCGTGGCACCAAGTATAACCAGACGAAACACTGCCCATTCTGGTGCCCGCCTGGCGTGAGCCCGTGGTGGCAGTTGTTGTGTCAGCTCCTCTCTTGAGACCCTTTCTCTTTTGCCATGACCTTCTATTGACCAAACATGCTGCCCTTCTCCAGGGAGTGGTGCCTTCTGATAATGTGGCTAAAGGTTATGAGAGGACATCTTGATTCTGTACTTCTTCCTAGGGAGATGGGCTTATTCTTTTTTGTTGTTGTTGTTTGTTATTTTTTAAAAAGTCAATTTATTGGGGGCTCGTACAACTCTTAACACAATCCATCCATCCATCCATCCATTGTGTCAGGCACTTTTGTACATTGGTTGCCATCATCATTCTCAAAACATTTTCTTTTTACTGGAGCCCTTGGTATCAGCTCTTCAATCCCCCCCCCCATGAACCCTTGATAATTTAAAAATTATTATTACTTTTTCATGTCTTACACTGACTGATATCTCCCTTCACCTTCTTTTCTGATGTAAAAGTTATATGTATTAAGTTATATGTAAAAATGACATGTATATCATTGTGAGGAAGTTATATGTATATCATTGTGATCGGTTCCCCCTTTCTCCCTGGGATATGCCATATTTCCCCCAACACTTTAAAATGTATTGATTCTTCTTTAAAACAAATAAAAACAACTATTGACATCTAATTCACATAGCATACAATTCAATAGTTCAATCACCTCGCTTCTGTCAGAAATGTGTTCCTAGACATTTGTCTCCTTCCTCATGTCTGTGTAAAGATGAGCATCTTCACAACTGGATGAGCGAGCAACATTATGATGACTGAAGAGAAGATCCAAGTTGTCAAGGAGTTTGTCTTGTTTGCATCCATGATCAGTGCTCATGGCAGCAGCGGGCAAGAGGTCAAAGGGTGCACTGCACTGGGTCCATCTGCTGCACAGCCCTCTTTACAGTGTTGAAAAGCAGGATGTTACTATGAGGACTAAGGTGCACCTTACCTAAGCCAGGATATTTTCAATCACCTCATAGGCATGTGAAAGTTGGACATTGAATAAGGAAGACCAAAGAAAGCCCATACATTTGTATGACGGTGCTGGCGAATAATATTGAAGCACCACGGACTGCCAACAGAACCAACAAATCCGACGTGGAAGAAGTGCAGCCAGAATGCTCCGGAAAAGCAAGGATGGCGAGACTTTGTCTTCCATACCTTGAACATGTTGTCAGAAGAGACTAGAGCCTGGAAGGGCATCATGCTTGGCAAAGAAGAGGGGCGGGGAAAAAGAGGAAGATCCCCCACAAGATGGATTGGCACAGCAAGATCCCCCACAAGATGGATTGACACAGAAGCTGCAACAATGAGCTTAAACATAAGAACAATTGTGAGGACGGTGAGGCACTGGGCGGCGTTTCACTCTGTGTGTGTGTGTGTGTATATGAGGGACTGGGCAGTGTTTTGTTTTATATATATATATATATATATGGCTGCTATGAGTCGGAACGGACTCGATGGCATCTGACAACAACAACAATGCCTGTATTTTTCCCTCAACAGTTGTATTAGCACATAAGTAAGATATTATACAATTCCATTACATCAAGGAGAGTTGTCCAGTCACCGCCACAGTCAGTTTTAGAACGCTTTCTTCGTTCTGGTCCTCACTGTTATCAGCTCCCCATTTCCCCGCAACCTCCCCTGGCATACCCCAATGAACCATTGCTGCAGTTACCGCCTCTGTAGATTTACCTGTACTGGATTTCATATACAGAAAACATTAACAAAGAAACAATGAAAATAATAATTTATAAATTACCCAGGGTTCATGAGGGAGCGAGGGTTGGGGAGGGAAGGAGAGAAATGAGGAGCTGATACCTAGGGCTCAAGTAGAAAGAAAATGTTTTGAAAAAGATGATGGCAACATATGTACAAGTGTACTTGACACAATGGATGTATGGATTATGAGAAGAGTTGTAAGAGCCCCAATGAAATTATTTAAAAATCAAATAAACCCAAACTAACAAGAATAATAAACTGAGGGAGATAAAATTCTCAATCAGAAAGAAAGCAGAAAATATTCAAAACTCGAACAAATTTAAATGGATCATATTGGAGATCAAATCATAGAGTACTAAGTTTTAACCTGTCTCTGCAACAATCCACTCTCCAGTGCATTCTGTTGGTCAGCAAGCCTATTCACTTCCCTGGCCCATGGTTGGAGGGGATTCACCAGGGGCTTAATGTACATGTAGTTCCCCTTCCCCTTAAAAAAAAATTGAAACAGCTGTAAAATTGGACAAAAGGGGAAAAAAAGATGAACTATTTCAACAATGTCTGCGCAAAACTTCTTCTTTTTTTTTTTGCGTTTTATTAAAAACTTTATTACCCGAGCTCAGGGACAAGGGAATAACAAGGTATCCAAAATCAGTGTCAAGGAGGGTGTGGGGGGTCTGGCAGGGCTGGATCAAGGGCAATGTAACCGAGAGGAATTACTAAAACCCAAAAGAAGGCAGAACATGATAGCGGAACAAGAGGAAGGTACAAATAAACAGAGGAAAGAACTAGGAGGCAAAGAGCAGTCATAGAGATCTAAATACAGGCATATAAAGATGTAAATATATTTATATACGATGAGAGGGAAATAGATCTATGTACGTATATTTACAGGTTTAGCATTAAGGAAACAGATGGACAGTGGGCCTCCGCTCAAGCACTCCCCCAACACAAGAACACTTTGTTTTAACAATTCGGCAGTCTGAAATGCTCACCTGCCTGGCACAATCACTGATGACAACAGGTACACAAGAAAATGTGGTGAAGAAAGCCGATGGTGCCCGGCTCCCAAAAGATATAGCACCTGAAGTCGCTGAAGACAATGGGTGCACAAGAAAATGTAGTGAAGAAAGCTGATAGTGCCCAGCTACCAAAAAATATAGCACTTGAAGTCTTAAAGACCTGAAGATTAAAAAAAAAACAACCTGAAGATAAATAAGCAGCCATCTAGCCGAGCGGCAACAAAACCCACATTGCGCAAAACTTCTGATCAGAGGTTTGTGTATGTGTTCAGTTGAATGAGTTGATCATTTATCAGTGTTTTAGAGCTTAAATTTTGAGCACCCCCATTGGAAAAAGGCTATGGATGGCAGTGGCAACCCCAAATTCATTTGCAGGGTCCCCAGATAGTTTAAGCCTCCATTGAATTCTTTATGATCATTCACAAGGATGTAGATAACCTTGCCCTCATGAGGAGCACACTGGAAAACAGTTGACCTCCACCCCTCTCCAGCAGCTCAGGGAGTGGCAGTCCCTCTTAGGGGCTTGCCTGGGTGTGTCCTTGATGGAGATATTGGGGATAGTACTGGGGGTCAAAGAGTCATGAGCCAGGCCCTGTCAGTCTTGTTCTGACTACCTTGGTCAGAAGGCCCTAGGTTAATCCTGTAAATTCTTCTACTTAACATAATAGATGTGTCTCCATCATGGCCCTGGCCCTGGCCCTGCACCTGTAGTCTCACCTGTAACTGTGACACATTGATCTGCCACCAATCATGAATTTGTGACAGTCTCTTTGTTTCATGCCTGTTTAACTGGGGTCCCCACCATGAATCTTCAGGGCCCATTTGACCTCCTGCTAATGGCCTCCCTCATCCGCATGCTGTGTCTCTTCGTGTTGTCTTGTCCCTTTTCAGAATTAGTAAACACTTCTCCTTAAATTAAATTTGAGATCAGAGTCTCTTTTGGATCCTAAAGTATCAGCCAACTGACATTTCATACCCATTCTCCTTGGTGTTGTAAATAGAACGAACTTTTTGCAATCTTGAATTTTGACATGGGTTCTTTTTTGTTTTTTTTTTAACAATAAGGGAACCTATTGGGTCACAGGACTGGAGAGTGAGAGAGAGGTCAGGCTTTGGAAACTGTTCAATCAGCTGGCTCTGACGCAGTGTCCCTGTGCTGGGCTAGGTCTGACCTCCTTGAGACGGTGACATTGTCCTCAGAGAAGTAAGATGATGGCAGCACTATCGGCCTCACCCCGTATGGTTACTTTTAAAGGACACTTTGGTTTTAAAATATGCATTTCTCCTCTGGGCATGCTTGCAAGCAAGGAGGACTTGAGGCATTTGCTGATGAAGATCAAGGACTTCTTCCTTCAGTGTGGAAGAAAGCCAAAATTCTCCCAACTGGACTAATAGACGACATCAGGACAAACAGAAAAAAGATCAAAGTTGCCCAAGATTTCATTTTACTTAGATCCCCAATCCATGCGCATGGAAGCAGCAGCCAAGATCTCAAATGATACATTGCGTTAGGCAAATCTGATGCACCAGAATCTTGAAAGAGTTAAGGAGTCAAGATGTCACTGAGGACTGAATTGTGCCTGACTCAAGTGGTGATATTTTCCTTTGCCTCCGGTGCATGTGAAATCTGGACACCGAGTAAGTGAAACTGGAGATGGATGGATGAACTTGAATGACAGGGTTGGTGACAAATGTTGAAAAGTCAGCTGACGGCCAGAAGAGCGAACAAATCTTCCCGGGAGGAAGTACAGCCAGAATGTTCCTTAGAACTGAGGAGGGGGCTTCATCTGATGTGCTTTGGACTGTTATCAGGAGAGACTTGTTGTTAGGTACCATTGATCGAGTCCAAGTCATAGCGGTCCTATGTACACAGAACAAATCACTGCCTTGCCCTCTGCCCGCCTTACCGCTGCTCCTACGTTTGAGCCCACTTTGCAGCCACTGTGTCAAGCCATCTTGGTGACCAAACATGATGTCCTTCTCCAGGGCCTAGTCTCCCCAAAGTACATGAGATGAAGCCTCCCCGTCCTTGCCTCTAAGGAGCATTCTTGCTATTCCTCTTCCAAGACAGACTTGTTTGTTCTTTTAAAAGGTGGCCCATGGCACGTTCAATATTCTTCACCAGCACCGTAACCCAATGGCACCCATTCTTCTTCGGTCGGATCTTCTTCAGGAGAGTCTCCAACTAAACCTCCAAACACTGCCATGGAGGCAGTGCCGACTCATGGCCGCCCTACGGGATAGGGGAGAACGCGCCTGTGCGTTTTGGAGACCGCAACTCTCTCCAGGAGTCAAAAGCCTCATCTTGGTCCCGCAGAGCGGCTGGTGGCTTCCAGCAAATGACCTTGAGGTTAGCAGCCCATTGCGTTGCCCAGACGCTGCACCGCCAGGGCTTCAGGAGCGACTAGTTCCTGGAAAGGAGCACCACGCTGGATAAAGTTCAGGGTCGTCCAAGAAGAGGAAGATCGTCAAGGAGAGGGGCAGGCCGGGGTTGGAGCGGGCAGTGTCTGATTCTATTGCCCTGTAGGCCTGGGTCGCCGACAAGACGGCACTGAGCCACAACCCGGCTGCACGGTCAGATTCAAAGGAGCGAAGCAGGGACTTTCCCTGACATCATCTTCTTTCCAGAAGCCCCGCTTACCATTCTTTCGGCCAGTTTTAGCAAAGTTACAGACTTCCCTTTAGGGAATGTGGGGCAGGGCTTACTCCCTCTCTGATAGGGCAGGAGAGATGAAATCTCAGGAACTTGGCCCGTTCAGTAGAATTGGACTTTTATCATCATGTGGCAGGAATATCTGCACAGGTGTGATTCTATTAACGAGTCAGTAATGACTCCATTCAAAGGCCTGGGTACTGATTAACCCTCTTGCACAATGGGTGTCACCTGGGCTTGATAAACCAAAGAAGACCTTTGTCTTGTTTTGCTGACTGCTCCCAGTGCCCTCTGCACTAAAGTTATTCAACCTGCGAGGAGACGCTGGCTCGGCTCCCGCCAGCAAAGACGCGCGCTCTCTCTCCTCCCGTTGATGACGCGTGGAGCACAAGTGGATGGGGATGTCCATAGGAAAAGCCTGAGGACATGTGTGCGCCAGTGCCCTCTGCACTAAAGTTATTCAACCTGCGAGGAGACGCTGGCTCGGCTCCCGCCAGCAAAGACGCGCGCTCTCTCTCCTCCCGTTGATGACGCGTGGAGCACAAGTGGATGGGGATGTCCATAGGAAAAGCCTGAGGACATGTGTGCGCTTGTGAGTGTGTACTTATCTATGTCAGCGGTTCTCAACCTGTGGGTCGAGACCCCTTTGGGGGTCAAAGACCCTTTCACAGGGGTTGCCCGATTCACAACAGTAGTGAAATGACTGTGATGAAGTAGCAACGAAAATAATTGGATGGTTGGGGGTCACTACCACATGAGGAACTGTATGAAAGGGTTGCGGCGTTAGGAAGGGGAAGAACCACAGGTCTCTGTAGATTGGCGGTTCCAACCCACCTAGAGGTGCCTCCAAAGAAAGGCCTGGAGACCTGCTTCTGAAAGGTCCCAGCTTGGACGACCCCACAGAGCAGCTCTGCTTTGCAAGCATGGGGTGTCCACAAGCCAGAATCAACTCGAGCAAGGCAAGCTGTTCTTGTTGTGGGCCTCCCTGGGACCTGGGTTGGGGATGGCATGGTGAAGGGCCTATGAAGCCAGGCCTGCACATGGGTGGTTTGGATACCCCTCTTGCCCCACAACATCCAAGTATCCAGTATCCTCTTCCTGGTCAGGTGATCCAGGTGACAAAGCAGGGAATGAAGGAAGTTCCAGGAGCTCCTCAGGGTTCATTTTCCCTTTCCTGCTACGTAAATGCTTTCCTATCCCCATGGGGCCTGTGAAAATACCTCACGTGGGCAAGAGTTCACGGCTAGATTAGCAAGGCAGCCGTCTGAGGAAAACTGTTGAGTCTCAACCAAGCCTGGGGTCAACAGTGTCACTTCCATTTTCTAAAAACATCCAAACGTGATCATTAAGAAAAGAAAAAAATCCCTCCTCCCCTGAGAGCACAGGCCAAGGTGTTGCAGGTGCATTGCCTATGTCTTGGGGGTCCCCAGGAGGGAATGCCACCATGACAGAGGACAGACCTGGAGCCCTGCAGGGACACTGGGTCTGAGCCCATGGGTTAGACTGGTTCCATAGCCTACTCTTCCTCTCAGCTTCCAGCCATGTGAGCCAATATATTTTCCTTTCTTTTAAAAATATTCATGGTTTGAGGGAAGACTACAGACCAGTGAACTTGACCCTTGGCCCTGGGCAAGTTTTAGAATAGATTTTTGGATATTTGGAAAAACTGGGAATGCTTAGTCTGAGAGAAAAGACTCAGAAAGGCCAGGTTTACAACCTTAAAATATCCAGAGGGTGCCCATGGAGCTGTGGAAACAGACTGATTGAACCTCTGGCTGAAGGATGGAAGTTTCTAGAAGTACTTTGGCTCAACCCAAGAAGGACTAGCCAACAATCCCACAGTGCATGGGAAGCTTCCTCAGAGGTGGCTAGAAAGAGTACAGTCTCAGGGCCATTCAGGCTGAGAACGAAAGAATTTCAAAGTCAATTCCAGAAGTAGGCGCATAGTTCAACTGATGACCTCCAAGTTTCCGCCCAGCTCTCAGATAGTATGATTCTAAATCTGTAATTTTCCATTTCTCTATTAAGAAGAAATTTTCCACACTCAAAATCATTTTTGTGCCTGATAAAGGCTGTGGGATGCTGCTTGCTTTAGCATGGGGCTTACTTCCTTGCCCCAGGGGATTACTAAGATATAAACTCATCAACTCTTTTTCAGGCAGGCCAGCTGGGTGGGGTTTGCTGCTGGGTTGGAAGGTCCTGTTTACATTGAGCCTACCAGGGAGGGTTTGTTCCAGTCTCTGAAATTCCCTGACCTCCACACGCCTGGGTGCTTTATCCCAGTCCTGGAAAGTGGATGCAGTCAGAGCTCTCTAGAGCCTGGCTGCTCATTTTCCCCAGTTGGCTCAGCCCTTCTCTTAGCATCCTCCCAACCACCACTCCCCCACGCCCCACACCCTGTTCCCTGTCCTGCGTTTTGCTATTACAGAAACCCGAGTGACAGTGCATGTTCTAAGGAACCTTCTGAAAATCTCGTATGATCTCTCCTTCACACGAGGACAGAGTAATTGTCCTTCTGGATTTAATGGCTCCTCTCTCAAATGTTACTTCCACTAAAAAACTCACTGCCATCGAGTGGATTCCAACTCATACTGACCTGACAGGACAGGGTGAAACTGCCTCTGTGGTTTTCTGAGACCGTAACTGTTTGTGGGTGGTAGAAAGCCACATCTTTCTCCCAGCTACTTCCATTAAGCTATTATAAAGAAGAAAAACTTTCCCAAGGAATTGGGGCCCGATCTGACCCCACCATACTGGGGTGAAATGCTAAGGCCATGCAACAGAACAGCAAGGGGAGCAAAGCAATGAAGTCTCTGGGGGAATACCAAAAATACTTTGGGACCAGGGCATGGCACCCCATCAGACTCGACTGGAAAACACTCCTAAAGGTCAACAAACAGACCTGGAACTATTTATAGGCTTTTCTTTTTAGGTCAATAGTTTGTTGTTGTTTGTTTTCTTTTGTTGTTTTGGTCTGTCTTGTTTTTGTGTTTATTATTTTTTTTTGCATGTCTATCTAGATAAGATAGATGGGATAAACAATCCAGAGGAGAAAACAATGGAACTGACATTTGGGGGATAGGAGCCAGTTGGGGAGAAGGTGGGAGGTGGAGGTGGGGGAAAAGAATGGAGGGTGTCAACCAACCCAGGGACAAGGGAACAACAAGTGATCCAAAGTCGATGGCAAGGAGTGTGTAGGATGCCTGGTAGGTCTTGATCAAGGCCAATGTAACCAAGAGGAATTACTGGAACTTGAATGAAGGCCGAACATTATAGTGGGACAAGAGGAAAGTAAAAGAAAGGGGAAAGAATTAGGAGGCAAAGGACATTTGTCGCGGTCTAAATACATGCATGTACATATGTAAATATATTCATATGTGGATAGGGAAATCGATCTATTTACATATATTTATATGTTAAGTATTAAGGTAGCACCCTGACATCGGGCCTCTATTGAAGTACTCCCTCAACACAAGAACACTTTGTTTTAATAACCTGGCATTCCATGATGTTCACCTTCCTGTCACCTTCACCTTTGATCTGAAGGCAAAATGGGTGCATAGGCAAATGTGGTGAAGAATGCTGTGGTGCCCGGCTATCAAAAGATATAACGTCCGGGGTCTTAAAGGCCTGAAGATAAGCCAGTGGCCATCTAGCTGAGAAGCAACAAGTCCATATGGAAGAAAACATACCAGCTTGTGTGATCATGAGGTGTCCATGGGATCAGGTATCAGGCATCAAAGACCTACAACAAAAAAATAATTTCAATGTGAATGAGGGAGATGCGGAATGGATACCCAAAGCCCATCTGTAGACAATTGGACATCCGGTACAGAAGGGTCACAAGGAAGAGACGAGCCAGTCAGGGTGCATTATAGCACCAATAAAACATACAACTTTCCTCTAGTTCGCTAATGCTTCCTTCCGCCTCCACTATCATGACCCCAGTTCTACCTTACAAATCCGGCTGGACCAAAGCATGTACCTGGGTACAGATCCAAGAGCTGGAACCAGGGAATCCAGGACAGATAAATCCCTCAGGAGGGGAAGGAGAAGGTGGGGGGAGGAAGGGGGAACCAATTACAATGATCTACATATAACCCCCTCCCAGGGGGATATACAACAGCAAAGTGGGTGAAGGGAGACAGTGGTCAGTGTAAGACATGAAACAGTAATAATAGTAATTTGTAAATTATCAATGGTTCACGAGGGAGGGAGAAAAATGAGGAGCTGATACCAAAGGCTCAAGTAGAAAGAAATGTTTTGAAAATGATGGTGGCAACCAGTGTACAAATGTGCTTGACACAATGGATGTATGTATGGATTGTGATAAGAGCTGTACGAGTCCCCAGTACAATGATTAAAACAAAAACTGTCCCCCAACCAAATGAGATCTGGTGATGCAGTGGTTATGCATTGGGCTGTTAACCACAAAGTCTGAGGTTCGAAACCAGCTGCTTGGAGGGAGAAAGAGAGAGCTTTCTGCTCTCATAAAGAGTCACAGTCTTGGAAACCCACAGAGGCAGCTCCACCCTGCCCTCTAGGGTCTCTGTGAGTTGGTATGGAGATTAGCAAGGCGTGATTAAAGGAACCCTGATCGCATAGTGAGTTACTTGCTGGGTTGCTACCTGCAAGGTCAGCAGTTAGAGACCTCGAGCCCATTTCTAGTCCTGTAAAGAGGTCCAGTTTCAGATAGGGTTGCTATGAGTCACAATTGATTGTTTTGCAGTTTTATGAAACAACCAAACAAATAAACCTAGGAATAAGTACCGGCAATTAAAAAAAATCACCCATGAACATCTTACATCCTTTACAACTCTGAACCGTGGGTCACAGGAATCCTGCAGGGCTGGGCTGCACTTCTTTCCTTACCTTGTTCTTGGGGTAGCCATGAATCAAACATCAATTCCATGATGACTAATAGCGCAATTGATCAATCAAATCGAAAATCACAAAATAACACCCCTCCCAGCAACAAGGGGAAATCTTCCCTTAAACATCCTCGAGAGACCAGGTTATAGGACTCCTGGCAGCATGGTTACCCCCAGCTGCCCTGTGGGAGAAAGAGTCACATCTCCAAACCTACAAAGACAGTTCTACGCAGTCCTGCAGCGTCTCTATGAGACGGCATTGATTTGATGGCAGAGAGTTTGGTTTGGAGCCATCAGGTTATGATTTCACCTGACTTTCACCTTTTCAACAATTCAAAGTCAATGGGTCTTTTCGTTGTATTTAGATTTGTATTACCTTAGAATATCAACTTTTAGCAAACCAGGTGAGTGAACTATGTGTACCTTTTTCTTATTTGGAATCTGGATTTGGGGAAATACTTTTAGATTTGGAGTAGGATCGATGTGCTTTTCTAGGCAATGGTGTCAAAAGTGCTCCAAAGAATGATGAGTCATGGCATTTGTTATAGGAGTGTTCCGTTATTGTCACCCGGTGACTTTCACTTTTAAAGGGCAAGTTCTTGTGGTTAAATACAGTCAAATCCTTTCCTTTGAAAAAAAATGACCTGGTATCAGATCCTGTTGCTTCTCTTTGGAATTCTAACTTCCAAAAGACGTGTGTGTGTGTGTGTGTGTGTGTGTATTAGACAATTTTAGGTGAATTCAGGTCTTTGTCACTTAGCAAAAGGAGTCAAGCAAATTTCTGCCTGACTCTCCCACCCCAAGCCTCAGGGGATAATGAATTGAGTCAATGATACCATTCAATTGGTAGTCCTGTCATCCCCGCTGCATACTCCTTAGCCAATAGCCACTTCGAATGTGTTCATAGAGAGGCTCAGGTACGCATGCGTTCTTGTTATCTATCTCGCACTAACTTCTGAAGTTTTGTGCTTTTCATTTACAGAGGGTACTGCTCGAGCTCACACTTGGCTGTCTATGTTTTGGGTGTGTTGGTGGGTTTTTCCAGAGCTCAGCCGGCCTCTTGTTGTGTTGGGTGCATCAACGTCCGTGCCTCCATCAGCTGGGAGTGTGCTACAGTCTGTGCCCACCACGGTTTCGTTTTTCAAAGGGGATGGAACAATTTGCACTTTCACCAGTAAGACCGGAGAATTCCAAGTTACTCCATATCCTCACCAACATTTGCTACTGCCAGTCTTTTCAAATTTTAGCCATGCTGCTGAGTGTGTAATGCTACCTCCTAGTGGGTTTCCTTTGTGTCTCTCTAGAAACCAGTCATGCTGAGTATTATCGTCTGTTCTCTTTAGTCTAAAATCGCCAAAGGCCTTTGGACCGTGTCTGGGGATCTTCTGCAGATGAAGCTGGCTATTCAAGGACAGGTCATAGCAGGATCTTCATTGCTTCCTAGTCTGTCCTTCCATTCATTATCTACATGACTTCTTAAGGCTTACAACCATACTCCCAGAAAGCCCTGTAGCCTGCCAATGCATTCCTAGTAGGAATATCAAGACACAGAATGGGAAAATGATTGTGTTAGGCAGGCATTGGAAGAGCTGGAAGGAGATCCCTGGGTGACACAGGTGGCTAAATACTTCACTACTTACCAAATCACTGGTGGTTCAAAGCCACCCAGAAGTGGCCCAGAAGCTAGGTCTGGGGATGTTCTCAAAAAGTCACAGCCTTGAACACCCTGTGGAGCAGTTTAACTCTGTACACCTGGAGGCACCGTGAGTGGGAATTTATTTGGTGGATACTGATAACAAGTTTACAAATAGTTCTTTGGACCTGGGTTGCCTGATCTGTGGCAGTACCTGCAGCATATAGCTATCAGATATCTATAGGATAGATAGGTTTCATCTTAGTGAGTGCAGCTCTGTTCAGACTTTCTTATTAAAGATCCCCCCACCCCCACCCCTTGGAGTTAGGTGGATTTCCAGTAGGGAAGAGGAGAATTCGATGAACTTTTCCAGTGTCATCACCCTCCTCGGAGCAGCAGTTAAGGAAGTGATGTACAGTTGTGCTGTCTGGCAGGGCACCAAGCAGCTAGCAAGCCCTAGGTAAGAAAAGTCACCATATTTTGGAAGAAATATTTAGCTGGTAGCACCTCTCAACTGCCAAAAACATGCCACAGGTCTGGGTAAATACACAACTTCTCCCCATGGACCTTTTCCTAAAGTTTTAACACAAACAGGGCACTGTGAGATGGTTTGAATGTCCAAGTTCCTTCTCCTCTCAGACCAAAGATGATTGTTCTTTTCTTCTTTATATAAAAAATAATATCTTTGGGACTTCCAGGAAGATGGTGACTGAGTAACACATACCTGAGGGAGTCCGCAGAAATAAGCTCAGGAGAGTTGCTTAGAGGGAAATTCAACACTCTTGGATCACAGGAGGAGCATCATAAAGAGAAGTAGGCACAGACCCACAAGATTTTGAGGGGCAGGGGGCTTTAGGCTTACCACAGTCGAGGCCAGCTAGGGCTTGACCTTAGCCCCGTCACTGTCTCCGCCAGAGCCGGGACCATTTGGAGCCCATGTGTGGGCTTAATCTCAACACAGCCACAGTTTACAGCCACCTCGGGGAAGGGATTAAACCCTTGCAGCTCCACGGGCAAGGCTCAGGGCTCAGCTATATTATTACTTCTGTTTCCCTCTTCTCTCGATCTCCCCACATTCTCAGTGGGTTTAGTTTTCCTCCCTCCTCTTTGTCTCTTCTCTGTTCTCTCACACACCACTGCCAACCTCCAGACCACTCCTCTTAGCCTAGGGCATTTACTCCTGCCTCCCACCAGTTTGGTGAGTTCCACCCTGTGAAGCTAGCCTGAGGCTGGAGAAAGCCCTGCCAGTCTCCACCAGGGAATACTCTGCCCAATTTCTTACTGGGGAATTTAGTGCATCACACAGCCTAAGGAAGCTCGACCAGCACTCATCAGTGTTCCAAACTGCTGCAGGAACCTCTGCCCAATCTCCACAGTGATCTACCTGGTCAGGGCAATTCCACCCACCATTCATGGTGTTCTACACCAAAGCAGGGAACCCAAAAGCCTTCTGGGGCACTCCCTTTGAGAGTAAAGCCACAGGAGGATAAAGTGGTAGGATAATTCCATAGTGAAATTAGCTGTAGGCAGTTCAAAGAAGCATTCCCACGAGTCTCCCAGAGGAAGCCAGTGCTTTTTGACTCCCTGGAAAATGGCACCTGGCTCCCCTAAAAACAATGCAATGCAAACAACAATCACCCTCAATGACCTCAATGAAAAAACAGGAGAAATAAAAGGAAAAGGCAGAAGATGTCCTGAACCTAATGACATGCATAGAAGAAGCAGATGTTGAGCTGCCACAGAAAGAAAATTTCAGAATGTTGCTTGGAATCATACAGAAGAGGGAAACCATTCAGAAAAAGGATGAAATGATAGAGGAGATAAAGCCCATAACCAAAGGGAAATACAAGAACTTAGGAAGGAGATAACAAAAACTAGTAGCAGACTCACAGAGCTCAAGAATCAACTGGAGGAAGCAGAGAACTGCACCAGTGACATGGAGGATAGCCAAGCAGTCTTTAACAAACAGGGACAAAAATCTAATAAGATCATCAGAGAAGCTGAAGAAAACCTAAGAGCTATGTCTGATGTTATAAAGAAGAAAACATTAGAATCATTGGATTATCGGAGGAAGCCACAACAAAGAAGTCATATGCAACAATTGTGAG
Organism: Tenrec ecaudatus; assembly: GCF_050624435.1. Taxonomy (NCBI): domain Eukaryota; kingdom Metazoa; phylum Chordata; class Mammalia; order Afrosoricida; family Tenrecidae; genus Tenrec; species Tenrec ecaudatus. Next base: position 35,737,795 of record NC_134543.1, read on the forward strand.
ATAATTCTTGGAGGAAAACTTCCCCCTTAATGAATGAAAGCTAGGCAACCATTCAGGAGGCTGAAAGAACACCAGCTATACTGAATCCTAAGAAGAAATCACCAAGGCACATAATAGTTAAACTATCCAACTTTGAGGAAAGGAAGAAAATCATGAGAGTAGCTAGGGAGAATCAAGCAATCACATATAAAGGTTCCCAAATAAGAATATGCTCAGACCTATCAGCATAAACTATGAAGAAGAGGAGAGAGAGAGAGGAGTAACATATTCTAAAAATTGAAGAAAACAACACAAACCCAAGAATACTCAACCCAGCCAAATTATAGATCAAGATATATGGAAAAGCAAGAGTCTTCTTAGACAAGGAAAACTTCAAAGAATACGATAGAAGAAACTCAGCCCTACAAAATATCTTTGCCAACCCAGTATGGGCAGAAGAACAACACTCGCCAAGCATAAATAAGAGACTGCCACATAGAACAACCTCACCCAGAGGCAACAAAGAGAAAACAGACCCCAAGATAGCATTGGCTTAAGGATGGAAAGAGGTCAAGAATGATCCACACACATGCACTAAGAAGAGAGGAAGGTAGGAAAACACCCAACACAAAAGATATAAGATGACATCACAGCGTCCACAGATAGAGATAATAACCCTGAATATCAATGGACTGAACTCAGGCATTTAAAGACTGAGGCTAGCAGACTGGCTTAGAAAACACAACCCATCAATCTGCTGCCTATAGGAGTCACATCTCAAGGCTACAGACAAAAATAGGCTGAGAATCAAAGGCTGCAGAAAGGTATACCAAGCAAGCAGCAATTAAAAAAGAGCAAGGGTTGAGATCCTAATCTTGGGTAAAATTGACCTCAAAGTGCAAACCATAAAAACAGGTAAGGAGGGACACTACATAATGCACAAGGGAACGGTAGACATATATTGTAAACATATATTCCCCGAATGAGAGACCCGCTGAATATGTCAAGCAAAAACTTCAAAAGATGGGAAAAAGAAATCACAGCTTCAACAATTACAGTGGGTGACTTCAATACACCGCTCTCTGAGAAAGATAGATCACAGGGAAAGAAACTCAACAAGGAGGCTAGAGATCTGAACACTACAATTAAACAATTTGACCTGAGAGATATTTATAGAGTTTTTCATCCACATACCAAAAAAATTCACATTCTTTTCAAGTCCGCGTGGCACATATTCGAAGATAGAGCACATGCTGGGGCATAAGGCAAATCTACATACATTTAAGCACATTGATATCGTACAGACCTCTCTCTCTGACCACTGGGCCATAAAACTGGAAATCAACAAAAGGAGGACGAAGAAAACAAGAGAAAACAATAGGAAGATGAAAATAAGAAAACTATGGAAAAAATGAATGCTGCTAAAAGTTGGTTCTTTGAAAGAATAAACAGAATCGACAGACCACTGGCAAACATAAGCAAAGAAAGGAGGGAACAAATTTCAATAGCAAAAATAAGGGATGAAAGAGGGGACATTACAACAGACCCTAATGAAATCAAAAGTATAATTACACAATACTACGAAGGATTGTACTCCAATGAATTCGACAATTTGGAAGGCATGGCAAATTCTTGGAAAAACAATCCCTCCCTAGACTATCCTCGATGGACGTCAAGAATCTCAACAGACCAGTAGCAATAGAAGAAATAGACAAGGTCATCAAAGGATTACCAACAAAAAAATCCCCTAGACCAGATGGCATCACTGGAGAATTCTACCAAGCATTTAGAGAAGAACTAACACCAATCCTACACAAACTCTTCCAGAACATAGAAAAAGATGGTAAACTCCCGAACTCCTATGAAACTAGTATAACTCTGATACCCAAACCGGGCCTGGATCCCACAAGAACTGAGAACTACAGACCAATATCCCTAATGAACATCGATGCAAAAATCCTTAACAAAATACTAGCCAACAGAATACAAAAGTATATAAAACAAATAATTCACCATGACCAAGTGGGATTCATACCAGGGATGCAGGGAAGGTTCAACATATGAAAGACCATTAGTATTATTCATCACATTAACATGAAAAACTATAAGGACCACATGATAATATCAATAGATGCAGAAAAAGCATTCGACAACATCCAACACCAAATTCCTGTTTAAGACACTTGAGAATATAGGAATGGAAGTAAAATTCCTCAAGAAAATGCAAGTTACATGAGAAAAACCAACAGCCAACGTGGTAGTCAATGGAGAAAAGATTAACGCAATCCCACTGAAAAAGGATGTCAGACAAGGATGCCCCTTGTCCCCACTCTTATTTAATATCATACTGGAGGTTTTAGCTAAGAGTATAAGGCAAAGAAAAGACATCAAAGGTATTCATCTGGGGAAGGAAGTGGTGAAACTATTGTTATTTTCAGATATAATTTTATATATGGAACATTCCAAAAGTTCCACAAGGGGAATACTGGAAGCAATAGAAGAGTTTGGCAGAGCTGCATACAAGACCAACAAACAGAAGTCCATCAGACTGTTATACACATCGGATAAGACCACAGAAGAGGAGATCAAAAAGGTGGTACCCTTCACAATAGCCAAGCACAAATTGACATATCTAGGGATATACCTGACTAAAAGAACAAAAGATCTATATGAGGAAAAGAACAAAAGATCTATATGAGGAAAACTATTACAAGAAACCAAGTGTGACCTCAACAAATGGAAGAATATCCCAAGCTCATGGATTGGAAGGCTCAATATAGTAAAGATGTCAGTTCTGCCCAAGGCACTATATACAATTATCCTCATCTTTCTTCAAAGAAATGGAAAAACTGATTACCAACTTCATATGGAGAGGAAAGAAGCCCAGAATTAGCAAAGAACTCCTCAAGAAGAAGGAAATGGGGGGGCTTGCTTTACCTGACTTAAGCACGTATTATACAGCCACAGTTGTCAAAACCACATGGTATTGGTATAATGCCAGATACTCACATCAATGGAAAATAAGTGAAAACCCAGAAATAAAATCATCAGCATACAGACAACTGATGTTTGATAAGGGCCTAAAAAACATCCCATGGGAAGTAGGTGCCCACTTCAACAAGTGGTGCTGGAAAAAGTGGATATTTACCTGCAGAAAAATGAAGCAAGACCCTTACCTCACTCCATGCACAAGAATAAACTCAAGTTGGATCACAGACCCAGAAGTAAAACCCCCCAATTATTAGCACCATCAATGAGGGAATTGGGACCAACTTGAGAACTTTGGCACAGGGAATACACAGGCTATCAGAAGTAGGGAAGGACACAAACACAGAGGAGGCACAAGTTGACAAATGGGATATGCTGGAATGGAAGATAAACCACCCGTGTTCATTGAAAGAATTCACCTAGAGAGTAATAAGAGAGTCCACAGACTGGGAAAACATCTTTAGCAATGACACATCAGACAACGGCCTTATTACTAAAATCTACAATACTCTGCTAGCTTTGCAAAAAGAAAAAAACCTAATTGCCAACTGAGGAGGTGGGCAAAGGACCTCAACAGAAGTTTCACAGGCGCAGAAATCCAAAAGGCCTTTAAATATATGCCAAAATGTTCCCAATATTTAGCCATATGAAAAATGCAATTTAAAACAACAATGAGATACCACCTAACACCCTCAAAGATAGCCCAATTCAAAAAATCAGAAAGCAATATGTTGAAGGGGCTGTGGGGAGACAGGAACTCTCATCCACTGCTGATAGACTTGTAGGTATGTACAGCCACTATGGAAATCAATATAGCGATATCTAAAACAGATGGAAATGGAGTTACCATATGACCCAGCCATCACTCTAGTAGGCATATACCCAGAAGAGGCAAGAAACAGAGCACAGCCAGATTTATCTGTGCTCCAATGTTCATTGCGGCAGAGTTCATAATTGCAGGGAGTTGGAAACAACCCAAATTTCCATCAACTGACGAGTGGATTAAAAAACTGGCACTCACATACAATGGAGTATTACACATCACTAAAAAAGCAGTGATGAACGTACGGAGCACATCGCCATATGGGAAAAACTGGAGGAAATCATGCTAAGTGAAGTAAGCCAAGCACAAAAGGATAAGTAAAACATGAGTCTGCTGAGGTAACTTAAAAAAAAATGCAAAAGGTGCACAGGGAAAAAGCTAATGTATACAAACATTCCTGGGGCGAGGACCAGGTAGTATGGTAGGGGCCAGACTAAATCCAGGGAGACATATGGTAGCCAACTAAAAAGGAGGGGGTGGGGAAGGAAAATAAAAAAGAAATGGGTAACCGGGTAACAGGGCAACAGGGCACTAATCCACCCAAGGGGCGTGTATTGTATCGCCACAGGGAAAGTGGGACCAGACTTCAAACCGGTGCTCTAAGATGTGAATGCAACATGCCAGCATGGAGTAGGGAACCCGTGGAGAGGTCTGAGGGGCTGGCTGCAATCCCAGCTATGTGTACACTGCCTTTCCCCCCAGAGGAATTTATTTCAGAGGACAGCACTGAACCTGCAGCTCAGGACATGTCTGATCAGAGCACATGGGAGCAAATGAAGGGGGAGGACCCACCAAGCCTTGAGGACATATTCCAGCTCAGAGCAGCCAATCCACAGAAAGGACCATGTGGCCGGCCCTACTATGAGGCAAGATATCTGTCACTGACCAATAGACCTAGAGAGGACAACACTTGAAACACTGTGTGGGAATTCCGTCCTATCTGATCCCACCACACTTAGGCAAAACACTAAGGGGGTGCAACAGAACAGCAAGGGTAACAGAGCAATGAAGTACCCAGGGAGTGCCAAAAATAGACTTTGGGGCCCAGGGATGGGCACCCCATCAGATTCGACCGGAAAGCACTCCTAAAGGCCAACAAACAGTCCTTGAACTAACTACAAGCTTTTCTTTTTTGTAGTTGTTGTGTTGTGTTTTTTTGTCCTTGGCTTTTTGTTGTTGTTTTGTTTTCTTTTCTTTTGTTGCTTGGTTTTGCTCTGTCTTGTTTTTGTACATGTTATTATCTCTGCAGGTCTGTCTAAATAATATAGGCTGGATGAACAATCTGGAGGAGAAAACAATGGGACTGACAGTTCAGGGGGGACATGGGAGAGGGAGAGGTGGGGAGAAAGGAAGTGGTTTTAACAAACCTAGGGACAAGGGAAAAACAAGTGGTCCTAATCAGTGGTGAGGAGGGTGTAGGAGGCCTAGTAGGGCTTGATCAAGGGTAATGTAACCGAGAGGAATTACTGAAACACAAACGAAGGCTGAGCATGATGGTAGGACAAGAGGAAAGTAAAAGTAAATAGAAGAAAGAGCTAGGAGGCAAAGGGCATTTATAGAGGTCTAAATAAAGGCAAGTACATATGTAAATATATTTAGATATGAGGATGGGGAAATTGATTTATGTGTATATATTTCTAGATTTAGTATTAAGGTAACAGATGGACACTGGGTCTCCACTCAAGTACTCCCTCACCTTGCCGACATGATTGCTGAAGACAAAGCGGGTGCATAAGCAAATGTGGTGAAGAAAGCTGATGGTGCCCGACTATCAAAAGCTATAGCATCTTGGGTCTTAAAGGCTTGAAGGTAAACAAGTGGCCATCTAGCTCGTCTTAAGGGCTTGAAGGTAAACAAGTGACCATCTAACTCAGAAGCAACAAAGCCCACATGGAAGAAGCACACCAGCCTGTGTGCTCATGAGGTGCCAAAGGGATCAGGTATCAAGCATCAAAGAACAAAAAATCATATCATTGTGTGCTTACCTTCCCAATACGATTGCTGAAGACAAATGGGGGCATAAGCAAATGTGGTGAAGAAAGCTGATGGTTCCTGGCTATCAAAAGATATAGCGTCTGGGGTTTTAAAGGCTTGACGGTAAACAAGTGGCCATCTAGCTCGGAAGTAACAAAGCCCATATGGAAGAAGCACACCAGCCTATGTGATCATGAGGTGTCGAAGGGATCAGGTATCAGGCATCAAAGAAGAAAAAATCATATCATTGTGAATGAGGGGGAGTGCGGAGTGGGGACCCAAAGCCCATCTGTAGGCAAATGGACATCCCCTTAAGGAAAGGTTGCTGGGAGGACCCTTCCAGTCAGGTTGCAGTGTAGCAACCATGAAACATACAACTTTCCTCTAGTTCCTAAATGCTTTCTCCCCACCCACTATCATGATCCCAATTCTACCTTACAAATCTGGCTGGACCTGAGTATGTACACTGGTACAGATAGGAACTGGAAGTACTGGGAATCCAGGACAGATGATCCCTCAGGACCAGTGGTGAGACTGGCGAAACTGGGAGGGTGGGGTAGAGAGGGGGAACCAATTACAGGGATCTACATATAACCTTCTCCCTGAGGAACGGACAACAGCAAAGTGGTGAAGGGAGACATTGGACAGTGTAAGATATGACAAAATAATAATTTATAAATTATCAAGGGTTCATGAGGGAGAAGGGAGCGGGGAGAGAGGGGGGAAATGAGGAGCTGATGCCAGGGGCTTATGTGGAGAACGGGTGTTTTGAGAATGATGAGGGTAACAAATGTACAAATGTGCTTTATACAATTGATGTATGTATGGATTTTGATAAGAGTTGTATGAGCCCCTAATAAAATGATTTTAAAAATATCTTCTGTGAAGGTTTACACAGTAAATGATGTTTCCTCTGCACAGTTTTGACACAGTATTTCAGGATAGGTTACATTTTCGACAAGATATCAGCATTCTTACTCCGTCTGTTCTGGTGGTACTGTTTCTAGGGTTCTGGCTTCCCTGCCCCCTTACCTTCTCATCTCTGCGTTAGAGGAATTTGTGACCATTTGGTCTCCTGCAGATGACTGAAAGAAGCTCTTTAGTCAGAGGCTATCTTCTTCATTTATGAACATATCTGTTATTTAGTAAAAAGGTGATCTTAAGGGGTGATGTCAGTTTAAGGTTTAAAATGTATTTCAGGATGATAGTCTCTAAGTCATAAATTCCCAAACTTATTTGGCCTACCGCCCCCCTTTCAGGCAGGAAAAAAAATTACTCAGCATCTCTGTGGAAACGAGAACCTTCTGTATAGCTCATAATACAGGACAAAGGGTTTGTCTGGGTTTGCAGTCCCTGGGCATCATACGGAACTCTCTGCTCCCATAAATATCACAGTCTCGGAAACTCACCAGGGCAGTTCTATCTGTCCTATGGCGTCGCTATGAATTAGTATTGACTTGATGGTTGTGAGTTTTGGTTTGTTGGCTTGCTTTTGGTGGGTCACTCAGTGCCCTCCAGGGCTTGGTGTTACCCATTTTGGGAAGCATTGCTCTAGTTTCAACTGGTCTAGTATGCTGCCTGAAATGTAAAACATTTTGAGATCTAGTCCACATTTGTTGCCTATTCTATCGAGATTCATTTATCGTAGCCCCGATCGTAATGGTCAGTGGTGGGAGCCGGGTACCACCTAACACGTCTGGTCTCAGGTAAAGGTAGCTATTTACCCTGGCTACCAGCCATCATGTAGACTATTAGCCCTGCAGAGTAGCTTCTTCTCTGAGTCTTTGGTTTTCTTCTTCCTCTTTTGTTTCAGGTGAATTGAGACCAATAAATGGCTACTCACCAAATTTTAAGACCTCAGTCACTATTCACTATATTAGGATGTAGAACACCTATACTTTGTAAACTATATTATGCTAATTAACAGATTTTTCCCATGAGACTACAGTCATAAGCCTTCAATCCCAGAAAACCAACCTTTCAAGGTGTTTGGCTCTATCAAAGCAGTATCTGTAACAGTTTCATATGTATAAATACATATTAAATCTACATGAAAAAATAAATATATGTGAAATATATAGGCATGGGATTACTAGACTTATATACATATATACATGGGATGAATGATATACTTATGTCTATTATATATATATACATACATATAATTATATAATATCATATCTGGTGTTGAACTGCTAACCTCACGATTTATCCGCTCACCAGGTAATGGACACTTTGGTTGTTGCCATCGTTTTGCTTTTGTGATAATGCTACAATGAACACAGATGCCTATCTATGTCCCTATTTTAAATATATAGGGCAAGGACGGACAAATTACAGCTCAAGAGTCTTATACAGCTCTTTCCGTATGTACATGTGACACAGAAGGAAAATTGAAAATGTAAAGAATACTATCATAGTTTCTTTTTCTGATAATGGTGATTTCATTTGTTTGAAAAAATATATTGATGGCTCTCAAATAATTTTAAAATTGTTGTGTGGGACCAGAATGGTTCTTTCCTCTCAAAGGTTTGCCAGCCTCTGATCTAGGGGATATAACTAGGGGTCTGGTTGTTAGATCATAAGTCATTTCTATGTCTAGATTTTGGAGGAGGTGTCATACCATTTTCCATAGTGGTTGTACCATTTTACCATCATACTAGCAGCAGATAAACACTCCAGTCCCCCCACATCCTTGCTAGCATTTGTTGTTTTGTGATTTTAAAAAATTTGTTTTTAATCAATGTCTTTTTTGCAGGTTGAAATGTATCTCACTGTTGTTTTTGTTTGCATCCACCTAATGACCGTGTTCACAAACACCTTTTCAGGTGTTTGGGGACCTCTTGAATATCCTCTTTGGTGAAATATCTCTTTGTGTCCTTGGTCAGTTTTAAAATTGGATTGACATTTTATTGCTGACTTGTTGAGCTTTTCTATATATTTTAGACATTAGACATAGGATATGCCATGCCTAAAGACTCTCCCTGTCTGTATGTTGCCTTTTTACTATTTTGAGAAAGTCTGTTGATGAACGTAAGTCTTTAATTTTTAGGAGATCCCAGTGAGCTAATTTATTTTCTGCTCTTCATACATTGTAGTTATGTTTCAGACAGATAAATTTTAATTAGGTCTCATAGATTTGTCATTATGTTAATTCCAGGAATGTTATATGTGTTAGGAGGAGTTCTCTAGAGAAATGAAACCAAGACACTTACGAATATATATATATGTATATATGTGTGTGTATATACATATGTATATATGTGTGTGTGTGTGTCTATATATATATATATATGAGGATAGATTTATACAGTGAGAAGGTATATAACAGCAAATTAGTCTGCACAGCAGTACAGAGGGTTCAATTCAACTCACTTCTGTGGAGCAGTTAATATACTGGAAGTCCTTCAACTCACGTGGGCTGCTGGGTCCAAGGTCAAGGAAACAGACAGCAGAGTCCTCCCTCGGGTAATGTAAGCAAAGACTGCCCATGGGCAGCAAACAACAGGGTGGGTCACCACCAGTCAGTAGCTGGGGAGCTTTGCAAAGTAGGTCCGAATGGGATATTGAACTCAAGCAATGCAAGGCGACAGGATCCACCAGCCTCAAGCTCAAGCTGCGCACCAGCAGCGTGGCAAAGCAGGTCTCGGAGGAGCCGCAAGCTCTAGCAATACAATCCAGGGGTTGGCCTGGCCCATAGGTGGTGTAGCTCACAGGTTGAGGCTGAGAACTAGCTAAAACAGCAGTGTGTTCCAGCACACTCCGAACACCAGAGAGCACGTTGGGAGGGGGGCGAGCAGGCCTTTCAGAGCCGTGTGTCTCTTTAATCCCATATGTTCTTATGGGCCAGGTTCACACAATAAACCTAACTATCACATTATGGTTTTAGCTTTAACCTGGAGGTCTTCTTTCCATTTTGAGTTACTTTTTGTGTATGGTGTGAGGTATGGATCCTATTTCACTTTTCTGCAAATGGATATTGAGATTATTTTCTTATATCAAAGGTCTGATAAAGAACAGTCAGTATAGTTTAGGAATGGAAGGGGTTGAGCTTGGATCAGCCCAGGAGACTGGGGAGTGAAAAATACAGATTACTTCGTATATTTGACTTTTTTAAAAACTTTTTGCATGTGTTTATTTTTTTCCTATCTATCAGTTGTATAAAGCACATCTGTACATTCTTTGCCCTCATCATTTTCAAAGCACTTGCTCTTTGCATCAAGTCCTCTTTTCTCCCCTCCCTCCCCACTCCCTCCTCCCTCATGAGCCCTTGATAATTTATAAATTATTATTTTGTCATATCGTGCCTTATGCGGCGTCTCCCTTCACCCACTTTTTCTGTTGTCTGTCCCCCAGGGAGGAGGTCACATGTAGATCCTTGTAATCGGTTCCCTCTTTCCAACCCACTCACCCTCTACTCTCCCAGTATCACCTCTCACAGCCCTGGTCCTGAAGGTATCATCCTCCCTGGATTCCCTGTGCCTCCAGCTCCTATCTGCACCAGTGTACAACCTCTGCTCTATCCAGACTTGCAAGGTAGAATTCGGATCATGGTAGTGGGCGGGGGGGGGGTATACTTGACTTTTAGTGATGTTGAGGCACTTAAATGCTCAGCGTTCTTTATGTAACTCATATTGTGCATTGAGGAGATTCTTTAGTAGAGGGAACAGACATGTGTGTCTGTGTTTGGAGGGAGGCATTGTAACCAACCAAATGAAGTCCTGCCTGGCCATACATACTTTGTTGATTTTCTCCAACAGATACCTGTTGAAGAAGATGTCTCAGCTTATCTTTTTCTTACACAATTTTATTGGGGGGCTCTTACAACTCTTATCATAATCCATCCATCCATTGTGTCGAGCACTTTGTACATATGTTGCTATCATCATTTTCCAAAACATTTTCTTTCTACTTGAGCCTTGATAGCAGCATATTTTTCCTGCCCCCTCCCTCCTTCATGAACCCTTGATACATTATAAATTATTATTATTTTCATATCTTACATTGTCTGCTATCTCCCTTTGCCCGCTTTTCTGTTGTTCGTTCCCCAGGGAAGTGGGGGGTAATACGTTGATCACTGTGATTGGTTGCCATCTCAGCTTATCTTGTATCAGGAGTTTTACCTACTTTCTGTTCCCTTATGTAAGGCATTGTGGCATAGCTGATCCCTAGATAAATAGGTCTGGGCTCAAATTTTATATCTACCATTGACAGAGACCTTGTGAACCATTTAATGCTTGGTCCTCAGTTTATGCATCCATAAAATGGGGAAATATCTGAGTCCAATAGTCTGTTTAGAGGGAAAAAAAGGAATAGAAAATATTTGGATAAGAGGTGTTAAAATATTAATTTATTTCATTTCACCTGAATATTAGCTGGTGTCCTGTCATATGGAACAAATCTCTACTTTTCCGGCACTTGACTTTTCTTCTAGGGTCTCACATCCATTATAATAACTACCCAGAACCCACAAACTCTTCTTATGATTATAGGGCTGATTAGTTAACAGGTTGAAATACAAGTGACAAATGCTCAGGATACCCATGCTCAGTCAGGACATGGCACAAAGTTCTTCCAGAGCTGCTAATACATGCCTAAAGGACATATCTCTCAGCTGGAAGTCTCTGCCTGAAGGCACTCTGCTCAAGCTTTGTGGATCAGCAGACCCAGATCCCTGAGCCAAGTGCTCAGAGACCCCCACTCCAGTACACCTCAGCCCGAAGGCACTCAGTTTTGCTTCCGCGGTTCACCAAGCCCAGTTCTCCCAATTAAATGCCCAGTGTCACCCTACTCCACAAGCCAACCTCGTGCCTCAAGGTACTCAGCTTTACTTGCTCCTTGGCCTGGGAAGTTCACCACTCTGTGTCATGCTCTGAGTCCTGTTTCTCTCTTTTGATGTCACAGCTGTCTTCTGGATCAAGGGATCTGTTCAGGGATCTTGGGGTGCATTCTACCCCTGGTTCTTGCTAATAGTGATATTCCAACCCCTGCTTTTTGAAGGGCTCATTATATGCACAGCAGGATGGCATTCCAATGGACCCAGTTCGCAATTATGAATCCTATCAGTGTCTTCCCTACCTTCTAACCTAGACCCAGAAAGGACAAGGCCCTTTGGGGGGACCTTTGGCTAGAAGAGCCACATTAAATAATTCACCACCCCTGCCGTTGAGTAGTTGGGTTATTCATGTACTCATTCAACAAATATTTATAGAATGCCAGCTGGCAAATGGAGTCCCCTGAGGTTGTGCGATGTAGTATCCTAGATGCCCTGCCCTTCTGGGACATATATTCCAGTGCAGGGGGTGGGCAACTTTTATGTATATTAAGGGCCATTTGGCTGTTTATAATGTCATTCACGAGTCCTACAACATCATTATTCACGTAAAAATTAGCTTGCTGTATTTGGTCAAATGTTTAATGGAACTACCCCTAATGTGATGGTTAAAGGATCCCTGGTGGTGGAGTGGCTAGGGGTCGAGCTGCTCACCACAAGGTCAGCAGTTTGAAACCACCAGCCACTCTGGTTGGTTGAAGGATGAGGCTTTCTACATTCAGATTCAGAAGAGGATGTGGAACAAGGCCTATCATTGCTGGTGTTAGGTGTAACTTGGCTGAAGGCAGAGAATACCAGAAAGATGTTTACTTGTGTTTTATTAACTGCTAAGGCATTTGGCTGTGTGGATCATAACAAACTATGGATAGCCTCAAGAAGAATGGGAATTCCAGAACGCTCAATTATGCTCACGAGGAAACTGCTCATGGAGCAAGAGGCAGTTGTGTGAACAGAATAAGGGAGTACTGTTGGACTTTGAATAAGGAAGACTGGATAAAAATCGATGCATTTGAGTTACGGTACTGGGTCAAGGCCATCGAAAGTACCGTGGACTGCCAGAAAACCAAACAAATCTGTTTTGGAAGAATTACAGCAGAATACTCCTTTGAGGCAAGGATGGTGAGACTGCGTCTCACCTACTTTGGACGTGTTATTGGGAGAGATCAGTCCCTGGAGAAGGACATCATGCTTGGTCAAGTAGAAGGGCAGAGCAAAAGAGGAAGGCCCTTGACAACGTGGATTGACATCGTGGCTGCAAAGGGCTCAACCCTGAGAACAATTGTGAGGAAGGCACAGGACCCAGCAGGATGCCATTGTGAGGGGCCTTGGGCTGCGGTGCACTGGAACCAACTTGCTGGCACCTAACACCAACTCCCTACTGTGAGATGTACCATCTTGGAAAGCCCACTGGGCCTCATTGGGTTGCATGAGTCCGAAAGTACTTGGTTTGGGATGTGATGGCTGGGGCTGCTTCTCTTTGGGGGAGGGGGGGTTGATTTTAGCTGGTTTGATGAGTTCATGTGCCATCATCGGCCCGAGGACCAGATGTTGCCCACTCCTGGTCTCGTGGGTCAAAAACAAATCGGATGTATGTGTTCAGGAATTTGTAGCAACCTATTTTCTTAGCCCGATTCTCTACTGTCTCCTCACCACTGGCCATGAGAGCAGACATGAACATGATGCTCGAGGGGAATTCTCTTAAGCAAACCTGGAAAACAAGACGACGGTGACTCATAGCAGGTAGGTTCCATCAGCAGCCAAGGAAGGACTGGGGAAGATGTCAGAGAAGCCAGCAGCTGTCACAACAGTCATCTTCTATGTATGTGGGACTCGGCTCTCTCTGCAAAGTAAGTGCTTTGTGGACATTACTCAGGGAGTTCTCACAGCTTCCTCACGGGGCAGGGAGGAGGCAGAGATTATTAAAGATGAGGCAACAGGCCTGGTGAAGAGTTAACTGCCTTGCCTGAAGTCACACAACCAGCAGAGCACTAGACCAAGAATTGGGTTGCCCAACCTGGAGCCCATTGGCTCACGCTCTGACCAGCAGGGCAATGAGGTCACGATGCTGAGTGTGACCGTGGGAAAGAAGACTTCCTGATAATGGCGACGCTTGATCTAGTGCTTTCCAAACACAAGTTCTGCTTCTCTATTCTGGTCCAGGGTAGCTAAGCACTGCATTTGGGAGTCTTCCTGCATTGGTCCCTTCCCTCTCTCGCAGTGCTGTCCCTTGGATGTTAATAGGACAGGCCCTTACAGGTAAGCCCACCCAATCTCCTTAAGTTACAACTGAGGAAACAGCTCTAAGGGATGAAATGGCTCACCTAAGGTCACGTAGCTACGAAGTGGATGAACTTGGTCTAGAACTTGGCTCTCTCAGTCACCAGCCCAGGATTCTTTCTTCTGCAGCTGGCCAGTTCCCTGCTGTTGAGTCCTGGCCCTCTCAGGTGTGATCTGCAGCACCTCCTGGTAGCCCAGGTCATTTCTCAGAGCATCCAGCTCTCCCATCAGGGCACTTCATTGGTGTCTATCTTTCTTGGGATTTCTCTGGAGCACTGTCCTTGAGGGGAGCCTGGAGTTCCAGCCACAGGATGAGTGGCTAGAATTGTGGTGAGTCCTTCAGATCACCCCTGGCAACGAGAATCACAGGTTACTCCCATCTTTTTGCACTCACCTGTAAGACAAGTCTCTGAATTGCCTCTCTCATTGGAGTGCCCAAAGCACTTAGCACACGTGGGAATCTTTTCTGATGACAGTAGCTACTCCACTGTTGATAACATCTAAGTAAACTCTTTATCTCCCAGGCTTGTCACTTGCTTTCTTTGACCACATTGTCACATGGCCAGGAAGGCCTTCAGTGGTTCTTTCAGTGCCAGAGTCCCGGGTAAACCACGACTGATAGCTAGCCTCGATAGCCTCGGTTCACTGACCATCACCCTCTCCACCCTCCCCCTTCTGAGCTGCCTGGACCAGCCACATTCACTTGGTCTTCTGGCTCTGCTACAGGATCCTTGAACTTGCAGTTGTCTAGTATGACTATGGGGAGACAGCCATGGGTGGGAATGGTCTAGGTTTTCTTTTTGTATTTTGATGTGGACTGTGTGCTTTTCATCCTTGTTTCTCTCTCCACATCCTGAGGAGCAGGGAACTTTCATGAACTTTTGTACGGGCTTACTGAACAGACTTCGGCTCCCTTCCCATTTCTTCTAGACCACCAGCAGTTTTCAACCTGCAGGTCGTACAACCCTTTCTCAGGGGGTCGCTCGATTCATAACAGTAGCAAAATTATAGTTATGAACTAGCAACGAAAATACTTTTATGGCCGGGGGGTCACCACAACACGAGGACTGTATGAAGGGATCACAGCATGAGGAAGGTGGAGCACCCCTGCCCTAGAAGACGGTGGCTGACCCGATCGCCACCCGCCCTCGGAGCTGGCTGTGTAGGGGCACAGGGTCTCCGATTCACAGAGAGGCAGGAAGGGCGACCGGAGAGACCCAGAGGCAGCAACAGCAGGAACCTGACACTTTTGTTCATGACATTGGAGCCCCTGGGTGGTGTGAGCAGGTCACACTCGTGGTTGCAAACTCAAAGGTGGGAGTTTGCGTCCCCTGGGGGATGGTTCCAGACCCCCATTCTACTCGGAAACACGTGGGGTCACCATGAGGCAGGACTGACTTGAGGGCAACTGCTTGTCAATGGGCCCACGGAGTTCATCTCCCGCACGCAGAGGAAGATGCTGTCTCATGCCACAGCGCTGGGACTCTGCGAGTGTTGATGGAGACCTCCCCAGAGAGATGGGACAGAAGCCAGGGGGTGGGCACAGGAAGGTGGGTACTCCTCAGCACATTCTTCTCCATTTCCCCTCCCTGTTGGGCTTGGAAGGTCAAAGGGGTCAGGGTGAGAAAGCCATTGACACTGTGTTTCTACCCCCTTGGAATTGCCCAGTGCCTTTGGTCCCTGCTGCCCTCAGCACTTTCCCCTTATCACCCTCATCTGCACACTCAGAGAAGGGGGCAGAGACAGCTGTGATGATCCCCATTTTATGACAGAGAAACTGGGGCAGAAGCAGGTGCAGGACACACAGGTGGAGCCGAGGACGCAGGCCTGAGCCCCGTTCACAGGGCAAAAGGTGTCATGTCATGTCCCGATTCTTTCTTGAACCCAAATTGCAAGAGAAACAGGACCTCAGAAGGAGAGAGTGGTGACGTTTTATCTGAGGACAAATCCAATATATGTTAGCTATGAAAAATTTGGATAGCTACCAAATTCGAGGCTACTGTGAAGGAGAGGAGCGAAGGGGGCACCAAGGGGTGAGGATAACTTGGGGGCTTCAATGACCATCTAAAAAAACCTCACTGTCAGTGAGTTGATGCCAATTATTTTTTATTTGTTTGTTTTGGGGTTATTTTTAAAATCATTTTTATTGGAGGCTTGTACAACTCTTATCACAATCCATACAGGCATCCATTGTGTCAAGCACAAATTTGTACAATGGTTGCCATCATCATTTTCAAAACATTTGCTTTCTACTTGAGCCCTTGGCATCAGCTCCTTAGTTTTTCCTCCTCCATCCCCTACCCTCTCTCCCTCACCAACCCTTGATAATTTATACATTATTATTATTATTTCCATGTCTTACACCGATCGATGTCTCCCTTCACCCACTTTTCTGTTGTCTGTCCTCCAGGGAGGGGGTTATATGTAGATCATTGTGATCAGTTCTCCCTCTCTCCTCCACCTTCCCCGTCCCATCCTTCTCCTGGTATCACTACTCTCATTATTGGTCCAGAGGGGTTTATCTGTCCTGGATTCCCTGATTCCAGTTCTTATCTGTACCAGTGTACATGCTCTGGTCTAGCCAGATTTTTAAGGTAGAATTAGGATCATGAGAGTGTGTGGGAGGAAAGTTGAATGTTTCATCGGCCATTTCCTTCCCATAACCCTTCTGTAAGGGGATATCCGGTTGTCTACAGATGGGCTTTGAGTTTCCACTATGCACTTGCCCTCATTCACAATGATATGATTTTTTCTTTGATGTCTGATACTTTATCCTATTGACATCTCATGATCACACAGTATGCTTCTTCCATGTGGACTTGGTTGCTTCTCAGCTAGATGGCCGCTTGTTTATCTTCAAGCCTTGAAGACTCCTGATGCTATATCTTTTGATAGCCGGGCACCATCAGCTTTCTTGTCTTCAGCGATTGTATTGGGAAGGTGAGCATCATGGAATGACAGTTTAATAGACTTGCATTGAGGGAATACTTGATTAGAGATCCAATGTCCATCTGCTACCTTAATACTAAACCTACACTAAACCTATATGTACATAGAGCTATTTCCCCATCGTCATCTATAAATGTATTTACATGTGTACATGCCTGCATTTAGACCTCTATAAATACCCTTTACCTCCTAGTTCTTTCCTCTATTTCCTGTTACTTTCTTCTTGTCCCAGTATCGTGTTCATTCAGCCTTCATTTGGGTTTCAGTAATTTCTATTGGTTACATTGCCCTTGATCAAGCCCTACCAGGCCTCCTATTCCTTCCTTGCCATCAATTTTGGATCACTTGTTGTTCCCTTGTCCCTGGGTTTGTTAACACCCACTTCCTTACCCCAATTCTTTTTTTTTTTAAACATTTTATTAGGGACTCATACAACTCTTATCACAATCCATGCACACATCAATTGTATAAAGCACATCTGTACATTCTTTGCCCTCATCATTTTCAAAGCATTTGCTCTCCATTTAAGCCCTTTGCATCAAGTCCTCTTTTTTCCCCTCCCTCCCCGCTCCCTCCTCCCTCATGAGCCCTTGATAATTTATAAATTATTATTTTGTCATATCTTGCACTGACTGACGTGTCCCTTCACCCACTTTTCTGTTGTCTGTCCCCCAGGGAGGAGGTCACATGTAGATCCTTGTAATCAGTTCCCTCTTTCCAACCCACTCACCCTCTACCCTCCCAGTATCGCCCCTCACACCCCTGGTCCTGAAGGTATCAGCCGCCCTGGATTCCCTGTGCCTCCAGCTCTAATCTGCACCAGTGTACATTCTCTGCTCTATCCAGACTTGCAAGGTAGAATTCGGATCATGGTAGTTGGGGGGTGGGGGGGCGGGGAGGAAGCATTTAGGAACTGGAGGGAAGCTGTATTCTTCATCGGTGCTATATCGCACCCTGACCGACTCATCTCCTCCCCTAGACCCTTCTGCGAGGGGATCTCCAGCGGCCAACAAATGGGCTTTGGGTCTCCACTCTGTACTTCCTCCTTCATTCACTATGGTAAAATTTTTCTTTTTTCTGATGATGCCTTATACCTGATCCCTTTGATACCTCATCATCGCACAGGCTGGTGTGCTTCTTCCATGTGTGCTTTGTTGCTTCTGAGCTAGATGGCCGCTTGTTCACCTTCAAACCTTTAAGACTCCAGATACTATCTCTTTTGATAGCCAGGCACCATCAGCTTTCTTCGCCACATTTGCTTATGCACCCGTTTGTCCTCAGCGATCGTATCAGGGAAGTGTGCACCCAATGACATGATTTTTTGTTCTTTGATGCCTGATAACTGATCCCTTAGGAACCACGTGATCACACAGGCTGGTGTGTTCTTCCATGTGGGCTTTGTTGCTTCTGAGATAGATGGCTGCTTGTTTATTTTCAAGCCTTTAAGACCCCAGACGCTATCTTTTTTGATAGCCAGGCACCATCAGCTTTCTTCACCACATTTGCTTATTCACCCGCTTTGGCTTCAGCGGTTGTGTCAGGAGGCTTACCCCAATTCTTATAATGACCTCTTAAGACAGGATAGAACTACCCCTGTGGGTTTCTGAGACTGTAACTCTTTATGGTAGTAGAAAGCCCCATCTTTCTCCTGAAGAGTGGCTGGTGGTTTTGAACTGCTGACCTTTCAGTTAGCAGCCCAATGCATAACCACTGTGCCACTCGGCTCCTTTCCGTCAAAGACATATAACAGGGCTTAAATTTACAAGTTGAGTGGTGAGTACGAGGGTTGGAGTTTCACTTATTCTCTTTCTGTATATCTTCAATACAGCAACGAAGTTACAATCCCTGAACAAGATTACAGCTCAAAATGGATGAATTTGAACTATGAATGCTGAGACTCTAAAAATCAAAAGGGTTGATTGATTAAGGCAACCAACCAAACCAAAAACCCCAAACTCATTGCCATTGAGTCGAGGCTGATTCATAATGACCTTATAGGACACTGTAGAATTGCCCTGGTGAGTTTCTGAGACTGTACTGTTTCCTGGAGTAGAAAGCTCAGTCTTTCACCCAATTTGTAGAAGGCTATGGAGGACAGCCAGAGGCCCACGCCCATCTGCGGAATATCTGCAGAATATCTGGTCAGATAAAGCCCCTGGCAGATCCCCTCTAGCCACAGGCTAGAACAGCCTTCCTATCAGAGAGAGATCATTGTACTCCTGTTTATGCTGGGTGTAACTTGATCCTTGGTCGGTTGACCTCCCTCCGGACCCAACCTGAGGTTGTTCTAGGTGTATTTCTTGCTTGTTTCATGACAAAAATTTCATCCCTGCTTTTAAAATATTGAAGGTGGTGTTTTCCTGCTTACTCATTATTTGTATTTTATTCTTTATATTATTATGATTCTATCCGTACCACTTTATTTCATTTTTGTCTTTTATTATTTCTGTTGGGTTTTCCAGTGTGCGAAGCCCAGAAAGAGTAGATGCATACAGATAATAACTGATGCAAGACTTTATAGGGGCAATAGGGGTGGGGAGTGGGAGATAGGGAGGGTGAAGGGATTTGGGGAGTAAACAATGTAGGTGGGAGGAGGGAGGGAGCACTAAACTGATTATGATCACACAACTCCTTTTAAGGGCAACTTAACCATGAAACAAAACAAAACAAAGAAAATATTCTAAATTTGATTGTGGTAATGACCGTATATTACTTCTTGATATAATCTAACTACTGGATTGTATGATATGTGGATGATGTGCCAATAAAACTCTACGAAAAAGCTCCATCTTTCTCCCATGGGGTTGGCTGATGGTCTCAATGGTTGACCTTTTGAATCACAGCCCAGTATGTCACAACTATGCCACCAGTGCTCCTAATGACCCGATAGGATCCTAAGACACAGGAGAACTACTCTTGAGGGTTTCTGAGACTGTAAATATCTTTTAAAAAATCATTTTATTGGGGGCTCATACAGCTCTTATCACAATCCATCCATCCATCCATCCATCCATCCATCCATCCATCCATCCATCCATCCATCCATCCATCCATCCATTGTGTCAAGCACATTTGTACATTGGTTGCCATTATCATTTTCAAAACATTTGCTTTCTACTTGAGCCCTTGGCATTCGCTCCTCTTCCCCCCCCCCATCCTCCCTCCCTCATGAACCCTTGATAATTTATAAATTATTATTATTTTTTCATGTCTTACCCATGTCTCCCTTCACCGACTTTTCTATTGTCTGTCCCCCTGGGAGGGAGATTAGATGTAGATCATTGTGAGGCTATAAATCTTTATGGGAGTGGAAATTCTCATCTTTCTCCTTGTGAGTGACTGGTGGTTTCGAACTGCAGACCTTGCAGTTAGTAGCCCAACACATCCTCCACTATGCCACCAAGGCTTCTTCAAGGCAACGAAAGAGAAGATATATTTCTAGTGAGAAGGGGAGGGGAGGGAAACATCAGGAAAACAATCATGGAGTAACATGTTAGGCAGTAGAAAACAATTGGATATTCATGGGATAGATATTTAATGAGCTCCTACGTCAGTGGGTCTCAACCTTCCTAATGCTGTGACCCTTTCGTACAGTTCCTCATGTGGTAGTGACCCCCCCAACCATAAAGTTATTTTCGTTGCTACTTCATCACTCTCATTTTGCTACTGTGATGAATCAGACGACCCCTGTGAAAGGGTTTTTCGACTCTCAAAGGGGTCGCGACCCACAGGTTGAGAACCGCTAGCCTACGTGTACCCAAGGCACGTTGGTGATGTAGTGGGTTTAGGGTGGGGCTACTGACCACAAAGTTGACAGTTGCTCTTTGGGAGATGAATGCAGCTGTCTGCTCCCATGAACATTCATAGCCGCAGCACCCATAGGTGTCGTGATCAATCTGATTGCAGCGGTGGACAGATGTAGTGTGTGCTAAGCACTCTTCTACCTGTTGCTGTTAAGTCACTTTCAGTTCATGGCCACTCCACATGTATGAGTAGAACTGGGTTCTTTCGGATTTGCAATGGCTGAGTTTTTGGAAGTTAATTTCTAGGCGGCCTCTGGGTGGATATGAACCTCCAACCTGATGGTATAGCAGCTGGATACATTGTTCATGGTTTGCACCACTCAGGGCTGAGAAGAACCTTTCTAGGCCTTGAAAAATGTAGCCTGGCTCTGGCTTCCAGGGAACTTCATTCTAGAGAGCAAGTGAGGGAAATGGACGAGAAGTCAGGAGATACTTTTACCAATTGCACTAACGATAATATAAAGGGGGTTTAGATGGAGAGGAGAGAGGGTGTCCCCCAGGGCCTTCATCTCTCAGTTTTGAAAAGAACGATGCTCCTCGTGGCCCCGCCATCCCAGGAGGTCTGTGCTCTTTACTCCGGATGTTCGCACTCCGGGACATTCCGACCCTTCTGGTTCTCCCGCTCTGGAAAGGAAGTCCTAGAAAATCCTTCATGGGAGGAGGACCTCCTCTCACGGGCCCATCGTTCAGTCCCAAAGGACCTCTCCTTGCTCATGTCCCACTGCACACACAGCCCACCCAGGGGAGACGCTGAGGGTGGGGGAGGGGGAGCTCATGCCCCATGGGAGGCCTGGAAGCTTAAACCCCAGACCAGTCTGGGTGCTGGTTCCACCCTGGGTGTGCCCACTGCCCGGCCTGTGTACGTATTATACTCTCTAATGAGGGGTTGGGCCAATGGTGGAGTGTTTCTTCTTCGTGTTTTTTTTTTAAATGAGGTGCTGTTTTGCATAGATAAATACTATGATTGTGATGTGGGAATCAAATGGCAGATCATTATGCAAAAACCACCAGCAAAGGTGAGATTATGAAACCAGTTGTGTGCTTCAGGCCTGCTGCCTGAGCGTGGGAACTGGGAGGTGTCTGTTGGGGCCTCAAGCTGAGCCAATCAGATTGAGGCTGTCTTCTGGGGCTCATCTCCTGACAGCTGCTGGGGCAGGAAACACGCTTCTCTGGTTTTTATCTACAATCCAGAATCCCAGGCGGGAGAAGTGGACGGGACACTGCAGGTGGCTCCCCCACTGCTGGCCACAGCTGAATGTGTGGTTGGCTGTTGGTGGACCAGAGCCCAGCCCTTAAAGCAGATCCAATTGCTTCCTGATTGGTGCAATGAGAGTGAGGCTCAAAGAGATGCTGTACGTGCCTGGGAGGAGGCAGAACATCCTTGGTTTGGGGGCGGGGGCGGGGCCTAATAAGATCTACTAGAGTCCTTGTTCTTAGCTGGCATTGGCTCAGGACTCATGGGGACCCCACACAGGAGGGAACAGAATATAGTTCAACCCGTTTCCGTCCCCATATCAGCTGTGGATTAGACAACTGGGATCCAAAAAAGTTGTTACTGGCTGAGTTTTAGAAGTAGACTGCCAGGCCTTTCTTCCTACTCCATGTTAATCTGGAAGATCCACCCAAGTCATGTCAGCCTCATAGCAACACACAAGCAAGCTTCCACGGATAGATGGTGCATTGACCAGGAAGTAAACCTGGATCTGTGGCATCGAAGGTGAAAAATCTGCTACTGAACGCACGCTGCCCTGCCCTAGCAGGGGTAACTGGGAGTAATCCGCTTGATCTTAGAAGAGGAAGAAATGCGTGGGAAGCCAGGGAAGAAAGTCCTCACAGGCTTGGATGAGGTGGAGAAGGTAGCAGCTGAGCAAGAGGAGTCAAGACTGAAGTTTTTAGGCAGAGAGCACTCTGATAGTGGTGTCCTAACACGGGACTCTGTAGCTGCTGGTGTGGCCAACCAGCCAACCGCAACACCACATGTAGTCTCGTGTGTTGATAGATCCAGACGCGTGCCGTTTGTCAGGCCTAAAAGCCTACTGACTAGGAGGGCTGTTGGCTTCTTCCAAGAGATCGGATCCCAAGACCTATCCTTGCCGGGTCCGTTCTGACTCAGAGTGAGGCTGTGGGACTGAGTAGAGTGCTCGGGAGTGTCCCTGAGGCTGTACATACGTCTCCACAGACGCAGACGGCCTTAGCTTCTTCCCATGGCATGGCTGGTAAGTTCAAACCACAGACCTTTGGTCAGCAGTTCAAAACCTTCCACTGCTGCACTAGCGCTCCTCTGAAGTCAGATGATAAGGAACACGAGGGCCAGCTCTGCCCAGGGAGACGCACAGGTGCCTGTGCGCCTCCTGGAAAGCACATGAGGCGAGGCAGCTTGGCCTGCCAGGAGTTGCGCCACCCACAAGAGCCTAGGCTAAGGCCATCCATTCATTACTCAACCAGCTACGTGCTGAGCACCGACTGCAGCGTTCATGGACAAGGAAGCTACCATCGTGGAACCAACCTAAGAATAACTTTTTTGAATTGTCCGTCTGGAACATAGCCAGGTTGTTCCTCTGTTTTTCCCTCATTCATCAGCACAACGTGACACAGCACTAATGAAGTTTAAGAATCGGCTGATTGTCTTCGGTGCATACAGACTCCACTGTCCCCCTTCTACTGGTCGAGTCGCTGGCGAGACAGTGGGAGGGGAATTGGCAGAGTTGGCTCCACCCTTCCCAAGGTCTTGGGACTCAGACGTCTCTGGAAATTACCAAGACGTGTTGGGTGGTGAGGCCAGGGGAGTGGTAATGAAGCAATTTAATGACGCCAGCTGCTAATGAGCTAGCACTCTATCTTTATTATGCATCAAATCCTGGAACACATTAAGTGCCTACATGTGTCAGACCTTCCCAATACATACTTCATGAAATCCCGAGCCTTTCCTGGAAGAAGCTCAACTGTGCTAGTTGGCCACCTTCTAATGACCTGGTCTTTCACTGAGCTGTCAAACCCACTGTGATCCTTATACCACAAGAATGACTTGATGGACCATGATGGCACTCATGTTTCATGTCATTTCCCAAATGGTCAAGGGTCCTTGTTCTACCGCAATCTCACTCAAGCATCTCGAAGCAATCACACTACCACACCACTGGTTCCGATCCTGGAAATGAGTTCTTCTGAAACCGTTCGACAGAAGCAAACGTGGCTCGCTTGAAGATGAGCACTGCTACACAAACTGGAAACAACTTGGCACAAAGCACATAGGAAACAGCAGAGGATTGGTTGAAAACTTACGTAGGTCAAATCTGGACACACCATCGTGAGAAGCAATGATGACAATGACTTTGTAGAATGGAGAGAAATGTTTCATTCATGGTAGCGGTGGAAAATGCAGAATATACATTAATGTATTTTGCGGCCCTCTGGCGGGGCACTGGTTAAGCACTTGACGTTGAGCTGAAAGGTTGATGGTTGGAACCAGTGGTGGGCTGCAGCCAGTTCCAACCAATTTGGTAGACGCCATACCTACTTTTTGTTGAGTTCAGTGAACCGGTTGTTAAAATGGCATTTGCAATCAGGGTTCTCTCTAAGTTCTATTGTTTCTTTGTCAGGTATTATTTAATATTTTCAATAGTTTAAAAGTCTTCTGACATAATCTAGTTTTATGCACTTCTTTTGTTGTTCTTATTTCAGTATGAACTGTATGAAATAATACACTACCTTTTGGTGTATCGTTTTTAAAAACGGTCATTAGGGCAATGAACCGGTTGTTAAATGATTTGAATCCCACCACTGGTTGGACCCACCAGCCGCCCAGTGGAATAAGGGCAAGGCTGTCGGCCGTGGCCAAGATGACAGCCTTGGAAACCCAATGAAATGGCTGCACTCTGTGTTATAGTGTCTCTGCGGGCGGAAATGGACTTCATGACAATGGGTTTGGCTGGTTCGTTGATTTTTTAATGTTCCTATATTTGGAAGTCTATAAAGTCTGTGTGCTTCTGGAAGAATGCTTTCCAGGGGGTGGAGGTGATGTCGGAATGGTGGGATGTAGGTGATTTGACCGGTTTTACAAAATTGTCTTTGGTTATTTATCTGAAATTCAAATTTAACTGGGCATTCTGTCCTTTTATTGGTTCAATCTGACAACCCATTTTCTTTGGGGAGACAGCTCATCACCTAGGCAGGGTGTTAGTACAGGCAGAGCATAAATGATAGCTCTTGGGGCCTTTGGAGAAGGGAGAACCGTTTGGATTTCAACTGAAGTGATGTGGTTTCCTGGAGAAGACTGAACGAGAGGGGCCTCGGGATGGCTGAGTTGAGCTCTGCTCCTGGTGGAGCAGGTTCACAAGACTGGCTGGGAGGGGCCAGGGAGGCGGGAGAGGGAGGCAGGCATATGTGGGACAGCAAGCAGACGGGGAAATGTGTCGCGCAGGCTCCATCTTGGAGAGGGTCAGAAGTGGAAGACCGGTCTGTGGTGGGCCTGGACTATCCTGCCAGGGATCTGGGATGAGAGCCTCGCTCCGTCTAGGAAAGTTAATCTGGTGATGGACTCCGTGGAGGGGGCAAATGGTTGTTGCTCTTGGCAAGGTTGGAAGTTCCAGTGCACCAGGGACACCTTGAAAGGAGACCTGGCCATCCCTCACCACGCAATCCGCCACTGTAAACCCTGCAAGCACAGCTCCGCTCTGACACACCCTGAGTCAGGAGTCATTGGCTGGCAAGGCCCGTGGGAATGGTGGGTATGTCAGTGGAGGATGTGGCGGTGGGAAAGGAGGGTTGACCAGAAAGACATTCCAAAGGAATGGCTTCAACTCTCAGGTGGGGTCTGCAGCTGCCCATCAGGAAGACAGGTGGCTGACAGTAACTCCTCTGGAGTGGGAGAGCTGGGCTGGGTTGGGCTGGGCATGAAGGAAGGGCCAGCAGCTGTGGCCACAGGGTCTCAGAGGAAGCTTTTCACACATTAAGGGCACTCCAGATGTCTGTCGTCACAAGAGCACAGGCAGAGGGAGGGTGAATGTCCCTTCTTGTCCTACTTTAGTCCCCATCCGACAGCACATCCAGCTGTGTACTTATTAAGCATGTGCGGATTTCCACAGGGCACGGACTCCCGGCTCACCCTCAGACTGTTGACCAGGGATGCAATTCCATCCTTTGGAGTCTGTTGATTTTCTTCCTTGGGATCTAGCCTTTTTTTTTTTTTTAAACCTAGACGTGCACAGTGGTCTTTTCCTCCCAAACTTAAAAGCCAACAGCCATATTTAAAAGGCATCAAACGAGGAGATTCTACACGGCAAGATTACGCCAGACGACCCTTCTAGAGAACAGGAACAGAATGGCTTAATGCAATGTTAGCGACAGCTTAACCACGGAGGACAGCCTTAAAACGGTTTTAAGATGTTAGTTTTAACCATCTGAAACAGTGAAGTAGAAACAGGGATCCCAACTCCCAGCCACGGTTGATTCCCAGTCTTCTGAGATGTTAGCCTCTCACTAAAGTACAGCTTCGGTCAAGATCAAGTCTCTACCTTGGCACAACATGCTCCTGTATTCAGAATTGCTCTAAGTAGCTTAGTCCATTTCAAAACGCGTGTCCCCAATTCCAATCCATCACATCTCTGGGCACTTACCAGTACATCGGTGTGGTTGTTTTTAGATTGCGTTGGGCTTATTGGTTGGTTTTGTGGTGGAGGTTGGGACTAGGAGAACATATATGATAGCATAGTGCAGTACACACATCAATTCTTGGGATTCCATATTTGCTTTTCAGAAACGCCTCCAATTGGCTAGCACAAGTGGTCTACCAAGCCCATTTATAACGCATTCAAAGCAGGAGATCTCCCACTGAGGGAGGCTCAGGCAGGCATCGGCGCTGGTTCTCTCTGCGCAGCCACCGAGCCTCCATTCAGCGACTCAAGGCCTCACCCGAACGTTCAAATGATGCCCTTTCTTCCCTTGTCTCGCCCATTTCAGCTCTTCATGGGAAGCGCTTTCCACCGTTCACACATTCAGCCTCCGCTGCACCTTCTCCAGGAAAGCGGGCGTGGCCATTGTTAAAGGTTTATCACCTTGTGAGGCCAGTGGGCTCAGAACCTTAGGACCAATGACATCTGAGGGTTGGCTCTCTCCTGGGGACTCCCCAGAAGCTCTTCTGGGGACTCTCTACAGCTGCAATCATGGCTCTTTTTCATTCTTCCGAGACTTCTTTTCCTTGTATTTCTTCGATTTGCATTTCTTCTTCCCTTTCTTTTAAAATTTTTCTTTTATTATTTTTTCTCGACTTTTGTTGCACCTTTTTGTATCTTCACCACATGAGCCTGTTTCAGAACCTGTCGCTGTTGCCAGAAGACTTCGTGTGTGTGTGTTGTGTTTGGACCTATTTTTTTTCTTTCTCCTTTTCGTCAGCCTTTCTTTTGAACGATTGGACTTCCTTTGCATTTTCTCTGCTTTTCTTTGGCTGGTCCGCCCTCGTTGGTGATGTTCATCAGAGTCTGGTTCGGGATCTTTGGACACAGGTCTAATCCTTAAGGAGCACTTGGCTCGCCAATCCTCACTCTCTCTCTATCTCTTCTGTTGCATGCTCTCCCTCTTTTTGTCCCTAAGGCTGGCTACCACTTGTCGCCCTTGTAGGGGCGAGAGTAGCAGCCATCGTAGGCAGCTGAGGAGGACGCCCACGGACAGGGCTGCCCCGGGGCCTAATCGGGACAGTGAGCGGGAGCAATTGAGCTGGTTCCAGTAGCTTCGACTGAGCCCCTTTACTGATGTCTGAGCCAGAGTGGTGGCTCCTTGGAGAGCAGATGGCTCTGGTGGGCTAGGGGCTCCTCCATGGACTGCACACCTTCCCTGTGGGTTTGAAGCCTTCCTCTAGGTCTAGGGGTACGTGAGTGAGACACCGGAGCTCTGGCTGCTGCTGGATTCTCCAAGTCGTGGGTCAATCTATCGGGATCCAGTCTTTTAAAGCACCTGTTCCCCTGCCAACACTGCCACCAGCTTTGTCTGTGACCTCAGAACACCTTCTGTTCTTAGAGGTTCTGGGTTTCCTGGCAACTGAGTCAGTGTCCATCACCAGGAAACGGTTTTGAGATGCTCTGAAGAAACAGAAGGGCCCTAATGGGGATGCCAATGAAGTGTTGGACACCTTATAAGCAGCAGCTGCAGCTCCACTGGAGAAAGATGAGGCCGTCTGCTCTCTTAAGGATTGCTCGCCCCGATCCCCCGTATATGGTCAGAGTCGACTTGATGGCAGTGGGCTGGCGGGTAGAGAAACCTGCTTTAAGAACACGTTCGATTCCTGCCATGGAGACAGCTCATCTCTTGTTCTGGCCGTGGCACCAAGCCAGTGCCGAAAAGCCCGCTCAGCGGTTCCGTGTGATCCCAGCAGGAGCAGAACCACCTGGGCAAGAAGGGAAGGCCCAGACATGTTGGGAATGGAAAGGGTTCCAGCCCTTTCCTAGGACTGGGTGGGACCGCACCAGGCCACAGGGGCAGGGCAGATGGAGGGAGGGTCCTCCAGCAGGAGTGGAGTCTTGGGTGCTCAATCTGATTTTCTCCCTGCCCTGCGGGTGGCAGTGACCATGAAGGAGGGCTGGGCTTGCAGCACGGTGACTTCCCAGAATGGCCTAGAGGAGAGGTGCAGGCGCAGTGGCTTTGTGGGTGAAAGGCAACGTGTTCAGAACCGATTTCAAGCACACTGCTCCTTGCCTCCTGCAGGCTAGTACGTGGGTGAGGCGACTGCTTCGTCTTTCCCACTGTGCAGGCCGGGCGGGGTGGAGTCTCAGTGACTTCACCTACACACCGACCAGCTCCAGGATGTACTTGGGTTCGGGTCTTTTGCAGGGACAATGCCTGCCTTGCTCATATCAGGGCAGGCTGACCTTGGCATCAGGGTGAGCTGGACTTTGTTGATGAGAATTGTGAGGGGAGGCAGGTGCAAACTGCTCCACCGTCCTTACTACCTCCAGTCAGACACTTTCCCATGGGCCCACTGACAGTGAACACAAGCAAGTCCCTGCACAGACACCCCCTACCGCCCCCATTCCCCAAGGGCTAAACCATGCTGCCCTCCAGGGCTAGGTACCTGCTGGCCCTTCCTCTGAAACAGACAGCTTTCTTCATAAGATATATTTTCTCAACAACATCATGGCTACTAGACTTATGGACCTCTCCGGAAGAACTGCACAGGAACCAAATGGACCCCATCTGTGCAAAGAGATGACGGAGAAGCTCAGTATCACTACCCAAAGCAAGGCAGGGCTTGCTCCTGTGCAAGTTTGCTTGACGCAGAAGAAGGATTTAGAAGTCCACAAAAACTGAAGTATAATCTTGAGTGTGTTCTGGTTGTGAAGTTCTGTTGAGTCGGTTCTGACTCGTTGCGAGCCCGTGTACACACTGCCTGGTCCTGCCCCTCCTCACAAGGATTGCCGTGTCTGAGCCCATTGCTGCAGCCACTGGGTCCATCATGCTGTCGGGGGCTTCCTCTTTCTCACTGAGTTTCTCCTTTCCCAAGCACGATGTCCTCGGTCGGTCCTTGAAGTCTCTCCATCCTCTTGCCCGTCGGGTTGTTGTTCCGTGGCGGCTTGTGTGTTGCAGTGATGCTGGAGGCTGTGCTGTTGGTATCTCAACGGCTACTAGGATCATCCGAAGTGAATAGGCTTCAGCAGGACTTATAGACTAAGAAGACACTCGGAAAGAGAAATAGGCTGCCCATGTCAGAGGAATTAGCTACGGAAAATCTTATGGATAGCATCAAAACATTGTCAGATCTAGAGTATATCCCACCTACATTTAGAGACCATGCTAAGAACGACCTTGATGCACTGGACATCGATGGCAGAAGAAACTGGTGGCCTGTGGGATGACATCAAGAGCACCGTGTGCACACAAGCAAAAGACCATTAAAAAGACAGGCAAGAAGAAAAGAACAAAGTGAGTGTCAGAAGAGACTCTGAAAGTTGCTCTTGAATATAAAGGAACAAAAGCAAATGAGGAAATAAAGGCGTTGAATGGAACATTTCAAAGGGCATCTTGAGAAGACAAAGTAGAGCATTTTAATGAAATATGCAAAGACCTAGAGTTAGAAAGCCAAAAAGGAAAGACCAGCAATTCAAGCTTTGAATTGCAATATTGAAGGATTCCAAGGGAAAATATTGGATTACGTAGAAAGCAATATTTGATCAAGAGAATTGGTCAACATTCACCCATTTCAGGAGGTAGCATATGATCAAGAACTAATAATACTTTACGAAGAAGTCCAAGCTGCACTAAAGGTGTTAGCAAAAAAAATAAGGTTTGTGGAGAGCAAATGCTTTGAAATTGATGAGGGCAAAGAATGTACAGATGTGCTTTACACAATTGATGTATGTATGGATTGTGATAAGAGTAGTATGAGTCCCTAATAAAATGTTAAAAATAAATAAATAAATATCTTTAAAAAAATAAGGTTCTAGGAATTGAAGGAATACCAATTGAAATGTTTCAACAAGTTTATGAAGTACTGTAAGTACTCATCTATGACAAGAAATTTGGAAGACTGCTACCTGGTCAGCCAATTGGAAAAGACTCTTACTTGTGTCCATTCTAAAGGAAAGTGTCCCAACAGAATGTGGAAATAATTGAACAATACTATTACTATCACATACAAGACATTTTTGTTGAAGATAAAAAACAAAGTAGTAGCAATATGTTGATAAGGAGCTGCCAGCAATTTAAGCCAGATTTAGAAGAGCATGTGGCACAAGGAATATTATTGTTGATGTCAGCTGGGTCTTGGCTGAAAGCACAGAAAGTACTTGTGTTTTATTGACTTTGCAAAGACATCTGACTGTGTGGCTCCTAACAAGCTATGGACAACACAGAGAATGGAACTTCCAGAACACTTCATTGTGCTCATGCAGAGCCTGTAGATAGAGCACAAGGCAGTCATTCAAACACAGGGGGGACTGCATGCTTTCACACCAGGAAAGGAAGGCATGCATCACTGTGGTGTATTTTCACAATACGTATTCAATCTTTATGCTGAGCAAATAATTCAAGAAGCTGGATTATATGAAGACAAATGGGGCATCAGGATCCATTGAAGGCTTACTAACGATCTAAGATGCAGGTGATACAACCTTGCTTCCTGACAGTGAAGGAGACAAGTTGGACAGTGAACAAGGAAGACTGCAGGAGAATCGAAGCATTTGAATGATGATGTTGACAAAGTATTGAAAGGCCCTTGATTGACAGAAGAACAGATCAATCAATATGTTGAAACATGTCAATTGGTATTCCGTCCGTTCCTGGATCCTTGTTTTTAGCTAATGCCTTCCATGCAGCCTGGACTGCTTTCTGCAGAAACATTGGTTCTTGAGTCTATGCTACCTGTTGGTGAACGTCCCCTCATTCCCTTTGATACTGTGATTTTGTGTATTCCTTCCATCTTCTTTGATACTTCCTTCATGATTCAGTATCTTATCCATCAATATGGCAACTCAAGGTTTGTTTTTTCCCCCTCAATTCTTTCAGTTGAAGCTATGCTGAGTGTGTTCTTCCTTTCTGGTTTCCTAATTCTAGGTCTTTTCCATATTTCACTATAATATTTTACTTTGTCTTTTTCCAGCTATCTTTTGAAATTTTCTGTTCAGCTCTTTTACTCCATCATTTCTTCCATTTGCTTTAGTGACTATATGTTCAAGAGCAAGTGTCAGAGTCTCTTCTGACATCTACTTTGATCCTTTCTTCCTTTCCTTTTTTAAAGGAGTTTTATTGGGAGCTTTTACAGATATCACAACATTCCATAGTTCAATCACATCAAGCAGTATTGTGCAATTGTTACCACAATCTGTTTCAAATTGCTACCACCTTTTCTTTCTTCTCGAGCTTGATCTCCCCTCTCCTTTAATCCCTCCCTCCCTTCCCCTACCCCCAGGGAACCCTGCCCCCCAGGGAACCCTGCCCCCCATTTTTGCCATATCTTACACCATCCAATATATACGATCACCTACAATTCTGTTGTTCACTCCCTTCGAGTGGGGTTTGCAGTCATCAATACTATCAGTTCCCCCTACTTCCATGCGCCTCTTTTCCTATCTTGGCTTTCATGTATCGAACGATCTTAATGATACAAATTAACACACACCATTCTACACATGATTAATGAGGTAAAACCAATAAAAACCACAATAGAAATGGGAGGAAATATTAAAGAACTAGAGGATAGCGGTATGTCACATCAGTGCTATACTGAACTCTGAATTTATTATCTCTTCCGTGTGACCCTTCAGAGAGGGGCTGTCCAATTATTTTAGAGGTGGGTTTTGGGTCTTCACTTCATCCATGCTCCTTCACATTTATTTGGTTGCTTGATTTTGAACTTCTGATACCTATTCCTGTCAACACCTCATGATCACACAGGCTGGTGTACTTCTTCCATGTGGGCTTTGTTACTTCCCTGCTAGATGGCCGCTTGTTTAACTATAAGCCGTTAAGACCTCAGACACTATATCTTTTAATCGCTGGGCACCATCAGCTTTCTTTACCATACTTGATTATGCACCTGTTTTGTCTTCAGTGATCTTGTCGGCAAGGTGAGTGTCATACATAGCTACATTATTAGAACAAACCGTACTTGTACTGAGGTAAGATTTAAGTAGAGGCCCAAAGTCCATCTGCTTCCTTGTTGTGTTTACTCATATATAAACAAATACACCTATATTTATATAATTTATATAATACACCTATATTTATATATTTACATATCTATATACCTATATATTTTTGTTCCCTCTCCTTCTTTCCTCCTGCCCAACTATCATGTTTACCCATTGTTCACCTCTCAGTAATTCCTCTCAGAAAAAGTTCGATTGATCAAGCATGACCAGAAAAGCTATACCCTCCTTGCCATCAATTTTAGAACCCTTACTCTTCCCCCACCCGGTCCTTATTGGCTTACCACTCCCCTCCCCTGCTGACTCCCCTCCTCTTGCCCCCAGGAACCACCGGTCCTTGTTATCCTAGGATCACCTACCCTGCCTATCTTGTATAGAGAAACACCAAAAAAAGAAGAAAGAAACAAAGAAAGAAAGAAAAGAAAGACCACCTAAATAGTCCCAAATTTCACAGGATCCTGACACAGAGCAATGAATATCAGGTTATAATCCATCAGTCAGGCCCCATTTTCTTCCAGGGTTTCATATCCCTGGATGCTTTCCTAACAACACACGCTCCATTTAAGTTGTCAGCATTTGTGTCGGAAACACATGCAACCTACAAGTCCCTGTTACTATTCCTGCAGTCAGGGATGGAGCGGTCTGGTACATCTGCACACACACACACACACACACACACACACACACCGTTACATCTTTATACTTTCAGGGTGGGCCCCTTGTGAGTAACACTCAACCAATTCAGATGAGGGGCCGAGCGCTGCCCTACCCTGCTAGCCGCCTCCACACCCCCCCCACCCCCGCCCCCAGTCAGAAGTCTACAGTCAGGGTTCCTCGGTGACTTGGTGGCTTTACTCCCATCACTGGTCTGTTGCTCTCCCTTCTTGGTCTGCCCATGTGGACGGGTCAGACCCAGCCACTCTCCCCAACTGCATCTTCAGGGAGGTCCTCCGTAGCGCTGTCATCTAGGGAGAGGACGTCATGTCTCAAGCTGAGGCCGGCCCTTCTTTGCTGTCTTCTTAATGACCTTTTACTTTCTTTGTGGATGACATTCTTGATGCCCTTCGCCAGCTCACCAAGCCTTCAGTCACCAGTGTCCATGCCTATGGCTCGGCTCGGAGCGGAATGTTCTTGGTTAACCATCAAGCGTAGTAACTGCTAGCAACACCAAGGGGCTCTCACCATTGGCATTGACATTTTGGCCTGAGTAATTCTTTCTTAGGCTTTGTAGGATGTTTAACCACATACTTGGCCTCTACCTGGCGGCTGGCGAAAACATCCTCTCTCCTCGTTTTGTAACAATCCAAAAGTCTCCAAACATTGCCAGATACACTCTGGAAGGCAAAACAACCCTTCGTTAAGAACCACAGTTTCAAAGAGAGAATGCCAGATGGATTTTGGCTGAGAGCAGAGAATACCAGAAAGCTATTTATTTATGTGTTCTTGACTAATCCAAGGCGTTTACTATGTGGATCATAACGCAGTATGGACAGCCTGGATAATAGGAATTCAAGAACACTTCATTGTGCTCACACGGACCCTAAATCAGGAGGCAGGTGTGTTTAAAATACATGGTTTAAAATCAAGAAGTGTGCGTTTCAGGATTGAATCCTCACATCATACTTATTCAATCTGTATGCGGAGCAAATGACCAGGGAAGCTGGATGATAAGAAGAGCGTGTATCTGGGTTGGAGAAAGGCTTATGACCCGCCTTCGATGTGCAGATGACACAATCTTGCTTGCTTGAAGCACTTTCTGATGAAGGTCAGGGAATGCATCCTTCAATATGGATTACAATACCTTGTAAAGAAAACCAAAGTTCACACAGTTTGATAAACAGGTAACATCATGACAAATGGAGAAAAGACTGATGTAGTCAAGGATTTCATCTTGCTTGGATCCACAATCAATGCTCAAAGAAGCGGCAGTCAAGAGATCAAATGCTGCGTTGCCCTGGGTAAATCTACTACACAAGACCTCGCTAAGGTGATGAAAAGCAGGGATGTTACTTTGAGGACTAAGGTACGACTAACCCAAACCATGGTGTTTTCAATGGCTTTATATGCATGTGAAGTTGGACAGTGAATAAGGAAGACTGAAGGAGAAGCGATGCATTGAATGGCGGTGCTGGTGGCGAGTATCGAAGGAACTGTGGACCACCAAAGGAAACAACAGATTCATCTGGGAAGAAGCATGCCCAGAGTGCTGCTTAGAGGCAAGGCTGGTGCGATTTTGTCTCATGTACTTTGGAGAGACTAGTATCTGGAAAAGGACATCATACTTGGTCACATCGAAGGGCAATAAAGTCGAGGAAGACCCGACCAAGATGGATTGACACAGTGGCTGCAACATTGGCCTTGAACAATTATGAGGATGGTACTGGTCACAGAACCAACTCAGGCAGCACCTAGCAACACCATCACCGCCAACGATGGCATTCCAGAAGAAAGACACGCACCGGAAACTCCATGGAGCATGTGGGCAGTCCCTTGGTTACAGAGACTATCTGCTCCAGTGTCTCTAAGTAGAAAGTCCTTTAAATCTGTGCATTGACACAGTGGCTGCAACAGTGGGCGCACACATAGCAACTCTTGTGAGAATGGTGCAAAACTGGGCAGCATTTCCTTCTACTATATGGAAGGCCACGGTGAGATGGCGCAAACTCATAACATGGCACCTCACACCCGAGCCGGCGCGTGCAGGTCTGACTTAGCCATCCTTCAGGGAAAGCACAGACTCAAAGCCTTCCCGGGTATTTAGAAGCGTACATGCAGCAGGCGGAGGTGCTTGTGAAGAAGTTGTTGGGAGGAGAGACGGGTTCGGTCTGCTCAACATAAGGGTTAAACTACATATTAAGAAATGACAAACGCCTGTAAGTCTGGTGGTTGTGATCCGGGGACTGCCGCTAGTTCTCGTCTGGGGTCACCATGAGCTGGACTCCGCTGAGGGCAGCAGACTGAGAGAAGAGGGTGGGACCAGCTCTGTGGGCTTCCTCTGTTTGAGAGGTGGGCTCCAGGGGGCTTGAGGGTGTAGAGGGGATGAACTGTTCTCAGGGCACAGAAGCCTTCTCTGCCTCTCTTGGGGGTCCTTACATGGAACCCCCATTCTCCTCGCAGTGGTTCAGCTCTTACCCCCACCTCCATATCAGGTTCTACATCAAACCTGTTTCAAGGAGGCAGGGGATTTCTAAGCTTGTACAAAACCAGGCAGGGGCATCACCAAGTCCAAGGGTACAGACTGCCCCGAGTGACACCGCCATCGGGTAGCACCAACCTGACTCTCGAGAACATTTTTGGATAGTGTGTCAGCAGAAATTTATTATTTTTCATAAAAATATCCCTGCAGTCAGTTATGACAACAAACCCATTTTTTTTCAGAAGCCCACCTGCCATCTATCAATGTACATACAGGACTAAAACTCTAGGCTAATTTACTCTTGGCACTTTCTCACGTGCTCACATCGGAGCTGCCGTCATTACCCAGCGATGGCGAGGTTTCGAGCCACATGGTCCCGACAGCTGCTGTTCTCTCTGCTGTCTGTGTTTTTACAGTTGCTGGTGGCAGAGTGGTTCCACACAGTCGGCTCTTTGACCCACCAGTTGCTCTGTGGGAGGAAGACTTGACTTCTACTCCTGTACAGAGTCAGTCTCTGAAACCCATAGGGACAGTTCTGCTTTGCCCTGTTCTGCTCAGTTGCTCTGAGCCATAATCGACTTGACGGTGGTGAGTTTTAGATTATGGTAAGTACTAGTTGTGAACCTATACTGATATATATTGAGAAATAAGTACTACTTAAAGGAAATTAGTCCCTTGCCAGAAAACTAAAACCAAAACCAAATGATCTAACACATGAACCACCCACGAACACCCCCCTGCTATTGAGTCGATTCTGAGACCTCACTGAGGGTCTGTGAGAGAGCCCACTGAGGGTCTGTGAGAGAGCCCACTGAGGGTCTGTGAGAGAGCCCACTGAGGGTCTGTGAGAGAGCCCACTGAGGGTCTGTGAGAGAGCCCACTGAGGGTCTGTGAGAGAGCCCACTGAGGGTCTGTGAGAGAGCCCCCTGAGGGTCTGTGAGAGAGCCCACTGAGGGTCTGTGAGGCTGCCGACTTTTACAGGAGCAGCCAGCTTCACTTTTCTCCTGAAGAAAGGATCTGGGTTTGAAACAATGAACTTGCTGTTAGCAGCCTGTGGTAGTTACACAATTTCACATCAGCTTGGTAAAAGAATGAAAGGAAAGTAAACTAAGAGGGGTGGGGGGAGAAAGAGAGAGAGAGAGAAAGAGAGAGAGAGAGAGAGAGAGAAAGAGAGAGAGAGAGAGAGAGAGAGAGAGAGAGAACTGAAACCTGGCCCACCAAGCCTCCAGGATGACATTCCTGCTCAGAGCAGCCAATGCACAGAGAGGACTGTGGGGCTGGCCCCATCACGAGACACAACATCCCCTCACTGACTCACAGGGCTCCAGGGAACAGCACTGGAGACAGAGTGGGAATTGTGTCCGGTCTGACCCCCGACACCAGAGCGAAACATGAAGGGAACCAGCAGAACAGCAAGGGAAGCAAAACAATGAAGTACCCGAGGAATCCCGAAAATAGCTCTCGAACCAGTGGCAGGGTGTGGCCCCTCACCAGATCAGATTGGAAAACATTCAGCAGGGTCAGCAGACAGACCTGGAACTATTTATAGGGTTTGGTCCCTCGCCCCCTTTTCTTTCTTTCTCCTTATTCTTTTTCTCATGTCTATTCATAGAGAGTAGGCAGGATAACCGATCCCAAGGAGAAAGCAATGGGGCTGATGGCTCTGGAGGGATCTGAGAGAGGAGGGAGTGGGAGAAAGGGACGGGGGAGCCAACACACCCAGAGACAGGGGAATAATAAGAGACCTAAAAATCGATGGCGAGGAGGGCATAGAATGTTTGATGTGGTTTGATCAAGTGCAATGTACCCAAGAGAAAGTTCTGAGAGTTGAATGACGGTTAAACATGCTCGTGGGACAGGAGGAAAGTAAAAAGAAATAGAGGGAATAACTAGGAGGCAAAAGACATTTATAGAGGTATAAATATGGGCATGTATATATGTAAATATATTACTATAGAATGATATTGGCCTGTGTACATCTATTTAAATGTAAAGTAGCAGATGGCATTGGATCTCTACTTAAATAGTTCCTCAATGCAAGAACACTTTGTTCTAATAACCCTGCATGTCGTGAAGCTCATCTTCCCAACACAATCGCTGAAGTAAAATTGGGTACATAATTCCATGATGCTCACCTTCCTGACACAATTGCTAAAGACAAAGCAGGTGCATAAGCAAATGTGGTGAAGAAAGCTGATGGTGTCAGGCTATTAAAAAATATAGTGTCTGGGGTCTTACAGGCTTGAAGATAAACAAGGAGCCATTGAGCTGAGAAGCAACAAACTCCACATGGAAGAAGCACATCAGCCTGTTTGATCACAAGGTGCCAATGGGATCATGTATCAGGCATCACCAGAACAAAAAATCATATCATTGTGAATGA
This sequence comes from Tenrec ecaudatus, assembly GCF_050624435.1. Taxonomy (NCBI): domain Eukaryota; kingdom Metazoa; phylum Chordata; class Mammalia; order Afrosoricida; family Tenrecidae; genus Tenrec; species Tenrec ecaudatus. Next base: position 35,775,573 of record NC_134543.1, read on the forward strand.
GGGGGAGTGCGGAGTGGGGACTCAAAGTCCATCTGTAGGCAATTGGACATCCCCTTACAGAAGGGTCGTGAGAGGAGATGAGCCAGTCAGAGTGCAGTGTAGCAACGATGAAACATACAACTTTCCTCTAATTCTTTAATGTTTCCAGTCCCCCATTACCATGATCCCAGTTCTACCTTACACATCTGGCTAGACCAGAGGATGTACCCTGGTACAGACAGGAACTGGAAACACAGGGAATCCAGGACAGATGAACCCCTCAGGACCAGTGGTGAGAGTGGCGATACCAGGAGGGTGGAAGGAAGATGGGGTAGAAAGGGGAAACCGATTATAAGCATCTATATAGAACCCTCTCCCTGGGGGACAGACAACAAAAAAGTGGGTGAAGGGAGATGTCAGACAGTTTAAGATATAACAAAATAATAATAATTTATAAATTATCAAGTGTTTGTAAGGCAGGGGTCGTGGGGAGGGAGGGGAAAAACTGAGGAGCTGATACCAAGGGCTCAAGTAGAGAGCACATATTTTGAGAATGATGATAGCAACTAAAGTAAAAATGTGCTTGACACAATGTATGCATGTATGGATGAAATGTGATAAGAGTGGTATGAGCCCCCAATAAAATGATTTAAGAAAAAAAATGGGCGCATAAGCAAATGTAGTGAGAAAAGTGGATGGTGTCAGGCTATTAAAAGATATACTGTCTGGCGTCTTAAAGGCTTGAGGTAAGTAAGTGGTCATCTAGCAGGGAAGAAACAAAGCCCACATGGAAGAAGCGCACCAGCCTGTTTGATCATGAGGTGTTGGTAGGATCAAGTCTCAGGTGTCAGAAGACTCCAAACAAACAAATATGCCGATGCAAATGACGGGGGTTGGAGTGGAGACCCAAAGCCCATCTGTAGACATTTGTAGACAATCGGACATTCCTTCACAGAAGGGTCACAAGGAAAGAATGAGACAGACAGGGTGTAGCACAGCACCGAGGGAACACACAGCTTTCCTCTAGTTCTTTAATGCTCCCCCGCCCCCCAACTATCATCACCCCGGTTCCACCATGCAAATCCAGCTAGACTGGAGCATGTACACTGGTACAGATAAGAGCTCTTGACATACAGAATCCAGGACAGATAAATCCCTCAGGAACAGCAATGGGAATAGTGATACCAAGAGGGTAGGGGGAGAATGTGGGGAGAAGGGGGAGAAATGGGGAACCAACTACAATGACTGAGGTATAATCCACCCCACCCCTATTTCCAGGCAGACGAATAACAGTAACGTGGGTGAAGGGAGCCAGTGGACAGTGTGAGATATGAAAATAAAAATGATTGATAATTTATCAGGGGTCCATGAGGGTGGGAGGAGAGGGGAGGGGAGGGAGGGGAAAAAAAGAGGAGCTGATACCAAAGGCTCAAACAGAAAGAAAATATTTTGAAAATGATAATGGCAACATGTGTACATATGTGCTTGATAGAATTGATGTATGGCTTGTTATAAGAGCTGTAAGAGCCCCCAATAAAATGATTTATTAAAATAAAAAATATAATAAAAGAATGGAGAGGTAGAGTCTAGCCTGTCAATCAGGTCACAGCCTCATGATGCCTCCTTGTGGTTATTGCCTTCTCCTGAGGATTATGGGAAATTCCACTCTCTTGATTCTGCCATCAGAAGAGGCAGGCCATTTTCTCTCTCTGCTTTGTATTCCTGTTAACAAGCCACATGGAGCCATGCTGGTGGCAGGAGATGCATCCACTGCCATGGGATTCACAGGACTTTCCACCCACTGACCTGTGATCTTCCTGCATTTGGCATCATTGCTTGTGCTGCGTGAGTCTGAAGAGGAATTCATGGGCTAATAGATTTATGGGCTAATATCGAATTTATGAACTTGATCTGGACTGGGCTGGGATGTTTCATTGATGCATACGTAGTTCTTGATATAAAGGTCTCTCTTACATACATAGGAGCGTCAATGAATTCGTTTCTCTAGTCCACCCAGCCTAGCACACAGCCAGACACCAGGGCTCTCCTCGTATGGGACAAGGAGACAAGGAAAGGCTTCTGCCCATGAGGGATCATGTCACTAGCGATGCTGTAATTCCATGTAGAAAGATTTTCACCAAACAATTTGATTAGTATTCATATAACCTGAGAATGATTACATTCAAGCAATTTACAATTGTATATATCACATATTCAAACTCAAATACTGCCATTGAGTCAATGCCTACTCTTAGTAATTCTGTAGGACAGGAGAGGACGTCCCCTATGCTTCCAAGACTATAACTCTTAAAATACATAAATATACATATTCTATATGTATATAATACATAATATACATGGTATATATAGTCTACATAAAGAGTTATACTCAGTAGATATATAATTGTATATGCATATATAATTAGATATATATAATTATCTACATATATGTAATTACATATGTGAATATATATAGCTAATGCCTGTAACTCTTTACCGAAGTAGAAATCCCACCTCTCGTCTATGGAGCAGCTGGTGAGTTAGAACCGCAGACCTTGCAGTTAGCAGCCCAACCCATAACCTTTATGCACCGGAGCGCCTATTCCACACAACACGTCATTAGTGGTACCAAGGACTCTGGGTGGTCTGGTATGGCAGGCGCTGCGTGGAATGCCACCACTGGAAGCTTGCTCTATGGAATCCCCATGACTGTCCCGCCCGTTCCCACGCTGCTGTGACCCTCTCCAGGCTGACCGAGCCTGTACGCGTTTCTAGGAGCAGCTGGTGTGTTGGACTCTGGCAGTTCGCCTCCCAGCCCCTCACCACAGTGTTACAGGAGTGGAAAGGCTCCGCTCTCTCTGCCAGAGCAGCGGGTGGCTTTGAATGCCGACCTAGCAGTTAGCAGTTCCATGTTTAACCTGCGATGCCACCGGGCATCTCTTAGAGTTGTCACTCTAGGGGATTTTAAAAGTCCCCTTGCCAAGTGGCTTCTGAATCGTAAGGACCCTCTGAACAGGACAGACCTGTCCCTGTGGGTTTCTAAGAGCGTAACCCTTACACGAGTAGAAATCCTCATTCTCTCCTCATTTTTATTACTCCTTGGTGGTGGTAAGTTGGAGCCTGGAGCCCTGGTGGTGTAGTGCTTATCCAGCGGTAACATGTTGGGCTGCTAACCGCAAGGTCAGCAGTTCAAAACCACCAGCTGGTTCCTCGGGAGAAAGATGAGGTTTCCGACTCCAGTTAGGAATTAGTCTTGGAAACTCACCAGGGCAGACTATCCTGTCCTACAGGGTCGTCATGAGTTGGAACCAATTGGAAGGCAGTGAGTTTAGTTTTTTGTTTTTTTTAAATCCTAATGTTGGGTGGGGGGTGGGAAACTGAAGCCCAATTGATTACATAATTTTCTCATGTCACAGAGGTGCTACGTTTGGAGCCGGGTCTTTAACCCCTGATCTATAGTAATTAGGGAACTTCTCAAGATTCCTCCTGCCCAGGAATGGCGGGGGGTGCTCAGGTACCCCAATGTTGGCCTGAGCTTTGTGGGTATGTTTTCAGGCATTCTAGGCCCTAGGGGTGGTGGGGGTAGCCAGGACAGAGGCTTTGGGCAGGTAAACAGAGGCTTTGGGGTGGTGGCCCTGGCAGAGCAAGGTTGAGCCTCCTGTGGGAGAGGCTGAAACCACTGTTGAGTCAGCCACGGCCTGAGAAGTGTCTTCCTTCTTGGGGCCGGTGCCCTCCCTGGGATGCTTGACCCCTTGCTTCTGCCCTGGAAGGACGGACCAAGATGCCCCTTCCCAAGAGCAGTGGCCCAGCCTCTCAAGCTTTGGAAGTAGGTGGGCCCCCTGTCTGTCCATGTGTCCACCGGGAACTTGTGCTGGGCAGCAGGCAGCGCTTGAAGGCTGCAGGAGACAGGCGGTAAACAGGAAATGGTTAAGTGAGAGCAGGTGGAGTGTGCTGGTGCTGGAGCAGGGCAGGAAATAGCTGAGCAGCTGAATGGCCTTGCAAGAAGGCTCCTGGCCTCTTCCTCGAGGCTCTGGCAAAGGTGCTGTCCGCCCACTCAGCTTTGCCCTGCTCAGCAGCCTGATTTCGCCGCTGCCAACCTCCCCAGCTCAGCCAGGGGTGCAGGCAGTGGGTGGGGAAGGGCATGCTGAAAGAGAGGGGCCCAGGAAACCAGCAAGTCAGGGGCCAGTAGGAGGAGGGAGCTACTCCCCTCCCAGGCCTGGGAGACAGCCCCATCCCCAGGGGCTCAGACTGTGAGGGACAGCAGGCCATGAGCAGGCTATTCAAGAGCCAGCGGCTGCTTTCCGCTTCTGGGTCCTGCACATGGACTGGGACTCCCAGGGATCTGACATTTGACATTTCATCCTGGGTAGTGCCCACTGGTAGGCCTGTGCCTGAGAAATGGGAAGCAGGCTGGACCATCTGAGTCCCCGTTCTCCCCTTCGAGTTCTCACAGCAGCCCGTTGGGAGGGTGCAGAACCCTAAGGAGATGAGGAAGTGGAAGCTCTAGTAAGTTAAGAACCTCCATGTATGAGACCCAATAAATTGTTAAAATAAAATAAAATAAAAGAACCTCTTGCAGTAGAGGGGGAGTTGAGGCTTGAATTCCATGTTTTCTGTCTCCCTCCCTGCACACCCCTCCCCTGCACTTCTTCTCCACCTTAATCACACACACACACACACACACACACACACACACACACACTTCTCTTTCCTGGAAAGGCCCTTCTTAGCGCTGGAATAAAATCATTGATGCCCTACCTCACGGTCAAAGGTGGCTCCGCTTCCCATGGTCAGGGGATCCCCCCAGCCCTCTTGCAGGTGGCCTTCCTCCCTGCAGGGTCTGGTTGCGCAGTCCTGATGTGATCACGGAGCCACCACTGCCCCGGGACCCCTGGCCATCTAGGTGTGAATTCCCAGCCAGCCCCACAAGGTAGTACATCCCACACTTGGGGGCCCTGCAGGGTGCAGGGGTGGCCTGTTCCTTGCCCCCCAGCGTGTGGCTCTGTGGAGGAGCAGCGCTGTAATGGGGGTCTGTGGCATCTAGCTGCTCAGATAGCTTGACCCCTACCTGAGTGGAAGCAGACATCAACGGTGCACTGATTCCCAAATAACGATAACCACCAGCTTTATTGTTATGTATTGTTTATTTAAAGAGAGCATGCATTTAGAGATGCACATGTGAATCATTTAATCCCTACGCACAACCCAAGGAAGAGGTACTTTCACTATTCCCATTTTACAGATAAGGCAACTAAGGCACAGAAGGGAAGTAACAGAGACTCAACCTTGGGAGTCTTGGCTCCAGCGTCCACGTTCTGACTGCTCTGCTCAGGCTCTGTCCACAGGAGCCCGGCGTAGGGGCCACGCTGGCCCCCCAAAATGGCCTTGGTGAGCTCCTCATTCTCTGAAGGGGTCTCGTTTCTAGCAGGAGCTACAAGTTCCTGAGCACCCTTCATGACTAGCTCAAGTTGGAGGTCACAACGTCCTTGGCTAAAGCCCCCAGGTGAGAACATGGTGAGAACGCCCATGGCCTCTTCCGCCTGGGCTTTGAGCACGGTGTCATTCCTTGGCCTCTGTCGTGGGGCCCTCAGGAAAGTCTGCCATTAGTTCTGTTCATTCGAGAGTCATCTGTTGGCACCAACTTTGTGCCAGGCCATGGACTGGGCACTGGGAGGAACCCACTGAAGTAGAGACATTATGTGCCCCAGGGTATTGGCAGTTGAGGAAGAGAGAGCCCCTTTGTGTGCCTGTTGATGAAATGTGGTTGATGCTCAGATAGAGGTAAACACAGGACAGGGGTGTATGCAGAAGGAAATGGGGGCACTGAGCCAGCCCACGGAGCAGGGAAGGTGTCTCTCTGGAGAATGTGCCTTAGCTGAGCCTGAGAGAGGAGTCCATGTATCCAAGGGAGCAGGGAGAAGGAAAGGGGGTGGGGTAGGGCCAGAGGCAGGACCTTCCAGGTGGAGGTGACAGTGAGCCCTGATAGTGCCAGGTGCTTGATAAAGGTGCAGAACTATATGCACGATGGAGTACCTGGGTGGAATAAACAGTGAATGAGCTCGGTTAAAGATTGCCAAGGCAAGCCCACTCAGAGGGCTGATAATCTATTTCTGGGGGTGGGGTGGGGTGGAAAGAGAAAAAATCATTGAAAACCCCAAAACTCTGAGACCCAGGGGGTCACCGGGGAGTTGGAATCAAGTTAACCATAGCTGCATTTTTATAAGTAACCGATAATACTAGGAGATGCTCACAATGGGGCCTACAAGGCTGGGTCAGGGCTCTTGTGCTTTGTCCTGTTGCTTCCTTTTGGTCTGAAAGACCACAGGAGAGGGGAGGGCCTGGGAGAGGGGAGCTTTAAAAAGAGTGTAGCCAGGAGGAATCCGCCTACCTGATTTCAGACTCGCTCTACTTCCAGAGGAGCCAGGGCAGTGGGACTGGCTGAAAGGACAGGCATTGTTAACAGTGGAACAGAAGAGAGTGCAGAAACACACCCACACATACATGGTCACTTGATTAAAAAAAAAAATTTATTGGGGGCTCAAACAACTCTTATCATAATTCATACATACAACCACCGTATCAAGCATATTTGTACATTTGTTGCCATCATCATTCTCAAAACATTTGCTTTCTGCTTGAGCCCTTAGTATCACCTCCTCATTTTTCCCCTCCCTCCTCCACCCTCCCGGTATCGCCACTCTCAGAACTGGTCGTGAAGGGATCATCTGTCCTGGATTCCCTGTGTTTCCAGTTCTTATCTGTACCAGTGTACATCCTCTGATCTAGACAGATTTGTAAGATAGAATTAGGATCATGACTGTTGGATGAGAGGAAGCATTTAGGAACTAGAGGAAAGTTGTATGTTTCATCGTTGCTACACTGCACCCTGACTGGCTGGTCTCCTCTCTGTGAACCTTCTGTAAGGGGATGTCCAATTGCTTACAGATGGGTCTTGGGGCCCCAATCTGCACTTCCCCTCATTTACAATGATTTTATTTTTTGTTCTTTAATGCCTGAGACCTTATCCCTTTGGCACCTTGTGATCACACAGGCTGCTGTGCTTCTTCCATGTGGGCTTTGTTGCTTCTGAGCTAGATGGCCGCTTGTTTACCTTCAAGCCTTTAAGACACCAGATGCTATATCTTTTGATAGCCAGGCACCATCAGCTTTCTTCACCACATTTGCTTATGCACCCATTTGTCTTCAGCAATCGTGTCGGGAAGGTGAACACACAACGATATGACTTTTTTGTTCTTTGACGCCTGATAACTGATCCCTTCGACACCTCATGATCACACAGGCTGGTGTGCTTCTTCCATGTGGGCTTTGTTGCTTCTGAGCTAGATGGCCGCTTGTTTACTTTCAAGTCCTTAAGACCCCAGACGCTATATCTTTTGATAGCCAGGCTCCATCAGCTTTCTTCACCACGTTTGCTTATGCACCCTCTTTGTCTTGAGTGATCGTGTCGGGAAGGTGAGCATCACGAATGCCAGTTTAGTAGAACAAAGCATTCTTACATTGAGGGAGAATTTGAGTTTGACTTGACAAGGTGTAAAGATCATTCAACGAGGAACAGCTCATCATTTAACAACATGCCACTGGGGATTTTGGATAAGCATGTGTATCCATATGCAAAACCAAACAAAGAACAACCATCTTCCCATAACCCAACTGGATCACAGACCTCCGTGTAACGTGGACAATGGTAAAACAGGAAGAACATTGAAGAAAATGTGGCGATGCTCACACACCCGTGACACGAAAAGGAGAGCGATGGAAGATCTTTGTGACTTTGGGTGGAGCAAAGAGTTGATAGGACACCAAAAGCATAATCCATAAAAGAACAAGGTGATCATTGCCCTTCATCAAAATGAAAAGCTTCTACTTTTTGAAAAATACTGTTAATAAATGAAGAGATTAGAGGGAAAGAAATTTTGTAAAACCTTTACCTGGCAAAAAAATTATATCCCAAATCTTTTCAAAAACAACAAACCAAAAAAAACACCTTTCAACACTCCATAAGAAAACAGTCCAATTGAAAAAAATGGTCAACAGTGGTGAGAGTGGTGATACTGGGAGGGTGGAGGGAGGGTGGGGTGGAACGGGGCAACTGATTACCAGGATCTACATATAACCTCCTCCCTGGGGGATGGACAACAGAAAAGTGGGTGAAGGGAGTGGGTAAGATATGAAAAAATAATAATAACTTATAAATTATCAAGGGTTCATGAGAGGAGCGGGGAGGGAGAGGGAAAAATGAGGAGCTGATACTAAAGGCTCAAGCAGAAAGCAAATGTTTTGAGAATGATGAGGGCAACTAATGTACAACTGTGCTCGACACAATGGATGGATGGATGGATTGTGATAAGAGTTGTACGAGCCCCCAATAAAATGATTTAATAAAACCAAAAAACAAAAAAAGAGGGGAAAATGGGCAAAATATTTGAGCACACATTTCATGCAAATAGAAATATGGATGGCAAATGAGTTCACAAAAAGATGCATAACGTCATTAGTCACTACGGTCATAATGAAACCTAATGGGGTAATAAAAAATTAAGGATCCCAAACTGACAATACCAATTGTTGATAAGAACGTGGAGCACTGGGAACATCGCTGATAGTAATATGAAGTGGTATAGCGCCTTCCGAAAACAGGTTGGCAATTTAGTATGAAGACCGACCTCCCATATACCCAGTAAATACCACTCTTAGATATTTATGAAAATAGGAAACATTTACACACTGCACACACACTTACAATGAATGTTTATAAGGGCTTTATTCATAATACCCCTGAACTGAGAATAATCCCCAAATCATTCAGCAGCTAAATGGATAAACAAACTGTTTGAACCCTCATATACTGGAGCTGATTGGTAATAAAAATGAATTACTAATACATGAAACCGCACAGACAGATCTCCATTGCAGTGAAGGAATCCAGTCTCTAATGCATACTACATGATTGCATGGAGCTGACATTTGGAACAGGCAAAGCTGAAGGGAACAGTAAACTCAGGGGTAGTTTTCAGAAGCTGGGACTGGGAGGCGGGTGTCACTACAAGGGGACTGGGGATTTTGAAGGTTGATGAAACTTTGTATCTTGATTTCTGTGACGAGTACCTTACCTAACTACAGTTATCAAAATCTTTAGAATTATGTAAGTACTAAACCATTACCCCACATCCTGTGTTTTCTGTTTCCATTTCTCCTTTCCTAACCCTCTGAGCTTTCTTCTTGGGTAGACTCTGCTCTTTTGGTCTCTACGGTTGGTTAGTCTAAGGTGTGCATGCCACACTGTTGTTATCAATCCCCTTATAGGCCTATAGTTACCTAAACATTGAGCCATTTGGGCTGAGTTTAGTTTCAGACCTGAAGGGTGATTAGCGGACATAGCTTTGGGGCTTCTACCAGCTTCTGTCCAACCAGTAAGCCTGGTCTCTTTGGTAGTTTTGATCTTGGGCCTACAGTTCTCCCCCCCTTTGTCCAGATCCATCTAAGGGGATCTTTTTTCAGAACGGTTTGTGGTGGTAGGGGCACCATCTAGTTCTTCTGGCCTCAGGGTTGTGGAGACTGATGTTTGCGTGACCCATTGGATGGATTGTTTTCATGGGTCTTTGATTTTAATTACTCTTCTTGCCTCTGAGGAGAGAGAGACTAATAGTTGTACCATGGATGAAGGCCTTCCTTTCATTAATGCAGGCGTCCCTGAGAGAGGGCTCAGTAGACTGAGAGAATGAATGAGTGGGAGGATGGGAGAGGAGGCATTTATCAAGAGATTGGAGAACGGTGATGGGTTAGTGTCAAAGATGAGCCTCCGTTTGGTTATCAGCACTGGGCCATTGCATGGATTATGGACGTGGGAACCACACGGATGAGCTAGAGTAGAGCTTTCCTTTGATTCTTGCCGTTGGCTTAGTTTGCAAAGCTCTCCCGCACCATCTAGTAAATGCACTCCCTACCTGGGCTTCCTTCTCTTGTATCCTCCGCCACTGAAGGTCCCAATTCCAAGCACAAATTGCCAAGCTATGTTGGGGTTGGGGAGAGGGGTGTTAGGCGGTGTTGACTAGAGAAACAAATCCAAGGACACGCATATGTGTGAGAGCTTTATATCACAGAGCAATTGCCTACCGAGAAAACATCCCAGCCCAGCCCAGATCAAGTCCAGAAGTCTGATTTTAGCCCATTTGTCTGATACTAGTGCATAAACTCTTCTTCAGACTCACACAACCCATGCAATGGTGCTGAATGCAGGAAGATCACAGGCCGGTGAGTAAAAAGTCTTGTGGATGCAGTGGTGGTGGAAGCATCTCCACATGGCTCCTCCAGCTCCAGAGTGTGTCTCCTAGGCAGTAAGATGAAGAAGCAGAGAGAGAAAGAGAGTGTGTCCCTCCTGCAGGAAGAAAGAGAGGAAGTTTCCAGAATCCTCATGAGAAGGTCATGCTCAGCAGAAGGCATCATCAGGCTGTGCTCTGATTAGTCGGCTCACGCCACCCCTTCACCCTCTTTCTCAAGTTGACATGAAATTACGTAACTACCACAGGAGGACTACTTATTTCTAGCTACTAAGCACAAAGGACCTCCGGATCCTCTCCCGGGGTGTTTCTGCTCTCCAGGGTCTTTCTGGGTTTGGATCACCTTGGGCATTTCTTTTTCTGAGGGATGTTTCTTGGGCTGGAAGAGGGGCAGAAGACTGAATAGGCATCCACACCTCAGGCTTCAGGGGTCTTGTGAATTATGAAGATGGATGTTTGCTGGAGCATCTGCTTTGGGTCTGCTAACTGATCACTGACACCCCCCCCCCCGCAAGCATTTGCTTCACATGCGCCTTCTACCCTTCTACTAAGGGCACTTTCCATGCTGTTGTGTTCTCTGGAGCTCTTCGCCTTCTGGAATTGCAACTGTTGTGCTCTGCTCTGCAGATGCTGTTGTTAGGTGCTGCTCACTTGGCTCCAGCTCATAGTGACCCAGAACATTCTGATGGGTACAAGAGAGGGAACCTCTGCCCTCTCCCGCACCATCCTCGCAGTGGGCGTTGTGTTTGAGCCCGTCATTGTAGCCACGGTGGCAATCTGTCTCGTTTAGGGTCTCTCTGTTTCACAGGCCCTCGACTTTACCGAGCATGAGGTCCTTCTCTAGGGACTGCCCCCTCCTCATAATGTATCCAAAGTACACGAGACAAAGTCTTGCCATCCTGGCTTCTAAGGCCCACTCTGGCTCTACTTCCTCTCAGAGGGATTTGTTTGTTCTCTCAAGCTGCAGTGCTTCCATTACTGTTTGCCAAACCACAGTTGAAAATGCATCAGTTCTCCTGTGATCTTCCTTATGATTGCCTAGTGGATGGGTCACTTTTTCACTGAAGGCCACTCATCATCTCATATCAAACCAAAATCAAGCCCATTGCCATCAAGCTGATTCTGACTCAGTAATCCTATCGAGAGTGTCTGGGACTACATTTCAATAGGACAAACAGCCATTTGTAGCTCACAAATTGGCTGCTGGTGACAGCCAGCTGTCACAGGCAGATAAGGCCATTGAAAATGCCAAACCTTGGGCCAGGCACACTTTAGTTCGCCAAGTGACCTCTTTGCTCTTTAACACGTTAAAGAAATTGTTTGCAGCAGATTTACCCAATGCAATGAGACCTTTGATCTCTCCACTGCTGCTTCCATGAGCAGTGATTGTGAATCCAAGAAAAATGAAATCCTTGACAACGCAATCTTTTCTCCATTTATCATGATGTTGCTTATCGGTCCAGTTGTGAAAATTTGGGTTTTCTTTTTTTTAACAATTTATTGGGGCTCATACAATTCTTATCACAGTTCATACATATACATACATCAATTGTATAAAGCACTTCTGTACAGTCTTTGCCCTAATCATTTTTTTTCTCTTTTCTTTTTTTACATTTTATTAGGGACTCATACAACTCTTATCACCATCCATACATATACATACATCAATTGTATAAAGCACATCCATACATTCCCTGCCCCAATCATTCTCAAGGCATTTGCTCTCCACTTAAGCCCCTCGCATCAGGTCCTCTTTTTTTTTTTTTCCCTCCCTCCCCTTTCCCCCTTCCCTCATGTGCCCTTGGTAATTTATACATTGTTATTTTGTCATATCTTGCCCTATCCAGAGTCTCCCTTCCCCCACTTCGCTGCCGTCCATCACCCAGGGAGGAGGTCACATGTGGATCCTTACAATCAGTTCCTCCTTTCCAACCCACTCACCCTCCACTCTCCCAGCATTGTCCCTCACACCCTTGGTCCTGAAGGCATCATCCACCCTGGATTCCCTGTACCTCCAGCCCTCTTATGTACCAGTGTACAGCCTCTGTCCTATCCAGGACTGCAAGGTAGAATTCGGATCATGGTAGTTGGGGGGAGGAAGCATCCAGGATCTGGGGGAAAGCTGTGTTCTTCATCGGTACTACCTCGCACCCTAATTAACCCATCTCCTCTCCTAAACCCCTCTATGAGGGGATCTCCATTGGCCGACACTTGGGCCTTGGGTCTCCACTCTGCACTTCCCTCTTCATTTAATATAGTATATATACATATACATATACACATATATACACATACATACACACACTTATATTGTGTTTTTTTTTGCATGATGCCTTATACCTGGTCCCTTGGCACCTCGTGATCGCACTGGCCGGTTGTAATCAATACAAAAGGCTGTAGTCAACATATGTTGTAAGTCCTTTTTGATTTCTTCACAAGCAAGGTTGTGTCATCTGATTAATGCAGGTTGTTGATGAGCCATCCACCAATTCTTTTCCATAGTCAAGTTTATTGGGTTATTTGATCATCATACTACTCATGGCCATTGAGTTTATTATGACCTTACAGGACAGGGTAGAACTGCCTCTGTGGGTTTCTTTGTTGTTGTTGTTGTTGTTTATTTGTAAAATCATTTTATTGGGGGCTTTCACAACTCTTATCAGAATCTTTCCATCCATCCATGTGTCAAGCACATTTGTACATCTGTTGCCATCATCATTCTCAAAACATTTGCTTTCTACTTGAGCCCTTGGTATCAGCTCATTTTCTCCCTCCCTCCCCTAGCCTCTCTCCCTTCCAAACCCTTAAAAATGTATAAATTATTATTATTTTGCCATGTCTTACACTGTCTGATGTCTCCCTTTACCTACTTTTCTGTTGTCCATCCCCCAGGGAAGAGGTTATATGTACATTATTGTGAGTGTCCCCCTCTTTCTCCCCCACCTCCCCTTCTCCTCCTGGTATTACTGTTCTCAGTATTGGTCCTGAGGAGTTCATCTGTCCTGGATGCCCTGTGTTTATGACTCTTATATGTACCAGCGTACCTCCTCTGGTCTAGCCGGATTTGTAAGATAGAATTGGGATTATGATAGTGGGTGGGGGGAAGGAAACATTAAAGAACTAGAAGAAAGTTATGTTTCATCGGTGCAATACTGCACCCTGATTGGCTTGTCTCCTCCCCATGACCCTTCTGTAAGGGCATGTCCGGTTACCTACAGATGGGCTTTGGGTCCCCACTCCATCTCTACTCTGCACTCCCCCTCATTCACAATGATCTGATTTTTTGTTCTTTGTTGCCAGATACCTGATCCTATTGACACCTCATGACCACACAGGCTGGTGTGTTTCTTCCATGTGGGCTTTGTTGCTTTGCAGCTAGATGGTTGCTTGTTTGTTTTCCCACTCAGATCAGCCAAAGCACAGAGAAGACCACATGGCTGGCCCCACTGTGAGACACGATGTTCCTCACTGACCCATAGCACTATGGGGGACAACACTGGAGACACAGTGAGGGAATTGTGCCCGAACTGACCCCGCCACACTGAGGTGAAACACTAGGGTATGCAACAGAACAGCAAGGGGAACAGAGTAATGAAGTCCCCAGGGAATACCAAAAATACACTTTGGGGCCAAGGGCGGGACACCCTATCAGACCGGAAAACACTCCTAAAGGCCAACAAACAGACCTTGAACTATTTACAGACTTTTCTTTTTGCCTCTGTGAGTTTCTGAGACTCTAACTCTTTACAGGAGTAGAGAGAGGGCTTCATTTTCCTCCCGTGGATCGGTTGGTGGTTTTGAACTGCCACATTTGAAGTTAGCAGCCCAACTTGTAACCCATTATGCCCAAAACAGTATCCTTGTTAGATCAGTAGACAGACTGAATAAGTATGGTGAAAGAATACAACCTTGATGGATACTGTTCTATTTAAATGACTGCCTTCTGGTCTAGGTACAGATTCTACATGAGCAACACAGAGTGTTCTGGAATTCCCATTCTTTGCTATCTTATCCATACTTTGTTGTGATCCATGCAGTTGAATGTCTTTGCATAGGCAGTATAGCACAGGTAAATATTGTTCTGATGTTTTATGCCTTAAACCCAGAACCATCTGATGTCAATGATAACCCTCTCGCCACATCCTCTTCTGAATTTGGCTTGAATTTCTGGCAATTCCGTGTCTATTACTGCTGCAACCATTTTTAAATCATCTTCAACAAAATTTTACTTACAGTTGATATTAATAATATTGTTCTAATTCCCACATTCTGTTGGGTTATGTGTTAGTCTGGGTAAATGAGGGAAACAAATTCACAGAAGCTCATATGTATAAGAGAGAGTTTTATAGAAAGGGTAAGTGCTGCCCAAGTCCATAGGTTCAACATTAGTCCATATGTCCAGCACCAATCCACAAAGTCCTCAATCTCACAAAAAGACACATGATGATGCCGACTGCAGGAGGAAAGCTGAGTCAGTGAGTGTGTAAACATCTCAGCACTGGCAGGGGTCTCCACATGGCTGCATAAAGATAGGTCCATGTGGCTTCTCCTCAGGGATGTCTTGCAGAAAGTGAGCCGTGCCAGCTGAAGCAGGGAACTGGCTAAGGCAGCTGCACCCTGGTCCCACCATTAGAAAGCAAGAGACCCGAGAACTAGAAAGGCGAGGCTCACTGAGCCATTTATCAATTTGCCCTTTAATTAATCTCATGTTTGTTTGTTTTTCCCCCCACATGTGTTTATTGGCCAGGCTGGCACAATAAACATTAACTATCTCAAAGAGGTTACTTCTCTTTGGAGTGGGCACAGATATGTATTCCCTCCAGTTAACAGACTAGGTAACTATCTTCCAATTTTCTTGACACAGATTAGTGAGTGAGTGCTTCCAGTGTGTCATCAGCCTGTTGAAACATGTACATTGATATTCTATCAATTCCTGGTGTGTGTTAATGCCCTCAGGAAGCTTAGCCATCTTCCTTCATTATCATTGGTTCTTGATCATATGTTACTTCTTGAAATGGTTGACTGCCGACCAATTCATTTTGGTACGCTGACTCTGTAATCCTTCCATCTTCTTTTGGCGCATTCTGCGTAGGTCAATATTTTGCCCAAACTTGCAACTCAAGGCTGGACTTTCTTCTTCAGTTCTTTCAGCTTGAGAAATGCTGAATTCTTCTCCTTTGATTTTCTTTGACTCTTGTAGATGTGTCCGTTCTCCAGCTTCTTGAACTTGTAGATATGCAGTTGATGATCTGTTCTACAGTCAGCCCCTGGCCTTGTTTTGACTAATGATACTGTACTTCTCCATCATCTCTTCCTAGAGATGTAATCAGTTCGATTCCTGTGTATCCCATCTACTGAAGTTCAGGCATATAGTAGGCATGGATGTTGTTGAAACAGGGTTTCTGCAATGAAGTGATTGGTCTGGCAAAATTCTATCATGGCTCTCCAGCTTTGTCTCTATCACCAAGGCCAGGCTTTCCAAATACTGATCCTCCTCTTTGTTTCTAACTTTTGAATTCTAGTCAACAATACTATTCAATGAATCTTGATTGCATGCTTGACCAATTTCAGATGGAAGAAGTTGATCAAATTCTTCAATTTTTTCATCATTGGCTTTATTTGTGGATGTATAAATTTGAATAATCATATTAACTAGTCTTCTTTGTAGGCGTACAGATATCGTCCCAGCACAGACAACCTCCTACCATAGACAGCCTTCTACTTCAAGATAGATCTTAAGATGTTCTTTTTGATGATGAATATGACTCCATTCCTCCTGAATTAGTCATTTCCAGTATAATAAACCATATGATTATCTAGTTTTAAATGGCTAATACCAGTCCTCTCAGCTCACTAATACTTGGGATACTGGGCTTTAAGCCTTCCATTTCATTTTTGATGACTTCTGATTTTCTTAGCTTCTTGCTTCATAGATTCCATCCTCCACTTACTTAATTGATCTATTTAATTTTTATTGGGGGCTCTTACAACTGTTCCAATTATTGACGGACCCTTGCAGTATTTCTTCTCACTTTGACTCATGCCCCATCAACAAATCGTGGCTCCCAAATCCTGTTTCATCCGCTCTGTATGGTTGACTTTTACTTTGCAGAGGTAGCTCTTCCTCAGCCTTACTTTGAGTGCCTTCTATCTGAAGGGATTCTTTTTCCATCACGAGATCAGACACTGTTCCACTGCGATTCATAAGGTTCTCAGAAACGAATCCCTCCAAAGCGGACGGCCTATTCTTTCTTCCTGGTCTGCTCTTACTCTGGAAGCTCCACCCAAACCTATTCACCACGGGTGACCCTGCTGGTACTTGAAATACGGGTGCCAGGGCTTTCAGCATCCTGGCCACATGCCAGCTACCATAATATGACAAAGTGATTGGTAGAAGACACCAACATAAATAAGACAGGGCTACTTGTGCTAAAGAAGATCTTGGTCTTTCAATGATGGGCATGATAGTGGTAGTAATAAAATCAGCAACACCAATGACAGCACTTACTATCTTGCAGAGATTTACCTGCACAATACCATTCTCAGGGGTATTGCAGGTGAGCATGGGTTGGGGGTGGTGGAAATCAAACAGTCCTACTAAGTTATCATTGTTATGATTCCTAGTGTATAAGCCATGGAACAGAGGCTCAGCAATATTAAGTCACTTGCTGAGCTGGTACCGAGTGGGGATGGGACTGCAGTTTATGACTTTCAGACTCTACATCCCGTGTCTGTGGCCACCACGTCACCCCACTCTAGTCAGAAAAGCCCCCCTCTGTTCCATGTGCAGGAAGCTTATTGTTATTGGGGACTGTCACATCTGTCCTGGCTCACAATGGCCCCATGTATAACGGAACAAAATGTCGCCTGCTCTGGTGACATCCTCACAGCATGTTTGAGCCCACTGTGGCTGCCACCATCCAGTCTCAAGGTCAACTTGTCAGGTCCTTGATTTTATCTTCCAAAGAAAGAATTAAGGACCAAAGTGATGTTAGTCCATCTCATAGGCGAGAGACTCTAACTGGAGTTGCCTGACTGAGGCCACCAGCAAAGGAGGGCTGCTGGGCAGGGGTGCTGGCCACTCCCTGTTCTCTGGGACCCTTCCCATTCATCACATTCATAAGGGACACCCAGGACTGACTTCTTAGGGGTGTCCATACCTCTGGAGACACCCTAATGCAGTACCCCCCCAACTTTGGACAGATGTGGGGCATGTGCTTATACCCGAAGCAGCCCAGTAAGTCATACTTCCCCCCAAGTCCCCAAAGTGCTGGTTGAACTCTGCTGTCTAGTAATCCAAAAAGGGTAATTCATGATTAATGTGGGTGATCTTGTGTAACAGTGATGGCTGATGGGCTGGGAGTGACTCACTTCTGAAGACCTTGAATCAGACCAGTGCTATTTCCGTTGGCTTCTAGTGGAGCCATGCCAGGTTCCCCTGAACACCTGCCCCAGGCGCTGAATCAGAGGTGTGGGTTCTGGATGTCAGAGGAAAACCATGACCTTGCTGCAGGCCCAAGGCCAGTTACAGAAAGATGGGTGTCGAGGAGGTGTTGTTACCAGAGGGCTTACCGCAGGGCTGGCCCAACCCAGGGGAGGAGTAGCTATTGAGTCCATGCAGCAAGGAATGCAGGGTTTGGGTAGAGAGCAAGGTAGCCCAGAAGGAAGAGACGGGGTGTGTGATTGTTGAGCAAGGTAACATTTCTCTTTGCTCTCTCTCTGTACCTCTCTCCTCATGAGCTGGGCAGAGGAGAAGCAAAACCAGGAAATAAAACTCTGGATAAAGGTACCTTTGCTTCTGATGCTTGCATTTCAGATGCCTCAGAAATGAACCGAAGAGAGAAGAACCAAGGGAGCGGGTGGTAGGACCACTCCTGGACCGGTGGGTGAAGCTTTACCTGTGCGTGGAGGTCAGACAACTAGCAAGTAGAGATTTCTCAAGGCCCCAGACCTCACAAACACCCCCCAAAACATGGGGGGGGGGGTGGAAGCTCCCTAGCAAACCTTCCCGAGGACAGGAAAGACACTGTCTTCTTGGCATTCTCTTCTTTCCGTCAAGCCTTCGGCCCTTGCCCTGAGCAAGCAGATGCTCCCAGGCAGTTCAGTGGTGGAATTCCTGCTTCCTACACAGACCCAGGCCCGATTCCTTGCCAGTGCGCATGCACCACCTGCGTGTCGGTGGAGGCTTGAGCGAGGCTGTGAGGCTGAACGAGTCCCAGTGGTGTTTCAGAGGACGACGGACTGCGAAGAAGGGCCTGGGTTTAGATCTGCCGCTGAAAATTAGCAAATGGAATCCCCCCACCCCCCACCCTCCGGTGAATCGCCACGGACTGATCTGCTGGGTTATCCATCCCTGGGCTGGGTGAGTTGGGGTTGCCATGGGTGGAGAGGGTGGTGATTTGACCTGATGGCAACTGAGGGCAAGCACGGGCCCATGGTGTACCACCAAGGAGGCAGAGCGCCAAAGAATGTGGTGGAGCAAGATGCTATGAAGAGGCCAGGGAAGCCAAGGGGAGGCCCGTACCTACGAGGGACATGAGACCAATGGCATCTCACGATTATCAAGGAGAGTGTCCCTTGCTGGAAGCAAACACAGGAGACATGGGAATGATCCAAAAGAGCGGAACTGTATAAAACATCTACTCAAGGATTCACCCTGAACTCCTTCACAGTGAAAAGCTTTCCTGAGACGTCTAGCGGGATGACTTGAATTACCCCGGTTGTGTGGAGGGAGCAGCCGAGTGTCACACAGAGTCTATCGTGTCCTGTGAAGTGTGCGGAGGCCAGGGTATTCAATTCCACCCAACACGAGGATGCCAGCTCTCTGTCCCGCTCTTTGCTTTCTCCTAGTTCCGCCTGTGGTTTTGGAAGTTCCACACAATTCGCTCTGTGGACTTCCTTTGCGTCCATCATCAGGTCTGGTTGAGGGAGCGGCTTGGGCCCTGGCTCATTGCATCAGGAGGCTGAGCTACTGCCTGGGTGGGCTTCCTGTTTTGGGACACAGGCTGTGCCATCACAAAACATGGATTCGGGAAGAGACTTAGAGACCTCAATCCACCCTTTCAAGGGAGTTATACAAAATCCCAGGGCTGTGGCGGGGGGGGGGGGCAGCGCTGGGGGAGGGCATGAGCAATACTATTCTGAGGGGGTGGTGCTTGCATTTTCAACTCAGACTGCCCCTACTCCCTCCCACACCTGGGCTGTGCACCTGACCTGGTCCTGCATACTCTGACCCAAACATTTCCTGCCTCCTTCCTCCCTCTCCAGGGGGATAGAGGCTTCCATCTGGGGGTTCCCTGAGCCTCCTCAGCTATTCCGAGGGGATGGAGGGATGAACTTCATTGCAAGGTCTTCTGGAGAAAAGCAGGCCCAGCTCAGCCATCTCTCCTGGGTGGAGGGGAGTCAGCAGTCAGGGCCAACAGGAGGCTCTGGGCCACACGTCACTGGGTCTTTTCTTCTCTTGCCCCTCCCATCTGCTGTGCCCATCATCATCTTCTATGCCCTTTTTGCATTTGGTGCTCAGCCAGGCTTCCGGATGATTAGGGATGGCATTCACCACCTCACCCACCCCGTTCTCTCAGGCTCAGCTCTGAGCACTACCTCCACCTACTTGTATGCCAGATGTACAATTCGGATGCGCTTCATGCCAGCGCAGCGTGTGGACTTGGGCTCTCTAGCCTTTTGCACCTGTTCTTGGTACCTGACGTGTTTCTCTGGCAAACTGACCTGTCAAGCTCATTGCTTAATGAGAGCCCCGGCTTGGGGGTCTTCCTGGGTCCCCGTGGGTGACAGCGTTTACCTCATTGCCTTGACACTCCTCATGACCCCTCTTGCGGAGTACCCCAGGTCTAGAGTGAACCCCTCCGGAACTCGTGGCACATCGTCTTTGCTCACACCCACTGCTGTGCATGGTGCCAACTGGGAGGTGCTGTGGAGTCCACTGTGACGCAGAGAACCCAGTGGGGCAGAATCAAATGGCCTCGCAGGGGTTTAGGTTGTCTTTCTCCCACAAAGCCCTGGGTGGCTTTGATCACCTACCAATCTTTAGGTTCTCAGCAGAACACTTACGTGTTGTGACCCTAGAGAGTTTGGGGGCATATTTCCCTCCCTCCCACTCCCTTCCTCCCGCCCTCACTGCCATCGAGTAATTCCAGACTCCACCACAGAGAAGAACTGCCTTGTGGCTTTCCAGGACTTATTCCTGTTTTTTTGTTTCAAATTCTATTTTATTAGAATTTAATATTGCCGCTCCCTTTGTCTCTTAAACTACTATCCCTGCACCATAACGAACACATCCTATGATTCAATATTCAATCATATTAAGAAAGGGTTGTGAAAATATGGCCAGAGCAGAGTATATGCATCGGGACAGATAAGAGCTCTGGACACATGGAATTCAGGACAGATAGAACCCTCCGGAGCAGTAGGGGGAGTAGCGATATCATGAGGGGAGGGGGATGGTAGGGGTGGTTGTGGGGAGGGGGAGAAAGGGGGAACACATCATAAGATTGGATATATAGCCTACCCCCAGGGGAATGAATAAAAGAAATGTGGGTGAATGGAGACAACGGACAGTGTAAGACACGCAATAATATATCATTGATCAAGGATTCACAAGGGTGGGAGGGTGGGGAGGGAGCGGGAGGAAAAAAGGAGCTGAGACCAAGAGCTCAAATAGAAAGAAAATGTTTTGGAGATATTGATAGCAACATATGTACAAGTGTGCTTAAATACAATAGAATGATGGATTGTCATAAGATTTGTCAGAGCCCCCCAATAAAATGAATGAAAAAAGTTTGTGCAATTATCAGTCATTACCACAGTCAACTCTAGAACATTCTTTTCCCTCTTGGACCCATTATTGTTGACTTCCCATTCCCCCCACCCTCCCCTTTCGTGTCCCTGAGCGATTATTGTTTCAGTTATTATCTTCATAAGTCCTGGCTTCCTTACACAGAAAAACATAGGAGACAAGGGCAAAGAATAGAAAAAAGGGTGGTGGGCAACAACAGTGATCAGATAAAACAGCGAAAGGCCTCAATCTAAGGAGAAGCAATCGATATTAAAAACTGAGGTGACATTGAGAGTGGGTCCAAAGGGATCTCCAATGGCAGGATGTTACACTGCAGTCTCAGGACAGCTGCTACGAAGCTCTGTATACCATGCCCTTTGTCCGATATTGGCGTTGTTCGTGGTCTGGTCTGTGGTCTGTGAGGATTCACCAGGAAATCAAGCCATGTAAGGATCCTGCAGATGGATTTTAGATTTTTGCTATCACCGAGAGCACTCTACAAACCCGGGTGTTAAGAATTTAGGTACTGGTACTGCTCCTTCCACAAGGTTTGGAGTTTATAATTCAGGGACTTACTCTTTATAGGAGTAGAAAGCTTCCTCTTTCTCCCACAGAACATCTGGTGGTGTCGAACTGCTGACCTTGAGGTGAGCAGTCCAACTCGTAACCCACTACGTGCCCCAGGGGCCCATAGTAGGTGTTCACTAAAGGGCCAGGTGAATGCACCAAGGGCGCACAATGAAGGCGCTAGCGGCAGCAAGAGCATAGGAAACAGATGAATCCTAGAAAGGGGCGTCTGGCCTGGGCGGACCTTCTTCAGGATGGCCTCTCCAGAGATGGGCACTGTGGGTTATTTTCGGCCCCCCCTTTGCCCTTCACTGCCCGGTAGGAGATCTCTGAAGAAGGCTGTGCCATCTGCCTGCTCCTTGCAGGCTCCTCTCCTCTCTTGGTCCGCCCATTGCCAGAAGGAGCTGCACACCTGGCGGGACTGCGCCCTGGGAAAGCCTGGCCATGGGGTATGAGTAACCTGAGGGCCAGAAGTTGAGCCTCTCTAGGGAAGAGATGAAGGGGTGCAGAGGAAGGCAGGCGGCCCCAGGGTTGGGAGCTTGGTTCCCTTGGGGGGAAGGGAGGGGCCGGAGGAGGTGTTGACATAAGCGGATTAAAGTCCATCATGGGTTGAGGTTGAGTAGGTGGCTTATGGGCCAGTGGCAGGTAGGTGTGTGTGGTGAGTGAGTGTGGGTGGGTGGGTGTAGGAAGGAGTGTGGGTGGGGGTGTGTGGGAGAGGTGTCACCCTGAGGGCAGGAGTACCAGTGACTCACGGGCCAGCTTTAGAGCAGTTGACTGCGTGACAGGCACCCTTCCCTGGGAGAGTTGGAGAAAGGATATCCACCAGGGAAGCTCGCAAGGCTACACTTTGGAGCGGACTCAGGAAGAGGGATGGCTTGGAAGTGCTAACCCGGGACCAGGGAGCTCCCTCATTACCGCTGAGGGACAGACAGAAGGATGCAGGGAAGGACCTCAGGGAGGTGGTGGCAGGCAGGGTCCCGAAAGAGCCGACGAAACCCTTTTCAGGAATCTTTCCCCGCTGTGGCTGCTCCCAGCGAGCGAGGGATTTGGGGCCGCTCCCGCGTCTCCCCAGGAGACTGGAAAGCCCGTGCCCAGGCCCAGGCGGCCTGGACGGCCTGCGTCCGTTACCCACCCGAGCGGTTCCCGACCAAGAACCGCAGCACCCCAGGAGGGGTGAAGGCCATCCATTTGTTTTTCCAGAGTTTGACCTTTGGGCAAAACTCCCCCCCACCCCCTCCCCGCAAACGAGCGAGTTTAAGTGAAAGCGATAAATCAGTCCCTTTGAAATGCAGAAGTAGCTTGGGACGCTCCCTTTGATATGCAGCTTGAAGACGGGGGTGAGGGAGGTGGGGGGTACACTTAAAACCTGGGTTAATTCTCCGGCTTTCCCCCAGCAGAGAAAGGGATGGGGAGGAAGCCGGGCCGGCCGGTCATTAAGTCTGGGGGGCTTGTAAAGCCCGGGGCAGGTTCTCGAGGCAAAGCGGCCCTGGGAAAGCTCCGGAGCCCCTCCAGCTTTTTAATCCCGGTTCCCACCCAGACAGATGAGACGCGATGGGGGCGGGCAGGACCACGAGAGGCTCGGGAGGCAGGAGAGGCGGTTGCTATGGAGACGGGGGCGAGGGCCGGGGAAGGAGAAAGCCAAGGGCTAACTTGGCAATTTCCTGAAAGGAGGGGGGTGGGGGCGGGAGGCGGCGGCCCCTCCCCGGGAGCCAGGGGTAGGCCTGCCCACCACCTCTGGGGCTCTGCTCTGGAGCCTTCACCGTCGTAGTCCTCTTCGTCACAAAGGGGAGGAGGGCTAGGAGCGGAGGACTAGGTCCCGAGTGCTCCCCAGCTTTCCACCCAGGGGCTGGGGCTCTGAAGCCACACAAGGACTCTCCCGCGCCCTCCCTGCAGGAGGAAAAGCTGGGCAGGTGGCCCTATATCCTGAGTTGTTAAGGGAGTTCCCATTCAACCTACCCTAGTCCCCTGTTCCTGGGAAGGGTGCTCCCATTTGGGGGTGCAGGACTGCCTGAGGACCCTGAAGGACGCTCATACATACAGTTGATGGCTGGCTGCCTGGCTGGCCGCCTCCAAACAGCTGCAGCTGCCTGGCCTGTGGGAGCTTGTGTCTGGATCTTGGCACAGCCCGACCACCCCTGCTCAGCCACGTGGTTTGGGGGTCGGGAGAACAGGTTGCTAGGAGGGGGCATGCGCGATGAGGAAGAAAGCGCTTTGGATCCACAGGGGAGGCAGGGGGTCTCCCTAGAGCTTTGGTGCTGGGTTCTGGGGAGCCAATCCCCGCAGCAGCTTGTGGCCCCACACAAGTGGACTCTGGCCTCCGTGGGCCAATGGCAGCCGCTTTGGCGGAAGCCCCTCTCACATGTGGGTTTCACGAACTCACGCCTGTTTGGAAGCGTTCCACGCCCACTTCTGACGTCTCAAGAGGCTGCTGGGATATCCCCACCCCGTGTCAGAACCACTTGTTTACAATCGAGTTCTTCTTCCATCTCTAAAGCAACAAAGTCCTGGAATCACTTATTTGAAGCTCTTCCAACCTGGGGAAACTGAGTGCAAGCTCCCTTACCCCCAGGCCTCTGCAGAGTGTTCTCTGTCTGCACCCCTGCCCCACTCCCCCAGGCAAGGGCCCTCAGTCCATCAGGGCTGGGGCCCCTCGGAGCCACCTCCAATGCCTTGGCTTCCCTTTCCTGCTCTTGGGGGACAAGGCCAAGGGCTCCTCTCGGGGAGGCTCCCACACACATCTCACCTCTCCTTCCACGCCCTCCTGAACCCCAGCTTTTCACCAGAATGAAAGCAGCACGCGCCAACTGGGCCTCTTTCCGGAAAGCTGGGCCGAGGTGCCATGTTGTTCTCTCCAGGACTTCAGAGAAGGTGGGATTGGGGAAAAGGGGAGGTGGGGGGCGGGGCTGCAAAATGCCTGCTTGAAAGCAGAGCCAAGGAGGATGAGGAATGGGGGTAGAGCCCAACAGAGGCCCCAAGAGAAAGGCAACGACAACGGAAAAGACAGGAGGATGGTTATGGGGACCAGAGAGAGGAAGGCGGGGAACAAGGGAGACCTCAGTGGTGGAGGGGCTGGAGGGGGGATGTCATAGCCAATCTCTAGTCAATGCAAACGGACAGACTTACAGCAGAGGGCTGTGTGTGTGTGTGTACACGTGAGTGGGTGAGTGCTCGCGTGCATGCGCATGGAAACAGGAGCCTGCACCCATGTCCCCTCCCCCTCAGAGGCCCTCATACACACACCCAGGGTGGTGGGGGAGCTGGCTGTGGGTTGGCCTGTGCCAGAAAGGGCCACATTCCTGGTAACCCCCAGCCAGCCCTCCACCCAAACCGCTTTCTCAGGATCTGCAGGCTCACTCCCAGCAGCACCCGACCCCCACCCGGCCCGCCTGGCTGCCAGCTCTTCTTTCCCTCTGCTTGGAGATGCCTTCCCCTCCTCTCCAAGCCACTGTAAAAACACCTGCATTCTATTAATGCCGCAGCCCAGCAGCCTGCAGCCGGGCTGCACCCCCTGCTCTCACTCCTTTCCTCCCAGCCAAGCAGGGAAGCACAGCCCCAGGGTTAACCCTGTGTGGCTGGTTTCCACTCCCATCCCCCCAGGCCTGAGACCCAGTCCCCACATGGGCTGTACTTGAGTGGGGAGCAGGAGGGAAGGTGAGCAGGGGAGGGGAACATTTCTGATGAGGTGGAGGGGTCTGACTGGCTGGGGGGTTGTTGATCTGGAGGTCCCACTCTTCTGAGTTTTCAACCCAAGCCCCTCCACCCTGCCCCTCAGCTTCTCTCTTCAGAATTTGAAGACCCCCAATTTTCTTCTTTTTCTTCAAGAAAAAGATTTATCCTTTACATTTCCACAAACATGTTTTGCTATAAAATGTACCCCATTAAAGATTATGTAATGTTTGCATGCCATATATATGCTCTGTTTAAGGAGTACTGAATTGAATTTCAGAAAAGACATTCCCCACTACCTTCTGAATCCCTGGAGCACACAAATAAAAACACTGGTTGCCTGAAAGCTTCAATGGTTGACTTTTCTCTCAGTCTTTCTCCGTGTGTTCCCATAGGTCATTTTGGGAACGTGCAGGTTTTGAACTTCATATTAACGTGTTAAACTTGATCAATGGTATTCTTATGACTGGTGAGATCTACCTGTGCAGGTACGGGTTGTTAGAGTAGATTTGTTTTCAGTAAAAAAACAAAAAGCCCAAACTAAACCTGTGGTTGTTGAGTTGATTCTGACTCAAGGGCTGATCTTTCTGAGATAGATGGCCAGTCTGTTCTGAAAGGGATTCTTTTTGCTATTCTAAGAGAAACTCCTAAGAAGCCTGGCCCCTTGAAAGTGTCTGCTCCATCCTATAAAAATAGCCTGCCCATCAACAGACCCCAAACAAACAACCATTTTGATGTGAACAAGGGGGTTCTGAAGAGAGACCCAAAGCCCATCTGCAGACATTGGACATCCCCTCACAGAGAGGTCACAAGGAAGGGACTAGCCAGCCAGGATGCAGTGTGAACACACAACATTCCTCTAGTTCTTTAATGTATCCTCCCCCACCACTCTCATGACCCCAGTTCTATTTTACCAATCTGGCTAGAACAGAGCATGTACACTGGTACAGATAAGAACTCTTGACACACGGAATCCAGGATAGATAACCCCCTCAGGACTAATAACGAGAGTAGCGATACCATGAGGGTAGGGGGAACGTGTGGGTAGGAGGGGGAGAAAGGGGAATTGATCACAATGATCAGTGTACACCCCTCCCCCAGGGACGAACAACAGAAATAGTGGATGGTGTAAAATATGAAAATAAAAATAATTTATAAATGATCAAGGGTTCATGAGGATGAGAGGGTGGGGGATGGAGGGGTAAAAAGAGGAGCTGATACCAAGGGCTCAAGTAGCAAGAAAATGTTTTGGAAATGATGATGGCAACTTGATACAATTGATGTATGGATTGTTATAAGAGCTGTAAGAGCCCCCAATAAAATGATTTATTTTTTATAAAAGACCTGTCATCCATCGCATCACCCCAAGATTAAAAAAAAATACTACACTTAGTTGAGTGACGAACAAAAGCATGGAGTGGTAGACCCCAAACTCACTGTCTTTGAGTCTGTGCCCATTCATAGTGACCATACAGAACAGAGAGTTTCTGAGACTGTGACTCGCCATGGGAGTAGAAAGCCTTGACTTTCTCCCCAGGAGCAGCTGGTGGTTTCGAATTGCGGGCCTTGCAATTGTAATCCAGAAACTGTACCCTCCCCACCCCCACCCCCACCCCCGCCAAACTCCCCTTCTTCTCATCATGCAACTTTGACTATACATACAACTTCCATTTAGGCATTTCCCCCCATGCTGCGCAAATTGTCAAGTGGGTGTGGCTCGAGCCAACGGAGCTGGTGTCAACACCATGTGGCAGAACTGAAGTGCCCTATGGGGTTTCCTCGGCTGTCGTGGGCAGGAGGGCTGATCACCGGGCCTTTCTCCCCCAGAGCCAGCCGGGAGGTTTGTACCCACAGCTTTGCAGTTCACAGCTGACTGCTCATCTATTGTGCCAAGGCTTTCTCCACAGGTCATAATGGTTCAGTTTCTTTTATATCCCTCCAGGATATGAAAGAATTTCAGCAGCATCTTTTCTTCTTTTGATTAAAGGCCAGTGTGGAATTCTCACCATGACACAGACCCACTTTGTTCTTTTTAACGGGAGTATATTAATCCATAATGAGTGTGTGCATGTATTGGCAGGGAAATTCTTAGCATGCATTATTGGCCATTAATATTTTGCCTAATCTTTTTTTAATAGCTAATCCTTTTCCTTTAATGCTATTCTCTGTATTTCTACACAAGCTCGTAGCTAACTGTCAGACCCAGTTCCAATTTCACCTCCTCTGTGAAGCCCCCTCGGATTGCTCCAAGGAGAAAGAAAGAGGCTCCTTCTGCCCTACTGGTCCGTTCCCAAGCCAAGCCCAAAGCACTGCCATCGGGCCTCTCCCTCTCCTCCGTCTCCTTCGGGCGTCTGTTCTCCCTTCTGGATTTTTCTGTGAGTGCGTGCTTTGGTCCTTTAATTGTGTTTTGTTGTCCCTTGTGTGAAAATGCATCCTCTCAGAGACTCAAAGTTGCTGATGAGCCCTTTCCATGCGCTACATCTTCCCTCGAAGCGGTGCTGAGCCTCCCATGGCTGGCCAGGACCCACCCTAGTCTCAGATCTGCCCTGGGAAGGGGGCCCATTACATAACCAGACAATCCTTTCCAGTGTCTCAAAACCCCAGACAGTCTTGCTCCCAGACCTTTCCTATTGCACCTGAAGTCAATTTTTCCTTGGTCAGTAAGTGCTTTGTGAGACCACGGACTCTTCCCATACTCAGAGGTCAGACTCGATATCGCCTCCCGCTGCATCACATCTGAGAACCCCGAATAGCTGGCCGGGGCAACTGCCCATGAATGGACGTTGGGGCCTGGCAGCCTTGCTCTTCTACTCGCTTCTTCTTTTTAAAAAAAAATTTAACTTAATTTATTTTCCCCCCAACAGTTTTAGTGGCACTAAGTTACATATCATACAATTCAATCGCTGAATTATATCAAGGGGAGTTGTACAATCACCACCACATCTACCTTAGCACCTCCACCCCCCATAGTTAAATCGCCTTTAAACCAGTGATCCCCCCCTCCTGCCTTCATTATTTACTCCTGAAATCCCCTTGCAATCCCTATCGCCCACCCCCACCCCTGCATTCCCTTGTATCAGTTATCCTCATCATACATCCATGCCTCCTGTGGGCCACAGCTGGGAAATCTAATGGAAAACATCCCACTGAGGTGGTGAGGATAAGGGCATTTTAGTATAAAGGCAAAAATACAAATGATGTGTAAGAGGGAGCATACCCCCGTCCACATTCAAAGAGCCGGGGAAGACATTTCTGTCATGGAACCCCGAAGAGATGCTTGCACCGGTACAAATTCAGGCCGTGTCTACAGGGAGGACAACGGCCAAGTGTCCATTTCTCATCTGCTCACTTCTTATCACCACAATGAAGAAACAGCTCAGGACTCCGATTGCTTTGTAAGAGCCATGCACGTGAGCGAGAGCAGCCGTTCCCGGTCCCGCCAAGTTGGTTCCAGCTCACGGGCTGTCGGTCAGACCACTGTGGTCCAGAGTGGTTCTGTTGGCTGGTTTTCAGAAGTAGATCCCCAGGCGTATCTGTCCACTTGGCCCCGTCTGGGAGCTCTGCTGATGTGTACTCAACACTGACAGAGGAGGGGGTGGGCGAGGATGAGGCTCACTGGCCGAGAACCGAACCCGCGTCTCCACATCGAAGGGAAGAATTCTACCACAGATCCGCCACCGTCCCCGGGCTTGGGCTCCTTTGCAGAGCCTAGAGAACGAGACCCCGAGAGATCCTGAGGTCTTGGCCCTTGAAGAATGCACCCCCACCCCGCTGCTCACTCAGAATGGGGTCTACCAGCTGTTGGAGTCCCGGCACACTCAGATCTGCATCTTCACCTTCTGCGAAGGCGAACTGCTGTCAGGACCGCTTCCCTAAAGGCCAAGGGGCAGCGTGAGCAAGCGACTTCAGCCATCGCTGGCCCCCTTGGACTCCCTCTGACCGGGGACTGTGACATATTAATCAGCTGCTTGAAAGGTGTGCTTGGCACACCCACAGCCTGGAAGACGCTGACCTTGTCAGCTTGGCAACATCAAAGAGGTCGTGAGAGGAAAACGGGCCTGAGAAAGAAAGACCTAGTCACCTGGGTGCCTGTCAACCGCAGGCTTTTCAAGGCCCATCACAGCTGAGCCCCAGCTGGGAGGAAGCGGAGGCTTCTTTGCTGGGAGTACGTCAGCCCCAGCTTCTGGGGCACAGGGAGGGGCGGGGGTTAGCCTAAAGGTGAGCCTGCCCCCCCAACACCCAGTGACTTGGATGTCACAAAGGGAAATTCATGGGGAGGGTGGCACCTCCGGCGACCAGTCACCTGAGATGTGAGGTATAAGAGTTTCACTCACATGTTCACTGCCAGACCTGTCAGTCGCAGAACTACAGAGCCGGTGTGCCTGTGTTGACACTACTGATTTATGAAGATTCTGACCCCGAGGATGACAAGAGACCATAGACACGTCACACAATTATGGCCGAGATGAGAAGAACCCCCACCGGTGAGGCAGGCAGTCAGTGTGGGAACTGCGGTTTGATATGTCGACACTCACAGTTTATGTGCTGTGAGATGCTCTCCGCCCTTTTCTTTCCCCAGTAACAGGAATGTCTGACCGTGGACATTCCACATGCCCTCATGGAATGTCCATTATGATTAGGTTACTAAGGGGACCATCCTCTATCGATAAGCATCTGGGAAATGCTAGGGGTAGCAGTTTGTGCGTGTGTGCATTTTTAAATTGTATTTGTTCCGCTGCCCTCCCCTTCGACTCGCCCACCCAAGGGAACTCAAGAAATGACATGCCTCAGCGAGTAGAGAAGGTGGTGTAGTCTTCACAAGGCTGCAAACTCCACAAAGAACGAGGCTCTGTGTGCATCATTCACCACCCAATTCCCAGTACCTGGAACAGTGCAAGCATGGATTCTTACTGTTAGGTGCCATTAAATCGGTTCCGACCCATAACGACCCTGTCGGTTCCAACCCATAGCGAGCCTCCTCACAACAGAATGAAGCCCTCTGCCCTCTCGCAGCTGTAGCTCAGTTAGAGCCATTGCTGCAGTCCCCGTGTCAGTCTAGCTGTCCTTGTGTCCTTCCCCAGAGACTGGCTGCTCTGATAATGCAACTAAAGTGCAGGAGGGGAAGTCTTCCAAGGAGCATTCTGGCTGTACTTTTCCCAAGACTTCAGTCTCTGGCAGTACGTGGTATCTTCAATATATATGTTTCTTACAACATCACAATTCAAAGGCCTCAAGAAGCTGGAAAATCTTGAAGATGAGCCCTGGTGGTACAGCAGTTAAGCACTTGGTGACTACCAAAAGGTGAGAGGTTCAAACTTACCCAGAGGCTCCACAGGAGAGAGACCAGGTGATCTGTTTCTATAAAGACTACAGCCCAGAAACCCTTGGAAGCAGTTCTACTCTGTTGCAGGGGATTGCTTTGAATTGGGACTGATTTGGCAGCAAACAACAACAACAGCAGCAGCGATCTTGAAGAGAAAGAGAGAGAGAGAGAAAGAGAGAGCGAGAGAGAGAGAGAGAGAGAGAGAGAGAGAGAGAGAATCATTAGAGAGACTTAATCATTAGAGAGAGTTGGCTTGAGTTGTGTGAGTTGCCACAGTGAAACCAGGAGAATCCTGTCTTTCCAGGATTTCTCGGTAGCAAACGCTGATGTTTTTCAGAAGGGTCTTTTGGGTGGGCTTGGATGGCAACAGTCTCAAGGCAAACAGCAGGTGGGGGAGACAGGAATCTTGGAGCTTAGAACTGGCATTGGGACTGTGCCTGAGATAGGATGGGTAGGGCCCAGCAGCAGGAAAGAGCTTACGGCTTTTAATCCTCTGACTTTGGTGAAATACAACCTTCCCACAGCAATTGGTAGGGAGACTGGCTTGGGCCTAGGAACTGGAGAAGGAGTTCTCTGGCCCGTAACTTCCTAACATAGCCCAAAGTGAGAATTCATGTGCTTGGAGGCTTTCTTGGAAAGAGCCCTCTCCTACTCTTACCTTATAGAAGTGGGCTGGGCTCGGAGTGTGTGTGTGTGTGTGTGTGTGTGTGTGTGTGTTCACTTAGAGGAAGCTCCAGAGAGACTTGAGACCACAGACAGTGTATCCACATGGCTCCTCTGTGTAGGCCTCTGTTCTTTTCAGAGAAGAGTCTTTCTGCACTTCTTTGGTCAGCTAGGTACAGAAAGCGTCCCTTCGTGTGGTCAGCATTTCACTGGATCAGGATGTTGACAGAAGGAAAATTATGATTCTCCAAGAGCAGGAAGGATTCCAGCCTCCAGTGTGATTTGCAACCGGTAAAGAAACCCCCAAACCTGACAACAAGACCACTAGATAACACCATAACCAATGGAGGTGAGATGGAAGTTGCCAAGGATTTTATCTTGTTTGGATCCACAATCAATGCCCATGAAAGCAGTGGTCAAGAAATCTGCAGCACACCACCGCAAAATGTTGAAGAGCAGGGAGGCCTTCGGGGGATTAAGGTGCATCTGACCCAGGCCATCAATTGCCTCCTATGTGTGAAAGTTGGACATTGACTAAGGAAACCGAAGAAGAAACAATGCCCTTGAATTATGGTCCTGGCGAAGAATGTTGAAAATATCACGGACTGCCAAGAGAACACACACATCTGTCTTGGAAAGCCCGGATGTTCCTTGGAACAAGGATGGCAAGACTTTGTCTCATGCACTTTCAGAAATGTTATCACAAATGACCAGTCCCCGGAGAAGGCCATCGTGCTTGGTTAAGCGGAACAGCAGTGAGAAAGAGGAAGACCCTCCTCCACAAGAGGGGTTGACACAGTGACTGCCACAACGGACTCAAACTTAAGCAATGTGAGGATGGGGCAGGACTGGGCGATGGTCGACTCTGTTGTGCACAAGGTCTCTATGAGCAGAACTGACTGGCTGGCATCTGGCCGCAACAGCAAGAACAGGTTGTCTTGGAATTGACCACCGCTACCGGCCTGGGACTGAGGACCACACAATGAAGCCCATGGAAGAAGTGCCGAGAACCATGAATGTGAGAACATGGCAGGGACGGAACCAAGTTCCAGAGCCTCCGTTTGCCATGCCTCAGTTTCCTTGCCAGGAACCTGCAGAATCCAGGAAAATGCCTGAAGTTCTAGGCAGCTTTGACCAACCAGTCCTTCTCTCACTTCAGTTCTTCAGACTTCCCCAGAGGCAGCAGTCCTTCCTCTACATGAATCCTGCCAATCTTCAGGCCAGACAGGTAGAGTGTGGTGGAGGCCGAGACAGTCCTGGCTTTGCTGAGATCATCAGAACAGCTTTCCAGGGTAGGGTGGCCCCATCAAGGAATTCTCAAGGAACGGGCCTGGGTTGTCACAAGTCCCCTGTGGTACAAGTCACTCATCTCCTCATCAAGCCCACAAAGGACTTGTTCAACGTCCTGGTCCCCTTTCTGTTAACATCTCTTCTCTCTATGGGGCTGCTCTCCTCCCACCGTTTCTTTTTGCCCCGGTTAGTTTGAAAATTTCAGTGCCACGCAGCGGCAAGACTTGGAGACCTGGAAGATCTCACGGAGCCAACTTTCTTCAAGCCAGGCCTTAATGCTGTGAAGATGTTTTCTTTTAAAGATAAGTTGGGGACAGGGTGGATGAGCTCTGAGAAGTTACGCCTGTTTCTTCTTTATTTTACTTTCCCCCTCTGTGGCTGAGCGACTAGCTTTTTTCTTTCTTTCTTTCTTTTTTTTACAGTGCATTTTGGCAGGCTCCATTTTTTTTCTGACAAAAAAATAACAGGCATATTTTGGGCGATGACTCAACTGAGGTCCTTTGTGACAGGATATGCAGCTGCGTGACTAATGGGGCTGGTTTCCTCCTGGCTTCCTTCCCCTTTTTGAGCTCTTGTTTACTGCCTATAGACCGAAGGGAAAAAATGCTATAAGCTACAGATTTTTTATATCTATAAAAACATGTCTTAGGAGATACTCAAAGGCAATAAATCCTTTGGATATCCTATTTCCAGAGCTACGGACTCCCCTCCACTTCTTTTTAAATGCTCAACCGTTTGACTCACGCCATGTGAATTTTCTCCCACCCACACGCCCTTGCTTTCTTCTGAACATATGTCCAACAGATCATGCACATGAGTATGTGTGTGTGTGTGTGTGTGTGTGTGTGCGTGCACACACACTCACGCTCGGGTTGGGGCAGGGAGCGGGATGGGAACCATGTTTATGGTGCTTAGCTCAGCAATTGCTAAAGGAAGGAATAATGACTTCCAGGGACTGAGGACCTATTTTCCAAGGCCTTTGTGTTTTCATAATCTCTGACAATTTTGCAGTGTCAGCAAATGTTATTACAAAACATGGGACTCGCCTGATGAGGAAGAGGACATTCTCCATGGAGAGGCACCATCTCTTTGCAAAGGGAATCCGGCATCTTTGGCCATCCCAGAGAACATTTGGAAAGAACTCTTGCTGGCTGATGGCCTTCGACAACTGGAACCAGCCTTTGCTTTTTTCCCAGATTTCAACTGCCTTTTTCTAGCATGGCCTAACTAGTTAGGGCTTGTAGAGATGTAGTAGGTGAGGTGCAGGGTTCACAATCAGGTGATGGGTCTGAGTATCAGGTGTTTGATATGCACCAAGTCATTTAACACCTGAGGTCTCTGTCACTCCAATGTTAAAAATAAAGTGGGATAGTGTTAATTCCCTCTCTAGATGGCTGGTAAGAAAAACGGAGACGAGGGGAGGCCAAAGGATGATGGGACGTTGAGGTTGGCATACAGGGATCACTATGAATGGTTATTCGTCCAAAAGACTCGCTCACACTTTCAGCAGAGGAGAGGGGAGAGTTACGAGAGATCCATGCTGACCTGGTGAACAAGAGATCTGATGAGCAGGCACGAGGTTCCTTCTAGGGTAGCCCAGGGCTCAGTCTTACAGAGGTATGTGTGAAGCTCGTACTGCCTCCAAGTCTGTTCCTTCCCAAGTCTCCTACGCAGATCTCAGAATCATATTCCGGAATCATAACTTTGACCACATTCTTCTCCTGCCTAGGAAACTCTCTCTCGCATGAAAGGTAGGCCCAAAGCACTTACTAAGCCCAGCACCGCCCTCCCCCCACCCGCCTTTTCTTCTGTAACTTATCTTGTGCACAAACTCTTTGTTACAAGAGCTGAACAATGAACATAATTTACCTTAGTCCTTTGCCAAACATTTTCATTGGACACTGCTTGGAGGCCCTCTTTTCTCCTCCACGGTCCTCCTTTTTCCCTCAGTTAAACTTTGCTCCTTCATTATTGTAAGATGCAACCCCAAACTTAACTCCTTCTGGAGTCCCTGCTGATTAAGAACACCTTGAGGGGGTACCCCAGACCTTTCAGAAAATGCAAGCAACCGTCTCCTTTTCCTCTCCGTACGTCAACTCACGCAGTTGGTGGGCCCTCAGCAAAGGCTGTTGAGTTGACTTTGCCAGAAGGTAAACCGAGGCACCAGCCAAGGAATGGACTGACCAGGGGATTACACAGGAAATCAGTAGCAGAGACAGGAATAGAAAACTACACATCCCGATCCCAGTTTGCCTAAAACCTAGAGGGGCCTTCGCGAGGCTATCCCAGAATAGCTTCTTCCAGACTGACCAGCTGTGAAGTGATGTGTTGCAAGGGTTATTTTTTGCCTTGGCTTAACTCTTAAAAAAACACCCCAAATTCCTAAAATCAGCCTAAGAAAATCCATTTCTCGCAATGTCATTCCCTTGCCAAGTTTAAAACTCCTATGTTACATCATGAACGCCTTCAGGCTTCACTCTCAGCTTACAGCCACGTTCAGGTATCTGAATTCAGTTCAGAAATCACAGTTTATTGAAGGAAGCAGATCATTAAGTCACTCCACTGGACTGAAGCCATCGGCTTTGCTTATTTGGAGAAGCCGAGCTTTGACTAATGTTCTCTTGAATCATGTGGCCCTGAACTAGCTGTGCCTATTTAACAAAGGTAATGGCATGGGGCTCAGCAGGGCTCATGGGCAAGGGGAAGGGGC
The DNA here is from genome assembly GCF_050624435.1 of Tenrec ecaudatus. Classification (NCBI taxonomy): domain Eukaryota; kingdom Metazoa; phylum Chordata; class Mammalia; order Afrosoricida; family Tenrecidae; genus Tenrec; species Tenrec ecaudatus. Next base: position 35,810,861 of record NC_134543.1, read on the forward strand.
AGAGGTATATTGGAGCTGGCTTGTACCGCCTGTGGGAGTCGATGATTCAATTTTCAGGAGTTCTGCAAGTCGGTTATTAAACTCAGCCATTATTGCTGTTGTTGTTGATGACAGCCAGTTGGTTCTAACTCACAGCGGCCCCATGAATGGCGGAATGCCCATGGAACCACCGTCACAACTGTTGCTATGTTTGAGGTCATTGTTTCAGCCATTGTGTCAATGCCTCATCCAGGGTCTCCTCCTCCTCCTCCTCCTTCTTCTATTTTACCAAGTAGCATGTCTTTTTCCAGAGACTGGTCTTTCCTGATACCATGTCCAAAGTACATGAGGCCAAGTCTTGCCATCCTCAATTCTAAGGAGTCTTTTGATTGTACTTTTTTCACGACAAGTATGTTGGTTCTTCTGGCCATCCATGGCACTTTCCCAAATCTTTGCCAATACCACGACTCAGAGATGTTGATTCTTCTCTGGTCTTCCTTATTCACTGTCCAGTTCTACGATTAGGCATTCCATTATTTAAACTTACAGCTAAACTACATTAAAAACAAAGACAATACATACTAAAAATGGAATCTGTCCTAGTTAGTTTACTAACATTTGCTTTTATCTATGAACTTGCATTATTTATGTCTGCAATGTATCTCTTCCCATTTCCAAGTTCAGGGACAGCCATCACATTGACTGCATTCGGCCACATTGGGAATATTTAAACCACAGAAACTGGTCTTGATAGCTTGTTTTGCTGATTGTCTAGACTTAATAAAATGAAGGCAGAAATGTTTATAATATAGATTTATTGCAAAGGTATGCTATGTCTTGTAGCAGAGACCATGAATAATACCAAAAAATAGAGAGATAATATTCTTTCAGTATTAGAAACTATTGTCTAATTCAGTAAAGAAGTCTCTCAAATCATGGGCAAGTGAAATGCATCTTTGTTTCATTTTTTTAAACTTGCGATTGAAAATGAAATCTATCAATCAACATTTGTGTCCAGTATATACTTTAAAAGTCAGCTGTCCAATTAACCAGCACGTCATTGGGAAGAAGTGTGCATGGACTGTGTTATTCCCTTGGGGCAGTAGAGGAAGGACATGTCAGAACACATACGACTCAGCCAAGAGGAGGGACAGCATGGAAAGGAAGAGATCCATTTCTGGGGAGAGAGCAATATGGATGATACACTTTAGAGCTGGCACCCAGAAACTGGTCTATCAGAATGAGCCTGTGGAAAACATATCAGCTAGACTAACCTGCAATATGCCACTGGATACCAACATGGTGAGGTGGTAGAAAAGCCACCCTTGCACTTAAATTCAAGGTAAAAATGAAAGCCGTGTCTTCACACAATGCCTTAAAGGTCTCAATGCCTTGACTACACATGAGCTCCCATGGTCACCAGAAGGTCACCAGACCTCTGAGGTAGAGGTACACTAGCTATGAGCATCACATCCATTTTGCAGACGAGAAACTGAGGCAATGGGAGGTTGAACAGTTAACCCAAATCTATTCTGTCTACCTAACTGCCTAGACGCCCTGAGGGTGGTGGTTACATGTTGGACAGCGATCCCCCTGGTCGGCAGTTCGATACCACCAGCAGCTCCTCAGGACAATGACGGGGTTTTCTACTCCCGTAAAGAGTGACAGTTTCAGAAACCTCAGGGTTTGCTATGAGTCAGCTTTGACCCCATGGCTGGGAGACCTAAGCTGGGATTGGAATAAGAAACAGAAACAGCATAGACTTTGGGGTCAGACACACTGGGGTTAAAAGCCAAGTCTTAAAATTCGTGTACCTTTGGATGGATTACTTTACTTTTTAAGCCAGTGGTTCTCCACCTTCCTCATGCTGCAACCCTTTCACACAGTTCCTCACAGTTGGTGACCCCCAACGGTAAAATTATTTTCCTTGCTACTTAGTATAATTTTGTTACTATTATGAATCAGACAATCATCGTGACCCACAGGCTGAGAACCACTGTATTTTTTTGTTATTGTTTCTTAAGCACAGTTTTATTGACATATATTTCACAAATCATACCATTCAATAGCTCAGTCACATCAAGAAGAGTTGTATAATCATCTCCAGAATCAGATTTATAACATTTTCTTCATTTTTTTAGTTCTTTAAAAATTTTTTAAAAATCATTTTATTGGGGGCTTGTACAATTCTTATCACAAACCATACATCTGTATCCGTGTACATGCTCTGGTCTAGCCAGATTTGTAAGGTAGAATTTGGATCATGCTAGTGGGGGAAAGGAACCATTAAAAAACTAGAGGAATGTTTCATTGGTGCTATACCACATCCTGACTGACTCGTCTCTTCCTTGGTGCCATTCTGTAATGGGATGTTCAATTGTTTACAGATGGACTTTGAGTTTCCACTCCACAAATTCCCCTTTCTTCTGTGTCTTTGATGCCTGATACCTGATCCCATCGACGCCTCATCATCACACAGGCTGATGTGCTTCTTCCATGTGGCCTTTGTTGCTTCTCAGCTAGATGGCCGCTTGCTTATCTTCAAGCCTTTAAGACCCCAGATGCTATATTTCTTCATAGCCAGGCACCATCATCTGCTTATGCACCTGCTTTGTCTTCAGGGATGGGGAAATAGATTTATGTACATATGTTTATAGGTTTAGTATTAAAGTAGCAGACATTGGGCCTCTACTCAAGTACTCCCTCAATACAAGAACATTTTGTTCTATTAACCTGGCATTCCATGATGCTCATCCCCTCGACATGATCGTTAAAGGGTTTTTTTTTTTTAAAGGAAGTTAACAAGTTGAAGTGACAATGAGAAATGCTCAAGGTTGAGTTTTTAATCTTGACATGTTACAAAGTTCTGTCAAGTTTGCTAACAAATGCCCAAAGGGATGCCACTGCTGTACTCCTTAACCCAAATGCATTTTCAGCTCACGTTCCATGGGCCAGCAGACCCAGCTCCCCTAATTAAGTGCCCAGAGGCACCCCACTCCAAAGGCACTCAGCTCCACTCCCCTGGGTCAGCAAGCCCAACTTTCCCAATTAAGTGCCCTGAGACACCCGACCCCCAAAGTCAGTCTCAGGCATGAAAACACCCAGCTTAACAGGCTCCCTGGGTCAAGATGTCCATCCCTCTGTTCCATGTCCTGGCTCCTGGTTCTGCTGCTGTTCCTCTGATGGTGTAGCTGCCATCTGGATCCAGGAGATGCACGGCACAGGAATCGGGGGTCCAGAGGACAAGTTCCTCTCCTGGACCTTGTTGGTAATGAGATCTTCCTCAGAGGGCTCATTTTATACCCAGCAGGATGACACTCCAGGGAATCCTGTTTGCAATGACTCACAGACGAGCCCTATCAGTATCTTCTTCAACCGCCCCACCAGGCACATACAGGGAAAGGTGGCTTGGTGGGAGTTAAAGACTTTGACTGGAAGAGCCCCTGAAGTGAGTTCTTATCACAGAGCCTTAGCACAGGGCCCAGCCTGGGGGAATTTTTTATATCGAAAAGGTGGTGATACGGGGGCACTTGGACAAGTTGGAAGAAGACAGTGGGAGACCTGGGGGACCAGCCAAACATGCTGAAGGCCTCTCCTCTGTATACACAGACAACGTGCCCACCACCCCTGCCTGGGCCACTACAAAGGGGCTTCATAGCCCTAGCTGGCTTAGAAGTGTCACCATCACACCCCTGATTGGACCCAGAGGCTGTTGGAATGGCTCCCGTCTCTATCATCTAGAGATCATGTCAAACACAGCTTTCTCCCTTTAGGCAAAGTAACCGCAAATACATTTTATTGGGAACCAGACTGCCAAGGCTGAAGCCACACACGAGGCTGTGGGACAGCACGATTCACAAGATACACCCAGTGGAGGACTACCGGGTTTAGAGCCAGGAAGTTACACCTGGGCATATTTTGTCCACGACGGCATCCTTTATTAAAAGAGGTGGAGTTTGAGGAGGAGCCCTGGTGGCCTAGTGGTTGCTCCTTGGGCTGCAATCCTCAAGGTCAGCAGTTTGAAGCCACCAGCCACTTCGAGGGAAAAAGACTTAGCTTTCTATTCCCATGAAGAGTTACAGTCTCAGAAACTCTTCCGAGTTCTGCCCTGTCCTGCAGGACCAATTTGAGTCAGCACCAACTCGGTGGCAATGAGTTTTGTTGTTGTTTTAAATGTCCTGAGGTTGAGAGGCTTCCGAACAGGGCAGGGGAGGAGGGCTGGAGAACTGGAAGTGGGGTATAGGGAAAGTGCTGCGCACAACAGGAAGAAGCCGGGAAACCAGGGAAAGAGGGCCCCCCGAGTTCATCCAGAGACAGCTCAGAAGGAAGGCTTGGAGACGGACTCCCAGCACCCAACCCGAACATACCAACGATTTGTGGAGCAAATATCCTGCCCCAGAGACCGAGAGGGCCCCCTCCCTCCCCCAGAAGGCAAGCCAACGTAGGCACACGAAGTCCCCGTTCCATTTGGTATTTGAAATGCCAAGGTTACTCAAGACACTATGGTATATGTGAAGAAAGACTGAGGGGCCAGGAAATTTGGCTTGAAGTGAAATGTTTGTTTTTTCCCATCACTGACCTGGAGACCGTTGGTCCAAGAGGCTCTCATCGGCCATCTAGTTTGGACCACCGGGGCCTTTGGCTCTGGGGGCTTCCCTCTGGAGCACTCACGCAAACCGGCAGCTCCCCAGAGAGCACCCGTGCTCTCTTGTTCTCTCTGACCTCCCACTGCAGGCCTCCGCCTGCGTGTGCAGACACAGCCCCTGGAAGCTGGGCGGAGTGGCTTGTCCATCAGTCAGGCAAGTTCAGGTACTACAGCACAAGAATGGCCGCTTGCAAAGCATTCTGGGCTCTTTGCTTGAAAGCCACTGGAGCAAGACAAAGGGCGCCTCCCCTCCCCCCTGCATTCCTTAGCAGGGGGCTCGCCACACCTGCCTCGCCCCAGAAGCACCTGTGCAGGTGTAGACACGTACACTTTCCTGAACGCTGGCTTCTTCCCAGCAGGGTACAACACAGGTGCAGAGCCCGCTCCGCTGCAGCTTCCTTTGCCACTAGGGGGGTGGGAGGGGGAGGGGTGAGCCCCGTGGCTCAAATCTCTGTGGGACTCAGTTTCCAGAGCTTCAAAGTAGATGCTTCAGGCTCTTTACATTTCCTGCTTCCTGGGGAATTTTCCCTCCCATTAATGATTAATTTGGTTTATTGTATAATATACATACAGTAGAACAGAGCACACGGATGACGGTATGCACAGGGACCTCCTTGGGACCACACCTCCGTCCCAGTCCACCAAAGACTCCCTCGCGTACCCCGTCAGTCACAGCACCCTCAGTCAGTCCTTTCTTGGCAGCTTTGTGACATTTGCTGAAAATAAGAAATGTCATCTGTCACTCCTCTCACACATGCCGTTGGCGTCTTTGGCTGGGGGTGGGGGAGGGGGCATTTTACTGTGGTTTGTGTGCACAGAGCACATTCATTTCCCAATGGACAATCTATTCACATTTTGTTTCATGACATTAGTTGCAATGCCTAATGCAGACTGCTTTAGATTCTCCGGGATCCTGGTTTTCCTCACTTGTCTGCGTTTCCAAGATCCTGGAGTCAGGAAAAGTCAGAAACAAAGACAGAAAGACAGACCCGAGCAGTCCCCGAAAAGGAGGAACAAGACCCAATGCCCTGATGGGCCCACCAGCATTCCCACACCCAACGCCACTACTTGGCTTGGCTGAGCATCGATCATTTGGTGTCCCTCGGCACAGCCTATCACCATGCTCTACGGTCAGCTTGCTGGGGATGGGGCTCTATCTTCCACTTAACGGGACCCTGAACAAATTACTTTATCCTCTCTGTTTCCCATCATCTGCCTGTCTGTTGGTCATGCTGTGGTAGCTTCCATGTTGCCGTGATGCTGGGAGCGATGTCACTGGTACTTCAAAGACCAACAGGCTCACCCAGGGTGCTTCCAGATCAAGGCAGACTTATGAGAAAGGTGTGGAGACCTACTTCCAAAATTCAGCCAATAAAACCCCCGTGGGTCCTGAGTATTAGGTAGTGATGAGGCCCCTCGTCGGAAGACACCATGCAGCAGCTCAACCCCAGACTCAAACCCGCCCCCACCTGTGAAGAGAGTGCCCAACCAGGCTGTGTTTTGCTGTTCAACATAACCTCCTCGTGAGTCAGAGCCACTTTGACAGAAACTAACAACAACAACAACAGTAGCCGTGGCCTATGGTTTCTCATCTCTCAAATGAGGGTCATGGTGGCACCTCAAAGATGGTTTCACCGATGCAGTTGATGTCTATGCAAAGTAGCTGGCATGTAGTCAGAGTAAACAACAATAATCATTGTTGCCGCTAGAGGGGCTGAGCCCGTTCTGACTCCACCGAGTGGAGCTCTGTGGGCAGAGCAGAACTCTCCACACAGAGGTCACGGCCGGGACTTCTGGGAAGCAGATCACCAGCCCTGTCTGCTGAGGCACCTCTGAGTGCATGCGAATCACCAACCTTTCAGTTAGGAGTCTAGGGAGTGATCTGTTTGCACCAATCCTTGCTCACTTTCAGAATCCTTCTGGTCCATTCCCCCCACCCCCACCGCCCAGCTTTCTCAGAGAGCCTCAGAGCCTGACCCTAGGTTTGCCCTGCGTTCTTCACGACTCATGGAATGAGGGGAAGGGAGCACGGGTGCACAGAGCAGGCTGGGATGAAGAATTGAAAAGAAGGAGGAGAAGATGGCCTCAGTGGCAAAGGAGAGGCCTGAGGATGTAGAAAACAGAAAGAGAACCATCCCTTCCTCCCCCCCCCACACACCCCTTCCCCAGAGGTCTTATAGTAAAGTGCATAGCAGAGCATCTCTGGGATGGTTACTGGGCTTCCCCCACAATGACCTTAATGCCTGGGTCTGAAAATGCTGTATGACTCATTAGATCCTCCAGATCTCAAAGCCATTGAATGTGGTGGCCTCCTCCTCGTATTCTTTGGGTTAGGTGGGAGGAAGCTGAATGGCAATACAATTATTGTATCGCTACCTTCCCCCTTCCTTGACTCGGACTAGGGGGCTGAGAATCTCTATGAGAACATCGATGGGCTCTTTGTCCCATCCCCAGGACTTGACTGTACTTCTCTAGCCTGTTGGACCCATAAGGGAATCAGGACTGCCCCAGACACTCACGGGAGCATGGTGAACAATGGTGTTCTGGTGCTTGGATGCTGAGCCACTTGTCTGCCATTTGTGGTCTCCCACATGGATCATGTTGGATTTGTGCCAGATGTATTCAAGAGAGTCGAAGTCTCCGCAAGCTATAACTCAGAAGGGCAGGCGCTTTTAGGTCTCGGGTATGATCCCCAGGGAAGGAGTAAGAAGGCCATCCCCGTCTGCCTGTTGCTTCTCTTCCTCTCCTAGCTGATTTTCCTTCCAGCTGAGAACAGCTTTCTGCGTTCCCTTTCCATTTGGGAGGAACTTTCCTTAGACCAGTTATGATCTCCTCTGCCCTATGGCTTATAGGAAAGTTCTATTATCAGCCTTCCAGACTTCATGCTTGAGATGTAAGGGAGAAGATTTGTTTTTTAATGTAGAAATCCCCTTTCCAGAAAGCTTCTTGCTATGCAAGAGTCAGCTTGAGCCCTCAAGGCTGAGCAGTAACTCACATCCTAGGCGTGTTCTTCTACAAGAAGAACCGAACGCCATGGGACGCTCTAGCACCAGATGACTCAGAGGGAGAAAGGAAAACACGCTGGCTGAATCTCTTTAATGCTATTGTTGTTGTGGTTGTCAGTTGCCATTGAGTCAGCTCCGACTCACAACAACCTCGCCTCTGAGAGAACAACCCATTTCCCCAGCTCTGTGCCATCTTCATGGTGCTTGGCAGGTTTGCGTCCATTGCTGTGTCTCCTGGGCCCATCTTTACCAAGGATTTTCCTCCTTCTCAGGGGTCCTCTGCTTTCAGGGGTGGCGCTTTCCTGAGGATGTGTCCAAAGGAAGTAAGATGAAGACTCACCACCCTCCTTCCCAATCACATTACTTCTGGCATACTTACAAAGTGGAGCATGTACACTGGCCTTCCTTCTGTATGATGCCGTACCTCATTTTATACTTCGTGTTTGGTGTAAACATGTCATGGCGGAGGCACTTGATTTTTATTTAGCTTCTTGGGGAGGGGGTGGAGGGGAGAGGGCACCAGGACTCACTATTGGTATCAACCCCAGGCTGATCTCTAAGCTATGGAGGTCATCTGTAGCTCCTCTCTCTAACCTTTTTACCAATTCCAACGCCAGCCATCTAGCACACATCGTTTTCTACTTCTCTGCTGGATCCGCTCATTCTTTGTCATGGCCACGCACAGCTCACAGACAATACTCATGGTTACAGGGCTTGTTAGAGAAGCGTTGTTATTATTATTGTTGTTAGGTGGCATAGGTTCCAACTCATAGCAATCGACATACAGTAGAGCAAACCTCGGCCCGGTCCGGCACTATCCTCACACCCATTGTTCTATTTGTTATCAATGTTATGTTTGAACCCATTATTGCAGCTGCTGTGCCACTCCACCTCTGAGATGGTCTTCTTCTTCGATGACCCTCTGTGTTAGTCCAGGTTGACTATGGAAATAAATCCAGGGACACTCATATATGTAAGAGAGAACTTTATATCAAGAAGTAATTATGCATCAATAAAATATCCCGGTCTAGCCCAGATCAAGTCCATAAGTTCCATAGTAGCCCTTAAGTCCGATATTAGTCCATGAATTCCTCTTCAGACTCACGCAGTACATGCAATAATGCCGAATGCAGGAAGATCGCAGGTTGATGGAAAGTCCTGTGGGTCCAATGGCAGTGGACGCATCTCTAGTGCTCTGGCTGCCATCAGTGTGCCTCCATGTAGTTTGTCAATAGGAATATGAAGAAGGGGAGTGTTTCCCGCCTCCAGGGAGGGAGAGAGGAAGTCCCAGAATCCTCATGAGAAGACCACACCCACAAGGAGAGATCACCTGGCTGTGACCTGATTGACAGGCTAGACTCCACCCCTTCATTCTCATTTATCAAGTTGACATGAAATTGTGTAACTACCACACCCTCTATTTTACCAAGCACAATGCCCTGATCCAGAGGCTGACCTCTCCTGAGAACAGGTCCAAAGTACGTAAGATGGAGCCTCACCCTCCTCACTTCTAAGGAGCCTTCTGGTTGCACATATTTCAAGACAGACTCGTTTCTTCTTCTGGCAGTCTATGGTACTTTCTATGGTCTTTGCCAGCACCATATTTTAAGTGCATCGATTCTGCTTCGGCTTTCTTTATTCAGTGTTTAACTTTCACGTGCTTATTAGGTGATTGAAAGTACCCTGGCTTGGATCAGACACACCTTCATCCTCAAACCTTATGCATAGTAGCAGAACACTGCCAGATATTAGAAAATAGTTTGCAATTCATTCAGGACCAAGAAGAACTTAAGAAACAGTTTTGGATCAGGCAGGACAGCCTCTTTTCTTCTGTTCACAACTCTCTCTGGCTGGTTCCTTGGCCCCTTGGGTCCATGAGTCGTGCCACTTCCCTGGTTAAAAAAAAAAATGGTACAAAGCTCAGTAGCTCTGCCAATAGTGCCTAAAGGCATCCCACTCTGCCAGGAAACCATGGCTCCAAAGCACTTTCTTGCTCCAGGGACTGGTCCATCTCCTGCTGGCCACCTGGTTTTGCTGCCTCTGCTGCCACCGCCACTTTCTGTTCTTGCTTCTTGCCATCTCTCGTCATCTCCAGTGTTCTCGTTCTCTGGTTTGGGGGTCTAGGTTGTTCCCAGCATGGGGAGACCAAGTCCAAAAGACCTGCTCAACTATCATCTCTTCTTAACAGTAGTCATGTTCCCCCTCTTTGCTCTCTCTTTGATCTCTTGTAAGGTAAATCCTGGTGGTGCGGTAGTTATGAATTGGGCCTCAATCGGCAAGATCGGAAATGAACAGGGGATCACTAGGAGTCAGCATTGACTCAGTGGAAGTGAGTTTAAAAATTTTTTAATTTAAGATAAAACATGTAACTAAAATAAGGGTAGTGCATCCCAACCATTAAGATAACAAGTACAATCCCACCTCATTAACCTACCAACCACAGCCTAATCCTCATGAACATGACCTAATCTTGCCTCGTCAACACACAGCGGCCATGATTTACCACTTAATACAAAGGCAGGATAATCACACAACACACAGCATTGGAAGCCATTGTCTAGCCATGTTGACAGCTAACCCCAACAACTATTGCAGGTTCCATCAATCTTATTTGCAGGGTCCCGTCCAATCTTTGTGTGGGAGCCAAAGACTCTGGCTAAAAGAGTCATATTCATGTGAAGTGTATGTACTAAGTAAATGGGAGGGGCATACATCAAATGAAAGTGATCTTTTCTACCCACCAACACTGGGGCGAAACATGAAGGGAGCGCAACAGAGCAGAAGGGGGAGCAAAGCCATGCAGTCCCTGAGGAATCCCAAAAACAGAGTTCAGGGACAGGGCTTGGCACCTCAACAGACTCGAGCAGAAAATATTCATAAAGGTTAACAGACAGACCTGGAACTATTTATAGGCCTCCCTCCCCCTACCCCCTGTGTCTATCTATATAAGATAGGCAAAATAAACAATCCTGAGGTAAAAATAATGGGACTGATGTTTCCAGGGGGGCATGGGAGGCGGGGAGGAAGGGGAAGAGCCAACAATCCCAGAGACAAGGGAACAACAAGTGATCTAAAATTGCTGGTGAGGAGGGCAGAGAATGCCTAGTGGGGTTTGATCAAGTGCAAAGTAGCCTAGAGGAATTACTGAGAGCCAAATAAAGATTGAACATGATAATGGGACAAGAGAAAAGTAAAAGGAATTAGAGGAAAGAACCAGGAGGCCAAGAACATTTATAGAGGTCTAAATACAGGCAAGTACATATGTAAATATATTCATATATAACAATAGCGATATAGATATATGGATGTATATTTATATGTTAAATATTAAGGTAGCAGATGGACATTGGGCCTCTGCTCAAGTACTCCCTCAATGGAAGAACATTTTGCTCTATTAACCTGGCATTCTGTGATGCTCACCTTCCCGACACAATTACTGAAGTCAAAATGGGTGCATAAGCAAATGTGGTGAAGAAAGCTGATGGTGCCTGGCTATGAAAAGATATAGCATCTGGGATCTTACAGGCTTGAAGATAAACAAGCGGCCATCTAGCTGGGAAGCAACAAAGCCCATATGAAAGAAGCACACCAGTCTGTGTGATCATGAGGTGTTGAAAGGATGAGGTATCAGACATCAAAGAACAAAAAAATCTTGTTAGTGTGAATGAGGGTGAGTACAGAGTGGAGACCCAAAGCCCATCTGTAGGCAACTGGACATCCCCTTATAGAAGGGTCTCAGGGAGGGGACGAGCCAGTCAGGGTGTGATGTGGCAACAATGAAACATACAACTTTCCTCTAGTTCCTAAATGCTTCCTCCTCACCCACTATCATGATTCCAATTCTACCTTACAAATCTGGCTAGACCAGAGGATGTACATAGTACAGATAGGAACTGGAAACACAGGGAATGCTGGACAGATAATCCCTTCAGGACCAGTGGTGAGAGTGGCAATCCCAGGAGGGTGGGGTAGAGAGGGGGAACTGATTATAGGGATCTACATATAACTTATATGTGGTTTTTACATTTTTGGGGGTTCATACACAATTTTCTAGAATTAATATATGTTACCTTAGAATAAACAAAGTAAGATAATAAAACCAATAATTTCTTATATCTTTTTATTTAAAATAAGAATTAATATTATATGTAGTATATAATTTTTTATGGAAAAATTCTGTTTACCCATTTATTTATGTAAGATAACATGATCTATACTGTATTTATATGACAGTTCATGGGAAAAATCTGGAAGGAAATATAAAAATACACTATCAACTGTTTTCCAATATGTGTTTTCTATATCTTCCAATTTTCTTTGCTGGGTGTTTATTAGATTTTGTAATTTGGAGGGAAAAAAAAGAGAGACCGAGAGAGTCAGAGGGAGAGACTCTGTATGCATCCTTTGGTGAGAACAACACTTTAAAGTTATTTTCAGATGATTGTTTTTTTTCTGATCTGGGTTCATTATCTGTTTTCCTTAGCCTAAAAACAGATAACACATTTCCACCCACCTCCCACCCCCCAAATTCATGGCCACTAAGAGTTTGGCCTGGTCTAACTGGTGCACAGAACAAATGGATATGTATCTAGACTTGTTTACAAACAGCAAGAAAAACCACATGGAAGAGAATGTTCTGGCTTTAATTTCCATGCACAAGGAAATTGAGTTCGTAGGAGCTGCCTGACTCTGGGAGGATGTAGGTGCGGTGTTCCTGGTCCAAAGCAGGAGGAAGGCCGTGACTGAAACCCCTTCAGAAGGCTGCCCGTGAGGTTGCATCCGGGCTGTCCAGGCCCCAAGAGACATGGACATGATGATCTCATGGTTGTTTTCCATCGCTCACGATCCCTGGGACTTCCCTGATGTGTGTGTAACTGTTTGTAGCTGGTTCTTTGGCTAGCTCTTTCTAGATGGCTCCGAGGGAAAACATGGACTTCGACATTTTATTCTGGGGCATATAAACAAAAACGTTTTGGTTGCCCCTGTTTATAGGTTTGCTTCAGGAAATAGGATCCAATATAAAAATGGGTTTAAGAAAAAGAAAGTCCTTAAAGAGGTACACTTGGACTTTGGGGAACCTCTGGGCCAAGATGCTTTCCCGCGTCGGTGAGGATGTCAGTTCCCGCTCCTAGCCCCATTGCCCGGGACCCTCTGCGGCCACAAAACCTTCTTCTTGGACAAGAATTTTGAAGCTTTCTGATGGAAATGTTGGTGCAACGGAAAATGTCATTTCGTGACCTCAGATTGTTTCCCACTCATCACGAATCACTTTTCTCCAAGGAAATGTTAGCTCCTCCGTTGCACTAGGCGAGATGGAGAAACAATAGAAGTTTCATGACGTGTCAAAATCCTCAGGAAAGTTCCAGGGACTCTAAGAGGGCAGGATGGGGAGGAGAATCCCACTAGAATGTCAAGGTCTCGGCATGTCCAACTCAGAATGGGAGCCTCTGGGACTCGCTGCTTCAACCTGTCACTGGGTCTACGAACACCGTTCGCACCTCCCTCACCAGGGCTGGGAAAGCTCGCGCCGGCTAGCTTCTCGGCCTTTGCATTTGTGGTTTAATGTAGGGCCCCCTTCACCAACCACCCCCTTCCACAGACTCGGTGGGCTTCCAGGACTAACGGGGGACTGCTCAGGAAGGAAACCCCCCGACACCACGGCCCTCAAGCAGGGACACTGGACACCTCAGCGCTTCACTGAACACATCCATTGTTTTTCTGAGTTGTGTGTCCTTTTGAACATCGAAAACCCACTTTTAGATAATCTCTCGAATCCCCAAGTATTGCCCGGGGTCCTGGAATGCTCAGTGCACCCGCGCGGCCCCTTGGGAGCAGATCAAGATTTCTGAGCACGGTTGAGGTGCGCAGCCGACTCCTTAGGAAGACGGAGGGCGTCTGAGACGAAGAACGCACAAGCTGGCCTTCTGCAGAGTAGACAAAGGTGCAAGGAGAGGCGAGGTAGGTTCCAGGCTTCCAGAAGGTTTGCCGACTGGGGATGGGAGAGCTTGACCCCCAGAAGATGGGCAAAGCTAGCTGGAGATTGCTAGCTAAGGAGATGTACTGCATGGGGACAAAGAATAAAGACGGAGCAGGTAATGGGGTGCGTTTACAGGTTGGCCCAAGGATCTCTGGGGGAAGACATGGTAGGAGAGGGTAGAGAGGTAGGATCAGGCTGGAATCGGAAGGTCTTTAAAGGGTTCTTCCTTTTCAAAAGTTCCTGTGTGCTCTCTATTTCCCCGTATAAAGACATATTGCCAGCAGTGGCTTGTCCAGAACTTGACCTTTGTCCTCTTCCTTTGTCCTCCCTCCTCACATGGGTCCTCCTGTAGGCTCCCAGGTTCGCCAACCCACCCAGGGTGCCGTGCACAGCCAGGCTGGCAGGGAGTTGCATTTTGCCAACAGAGAGGGAGCGGGAAGAGTTTGCAGCAAGGGCTTGGGCGGCGGCTCCACAGGCCACTGTCCCTGGGAGGGCCCGCAGCAGTTGCCAGGGGCGGGCTGGCATCGGGATACAATCTGGTAGCCACAGAAGCCACCCTCATCCTTGGAGGCCCTGTAAGCCCTCAAACACCTGCTGCCTTGGCTTGGCTTGGCCGGCAGCATTTCTGGCAGGGATGAGCAGGAGATGGAGGAGGTGGTTGAGGGCTGGCGGTGGTCAGAAAGGAAAGGTCTTCCATGCTGAAATGACATTCTCTGGGACCTCCTACCGACCAATGGGCAAGCTCTGACCGTAGACAATGATGACTGGTAAACATGAATCGAGTCTTTGGTTTGTTTGTTTGTTTGTTTCCCCCATCGTTGCCTGCGGCACCCCTGAAGAAGATGCAGGCAGGCTGGACCTGCCGGTCAGTGCAGCTCTGCCTCTGAAAGGGAAGGGTCACCGAGGCGAAGGGTCAAGAGTTCAAAGGGAAGCTTGGCCTTGTCCTGAAACAGTAAGTCCTTTGTGAAGGTGTGAGAGGAGACCCCACTGCTGGGAAGGAAGGGCCACAGAGATGGGGACTGTGACCACTGTGCTGGAACGGGATCTGCGGTCCTGTCCTACGTCCTGTCCTCTCCATGAAAGCACGAGGCCAAGAAGCAGATGGGAGGGAAGAAGACTTCTTCGCAGAAAACGTGCCACCAAGCAGTAGGAGCAGGGGGGCCACTTGCCACGCCGCCCAGCCTCAGACGCATGGTGTTCTCAGTCAAAGGCTGTCCGTCTTTCCAGCTGTCCCACCAAGCCCTGGAGAGCCATGCGGGCTTCCTTTGGAAGAGCACCAGCTCCCAGGGCAACCTCGGCAGCAGCCGGGCCCACAGACAGCTCCCATGCCAGACTCCCTGCTGTCAGCAAGGGTGGGCCTGGTCTGTGGACATCAAAGTAGCACAGAGCGGGTTCTGAGCATGAGCCCTGAATGTAGTCACTAGATGGTGCCCTCGGCAGCGTGTCGAATCGACCCTGGCTACCTTTTGAGGGCCTCGGCTCCCAATCCATTTTGGGCTCTCTCTTCTTTGACTCATTCTGGAACTTCTGTGCCATAAATCTGAGTGGCCCCCGCCCCCCCATTGCCTCCCAAGGCCTGGTCCCACCAGCAGGCAGACAATTCAAAATTAGCTGCAGTCATGGTTGTCCAAAGTGACAGGCAGGGAAACTGAGGCACAGCAGGCTACAGGGCCTTGTCTGGCCTCCTGCAGGGACCCAGCGACATAGCTGCCAGAAAGATCCAGGGTTCTGGCGGCGACATTAATTCTGGAGATCTTAGGGATGGCTCAGGGGCCATGTGAACCAGCATAAAGCACTTCTTGGACCACACGTGGCTAAAAATCCCAGGCACTATGTGGCAAATAGGATTGTGGTGGCAGTGGGTGGGTGAGTGGGAAGATTATGTGTGTGTGTGTGTGTGTGTGTGTGTGTGAGAGAGAGAGAGAGAGAGAGAGAGAGAGACAGAGAGAGAGAGCGAGAGACAGAGAGAGACAGAGAGAGAGATTTGACAAGCACTGAAAATGTAGCAGAAAGCTCCAAATAACGGAGACAAAAGAACAAAGAGTCTTCCCAAAGCCATGGGCTCAAACTGTGGGCAAGTGTCTTCCTGTTTGTCATCCACAGACCCTGTTCTCATGCCCAAAGGGCTGGCTGGGCTGGGCTGGACAGCCCAAGATCACCACATCTAAGGCTTCTGGTTGGAGGGACTCCGACCTCCAAATTGTCCTGCTGCCGGAGGTCTTCCTGGTGCAGACCATGTGCTGCGGGGAGGTAGGGTTCCGAACACTTCCCAGGTGCTTCGGGGGACCCACATATTTCCTATGTGAAGTTCAGTCTGTTTGCAATTAGGTCTCTCTTCTCTGCTTATTTCAGGAGAGATTAAAAGTAGGGAGATCGGTTTGATCTGGGAGACGCTGAGATCCACAGGCCATATGAAAATACCAAGCAGGCCCACCCGCATCCATGGGTCACAAAGAGTGGCCAGGAGGAACTTGTCGCTGCATGGATTCTCAGATAAGACTATTTGGGGATTCCAATGAGAATATCTTCATTTCAACTGTCGCTAAAACAGGAAGAGACCAACACTGTTGGGGGCCTGGAATCCTTTCTTATTTTCCTTCTAAGTCGTGGTGGTGGTGGGCGGGGTTAAGGCGTTCAAAGGCCGTTCATGAAATCCCACCGGCCCAGGCTTTGGCCACAGAGGGGATGCTGGGTAGCGTTGACTCCCAGGGTGCCGCTCCTGTCATCACCAGAGGAGCATGCACCTGTGGCTCTTCCGTAGGAGGCAGGACAGATGCCACTGACCATCCCCAACCCTAGGGAGAAACAGTCTCCTTCTGTGAGATGGCAGATTGTGCTGAGGAGGCCAGGCGTGGCCATGGGCTAGACGGCGATCCCCTTTCTGCTCTGCACTAGCCACTACAGAGAAGGCTATGCTGCCGTGACAAGGAACCCCCAAATCTCAGTGTTACGTCATCTGAGGTGTGCCCAGGGGGGCGGGGGCGCATCACTAACATGCTGGGCTGCTCCCTGAAAGGCTAGACATGTAAGTCCACCCCAGAGACACCTCGGAAGAAAGTCCTGGAGATCCTTGGAAAACCAGGGAGCCGATTTTCACTCTGACATACCGAGGGTTGCCAGGAGCTGAATCAACTCGAGGGCAAGTGGCTGTGCCGTCTGCAACAGTGGCTGCAAGAGTGCTTGGGTCAGGGAAGGAGGCTGTCTGGGACGCTTCCAAGGGCCACCTCCATGAGGGGCAGACATCGTTTCACTGAGGACCCACGACGTCACCCTGACTGCAAGGGAGGCTGTGGGAAATGGGGGCGACTTGTGCATCTTTGGTGAGTGGGGATCATCAGAGGCCTCCACCTGCTGACATTCGAATCAGCCCAGGCACCAGAGCCCGACAGTCACAGTTCAGAATAGCCTCCTGCAGGCTTCAGGCAGGTGGGGCATGAACTGATGACTGGCCCACCTACCATTCCCTCATGGCAGGGGTGCTCAAGGTCAAGGAGCGTCTTGGAAAGTCAACTAAGCTTGATGCCAAAATAGAGCCTGTAGCAGGTACCTCACGAGAACAAACACGTGCCCGTGAGTGGTTCGCGTGGTTGCCCTCAGTCAGGTCCAATGCACAGCAGTCCCACAGACCATGGCGTAAAACACTGTGGCAGGTCCGGCGATCCTCCTCACAACGCTTACGGTTGAGCCCACTGCTGGAGTCCCTGGGTCAGTACCTCTGGCGAAGGGTCTTTGACCAGGGACTGATCTTTCCTGACAACATGTCCAGAGCACACGAGAAGAAGCCCCCCATTCTCACTTCTAAGGAGCATGCTGGCTGGACGGCTTCCAAGACTGGTCTGTTTTTTTCTCCTGGCAGTCCATGATACTTTCAATATTCTTTGCCAACAGCATAATTCCAAGGTGTCAAATTCTGCAAGCTTCCTCATTCACTGGCCAACTCTCATGTGCATAGAGGCCATTGGAAACACCACCATGGCTAGGCCAGGGGCCCCTCAGTCCTCAAAGTGACGTTTTCTTCTTACACTTTAGGGAGGTCCTGTGCAGCAGACTTGCCTGGTGCAGTCTGTTGCTTGACTTCTCAACCACTGCTTTCAGGAGAGCAGCTTGGGGCTCCAACAAGATGAAATCCTTGTTCATTTATCACAATCATGTCTTTTGGTCCAAAGGAGCTCTGGTGGTATAGTGAGTTATGAGTTGGACTACTAGGCACAGGGTCAGGGATTCAAACCCACCAGCCTCTCTGAGGGAGAAAGATGAGGCCTTCTGCTCCCATAAAGAATTACAGCCTCAGAAACCCAAGGGGGCAGTTTGACTCTGTCCTAGACTCTCACGATGAGTCAGAAGAGACTCGGTGATACTCAGTTTTGTTTATTGGTCCAGTTAGGAGGATTAAATTTTTTTTTTACATTGAGGTGCAACTCACAATGAAGAATGCAGTCTCTGATCTTCATCAGTAAGTGCTTCAAGTCCTCCTCACTTTCAGCAAGCACGGTTGTGCCAATGACATTATCACAGGTTGTTATCGAGCCTTCCTCTGATGCTGATGTTTTGTTTTCCATCTAGTTCAGCCGCTCTGCTGAGCAGACAGATGGAATAAATATGGTGAAAGGATAGACTGCTGACACCACCTTTCCTGCTTTTAAACCACACAGAATTTCCTTTTTCTGTTTGAATGCCTGCCTCTTGGTTCATGCACAAGCCCCATATGTGCACAGTGAAGTGTGCTGAATTTTCCATTCTTCTCAATGTTACTCATAGCTTGTTATGATCCATAGAGTTGAACGCCTTTGTGTCGTCAGCAAAGCACAGGTAAACATCTTTCTGGTATTCTCTGCTTTCAGCCAAGATCTATCCAATGCCAGCAGTGATGTCCCTCAGCCCACAGCCTCTTCTGAGCCTGGCTTAAATTTCCAGCTGCTCCCTGTCTATGTACTATTGCAATTGATTTTGAATTATCTTCAGCAGAATTTTACTTGCCTACAAAGTAATGAGATTGTTGGATAATTTCTGTATATTCTATTGGGTCACTTTTCTCTATTGGGCATGGGCGTAGCTATGATTGGATCTCTCTTGGTTGGCTGACCCAGTAGAGGTCTTCCACATTTCTTGGCATAGAT
Source organism: Tenrec ecaudatus (assembly GCF_050624435.1). Taxonomy (NCBI): domain Eukaryota; kingdom Metazoa; phylum Chordata; class Mammalia; order Afrosoricida; family Tenrecidae; genus Tenrec; species Tenrec ecaudatus. The sequence continues at coordinate 35,829,584 of NC_134543.1, forward strand.
GAGTGAGTGCTTTCAGTGTTGCGGCTGAGCTTGTTGAAACATTGTAATGGCTATTCTGCCATTCCCTGGAGACTAGTTTTGTTGCTAATAATTTCAGTGCAGTTTGCAATTCTTCCTAAAATACTGTTAGTTCTTGATCATAGGCTACCTCCTGGGATGGTTGTCGGTCGGCTGATACTTTCTGCTACAACGATTCTGTGTACCTTTCCATTTTCTTTGATGATCCCCACATCATTCCACATTTTGCCCTTACATCCGAGCTTAAATTGTGAACCCCTGCTTTGCAGAAGGCTGTGGATAACAGGAGAAGCCCAAAATCCATTTGCAGTGTCCACACATGGATTATGGTTCTGGCGAATCCCTTCTGATGATAGGTGAGGGATGGGTTAGCCCTCTTATTGGATAGAAAGCATTGTAAAGTTGCTTATTGGCTATGTCGTTAGGTCAAAATGTAATATAATTTGATCTCCCTTTTGACTTATTTTAAAGCTGTGTCAGTTAAAAAAAAGTGAAACGGAAATCCACGCTGGGATAGTGAAGGTTTATTGTGCCAACCTGGCCAATAAACACATGTGGGATCAATTGAAGGCCTGAGTGCTCAATGGCTTGGTGAGCCTTGCCTTCCTTGTTCTCTGGTCTCTGGTTCTCTGATGGTCAGAGCAGTTGCGGCTGCTTTAACTCATTCTTTGTCTCAGCTGGCAAGGCTCACTTCCTGCGAGACATCCCTGAGGAGAAGTCGCATAGACCTACCCCGATGCAGCCTTGGGTGCTGGAGCAGCCGTGTGGAGACCCCTGCCAGCGCTGAGATGCTCACATGCTCACTGATTTGGCTTTCTTCCTGCAGTCGGTATCATTGCGTGTGTTTTGTGAGTTTAAGGAGGATTTTGTAGATCGGTGTCGGACGTATGGGCTAACGTTGGACTTATGAGCTTGGACTGGGTTGAGATGCTTTCTCAATGTACACTTATCTTTTATATAAAACTCTCATATACATATGAGTTTCTGTGGATTTGTTTCTCTAATCTACCCAGACTAACACACACATGGATTAAACCCCTGATGAATCCTATCAGATCATGGACCGGGGAGGTGAGCAGCCTTGCTGAATGCATTAGAAAGTGGATTGTTGCAGATGCATTTAGGTCAAAATTTAGCACCCTATCATTTGATCTCCCTTATGATCCAGTTAAATTTCTTCTAGTTTTTAATATTTTCTGCTTTTTTTAAAGATTGAGGTTTTTATATGTTTTACCTTGTTGTTTTTGTTTGTTTCTTAATTTGTTTGTATATGCAACCCTAGAAAGATGTAGGGACAGTAACTGGATTAACAGTTCCTTGGCAGGGGAGACGCGGGGACTGGAGAGCTAATAATGACGAGCCCAAGACTGAAGAAAATAGTTTACACTAAGTGTGAGGATGCTTACACAACTCTTTCTGATGAGACTGAATTATTGCATTGCATGATATGTGAATTATACGCCAATAAAACGGTGCAAGAAAAGTATTTTGCCCTCAGTGTTCTCCAATACGGCAACTTGAGGCTTAAGTTGTTCCCTTAGTTCTTTCAGCTTGAGACGTTTTGAGTATGTTCTTACCCTTTGGCTTTCTAACTCTAGTCTTGGGACATTGGATTATGATCCTTTGCATTGGCTTCTTGAGCCGCCCCGTAAATATTCCTCTTAGCTCTTTGGCATCCCCGTCTCTTCCATGCGCTTTACCTACTCTGTTTTCAAAATCAAGTTTCCAAGGCTCTTCCGACATCCGTTTTCCTCTTTTCTTCCTTTCCTATCTTTTAAGGGGCCTCCTTTTGTTTTCTTCACGTATTCTGTTCTTGATGTCCTCCCACGACGCTTCCCATCTCCTTCCGTCATGAGTGTTCAAGTGTCACACCTGCTCTTGAGATGATCTCTAAATGCAGGTGGGATAGACTCACGGTTGTATTTTGACTTTCATGGACTTGCTTCGGTTCTCTTCCGATTCAACCCCTGCTTAGATGGTTGGCCGCTGTCCTAATTTTGGGGGACAATATTGTTCTTCCCTACAGTCTCTCCCCACAGATGTAGTTCATTTGGTTCCTGTGTATTCTGTCTGGTGAGGACCACGGGTAGAGTTGCCATTATGTTGTTGGAAAAAGAGATTTACGATGAAAGAGTTCCTTTGTCTTGGAAAATTCTATCATGTGATCTCTAGCTTCATTTCACTCACCGAGGCCCAAATTTTCCCACCACTGATGCTCCTTGGTTTTCCCGGGGGCAGTTGTGGTGCAGTGGCAGCATTCTCAACATCCATGTAGGAAAACCAGGTTCAATGTCCAGTCCCGTCCAGTCATGATCTGTCCATCAGGAGAGACCCCAGGGTTCCTGTGATGCTGAATACGTTCCATCGGCATTAAGACGGACTCAGAAGATAGGTCTGACGATCCACTCCCCCAAATCAGCCTTGAGAACTGTGTGGGGTTTCCGCAGCCAATCCTGGAAAGGCACAGGGCCAGTCTGCCATGGTCCATGGGGTTGCCATGAGGACAGCACCTGTTGGTGAGCACGTAGCAACCCATGTCTTCCCAGAGCATCAGAGGGCAGCTCGAGGGCCCTTGGTGGACGCCACAGGGACTCACAATGTTTTACTCTTCTTTGGGCCACAGGTCAGATTCCCTAACTGGTCTCCCGTCGGTTGATCTCTGTTTTCAAGGATCTCCTAAGCAGCACCCAGGGTCACCCAACATCCTGAGACACCAGACACCCTGGGGACAAATGTGATCTTCTGCTGGTGGTGCCTCCCACCCACCACCTCAAACTGCTCTCTCTGCAAGAAGGACAACGTGGACACATCCCACTCACCGGGGATCAGGGGTCAGGCCTGAAGTGCTGTGAGGGGGTACTGCCAACAGTTCAACATCAGCCAAGGGAATTGAATATATACGAGGCCATTTACCTACTTTTCCAGTGAGAGAATAATCAATCATTCCATCCAGATTGAATGAGGAGATCACCATGGATCGTCTCCCATCCTTGGAGCTAGCAGAAGTATCTCAAGAGATGTTGTGTGTAGCATCCACCTTCGTTTAGACCTAAGAGCCCTAAGCTGGGCCTTATTCATACATGGAGGAGCAGGTAGCAGTGTTGGCTCAAGCCGGGGAAGCACTGAGTAAATGAGAGGAAGCCATTCCATGACGAATGGACGTTTAAATTAATTCAGAGTGAAAGAGAATGTGCCATAAGGAGATAGATATAAGCTGTAACAGGGAGTTACACCACCGCAGTGCTATTTAGTCTTACATTAAATACACACACTAAGAACAAAGTCTAAACTCAACTGCAATGGTCTGGTCTGGTAGAATTTCAGTTCTGAAAAGGAAATGTTTGCTAGTGGAACTTCCTGTCTAGGGTCTCCCGGCCACCTGGTACGGCCCTCCTCATAATAAAAGTGTACAATATGCCTCTGTCTTTGCACCTGGGTGGGAGAAATACAGGCTTTCCACTCCCATAAAGAGTCACGGTCTCAGAAACCCACAGGGGCAGCTCTACCCTGCCCTACAGGGCCACCGTGAGTCGGCAATGACTGACTGGCAGTGAGCGAGTGGGGCACCTGCGTAGCAGGCAGTGCTCGCAAATGATGAGCTAAGCGCTGGCCACGCCTCCTTTCTCTGAATGCCAATGAAGCGGATATGAGGCTAAGTTCACAAGTACTGCTATCAAATCATAGGGCCTGGCAGGTATTAAACAAAGTGATCAGAGTGTGAAGCGATTGTTTTGCGGGACATAGCCTCCGTCGAGCTCTGTCCACTCCGACGGGCAGCATGTCCATCCTTCTAACCTTTCCCCAGAGAATCAGCACGCTCCTGTTGACACCATGTCCAAAAGCCTGGCTTTCTCAGGAGACAGAACTCCCATCCCTTTTCCGTGCTCTCTGAGCTTGAGGAACGAACGGATTTCTGAAGGGGTCAGATCAAGGCCGTCAGGTAGCTAGGGTAAGGTCTTCTGACACAATTCTTCCACGACAGCCCTCGCTGCCCTTGAAGAACAAGCAGGTGCATTGCTGTGATGAACGCTTTTGGCACAACTTTCCTGGCCTTTCCTCCTTCAATGCACTTTTCAAGGAAAACTTTTTTAAAGGTTTTTTTGGGGATCCCAAGATACAGTTGCCACAACCCTCTGAGCTGACCTCTTTGCCTTGCACTTTATGGGCCAGGACATTCCCTCAGGGGCCACCAAAGTTTTGATTGGATTTTTTTTAAAGACACCCTGGCAAGGCTGAGACAAATCTGCGACTGAGAGATCTAGTCTGTAGCCAGCCCCCGATCACAGAGACATGTTTAAACATGCCTTGTTTGGAATCAGTGTGTGCATGTATGAACTGGAATCAGTAGCAATCCTTCCCAATGTATCCTTATACATGGTCTTCTCCTGCCCCCGGTAAACATGGGTCTACCTGTATTGCTGGGCATTTGCACTTTCCAGGTATTCCATATAAGTGGGAATCATACAGTATTTTGTCTGGCGAATTCTACGTAGCTTACGAGATTCATCCATGCTGTGCCACGCATCAGAATTTTGTTTCTCATGATAGCTGAATATTATTTCATTGTACAATACACTCTATTGTGTTTATCCATCCATTGGTGGACACTTGAATTATTTCCACTTGGTGGAAACAATGCTGAATAACAAATAGTGTTGCAATGAATATTGAGGCACAAGTATCTGCAGAGTCTCCGCTTTCAATTCTTAGGAAGCATATTCCTAGGTGGAAGATTACAGGGGTACAAGACAATTCTATCTTTGAGCTTTTTAAAAATAATTTTATTGGGTGTTTGTACAGCTCTTGTCACAATCCATACATCCATACATCTATCGCGTCAAGCATATTTGTACATACGTTGCCATCATCATTTTCAAAGCAATTTCTTTTAACTTGAGCCCTTAGTTTCAGTTCCTCATTTTTCCCCTCCCTCCTGTACCCTCCCTCCCTCATGAATCCTTGATCATTTAAAAATTATTATTATTTGTTCGTGTCTTCCACTGACTGATGTCTCCCTTCACACACTTTTCTGTTGTCCATCCCCCTGGGAAGGGGATTATATGTAGATCATTGTGATCTGTTCCCCCTTTCTCACCCCAACTTCCCCTTCCCCTCCTGGTATCTCTATTTTCATTATTGGTCCTGAGGGGGTTATCTGTCCTGTATTCCCTGGGTTGCGAGATCTTATCTGTGCCCATGTATATGTGCCCGTGTACATGCTCTGGTCTAGCCGGATTCGTCAGGTAGAATTGGGGCCATGATAGTGGGGAGGGGGGGGTAAGGGAGCACTCAAGAACTAGAGGAAAGATATGCTTCCTTGGTGCTCTCCTGCAGCCGGCCTGGCTCATTTCTTCCTGTGACCCTTCTCATTCGAACGTTTTGAGGACCCACCACCCCGTTCTCCACAGCGGCAGGCGCACCATCCTACACCCCCAGCAGACACACACCGGTGTGCGTATTTCCCCACATCCTTCCCAACACATCTTTCTTAGGAATTTTTAATAAAAGTCCATCCTAGTGGGTGTAAAACATATGTGTACTTAAAAAAAATTTTTTTAACCACAAATGAAATGAGGGCTCTGTCGTTGCCAGGGACAGACCAACCAGCATCCGTCTGCTTCAGCCAAAGGGAAACTTAATGGCCCATGCAACTGAAAGATCCAGAATTAGGCCTCGCCTCAGACAGAACTGAATTCGGGGCTAAAATAGTAGGTTTCCAGCACTCTCCTGTTCTCAGCTCTGCCTTGTGTTAGGTTGGCTTCAGACACAAGTTTCCTGGGACAGCAAAATGGGGGCAGTTTCAGGCCCTGTACTTTCCAGACCTGAGACTCACTCTTTCCCAGAAGCCCTTGGGAAGCCTCAAGGTATCTCATAGCTTTGACTGATCAGCTGGCCATTCCCTGAACCAATCACAGTGTCCAGGGGCATGCCAGGCATGGATTGGATAAGGCCTGATCACATGCTTTTCCTTGGGGTGTTGCCAGTTGCATTGGGATCTCCTAGACTGAGAGCAGAAGACAGTGTGGGATTCCCCAGGAAGAAAGTGGACATTAACACATAGCAATGAATTCTAAACGTATCTAACAAGCCTCTGGATGCCATGTCTAGGTGAAGTTGGCTCAGCCTTTGGCCATTGCCCCAGGATTCCCCTCTACATGTGCTTGGGACCCAGGTTGGTGTAAGTCAGGAGTGGGGAACCTTTTTCTTGCCAGAGGCCATTTGGAGATTTATAACATCATTGGCGGCCATGCTAACTCACTTGCCCCTCCTGTGATGGCTAGAACTGCTCTTTGGTGAGGTGTGTGACATGAGCTGGTACAGACGATTTCTCAGGCTTTACATGGCCCGTGAGCTAGGTGTTCCTCACCCTATGTAGGTCCTATCAGTAAAGTCGTCTTCCGCTCGAGCCCTCTGTTAACATCCACTGCTGTCACCAGCATCTTCTATCCAGGATCTGGTTGGAGACAGTTGAGGATGAGGTGGATGGGGCGTGTGGCTGCTCGCCCCCACCCGACAAAGCAATGGCTTAGCCAGGAGTCACTTACTCATGCCATTGTGGAAACCCTGCCCTAGCCATAAATCACAAGCAGAGCCTCAATCCCTGTCCTTTAACTTAAAATCCAGTCCCATCTGTCCAATACCTTGCCCGAGGAGCGTGACAACAGTCTCTGCTGGTCTTACCTCTTGGAGACTGTCTCCATGCAAGAGAGGTCACATTCGCATGGCGTCCCCTCGACAGCCGTCTGGGGTCAGGAGGAAAGTGTGAGCTGGGCCCCTCACCGCCTCCCACTGGCCACCTTGCCAATGCAAGCCTTAAAAGTCCTGGAAACATCTCTGGTTTTCCAACTCGAAGGATTCCAGCCAGGCGGTCAGAGGGTAGAAGGCCAAGTAGGAGTATGCGGAGGGCAGCTATCTCTGGGTGGGCGATTCTTCCCCTCTGGCTGCCAGGAGAGGGAATCAGGAGGAAAAGGTCTTGCAAAGAGGCTGGGAAAGAAAGTTGGTCTGGATTGGTCCTCCAGAGCGCGTCGTCACACATTCTTGTCAGGACAGGGAAAAACAAAAACAATAAAAACCAGCTGCTGCCAAGTTGATTCCTCCTCCTGGTGACCCCCACAGAGGCCAGAGTGGAACTGTGTTGTGTAGAGTTTTCAGTGGCTGAGTTTTCCAGAAGTAGATCACCAGATCTTTCTTCCCAGGCACCTCTGGGTGGATTCGAACCTCCAACCTCTCAGCCAGCAGCTGAGCATGTTGACCATTTGTCCTGCCCAGGGACTCCATGAGAACAGACACCCAGAATGGCGAGAGATGCCCAGAGAATGAGCTGACACATTGATAATTCAGCTCTAGAGGCTCACTAGCAAAGGGGGAGAGTGGGTGGGAGCAGCAAATAAGGAAACCAACCCGGGGTGATCAAATGCAAATGAGGCATGGCAGGGGGAGGAGTCACTGGCAGCAAATAGATGTCCTTGTTCTCCCTCTTCCTGCGAAGATAGCTCTGTTTCTCCATCTTGGCACCATTTCCAATGTTTGCAGGGGTCAGATCTTTGGGGAACCTTCGTTTGCTCTATACCAGCTAAAAATAGTCTAGTGAGACCAGAGAACCTTGGCTTTCTTTTGGATCTGGTTTTTGGACAAAGTTAAGAGACTCTCTTCTGAGCCTTATTTTGGTCAAGATATCGTCCAAGGGAGCGGGTGGGCTGGGAGAAGACTCTCAGGACAAACTGAAGGCACATGGCTTTAGCTTAAAGAGGGGTGCATCAGGCCTTGTGCCTGGAGGACAGGTGTGTCAGGCCTGGCCTGTGGCCCTTCCTGGCGAAAGTTCCAGCAGAGGCTTAGAAGAACTTTGAGAGATCGAGCTGTCTATTTGCTGAAGGAGTAACTCATACCTGGGATAGCAGACTAGACTCCTCAAAGATCCCAACCTTTGGATGTGTGGGGGTCTCGTCCAGCGAGACCCTCACGCGGTGACCCGGAGGGGCAGCGAACCTGGATGGAAGAAAGACACAGAGACGTGGAGCAAGACAAGTTCTGATCAAGCCCGTTTATTTCATCAAAAATCGGGGTATCTATGTACATTAAAGAGGAACTAGGAGGTATATATGCTAATGAGGCATACTGCATAACATCCAATACAATATGTATATTATAATGAAGCATAGCAACATTAGCCAGTCAGTTGTAGGTAAAAAGGCGCGCAATAGTTCTCAAAGACGTCTGCATGCAAATTAAGGTTTATGACATGCATTACCAAGTTTGCTATGCTCCTAATATGGTATGTCTGCAGTCCAATGGGCGCTCGGTATTTTAACCAATGGCAACAAGGTCAGTTATCGCAACTGCCCATGCTACTGAGCACGTAGCTTGGAATGTGGGGGCGAAGTTGGGCAGGAAACAAAGCCTTGCTGTTAGAAAGCAGCCAAGTTTCTGCTACGTGGCTGAGGCCAGGGTCTTAATGGTTATCGGCTCCCAACATGGATGAGCGGTGGCGAGTCTAACACATCAGAGCGCACATATATCTGGAAGGTTGGCGGGATATGGGGAAACAGGATGGGTGGGTGTGTGTGAAAAAGACCTGGAGGTTGATGGTAAACTTCATATGAGTCAACATACCAGGTTACAAAAAAAAGTGTGCTTTAGGTGATATCACTTGAAGGGGGGGGTTAAGATTTTGGGGGGTAAGAACTGCAGAATAGTCCCCCCAAACTCTCATTGCCATCGAGTGCCCCAGTGGGTCTTTGAGACTGTGACCATGGGTATAGAAAGCCTCATCTTCTTCCTGAGGAGCAGCTGGTGGTTTTGAACTGCTGACCTTGTAATTAGCAGCCCAACTCACAACCCACTACGCCATCAGGGCTCCCTTGAAGAAAAATCCTAGGTGATCTAGAACACTGAGGACCAGAGAAGAACTCCTCTTGCTGGACTGTTTGCCGGCTTGTCTCACCTGGAAAACCACAGCACTGCCTTTAGAAGAGAGACGAACAGAAGTGGAACACATTTGGAAAGAGGCAGGAGGAGGGTGTGAGAGGTTTGAAAGTCTGTCACCTGAGGATCATGTAGAAGAAAAGCAGACACTACAGCCCAGGGGAGAGGAGGGAGAAGTCTCTAGGCTCCTAGAAGCAGTTATGTAGAAGAGCTTTGCCTCTGTAGTCCACAAAGACAGCACAAAGAACAACTGAAAACACACTGAAAACCACAAACCTCACTGCCATGGAGTCGGTGCCACTCATAGAGGCACCCTGTGAGTTTCTGAGACTAACTCTTTACAGGAGTAGAAAGTCTCCTTTTTCTCCCTTGGAGCTGGCTGGTGGTTTGAAGGGCTGACCTTGTGAATCTTGGCCCAATGAGGAACCACTATGTCACCAGGGCTCTCAATGAACAACCAGTGCAGGCTAAGCCAGAGAGCTGCCACTGAGCCAACTTCAAGTGGACCTCACAGACAGCAGAACCAAATGCTGCCTGGTCTTGCGTTGTTCTCAGGCTTTCATGTTCGAGTCTGCTGTTATGGATTCTGTGCTCAATCCATCTCATAGACTCCGTGAGGTTCCACTTCCTGTCCTCTGCAGGCCTGGATGCCAAATATGTCCACCCACCCTTCCTTCTCCCTTGTCCTCTTTGCCTCGGTACTTCGCCAGATGTGAGATCCTCCTTCCAGCAAGTGCTTCCTCCTGAGGAGGCCGTCCAAAGTAAGTGAGTCTAACCGTGTCCTGATGTGATCCATTGGGTTTTCATTGGCCGATGTTCAGAATCATGTTATGAGGAATACACACACACCAGCAGCGCTGGGGAAGCAGATCTCAAAGGAGCCTCAAGCTCTAGCAACAGGATCCACAGGTTGGCCTGGCCCACAGGCAGTGTAGCTCACAGGTTGAGGCAGAAAACTAGCTACAGCAGCAGCATGCCAGTCTGATCACTGGAGAGCAAGAGAGGGGAGGCGGCCCTTGCAGAGCCATTTATCTCTTTGTCCTACAACCAAACTGACCTGATTGGTCCCACATGTTCCTATTGGTCAGACTGGCACAATAAACCTAACGATCACAGGGGTGGACTGGTAGTGTGGGGAAGTTGGTAGCAGGAAGTTTCTGGGTTCTGGCCCCTGATTCCAGAATTCTCAATGTCCTGGGTCGGATGACAAACCTTCCAATTTCTGAAGTCATCAGTCTGACAAGGGTGTCCCCTACTGAATTTTCAAGACTCAGGCCAAGCCGTGTCTCCCCGGGAAGCATTGTTTCCCTGGGAAGCAATGCCTGGCTTCTCACTTCCCCCTGAACATTCTGACCACAAAGCCAAGCAGAATTGAGGGTCAATCTCTAAACATTTCCTACATGAATCCTGGTCTCTGAGGGCAGAGGACAGGTCTGAGTCTCTGTACCTGCCCACTGTTCAACTCCATTTGGGGGAGACAGTTGTTGCTAACTGCTGTCAAGTCAGCCCCAACACGTGGGAACCCCATGCAAAACTTCACAAAATACTGCCCAGTCCTATGCCACCACTGTGCTTCGTTGCTGTGAGCCATCGGACTTCCAGTGGCTGGTTTTTCAGCAGTGGATTGCCAGGCCTTTCTTCCTTGTCCCTCTTAACCTGGAAGCTCAGCTGGAGCCTATTCAGCACCATAGCAACAAGGAAGACAGCGCTGTCAGACAGTGGTGGTGATGCCAGAGGCTCATTGGCTGGGGATTGAATTGAGGTTCTCTCCCCTGGAAGGCAAGGAGGGAACCCCCTAAGAGGTTGGATTCACTTTCAACTTGTCTCTCACAGGACCCTTCATGAAGTGGGGATCCAGAAGGCCATATCCATAGAGTTAGCATTCATCCAGGCAGCGCCATCTCACAAATGCCTCACGTCCATGATTGACAGAATAAAACCTGTCCACAGGGTTCGTCACGGTTTTTTATTTTAATTAAAAATGAAAAATAGGAGATTTTCATGAAAAACAAATCTGATTTCTGATCTCTTAAAAAAGTGGCTAAAACTGAGAGGTAGCTGACCCCTTTAGAGAGGCCTCCCATTATTGTTCACTGTGGACCCCACGCAGACAGGTCTTTTCCTTTGGGAGACGGCCTGTTCCCAAGGTGGGGCTTATTTCTTGACCTACTGTGGGGTTTGCGCCTCCAGTCCCTGGACTGTCCCTCCCCAGGGAGCAAACAAATCCCAAGGCCCATTGTGGGTTCAGGACCTCCCGTGGGTCTGCTGGTAGCAGCCTGTCCCCAGGCCTTGTTTGCAGGGAGAACTCAACAGGCAGGTGTGTGCCCCCGCAGAGCACCACGCCAGGCTGAGCCCAGACGGCCCCGCACCTGCTCCCCCACGTGTTATTCTCCTGGCCGAGGTTAGCTGTCTGGGGAGACCACCCATTCAAAGGTCTGGCCCACTTCTCTCAGACTTCCTTTCAAAGATGGGTCAGCCTGGTGCAGTGAACTGAAGTTGCCCACGCTCTTGGGGCAGTAGGGACTGTGCCGGGGTCCCGCTTCCTGCCCTCTGCAGGCCCGGATTTCAAAGCTCTGTTCACCCTTCCTTCTCTGGCCTGCCTCCCGCCCACCTCTCCTCCCCAACATTCTTTGCTTCTTGTTTCTAGTGCAGAAAACATCTGTGAGAGTAAATGGCTGAGATGAAAGGTCTTAGCAAAGGGCGAGTTCTCTTTGCCTGGAAGGCGGTCAGATGAAGACTTTAGCCTCGCCCTCACCTTCCCCAGCGGGGTTCCCCCCCCACACCTCCCAGGGAGGAGAGAAAGGGGATATGAGCAAAGACCACCAGAAGGTGGCCCATCCAGCCCCGGTGCCCAGGCAGGGGAGTCTGTTTTTCCAGCAGAACAGGCTAGCCTAGAGAAAAATAGAACCTGCATGCAGGGTGGGGGAGTCCAGTTTGCAGTTTCTGCAGCTGGTTGGGCCAGTGTCCTTTGGCCCGAGAAGCCTCTGCGCCCATCTCTCCCACTGTTGTCCATCCTCTGCCCTCCCTTCAGGCTCTGGCTCTGGGCTCGGAGGCAGGGAAGAGACAGGAGCCCACCCTCGCCCCTCACCAGCCTTCCTTCCCATGTGACGACAGCCCGTGCACCAAATCCTTTCTCTTCTCAAAGCGGCTGCGTGGAGGTGGCCAACCCAGTAAGTTCTCTGCCCCTCTGTTTTCCTGCCTGTGAAATGGGCCAGCAGACCGAAGAAGAATGGGTGCATTTGAGTCACGGTGCCGGCGAAGACTACTGAAAGCACATGGTCTGCTACGAGGACATGCTCTCTATTGGAAGAGATCCAGCCTTAGAGGCGAGGAGGGTGAGACGTTGCCTGTTGTCAGGAGAGACCAGGCCCTGGAGAAGGACGTCATGCTCGGCCAAGTATTAGGGCGGCGAAAGAGAGGAAGGTTCTCAAGGAGCTGGCTTGACAGGGTGGGCCCACGCATAGGAACAATGGCGAGGACAGCACAGGGCGGCGCAGTGCTTAGTTCTGTAGTGCAGAGCCCCTCTGGGGCAGAAGTGACTCCATGGCATCTCACAACAATAGCCAAAGGGGACAACCCTTACTTCACAGAGTGGCAGCTAGGGCAAAATGATGTGTCAACGCCCCCCAACTGGGCACGTAGTAAGGACATAGTGGGGGGGGGAGTGATGGTGGTGGTGATGATGACATCTGATAGGCTGATGCGGGGGGGGGGGGAGGTGAGAGCGGATCCTGAGTCTCCACGTGATTTGTACATCCCATCTGCCTCTCGGAACCTCTGTCTCCCCTCGGTTGATGACCCAAGCTCTTCTTCCCTCCCTCTTCTTTGTCAGGTGATGGTGATTAAGCTCAGGGTGTCAGTGGTGAGGGATGATGTGGAAAGCAAGGTCCATCACCCTTGGCCCCGTGAGGCGGTTTGCTTACTTCACGTCTGTTGATTCTCCCGCATTTGCCAGTTCTCCCCCAGGGCAGGGAGGCCAGTGACCGCCCCCCCCAATCCATATGTTGAAATCCTAACCACTGTCCTAGAGAACATGACCTTGTTTAGAGATAAGGCCTTTGACGATGCTATCAATGAGTTAGCACCAAGCCATATCCTACTTGAGTGGTGTCCTTAGAACAGAGGAGAAGAGACAGAGACTCGGGGATGCTGCTGCTGCAGGCCAAGGGGCCCCTGAGCCACCTGAGGTTCCAGAGATGCAGAGACAGAGTCTCTCTCGGGAGTGCTCGCTGGAATTAACCCAGCAGCACTCGGCACTTTGCCCTGTGGCCTTCAGCCTCCGGAACTATGCAGGCCTGGATTCCCATTCTCCTAAGCCACCCACGTTGTGGTCCTTCGTTCAGGTAGCCCTGTAGCTTTGTCATCTAGATGCACCCCGGGAACCCTGGCCAGGCAGCCCATCCACAGGGGCTGGGGCTGAGTGCCATGCGCTGGGCTGTTGGGTCCCTCAGATTCCTAATCCAGGGGGTGACCACTGACACGGCATATCCCCCAGAACAAAGGTAAAGGACGGACATGGCTGCACCCAGAAAACTGCATGGGCCTCTCTGCTCACCCCTTCGCAGCTGCTCACTGGATCCAGAAGCTCCCTTCTCTTCATGTTGTCTGCCATTCCTCCTGTTGGGTGCTGCAAGAGCTATGGGATAGTTGGGGTGGGGGGCAGATCTTAGGAGGCCATCAGCCCCCAGGACCATGGCAAGGCAGTTGTCACTTGAGGTCTGGGGCAGATAAGCTTTGGTTCAGGTACAGGAAGTAGAAAGTTGACAGTATGGCCCAGGGTCAGAATCTCCCCTCTGCTCAATCATCTCCAGGCCTTGGGAGCATTTGCTTCTAGAAGATGATGCTGGCAGACAGGAGACAAGACCCAAGCCCAGACACCCATCTGGCGGTTCTCCCTCTTTGGAGAAGTACAAGCCTCACAGGAGAAAGGCTGCATTTCCTTTTCCCAAACTCAGAAGCCTGATGCCTCCCCCAGACTGATCTTTGCAGAGGAAGGGGCCGGAGACGAGCCTTGGCTGAGGAGTGGGGCAGGATGAGCCACGAGCACATCTCTGTGGTCATGATGAGCTGGGCCCCGAGGGCTTGGTCAGGTTTGCCAGACTCCCACACTATTCTTATTCTACCGAGTATGTGATAGTGGAGACATTGGGTTCTGGGAAGCATGAACTGGAGGACTGTGGTTTCATATCCTTAGTGTTCCTTGCCCACTAGACCTCGCAAGATGAACACCACTGGCTACAAACCTGGCTTATCTATCAGGAGTCCAGCCACAATGCTCCTTGGAGGCAAGCGTGGAGAGACCTTGTCTCACATACTTTGGACATGCTGTCAGGTGAAACCCGTCCCTGGAGAAGGACATCATGCTTGGTAAATAGAGGGGCAGTGACAAAGCGAAAGCCCTTGATGAGCTGGATTGACACAGTGGCTGCACCAATGGGCTTAAATATAAGACCCTAAGAGCAATGGTGAGGATGGCACAGAACCAGGCAGTGGGTCGTTCCGTTGCGCATGGGGTCGAGATGAATCAGAGCCGACTCAATGTCACCCAACAGCAACCCAGCCCCACACGGCTCCTTAACCCCAATTAAAATTAAAGAGCCATTTCCATAGTTGCACCAGATACATATCAGTGCAATAGCCACGGGTGGCAAATCACTATGTGACCCAGCAATTCGACTGGATCTGTGCTTGAAAGCAGGGATTCAAACATGTGCACCCATGTTGACCTCAGCCCCAGTCACAGTGACCATAAGGTAGAACCAACCCAAATGTCCATCAGCAGAGGAATGGATCCACAAAAGGTGGTGCATACATACAGCAGAATAGTATTTGGCCATAAAGAGAAACAAAGTCCTGATACGTGCCACAAACCTTATAAACAATATGCTGAGTGAAAAAAGTCAGACGCGAGAGGACAAATATTGTCTGATCCCACTTAAGTGAATGAAATATCCAGGCTGGAACAATGCACAGAGATGAAAGAAGCAGGGTAGTGGGCCCTTGTGCAGGGCATCGGCAACTATCAACAGTAACATAGGAAGCACACACAGCAGAAGACAAGGTAGATGACTGGGACCTATGAAAAATAAGATATGTTCTATCAAGAGACTTCATCAACAGAGTAAAATGAGAACCCATGCACTGGAAAAAATATCTCCAACAATAACCCAAGGGAGTAGTGTCTCATATCTAGAGACCACTGTGAGACCTCAATAAGAAAAGAAAACCATAATCCAGTTAAAGAGTGGGTAAAGGATATGAACAGACTAGTTTACTGACAATGACATTCCAATGGCCAACAAACACATGAAAAAAAATGGTGATGCTCACTCATCATTGGGAGATGCAACTCAAAACAATGATGAAATAGCACTTAACAGTGACATTGACGGCCCAATTAGAAAACAACAACAACAACAGGAATCAACAAATATAGGACAGGAAGTGGAAGGATTGGACCCCTCCTACACGGCTGGTGGGTCTGTGAATGGGTACAGAGTCTGTGAATGGGTACAACCTCTGTGGAAAGCGACATAGGGCCACCTCAAACAACTGGGAAGAGAAATCCCGGCAACCCAGCAATACCTCTGCTCACTATATGCCCTGAAGAAGTAAGAGACGTAACACGAACAGATGCATGCTTCCCCTGTTCAAGTCAGCATCTTCCCAATAGCAAGAAGTTACAAACAGCCTCCAAGCCCATCCCTGGGAGAATGGACAGAGGACCTCTGGTACACATGCGCTGTGCGTGGACTGCCGGGCATCACTAAAACACAGGATGAAACCACGAAGCACCTCATGACACGGATGGACCTCATGACACTGGAGAACATTATGCTGAGCCACGTGAGACAATCACAAAAGGACACACATCGTATGAGGCCACGGCGATAAGCTTGAGGATCAACACTAAGACAAAGGTTGGCATACCCCTGGGAACCGACTTTCAGGGAGGACGCCGGAGGGCGGATGAAGCAATGGGCTGCAAGGTTGACAAGGACAGACTTGGGAGTGAGGTAGGAAGGAAGCCACGAAGAGGGAGGTGGGATGGGATAGAATATGGCGGGTTGATGAGTGATTTGAACTATTGAATTCAGAGCTGATTGCCTGAAATGTAAACTCCCCCATAATAATAAACATTTTAAAAGAATATAGAAAAATAATGTTTGGAAGTGGATTGTGGTAGTAAATGTACAATTTTGCTGGACGTGATTGAACTGTGGAATATTTGATATATGTTATTAATCCCAGTTAATTGAATTTTAAAAAGGCAGATTAGTGATTACTGGGTGGCAGCTGGGAGACGGAAATCGGGAGTTAGTACTTATGGAGTGCTGAGTTTCTCCTTGGGATGATGAGAGAAAGTTCGTTATTGTTGCGTGCCATCAAGTTGGCTCCAACCCATAGCAACCTCATACAACGGAACGCAACACTGCACAGTCCTGCGCCATCCCCACCACTGTTCCTCTACCGGAGCGCATTGACGTAGCCACCGTGCCAACCCATCTCATCAAGGGCCTTTCTCTTTTTGGCAAACGTGATGTCCACTTGACCAAACATGATGTCCTTCTCCGGGGACTGGTCTCACCTGACAACATGTCTAACGTATGTGAGACGATGTCTTGCCATCTTTGCTTCCAAGGAGCGTTCTGGTCTTACTTCTAACAAGATAGACGTCCTTTTAGCGGTCCGTGGTACTTCCAACATTCTTCTCCAACACCACACTTCAATTGTGTCGATTTTTCTATGGGTTTCCTTATTCAATGTCCAACTTTCGCGTGCACATGGGGAAGTGGAGAGCACCATGGCTTGGGGGAGGCGCACCTCAGTCCTCAATGTAACATCCTTGCTCTTCCGTACTCTAAAGAGGGCTCGTGCCGCAGATTGACCTAATGCTGTACATCTTTGATCTCCTGCCTGCTGCTTCCATGGGCATTTTCAAGTAAGACAGGTTCTTTGACCACTTCAACCTTTTCTCCGTTTAACATGATGTTACCTATTGGTCCAGTTGTGAGGATTTCGGTCTTCTTTACACTGAGTTGTAATCCATACTGAAAGTTACAATCCTTAAGCTTCATCAGCAAGGCCTTCATTTCCTGCTCACTTCCTGCAAGCCAGGTGTGTCATCTGCACATCGCAGGTTGTTAATAAGCCTTCCTCCTCTCCTGATGCCACACTCTTCTTCATATCATCCAGCTTCTCTGATGATTTGGGCAGTATGCAGATTTAACAAGTATGGTGAGCGGATCCAACCCTGACACACACTTTTCCTGATTTTAAACCGTGCAGCGTTTCCTTGTTCTGTTTGCACAACTGCCTCTTGATTCGATACAAGTTCATAATGAGCACTGCAGAGTGTTCTGGAATTCCCATGCTTCTCAAGGCTGTCCGCAGTTTATTATGTTCCTCCCAGTCAATAAAACACAAGCAAGCATCTTTCTGGTATTCTCTGCTTTGAGCCAAAAATCCATCTGACATCCGCAATGATATCCCTTGTTCCATGTGCTCTTCTGGATCCGGCCTGAACCTCTGGCAGCTCCCTGTCAATGCACTGCGGCAACTGTCATTGGATGATCTTCAGCAAAGATTTTACTTGTGTGTAATATCAGTGATATCATTCTATAATTTGAGCATTCTGTTGGGTCATCTCTCTTTGGAAAGGGCACAAATATGAATCTCTTCCAGTCAGTTGGTCAAGTAGCTGTCTTCCAAGAAAGCTTAGGGAGTGGACAGCGGCCATTGCACAGCACAGTAAATGTAATTCATGTCACGGAATTGCACACATCAAAGACTCAAAGTGGAATATTTTTGTTATCTGTATATTTTGCCAAAATTATATAAAAAACAATAATAAGCCAGATGTGACTCGTGGCTTCACAGTGGACAGAGAAGATCGGGAATGGTCCATCTCCTCACACGTTCCATTATGTAGCACTGCATGGAAACTTTACTGACTCTCTCTTCTTTCTTAAATGTGTGTTTCAACTACTGTATTCCGCTATAAGCTCATCTACTCGATGCCCCTACCTCTCCTTCAGACAGGGTGCTAATTATTCATGCCACTTTGTGAATGGGAGCAGAAAAAGTCAGGGAGACAAGGAGGCTCAGAGCCAGGAACACAGCCTCTGTCCTTCTGACCCCTCTGCACCTTCATCACTGCATCTGGGCAAAGTCAGGACCCAGCTGGGCCTGCAGGGTTGGAGACTCGGGGAGCGAGACTCACTCATTTACTTACCCACCCAGCCACCCACCCCCTCACCCACTGAGACAGGCTTGAAGGTCACAGTGCCAGCCCGCAGTTGCCCTTTCAATCACCCGGCCCTCTAACTAGGACCCTGTGAGCAGGTTTTGTGCAAGAGCCAGAAAAAGGGGCTCTGTCTGGAAGCCAGCGAACTGCTCTGAACTCAGGCACAGAGGCCAGCACTGTGCATGTCGCCCTGAGAGCTCGGGCAGGGGGAGGGCTGTTCCAGCTTCACACGTCAATCTCCTGTTTGATCGTGATGTGTGTGTGTGTGTGTGTGTGTGTGTGAGAGAGAGAGAGAGAGAGAGAGAGAGAGAGAGAGAGAGAGAGAGAGAGAGAGAGAGAGAGAGAGAGGCCTTACCCCAGTTACTCCACCAGGAAGAAGAGGGAAGAAGAATCTTAGAATAAGAGAAAGGTTGCCTACTGTACAGATGATTTTGTACAGAGTCTGCTCCTCATAGCAGCCCTGGGAGGCAGGTAGAGCACCGACGACCATCCCGTTGGCAAGGAAGATGACAGGGACACAGCGAGAGACTTGCCCCAGATTACCCAACTAGACAGTGGCTGAGAAGAGTTTTTCTGAAAGCAGGCTGTTGGTCTATCCTTGGGCCCACCCTGCTGGAGTGTCCCTCAAACCATGTGGTCCACCCTTGCCTCTGTTGGAGCATCGTTGACCAGGGCTTCCGGAGGGCAGAGACCTTGTCCTGGTCTTGCTGAAAGCCAGGCCTTCGATGAGGCCTGCTACATAGCGGGCCCTAGACAGATATGGAGTGGATGGGTGATAAGCCTGGTGTTGAATGTGGGCAGAGTGCTGTCCTGTAGGGACGGTCCTGTCACTTAACTCCTTTCTGCTGTGATCAGATGGCCGAGCTGGGGGAAGCGATGGCCTGAGCCCATCTTCCTCCAGCCACGAGGATCAGAGAGCAGAGCCGTGACTAAAAGCCGAGATGAGCCCTACCCATCACAATGCTGCTGAGAATTGAGGATGGTGAGGCGTTGTCTCCCCTATTTTGGACCCGTTCTCGGGAGAGCCAATCCCTGAAGAAAGACATTCTGTCTGGTAAACTAGAAGTCCGAGAAACAGAGGCAGAGCCTTAAGGTGCTGGTGTGGGACCAGCCGGTGCTTAATTCTGCCCCCTACAAGTTGGAGCTGATGTGCTGGCCCTTAACAACCTCAGGTCCCAGTGGAGCAATGGATGCTTCCCCAAGGCCCCGATCCTAGGGACAGTCTCCTAGTGCTCACTCCTCCCCTTGACCTGGGCGCCGCCACCCAGAGCCCGTGCAGGGGCTGACTTCCGGAGTGTGTGGGGTACCTGCAGGCCAGCTGGGCGGGGACTGGGTAACCAGAGCGAGAGGTGTGTGTCAGAGGGAACTGGGCTGCACAGGAAGACCTGAGCCAGGATGAAATACATCTGCCCATCTCCCCCCCCTGCTCGCCTGCCCTCTCCCCCGACCTGCACAGGTTTGCAATTCATCCGCCGTCCTCAGATGCTGTTTGGCTATCAGATGATGAAAATGGAGATTTGTCTTGAAGAAAGAAAGAAGTAGCTCACTTCACCCCTTTCTAGTCCATTTGAGCTCCCTCCCTCCCCCATCACCATGTGTTCCTGAAACCTGGGGCTGCGCCAAGCCCTAAATGTGCTGGAAAGTACATCCCCGAGCAGCTGGGAACCTGCTCAGGCTGCCGGGGCCGGGGGTGAAGCAGAAACCAAGAGATAGCTGCCTAACAATGCAGCCCCTTGTTCCCGTGTTGAGAGAGAGCTCACCATTCACGCAGAGGCTCCTGGGAGTGAAGGGCTGTGAGCAATACAGTGCTCTCTCACATCCTTAAAGGCTCACACTCAGACACCCATGTTCACGCGCACTCATGGACATTCCCGCCCACCCCAGGGTGCTCACATTCACACTCAAAGAACCATTCCCACACAAACCCACACAGCCTACTGTAGGCCCACCCTCACACTCCTACACACACCTGCAGGCGCACCCTGCAGCCCCGGCACAGTGCTACCCAGCAGGCCGGGGACCATAGTGACTGGCCAGCTGGGCTAGCTTCTTTCTGTCTCTCTGCCTCTGTCTCTCGCACATGCTCTTACCCCCAGCCTCCCCCCTTTCCCTCGCTGCTCTCTAACCTCGCCGAGGAGGCAGGGAAGGGAGCTGCATGGGAGGGTTTCCATGAAGCCACAGGGAACAGGAATGTTCCAAGACTTCTCGGGTTGAGTGTGGGATGTTGACGGATGGAGAGACGCACAGTTAAGGGAGTGTTTTGGGAGCCTGACAAAGTTTTGGGAAGCTGGTTTGCAGGAACCAGACATTCTGAAAAAAACGAATTTGCAGCCAAGTCTCAAAGCAGCCCTGGTCATAGACTTGGCAGCTGCTCAAGGCCAGGCTGGAGTCAGGGGGCCTTCCCATCAGGCCTGATTACAGCCACTCTGAAGCCTGGCCAGCTGCAGGCATGTTGTGGTGCCAAGTACCTGCAGGGCTCCCCACCACACACAGACACTGCCCTAATCAGGCCTACCATATCCTAAAGAGAGGGGGGCACTCTCCTCCGATCGTGGATGGGCAAGCCGAGGTGCAGTGTTCCTTGACCGCCAGGGCCTGGCACGACCACCTGGAGGCTCAGAGTTCTAACCCAGTCCCTCAGAGTTGGGCTCTTTCCAAGGTCCCTGGGTGGTGCAAATAGCTCGCTGTCAGCCACTAACGGAAAGGTTGTCGGTTCAAACCCGCTCAGGGGTGGTGCAGAAGCCAGGTCTGGTGGTCTGCTTCCACAGAGGTCACCCGCTCGGGAACCCCATGGAGTTCATTTGTATTCCTCACGCACAGCATTGCCACGAGGGAGAAGCAGTTTGATGAGAGCAAGCGAGATTTGGTCTTTCAGGCTCTTTCCCCCAGATGCGTTCGAGGAGACTCACGTAAAGGTGTGCCAAGAGGAAGCATTGCCATCAGCAGTCTGGGGTAAACCTACCCCGCAGCCCGTGGGCCACCTTCTTCCCCTGCCAGGTGGCCAGAATGCTTCCAGGACAGACAGAGGCGTCAAGCCCAAGACTGATCCTTCCCGCAAGACTCTGGCAGCTCTGAAGCACGGGGTCACCTTCAACTCTGCTCTCTCCCTTGGTCCCCCCATTCAGTATGCTAGAGCGCTCGAATCCTGCCACCTTTGTTCCCTGCCCCACCTTCGGTGCCTGGCAGCATCTTACAGCATCGCAGTCCCACAGGGCTCTTCCTGCCCAGGGCCAATCTGAATCCAGCCTCATCTCCTGTTGCTCCTCCTCAGGCCCCAGGCCCACCCCTGCCAGGCACAGTGAACTGTTTTGTGGCACCTGGTACCTTTGCACATGCCATTCCCTCGGCCTAGAATATCCTCCTCTGCCCCATCCCCCAACCTTGTTGCCACCTGGAAAATTGTATTCAGAATGTAGCTCAAATCCTCTGAGTTCACGCATAATCTTGTGTTCATGCTTCCACTATACAGCTTTTTTGGTGGGGGGGTGTTATAATTTCTTATTGTAAACAGGATTTAAAAAAATCATTTTATTGGGGCTCACACAACTCTTATCATCATCCATGAAGACATTCGTGGTGTCAAGTATAGTTGTATATTCGTTGCCCTCATCATTCTCAAAACATTTGCTCTCCACGTAGGCCCTTGGCATCAGCGCCTCATTTCCCCCCCTCCCTCTCCACTCCCTCTCTCTCATGAACCCTTGATAATTTATAAATTATGATTTTGTCATATCTTACACTGTCCGATGTCTCCCTTCACCCACTTTTCTGTTGTCCGTCCTCCAGGGAGGAGGTTATATGCAGATCCCTGCAATCGGTTCTCCCTTCTCACCACCCCCTCCCTCCACCCTCCCGGTATCGCCATTTTCACCACTGGTCCTGAAGGGATCATCTGTCCTGGATTCCCTGTGTTTCCAGTTGCTATCTGTACCAGTGTGCATCCTGTGGTCTAGCCGGATTTGTAAGGTAGAATTGGGATCATGATAGTGGGGAGGGGGAAGGGAGGTAACTTTTTTTTTAAGTGTGAGGATCGGTTACATATTTATCCATCCTACCAGGCCACTGATTTAAGCTGAGGGTAACGTTGACGCCCCAGGGCATGTCTAGTAGCTGTGGGGGCAGAGTAGCTATGTGTCGGGCTGCCAAGTGCAAATCTAGCCATTGGAAACCTCCAGTTGCTGATAGGGAGCCGCCGTGATCAGCTACAGCCTCAGAAAGTCACTGGGCGGTTCTGCCCTGGCGGGTAGGGTCACTATGAGTCAGCATGCACACCATGACAGTGAGTTAGGTTGTTTGTTTGTTTTATTGAGGGGACATCTGAACGTGTTGTGAGACATTGTCCCAGCTTAGATCGTGTGTGCACTGCTGGTATCGAGGGAGTTAGAGGTCAGGGATGCTTTTAAACATCTTAGAAAACACGGGACAGTCCCCAGGACGAAGACCTATCGTGCCCCAAGTGCCAGGCGCCTTGAGCCTGAGCAGCCCTGAGCTAGGCTCTGCCTCCCTCGAGGCGGAGGTTTTATGTGTTGTGTAACTCCGGTGCTGGCGGACGGAACAGGTCCTCAATAGCCACGTTTTCTGGTCTTTCGAATAAATGAAGGAACAAACTATTATTAGCTGTCGTTTCCATGTCGCTGGGTCCCTTTAAGATTGCCAAGTTAGAACTTCAGAAAGCGGATGGGGGCTAGACTGCTGGAGTGAGGGATGCACGTGAGCCATGCAGGCGTGGCACCCGCAGGACCCGAGGGTCTTTAACTGAGTCATGGAAGCGAGCTGCGCATTCATGGCCCCGGGCAATCATTGGTTCCCGTGAACGATCTTCCCTCGTGGTATTATCCGTGTGGCTCTCACGTGGGGCAGGAGCCCACGGTGCCTCTGCAGCATTGCTCTGTTACCAGGAAGGGGCCTGGGTTGAAGGGACATCAGGCAAAGCCCCCAGTGCATGCCCTCCCTTCGGGGCCAGTCCACCCTTACTGGGCAGAGGACGGGCGAAGCAGATGCCACATCTTTCTGGCTGGGATGCGTCCAGGTTGGAGATGGTACAGAGAGCACGCCAAGGACATTGAGGGGGCGCTGCAAACCGAAGCCCGATGAGGAGAGGAAAGAAATGGACATCATTTCACCTCAAGGACTGGTGGTGGCTGACATGCGCCCCCCTAGGGATTTTCCAGTCAAGCAGGGGGCTATTCAGTGGAGGGCGTGGCCGGCCCCTGTTTGAGACCAGGGTCCAATGGAAGCAACAGCTGAGGAAGGTGGGGGGATCAAGCGGCTCCTGAGAGTGCAGGGATGAGTGAGGACCCCCAGGAGCCCAGGATCCTGACTGCAGGACTGGTCCCTGGATCTCATGCCTGCCCCACCACTGGCATTGATGGGGAACTGGGAAGGGGCGCTGGGTTGGCTTCAGGACCCCACCCCTCTAGAACTTGTCTTGGAAGGGGAAGGGCAGGGAAGAGAAGAGGAGCCTGGGAGGCCCAGGGCAGGGCTGTCAGGGGGAAAAGGTGAGGGAGGAGGGGGGCGGAGGGGAGGGCGAGCGAGGGAGGAGGCAGTTGGAAAGACATAAGGAAAAAGTCGAGGCGTGACGGCTCGGCCTCCGCATCTGGAAAACAGACTGGAGGGCATATTTAGCCCGCCATGACTTGCAATAATTTGTGTGAGGAAGAAAAAAGGAAAATGTGCAGTGGGCGTCCTTGCGGGGAGGGGAGGGGAGGGGCAGGGCTTGGAGCATTGGGTCTGTGGCCTCTGAGGCTGTCCAGTGTGAGCAACTGGTGTTTACTGAGCTTCATCCGGGCCCAGGGCTCCCCATCGAGAGTGTGGGGTACATTCCTGGGCATGCCCCGGGCCCCACCTCCATGCACCCAGGCCATTCTGGAGAAAGGCGGGCCTGCATGGGGCCTCAGGACGTGAGCAGCACTCTGTAAATTCTAGGAATTTGTACACATTGCGAGGTCTCTCTCCAGTTGGATTATAAATAGAGGATTAGTTCAAAGGCAGGCAGCCTTTTAAAGAGACAGTGCCAAGCAAAGCCTGCTAACCAAATACAGTAAAACCTCCTTAAGCCCCTGTTGGTTGATTCCAAACAGCATATAAGTCAAAGCGGCAGCATTTTCCTGGCTGACTAGCTGCCCTATGGGGAGGGGTGATTTATTATTATCCCACCCCGCTCCTACCCCTCCTCGATTCAGGGCGACCCAGGGGAGGGAAACTGTGCCCGTGGGGTTTTCAATTGTGAAGTGTCTCTGAAGTAGGTAACCAGGGCTTACTTCTGAGGTATCTTTGGGGAGACCCTAAGTTCCCAAACATTTGGGCTATCAACCCCACCACCCCACCTTTTAAAAAGTTTGATTGGCATATACTTTATACACATCATCCATTTTAATCACTAATTCCTATTAGGATTTGTGCAATCCATTTCAGAACATTTTCTTCTACTCCTCCTTGCTGTCAGCTCCCCATTTCCAGCCCCCTAGGCAATTATCAATCTAGATGCTGTCTCTACAGGTCAACCTACACTGGGTCTCATATACAGAAGACGGTACACAACACAGACATGAAGAAAACAAACAAACAAAAATCCCCAAACATAGGGAAAGCTGGATTTAAAAAGAAAGCAGAGGGGGAGGGAGGGGGAAAAAAGGAGGTGATACCAAGGGCTCAAGTGGAAAGAGATTATTTTGGAAATGTTGATGGCAACATATGTACAAGTGTGCTTGACACTATTGAATGATGGACTGTTACAAGATTTGTAAGAACCCCCCCAATAAAATGATTAATTAAAAAAAAGCCTATTAAAAATGACAATGACTTAAAGATGGGTCAAGCGGGAGAGCAAACGATGAGGCATCACATTTTAACCTAACTACATCTGCCACAATCTACTTTCCGATGTTCTGTCTGGAGGCAAGGCTGTTCACATGCTTTGCCTGTGGTCACAGGGAATTCACGGGAGGCTGAATCCATGCTATCACACCCTTTTCAGAAACAAACAAACAAACAACCCAGCTCCCCTCCCCCACCCCTTGGCAATGAAAAGCACGTGCCCTATATATAGCCCATAATCCAGGATAAAGTGTAGGCATCTGCTTTCGCACCCCCCAATCACTCCAGTGCTCCTCAGAGGGCAGTATTCCCCACTGTGGCCATAGGCTCAAAGCTTCCACTTTTGGAGTTAGCAGTTGAGCACCCTAACCTTTTAAAAGTACAATTCAGGCATCCCCTGAGGGATTACATCTAGCCATAGTAAGAATCCAGCGATCCAGAAAGAAACAAATTGTTCTGGGCCGCTGGCATGGGTTGGCCTCTATTTTAGTTATCCTATCTAAAACGCTTAATCGTTTTGGATGCAAGTCTTTCTAAAAAGAGCCACACGCATCCCTGGTTTTAAAATAGAATACACTGATCTGAACTTAACCTTTCTGTTCTGCTTTGAGTCACGTCTAGAAATGTGAGTAACTCCACTGTGAGCAGCCCAGTTGGGCCCCAACCTGGGGCGGCCATTTGTCTCTGCTCCAGGTCACTGCATCCTGCCGTGTGCTTGGGGCTCGTGGGCCTGCTGTTTAAGATGGCTTTTCTCTGGCTCCTCTTGTTCCCAGGTTTGCATCTGCCTTTGTTAAGGAGAGACCTACTGGTAAAAACCTCATAACCCGGCCACCCTCCTTCTATTAGCCTAATTGACTCCTTTTCATCTTTTCCAGGTGAGAAGTGCAAACTTGTTTATACTCAGTGTAAGCAAAAGGCGAATGGATTCTGAGTGATCCTTGTTTTTCCTTCTCTGGTAGGATTTACGCCCCCCCACCCCCACCCCCACCTTTTTTTTAAGGGTAAAAGATCAGTGACCCTCCCTCCCCACCCCCACCAAATTTAATTGCTTTCAATTATATGCTACCTAAAATCAATCAATCTGTGTTTGTGCAGATTGGGCTCCTCAGATGACTCTTGGTACATCACCAGGTCCTAGAGAATGAGGTCCTTGGACGCTGTGTTTGGGTAGATACAGCCTATTCCTTCAAATCGGAAGGCGGTGTTCTGAAGCCCTTGCATTTGAGGTGGTTGTGTTTGTTTTGTGACTGCCTTTACTATTTGAAGCTAGTGGTGTGATTAAGCCAAGCACACGGAATGGACCACAAACAATCACTGCACACATGCTCACTAGAGTCTCGTTTTCTATGTCCTGGAAGATGATGAAGCTCTCTGGGCCAGACGTCAAGCAGGAGAGCCAGGCAGAATTGCAGCGAATGCGAAGACGTGGTCCCAAGGCATTGGGTTGTTGTACGTTGGTTAAGAGAGGCAGGTTGAAACTAGATATTCAAAACGGGTTAAAATACGCCAAGTCAACCCTAAAAGACTTAAAGGTATTTTTCTGGGTTGTGTCTGGTCTCTTCAGTGAAACTTTTTCTGCGGGTAGTCAGACCTGGTGCTTTTTACAGGTCTTAAAAATTAGCTGGTCTCTCACCAGCAAAGATCAACTGTTATTGATGGAGAGATCAAGCCAAGATTGGGGGTGGGGAGCAGATGCCTTTATAGTCTTTATGACCAATGGACCAGAAGGTGACTCCAAAGTTCAGACCACAGCCTCAAAGCAGCTCTCTGACGGTACTCCTGAGGGGCAGAAGGAGTGCTCCAGTATCTGTCCCCAAGTGCTAGTCCAGTTACCGACATCTGTCTCAGAGATAAGCATCAGATTTATTTGGTCCTCATGTCAATATCAGAAAAAAAGATACCTGGGCTCTGTGCTGAAGATATTCCCTCCAGCCAGACTTCCCACATGCTATTCTGAGGAAATCTGTCCCAAAGAGCCCCAAAGAGCTCCCCTCTTCACATGAGGGGGCTCCAGAAGGCTCATGGAAAAATGGACTAGAAAAAAGAATGGATTTTCTTTCCATGAAAAATTTGAAGCCCCCTGATATGCATGGACCAGAGGTACATACCTGGCTCAAAGAAGACCCATCTATTGAGTAGTCAAAGAGAGGCAGTGATTGGTGTGGCCCAGCTCAAATAGATGGGCTCTGGAAAGACACTCTTTTAAGGAGAATTTAGGTTAGAAATGGAAGGACTGGGCTAATCGACCATAGGCATGGCAGCCCAAACATCACATAGGGTCTGGAGTAGGGGGCATGATTTCCACCCATGCTACTTGTATGGAGTGCCAGAGAACAGAGCAGAGGTCAAGAGAAGAGAATGTGCTGAAGGAAAGAATGTAAAGGGCATGAGAGAGAGAGAGAGAGAGAGAGAGAGAGAGAGAGAGAGAGAGAGAGAGAGAGAGAGAGAGTTGTCTGAGTTCCTCCCAGCTTATCTGTTCCTGGGATGCCTGGTCACACGTGTGTTCCTGACTTCGGATGTACCTGACCCTCAGAAGATGCTCCCTAAATATTTGTTGAGTACACAATGAACTACAAAGTAGCCTAATTTTATAAAGAATATAACTAAGGTCTGGAGAAGGACCCGGCCGGCACAATGGCTAAGTACTTGGCTGCTAAGGGAAAGGTCAGCAGTTCCAACCCACCGGAGCTCCTCAAGAGAGAAGCACTGGAAATCTGTCCCCAGAAAACGACTGTCTTCCACTCTGTCATGCTGCATCCCTAGGAGTCAGAATGGGCTCAGTGGCTTACAGCCTCGTCAAGGCTCAGAGAGATTAGATGACTGAATAAGGTCACCTTTAAGGAAAATAGATTTTTCTTTGTAGACAAGGCAAAGATAATACCAAGAAGGGGATAATTTCCTGCAACGAGTAATTGTACATTAAGAAAACATCCCAGCCCAGTCCAGATCGAGTCCATAAGTCCAATATTAACCCATATGTCCAGTACCAGTCTATGAATTCCTCATCAGGCTCACGTAACACATGCAATAATGCCAAGAGCAGGAAGATCACAGGCTGGTGGGTCAAAAGTCTTGTGGATCCAGTGCTGGCATGGGTCTCCGCATGGCTTTTCCAGCTCCAAGGCTCTGGCTGCCATCAGCATAGCTCCATGTGTCTTGTCAACAGGAATGTCTTGCAGAGAGTGAGTGTGTGTCCCGCCTCCAGCGAGTTATTCCTCTCCTTGGCACCTCCAAATGAGGTCATCAAGCTGTGACCTAATTGACAGGCTAAACTCCACCCCTTCACTCTTCATAGTCTCAAGTTGACAACAGATTATGCAACTCCCACAAGAGGAAAAGTAATTTAGAAATGCCATCAACAGCAGTCTGAGAAAAACTGAAAAAAAGGACCATGGGATTGAAAGAGTCAAATGTAAAAAAAAGAAAACACAACACACAGATGAAAAGAATCTAAACAGATGTCTAGAAGAAATATCTGTGAATCGCTGTACCTAATCATTTGAGGAAATAGTCCTTGCGGTGCCATGGTGAAGTGCTCCGTTGCTCACCGAAAGGCCCATGTTTCAAACCCACCGTAGCTCCCTGGAAAACAAGACCCGATGACCTGCTCCCATAACGATTACCCATGGCCTCAGGGTCCATCTGGACTACCAAAGGGACATCCTATTGCTGTTGTTAGGTGCCAGCTAGTCCTTCCGACTCACAGAGACCCTATGCGCAACAGAACAAAACCCCGCCTGGTCCTGCCCCGCCCCTCTATCACAGCTGTGTTTCAGCCCAGTGTTGCAGCCACTGTGTCCATCTGTCTCCTCAGGCCACTCTATCAATCCACCTTCTTAATGGCCTTCCTCTTTTTCAGTCATCCTCCACTTTACTAAGCCTGATGTCCTTTACCAGAGACCAATCTCTCCTGATAATAGGTCCAAAGTACAGGTGAGGCAGTCTCACTATCCTTACTTCTAAGGAGGATTCTGGTTGTACTTCTTCCAAGACAGATTTGTTTGTCCTTCTGGCAGCCCATGGTGTTTTCATTATTCTTGACCAATACCGTTGTGTGTGGTCACCATGCATCAAAATCTACTCCGTGGCACGGAAAAACAATTGCTGGGAGAGAGAGGGATCCTGGACTAAAAATAGTGGGCGCATTACTAAAGACCTAGAGTGGGTACTACAGAAAATGTTTAATTTGTGATTGAAAACCCTACGTTGTACAAGGACAAGAGAAAACTAGAGGAAAGGATGAACGAGACACAACATGCAGACCGGTGATGTAACTAGAGGGTGTGTGTTGGAGGAGCCAGCAAAAGAGGTGGGCACACTGGGTGACACCACCAATATGACTATCCACGACAATGTTGTGCTGTGTTTCAGCAGGAAAATTATTATTTTTTAAAATAAAAATATCCCTGTAATTAGTTATAATGACAAAAACATTACAAAAAATTAACAGGTCATTTGATTGAGGGCTCTTACAGGTCTTATAACACACAATTTCATAGATCAATTGTGTAAAGCATATTTGTACACATGCAAAAACATTTTTCATAAGTCCAGCTTACAAGTATCAATATGCCTACCCATAAGGCAAAAACTCTATACAAATGTGCTTTTGAACCTGCAAGTGCTTGGTTACAGTGACACTACCAATCAGTAGTTTCTTCTCCAAGTGCTAGAAACACACTTTTCCCCCTCTGTTGGTGATGTTTTTATAATTGCAGGTTGTTGCCATCTTTATGATATTTTCGCTTCAACATTGCAGTGATTAGTATTCTTGAATCTATGTCAGTGGCTTTTTTGAGAACAGAGTAGTAAGTAAAGAAAAGGAGAGGAAAGGTCTTCCATTCCATTACTAATGCTGTTGTAACTAATAATGTGCTAGACACGTTTTACAAAGCAATTTTGTTGCTAGTATTCATACAATCTAAGAAATGCTACATTTAAGCAATTTATGACTATACTTACCACCAATTATTCTATGTTTAAAATGGATGGTAAATGCATATATAGAACAATGATTGATTATATGACTCTAGGAACTGCATAGAAACACTGACATTTTAACACCAAAAAGGGAAAATGCTGTTTCCTGATACATGTTTAGGAAAATAACCTAACTCTTAAATTTAGTTTTCTGAAATGTTTAGTCTTTTAAAATTTTTTCTTTAAAAAACCATGACTGATTTTATTGAAATTTTCAGAGATTTAGGTTTAAAAACAGTGACAGATTAATTTTACACTTGGCGGAACTGACATATCCAATAGATTTGCGTTTTCTCATTTTTCAAATATGTCGTATATAGTTTGCAATATATAAATCTGCGATGTACATGACACATGCATATACATAGTGTGTGTGTGTGCGCATGCGCGCGTGCATGTGTGTGTGTGTAGGGACACCTCGTCTTGCCACATGGAGCACGTGAATATCCATCTAAGTGACTGCTAGCAGGGAAAGCCTGGCGGGCAAGATGAAATCACCCCAAACACTTGCTGAGTTGATGCTTCAATATGTCAAAAGAGCAGATTATGGCCAGGGTTGTAGATTACTTACAATATTTTCCAAATGATAATGATGTCTCTAAAGTGAATCAGAGACAGATATAAACCACAGATACGTGAATGGATTTTGAGCTTACACTTAATCATCGTCCTAATCTCAAAATAATTAGTTCTTCTGACATGGCCCTACTCGATATCTACCCTCATGAAGAGATCGCTGAAGATATGGGTGCTAGAGCAAAGTGTGGCGAAGAGATCAGGTGGAACCTGGCTGTCGGAAAGAATAGCATCTGGGGTCTTCACACAAGCAGCCACCTAAGTGAGGTGTCAGCTACGCCTACATGGGAAACAGAGCCTGAAAGTCCATAGTCGGGAGACATAGCAAAGTACTTATGTTGCTTTGATCAGAGGACAGGACGTTGGCAGCAGGACCAAGGCTGCACAAACCCACCAATGCTGAAACTATTGCTTTGTTGAACTTGGAGAAGAACACATGAAGGTACATCGTGCACAACATCTGGCATGTCATGGCCATGAAGAAGATGAATCTTCATCGAATAAAGGAAGCATTCTTGAGATGGTTGACGTGCTTTCAACCTATGACTCAGTGATGACAATGTACCTAATTAAATAGAAGTGGAACACATAGAAACCTAAGGTATTAGTCTCTTCGCTTGCACCAAAAACTCAGAATGAATTTACGAAAGTGTTGGTAAATCATGCAAAGAAACTTGAAGGTATACAGTCTAGGAAACACTCTGGATCCTGCTCAATAACACATCTGACGTGTTGCGTTCTGGCAGGATGCCCAAAGAGATCAGCTATGTGAAAATCAACAATACTGTGGTAGTTAGGTGTCTTTGAGTCAGTTCCAACCCACAAGGACCTTATGCACAACAAAAGTAAATATGACCCAGTCCGGTACCATCCTCACAATTGCTCCCAAGGTTGAGTCCATTGTCGCAGCATGGTGTCAAGTCACTAGCTTGAGCGTCCTCCTCTCCTTCACCGCTCCTCTACTTCGTCAAACCTGATGTCCTTCTTCATGGACCAGTTTTGTCCAAGGTATATAAGATGAAGTCTCACTGTCTTTGCCTCTAAGGAGCACTCTGGTGTACTTCTTCCAAGACAGACTGTTGTGTCCTTTTAGCAGTCCATGGTACGTTGAGTATTTGTCTCCAGCACCACAATGCAAATACATCATTCTTTTTCGGTCTTCCTTATTCGATGCACAACTTTCACATACATATGATGCAATTGAAAGTGCCACTGCTTGGGTCAGATGCACCTGAGTCCTAAAAGTAACATCCTTGCTTTTCAATACTCTAAAGTGGTCTTGTGCAGCAGATTGACCCAAAGCAAGACATCTTTTGATCTCTTGGCGGCTGCTTCCATGAGCATTGATTGTGGATCCAAGTAAGACTGAATCCTTGACAACTTCAACCTTTTCTCCATTTGGTCTTCTTTCCAGTGAGTTGTAATCCGTACTGAAGGCTACAACCCTTACAAGTCCTCCTGACTGTCTGCATGCAAGGTTGTGTCATCTGCATATCCCAGGCTGTTAAAGCCTTCCTCCAATCCTGATGTCACATTTTTCTTCATACAATCCAGCTTCTCTGATGATTTTCACAGCATATAGTTTGATCAAGTATGATGACAGGATACAACCTTGATGCACACCATTCTTGATTTCAAACTGTGCGAATTCCCATGCTTTGTTCGCACCACTGCTTCTTGATCTGTGTACTAGTTCCAAATGAGCACAATGGAGTGGTCTGGACGTCTCATTCTTCTCTAGGCTAGCCATAATTTGTTATGCTCCATACAGTCAAATGCTTTGGCATTCTCGACAAAACACAAGTAAACATCTTTCTGGTATTCTCTACTTTCAACAAAGATCCATCTGACACCAGCAATAATATCCCTGTTCCACGTCCTCTTCTGAATCCAGCCTGAACCTCTGGCAGCTCCCTGCCAATGTGCTTCTGCAACCCTCGTTGGGTGATCTTCAACAGAATTTAGCTGGCATATGACATCAGAGATATCGTGCGATAGTTTGAGCATCCTGTTGGCTTGTCTGTCTTTGGAATAGGTACTACAAATATGGATCTCTTGCAGTCAGGTGACCAGTAGCTGTCTTCCATATTTCCGGGCATAGACGAGCGAGTGCTTCATCAGCCTGTTGGGACATTTCAATTGGTATTCCATCACTTCCTGGAGCCTAGTTTTAGGCTAACACGTTCAGTTCAGCTTGTACTTCTTCCTTCATCACCACCGGTTCTTGCTCACATACAACCTCCTGAAATGGTGGAATGTCGACTAGTTCTCTTTCCGTCTGCTTTTTGACATTTCCTGCACCATTCGGTATTTTGCTCATTGAATCGTTTAAGATCAGAACTGGAGGCTTGCATTTTTTCCTCTCATTCTTGTAATTTAAGATGTGCCGACCATGTTCTTCCCTTTGGGTTTTCTGAGTCTAGGCCTTCATACATTTCATTATAATATTTCCTTTGTCTTCTCGAGCTGACCTCTGAAATTTTCTATTCAGCTCCTTGACGTCATCTTTTCTTCCATTTGCTATATAGCTAGTCTATAATTAGAGCAAGTTTCAATCAACGATAGGAAAGGGGAAATGAAGAAGTCTTCCTAGTCTCCTGACCTCAGTTCTGATATTCTTAAACAACTGAAAAGTGATGGACTGGATATAATTATGTATCACGCTCAAGACTACGATAATGTGGCCACCCTGGCTGGAAGCCAGGGAGCCTGTACAAGCCATTCTTAAAGAAAAGAACAAACAGATATTTTTAAGGGATGTTTGGACCAATCACTTCACTTGTGTAGTTAGTACTTTTCGTTGTTGTTGTTGCTGAAAATGCTTGGTACTTTTTGGGGAAGCTTTGAGACAATGTTTTCTTTTTCTGCTGCTTCTACCATCGATGTGTTCCTTGACTACACAATGGAGGGGTGAGGAGCCATCTTGCTGTCATCTAGCCAGTTACCAAAAAGTTGAATAAGTTTATGGTGGTGACCAAAGCTCTTTGTGGGCCACTAAAGCTGGACACAAGGGGAGCATCTGTGCGATTTCTGGTGTGATGTCTTTCGGGAAGTTAAGCTTACCTAGCAGTACCTGGAGCCTAAAGGCTTGCCTCTTGAGAAGCGGGTGACAAAGCGAGAGGTTACTGAGGAATCAGTATGGACTGGTGGGGGAGAAGGTGCATGGGGAGTGGGACAGGACGTGGCACCATGTGGTATCACACTGGATGATACCTACCCTTTGACCCCACTGAACACTGCCCTGGTCTCTAGTGCTCGCTTCAAACTGCCTCCTTTCCAGTTCCTTCTCCGGTTCCTCCTCCTCCTAATTCCTAAATGTAGATATTCTCCCAGCTTCCCCTTGTTGCCAACACATCCATCCAAATCCACAGTCACTTTCCCGGTCCTTGTGGCAGAGATTTCCTACCTGCCCACCTGTGGTCGTTGCATAATTTTGTGTCAACTTGAAGATATGGAAGTGAAGGGGTGGAGTCTAGTCTGTCAATCAAGTCACAGCTCAAAGGTGCCTCTTTGTGGGCATGGCCTTCTCATAAGGAGGGTCCTGGGAACCTCCCCACTCCCACCCCCTCTGCCTTCACCTTCCTGCTGGAGAGTCATTCTGAGATGTGCCAGAGCCCTGTGGTGAACTGTGCTGTTGGATCCACAGGACTTTGCACCCACCGGCCTGCGAGCTGTATCATTGCTTGTGGCTTCATGAGTCTAAAGAGAGATTCATGGACTAGTATCGGACTTAGTGACTTGATCTGGACTGGGTTGTCATGTTTTCCTGATATATGACAACTTCTTGATATAATGCTCTCTCTTATACATATGTGAGTGTCACTGGATTTGTTTCTCTAGTCAACCCGGCCTAACACACCACCAAAATGTCATATCCCCAGAGATACGTGCCCAGCCACTGACAACCTATCCCCACCCTGCACCCTTCTTGTGCTGCTTCTGGGTGAGGTCATGAGGCTGAGTCTTTGTCAGTGTGATGCGTAGCTTATAAAAACCTCCTGTGAGACTCTTCATTTCCTCATGTGCCTGATGAACCTTAATTTCAAGGCAAACACTGACAGTAGCTCCACCTCCTTCAGTCGGGGTCCTTCCGGCCAGTGCCACAGTGACTCTCTGGGGAGCAGGAAACAAGCTTCTATTCTGTCAAGTCACTGAGATTTGCTGACAGCAGTTACCATTCATTGTCTTAACTAACTCAGCCCCCTCACTGTCCTCCCTGTTGCTAGACTCCCTTCAGCCCAAGAAGGTCCCCATTATTCTCTACTCCCCGCCTTTTTAGCTAATGAATGTCCCTTCCATCCTGCAGGTCTACATCGCTAAGTGTCCTTCCAACTCTGCAATGGCTCCCCTTTATGCCCGGACTCAAGGACTAGCTTCTGAGAGAGCGACAGAGACTTTGGTCTCCAAACCACCGTCCCCTTACTCCTGTCTCCTTGCACCGCCAGTCAGATGTATCCCTGCAGATCCCACCTGCCTCCTGCCCACCCCCGCGTGCTTCCTGCTGCTTTCCCGGTTTCTCTGTCCCTTGCAATCTGGCCTGCCCTGAGAAAGCCATCTCAAAGTCCCCCAGTCACATGACATCGCTCCTCTCCGACTGAGCACAGCTCTCTGCTTGTCTTGCACGTGGGACCTCTGAGACATTGCATCGCCCTGCAGAGATGTGAGTGTTTGCTCAGAGTTCCTTCCTGTCTGCTAGATTCTTGGGGTCCTCCAGGCTCCCCTGAGCCAAGGTAGTGCCCCAAGTATACAGGATTAGCTCCCTTCTCCCACCACGCAGCTCTCCATCCTCCCTCTTCCTCCAGGGCGAGGCCAGGGGACTGCACAGTGTACACAACCAGCTCATCCATCTCCCTCCTCCCAGTGCACTCTGAGGGCGAGCAGCGTGACCTTTTGCATCTGCAGATTCCCCGGGCGTGCTCTCTCTTCTGTGTAAGTGCAAGGTCCCGGAGCATGCTCAGAGGCCTGACCTGGCTCGGGAGAAGTTGGCCGCCCGGTTATATTTAGGCTAGCAGAGTCATCAATCTACGGCTCTTTAAAAATAAAGTCTGGTTTCAGCTGGATCCCCAAGCTATCTCCACCCACTCCTGACAAGAAGTTCAATTTGCCTCCCCAGACCCCTTGTCTCCATGACGCATCCTTCACGTGGTCCACACATGTGTGAACGTGTGAGTTAGGATGTCAGCTCACACTTGCCCTCCCTGGCCCATTCCAGAGGAGGCTCTTTCTCCTGTCCTAGGCTTTCCTCTCCTTTCTTCCCAGGAGATGCTGTGACCTTCCCACAGGCCTCGTCCCTCCCCAGGCTGGCCAGAGCCATCTGTGTTACTGAAGAGGATCCTGCCTCCTCCGGAGGTTGTGGGCCCTGCTGTTCCCTTACCTGCCAGAGGCAAGCAGAAGACAAAAGTGGAAGGCGGCACAGAAAGCGGGGCTCCTCGCTGTGCTGGAGTGTGTGAGGGGGCCTTGGGATGAAGGGGCCAACTTCAGAGGCAGGACTCTGAGGGTGTTGAGAAGCCGCCCACCTTAGCGTAGGGCCTGACCCTGCTCACTCCTTCACCAGAGCCCTGGTTCCTTTCCATTTCCACTGATGAAACACTTCTTTATGTCTTATGCACATCCTGTCTTGACTACCACAACTGTCTCCTGGCCGGGCCCGCATGTCTCTCGTCACCAATGGGATCCAAATGTTGCTGACAAAATAATCTCACTGCCTTTGTGCTAGAATCGCATTCCTCTACTTTTTCAAATTCTTCTCGGTCTCCCCATTATGAAGGGAGTCACACACACACACACAGACCACTGCCTCTCTCTGCTTCTTCACGTCCCGTCCCAACCCTCCCTTACCCCCTCACCACCCTCATCCTTCTCTGATCTTCCTGTTGGCTGATTCATCTTCTTAGGTCCTAAGAGCACAGCTGGGCCAAGCCTGCCTAGGGTCCTTCACACTATCATCTCCATACTATTTCTTCAGTCCATGGGTGCTTCCTAAGAGGGCTGGGCAGTCGTCGAGACTCTAGGGATTCAGCGAGAAGCAAAACGGACCTTACGCTGTCATGGGGAACACAGATGAAAAGCAAATAAAAAGACAGCAGAGTGCTAAGGGATCGTAAGCACTCTGAAAAAAAGAACCTAAACCAGAGAGGTGATGGAGAGAAACGCAGAGGCCCGCCCTTCTCCATGGAGACCAGAAGTCTGTAGCATCTTTGGGTAGGGCTGGGCTCTGTAATATCCAACTTCTGCTTCACTGGGAGGAGTCCTGGAGGTGTCGTTGGTTGTACTGCTAACCACAAGGTTGGCAGTTTGAAACTCGTAGTCACCCCATGAGAGGAAAATGAGGCTTTCTGCTCCTGTAAAGACGTACAGCTCGAGAAGCCCATGAGGGCAGTTCTCCCCTGTCCTATCAGGTCCCTGTGAGTTGGAATTGACTCGATGGCAGTGAGTTTGCTTTTGGTCTGGCTCCTTTGGAGGGTTCCTCTCTCTTCCCTCTCTTTGCTCATCCTGATGTGAATCTTGACCTAAGATCAAGGGAGAGGCACTGGGCATAAATTGACTTCAGCAAGAGACCTGTAGCATTACTAGGAATGATTCACTGCGGTCAAAAGATGAGTCAGTGGGGGTTAAGTGGTAGAATTCTCGCCTTCCATGAACTATATCCCGGTTCCATTCCCAGCCCGTGGGCCTCAGGTGCAGCCACCACCCATTTCTCAGTGGAGGTGTGGGTGCTGGATGATGCTACAAAGGTTTCCATGGATTTGCCAGACTAAGAGGGATGAGGAAGAAAGGACTGGTGGTCTACTTTTGGAAAGTAGCTGATGAAAAGTCTGTGGATCCCATGGGTTTAATCCATAACTGATCACGAGGGGCTGTTTCAGGGCTAGGCATTTGGTTCCATTGGCAGCTCCCAACAAGAAGGTGGTCAACAGAAACCAAGGATATGCACAGAAATTACAAAACACACTCCATTCTTGCCCTTTTACCTACCTAGAATGGGGGCCATTTACATATGGTGTCGGCTGGCTAGTGGAATCCCCCATTGTCCTATCAGTGTCTCCATTGAGTCTCCCCTGTCGTGGGATCAGGGGCCTTAGATTGGCATTAGCAACCCCAATCTGGGTCTATCCAGCCCAGATAGACTTCCCTCTTCAGGGAAGGTGCCGCGGCGCGCCCTGCAAGGCTGCTTCATGGGGACCGATGCCGTCTTCACTTTAAACGGACTGCGGGAGAAGGCAGGCAGGGATGGTGCCGCGACACACACCTTTCTTCGCAGGTGAGCTCACTTATGTGAAATCAGCAGCAATGAAGATGGCTCACGTGCGTGCGTGAGGACTTTTCTTGGGAGCAGCAAGGCTGGGCAGCATGGGAAGGTGAAGGTCTGGCTTTAGGCCGGGCAGGGCCCAGGTTCTCCTAAAGCAAAGGGGGTGGGGGGGGCAGCTTTGTTCGGCCAACGGCCATTTGGATATTTATAACATCCTTTGCGGACCATCCAAAAGGATCAACTTTTAGCCTGCTGTGTTTGAAAGCTTACTGAACTCACCCCTCCTGTGAGGGCTGGGGGCTTCTCTTCGTTGAGGCTGTGGTGTGATCGGGTGCTGGTGATGATTTCTGGGGCCTTAGATGGCCCGAGGACCCGGTGATCCCCACCCCTGTCCTCGTGTGACAGCCATTCTGCTCGCCACAGACTCTCCTTGCCCTCGATTTCATAACTTGGTTTCCACAGTGAGATTTGCCTCTGTGTACAACGGCTGGGAGCCCCAGGTGGCCAGTCCCATGGATATGTTCGTGTAAAATGCACACTGGGGTTTGAAGATGAGTAGAACATCCCATCTGTCAGTTTGATATCATTACATGTTGATGTCATATTTGGAGGCTGAAAAATGTATTCTTAGCATCACTTTCCCCAGTTTTTCACCCTTATCCTGCGGTTATTGGGAGTTTCTGGGTGATGCCCATGGTTAACGAATCTGCCGGCTAACCAGAAGCATGACAGTTTTAGGCCACTCAGAGGCATGTCAGAAGAAAGGCCTGGAGATCCTTTCATCTGAAGGACCAGCCACTGGAAACCATGTGGGGCAGGGTCACGCTACACACACCGATGGCCTGACGTTCCTTGGGTACAGAGCTGGCCTAATAGTAGAGCTTGACTTTATAATATTTTTCAAAGCTGTTACATGGTTTGCTCCACCCCACCCCCATGGAAATCCTACACAGTCCTGTACTATGGAAGGCAGACAAAGTGGGGGTGCCTGGGCTGGAGGGGGAGCCGTCCTGGGGAGGAAGCTTGGGTGCATGCAGGGGGCTGGCAGTGTGGGAGGACCCCTATTCATCATGGAGCCGAGTTCAGCACATCAATGATTGGATTGGATGGCCCAGTCATTTGAAATGGTGGGGGGGAATGCTCTCGGAGGCCCACATTCAATCCGCCTAAGTGGAATCTGATCCTTATCTTGGGATAAACATTCCACATGAAAGGTGAGTGCTGGGAGATAAGGAAACCATATGGCCCTGTCATGGGAGCCTCTGAGGGCCTTCTTCTCCTAAGGATTGATGATTCCAAAGGGGGAACGTGGCTGTTGTTTCTCAAGGAGACTGAAGCCCCGTAGCCCCCAGTAAGGGCCAAAGGACCAGGACTCAGGATGCATTGTTCCCCCCTCCCTGACCTGGGTCTTCTCCCTACCCCGTCTACGCCCCAGTAAAGCCATGGGACCGCCAATCTGTAATGACACCAAGTTTGGCTCTGGGTCTCCATCCCCCAACCTCTTGAGCTGGCGGAATTTCTAGAGACTCTAGCTAGCCACCCCCACCCACCTTCCCGTCATGGCTTCCCTGGGTAGAGGCATTTCTAGGCTGGGTAGGTGGCTCATTGGGCCTGCTCAGGGCAAGGCAGGCAGCCGTGGGGGAAGCAGGGACTGGGAGCACAGGGGCCTGGGGCTAAGGAAGGAGGGAGAGGCCATGGGCTTGGAGCCCGTTCTTCCTCTGGACTTCAGGAGGTGCCCATCCCTCATCCCTGCGGTATGGTTGCCCCTGTTCCCCGCACCTGGAGACTGTCAACTGCCTTCGGTGCAGGCGCAGAAGTGAATGTACTAACCAGAAAGGGTGGTTCTGGGAGGGGTGACAGTACTCGTGGCTCATAACCAGCACACTCCAAGGCATATCCAGTGTGTAGTCAGGGCTCACTTTGAACCAATGCTCCACAGAGCTTTCGCAGTAGCTCTGGGACGGGGTGCTGCTTTACCAAGGGGGCCACTGAGGCTCAGAGAAGCTCCGTCAGCTGCCCAAGGCTGCACAGTGATTAAGAGCTGGAGTCAAGAGTCACACCTGAGAGACGGAAACTCTCCCCCCAGCTCCGCCCAGCCCACGTTCTTGACTAGCTTGTTATAACCCGCTGGATAGGCTGGAATAACCAAGACAGAGCAGCAACCCTGGTTGGTCCGTGACCAGCCATTGGTTAGTTAGCCGCCCAGAGATCCAGAGCCAAGGTTGGAAGTCTAAGATTCCTGGGCCGTTGGTTGCACCAGGCTGCCAATCAAGGGAGCCTGAGCTGTGGCCGTACACCCCACTTGGCAGAACAACCTAAGCCCACTGCTGCTTAAATAGTCTTGGCAGGAAAGAGGCCACCCCCTCACTCCCCACCCCCCAGCGTGGTCACATCTTAGGGAGAAGCGAGGCGGGAAAGAGTCCCAGCGGCAGGCTTCCTCGCCCCAGCCTGCCCTGGCTGATGGCCTGGGTTCGGGGCTTTTCTGTGCTCTGAGCACATCTAAACATTTGGAGAAAAACAAGAAGGCGAACAATAGCCGCTTGTGGGCTGGAGAACAGGGCCGGCTTCCCCTGGGACTCCGGCACTGTTCATAAACCACGCCAGCTGCACTCTCACGGTCGCTCTGGGTGTCACTGGAGCGTCCTGAATTACAGCCTTGTCCTCGCTGGGGGCGGGACCGGCTCCTTTTATATCTCTTTGCGGGATGGCCGCGTTGGTAGGGGCGGGGGCGGGGGGACTGGCCCTTCAGGGGGAGGGCGCCTTCCCCTGCAAAACACACACACACACACACACACACATACTCACACACACGCATCCGAGCCTGGCATTGCAGCTTTGCCAAGTCACCCATCATCACATCAGGCGTGGCCCCATCAGAGCTGTTTGCTCCTTAGAAAAATGATCCACTTTCTACCCAATGGGCCTTGGGCACAGCCCCAGAGAGCTCAAGGCCCAGGTCCCCAGAAAGCAAGCAGAGCTAGCTTGTGCTGAGCAGGTTCAGATTCAAGGTGATGGTGTCTGTGTCCAAGGAGCCCATTTGTCCTCACGCCTAGCAGGCTGGAACAAGTGGGTTCCTCTGTGATGACCCCCCTCTCCCCCCGCCCTCAAGCATTCTATAGAGTTGTTCCTGATGGTCACAGCAGAGGTGCAGCAGGGGCTGGTGCTCGGTTAAAAACAGCAACAACAACAATGCAAGCAATAGGCATTCCCCAATGGAGCTTGACCCCCTTCTTATTCACAGTGGACTCAGTGGAGCCAACTGAGGCTCACCAGGGCTAAATATCTCATCTGTGCTCCCCACATGGGTCCCAGGGCCCCCAGAAAATTGCAAGAGGCCGAGGAGAACGTCTCTGTCTGGGTGGCATCCCTGGAAAAGGCTGGGGTTTCTAAAGCGGCTGTTTAGACATCAGACAGCGGCTTTTGCACGCACTTGACTGCCCTCCATGAGAAATGCTTTGGTCCCGAGCCACTTGTGAGGAACCCGCTAAGGGTTCGGTGAGACGCCTGTGGTTGAGGGAAGAGTCCGTGGATTCATTTGCTATAGGTAGTGGGAAAGAGCTGTCTTGGGGTTCTGAAGGAAGGTCACTGTGTTGGGACACCTGGGTCTGGAGCCACTTAGTGTGGGCAAGGAACCCTCCAGACAAGGGGACCTCTGGGCAGAGAGAGAGGGAGGGGAGTTTAAAAACAGATGGTTTGGTTTGGGGGAAGAAAGAAAGTTTAATTTTTTAAAATATTTTTTATTTTAGTGACTTTGTTGTTGTTGTTGTTAGTTGCTAACTCTTGGTGATCCCATGCATGATCGGAACAACCTGCTGTGACCCATGGGGGTCTTTATCTGGAAGCTCCACTGAAACCTGTTCAGAATCATAGAGATACAGAAGCCATGAATAACAACACTAAAGTAAAACAACAACCCCAAATGCAAAGTCACTGCCATCGGGTCCATTCCAACTCACAGTCACCCTACGACCCTGCCCCTGTGGATTTTCAAAATTGTAACTTTTTCTGAGAGTAGAAAGCACTGTCTTTTCTCCCATGAAGTGGCTGGTGGTTTCAAACTGCTGACCTTTTGGTTAGCAGCCCAACATGTAACCACTACTCTACAAGGGCTCCTCGCTCCTGACAGGTGGGTGGTATCTGTGCTTCAGAATGAAATCTGGGGTTCCTGCATGGGGTGCGAGATTTCGACACTGTGAGTGTGTGAAGGTTCACGGGGCGGGGGGCGGACCTAGGGGACGGGGGGGGGGGGGGGGGCTGTGCTGGGCCACACCCCAGAGCAAGGATTCAAAGATCCATTGTTTGAGGGTGAAGAGTTCTTCCTGGGAGGGTACCATTTCCTCTTCCACTTAATAAAAGCCTGCTGAGCACTACTGAGCAGTGATGTCGAAGGACCAAAGCTCTCACTGGTGAATCAATGGTGGGGACATGGTGGAAGCAGCCAGGAGAGGCGGGTAGAGTGTGGGCAGAGCCTGGGAAGGCTCCTCAGGATAAGCAGGCGCTCATCCTGCAAGGAGGAGCCAGGGATTAGTGTGAAGGCCAGAACAGGTAATCCAGGCAGAGAGAACAGAGTGCACAGGGCCGGGGAGTCTCTCTCGCCCAGGAAGAGCTGGGACAATGGCTATAAATGGAGTCAGTGGCCTGAGAGGAAAAAGGCAAGCCCTACATTCTTGGCTTTCGACTCTGGTGATTCTTTACAAGGCAGGCCCATGGGGCGTTGAGCATTTTCTGGCAGGAGAACCTTTCTTCAGTCAAAGTCGGCATCCTGGCCTTGGTGCCATGGCGACCCCCATGGAGGGTGTGCCCACATCTCTCCCTTTCACAGCTCAAGTGATGCTGACAATCTGCTCATCTAGCGATCGCTTATGAGGCAAGTGACAGACGTGCAGGCTGTAAGGAAAGGTTCTGTACCCATGAAACGAAATAGTTAATATCACCGTATGTTTTAAACTTCCAGTCTCATAGCATCTCTGCTTCCCTCCCCACTTCCGTTACTTGGGGGGGACGGACAATCAATGCAGCCTAGAACTGAGGAGATACTTCTCTCTGATGATACCCCCACCGCGCAGACAGAACCCTGGATGGCGTCTGTGCAACCTTTTATATTTGCTCTCTCGTTTTGCTCTTTTCCTTCATAATTGAACAGCTAACTGGCCTCGATCCAGCTAGAGTGAGGTGAATATTTCCCCACTCTAGCACCGCTAATGATTTCCATCTTTTGTTGCAGTGATCCAGGGTTTCTGAGACCTGCCCCTCTTATCGCCTGCATCAGCGCTTCATGACCCCCTTTATCCACCCATTTTTATTTCATAATAAGGTCAAAATGCAATAAAACATCCAAATACTTGCACAAACACGGCGGGCTGTTCAAAAGGTGACGCTGACGAAACAGAACTGTGGGCCGTCAGCCAGCACTGCCACGTGACGGCTTGCGATGCAAGTTTGTCCGTTGGGCTGTGAGAGCCTGATGTTGGTGTCTGGTTTAGGGGGTCAGTGCACCAGACCCAAACCAAACCAGTTGCCACCAAATGGGTTCTGATTCCTGGGATCCCATGTGTGTCAGCATGGAACTGTCCCCCTCCCTCTGGTGGTCAATGGTTGACATTTTTTTGGAAGTCTTATCTCCAGGTCTTTCCTCCGAGGTACCTCTGGGTGGGGTCAGACTGCCAACCTCTGAGTTAGTCGTTGAATACCGAACCAATTCCAATACTTCGAGGTCCCAGGTCAGTGTAGAATGTATTTGGAGGGTGAGTAGGCATTGGGTGGAAAGTCAGGGACAAGCTGAACATCTGAAATGATCCCTCTCTGAGGTCGTACTGAGCAGACATCCTGCCACTTCCTAACCAGAGGGGCGGGCATTGCTAGGTAACGAGGCTGCTGGTAAAA
This sequence comes from Tenrec ecaudatus, assembly GCF_050624435.1. Classification (NCBI taxonomy): domain Eukaryota; kingdom Metazoa; phylum Chordata; class Mammalia; order Afrosoricida; family Tenrecidae; genus Tenrec; species Tenrec ecaudatus. Next base: position 35,873,275 of record NC_134543.1, read on the forward strand.
ACTTCTCCCTGGAGCATGTGCATGGCCTCACAGATGTGTGCCAGTGAACTTTCTAGTGTCTCTGAGCTTGAGGTAGATGAGGGGGAGAAGCGAGAGACCGCTGCCCTGCCAGAGCCATCTAGTACAGCATGGGGTCAAGATCCCGGTGACACTTTCCCATCAACATGGCTCCAGGCTGATCTGCGGGCTGGCAGTGGGGTGGAGGGGCTGCTATCGGCTCAGAGAGAGGGGGCTTACTGGCCAACAGAGTGGTGAAAGGCCACTTAGCGTTGCTTGAAGAAATTCCTCAGACGGCTCAAGAGTGCCTGGAAACAGCCAGCCAGGATTTCTCTGCCACTTAGCAACGCTCACTGACTTACAGCTACGTCTCTAAGCTTGCAGCCCTCTGACAGTGGCCCTTGCGAATGGACGAATGGACGCAACGGTTCTATGACAGAGCAGAGACTGACTTGTCATCTGCAAGGCAACCCCAATACAAGGACCTTTCCTCCAAATATCTTACTCTTAAGTCAGAATCCCTTAGGAGGGAAGGAGTTGGTAAGGCAGTGGTGAGTGAAAACCGGTTTTGTCAATGACTCACTGACACGGATATGTCTTGGGGGGAAGGAGTCTGATCATGGGGTTGGAGGACCTGGCATGCGGGCTCACCTCCTCCACAGCATTCCGAGCGACTCGGGACAATCCACAAGGAGTCCCGGTGTCACAGAGGGTTGCATTCGGGCTGTTAACCACAAGGTCAGCAGTGTGAAACCACTAGCTGCTCTTCTGGAGAAAGATGAGGTTTTCCCGTAAAGAGTTACTCAGTGTAAGACATGAAAAAAAATTATAAATTATCAAGGGTTTATGAGAAGGGGGGAGAGGGGCAAATGAGCTGATACCAAGGGCTCACGTAGAAAGAAAATGTTTTGAAAATGATGGCAACAAATATACAAATGTGTCTGACACACTGGATGGATGTATCGATTGTGATGAGCTGGATGAGCCCCCAGTAAAATGACTTAAAAATCAAAGAGTTACTTACAGTCTCAGAAACCCACAGGGGCCTGTCTCACAGGGCCCCGATGAGTCCGCATCGACTCGATGGCAGTGAGTGGAATTCTGGGCAAGTCCTCTCACTTGCAAAATAAAAGTATTGGTCTGACTGAGGCATTAGGGAAATGGGCTAACGGGCAAGTATGGAAATGATAAAGTCGGATGTCAAGCAATGTTTTAGGAGCTATTTACTATCTTCTCACCTGAGGATGAGATGGACAGACACAGTGGCCGCAGTAATGGGCTCAATGAGGGGACCGTGCAGGAACAGGTAGTGTTTCCTTCGATTGTGCACAGGGTCTCCGTGGGGCGGAACAACATCTGAGAAACATGACCACTCCGACCCTGGGATTTATAACAAACAGAAGAAGAGAGCTTTGGGATTCCCATCAGGCCTAAAACCACTGCACAAATTTACAACGTCCCTCGCTGGGGAATCAAACCTTCACAAGTGCTGGGTGGCAGGGCCACAAGTTGCCTGCAAGCCTCTGAGGAGTATCCCTACTTTCTTCAGAGGCCAGGAGGGAAAAACCTTCCGATTACACTTAGATCTAAGGTCACTTCTCCCAGTGGCTAAGACACAGGTTTTCTGTGTTTTCCCTGAGCTTTTGAGATTTCGTCAGCAGGAGGGTGATTTCTCAGCCTTTAAAAGAAGAGGCTGGGCAAGAGAGGTGGGCTTTGGGCTGCTGCTTTTGCAAACCTCCTGGGAGGTTTGGCCCAGCTCCTCTTCCCTTTGCAGCAGCAGGTAACAAACACCTGAACTTGGAAGGCGAACTACCTGGTCGTGAGCTGTGAATGTCCGCCAGACCAGGAAGGGGAATGGGGGCGCAGGGGAGGCGAGCTCTCCTGAGAGCTGAGAACCTACTTTTGTTTAAACCACGTCCCAATCGTCACCTAAGCCTCGGGAGGCGGGACAGATGGACCCTACCTGGGGCTTGGGGGTGGGAAAGTTCTGAAACGAAGAGGAGGGTTCAGTCTGGGCTGGGACGCTGGTGGCTGCAAGGAATCTTGGGGCCCTTTCTGCAGCGCCTTTTGGGAGCGAGCTTGGAGCCAGGAGGCTCCCCCACCCGACATCGTTCGGGTTGGTTTGCGCTGGAATGCCAGGCTTTTCAAAGTGTCTGCGTGATGGGCACTTTCTAAATATGTACAGCGATGTGGGCTGATAAGACACCCAGCGTCTGGCTTCGAGGGTTCGTGGCCCAAGCCGCGGGTGGGAGGCGCGGTGGGGTGGGGGGGCAGGGGCGGGGAGGTGTCCGCTCGCGGCTGCGCGGGTTGAAACCCACTGAGCGGCCTAGTTGAGAATGGCTCTGTTCACTCCCCGGGTCCCCCATTTCCAAGTTTTGTTTCTGGAACTGAAAAAGATAAGAACTGTCCGCCCTCCCCCTCCCCTCCGCACCCGCATCTCCAACAGGGCAGCGGCCCGGGTGACCCCAGTGGCTGAGTCCTCGAACGAAACGGGAGCGTCCCCAACGGACCGGCCGCCCCCAGCTCCCTGCAGCCCTCGCTGGGCCCCACAATGCGCCCTTGTGCGCCTGCAGCCTGGCCGGGGGATTGGGCGCAGGGGCGGGGGGTGCTCGTCAGATATTTAAAGCAGAGCCGCGAGAACAAAGCCCGGCTTTGTGCTCCCGCGAGCCTGGGAGCGCGGAGCCTCCGGCGACCGGCGCGGAGAGCTCCCGGCGCGCATGCGCGAGGCGGACGCGCAGGGTGCGGGCCGGCGGTCCCCGCCCCCACCTTGTCTCTCTGGGCGCCCGTTAACCCCTTCTTGGCTCGCTTCCCTAGGTAGGGCCGAGAGAGAAAGCGGCCTTTAATCTCAGGGCCGGTACAGGTTTAATTGGGGGGGGGGGGGGGAGAAATGGTCACTTTCCATGTTTCTGTAGGAAGCACAGGCCATTAAAATGAAATGATTTATCAATTAGGAATCCCGGTTTAAATGCCCAGGATTGATAGGACACTTGGGCCATGTAAAACTCAAGACATTGCGAAAAGAGGCCTTCTACATATGTTAGAAGTGACGGCCTCTTCAAGTTTCCGCCATGATCCATGGGCTGGCGAGCTACTTGGTTTTCCCTTGGGGCTTCGGAAGATGCACTGGTTTACTAACTAGGTGGTGGCTTTTGTGTGGGGCAGTCCCGATTTATAACAATTTCCCCTGCTTCCTGCGGTGTTTTATAAAAGTCCTGATTTTTGGAAAGAACACACGACAAGCTAGGGTATATGGTTTTCAGCTGCCACGTAGCAATTTCGCCAGGATATGAGTTTTATCAATGGTGCCCCGCTTTACCAAGGTTAACATCTGGTCACCTTGGGCTATGAGCTTCAGGGTGCTTATTTATGCATCAAAATAGAAGTTAAATATTTGTCCATAGGGCAAATATAAACCAAAGAAGATAATACATCCGGATGTATGCACTGGAGTTTCTGATAGCAAGGGCGTAAGAAGAAAAAGAAAGAAAGAAGGCGGTCGTAACTAGCTGCATTTTGTCGTTGCTGGGGGAGGAGATGACAAAAAATCTCTCCATGGGAGTAACTAGGCACAGCTAGGGGGGTGGGGGTGGGGGAATGTGCAAAGCCCTCTGCATACTGGTACTAATTGCCCCGGAATTTGTAAGGGAGGCAGTGACAAGCAGAGGCTGGGCGAAGTCTGCTTCTGGCTTTTGGCAGAAGTGAGTTAGTCCTCTCCGGGTGGATGGGCAGTCTCAAACCACTGGATGATCGGCTGGCTTTCCAACAAAGTCTCCAGGCCCAAATGCACAACCTCCTGAGGAGCAAGTAAAGGACGTGGAGGCATTAGAGGCTCAGCTCACGGGCTTGCGTGCTGCTGTGTGCACCAGCGTGCTCTGCTTGGCCTGTGTGCATGCATTTAGGGGACACCAGCTTTCTCCTCTCATCCCAGCTCAATTACCAGGTGGTGACAAGGAAGCAGAGGGATTTTTGTGTGAGGTCTTCTTGGCAGTAACTCCCTTACCATCATCCTTGACCTCTAGGTCTCCAGGGCAACAACCGGCACTTCACTGGTGCCAGATCACATCCCTTAAGAGCCACCCTGCAGCAAGCTCAGATAAACCAGTTCGAGGCAACAGTCACGTAGCAAACTCAATCTCGGATGTGGGCTGGCCGGTTAGGATTATGTAAGTGTTCCCCCCCCCCCACGCCTCCCCCCTTTCTCCCACATTCTGGTTTCAGAAGTCTGGGGCTGGGGCAAAGTATAAGATTGCACCTTAAGATGTTGGCTAAGAGAACAGTGTGGGATGAGTCTTGGAGAAGTGCTTCTTCTAGACACAGGGACAAAGGTCTATGTCCTCTTTACTTCCCCAGCCCAAAGCTCATTCTCTCTCTCTCTCTGTCTCTCCCCTCTCTCTCTCCTCTCTCTCCCTCCCTCTCCTTCTCAGCTAATAGAGTAATTTGATCTTTTTAAGAAGTTGCAGTGGACAATGTCCAAGATAGTGACCCTCAATTTGTTTTCTCCATGTATGCCTATCTGCTTCTCACCCCTTGAACCTGAACTTGGGCTGGCCACAGTGACTTAGTGGGCAACAGAAGATAGTGACAGTGATTCCCTGGGCTTTGCAAGGCTGGGCTATGGGAAGCCTTATGCCTGGGTCAGAAAGCCACCATTATCCAATAAGATGTGCAAACATCAGAGAGAGGCCAGAAATCAGCGCTCAAGCAAACAACCACAGCGAAGCTCAGCCAACAGTCAGCCATGTGTCGCTCCCTGACTGCAACCACAGGGGATTCTGGGTGAGAACCAGCTAGCTGAACCCAAGCAACAAAGGTATGAGAAAAATAATTACTTATTTCTAATTAATTAAAAAATTGGTGGTCTAATTAATGAAACCACCCAGTTTTAGTGTGGACTGTTGTGTAGTAAGAGGTCATCAACAGCAAGGAAATGCTGGACAATGAGTGGAAAGCAGGGAGAGATTCTTGATAGCTCAACGACTCTGAAGAGTTCTGTTTCTCTGTCTTTTGTACCCCGGCATCCCTCTCCACCTCAACCCCTACCCCCAATGGGTTTGATGAGTGGGACAACCCATTAACAGGTTAACACATTGGTCTGCTAACCAAAAGGTTGGATGGTTAAGTCCACCCTGAGCCACTTCAGACAAAACCCTGGAGCACAGTTCTACTCTGACACCATGAATCGGAGTTGACTTGATGACCTGTTGGGTACCACTCCATCCCATTCCTCCTCTCTGAGCTATGCCTGGCACAGCACTATCACAAACACCGTGTATTGCTCACGCATTGCTTCATGAGCACAATCTCTTGGGTGTGATGGTGGGCACCTTGAGCGTAGGGCCCTGTTTCGTGTGAGTCCTCCACTTCTCAGCACTAACAGATTCTTCCAATGGTTCTAGCAGATAAATATGGAGAGTAACAGCTGGAACAGCATTTCAAGGTCCTTCAGGGGTTTCTGATCTTGGATATTAGATACTCATCTTATATCATCTCTCACTGAGCCCACCCAGCAGCAAGCACACTCTGGGGGAGTGAATCTAAATGTCACCAACACTATGACTGCTCAGGGGATGCAGATGGGAACCGAGGGCCCAGGCCTCAGTCTCCCACTTGGAAGTATCCCCGCTGGGGCTCGAGAACCAGGGAGAGGACACATGTGACAGCCCTGGAAACCCCACAGGGCTTAAAACTGTGGAGGGGACAAGTCTCATTAAGGGGTGTGCCCTCACGACTCACTCAGGAAGCACTTGAAAGAGGTGCGAGCCCATCTTGGGAAGGACAGACACTTTGCCTTGTTTGAGCTTCCTCCAACATCTATGAACACGTGTGTTCCGGCCCCATTAGGAACAGAAGTGGGGCGACAAATCAGCTGGTACAGAACCTGGTCTGCTCAGAGGTCCTGCTGAGCTCAATGCACACTCAGCACTAGGCAGGGATGGGAGGAGTCAAGCAGGATGAGGGTCTAGAGAGGACCTCCTTTCTTCCTTCACTGTTTACTTGTGAGCCAGGCCTGGCTTCTGGCACTGGAGCTACAGCTGGGAATAATACAGACAGTCGGACATTCCTTGCCTTTTGGGAAAGTTGTTGCTTATAGACATCTCACTCAAGGGGGAAGAGCACAGCTCACTTTGGGAGTTGGTGAAGCGGTGGTCTTCTCTCATGACACCACAGCCTTCCACCTTCATTAAAGACCACCTGTAACTGCGGTGGTCATGAGTGTCGGTGCTAGAGCCACTAATGATTTGGGTTCAAGTCTTGGCTCTACTACTTACTGACCCTGGGCAAGTTACTTAACATTTCTGAGTCTTCAGTTCTTCATCGGCAAAAATAAGACTAATAATAATATTCCTTCATAGTCCTGTGCAAGGCATGCACTTAGCTCTGTGTCTGTCATCTGTAGCTGTTCAAGAACTATTGGCTTGTATCACATGAACTTCCTATAAGGCTTGGGCAAATTCTGCATATGAAACTACCAGCAAGGTCCGGACTGAAGTCGTATGGGTAGCTTCTCCTTAGAATAAGCAAAATGGATAACAAAGGAAGAGGGGGTGGGGGATCTCACATCGGAATGAAATTCTCCAGAGTCCAGGCTGCTCTGGTCATCTATTTTCTGAGAGGATCAACGAGAACCCAACGGACCCAGGTCTGATTTTTCTGGCCAAGATGTTTCCATAGAGCCCACTACCAAGAACTGCCCTGTGTCCCCTGCATTTCACACCGCACACCGCAGTGAGAGTCCAGGCTCCTCTTTCTGAATCTCCAGATTGGCCTGGGCCTCAGACCAACGAGGATGGTATGAGGGAGGAAAGGTGGCGAGGGCTTTGGTGGGGACACGGGGAGTTGAAGAGTGGTGGGGGGATGGATCATGAGAGCAGAGAACTGAGGTTTCATCCTTTGATTCTATTTCTTCACCCTGCTGCTGCTGCTTTTTACTTTTAAGTACTTCCCCCTTTTACTTTCGCCGTTTAAAGAGTGTTTTATTGTGAATTGGGTGAAGGTTTATAGCGCAGATCAGTTTTCCATTCAGCAACTCATACAGATTTGTTTCGGCTCATCGATGGCAATCCCCACAATGAAACACAGCATGTATTCCAGGGCGTCTCTGCATCTGCTATTTCTGCTTCTCCTTTCTTAACCATTTTGAACTTTGTCCTTGGGTAAATACTGCTCTTCTGATCTCAAATGGTTGGTTATTATTCTCAGGTGTGTGTACTTCACTAGTGTTAACGATCCCTTTATAAATCTGCCTATTGTTTGAACATTGCCCCACGAGGGTAAGTTTATGTTCAGACCTGAGCAGTGACATTGGGCCATGTTTTCGGTGGGTTCCATTAGTCTCTATCTGAACAGAAATTCTGGTCTTTTTTTAAATGACTTTTAGTTTTATTCCACATTTTTCTTCTACTCTATCCAGGACCTTTTAAAAATTATGATTATTAATAATTTTATTGGTGGGCTCTTACAAATCTTATAACAATCCATCATTCAATTGTATTAAGCATACTTGTACATATGTTGCCATTAACATTTTCAAAACATTTTCTTTCTACTTACGCCCTTGATATCAGTTTCTCTTTTTTCCCTCCCTCTCCCACCCTACCACCCTCACGAATCCTTGATCAATTATATATTATTGGCGTTATTTCATGTCTTACAGTGTCTGTTGTCTCCCTTCACCCACATTTCTGTTAGTCATCCTCCTGGGGGGTGGGCTATATATCCAACCTTGTGGTGGTTCCCCTCTCCCAGACCTTCTACTGTGGTCTTTTCCAGAGCAGTTGAAAATGGTAGTGGGGCACTATCTAGTTCTTCTGGTCTCGGGGTTGTGGAGCCTGATGTTTACATAGCCCATTGGAGTAATTGTTCCCATATGCCTTTGATTTTCTTTACTCTTCTCTCATTGAGGAAGGGACCAATTATCATGAGCTTTGACGACAACGACCACTACTCATCTAAGTAGGATGTAGATCATTGTCATTGTGGGCTACATTATGTCAGTTGACCTTGGTGTCCCCAAGATTATGGTCCTTTATCCTGTGGCCTAGTGACTCATTCCCTCAAAGTGACTGGCTATGTGTAAATGGTTTCTATAACTTCTCCCCTCCCAGATAGTCTACCACAGTCATGGCTATAGTTACAGCAATATCTATATACAAATAGCCCCTGTCAAACCTATATATATTCCTGGCTATACTCCCACTCTCTCTTCAGTACCCTTTTAGCCTGTGTATCTACCCAGGCAGCTCCAAATAGACCCTGTGCCTTTCTTCCACTTCCAATTCTGATGTAGGAGAGCTGTGACTAACAGGCCCCATTCCCTTCCCATCAATCTCTCTCCATGATCACTTTCCTGCACCTTTACAGTGAGCAGAATGCACACCACCTTTGGACTTTGAGGGGACTGGGACAGGTGGATGGATCAGAAAAGATGTCATGCTGGGGAAGCAGTTCTGAGAGGGGACAGCTGTCCCTGCCCAGGTGTATGCGCTGCCATTGCCAAAGGACCCCACAGTGTGAGCCAATCAGCAAGGGGGACCACAGCCCTTTCTCCTTTGGCCAGCACTTGTTTGCTGGACTCACACTTCCTTTTCAAGCCGTGCATCCCTGTTGTGCCACCATTCAGAAAGCACCGCGGGCCCAATCATTCTGACTCTGGAAGGTGTTCTCTGGGCTGCAGCCTGGACCTCCACAGAGAGGGCCGATTTCCTGAGATGAAGCCCACTTTAGGGCATGTGTTAGGATCTAGCTGGGGGCAGGGACCCATATGACTGGTCAGTGAAGCTAGAGTCTAGTATCTGGGATAGGTCCCAAGCTTCTGATGTTTCCAACACAGAGGGGTTAGACTCAGTGTAAATATATATATATATATTTAAAATAATTTTATTGGGGCCTCTTACAGCCCTTATCACAATCCACGCATCCATCCATTGTGTCGAGCATATTTGTAACATCTGTTGCCATCATCATTTTCAAAACATTTTCTTGCTACTTGAGCCCTTGATATCAGTTCCTCATTTCCCCCCTCTCCCTCCCTCAAGAACCCTTAATAATTTATAATTTTTTTCATGTCTGACACCCTTCACCCACGTTTCTGTTTTTCGTCCCCCTGGAACGGGGTTATATGTCGATCATTGTGATTGGTTCCCTCTTTCTCCTCCCACCTCCCTCTCCCTCTCCTGGTATCGCTACTCTCATTATTGGTCCTGAGGTGGTTATCTGTCCTGGATTCCCTGTGTTTTGAGCTCTTATATATACCAATCTATGTGCTCTGGCCTAGTCTGATTTGTAAAGTAGAATTGGGGTCATGATAGTGGGTGGGTGGGGGGAAGCATTAAATAACTAGAGGAAAGTTGTATGTTTCAGCAGTACTACACTGCACCCTGACTGGCTTATTTCTTCCTTGTGACATTTCTGTGAGGGGATGTCCAATTATCTAAACATGGGCTTTGGGTCTCCACTCTGCACTCCCCCACATTCACATTGATATGATTTTTTGTTCTAGGTCTTTGATGCCTGATACCTGATCCCATTGACACATCATGATCACACAGGCTTCTTCCATGTTGGCTAGATGACTGCTTGTTTATCTTCAAGCCTTTAAAACCCCAGGCTCTATATCTTTTGATAGCCGGGCACCATCAGCTTTCTTCATCACATTAGCTTATGTACCCATTTTGTCTTCAGCGATCGTGTCAGGAAGGTGTGTATCACAGAATACTGGATCGTTAGAACAAAGTATTCTTACATTGAAGGAGGACTTGAGTTGATGCCCAATGTCTCTCTGCTACCTTAATACTTAACATCTATTTCAACTCCGTGTAAAACTTGATTAGCAGAAAGGAGACATTTGATCCTTCCTCATCCCAGTAGATGGATTTTCACTGTCATCTGGACTCAGGACATAGATGAGTGAGACGTAAAGCTCTACCAGTCCTACCGGTTTGTCCATCATATTCTGTTTCTCTCTAAGAAGCCTGATTTATTAGCATAACTGATCACTTTAGAAACATCTGGGTAAGATGCGTCAGCAGTGGCAAGGGAGGGATTGCCCTTGTTTTCCTCCCCAGATGTAATTCTTTGCACTCTCCACCCAGAGTCACTACTAGTCTATGGGGCACCTATGTCTAAATTAGCAAGAGTCACCCCTCTGGAAGGAGCCCCAGGGTGGAGTGGGTACATGGTGGACTGCTATAACCTCCCGGTCAGCAATCTGAAGCCAGCAGCTGTTCTGAGGGTGAAAGATGAGCCTTTCTACTCCTCTTAAGAGTTATAGTCTTAGAAACCCACAGGGGAAGTTCTTCTCTCTACCATAAGGTCTCTAGGAGTCAGAATGGACTCAGTGGTAGTGAGTTTTAGAGACACAGCCAGGCCAGGGAGCATCGCCTGGCACAAGAGTTCAGGCTGGATTTCAGCCCCTGACCTTGACTTCTTAGTGGGGTGCTCTTGTGCAGTGATCAGCCTCTACATCTCAACCTGACGGCTCTGCCTCCGCCCATTTCACAAGCTCCAGTCCCTCTTTGTGGAGGATTCCTGCTGCTGTGTTTTAGAGACAGGTGCCTGGAGGCCCCATAGCAACACCAGCATGTGGGCTTGTGTTGAAGACTGAGAGTGTGTTCAGGGCATCTCACAGTCAGACCCACTTTCCTTGGGGCCGAGAAGTAGCTCTTGAAAATGAAGATTGTCCTGAAGGATTGAATAGCTGGTCAGTCAGCCCACGATCTTGCCTGGCAACCTGACAGCAAACGGCTCCGCATTCGCTGGTGTGGGGCTTTAAGGGAATTTCCCCAAACCCTTTGCCCTTTTCAGAGGAAGAAAGGGAGGGTTCATGTCACTGCTCTCCTCTTGCCTCCTCTTAAATTTGGTTTGTGGTTAGGACATCTGGGTGCAGGGAGGTTTAACCCATCTCTGCTTTCAGATCTCAATCCAATCACCTGTCAAGGGACTTGCCTTCCCGGCTTTGATGTATCCAGCTGAGGAGTTCTCTGTGGTGTTGTGGGCAGGGGGCAAGTCCGGAAGACTCCCCGTGGGATCTCAGGAGTATCACCTTCCTGGGCTGTGACCCGGGATCCTCACCTGTACACCAGAATGACTAGCACAGGAGAGCCCTCACGAAGAGTCAGGACATGCAGTGTCGTCAGGCTTTTTGTCAATGGATGCACTAATAGAACCAGCCTCGAGTCCTCTCAGTGACCGAGCGCTTTTAGGAAATACAGAGATGCTTGTTCATTCCCTCCTTCATTCAAAGAACAGTTACTGAATGTCTACTGTGGGCCCGTCCTGGCTGCCTCTGGGTGCAGAGGCAAGCAAGAGGAATACACTTCTGCCTGCAGCTTCTCCACCACTTGCTTGGGCTTTTCCTGGCCCCCCTCCCCCAGACTTAGACTCCCCAGCTCTGTGTACATGCTCTCGGTAAACAGCCTCACACTTTCATTACTTGTTCCCTGCCCGCCGTTCCCCTAGCCTCAGCTTCAGGAAAAGGGGAGCCATGCCCAGTTATCAAAAGCAGTCCACACCAGGGTGCCAGTCCTGGCCCACACGACCTCGGGTAACCTGGATTGACTGAGGCAGCTTTTCCCCCATCCGCCTACTGCCCAGCCCTTCGGACAGGTCACTATGAGCTGGGGTCAACTGGATGGCACTGCATTGTGTTGTGCTTAGTTTGGGTTCTGGAGGGCCAGGCTTCCTGTGAGGATTTATCTAGCAACGAGTGGGGGCCAGGAGTCAGGGTGGGAGCGGTGGGTTTCAAGTTGGTTGCTAATTGCGAGCTCGGCAGTTTGAAACTACCAGTTGCCGTGTGGGAGAAAGATGCGGCTTTCTACTCCCCTCAAGGGGGACAGTCTCAGAGACCACAGGGGCAGCTCGGTGTGTCTGCTTGGGTTGCTCTGAGTCGGAATGGACTTGATGGTAGGTGCATGTCAGAATCGGTAGCCTGGGATATCCCTTGAGCTATGAAGCTGAAGTAGAGTGACCTTGACCAGCCTGAATGGAAAGCATGGAGGTTCTTTCTGGCAGGGCGCCTCTGTTGGCCCCTGGGAAGGAGTGGCCATAATGGTGGGTGAATGAGTGAGCGAGAGAACTGGACAAAGACCAGTGAGCTGTGTCAGGGATTGAGTAAGTATGTGTGTGTGTGTGTGTGTGTGTGTGTGTGTGTGTGTGTGTGTGTGTGTGTGTAGAGCAAGCGAAAGCTGATGGAATTGGATAAGGGGGTTAAATCATTGCATTACCAACAAGGGCTGTTAGTTACCACGTTGGTGCCAAGGGGTGGTTCATTGGTGCCAAGGGGTGGTTCGGGAGGGCCTTGTTCCTCTAGTCAATTTCCATCGGCTTCCTGCAGAGCTCACCCAAGTATACCCATCATCTAACTGAAAAAAAGTAGATTGCTGTGGAAATGGACCCCTAGCCCGTGTATCACCAACTTGTCATCTTTAGGGGATCCCCCCTCTTTCTAGAAACTCCAGGGCTGTCGCTGGTCCACTGCAAGGCCTAAATGCAGGCTGCGGACAAACAGGGGAGGGCCTGAAATTTGACTAGAGGAAGCAGGGAAAATAGGCTTCAGATTAATTGGCTGCTAGGAAGTGTTCAAGGGCCTTAACCCCCTCAGGCACTCCTCCTTGGGGATTTGAGGTCTTAATTACTCCAACAATAGCCAAGTCTTTGGGAGGATTGCTTCCTCTCTCTCTAATTCATCGCCCCTCCCAATAAAAACAACACGACCTTAGGTATAGGCTTATGCTAAGGAAAGTCCCAGTAGGATAGTTCCTGGAGTCAAGGGTAGGGGGGTCAAAGGGTTTCACCCACAAACCTTGAACCAATAGCATGGGCGGCTGGCGCAGAGCTTGAGGGAACTATTCTTTCATGGCGGGTCTCTTAGTATTAGAAACTAGAGCTACACAGAGGGATCCAGGGAGTCAACAGCTTCCCATGGTGGGGACAGGTCAAAAGTCTTCCATTCAGTCTGGTTGTTGTTACTATGAACACAGAACGGGAAAACTCTTGTCTTTCCCTAAAACAAGGACACACGGCCATGTTCATGCCTATGGAAGAGGAAGTGAGGAGGTCCGATGCCTGGAGAAGCACAACTCTTATCTGAGATCTTGGTAGATCCTTGTGGGTAGAGGGAGGAGAGGGGGACAAAGGGAGCTGATCCAGATGGTTCCTGGCGGATTTGCCACCACTCTGGTCACGTGTAGAGGAGGGCGCATTATACTGGGAGCAAAGGGCAGATGGAACCCTAGGAAACGAACCACTCTGCAGAGTTCACAGGACTGCACATCGAAACCTAGGAAGTGTCCCATAATGTCCATTTCCCTAAGGAGGAGACATGAGAAACATGCAAAAATACCTTCCTCAGGAAGGATAGAAGGATGGATGTCCATTTCATCCAGAACAGCCCTCTGGAGACACTCGACCATGAGACCCAAAGTCTGCATGTGTGGCCGTGACTGTGTCTTAATGTCTTTCAGAGCAGATGGTCTCAGACTCCCTGGTTTCTGCTACCCATGGATTCGTTCTGCCATACCTCTAGCTTCCATTCCTAAGTGTGCCTCGGCCAGAGGTGCCATGACCAACCTAACGGGCTTCTTTGAAGTCAGGACCAACTTTTCGTTTTTTAAACGTTTTATTAGGGGCTCATACAACTCTTATCACGATCCATACATACATCAATTGTGTAAAGTACATCTGTACATTCATTGCCCTCATTTCAAAGTATTTGCTCTCCACTTAAGCCCTTGGCATCAGGTCCTCTTTTTTCCCCCTCCTTCCCCGCTCCCCCCTCCCTCATGAGCCCTTGATAATTTATAAATTATTATTTTTTCATATCTTGCCCTGTCTGACGTCTCCCTTCACCCCCTTTCCTGTTGTCCGTCCCCCAGGGAAGAGGTCACATGTGGATCCTTGTATTTGGTTCCCTCTTTCCAACCCACTCACCCTCCACTCTCCCAGTATCGCCCCTCACACCCCTGGTCCTGAAGGTATCATCCACCCTGGATTCCCTGTGCCTCCAGCTCCTATGTGCATCCTCTGGTTTAGCCGGACTTTCAAGGTAGAATTCGGATCATGATAGTGGGGGTGGGTGGGTGGGTGGGGGCAGGGAGGAAGCATTTAGGAACTAGAGGAAAGCTGTGTTCTTCATCGGTGGGTGCTACATTGCACACTGACTGATTCATCTCCTCTGCAAGGGGATCTCCAGTGGCCGACAAATGGGCTTTGGGTCTCCCCTCTTCATTTCCTCCTTCATTCACTATGGTACGATTTTTTTGTTCTGATGATGCCTTATACCTGCTTCCTTAGACACCTCGTGATCGCACAGGCTGGTGTGCTTCTTCCATGTGGACTTTGTTGCTTCTGAGTTAGATGGCCACTTGTTTACCTTCAAGCCTTCAAGACCCCAGATGCTTTACCTTTTGATAGCCGGGCACCATCAGCTTCCTTTGCCACATTTGCTTATGCACCCGTTTGTCCTCAGTGATCTTATCATGGAGGTGTGCACCCAACGATATGATTTTTTGTTCTTTGATGCCTGATAACTGATCCCTTTGAAACCTCATGATCACACAGGTTGGTGTGTTCTTCCATGTGGGCTTTGTTGCTTCTGAGCTAGATGGCCACTTGTTTGCCTTCAAACCTTTAAGACTCCAGATGCTATATCTTTTGATAACCAGGCACCATCAGCTTTCTTCACCCCATTTGCTTATTCACCCGCTTTGTCTTCAGTGGTTGTGTCAGGAGGGTGAGCATCATAGAATGCTAATTTAATAGAAAAAGTATTCTTGCATTGAGGGAGTACTTGAGTGGAGGCCCGATGTCCTTCCACCACCTTAATACTAAACCTATAAGTATAAGCACATAGATCTATTGCCCCATATTCATATAGAAATATATTTGCATATGTACATGTCTTTGTCTAGACCTCTGTAAATGCCCTTTGCCTCCCAGTTCTTTCCTCTATTTCCCTTGACTTTCTTCCTGTCCCACTGTCAAGCTCCATCCCCATCTGGGTTTCAGCAATACCTCTTTGTTACATTACCCTTGATCATGCCCTAGCAGACCTCCCACACCCACCTCACCACCAATTTGGATCACTTGTTGTTCCCTTGTCCCTGGGTTTGTTAACCCTGCTTCCTTTCCCCCCAACTCCCCCTATCCCATTTCCCCCCGGAACTGTCAGTCCTGTTGTTTTTCCTCCAGATTGTTCATCCAGCCTATCTTATTTAGACAGACCTGCAGAGATAATAACATGCACAAAACAAGACAGAGCAAAACCAACAAAACAACAACAAACCACTGACAAAGAACAACAACAACAATACAACAAGAAAGAAAAGCTTGTAGTTAGTTCAAGGATGATTTGTTGGCCTTTAGGAATGTTTTCCAGTCCAGTCTGTTGGGGCACCACGCCCTGGCCCCAAAGTCCACCTTCAACATTCCCTGGGGATCTTGCGGCTCCATTCCCTTGCTGTTCCGCTGCACTCCCCCAGTGCTTTGCCTCGGTGTGGTGGGATCAGGTCGGCACAATTCCCACACTGTGACTCCAGTGCTGTCCCCAGCAGGGCCCTGGGCAGGACCACCTCTTCAATAGGTCTAACCTTTGAGAAGGACCCCCGGGGGTGTAGTGGTTACCAGTAAGACTGCTGAGGTCAACAAGTCACTGTGCAGGCGGCTCCGTGGGAGACACATGAGGCCGTCTTCCATTCTCCAGAAGCCCACAGAGGCAGTCTTCTCCCGTCCTACAGGGTCGCGATGAGCCGGAATCCACTCAATGACACTGAGTTTCGTTTTAACCATTAAAACTCATGATTCCTGCCTCCTTTGATTATTAAACTGTCAAGAGTTAAAAAGCAAAGATGTCACTTTAAGGACTAAGGTGTGCCTGACCCGAGCCATGGTATTTCCAACCACCTTATACGTAGGTGGCTCATCTGCAGTGAATCAGAAGGTTGAAGAAGACTGGACGCATTTGATTGTGGTGCTTTCTAAGTGTATTGAGTCTTCTCAAAGAGCAAACAAATCTGTCTTTTGAATATATAGGCACAATGTTCCTTAGAAGCAAGGCGAGCAAGGTTTTGCCTCAGGTTCTTGGAACATGTTATCTGGAGGGACCAGCTTCTGTAGAAGGACAGTATGCTTGGTAAAGTAGAAAGTCTGAGAAAAAGAGGCTGCTGACCCTTAACATGATGGATTGACACCGTGGCTGGCCCCAACCATGGCCTCACACATAGCAGAGACTGTAAGGTTGACCCAGGACCGCACAGGTGACACAGGACCATGCAGGGTTCCATTCTGCTGAATGAGAAGGCCACAACAAATCTGTGGGAAAAGACTGTCCACCAGTCCTTGAAGCCCCCTCCTGTACATGGTGGCTTTGTGTTCGACCTAGGTAGTTGATTGATTTATTTTGCTTTACTCAAATTATTGAGCTTCCTTGTTAAAAATTAAGCTAAGTCTTGCTAGTGAACATGTATCGAGGGGGAGCCTAGATGCCAAATGACTTGTGTTAGGCCGAGGCTCAATGCCAAATGACTTGTATGAATTTGACCTAGACGCATATCCCCAAATGAGGCCTGTGCGTCATGATGGTCTTCCTCCCTCCCACAATTTGGATGGAGGGGCTTGGGTCATCCAACAAAGGAGGGTAGGGGATCCAAGGTGGAAATAGGAGCAGAAAGAGGAAGTCGGGGTGAATAGGAGGCATATCTTGCCCCCAGGTGTGGGCTGTGGCAGTCTTTTGAGTCTGAGCTTTAGAATGCCCCCAGTCATCGGGGCTGGGCTACAGAGAAATGAGCTGGAGCCAGGAATGTGAAGACCAGACAAGTAGTGCGAACTAGATATTGCCTATCTGGGTGCAGCACTAATCACTCTGGGGCCTGGTGGGGGAAAGAGGGGAATTTAATGAAGGGACTATTTATAAAAATATGGCAGGGTTTAGGGAAGGGACCAAGAGCCAATACAATAGCCCAGGTTTAATAACACTGCAGAGGAATTACCAGCCCTAAATCCTTCCTAATGGTGGAGGAAGGGATAGATACCAGGACCCAGCGAAAGTGCCTGTGAGGAAAGGGCTGCCAGATAGGAGCGAGAGCCCTTGGTAGAGGGACAAAGTCAGTGCACAATGTTATGGAAGGAGAGAACTAGGTGCAATGACTATGAGGGGGGCTTGCAAAAGTTTGTGGGAAAAATGAGATAAAAAGATCATGGATATTTTCCATGAACTTTCTGAAACCCCTTCGGTTCCTTCTATTGTCTATAACTTCCTGCCAGTGCCTCTCTCTGGTTGAGCGCCACTAGGAATAAGGCGAAGGGTGGAGAGAGCATCAGGAGAAGACACTCGTCCGTCACCTGGGAACACAGGTGAGCTTTGTTGTTCCCAAACGCTAACCTTTTTGCTTTGCCACACTTGCTTCCCCATGGCTACGCCCTGGGACACAGCAAGGTCATCGGCGTCTAGTTCTTCTTTCTCCCTCTGTCACCTACTTTTTTTCTTTTTTTAGTAAGAAATCTTAAGATTTCTGCTCTTGGTCGTAGCAGAGTATAGTGCTTACTGCTCTGTGTTAATTTAGCTAGCCTGTGGCGCTCAGTGGTTGCGTAGATGTGATGTAATCATCCTCCATTTGATAATCTTTTGACTGGATATAAAGATGGATCTCTTCCAGTTGGTTGGTCAGGCAGCTGTCTTCCAAATGCCTTGAACTAGATGAAGGAATGCTTCCAACGGGTCATCAACGTTTTTGAAACATTTCAATTGGTATCCTGTCAACTTCTTGTTTTTCATTACTGCCTTCAGTACAGCTTGGACTTCCTGCTTCAGACCCCTTGGTTCTTGATCACATGCTACCTCTTGAAATGGTTGGACATTGACCTATTGTTCTTTTTGAAACAGTGACTTGCATTCCTTCTGTGGTGGTGACATAATCTGTTGTCAATTTGAGAGGATTAAGAGTGAAGGGGTTGAGTTTAGCCTGTCCATCAGGTCCCAGCTTGATGACCTCATTTGGAGGCACTAAGGAAGTGGGGCACAAGCTCACTCCCTGTGAGACATTCCTGTGGAGAAGACACATGGAGCTACGCAAGAGCCCTGGAGCTAAAGGAGCCACATGGAGACCCCTGCCAGTGCTGAGATGCTTCCACTGTCACTTGATCCAGAAGACTTCCCAGCCACTGGCCTGTGATCTTCCTGCATTCGGCGTCATTGCATGTGTTTCATGAGTCTGAAGAGGACTTTATAGATTGGTATCAGACATATGGGCAAATATCGGACTTATGGACTTGATCTGAACTGGGCTGGGACGTTTTCTCAATATTCAATTGCTCTTGTATATAAACCTCTTTCTTATACACATGTGAGTGTCTATGAATTTGTTTCTCTAGTTAACCCAGACTAACACACCTTTCATCTTTTTTGACGATCCTTGCCTTGTTTAATATTTTGCCCATGGAAATCCTTCAACATTTCAACCTGAGGCTTGAATGTTTTCCTTCAATTCTTTCGGCCTGAAATAAGTTGCGCGTGTTCTTCCTTTTTGGTTTTCTGACTCCAGGTCTTTGCACACTTCGTTACAACACTTCTCTTTGTTTTCTTGAGCTGTCCTTTGAAAATTTCTGTTCAGCTCTTTCTGTCTTTCTTTCTCAACTTGGGTCAGCTTCTGTGCATTCCAGAGCAAGTCTCAGAGTTTATTTTCATGTTCACATTGGTCTTCCCTTTCTTTCCGGTCTTTTAAGTGAATTTGTGTTGTCTTCGCGTATATTATTCTTGATGCCATCCACAACTCATCAGGTCTTTAATCATCAGTATTTCACGTGTCATCTCTGTTTCTGAAATTCAGAGGAGATGTAGTCAAGATGGTATTTTGGCTCTTGCGGACTTGTTTTAATTAATTGTCTGTAGCTTCAACCTGATCTTGAATGTGAGCGCGTCATGATTGAAGGCCCATGGCCTGTTCGGGCTGATGACACTGAGCTTTTCCATCATCCCCTTTCACAGATATCATTTTGATTCCCACTTGTTCTACCTGGTGAGGCCCATATGTACAATCACTTGATATGTTGTTGAAAAAAGGTATTTGTCATGAAGAAGTTGTTGGTTTTGCAAATTCTGTCATACGATCTCCAGTTTTTTATCACCAAGACCATATTTTCCAATTACGATTCTTTCCTCAGGCACCTTGGCGGTATAGTGGATTAGGCATTGGGCTGCTAACTGCAAGATCAACAGCTAAAAACCACCAGCTGTTACATGGGAGAAAGATACAGATTCTACTCCTGTAGTAAGTTGTAGTCCGGGAAACTCACAAAGGCAGGCTGTCCTGCCCTATAAGATCACTGTGGATCAGTATTGACTTGATGGCGTTGAGTCATTTTGTTGTTGCTCTTTCCTCTTTATTTTCAACTTTTGCGTTCCAGTTGTCATAATTACACTGAATCTTGATGACGTGTTTGGTCAATTTCAGACTGAAGAATTAGATGGTATTCTTAAGTTTTTTCACCGTCAACTTTAGAGGTTGGTGTGTGAATTTGAATAATGTATAGACTGTTCTATCTTGTAGGTAAGAATGGATAATATCTTATCACTGACAGTATCATTCTCCAGGATAGCTCTTGAAATGTTCTTTTGTCGTGCCCAATATAGTAAGCCAGATGATTTTCTGACTCATAATGGTCATTACCATATCAGTCCACGAATGCCAGGATATTCATCTTCATATATTCCATTTCATTTTAAATGATTTCCAGTTTTTCTAGATTCACAATTTTCACATTCCGTGTTCTGATTATTAATGGCTATTTAGAGCTATTTCTTCTCATGCTCCATCAGTAAATTAAGGTCCCCAAATCTTCACGCCTTCCTTGTCATTAACGTTGACTCTCCTTTGAGGTCACAGCTCTTCCCAGCGGTACTTTTAATGCCTTTTCACCCAAGGGGCGCATCTTCCAACACTATATCTGACAGTGCTCCCCTTCTATCCTTAGTGTGTTCAGCTGCAAATATTTGGGGCTTCCAAATATTCATAGAAAAAATGGAATACAAAAGACTGTAATTTTTCCAAGAACTTCTGATACCATTTCTTCTATCAATGACCATGATAGATCATGCAGGAGGCAAAGGTATTAAAACTTAGTGTGTTAGTCTGGGTTGACTAGAGAAACAAGTCCAGAGACATTCTTATGTGTGCAAGAGAGAACGTTATAGCAAAGAGCAATTGTACATTAGGAGAACATCCAAACTCAGTCCAGATCAAGTCCATAAGTCCAACAGTAGCCCATATATCTGCCACCAATCCATAAATTCTTTAGACTCATGCAGTCATTCAATGATGTTGAATGCAGAAAGATCACACGTCAGTGGGTGGCAAGTCTCATGAATGCAGTGGTGGTAGAAGCTTCTCAGTGCTGGCATGGGCCTCCATGGGGCTCCTCCAGCTCCAGGGCTCTGGTTCCTTCAGGGGTCTCCATGCAGCTTGTCAGCAGAAAGACAAGCAGAGTGTCCCTGTGTCCTGCCTCCAAAGAGCTATTTATCTCTGTAGTACCACCAAACAAGGTCATCAAACAGCGACCTGATTGACAGGGTAAACTCCACCCCATTCACTCTTAATAATCTCAAGTTGGCACCGGGTTATGTAACTACCACACCACGTAGCCTAACCAAATTCCTTGAAGGAATGAGACCCTGGGCCTGGGGACTCAGGAACATACTCTTGGGGAACATCAAGGTCAATTAGCATCACATAGTCCACAATAACACCAAGGAGGCAGACAAACCCTGGAACAATTAACCATCCCCAACCACAAGGATAGCATTTGCCCAGTGTTAAAGTTTAAAAGGCAGGAAAGGATAGGAGATAAGGATAAATAAAAATGGGAAGCACAGAAAGGAAATGGAAAGAGTGCTATTCCACTGTGGGGAGTTTGAACAGAAGACCACTTTGCTCTCCAAATCACAATTTAAAAATAGAGAGAAATACTATTGGAGTGGTTATAGTAATGGCAGACAAAGAAGACAAAGAAAAATAATACTGCCGGAGACAATGGAGGGACAGGTACAAGGAAAGAAAGGGGGAAATTGTTAGAGTCCTAATAACTCTAGAAGTGTATGCAGCTGGTAACAGAGCTTCATAAGACGAAAAGCAAATCCTGACAAAACCGAAGATGAAACAGACAAACCCACAATTACAATTTAGTATTCCACACTCCTCTCTCAGGAGCCGAGAGAACAAATAGGAAGCAAAAATAAGATGAATGGAGATATAGAAGACTTAACAGCACTGCTAACAAAATTTGTTTTTAGTTTATTCAACCAAAAAGCCAAATGCATGTCTTTTCAAGATTCATGAATCGTGACTAAATACACTTTAATAGATTGAAATCAGATAGAGTATATGCTTTATCCACAAAACTTAAATTAGAAATGACAGAAAGATGTTTGGAAAGTACACAATTTTTTGAACTTTAAACATTACATTTTAAGTAACTCATAGGTCAATGAAGAAAGCACAAGGATTATAAAAATCTTTTTCATTGAATAAAAATGTCAACATTTTGAGTGGTGCTAAAACACTTTTGATAAAATTAAATTAAAAAACATTTTTTTCAGCTTCAGTTTGAACTTGCATATGAGCCATTGAGAATCTGTTTGTAATGCTTTTCCCTGGTCTTGATCTGTCTGATGATATTGAACTTTCCCCCCACATGCAATAGATTTGATTTCTTTGTATTCCATCTTGTGAAGCCCACAAGAATGAGGGTAAGCCAAAAAGTATTGTTACAAAATCATAGACATTTTTATTTTAAAAAAAATCTGAATGTGAAGCTACTGTTTCTTCATAGAGCCTCCACTTGGTCTATATACTTCTGTTCCTCACCGATGCAATTTTCAATTTTCTTAAAATTTCCTCCTATTAAGGACTGTGGTTGTCCCATGTCCTTTAAGAAAAGTTTTCAAGATGTCCCTTTTGGAGTTCCCCAGATCAGTCTCCAAAATCTTAAGAGCTGACTTCTCTGCCTTGAATTTAACTTGGAAGTCACTGTTTTGATTGGGCTCTTTTTTGGGGGTGGGTGGGTTAAGGAGCTCTGATGAGAGTAAGACAACTGTTTTACTGAAAAGCCTTGCCTACAGCCATCCACTGCTCACAGGAAATGGTTAAACACGTTTTGTTTGTATATTTATGAACTCAAAATTTAGTAGTAATACTTTCTGACATTTCCTCACATAAACTTCAAAAACCTGTTGCCATAGTCACTGTTTGTGTTGGTGACAAAGATATTTACAGTGAAGAAGCTGGTGGTCTGGCAAAATCCTATCATGTGATCTGGTGTGTTGTTTCCATCACCAGGGTCATTTTTTAAAACTACTGCTCCTACTTATTTGTTTATAACTTTTGCATTGCAAGCACAAGTAATTATAAATGCATCTTGATTGCATGTTTGATCACTTTCAGACTGTAGACGTATGTAAAAATATTCACCTTCTTGATCTTTGATTTTAGTGGTTGGCACCCAAATTGAATAGTAAATACCTTAGCTGGTCTTCCTTGTGGGGGTATCTTATCATGGACAGCACTGCAGAGATATTGAAATGTTCTTTTGGATGATGAATATGTTGCCATTACTTTTTAATTTATAATTCCCGGTATAATATACTCTATGATCATCAAATACAAAATGATCCTCCCAGCTCACTAATTCCCAGGATAACCAATCTGTATGTGTTTCATTTAATTTGGACAATTTCCAATTTTCCTAGATTCATAATTCATATAT
This sequence comes from Tenrec ecaudatus, assembly GCF_050624435.1. Classification (NCBI taxonomy): domain Eukaryota; kingdom Metazoa; phylum Chordata; class Mammalia; order Afrosoricida; family Tenrecidae; genus Tenrec; species Tenrec ecaudatus. The sequence continues at coordinate 35,896,021 of NC_134543.1, forward strand.
TTTAGGTTCCTATTATTAATGAATGCCTACAGCTGTGTGTTCCTTCTTTGGAGTCACACTAAATCGTCAAGTGAAGGTCATGAAAACTTTACTCCATTCACAGCATTAAGATGGACTTTATTTGGGGGAGTCCGCTCTTCCCAGTCGTGTTTTGGGTGCCTCCAATTCTGAAGGGCTCATCTTCAGGCACGATAAGCAGACGATGTTCCACGGCTACGCCTCAGGTTTTTACTGGCCTTTTAATTTTTTTGGAAGTAGATCACCAGGTCCTCCTTTCTAACCTGCCGTAGTCTGTAAACTCCACTGAAATCTGTCCAACAGGGGTGACTGTTGGCGTTTTCTGAAAGTGAAGCGGACTTGAAGGACTTACTGATGATGATCAAGGACCTGCAGTCTGAAGTCTGGCTGCCACCTCAAGGTAAAGAAAATGAAACTGATCACAATTAGACCAATAAGCAGTAATATCCCGACAGAGAGAAGACTGTAGTTGTCAAGGATTTCATTTCAGTCGGATCAACAGTCAGCACTCATGGAAGCCAAAGTGAAGAAAGCAAACAACATACTACATGATGAAAATCTGCTGCATAAGACGTCTGTGGTAGTTACATAATCTGGTGTAGACTTGAGAGGCTTATGAATGAAGGGGTGGGGCCTGCCCTGTCAATCAACATATAACCAATGAGACCTCTGTGTGGGCATGGCCTTCTCCTGAGAATTCTGGGAAGTCCTGTATTTTCCTCCTTGGAGGCGGGAGACCTCTCTCTCTCTCTCTCTCTCTCTCTCTCTCTCTCTCTCTCCCTCTCCCCCTCCCCCTCCCCCTCCCCCCCCCTCCCCTTCTCCCCCTCCCCCTCCCCCTCCCCCTCTCCCTCTCTCTCTCTCCTCACTCCCTTGGAGACTCTCTACTGACAAGACACTCCCTTGTCACTCTCACTACTCACTCCCTTGTCACTCTACTGACAAGACACAGGGCACTACGGCACTACGCTGATAGACCCTGTGCCCAGGGAACTGGAGGAGCCACTTGGAGACCCCTGCCAGCGCTGAGATGCTTACAACACCACTGGATTCAAAGACTTTCTACCCACTGGTCTAATCGTCCTGCATTTGGCATCATTGCATGTGTTTCGTGAGTCTGAAGGGGCTTTATAGATTGATATCAGACATATGGGCTAACATCAGACTTATGGGCCTGGACTGGACTGGGTTGGGATGCGTTCTTAATGTACAATTTCCCTTTATATGAAACTCTTTCTTATACATCTATGAGTGTCTATGATTTTGTTTCTCTAGTCTACCCAGACTAATATAACGCCTTTAAAGTGTTAAAATACAAACAAAAAAAAAGTCACCCCAAGGACCAGGGTGTACCCGAGTTATAGCAACAGATGTTTTCTAATGCCTCATGCACACAAATGCTGGACAACGAATACAGGAAACCGAAGCAGACTTGATGTCTTTGCAAAAGGACATTATACTTGGAAAAGTAGTGAGTTGGTGAACAAGAAGGAGACTTTCAAAGAGATGAATTCACACAATAGCTCAAGACTGGGAAATGTTTTGTTGTTGTTGTTTTTAATCATTTTATTGGGGTCTCTTACTGCTCATCACAATCCATACATCCAACCATTGTGTCAAGCACATTTGTACATATGTTGCTGTCATCATTTTCAAAACATTTTCTTTCTACTTGAGCCCTTGGTATCAACTAATTTCCCCCCTCCTCTACCCTCCCTCCCTCATAAAGTCTTGATAATTTATAAATTTTTTTCCTTGTCTTACACTGACTGATGTCTTCCTTCACCCACTTTTCTGTTGTTCGTCCTCCTGGGAGGGGGTTATATGTCGATCATTTTCTTCAGTTCCCTCTTCCTACCCCCACCTTTCCCTTACTCTCCTGGTATTGCTACTCTCATTATTGGTCATGAGGGGTTTATCTGTCCTGGATTTCCTGTATTGTGAGCTCTTATCTGTACAGGTGTACATGTTCTGGTCTAGCTGGATTTGTGAGGTAGAATTGGGGTCATGATAGGGGGGCAGGGAGGAAGCATTAAAGAACTAGAGGAAAGTTGTATGTTTCATCATTGATACACTGAACCTTGACTGGCTTGTCTCCTCCCCAAGACCCTTCTGTAAGGGGACATCCAGTTGCCTACAGATGGGTTTTGGATCTCCACTCAGCACTCCCTTTCATTCACATTGATATGATTTGTTTGTTCTGGGTCTTTGATTCCTGATCCCATTGACACCTCGTGATCACACAGGCTGGTGTGCTTCTTCCATGTGGATTTTGCTGCTTCTCAGCTAGATGGCTGTTTGTTTATCTTCAAGCCTTTAATTGGGAAATGTTTTGTTCTGCTGTGCACAGGGTTGCTTTGAACAGGAACTGACTTGACAGCACCTGTAAACAATAACTGACAGAATATACAGTCCACCTGTTTTCAGTGTATAGTTAAATAATTGATAATAAATGTTCACAATCATGTAACCATCATCAGGATGGGGCCTATCTTCGGATAGCTGCTCAGATATGGCTGTCTGGCAAGCGTAGGGAAGGTGCCGTTGTCAGCTCTATTAGTCATGCCTCCAGCTATTAGTAAAAATAGACAAATTGAGTGGCAATTTATAGCCCTTAAACTTCACCATTGAAAGTGGACCATTTTGTGGTTTTTAGCATATGCACTGTCTCGTACACCATCACCACCGTTAATTCCAGATCATTCCACGATCTGAAAAATGACACCTTGAATCTATTATCAATCAGTCCCAATTTCCAACTCCTCAAATTCTCTAGCAATGAGAAATATATTTTCTTTCTCTATAGATTTGCCTATGTTGGTCATTTGTTGAGTTAGTTAGTTTATTGTGCCAACCTGGCTGATAAACACATGTGGGGTTCATTGAAGGGCAGAGGGATAAATGGCTTGGTGAGTCTCGACTTTCTAGCTCTCAGGTCTCTTGCTTTCTGATGGTCAGACCAGGGTGAAGCCACCTTAGCCAGTTCCCTGCTTTAGCTGGCAAGGCTCACTCCCTGCAAGACATCCCTGAGGAGAAGCCACATGGACCTACCCTGATGCAGCCCTGGGTGCTGGAGCAGCCATGTGGAGACCCGTGCCAGTGCTGAGATGCTTACACAGTCACTGATTTGGCTCTTCTCTTGCAGTCGGCATCATTGCGTCTGTTTTGTGAGATGGAGGAGAACTTTGTGGGTTGGTGTTGGACATAGGGGTTAATGGGTTAATGTTGGACTTGTATTCGTCTGAGTACTTTAGAGAAACAAATCCACAGAAACTCATATGTATAAGAGTTTTATATAAAGGGTAAGTGCACATCAAGAAAACATCCCAAGTCTGCAAGTCCAACATTAGCCCATATGTCCGACAGCAATCCACAAAGTCCTCCTCCATCTCACAAAACACTCGCAATGATACCAGCTGCAGGAGGAAAGTGAGTCAGTGAATGTGTAAGCATCTTAGTCCTGGCAGGGGTCTCCACATGGGTGCTCCAGCACCCAGGCCTGCATCAAGGTTGGTCCATGAGGCTTCTCTTTAGCGATGTCTTTCAGGAAGTGAGCCTTGCCAGCTGAAGCAGGGAACTGGCTAAGGCAGCTGCACCCTGGTCACAAAGCAAGAGACCCAAGAACTAGAAAGGAGAGGCTCACTGAGCCATTTATCCCTTCAATTAACCCCACACATGTTTATCGGCCAGGTTGGTACCATAAACTTTAACTGTCTCAGATGGCTATAAAAAAACCAGCAGGTAAACCAGCATAAACTAAAATAACCCTGGAAAATCACAAGTGTTGGCAAGGCTGTGGTGAAATTGGAACTCTCAGACATTGCTGGGGGTTGTACAATGGTTCAGCCACTCTGGACAACAGTGGAGTGGTCCTCGGAGAGTTAAGCAGTGTTACCGTGTGACTCAGCAATCTCTCCCTAGGTATATACCCAAGGGAATGGAAAACATGTGTTCAGACCAAAAAATCCTGAAAACCTTGTATGTGAACATTCATAGCAGCATTATTCAGAATAGCCCCAACGTGAAAACAACCCAATTACATATCCACTGATGGGTGAACAACATGTGGCATTCCTAATACAATCGAATATTATTCCTCCGTATAAAGAAAGAAGCTCTCATACAGTCACAACAGGGATGGCCCTTGGAAACATGTGAGAGAAAAGAAGCTAGGCCCATGTTTTCTGATGAAGTTTATGTCCAGAAATCCGTAGAGGCAGGCCGTGTGTTTCAGGGGATGCAGGTTGTAGAGAGTAAAGGGGTACTTTTGGGGGTCATGTCCTGAATTCAAATAGTGGAGAGGGTTGTACAATACTGTTAGTTTAGTGCAAATGACTGAATGAGCCACTTGCACAAGATGAGTGGGATGGTCTATCAATGACCCCAACAACCACAAACACAAAGGGTGTGGTAAGAAGGACTGTACGTATAGACTTCATCTGACACTCTTCTCAGGAGCATTTTGCCTCCCAAGCGGGAAGCATCCTCTAAAAAACACGTCAGGTGGTGTTTGGTGCTTTGTGACCCATGCTGACTTTCCTGCCGGCGGAGTTCTGGAGAGCCCTGTTCTCTCTGCTTCAGCAGCCGGGTCCAATGGACAGGATCCAAAGACAGCAAGGCGCTTCACAGTTTGGAAAGACTCACTTTACATTCTCCACTGCTTTGATCGCAGACACTTCGGTTTAAATGGGAGCATGATGGGCCACAGCCAGAAAGTGGGAGGCCTTGAACATTCGGGCCAGAAATCCAGTCTTGCTTAGAACAACTGAAAAGCGTTGGTGAACAGGGCCTGGAGAGGAGGCCTCCTCTCCATCCTTCCACGGGTATTCTGAAGGGGCTGGGGCCCTTCAAGGACAGCTTCCCTGGAAGATCTTGTACCAGTGCATCAGTCTCTGTAGGATGCACGCATAAGAATCTCTGATTATTTTTGGAGAGTTTGACACAGTATGCCCGTCGCCTGGAGCATGTTGTCTGTGGATCCATTTGTCTCCTGCAGGGTCACATATAACACATATGACATGTATACACATGTACCAAACAGCTGCATACACATGCTCTAGGCACAAACAGCTACCCCTCCTTTTGCCTGGGGAGCTTGAAGAAGCTGGCTGCCTTTGTCCAACAGTACGGTGCTTGGGTCTGAAATTTCCACTTGTATTTTTGAAAAAAAAATTTTTTTAAAGTTTTATTTTATTCCAACAGTTTTATCAACACATAAGTCATATATCAATATAATTCAATAATTCAATAGTTCAGTCACATCAAGAAGAGTTGTACAAGAAGAGTTGTACAAGAAGAGTTGTACAAGAAGAGTTGTACAAGAAGAGTTGTACAAGAAGAGTTGTACAAGAAGAGTTGTACAAGAAGAGTTGTACAAGAAGAGTTGTACAAGAAGAGTTGTACAAGAAGAGTTGTACAAGAAGTCTAACAAGCAGTGTTAGAACATTTTCCTCATTACTGCACTCATTGTTTTAGCTCCTCATTTCCTACCACCCTCCCTGCCAGCCCCTCAAGAAACCATTCCTCCAGTCACGGTCTCTGTGGATTTACTGCTCCTGGATTGTATGCACAGGAAGACATTAAAAAACAACAACCAATACCCAACAGCAATAACAAAGTGAAACAGATAAAAACCTCCATAAAAAAGAAATCATGAAATATTAAAAACTAGAACAAATTTAAATGGATCATCAGGGAGATAAAATGATAAGGTGCTGAACTTTACCCAACTGCGTCTGCAACAATCCACTTTCCAATGCGATTTGCACATTTGCAAGTCTATTCACATGCCTGGTCCATGATCAGAGAGGATTGACCTGGGGCTTAACCCACAGGTATTTCCCCTTCACTTAGAAAAAAACCTAACCAAAACCAAAACTGAAACAACTTTAAAATGGGTTAAAACGGGATCAAATGATAAGAGACTGCATTTTAACCTAACTACGCCTTGCCATAATCCACTTTACAATACTCTGCTCTGTCTGATTACAGGGCTGGTCATGTCCCTCCGCCATGGTCAGAGGGGGCTCACCAGAGGCTTAATCATGCGTGGACCAGGTAAACAGATTCTGGGCTTCTAATGTCATCCATAGCCTTCTGAAAACCAGAGGTTCACAATTTAAGCTCTGATACCACTCCCTCCTTTAAGTTTGGATCATATTATTTACAATCCTTGGATCATACCAGTTGGTGTACTTCTTTCATGTGGACTTAGTTGACACCTTAATTAGATGGTTGCTTGTTTGAAAAGAAAGAAAGAAAGCCTTTAAGACCTCTAGCTGTTCTTTCTGATAGCTGGGAACCATCTAGTTTCTTCATCACACTTGGCTAAAGGACCCATATCTTCAGTGATCTCTTCATGAGGGTGAGTATCAAGCAGGGCCATGCCATAAGAACTAATTATTCTTAGACGGGGGCTAGAATTAAGAATGCATCTATGGCTTATGTATGTCTCTGGTTCACCTTAGAGACATTGTCCTTTTGTTAGAGAACATTATTGATCACCCCACTGGAACATCGTTTCCACCGCCATCAAGTCAATGCTGACTTATAGCGACCCTAAAGAGTAGGGTGGAACAGCCCCTGTGAGTTTCTTCACAGGACTGCAAAGCCTCATCTCTCTTCTGTGGAGCTGGCTGGTAGTTTCTAACCATTGACTCTCTGGTTAGCAGCCCAGGGTGTGACCACTATAGAACTGTCCCAGTGGGTGTCTAAGACTGGAACTCTTAATGGGAATAGAAAGCCTCATCTTTCTCCCCTGTGTCATTAGTTTAGTTTAGCCAGTGGCGAAGGATTTATTTATTTAATAAATCATTTTATTGGGGGCTCGTACAACTCTTATCACAATCCATCTATCCATCCAACCATGGTGTCAAGCACATTTGTACCTTTGTTGCCATCCATTTTCAAGCCATTTTCTTTCTACTTGAGCCCTTATTGAATATTTTCTTTTTGATTGAGGTGTTTAAGGAGACTATTCCTGTCTCTTTTGAACAAAGGACCTTCCGCGTATGAGGCAAACGGGAAAACCACTGCACTGCAGAAACCAGATGCTGGCATAGCATTGAAAACACGTTCAAGAAAAGGAAATGAAACAAGTGTAAGCCAGCTTTGAACTGAAATTCATGAATTGTTGACTGGTACAAATTAAACTCTTCAGTGCTGCAACAAGCCACTTTTTGCTAGTTGCACAAACAATGAGGGTTGGCGATAGGGCAAATCTTCCAGTAATATTTGTTCGTAGCAGCAGAACCACGCCTACCAGATGAATGCACGGATCTTGTTTTCATTAATAATGAAGCAAGGTGGGCATTAAACATAGTAAAGCATCCTCAAGGCAAGAGATTTGAACCAAAGCCCAATGTCAGCCAGCGCTATGCCTTGGGGCTAGCAGTCACCTGCTTCTTCTCACCTTTCTTGATGGCAAAGGGTCATGTGGTTCCCAAGTGGGCCATGGGACCAGGCGATGGCTGTGGCAGTCAGCTCAGGAGAAGTGATTACAGAGTCTGGGGCAGGAAAATGTCCTCCGCCAGGATCGGAAGTGCTTTCCTCACCCCAACGACAGCTGGAAATTCTTTCGTCTGGTCTGCAAGTTGGGTGTTACAAACAAGAGATTTTTCAAGCCCAATCTCAAACACAGTACTTCTCTTCTCGCCAGTCTGTCTCCTGGGCCGCATGGAGACAGCTGGACTTCCCACGCAAGCTGTGAGTGCCCCTTCCTGGGGGTCAGTCTGGTCCAGCTCACTCTTGAAGGAGCGCCTCTTAGAAACAGAGCCTCGTTTGCTGCTCTAAGTTGTAGAGATCACAAATGGGTCATTTCCCAAATGTCCATTGCTGCCTGCCAGGAATGGAACCTACAGCCCTAGTGGCATAGTGAGTTACAGGTTGGGCTGCTGACCTCAAGGTCAGCACTTTGAGACCACCATCTGCTCCAGGGGAGAAAGATGAGGCTTTCTATTCCCATTAAGAGCTACAATCTTAGACACCCGCCGGGGCAGTTCTATGCTGCCCTATAGGGTGGCTAAGAGTTGGCATCGACTCGATGGCAGTGAGTTTGGGTTTTGAGAGGCCATCTCAGATGGGCAGGACAACTGTATTTACTTAGCCAGTGTTTTGAAATTCATGCAGAACCCTCTGCTGACTTTTGTGGAAATGAATGAATTACTAAAACAGAAGACCCTTCCTGTGGATGAAACTCTAGGGACAAGGTTAGACCGCAAGAGAGGAGACTGGACAGTGAAGGTGGAACAAACAGGTTCCGTGACGTCCCAGACCAAATCTGGTGGCCGGAGGCTGGGCACACTCTATGCTACGTGCGCACAGGCCCACTTCCTGTTGTGGTCAGGGGTGCCCTGTGCGCACAGAACAGAATGCTGCCCGGTCCTCTGCCATGCTCAAAGTCATTGCCAGGCTTGAGCCCATTGTTGCAATCACTGTGACAAGGCCTCTCTTTCACTGTTCATCTATGTTACCAACCATGGTAGCCTTTTTCAGGGGCTGGTGTCTCAGGACAACATGTCCAGAGTATGTGAGACAAAGTCTCAATATCCTTGCCTCTAAGGAGCCTCCTGGCTGAACTCCCACGACAGATGTGTTGGTTCTTTCAGCAGTCCATGGTACTGTCAATATCCTTTGCTAGCACCATCATTCAAAGGCATGGGTTCTTCTTTGGTCTTCATTATTCAATGTCCAATTTTCACAGGAATAGGAGGCAATTCAAAATACCATGGCCCAAAGAAACATCCCCGTTTTCCAGCACTCTAAAGAGGTCTTGTGCAGCAGATTTCCCCAACCCAATGTGCCATTTGATCTCTTGACTGTGCGGCCGGGAGCACTGATGGTGGACTGGGCATCCACGCAAAATGAAATCCGTGACGGCTTCAATCTTTTCCCCATGGATCATGATGTTACCTGTTGGTCCAGTTGTGTGGATTTGGGTCCCCTTTATATTGAGTTAGAATCCATGCTGAAGGCTGCAATCCTTCGCCTTCATCAGCATGTGCATCAAGTCCTGTCAGCAGGACTGTCAGCAAGCAAGGGGGTGTCATCTGCATATCCCTGGCTGTTAATAAGCCTTCCTCCAATCCTGATGCCACATTCTTCTTCAGGTAAGCCAGCTTCTCTGATGACCTGCTCAGCCTACAGAATGAACAAGGATGACATACGCCTTTGATCATTTTAAACCAACTGCTCTTGGATCCAGGGAAGTGTTCTGGAATTCCCATTCTTCTCAAGGTGTCCATAGTTTGTTTCGATTCACAATAAAACACTAGTAAACTTTTTTTCTGATATTCTCTTCTTTCAACCAAGAGCTATTTGACATCAGTAATGATATCCTGGCTCCACGTCCCCTTCTGAATCTGGTCTGAACCTCTGACAGCTCCCTGTCAATGGACTGCTGCAACCATTGTTGGATGATTTTTTTTTTTTTAACAATTTATTGGGGCTGATACAATTCTATACACAGTTCATACATATACATACATCAATTGTATAAAGCACATCTGTACAGTCTTTGCCCTAATCATTTTTTTCTCTTTCCTTCTTTTACATTTTATTAGGGACTCCAACAACTCTTACCACAATTCATACATATACGTATCAATTGTATAAAGCACATCCATACATTCCCTGCCCCAATCATTCTCAAGGCATTTGCTCTCCACTTAAGCCCCTTGCATCAGGTCCTCTTTTCCCCCCCGCCCCTCCCTCCCCTTTCCCCCCTCCCTCATATGCCCTTGGTAATTCATACCTCGTTATTTTGTCGTATATTGCCCTATTCGGGGTCTCCCTTCCCCCCTTCTCTGCTGTCCCTCTCCCAGGGAAGAGGTCACATGTGGATCCTTGTAATCAGTTCCCCCTTTCCAACCCACTCACCCTCCACTCTCCCAGCATCGTCCCTCACACCCTTGGTCCTGAAGGTATCATCCACCCTGGATTCCCTGTACCTCCAACCCTCATATGTACCAGTGTACAGCCTCTGTCCTATCCAGCCCTGCAAGGTAGAATTCGGATCATGGTAGTTGGGGGGAGGAAGCATCCAGGATCTGGGGGAAAGCTGTGTTCTTCATCAATACTACCTCACACCCTAGTTAACCCATCTCCTCTCCTAAGCCCCTCTATGAGGGGATCTCCATTGGCCGACACTTGGGCCTTGGGTCTCCACTCTGCACTTCCCCCTTCATTTAATATAATATATATATACACATACATATATACATATACACATATATACACATACATACACACACTTATATCTTTTTTTTTTTGCATGATGCCTTATACCTGGTCCCTTGGGCACCTCGTGATCGCACTGGCCGGTGTGCTTCTTCCATGTGGGCTTATTTGTTTCTGAGCGAGATGGCCGCTTGTTCACCTTCAAGCCTTTAAGACCCCAGACACTATCTCTTTTGATAGCCGGGCACCATCAGCTTTCTTCACCACATTTGCTTGTGCACCCATTTGTCTTCAGCGATCCTATCATGGAGGTGTGCAGTCAATGATATGATTTTTTGTTCTTTGATGCCTGGTAACTGATCCCTTTGGGACCACTCGATCACACAGGCTGGTGTGTTCTTCCATGTGGACTTTGTTGCTTCTGAGCTAGATGGCCGCTTGTTTATCTTCAAGCCTTTAAGACCCCAGTCACTATCTCTTTTGATAGCCGGGCACCATCAGCTTTCTTCACCACATTTACTTGTTCACACACTTTGGCTCCAGCCATTGTGTCGGGAGAGTGAGCATCATAGAGTTCCAATTTAATAAAAGAAGGTATTCATGCATAGAGGGATGTTGGATGATTTTTAGCAAAATTGTACTTTCACGGGACATCAATGATATCATTCAGCAATTTGAGCATTCTGCTGGGTCACCTTTCTTAGGAATGGGTACAAATATGGATCTCTTCCAATTCCACAGTCACACAGTCCTAGAGGCTATGCAGCTTGTCCCTAAGTGAAAAGCGATTGGCCTAGCTTTCTCCAAATTCACTTAAGAGACTGTGTCTATGACCACCCAGCATGGTCCATCATACATCAGGCAGCTTCCTATTTGACTTTGGCAAGGCAGACTAGTTTGATGTGTCTTGTTTTTGTATGGCACAGTCCCTCTCGGGGCTGTGAGCTTCGGAAATCCTCCTGGAAGCACGACAGGAGAAGCCTTTCCCACTTCCACAGAAACTCAGCTGGGAGAAATGGGATACAGTGCTGGCATCAGGGACTGGAGCAGAGGAAAAAGGTGTGTGGGAGACTGAGAATATTTATTGAGCATTAATAGGCATCATATTTTCAACTGCCTCATATACATATGAAAGCTGGCATTGAGTAAGGAAGGCTGAAGAAGAATTGATGCATTTGAATTTTGGAATTGGTGAAGAACATTAAAGTAGTTCTTTTGGACTTCCAAATGAACTAATAAATCCGTTTTGGAAGAAGTACAGTCAGAACGCTCCTTAGAAGAGAAGATGGCAAGACTTCATCTCGTTGACTTTGGACTTGTTATCAGGAGAGCCTGGTCCCTTGAAAAGGCCATCATTCTTGGTAAGCAGAGGGCAGTGCAAAAGAGGAAGGCCCTCAGCCAGATGGACTGACACAGTGGCTGCAACAATGGGCTCAAGCAGAAGGACAATTGTGAGGATGTCCTTTGTGAGTCTTTCTGGTGTATATAGTGTTGCTATGAATCAGAACTGACTATATAGCACTTGATCACACGAGCATCCAGAAAGACAGATTAGATTGGACCATATTCATTGCAATCCTTGGGCAGCAGATGCAGGGATGTTTTATGAAGGACTCGGGACTGATTCAAATGCAGCATCCTCTCATTAAGTAGACGTAGGACACAAAGTTTAACTAGACTTATTTGTTGGGCTGCAGGGCCTTACAACCAGTTGGATAACACACACACACACACACACACACACAAAGTTATAATAGGTAACCTAGAATATTCCAAAGGAGAATGGCCAAGGGGAGCGATTGATCTGATGCTCAGTTTCCTCAGAAGGGAGGATAGAAGGCCGGCCTGGAGTATGATTGAATAGTGTCCTGCTAGGTGGACATGAGGGCAAAGAATGGAAGGTGGCTCTGGCAGAGAAAACCAGCAACCAGGGAGGCAGGTGGTCATGGTCCACACTCCAGTAGGAAACGTCCCTCAGTGGGTTCTCAGTAAATACCAGCATAGCATGGGAGGAAAGGATGGGGCTGGGAATGTATGCTGGGTCATCTCCTTAGCAGTAGACTGAGGAGCATGGGGAGTGCACATTGGCTACTGAAGGGAGACCCACTCTGATGCCTCTGTGTCTGTGCTTGATGTCCAGGGAAGCCAGACTGGGGAGAGCCGAAGGTAAGAGAAATTGTTCAGGAGGGAGAATGCCTAAGCCTCAGGTATAGATCACAACTTTGGTGGGGGGATACATATAGACAATAGTGCAGGAAAAAAAAGAAAATAGTGCAGAAGAAGGTCCTGTCGCCTTCCAGAAGCTGAGCGGAGAGAAATAAGAAGGAGGGGAAGAGAATTGTGAAGCGTTCGAGTCTGGCAAGTGAGAAAGGCGAGGCTTCATCAACAGAGACAGGCAACCTCAGGAAGAGGGATGAGGGGAAGGAGGAGGTGGTTGGTTTTGTGCATAAAGACTTTGGGATGCCTACAGGGGCCCTAGTGGTACAAACGATTAGTGCAAAGGTTTGAACCCAGCTGGGGGTCCCTTGAAAGAAAGTTAATTCCTTGGCAATCTAATTCTGAAATAAAAAAGTAGCCACTGAAAACCTCCTGTTCTATTAGGACACACTCGGGTCACCATGAATCAAGATCAACACGACTACAAATATTGTTTGTTTTTACAATGTAGAGTCTATGTGAAGTTGTCCAAGGGGCAGGTTGAAATGTGGACATTTCAGTGACCAGAGATTTGGCAGCTCATGGATGGGAAGAAATGGTGGTAATGGGGATGAGAAGATTCCAGGCTGAGCAGGGGGGCACTTGGATGGAGCACTGTAGGACAGAAACCGGGAGAACCCAAAGAAACAGTCAACAGGTGTGTGCGCAGCTGAGGAAATGTGTGTAGGGGCCACGGGTCGGCTCCCAAGTCACCTTGGGGAGGAAGGCTTGAGAATGTCCCCAGGGCAGTATTGAAGTTGTGAGGATGAAGGATGAAAAAGTAAAAGCACAAGGGGTCAACACAACCAAACAAAATACACACTGTTGTGTGGATTCCAACGCGGAGCAACCTTAAAGGGCAGGTTAGAATGCCCGGAGAGTTTCCGAGCCTGCAAATCTTGCGGCAAGCAGACAGCCACATCTTTCTTCCTCGGTGTGTTGGTCTGGGTAGATTAGAGAAACAAATCCATGGACACACATATGTGTATAAGAAAGAGTTTTATTTACAAGCGCAATTGAACATTGAGAAAACATCACAACCCAGTCCAGTCCAAGGCCATAAGTCTGATACTAGCCCATATGTCCAATACCAATCTATAAAGTCCTCTTCAGACTCACGAAACACATGCAATGAAGCCAAGTGCAGGACAATCACAAGTCAGTGGATAGAAAGTCTTTGGGTCCAGTGGTGCTGTAAGCATCTTCTCCGGCTTCAGGGTCTGGTTGCGTCCAGGTGGCTTGTCTTCTGCAGTGTCTCCCACGGAGTCACAGAGAGAGAGAGAGAGAGAGAGAGAGAGAGAGAGAGATATCTTCCACCTCCAAGGAGGAAGTACCAGATTTCCCAGAACTCTCAGGAGAAGGCCATGCCCACACAGAAGTCTCATTGGCTATCTCCAGATCGACAGCCTAGACTCCACCCCGACACTCTTGATCCTTCAATTGACACCAGATTAGGTGACCACCACCCACGGAGTGGCTGGTGGGTTTGAAATGCCAATCAATTGCCTAGCACTTCAAACACAGCAGCATGGCCACAGGAGGGCTTCTCAAGGGCCCTTTAAAGAAGTTTGCAATCGAGGGGGCTTTTTCACACAGAAGAGAAAAAGAAGGTGATCTCAGAGCAAACAGGGCTGAGGGACAGGGTGCCCTCCCAGGGTCAGGAGGATACAAATGTACTCCGGCTCTGTGTTCCTCCGACGGGCACTGGAATCACAGGAGAGCCCGTGAGCATGTGGCTCAGCAGCGGGCAAGAGCCGCGGCTGATGTTATCAAGGATCTAGTTAGAGAAGCTGGTATTTTCAAAGCAGGCAGCCATATTGGTCGACCTCTGACTAGCGGGAATGAGAGAGGGAAGGACAGGAGTTGTGAGGTAGAAAGAACTAGGTGCCCTCCGTCAGGTGGGTGGGGAGAAAGCCTGCAGAGAGAGGGCAGAGGAGGAGTCAGGGGGCTCTCAGGACAGCTGCCTGGCTGACTGGTGGGTACAGGAAGTGAGTAGGGATGTGCTGAGCTGGTATGTCCTGTGGCGTCTGCAGGTTTGGTCCAGGCCCCTAGGGCAGGTCCAGGAAAAGTCAGGGGTGAGGGCACTCAGGGTGCAGATGGAAGTGTGGTTCAAGGGGCTGATCAGGGAGTCCAGATGGATGCTTGGCTGGATGCACCTGGTAGAGGGCCCAGGGAAGCTCCACAGGGGGACGAGGGAAGGATGAGCCCCCAGAGACAAGCTGTGAAAGGACAGCAGGAGGAAAGAAGGGGATGGACATGGGGAGAGGAGGAGGCTCTGGTCCATGCGGTATTTTAAGGAGTCAGGCAGGCAAGTGACCAGCATGGTGGCTGGCAAGGCACGGAGGGTTGGAGGGACCAGCCTCAGAAGGGGAGGCAGGCTCGGTGGCAGCGTTGGTGAGTGAATCGAGAAGAACCGGGGTCCGACAGTAGCCGACGGATGGAGCCAGGCCCCTGGTGGTGACACGGCGTATCCTCTATAGGAAGTCCTCTTATTCACTAAACAACAGCTCCTGCTTAGAAGTGAGGATGGAGCTCAGGCAAGAAGGCCTGCCGCACTTACAGCCACGCAGCACCCCGTTTCTGCAAGCTTCGTGAGCAAGGTCGTGGGCCCACTCGCTGGGCATGCATGTCATCCCTGGGGACTGCCCGCTGGGAGCAGGGTGTGGAAGGTGACTCCTTCAGCTGCTGCCCCCTGCCCTGCAGCCTGCGCAGGTGCCCTCTGCAACCTGCAGCTGCTCTCCTGGGTCCTGGAGGGGAGGCCCCGTAATGGGGTCAGGCCCTTTGGTGCTGAGAATCCAGCAGTTCATGCTTTCCCATCTCCTGGGGCTCCAGGAGAGCCACGAAGCCCAGTCCTGGAACCCAGGCATGCCTTGTACACATGTTGGCCCCAGCGACTCCTACCAGGCCTGGAGGACCACTGATGGCACTGCCTACCTGCTGGGGCCTGGCTAGAGGCATAGCCGGGCAGCCCATTCTCAATGTGTTCATGCCTTGGGGAGGCCGCTCTTCAGCGGCTGTTTAGGGAAGCCTTGGAGGTTGGGTGGGTGCTTCCTGGGCCACCTCCACTGAGCTGAGGGTGGTCAGCCTGCAGCTGTGCCCCTGCCCTGCCCATACTCCTGCCACCCTTCGCCCACAGCTTGGAGCTGGCATCTTTTCTAGGCCCCTTCGGGGCTCTGATCTTCTGCCATCCCTCCCAGTCAGAGGGCTGCCTGCCTTCATTCCCCATCCCCTCCCTGCTCCGGGTCTCTTTGCTTCTCTGCCTCTTCCTCTTCCTCTTCCTCCTCCTCCTCCTCCTCCTCCTCCTCCTCCTCCTCCTCCTCCTCTTCCTCCCTATGGAGGCCTTGGCAAAGAGCGGACCAGGGAGGGCCGCTGGCCTTCCTTGGGCCTTGTCCTCCCGGGGTGACCCGCATGCTCTCCTCAGCCTCTGGCCTATGCGGGCTCCTCCTCTGAGCCCCGGTGCTCCCTGTCCCTTCTCCCGTCCCGTCCCCGCGTGTCTGTCCACAGCTGGGGAGGGAAGTGCAAAGGCCCAGGCAGGGACCCTGGGCAGAAGAACATAAATGGAATCTGCCATAAATCCAGGAGCAAAGTTGTAACTTGACTTAAAAACAAATAGCCAGGCCGGCACTGCACTTAAGCTCAGCAGAGGCCCCTCTCGCAGTGTAAACAGAAAAGCCAGAGGCGTGGGCCTGCGGGCCTTGCACAGGCTGGGCAGAGGGGGAGGGCGGCGAGCAGGCACCCCCCCTGCTGCCTTGCCGACTTCCTCTGGGAGGGGTGGGCGGTGGGGGAAGGTCTCCCTGACCTCGTTAAAGGAGAAAAAGGATGATGTTGTTTGCTGGCCATTTTTCCATGACTGGGCTCTTTTTGGAAAAGGAGGGTAGTTTGGGGCACGGGGAGGGGCGGGGATTACTTCCTCAGCCCGTTGCTGTGACTGGGGTCAGGCAGATAGCCGCTTGGAGGCATGTGAAGTAATCTAAATCTGGTCCTTAATCTTCCCAGTACTGGGGCTTTAAGATGCTCACGTGGGCCTCTGGACAGGCTCCCAGGCCAGGGCCTCCTCCTGGTTGTCCTTCCGACAATGGCTCTCAGCTGTAAGCTCGGCGCCTCACCGAGGAGTCTGAGGCTGAACGGAATGACAGCAATTGCAGCAATTCTGCCTTGACACCAGTCCAGGCGGCGTAGTGGTTACAAGTTGGACTACTCACCTTGAGGTCAGCATTTCAAAACCGCCAGCCGCTCCTTGGGAGAAAGAGGAGCTTTCTACCCCCATAAAGAGTCACGGTCTCAGAAATTCCTATATGGGTGCTGTGAGTCAGAATCGACCCTGTGACTGCAATGCTGAGCTCTGTTCCGTGTTGTTGTTGCCTTTGAGTAGGAAGCACCATCGATTTTAAAGCTGCCCCCAAAGCCCTCTCATACCGTTCTCTGAATTCGGTGTAACATATTATTACCAGTTGTTGGGTAGGTAACCTGACGCACAGAGGTAAAGAGATGTATCGAAGGTCACACAGCAGACCAGCAATTGACTTAGGCCCTCCAGGACCCATGACTGCCGAGCTGATTCTGATGCATAGTGACCCTACAGGACGGAGCAGAGCTGTCCCACAGGGTTACCTGGGATGCCATCTTTACAAAATCAGACTGCTGCACCTTTGACGTGCTGAGTGAATGGGTGGCTGGTGGGATCGAACAGGCGGCTTTTCTGTTCATCGCCGAGCATTTAACTGCTGCGCCACCAGGGCTCCTTTGAGTTAGGTTCACTGCCAAAGCCAGTGCCGTCGAGTTGCTTCGGACTCACAGCGGCCCTTCCCAGGCTTCCCGAGGCTGTAAATCTTTCCAGGAGCAGAGAACCTCGTCTTTCTACCGTGAAGCGGCTGGTGGGTTTGAACTGTGTGACTAGCAGTCCGGTGCTTGTTGATAGCTCCTGTGACTTAGCCTGTCAGTGCTTTGGAAGGGGTCGATCAAGAGCCTTGAGGTGTGTGATCTTGGGTAAGTTACTTCAGCTCTCGGAGCCCAGGCTTTTGTCTGTAAGAGAGGTTCCTTCCAAAGATGAAACGGGTCAGCATCTGCCCCCTCGAACCCTCTGTAGCCCGGCTTTTCTACATTCAGAAGCCGAGTGCTGTGTCAGGGGCTACGAAGCACACTTTAAAACAGCACACCTTTCTGGGGTCTCAGTAATGCACTTGGGTTTTTCTGGAGACGGGGACTTCAAACCCCTTTCTTTTAAATTAATTTCTTTGAAATGAATGCAAAGTTCAACATTGAAAAGCAAGGCAGCAAAGTTTCAGGACTTGCTGTGCTATGGCCCTCAGCTCCCGTCTCCCAACGTGCACATTCACTGTCCCTGTCCCTGGGAGCCTGGTGGGAAGGGTTAGGAAATGTTGTTGGGGGCCCAGCCCAGGGCAGGCAGTTCAAAGGATGGCCTGCTGAGCTGGCTGGCTGGCTAGCTGGCTGGACCTAGGGGTTTGGCACCATCAAGAACTGCTCTCTTCTCTGATGGGCACTCAGAACCTGCGAGGCAGTGATCTGTAGCCACCACTGAGGGCCTCCTGGAGGAGACAGGAGGGCAGCCTTCCCTTTCCCGGAGAGAGAAATGTCTTCAAAGCACCATCCACAGGCGAGTGACCCGGAGGCCCCAGGAGCGTAGTGAGGGCTCAGTGCTTTGTAAAGGCTGAGTGCTTCCAGGCTGCTAACCACAAGGTCAGCAGTTCAAACCGACCAATCACTCGGCGGGAGAAAGCGGAGATTGTCTGCTCCCATAAAGTTTATAGTCTCTGAAGTCCCAGAGGGCAGTTCTGCTCAGTCGCTAAGAGTTGGAATTGACTTCACGCCTCTCGGTGGTGGTAGTGGAGGGTGACTACAATATGCAGTGTGGTGTGGCACACTGGCCTCTGCGTCAGACTCCAGACAGAGCTCAGGGGTCCGGACTGTTCATGTCCACGGGGAGGAAAACGATACACACAGACAGTCCCCTAGCCTCGGCCTTTTAACTCCTATTTAGATCCAAGTTAAGGGTGGGGAGGGTTGGAGGACCTGAGAGATCTTTGTTGGGGGGAGGCAGGGAGGCTGCTGTTAGGAAGTCTTGGCTGTAGCTGCCTATCCTCCCCCGCCCTCAGTTTGATCCTTGAGAGACCACAGTCCCCATGCCAGACCCCTGAGTGGGCGTCCGGGGCACTGTGCAGTGTGGCTGACTTGAGGCTGCAGATCCTGGGAGGCTAGGAGGGAACAAAACCGCATGGGCTCATCTTCCTGAAAAGCTGTGGGGGCAGAGTAACATGCACCCATGCACGGGGTCGCTCTCTGAAGCTAAGAGGGGCCACGCTCCTCCGCTCATTTCCTTTTCTCTCTCACCACCGATGCCCAAGGCCGCCCTGAGCGTCCGTGTCCCGCAGGGGTGCCAACAGCCAGAGTGCTCAGCTGCAGTCAGACGGGTAGAGGCTTGCACCCACCCAGAGGTCATCCAGAAGAGGGGCCCGGGCCCCTGCTGCTGTTCAGTGCTGTCGAGTCGGTTCCAAGTCACAGGGACCTCTGCCCAGCAGAAGGACACACCGCCCGGTCCACTCCCAGCCTCATAATGGTTCCGTTTGAGCCCGCTGTGCCGATCCAGCTCCTTGAGGGCCTCCCTCCTTATCGCTGCCCCCTACTTCACCCAGCTTGAGGTCCTACCCCAGGGACCGGTCTCTCCTGGCAATATGCCCAAAGGACACGAGCAGAAGTCAAGGAGCACTCTGGCTGCACTTCTTCCGAGACGGGTGAACTGCTCCTGAGAACCACTCCAGGCACAGAGCACTGCTGGCCCTGCTCGGGCAGAACAGCCACAACGCGGCCCCACCAGGAAGCGAGACAGGCCGCCACGAGATGTGCAAAACGGACACCGGCTGGAAGAGTTTCAGCCTGTTTGCACTTATCAAATGTCACGCTGGAAAACCCAGCCTTTGCCTAGGACCCTTTCCAAGAGAAGGGGGATTTCACAAGCGTGGCCTGGAGCAAGCTGAGTTTCTTGGAATTTCAGCCCGGGAGCCGGCTGGGCTTCCTGTGGGAAGGTCCACGCCACCTTCTCACGCGCTCAGTCCAGCCCCCTCTTGGCCACCTGGCCGCCCTGTGGCAGGCTCTCTAGACAGACGGCCCAGCCACAAGATGTCTGCGTTCCTCTGGCTTTTTGGTTTCCTCTGCTCATTGCTGGCAGTTACGTGACACTCAGCTCTCAGTGATCCTGGCCGTCTGAGAGAGCTCCAGGCCGCTGCGGCCCCCACTGCGGTTTTCCTGAGGCTCCGTTTCATTTAGGCTAGAGGTGAACGCTTTTCTCCAGAGACTCCAGCAGGCGGGGTCTGAAGCAAAGTTCAAGGAACATCGCTTCCACCATCGCTGGGTGTTGTCCGTCTGGCCTGGAGACAGGCTGACAGCAGGCTGACAGGCGGCCTCCGGGCAGCCCCGGGGCTGCACTGCGAAGAAGAGCGGCCTGGGGACACACGGGCCAGCAGCTCCTTCCTAGGGCCAACAACGTCACAACCACCGTTCCAAACGCTCTTATTGCACGGCATGGAAGCAGAACAGGCACACGCCATTAGCTCTCCCTCCGAGAACGCACAGCCTTTATAAAGAAGGCCCAGAACACCTCTTAGCGAGAGGACCCGAGGTGTGCAGAGGCCGCAAGAAACCGCTGAGATCAGAACTCGGAATCTCGCCGGACTCATAAAAGAACAGATGAAAGAAAAACCATTTCCTGCTGGGGTTCTTTTTCCGTTGTTGTTGTTGTTTTTCTTTGACCAATAATAAAAGTCACAGAAGTCCACAGAGGACAGTCTGGAAGACCCAGAAAGTCTCAAAATGAAAACAGAAACCACCCCCAGTCAACATCGGTACCGTCAACATCGAAGTGGAAACAGATCTTGGAACAACAATTCCTCGTTTCCTAACTGAGGCCCTAAAACCTTGTATAATTCAGCCAAATTTAATAGACCCTCTGCCTTCAGGTCGATTTCAACCCAGAGCGACCCCATAAGACAGAGTCGAACTGCTCCCCAGGGTTTCCTAGGCTCTTGGTGTTTATAGGAGTGGGGGCAGCCCATCTCCCACCTGAGTGGCTGGTGGCTTGAATCGCCAACCTTTCTGTTAGCGGCCCAGTTCTTAAAGCACTGCACCAGCATGGCTCCTCAATGTAACATAGGGGTGTGATTGATAAAGACAACCTGCGTCCACAGCTCTGTGGAACACACTCTATGGAGCACTGTGAGGGGTCGTTACCTGCTGCCAAATTGACCCATCACCTGGAGGCTGTGCCATGGAATGAAAGCAACGTCCAGGTCGTCAGTATCCCTAGGCTTGGCTACAGATGGGACCATTAAGCTCCCTAGGGTTCTCACTGGCTGATTTTCAGAAATAGATGGCCAGGACTTCCTTCCTCATCTGTCTTAGCCTGGAAACGCTGCTAAAAACTGTTCGGTTCCTAGCAACGCACACACCTTTTGCTGACCAACAGGTATGTGGTGGGTGTCCCTGAGATGCACTGACTAGAAATAGGACCCAGGTCTCCTGCATGGAAGGCAAGCACTCTACCGCGGTGGTAGCTCCGTAATTTCCTGCCACCTTGAAGTGTAGGGGTGGAGGCTAGCCTGTCAGTCGGGTCACAGCCTGATGGTACCTCCCTGTGGGCATGACCGCCTCATAAGGAGGGTCCTGGGAACTTCTCCCCTTCTCTCTGCCTTCATCTTCCTGCTGTTGAGTGCCAGAGATACCACCATTGGATTCACACCACTCTGCACCCACCAGCCTGTGATCTCCTGCTTTCTGCATCATTGCACGTGGCTGTGCAAGTCTGAAGAGGGACTGATGGACTAGTATCAGACGTAAGGACTTGTTCTGAAATGGGCTGAGATGTTTGCTTGATAGTTATTGCTTGATGTAAAGCTCTCTCTTACACATATATGAATGCCACTGAATTTGTTTCTCCTCCAGGCAACCTGGCCTAACACAACCACTGAAGGACGCTGGGTGGCTGCTGTGGAGATTACCCTCAGTTGCCATTGAGTGGACTCAGACCCACAGTGCGTGTTGGAGTAGAAGCATGCTCCTGGGCTTGTGAATGGCTGGATTTTCAGAAGCAGATCAACAGGCATTACTTCTGAGAGGCCTCTGGGTGAACCCGAGCCTCCAAATTCCCAGTGGGCAGCCAAGTGCATAGTGCATTTGCACTGCCCAGGGCTTCCTGGGTATTAAAGACACCCGAGGCATGACCCTCAGCCTCAGGAGGCTAGAGGGAGGTGAGCAACGGACGCTGATGGAGTTTTCATCCTCACAGGCAGCAAGCAGAGCCCATCACGAGGCTCCCATTATTCATTTCACTCTGCAAATACTCACCTAACGCCTACTGTGTTCAGGAGCCCTAGTGGTATAGTGGTTATACATTGGGCTGGCAACCTCAAGGTCAGCAGTTCAAAACCAGCAGCCACTCCATGGGAGAAAAGACCAGGCTTTCTACTCCCATAAAGACTTGGGATCATGATGGTAGAGGGCAGGAAGCATTACAAATCTGGCTAGACCATAGATCTGTTCGGATAGGAACAGATAGGAACTGAAAGGTCTGGTACAGACAGGAACTGGAAACACAGAGAATCCAGGACAGATGAATCCCTAAGGACCAGTGATGAGAGTGGCAATACCAGAAGGGTGGAGGGAAGGTGGGGTGGAAAGGGGGAACTGATTGATCACAAGGATCTACATGTAACCCCCTCCCTGGGGGAGTGACAACAGAAAAGTGGGTGAAGGGAGACATTGGACAGTGTAAGGCATGACAAAATAATAATAATTTATAAATTATCAAGGGTTCATGTGGGAGGGAGGCTGGGGAGGGAGGGGGGAAAATGAGCTGATGTCAAGGGCTCAAGTAGAAAGAAAATGTTTTGAGAATGATGAGGGCAACAAATGGACAAACGTGCTTGACACAATGGATGGATGTATGGATTGTGATAAGAATTGTGTGAGACCCCAATAAAATGATTTTTTTAAAAACTGACCGTCTTGGAAACCCGAAGGACCAGTTCTACCCTGTCCTATAGGGTCATTATGAGTGGGCATCGACTTGATGGCAGGCGATTTTGTTGTTGCTCTGTGTTCAGGCCCTAGGCCAGAGGATCGATCCCCAGGGTAGGCGACCATGATGCTGATAAAACCGGCATCTCCGAGAGGTCACTTGGGGGGTCAGGCAGCTCCTCTCAGAGGCGGGCCAGGAAAGGGAGCCTGGGGAGCTGAGGGCAGACACATAGGCAGGGCAGAGGGGAGCAGTGCGGCAGCAGGAGAGCCCCGAGAAGAGGATTGGGGGAGTGGGTCCCGGCGGACAAGGGCTGTGTGCAGAAGTAGGCGGTGTCTGGGTCGGGAAGGTCCTCACAGCCGAGAAGCCGAAGGTGGTTAGACTTTCCAGTAGAAGGCATTGTGCTGAGAGCAGCATTTTAGGAGGTTTCTGTGGGCTGCGGCTTGTCTAGGTGTCTGTCCACCTGTGTGTACGTGCCTGTTTCTATGCCTTTGTGAGCGGATCCGGATGTGTGTACTTTCATGTCGGTACATGTCCATGTGTCTAGGTGAGTCTGTGTGTCTCTATTTATATCCCTGTCCCTGTGTGCTGTGCATGCCTTCATGAATGTGGGCTTAGGGGTGCATATCTGTGTATCAGGGTCTCTTTCTCTCTATGTGTGTTTGCCTATGTGCATTTCAGGGTCTGTGTATAATGACAGAAGTGCGTATGTGTGTCCATGTGTCTGTGCCATGGTATCTTAGGGAAGGGTGTCTCTGAGTGGCATGTCAGTCCATCCAGGCGGCTTGCTGTGAAGGAGAGTATAAGCCACGTCTGGGAACCAAGCAGGAGTCAGGGCCCGCAGCGCAGCAGGACCCCAGGGAATCCAGTGGGAGCAGCCACGGGAAAGGGGCAGGAGGCTGAGCTAAGTTGGAGAACAGGCTGGCCCAAGGTCAAAGGTGAAGCAGAAAGGTCTGCAGGGCAGCTTAGGGAGACAAACATGTCACACCTGTCTTGAGTCTGAAGGCTTCATGGCCAGGGGACAGGTCTTCAAGGGATCCCAAATGAAGGAATAAGGGTCTCACAGAGGAGGGGGCAGTGGGGAGAGAGCTCTGGAGACTGGACCTTGACAAAATGGTAAAGAGAATCAGGGAGCTGGTTGGGTAAGATCATGACTCTAGTTGAGACATGTCAGGGTTGTGGAAACCATCAAACAAGAGGCATTCGAGTGTGTGGAGTAGGGCGTGACAATGCCATGCTCTAGAGAGGACAGGGAGAGGGAGGAAGGAGAAAGGCCATTGGTGAGCCAACTAGGCGGTCTTGGTGCGCTCCGTGGAGGGGACAGAAGTGAGGGTGCAGTGAGTGTACATGGTAGGAGGACCAGGTTAGGCAGAGCCATGGTACAGTAGGGTCACATGGAGAAGAAAGGCAAGCGCACTAACAATATGAGTGAGTGGGTAGCAGAGTTGAGGGATGGGAGCCCGGTCCATATTTGAATAACAAATAAACTTAGTCATGAAGATATTCAGCCTGATCCCATTAAGTACTTCCTCTGAGAGTTAGCAAACTGATATCCTTTAATCATGCTTTATATTTATAAAGGCCTGTCTCCAAAGAACTCCAAGTGCCCAATAAACACGACTTAATTCACTCGCATTATCTCCCTTGAGGAAAAGCTGATGGCACCGCTCACTGTTGAGTTTATAGGCACAAAAACCGTGGCAGAGATAAGAATGACGCAGCCAAGGTTACCAAGCAAGTCGGTGGTGGAAGGTGGTATACCAGGCCTTCCTCCTCTGCTGCCCGAGCACGCCAAAAGCACCGCCTCTTTCCGGGGTCCCCCAGTGACTGTGAGACGTGGCTGTGAGACCAAATCCAGGCTCGTTTACTGCCGGCTGTACCCTCGGATTGCCCCAGAGGGATTCAAGTGTCAAGTGTGAGGTTTGAAGCGCGGATCTGTTTTCTGCTCCTGGACCAACCCCATGGGCACCGAAGCAGCTTACTTCCATGGAGACCTAAAGAGGTCATGAGCCCCTGATGCCAGCAAGCAGCAGCATTTCAAACCAAAGAAAGGAGGCGGTGGTTCAGCTTGGGTTTCATAGGTGGGCCAGTCGACAATGTCATGATAAATGGAGAAAGGATTGAAGTTGTGAAATCTTCCGTCTTGCTTGGATCCACAAGCAGTGCTTGTGGAAGCAGCAGTCAAGAGACCAAAAGATGCGTTGCATTGGGTAAATCTGCTGCACAAGACCTTTCTGAATATTGAAAAACAAGAAAGTTACTTTGAGGACCAAGGTGTGCCTGACCCAAGCCAGGGTATTCGCCATTGCCTGCTCTGCCTGTGAAAGTTGGATATCGATCCAGGAAGACCAAAGACCTGATAGGTTTAAATCGTGGTGCTGGCGAAGCGTCTTGAAAGTCCCACGGACTGCCACGCACGCACAGCTCGGGCTTGGACGAAGACAGCCCGAATCCTCTTTGGAGGCAGGGATGGCGTGATTGCACCTCAGAGACTTTCGGACAGGCCAAGAGGGACTAGGACGTCCTGTTTGGTAAAGTAGGGGGCAACGGAAAAGAGGAAGGCTCTCTGCGAGATGGATTGGCACGTGGACGCAGCCACGGGCTCACACACAGGCACGATTGTCAGGGTGGGGCCGGGCCGGGTGGTGTTTCTTTCTGTTATACATAGGCCCCTATGAGTCAACACCAACTCCACAGTAGTTAACACCAACAATAACACGAGGAAGTCTCTGGGGCCATTAAGTATGGGTCTCCTGGTTCTTGGGGTTGGACTGTGCGAGGTTTCCGTGTGCTTGGAAGCAAAGCACTCTACCTGCAAGGAAGCATCAGGGCCAGCCCATTCAGAAGCTGTTCGGGTTACCTCAGAGAATGAGCTTGGCGTTTTTGTTTGGTTTTAGCTTCAGATTTTATTATGCTTTTTAAAAATGTATCATTCATTGGGAGCTTCATTGGGACACGAAAGGCCGTGCATCCCCACAATGGAGACTGTCTGCAAAGTCTTTGCAGCTGTGGCCCTGAAGAATGCAGCTCTAAGGACCATTCTTTGAAAACAACTCAGTGCTTACCCAGGGCTGGGCCTGTTGACACCTGCCGGAGGCCTGTGAACTGGCGATACGATACGATAGGCAATCTCCTCCCTAAAGGGTTGGGTTCATGCTGGATCAGCTAAGTGCTCTCTGTTTCCCGTCTAGTGTTTATGACACTTGAGTGGACCTGGAAAATGGAAGAGACCCCCAGCACGTTGGCCCAAAGCCAATAGTTTCATCTTGCCCACAAATCCCCGGTGATTCCACAGAGGCTGGCCTCCCTAGGGTCAGCCAAGGGAGAAACCTCTCCAAGAGCATTTGAATCGGCTGCTTTTGGATTTTCTCTCTGACTCTTTGTTTTCGGAGGCATAGCTTGTCAGTGTAAATCATGAATCAACTTCTCTGCAAACCAGAGACACGGGGCTGCCCAGGAGTAGTGTCGCTTCCCTGGCTGTCATGCGTTGGGGTGGTTTCCCACCTCCAGAACTTGGATTACGGTGGAGATAGAAGATAGGTTAGCACGAGTGGCTATTCAGTTTAAAAATTCCTATTGAGGAATGCTTGCTACTGAGTCAGGAATCACCCGAAATACATCTTGCTCAGGAAAGGGAATGAGGCGAGTTGTCTTATTTGAATTAGCAGACCCAGAAAACCCCATTTCCTGCAGAACAGGGGTCCGGGCCCTGCAAATCAAGGCCTAATCTTCAGGGACCAGTAGAACCCTGGGAAGAAAGAGAATTCATTGCCTTAGTTCCCTAGTTTTGCTCTCACATCCATGGAAGTAAGCTGTTTGAAAGAACAGGAATGTGTCTCCTCACATTTCTGGAATCTGAAAGTGTAAATCAGAACCTCAGTCCTGCCCATTCCTTCCTTGGTGGGTCTGGGCATTCCTCACTCACCCACTCTTTTTTCTTTCTTTCTGCTCCTCACATGACATCTATTTCTCCCCAGTTTCTGCATGTCTCGATGTCGAATCTTCTCTTTATGCAAATGGAAGTGGTTAGGTTTACCAAGGGCATGGCATTGGTATGGTCTCCACAGATCGATGCACTTACATTAGACTGCGTTGTGGAAGAAGATGACATTGTATTGCAGCAGAGTCTCAGTATAGTGGTTAGAATACCAACATCTTTTCAGGGGACACCATTCAATCTGTAACAAGGGTAATATGGAGTTGCTCTGAAGGGAAGGAATTGGGACTTCATGGGGGGAGTTTTTATCTTCTCCCTTTCTTCTTCCCCCTCTCGGCCGTGTAGCGGAGACACCCACTTCTTGTGATTGTGGTGAAGAGAGCCACCATCAGAATGGTTCATCTAGGGACAAACTTGCCGCATGGTCTGGGTGGTCACGGTGAGACTAATACTCCCATGCAGGGGCAAGTTTGATACAGGTGAGGCAGAAGTGGTTATGGGAAGAGAACTTCAAAGTCTTACCTTTCTCCAAATTCTTTTTTGAAATTTTCTCTCCATTCTTTAATCTGTTAAAATTTATAGCATACAAATTAGTCATAAATATGCAAAAACGAATTCTTTTCATCTGCTGGCCCCTTCTTTGTCATTCCAGACCCTCTTCAGATACTGAAAGTCCCTGGCTGTTAGTGTTTTTTTTTTTTTATATAAAACATTTTATTAGGGGCCAAATTCTTTTTTCCTTGAAAGAGAACCAACCCAATCCAACCCACTGCCCTTGAGGCCATTTTGAGATTACAGGTTAAGTTCTCAGGACTTGAAAGTCAGCTGGCATGAGTTTTAGCTGTCAAAGGATGTTACTTAGAGACCTGGTCCCCAACCCATCTGGGGAGCCTACTGGCCTCGTGGATCCTCTGCTTGCCCTGAGGCCAACGGGTTTTCCAAAGGGACCAGGGCACGAGTTCTTCCTTGTGGTCCCTTCCTTCTGCGGCAGCCCAGGAAGTAGCACGCCAGACTCCGGGTGTTTATGAAATGAGTTATGATCTATAATGTTAAAACAGCATCTGGCAGCCTAATAAGTTCTATATGTGAGCCGTTGTCACCAGGGCTGCTGTTTTCAGCCTGGGCCTTGGCTGGATGTGGAGAGTGGACGGCACTGCCACCACCTCTGGCAACCTTCCTGTGTTTCAAGAGTGTGGGAACAGGGCACTGGCCTGCGGCCGATGGTCAGCGCCGCAGTGGGTCGTAAAACAGCGGCCAAGGGAGTGGCCAGCTGGGACCGGGTGCTGCCGATGAAAGCCGGCCTTGCTCTCCTTTCCAGAGTGCCGCAGTGTTCCTGAAGGGCAGCTACTTCCTGTGTCCTGCAGAGGCGGGGTCCCCTCCCCACACCCCGCCGCCCCTTCCCAGTTCCTCTCAGTGATATCTTAAGGGGCAAACTTCCAGCACTAACAGGAGGTCTTTTGTTCTTTTCTCCAAGTGGACTTTAACCCAGTTACTCCAGGCTGAGTCACTGTGAAAACAAACAAATCATAATATTCCATTTTCTGAAAGGCTCTTCCAGGCCTGCGGACAGAAGACGGGGACTTGACCTGGTGCTGGCTCCACGGGGCTCTTCCCCACCCCACAGTCCAGAGAACCCTCCAGAACACGCTGGAGCCCGACGCCGGCTGTGGAGCTATTCATCGGGGCTCGGACCTGTTTGGAATTTCTTCGAATTTGGGGTGGCGGGTGGTATTTGCAAAAAGCCAGGTTCCAAGGAATTTGGGTCTCAGCGCAGCCCAAGCTGAGGAGTACTGGAGACCCGCCTGGAGGCATCACAAGCTCACTGCTGGTCTTGCTTCTCTTCTCCATGCTTAACCTTCTTTATTAGACCCCCCCCCCCCCGGTTTGATTCAGAAGGACTTTGTAATCACAACATCTTCCGGTTCTGTTAGGAAGGAGCCCTGGCGGTGCAGTAGACGGCACGTCGGGCTGCTCACTGCAAAGCGAGGTCAGCAGTCTGAACTCGTCGACTGCTTCGGAGGAGAAGGACCAGGCAGGCTTTCTGCGCCAGGAATGATTTACAGACTCGGGGACGCACAGGGGGAGGTCTGCTCTGTCCTACAGGGAGGCTCCTTATGAGTTGGAATAGACGCAGTGCCAGGGAAGTTTGCTGTTTTGTTTGGGTTCTCGCCCAGGATGCCCGGGGCAGCGAAGTGTACACAGGTCACCCGTGTCCATTCAGCGAAGGTATCCCTGGGCCCTGAGCTGCACTGCGGTGGGAGGGATGAGAAAGAAAGAAACGTGGTTGCTGCCCTGAGGGAGGCAGGCAGAGATGTGTGGTACAGGTAGGATGGGACTTCTGCTGAAGATGGAGATGGCCATCCTACCTGGCCTTTTGGGGAAGTCACCTTTAGGAAAAATAAACCCCAGCCACTTACTGCCATCGGCTCCATCCTGACTCCTAGCAACACATGGGGGACAACACATGTGCTCTTTGGGGTTTCTGGGGCTGTAGGTCCTTGTCAGAGCAGAATCCCGAGCATTTTCTCATGAGGCAACTGGAGACTTTGAACTGCTGACCTGTGGTTAGCTACCCAAGGCGTAACACACTATGCCACCAGGGCTCCTGCTACCCCTAAAGGAGGTGGCCCCAGATGCTCGGGGGCCAGGTGAGGGTGTGAGGGGGTGGAGGGACAGTGGTGTGGAAGTAGGTTGGAGAGGCAGAGGAAGTTTGGGGCATACCCAGATTCCTGAGGAATGAGTTCCCGTGACAAGTTTGGATGGATCTTTTGTGCAAGTCTCATCCGATCTTGGCCCAGACAGTTTTTTGGTTTGCAGGCTTAGGTAGAGCTGAACTCTCATTTTCCTGAGAAGGAGTAGCCCTGCATGACCATGCCATTGCCTTTAGGACTCTGATCCAAGACTTTCCACCACCACCCCACCACCACCCCACCTCCACTGGATTCAGCAAACATCAAGCCTCACTTTGGGTCACTGGTTCTCTGAACTCACTGGCAAAGAGCACAGGGCATGACTCCCAATGCATGACATTAAGACAGAAACTTGTCATCCACTGATGGCCTCAAAGTGAAACACACTCATATCTACCATGAATACGCCACTCCAATTACCTGCAAAAAACTCCTAGCCCATTTCGCCCCAGTTTCCAACTCTCCTTCACTGAGAACCTCACCCCCGCAGCCCTGGGCGGTGTTAGCAACATTCTGCTTTGTGCCTATTTTGTGCTCAGTGGCTCATTCTTCTTATCTTGGTTTCAGCTCCAGCCATATTTTACTTTCATTCCTCAGTTTCCCTGAGAGTTTCCCCCACTGGGCTACCGGAAGACCACAGCTAAGGCATTTCTGAGTCCCCAGTCTTCAGAGTGGTCTTTCGGGTTCATTTACACACAAGGGGTACAGCAGGTGTTTGCTAAAGGAACACAGAATGAATGAATGAATGAATGAGCGATGAGTTGGTGTGTTTTGCCCAGTCTACCACGGGAACAGGAAGCTTCACCTTCCACATCCTTCATAACAAAACTGTGAGGCCTGACTACGGATTTCCGACTGATAGAGCTGTTTTGTGCCCCAGCGGATCTCTCTTTCTGAGAAGCTACATGCATTTGAGCATTTAAAGTCGGAAGGAGCCCACCCTGAAACTCTACCACCAAGGAGGCCCTGGTCTATCTGCTCAAGCTGATTTCCTCGCTTTAGAAAATCCCAGGAGCCTGAATAGAGAGGATTTCCCCTGAACTTTGTTGGGTTCGTGCCTTCTGGGAACCCCGTTCTTCATGTTGCCGTGCCAATCATCTTAAAAGTGAACATCTCCCCATCTTTTGATCTTGTCGGGATAAAGCAGACTTCCTTCTACCAGGGTCAATGGGTCTGTTAATCTCCTTCCTTTGAGGAGTCTTATCAAATAGGGAAGGGGTGATAAGAGCCTCACACTGCAGGGACATACCCTTCTGCTGGCCCTCCCTTCTCCACTCTCTATTTTGCCATACTCAGCTCTCCCCCAGCTGCCAGGAAGTCGCTTCCAATAGACCCTTTCGATGTGGGCTTGAGTGGACATCTCCCGAGCTGGCGCAGGGTACAGGCCTGGCTCACCACAGCTTATCTCTGTGTCTAGTTTGCTCTTTTTATAACTCAGAAGTGATTCCATGTCTCTGCTTTGGGAGAACACTGGTCCCTGCCTTAGACCTCATTCCCAGGGAGCTGGATTATGGGTTTAAGAGGATGAGTAAAAAATTCCAGGAACAGGCTTGGTCTCAAGGACAGTGGCTGGTTCATTTCTTCTGAGAACATGGAAACCTTTGTCTCCTGATGTGTACCATGACAGGCATAAGAGGAATTTTCCAATACAACAAGGGAATGAAGTTTCCGGGGACAGGCTGACCAAGAAAAGCCACCATCTGACCTTGCACTGGAGTTGGGTAATGTGGCAGCCCTGGAGACACAGAGCCAACCAGATGGAATAAGGAACCGAAAGACAAACATTCTCCTGTAGCTCCCTGACCGACAGACTGGATTAGGAATGTCAGGAGACATGGAATACTTGTAGTACTATTATCTTGGCTATTACAATGATTAAATTATGCCCTCTCAAATATGTGTTCTCCCACCATCTACCAGTTTGGTTGTATCGTGGTGCTCTCACATTGCTCTGATGCTGGAAGCAATGCCGTTGGTTTCGCCCAGTACCAGCAGGGTCCTTCACGGGGGACAGGTTGCAGCCAAGTTTCTGGAAACATGGCCTGGTGATCTAGTACCCAAACGTAGCCAATGACAACCATGTGGCTCCAAACAGAGCATTGTTTGACTGGCTTCTTTGAGATATGTCATTAAGGAAGGATTAATTGTTGGAGGATGACATGGTATGTGATGCAGTCAGGACCAGCATGTGTGATGGAGACCCTCTGGGAGTAGGACTGGCCCCATTCCCACCATGACGGACTCAAACATGCTGGCCATCATGAGGCTGATGTAGGACCGGGAATGCTTGGTTTTATACCAGTGGTTCTCAACCTGTGGGTTGAGATCCTTTTGGGGGGTGGTGGTGTCAAATGACCTTTTCACAGGGGTCGCCCGATTCATAACAGTAGCAAAACGACAGTGATGAAGTAGCAACGAAAATAATTTTATGGTTGGGGGTCACTACCACATGAGGAAGTGTATTGAAGGGTCACGGCATTAGGAAGGTTGAGAACCACTGTTTCATCTGATCATGCATAAGGGTGCTATGAGTTGGAACACACTTAATGGCAGTTACCTTGTCTATCTCTGAAACGTGTGTAAGAGTCCTAATCCCCATATCTCCGGATGTCATCCTATTTGGAAACCGAGTTTTCTTTGTTAAGTTAACTAGATCATGCGCAAGTAGAGTGGGTTCTATATCTAACCACCTACGAGTTCGAAAAAGAGCAGAAGGAGCCCTGGCATGCATTGCGGGGTGCATGTTGAACTGTTAACCACAAGATCAGCAGTTCAAACTCAACAGCCACTCCATGGGAGGAACATGAGGCTAAATGCTCCCACAAAGATCTACAAAGCCTCAAAAACCCTAGGGAGCATCCCTGTGAATGAAAAACAAGCCAGTGGCTGGGGGAGACACATGGAAGAAGGTGGGTGGAAGGAGACAGATACTGTGTGAAACGTGTCTACATACCAAGAAATCAAGGAACAGCCTGCACTGCCTACAAGGAAGGCACCCACGTGGCTGAGACCCGTATTTGGACTTTTAGCCTCTAAAACTGCATGGAACAGACTTCTGTTCTTCAAAAGCACCGCTGTGGTGGTGTAGGGAGTATGCAGTGGACTTCAGTCCACAAGGTTGGCGGTTCAAAACCACCAGCCGTTCGATGGGCAACTGACTGGGCTGTTTACGCCTGTAAAATGGTTACAGTCTTGGAAACTCACAGGCACGTTGTAGCCTATCCTGTGAGGTCACTAAGAGTCAGCAACGGCTTGATGGCAGTGAGTGTGTTTTGTTGTTTGTCATACTGCGGAATTTCTGTGTCAGCTGCCTCGGGAACGGAAACAACTATTCTGCTTCAGAAGGAGGTAGTGTCAGAGAGCAGTTGAAAGCTTGTCTGGGCCTTTCCAATCTGTCACCAAAGTGGTGTCCACCCAGGCCTAACAGACTTTACAGTCGACGCATTGTTTGCTTCTATGAACTCACTAGTCACTCCCTCTGTCACACTGCTCCATGTGGGACAGCATCCGATGGACTGGACACACCAGGCGGCCTTGTCTCCGTCTCTCAGTTCTGTTCTCTTCAATGCCCCGCATCGTCCTTCCACAAAAGGGGCCGGGCCACTGCTTTCCTCGGGCCCCTTCGTCCTCACTCCGGCTGAGGATCTTTGAAACCCGGAGGGCTTGGCGCTGTCCACAGGCCCAGGGACGGTGATGCGTCATCTTTATGATTGGAGACCACCACGCACCTGTTGAGGCTTATATTCATCCGGCATGAGCTCATGGGCACTTTCGTAGAAATCCTCGTCTGCGATTATGACAGAAAAACAACAACAAAGGTTTTGCTACAATGAATTGACAGAGCCAAGCGAAAACAGAGCCCTCCCAAAGCTGTTAATGGTGGTGAAAAATCTTTTTGTTCTTTGACATCATTTTATCGAGGGCTCATACAGCTCTTATCACAATCCATACATCTATCCATTGTGTCCAGCACATTTGTACATAGGTTACCATCATTATTTTCAAAACATTTTCTTTCTGCTGGAGCCCTTGGTATCAGCTTTTAAAAAAATCATTTTATTGGGGGCTCTTAGAGAATCTAACTTGATGCTGTTGTTTAGGATGTCAGCTACTCTTGCTCTGTGAGCACGTGGGGGGAGGACAGAGGAATTGGAATCTCTAAAATCAATTGGAAAATGACATGGAATGAGAGATAGGACATTGACATCTGCTGCTCTCTCTGAATCATGCATATTCATGAGAGAGAATCTGAAAAAATATATATAGGCAAATCCCCACCTCTCAAAGTCAAGCATAATCTTCTCAGACATAGCACTCATCATTTTTAATACAGATGCTTCCAGCTAGAGAAAAAGATGCATACTATGTTTCCTGCCAATCTGCCACCTTCTCTCTTGAGTCTCTTGGCATTGGCCATTTGCTTTCATTGATGCTTTGTGAATATTTTCCCACGAGAGGAGCCGTCGCCCAGCACCTCATTCTAGTGACTGCCTCATATGGCATCACAGAGGTGCTTATTTAACTAATCCCCAACGGCCAAACATTCAGGTCGTGTCCCTTTTGGTGTGTTTGGTTTTGCTGTTGTAAAGAACACGGTATGAACATCAGAGAGACTGACTCAGGCATATCCATTGTTCTGATCATTCGGTCACTTAGGCCATTGATTTCTTTGCGGACCAGAAAAACCGCATCACGTTCAACTTCATGACCCTTGCACAGAACGTAGGAACAATCTCCTCAGGCCAGCTGCAGCCTAAAAGTTGTCTTTATTTAAAAAAAAAATCATTTGATTGGGGCTCGTACAACTCTTATCACACAATCCATACATCCATCCAGTGTGTCAAGCACATTTTCACATGTGTTGCCATCATCATTCTCAAGACACGTTCTTTATACTTGAGCCCTTGGTATCAGCTCATTTTCCCCCTCCCTCCCCCGCCTCGAACTCTTGATAATTTATGTCATTATCTTGTCATATCTTATACTATCCAATGTCCTAAAAGTTGTCTTGATTCTACTGAAGCACTCACCAGCATAAAAAAAAAAGATGGAAGCAAAAACTTGCTACCATTGAGTTGGTTCTGATGCACGGAGACCCTCCAGAGATTTTCCGGACGTTACACCTTTAGGGGAGCCAAAAGCCTCATTTTCCCCCTGAGGAGTGGCAGGTGGCTTTGAACACCTGCCCTTTTGACTAAGCCGCCCAATGCCTAATGCACAGGGCAACTGGGGCTCCTTGTTTAAAAAAACCAAAAACGATAGTCGTGCTCAATTCATGTATTTCCAGATGTTTATTTCAGACAACACGGGGTCTCATGACTGGTTTTACCCATGGTCCTGGCCACCGTCCCCTTCAGGGAAGAGTGACTGATGGTGATAGCTGTGGACGTAAATGCCACTTAGCGAGGTGATTTTTTACAGGCAACTTGAGCTGCGCATTCCAGAGTGAATCATGCATTCGTTTTGACTCACCCGTCAGGCTTAGAATTTCCCGCGTCACCCTTGTGCTCCGTTTAAGTAGATAATCATGAGGCAAAGAGAATAGAAGACTCATGGCTCTGAGCAGGCCAACGAGTTTACCAAACACCTTGACGTCCTGGGCGGAACGGGGAGGCGTGGACTCAGAGAGCGCGCCCCAAATCGGGGGCAAAATCTAGGCCGCCTGCTCCCAGCACAGCTGAATCTCCATCTGCCAGAGGGGTGTGCCTTAGTGTACCTGGAGTTTTCACAGCCCTGGCTCGTTAGCCTGGCGGGATGCCAGGGAGGACAAGCGCTCCAAGGTGGGGCAAGGGACACTGCAGGATGGAGAGGTGGGGTCGGGGTGGGGACAGAGCCTGGACTCCTTCCCATTAGCCTCTTCCCTCTTCCTTCTCATCCCACTGACCCTACGCTCATCTTCAGCGGCCATTGGATGAGCTCTGAGGACACCATCCCTTGGAGGCCCGTAGGCTTCTAGAAGAGGCTGGCAGAAGATTGACGGAGAAAAGGAGCTCAAACAGGGTGGCACAGGGTGGCACGGGGTGGCATCAATGAACAAAGAAGCACAAGCGATGAAAAAATATGGGGAAAGAATACTGTGTACAGACCCGTTCACAAACACAGTCTAGTGTTTCCGAGAGAGGCAAGGATGTTCTTAAATGCATATGAAAAGTCCCTGTCCCAGAGGGAATTCTCTAAAGACAGTGTGTGCGTGGTGGGAGGTGGGGAATCAGGGCGATCGCAAGATCCCCCTTAGACAAACATTTTTTGGGGGGGTCCCACCTCCAAAAGGTCGTCCTCTCTTGTCAGCTGCTCTAATATGTCACCCGACACCCCGGCCGGCCTGACAGTCCCATGTACACAAAATGCTCCCATGAGCCATTGCTTTCCCAGGCTACAGAGGGGTCTCCGGGGGGTTGGAAAGGATTCCTTCTGAGCTGCTCTGGCTCGGGCTCATGTACTCAGAGCACCCCTCTCCCCAGAAAGCAGGCGGGGCTTCTAGGAAAGATTTACTGTAACAGGAAGACAGGGGCTGTCTTCCACCCCCCACCCCTCCTTTCTTCCCAGCCAGAGACGGAGGTGGGGAGTTTCTGAGGGATGATGGGAACGATCAGCATTTCTGCTCTGGGTGATTAGGGATCTGTGAAGGACAGTGGACGCCTCTCTTTGGGCTCATGCTGAGGTGTACAACGGAGGTATCCAAAGACATTCCCTTCTCCCAGCCTGCTTAGGTGCCCGGGCCCTGAATCTTGGCACGTTTCTTCTGTCTATGGCTGGGGGCACAGCCTCTGTTCCCAAGGACCCAACATAATGATCGGCTGAGGAGAGTTTGAGAGCCGGCTCCGCGGTAGGCCTGCTCCTGTTCAAAGGGCTTCTAAGATGCGGCGTCCTTGACACGATGACAGTGTAATTGAGACCCTGAGGTTACTACTGTTTCCTTTGGTGCTTGAAGCCCTGAAGATCATTCATTCCTCTCCTGATCCTGAGTGGAAACCATATCACAGCCGCCTGAAGCGAACGTATTGGCGTGGCCCTTCATGAATTGAACTTCAGAACACAGGGCGTGTGAACTTCCCCTTGGACCAACGGCGAATCCCTAGCCGCCTGAGTCTATGCCTGGCTCCATGTATCCCCCATTTGTGAGGCAACTCCCAGCGTTCTGTCCCGCCACCAGACCCAGCAGTGAAAAGCAAGAAGAGGGAGAGGCAGGAAGACTTTGTTGGGCATTCAGGTGACTGGATGATCCCTTCCACATCCCAGAGGCCCAGCCTGGTGAGTTTCTGGATGCCTTCCGATCTCTCTCTCACTGCTGCTTGGACATAGCCAGAGCTCCAGCTGGCAACAGACAAAACCAGATATACATGCTATGGCTTCTAGGGAGAGCCCTAACGAGCGGCAGAAATCAGACAAGCAATCCGTTGTCCCTGGCCTGTACCACCACAACGGAACTAGCACTGACCGGGGGAATGGCCAGGGAAGAGAGTCAGGCCCGCCGAGCCCCTCGTGGTGCTGTTACCTTCACCCTCAGAAGGAGCTCGGACTAGGCTATAACCACAGAGAGCATTCTGGGGAAGTCGTCCTGTGGAAGCACTATCCCGGAGGGGCTCGCTGATGGACAAACCAAGGAGTCAGCTTCTTTCTTCAGTAGCAGCAACCCCTTATTGGGTAGCAAGTAAAACAAACAGAAAAGGTGCTCCATGGCACTCCGTACCAAGAGGGTGACTGTCCCATGTCCTTGGCAGACCGAGCGTGGAGGACAGTCATCCTGGGTGCTCTGACAGCTAGGTCTATTGTTTCCCACGGTCTCGGCCTGCGCCCCGGGGCTACTGGGACTCCACGCTCACTCTACTGCTGCTGATTTCCTCCAGGCAGGCCCCCTGACTCCACTGAGGGGGAATGCCTTCAAAATAAACAACCAGGAGCCAGGATTGGAACTGGTTCCCAGGGAGAGAAGACTCAGGGCCAGAGCCAAGAAGAGGTGGCCACTGGGCCCACCTCAGGAGGAGGCAATCGGCTAGGAAGGACTTTGTGGAGCTCAGCTCAGCCCTACTCCCACTAGCCCTGGGTAAGCCCCGCCCCGTGGTGAGAGTGCTGAAAATGGGATGTTCTACAGATGTCAACTGCCCCCAGATGGCCAGCATCAGGGTGGATCATGCTAATCTGGAATAGTTGACAGCTCCATTATGAAAATGCCCTGAGGTGAATCATGATACGTGCAGGTACAAAGGCTGCAGACATGGGGAAATTGCGATTGAGTAGCTTCTGATGGACAACAGATTACACCCAAGGTAAGGCAGCTAGCAGGGTTGATATTTAGATCTCCAGCAGTATGTTTATACCCTCATAAGGAGTCTAGGGGAGAAACTGAGGCCTCTCAGTCCTGAGAGGCAAGGCCAGCCCACTCTTTAGTCTCAAGAGGTGATCGGAGGCCTTAGCCCAGGAACGTCTGACATGGACAGGCCTTGCGGTGAAAGGCCATTTCGGAGATTGCCTGGTTACCTCTACTCTGAGAACTGGACTCAGGAGACAGCTACCCCAGACCCCTCAGGGGAGTGGGTGGGAACACCCTGTCACCCCAGCAAACTGAGTAGAATTATAGGTGTTGATCTAAGGAGCAGCCAGACTGGTTCCACGCCTGTGACCTGTCTGTGGAAAACTGGTTCCATTCTTTAAGAGCTGTCAGCTTGGCCCCACCTGGACCAGGCCAGTCAAGTTGGAAGAGCTGGGTGGTAATCTTCGCTCTCACCCAGCCAGTCTGACAGATCTCGAGGTTCTGCATGTCAGCAGGATGGACAGGCCGAGGTTGGGGCCAGCACCAGCTTTCAGAATTCGCAACTGGGAAAACACAGCGATCAGCTGCCCCCACCCCCTCCACCCCGCCGCCCCCAGTGTGGGGATGAAGAGGGGATGGATGTGCAGTGGGGTTGGGAACAGGGAGGGAGACTTTGAGATGTGACTATGAATGCTTGTGCAACATTACCAAATAGAGGGACACAAATCGAATGCACATGGATATGTGTGTGTGTGTGTGTGTGTGTGTGTGTGTGTGAGAGAGAGAGAGAGAGAGAGAGAGAGAGAGAGAGAGAGAGAGAGAGAGAGAGAGAGAGAGAGAGAGAGAGAGAGAGAGAGAGAGAAAAGAGACTGAAGAATTCAGGGGAAAGGGGAAAAAGTCAGTCCCTTCTTTCTCTCTAACCATAAGAAAGAAAATGAAGTCCAAATTGTGTTCAGGGCTGCTGGGACCAGGGAGGAAGAGAAGCAAGAATGGAAAAAACAGGCCATAAAGTTGCCAGGGCGCCGTAAGCAGAAACATCTGTGGAAGTCATAAGACTCAGGCCTGGTCAGGCTTCTAACCAATCCAGGCAGAGAGAGTCTGCACTGGATCAGGCTGCCCTCAATGGCAGAGAGGCCTGGAGTCCAGCAGGAGAGGGAGGGGGCGCCATCCCCTGGTCCCTGGTCTGGGTGGGGGCAGGGATGGAAGGGCAGTTTGGAGCACGGATTTAAAGCTTTAACTCCTTGCAGGTAGCCTGGAGAGTCACACCTGCAACTCCGGCAGCTACAGAAAGAAGAGATGAGCACGGGGAAGGGAGAGTCAGCGGCTCACTTGTGCAGGAGAGGGGGAGGCTGTACTGGTTTGCAACTGCACAGCACCCCGCATTGTGGCTTTCAGGCCAAGCCCCCTGCCCAAGGCCAGTCCCTTCTAAGAAGCACAAGAGTGGCCGCTGGTGTTGACAGGCCCCATAGCCCTCTCTGTGCCAATGGAGGACTTTCTTCATCTTCCTGCATTTCTCATCAATAGAATGGGTGGAGACTTGCCTGACCACCTTCAGGGGAGGTTCTCAAATGATCTCCTAGGAGGAAACTGAGGCTTAGCAAAGCTTAAGACATGCCCGAGGACACCCAGCCAGTACATTCCAGGAAACACTCAGGGGTCGCCCCTCCCTCTCACTCCCCGCACCCCAAACTCATTTGAATATCAATTTTTAGCACAGTACAGTCAAGAAAGAGCTCTGGGAAACCGTCCCACAAGCCTGGAGACCTCGAGGTCCCAGGATTATCTTCATATCTTACACCGACTGCGGTCTCCCTTCCCCCATGGTTTCTGTTGTTCATCCCCCTGGAAGGGTGTATGTGTATGGTTATGTGTCGATCATTGTGATCAGTTCCCCTTCCTCCCCTACTCTCCCCACTTTCCTCCTACCCTTCTGGTATCACTATCCCCATTCCTGTTCCTGGATCCTGTGTGCCATGAGCTCTGATCTGTACCTGTGCACATGCTCTGACCTAGTCCGCAGTGAGAGGCAGTTCTGGGGTCATGATAGTGGGAGTGAGGAAGCCTCAAGGAACCAGAGGAATAGTGTGTGTTTCACTGGTGCTTTACTGCACCCTGGTTGACTCATCCCTTCCCTGTGACCCCTCTGTGAAGGGATGGGCTCTGGGTCTCTGCTCTGATCCCTCCTTGTTCTCAACAACATAGTTTGTTTGTTTGTTATGGGTCTTCTGATGCCTGTTACCCCATCCTGGCAACACCTCCTTATTGCACAGGCTGGTGTGCTTCTTCCAGGTAGGCTTGTTGCTTCTCTGCTAGATGGCCGCTTGTTTAACTTCAAGCCTTTAAGATCCAGATGCAATATCTTTTGTTAGCTGGGCACCATCAGCTTTCCTGAGCACATTTGCTTGTGCACCCATTTTGTCTTTGGCAATTGTGCTTGGAGAGTGAGCATCACAGAATGGCAGTTTGTTAGAACAAAGTGTTCTTGCATTGAGGGATGGGATGAACAGAGGCCCCAAATCCATCCACGACCTCAGTGTATAGCCATATAAATATATGTACATAGGCCAATACCTCTATTTTTATGAATTAATGTATTTACATATGGACACACTGATGCTTATACCTCTATCCATAGCTTTGCTTCCTAGATCATTCCTGATTCCTTTTACCTACCTTCTGCCCCATCATCATGTTCCATAATTACTTGGCGGCGCTTGGAAATTCAACAGTAAAGGTGGGTAGGAGAGGCTGGAGAAGGACACCTAAGGGAAGAGGCTAGTGGATGACACAGGAAGGCAGGCTGGGTAGTGTGACATTATGAGAAGGGTCTGGTGTATGGACCACACTGGGTGGCACTGTGACAGGGAGTGACACTACACCAAAATGTCTGTGACATTTTTGTGTAGCTTTGCAGCAGAAACTCACTGGGTTTTTTTTCTTCTTAAATAAAAATACTTCTGCCATTAGGTATAACAATAACACATTTTTTTTAGAGGCTAGGAAAGATTTTATTGAGGCAGGGAAAGAACTCCTGGGAGGGAAGGGAGAGCAGAGAAAGGGACGAGGGCCACGAGCCTCTGGGGGGGTGGGGTTCTGAGACCCAATGAATTAGGTGAGTTAGGTCAGGGAACTTGCTAATAACACATGTTCATGAACTCAGCTGATATGCACCCCTGCTGCTATTGAGCTGACTGTGACACACGGGGACCTTTTGGTTTTCCGAGGCTGCAAGTCTTTATGGGAGCAGAAAGCCTCATCCTTCTGCCATGAAGCAGCTGGCAGGCTTGAACTGCAGACCTTGTGGATAGCACCCCAATGTGCAAGGCACTGCCCTCCCAGAGCGCCTCAGCTTACATGTAAAAAAGGCCGAAATGCTGTGCTCATTGGCTTTTTAAGCATTCTACCTTTCTCAGGTGAGGGCTGTCGTTGATGTTTGACTCACCTGGCTTTGTCTGCACAGGCTAACAGCTGCCCTTCTTAATATTATTATGTTTTTAAGTTTTATTGGCACAAAGTCCACATAGCATACGATCAATGGTTCGATCACAGCATGAAGAGGTCAACAATCAAGCACCACAATCCATTTGAGAACACCGTTGTCTTTCTTGTATCCTTGTTATTAGCACCTCATTTTCTCTCGATCTCCTCTGCCCTGCCCCAAGAAATCATTCATCCAGTTATTGTTTCTACAGATTCACCATCCTGCATTTTATATACTCCCAAATGCGCACAAACAAAAAGCTAACAGCAATAACAGAATAAAATGGAGATAAACCTCAATAGAAAAGAAAGCAGAAAACATTAAACGCTGGAATAACTTCAAAATGGAGCCAAGAGGAGATCAAATGGTAAGGTGTTACATTTTAGCCTAGCTATATCTGCAATAATCCACTTTCCAATGCACTCTGCAGGACAGCATGGCCGTTTCCATCCATCCCTCGACTCTGGTCAGAGAGGATTCTCGGAAGCTTCGGTCCATGTGTGGACCCTGTACATGGACTCTGGCTTCCACTGTCATCTTCTTTTGCACTCTGGGTGTTCACACTTTTAGCTCTGATGCCGTTCCTTCGTTTGGATTTTGATTCTATTATTTACAATCCTAGGATCACACAGGCCAGTGTGCTTCTTTCATGTGGACTTAGCTGGTGCCTCACTTAGATGGCTGCTCGTTCAATTATTTTATACTCACACATTTTGTGGGATTATATGGCGTTTTAGCAACAGTACTGTCATAAGCAGCATTTGTGAACTTACATCAACGACTTTTTTTTTGAGAAGGAAGTAGTAGTAGCAGCAATGGAAGGGAAGTTTTTTTTTTTTAAAAAGGACTCTCATTCAGTTACTAAAAATGTTTTAACCAGATTTTATGAGATAATGTGTTGTTAGTATTCATATAGTTTAAGAAATATTATATTTAAGCAACCCCCACCTCTACTGATCACATGCGATCTCACAATTACATTAATAGCAAACAATACGAAGGATTCTGTCTGCTCTGTTACAGCAGGAGGTCCCGGGGTTGGGAGAAGCCACGTGGTCCTGGAGGCAGGGATAGGACTTCAACATGATTCTGTATCTGCGGGGATCAATATGATGGACTCCCCGCCCCCACCCGACGGCGGCCTCTCACACAAGCCGAAGAGGAAATTCCTGCTCAGGAACTAGGCCAGGCATTCAGTGGGGGAAAGGGTTGCTTTTGGCTGAGCCCAAAAGACTTGGGTTCCTGGTTCTGCTCCACGTGCAGCCGTGGGAGCCCAAGATTGCTTCTATGCTTCACTCAGCCTCCTCCCCCCACCCTGGAGCTTGCTGGAGAGCTGGGAGAACTGAGCTTCCAGAAGGGCTGGGGTGATCTGCATTCCGCAGAAAGGAGGGGCTGGGAGAGGCTGGGGTTTGTTAGCTGAGGGGCACCGAGGCAGGCAAGACATTCTCGGCCCAGCCCCAGGCCCCCTGACATCTGCTGTGGGGTTGACCTGGCAAAGCATCTCCCTCCTTTCCCCAGAAATAACTCAGGGTGCCCACTCAGAGGGCCTGAGCGCAATGCACAGAGCCTTGGCCTTCCCTAGGAGAGGGGTTAACTTTTAAGTGGGTAGCTCCAATTGCGTGGGGTAAATGAGGGGAAGGAGGTGATCTTCAGTGCTGGGTTGCTGACTCAGGAGACACAGCTTCGACATGGCCTGTCAATCACGCAGCCTACCTCTCTTTTTCTGCAAGCTGAAATCATCACCCCTTTGAGTCGGCTCTCTTCCCCTCCCCCTCCCCCTCCCCTTTGCCATGCCCCTGGCCAGCCTTTACCGCCCTGACACACCACCCCTTTAGAACCCAGTGAATACTTTGGTGCAAAACCAGTGACCCAACTGGCTTGCACTGCAACGGGCACCTAGAACTTCATCAGCCCAATGACTGGTGTGGCCACTCATGACATCTATGCAAATGTCTGCTCGGGTCAAGGAGAAGGAGAGAGAGAGAGAGAGTAAGGTCAGGTCAGATGGGAGGAGACAGGAGGCACCTGGCTGGATGCGTGCCACAGAAGAGGACTGTGAAGCTCTGAGTGGACCTAGTTCCTCTCGTCCCCAGGACCGGGGCAGCTCTGTCTCTCGACGTCAGCTTTACAGAGATTTCTGATTGTGGTTTCCACCCCC
The DNA here is from genome assembly GCF_050624435.1 of Tenrec ecaudatus. Lineage (NCBI taxonomy): Eukaryota > Metazoa > Chordata > Mammalia > Afrosoricida > Tenrecidae > Tenrec > Tenrec ecaudatus. Next base: position 35,938,949 of record NC_134543.1, read on the forward strand.
GCTCATTATCTTCTCTTCCAACAGCCCAGGAGGTGATGAGGGTGGGGGCATCTTGGAAGGAAGCCGGATCGCAGCAGATCCTCTATGAAATGAACAGCTTAACGTGCTGTGAGTGCTTTGCAGGGGCGTGATGGGATCTGCAGCAGATGAACCAGTTGCCTTGGTGACACTAATGAGAAGCAGACCTCAGAGAGAGAGCTCCAAGAGCCCCTGTGGGTTGAGTTATCTCCCCCTTCTGCAGCTCTCCTCACCTCCCCACCACCAGCCTCAGATAAACTCCCTGAATATTTATAAAATCTCTACCAGAAACAGAGAAAGTCAGTCTCCGGGCCAGGGAGCTGCCCACGTCCTTCCGGAGCTGCTCTGGTGACACTCCGACGTGGCTCATGCTTCTGCTTTGCTTCCTTGCAGCTCGCAGGAGGACTGGAGAGGGAGGGAGGAGGAGCAGGCCTGTTCTGCTCTGTTAGAACTGCTTTTGAATTGACAAGTTTCCTTGGCGTTTAGGCACCTTGTTTGGGGCAGGTCACCTGTCCCTCACCACTCCCTGCTCTTCTGTCCCTAGTTTCTGTCCCCGTGGTTCTGCTTTCTGTTATGGAGCCTTGGTGGCATAGTGGTTAAGCACTAGAGTGTGATCAGAAAGTTCAGCAGTTCAAATCCACCAGTCGTCCCATGGGAGAAAAATGGGGCTCTCTACCCCTGTAAAGAGTTATAGCCTGTTCTATAGGGTCCTATGAGTCGGATGGCGGTGAGTTAGATTTGTTAAAGCAGCAGGGCTCTAACTTAGACTTCTTCACTCCCATGATGCCTTGCTTGCTGGCTAACTTACTTCCCATGATGCCTTGCTTGCTGGCTAACTTACTTAGCTCCCTTCCTACCATATTGCACCAGTCTGCTGCTTAGAGGTTCTTGGGGGGAAACTTGCTCAGATGCTCTCTGTGCCTCCAATCAGAAAATGCAGGGAGTTCTGGGAATTGTCAGCCAGAGGGATGAGACCCCAGCCACGGGGGAGCCAAGAATGGGATTTATATCCCCTGAAAGGAAAAGGAGTTGCTGAAATTCCCCATGGGGGACAGCAGGCAGTCAGAACTGGTCTGCGAACATCTAGGTGACCTCTGTTAATCACTTTTTGCCTGGTGATTATTAAAACGGATAACAAAGAATTAAAACAAACAGACCAAAAAACAGTGCTTAGAAGTGGGCTGCAGCTCTGGGCTTTGTCCTGCCAATAAAGGGAGAAGCCCCATTTGTCCAGTTGATAAGCATACCATGTGATTGCCCTCCATGACCTCCTGGTCCTATGGGTGACACACGATTTGCATGTAGAGCCACAGCAGGGGGTTGTGGGAAAGTCCTGGTGAGGTCAAAAGGGTTGAGTGTAATTTGAGTGTGACCCCCAACTCTGCCACATCTCGCAGGTTCATCCTGGGTAAGTTACAAAACCTTGCCCGTTTCTGTCTCAGTTTCCTCACCTGGAAATAATGAGGACTAGACTAGGTGGTCTTTAACAGCTACTCTAATTTCACGATCTTTTTTAATGCAACGATTAAAGAGTAGTAATTTACCTGACACAAAGTAGTAACATGAGTCTGACCGTGCGCCAGCTAAGGGTGTAGGTGCTAAACAAGCTGGGTGAAGAACGATGAAGGCCCACACGGGAAAGCTTCATGCAGGTGAAGCTGGAAGGGGACCTCGAAGGATGAAGATTTGGACAGGAACGAGGACAGGTGAGCAGAGGCAGAACGAGTTGACGTTGAGAAGAGGGAAGAAGTATTGGGAGGACATGAGCTGGCAGGGGTCGGGGTAGAGACTGGGAAAGATTAGAAGCTAAGATTTAGGAAAGAAAACTGGCCCAGGCATTTGGGAGGAACATGAGGGTCAGAGAGAAGAACCAGGCTCCTTAAAAAGTGCCACAGCTCTGGTTTCTGTTGTTGCGAGGTGCATTTGGGTCGGTTCTGACCCGCAGAAAGAAACACTGCCCTCTCTCCCACCATATTCCCTCTGCATGCGGAGGACCCTCGATTTCTTCACCACACTTTGCTGTTGCACCGTCCTCTCACCGACCCCTTCAGGAGGGGACGTTTCCACCAGGGCGTTTGTTCTCGGGTTAGGGCTTCTGGGTAAGTCTGAGCTAAGCATCCAAGAGCACATCTGAGGTTTATATATATTCCTGTGCCACATGGTCAACCTTTGGAGAGAACACGGAACGAACCTCCATGGGGTCTTTGGTAATTCTAATAATCGTATCGTTACACTAGCCAACAGAATAGAATTTGATACACCATTGCGACAAAGGGGAGTCTTTTTTTATATAGGCAAGGCTTTCAGACTGAAACATATGGGATGTTCACAGACATACTTAAAATTTCACGTGACCGACGCTTGCTCAAGAAAGCAACGAGGATGAGAGACGCGGAACATAAAATCCCCCAACACTCATTCGCGACAGTGGAACCACATCTGTCAGAAGCAGCTAAGCAAACACGAAAGTGCCACATATCTGGCGGCCTGTAAGTTGCCTCTTGCTGAGCAACTTCTCAAGCAAGAAGTTTGAACTGAAGTCCAAAGACTCCCCAATCCGAGGCTTGGGGGTAGCTGACCTCTGCTTCTCTCTCGGGAGCACTACAGCTTCAAACCCAAAGAGGGGATAAATGCCTTTCACAATATGCAGCAGGTGTGTGCAAGGCTCAGTCCTGTTCACTTGATGGCTCCCCCAACTCGAATCCCTATGATGCAGCCTGTTCTGCACACCGTGCGAAGACAAAATCTCAAATTCAGGTAGCCTGCAGTATGGGACTTAGGTCACCCCGGTCTGAAAAGAGTCTGGATTAACAGTGTCTGATTAGCCATACAATACAGGGTGGCTTCTTGGGGGGGGCGGGGGGGGGGCGTAAGGGGGACATTCTCCTAGATCTTTTCATTCATTCCTGTCATTTTAGTGCCCGTTTGCTTTCATCATGTATGATGTTCTTGATGTCATTCCACAGCTGGCCAGGTCTTTGATGTTCAGTGCGTCAAATCTGTTCTCGAGATGGTTTCAAAATTCAAGTGCGATCTGCACAAGGCCATATTCCCGCTTCCCCAGACTGTTTTCCTTTGCCTCCCCTCCACCCTACATTTGTGAAGGAGCACGGATGGGCTGTTCCACAGTTGGCCCCTGGCTGAGGGGACGGAGCGCCTCCCTCGTCTCTTCCCACAGGTGTAGTCCATCTGATTCCTGTGCGTGCCATCTGGAGAGGTCCGCAGGAATGGCCACCATTTGTGTGATTGGAAAAAGGTGTTTGCCATGCAGAAACCATTGATCTTCGTGGGTCTTGCAAAGTTCTATCATGCGATAACCAGCTTTGATTCTATCACTAAGATCGTATTTTCCACCTCCTGTTCCTTCCTCGTTGCTTACAACTTTTGCATTCTAATCGCCATAAATGATCTATTCATTTTGATTGCCTGTTTGATCAAGGTCGGACTAAAGAAGTGTATGGAATTCTTCACTTTATCACTAGCTTTGGTCAGTGGTGCATAAATTTGAATATTAACTGGTCTTCCTTGTAGGGGGTATAGCTATTATCCAATCACAGAAAGCATTGTTCTTGATGACGGATCTTGAAATATTCCACTTGATGATGAACGTGAGGCCATTTCTCTAGAATCGGTTATTTCCAGCATCGGAAACCATGATTGCTGGACTAGAAATGGCCAATACCAGTCCATCTCAACTCACGCATGCCTAGGATGTCGATCTTCCTGTGTTTCTGTTAGTACATCTGCCCTGAGCAATTTCGACCATCACACTGTGCATGGAAACCAGGTTAGTCACTGGAGGCTGGGACCCTCAGTAGCTGGTTCACATGGCCCTTAGGAAGCTTCAGGTTCCAGTTGAGGGGTCTAATTCTTCAAGGACAGATTCCATTGTCATCCTCCTGCCAAAGAGGCCAGTCAAGCGGCACGAGGAATAAAGCCAGGGATTATAGGAAGCAGAAAACCAGTTCTCTGCTCCACTGGGGGGCTTGAAAGAGTGCTGTGCTTAGGTGCCTAGGCCAAGCAGGACTCGGGCATGCTGAGGCGTTTTATAGAAAAAAGCAAAGCTCTTCCTCCAAGTTGTTATGGTCTAATGTTACTCTTAAATCCAGTCCAAATCCTAGTCCGGGGCTTGGGCAAGAATGGTACATGCTGTGCAGGGGATGACCTGGCCCAGTTGCAGACAAGGAGACATCCCCGGCTCAAGGAGCTTGTCCACACGCTCTGCGGACGAATCGTGCTTGAGGTCCTGAGTTCCGCGGGTTCATGCCCAAACCTGACCTCCAGGGTGTGGGCCTCTCTCCTAGGTCTCTCCTCCTAACGAGGGGCTGTGCCATTGTTGTGACGCTGTGGGCCTTAGGTTATGATTCACAGCTGATTGGGGCAGATGTGGACTGTGTATCTATCCACACAAGGGTCTTCATAGTGTCAGATGGATCTGAGGTAGGAAGCCCCCCCCCCCCCCCCCCCCCCCGTGCTAGTTTTTCTTGTCACCGCATTCTAGTGTGGACCCCTGAGGAGTCTTTGAAATGTCAGTTGGCCTGCAGGATACCATGGGAAGAGGGTGATGTGGTGAGGTGCCATTGAGCCAACTCTGACCCATAGAGACCCTACGGACAGCAGAGGAGAAAGCTGCCTAGTCTTGCACCCTCCTGACAGCTGTGGCTATGTTTGAACTTGTTTCTGCAGTCATCGCTGCTACATCAGGTTTGGGGTAGCTAATCCCTCTGAAGTGCTTCACCTGTTCCATCTTCCTAGTTCGTGCATACTCTGGAAGCTTCACTGAAACCTGTCCACTCTGGGGTAACCCTGCTGTTATTTGAAACTGGTGGCATAGCTTCCAGCCTCACTGAAGCAAGCGAGCCAGAGTACAGCAAAAGGATAGATGGGGTTTTCAATGCCCATAAAGATTTGCAGTCTTGGAAACCCACAGGGGCAGTTCTACCTTTGCGCTGCCAGGTCGCTCTGAGTCAGAATTTACTCCATGGCGGGGAGTGTTGTTCAGCGCTCCACACCGGATCTCTCCTAGGAGCTGGAGTTCACTCCTGATGGCAGCCTCCTCCAGGGCAAGTGGTTTCAAAGAAATCCTTCTCAGGTTCTCCTGCCCTTGCCTTGTCCAGGAGAAAAAAAAGGGAGGGAGAAGGGGATGGGCAGTGGGAACAGTCATTGCGGCCCGTGTAGCAAGCCCAGCTCCATCCTGTCTGCCTTGGGAGCTGCTGGTGTTTGGAAATTGTGCATTGTTGCCAGAAACAACACAGAAGGCCCATTTACATGTGGATTTTCCCACAAACAAATAGCGTTTTTTAGTGTAAGTATGTCCCACATGTGTATGGTACATCCTTATATGAAGCGACAGGATTGTTTACCCAAAATTCAAATTTAACTGTGAAAACTGGCACTCTTACCCACGAGCACAAACACCCCTGTCTGGTTCCCAGGCCTCTCAGGATTCAAGTCAGAGAGAGAGCCAGGCCGGTGGATTAACCAACACGCAAGTGATCGGCTAAAACACACCTGAAATGGTTCACTACAGATTAGTAAACACCAATGAACCTGCGCTTACCTTCTTCACCGGCCCTCCATCTCCAGGTCAGGGACTGTCACTTTGAAAAGAGGCCGTGATCCGGTAGGGAGGTGCTCCAGCATTGGAAGAGCGGCAGATGCTCTAGTGGCGGCCGCTTTGATGTGGTAGAAAAATGTGAAGTTGTTCACTACAGATCAGGAAGTAAGCACAAGTAAGCCTCTGCTTACTTTGTTTATTGGGTAATCCGACACTCGCTCTGCCTTTGATTTCACCCGCCTTGGGTTAAACCCTTATTCTCTCCAAAGAAAAGAAGTCTCTGCTGGCCGCCTGGACTCCTTGTCTGTGAAGCTCATGTAGGAGGTAAGAGGTCTCTCTGGGGAGCCCTGAGGAGGAAACTTAGATCTCCATGGGTGGTAGATTGGCGCTTTGGAAGCAGCTGCAAGAACTTGAAATAGAAGACTAGGCCTGATTCCAGAGTGGGAGGCTCAGGAATGACCCCTCTTCAGACCCTGGATATTCCGAGGTAAGCAAGGCCATCCATACCAAGGGAAACAGATAATGGGTCTTTCCCATGTGGAGATCCCACCACGAGTGACTGCTGGGACGCACCCTGGGCTTGGTTTTGTGACTCTTCACCATCTGGGCCACTGAGGCTAACCAGGGGCCAGAGAAAGATCGCTAATGGCAGATGAAGCCAAGCAAATTGCCCAGGTTCTAGCACTTAAGCTCGAGGGGAAGCCAGGCTTACCACCCACATCCCTAGACACCAGATACTTCCAAACAACGTGGTCTTCGGTGGATCAAAGTCTGAATCTCCTGAGATCCCTCATGTGTACTCTCCTCTTCTCCTTTCTCATCAACCCATCCGTCCCGTAGGTTGGAAGCCACAGGCAGGGGTTTGGGGCAAAGTGTTTAAATTCGGATCTCTCCCTCTCGAGGTATGGCGGTCTTCATAATCCTGCAACTTAATCTTGGACTCAGAAATGCATTATCAAGGCCTTTTCTTCATGAGTTGATAAACCCTTCAGTGGGATATCCAAAGACATTCAGATGTGTATCCCTCCTGGCCCTCCTTTTTGCTCTGCTTCTTTCCTTTCAAGCGAATTGTGCGGCAAGTCATGTCTGAGGTGGACTAGGAGATGGAGACACTCTGAGAAGGCTGCCATGACACAGACAGTACCTATGAAAGAAAAAATGACCGTATTCATCTTATTTTCATTTCCACTAGCAACGAGCATCTCTGTTTTGTAGGAAGCAAAATGACATTTTTTGTTTTTTGCTGTTAACTCACACTGTAGAATCGGGGAATATATATGTGTATATATATATGTTTGTCTGATGGAATGACTGCAGTTCTGAGCCAGCTTGAAGTCCTGCAAAGCAGAGGGCGCATCCAGGTACCCTCAAGGACATGTCAGACTTCATTAATTCATTCATTATTTTAATGAATATGAATTTACTGCCCACTACATGGCAGGCACTGTTATAAGTGCTGGGGATACAGCTATGGAGAAAATAGACATGTTTCCTGCCTTCATCCTACTGTGTAAGTATACCGTGAGGGGGAGAGAGCTAACTACCATAAATATATCTGATGACAAGAAATTCTATAGAGAGAAATAAAATAGGGAAGGGGGGATAGAGAGTGCTGGGGGATGTGTGTGACAAGGCCATTCTTTTATGTAGGGAGGTGAGGAAAGGGTTCTCTGATGTAGAGTTATTTACAGATACCTGAATGGAGAAGGCTCTCCCAATTGAACTCACTGCCACTGAGTCGATTCCAAAAGCTGGACATGTGGATTTAGGGCGTGGAATATTCCAGGAAGCCGCATTAGCAAGAACCCAGGTGGGACCCTGCCTAGCATGACAGAGGGAGCATGTGGGGGCACAAGGACGCTTCCATTGTCAGAGATAAGGAGACCGAGGGAGAAGTATGTTGGGAGTTGATGCGAATCAAGAATTTGATTTTGATACGTTAATCTACCCATCCCCAATAGCTATCCCCAAAGAAATGCCAAGTTCGCAGTTGCAGGTGGAATTCTGGAATTTAGGTGAGAGGTCTAGGCCAGCGTTCCATTTGGGAAACTACCCAAATATGGGTGGGATGTGAAGTTATGAGACAGTGTGAGGTCACCCTGGAATAAGGTGAATCCTGAGACTGGAGCTCTGAGTCCTCCTCTGCCTTTCATGAGCAATCCTGAAGAGTCATGCTTGGCACTCAGTCAGGGTGCCCAAACAAGGGTCGATTCCTTTTGAGGGAACACTTTCTAAATAAAGCACATGCCTTGGAATGAATGAGGGCCACTGAGATGGATTGCAGACCTGCTCCACATCTCCTCATGGAGTCCGGCAGGTCTTGGTGCGCTGATAGCCAATGGTCCACCCCTTGGCAGCCAATGAGATGATCCATTCACAAGTAGGAGACCCTGTGAGGCAAGAGCAGCATGGGTACCTTGGGTGTGGCTAACACGTGGAACTGATCGTGAGCTGGTGCTAGGCTCTCGGACTTTGTGATTCAGGCATACGGAGAGGACCAAGCAGTGTCGGACAAAGTGGGTCTCAGGTGGCTGCGTGAGCTTGGTGGGAGGTGCCGTATGGAAAAGTATAGATCAGATGAGAGAAGGTAGAGAGGGGTCTTTCCATAGAGCGGCTCTGCAGTCAGACCTGAGTCTAACTCCTTGGGCAAGTTCCTTCAGCATGCTGTAAATAAAGAACCTACATCTCCCAGGGCACCAGTGTAGTCCTCCTCACAGAGTGCCCCTGACCGAGCGGCTTCCACTCAGAAGATTCAGCTAAAGGGCTTGGTCCATAGCAAATGCTCCATAAAGGCATCACTGGTTCCTAACCATGGCTTCCCATCCGAGAAGGTCTCGTTTGAGAGAAGCTTCCTGGAAGGCAGGTCATTTTTGTCTTTAGCAAAAACGAACTCAGGCAACCAGAAAATCGAAGGAAGGCCTGGTTGCGTTTGTTTCTTTTCTTCCGCTGCAGAGTGGGTTCCGAGAAAAGACTTTCCTCACCCCTGTTTCGTGTCCCTCTCGTCCGTTTCTCCAAGCCCTCCACGCCCAGCAACGTTGTTGATAACTTCCTGAAAAATTGGCAGGTTTTCACCCATCGCCCAGGACTCATGGGATTGACCAATGAGGTTTCCACAGGGGCTACCTTGTCGTCAGCCATGACAATATTAAAACAAGCTCTTCTCTGTTGGAAAATGGTAAGGGAGGGGCTGGAGGGTGGTGATTCAACAACAACAACAACAATGTATGGCCCTTCTATGGATGACCTTTTGGTGTCCCTGAATGTCTGGGTGGGACTATGCATATGTGAGGGGTTCGTGGCCCACCCACGGGGATTGGACAGCTTGCTAATAATGGAAATAGGCTCAAGGGGGTGGGACCATGCAAATAAAGAGAGCTGGAACTCTAATGTGAGGATTGGTGAGGGAGGCTTAAATTAAGTCATTCCAGAGGCAGAAAGTGGGATCTCACTATCAACAAGAAATAAGAACTCCAGGAGTAGGAACAAGTCCTTTGGACCCAAGATTCCTGTATTGAACCGCCTCGATCCAGGACAGAGAGAGCTGTGACAAGAGAGACAGCGAGGGACAGGGACCAACGAGCAACAGAGAAATAGTGGCAGCAAAGGCAGAACTAAGAGATGGGCATGGGACTGAGCTGGGGGCCTCCTGGTCCATGGAATAAGAAAGCTGAGTGCTTTTGTGCAAGAGGTTTTCTAGCAGAGTGGAGCACCTCCAGGCACTTGTATGGGGAGCGAGGTTGTTTGACTCATGGAGTTAGAGCTGAGCGCCTTTGAACCAGCGCTTACTGGTGGAGCACTGTGCCTTTGGTCAATCAATTGACAGAGTTAAAAGAGTTTTGTAACACTTGCCCAAACAGGGCAGAGGTATGGCTGCTAGGTTGAAGGCCAGAGAGAGCCATGCCTGTGGGTATAGCTCAGAAGAAGATGCTCTGATTGAATAGCTCTGTCCTGAGCCATTTCTGATCCTGAAATGGAACATGTTACTTCCCTAATAAACCTGTGTTAGTCTGGGTTCATTAGAGAAACAAAGCAGGGATAGTCATATATGTATAAGAGAGCTTTATATAAAAGAGCAACTATATATTCAGAAAACATCTCAGCCCAGTCCAGATCAAGTCCATAAGTCTGATATTAGCCCGTATGTTCTAATACTAGTCTATACATTCCTCTTCAGACAGACACACATCGCCATTTGCAATGATGCTGAATGCAGGAGGATCACAGGCTGGTGGGTGAAAAATCTTGTGGATCCAATGCTGGTGGAAGCATCTCAGCACTGGCACGGGGTCTCTACATGGTACCTCCAGCTCTCTGAGTGTGGCTCCTCCACACGGCTCCACATGGCTTGTTAACAGGAGGCTGAAAGCTTAACAGTGTGGGTCCTCCTCCAGGGTGAAAGAGAGGAAGTTCCCAGAATCCTCATGAGAAGGTCACACCAACCAGGAGGCATCATCAGGCTGTGGACTGATTAACAGGCTAAACTCTGCCCCTTCATTCTCTTTATCAAGTTGATATGAAATGACATAATGTCCACAAACCCCATAATGATGAATATTGTCTGTGAATTATTCCACGGGGCCACTGCAATGAATTAGTAGAGCCAGAAGAGGAGAGAGTGCTGAGGAGGACAATTGGTGTCCATCAGTTTGAAGGGCAGAAGCACGTCTAACCTCTGCCTCCTAAGAATTGGTCCTGGGTGGCTGCTACTAATGATCTTGATTCTCCTCCTGTCCGCTTGTGAAGTTAGCGAAGGTAAGCACCAGGCCTTCACACCATTTTCCCAGGGGCACACATTCCCAGAGCCTGCTTCTGAAGTCATTTCAAGCCACAGGGCTCTTTTGAGTGGATTCTACATGGAAGTTCGAATAGTCTAGACTGTTGCTGGCAACCCCCAGGGTGCCATCCACAAAGGATGCTGAACTCTTGGGTGTGAGGGTTGTAGCTCACATTTGGGAGAGACCAACAGAGATTTCTCAGCTTTACTTTTTAAAGAAGTGTCCATTTTGAAGGCTGAGAGGTAAGATCTGTGTGGTCAGTAGTGTATTTACTGAAAAAATAGCTGCTTATCCGCTTGTTGGAATAGCTGGGAAGAGGATGAAAAGAGAGCTTTGGACTCCTTCCAGCAGGTGAGTACACACACACACACACACACACACACACATACACAGAGCAGTCCATGAGAATGGAAAATTTAGTTCAGCCCAGAAATGTGTACTGCCTGTTCTTTGCTAAGTGATGTGGAAGGAACTGGTATTGATCTATGGTATTGATAGATTGGCATTGATCTATGAACCGAATGGAAGATCTTATACCTGTTGACTCAGGCACAAGCATACAAGGGACATCCAAAAAAACCTGGAACAAAGCTCCACCGGGCAGAGCTTTCATAGTATTCATTTCCCCACTCAGCGAGCATGGAGCGACTCGCTCTGAGTTAGCGCACCCAGTGCCCTTGCCTGGGAAGGTTCTCTCTGGTCACAGTGAATTTTTCCTAAAACCAGTTTCGCTTGAACCTGTTTTGGTTGTTGTTGTTGTTTGTGATGGCCAATTTATGAGAACAAACAGCATGTGGCTGTGAAATTCGGTGTCTTGCTCAGGAAGAATGTCGTAAAAACTGATGTGATGTTGAACACAGCTTATGAGGACAGCACTCTGGGGGGAAAATCAAGTGTCTGAGTGGTTTTCTCGTTTCAAAAAGGGTGAAATGTTAATTGATGACAAACCTCATTCTGGGCATCCATCAACTTCCCAACTTGTAGTACATTTGGAGTTCATCCCACCAGATCAGACTGTTAATCAAGCTTTCTATTTAGAGGTTCTGAAAAGATTGCATAACAGTGTGCGGCAAAAAAAGGCCTGATTTATGGCAGATGGGAAACTGGTTTTGCCACCATGACAATACAATTGCTCACCCAGCCATCTCAGTTTTTGGCAAAACAACATTATGCCTCTCTTGCCCCACGCACTTTACTCACTTGACCTTGCTCAGTGTGACTTCTTTTTGTTTCCTTTAGTGAAGAGGGACATGAAAAGACAGGATTTGATGACATTGAAGAAGTGTAGAAACAATGAGGGAGGAGCTGTCAGCCATCCAGACAGATGAGTTTGAAAAACGTTTCCAAGAATGGAATCGCAGATTTGACAAATGTATTAAGTGTAATGGAGAGTACTTTGAAGGTGAAGATGCTGTTTTGTAAAACTATTTAAATATATAGTTTTGAAAATAAATTCGGGTTTGGGTTTTTTTTTTCGCACCCCCCTCCCCCTCTTGTGGTCTGAGATCTGGATAGTAGCCTGGAGCTTCCCCGACACCTGAGGTTCCAGGAGTAACCATGACATTTTGCTCATTCATTCAACAAATACATGCTAGGTCCTGGGGCACAGCAGTGAACAATGGCTTGATCCTTCTGGATCTTTATTCTCAATGAAAGAGACAGGAAACAGGGGGGAGCAAGGAGGGAGGAGAAAAAATGGGGAGCTGATGCCAGGGGCTTAAGTGGAGAGCAAATGTTTTGAGAATGATGAGGGCAATGAATGTACCAATGTGCTTTACACAATTGACGTATGTACGGATTGTGATAAGAGTTGTATGAGCCCCTAATAAAACATTTTTTAAAAAGAAAGAGATGGGAAACAAACGTACCTCACATGTTATGTGATGACAGACTTAGACGAAAAACAAGCTGAGTGTCGGGGAATGAACTGTATACTTAGAAAGGTGAATGTGTCCTTTGAAAGAACGGTCTTGGAATATCTTGTCAGTGTGCATGAGGTCATACTGGAGTAGAACTGATCCTAATCTAACCTGGTTGTTGTTGTTAGGGGTCACTGAGTTGGTTCCAGCTCATAGTAATCCTGTGTACAATCGAACGACACACCGACAGGTCCCGTGTTTGAGCTCATCGTCACAGCCACTGTGCCAAGCCATCTCCTCGCACATCCTCCTCGTTTCCACTGACCCTCTGTTTCACCAAGCATGAGATTCTTCCCCAGGGCCCGGTCCTCCCTCATAACGTGTCTAAGGTACCTGAGATGAAAGGTAGCCATCTTTGCCTCTGAGGTGTATTATGGCTTTGCTCGTTCCAGGGCAGATAGGGTGGGTCTCTTGGCAGTAAGCACATTGTATAGTTAATATTGTTTACCAACCCCATCATTCAAAGGTATTCATTCTTCAAACTTCTTTATTCATTGTCTACCTTTTACCTATATATATGAGGTGATTGAAAATACCCTGGCTTGGGTCAAGTGCACCTTCGTCCTCAAAGCAACATCTCTGTGCATTTCAACACTTTCAAGAAGTGCTTCATAGCAGAGTGTCATAATGCAATACATTGTTTGATTTCTTGACCACAGTTTTTAATAGGTGTGATTGTGGATCTAAGTCAAATGAAATTCTTGATAATTGTATTGGACAGGGTTCTCTAGAGAGACAAACCAGATTGCTAGTAATTATATATAAATATATTTATAACGATAGATATATAATTCAAGAAATAAACCATTAAATAATATACAGATAGATAATACAAGAATTTAACAGTTAAGTTATAAAGCAGTGAGACACTAGCAGTCCTTCAAGTTTTTGAGAGTTGCCAGTTACTAGTTTTTTTCTGTAGAGAGAGCTGGGCTATATATACCCAGGCAGCAAACTGCAGGGCAGGTCCCCAACTGTCATCAACTGTCAGTCCCCAGCTCCAGAGATGAACATTCCAATCGTGTGGGCTTAAAGGGACCTCAACTTACAGTGACACAGTCCACAGGCTAGGCATCCCACAGGTAGTGTACCCCTTTAAACTGAGGCACAGAACAAGCAAGCCATTTATCCCTCTGCCCTTCAGTTAATCCTGCTTGTGTTTATCGGCCAGGCTGGCACAATAAACTATAGCAGTAATGTTAGTATTTTTTTCCGGTTTATCATAAAATTACTGATTGCTTCAATTGTGAGAATGTCTAGATTCTTTACATTGAAGTTTAATTCTTACTGAAGGCTGTTCACTTTGACCTTTATCAGTAAGGACCTTTATCAGTTACCTTTGCTTTCAGTAAGTAAGGTTGAATCATCTGTACATCGTAGGATGCTAACAAATCTCCCTCCAATTCTGATGGGTTGTTCTTCATACAGTTCAACTTACAGGTCTATTTGATGAAAGGAGAGACTCGGATGCACGCCTAAACCATGCAGTGTCCCCTTGTTCTGTGTGAATGACGGCCTCAGAGTCTACGTACAGGTTCAGCAGGAGCAAGTTTAAGTGGTCTGGAATGCCCTTCTTTATAATACGATCTATGGTTTGTTATAATCCACACAGTTGAATGGCTTCACCACCATTCAACTATCAGTTTGTTGCACTGTGATGGTTTGCATGTTGCTGTGATACTGAAAATTATGCCATTAGTATATCAAATACCAGCAGGTGGAAAAGTTTCAGCAAAGCTTCTAGAAGCAGACAGACTAGGAAGTAGGACCTGACAATGCACTTCTTAAAAAACTGGTCAGTGAAAACTGTATGAATGCCAACAGGACATTGTCTATTCTAGGGCTGGAAGATGAGCCCTCAGGTTGCAAAGTGTTCAGAAACGACTGGAGAAGAGCTACCTCCTCAAAGTAGAGTTGACCTTAATGAGAGGAATGGAATGAAGCTTTCAGACCCTTTATTTACTGATGTCGCATGACTCAAAATGTGAAAAAACAAACAGCTGCAAGCATCCATTAGTAATATATAAACTATGAGTTGGCAGTTACCTATCATGAAAGACCATGCAAAAGGATCGATATTCTAGGCATTAGTGAACTGAAATGGGTTGGTAATGACCATTTTGATTTGAGCAAAGCCCTGGTGGTGTAGTGGTTATGCATTGGGCTGCTAACCACATGGTTACCAGTTTGAAACCACCAGCCTCTCCATGGTAAAAGAAGGGGCTCTCTACTCTTGTAAAGAGTTATAGTCTCATAAACTTTCAGGAGTAATTCTACCTTTTCCAAAAGGGTCACTATGAGTCGGCATCAATTTGATGGCAGTGAGTTTGCTTTGCATGTGGAAGTCTATTGTCTCTTGTTCCAGGAGTGACAAACTGAGGAGGGATGGCATTGCATTGTTGTCAAAAAGGACATTTCAAGAGCTATCCTGCAGAACAATACTGTCAGTGCTAGGATTATAACCTTTCTCCTATCAGGAAGTTACCATGAATAGTATTCCAATTTATACATCAACCACTAATGCCAAAGATGAAACAATGAAGATTTTTTATCAATTTCTGAATTTAATCAGATATTGCAATCAAGATGCATCAATAAGTATTGGGATTGAATGCAAGAGTTGGGAGCCCATAAGAAGGATTGGGAGCTGGAAAATATGCCCTGGGAAACAGAAATAGCATTAAAGATTGCATGATATAATTTTGCAGTACCTTAAAAAAGAAAGAATTTTAGAAGACCAATAACAATCATTTCAAATATCCACCTGTGTCAGTCTGGGTAGTTTAGAGAAACAAATCCACAGAAACTCATGGATGAGAGAGAGTTTTATATAAAGGTTAAGTGTGCATCAAGAAAACATCCCAACCTAGTGCTGCCCAAGCCTATAAGTCAACATTAACCCATATGTCCAACACCAATCCACAAAGTTCTCCTCCATCTCACAAAACACCCGCATTGATGCTGACTTCAGGAGGATAGCCGAGTTAGTGAATGTACAAGCATCTCAGTCCTGGCAGGGGTCTCGACATGGGTGCTCTAGCACCCAAGGCTGCATCGGGGTAGGTTCATGTGGCTTCTCCTTGGGGATGTCTTGCAGGAAGTGAGCCTTGCAAGCTAAAGCAGGGAATTGGCAAAGGCAGCTGCACCCTGGTCCAATCATCAGAAAGCAAGAGACCCGAGAACTCGAAAGGTGAGGTTCACCGAGCCATTTATCCCTCTGCCCTTCAATTAACCCCACATGTGTTTATCAGCCAGGTTGGCACAATAAACTAACTCACCCCCTTTTCAATGGTGAATATACATGTCTACACCTGCAGAAAGAACCAATGAAAAAACGATCATCAGTCAGAACAAGGTAAGGAGTTGACTGTGGGATAGATTATCAATTACTCACATGCAAGTTTTCAAGTTGAACTTGTAGAAAATTAAAACAAACCAACAAGAGCTAAAATACAACCTCAAGCATATTCTCCCTGAATTTAAAGAGCATCCATAAATAGATTGAACCCTTTGCACACTAATGGCCAAAGTCCAGATGAGTTGTGTGATAACATAGGGGACGTCATACATGAAGACACTAAAAGGGCATTAAAAAGTCAAGAAAGAGGCAAGGAGGGTGTGAGAAGCCTGGTAGGGATTCAGCAAGGGCAATGTAACCAAGATAGATTACTGAAAACCAAATGAAGGTCAAGCATGACAGTGGGACAAGAGGAAAGTAAGAGGAAATAGAGGAAAGAACTAGGAGGCAAAGGGTATTCATAGAGGTTTAATACAGGCATGCACATATGTAAATATATTTATATAGGATGGTGGGTAAATAGATCTACATGCATATATTTATAGGTTTAGTATTAAGGCAGCAGATGAACATTGGACCTCCACTTAACTAGGTCCTAAATAAAAAACCACTTTGTTCTATTAAATTAGCATTCCATGATGCACACCTTCCCGACATGATCACTGAAGACAAATGTGTGCATAAGCAAATGTGGTGAAGAAAGCTGATGGTGCCCAGCTATCAAAAGATATAGTGTCTGGGGTCTAAAAGGCTTGAAGACAAACAAGCAGCTGTCTAGCTGTAAAGCAACAATGCTTACATGGAAGAAGCACACCAGCCTGTGTGATATAGGACATCAAAGAACAAACAAATCATATCATTGTAAATGATACAGGAGGGTCATGGGAAGGAGATGAGCCAGTCAGGGTGCAGGGTATCAACGATGAAACATAGAACTTTCCTCTAGTTTCTAAATGCTTCCTCCCCCCACTATCATGATCCCAATTCTACCTCACAAATCTGGCTAGACCAGAGGATGTACATTGGTATAGATAGGAACTGGAAACACAGGAAATCCAGAACAGATGATCCCCTTCAGGACCAGTGGTGAGAGTGGTGATACCAGGAGGGTGGAGGGAAGGTGGAGTGGAAAGGGAGAACTGATTATAGGGATCTACATATAACCTCCTCCCTGGGGGATGGACAACAGAAAAGTGGGTGAAGGGAGACATCGGACAGTGACAAAATATTAATTTTTAAATTATCAAGGGTTCATGAGGGAGGGGGTAACCAGGAGGGAGGGGGGAAATGAGGAGTTGATATCAAGGGCTCAAGTATAAAGAAAATGTTTTGAGAATGATGATGGCAACAAATGTACAAATGTGCTTGACACACTGGATGGGTGTATGGATTGTGATAAGAACTGTATGAGCCCCCAATAAAATGATATTTTTAAAAGTCAGAAAAGAAAGAAAAGACCGAAGTGAATGTTAGAAGAGAATGTAACATTTTCCCTTGAACATAGAGTAGTAGCTAAAGCAAGTGGGGAAGAAAAAAAAGAAAAAGATGAAGTAAAAGAGTTGAATAAAAATGTCAAAGGACAACTCAAGAAGACAATGTAAAGTATTCAAATGAAATATGCCGAGACTTAGACCTGGAAAGACCAAAAGAGAAGGACGTGCTCAGAATTTCTCAAGATGAAAGAACTGAAGAGAATCCTCATGTTTCAAGTACAATATCCAGGATTCCTCAGGCAGAAGAATCTACTACTAGTAGAGGTTTATGAAAGAGAAGAGACATGGAGAGCGAGGAACGAGAGCCCGTAGAAGATGCATCTACTGGTCAAGGAATGCCTGAGGCTACACCCAACTGGAAGGAAAAAAGGCACTCTTCCCCAGAGTCTTTGGAGCAAGGATCTTCAGGTCAATACTTTGCTTTGGATTTAAGTTTCCATTAGTGAAAGCTACTAGTTTATGGTAATTTGTTAATGTTGTCCTAATACTGTAGAAAAGTTATATAGTGGGTAAAGGGGGGATAAGGGAATTTCGGGTAAGGGGGGGTTGTGATGTCATACAGAGTGTCAGCAGAGATCTCAGAAGGCAAAGGGCCAAGCAGATACCAGGGCTAAGAGCCTTCCAGGCAGAGGGGACGGCGAGCACAAAAATACTGAAGCAGAGAGATGTCTCAGCTACCTGAAGGAGATGTAGGAAGCCTAGTATGGCCGGAGGGAAGGTGTGGGGTCGGGTGAGAGGGCCGCTGGAGATGAGAGCAAAGGCAGCAGAATCAGATCACATGAACCTTGTTGGCCACTGGGAGGCCTGGGACTTGCTGAGTTATATGGGAGCCACTGCAAGATTCTGAACAGAGCAGGATATGATCCATGTGCCAGATCACCCTGGCTGTGAGAGTTGACCACAAGCAACGTCACGTAGGACTAGGAAACTATAGAAGTTGTCCCTGTGTGGGGTAATGGCACCCCTCGGCCTTGGTTCTGAGTGCTGGCTCTCTCACACAGGTCTATACCATGTTGGGTACTCATTTGATCTTTCTTGGCTTTTATCTTCTTGTCTGTAAAACAGGCTAGTACTCATTCTCCACAGGCTTCTTCATGGGATTAATGTGAGGATTAGATGAGCTAATAGGCGCACCATCTATAGGAAGAGCAGCATGGAACATTCGCTATTAGTACGCTGATGATGCTGCTGTTCAGGCCATGTAAGCAACTTAGAGACAGGAAGTCAAGGTCTGCTGGGACAAAGAGGTATCAAGATTGGAGTCACCTGTTGAGAAGTCAGTCACACAGTCAAGGTCCACTGGGAGGTCAGGATAAGTGGTGAATCATGGGTGAGTGGCCAGTCCAAGAAGAGGGAGCAGCCCGGCTCATGGAGAACTTCCCTAGAGTCCACGTGAGCCTATGTAGGTGGGCAGTGGGGGCACCCCAGGAGGGATCTGGATGGGTGACTGGAATCAGGGCTCCGAGGCAGAGCAAGAAGAAAAGGTTCAACCGAGTGGTCAGATTGAGGCAAGCAGTTGCGGGTCTATAGCAAAAACAGCTGCAAGCAAGTGACCCATCACCACATCTTAGAGCCTAAGGTTTTATGGGCTTCTTGAGGAGAAAGCTTCCATTTCTAACAAGGAAGAACACAGGACGATTCCCAACACAGCCTATGTTGCAAGCTATAAATGCCTGAGAGGCAGCTGGAGAAGATCCTGGAGGCAGAGCTGGGGCTGATGTGGGTGAGCAAGTCTTAGTCCCATATGGGTTTGAGAGGCATTAGGTGCCCAACGGACACGCAACAGAACTCTCTATTGTGTTTGGATTAGAGATAAAATCTCAAAACTTTGGCCAGACTTATAAAGATGGATCACAAGTAACACAGGACAGAAACTGATGACTCAAGGCCAAGGTTTTTGCATGAATTATAAAATAGATGTGCACTGGAATCTGTGCGTGCTGTAGTTCTTGGGATCGTGCTTTATAGATTTATTCTAGTAAATAATGCGATCAAATCGATGTTCATTTCTTTTGTCTGCCTCTGGCAGCCCCATCTTCCCCTTAGAGTCTGTACATTCGATTTTTCCTTTTTAATTCAATGATCTGCATTTGGGGTGAGAGTCTGAAGGGACTCTCTTGAAAACAACCAATCAGCATCTAACCAATCACCCAGACACCCAACCGACTACCAAGTAGCCAACTGACCAACCAACCAAGTAACCAACAAACCAATAGCTAACCAAGCAAGTAACCAACCAACCAACCCACTGGTCTCTGTTCTGCACAGTAAGCACAATGTGACTGACATGCTCAGCCCTCAGCCTTGCTGGCCAGTCTTCGCTTGCATCATCTCCTGCCAGGCAACCAGGCACATTTGTTGCTTGTTTGGTGTCCCTCACTCTCAACTCTACTAATTCTTGAGCCTCCTTCTGGGAGGATTGTTAGAATATTTTACATTTGCACAGAACCGTGAGGCTTTGAAACAGAATTGACTCAATGGTGGTGAATTTTTTGAGTTTTGGCTCAGGGTGGTGTCAGGTTGAAAAGAAATGATGTGTGTGCTATTGTTTGCAAACTGGAAAGCTAATACATATTATGAAGTACTTTGTGATTTTATAGTGGGTGTGGGCGCGGGGTTGGGGGGGACTCTCCTCTGAGGAGTCTTTGAGGCTGAGGCCTCTGGATGTCCTTAGGACTTCTCCTCTTAGGGCATTTATCCCAGTGCGTTCAATTGTCATTTTAATATGCAAAACATATTCTCTCTCTCTCTCTCTCTCTCTCTCTCTCTCTCTCTCTCTCACTGAGAGAAGGGTTCTACGTTGAAGTGGGTTGTCTTGGTAACCTCCACAGGGAGAAGCGTGTTGTCGTTGGTAGGTGCCGTTGAATTGATTCCAAGTCACAGCGACCCAATGTAGCAGATCGAAACACTGCCCAGCCCTGTGCTACTCTCAAAACGGCTCTGATAGTTGAGCCTTCGACACAGAGAGAGGCTAAGCCGGGGGTAAAGGTGGGAATGGGAGGTGAAAACAAGAAGATCAGAAAGCTACAGGAAGTTGCCAAAAGCTCTGGTCCCACTTCCTGGCTCAGGCCAGGCCCCAAACCTAGACAGCCTAGACAGGGTGCTGAGGAAACAGTTGTTGGAAGTGTTCTGTTTTCCCCAGATTTGTTCAGGTCCCACTCTCGCCTGCCTCCCCCTGGGCTGTGCTATGCACCGTGTGTGGCAAGACCAGGCCCTCCCAGCTCCGTGTCATCCCAGACCTTCCTACCCTAAAGTCAAGGACCTCTGGAGAGTCCTCACGCTGGACCCTCTCCTCGCTCTGGGCTTCCACACTGGTCCTGCCTGTCCTGTGTTCTGTCCAAGGAGGGACATTCCTGTGAAAACTCCCTGTTCCACAGGGACAGGGCAAAGAGGGCAGGGAAGAGGGACCTGGGTGTGTGAACCCAGCAGTGACCAGGGGCAGGCTCATTCTGCCCTCTCCCTGGCACGGCGTGTCCGGTCACTCTGGACCACTTCAGGGACATGGAACATCACACAATGTGTGTCTGCTGCAGAAGGCACCCGTCAGGAAAGAAGTGTTGTTACCAAGTGTTTGCAGAGGGCAAGGCAAACAAGGAAGGTCAAAACCTATCTTTGACATCAGGCCCCAGGTCCCAGCCATGGCTTGATGGCCTTTCTGCAAGTCAAGGCCTGACATCTCTCCAAGAGGGACCCCCTTTCTGCCCACCCCTCCTCGCTTTTCAGGGGTTAGCTTGGCCTATTTCTTCAGTCTTGATTTTGGGGTTGAACAGTCAGTGTGGGGCAGAGGCTGCTGGGATTCAGGCTGCTTGGGACGGGAGGGGAGCGTGTTCTATGGCACATCAAACAGCCAGGGCAGTGTCGGCTGCTTGCCCTGCCCTTCAGCAGCGGCATCCCATCTCCAAGGAGGCGGTCACATCAACACAGGGCGCTCGGCATCTTGCTCTCTCGCTGGGGCAGAGGTGTCCCATGGCAACTGGAGCTGTGATCTGCATATGACAGCACACTGCATCTATTCAAGACCTGTCTTTGAAACAAACTTGCCCTATATCCAAGTTCCCTATGAGGGCTATCCAATGAAAACAGCAGTTGACGGGTTCCCTGTGCCTCGGGGAAATCTGAGTGCAATGGGGAGAAAGAGAGTGCTCATTACTGAAACACAAAACGAGCCCCTTTCAAGGTACAGCTAGCTGGCCCTTCAGTTTGCTGCAGCTGACCCCGCTGCCCTTCAGAGCACAATGAGCAGAGGGAGGAGAGAGGGAGTGGGGGCTTTGCTCCTTAAGTTGCCAATTGATCACCCTCCTAACCCCTATGGGGACTTCTTCGCCCAAACAATTCGGGTGACAGAGGTCAGGGCTCCAGCCCATGCCTCTGGGGAGATCTTAACACTGCCTGCAGGGACTTTCCCAGGTAAAACAAAGACAAATTCTAGAAGCGCTAAACCCACGCCTACCAGTGAGGCAGAAGGGGAATGGAGAAAAGGGAAATTAGAGGTGCCCAGAACCACCACATCGGGGCCCAGCCCTTTTCATGGACTTCAACAGCCTTTCCACCTTCTGGGATCAGACCTTGGATTGCCGGAGCCCAGCCAAGTCCAAGAGCTCAAATGGTGGTCAAGGACCACCTGGCAACTGGGTTGGCGAGAGGAAACCAAAAGGGAGCAGGAACTCCCCTTCGGTGTTTGCCTGTGCTGGCTTTGGGCAGATTAACCAGATTTCTGACACTCGGAACATCAGAAGAAGGGAAGAAGGGCAGAATAACTGCACAAGGTGAGCCCCAAACTGGTGCAAGCTTCCCGGGACAGCATGTGGAGACATGCTGTCCATTCCTGGGGAGGCCCGGGAGGACTTCAGAGGGATCCGACGCCACCACTTGAAGGATACATCCTGTTGAGCACAAAGCAACACAAGGTAGTGTAAATCAATAATAATCATAATGATAATAGACTTTGGACTCTAGAGCTCGCCCTTACCCAGCTCTCTGAAGAGCATGAGCTGCTGAAGCCAATGGGGCTCTACTTTTCTTTCATTTCTGATTCCAAGAGCAGTGAGCGAGATCCCATGGTGCCCGTGTCCCAGGGTCAGTCAGTATACGTGGGGACCACATGCCATCACGTATCCTTTGAGCCTCAGGTTTTAGGGTCAGGAAATGAACCGCATCCCTAGCACGTCTCTAGACATGTCCTGAGCTTTAATTTCCTCCTGCATCTGCCGATGCTGACACTTCGTGCTACAGTGTTCTCCACCTACTCAGCTGTCTGACATCTTCCTGCGGACTCTTCAAATGCCAAGTAGTTCTACACGCTCTATTGGAAAGTGCTGTTCACATTGATTGTGAGTGTTATTAGATAGTTCGTTCACCCATATTACGGTAATGTGTCGATTCTGTTGATGTCGGAGGCCATCAAGTCAGTTCCGACCCGCGTGACTGTATGTGGATCAGAATGAACACCGCCTAGTCCTGCGCCAGCCTCTCAGCTGGGCCTAGGCTTCAGCCCGTCTCAGAGGGCCTTCCCTCTGCCGCTGCCCTCTGCTTCACCAAGCAGGATGCCCTTCTCCAGGGACTGGTCTCTCCTGGTGACATGTCCAAACTGTACATTCTTACCTCCATTCTTGCCTCCAAAGAGCACTCTGGCTGTCCTTCCCAGACAGATTGGTTTGTCCTTTGGCAGTCCATGGTCCTTTCAATACACTTCATTAGCGCCGTAATTCAAATGCATCGATTCTTCTTGTCTTCCTTTTTCAACATCCAATTTTCACATGCACATGAGGTGATTAAGAATGCCACACCCACCTTAGTCCTTGAAGGGTTGCTTCTCAATATCCTGAAGAGACCGTGTGCAGCAGATTTACCCAATGCAATGTGCGTTTTGACACGTTGCGTGGAAACCTTGTAAGGGTCTACTTCTTTTATAAACCTGACTATGTCACAGGCTGCAATGACTTTGAGGCTAGACCAAACTCACTGACATCCAGTTGATGCTGACTCCTAGAGACCCTAAAGGACACGGTAGAACTGTCCCATGTGAACTTCCAAGACTGTAACTCTTTATGGGAGTAGAAAGCCCAGTGTGTCTCCCATGGAGCAGCTGGTGGTTTTGAACTGCTGACCTTCAGGTTAGCAGCCCAACACATAACCACTATGCCAGTAGGGCTCCTTCTAAAAAAATATCTCTCTTGATATATATTTATATGCCAGTAGGGCACCTTTAAAAAAATCTCTCTCTCTTGATATATATTTATTTTAATCATTTTATTGAGGGCTCTTACAGCTCTTATAACAATCCATACATCAATTGTATCAAGCACATTTATAATCATTTCCAAAACATTTTCCTTCTACACGAGCCCTTAGAATCAGCTCCTCTTCCCGCCCCCCCCCCCCGCTCCCCTCCCACCTTCCTGAACCCTTGATAATTTATAAATGATTTTTATTTTCATATTTCATACTGTCTGCGATCTCCCGTCACCCATATTTCTGTTGTTCAACCCTTCTAGGAGGGGGGTATTGTACATCGATCATTGCGATCGGTTCCCCCTTCTCCCCCTTATCTCACCTTCCCCAGTAGGGCTCCTTCTCTGAGGATAGGATTGACCATTTTTGAGTGTTGTTGGGGGTTAACATATGAGGGGGTACCCCCCCAAAAAACAGAGAAAAAGCTCTGCATTTGTAGTGTACCCCCCACCTCACCCCCACCCCCCTGCCCCTCAAAGCTAGCACCAAGCACTTTTCTCTGAGTTAATGCACCCAGTGGCATCGCCTGGGAGGATTCTCTCTGGACACAGTGAAATTTTTTCCTGAAAAGCAGTTTCACTCAAATCTCATATTTTGTGATGGCTGATTTAAGAGAAGAGCATTCAGTTGGGAAATTTTGTTTCCTGCTTAGGAAAAATGCCACAGAAACTGTTGTGATATTGAACCCAGCTTACAAGGACAGCGCTATGGGAAAACCTCAAGAGTACAAGTGGGTTTCTCATTTCAAAGAAGGTGAAGTGTCAGTTGATGACAGACCTCGTTCTGGTGGTAAGATTGTTTTGTAAAAAAAATTAAATACATAGCTTTGAAAAAAAGATGTTTTTATACCCCCTCATATAATAACTATTGACTGACCACCTGAAGGGTGCTTGAGGTCATGATAAGGATAATTATTTCTTCTTCAGGTCCTAGGCTATGTTGTATTCTATCGCAGTGGCTTGGTGAGCGGGGCTGTGACATTGCATGTCATCACAAGTGTGAAAGGGCCGCTAGGGTTGTGCAATGTGATCACCCTTCTTTTGGAACTCCTACTTTGTGTTAGGAGGAGCCAAGTCGGCTGCTAACTGAAAGGCTGGCAGTTTAAACTCCCCGGTTTCTCTGGGGGAGAAAGCTGTGACAGTCCGTGTCCCTTCAGGTTTACGGTCTTAGAATCCCTGGGGGGCCGTTCTACGCTGTTTTACAGGGCTGCTACGAACTGGAAGTGACTTGATGGTACCCAATAACTGCTTTGTGTCAGGCACGAGAAGGGAATGCAATGACCAGGGGCTGACACACTAGGTGCAGAGATAAAGCTGGCATGGGAGGAAGCAATAAGGGCCCGGCCAAGGATGGCCCTACGTATGGGAGGCTTCAGGGCAAGGCTGGCCATGCACTCTGTGCAAATCGGGATAAAACCTAGAGTGATAAAGAGAAGGCATAATAAGCCTGTTTGGATATTAGCAAAAGCAGTGGATAGTAGCAGAGAAGTTGGGTTCTCCAAACCAGTGATGCTTATATTTGTATATCTGCAGCTGGGCTTCTATCAAGGCAATGACTCACACAGTGGTAGAAGGAAGTTCCATGTCTGTGGGTCAGGTGTCAGACTGGGGGCTTCTCCTTACTTGCGTTGCTGCAGGGACTAACGAACGCACGATCGATAGGTCAGAGGGCAGGGTGCTGTCTGCAGAGATCAATGCATCCAAAATCCGTAGGTAAGATGGCAAGTTGCTGCTGACTCCCAAGATCAGCAGGCAATGCAGCAAGTCCGAAGATGCCCGATGCAGGATGCAGAACTCGCAAAAAGCAAACATGCTTGCCACAGCAGACCACACCCCAGAGGAGATGGCCATCATCGGGAATCACTAAATCTTAACTGCCTACATCAGTGAAAATCCTGGTCCAGCCAAGTTGACACAAAGCCTAACTCTCTCAAAAGGCCTACTGAGAGAGGGACTAGCAGGACACAAAGAGAAGCTAATAGACACGGGGGCTGGGTTGGTTTGGCAAGGTGGGGATCAGCTCTTGAAGCATCTTGGAAGCAAGAAGAGAAGTTGGGATTTAATGTAGGAGCGTGCCAGAAGATCTGATAGATGCTAGAACGGAGGTGCTAGAGTGAAAATAGTGACTTCAGAGGAGGGATTTGGTGACTATTCAGAGATGAGCGATGAGGATAGGCCCACAATCATCCAGGCACCAACTCTGTAGGGGTAGGCCATGGTTCCACGGCTCTGTAGGAGCATGTATTGGACAGAGTTCTCTAGAGAGACAAACCAGATTGCTAGTAATTATATATAAATATATTTTTAAAGATAGATATATAATTCAAGAAATAAACTGTTAAATAATATACAGATAGATAATACAAGAAATTAACAGTTAAATTATAAAGCAGTGAGACACTAGCAGTCCTTCAAGTTTTTGAGAGTTACCAGTTACTAGTCCCCTTCTGTAGAGAGAGCTGGGCTATTTATACCCAGGCAGCAAACAGCAAGGCAGGTCCCCAACTGTCATCAACTGTCAGTCCCCAGCTCCAGAGATGAACATTCCAATCATGTGGGCTTAAAGGGACCTCAACTTACAGCGACACAGTCCACAGGCTAGGCATCCCACAGGTAGTGTACCCCTTTAAACTGAGGCACACCAACCAAGGTGAGGCTCACCGAGCCATTTATCCCTCTGCCCTTCAGTTAATCCTACTTGTGTTTATCGGCCAGGCTGGCACAATAAACTACAGCAGAGCAGTTGATCTGGCAGCAGCAGGTAAGAGTGTACTGTGCTGGATCAAGATCATATGATCAGGAAAATTGGTGTATTGAGGAATAGGAGACGGGGTGTGTTCAAAGCCTGAGGAGCTGGCCGGGCTTTGCTGTTTACTTGTTTGACAATAGGCTGCTCCTAGGCTTCTTACATCTAACAAGGATGATGTGTGCAGACTGGTAGGTGGAGAAAGAGCCAGCTTCGGTCTCTTACTTATTCTCTGGATTTTCAGTGTGTGTGTCAGAGTGAAGTCTTTTTTTCTTTAGGAGCTGCATTTGGAGAACCAACCATTCAACAAAGTGGTAGATGCTGATGATACAGTCGCAAAGGAAACAGACCAAACCCCTGCCTGCATGGGGATAACGTTCTAAGAAGGAGCCATATGAAGTGAGTTTCTCATTAGGTCCAGAGAAGTATGAGTCCCGGAGTTGTTTAATTTGAGGAAGGCAGGACAAAGAGGGAGGCGGCGGGGAAAGCATGTGAATGGGGGCAGTTGGCATCAAGAAGAGGAGGCAAGCCATCTTCCTCAAGAAAAGAATTCCCCACCTTTGCCATTCCCAAGGGATAGAAATAGACACATGCCCTCAGGAAATGAGGCCTGTGACAAGAATGGGGCTGAGGAGGGTGGGGGTGGAAAGAGCTCCAGGCACACTTCCCTCCCCTCTCCCTGCTGCATTCGGACAACTTGATG
Organism: Tenrec ecaudatus; assembly: GCF_050624435.1. Taxonomy (NCBI): domain Eukaryota; kingdom Metazoa; phylum Chordata; class Mammalia; order Afrosoricida; family Tenrecidae; genus Tenrec; species Tenrec ecaudatus. The sequence continues at coordinate 35,965,688 of NC_134543.1, forward strand.
GGATGAGAAACGGAAGGGAGTGGTTGCTTCCCCCAGCAGATCCTCCAAAAATAACATCTTTCCAATGATTTTAAAGATTTGACGTGAAGACACATACTCCCAGTACCAAAAAGAGCTCTTTGACATTCAGTCATATCAAGACACAGGGTCAAGAACCAAAGGTACTGAAGGAAGAAGTCCAAGCTGCACTGAAGGCACTATCCCCCCCACCCCCCCAAAAAAAATCTCTAGGAATTGAGGGAACACCGACAGAAGGGTTCAACAAGCTGATAAAGCACTGAATCACTCACTCATCTAGGCTAAGTAATTTGAAGGCCGCTCTCTGGCCACCTGACTGGGAGAGACCCATATTTGTACCCCTTCCAAAGGTGGCCCAACAGAACGTACAAATTATAGCACAAGCTCATTGGTATCACGTTCAAGTACAATTTTGTGGAAGCTCTTTCAACAGTGGTTTCAGTAGCGCATGAACAGAACTGCCCGAGGTTTGGGCTGGAATCAGAAGGGGACACGGAACAAGTGATATTGCTGCTGATGGATCTTGGCTGAAAGCAGAGAAAGTTGTTTGCTTGTATGTTACTGACTCTGTGGACCATAATCAACTGTGGATAACCTTGAGAAGAATGGTAATTCCAGAATACCACATTGCGCTCATGTAGAACCTGCACCTGGATCAAGAGGCAGTGGTGCGAACAGAACAAGGGGGAAAATATTGCATGATATAAAATCAGGAAAGATTACGCCAGGTTGTACTCTCATACCACACTTATTCAATATGTATGCCGAGCAAATCATTTGGGAGGTTGTATACTATAGAGAAGAATTCCACATCAAGATGGGAGGAAACCTAATTAGCGACCTTCAATATACAGATGACACAACCTTGACTGTTGACAGTGAGGAGGGCTTGAAGCACTTGCTGAAAAGCTCAAGGATTGCAGCCTTCAGTGCGGATTACAACTCAATGTAACGACAACCACATCTTCACAAGTGGACCACCAGACAAGAGCATGATCAATGGAGAAAAGGTTGAAGTTGGCAAGGATTTCACCTTGCTTGGCTCCACAAACAAAGCTCAGAGAAGGCGCAGTCAAGAGATCAAGCGCCACATTGCATTGAGCGAATCTGTGCCGCAAAAGGCCCCTTTCAAGTTCGAAAGAGCCAGTGTTACTTTAAGGACTAAGGTGGGCCTGTCCCAAACCATGGTATTTTCTATGGCCTCATATACATGTGAGAGCTGGCCGTTGTATAAGGAAGACGGAAGAAGATTCGATGCATTTGGATTAAGGTACTGACGAAGAATATTGACAGTGCCATGGACTGCCAAATGAGCAAACAAATCTGTCTTAGAATAAGTCAAGCCAGAACCCTCCAGGGCCTGGAGAAGAACGACGTCATGGGGAAATAGAGGGGCAAGCTGTATTAACTAGTGGGTGCAACAATGGGCTAGAACAAAGCAAACAATTGTGAGGCTGGGGCAGGACTGGTCAGTGTTTTGTTCTGGTGTGCATGGGGCTGCTCTGGCATCTGACAATGACAACGATGACAACAAGACAGTGACCGGAGAGACTAAAGCCGTCATGAAAATACAGGAGGGAATGAAGGGCAAAAGCGAGAGTTGGTCCGGGCAATATGTAATCAGAACATTCGTGATCAGACCATGATCTGTAGAAGGCAGGGAGAGGGAAAGGGCCCTCTTTTTGTGCTTCCTCTGCCTAGAGCTGGAACCTGACCATTGTTCTGCTCAGTTCTTGAGAAGAATTGATGAATCGGGGCAATGGATTAAAGTCATAAAGTAACAGATTCCATCTCAACATAAAAAAAGGACTATTTTCAGCTAATGGCTCTGACTTCTTCACAAAGTGGTGAGTACCCCATCTTGGAAGCTTTCACACCCCAGAATGGTCACCAGTTGGAACATCCTGTAATGTTCGGGGGGGAGGGTGAACTCCACGATCCACGCAATCCTCCAATCCTTTGAAGCTCTGGAAATAGAAGGCAGCAATCTGAAGACTCACCTCCCACCCTCACCACTCACAGCCCAGGAGCAAACCTTCCAGCAATACTCAAAGGATCCCAGAGGCTGGTTCTGAAAATTGATTGTCCATAGAATAATTCCATGCCAGATCCTCATTGCCAATGGCTTGACAATATTCTCCTGAACCGTTATCTAGGGCTTATATGGCTTGGAAGCATTTTGCGGTGGTGGCGGGGCGGGGGTGAGTGGGAGGGGGCAGTGGTACATTTTTATTGTGATAAAATATACATGACATTTAATTTGCCATTGTAAGTATAATTAATTGTATGAATGTAATTAACTAAGCGGCATTAACGATCGTCACAAGATTGTGCAACCGTTGCCACTAGCCATTTCTGAAACGTTCTCATCTCCCTGAACAGGAGCTTCGTACTTCATTCAGCAGCCACTCACTCTTCCTTCTCTCATCCAGACCCTTGGAACCACTAAGCAATCGCCTTTGGTCTCTTTGCCTTTGACTCGTCTAGGTAACTCGTGTAAGTGAGATCATGCAATGTTTGTGCTTTGGGGTTGGATCTAATTCACTCAGGGCAACAATTTAAAGGTTGATCCATGTCATAGCTTCAAAACTTGATTCCTCTTTATGTATTATAACAAAATAATCTACTTAGATGGATATCCCATGCCTTGTTGATCCATTCATCTGTTGATAGACACTTGGATTGTTTCCACCTTTTGTCTATTGTGAATAAGTTGCGATGGACACTGATGTACAAGCATTTGGATCCTTTAATTTCTTCGGGGTGTTTAAGAGGGCTGCAATGGCTGGACCACATAGTTGCCGTATGCTTAATTTTTGGAGACATCATCAAATTGTTTTCCACAGAGGCTGCACCATTTTATCTTCCTATCGGCAATGACTGAGGGTCCCAGTTTTCTAGTGGCCCTTCCAAGATGGCTGAAACTGAGAACGCGAGGGGCCTCCTTCCTGGAAGAGCTTTGCCTGGAATTGGGACGCAGCAAGGGTTGCTCTCCAGCTGTGGGGCGGAAACTCCAAAGCAGACAGGCCTGCCACCGACAGACTCAGATCCCGCTTGCCCCTGGGCTCTCATGAGTCTCCTCAGATTCTTGAACAAGCTGTTCAAAATCACCGTTGGCTAGAGGAAGTATGGTCCTTACGGAATGACGTTGGATTGGCCCCCGAGGAGGCCGCGTCCCGTCTGGCTCTCCATCTACGCCTTCACAGCTGGGCCTGCTGGGGTTTCTGCTGACTTCAAAGGCACACTTCCCTTGGAGCCACATCAAGGACTAGAACAAGACAAGGGTCCTCTGACCTTATAGCAGCGAGAGATGGGCCCACCTTTGGCATGTGTGTGTGTGTGCGTGTGTGTGTTTCCTGTTGCTATTGTGCTTTCATGCACTGAATATAGAATATTCGAAAACAATCCTCGGAAACCGAGTCTTTCACCTAAGGCCACAGGTTGGAACCTGGCCCAGCTGGCGGAGAGGCCGGTGGCTCGAGGGAATGACCTCACCGGGGTGATGGGCTGGGTCATCCCAAACACTGCTGCTCTCGGCTTTCCGCCACGGACAAAGCCACCATCTGTGACCGGAACTCCTGCCCACCTAGTTCTCTCGAGGGCAGTTGTCCACCCAGAGGCCAAACCCCATCCTCAAACCCACAATCCGCCTTGTTTTTAAAGCCTCTCCACTTCAGTTTCAGCCCAACCTGGCAATCAAGACCAGTCGACGCCTGAAATCTAGCCCTCTCCGGGGCTCTTGGGACGGTGCCTGGTGGTAGTGGGAAGTCATGTGGGGAGACAGTAGGACTGCCACCCATCCTGAGGTTACGGCTGCTGGGTGCTGGTGGTGGGAACCTTACGGACTCTGTAGTCCAAAGTAAGGGGTAGGAAGCTCCTCTGACCCAAATGTCCCCCGTTGGGCCTGGCCCCGTCCCCTCTCTGGGAAAGGAGGAGACTTTCTTCACACACTCTCTCACAGGCCTGTCCGGGGATGGTTCTTGCCGCTCCAGAAGCCTCCTGCTAACCTAAAGGGCCACAGCTTGGCTAACACAGGCTGTCCTGAGGGGAGCCCGCCAAGCAGTGGGCCAGGACCCACAGGCTGAAAGGAGACAGGGAATGTTGACGAGGGAAATTATGGGAAGCAGGAAGGTTTGGACAGAGGGAGCTCGGCTGCGGAGGTCGGACTGCATGTCCGGCTTTCTCAGCCATTTTTTTCAGCCATTCTCTCTGAGCCCTGCGGTTCCAAGGGTCCACTGAAGTCACATCGGGCTCCAGAAGGATTGTGGCCCAGCTTCTCGAAAAAAAAGACTCACATTGCCCCTTCTTTGCCCCAAACGCCAGCCAGGCAAATGCTATTAATAACCTGGCCTCTCGGCAGTCCAGGCAGGAGGCAGGGTGGGCAGGGCCGGGGCCCGTTTCTGTAACAACACAGCCAGCTGTTCCGAAACAGGTTTGGGAAAGGGATTCGGGGCACTTAATGGGGGTGTGGTGTGTGTGTGTGTGTGTGTGTGTGTGTGCAGGGGGTACCCAAGAGTGCTCTCATCAAGGCCAGTGTTCTTCTTAATTGGCAAGAGCTCGCCTGTGGCTGCGACTCCCGGCCACAGAGCGGAGACTCGCCTGAGATCGGAAGCCTCTTCCAAAGGAGGTAAGAATGCCCAGGCCAAGGACAGGCTGAGGGGGAGCTGCCTTTTCTGATGGAAAATCAAGCGATGCCTCCGGGTTTATAGGCTCCTCTCGCTAGCCCCTCGCCCTCGCTCTGCCCCATTTGTGACGAGAGCAGTGAATTTGAGCAAGCTGGGAATTCTGGTTTCTGCCCTTCTCCCCGCAAAGCATGACTGATGGCCCATTTTCAAGCCAGATCTCACCCCTGGCAGGCAGCTGTCAGGAAACCACAGAAGGTGCTGGAAGGCGGGCAAGAAATAGCTGGTTCTAATCTGGAGGTAAAAAAGTGAATTAACAAGGCAGCTACTTATGGAAGAATGTTTTCTTTTCTTCAGACCCGGCCTGCATATTTTCACAGCATGTGTACTCTGTTACCTTGTCGCTTCCCTGTTTTCTTTGGGTAAATAAGTGGGCTCTGGGCTTGGGGCGGTGGGGGAAGTGGGGCGAGAGAGAAAGAGCGAGCAGCCTGGAGCGTTGTTCAGCCACCGTGCCTGCACCGGGAGGAAGAAGGTGCATGCTCTGGGAGCAAGCACACCCATCTTAAACCAAGCTTGGCCTGTTCTGGATGAGGCTTTTCACTGAACTCTCCAGGTAATGGGGTGGGAGGCAGAGAAGGGAAGAAGTCAACAGCTCCACTCAGCCTCAGGTTTGGCAGGCCCCGGGGCAGGGGGAAATAAAGACCTTTTCTCCTCCGCCAAGCCAAATGTGAACCCCTCTCTGAACCTGACAGCGTCAACAAGGGATACGGTCGCTGTTGTCCGCATTCTGTCTTCCTACTGGCCAGGAGGCAGCCATCGGGGAGAGAGGGCCGGTCACATGGGGCCCAGCCCTGCACTCCAGCCGGGACTAGGTGGCTCCAGGGAGGCCAGAGGTGGGGGTTTCTTTGAAGGGATCCCTGGGGAGTGTTTGGGTTTGGGGGCTATAGGTTCCATCTAGAAAATGTCCCCAGGTTTGGGGGTCACAGTCTTCAAGAAGGATTTAGTCATTTTTTCTTTTCTTAAAAACAGTTGTCTTGGCATCTCATTCAGTTATCATACCATTCACACGTTTGATCATATTGAAAAGAATTGTACAATCATTGCCGCAATTTTAATACTTGTTTAAATCTCTTAGGATACTCGCTTGGCATTCTCTGCACCATGTCTCGGAGAAGCAGTGCACCGCCTTGTCTTCATCACCAGGATACCTTTTAGAAGTATGGCGTGGGGGTTACGAGTTAGGCCGCTAAATGCCAGGTCAGCGGTTCGAAACCACCAGCTGCTCCGCTGGAGAAAGAGGGGGATTTCCACTCCGTAAAGAGTTCTAGTTACAGCCTCGGAAACCCACAGAGGAGCCCTCGCCTGTCCTCTCGGGTCTCTAGGAGCTGGCCTGGACTCGATGGCAGTGAGTAAGGGTACAGGAAAGTGCCTGGCCTGCCGGGCAGCGGGACTACCTGAGGCCTTTTATGACAAAGCATGACTCATGGTCACTTACCTGCAACAGAATAAAATGCGGCCTGGTCCTTCATCATCCTCACCGGCATCGAGCAGTTCATTGTGGAGTCTATCCACCCCCACTCCCAGGGTCTCCCAGGCCCCGGGGGTGGGGGGACCTCTGCCTGATGGTGAGGTCTTCCTCTGCTCAGCGACCTCTCCTCAGGGCAAGCAGTGAGCCAGGAAAGGCTCTCAAAGTCAGGTTGCCAGTGTTGTTGGGACTTTCAATCAATTCTGACTCACAGCGACCCCGCACGACAGGGTAGAACGGCTTCAGAGGGTTCCCTAGCCTGTCCGCTTCATCTTCGATCGCCCAAGGAGCGCCTGGTGGGTTTGAACTGTAGACCTTTGGGTTAGCAGAATCCTGAGCCGTTGTTCCTCCAGCAAGTTAGAGCAGCTCTTAAGGAAGGCTGGCAAACTGCTTTTAAGGAAGCCATTGAACTGCTTTCCAGCCAGGTCAGGGGTTCAAGCACACCAGCGGCTCACTGGAAGAAGTCTGAAACTGTCTGCTCCCATAAAGCTTTGCAGTCTTGGAAACCCTACCCGGGGTCTCTTCGATGAGTAGGACTCATTTAATGGCAGAGGACTTGGGATCTAGCAATTCTTAGGTGCGTAGATTTCTCACAGCTGATCATTAAAGCAGAAAACAAAAGGTCATATGTTGCTCTCGGTATTGCCCAGCACATAAAAAGAATTTGTTTGCTGTGCTATACAGAACTCCCAGGGGTATGGTTCCACTCTGGGGAAACTGAGGCAGGGGGGATGTAGTCAGAGGCTGATGCCTGCGCCTAAACCCCACAGGTAATGTGTGAAGGCGGGGTTAATTGGATGATCTCCAAGCCTCCGTGTGTGTGTGTGTGTGTGTGTGTGTGTGTGTGTGTGTGTGTGTAGCCTTTCTCCATCTGCTCAGGAGTCTTGGATGGCAACCTTGACCTCCCATCTCACCTTGTAGATCACTCAGTCTTCGTCAGGCAGAGGCTTAGCTTCCCAAACCAGAGGCTTCTGACCCCCGTTTGTCCAACAATCCTTTCAGTAGCACTCAGCAGAAGGACCGCACATGTTCTGGGAGGCGGGGTCCCCTGGGGAGCAAGGGCAGTGGTGCTGTAACGTTGGCTGTTTTTCTTGGGTCCTTGCAGAACGTCAAGGTCTTTCAGGAGTCAAAGGAGGAATGTCCAGCTTCCTGGGGACAATGAGAGCAGGACATTCATGCACTCCGCAGAGGACTCACCTGGTCCAGTCCTCTCAGGTCAGACTCTATGGCCCGGAGGGTGAGTCCTGGTAAGACAGTTTGAGCGATGTGCTGAGGGCCAGAGGGAAGCAGCTCCGAGGACAAAGCTGACCGCCTGTGGTCACGGAGCATCACGGCTCTCAAGGCCATTTTGAGTACTTGGCCCGTATTACCTCATTTAATCTTCTCAACTATCCTCTGAGGTGGGTCCTGTTAGCCTCCTTTCCTAGGATCTGCCAACACCTATCCTGATAGTGGAAGATTTAAAGGTCTCTCTGATCACTGTCACAGCAGTGGTGCCACAGCGATGTGGCCCCTGAGCGGTTGGCACACGGACTCCCCTTCCTGTCCCGCCGCACCAGGCCCAAAGCTTTGAGGTTGCTTTGAGGTTGCTTTGAGGTTGCTCCTAAGCCTGCACGTCAGGTCTTTATTTCCTCTCATGCTTCTGAAAGGAGCCCTTGTGACTTAATGACTTATGTGTTGGGCTGCCAACCCCAAGGTCAGCAGTTCAAAACCACTAACTGCAGTGAGAGAAAAAGATGTGGCTTTCTACCCTGTAAAGAGTTACAGTCTCAGAAATCAACGAAGACAGGTCTACCCTGTTCTGTAGGGTCGCTACGAGTCAGAACTGACGTGAAGGAATGAGTTTTGGTTTTGCTTCTCAGGTGCCATGGGTATTTTGGAGAGCCCAGGCCCTATACAACCGTGCTTGATGAAGAGTGAGGATTTCTTTCCCCAAGGGTGGCCTCTAGATTGTCCGGAGCAGAATCATCTCACGTGCTTCCAGAGGATGAGCGCCCCCGGGGGATTCTACTGCACCCTCAAGTTTTAGACCCGCTGTCTAGCTGGTAGAACAAAAGCCAGACTTGGCCAAAGAGAAAGCTGCCAGTCTCACTCTGAGCTTGTCCTCTTGTCTTCGGGGCCAGTGAGAGGGCCACATTTGGGTGTAGCATGGTGGTCCTCAAATGGGAGTACTGGGGTGAAAAATGGGGAGGAGTGGCAGAGCTTCTGGGTGTGACGGGGCCGTAAATAATTTTGTCAGTCCGTTTGAAACTCCTGAGAAAGCCCTGGAAAAGAATTAATTCTCCAGTAGAGGTTCCAGGCAGAACGCCTCCAGAGCCCCACGGTAACAGGCATTTCTGTACCTGCCCACTTCCTGCCAGCCACCAGGATGGAGAGAGGCTGGTGGCCTCGGGCTTTCAGAAGGAAATCACCCAGGTTTGGGAAGTGAAGGGATCAGAGTGGGGGTGGTGGAGAGGCAGGCAAGCTGAGTACAGAGAAAGGGAGGGGTCGAGAGTCCATCAAGGACCTCTGAAGGCCACTTACCAAAAGGCTGAGGGCAAAGACTGTCCCTGCAAGGCCCAATCCCCAGACTCAAAACAAAAGACGTCCCAGGGAGGCCACTGAGTCCAGAAGATGAGGTGAAGTGTTTGGCCAATCAGCATGGTGGCCGAGACCATGAAAAGGAACAATCATTAAAAATATGTTTTTTTAATTTCCCCCTAAGAGTGAAAAAGGAAGGCTTGCTTCCCCCCACCCCCAACCGTAACAACAACTCCAGGACAAGGGAACACAAAGGACTTTAAACTTGGCCTGCGCCAAGACCTCCCTGAAAATACTCCCTCAGCTAGAAGGGCAAAATAGTGCTATTTTTGTGACCACCTAGACCGCGTGGACATGCTTAGCAGAAGCAACACATAAAACAATCTGATTATGAGCAAGGCTGAATAGAGAGGAGGGAAGTGGGCTGGGGAGGGAGTCTTTCCTGGGTACAGGGAAGCGAGATTTCTCCTTTGAGAACTGCTGGTGTAGACTTGGGCAAGTGGCTTCATGGTTCTGCTCCTTGGTTTTCTCATCCAGAGCAAAGTCAGGGAGAATTCTTCGAGGTCAGTTCTGTGGAGCTGGGAACACCTGGGGAAATTCATTTGGCCTCTGCCCACTTTGTGTGCTTGAGACAGTCCCCCAAGGGTTTAACCTGTGGCCAAAAGAGTCCTGGTAGCACACTGGTTAAGCACTTGGTTATGAACTGAAAGCTCAGAGCTCCCAGTCTACTGGCTGTTACTCAGGAGAAAAGACTTAGCAGTTTGCTCTGAGCAAGTCTAGAAAACCTCATGAGGCAATTGTACTCTGTCATCAACTCCACTCCACTCCACTCAACCCAACCCATTGCCATCCAGTCGATTTTAACTCAAAGCAGCCCTATAAGCCAGGCTAGAACTGCTCCCAGGGATTTCCAACACTGTCACTCTTTATGGGAGTAGAAAGCCCCATCTTATTCCCTCTGAGCGGCTGGTGGTTTCAAACTGCTCACCTTGTGGTTAGCAGCCCAATGCATAACCCACCAGGGCTCCATCCAGAGCACACAATAGTGTGTGGCATTAAGGAGGTTTGGTGACACTGTTTAGTATTCAGTTGCTAATCGAGCCCACCCACAGGCACGTTGGAAGAAAGCCTGGCGGTCTACTTTTGAAACTTCAGCGATGGAAAACGCTTAGGGAAGGAATGCTGGGGAGACAATGGTCAAGTGCTCAGCAGCAAACCGAAAGATTTTATCCTGCTGGTGACTTCTTGGGAGCGAAGACCCGGCAATGTGCTCTCATCAAGATTTACAGCCTGGGAACCATATGAGGCCATTCTGTTCTGTCCTCTAGGGTCGCTAAGCGTTGGGATTGACTCCAGGGTCCACGGAGCAACAGTAACAGGGAAAGGTGACAAAGCAATACTGTGCAGCCCAGTTCGATTCTGACACGCGTGAGAAGGCGTCATGCATGCACTGGCGGCAACTCCACGGCAGCTTGGGGCAAAGACAGACATTTCCCGTCACCTCTTTGTGGGAAAACCAAAGCCTGCTGCCTTGTTCCGCAGAGTAACAACATCAGATCACTAGTCAGGATTGCTCCTATGAGCGCACCGATGGACGATCAATTAGTGTGTTAATGTCTACGCGGGTTAAGTAACCCAAGGCTTCCCACTGTGAGGCAGACATAATCGAACCGCTGACAACAATGAAGCGTGCTACTCTCATAAGGGGTCACCGTCTGGAAACCCAGAGGGGAAATTCCACTCTGTCCTATAGTGTTGCTATGCGTCCGAAGGTTTTGAAGAGTGGAAGGGGAAGGAGCATCTTCGTGGAGAATCAGGCTGGCAACAGTCTGAGCTCCTAGTTCTTTTTTTCCCTCCTTCCCAACAGTTTTATTGGCATAGAATTCACAGACCATACAATTCAGTGGTTCCGTCACATCAAGAAGAGCTGTACAGCCATCACCACAACCCGTTTTAGAACAGATTTCTAAATTCTGGTACTTCATTCCGGTACTCATCGTTACTAGCTCCCGATTTCTCCCCAAGCTCCCCTGCCCTGCGCCCAGGGAACCACAAATCCAGTTGCTGTCTCTATAGATGTTTCTATCCTGGATCTTGTACATAGAAAAACACGACGATGTTAAAAACTGACAATAATAACAAAATAAAACAGATAAAAACCTCAATCAACTGTCCCATCTAGTTGCCTGTCCTGTGCTTTAGCTACTAGAAAACATACAAACCCAGCAAACATCTAAAAATAAGAAAGAAAGAAAAGATGACCAATATCATTAAAAATAAACCAGAAAGGGGTGGGGGAAACTCTGTCGAGAAAAAAAAGCAAAAATATTAAAAACTAGAACAAATTTTAAATGGGTCAAAATGGAGGTCAAATAATCAGGTATGACATCTTAACCTAATCCATCTGCCATAATTGGGTTTAGAATCGTCTCTGTCTGATAGCGAGGTCATTCTCACCCCTCAGGTGTGGCCAGGGAGGGTTCACCAGCAACTTAATCCCTGCAGGGGCCCTGCCAGTGGGCTTTGGGCTTCCACTGTCATCCATAGCCTTCTGCAAATTGCCATTACCTCTTACCCAATGCCATTCCCTCCTCTGGATCTGGATTTTATTATTTATCCTTCCTGGACCACACAGATGGGCGTGCTCCTTCCATGTGGGCTTAGCTGAGGCCTCACTTAGATGGCTGCTTGTTTAAGACCCAAGATGCCATTCTTTTGATAGCTGACAACCATCTGCTTTCTTCACTACACTTTGCTGTAGCACTGAGATGGTTATAATAATATAATTTAGCAGTTCATTTCTTGTGTTATCTATCTATCTATCTATCTATCTATCTATCTATATATATATATATATATATAATTACTAGCAATCTGGTTTTGTCTCTCTAGAGAACCCTGTCTAACACAAGCACACATATCTTCAGGAATCTCTTCAGGGAGTAAACATCAAGTAGTGTCAAGTCATAAGAATTAATTGTTCATATTGAGAGTAGCCATACCAGGAGGGTAAGGGGAAGGTGGGGGTAGAAAGGGGGAACCGCTCACAATGACCTACCTATAACCCCCTCCCAGGGGGATGGACAACAGACAAGGGGGGTAAAGGGAGACATAAGACAGTGGAAGACATGAAAAGATAATAATTTATAAATTATCAAGGGTTCATGAGGGAGGAGGGAGGGGGAAATGAGGAGCTGATAACAAGGGCTCAAGCAGAAGGAAAATGCTTTGAAAATGATGGCCACATACATTCAAATACACTTGACACAATGGATGGATGTATGGACTGTGATAAGAGTTGTACGAGCCCCCCAATAAAATGATTTTTAAAAAAACCTGGGGGGAAAAAGAACTAATTGTTCTTGTATTGGGGCTACAATCAAGTGCAAGTCCCAAACTGATTCACATGTCTACGGTTTATGTCCATCACTGGTTTACTTTAGAGGTCTCATTATCATTTCATGCTGAGGGTAGTATCAGTCATCCCCTTGGGGCATAAAGGAATTCCACTGACAGTGTCATTAATTTGTCCAATGGTATAGACTTTAGTGCAGGTTGAGAAAAGGAAGTTGAATCGAAATCCATGAGTTGTGGTTTTATACAGCTTACACCCGTCTTACCTGATTGAGCACCATTTACCTTGACCAGGGGAGATGGTGATAGGGGTAAATTTCCAATAACAGTCACTCCAAGGGCAGAACCTTGCCTATCAGATGAACACATCTCATAGTACAGTGAGGAAAACATTACCCTAGTAAATATATGGTGGTTCTGGGCTACCTTTTGGGAGCCCCCAATTCTTGATACTCTGGTTTCTCATGAAAACCATGCTTCACCTGTGCCACATGGCCATCTACGCCTAAGGCCAAGCCTGAGCATCTGAAAACGGAAGCAGAGAAAGCACAGCCTTCCGAGCTAGGTCCCCTTTCTCCCCATTGCAAATGCAAGTATCTTTGAACTCGGGCTTCCAGCCGGTTCACTTCCATTTGACCTCTATTGGGAATCTGCATTTCTACACTAGACATACTTTATCAGAAATCTCCATTTTAGGACATGATTTATGATTTACATATGGTTCTAGAATAGGCAGGTGTATAGAGACTGATGGTGAGTAGTGGTCACCACAGATGCACACAAGAGAGGAGAAAAGAGGGACACACTGATCTTGTGATAAGGGCGATGGGAAACTTGGAAACAGTTATGAAGACTCCAGGTGACTCTCAGTAAATGTAGACTTTGTTGTTGTTACCATGCAGATTCTGTGACCTAAACATAAGAAACGATCATTTACAAGGATATAAATGTAACAATAGAACTAGGAGCAATTTTTACCAATCACGAGGGAAATTTCTTGGTTCAAGAAGATGACTTGTGGTTGGGTAAGCCTGGGGATAATGGGGTTCTGTGAAAGGAGCAAAAACCATGAAAAATAAACGCACTCACCCTCATGTTAGAGCAACTAACCATCTAAGAGGAAAAGCACAGCTTTTCCCCAAGAACAGCATTCAGAGGGTTAGGCAAAGAAGGAAGTGAGGACACAGAAACACAGGGAAGAAGCAGCGTAAGTGATGGGCCATTGAGGGGCTGCAATGGAAGAGTTGAAACACAATGTGTATGAACTGCTGAATGTAAAACTGAGGACTGGCTGACTTGGTAAACCTTCACCTCATTCCCAACAAAAAGCCTTAAGTAAAAAAATTTTTCATATAGATTTTGATTGACCATATCTGGCATGGAAATGGCCATTCTCAGCAGGGAGCCCAACCAGAATGAACCCCAAACAGAGCAGAGCTTCCCCATAGGGTTTCAAGGCTGTCAGTCAGATGCAAGAAGACTGCTGCACGTGGGTCCGCAACCAGCCTTTTGGTTAGCTGCCAAGCACTGAACCACTGTGCCACCAGGGTGCGTACACTGTAGATCAGAGGACGTGCTGGTCTCCAAAGACCATCACGGGCATGATGTAACTGGGGAGAGGTGCAGCGCAGCATGCACTGGCTCTGTGAGCCGGGGAAGCTACCACCCACCCACTCCATGCTCCCATTTTATGGTTAGAATGCCCCTAGATCAGTTAGTTTCCCCTTTTTTTTTTTTTTTTTTAACTTTAATGGCACACAGGAATTCTCCCCGGTCGAAACACACACACATCTTAAAAAAATTTGCACCTTTTTCCAGGCTGGTTTCCAACGGCGGGGAGGGGAAGGTTAGGAAGTGCCCAATAAATCATCCCTCTGTCCTCACTCAATTGAAAGGCAGGAAATGCAGAGAACAGTCCTGTTACCTTTTGCACTTTGCATAAAACCAGAGCAAGCAGGACCTGTCCCTTTGAAGGGCCGGCCACTCTGACTTTAACTCTTCAGGGCCATTGGAGTGTGTTTCCAGGGACCAGGCCCGAAGAGAGTAGGCATGTTGGGAATGTCTCCCCCAGCGCCTGTGATGGGCAATCACTTCTGGGCTTGTTCTGTGAAGACAGAGCCATCAGCATCGACTTAAGGTCTCACGTACAGGGCACTGGAGATATGAGGAATCATATATAACAGGGCCGCTTTATACATATGCATTTGGAGATCTATAAGAACCCCCTGAACATTTTCTTAAAATATAGATTCTGATTCAGTATTTCTGGGTTGGAAAGGCAAATTCCTAACAGGGCATCCAACGGTTTTGAAGCCCTGAATTATAATCCACAATCCTTTTCCTTCAGGAGTTTGCAATCTAGGTGGAATAAGAGTTAACTCGTGTACATCGAGATCATAATTCCATCTGAGGAGCGGCTGAGCAGGGTGAGAGGAGCAGAAAGTGCTTTGAGGGCCCAGCAAGATTTTGTGGAAGACAGGAAGACTAAGGGAATGGGGAGGGGTGAAGATGGGAAAAGAAGGAGGAGCAACATGGCAGGAGATGCTGGTGACTCCTGGGAACATCATGAAATGGGCAGGGGCAAGGGGGAAGGAGAGTTCATGGCTTATTGGGGCCAGTGAGAAACCAGGAGTGTGTGGAGAACGTGGTGGTCGGGGCAGGAGAAAACAAGCCTGGAAGGGCGAGTGGGGATGTGTAGTGGTGTGAATAGTATCCCTCCAGAAGTCATGTCTACCCGGAACCTGGGAGTTGGGCCTTATTTGGAAATAGGGGCTTTGCTGCTTTCCTGAGGGTTGTGCTGGACTAGGGTGAGCTGGCTGTGGTTATCAAATAAGCAGAGGACACAGAGAGAACCAGGGGATGAAGGCCACGTCGAGGTAGACAGAGCGCTTAGAATTAAGTTACAATAAGCCAAGAGATGCAAGAGCCACCAGAAACTGGGAGATGCCCAAAGGGTTCTTCTCTAGGGCAGTGGTTCCCAACCTTCCCAATGCTGTGACCCTTTCAGACAGCTCCTCATGCGGTGGTGACCTCCCAGCCATACCATTATTTTCGTTGCAACTTCATCACTGTCATTTTGCAACGGTTATGAATTGGGAGACCCCTGTGAAAGGGTCGTTTGACCCCCAAAGGGGTTGCTACATACAGGTTGAGAACTGCTGCTCTAGAGCCTCCAGAGGCAACTCTGGCCATGAGGTGGGGCTTTGGTTTTTGGGGCTGTGAGAGAATAAATATCTGTTGTCTTAAGCCACCAGTGTGTGGCCCTTTATTATGCCAGACTGGGGGCAGTAATATAGGACCTTCTCTGGGACTTTAAGACGGAGAATGAGTATTGAAATTATGCTTGCAACCCAACTAGCTGCCCCTCCCCATAGCCCTGCTCAGATATGCATTTACAGAAACATGTGCAACCCCAAAGGCTTTGAGACCGAACGTGATGAGCGCTCTAGGCTTTCTTGAAACAAGCATGATATAGGGGAGTCCTATAGTGTATGTCATAGGAAACCCCTTGGGGCATTTTCTCCTGGTTTCATATACTAACATGATCTCCCCATATCACTCTTTTTCTGTCCACCTCCCTTTCTCAGGAGCCTTTGTCTCTCTCACCTGCTGCTCTTTGGAGTCTCCTTCCCTGCCTCTATGTACAGGCTTTCCAGGACAGGCGAGTCTCTCCTCCCAGGATGTTACAGGAATTAGAGGTTATCTTCTGTTGTTTCTCAGTTTCCTCCCTGACTTACCCTCTGGGTATTTGGGGACTACATTCCTCTGTCTTGTTGTGGCTTCTTAAGAACAATCTGGGAGGGAGATCTGCAAGGCGGTGGAGACCACTGTTTCCAGGAACCAGGCCGAGCAAAGTCCCAGGAAGAAGTGAGGCAGCCTGTTGCTCAGTGAGGCTCTGAGTTGGGTGGCATATCCTGTTTGAAATCCTCCTTGTCTCTGTGGGACATACGATTGTCTTGTTCACCAGCGAGGCACTGGGCCCATGCCAGACATTCCATACACAGATACTGAATGAATGAATGTTGGGATGAATGAATGAGTGTATAAATGAGTAGCCAGAAGATCCCAGACAATGACCAGCCAGCCATTGGATCACCTTTTCTGATCTCCATGAAGATGGGCACTCCAACAGGTGGAAGGGAGCATCCTCGTGTTGACTTCTGCTTCCTATCACACTGATTCGCACTAGGTTGGAATCCCAGACTCTATGGGAAGTCCTAAGAGATCATGTGTTTTCCCCCTCTCCCCCCACCCACACGCACAGCCAAGAATACCATGGATCAGCCAACGTGAGCCTTCCCCTTCTCCTGAGGGCCAGTGTGTTGATTTTCCCTGAGAGATCTGTTTTGTGGCTAGGTCCTAGGATCATAAAGCTGAATGTGTTACCTCTTCTAGAAATATATTTTTTTATTTTAAAAGAGGATTGCACTGAGCAGATAACATTTAACACAAGATGGAGGTAAAGGGAAACACCATGGATTAACCCCTGTTCTGAACCATGCACTCTGCTGGTGCTTTGAAAACATTTTTTAAAAATTCAAATTTCTACTGCTATTCATTCAACAGTTACTTTTTGAGTATCTACCATGTTCCAGGTGTGTTTCAGACACAGGAAAACATTAGGGAATGGAACGGACAGAAATCTCTGTTCTTATCACATGTCTTAGCATACCATGTAGTGCTGTTAAAACAGAAATACCACAAGGGGATGACTTTAACAAACAAATTTATTCTCTTACTGCTTCAGAGGCCAGAAGTCCAAAATCAGGGTGCCAGTTTTAGACGCTCCATTTCTGATGGATCAAAGTTTTGGTGGATGGTCCCTGTCTCCTCTAGGGTGTAGGCCTGGTGTGCTTTGGAGATCTCCTGTGTCTTAGCATCAATCTTCCTCTGGTCTAGGAGGTTCTCAGCACAGGGATCCTGGGTCTGGTGGTACTGAGGTCACACTGTCTCTGCTTACTTCTCTCTCCTCTTGTAAGATAAAGGGGTTCAGGGAGTGCACCACTGAAGAGGTGACACTGAAGCAAAGAGTTGAAGAGGTTAGGGAAGAAGATAGGTCCAAATCTGAGGGAGACGTTTCCAGAAGTTTCCACCTACAAATGCCTTGTGGAAGGAATGTACTGTTCAAAGAAGAGCAAGACCAGTCTGGTACGCTAGGACCACTCTTTCATGGAAAGAACTGGATTTTCCTGGTAGCCCGTTTGATTAATTCATACTACTACGGAGATCAGTTCTTAAGTCTAGGATTTATCTGTTTCCCAGAAAACTTGCTGCTATCCAGCCAATGATGACTCAAAGGGAGCCCCTGTGGGTTTCTGCGACTGTTTACAGGAGTAGAAAGCCCAGTCTTTCTCCCATGGAACTGCTGGTGGTTTTGAACTGCCGACTATGCAGATCGCAGCCCAAAGCACAATGTGGAGAGATGTTTATCTCAGATTGGATTCACGATCACGAACCTGTCCTTGAAGACCATCTGGAACCTGATTCCTTTGCTCGCTCCCTGACTCTCACCCATCACCCTCTGGGAGCCCCAGGTCTACTTCTCAAAAATGGGGACACATCTAGTCACACCTACCCCAGGATCCGTCGGACACATAAAGGACATTATCACATCTATGCATAGAGGGGGAAAGAGCAGAAAGGAAATATGATTTTTATTTATTCATAATAAACTGCCGATGCATCTAATAATAACACCTACTGCAGGGAGAGGGGTCTAACACATAAAGTACTTTGTAAACTGGCTGCTGTTGAATCGACTCTGAATCACGCTACAGTTGAACTATGATCCGTTGGATTTTCAAGAGCGGAATGTCAGGAGTTCACCAGGCATTTCTTCCGAGGCACCTCTGGGTGGACTGGAAGCTCCAGCCTGTCAGTGAGTTGTTGAGAGTGTCCATCGCTTGGACCACCAGGGAGTCCACTCTCGTCTAAATTGCCTACCCTGAAAATACTGCGCTTTTATAAATAGGACAAAAATAAATAAATAAGACAGTGATATTATTAGCAACATTTCTCTGGGGAGAAGCTGTGTCCAATTCGGGACCTCTGCTTGTCTCTTTAAGGGCAGCCTTCCCCGGCTGGTGCCTGGCTGGCAGCTGCAAAGGCGCTCGTGTGATATGCCAACATGTCAGGACGGGAAGCAAAGCAAAGCATAACCAACGACCATGACAGCGGGAACCGAGGCATGGAGACCGAGAATGCCTCACCAGGAACATGCGATTGCTAATTTTTCTACCCTCCTCCCACTCCCTCAGGAGACAGGTGTTTAGGGGAATGTGCTCAATTTGCTGCACATAGTTTATTGGGGAAAACATCTTACAATTGTGTCATTTTCCTGCCCTGGCTTTCCTGGGAACCGCTAATGTGTGGAACCGTCCAGTGTGAATGCTGCGCTCCCAGTCGGCTTCATCGCGCTCGCGGATGCCCTCTGGAGTGGCAGCTCTCGTGGTCTGAGGCTCAGTGGTCCGCGGTTCTCAACCGGGGGCGGGCATGGCACCACCTCAGGGGGGCCTTTGAGAGTGTTTGGGACAGAGAAAATGACTAGAGAGAGGGTGCTCCCAACAATTAGTGGGTGGGGGTCAGACTGGCGAAACATCCTCCCCCGAGTGGGACAGCGTCTTCCTACCCCAGAGGAGTCATGGTCTCTCAGGTAGATGTCTTTCAGCGTGGGCTCCTGCTGAGGGACAGCTGTCCTGGGAGTCCTGCTGAAATGCAGACTTACTGGATCACCCAAGTTTTCCAGCAGAGCCAGGATCTAGATGAGGACATACAAATTTCTGACTTTCAAAAACACTGCCTGAGCCAAACACAGCACAGCTGCGGGCCAGCTTTGGCTAAGGGGCAGTCCTGTCTTCGAGTGAGCTGCAGCCCCTGTGCTGGAGAGGGGCGTCTGAGGGAGCAGCCGGGAGGAGGGCAGGCAGGTTCCAGAGTCGGCCAGCCTCCATCTCTCAGCAAGTGAAGCGCCTTAGAACCTCACTTCCCTGTACCACAAAGGGATCGCAGGGCAGCCCACGGTCCCCACAGGAGAACTGCCTGGTGGTGGCAGATAGGAAGAGTTGAATAAAGTAGAGCTATCATCATGAGTCTGACACCCTGCCCGGCTGGTTGCTGGACTGTGGGGTGTTGCCTGCGGCTACCATGCTGCAAGGTATGGGGCCGCCATTTCTAATACCGTCAGGATCACCTGTGGTGGACAGGTTTCAGCCGGGCTTCTGGGCTAAGAGATTAGGAAGAAAGATCTGGTGACAGATTGCCAACAACTACTCCATGAAAACCCTGTAGTCCGCAAAAGAATATTGTCTGACAATGTGCTGGAACATGAGCTCCTTGGGCTCAAACGTATTAAAAATATCCAGTGGCTGCCCTGGTGGTGATGTGGTTCAGTACTTGCTGCACTCTGCCAGAGAAAGACGAAGCCGTCTGTGTCAGTTAAGAGGGCCGCCTTGGAAGCACCCTGGGAAGTTTGGTGCCACCATGGACTTGAGCACAGGTCGCCGCGAAGATGGCGCAGAAACAGGCAGGATTCCCTTCCGTGGTCCACAGAGTGCCCCCGAGTCAGAGATGACGTCACAGGAACCGAAACCACGGATCACGACATGCTTCAGGAGCACCCGGTCCGGTGTAAGCACCAACTGTGCACAGCACACTGTAGGCCGTGCCGAGAAGTTTGCAGAATGTGTGAGAGCAAGTCCTGGACTTTAAGAATACATGGGAGCCGAGTCCTGGACACTGGCAGGGGAGCTGGTCGGAGGCGTGAGCACGACAGACATGGGCACGTCTCGGGAAGGTGGCCAGGCCCGGGAGGAGGGAAAGGGCCTCGAAGTGTAAGAAGAAGCCAGAGCAAAGGCAAAACCAAACCACATCCAAATCCAGCCCACCCCATTGGTGCTGAGTTGGTTCTAACTCTTAGTGACCCTTTAGGTCAGAGCAGAACTGCCGCCTCTGGTTCCCAGGGCTGTCCGTCTTCACAGGAGCAGAAAGCACCGGCTTTCTCCACCCAGAACAGACGGTCCCCTCTTTCTTCAGTGGAGCTGCTGGGGGTTCAAGTCACCAACCTTGAGCTTAACAACCAGAGTGTGACCACTGCGTACTTAACCCAAACTCACTGCCACCGAGTTGGTCCTGACTCATAGAGACCCTGTGGGAGGGGTAGAAATGCCGCTGTGGGAGTCCCAGACTAACTCTTCACGGGAATAGAAACCCTGTCTCTCTCTCTTGGAGCGACTGGAGGTTTCGAACTGCCGACTTTGACATTAACAGTCCAATATGTAACCATGACACCTCCAGGGCTCTTAAGAACTTCACTGAGTATGGTAAGCATGCTTCTTTGACCTCTCACATATGGGGGGCCGGTGGCAAGGTTGGTTAGGTCCCCTGGAGCCAGGCCATTAGAGGTCCTCACTGCAGGTCAGGGGTATTTAATGTGCTGGCAGGGCAGTGGGCAGATGGCAATAACACAAAGATGGCTCTGGGGTTAAGTACAGGTTGGGGTGGAAGCACAGAGTCCAGTGGCAGGCCAGCGTTGAGGGGACACCAGGAGCAGGGCGTGAGAGTGGGTGGGGAGAACTGGGAAAGATGCTTGAACAGGCTCCTGGACTAATTTTACATGAGGAGCATGCATTTAACTCTCATCTAAACCCACTTTCCCACATTCTTCCGGCTCTACCTGCCCCCACACCGTCCACTAGCACGTCACTCTTGCCGTCAGATCTGGTGTTTCTTAGCATCTTCTTAACTACGCTGGAAAGATTTGGAAGCAAGTACTTCTGTCACTAACTTGCTGTTCCTTCCCGATCTTTCTAGAAAACTGGTAGTCACTCACGCCTCACGTCCTCTAGAACCTGCAAGCGTTCCAGACGGGCAGGGTATGGCCAAACGTCCGACGGGTGGACCCACTGACGCTCATCCTGCTTGGCAAGCACTGTGAACCACTTCTTTTCAGGGGCAGCTGCTTCTTCGGGTAGAAGACCCAACCATTTCTCAGCACCCCGCCAACACCCGTTTGCAAACAGGCGACACGTTTAGACCAGAAGCCCCTAGTTTCCCCAAAGGCCGCCAAGCTGTGCTCTTCGAGGAAAGGCTGTGACCAGTGCAACTCTGGTTGACTCCATCCTGCAGAGAGGAAGAAGACCCTAGGCCGGGACAATGTCATGATTCATGCTTTTGTGACCGTAACCTGAATGACTCCAAGCTGGTAAAGCATCACCCTGAGGCATCTGGGGTGTGGACAATCCCATAAACCATCACTTCGGATCTCTCTCCAACTGCTCTGCCTCTGCCACCGATGGGGAGCCTGCTCCTGCCTACGAACTTTTCTCTCTGGAAGGAGCCTTCGCTTTGAATTCGCAGTCACATGCACCTGGATCCCTCTTTCCAGGAGGGGCAGATGAGCAAAGGCACGTGTGAGAGGCCAGGGGGCCTCTCAGGCCGGAAGAGCACGCAGGACCGCGGGCACAGGGACGCAGCAGAGGAGAACCATCAACCAGAGGCTGGCGCCTGCTGGGGGAGAACTGAGGGTTTCTTGGGGCAGCATCCTACGGAGATGGCTGAGTCTTGACAGTTGTTTTCTTGCCCTTCCTCAGAAACCGCACCCTCTCTTCCTCCTACATCCAACCATTGCTGGTGGTCGGCTGAAAGCTTGCAGTCATAGGGCATGGTCAGACCACAGACAGAGCTGGCCCAAGTTTGAATAGGCAGCCATGGGGAAGGCATGCTTGCCGTCACCAGAGGCAGACCGACCCGGGCTGGTTTCTAGCCGCCGGCGCTGTGGGTGTTAGTTACTTACCATCGAGTGGGTTCCTCCTCAGGCGTGCAGGGAGGTCCCACGGGGTTGCCAAGGCCTTTCGGAAGCAGATCACCAGGCCTCTCTTCTGAGGTGCCTCGGCGGGGGGTGGGGGTGTTCAGACCCCCCCAAACTATCAGCTTAACCATTTGTAGGCTTTCTCCAGGACTCAATAGCAAAGCAAATACCTGTCTGACTCATGCCTCTTACTCCCAGATTCTTCTAGAACCCTGTGCCCAGGGTGTGGACTCAACTCCAGATTTGGAGTAGTGAGCGTGGGATGAGCACAAATCACTGCTTGTCTGTCAGGGGTGGGTGGGGGCAGGGCGGTTGGGCTTAAAGGGATCAGAGTCACCTCGGGCACTAGATAGTGGCTCAAATACTGGGATGCTTCCACGTCTGACTCGGGCAAGAGCTGTGGAACCAGAGCTGGGCCTGTGAGGAGGGAGGAGAACGCCTGCTGGTGTTTGAAGGGCCTGAGCTTCCCAAACGCTTCCAAGCACCTGCCACATCAGCCTCATAGTCACTTCCAGGGCCCGGGGGTCAACCGAAAACGACACCGTTTTGCACCAAAGGGACTGTATGAGTTGGCTCTGAAGAGTGGCAGCCTTCTTCCCCTCCCAACAAGGAGAGGTCTGGAGAGAAAGGAAAACAGAAAAGCACAAGGACTCCGAAGGGCCAGAGAGTATTGGCAGCCGTGCTTCGTGCACCGTGTATCTTGAACACACGGCCCTGGGGTGGGAGTTATCTGCCGTGGGCACTGTCTTGGCTCAGCCAGGAGTCACACCATGGAGATCTGGTTGCATTTCTGACCCCTTGGGGCTGTGGCTGCCCTACTCAGTACTAAGCCATGGCTCTCTAGGCCCAGTGTCAAGAGAGCCTACACGGTCCCTCTGGCTTTTCCTAGCAGAGCCAGGCAGAACACAAAGAGGGGGCTTTGGTGGGGCATGGCTTCCCGGAAGAAGAGAGGCACAGAGATTAAACAAGTCTGCTCCGAAAACTGTTCCAACAGTGTAAAGCAAACTGCTCTCTGTCCAAGCCTGCTCAGCAAGCCTTTCCAATCAGGGAGTCTAAAATTACCATATTGACAGCATCTGCAGCCAAGCCAAGCACTAAAGAAGATGAATAGCCATGACGCACAAGGCTGAGCACAAGTATGCGGCCAGGCCGGGCTGGGCTGGGCTGGGCCGGGCCGGGCATCAAGGCAAGAGCCACAGAGGAGGGCAAGGACAGTTCCCGGGAGGGGTTCCTGATCCAGAGGCAGGACCAGGGCTAGGAGTGGCCTTGGGCTGGGGTAGTCAGAAATGAGGCAGCCCTAGGCCATCAGGCGTTTTGAATGAGGGATGGAGACAGTGACAGAGAGTGGGGGAAAGAACAAGAATTTGAGAACATGCTGGTAATGTTAGAAAATGTCTCCCTTGCCCTTTCCATGCTTCTAGCATCTTCCTTTCCTCTTTCCTTTAAATCTTCCAGAACAAAATGGTGGAGATCTCCAAGACAGACCCCTCACACTGGGTTTGCTGGTGTATGGGGTGGGGTTGTGGGGGGAGGGGAGAGGGTCCCCAGTGGGGTCTTGCTTTGCATTCTTACACTGGGGACAAGCTTGCCTTTTGAGTCCCTTCTTGCCACACCATCACCTCCATCAAAGTCACTTCCGACTTCTGACTCACCGTCATCCAGCTGATGCCAACTCACAGCAACCTTACAGGGCAGGGTGGAACTATCCCTGAGAGTTTCCGAGACCATAGCTGTTTACCAGGGTGGAGGGGGGAAGAGCCCCCATCTTTCTCCTAAGGAGCAGCTGGTGGTTTTTAACTCCAGACCTTGTGGATCGCAGCCCAACCTGTAACCGCTACTCCACCAGGCTCCTACTTTCTGACTCATAGGGACTTTAAAGAGGATTTCTGAGGCTGCGAATCTTTACAGGAGCGGCAGAGGGATTGGATCTGCCAACCTTGTGGCTAGCCATCCTGTCTTCAGAATACGCTAGAATAGAAAGCCCTGACAAACGGATAGATGTGTTTCTGTTCTCAGAGGCCCAGACGAGCCAATAACCACATATTCAAATGGTAAGAATGGGAAGAGTAAGTCCCCCCAAAATGGTGGGTTCTCTGTGCACCAGCCTTTACCTGTTCTAGATGGGCTTAACCTCAGGAGTAGCCACGAGTCCCCTCCCACTCTCCTCTCCTCTCTTCTTCACCACTCCACTTCCCCCTTCGCTGGCTCCCACTAAGTGGCCCTTTCCCAGATGTGAGCTTCAGTTTTCTCTTCCAATTTTATCTGCTTTTCTTGAGTGACCGACCCTGTCCTCTGCTGGCCTCATTTATCATGAAAACCCTGTGACCTCAGCCCTGACCATCTTCCAGAGTTGCCAACATTTATTTCCCACTGTCTATGGGCATCTCCAGTTGGACAGTCTCTGCTTGCCCCAAATCACACATGTCCAAAACGGATCTCATTATCTACGCCCTCCTGCTTCCCATGACCAGCCTCTCTTCTGTGTTCTGCCTATTTAGTTTTCTCTCTCGGTCCACATCATCAGCTCCTCAGAGCTACAAATGGAAGCCTTACAGCCCTCCTGATTCCTCCCTCTCCCTCAGCCAGGCCTGGCAGTGCAACTCCAATGAGTCTTCTATCTATCTGGTCCTACCCCTCTCGCTAGTGCCTCGGAGTCCCTCAGTCTTGTCTGCGATTACAAATCACCTCTACCTGATCTCCCAGTCTGAATTTTCTTGTGTTGCAGACCTGAGAAGCTGTCTAAATGTAGATCAGATCATTCATTCAGTAAATATTGGCTCATTCTCTGCCAGCCTTTGCACCCAGAGCTGGATAAGCAATGGTGAATATGTCTTTATGGTGTTCACTTTGCAGTTGGGGAGGCAGACAAGAAATGATCACACAACAGCCAAGGGAATAGACTTTCAAGTGGTAACACCCATCTATCAGGATGCTGTGCTGCCGTTGGCTTACAAGCCGCCATGGTGCTGGAAGTTTTGTCCTTGGTCTTTAAAGGCCAGCAGGGGACCTTGGTGCATAGGCTTCAGCAGAACTTCCAGACTAAGGCAGACTAGGAAGAAAAGCTGGACAGTCTATTTCTCAAATTAACCAATGAAAGCTCTGTGGATCACAACAGAATATTATCCAGTGTGGTGCTGGAAGAGGGTCTCCCTAGTGTGGAAGGCATTAAAAATACACAGTGTTGGCAACAATGAACTTTCATAAGCCAACAATTGTGAAGATGGCACAGAACAGGCTTCCTTCCATTGTGCACGGGATCAAGATGAATTGGAACTGATTTGATAGCAACCAGGACCATACTAAAGAAGTCCTGGTGTCACACTGGTGACCCTTGGGCTGCTAAGCACAAGGTCAGCAGTTTGAAACCACCAGCCACTCTTCGGGAGAAGTATCAGGCATTCTGCTCCTGCAAAGGGTGACCATCTCTGAAGCGCACAGGGACAGTGCCACCCTGCCCTCCAGGATTGCTATGAGTCAGAAACGACTTGATGACGGTGATTTTTTTTTTAAGACAACAGTAACAAGCCGTTGCTCACAATTTGAGGAGCACTTGTGTTTCAATGGTTAAGTGGTGGCCAGAGTGGCTGTTAGAAGTCACCTGCAGCTCCAAGGTAGAAAAGAGGTGGCTGTCTGCTCCTGAGAAGGGTAGTCCAGAGATTCTCTGGGAAGGTCTACTCTGACGTGTAGGGTCACTATGAGCTGGACTAGATAACAACCACCCCTGTGGCTGCACGGGGAATCAATGGGTGGGTGAATAACTGATGAGCAGGGTCCCCCTTATAGGGTATGCCCCCTCCCCTTTCTCAGACTCGCTCTCAGCTCATTACTATTGACTCGGTCCCTTGAGTTTCCCACATGGGTTCTGCTTGTGAGAAACACAACATCTTGTCTTCTCTGTCAGGCAAGGGCAGTCTCATTCCAGTCTGAAAACATGCCCGGCATACAGCAGGTGCCTGAAACATGCCAACAGAGTGGACTGTGAAGGGGAAGGGACTCTTGTTTGCTGTAGACAATTTTCCGCTAAAGCAATTCCAGTGGCCAAAGTATTTGGGTGGAAAGAAGAAGCGTGAAGACATCTCTTGCCAAGCGGGCAGCCAGAGGCACACACCTGTTCTCGTTCAACGACTAGCCTCCAAGAGCCCATCCCGGCCATGCTGTCCTTGCCTTTGAGAATGTTTTTGCGAAACCAAAGCAGAGAAACATCAACAGGTCCGTGGCGAGTGGTGCTCAAAGAGCTGCCTTTACCCATCTGAACAGACACTCCTGTGGGCTGGGAGTGGGTTCGAGGCACAGCTGATCACTTGAAACCTCCGTGAGGAGCCTCTCCAGTTCTATCCTAGCAACTGCGTATTTGTTTCTTTCCAAGGAGCTTCAGTGAGACTGGACCTCTCTGTGCTTGAGGGAAAAGGTGCGGCTCATGATTTCCTGACGGATCTCAGCCTTTTTTGTGTCGTGTTAGCAAGCAGTAACAGATTTCCATGTGTCTCCTGTCTTAGCACACCATTTATTTCAGCAAGCGCCTCTTAATTGATGCCATTCTTGGTTATTTCTTCACCCCACTGCCCCCTGTCCTGAAAACACCCAACAGTCACATTTTCTGTGGCTCCATAGAAACGCAACAAAAAAAATAATAACAGCAACAAACTCATTTCTGTTGAGTCAATTCCCATCAGAAAAGCCCTCGAGAACAGAGTAGAGCTTCCCCACATGACTTCCAAGGTTGTGCGCCTCTGCAGAAGAAGACCGCTGCACGTCGCAGCTGGTGGGTTTGAGCATCAGCTTGTGGATTAGTGGTGGCGCATGTCACCAATGTACCCCCAGGATACAGACATTCTAGGGTCTCTGAAGCGCTGGGACCCAAAGGCTGACACATGGTGTGGCATGGGAAGAAGCACAACTCTATTTACTGGTTCTGTGACCTTGGGGAAGCCACTGAACCACTCCACATTTGCATTTTCTAACAGTGTAATAGAGGTCAAAACATGAGGAAATAACATGATATTCATAAAGCCTGTGTCTGGCAAATAAGAAATGCTTTGTACTGTAAGCAAGAGGGTCAATATGAGTTGAAATCGACTCAGTGGCAGTGGGTGTGCTTTGGATAGTAAGTGACAGTAAATGCTCAATAAATATGAGCCATCATCCAGTGCTCACACTGAACTTAGCTTATGTCTTTTGACCTCGGTGAATAGTTTTGGCTATGGACTATAAATCTTGCCCTCAGTTAGGATTGTATCTCTTGCTCTCAGAGCTGGCCGAGGATATACACCTTAGAATGCACATCGCAACACTCTAGAGTTGATTTCAATTTGGAGAGGAAACTCTGACAGCTCAGTGGTTCCGTGAGCAGCCGGTGAGTGGAAGAGTCAGCACTGGCATCCGCATCATCATGTCTTCATCTCTTCACTCCATCGGGCTTCCTCCCAAGCGAGCTAGGCGGTGACTCCCCCTTGATGGTTGTATTCGATCTAGCTGAGGTTATTCCACCTTTCTGTCAGTACCCTCTGACACACCTAACAGAGAGAGCAGATGTTCTCCATCTCAACCCACTCCTGGCCCAGAGGAGATGGCAGGCGGGGCTCTGAAAATGTGCTCCATCCTTTCCCCCTTTTTAGTACTCCTCTGACCCATTCTTGGAACTCTCTAATCACCATGCTGTTGAGCAGAATAACTGAGCACAGGAATTTTTTTGGCAAACACATTCCGACTCTCTGACTCCTATAGCAGGGTGGGAGGGAAGTCGACAGGGAAGTAGGACGGGGAAGTTCCAATAAAATTTCCATTAAAAGTAATGATAAAAAGAGTAGATTTGGGGAGATTTTTAGCCTTGTTGCTGCTCTCAGAAAGGCCGTGAGCATGTGCTGATCTGCTTCCTTCCCAAATCATGGTTGACTCTTGACTTTCACTCATGGTGGCTAGATCTGGTTTCTTTTTTCAATCCCCCAAGCAAGCACCCCACCCTGTCCTGATAATTTCATTAGCCCTATCTCCACAGGGCCCATTTTAGATTTTTCTTGACAGCCTTATTTTATTCACTCTGGTTCAGTGTTTCCAATTCTAATGGTCTCAGCCAAGCCTCCAAAGGAAATATAATCCTCTTGCTGCGTCAGATCATTTGGAAATAGATACAGTTGGCTTAGAGTCACTCCTTGCAGGGCTTTAAAATTGCTCTTGCTCTTTCTAAGTGGGTTGGGTTAAGCCCAAAGTGAGGCAAGAGGTTTCCAAGGAAGACAGAGCCGAGAGCGGTAGTAAGTGGTGGTGATTTAGTCAGTGGTCCTCTTGCTTCTGAGTCAGTATTAACCTTAGACTGGCAGCAAGTACAGTCAAGCAAAACAGTGAGGTCCTCCACATTGGGGTTCATGGGACATTTTACAAGAGGAGTGGAGATGCAGGCTTGGTGTGAATCTCTTCATTCAAGCTAAGTCCTTGTCTAAATTTTTGTGTTTCCAAGATAAATGCAGGCTAGTTCAATCAAATTCAAGATTTATGAATCATTTTTGCAAAGTTGGCAGGAAGTCTACATTCCCATTGGGTCAACTCCACCAAATGCCATTGAGATTCTGGCATAGGGGCCAACTCCACCAAATGCCATTGAGGTTGTGACATAGGGGCCAACTCCACCAAATGCCATTGAGGTTGTGACATAGGGGCCAACTCCACCAAATGCCATTGAGGTTCTGACATAGGGGCCAACTCCACCAAATGCCACTGAGGTTGTGACATAGGGGCCAACTCCACCAAATGCCATTGAGGTTCTGACATAGGGGCCAACTCCACCAAATGCCATTGAGGTTGTGACATAGGGGCCAACTCCACCAAATGCCATTGAGGTTCTGACATAGGGGCCAACTCCACCAAATGCCATTGAGGTTGTGACATAGGGGCCAACTCCACCAAATGCCATTGAGGTTCTGACATAGGGGCCAACTCCACCAAATGCCACTGAGGTTGTGACATAGGGGCCAACTCCATCAAATGCCATTGAAATTCGGACATAGGTTTGGATGTCTCCTTGGAGATTCAAATGAGGCTAGTTTAGCCTTTGATTTAATTTCATGTTGTATTCTTTTGTTTTAATTAGTGCAGAGGGTGTCTACAATGAAAAGTGCTTCAGAGTGGAAACGAAAGGCCTGGGTTCAAGTCCCAGCAGTGTCATTCATTCGCTGACCTTGAGCAAGTCATTTGACATGCCTCAGTTGCCTCATCTATGAGATGGCGATGACTCTATCTTCTTTGAAAACCTAAAGCACCAAATAAACACAAGGAAGGCATGGCCTCAGCAGCAACTGTGTGTGGAGAATGAAGTTACTCCCCAGGCTTTGCTAGAACTGCAAAAAAAGCGTGCCCCAAACAATGTGATAGGGAGATGGAGCCAAGTGATCTGATGAGCAGAGACACATGAGGAGACCTGATTCCAACTCATATTAAATCTTGTAATATTATTAATTAGCATTGTTAAAATATAACCTCTGATATGGGAAAAGCTTTAGTGTAGACTACTCAGTCTGTATCCAGTGGAATAATTTTTCTCCATTTTCCTACCGAGAGCTTCATAATGATGCTTTGTATTTGTGTTAGACAGGGTTTTCTAGAGAAACAAAGCCAGAATGAATGCTAATAATTATATATATATATATATATAAATATATAAAATACAGATAGATAGATGTATAACATAAGAAATAAACAGTTCATTAAATTATAAAGCAGTACAAATGGCTCAGTGAAACTCACTCCCGTGAAACAGTTGTGAGACACTGGCAGTCCTTTAAGTCTTGAGGGCCGCTGAGTAGTCCTCTGTAGAGCAATTCAGGCTATCTGAGCATAGGCAACAAACAGCAAGGCAGGCTACTAACAGTCAGCCAGATGACAGGGTCCAATAGTCCCCAGCTCAAGAGATGTAAATTCCAATGTTTTGGTGAAGCAGGTAGTGAAGGAACTTCAAATTACAGTGACACAGTCCACGGGTTAGGTGTCCCACGGGTAGTGTAGCTTGCAAATTGAGGCACAGAACAAGCAAGGCAGCTCCACACTGGTCCCATGATCAAAGAGCAAGAGACAAAAAAGGCAAGGCTTGCTGAGCCATTTATCTTCTGCCCTTCAAATAATCCCACATGTGTTCATCGGCCAGGTTGGCACAATAAACTAAGTACCTCAATTCACCTCTTGCCAACTTAGCACCTGTACACAATTCTTTGGCCATATATAATTTCCATACATTAATGAAATGACACTTATACTTATCATCAAACATCTATCATACATATAAATGAAAACACACTGAGTCAATTGTATCTGATATATCATACATAAACAAAGGAAAGATATTCAATAAGCACATATAAAGACAATACACAGACAATTACAAACCTCGCTTTTGCAATTGATCATGTGGTGGTTAACTGATAGAGTATTCTACAATAACCCTTTATTAAATGGCTTCTAGCGTCTAAGGCTAGAAAGAAAAGTCTCTGACATTAAGGATTGCAACTCTTGGGAGATGATAAGCTTGTAAGCAACAATCTAACAAAAGGGGAAAATCTAGGACAGGGCAGCAGGGGAAAATAATATAGGATCATAACCAGGGAGGCAGTGCTCCGAATAAGCCAGGTAAACACGGGTTTACTGATGCTGACTGACTGACTGTAGCAAGCAATGTTCTGTTTTCCACCACCTCAAAGATTTGACTTCTAGGTCTGACGGGCATCTGTGTCTCTCTCATCCCCACAGCACCTTCCAATAGAATCAAAGCCAGTTTTAAAATTTACCGACCCGACAGGGCGGGGTACGCCTTAAGTAAAGGACGCTCAGGCTTGCTGGTGCTTGCTTCCTAATCTGTCGTGAGAAAGCTCGCATCTTTGATTTGCTGAAACTCATGCGGAATAGGTCGGTCCAGATTAGGAAGTAAGCCGCAGCACGCCCATGCTTATTTGATAACCTGATACTACCGGCAACTCTGGGGCAGGGTGGGCAAACGAGGGCTCGGGGACTCTATGGCCCAATAATAATCACAGTGCCGACCACCCAGTGCAGTTCTGGTCAAAGTGCATTACAGGCTAAAAACAATGGCCAAAGGTGAGAAGAAGCCAATGAAAAATATTGGAATATTCGAATATTCGAAGAAAACGATAAGAACTCTAGCAGGTTTGATAAGGTTTGATAAGGACGGCCCTCCATGAGCTACATGGACACCGTGACTGCAAAACGGGCCCGAACATAACAACAATGTGCGGAGGGCATTGGCCCAGCAGTGTTGTATTCTGTTTGGCTATAAAGGGTCTCAGAACCGACTCAGCAATACCACACAGCACAATAGCACTAGAAATGGATTTACACCCGCCATTACTTATGATGCACTTTGTCCTCCATGTGTTTTGCACATTGAGATACTACTAGCTAACGATACTCGGAAGCCATCACAATCGGCATTCTTAACCTATTATTTATGTCATTCTTCTAAAATTGGATTTTGTCTGAGTACATACTATACATACATACATAGTAATCTATTACTGCCATGCATAAAAATAAATCCACACCCTATTGTGCAGAAAGTTGCTTCATATGACTCTTTCAGCTATCGTCTTTCTGACTCCCGTGCAATGGTTAAGTAGGACTATGCAAATAAGATACTTGCTCTTTACCAATGGGATTGTTTAGCTTGCTAATAATGTAAATATGGCACATGTCACACGCATGGGGGTGAGATCATGCAAATAAGGTATATGGAACCCTAGCAGGGCAATGAGTGAGTTTGTTTCATCCTGCTAGCCTTGAACTGGAAGAAACGATGCATTGGAATGGTGGTGCTGGCAAAGAAGATTGGAAGTACTATGGGCTGCTAAAAAGACAAACTGATCTGTCTCGGAAGTACGGCCAGAGTATTTTTTAGAGGCAAGGATGGAGAGACTGGTCTAACGTACGTGGGACATTGCCAGAAGAGACCAGTGTAGGGCCGATAGAAAGAATAAGGCCCTCGCGGTGGATGACACGGTGGCTGCACCGTGGGCACATGCAGAGGAAACTGTGTAAGGAGGCACGGGACCGGACAGTGCTGTGTTCTGTCGTGCACCACCAACAGCAACATCCTTGCAATTAACCACCACAGGGGCAGACGGAGGGACAGCACTAGGACTAAGAAAGACGAGCTGGGAGTGGAGTGCAACCTTTGGACCCAGGAGATGTGTGCTGAGAACCTCTTAGACCCAGGAGATGTGTGTGTGTGTGTGTGTGTGTGTGTGTGTGTGTGTGTGTGTGTGTGTGAGAGAGAGAGAGAGAGAGAGAGAGAGAGAGAGAGAGAGAGAGAGAGAGATTGAGAGAGAGAGAGAGAGAGAGAGCTGCAACAAGATGGTGAGATGCAATGGCAGAGAAACATGAAACCATGCACAGCAGAGGTGGCAGAACCAGGAACGTGGCAAGAAGTATGGTGGGCTTCCTGATCCATGCAGTGAGGAAACGGAGCACCTCCGGGTAGGAAGTTTACTGGTGAAATGACGTACACGACAGAATTAGGCTCAATGACCTATGAAGCGAGAGAGCTGAGCGCCTTCATTCAGGAGTGGGGTGTCCCTGCGTACTTGTCGGCAGAGCTCAAGGGATTGGTATTGCTTGCCCACGCAGGGCAGGGACCAGGCTGAGCAGTTGAGTGGTCCAGAGCAAGACAGTGGAGAAGACTAACTTACTGCTTCCCTCATCAACCCCACGACTGGGAGTATGACTGTGAGTTATGTGAGTGGCCATCCGTCTATGGGCGTTCCAACAAGTTCGTGAAGCCAGCAGTGGAGTAAGGAGGGCCAGACAGTGAAGGCTGGTGTCAGGGTTGATAAGAAGGTTGGGGAGAGGCGTTGTCTCTAAACTACCTCATGGAATCAGCCTTGGGATGTTGATCTTGATTCTCCTTCCCTCTTGAGAAGGTAAAGGTCAGATGATCCTCTCACACCGGTTTTTACACATAATTAGGAGGATATATTCAAAAGTGATTCACTGATGGGTGTTCAATCACAAAAGTTTGGGGGTCTCTTCTATGGACAAAGTCATGGCGATTT
The DNA here is from genome assembly GCF_050624435.1 of Tenrec ecaudatus. Lineage (NCBI taxonomy): Eukaryota > Metazoa > Chordata > Mammalia > Afrosoricida > Tenrecidae > Tenrec > Tenrec ecaudatus. The sequence continues at coordinate 35,998,574 of NC_134543.1, forward strand.
TAAAGAAGGAAGAGCTCGGATCGGGTTTATGGAGGAAGTTCCTGGAAAATGTGTCTTTCTCGGGCAATGTTTCCATAACAGAAATATCCCAAGTGCACAGCTTGAAAGAACAGAAATAATTTTCTTCAAATTCTGGATGCTCAAAGTCCAAATCAGAGTCTTGGCTGTGTCAATTGCACCTGTGGCTTCTTTTCTAATTTCTGGAGATTGCTGGTAATTCTTGGCCTTCCTTAATTTGCAGACAATGTTCACACAACGTCTGTTCCCCCCTGTATGGCTCTGTCTAATTCTGCTTTTTAAATATAAATTGGAAGTGATCAGGTTTAGACCCAACCTATTCTGGTATGACCTCATTAAAAAAATAATTCTTATTTCCAAGTAGGACCATGTGCACAGGCACAGAGGCCAATACCTCAATACATATTTGGTGGAAGGTCACAGTTCAATTCAATCCAGAAGAGAATGTGTTCTAATAGCTTCAGGTGACTCCAGCTGAAGTCTGAGTTTCTTGGGTGCCTGTGCTACACAGAGGGTGGAATGGAGGGGGAGGCATGTCAGCAACAAGTCAATTCCAACTGCTTTTAAGTGCCTCCAGCAGCGGTTCTCCACCTTCCTAGTGCCGCGACCCTGTCATACAGTTCCTCATGTGGTGGTGAGTCCCCCCCCCCCAGTTATTTTTGTTGCTACTTCATTGCTGTAATTTGCTACTGTTATGAATCATAATGTAAATATTTGATATGCAGGATGTATTTTCATTGTTACAAATTGAACTTAATTAAAGCATAGTGATAAAAGCAATATGTACCATATATACTTGAGTATAAGCTGACCTGAATAATAACCGAGGCACCTAATTTTACTACAAAAACTGCATTAAAAATGTGCTAAAAACTCAGCTTATACATGAGTATATATGGTAATTATATATTGTGAAGTATTTATTTCTAATGACAAATACATTAAATTTTGTCTTGAAGCATGATGTAGCATGGGTAACAGTCTTCATGTCAGCTACTCGGAGGTGGGCATATCTTCATGTGGGTGGACCGCCTGGAGATGGATAGAGGAGTGGTGTCTCAGTTCCTAAGACCATCAAAACTATATGTTTTCAGATGGTCTTAGGCGACCCTGTGAAAGGGTCGTACGACCCCCAAAGGGGTCGCAACCCACAGGTTGAGAACCGCTGGCCTAGAGATTTGGAACTAAAGGCATAAATACTAAAATCCCTTACTACATATTGCATGCTGCCAGATCTCTTTTCTTTAGGAAAGCAGTGGTGCTGGGCCCAAGCAAGGCCTCAAAGGCTTCCTGGTTTTGAATCAGGTAGTCAGTTGGATGACATAAAAGCCCAGAGCAAACTTCAGGGCTGAGCACACATGCCTTAGGATTATTGTGTAAAATCCAGATTTAATTTCCCTCCCGGACTTACATGGGTCTCCAAGGCCTTGGATCCTTCAGTCAGGAGGGCAGCAGCTCCTGTTTCAGCCAGAGGCCATTCCCACTCAGGACAGGCATGATGAATGGATTCTGACAGGCAGCCACATTCTATCACGACTGTGTGTGTAGAAAGTGGCTTCTGGGAAGGACGGTGGCATTTCTCTTTGGAAAGGGGCCAGCTAGGCCAGTCATCTGTTACAGCAAGTTCTCCTGAGTCATCTACAACTTGCTCCAAAGAACCCAGTTGCTGGTTTTGAAGAATGTAACGCAGATGCTGTCAAGATCGTCAGGCACAGCGGAGGCTCAACAGAACTGGTCAGGAGCAGGGTCCCGGGGATCCCACTGGGGAAATATTCCCGGTGATCTCTGAGAAAGCATCACTGCTGGTCTTGAGCCTAAACGGAGAATTCTGGAAACACGAATGACAGTTTTTCTTTTCTGTAATCCACCAAGGAGGACAGACCAGCCTCCTTTCTTCTTTGAAGACCTTGGAGAGGAAAACAAACACAAAAGCCACATGGCAGCAACCACCACTACTTCTTAAGGCCAACGATGGAGTGAAGAGAAAAGGAAGGAAGGCAGGAAGGCAGGCAGGCAGGAAGGAAGGAAGGCAGGAAGGAAGGAAGGCAGGAAGGAAGGAAGGCAGGAAGGAAGGAAGGAAGGAAGGAAGGCAGGCAGGAAGGAAGGAAGGCAGGAAGGCAGGCAGGCAGGAAGGAAGGAAGGCAGGAAGGAAGGAAGGCAGGCAGGAAGGAAGGAAGGAAGGCAGGCAGGAAGGCAGGCAGGAAGGAAGGCAGGCAGGCAGGCAGGAAGGAAGGCAGGCAGGCAGGCAGGCAGGCAGGAAGGAAGGAAGGCAGGAAGGAAGGCAGGCAGGAAGGCAGGCAGGCAGGAAGGCAGGCAGGAAGGAAGGAAGGCAGGAAGGAAGGAAGGCAGGCAGGAAGGAAGGCAGGAAGGCAGGCAGGCAGGCAGGAAGGAAGGAAGGCAGGCAGGAAGGAAGGAAGGAAGGCAGGAAGGAAGGCAGGAAGGCAGGCAGGAAGGAAGGAAGGAAGGAAGGAAGGAAGGAAGGAAGGAAGGAAGGAAGGCAGGCAGGAAGGAAGGAAGGAAGGAAGGAAGGCAGGAAGGCAGGCAGGCAGGCAGGAAGGAAGGCAGGAAGGAAGGCAGGCAGGCAGGAAGGAAGGCAGGCAGGAAGGCAGGAAGGCAGGAAGGCAGGAAGGCAGGCAGGCCAGTGCTGCCTGGTTTTCACCCTCTGACCCTGCCCTGCAGTTACACTGTGTTCCCCATATGACTTCTTCCCTCCACACAGCTCTGCCTCCCTCTCTCAAGCACAACTTTCAACATCATCCTTGGCTCTGGGTGGAACTGCTTCACAACTTCAGAGCCCTCACAAACCTCCATCCCCTTCACGAACCTTCTGGTACTGCTTCGAGGCCCACTTCTCCCAGAGTCACGTCTGCAGCTCCTGGCCAGTCAGAGTTTCTCCCGCACATGGGTGCTCGCCACGAGCCAGAATCCACTCAGCAGCAACGGGCTTGAACATGTGTTTATCGGGTCATTTCAGATCTCCTCCCATGAGAGTTGGTTGTTTTTTTGTTTTGTTTTTTTGAGGCGCTGTGTCTTTTGATGTTTCCATAGCATCTAGAACCGTGCTAAACGAAACTTTTCAAGTACTTCATGTTTGACCGCTAGTCCGAAACAAACACACAGAAGCAGACCAAACTTACTGTCATTCAGTTGATTCCAGTTCACAGAGGCCCCCAGAGGACAGAGCAGTACTGGCCCTGGACTTTCCATCCGGACAGAGGCAGACGGCCTCCTCTGTCCCTTGTGGAGAAGCTGGTGGGTTCAAATCTCGGACTTTGCGATGAGCGGCGGAGGCCTATCCCACATCTACCGCTGAATAATGAGTGATCATGTTGGAAAAGAAATAATCCTCTCCAGCTCTTGGGAAGGTGGGATGTGGGGGCGGTGAGTGAAATTGAATTAGCGGGAGATGAGTTAGTCAGCGTCACGGTGAACAGGGCTCACTTCGACTTTAGAGAGTTTCTGGCTTTACTTTCAGGATGTTGGGCAGGGTGACCTCCACAATGTCGCCATGTGGTCTTGAGCTCCAAACAGGGTGCAAGGAACCCTGAGTTCTTCTTCTCTGCTTGCCGGAGCAGAACATGCGAACTGACTAGATATTGCATTTCAAAAGCAAGTAGGCGCAGGACAGGTTCTCTCCTGATCTGGAAGCGCTTGGAAGGAGCGGAGCACAGGATGGCTGTCCAGTGAGTCTGTGGGGCCTGGTGCCTTTGGTACAGCAGCTGGGGAGGGTGCCAAGCGCAGGCCTGCTCTGGAAAGGGGCACGGCCTGCCTGGGTTACGGGGCCTAAAGGAAACGCGGACACACAGGCGCTCTTGACACTCTCCTCTTGCCTCTGGGCAAAAACAGTGAGCAACAGCAACTTCGCCACCAGCAGCCGGAGGATGTGGGGCCCCATTGAAAGCCACCGCTTAGCATCCTTTCACCCAGCCAAGGGGGAAAAAAGTCCCTCCTTTCTCACCCCTTCCCCAAAATTAAAACAATGGAAATCAGTTCTCATTATCCCAATAATTAAGTCCCATTCAGCCAACTGACAGCGGCCAAAGAATGATTTTTCTGTGCTGCACTGCACGGCTGGCCTCCGTGGCCCCATTCATGTGTGCGTTTAATCACCCTTAGCTGGGTCGAGCTAATGAAATGCCGGGGCCTTGCCCTGCCCTGACCCTGCTGCTATTTCTATCTGAGCTCAGCACGTCCCTTTCTTGACAGTTACAACCGAACAAGCAGATTTTTCTCTCCCATCTATGGAGTGCAAAGAGCCAATTTTGGCAGCCTGTGGGGCTGGGGACCCTGCTGGAAGCCGGCTGAATGCCTCTGGAGGTTACCAGGCAAAGCTGTTTTCCAGACTGAAAAGAGAAGCCGGGCGGGGGCAGTCTGCGGGGAACCTCAAAGCCATGTGGGCTGTGCTGCCCCCAGCCCTCTGGAGGTGGGGCCAGGGGCCTCTTCCCTAGGCTAGGAAGGGAAGATGAGTTTGGAAGAAGCTGGGGGCCCCATGGTGGGGTGCAGTGCTCTGTCTTGAGGCATACCTGAACAAAATCTCTTTGTTATCAGGGCCCTCCCTGCCTTCAAGGGGTGGGGGTGGGTCAACGTGAGAAAATCCATTGCTTTGGGTTTCTAGGTCACATGATGTGGTGAATGGAGGTTGGGGTGGGGGTCGGAGGGTCCTTCACGGGCACACTGCTCTTTTGAAATCCCTAGCTCTTGTTTTACTGGTTTAGAAGTTAGGGAAGAGGGTGTCAAAACTACAGGCAGTTATTTCTATTGAAGTTTAGGAAATAGCACCTGGCAGCGTTTGGCATCAGAACCAGCCTGAGGACACCAAAGAATAACACTGGGGGGGGGGGGGGGCAGGGGGCATTGTGCTTGGCGGGAACTTGGGGAGAACAAGCACACGGATTTCCTAGATAGCATAGCGTGCTGGTATATGGTGCAGAAAGAACACAGCTCACGTGTTCAGTTGCCCAGCCAAATGTGGATGGTTCGAATCCACCAGCTGAGAATCTGCCCCTGTCATGGAGCCAGCCTTGGAAACCCAATGGGGCAGGCCAACTCTGTCCTAGAGGGTGGTCATGAGTCAGAACCAATTGCATGGCGTCCAACAACAAGGAACGAAGTAAATCCAGGATGGCCCGATTCTCTGCCCCGCCCCCGCCCCCCCAGGGAGCTTTCCAAAGGAGGGAAGGGAGACATCTGGGAATGGTGTCAAATTCAGGAGCAGAAACCCCTGACCCATCCAGAGCCAGCATTTGCTCTTCGCATCCGCTCCTGGTCACCATATAGGTAGATGAGCTAGGAATTACCTGGTGCTCTGGCTTTTGTTATTTTTTAAAGAGAAACCAGGGATCTGTATTCTTATATGGTAAAAACGACTCACGTTGATTAATTTAGTGTGTTCACCGAAGCACTCATCAGGGGAGAACTGCCTGGTGGGTCCCCAAGACTGTAAATCTTCTTTAAAATACTCTTATTGGCACTTAATCCACTCAGCATATAATTCAATAGTTCAATCACATAAGACTAGGTTTTTATGCAAATAGAAAGCCTTACCTTTCTCCCTTGGATTTGCTGGTGGATTTGAACTGATAACCTTGAGGGTAATAGACCAACACCTAACCACTATACCACCAGGACTCCTAAACAGTGTGCTAGTCAAACAAACAATACCTGCATAAAGCAAATGCACCCTGGACCTGGGGCAAGAGCACAAATGGAGACCCATGAATCTTATGTCTAAATATTTAATGGGTATAATTCAAGCATGCGGACTGTTGAACAAGATATGATCTACCTTTCCACAGTGAAAAATACGCCCGTTTAGTGACCTGGAAGCCAAGTGGGTGTTCAAAGTTGTAGGACACCTTGGCATTCCTCCCAGAACTCATGGAGGGTTGGGGGAGTTGACTCTGGACCCCCAGCTCTTTCCTCCCCAATCCCAGCTCTGTGCTTCCCACTACAGCTATGGTCAGCTGTCCCTTTGCCTTTGTCTAGGTTAGTGGCGCATTCATCAAGTGTGCAGTCTGCTCAAATGGGTTCGTTGACATTTGCTAGGAAATTCCAGGGACCCGGGGACTCAACGTGTGATCTAGAAAGAGGATCATGGACTCTGAGTGACCAAGTCTCTTTGCCTCATGCAGTTGGACAGGACCAGAGGGGCTTCTTTAGAATGTGGGTCCAGAGCAGCACCCTGTCATCACCCCCTGCTAGAGCTAAGGGTGGAAGGTACCTCCAGCCACCAACTTGAGATCTCCCTGAATTAATCAATCAAATGCCTAAAGTGAAGGCCTCTTTTTCTCTCTCTCTCTCTCATTTTATGACTAGCTATTTGTTAGTAGGAATTGACTGGATAGCCATAGGTTGGATTTGGGTTTGGATAGGATTGGGGATAAGTTGCAATCTTTTAATGAATCAGTTGTGTACGCAAACAAAATTGTTCTAGCCAATGCATGATAGAAGTAAAATGAGATTATTCCCAAGAAAGTATGATTTTCAATGTATAACTAGTGAGATAAGTACAATGTATGAGTCAGAAAATGATAATAACTGCTATAGATGCAAAGAGGATACACAGATTTATGAAGATCTGCCTCAACGTAGGGTATTAAATGTCTGCTTTGAAAAGCATTCCAGCTAGGAGAACTGCTATATTAATATTTCCCAAAAATATTTGACCTCTTTCCCAATAATCCCCGTGGGTAGGTTTCTCATTAGGCTGATCTTAAAAGGCTCCTGCATAGGAAAAAATAAAATAAAGTGTTCTTTATTTTTTAAAAAAGCTCCTGCAGAGGTAAATACAACAAAACCAAAAGCCCCGGTAGCTTCGGCGACACGTGGCTTCTTCTAAGAGTGTGGTCACCCCTTGGGTCAATGTGAAGGCAGGATGTTTCCTTAGGGACACATGAGCTGCTATGGGGACAGTCATTTCAGAAATGCTGGGTCCTGATTTTTAATGACAGACGGTCGAGGGGAAAAATAGCAAAGGGGAACAACTCTAAAAGAGGAAGAAAATGCTAATATTTTCCTAAAGCTCTAACTCAATAACAAGACAGGTTTTTTTTTTCTTTTTAAAGGTAAACAGAATCAACTTAAAACTACAGGAATAAATGAAATTTTGAAAAGGTCATTGCAGCTACCAGGAAATTTTTAGATGACCATCTAAACATTAAGAGTTCCTTCCAAAGAAGTGGGGCTTAGTATCGGTAACTATACTAAAACATAACTGGTTTGGGAGAGAAAGATGGCTTTTTTATTTAGGCAAATCTAGACTGAACTCTGAAAGCAAGACAGGAGAGAAGATGAGAAGATCTCAAACTCACTGGCGTGGAGTCGTGTCGGACTCACAACAATCCTCTAGGACGGGGTAGCGTTGTCCCCGCGGACCCGGGACGGTAATCTTGACCAGAATAGGGAGCCTCATCTTTCTCTCATGGAGCAGCGGGTGGATTCAAACTGCTGACATTGTGGTCAGCAGCCCATTGCACCATCTGCTACGCCACGGGGATGAATTGGGTTAGAATGCCCAGCAGCTCTCTCCTCGTGGAGCAGCACCATTCCTCCGGGTTCCAGCCACGCTAAGGCCAGCGTGGAACTGCCCTGTGTGGTTCTGAGACTTTCTGTCGTGCTGGGAGCAGACGGATCCGTCGTGCTCCTGCAGTGACTGGTGTTCTCAAACAGTGACCCGGTGGCTAGCAGTTCCATGTGCAACCCACTGCCCCATCAGGACTGCCTCGATGGGTGTGAGCTTGGTTTGGGTTCAAGAGCACCATGATGTCCTTTGTGGGGTTACAGGAGGTCTTTCTCGTACGAGATAAAACTGCACACTCCCTGCCATCAAGTCGATCGCACGCACAGTCTGTAGCTAAACTCAGTCATCAGAAGGTAGGTCAACCAGCCACTCCCTCAGTGGGATATGCATTTTGAGCAGAGGATACAAACTCACTGCGATTGAGTCGATTCCGACCCATAGCAACCCTATGAGACAGAGTCGAATTGCCTGCCTTGGGTGTCCGCAGCGGCGGTCAGGCTCTACCGGCGCAGAAAGACGGCTTGCTCTCTCAGAGGGACTGGTGGGTTTACATTGCTGACCTTGTGAGTAACATTCCACCTTGGAACCCACTCGCCACCAGGGCTCCTCAGAGGGATGGACGAGAACGAGAATGTGAGCAATCACAGCTCTTGCCGTGGCCCTTGCTGCTTGCCCATTTCTAAGACGGGCCCCTCAGCCTCCTCTCAATCCTGTGCACCCTTCTTTGAAACTCCCTTGGCCTTACATTAGCCAGAGGTGCTTCTGCTGCAGGCAACCAAAGAAACCGCAGATGCGATGACAGCAATGCACCGTGGGAACTGACCTTCCGCCCAATTTATTCCGTGTTTACTGAGACCTTGTATGTGCCCTGGCCTCCCGGAGGGTACGCCTTATTAAGGGATGGGCCACAAAGGCTTAGCCCAGAAACAGTGCCCCAATTGCAGATTCTTCCACCCAGTTCCACATCCTCCTGGCCTTGCTTGGTTTTCCTGAAAGGTTGGAATGTTCCTTTAGTTTTTCACTGCGCAGTCGGAGCTGTTCCTAAGATGGCCAGCAGACGCCGAGCACTTCAAAGGGTGCCCCTGGAATGAGCTCGCAGTTGGAACCAATCTGACAGTGAGTCAGCCTGGAGCCTAAGTCCTGTTGTAAGATCGATGTGTCAATATCACATGCTTAGAAATCAGCTCCCAATGCGCCTGACTGCCTGCCCTTGAAAGAGGCTGGTGGGAAAGAACGCTGAGGGTGTGCCAGGTGTCAGGGTGGGGATACGCTGAGACTCACAATAACACAGAGGGGAGATAGGCAGGGGGATGCAGGAGGCAAAGATAGAGGGGAAGGAAACACATGAGCCCGGTTGCTGATAGCTGAACGTACCCAGGCCACGGCGAGGGCTAACAAGAGGACAGGAAATGATCTCTGCTACTTTGGGGACTAGATTTTGAAATCAGTATTTGTATTTTTTTGTTGAGTTTTTAACCTTAGTCACCCCTAAGTGTCCAGCATCTTTGGCCATTGACCATCACTCTTAGCCTGATATTCTGTGTGTCCACCAAGCATAGGGCGGCGGCGTTAAGAACACAGGGACTCTGAAGTCAGACTGCTATGAGTTGGAATTGGTTCAATGACAATGAGTGAGGTGTGTGTGTGTGTGTGTGTGTGTGTGTGTGTGTGTGTTTTAAGCTGGACCAAAGGAGTCCAGGTGACTCTGTTGGGTGAACATTGGTTTAAACCCACCAGTAGCTCTGCAGGAGAAATATGAGGTGATCTGTTTCCGTAAGGATTTAGACCTCTGAAACCCTATATAAGAATTGATAGAAGCAGGAATCAACTTAATGGCCATTGGTAAAAACCAGGACAGAGCTATCAATTGTTCCTGGCTTTGGAACTCAGTCCAATCTCTGGATCAGTCCTGTTGACTATTTCAAAATTAATCTACTTGGAAGAAAAAAACCAGTTGTGTTTGTTGAGGCTGAAACGTGTTGGGAACTATTTAGAGTTGTCCAGATCTGGGTTTCAAACACTTCTTTGCTAGAAATGTCTCTCTTGGATGAGCCACAGACTGACTGTAGCCCCCAGGATCTTACTAGCTTAGAATAGGGAGTAAGTTATCTTACTCATTTGAGCCTCCATTTTCTCCATCATCAATTGGAAAAGATAATAATACCTACCTGTGTTAGGTCTGGTTGACTAGAAAAACAAATCCAGATATATATATATATGAGATATATATATATATATGAGAGTTTGATATCAAAGAGCAATTGTATATTGAAGAAACATCACAGTCCATATCAAGTCCATAAGTCTGGTCTGCTATTAGCCTGTATGTCTGATACTAGTCCATAAATTCCTCTTCAGACTCACAGCCCATGCAATGATGCCAAATGCAGGAAAAACACAGGCTGGTGGGTGAAAAGTCTTGGGGATTCAGTGACAGTGGAAGCATCTCCACGTGGATCCTCCAGCTCCTGAGTGTGTCTCCTAGGCAGTAAGGTGAAACAGAGAGAGAGTGTGTCCCTCCTCCAGGAAGAAAGAGAGGAAGTTTCCAGAATCCTCATGAGAAGGTCACACTGACCAGGAGACATCATCAGGCTGTGCCCTGATTGATAGACTAATCCCCACCCCTTCACTCTATTCATCAAGTTGACATAAAGTTACATAATGACCACACTACTTCACAGGATTGTGGGATAAAGTTTAAGGCAGTGTCTGGCACCCAGCAGATACTTACAGCAAGTATTAAAATAATTATGAATTCATCACTTTCAAATGAAATATTTAGTTTCCAACAGAACCATGTTTTCAATTAGGATATGTTCCCCACCAACTATAGGACCGATGTACAGATTATTTACCTTGATCTTCTTTGTGCCTCCACTGTGGTGCTGGGCAGGATGTTTTAATCATCTGAATTCGACAGACTGATGATCATGAATTCTTACAAGAGATCAGATGGAATGCCATTTATTTTATTAACTACTCTATGACTTATGTACAACTCTCATACTTGAAGTGAGTTTCCAATAAAAGACATATTCATAATGAGTTGGTGGAATACAAAGATGAGAAGTTTAAACCATAGAGGAGAAAAGGAAAAATAATTATGCCCAACCCCTGAGCTGAGCTAATCGTTATTGTAATTGAGCATTAAATTTGTTCAAGTTTTCCTGGCAGTGTAAGGTCTAAAATGAGGAAATGTGATGGGTTACATAATTCTCAATGACTGAAAATTTTCTCCTGAGTAGGTTAACAAGGTAATGATGTCTGCCATGATCCATCTGTCGATTTGCCATACAGCGGCAGCTTGCATGTTGCTATGAAGCTGGAAGCAATGCCAACAGTAATTTACATACCAGCAAGGTCACCACAGTGAACAGGTTTCAGCAGAGGTCCCAGACTAAGACAGACTAGAAAATAAGGACTGATAGTCTATTTCTGAAAATTAGCTAACACAAATTTGAAGACATGTAGCAGAACACCGTCGGATACAGTGCTGGCCCTCTGGCTCAAGAGGAACTTTCCATACACAACACACACAAATTAGTCCAGGCCGCTATTCTGACGGGTTGGCTCTGACAAAAGACTATAATCCAAACTTCTTTCATAAGGACACAGGGGTCTCAAGGAATACCGACCCTTTTTGGTTGAGTTGCTTTTGTTACGGGGTTCATAATCAAACCTCGGTGCAGATAGAACTGACTTCTCTCCTGAGCTGCCTTCTTTGTTAGAAATGTCTCTCTTGGATGAGCCACAGACTGACCGTAGCCCCAGGATCTTACTAAGATCCTGCTCCCTTTGCACTGAACAGGCCTGCCTGGTGGTTGCCAGGGCGGGCAGCCTTTGTGAGCGGCCTCTGTCCAGTTCAAACACTAGAATCATCTGCTGGCTGGAAATGAGCGAGTGTTCTTCCTTCTGCTTCGCCACGCTCGGGAGCCTATAAGCTAAGACCCAAAGAGCCCAAAGGTCTCTAAGTCCAATGCTTCACCTGGCTGGCCTCCCGTGAATGAGATGGGTGGTATCACCGCAGACCTCTCCAGCACTGATCTGAGACGTAGCCTGCAAAAACAAAGACTGAGGTGCCCTCTCCCCACGACACTCGCCTAACTCTAAACACACGGCTTTGTCTCCAACTGTCGTTCATCTGGCCCGGCTCTGGGACACCAGAGCCTACTTCCTGAAGGATATGTTGGGCCTAGGGTGTTTTGAAAGAGGATACGTGCACCTGTTCTTCTAGAGTGCCTGCGGCAGTGATTCGGCTCGTTTGCTGGGCACACAAAGCATAGCCAACCAGGAAGAAGCTGGCTTTCCTGCTGTACCCAGTGACTGTGCCCTCCCCCCACCAACCCAGGTTTGGGGCTTATTTAATAATAACAGCCTCTGACATCTCAATAGTGCTGAGCATGTGCTAGACAGTTCTCTGGACACTTTATATACATTAAACCATTTATTCTATTTTATAGATAAGAAGATCGGGTGCCATTGAAGTTAAAGAGCAGAGCTGGCAGTAAAAGGCAGAACTAGGAATTCTAACTTCTTCTTTTTTTAAAAAAATCATTTTATTGGGGATTCTTACAGGGCTTAGAACATTCCATACATCAATTGTAACAAGGACATTTGTATATATGCTGCCATCATCATTTCCAAAACATTTTCTACTTGAGCCCTTGGTATCAGCTCCTCTTTCCCCCCCACTCCCTCCGACCCTCGTGCATCCTTGAACAATTATATATTGTTATTATTATTTTGTATCTTACACGGTCTGTTGTCTCGCTTCACCCACATTTCTGTTATTTGTCCCCTGCTGTGGGGAAGGGGTGCTATATATCCAACCTTGTGATGGGTTCCCCTTTTCTCCCAAATTCTAACTTCTTAACCCAGCTCCAAAGGTTTGTTTGGGTGTGTACGTGACCGGGTTGGAGTAGCGATGAGGGCTGAAAAGCACACACGTGTTCCACCAGAGAGCTTCTAAGAATGTCTTCAGTGGGCCCCCAGCCCTTGGCGTGTTGTGGTCTTGTCATCCTGATTCCAGCCTCGAGCGCCTAGAGAGCCATGGCGGGCTCTCTGGAAGGGGAGAGAAATCCTCTTGCAGTGAAGTCTGAACTGGCATTTTGGACGGGTGTGCTGGACAGCTGACCGTAGCACAATAGAGTGCCTGGGCCTGGCTGCGAAGAGGCCCTGGCAACACCGTTCAGCAGTGGAATCTCTCTTGTCAAGAAGAGGCTCCAGCCCTCGGAAACTCTGAAGGGTGAAGTGCTCACATGTAGGCGGGGCTTGGCCGGCGGGTGGAGAGATTTTCCAGATGGTCATCCAAGAAATTCTAAGGTGGCTGTCATGGTTTCCCACCACTACAGGCCAGGTCACAGGACCTGGAGGGGATGGTTGTCGCTCATGTCGCCACCATCTGCTTGGGCCCTAAATGAGCTTCCTATGACGGCTGTAACAACTTACCACAAACTCAGTGACCAAAAGCAACACACATTTATGATCGCGCAATGGAGTTCAAAATGGGGCTCGCTGGGAGAAAATCAGGTTGTTCCTATCTGGAAGGTTCTAGGAGAGAATCTGTTTTGTTGCCTTTCCCAGCTTCTCCTGGCTGCCTGTATTCCTTAGCTCACGCTCCCCGTCCATCTTCAAGGCCAGCAAGAGTCCACCAAGCCTTTCTCACCATCACACCACTCTAACATTGACACGCTCATCCACACTGCACGACACTCGTAATTATACTGGGCCTATTTGACTAATCAGGGTCATCTGATTAGCAATCCTAATCCATTTGCAACCTTGCCCTCTACATACATATTCATAGGCTCCAGGGGTAAGAGTGTACACATTGCTGGAGGTTCATTATTCTGCCTATCACAGTCCTCAATGGAAAAATTCAGATAAGACACCGGATGTTCGCGGCCCAGGGAGGTCTTGCTATGCAGCTGACGATCTCTGCTGAAGGGTCGGTGGAGACCTGCTTCGGAGACCTTAAATGGCTTTATACCCACCTCGCTCTTAAAAAGCCACCAATGCACTCGTTTTCTCAAACAACTAAAAAGGTAGAGCTGTCACCCTTCTGTTTCTGTTCTTTAAAAAAAAACTATTCTTAACTTTATTTTATTATTTTAAATAAATTATTTTATTGGGGGCTTTCACATATATTAAAACATATGTGTATTACCTCAAGTGGACAGGGACAATTATTGACATCAATTTCTAAACATTCTCTTTCTTCTTGAGCCCTTGGTATAGCTCCTCTTTCCCCCCTCCCTCTCCCACCGTGCCACTCCCATGAACCCTTAAGATAGTATGTATTCTTATTAGTTATACATATCTTACGCCACCCATCCTATCCCTTCACCTGCTATCCTGGTGTCCTTCCCCTGAAGGGCTTAGTCTGCCGTCATTGCTGTCCATTCCCCCGTCCATCCCTTCCCTCCCTTTCCCTTCCCCTGTCCTCCTGGAATCATTGCTCTCTTTACTGTTTCTGAGGGCATTTGTCTGAGGGGGAATTCTGTATATTGAAAGTTCTTATCTGTCAACTGTCTGTACACCAGTCTAGTGGGAATTGCGAGGTTGGGCTGAGATCATAATAGAATCACATCACCGTGAAAGAGGGGGAGTGCATGATGGGGACCCAATGCCCACCTGTAGAGAGCTGAACACCCCTTCCAGAGGGGTAGTGAGGAGGAGATGGGCCACACAGGGTTCAGTGTAACAACAATGAAACTCAAAACCTTCCTCTAGTTCCTGAACGCTTCCTCCCCTCCCAATCATCATGACCCCAATCCTACCTTGCCTTGCGGACCTGGTTGTACCAGAGGATGTACAGCGGTGCAGTGGGGATCTGGAGGCACAGGGAATCTAGGAGAGACGAACCCTTCAACACCAGCGGTGGGAGAGGCGACACCAGGAGGGAAGGGCATGTAGAAAGGGAGAACCGATCTCGGAGATCTATGTGTAACCTCCTCTCTGGGAGATTGTCAAGGGCCATCTCCCATCTGTGTGTCTCTGTGTATCTTCTCCTCCTTTAGAAGGGCACCCCTTGTGTTGAATTCAGACTCATTTTTGTCCAGTATGACTTCATGTTAAGTGATGATATTTTCAAAGGCCTGATTTCCAGACAAGGCCATGTTCATAGATACTGAGCACTAGAACTTTAGCATATCTTTTTTGGGAACACAACTCAACCCTTAACCACAGACATAAGGTCAGAGGATACCCAGTAACTGGGGGTGGGATGGAAAGCCTGATGGGTCATTCTTCCCTACAGAATTCAAGGACAATCAACTCCATGCCACAAAGTGTAGTGTGAGGAGTTAAGGCGGGTGAGGGGAGACGCCGGGGAGTGTAAGATAAGATATAATAATTATTTATAAACTATCAAGAGACCAGGGGTGGGATCGGGGAGGGAGGGGGATGGGGAAAAAAAAGGGAAACCGAGCTGATTCCAGGAACCCAAGTGGAAGGTGAATTATGAGAGTGACGAGTGCAACGAATGTATAAGGGTGCTTTGCTCATTTGATGTATGCACAGATTGTGATAAGAGCCTTATGAGCCCCAATAAAAAGATTTTTTAAAAAAAGAAAGAAAATGATTAGGGCAAAGAATGTACGGATGTGCTTTATACAATTGATGTATGTATATGTATATGTATGGATTGTGATAAGAGTTGTATGAGCCCCTAATAAAATGTAAAATAAAATAAACATTAACATCCATAAAAAAAAAAGAACTAGAGGAATGTAATGTATTTCCCCAGTGCTAAACTGACCCCACCCCCAGATGCTTTTTCTCATCCATGTAGCCCCTCTGCACGGGACCCCTTCTGTTCCTAACAACAGAGCTCTTGTGTGGACCTAGACCATTGGATTCCTCTTGTACAAAGACTATAAGACAAAGTTTGGAGGAAGACCCGGGCATTTTCACAGGTAAACCAAACGAAATGAGCTGCTGGTGAGCTGACTGGCAGTTCTTTCTTCTGCGGTGGTCTTGAATTGCCAAGCTTTCAGTTGGCAGCAAGTGCATGAACAGTGTGCACTACCCACAAACTCCATCCATGCTTAACTCAGTCCTAACACTTCAGAAGCATGTGCCCAGTACATTTCATCCTCGTGTTTCTTGGGATCAACCTGGCACAACTTTTTCTAAAGTCTGCTAAAACCTGTGGGCATAATCAACTTATTTGTCTACTTAGCAGGGTAATAAGTGTAGTTACTTGCAATATGCTTTTAATTCTTGGTCTTGAAAAGAAGCCTTTCCAGCGTGCGGTCCACCATTCTAACACTGTTAGGTTACCCACTCCAGGTGTACCTTATCCAAACACTATATTTTTCATACTCTGCTCCCATTGCTTCTCAATTGTAGGCTGTTTAACCTGAAAGGTTAGCTTTTGAAATGTTGACGCAGCTCACCCCAGCATTAATAGTAAAATTAAAACAACAACAAATACCGGCAAGGGCGTGGAGAAGCTGGCACTCTCAAAGACTGCTGACGGGATGGTGGAATGGTGCCACCACTGTGGAACATGGGAGAGCACTTCCTTAGAAAGCTGGAAAGAGAAATACCATGTGACCCAGCAATCCCTCTGCATGGTCTATGTCCTGGAGAAACAAAAGCCGGGACACCAATAGACATAGGCACCCCCATGTTCTCACAATAGTGAGAAAGAAAGAAAGGGGAAAAAGGAAACAACCTAAATGTTCATCAATGGAAGAATGAATCAACAAATGATGGCCACACCCACACAATGGAATCCTACGCAACATTAAAGAATAAGAATGAATCTACAACAACCTCATAACATAGAGGAACCTGGAGGACATTATGCTGAATAAAAAATATCAAGGACAAAAGGACAAAGATTGTAGGAGACCACTATTGTAGAAAGTCAAGAAAAGAAACATTCTTTGATTGTTTCTGGAGGAGGGTGGGGTAAGGAGGGCAAATTATTGGCAAGTAGGTAGACAAGTATTAACTTGGGTGAAAGGGAAGGCAATCGGCGGCCAGAGGGAGATTGGTAAGAAGTGATGGCAGCTGGGAAGACGTGGGAAGGAGAGCAAGAGTTCCAGGCTACAGGGGCAAACACTGTTCGCAGCACAGTCCTGCAGTGATGGTGTGCTACCAGCGGATGATGTATGGATGTACACACAGTCATCGGGGTGTGGCAAGGAGAGTGGGCGTATGATCTGTATAGGTATAATAGAGGATATTTGTACATGTGTATTTGCCTATGCTGCAAATGTATCCATGCTGTGGAACACACAGGAGGCACCTGTATGAAAACTTCTTAGACAAAACCAAACACCCTTTGAGGGCATGAGTCAATGGGCCTGGGAGCTTAACTCTCAGGGGATATGGATACCAAGGTTAATTGACATTAACAGTTCACAAAGGCAGTGTTCTACATCCAACTTTGGTAAGGAAAGACTGGAGTCTTAAAAGTTCATGAGTGGCCATCTAAGGTACAACCATTGATCTTGCCCTATCCAGAGGGAAAAAAAGAGTGAAGAAAATAGAAGATGCATGGAAACACATTTTTCAAATGGACCATGTGAACATCAGTCTCCATGATCCTGAGACCTGAAGACTTAGACCAGCTACCACTACCAACTACCTGGAAAGGGATCACATTAGAAGATCATGAAGACCGTGGGAAGGAATGGTGAAGCAACACTCAAAATTATAACACAGGTCAGCCCGGCTGGTCAGATAGAGACTGGTGGAACCCCTGGGACTAAACCCTGGTATCACCCTTCAGGTCTAGAACTGAACTCACCCCTGTGACTCAATCTTCAGACAAACAATGGCTAGGTCCACAAGAGGAGCAATAGCAACACAGAGGTACACACACCTCAGAGTAATCAACCACTTCAGAGCCAAAGGGCAACATTTCCCCAAATACAATGCTCAGGATGGCTGGGAAAGGAGGAATGGAAATAGGAAAGCACGGGGAGGGGGATAAACAATGTTGCATTGCAGGATTGCAATGAATGAAATAAACCAAATGGGTATGAATCCCTGAATGTATAACCGATGATCTGCTCTGCAAATCTTTACCCGATTCACAATAACCAGGTAACATTCTAAACCGAACAAAGAGAATATCGCAACAGGGAGAGGTCAAGCAGCCGGCCCAAGATCTCACACCTGATCTGCTTGCTTATGATCGACCAACAGAGAAGGGCACCGCTATCCTTCAAGGACACCTTGGGCACATAGAAAAGTGAAGCCATCTTAACATTGCTTCGTGCTTACCAAGGCGGCCCTATATCTTAGCAATGGCTATTATTGTGAAAAGATCAGAGAAGGCATGAACTTCTTAGAGTCATGGAACTGGTCATCTCCGTGTTTTCAGAACATCAGTGTTCACTCCAGTTTGAACATTGATGACACATCACCAAGTAGTGTTCCATTTTTGTTTGGCAACGCTGTGGCGACGAGTCTGCTTGTTTAGTTAGAGAGATATTATTCCCACAAAACCATAACTCATGGGTGCAGGTAGACACCTCGGTCCATAAATGAGAGGGTAAATGATACATAGATGGATAGCTGAATCCTTATGCCAACATCCAGAAAAAGCTCCTCTCTTCAGCTTGCACCGAGAGCACAAATAAAGCAGAGTGGCCTTTCTTGGGACTCTTTGATGCCCATATTTGATGCTAATTCTATCACAAAGTTACAAGGGAGCATCTTGGACAATGGCATATTGCTCTGACAGCCTATCCAACTGTAGCCATTCAAAAGGCCATCAGGACAATACTCCTCATGGTCAGCTCTTGCTCAAGTCTATTGGAACCAAGCTGCAAACCTCTCTGACTCAACTCCTCACACTACACTTTGTGGCATGGAGTTGATTGTCCTTGAATTCTGTAGGGAAGAATGACCCATCAGGCTTTCCATCCCACCCCCCAGTTACTGGGTATCCTCTGACCTTATGTCTGTGGTTGTGTTCCCAAAAAAGATATGCTAAAGTTCTAGTGCTCAGTATCTATGAACATGGCCTTGTCTGGAAATCAGGCCTTTGAAAATATCATCACTTAACATGAAGTCATACTAGACAAAAATGAGTCTGAATTCAACACAAGGGGTGCCCTTCTAAAGGAGGAGCAGATACAGAGACACACAGATGGAAGATGGCCACGTGACAACAGAAGGGTGGGTTGTAAGAGAGAGAGCTGTAAGCCCAGGATTGCAAGGACTGTCAGGAACCACCAAGAGACAGAGAGGCATGAAACAGAGTCCCCTTAGGCCCCAGAGAAGGAATCAATGTGGCTAACACCCTGATTTCTCCAGAATGGTGAGGCAATGCATGTTAGTGCATTTCAGCCACCCTGATTGTGGGGTTTCATGACAGGACCCCCTAGGGAACAGCTCCACCTCATATTCTGCTTGCCCCTCACAGTAATCATTGCACATCCTGTTTGCGAGTGGCCAACTTCTGTCATCAAGCCCAGAAGAGCTCCAGGGCTGGAGAACCTTAAAGCAACTCCCCATGGCTCGCATGCTCGCACAAGTAACTCAGATATGCACCCAAAAACAAGAGAAGTCCCCAGGGACCCTGTTTATCTCATCAAGCTTCAGCTGAAGGGGGGAGGAGGGGACAGTCTAATGGCCTGTAAGAAAAGATGTTGGGAATCTGTTTTGCGAAGCATCAAATGCATTCCAAGCCTTATCTAATCGGGGAGATTTCTTCACAGCGGATGCTGAGGCTGTTCCTGTACCTTGTTCCTGAGCCGTGAGAGGCACAGGCAGAGAGGCCGAGATGGTAAATGCTGCAGGATGGTTCTGTTGGCACAAGCAAAGTTGGCTGGCAGCTGAAGTTTGGGGTGACCTCTAACCCTGTCCCACAGTTCTACCGAGTCCTATTGCAAAAAAAAAAAACCCCAACAAAACAAAACTAAGCCACCCTCAAACTCCAAGATCTAATTGGCTCTGGTTTGTTTTGTTTTTCTATTTTATCCAGGGCTTCAAAAGGTGCGTCCATAATTGTTTAAGGCATGAAAAAGGCAGGTCTCAGCTTTCCTAACAGGAATTGGAGGTAATTGCTGTCTTCCACACACGAGCTGGTACATGCTTCAACTCCTATGGCTTTCGATTGTTGTGTAGAATGGAGCTGGGCCTGTGGGCCAGGACAGCGAGGCTTAGGGCACCTTTCCGAGGCTTTGTTCTAGAAAGGGGCGGATTCAGACATCTCAGAAATAGCGAGGGACCCCCCAACACACAAACACACACACACACACACACACACACACACTCTTCTGTAGACACCCTGAGACTTACCAAGAGGTTTGGTCTGAAAAGATTGTGTCTTCAACCAACTCCTACAGGAAATTCAGGAGATCGTTTTCTATTTCCTCTCTCAAGAGGAAATGATTCTCATCTTATTTGGCGTCAGCAACTGTGGGCTGGATCTGGGCTGTTCTCCTGGTAAATCTCAGAACAGGGGCAAACCCCACCAGCCTGAGTAAGCGTCACTGCCGAGTAGAAGAACGGGAATTCGCTTTTGTACTCTCAGGTCAGCAAACTCAAACACTGACAGTCTCAGACTGACGTCTCATCCACACTGCCTGCACTGGGGACTTGGAGTCAGACGCTTTTTCACCTTCCAGCCTACTAGCTGTGTGTCCATGGGGAGCTGACTAGATGCTCGAACCCACTGTGACTCTTCCTATAGACCAAGAACAGCAACGGATGGAACATCGCCGTTGCTATGACGTGTAAGGCTCCCCCATGTAAAGCGCTGGCTATAGCACCTGCCACACAATCAACGTTCAATAAACGTGAACTGTTCTTAGCTCCAAGGAGCCCCGGTGGTGTTGTGGGTTACACACTGGACTGCTAACCAGGAAGTTAGCAGTTCAAAACCATCAGCTACCCAACGGGAGAAAGATGAGACTCTCTACTCCAGCAAAGACTGGCAGTCTCAGGAACAGTTCGATTTTGTCCCATTGGGTCACTATGAATCAGAACCAATTGGATAGCAGTGAGTTTGGTTTGGAGTATTCTTAGCACCACTGTTTGTCGGTCCATTTGTTCCTGGAGTGGCATGCCTGTTGCTGTCATGCTGGAAACTGTGCCGCCACTCTTTTACATACCAGCAGGGTAAATAGGCGTCGGAAGGTTTCAGACTAAGAACACACTAGGAAGAAAGAGCGGCAGTCCACGTTGGAAGGATTAGACGCTGGAAAACTTGTGAACCGCACTGGAAAATTCCCCGGTGCAATGTAGGAAGGGGAAGCCGCTCAGGGTAGAAGGCAGTCTGAAGAGGGCTGGGGAGAGCTGCATGCTCAAAGTAGAAGCAGCCTTACGGATGTGAACGGAACCCAGCTTTGGGGATCTTCACCTACTTGTGGGACTAGACTCCAAAGGAGAAAAAACAACTGAAAATATCCCTTACTAATCAGAAAACGAAATGTGCAAAGTATGAATCCAGGAAAATTGGAAGTTGTCAAGCATGAAATAAAATGCATAAAGATGAAGCTCCTAGGTGTAATTGAGCTGAAATGGACTTGTATTGACCATTCAGAGTCCGACAGTCATCTGGTCTGCGATGCCAGGAGTGACAAATCCAAAAAGAATGTTGAAAGTCTATCTTGAAGTACAATGCTATCTGGGACAAGATACTATCTATACAACCATAAGGAAGTCCATTATTCAAATTTATGCACTAACCACTAAAGCCAGTGTTGAAGACATTGAAGAATCTTACTAGCATCTCCGGTCTGAAATTAAACAAACATGTAATCAAAATGCAGTGATAATTTCTGGTGATCAGAATATGAAAGTTGGAAGAAAAAAAAAGATGGAGTCTCAGTTGTTGGAAAATACAGCTTTTATGATAGAGGGAAGCAAGTTCCTTTATTCAACAACAGAAACAGGGACAATACACATGGACCTCACCATATTGACCACATCCATGAGAAGACAAACTGGAGATGACCCATATCATGAACCCAAACAAAGCAAGGGGCAGACTATGAATCAAGCCAATAATTACTTTCATGCAAGTTCAGGTTGAAGATGAAGAAAAGTATAACAAATCCATGAGAACCAAAATACAACCTTGAGGAGATCCTACCTGAATTGAAAGACTTGCTCAAGAACGGATGAGAAATATTGAACACTAATAGGCAAAGGCCAGAGAAATGTGGAATGACATTACAAACAGCAAGCATGAAGAAGCCCAAAGGTAGACGTCCAGAGAGACTCTGAAACTTGAATCTTGAGGAGCTTCAGTGAATCAAAGAAACGGTGATTTAAAATAACAGAACAGAAAAATTCAAAAGGCAGCCCAAGAAGACAAAGGAAGGCATTCTAATAAAACGTATGAAGACCAGGGGTTATAAGATAAAACGAGAAGAACACACTCAGCACATCCAAACCGAAAGACCTGGAAAAGAATTCAAGTCTCTATGGGAACGTTGAAGGGTCCTGTGGGCCAATATTAAATGATGCAGGAGGCAGCCAAAGAAGATGGAAAGAACAGAGTCCTGGTTAAAAAAAAAGAAGCCACATTCAATTATTTCAAGAAGACCTATATGATCAAGAACTGGTGGTAATGAAGGAAAAAGTCCAGTTGTACTGAAGGCATTAACAAAAGACAGGTTCCAGGAATGGATGGAAAATAAAGTAAAATGTTCCAAAAACAAATGTAGTGCTAGAAGCACTTACTCATCTATGCCAAGAAATTTGGAAGAGAGCTCCTTGGCCAACTGACTGGAGGAGGTCCATATTTGTCTATTCTCAAGTAAGGTGACCCAACAGAATGGGGAAACTGCCAAACAATATTACTAAAATGCCATACAAGTAGAATTTTTGTGAAAGATAATTTAAAAATGACTGCAACAGTTCATTGACAGGTACCTGTCAGGTATTCAAGCCAGAGTCAGAAGAGGGCATGGATGAAAGGATATCATTACTTATGTAAGATGGATATTGGCTGAAAGCAGAGACCATAAGAAAGATGTTCCCTTGAGTTTTATTGACAATGCCAAGGCATTCAACTGTGTGAATCAGAATTCTTAATCGTGCCTATGCAGAATTAAACATAGACCAAGAGGCAGTTCAATCAGTCTGAACAACGGGATACTGCATGGTTTAAGGTCAACAGAAGCATGTGTCGGGGTTGCATCTTTTCACTGCGCTCATTCAATCTGCATGCTGAGCAAATCATCTGACAAGCTGGATTATATGTAGAAGGATCCCGCATCTGGATTGGAGGAAGGCGTATGAGCAACCTGTGATACGCAGAATGACACAACCTTGCCTGCTGAAAGTCAAGAGAGCTCAAAGCACTCATGGATGAAGATCAAAGGCAACAACCTTCTCTGCGGATTACAAGTTAAGGTAAAGAAACCCCAAATCCTCATCACCGGACAAATGAACGGGGTCATGATAAAGAAAAGTCAGAAACTGGCTAGGATCCCATCTTGCTGGGATCCACAAACAACACTCACGGAAGAAATCAAACCACATGGACTGCACTGGGCATGTCTGTCGCACAGGCCTGTTTAAAGGGTGAAAGAGCACAGGTGTTACTGTGCAGATGAATGTGTGCCTGACTCACCCGCACGTGAAAGTTGCACAACGCACAGGAGGCCTGAAGGAGAATGGAGGCATTTGAGTGATGAGATGGGCAGGGGGGGGGGGGCCGGGGGGGGCGGGACGGAAAGCACCATGGTCTGCCAGATGAACAAACAAATCTGTCTCAGCAGAAGTACAACCAGAATGTGCCTTCGAAGAGTGGACAGTGAGACACTGATCTCAGGAGAGACCAGTCCCTGGAGAAGAGCATCATGCTTGGTACAGTAGAGGGCCAGCAAAACCAAGGAAGACACTGGATGACGGGGAGTGACCCGCCATGTGCTCAAGCGTGACATCATTCGCAAGGATGGCGCGGGAAGAAGCAGTATTGGAATCGGCTGTGTATGGGGGCCTCCATGAGACCTCACAGCAATACAGCACTCTGATGTACCCCCACCTGTCTGCCGGTTTGTTACACCATGTTGGCTTGTGCTTAAAGTATATGCATAAGCCTGGTTTGCTTTCACTGAACCATTCCAGTGGAATCTAATGACCACTAATCTAATCGCTTATAGTTTAATAGTCTGTCATCCTGAGTGTCTTACATGTGGCTTTGGATTATGTCTGCATTTTGTATCAGGGTACAGGGAGCTCTGATGGTCTGGGAAGTCCTGTACTTTGAGTTCGTTATGTCCTTTGCCACAGTCCCAGTCACCTCCTACGGGGTCCGCTGGCTCCAAAAATATGCAGAAGAAATTCTACATCTTGCTTGAGAGGAAAAGGAATTTATTGAATTGGAAGACTCGGGTTCAAAATACCAGGTCTTCCCTTTACTCTGTTTTCACATGATATGGCCTGGTCTTCATTTTCTCATTCATAAAATAGGGACATCGATACCCACCTCCCTGGAGTGTCATGAAACATAGTCAAGTTCTCAACCAGAGCACCCCCAGCCACAATGGCGCTCTCGGGCAGGGACTACAAGAGAGGAAGAAAGAAAAACATAATTAAGTCCAAAGCCAAGCTGCGTCCTCTACAAACTTTCTGTTCCACATTTGGGGAAAGAAGTCTTTTTTCTCTCTTTTTCCTCCTTTTCTCTTTGTGTCTCCCCTCATTCTTTATTTCCCTCCCACCCCAGCAGTTTTATTGGCACAGAATCCGCATATCATACAATTCAATGGTTCAATCACATTTTTGTGGGTTTTTTTTTTTAACCTCCAAGGCCTTCTTTTCCAGCCTCGGTGGAGTCGGGTAAACAAAGTGCTGCCTTTACAATGAAGCCTGGTGCTGGAACGCTTCTGACAATAACCATACAAGTCTGGAAGAAAGCAGTCTCCAGCAGCCTCATTATGGGAAACTGGCCCTGGGTTTCCCCGGCCCACCAGTGCTGGAATGGTGGAGACTTTCTCACGTTGCTGAGTGTGCCTGGGCATTGGCTCCTGCTCTCTTGACCCCCGGTCTCAGGTTTAGAAAGTGGGGCACCCTGAACTCCAAGGGAGAACCAGTCATGGCATCAGTGGGTGGCTAGGCCTTTGAAGCACACACCCTCCCAATCCCCCCTTGACGTGCCACCTCCTTCTGCTGTCATGAAGTTTATATCTCAAGAGAAAACAGCTGTCTGTTCCCAGGTCAACTGGGACTGAAGCCAGCTGCTCCTTGCAGATGCCAAGAGCCAGATGCCCGTCCACTCTCCTCTCCCACTTCATAAGCCTGATATCTCTAACCTTGAGTTTCTGAGCAAGTGGAACAGCTTGCTGAAAATGCTTTTCTCCGGTCTCATGGGCAGAGATTCTGAAGCAGTCAGGTCAGGGCGGCCAGGAAATTGGCATTTAAATAATGACCCTCTGTTCTCCTGCCTTGCCCCGTTTAGAATGGGTCTGAGAATCATGATCTGAGGAGCCATCCTGGGAGTGGAGGGAGGCCTCCTTGGAGTGGATGGTAAACATTTCACAATTCGTTCTGGAAGGGGGAAGCCTGGGTTGCCGATTTCCATGGTGTAAATAATCCCACCGTAGCCAATTTCAAACCACAAAGATGACCTCACACCTGTGGAGTGGGAAAGATGCATCCAGTCGGTTTGTTCCCATCCACGCTGGCTCGTTCTGGCAGTGACCCTGGGTCTAAGTCTCTGGGTGCCTTCGAATGCTGGTTCCTGCACTCTAGAACAGAAGGGCCAGTGTTCAGCCCAGAATGTCACATCCCCCAGTGTCTAATAAATGCTTAGCTCTTTGAAGGGTTCGTTTGGGTGACCGGTTCCCAGAAACCTCAAGGGGTTCCAAACCAGAAAGCGAGGAAGGGCGGGAGAAAGGCCTCAGGAAAGAAAATGCAGCGAATGTAGGGTGTTGGCCTCAGCCACACTGCCAACCTTGTGCGACTCAGCTTGGAGAGGGGAGGGGTTTCCAGCATCTGCTTCTGCCTTCGTTTGGTAAGCTTTCTGGTTGACTCACATACACCTGAGCCTGCCGACCTGGAGAAGGACGAAAAGGCTGCGTGTTGGGGACCTGAGGGGATACAAGGACAGGGGGAGACTGGAGGGTGGTCGTATGACCTGGGGTCACGGGCGACTTCAGGCTTCCCCTTTGTCTCCTGCTCCGGCCCCCGCTTAGAAGGTCTTGGTGATTTCCTCCCACCCCTGACTAGGCGAACAGATGTGGACAGGGCTCGAGTTCCCAGGGCTCAGGACAGAATCGCTTGTTGTTTCCCGCCTGCAGACGGGGGCCCGCCGTCACAGACAGAGTAGCTCCCCCATCACTCAGCACCCAGCGCAGCCCGGTCAGCTGTGGGTTCCAGCGACTCTGCATTTCGGTGGGGGCAAACAATGTGTGAACGAAACCGAGCCAGAGTGAAAACAACCAGGTTGCGGTCCTTCCTCCAAGGCCGCTGTCCAGGACTTCCGAGGGGCCTCTGGAGAGGCAGCGCCACTGACTCTTCCACAGGGGTACATCCTCCTGGGCGCCACCAGTGTGTGAGCACATGCAAGCTTGGAGGCATGCGGCTCCTCTTGCCCGCTATGGTGGGACCCGCCAACGTGAGACCTTGGCCTGTGTTTGCTTTTGGGGCTGGAGGCACCCAGCTCCTCCGAGATGGAAGTCTCCCACGGTTCAGTAAACGTTCGCTCTTCACTGGGTGCAGGAGGGGGAGGGGAAAGGGCCACAAAGGAAGGGATGCAGGTGTTGGCTTCCTCGTTTACCTGAAAGTATTCAACACTGGGCGCCTTCGGGATTTCTCAGGCTGCTTTCCTCGCCACCATCCTTCGGGCTTTCACAAGTGGAGCAAACAAAAGCATCAAGTGCACTGTCTAATCTCCCAAAATAAAGGAGCTGTCTCCTGCCTCTATGAGACTAAGCCTATAGAAGAATCAACTCATGGCTATGGATATGCTTTCTAGCGGACGTAACAATTGGTAGCCATTAAAAGGTTTTCACAAAGACCTGGTACCCGTGTGTCTTCTCACGTAGCATATTCACCTGTAAGTGCTGCACGTCATAAAATACCACCCAGTCCAGCCTTCTTTACCCAATCCGTGCCCTTTAAGCAGTGCTTCTCGAGTGAAAGGCCTCCGGATTCCTGAGACCCTTTCAAGATGTCTACCGACAAGGTCAAAACTATTTTCCAAAACTATCCACGTGTGATGAACCGCCTTTACTGCATCGGTAAAATTGCTGGTGCCTTAGCATGAATCGGCTCTGGAGCAATAAACAGCATAGTGGTCAGGCATTGGGTTCGATCCCCAAGATGGGCAGTTCGAGACCACCAGCCACTCTGTGGAAGAAAGGCTGGACTTTCAAGTCCCCTCAGGAATCACAGTCTGGGAAACTCACAGAGGTGTCCGTCCATTCCACCCTGTCCTTTGGGGTGACCATGAGCCGGCGTCGACTTCATTGCAGTGAGTTAGCATGAATCAAGGCAGAGGCCTGGTGCTCTTCACGATCACCCACCCACAGTGGGCAGGCGAGGGGTCACTGAAGAGTGTCCTATATTAGGCAGTCTAATGTGTTATTTTCATTCGCGCTCACCCTAAGCAAACACCTGCGACTGTTCTTTGTCTTGAAATGGAAAGCAAGCAAGGTCAAAACGCAGTTGGTGCGCCCCGCTGTGTGAGCTTGTCTTGAGGGAGCGCTCGTCCGAGCTGGGCGCTGCACTGGCCACCGCCGTGGAACCGGCCTTCCTCGGCAGCCCCCGTGAACACAGGTACCAGACTTCATCAGTTGGCAGACCATTCCTCAAAGAGGAACACACTGACCTTGTCACTTCAAGAGAGACCGTCGGCAGCCCCCGTTGTCAAGATGAGAGCCTTGCAAGCAAAGCCTAGGATTTCTGAAAAGACGTATCGGCCACTGTGAGCGTGCACTCGCGTGTCCCCGCACCTAACAACTTGTGGTGAGATGGATGAGGAGGCCGGCAGAAGAGGTGGAGCTTCGTTTTCAGAGTGAACTGGGTCAGTGTTTGGGAGAGCTGCATAACATAGGGAAGCAATGCTTTCCAAGTAACGTGGACATAGTACTATGAAATCATTCAGCAATGAAAGACCAGTTCGTGGTGTAAGAGAGCCCTCCTGGATTTTCATGTCACCGAGTGTGACAAAGTCATTGTCAGGGCTTCAGGGTCCACCTGACAACACACTACTTCCTCGTGGTCAGGGCTGGGCACGATGTCAAAGGGGAACAGCCACAGTGAGCGGAAAAGGCCATCGAGAGATGCTTCTCTGGGAGGCTGGATTTCCTGCACAGCCATCAACCAAAACAACATTATTATAGTTGATTGAATGCAGAAGCAGATATGAGAATCCAGATGTCTTTTATTAAGCCAGACATTTAAGAGATTTGCAGAAATGTAAACCATTATCATTCTTCTTACTAATTTTTATTTTGTTGTGGAAAACACAGCTATTTTTAAAAAAGTAAAGTCGCATTATTTATGCTAACATGTGGTGGGTGTACTTGTTATTTTACAACGAATTTTGGCAAATAAATACTCAACGTTCTTAGGTTCTAATTGTTAGTATGGTCAATAGTTTAATGATCTATTGCCACATAACAAAAATATCCCCAAACCTAGTGACTTAAAATAGCATGAGGGTTGGCTCTCGCTCATGATTTCTGTTGATCCCGACAGTCCTGCCTCCGGCTTTCTCGGGAGGCCGCACTCTGGGGAGTTGTCTGGGAGCGGGTGTTCAAGGGGACATCTTTCATATGCTGGCAAGCTGGTGACAGGGGACTCAGTTTCTCTCCACATAGGCCTCTCCGTGGGGCTGTTTGTGGGTGCTCAGAGCACGGTGATTCCGGGCTTTTTCCCAAGAATGAACAATGGAAGAGACCAAGTGGGAATCGATGGTGCCTTTCATGACTTAGCCTTGGGAGCCATCCACCACCACGTCTGTCATTTTCTGTTGGTCACAAAGACAAGCCCAGAAACAGTGAGGGAGGAGCGTGTACAAGGGCACGAATCCCAGAGGATGAGGATCCTAGGTGAGCGTGTACAAGGGCACGAATCCCAGAGGATGAGGATCCTAGGTAGCTCTCTTGGAAGCTGACCACCCAGGGAATACCAATAGGAATCTCTGGTGGTACAGTGGTTAAAGCACTCGGCTGCTGGCCAGTCGGTCGTTCAAACCCACCAGTCACTCCCTGGGAGAAGGACGGGTTCATTTGCTTCTATGAATAAGTTTTGCCCTGGAAGCCGCTGTCCTATGAGCTGCAATGAACTCGGTCAGCATCCGTCAGTTTGGCTGGGGTGTATAATCCGCACGAACAGAGGCTCTTGGGGGTTTTCAAGAACTTCCAAGGTTTAAAGAAGGTCTCAAACTCAAAACATTGCATAGCAGCTAGCTGGGAGGAATTGATCCATAGATCAATGGTGTCTTCGCTTGCTTTGACGTTTTCTTTCGGTGGCCGCTCATAGGGATGCCCCGGGGAAGCAATGTCTTACACACTTGCCACTCACGAGGTTGGAGGTGGGTATCTCGAGCTTGTTTCTTTTGAGCTGCAGTTTCGTGGGGGCCTCCTTCTGCATTTTCGTTCTCACCAGAGTCTTGGCTGGGGGGTAGGGGGCTCCCTACGCTTCAGTCATTCTGAGACGGTGCTTTCTGAACAGATCGCCCCTCCAAGATGGGACACGAAGGAGACCAAGAAGAGTTGCCCTGAGCCAAGCACCTATGGACACTGGGGAAGCAACAGGGAAGCATCCATTCTAGAGGGAAGGTGCAGGGAAACAGTCGGTATAATACTTAAGAGAATTATGTAGTATGGTAGAAAGGGAGAAGTGTTGGGGGGTGGGGGGCTGGGTCAAGGGATTAGGAATGCAAGGTGGTGTGGCAAGGTTGAGAAATGAAGTAGGGCGGGTAAGGTGAGCCTCACTGAGAAGCTGAATTGTGAGTGAAGACTTCAAGTGCTGAAGGAGCTAGCAGAAGGAAGCACCCCAGCAAAGCCCCCGTGGGGACGCAGGCCTGGTGCGTTTGTGGAAAGTGGGGAGGGAAAAGAACATCACAGCCCTCTTAGGGATCGCGCAGGACCTTGAGGGCCAAGATGGGAGAGGCGCAGGGTTTGGCCAAGAGGATTTTTGCAATCTGATTTGTGTTTCCAGGGCATCACTCTGGCTATTCAGTTGAGAAGACACCGTCGAAGGAGCCCTTGATGGTGATGGCAATGGTGGTGTCCGGTGCCTTCAAGTTGGTTCTGACTTCTAGCGACCCAAGGCACCACAGAACAAAACACTGCCAGGTCCTGCGCCATCTCAGAACCACTGGTACATTTGAGTTTTTGTTGCAGCCTTGATGCCAATCCATCTTGTCAAGGGTGTTCCTCTCTTGTGTGCCCATCAATTTGTACCTTGTACCTTGGTGGCACAAATGGTTAATACCATTGGCTGCTAGCCAAACACTGAAGGTCTGAGAGGCTCCTCAGAAGAAATCCTAGGAATGTTCTTTCATGAAATCAGTCAGGGACAAAATCCACACGGGCCACAGTTTTACATACACACGCATACACACACACACGGAGTGGCCATGCGTTGGAATGGCCTCAACACAATTAGTTTAGACTATAGAGAACAAATTAAACAGACCCACCCATGGCCAGGTTCCTGCAGTTGACCGGAGAAGAGGCAACGATGGCTTGAGACAGGATGCTGGTGGTGGAGGTAGTGAGAATGCGACTGATTCTGGACAAATTTTGAAAGTAGAACAAACCAGCCTCTGCAGCACTTCCAGTTCTGGGAAGTGAAGTGTGAGGGAAAAGACATATGTCAGGGATGACCCCAAGGTTGTTGAAGGGTTGGGGGCGGACTCACTGAACGAGAGGAGGTGAAGAGGTGGAGCAGGGTAGAGGAGGGGGAGATTTAGAAAGGCCCATTGTAGACATATTAATTCCGCACAGTTCTGGAGCGCGCTGTGAAACACTAGGTCGAGTTGCTTTCCCAGGGCCCCAGCCATACCACCCCAGGAGCCCAGGCTGCAGAGGCTTGCCCAGGCCCCTCTCCGGCCTGCTTTATGGAAGACAGTCAAGAAAATCACACACCGTAGGCAATTTTATTTAAAGACACGCAAGAATGTTGTTTGTCAGCTTTCCACTCTTTTTCTTTTGTCTTTCTTATCGGAAATGAAGCGAAACATCCAGCAGAGATGGAATCTCAGGTCTAGAAATTCTAGTAGGTAATTTGGAGGTTGAAAACCAATCTCCTCTGAAATGCATTAAGCAGGTGAAGGGGATTCCAGCTTCGGCTTTTCAACCACACCTTATCCTGGCTTGGCAAATAACTTCCTCCCAGCCCCAGGCAAATCCCAACTTCCACCCCCCAAATGACTGTAGTTAATAAACCTCAACAACAACAAACCCCTAATATGGAGGAGGAAGACTGATCGGAGGCCAAGATACCAGAAGGCACTGCTGGGAGTCCTCTGGAGCTGCACTCCCAAGTGAACCAGGCTTCCCTCCAGGCCTTGAATGCCAATGGCCAGTCCCACAAAGGAAGGGCAACTGGCTGATTCCATTAAGGGACAAATACCTGACTTGAGTCAAAATGAGTCTTCTTCTTGATCAGACTTGCCCACCGGTTTAATTAGAACTTTATGTCACTATAGAGAGGGGGCACACACTGCAAAATGGCTCTACCCATAGAATTCATGACTGAGTGGTAATGTGAGCCATCACACATCGGGCAGCGAACCACAAGATTGGCAGTTCAAAACCCCTCGCTGCTCCAAGGGAAAAAGGCGAGGTTCTCTACTCCCGTAAAGAGTTAGTCTCTGAAACCCACAGGGGCCGTGCTATCCCCTAGCTGTGAGTTGGAATTGACTTGATGCCAGTGGGTTTGGTTTTCCGCTAAGGACGACAGGGCTGGCGTTCCCAAACTGGTCTGGATAAGTCAGCTGCGGGTGGTCGGTGAAATTCTCAGGGGTTCAGGGAAAACTGAGAATAATAAGGATTGTGCTATGAGGAATGCACACCAATAGTGTTGTCGTTGGCGTCGTTAGGTGCCATCAAGTCGCTTCCAACCCATAGTGGTCCTGTGCACAACAGAACGAAAACGCTGCCCGCTCCTTCGCCTTGTTCCTGTACTTGAGCCTATTGTGGCACCCTGTCTGTCCATCCATCTCACTGAGGCCCTTCCTCTCCATCTCTGACCCTCTCCTTCACCGAGCATGATGTCCATCTCCAGGGACTGGTCGTTCCTGACAATATGTCCAAAGTACATGTCCTTATTCCCCTTTTACAGATCAGAAAACTGAGGCTCAGAGAGGTTGAGGGATTGGCCACACAGGCAGCAGCAGAGCCAGGGAAGCTATTTGTACTGATAAATCACGGTGACAGTAAGGCACTGACAGACCCCTAGCGGTGGAATGGCTCAGCTAAGCTTGGTTGCTGACTGATAGTTTGGAGATTCCACCGTGGACAATGGCTTCTCAGGAGGAAAGATATGGCAATCTGCTCCCAGAAAGATGAAGCTCAAAACGTCACTGCCATCGAGTCCATTCTCCTAGCAACCTTATAGGACAGAGCAGAAGTACCCCTGTAGGTTTCTGAGATGGTAACAGTTTACAGGAGAAGAAAGCCCCACCTTTATCCCATGTCCCCAAAGGTTACCGCCCAGAAAATCCGATGAGGTAGTTCTACCTATCCTATGGGATCCCTGAATCATAATCCCCTCAACAGCAAACAGCCACCAGCACCACCACTGTCACCACCCCACCCCACCCTTCACGGAGAAGGAGAAGGTCCCTATGCCGCCTGCATGTTGACTTGTTCAATTCTCCCTTGACAGATACGAAAATGGTCCCGCCGAACGTCCTGCACTGAGGCCAATGGTCTACATCCACACTGTCTAGCCTGGGAGTCACTGGCCATAAGCAGCCACGGAGCACCTGACATGTGATTGAGGAGCTGCATTTTTCTTGTGTGATTTTTCATGTAAGCTTAAGTCATGTGGCCAATGACCACTGTGTTGGACAAGAGAGTGTAGGAGGACGTAGCTTTTTCAAATCCCCAAAGCTAGCCCGTGATTTTGAGAGGGTAAGTCTTGGGACTGAGTCGCAGCCCCTACTTTAGCTCTCTGCTCCCCAGCCAGGTGGCCTGCATCTTACAGAATGAATGCCCCCAAGGAAGAAAATAGGCTAGACAGACACAACCCACTCTAACACAGAACCAAATTCCTAAAAGCCTGGTCTGTACTCAAAACTGCTTCCGGGTGTCTGGAGAGCCCAACCCAACCTCAGCTGGAGGCTACAGAACCCAGGGAGGGGTTGGAGACCCCATCCCAGGGGGCTGCCCGGATGTCACTCCTTGGTACTCCGATTGACTCCTGGTTCTGTGACTCGCAGGTCAGTTCTCAACCTTCTATTGACATAGTAACATTGTAGCATTTCCTTTTACGGGACTGAAGAATCATCAGTCCCGGGCCCAGGTTCAACCTGTTGAAACACGGCTGATAAAGGTTGACACTGCAGGTACCACCCTGGAGACGCAACTGCCGTCAGCCTGGTGAACGCAAATGTTCCTGCCAAGCGTGGGCGTCATTTGCTCCATCCGCTGCTCTACAGCCTTCGGCTAGTCCCCTTCCCCACCTCACTCCCCGAATCCACAGACTCCAAAGTTGTGCCATCATGCCGTGAGCCAATCCCAAAGCCACCAGCTCCACAGGCTGCTCCCTGCCTACGTCTCTAACCTCATGTCCCACCCTGTCCTAATCGCTCATTCTGTTCCGGTCCTTGGCGCCCTTTGCTATTCCCCAAGCACATCCAGTGTGGCCCTGTCCCAGCCAGGTCTTTCTCCTTGCTGGTCCCTCTGCCTGGAATGCTCTTCCCAGGCCTGGCATACAGATGACCCGCTCTTCATTCAGTCGCTGTCCACAGGTCACCTCTTCAGAGAGGTCTTTCTTCCTGACTCATCAGTCCCCACCTCAATGCTCCTGTACTCTGGTCCAGGCCTGGACTGCTCGTTGGCCTGCGTGTCTGTGTCGGTTGGTTTATTGCCCATCTCGCCCATGAGAATATAAGCTCGCTCAGGAGGGACACTGCCTTGTTTAAAACCGGGGCCTCCGGGGCTTGCAATCGTCTGGCACAGAGGCGGTCACGGAATAGCTGTTGAATGAATACATGAGTGAATACATGCCTGACTGACTGCTTCCTGCGCGTGCAGAGCGTGCGGGTGGGGGTCAGGGGTGGGCGTTCAGGGTTGGCTCACGCTACAGGAATCAGCGCTTCCATGGTTTGGAGGCTGAATTATGAGAAACAAAAAGATTTGTTGGTTTAATTTCTTTTTCCCAGGGAAAATGAAAGATCACAGATAATCCAAAACTCAGTGCCAAGTTCTCTGATTTATCCGTGGCATCATCCACAAAGCGGTAAGCAAGAGCAAAGGATGGAAAAGTTGGACTGTCGGAGGAAACGGATAGAAAACAGCTGGGGCGGGGGCGGGGGGTGGGGGGGAGGACCTGTATGGTCCACATGCCTTGAACCAGCCTGGGTTCCCACCACACGGACTCAAACTTGGATCCAGAGAATTCCCGGTGATTGTCACTCCCAGATTCCTTTAGGCTAAGCAGCCCATGGGGCTATGCAGGGTGAGGGGCTAACGGTAAGCAGAGGCAGCTCAGGAAGTCCCATCTGCATGTGACAGTGACAGGAGGTACCCATTAGAAAGGCACATTCAGAAAGGACCCAGGATGCACAAGCTGGCGAAGGTCAGCCAGGTGTCTTCACGAGAGGTTTCCTCTCTCCCTTTGCCCTCATGGATGTGCCACTGCATGGAGTGCTGGCCATAGGCATGACCTGCTCTTCTCCAGGAAACAAGGGTGTGATGAAACCCTGATTTGAAAAAAGAAGAAGCAGCAATTTGCCAAACCAAAATCCGCCACCACAACAAAACTCCCAATATTTCTAAACTCTAGAACCTTCCTTCCTGGAAGAGTTACGGGACCCCAAAGCAAAAACCCACATGCATTGCCATCAAGGCAATTCGGGTTCATGGTGTGAACCCTAGAACAGGGTAGAAATGCCCGGTGAGTTTCCAAGAGTGGGAGTAGAAAGCTTCATCTTTTTCCCATGGAGAAGCTGGTGATTTCGAACTACTGACCTTGGGCTTAGCAGCCAAAAGGGTAACCACCCAGAGCTACCTGGTAAGGAGTCAGTGATGAGAAATTAAGTCTTAGAAGACTGCTTACTCTTTCCATCCATTGGGATTTGCCAGTTGGATGTTTTTCACAAATACAATTCTGTGAATTCAACACCTGCAACTATTACCATTGTCCATTTACAGATTTTCCTGTCACTATTGAAAAACTGGATTTTTTAAAGAGCTCTTTCTTTCATTCTTTCATTCTTTCTTGACTCGACGTAAATGCATCCCGCCTAGTCCATCTCTAACAACTTCAAAGGCATAAAATTAGCAGTACCTCAGACAGAGCTTAAGGAACCCCGGTGGTTCTGTGGGCTAGGCGCTGGGCTGTGGCCTGCAAGGTCAGCAGTTCAAACCCATCAACCACACACACCCTGGGAGACAGATGAGGCTGTTGGCTCCCACAGAGATTTATAGTGTCAGAAATCCTATATAGGGCCACGAATTGGGATCAATTTGCTGGCAGTGAGTGAAGGGGCTGGCACTCAAGAGGTGGTAGGTAGGTAAACCGGTCTGGAATGCGTGGGCATGCCAAGTTCAAGGGGAATTGTAATCTGCAGTTGCGTAGCTGAGTACATCCTGGACTGTTAGTCAGAAGCCATAGGTTGGATGCCTTACTGTGTAACTTTGAACATGCCTGGAAGTCTCGGTTTTCTGATTTGTCAAATGCAAGGGCTGGCCCAGCTGGTTTGGAACTCCCTCCTACCTCTGCCACTCTCTCATCCTCTGCGCTTGCCTTCTCAACCCATGTCCCGGACTAGTCCCTACTTGTGCCCTCCTGCACACGGGGCCGGCCGCTCTGGCGCTCACCCATTGTTTTTGGACCCCAGAGGTTATTTCATAACAGTTCTGCCTGAATAGTTGTCATGTCCTCCGGGCGAGAGGGCTCAGGAAGGTAGCCTCGGTCAAAATAGGAAGTGAAGGCAGGCGCTGTCGCACTTATCGGGCCATGCAGGCAGACCCAATTCCTGTCACCGTCCCCCACCCCGAAGGCTTCTGGGAGCTGGACGAGGGTTTGGAAGTTTTATATTCAGGGCGGTGAGATGTCATCTCTGTGGTTTGTGGGCTTGGGGTGCCTATTTCCTTCCTTTCCCCGGCTCAGGAACTTGGGTATCCAGGGAAGATTCCATGGGCCTTCCCTGTCTCCCCGGGACGCCGGTGCAGCCTCTGTCTCTGTGTCTAGTTCCCTCTCGTGAGCATGGCCAGAAGCCCAGCCCCGGCCTCCATCACTCCGCTGTCCGTCTGAGCATTCTCCATTAAGCTGCCCGTGACTTTGGCCCCTTCCCGCTGCACTCAGAGTGGGGTAAAGCAGGCACGTGGCATCCTTCGGGTGCCTTCTCTACTTGTCCCCTGGTCTCAGCCTCCTTGTAACGGAGGACAACGAAGAGGAGACAGGAGTCTAGGGAGCTCACCAGGCCTCTTTCCTGGGATGGGGGGTCAGGGCAGAGGCTCACTGATGGGGTGTTTGCCTGTACAGCCTGCCCCTTTGCATCAAGGAAAGGTGCTTCTTTATTCCATAACCTCTACAAAGGTAGGGCCTGTCTGTCTTGTCCTTTCTTCCTCGTCTTCTTCTTTATGATGGCTTAGTTACTCTAGGGGCCCAGGCGGTGCAGTGGTTAGGTCATCGGCTGCTAAGCGACGGGGTGACAGTCTGAGACCCCAGCAGTTGAGTCCGGCCTGCGCGGCAAAAGACGAGGCAGTCTGCCTTCGTGAAGACATTTGGCTCTGTCCCCTAGGTCGCTATGGATCGCAACAGACCAGAGGACAATGCATTTCATTCTCAGTCTTCGGTACGCTAGGAAGAAACACGTTCTGATGGTGCAATAGCTCAACCACACCAATGAAAACCGTGCACCCCCCCCCCCCCCCCAGCAGGATCAAACTCATGACCTTAAAGGGTCTCCCATCCTAAAACAAGACTCTGGGAATTCAAAGTTCCCCTAAGCCCCAGCCTTAAGCGGCAGCCCGGGCCTTGCTGGCCCCAGGATGCATATGCGCATACTCCCAGCTGATGAAAGGATTTTAACAGCCACTGAAATGCTCTTTTCCAAAACAACCACTTTGAAACCTGTTAATTACAGACCCACAAGCAGCCCCAGCCCCAAAGGGACCCAGGGCTTTTCCCAGAGAGAGCTGAGCTCCCAGTCCAGTCCGGAGCTTCCCTGGCCCTGCACATGCTTTGTGTTGGGGGAATTAGCTTCAGGAAGAGAATCCAAATTAATTAAAACCACATGGCCACTCCCCCCTCCCCCACCCCTCCCCCACCTCCTGCTCCAGCTCCCTCCCCTGGAGACAGGGCCCGTTCAGTTCAGTCTAATTTGGTCCAGTGTTTTGTTTCCTAAAATCTGTTTTGGGCTCTGGGCCATTAATAGGTTGCAGCTGATTTTAATCGACATGAATCAGAGACCTCACTTCTTTGGTTTTAAGGAGATTACAAATTGTGTGTCCCACAAACTGGGGATAGAGGGGGAAGGCCCTGGGTGGGAAGGAGGGGGGCAGAGACTGTGGAAGGCACAAAAACTCTGGTCTCTATTAAAGTGGGGCCAGGGACAGAGGGCCTGTGATCTCTCAGAGGTGGGGGGTGGGGCCTTAGGAGGAAGTGAGGGTCCAGGGCGGTGATCCCTAGACAGAAAAGAGGAGCCTGGGCCTGTGGTCTCAGAGTTAAAATCACCGATCTGGCCAAGCAGAAGTCCCTACTTGCCTGTCTTCAGCAGATTAATTTCTCAAGTTTTTGCAAAGGTCTGTGGACCCAATTCTACTCACAGTGTTTTGGTCAATAAAGTTTTATTGGAACACAGCCACCCCCGTTTGTTGAAGTCTTGTTGCACATAGGTACCTCTGGTTCTTCACAGAAAGTGTTGGCTGGCCCCACAGCAAGAGCACTAAGCAAGTTCTCAGTACGCAGGCAGTCCACTTTCTGAACAACAAGGACAGACTTAGCAGGAACCCAGTTCCCATATAACACACAGATCCAGCTTCTTTCTAAGGCAGTGGCTCTCAACCTTCCTGATGCCGCGACCCTTTCAGACACTTCCTCGTGTGGTGGTGACCTCCCACAACCTTAACATTATTTTCGTTGCTACTTCATCACTGTCATTTTGTTACTTTTATGAATTGGGCGACCCCTGTGAAAGGGTCGTTCGACCCCCAAAGGGGGTGCGACCCACAGGTTGAGAACCGCTGTCCTAAAGGAACCAATTTTAAGGAAAATGTTTCTTATGCTATGGAGTCCTCTAAGCTTGCGTCCTGTTGTGGGTTCTAAGTTCTGGTTCTGGGAACCCTACATACCTGTTTGAGAGACGAAGAAAGGAGTCACTGAACTAACGTGACTTGCTGAGGGTCACATGGGAACGACGGGCCGGGGTCCTTTGGGGTACAGGACAACCCTCCATTCATCATGCGACTGGTGAACTGTACTGATGAATGATGTCATGTAATACTCGTGTTACACTGGTCACTTTGCACAGCTCTTCCATATGAGGGTCCACAAACCATCTGCCGAGCAGCTCCGAGAAGTATGTCTTTTTATTTGCAGGCGAGGAAACATAGCAATGAATATCAATGGGGCAGGATGAAATTCAGATATGCCACAACATACTCACTCCTTGAAAGCCACTTTCACACAAGGTCTCATGGCTTGTGAGGTGCGGGGGTACATGGGCCAGTCCCCACTCCGTCAGGGTCCCAGGCTGCCCCTCTAAGATTGCCCTTAGCCTTTAGGTTCATGCAGTGTGGGGGTAGGGAGATCAGGAGGGGAAAAGCTACAGTTCACGGCAGGCACAGTGGTGGAGGGACACGTAGGTGCTTGAGGAGGACAGGGGAGGGGAAGACCACCCTTCACAAAGAGCAAATCCATTTCAAAGGATCTACTGCAGAGGTTGTTCTCTGGAAATGCAATCAGACCCCCTTCCGAGGCTTTTAGGGGCAAAATAACTCTTACTGGGATCATCCTGGGGACAGGCAGCGAAGTTTGAGAAGTGAGCAGCCTCCCAGGGACTTGTCTTGGCAGGTGAACGACGACGAAAGCGAAAGCCGCTGCCTTGGACCAGCAGGGGCAAGTGCAGGCTTCTTCCCCAAGGAATCCCCTTCCTCCCTCCTCTGGGACTTCTGAGTCAGGGCCAGGCCTGGGCTCCAGGTGGAGAACCTTCAGCCAAAGAAGGAAGTCCCCACAGGCTGCAATCAGAGTGATCTGGAACATGCTGGAGCGTGGTGATGCCTGAATCGTAAGCAGAATCACAAATGGACACAGAGGGCCACACTAGCATCCTATGGAGTGCGGACTCTGCGGGGCCTCCGGCTAACAGAGGAGACAAGCATTCCTGTAAGGGATAATGGTTTGGACCCCACTGTACCCTCTGTTCCCCAAGTCTCTTTTGTCTTGGCAAGCTTTAGGCAGCACTTCAAAGGAGCTTCCAAATTCACAGGTCCCAATCTTTAGACAGTTTTGCTCTCTAGAAAGCGTGCCTTTCTCGACGGCTCCAGAGAGACTCCCAATTGAGCAGTGACCAACGGAAGAGCAAACTTCCATAATGTAAACAGTTGGAGGCCTGAGCTGGACCAAGGCAAAGCCTGGGAAATGGCCCCATCAGGGTCCATCCTGACTCAGTGCGTGGTGATCGCCCATAAGCAAGACCTACACCTGGCCCTGAGGAAGGACAGGCATGGCAGACTCTGGCTTCGACCTCTCAGAGACCCGGCTTGCACACTGTCTCTGATGGCATGGGAGGAGGAGGAGCCTCCAAGTTCCTCTGTCTGAACTTGGCACCCTGTTAGGTTCTAGACCTTGGGGCCAGACGTCATTGGGCTGACTTTTGTACTGCTGGTGGTGTAGTGGTTACTCTTTAGGCTTTGATCCTCAAGGTCAGCAGTTCAAAACCACCAGCTGCTTCGAGGGAAAAAGATGGGCTTTCTACTCTGATAAATATTTAGTCTCACAAACTCACAGGGGCAGTTCTACCCTGTCTTGTAGGGTCGCTAAGAGTGGCCATCAACTTGCCTGACACCAGTGGATTTGGTTTGAGTTTTTGGTTT
The DNA here is from genome assembly GCF_050624435.1 of Tenrec ecaudatus. Taxonomy (NCBI): domain Eukaryota; kingdom Metazoa; phylum Chordata; class Mammalia; order Afrosoricida; family Tenrecidae; genus Tenrec; species Tenrec ecaudatus. The sequence continues at coordinate 36,038,261 of NC_134543.1, forward strand.
TCCATGAATCTAGGTCTGAGGAAGAGTAGAGGCTCGTGGCCCTCCCTTTACTGTGTTGGGAGCCTGTGCTCGGACACCTGATTTACAAAGACCAGACATTCGACTCCTGGAAAGAGTCAGTGTCGGAAACCCACCGCGGCAGTTCCATTCAGTGTTCTAAGGTCGGTTTGGGTCAGATTTACCTCTCTGGAGTGTTGAAGGCCTGCTGAGGAGCCGTGTCGACACTGCACCTCCGGGGATGGTGCTGTGGCTCTTGAACCTCGACGAATAGTCCTCACTGAGGGTGTGCCATGGACTAGGTGCCCCCTGGATGAACAAGTCACACGCCAAGGGATTTGTAGAGTGTAGTTGCTTCCGTGGTTATACATTGGGCTTTGACCCACAAGGTTGGAGTTCAAAACACCCACTGCTCTGCAGGAGAAGGACGAGGCTTTCTACTCCTGTAAAGATTTACAATCTTGGAAACTCTCGGGGGACAGTTCCAGACTGTCCTATTGGGTCACTGTGAGTTGGCTTCGACTTGATGGCAGTGAGTTTGGTTTGGGTTTTTTTGGAGTTGCTTCCCATCTGGAGGGCTTAAGAAATGTCTGCCACCGTGGTGTTTGGCTAAACTGCCCCCACATTCTTGTGCCATGCCAGACCAAAGACTCTGAGACATCTGAACTCCTCACCCAAAGAACAGAGTGGATACGTCCAACTCTTCTAAGCCAAGCAAGAACACGCTCACCGAAGAAATCAAACTCGCTGCCATCAAGCCAATTCTGACTCACAGTGACCCCCTGTGGGTCTCCAAGACTTTAACAGTTTAGGGGGGTAGAAAGCGCAGTCTTTCTCCTGAGGAGCTACGGGGGGGTTGAACTGCCGACGAGGTGAGTCACAGCCCGACGCATAACCATTGCCCCATCAGGGCTCCTGACGATGAGAAATGAGAATAACGCAGAGGGGAAAGGCTGGGGCTGGACTCACAAACGGAAGCTCGGTGAGGAGCCAGCCAGGCAAGTTTAAAACACCGACACACACGCACAACCACACTGACGCTGCTACGGGCCGGGCAAATTTGGCTCTAACAGGACTTCCGAGCCAGGGAAGAGGCCAGGGTTTTTAAAATCCGCACTATAACCGCTCTCTCCTCCGAGCATAAATGGGTGGGAATGGTGGGTTAGCGTTGAAACTGGCTTTCATTTGTCCTTTGAAAGAAACAGACAGCAAAACCATTTGCCAGCCTCCCTCCCACCCACTCAGCAGAGCATGCTCTGTGCTCTGCATCAGCCAGCGCGGGTCCCTTGTTCAGAAAACGGACCCCACAGGCACTGAATTTGTACCAGTTTGTGGCATAGGGAGTTGCCAGTCTTTTCTAAGTGAGAATTTTCACAGAATCTTGGAACTTTCCCTCGGCTCTGTGTCTCCCCGCTCCCTCCGCCCCACGCCCGCCGCCGTAACTCCATGTAAAGATACACACCCAACTGCAAAATGTCCTCCCAGCTTCCCCAACACACAGGCAGAGAGGCACTTGCTCATACACACCTCCTCCATCCCCCCAAACGCCGTAGTTTTTCAAAAAGAAAATGACTGTGGGCGTCTAGGCACACAGGCATTCCCGCTCGCCTCCCAGATACACGCCAAACTTTTGGACCCCTGGGGGGCTCCTAGCACCAGGAATCCAGGGGCTAACGCGACCCACGTGCACACAGGTGCCCATAGCCCAATTCCGGCCAGCTTGCTCACAGCCAGCACGGGCCGGTTGCTATCCTCGACGGGCATCCAGCTAACAGAGGGGAGGCCACCCGAGGTCTGCAATCCATTTGGCAGCACTTACCCTGAGGGCTGAAAGGGTGGCCTTGAAAAATTATGTGTGAGCAGGTGGGTGAAAAGCAGGGAGAGACGGAGCCCCCTCCATCGCCTGTCTGAGCGTCACTCGCTCATGAGCACGATTTTGGATGGTTCTGAGGACTTTGGTATTTGTTAGTGCCTCCGCCGAAGGGTTTCTGGAGCTTTGCTGGTCTCATTTGACGCTCATGATTCTAGGCCAGGTCGCCAGGGGCCCACGGAGCCCTCTGACGATGGGAGGCAGCAGGCAAACCAAAAGTCTTGTGAGCAGAGACAAAGGGAATGAAAATGGACCCCGGGTCCCCACTATCCTCCTAGAGAAGTTGGGCCTTGGACAAAACCGGGTGCACAGTGTTCCGGCGGATGGTCTAACGATCCCCTCAGCCAGCGGATGCTGCTTTACACTGACAATAAGGCTGGCTAAGGCATGAACCCCTACCCCCCCTCCGCCTTTTTACATTTTCACTTCCAAGAACCAGATGGACTGCATACTACGAAGCAGCTCTCAGCCCCACATTCTTGCTGCGCGGATCAGACACATGGGAGGCTTCTGTGCCTCATTCACACACAATTGTGTGCTCGAGGTGTGCGTGCCGGGGCTGCCGATTCAGAGCTCACTGAGCCCCAAAGAGCAGTGTCAAGGGCAAGGGGGAGAAATGCACCGGCTCGGTCTCCCACTTCTGCATGCGAACACCGCTCCACTCTCCTCCCCAGTGGAAGCCTGTCTTCAAACGAAGTCTTACTAGAAAACATCGTGGTTACTGGGGTTGCTAGAGCCAGCAACAGGGAGTGGAAGATGGGGGGGCCGGGGGTGTTGGTTGGTAGTTGTGTGTACTTTGGAGATTGGGGGGAGTCCCAATCGGCTCTCACCCATCCTGATCTTCCCACCATGTACATTTCAGGGCATGGTCTTGGGACCCAGTTTTCAGAGAACGCCCTTGGAATCTAGTTTGAAAACCACCGCCACCAGGCAGGCCCTTGCTGGCAAAAGCTGTTGAAACTCACAGTACCTGCAGACACACCGTGATCAAGAGCTAGCTGCTAGATACCCGACGTGCGCCAGAATTCGACCTCCCTTTTGTTCACGTGCGTATGAACTGATGGGGGCCTGGCTGACACTCCGTGCTTTCACTGCAACACACACACACACACACACCGTCTGCACCCTACAGAGTGGAAAGCACCGTGCAGAAATCAGGAGAGGAAGCAGAAATAAGACTGGGAACTCAGAGGGAGCCACACCAGCAAAGCACTTTGAGGTACAGGGAAGCCATTTGTGTGTAATGCCATTTGCCAGTGGAAGGCAGTCAAAGGGCTGTATGTAATCATATATTTGGGGGCTTCAAAAAGTTCATGGAGAAATGGAATTACATTATCTTCTAATTCCATTATGTCTGTGAGCTCTTTGAAGCCCCTTCATCTAATATGTATGTGTGTATAAATGTGAGCACACATATGTGCATGTATATATTAGTATATATACATACACATACACAAATATATAATGAATATATACACTATATACTATTGTGTTGGTGTGGGTTGACTAGAGAAACAAATCCAGAGACATATATGTGTGTATAAGAAAGAGCTTTATACAGAGAGTAATTATAGATTAAGAAAACATCCCAGCCCAGTCCAGATAGTCGATAAGTCCGATATTAGCCCATATGTCTGATACCAGTCTGTAAATTCCTCTGCAGACTCACGCAACCCATGCAATGACACTGAGTGCAGGAAGATCACAGGCCAGTGGGTGGAAAGTCTTGTGGATCCAGTGGTGGTGGAAGCATTTCAGTGCTGGTGTGGGTCTCCAAGAGACTCCTCCAGCTCCAGGGCTCTGGCTTCATCAGAGTAGTTCCATGTGGTTTGTCAACAGGAATGTCTCACAGGGAGAGTGTGTGTCCCACCTCCAGGGAGAAAGACAGGCGTTCCCAGAATCCTCAGGAGAAGGCTCTGCCCACACAGAGGTTTCATTGGCTATGACCCGACTAGACTCCACCCCTTCACAAGTTGACAGTAGATTAGGTAACTGCCACAATTACATATAAATCACTGTGTGTACACACACCCCCCCTAGTGGGATTTGCCTTTGCAACTGAAGTTACTTGCCCTGTCTCCAGCTATCTGAGTCTCTGCATCTCAGTCCTGTAGAGGCCTCGGGAAGTTTTCCTATCCGATCTTCAGAGTTGGGCACCAATCCAGTCATCACTATCCGAAGTGAGTGCCATCTGATGTGGCACTGCCTCGAGTAAGTGTCCCAGTCTACTCCGGTCCTCTGGGACGTCACCACAGGGCTCTGGTCAGGACCGCAAGGGAGCCAAGGTACCCAAATGGGCCCAGGCCTAAAGGAAGGAAGATGTGCATGGATGAGCAAAGGGAGATGATGCTGCGTGCAGGCCAACCTGAAGACCTAATTCCTCATCATTCATTTTCTAGGGATGCCGTAAAAAACCACCACAGACAGAAATGCCCTAGTTCTTACGTGTGGAGGTTAGCCATCCAAATTCAGGGTCTAGGGGTGGACCCTTTCTTTCCTCATCTGGTTTCTGGTCGTTCCAGGAATTCCTTAGCGGGTACCGACAGCACAACTCGGTGATCACATGGGCGTCTCCCTTCTGTCTCTCTGTCTCTTCTCCTCTTCTACAACAATACCACTAAGAGTCGATTAGGACCTCCCTTCTCCAGTATGACCTCATGGTGACTGAAAGCGTCTTCAAGGGCCTTATGTCCAATCAGGGTCAGGCTTACAAGTACCAGGGGCTGGAACTTCATCATATCTTTTGAGGGTGAGGGACACAGCTGACTCCTGAACACTCAGCTCCACTCACCTTCATTCCTAGACCCTCCGACGCTGAGGAAGCCGAGCTCTAGGTAGACGCCAACCCTGGCATGGGCATGTGGGCGGCAGGACGGCACGCCGAGCTCCAGCTCCATGCTCTTTGCCTTGGGGAAAATTGCCGAAGCGCTTGGTACCCGAATGTGTCCGTGCCTAAAACCAGCTTCAGAAGCGGGGAGTGGAGATAAAAACGTAATTAAAACCTGTGTCGGCTTTGGGCTTTCCTGGATGAAAGACAGCCCCGAAGTTTTATTATCTACCCACCCTGTGTTTTTATTGCTCTAGATCCCTTCTCTTTTTCCTTTTGGGGGTCTGCATAAACTTTATTAGGTATTAATTTCAACAAAAAAAAGAGAAAGGTTTCTCACACCTCAGAGCAGAATTTTATTGGGTACCTCTGAGAATTCCTTTCCCTTAAGCAGGACTCGCAAAGAATTCCTCGTAGTCAGGGTAGAAGAGGCCTGTGCTTGGCTGCTCAGTTCAGTTCAGTCTAGCAAGTAGCATCTATAAACATAAGGTCTGAGACGCAGGACAAGTCTGGATGACGAAGAAACATTCTGAAGTTTGGAGCCAGCCAACGGCCAAAGGGTAGGCCTGCGCTGGACAGTTCCATATTGTGGCCTGGGAGTGATGTCATTTTGGGGTGTCGCGGGTCCCTTTTGTCTCAGAGCACCCCTGTGCAACACAGAATGAAACACTGCCTGCTCCCGCCCGTCCTCACCCTCGCTGCCATGCTGGAGCCCTTGCTGCGACCACTATGTCCATCCGCCCATCACCTTGCGGGTCTCTTCACTGGCCCTCTGCTCCATCAGGATGATCTGATTTTCCAGGGACTGGTCCTTCCGGAGAGAATGTCCACAGCAGATGAGATGCAGTCTTGCCCGCCTCGCTTCCATGGAGCATGCTGGCTGTACTTCTTCCAAGACAAATTTGTTTATTCTTTTGGAAGTTCGTGGTAACTTCAATCTGCTTCATCAGGACTGTGCGCTAAAGACATTCGTTCTTCTCCTGGCTTCCTTCCTCATTGTCTGGCTCCTGTGTGCTCACGAGTAGATGAAAAATACCGTGGCTTCACTCAGGCATTCCTGTGTGTTCTCTTTGCTTTTTAATACTTTACAAAGGCTATAATTTTTTTTAATAGCAGATTTACCTAATGCAACATGTCATCTGATCGCTCTTCCTCCTTCTCCTTATTCTTTTCTGCCACCTTAGCTTTGGTAATCCATTTCTTTTGTTTTGTTTTCAATTGTAGTTTGAGTGAACGTTTACAAACCATATTTGCTTTCCATTCAACAATGTATACACATTTTGGCTCATGATAATGGGTGCAATCGCTTCAATGCAATAGCACTCTTCCCCCCTGCCCCCTGGGTTCTCTGTTTCTACTTGTCCGGCTCTCTTGCCCCTTTCTGCCCTCTGAGTTTTGATTTGGGTCCAATGTTGCCCCTTTGGTCTCATATGGTTCATTGTAGTGAAGAGTCTATTCTTCTCTGGTGTTCAGATTCAAGCTATGTATTATTTGACCCCAGTCTCGGGGGAGCCACTGGCTTCTCTCACAACAGTAAGTCTGGTCTTCTCTCCGTTTTGGAATTTTGTGCCGGAGGGCTGTCCTCCCTCTTTGTGCAGGACTTTCTCTTGTGATCCTGACAGTAGTGGCTGGGCACCATCTAGTTCTTCTGTTCTCCAGCTAGTGAAGTTGGTGGCTTATGTGGTTCATTAGACCTTTGGACTCATTGTTTCCTTCCATTTTTAAATTTTTTTCCACTTGATTTCCTGACTGCTGCTCCCATGGGCACTGGTTGTGGATCCACGTGAAACGAAGTCTTGGACAATGTGGATATTTTCTATCATGAAGTGGCTCGTTGGTCCAGTTGTAAGGATTTAGGTTTGGCTTGGTTTTGATGTTGAGTGCTCCGAGGCTTCTTCATTTTTGTGGCAAGCCAGGTCGTCTGCACATTGCAGGTTGTTAATGAGTCTTCCTCCAATCCTTATATATATCCTTGCATAGCCTTGACCATCTCTCTCAGGGTCTGCTTTGTTACCATCTCTGGGGATAAAGTAATGAGATAAAGAAGTCTCCTAGCAAGCGGTGGGTGGGATCCAGTCATCTTGGCTCCTTCCCTCTTCTGAATGCTGCCACCAGAGAAGAGGGAGAGGGGCGGATTCCCTTCCTTGAGGCCCGCATTTTGCAAAGAATGCTGGCTGGTTCAACCAGTGGTTCTGGAACTTTCTCAGCTCATTTTCCCCCAGGGTTCCTGGGCAACCCACTTCCTCCGCAGACTCCCTCCACCCCTCAGATACCTCCAAAGCCAACACAGAATTATCTCCCTCCACCCACCCGCCAAACTTCATTCCCAAGAAGAAGAGGAAAGAAAAGAAAGAAAAAGAGCCTTCCTATTCTTTGGGGCAGGGCAGCACAGTGGAAAACGGCTTTGTTGTGTGGCACCCACTCCCGAAGAACCCCATCTGTGGGCTCCGTGAAGTGTTGGTGCTCCCAGGGGAGCAGCTTCAGGCAGAGGAAGGCAGGGTGACACGGGACAGAGTGTGTCTCTTCATGGGGCGACCCGTGCAGGCAGGCCTGACACAGACAGAGCTTGCCCTTAGAAGTCCTCCTCTGCCTACTCCAGCCTCGAAGAGGCCCCTAGCATGTCATGTCCCCCATAGACAGAACTGCACTCAGGGGGTCCGTAGTGGACCCTGGTTCTTCCTAAGCGAAGATTCCTCTTGGTTCTCAGGTGGCCAGGAAGGAGGTAACTCTTTAATAGGCACTGCTGAGGCCAATACACTTTAAATTAAGCTTCTGATGCTTCGAAGGAGCCACAGCTCCATACAAATCCCCCTGGTGCGCAGACTGCTGAGCTCCAGTGCTCAATCTGCTGTTTTGTCTTGTTAGTTTTTCAGAAGGGTGCCTTGCAAGGCAGGGGTTATTTGTTGCCCAAAGGTAGGTGTTCCTCAGGTATGTGGTCTTTGAGTTTGCTGTGCGCTTTGATGTTCTCCTTTTTCTTGTCAGGATCACTGAGAGGGCTGCCTGCCCTGCTTGGTGGGGGGGGGGGGGGGGCGGGGGTGTTGGCTGCCCTGTGCATCTGCGTTGGCTTTTCCCACCAGGCCAAGGCGGCTCAGTGGCCTTCAGAAAGCCCCGGCTGGCTCTGGGGTTGGGGGTTCACAGGCGCTGCAGCTGTGCCTCCGTCCGTCTGCAGCAGGCTTTGATCAGTGTTTGTGGGGGCTGCCTGCTGCCTGACCTCCCATCTTCAGCATCTCTCAGGTGGAAAGTTCTGTTCAGCTGGTCTGCCGCTTCAAAGACCCTCCCTCCTTGGGGCTGGGACGGACTCATAATGGTTCCCATTTTGTGGTTGTGTGATCTCCTGGCAGCCCCCCCCTCTCTCCATTGACAGGCTTTTCCTTGTTTTGTGGCCAAACTGCAACCCCCCTTTCTGGTTGAGGAAGCATATTGACGTCTCCTCCCATGGAGGCTCCTTTGATTGCTCGGACATGGCCTGGCCCCCAGACAAAGGTGACTTCAGCTGTGTGGGCGGGCACCGAGGGGATCAGAATCTGGGCGCAGAGCAGGGCACGGCCGCCAGGCACTCAGGGCAGAGGACTCCAGGAGCCCGTGTCGGTCAAGGGGAACACGGAGCGTCGCCCTTCCTGCCTCTCAAGGCAAGTTTAAGGGGAGGCACTGCTCTGCTCCAGTGACTTGCAGGAATCCTGCGTGGGGTCTGGGTGAGCATGCCATATCAGCCCAGGGCCTGAATCAGGTTGAAGGCTGAGCAGAGGAAAAGGTTCAAAGTCCCGAAAAGTCACTCTGGTTCCCACGAACTTCAGCTCTTCCTTATCTTGAAAGGTAGGCACTAGGCCAGTGACCCTTGGGCAGTTCTTTTCCGTCCTGTTATATTCCCAACATCCATGGCTTGAGGGCCTGGGTTCTCAACCCAAGGGATAAACAACAGCTAACTCAGCCACGCAGGGCCTACTGGCAGCCCCTGCCCCACACTGCGACTGACCCTGAGTTCTGGCCATCCAGTCTCTGTGGGTCAAGGTGAAGCGCTAGCTGATCCAGGGGGCTACCAGGGAGTTTGGGTGGGAGTTGCTGCCTTACGCAGACAGTCTGGTGGGACCTGGGCCCTGGCTCGCGGCTTCTCGCTGAGCGGATGGGGTTAAGCTGCATACTGCCCTTGATTTTCCTCATCTTTAAAAAGAGGGTGGCCAAGGGCAACAGGAGCGGTCAAGAGATCATCCTTTTTCCCCAGCCTGATAGTGCAGGGCTCTTCCTTCCTTTGGACCACACTCAAAACAATCCTGAAGTAGAACAATATGGGTAGGAGGAGGCCTGAGGGGAATTTATTATGCTGTTGTCCTGGGGCTGCGGCTGAGCCTGGCCTGACTTTACCTTGCACTGAGGTCTGCCTGGGAGGAAATCTGGCAGGCTCTTGGGGTGTCTCCCTGATTCTGGTACGCCTCCAGCCCCCACCCCCTGCACTCCAAGAGAATGCTGGGAAGACAGGAAGACCGGGGCACTTAAGCCACACCCCCATCTAAGCCACAGAGAGAGACATCAACCTCGATTCCCAAAACGGTAAAAGAAAGCATGACTCTGAAAGACACAGAGTCCGGCCCCCAAAGAGGGAGCACCGAAGACTTTGTTAAACCATGCTCACCAGCCAGGCTCACATGTTCTCTGTGCGGGCTGGAGCGGGCAGGTCTGCTGCGACGGGCCCTCGGTTTGTGGAAGTGTAGGGTGTAGATTCAGCAGGGGACCCTGAGCGGCATTAGGAAACTTGAGAACACTGTGCTAGGGGCCTCTTCGAGGCTGGAGTAGGCAGAGGAGGACATCGATGGGCAAGCTCTGTCTGTGTCAGGCCTGCCTGCTCGGGTCGCCCCGTGACGTGGGGTGGCGGGGGAGTCACTAGATTAGGGGTTCATCTCTTCCTCCAACATGGTTGTGGGAAGAAAAGCAGCATTAGAATCTTAAGGCTGATAGCCCCCAAACCAAAGTCACTGCCATGTGGTCCATGTGGACTCCTAGCAGCCCTGCAGGATAAAGAACTGCCCCTGTGAGTTTCGGAGACCGTAGCTTTTTACAGGAGTAGAAAGCCCCATCTTTCTCCCAAGGAGCGGCTGACTTTATGGGTAGCACTCAAGGAGTAAACACCACTCCCCCGGGGTTCCTTAGGACCTACCAACACCCACTGCCATCAAGTCCATTCCGAGTCATAGCAACTCTATAGCAAACTAGATCAGTTCAAGATTTTCCTCAGAGCGCAGATCTTGGCCTCCGTCTGTTCTTAGCAGTAGCTAACCAGGTCCTCTCAGTAGCCTGACCTCAATCAATACAGCACCCCAACTCTCCATGCCAAAGAGAAACTGCAACACATTAGCCAACTGGGTACTGTGGGACCTGGACCAAGCCTCGGTGTGGGTCCCTAGCCTTTTGTCATGCCATGGGTGGTCTACAGGCAGATTTGAATTTGAGGTCTGGCTCCACCATTGGTTGAATGACCTTGGATGGGTTACATGAGCGCTGAGGTCTCAGTTTTCTCAAGTGGAAGATGCGGGTCAGAACGCCAGCGTAGCTTCCCTATGTGTCCTCCCTACCGAGACACCCATGGGGGCGGCCACGAGTTGGAGTTGACTCAGTGGCTAGTGACTTTGAGGCCTGAGCAAGACATTTTATGCAGATGCCTAGCCTGTGGTAAGCACTCGGCAGAGTGTGGACATCATGGTCACCCCTGTTTCAAATAGAGGTGAGGGTCTCATCTGAGCGGCATTCTTGAGGGGCACATGGTCCCTCGCTCTGTCCCCAAGAGTCAGGGTGCGAGCATGTAAGACTCCACAGCATTAACTGCTGTCCCTGCAGGAAATCCAACAGAGAACTCGGTTTTCAAAAGCTTCAGATTCTCTCTCTCTCTCTCTCTCTCTCTCTCTCCTCGCAGTCTAATTGTCTCTCTATCTAACCTCATTCTATTGGGTTCCTGCAACAAGCCCCCATAGACTGTGTGGCTTGAAACAACATGGATGCCTTTGTGGTTCTGGAGGCTAGACGTCTGAAGGGAGGGAATGGAGTCATGTTCCCTTTGAGGGTTTGAGGGGAGAAACCATCCTCGTCTCTTCCAGCTTTTGGTGGTGGCCTGCAATCCTCGGGCTGCATCCTTCCACTCTCTGCCTCCCAGCACCTTCCTTTTCTGGGTCACTCCTCTGGGTACCTCTCATAAGGGTGCTTGTCGGTGGATTTGGGGCCCATCCAGGCCAGGCAGAATGGTCTCAACTGGAGACCCTTCACTTGTTTATATCTGCAAAGACCTTTTTCTAAATAAGGTCAGATTCACAGGCTTCGGGGATTAGCATGTGGACATATCTTTTGAGGAGCCACCAGTCAACCTACTATATTCACAGAACCCTGCAACATGGCCCATTGGATTGTGACTAAACAGTCCAAAGCAAGAGCTGTGGGGGAGGCTGGCCCCGCCCGCCCCGCTCACCCCTCCCTCCCCCAGCTCTCCAATGGGCCCTGAGACGGGAGTGTTTATCCACCACCTTCACAGGGAACTTTGGCTGTTTGTCCTTGATCTGCTGGCAGGTAGTGCAGACAGGGAAGGGCATCTTTTAGAAAAGGACATCAAAGTGGAGGTTCGAAAAAATGAGGGAAATCCTCCCTGAGGTGGATCGATGCGGCGGCCACAACAAAGGGGCTCACGTATACCAACGATCGCAAAGAATAATCGGGCAGTGTGTCCTTGGTACACACAAGGTCACCAGATGTCAGACCCAAGTTGATGGCAACTAAGAACGGTGAGGACAAGTTCCTCCAGCCCTAGGAGAGAGCGCGACCCCTTTCATTCCATATCCCCCAAAACCCAACTCACCGCCATTGAGTCAATGCCGACTCATAGTGACCCTGTAGGCCCGGTTCTGACTGCCCTTGTGAGTTTCCAGGGCTGTAATTTTTTAGGGGAGTAGAAAGCTCCGTCTTTCTCCCACAGTGACTGGCGATTTCAGACTGCTGACTGCGTCCCGCAGCCCAGGGGTCTCCGTCCATTGGAGGGCTCAAATCAGAGCTGAGTCTTGGAGCCTCCCGCTCTTTGCCGGGAACCTTTGAATTTCAAAACGTGTTTTCCCCCCCTTAAATTTCCAACCTGTGTGGACCCTCTTCTGCTAAGCTCCCCAGGAAACATCCATCCTGCTGCTGCTCAAGCCCTTTCCTTTCTCCCTGTTTTCTTGAGCTGCTCCCACGTGCTCCCCTACCCCGCACATCCACACAGAAACCGACCAGGGGAGCCCGCACCTGTCTTTTCTCATGGGCCTCCCCTGGCCTTGCTCCCAGACACCTCTTTGCGACTTCCTCCTTCAGCCCCTTGTTCAACCATAAATATCCACGTCCAATGGCCAAGCCCCCAGGCCCCTTTCAGGAAGACCCTCCTCCCCTTCCGATTGCTTACACTCAAGCTCCCAGCCTGGGAGGGAAGGTAGATGCCAGCTTAGTCTACGTCTTCATCATGCCAACCAAACAATACTACTGACCTATGGCATTCACACCAGCTTCGATTTCTTTCCTAGGAAGACACCAGCTCTCGGGCCTTTCCCCCTGAAGAGTCTGAGCCAGTGGCAAGCTGGTGCTCCTACTGCTTGTCTCCTAAGAGCTGCTAGTAGTGAGTGGGGTGTGGAGCTTCCCATTTCCCTCCTGTTTCTGGCTCACAGATGTGGCCAAGCACTGAATGGAACGCCGACCCCTTGGGGAGCTCCAAACTCCAAATCAAGGGGGAGCAGAGTCTCACATACTTCTGAAACCTAGATGGCTACGGGTTGGAAAGTCAGCTATGCCTCTACAGTCCTGAGGACCGGGCGGGAGAAGAGACCAATGAGAAATAAGTGCCCAGAGGACCCACTAGACAGCAAGACTTGCCAGTGTGTCCCTTACAAAAGGCAGTCTGGCGAGGAGATGGGGAAAGCTCATTTCTCAGCACCGTTCTTCAACTCTCTCGCCTTCCCTGCCACCTGTGTCTTCAAGCAAAGACCATGTGTGCACAGGACACAGCTCTCAGACCTGAAGAGCCCTGGACACCCCCTCCCCCCGATAGAATGCGAGCACTGGGCATGTAAAACCTGAGCTGTGTGCTTCACGCACACCGCCCGATATATGCTCTGGCTCACTTCACCTGTCCTTCCTGGGCAGAGCTGGGGAGCCCAGGGGCCTGGTTCCGGATTGGCTTAGGCGCAGATTACTCACAGGCTTGCTCTTGATCCCGCTTCTTAAGCACTTCCTCTAAAGTGCAGTGACTAAAGCTGAGTCTACCAGGTAGCAACCAAATGTGCTCGCAGAGAACAATAGGTGTGGGTGAGAACACCTTAACAGCCCAGACTGTCCTTTCCCGGTATTCTGTCTCTGGGGTGCTAAAGCGGATTTTCGGGACAAGAGGAACAGGTTTGGACATTCCTTTGGCTTTCAGAATTGCTACAGGCTGCCAGAAGAGAAAAAACACAAGTGACAGGGACACCAAGGAAAGCATGTGGGGGTTCGCCATCAGGCCCAGCCAGGTCTTGGCTTCAAACGTGTTGGTCTTAGTTCTTAATAATGGAAGGGAATGCGCCCATAACATTTACCCCAAAGTCTCGGGAGACTTCTTAGGTTTGTGCTTCCAGATCAGAGACGATTTGGGGACCTTAGAGGAGATCATGCTGATGTAGAGATATGGGAAAGCAGAAACCATGCCCTGTATTCACTGGGGCAGAAAGCTGTAAATCAGAGGACTGAACGCTCACGCACGCACTCACTCACTCACTCACTCACTCACTCACTCACTCACTCACTCAACCTGGGCTTGCCATGTGCCACCAGACAATGGGCTAGGCCTTTACTGGCATTAAAAACTCAGGGAGAGAGCAGAGTGTGCCTCCCCAAAGAGGCATGGCTGTAATACAAGTGCTTGTTCAGAGTGATGGATTATGGGAGCCCTGAGGAGTTCTTGCCAAAGGTGCCAGGAAAGGTCTCCCAGAGTTAGGGACAAGGAAGCCCAGAGTTAAAGGATGTATAGACATCTGCCCAATGGGCAAGTGGGCATAGACAGCGCCGGCCTTGGGCCCCAGGCATGAAAGCACGCGTGTATTCGGGATCTCTGCCTCTGGAAGGCTGAGGAGGACTGCAGAGGGAAGATCAGGGAGGAGATTCCAGGCAAGTCAGGGCCGGGCTGGGCAGAGCTTTGCATCTGACCCAATTGTTTCTGCTGATTCTTTCCTTTTCAAGGAACGACTGTCAAATAGTTATCCCATAGCAGTCCCTTCTGGAGAAATGAAGATTCAAAACAAGAAGAACGTGGCCATGGAGTTGATTCTGACTCACGGTGTCCCCAACGTGTGCCGAAGGGGAAGGGCTCCATTGGGTTTCCAATGGCTGCTTTGGGGGAGTAGATCACCAGACTGTTTTTTGGAGGCACCTCTGGGTGGACTTGAACCACTGATCTTTCGGTTAATAGTGGAGCTCTTAACTGTTTGCACCACGGATGAAGACAGTGAGTTTACAAAAGGCTGCGATCGTATTAACGGGGAATGTAAACATCCCTGGGAAGTTTCAGGAGACACAAGTGGTCATTGATGAGGAGGGAGGAAGAGTAGGGCTGGGGTGGGAGTGGGTGGGGGCATGCCTGAGGCTTTAACTGCATCCATTTCATTTCTTAGAGACTGAAGGTTTTACGAATGCCACGTTTGAAGCCTTGAAGCCACAATCACTGATCATAGCAGCAGCATTCGAGAGATCAATCGAAGCATTACATTGGGCAGCTCTGCTTAGAAGACGCTTTTAAAGTGTTGAAAAGTAAGGGTGTTACCTGGAGCACTAAGCTACTGTAGCCTGAGTCAAGCCACAGTCTTTTCAATTGCCTCATGCGCATGTGGAAGTTGGCCACTGGATAAGGAAGAACGCAAGAGAATCCATGCTTTGGAACTTCGCGTAAGTACCATGAACTGTCCAAAGAACAGACAGAGTGGTCTTGCAAGAGGAAAACAGCCAGAATGCTCCTTCGAGGCACAGATGGCGAGTCTTCATCTCACGCACTTTGGGCATGTTATCAGGAGAGACCCATCCCTGGTAAAATGGAGGGGCAGCTAAAAAGAGGAAGGCCCTCGGCGAGATGGATGGACACCGTGGCTGCGACCGGGGCTCAAATCTAAGAGCCATTGTGAGGCTGGCCCAGCTGCTTTCTGTTGTACATGGGGTTGCTGTGTACAACCAACCTCATTTCAAGTCTTAAGCTGGGTGTAGGTGTGTAGCTGCTCTTCCTGCCTTTTGGCGCACGCACGTGTGTGTGTGTGTGTGTGTGAATTGTTCAGTGATCTTTTCAATTCCCACATGATCATCTGATTGGAATGAGGCAGGACACTAAGGTGGAGGAGGAACCCTGGGGGGACCTGCCCTCTCACACTCCAATACCTGCTGAGTTTTCTACTTGGGTGGAGCCAAGGTCACCCTGTGCTCTTCCTGAACTGAGGACAGAGGGGGAGAGAGGAGGCCAACTCTACTCAGTGTCCTCAGAGTCTGTACGAACGCACGAAGGAAGGAGCCCCGAGCGCCCTTAAGGCGAGCTTGCCTTCAGCCGCACTGTTTGCTTTTCCTGCCAGAGCATCCTGTCCCCTCGGGCACAGCCTTGAGGAGACCCAGCCCCGGTCTTCCTGGTGTGCTGGCCCAGCAGGGGAGCCCTCTGCCATCGGACATCCTTCCCATTTCCAGCTATTGAGTGCAATCAGGTGGGCCGGGATCCGATTTCAAAGGCACCCGGAGGACTTCTCTGGCTGCTCCAGTGGGAGACAGCGGGGACTGAACAAACAGGATGGGTGGCGCACAGGATAGAGCATGGCCCCGGCACTGCAGAGGGCTGGGCAGGATGCTGGACGGGAAGAAGTCCGGTGAGCTTGGACCTGGGCACGTGAAGGCACACCAGGCCCACCAGAAGCCAGAGGCAGGGCCATAGGGACGCCCCTGGGGGCTCAGCTCACAGTCTCTCTGTGAAGTTCTTCTTTGTCCCCTTCAATAAATTAATCATGAACATTGAATTGTAAAGGCACAGATAATGTGACATCTGCTATTGGGGTGGGTCTTGACAGACAATCACCCTCTTCAGAGTCCCGGGAGCTGTATCGGCCCAGCACCCCTTAGTCCTCAAGGAAACACCATTACCTTTCACCACTTCAGCGAGGTCTTCTCCCACAGATGTGCCCGAGTGCCTCCTGTGATCTCGTGGAAACTGCTTCCATGAGCACTGATTGCAGATGCAAGCAGCGCAAAATGTTGACAACTTCGGTCCTTCCTCTACTTACCACGATGTTACCTACACGTCCGCTTATGAGGATTTTGGTGAGGATCTCGGTTTTGTTTACATGGAGGGGTAATCGATAGGGAAGGCTGCCATCCTTGACCTTCATCAGAAAGTGTTTCAAGTCCGCCAAACTTTCAGCGAGCAAGGCTGTGTCTTCTGCTTATTGCAGGTTGTTCATAAGCCTTCCTCCAATCGTGATGCCACACTCTTCTTCATTCAGCCCAGCTTCTCGAATTATTTGCTCAACATGCAGCCTGAACAAGGATGGTGAGAGGATGCAACCCTGACCCCCATCTTTCTTGATTTTAAGCCAGGCAGGATTCCCTCATCTGGGCACACCGCTGCCTCTTGATCTGTGTACAGGTTCTGCGTGAGCACAAGGTAGTGCTCTGGAATTCTTCTCAAGACTGTTCATAGTTTGCTAAGGTCCACAGACTTGAATGCCTTTGCACAGTCAATAAAACACAGGTAAACATCTTCCTGGTACTCTCTGCTTTCAGCCAAGATCCATCTGACGTCAGCAGTGATAGCTCTTGTTCCATGTCCTCTTCTGCATCTGGCCTGAACCTCTGGCAGCTCCCTGTCAATGCACTGCTGCAACTTTGGTTGGATGATCTTCAGTAAAATGTCACTGGCTTATGCTATCAGTGATGTTGTTCTATAGTCGGATCGTTCTGTTGGGTCACCTTTCTTTGGAATGGCACAACTAGGGAGCTCTTCCGCTCAGTTGGCCAAGTAAGTGTCTTGTGAATTTCCTGGCACAGATGAATGAGTGCTTTCAGGGTTCCATCAGCTTGTTGGTACATTTTGGTTGGCGGTCCATCAATTCCTGGAGCCTTATTTTTGGCTAATGTTTTAAGTGCAGCTTGAATTTCTTCCTTTAGTACCATTGGTTCCTGCTCATATACTACGTCTTGAAGTGGCTGAATGTCAGCTAGTTCTTTGGGGTACAGCAACTTTGTACTTTTTCCATCTTCTTTTGATGTTTCTTGCGTCATTCAGTATTTTGCCCACAGAATATTTCAATATTGCAAATTGAGACTTGAATTTTTTCTTGCGTTCTTTCAGTTTAAGACATGCTGAGTGTGCTCTTCCTCGTTGGTTCTCTAACGCTAAGTTTTTGCACATTTCATTATTATAGTATTTGACTCTATCTTTGTGATGATTTTTGTGTTAACATTTTCTGGTCATCTCTTTGACTTCGTCATTTCTCCCATTTACCTTAGCTACTTTATGATGAAGAGCAAGTTTCAGGGAACTGTTTGACATCCGTTTTGATGGTTTCTTTCTTTCCTGTCTTTTTAATGACCCTTTGCTTTTTCGTGTATGATGTCCTTCATGTCTTTCCACAGCTCATCAAGTCTTCTGTCCTTAGTGTTCAATGGGTCAAATCTGTTCTCGAGGTGTTCTTGAAATTCAAGAACACATTTTTAGCTCTCATGGACTTGTTTTAATTTTCTGCAACTTCAACCTGAATTTACATTCGAGCAATTGATGGTCTGTTCCACAGTGTGCCTCGGGCCTGGTTTTAGGTGTTCTTCCGGAGCTTCTCCATCATCTCTTCCCACGGATGTCATCAATCTGATTTTTGTGTATTCCCTCTGGACAAGCCCCATATGTCGGAAACATTTGTGTAGGTGAAAAAAGGGCATTTGCAGTGAAGAGGTTGCCGGTCGTGCAAAATTCTCTCATGTAATGTCTGGCTTCATTTCTAACACCAAGGTCATATTTTTCAATTACTGTTCCTTCCTCTTTGTTTCCAACTTTTGCATTCCAATTGTCAATAATTATCAATGCATCTTGATTGCAGGTTTGATCATTTTCAGGCTGAAGAGACTGGTGAAATGATTGATTACTAGCTTTGTTGGTTGCTGCATAAATGTGAATAATAGTTGTATTGATAGGATTTCCTTGAATGCAGATGGATATAATCCTGTCACAGACAGTATTGTATTTCAAGATAACTCTTAAAATGTCCCTTTTGATGATGAATTCAATACCATTCCTCTGGATTGTGTCATTCCCAGCAGAGTATATTTTGATTCAAAATGGCCAATACCAGTTCATTTCAGCTTACGAATGCCTAGAATATTTATTTTTATGCATTTCATTTTCACAACTTCCAATTTTTCTGGACTCATACTTTGTACATAGCAAGTTCCAATTATTAATTGATGTTTGCAACTGTTTTTTTCTCTCATTTCTAATTGTGTCCCATCAGCATATGGTCACAAAGGCTTTACTTGTGCAGGCTCCATCCATGGCTCTGAGTTCCTTCAGACCTGAGAAGCCTCATCTTCTCTTGCTGTCACTGACGATGTTCTGTGTCTTTTCATGAGGTCGTTAGTATTTAACAATGTTTTGATTCTGTCCATAAGGTTTTCAGTGGTTAATGCATCAGAAGCGGCAGCGTATCCCTTCTTTGTAGTCTGTTCTTAGTCTGGAAGCTCTGTTGAAACCTGTTCATTTTGGGTGATCTTGCTGCCATTTAAAATACCGTGACAGAGCTTCCAGCACCACAGCCACACACAAGCCATCACAGTGTGACAGGCTGACAGACAAGTGGTAGATGGATCATCAACTTCCAAAAACTATCTTGGAGAGGGAGAAGCAGATTATAAAGCCCCTTGTGGGTTCTTGATGAATTAAAAAACCTTAGAAAATGGAAAGGCCTATTATTTATAGCTCACCATTGCCTCTGAAGACAGTCCTGAAATAAACTCATTACTTTTGGGGGGCATTTTAACCTGATGCACTAAACCTCTAGAGATGTATGGGAAGGCAAGGATTGTGAGGACCGAGGACTGAGAGATTGCCTCTCAGCTCCCATAAAACACTTCTGGGTCATATACTGGGTTGGTCATTCAAATCTCCCCAACAGTGTCAGGGATGCCAGGCCTGGCAATCTGCTTTCATGAAGAGTACAGCCAGGAAAACCCTATGGGTTTTATTGTGTGACACTTGGGGTCACCATGGGGTGTAGTGGATGCCACAGCAATGTGCTTGTTTTGGTTTTGCCCCTGTCACAGTGCAAATTGCAGGCATGCTACACTTCAGCAATGACTCAGCCATAAAATCCCAGTGAGGAGTGAGTGTACAGAAAACACAATGCATGTGCTAATTAGAAATGATTTCTGTCTATGCAATGTGACACCATGATTGGGGCTTTTTCATCCTGGAAACAGAGTGCTGAGTCTTTGTGAGGGAATTCTAATCATCTTAAATGGATTAACTACAGTCCAGGTTTAGAGGGGGAAGACAGATCCCTCCAGAGACCCCCTAGACTCATCCTAAGGGGCAAGGCAGGATGAATCCATCATTCTATTCGTTAGCCAATGACCTTCTATGAAAAGTTGAATTCTAGGGAGATTTTGAGCACAATGTTGCATGAACTTCAATCTTTGATTTATGACTCATGATGAGCCATAGTGTCTTGGTTACCCAGCCAGGGAGGGTGGGAAAGGCAAGTTCATTAATCAAACGGTGGCAGGAGATGCTTCCCGTGAACTAACTGAACAGGAAATGAGCCCAGGTGGAGCGGAGAAAGCCAGGAGGGAAGAAAGAACTCCGCCCTTTGTCTTCGGGAAGTCCTGATCCAGGCTTGCTTGAAGGGAGGTAGGTGGGAGAATGTACTCTCATTCCCTCTCCGAACCAGAGGGACCGTGGAGCTTGTCTGTACAATATTTCAGTCTTGCCTCTGCCACGGTTCAGAATAGTTGGTAGTGGTAGCTGGGTATCATCTAGTTCTTTTGGGTCTCAGGGTCATGAAGAGTGATGTTCTAGCTTGTTCCCTCGAGGTGTCTGGTTATGTCTAAGACGTTTCCCTAACTTTGCCCCCTCTATGCTCCGTGGCTTTATTTGCAGCCAAGGTAAATGCCCATGCACAAATATCCTGTGTTAAACATATATTAATACATTTGTAAGTGTATTACGATCCCACCCTCCTTCCCATAGTTATGCAGCCTGCGTGTCTATCCATGCAGCTGCCGTGGATCCCGTCTTTGCAGGACTGCGTACACAGCAGTTGAAGCCATCGCTGCATTTTCCATGGGGTTTTGGGTGACTTTCTAAAAAGAAGATCACGACTTTCTTCTGCGAAGCCTCTGGGTAGACCCTGACTGCCAACCTTTCTGATGATAGCTGAGCGCGTTCACTCTTTGCACTACCCAGGCTCTTCAGCTGGGATGTGACATAGAACAGGAGAGCTCCCGCGCTGGTTTTACATATGATAATTCTGTTGATGATGTCAGACTGCTCATTGGAGTCTGGAGCTCCATGGGAGGGATCCCAGGGATGGCAGAAGGGCTTTGGATAGTCCCCCTTCACTGGGACAGCCCTTCTTTTACCATTTTGTATGTGGGACCTTGAAGGGATTTTCAACTTATTTATTGATCATCTTTCTGAACCAGGCCCTGCCCTCAGTGCTAGGGACACACCAGTGAGCAACAGTTTGCTGTCCTCCGGAGTGTTTATGGTACAGCAAAGACACACAGTGAATGATAGGCATGCGTAGCTATTTAGTATACATTATACTTATTACTTATTAACGACAGTTATTGTACAGGATTGTTGTCGGGTGCTAAGTGCTTTGAGACAGTCAGATGGAGCAGCCGTCTTAGACAGTGAAGGCAGAGCAAAGAAAGCTTAAGGAGAAAGTGACACTTCTATAAAAATCTAGAGGCAAAGCTTGCAAAACCTTACCGACGTTTTTGGAAAAAGATAAAAAATGGTAGACAGTGATAGTGTTACAAAAATTCAGCAACAGGAATATTTGGGAGGGAAGGGGAAAGAACCCCTATGTTCGTATCTGGAGGTGGTGAGGAGTCAGTAACACCCGGGGAAGGAGATGAGGAAGAGGGGCAGGTGACTGTCTGAGGATGGAGGTGAGAGAGTTAGGCTTTTGATCTGGGGAAGGAGTCCAAGGAGTCAGGGTCGGACTCTCTGGGAGTGCGAGTGAGCTGAGGGAGACGGAGGACAATAGCTGGAGAAAGTCAGAGCCAGTTCTGTGGATTGCCGGGGAAACATGCTACCAGAGGGTTAAGAGGTACAAAGGACCGATGGTGGAGGTGTGTCTGGCGAGAAGAGGGGCAGTGGGGAGATGGTGCAGCTGCGCAGGTGAGTCGGAGCAGAACAATAAGAGACGGAGGCAGGTATTGGACATTCAGATCACTGCATGCGGAAGGACCCTACTCTCCCTCTGAAAGAAAAGGAAGTCATTCAGCGCTTTGAGCGGAGGAGTGGGTGAGTCCATTCACGTGTTAAATGGGTGCTGTTGTTAGGTGCTGGCGACCTCCTCGCTGGCTCTGACTCTTAGCCACCCTGTCTATGTACCATGGAGCACAACTCTGCCCCGGCCTCCCAATTGTTCCTCGGTTCGAACCCATTGTTGCAGCTGCTCGGGCAGGCTGGGTTTCTTGATGGCTGGCTTTCTAGGTTCCCTTCTCCAGGGACTGGCACCTCCTGATGAATCTCCGATGGACTCTTGCCACCCTCACTTCTCAAGACCACCTGAAAGGAAGGGGTTATTGCAGTATCCAGGCTGGGATCAGCATGAAGAGTGGAACCCATCGTTGTCCCAGGCTTCTTAGGAAAGGCCATTTTTTCTTCTGCTTCTTTCATGCCTGGACACGGTGGCTTCCAGAGTTTGAGGCCTGGGAGCTAGGAGGTGACCCTTGAATCCAGATGGTCCCTGGCGGGTGACCATCCTGACTGGTCTAGGATGGGTTTCTGGACACTAGGAGCTGCTGGCTTCAAAGGTCAATGTGAGTTTCTTGTGTCTGCAAGGGCTGTTTGGGGGCAGAGCAAAGATTGTCTGGGACTACTTGGGCTTGGGAAATTTGTATTTTGTTCATTCAAGTTACACATTTCAAAACCTACTTCTCCCTTAGGCTTTCACGTTGACCTTAAAAAAACCCTTATCCTCTGGCTAAATTGTAGCTGCTCAGTAAAGTGTTGTGGATGATGACTTCACTTTTCAAAGGATCTTCCCACAGCTCACACCTCGGCCGTCCCACAGCCAGACTGTACTGTTAGGTGCTGTCTAGCCAGTGCTGACGCACAGCGCTCCCATGAGACAGAGGAGAACTGGCCCGGAGGGTTTTCTTGACAGAAATCTTTATGGAACTCGATTTCTAGGTCTTGTCCCTGCTTGTGGGTTCCTGCCTAGTGGGTTTGAACTTCTGATCTTTTGGTGTGTCCCCCAGTCAATCCCCAGTGGTGGTGCAGCTGAAGATGAGGGCGGGGTTCCAATTCCCAGGGATCTGTAGGGGCTGCAGGGCAGACTGCCTGCCTGGCACTGTGCCTTTGGGCAGGGTGCAGAGGTAGAAACTTCTAGAAGTACTAGAATGGATTAAGAAAGGACAACATGTTCCCTTATTCTATTCTCTATCTCCACAAGAGCACTGGAGATGCTGTTGGGTAAACATTCTATTGCTATCCACAAGGTTGGCGGTTCAAACCCACCAGCTGTTCTCTGGGTGTAAGATGAGACTGTCTGCTCCCCTGCAGACCTATGAAGCCTTGGCACCTCTGCATAGGATTGCTCTAAGTCAAAATGGTTTCCTTGGCAGTGGGTGTGAATTTGCTTGGACTCTTCTGTATCCCCAGCAGTCCTTCGGAGGCTGTCCCTCGTAAGACAAGCCTGGCATTCCCTACAAGGTCACAGCCTTGGAAACTCTAGGAACACAGCTCTCTGGACACACAGGGATCCTCAGGAGTCACATTCTGACTCAACAATCTTGCCCCAGCTCCCTTTTCCAGACCGACGCAGGGGAAACAGTGGCTGCAGATATGCAGGATGGCTTTGCTTCCACCATGTTGCTTACCAAGCTCTCTCCCCTTCAAGCTGCCCTCACCCCAGCCCAGCCCAGCCCACCCCATTCCCGGCACCACAGCAGTTTTGCCTCCTGCCCCCCTCCCTTTGGCTTCTGCACACAAGAGTCCCTCCTTCCTTCCCTGGCCCCCTACCTCCTTTCTGCTTGTTGCTCTCTGGCCCTCTCCCACCCCTCCCCACTTCCCCACATTTCCACCCCCCAATCTCTTTGTTGCTGAATTCAAGGTTCGCAATACAATAAAGCTTTGATGATTCGCCCCAATTGAGGAGGAATGTCAGCTGAAATTAATGAGGAGTCTGAATAATAGAATTTTACAGCAAAGTCTAGTTGCTTTCAGGCTGTGACGTCCTTTCTGGGGGAAGCGTTAGCATTTACATGCAGTAACAGCCTGTGTTGAGAAATGGGGCAATGTGTCTTAGAGAACCTTTTAAAGGCTTTCCACAGAAAAGGACCATTTATAATGAGCATATACTTTCTTTGAGTCTGAGGGCTTCAGCTCCTAGAACAGTTTTCTGTTTGGGGGAAAATGTCTCTTTTTACCGCTGTGATTTTACGGGGCTTCTCGGAGGTTCTTCCTGATATCCCCGTTCCTTTGTTGAGGTGTTTTAAGCACATTTAATTTACTTATTTAAAATTTTAATAAATCATTGTATTGGGGGCTCTTACAACAGTCCATACATCCATTGTATCCAGCACATTTGTACATATGTTTTTAGCACATTGTAGTCTCGCGAGCAATACATGACGATACCCCCCTTGCAAAAAACGAACGCCTCAATAACACAAAATGAAACCTTATCGATATTGAACTCGTTTCTGCACTCCAGTTTACATCCCTTTCTTTAAGGTGGCGATAATGATCATCCTTAATAAACTAACCTACACAAATATCTCCCTTTGGGTCTTAGCAAAAAACAACATTTGTCGGCTACTGGAGATCCCTTCATAGAGGGGTTTAGGAGAGGAGATGGGTTAATTAGGGTACGAGGTAGTACAGATGAAGAACACAGCTTTCCCCCAGATCCTGGATGCTTCCTCCCCCCAACTACCATGATCCGAATTCTACCTTGCAGGACTGGCTAGGGCAGAGGCTGTACACTGGTGCATAGGGGAGCTGGAGGCCCAGGGAATCCAGGGTGGACGATACTTTCAGGACCAGGGGTGTGAGGGGTGATGCTGGGAGAGTGGAGGGTGAGTGGGTTGGAAAGGGGGAACTGATTACAAGGATCCACATGTGACCTCCTCCCTGGGAGATGGATGGCAGAGAAGTGGGGGAAGGGAGACTCCGGATAGGACAAGATATGACAAAATAACAATCTATAAATTATCAAGATCTCATGAGGGAGTGGGGACTGGGGAGGGAGGGGAAAAAAAAAGAGGACCTGATGCACAGGACTTAAGTGGAGAGCAAATGCTTTGAAAGTGATTAGGGCAAAGAATGTACGGATGTGCTTTATACAATTGATGTATGTATATGTATGGATTGTGATAAGAGTTGTATGAGCCCCTAATAAAATGTTTTAAAAAAACCCAACAATACCTTTGCACTTTTCCCCCTAAAATGTCCTGGAAAACTTGCATCCATTTAAAAAATGTTCCATTATTTTCCATGAACTTTTTGAGCCCCTTCATAGCACTCCCATTTGGGAGTTCCTTCCTGCCATTTCTTAGAAACTGTGGATGTTGCTTGCCTTAAAAGATCGATGAAACACACTATATTCCTCTGGTTCCTTGAGGCTTCCTCACCCCCCACCACCGTGACCCAGGGCTGCTTCTCCATTCAGACCAGACCGGGGAACAGGCACACAGGTATAGGAAGGGATGGGAGTTCATGACACACAGAATCCAGGAACAGGAGTGGGGAATAGTGATACCAGAAGGGTAGGGGGAAGAGGAGGGAGGAAAAAAGAAAGGGGGAACCGATCGCAATGATCGATACATAATCATACACGCCTCTAGAGGGGGAAGAACAACAGAAAACATGGGGGAAGGGGGACAGCGGTCGGTGGGAAAAATGAAAATAATAATAATGTGCAATCTATCAGGGGGGTCATGAGGGTGGGGGGGAGGGAAGGGCTGGGGTGGGAACGAGCTGATACCAAGGGCTCAATAGAAAGTAAATGTCTAGAAAAGAATGAAGGCAACCTATGTACAAGCATGCCTGATTCAATCGATGTACGGATTGTGATAAGAGTTGTACGAGCCTCCAATAAAATGATATTAAAAAAGAGAACATATGCTGAAATATTCTGGATGCAGTCAATTAAAGTCTAATGATCTTGGGGGTGGGGGGAAAGACAGGCAGAGTCCAAGCCCTTGGCTTTCCCGTTCAGTGCTCTCGTGCCTCACTTCATCCTTATTTCCTTGTAAGGTGGTGTAGTGGGTTACAGGTCACCCTGGGAACCTCAAGGTCAGGAGTTCAAACCCAGCACTTGCTGCACGGGAGAAAGGTGAAGCTGTCTGCTCCTGTAAACATTTCTAGGTTCAAATACCCAAACAGGTCTGCTCTGTCCCACAGGCTCGCGAGGAATGAGATTGACTTGAAGGCAGTGAGTTTCCTTACCGTAAGGAGCGCCCTGGAAACTTCCTGCCATCAACTCAATTCCCTTCCAGAAGGAGCCCTGGAGGAGCCTTCATGGTGCAGTGGAATACTTACTGGGCTGCCGACCAGTTCACTAGTTCAAAACCACCGTTGCTTCAAGGGAGAATGATGTGACTTTCTATTATTCCTGTAAAGATTTAAG
Organism: Tenrec ecaudatus; assembly: GCF_050624435.1. NCBI lineage: Eukaryota > Metazoa > Chordata > Mammalia > Afrosoricida > Tenrecidae > Tenrec > Tenrec ecaudatus. Next base: position 36,063,804 of record NC_134543.1, read on the forward strand.
GCTGGGAAACCCCCAGGGGCAGTTCAACCAAGCCCTATGGGGTCACTATGAATGGCAATGGACTCGATGGCAGCGTGATTTTTTGCTTATATGGAGCCTTGGTGGCACTGTAGGTTAAGCGTTGGATGCCACCACAATGGCAGTGGTTCAAACTCAGCAGCTACTCCAGAGGAAGATGGGGTATTTGCTTCTGTGAAGACTTATAGCCTCCGTAGGCCTCTAGAGCAGTGGTTCTCAACCTTCCTGATGCCATGACTCTTTCATACAGTTCCTCATGTGTAGTGACCCCCCCCCCCACCATAGTCATTTTCATTGATACTTCATCACTGTCATTTTGCTACTGTTATGAATCGGATGACCCCTGCGAAAGGGTTCGAGACCCACAGGTTGAGAACCGCTGCTGCAGAGGGTCATCTGTGAATTGGAATGGACTTGATGGCAGTGGATTTTCCTCCTACCATCACACCGCCATCGTCCACTTTTGCATCTCTGCCAAGAACAGCCTGCCAGAACATCACCCGACTGTTACATCCAGATAGGCATCTGTTCAGGGGTATTTATGATACTGGATTTTCTACTCTTCTCGGTCCTGGAGGTTTTTCATCATCATCATCATAAAATCAAAGGAGACTTTTTAAATCGACAGACTCACCACATTCTAAGGAAAATGGCAAATGGCTCAGGTGGGGGTGGAAGAATGGTTCTAGTTAGCACCGTGGTCTCCTCCCGGGGATCTGCCCCCCGCCCCCGTCCCCAGCCTTGCACTGGGGACAGCTGTGCCTCATTTGAGGGATCTGAGCAACAATAATGTCACGTGGCATTTCAGCAATGTTTTCTCCCCACAGCAGTCGTTGGAGGGGTCAGAAAGGCCAGCGCTGCCCCCAGTTGACACTAGCTCACACTGCTGTTGGTTGCCTGGGAGTCAGTCGGTGCTCCCTCGTGGTGACTCCGTGAGCACAGAGCAGAACTGCTGCCCAGGGTTCTCAAGGCTGTGACCTTTGGGAAGTGGATGCCAGGCCTCTCTTCCAAGCCACCTCTGGGCAAGTACTTACCACTTGTGCCACCAAGGACTCGTGCCAACAATAAAAGCTCCCGATTTTCACTTTCTGACTGGGCACCAGGTTTAGTTCTAGGTACTTACATCTGTTAACTCACTCCATCCTGATAATTCTCTGTGTTAGGTATTATTACTACCCTTGTTTATAGAGGAGGAAGTAAGGCATAGAGGAGTTAAATAATTCACCCAAATAACAGTCCACAAAGAAATCCTACTTTGGTGAGTGGTGACTGAAGTTTTAAAAGCTCTCTGGAGACTGTTTAAGATGCAACTATTGGTCCCTCCCTATCCAGAGGGAAGAGATTGATGAACATTGAAAGACACGTGGAAACAATTAGTCCAATGGACCACACAAACATCAGACTTCCTGACCCTGAGATCCGAAAACATAGAGGGTCCCCAGCTATGACTATCAACTGCTCTATCCAGGACCTTCTAAATGTGAGCTTTAAAAGTGAATTGTTGACAGCAAAATTGATGGTCTGCTCTATAAACCTTCACCCAATTCACAATAGAAAGCTTTTAAATTTATTTTTATTATTATTTTAAAGATTTCTATTTTTATTGTCCTAATTTTTCTTTTCTTTAAAATAATTTTATTGGGGGCTCATACAACTCTATCACAATCCATCCAAACATCCATTGTGTCAAGCACATTTGTATGCTCGTTGCCCTCATCATTCTCAAAACATTTGCTCTCCACTTAAGCCCCTGGCATCACCTCCTCTTTTTCCCCCTTCCTCATGAACCCTTGATAATTTATATAATATTATTTTGTCATCTCTTGCACTGTCCGACGTCCCCTTCACCCACTTTTCTATTGCCTGTCCCCCAGGGAGGGGGTTATATGTAGACCCCTGTAATCAGTTCCCCTTTTCCACCCCACCCTCCTGGTATCGTCACTCTCACCACTGCTCCTGAAGGGATCATCTGTCTTGTATTCCCTGTGTTTCCAGTTCTTTTCTGTATCAGTGTTACATCCTCTGATCTAGCCAGATTTATAAGGTTGAATTGGAATCATGATAGTGGGGGAAGATGAAACATTAAAGAACTAGAGGAGAGTTGTATGTTTCATCGGTGTTGTACTGCACCCTGACTGGCTCGTCTCTTCCCTGCGACCCTTCTATAAGGGGATGTCCAGTTGCCTACAAATGGGCTTTGGGTCTCTACTCTGCACTCCCCCTCAGTCACAATGATATGATTTTTTTGTTCTTTGATGCCTGATACCTGATCCCATAGACACCTCATGATTATACAGGCTGGTGTGCTTCTTCTATGTGGATTTTGTTGCTTCTCAGCTAGATGGGTCCATGTTTACCTTCAAGCTTTTAAGATCCCAGACACTATATCTTTTGATAGCCAGGCACCATCAGCTTTCTTCACCACATTTGCTTATGCACCTGCTTTGTCTTCAGGGATTGTGTCAGGAAAGTGAGCATCCTGGAATGCCAGGTTAATAGAATAAAGTGTTCTTGTGTTAAGAGAGTACTTGAGTGGAGGCCCAATGCCCATCTGCTACCTTAATACTAAAACTATAAATATATGTACATAGATCTATTTCCCCATCATCATGTATAAATATATTTACCTATGTACATGTCTGTATTTAGACCTCGATAAATGCCCTTTGCCTCCTACTTCTTTCCTCTATTTCCCTTTACTTTCCTCTTGTCCCAGTATCATGTTCAGCCTTCATTTGGGTTTCAGTAATTCCTCTCAGTTACATTGCCCTTGATCAAGCTTTACCAGGCCTCCTACACCCTCCTCACAATCAATTTTGGATCGCTTGCTGTTCCCTTTTCCCCGGGTTTGTTAATACCCACTTCCTTTCCCCCTCCTCCCCCTCTCCCATGTCCCCCTGGAACTGCTGGTTCCTTTGTTTTCTCCTCCAGATTGTTTACCCCAAAGTGTTTTTTTTTAAGTGACCCACCCAAGAGTACAAGGCTTATAGATCGTGGGCAGGAATATGAACTCAGGCCCTTGGACACCTCCGCCCTCATGGGATGGCATTACAGATGCCGGTCAAGTATTCCACAAGAGCATATCTGGTAGCCTCCAGCCTGTGTTAGACTGGTCAATGTGTTTATTCGGCAGACTCACTATTTTACCAGCTTTAAATTCATTGCTATGCTTTAAATATGAGAAAGTTTACCTGAAATTCCAAATGTGTGACTTCCTGCAGTTCCGGCAACACTATCCTAGGATCCCGCAGGGTAACAGTGAGCTGCAGCCGAGTATCTGCTGGCTCTTTAGGCAGGGCATACGCTCTCCAAGTTGCTCAAGTCCCCACTACTCTGTATTGTCCCCTGGCTGATATCTTTCTGGTTCAGATAAGCATTTGATTACAGAACTCCTGCACTGTAATCAAGCTGCAACCTCAAAGCAGCAGAATGTCACTTCTGCTCTGGTGTTGTCAACGCCCTACCCAACTCACTTACTCCTTCATCTTTCTGTCTAGTCAATCACCCTATCAATTCATTATCCACCCACCCTTCATTCTTCCTTCATTCTTCCTTTCTCCTGTAATCCCCAAACTAATCACATTCCTGATTAGTCAGAGTCCAAATGAATCACTAATTATATCTCTGTGTCTTGGCTGATAACTACTTTCCTCTGACTCGGAATGGGAAGTGCTGCGTCAGAGGTGGGAGGTGATCTGCTGAGAGAGGTGGGAGATGATCTGCCGGGGAGAGGTGGGAGGTGATCTGCCGGAGCAGCGTTATAGCAGCAGAGTATTTTTTTCACGTGTTCTTCCTTCACCCACTTCTCTTTCCACAAGGCCTTTTGAGTTACCAGCTAAGAAACGTTAGCTCTCAGTTTCTCTATGGTTTCTCTGGTGGGGCAAACACTCCCTGCATCTGCAATCAGGCTATATTTTCTATAGTTTATAGCACAAGGAAACTTTGGCGCTGAGAAGCTGACGTGAAAATATTAACATGGTTCAAGAAACACTGAGCAATAGGCCTATTTGCTAGTTGGTTGGGTTTAGAGATCTGTTTTTGTCTGAAGATTCTGAGCTCAGCTTTAATAATGATGGTCAGAAAAATTACTAAAAACGTTGCTTCATCTTAAGCCTTCCTATAAGTTGGCTCCAGGTGCTGTAGTTAGAGAGGCTTGTTATTGCCACGAAGCTGGGTGGCTGCTGATTAAACCCGGTGGGGCCTAGAGAACTGGGCGGAAGCCAGTCTGGTTTCTGCTCCGTCTCTGCATCGAGTCCAAGCTGTGAGCTCAGCAATGACTGCAGAGTTCAGATGACAGGGGCAAAGTGAGAGGCTGGACAAACCCCAGATGGGTTCTCAGACCCCAGGGACAGCCAATAGCAATAGACTTCAACCTCCGATTCTAAATGAAAGGAGCAGAAATCTGGAAGTGGTCCAGAGCAGCCGGCTCCAGAATCCCACAGCATCAGGCTGAGAGGCACTGTTAGATCACCTTCTCTGCTCTCATAGGCTCCTAGGGAAACTTTGCGATTTCAATCAGTAGATAAGAGTGTCAATCACAGGGTGAGACTTTGCAGGTGATTCGATCAACGCTGACACACACAGAATTCAGATACAGAAAAGTGCAGGGAAGCCCAGGTTCCTGTACATTTCTAGGACTATGTAGCTGGGCTTGTGCGCTCAAATTTGAATATAGATGGCCGGGACAGGCTCCTGACCATCCAAGGCTAAGCTCTAAAGGCAATAATGAGATCTACTGAGTAAAGGTAAAAGCTGGGGTCATAATTCAATTGTTTCCGCTAGTCCTCTAGTTCATGTGGGAATCCAGACAAAGTGTCATTGCTCATCAGCTCATTCAAATATAAGGTCAATTGCTCATTTGCTCCTTCAGATATAGGGCCACACCACAGCCGACTGGTCTTCCAGACACATCATGATTTGTGACTAGTTGTCCATGAAGACGCAGGGGTCCTCAAACTTTCTAAACACTGTCCCTCAGACCCATTGGAGGGCCGGACTATAGTTTTTTTTTTTTAAAAAAAAACTATGAACAAATTCCTATGCACACTGCACATGTCTTATTTTGAATTAAAAGACAAAAAGGGGCAAAAACACCTGGCGGCCTGGATAAATATCCTTGGCTGGCCGCATGTGGCCGCAGGCTATAGTTTGAGAACTCTTCATGAAGGGCTTTGATTTCTTGGGAGAACACAATTGGCCAGATAAAAAGAGTCCTTCCCTTGAGCTCTAAAGCTTAGTGTGAAAAATGGATTGTTTGGGACTTCAAGAATCTGGGACCAGGGCACTAGGAGGACTGGGGTGAAGGCTGAGATGGGACTGGGATCCTCATAAGGATAAGCTGTTTGGGGAATTAGTGGAGCTAGAATAGCGTTCCCCACTGTGTTCCTTGGTCAGCGTTCTCCTGCTTAAACTGATGTCTGATTTGGGGGAGAAGGAAGTTTACTCCACATCACTGAGCAAGTAGGAGAGGTACATGGGTCCCACAGTAACAAGGGGGGGTGATCTTTCCATTACCACACCCTCCCAAACCCTCTTTAAAACAAGATGCCCTCCATGGATTTTATGGCCTGGCCACCCCATGTGTGTGGGCTGGGCATTGTGTGCCAGAGGGTCTTCAGTGGTTGATTTGTCATTTTTATTTTTGGACTAGCTACCCGGCCTTTCTGCCAAGTGTCTGGGTGGATGTGAACCTCCAGTTTCACCTTCCTGCTCCAGCAGTCCTATACCTTTGTGACTGGGCATGTCAACCAGGTGAGATGCAGGAAAACAAGTTCGAGGTTGAAGGATGAACAGGGATGGGTGATGATGACCTGGCCTAGGGCTGTGACAAGGTGTGAAGAGGTCAGGTCTACAGTGCTGACAAAGGGAAAGAGGAGAATAAAGAGAGACTGGCTATCCTGCCGTGGTCAAGTTTGACGATCCAAAGAACAAACGCAAGTCCATTGTCTTGTCCTCTTGGCGTCCCTACACGGAACTGCCTGATCACGGGATTTGGGCAATGCCCTCAACCAATTGGTTGGCTAGTGACCATTGATGCGGTAAGATGGGGCTAAGCCAAGTCAATTCTCTTTTCAGAATTTTCACTACAAAACACCCAGCAAAAAGAAGTGGCGCTGAAGGTGAGAGGCTGGGGCGCAGGGGGCGAAGCAAAACCGCAGGGACAGGGCAGATCTGTACGGAGACAGAGCTGCCTTGAGCAGACATACAGCGAGCAGCAGACACACCCGGGCAGCGGATCCACAGGGCGTCCAGAAGTGGTCCAATTCCGTTCCAATTCGACACCATCTGTGCCCTTTCACCTGAGCTAACTGAACCACTTCTTTCCCATGAAAAGAGCCCAACTCTAGCAGTGAGCACAAGTTCTGGGTATGCAAGTAAACAGCAGAACTGCTGTCTGAAGCCCTTTACTTAGAGGAGAACGAGGAGGCTGGTTCTGAGCACACATCGTCTGCCACCACTGACTGCTTGGAAGCATCTTGTGTGCTTGAGATTAGGTTTCAGGCAGGAAATGGTGTGACCTAATTTCTTTCTTTCTTCTAAACGATTTCGGGGTCAGCCAATGCTGTGTCTGAGGCCCGAAGAGAGGAAGTCTTGACATCTACAAAGAACTGGTCTGGTCTGAGAGAGTTAAGTCCTTTTTAAGATTCAGGTCTACAAATCTCTCCGAGGAAGGCTTAGAGAACGGGGACTTTGTGCCTAGTTAAAAGGAGCGAAAAGTGTGTAAAAGAAATGCTGGTTCACGGACAAGCGCTCTAGAATCGTTTCTCATCTCCGAGAGAGCTGGACTGGGAGACAAATTGAGAGCAGCTCTTGTCCATGTGAGACCTCATCTATTATGTCCACAGGCTCTTGGAAAACCCCCCACGCCCCACCCCTCCCGCAAGGCTGCCATCCGTACTTGACTGAAAACACATGGAAGGAGCTCACTCGGAGCAGAAATTCATTACAGGAAGAAGAAGAAGGGAAAGTTTCTTTCTGCTGCTGGGAGAGCTGCTCTCTGGAAAAATCACGGGGCTTAGAGGGGATTTGAATCATGTCTGGCAACGAGGTCAGCAATAGAGGTGGAAGGGCCCTTTCCCAGAAGGTTTTTCGCACAAAGCATGATGGTCCCAAGAAACTCAAAAGGACTTGCTCCGTCTTACATGTGCTCCTGCAATCAGGCCAGGGCTCCCTCCAAGCCACCATCTGTCCCCAGCGTGGGGAGTGTCCTGTCGCTCCATGGGTACAGCATCCAAGCTTAACTGGGTTTTTCCTGGATACAGGCTGGGAAACGATTTGACCTCTCTTCCTTAGCACTGCCTTAGTTCTTCCATATTCACCAAGTGACCCCAAGGACAGGCACAGATACGGAGTAAATGTGAAGGAGGGACACATTTGCCAGCCCACTGGGCATTCCCGCTCCTGGCAGACATGACAGACCCTCACTGATAACTAGGTCTCCTCTCCTGAGCCAAATACAGGGGGTGCACTTGCCCTCCTCCAAGTTAAGGGGGCAGGTATCCACATGGCCTGGAGACAAGAAAGGTTGCGTGGCATTTCTTGGGAGTAGCACCTAGTGTTCAGCCCCTCTCCTCCTCAGGTGGGCCACCTGTGGAAGTGCCTGTGGATACTGACACACAGTGGCATCGTCACACAGAGGAGCGTTTCCCTGGAGTGCCTGCCTCTCACACCTATGCAGACTTTCAGTCACTGAGACTTGGGGCCAAGGCTTTGGTTATGCAACAGAACCAAGTTGGCCTTGACTTCTCCCCAGCAATCTACTGGCCTCTCCTCGTTGAGGATCGATTTGGATCTCCGGAGGTGCTGTGCTCCGCCTCCACTTGGAAAATCCAAGAGGTAGGCAACGGGCTTCTTCGTACACTTAGGATATTCAGCCAAGAGGCGCGGAGAGCTTTTTGCTTCTCTTCAGGTAGAAGAGGCCTCTGTGGCAGCATCCAGTCCTTTCACGGCCAGGGGGCACAGTGGCACCAAAGCCTGGAGAAGCTGATGCTCCCACTTGGTTCTTAGACCACACTTTTCCAGGCCAGAATCGGAGCTTTGCATTTTCCCGCGGCAATCTCTCACTCCCCTCACTCTCTAATCCTCATTTCCCACCTCCAGAATGCTCCTTGGCAAGCCAAATTTTGGCTAAGCCAAGTTTAACAATCCTGTCTCCGCTATCGCTTTGGTCTGCTCATCACAGACGTCATAGGAGACACCAGGCATGGTGAGGGGTTGGGCTGGGACCAGCAGCTCAGGAGAAAACCTTGGCTTTCTACTCCCATCAACACTGACAGTCTCAGAAACCCCCAGGGGGTCGCTACCAGTCAGCACTGACTGGATGGCAGTGAGTTTGGTTTTTGGGTTGTATGGAATTCAGCACCTCTGGGGTGAGCGCAGAAGTAGTCACTCGGAGGGCTGAGAGGCAGCACGGACTTCAGTCTTCACCAGGAATGCAGCAGCAGATCAGGGCGACCCCACAGGCACGAGAACTGTTAGGGAGTTCAAGTTGGACTTAGCCACCTGTGTGCGTTTCCACATGAGAGGGTGTCTACGCAGCACCATGGTTAGGGTGCTATCGAGCCGGTTCCAACCTGTGTCAGTCTGGGTCCAGTAGAGAAACAATCCACAGAAACTCATATGAATAAGAGAGAGTTTTATATAAAGGATAAGTACACATCAAGAAAACACCCCAACCCAGTGCTGCCCAAGCCCACAAGTCCAACATTAGCCTATATGTCCAACACCAATCCACAAAGTCCTCCTCCATCTCACAACACACACACAATGACACCGACTACAGGAGGAAAGCCGAGTCAGTGAACGTGTAAGCATCTCAGCGCTGGCAGGGTTCTCCACACGGCTGCTTCAGCACCCAGGGCTGCATTGGGGTAGGTCCATGTGGCTTCTCCTCAGGGACTCTAAGTGACTCTGAACAACAGAATAAGACTGCCTGCTGCCCCGTCCTCCACATGGCTGCTAGGACGCCCTACCAGGATGTTTTTGTTAAGTGCTGTCACGTTGGCTCCCTCTCATAGCGACCGGTCACAGCAGAAGGAAGGGCTGCCTGGTCCTGCCCTGCCCTCACAATTATGTTGGTGTCCATTGTTGCAGCCACGCTCTTGTCTTTCTGGAGAACACTTCCCAGGGCAACTTCCCTGTGCCTGTCTCCTAACTGCTTAACCTGGCGAAGTGCGAAGGGGCGGGATGGGAGTCCTTCGGAACCGAACCGCAGCCTCTCAGCACCCGTGCAGCCACGGCGCACATCAGAGAGCAGACCTAGTGTTCCTTCGGGTGAGTCTTTCTACGGGAACAACACTTAGTATTCACCGAGACCCTGCTGTGTGCACATTCTGTGCCTCAGTGACGCACAGGGGAGAGAAAGAGGTCCTGATAGGTACAAACAGAACTACAACATGGGGTGGGGGGGGGGAGTGACAGAGGAGGAGGGAGTAAGACTGCCTGAGTTGAGACGCACATTCCTTCCCGTCTACGAGGAGAATGCAGTCCTCTTGCCTCCACCCCTCATCTGAAAAGAAGGAGCAAGCCGCAGCAGTTTCTCGGGAGGATGCAACAGGGTGCATCTGAGGGCAGCCCCTTCAGACACTACGCCTTGGGCTGCTAACCCAAGTTTGCACTCAGTTTAGAAACCACCAGCTGCTCCTTGGCAGAAAGATGGGGCTTTCTACTCCCTTAGAGTTACAGTCTCAGAAAGTCACAGGGGCAGTTCTACCCTGTCCTGTAGGGTCGCTATGAGTCGGCATCGACTCGATGGCGGTACGTTTGGTTTGGGGTTGGTGAGAAGGTGGGCTGGCGTGGAGAGCGGTCTCTGCATTTCCTGGGCTCAAGGGTGAAGCCACCGCTGAACCTGTGGGGCGAAGATCAACAGCTTTGGGTGCCCTGTTTTTGGTACATGTTGCAAACCCCTTTGGGTGCCCCGTTCTCAAATGTGAGCTGTTAGCTGGCCTCTCGGGTTAGACAAGGAGAGTGGAGAGAGACCAAATTAATACTGGCAGAGAACAACAAAAACGCAACCAAACAGAAAACCTTCTCAGCTTCCCAGATAGACTCTTTATGTTTGCAATTAGCCAACCCAGGAGCTAAGAATTCACAGGAAGCGCACCTCTTAATCAGCTGCGAAACATCAGCTGCCTTTCCCAAACATTCTCTGAAAGCTCCCGCTCCCAGTGCATCTCAGGCACAGGGAGTAAAAACTGCCTGGAGCGGCCGCCTCCCCTACCTCTTCCTGGGCCATGAAAACCCTCCCTGGCCCAGGCCCAGCCCCTCTGCCTGTTCCTCGGGAATCACTGCCCTGATTCACTCCGGCTGAATACAAGCATCTCTTCGCTTTTGTCACGGTAGCATGTGGCCCGGGCAGCTATCAAACCACTTCCTGACTCTGCTTTCCTGTACAGCGGGTTGTGCCCGGGGGTCCCCCCCACCTCAATCATGAGAACACGTTTCGCCAGGCTGGGGGCCATCACCTATTGCTTTGGCATTTGGCTTTAGCACTTGGCCCCTCGTGTGGGCTCAGCACGTACTGAGTCAGTCCCTCGGTCGCTAACCACTGAACCTGGGAAAACCAAACCAGTGCGGTCAAGCGGCTCCCACCGCATAGGGACTCCACGTGCATCAGCGTAGAAATGTGCTCCGTGGGACTGCAGGCGGCTCGTTTCTCAGCTCATCATCAAAGCTTGCTTCTGAGGTGCCCATGGCTGAACTTTGAAACCCCCTACCCCCACCCCACACACACACCATCTTTTGATTTGAGAACACAAACTGGGACAAGACTTGATTCCCGTCGCCAAGGCCACAGAGATCTCGGAAGAAAATAACAGAGTGATCCTGCAGACAGCCTACCTAGGGCCTTTGGGACTTGGCTATGAGCAGTCCCAGGAAGACTGAAGGTCTAGCCCTGAAGTGCCCCCAGCCTTGCACTGAGCCCAGTCTGAGGTGTTGGCCAGTCACCTCGTGGTGGGCTGGGTGTTTTCTGGGAATCATGACTACATTATTCTCTGGGTCACCAGTTGATTTATGTGCTCAGGGACTAGCCCAGCATTGGCCTTTGAATCTAAAGGCATCATTCCATCTTTTATTAGATACTGCATGAATCTCATTATTTATTCTCTGGGTCTATACAACACATAATAGAGAAACGTGAATTTACACCACAATAGTTATGTGGCTAATGACCTTCCAAATGCCCCTAACGCCATCTGAGCAGCGATTCTCAGTTGGATTCGAACCTGTCAGGGAATTCTGAGACCATTGACCTTCCTTTGACAGATCTGACACGAGGGCAGAGCCCCACGCCCATGCTCCACCCACCCCCCGCTTCCCCCATCTATCCAGGACTTGATTTCTGAATCAGTTACTCTTTGGAGAACCCAATTCCCTTACATTTACTTTTCATTTGAGGGACAATACTTTATTCGGAAATGCTCCCTCCTGTAATTACAAATCCTGTTAGTCATCCACCTCCTCTCCATGGGGGATTGTGAGCTTTAATGAGTGAATGTGGTGAAGCCGCTTGGAGGTGCCTCATTGAAAGGTGCCGTATAAGAGCAAAGCGTTTCTGTGATGCCGGCTGTCACCCTATGGCGGCACAGGCTCCCATGCATCTCGAGACTTGAACAAAGGTTTCCTCGTGGTCGCCTTCCCTGCCAGGTCTGAAAGCCTGGGCTCAGCGGTCCAGCGGCAAATCTGTTAACCACTCAACAGAAATCCACGAATTAATCCCCATTATGGTAACTTCCGTTTCCTTTGACGCGGCCTGGTCCTGCTTCATTTCACAAATCACGCCTGTGTCCACTGCTCACCAAGGTCACTGTGAACCTAAGAAGAAGGACAGGAGGGACAGGGTGAGGCCCGCGTTGCCAGAGATACACAGACCTCTCTCTCCCGGCTGGCAAGAAAGCTTTCCTCACCGCCGCCTGGCAAACCGAGACACTGCGAATCCCAGCAGGTCTGAGGGAAGAATCCGGAGCTCTGCTTGGTGGCCATAGCTACAGACAAAGGGGTTGCTGGGTGGGAAGGGGGCATGCAGGGAAGTGGGAATTCTTATTTGGGTCGCTCCACGACTCCACCCCCTCCCTCACCCCCTCCACACACACCAAGTTTCCCCTGAGAAAACCAGCTGCCATCGATAGCCAGGAAGCGCTCACAAAGGCCAGAGACCATGATTTAGATGTTTTGTGCTATACCTAGCTCGCCGCAGCCCTCGACAAATGCCCAGTCCTTCCACCGGGAGGGAAGCCATTGAAAGCAGCCCTGTGGGGAGACTTGGCCTCTTGTCGGGACGCTGCTGACCAAGGGGCTCCTTACAAGGTTGTGCCTCAGCCCCTTTGTTGGAGTGGATGTGGGTGAGCCTCAGGGGGTCATGTCTTTATCTGCCTTCATTTATCCTCCCTATTGAAGGGATCCTTCAGGACATCGGTCAGTCTCCGTGGGGAATGATTTTGAGAGCAACAAAGGAATTTGGGCCCTTGGCGGGAGGGGGCTTCAGAATTCGGTAAACATCTGGACGGGGAAGGCCGGGTTCTCAAGCAGTCTAGCTGGGGGCATGTCAAAGGGGAGAAAGCGGTGCGTGCACCGCGAGCTCTCAGCCACGTTTGCTGCAGAAAGACAGAAGCCCCAGTAGGTAGGCAGGAAGGCTTTCCGAATGCTGCTCTATGGCAGCGCACCGTGTGTTGGTTCTCATGGCGAGTCTAAGGAAATAGCAGCTACGCATGGCTGGCGAACAGCACGTGACGATGCTAAGTCTGGGGGTGCGACGAATAAGCCAAAGTTGCCCAAGCCGGGGCTGCTATTAAGAAGTTCTTAAGCACGTCTGTTTTCCCCGAGGTTCGTAAAACACTTTGTACTCCAGGTAACCGGCAGGATCTCCATCAGGATGGAAAACAACAAGAAAACAAAGCAAAAATGAAGCACTGTGAGGCTATGTGATTTCCTTCCACCCCACAGTGAGATTCAGGATCTGAACTCTTGACTCTCAACACTCACGTTATTGCGGAATGAAGTGAGTCAGCCTGACTCACCATGCATCACATAGCACGAATCAGTCCCCCTCCACTCCCCAAGCGGACCCTCAAACAGGCAAAGAAGCTGGCCCCTGTCAAGAGACAATGGAATGTGGGTTTGTCAGAATTCGGGAGCTGATGTCTGGTCCGGTTCAAGTCACGCGGACTACCAGGAAGGAACCTTCCTCAGCTGTCCTGGCGGACATAAGGTTTCCTCCTCCGTCCTCTTGTGTTCTATTGTTTTAACCTAGAGAAGAGATTATTTTGGTCAAAACACATTTAAGTATGTGTCGTATAATAAATATTGAGCTCCTAAAATTAAGGACTATTTAAACAACAACACTTGGTTTTTCAACTTTATATCCCCTGAGCCCTGAATGGGTTGCAAACAATAGATGTTTAACAACTGCTTGCTGAGCTGAGCTCACTGAAGTGGAGATTGAGTCATAGTCAAGAAAGAACACCGAGTTCTTTGGAAGAGGTTTTAAAAAGAGAAATCAACAACCTGAATTGATTTAGCGTCTTCGGGTATTAGTACCTGGGTTTCACCCACACCAAGGACTAGCTTTGCACAGACAGCCAAAGAAAGAGAAGTGCGGATCCAATCTAATTGCAATCCAGGGCCTGCAATGAAACGTTCCTCGGTAACAGAGCGGCCAGCGGAGTCATGCCCCGCACGCCCACAATGCCACGCAGGAACGCACTAACCCTTGCCTTGTTGCCACGGGTGCCTTGGGTTGTGGCTATACCCAGCCAAATTTCCAACCCAACTACGCCCTGGTTCTGAGTTTCTTGAGGGCCCACTGTACTGTGTGAATGAGCCATTGTAACTTAGATGTTCAGAATTCAAGAGTGCCTTAGCAGGGCCACGAGGCCTCTGAGAGTCACCATGGGGCCACCAGAGGGAAAGAGAAGGGGGTCCAAACCCATTTCTGATTTTTCTTTAAACTTAGGTGCCCAGTACTTCCAAGTACTTGGAAGGGGATTAAAAACCCAAATTTAAGGCGGTGGAACAGGCATGACTTTACCTTTGGGAACTCCATACCCTCACCTGAGACAAGGGTATTGGATGAGACAGCAAGTTCTCCTCTGGAAGAACATGAAGTTAACTTTGGGGAAGTAAAGTCGTGTGTGCCAGTTTGTCACTGAGCGATAGAAAAAGCACGCCCACTGTACAGAAGACCCAACCAGAAGCTGCACTAAGGCTTACACTGTAGCGACACAGAGAAAAAAGGCACCCATCAAACATGCTTAAGGAGACGGACTGTGGAAACATGTCAAGCTTACAGCTCCACATAGCTGCACAGGGTAATTGCCTGCAGAGGGCAACAGATGGCTAGACCTCTTTGGAGAGAAATTTGGGAATATATTGTAAAGATGAAATTGTGTATAGCCCTGACCAGTCATTCTACTTTTTGATCTATATCTACAGGACCCTCAAATCTGCATAGCGAGGCACGTGCCATTACGTCCCTTAAGTTAGAACCATTAGTGATCTCCATGGACAATGGAACGATCAAGTACAGCAGCATATTTACGCAGTGAATGTGGACCCCTCAATTCCAGGGGGAAAATCCCAATCTATATGTCACAGCATGGACATATGACCAAGGCAAGTTGTGGAATAATAAGCCACTTATACAAATTTTAGGAGGCATTCAAAACAAGTCGTCATGTTACCTTTCCTTTGGAGTCACAGATGCAGAAAAGTTTTTAACAATTGAGGCTGAGGATGCATGTCAGACCCTGGGGAGTGTGACATCTGGGAAGGAGAGGGGTCTGGGGAAGGGACATGTACAAAGGAGCTTTGACCGTTGTCAAGTTTTATTGCTGGGATCCAAAATTGCAAACAAACAAATAAGGGCACACTTGGAAGTTAGTCCATTTTGGATGCTTGGTGCATGGGTGCTTATTTTAGTCTTTTCAGAACTGCTCTTTTTCCACATTGCAAACAAAAATCTCTCTTTGAGGGCTAATAGACAGAGGAGAAAAACAGCGACCAGAATGGGAAGGTGCCAAGGAAAGAGGGAGTGTGAAGTGAACATTGAAAGAGGAGATGACAACTAGACAGAGGTGGGGCGGTCCCCCTCATTTCCTTTGGGAAGCAAGTCCCTTGCCAAGAAGTGGGCAAAAGCAGAAATGAACATGGCTGGACCCTGTACTAGCTTCTTGGGGCTTCAGTGGCCCAGGGCTGGGCCCTAGACTAGCTTCCTGGGGCTTCAGTAGCCCCTGGCACACCAGGGGCAATGGGACGGGCCTATGCTGTCCCCTTCTCTGTGCCTTCTAGAGGGAGTTCACTCCTCTTGCTCCAGGATGCCAGTCTTTCTAGGTCCATGAGTGGTAATGACCTGGCTGAAACCGCCATACCTGGGGGGCGGGGGGGCGGATCCCAAATCTTCTGGGTCATTTCCAGTCCATCAGGCAGAACACTTTTAAGATGGGTGGCTGCATTTGTAGACAATTGGATATCCCCTCACAGAAGGGTCACATGGAAGGGACAAGCCAGCCAGGGTGCAGTATAGCACTGATGAAACACACACTATTCATCTAGTTCTTTAATGTTTCCTCCCCCCACCACACATACTATCATGACCTCAGTTCTACCTTACAGATCTGGATAGGCAGGAGTATGTACATTGGTACAGATAAGAGCTCTCGACACAGGGAATCTAGGACAGATAACTCCCCCAGGAACAGTAATGGGAGTAGTGATTCCATGAGGGTAGGAGGAATGTGGGGTAAGGGAGAGACAGGGGTAGCCTATCACAATGATCTACATATAAACCCGTCCCCCTGCTCCAAGGGGGAGGAACAACAGAAACATCGGTGAAGGGAGACAGTGCACGGTGTAAGATCTGAAAACAATAATAATTGATCATTTATCAAGGGGTCACAAGCTTGGGAGAGTGGAGGAGGGGAAATGAGGAGCTGATACCAAGGGCTCAAGTCGAAAGAAAATATTTTGAAAATGATGATGGCAGCATATATACAAATACGTTTGATATAATTGATATATGGGTTGTCAAAAGTCCCAATAAAATGATTTCTAAAACAACAACAATAAAACTATTGTGTAAGATAAAGAAAAGAAAATGAGAGGCTGATTCAAACTCAAACTCAAACCGATGGACTCACACGGTTGGATTTGAGGGGGCGGGGGAGGGAAGAGCTTTTCAATCAATCATCCAGTTGGCTTCGTGACAGTGACTAACAAAATGGGGTGGAAGAGCCGAGTGCGACAAGGGACAAGTAGAGGAGATGAATGCCTCTTCGGATGAGCTTCCAACCCCAACTAAACAACTCTCCTTGAATGTGGAAGCAAAGCAAAACAAGGCACATCATTTTCTAGCTCTTAAAAAACTAATTCACTGTTTCCTTGCTTTCTGGATTCTTCTGATTTCCTGCATTACGTGGATAAAGGAATAGGAAAACCGCCTCCCTTCCAGCATCTGCCCTGCTCTCTCTCAGGGTGTCCTGGGTCTCCCAAGAGGTTCTTCAAGCCCTGGGCTTATGCTACGTATTCAAACTCAAACGAGCAGAGGCCAGCTGTCACATTCAACCTGTCAAACCGGAATGTGATTAAATTACACATATATACGAAAGGCATGCTGTGTCTCACCAAGAGACTAAGACTTATCTTCTGTCTGTATTTTTTTAACTTCCCAGAAGTAAAGGCTCTCTGGGGCTTGACATATATCCTTTTCTTCTTCTTTCTTTCTTTTCTTTTTAAAAAACAAAACAAAACACTTTCTACATGTGTAAATCCAAACCAAACATAATATAACAAAGCTTGGCTATAACAAAATCTTGACTTTTGGTTCCCAAATGTCCTCTAGAGGAAAAGATGGAAGTGCAGAGAGCAAGAGAGAAAAGAAATACTGAGGACCCTCAGCCCAATCCTCTGCTTCCTCCCACTCAGCCCTCGGGCAGGAGCTGCTTCTTCACCAGGAGAGCCAGATGGCAGTGGGAACCCCAGACCCCGGGGCTTTTGCCTGAGCCTCCAGCAGCATCAGTCACAATCTGGCTCCTTTCAGGGACAGAACCCCTCTTCCTGGGCCATGTCGCAAGAGGCCCAGGGGTCCCAGGCTTGCTCTGAGTGGCACAATGTTTGCTGAGGATGTAAAGGATACCCCACCAGATGTGGATCAAGTTGGAGCTCACCTGTAACCTCTTCTTCCACCAGAAGCAGTCAAATGCTGCTGGGGGTCAACCCCATTAGAGGCAATTCCCATAGACTGCCTACTTCCCCAAAGTTTCCACTAAGTCTCAACATGCCTTAGCTTCATCTAGGGTTAGCCAGATCTCGAAGTTCTCCCATTGGGTGGGCATTGGGGCTTTCACGGTGAACTCTGGGGACAAAAGGAAAACTGGGGTCACAAGCCCCTTTTCCCACCCTATCCATCTTCAATTGCGCGGATGAACTGAGTTCTCCTGCTTGGGGCGTGGTCCCGCTCAAATTCCAAGAGGCCAGGATGCTGGGTGGCTATCCTTTGAGGCGCAAGCCTTTCCTGGGGCCTGGGGCCAGCCACCAGAGGCCAGCATGCTGGGCAAATACTGAACAAAGCAGAATGTGAACAGGATGGCATTCCCAGGCTGATGGCCTGT
The DNA here is from genome assembly GCF_050624435.1 of Tenrec ecaudatus. Lineage (NCBI taxonomy): Eukaryota > Metazoa > Chordata > Mammalia > Afrosoricida > Tenrecidae > Tenrec > Tenrec ecaudatus. The sequence goes on from NC_134543.1 coordinate 36,081,425, forward strand.
ACCAGGCGGCCTCCTAAAGATGCTGGGGGGGGGGGTACTTTCCCTTTCTCTTTCCAAAAGGAGAATAGTTCCGCTTTCCATTTTACGGCAACAATAGCCTGGAATGGCTCCTTCAAGTGTGTCAAAAAGCAGCCTGAGAAATCTCTACCCAGCCCCTCCATCTCACCAGCCTGCGGTTTTATTGTTCCCCCATGAGCAGGGAACAAAGGGGAGGGCAGGGTAAAGGCCCTCTCTCTTGACTGTTCTCAGCATCCTAATCCCTCAGAAGCAGCGAGGGAATGGCCTCTGGAGCCCATAAATCACACTCACCTCACCTTTCAGTCCCGCTGCCTTAGGCACTCGGGGGCTCTTCAGGTATCGGAAGACCTGGTTAGCAGACTGGGGGGAATCTTGGGGCTTGCCAAGGGGATCAGAACTTGCCAAGGGACTAAAGGCACAGAAGGCTCCTTTCCACATACAGTCCCCCCCCCCCCCATCACTCCACACCTTTGTCCCCAGGATTAGCCTGTTGGGATCGTTCTTTTTCACTGTTCCAAGCTGACTCTATCAGCGACCGTGATGCCAAGCAACAAGGGGCTGGGCAGCCCTTCTTTCTGTTGCTCAGACCAAAGCTGCCATCCCTCCTACAGCTCTCCCCTCACTGTCTCTATGTCCCGCAGACAGACAGATATTCCCCCAGAGCCCAAGTGCCATCTTCCAAACCAAGTTGGAGCGACCACATGGGCAGAGTCCTCCAACAAGAATGGCTCCTTGGCTTTGGGCTGTAGGCACTTTCCTAAGGGCAGCGCTCGGGGATCAGAGATGCCCCTGTTTTACATTTGCGGGCACGGGCAGGCATTTGATTGCTGTTGTTTTGTTCCGATGGCTGGTGAGAGTGGAAAAAACAGCAAAGCAACACTTCCTCTGCCAATATGAGCGGGCACAGCTAAGTGAATGAGAAATACACCATTTCCTAAAAGGATCAGGTCAAGCGGAACTGGGGAGGCCACGACCGATCCTCTGGGCTGTCTACTATAATCCAAGTCAGAAAGACACTTTACGTTGGCAGCCTCACCCACAACTTCATAATTCACACCCGTGCGCACACCCGAGCACTAACTCACGCAACAATTAGCTCATGAAAGAGTACAGTATGTGTGACAGATGCCAGCGCTTTCTAGTCACCTCTATTTCATTTTTTCAAACGCTGGTTGTGATCCAGGAGCCTGGCTTTCAGACCCACCAATGGTGTCAACACACTTGAAAAGCAGGGAATCAAGGCCAACACTCTCCTTCTCAAACTAACCAGACGAGGACCCCGGAGTGCTCCTCGAGCTCGCTCACAGCTGCAACGGAAATGCAAAGAAAGGCTCTTTCCAATCTCCGACCCTCATTTTTTTAGGGAGCAGAGATCCTTTTGGCTTGCCCTCAAATCTTGGGAGCACCTTGCAATAGGAAAGGCGGCGGTGCTGAGAGGGTTGAACTCAGTGACCTTGTGATAGCGGCAGGTGGGCTCCATGGTTCCCAGAAAACCTCAGAGAGAAAGGTTCAGCCTGGGGTGAGGATGGGGGTGGGGGGCATGTGCAGTAGAGAAATAGGCGGTCCAGGACCGCCTCTTTCAGTAACGCATCTTCTCTTCTACTTTACAATCTTGTCTAACAGCTGCGCCTGGCTTTTTTAACCTCTGCCCAGTGCTGCTATTCTTGTCTTCCGCTTTCTTCTGCACGGCTTCCTCTTCTCTGTCAAAAACCATGCACTGAGCAGTAAGCACCAGGGAGGCAAATCTGTGGATCTTGTTCCCACAAGGGTTATTCTAAGAACCCTGATGGCCGAGTGGTTAGGGACTGGACTGCTAACCACAAGGTCAGCAGTTTAAATCCACCAGTCACTCCGTGGGCGGAAGATGTGGTTTTTCAACCCCGTAAGCAGTTCCAGTCTTGGGAAGCCACCGGTCAGTCCTCTCCTCGCCTACAGAGTCGCTATGAAGTGGAATCGACTCGAAGGCAGCGAGATCAGGCACTGGAAAGGCTATTTGCCCAAATGTCCAGGGATCAAGATGCAGGCGTCACGCCAGCTTCACAGGTTATGTGAGTAGCACGGGCTTTCCTGCCCCTGGAAATCGTCCACCGAATTCCCTAAAATCACTCCTGACTCGAACTCTAATCTTTAAGGAAACCGCAAAGCTGATGTGTCCAAAGCCACACCACGCACCAGGCAACTACAAACCCAGCCTGCTGGTTGCTCACCAGCTCGACACCCTTAGAGACTATGTACCAAAGGGGCCTGCTGTTTGCTTTGCCTAATCTGCTCTTACAATCTCTGCTTCTTTGTCAGAAAACAGTATTTGCGATTGTTAAAAAGAAATATTTACTAAGGAACTCAGATAGCAGAAGGCAAAGGCTAAGAGCCAGAGGTCAGTAGTTCTGAGCCCAAATTTCCCTGGACCTGAGAGTCCCTGCTGCGGAGCTGAGCTCTGCCAAACAAGCTCGCTGCTGACCGGGTCCATTCAGCAGCAGACATTTGAGAAGGGGAGGAAGGGAAGGCTTGGGAAGGCTGCAGCCAGAAACGCGTACTCTCCATCCTGCCGCATAGAATCCCAGCTCCATCCTCGCCCGGGAGCATTTCAGGGGCTCCTCCCCCCACTTCACAAACTGAAACTACTCAACCTGCACCCTCCTAGAGGGCTGATGTTCTTGCCAAGGGCAGCGATGGCGATATGCTCCCCTGTGGTCTAAGGCCACATGCTACCTTCACATCTCTGTGGGTGAGGCCTCTTGCCTGTCAGTGGACAACAGATGTGGATCTGAGAGCCTCTGTGGGACCCTGAACTCACAAAGGAGAAGTCAGTGACCCCGTGGGTTGACTCTTCTAAGTTGGGAGGGGTTGTCAAGCTGCGAGGCTGCAGGGGTACACCACTGTCCCCAGAGTATCCAGCAACTAGGACGGAGACACCACTTGTAGGTCAGGTGAGCTTCAAGTTGAAGGTACTTCACTCTGAGCCAGAACTCTACTTCCATGTCCTGTACCGCAGGGTACAGGCCTGCAAGGCCTGGTCCCCAAGGGAAAGGCCCTGCTAGGACTTGAAAACCCAGAAAGGGAATAGAGGAAAGAGAAGGAGAAAGGGACTGTCAGGCTCATGGATGGATGACAAAGTGTTCCCCCAGGCTGTCAGTCTAGATGGTTCTTCAGCCCCTCCAGGGAGATGGCCGGGAGGCAGTGCTGGCTCCTCCCCCACGGGTGCCAGACCTTACCGGCCAGTTCCTCACACTGAGGACCACCGGGGCTGGGAAGTTTCTAAGTTAGAGACTCTTTCTTTGGTTGTTATGAAACTCTGTAGTTCTCCCTCAACCGCACGTCAGTCGTCTGTCAAACTCTTGCTGCAACTGCCATCTAGCATCGGTCAGTTCTGGCCTTTGATTCTGTCCTGAAGTTCCCATACTGGTCATCACCACTGGCAATGACTGGGCGGCAGACTGCGCGATGAGCACTTTGAAGAAGTGGCGTACTCAAGGACCTTACCTTGGAGAGCGAGGCCTTCCTCCTTGATGGTGTAGGCAAACGAGACGAAAGGAGCCAGAGGGGACTTGGCAATGAGAAGCTGCACACAAAGCACATGTCCCATGTTAGTTCAAATGTCGAGGCAAAGTAGGAACATAGGACTATAAATCAGAAGGGCTATTTAAATCAAAGATTATTTCTAAAGGAAATGCTACAATGAATTTGACCCTATTCAGAATGGTCGCTCTGAAGTGTCTGTCATACGCTGATTCTGCTCCTGAATGCTTCTAGAAAGAAATCTCCATATTTTATGCCACCCACTCAAACAGCTACTTTCCTGTCCAAACGTAGCCAAGACTGATGTTCGAATTTTATTAATCAAATTTAGACCAAGTCACCCTTAGAAGGATCGACCATCTCTGAATATATAACTACTCCTCACTTATTGACGGCCTTGCTACCTGACGTTTTGCATTTACAGAAATAGTAAACAAACCACTGCCTGACTGTTCTGTGCATGAGTGATATGTCTGGGAGGGACGCTGGCGACAATGGTCAAGGTTATGTGTCCATTTGGCTGTGCCGCACACTAATGATCAAAGTGGTCTGAAAGTCGTGTAATGATGTAAGCATCTTCCAGTGTGTGATCTGAGGTGAGCATCCTCCGTTTGCACATAACGGCCTGGTCGTTTAACCTGAGCCACGCTGATAAGTGAGGAGAGGGGACATTCAAAACAACTTGCTGCTGAACATGCTAACTGTCTAGGGGTGTTGTGTGGCGGACTCCCACTCTTCACTCCGGCCTGTATCCATGCCCATTGTTGTGTGGCTGCATGTCTTCTGACTAAGGAGTGGAGTGTTTCCTGTGGCCCTTGACTGTGGGTTTGGCCTCATGGTTGGCTCTGGGAAGTAGGTTACGTTAGTTTCCAGCCTAGCCCACAAGAAGACTCACACAGTTGTCCTTGTCCACTTACGCTCTGCCAGTGCCACAGCAAGACACACCCACGCTGGTCTGCTGTCCCGGAGGATGGTGGGCGTCCCTGAAGCACAGCTGCCCAGCTGGGCCCATTGCCCTCAGAGATCCCTGTGCCTATGAGTTCAATGCTTATTGCTGTCGGCCTGTGAAATCTTTGACTTGCCACAAAGCATTACTGTCGCAACAGTTGACTGACATACCAGCTAAGAAGAAATATCAGAATTGCTTTCAGCAACGGGTGTATCCTTGGAAGGCATTTGCTTACAAGGGAAGGAGGGTCATTCCCTCATGAAAAGAATCAGTATCGTTAACCCGTTCTCACATCTCCTGTGGTTCTACAGAACCTTTAAGGACTGGTGAGCTATTTTATGATATCATTTCTACTAAAGGAAGATGAATGTTAGTTTTCTGGTTGGCAATGAAAAACTTGCTGCCGTGAGTTGGTTCTGACACCGAGTGAGCCCGTAGGACTGAGTCAAATTGCTCCAGCGGTTTCCAGGGCTGCCGATCTTCCCAGAAGCATACCGCCTCACCTTTCTTCCTGCAGCGGGGGCTCAGATGGCGAACAATCAGTTGGCAGAGCCCAACACAACCCGCAGTGCCACCAGAATGGTTCCACATACAAGGAAACCATCAAACGTAGTGGCAGTTTGGTGATTAGAGAAACGGCAAAAAACATTTTAAATAACCAAAAGGCTAATATGTAATATCTCTGCATCTCAACTCACCAGACATTTGCTGACTGTCAACTATGAGACGTGCAATGTGTTTGAATCTAAACTCGTACACTAATTAGCTAAGTGCCTCTGGTAAGACATCTCCATTACCATCCACTCTACCTGCTTCCTTTTGGTAAACAATCCTCCAAATTTCAACATTTATTTGTCCCTTTGGAAGCTACCTCTTTAAAAGCTTGTAGGGGCCATGATAGCACTGTGTGTTAGACATTGGGCTGACCAATACAAGTTTGGCAGTTCAAATCCACTATCTACTTTTGGGAAGAAAGTGGAGGTTGTCTGCTTCCATAAAAATTTATAGTCTTGGAAATCCTATGTAGGGTTACTATAAGTTTGAATATAGATCACAACTTAATGTAAAGGAAACAATAGGTAACATCATGATAACATGAGAAAAGATTGACATCACGGATTTCATCTTGCTTGGACTCACAATCATGCTCATGGACGCCGCGGTCAAGAGATATAGTGATGCATTACACTGGGTAAATGTGCTGTACCAAAGCTGTAAAATGCTGAAAAGCAAGGCTGCGATTTTGAGGAATAAGTTGAGCCTGACCCAAGCCATGGTATTTTCAATTCCCTCCTGTGCATGTGAAAGTTGGACTTTGAATGAGGAGGGCTGAGAAGAATCGATGCATTTGATTTGCGGTGCTGGCGAAGAATGTTGGAAGTACCATGGACTGTCAAAAGAATAGACAAATCTGTGTCTGTGGGAGGAAGGTAAAGCTTTCTACTCCCGTAAAGATTTACAGTCTTGGGAACCCACAGGGTCAGTTCTCTTCTGTCCCATAGGGCCCAGATGTGTGGTAATCGACTCAGTGGCAGTGAGCTTTGGAATTTTGTGACTCTAAGAGCCTCGGGGAGGGTAGCTCAATGGTCAAAGAGCTCAACTCCTAACCCCAAAGTGGGCTCTTGGAACCCCCTAGCTGCTCCATGGGAGAAAGAAGCGGCAGACCACTTCGGTAAAGCTTTACAGCTTTGCCAACCCTCGGGGGCTGCTCCACTCTGTCCTGTAGGGTGGGTTTAGTTCTGGTTGTTATTGGAGTGTAGCCTGAATGCTAACTGATAGAGCAACTCTGGACCGCCTAACCTTGCATCTTACTTTTCTCACAGGTAAAATGGGGATACCATCATCTACCTACCTGGGATTGTTTCAGGACTTAAACTAAGTAGTCATGCATCACTTAAAATCCACAATACCTTCTGTGAAGCCGGATGCTAGGTGATTGTCGTGTGAATACTGTATCATATACAGACAGTTCTGGGTTTCAAACCAGATTCATTCTTAAGTCTGTCTTTAAGTCACATCTGTCTATTGTTCGGAACAGTCAGATATAATATTTAACGCCAGCAAGTCAAATGTTTGTCTTAGTGTACATCTTTAACATCATAGTAACAACATTGTTTTGATGCACATCACAGAGAACGAGTTTGTTATTATAAATCATTGTGTGTACCTTGAATTTTTAATACAGTTGGCTTTATGGGGGCTGGGACCATGGGCTTACATGCAGTGGGATGTTGCCCAAATTGGGGTTATGTGGCGCATGACTGTATATAAAATGCTTGTCAGTCTAGCAAACATTGTTAGTACGTAATAAATAAAAGGTACACTTCCAATCAATTCTTCACATATACTTCCCAACTGTTTCTTAACTCTCACTCACCAAGCACCAATACAGTGTGGGCTTTCGAGTTGGACCTTAGAGCAGTTCAAAAATTATCTGGAAAATTCTTGTTCTCAGAGCTAGTGTCTCTGTTTCCTAGGGATGCAAATGATGAAATACTACAAAGAACATGGCTCTAAAGACTAGAAACGTAACATTCTTCAGTTCTGGAAGCAAGAAGGCCAATCAGGGTATCGCTCATGCTGATTCCTTCTGAGGGTTCTGAGAGAAGGACTGTCACATGCCTCCCTCTTCCCTTCTGCTTTCTGTCCTTGGCTGCCTGTCTGTCCCCTGTGTAACCGTCTCCCTGTCTATTCTCCCGTGTTGTAAGACACCACTCAGAGGGGGTGAAGAGCTACCCTGCCCTGGTGTGAACTCATGAACTGATAACATTTTCAATGGAAGACGCTACAGCTGACCCTCGAACAATGTGGGGCTTTAGGGATGCTGACTCCCAGCCAGCACAGTTGAGAATACTCACACAACCTTTGCCTCTCCCTGCAAATTTACCTACTAATAGTCAACTGTCAGCAGGTAGTCTCAGTGATAAGAGAGCTGATGGATACATTTTGTGTGTTATACATACCAAAACGGGGCCTGCACCCAAGTAAAAGCAGTATTTTCAATGTGAGATTAAAAAGGGTATTTTGCAAACAGTGTGTCATGTCCGTGCCTGCTAGCATAGCTTTCAGTGAGAGCTTCATAAAGTTCCTTTTCTTTTCTTATGAAGGTCGGTGGGCTGGATTCTCTTATCTTGGCACGGAGGGCACCCGGCGCTGCAGGACTCAGTCTGCACGAGGTACACTGGAAGCAACTCGACGCTTCCTCGTAATGCCGTGACTTTCCTCTGCTTCTTGGGAGCACGTCCAGCGCCATTAGAGGCACGTCGCACGGGCCCTGGGGTTACTCCGGGTCTGTGGTATTGCACTAGCACAATGAAAAAGACACAGGAGCCTCCAGAGATCACGTTGCCTGGGACATGCACCTTCCTGGCGAGGTGGGCTGCTCATGCAGAGATGATTAGTATCACTTGGCATTTTCTTTAAAAACAACAACAACAGCAAACGAAGTGGGCCTACACAGTTCAAACCTATGTTGCTCACATACCAGCTGTTTCATCTTTTTTTTGAAAAGGCCACATTTACAGGCATAGGAGTTAGGATTTTTTTCAGCATTAGCTTCTTGGGGGATGCAACAAGCAGCGGGTAAACTTTGGGCATTTCCATCTTCCTGGCAAGAACATCTCTACAGACAATGCAAGTTTGGGTTCTTTTCAGACAGATAGCTTTGGGTGAGTCAATGTGAGGCTGTGCCCTGCGCTTGCAGGGGGCTACCATGGGAGAAGAAAGGGCACCTAGTGCTGCTCTAACCTCTCTGGCTGTGAATTGCCTGGTAAATATGCAGATTCTGAGTGGGTGGGGCTTGAGAGACTGCAAGTCTGAAAGCTCCCACAGCGGATGCTGATACTGTGGTCCAGAGGCCACATTTTATGTAGCAAGGATCCAGGCAATTAGGGGGATTGAAGAATCTAAGAAGGAGAAACAGAAGGTTGGAGGCCTGCTGCTCGTTAGGAGGCTATTGTGATCATTTAGATAAATGATGACAAGAGCCAAAACCATAACTGTGTCAGAAAGAGAGAAAAGAAGAAGAAGAAAGAAATGGATGAGAGAAATAAAAATCCTTAGTTTAAGTAGTAATAAAAACAAACATACCCAAAGGCATACCTTTTTAGCTTCTGCATGTAGCAGTGGGGCACGAAACCAAAGGGGTTTAGATCAATGAATCATAATTGATTAAGTAGTATACTAAATTTTTGAAAACTGTCTTATGCTATTTTAATAGGCAAAGAGCCCGAAGCCCAGACGAAAGGATGGGATTCGAATGCTGTAACAAATAGCATCTGAGCCCTCCCTTTGAGACGCAGAGCATCCAAATGATGAAGGTGGGAGATTGCAGATCCTGAGTGACTGTCATAGCCTCTTACATGGCTCCACACCTTCACTCCGGGAGCAAGTCTTAAGCCCAATCCAGGAGGATCTCATCCTTGGAGGACTCTCTCCCCCAGGGAGCTAAGGGACGTGGAGAGGTCTTTCTGGGGAAGAGTTTCAAAATGGATTCCTAAAGGATGATTTGTGTGCAGTAAGAAAAAGAGGAACTCATCTGTTATGTCAGATGATTCTCGCTTCCTTCTTCTTTTTTTAGATAGAACGTCCAGATTGATAGATCAGAGGGTTACTCCCAACACAAAATATCTGATTTCAGCAAAATGACTGACAAACGACCTCAATATCTTTCTGAATACATGGAAGACAAGTTGGGTTAATGGCTAATAACAGCAAACTAATTAAGTGGAATTGTAAGAGAGCAAAGAGTCAAGAGCTATTTGAAGGGGGGGCAGTAACCTTTAGTAGAATGTAAGTTTCTAGCCTTGTGACCCTGTCACATTCAACATTCTTATCACCCAGGATGGGGACACTGATGTATTCAACTCCATCCACACAATAGGTATGAGAGAACAGCAGGGAATAGAAACAAAAAACTTGGTCCCAATAAAGCTTGCATTCTAAAGAAGGCAAAACATAACAACAGAAATAAGTACAACATGTTGTCTGTTAGATGATTGTATGTGCTATTGAATGGGGAAAAGACACAGAAAGAATTTAGGAAGTAGTTACCTGTGTGTTAAAGAAAGAGGTCAATTTTAAATAAGGTAGTAAGAGAAGAAAGTCCTTCTGGGAGAGAGTTTTGAGGCAGATTATCAAAAGGATGATTCGCATGCTGTAAGAAAAAGAGGAAGTCCGCAGTTATGTCAGATGAACAACCCTGCTTCCTTTTTTTTTGGGGGGGGGGGTTCAGAGAGAACTTCCAGACTGAAAGACCAGAGGGTAACTCAGCCCACTGGTGGAACATTGAATAAGGTCACCAAACAGAAGACAAAAACTTGGAGAAAAGGTTAACATGTTGAATTAGTCCATCGTGCTATCAAAACAAATCCTAATTTCATTAGCGTGTTGGGACAAATCCTTTGATAGAATGCAATTTTACGGAAATAAATGTAAGGTCCTTCCCCTGAGAACAAAGACTAACGACTGGCTACAGGATGAGGGAATTGAGATTTAGCACTTAGCAAACAGTGTGCAATATTTGAGGTTTTGATTAATACAATGCTGAATGAGCTGGCTAGGAGATGTGGTTTAAAAAACCCTAGCTTGACCTCAAGTAACATCAATGAAGACACATTCTCTGGACCAAGGGAGAGGAAGTTCCTGTTGTTCTCTTCACTGGTGAAATAGATGTGCTTGGACTGGAGTACATGTGTGAGAGGGAAATTGACAATGGGGGACAAATCAAAGGGGAGCCAGCAAGGTGGCTAGGTGCCAAGGCGACCCATGGCTACAAGTACTTCCATACAAATAGGATGGTAAGAGGACTGGGCGAAGACGCCTGTTACTTCTGAGCTTTCTGATCTGGAAACTCTGTAATGTCACATATTAGAGAGGACAAGTGCAAGTGAGCAGTGCAGCCCAATCGATTTCAGATGCTTACCAAGCACAATTGTGCATACACATAGCTCTTTCTTGCCTCCCTAAGTTCTGAGTCAATCCCTCCATGCCCTTGGTCCGTTTGAGCTGTAAATGACCCTATTCTAAAGTACACAAATTCCCGACAGATAATTTTAGTTGTCCTATTTCAGTTCATCTTCCACACCATAAACTTAGGGTGCTCTCATCATTGTTTTCCTTGGGTTGTTTGTCAAGGATCCTCCTATTTACTCCAACAGGGAAGACCTTACAGGGAGAGCCTGGCTGCCTGATGAAACTCTCGGGTCTGAGCACAAAGTTTTGATCACACTCATTGTGCATGCCGTGTGTGAAGTTGTCTATCAAACTCTCTGAGGACTCGTGGACATACAGGATTGGGCATGAACAAGCAGAGCCACACACAGCTCAGAACGCCTGGAGCTCCGTGGGTCGGTTGTGTGATATTGTCAGCTGTGGATTCATCTCTTGCAAACAATCAGAGTGTTGTTTGTTTGTTTTTTGTTTTGGTTTTTAATGTTTCTTCCTTATCAGACCAGCCCAACGATATGAGTATACTTCCTCCACTCTTCACCTATTTTTGGAAGATAAGTGGTCACTGATATTTTACAATTTGTTTAAGAATAGTTAAAGTGTATCTATTATATCCTAGAGTTCCCTGGGTGATGTAAATGGTTTACACTTGCCCACTAACTGAAAGGTTAGCAGGTTGAATCCATCTTCAGAAGAAAGACAGGGCAATTTGCTTCCCTAAAGATTACAGCCAAGAAACCCCCTGGGGCAGGATTACTCTGCAGCATATGGGGTTACCAAAAGTCAGAATTGACTTGACGGCAACGAGGTTGGGATTTGGGGCTTCAACCCCTACTACCAACTGGAAGTAATTTGCAATATTTGTACCATCCATCAAACTGTCTGGCACTTATTCAATCCACACATATTTACGGAGTATTTTACTTTATGCCGGATTCTGCTCTGGGTGTGAGGTCACTGCAGGCATAAGACAGATAATGCAGAAACATCTTTGGGCTTTAGAGGTTTGGTTTTGTTTTTATTACTTTGACACTCCACTCTGAGCCCCTCATTCTTGGGCACTCCCTCATTCATTCATTCATTCAACACCAACAGACATTGATCAAGTACCGTGCTTGTTTCCTAGGGCCACTGTGACAAATGACCACGATCCATTCAGGATGAGAACAACAGAAATGCCCTCTTCCCCGAATCTGTAGTCCAGAAGTCAGAAATCAAGGTGCTGGAGGGACAGAGTCACGGTGGCCCCTCATCTCTCCCTGCTCCTTCATCTTCACAGGTCGTCTTCTATTTGAATCTCTGGTTGTCCTGCTCTTATTTGAGTTAGGGTCTGACTGACTGCAATATGATCTTATCTTGATCCCTAGTCACATCTGGAAGACTGCCCCCACCCCAAATAAGATCACATCCTGATGTTCTAAGGGGGATATAAATGTTGGGGAAAATACAATTCAACCGGCTATGGACTGATTCAGACTCCATTTGCACTGTGTGAAATTGCACTTATTAAAAAACATGTCATATGTTCTGGCTCAATGTATTTATTATTTGTATGGTCTGAATCCTCAGTAGGATTGCTGATATCAGGGTTTCCTTTTTCCTTTCTCTTTAATCTCTACTCTTCTTCCTTTTATAGGGTCCAGCCTGGTGGTGTCGTGTTACATATTGGGCTGCTAATCACAGGGTCGGCAGTTTGAAACAACCAGTCTCTCCTCTGGAGAAAGACTGAGGCTTTCGACACTTGTAAAGATTTGCAGTCTCGAAACCCCATAGTGGTAGTTCAACCCTGTCCTATAAGGTCACTCTGTATTGGAATCAACTCAACGGCAGTGAAATAGGGGGTGAAGGGTACACTGTTTTCTTTTCTAGGATTCTGTCCAATGCTTAGCACACAGTGGGTCCTTGCAAAGTTGTGATTGATGGGCCTTTCCTGCACTCTTCCTCGTTTAATCCCTCTGCTGCGTGTATGGAGCTGTCTTTCAATTTATAAGAGAAAACACAGAGCTCTAGGTAGTCTGGATAAATTTGGAAGCAGGAGTTTGCCTTTGGAGTTCATTGGCCTCCCTTCACCGGCCCTCTCCTCCTCCTTTTAGGTCTTTCTCCTCACCTACTGTTGGAGCTTAGTCAGTCCTCATGGCACAGAGTCATATACTTGGTTACTGACCAGTAATCGAGGGATGGTTGGAGCTCCCCAGAAGATCTACAGCTACATATGTAGAGATCACAGCCATGGTGTTTTCTGTGGGGTGGTTCCACTGTGTCCTACAGGATCGCTCTGAATTGGAATTGACTTGACAACTTAGGTTTGAGTTTTGGTTAATTCTCTTGAACCTACAATGACTGCTGATTCAAACCTTCCAGTGGCACACTCCTCAGGCGTGCTTGCGTTTTAATATAAGCCTTCAAAGGAGATGAATAGCTCTTACTGGTGGAATATATTGGTAGATCAGAGTATTGAGTCGGGGAGCCTTCTAGGGTTCCCATACTAACAGAGGCAATGGAAACAATAGCAATAACCAACAGATATTAAGTCTTACAACAACCGTTGGAGGTCGACAGCTTAAAGTCAGGCTGCCAAACCCGGCCATCTGTTTCTGTACGCCATGCTTTTAACTACTGTGAGGGCAGCCTCTAGCTTGGCATGTGCAGATCAACCTTTTTCCTTTGGGTAATCCATCACAAGAGGCAGAATGCATACCACTCAATTAAGGCTACAGATGAGTCAAGACAAGGAAGGGAATTATGCTGAACAGCCATGTAGGTGGGCTCAGCTGTGTACAATCTTCCACCATGGGAGTCTCATTTAGGTCTATCATCTAGGAAAGCTTAAATTCTAGTGTAGCCTTCAGCTTCATACAAAAATCACATCCTCCAGGAAGTCTATGCTGAGCCAATCTCCTCAGACCTTCCTGATCTGTACTGCTCAAGAAGCACTTTTCACTCTCTTCTCTTTTGCAGTCGCTATTAATTTACTGTCATCTCTTTGAGGGACATGCCCATCATTGCTGTTGCTGCCTCTTTGGCTCTCACCCACCTCCAATATAGCATCCACAGTACCACCATATTGCATATACAGTGAAGGCTCAACTATGAAGTGGAAAGAATGAATGAGTGAACAAATGCACACATTGGGGGATGCACAGGAGCTCTGTCGACTCTGCCCATTTTGAAGCCTCACTTGGTATACCCGCCACCACCACCAACGCACACTCCGAGTTGGGAGTTGGAGATGCCAGAGAAAAGAGCGGTTGCTCAGTCAATCACTGCCAAGATTGTCTGTTTGGGCAGGCTCAAAGTCAAGTCTTGGGTTGTCATTTGCTATGGCATCACATGTTTTTCCTGGCCTGACCCCATTTCCAAGAAGCTCAGAGTGGAAAAGGAGTCACGGAACAGAAAGTGCTGGGCGTAGGAAGGCCAGTCCTCCTCTAGGATGGCAGCACCTTCTAGGGATAGTACTTATGTCCTGCTTTTAAGGTCCAGGTGGGCTCCTCATTGGGGGCAACCTAGTCTAGCCCTTCTCCTCCATAGGTGGCCAGGAAGCTGAGTGTGGGGCAGACAACACAGAGAAGGGAGGATCCTAGGGACAGACCCTCCTGGAGACAGTTTTTATAGCCTTCTGGTCCTGGCAAGCTGCATGAGTTCCTGCAACAGAGTCCCGACTTAGGAAAAAGTGAATTTTGCTTGTGCGGCCCAGGAAGGCAGGCGTGAAGAAGCAGCCATGCGCTCCGGGTAATCTGGCACAGATTCCTCTACTTTCTCTTCTCTAATCCCTGTACCAGGCAGGCTTCCTTTCACACTGGGAAGACGTCCTTTCTCTCTTTCACGTTCTTCCCCTTCCCCACCCACCAGTTCAAAGTGGTTGGGGGCAAGGGGTGGATTAAATTAACAGGCAGTGAGAAACTAGAAGTATTTCTTGCCAGAGGGGCAGAGAATAGATCCCCAAACCAAACTAGGGGTTGTCGAGTCCACTCCAGTTAATGGTAACTCCGAGTGTTGCAGAATAGAACCCCAATAGCACCGGGTTCTCAAGGCTGGCGGCTGACTGAGAGTTCAGGAGTTGGAACCCACAGCCACACTTATTCTAAAATTAAAAGCCTTGTGAAGGGCATTTACAGAGGTCTAAATCAGGCATGCACATACGTAATTATATTTATATGTGAGGATGTGGAAATAGATCTATGTGCATATATTTATAGGTTTAGTATTAAGGTACCAGATGGACACTGGGCCTCCACTCAAGTACTCCCTCAATGCAAGAATATGTTGTTCTATTAAACTGGTATTCCATGATGCTCACCTTCCTGACAAGATCACTGAAGACAAATTAGGTGCATAAGCAAATGTGGTGAAGAAAGCTGATGGTGCCCAGCTTTGAAAAGATATAGGATCTGGGGTCTTAAAAGCTTGAAGGTAAACAAGTGGCCATCTAGCTCAGAAGCAACAAAGCCCACATGGAAGAAGCACACCAGCTTGTGTGATCACGAGATGTCAAAGGAATCGGGTATCAGACATCATCAGAACAAAAAATCATATCATTGTGAATGAGGGGGAGTATGGAATGGAGACTCAAAGCCCATCTGTAGGCAAATGGACATCCCCTTACGGAAGGGTTGCAGGGAGGAGACGAATCAGTCAGGGTGCAATGTAGCATTAATGAAACATACAACTTTCCTCTAGTTCCTAAATGCTTCCTCCCCCACTATCATGATTCCAATTCTAACTTATAAATCTGGCCAGACCAGAGGATGTGCACTGATACAGATAAGAACTGGAAACAGGGAATCCAGGATGGATGATCCCTTCAGGACTAGTGGTGAGAGTGGCGATACTGGGAGGGTGGAGGAAGGGTGGGTGGAAAGGGAGAACTGATTACAAAGATCTACATAAAACCTCCTCCCTGGGGGACGGACAACAGAAAAGTGGGTGAAGGGAGATGTCAGACAGTGTAAGATATGACAAAATAATAATTTATAAATTATCAAGGGTTCATAAAGGGGGGTGGGGAGGGAGGGGGAAAATGAGCAGCTGATGCCAGGGGCTTAAGTAGAGAGCAAATGTTTTGAGAATGATGAGGGCAATGAATGTACAAATATGCTTTATGTATAGATTGTGATAAGAGTTGTAAGAGCCCCTAATAAAATGATTTTTTTTTCCTTAAAAATAAAGCCTTGAAAACCCCATGGGACCATTCCACTTCGTCCTCTAGGGGTTGCCCAGCAACCAGGTCTATGAGCTACAAATTGACTCGGTGACCACAGGTTAGGGCTTTGGGTCTGACTTTTGTGAAGCGCAACACCAGTCTTTCTGCTGCGATGCTTCCTTCGGTTCATAGAACACAACCATGTGCGCCACCCAGGGGCTCGGGGGCAGGTGGGAGGCCTGAGTTTTCTTTCTTTCTTTTCCTCCCTGTCCTTTGGTCTAAGACGTAGGCCTTAAAGACAATGTAATGTGTTCGACCAGGGACCCTGGGGTGAGACGCAAGTGGAGTCGAGAGTTCAGAAAGACGACATTTTCCCACCGTTTTCTTTCCTGCTCGCCTTTCAATTCTGCTCAGCCTCCTCCATGATAAGCAACATCAACCGGTTGTACCCGGATCCTGGTGATGCCCTCGTTGACTGTGTCTGAGACTTTCATCTCCACGCAAGGGGCCTGCCGAGATGCTCCGGAGGACGTGTGGTGACTCTGAAATGCCCTTCAACAGGGACCCCATTCTCCCACTTCACCTAGATTCCTGGGCTAATCAAACCCATTGCTAAGCCAAACAAACCTTTCCTCTGTCTAGGCCAAGTGTCTGTGACAGAAACCCTTCATGCCAGGATTTGTCCTCCTTGTCCAAGACTTAGAAAAAGGTTGTTTTCTCAGCTGCTTGGAAGTCCAGGAAGAGAGCCAGGGAGGCAAACAAGCCAGTCACTCTTGCATCAGATAATTCAACAGGTTTTTTTGATAACCTCAAGTCTCCTGTCTCTTCCTCAGTTTGAGCTGAACTCTCCAAGGAGGGGAACAGAGGGCCCGGAAATGCTCCAGACAGGAAGATCTCTGGGGCTGGAATGAGGCCACAGGATCAGGGGGACTTGAAGTCAAACCCAGTGACCCTCAAAGGAATTCCCTAGTCATTGTGTTGAGAAAGTTGGAGGGAAAGGTGGCGGAGGTCCAGCTCCCGGTCCATATCTGGACCTTCCACTGATTAGAATCTGCTTTACCACTCGGAAAACTGCTCTCCAAGGGATGCAGATGCTTCAACGGCCTAGCAAGACAATGGTGGGAGAGTAGAGACAGATTTATTGGTATCTAAGCTGACTTCAAGGAGTCCTGGCAGCAAGGCAAGGTGGGTTACACATTGGGCTGCTAACTGCAAGGTCAGCAGTTCAAATTCACCAGCTGCTCTGAGGGAGAAAAAGAAGGCTGTCTGTGCTTGTAAAGATTTACAGCTCTGGAAACCCAAGGGGGCAGTTTACTTCTGTCCTATGGGGTCACTCTACGGCTGCTATGAATTGGAATAGACCCTATGGCAGCGAACGCTCCTTTGAGTGAGCTGCAGCCGCCTGAAGGGAATAAGCTATGCAGAAGCAATGAGGGGCTGGACATGGCAAAGTGGAAAGCTGAGATGTACTTGAGTGGCCATCACTCTACTCTTTTATTCATATGTGGTCTGCTTCACACTTTACAGTTTTACAGACATTGGGAGACAGAAAGTACGTTCATTGGAATCTCTATTAAACAGAATTCTAGACACTAGGAATATTCTTCAAGAAAGTTTGTCTGTGAAGCAACATTATCTGATTCCCTGGTAGAATCACGAAAGCCTTTTTATAACCTCTCTCTGGTGATTGGTTTCAAAGTGTTCTGAAAATATAGATGAGGTGTGGCTAATTCCGTAAAGAAAATAGATGAATTTCTTCAGATTGATAAACTATTAATTTAGTAATTAATAAGAGTTACTGGTATCTCAGGACCCCACTCATCTGTCAGATCTCATCATGCGGTGACCTGTATGCTGCCGTGATGTTGGTAGCTACGCTGTTGAGATTTCTTTCCCTACCCATATGGCTATCCAGGGTCTGCAGGTTCCAGTAGAACTTCCAGATTAAGGCAGATGATGAAAAGCAACCTAGTTATCTACTTTTAAGAGAGTAGTCACTGAAAACCTGATGACTAACAGTGGAACACTTTCTGAAACAGTGCTGGAAGATGAGACCTGAAAGTTGGGAGGCATTCAAAATACAACCGAGGAAGAAATGTTTCCTTAGAGTTGGTCTGAAGGATGCGGTGGGAGTAAAGTTTTTGAGATCTTTACTTACTGGGTAGACAGAACACAAAATGGAAAGAAACATCTGCAAGGATCCATAATAGTCAACTGTGGCACGTATGAAACACGCATTAGGAAAATTGGAAGACATCAAAAATAAAATCAAGTTCATAAAGATCAATATTTTAGGTACTGGTGACTTGGAATCTGATATTAGCCATTGTAAATTGGACATACAGCTGGTTTAATATGACAGGATTATCCATTCAAAAGGAATAGTATCACATTTATGGTCAAAAAGGACATTTCAAGACCTGTCTTAAGGTACAATGCTGTCTGTGATCGGGGAATGTCCATATGACTGCAAGAAAGACCAGTTAATATTACTATCATTCAAAATTTCCAAACAATCACTAAGCCAATGATGCAAACATTGAAGAATTCTGTCAATGCCTGTGGGTTAAATTGATCGTGCATGCAATCGTGATGCATGGATAACCACTGGTGGTTAATAGGCAAAAGCTAGAGAGGAAGAGGACAGATCAATAGTTGGAAAGCACAGCATAGTGACAGAAAATAAGCTGAATTTGCATGGTAGAATTTGTAATATTATTTACTGCAAATATCTTTTCCAACAATAGAAATGGTGACTATATAGACGAACCTCACCACATGGGCTACACACTAATCAAATAAACTGTAACTGTGGAAGAGGCAATAAACTCAGTATCATCAGTGAAAACAAGGTTAGGTGCTTAGTGTGAAAAAGATAATAAATTACTAATATGAAAGTTCAGATTAAAGCTGAAGACTACAAAAATAAGTTCACAGAAGCAAAAATATGACTGTGAGTATAATTCCATCTGAATTTAGATACCATCTCAAGAACAAAATCATTAGTTGAACACTAATGACAGAAGATCAGAGGAATTGGGAACAGTATCAAGAACATACATAAAGAAACAAAAGGTCTCTAAAAAGACAGGAAAGAAAGTAAAAGCCACAAATGGATGTCAGAAGAGACTCTGAAACTTGCTCTTAAACACAGGGAAGCTAAAGCAATTAGAAGAAATGATGAAGTAAAAGAGCTGAGCAGAAAACATCAACAGGAGCTTGAGAAGACAAAGTAATGTAATAAATGTGAGAATGCCTAAAGGGCTACATACTAAAGTGAAGGGAAAAAAAATTTTAATCATCTTATTGGGGGCTCGTAAAAACTCTGATCACAATCCACACATCCATCGTGTCAAACACATTTGTACATTTGTTGCCATCATCTTCAAAACACTTTCTTTCTACTTGAGCCTTTGGTATCAACTCCTCTCTCTCCCCACCCCTCTCCTTCATGAACCCTTGATAATTTACAAATTATTATTATTTTATCATGTCTTACACTGTCCGATGTCTCCCTGCACCCACTTTTTTGTTGTCCGTCCCTCAGGGAAGGGGTTATATATAGATCCTTGTAATCGGTTTCCCCTTTCTACATCATCTTCCCTTCACTCTCCTGGTATCGCCACTCTCACCACTGGTCCTGAGGGGTTCATCTTTCTTGGATTCCCTGTGTTTCCACTTCCTTTCTGTACCAGTGTACATCCTGTGGTATAGCCAGATTTGCAAAGTAGAATTGGGTCATGATAGTGTGTGGGGGTGGGGAGGCAAGCATTAAAGAACTAGAGGAAAGTTGTATGTTTTATCGTTGCTACACTGTACCCTGACTGGCTCAACTCCTCCCCATGACCCTTCTTTAAGGGGATGTCCAGTTGCCTACACATGGGCTTTAGGTCCCCACTTCTCATTCCCCCTCCTTCACAATGATATGATTTTTGTTCTTTGATGCCTGATACCTGATTCCATCGACACCTCATGATCAGACAGGCTGGTGTGCTTCTTCTAAGTGGGCTTTGTTGCTTCTCCGCTCGATGGCTGCTTATTTATCTTCAAGCCTTTAAGACTCCAGAGTCTATATCTTTTGATAGCCGGGCACCATCAGCTTTCTTTACCATATTTGCTTATGCACCCACTTTGTCTTCTTCACCATATTTGCTTATACTCTCACTTTGTCTTCAGCAATCGTTTTAAGGAAGGTGAGTATCATGGAATGCCAGGCTAATAGAACAAAATATTGTTGCATTGAGGGAGTAATTGAGTGGAAGCCCAACGTCCATGTGCTACCTTGATTTTAAACCTATAAATATATGCACATAGATCTATTTCCCCATTCTCATATATATATTTACATATGTAAATGCTTGTATTTAGACCTCTATAAATGCCCTTTGCCTCCTAGTTCTTTTCTCTATTTCCTGAAGGAAAAATTTAAACCTTAAGTTGCACCATTGAAGGATTCTATTATTTTTTAAAAAATGAATAATGCAGGAATCATCCAAAGGAGATAGGAGGAATACACAGAGTCACTTTACCAAAAAGAAGAACTGGTGGATATTCAACCATTACAGAGTAGGCAGATACTGTGTGGTTTAAAATAAGGAAAGGTATGTGCCAGGGTTAGATGCTTTCACAATAGTTATTCAATCTGTATTCTGAAAAAGTAATCTGGTAAAATGGACCATATGTAGGATTCATCATCAGGACTGGAGGAAGGTGCTAATGCACTATGATATGCAGAATGATATGACTTCACTGAAAGCACAGAGGACCTAAAGCACTCATTCAGTCACTCACAAGCATCAAAGACCACAGCCTGTAGCATAGATTACCCTTCAATATAAAGGAAGCAAAAATCCTCACAACCCGACTAATGAACAGTGTCGTAATACATGGAGAAAATTGAAGTTGTAAAGGATCTATTCTTCCTGAGATTCACAATCAATGCTTATAAAAGCAACAGTCGAGAAATAACCAAACCAAGATTTGCATTGAACAAGTCTTCTGCAAAAGACCTCTTTAAAGTGTTAAAAAACAAAGATGGAACTTTAAGTTCCTAAATGCTTCCCTCCCCCACCCCACCATGATCCGAATTCTACCTTGCAGGACTGGATAGGGCAGAGGTTGTACACTGGTGCATATAGGAGCTGGAGGCACAGGGAATCCAGGGTGGATGATACCTTCAGAACCAGGGGGTGAGGGGCAATACTGGGAGAGTAGAGGGTGAGTGAGTTGGAAAGGGGGAACCGATTACAAGGATCTACATGTGACCTCCTCCCTGGGGGACGGACAACAGAAAAGGGGGTGAAGGGAGACGCCGGATAGGGCAAGATATGACAAAATAATAATTTATAAATTATCAAGGGCTCATGGGGGAGGGGGGAGGGGGGAGGGAAGGGGAAAAAGAGGACCTGATGCAAAGGGCTTAAGTGGAGAGCAAATGCTTCGAAAATGATTAGGGCAAAGAATGTACAGATGTGCTTTATACAATTGATGTATGTATATATATGGATTGTGTTAAGAGTTGTATGAGTCCCTAATAAAATGTTTTTTTTTAAAGGACTAAGGTGTACTTGACTCAAGGCATTTTCAACCCCCTCATATGCATGTGAACATTTGACAAGAGAAAAATCAATGCATTTGAATTATGGTATTGACAAAGAACATTGAATATACCATGCACTGCTTGAAGTATAGCCAAAATGTTCCTTAGAAGCAAGGATTCTGAATCTTTGTCTCGTGCTTTGAACACATTATTAGGAGGGACCACTCCATAGAGAAGAATATCATGTTTCAGAGGAAGACTCTCAATGTGGTGGATTGACACGCAGCTACAACCTTGGGGTGAAATATAGGAATTTTTATGAAGATGGTGCAGGATTGGCAAGACTCCCTTCTTTTGCACACGGGGCCACAGTGGTACTGACTCGATGACACCTAACAACGTTTGTTTTTATGACCTCTCTATCCATCTATCCACGCATTAAAGGAACACAGTGGTTACACGTGGGACTGCTAACTGTAAGGTCATCAGTTTGAAACTGTCAAATGCTTCCTGGGAGAAAGATAAGCTTTCTAATCCCATAAAAAGTAAACCTCAGAAATCCACGAGGGCAGTACTATTCTCTCCGACAGGGTGGCTCTGAGTCAGAACTGACTCCACGGTAGTGAGTTTGGTTTTTGTTTATCCATCCATTGATATACCTTTTAAAATTGTTTGACATGCCCATCTAAAATACAAATATCTGTATACCGCTCCCTAATACTTTACCATACATGTGATTAGTAATTTTAATATTTGTAAAGACTTTTGAAAAAGCCGATTGGGTTTTTTCCCCCCAGTGAACTTTAAATGGGGTTTGAGTTAGTAAATATGTTCAAATTACCCTAAACTCAGAGAAAACTTTAGTGACTGTATATACCAGTATATGATTTATATAATATCTGCACATTTATATAGTCAGAGACTCCAAAAACACCAAACTCACTGTCACTGAGTCAATCCTGATTTATAGCGACCCTATAGGACAGGGCAGCATCACCTCCTGTGAGTTTCCAAAATGCTTACTCTTTGTGGGAGTAGAAAGTCTCTTTTTTTTTCCCTCCTAAGTAGCAGCCAGTGGTTTCAAACTGCTGACCTTGCAGTTAGCGGTCCAACATGTACCCACTATGCCACCAGGTGTCCTAGAGACCGTGTGTCATTATTTCTCTTTATATTAGATATTAGCTTGATTGAGCTGTGATTGAATACAATGAAGTTTACCAATTTTGAGTGTCTGATTTGATAAGTCTTGACAGATGTATACAGTTGAATAGCCACCACCACAATCATGATATAGAACACTTGCAAAGCATTTTCTCATGCCCTCTCGAGTCGGCTCCTTCAGCTGTAGCATCCAGCCTCTGGTAGCCATTATTCCGTCACTATAGTTTAGCCTTTTTAGAATTTCACATAAATTGAATCTTAGAATATGTAGTAATCTAACTTTGAACTCACCTATGTTCTTGAATGTAGTGGTTGTTTGTTTATTTTTATGGCTGAATAATATTCCATTATATGGATAAACCACTTTTTTAAGGGGAGGTGGAAGAACTCACCAGTGGATAGACATATGGGATGTTTGAAATTTATATTTATCATGAATAAAGCTGCTCTGAACATTCATGAACACATGTTGGTATGAATACAAGTATTCTGTTTCTTGGATAAATAGCTAGAAGTGGGATCATTGGATTTTTATGGGAAGTGTATGTCTATAAATTATTACCAAATTATTTTACAATGTGGCTGTGCATTCTCACCAGTAGTGCATGATTGTCTCAGTTGCTTCATGTCCTTGCCAACATTGGGATTATCTGAGTCATTATATTTTCAGTTACACTTCCATGAAATGTTTATAGGAAGAAAGAGGTAGCAGAGAACACAGACAAAAGAGCAGTCTGGATCCTAGTCCCAACCCAAATCAAACCCACTACCAGTGAGTTGGTTCCAGCGAACAGGACTCTATAGGACAGTGTAGCAGTGCTCCCAAGGGTCTCTGAAAGTGTGAGTCTTTAGGAGCAGACAGACACATCTTCCTCCCTCAGAGGAGCTGGTGGGTTTGAGCCACTTATCCCCAGTTAGCAGCTGAGGCCCAATCCACTTGACCCAAACCGAACTCACTGTCATGGAGTCAGTTCCAACTCCCAGTGGCCCTGCAGAACAGGGTAGATTTGCTTGCCCCCGTGGGTTTCTGAGATTGTAATTCTTTATGAGAATACAAAATCTCATTTTTCTCTTTGCCTAACCCATTTGCTCTTCTAATAACTTGTGTTGTCTTGGTGAAGTCATCTGACTTCTTTGGATCTTATTCTTTAAAATAAAAGAATCGGACTAGATCATCTCTGAGTTCACCTCTGGATCAAGAACTCTACCAAATAGCATACATTAAAAAAAAATAAGGCTCACCATTAGTAACCTTGGCAGGGTGCGAGGTGTACCAGTGATTTTGGTACTAGTTTGGTTTTTCATATTGCTAGGGAAATTGTTCATTGTCTTATTCTAGAAGTTTTTTCCTTAAAAATCTGGTCCTTCAATTTAAGATATGAAAATAATAATCCATAATTTATCAAGGGTTCATGAGGGAGGGTGGGTGGGGAGAAGGGGGAAATGAGGAGCTGATGTAAAGAGCTCAAGTAGAAAGAAATAAAATGCTTTGAAAATGATGATGGCAGCATATGTACAAATATGCTTGACACAATGGATGATTGTATAGACTGTGATAACAGATGTAAGTGCCCCCAATAAAAGAATTTAATGAAAAAGAAATCTGGTCCTTAAAAGTATTGGCACAGCCATAGTTCCCCCATAGCACCCAAACCTCTGCTAAATTCAGAAGAAGAATCCACTGGGGGCGGAGTAGTTGACCTTTATGTCTTAAGACAAAAGGAGGAGAGCTTTGGGGCCCAGAGAAACAGTGCCATCCAACTTTTCTCATTTGTGAAGATTTTTAGACCAAAGAAGCACAAGACAGACAAGGAAGTCTACTGCCGGTCAACACGTGGAGACGCAGTAGCTCATCCTTCAGAAGAGTTGATAAACCCCATGTCACACCCATCTCAATATAAAAAGTAGAAATCTCCTATCAAGGCATTGAGAGAACAAACAAGGAAAATATGCCACAGTATGAACAGCCAATCATTAGTTTGTGACAGGGGTATTTTATGTCATGGTACCTTGGTCTGGTGAGCTTACATTTGTATGTGCCAGTGTCTTTGTCTCAGGCATAAACTCACTGTGATGCATTTAAGAGTTATTTCCCTCCACAATGTTTCCATTACCTGACATCAAATATTACTCACAGAATATCCTGTATTTATTTCAATGACCAACAAACTTCTTTCAAACCTGTTTGACTTTTATAGTGTATGAGGGCCATACATTATTTTATGGTCCTTATGATCAATAATTAGACATGAAGTCAAAATTTTGTCCCAGTACATTACCTTAATTGTTTCAATGACAGCTTTATGAGATATAACTCAACATACCATGTGAAGTTTACCCTTTTAAAATGTTTGACAAATTGGTTTTTACTATATTCACCAGGTTATGTTTGTGTACCATTATCTAACTCTAGAATAGGCTCATCCCACTCCAAACAATTTGAAAATCCATTAGCAGTCACCCCTCATTCCATCCTCCTCCAGCTCCTGGTAACCATTAATCTACTTTCTGTCTCTTTGGATTTGCCTATTGTAAGCATTTCATATAAATGAAATCACGTAATGTGACAAGCTTCTTTCATTTAGCATTTTAGCCAAGTTGAAGCATGTATTAATACTGCATTGCTTTTATGGTCAAATAATATTTCATTGTACGTATGTGCCACATTTCGTTTATTCATTCTTTAGTTGATTAACATCTGCATTTTCTCCACTTTTTGGCTGGTTATGAGTAATGCTAGAATGAAGACCTGTTTATAACTTTTTGTATGGATATATGATTTCAACTCGCTTAAGTAATTCTTTTCTAGGAATAGAATTGCTAGGCAGTATGGTAACTCCATGATTAAAGTTTTGAGTCACTGTATTCCAGATTGCTGCACTGTATTACATTCACATCACCAACAGTTGAAGGCTCTAAATTCCCTGAATCTTTACCAACACTTGTTATTTTTAGCCTTTTTTATTATAGCCATCTTAAAGGTATACATTAATGTTCATGGAAGGAGCAGTCAAGAGACCAAATGATGTATTGCACTGGGTCAATCTGCTGCACAAGACCTCTTGAAAGTGTTAAAGAGCAAGGATGTCACTTTGAGGACTAAGATGGACCTGACCCAAGCCATGGCATTTTCAATCTCCTCATATGACGTGAAAGATGGACAATGAATAAAGAAGGATACAGAAGAATTGATAGATTCAAAGTATGGTGTTAGTAAAAATACTGAAATTATCACAGACCACCAGAAGGAGATGGTGAAATTTCACCTCATACATGTTGATACTTTGGACACATAATCAGAAGGGGCTAATTCTTGGAGAAGGACATCATGTTTAGCAAAAGAGAGAGTCAGTGGAAGCAGAAAGTTCTCAATCAATGACTTGGGTTGATACAATGGCTGCAGCAGTGGGCTCAAACAATAATTGTGAGGACTGTATAGGACTGGGCAGTGTTTCATTTTACATGGGGTTGTTATGAGCTGAAGCCAACTCCATGGCACTTAATAACTCAAATCCTTTGATCATTTTAAAATGGAAGTATTTAACTTTTTATTGCTGAATTTGAAGAGTTCTTTATATTTTTTGGCAAAGCCCTAGAGGCATAGTGGATTATGTGCTGGACTGTTAGGTCAGCCGTTCAAATATGTCAGCTACTTCATGGGAGAAAGATGAGGTTGTCTGTTCCTGTAAAGATTCAGAGTTTAGGAAATCCTAAGGAGCAGTTCTACTCTGTTCTGTAAGATCACTATGAATTGCAACTATTTCACTGACACCAGGTTTGGTTAGGTATTTTCTGAATATCAGTACTTATCAGAAGTATAATTTGTCTTTGCTCTGAGTTTTCATTTTACTTTCTTGATAACATCTTTCATTGCCAATGGTAACTCTGATCATCTAATTTAACTGTTCTTTTTTCTAGTTTGTGCTTTGGTACAATATGTAAGAAAACATTATCTAATTCAAGGTTATGAAAATTTGTACCTATGTTTTTTAATAAAGGCTTTATGGTTTTAGTTCTTACATTTGGCTCCCTGATCCATTTTATACATGGTGCCATGTATGTAAATTTGGAGGTGTCCCACACCATTTCTTGAAGAGACAACTGGGGGGATTTGGAGGAAGATGATGAGTGAGTAACACACACCAGAGGGGCTCTGCGGAAATCAGCAGGGGAGAGTTACTAAGAGGGAAATTCCATATGGCCGGATCACAGAAGGATGATCATAAAGATAAATAGGCACAGATCCACTAGGTTTTGAGGTGCGGGAAGCTTTTGGCTTACCACAATGGAGGCTGGAGAGGGTTTGACCTTAGCCCTGCCACTGTCTCAGCCGGAGCCGGGATAATTTGGAGCTAGCACAGGGGCTTTATCACAGCTTTCTGCCACGTTGAGGATTAAACACCTCCAGCCCCATGGTCAGGGATCGGGCCTCAGCTATATTGTTACTTTTGTTTCCCTCTCTTCTCTCTACCCCCCACAGTCTCAGCGGGCTTAGTTTTGGTTGTTTTTTTAAACCTTTTAAAAAATTTTTCTCTTCCCTTTTCTCTCATGCCACTGCCGACCTCCAGACCATTCCCCTTAGCCTAAGACATTTACGCCTGCCATGCACCCAGCTGGGAGAGATCCATCCTCTGCAGCATAATGCTAGGGTGGGGAAAGTCCACTCACCCTCCAACAGGGCATATACCGCCTGTGTTAGACAGGGTTCTCTAGAGCAATAAAACCAGATTGCTGATGATTTTATGTATATATTTATAAAGATAGATATATGACACAAGAAATGAACTGTTAAATTATATACAGAAAGATATATAATTCAAGAAATAAACAGTTAAATTATAAAGCAGCACAAATGGCTCAGTGCAACTCACTCCCATGAGAGAGTTGTGAGACACTGGCAGTCCTTCAAGTCTTGAGGGCTGGCAGGTAGTCCTCTGTAGAGAGAGCTAGACTGTCCCAGCACAGGCAGCAAACAGCAAGGCAGGTCATCAACCATTAGCCAGGTCACCAACTGTCAGTCCCCAGCTCCAGAGATGTATATTCCAATTCTGTGGCAAGGCAAGTCTTAAAGGGACATCAAATTACAGTGACACAGTTCACAGGTTAGGTGTCCCACAGGTAGTGTAGCTTGCAAATTGTGGACAGAACAAGCAAGGCAGCTGCACACTGGTCCAATGATCAATGAGCGAGAGACAAGAAAGGCGAGGCTCATCGAGCCATTTATCTCTCCACCCTTCAATTAATCCTACATGTGTTTATCGACCAGGCTGGCACAATAAACTATCTCACCACCCAACTTCTTCTGGAGGAACTCCCGCCCACCTTCATCCCAAGGAAATACTTCCTGCCTGCCCTTATGGCTAGGAAAATCCCACCACCTTCTTCAGGGAAAATCCTGCCTGTGTGGCTGGGGGAGCTCTTATCCAGCCTCTGTGGTCCTACGTGACTGAGGGAACTTTCTCCCACCTGCTGTAGTGCCTCACATGGCCTAAGGCAGCTCGGCTAACACTTGCCAAAGTTCCACCCTGTTGCGGGAACCTCTGCCCAAATTCTGCAGTGATCTACCTAATCAGGGAAATTCTGCCCACCATTCGTGGTGCTCTACTCCAAGCGGGTAACACACTAACCTTCTGTGGTACTCTTGTTGCAGCAGGAACCCCCCCCCCCCAAAACCCTCTGTGGTGTCCCAAGCTTCCACGGGCCAAACCATCATAGCTTCTTGTGATATCACCCAGCACAGCACCATCTATGTGGGTCCACAATAACCCAACCAGCATCCCTGAGAGGTCCATCCAACTTGCCCTACAAACAACAGAATACTGGTGGACTAGGGAAAGAGTGAAACCACAGGTAGAGAAAGTGGTAGGCCAATACCACAGTGAAATTAGCTGCAGGCAGTTCAAAGAAGATATCTATGGGTCTCCCAGAGTGACCCAGTGCTCTTTGACTCCCTAGAAAATGGCACCTGGCTCATCTAAAACAACCTAATGCAAACAACAATCAGCCCCAATGACTTCAACGAAAAAAACAGGAGAAACAAAAGGCAAAGGCAGAAGATGTCCTGAACCTAACAACATGCATAAAAGAAGCAGATATTGATTTGCCACATAAATAAATTTTCAGAACGCTGCTTGGAGTCATATACGAAATGAGGGAAATACTACAGAAAAAGGATGAAATGATAGAGGAGATAAAGTCCATATACCAAAGGGAAATACCAGACTTAGGGATGAGATAATAAAAACCAGTGGCAGACTCACTGACTTCACCAAATGACTGGAGGCAGAGAACTGCATCAGTGACCTAGAGGACAGCCAAGCAAACTTTAACAAACGTGAACAAAAATCTAATAAGATTATCAGAGAAGCTGAAGAAAATGTGAAAATCTAAGAGCTATGTCTGATGCTATGAAGAGGAACAATGTTAGAATAATTGGATTAACAGAGGAAGACACAACAAAGAAGTTATCTGCAACAACAGTGAGAGAATTCTTGGAGGAAAACTTCCCCAGCTTAATGAATGAAAACCACACAACCATTCAAGAGGCTGAAAGAACACCAGCTAGACTGAATCCCAAGAAGTCACCAAGGCACACAATAGTTAAACTATCCGACTTTGAGGAAAAGGAGAAAATCATGAGAGCAGCTGGGGAAAAACAAGCAATCACATATAAAGGTTCCCAGATAATAATATGCTCTGACCTATCTTCGGAAACTATGAAGAAGAGCAGCGAGTGGAGTAACATATTTTAAAATTTGAAGGAAAATAATGCAAAACCAAGAATAGTCTACCTAGCCAAATTTTCTACCAAGATGGTTGGGAAAAGTCTTCCCAGACAAGGAGAAACTCAAAGAATACATCAGAAGAAATCCATCCCTACAAAAGATCCTTGCCAACCCAGTATAGGCAGAAGAACAGCACTCACCAAGCACAAATAAGGGACTGACACATGGAACAACCCCACCCAGAGGGCAACAAAGAGAAAACAGCCCCAAGAAATCACTGGCTTAAGGGTGAAAAGAAGACAAGAATGAAACACACACACACACATACACACACACATGCAAAACACACTGATAAGAAAGGGAGGTAGGAAAGCACCTAACACAAAAGGTATACGATGACATCACAGATTCTTCACATGGAGCTAATAACCCTGAATATCAATGGATTGAACTCAGGCTTTGAAAGACTAGCAGACTGACTTAGAAAACATAACCCATCAATCTGCTGCCTACAGGAGACACATCTTCAGACTATAGACAAAAATTGGCTGAGAATCAAAAGCTGAGGAAAAGCACACCAAGCAAACAGCAATTTTTTAAAAAGCAGGGGTTGCAATCCCAAACTCACATAAAATTGACCTCAAAGTGTAAATAAAAAGAGATAAGGAGGAACACTATATAATGCTCAAGGGAATTATAGACAAAGAACCCTAAGCATTTCAAACATATATTTGCTGAACGAGAGACCCACTGAATACGTCAACCAAACACTCCAAAAGATGAAAAAAGAAATCACAGCCTAAACAATTAGAATAGGTGACTTCAATACACTGCTCTCTGAGAAAGATAGATCACAGGGAAAGAAACTCAACGAGGCTAGAGATCTAAACCCTACAATTAGACCTGATAGATATTTACAGAGCTTTTCATCTACATACAAAATTAATTCACATTCTTTTCAAGCCCACATGGCACATATTCAAAGATAGACCACATACTGGGGCATAAGGCAGATCTGCAGAAAGGTTAGCACATTGATATCATACAGACCTCTCTCTGACCACTGTGTCATAAGGCTGGAAATCAACAAAAGGACGATGAAGAAAACAAGAGCAAATAATTGAAGGATGAATAACTCTCTGCAAAAGAAGTATGTACTGGCACAGATCAGAGATGAAATTAGGAAATTTCTAGAAACCAATGAGAATGAGAACACGACATACCCAAACTTATGAGAAACAGCAAAGGCAGTTATCAGAAGAAGCTTCATAGCAATACATGCACACGTGAAAAAGGAAGAGACTTATGGTTGATATGCTGGCACAAAAATGTACAGCAACTAGAGTAGAATCAACAGGGAAATGTACAGTAACTACTGCAGAATCAACAGGACAATCCTACTACTAGCAAAAGAAAAGGAATAATAAAAATCAGGGCTGAGATTCAGGAGAAGGAAAATAAGAAAACTATGGAAAAAAATTAATGCCTGCTAAAAGGTGGTTCATTGAAAGGATAAACAGAATTGACAGACCGCTGGTAAACGTAACCAAGGAAAGGAGGGAACAAATTTCAATACCAAGATGAGGGATGAAAGAGAGAACATTACAACATATCCTAATGAAATCAAAAGGATAATTACAGAGTACTACGAAGGACTGTACTCCAATGAATTCAACAACTTGGAAGCCATACACAAATTCTTGGAAATACAATCCTTCCCTAGACTATCCCTGATGGACGACAAGATTCTCAACAGACCCATAGCAATATATGAAATAGACAAGGTTATCAAGGGATTACCAACAAAAAAATCCCTGGACTGGATGGTTTCACAGGAGAATTCTATCAAGCATTCATGGAAGAACTGAAACCAATCCTACACAAACTCTTCCAGAACATAGAAAAAGACAGCAAAGTCCTTCTATGAAGGTAGTAGAACTCTGATACCAAAACCAGGTAGGGATCCTACAAGAATCAAGAACTTCAGACCAATATCCTTAATGACTATTGATATAAAAATCCTTAACAAAATACTGGCCAATAGAATACAAAAGTATATAAAACAAATAATTGACCATGACCAAGTGGGATTCATACCAGGGATGCAGGGATGGTTCAACATTTGAAAGACCATTAGTATAATTTGCCATTTTGACATGCAAAACTATAAGAGGCACATGATAATATCGATAGATGCGGAAAAAGCATTCAACAACATCCAACACTAATTCCTGTTTAAGACACTCAAGAAGATAGGAATTGAAGGAAAAATCCTCAAGATAATACAAGCTATAGGTGAAAAACCAACAGCCAACGTGGTAGTCAATGGACAAAAGACTAACACAATCCCACTGAAAAAGTTGACCAGACAAGGATGCCCCTGGTCCCCACTCTTATTTAACATTATACTGGAGGTTTTAGCTAACAGCATAAGGCAAAGAAAAGACATCAAAGGTATTTGCCTGGGGAAGGAAGAGATGAAATTATTGTTATTTGCAGATGATATGATTTTATATATGGAAAATCCCAAAAGCTCCACAAGGGGAGTACTGGAAGTGATAGAGGAATATAGCAGAGTGGCAGGATACAAGGTAAACAAACAAGTCTAACCAACTGCTATACACACCGGATAAGACCACAGAAGAGATCAAAAAGGTGGTCTCCTTCATAATAGTCAAGCATAAATTGAAATATATAGGGATATACCTGACTAAAAGAACAAAAGATTTATATGGGGAAAACTAGAAAACACTATTACAAGAAACCAAGAGTGACCTTAACAAATAAAAGAATATCCCATGCTTGTGGACTGGAAGACGCAATACAGTAAAGATATCAGTTCTTCCCAAGGCAGTATATAAGTTCAATGACATCCCAATATGAATGCTATCATCCTTCTTCAAAGAATTGGAAAGACTGATTATCAACTTCATATGGAGAGGGAAGAAGCCCAGAATTAGCAGAGAAATCCTCAAGAAGAAGGACACAGAGGGAGGGCTTGTATTATGTGACTTTAGCACATACTATACAGCCACAGTGGTCAAAACCACATGGTATTAGTATAGCGACAGATACTCAGACCAATGGAAAAGAACTGAAAACCCAGAAATAAAAAGCACCAGCATACAGACAACTGACCTTTCATAAGGGCCCAAAAATATCCAATGGGAAGCAGATATTGTTTTCAACAAGTGGTGCTGGAAAAAGTGGATATCTACCTGCAGAAAATGAAGCAAGATCTCCCTCCAAGCACAAGAATAAATTCAAGGTGGATCAAAGACCTCAAAGTAAAAACCCAAATTATTAGGGCCATCAATGAGGGACCAACCTGAGAACTTTTGTTCAGGGACTACTTATGCTATCAGAAATAGGGAAAGACACAAATACAGATGAGTCACAAATTGACAAGTGGGATATACTGAAGATAAAACACCTGTGCATATCAAAAGAATTCACCAAGAGAGTAATAAGAGAGTCCATGGACTGGGAAAACATCTTTAGCAATGACACATCAGACAAAGGCCTTATTACTAAAATCTGCAATACTCTGCTAGCTTCCAAAAAAATAAAAACTAATTGCCCACTGAAGAGGTGGGCAAAAGACAGAAGTTTCACAAGGGCAGAAATTCGAATGATCAATAAACATATGAGGAGATGTTTGTGATCATTAGCCATAAGAGAAATGCAAATTAAAACAACAATGAGATACCATCTAATAACCTCAGATAGCCCAATTCAAAAAATCAGAGAGCAACAAGTGTTGGAGTGGCTCTGGTGAGATAGGAAGTCTCATCCACTGCTGGTGGACCTCAGGTATGTACACCCACTATGGAAATCAATTTGGCGATATGTAAAACAGATGAAAATCGAGTTACCATGTGACCCAGAAATCTCCATCCTGGGTATATACCCAGAATTGGCAAGAAACAAATCAGCCAGACATCTGTGCTCCGATGATCATTGCAGCACAGTTCACAATTTCAAGGAGTTGGAAACAACCCAAATTTCCATCAACAGATCAATGGATTAAAAAACTGTGGTATATACATACAGCGGAGTACTACGCATCACTAAAAAGCAGTGATGAACACATGAAGCATATAGCCACATGGGAACAACTGGAGGAAATTATACTAAGTGAAGTAAGTCAAGCACAAAATGACAAATACAACATGAGTCCACTTAGGTAAGCTTAAAAAAATGCAAAAGGGGAATAGGGGGAAAAGCTGCTGTATATAAACATTCCTGGGGTGAGGTTTAGGTAGTATGGCATGGCCCAGACAAAATCCAGGGATACATAGGGTAGCCAACTAAAAAGGAGGGGAGGGGAAAGGAAAAAACAGAGAGAGAAATGGGTAACGGGGAAACAGGGCACTAACCCACCGAAGTGGAGCTTATTGCTTATATCTCCACAGGGAGGGAGGGACCGGACTTCAACCCGGTGCTCCAAGATGTGAATGCAAAATACCAGCATGAAGCAGCGAACAGTAGGGAGGTCTGAGGGGCTGGCCCCAAACCCAACTACATGGACAGCTGCCCCTCCCCCAGAAGTTTACTTCAGAGGATAGCACTGAAGCCACAGCTCAGGGAGAGGGACATGTCTGATCAGAGCACATGGGAGCAAATAAAGGGGGAGGAAGAGAGAGGGGAGTACACCCTGGCCCACCAAGCCTGGAGGACGATATCCCTGCTCAGAGCAGCCAATGCAGAGAGGACCATATGAGACACAGCCAGCCCCACTATGAGACACAACACCCCTCACTGACCCAAAGCCCTACAGGGGACAACACTGGAGACACAGTGGGGGAATTGTGCCCGATCTGACCCCACCACACCAAGGCAAAACACTAAGGGTGTGCAATAGAACAGCAAGGGGAGCAGAGCAAGAAGTCCCGAGGCAAACCAAAAATAGACTTTGGGCTCAGGGCATGGCACCCCATCAGACGCAACTGGAAAACACTCCTAAAGGTCAACAAGCAGACCTTGAACTATTTACAGGCATTTCTTTTTTTGACATTGGTTGGATTTTTTGTTTTCTTTTGTTGCTTGGTTTTGCTCTGTCTTGTTTTGTGCATGTTATTATCTCTGCAGGTCTATCTAGATAAGATAGGCGGGATAAACAATCTAGAGGAGATAACAATGGGACCAACGGTTCCAGGGGGACATGGGAGAGGGGGTAGTAGGGGAAAGGAAGTGGTATTAACAAACCCAGGAACAAGTGACCCAAAATCGGTGGTGAGAAGGTTGTAAGTGAACTGGTAGGGATTGATCAAGGGTAATGTAACCCAGATACAGATAAATTACTGAAACTCAAATGAAGGCTGACCATGACAGTGGGACAAGAGGAAAATAAAAGGAAATAGAGGAAAGAACTAGGAGGGAAAGGGTATTGATAGAGGTCTAAATAAAGGCATGCACATATGTAAATATATTTATATATGATGATGGGGAAATAGATCTATGTTTAGTATTAGGTTTATAGGTTTAGTATTAAGGTAGCAGATGGACATTGGGCCTCCACTCAAGTACTCCCTCAATTCAAGAGCACTTTGTTCTATTACACTGGCATTCCATGATGCTCACCTTGCTGACTTGATCGCTGAAGACAAAGCAGGTGCATAAGCAAATGTGGTGATGAAGGCTGATGGTGTCTGTCTATCAAAAATATAGCGTCAGGGGTCTTCAAGGCCTGAAGATAAACAAGCAGCCATCTAGCTGAGAAGCAACAACTCCCACACGGAAGAAGCACACCAGCCTGTGTGATCATGAGGTGTTGATGGGATCAGGTAACAGGCGTCAAAGACCCAGAACAAAATATCATACCATTGTGAACGAGAGGGAATGCGTAGTGGAGACCTAAAGCCCACCTGTAGACAATTGGACATCCCCTTACAGAAGGGTCACAAGGAAGAGTTGAGCCAGTCAGGGTTCAGTGTAGCAATGATGAAATATACAACTTTCCTAGTTTTTTAATGCTTCCTCTCCCTCACTATCATGATCCCAATTCTACCTTACAAACCCGGCTAGACCAGAGAATGTACACTGGTACAGATATGGACTGGAAATACAGGGAATCCAGGAGAGATGAACCTCTCAGGCCCAGTGGTGAGAGTGGTGATACTTGGAGGGTGGAGGGAAGGTGGGGCAGAAAGGGGGAACTGATAACAAGGGTCTACCTATAACCCCTTCTCTGGGGGATGGACAACAGAAAAGTGGGTGAAGGGAGACATTGGACAGTGTAAAACATGGAAAAAAATGAAATTATCAAGGGTTCATGAGAGAGTGGGGGCGGAGATGGAGGAGGAAAATGAGGAGCTGATACCGACGGTTCAAGTAGCAGGCAAATGTTTTGAGAATGATGATGGCAACAAATGTACAAATGTGCTTGACACAATGGATGGCTGTATGGATTGTGATAAGAGTTTAGGAGCCCCCAATAAAATGATTTTAAAAAAGAAAAGAAAAGACAACTATTCACTTCCTATTGAATTGTCCTAGTACCCTTGTGAATTGACAATTATATGTAAGGGTTTAGTTCTTTTGTTCTGGACTCTGAATTGTAGTCCACTGATCTACATTTCTGTTCTCTGCCAGTATCACAGTCTGATAACTTTGTATTGTTTTGAAAGGAGAAGTTTGAGTCTTCCAACTTTGGTTTTTTCCAAGATTATTTTGGGATGACATTATGACCTTGGCCAATAGCTTCCTTCCCCTGACTGATGTGTCTGTATCTTTGTGTTTTCTTTGTCCATTTTAAGATTTAAAAAATAGTCTCTAAATTAGAAATGAAATATTGTTTTAGCTATTCTGGGTTCCTTGTGAGTTAAATGATCAGCTTGTCCATTTTTGCAAAAATAGGCAGCTGGAATTTTGATAAAAGTTGTGTTGAAGCTGTACATCACTTTGGGGAGTATTCTCATCTTAACAATATTAAGTCTTTTGACTTCTGTACATGGAGTATCTATTTGTTTAAGTCTTCTTTAATTTTTCCATTAATGTTGTATAGTATTCATTTTTCAACTCTTAGCATTCCTGTTTATATCTGATACTATTGTAAATGGAAGTATTTTATTAATTTCATTTTGAGATCATTCATTGTAAGGATATAGAACTATTTCTGATTTTAAAATATTAATCATATACTGTACATAATGCTGCATTTGTTTATTCTGTTATATTTTTAGCAAACTTCTTAGGCTTTCTATTTGCAGAAAAACCTGTATCCCAGAAATTTTGGGATGCTGTTTCTCAAAGTATTTTCTAAATTCCTTTGTTACTTCTTCCTTGATCCATTGCTTATTTGGGGGTAAGTGGTTTAATTTCCACACAATTGTGACTTTTCTGATATCCTCTGTTACTGATTACTAATTTCATTGTATTGTGGCTAGAGGACTTTAGATGATTTCAGTCCTTCAGATTTTACTGTATCTTGCCTTATAGCCTAATATAAGGTCTATCCTGAAGTTTTTCATGTGCACTGGAAAGGAATGTGTATGTGGTAGTAGAGTGTTCTAGAGATGTCTGCTAAGCCTGCTTGCTTATAGTTTCATCTGAACCTTTTATTTCCATGTGGATTTTCTGCTTAGTTACTGTATTTATTAATAAAATGTATTTATTAATGAAAATAAAATGTTGAATTCTACAAGTATTAATGTTGAATTTTTATTTCTTCCTTAAATTCTGTCAATTTCTTCTTCTTGTCTTTTGAGTGTTTGTTCTTAGGAACATATATGTGTATAACTGTTAGGTCTTTCAAATGAATTGATCCATTTATCATTATACAATGTCCTTTTTGGTTTCTAGTAACTTTTGCTTGTCATAAGTCTATGCTTTCACACATTAGTGTACTCACTTTAACTTTATTTTGACTATTTTTTGCACGGTATGTCCCATTCAATCATTTTAATTTTATCCTAGGTCTCCAAGGAAAGCATATAGCTAGATAATATTTTTTAGTTTTTGTTAAATCCATTCTCTCTTGGTTTTTGATTTGGGTGTTTAGTTCATATAGATTTAATATAATTGTTGATAAGATGGGATTTATGTCCACCATTTTGCTCTTTACTACTAACTAATCTAAGGAAGTTACAGAGCTGTTCTGGTCTGTAATATTTTGCCTTTCTCTGAGTCAGTTTAACTTCAGATTTGGTTTGGGTTGGGTGCCCTGATTCTGATACTCCTATATCTGAAAATATTTATCAAGGTCTAATTGTTACCCTATTTGCGAGATTTTAATTTCTTCTCATGTCAGTTTTCTGACTTTCTGTCTTCTTTTATTGAAACTTATTGGTGTCTCTGTTCAGGTTCACTTTGCTCTTTTGAGTTAACATTATTTTAATTACCTATTGGTATCAAGTCAATTTGACCCATAGCACCCCTGCAGAACAGAGCTGAACTGCCTCACAGGTTCTGTAATCTTAGAGAAGCAGATTGCCATATCTTCCTTTTACAAAGCTGCTATTGGGTTTAAACTGTTGAGTATTTAATCAACGAACCATTAGAGAGAGTAGAGATCAATATCATCTTAACTTTGAACAGGAGACAGTCTGTGAATTTTTACTCTTCTATATCCACCCAGGTAGTTATTTGGTGAAATTAGTATACCAAGGTCTTTTCCCCATCATAATATCAGTTACACTCCACCCCTCACATCTACATAAGTCCTGTATACACCACGTAGCCCCTCTCATTTTAGCTGCCCTCACAGCATTCTGACAGGGACTCAAAAAGGTGGTCTGGGGCCAGGTATGAGGAATTTTCTAAAAGTTTGGGGATATATTCCATTGGAATTTTGAAGACACTTTGAATTTAGTCAAGCAAGCCTTTAGATCTTGGCTGTATGATTTCAAGCACTTTAAACTCTTGAGCTTCACTTTCCTAATCTCTAAAATGAGTAAAACACATGGGATATTCAAAAAGTTTGTAAAAAATAATCTATTCTCGTCCCCACCCCAGCCAGTCCTGGGGCTCTGGGGCTTGGCTCCAGGGGAGTCCCTCTGGGACATGGGGGTAGAGTGAATGGTGTGACCCTTTGCTGGCATGCCTACACAGTAGGGTATGCTGGGCCCCCTAGGGTTTCCCGTATCGGCTCCAATAAATCTCTTCCCTTTTGCTTAAAAAAACAAAACAAACTATTCTCTTTTAATTCCATTCTCTTTTTTTAATTCCATTCTTAAACAAAACTTTTGAAGCTCCCTCATATTAACCTTACAGGTTACTGTGTGGAATAAATAAAATTACTGAAAAAATGTTGTATATCATAGGAATCTACGATTTGTTAGACTCTTTCCATTATGATGAGTATTTCATTTCAACACAAAGAAAATGAAAATTCCCACAAGTGAACCAATGAACAGCATCATGATAAGCAGAGACAGGATTGAGGTTGTCAAGGATTTCCCTTTACCTTGATCCACAATTAATGTCCACAGAAGTTCTGAGCATGATATTAAGTGATGCATTGCACTGGGAAAATCTGCTGCAAAAGATCACTTTAAAGTACTAAAAATCACAGATGTTACTCTTGAGACTCACATTCATGTGATCCAAATGGAATGCTTTCAAAATTTCTAAAAGTGTGCCAAATCTGGATAATTAATAAAGAAAACTGAAGAAGAATGGATACATTCAAATTATGGTGTTGGCAAAGAATATTAAATATACCTCGGGCTGCCAAAAGAATGAACAGAACTGACTTGGAAGAAGTACAGTCAGAATACGCCTTAGAAGCAAGAATGGTGGGACATGGGCTCTTGTACTGCAGAGACGTTACCAGTTAGGACCAGTCACTGTAAAGAACCTTATCCTGGGAAGAAGAAGATCTTCAATGAGTTGGAATGACACGGTGGCTGCAATAATGGGTTCAAACACAGGAATGATTATCAAGGTAGCTCAGAAATGGACAGTGTTTCATTCTGTTGTACACAGTGGCACTGTGAGTTGGAACCAACTCAATGGCACCTGTCAAGAACAAGAAGAACAACAACAACTACACGATGGGGCAGTGGATAAACAAGCATTAAGGCTAGTCATTTGCCTGCTATTGAAGAACAGAGAGCTCAATGGTCTAATTGCCTCTTCTT
This sequence comes from Tenrec ecaudatus, assembly GCF_050624435.1. Lineage (NCBI taxonomy): Eukaryota > Metazoa > Chordata > Mammalia > Afrosoricida > Tenrecidae > Tenrec > Tenrec ecaudatus. The sequence continues at coordinate 36,120,504 of NC_134543.1, forward strand.
GCTCTGGGTGGATTTGGCTAATGTACAACACAGGTTGTAACAATGGACAGTTAGGTCTAAAATGACATTAGTAACCATTACTGACATTGTGAATGGCATTTGTTAATGTTCCCACTGGAAACTGCTAAAGGACGAAATAAACACTGGTTGTATCACTGGTAAGTAGATGGCCATCCAATACTACATTTAAACTTTATTTTTAATGGCTATTCTTCAAAAGTTAATTTAAGTATCATCAGCTACAACTTTCAAGTAAGTATGAACAATTACGTGCTGAATTGCCATCTGATTTGGGAAACTTCAATCTAGCTCCAAACAAAGTAACCAAATATTGCCAAAGGCCATTTCCAGTGAAAGAGACCCATTCCCCTTCCCTACTCTAAATCAGAAGTATAAAAATGATCAGAAAAGCAAGGCACGCAGGAATGCTGCCCCTGCCCTTATTGAGTTCCTGACCATCCAATGAGGCAGGTTCTGCTTCTCAGCACTTTCCACAGGCCCATAGGAAGGACAGAGGGCTCCTCTTGTCTGGGCCTCCTTGAAACAAACCCAAGGCAATGCAGCTCTGGCCTTCAAGGGTCACAGAAGTAAGCTTGTGGCTGCATGATTATTGTAGCAAAAAGATGCCAGGAACTCAGAGGGTGTGGTTTGAATTCTGAAGTACACATCCCTGTTACATCATGCTTGGGCCACACGGGATTTTCTTTAGTCTCACAGGAACCGATTCAAGGAAAGCAACATGTTTCTATGTAAAGAGGCCAAACGGAGCTAGGCACATCCAAAAACAGCTGGTGAAGTGGAACTAGCTTGTATAACACATCATATCCCTGGACCTACTCTAATGGGTGGAGGAACCAATGCTAGTGAGAAATCAACACACTCTCTTTTTTTAGAGCACAGTTAATCCCCCCGTTACTGCAGCATTTGTACGATTTCCCTAAAGCCCCCTCCCATGAAAAAGGGGTAAAGGACAAGGAGAAACACAAGACAAGATTTCCAACTTGCTTAAGGGTGTTCCAGAGCAATGGTCAGAAAGGTAATCATCATCCTTCCCTTTGAAGTTTAAGCCAAATCTAGTTTGAATGAGGCTTTGTAACAAGTCCAGTACGATGACCGCACCTGGGATCGGGTACAATAACTCTCTAGTGTTTTCAGGTGATAGCTGAGGATGGACAGTTGCTCTTCTGTCAATATGAAGTTCATGTGACTGTGCCTATATCATAATAGAAAATATAAAATGACACACTTACCAAGCACTGTTAGTAACTGAGCCATCTTTGACCCCTAGAAGTGGGCTCACAGAAATACTTCAAGAAACGGATTTGCAAGAGAAGGGGGTCAGAAAGAATTTGGTTAGGAAAACTTGACAGAAACCAGATTGGTTGTAAGCATTTAAAAAAAACAAATTGAGTTGAATCTAGAGAACCCACCCATTTTCCACTTGATTGACTACTTAAAACATTAAGATTCTTGGTGACTTGAGATAAGAAGAATGATCAGAGCTAACATTTATTAGCTTTTACTATGTACCTGTTACTATTCAAAGACACAACATCCACACCAACCTTATAAGGTAGATACTATTATTATCCCCAGTTTATTGATGAGGGAAGTAAGGCTCAGGTCAAGCAAGTCTACTGATCAGTAGAGGGAAGTGTCTGGCTGCCATGCATAGAATTTTAATTTACAGAAATCTGAGATGAAGTAAAGCAGCCCTGGTGATGTAGTGCATTATTCATTGGGCTACAAGATTGGTGGTTTGAACCCCGTAGATTCTCTGAAGGAGAAAGAATAGGCTACCTGTTCCAAAGAAAGATTTACTATCTCAGAAACCAAAGGGGGCAGTTCTACTTTGTCCTATGGGGCAGCTATGAATTGGAATCAACTTGATGGCAGTAGGTTTGGGGTTGAGCGATCAAGTGAGCCTACCAGGCAGCCACTTACAGTTGGAGGGGAAGAGTGCCAGAAGCTTCCCTAATCCAAACCTTCCACCTCCTGCTGATATGTCAGGGTCTAAACTCTGGATTAGAATCATACTTCTAGATGAAATATATCTTCCAGCAGTGTCCCTGGTTAAAATCCACAAATAACACTAGGCAGAACACATTCTCTAGAATGAGCCAGTGCCTGAACCGCAGGGCTCTGAAGTGGAGACAAAAGACCAATAGTGAGCATCGAATGGAGCAGAAACTCTCCAATAGAAGACGCTTCCTGGGCTAGAAAGTCTGAAGAGGCTCTCCGTGGAGTTCCACACCTAAGTCTTCCCACCATGCCACTTTGCTAAAGAATCTCCATGTTCAGAATTCCTTTTGGGTTACAGACGCCACCAAATGGGTTCTGACTCTTGGGGACCACAGGCACAACAGAACGCAACACTTCCCATGTCTCACAAGTATTGTTCTCGGTGAGCCTGTTGTTGGAGAGACTGTCAATCATTTCAATATGAGGCTTCCTTTCTCTTCATTGACCCTCTACTGTACCCAGCTTCTTCAGGGACTGGTTTCTCTTGATGAATGTCCAAGTGTACTATCTGTACTTCTAAGGAGGATTTTGCTGTACTTCTTCCAAGATAGATTTTTTTCATTCTTTTGTCTGTAATATGTTTAGTATTCTTCACTCAACATCACAATTCATATGCATCAAGTCTTCTTTATTTATTGTTCCGTTTTCACATGCTTATGAGGTGGCTGAAAATAATATGACATGGGTCAGGTACAACTAATTCCTTAAAATGACATCTTTGCTTTATAATATTTTCAAGAGGTGTTTTGCAGCAAAGTTTCCCCCATGCGGATTTCTCGACTGCTGCCTCTATGGGTGTTGATTGTGAGTTCGAGTAAAATGAAGTTCTTGAAAATCTTTGTGTTAGTCTGGGTAGACTAGAGAAACAAACTCATAGACACTCATATGTGTATAAGAAGGAGCTTTATATACAAAAGCAATTGAATATTGTGAAAACATCCCAGCCCAATCCCGATCAAGTCCATAAGTCCAATATTAGCCCATATGTTCGATACCAGTCTATAAAGTCCTCCTCAGACTTACAAAACACATGCAATGATGCCGAATGCTGGAAGATCACAGGCCTGTGGGTGGAAAGTCTTTTGGATCCAATGGTGGTAGAGGCATTTCAGCGCTGGCGCCTTCAACTCCAGGGCTCTAGTGTAGCTCCATGTGTCTTGTCAGCAAGCATGCCTCGTGGAGTGAGTGCGTGTCCTGTCTCCAGCCAGCTCTGTCTTCTTAGTGCCTCCAAATGAAGTCACCAAGTGATGAGCTGATTGACAGGCTAAACTCCACCCCTTCACTCTTAAGTCTCAAATTGACAATAGATTATGTCACTGCCACAATGCTAAATTCTGTTTATCATGATATGGCTTATTGGTCCCCTGTAAGGGTTTCTCTTTTCTTTATGTTGAGATTTAATCCATAATGAAGGCTGTAGTATTTGATCTTCACTAGTGTTTCAGGTTTCCTTTACTTTGAGCAAGAAGGGTTGAGCGCCACCTGTATACTGCAGGTTGTTAAATATGTGTCTTTAAGTAATGTTCCCCGTCAACACACACAAGTCACACGAAGCTGAATTTCCTCCAATCCTGATGCTGCACTCTCTTCATGTAGTCCAGCTTCCTGGATTATTTACTTAGCATCCAGACTGAATAAGCATTGTGAAAAGATAAAACTCTAAAGCACACTATTCCTAAATTTAAACCAGCAGTTCTCAACCTAAGGGTCACCACGCCTTTGGGGGTTGAACGACCCTTTCAAAGGGGTTGCCCAATTCATAATAGTAGCAAAATTACAGCTATGAAGTAGCAACAAAAATAAATTTATGGTTGGGGGGTCACCACAACATGAGGACCTATATGAAAGGGTCACGGTCCTAGGAAAGTTGAGAACCACTGGTTTAAACCATGCAGCATCCATTCTAATGACTGTCTCTTGATCTGTACACAGGTTCTGCATGAACACAAGTGTTCTGGAATTTCTTCTCTTTACAATGAATTATGATTCACACAGTTGAATGTCTTTGGTAGTCCATAAAACACAAACATATTTTCTTTCAGCCAAGAACCATGTGACATCAGCAATGGCATCCCTCCTTCCACGTCGTCTTCTGAATCCAGCTTGAACTTCTCAAAGTTCCCTGTCTATGCACCGCTGTACTGACTTTTGGATTATATTCAGCAACATTTTGCTTGCATGTGATATTAATGATATCTATACTTCCCAAGTTTTGTCGTGTCATCTTTCTTTGGAATGGGCACAAATATTAATCTCTTCTCGTTGGCTGGCCAGATTTCTCAGCGTAGTGAAGTGAGTGTTTTCGGTGCTGCATCAGCTTTGGAAACATTCCATTGATGTTCTGTAATTCCCATAGTCTTGTTTTTCACCAGGGTTTTCAGCTTGGACTTTTCCTTCGATGTGGTCAGGTCTTGATCATACCTATACTTTTTAGGTCAGTGATTGCTTATTCCTTCATTTTCTTTTGATGTTTCCTGTCTTTTTTGCTCATAGAATCCTTCAATATTTCAACTAGAGGTTTGTTTTTTTTGGCGGGGGGAGTTCGTTCAGTTTGAGAAATACTGAGCATGGTCTTCCCTTTTGGCTTTCTAACACCCAGGCCATTGCACATTTCATTAGAATACTTTATTTTGTATTCCGGAGCCATTTGTTGAAATTCTCTACTCACTTCTTTTGCTCCATCGCCTCTTTCATGCACTTTAGCTGCTCTAATAGTCACGAGCGAGCTTCAAAGTTTCTTCTGACATTCATGTTGCTTTTTTATTTCTTTTTAATGACCTTTTGCTTTCTTCATGTATGATGTTCTTGAAGTAATCCCATGAATTTCCTGGCTTTTGGTCATTAATGGTCAACATGACAAATTTATTCTTAATGTAGTCTATACATTCTGAAAGGAAATACTCAAGGTTGTATTTGGACTCTCATGGACTGATTTTAATTTTCTTCAGCTTCAACTTGAAAGTGCATATGAGCAACTAATGGTCTGTTCTGGAACTGGTGCCTGGCCTTATTCTGAATGATGATGTTAAACTTCTCTATTGTATTTTCCAACAGATGTAATCATCTTGATTCCTGTGTAATCCATCTAGCGAGTTCTATGTGTGTAGATGCCGTTTTATATGGTAGGGAAAAGAGGTATCTCTAACGAATAAGTTTTTGGCCTGGTAAAATTCTGTCATGCAATCTCATTTCTATCACCAAGGCCATACTTTCCAACTAATGATCATTCTTTTCTGTTTCCAACTTTTACACTGAAATGATCAGTAATTATCAATGGTGTCATAGTGGTTATGTATTGGGCTGCTAGCTACAAGGTCAGTAATTGGAAACCACAAGGTGCTCCTCAGGAGAAAAATGGGGCTTTCTACTCCTGTAAAGATGAACTCATAGAAGCAGTTTTACCCTGTCCTATAGGGTCTATATGCATCACCATTGGCTCACTGGTACCGAATTTGATTATTATTAATTGCATGGTTGGGTCAATTTCAGGCTGAAGAAGTTAGTAAAAGTTTTCACTTTCTTTATATTGAGCATTAATGATTGATTTGCAAATTTGAGTAATATTTGTATCAACTGGTTTTCCTTGTGCGTGCATGTGCATGTATTAGCCAATCCTATAACCGACAGCATTGTTTCAAGATAGTTCTTGAAGTGTTCTTTTGTTTTATAATAAATGCCACTCAATTCCTCTTCAATTTGTTTTCCCAGTACAGTCAATCATATTATTGTCCAATTCAAAACGGCCAATAATAGTCTATTTCAGCTCATTAATGCTTAGGATAGTGATCTTTATGAATTCAATCTTATTTATTTCCAAAATGTCATTGTGAATTAGGTAGGGGTTTATCTATCAGATCATTGTGCTTGCGTTCCATAACTTAAGTAACTTATCAAGGCTCTCGAAGGCATGCCTCGTTTCCTCCCTCTGTCCCCTGCCTTCCTCATGTAGTATATTTACCTTCCCTTTCACTCGAGTTAGCACCTATCTACCCTCTAGTCTATTCCTTCCCCATCTCCTCTCGTCCTTCCACCCCTGGTAATCATCAGCCTGTTTCTTTTTATATAAAAACATTTTCTCTCTATAGCAGTGGCCTCATTCAATATTTGTCCTTTTGTATTTGACTAACTTTATTCAGCATAATGTCCTCCCAAATACCCTTGCCATGAGATGTTTTATCGTTTCATCATTATTCTTTAACGATATGCAGCTCCTATTGTGTATAGATACTGAACTTTATTTACTAATCTTCCACCAGTGGGCACTTAGGTGGTTTCTACTTCTTGTTATTGTGAATAATACTGGGCATGAATAATGAACGTGGCCATGCAGCTAGCTGTTCATGGTGTATTCTTTATTTCTGGAGGGCAAATACTAAGTAGCACTACTGCTGGGCTCTAAGATATTTCCGTTTCCAGTTTTTGAAGTACCATACCTCTTTCCAGTAGTTGTGCTGTTTTAGAATCACACCAGCAGTGTATGCGGGTTTCCATCTCTCCAAACTCCCTCCAGAATTTGTAGGATTTTTTTTGTGCTTTTTTAACTTTGCTATCAATGCTGGGTTGAGGTGGTATCTCGTTTTGTTTAGCATCTCTCACATGGTTAATAATCTTGAGTATTTCATAGGTTTATTGGCCATGTAAACTATTTATGTCCTCTGCCCACTTTTTAACTGGGTTTATTCATATTTTTCTTGTTCGGGTGTTGACATTTTCTATAAATTTTAGAAATTAGTCTCTTGTCCTATATGCTATTGTCAAATTATTTTCCCAATCTGTCGGTTTTCTTTTTACTCTTCTGGCAACATTTTTTAGCTATACATGCATTTTTATATTTAGAAGATTCTGGTCATGTATTCTGTTTGCTGATATATGCTTTCTTTTAATTATGTTTGATGGTGTGTTTATTCCATGTATTAGGACCCCTTTGTCTTTCCCCCCCCATTAAGAATCTTCATAATGCTAGTGTTTACATTTAGGTTTTTGATCTATCTTGAGTTTTCTTTGTATATAGAATAATGTATTGGCTCCTGATTTATTCTTCTGCAAATGGAAAAACAACTGTACCAACACCATTTGTTGAATAGACTTTCTGTTCCCCATTTAACAAGTTTCAAGCCTTGGTTGAAAACTAGTTGTCTAGAGGTGGATAGATTTTCCTGGGCTCCCTATTCTGTTACATTGGTCTTTTTAGCTCGGTGTGCCCATAGCAGGAGGTGTAGCAGATTTTGGGGTTGGGAAGAGAGAGGCCTCCTACTTTATTCTTCGTCGTTAATTGTGCTTTGGGTGTCATCCCTTTCCCTATAGTTGGTGATCAGCTTTTACAGCTCTTTGGAGAATGATGCTGGGATTTGGACTGGCATTTCATTATATGTGTAGATCACTTTGGGTAGTAGTGGCATTTTCACTATGTTGAGGCTTCCTCTCCATGAACATGGCACATTCTTCCATTTACATGGTCAGTTTTTGTTTTGGGTATTTTTCTTTGTACAAGACCTTTTGTTGTTTTGCTTAAGTTTATTCCTAAATATTTCATCTTCTGGGTGGCTACTGCAAATGGTCTTGCTTTTTCCATAGGTTTCTTTGTTCGTATACAGAAATTAGATTTATTTTTGTATGTTGATCTTATACTATACCATATTTTGAATCTTTCCATTATTTATAACAATTTTCTTGTCAAGTCTTTGAGGTTTTCTACATACAGAATCATATAATCTACAAATAGAGAGTTTTACTTCTTCTTTGCCAATTGAATGGCTTTGCTTTTTGGTATTGTCTAATAATGCTAAAACTCACAATACAACATTGAGAGGTGATGAAGGATATCCTTGTTTGGTTCCTGTTCACAAGGGAAATGCTTTCAGTTTTCTCCACTTGAGCAAAATGCTGGCTCAATGGGTTTTGCATATATAATCTTTATTACGTTAAGGAATTTCCCGCTATTCTTATTTTGTTGAGTGTTTTTACCAAGAATGGGTGTTGGATTTTTGTCAAATGACTTTCTGCATCAATTAATATGATCATTAGTTTTTTTCCTTTGATACATCAATAGAAATATATTTTATTGTTATATATTAATAATAATAATATATATCTATATAATATATTAAATATAATATTATTGATGTATCAAAGGAAAAAAGCAACAAAATCATATCAATTGATGCAGACAGGGACCTTGGAAAAATCCAAAATCATATATTTTTTTCTTTAATATATATAATATAGATAATCATATGTGATATATATTTCCCTTTGCTACATATCAATATAGATGTAACTTATATGTATATAATATCCATATTAATATATCTATATTTGAAAGGAACAATATCCCACATGATAATATCAATTGATGCAGAAAAGGTATTTGACCAAATCCAACACCCATTCCTGATAAAAACACCCAACAAAACTGGAGTAGAAGGGAAATTCCTCAACATATTGAAGGCCATTTATGCAAAACTCATTGAGCCAAAATTTTGTTTAAGGGGCAAAAACTGAAAGTATTTCCTTTGTGAACAAGAAGCAAGTAAAAATATCCTTTATCACCACTCGATGTTGTTCTGTAAGTCTTGGCCTTGATATATAACATATGCTATATATAAACATATAATAATTTATATTAAATTGTTTTCCTAAAGTTGAACCATCCTTATATACCTGGGATGAACCGTGCTTGGTCGTGATGTATTTTTCTAAATGCATTTTGTTGGATTCCATTGGTTATGCTTTTGTTAAGAATTCTGCATCTGAGCCAGCCCTGTGAGCCGGCGAGATGCCGGCCCTCCAGGACCTGCTCCGGAACATTGACGAGAACCAGGACCGCTAAGTGAAGAAACTGAAGGAATGGGTGGCCATCCAGAGCGTGTCGGCGTGGCCCGGGAAGAGGGGAGAGATCAAGAGAATGGTGGAGGTGGCGGCCGCCGACTTCACCAAGCTTGGGGGCTCCATGGAGCTGGTGGATACCGGGAAGCAGAAGCTCCCTGATGGCTCCGATATACCCCCCTCCCGCCCCCCCCCCCCCGTTCTGCTGGGCAAGCTGGACTCGGACCCCACGAAGAAGCCGGTGTGTGTCAACGGGCACCTGGACGTGCAGCCGGGCGCCCTGGAGGACGGCTGGGACAGCGAGCCCTTCACGCTGACCGAGGACGATGGGAAGCTGTACGGGCGAGGCTCCGCGGACGACAAGGGCCCGGTGGCGGCTGGATGAACGCGCTGGAAGCTTTCCAGAAAACAATCCAGGAGGTCCCGGTCGACATGCGCTTCTGCCTGGAGGGCATGGAGGAGTCGGGGATCCGAGGGGCTGGACGAGCTCATCTTCGCCAGGAAGGGCACCTTCTTCAAGGAGTAGACTAGGTCTGCATCTCCGACAACTACTGGCTGGCCAAGAAGAAGCCGTGCGTCACCTACGGCCTGTGGCGCACCTGCTACTTCTTCATGGAGGTGGAGCGCAGCGATAAGGGCCCGCACTCGGTGTATGCGGGGGCTCCGTGCACGAGGCCATGACCGACCTCAGCACGCTGATGGGCTCCCTGGTGGACCGCAGGGGCAAGATTCTCACCCCCGGCATCAACGAGGCGGTGGCGCCCGTGACGGGACGAGGAGCCTGTTGCTCTATGACAACATCGACTTTGACATCAGCGAGTACTCCAAGGACGTGGGCGCCCAGACTCTCCTGCACAGCTGCAAGAAAGACATCGTGATGCACCGCTGGCGGTACCTGTCACTGTCCCTGCATGGCATCGAAGGTGTCTTCTCTGAGGTCGGGGCCAAGACCGCCATTCCCGCAAAGTGGTGGGCAAGTTCGCTATCTGCCTTGTGTCCGACAGGGCACCACAGGCCGTCAACTAGCAGGTGACCAGTTACCTGATCAAGAAGTTCAAGGTGTCCATGGGCCACAACAGCAAGTCCTGGGTGTCAGACTTCAACCACCCCCAACTACCTGGCTGTCAGGCGGGCGCTGAGGACAGTGTCTGGCGTGGAGCCTGACCTGACCCGGCAGGACAGCAGCATCCATGTCACGCTGACCTTCCAGGAGGCCACGGGCAAGAACGTCAATGCTGCTGTCTGTGGGTTGGCTGACTCCGGGGCCCAAGCCTAGAAGGAGAAGCTCAGCAGGGGACATCGAGGGGACAAAGATGCTGGGTGCCTACCTGCACGAAGTGTCCCAGCTGGACTGAGTGCCCAGCTGAAGGGTGTGGGGCCCTGACAGCACCACTCTGCCCCTGCCCCAAATCCACCCCCAGCGCCTGCCACTGGTGTCTGCCTGCCTCCCGAATGCCAGCCTGGGTGTGGCTCCTCCAGGAGTGCTCCCGCTGGCCTCAGGTGCTCAGGACTCCATGGCCAGCTCCAGAGGCCTGGGTCTTTCAGTAGGAAACTGGTTGTTTCTGGGTGGAGCTGACCTGGCATGGCACTCAGCTGAATGAAGCTGGCCACCAGGGCCCTCCCTTGGCTGCAGAGCGACCTCCCCTGGACCTTGGCACCTTCAGCCTTTCCTGCAAACCTCACCCCTCACCTGTGCTGCCCACCTCCCCCCTCAGAACAAATTGAACGCTGTCTGCCCGTCCATCTCCCACCCTGCTACTGAATAAAGAGTGAACATACAACAACAAAAAAAGAATTTTGCATCTATGGTAGCAAGGGATATTAATCTAGAATTTTCTGTTCTGGTGATAAATTTGCCTGTTTTTAGTATTAAGCTTCATAAAATTAATTTGAAACTTGCCAGAGTTTTCTGTGTTCTGGAATAGCTTGAGTAGAATTAGTGTCAGTTCTTTTCTGAATGTTAGGTAGAGTTCCTTAGTGAAACAATTTGGTCCAAATTTTTTATTGGAGGCAAGATTAAAGACCATATCAATTTCTTCTTCTGTTAATGTCCTATTCAGTGTTTTTTTTACATTTATATGTGTTAGCTTAGGTACCTAGTACGTTTACAGAAATTTGTCCATTTCTTCTAGGCTTCTAAATTTATTGAAATGAAGTCCTTACCAGTACTGAGTTACCATCTTTTAAATTTCAGTTAGCCCTGTTGTGATGTTGCGCGTTTCATCTCTTCCTTGTGTTTTTGTCTTCTTTTACTTTGTTGGGCTTACCAGTGGTTTGTTAATCCTTTCAAAGGATTAACTTCTTACCGTGCTGATTCTTTCTATTGTTTTTCTGCTTTCCGATTCATTTATTTCAGCTTTAATCTCTATTATTTATTTACTGCTGGTGACTGAAGGAATGTTTTTTTACTGCTCTTGTTCTAGTTATTGGAGATGTTGGATTAATGTGTTGATTTTTCCATTTCATTTTTGATGACTCCCAATTTTCCTAGTGTCATACAGTCTATGTTCTGATTATTAATGGATTTGTACAACTCTTTATATTTTGTGTCATATCACATCAGCATTGAAATGAAGACCATGAAAGCTTAACTGCACCATTGGCATGAGGTGTACTCTACTTTGAAGAGGCAACCTTCCCTGGTTGGAGTTTGAGTGTCTTCCAACCTGAGGGCCTCTTCATCTGACACTATATCAGGTAATATCCCACTGCTCTTCGTAAAACTTTCACTCTGCAATTTTTAAAGAAGCAGACTAGTCGATTCTGCTTAGTGGTTTCTCTGAGTCTGAAAATTCTGCTAAAACCTGTCCCCACTGGGGACCCTGGTGGTATGTCAGATACCAGGGGCGCTGCCTCCAGCATCAGCAGCAAGCCAGCCCTTCAAAATATAATCACGCATGTCCTTTATATCATTAAAGTTGATCTGGATGCACGATAGGAGTGTTTTCCAGACCCACCAAGAAACTATTTCTCCTATCTTCTAAAAATATAAATATGGCTCTATCTTTTTTATGATTATATAAATAGCACATGTTCACTAAAAAATCCAGCCAATACAGAAAGTTGTGAGGACTAAAGCAAAGCAGCCCCTGCTCAGGGATCACGGGTGAAGGAAATTCAGTAGGTCAGCAATGTGCGGAGCAGAGACTGCCGTCGAGCGCTCTTCTTCTCTGAGCCCCTGTCCTGTACTACGATAGGACACAAGCCCAGAAAAGGTGGTTTTTAAAAGTTCTAAACTCTTCTTGGTCCCAGGTGTTTCCAATGCCAGCCTTAATCCATCTGCCCCTGTTCCCATCCTCCTATCAGACAGGCGACAGCCCCTGGGAAAGGCACAGAACCACCTTGGACATGGCCTAATTAGGAAGTCCAGCAATGTGAAAAGGTTCTCCTGCCCCCCCCCCCCAAGGGGAACACCTTGAACAACAACTCTCTAAATTTCCCCCTCCTTCCCAAGGAATTCATCAGTTATAGCAGCAAGCTAAAGCTCTGCCTAATTACTGTGAGACAAAAGCTGTTATCACAAAGACAAGAGCCCTGGTGAGCTTTGGTCAATATCCAGGCAGTTTTCCTACTAGCCACAAGGAAGACTGAGGTAGAGATATCTGCCTAGATGCCGTGGCAGACTCCCACATGTCGGCAGGGAGGTAGACTCACTCCCGGCAGAGTCAGCCAGTGTTCTATTGGGAATGGGATCCAAAGAAGTAAAAAGGCAAAAGAGAATGGAAACTTAAACCAAAGAAAACAGAGGCTCAGCAGCACAGGAACCTAGAGACGACCCCACCCCCACCCCACCCCTAAATCTTCATCAGGCCCAGCTGCAGAACCTCTGACCATCAGGGAAGAAAGCAAGTGTGTCATAGGCCAGATTGAAGGGTGGACTAAAGCACATCTCATTCTGGGCTCATGAACTGCTTTGGTTATCTAAGGCCATTTTCTGAGCCATCTTCTTTGGAGGGCCCTAATGAAACACATTTAAAAAGCAACAATACTATTTAAAGATCCCGTTTGGTATTTCTGAAGCAAAGCTATTTATCCACCATGTTGTTTTGGACCTATGTTGTTGTTGCTTTACATAACTAAAAACAAAATATTTAATGTTTTCCTATGAGTTTTTGAGGACACGTGATTCATTCATTTTAATGCCATCTCTGTCTAACAACATTTCTACCTTCCATACCATGGAATACGGCGCTATTTTGTAAATGCAGGCGTCCCTTAGCTGCTAGCCAAAAGATTGAAGGTTGCCTTTGAAGAAAGGCTTGATGATTTACCTCTGAAAACTCAGCCTTCGGCAATCCCGTAGAGAGCATAGTGCTCTTTGGACACTTATGGGCTTACCATGAGTTGGAATCAATTCTACAGCAATTGGTTAAGGAAAAGGATAAGTAAGTCTATGTTTACATCGAAAGATGATCTGTGCTGCATACATAGGTGATTAAATGGATGCTTTTTTTAAAGTTTTGGAATATTATAAGAGAGGGCTTCAAAAATTTGTGGAAAAATAGAATTAAAAGATAGTGGATTTTTTTCCAGGAACTTTTTGAAGTCCCCCCGCCCAAGGATATGGTGAGTACACACATATCTTCATGTATGCATAGAAAATTCCAGAGGCATGTATACCACTGGAGGATTTTCTCCGCTATTCTGTATTATGTTGCTTGATATATATGGACACACACACATGCATGTAATAGGCATGCATTGCACTTATGTTTGCACTGCTAACTGTCAGGCCAACAGTTGAAGCTGACTAGCTGCTCTGTGGGAGAAAGGGGAAGCTGTCTGCCTCTGCAAAGATTTACAGCCTGGGAAACCCCAGAGGGCAATACTAGTCTGCCCTATAGGGTCATTATGAATCAGGAGGTGTGTGTGTGTGTGTGTGTGTGTGTGTTTATTTATCCCATATGTATCAATGGAGTAAATAAAGAAAAAACATCCTGTCCCTAAGACAGGTAGAGAAAATCAAATGAAAGACAGAGTGACCACTCTGCCATACCAAGCCAACAATCCAGCCAGAGTGTACACTTTGTCATGACTACAAAGTCCCTGTTGAGCAGGCAGAGACTCTAGTTGAGTGCCAGAGGGAGTAGGTCATGCTGGAACTAAACTGCAGAACCTAAAAAGGGCAGACATCCTTTGCAATTACAGAAGGCCATATTTACAGTCAGTGTAAGCAATGGTTACTTAGGACGGAAAGATGTATTGAGTGTTATACTCATTTAGCAAATGTTTACTGAGTACTTCTGATGTCCCAGGTACTGCGCTGGACACCAGGGACAACAAAGACGAATATGATGACGACCCTGCCACAGAAAGCTGACCGGACTGGCTCTGAGGTAACCCAGGCCTCGGGAACACAGACAAAGGACAACAGGTTCGGAAGCTGCAGGCTTCTCTGCTCCTTGCACAGTCGTCCAGGGCTTCCTGGACTCAAATGCTTCCACTGTAGCTTGGGCTGGGGCATCTGATCAATGATACTGAAGAGGTTTCTTACACACACACACACACACACACACACACACACACACACACACACACACAAAATCTTAAAGTGAGTTTTCTGTTCAACAAGAACAAAACACCCCTTAAGCCAAACCTGTTGCTATGAAGTTGATTCTCTCTTTTATAAATACTTTTATTAGGTGCTCTTACATCTCTTATCACAATCCATACATTCACCCAGTGTGTCAAACACATTTGCACATGTGTCGCCATCATCATTTTCAAAGCATTCTCTTCCCACCTGAGCCCCTGATATCTGCTCTCCCTTTCTTCCCCTCCTTCCCCTTCCCACCCTCCCTCACAAACCCTTGATAAGTTATAGATTAATTTTTCCAGTTCTTAGATTGTCCTCCATCACCCCTCACCCACTTTTCTGTTGTCTGTCCCCCTGAGAGGGAGTCATAGGTCGATCCTTGTAATTGAGTCCCCTTTTCTCCCCCAACCCTCCCCTAATTATCCTGGTATCTCTACTCTCGGTGTTGGCCCTGGGGGGGGGGGGGCGGTATCTATCCTGTGTTTCAGACTCTTATCTGTAGCAGTGTACATGCTCTGGTCTAATCTGATTTGTAAGGTAGAATTGAGGTCATGATAGTGAGGGGAAGGAAGCACCAAGAATTAGAGGAAAGTTGCGTTTTATCGGTGCTATGCTTCACCCTGACTGGCTCATTTATTCCCTGTGACCCCTCTGTAGAGGGATGTCCAATTGTCTACAGATGGGCATTGGGTCTCCACCCCATACTCCCTCCCCTCCTATTCACCTTGGGTAAGATTTTGTTCTGGGTCTTAGAGACCTGGTACCTGATCCCATAGACACCTCATGATCATACAGGCCAGTGTGCTTCTTCCATGTGAGCTTTGTTGCTTCTCAGCTAGATGGCTGCTTCTTTATCTTCAAGCCTTTAAGACCCCAGATGCTATATCTTTCGATAGCTGGGCACCTTCAGCTTTCTTCACCACATATGTTTATGCACCCATTTTGTCTTCAGCAATAGTGTCGGGTAGGTGAGCATCACAGAATGCCAGATTGTTAGAACAAAGTGTCCTTGTGTTGAGGGAGTACTTGAGTCGAGGCCCAATGTCCATCTGCAACGTTAATTCTTAACATAGAGATATGAGTACATAGTTCTAGTCCCTCTCGTTTTATGAAGTTGCTTCTTACTCACCGCGATTCCATGTGTGACAAGAGTTACAATTATTCCAGAGGGTTTTCTCAGCAGTAATCTTTATGGAAGCCGATCTCCAGGCCTTTCTTCCTGTGCTGCGGGTAGGCGTGAGTCACCATCCTTTACATTAGCTAGTCTTCACCACATGGACTACCACCTTTATTTTCTTCTTCTTGACCACCTCCTTGACTGGTGCTTACTGTTTCAATTCTCTAGCGCACCATTCAAGTTTGTCTCAATCACTGTCCCAGCCTCATCTCTCTCCCCCCTCATCATTCTTCCCTCTGTGAATTAAGCACGTTAGGCACACCTTTCCTTGGCTTGTTCTCTCTCCTTTAGGTGAACTCACAGGTTGTCCTATCCTCTGCCAGACCCATCTCAAAACTCACCTCCTGTGTGACGTTTTCCTTCTCTGACTCACGCACAATCAGCTGTGCCCTTCCAAGCTTTATCCAGCCAGCTTGTAGTCCTTCCAACGGTTAAAATCTAAAATGCTGCTCTCCCACTTGGCAAATAACAGCCGTCCTTGCTGCCCTAGCCCTAGGAGCCCCTTATATGATCCAGCAACCAAGGGGCTGCCGACTAGCAAGGCAGGAGTCTCCAGAACCAGTGTGGCTAAGCTACTGTTCTGCCAAGTCCCTTGCTGTGAAGTACCAGTACTTAATGCTTTGCTGCTATCCTGCCCATCCTACTGTGTCATACTTAGCTGCACAGCAGTTAAAGTGTTCAGTTGGTGACAAAATGTCAGCAGCTAGATGCATCAAAATGCAAGCAAACAAAACAAACTCATTGAGTCAATCCTGACCCCGAGTTACCCTATAATGCAAGGAGAATGGTCTTTGTGGGTTTCTGAGACTGTAAATGTTTACAGGAGTAGAAAGCCTCATCTTTTCCCTTTGGTGTGGCTGTTGGTTTCAAACTGCTGACCTTGCAGTTAGCAGAATAACGTGCAATCCACTATGGCATCACTACATAGGAGAAAGACGTGGGAGCCAGCTTCCATAAAGATTTACAGCCTTGGAAACCTTGAGAGGCTACATATTTTTTAAAATTATATATGATGTGTATATAATTTTAAAGTGAATTTTGTGTCAGACAAGAACAAAACAACCCCTAAACCAGACTTGTTGCCATAAAGTTGATTCTGACTTACAGTGATCCCACGTGTCGTAGAGTTAGGATTACTCCAAAGGGTTTTCTTGGCTATAAACTCTGCTATAGGCATCACTGTGAGTTGGAATTGGCTTAACAGCATTGGGTTTGATTTTTTGTTTTGGCCTCGCCTATCTGCTTTTTCCAAAATTGAGCACAGTACATAGTAGATGTTTAGTAAATGCCAGCTTGCTAAGTGACCACGCTCTCAAAATGATGACTAATTTCACGTCGGTTATTATTCGATGCCATTTCTGAACTGGAAATAATATTTTACAGCACACCATTAATGAAGTGACATGAACCTAGCAGGGACTGCATTTTTCGCAGTGGAAAAAATGACATCAAGAACTTTCATCGAGCTTTTTAACATGTGGCGAAGATGCCTTGTATGGAGTGTTCCACGAAAATCTGAAAATGATTTCTCAATTGTGTTTGGGTCATGATTTTTTATAACTTACTTTTAACTGAACCTTTTCAAAGAGACTGATATCTCAGAGAGGTTGTTTAATGTAAGTTTTGTGCTCCCCCCACCCCCTCCAGCCACCCTTCTCTCTACTGTGGGAGAAGAGAATAATGAAAAAGTGCCAAAGGAAGTCAGGAAGAGAATGAGCAAACACAGAAGGAGGAAGCGAAGCACAGCTAAGGAATGATGTAGAAATCAGGGAAGTTGAGGACCAGAATAAGGGGAATTAGTCTCTATGTAAGAGGAGAAAATCATTGGCATTTTTAATGATCAAGAGTCTCATTATTAGAGTTCTGGGTCTTCACATTTGTATTGACTATGACATCGAAGTTGTTAAAGATTGTGTGTCGCTTGGATCCACAACCAATGCTCATGGAAGCAGCAGTCAAGAGATCAAAAGATGTATTGCCTTGGGTAGATCTGCTGCACAAGATCTCTTTGGAGTGTTGAAAAGCAAGGGTGTTCCTTGGAGGCCTGAGGTGTGTCTGACGCCAGCCATGGCATTTTCAACTCCCTCCTACGCATGTGAATGCTGGGCATTGAATCAGGAAGACCAAAGAAGAGTCAAAGCATTTGAATTGTGGTGCTGGAGAAGAACATTGAAAGTACCAGGAACTGTCAAAAGAACAAACAAATCTGTCCTGGGAGAAGTACGGCCAGTGTGCTCCTTAGTGGGAGGGATGATGAGACTTTGTCTAACGTTGGGCATGTTGTCAGGAGAGACCAGTTCCTGGAGAAGGGCATCCTATTTGATAAGTTAGAGAGGCGGTGAGAAAGAGGAAGGCCCTTAAGGAGATGGATTGACACAGTGGCTGCAACAAAGGGCTTTACACGTAAATACAATTGTGAGGATGGCGCCGGACCCAGCAGTGTTTCGTTCTGTTGTGCACAGGGTTGATTGATGGATGGCGCTGACTTGACGGCACCTAAGAGCAACACCAATGCACAGCTACTAATGCACGAGTCTGTACACTTTCTATCGGGAATAACAGAAATGTGCTTTGTGTCCCCCTTATGTAACTGAAATGTTCAGGGGTAACTGACCCAGGCCCAGCAGATCCAGGGTCTCAAAAGGAGACATTAGGGCTCATTACTGCCTCGTGCCCATGGAACTCTCCCTTTCCATCTGTTGGTTTTCTTTTCCTCGGAGTTAACTTCATTTTCATACTCAGGTGGGTAGCCTTGTAGCCACCAGGAACGCCAGCTTTAGCATCCCTGATGGCTCCAGCAAAGTACTAGGCTCACTCCAATCAGCTTATTGGTCAGGCCAGAAGTCAGTGGGTATAGCCAGGCCTACCCAGCTAACATACGCTGAACAATTGTGAGGGTTGGTTCCTTAGAGAAAAATCAGCGTGTGTTAAAAGAAGGGTTAAGAGGTCAAGGGCCAAGAAAAACACTAGGTGTTTACCACACTGTTTAGTAAGCAAGACAATATAATGGCTGAAAGTCACGTTAGAGCAGTGGTTCTCAACCTATGGGTTGTGACCCCTTTAGGGGTCGAAGGACCCTTTCACAGTGGTAGCCTGAGACCATCGGAAAACACATATTTCCAAAGGCCTTAGGAACCGAGACACCGCTCCTCTCTCAGTCAGTCTCCAGGCGGGCCCACCCACATGCAGATACGCCCACATGCGAGTACCCGACATGAAGACTGTTACCTATGCTACACCATGCTTCAAGACAAAATTTCGTTTATTCGTAATTAGAAATAAGTAATTCACAATATATAATTGCATATTGTTTTGTGATTAATCACTATGCCTTAATTATGTTCAATTTGTAACAATGAAAATACATCCTGCATATCACATATTTACCTTACGATTTATAACAGTAGCAAACTTACAGTTGTTAAGTAGCAACAAAAATAATTTGATGGTTGGGGGAAACCACAACATGAGGAACTGTATTAAAGGGTCCGCAGCATTAGGAAGGTTGAGAAGCACTGCTTTAGAGTCACAGTGCCCTGAGTTTGAATCCCCTTTCCCACCATTTACTAATCATAAAAGCTTCAGAGCATCTCCTGATCTCTCTACTCTTTCCTATTTCCATCTGTAAAATTTGAGTAATAATACCCACTGCACAGTGTTATTGTCAAAGCCCAACCTCACCATGTGTTGTGAAGATAATGTTGGCTAGCATCTATCACATGGTTGGGACAAAACCGGCAGCTGTGAATGCTGTCGCCAGCATTCCTTGGGCCAATCTATAATGGAAACGAGCTGTGAAGAAGGTGCATAGTTAAACCTACAGATGCCAAACCTTGGTATATTGCTGTACTGTTCAGTCCTTTTGGAGTCCCTGGCTTGAAAAGAATGCACCCTCCAAATTATTAAACTCTTCTTAGCGCACTACCCTATTTGTTTCCTCTCTGCCACACAAATTGGATAGGATGGACTGTCCCATTGGTTCACCAAATTGATCACTTTCTCGGGGCCTGCCCATGACATTGAAGTTAGAATGATACAATTTGAAAATGGACAGTGTCACAGGAGCAAACGAAGAGGGAAGGAGAGAGAGTGGAACACATTCTGGCCCACTAAGCCTTGAGGACGATACTTCTGCTCAGAGCAGCCAATGCACAGAAAGGGCCATAGGACAAACCCCACCATGAGACACGACATCCTGTACTGACCCACAGTGCTATGGGGGACAACACTGGAGACAAAGTGGTGGAATTGTGCCCTATTCAACACAACCACAATGGGACGAAACACTAAGGGTGGTCAACAGAGCAGCAAGGGGAGCAAAGTAATGAAGTCCCGGGGAATACCAGAAGTAGACTTTGGGGCTAGGGTGTGGCACCCCATTAGACTAGACCAAAAAACAATCCTAAAGATCAACAAACAAACTTTTAAAAATATACTTTTATTAGGAGCTCTTACAGCTTTTATCACAATCCATACATTCCTCCAATGTGTCAAGTACATTTGTGCATATGCCGCCATCACCATTTTCAAAGCATTCTCTTCCTACTTGAGCCCCTGATATCTGCTCCCCATTTCTTCCCACTCCCTCCCCTGTCCGCCCTCCCTCACCAACCCTTGATAAGTTTTGATTATTTTTTTCATATATTACATTATCCTCCATCACCTCTCACCTACTTTTCAGTTATTCATCCCCCTGGGAGGGGGTTCTATTTGATCTTTGTGATCGATTCCTGCTTTCTCCCCCCCTCCCCTAATCCTCCTGGTATCTTTACTCTCCTTTTTGGTCCTGAGGGGTTTATCTATCCTGGATTCCCTGTGTTGCCGGCTCTTATCTGTAGCAGTGTACATGCTCTGGTCTAATCTGATTTGTAAGGTAGAATTGAGGTAATGATAGTGGGGGTGGGGGGGAGGAAGCATCAAAGAGCTAGAGGAAAGTTGTGTGTTTCATTGGTGCTATACTGTACCCTGACTGGCTTATCTCTTCCCTATGACCCCCTCTGTGAAGGGATATCCAATTGTCTACAGATGGGATTTGGGTCTCTACCCCATGCTCCCCCCTTCCCAATTCACCTTGGGTATGGTTTTATTCTGGGTCCTAGATGCCTGATACCTGATCCCATCAACACCTCATGATCACGCAGGCTGGAGCGCTTCTTCCATGTGGGCTGTGTTGCTTCTCAGCTAGATGGTCGCAAGCCTTTAAGATCCCAGATGCTATATCTTTTGATAGTCAGGCACCATCAGCTTTCTTCACCACATTTGCTTATGCACCCACTTTGTCTACAGTGATCATGTCAGGAAGGTGAACATCAAAGAATGCCAGGTTATTAGAACAAAGTGTTTTTGGATTAAGGGAGTACTTGAGTTGAGGCCCAATGTCCATCTGCAACCTTAATTCTTAACATAGAGATATGAGTACATAGTTCTACTCCCCTCTCATTACACACACACACACACACACACACACACACACACACACACACACACACACACATGCAGATGCCTGTATTTAGGCTTCTATAAATGTCCTTTGCCTCCTGGTTCTTTCCTCTATTTCGCTTTTACTTCCTTCTTGTTCCGCCATCATGTTTGTCCTTCACTCAGTTTTAGTAATTCCTTGCTGCTACATTGCCCTTGATTGAGCCCCAGCAAACAAACTTTTTATAGGCTTTTCTTTTTTTGTCCTTGTTTTTTTGTTGTTTTGTTTTGCTCTGTTGTTGTTTTTTTGTGCTTATTGTCTCTGCATGTCTATCTAGATAAGATAGGTGGAGTAACAATCCGGAGGAAGAAACAACAGGAACGACGCTTCCAGGGGGGGGGGCACACAGGAACAAGTTATCTAAAATTGATAGCAATGAGGGCACAGGATGCCTGGTGGGGCTTGCTCAAGAGCAGTGTAGCCCAGAGGAATTACTGAAACTCTAATAAAGGTTGATTGAACATGATAGTGGGACAAGAGGAAAGGAAATGAAGGAAAGAACTCCAAGGCAAAGGACATTTATAGAGGTCTAAATACAGGCATGTACATATGTAAATATATCGATATAGAATAATAGGGAATTACATCTATGTACACATATTTATATGTCAGGTATTAAGGTAGCAGATGAACTTTGTGCCTCTACTCAAGTCCTCCCTCAACACAAGAACACTTTGTTCTAATAACCTGGCATTCTTTGATGCTCACCTTCCTGACATGATTGCTAAAGACAAAATGGGTACATAAGCAAATGTGGTGAAGAAAGCTGATGGTTCCTAGCTATCAAAAGATATAGCACCTGTTGTCTTAAAACTTTGAAGATAAAGAAACAGCCATCTAGCTGAAAAGCAACAAAGTCCACATGGAAGAAGCAAACCAGCCCGTGTGATCATGAGGTGTCGATGGGATCAGGTATCAGGCAACAAAGAACCAGAACAAAAAATCATATCAATGTGAATGAAGGGAAGGGCAGAGTGGAGACCCAAAGCCCATCTGTAGACAATTGGACAACCCCTTACAGAAGAATCACAAGGAAGAGATGAGCCAGTCAGGGTGCAGTATAGCACTGATGAAACACACAACTTTCCTCTAGTTCTTTAATGCTTCCTCCCCTTCACTATCATGACCCTAATTCCACCTTATAAGAGCCCACAATACAGGAAATCCAGGACAGATAAACCCCTCAGGATTAATAATGAGAGAAGCAATACCAGGACATAAGGGGAAGGTGGAGGGAGATAGAGAGAAACCAATCACAACGATCAACATACAACCCCCTCCTAGGGGGACAGACAACAGAAAAATGGGTGAAGAGAGACAGCAGTCAGTGTAAGACATGAAAAAGTGTTTAAATAAATTATCAAGGGTTCATGATGGAGGGACAGTGGGGGAGGGGGGAAGTGAGCTGATACCAAGAGATTAAGTAGAAAGAAAATGTTTTGAGAATGATGATGGCAACATATGTACAAATGTGCTTGACACAATGGATGGATGTATGGATTGTGATAAGAGCTGTAAGAGCCCCCAATAAAGTGATTTTTAAAAAGAAAGAAAATGGACAGTGCCTAGCTTTACTTTCTGATGGGTCAGCCATTGAGAATGCTCATTTCAATGATCACATTACCCGTGGCTTAATGTTACAGATTGAGGGAGGTCAGGAAGAGCAGTGGATTTTAGGACAGAAGAGCAACAACTGAAAATGATCTCACCTCTCTGTGCCTTAGTTCTCTCCTGTGGAGAATGGATAACAGTAACGTATTTCTAGAAGGGGATGATTAGTGAGGGTAGACATGTATTAACTTGGGTGAAGGGAAAGGCAATATACAATAAAGAGGTCACACAAAGTGATCAAGATAAAGAAAAACACCGAGAGATGTGACAAAGGTAAATACGGATATATACACTACCCTTCAATAACAGTTATAAAGAATCCTCTCGGGATGGATGTGTAGGGACTCACACATGGGAAGGTAAATGGGATGGCACCCATACGTATATGTAGATTTGACAGAGGCAATTTCTACATGCGTATTTACATGGGCTGCAAAATATATGCACAGTATTGTAGAGCATACAGGGATTAGAGCTATGAAAATATCTTCACCATAACTCCACACCTTGAGGGAATGAATGAGTCACTGAGCCCGGGGGTTAGGATCATACTTCCAGTGGGTGTCAAGGTCAATTGGTATAGACATCACAAAGACAGTGTTCTGTGTCTTTAAAACTTGTGAGCAGCCATGTAAGATGCAGCTATGGGTCTCTCCATCAGGAGCAAAGAAGAGTGAAGAAAATCAAAGTACAAGGAAACAAGTAGTGCAAAGGACTAACGGACCATGTAGATGCCAGCCTCTGTGAATGGAAACAAGAAGAACTAGATGGCTCCCAGCAACCACTACTGACTGCGCTGAAAGGGTCATAATAGGAGGTCCTGGATAGAATGGGAGAAAAAGATGGAACACAATTCAAATTCATAAATTAAAAGACCAGGCTTACTGAGTTGCTAGAGACTGGTGGAACCCTTGAGACTATGGGTCTTAGTTACACTTCCAACCTGAAACTGCATCCACTTGTGTGTCTCAATTTTCAGCCAAACAGCAGACGGGCCTATAAGATGAACAATAGAACCAGGAAGGTATGAGCTCCTTAGAACAACCAATCAGCTGAGGTCAAAAGGGCAGCCCTTGCCCATTGAAATGGAAGGCAGGACAAGGAAAGAAGGACTCATACAATATGGGCGGGTGGGGCTACATTGGGGGGTCTGCCATCCATGTCACGAAACCAAATGTGTGAGTTGTTGAATGGGAAACCGGTTTGCTCTGTAAACGTTCACTCACATCACAACAAAGAGCTTTTAAAAAAGACTAAGATGATAGCATGAGCTATTACCTGTATAGCCCTTGAAAATGAAAAAGCAGTGGCCTTGAAGTTGACTCTGATTCATGGCGACCCAGGTGTTACAGATCACCAAGTCTTTCTTCTGAGGCACCTCTGAGGGGTGTGAACTGCCACCTTTCTGGTAGCAGGCCAGTGCTTAATCATTTGCGTCACCCAGGGATGGCCATAGTATCGTCATTAAGCACAGTTGAACCTGCTCAAAACCATGGTGGTCCTATGGACGACAGGGGGACGCAGTGCCCAGTCTTGTGCCATCCTCACAACTGCTCCCTTTCGAGTCCGCTGCTGCATTTCCTATGTCAATCATTCTAGCTGAGGGTTTTCCTCTTGGCTTGCTGACCGTCTACTTTACTCAGCATGATGCCCTTCTCCGGGGACTGTTCTTTCCAGAGGACAAGTCCAAAGTACATGAAATGAAGTCTCAACATCCTTGCTGCTAAGGACAAATCTGGCTGTACTTCTTCCAAGACAGGTTTGTTCCTTCTCCTGGCAATCCGTTTGCCATGTTAGGGTGTGGCAAATGGCTAAGTCCTGAGAAATGGTAGTTGTTATTGCGGTTATCATTATGAATCACATCTGCGTTGCAAATCATTATGGTAGTAATCCTACTGGTTCTTTAGAGAGCTTTTTCTTCGGAAGGAAGGAAAATGTAAGAGATTTGGCTAGGCTTTCAGATTCAAAACCATGTGAAGCTGGGAGAATTCGTCCCTTTGTTGTGTGTCTTGAGGGCCAGCCCTACAGTCTGGAAGTAGAGTGTGAACGTGGGAAGACATCCTGTAATTCTAGTTTGGTGTTGGCTTTGGGCAACAAAATGAGGATCTCTGCCTACCTCTGGACCTCATAAATGAACTCTCTGGAGAGAAAAAAAAAAACTACCAAAGTTCAATTGCATATCAAAGAAAGCCACAGAGCCAGGGAGCTCCCTGAGGACCCACAGAGCCAATCTAGTTACTGCCAAGCCATGGCCCTAATGCATAGATAGGCCTGAAAACCAAAAGCCAAAGCCACAAAGTTCCACTAGCTCATTTAGCTCAGACATTTTCACATACGGAGGATCTGCTATTTGCTGCCTCATAGTCAAGGGAGTAAGAACAGAAACATCCTTGTCATCAGAAATCTAGATCACTAAATCACCACCGCTGTGGCCACCATCCAGACCCTGCCTGAGCACAGTTCCACCAAATGGAGCAAATGCTAGCTCTCTCCCTGGTGATCCTTGATCTGTTTGTGGCCAGGCCTTTCCACAGGGCGGACTTGGACGTGCAGTCTCTGCATCTTGGGGTGCGGCAGTTCCGCAGCTAATCTCTGATGCTGAATCTCTCTGCTTATAGAATATGTGGTTAGCACAGTCCCTACCCCTCAAAATAAAGCCTTTTGATGGATTCATTTCTATTCCAATAGCTTTTCGACCCTTCCCTAATACTTTCTTTTGCCCCTATAATGTACAAAGCAAAGGATTTATAACTTTTTCCAACTCTGAGATTTGCTCGTGCCTTCAAACGGTGGCCCCAAACCCAACCACTTACATTTTTCTCCCCGGAAGTCACATGCCTTGAAGTCTACAATGGTTCCCAAAGGGAAAGCTGCATTGCGGTTTCACAGGATAATTCTGAAGTTACAAATAGTAGTTTATCTCACTCAGGTCAACAGATACACAGTGGTCACCTGCTTTGCGTCCAATATTGTGTGGGTGCTTTGGGAAGTAAATCAGCCCCAGTTGTGCTCCTAGCATGGCAAGGAGGCAGGCAGCCGGTCACTGTACTTAAGAAATGGGTGTACTGGGAACCCAGAAAGAGACATCTTTTCTTGACAGTTGAGAATAATTTAAAGAAATAGTTTCACCAAGATCAGGTCATGTAGGAGAAGCAGAATCTCACCGGATGGAGAAGAAATAGAGGAGGCTCCTTGGCAGGAAATAGAGTGTGAGCACATGAAGAAAGTCTGGTACGTTCTAGGTAACACTGCCGATGGCAGCATTTTACTGTGACGTCTAAGTGCAAAATACATCCTAAATAAGAGAAGGAAAGTTAGTCCCACTGATACCCTTTCTTATCTTTGAATGCTGTTTGAGGGCTCAAAATACATCCCTCACAAGAAGACATCTTACTCTTTGAAGAACAAAACACTTCTTTTTCTCTTTTCCTTTTTTTAAAATGACAAATTTATGTTTTTAGAGAAGGGAATGTTATCTGTGAGAAAAAGAATTCCTCGTCAATGACCTAGACTCTACAAATGGCCTAGCTGGAGGTGGCCCTCGAAATTCCATCTTTTGCATTAGCATCAGATCACTATGATCTAATAAAACTATCCCCATATCTTAGTTCTGGATTTTCAAGAATGGAAAGCATTGTGACAGGTCAAAATCGCGGATTCCCTTGACTTTCTGATTATTTGCAAATCCGCGAGAAGGCTCAAATATCGTTGTCCTCTCTGTTCGTGAGCATCTGAACTTGTTTGCTCATCGCGTGAGTGATGAAAAGTTAAAAGCTAAGCTGATACGGACAACATGTGGAAAACACTCCAAAGTTCTCTCTGCCCCCAAAGAGCAAGAGGCACATGTGCACATTCTTACACACCCAAACAAACCTGGTTTTCCAATTGCACACACACCCAACATCACTGGACATTCATCTAAAAAACCCAGCATGTTGTGTGCTCACGGGATGGGAAGTCACAGGCTAAGTTCTCAGACACCGGCCAAGAAGAGATCGAATCCAACCCATCCCTAGACCACAGGAAAAATATTTTCAACCACAGAGCTGGCTGCAAAATATGCTTTTTGTAGGAAACAAAATGTTTTCCAGCCTGGGATTTTTTTTGGTCCTTTCACTGTTATTAAGTTGGAGAGGCAAAAGCTTAAGCAATAGGCCAAGTAAACATCTAAGGAAACCCACACCAGGCTCTTTTGCTCGGAGAGCAGAACACAGAGTGAATGAGCGACCCGCTGGATGAGCCCCAACGTTTGTAGAAGTTTTGTGGGAACAACAAGCACAGACATTGCTTTATGTGCTTCGGTCCCACTCTGCTACAGCTGCACTTATTAGCTCAGTGGATTTGGATGGATTATTTAATCATTCTGAGCCTCGGGTTCTTAAATGTCAAGTGTGAATAATAACATCCCTAGCAGCAATTTTATATATATATAAAATTATACCATCAATACCCAGCACACAGTAGGTGTTCAAGAAGGAAGAGTTGCTAAGGTCGGTTCAGAAACTCTTACAGGTCACGAGAGAATCCTGTCCATGGACTTCCATCCCCTTATTTTACAAATAAGGGAAGAGTCAGAGGGACGAAAGGGCGTGTGCCAACCATCCAATCAATAGTAGCCTGGGGATGACGATGTGGACTGCAAACAACGAAGGAAGGCTACTCAAGTAATTGACATTGTAGCATACACAATGTGTGTACAACAGAGTAGAGAATACCGCTTCTCGGCCGTTTGGCTAAGATCAAGTGTAGTACAATAGAGTATAGAATGTTAGTGGGCATAAGAATCACCATGAAAGGTGTAAAAGTAAATTTACAGATTGCTAGGCCCATCCAGGGAGTGCTGGCTTCATCTGGAAGGCCTAGTCTTATCGATAGCCTTGACAAAGTCTAAAATCTGCAGGTCGTTTCCAGGATGTATTCCTTTGACTGCTCTTTCTGGAAACATTGCAAGAAGCCATCTGTTAACTAAGTCACTGAGTACCGTGTCAGGGTCGATGTATGCTACAGTTTAGAAAAAGCCACCGGGTGAGCCCGGCCAATGCAGATGAAGACCATTCCCACTGTAGGAAATAGTCCCTGCAGTACAGAGTGGCAGTACTTCCACTTGATAGAATCAGAAAATGTAATCATTAAACTGGTTTCTAATTTATCATTTATTAGAAGATTGTTTTATTGGGTTTTTTTTTTTGCAGAAGAGGACTTATGGTTCAGAGTCATTTCCCCAAGATCACACATTTAATTAGACACAGAGCTAGAATTTCATTTTAGAACATCGCTACCTTTTCACAACAGAGAAACTTTATTTCTAGGTTCTTTGAAGTGGACACAGTGGGTTTATGTGTGTGTGTCACATACCAGAATCCATGAAATTTATTCTCTGAATGCATAAAACCATCATCCTTTTAAAAATGCATTTTGTGTATGTTCACGACAACAATGTATACAACCAGATAACCATCCATCCACCATTTCTACATGAACACCATCCTTGCTTTTGGATGCACTGAGATGCCCAAGCCCCGTGCTATTCCCTCCCATATTCATTCCATAGGCTCTCTTGCAGGCTAATGGAAGAAACGTGGAGGACAAAACTGGCAATGCCACGGAAGTGGACATTTCAGAGCCCCCAGAAATTGGTAAAACAGTCACTTTGGTGTACACCACCTGCTTCCTCTTCATTAAAATGCCTTTCTTCTAATGTAAAACTTGTACCTGACCCCAAGGTCTCTGAAGCTCTGTGCGTCATCAAGTAACCACATAAGTATCCTGGTTAGTGGTTACTGTGTTAAGAATTGTGGGGTTTCCTAGACGCAGCCCAAATAAATTAGCCCCAATATGCGTTTGGAGTCAGAGATTTTCTCAAAAGGATAGAGTTTGGGCTGTTCCCTGTAGTGATGAAGTATGTAACAATCTCTTAGTAATTTCGGTGGGGAGGAGTGGGGCTTGCCACTGACTAGAAATGATCATTATTTTCACTTCTGGGTTCACTGCTGAAGGATGTGAGGAAACACACAAGGGCAGCTCCTCCATGACCGCTTTTCTCTGATTAATGCTTTAACTGAGACAATAGCAATCTTCATTCCTCAGTGCAGTTCCTTCTGAAAGTCACAAGCAAGCGTGGGTACCACAGCAAAATAAAAGTCATAGGGTATTTTGAGAACTCAATCCAGTATCCTGTAGTTAGGTGATGCCTATCCAAGCAAGAATCTCAGAATGCTCCAATGTATTAAATTGGCCGGTGTAAGGGCTTAAGAAAAGACTTACGATTTAGACCCATCTTCTAGCCATTACTCTTGGTAAACAAGGGCCCATGAAAGGGGTTCTAGAATATTTCTTGCAGACTTTGACATGGCATCTGAATTAGAATCTAAGTCCTTTGCTTGCCACTTCACCATCCTGTCCCCTCTCCACCCCCGGCCTAGCGAGAATTCTGGTCCTTGGAGCTATTTCTCTGCACCATGTCATCAGTGTGTTTGGAGAATGCCAATTCTTCTTCTAGGACATGGATCTATTAAAAGATGGGACACTGCCATGCCTGCAACAAAGGCAGGGACAAGAGTTGGATGCATGTATACAGACCCTGGAACATTTCAACATAGCTCTTTTCAGAGGAGTTTTGTGGATTTCAAATCCCCAACCCCCATGAGACATTATTTCCAGCCATTAAAATGTTTCCTGAGCTTAGATACATCTGGAAAGTTTTGGAAAATCCCACAGGAAGGAGACAGGGCCAAGACAGCTCCTTTTCTCATGCCATTCAGGAAGCACTGCACAAGCTGTTTGCCCCACAAGACAGCCCCACTTAGGAACCCGACTTTCAGGGACTGGAGCACCAGGGTGGGCAGAGGAGCCCTTTGGGATGGAGGGCAAAAGGACCCTGGTGCAGGTCGGATACTAGCGATGTGCCAGCTAGAGAGATTGTTATATAGACCCATAGCAATCAAGAGCCATCAGAAGAACATTACTCATCCTGGGTAGTTCGAGAAGGAGAATTTAATCTTGTGTTGGGACCTTGTCACAAATCTGTTAGAAGAGCTGAGAGACAGATTAGCAACAGCAAAACGTCACCACCATCTCTAGGGTTGGAGGGACAATGGAGGAGGTTAGGGTATTCAGCTGGAATGGAAACGTCAAAAGGGCCGTGGAGGAAGAACTAAAACACTGCTGAAAGCCGAGGAAGGGCAGAGAAACATGGCTTCTTCCATACTTCTACCTTAAATCACCCTCCAGGGTTACGACTTGAACTTTTGGAAAGGGCACCTTTCAAAGTCAGGTTTCTGTAGTTCCGAGCAGAACAGGGAAAGCATGGACTAGATATGGGAGCAAAGAAACAATGAATGGAATGACCCACCAATGCAGGAATTTCGGATTCCCACTTCCTAGATGGGGATGTTTTAGAAAAATTAAAACCTTAACTGGTAGTTTTCTAAATCTAGTTACTGATGCCACAGCCCTAAGCACCAGTCTTTCCTGGACTGGGAGGCATCATTTATCCATAGGCCCTTTCCTCGGTGAGCTCCGGAGCTGTACTACACAGAGCAAAGCCTTCTATGCACCTTTCCCCTTTAAGTTTTGTCAGCTTTGTATTTCTCATACATCTTGATGCCTATTGGCTCTTTATAGGAGCCAGAGTCCTTAAAGAAAGAAGCAGAGAAGAAGGACACAGTAGGCTGGAAGTAGTGGAGGGTGATGGAGAAAAGAAAACAAAATTTGATTCCAGATTCTGTACAACTATAAGAAATTCCTTCCATTTTTCTGTGTAGGAAATCCAGGTGAGGTAAATCTATAGAGACAGGGGCTGGATGAATGGTGTTTTGGGGGTATGGCAGGAGAAGTTGGGAGGATTGTGGAGCCAATGATGAGTACGAGAAAGAAGAAAATGTTCTAAAACTGATTGTGCTGATGATTGTACAACTCTTCTTAATGTGATGAAACTACTGAATTGTATGATAATGTAAATTAAGACAATAAAATTGCTTTAAATACATATGGCAGCCAACTAAAAAGGAGGGAAAAAGAAAGAAAAAAGATATGGGTAGCAGGGGAACAGGGCACTAACCCACCCTTGGGGAGGGTATTGTTTATATCTCCACAGGAGAGGGAGAGAGTACCCAGATCTCAACCCGGTGTACCAAGACCTGAATGCAACATATGGGATGAAGCAGGGAACCAATAGAGAGGTCTGTGGGGCCAGCCTCAATCCCAGCTACTTGGACCCCCACTCCAGAAGAATTCACTTCAGAGGACAGCACTGAAACTACAGCTCAGGGAGAAGGGCGCATCTGATCAGAGCACACAGGAGCAAATGAAGAGGGAAGGAGAGAGAGAGAGTGGAACACATCCTGGCCCACCAAGCTTCAAAGATAATATTCATGCTCGGAGCAGCCAATGCACAGAGGGGACCACAGAGCGTGGCACCTCATTAGACTCAACCAGAAAACACTCATAAAGGTCAACAGACAAATCTGGAACTACTTACAGGCTTTACTTTTTTGTTGTTGTTTTCGTTCTGGTTATTCCTTTGTTGTTTTGCTTTGTTTTGTTTTTGTGTTTATTATTGTTTTTGCGTGTCTATCTAGATAAGATAGGTAAGATAAACAGTCCAGAGGGGAAAGCAATGGGACCAATGGTTCCAGGTGGACACCCACGGGAGGGGGGGAGGCAGGGGAAAGGAAGGGGGGAACCAACAAACCTAGGGACAAGGGAACAACAAGTGATCTAAAATCGATGGAAAGGAGGGTGTAGGATGCCTGGTGGTGCTTGATCAAGTGCAATGTAGCCAAGAGTAATTAATGAAAGCTGAATCAAGGTCGAACATGATAGTGGGACAAGAAAAGTAAAAGGAAATGGAGGAAAGAACTAGGAGGAAAAGGGCATTTATAGAGGTCTAAATATAGGCATGTATATATATGTAAATATATTGATATATAATGATAGTATTGATATATAATGATAGTGAAATAGATCTATGTATATATATATTTATAAGTTAAGTATTAAGGTAGCAGACAGACATTGGGCCTCTACTCAAGTACTCCCTCAATGCAAGAACACTTGGTTCTAATAACCTGGCATTCGTGATGCTCACCTTCCCAACACGTTCACTTAAGACAACGGGATGCATAAGCATATGTGGTGAAGAAAGCTGATGGTGCCTGGCTATCAAAAGATAAAGCCTCTGGGGTCTTAAAGGCTTGAAGATAAACAAGTGGCCATCTAGCTGAAAAGCAACAAAGTCCACATGGAAGAAGCATAGCAGCCTGTGTGATCATGAGGTGTTGATGGGATCAGGTATCAGGCATCAAAGACCCAGGAGAAAAAATCATGTTGATGTGAATGAGTGGAAGGGCAGAGTGGACACTCAAAGCTCATATGTAGACAATTGGACATCTCCTTACAGAGGGGCCACAAAGAAGAGACGAGCCAGTCAGGGTGCAGTATAGCACCAATGAAAAATAAACTTTCCTCTAGTTCTTTAATGCTTCTCCCCCACCCACTATCATGATCCCAATATTCTACCTTACAAATCTGGCTGGACCAGAGTATGTACAGTGTTACAGATAAGAGTTCAAAACACAGGGAATCCAGGACAGATAACCCCCTCAGGACCAATAATGAGAGTAGCAATATCAGGAGGGGAAGGGGAAGGTACGGGGGGAGAAAGGGGGAATCAATCATAATGATCTACATATAGCCCCCCCTCCTCCAAGGGGGATGAACAACAGAAAAGTGGGTGAAGGGAGACAGTGGTAAGTGTAATCCATGAAAAAATTTAAATATATTATCAGAGTTCATGAGGGAGGGAGGGTGGAGGAAGAAGGGGAAATAAAATGAGGAGCTGATACCAAGGGCTCAAGCAGAAAGAAAATTTTTTGAAAATGATAATGGCAGCATATGTACAAATGTGCTTGACACATGGATAGATAGATGGATTATGATAAGAGTTGTAAGAGCCCCCAATAAAATGAATTTTAAAAAAAAGAAAGACAGAAACATTAGAAAATACAGAGATGTGAGAGCACATTGACACAGGTCTTGATTAAATTTAAGGAATTTATCACTTTAAAAAAGAGCAAATTAAAAGATAAAAAAAATAAGTGAAAGAAAAGAAATCCCTTCTAATCTCCAGCCTGGTCCTCTGCAGCCCAGACCTCAAGCAGTTACATCAACCCCACTAGCCCATACATTTCCAGATATTCTTTCTCTCTATCTCTTTGCTTAAATGCTATGGATCCTGTGTCATCACCACCCCAGATCGCTTCCCTCTTCCCCACTGCAAGGGCCACTGCCTCCATTCAGGTCCTCATTGATTTGCTTCAAATTCCCCCTGCCCAAGGGAGAGCCTGGTAAAGGACAAATCTGATGTTACAGCATTGCTAGGCACCTCTTACTCAGGCCTCAAAGAGTCTTTGTGATCCAGTCTGATTTGCCCTTTCTTTCCTTGTCTTTAGCCCTACCTCTAGGACTATTGTTTCCCCCTTCCCTGCGGCCCCCACCCATGGTACAGACACCCGGGCCATTTGAGCGCTCACCTCACAAGAATCCGAGATGAGGAACTAGTAGCACTGGCTGAAACAGCACTGAAAGCAGAGGAAGGGGAAGAAATGCAAGGCTTCTTCCACACTTCTACTCTTGAACTCCAGGAAGTCCAATTAATACAACCATGATTAAAACTTAAGTACCAAATTCTAAAGACAGTGAAGAAATTGAGCAATTCTACAAACACCCTCAGTCTGAAATCGATCAAACATACACTCAAGATGAACGGATATTTATTGGTGATTAGAATTCAAAAGTCAGAAACAAAGAGGAAGGAACAGTGGTGGCCTTGGTGATAGAGACCAAGCTGGAGAACACATGAAGGAATTTTGTGAGACCACTAACTTCTTCATTGTAGATATCTTCTTTAAACAACATAAATGATGACTATACACATGGACTTTACTAGATAAGATACCTAGGAATAAAATGGACCATATGCATGGGAAGAGATGGTAGAGAAGCTCAATATTAGCAGCCAAAATACAGCCAGAGACTTGTGGAACAGACCATCAATTGCTCATATATAAGTTCAGGGTGAAGTTGTCGAAAATTTTTAAAAGTCCATGAGAGCCAAAAATGACCTATATCCCACCTGCATTTTGAGAACATCTCAAGAAATAGATTTGACACATTGAACAATAATGATAGAAGACACCTGAGCTGTGGGATAACAAGAACATCATATATGAAGAAAGCAAAAGGTAAGTACAAAGACAGGAAAGAAAGAAAAGATCAAGGTGGATGTCAGAAGAAACTCTGAAACCTGCTCTAGAGCAACAGTTCTCAACCTGTGGGTCGCGACCCCTCTGGGGTCAAATGGCCCTTTCACAGAAGTCGCCCGATTCATAACAGTAGCAAAATGACAGTGATGAAGTAGCAACGAAAATAATTTTATGGTGAGAGGGTCACCACCACATGAGGATTGTATTAGAGGGTCGTGGAATTAGGAAGGCTGAGAACCACTGCTCTAGATAGCTAAAGCAAATGGAAGGAATGAGGGAGTTAAAGAGCTGAGCAGAAAATTTCAAGAAAACAAAGTAAAGTATTCTAATGAAATATGCAAAGACCTGGAGTCAGAAAGTCAAAAGAGAAGGCGCAGCATATCTCAAACTGGAAGAGCTCAAGAAAAACCCAACAAGTCTTAAGCTACAATATTGAAGGATTCCTTGGGGAAAATATTGAATGATGTGGGGAGCCCCAAAAGATTTGGTTGACATTCAACCATTTCAAAAGGTAGCATATGATTAAAAATCAACGATACGGAAGGAAAAATATCCAAGACGCACTGTAAGCCTTGGGGAGACCAGGCTCTCGGAAGTGACAGGATACTAAGTGACATATTTCAACAACCGGATGGAGCACTAGAAGCACTCACTGATCTATGCCAAGAAATGTGGAAGACAGTTACCTGGCCAATCAATTGGAAGAGATTCATATATGTGCCCATTCCAAAGAGAAGTGATCCAGTAGAATGCGCAAATTGCTAAATTTCATTTAAATTAACAGAAAACTAAAATTTTGCTGCAGACAATTCGACAGTGGTGGCAAGAGCACATGGACTGGGAACAACTGGAAATTCAAGCTGAATTCAGAAGACAAGGTGGCACCAGGAATATGATTGCTCATTTCAGATGGATCTTTTTTGAAAGCAGAGACCACCAGGAAGATGTTTGCTTATGTTTTATTGATTATGCAAAGGCATTTGATTGTGTGGATCAAAAGAAAGTATGGATAACATTGAAAAGAATCAGAATTCCGAAACACTTCGGTGTGCTCGTGTGGAACCTGTAGATAGGCCAAGAGGCAGTTGTATGAACAGAACATGGTTTAAAATCAGAAAGGTGTGTGCCAGGGCTGTATGCTCTCAATATACTTCTTCAATCTGTGTGCTGAGCAAATATTTGAAGAAGATGGAATATAACAAGAGTGATTCTGCATCAGGATTGGAGGAAGGCTTATTAATTCCCTGTAATATGCAGATGACAACCTTGCTTTCTGAAAGGGAGGTGAATTTGAAGCACTTGCCGATGAAGATCAAGGACTGCATGGACTGTGTGGAAACCCAAATCCTCACAACATGGAGTTTGTCACGGGTTTCCTTTTGCTTGAATCCATAATCGATCCTCATGGAAGCTTCAGACACGAAATGAAACAACATTGTGTCTTGAGCAAAGCTGCTGCACAAGATCTCTTTCAAGGCTGCTACTTTGAAGACTAAGGTGCGCCTGACCCAAGCCGTGGTATTTTCAATTGCCTCGTGTGCATGTGAGAGTTGGACACTGAATAAGGAAGACCAAAGACGCATGAATGCATTTGAATTGTGGCGCTGACAAAGACTATTGAAAGGAACTGCCGAAAGAACACGCAAATCTGCCTCAGAAGCATAGCCAGAATGCTCCTTAAAACCAAGGATGGGGAGCCTGCATCTCCCATAGTTGGGACATGTTGTCAGGAGAGTCTAATCCCTGGAAAAGGATGCAGAAAGGCAGTGAAAAAGAGGACAGCCCTCGACAAAAATGGTTTGACACAGTGGCTGCAACGAGGCGCTCAAACGTGAGAACAATTGTGTGGAGCGTGCGGGACCAGGTGAGCACAGGGTCGCTGTGCGTCGGAATCAAGTCAAGAGGACCCGTGATGAGCACCACCCCTTCAGTGATTGCATGCAGCAAATTCCTCCATCTAATTCCAGGTTGCATGGAGGAACAACCTTGCACTAGCCCAGGAAGCAGTCTCGAATAACGGTCAGTCCCTAGGGAAGTCGGGAAGGGATGGTGTGCACGTGGATGCGTGTGCTTTGTGGTCTGAGCAGGGGCGGGAGGAAATGCTGGCTTTAGTTACTTGGAGTTCGTGTGATTCGGAGCCATTTTTATGAGCTCTATAAACCTAAATGTACCAATCTATAAAATACAATTCACAGTGCCTCCCTCATCGGGTGGCCGTGCGGCTCGAACAGAAAAATTCCACAAAGCACTTAGCACAGCAAATGGTACAAAGGAAAGTCTCCATAAATGGTTGAGTAGACAGAGCGGAACAGTCGCACAGCCATGGGTCCCGTGTGAGGGCTACTCTCCATCTCCACCGGATCTACCAGCGGCTTCACTATTAACGTGAATTCTCACGGTCCAACGTCTGTAGAGGTGTGTCTCTGCCTCGAGGTTTGGCATCCAGAGTCCAAGGTGCCTGTCTTAGCGAAATCTCTCATTGCCTGTTTTGGCGAGGATGGAGCACGAGGGCAGTAGGGTACAGCCACTGCAGTGTGGCACCCCAGAGATGTTCTAGAAATCATAGTCCCTTGGATAACAATAAAATAGGGGTCCAAGGCTCAAGCACACAAGCTCTTTGTCATGGATGCCAGAACTCTTAAAGCTCTGCCAAGCCAAGAAAGGAAACTTCCAGAAAGAGACCTCTGCGGAAACACGTCTGCTTTGAGGATTTGAATCTGAAGCAGCTGCCAGAAGCCACGGATGGATTTAAGAATCCAGGGGAGGTTGGGAGTAGAGAGATGGGCCATGGGGTAAGAGAAAGGTTGAGGAAAGGAAAGGGTGAGCATGCTAATTCTTTAGTAACTGAAAATTCCAAATTATTTTTTGTCGTTGTTAGATGTCGTGGTGTCAGATCCAACTAACAGCAACCCTGTGCACAGCAGAAGACAACACGGCCAGGTCCTGCGACAGCCTCATACTCATGGCTAGTGTGTTTGAGCCCATTGTTGCAGGCACTGTGTCAATCCATCCTGCCGAGGGTCCAGATTACTGAAAGCCCCAGGAATCAGGAAAACTCCCTGACTTAGATTGTATTTGACAACTAATCATGCACTGGATGGTGGGTAGCTTATCAGAAAATGTTACGGTAACATAATCAGGCTAACATAAATTCAAAACGAATGTGATTCCCTTCCCCTCACACCTCCACCATGTACAATCCTTTGCCTGCTTCCTTCCACCCCCTCCCCCGCACCATCACAGTGATTAAGATTTTGGAAGGGTCTGAAGGCCCTCCCTGCCCCAATTCCACCCTCTCTACTCACTGGCCCCATCAGTGATCTCAAGAAAGGGCATGAGCTAGAAACCAGTATGGCACCACATGGTGACCCTCCTGGCCACAGCTGAGAATGGGAGAAGAGCAAAGGTCAGGGGAAGGGGCCAGAGAGGTGGGAGGCAGGGGACACAGTAAAAATACATCACATCGCCTGTATCACCCCAACACAGGGACGTCGCCCAGCAATACCAAGTAGCAAACAAATT
Organism: Tenrec ecaudatus; assembly: GCF_050624435.1. NCBI lineage: Eukaryota > Metazoa > Chordata > Mammalia > Afrosoricida > Tenrecidae > Tenrec > Tenrec ecaudatus. Next base: position 36,157,940 of record NC_134543.1, read on the forward strand.
CTAAAGCTGGATCGGCTTAGGTCACATGTGTGGTGTGACAAGCTGTGCTTTTGAAATCACGGGCAAGGTGCAGCCAGGGGCATTTCTGAATCATGGTTGCTGCCAGCAGTTATGAGCCAAATGATGCCAAGGGCATGTGGGGGGGGGCCGAGAGCGGCTCCTTCTCACCTCCTTAGAAGGGCCTGCCGCCAGAGGGAGGTGCTCTTTGAATATGTAATTCTGTAAGCCTTAGAGGCGACCAAGGGACCATTGTGGATCCAGTGGCCCTTGGGGAATGTCCCAGAGGAAGACAAGAAGGGTAGGCCACGCCAAGCCAATGGGATTACTTCTGAAATATGGCTTCATTTTCTAGTACCTCGCCTTATTCTTTTTTTTTGGAAATAAAGTTTTTTATTTTTTATTAATAAATATTTTTATTGGGGCTCATACAACTCTTATCACAATCCATACACCAATTGAGCAAAGTACCCTTATACATTCGTTACCCTCATCATTCTCAAAATTCGTCTTCCACTTGGGTTCCTGGAATCAGCTTGGTTTACCTCGTCTTATTCTTATACCAAACATCATCACTGTAGATCTGTAAGGGATATGTTCCAAATCCCTAGTGGATGCCCCCAATCTGGGATAGTACCCAACCCTATAGATACACTATTTCCCCCTATATGTATATCACCGCTGCTATTCTGACTAATAGTAACCATTAATTTCTGAGACTGTAGATTTTTAGGGAAGCCAATAGTCTCCTTTTTTCTCCCACTGAGGGGCTGGTGGGTTTGAACGGCTCACCTTGTGGTTAGCAGTCCAATAATTACCTGATAGTACCAGCCACCAGGAGTTACAGTTTATGATTTATAAATTAGGTACAGTAAGAGATTAAACACAGTAACTAGTAATAAAATAAAATATAAAAATGATAATATCACTTCTTCCTCACTGCCATCCAGTTGAGGCAGACTCAATGACAGGTCAGGGTAGAACTCCTCAGTGAGTTTCTGAGATGCTAATTGCTTACACCTGGGATCCCTGGTGGTGGAGTGGTTATGTGTTGGGCTGTGATCCGAATGGTTGGCAGTTCGAAACCACCAGCAGCTCCTCAGGAGAAAGACTGGGCTTTCTAGTCCCATAAACAGTTAAAGTTTCTGGAACCCATATGGGTGCCTATGAGTCTTTCCCAGTCGCTCACTGAGGAGTCGATGGTTCAAACCCACCAACTGCCCTGTGGGGAAAAGATATGGTAGTCTACTCTGTCTCCTTAGGTCACATTCGGGTTGACAAGAGACTCTCCGGCACCCAGCCACAGTGACTTAGCCTCTTGGTTTCTCCACTTACCAAAAGAGAGGCAGTTGTAAGGATGACTGGAAAGTACCATAGGAAAGGGCCCACATGAAACTGCAACCTTGTGAGGACTCAGTAGAAATGGATTCCCTTCCATTGCTGCGGAATAAAGAGAGCTTTGACTAAACATGGAGCTCCTGAGTAGAGCAAATAGCTAACCCACTTGGCTGCCAACTGAGTGGTTGCTGTTTTGAGTCCACAAAGCCCTGGTGGCGTAGCAGTTATGCATTGGACTGCTTACTGCAAGGTCAGCTGTTCAAAACCACCTGTGGGAGAAAGATGGAGCGTGCCCTTCTGGTTTCATTGTGACGTGTGTTCATCTGGTAGGTGTGGTTCTGCCATTGTCAAGGAATATTATTGAACACTTTCCCCGATCACCAACCCCGACTGTTTGTGTAAACAGTGTCCTGACACTTAAGAGATTAATCTGTACAAGTCAACAATTTATGTATTGGGGTTCATTGCTGGCCTATACTTGTATAATTTCCTTTTCTCAGTGGTATTTTAAATTCTATCCCATTGGCTAAATTAATGACACTATCAATAGAATGACCTTACGATCTAGGGAGATGACTAATAATGCTCTCTAATATAAAATGACAACTATGTCTCTAAGAACCAGGGACATAGATGGATCATAGCTATATGAATGGATTTGGGGATCGCACTCAATTCTAGTCCCAATCAAAGAACAATTAGTCTTACGACACAGTCTTATTCGATGCTGGCTCTCATGCAAAAATTATGGGTGCTGTAGCAAGTGGGACACAGACGCTGGATGGTATCTGGCTAGCAGAAAGAAGAGCAACTAGGGTCTTAAAGGCTTGTCTTCAAACAAGCAGCCATCTTAGCGAGGCATCAATCAATTCACATGGAAGAAGCACATCAGCTTGTGTGATCCCAGGAGTGGAAATCATATAATCCAAATCCAATGGAGGGAATGGTATCAGAGTTAAATTGTGAACACCTGATTTGCAGAAGGCTGTGGATGATAGTGGAAGCCCAGAATCCATTTGCAAGGTCCACACATGGATTCAGCCTCTGGAGAAGCCCCTCTGATCAGAGACATGGGATGTAAATAGCCCTCTATCACGCAGAAGACATTGAAAAGTGGATTGTTTACTGCAGATGTAGCTAAGTTAAAACGAAAGACCTTATTTGATTTCCCTTTTGACCCATCTTAAGTTTGCTCTACTTTTAAATACTTTTTCTGCTTTCTTTTCCATGAAAGTTTTTCTTTGTTTTACTTTGCTATTGTTGTTAGTTTGTGAGTATGGTTTCTCTGTATGCAAAATCCAGGACAGATAAATCTAAAGAGACAGTAACTGGATGAACGGTTCCTTGGGGGTGTGGTAGGGGAGGCTGGGGGGAAATCGGGAGCTAATAAGAGTGAGCCCAAGGAAGAAGAAAATGTTCTAGCATTGATTGTGGTCGTGATTGTACAGCTCTTCTGGATATGACTGAATGACTGAATCGTATGATATGAGTTATGTGCCAGTAAAGGTGTTTAAAAAGAAAGAAACAAGAATTACGCACTGGGAAGCCACTGGAGCAGTTCTGTTCTACGGTGTCCTGGGGAGTCGGAGTGGGCTTCTACTTGAGGGCAGCATGTTTGTCTTTGTTTTTGAGAGGCTCCTTGAACGAAAGGCATGCTGATCTACTTGTGAAAACTCAGCCTCTGAAACCCTGTATGAGCACATTTTACTCTGACAGACACGGGTCACCATGAGTCAGAATTGACTCAAAGCAAAAACTGGCTAAAAATCAATACTGCCTAGAACCAAACAAGCATGCACCTCACTTCCAAACTATGGGCCCGGAGAGCTGAGATGGCAGGAAATGAGTTTGCTCACAGGCTAGCCCCATCCCCTGCCCTCCTGCTATCACCTCCCTCCGTCCCTCTCACCCTCCCTCTGCCCGGCTCTGAGTTTCCAAATCAAAGATCTGGAGGCACAAATGTAAACAAAATGAGAACGACAACCCAGACAACTCTGATTCCCCCCACCCCGCCCCACATCTTTAACCTATGAGGCAGGAAGTTTAGGATTTAAGGTTAACCTTTAAGAGTGACCTTCTATAGGCACAAAATGGCCACCTATGGGAAAGGGGCATTAGAGCGAGCTCTGCTTGCAGAATTCAATCTACACAGGCATACAACCGGGAAGTCCATGCTCACTGTCAAGTTCAACCATAAGAAAGTCATATTCACAGGACTAGGACCAAGACAATGAGATCTCAAACTCAAACTCACTGCCACAGAATCAATTACAACTCATAGTGATCCTACAGGGCAGGGTAGAACTGCCTCTGTGGGTTTCCAAATTAGTAACTCTTGACGACAGTAGAAAGTCTCATCTTTCTCCCTCAGTGCACTTAGTAGTTTAGAACTGCTGACCTTGTGGGTAGCAGGCCAACACGTAACCACTACCACACCAAGGCTCCGGAACAGATGATGAGTTAGAACCTTCCAAAATATTATTGTGAAGAATCCTACAAAACCTTTTATGAGCCATTGAATGTCATTGCAGGGAGTGTGTGTGTGTTTGGGGGGCGGGCGGCAGAGGGTTGGAGGTGGGGAGTTGCAGGGGATAGATATCATATCACCAGTAAACCTAGTTTGGGATTGGGGGCTTTTTTTGCCCAGAGTTTTCCTTCCAGAAAATCAGCACCAAACCAAAACTCAAACTCCCATAATTAAATGGATTCCGACTCAGACCTTTCCCTTTGGGGCCCCCAGCTTTAAATCTTCATGAGAGTAGAGAGCTTCAGCTTTCTCCCTCAAAGCTACTGGTGGGTTTGGGATGCTGACCTGGCCATCAGCTGCTCAGTGTGTCTCCCAGGCATCCACCAGGGCTGAAAATAGCAAGAGATAAGAGATTGGAAGAGTTGAGTTCCCGTTCCATGTCTGCTCCTCACGAGCTGTGTGATCCCTGTCCTGAGGCGGATGAACAGAATGTGCAGGTGACCACTGACAGGAGAGTCACCAGGAATATTTTCAACAAACTTTAGATCTTGGACCAGGCCCAGTCCTCCCTGAATCCACCCTGTGAAGAGGCGGGTCGAGACCTGCATTGCTAACAAAGGCCTACCCTAGTTGAGGACCCCTGGGTCAGATAATCTCTAGAAAGCGTCTGGATGGTGGAAAGGTTTCATGCGCTCTTCTAGTAGTTGAGTCTACCCAGAGACACCTCACAGGAAAAGTCTGGTGATGAACTTCCAACATATCATCCACCGAAGACCCCACAGAGCACAATCCAAACTGAAGCAAGCACCTGAGACCGTCCTACGTCGGAATCAGAAGGTACAGCATCTTCCGGAGTTGACACCGTCACATCTAAATGCCTTGGTTGTAGGGCAAGTGCTCATTTGTCTGACAACCAATTCATCGTTTATGCAGCTATTAAGCCCTTCTCCCTCCTTTGCTTTTACGATCCAACAGGGTTTCCCCATTTTCTTTTCACCCATAGCTAACGGATGAAGGCCACAATTCAACTTCTTCTCGGCCTTCATTCTCAAACACAACAAAGGCATTCCAAAGTATTTGACTCTCAACTCCTGCACTGTCCTGTCCAGGAGATCTCATCGCAGTCTCCTACAGGATTTCCCAGTGGAATGAACCCCTCTTCCCTAGCTGACATTAGTTTGGTCTGGAAAGCCCGTGTCCCTTCTACTTCCTGCAACAGCTGAGATTTCTCTAGAAATCTCTCATCTCGGTATTTGGCCTCATTTACTTAGCAAGTCAGAGCTGGGAGGGTCATTGCATAAGGGGATTTGGTATCAGACAAACAGTGCGTAAAAATAGAACTAGTCAGGGCTGGAGGAGAATGCGGGAGGTGATAAAACTACTGGCAGACCGAGTGGCTCATTAAAGGAGAAGACACTTAAACGCCCTGTGAGTGGACAAGTCATTCAGGCCCTGATGGCAGGAGATTATGATCCTCAAAGGGAGACATGTCCTGTTTTTCACAAAAACAACTATATTAAATTTAAAGCATTTTAAATTTATTTATAGATATGTACTCCCTTCTCCCTGGTGTTAAAGCGTTTGCCTTTTAGAAATGATGGCGGCAATTAATTTAACAACTCCACTTGATAAACAATAATGTTTAAAACCCGATGGTGGTTCTCTCACCCTTGTTTGGTTTTTATTTTTACTTGGAACTTTTATTGGGCCCCCGGGAAGGAGATATGAACTGTCAGATCTGAACGGCCTCTCCCCTTTAGCAAAGGTACACAGCCTATCACTGCAAAGGCATGTGGAAAGGAGGCTCCCATCAGAGCATGGCAGTAACTGGACCAACAGATTTTAAACGGGCAGTTTCCAAGGGCCTCTCTTAAGCCTGTTTAGAAATTGTGATTCTTTAGGGAAACTGATTCTTCTCTAAAGGAGCCCTATAGAGTTTGTTTTGGGGAAAGATAGCAATATTCTTGCCTCACAGGTAGAGATAGAAACCATCTGTGTGGTCTTTTTCTGAGATGGAGCCCACCAACCTAGCCCACTGGATTCTTTTGCTGTCACTCTGTGCTCTGGGGTACATTTCCTCAGGTTTTGATACATTTGCCTGGTGACCTCAGAAGACTCATCTGATGACAGTTACCATTTTGGTCCCTCCTTTGGCCATTCCCTCAATCTGCTCTAGAGTCATCAGAACATGTCTGATGCAAGAGTGGGTGGGGCGTAGAGGTCACACCCAAATAGCTCTGAAAAAGGAGGGAACATTTATACCCAACACAATGTACTTGGCTGGGATTCGATGTTCCCTTTGCTGTTTCTACAGATATTTATGCTTAAGATGAAATTTCTCCCACTCCTGCAGTACAGCCAAACTTCTCTGGCTGGGTGCAGCCTCCTTGTCATAGAACGGCAAACAAGTTGGGGTATAAAACAAGGGAACAAACACAATGATCGGGAACCAGAGTACAAAGGGATAGAAGTCCAGTTCTGAGTCATGGCAACTATGTCTAAATCCATCTCTGAAGGCCATCTGGGAGAGTGGAGGCTAACATGAGAACTCACATTGGGTAAAATGCCATATATAATAGTTTTCTTTGGGTGAATATGTAACACAAGGATGCCAAACATTCATGGACAAATGCTACTCTGTTTCTATTTAATTTTTTCTGTGAACTTCTTGAAGCCCCCCTCATTTATCTCACATTCTATTCCAAACCTACCCTTAAGCTTATTGGAGGGAAACTATTTATCATCCTATTTTCATTATTAGTCCTTCACTGAGCCCTCCCACCCCAGAGAGAAGTTAAGAGTTCTGGAAGATGGCAATAGGGACATCTTACTTTCACCCTAAGTCCCCACTGCTGCCCGAAAGCAGCTGCAGAACCTCTCCCTCCTTCCCTCTTCCTGGGTCTATGTTTAGACTCCAGCTTGCTTACACAGAGGAGTTCCAATTATAACATCACGGGAAGTCTTGCTTCCATTCTCCCATAGCTCCTAGCAGGCTGGCTGTATAAAAATATAGATTCTTACATTTAATATTCTTATATTAAATTCTGATGGGAAAGAATGATTCACCTATCCTTATTGTGGAAGACTACGGGTATAAAGAATGGCTGTAAACAGTTTCTCTCTCTTTCAGCATAAAGGTACTGAGTGTACACATGCCCAGCACTGTCCTAAACCTCTAATGAACCCTTGTGGTGTAGAGTTACACATCGTGGGTTACATGCTTGGCTACTTAACCACCAAGTGTGCTGTTGGGTGATCTTTCCTCTCCACCTGTGGATCAGCCTAACAGACCTTCAGTGTGGACTAGAGGCCACCAGGACTATGGTTTAGAAGGAAATCGCCGTGGGAATGGAACATTTCCAGGATCATCTCCCCATTAAGCTGTTATATACCTTGGACCTGTGGCCTTCCATCCCTTGGCTCCCAAGGGAGAAAGATAAGATTTGTAGTCTTGGAACTCCAAAGGAGCAGTTCTACTATGACCGATAGGATTGCTATGAGTCAGAAGGGACTCTGTGGCAGTGAGTTTGGTTATTTTTTGGTCCTGATTTCTGAGAACACATAGCTAAGAGCAGTCATATACTCAAGGGGCTCATAATGGCAGGTTCATGAGTGCAAGCACAGAGACAGTGCATGATGCAACCGTGGGCCCGAGGGAGGGGTGCTGATTATATCTTGGGTAAGGATGATGGGAAAGGGTTTGTGTCAACTTAGGTCAGGTTTCTCACTGGGGTGGCACGTAAAGCTTAACAAACCCTCGTGGTGTTATGTAACACAATGTAATCAGCTCCATAACTGTCTCTGCTATGAGTAGTCAATCAGTTGTAAGAAGAATAGGATGGAACTCCACCCCCTCACTTAGGTCACAGCCCTGATGCCCATTGAAAGGAACTTTCCTTGGGCATGTGGCCTCATTTCTGTTTAACTAGACCCTGTGGGGGAGTTTGTTTGATGTTTTGCTAGATCTAGGTCTAGTTCTTTGTACTTAAGCCAGTGGCTTGCTATATTACCTGTCAACCAAAGAGCCATGTGGCCTGCTGCCTGCCCTGCCAGCCTTGCATTTATTCACCTCTCCAGTCACAAACTTGACCCACTGACACTGGATTCAACTGCCTCTGCAGCCTGTGGTGCTGCTGCTCAGTCTGGGTTCATCAGTCTCTAAAGCTATGCCAGTCAGGAGATGCCTCCAGCTTAACATCCGACCCACTGACTTGAAACTGGACTAGACCTGCCCAATTCTACAACTGTGTGAGCCATTTCCTCACACAGTTTCCTCTCTTTTCTACAAAAAGAGAGGCATTTCCTCTCTTTTCTACAAAAGCAAAACTAGCGAAGCCAGTTTAACCTAGATGGGATGTCTTTTGAAGGACAGAATGAAGAGAAGAATTATTTCACCAGGGAAGAAATACACATGACTTCTAAGATGCAAGACAGCCAGTGGCTTTCAGAAAAGCCTAAGCATTCCAGTGAAAGCCAGGTCCTGGGGAAATTAGTGTTGGCCCTCTCGACAGTTGACTGGGTGCTTTGGCTACTCCTGCACATGCTCTGTAACTTCAAGGTGCCTTCTATGGGTGAAAATATTATTATAAATAAATAAACCTACTGTATGGAAAAAAAGATCATGTATTTCCAATTTGTTGAACTAGGAGTCATTCATAGAATTGATTCCCTACCACTTGTTTGTCAGTTTGGACAGACTGTGGAGGCCTGTGTTCTGCTGTGATGCTGGACCCTCTGCCACAAGTATTTCGGATGCCAGCACCAGAGTGGGCAGGTTTCAGTGAAGTTTCTAGACCAAGACAGATGGAGAAGAAGGAATTAGCCATCTACTTCCGGGGGACAAAAAGTTGGACAGCAAAAACACAGATGCCCAATATAGTGCCAGAAGATGAGACCCAGGAGCAAACGAAGGGGGAGGAAGAGAGAGTGGAGCACATCCTGGCCCACCAAACCTTGATGAGGATATTCCTGCTCAGAGCAGCCAATCCACAGAGCAGACCCCATGGCCGGCCCCCTATGAGACACAACACCCCTCACTAACTCAGGGGACAACACTGGAGGCACAGTGTGGGAATTCTTTCTCATCTGATCCCACCACACCGAGGCAAAAACACTAAGAGCGTGCAACAGAACAGCAAGGGGAACAGAGCAACAAAGTTCCCAGGGAATACCGAAAATAGACTTTGGGGCCACGGTTTGCCACCCCAATACACACAACTGGAAAATACTCCTAAAGGCCAACCAACAATCCTTGAACTAACTACAAGCTTTTCTCTTTTGTTGTTGTTGTATTGTGTTTTTGTTTTGTTTTGTTTGTCATTGGCTTTTTGTTGTTGTTACTGTTTTATTTTCTTTTGTTGCTTTGTTTTCTCTGTCTTGTTTTTGTGCATGTTATTATCTCCACAGGCTGGTCTAAATAAGATAGGCCTGATAAACAATCTGGAGGAGAAAACAATGAGATGGACAGTTTTGGGGGGACATGGGAGAGGGGGAGGTGGGGGGAAAGGAAGTGGTGTTAACAAACACAGGGACAAGGGAACAACAAGTGATCCAAATCAGTTGTAAGGAGGGTTTAGGAGGCCTGGTAGGGCGTGACCAAGGGTAATGTAACCGAGAGGAATTACTGAAAACCAAATGAAGGCTCAGTATGATAGTGGGACAAGAGGAAGGTAAAAGGAAGTTGAGGAAAGAGCTAGGAGGCAAAGGGCATTTATAGAGGTCTAAATAAAGGCATGTGCATATGTAAATATATTTATATATGAGGATGGGAAAATATATCTATGTGCATATATTTATAGGTTTAGTATTAAGGTAACAGATGGACATTGGGCCTCCACTCAAGTACTCTCTCAATGCAAGAATACTTTGTTCTATTAAACTGGCATTCCATGATGTTTACCTTCCCGACACAATTGCTGAAGACAAAATAGGTGCATAAGCAAATGTGGTGAAGAAAGCTGATGGTGTTTGGCTATCAAAAATATCTTTTAGTGTCTGGGGTCTTAAAGGCTTGAAGGTAAACAAGTGGCCATCTAGCTCGGAAGCAACAAAGCCCACATGGAAGAAGCACACCAGCCTGTGTGATCACGAGGTGTTGGCAGGTAAGAAATCCAAGTGCTCTGGAAACTTTGGTGAAAAGCAGTCTTCATTAAAGAATACCAACTGAAATGTATCAACCAACTGACGTTGCATTTCAAGAGCTCACTTGTTTAGGCTAAGAACTATAGAGGAGATTCAGATTTGTGCCCATTTCAAAGAAATGTGATCCAATGGAATATGGAAATTATCGAGTAATATCAGAATATCACACACAAGTAAACGATTATCTTTAGATAATTCAGAACAGTTGCAGCAGCACATCAAAAGTACAGGAGAGGGTCAGCCCCTGACCTGGGGCTGGGAGTGGGTCAAATGAGCCATGTCACTGTTGAGCACCTAATGGATCTGAGTCATGCTAGGAGCTGTTCTGCCCCAGCCCGGCCTACCTCAGGATGGCCGGAGGCAGCCAGGATAACAGTTCTCCATAAAACATAGTTGGCAAGTCCTATTGGAAGCTCCTGGCCATACTTCCTCTGGTCCTGATCATTATGGCATGGGATTCCATCTCCTTAGACTACAGAGTTTAATTTTCTCATCCCAGAGAAGATGGCGCGGCACTGCCAGGGCAAGGTGGAGAGGAAGACCACTAAGATCTTTTGGCAACGACTCCTGAGATTGGCCCATTTACCTTCAAAGTAAGGGCTTTTGGGGGGGTGGGGGGCTGGGGGGGTATCGAAACACCCTCTGCCTATGAGCTGCCCTATGGGATCAAGAGGGATAAAGACTAACTCCTCCGAGTTTTAGCCATCACCAGTTTTATACCATGCCAGAGAACAACCAGAGCCTGAAGTGCCACGACTGTGTGGTGGGGGAGAAAGGTCACAGGCTATGGAATTGCTCCCTGGGAGATCCACCAACAAGCATGATGTGGTCATTTGATTAGATTGGACCACGCTCCAGTGGCTGGCTCTGGGTGATGAAGGCTCCAAGACCACTGGCAGCTCTTCACCCCGAGTCTGCCTACTCGGACACCGAAGTAGAGAGTAACCCAGCCACACGCCTGGTCCGGTAACATGTGTGGCAGTGGAACTCCTCGGGATTGAGACCATCCTGAGTGACTAAGGGTTTCTAAAAACAACCTCCCCTCATCTGGGACATCACCCCCAAACACATTTGGATTCTCAGTCACTTTTTGATGGAGATCACAGGGGACAACCTCTGAGCCTGCCAATCCAACAGGCATGCAACAATGAATAGAAGTCCACCACAGGCCTGCTGGTCATCACCCTGGTCCTCCACTTCTGTCACTCGGCGCGCATTTCTGGCTTTGACTACCCACATGTTCACAACTCAAAGCAGACCCTTTCTTCACCACTACAAGCAAATCACAATCCAGCCCATGGTGGGGTCAGGCCACAATGTCTTTCAGGAGGCTCTGGCCGTCAAGCAGATGCTGGAAATAGGAGTTGTCAAGAATCTTTTTTACTTCTAATTTGGGCAAGAAACGTACTGTTGGTCTGCCCACTCTTTCGAGAGAGACACCTCCCCCCCACCCCCAATCCATGGGGTGCTGGACACCAGCCTGATCCACTTGGACTTACGTCCAACTGCCTGGGGAGAAGTCCTTGGTCTAGCCAGGGCTGCAGTGGAGCCCAGATGCAGTCATGGCAGATGCACTGGGAGCGTAGGCTTGCAGCTGTAGCATCCCCTCTGACAGCTGAGAGAATGCTTAATGGGCTGTTTAACTAAGAAGTAGAAGGGGCCGTGGCCTGGTCTCATGACATCGAGAACAGGGGCAGAGTACAGGATTGCACTCACTTTCTCTAAAGACACGTCTGATGGCGCCACCAGAACCTAGATTTAGAGCAGCCCCCCCACCCCAGCAGAGCGGCAACACCCGGAGGGGTGCGAGCTCTCCAGAGGGACTGCAACCTCGCAGCGGGCCTGAGAAGAGCATTAGTGGAGGGTGCTGTGGAGAAGGGAGTCTCTCTAGAGAAGAGGTTTCAACTGGCTATAACAACGACAAACGCCTGGGAAAACTAGGAGGGAAGGAAGGAAGGACTCCCGAAACGAAGCTGGCTTCAGAAAGGGGCTGGGGACAGGGAATGCGGCTAACATTGCTGACCTGGGAGGGCCTTGGCTGCAATCAAATCTAAGAGAGCTGCTTACCTGTGCTTTATTGCCTAGGCAAAGACATTCAACCACGTGGATCATAACAAGTTATGGACAACCTTGAGAAGAACTGGAATCCCAGAACACTCAAGGGTGCGCATGTAAAATCTGCACGCGGGGCAAGAGGCAGCTGTCCCAATAGAACAAGGGTCTACTGTGTGATTTGAAATCATGGAAGGTGTGCCTCGGGGTTGTAGCTTCTCAACAAATTCATATTTAGTCGATCTGAATCCTGTACAACTGAATGAAGAAGAAGGACTACATGAGGAAGAATTTGGCACCAGGATTGGAGGAAGAATCACGAACAACCTGCAATATGCAGCTGACACAACCTTGCTTTCTGAGAGCAAGGCAGGCTCGAATCATCTACCATTGAAGATCAAAACCTAGAGCTTTGGTATGGATGACACTTCAACACAAAGAAAACAAAAATTCTCTCAATTGGACCAAGAAGCAACATCTTGATAAGCAGAAAATATTGAAGGTGTCGAGGATTTCATTTTACTTGGATCCACAATGAGCATCCATGTAATGCAGTAATGCAGTAATTAAATGGCTTATACATTGGGCAAATCTGCTGCGAAAGACATTTTTAAAACGAGGAGGAAAAGGCCCCTGGCTCAAGCCATGGCATTTTCAATCACCTGTTTGCATTTGAAAGCTAGCCAAGAAAGACGAAGGAGACTAGATGCCTTTGAATTGTGGTATTGCTGAAGAATGCTGAATACACCGTGCACCGTGAGAACAAGTCTGTCTTGGCACCAGGATCCTCTTTAGAAGTGAAGAGATTTGGTCTTGCATACGTTGGGCATGTGGTTAGGAGAGGCCAGTCCCCGGAGAAGAGCTTCATGCTTGATAAAACAGCGGGTCAGCGAAAACGCGAGACTTTCGATGAAAGGGGCTGACACGGTGACTGCAACAGTGGACTCAAGCAGCACAGCCGCTGTGAGTTAGGACTCTGTCCATTCGTTAGGCATAGCTTTGCCTCCCTAGTATGCACCCAGCTCACCTCTCTGGAGGGCCTCTCCGTCTGCTGATCCCGGGGTGAGGGTCAGGAGTTTTGAGTAGGCGCTCTTAACCTACCTAGGTCAACCTGCACTACCCTCAACTATTGAACATTATTGTTTACTGTTCTGCTGGGTTTTACAATCTCAACATATTACTTCCTGGCTTAATAACCTCTGCGAACTCTTTCTTATTAATTTTAACAATGGTTCCTTTTACTGAGCACCTACTATGAGCCAAGCATTATACTGGAGGTCATGGAGATTGTAACTCCTTCATACTCAAAATAACTCTTATAAAGTTGATATTATGACCTTCATGGCACTATCAATATCTCATGACTTGGCTAGTGGGACCAGGTATGGTTTATTGATCACTTATTGAGATTGGACATTGTACTCTTGTACATAATACTATAGCTAGATAGATAAATGACAGATAGATAGTATTTTTGTCCTTATAAAAACATGAATTTGCTATTATTAGTTCCATTTTACTGATGAGGGAGTTGATGCAGAAAGAGTTTAAACACTGTGTGTGTAAATCACTTAACTGAAATTCAAGCCTAGGCCAGTCAGATTTCAGAGCACATGATCTACTGCTCTAACTCTGGGCTGACAGCCAATCTTCTTACGGCCACATCCAGGGCCCTTCACAACCCATTTGCCTAGTCTCCCCTTCTGCCACTCTCTCCAGCAAGCATTACACTCCAACTGTCTTGAAATATTCCCTCAACACATGATTCAATTGGCTCACTGGGTGCTCTGCACATACTTTTCTCTAGGCCTAGAATGATTTTCCTCTGTTCTTTTTATGCCAAGAAGCTATTATTGATCCTTCACAGTCAAGTTCAATCATGCTGTCCTCAAAGATGCTGCAGCAGTTGTGGCCACACCATGGCCCTCCGTGCGCTTACTTGACTCGGGCGGAGCTTACAACACACGCGGTTTATATGCCCACAAGTAGACTGTGAGTACTTAGACAGCGTGCCGACCCTCCTCTACTCACCATTTAACCCCTAGCACCTTACCAAGGAGCTAGTGGACAATTGAAGCAGCCTGGGTGAGGCCATGGTTCAGTGCTTGGCTGTTCTCTAAGAGCAACGATGTGTGGCAAGCTGCTGTCATAAAGATGACAGCCTACAAAACTATAGGGCAGCTCTCCTCGGTCCTACAAGATCATTATGAATTTAAATGGACTCCACAGCGCACAACAAAAACAAAAGCAGAGAAGAGGCGATGAAAACAATAGTTTCATACAACTGAGCACATCGATGCTCTGCCTTGCAAAAATCAGCCTGTGTCTTCTGAATTCGTCATGCGCCCTCCTGATTTTCTTCTTTTGCTCATACCCCAGCATTCTCCCTGACCTCGCTGACTAATTTAATTTTATCGATTATTTAAGGCTGCCCTTTCGAATCCCTTGGAAAGTTCGACCAGTAGCATGCAGTCAGATGCCTCGCCACACCAGCAGAGATTCTGATAGGTCTGGGGCAGGGCCCTGCCACTGGTCCATCGTAAATGTTCCAAGCGGAAGTGCACCCAGATGACAGAACCTAATTTAAGCTAGTCCTCAGGGCCCACCTTTAAAAGTTGAATGTGCTTCTAATGATTTTACTTGTCTCTGGACTCAGTTAAGTTAACGTGCTCATCACTGATTGGATGATAAATGAAGTGCTGCCATGTGGCTGTACCTCACTATTAGCCTTGCAGTTTGACTATTCATACATGTACTCTCCCACATGAGACCAAGAAAACCTTCGTGGCAGGACTCCCTTCTGCTTCTTTGCATCCCCAGGCCATGCACATGGGTCCGCACATAGGTCTGATGACTTCAAACAAAATGAAACAACAGCAAACAATTGAGACCACTTAAATTTCACTCCAAGAGCATGGAGTTGATAAGGACAAATAGGCTGAAGAAAAAAAAAAAGTGAGGTAGGGTGGAAACAATAGGAAAAGAGTAAATAAAATAAAAGTCAGATGGAAAAAAAAGCTAAATTAGCCCCAAAGCAAATGTCTCCCAGCTTCTTAAGAGCGTTTATTTTGTTTTGTTTTGTAAACCCTGAATCCAAATCAACAAGAGAATTAACTTAGCTTGTACTCTAAGATAAGAAGCGTGTGTTCTGGGTTATATAATTTTACAAGTTTCCAGTGTGAAGAAAATAAGCACACGCGGAGGACTCTTACTTCTTCCCTAAGGAGCCACTGCAGCTCCTGCCTTCATCGGCTCCCTGATCTGCTCGGCTTGATGTGCCTGCTTCTAGCCCTGTGATCTTAGGCTACGCCTTCCATTCAAGGACCCTGATGTCAAGCTCAGTGTCTGAGAAGCAGGCTAACATCTAATCCTCCTTCCATAACTATCATCTCTGGGTGTCGGGGGTCTCTGTTTAATAAACAAATAAACAAAACAGCTTTAGCTGGCATCTACTCGACCGCTCTTCCCAAGGTCTCCCTACTCGACAATGACGCAGGCGCGGTCCAATATTAAGTTGTACTACCAAGTACTGTTGGGCACAATCACACTGACGACGAGCTTTAAAGCATTTCTTGGTCCTCATGCCCCAGAAAAGGTCCATCTTCCTCTGTCCTGATACACTTTGGCCACAAAGTCAAAGCAGAGAAAAGGCCTGATGAATCACAAAGCACACCCTCTGCTAAGCTCAATCAGCTTAGCGACAGAGACGTACTTTCTGTATCAAACTTGAGCTTACTCATTCAACCGCAGAGTGAGCAACCCACTCCAAACACATGCACATCTCCACAGATGACCTGCAAGTCCTTTTGCCAGTTTAACACTGGTCATGGTTTACTTTACTTTCTAATTGCTGTTTGAAGACATGATTGAAGGCATTTGATTCTGCCCCTGATGGATGAGTGCTGAGAGTAACAAGATGTCCTTTGTAGATAACCCTGCTGACCCATCTAATAGGATATGAGTTTATAGACTGTCACTGATCCATCCAGGCTGCCCTCCTGGTTCTTCTCATGACCGACCAGTGGCCTGCATTTGGCCTTGTGAGCCAACAGCCAAGCACTACCAACACTTTACAGTCACCAAAGAAGACACAAAATCGTAATACTGGTTCTGCCATCAACCTCCTGTTGAAAGTAACAAGATGGGAAGGACCGGTTACTTAACTGAAACACGTGGCTCTCCATACTAGCTTAGCTTATTACTTCTCACTGGAATTAGTGACACGGGGATTCTTTAATCCATGCTGCATACCCTACTTAATAGATCGAATCAAAATCAGCATGTTGAGATGAATGTGCCACATAAGATCTAAACCAGGGATGAACTATAGCTTTTCATGGATTATGATTAAGAACCCGGGAAGGTGAATGAATCAACATCGATCCACCAAGGAGTTTGATGACACTCTGTGTTGATCTCCCCGGCAGCCACCAACGGGACGTATGGAGCATGATGAATTTCTAGGTACAGACCAAGGGTCGTTAGGTTCTCCAGGAGTATTTGTGGATGAGTTCCACTGAAAACAAAAAAGAAGTGAAGGATCCGAAGGCCAGGATATTTGAATCCTCGGGGGGAGGGTGTCACTGAGGTAAAGAGCAGGCCGGGGCCTGGCAATTCAAGACTGCTCCTCTATATGGAAACAAGCAGCACGTCTTCTCAGAACATGGCTGACTCAATCACCCAAGAGGAATGCTATTTACTCAATCCTAAGCAAACCAAGAAGACTCCTCTGGGCTGTAACCAAGGGTGCTCGGAAAGTCATGTCTGGAACAGGCAAAGGCTCATGATTGTTTGTGATGATTCCTACCTCCTTGGCAAAGGGCCAGTTTACCTAATGCAGGTAGAGGGGAACAATCCTGCCTCTCAGCTTCCTCCTCCACAACGGCCGGGGACAGCAGCACAGCATGCCGTGCTTCTTTGATGAACAACCTGGACTTGTTACATATTGAGCAACATGGGAAAATCTTGTGTCTGAAGCCTGCTGCACCCAGCACATCTGAAAACGAACCCTGCCTCCTTTCCCTCTGCAGGCGGATGGGGTTGGGACCCAGTGCCCACAGTAGGAGAACGTTGAGGTTAGACATGAGTAAAACTGTGTTTCCTGGTTTTTTGCAAACGTTTTACCCAAGGAGGCAAACTGTGGAGTTGGTTTCTTTAGGGTTGGGAGGGAAGATGACGGAAAGAACTTTCTGAGCCTGGAAGGGGAGCATTCTCTCAAGATGAGATCAGAAAGCAGAGGTTGGGAACTCAGAAAGCTCGTCATTCTCTTGGAGGTCTCCCTGGCATTGATTTAGCACTTGTAACTACCGGGTTAAAAGTTCATAGACGTGTACCTCGTAGCTGGGGACCGTGTATTCCCCTGACGAGGTTTATTCACCGGACCTTCCACTGGCCTAAGGGTTTTCTAAGCATATCACCACCGAGAGAGAAAAAACACAACTAACCCCATTTAATTCACACACAAGTGATCTCATCCTCAGGTAAAGCTCACCCATTAGAGATGGAGCTGCCTTGCGTACTTACAAGTTATTGAAACTATCAGAGGGCATGCGAACTCTCTGGCATCTGTTCACAGATTTTCCCTGTGGGTCTCCCTGTTTCATTACAATGGCCGTGGTAGGTAGAGCTTACTCTCTGACCTTGACAGCCCCTGACCTTGAAAGCTCCTCAGTCAAAACACTCACCTGTCTCCTCTCGGAATCAAGGGACTGGAGAATCAGCCTGGTGTTGACACTGTGACTCCATGTGTTTCCTAGGGCAGCTGTCACACAGCTGGATCCAGAAGCGCCTGAAATGAAACCAGGCCAAACCGTGGTTATGAATGTCTTTTCTTGGGATGGCATTTCACATCTACCCCTTAGACATTGCTCAGAGAGCACTTGGGGGCTTAGAGAAGATGGAGCGGGCGGGGAAGGGGGGGTTAAGGAATGGAAACAGTATCAGGAAAATTGTCGACCACTGGGCTAAAAGATAACTGAGTTGTAAATCAACAAGAGGTTGCATTGCAGAGCGGCTCGGAGACATAGCTAATAATAAATCAAGTCACTCCCTATCCATGGACAAAGGGATAATGCTGTGCCGTAGAATAAGAAGCAGTTACGAAACCGTCCCAGCTTAATGGAGTTGAAAGACTGCTTTAGCTCGATAAGAGTGCCCTCGACTTTCTTGATCGCCACAGAAATGGTGGCATATGAATATAAAATTCCTTCCTTCCATTACCGCCCCACACACACCCAGAAGAGGACTCTGGAAGGTCTCACCACGTCATATCTAATCTGCTTTCGACATCCCTGTTCCAAGAGAAACATTCCTTAACCTTCTCAGACATTGCTATAAAGGCAGAAGGTCTGGAGAGAACTTTATTTGGAGTCCTAGACTGCTCAGCGTTTCAGGTCAACCACTACCGTCCATGTCCAGCGCCTCACTGGTTTCTCTGAGTAGCACCAGGAGAAACCGGCTCCTGCTTGCTTTCTCTTCTTCCTCCTCCGAGGGAGCCTGCCCACCTCACCACTTAGACGTCAATCCCTAGGATCATAACCAGGGCGTGCTGAGGTCTCCTCTGAACGCCACCCCGGGCCAGGGGAGGAATCCGAGTTTGTGGGGGATACGGTTGGACATGTAGTGTGTTTTATACTCTCGAGAGAACATCTTTTTTCAATGAGGGGATTAAGCTACAAAGAAGCTGGAATCTGAATTAGATAAAACCAAATAAGCCCTTGAGTTTCTCATTTACTGCCCACAAATCTAATCATCTGATTTTAACCCTTAATGTAGACAAGGAGTTGATCGTATTTTCCAAGCTGGTGTCTCAATCCCACATCGCCTTATGTTTCTGGTCCCAAATGCAATAGCTTCATATGAATGTGGTGCAGTCCGTCTCCGATTAAGGGGCGTTTGTTGGCAGTGTCTAACTGGGCATCTGATGGGTAGAGACCAATGTTCTGTTAAACATCCTACAGTATTCAAGACAGGTTCCCTACAACAAACAATTACCTGCCTCAAAATGTTAGCAGTGCTGAGGTTGAGAGCCCCTGGGTTAGATGTCATCCAACCAAAATCCCCACTACCACCCAGTAGATTTTGACTCCAAGCGACCCTGTATACATTTCTGTCACTTTGTATCTTTATTGGAACAGGTAGCCTCATCTTGCTCCCGCTGAGTGGCAGGTGGCTTTTGAACCAATGACCTTGGTTAGCCCAGTGCGCCACCAGGGTTCCTTATATTATTTCTGCTTCAAACAGAGACAGGAGATGAATTAGGTGGAAGTCGACCACTGGGGCCTCACCAACTTCAGATTGGAGTAGAACTGAGCATAGGGAAGAATTAAGTTCGGGGTAGTTGGTTACCTTGGGCCATTCTGCACCCCGTTCAGAACATGTAAATGAATGTGAACATAAATCATCCCGATTGTGGCTGATATGACCCTATCTGCCTCCACCTCTGCCCCTTCCTCAAAATCCTTCCATATTATCCACAGGGAGAATAAAATACTAACTTATGAACTATGTTTCCTGGATACTTCATCACCTGGTGACAATATGTCCAAAGAACATAAGAAGAAGTCTTGTCCTCCTTGCCTTTAAGGAGCACTCTGGCCTTATTTCTTCCATACGGATCCGTTTGTCCTTTTAGCAGTCTGTTGTGCTTCAAAATTCTTCTCTAGCACCCTAATTCAAATGTGCCAATTCTTCTCCGGTCTTCCTTATTCAATGTCCAACTTTCACATGCATATGAAGCAATGGGGAATGCCATGGCTGGGGTCAGGCGCATTCTTAGTCCTCAAAGTAACACCCTTGCTCTTCAATACTCTAAAGAGATCTGGTGCAGAAGATTTACCTAATGCAACACGTCTTTTTGATCTCTTGACTGCTGCTTCCAGGAACATTGATTGTGAATCTGAGTAAGATAAAAAGCCTTGAAAACTTCAACCTTTTCTCCATTTCTCATGATGTTACCTACTGGTCCAGTTGTGAGGATTTTGATCTTCCTTACATAGAATTCTAGTCCACACTGAAGACTATCATCGATCTTCATCAGTATGTGCTTCAACGCCTCCTCACTCTTAGCAAGCAAGTTGTGTCATCTGCAAACTGTGAGCTATTAATAAGCCTTCCTCCAATCCTGATGCCGCACTCTTCTTCATATAATCCAGCTTCTCTGATGATTTGTTCAGCGTACAGACTGAACAAGTATGGCGAGAGGATACAACCTTTCCTGATTTTAAACCATGCACTAGTCCATTGTTCTGCTCAAACAATTGCCTCTTGATCATGTTCAAGTTCTGAATGCACCCAAGGAAGTGTTCCAGAATTCCTATTATTCTCAAGGTCACCCATAGCCTATTATGGTCCACACAATCAAATGGCTTCGCACAGTCAGTGAAATACAAGTAAACAGCTTTCTGGTAGTCTCTGCTTTGAGCCAAGATCCATCTGACTTCAGCAGTGAAAGACTTGTGTTCGACATCCTCCTCTGAATCCAGCCAGAACTCTGGCAGTTCCCCATATCTGTCTGATCCTTACAACATCCCTCGGAGGTGGGCCATGTTATTGTCCCCATTGACAGATGGAGGCTATGAGAGGTTAAGTACCTCTCCCAAGGCCACCTCGCTGGTTACTGACAGAGTCCAGGTTGGAAACCAGATGGAAACTTAAGCATTGCTCTAATAGACCTCGAGTCTCTGTCAGAGCAGAGGGAGGCCCATGGGATGAGCTTGAAGGGCCTAGAGGCCCATCTCTGGGAAGACACCGACTGAGGTTTCTTGTGAGCATCTTATCACTTATCTGAACTCCGCTTGCCACTCCGGCTCCACGCTCAGCTTCCTCTGTTCTGATGGACAGTGATAACCGGGCCCAAGGGCTTTCCAGAAAGACAACGCATGCCCTGGCTCGGCAAGTTATTTAACCTCACTCAACCTGCCCAGCAGCTGGGTTTGCAAAATTCAGGTGGCATCGAACTGACTGACCCTTCCCAGTTGGAAGCTCAGAAATCTGCTCGGAGTTAGAATGCCATTTCCCAGAACAAGGCTTCCACTCTAGGCGAGCACCCAGTGAAACGTTGTTTGTGAGTGATGAGATCTCGTGAGAGGGATTTGGAAGCGAGGGAAGTAGGGAAGCAGTTCGGAACTACGACTTTATTTCAACTAGAGCATTGAGTAGCCTGTTAATATGTATTTAACCTTTAGATATTCCTACAAGCGAGCTGGTATAAATGATCGCGCTAGCATTGTTTATGGGAAATTTTAAGGTGGCAGTCATCTGCTTTACTGGCTTTTCTGAAAAGGTGATTTCCTGCCCAATGACCTAATTGGTCAGGAAATACTAAGTGAATCTTGTCTGTGTTAATCTTAAGCAGACGTTCTAACAAAACAAAAGGCGAGGGGGCCCTATCTTCATTTTTAGGACGATGATACTTAGATCTGCCAAGGAGGTATGATTTCACTGTGCTGGAATTTTGTTGATTCGGATATAAATAAATACTCAATAAATGAACTAGACTTTGGAAAGACTTTCAGCTCTCAGAGAGGTTTGTTGTCATAGGATTGAGCCTATAGACGTATCTGGGTCAGCTCCACAGAACAAATCTAATTTATTTACACTAAACTCCGGTCGCTCTGAGAAAGACTGTGGGGACATTGGCTGCCCGCTCTCGGAAGCTCTTTGAGATAGAGTCAAAGCATGTCCTTTCGGTGGCTGCTTACCCATCTGTAAACTCTGAATAATCATGCTTGCCCCCGAGCCAACAGAAGCTCTCAGTGACCCTTAGATGAAGGCACTTGATACATATAAATGACAGGAACAGTGCTGATCAAACACCAAACATGCAATTCTAAAGCAAAAGCAAGTTTAACTTCATTTTCTGTTTCCTAATGTGGCCAACGATGAAGCAAGGTAGTAAAACCCAGTCATGAAGTGGTTAAAACCACCCGATCTGAGATTCTGGAATACCTTCCATCGCCACTATCTTTTGGATCCAATTCCACGCGTCTTGGGAGGGGGAGTCGCTTATGAAGACAAACGTCTTACATGTCAAGAGGTCTTCTCCCAGCTCCGTACACACAGGGTGTAGCCCTGTGCAATTCGATGGGAGGAGGCTAAGCAGGTGGCTGCCTAGCCTTGATTTACAGAAAGGTAACCGACCTCTGGTACCAACCCGTGTCAGGACTTCAAAGAATCCTTTCATGAGAAAGCTTCTTCTCTGCACACATTTCAATTTATGACTCCTGTGCTCAGCGTTGCGGGTCCATGAATCGCTAGTACACAACAGAAAAGGGTCAACTTTAAAAGAATACATTTTTCTACGCATTTAAAAAAATTTTTTAAAGTTAAAGTAAAGCCAGGGCACTTAGAATAGAAGGAGAGGGGAAGGGAAAGTTCACAGCCTACGAGGTTTGCTCAGCCAGTCCCCTCCATCCCTTTTAGAGCAAAACAACTTAATGAAACCAGGGAGAAGAAATTAAAAAATAAATTAAAAGGGCACACACAGAAATACACAAACTGCATATCAATCCCTAAAAATGATAACCAGACTGGAATAAGTTCACAAATAGAGAAGGGAAGTTGCCATTGGAACCAACATTCCTCTTCTCTTATCTTCTCCTGCCATCCTAAGCATGTTCTATATCCTAAGCATGTTCTATATCCTAAGCATGTTCTATATCCTAAGCATGTTCTATTTGGTGCGTGACAACTTTGGGTCAGCTGCTGGCTGGGAGGCAGGACCCTGCAGTTCTCTATCTGATGTGGCTGTGCGCTTTTCATGAGAGCAGGTGGGAGAAGGAGAGCGTTGTCATAAAGAGCATCGGACCAGTGCCCCCCCCATGCAACCCCACCCATATTAACCAGGAGGGCCACTTGTTTCACCACTCTGAGCTCAGCCCCCTCATCTGTGGCAAGAAAGGGTTGTGTAAGATGATCTCAGAAGTTGCTGCCTGTTCTAGAAAACATTTGAGCTCTGTGGTACTTTGAAGACAGTCCCTTCGTTCCTCATCCAGGATCTCACTCTTGCCAGGAAGTTCAAGAATCTAGGGCTCAAGTAGAAAGCAAATGTTTTGAGAATGATGAGGGGAAACAAATGTACAAACGTGATTGACACAATGGATGTCTGCATGGATTGTGATAAGAGTTGTACGAGCCCCCAATAAAATGATTTAAAAATAAATGAATTAATTTAAAAAAGTGCGTATAATCGCACGAACCCTCTTTGGATTGCTGTACCCTACCCACCACCCTTAGAGCCAGAAAGAAGTGCGGGCGTGTGGCTTTTCTCCGATAACGGGCTTCTCTCCCTCCAGTCCTGGGGTGTTTCGTAGCCTCTCCTGTCCAGTAAAACCTTCTCATTGGCCAAATCCTCCCAACACAACGAAGCATCAAGAGGGGAGTCAGTGTGAGACTCTGGATTACAAGTGAATTTCATTTCTTCTGTTGAAAGCCAGGCGCGTGGAAGTTGCTGAGCCTCAGCATATGTTTTGGGCTGGGTCATCCATTCGAACTGGGGAAGTGCCTGGACATCTCGGTGGCTCCCAAGAGAAAGACGAAGTGGCTGATCCGTTTAGATCAGCTTTCTCCTAGTTTCCCAGAGTAGCCTAAGCGACTTTTGTTGGTGGGTCATCAACTCTTGTTCTATTCAAGGCAGAAGGCCAGCACTGCAGTAAACACTGTGGAAGGGGAGGCACAGCTGCCTAGGATCGGTTCTTTCTAGAAAAGGGATTCAAGATGACCTACAAGCTCCAGCAGGCCACAGGGTAAAGGGAATCTATAAAATAGAGAATAAATTGGGATATGTTCAGACTTCTATCCTCCGGCAAAATCAATCTCCTTGGGGGCTTGTGGTTCACTAACGGAACCTGTGAACCAGCTGTATTTAGTGTGCGCTCTGCTTCCTCACGTCTCTAAAACTGACAATGGTCTGTAGGTCAAGTTCCAACGGAAGTGATATTTCTGACCTAGCTCTATAAATAGCACACTGGAAAAAACCCATCAGCTCCAAATGGCCCAGGGACCCACACACTATCTATCAAGTAACCGCAGTATTTGTGCTGCCATTTTAGATGAGAGGAAAAAATAAAAATATATATATTTTGCTATTTATACTCTTCTGGGCTCAAAGCTATTCGGCTTCTTTCCGATTTGCAGATAAAGCCATGAGATCACCGCCTCGTACAAGGTCACTGCCTCGCCCAAGGTCATCTGTTCTGGTGGAAGGCATGAGGCCTGGTGAAGAGTAAGGCTGCTTCTCTTTGATAAAGCATCCATCTCATTCCCGATGTCTTTTGGCTAAAGGGGAACGGATTGAATGCTGTCCAGAGTCTGCTTGCACAACACACCCAGGCTGATCCAACTCTCACTAAACTATGTACCGAGAAACGTACAAAAAAGCTGGAAGACAGCGGGGGGGGGGGGGGGGGGGGGGGGGGGGGGGAAGTGGGGCAATCAGATCCTTTGGAATGCAAGCATTAAAGATGGATTACTTCCCCATAGTACAAGGTGGAAACAGGGTTAGCTAATCACTAGGCCAGAGACTGGTATGCGGCGGACCTGAGCCCTCGAGCAACTCCACTTGCTTTTGCGTGGGGAGAAAACACTGGAACTTTGCAGGGACTTGCAGTGGTCATGGAAATTGTTTCCCAAAGAAGACACCCTCGAGAATGAAGAGGGGGCGATGTATTTGGATAACAGCGGTAACCTGGAACGACCCTTTCCCAGGGGTCGCCCGATGCATAACAGTTGCAAAATGAGAGTTATGAAGCAGCAACACAAATAATCGTATGGTTGGGGGGGTCAGCACAAACTGAGGAACTGTGGTGAAAGGGCCGCGGCGTAAGGAAGGTGGAGAACCACTGGCCCACAGAGACACTGTGGAGAGGGCATGCAGAGTTAGTAGAACAGCCATCTGTGTGGCTGTGGGAAATCGGTCAGTGTGGAAATCATTCCACTTGCCAACCAAACATTCTCCAGCTGGTCCCACATGGAAGTCACGGTGTTGGTAGTGACACTCATCACGGGCCTCAAACACAATGACAAACTTGAGAACAGCAGGCCCACAGTAGCTCATAGGAAGATGCAATCTCTCCAAGCCCGCCCAACTCCCAGAATTCCTCAGGAGCCCATCCTGCTCACCCTGTGAGGCCTCCCTCCCTCAGCTTTCTTCCTATTATCTTGTAGGCCGCATCCCTGGATGGCACCGACAATTAAGCAATCAACCAACCACCAGGCAAGAGGTGGGTGCCTCCAGGAGGTGCTTCAGAAAACAGCCCGGGTGATCTGCTTCTAAAAGGTCAGTCTGAAAGCTGTATGGAGCAGCTCTACCCTGCGGGGTCACTGGGAGGCAGAACGGACGGACGGCAACTACCCCACCACCAGCTTTCTGTTCCAAACAAAACGTGTTAACCTATAGCTGGATCTCCTGACCCTTGGAAAACAACTCTTTCATGAAAACTAGATAAAAACGGAATCACTTAACCTATCTGAGACATTCTCTTTGGGAATGTAACCTTCATTCAATATAAGCCAAGAGTCTTCCCTCTTCCCCACCCTCCACCCCACCCCACCCCCAACCGCACCCAATGAGCACTATCTGCTTACTCTGAATTTCTCAAAACCACACCAATCAGCTATCTTGGTTGTGGCCGTGCATTTCGGTTCCCATTGCAGACCCTGAGGTAGCAGCAGAGTCAGAGTTGTCGCCTGGGAAACCCTGTAAGGGCAGCGTTCAAGCCCACCAGCCCCTCTTTCTTTGGGAGAACGATGAGAGTGGCTGGTAAACATTTCCATCGGAAACCCTATTTAGGGTCACTATGAGTTGGTATCGCCCTGATGGCAGTGGATTGGGATGCATCCTAGTACTGGTAACAGTCAAATTGTTTACTTTTGGTAAATCAACTCTCCAGGCAAAGCCAGTCCAGGAGAGGCAAGGCGTGCCAAGGCCGTGGCTGATGCAGAAGTGAGTCTGGGTCGGCCTGCTCCTACTTCAGGCTCTCAATAAAGACGGGAGGGAAAAGAGAGGCTGGGATTTGTCAGCATGTTGTCTCTTGAGTTCATGCACTCAGCAAACACTTGGACACTGCGGATACAGAACAAACAGTGCCCCTCCCTGCAGGAGGCTCCCAGTCTAGTTGGCGGGGACACATGATCGGTAAGCAATAGGCTAGACGTGATGAATGACATGGAGGAGAAAGGGGAGGAGGAGGAGAAGGAGTTTCCGGAAGCAGTGGTAGTTCAGCTGCAGAATTGTCAAGTTCCATGTGCGAGTCAGGAAGTCAAAGGATGCATCGCATTGGGTAGGCCTACCGCACACAACCTCTTTAACGTGTTGAAAAGCCAGGACGCTTCCAGGACTAAGGCATGCCTGGGCAAACCATGGGTCTTTCCATTGCCTCCTGTGCACGTGAAAAATGGACACTGAATAGGGAAGTATGAAGAAGGATCCCACGCATTGGAATCTGGTGAAGAATACTGAAAATATTACGCACTGCCGCAAGAACAAACAAACCCGTCTTGGAAGAATCACAGCCAGAACACTCCTTAGGGCGAGGATGGTGAGACTCCCGTCTCACATTCTTTGGACGTGTTGTCAGGAGAGAGACCAGTCCCTGGAGAAGGACATCATGCTTGGCACAGCAGAAGGGCAGCCAACAAAAGAGGAAAGCCCTCAACAAGATGGATTGGCACAGTGGCTGCACCACTGGGCTCAGTCTTAGGAACACTTTTGGATGGTGCAGTACCAGGCAGCATTTCCTTCTGTTATACATCAGGTCGCTATGAGTCGGAACCGATTTGATGGCACCCAACAATAACAATCGTGTGGGAGACCTGGATCTGATTCCTGACCGATGCAGTGCATGTACAGATGCCACATGTGGGTCCGTGGAGGCTGGCTTGTTGCTACGGTGCTTAAGAGGTTGCAATAGGGCTTCCAGGCTTAGCTAGACTAGAAAGAAAGGTCTAGCGGTCTACTTCTGAAAACTAGCCCAGGAAAAACCTACAGCTGACTCAGGGGGCCAACACAACTCCAGGCGCTGCTTCACTCTGTGGTGGAGGGCTTGTAGTGACCTCGGCCCAGCACACGTGTTCTGGGAAAAAAGATCTCTGAAAAAACACCAGTAGCTTAAAACACTTATTGGAAAAAGGCGTATTAGCTAATGCAACGCCTAACCTTGGATTCAACCCTGGACGGAGGGGAAGACAAGCTACAGAGCACACTAGTGGAGCCTCTGAGAAAGTCTGACTGCGTTCGCGGTATCAGATGAGAGTCTTATCTGTGCTCCATTTCCTGAGGGTGATGGTTGCATTGTGCTTATGGTGGCTCTCGTTCTAGGTAATAAAGCAACCTTGGTGGGACAAAAGGCTATGGTGTTTATCATTTACTCTCCAAAAATTCTCCAAACGACAACAACAAATGAACAATATAATTAACAAAATCAAATTGAAAACCTCACAAGAGAAAGGGGTGGGACACATGTGGCAAAATGTTAACCGTTAAGGATGTGTCCATTACTGTTGTTGAAAATTTCCCATGGTCATCTGAGAGATGACCAGGGTGACTGACGTCAGGACATCGGGCTGGGTCTCTGGAGAAACCGGTAGTTCGCTGTTTCAAATGCCTGATCTAAACTTCGGATCCACCAGATTCGCTTTAAAAAAAAAACACAGAATTCTAGGGCTTACCACCACCACCACCCTAACCACCTTAACCAATCAGAATCTGTAGAGGATAGTGTTCAAGAAGCTACATTTTCACAGAGCTCTCTCCCAGAGGGTCTTTATAGTTAGGAGGGAGGGGGTGGGGGAGACATTATGTGTTGTGCTGTTGAAGTTGTCATGTGCACTGTCAAGGCTGCATTCGTATCAGCAAAGCGTCTATTATTTTGTGGTGTGGTTCTGCATCCTTTTGGCTCAGATTTGAAGACTCCTATCTGCTAACACGATCCCCTATCCGACTTCCTAAGGAGCCTGGACAAGGGAGATGCTCTTTGGAAATGCCATCATTCATCTGGTTGGAGTTGCTGTCTGAGGGGTCCACCAAAAAGCTAATTTAGCCCTCCTTGGTGGAGGCAGGGCAGCTGAACTAGGCCACGGCTCGGGGGAGGTGGAGGGGGAGGAGGCAGGCCCCTCCCTCCCCACTCAGGCCAGGACCCTCACAAAGGCCCTGCCTCAGTCAGGCTCCTTGACCTGCATTTCTCCAAGACTCAGTCTTCAGAGTTGAAGCTCCTCTTTGTTCCACCAGGAGGATAAGAACCGGGTGCCAGCATGGGAGGGAGCAAACAGAATAAAAGTGGGAAAAGAGAGATGCCCTGAAAACTCTGAAAATTCCAGTGTCTGTAAGTGCATGGAATGAATCAACTGAAAATGCTTTCCTTTGTTTCAGAGTTCGAGACAAGGCTTGACCGCTGAAAAGGAGCCCTGGTGGCCCAGTGGGTGAAGCGCTGGTGGGCTAACTGCAAAGTCAGTGGCTCAAGCCCACCATCCACTTCACAGGAGAAAGATGAGGCTGTCTGGACTCGCAAAGGCGCATTCTTGGGAATCCTATGGGCAGTTGCACGCTGTCCTGTCAGGGGGCGCTGAGTGGGAATCGACTGACCACTGAATCTGAGTCAGAGGCGGAGTGGCCTCAGGCCTGCCCTGACTTTCTACTGACCCAGCTGCCTCCCCTCTGCCCTCAGCGAGCCTCTCAGCGTGGAGACCGACTGGAGTGATCACCTTGCCCATAGCGTGAAGGCCTAGGCTTCTGCTTTCCTCCCAACCAGTTCATCGCAATCGCCAAGAGATTGGGAGATTTGTATGGGTGGGAGAGAATGGGACACTGACATTCCCAGCACCTGTTGCCCCTAAAGGCTCAGAGCAGGGGTTTGGGAGAAGAAGCCACTGTCCTGGCAATCCCAGCCTCCTTGGCACCCCGAGTTTCAGAAGAGAACCCATTTTCCCCTGTGGTAGTAATTCATCTCGGCCCCAAGTTCCTTCAATGCAGCTAGTGTTTCCTTCCTATCTGCCCCTGGGCTTCCTGATTCAAGGCCTGGAAAAGCTGCCCCACTTCTCCAATTTTGGGGGGTGTGTGTGAAGGTGCACTCACACGTACACCCTAGAGCAATGCCCTGATGGCCAGCGGACATGACCACGTAAGACACACAACAAATTAGAGCCTCAGGAGGAAGGGAAACACCAATGGGACCAGAATGGCACAGTGCAGTGGCCTTCTGATCCTAAGTTGTAAGATCTGGATCAAGTGCTGACTGCCAGGGGGTGTGGGGTCTTAGGTTACGGAGGTGACCCTGCTTCAACTGCCTCAAGTGTTCTGTCACAACAATGTCCCAATCCCTGGGGGGTACAGTCAAGTATTTTCAAGCCGTCAACTCCTGGCAGGAGAAGGAACGGATGAACAAAAATGTGCCGATGCTAGTTTTTATTGTCCTGGGGCCACTGGTTGGGTGGCAGCGGGCAGCTAGGACACATCTGCAAAATATGAATCCTGAGCAAAGCAATTTCCTTCTTCCTTGCAGATCACTCTTTATTCAGAAATGGGAGCCAACTACAGGTTTACTAAAAAGGACAAGTATCAGGAAAGTGACCAAGGCCACCAACTTGGAGTAACTTGCCCCACATCTCAGGCCTCTGCTGCTATAGGGCAGGATGATAGGTCAAACTGTTGAACTGTATGGTGTGGGAATTATATGCCAACATAACCACTGGGCGGGGGGGGGGGGAGACACTAGGATAAAGATTTTAAGGGTCCCATTTTGGATATGTTCTCGGGTAAGGCTAAAAACCTTCTCAGGAGGAAGTACCATCTTCACACCGACTTTCCAGAGAATGAGGCTGAGTCACAGAGACAGTGAATGCTTTACTCAAGGTCATCTGGTACGTGGCAGAACCAGGATTCAAACCTAGCAGTCTGACTTGTTATTTCACCTTTTGTTGTTTCCCTTTGTCATTTAGAAAATATCTCAAGACTGGCACTTGACCTCCTTCTCTGGGAAGCAAACCTCAGAGAGCTCCCTTTCCCATGCCTCAGACAGACCACAAAGTCCCGCTGTCCCCTACACCCCTCCTTGCTTTCTTCTCCTCATTAAATTGTGATATTCCCACTCTTCCATTCAGAGTCATTCTGTGCCTTCCAAGGACAGCCTATTTCAACAATGCCTTCCCTCTGTTGTTAGGAAACACTTGGCCAGATGACAGGTTTCTAGAAGCTGGTACCAAAGAAAAAGAAATCACCAGATTCTGTCATTTTCCAGCTAAACATATGTGAAGCCATTCCAGCTGCCGCCAAAGGCTTTCTTGAGATGGTTACAACCTCTCCATCTGGGTCACCCTCTATGGCAGAAGTGGAGTCTCTCTCTCTCTCTCTCTCTCTCTCTCTCTCTCTCTCTCTCTATATATATATATATATATATATATATATATATACACACACACACACACACACACACACATACATATATATATATATGGATCTTTCTATAACTAGCGTTTCTCATAGAAGTGCCACAGTAATGATCACTGGTTTCGGTGATACTTCCACCGTTTCCTTATCACTGTGAACTCTGCATTGACAAAACAAAGAAAGCAGCCAAGAAGGTCTGCAGGAAGTCAGTGAAAACATTTTCTCATTTGTAATGTGGTTGTGGGGCAGGAAGGGGATCTTAATCAGAGCTAACATCTATGGAGCACCTATGATGTACAGGGGTTTATTAGGTGCCAGAAAGTGTTCTAAGTGCATTTAATGATAAAAATCTCTTCATTATTTCTACAACATGAACTAGATACTATTGTGGCCCCTCAGCCTACAGATGGTATAAATAAAGCCCGGGAAGGGTGGGGGCGGGAGGAGGAGGTTGTAAATAATTTACCCGTAGTCATATAGCTGATAAGTAATGGAAACAGGATTCAAACCCAGGCAGTCTGGCTCCAGGGTTGGTGTAGCCTGACCCATAATTCAGACAGGCAGCCAGCTCCGGGAGTCTCTATTCTGGACACTTTGCGTACCCGTCGGGGTGTGCGACCCCAGCAATAGGTCTTTACCAAGGGTGGTCCCCGGACTTTGCCTGGCATCCTCACAGACCCCTCTGGCTTTTGAAAGAGAAAAGCGGTGGGACAAATGGAAGAGTCCGGTTTGAAGCATGCTCTTTGAAGGTAAAGGTTTTATTATCATTGTTCTTCTGGGAAAATGACTTGTCCAAGGTCACACACTTTGTCACGGTGACCACTGGGACAAAGGCCCTTGTGCCTGGGGACATACCGCCTCCCCTAGACAACATCGCGGACTCCTGCTGGAGGCCAGCTTCCTGGTCTCTGGAGATTGCTGGGTTCAGGACCAGGAGGGACTCTGGACCTGTCTTCAGCAGCCCCCGCTCTGCACTGCCACCACCTCCGGCCACGCAGCAGCCACCCTCTAATCACACTAAGTGAATGTGGAGAGGCCCCTGGGGTCTGCACCCTCCTTAAACTGACATTAAGGGAAGGATGGTGGGGGGCGTGTGGGGGTGGGGTGGGGGGTGTTCCTTCTTTAAAGAGGAAAAAGCCTGCCAGCAGGAACTTAAAACTCATGATTAGTCTGTAGTTTATTTTTTCATGACACGTTTTTTTCTCTTAACCCACTCCCTCCATCCCTACCAACGAATCGCCTTGGGACCAGCTCAGACTTTAAAAGAAGCAAACTTTTCACGTCAGTCAAAGAAACCAGTCAGCAGAAACTCTAAAACCCAGAGTGGTGGCAGGAGCAGCTTGGTGTGTGGAGGGAGGGTGGGCTTGGCCTGGAGAGAGGCTAATTCCACAGGGTTGGGAAAAGAGAGGGAAAGGGGCGGGGGGCAAGGGTAAAGAAGAGGAGGAGGAGGGATAAAGGAGGAAAAATCGCTGGCTTTAAAAAGCAACATTGTCCAGAGGGGTGAAAGGGAACAGATGGCCGTGGAGAATGTGGCCCTCAAAGCCCCGGAGACAAGGGCTGATGCTGACAGGTCTCGCTGTGTCCCATTGATGCTTGGAGGTTCCTGTGCAGAGCCGAGGCCAGTGCAGGGGACAGACCTCTGTTCCCAGAGGCTCACAGGGGCACGGGCACTGAGACTCACTGACAAAAAGAGCAGGCCAGAGGGAGGGGGCCGCAAACAGCTGTGGCCTCCAGAGAAAAAGGACAGTGGGCGGCAGAGGGGCGTGGGGGCTTCTCCTGCCTCTTCTGGCCCAGCCGAGGCAGCGCCCCGCACGCCGGTCTTTGCCCCGGCCGGGGTGAAAGAAGGGACAGGCGCTGGGGGCCCAAGGTCTCGCGGCCTCCTCTCGGGAACACACACTGGGAGGCAAGGCTGGGAGGAGATGGATGCTTTCGGGGTGTTTGGGGGGCAGGGTGGGCAGGAATGAAGACCATATGCTAAGTACTTCAGTGAGCATGGAGACATTCAAATGACCATAAACAAGACATCTGGGGCTGGGAGAAAGGTCAGCAGATCCCGCCAAATCCGTTCGTACATTGTCCTGTGGAGTCTCAGGGCAGGGGATGCTGCTCTGAGGGGGCCTGGAGTCATCTCAGCGTTCCCAGGAGCAGGATGTAAGGCGGGCCAGGTGTGGCCGAGGAGGTGGCCCAGGGTGCCTGTGCCGGGCAGTGTGTCCATGTTGTAGGTACCAGGACGGGTGACGTCCCTGTGGTGCCCCACCCTGAGCATCGCTGGTACAGTAACCTTGGAGGGAAAGCCAGACATCCTGGATGCCCTGCAGACCGAGGCACAGAGGCTGGCTCTGGAGGCAGAATGGCTTGCGGGAGCAGCAGTTACAAAGAAGTCCAGGAACCTTGGAGGCAACGATGCCATAGGTGTGATTTCCCTGACCTCTCCCTATGAGAGAGAGAGAGAGAGAGAGAGAGAGAGAGAGAGAGAGAGAGAGAGAGAGAGAGAGAGAGAGAGAGAGAGGAGAGATTGATGATAACTCGCAGCCCTGTTTCTGCACGTGGAGAAGGGACTCACGTTCTCCCGGGGCCGCCTGCCCACAGAGCATGGGGCAGCTCAGTTCACTTCTCCCCTTCCCTGAAAAGGACAAGGACTTGAACTCAGAGCCGAGGATCTACAAAAAAGTGGAAGACAGATTGTGAGGAAACAAATTCCCTCACAGGGAAGTGTGACCAGACGTCCCAGTTCCACACTTGTCTTTCTTCTAAGCCTGTGTGGAAATATGGAAAACTAAGAAAACCAACCAACTGATCAAACAAACAAATGAACAAACCCCAAATGTCCTGCTATCAAGTCGCTTCTGACTCACAGTGACCCTATAGAATAGAGGAGAATGGCCCCTGTGGGTTTTCCAAGACTGTCTTTCGGGGCATCCAAAGCTTCATCTTTCTTCCTTGGGGTGGCTGGTGGCTTCAAACTGCTGACCTTGCAGTCCAGCCCTCGATGCATCTAGGGCTCTTCTGGGGAGTTGACCTAGTCAGTTCACCGGTCCCTGGGGCTAAGCTTCCGTTTCTATGGGACAGAGGGGGCCACCAGGGTAACTCAGCCCCACAGTTTGCACTGGGCATCCTTCTGTTATGGAGGAAATTCCCATGGAGTGGCACAGTGAGAAAGATCAGCCATGATAAAGGCCCTGCCTTTTAATTTCCCTGCTTCGGTCCAAATTGCTCCCAAGGCACTTTAGACAGCGAAGCTCTAGCTCTGCTAATGAACCTTGTAAACAGCAGCCCCGCCCCTGCATAGAAAGCACTCTGTAAGCTCCTAAGTGAACTTACCCGGGGGATAGAAGATGCCCAGGGCTTTGCAATCACAACATAAGGCAACCTCGGTATGATAATAGAAGACAAGCACACTTTGACATCCCAATTGAAACTCCGGGCTGGATCCGAAACAGAAGAATGTAATTACCTTTCCTGGTTTGATGGCGCACTAAAGAAACTGGAGAAGTGGACTCTCTATTAGGTCCCCGCTAATCCTCCTGCTAAATTCAAAGCAGGGCGAGTCCCTGGAATTCATTTCTGAGTATTCTTACTCTGCACAATTGTTAAACAGCTCAATTGATAAGTGCTTCCAGCTCAGAATGCTTTCTACTAAGCTCACCCCTCGACTTTCCCAGCAGCTCAAAGCCCTTTACAAATATCACCTCATTATTCTTTATAGCACTCATGTGAGCCTGATAGGTGGAGAGGTTCATTATATTCTCCTTACCAATAGGGGACTGGACAAAGGAAGGAGAAGTGACTCGTTTAAGTCCACAAAGCAGAGGCAACACTGGAACTAAGACTCAGCCATTCTCCTGACTCCTAAAGCTGGCGTGACCTACGTCAGCAAGGAAAGCCTTCTGCTGACAGGGCAGCATTTATTTTCTAGCTGGGGGCTGTGCAGTGACCCACAGGCCCACAGAACTGAAGCCTGAGGCTGGAGGGGAAGAGGCAGGAGCCGAAAAGGAGAGGCCCCACTCCGATGGCCTGAACTCCCTGCGGGTCCTCCTTGGGACAAGGAGAGGGTTAGCTGAGGGGATCTTGCTGGGGTCCCTTCCAGCTCTGAGCTAATGAGTGAAGTGGGAGTTTCAAAAGAGGGCTTCAAGTTTTCATCAGCTCCTAGCGACCGTCTGGGCTTCACCCTCTTCTATGTATGAAATGAAACAGCACCCTTGTTTATGTAGAGAGGGTTTTGTCATCCATTGCCCCCCCCCCACCCCACCAATGACCAGTGCGAGGTAGGAAATGGGAAAAGCAGTCGTGGGGCATCAAGGCTAAGAATTGGTAGAGCAGCGGAGATGGGCAGGGTGCCGGAGATGGAAACCTGCAAGGGTCTTAGAAAGAAGAACTGGCAAATCACATTCTGAGCTGGGCCGAGGATGCTCCCTACAAGCAACCTCTACAACAGAAGCAGGCCCCAGGGGCACAGGGCTTGCTGTGGGTTTTCTAAATACAGGACTCACTCGCTAATCAGAAACACCCATGTGAACAATGCCCCCATGTGCCTCGTCTACGTCCTGCTTTTCCATCTCAACCAAATTTCGCGCTAATGAAATCACATTGCTGTCCCTTCGAGTTCATGAACATCGGATTGTACAGGTGGCTTCATAGGTGACAACAGGTGCTGCTTGAGCCAGATGCAGCCTGGGGTTGGGAATCAAAGGCCAGGTCTTTAGAAAACCTCTAGGCTTTTATCTCTCATCCTTTGTACTTTCTTTTCCTAAATGACGCTCTGATACTCTCTTCATTTGCCACCAAAAAAGAGGTGAAGAGGGAGTCCATTTATTAGCTCAATCAATGTTTGTCTGCAGGAGAAACAGCCCCCACAACCAGAATAACGACCCTGGAAAAGGCTTTGGTTGATGGGCTGTTTACAGTGACTGGGTATAAAGAACGAACTGTGCAGTGGCCAGAAAGCAACACATTTTTGTAATATCTGTGTTGTTTCGATTGGCCTGCTTTTCCTGCATTCACCATGGGAACTGAGTCAACAAGTTCGCTTGCTTTTCTCTCAACGATTACAGTGCATCCTCTCCCCTCCAACCCCCCAACACCCCCAGACGGAAAAGGAATACAAAGTAGATGTCTACTGGTACTCAACGTGTTGACGGTGCAAAAGAAAAGAAAAAGGGGGGGAAAGCGGGTACAATTGTTTTCATCTCCAAGCCCAGCTGCTGTAAAGACGACGGTGTGAGCTCTGTTCCATCTGCTCTCTCCGAGGACCGAGGACTGACCTCGCGGAACCTTCTTTCTGGGAAGTTAAGGAATTTCCAGAATTAGTTCAAGTCCGGAGACTGCCACCTGTGACAGTCTACAAAAAGCTCTCTTAGGTAACGATGCAAACCCCATGCTGCTCAAGGTCAGCACACTCCCCAGGGAGTGAGAAATATCCTCATTTCCTGGATCTAGTCATGGGGTGAGTTGACCCCGGAAGAATTTGCAAAGGGAGTAATAAGCTCGGTATTTCTTCATGCTAAAGACTCAACAACTCACAGACTGGAGACAACAAAACTGAAACTGGGCTCGAAAGTTAGAGACTCAGAGGGCGCCAGAAATACGTTTGGAAAAGAATCGTGCGCATGCACGCGCGCACACACACACACACCAGAATGCAACATAAATTAACAATTGATCTAAACTACCTGATTTAAGAAGAAGGTATCTTATAGAGTGAACTGTTGAGTTCGACAGCAAAAGCCGAGTTTCCAGGCTTATCAGATAAAATACCAAAGTCCTCTTCCCATCACAGTCCCGAGGTGAGGAAGGAATCAGTCGATACTTTCAGCCTATTGGATAGCTCATAATACAGAGATCGTGTAGACAAGCAGGGATCCCAACAGGGGCTATGAGATCTAAAGGCCACCATACCTTCCCTGTAGCTCATAAACTTCTTCAAGACTCGGTGTTCCTATTTGAAAAATGGACGTAAGACCAATGGGCCTCGAGACACCATTGTCATCTCTAAGGCGCCCTCCTGCTAATGCATGTATCGAGGCAGCATTTCCCTGAGTTACCTGTATTTTCTCCTTGAGGTTTTCATGAATGCTGGTCCGCAAGGGCCCTGACCATGTCTCACGAGTCCCAGGTTAGGGGTTTAAGCTTTCTCAGACCTCAGAAGTGGTACATCTCTCATCCTTGCAGGGTAGAGCTCATATCAGAAAATGCTAGTCTTGCAGGTAACCTCACACCAGAAAACCCACTGGCACATGCCGTAAGATAGGGAGAGTTCATCTGTAAACCAAAATTACAGCAGGCCAAGGTCACAGTGCAATAAGCATCTAGGAAATAAATGGGTATATTTCACCATAAAGTGTCAGAATTTCAAGGTTTGGGTTTTTC
This sequence comes from Tenrec ecaudatus, assembly GCF_050624435.1. Classification (NCBI taxonomy): domain Eukaryota; kingdom Metazoa; phylum Chordata; class Mammalia; order Afrosoricida; family Tenrecidae; genus Tenrec; species Tenrec ecaudatus. The sequence continues at coordinate 36,194,680 of NC_134543.1, forward strand.
CACTGTCCAAGAGTTGCAATATCGTTATGACCCAACTGAGCAACTAGACCCATAACAATGGTTTTCCACAATGTGAGTCGAGGAAATTTTAAGAGCCATCAGTGACCCTGGGGACCTTTTCATTCAAGGACTCCAAAATGTCACGTGAGCATTCTTTTTCATGATTCCAAACAGATGTGGAGATGAGGCTCTTCGTGTGAGAAATAAGGAGGTGTTTATAACTTGTCTCAAATTCTAGAACAAGCCAGGGTTTGAACACAGACTCCAGTGAGACACACACAGAATTATCTGAGTTCCTCTCGGGTAACCCTGTACCAGAACACCTGGGCTGAACGGCAAATAAATTCCCGTTGGCGGTTTGCATCCACTCGGTGGGCTCCAAGGGAGAAAGATGGATCTGGCGATCTGCTCCCATGGAGCTTGCAACCTGGAAAACCCTGTGAAGCAATTCTCCTCCGTCACGCGGGGTCGTTGCGAGTTGAGATGGGCTCAGGGGTACCCAATCACAACCATGAGAACAGGAGGGGAGCTCCGGGACACTCCCATGTATCTTTCTTTATTTCGGTGCTGGGACAAAGCACAGGCTCATGCCCAGCACAGAACGGCTGACGGGGGCCTGGGGGGGGGGGGGGACCTTGGTCAAAAGGCAAGTTCATCTTGGGGAGTTTCCGGAGCTGCACGTTGAAGATGGGCACCTTTGTATGTTACACTTCCTTTAAAAAGTTTCCAACAAAACCGGAGCCAGAAGTTTCCTCACATATATTTCAAACAGTCCCTTTTAATAAAATGGTTGGCTCCCTGGAGTGGTGGTCATCGCAGGAGGTCACGACAAGGCCTCCAGAGCCCCAGTCCCGAGAAAGGGCCTTGAACCTAACTTCATAAAAGTAAGACAGCAGGAAGTTCAACGGGTCTAGAGGCCACCCCAATCACTCTTCACACAGATTTACCGCAGTGAAGGGTCCTGACGGGTGATTAGCGGCATGCCTCACATCCCCCCTGCCCCCTCGCAATACAGCCGTATTAATAGTGGTCGCTGGAATCCAAGCGCTCATTCCTCGGGCTCACTGTGAGTCAGATTGATGACTCAGCCTGGACCAGATGCCACTGCACTGGGAGAGGCACTTCCCGAAGGGAGACTATGTGCTTGCTAACAACTGCAACCGGGCTGCCTCTGTTAGGGAGGGCGCTCCTGGGAGGCTGGGGTCTTGGGTTCCTGGACGCGAACGCAGGGCTGGCAGAGCTGAGGGGATCAATAAGCAGTTGTCAAGTGAATGAGTCCATAAACCCATTTTGAAGGAGGTGCTAGTCCAAGTGCAGTAGAAGCTCCTTATGCACAGTGAGAGGAGGGCAGAGGACGGCATCTCTTTGGCTGGTGATCTGCGTCTCTGATCATCCTTCCAGCGTTCCTTCGCTCAGCTAATTCAGACGAAGGCAGGAAAAGATTTGTGTGGCTGTAGACGCTTGGTGAAACCATCTAAAGCATTTTATTAACAATAGAAATATAAGGTCAGTTGCCTATGTAAGTTTCCATTTTCGGGGGTAAGAGGTGACGTTGAAAGTAAAGGGTTTTAGAAACAATGAAAGAAATTTTAATAAGAACTTTATCTAACCCAATATCGAAAACTATCATGTCAACATGGAATTCATAGGAAAATTGTTTCTGCAATACTTTGCCTTTCCTCTCACATTGAGTCTTTAGAATCCAGTGTGTTTTGCCTTTCAGCATATTTCAAATGCATGATGGCCATATGTGGCTAGTAGCTATTGTTCTCAGACAGAGAAGAGCTAGAACAACACCCATTTGGTGAAAGTTCTAGCAAAAGAGTTTCAAAAGATGTGTATGTATGTGTGTGTGTTCAGCACATGCATGCTTGGGTGTTTCAGAGAGAGAGAGAGAGACTGACTTACTGACTCAATGGTACGAGAGAGGATCCAAAAGTTCTTGGAAAAATTCCATTATCTTTTAGTTCCACCAACTTTGGGAAGGGCCTGGCATTTCATACTGGTCTTCTCTGCTCCTTAAGGCAGCCAGGCCAGTCCCCAGTTCCTATAGCCATGCCGGCATCCTTACAATAAGGATTTCCACTTTCTGCTGAAGCTACTTGGAGTATGGTTTTGGTCACATTCAATCCAGAGTCCTGCCTTAGAGAGGTGAGTATTCAGAAAGTGGGCCCAAAGGTGCCGCCTGCTTTAGGAGGAGGGGAGGGCAACCAGCATTGTTGAATGACTAGGCTATGAAATAAAGTTATTAATGAAAATCTGCCACCAGTGTATCTTGGCTTTTAATTAATTGATTAATTTTCTATCACTTGCTGCAGGCTGCACAATCAATTTGTACATCCCTTTTGAGAACGAATGAACCAAAGTCTAGTTCCAGCTTGAAGCATTCCAGGTGCATTTTGGCTGTAAAGCCTGAACCAAACAGGAGTTTAATAAGGTGCCGGCGCTACAAGTTACCTGGATACTATCCATCTGAGACTGCTGCAATGGAAGAGAAATTAAAATAACAGCCTTTCTATCAGCCAACATACCTCCTGCTTCATCTCAGGGTTTGTCTTCCTGCCAAGGAGCATTTATTCCTGTGTGTCTTCAGGGAAACATGGAACTGGACTTTCAGGGGAATGGGGAAGGGTTTAATACCAGCTATTCCTGCTCATATGATCCCAAACCCCTGATTTAAATGCTTTAAAAAGGCTCCATATTTCAGTCTTGGTTTTGCTGCTGCCCTTTTGGAAGAGGTGTCATCAATGAACGGACAGTGGCATCTCGATTCCCAGTCTCCCATGCCACACACCAGCTTTGGAGAATGCGGAGTTGCATGTGTTCGCCCTTGCATGTGGCCGGAGTGTCTTCCCAGGCTGCTCAGCGCCAATACGTTAGAAAGGGAGGACAAACCAAGAGACGGAAACACCACCCTCCCACTGCCCCACGGGAACCCCCTCCTGGGACTATGAAGGGGGATTGTGACTTCCATTAAGCAGAGCTCGTATTTGGCATTCAAACCCTCTAGGGCCCCCAGAAGTACAATCCAGTGGGGCTGAGGAGGCAGGAAGGGTGAGTCGTGCCATAGGCACGCAGATGGTCAGCTCTGCCTGTGAACATTCCTGAAGTGCCCTGCAATGTGCTGAGTGTGGGAGGAAGCTTGCAGAACTAACTCCCTGCGAGCCTGCCATCCAGAGATGTGTCACATGCTCAGCCAGTGCTTGACAGTGCAGAGAGGAGCGGGGAATGGTATGCTATTGCGGCACGGTCTGAGTCACAGGCTTGTAAACCCTTTTGGATCCTGTATGGATCAGTCAGCATTGAGTTGGAAACTGAACTCCCTTGCTTTATCGTGCGCTGGTTGAAGGAATGAAGCAGGTCAGAGACTATCTCACCTCTGTTCTTTGGATTTTCTATTCACGATCCTTCTGAGTGGGAGAACCACATCGCCCCAGGCAAGAAAGCAGGGCGCCAGGGCTCTGCCAAGAGCTTGCGCGTGGCCTTATGGACATCCCTGCTTCTTGTTCCCCCTCCCTGTCTCCATCTATAAAGGGGGGGGGGGTCACAACAACAGCTTCCAAATAAAGTGCTCTAAATGTTGACGAGGTCGCGGCTGAAGCACCTGGAGATTCCGGACAGGGTTCTGGGGAGACAGCGAAGGAAAGGAGGCCAGGAGCTCCATCAGTGAGGGTGGGCCGTCATGGGCGAGGTGAAGAACCGCCGGAGCTGCCTCTGGGTTTGCACTGTGGATCAGGTACTTATGAGCCGCTTATTCGGGAGCTCTCACTGCTTCAATGTCCTCCTCTGGAAACCGCGGTCAGTTATACAGCCCGCCCCAAGTCCTGAGCTGAGTGGGCCCCTGGCTCGTGGTGACCCTCTGCACAGCGGGACAAACACAGCCTGGGCCTGCATTGTCTTCATCAGTGGTTGTGGATTGGCTTGCTATCACCCACAGACTTCTTATTGGCTGAAATAAAATATACACATCTATATGTATTTTTTTGGGGGGGTTAACTTTGAAAACCCAAACAAAAAGCTTTTACTTGTGATTGGAATGAAAGTCGACTGAACAAGCAGGTGCACTCAATGATCCACACACATTTTGTTCCGGGCCTGGGTTGGTATCCCCACAATGTTCCGGCAATCTTCTCACCTCCCTCTCTTTGGGCTGTTCACGGTTTCCACTCTTCCTTCTTTCCCTTCCTGGGTTTCATCCTGGGTTTCATCCCTATCTCTGAGCCGTGGCTCCTGGTCGTCCAGTCGACACAGTGCTGCCCTTTGGATCTCCGTTGGTTGATGATTCTAAGGAGCACATACCTCCCCGGTGTCCTCGTTCGCCTTCAAGGTCTATTGATTTCGTGGCTTGGAGTTGAGTCAGCAAGGTGGAGGGTGACTCAAGACCATAGGGGTTCTGCCATTCTCTAACAGCACAGTGGGCCTCGTTCCACATTTTCTCCCACTCTCTCCAGGACCTTCTGTAGTGAACCCCTTCAGAGACATCAGCAGTGGTAGCTCTGGTCTCAGGGTTGTGGAGGCTGAGGGCCATGTGGTCCATAAGAGTCCTTTTCAACGAGCGGTTTCCATGCATCTTTGATCTTCTTCATGCTTCTTTGCTTTACTGACTGATGTTTAGAAATAGATCACCAGGCCTTTATGCCTATTCTCTCTCAGTCTGGAAGGCTCTGGTGAAATGGACCCAGCATCACTGAAACGCATCAGGCTACAACGACATATATATGAGATACATTGGCCAATAATTATACCCAGGTTCCCGCCATCTAACAGGGAAGCAACAAAGCCCACATGGAAGCAGCACACCAGCCTGTGTGACCATGAGGTGTCGATGAAAATAGGTGTCAGAAATTCAAAAATAAGCAATCAAAGTGATGTGAAGGAGCGTAGACAATGCAGAAATCCACAACCTATCTAGCCAGTTGGACAGTCCTTCACAGAAGGGCCACATGGAAGGGATGAGCTATCCAGGGTCCAGTATGGCACTATTAAAACACATAACTATCCTCTAGTTCTTTAACATTTCCTCCCCTTACTATTATGGTCTTAAGGTTCCCTCATTAAACTTGTTAGACCTGCGTGTGTTCATTTATATAATTAAATGTGTTCAATGCATGAAATCCTAAATAGATAAACCCTTCAGAAATAGTAATGGGAGTAAGGATTCTCTAAGGGGCTGGGAAGAGGGGGGAGTGGGGACAGGGGGACTGATAGCAGTGATGACTGTATAACCCCACTCAAGGGGAACAAATCACAGAACTGTAGGTGGGAAAATACATTGGATGGGATAAGGTATTAAAAACTTTACCTATATTTATATAAAAATAAAGTAATAAGATGTAATAATAATGGCTCCTGGGGGGGAGAGGTTAAAGAGCTAATTTCTAGGAGTTCAAGAAGAAAGAAAATGTTTCCAAAAAGACGGTGGCAGCAATTGTACAAGTATGTTAGATCTAATTGAAATGTGGATTGTTACTAATATTTGTAAGAGCCCCAATAAAATGAGTTTTTTAAATCCGCCTAGGTTTCCTGAATGGAAAGCAAGAATTCCAGCACTGAATCAGCGTCATTAAATGCATTCATGTTTGTTAAATGCCTAAAGCAGTAGCTGGCAGACAAACCCAAGCCTCAGCTCACCGACATCCAGTCGATGCTGATGCACAGTGGCCCTATAAGGAAGAGAGGACCTGCCTCTGTGGGTTTCTGAGGCTGTACATCTTTATGGGGGTAGAAAGGCTCATCTTTCTCCCTCGGAGCAGGAGAAAGACACACTAGACACCCAACAGACAGACCTTGAAGGCGAACGAGAACACCAGGGAGGTATGCGCTCCTTAGAATCAGCCGAAGGAGATCCAAAGGGCAGCACTGTGTGGACTGGACGACCATGATGCACGGCTCAGAGACGGGATAAAACCCAGGACGTCAGGGAACTAAGGAAAAGTGGAGACCTATGAACAGCCAAAGGGGGAGGAAGTGAGAAGATGGTTTCGAACTGCTGACCTTGCTGTTAGCAGTCCAACATGTAATTCACTATGCCACCAGGGTTCCTCCTGGCATTCCAGGGGGCGGGGAGGAGGTGTTTCAAAAAGTTTGTGGAAAATGGGATTAAAAGATCATGCTATTTTCTCCAAAGCTTTTACACACACATATAAATCTTACTTTCAGTAAGTGTGGCATACTTTGATTTTTAGAATTGGAAAAGCATCAAGTCCAGTGCTTCCCTCCCAGTTTCCCAAAGTGGGTGACACTGCCCCCTGGGGGCAGGGGGAGCTGGAACAACCCCGAGAGGCGCTGTAAAAGCAGTTGCTTTACCGTATACTCGAGTATAAGCCTGCCCGAATATCTGCTGAATTTTACCACAAAAGCTGCATTAAAAAAGTTCTGAAACCCTCGGCTTGTCCTCGAGTATATACGGTACTCTATCCTGGATTACCAGCCATAGGGCAGGTGTTTAATTGCCAGGGGGTTGCTGAGTAATTTTTTTTTTTTCTGAAAAGGGGGCATAGGCCAAGTAAGACTAGATTCTAGCCCATTCAGAGCAAGCCTCTTTTACAGCTGAAGAAATAGGGGGTCGGGAAGGTGGAAATGAATCAATAGAAAGATGGGCATCTCCTCTCCAGCTCAGCAGAGACTTGGCATTTCTGGACTATTCTCAGACCAGCGTCTTAGGTGTTAAAGCCAGAAGGGAGCAGAAGGGAACCAGGCCCTTCTGAGGTGCTGAGAAACACAGTAGGCACCTTGAGAGCAGCTGGCAGTGTGCTAACACACTTCTAAGGTGGCCACTCAGAGAATTTCCATTTGTCTTAGGTGGGTGCTAGGAGGGAAGGGGTGCTGAGGGACACGAGGCTAAGGCCTATCACACTGGCTACACTAGCCACGTGGAAGGGATGAACTGGGTCCAGAGGCTTCCAATTCTGAGCAGAGGGCGTAGGGAGAGACTTCATCTCAGTGTGACGCAGCAGGGCAGGGAGGCAGGCCTGGCAGGGTTCCCACTGCCGAAAGAAAGCCCGCAGTCCGGCTGACAGGAGAGCAGGGCTGAGCTGTCCCACTCTCCCCTAGAGAGCTGGCTTGCTCACAGCCAGGGGAAGTGGGGATTAACACAATGTGGTGTCCGAGCTAATGAGTTAGCAAAACAGAGACAGATGGCGATTGCAGTAACTTAACTCGCCCATCTCTGTTTGCAAGGCCCTCCCACAGCTTCTCCTGTCTGTGTGCTAGCTAGCTCTTCCCAGCCCAGCCCAGCCCAGCCCGGAGGACCGAGGCCACAGAGACTCTGTTCCGCAAGAAAAGGCCCTCTAAAGCTACTCTCAAAACACAACTGTCTCCCACAATTGCACTGTGGAGGAGGGAGAGGCTCTTTCAGACGGCTTTGGCGAGCTCCTGACCTTGGCTCTAGCAGGAGACAAACTTATTTTCGTTGCCTTCTTTTTTTATTTCATGCACTTGAGATATCATTCTTCATAACAGCTGCCCCCAAAGTGTGCAGCTGCACACACCAGTGCATGACTTACAAGTTGTGGGCACGCGGAGCCAAAGAGACTGTTGGTTATGACCGCACCACAATCTCCGCTGGGTCCGCGCTCTCGCCTCTGGAGCAGGAGCCCTGGGGACGGTGTGCTTACTCGTTGGGCGGCTGAGCCAGCTGTAAGGGAGAAAGACAGGGCTTTCTGCGGAGTTACAGTCTTAGAAACCCACAGGGGTGGTTCTCCCCTGTGGGGGAGCGGGGCTGTGCGGGGGAGCTGACTCGGCGGCGACAGTGAGTTTATGGACTGTGGAACCGTTTCCTGCACAGACAGTAAAGAGAGACGCCATCACCACCGGATGTGTTAAGTGATGGGGGGTCCCCTGAGGCCAGACGCACCACGGTGCCACTTTGGAAGTCACCAACTACCTTATGAGAGATCATTCTGTGTCTCTTTCAGAAAAGAAAAAAAATCCAATTTCTTTTGAAATGGTCACTGTTTCCAGGTAGAATTACTGCGCCAGCCCCCTCCCAGGAGTGAGATATGCCTGGCACTGAAGCCGGCTAGGGCTCAGCCAGATTGGAAAATCCTGCCTGGAACTTTTGAGAGTTGGCTTATTTTTATAGTAATCTCCTTTAAAAAAACAAACAAAAATTCAACCATGTAAACAACAGCTGATTTTTAGGAGGAATTCTTGTTTATTAAAATCCTGATTTATGCAGCTTGGTAGTAAGGTTTAGTCCCTCTAGTACCCACCTGCATGCTACCTCGTTATGTCAGCTAGTCAGTGAGGTAAGAAACCCAAACCTGAGTCCGCTACCATTCCACAGTGACCAGCCCTACGGGACAGGGAAGTGCTCCCTAGGGATTCCCAGACTTGATGGGAGCACACGGTCTCATTTTTCTCCTGTGGGACCACTGGGGGGTCAGAACCACTGACCTCGTGGTCAGTAGCCCATGCTTAACCCACTGCATCACCAGAGCTCAAAAGGAGGTGATACGATTTTTTTTAAGTCAAGTTAAACTTAATTTATGCAAAGAGGTTTTTATTTTTTTGTTTTGTTTTGTTGTTTTTGCAAAGAGAAAAGCCCCCTCAGGAGCAGAAACCTAAGTGCTCATTGAATGATTCAACAACACATGTACCTAAATAGGGATATTGAGAGAGAAAAACTTAAGCAGAAAGTGTACTCTCCACCCCAAACTTCCCACCCAGTGACCCTCCCTCTCAAGGGCTGACCGCTGACTTGTGCCTCTCAATGCACATAACGAGTGATCAGCTGTGAGAGTCCGCAGCTTCTTAGGCTGGCGGAGTCACCTTCACGCGCATGGTGTCTCAGGGAATAATCCTTCTGTTTTACCTCTGAACCCTGGTCGGATCACGAGGGCAGTAGGGCTGAGAGAAACATGAAAGGGAGCCCTGTGCGATCTTCTTGGAGGTGGAACTTCATTATGGATTTTGTCACTCGCTGCGGATAGGGACTGACACACTCCCCAACCCAAAGGGTCAGCTGCCTTTTATGGGAAGTCATTAGTCACAACCTCCTTATTTAAAAAGGAGGCGGTCCTGAAGAAGTAAAACTGATCAACAATAAGTATATAGTTTGGTTATATTTCTTCTGGCAAAAATAGGTGTACGCCGCAAGGATTCTCGGCCTTGGCACTTGGTTGTGGGAGGCTGTCCTGAGCATCAGAAAGTATGCAGTGGCAACCCTGGGTAGATGCTAGTAGCACTTCCCCAGTTGTGACAACCAATGACTCCAAGCCTCATCTTTCTCCCATGAGACAGCAGGTGGATTCAAACTGCTGACTTGGCAGGTAGCAGCCCACCATGCGACCCACTATGCCACCAAGGCTCCTCAATCGACATCCTCTTCTGAATCCAGCTTAACTTTCTGACAGTTCCTTGTTAATGCACTGGCTCTTTCTGACTTGACTGGACCCAGGCCCCCTTCAACCATTTCAGGAAGTAGCATATATGAACCCATGGAACTGAAGGAAGAAGTCCAACACTGCATTGAAAGCATTGGCAGAAAGCCAGGTTCCGGGAACTGACAGAATACCAACCGACATGTTTCAAGACTAGCTGGAAGCTCTCACTCACCTATGCCAAGATCTTCGGAGACAGCTACCTGGCCAACCAAATGGGAGCGATCCATATTTGAATTCATTCCAGAAAAAAAGCGATCCAACAGAATGCAGAAATTGTTGAATCATATCATTACTCTCATAACATGTAAAATTATGCTAAAGGTCATTTTAAAGTGGTTTTAGCAGTGTATCAACAGGGAATGCACAGAAATTCAAACTGGGTACAGAAGAGGAAGTTGAATGAGGGATATCATTGCTGATGACAGATGGAGCTTGAGTGAAAGCAGAGAATATCAGAGAGATATTTTCTTGGGTCTTACTGACTATGCAAAGGCATTCAACTGTGGGGCATAAAATAAATTATGGATAACATTGTGAAGAATATAAATCCCAGGATACTTAATTGCGCTCATACACAACTTATACATAGATCAAGAGGCAGTTGTTCAAAGAGAAGGTGTGGGTATGTGGTTTACAATCAGAAAAGGTATGTGTCAGGGCTGTGTCCTTCCACTAGACTTATTCAATCTATATGCGGAGCAAATAATGCAGGAAACTGGACTCAATGAAGAAGAGCATGGCATGAGGATTGGAAGAAGACTCACTTTCAGCTGACAACAATCTTACTTTCTCAAAGTGAAGAGTACTTGAAGTACTTAATGAAGAAGATCAAAGACTACAGCCTTCACGATGGATTACACCTCCATGTGGAAAGAAAACCCAAAATGCTCACAATTGAGCTAATATACAATATCATGAGAAGAGGGAACAAGATCGAAGTTGTCAAACGGCAGTCAAGAAATCAACATATTGCATTCAGGAAATCTGTTGAAAATCACCTTTTAAAGTGCTACAAAGCAATTATGTCACTTTGATGACTGAGGTGCGCCTGACCCAAGTCGTGCTGTGTTTAATCATTTCACAGGGATCCAAACGCTGAGTCTGAACAAGGAAGGATGACAAACGATGGAAGCGTGTGAATGACCGTGTTGGCGAGGAAAACTGAGCATAGCATGGTCTGCCAGAGAATGAAGAGATCAGGCCTAGAGGAAGTACAGCCAGGATGCTCCTGAGGAGTGAGGGTGGCGAGGTTTCATCTCACCTATTTTAGACATTAGCAGGAGGGACCAGTCCCGGAGCAAGGATATCATACTTGAAAAGTAGAGAACGGATGGCCATAATGGCTTCCACAATGGGTCACAGATGCCAGTTTTGGGGAGGTTGACACAGGACCAGGAAGCGCTCTGTTCTGCGTGACCTCGGGTCACTTTGACACCTCACAACAGCAGCAGCTACCAACATATGATCGGTTGTCAATTGCCAAAGGGTTGGTTCTCACTCATGGCAATCTTATGTGTAACAGAATGAAAACTGCTAGATCTTGTGGCATCCTGACAATTGTTGGAATGTTTCAATCCATTGGTGTGGTTATTACATCAATTTATCTTACTGGAGGCGTTCCTCATTTCCACTGACTTCTATTTTACCACATAAGATGAGTGGTTTTTGTTGTTTATTTTGATGTTGCACCCACAGGAAGCAAGTCAAAGTCTCACCATGTTTGTTTCTTCTCCAATCCCACAAAGTGAATGGGTCAATTCTTTGATTTTTCTGTTTCCAAGTTTTGCAGATGAACTTGCAATAGGGACTGGGTCAGGTGCGTTTTAAGCATCAAAGTGACTTCTTCTTTTTCCGACTTTGAGGATGTCCTTGCAGTATATTTTTCCAATGCAATACATTGCTTAATAATTCGACTCCTACTTTATGAATCCTATTATTGAACCAACTAGAACGACATCATTGGCAACTTCACTTGCCATGATGTTATTTATTGGACCAATTATGAAGATTTTCATTTTCTTCACACTTAGATGCAAGACACAGTGAAGGTTGTAGTTTTTAACTTTCATTAGCAGGGCTTAGAGTTCTTAATTTTCAGCCAGCAAGCTTGTATCACCTGCTTACTTGCAGGTTGTTCATGAATTTTCCTTAATTCGGACTCTCCATTCTCATCATCTATATAGCCCAGCTCCTCAGACTATTTATTCGACATACAGATTAGATATGTGAAAGGCTATGATCCTGCTGCACCTCTATATAGCTATAGGATATATATATATAAAGTATATATATATATATAAAAAGTATATATATATATATATATATAAAGTAACCAGAACAAATGTATGCTGACTCGGCCAGGAAAATGGTCTGTCCAAGAAAAAGCCAGAGAAGATAAATAAAATCGAAACCACAACTTCAGAATCTTGATTTTGTTGGCCCAAGTGAGCAAATGAACTACAGTAAGTAGACTCTGAAGAGTACTTATTCGGGTCTGAGTTATTGTAGGAAGATTCTCTTTTTATCTAGACTTAATAGAGTGCCCGATATAATGCCATCTGCAAAAAACTTTAAGGACATAAATTAATAACTTGTATTTTATGATTTTTTTTAAATTGCAGTTTGTCTTTTATTTGCACTGGGTAAGAAAGGTGTGGGGTGCGGCCCTAGTTTCTAAGGTCAAAAGTAGGAAGACTACATTGCTCCAATAACCTTTCTTTGGTGTGAAAGATAAAACTTTGAATAACTTCAGTGGTTCTGTACTGGGGAAAATTCCGCCCCGTCCCCCCTACACAGGAAGATTGGGTCATGTCGGGAAACAGTTCCAACTGGGATGAGAGTGGTACTGATATCCATCCAGTGTGTAGAGACCAGGGATGCTGTTCAACATACTGTCGTGACCAGGTTAAGAAACCCTGAGCTGATAAACCACTGGCTCGACCCAAATAAATATTTCTCTCGAAGTGTGCTTTCTAATAGTTCTCTTCTTTCTAGATCTTTTTTCTCTATGTATCCATTCCCTCAAACTTTCCAGTCACAGGTCTTCTTTTGTATACCGTCTGCCTCCACTGCCCACTACATTGAACTGCTTCAGACAATCTGTAGGTAAGCACTGGGTGGGGCTGATAGAAACCGTGGCCAGGGCCCAGGCCCTACAGAGAAGGTCTTCAGAGGGCAGAAACCGAAAGGAGGCTGTTTCTTCCAGAAAAGGTGCAACTGGAAAGGGGTGCTGGGGAAAGACCCACCGGTGCTGTCCATTCAAATCCAGTTTGCTTGTCGACCATGGCCCTGGAGGAAGTATTCCTAAGTCGACTGATAGGACAACTCTTCACCAGGGATTTCAGCAGAAACTCACTATGAGGAAGGAGGGAGGGAATTCGGAATGTTAGGACCAAATGAAAGACTGGTATACATGAAGCTCAAATTCGTAAAATCCATCTACAAAATAGACAGAAGCACATTTCCGAAGGAAGATCACCTGGTCAAGCAGAAAGACTGGAACTCTGACAACCCCAGTTCTGGGCAACTCTGAATAGTCAGGAACCATCACTGAAAAATGTCTTTTTTCTCCCACAAGAAGAGATCAATTCCAGAAACTAATTGTGACGGTTGGCAGGATGAAGAGGCAGACTATGAAGGGAAAGTTTTCAAAGGAAGGACTTCCACTAAACAAGAAAGTCATTTCCTGGGGCTCTATGCTTCCCCTCCCGTTGAGATGCCTATCAGAAGATGTTGAGTAAACTAGGTTTGCCTATTGAGCCTCCTAACTTAAAATGATTGATGGGCCGCCCGGCCTCACCCACAGGACTGGCCTCAACACTCTTTCCAACTCAAAGTTGCATCATGTCCCATGTTTGTCTACACCAGCAGTTTTCAACCTGGGGGGTCGCCCCATTCATACCAGTAGCAAAATGACAGTGATGAAGTAGCAACAAAAATAATCTTATGGTTGGGGGGTCACCACCACATGAGGAACTGTATGAAAGGGTGGCGGCATTAGGAAGGTGGAGACCCACTGCTCTGCATGAAGCTTGGTCTTGATGGTGGTGAAATTAGAACACAGTTTCCTTCTTGCAGTGTAAGTGATAGAGCCTGACACGAAACTCCTGAGAACCCCGGATTCAACAACAGACATGAGATAAGATTTTCACCGAAATGACACTGGGAGATGGGGCCAGCCAGGCTTTGGAGTGAGTTATGGCTAAGACACAGGCCTACGACCCAGATTCTCACTGTTGCTCTTTCTACGGATGACTCTCACTTAGACTATAAAAGCCAGTGATCCTTTCTCCACCGCCCCATCTCTCTGTAGGGAATTATAATATGATTAAATACCCTTAATTATACACACACGCTGACATCCTGAGGAAACTGATGAAAACTACCTGGCAGAAAACATAGGTGTATATTAACTCTGACCATCTCGGGCTTGCTGGGGCACTAACCACAACCCTTGGCTCTTACTCCCCAAGTGAGATGTCCGTGAGGCCATGTGTGTGGTCAGTTAATCATGTGTGTCGCAGTTTGGCTCGGTGACTATGCTCTGCAAGTCCACGTTGCTCCCCTTACATTTTTAGCATTCAAAGATGACCACCAACCCGTCAGGGAGGAGTCACTGGGAAAGAAAGGCAGCTTCTCCATTGGCCAAGGGAGCCAGATAATTTTACATGGCTCCCAGAAGCTATTTAGAAGCGCACGTGGAGCAAAAGAACATCCCCAGAACACTGGGGTATTGAAAAATAGGCGATTTAAGAAAATGATGGCAAAATAAAAGCCTGGAATTTTAGGACATGGTTCCAGGAACAATGAGCACATAAAAATGAAATGGAATCACTTTTTCCGAGCCATCTGCTTCCATAGACAATGCCATCATATGACAATAACAAGCATTTACAAGGACGTGAGCACACACTATATGTTTATAGATACTTCAGCAGCTGCCAACAGTGGCAGAGGACAAGTGGGTCCCTCTGCAGCCAGCGGCCTGTCTCTTCACCCTGCTAGAGCTTCACCGCACCCGTGGGAGCATAGCTTTCTAGCCCCAAGTGTCACCTTCATTAACATGTGAGGTTCCTGGTCACTAGTAGGTCTCCTGGGATGTAAAGGGAAAGCAGCCAAGCCCCACTATGGGAGGGACAGCCCAAATGCCTCCCCTTTCCAGTTAGACACATCCTGACCACAAACATCGTTTTCCCATCAGCTTTTTTTGTGCCCCGCCACAACCTCCTCGCTTGGTTACATTCAACTGCCTTCCTGCCTCCTCTCCACACGCTTCCGTCGTCATCCCTTCCCTCTCCCTATGGCCTGAGTGATCATTGCAGTCAACTGTAGTCAGACCTCATCACTTCCCACATCTGCACTGGGGTTTAGGTACTTGACTACAGACAGAAAGGTAGGTAGAGGCAAAAAGGGGACCTATCAATGTACCCCTCTCTTCCAGTCATCCTTTGCTCTTTTCTGCTTCAAGTACTGGCCAATCATTGAGCAAAAAGGACTTTAAAACTTAAAAACAATGTTGGCAAAATCTATGCAGCAAAAACGAGCTCCAATTTGTTAACAAGTGTGAAGTGGAATTCAATATACAAGAAGAGGGAGGTTGGTTAAAAAAAATGATGGCGGCACGGGAAGAAAATGGGTGGCTTGCAAAAGTTAAAGGCATCAGAGGCAAATACTGTTCCATAATCCTGCGATAGTGGTAATATTTGGCAGGCAGACTGAAGAGGTGTAAAGGGGAAAATGGAGTACACCAAGTATACAGATAAGTTTGACAGAGGATATTTGTGTATGTGTATTTGCCTTTCCTGCAAATGTATCCATGAGTTTGGTGGTGGGACAGACAAGGAGAAAAGGTATGAAAATTGCTTCGACATAACCAAGTACCTCAAGGGAATAAGCCTGGGGATTCAGGATCATAGTCTTGGGGGACACCAAGGTCCACTGGCATCATATGGTCCACAAAGACAATGTTCTACATGCTTCAAATGCGGTCCTAAAAGCTCCTGAGCATCCACACAAGGTGCCACTGTTGGCCTCTCTCCATTGGATCAGTGGGCCCCACGGACATCAGTCTCCAGAACTCTGAGGCAAGAACTACCACTATCAACCCCCTACTGACAGCTCTGAAAAGATCACAATCCACGGCCCTGGCTAGAGGAGGAGGAAAATGTGGGCCAGAAGTCAAAATCTTGAAAGATACTAAGTTTACTGGCCAGATAGAGACTGGTGGCCTGCCCATGACTGTGGCCCTTACTCACCCTTCAGGTCTGTAACTGAACTGTGTTCGAATATCCAACGATTTAAGATCAAAAGAGCAGCAGTTAGCAGGCACAGAGTTCCAAAGATTAAGGAAGGAGGATGCATGGAAATAGGAAAAACAGGGAGGACGCAGGATAAGTGATGGTACATTGAAGGGACTGCAATAGATGAACTGAAACAACATAGGTATGAATTGTTGCACTTATAACCGATGGTCTGCTCTGTAAACCTTCACCAAGTGCACAATAAAAAGTTTAAAACATTATTTCCAATTCATAAACTTAAACTGGAGAGATGAGTTTCAAAACAAAGAAAAGATTTGCTTATTCATGCACTTATCATTCAGTGAACATTTAACCCTCTCAGGGAAGCACTGGACCACTAACCTCAAGGTCGGCAGTTCAAATCCACCAATAGCTTCTTGGCAGAAAGATAAGTCTGTTTGCTCCTGTAAAGATTTGCAAAGCCTTAGAAACCCAGTATAGGGTCACGAAGAGCGAAAATGGACTCAATGGCAGTGAGTCCTTCAGTAAAGACTGGCATGTGACTTATGTCAGGCCAAGGAAGACTGACCATGCCAACCTATCCTTGAATGGGGCATTCCAATTTTGACTTCTTGGAACATATGACAGTGGAACCGAACAACACAACCAAGAGGAAGTCCTCGGGATATACTTTGGGGTGCCAGATGAAGAAGCATTGTGGGGGACAACACGCAGAGAAAAGAGTCCGAATCTGGGAGATATCTTCTCTGCTCCTGAGAATCCTTACCTGTGAAGTGGGGAGAACGGTTTACCTGATTAGATGGCAGGGAGAACCGAAGGAGACAATGCATATGGAAGCACGGTGTAAGCCCTTGAAGTGGAATGCATGCAGAAACGGCTGTGATTGTTCCACGTGGGGTTGCTGATCGGAGTAGCCTCGCACTTTCATTTCACCCAGTGCAGAAGCTTTTCTGGAAGAAGGTGGTCTCCATTAACCAGGTCAGTCACCAAGAAATTAAATCACCTGCTTCTGCGGGCGAAAGGGAAGTGCCTATTGGGGGAAATGTGCTGTGCACACTTTAATAGACAGTGATTGAAACAAGGACATATATTTTAGTTATGAAAACAAAAGCAGCCCATGTGCTAAAGAGCTTAAACCTATCGGGTGGTCCGTGAGTAATTAGGTCGAGTGATATGGAGATCGGAAAGTTAAGGCTAATATTTTATGCCGCCTCTATATCCAGTTTATGGGTACATGAAAACAGTTCTGCATTCCCCAGGTGAAAGGACTATAAGGACTCTTCGGAGAGGAAGGGTTGTTTGAGATGCCCCCCAATACACAGAAAGCCCTCTAGGAGACCTTCGCCCCACCTGAGGTGTCCCCACACCAAGTCTCAGAATTTTAGAAGCTTAAGGATTATTTTTTTAATATCTGTAGATTATAAAGTGTTAAATAACAGGTTAGGCTAAAAGAAAATCATCTTTAAAATAAACCCCTCACCCCCCACACCACGCCACCACCCCCAAATCGTATAGAACTTTCAGAGCACAAGGATCCACAGCTCCAATGTGAGAAACACTGTCTTTCATCTCACCCCTTCTTCCTTCTTCTGGATGAAGTGGCTCGGGCCTGAAGGGGCAAAGAGACGCCCCTAAGCCACACAGATGGCGCTGAGCAAAGGGAAGCCAGAAGTTCAGGTTGCCTGGTTTCTAGAGCAGAGCTTTTTCCTTCTTTAGACAAGGCCCTCTCTGTTTCCAGCAGAGCTCCCTATCTGCTTCAGACAGACACTAGCATTGTGTGAGCCCAGAGACAAGGAAGCAGATGGAGGAGAGAAGGTTTGAAGGGGAGGTGATGTGGGTGTGGCTGAGGCGGAACATCTTTGCCGCTGGGTGAGCCATTTGTGAGAGGGATTTGCAAGGCTGGCCTCTTTTGCTCACCATCAAAACAAAGAAACTCGGGGCTGGAAAACACAGGCCATTTTAAGAGGAGTAGCCTTTGTGCCTAACAAGTTTGGGCAGCAAAGTAGGAAGAATATTGTCTTGAGCTCCAAGCCGGAGAGGAACTGCAGAAGGCATGAGGTTATAATTCAGGGTGGCCAATTTAATCAGCCTATATTCATTAAACACCCACAGGCACACGGTGTTTTACAGCAGACGCCTTCCCTCCCTCGGAAGCATCCACAGGCCTGTTTTCAATGGGCCACCCTGTACACGTTGGGACTCGGGCCAGGGTGTTAAGGCAACGGTTTCCCTTTTGCTCAGAGAAATAGGGTAGATTTTCAGACAACCACAAGTAAAGGTGAAAGCCTCTAGTTTTATATCCCATTTGAAAGCTGGGAACAACGAAGGGAATCTGTTTTCCAAGAATGTCTTTGCAAAACTCAATAATATATTAAACTCTTCCATTTCAGACCAGCGACATCCTATACTGTCGACCTTCCCACACGTTTACCCTGCAATTTCCCTGGGTGCATTCCCACTCCTTGCTGGGGCTGAGCTCAAGTGCCGTATAAATATCCCCACATAATGACTGAAGCATGATGGCCCTTGGGTTACGTATAATTAGCCAATCAATGAGTTTGGTCACTTCCGGCCTTTGGATAATGAACTCATTGTAACTACAGAAATCATGTACTTAGCAATGCCTCTGTAGACTGCCAAGAACATTTTCAGCCTTCCCGATGTATCAAACGACCTTTGATTACAATCTGATGAGAGGACTGACTGAGCCTGCCCTCCTGACATTGCAAGGCTCTGGGAGTAGGTGGTCTCACTATCGGGGACTCGCGCAGTACAATTCAAGCCACGTGGGTCCATGCCCAACTGTGCTGGCAGAGGCTGTGACTTTTCCAAGAAATCTCTGATACTGTTCCTGACTGTGGCCCACGTGGGAGGGCGTCACATTATTAGGAAAGGCTGAAACTCCACCCTGGCTTCAGTAAATTCTCTAAGAACGTTCTCACCCTTGGCTGCCGGCAGCCACTTAGAAATCCCCCAGAAGATCAACAGTAATAAGTCTCAAGGCATTCTAATCAGAGCGCAAAGACCACGGCGCACAAGAGGGTCTCGCCACGCTGTTGCTAGATGCTCGGTTGTGGTTTTGTTTTGAATTTAGGTTCGTTTCAATGTGGATGAAGGAAGTGAGATGGGTCCAAGGGGAGTGAATACCAAGAGAGGCAGAATGACTTGTTTACGGTGGTTCTGCACGCTCCTAAGATGTACACGGGGGAAAATAGTGTTTTTTTTCCCAAGGCAGTGAGGTGGACAGACATAAGAACTGAGTTATAATAAGGATAAGCTATGTAAGTAATAAGGCTAGTTTAATAACACCCTTCCTTCTGTGTCTGTGTGAAAAATCCCAAGGAGTCCTGACAACTTTGCTATGCATAGCATGTCACATCTAAGAGGGAACTCCTGTGGCATGCGTGGCCTAGTACGTCTGGAGGCCTTGGATCCGTAAGATTCTTCCAGAAAAGGCAATACAGCATCATCAATACTCCAGAAACCTCTGGGGTAAGGCCTCCCTGATAGTATCTTCTTCTCTTTCAAGCAGAGTTGATCTTTATTCTGAATGATGTTTCTTCAATGCATTTTCAACATTTCAAAAATCTTACCAAAACCATCGCTACAAAGCATAAGCCCCCTCAAATCAATATAAGGGTCATATTCCTTTTATTTTTCAATGGAATTAAATTAGGTCATTCATTCATTCAACAAATGTTGATCGAGTGTCCACTGTGTATCAAGTAAACACTGTTCCCTTGGACATAGCCAGGTGGGAACAAGACCGATGTGGTTCCTGTCCTTGTGGGGCTTACCACCAAGGCGGGCACATGACTTCCTTAAGAACGGATAGATGAGCACGTGAAGAGCTCGGTGGGCAAGTTCAAGGGTACTCTGTCAGGTCTACCCGAAGGCCTGCACCACAGCCCAGGCGTAGTCACAGGGTTTGAGTAGGTGCCCCTGAGCAAAGGCAATGGAAGGAATAGCTGAGGCAGAAGAAGATTTGGCACAATGGCATTGCGTATCAAAAAGAAAATGGGTTCATCATGTCACTGGTACAGCTTGTTTCACTAGACTCAAACCTTCAAACTGTGGGTGTATAAAGAAATAAAATAATGATAACAAATGGGGTATGGGCACCATTGCTTAAGAAAGACCCATGAGCCATTGAGGCTGGGAGCAGGGGAGAGTATTAGGAAACTTCTGCTTTATCATCACAAAGAGATGGGAGAAGATCCTTGGACCCGGTCCCTGAAGTGCTGTGTGTCAAGATCAAGCAGCGGCCGGCTGCTCTCATCTCAACAGGGCAGGGTTAAGTTGCAGTTGCTGAAGCAGTTCCATCTCCACTAGCCTTCACAAACCATGACTGTGTCAGTTTTTCCAAGCTGGAGAAATAGAGGGAAAGCCAGGCCACATCTTAACAGGGCCCCGGTGAGCTAATGGGTGTGATTATTTCATTGTCTCGGATTCACGCCAGCCCACGCTCATCAGATGCAGGCACAATCCAGGAGAAACATGACCTCACTTTTGACATGGGGCTGCATGTTCAGATGCCAGCAGGAATTTAGCGATCCCTTGGCGCAGGTTAAACTGAGCTCTTTACAGTTCCAACTAATGAGAAGCATACCAAAGTTACCTAAAACAGTAAAGCTAATATTGACATTAACATACTAGATACTGTTGGAGTAAGGGAAGCCAGAGAAACCTTCGTAGACCATCTGGGATAAGTGTGTCACGTCCATCAGAAGACGAGTATGTAAGATAGCCTGCCATCTCTGTAAATGATTAAGGACCAGGCTAATGGAGAGTTACAACCCCACTAGGGCCTCGAGTTGCTAAGTGGTTAACGATGTAAAGGTGAGGCTCTCAAGCTTTCGATTCTTCCACAACCTATCCACTGGCATTCAAAGTCTCTGCAAAGGTAACTTCGGTGCCTTGGTTTCCCCAACAACAGAACTCACAACGCGCAGCTCTGAGACCAGCATGAGTTTTGCGATCAGAAACACACATGCAGTCGCTGATTTATTCTGAGAACCTTCCAATAGAATCGTGACATTGGTTGGACGATGCTAGGAGGCACAACCGGAAGCCTGATGCATCCTAATTCCATCTGAAAGCATGCTCGTTGTTCATTCAAGAAATGCTTCCTGAGCAAACCCCACGGTAGGCAGGCAGTAAGGGTACAGCAGCGATACAAAACAGACTTGATCTCAGTGGCACTTAGACTTGTGGAGGGCAAGGACCAAGTGACTCAGCTCCTTTGGTGAGCTGTGATGTGAGGCTACATATTGGATTTCTCAGTTTCATTTTCTCATCTGTAAAACGAAGACTATAACCTGTTTTATAGGTAAACATGGCTAAAAGGGCATCTGACACATATAAGGTATCCAATAAATATGTCTCCTCCCTTGCTTCCTAATTCACAGAGAAGACAATGCTTGGAGTTTTAACTCTTCAAATAAAAAAACGCTTCACAAATGCAAGGGTTGCTGTTGCTAAGTAGGTGCCATCCAGCCGCTTTTAACTCTTAGACCCTCTATGTACAGCAGCATGAGATCCCGCTGGTCTTGCCTGTGCCAGCTGCACGTTTGTTTTCGTGTTTGAATCCATCGATGCAACCATCCCGTTGAGCATCTTCAAATTTACCAGGCGCGATGTCCTTCTCCAGGGACTGCTCTCGTCCCATGACATGCCCAGAGGAAATGAGAAGAGGTCTCATCATCTTCGCCTTGAAGGAGCATTCTGGCTGTACATCTTCCAAGACAGATTTGTTTGTTCAATTGCCAATCCATGGTACTCTCAATGTTCTTAGCCAACACCATAGTTCAAATACACCTATTTTTCTTTGGTTTTCCTTATTCAAAGTACAACTTTTACATGCATATGAGGCAACTGAAAATACCATGGCTTGGGTCAGGCGTAACATTCTTCCTTTTCAACACTTTAAGCAGGTCTTGTGCACAAGATTTATCTAATACAATGCATCATTTGATCTCTTACTGCTGCTTCCATGAGAATTGATTGTGGATCCAAGCAAGATGAAATCCTTGAAAACTTCAACCTTTTCTCCATTTATCATGATGCTGTTACGCATTGGTCCAGATGTGAGGATATTGATTTTCTTTACATTGAGTTGAAATCCACGTTGAAGGCTGTAATCCTTGGTCTTCATCAGCAAGTGCTTCAAATCCTCACTTCCAGCTCGAAAATTTTTGCCATCTGCATGTTAATTAGCCTTCCACCAATCCTGATAGCACATTCTTCTTCATATAAACCAGCTTCTCTGATCATTCGCTCAGCATACAAATGGAATAGATATGGTGAGAGGGTATAACTCTGATGCACACCCTTCCTGATTTTAGACCATACACTGTTCCCTTGTTCTATGAGTGACTTAGATCCCCACAACGGTCTCTCAATCCATGTACAAGTTCTACAAAAGCACAATGAAGTGCTCTGGAATTCCGATTCTTCTCAAGGCTATCCATAGTCTGTTATGATCCACACGGTCAAATGCCTTTGTACAGTCAATGAAACACAAATAAGCATCTTTCTAGTATTCTCTGGTTTCAACCATGATCCGTCTGGCATCAGCAATGATATCCTCTCTTGATTCTGGCCTGAACCCCTGGCAGCTTCCTGCCAATGTGCTGCTGTAAATCCTGTTGGGTGATCTTCAGCAGCATCTTACTTATCAATGCTATTGCTCTATAGTTTGTGTATTTTATTGGGTCACCTTTTTTAGAATGGGTGCAATTATGGATCTTTTCCAGTTGGATGGCCAAGTAGCTATCTTCCATATTTCTTGGCATAGATGAGTAAGCACTTCCAGTGCTTCATCAACCTGCTAAAACATTTCAATTGGTCTTCCATCAATTCCTGAAGCCTTCTTTTTGGCTAATGCTTTCTGTGTAGCTTGAATTTCTTTGTTCAGTACTATTTGTTCTTGATCACACACTACCTCTTGAAATGGTTGGACGTAGACCAGTTCTTTTTGGTATACTGACTCTGAGTATTCGTTCCATCTTCTTTTGATGTTTTCCTGCATCATTCAATATTTTGCCCATAGAATCTTTTAATGTTGCAACTCAAGGCTTGAATTTTTCTTTAGTTCTTTCAGACTATGTACGATATACTGAGCGTGTTCCTCCTTTTTGGTTTTCTAACACTGTTTTACACATTGAATTAAGATATTTTACTTTAGCTTCTCAAACTGCCCTTTGAAATTTTCTGTTCAGTTCGTTGACTTCATCATTTCTTCCGCGATCAAAAGCAAGTTTCAGAATGTTTTATGACATCCACTTTGATCTTTTCTGCCTTTCTTTTTTTAACGACCTTTTTCTTTCTTCGTGTATGATGTCCTTGATATCATCCCACAGCTCATCGAGTCTTCTGACATTTGTGTTTGATGCATCAATCTGTTCTTGAGTTTTCTCAAAATCAAAGCAGAATATACTCAAGATTGTATTTTGACCTTGTTTTAATTTTCTTCAACTTCAGTATGAATTTATATATGTGAAATTGACGGTCTGTTCCACAGTTGGACCTTGGCTTGGTTTTATCTACTAATATTGAGCTTCTCCATGATCTCTTCCTACAGAGGAAGGAGTTGTTGGTCTTTCAAAAGTCTATTACATATTCGCCAGCTTCATTTCTATCACCAAGACCATATTTTCCAACTACTATTCCTGCTTTTTTCTACAACCTTTCATTCTAATGACCAATAATCTTCAATTCATCTTGGTTACATATTTGATGAACTTCCGATTGACGAGTTCTACATTGGTAGAGTATATTGCTTTACTGATTGGTGCATAAATTTGAATAATAGTTATGTTGACTGGATTTCTTTGTATGTAGATAGATATTATCCTATCACAGACAGCACTTTACTTCAAGATAGACCTTGAAATCTCCTTTTTTGACAATGAATTCAACACCAACTTGGTTATGTCATTTCCAGCAGAGTAAACCATATGATTTTCTAACTCAGAATGGCTAATACCAGTCAATTTCAGTTCACTAATACCTAGAATATCAGTATTTCTGCATTACATTGCATTTTTGACAACATCTAATTTTCCTAGCTTCATCCTTCATACATTCAAAGTTCCAATTATTACTTGATGTTGGCAGTTGTTTCTCCTCATGGTGAGTCTTGTCTGATCAACAAAGGGTGGTTCTGAAGGCTTTACTCCTGTAGGATTTATACCGTCCATATAATTATGGTACACTCTACTTCGAGAAGGCAGCTCTTTCTTAGTCATATTTTGATGCTGTCAGACCTGAGGGGCTCGTTTTCTGGTTTGTTTTCAGTATCTGAAATGTTTCTGTTATTCACAGGTTTTGAGTGGCTAATTACTCAAAAGTGAACAGTCTATTCCTTCTTGGTAGTCCGTTTTTAGTCTGGAAGTTCTGCTGAAATCTGTTCATCTTGGGTGGCCCTGCTGACATTTGAAATACCAGTGACATCGCTTCTAGTATTACAGCAACATACAAGCCACAACAGTGCAACAAAGTGACAGACAGTGGTGGAATAATGTGGCGGGAAAATATGTGGCTCCAGAAACAGATAATCCAAAGTCAGAACCCCATTTAATGGGTACGAGGCCTTGAACCGGTCATTACAACCTCTCTGAGCTTCCATGTCCTCATGTGTAAAATGGAAATGACAGTAGTTCTGAGGCTCAAATAAGACAATAAATGTAGCATACTGAGGGAAATCAATAATCAGGTGATTAGCAAGTAATGAGGGCACCAAACACACACACACACACACACACACACACACACACAGCTATTATAAAGAAGCTGGTTTTGAATTACTATAGTACTCTTAGTGTGCTTTTCATTTGCATCTAAGATTCACAGGGATACAAAAGCAGTGTCATTACCCTAAGAATGAAGTACATCTCAGCAGGCTTTCTGGAGAAAAGTGAGGGCAAGGCTCTACTTGTGGCACTAAAAGATCATGTCATCACATCAAAGTAGGAGGGAGTTCTCACATCGCCATGCTCTCAGGGATTCCCAAAGAAAAGGGGATAGCTCAAAAAAGGAGGAGGAGGAGGAAGAAGATTATTTAATTTCATTGCCTATCCTTAATGTCACAAGGAAAGACTTTTCTCTCTAGCTACAAGAGCACCAAGAAAGGTGACTAGACTATCAGAATTTTATTAACACTGGCATCATACAGAATTTAATAGCATTTGAGTAGAATGTAAAGGACGTAATACGTAAACACCATTTGGGGAGTCCTTTAATTTATATCTTTCATCCCTAGCACTTATGGTTGGGTCTGTAGTACATGCAGGTGTGAGAGTCAACAGGTTGTTCGCAAACGTAGAATAAACATAGGTGGGTAGGGGGTGATGCCTCCCACAGTTCACTGGATAAGTGTCTCTAAGCAACACAGTAAAGGACAAAGTAAATTGGATCAGTGTTGCCCCCACAGAGCCATCGGAGACATGTCTCCAGGCCCATAACTTTGGCCAAGAGCATCTTGGGAGGAGGTCACGGCCCTGGATGAGTGGAATCTTCAGTGTAGAGTCACTTGACACTGCTGCCAACCCTTCATCTTCTCTTTCCCTACCCCCTTTCCCAGCACACAGAGTTGGCCGTCACTCAGGAAGGGCTGGCTTCTATTTTCCCCTCTAGTTTCTCTCTATGTTGAGTATGTTGCCCAGTCTGTACTGGGATCTATTGACTTGAGTTGTCATGGAAGGATCAAAGGCAGTGGAGGCAAAATCAAAAGCTTATCTGCCATGTTCAGATAGTCTCTCATCTCCAATTTCCCCTTCACTAGCAGCTGGCTCTCCCATGTCTTAATTCACTAAGAAGTGTGAAGCCATCAGAACTACCTTAATTTTCCATCACCAAATCAACAAGCTGCTTGCATTTATAGTTTGCCCTCTTTTCAGTGAACAACAAATAAACAGTCCTGCTTTCCACTTGGACCTGCATCCCATCACCTCCTACATCCTCCACAGTTTTGTACTAGTGGCTGGCTTTTTCCTCTCTGGCATTATCACATCACCCTCCCTATGGCATCCTGGACATTAATACAAGAATATAAAATAAAAACATTCATCTTAAAAAAATAATAACAATTCCCTTTCAGTTCTACAGTTACCACTCCATTTTTTTGTTTTTATTTGTGCCAAATTACCTCAAAAGATCTTCCACACGCTTTGTTTTCACTATCCTGTTTCCAGTTCTCGCTTCAGACTTAGTGCAGACTCTCACAAGGTTACCATGAACTGTATCTGTCAGTTCTCAGTTCTCCTCTTACTTGGCCTCCCTGCTACATTAGATCTAGCTTCCTGAAATACTTGCTTGTGCCCCAGAAAATCCTGTCTTCCTAGACTTCCTCCCACCTCATTGGCCCCTTCCTTCCAGACTCTTGGAGATTTCTGCTCCTCTTCTCTATCTCTGACTGTTGGCATACCTCTGGAACCAACCATCTTCTCAACTGTAGCTCAGTTCATTTTTTGGAGCTTCTGAACATAATTGCTGCCACCAGCAGTCTATTATTAGCCTATTATTACAAGTGCATTGTGTAATAGGCAAAACGTTTCATTCTTGTTCATAGAGTCAGCTAGTCCCTCTGCAATATCTTTAATTTTGTCCCTTTCCTTTCTGGATATGGGCTGTCCCCTTGCAGGAAACAACAGCTGTGCCACTCACCCTGGTCCGGGGCCATTTCCATATCCTGTTGGAGAAACATCCCCCTCAGTTTGTTTTGCAGCACAGAGCTGAAGAAAGACTTTTTTTTTAATACACATTCCATACAGCATTTTTTTTTTTGTCCAGAAGTCCTTCTGTGTGTGACCTAGACAGATGACTAGGCTGCAGTTTCCAAATCTGCAACATGGACAGAAGTAGTTATTTTGATCGTTGTATCTATTACCTAAATGTAAGTAGGCTCTCGAATGGATAATGGATGATGGCTGCGGCAGGACAATGAAGGGTATGATCCCATTTTAAAGAACAGGAGGAGTTTATGGAGAGATGGATGCCATTGACTGAGTTGCAAAATACCAAAGCCAAGCAGTTACGTTTTCCCTGGATAAGGTTAGAACCCCAGTCTCATGGTTTATTCTGGAGACGCCAAGAGTGCGGCCAGGGAAGCGACATGGAGGACAGCAGCAATGCTTTGTGGGTCACCAGGATGACTTCCTAACATGCTGAGCTTTTCTGAAAGAGGTTTTCCACAACTTAGCTCAGTGGACTGAATCTGTGCAAGAGCTGGAGCGAGGGAGTGCAGGAGGCCAAGAAATTCCTGATGATAACTTTCCTAAATGGTTGCCAAATTTTACAAATTGCCAAACCCATTGCAACTAGGCTATTTGCTGTAAGTGCCTTTTATTTTAACAGGAAAAATCAACAAACACACAAATAATCGGAGGATTCAAATGATGAGCCCAATGGGCAATAGCAATATGGAGCTCTGTCTCATCTCCCAGGAGAGATGACTCATTGGGCCTCTTCAGGACAAGCACGTGTGAGCTACGGGAGGAGGACAGAGCACTGGCTACAGTCTGGAGCCAATGGTTTCACGAGTACTGTGGCTTTTTGTCATTGTTATCTCACAGCACACAGGCAAAACCTAAACTAAACAATAACAATGCTTCTGAAAAAAGAAAAGAACAAACAGCTGCTAGTATCTCCCCTGGAACTGAGGCAGAATGTCCAACTTGATTTTAGAGTTGCACGTCAGATGTTTCTAATCTACTCCACTTCGCCTGCCCTTCCCACTCGACGTTGCTAATCTCTCCGATAAATGTGCTGCTCTCTCATTCCTTTCGCCGAGCG
The DNA here is from genome assembly GCF_050624435.1 of Tenrec ecaudatus. Lineage (NCBI taxonomy): Eukaryota > Metazoa > Chordata > Mammalia > Afrosoricida > Tenrecidae > Tenrec > Tenrec ecaudatus. The sequence goes on from NC_134543.1 coordinate 36,222,119, forward strand.
GAGTTTTGCCTACTTGGGGCGGTAGGCACATGTAACACTGGTGTGGAGATGACATCTGCCTCCTGCCACTTGCTGGGGAGAGAAAGAAGAACTATCACTAGCCGAGGTCACACGTGCCTCCACCCGCCAAGCTTTTTATGAATTTTGACACCCATTTTCCCTCTTACGGCACTCTCGACTCCTCTGTGAGTTTTGATAATTCATCGTAATGGCCACACGGAAATCATAAACAACACTCTGGATTACGGGGTTTCTTCGGGAAGTTGATAGATTGAAATCCAGGATCAGAAAAGCTCAGGATAGAGTTCTTCAGTGAAGACAGTCTCTTCTCAGTCATTGCAGCAGCCATGACTCAACCAGCCCCACAGCCCCTTGGCATCTGATGTCCTTGTGTTACACAACTCTCAGCTCTGGTGCACAATGCCCAGGGGGACCCAACTTCAGTAAGATTGAGCCTGAAGGCACTCTGCTCTAGCTGGATGGATGGGGAAAGTTAACTCCATTGATTAAGTGCCCACGGACCATCCCCCTTCACTGTCCAAGGGCATTCCGTTTTCTCACGCAGTGGGCCTGAAAATCCACCAAGTCATCTCCTGCTTCCTCCTGGGTCTGCTATCCCCACTCCTCTCTGCTTTACCAGGCATGATGTCCTTCCCCAGGGACTGGTCTCTCCTGACAACATGTCCAAAGTATGTGAGATGCTGTCTTGCAATGCTTGTCTGCAAGAAGTATTCTGGATGTACTTTTCCCAGAACAGATTTGCTTGTTCTTTTGGCAGTCCAAGTTACTTTCAATATCCTTCATCAGAACCGAATTTCAAATGCATCGATTCTTCTTCTGTCTTCCTTATTCAAGATGCAGCATCCTGGTGCATGCTAGGCAACTGAATATACGATGACTTGGTCAAGCCCACCTTAGTTCTCAAGGTCCAGTCCTGTCCTTGCTTTTCATCAGCGTATGGAAGTCGTGCGCACCAGATTTGCTGAATGCAACAGATCATTTTATCTCTTGACTGCTGCTTTCATGAGAATTGATTGTGGATCCAAGCAAGACAAATTTCATGGAAACGTCTCTGTTTATCATGAAGTTACCTATTGGTTTTCCTGATATCGAGTTGCCATCCATACTGAAGGCTGCAGTCCTTGCTCTTCATCAGCAAGTGCTTGAGGTCCTCCTCACTGTCAGCAAGCAAGGTTGGGTCATCTGCATATCACAGGTTGTTAATAAGCCTTCCTCCAATCCTGAAGCCACATTCTTCTTCGTATAATCCACCTCCTCTGATGATTTGCCAGCATCCAAATTGAATAAATATGGTGAGATGATATAACCCTGATACACACCTTTCCTGATTTTGAACCATGTGGTATTCCTTTGTTCTGTTTGCAAAATTGTCTCTCGATCCATGTACAGATTCCACATGAACACAATGAAGTGTTTTTATCAAGGCCATCCATAGTTGGTTATGATCCACGCAGTCAAATGCCTTGGCATAGTCAATAAAACACAAGTAAACATCTTTTTGGAATTCTCTGCTCTCAGCCAAGATTCATCTGACATCAGCAATGATATCTTTGAAATGCTTGAATGTAGACTAGTTCTTTTGGGTCCAGTGACTCTCTGTTCTTTGCATGGAAGTAGAAGTGGTCAAGAAATCCAACAACATATTGCACGGAGTCAATCTGCTGCAAATGACCCCTTTAAAGTGTTCCAAAGCAAACCCTACTTTGAGGGGTAAGGTATGTCTGACTCAACCCCTACTTTCAATTCCCTCCTATACATGTGGAAATTGGACAACGAAAAAAGAATACCAAAGAAATGATGTCTTCAAATTAGGCTGTGAAGCATATGGACGATATCCTGGTCTTCCAGAAGAATGAACAACTCTGTCTTGGACGATTACATCCAGAATGCCACTTAGAAGCAAGGATGGCGAGACTTCACCTCACATGCTTTGGGCATGTGATCAGGAAGGACTATTCCTAGCAAAAGGACATCATACTGGGTAAAGTAGAGGTTCAGTAATAAAGAGGAGGGACCTCGGTGAAACGTGTTGACACGGTGCCTGCAACAATGGGCTCACACACAGCAACCATTGTGGGACGGTAGCAGACTGGGTAGGTGGTGTTGCTCTGGTGTACGTGGTGACCCTAAAAGTCAGAACCACCTCAAGGACACGACAACAGCAGCAAGTTCTCAGAAGCCATTTTACCCAGCCGGAGTCCTCTTTTCCTCAGTCATCAATTACCAATCTTAAATTGAATGAACAAAAATAAATGGTAGACCTCTGCTCACATCTTATAGGTCCAAACAGATCTGTAGATATTAAAATAAGATTTCATTCTAGAATGTTTTCCCATGAGCTTTCATTCTCTAAGTCTTAGAATGACTAGAAATCTTTGACAGCCTAGACCAAATATCTTAGAATGGTCATGCCCTGAGAGACACATTCCAAAAGCTATGAACTTCCAGACGTTTGTCCTTTTCAATCCAAGCTGTGGCACCAGCGGTTGGCCCCCAACACTAACAACCTTCCTTGGGAGCCAACAGAAGCGCCTCTTGATTTTCCTCTCCCTAGGGATGATCAGCAATCTTGGCCACATCTTCCGCTGGGGCCTGATGAAGCCCCGACCAAGCCTTTGTGTGAAACATTTCTCAGCTGGACCTGCTGCCTGGAATGCTCTTCGTTTGTTTATTTTCGGTCTCATGGAATGCTCTCATACCACCTCCTTTAGTCGTCTCTGGACTTTCTCATTCCTAAGAAGTCATACTCCCGCATCTATGCTCCTCTGCAGTCAGTACGAACCTGGATTTCAAATATCTGTTCACGTCTTTGCTTTACTTACAGCGTTTTTTGGGGGGTTTTTTTGGCCTTGTTTTGTATTCCCGGGTTTGGCATATCATAGTCATCCCATAATTGTTGAGTGGGCAAATCAACAAATGAATTGACATAGAAGTTACCCACGGCAGACAGGTCTGTGGTAAGTCGTGGCATTTTCCTTGTTGGCCCATATGAAATCCAACTACAATGAACATTCCATTTACAGGGGCTTCAAAAAAAATAGTGACTAAGGAAGTAAATATTGATTTTTATGATTATCTTCTTCTTTCCAACCTAAGAACTAATTTCAGGAACAGGCGTATGTAAGTACCTGTTCAGGTTGCCTGGCCCTCAGACTGGATCACACCCAATTCTAAGGATTCTTCAGTAGTCTGCAGTCTCTTCCTGTGTTTTATAAAGAGCACTTCAGAATGCTCTGGAAGAAAAAAAAATCTGTTTCTACGTCTGAAAGCTCCTGACAGTGAAATGTTACAGTTGGAAGCTGCCTGCAGCTCATTTATACACTGAAGTTATTAATCCCCTTCTTATATGTTTGATATAAGCCTGAGGGCACTGGGGAGGGTGATCCAATTACCCAATTCAGAGAATTGCCCTTTTCTTTCAACCAAGTTCAGAGCTCTGAATTTTTGTTCCACCAATGACTTTTTGTTTCAGTCAAACAAGGTCAGGGAAGAGGCCAATATCTGCTGAGGCCAACAGGAGTTTCATTTACATGCCCACTAATGAGAGCAACATAAGAACCTCTTGAGAGCAATAAACTCGGGTGTGGGGCAACACGCCTGCTATTTATTTATCAGCCCCCAAAGCCATCACTGCCAGTTTCTCAGTATTCAACATTTCGGGTTACCATTTTGAACTTACTCAAACTCCCCTCTGTGCATCTGGAAGATGTGGGAGGGATCTGACAGTCGGCAGGGAACCTCTGGGGAGATGGTCAGGTGAGCACAGGAGAGAGGCTGCTTCGGTCTAGGGACGTGAGGCCAGGAGGGGAGCCATAGTCAACATCTCCTTAAAGTCAGGCATTTCAAAAGCCAGCTCATCAAAGGCTGCAGATCATGGGTTTGTTTTAGGCATCCACCGTCTGCCACAGGCCTTATATTCATGATGGTTGTTGATTTTGCTGTTGTTTCCTTCACAATAAATAATAAAACACCAGCCAGTCTAGCTTTAACTAATACGAGAATAGTTTCAGCACGGCCAGCGAGAAGAGTCTGACCAACGTCCGAATGAGACACACAGGCCACCTGTTGGCATCGTCCGTGGTGTGTTTTAAACTAGACGCTTCCAAACAGCATTTCAGCGGAGAATCAGTGTTTAACAGATGGTTCAGCGAAATAAGGTGATATAGCGAATCACTTATCAACACTTCCAGGACTCACGCACTCCCAGTTTTAGAGTTTGTAAACGAGAAAGGAAAAAGATACATAGGTTGTTACCCAAAGCCCATCTGTAGGCAACTGGATATCCCCTTACAGAAGGGTGGAGGGGAAGAGACAAGCCACTCAGGGTGCAGGGTAGCAACAACAGAAAAGTGGGTGAAGGGAGACATCGGACAGTGTAAGATATGACAAAATAATAATAATTTATAAATTATCAAGGGTTCATGAGGGAGGAGATAGTGGGGAGGGAAGGGAAAAATGAGGAGCTGATACCAAGGACTCAAGTAGAAAGCAAATGTTTTGTGAATGATGATGGCAATGAATGTACAAATGTGCTTGACACACTGGATGTGTGTATGGATTGTGTTAGCTGTATGAGCCCCCAATAAAAAGATATTTTAAGTTAATTGGGGGGAATGTTTATTAAATCTATGGAGAATATTTGTTTCTATTGAGTTTATTCCCACTCAACGGCCCGGTAGGACAGCCTTGAACTAGCCTGCATGGTTTCCAAGGTTGTCATCTTAATGGAAGTAGACTGTACACCCCTGTCCCGTGGGGCAGCTGGTGGGTTTGAAGCCCTTTAGGTAGGCAGCCTAATGCTTAGCCATTGTTTATTTTTTTAAAGGTTTTGTTTTTGAATTTATTAAAAAGTGATACAGGTCTGTTCTGTGTTTGGAAATAATAATCAACAGAAGCACCTGGACAACTCTTCTCCCTGCCTTAGTACTTCATAAACATGTCACAGTTATCACTGAAAAAAAGCCAGGAAATGAAAAAGTAAGGGTGGGGGGGGGGGATTCTCCAGTGACCCAATGACGCGTCACCACTTGTTGGGTCTCGTGTGTCTGAGACTAAATTGGCAACACTTTATAAAAAGTAAAGCAAGAAAAGGTAGCTTAAAATATAACTTAGATCATGAAACATTTTTACTGTCTACTGATGAACTTTTCTGGTCCATATTGTTCAGATGAGAGAGAATGTTTTGATTGCTTTTCTTTTGGAACAAGGAGAAAGCATTCACAGATCACACTGATTGGTTCATGATCTAACTAGAGCATCTCGGTTTTGAGTCATCCCATGCCTCCCCTCCGTCCCTGCAGATGAAGTGTCTAGATTGTAAGATAAAGCATGATTCACTGCACAGAAAGCCGTCCATAAAAAACAGTGTGGTGGAGGGTTTTGACCTCTGGGTTTTCATGAGGCCGAGAGAGAACCACCACCCACACCATTCCTATGAAGTGGGGGTCAGGCAAGTCTCCTCTAACTTTTTGACCAATGTGGACACCAGTCACTCCCCCCATGACATTCTCTACTTCTCTGCTGGATTTGATCGTCCATGGCAGTGGCCACACAGAACTCACAGACAATCCTCACAATTATGGGCTTTGTTGGGAAAATATCGGGATCAGGAATGACTGGGAATACAGTTCTTCAGCCAGGACAGCTTTAAAGCTGTACTCACACACAGGCCTTATCCTGGCTCTCAGCCTCCCCGTCCTCTGGACCCTCAGGCTGTTAGTGTTAAAAAACTCTTTAACATCTTGCTAAGAGCTCAGAGACACCCTATTCTGCAGTAAGCCTTGACGTGATGGTAATCCGCTCTATAGCTCCGTGGGTGGGTAAGCCGTGCTCCACTGTCTGAAGGCACCCATTCTGCTAGCAAGCCTCTGGCCTAAAGGTGGTCAGCCTTCTCACTCTGTAGGCTGGGAATCCTGCTGTATTGTCCCCCACCCGCATCCTGGTTCCGTTGCTTCTGCTGTCACCATTTCTTTGAGGCTGTTTCTTGCCATCTCTGTGGTACGGCGCGCTCTCTCTGTCTCTCATGCGCGTGCACACACACGCTATTTCCTAGGTTGAGGCAGTTCTCAACCCGGGGATCCGGGGCTCAAAGGACACCTCTTCTGGCTCTTCTTTCTTGGTGGTAGAGCAATTCCCTCCTCTGGATTGTCACTCCTTTGAGCCTAGCACATGGCAAAGCCAAACCAACTCCTCATTCGGCTTCCAGAGACCAGAATTCGGGTTCCATCTCCTCATTCGGGTTCCATTTGCATGGCTCCGCTCCCAAAGGGTGCTGTTCCCCTTATTTGCATTCTCAGCAAATAGCTGGTGATGGGCAGCAAGCGTCACCCCGCTGACTCGTAACTAGTAAGGCCAGGTAAAAACAGCACACCTTCACAGATCCAGTGCTGGCGCTGATGGTTGACAGCTTTCCGGCAGTTTGGAGATCCTAAGCACCACGGGCAAATAGATCAATTCTTTGTTTTCTAGCGACGCCATCGGGGATTGGATAGAAAGCACCTCACCACGCAACCAGGCACAGACCCCACCTGCTCTTTATTCTTGTCCCGTGGCCACATTTCCCAAAGCGCTCGGTGTTATCCGGCGGGACCAGCAAAACATTCCATCCTCCTCCCACTGTGGTCATTTTCCCGTGAATTCCAGCCTAGCTAGCGAGTCCCAAGCTTTCTTTTCTTTCCGTTTTGAGCGAGGGTCGGAGGAAGTAGAGGCCGTCTGTCCGTGAAGGAGCACTAAATCCCTGCCTCGGGCAACTGTGTGATCAGTCGCCAGAGTCAAAGGCAGCGCGAAGCCTGCACTGAGACCTGGGTATCTCGGCCACCAGCACCTGCTAATTCCTGCCCGAAACAATCCCAAGAAGCCCCAGGTCGGGGTGGGGGGAGGGAGCGGGAGGGGGAGTGGGAAATGGGTAACTGTCAGGAGGAACAACCCCATCCTGGTCTCCGAGCAGCAATAAAAATAAAATTAAACCCTCACACCACACATAAGAGCCTTTATGCCCATTGAAGCTGCCTGAGTAGTGCACACTGGAACTATGTGCGGGAGGGTTTTCTGAAGAAGAAACAAACCACACACAACAGAGCTCACTGCTCCCTTGAAGGGGCTTATTTAAGGCAAAACAAGGCCTCCCATCAGTCCTGTGAGAGATCATTGTCCCCCTTGTTGCCACGGCGCCCTGTGAGGCTGTGGGAAACAAATGACCTCCGAGGCACTGCAGAGAGGGTCAGCCGAAAGAAAGAAAGAGAAGCGCGCAGGAAGGGGGGCTGCTGGCCGCTGAGCCCTCGCAGCACAGGCTGCCTCCAGTGACGGCCCTCCAGGCCCAGCAGGGAAGGAGGCTTGCAGGCCCCAGGAGCCTCCAGCCAGCCAGTAAAAGGATTAGGCTCCCATTGCCCAGAAGCAAAGCTGTCTTTCTGGAGGCCCTGCTTGCCCTGGTCAACCTGCCCTCTAATTGGCCCGCCCCACAAAGTGCCTGCGTTTGCTAGCGTCTCCCTCTGTTTAAAGGGTGCCTTGCATCCAGGGATGTGAGCGCAGAGGGCCCGAGGGGAGGGGCGCTGTTAACATGGGTGGGATCATGGCTGGGGACAGAGGCAGGAGGAGCAATCAGAGGGCTCAGGAAGGTGGAAGCAGGGAGGGGAGAAAGAGTTAACAGGGGTGTGCGTGCAGGGGAAGAAGGTGGTGATGCATAGCTCAAGTGTGGACTTCATTTGGAGAAGAGAGCCCATCCTGTCCTGGTTCCCCTTCAGGGCAGGGACAGAAAAACACCTGGGCAGCCCAGGCAGAGGGGTACCTCTGGGCTCTCATAGACGCTAACCCCACTACCTGCTTTGCCCCTTCTCTGGGAGTAATGGGAAAGCGACCTGCTGATGTGATTTTGCATGGGAGTACAGAGCAGGCTTTTGAGAGTTGATAGATTTGGGGCACCTCTTCCTCCAAAACACACACCATCACCACCACCACCACCACCACCACCACCAGCAGCACCCTAAGTGTCCAGCTCATCCTGGTGGGGTCCAAGGCTGCGAAGTCACGTGGTGTATCAGAGTGGCCACAGGCGAGGAGGGTATAAATGTGGGTGGAGGCCTGCTAGATTCAACGCTCAGACATGTTAGGATGTTCCTGTCTTGACAACACTGGGGGAAATCTAGAAAACACATCTGGGCAAATAAAATGAAAATAAAACATGAGAGGTATATATACATACACCAGGAGGTCTGGCGGTGCCGTGGGTTAGGCATTTGGTCCATCGGTTCAAACCCACCAGCCACTCCCTGGGAGAAAGATGAGGTTGTCTGTTCCCATAAAGATTTGCAGTCTCAGAAACCTTAGGAGTGAGTTAAAAGACAAAAACAAAACAAACAAACCATTGCTACTGGTGGTCCAGTTCATCCGTACAAGGGCTTACTGCAAACAAGATGTTTAGAACCTTGCGTGCAGTCCGGGAGTGGAGGGCCGTAGACAAGTTCTCTCAGTCACAGACCTGTGTGGGTCTCCTGAGAGGGCCTGAAAAGCATCCAACCCAAACAGGCACTGGTGAGGGCAGCAGCTGGGCCAGGTGCATTTAAGGCAAAGAGACTAGCTCAGAAGGTGCTGGCGCCTGCTTTTGAGAGTCCCAGAGGACAATCTTGACAGACTTTCTCACAGAATACGGGATGATCCCGGAGACGCGTTAAGACGAGGTGAGAAGAACATGGAAAAGTTGCATCGATGAGAGGCCAGGGAAGTTGCACCGAGGGACTGATTTTCTACCACCTGCACCCACTCATTCTTTGAGGGGAACAAGGGCTGACCTGGGAGATTTTACGCTCTACCCACCTGATAGCCCTGCTCTTTGCGTTCCCCAAACTCAAAGAACATGGAAAAGGAACACGATTTAAATCCCTTGAGGCTGCCCAGACATCAAAGGGTCGGAATTCTCCAGGGGAGAGTTAGAGAGAGGCAAAGGCAGCTGTCAGACGTGTACAGACCTCCATGGACTATCTGTGGAGAGCCAATAGCTACACGGTTGGATATTTGTGTGTGTGCAATGAAAGCAGTTTTTCTTTTGTAGTATCACTTTTTGACTAACCCATGGGTGTGCAAAACATTATATATACATTTATAAAAATTCAGTTTATGTGTAAAATTCCTTCTGCACATTCAAGTATTTTCTATGCAAATACGTAGTATGTTGTTTTTGTTGCTATTTAGGAATAAACACTTTTTTACCTATTTGATATCCTATGCTAATTTGTCAATTATTTAATTAATGCACAGGTTTGCGTTATGAAAATATCTGCGTTGCAAATATTCTGTTTATCCATAGACTGTGTTTTGGCCTTTACAAAAAAGAGGACATGGTCCTTTCAGTCTTGAAGGAAGCAAGAGGTGTAAATGAGCAGAATATCAAACACACAAAAACTTGTACCAAAAATCTTTCCCCACAAAACACTCTCAACTTTGGTCATGCACGGTAATGCACCAAGTTGGCAACTTGGAAATACTGGTTTGGGAGAAACTGGGTTTGAGGCGCAAAGGTCCTCTCCATTTTGGGTTGTTTACCAGGAATGCAAGCTCCTCTGGGGTCTCCACCCCACCCTCCTCCTTGTGGTGCCTGGGACAGTGCTAAGTGCCAGAGGTACTGGCCTTTCACAAAGAAGTACACTCCTTCCTATGAAAACACACACTGGAGATAAGAATGAGAAGGAATTAAGTACATTACACGTGTAGTACGCTTCTTTTTGATCCAGTACTTACTCTTTTCCATAGAGCTATGAAGATAAATGTGTAGACTCCCAAATCAGAAACTTGAACTCAAGTACCCAACTCTGGGCTCCTATTTTCTTACCTTAAAAATGGAACTGATGAAAAAAAAAAAAAAAAGGAACCGATGGTAATAACTACGTCATCAGATTGTCACAGCACTTAAGTGAGTTGCTATATTGTAAAAATCCTTAACACAGTGGCTGGCATAAATGCTAGCTGCTATACCAATCATTAATATTAATCAGTGTATTGCTTAGCTCATTCTCATTTAGGAATTTTAGTGCCTTTGTTGCTGGGCTGTTGAATCAGTTTCAACTCATAGTGACCCTGTGTACAACAGAACAAAACACTGTCTGGTCCTGCACCCTCCTCACAGTTGTTCTCATGTGTGAGATCATCAATTCAGTGCCGTAAATAGGGGCTAATAAAAATAATGTTCAGAGTTAACATTTCCAATTATCAAGAGCTCTCTCTGTGCCAGGATTTAGAGGTGCTTTGTTCATATTATACATATTTAATTCCCAAAATAGTTCAAGGAGAGAAGTGTAGGCCTTAGGACTCCAATAAAGGTATTGTATTAGAGCTATATGGATTGGCTGGTAATCAATCATCTTGATACATAGAAACAATAAATTCATTGAGTTTGGTCTAACACCTCTGGGCTAAATATAAAGACTTCAGAGGACCAAGGATCAGATTAAAGTAAGTTGATACACAGGTAAGAACCAGGAGGCTGCCCTTTTGCTCATCCCCAGCCCTGAGCATTAAGATATGACCAACAAAGCCCTCATGGAAGAAGCACACCAGCCTGTGTGATCACGAGGTGTTGAAGGGATCAGGTATCAGACATCAAAGAACAACAAAAAAAATCACATCAATGTGAATGAGAGGGAATGTGGAGTCGAGAACCAAAGCCCATCTGTAGGCAACTGGACATCCCCTTACAGAAGGGTATTGGGGAGGAGACGAGCCAGTCAGGGTGCAGTGTAGCAACAATGACACATACAACTTTCCTCTAGTTCTTTTATGCTTCCTCCCCCCTCCCCCTATCATGATCCCAATTCGACCTTACAAATCCAGCTAGACCAGGGGATGTACACTGGTACAGATAAGAACTGGAAACACAAGGAATCCAGGACAGATAAACCCCTCAGGACTAATAATGAGAGTTGTAATACCATGAGGGTAAGGGTAACGTGGGGGGAGATAAGAGGAGACTGATCACAATGATCTACATATAACCCCTTCCCTGGGGGATGGACAACAAAAAAGTGGGTGAAAGGAGATGTCGGATGATGTAAGACAGGACAAAATAATAATAAATTATCAAGGGTTCATGAGGGAGGGAGGGAGGGTGGGGAAGGGAGGGGAAAAATAAGGAGCTGATACCAAGGGCTCAAGTAGAAAGCAAATGTTTTGAGAATGATGATGGCAACAAACTTACAAATGTGCTTGACACAATGGATATATGTATGGATAGTGATAAGAGTTGTACGAGCCCCCAATAAGATGATTAAAAAAAAAAGACATGACCAAAGGCTATGATTCTTGGGGGCAGAAAGCTGGAGAAAAAAATTATATTGGGTAAAGAGGACTGGATTCTGATGCTCCTGAGGGCAAAGCTGTAAGTGCTATGCCCCCTGAAATGTCTACCAAGATTTGCCCTGGCTCAGGAAACAACGTTGGGTCCATTCATCTGATCGATATTTATTGATGATCTAATACCGTGGAAATGGCGAGAACTGGATTCCAACTTTAGTTCAGTCATTTGTCAGCCTCAATATTTTCATCTATGAAATGGAGATGATGTCACCAGTAATACAGCGTTGTTGGAAGCCTTAAAGACAATGCACGGGTAAAACATCTAGCACATGGTACATGCCCAATAGAGAGCGGTTGTTTGTTATTGGTGCTGCCCTCACGACTACAGGCATTGTGGTAGAAGGAAGAGAGCCACCAATAGCAGCGCCACCATACGCCCCAGAAGAAGGATGAGGAGCAAGGGAAGAGGAGGACTGACCCAATGGCGGGTGAGGAGAAGGCGTCCGTCCGAGGGGAGGTGCAGCACCTATGGAGCAGAGAAGTCTGAGAGGAGGCCAGTGAGCGCTGGGCTGGGAGGCAGCTCAGCCAAGGTATGTGGCTGGAAGTGGAGAGAGGGTGGGGGCTGCATCAGAGAAGTGGTGGTGGGGGGTGATGGGGTCTCCGCCACAGACTACCCCGCGGAGTTGATTTTGACTCATTCCAAGCCTAGCTAGGGTTTCTGAGGCTCTGATCTTCTCTCAGGAGAGCAGCGAGGCTCATCTGTCTCCCACCGAGCAGAGGCTGGTGGGTTTGGATGAGCGGACTGCATCATTAGCAGTCCCGTGCTTCCTTGACAGTGCCCCCAGGGCTCGGAGGGGTGACTGGTTGACTAAGTGGTTGAGCCAAATCATGGCCTTGAATGCCCTGATGCTTCTCTTCTGCCTTCCCCTGGCCATTCAAAACCGAGAAAGAGAAGGCACGGTGTAGGAGGGTTCTCCTTTTCACTGCCAAGGATCGTCCCTCCCCCCACCCCATCCCACCCCAAGCCTCTGTGGTCTGAGATACAGTATCTGGGTCCAAGGTGATGCGATGGCATTCCCTACACCCAGCAAGTGCCCGTGAAAAGTCTAAAGTAAGAGGACAGAAGGCTCCCGGCTAGGGGCGAGCCAGAGGGATTTTCTTTCTCTCGCTCGCCTTCCAGTCGCTCAAAGGACAGCTCTCTCAAACGAAAGAACCGACAGTTCCAGCTTTGACACACTGGCAGAGATGTGCACCCTTTTAGGGAGAGGGGTAGGAGACACGCCAGCCGCCACACACAACTTTCAGTGACCCGTTTGCCAGCAGCATTCAGAATGATCCCTGGAGTGAGTCAAGAGGAACCCTCCAAAGTGAAAACACCCTTGCAGGTATGCATGCTTCCTGGGGGGGGGGGGGCTGCCCTTGGGGCCTGTGCATGGTCCAGCCTGTGGGTGTGCAGGCAGCTGGCTGCAATCACCACCCACTACCTGAGCAGCCAAGGAGGGGACTTAGGGGCTTAGTTTTCAGCACTTGCTCACCCCCACTTCCCACAGTGGTTGCCATTTCCCTTCTTCCTTTCACCCCCCTCCCCAGATATCAACACCCCCCCCAGCTTGTCCCTGAGCTAAAGGAATGCAATCACCCAGAAAGGGGGACTTTATGAGCTTCCAGGGGGCTCCGAGCGGATGGAAGGGGTTAAGACAAGGTGTGCGTTATGTCTTTTGTAGTTGCCTCTCCTGCTGCCCGGTGGAGCGCCCAGTTCCCCACCCTGGGACCAGTCTGCTCAGTCCTCTGGGTGGGTTCGCTTATGCTCTTCTTCCCCATGGTTTATGATGAGGTGTGTGTGTGGCGGAGGTGGGCGGGGGGCGGGTTATAGTAAAACTTCTTTTCAGCCGCATCATAAAACTCGGAGAGGCTGCTCTGTGGCAGCTTCCAAGTACGTGTGGTGCGCTCTGTTACTAAAGCAGCACCTCTGGGGGGTGGCCTGGCAGATTCCCAGAGGGTGCCAGCTTCTTCTGGTACTGCACAGGCGCACCGCCTGGTCCACCTTCTCCAGCAAGGACGTGTCTCTCATGGCCATTGTGCAAATCTTCTTTCATTAAGGGTCCTCAACAGCACAGTAAATTACAAAACATGATATGCGTGAACGACCTTCCTAATGAGCTTCTAAAATCCCCTTGCTAAAGGCTTTCATATCACACAATCTAAAATAGATCGATAGCCCAGATCCTGCATTCCACGGCCCAACCAGACCATAACCGTCCCAGAGTTTTCAGGCGGGACCCAACAAGCAAGTCACAATGGCAGAAATATAAATGGGGAAGAGACCAGCAGAGAGATGCCTAGTCTTCTAGTAATCAAAGTAAAACAAGCATCCGCCACAGTGAGATAGCCTCACTCAGGAGGTTCACCCAAAAATGGAAAAGAAAAATGCCCAGTGTAGGCCATAGCACAGAGACCCCAGGATTCAGAAATGATACAGTTGAGCATCCAAAGGGATCCCTTTCTGACAGGTAGCTTGACAATGCTGATGAAAAATGAAGCATGCATCTGACTCACCTATAACTTGAGGAATTCATCCTTAGGAGGTAATTAGACAAGTCTGGGAAGTTCTGTGTAAATGAATGTTCAGTAGAGGGTTGTTTTCACGGCAGTAAAAAGAAATGGAACAACCTTAAATGAGCAACGATGGGAATTATGTAAGTGGATTCTGACATGACTAATTAATGGAATGTCATATGCAGCCACTTTAAATAATGGTGCCTTTCTTCATTTATAGACACAGTTGTCCACAGTAGAGGGGTGAGTGGAAAAGGATCCAGCTACTGTACAATCTTGTTTCTTAAAGGTAGTGCAGGTGAGGAGAGATGTGTACATCCTGAGAGATGTGTAAAGAGGTGTTCACCCAAAGATGATTTCCCTCAGCACTATGGTTTTTCTTTTTTTTTATATACTTTCTCTGTTTTTCACAAGTGGATTTATAAAGACAACAATAAGTCTATCTTTGTTGTGGGGAGGAAACTACCCAAACAATTGACCTAACAACCAATTGCCCAGCAAACCCCATGAATGGAAGTCAATTTGGATCTGGGGATGAAAGCGTTAAAAAGACAACGCTGCTCTAGATGGCATCAGAAGGACTTTCTTTAGACTAAGAATCAAAAAGCAGTGGATAAAAGTTCCCAAGAGACGCATGGGTGGATGAAATTGGAGAATCTAATGGACTCGCAAGGCCAAATTCTACATTTTTTTTCTTGTTTCTGGAATCAGGCCAAATTAATATGAGACCCTCAAAAATAAATTGACAGAGAGGCTTATGAAGCTGGTTACAATATGAGATATGAAACATTTCGGACAAATCCTGTGGGATCTAGATGATATTCAAGTGAATTTCAAGATGATCAACTTAACTTTAAGTATATGAGAGCTTACCTGCTATTTGGTAAATGTATTTGCTTTGTGCACTAGGAAGAGCTAAACAACAATGACAAAAAATAGTGTCTTTGAAAACAGGCAATATCTGAACTCAGGCATAAAAAACACCTTTTCCCCAGTCCCACCAGAGCAAGTGTGCCAGGCTACTTCCCTGGGCTGTGTCCATGTTTATCTCTGGCACCTCTCAAAGGACACGATGGCATCCTCTTCACTGTGCATCCTGCCCAGCCCAGCTCTAAAAGGCAGAGAAGCTTGTTTGCCAGCTCTCTAGTTTGCTAACTTACTGACTCTTTAAAACATAGAAGAGGGCATGGAAAAAGGAATGGCATGAGGATGTCAGATGGATCACTAGTCTTCACCAATGCCATAGTTCAAGTGCATCTACATCTATCTATCTATCTATCTATCTATCTATCTATCTATCTATCTATCTATCTATCTATATTGGTCTTCCTTATTCAGGGTCTACTTTTCACATGCATATGAGGAGACTGAGAATACCATGGCCTGGGTCAGCCACACCTCAGTCCTCAAAGTAACATCTTTGCTTTTCAACATTTTAAGGAGGTCTTGTGCAGATGTACCTAATGCAATGTGTCCTTTGAGCTCTTCACGGCTGCTTCCATGAGCATTGACTGTGGATCCAAGCAAGATAAAATCCTTGACCACGTCAATATTGCCTCCATTTATCATGTTGGTTTGTACAGGTCCAGTTGTGAGGATTATGGTTTTCTTTACACTGAGTTGTCATCCAGACCGAAGGCTGCAATCCTTGACCTTCATCAGCAGGTGCCTCAACTCCTCCTCACTGTCAGCAAGCTAGGCTGTGCACCCGCACATCACTGGTTGCTGGTAAGCTTTCCTCCAATCCTGCTGCTGAGCTCTTCTTCAATGAATCAGCTTCTCTGTTTAGCAGACAGACTGAATCAATGTGGTGGGAGGATACAGCCCTGATGGATAACTTTCCTGATTTTAAATCATGCAACATTCCCTTGTTCCGTTTGCAAAACTGCCTCTTGGTCAATGCATAGGTTCCACAAGAGCACAATGAAATATTCTAGAATTTTCATTCCTCTCAAACCTATCCATAGTTTGTCTGACCCACACAGTCAAATGCTTTTGCACAGTCAATGAAACACAAGTAAGCATCTTTCGAGCATTCTCTGGTTTCACCCAAGATCCATCTGACATCAGCAACGCTATTCCTTGTTCCACTTCCTCTCCCGATTCTTGCCAGAATCTCTGACAACTCCCAATCAATGTATTCCTGCAAAATTTTACCTGCATGTGATATCAGTGAAATGGTTCTGTAATTGGCTCCTCTGTCTGTCATGTTTTGGGGGGAATAAGCACAAATATGGATCTCTTTCAGTTAGTTAGCTAAGTAGCTGTCTTAAATATCTCTTGGCTTAGACCTGTGAGTGCTTCCAGTGTTTTATCCATTTGTTGAAGCACTTGAACTGGTATTCCATCAATTCTGGAAGCCCTGATTTTGGCTAATGCTTTCAGTGTAGATTGGGCTTCTTTATGCGCTACCAGTGGATCTTGATCACATGTTACCTCTTGAAATGGTTGGATTTAAAGTAGTTCTTATTGGCATAGTGATTCTGTGTGTTCTCGCCAACGTTTTTGATGCTTCCTCATCATTCAATATTTTGCCCACAGAATCTTTCAATGTTGCAATTCATTGCTTGCATTTTTCCTTTAGTTCTTTCATTTTCAAGATATGCTCAGCATGTTCTTCCTTTTTGCTTTTCTAACTCTAGGTCTTTGCGCATTTCTTTATAATATTTTACTTTATCTTCTCGAGTTGCACTTTGAAAAATTCTGTTCAGCTATTTGACTTCCTCCTTCCATCCACTGGCCTTAGCTACTCCACACTAAAGAGCAAGTTTCAGAGTCTCTACCACTTTGATCTTTCTTTCCTCGTTTTTAATACCCTTTTGCTTTCTTCATGCATGATGTTCCAGACAAAGAAGACGTTTATGACAACACGCTACAAGCTCAGCCTGGGGGAGGGAACACTGTATCTTCTCTCCCAACATCATCCGAAACAACCAACTAGCAAAAGCAAAGGACACCAGCAGGCCCATAAGGGAAAACCATAAAGGGAGTGAATAGGTTCTAGCTTCACACACAGATCTAGGGAAGCCCCGGGTGCCTGCCCTGAGAGGTGTCCCCGAAACCACTAAAGCTCCCTCCATCAAACCATTCGGCCCTGCACTGCGATGGAAACAGGGTGAAAGGAGGATGCAGAGGAGTCTCCAGGTCTATGGCAAAGGCAGCAGTGAGGAAAATCTGCCCCAGAGTCCTACAGCCCCACAGAAAAGACCCTGGTCATTAGGATCGGGGAGGACATCGGCCCAAGCGTCTCGGCACTCAGTTGGGGAGGAGTGTCCCGCAATCTAACAACCACCTTGTATGTGAATGCTGAGCATCCAGTCATTTGGAAAGTGAGGAGAGGTACTTCCTGCAAGGGGACGGCCTCACCACGGCTCAGATCCTTGTGAAAGTTCAGAACATGTCCCTAAGAGGCATCATAGCTGATTTCTAAAGAATCAATTTATTGGGGGCTCATATGATCATCACCATCCATCCATCCATCCATCGTGTCAAGCACATTTGTACATCTGTTGCCATCATCATTCTCAAAACATTCACTTTCTACTTGAGCCCTTGGTATCAGCTCCTCATCCCCCCCCCCACCTTCCATGCCACCCCCTCCCCCATGAACCCTTGATAATTTATGAATTATTATTATTTTGTCACATAGTTGATCTTATAAGGAAAACATTCATTTTATAATCAGTGGTAAGACAAAAATGATTTTGTGTCTCTCGAACAATGTCAACTACTAGACTCAATGAAATCCTAGAATTGGTTCTGTAACAGAACTTATTAAAACTAAACAGTTAAGATTTTAAAATCAGGGTTAACTTCAAAGTAGGTTGCATTTCTGGGATACATTAGTGGACTCTTAAAAAGAATTTGGAAATAAGACCAAGAAGCATTGAGTTGGTCCCTTCGTTTTCTGGCTAACTTAGCAATAAAATCCGAAAGTTAGAACTTTCAAAAAAATTCATTTTGGTCATCTTCACAATTGATACTAGGAGTTGTAGAGCTATTTTGCCACACAGTTGTGGAGGCCTCCTCTTATTCTAAACCCTCTCCTCACTCAATATCATCTACAAATTCATTCAATCCTTCATTCAACCATTCATTCACTCATCTAATATTTATCTGCATACCTGGCTCAATTCCCACCTGCAAGGAGTGCTATCACATGTGCAGTGCCAGCCCAATGGCGCTGAGATTGTATGCCTTCCTGGTGTATCTTCCCCGTGTTGCAAACAAAAACAAACAAACTCACTGTCACGGAGTCAATGCTAGTGCATAGAGACCCTACATGACAGGGGAGGATACCTCTGTGGGTTTCAGAGACTATTATTCTTTATGGGAGTAGAAAGCCCATCTTTCTGCCACAGAGAGGCTGGTGGTCTCAAACTGTGGGCCTTGTGGATCTCAGGCCAACTTGTAACCACTACCCCACCAGGGTTCCCCAAGAACGCCTGCCTCAAGAACACCTCAAACACAACAACTCCAAAGCCAAATTCATAATCAGCCCTTGAATTCACCCCCCCTTTTCATTTCTCTTTTTTTCTTTTTTTTACATTTTATTAGGGGCTCACACAACTCTTATCACAATCCATACCTATACATACATCAATTGTATAAAGCACATCCGCACATTCCCTGCCCCAATCATTCTCAAAGCATTTGCTCTCCACTTAAGCCCTTTGCATCAGGTCCTCTTCCCTTTTCATTTCTATCATTAGTAAACACTCAAAACTCACTGCCATAGCGCCTGCCATGGCTCACAGTGAGCCTGTGAGAGTCGAACTGTCCCTGTGGAGTTCTGAGACTGTATCTGTCTATTGCAGTAGAAAGCCCCACCTTTCTCCCAAAGAACAGCTGGTGGTTTTAAACGACTGCCCTGGCAGTTTGCAGCCCATGGCGAACAAGCATGTCCCACCTGGACCTCTGCCTTTGGGCAGGTCTCTTCTGTCTCCTCTTTCTCTGCCAACCTAAGTCATTCTCTGCTTTTGAGCCACAGGGGTCTTCCCCACCAGGCAAGTCTCATCCCCTCATCCCACTCCTTGCTTGAAAGCAACCAAAGACCTCTCTTTGCTCTTAGAACAAAGTAGAACCCCCACCCCACCGCCCGGGCTGGTTGCTGACCTGGTGAGCCAGGTGCGACACTGCAGAGCTCCTGACACCAGCAATCGCTCCCCTTTACTCCGTTCTTCTTTAACAAAACAATGAACAATTTTAGTTTAAAGGTGTTGTTCCCTCAATACCATAATCAATTTTAGAACCTTTTCTTCATTACTGTACTCATCGCTATTAGCTCCCCATTTTCCCGTTACCTCTCCTGCCATAAACCTGAGAAATGACTAATCCAGTTACTGTCTCTATAGAAACTCATCCTGGGTCTCACACACAGAAAAGCATACAAAGACAACAAACAAACACAAAAATAAACCTAGAAACAAAAAAGCAAACCATAATAAAAGAAAAAGAAAAGCCCTCAACTGAAAAGAAAACAGAAAAAATTAAAACCAGAACAAATTTAAAATGGGTCAAAATGGAGAACAAATGGTGAGCTGTTCAATTTTAACCTAACTACGTCTGCATGAGTCCACTTCCCAGTGCGCCCTCTCCGGCTGACAGAAAGGCTCTTCATATCCCTGGCCGAGGGCCACAGAGGAGTCATTGGAGGTCTAACCCAGGTGGGGAACCCTGCAAATGGGCTTTGGGCTTCCCTGTCATCAATAGCCTTCTGCAAACTGGGTGCTCAGAATTTAAGCTCCAATACCATTCCCTCCTCTGGTCTTGGATTTTATTATTTACTATCGGTGATAGTGTGTGTGTGTGTGTGTGTGTGTGTGTGTCAACATGGCACCTGTAAGAATATATGGGTGTTTGGCCTGTCAATCATATTGCAACTCGATGACCTCCTTTGGAGGTGCAACCAAGATAAATGACTTTCTGGAGGCCAGTCCCTCTCTCGTCCTGCCACCTTCCTGTCGACAAGCCACGCTGCGATGCACATGCACCCTATGATGTGGCCACGGCCATTGGATCCTCATAACTCTGCACCCACTGGCCTGTGATCTTCCTCCATTCCGCATCATTGCATGAGGCCGCATGAGTCTGTGGGGGGATTTATGGACTAGTACTGGACTATGGACTTGATGTGGACTAGGCTGGGATGTTTGCTTGATATATAATTACGGCTTGATAGAAAGCTCTCTGTTACACATAGATGAGTGTCGCTGAATTTGTTTTTCTAGTCATCCTGGCCTACCACACTATTCTTAGATCACACAGGCTAGACTTAGCTGTCATCTCACTTAGACAGCTGCTTGTTTTAAGATAAGCCTGTAAGACCCGCAGTATTATTTCTCCTCATGGCTGGCCACCATCCGGTTTCTCTGCCACATTTTGCTAAGTTAGCAGTCAGTCTCTCTTTTACACACAATGTGTTTCTTCTCATATGGTGCCTGGTTGCACAGTGGTCACATGTTGGGCTGATAACTGCAAGGTCAGCAGTTCCAAACCACCAGCTGCTTCTTGGGAAGAAGACGGGGCTTTCTACTCCCCCAAAGTGTTGTAATCGTGGAAACTCACAGGGGCAGTTGTGCTCTGTCCTGTAGAGTCCCTGAGTCAGAGTCTCCTCAATGGCAGGGAGTCGGGTTTGGCTTGATGGTGTTTCTCACCACACAGCCCGTGTTCACGCTGACCTTCTTCACGGGATGCCCTCCTGTGATCGACGCTGTCACTCTGTCCCAGGGTAGGACAATCTTCTTCAGCAAAGTTCCGTAAGGACAAGGAGACTTCAGAATGTGCATGTAAACAGGTCCTTATTTTTTAATTCCATTTTTCACAATCAGTTTGAATCCTCTATGTATATTAAACGCCCTGTAAAACTCTCTTAGCCAATGCACCTCTCTCCTTTGAGGCAAGGGTCCTAGATATAATCTGTCATTCACTTTCAGTTTCTTCGATTTCCTTAACTATTAAGTTCATGCAGACAGGCGCCATGTCTGTTTGGTTCATCATATGCATACCTCAAATAATTATTGAATAAAAGAAATAAAGAGAGAAGGAAGTCTGAAAGAAAATTATAAGGAAGGGGTAAGATGTCAGAGGGAGAAAACAAGAAATAAAGATTTGTTTCCCTGCATACATTCTGGGCTTTTCTATTAATGAACTTCTATCCCTTAGATTAGCGGAGTCTTCTCCCTCCTTCTAGTTAAAATCCTATTGCTCACGCAGCGGCCAGTTTGCACGCCACATTCATCTCTGGCATTCACTGGGTCTGTTCCTGATTAAGGTGATTTATAGACAAAGTCACCTCGTGGGTAAGAAGCATGTCTTATTTGTCTTAGGATTCCACCACCCCCATCACCAACCTCCGAGCTTAGACAGTGCTTACTGAAAAGAATCGAATTACATAGAGCCACTGATAATAACAAGGCGGGAGCCATGAAGGAAAACACTCCTTTTCCAGAGTTGGGGGACTCTGTGCTGTATAATCACACTGATACCCAAGGCCATTTTCTCCAAGACTTTACTGAAAATGGACCTGACAGTTCTGCCAAGTTTTGTTTTGTTTTGTTTTATAAACAAAAGACGTCAACTCTACGAACAAGTATCCCACAATATAAAATGGAGAACGACAATAAGCCACGCGCTGAAAGGCAAGCATTGTGTAAGTATGTCCAGTGGGGTTGATGAATGGAGGTGGAGGGGAACAGTTACCCCGAGGCAGCTATCACCTCTCCTTCACGACACCAGGGGAACAGTCCATCTTTGCCTAATTCGATTTCTTTAACACGAGCCAAAAGAAAACTTGTTTCAGTTTATCCATCTGGCCCACGGTGGCCACAATATCATTTTCAATGGAAATTTCTAAGTGCCTGCAGACCACACAGGCTATGTCAGTGCACCTCACACTGATTGATGTTCAGACTGGAGAAGGGCGGCCCTCTGAAGAGAGATGCTTTGCCGGCTGTTTTCTGACAGCCAGGCTTTACTTGCTCCGCTAGATCAGCAGGCAGATGAAGTTTCGCGTCTCGGTGCCTTTTGGTTCACGCCCATTCTCCGGCCATGTCATCTCTGCTATACCTAGCAGGCATGAATGTCAAAACTGTGATTCCTAAGGCAACCATGGCGAGAGATTATAAATTAAAAGGCCCTTGCTTGCTTAGCCTTCATTTTGAAAACATCAGAATGCAATTTGTTGGACAGATTCTATAATCTGCAGATGAAGGCAGTTATAGGGCTCAAGTTTATCCAGCGTTAACAAGCCCTAATAGTCTAGTTCAGCTCAGACATAACAAACGGAAATGGCTTTAAATTATCCTTCCCTAGAGACATGATTTCATAAGAGAACAAACTCTATATGCGCACAGAGAGATTTCCAATGTAAACATGTGGTGGAAGCTAAAAGCTGCAGCCGGGTCTCAAGCCTGGATATGCCAACGGCAGGGTATTTGATTTCAAAGACACCAATTTCCTCCCAGTGCAACAGCATGCATGCTTTCCCCCCTTTTTTGCTGACTACCCTTTGAACTGCAGAATACACACAACCTTGCATATATGTGTAATTTTATAGTTTTCTTTTTAGCCAGGATATTAATAGATTTTACCCAGCTCTTTCCATGCTAAGTGTGACCGGGGTGCAGATGCTTCAGGAGCAGGATGCCTCACGGAAAATGCAAGGTGCAGGCATCCCCCGGCCTGCCTGAAAGGTAGGTGACCAACTCAGCCCTTCCACATTCACACAGGAGCTCAACCTACTTCCCACTGAATGCAAAAATGTGGAGAAAGGAGAATTCCCTTGTGCTGTACAAAGAATAGCCTGTCTGGTTCACTTGGGCTTAGTCGGACTAAAAGACTTAAGACCAAGATTCTGCAATGAACATTGTTCAATGCCCAGCTGGACAGTGGACCCAATCAGGACACCTCCTGCTTTTGTTCAGTCCATGAGCAAAGCATGGTCGTCACTCTTTTTTTTGAAGGGGGGGGAAAAAAAACAGAAACGTGATATTTCATGGAACATGAAATTGATGTGAAACTCATTGTTTGGTGTGCATTAATAAAGCTTTATTGGAACACAGTCACACTGTTTGGTTGTCTCTAACTGCTTTTGTGTTAAGTGGCAAATGCTGAGTAATTGCAGCAGAATCTTTATGATCTGGAAAGCCTCAAGTATTTACTCGCTGGCTGTTTACACAGAACAAGTATGTTGATCCCAGATCTAAACTACGAAACAAAGCAAACGTTCACCTTCCATTGCCTCCCCCCACGCCCACCAAAGAAACGTGTGCATTGTGTTTTGGGGTTCACAGATGAATGAAATACTCTTTGGGTTTAGTTTTTAGAGATCCACTTGTCCAACAGTGAAAGCCGTTTACAGTTTCCCCCCATACCATTAAATCATGCATGAATTATTTCTACCCAAGTTCAAATACATCAAAGGCCAAGAAGAAAGCACAAATAAGAAACCTTAATTTTTAGTCAAAATTTCCTGAATTTAAAAATGCCGTGTGACTCCATCCCAGCAGGCACTGGCTTGCAATTGCTTAGGTAGCCCCGGGCATACCCAAGGTGACTCACTTTTTAACCACTGCAAACTCTTCTTGCTCCCCGGTCTGTGTTAACTGTCTGTACTTTGCCGAATAATTCATATTTCTTTAGAATGACAAAACTAACAAGAAACCAAAGGGTAGTCTACGTTGGAGGTCATCAGGAGCACAAACTGAATATGTCCGGCTGCTCACCAAACAGTTGCAAGTCTGAGTCCACCCAGAGGCCCCTTGGAAGAAATGTCTGGGAATCTGCTTCTAAAATGCCAGTCACTGAAAATCCCTTGGGGCACAGGTCTCTTCTGACCCACTTGGGGTTGCCAGGAAGCAGAGTTGATGGCCACTGGTAAAGTCTGCTCATCACCAGTATCTGTCACTGAAACACAGTACTTTCAATGGCGTGAACAATCTTGGACAGCAAACGCTTTAAGGGAATGTCATTTTCACTTAAACTTTGGCCCTGTCCTTGCAGAGCATGAGCCGCACCCTTTGGAACCATCGTGGCACAGTTTACATATTGGGCAGCAATCCGAAAGGTAGGCAGTTCGAAACCACCAGCTGTTCCCTGGGAGAAAGTCAGGGCTTTCTATTACTGTCAACGGTTGCAGTCCCAGAAACTCACGGGCGGCGGTTCTTCCCTGTCCTATGTGGTCATTGTGAGTCGGCCTCCACTCCGTGGCACGGAGGTTTCGCTTTCGTGGGTTTTTTTTATGTTGACCACAGTTGCTTGCATCTTGACTTCTCGATGACCCTGGTGATTTTCAGAGCTTGGATGAAACTCTGTGGTCTTTCTTATTCATCCTCCAGATTTCATGTGCAAAGGTGATTTAAAATAAGCTGGCTTAGCCCAGGAGCCCCTTCCCTCTCCAGGGACGTCTTTGCTGCTTAACACTTTAACGAGGACTTTTGCAGCAGATTGGCCCAATGCAATATGCTATTTTACTTCTTGAGTGCTGTTTCTTTCCACTAGCATTAACTGTTGGTCTAAGCAAAATTAAATCCTTGACAACTTCAATATTTCCTCCGCTTATCATGATGCTGTCTAGTGGTCTAGTTGTGAGGACTTGGGTTTTCTTTATAATGAGCTGAAATCTATGCTGAAGGATGCAGTCTTTGATCTGCATCAGTAAGGGTTTCAAGTCCTTCTGGCTTTCGGCAAGCAAGGGGGTGCCATTTGCATATCATGGACCGCTTTGAGTCTTTCCCTAACCCCGATGGCCACATTCTCCTCCAGAGTACAGCTTCCTGAATTATTGGCTCGCCACACAGATTGAAGAAGTATGGCGAAACCATGCTACCCTGACACACATCTTTCCAGATTGTGAACAGTACTCCCTTGTTTGGTGTGAACAATTACCTTCTGGTCTCTGCATAGGTTGTACATGAATATGATTATGTATTCTGGAATTCTCATTCTTCACAATGCTATCCATAAGTTGTTGTGATATACATAGTGGAAATGCCTTTGCAGAGGCAATAGAACATGAGTAAATATCGTTCTGATAGTCTCGGATTTTCGGTCAAGTTCCACCTGACATCAGCAATTACCGGCATATACTCGTGTATCAGCCGAGTTGCTCAGCACATTTTTAATGCAGTTTTTGTGGTAAGATTAGGTGCCTCGGCTGATATTCGGGTCGGCTTATACTCAAGTATATACGGGATATCCTTTGTTCCCTACTTTCTTTCCATTCTGGTTGGAATGTTGGACTGCTCCCTGTAGATGTACTGCTGTAACAATTTTTGTTATCTTCAGCAAAGTCTTACTTGCATGTGATATTAACAATAGTGTTCAATAATTTCCACGTGCTGTTGGACCACCTTTATTTGGAACCACCTGTATATGGAATGGGCACCAACACATATCCTTTTCAGGAAGTGCCCGTCTTCCAGATTTCTTGGCACAGACAAGCGAGTGCTTCTGGTGTTGCTTGCATTTGTGGAACCAGTTCATCAATGCCTCCAGTGGAGCTTGGACTTCTTCCCCAAATACTGTTAGTTCTTGATCAAGGGCTACCTCCTGGAGTGGTTCAACATTGATCAGCTCTTCTTGGCTCAGTGACTCTCCATCTTCTATTGGTGCTTTCTGTATCATTCAATATTTTCCCCATAGAATCCTTCAACATTGCAACTTGAGGCTTAAGGTTTGTTTTTTTTTCTTCAGTTCTTTCAGGTTGAAAAATAGTAAATGTGTTCTTCCTGTCTGGTTTTCTAACTCCATGTCTTTGAATAGTTCATTATAACTTTATTTTGTCTTCTTGAGCTGCCTTTGAAAGGCTCTGTTCATCTTTATTTGACCATTTCTTCCATCACTTTAGCTATTTCTCGGATATCCAGTCTAGTCTTTTCTTTCCTCCCTGTCTTTCCAGTGACTGTTTGTTTTCTTCATGTATAATGTCTTGACGTCACCCCACAACACATCTTGGCTCTGTGAACTTGTTTTCATTCTCCTTCAGCTGCAATTTGAACTTGCATATGAGCAACTGACAGTCTGCTCTGCAGTCATTCCCTGGTGGATGATGTTCCGCTTCACCATCATCCCTCTCCTCAGAGGTACTCCATTGGGTTTCTGTGTATTCTATATGGCAAAATCAACATGCATCGGTGACCTTGATGATGTTGACAAATTGGGGAGAAATGGAGGTACATCAACACAAGGATAGCATTTCAAGGTTCCCCCTAAAGCACGCAGCTGTCAGTGACTACACAGCATTCACACACCTCTGAAGATGGCTGGATAATCGGACGATTACTGAAATTCACATAAAACAGTAATGCCAAAGAGGAGGAAACTGGAGGTTTTTTTGCCAATGTCTGTAGTCATACATTGATCAGGCATGCAATGAAGATGCATTGATAACTACTGGTGATTGGAATGCGGGTGCTGGATACAAAGAGGAAGACCAGTTTTTGGAAAATATGGCCTTGGTCATGAAATGACCTTGGAGGACACACAACAGACTTTTGCAAGACTAACAACATAATCATGGAAACTATTTACTATTTACAGAAACCTACTGACATTCATTTAAGCAACAAATGTGTGCAGAGTGTTGCTTAAGCCTCGGGTACAATGCTGGGTTGGAGACACCAAAAAGAGCACAGCTGGGCGTTTGCCTCAAAACTTTCAGTCAGGGGGAGACAAGCAGCATTGTAAACCATTCGTGAAGAAGAAACTATTGTTGTGGGCTGCAAGGCACCAAGGGAACGCAGGGGAAAGCGTGTTCCATTCTTTCTGGCGGTGGGTTGTTGAGAAAGCTTTCAGAGAGGAGGCAGCGCTTGGGCGGAATGTTGAACGTTGAGCTAACTCGAGGATGGAAGGGCACAACAATGGAAAAACAGGGTGGAAAGGAGTAAAACACAGGCAAAGGAGCTGCAAAAGCCGACAAAAATGTCAACAGCCTGGCCCGTACGAGGTATTCTGAATAATTTGCAATGGCTCTGGTGTATACATGTTGGGCTATTGGGAGTGGCATTGGGGAAATGCAACCAGGAAAGAACTCATGCAGACATGAGTGGGGAACCCGGCAGCTGCTCGCTGCTAGGTGCCTGCACGTATGCTAAGGAGTTTGGACTCGAAGCTAGAGTCAGGAAAAAGACACCCAGGGATGTTAAACACAAAAGTAACACACTCACAGCTCTGTTCCAGAAAGAAGACTTGAGCCACAGTGTGGAAGAGGAATTGGAGACAGGAGAGGGACTGCCGGGCCAGCGCAAGTGAGGGAAGTGCAAAGCCTGGACGGGAAGAGGGCCAAGGGAGGGATCTTGATGTTTGCATGTGTGTTTTGGAGAAAGGACAGCAGAGAAGAGAGCAAGAAGTCGAAGTTGACTCTTAGCTCTATGTGGCTAGGGAAATATGAGAAAGTATTAAAAAGGAGGAACAGGAGATTTCTCCTTAAAAAAAAAAAAGCATCAGTGCCTTCCCGATTATATTCCAGACCAGGGAACCATATCAAATGAAGCTGTACTTCAGGAAAATTCTTTTTCCGTCCTTGTGGCTTTTGAATGCCAGGGATTAAATAACCATGTCAAAGATAAAGTCACATTAAATCTGTCTTGGAAAAAAGTTGAGCTATAAATAAATAATATAAATAACGCCAAGATATTTAGTTTTTAATCCATTCATTGCACATAACCAAAGAATACTATAAGATTATCCTGAAGCTCTTTTGTAAGGTTTGAAAGAAATGATACACCTTTCCCACATCTGAACTCTGAATCCAGCAACAGGGGCCGAGCATGTAGAGAATGCGTGTTGGCATAGCGACAATAGGCTTCCCTAAACTCAACCCTGAATTAGGCGATGCCCCTATGTCTCTGTGGCAGGTGGAAGATCATACCTGAATATGAGAGATGCCTTCCATATCCCGGACTTACCAGGGAGACCAGCCGTTCCACCTTCCCTGATGAAGAGCGGGGGGACTCAGAGGGACCCTGAGAGTGCACGAAGAGAAACCCTGGAATCTAGCGAATAAAGAGTCTTATCCCTACCACCGTTGTGGCATATGTAAATTTTTGCTTATTGTTTTACTAGTTTAAGCAGTGCACATGAAATAACTCAATTCCATTCAATAAGCATCACATTGGCTTGGGGTTTCGGGCACTGGAGTAGGCGATGGAAAAGAAGACAATGAATTACTAGAGTAGAAGGAAGCAAAATATTCAGGGAACAAAAAGAATGTTAGGATTAATCTTAACTTTGGGAAATAGAGAATATTAATAGCGCCTGGAATCTTTTCCTCCACCCCTTCAAGTATTTTGAATCATCATTTCTTTTTTCATCAATGAAAGTCATTTTTCATGTGGCCGTGCCTGGTGTTTAAATTGTGTAAAGGATTGGTGGACATCTGTTTTTCGATTTGCCTGACATCCCTTTGTCTTCTGCTGCTAACAGAAACCTTCTGTTTCTCCAGAGGACTGCCCCAGCTCTACCTTTGGGGCTCTGCTTTCCTGCCACGCAGCCAGGAAAGTGATTCCATGTACCAACAGAACTCGTTTGGGGGGTATTGACTGAATGTTGGAAAGAAAAGGCTCTCGTGTCTTCTGAGAGCCTAAGTAACAAGACCAGGGAAGCAGTTTTGCCACCACGGGGATAACTTGCTTGAGACTAAAAGCAACAACAGGGAAGAGGACAGAGAGATGGAAAGAGCAATGGAAACGTGCTGCCATGGTTGGGCATCTGGCTGGAAGCACTCCGCTGCCATCGAGTAGATTCTACTCTTTCCAAACCTGCAGGACAGGGTCCTAGTATTCCTATGACCTCGTGGGGAGTGGAACTACTCTCTAGGGTTTCTGACTAGAGCAGCTGGTGGGTTTGAACTGCCCACTTTGTGATTAGCATCCAACACTTAACACACTGCACCACCTGGGGGTCTTTGATGTACCCCTTAGAATTCCCAGTTACAGTAGCCAATAAATCCCTTTGACTCTGCCCCCTGCAATCTGATGCTGGCTAGTACAGTATGTATCATAAGCCTACAAATGAAAACATTGCTGACAGTTCCGATTATACCTTTGGCCTAGGATGCTGACATTCAGATTTCCACAAGATGTCATGAAGACCAATATATACATGGGTGTATTCTAGTAATTACAGATTATTCCACAAAGGACAGTGTCATTTAGTGATAAGCTACTCTAATATAGCGTCATTTACACCTATCACTTTTAGCTTCTACTTCTCCTGTTACATAATACTTAAAGCTCAGTCTTTGTAGTACGTTTCCAGGCTACAAAAGACCTCTTTAACATATGAAGAAACAAAGATGTCACTTTCAGAACTAAAATGCACCTGACCTAAGCCATACTATTTTTTAGCACATCATATGTATTCTAAAGCTAGAATAACAGAGACTAAAGAATTGAGGTCTTTATGGACTACCAGAGGAACAAACAAGTCTGTGTTAGGAGAAGTACAAGTAGAAAGTTCCTTAGAAGCAAGGGTGGAAAACTGTCTCGTGTACTTAGGACATGTTATCAGGAGAGGCCAGGCCCCAGAGTGTCTGAAAAACAAGGACGATTCACGAGATGGACTGACACAGCAGCTACAACAATGAGCTGAAACACAGGAACAATTGTGAGGAGGGCAGGGCTGGGTAGTATTGTTCTCTTGTTCAGAGGGGTTGCTGCAAATTGGAACCAACTCCATGATTTATGGCATCTATTATAAAAAAATCCCATTATGATTGACTGAGATACTGTTGTCTTGGTTCTTGCTATCCTTTAATGAGACCAAGTTCATTTCTGATTTTAATTTAGTCATTGACACTGTGGATTACCTTAACATTCTCTCTTCCCAGTTCCTGTTAGTGGCATCTACAAAGTTAAATCACCTCTGATTTGCAGAAATTGTTTCTCACCTTTCTTTAAGGTGAAAATATCAGTAGAATTGGAATTAAAAATTCTAAGAATGGCCCTTTCACTTAGTTTATCATGGACACAACTGAAGCTCACTTTCTCTTCCTCACCCAAATAAATGAAATGGAACAAGTGAGAGCATGCGCAGATTGCTAAGCATCAATGGCAGAGAGCTGTCCATTCTTTTGTCTTTCACTTTCCTAGCAGATTTAAATCTCTTAGATTACTCATTCCACTGTTTGAAAATGACCTGGATGCTATTTCTAACAAATAGTTCTTAATAAACACTATTAGTATAATACTATTGAATATTCATGTGCCAGTCCTGTTGACATTCCTCCCTAACGAATTTCCTTTTGTAAGCCCTTGTGTAGGTAGATAAAGCAAAAGCATAATCCCTCTCTGTAAATCACATCTCAACATTGTCTGTGTTAAATTATATTATCTCAGTTCCTTTCAAGTGACCACCAGCCAGTCGGTTCTGAATCAGAGTGACCATATAAGATGGCGTAGACCTCTTCCCTAAGGTTCCTGAGGCTATAAATATTTATGGGAACAGATTGGCTCATCTTTGCAGAGGAGTGGTGGGTTCAAACCACTAGTCGTTTTGTGAGCAGCTCAATGCTGAACCACAGAGCAGTCAGGAGCTCTTCTCAATGTTTTAAACTTTCTCTGTTTGGATGGTTGAACATGTTATCTTATTCCACTCCCTTTTAATTTTGATTACTTTGGAGAGACATATTTTCCAAGGCACATTTAGATAGATTCACATTTAAAAGAGGGATAACCTAGTCACAGAGAGTGAAGAGTACATTTCATGCTTGTCCACTTGGGAAATAAGGACACTTGGCACGGATGCTGGTGTAGAATAGAGAATAAGAATATGGCTAAGTGCAGAGACACATTCTGGGATATCTGAGCAGTGTCCAACCTTACCCCGACTTGGGTGGGTTACTGCCAGCATGTTTGACTCATAGGACCTGCCTGGATGAAGGGCCAATACTCACTCATGCTAGGCCAATTAGATCTTCTTCTAAGAATTTCAATTGAGTTAAGCCAATCTGCTGCATAAGATGTCTTAAAAGTTTTTAAAATAAAAAGGGTCGCATTGATGACTAAGGTACACGAACTAAGCTATGGTATTTCAGTCTCTCCCGGGCACGTGGAAGTTGGACAGTGAAAAGGGAAGAATTGATGTATTCCAGTCGCAGTGTGGTCAAAGTTGTTAACTGTGCTTTGGGCTTCCAACAGAATGAACACACCCATCTTAGAAGAAAATACAGGCATTCTTAAAAGACTATTCCTTAGAAGAGAGCATGGAGAGACATGGACTCACATACAGCGTTAAGAACGATCACTGTCTGAAAACGGACATAATGTTTGGTCGCTACACAAAGAAGAGGGTTGGCAAATGAGTGAAACCTTCAGTGAAATGGACAAAATTGCCATAAAAATTAACGGAAACACATCAATGATTCTAAAAATGGTATAGGTTAAGGCAAGCATTCATTCTGTTGTACATGAAATGACCATGAGTAGGAACTGACTTATTGTCAACTAACAACAATGACCAGCTTCAGTCAGCTGAACTGAGAGCCTATCAATTAGGATAGTGAAGCTAGCCAAGTGTGGCTATCCGCCTACCAAGCAGTGGACAGCTGAGAGAGAGAAAAAGAAGACAGCCCATGTGCTGAGAGGAGCAGAGATCTGAGACAAAAGGTCCTGAAGAGAGCAAGGTGTACGGTACAGAGGATACCATTAGGACGCACGAGTGGTTGCCTTGGGTCCGTATCAGCACTCCAGCTTCCAGGGCTCTGGTCCTGTATAAAGCCCAACTAGAGGCCAGGCCTTTGGATCCTAAGAGAGTCTTGTGATTTCTTAGGTGAAACTTCCCTTTGTGCAAGGAACCCTAGGGGTGCAGAAGGTCAAGCATTGTGTTGCTAATTGAAAGGTGGTGCTTTCAAGCCTAGCAGCCAGCCCGGGAGAAAGATGAGGCTAGCTAGCTTGTGTGAGTTTCAATGCTCTGCAAATACATTTTCTTTCCAAACCAAGGCAATAAATCCATGGTTCACAACTCTGCTTGTGTATCAGACTACCCTGAAGAGGTTCTTAAAAACACAAATTCCTTAGGCCCCTAACTGCCAAACCAGAATGGCCTTAAACCCTACACCTATTCCTCAAAATCGTCATTCGTATCTTCCTTGGTATTGGGCTTGATTGAGTTTCAGTTTTATACTCAAGAAAGCATAGTACAAAAGGGTCCATTAATATTTTCGCCCAGGATGATGTCAAAACGAATCCGATGGAGAGCGTCTGCAATAGAGCTCAGCTAGAGAACTACAGTATTATCAGAGACCCAGCAGAAGCTGGGATCAAAGGCAAAAAGACACTTCAGGTCAAGGTAAGAAGTAAAAGTAAAAAAGACACTTCAGGTCAAGGTAACGATCGGCTCTAGGGAAGAAGTAACCATAGGAGACAAGAGCGCACACCTTCCACAAAGCTGCGTGCTGTGGATGACTAATGTTAGCATCTACCTTGGACAAACGGTGGTCAACTTTAGCTATCGGTCACGGTCACGCAAACAGGTGAAAGGTTCTAAATGCTCAAGGCAGTTTAGGATGTCAATAAACTTTCCACTGCAGCTTGAAAGGGAAATCATTTGGCACCTGGAAGCATCCAATCTTAAAAACATTATTTAGCTGGACAATTATAGGGCTGGGATCAGCACAAATGGAAATAAGACGTGTGTGTGTGCAAGAGAGGCAATTAGGTGGAGATTTGGTATGGGAATCTCCCCCCGACACAGGAAGAAATTGAGTCCAAAAGTTGATTATATTCATCTTACAGCAAGATTAACACCCAAATTATGGAATAAATTAGTAAGTAAAACTGCAAGTGAAATCACCTCTTATTTCTTAGACAAAGGAATTTATCTGAGGTTTAGAAAAGGATCCTTTCTGAGGCAGATGACAAAGATCGTCGTACTAGCTGGGGAAATTTTTTAAAAATAATTTTATTGGGTGCTTATACAACTCTTATCACCATCCATCCATCCATCCACTGTGACAAGCACATCTGTACATTCGCTGCCATCAACACTCTCAAAACATTTGCTCTCCACTAAGGCCTTGGCATCAGCTCCTCATTTTCCCCCTCCCTCCCCACTTTTCCCTCCCTCACGAACCCTTGATAGTTTATACATTATTATTATTTTATCATATCTTACATTTTCTGACATCTCCCTTCACCCACTTTTCTGTTGTCCGTCCCCCAGGGAGGAGGTTATATGTAGATACTTCCAATCAGTTCCCCCTTTCCACCCCACCCTCCTCCACCCTGCAGGGAAAAATTGATCAACAACAAAAACTAAAGCGATGGAAGAAAATTCATAGTGTTCTACTATTTGTTGTCATGAGTTGGGATCAACTTGACATGGTGTATTTTTTGTTTGGGCTTTTTTTGTTTGCTTGTTCTAATGCTCCAGAAATATACCTTTTAAGAAGAATTATTGAGGTAAGAGAGACTGGGAACAAAGATACAATGAGCTAACTTGCTAGTCCTGAACATAAAGTCTTCACCAGAGAATGGGCTGATGTCCGAAAGGACATCAGGATTAATATACAAGAGCTTTCCGAAACTGATCCAGAAACAGATTTAGGATTTTGAAACCGTTCCTATCCCATATTAGATGTATATTTGGCAGTGAAGGGAATGCTTGTAATTATTTTTTAGGCTCAGGGGACTGGTGTCAAAATGACTATAAGAATTTGGGGCTTTTTTCTCCTTCACAGTTTAAAAAAAAATGCTGGAAATTGATTGAAGAGTATCAGGATAGCAAATCCAGATGCCTGATGGTTAAGACACTTGAGGATAGAGTTCTCAACATCGGTCCACTTTATTGCTTTGTGGAGTCCCACATGTACAAAGAAGGCTGGGCGAGTGCTGAGTGAAACACAGTGAAAAGGAAATCCCACTACTACTACACATTTTGGACACACAAACCAACCCACTGCGATCGAGGCGAGCCTGACTGAGAGTAACACGCTATAGGACAGAATAGAACTGCCCAGAAGGTTCCCAAAGGGGGGAACTCTTTCTCCCATGGAGTGGCTAGTGAGTTGAAACAGCAAAGTTGTTGGGGAGCAGCCAGATGCTGTTCCTTCTGTGCCACCATTACGCCTCGCTGATGACACCGTACTGGCCCATGACCTTCCCTTTTGCATCTTATGCTTTCTTGACTTCCAACTGAGGACTATCCAAGTCAAACACCAAGGAAAATTCTAGCCGACAGTTTTGAGAGGTAGGTATGCAGTTGGAGGCAGACGACCAAAGTATAATTAACTATTCCTCAAGAGTTTGCTTGTGAATGAGGTAAAAATTGGAGTAATAGCTAACTTTGTGTAGTACTTATTATCAGCTCACTAGTCTCACATTGCTCATTATTAACTCTGTAAATCTTTCAGCTGTTGCTTGTGTTACTAGGTGCCAAGAAATTCAGTTCTGACTTCTGGTGACCCTGTTCACATCAGAATGAGACAGTCCCTAGTCCTATGCAAGCCTCACAATCTGTCCGGTGTCCCAGCTCATTTTCGTAGCCACTAAATCAATCCATCTTATGAGTGATCCTCAACTGCTCCAAGACGAATGCTTTTTCTTCAGAGACTGATACCTCCTGAGACCTGGCCAAAGTCCGTGGGGCACAGTCTCAACGTCCCTTCTAAGGAGTGCTCTGTCAGTACTTCTTCCAAGACAGAGGTCTTCAGTCTTCTGGCAGTCCATGGTATTTTCAATGTTCTCAGTCAAGATTGTAATTCATACACATCATTCTTCAGTCTTCTTTATTCAGTGTCACTTTTCACATGCATCTAAAGTGACACTGTGGCTTTAGCCAGGTGCACCTTTGTCTCAGCAACATCTTTGCATTCTTAAAGAGGCCTTTGAGAAAACCTTTTCATTGTGATTGGTGCAGAAGTTGACAGTGTTCTCTTTAACAATTCATGCACACATTGTTTTGTTTTGTGACAGTGACTGCATCCTCACCATCTAAGAACATCCATCCCCCTGCGGTGGTTGCCATTCCCGGCTTTAATTTTTCCTTACCCCTTTCTGGCTTCTCAGCTTCATCCCCAGACCATTACTACCTTTTGAATCTCACAGGGTTGATTGGTTTCAGGAGAGCACGTTTCTCCAGGGTTACCGCTCACCTTACAGGCACAATGAAGTGTTCTGGATTCCCATTCTTCACGACACTGTGTACAGTTTGTCATGATCCACACAGTCAAATACCTTTGGATAATCACCAGAGCACAGGCAAGTCTCTTTCTTATCTTCTTTGCTTGCAGCCAAGATCCCTTGGACATCAGCAATGACATTCCTCATTCTGTGGCCTCTTCTGAATCCGGTTTGCATTTTGGGCAGTTCCCCGTCGATAGGCTGCTGCAACTGGTTCTGAAATGATCTTCATGAAAATGTTAACTACATATAATATTAATGATATTGTTCAATAATGTCTGCATGTCATTGGATTACCTTTTCCTGGAATGAAGACAATAAGGATTTCTCCTGATCAGTTGAAAAGGTAGCTGTCATGCAAGTTTCGTGATATGAACATGTGAGTTTTTTAAAGCATTGTGTCCTTTCATTAAAACATTTAAATGGTATATCACCAATTCCTGAGCCCTTGTTTTTATTAACAGCTTCCGTACAGCTTAGACTTCTTCCTTCAGTGTCATAGATCATACACTATGAGTTTTAAGCAATTTTATTTTTTGTAAAGTGACTCCGTGCATTCCTTGATCCTGTTTTTGCTGCTTCCTGAATATCCATTCAATATTTTGCCCATAGAGTTCTTCAATATTCCAACTTAGGTTTGAATTGTCTCTTCAGCTCTTTCATCTTGAGACATTCCTAGTGTGTTCTTCTCTTTTGGTTTCGTGCCACCAGGTCTTTGCACATTTCATTATAACACATTGTCTTCCTAAACTGCCCTTTGACATCTTCTGTTTAGTTCTTTAACCTCGTCGTTCCTTCTTTTCGCATTAGACACTTTATGTTCATGAACCAATTCCAGAATCTCTCCTGACATCCATTTGGGTTTTTCCTGTCTTTCCTGTTTTTTTTTTTTTTTTAAAGGACCTTTTGCTTTCTTTGTGAATGATGTCCTTGATGTCTTCCCACAGCTCCTCTGGTCAGTAGTGTCCAGTGCGTCCAGTGTAGTCTTGAGATGGTCTCTTAGCATCAGGTGAGATTGAGTGAGGATCGCTGGGATACTGAAAGCCACGTCATATTTCAAATACTAGAGAGACACCTGTGGTGGGCAGGTTTCAGGACGTCTGGATCAAGATGTTCTGGGAATAAAGACCTAAAAAACCGTTCGATGAAAATCTTAGAAATCCAAATTCCCTTAAAAATGGACACTATTGTTATTTTCATCTTTACAGTTGAAGAAAAGAGTTTCAGAGACGGTAAGTAACTTATTCAAAGTAAAGCAACTACTAAGAACTAGCGGCGGCAGGATACGAGGTCTATACTGGGTAGATGCCTAGTCAGTCCAGCTTCTGATTAGTCTCTTAGTGTCCAGATACACTGCTCCAGAAAATGCACGGATATTTGTCACACAAGCTATTCACACCTCTCCTTCCAGCCTTTAAAAGCTTGGCTTCCTTAATGGCCATTCCTGTAATACTTCACCCATGGTAGATGGCTCGTTGCTCATGGTGAAGACTGCTCGAAGGATCCATACATTGATAGATTTATATAATTCTTATATGTTGACATCTTTGTTACTGGAAAAGCAGTGGTCACAGATTGTAGTCTTTTTCATAAAATCTGCTTTGCTTCTTAACAGTTTTATTGTCATATAATTCACATAGCGAATAATTCAATGGTTTAAATGTATTAAAAAGAGTTGTGCAATCAACACCACAATCAATTTTAGAACATTGTCTTCATCCTAGTACCCATCATTATTAGCTCCCACTCCTTTCCAGCATCTCTTGCCACAGCCCTGCAAACCTATTAACTTATTCTCTGTCTCTGTGGATTACTTAACCTGGATTTCATATGAAGAAATCATACCAAAAAACCCCAACAACGACAACAAAACACAGCACAGAAAATGGCAGTCCAGGTGAAAGTAGAAAACGATAGAATAAAACAAATTAAAAATGGGTCAAAAGGGAAAATAAATGATAAGATGTAAAATTTTAACCTAACTAAATCTGCACTTCCCAATGTGCTCTGTCTCAAGGCAAGACTATTTACATCCCTAGTCAATAGTCTGAAGGAGTTCAGTGGAGGCTTAATCGGGGTTGGGGGCAAGTTCTGAAAATAGATTTGGGGCTTTCACTGTTCTCTATAGCCTTCCACAAACTGGGTGCTTAGAATTTAAAATGTAAAACAATCCCTCCTCTGATCTTGGATTTTATTATTTACAATCCTTGGATCTCACAGGTTGGTGTGCTCCTTCCCAGTGAGCTTAGCTGACACCTCATTTCGATGGTTACTTGTCTTAAGACAAGCCCTTGAAATCTCAGACACTGTTATTTCTGATAAGACAGGCATCATTTTATTTCTTCTCCACACTTTGCTATAGCACCCATATCTTCCGTGATCACTTCATGAGTCAAATACTGAGTTCTGGTCCTTTGGAGTTATTGTTAGTTAACATTGGTTTGGCTCCAGCTCATGGAGATTTTAAGTATAAGAGAATGAAACAGTGCCCCGTCCTGTGCCATCTTCATGATAGAGTTATATATGGAATTCTCTATAATAATAGAACTGTAGTTATTGGGTTGCTGGGTTTATGCTCAGTTGGGTTTCAGTAGATGCTACAAAATTGCTCATCAAAGTCACTAAGCTAATGCCCTCTCCCTTAGTTATGTGAGTTCCTGTTTCCTTACACGCTCATTACCACTTATTTATTTAACCAGACTTATGGATAAGACTAGTTTCTCATTTTTATTTTTCATTTCTTTAATGCCTTCTAAAGTTGAACATTCAAGTTTCTTCTAAAGTTTTCCAATTTATACAAACCCTTTGACTATTTTTCCATTGGGTTGTCTTTTAAAATACAGATGGATTTGAGGCATTCTGCATATATTCGGCAGGGGTATGCCTTAAGTCTTTGGGAGGAAGATAAGGTGGTCCACTCTTGTAAAGAGCTGTCATCTATGAAACCCTGTATTGGGTCAACGTGAGTAAATGTGACTTGATGCCCCACCCAGGGCCAGGAAACTACTCCGGCTCATCAAAACAAAACTGAGTGTTTAAGGGAGAAGACGTCCTCACATTTCTCCGGGGGAGCAGCTGGTGTTTTTGAACTGCTGACCTTGTGGTTGGCAGTCCAACACTTACCCAACAATGTCTTAATGGCATTGTGTTTGATTTTTCTTTTTTTCTGGTGGTGGTGTTGGGGTCATGCCCAGCTTCTGAAGACTGGAAAATCTCAGATGATAGAACCATCTGAGTGGCCCCAGTTGGGCCAAAAGGACACCCAATTGGCTGGCTGGCTTTCTAGAGGAGAAGTCTACTTGCGGCAGCACGAAAAATGAGATCAGCTAACAGTGCGCATGGCAATGGTTAGAGGGATGAACATGAACTCAAGGACTCTACCTACTACTTACGCACCCAGGCTGGGAGAGCTCAGATTGCAGAACCATCTAGGAGGTCCTCACTGGGCCAAGAGGACACCATTGTCCTGGTCACTTTGCTACTTTGTGCTTCCATTTGCTAGCAAGTCTGAAGGGAAGAATAAGACCAGCCTTTTTACTACTATTCAAGAAGCCGCAGAAGGAAGGAAGGCACATCTGGAAGCACATGAGCTTTATAAAGAAAGATCTCACACACATAGAGGATTTTAAAGCGTTCCACTGTCCCACTTTCATGTTAGAGAGGAAAAACAAACAAAAACAGATGGCACTAAACTGAAATGGAATGAAAAATTGGAAGAAAAAAAAAAGAGGCTCAACCTTATTTTTTTACATCTCAGGTTTTCCTGCTCAGACGCAGGGGAAGATGTTTTTGTGTTTGCTTCCTGCGATTATCAGAGATGGCCTGGAATCAGAAATACAGCGGAGGCAATAGGTCTCGTTTCCTGTGAGGTGAATGAACAGAGGCTACACTGTCCTTTCCCAGGAGAAGGCGGGTCTTTTAACGTCTAGGCCACGAAGCTGCTTCATGGTGCTGCCCCTAGCTGTCTTGACAGAGGGGAGACACACACCTACAGAGGTTTAGAATGAACACATACTATGAAAGGGAGCTGACACTCGGTGGGCATTCTTAACATAATGATCTCATGTCAAGCCCCCACAGAGAAAATGAATCTTATTTTGATAAATGACCTTTATGCTGTTTTTCAAAATAACCCAGTATGTGTTTATATATGCAGAGATGTATATTATACATGTATCTCGTTTGTGTTTGTATGTATATACCATGAGGGAACGAGCCAGCTGCTTTAGCCATTTGTTTGGGCGGTTCTGCTGCAAGGAAATGATGGGAGAGAATCTGATACCTTGAATCTTTCAACAAGACAGGGTGCAGAGGGCAACTGTGGAAATAAATTAGAAACCCAGCTTCTTGTTTCCATCAGTGAAAAAGATGTAAACACATAGATAATGTGAGCCATTTCTGAAGCCAGGCCTTTGTTGTTGCTGTTTAGTAGGTGTGCTTGTTTGCTGTTAACTTGTCTATCATTCCAGTGACGAGGGAGACGGGCCCCGCTATGGTACAATCTCTTCACATCGAAAACCTCCACTTTCTGCACCCTCTCCCTGAACCTTTCAATAGCCAGCTTGCCGAATGGATCTTTTCCCCTCCCCAGTTATCTCCTGTAACCTCCTCTGGAAAACTCCGGCACAGACCTAGGATTTGCCCACTGTGAGGCCAGCTAACTTCAGCTTATTAGCAAATTCACTTGAAGCCGGGGAAACCTGGGAAAATTATTGTAAGGAGCATGTGGGCTCAGAGAAGGGGAGACGATTGTGGGCGCCTAACATGCAGCACCCAGTTGTGGAGCCTCTTGGTGGATATGCAGATGCACAGAATGTGTAGTCGGGGCAGGCAGGGGTTGAGGGGGGGGGCTCCTATATAAAGCATCTCAAGTCTACAGAGAGAACAACTGGACTCATGGGTCCACGCAGTACAGAAAAGTACTAAACAATCCCCACTTAGTGAAGTACCATATGGCCTTCAAATACGTATATATTTTTTCAACTATAACTCTTAAATAACTCTAGGTCCATCAATGCCAACGCTATTGTTCTGCAGGATAGCTTTTCCATATATCAAACTGGAATCGTTTCCCTAAGTAAAATCCATTTTCCTGAGTCCTGGTTTGAAATCTCTGAAGCCCAAATTAGACTCGTCAAGTTACACTAGGACACAATGCCAGCTACCTATTGCTGGGCCAGCAGCCGAACCAGCATTAAATGCTCCCGACTCAATATGGAAGCCATCCACTTAATTCTATCTTTCCAGAAATACTGGAAGCAACATTTAACAACCTTGTGATTACACAGCTAAGGCAGAGACTAATTGTGACCTGCAGACCGACAGAGTACAAGAGAGAGAGAAGCCTTCGATTTTCTTATTACTACTAGTTGCTTTTTCCTTGTTCATTTTACTCATTCCACCCCCCTCCACCGCCACTGACGTTTTGATGGTACACAATGTTTGCTTCTCCGTGGGCATGCTATGAATATTAGAAGAAATCCCCAGGCAGAATGGCACCTAAACTAAAGCCTGCTTTGGGTTCCTCTGACCTTTCAAGACTGTCAGCAAAAGACTTCACAACCCTTTTGATAAGCAGATCCGAGATCTTACAATCATAGAATCTTGGTGAAGAGGAATCTTACGTAACCTTGCACCCAAGTACAAGAATCCAATTGGCTTGGAGGGGGCCGGGGGGATCCTTCTTTTGTACCAATAAAATGTCTTAGGCAATGTTCTCTTACGATGCCCAGTGGAGGAGGAAAACATCTGGCCACCTTAAGAAAAAAAAACAAAACTCTTTCTATACTTAAATACCATTTATTTTCTCCCTTCAATCTTCTTTTCTTTAGGATAAATAGCCCACTTTCATCGTTCTTCAGAGATCCGATTTTCCATGCTTTTAATCATTTCAATTGCTTTCCACATCCTCTTAAAATGCAGAAGCCCAAGCCTGGCATGGTGGCGGACTGAGAGCCGTGCTACTGACTCACTGAGCGTTCTGTGGCCGCTGACCATGATTCCTCCATTCTTCTGCTAACGTGGTCTGGCATCAGGTCAGACTTTAAACAATGCTGCTTTTAAAAAATAGAACGATTCCGTTTGAAATCTTTACTCAACATAGAATATTTTAAAAATCAATTTTATCTTTAATATTATCTTGAACCTGTAAATGTGTCAACATCACTTAGAATAGGGCTCCTCTGAGGCAAAGCTCAGGCCGCACAGGGTTTTCACACATTACATCAGAGATGCCACACAGGGCTGAGCATGTACCCTGTGATCTGTCCCCACTTTCCTGTTGACATTCCTAAATTCTGTCCGTCCATCATCATGCTCCCTGGGACCAAAGAAAAGGATAAATATTCTCTTTGACATTCAGTTCCAGGTGATTTCAGCAGTGTTTTAGTAGCCCGGGGCCTCCACTGAGTTGAAGGTGCTGGTGTGTGAATTCTCAGATGTGTGGATGTTTTATTCAGGAGTCGTTATCGATGACAGAGTGCCAACTCAAACTGGCACCGTGGGCAGAGCAACCGCTAGCACTGGCGCAGAGCTATGGCCAACAGCACAGCAGGACCCAACTGCTTCCATGAGGGCGGGGCCCTATCTTTCCCACCTTGCAGTTCCGTAAGCATTCTCAGGCAGGCTCCCTGGAAGTGGTGGCATTACATTCTGCCAGTTCGGTGACCCCAACCATCAAAAGGACCCCTCTTTTTTCAGGAGTTCCAGCCAGTCTCTTGGGGGTCGATTCTCATGTGTTCATTATGGATCAACCAGTCATCAATCAGTCAGTCGCACTCTCCTTGGCCAGACTTAAGTTCAGAGCTGACCTTGAGGGGAGGAGGGTGACATAGTCCCATGTGAACCTCAGAGACAGAAAGTGGGATAGGGGTTGCTCTCCAAAAAAAAACCCAAAAACAATCATGGTATTGCTTCCAGAAGAAGGAAAAAGGGCAGGAGAACAGAGAACACAGCATCCTCTGTGCCTCACCCCATGAGGCACAAGGAACTCACCAAGGCATAGGCTGGCACACACCGCACAGAGTCAAGAAATGCCTGCAGAATGAACCCACTAGCTAGAAGCCCTGTTGACTGGTCCTTGACCAGCACAAGACTGGCAACATTTAAGGACAGCAGAAGCTTCGCCCAGCAATGTCAAGGAGAAAGTGTCTGATGTGTTTCGATGGCTTGAGGGGACAAGGTTAAAAAGAGAAAGCCTTTCTGTGCGATTCCACGGATGGGAACCCACGAATTAGAGAAGTGGATTCCGTGGAGTTAAGCAGTTGCTTACAAGCAGAATTTCTTTCGTACTGCTTGGTTCCTTAGGAAAGGCTGCGAGGGCACTATGTAGAAATGAGTACCTATGGGAGTCTATGCGGAGATGGGACCACTCCTCTGGGAAATGGTCTGCTTTTCAAAAGTGCTCTAAGGATTTCCTGCTGAATATTGCAGCATGCATCACAGTGAAGAACGACAAGACCAGATTGCATCTAAAAATCCATAAATATCGTGCAGGGATGAGCCACATGATGTTTACTAAGACACCGTGATTAACTTTTACACTCCAGTCTATTTTGTCTTTTATAAACCGCAGATAGTCCTTTGAAATTATAACCTGATATTTAATTTATGACTATTTTATGCCTTGTTTTAATAATAACTTCTTCAAGATTATGATCCACTCAGAGTGGTTAGAACTTGAAGTAATTACAGTGTGTTTAGCTTTGGTTCCTTTCTTGAGTCCCAAGTTGATTATAAAAATATTTGTAAGTAATAAAAATAACCTTGTCAGATAATATGGCATTGGTAGTAAAAGCAAAAGGGAACCTGGAAATTTGGTTGGAGGCCTAAAAAAAAGTCTTGGGCTGAGAAAAGCTGGGGAGCAACCAAGAGCGAGGTCTCCGAATGTGATCTACTCTTGGCCTACAGAGAAGGAGGCACCAGTGGAGAGAAAAGGAAAGCAGTGGGGAGGGAAGAAAACCTCGCAAGAACTGTATTTTTATTCCCTGTGTGCTCTGAAGGAAGACAGTTGAATTTAAACTCAACTTGCGCTGGGGGGAGGGTGGGTAGGTAGGCAGAGGAGACATGGGTTAAGTGAATGAGACCCTGGGAGAAATATGGGAGAACATCAAAGTGAGGGTGCAATAACTACAGCAGAAATATTTTATAACCTACTAAAAGTTTACCTTGCCAAGCAGATGAAGTTTGAATACACACCCTTACCTGTAAAATCAAACCTAAAAACCTGTGTGCTGGCTATCTTCCTGGTGTCCCACCCGCCTCTGCCTTAGGAAGGCCAGGACTGCGGGATCTTTTCCTAGGTTTGGCCACTGGGGGTGTCTGCAGAAGATCAGGAGAGGGGGTTGGGTGGGTAGTAATGAGCTGATACCAAGGGCTCAAACAGAAAGAAAATGTTTTGAAAATGATGATGGCAACCTATGTCCAAATGTGCCTGACACCATGGATGGAGGGATGGGCTAGGATAAGAGCTGTAAGAGCCGCCAGTAAAATGATTTTAAACAAAAGGAAAAAAAAGAACAGAGTGGTGCTGAGCTATATAGAAAAGGGCTGCCCTGCCTAAATTGGAACCCTGGTGGCAGAGGGCTTCTGGATCAGCATTTCAAAGTCACCAGCCACTTCAAGGGAGAATGATCAGGTTTTAGACCCATAAAACGTTCATCTCAGAAACCCACAGGGGCAGGTCTACCCTGTCGTACAGGGTCAGTATGAGTCGGCTTCATGGCAGGGAGTGGAGTTCCTTTGCTATAGGGAGCCCGGGCGGAGCCCTGGTCATCAATTGAATCCCAGTAGTTTGGACTCACCAGCTGCTCGATAGAGAGGAGAAAGATGAAACTGTCTGCGCCTGCTCAGATTCACAGCCCTGGAATCCTGGGGAGCAGGTCTCCTCTGCCCTCCAGTCCCCGGGTCAGGATCGGTTTGATGGCAGTGGGTTTTCCGGGGGGACACTTCCAAGTGAAAAGCCTCAGACCCTGCTGAGCATCCTCCCGATGTAGC
Source organism: Tenrec ecaudatus (assembly GCF_050624435.1). NCBI lineage: Eukaryota > Metazoa > Chordata > Mammalia > Afrosoricida > Tenrecidae > Tenrec > Tenrec ecaudatus. The sequence goes on from NC_134543.1 coordinate 36,266,089, forward strand.
CCTCTGCGACTCCTTCCAGAAACCAGGGCCTCCTCTCACACTTTCAGGTCTAGGGTGTTAATGGCGCCTCACTGTTATTAGACCCAGAGTATTGGGGGATCCGTCTCGATGGTTTCTCCCTAACTGATTTACTCCATTGAAAGCACTCCTTTCACTAAAGTCTCCCAAATTATCCCATGTGCCAGCTCTTTCTCGAGGAGATTCCAACAGATACAAAAGGAATGTATTGGGTTGGAGGAGTATTAAGTATAAAAATAGTCCTGGTGATGACTGTGCCTAACATTTACAATGATCTTTATTGGTGCTGTCTGAAGGCCAGGCCTAGGCATATGGAGGCTTATGACCAAAAGAGCCTTTAGTCCGCTTTGCGTGAGCTAGTCATGGCTACAGAGGGCTGGAACAAGAACTGCTGGGTTTCATCACACTGACACGTCCCCAGGGTCTCTGTTCCCCACTGTCCTCAGAATTTCTAGCTCAACCTTACAACTGGGAGAGTTGGGGCAAACAACATCCTGGGTGACCATGTCAAGGCAGTGCGAAGTACAGTAAGTTCAAGTGGGGAGACGAGTTTTACATACTACCGAATGTCTAATTAAACCACTCAATCAGTGTTTACTAAGATATGAAAAGAAATCATTCTACCTGAGCACTTCACAGCAAGAGGCATCTCACATCCATCTTTCTATCTCTAGGCCTAACGTCCTGCTGACCCCTAGGAACGATCCAGGAAAACACATGCTGAGATGAAGTAGAGAGATGAACAGTGCTTGAAGGTACCGGACGATGGTAAGTGTTATCTGTGAGTAGATTTTATCCTGAGTCGGTATTTCTACCAGAGGAGCAGGCTCCCTATCTCTTCTTAACAGAATATCATCAGTGAGTCCTAATCTACGATGGGTCATGGACTTCCTCTTTCAGTACATGGATCAAAGCACACCATATATTTCTGTGTGTGTATGAATCAAGGACTAAAGTTTGAGTAATAGACATGTACTTTTAGTCAAGGTTTTCATACAACATTGATACAGACATGGTTCCTAGGTAAAAACTGGCCAGGGCACAGTACTCAGAGAGAAATCTGAAAAACCTGTCCAGACTACACAAGAATATAACCAAAGGAAACCCACATCTACTCCTCACTTATGACCTATCTAATTATCCAACATTCTGCATTTATAAGAATAACAAAAAATCTACTCTCCATAGTTTATTCATGAACAATGTATATCTGGAAGCAATAACCATTGAGGTGCAAGGTGAGAATAACACTGGTTCTGAGGGTTAAAGTTATATGTCAACCTAGCTGGGCTATAATTCTTAGTGTTTTAGAAGTTACATAATGATACATTTTGGCAGTTCTTCAATGATATAGTCATCCTCCATTTTATGATCTAATGTGGTCATCCATTTGGCATTGGCTGACTTTTTACATAGTGACCTGTCTTTTGGAAAGTGATCGTGTCAACAAGACAGGAGTAGGTGTACTTTCTTTACCGAAACCTCAATATTGACAGAAGATCATGATGATGACGAACGCTCTCGTTATGGGCTAGGCACTATTCAAAGTGTTTTATACACATTAACACATTGAATGCTCATAATTTCTGTATTAGGGGGCCACGGTTATTCTCGTTTTCCAGGTGAAGAAGTTGAAACACAGTGAAATTAAGCAGATTACCCAAACTCAGTGAGGGACTCAGAACTAGAGCCCAGGCAGTCCCACTAGGATTTATATGCTTTTCACTACCCTACTATTAGTCCCTCACTAATGAGTCGATAACTACTTCAGCTCTTGAATGGAACTTCATTAGTACAGCGATAGCCACCTTTGTTGAGTATCTATACCCAGAGATGCATACACCAGTTATTCTTAAGACCGTGCAAATACTAGGAGAGGTTATAAAGCAGATTTAACAGCTCACTTGCATTAATGATATCATATGACCTAGGTGAATGAACAGTAACTGGGCAGACTAAAAGTACTGCAAAGCACTGCGCGACAACTTGAACAGGAACCCAGGGTCTACACAAATAAAAAGTAGGAGTGAAATGTCACTTGACCTACAGAAAAGATAAGTATACTCCTATAAGGGAAATCCCAAAAAACCCAAATGAGGGCCATGGCGTCAATGCTGACTCCAGGGTAGAACTGTGACTCTGTACAGGAATAGAAAGCCTCATTTTTCTCCCTCAGAGTGGCTGGTGGTTTCAAACTGCAGACCTTGTGGTTAACAGCCCAAAGTGTTACCACTGTGCCACCAGAGCTCCCTACAAAAGGGAGAGTTATCCTCAATATTAATATGTAACCTGAAACAAATACTTATATCAAATATATTATCTACCTAATATGAAAGCAAAGAGTCCTATAGGGGTTGCTTATATCATTAAAATGCTTCTTTGGAAAAGTGGAAAATCCAAAATGGAACATGTGCACACTGAGATTAGAACATTGAAAATGGGTTAATCCTCAGTCTAGATCCTGTTTGCTGCCAAGGTAGGACAGAGGTCATATCCCTGAAAAGCCCACAATTTATTGGGAAAGAGGCACCGGCCCATTTCCTAGAACACGGGTCAGTCCCTGTGACGGCGGAGGGATGAAAGGCGTCTGTAAACGTGGCCTGGTGACGTCAAGAGTCATCCCCGCTCCGACACGCAGGGTGGGAGCAGATAGTTTATTGATTCCCTCTGGGTGCAGCTGTCCCTAGAATTCTCACGACATCAAAGTAGACTTTCAGAAGATAAAATAAGACACTACTTGAGAAACGCCACCACAACATTGTAAGTAAACCCCAGCATGTATCGGTGGAGCACTTAGAAAATAAATGACAGTGTGTGCAACTATAGGTGTGGTTTACAATCCTCCAAGACATTCGTAAACTCTCCTAGTTACACCTGCTCTGGCTCTTTCTCTTAGGTTCTTTTCCTGCTGCCCTGGAGACCTCCGGGGCTTCGGAAAACTCACAAGAGTATGGCCTGTGCAGAAGAGTCTCTGTGGATTTGTGTGCATGTTCTCATGTTAGTCATGGCTGTTCTTGCCAGGTCTGCGAGGTGGTTCCAACCCATAGTGATCTAAGACACAGCAGAAAGAAACTGCCCTGGTCTTGTACCCCCTCATGGCATGCTCTTACGCCTGAAACTGTTGCTGCAGCTACTATGCCACTCCATCTTGTTAAAGGTCTCCCACCTTTTCCACCGACCCTCTGCTTTACTAAGCAGAATGTCCTTTTCTAGGGACGGATCTCTCTTGATAGCATGTCCAAAGCAGGTGGGATAATCTTCATATAGTATTTGATTGTCGGGGTCTAAAAAGCAGCTGTCTTTTCAGGAACACGTCTCAGCTCCTGCTGCCATTCCAGCTGTAGAGCGTCCGTGGATCAAGTTTGCTTATGGAGAGCTCCGTTTTCCCAGTGTATCCTTGATTGTACAGAGCCTGCTCTCTGGCTGCCAGCCTCTTCTCTGGCAGGCCTCCCAGTCCCCTAAGGAATGCTACCTTGAGTGGCCAAGCCTTTGGACTCAATGCCCAGGGAGGACACCAGTGGAGGATTAGTCCAGTTTCTAGAACATAGTAAGCACTCATCAGTGTTTGTGGCAGAAGGAAGGGACCAATGAATGAATGCTCACTCTCTGTCGCTACAGAGTCTGCCCTTGGCTCCACTGCAGCCAGCGACTGCTGGTCCCACTCTCATCGTGAACATCTTACGCCTCCACTCTGCTCCCACCCGCTCCTAGACCTTATGATCTCATCAGGTGTTCCTGTGTTTGGGTTATCTTGTCCCTGTACTCGGCTTGGGGGTGGTGAGGGGGGCCATTTCTGGACTGAAGGGTGCCAGGAAGACTGCCTCCTCAAACCATGGGTGCTTTGCTCTCTGTTCTTATTTTCTCTTTTGAAATCCTCACGGTCACCATATAAGCTGCTCAAGGTGATTACAATGATCCCTCTACAAACATCAAAAGTGAGTCACAAATGTGGAAAAACATTCAACATGTTTGAATGCTTCTGCTTGTCTTCTCTAACTTACCTTCTACGTGTGCAAGTGATAAGGCTCTGTGTGTGTATAAATTCATTTTTAAATGTGAGCCAAGCATACCATTGTGTAGGAGTTGCAGAATTTACTTTCAGAAAACATTTCTTTCCATACAATGTTTGACTTATAAGCCCACCAAAAATTGCCCAGGATAAGAATAACGATTTAAGGTTTTCTCTGGCCAGTTATTTTAAAAAGTAGGTCGCCAGATCCTTCGTCCTGGTCTGTCTTACTGTAGAAGCTCTTAATCTGAAAACTGCTGGGTCACCTGCTAGGATTTGAAATGCTGGTGGCACAACTCCCAGCATCACTGTAACATGCAAGCCATCACTGTAGACTACACTTTCCTACAAGTAAAGAAATGAATAAAATAGTCAAGCCTCGAGATGCAATACTGAAGGATTCTATGATCAAAATACTGAATGACACAGGAAGCATAAAAGAAGACAGAATACAGAGTCACTCTGCTAAAATGGATCGATATTCAACTATTTCAGGAAGCAGAATCTGATCAAGAACCAGTGATACTGAAGAAAAAAGTATAGCATTCACTGAAGGCACTGGCAAAAAACAAGGCTCTGGAAATTGATGGGATACCAGTTGAGGCACTGGGCTCTCACGAGAAAGCATCCATCAGGTTTAAAAGCATGCCTCCATTAGGTGTCACACAGCTCTAGGATAACACTGTCCCAGTTGGCACAAGCTCAAATCAGCCAATCGGTACACACTGACCCAGCACCATCTGTGTGCTGCATAGCGACCGTGAAACCCTCAAAAGAAGCTAAAGATCTTACCAAACAAAAAGTTCACTGCCATCGGCGTTGGCCGTGACTCAACAGCAATCCTATAAGACAGCATAGGGCTGTCCCTTTGAATTTCAGAGCCTGTAACTCTTCCGGAGAGGAGAAAGGCCCATCTTTCTTTTGAGGTCCAGCTGGTGGGTTCGAACTGCTGACCCTGTGGCTAGCTGCTCACTAAGTAACACGCAACATCACCAGTATCCCTCAAGCTTATGATGTAGAAAAGGAGAAAGGCTGTGCTGCGATCTAAAGAGGTACTTAGAGCATGCTGGCATTTGGTCTGGAGTTGCATCCCCTCACAGTGGCTTCATGCATAAAGAATGACACATGGCCTGGTCCTAGGCCACCTGTATGATCGCTGATATGCTTGAGTCCGTTGTTGCAGTTGATCCACCTCATTCATGCTTTTCCTTGGTTTTGTGGGCCCTCTATCAAACATGGCGATGCCCTTTTCTAGACATAGACACTTGTAATTTCTAGGGAGATGTAAATGAACAAATCATTCAACCCATTGCTGTTGAGTCAGTCCTGATGTACAGAGGATCACTGGGTTTCTGAGACGGTAGGGACAGACAGCTTCCTCTTTCCCCTGCAAAGGGGCTGGTGGATTTGAATCGCCATCCTTAAGATTAGCACTGCAACATTGCATCTACTATGCTCCCAGGCTCTCTGGAGACTTGAGTCACTGCCAATGAATCACTTCTGACTCCTAGCAACCCTCTAGGACAGGACAGAGTTGCCTCTGTGGGTTTCTGAGTCTGTGACTCGTTGCAGGATCAGAAAGCTTTGTCTTTCTCCCAACGAGCAGCCGGTGTTTTAGAATTGCTGGCCTTGTGGTTAGCAGCCCCGCATATAAGCTATGACAGCACCAGGGTTCCTGATACTTAAATAGATGCTTATCAATCTGGGTCCATTACTGGATATATAAGGAGATGATAGTAAGGCAATCTGAACGAGAAATTGGAATAAAAAACAGTTACTCTGGCCAAAAAAATAGGTAAAAAAAGAGGTACATCAAAGCCAGACTGTCAAGGTCCTCGAGTGAAAATATGAAATGTGTTATCCTTTAGCCCTGGAAACGTGCCACCTGGATTTAAGACCTTCTAGGTGTCATACTGAAATTGTACATGGTTATTCCAGCACTTATCAAAAGAAAAGTGACATTATTAGTCATTCATTCATTCACTCCTTTATTTATTTATTCGCATGCTTACTCTGTGTCAAGCACTATTCTAAATGACTTACAAATATTAACTCATAAAAACATCACAGCAACACTATAAAGTATGTTCTGATTATTTTGTCCCTTTCCCAGATGGGGAAATAGAGGCACGGAGAGTTTTAGTAATGTGTTTAAGGTCTATACCTGTGCTACTTCTCCTGTTACCAAGGAAGAATGGACTATGGGCAGAATGCTTCTACCTGTTGAGTCTCTCAGGGGCAATGATTAACCAAAGGCAGCGACTAATAAATGATGCCTCTCCTTTGAAATATGTGTATTCTAAGAACTTCACTTACTAAGGAGTCCTGGTAGTGCAGTAGCTACAGTTTGGGCTGCTAGCCACAAGGTCAGCAGTTTGAAACCACCAGCCACTCTGGGAGAGGAAGACCATGATTTCTACTTCCATGAAGAGTTACAGACTTGAAAACCCACAAGGGCAGTTCTATCATGTCATATAGGGTCACTAAGAGTTGGAATTGACTCGATGACAATGAGTTTTTAAGTCATTTATTAAATTATCCCTGAAAGTTCTGGTGGCACCAGCATTCTCCAGAGGAGGGGAGAACAACCAAATCTATGTGTTGACTCGGAGACCAGGGTGGTTCAATGATTAGGTGCTTAGCTGCTAACCAAAATATAGATGGTTTGAATCCACCAAAGAATTCCATGTGAGAAAGACCTGCTTCTGTAAAAATAGCAGCCTAGACAACCTTATGGGGATAGTTCCATGCTGTTATGTGGCGTTGCTGCATGGAAATGAACTTGAGGGCACCCAAGAACAATATCACTCAACTCAGTTACGCCTGCTGCACAGGCCTCTTTAAAGTGTTGAAAAGCAAGGCGGTTACTTTGAGGACTAAAGTGCACCTGACCCAAGCCATGGTCTTTGCAATCGCCTCATATGCCTGTAAAAGTTGGACATTGAATAAGGAGGACCAAAGAAGAGCCAATGCATTTGAATTAGGGTGCTGGCGAAGAATATTGGAAGCACCGTGGACTACCAAAATAACAAGCAAATCTGTCTTGGAAGAAGTTAGGCCAAAATGATCCTTAGAAGCAAGGATGGCAAGACTTTGTCCAATGCATTTTAGACATGTTGTTGGGAGAGATCTGTCCCTGGAGAATGATATCATGCTTGACCTTCCACAAGAAGGATCAGCACTGTGGCTGCAACAATGTGCACAAACCCAGGACCCTCCAGCTGTTTCACTCTGTTGTACATAGGGTCTCTGTGAGTTGAGAAAGACTCAATGACACCTAACAACAACAACAGCAAGGCAGGGATTAGACCAGGAGGGAATAAGGAAGTGTGAGAACGAAGAATGAAAGATAGCAGAGTGGGGTTTGGGGAGGAGACTGTGTCTACCCTTGACTTTGGAGAGTAGAAAAAGATGACTATTTTCACATATGTCGAGCCAAGAACAAAGACTGTCACACTATATCCTCGCCCCCAGCTTCCCAGAATTCTTAAAATTTGAAGTGGCTTCTAGAATTAGATGGATTTCTTTCAAACACGGTTGAGAAGTTAGAGGTTAAAGACAGAGGGAAACAGGAGGAACCCAGCACAGTGGGGACTAAGGGGCCGACAACGGGAGAGCAGCAGGGAGGATGATGAGCAACATATCTCAAGTCAGAGGAGAAAGGCTGGGGAAGCTTTTTCCCAGAAAAAGTCAGTGTTCCAGTGTGACCTTAGGGGAGAAATTCTTCCAGACTCTTGGGTCCATAACCCGCGGTTGGAGAAATGCTATTGGGATACTCGGTAGACCACACCCATGGGGATATTTTGCACGTAAGAGCTCTGGCCACAGCAGATTATGGGAACGGAATGGATAACTTCGTGAACTTTCCCAGCTGTGTCAACTAATTATTTTTTTAACTCTATGAGGAGTTCAAAATGCTGACGAACCATTTTATAGATGGCGTGAACCGGGAGGAGTGTGTGTGTTGGTTTGAAATGCAAGTGGTCCCGGGCATTATGGCTTTGCTATTACTTTACTAGGAAGAAAGCTGGGAGGAGGGGCGGGCGGGGCGGTGGATGGCCCTGGTCAGGGCAGTTGGCTAAGTGCTACCACAGCTCAGCAGAGTTGAGACAAGCAGCCATTTTGGAACAAGCACGTGATTCCTCTGTAAGCTCATCTTGAAGCTGTTACCTATTTACAGTCTAAAACCTGGGAGTCGCTTCAGGCTCTTTAGAGATACTAAAATGATGAAACATCCTTAAAAGTTGCGATAAAGTTCTTGGACTTTATTCCCCTCGGTTTACACATTTTCTCATCACATAAGAAGCATCCAAAGTTAGCATCATCCCTCCAGATTTCTACATCGATTGAGTCGCTGGGTGACACATGGAGACAAAGATTATTTAGGACCAATTTCAAAAGGAAAGGGATGTTTCCAACATCAAGTCACACTGGGGGCTTTGGGAGGGAGTGGAAAAGTAGGGATCTACGGGCACCACGTTCTGTAACACAGAGATTACGGGCAGGAGTTCTGGAGTCATACTGACCTCAGTACTGCTCTCATCTCTGCCTCTCCATTGTTCTGTGAAGTACAGCAAGTCCCTTAGGCTTTACTTCCTTGTGAGTAACATGGAGCTGTCTTAGAGAGTTGTTGAAAGGCAACAACTGAACTAATATAGGCAAAGGATTAGCACATATTGAGTAGGCCAGTAAGAGTCTTACAAGAGCAAGAATTCAAGGAGATCCAGAGATTTCCTAAAGAAGGCAAATACTTTGGATTTAAAAGGGACCTCAGTTCTTCTTCTTTTTTTAAATCATTTTATTGGGGGTTCATATATCTCTTATCACAATCCATCCATCCATTGATTGTGTCAAGCATATTTGTACATTTGTTGCCCTCATCATTCTCAAAACATTTGCTTTCTGCTTGAGCCCTTGGTATCAGCAGTTCATTTTCTCCACTCCCTCCCTCACCCCACCATCCCTCATGAACCCTTGATAATTTATAAATTATTATTATTTTGACATGTTTTACACTGTCCAACAAAGGGGTTATATGTAGATCCTTGTAATAGGTTTCCCCTTTCTACCCCACCTTCCCTACACCCTCCTGGTATCGCCACTCTCACCACTGGTCCTGAGGTGTGCATCTGTCCTGGATTCCCTATGTTTCTAGCTCTTATCTGTAGCAGTGTACATGTTATTGTCTAGCTGGATTTGGGTCCCCACTCCACACTCCCCCTTCATTCACAATGATATGATTTTTTGTTCTTTGATGCCTAATACTGGATTGCATCCACACTTCATGATCACATAGGCAGGTGTGCTTCGTCCATGTGGGCTTTGTTGCTTCTCAGCTTGATGGCCAATTGTTTATCTTCAAGCCTTTAAGACCCCAGATGCTATATATTTTGATAGCCGGGCACCATCAGCTTTCTTTACCACATTTGCTTATGCACCCACTTTGTCTTCAGCGATTGTGTCGGGAAGGCGAGCATCATGGAATGCCAGTTTAATAGAACAAAGTGTTCTTGCATTGAGGGAGTCCTTGAGTGGAGGCCCAATGGGACCTCAGTTCTGATATGATCATTTGAGTTATAAAACGGAAGCACAGAAGCCATCTAGCTGGTCTACAAGTTATAATCCTGAGCTTGAGTAAAACTCAGGAGGGGCACTCCCAATGGAGAGCTAACGGAATGAGAAAGAACTTCCTTCACCATTATATGGCTTACTTGATATTATTTTTCAGTTTTGTCTCATATATAGCTCTCGGTTTAAACCTGATGGGTATTTTCCGTACTCACAAAAACTCTGAGGTGCCTTGGATAACTTTACCATTCTAGAAGTTATTCTGGTTGCCAGATTTAGCAAATAAAACCCCAAGATGCTTACTTAAATGTGACTTTCAGATAAACGACGAATCCTATAAAAAGTATAAGTTTATGCTAGTGTAACATTTAGGATCTAGCTAGGTTAAAATAGCATTTGTTTATCTCAAATGTAAATTTAACTAGGCTCCCCGCATTTATCTGGAAACCCTCAACAGTGGCCAACAAGTTGCCCTTTCTAGCCTGCAAGCAACAAAGTGGTCACCCCAACACACAAATGTAAAGGAATCTGTTTCCAGGGATCTTACTTCTCAGAAAACACAGTACTAAATTCAGACTTTTATTTTTTTAAGACAATTTCCGCACACGGGGATTTTTTTTTTAAAGCATCCCAGTCTAGAGAGAAAAAAAAAATTACAATGGAAGCGGACTTCCCTTAGGATGGCATTTAAATCATTTTGGGTAGACTGATGTTGTCATTGATAGAGAGTACTAAATGTTTGCATTTTTATTTTTTATTGTGTCTGCCAAGGCCAATGGCTAACTTACATTCTTCCAAATATCTATTTTTTATCCTTTACAAGAGGGAGAAAAAAGAAATACAGAAATCACATTTCCCCAAACTGTGAAGCAACTTTCTTTGGCAGGTTCAATGCCACTAAACATTATGAAATTAACCTTTGGGACTTACGGGCAACACTCAACAGTGCCGGTCATTGTCTCTAGCTACAGCTATTACCTGTTTGTCCACATTGACCCAGAGAGAGGGGTCGGCCATGTCGTGAACAAGGCCACACAGTAGGTGGACCGTCTTTGCAAACAGGCAAATGTGAAACTCCCTCTTTCTTGCTGTATCAAAACCAACTGACTTCTTTCCTTCCTGATGGTAAGCCAGCAATATTCGTTGCTATACAAATTAACCCCAAACAACTCTGGGTTCAAGGGCCTCAGCAATTTATATTTAGAAGTCGGTTTACTCTGTAGGGCCCTGGGAATTGTAAGCAAATGTTATCATTTTCCCTCCCGTCAGACCTCCTATCTACTCCCTCAGGGTGCACAGGTCCAGTGACTCCCTTCCACAGGTTAACAACGAATGTTTCCAGGAGTGGATATCGTCCTCATTAGTCTTCTTGAAAATATTACATGAAACTATCGAACTGGACAAATAAATGGAACTGGTCCCACTGTACCAACCAGGCACAAATTAGGTGTTGGTCAAGGAAGAGCTTTTTACATCATGGGAACCTACTAGTAAAAACCCATCGGAGCTTTCATGGTGGCCCAGTGGGTGTTGCGCCCAGGAAGAAACTGAAGAAGAAAACGCATCAGACCACCTGGCACAGAGAATTCACACGGCACAGAGCTGAGTATCAATGGCTTCTCTAGCAAGTCTTCCTTAAGCAGAGCTTATGATCCCAAGCTGCTGACATCAATTGGTACAAACAGCTGCTACCAATGACAGATGCATGAGTTCATTTCGATGGCTCCCGGCTCCCAGAATATACCCCAAGCTCTCTTGCCCTACACTGTCATGCTCATCTTTCTTCTGGGCGGCCGCTTACTCTCCTCTGAACCTAGTGAACTCCTCCTGATTTGTCAAACTCGACTCTCATTCAAGTTCTAGAAAATCTTCTCCGGAATGGCCTCTCTCTCCCTTCCAAATCTCGAATGTACTTGCCCCATTCCTATGAAGTTATCGAATCAACAGGAGTGATGAACGGACAGGGACCAGATCTTGCAGAGACCCTCACTCAAACGGAGCAGAGGGCAAGGACTGAGTGTGCGTGGCAGAACTGCGCTACTAACCCTGTCTTCGGTTTCTCCATAACCTCTCTTCTGGGAAGCCTTTGCGCATGACCTTGCATGATGCCTCGCTACCACACAGTGTTTATCTGGTCAAGTCCGAGTGAAATTATCTGTCTACATGTAAGCCATTGCACTACAGGCTTGCAAATAGTAGGACCCCTTCCTCCCTCATCTGCCTATCGGCAGAGCCGAGCATCAGACCTGGCAACGAGCAGGCATGCAAATAAATACTTGATGAGCCCCTCAAAGGGGACAGTCCGCTCTCTGCTGGGAAGGTCGACGAGTCTCATCTTCTGGGCCTTCTCTGCGCAGTCAGGACACGGGGAGGGATGCTGATATGTGAGGTAGGTGCCCAGCAAACCACTTCTTCTTCTTTGTTTCCCGAGTACGGCAGAGCATTCGGTAAGTGAACGCACAGCCGCACTCCATGTAAGTGCTAATTTCAAGGCTTCGTGGACTTTGATTTAGAAGTCTCCAGTGACTTCCTGGGTGGCCATCTTCCCGAGCCCAAGATAGCCTCAAAGATGTGTTCTGCACTTCAGCATGGCTTGCATTCCAATTACGATCATGACCCAGTGTTTTCAAAATAAGTCTGAGTGATGTTCTGAACTGGCTTTGGGGTGATGGTGGCACAAATCTATATTTACTAAAAATCATCCAAGTGTATTCTTGCAACGAGTGGATTTTACAATGATTGTACAATGACCAACAGGTTAAAAAAATTAACTCAGACTATTCCGCGTCAGGGAATGACATCTTATTTTCCACTTTGCCCTCCCAGGTCTGTCCTAGCAGCAGCATGGCTGTTCCTGGTAAGCCAGGAGATGCCTCCACTCGGGCCAGAGTGTCAGGCAGGTCAACAAATGTAAACAGCTCGGCAGAGGCCATTACAAAGGCATTATTGTTCTGTCTCAGAGCCAAGCAGGAAAGGAGAGTGCAGTGGACCATCTACCTTCCCTTGCATACTTAAACAGAAACACGTGGAACAGGGCCCACCCACAGGTCAGGCCCGCCAGAAAGGGCCCTTTTCTTCTACCTGATGTTGCCTGTAGTAAGACCTCTCCCTGTGGCTGCCACTGGGAATGGTTTCAAATGACAAAAGTATCTCCCAGGGCCACCATCCAAGCACCAGTGGATTTTCATGAGTGGCTACCCCTGATTTAAAAAGAGCCCCTGCCCTATGTGAAATCTGTGCCCGGTTGGTACACTGGAACCAGTTCCATTTGTTTGCCCACTTCAACCTGGCCAGAGGCCTGCTGGACCCTCGCCTGAGTCATACACTAGTCAGCCTCCCCACCCCTACCCCACCCTGGCCCCAGGATGGGTGACATGAAGGACTAGGCAGCACCCTGGCCACACAGGTTACAAATGTCTGTATCCCTTGTCATCTACATCTAAGTTGAACTTCATACTTCATCCCCCTTCCCCCATTTATAGATGGGAGAATAGATCACTACCTCGCTGTTCGAAATCTCACCCACACTCTCTCCAGGGTACCTCAAGAAAACGAAGGAGAGTTTACATCAACTCTATCGGTGGATGCCCTAAAGAAAAGGGCGCAGATGTCTAAGGGATTATTCATTATCACGAGACCCAAACAGCAATGCTGCCACTTACATTAAAAGGAAAGAAAAAATCATCATGCCCAGTTGAGTCACTTTTCTTTAAACTCAGAGAGAAGATCGATGTCTTGTTTTACCAGTCCAAAAATCAACAGAAAGGCAGCCCAAGTAAAAGTACAGCTTGACACTGGGCTTGAGAGCGGCAAAGGCTGGCAGATCTAACTGTTTGCACACGTCAAAGATGGTCTTGTGTTTCCTTCCCACGGAGCAAGCAACACACGCACAGTCTGTTACGCTGCTCAACATGGGGCCTTTTACAAATATCAGATAGTCCAAGGGGCCTGCTTTGATCTGGCCAAAGACGGGTATTTAATCTCCTATGTGCAAGAAAACTATAGTTCGTAGATTAATTACCAGGCCATAGATCTGCTGCCAAGCTGCTCCAAGTCTCTCCTCCTAATGTGAAATAAAGTGGCCATTTACTTCAAACCATGTGGCAGAGCCAGCTCTCGTGCCAGAGAATATGCATTCCTCCTTCATTCATTTAAGATACATAAAAGGTCAGGGCCTCATTCATGAGCGAGGGAAGCAATGATCAGTCTGCACCCCATTGTTTCTCCCAAGGCTTGCCAGACAGAACACCAGAGACTGACAATGGGTGATTCTGGGAAAGAAACTCTGTAAACCAGAGGCAGTTCATTTTACAGGGAGAGAGTTGATCTTCTTGGTTGAGATATATAATTAAAACAACACAAAGATTGAAAAGCCTTTAGGTAGAACCCACGTAACGCGTCATTAACTGGCTCGCTACAGAGAGCTAACTAAGTTCTGGCAACCAGATGGTGGGGTGGTGGTGGGTGGGGAGGGGGCGGGTCATAATTTAGAACCCAGGGTTCCAGTTAAAAGGGGTCACGTGCTCTGTAGGAGAGCGATCAGTATGATGTGGTCACAGAGTCCTGAGGATCAAGACTCACATTCAGTGGAGGATTCGGAATCAAACGCCCTCCTGATGTCTCTCCTGCCTCCACAATGAGAATAAATAGATAAATAAAGTAATGTCTCCCCAATTTGGTGTGAAATGAAGTCGCACCACCTTTTGGGCTTCAAGGAAGTGGAAGCGCTGGGCTTCCGATATAGGATGGATGCTAGGACATGAATGAGCAGAAGCCAATGTGAAATCGGTTCTCTGACACGAAGCCAGAACTTCAAGTCTGCCTTTCAAGAAGCTACCGCCCCCCGAATGCTGAAGTCTAAAAGGGAAGCGATTGAACATTGTTTAGCAACATTTTCTTTGACGGGTTGATGCCTCATTGACCATTTCCATGGGCAGTCTGGGCATGGTGAGGGAACAGAATGAGTTCACAGTGGTCAGAGGGCTGGCGACGAGGGCCAGGAGAGGACACAGGGAACTGGGAGTGACGTGGGCAGTGGAACTGTCCTTTGAACAATTGCTTACTTTTCTCTGGGCTCGATGATTAGAGAATGAACTTGCTGTCAGTATTCCAGGACTAATCTTTACAGAGGTTTCTCCGAAAAGTACATGATTCTGATCAAACGGTCCCCAAATTTGCAGTTGAGTTTGTGCTGCTGTTAGGCACACTGTCAAGTCCATTCTGACTCACGGGGGCCTGTGCACCCCGGGAGGAAATGCTCTCCAGCCCTGAGCCACCTTCACAATGGTTTTCTGTGAGCTCTTTGTGGCGGCCGCACTGTCAATTCATCATGTTGAGCTGTTTCTGCTCTATTGTTACCCTTCTACATGACAGTGATGCGGCAATACATTAAATCACACGTGAGAAGTCTGGAAGGAGGGATTTTACAGCTGGTGACATATCTAGAATCCCTAGAAGGAAGCTAGATTCACTGCTCTGGCACACAGCATTTGCTAGCTCCTCTGTTTCGGCCACCAGGCCTGAAAGGTGATACTCATCAAGGGCCAACGGGGTCTTTGTGCTTCCTGCTTCTAGGTTTCAAAACAGCCGAGGAAAAAGGAGGAAGCTGGTCCCTAAGAATCTTGGACATGAACAATCCTAGCTCTTGTCACCCCATCCTATAAGCCTTCCATCAGCAAAGTCATTGACATCATTCCAGGTCTACCCCCACCCCACCCCCACAATCTCGCCTGACTGTCACTCAGTCTATGATGGTTCCAGCGGGATCATAGGCCAGAGGTGAAGGATTCCTTTGTTTTCATCTCTCTGATAGGAGGACATGTGGTCCTGAGTGCCAGGGTACTAAGATAAGAGGGGTGCTCAAAATGCCCAGATGGCTGGAGAATGAAACCCAGAGATCAGAGCCAAGTTTGCACAGTGTACAAGGGCCACTGTAGCCAGGGCTGGGAGTGGAGTCCCTGTAAGCCACAAGCAACAGCGGAACTAAAGGGAAGCCGTCTCCCGACTCAGCTGGTGGGAGTTGGGCAGCCTCCCAGCTGGAAGGGGCTCTCAAACACATCCCTGTAAGCTACCCATGAAAGAGAGAGAGGCCATTAAAAACAGCAAACAAAAGGAGCCGCTAATCAAGAGGAACTTTAGATTTAAGAACAGGATTCAGTCATCCTTCCAGAAAGATGCATGTCTGGGCCAAGGCCCAAGGGAATGACATTCAGCTGCTGCACCCCTCTTTAGGGCCCAAGTTTGGGGGCAGTGAAAGGAGAAGAGATTCACAAAGGAGGCAGATGGGAAGGCCCTACCGTCATGCAGTGTGGTTCCCACATAGAGTATTAGAATTCACCAGGTATAAGCAATCACCATTGGAACCGAAATAATATTTTGAACTTGGAACCAAAGATCCTTTCAAAATTCAGGACATCACTCCAGATCTATTTACAGAAACTTGGAAAGTTCTTTCCATTTGGTAGATGCATAGGACTGGGAAACAGCAGCTGTTGATCTTGGCCACCACAAGTCTGATTCCTTAAGACCTCCCAGCTAAGGAACCAAGGGCTCTTCCAGTGATCAGTAACACAAGCATCGATTAGGCAGATATCATCCAAAGAATCATAATGCCTCTCTTCTGAGCTTAATACTTGTAGTCAGATGATTTTGTTAACCATGACTCTTCCATCTACTTCTTTCCTTATATTTTCAGTACCATATGAATTGTTCTTTAACTCAACTCACTGCCATCAAGTCGGTGCCAACTCAGTGTGACCTTCTAGAACAGGCAAGAACTGTTCCTGTGAATTTCGGAGAACTGTAAACTCTTTATGGGATTAGAAAGCCCTGTCTGTCTCTCAAGAAGCAGCTGGTGGTTTTGAACTGTGGACCTTTCAGATCATAGTCCATTGAGTAAACACTATGCCACCAGAGATCCAACGTTGTATCTTCCAAGAATCCTTCAGATGGAGCTCTGGCGGCATAGTGGTTACACATTGGGCTGTGATCCCCATGGTCAGTAGTTCAAAACCACCAGCAGCTCTGTGGGAGGAAGACTGGGCTTTCTACTCCTGTCAACAGTTACAGTTTCAGAAACCCTCAGGGGTCGGGGGTTGCTCAGAGTCAGCACTGACGCGATGCCAGACAGTTTGGCTTTAATCCTTCCGATGGAAAAGTGTGGCATTGCCAGGTGAACCAGAATGAGAGTGAAAGGAAACAGAAAACTTGATAATCATACTAAACTATGGGCAGGAACTGCTAAGAACCACGAGGTGATGTTGTTCTTAGATGTCTTAGAGTTGGTTCTAACTCAGAGGGACCTGATGTTCAACAGAAGGAAATAATGTTCAGTCCAGCACTACCCTCAAAAGTGTGATGTTTGACCCCAATGTGGCAGCCAGTCCATCTCACTGCGGGTCTTCCTCTTTTCCCCTGACCCTCCATGTCCTTACAGCCTTTCCAGGGTCTGGTCTCTCCTAACCACACGCGCGTCCAAAGTAGCCTCCCTTTTAAGGAACATTCTGACTATACTTCTTCCAAGACACATCTGTGTTCTTCTGGCAGTCCACAGTATTTTCAATATTCTCAGCCAACACTGTAAGTCAGATGCATCAATTCTTTGTGGCCTTCATGATTCATTGTCCAGCATTTGCATGCATATGAGGTGATTGACAAATACCTTCCACTTATCATGCTACCTCTTGGACCAGTTGTGAGGATTTCTGTTTTCATTACATCGAGTTGCAATTCAGACGGAAGGCTGTAATTCTTGATTTTCATTGGTGAGTGCTTTGAAATAGTCTAGGTTAATTTGGTTTTGAGAGCTATTTGAATAAATTCCAGGCTACTTTTCCCCCAAACAATTTCATTGCCATATAATTCACACATCATACAATTCAATAATTCAATCACATCAATAAGAATTGTACAATTATCACAATCAGTTTTAGAACATTTTCTTCCTTCTTGTACTTATCCTTATAAGCTCCCCATTTTGCTCCAACCTCATCTGCCATACCCCCAAGGAACCACTAATCCAGTCTCTATAGATTCATTTGTCCCGTAATGTCTAGCAGCCATTGCTCAGGGATACCAAGAGAGCACTTCCTAAAGGAGCCATAATCAGGAGACGACAGGTCTAATTTGGGGTGGATTTGCATGACCTGTGAAGATAGATCCTTTTTACCAACCTTGCATGAGCCTGGTATGGACTGTGGATAAAATCCGCTTTAAATTGGAAATCAGCAGAAAAGCAGAACAGTAGGTGGCTTCTGTTTTATCCTTTAAAGCTGCAGGAATACAAAGTCGCAGAGGGTCCAGGGAACAGACTCCGGCTCTTTCTATTTACTCAGGTTGTGTCGGTGCAGACGAAGCAAGCAAACTCACCAAAACTCACTGACCCGGAGTCGATTCGCACTCACGGTGACCCCACAGGACACTGTGACTCTTCACAGGAGGAGAAAGCCATCTTTCTCCTGAACAGTGATTGGTGGTTTGCAGCTGCCCAGCACTTAACCACTCGTGACCCCTTTTAGATCAGCCAAATACGACTTGATTATCGGAAACAGTGGCTCAGGTCTAACTTACTCTTAGACACCCCACTTATTAACACTTAACCCTCCCAACATATGTATCCTCCATGTTGCTATTATTCTATAGAGACTTGAAGCTTCATAAAAGAAGAGTGCCCAGTTGTCCACTCAATTGAACAACATGATATCACTGGGGGGTTTGCATCCAGAGTGGATACAGCAGGACCGTGTTCCAATGGGCTCACTGGCTGAATTAAAGGATATGTGAGGCACACGGACAGTCACCGTGTCTTTTCATCCTGTCTTCCCCCAAATAACATCAACACCTGTGAACTCTGCCTTCCCCACCACCGTGGGCCCGTTTTCAGCATGAAGACAGAGGACATAACGGCGATCTTGAGCTAACACAGCATGCGGACTGGGACAGGAAAGGACACCCTTTGGAAAAAAGAATTCACACTTTCCATTGGAGCAGGAATCCAGGATGGCCTGCGCCACTCCTGGTGGCCCCGTCCTTTACCACTGGCTGCAGAAGACAGGGACCAGATTTCCTGAAACTTTTTTTCTTTTTTTGACGGGAGAGGGGGCTTTTCCCCCTGAATTCTCTCCTGACCTAACCCATCATCCATCTTCAAGAAATGAGAGAAGAGAGAGAGAGAGAGAGAGAGAGAGAGAGAGAGAGAGAACGAGAGAACGGCATACACATATGTTAAAACTTCAAGTCTTTAAAAGAGCCATTGCTTGCTTCCCAAATGGCCTGCTTATTAAATCTCATTTCCTTGCAATGATTTCCTCTCAGACAAAGCTGCCTATGGGGTAGTCTGTTAAAATAGGGGTGTTTTTTCTCCCCCCCCCCCACTAGATTACATGTTGGGCTGCAGTGAACCGAATGGACATGGCCCCAACAACCTACTCTATATCGTACAACTCAGAGGAACTTTCCGGAGAGGCTGGGTTTCATCCGTAAAAGATGAGGTAGGTGTAGGCGGCTGGGAATAATGGGAGATGGCAAGAGAGACAAGAGGCAATGGCTGTGAGAACCCTAGCTAAACAGGATACATGCCAACAAGCAGACTGGTGAGAGACAGGAGCTCTGTGCTGCGAGAACCATGTGGCTCTCCACAAGGGATTGCACCATCACCGTCACATCTTGGGGAAGTGTAGGAGAGAGGAAGTGAAATGGCATACAAACTAAGGAAATGAAAGAAGAAGGAGGAGGAGGAGGAGGAGAAGGAGAGGGAGAAGGAGAAGGAGAAGGAGAAGAAGAAGAAAGGCTGGAACTTGATTCACATACACAGGCTGCTCACCATCCTGTTTGGTTAAACTTTGTTATTTTGTTTTTAGGCTATTGAGCTTCCATAAAGAGACCAGTTATTAGATTTTTAAAAGCCTTCTCTCAACCCTTTCATATCGAACCTGATAAACTCCAACTCAACCGTTTATGCCATTCACAGTGGTCCTGGCAACAGTGTGGCGTTCTCCACCAACATACTGTATATACGCGAGTATAAGATGACCCAAATATCAGCCGAGGCACCTAATTTCACCACAAAAACTGCCTAAGCAGTGTGCTGAGAAACGTATCTGCCAGGTGATTAACAGGCTCCCAGACCTCGCAAACCCCAACTCACCACCATCAAGTCAATCCTGACTCCTGGGGACCCTCTGGGACAGGGGAGAACTTCCTCTGTGGGTTTCCCAGACGACAACTCTTTATGGGAGTAGAGAGCCTCTTCTTCTCCCACCCCTCCCCACCTGAACCCCCAGCACAGCTGATGGTTTTGAACTGTGAACCTCTTGGTTAGCAGTCCAGTGAATGACCCACTAGGTCACCAGGATGGAAGTAGAACACTTGGCAAATCCGTCAGGTTCTAGGAGGCAATCAGGGCTGTGTGCCAGAGGACAAAAGGGCCCACAAGGCTTGGCTGTCGATCCTCCCTAACCTGGGGTAAACAGAGTATCGGATCTATCTCACACCACTGAGCCAGTACCAGGCACCCTCAAATTACAGCCTGCGGGGCCACACGCGGCCCGCCAAGGACATTTATCCAGCCCGCTGGGTATTTTTGCCCCATTTTGTTTTTTACTTCAAAGTAAGATATATGCAATGCGCATAGGAATTGGTTCATAGTTTTTTTTTTTAACTATAGTTTTACCCTCCAACGGGTCTGAGGGACAGTGAGCTGGCCCCCTGTTTAAAAAGTTTGAGGATCCCTGAGGGTAAATGCAAGAGATCGGAGAAAAAGTGTTACTTAGGAGAAATGTGGACGTTCATAAGCCTCAACGAATCTCCCGAGGAGCCATCTATGAGGAAATTGGCTGATTCAAACTAATTTATTTTTAAGGTCATGAATTATAGAAAACAAGCCTATAAATCAAGGAATTATCCTGTCTGGGAAAGTTCCAAAGAAATATAAAATAGCAGAACCAACTAACACCTTGGGGACAATTTTACTTATTCATCAAATTATACTCAAACCATCAAGTCGATTCCGACAGAGGATTTCTGAAGCTGGCAGTCTGTACAGGAGCAGGCAGCGTCCTCGTTCTCCCACACCACAGAGAAGTGGTGGGGTAAAACCAGCTTAGTTCCTTGTCCAATGGCAATGCCACCCGGGCTCCTTATGGTTCCCAAAATATACAACCAGGAAATTCACATATAACATCTGCTATGGCCAAGATTATTCCTAAACAAACAAACAAACAAACAAAACACACACCACATTTTTTTATTGGAGATTCCCTGAGTAACAGCCAGAACAAGCTTTTCTTCATAATTCCTGATTTCTTTGGCTAGGAGCAATAAGCCTGCTCGTGTCTCATCCCTGTGGCTCTGGGTCATTCCACTGTCACTTGTCCAATAGCGATGCTAACGCTACCATTAAGTGGACCATTTTACAGCAAGCGACACTGCCATTAAAGATACTGCTTTAGGGGGATTTAATACAAGGGATTAGTATCTTTATTGTTGTTAGTTGGAAAAATATTGTGGAAGTTCTAAGTACAGATTGAGAACGCCATGCTCCTACTTTTCTCCCTTCATCCCTCCTGCGATCTTCAACTCACTAAATTATAAAAGCCAAATTTAGCAGAACCCCTGGCTTTTTTGGAAGATGGAGGGTGGCTACTGTCCAGCTGCATTTCATGTTGTGCCCGTCACTTCGCTCTACCCCTCTTCTCTACTTGAGGGGGATAAAGGTCTCATCTGGTTCTCTTTTTCTAACGCAGGATCCTGACTCGGTATTGATGACGAGCAACAGCCTCTCTGTGGTTCATGGCACCGTGGGTATGAACCATGGAGGTGGCTTTTCTCTGATCACAGCTAAATGGCTAGCAGCTACCCACACTTGAAGGTTCATCTGCCTCGAATGCTTCCTATCACACAGATGAAACGGAACCACTGTTCTTGGTAAAAAAAAAAAAACCCCGAGCTATCTTTTTTGTGCTTCTTATTGAGAAAGGGTTTTGCAAGATAACTCATGAAACAATCTGGTAACATTTCTGAGAACTAAATATGCAACACCAGCGTTCAGCTGACACAGAAACATAAAATAGAAAGGTGCCTCATCAAAATATGTCCGGAAGCTTAGTATTGAACTAATTGGGGTTCCACATACAGATTACAGCCTAGGAAACCTTCCAGGGCAGTTCTGCTTGATGACACACGATGACAATAACAGGATATTACAGCAAGGACTTGTTCATCTGTGTGTTCTAAAAGCCTACCCACTCAGAGTTGCCTACGAGCCGAGATCAATGACAGTTTTTCCCAGAGAAGGTTCATTTGGTTTCAATTCACGTTCAAAACAAGGGACACTGACCCTCAGCAAGACACAGGGTCCTGAACTGGCTCATTCCAGCTCAAGCCCCTACTGAGCATTTGCCTTTCCACCCCAGATAGATTGAATCAGAAACTACAGTTTTACAAGGTCCCCAGGTAATTCTTAAGACAACATAAGAAGTTGATTCATTCGTGCACATTAGAATCACCTAGAGCTCTTTAAACTCTAGATTCTGAATCGGAAGATCACATCTAGAGTGGAAAGGCAATGCTCAGCAGGGCGCTGAACCAGGAGAAACCGGTTCAAGGCTCTGAGCAATAACGGAGAAGGAGAAGCACCATTGTTCGGGCTAAGGACACTAGAAACAGAACCGTCTTCCTTGGAGAAACAGTGCGTGTGGATAGCAAACCTCACACCAAAACGTCCGCCTTACTTATTTCTTTTTAACGATAGAGGTATACGAGTACGCTAGAGGAGGACAAACCAAAGAATCGTCTCAAATGGTAAAACTGGCAAAGACTCCAAGAGTCATCATCTGACGCTGTCTCTACTAGAAGATTGTGTTTCTTAAATAATTATATAAAGCCTTCGGTCTTTCAATTCAATAAGATGGAGCGCACAGCAGTGCATTTTTGTAACTTTTTTTCTGTCAAATCCCTCTGTGGCCTCTTATTATCTGAAGTAATGAAAAAAAATGAACGAGGGATTTCAAATTTTGGCAACTTAGAGATTTTACTGGTTGGTAAATAGAAAAGGTTACAAACAGGATCTAAGTTGTATTCAGTTGGCCAAGGAAAGATGTGTGTCGCTGGTGCATGTCTACAACAGTCAGAAATTCACTCTGGATGCAAAGATGTAGAGATGCCTTGCAGTGTTACATTCCCCTTTCTCCACCAACAGAGGAAGGCCTATTGGATAAACTGGTCCAGTGGAAGAAATCTGACTCATAAAACAAAAATGAAGAAACAACACAGAAAAGAAAAAAAATCAAATGAAGAATTATGTAATTCCACGCTTGATATTATTTAGAAAATAACAGAGGGACACACTATCTACTATATGTTCCTCCAGAACCTCCAAGAGCTGTAAGCAATTTAAAAACTTGATTCCTAACCTGCCAAATCACACCACTGTCATCGAGTAGTTTTCCCCTCAAAGTGACCCTATAGAACTGTCTAATGACCTTGGCCATCAAGTTGGTTCTGACTCATAAGGGCGCCATAGAGCCGAGTACAGCTGCCCCATAGGGTTTCCAAGAGTGTTCCCTCGTGTGGGAGCAGACAGCCTCCCTTTCTCCCAGATAGCTGGGTGGGCTTGGACCACCCACTGGCGGTTAGCAGCCCAATGCTTAACCCACTGTGTCATCAGAGCTCCTCAAAAGCAAAGATGTCACCTTGAGGATTAAGGTGCACCCGAGCCAGGCCTTCGTGTTTTTAATCACTTCACACGGAAGTGAAGACTGGACAAGGAATAAGACGATCAAAGAATGGATGACTTTGAATTATGGTGTGAGCAAAGAATATCAAGTATGGCATGGACTGCCAGAAGAATGACAAACAAAAGCTCTGTCTTGGAAGACATACAGCCTGAATGTTCTTTTGAAGTGAGACCGGTAAGCCTTCATCTCACTCACTTTGGGCATGTTCAGGAGGACCAGTCGCTGGAAAGGTCGTCTGACTTGGTGAAGCAGAGTGTCAAGGAACAACAGGAAGACCTTCAGCAAGATGAACTGAGACAGTGGCTGCATGGATGGGCTCAAACATAGCGACGGCTGTGAGGATGGCCCAGGAAAGGACACGGGGCTTGGTAAAGACAAGCACCAACAGAAAAGGGGAAGACCTGACACGAGGTGAATGGAGACGGCATGGGGCTCACACCCAGCAGTGATTGTGAGGATGACACCAGACCAAACGGTATTTCGAGGTTGTCCATAGCACCGCCGCTCTGTTGCAAACAGCTCATTAGCGCCTAACAAGAAGACTTTAGCGAAGCAGATTGCCACATCATTCTCCTACAGAGCAGTTGGTGGGTTCGAACGGCCTACCCTTGGGTTAGCAGTCGACCATTTCACTGGTGCTTTTCCCTGGCTTCAGAATGGCTATACAGAAAGTTAATACAGAACAAAAAGAAATGGGGGGGGAAATCCCTGCATCTTTTATAGTCCTCTCCTAGCACCAGCTGACAAAAATCCAGTCCAGATGTTTGTTCAGCAAGGACCCTGGATTCAGAATGCAAACATCCCAGAAAGAAAGGATGCTTTTGAAGGGAAAAAGAGAAGAAGGTGTGGGCAAACCTGGTTCACTACGGTTTTTGCCCCAACAGCATAATTGGTTGCTCGAATGCGTCCCAAATCCAGCTCGTCGCCCTTTCAGAGCCACCAGGGCTTGGCTGGTGACACTTGAAATGGTTGTTCCACAACCTTTGCTTTGAAATTAAACAAATGACTTCAGATTTTGGCGCAGTTGCTGACTCGGGGGAGAGCATGCCATTAAAAGTGTGCCAGGAACCGACTTAATTGGTCCAAGTCCCAAAAAGTGCTCGAAAGAGCACAAGCTTCCCGCATATAGATTTCAGGGAAATTACTCAAAGGCCGTGCAGCTTTATCAGGATCCAAGATGGGAAGCAAGGCCGCTGAAAGAGTCCCTATCAAAAGGGTAAATTCAATTCGGGAGATATTAATCTGATTACCTAAGTCAGGCTGTGAATCGGAGATGCTCCATTGTGCGCTCTTGTTCAACCTGGACAGCTGGAGGAGCCAATAACTTCCCTTTCTGACGTATAATTAAGTTTTAAGAGGGGATCAAGTTACGGATACAAAGTTTTAAGAAATATTTCACTCAGGAGTGGCATTTACAGTGTTGGACATTGTTCACTTGCTTTCCCTGGGCCACGCTGGAGAGAGAGCGGCTCCGGCCCAGGGGCTTGGTGTTTGTGTTTCAGGCTACAGTGAACGCCCTCTGTGCACCTGCCCAGAGGAAAAACCAGTCCAGCCACCTCCCCAAACAAAGGGCCCTGTATCAAGTGCTGAAAACCCAGACGTGAACTGACCCTGTCAAACTCCGGCCAGGAGATTGGGGGCGGGGAGTCAATATTTCCATCCAACCCCAAGAAGAGCTGTCAAGGAGGTCTCTGGGTTGCTTTGATCATCCCCCCCCCACCCCTCAGAGTCTGAACAACGGTGAGCTGGCCAAAGAGGTCACCTCCCTTCTCACGGGCCTCCTCTCCTTCCGAGAATCCTTTCCTGGAGGTTCGATCCATTGCCTGCCTGGTGCCGCACGACCCGTTCTTCAGCGATCAACACACACGCCGTGGCTCTCTCCCCCTCGGGCCCTCCCTGCTTGTCGGAATCGCACGGTTGTCACGTTGTTACGTGCAGGCGTGTCCTCACAGAGGCAGCACCAGCAGCCTGAATGCAGGCTTCAGGCACTGCTGACCAGCAGGCTCCTGGGCAGTCCCCGTTGCTGAGCCATCAAAGGACATGGGGGTCCTGAGTGCCCGTTGGAGGTAACGTCCCCTGGCAGACCTGTGGCTTGGGCTTGCTCTCGTTCAGGTCTACAGTCGCGGAGGCGGGCACTCACATCTGGAGATAGGCTGTCTTACCAAACTCAGAAGGCCACCAGGCAAGGCTTCCTTCCTTCACAGAAGAAGGCACCGAGACGCTTACCCCAACTTGAAAACTGAAAAGGCAACTTGGACACAGAAGTACCACACTGCCGCGGAGTGAGGCTAACTCATCGCAACTCCCTGGGGGCTTCTGAGACTGCAGCAGTTTAACGAACAGTCTTTCACCCAAGGGGCTACTGGTGGTTTTGAATTGCTGACCAAGGGGAGAGGAGCCCAGTGCATAATCACTATACCACCAGCGTTCCATGGACACAAAGTTAGGAGAACAAAGACAAAACACCCAAAGCCGGCTGCTGTCTTGTCAATTCTGATCCCTGGTGGCCCCGCCCAAGTGCTTCAGAAGAGAACTGCCTAGGGAGGGTTTTCAATGGCGGCAGATTTTTTTGCAAGTAGATTGCATTTAAGCACCACATTACCCAGGGATGCGTCAAAAGCGGTCACTGCCATCAAGGAGATGCTGACTCATAGCAACCCTACAAGACAGGGTAGAACTGCCCCCCTGTGAGTTTCTGAGACTGTACCTCTACATGGGCAACGCATCATTCTCCTGAGGGCTGGTTGGTGGTTTCGAACCGCTGACCTTGTGGTTAGCAGCCCAACGAATGGCCATCTTGCCACCAGGGCTCCTCAAAAGCAGAATCAGAAATACTGGGGAACTGCAATCTCTGCGTTCTCCCTTGGCAAACCTGGGCGGGGGGATTAATTCAATGATTTGATAATGATTTAAAGTGCCATAAAGAGTAAAGTTTTGTCTGCGGAGCGTTTCTTGAGCATATTCAACGATAAGTAGCGATAGTTCTCAAGGGTTAACAGTCTGCCCAGTGCTGCTCCAACACTGGATCAACCTTCTCCCAACCCCTGCCCCGAGGTACAGGAAAACCAGATGAGCCGTCCAGGAAAGCCGGGTTCCACCAGGATGTGCTTCATTGTTTGTGTCTGGAGAAAGCAGTGGAACCAAGCGGCAGTATCTGATTTGGGGCTCATTAAACAACTGGCCAAGAGAAACAGTCAGCCACCACAGGTGCTAAGCTATGCCAAGCTACCTCAGGCAGTGTCTGCCCAGCTCTCAGTGAAAAACAGCACTGATTTACAGCCTGCCGCTTTAGGAGTGGGTCGACCAGGTGATCATGGTGGCCTGGGGGCTGATCTGCAGGGCACAGCAGGCCCAGCTTCACCGACAGACTCATAGAGCCAGTTCCCCTTACTGGGGTCCTGATCTCCCACCACCTCTCCCTCCTCTGAGTGCCTCTGGGATTCGCACACCCCGCCCTCACCCTGGCAGTGCCTAGCTGCCCTGCTGCCGCACAACCGTTTCGGTGGGTGGGCCTTCTTCTCCGGCCGTGTTCTGTTTCCTCTCCACTATGGAACCACACACGCTGCTGTTTACAGGCACGGCTTCGTTCCATGCAGGGAGCTCAGGCCAAAATCACCACGAGGGTTCCCCACCCCCTACTCTTGATGTTCTTTATGTTTAAAAACATTTTCCCCTTAGGTTTTAGATGAAAGTTTACAAAACAACGTATTTGATTCAATCACTTGCTCCACCACATTGGTTGCCAGCCCCTCAAATGTGTCAGCCTCCCCTTGGGCACCCCATCGCCATTCTGTCCATTTCCTGTCTTCTGTCTCTGGTTTGGGCAGATATGACCCGTTTGGTCTGTCTCATTGATTGGTCTAAGGAGCGCTTTCCCCTAGGTGATACTGTTGGTTTCATTACATATTTGGTGGCAGATGGCCTCTGGGATCGGCTTCAGTTTCAAGTTAGAAGGTTGTCTCAGGCAATAGTCTCAAAAATTCAACTCTTCTCTTTCACACCAGTAAGTCTGATCCCTACCACGTTTTTCATTTTAATTTTGTCCTATATATTTTTTACCCATTCTCACAGAAGCGTTCTATGGTCTCAGTGTGGCTGGGAGTGGTAGTCAGGCACCATCTGATCTCAGGTTAGAGGAGGCTGTGGATTAATGGCTTGTTTTTCTTTATCCTCCTTCGCTCCAAATGGACGCTCACTTGCAAGTTTTTAACCCTTTTGTGGGACATCTAGTACTCACCTATATTATTTGTCTCTGGGAGTTAGTAAGAACCTGCTCAGCCACTTTTGAGTGTGTGCTGAAAACTAATGCGGTGGGGGGAGGGGGTGGCTGTATAACTGCACGAATATGAAGAAATGGTCTTTGTCTCACCAATTCCAGTACTAGAGTACCCTTGGGACATATGTGTCCCACTAATTGTATCAAAATCCATATTTACTCAATTTTTTCACTTCATTCAAAACCCCTTCCACTACTGAAAACATGTAGTTTGAACACAAAATTCAAAGTGGAGAATAATGCCATCTTGAAAGGGTTGAGACCCTAGACCAAGGGTTCTCAAACTACAGTCCACGGGCCACACGCAGCCCGCCGAGGACATTTCTCTGGCCTGCCAGATGTTTTTGCCCCATTGTTTTTTTTTTACTTTAAAATAAGATATGTGCAGTGTGCAGAGGAATTTGTTCATAGTTTTTTTTTTAAAACTATAGTCCGGCTCTCCAACAGGTCTGAGGGACAGTGAGCAGACCCCGTTTAAAAAGTTTGAAGACCCCTGGCCTAGATGCCACTCATCAGAGTAGGCTATAGGACACAATGCTTCCATTTTGCCAATTGTGTTTTGTTTTGTACTTTACCAGTTGTGTTCTGCCAGTTGACCTAGATGTCTCCTGAGACTATGGTCCTTGGCTTTCAAGTCCAGTGGTTCAGTTTCAATATCTCAGACGTTTCTGTGTGCTCTATTCTATTTACGAGTATGCATGCTGCATTTATACATATGTGTGTAGAAATAGCCCCCATCATCCCTATATACACACGGACTTCAAAAAGTTTATGGAAAAATAGAATGAAAAGAAAATGGAATTCTTCTCTGAACTCTTTGAGTTCCCAGGTGATGCAAACAGTTATGCATCTGAACACTAATGGAGAGCTTGACAACTTAAATACACCCGGGGGGGCCTTGGAAGAAAACCTTGGTGACCTACTGCTGGAGCTTCGTCGTCATTGAAAAGGCTGTGCAGCAGCCTGCTCCCCGCAGATGGAGTTGCCCTGGTGGAAACGGAGGTGATGGACACGGGCGGTGGAAGAGCAGAGCTGCCTGTCATTTGCAGGTCGCAGCTGGACACGTTTTGTGGGAATAGGCTGTGCACGATGGGTTGGGGGTTCCACAAACGTGAAGACTACTGCTTTAGGGAGCGCTTCAAAGGGAGAGCAGAGAGGCCTGTGTCAAGAGGGAACGAGAAAACAGCAAGCTGCCCTTGACAGCAGAGAACACCACAGAAAAAGCCGAAGAGGACGTCTGCAGGCGTCGCTTCCAGTCACTCCTGCTGTGCGCGGACAAGGGAACCGCGACCAGGAGTCTGCGACAGAGCTGGGCCCTGACCATAGCTCTCTTGATTACAAATCCAACACTCTGCCCACTGTGAAAACATACTATGTTCCTCAAATGTACAGCCATGGAGATATTTCAGGGCTCGTACACAAAAAGGCCTTCATTGTATTGACGCACGGGCTTCTCTCGACGCTGACAACGACGGAAACGTGTATCGATGTCTCTGAAGTAGTTGTACGGTAGTGGTGTTTTTGTCTGATAAAGCTGACTGGAACGCATTGGCCAAGGGCATGGACTCTGAGGCCAGACTTTCTGGGCTTGAACTCCAAATGATCACTAGTCATGTGACCATCGTCAAGTTACATAAATGCTCTGTGACTCAGTTTCTTTGTGCATAAAATGGAGGATAACTGAACCCCACAAAGTCGTGGAGGTATTACATGTAGCCTATTGTATAGCCGGCAGTCAGAATTATATGATTATAAAAATTATTAGAAAAAGGAATATAAAAACATGTATTCTTTTTTCCCATAATGTCCTTGTAGTACTTTAAATCATTTGCCTTTTCTCTTCCACCTGACACCATTGCTATCTATAAGGTGTCCTGAGAGATGAGGGATTAACTCAATGCTACTCAGAGGCATGGTGCAGCAAAGACACATCTCCTATGCTGATAAAGCAGGAGATCAAAAGTAGACCTGGCCACCCAGAACCTTGGGCAATACTTGTTATGAAATTCTCGCAGCCTTAAGAAAGTTGGTATTACCCCCACTCAGAAGTGATGCCTCCCATTCTCTATAACCTGCAAAGATGCTGCCTGAGAAATCTCTTTGAACTATGGAATGATCTTGTTACGTCCTCGCTTGTGTCAATGGCTCTCCATTACTTTCAGGTTAGAAATTCAAACTGATTAAAAACTATACCAAACCCACTGCCACAAAGTTGTTCCAACTAAAAGACTAGACCTGCCCCATAGGGTTTCCAAGGCTGCAAATCTTTTTTTTTTTACTTTTATTGGAGTTTTTGCTTTTATTTTTTTTTAGTATTTGTATAGCCTTCTCTCTCTCTCTCTCTCTCTCTCTCTCTCTCTCTATCTATCTATCTATATATATATATATATATATATATATATATATATATAACATTTTATTAGGGGCTCATACAACTCTTATCACAATCCATACATATACATACATCAATTGTATAAAGCACATCTGTACATTCTTTGCCCTAATCACTCTCAAAGCATTTGCTCTCCATTTAAGCCCCCTGCATCAGGTCCTCTCTTTTTTTCCCCTCACTCCCAACTCCCCCCTCCCTCACAAGCCCTTGATAATCCATAGATTGTTATTTTGTCATATCTTGCCCTATCCGGAGTCTCCCTTCCCCCCTTCTCTGCTGTCCCTCTCCCAGGGAGGAGCTCACATGTGGATCCTTGTAATCAGTTCCCCCTTTCCAACCCACTCATCCTCCGCTCTCCCAGCATCGCCCCTCACACCCCTGGTCCTGAAGGTATCGTCCACCCTGGATTCCCTGTGCCTCCAGCTCCCATATCCACGGCTGTAAATCTTTATGGAAGCAGTCAGCCACGATCTCCTACCGTGTGGCTCATAGGTCTGACTTGCCTTCCTTTGGTTAGCAGCTGAGAGTGTAACCACTGCCCTGCTGGAGGCCCTTTCAAACTGATCCCTGCCTCATGGCTATAGAATTGATTTAGACTCATAGAGACCCTATAGGACAGAGTAGACCTGCCCCTGTGGGTTTTAGAGCCTGTAAATCTTTAAGGCTGCATTTTTGCAACCCACCACATGACCCAGGACACCACCAGCATTCCTCTTTCACACTGACTAGCATAAGGAAAGTTGTCCATAGTCTAGCCCCTGCCTCGCTTTCCAAACTCACCAGTCGCTATGGACCATCCACATGACTTCCATGAACGCCTCTGCCTTTTCCATTGTATGGCCCTTTGCAGAGCCAGGAGCATCTTTCCTTCCTCCTTTTGGGAATTACTACTGATACTTCCAGATCCAGCTGAATTATTGCTTTGTTGGAAAGGCTTCTTAGCCCCAGCCCCAACCCAGGACTCCAAAGGGTTCCCTCCGAACAATATCCTAAACCTAAACCAAAGGAAGACAGGCGCTGAGCACTCCTCACGCTGAAAGAATGGAGGGGAAATCCAAGCCCTGAGTTGTAATACTGAAGGATTCTATAGGCCCTCCCTCTCTATATAACTCCTCCTAAAGGGGAACTTCCCCAAAGCTTAAAGACCTTGTAGGGACATTAGCCTTGATCTTTACCTTGCGGCCTCCCTTTGGGTTGGCTCTGGCTGACTAGACAAAGGCACAACCCATTCACAAAATGGCTAGGTATGAAAAGTCATATTAGACCAATCTGATCATAAGGGCAAGGTCAGTGTTATGGAAGGTCAAGGCACATATGAAAGAAATGCAGAAAATACCTAAGGTTCCAACCTTTCCAACTTCCCTGTGACTAGGCCACATTTTAATTCCTATTTCCATGTTGCTATGAGAATCTCCATTTCCAACCGTACAGAAAGGTTGAGCAGGTAAAAGGTAACTTCTGGAGCTAGATATTCTAGGTTGGAATGTTGGCTCTACCATTAATTAATTGTGCTGTTTTCGAAGCCCCAACTCTTTCATCTATAAAACCAGAAGATGAGTATCTATCTCAGTGAGTTGTGAGGATTAAATGTGATGACAGATATTATCTAGAAACAACCCTAGGTACACAATATATGGTGCCATAGTGCTTATGCATTGAACTGTGATCCAAAAGATCACAGTTTGAAACCACCAGCCACTCGGAGAGAGAAGGATGAGGCTTTCTACTCCTATAAACAACTAGTCTCAGAAATTCACAGGGGGCAGTTCTACCCTCTCTTACTGGGTTGCTATGAGTTGTCATCAACTCAACGGCAGTGAGTTTGCTTTGATTTAGAGTGCTGCCAATGGGCCTGCTTTGCTGAGTGGCTTCATGCGTCCTGCCAGCACAAGAGATCTGAATGGTCTATTCTATGCCAGACCTGAAACAAACCATGTAAAAAACATCACTGTTAACCCAAGGGGTATATGGCTACCCTGAGTACTAAAGACAAAGTTACCCTTTGACATGTCTGTCTGTCTCTGACTCTCTCTCCTCGCTCCTGGAGAGCGAGGATGGACAGGTGTTCATCTGGGTATTCCTGGTAAGCAGAAAGGAACGCAAAGAATAAAACTGGTTCTCAAAGGAGGGTCCTCAAACCAGCTGCCCCAGCAACTCCTGAGAAGTTGTTAGAAATGCAAAGTCACAGGCCTTTCCCACACCCACTCAATCTCCAGGAGGGGAGTCTATCAATTTATCTATCAATAATCCCCCCCACCCCATGTGATTCTGAACTATGTCAAAGTGTAAGCAACCGGTGGCACAGGAGTTCTAATGTGGAAAAGACAGGGTTCCAAAACGATCCTTCGGATCCCATCCCCTAAGGATGTGCCTTTCTGCCCCAAACACATGGAATCAGAATCGACATGTTAACAAGATTTCTAGGTGATTCTTAAAGATCTGGTTAACATATCAACATGCAGATTCTGCTTCTATGTTTCTGGGGTAGAACCAGAATGAACCGGTTTGAAGCCCTGGGGAAAAAAACAACCATTCCTTACCCTTGACTGAAAAACAGCCCTACTCTGTCTGGGGAGATCATCCGTCTTCAGTGATTGAGCATGTGGCTTTGGAAGGGATGCATATGGAACTCTAAGGGAGGAAGGGGAAACATTGCTAGGCAGCCAAAATAGCTTCATCAATCACGTTGATCAAGGGAGCATTGTGTTATTGATGGATTATCTCCACATTCTTGACATAGGGGCTTCAGGAAAAATCATAAACTCCCTATTATGTCATGGCAGATGTCTATGGCCCACACCGCCTTCCTCAGTCTCATCCTTTGCCCTTCTCTTCTCACTCCCTGCCCTCCCGGTCATAAAGGACCATTTGTAGTCCTTCGAATGGCTGTGTTCTTGCCAACATATCTTTGGAAATAATATACCCTGTATCTAGAGTGCCATTCTTCCATTTCTGTATCCTGAGCACCTAGTATTGTACGTGGTATAGATGGGCAACTCCATATCCCTAAATACTTAAAGAATTCACTATCTCCCCACATCTAGTTTCCTCATCCAACATATCCATCTAGAAAGTTATCAGAGTGCATAGCATTATGATCATTTCCTTATAGTCTAAATTTAATCTAGCATTCACAATCTGGCCCCAACCAACTTCTAGATTTACATTCATTTACCCACATGGGTCTCCTTTGCCTTTCCCACACCTCTGGCATTTTCTGAGCAAACAGACCAGCGAATTACTAAGAGTCCATCAGGAAATAGGGTACAAAGGAGTGATGCAGACAAAGGTCTTCCCCGGAGGGTTTGAAGTATAAGTCAAGGAGGCAGGCAATAAACCCACAGACAAACAGTTTTCTAATTCAAGGTCAGGTAGTGACAAGGGCAACTAAGAAACATAAAACAGGTGTAAAGAATAGACAGAAACAACTTAAAGGAAATGGCTTTATTTTTTGATTTTTACAGTGAACAGAGACAATCAGGATTGAGTAGGGGTACTAGTTTAGATAATGGGGGTGGGGGGTGGGGGGGAGAGACCTCCCTGATAGGATGACCCTTGAGAACAGGATAGAATGTAGTGAGGAAACAGGCGGAGAGATGATCTTTAAGATAAGTTCTCTTGGCAGCAAGATCATCAAGCACAAATGCTTACTTGCAGAAACAACTCGGGGCGTGGGAGGGACAAGAGAGCAGGCTGTGTAATTGGAACAGTTTTGAGAAGTTGAGAAAGTTAGGAGATAAGGTCAGAGAGGAAGACGTTGCTCATTTTGACCTTGTTAGTTGCTGGCAAGTTGATTCCGACTCATGGAGACCCTAACTAAGGGTTTTCCAGAGGGGGGCTCTCAAGGCTGTACTCTTTGGGAAGCAGATTGTCAGACCTGTCATTTGAGGTACTTCAGGGTAGGTATGAACCAGCAACCTTTGGGCCATGGGCTGAGTGCTTAACTGTGTGTGCTACCTAGAGATTCTGATTGTGAACTCAATGCCTTGGCTCAGAGTACTTTCTGATCCCTATTTATTTCTGTCTATTGAAACCGTATCCATGGTGCCTCACTGGGCTTGTCTCTTAGCGCTTTCTCCCTGAGCCCTATGTTTTCCCTCTGCTGAAAGAGCTGCTCTCCTCTTCTTAAATTCTGGGGTCTTTGGTACAGATCATCCTTGGCCGGAAGCATTTAATACACATATTTAATATATACATTTATAAGCACTTAATAGATGTATTCTACATAATATAATTTGGTGTTAAAATTATTTCTGAGCTACATTGTATGTGTCTTGAGGGCAGGGACTATCTCCTAACTTCCGGATCTCCTATAAATCTAACACAGCATATACTAGAGAACCAGTTCTCAACCTGTGGGTTGAAACCCCTTTGGGGGTTGAAGGATCCTTTGACAGGGGTCACCTAAGACCATCGGAAAACACATGCATATCTGCCCACATGCAGATACGCCCACACATGAGTACCCGGAATGAAGACTGTTACCCATGCTACACCGTGCTTCAAGACAAAATTTCATTTATTTTTAATTAGAAATAAATATTTCACAACATATAATAACATATTGTTTTTGTGATTAATCACTATGCTTTAATTATCTTCAATTTGTAACAATGAAAATACACCCTGCATATCAGTTATCTATATTACAATTCATAACAGTAGCAAAATTACAGTGATGAAGTAGCAACAAAAATAAGTTTATGGTTAGGGGTCACCACCACATGAGGCACTGTATTAAAGGGTCGCGGCACTAGGAAGGTTGAGAACCACTGGATAGAGGTTCTACAGCTCGTGGAATCATCAAGTGGGAATGCACTTAACGTCCTCTCCAACTAGACCCCCCAAAAGTGATTTTTCCTCCTTCCTTTCTTTTTGAGAAGCCATAGCTCTAAAATTATGATAATATATGCAAGACTGCAGCCCATGCATTTAAAAATGTCAGTATGAATGAATGAAAAATGGCTTTATTCAGCCAGTATTTATTTATCAAAAGAAGAAGAAGAAGAAGAAGAAGAAGAAGAAGGTGGCAACATGCAAAGTCCTAAAAGAAATCTAGGTCTGAGCGTAGTTGGGCCATCTTTGGACCAGATTATCTTGGCTGACCTTGTTATACCCTTACCTCAAACTCTACTAAGTGTCAGCGCTTCCTTCGGAAACCCTTTCATTCCATATTACAACACTAACTAAAGTATCCCCAGGGTCCACTCTCAAAAACCCAACCATTTGTTCTTTATGGTTTCTGGGACCTAGAGGCTTCTCAAGCTTGGTATAAAATTCCCAGATATGATTATCAAGAAGAATCGCTTTTCAGGGAGACCCATATGGCCAATAAACATATGAGGAAATGCTCCCGATCATTAACCATCAGAGAAATACAAATCAAAACAACCATGAGATACCATCTAACATCTTTGAGGCTAGCCCAAATCAGAAAATCAGAGAGCAACAAATGTTCGTGGGGATGTGGTGAGATAGGAACTCTTCTACGTTGCTGGTGGTCTTGTAGATAGGAACAGTCGCTATGGAAAGTGATCTGGCGATACTTTAAAAAGATGGAAATTGAGCTACCTTATGACCCAGCTATCCCTTTATTGGTCATATACCCAGAAGAGGTAAGAAATAAACCACAACCAGTTGTATGCATTCCAACGTTTATTGTGGTACAATTTAGAATCACAAAGAATTGGAAACAATCTAAATTTTCATCGGTAGACAAGTGGATCAGTAAACTGGCACATACACACAATGGAGTGCTACGCGTCACTAAAAAGCACTGATGAGCACATGAAGCACGTCTTTTCATGGGAAGAGTTGGAGGAAATGATGCTAAGCAAAGTCAGTCAATCACGGAAAGGGAGGTACAGCAGGAGTCCCCTGAGGTAAGTGTAATCAGCATGGTAGGTATAGACGAGAAGCCACCTATATCATAACAATTGGGTTGAGATACAAGGAAGTGGGAGGAGGTTGGACCAAACCCAAGGAGGTACATGTTGGTCCAACACATTAATGGGAAAAGGACGGAGGGGGCAGGGAGAAAAAGGGATGTGTGTGAGAGTGAAATGATGACAGAGGGAGCAGGGCACTAATCTACCCAGGGGGAGAGTACTGGTCTTGTTTCCACAGAATGGGGAGTGGCAAGCAGACCCTACCATGATGCACTAAACCATGAGGACAGCGTGGCCACGTGGAAGAATAAATGAAAAGAGGGAGCTACAGGGCTGGCCCCAACCAGAGTCAAAGGATAGGCACAGGAGGCATGCCCGAGGAGAGAATAGTGGGACCAATGGTCCAGGGGAGACCTGGGAGGTAAGGGTAGCAGGGGAAGGGGGAGGTGCGCAGGCTGCACCATGGACAGGGGAACAACTGGGGTGTTGGAGTCAATAACAAGGAGGAGATAGGGATCTTAGGGGGGGCGTGTTGGAGCAAAAGCAAACTAGCTAAGAGGCGGAAATAAGGGGAAGTGATGGTGGGGCAGGAGGAAGGACCAAGGAAGCAAAGCAATGGATAGACGTATAAACATAAATACATCAATCCACAAAAATAGAGGTATTGGCTCATGTGCATATATCTATATGGGAATACATTGAAGCAGGGGATGGACTTTGAGCCTCTGCTCACACCCTCCCTCAATACAAGAACACGTTGTTCTAACCAATTGGCAGTCTGAGATGTTCACCCTCCAGACACAGTCACTGAAGAAAAAATGGGTGCATAAGCAAATGTGGTGAAGAAGGCAGATGGTGCGCAGCTATTAAACAATATAGCATCGGAGGTCTTAAAGGCTTGAAGTTACACAAGCTGCCATTCAGCAGTGAAGCAACAAGTCCACATGGAAGAAGCACACTGCAGATGCGATCATGAGGAGTCATAGGGACCGGGTAATAGGCATCAGCAGACACATAACAAGCAAAAACATATTGTTGAGAACAAGAGGTCTGGAGCAGAGATCCAAAGCTCATCTGTAGACAGTGGAACAATCTCCTCATGGAGGGGCCACAGGGAGGGGAAGAGTCACCAGGTGCAGTAAAGCATCGATGAAACACACTATATTCCTCTGGTTCCTTGAGGCTTCCTCTCCCCCAACTACCATGACCCCGCTACTTCTCAGCTCAGACTAGACCGGAACATGCACA
Source organism: Tenrec ecaudatus (assembly GCF_050624435.1). Lineage (NCBI taxonomy): Eukaryota > Metazoa > Chordata > Mammalia > Afrosoricida > Tenrecidae > Tenrec > Tenrec ecaudatus. Next base: position 36,303,221 of record NC_134543.1, read on the forward strand.
CAGGCATAGATAAGAGATGGGAGCTCACGACACCCAGAATCCAGGAACAGGAGTGGAAATAGTGAAACCAGAAGGGTAGGGGGGAGAGGGGAAGAGGAAGGGAGAAAGGGGGAACCAATCCCAATGATCGACACATAATCATACACCCCTCTACAGGGGGAAGAAAACAGAAAACACGGGGGAAGGGAAACAGCAGTCGGTGTGAGAGATGACAATAATAATAATGTACAATCTATCGGGGGTCATGAGGGTGGCGGGGAGGGAAGAGTGGGGGAGGAGCTGATACCAAGGGCTCAATAGAAAGGAAATGTCTAGAAAAGAATGAAGGCAACCTGTGTACAAGCATGCCTGATTCAATCGATGTATGGACTGTGATAAGAGTTGTACGAGCCCCCAAGAGAAAGATTTAAAGGGGAAAAAAGTTGCTTTCCAGAGACTCCCCCGAGGATCCCAACAGTTCTTGGAGTTCCGTTTCCTGGTCCCTTGGTCCCTATCATCTTTGGATTGGAGTCACATAAAAAGGGAGGCCTTTCAGATTCTTGTCCTCTTTGCCTTCTTGACACTGAGACTTTAAGAGGAACATGTCAGATCCGGGAAATTAGCCAGTCAATCCTAGATGGTCTGAGGGTGAGAAAAGAAAACGGGGGAAATACTTCCAAAACATTTAGCCTATCCCTCCCATGAACCAACTCAAAGACTGCTCCCCAGGGAACGCTCTGGCTCTCATTTAATTTGATCTTAATGCACTTCATGCTTCAAATGTCTCTCCCGTTGGCAAACTATCACTAGCAAAACAGAGCTCCTGACCACGAACTACTTCCTGGTGGTTGACTGTAACGTTCCCTTTCTCCTTTTGATCCGTCAGCCATGGTTGCATTGCGCCCTGGTCTCCCCACGGAAAATCGTCCACATGCCTCTCCCTCTTGAGACTGATGGCTTTTTCAGACACTGGGAAGCGGTGCCCATCTCCTCCCATCTCTGGTTGCCCCACCTCACATAATACTTAGACTTTCTTTAGCTAAACGCCACACAATCTCTGTGCTTGGCATCTTTTTCTATAAATTAGGTCTTTCATGACATTTGAAGAGTCGGTGGAGGTAATACGTGCTCATTGTGGGCACACGAATGTGCGCTTGTGAACAGGAGCATGGAAAGTCGTGTACGTTTATACATGTCCATGGTCTTGGAACTGGAAATTAAAAGGTTACCAGGACACTTAGATATTTTCATCCAAAAGTCACTCCTCAGAGGTAGCAATGCCTGAATTTAGGATTTCCCATGAGGTTCCAGTGACTTCTGCCTGCAGCGCCAACAGCACTCAGGGACTCTGTGGCCTTTGGGGTTTCTCTTCTCTCTTGAAGGCTGCAGTTGCCTGAGGTAGGTAAGAGATTCCTCATTTCAAGACATTTTAAAATAGAGGGGGGAAATCAAAGGTTAACCATGTTGGTCAGGGTTGTTAATATTAACCCCACAGTCACATGGTGACACCTTCGGTTTTCAAAGCGCCAATTAGCCAGCCTACACCATTCCCTTGCGAGGCGGAGTGTAAAGCTCCTCCACCCACGGCAATGCGCACAGGATCGTACCCAAGTCAGTTGCCATTGAGTTGGGGAGTGGGCTGTGGAAGAGCCTGGGCTGAAGTGTGGGGAGCGCTCTGCTAACCTGACCGGCCTACCCCACACTTTGTGGTTAATGGATTACAAATTTAGGTCATGCGGGACAATAAATCACAACTATAATAATAAAGCTGAAAGTACACACAGTTTAAGCAGAAACACCAGTGTTTTTTATCGGAAATGAAAGAAGCCATTGATCATAGCAACTGTCTGAGATTAGCAGGGAGCCACATTTTCAAACATCCTGCAGTAAATCTAGAGCAGATCCAGCTGGAAAGCAAGAGTGGAAATAAAACTCGAAAATTCATGCCACTCTTTGAAGTCTGTTTCTTTCACAACCACGAGTCCCTGATTCGCCCCAACCGTCCTGAGCTGTGCTTGCTTGTTGAATTTATTTTAAAAGACACACAAGCCACGCACTTGCATATAATCTTTCAAATGGACGCCAGCTTTTTGCAGGGATGGCTTGCTAGAGAGTATAAGTCCCCAAATGCTTTCTCTTGCGCATGAAATCAGCCATCGATTCCCCTGACTCCAGCTCAACAGAAAGGCTTCTAGTACTAATACTGGAAATAACTCTCAGTTCTAGTAAGCACTGCCTTCCTCCTCCTTCTCCTCCTCCTCCTCCTCCTCCACCTCCTTCTCCTTGTGTTTGCTCCTTCACCCATACACTTTTAATTTTCAGTTGTCATGCGCTGTGATCTATCAAAAACTATGATTGCAGATAAAAGGAGACGAACATGTCAGATGCTAGGCATGCCAGGGTGGCAAACTTAGAATGTCTTCCTCTCCATGACGTCAGATGGGTCTCCGGAAGTGGGCCATGTCACCACGCTAAAGTAATGACAATCAATGGTCTAGGCCGAGCAGAGCTTCAACCTTAAATAGGATTTACTATCAATGTCCGTAATTCCCCCTCTCCCCCGTAAACTATGCCCCAGGGGATTGGAACTCAGCCTGCTATTTTGCTCAAATTCCAGGTGATTTCAGAAGAGGCTATCAGACCCTAGGGCAGCTGGATTCCTAGATCCTTTCTCTACTGTTCAAAGCCCAAGCACAATCACAATAAAGAAAAAAGGGATGCTCCTTATGATGGGGTCAAACAGTCCTTGGTATGCTTAATGACCAAAGAAAGAATTGGCATGGGCATCTAAAACAATACATCCTTGGCCACTGGACTCTCACGAGAACCTAGCCAGGGATCGGTCAGTAATGTCTACAAGAAGCTAGTGTGTACCCTAGTACGTGCCAACAAAACAAAACCATCTGAAGAGGAAAATGCTTTGACTCACAGTGTCTGACCTAGAACGCTGCAGAGTGAACCAAATAAAACCTGATGTCTGGCCCTATAATAGTTTTAGCATTTGCGTAAATTCTGAAAATTCTAGTTTCCCAACAGAAAGAAATCATGTTGGCCAAACCAAGGTTTCCAAACTGACAGTATATTACACATACAAGGAGTTGTTTTAGTTAAACACTCGGTCCTCGCTCCTTCTCAAAGCACAAAACTCCAGGACAAGAGTGATGTGAGAAAGACCATGGACTTTAAGAGTCGCTTCTTTTTCTTTAGTCTTTGCCTCTCCCACCTACGAGCAGGCCAAGGCAATCGTGTACTTCAGTGAAGACAACCCTGCCGGGGGGCCCAAGAGGTGAATGTGGATCTGCTTAATCCAAGCAACACGCCGCCGTCTTGCATTTAATTAGAACAACAACAACAAAACACCTCAGCAACCCCAAACCAAAGCACCGTGGACTCCACAAACTCTGGGAGGGCAGCAGCTGGTCAGCCTGGATGAAAGGAGCGTGAGAGCGTACCTCCCCATCTCCGGCCTTCTCCTCCCCCAGAGACGTCCCCCGCAGCCAGTCAGCCAGGGCCGGCTTTAGAGCCCTGTGAAGATGACCTTGCTCCAGCCAAGATAGGGGCTCTTTTGATCTCAGCAGGGGGATGCTCTGGGCCTGCAGCTGGCAGATATTAATAGTACAGGATCCGTTGGGGTGGAAGAGATCTCAGCTGGGCCCGGTCACTTGCATCCCCTCCTCTGTGTCGGGGCAGAAGAGACTTCATTGCCCTGAATCGGCTCCTGCTGAGCATTCCTCTAAGGGTAACTCTGACCGTTTCAGTGCAGCCCGCTTGGGCCTGCTTGTTCTCACCCCACAACTGTCTTCAAGGGAGCACTGTTTAAGCTGAAACCAATTAGAGCACAAGGGAGGCCCCTGGGCTCACCGCATCAGAGTGTGTCTCTCTCTCCCACTGGGGTGCACATACTTCTGGCTGTGCACATGTTTGTGAGGGAGCAAAGCAGCCAGAGTAAAAGACAGACGAGAGCAGCAGGGTCAAAAGAGGGAGAGAGAGAGAGAGTGCTCACTGAAGGGGGGCTTGCTGTAGGCATGCCAAATAGCAGTGTGATTTCTGAGATCGTTTTTATTTGATTTATGGAGAAACCAGGTCCCAGGTCATTGTTCCAAATCTGTACATCAGAAGTAACACCCCATCCATGAATCCATGCTCCTGAGCTGCAGTCCTACTGTCTGCTTTTCGAATGGTAGGGCTGGAAAAGACTTGCAACATGGAAATGAAACCCATGACCATGGAGTACATTCCACTTCCCTGTGGTGTAGTGGTTGCACAGTAGGCTGCTAACCACAAGGTTGGCAGTTCAGAACCACTAGTTGCTTCTTAGGAGAAAGGCAAGGCTTTCCATTCACGGAAAGAGTTACAGTCTTAGGACCCCACAGAGGCAGTTCTAGCCTGTCCTGTAGGGTTTCTGTGAGGTGGGGAGTTTGTGGTTTTCAGTGATCCTATAGGTTGGAGTAAAACTGCCCCAGAGAGTTGCCTAGGCTTGAATCTTGATGGAAGGCCAGTGCCACGTCTTTCTTCCCTTCAGAACTTGGGACATATGAACTACCGACCTTCTGGCTAGCCACAGAGAGCTTTAACCACAGTGCCACTCTTTGAAGAGAACGTAGCAGGCTTTAATTCATCTGTCCTGCCATTTCACGGAAGGAGCTGTGACCCACAGGGACAAACAGACCTAACGAAGATGTCAGAGAATAATACAACGACAAAGCTCTTACAACAAGTGCTTGAAACAATAAAGTAATTTAAAAATCTGAACCTTAGTGATCTTAACAATCATTGAAATATATGAGAGTAAATAAAATAAATTGCCATAAACATTTTTGGGGAAATAATGTTATGGAAACATTAATTTTTTAAAAATATCCGAGTATGAAACTATTGTTTCTCAACATAGACTCCATCTAAAGCTATACAGTTTTGAAAGGAGTAGTTCCATCTCTCTGACGCTTCCCTCCACCACTTGTTTGTCAGCGTGCCCTGTTGTGGTGGCTTGTGTGTTGGTGTGATGCTGGAGGCTCTGTCATCGGTACTACAAATGCCAGCAGAGTCACCCAAAGGGAACAGGTTTCGGCGGAACTTCCAGACTAGGAACAGACCAGGAAGAAGGAATTGGCCATCCACGTCAGAGGAACTAGCCACTGAAGACTTATTCGCAGCATCAGAACACTGTCGTACGCAGAAGGCCTCATGAATAGTAGCTGGCCATTGTCAGAGAGCTGTGCAGAAGGTGACCTCTCAGGTCAGAAGCTACTCAAAATATGACTGAGGCAAGCTGCCTTGTCAAAGCGAAGTCAACCACGATGATGTGAATGAGCGCAAAGCCTGTGGACGTAAAGGCTCCAGGACCTTCGTTTGCTGATGAGGCGCAACTCAAACGGAGAGGAAGCAGCTGCAAAACTCTACGACTATTCTGAACTTGGACTGTACAGAAGTCCAAGTCTAGAGAAATTGGAAGATGTCAACAATGAAACGGGACACAGACAGACGGCTACCCCAGAGATTAGCGAGTTACAATGGGCTGGCACTGCCATTGTGAATCGGAAAACCCTATGATTTACTACGATGGGATGACACTCAAAAGGAATGGTGCCGCTCTTTTCATCCAATCAATACAACCACAATTCAAAGTTATGCACCAGCCACTAAAGTTAGTGATGAAGAAATTGAAGAATTCTACCAACTTCTCCAGGCTGAAGTTGATCAAGCATGCAATCAAGATGCATTGCTAATTACCAGCGAGAAGTTGGAGACAAAGAAGGAATAGAACTTGGGAAATTTGAACTTGATGACAGACGTAAAGCTGGAGATCATGTGATAGCGCTGTGCAAGATCAATGACCCACTTGCTCATAGCAAATATCTTTTCAACAACACAAAAGCAAATGTACCCCTGGACTTCTCCAGATGGAAAATACAGATGTCACATTGACTGTATCTGCGGTAAGGGATGATGGAGAAGCTTAATATCAGGAGCTAAAACCAGGCCAGGGGCAGACTGTGGAACAGACTAATGACTGTTCATATGTACGTTCAGGTTGAAGCTGAAGAAAAGGAACACAGTACACACACACACACACACGCACGCACACATACACACACATACACACACACACACACACGCACACATACACACACACACACACACGCACGCACACATACACACACATACACACACACACACACACGCACACATACACACACACACGCACACATACACACACACACACACGCACACATACACACACACACGCACACACACACACACACACACACACGCACGCACACATACACACACACACACGCACGCACACATACACACACACACAGAAATACAACCTTGAGTCTATCTCACATGAATTTTGAGACCATCTCACTGACAGGTTTGACACATTGAACACTAATGACAGAAGACCTGATACGCTGTGAGAGACCATCAAGAACATAAATCATGAAGAAAACAACAGGTCGTTAAAAAGACAAGAAAGAACGATCAAAGTGGATGACATGCGATTCTGAAACTGCTCTTAATCACAGAGCAGCTAAGGTAAATGGAAGAAGTGATGAAGTCAATGAGCTGAACAGAAAATTTCAAAGGACAAAGTCAAGTATTATGATGGAATGTGCAAAAACCTAGGGTTAGAAAACCCAAAAGGAAGAACGCATTTAGTATATCTTAAACTGAAAGAACTGAAGAAAAAAGAATTCACGCCTCGAGTTTCAATATTGAAAGATTCTAGGGGCAAAATATTGATTGGCACAGGAAGCATGAAAAGAAGATAGAAATAATATTACACAGAGGCACTGTACCAAAACAAACTCACCGACATCCCACTGTTTCGTGAGCAAGGACCCACGGTGCTGAAGGAAGATCAAGCTGCGCTGAAAGCATTAGACAAACTCAAGCCCCTAGAAATTGATGGGATGCCAACTGGTATGTTTCAACAAACTGATGAAGCACTGAAAAAACTCACTCTTCAATGCCAAGAAATTTGGAAGACAACTACTAGGCCAACAATCAGAAGAGACTCATATTTGTACCCATTTTAAAAAAAATGGTGACCCAACAGAATGCTCAAAATTTAGAACATTATCGATATCATGTGCAACTGGAATTTTACTGAAGATCACCCAGCAATGATTGCAGTAGTACATTGACAGGGAGCTGCCAGAGGTTGAGGCCGAATTCAGAAGAGGATGTGGAACAAGGGATATTATTGCTGATGTCAGACAGATCATAAGTGAAAGCAGAGAACATCAGGTTTTATTTATGATGTGCAGAGCCCTGGTGACATAATGGCTATGCATGAGACTGCTAAGCACCATGTCAATAGTTTGAGGCCCCCATCCAGCTCCATGGGAGAAAGGGCAGCCCTTCTTCTCCCACAAAGAGAGTCCCCGTAACTTCCAGGGGCAGGTCTACCCTGTGCTTAGGCATTTGATTGGGTGGATCATAACGAACTATGGACAGTCTTGAGAAGATTGGGCATTCTAGAACACTAATTGTGCTCATGAGGAAGCTGTGCATGGATCTAGAGGCAGTTGTGTGAACAGAACCTGGGAATGCTGCATGGTTAAAATCAGGAAAGGTGTGAGTTGCATCCTCTCCCAATCTGTAGACTGAGCAAATAGAGAATCTGGATTATATGACGAAGAATGTGGTATCAGGATTAGATTATTAACAACCTTTGAGATGACACACCTTGCTTGCTCAAAGTGAGGAGGGCTTGAAAATCAAAGATTGCAGCCTTTAGTCGGGGCTACAACTTGATGTAAAGAAGATCCAAATCCTCAAACTGGACCAATGGGTAACATCAAAATAAATGGAGAAAAGACTGAAGTTGTCAAGGATTTCATCTTGCTTGGATCCACCATCAATGCTTGTGGAAGCAGCAGTCAAGGGGTCAATTGGCACACTGCATTGGGTAAATCTGCACAAGATCTCTTTAAGGTGTTGAAAAGCAAGGGGATTACTTAGAGGACGAAGTTGCACCCGACCCACCCCACTATGGTATTTTCAATTGCTTCACACACATGTGAAAGTTAGACATTGAATAAGTAATACCAAAGCAGAATCGATGCATTTGAATTATGGGGATGCCCAAGAATATTGAATGTACCAAGGACTTCCAAAAGAGTAAACAAATTTGTCTTGGGAGAAGTATAGCCAGAATGCTTCTTGGAGGCAAGGATGACGAGACTTCACCTCACTTACTTTGGACATGTTCTCAGGAGAGACCAGTCCTTAGAGAAGTACACCATGCTTGCTAAGGGGCAGCGAAGAAGGAAGGCCCTCCAGGAGACGGTGTGACAAGTGACTGCAATAATGTGCTCCACATAAGAACAACTGGGAGGACAGTGAAGGACCAGGTGGTGTTCGTTTCTATTGTACATAGGGTCAATATGAGTTGGCACCAACGCAAGGGCACCGAAATACATTAATAACAACCCTCTGTGAAGCATTCCGCACGCTCTGGTTTGTACCAGCAGTTTGAGCTTCCTTGAGAACTCAGGTTATTTTCTTTTGAAATATTCTTTGAACTTGGAGAACCAAAGTAAGTCTGAAAGGGCAAGATTGGGGGAGGGTACATGGGGCGAGATTTCTTAATGAAATTCTCATCGGGCAGCCCTTGTTGCCCTTGAAGAACGAGTAAGTGTTTTGTCATGATGGAGTAGGGGTTGGGAGGGAAGCTGAATGAATACATATATGCCCATTCCTTGGCTCAACTTCTTTTTTAAAAAAAATTAAATACTTTTATTGGGGCTCCTACATCTCATCACAATCCATATATTCATCCATTGTGTCAAGCTCATTTGCACGTATGCTACCATCATCATTTTCAAATCATTTTCTTTCTACTAGAACCCTTGATATCAGTTCCTCATTTTTTCCCCAACTACCCTCCCTCCTGAACTCTTCATAAGTTATAGATTATTATTTTCATATTTTACATTGTCCTCTGTTGCCTTTCACCCACTTTTCCATTGCTCATGCCCCTGGAAGGGGATTATATGTTGATCCTTCTGATCGATTTCCCCTTTCTCCCCCACCTTCCCCGAATCCTCCTGGTATCTCTATTCTCATTGTTGGCCCCGAGGGGTTTATCTATCCTGGATTCCCTGCGTTGCAGGCTCTTATCTGTAGCTGTGTACATGTTCTGTTCTAATCCAATTTGTAAGGTAGAATTGAGATCAGGATAGCGGGGGTGGGGGGTGGGGGGAGGAAGCATTAAAGAATTAGAGGAAAGTTGTGTGTTTCATCGGTCCTATCCTGCACACTGATTGATTAGTCTCTTCCTCGTGACCCTTCTGTATGGGGATGCATGGGAATGTCCAATTGTCTAAAGATGGGCTTTGGGTTTCCACTCCATGTGCACTCCCCCCCATTCATATTGAATATGATTTTGTTCTGGGTCTTAGATACCTAATACCTGATCCCATCAACACCTCATGATCACAAGGACTGGTGTGCCTTTTCCATGTGGCCCTTGTTACATGGAAACAGATGGCTAGATGGCTGCTTGTTTATCTTCAAGACTTTAAAATCCCAGCTATCTTCTGATAGCTGGGCACCACCAGCTTTCTTCACCACATTTGCTTATACACCCGCTTTGTCTTCAGTGATTGTGTTGGGGCATCACAAAATCCTTGGCCCAATTTCTATGGCCATTTTTCTATCAGTGCGATTTTCAATGTTCTTAAAATATTCTTCATAATAAGCCCCTGTGATTGTGCTGTGTCCTCCAAGAAAATATATACAGATCACCACATTGGAATTCCCAAAATCAGTCAGGATAACTTTCTGAGCTAACCTCTTGGCCTTGAATTTGAACACAGCAAATCCTCTCAGACATCACTGGTTTGATTAGACTTTACTATCTGCTAAATTGAAGAAACAGTCCCAGGAATATTTCAGAAAACCCTCTTCAAGAGTTTCAATCATGCTTCAAGGACTGATGAAGTTAACAATGCTTTCTTGTTTGAATCCTGTTTCCTGAAGAAACCCCAGTGGGACTAAAACAGCCATAATTCTGAGAGAATTTGTCTGCCATCATCCACTGATCGCATGGACACATTTAAACAGGCTTTGGTTGGAATAAACATGTATATATACAAACAGGAACCCTAGTAGCAACAATTTTGGACTTATATGGAGCCCTAGTGGTGTAGTGGTTACACTTTAGGCTGCGATCCGCACGGTCGGCAGTTCAAAACCTACCAGCAACTCTGTGGGAGAAAGACTGGGCTTTCTACTCCCATAAACAATTATAGCTTCAGAAAATCTAAAGAGGGTTGCATTGACTCAATGGCAGGGAGTGATATTTGTCCTAAGTCTAAATGTCCTAAGAAATGTGTAAATTTCAATTATTCATGACAACTTTTAAGAAAATATATTTCTATAACCCCTCTACAAACAAAGGATCTAGAAAATTGAATTGTTTCATTTTTCCTTGGATTTCATCATTAGGAACAGTGTCTGAGGATGAGTTAATAACTCTCCATTGCTTATGAACATGACTCTATCCTTTTCTTTGTCTGTTTGAGACTTTTTGTCACTAAAGACTCCAAGTCCATTTCAGGTTTACTTGTCCTCTTTGATTTATTTATCTTTTTCAGCTACCTGGTTATTTTTCTGTAGTGGTCACAGTGGGCGTCCAAAGCAATTTTCTTTGTATTTGTTTTGCTCTTGTCTTTGGTTAAGATAAACCAGAAAGACGGGACATAAACAAGTACAATTACATATCAAATAAGGAAACAAAATATTCTCTTCTGGTATTTTCCTCAAAGCTGAACTAATACATTATATGCCTGTATGTGTGTGAAAATCTGACAAGCTGAGGAAAACAAGAAAAGTGACTTGTAGAACTGGTCTTCCTATAGCTGAGCCGGTGGAGAGGGCACAGGGAAGAAGAGAATGGGCCACCAATGGGGAGTAACACAGAGAAGGAGATTTCACAGAAAATCTGCCCCTTAAGTAGCACTTGAAGGATTTGGGGGGGGGGGGGAGAGAAGAGTAAGAGAGAGCAACGCAAAGGGGAACTGCTGTGCTACATGGGCTGACCTGCCTTTGCAGAGTCTGGGAGGGAGGGAGGAGGAGTGGCGGGGACAGATCAGCGCCACGCTTGGCCTAGGAGCGTTCTTCACACAAGGCTTCAGAGGACAGGAAGGGCTGCATAGAAGACGGAGGGTTATGAAGCACTGGCTTTATCTAGTGAGGTTTTCGTAAGCTGACCACCAGAAAGAACAACCACAAAATTCCCCAGATTTTGAGCATTTGTTGATTTCCATGGTATAAATATTTCCATAAGCATTTCAAGCTAGCAAACCCCAATGATTGGTTTACTGATTTTAGCCATTCTCAGAAAAAAAAAAACAACTCTAAAATTCTAGAGCAGGAGAGTGACACAGCAGAAGGAAACCAGCTTAGGGGAATTCGCTTTGGAAGTGAGAGACTGAAAACAGGACAGGCTGTCAATGGGAAATTTGAGGTTTATTACTCTAAACCAATTATGCCTTTAATAAGTCAACTGGTAACAACGCAAATGACCCAAAACAGAGAGGCAGAAGAAAGATACAGTGGGAAAGATGAATCAGGAAAATTTAATCATGAAAGAAATGGGTGGAGGGAGGAATCCATGTGATTCAGGGTTTCAGTTTGGATCACTCAAGGAATCCGGATGGCTCAGTGGTTGAAATGTTCGGTTGCTAACCCAAAGGTTGGTGGTTCGCATCCACCAACCACGCCATGGGGAAAAAATGTGGTTTCCACAGAGATTTACAGTCCTGGAAATCCTTGTGGGGCAAGTCTACCCAGACCTGTTGGGTCACTCTGAGTTGGGTTTTGAGTGAGAGATAAAATCCATTGGTGGGTATGGGAGAAAGATACAGAGCATCTTAAAAGTTTTTGGAAAGAAATCATTTTCACTTGAAAGACGCCATCAAGAAGCAGGGGTGTTGCCACAGATAAGAGCTGTCAGCACAGGGAATCTAGGACAGATAAACCCCTCAGGACCAATAACGAGAGTGGTGATACCAGGAGAGTAAAGGGAAGGTGGGGGGAGAACGGGGAACCGATCACAATAATCATCATATAACCCCCCTCCCAGAGGGTCAGACAGCAGAAAAGTGGGTGAAGGGAGACAGCAGTCAATGTAAGATATGAAAAAAATTATGGGTTATCAAGGGTTCATGAGGGAAGGAGGAAGGAGAAGGGGGGAAATGAGGAGCTGATACAAAGGGCTCAAGTAGAAAGCAAATGTTTTGAGAATGATGATGGCAACCTATGTCCAAATGCGCTTGGCACAATGGATGCATGTATGGATTGTGATAGTAGCTGTAAGAGCCCCTAACAAAATGATTAAAAGAAGAGAAGGGGTAAATTTGTTGCTGGATTTCTGAAGCTATAAGCCGAGACAGATCCCAAGACTACATAGCCCAGTGGTTCTCGACCTTCTTAACGCCACGACTCTTTAATAGAGTTCCTCATGTGGTGGTGACCCCAGAACCATAACGTTACTTTTGTTGCTACTTCATCACTGTAATTTTGCTACTGTTATGAATCAGGCAACCCCTGTGAAAGGGTCATTCGATTCCCAAAGGGGCCGTGACCCACAGGTTGAGAACCGCTGACCTAGGCAATCAGGAGCCATGCTAGCTAGGCCTGCAAGTCTCATCAATTCCATCACAAACAACTGTCAGGAAAGTGTCAATGCGCAGAGAGGCTTGAGCAGTTCCACACATGTACCTCAGCCCACCAGGTTTGTGCCGTGAAATACAAGAGACGACAGCTAGAAGGACTCGGAGAAATGTCAAGAGAGAACTTTCAGTAAGGCGAGAAACCACCCACTGGCTGTAATTCCCCTAGCTACGTCAGGCCTATTGCCATCAAAACTCAGAGCCTGAGCCTGCCTGACCTTTTGTAGCGTGGGGGTGATAGGGTGAGGGGTGGAGCCGATTGTTGAGATTTGCCAACGTGAACACGTTCCCGAATCTTTCTGGCGAGCTGACCACGAAGGTGCTATTTGCCACTCAGGACAGCTAGTGCATGCCTTTTAGCCAGTCCAAAGGTCCCAACCAACACAAGGTTCAATGGCCAACCTTGGAGCACCAGTTTCAAACCCAAAGTCAGGTAGCAGGTTGCCAGGATCTGAACTAGCCCACAGAGACATAGGAGCCTCTAGACAGAGCTGATGAACATCTCCGAGGGGCACTCACTCCAGGGAGTACGCTAGAGAGGCAGGACGAGAGAGGCGCCAAGTCCGCACAAGGAATCAGATGGATACCAGGGCAGGTGGACACACTGCAGCTCCCCGGCTCCAGCTGAGCTTGCTGGCCACAGCCTATGAGCCAAGTCCCCCAGTTCTCGGCAGGAGGCAGAAAGGCAGTGGGCCGTGTGTCGCCGTCAAATTCCAGCCTCTCTAGGACAGACCTCTTACCTTCAGACAGGGACACATCATCAGCTGGAGACACCAGGTCGGCCTGCGAAGGGAGGGCTCCGCTCAGATGGGTTGTAATTTGATTCGTCAAGATAACCTGTGGACAGACAGGGAGGAGAGAGAGAGAAGACTAAATTAATTATGAGCGCTCTCAAGAGGCAGACTGTGGTCTCAGACAAGGCTGAGAAGGACACAGGTAGGAAAACCCTGGCTCTGACTTTCAGCAATTTTATCTTCAGCCCACAATGTCTGGCCAGGCCTGTCGGTCATTCAAGACACAGAAAACAAAACAAAACAAAAGACACAGAAAACCGTAGCGGTAGACTGATTTTTCCTCCACACCTGAGCGGGAAATGCTAATCGATGCTTTTTAAAGGCTGAGTAAATTGTGTCTGCGAGGTGTTGCCGTCTCAGCTTAGTGAGAAAAAGGCATGTAGGCTAGGAAACTGTACCAACGTTCAGGTTCCTGTGAACCATAAGAATAATAACAACAACAAGCTAACTAGAGAATTAAGATGCGTACATACACACCTTATCAGATGTTGACTTTTCAAATGTGTCTACAGACTCATTCTGAACATAGGCAATGACTTGTGAGTCCAGCTTTGGGGTGCTACCTGCAAACTCAGTGGTTCAAACCCAGCAGCAGCTCTTCCAGAGAAAGATGATGTTGGCTATTTCCAGAAAGAGTTACAGCCTTGGAAACTCTGTGGAGCAGCTCGACTCTGTTCCATAGGATCCCTGTGAGTGGCAACCGACTCCATCCATGAGTGAGGGCGGGTGGCTCCGACCAACCCTAGTTAACTCAGTAGTCTGAGTTTTCTTTCCAGTTTTGTAAAATGGGACCTAGATGCCTCTCCCACAGTGTAATGTGCTTCTTTTAAATTAGTTGAACTCTAACAAATGAATTTGCAAGCCTCACTTTATTTAAAACAAAATATTGACATCTTCCTACCTGTCCAAAATAAAGATCATAGTACTTAAGTTCCTGACAAGGACCCAAAAATTACATAATTCCCACGACCCACTACCACTCAATAGTTTCACATTTGGTAGCCAAGAAATCATTCTTCTGCTTAAAAGATCCTTAGTCACGACTAATCCTTATTGTTTTAGGCGCTGAAAGGAAGAATAAAATACAGATTCTCTCCTGGAAAATTGCAATGTGATTGACAGGATTACAAGGCTCGAGTCTTCTCATCCGAGAGAAACCATTAGCCTCCCGGTCTCAAAGGCCAGTGCACAATTCACTGGAATTCCCTGACCACAGTCTTGGTCGATGGTGTGTTACCACCTTCATTTGAACAGCAATGGAAATTGTTTCCAGCCCTTACTGGCCAGTCTGTTAGCCACCCCTCTGTCACGGTCTCTTGGATGGACCAGTGAGGCACATTCTAAATCCTTGCCACTGGCAGCTTAACCGAGAGCAGAGAGATGGGATAGCAAGGTCAGGGCTACTGACAAAGACTATTTTTCCCCAAGATCTTCTGGGTCAAGGGAGCCCTGGTGGCATAGACTCAATGGCAGTGAGTGTTTGGTTTTGTGCATCTAAAGGGCTTGTACGTCTCCAGCTACTCATCAGAGATGCTCAGATATTGTGTTCCACTGGGTGTTTGCTAATCTTATCTCCTCACACTCTTTTTGTATCACAGTTTTCATCTGAACTGCTAAGAATTACATATGATAAGATTTTAATTAAGATGACTGAAAATGGCCAAATAGTCTGCTCTCTTAAGAAACAAAGATTCATATTCAGGAGTACGTACTTATGTACTTATACTCTAAGGCTTGAGTCTTGCCATCATGGAGAGGTACCATAAGCCTAAGGCGTATAATGAGGAACTGCATTCACTTGTCTCTTTATGATAGAGGGTCGGTAGAAGCACTGGACTTCAATGCTCAAAATTTGGGCTCAAATTCTAACTCTGTGTATTTGGAAAAGTCACGTAAGCCTCTGAACTTCTTTTGTTCTTCGGTAAAATCATATTTACCTCACAGAACTGCTATGAGAATTAAATGTGATAATACATATCAGGTACTTACTGTACTGTCTGGGCCAGAGTAAATATTCAGTTCACTGTAGGTGTTGTTGTCATCGGCTCTGTCAAAACGAGACTCTGTGAGTTTATAAATCTCTACAGGCTACACACACTGAGCAGTTGCAAGAATATTCCCCTATTTTGCACAATTTTATGCAACAGGATATCATTTCATGCCTGATCATTTCTACTGCTGCTTCTTAGTCTTATTTAATTAATTAAATTGTATTCAATTGTAAGGAGCTCTTCTGCGGGAAAAAGATGAGGCTTCTACACCAGTAAGGAGTAGACTCTTAGAAACCCACAGGGAAGATTTACACCTTTCTATAGGGTAGCTATCAGTTGGCATTCACTGACTCATAGCAGCGAGCTTGGTTTACATGTGTCTAGTCTGATCCACATGACGATATTAGAATGATCTTTGCTGGGGCTTCCTTGAGTGGCCACTTGGAGCACACGGTGAGTACTGGAATACAGTGGACAGAAGAGAAAGTGGAGCAGCCCTGGAGAAATTGGCCAGAGACCTGCCAAGACTGAAGGCACTGCCTTTGATGGAAGAAATTCCTTTTACTTTACACTTGGGAGATGACATGGAAGAGGCAGTTTATGATCAGTCAGGGCGAGGATAAGATAGAATGGGGATCGGTCCTATTTGGTTAGCAGAAAGGATATGCTTGGCCAACAAAACAATACTAGATTATTTACGAGTCTTATTTTTCCAAGAAACAAAGAATTTGGCAAATGCCACTGTTCCACTTTCTCAATGCCTGGGGGACAGGGGAGAGGCAAATTTTTGTGATTTTCACTTTCCACGGCATGAACTTGAGTCACCTGCCTGAGCTCACAGAAAAGAAGGAGGCCCATGCTCTCTCCTTCCTCTGGCAACACCGGGCAGAGGACAGAGGGAGAGAACTTCCACGAAAGTCTCAGGCACGTGAGCCAATTTCAGCCAAATTCTGCCCATCTTTTTGCTGGTTCTCGGTGCGGCCCTGGATGCATATGGTTTGTCATTTCCAAAGCGCAGGAGCTCTCCGTGGACGTGCTGATTGCGGCAGAGTTAAAGGGGAGGGCTGGGCTTCAGGGATCACGAGGCAACCTCAAGCATCGCAGAGGGCATTTCTACCCATAAAAACACCCACTTCCTCCTGTCGCCCACGCCCTGCCCGAAAGCTGCCACAATCCAACACAGAGCCCCCGAGGAGTTTCAAAGTCACTTTAATCGGGCCTGTAGGGCGAGCACGGTGGTTGTCCTGGTACTTCAGCTGCCGCAGTGAAGTTGGACCAACCGACCGGCCAGAGGAAGAGAATCATTTGTGGGACTAAGTGGGAATGTTGGTGATCACCACACTCAAAATGTTCCTGGCACTAAATCTCTCAAAACGGCCCTGCTCTGCCTGCCATGGAGTCTTGACGGCACAGCTAATTTGATATCTAGGTTTCTTCCTGTCTTTCAAATTATATGTCTTCTTAAGGCACAGTTTATAAACTGTTACTTTTGGCATCTAAGTCTATCCGTCTATGTCTGTCTGTCTATCTATCTATCTATCTATCTATCTATCTATCTATCTATCTATCTATCTATCTATCTATCTATCTCAGAGACATCCAAATAGGACAACAGAGGCATTGGATACATCAGAAATTCCGACTTGTAACCCTGCCTCTGTAAAGGGTTGCTGAATGCCTTGCTTTGGGGGAGACAGAGGCCAGAGTTTCCTGTGAGAAATGGTTAAGGTTCATTGATTCCTTTCATCACCAAAGCTTGAGAGAAAGGCCCCGGAGTGGTTTTTGCTATTCTCTCCCCTGACTTGGTCTCTTGCTTCCGAACCATGACCGCGAGTGCCCCACCCATCTGCTATGCGAGGAGCGGTGTGAGAGGCAACCAGGAGAGAGGAGGGCAGGAGGGGGGCAGGGGGGCAAGGGGAAAGCATGAGAAAAGTCGGAGGGGTGTTCTGGGAAGAGGATGAATTCCCCCTAAAGCATGTCTCTAAGGCCACACTCCTAGGCCCACGCCTCCCCCACAGTCAGCTCCCCAGTCTCCCTTCTTGGTCACTTCCAGCTTTGAAAAGAGATATCCAATATTTGTTGTGAAGAAAAGTCAGACCAACCACTGTGGAGACTGAGTGTCACAGGAACAAGTCTGGTTTAGCTTTGCCCAGCTCTGGAAAATTATGAAGTATTCCATCATGAAAAAAAAATCATTTTGTTTTTTGTGAGGGCGTCAGCCAGAGAATATCCAGTGTCAGTTGTGGAACACAGAAGTGATAAGGTATTGGTACTCCAGCCTGCTGTTTCCATCTTAAAGGGTGCCACTGAAGTTGTGTTCTGGGAGAGCCTAAAGTGGGGTGTGGGGGGAAGGGGAGTTCCCTTTCCAAATATCTGTGGTAAAAGGACCAAAAGTCAATTTGACCCGAAGAAAATGCTGGTGTGAAAGTCAAGTGCCTGAGTTTTATTTCGAGCCTTGTTAATAACCTGCCGGGCAATTCGGGCAACTGTCCCTAACCCCTCTGTACCTGAAAAGGGATGCGGGACCCAAAGAGAAGGCGAGCACCACCCGTTATGCCTGTGAAGGTGTCAGGCTGCTCCGCAAACGGTTTACATGTTTCCCTTGCTTGTGGTGTTGGTGTACTAAACATCCCACCATGATCCTTGTTTCCCGCCTCCTGCGACCTGAAGAAATTCATCCTGCACAGATTCAGGAGACAGAGGCTGAGGAAGAAAGGGCAGGTGGGGGAGGAGGGTGGGAACGAGGCTGGTCACTTTTGTGGATGATCCAATTATTTTCCATCTTGGAAAACTTGGGCCTCTTATCCCTTACTCTGTGCAAAGAAATCTGGGCAGATCTCCCCCTGGGAAAATTCTGAAAGCCTGGCTCGTTGGGATCTCCCTGAAGTTGTTGGTGGAGTATATAATAAGGCCATTCTGACAGCCCCAAGAGGATGTAGGCTGAGAACGAGGCTGTGCAGCTGGAGGAAAGGAGGCAGTGGGCTTTGCTCACACACACTCACTCCATCAGACGGGCTGGCAGTCTCGCCTCCGCCCCCGGCCCGCCATCGCCTGTTCCACAAGCTCGGGGAAAGCACTGTGGGGCCGGATAAGGCTGCCATTGGGCGCCCCGTCTCCTTGGCCTACTTCTCGTGGGTGCACACGCAGGGGGGTGCGGTGGAAACCCGGGGCCATCGACGCAAGTGTGGAAAGCTCTGGTCCCACCGCCAGCAGACCGGTCCCCGGCGCTGGCGGGCTGAGGTTAACACGTGTTGGTTCTGAGCCTCCGCTGGGCGGACAGTCGCACGGGGCCCCCAACAACCGGCCAGGGTGCTGTTTCCGCTGCAGCGGCCTGGCCTCGCAGCATCCTGTCGCTAATGGCGGGGCCCCGGCAGGAAACAACAAGGCCACGGCCAGCTGCGGGCCTGCGCGCCCCCGCCAGCCCGTGCAGTTCTGTTCTTAGCCAGCCCGGGGCTGGACCAGAACAAGGCTAACTGCGAGAGGCCTCTGAGGGTCACGGGGATGCGAGAGAAACCAGAGGGGCTCTCGTGTGAAGTTCACTTGGTGGTCTTTGCTCCCCACCTCACCAACTGCCCACTGAAGCCACAGAAAGGCAAGGGGGGCGGATTTCCAACAGCCCCCTGAGTTTCTGCTGACCTTTGACGGTGTTTCTGTTACTTGTGGGGAGCTTTCTATTCACGTGTACTTCTGGGCTCTGGGGATTCCCCCACTTCTGATTTGCGCGGAGGATTAGAAAGATACGGCTTTGTGATCAGTCCATCGCAGATGGCTGGTATTAACTGATTTCCCCACCTCAGACTTATTTGAGACCAAGAAAAACGTTCTGTTGAGTCACTTGCTCCGCAGCCCTCTGGGGGGGGGGGGTGTTTCTGCGAATAGAAGTTCTTTGGGGGAGGTCCATCCTCCAGCCACAGCCACACACCGCAGGTGGCAGGGAACCTCTGGTCTCCCCCTGTCTTTGAGACATTTCCTCCAGGAGAAGGAGCCAACGCCAGGTGTGACTCCTTCGAATCTCTATCACGCCCAGGATCGCCCAGAATAAAGCAGCGTTCTAATCAGGAGCCCTGGTGGCATCGTGGTTAATTAAGCTGGGTTGCTAACCTCAAGGTCAGCATTTCTAAACTACCAGTCATTCCTCAGGAGAGAGATGGAACAAGAGTAACTATAGGGTTCTACTCTGCCCTATAGGGTTGCTATGCATCAAAATGGGCTCGATGGTAGTGCATTGGGTTTTTGGAATCACCAAGCAGTCTCCAACTTCAGTGAGTGGGTGGGACAAACAATTCTAGAGAGGATCCCGGGCACACTAAGGGAGCAAGAGTCACTCCCCATCGGCTCAGCAAGAAGTCACTTCAAGGCCTGCCCAGGAACACAGCATTATCAGCTCTGCTCTTCAACACAAACCATGTAGCCAATGTCCTCCAAAAAGGAGTGCCCTGGAAGGTGTTGCTAAGATTATTTTTTAATTGGCCGAAGCCATGCTGTCTGGCTTAAATAAATGACATCAGCCCAGACAAACTATATTAGCCTACCTTTACAGAGTCAACATTGGTGAGACCCAAGAAGAATAGGCCCAGAACAAATACATTAAAATAGCTAAATATTTACATGGCGAGTAGGGACAGGCGTCCTTTCATGGCAATGCCCTTGGAATAGAAATCTTCCACTGTGATCACTAGCATGCCAACTCCCAATCTCGAGATGCAGGGCCATAAAATGAAGGTCCTGGCCCAGGGCTGACAATGCTGGAGGGAGACGCCATGACGTCAACAAGATGACAAAACAGGATCTTCATCTGCGATGCTGCTTCTGAGGCATGCTGATGGCCCTGTGAAGCACTGAGCCAAGTGAAAATGTGCCCTGTCAGGGTTCCGCAGAAAAGAGTGACCAGAGAGGACAGGGCGGCATGTGTACTGCTGCCTACTAGCAGCAACCTGGCCCGGTCTTCGTCCCCGTGGGCACTTCCAGTGACTTTGCTTTCCAATGGGCTATCTTGCTCACTTCCCACCTGATGTTATTGACAACACTAATGATGCCGTTCTGAGAATGATGATGGCGACCAATGTATAAATGTGCTTGACACCATGGATGGATGGACTGTGATAAGGGCTGGACGAGCCCCCAATAAAGTTATTAAAAAGAATAATGACAGTGCCACTTTAGACGGTGGGGTGTGCTTTTCGGCATCTATTCACAGCATAGGCTTAGGGGACACCTCCGTGCTGGGTAGGGGAGGCAGGGAAGTAACTGACGTGGCTATGATGTAAGCGGGGTGGGTTCTGGAGCCAGACTGCCAGAGTTTCAATCACAGCTCTGCCACTGACTGGTAGGCAAGCCTAGGTCAATTTATTTACTCTCCCAGTGTCTCGGTTTCCTTAACTGTACCATGAGACAATATAATAGGGTCTCTATGAGTCAGCATTGACTTGGTGGCAGTGAGTTTGGTTTGGGTTTTGGTTGTGAGGACAGGAGCCCGGGTTGTGTAATGGGTTCAGTGTTGGGCTGCTAACTTCCAGGTCAGCAGTTCAAACCCACCAGTCTCCTAGGAAGAAAGAGGAGGCAGTCGCTCCCATAAAGGTTTATGGTTTCAGAAACCCTAAGGGCCAGTTTTACTCTGTTCTGTAGGGTTAGTGTGAGTTGGCAGGGACTCAGTGACAGAGGGTTTGGGTTTAGTGAGTATTAGGACAATAAATGAGTTGGTAGATAAGGCACTTAAGCCAGTACCTAGTACTTAGTAGGTGCCTAACAATCTTAGCTTTACATTGACTATTGTATCCACTTCTTCTGATAGAATGTGACATTCTGGTTTTAACATTTATATTTCTCAAGGCGCCACAGATAAGAAAGGTGCCTGACTGAGGCAGCTGGCAGCTGGCCATGGGGCAGGAGGTGTTTCAGCTCCTGGGGTTGCTCTATCAAGTCTAGTCATCTCAACCTTGGGGAGGGGTACAAACTAGATTGTTTGGGGTGCTCAAATTGGGGAAGGGGTTGGCCCAGGCCCTCGTTACCTTCCCAACACCCCTGTAGGCACATAACGCAATGTCAGTGCTTGTGGTCATTGACTTTCCAAAGACCCCCCTCTGCTCTACTCTACTTCTATAGCTTCCATTGTTCAGGTACCTGCTCAAATCTCTCCTCCTCCAAGAACCCTTCCCTAACTATTCTAGTCCCAACCGACACCCCGCAGCTCGAGCATGCTTGCTATGCTTAGCATCAAGTACAAATTCCTCCCCACCCCCAAGTAGTTCACGTGTGTTATTGTGTAATGCTGGGGGCACAGTGGATTAAGCATCTGGCTGCTAATGGCAAGGCCAGTGGTTCCAATCCACCGGCTGTTACTCAGGAGATAGATGAGGCTGTCTGCTCTTATGAAAATCTGTGGTCTGGCAAAGCTTCAGGAGCAGGTCTGTTCTCCTAGAGGATTGCTCCAAGTGGATGCAGGATGATGGCAGTGCTTGTTTTGAAACTGTCTTTTCATCTACAGTCTAGTTGTCATGAAATGTGTAAGTTTGTGCGTCCCGGTCTCCTCTGTAAAGGAGGCAAAGAATAAAAGAAGACACCCTGATTGACTGAGCACTTCCTAGACTTTAGCACGTCTCAGCCTCACAACTCAGTGAAGTAAACATGCTGACCCTAGTTTTGAAAATGCAGAAACTGAGGTTCAGAGACATTAAGCAATTTCCTGAGACCAAATAACTAGCACGTGGGAGAGCTAGATTTTAAAGCCAGGGCTGTCTGGCTCGCTGGTGCACAGTGTTTCTACCACAGGAAAAGGCTCTCGGGAGGAAAATCCCATGACCTCTCAGCTATTTGTTGATCAATTTCTTCAGAGCACAGCTGATCCCTGATTGACCACGTCCAAGACCACGTGTAAAGGAAAACCATACCAAGTGTTTACGAATGAAAGAAATTTCCAGCAGCACAAAGGAACCAGTTGACTGTTAGGATTTGGTTGGGTGGAGGTGGAAACACCGTGTCTTCAGGCTGGGAGGAACCATGCTCCAGCAGGTATGGTAAGGGACAGACTCCAGGACTCTATTTTTGTCTTGGCCACTGACTAGTCTACTAGCATTTTCACTTCTGCTAAAATGTGACATCAAGACTTTCAGCCAAAAGGTTGCCACATCAGAGTAAACTAAGAACAGGCAGTTAACTGGTTACGTGTGGCAGAGCCACAAACAACACGGGGCTCTGATGGGAGTGCACGGCTGGGACAAATTCCATGTGGGTATTTGTCTTTCCAGCGTCATTCTTTCAACCAGCAGTAGGTCTGCAGCATCCTTATGCATGACCCATCATAGTACCCATGTTTCTAAACACCCTAGAAGACTCGCTTTAGTTGACTCAGAAGCCACGGGAGCCACTCAAGACGTCAGCTCTGGCTTTCCTACTGGAGATGGTGTCTGCATTTATTTTTCAGACTGTTTGCTCTGTGCAATGTCAAAGGTAAAGAAAAAAGCAGCTCATTGCTTCTAAATATGCTTGGGAATTGATTCCCAAAGGGTAGCAGTACCCCTATCTCCTGATGGCGGCCCTGGCCTGGTGCTGATGAACACACTGGGAGAGAAGTGGGTTACTGGTTGTTGGAGTCATCCAGTTAAGTGGCCAGGCCTAAAAGGACTGGTGGCTGAGGTGGATTTGTGGTTGCTCATTTGACCCTTTAAGGTTCAGCAGGATCACTTTGGGGGAAAAGGTGGCACAGGACCTGTGGTAGTTACACCCCACCCCCACCCCCATCGCACCCACCAGTTCGACACGTCTAAAATCCCACTGAATGGAGGTGCTGGAGCTAGAAGCAAGTCTTGTGGCAGACTCTCCGCTTCTAACCAAGGCCTAGAGAAGGTTCACTTCTGGGGATTGGAGACCTAGCTGCTTTGGAATGGGAGGACAAGGAAGGTCTTTCTGGTGGGTATTTACAACACGGTGTTCTTTCTCATGGGCTCCTCCTGCCTTCCCCAGGACCACACCGAAATGACTGACTTTGCCTGTCATTCCGGTGAATCCAGTCAAATAAATAAGTCAATTCTCTTTAAGTTTGTGGTCTTAACTCCTTGTTGGTTTATTGCAAAATTAAAGGGCACACAGAGTGGAACCATCAATCAGTAACCAGCAGAGGAATAAGCTCTTTGTGGAATGTACCGAGAAGCAGGAAAGATGAGGAAGAAAAAAAATGAAAGGAAACCTCATGAAATGGCCATTTGTTAGGAGAACAGAGGGGAGGGGGAAAATCCACATTTCACATGCAACATCATTTAGGAAAAGTCTTATTAAAGGTTTCCTGTCTCGCCAGGAGAGCAAGCACAGGAACGCAAACAAAATCCCTCAAGATGATCTGTCATTTATTAGTGCTGGTTTCTTGTGGGTTGTGCCGTATTCCACAGACACAACCAGACTGTGGCCAAGGGGCTGGAATGGTGACTCGGCAGGTTTGGGGATAGGAGAAGGAGATGACAAATCACAGTTGTTTATCACAAAACAAACAAACACACAAACAAAACAGGTTCCCTCAGCTCTCGACCCCAAACTTGCCTAGCCTTATTACCGCTTTCATTTTTAAATTAAAGCACCCAGTCTTATTACTGACTTGGAAATCTTTATAAATGCTTTGTGATGGAGGCTAAAGTGGAGAAGCAGTCCGCAGTCTGGGGAAAGAGAAGGCACACTGAGAGTGTCCACTGGGTGTACCATGCTAAGTATCTTATTTACAGAGCCCACTTGGATGTTCACTGTAACTCTCTGAGGTAGGTGACATTAGTCTTGCATTTTTAGGATAATCAAGTAACTGTAGTAGGCAAAATAATTTGTCTGACTCCGAAATCCGTTCTTTCAACCAAGAGTATGAGGGGGTACCGCCCCCCCCAAATGGAAACAAGCTCCGCTGGGTGGAGCGTTTGTAGTACGAAGTTTTCGTGCTGGCAAGCATCTATCAACTAGCTCTGAGTTAGTGCACCCAGTAGCGTCACCTGGGAAGGTTCTCCTGGTCACAGTGAATTTTTTTGTTAAAGCAGTTTCACTTGAACCTCGTTTTTTCGGATGGCCGATTTAAGAGAACAGCATGTGACTGTGAAAGTTTCCCACTTGGGTAAAATGCCATAGAAACTGTTGTGATGTTGAACACAGCTTACAAGGACAGCACTATGGGAAAAACCTCAAGTGTACGAGTGGTTTTCTCATTCAAAAAAGGTGAAATGTCGGTTGATGACAAACCCCTTTCTGGACATCTGTCAACTTCTCAAACAAATAAAAATGTCAACAAAAATCCATGCACTTGTGCGCAAAAACCAACGATGAACCATTAAAGAGATGGGGACGTTATCTGGACTACGTTGCAGCTTGGTTCAGCGAATTTTAACAGAAGATTTGGGAATGAGAAGGATCGCTGCAAAATGTGTGCCTCAGGCTCTGACTGACCCGGAAAGAGTGTCCACTGGAAACATGCTGAGCTTTGAAAGATCACCTCCAAAGCAACACAGGCATTTTCCCAAGGTCATTACTGGTGTGGAGACATGGTGCTTTTCTTAAGACCTTGAAAGCAAACATCAATCAAGCCAGTGGAGGACTCCATTGTCACCTTGCCTAAAATAGCTCATCAAAAGAAATTGAAGATTAAGACAATGCTCATTTGTTGTGGTTTTTTGTTTTGTTTTGTTTTACATGAGGGGGATAGTGCATTTGGAGTTCCTTCTACCAGGTCAGACTATTCATCGAGTTTTCTATTTTAGAGGTTCTGAAAAGATTGTGTAACAGTGTGTGGGGGGCGGTGGAAAGGCCTGGTTTGTGGCAGATGGGGGTCTGGTTTTGTCACCATGACAATGTACCTGCTCGAGCACCCATCTCAGTGTGCCACGTTTGGACAAAAACAGCATGCCTCTTTTGCCCCATACACCTGACCTCGCTTCATGTGACTACTTTTCATTTCCATGAATGAAGAGGGACATGAAAGGACAATGATTTGAAGACATAGAAGAGGTGAAGAAAAAAATGAGGGAGGGGCTGCCAACCATCCAAACAGATGAGTTTGAAAAATGTTTCCACGAATGGAATTGCAGATTTGACAAATGTATTAAGTGTAATGGAGAGTACTTTGAAGATGGTAAGGTTGTATTATTAAAAAAAATTAAATGCATAGCTTTGAAAATAAATTTCCGGTATTTGGGGGATACCTATGTTCAAGCACAGTACTAGGAAAACGATTGTGGATTTTCAAATCCCACTAATGAAATGAAATAAACAGTATTGCAAATACCACAAGGCTAGCTCACTGGTCCTATGTCTACCTTGCACTTTTTCTTCACCAGAAAGGTTTCTTTTCCAGAAAAACTACTATTCTTGTCCATTGCACAAAGGAGGAAAGTGCCGAGAAGTATAGGGACATGCTCATGTGGTAAACAGACAGACCAAATGTTGCCTCTGAAACTGGAATATGGAAAAACTGTCAATGTTGTTATACACACACACACACACACACACACACACACACACCATATATATCTGGAATATAAGCCAGCCTGAATATCAGCCAACGCACCTAATTTTACCACAAAACTGCATAAAAATGTGCTGAAAAACTTGGCTTATACACAAGTATCTATGATATATATAATGCATATATATATATATATATATATATATCATGGATATAGATGTCCACTTTCTTACTCTGCTGTTAGGTGCAGTCCAGTCAGTTCTGACTCACAGCGATCGTAGGCACAACAGAAGGAAACACTGCCAGCCCTGCACCATCCTCACAATCGTTCCTATGCTTGAGCCCGTTGTTGCCGCCACTGGGTCAATCCTCTTGTCAAGAGACTTCCTCTTTTTCGCTGTGCCTCCACTTTATTAAACGTGGAGTCCTTCTCCAGGGACTGGTCTTTCTTTACAACACGTCCAAAGTTCTTGAGATGAAGTGCCGCCATCTTTGACTCTAAGGAGAGACATGCTGCCTGCTTGGGTTTTGTTGGCAATCCATGGAACTTCCCATGTTCTTTACCAGGACCATAACACAAATGCATTGATGCTTCTTCCACCTGCCTTATTCAATATCCATCTTTCACATTCATGTGAGATTATTGAAAACTATATATATATAATATATATCACATTATATAATATATATATCACATACAGAGGAGGCTTCCAAAAGTTTGTGGGGAAATTTCATTATCTATGAATTCCATTTTTCACAAACATTAGGGAGCCCAGTGTCTCAAAAAGAAGTGCTGGTGACCCAATGGTTAAGCACTCAACTGCTCACCACAAGGTCAGTGGTTTAAACCTACCATTAGCGCCGTGGGAGAAAAATGTAGCAATTGGTGCCTGTAAAGATACGGCCTCTAAAATCCAAGGGTACCTGTGAGTCAGCACCAACTCAACCACATTAAGAGTTTGGGGTGAGAGACACAGTGGTAGACTATCAGCCGCTTCCTGAAAGGCTGGCCATGCTAACCCACCCTCTGGCTCCCTGGGAGGAATGCCCTGATGAGCTGCTCCCATGAGGATTACAAGCTCAGAAAACCTGTGCAGCAGCTCTATTCTGTCACACGAATTGACTCAACCGCCTTCAACATACACAAATGTAACATCTCATCTGAACCTCATTCTCCCCCAGTCATAGGCAGGTATTACATCTCTTCACACTGGGGAGAGAAGGTGACTTGCCGAAAGTTTTCAGTATGTAAACTTTCTAGACCCAAACCCAAGTCTACTGACTCTAGTTTTCAAGCTCCTTTATACCAGCGGTTTTCAACCTGTGGGTCGCGACCTCTTTGGGCATTGAAAGACCCTTTCACAGGGGTCGCCTGATTCATAACAGTAGCAAAATCACAGTGATGATGTAGCAACAGAAAATAACGTTATGGTTGGGGAGTCACCACCACATGAGGAACTGTATTAAAGGGTCATGGCATTAGGAAGGTGTAGAACCACTGCTTTAGACCCTCTGATCCTGAAAGAGAGGGGCAGTAAAGCAAAACCCCATGAGAAAGCCAGGTCTCAATGGTTTTACAAAACAATGACGAGCTGCTTGTGGCAATGTGATGCCCATTGGAACTGGATCTTTGCTTCATTTTTTTTCTCCACAAAGATAACTCGTCATAGTGCCAACCGTCTCTGTCCTCACTGCAGGGGGTCCTCATTACAAATGCGACTCATTGCTTTAAGTGCAGGCTATGATTTATCATAAAGGGCCCCCTTCAGTAATTCAGTCAAGAAGTTAATAAGGAAAAGACCCCCACTCCTTTGCAGCTCTCATGTCTGCACATCAGGACCCAACCTTTCAGGAAGGAGAAACAAGGCATAATTCCTTTCTGCCCCTGAAATTGGTTCCTACAGGACAATATTTTTACAAGACAGTATATACATATAGATCAGCTGAAGAATCAAGAACGTGTGTATCTATCTGTGTGTTTGTGAGAGTGTGCAGAAGTAAGTTTCAAACTGTATTTAGAAGCTACATTCTGTCAAACACATCAAAGAGGACCAAGGCCCCATTACAGAGGAAAGGAAGAGCCCTAATTCATATGCAAGAGCGTTTAGGAAACATCTTTATGAAAGACTTCTTAGCAAACTGGGAGAGCAAAATCTAAAACCAAACGACGGCCCGAGACGTCCTCAAATGACTGTGTCTTTTTGGTGCCTGTCCTGGAGGCTTCATTCCAGTTCCTAGCAGGAGACACCCCATGAGAACTGAGCATCTTCCCACCCGGGAGAAAAGAAGCACTGCCAGCCAAAGAGGAGTCCTCAATTTGTCCCACTACTTAGAAAAAAGGCTATTTTCCCCCCTGCAAGGTACTTTTCAAACTAACTGACAAGAAGATGCTCCACTTCTCTGTTTATGTTTTCAAAGCCAACAGCACGGTCCACATAGAGACTGAAATAAAACACTTAATCCATAAAACATATGAATATGTTCATATTTTAAGTTACTAGGTAGGCTGTGGGGTTCACAGAGAAACACCTCCCTCCCCTAATGTAGAAATCAGAAACGAGGACCACAAGATGCATTTCAGAATTGAACAAGGTAATCAGGACCTTTTGTCTCAAGAGCAGAATCGCACAATGAAAGGTCAGACAAAGAGCATTGGACAGTGGACCAATGCCGATCTAGGTAGGTTTAAATTTAACACCTTATTATTTTTCTCCCTTTTGACCCATTTTACGTTTGTTCTTGTTTTGATTATTTGCTGCTTTCTTTGATGGTATACTTTGTTTTATTTGTTGTTGGCTTTTGGGTTTATTTTATCTATTTATTTATTTAGTATGTTTTCCTTCATATGAAATCCAAGCTAGGTAAATTGACAGAGATAGTAATGGATTAAAGTGTCTTAGGATTTGGCAGGGAGGTGGGGGTGGTGGGTGTGGGGGGCTAATAATAATAAGGACAAGAATGATGAAATTGCTTTAAAATTGAACGTGGGGATCATTGCACAACTCAGTTTGACATGTTTAAATGACTGGATTGCATAATACGTGAAATTATATGTCAATGAAATGTATTTATTAAAAATAAATAAATACTATTAATGGAACAATCACAACAAAAAGAAAGGCCAGAATATGTGTCCCTTAAAACAATGGATGTGGAAAATGATCATCATTAGGCTACAGGCTGACAGGAAATGTGGTAAAGGAAGGCCCAGGATACCACAAGAGGAACCCACTGATCAATGTGAGTGTCATCAAAGGTGGTTCAACAGGCATTTCTGCCCCCTGACATGATATCATAGAAAGTACACAGCACCACCTGTCGAGTGCTTTTGCCAAAAATAATTAGGATCTTCAAATCTAATGAAACCTCAGGTGTAACTATCAGTACACAGGGAATAAGAAATATAGACGAGTAAGTTAAATGACAACAGAAAGAAACCAATTAACCAAAATGTGGAAGGGGTGCAGATGGGGAATATCCTACTTCCAATTTCTCCAACAAAAGAATGTCTTGAATAAAGGAGGGGGGAGGAAAAAAGGTAAGAGATGTAACCATGTGCAATGTGTTGACCCTATTCAGATCCGGATTTCAACTAACCAACTGTGCAAGGACACAGGTAGACAATCTGGGACATTGGAATGTGGACTGGCTATAAGGAACTATTTGCATTTGAATTGCAGTGCTGGAGAAGGGTATTTCAGGGACCACCGATGGCCAAAAGAACACACAAAGCTGTCTTGGGAGAAGTACACTCAGAATGTTCCTTAGAGGCAAGCATGGCAAGACTTAGTCTCATGTCCTGCGGACATGTTGTCAGGAGAGACCGGTGCCTAGAAGAGGGCATCAGGCGTGGTAAAGTTGAGGGGCAACGACGAGAAGAAGCCCCTCCACAAGATGGATTGACACAGTGGCTGCAACCGTGGGCTCACACAGAACGATTGTGAGGGTGGCCCCAAATCCAGGCGGTGTTTCATTCTGGTGTGCATGGGGTTGCTATGAGTCGGAAACAACCAGAGGGAACCTAACGACACCAACACTAACACCCACGGGCTATTATTAATTTGGGAGGTGTGGTGAAGGCATGGCAGTTACGGTTTCATAATGCCATCGTCAATTAAAAACATAGGAGGGGGAAGGTGTCCCAAAGATAATTTTAAAAAATAATATGACATCAAATGATGAGAGGAGAGAGTTGGTCAATCAAAAGAGCAGAAAAGGTCGGTCCAAAAGGAGAATCAGAGAGGCAGTGCTGATTCCGAACCCAACCAGGCCTCTGGAGAGAGTGAGGTGAGGCTCTCCTGTGGGACAGGTAGAGCTGGATGATAAAGACAGAACAGCTGCACAAGGCCTGAACCATAAACATTTGAATCCGTTCACTCCCCTGCTAACGGAGTCCATATTGACCAAGCAACCTTTCAATCATTTGACTTCTTATTCAACTTGCCTTGAGGAAGAAATGTGTCTGCCAGACAGTTGTGCCTATCTCACAAAACAGTTTTATTTTGGATTGTAAAACCAAGAACTTGGCATTCTGTTGTACAAGCCAGTCTGTCCTATGAGCTTTGGGACCCAGAGTAAAGCCAGTCCTGCCCGGAGGAGATATGCCCTAGAACACGGGGTTTGGTTTGTTCTCTGTCAGTGGTTTGTTGTTGCTGTTTTGTTGTCTAGTTGTATACTGCTGCTTTGTTTTCCTCTGTCTTGTTTTTGTGCATGTTATTATCTCCACAGGTCTGTCTAAATAAGACAGGCTGGATGAACTAACTGGAGGAAAAACAGCGGGACTGACAGTTCCGGGGGGATTTGGGATAGGAGGAGGTGGGGGTAAGGAAGTGGTGTTAACAAACACAGGGACAAGAGAACAACATGGGACCCAAAATGGTAGTGAGGGGGGAGTGGCAGGCCTGGTAAGGAATGATCAAGGGTAAGGTTACGTAAAGAAGATGTATAGCTGTAACCCAGGTGGGGACGGAGCATGATAGTGGGGCAGGAGGAAAGTCAAGGGAAATAGAGGAAAGAGCTAGGAGGCAAAGGGCATTTATAGAGGTCTAGACAAAGGCATGTACATGCAAATATATATATGAGGATGGGGAAATAGATCTATGTGTCTATATTTATCGGCTTAGTATTAAGGTGGCGGAAGGACCTTGGGCCTCTACTCAAGCACTCCCTCAACGCATGAATACTTTCTTCTATTAAATTGGCATTCTATGATGCTCACCCTACTGACACAACTGCTGAAGCCAAAGCAGGTGATCAAGTAAATGTGGTGAAGAAAGCTGATGGTGCCCGGCTATCAAAAGAGATAGTGTCTGGGGTCTTAAAGGCTTGAAGGTAAACAAGCGGCCATCTAGCTCAGAAGCAACAAAGCCCACATGGAAGAACACACCAGCCTGTGTGATCACGTGGTCCCAAAGGGATCAGTTATCAGGCATCAAAGAACAAAAAAATCATATCATTGGCTGCACACCTCCATGATACAATCACTGAGGACAAACGGGTGCATAAGCAAATGTGGCGAAGAAAGCTGATGGTGCCCGGCTATCAAAAGAGATAGTGTCTGGGGTCTTAAAGGCTTGAAGGTGAACAAGCGGCCATCTAGCTCAGAAGCAACAAAGCCCACACGGAAGAAGCACACCAGCCTGTGCGATCACGAGATGTCAAAGGGATCAGGGATAAGGCATCATCAAAAAAAAATCTTACCATAGTGAATGAAGGGGGAAGTGCAGAGTGGAGACCCAAAGCCCATATGTCGGCCACTGGAGACCCCCTCACAGAAGGGTCTAGGGGAGGAGATGAGTCAGTCAGGGTGCGATGTAGCACCGATGAAGAATACAGCTTTCCCCCAGATCCTGGATGCTTCCTCCCCCCCAAGTACCATGATCCGAATTCTACCTTGCAAGTCTGGATAGAGCAGAGGTTGTACACTGGTGCATATAGGAGCTGGAGGCACAGGGAATCCAGGGTGGATGATAACTTCAGAACCAGGGGTCAGGGGCAATACTAGGAGAGTAGAGGGTGAGTGGTTTGGAAAGGGGGAGCTGATTACAAGGATCTACATGTGACCTCCTCCCTG
This sequence comes from Tenrec ecaudatus, assembly GCF_050624435.1. Taxonomy (NCBI): domain Eukaryota; kingdom Metazoa; phylum Chordata; class Mammalia; order Afrosoricida; family Tenrecidae; genus Tenrec; species Tenrec ecaudatus. The sequence goes on from NC_134543.1 coordinate 36,335,173, forward strand.
GGGGACGGACAACAGAGAAGGGGAGGAAGGGAGATTCCGGATAGGGCAAGATATGCCAAAATAACAATCTATAAATTATCAAGGGCTCATGATAGAGGGGGAAGCGGGGAGGGAGGGGGGAAAAAAAGAGGACCTGATGCAAAGGGCGTAAGTGGAGAGCAAATGCTTTGAAAATGATTAGGGCAAAGAATGTACAGATGTGCTTTATACAATTGATGCATGTATATGTATGGATTGTGATAAGAGTTGCATGAGCCCCTAATAAAATGTTTTTAAAAAAGAAAGAAAAATAAAAAAACCAAACTGAAACAAACAAACAAAAAAGACATGTCACCAGGTAGATATTATCTGTAAGAGTTCCTGATTTGCAGTAGCTATCCGCCCCCTCTCTCTCTATCTATCAGTTGAGCGCTATGGTAACCCTTGCTATTTTCCTATAGGATATGAAGTAATTGAGAGCCAACAGAGTTCTACCACATTTAGGGAGACACAGTGGCTCTTTTCAAGCAAAGATAAACAGATAAACATCTCTGGGGATTTTGAGAGCCTGACAGGACACCATTGGCAGACACTGAAGAAAACAGAATGATAAACACTATCACCTGAGCACTTTTGAAGTATCTTTTACATCTACTATTTCATTTGATCCTCACAAAACCTAGTGGCGTAGAACCATTCTAATTCAAAATACTTATGTACTCATTTGTTGGTTTTACAAAAGTAGAAAATAAGGAACAGCGAATGAAGTTGACTAACTTGGCCAAGGTCATGCAGTAAGCTAGAGCAAGGATTCAAACCTGGACAGCCCCAGCAAAAGGTCCGGTTCCCCCAAACAGGGAAGTATCTTGTAGAGGCGCACTGTAAATGAGGTACAGAGCTGGAAAGAATCGTTTCTCGTTTTTCATTATGAGTCTGCTGCCTCCCGAGAGGAAGTGGAAGCCAACAAACCCCTTGAGACATTACAGTCTCCACACACCAGAGTCACCGGGCCAATTCCATTAGCTCAGAAGGCGGTGACTAAGCACCCACGTTTAGAAGTCCATCCCAGTGATCCTTTGGTGCGGCAGCGCCTGTATGGCAACTGGCTCCAAAAGTTCAAAAATAACCCCTACAATCAAAACAGAGCGGTCTTATTGCAGGAAAGAAAGGGGGGGAAAGAGTATGGCACATAAAAATCATGTCTGTTCCCGGCGCAAGTCGAAACAACAAGCTCCCGAGGATAATCTGAAGCATTTGGTTTTGTCCCATTGGACGAAGGAGGATGGTAAAGGTCCACTGAGTAGGTTCTCAGAGCTGTGACAAAATCTTTCTTTCTTTCTTTCTTTCTTTCTTTCTTTCTTTCTTTCTTTCTTTCTTTCTTTCTTTCTTTCTTTCTTTCTTGTCAAAGCTACCATTTATTGAGAAGTTATATTTGCCGAAAGACTACGTGCTTTTGCACCGTTATCATCACCACTACCCCCAAATTAGCCCAGGTCCATTGTTCTTCTGCTTATGAGCTAGGTAGGCGCTTTGCTAAGCACTTTGCACAGATTACCTCCTCTAAACTTCAACTTCAAGGCTACTACTACAAGGCAGACCATAAAACACATCCATTTTACGAGTGGAGAAGCTGCACTTCGTGAGATCACAAAAATTGCACGAGGGAAATGCAGCGTCCAAACTGGAAACTAAAACCCAGAGGTCAGGTCTACTGGAATGTAATGCCTCCCCTCATAACCTCCATGCCACAGGGAGTCTTTGTTTATCTCTTCTGATCTTTACAACACCCTTACAGAGCTAGTGTTACAACCAGCATTTCATAGACAGAAAACTGAGCTCAAGAAAGGTGAAATAGCGTGCTGATGACAGGGGGCTTGTAAATGGCACAAGTTGGGGCTGGATCATGTGATGATGTCAAACCCAAGCTCAGCATCACTACCCCACCCCGGCCCACCCCACCCACCAGCACAGCACCCCATACCACCCCACACACCAGCACAACACCACCCCACCCACCACCCCACCCACCACCCCACACACCACCCCACATAGCACCCCACTCACCAGCACAACACCACCCCACACACCACCCCACTCACCAGTACAACACCACCCCATACCGCCCCACTCACCACCCACCAGCACAACACCACCCCACACACCACCCCACCACCCCATACCGCCCCACTCACCAGCACACCACCCCACACACCACCCCACTCACCAGCACAATACCACCCCATACCGTCCCACTCACCAGCACAACACCACCCCACACACCACCCCACTCACCAGTACAACACCACCCCACACACCACCCCACTCACCAGTACAACACCACCCCATACCACCCCACACACCAGCACAACACCACCGCATACCACCCCACCCACCAGCACAACACCACCCCATACCACCCCAGACACCAGCACAACACCACCCCATACCACCCCACACACCACCCACCAGCACAACACCACCCCATACCACCCCATACCACCCCACACACCACCCACCAGCACAACACCACCCCATACCACCCCACACACCACCCACCAGCACAACACCACCCCATACCACCCCACTCACCAGCACAACACCACCCCATACCGCCCCACACACCAGCACACCACCCCATACCACCCCACACACCACCCCATACCACCCCACACACCACCCCATACCACCCCACACACCACCCCATACCACCCCACACACCACCCCATACCACCCCACTCACTACCCCATACCACCCCATACCACCCCACTCACCACCCCATACCACCCCATACCACCCCACTCACCACCCCATACCACCCCACATACCACCCCATACCACCTCACACACCACCCCATACCACCCCACACACCACCCCATACCACCCCACATGTACCATGCTATCGCTCCTTTCCGGGGGATGCCTCCCCATCAGTCAGACAAGGCATATTTATCGGGAGCTTAACACGCACCAGTTTCTTGGCCAATAGGACACAATGGGAACAAACTTGATGGAAATGCTTCCCTTTGGGGTGGTTTGTTCTAGTCATTGGAAACCGACAGTAAACCCAATAAATGAGCAAATATTATCGTCTGTTGGAAATTGATCACTGCTATGGCGGGGTGGTGGGGGCTGGGGGAGCGGGGACTAGAGTCAGTGGGGATCTGGCACAAGAGCTGGGACATGTTGCATTTCAGTGGAGTGAGCAAGAGGGATTTCGTGGAAAGGGGAAACATGATCCGTAAGAGCGGGGGGCATCACCAGGCATGGGGACAGCGAGACAGTGCCATGTCTCTTCATTAGAACCCTTTGCCATTTTACTTCGTGTGGAAACACCCACGAAGCAGCGAAGTAGAAACAGTGGCGGCTTGGCTTTGCCCTCCCAACCCTGAGAAAAAGATGTGCTTCCCGGTGAGAAGAAAGCAGGGACCCACCGTGCGCCTCACTGACAGCAATGGGACGGTTGGCTAAGGCCAGGCAAGGAAAATAAGTGCTAACTATTTTACCTAGCAAGAATTTGCTCTCAAAATGAGTGGCCTTTCCCCAACAATCTGAAGGATGTCTTTGTCAAGCTCCCAGATGTCAGCATTATGAAACGATTCCCATAAAACTACTCTGCAGACTAGCCAAAGGCTGGCTGAACCTCCCTGACCCGAAAGTGATCTCTCCGGAGAAGCCAGCACGGCAAGCTATATTGCACTTTCCGTGCCTGCACAACCCAGAGACCATCTTGCAGGGAGATCTTGTTACGCTGCAAGGTCATCAAAGAGTTCATCCTCTGACTGTGGGAAATCACAGGCACAATTTCTTAATCCAAATGAAAAAATAGCAATTCCTCTCTTGAGTAAGAGCTCATCCATCTATTGCAGATGCTCTTTAGTAGTCAACGTATCCTGTTTGTTTGTTCATAGTGGGGCTGGTTTCAGATGTGCTATGTCGTTGGGGGTGACCCTCTGGAATTTTTGTTATATGCTTTTATGGTTCTCAACATATGAGACCCAGAATTGATTAACCTGGAAGGCCAGCAAGTAGGATAACGGCTTCTCCGGGGTAGAGTGGTGAGAAGGGGAGCGGGCGATGTGATTAAACTATGGAATGATATGATATTGTATTAACTCCCAATGAAATGGTTTTGGGGAAAACAAGTTGGTTGGGGTGGGGGGAGCAGAGTGAAAGCTATTCACTGAATTGTATCGGACAGCCCTTGTTGAGCTAGCTCAAGTTTGTAGCCATCCAGCTGAGGTCACTGGTCACATGTGAGAAAATGGCGAGGCATACCCCGTAGGTCCCTCTGCGGGGAAAAAGCAAACCGCCCAATTGAGTAAGAGAGCTAAAGCTGAGAAGTGATGACCAGGAGTACTGTGAGTAAAGTTTCACATGATCGTGTGAGCTTTCCGTCTAGTCGTGCTGTACGGGCTGAATCCTGCAAAGAAGAGAGGGGTTCAGCGATGGCTGGTTCCACTGTAGAAGGTCCTTCGGGCAGCTCCGAGGGACCAGAAGCTTGCGCAGGTAAACCTAAGTCCCCAACCTGAGGCTGGTGCCTCCTCACGAGATCACACTGCTTTCGTATCATACAGATTCTACAAAACAATTTTTTTAAAACAAAAAAGGGGGAATAAAAGCCAAAGGAGAACATATAAACTTTATATTCACTCCGACACTTCGGAAAGCACACGTACGCGGAGGGCCCACTGGGGGGCAGGCACTCTTCTAGGTTCTGAGGTGACCACAAAGAGCTAGATGAATCAAGTCCCTGCTCACATGAAGTGAGTACCCACACTACTTGGAGTCTGACCTTACACAGGAAACCAGGAGATGCGCAGGAAAAGTACAGGTTAATGAGTCGGGATGCCCAGTGTGCGGGTCTGTTGGAGAGGATGTTTGGGCCGAGAGCTGAGTGACCACCCAGGTGTGGCCCAGCACTCAGGGCCCAGGGCCAGGCAGAAAGAATGGATGTCTAAGTTCCAAGGCAGAAGCAAGCAGAGGCTGCCCAAGGAACCCACAGAGAGCCAGCACGGCAGGAGGTTAGTGAACCCGAGGGGTGAGAGAAGTGGGCAGGCAGCACCTGGAAAACCGGTACAAAGACTTTGGATTTCATTCGAAGGGTAGCTGGGAGACCACCAGAGGGTTGGAAGCAGGCTATGCCATGGTCCTGCGTATGCCTTCAAAGTGTGCCAGTTGTGAAGAGTTAAAATTCCAAATCCTGGGTCCCTTGACGGTACAGAGCTTGCAATTTGCGCGACCCAGTCAAATTATTTTATCAGAGCTCAAATCTTCTTGGCAGGATTAAAAAAAGAAGAAAGAAGAAGAAAAACAAAACAAACCAAAAAACCCTCCACTACAGTTCTTCTTTAACTTGCCAAGAGTTGGGAGAGGTGCTGGGACGAGAACACCAGGTCCCAAAGATGAGTTCGCACAGTGGGGACAGGCCCTCTGAGGTTCTAGACCAGAGCCAGCGAGCAGTCTTCTCAGCTCCTCCTCCAAGCAGCCAGAGGAGGACCCCAAGAGGGAAAGGCGTTGGATCACATGGTAGCTCCTACAGCTGGGTCTCAACAGATGCAAAAGAACTGAAGCAGGCTAGGTGGAGCAGAACATGTTTTCAAACAGAATTCCAGTTCATCCCAGGGCAGGATGTGGTCTCTATAGCTCAGCAGGGACCTACTACGCCTATACCAAATGCAGAGCAGAAAAAGTGCAGCTCCACTGAGTTGAGCATGCATTGTCCCTGTGAGGATTTGAAAGTCAGATGAGCAAGACAGGACAGAGGAGGGAGAAAAACCACAGAGCTTTCTTTGCACACATGTAGTTATTTAGAGTGAGGACTGGAATGAACCTAGGCATCTTAATTTCTTAGTGCTGCTGTAACTAATAGCACATGAAGTTATTTTTAAAAATCAAAATTATTCTTTTCACAGATGAGGTGGCTGGCTGTAGGGGAAGGTTCTCTCTCTCTCTCTCATCTCTGGGGGGAAGATCTCGTTCACACTCTACAGACCTGGCATTCCTTGACTCTTTGTCAATTCTCACATCACAAGCATCTTGTCCATTCGTGCTTACCTCTGTGCCTGATGGTACTTCTTATCTCTCAAACGAGAGGAAGGGATTTAAGGCACATCCTATGGTGGTATGCGCCCTCCCCCAGGAACAGAAATAAAGAGCCCTTCATCCCACATGGAACTAAACCTACAGGGACAGAGGGGAGGGTGCCAACCCTCATTTGGGGAGGCACGAATCAAGTCATAACTCTAGGTCTTTTGATTCCTGGTTCAGCTCAGTCTCAGGTGACAGAAGCTCACAGTTTATGATCCCAACTGCAACAAGATGTGATGACATTCTGCAACTCCCCCTTTTACACCATCACCCCTCTCCCAGCCCCCACCAAGAGCCAAAGGCCATCCATAAACAACCATTTGGCTGAATCCACTTCAGCAAATTCAGTCTCTTCCAACCCACCAGCAGTTTCACTTCCCTTTGGGGAAGCTACAGAATGTACACGAGAGGAAGTGAGAGTGGCCAGCTGTGTTCGCTTGTCTTTCTGAAGATGTGCACTCTGCACACTGGGGTACAGAGACACGTGGCAGCACGTGGCAGCACCTGGCAGCGTGGAGTGTGAGGTGGTGTGTGCGCGCGCAGGCTCGCACGTACGCATTCATGTATTCTAATCCCAACTGTATGCATTCGAAACCCCATCCAAGAAAAACAAGAATTTGTCAGGTGTGTCTACAGTGTCTAAACGGATATCTCCCGTAGAGGGCAGAGAGAATTTGACTGGTTTCCCTAGTTAAAAGGGAATGCAATTCTTTTTTTTTTTTTTACTGCTATGGAAGAAATATTAGAAGCCCTCTGCACTCAATCACTTGCTTAAAACAATGCCAACTGTATAACAGCAGCTGATGTGCTGTGTGGAAGTCTTGGGGACACCGCTTGACATCAGAAAAGTTCACTTGTAGCTCTGAAATGGGGACCTGTGGAACGGACGATACCTCCAGCAACCTTACGAGGTGGATGGAATGCTATGATCTCTATTTCTCTATATGAGAAAATGGGGGCTCTCAATAGTTGTCAGAATTGCCTCTTTCAAGGGTGGTAACACTTGAATCCCAGCTTGTCTTGATGTCCAACTGTCATAATTTCTGTGAACCAGCAAAATATAACCGAAAAGCTTGAGCAAAACTATCAATATTTACCTGGGTCCAGTGGTAGGGGAGAGGGTTGATTATAAAGAAGCCTGAGGGGACTTAGGAGATGATGGAAGTATGGGTAGTAGGTCTACACATCTGCTGAAACTCATCAATTACATACTTTGTTGTAAGTAAATTAAATTAATTTTAAAAACTGGAAATTAAGGTAATTCTTCAATTTTGTTTCTCATGAGAAAAAAAAGATTGATTCTCATTATTTTATGTCCACTACTGCCTTTGCCTAGAAGACCAATTCTTGTATTAGAATCTTTCAGTAATAAACATGTTTTCTTTATCACCATGTCGTTGACGTTCAGTGTAATGACATTAGGCGATGCCTCTGAGTTTGCATAGGGGAATTTTTTTTCACGTAACACCATATGCATTTGCCTTCCTCTGGCTGCCTACCCTGAGGTATGTTTTTAATATCAGTGGTTGTCATGATGCTCTGTTATGAGGGTGACTCCGGGGATCTGAATCAGCTGGATTGCTCACAGTCAGAGCTCAAAACCAAAGGGCTAAAGTTTCCAAAGAGCGAAAGACGAGAAAGGCCTTTTTTTGACATTAAGAGCCCAGTGCTCCTCCCCTTTTCAAATGACCTTTTACCCAGCTGCGGGGCAGCATCGGCTGACTGGAGCCAAGGTACCGATGTCGACGTGCAAGTCAGCGCTTCAGGGTAAAAAGTCCCTAGTGAGAGCTCAAGCGTTTGGTCGCCTCCTGTGGAACGAATGCAGAATACTGATTCTGTTTTCCTAGAAGATAGGCCCTATGTCTCTTTGCATAATACAAAGACCTATATAAATAAATGGAAAGCTGATGTTTCAGACAAAGTAAGAACATGGACGTGTTTTCCCAGTACCTTTCCAAGGACTTTTTATAATTACCATTGCACTTAGGACAGCAACTTTGCGAGGTTGGGAGTCTCACTGTCCCTGCCTCACAGAGACCCCAGGGACGCCCAGGGGTAAGTTTAAAAGTATTGCTGCAAAATCCTAGAACCCTTCATTCAACAAAAACATCAAGATGTGAAGCCACTCTTTCCCAACCTGTCCTCCTTCTAGGTCTGTAGACTCCTGAAGGTTCCACTTCTCGAACCCTTCCCCAAAGAACTCTGCATCCCTGATTTACACCACATCAAAGCAGCACGAGGGACTCAAAATGGGCCCCTTGGAAATGCTCTTGGAGTTTCGGGAACAAAAAGAAGTCTAAGGGGTACGATCATGGTTTCAGGGTGGATGGGATGAGGTCTTCCCAAGGAATTCTCCTAGGACAACCGTTGCCACCCTTGAAGAATGCGCAGGTGTATTGTTGTGGGGGGGCAGAACAGTCCCCAGAGCAACGTTCTTGGCCTCTTTTCTCATCAATGCAGTTTTCAATTTTATAAAAACAAACACGTCTTCGTGGTAAGGTGCCATGACCATCCTGTTTCCTTCAAGAAAGCCTATCAAGATGACCCCTTAGGGGTCAAAACACCAAAGTTCATCAGAACCTCCTGAGGTGAGCTCTCTCTGCCTTGATAGTCACTGGTCCAGCAGAGCTCCTTGGAAGAGACTGTTGATTGAGCTATACTCTCTGAATGGCCTTGTTAAGTTGAAGCGTCGTCCCTGCTTATGACCCACTCCATAGTCCCATCTTTAACTTCAGTCTTGCTCAAGAGTGATGGCCAGGTAAGTTCTTTGAGCTACCTGCTTTTTCATGCAACACTTTTGACATCTATCCCTTTTAAAAAAAATTTTCACGGCACCCTAAGGAGACTGTGGCACCTGTATTACTGAGAGAACGTGTCTGTAGCCATCCACTGATGTCACAGACGTGTTTAAACATGTTGTGTTCAGACAAACCTTTGCATGTGTAGCCTGGTACCCTAGCAGCAATATTTTCATGTACCCTCATACATAATCTGTCCAAAGAACCAGTTATTTTAAAATCATTTTATCGGGGCTCATACAACTCTAATCCTAATCATACATACATCAATTGTGTAAAGCACACTTATACATTCGTTGCCCTCATCATTCTCAAAATCCGCTTTCTGCTTGGGTTCCTGGAAGCAGCTCCTCATTTTCATCTTTCCCCTCCCCGCTCCCCCGTCCCTCATGAACCCTTAATAATTTATAAATTATTATTTTATCTTATCTTACACTGCCCGGCATCTCCCTTCAGCCACTTTTCTGTTGCCCATCTCCCAGAGAGGAGGTTATATGTAGATCCTTGTGATTGGTTCCCCCTTTCTACCCCCTCTTCTCTCCCGGTATCGCCACTCTCACTGCTAGTCTTGAGGGGTTCATCTGTCCTGGATTCCCTGTGTTTCCAGTTACCATCTGTACCAGTGTACATCCTCTGATCTAACCAGGTTTGCAAGGTAGAATTGGGACCATGATAGTTGGGGGAGAGGAAGCATTTAAGAACTGAAGGAAGGCAAAGAACCAGTTATTAAGTGTCTGAATGTGAATTTGGTCTCAAATCTTCTGCCTCATGGGTCATTGTCTATTCACTTACATTACATTGCCTCTGATCACTTGACTTATCTAATTTCCAATGTTGTAAATCCTGATCACGTTGCCAGACAAGAACTTCCTTATGAGTAACAGTGTCCTGGTGGTCCTGTAGGATAGGCATTGTGCCAGTAACCCAAAGGTCAACAGTCCAAACCTACAGCTGCTCGTTGGGGGAAAGATGAGCCTGCTCCTAGAAAGATGGACCGTCTTGGGAAATCTGTGTTGGGTCACTATATGTTGGAATTAGCTGGGTGGCGGTAGGTTTGGTTTGAGGGATAAGAAAGGAATAAAGAGCAAACATGATGGGGCGTTCCATCTACTAACCCAGGTATCCAAGGTGGCGACACTGTGTATCCCTACAACTGTTTCACTTGTACCACACAGCTTACTGAGCACGATCATATACATCCCTCAAAATACTAGGCAGCCACTCCTACCTCTGTGAGTTCTTGTCTCAGCTCCCAGAGCTAAGTAAGCCCTTCCCTGAACTGCTTCATGCCTGCCAGCAGGAGTAGCCTTTATTCTCCTCTGTGTGTGGTTACTAGTTTTTGCACTCGTCTGTTCCAGTGGCCTGAGAGTACTTTATAAACACGCATCACGCCTCTTTTGCCTTTCTGCCATTGGCACGGCACTTGATGCACAATAGATACTGAGCAAAATATTTATGAATTGAGTAAAATTCTCACTGTGGAACCTAACCACTATTTATGAAATTACATATAAATGAGTAATTAATCTTAAGAGAACTAGCTTTATTGAGGACAAATCACTACCACAACAATCATCATAGCTCTGTCAGTATACTCTTAACTCCAAACCCAGTTTAAAAACTCTGTTTTATACACAACCAAATCACTGTGAAGGAGGGTGGCTATAGTGGAGACCCAAAGCCACCTGTGAGATAGATAATTGAGCAGTCCCTCTCAGAAGGGCCACATGGAATGGATGATAAATTCAAGGTGCAGCATGGCACTGATGAATTACACAACTACCCTCTAGTTCCTAGATATTTCTTCTCATTATTATGGTTGCTATTTGTTTTACCTCATTAATCATGTTAGATTTGTGTATGTTTATTGTATATTTAAGATTGTGTGGTACACAAAAGTCAAGATAGATAACCCACTAGAAATAGTTACAGGAGTAATGGTTCCCTGAAGGTACGGGAAGAGAGAAACCGGGGAGGGGGAGCTGATAGCAATGCCGATTTGCAGGAGGCTGTGGATGACAGTGGGAGCCCGAGGGTCATTTGTGGGGACAACATAGGAAATAAGCCCCGGGGGGAACTCCCTGCATCCAGAATTGAGGGATGGGGGTATGGGGTTACTAAACAGAAGGCACTGGAGAGATGAGGATAGTAGATCAAAGGCATAAATCTGACTTGAATGATTAAAACTTTGTCAGTTGATCCCCCCTCTGACGCATGCTGACCTTGATCTAGTTTTCAACATTCTCTGTATTTTTGCTCGTTCATGTTAGGGTTTGCCGTGAAGGTGTTATGTCATTGGAGATCACACTCTTGAAGTTGCATTATATGCTGCTTTTTTTCAGTATATGAAACTCAGAGCTCAAGAACCTATAGGGACAGCAAGTAAGGGATGGGGGTTAGGGGGTACAGTGGTGGTAGGGGGTAAGTAAAAGGGAGATGATGTCAAAAAGGCCAGAAAGAAAAAGAGTGTTTGGAATCTGGTTGTGGCAATTGTATAATACTGCTTGACATGATTGACCTATGGAATGATACATGTATTAACTTCTAATTAATATGTATTTTAAAATAATTCTGTTTTAAAGGTAATCCCAATCCAGATTATAGCATCATTCTTTAAAGAGATGTAAAAGGTGATCATCAACAGTATGTGGAAAGGAAAAGAGAGCCCCGATAAGCAAAGCACTACAAAAGAAAAAAAAAAAAGTAGAAGTCTGTTTACTTGCTGATTTCAAGACCTACCACACAGCCATGTAAGTCAAACAGCCTGGGGCGATACAATGATAGGTCCACAGATGAATGGAATGGAATTGGGAAGCCAGATTTAAATCCACCCACCTATAGCTACCAAACATCGACAAAGGTCTGGAACGCATTAAATGGGAGAAGAGATAGTCTCTTGGACAAACAGTACTGGAGAAACTAGATTTCCCTTTATAGAAAGATGAAACAGGACTCATACCTCATTCTATATGCAAAAACAAACTCAAGATGGATTCAGAGCCTACATATAAATCCTAGAAGCATAAAAATCATCAATGGAAACAGAGATCCACTCAGGGGCCCTAACACATGGCACGAATATACGACCAAACATAATGAAGAGCACACCACACGCACAGCAGGAGGCAAAATAGATGAGTGGGACCTCCTAAAAATTAGACATTGATGTGCACTGAGAGATTCCACCCAAAGAGGTAAAAGGGGACTCACAGACTGGGGGAAAACAAATTGGCAATGACATATAAGAGACTAATCTCAAAATGTATAGAAAATTTCATCCCCTCAACAAGAAAAAGACAAATAAGCTGGCTTTGAAAAATAGGCAGAGGACTTCAGCACCGGCACTTCACCCCAGAAGATACGCTAGCAGTCAACAAACAGGAAGAAATGCTTGTGATCATTAGCCATTTGAGAGATGCAAATGCAAACATAGCCATGCACTGTTACTTCATCTCAACATTAAGCGCAACATTAACAAAAACCCCAGGAAGCAACAAATGTTGACCAAGGTGTGCTAGATGAAACACACCACACTGCTGGCGCGGCTGGAGAACGGTCCAACCCCCGCAGAAGGGGCTACGGTCCTTCCTCCGAAAGGCGGGAACAAAACTACCATGTGACCTAGAGACCCCTCTAACGGGTGTGTATCCCAAGGAAAGAAGAGCCATGCACAGACACACACCCAGGACCTTAGCCGCACTGTTTGCAATAGCGTGACGTGGAAAACGACCTAAAAGTTCTTGGTGGTTGGCTAAGACCAGTTAAGTCCCACCCCCTCCCTAGACTAGAGCCTTGGGTCACCCTTCAGACCGAGAACTGAACTCACCCTTGTGGTCGAGTAACCAACCAGTTGAGATCCAAATGGAAACATCTACCCCATGACAA